>NC_142720.1:20207500-25797500 GCF_055471065.1 Atractosteus spatula | reverse complement strand
GGGACAAAGAAAGGTCAGAAAACCAGACTGAAAAGCGAAATCCGACAATACCACCGTCGCCTTAAACTGACCGCCTTCTTTGAGGATAAAGACACCGACACAGAAAGGGTTCCCTTCCTGCCTAAATCCAGCTGGGAACCAGGGGAAAACCAACTGCCACCAGAAATCCAGGAAATCATTCAAGAGGACAACAGAATTCTACAAAAACTCCGACCATACAGGGACTCACACAACATAACAAAGGAGGAAACCATAGCCTTAAAACATTTAAAGGAAAACAAACATATAGTCATAAAACCAGCAGACAAAGGGAGTGCAATAGTTATCATGGATAGAGAACAATACATTGCAGAAGCACACAGACAATTAAATAATCAGGAACACTATACTACTTTGGAAGAACCGCTGTACAAACAAACAGCACTAGAAATAGGGCAAATCCTACAAACTCTGGTTGAACTAAAACACCTCACAAAAAAACAGGCATTCTACCTAAGAGGAGAGGAATCACCACGACCCAGGATTTTCTACCTCCTCCCAAAAATTCATAAAGCCCCAGAAACATGGCCACTCCCCTACGAAATTCCACCTGGGAGGCCCATAGTGTCCGACTGCAACAGTGAATCCTACAGAATAGCAGAATATCTAGACCATTTCCTCAACCCCATTTCTAAACACCACCCAAGTTACATCAAAGACACCTATGACTTTGTAGCCAAAGTCAAAAATGCTACAATACAACAGGAAGCCTTCCTGTTCACCATTGACATTGACAGTTTATACACCAACATTGAAACTACAGAGGGACTGAAAGCAGTCCGGGAGTGGTTTCTCAAATACCCTGACCGCAACAGACCAGAAACACAAATTCTGAAGCTATTGGAAATTAGTCTCAACAAAAATGATTTTGAATTTGAAGAGCAATACTACTTACAAATAAAAGGAACTGCTATGGGGAAACGCTTTGCTCCGGCCTATGCTGACATCTATATGGCCCATTGGGAAGCCACAGTATTCCCAAAATGTACACACAAACCTACACACTACTTCAGGTACCTTGACGACATCTGGGGAACCTGGACGCACGGCCCACAGGCCTTTCAAGAATTCATTAACACCCTCAACACACACCACAGGTCCATTAAACTCAAATACACCAAGCATGAAAACCACATAGACTTCCTAGACACCACCACATACAAGGGTTCCTCCTTCAACAACACAGGCAAACTGGACATCAAGGTATATTTCAAAGACACGGACACACACGGCTTACTGCACAAAGACAGCTTCCACCCAAAACATACTTTCAAAGGACTGGTAAAATCACAACTCCTACGCTTCCACAAAATCTGCACACAACAACAAGACTTTGAGGAAGCCAAACACATACTCTTCCAAGCTCTACGCCTGAGAGGATACACACGAAGTTTCCTCAAAAATGTGGCACAAACATTTCTAAACAGAAAAACACCTGATGACAGCAAAATAATACCCCTCATCACAACATATTCTCAACTCAGCGTAATAACCAACCAAAAACTAAAGTCTACATTCACCACGATATTAGAAAACACAAACCTCCTGAGGGAACACAAAATCATATCTGCATATAGAAAAAACAAAAACCTACAGGATTACTTAGTCCAAAGCAAACTAAAACCGATACAAAACAGATCAAATACACCAAAAGCCAAACACTTCAAACAAAAAACTACCATCCAAAACAACAAAACCAAAGAAATCTTCCAGTTGCAAAGGGCGCTCTCAGAAAACACCAGTAACGCTGTCTATGGCATCCAGTGCAAAACGTGTGGGGTGACCTATGTGGGGGAAACAGGTAACTCCATCCGAACCCGACTGGCACAACACAGGTACAACATCCGGAACCAGCGGGAAAGGAGGACTCACCTGGTGGCACACTTCCTACAGCACGGGCTGGAGGCGGTGGAGGCCACAGGACTGGAGAGCAACCCCAACTGGACAGAGATGGAAAGAAAGAAAAAGGAAGCAGAGTGGATCAAAAGACTTCATACTACCTTTCCACAAGGCCTGAACATCAGAAAATAAACTGGGAGGGTTTCAGTCGTTGGAAGGAGAGTGCAACACTCCTTGTCCCAGATGGTCCCTTCTTAGGGAAAATCTGGGAGAAAGAGCTTTGTTCCCCTATCCTAACCCTAACCCTGACCCCGACTTAACCCGACTTAACGGGGTCCAAGGAAAGTTAGCATTGGAATTACATCCTATGAATACTACAGCTAAAGACTACACTCATACAATCACAAATTGTACTCACCACCTCCTTTCTCAACCCTTGAAGGAAAGAATCATAACTGTTCACAAACTTTCACAAGTTCAAAGTATAAATTAATTACAATTAATCTTACAGACACAAAACTCAAATCACTACAAATACAGTTCAAATAAGAACATTACACATAAAAATTCAAAAACTTTCCAATCATTGATAAACACCCAAAACTTTGTGCTCAAATTACAATACTGAACACAAATATTTGCAACATAACATTCATTTAAAATTAAATCACTTCCAATACATTGCATTACAAATTATAAATACACTTTGCAATTCAGATTTCTCGCTACCTCATTTAAAAAAAACATAAGACAAATTCTCACATCACTAAAATACAGTACAGCTTAAAACTATGACATTGCATAACATCTTTTGCCATCATTACAAATCTCAAAAAGCACACCCAGAAACTTTACTTTGCTCAAATTACAATACTCAACTACATCACGAAGATTGGCAACATAACATTCAGTGAGCAATAACTATTTTAAGTACATTGCATTACAAACATTAAAAACAGTATACAGTTAGGGACATTGTCCTTGACAGAAAACAATTTACAAACCATTTTTCCCCAACATAATCAAGTTCTTTACAATCCAAGAAAATACCACATTACATGCTACAATGATCCCACATCCACTTGCTCAAAACAATCCACAGAACATGGTGGTATGGTTCTAGGGTTAGAAGCAAAGTTAACCCATAACAAGCTAACAACAGCAAGCTAAAACTGAGCTAAAAGCTATCCCTAACCCCCCCCCCCCCCCACACAGGTACTTACCACCTGCCTCTTCAAGCTATGGAAGGGTGTTAAACATTACATAATTTCAACAAAACCTAAACAAACACTGCTCTTTAAAAAAAGAACTTGCATTCTAGCTCATTTGAAAATAAAAACACACAAAGGATGATTTCTCAATTCACTAAAAATACAGTACAGCTTAAAACAACATTGTACAACAAACATACCCACATTGTTTTCTTGCCATCAATACAAATCCTCAAAGAGCACTCCCAGAAACTTTATTGTGCTCAAATTACAATACTACATCATGACAATTGGCAACATAACATTCAGTGAGCATTAAACTATTTCAAGGACATTGCATTACAATTAATTAAAAACAAAGTTTTTAATTAGGCAATGTTAGGGACATTGCCCTTAAAAATACAAAACAATTTACAAACCATTTTTCCCCATCATAATCAGGTTCTTTACAATCCAAGAAAACACCACATTACAGGCTACAATGATTCCACATTCACTTACTCAACATAATACACAGAACAAATTTACATAACATACCACAACTATTTACTTCTTTTAAAAGTCCATTACTACTTCAGACAGGCTCCTCGACTCCATCCAGACACATGATTTGGTTGTAGAAAAAGTCTAAAGTTGAAACACTGGCAGAGGAAAAAGGTCCACTCAAAAGCTGCTCCTGATGAGGCCTCTTCAAGATGCACACCATTTTCACCTTCTGTTCCAATTCTGGTCAGGAAATAAAAATACTAAAAAATTTCACACTACAAACACCTCTCTTGGAAGATGGACACCATCTCCCACATCTGCACCACATGCAGACATACAGGTACCCAATGAAACAAAGATCTGGCCACCACCTCCCACAAAATGACCAAAGTAGAAAAAAAAAAACAACTTAAAGATTAGTTTACATTTATATTAAACATCAAAATAAAATACTTCAATTCATAACAAACCCTCCCCCAAAACCAAGAACTCCCTTCCCACAGAATACCCCTTGCAAAAAAAAAGGTAATTGTGCAGTTTCCCCATCAAGAAACAACTAAACTACCTCCACAATCAAAGAGAAAGAAATGCTCCAACTTCAGTTTTACATTGTATGAAAAAAAAACATACCACCAACAACATACTTTACCTCCAGTACAATATTCACAATTCAACAACCTATAAATGCCAGACATAACTAAAAACATTTGACCAAATTAGTCCCTAACCCTTTAACTCCTCATTCTTCTCCCATCTGAAAGGAAAAACCATCATGTAATTATTCCAAATGTCAAATTGCCATCAAAAATTACTTTAGATATACAACAAAAATCAGTTACACACCCCAAACATACATCTCAATTTCTCCAACTCAAATCTTCCCAGAACACTGACCCTGATCTAAAAATACTACCTTCTTGTCAACCCCTAAAATGTGTATTCTCTTACCTGCCATCCTTGTGAAAGCACTCATCCAGGATTGTATTCTCTTATTTCTTTGAATGCTTACAAAAAGCAAGGAAAATTAAAAAATTCAGGTCCCAAGAGGTTTAAATCCACATCTACCAGCCTTTGGAAAGCCATTTACAAAGGTCATCTTATTGAAGATAACCCATGGGTGAAAACATTTCAATTTAAAGATGCAAAAAAAATCCAGATTTCCGTAGACATGTTTCTTCAGAGTCTTTCAAAGAAAGTCTAGTTTCAACTGAATATGCTACCACCCAACACATACCAAAAACTTTCCCAAACTCACATTAAATATTCTAAACACCTTCAAATTGTTTTTCAAATTACAACCCAAAGCCAACAAACACATCAAAACCACCCACCTTCCACAGCAGCCTTCAGGACATCACAGCTGCAAGCCAAGAGCTCCTACCCTTACAGGAGCCGGAAACAGAATGACTACCAGCCCCCAGACTGTCTCTTTAAAACCCTCATGATTAACTCAGAGGTGTGGCCAATTCACCAAGAACCTATCCCAACATCTCCTTGAAATGGTCAATTTGCAAAGCCCTATTGTTTATAATGCAACACACACCTGTTTCCAATGACTAAACAAGTATTAGCCAGCCCATCTACAGATCCAGCCATTCAGACTGCACGGGTGATAATGCTGGGGGTTACTTAGAGGATCAGGATCTGCTGGGTACCACAAGTTTTTACAAATACTCAGTTGTGGGACTACACTACTTTGTGGAACATTTGGACAGTCTTTAGAAGAAAGTTCAGTTTCAACTGAATATGCCACCTTTCCACCAGACACATACCAAAAACCTTCTCAAACTCACAGTGCACAAATATTCTAAACACCTTCAACCTTCAAACTTTTTCAAATTACTACCCAAACACATCAAAACCACTCACCTTTCTCCACAGTCTTCGGGCCACCACAGCTGCAAGCCAAGAGCTCCTACCCTTGCAGGAGCCAGAAACAGAATGACTACTGATCCCAATGCTGTGTCTTTAAAACCCTCATGATTAACTCAGAGGTGTGGCTAATTCAGCAAGAACCTATCCCAACATCTCCTCGAAATGGTCAGTTAGCAAAACCAAATTGTTTATAATGCGACACACCAGTTTCCAATGACAAAGTATTAGCCAGCCCATCTACAGATCCAGCCATTCAGAATGCATGGGTGACAATGCAGGGGTACTTAAGAGGTTCAGGATCTGCTGGGTACCAAAACTTTTTACAAATACTTAGTTGTGGGACTACACTACTTTGTGGAACATTTGGACAGTCACCAGAAAATGCCTGATTTTGAATCCCATTCAAAGGGGATGTTCAATCTTTTTTCAGTAATAGAAATCGAATTGTATACTGTGTATGACAGCGTGTTAAATATTAAAGTACTTAAAAAGTAGGTAGATTTAATAAAAACAAGATTGCTCAGTTGGAAATATAAAAACGTTTAATATTATACTGTAAATTAAAAACAGAAGCATAATGTAATATATAAATAATGTACATACAGTAGATGGTAGTGGAAGCTAAATAATAAAATGTACACAACAGTATTCCACCTTCTTCATACATATTTTTATGCATCAAAATCTTTAAATTGGTGACTTACAATGGATTATGGAAAAGTTTAAACATGTTGCTTCTACCATTATAAAGTTTATATACTGTACTTCATAAAAAGTCATAATGTTTTATCCTTTTCTAAGAATGTATAGTAAAAACACCACTTCCTGTTATTATAAAAAAGTGGTACTGAATTAATACCACTTGATAATAATTTTAATATGGAACTGTGATGTTTTGGAAACAATTTGACATTTAATTATTAAAACTTTTAGTGTCCCCATTGAGGTAATGGAAAATAGATAAGATCACTGCATTGGCCATATATGATTTTTTGATATTAGGAATTTGTCTTTTCATAGACCCCAACTTGCTCTCCACGAGACACACAGACAGGGAGAGAAGCTGGGGGTCAGAGCACAGGGTCAGCCATTTTTACAGTGTCCCCAGAGCAGTTGGGTGTTCACTCAGGACCCCAATGACATAGGACTCCTCTGCCCGCCACAGAGCCACTACACTGCCCCAAGGAAAAGGGGATTTCCTGGCTCATATGGGGATTGAACCCACAACCTCGGTGTTATCAGCGCCACGTGCTTACCAATTGAGCTAACCAGGCCCCGAAAGACTGGTCATGGACCGTAATGTAGCATGCTCTACCCTATTTCATACATTAAGAATTTTTACTATCTAAACCTATTTTTAACATGCTTATGGTTTGAACATGGTGTGTCTTTTTTTGCAGTTATATAAAAATATAGTGTACCTACTATTTACTTTTTAATGAGACTGTTTATTAGAAAACAAACATGTGCCCTAAGCAGGAACTGAACCCAGATCTCCCAGAGAGGAACCCACCCCCCAAACACACTACACCAACAGAGCACTTGCAACCATTGCTGAAACAGACAGGTCAAAATGTACCGAAAGGAATCAAGAGTGAACGAGTCAGAAAAAAAAATTTACAAAGAAAGTGGACTGCGGTTATACCATCAGTTATATAAATATATCATATTTTGATCTATTAATATCATTACTAATTTTTTTTCTACATGATTCCATATTATATTCCCTACTAAGCAGATTCTAAAAAGTACACTTTTTTACTGGCATAAAAACAGCAAGGATTCATAGAAAATATATATAATTATATATTAAAATAGTATTTTAAACTACAAATATAGTCAGAAAGAGCACATCACAACTTTTCCAAAATAACTACAGTAAGTGACATAGTTAAAGACTGATGCATAAAATGTTTGTAAAGTGGAAAATTGTTGTGTACTGTTTATATAAGCTACCACTATCAGCCATGGACATTAAATATAATGTTTATATTCCTATATTAATATCTTTTATGATAATATGATCTTGAAGGACATTATGCTCCTGTTATTTTTATGCTCAGCTACCAAAATTTCCCTTTAGCTGTAAAATTCCATATTAATATTTAAACATGCACTTTGAATGCTTATTTCTGTATAAATCTCTTGATCACCAAACACAGAGAAGCTCAAAAGCGAAAACAGGAAGAATCAATGAATAGCATCCCACTCATAAGATTCAATCAGTTCCACTTTATTTAACCCAAAAAATTATAAATTTAGAATCCATCTTCAAATGAATAGACCTATTATATTGAATTTGAATATCTTTTGATTTATAATAATAATTGCTTACACTTATATAGCACTTTTCTGGACACTCCACTCAAAGCACTTTACAGGTAATGGGGATCCCCTCCACCACCACCAATGTGCAGCACCCACCTGGATGATGCGCCAGCCCACTCCCCACACACCAGTTCTCAGTGGAGAGGAGAGCAGAGTGATGGAGCCAGTTCATAGATGGGGATTATTAGGAGGCCATGATTGGTAAGGACCAATGGGAAATGTGGCTAGACACTGGGGTTACACCTCTACTCTTTACAAGAAACACCGTGGGATTTTTAATGACCACAGAGAGTCAGGACCTTGGTTTTACATCTCATCTGAAGAACAGCACCTGTTTACAGTATAGTGTCCCCATCACTATACTGGGGCATTAGGACCCACATGGACCACAGGGTGAGCACCCCCTGCTGGCCCCACTAACACCTCTTTCAGCAGCAACCTTAGTTTTTTACAGGAGGTCTCCCATCCAGGTACTGACCATGCTCACACCTGCTTAGCTTCAGTGGGTTCCCAGTTGCAAGTTGCAGGGTGATATGGCTGCTAGCTCTACTCTTGTTAATTTAATCTTGTTTTCAGCTTTTCACTTTAGCTGTCAGCTATGAAGGTTTTACCCCTCACTGGACTTGGTATATTCTGAGGGGGAGGAGCCAGCCCAGCTCAGAGGATAAAAGAGCAGACTCCCTGTGCCTCTGTTTTCATTCAAGAGTCCAGGAGCTGAGGAGAGTGGTGAGTACTGTTTCTTTACTGGTTTTGGGACAAATCTTTCATTTGCTGGTTAGTCCCATGTTTTTTCTTACAAACTTTATTTTAGAGAAGGAGTGCTTAGATTAAATTCACTTTGCTGCTCCTACAAAACTTTTGTTGAGAAAAGTACTATTACTTTTAGCTTGATATTTAAGAACCCAATCTACTACCTTTTTTGTTATAGCCTACTCATACTTGTTAAAGTTTCTACTGACTTTATAATTTGTGGAAACTTCCAAACAGCTCCATATTAATTAAGAGGACCTATTTCATTATCTTGCCAGCAGCCATATCACCCTGCAGCTCCCAGATGGTAGCCCACTAAAGCTAAGCAGACGTGAGCCTGGTCAATACCTGAATTGGAGACCTCCTGGGAAAAGGTTGCTGCTGGAAGAGCTGTTATTTGGGCTTGCAGGGGGCACTCACCTTTCAGTCTAGGTGGGTCCTAATGCCCCAGTATAGTGAAGGGACACTACACTGTAAAAAGGTACTTTTCAGATGAAAAGTAAAACTGAGATCCTGAGATCTTACTGATCATGTACTCCTAATAACCCCATCTCTGAGCTGGCTTCATCACTCTGTTCTCTTCCACAGTGAGAGCTGGTGTGTGGTGAGAGTTCTGACACACTATGGCTGCGTTTGCATCATGCAGGTAAGGCTGCACATTGGTGGTGATGGAGGGTACTCCCCATTGCCTGTAAAGCACTTTGAGTGGAGTGTCCAGGAAATCACTATATAAGTGTAAGCAATTATTATTATAATGTAATTAACTTTAAAAGGTTATAAGAAAAACAAGATAAGATACTTGAAAAACTGGAATTTAACTAATGAAATGGACTACATTATAATTTTAAAGGTCCTTAAATTCTGTGCTGGACTGAACCAATACACACTTTAACCTCTGGGATTGGAGAAAAAGACCCTAAGCCCTAATAGTTTGAATAAACTGAGCACTTTAGCTACCGTACCAAAAACAGAAGTGTAATAAATCAACAAAACCTTGATAAGTACAATAACTACTAATCTCCTATGGCTCATATGAGTATGGCACAACTAGAGTGACATTTAAAATCTTTCAGAACATAGCATGTCACAGTTTCCTTCAATTTAATTACATCTAAAAGCAGTTGAACTTAAAGCTGGATCTGGATCTGACCTTTTCATATAATTTCCTCTCACCCCCTTCAAAATAAGATTCACGTACCTATTGTTTGTTAATCTGGAGGATTTTGGAGGCAAGAATGGGAAACATGTCACAACTGCCGTGATGGTCTGGAAAACACTACATGGCAAATCCTTGAGCTGAACACCCTGGATTCTTTTAAAAATGACAAATAAAAGGCTGCTGTGAATCAACTAGCAACCCAACAGTTTGACATGATAATTACTCATGTTAAACCAGACTATTTTTATGTACCCTATGAATGATACATACCATTGCTAAAGTCAATGTGCATATTCTTGCTCCTCTCCAGGACATCATTGTGGTTGTCAATGACTCGTCTACCCTGTGCTCATAAAAATAAACACTCCTTACACATGGTCCTTGTGTCACCAGTTTATTTTTCTACACATTACATTTTATTTATGAAAACTAGTTCAGAAGCAGTCCAGGAGTATGGAGGTGGGTTAATTGCATTTTGGCATGATGAGACCTGAGGAATGGACTGGCATCCCACCCATCTTCATCAGTGCAGTGAGCTGTATGGTTAAACCATTGTAAATGGATTTATACCTCCTAGTTGGCAGTTATCAGTTATTTAAACCAGACCTCACTAACCAAACAATCTAATTAGTTTAAAACTGTATAACACATTTTCTAGACCATTAACCTCTTTTGAATTTAACCCTTTGTACTGCCAGCATGGCTAGCAGTTGTCTCTACCCCAAACTGCAACCTCTACACAACTCCATACAATTCTGACAACTCCTTTTTTCATAAATAAACTATTATATTCCTGCTGTTGGTCTACTCTGTAATCTTAAACTGCTGCAGCTATAACAATTTCACACTAACTAATTACATAAATATTTCACAAACAAGGTGTTACAAAAATAGCACTTTCCTTTGCAATGCAGTCTCAATCTATACAGTATGAAATGGCTTGATCTGTAGCAGTACTTGTACTATCTCAGTCCCACACTTTTGTACCCCTTTAAAAGACATCAACTGTTACATTAAGAGAGATTTAGTAATGCCACCAGCCCAACTCACCGCAAATACAATAAACCTGATATACTACACAACATACTTAAGTAAACTGCTTTTCAGACATTTTCACTTGAAATGGAATGGAAAACTGAAATTATACAGCAATTTCTCTTAAATGAAAGTGTATAGTGGGAGGCACCACAGACCGCACCAGTAAAAAGTCAACACCCCAGCTGAGGAGACAGAAGCACCAGTGTGAGGTTAGCTGGGAACGAAAACAATAAAAAAAGTGAGAAAATAAAGTAAGCGACTGCCATGTTACCTACAAGCTGGGCTTAACCTATCTAATGGGGTCCAGCTTGGGGAAAAAACTGCTAGCACAGCAGTCACCAGACTGAACATTTGCTATTCAGTGGGGTCCAGTCTGTGCATAACAAGTTAGTGCATAAAAAGGTGCATGCGTTTGCCTGCCCCTATGAAAGGGCATAAAGGGACAGGCAAAACAGAAGATGAAAACCTAAGACAGGTACAATCCTCAGCAGGACTGATGGTGCAAAAACACCATCATACAGGGGTGGCTCTGCTCCTCTCAGAGGTTGTCCAGTGTGCCTTTATAGGACCTGCCCAGCTGGGGCTCATGAGCTGGAAGCCAGGACAGCTGGGAGTACAAAGACAAGGGGTTACCCTTCTACCAGGGCTCCAGCTCCACACTGGGCCCACCCCTGCATAATGCCGCCCCAGCATATAAACAAATGGGAATAAATGTGCATATTAATTTCTACACTATTTCACTATGCACAAGTCACCCAGTGGCAAATTTAAAAACATTTAAAAACCACAAACTGCATTTCAATTCTGTGTTTTACACCGTCAATGTCTAAAATATATACCTTAAAGCGCACCTATTTTCTCCACAAATACCACAGGTTTTCATAATACAGGAATGTATACAAATGCTTAGATCACTAAAAATAAAATTAAAACTGCTTATAAACATCCTCTATGCTGAGGAATGTACCCAAAGAGTACCCAAATAAATGTTAAATAAATGTACCCAAAGATTGTGACCTAAATAAAACAAGGTAGGGAAAAGCAGGTCTAGTGCCAGTATAGCAATATAGCACCTTGTACAACCACAACCACAATCAGCATACAAGAAACACAAGAAAACTGACTCGGTACATTTAGCCATTTTTAATCATCCCACACCAACAAAAATAGATTTTCAATACATGACATTTTCTGGCAAAGAATTTACAAAGCCACATAACTACATATCTCTTCTCACAAAACAGAACAAACAACCCCCATCTTTCTCCTACCTCATTCTGTAGGAAATCCCCTCCCATGACAAAGGGCTTTCTGTGCAGGTACCAAAAAAGAGCGGCACACAGCTAAACCAATCCCTCTTTTCCAAGAGATGGCATTACTTTTCCTTTTATTCATTTCTACCTTACATGCTCAATTCAGCTTTACTCTACAGCCAATGCAAGATTTATATACATGTGTGCACCCATGCAAATAAATCATTGCATGACCTTTGAGTCTCTCAAACTCTGCTTTTCAAATGGCCTAGAATGTGCAAAACAGCTACAAAGTTACCAACTGCCAACTCTTTCTCCAATCCAGCACTAGAAGTCACTTTGTCTCCTCCCTGCCAGGTGGCTCAGGTGCTGAAGTAACAAGCCATGGTCCTAACAGCCATTACAAGGCTGGTGTGCAGAGATTCACTTAGCGCTTCATGCAACTCTGGTTGTACCATGAATAGCACCTGAACCTCTTTCCTGCCCACAATTAACCCACCAAAGACCTCCCTCCCTTTCTCTGCCTTTGTTGTTAGGAACTTCTAAAGCAGCTTTGATGCTCCTCTGGTGAGTCCATTGGCTTCTGGAATTGGAACAGGCACATGATTCCCCAAGCAAATCTTGGCAGACAGAACCCACTACCCAGTCTGCTGCATCTGGGCTCCGGTCCTGGTGAACGTACTCCCTTGGCAGCAAAGGCCTGATCATCCCCCAGACAGCAGAGAACCTCAAGAAAAAATAAGAAACTGGACTGAGTCCTCTGCACTAGTCAGAAGTGGTCCAGCCAACATTCCCACTCCCAACACCAGTTTTGACCTAAACCACCATAATGTTCAGTGCTACACCTTTTCAGGACAAACTAACAGAAACCCACCCTGAAGAGTGCAAAAGCAAAACCCCACGGTGCAGGACTCCTACCACAAGGGAGAACTTCAGTTATATTATCTTGTTTAAAACATTATTTCAACATAAGTACACAAGTTACAAATTACAGGTTCATCCTTCTCTAAACAGCCAGCTAACCAACTTATCCCTTCCCTCAACCCCAACAAACCCAAACAAAATAACCCAGAATGTTCTTGCCTGCTTACCCAGGACATAGATCCACTTGCTTCTCTTCCAATGCCTTATAAAGAGTGGACACTGAGAGAAGAAATAGAACTGTTAAAATTACAAAATCAAAGATTCTCAAATATTCAATTCTCCGTGAAATGAACTAAAGATAATGCACGGCTTTCAGATTGTCCTACATTCCTCTGACAACAGGGTCTTTCAAGTCCATTTTAAGTGTAAAAAACGATAAAAGTCAAGAGTAATATATGGAGTTTTTAGGATGTACTGCACTGTATGCTGCAACTCCCGTGCACACGCCAAAAGCTGCCTGCCCAATATACTCAACGTACCCCATTTAACATGATATGCAGTCTACACTAATGTACCTGAATGTACCCAAGTAAACCAATATATACCCGTAGTACCCAAATGTACCCGATTAAAACCCCATGTACTCAGTGTGCTCATTATGCTCAAAATGCCCCATCTCTCTTCCTGGATGGAAAGGGACTCACCTGACCCACTCACCTGACTAAATCCTTTGATGTTACTGTTGACTTTGTCTTGGAACAAGCACCCCACTCCTCCAACAGATCTTCATGGAAAGGTCCCGGAGACCAGCACCATCTGTTCTCCACTCCTGGTGATAAAAGATCCTCCCTCTGAAGCAAAGGCCTGGTCAACCCTTCTGGCAGCAGAGAGCCTGAAAAGGAGAGAAATTTAGACCAAGTCCTCTGCACTTGTTCGAAACGGACAAGCCAGCATTTCTACTTCCATCATGGACACAGTGCAGCATCTGTCCAACACAGACCAACTGTAAAACACCCTGCAGAGAGCAAAAGAGAAAATCCCCAGTCCAGAGCTTGTGCCACAGGGGATGGGATCCATTGAAGTTCCTCCCCTGAGAGGAAATCAGTTCCTGTGCCAACACCAATCAAGAGAACCTGGCTGACATGCTGTCTCCTCAAAGACATAACCAGCAAGGAGTCTGCAGTGGAAGAGGCTGCTGGTGCGCCAAGTTACTGTTGTACTGCAGTGTATCCAAAGTGATTTATTTACATGTGTGCACCCATGAAATAAATCAGATACAAAACTAATTCAGTCTTTGAGCCAGAATGACAGCCAGTCAAGTGCACGTCAGTGTGGGAGTGCTTCACCCAAGCAGGGAACAAAACCCAGAAGATAGCCAAAATAAAAAAAACATTTAGCACATTAAAGCATGACCTTATCCATCTGAAGATGTCCAAGAGCTTAACACAGCCTTCTCCAAAAGCACCTTTTCATGATGGGAAAACAGTGAAACCCACCTCTGGTCCAGGGACCATGTCAAAAGACATTACCTTTGCACCTGCTCCAAGGCCCATGGGCATCCAGGAATTTCAAGAAGGACAGCTTGCAGCATCTCTCCACTTTCCACTCTTCAAAGTGGAAGACTTCAATTCTCACAAATGAACATCAACAGGTCACACAGCTGGTATCCTTTTGGCCAGCCAGTGAGCTTCCTCTGAACAGGATTCTCCACGCCTGTCACTCCACACTGTGCTTTCAGATGGCCAGGGACTGGGAAGCACCGATCATTGCACTAGTCTCATTTACAAACACAATCAACACCACTACTGACCAGCCTCATAAAAAGAGTTTGAGTTGTACCTCCCCTCTACTAACCTTCAAACTCACCTTTACCTTGGCCAAAAAGTTGCACTGATTGGGTTAAGAGCAATAAGCAGATCAGTATTAAAGATGCAGGCTATGGTCCAAGAACTTCAGGCAGTGAGATGATTGGATTATCGACCACCAGTATTCCCACCTCACGCAGAGGTTTGCCAGTTGTGGCTGATGAGAACTTTGAGCAGGTGGATCACCTCGCCTTTCTCAGGACAGAACTAGCCTCCTTTACTCAGAGCTGGGCCACTGGCAGAATGGCATCATGGGCTCCTGCAGTGGATAGACACTCCTCCAAACTGTACATCACAGAGCAGCCAAGGTCAGTGATTCAGGCAATAGCTGAAAAATAGGCACAGCCTTCCGCTTCCTTATAGTTCCATTGACACAGCAGATTTCCAGGGAACCTCCAGATCCTGTTGCAATATTCCATGATGACAGTTGTCACCAGCTTGCTGGAATTCACATGCAGTGCAAAACAAAAAGGATTAAAGTTCAGATTCAAATTCAGTGAATCCATCTCAAAACGTACAGATGGACTCAACTCCACCCCCAATCCTGACTGATCACTGATCCTAACCTTAAACACTGGCCTCTTACTGGCCCAAACAGACAAACAATAACCCAAGTCCTTGCCCTGCTCACCCAGGACATAGATGCTCTTGCTTCTCTTCTTGACAGCAGCTTCCTAAGGCAAGACATTAGAATTCTTCAACCCCCTCCCCACAGATACTCAGATCTTGAGGTCAATTTACAGAATTTAACTTTCTCCACATTCCTAAATCCAAGGAAATATGTTTCTTAATTCCATTTACAGTATTCCATGTGGACCTAGGGTACATACAAGCTCAATTAATGTACACCTAAAAACTACCAGTACTTCTACAAAAAAAAGTAGTAACAAGTTTACAGTACAGCAAATTGACCTTAGAATTTTGTAAAGTTGTATATCCCATCAAAAAGTGGTGGACATTCACTTTTTTTAAAAAAAAAGTCAACACACCTAAGGCTGCAGTAGGTTTACAGTTGGTTTTACATAAAGAACATTTCAAGTCCCCCCCCCCCCCCCCCAAATTTGGGTTCCATAGCAGTACAAGACCAAAAACACCAACCATCTTTATTACTTAACAGCTGCAGCCTTGACTGGAACGCCATGAGGGGAAAGGTTTTAGAGCTTCAACATTTTAAACAATTGAAATACAAAAGCACAAATAGCACTAAAACCCTATTGCTGGCCACTGTATATAGATTTAAGCCTTCCAGCCACATCATGTTTTCTACCGTCAGAGAGATTACAGCTTGTACATATACAAACGTTTGGTAAAACTAAGCTTCACATTCACTACTCTGCTCCTTCAAATGGGTTCTAAAAATTGAACCAAATAGAAATGGTTTACTACCATAGTATCCTATACGTCACAAGTCAATACACAGGAGCCAAGGGCAAACTATGCAGTACTAAACAAAGCACAATTAAACATCCAGAACAAGGGAGTCCTCCAGAAAAAGCACATCTTCATACTGCTCTCTCCCTTCTCACAAAGCACAGTACACAGCCAATTCCAGTCAGCATTGCTTTTAGTGCAGGAAATTAGAAAAATACTGTCTCACTGGGTTAAATCAGGAAGTCTGCCTTACACTAGACAGGAGCATAGTTTCCCCCGTTTTACAATTTACTTAATTCACTTCTGAATTTCAGTCAATGTAAGATTTAGTTACATGTGTGCACCCATGAAATAAATCTTACAACCTGCTGATTCTTTTCCAGTGGTACCATAATACAATTTAGCCAATTTTTTCCCAGTGCTTGCACAACACTTCCAATATTTGGCACTCATTTCCTGATTAACCTGTGCTTCTGCTAGGGGAATACTGCCATTAAGGCTAGAAAACCTACAAAGAACTCCAGCAGCTGCAGGCTAAACAAAGGCTTTAAAATCAGGGTCCCCTCCTACCTAACAGTCAGCTTTGGCTCAACCAGCCAGGTGGCTCAGGTGCTCCTGGAAACAGTCATCACAAAGCTGCTGTAAAGACCATCAGTCAGAACAGGAAGCTGTTCCTACCTTTAAAATATGCTTAAGTGATGTCAAGCCCAAAGCTGCCCCACACATGATCTCCCGTGGTCCCTTTTCCTGGTTGGTAGAGAACTCACTCAGCAACTGACTGGGTGCCCTGGCTGTTGTATTGGTTTAGAAACACTTAACTCCTCAAGCAGATCTTCACAGAAGAGAAAGCACCCAGTCTACAGTGTGCCACATCTGCATGTTATTCCTGGCAAATAAAGGTCATCCCTCTGGGAGCAAAGGCCTGGTCAACCCTTCCAACAGCAGAGAACCTGAAGTGGAGAAAGATTTAGGTTTGAGCCTCTGCACTTAGAAACAGTAAAAAATTATTTACTTCCAGCTCCAGTTTTGTACTAAACTGCACAAATGTTCACAGTGCAGCACCTATCCAGGACAAACCAACGGGAAAAAATCCTGCAGAGAGCAAAGAGAAAACCCCCCACTCCATGCTTGTTGCCACAGGGGAGGAATCCAGTGCAGTTCCTCCTGTGAGAAGCAGTTTCTGTGCCAACACCCATCAAGAGAACCTGGCTGTCATGCTGTCTCCACAGAGCCTTAACCAGCAAGGAGTCTGCAGTGTGCCAGTTCACTGTTGTACTGCAGTGTATCCAAAGTGATTTACTTACATGTGTGCACCCATGAAATAAATCAGATACAAAGCAGTAATTCACTTTTTGAGAGCCAGAATGACAGCCAGTCAAGTGCATGTCAGTGTAGAAGTGTAGCACCCAGAAGAAAGTCAGGAGAAAAAAAAAACACAAAAAGGCCTACACCTCATATTTAACACTCAAACATGATAGAAAATCACCAAAAGCTTCCAAAATCTAACACTGGGCCTATTCTAATGGGTACAAAAGCACTCAATACTCATGAACTGGTTATTAAAAGCCACGTATATGGAAAATTAACCTACTCCAAGTGAAAAACATGATACAGGAGTGAAATTCACCTCTTCTCCAGGTACAGTGTCCTTCTAGACACTACCTTTGCAACTGTTCCAAGAACCATGGGCATCCAGAAAATTCAAGGACTGCTTGCAGCACCTCTTCACTTTCAGCTGTTGAAACCACAAGACTTCAATACTTACAGGTGGGCATCAACAGGTCACACAGTGGGTATCCTTTTAGCCACCCAGTGAGCTTCCTCTGAACAATTCTCCAAGCCTGTCACTCCACACTGTGCTTTCAGATGGCCAGGGACTGGGAGCTCTGATCATTGCACTGTAGTTAACCTCACAACAATCAACACCACTGCTGACCAGCCTTATAAAAAGAAGCAGCTCTGTGCACAGAAGCCCAAGGTTTCCACAAACTGTTCTGACAAGATCTCAACTGGCAACTCCACCAGCATCCTCTCTCCAGTGACTGTGCTCATTGTCACGATCTTCTTCTCAGAACAGCACCTGAAGGAGACAAGGGAAGCAAAACAGTGATGACCACCCCACTCCCACCGAGAGGGGACCAGCACAAGTGCTGTACAGACTGATCCCAGCCTTCAAAGCCTCACACTAACCCTGACCTGTATCTCCCCTCTACTTACCTTCAGCTCACCTTGTTCACTGAGGGAAGCCCAAGAACACAAACAGCAGCACAGCTTTCTACAGTCCAGCAGGGACAGAAGCACCAGCATGTTGGACAGAGTAGGAGAGGGAGTAGGTTCTTCCTTGTTATCCTAATGAAACTGCTCAGTCAGGATATAAATCCTCTTTCTTGTTGCTGGTTTGAGACCTAGAGAAAACAAAATCAGTATTTAGTAACAAGAGTTTCATACACTAAAATCAGAACCCAGCTGTCACAGCTGTGATCATCTGTTTCACAACTCTTCAGAATCCTACAAGTAGAGGAAGAGACTCATTTCTATAGATGTTAGAAAATTTAAAATTGTCTCAACCAAAAGCAAATAGGAATTTCACAATAACCTTAACTTCACCCTATGCTTTCACAAACTTAAATTTCTTAAAGTTATTTAAAAAAGAACTATGAAAACCCTTCCAAACGTCTCTTGATTAAAAAAAATACATAGCAAAACCACTCACCTTGCACAGTAACACCAAAAACTAACAACCACCAGCCCAACACCACAAAGCCTCAAGAGATCTTTCTCTTGCCATAGACAGAAACAAACAGAGCCCAGCTTCCCAGGCTGCCTTGATATAAGCCTCACGATGACCTCAGGGGAATAGCTAATTCACCAAGAGCCAATCCTAACATCTCCTCAAAGTGCAAACACCAAATCCCCACCACTTCTAATACAACACACACCTGCTTCCTGTGACCAAACAAGTATTAGCAAGCTAACCTATTGATCTCTCCATCCCAAAGCCAAATTAATTTCCAAATTACTTACAAGAACACTCATTAAATAGCAATATGCTCCAATTATTCAATTAGTTGCAGTTTCTTAGTGATTTATCACTTCAAAGTAACCCATAAATGGTGAAAAGTGACTTTGGAGTCAAACTTCAAATTATTCAAGATCTTTAAAGTGTCCTTTACATAACTCCAAATGTTCAAAGTGTATGTATCCATACTGTATATCACATATACAGATGCAGCCATTCAAAACGAGCGAGGTACGCTGTGGTAAAACGCGGTGGGCGTGTTGCATCACAACACGTCATAACGTGTCATATAACATCATACCACAGCTATGATAATAGTATCCAGAATCACTGCCAGGTGGAGCTAATAAAGCTTAACCTCTCATGTACAGCGTTTGAGCTGTCACCAGAAAACACCTGGTTTCGAATCCCGATCACTGCTGAGGGACAATCTTTATCTAATTAAGAATTTAAGTTGTATACTCTTTAGAATTTTAATTTTAAACTGTGTATTACAGCATGTTAATCATTAAACATTAAAAAGTTGGTATATTTTATAAAAGCAAGATTGCTGTTGGACAAAAGTACACAACCTTCCACCTTCGTCATAAAGATTTTAATTATGCATAAATATTTTATGTATCAAAGTCTTTAACTTCTTAATTTACATGGGTTCTGGCTTTAATGTACTTGTTGTAACATTATTAATGAGCACTCTCAGGTTCACATGGGTATGCACCCTCACCACTTGGAACTCAAACCCAGGCCTCTAGCATCACTCCACAGGGAACCACCCAGCTGAGCTAATGGGAGATCTTCTCTCAACCCAGTGGCTGTGGACTCTACTATCCACAGGGAAGGGCGGTGACGTCACCGTGCTGGTAAGCCAGCTCGCACAACCTGTAATGTCAGCCGTATGCAGTAAATTAAGCTTATATTCTGTACTTCATAAAAAAGTTATAACATTGGATCATTTTCCAAGAATACGTACAGTACAGTAGTAAGAACACCATTTGCTGTTAATGTAAAAAGATAAATGTTGTAGTGAGTTAAATTCACTTGATAGCTATATTAATATGGATTTGTGTAACTAAGCAGCTAAAGTACCACAAGTGAATGTTTTGGAAACATTTTGACGTGTTTCTTTAAAAAAAAAAATCTTCTATTGTTCTTGTGTACGCATTACTGAAGCTAAAAGTTTAGCCTTTGTCACTAATTTAACCACTAAATAAAGACATAAATAAAGAAATCCCTACATTACAAACTGTATATGGCTAGTATTGGTATTTTAAAGAAAAAATACACAACAGTATTTCACTTTCTCCCTAAACATTTTAAGCATCAAAGTCTTACATGTGGTTATTTTAGAAACCTTTTTATGTGATCCTTCTGACCATATTAAGTTTATATACTTTGTGAAAAGTGATAATGTTTTAACCTTTTCTGTGAATTTGCTCGTTATCAGCATAAAATAAAGCATACTTTTAGAATTTGATTAACAAGGAATATAATATGGAATCGTGTACCTAAAGAAAAGTATCTAAAGAGCATGCTTGCCAGCGTGGTGACATCACCGCCTTTCCCTCTGAATAGCTAGCAGGGACCTCAGCCTCTAATAATAGGCAGTGAAAACATTTGTCTACCTGTCCATGGGGGTAAGGGGGATTGCCTTTCATTCGAAGGTTCGCCTATTGTACTCTGAGAATGTAGGAGGGAGGAAAAGTGCCCTCGGTCATTTCACTGACAAAGTTGTGTTAACAAAAAGTACAGTATGCTTAAGAGCTGTTAAACCGGTTCTATTTAATGTTCTATTTATTTTTTTGGCACAGCCACCCGGCCCGAACCACACAGACACCAGCTAGCCTTACAATCTAATCTTTCCACCTTTGATCCCATGAGGAAGTACAATACACTCCTGCTTTGTTTAACAATGGTATGAAAAATAAATCTAAATGGTGAGAAAGCTATGCTTAAAGTTAATAAAGGGACTTAGAAGACAAAGATAACGATTTACATTACATTGTCAGATTGTGAATCAATAAAGGCATTTAATTAAACACGTTTGCAATTTTAATCAAAATGGGTGTAGTGGGGTCAGACCATTAGATATGCAATACACTTTCTCGTGATCATCTAAGAATCTTTGTGTAAGCTGTAAGTTTTTTTTTAACTTTTATACATTTAAAACACTTTAATTTTGTAAACACAACACACATTCTGTACAGCTACAGAACAATCACATTATCCTGCCTTCCCGTGGTGTTAAACGAATTAGCAGGTGATTGAGATAATGCATCGCCCACTGAGTGGAATGTTCTTTTTTACAAGTGTAAATAGAGGTGATACGTGTCTCATCTATAACTCTTCAGTTCACAGAGAAATTCCGCCAGACCCTCAAAACATTGTCCAATAAAACTCTTCTTGTGCCTAATTTTTAGTTTAGCAGTTTAGTTTTTAGTTTTGCACGATAAGCACATTGTTTAATAGGGATGACATTATCCACTTCTATTATCACTGTAGCCATTACTTCATGGTGGGTGGCTGCGTCAGCCTGCGTAGTCTGTAAAGGAACAAGTAATAGGTTTATTCCATGCTGAAAAGAGAAGAGAGAAAATGCAACGTTTCGGTTTTGAAGCCTTCTTCAGGTGTGAGGGTCTTCAGTTCAAAATGAAACGCTTGGAGTTTGTCGGGCTCTCTGAACGAGTTAAACTTTGATGCTGGAAAAATGTATTTCCCAGAAGCTATACTGACTCTCTCTGATGCAGTGCATTCACTGGTCAGGTGACTGAGGGCTTGCCAGCGCAGTGGCATCACTGCCTTTCATATGGATAGGTGGGACCTGGTCTGTTAGCATTGAGGGCAGGTCTCACTGTAGCTCAACTGGCTGCTTCCCTATTAAGTGATGCTGGGGGTCTGAGTTCAATTCCTCAGTTGGTAGGGCATGAGCCCAAAAACACTACATTATTAATACTATCTTCTGTGTTGCATTAACTAACTCTTCAGTTTATTCTGCCAGACAGTATATGAATATAATTATATCGTTATTTATTTCTTTAGACACTCCTTATATTATAAACACCTTTAGGTTCGGCAAATTATTTTTTTAGTTTTAAAAAAAGAAATAAAAAATTAGATATAATGCTATGTTCCTGCTTAACTTAGACATTATATGATTTTAAAAGCTATAAAAACAGGTTTCGATAGTTAATAACCACTTTTAATGTGTGAAAAATGGGTGATGTTTCTTCCTCGTGATCAGCTTAGAATCTTTGTGTACGCTTTAAGTTTTTTTCTTCTTAATTAAACGTTAAAAATGCATGTAGAACAGATCAGCAGCTCTTTTTATCTCAACTGATTTTTTTCCCTGTGTTTATCATATTGGCTATCATATTGTCCTCTTTGCTAGCTAATGGTACTTCTGACTGTGTTTCTGCATTGTGTAGCAACGGGGGACTATATTCTCAGGTGAAGGAACTTAAACATCTTAATTTTCGTGTTTAATAATTTTTTTTAATTAAACTTCATTCTATAAAGCACTCGCATATTTGGGGACCGTTTTATAAAAGCAATAAGACACTCAAGGCCTGTGCTATATCGTGGATATAGTCACAGTAAAAGGTTGCCGGCCCTCCGCATTACATCAGGCCTGACAACACCTTTTAACTGTGACTATATCCACGATATAGCACAGCCACTTGTGCCTTATTGCTTAAAAAATTAAATTCTGAAAAGTATGATTTTCTGTTACTGTGATAACGAGCACAAGTATTCATGGAAAATGGTAATCACTTAACTTTGAATGTTTTGTGATATTTAGAAAGACCAACAAATTCAATATAGTGTCGATAATATTTATTATCAGTAATAACGACAGTAGTAGCAGCTTCAAATTATTCGTTATTAATAAATGACTTAGCTTCGAACAGTGGTGATATTTAACAGTATAAAAAATGTCAATATACAGTAGTGTCCATAACATTTGCTATTTTAGTTTTTCAAAGAAATGTTTATTAAGTGAAAGCTCATGACAATAGCTGGGTTAGAACACTGGACCTGAGGCTTATAAATCAGTCACTTAAGCCATCATGCCACAGACACAGTCACACAGAAAACACTGAAACTGAAGTACACATATCCATAGAAAGTCTTATACTACTGTTTGAGATACAGTATATGAATCTAATTATATCATTATTAATTTCTTTAGATACGCGATTCCATATTATATTCCCTATTAATCAAATTCTAAAAGTATGCTTTTGTTTACTCCGATAACGAGCGTATTAACAGTAAAGGTTAAAACATTATCACTTTTCACAAAGTATATAAACTTAATATGGTCAGAAGGAGCAGGTAAAAATGTTTCCAAAATAACCACATGTAAGACTTTGATGCTTAAAATGTTTAGGAAGAAAGTGGAATACTGGTGTGTATTTTTTCTTTAAACGACCAATACCAGCCATATACAGATTACATAATATGTTTATGTTCCTAAATTAATATTATTTATGATGATCAGACACGTTATGCTCCTCTTCTGTTTATGCTCAGCTACTAAAATTTCCCTTTAGTTGTAAAATTCTATATAAACATTCAATACTTGCACAGTAAAGAGATTAAATTATTAAATCTTTTCACTAATGACCAATGCACCACGAGTGCCCCTGTCAGTCATTTTGGCCAGCCAATCGTGCACCTCGGTACACCGCAGTGGCTTGTGGGTAGTTGCATGAGGTACGGGTTTGTACCGCGCATTTTAAATGGCTGCATCTGTATAAAGTCAACACCATAAAAAACACTTCACTGATTACATGTTGTACAACCAAACATAACAGCAACCTTGACAGTAGCTCTGTTTTATTTGGTCAAAATAATCACAGATCACAAGAAAAAAATAAAAGTTAATGTTATGTACTCCGAGGGGAAAAGGTAGGGAAAAGACCCTATGAGGAGTGTGAGAGAGAACACTGAATTCCTAGGTGAACGTAATCCAAGTCGTGATGCTAGAGCGAGGTCGGAGATAAGAAGCGGTAGGTCAGAAATCCAGGGGGTCACAAGAACAAACAATGTCAGATAAATTGCTAACTAGATACGTAGCTCAGGCCGAGGAAACCTTAGTAGTGGTAGAGTAAAACCTAGAGCGGATAATACTTCCATGGGATCTAGACTGATACAGTAAAACCTGGAGCGGATCAGACTTCCACTGACTCCGGACTAGTAGAGTAAATCCTGGAATGGATCAGACTTCCATGGGATCCGAACTTGTAGCTAGATTAAACCTGGAGCAGATCTGACCCGCATGGGATCTGGAA
Organism: Atractosteus spatula; assembly: GCF_055471065.1. NCBI lineage: Eukaryota > Metazoa > Chordata > Actinopteri > Semionotiformes > Lepisosteidae > Atractosteus > Atractosteus spatula. The sequence goes on along the minus strand of NC_142720.1, from coordinate 25,773,112 downwards.
TGGTAGAGTAAATCCCGGGCCAGATCAGACTTCCATGGGATCCGGACTGGAAGAATAAAACCCGGAGCGGATCAGACTTCTAAGGGATCCAGACTGCTAGGTTAAAACTTAAAGCAAAACCCGAGCGGATCCAACTCCAATGGGATTGGGAATTGTAAAGTTAATCCCAGGACAGACCAGACTTCGATGTGATCCAGACTTCTAGAGTAAAACCAGGAGCGGATCAGACTTCCATGCGTCCGGATTGGTAGAGTAAAACCAGGAGCGGACGAGACTTCTAAGGGATCCGGACTGCTACAGTAAAACTCAAAGCGGATCAGATTTCCATGGGATCTGGACTGGAGGAGTAAAACCTGTATTGAATCATACTTCCATGGGATCCGGAATGTAAGAGTAAAACCCAGTGTGGATCAGACTTCCAAGCAATCAGGTCTGGAAGAGTAAATCCTGGAACGGATCACACTTCAAAGGTATCTGAACTCGCAGCTACAGTAAAACCCAGAGCAGGTCAGATCCCCATCGGATCTGAAATGCAGGGGTGGATCAGACATCCATGGGATCCAGACCACTAGATTAAAACCCGGAGAGGATCAGTCTTCCATGGGATCTGGACTGCTAGTTTAAAACCCGGAGTGGATCAGACTTCCATGGGATCCGGAATGGTAGCGTAAAACCCAGAGCGGATCAGATTTCCAAGGAATCAGGACTGGTAGAGTAAAACACAGAGCGGATCAGATTTCCAAGGAATCAAGACTGGTAGAGTAAAACACAGAGCGGATCAGACTTCCATGGGACCCAAACTGGAAGTGTAAAACTCGGAGCGGATCAGACTTCCAAATAATCCGGATTTGTCGAGTTAAACCTGGAGCGGCTCAGATTTCCATGGGATCCGGACTGGAAGAGTAAAACCTGGTATGGCTCAGACTTCCATGGGATCCAAACTTGTAACTAGAATAAACCTGGAAGAGATCCGACTACCATGGGATCCAAACTGGAAAAGTAAAAACCGACATGGATCAGACTTCCATGGGATCCAAACTACTAGAGTAAAACCCAGAGCAGATCAGACTTCATTGGGGTCCAGACTGGTATATAAAACCTGGAGAGGATCAGACTTATCAGACCAGATCTGGATTACTGGAGTGAAACCTGGACCGGATCTGACATCCATGGGATCCAGACTGGAAGAGTGAAACCAGGAGCGGATCAGACTTCCATGGGATCCGGACTGGAAGTGTAAAACCTGGACCGGATCAGATCCATGGGATGCGGATTGGAAGAGTAAAACTCTGAGTGGATCAGACTTCCATAGGAACCGGACTAGTAGATTAAATCCTAGAGCGGATCAGACTTCCATGGGATGTGGACTGGCAGAATAAAAGCTGGAGAGGATCAGACTTCAAAGGAATTCGAACCAGTAGATTAAAACTCGGAGTGGATCAGACTTCCATAGTATCCGGACTAGTAGAGTAAATCCTAGAGCGGATCAGACTTCCATGGGATGTGGACTGGCAGAATAAAAGCTGGAGAGGATCAGACTTCAAAAGGAATTCGGATCAGTAGATTAAAACTGCGGAGCAGATCAGACTTCCACTGGATCCGGACTGGCAGAATAAAATCCGAAGTGGATCAGACTTCCATGGGATCCGGACTGCTAAAGCAAAACCCAGAGCGGATCAGAATTCCAAAAGATCTGGACTTGTAGAGTAAAATGTGGACTGGACCATATTCCCATGGGATCCAGACTGGTAGAGTAAAACTCGGCTCAGATCAGTCTTCCATGGGATCCGGTCTGCAAGAGTAAAACCCAAAGCAGATAAGACATCCATTGGATCCAGACTGCTAGAGTAAAACCAGGAGTGGATCAGACTTCCATGGGTCCGGATTGGTAGAGAAAAACCCAGAGTGGATCAAACTTCCATGGGATCCAAGCTGGAAGAGTAAAACCTGGAGCAGATCCAACTTCCATGGGTTCAGGTCTGGTAGAGTAAAACCTGGAGAGGATCCGACTCCCATGGGATCCCGAAGGGTAGAGTAAATATCGGAGTGGTTCAATCTTCCATGGGATCTAGACTGATAGAATAAAACCCAGAGGGAATCAGACTTCCACTGACTCGGGACTAGTAGAGTAAATCCTGGAACGGATCAGACTTCCATGGGATCCGAACTCCTAGCTAGATTAAATCCGGAGCAGATCCAACCCGCATGGAATCTGGAATGGTAGAGTAAATCCCGGGCCAGATCAGTCTTCCATGGGATCCAAACTGGTAGAGTACAGCCCAGAAGGGAACCAACTTCCATGGGATCCGGACTGGAAGAGTAAAACCCTGACGGGATCAGACTTCCCTGGGATCCGGACTGGAAGAATAAAACCCGGAGCGAAACAGACTTCTAAGGGATCCACACTGCTAGGTTAAAACTTAAAGCAAAACCCGAGAAGATCCGACTCCCATGGAATCAAGAATTGCAAAGTAAATCCCAAGACAGACCAGACTTCCATGTGATCCAGACTGCTAGAGTAAAACAAGAAGCAGATCAGACTTCCATAGGTCCGGATTGGAAGAGTAAAACCCAGAGCAGACCAGCCTTCTAACAGATCCGGCATTTACACACTACTTAGAACATTTATATTTTCAGGGATGGATTTTTGGCCCAAGTCAAGTTGAAGAAAAGTGGTTTCGTGAACATAGCTGAACATTTTTTTTCAGAAACTCCGGGGTGCCTGGTTGTCGCGATACGCCGCGTGACAGTTGTATTCCAAAACTGAGACAGTCGGATCATACAAGTACCCAGCATGATTGAAACTCATTCAAATGCAAGTGCTTCTATCCGTGGTCTTGATTGTTTCCCACTCGTTCCTTTTGGTTTGGGGAACATGTCAAAATCCTGTGCCCAGAAAACTTCAGATAGAATTCAGGGAAATGCTCAGTGGACCCCCCAGGTACAGATGCAGCCATTCAAAGTGCGCGGTACAGACACCGCGGTACAGATACCGCAGGTATGATGACACGGGATACCGCGGTGCGTGATTGGTTGACCGACAGGGGCACTCGTGGTCCGTTGGTCTGTCGTAGAAAGACTTACTGTAAACGTCTTTACTGTGCCCGTTGTAGATATTGAATTTTACCACTGAAGGGAAATCTTAGTAGCTGAGCATAAAAAGAATAGGAGCATACTGTAACGCGTGTGAAGGCCATAAACGATATTAATTTTGGAACGTAAACATACAGTATATAGCTGGTCTTGGTACTTTAAAGAAAAAAATACACACCGGTATTCCATTTCTCCCTAAACATTGTAAGCTTCGAAGTCTTTAACTAACGTGATACCGGAGTCAACAAGCATACTTTTAGAATTTGATTAAAAGGGAATATAATATGGAATCGCGTATCTCAAGAATTTAATAACGGTATGATTATATCCGTGTACTGCGGCAGGGCTGTGTAGGGCTGTTTCGCCTGCCTGATCATGCGAGCTCTCTTGTAGCCTACTGGTCTAGGTGCGTGACTACCAACTGGCAGGTTGTGTGTTTGAATCCAGCTGGTGCTGGACTTTTATTTTAACAAACATTTCTTCGAAAAAATAGGTAAGCGATATTATGGACAATCAGTTGACTTTTATATTTCAAAATATCGCAACATGATCGATATTTGCGATATTTTGAACATATCTTCCCTTCTGACAGCGGTTCCTGCTTCTATTGTGTGTGTGTGTGCAACAGTAAATTTTTATAGAGAAATGGAGGCTGGACAGTATGCGTTACAATATAAACATTTATATTGATTTAAATCGTGTTCTGATTTAAATCGCAAACGCGTGTTTAATTATGTGTTTTTAATCATAATCAGGCTAATGCATTTCTACATTTTCTGTATGAACCAGCTTAGAGGTTCATACAGAAAGACAGCTTGTGTTTAAATTGAGTGTAAGCTAATTTATGCTTCTAAAGTCATGGTCAGTATTATTGTACTGTGCTGTACTGTGTCACATTATTTTATAGCGTTTTTATTGCGTTATTAAATCCGGTGGCGCTGTGTTAGTTTCCTGACTCACATTATTTAAACTACCACACTGATCATTCATCTCTAAATAAACTTTATTTTATATAGCGTTTTAAGCGATTAGGTAATTAGATTGCTCATAAACCTAATCGCTTTTTCTACATAAACACAGCGTGATTGCTCTCTGAAAATGCTTTTCCTTTATTTTTAAAGTAGGCTCAGATTTCAACTATAGATCGTATTATTATAAACTTTCTTGGAAAAATGTATTTTATGTAAACCATGTTTGCTATTAATTCATTTAGGGCTAAAATACGTTCATTGTCTTCCAATCGAGTCGAGTTGACATTGGAAGCCTGCCACACCCGGACTGTTAAACCAACGCATTAGCGCGTCAAAGCCCATTGAGCCAGTATTGGCTTTAATATCCCCCCCTTCTCCCCTCAATTCAATTCAATTCAAGGTGTTTTATTTGCATGACAGATGGGTACAAGCAGTGTTGGGTATGTATATTGTAACGCTTACAGCAGACAGGCACTGTGTAGGAGCTGACGCACCAGAGCAGCGCCTGCATTTATAACTTAGTTTTTAAAATTAGTCAAGCAATACGAAGCATCTCCTTTTACTTAGTGCCTGAGCATACTGCAACGCGTGTGAAGCCCATAAACGATATTAATTTTGGAACTTAAACATACAGTATATGGCTGGTCTCGGTACTTTAAAGAAAACATACACACCAGTATTCCATTTCTCCCTAAACATTTTAAGCATCGAAGTCTTTAACTAACGCGATACCGGAGTCAACAAGCATACTTTTAGAATTTGATTAAAAGGGAATATAATATGGAATCGCGTATCTCCAGAATTTAAAGACCAGACAATCGCAAACTCGTTTTCAATAAAATTATTTTATTCATTCAGCAGTTTGTGAGAGGGACATCCAGCAGGGAGAGACACACACACCGGTTTTCATTGACAACATTGTTTTTTTTTCAATTCCTCTTGTCTAACAGGAATGTTTTGTTTGTGGACAGACTGTTAGACAAGAGGAAAAGACCGCCTCCTCCTACGAAGCATTTCGTTGATCCGATCACGAATTCTTTTCCAGTCGTACGCAGCAAGGGTTGAGAATCTCCGATTCACCATCGTACTAATGGTTTCCCGGAGATTGCAAGGCAAGGCACTTTTGCCTCTGGACCCATCGAAATTTACAGACGTGGTCCACCCCCAGTAAATTTCAAAAGTCACAAGATTTCGAAACACGAGGGCGGCGTAGCAGTCGGCTCTTGCTTTCCCGTCTATGCCGATGCACTGCAAGTACAACCCCCCCTCCACCTCCTGGGTGATGGGTAGCAGTTGGACATCTGGGAGAATTATTCGTCCCACTGGCATCTGTGAATTCCGCTGTGCTTCCTGGGGGGAGATAGCCGGCGGGGACAGCATCAACAGAGTCCTGCGCGGTGGTGAACTGAGAGGCCGGGATGGAGTTTTTTAATTTGTTAGACAAATTTCCTCTTGTCTAACAGTCTGTCCACAAACAAAACATTCCTGTTAGACAAGAGGAATTGAAAAAAAAACAATGTTGTCAATGAAAACCGGTGTGTGTGTCTCTCCCTGCTGGATGTCCCTCTCACAAACTGCTGAATGAATAAAATAATTTTATTGAAAACGAGTTTGCGATTGTCTGGTCTTTAAATTCTGGAGATACGCGATTCCATATTATATTCCCTTTTAATCAAATTCTAAAAGTATGCTTGTTGACTCCGGTATCGCGTTAGTTAAAGACTTCGATGCTTAAAATGTTTAGGGAGAAATAATTTAATTTTGAAAGCCACTGAGACATCAGGTACTACTGTTGTATTTATGAAAAAGAAACAAAACAAAAAACATACTAACAACTGTGCCATCCTACTCCTTAGTTAATACATTTTATTATTCATAAACAGTTAACATTGTTAGCAAAATATTTTGAATTATATTTAACCCTATTTTTTCTTTAGTTTTGTATTTAACTTATTATATGATAGTCAGACTTAATGTATATTTGAACAATGAAAATATATTTTTACAAGATTTTACATTAAGCACTTAAAATTAATATGGTTAATAATAGTAAACTGTAACATGCTGTAACAAGATCGGTTAAACTGCGAAGAAAATGCTTTCAGAGAAAATGTTTCAGGTGTGAAGAACATAGATCTCCAATGCAATTTCAACCAAACCTGTTCCCACACACCCTGCCCCCACTACCATTAGAATATACACAAACATTTTAGCGTTTCATTCTGAGCAGAAGACCCTCACACCTGAAGAGTGCTGGCTGTGACGAATTAAACCGTTTTTTCCGGTTTCAATCACAGACCATGTGACATGGGACTCAGTAAACTAACAGCACCACTGGATTTGATAATACCTAACCAAAATCCGCAATATGGAAACAGAACCTGTGTGATTGTTGATAGATGATGTACTCGTAACATTTTTTCAAGACGAACTACAACATTTAAAAAATGACTTGTATGTACTTGATATCTCTAATCAATCCATGGCTCCCAGCACAAAACGAAAGTAAAACGCATACCGTTTCGCGCTTCTTATTAGTTGCTCAAAAGTAATTTGACCGTATGAAATGCATAATATAAACCTAGAAACATATACGTGAGCAGTACTTAAGCACTGTAGTATCGGTGTTAAGACATACCTCTCAAATACTGTAAATCAAGTTAAAAATATCTCAAGACCGATTCTGGTCGTAATGAAACCATGTTTCGTGTATGTTTTCTTTTTAATCTTGAAATAACTCATTTCTAAATACCTTTTTCACTGTTAACATCTTGCAGCAACTTTGCGACAAAATATACACTCTGACAGTTCATCCTGCTACCAACATTAAATAAAACAAATCTTAAGATTTCTATATTTATGTCTTTATTTAGTGGTTTCATTAGTGACAAAGGCTAAACTTTCTTGGAAAAATGTATTTTATGTGTTGCAGAAAAAACTGACTTGCTTTAACAAAATATGTTTACAAATCCTTTCACCTGGCATTTTCGTAGTTAGAAATTATGGAACGCTCTGTTAAAAGCAAGACAGTTTTTATGTCCGTTGCAGTTCTTTTGCAACATGAATATAATTATATCGTTATTAATTTCTTGAGATACGCGATTCCATATTATATTCCCTTTTAATCAAATTCTAAAAGTATGCTTGTTGACTCCGGTATCACGTTAGTTAAAGACTTCGAAGCTTACAATGTTTAGGGAGAAATGGAATACTGGTGTGTATTTTTTTCTTTAAAGTACCGAGACCAGCCATATACTGTATGTTTATGTTAAGATTTCCCTTCAGTGGTAAAATTAGATATGAATATTCAATACTTAAACGGGCACAGTTAAGACATTAAATATACATATACATATTGTATACAGTACAGTTTGCATACGGTAATATGTTTATGTTACGTGATTAAAAAATAAATAAATAAAACTGGAAGGTCCAGCACCAGCTGGATTTGAACACACAACCTGCCAGTTGGTAGTCACGCACCTAGACCAGTAGGCTACAAGACAGCTCGCATGAACAAACAGGCGAAACAGCCCTACACAGCCCTGCCGCAGTACACGGATATAATCATACCGTTATTAATTTCTTGAGATACGCGATTCCATATTATATTCCCTTTTAATCAAATTCTAAAAGTATGCTTGTTGACTCCGGTATCACGTTAGTTAAAGACTTCGAAGCTTAAAATGTTTAGGGAGAAATGGAATACCGGTGTGTATTTTTCCTTGTGATATTTTAAGCTCTAGTTGAATGATAGGTGTCGCATTTTAAATCATTTTCGTAGCTAGAAATTATGAAACGCCCTGTTAAAAGCAAGGAAGTTTTTATGCCCGTTGAAGTAAAACAAAATGCCTGACAAAGTATGGCTTGGACAGATTCCAAGTGCTTGTACAAATGTGCTAAAGAAATTATACTTTGAGTATACAGCTTGTCCAAAGTCATCCATTATTAATACTATTAGTCATATCTTCAGTAAAGGCTTTGATATTTCTGATAAAGGTAGGTTGTGTACTTTTGTCCAACTGAGCAATCTTGCTTTCATAAAATATACCAACATTTTAATGACTGATGATTAACATGCTGTAATACACAGTTCAAAATTAAAGGCTCAAATGCTGTACATGAGAGGTTAAGCTCCCCCTGGCGGTTTTACAAGGCGACGCCGGATAGTTAACCACGTGACACCACGTTAACTGCGTCATACCGCGTGATACTGTGACACGCCCACCGGGGTATGCCGCGAAATACCTCACGCATTTTGAATGGCTGCATCTGTAGGTAGGATCAGCATTTACGCACTACTTAGAGAATTTTTATTTTCAGAGATGGATTTTTAAGCCAAGTCAAGTTGAAGAAAAGCGGTTTTGTGATCCTAGCTGAACATTTCTTTTCAGAAACTCCGGGGTGCCTGGTTGTCGCGAAGTGCCGCGCGGCATTTGTATTCCAAAACTGAGTCAGTCGTATCACATGAGCACCCAAGCATAATTGAAACTCATTCAAATACAAGTGCTTCTATGCGTGGTCTTGATTGTTTCCCACTCATTCCTTTTGGTTTGGGGAACATGTCAAAATCCTATGCCCATAGACCTTCAGATAGAGTTCGCGGAAATATTCAGTGGACACCCACGGTAGGGTAAGGATCAGCATTTACACACTACTTAGAGAATTTTTATTTTCAGGGATGGATTTGTAGCCCAAGTCAAGGTGAAGAAAAGTGGTTTCGTGAACATAGCTGAAAATTTTTGTTCAAAAACTCTGGGGTGCCTGGTTGTCGCGATACGCCGCCCGGCAGTTGTATTCCAAAACTGAGTCACTCAGATCACACGAGTACCCAAGCATGCTTGAAACTCATTCAAATGCAAGTGCTTCTATCCGTGGTCTTGATTGTTTCTACTCATTCCTTTTGGTTTGGGGAACATGTCAAAATCCTATGCCCATAGAACTTCAGATAGAGTTCGCGGAAATACTCAGTGGACACCCCAGGTAGGGTAAGGATCAGCATTTACACACTACTCAGAGAATTTTTATTTTCAGGGATGGATTTTTAGCCAAGTCAAGTTGAAGAAAAGCGGTTTTGTGATCCTAGCTGAACATTTCTTTTCAGAAACTCCGGGGTGCCTGGTTGTCGCAAACTGCCGCGCGGCATTTGTATTCCAAAACTGAGACAGTCGTATCACATGAGCACCCAAGCATGATTGAAACTCATTCAAATGCAAGTACTTCTATCCATGGTCTTGATTGTTTCCCACTCATTCCTTTTGGTTTAGGGAACATGTCAAAATCCTATGCCCATAGAACTTCAGATAGTTTTCGCGGAAATACTCAGTGGACACCCCAGTTGGGGTAAGGATCAGCATTTACACACTACTTAGAGAATTTTTATTTTCAGGGATGGATTTGTAGCCCAAGTCAAGGTGAAGAAAAGTGGTTTCATGAACATAGCTGAAATTTTTTTTGCAGAATCTCCGGGGTGCCTGGTTGTAGCGATACGCCGCACGGCAGTTGTATTCCAAAACTGAGTCAGTCCGATCACACGAGTTCCCACCATGATTGAAACTCATTCAAATGCAAGTGCTGCTATCTGTTGTCTTGAATGTTTCCCACTCATTCTTTTTGGTTTGGGTGACATGTCAAAATCCCATGCCCATAGAACATCAACTAGAGTTCGCGGAAATGCTCAGTGGACACCCCAGGTAGGGTAAAGATCAGCATTTCCACACTACTCAGAGAATTTTTATTTTCAGGGATGGATTTTTAGCCCAATTCAAGTTGAAGAAAAGTGGTTTCGTGAAAATCGCAGAAAATTTTTTTTCAGAAACTCCGGGGTGCCTGAAGGTCGCGGTGCACCACGCGACAGTTGTATTCCAAAACTGAGTCACTCAGATCACACGAGTACCCAAGCATGCTTGAAACTCATTCAAATGCAAGTGCTTCTATCCGTGGTCTTGATTGTTTCTACTCATTCCTTTTGGTTTGGGGAACATGTCAAAATCCTATGCCCATAGAACTTCAGATAGAGTTCGCGGAAATACTCAGTGGACACCCCAGGTAGGGTAAGGATCAGCATTTACACACTACTCAGAGAATTTTTATTTTCAGGGATGGATTTTTAGCCAAGTCAAGTTGAAGAAAAGCGGTTTTGTGATCCTAGCTGAACATTTCTTTTCAGAAACTCCGGGGTGCCTGGTTGTCGCAAACTGCCGCGCGGCATTTGTATTCCAAAACTGAGACAGTCGTATCACATGAGCACCCAAGCATGATTGAAACTCATTCAAATGCAAGTACTTCTATCCATGGTCTTGATTGTTTCCCACTCATTCCTTTTGGTTTAGGGAACATGTCAAAATCCTATGCCCATAGAACTTCAGATAGTTTTCGCGGAAATACTCAGTGGACACCCCAGTTGGGGTAAGGATCAGCATTTACACACTACTTAGAGAATTTTTATTTTCAGGGATGGATTTGTAGCCCAAGTCAAGGTGAAGAAAAGTGGTTTCATGAACATAGCTGAAATTTTTTTTGCAGAATCTCCGGGGTGCCTGGTTGTAGCGATACGCCGCACGGCAGTTGTATTCCAAAACTGAGTCAGTCCGATCACACGAGTTCCCACCATGATTGAAACTCATTCAAATGCAAGTGCTGCTATCTGTTGTCTTGAATGTTTCCCACTCATTCTTTTTGGTTTGGGTGACATGTCAAAATCCCATGCCCATAGAACATCAACTAGAGTTCGCGGAAATGCTCAGTGGACACCCCAGGTAGGGTAAAGATCAGCATTTCCACACTACTCAGAGAATTTTTATTTTCAGGGATGGATTTTTAGCCCAATTCAAGTTGAAGAAAAGTGGTTTCGTGAAAATCGCAGAAAATTTTTTTTCAGAAACTCCGGGGTGCCTGAAGGTCGCGGTGCACCACGCGACAGTTGTATTCCAAAACTGAGTCACTCAGATCACACGAGTACCCAAGCATGCTTGGAACTCATTCAAATGCAAGTGCTTCTCTCTGTTTTCTTGATTGTTTCCCACTCATTCCTTTTGGTTTGGGGAACATGTCAAAATCCCATGCCCAGAGAACTTCAGGTAGAGTTCGCGGAAATGCTCAGTGGACAACCCAGGCAGGGTTAGAATCAGCATTTACACACTACTCAGAGAATTTGTCTTATCAGGGATGGAATTTTAGCCCAATTCAAGTTGAAGAAAACTAGTTTCTTGAAAATCGCAGAAAAATTTTTTTCAGAAACTACGGGGTGCCTGGAGGTCGCGGTGCACCACGCGACAGATGTATTCCAAAACTGAGTCACTAAGATCACACTAGTACCCAAGCATGCTTGAAACTCATTCAAATGCAAGTGCTTCTATCTGTTGTCTTGATTGTTTCCCATTCATTCCTTTTGGTTTGGGGAACATGTCAAAATCCCATGCCCAGAGAACTTCAGGTAGAGTTCGCGGAAATGCTCAGTGGACAACCCAAGCAGGGTAAGGATCAGTATTTCCACATTACTCAGAGAATTTTTCTTATCAGGGATGGAATTTTAGCCCAATTCAAGTTGAAGAAAACTAGTTTCTTGAAAATTGCAGAAAATTTTTTTTCAGAAACTCCGGGGTGCCTGGAGGTCGCGGTGCACCACGCGACAGTTGTATTCGAAAACTGAGTAACTCAGATCACAAGAGTACCCAAGCATGCTTGAAACTCATTCAAATGCAAGTGCTTCTATCTGTTGTCTTGATTGTTTCCCACTCATTCCTTTTGGTTTGGGTAACATGTCAAAATCCCATGCCCAGAGAACTTCAAGTAGAGTTCGCGGAAATGCTCAGTGGACACCCCAGGTAGGGTAAGGATAAGCATTTCCACACTACTCAGAGAATATTTATTTTCAGTGATTGATTTTTAGCCCAATTCAAGTTGAAGAAAAGTGGTTTCGTGAAAATTGCAGAAAATTTTTTTTCAGAAACTTCGGGGTGCCTGGAGGTCGCGGTGCACCACGCGACAGTTGTATTCCAAAACTGAGTCACTCAGATCACACGAGTACCCAAGCATGCTTGAAACTCATTCAAATGCAAGTGCTTCTATCTGTTGTCTTGATTGTTTCCCACTCATTCCTTTTGGTTTGGGTAACATGTCAAAATCCCATGCCCAGAGAACTTCAGGTAGAGCTCGCGGAAATGCTCAGTGGACAACCCAGGCAGGGTAAGGATCAGTATTTCCACACTACTCAGAGAATTTTTATATTCAGTGATGGATTTTTAGCCCAATTCAAGTTGAAGAAAAGTGGTTTCGTGAAAATCGCAGAAAATTTTTTTTCAGAAACTCCGGAGTGCCTGGAGGTCGCGGTGCACCACGCGACAGTTGTTTTCGAAAACTGAGTCACTCAGATCACACGAGTACCCAAGCATGCTTGAAACTCATTCAAATGCAAGTGCTTCTATCTGTTCTCTTGATTGTTTCCCACTCATTCCTTTTGGTTTGGGTAACATGTCAAAATCCCATGCCCAGAGAACTTCAAGTAGAGTTCGCGGAAAAGCTCAGTGGACACCCCAGGTAGGGTAAGGATCAGCATTTCCACACTACTCAGAGAATATTTATTTTCAGTGATGGATTTTTAGCCCAATTCAAGTTGTTGAAAAGTGGTGTCGTGAAAATTGCAGAAAATTTTTTTTCAGAAACTCCGGGATGCCTTGAAGTCGCGATGCACCACGCGACAGTTGTATTCCAAAACTGAGTCACTCAGATCACACGAGTACCCAAGCATGCTTGAAACTCATTCAAATGCAAGTGCCTCTATCTGTTGTCTTGATTGTTTCCCACTCGTTCCTTTTGGTTTGGGTAACATGTCAAAATCCCATGCCCAGAGAACTTCAAGTAGAGTTCGCGGAAATGCTCATTGGACAACCCAGGCAGGGTAAGAATCAGCATTTACACACTACTCAGAGAATTTTTCTTATCAGGGATGGAATTTTAGCCCAATTCAAGTTGAAGAAAACTAGTTTCTTGAAAATCGCAGAAAATTTTTTTTCAGAAACTCCGGGATGCCTGGAGGTCGCGGTGCACCACGTGACAGTTGTATTCCAAAACTGAGTCACTCAGATCACACTAGTACCCAAGCATGCTTGAAACTCATTCAAATGCAAGTGCTTCTATCTGTTGTCTTGACTGTTTCCCACTCATTCCTTTTGGTTTGGGGAACATGTCAAAATCCCATGCCCAGAGAACTTCAGGTAGAGCTCGCGGAAATGCTCAGTGGACAACCCAGGCAGGGTAAGGATCAGTATTTCCACACTACTCAGAGAATTTTTATTTTCAGTGATGGATTTTTAGCCCAATTCAAGTTGAAGAAAAGTGGTTTCGTGAAAATCGCAGAAAATTTTTTTTCAGAAACTCCGGGGTGCCTGGAGGTCGCGGTGCACCACGCGACAGTTGTTTTCGAAAACTGAGTCACTCAGATCACACGAGTACCCAAGCATGCTTGAAAATCATTCAAATGCAAGTGCTTCTATCTGTTGTCTTGATTGTTTCCCACTCATTCCTTTTGGTTTGAGGAACATGTCAAAATCCCATGCACAGAGAACTTCAGGTAGAGCTCGCGGAAATGCTCAGTGGGCAACCCAGGCAGGGTAAGGATCAGTATTTCCACACTACTCAGAGAATTTTTATTTTCAGTGATGGATTTTTAGCCCAATTCAAGTTGAAGAAAAGTGGTTTCGTGAAAATCGCAGAAAATTTTTTTTCAGAAACTCCGGGGTGCCTGGAGGTCGCGGTGCACCACGCGACAGTTGTATTCCAAAACTGAGTCACTCAGATCACACGAGTACCCAAGCATGCTTGAAACTCATTCAAATGCAAGTGCTTCTATCTGTTGTCTTGATTGTTTCCCACTCAATCCTTTTGGTTTGGGTAACATGTCAAAATCCCATGCCCAGAGAACTTCAAGTAGAGTTCGCGGAAATGCTCAGTGGACACCCCAGGTAGGGTAAGGATCAGCATTTCCACACTACTCAGAGAATATTTATTTTCAGGGATGGATTTTTACCCAATTCAAGTTGATGAAAAGTGGTTTCGTGAAAATTGCAGAAAATTTTTTTTCAGAAACTCCGGGGTGCCTGGGGGTCGCGGTGCACCACACTACAGTTGTATTCCAAAACTGAGTCACTCAGATCACACGAGTACCCAAGCATGCTTGAAACTCATTCAAATGCAAGTGCTTCTATCTGTTGTCTTGATTGTTTCCCACTCATTCCTTTTGGTTTGGGGAACATGTCAAAATCCCATGCCCAGAGAACTTCAGGTAGAGCTCCCGGAAATACTCAGTGGACAACCCAGGCAGGGTAAGGATCAGTATTTCCACACTACTCATAGAATTTTTATTTTCAGTGATGGATTTTTAGCCAATTCAAGTTGAGGAAAAGTGGTTTCGTGAAAATCGCAGAAAATTTTTTTTCAGAAACTCTGGGGTGCCTGGAGGTAGCGGTGCACCACGCGACAGTTGTATTCCAAAACTGAGTCACTCAGATCACACGAGAACCCAAGCATGCTTGAAACTCATTCAAATGCAAGTGCTTCTATCTGTTGTCTTGATTGTTTCCCACTCATTCCTTTTTGTTTGGGCAACATGTCAATATCCCATGCCCAGAGAACTTCAAGTAGAGTTCGCGGAAATGCTCAGTGGACACCCCAGGTAGGGTAAGGATCAGCATTTCCACACTACTCAGAGAATATTTATTTTCAGGGATGGATTTTTACCCAATTCAAGTTGATGAAAAGTGGTTTTGTGAAAATTGCAGAAAATTTTTTTTCAGAATATCCGGGGTGCCTTGAGGTCGCGATGCACCATCCGACAGTTGTATTCCAAAACTGAGTCACTCAGATCACACGAGTACCCAAGCATGCTTGAAACTCATTCAAATGCAAGTGCCTCTATCTGTTGTCTTGATTGTTTCCCACTCATTCCTTTTGGTTTGGGGAACATGTCAAAATCCCATGCACAGAGAACTTCAGGTAGAGCTCGCGGAAATGCTCAGTGGGCAACCCAGGCAGGGTAAGGATCAGTATTTCCACACTACTCAGAGAATTTTTATTTTCAGTGATGGATTTTTAGCCCAATTCAAGTTGAAGAAAAGTGGTTTCGTGAAAATCGCAGAAAATTTTTTTTCAGAAACTCCGGGGTGCCTGGAGGTCGCGGTGCACCACGCGCAGTTGTATTCCAAAACTGAGTCACTCAGATCACACGAGTACCCAAGCATGCTTGAAACTCATTCAAATGCAAGTGCTTCTATCTGTTGTATTGATTGTTTCCAACTGATTTCTGTTGGTTTTGGTAACATGTCAAAATCCCATGCCCAGAGAACTTCAGGTAGAGCTCGCGGAAATCCTCAGTGGACAACCCAGGTAGGGTAAGGATCAGCATTTCCACACTACTCAGAGAATATTTATTTTCAGGGATGAATTTTTAGCCCAATTCAAGTTGAAGAAAAGTGGTTTAGTGAAAATCGCAGAAAATTTTTTTTCAGAAACTCCGGGGTGCCTGGAGGTCGCGGTGCACCACGCGACAGTTGTATTCCAAAACTGAGTCAGTCAGATCACACGAGTACCCAAGCATGCTTGAAACTCATTCAAATGCAAGTGCTTCTATCTGTTGTCTTGATTGTTTCCCACTCATTCCTTTTGGTTTGGGGAACATATCAAAATCCCATGCCCAGAGAACTTCAGGTAGAGCTCGCGGAAATGCTCAGTGGACACCCCAGGAAGGGTAAGGATCAGTATTTCCACACTACTCAGAGAATTTTTATTTTCAGTGATGGATTTTTAGCCTAATTCAAGTTGAAGAATAGTGGTTTCGTGAATATCATGGACTTTTTTTTTTCAGAAACTCCGGGGTGCCTGGAGGTCGCGGTGCACCACGCGACTGTTGTATTCCAAAACTGAGTCACTCAGATCACACGAGTACCCAAGCATGCTTGAAACTCATTCAAATGCAAGTGCTTCTATCTGTTGTCTTGATTGTTTCCCACTCATTCCTTTTGGTTTGGGGAACATATCAAAATCCCATGCCCAGAGAACTTCAGGTAGAGCTCGCGGAAATGCTCAGTGGACAACCCAGGCAGGGTAAGGATCAGTATTTCCACACTACTCATAGAATTTTTATTTTCAGTGATGGATTTTTAGCCCAATTCAAGTTGAGGAAAAGTGATTTCGTGAAAATTGCAGAAAATTTTTTTTCAGAAAGTCCGGGGTGCCTAGAGGTCGCGGTGCACCACGCGACAGTTGTATTCCAAAACTGAGTCACTCAGATCACACGAGTACCCAAGCATGCTTGAAACTCATTCAAATGCAAGTGCTTCTATCTGTTGTCTTGATTGTTTCCCACTCATTCCTTTTGGTTTGGGTAACATGTCAAAATCCCATGCCCAGAGAACTTCAAGTAGAGTTCGCGGAAATGCTCAGTGGACACCCCAGGTAGGGTAAGGATCAGCATTTCCACACTACTCAGAGAATATTTATTTTCAGGGATGGATTTTTAGCCTAATTCAAGTTGAAGAATAGTGGTTTCGTGAATATCGCGGACTTTTTTTATTCTGAAACTCCGGGGTGCCTGGAGGTCGCGGTGCACCATGCGACAGTTGTATTCCAAAACTGAGTCACTCAGATCATACGAGTACCCAAGCATGCTTGAAACTCATTCAAATGCAAGTGCTTCTATCTGTTGTCTTGATTGTTTCCCACTCATTCCTTTTGGTTTGGGGAACATGTCAAAATCCCATGCCCAGAGAACTTCAGGTAGAGTTCGGGGAAATGCTCAGTGGACAACCCAGGTAGGGTAAGGATTAGCATTTACACACTACTCAGAGAATTTTTATTTTCAGGGATGGATTTTTAGCCCAATTCAAGTTGAAGAAAAGTGGTTTCATGAAAATCGCAGAAAATTTTTTTTCAGAAACTCCGGGGTGCCTGGAGGTCGCGGTGCACCACGCGACAGTTGTATTCCAAAACTGAGTCACTCAGATCACATGAGAACCCAAGCATGCTTGAAACTCATTCAAATGCAAGTGCTTCTATCTGTTGTCTTGATTGTTTCCCACTCATTCCTTTTGGTTTGGGTAACATGTCAAAATCCCATGCCCAGAGAACTTCAAGTAGAGTTCGCGGAAATGCTCAGTGGACACCCCAGGCAGGGTAAGGATCAGCATTTACACACTACTCAGAGAATTTTTATTTTCAGGGATGGATTTTTAGCCCATTTCAAGTTGAAGAAAAGTGGTTTCGTGAAAATCGCAGAAAATTTTTTTTCAGAAACTCCGGGGTGCCTGGAGGTCGCGGTGCACCACGCGACAGTTGTATTCGAAAACTGAGTCAGTCAGATCACACGAGTACCCAAGCATGCTTGAAACTCATTCAAATGCAAGTGCTTCTATCTGTTGTCTTGATTGTTTCCCACTCATTCCTTTTGGTTTGGGGAACATATCAAAATCCCATGCCCAGAGAACTTCAGGTAGAGTTCGGGGAAATGCTCAGTGGACAACCCAGGCAGGGTAAGGATTAGCATTTACACACTACTCAGAGAATTTTTATTTTCAGGGATGGATTTTTAGCCCAATTCAAGTTGAAGAAAAGTGGTTTCGTGAAAATCGCAGAAAATTTTTTTTCAGAAACTCCGGGGTGCCTGGAGGTCGCGGTGCACCACGCGACAGTTGTATTCCAAAACTGAGTCACTCAGATCACACGAGAACCCAAGCATGCTTGAAACTCATTCAAATGCAAGTGCTTCTATCTGTTGTCTTGATTGTTTCCCACTCATTCCTTTTGGTTTGGGGAACATGTCAAAATCCCATGCCCAGAGAACTTCAGGTAGAGTTCGCGGAAATGCTCAGTGGACAACCCAAGCAGGGTAAGGATCAGTATTTCCACATTACTCAGAGAATTTTTCTTATCAGGGATGGAATTTTAGCCCAATTCAAGTTGAAGAAAACTAGTTTGTTGAAAATTGCAGAAAATTTTTTTTCAGAAACTCCGGGGTGCCTGGAGGTCGCGGTGCACCACGCGACAGTTGTATTCGAAAACTGAGTAACTCAGATCACAGGAGTACCCAAGCATGCTTGAAACTCATTCAAATGCAACTGCTTCTATCTGTTGTCTTGATTGTTTCCCACTCATTCCTTTTGGTTTGGGTAACATGTCAAAATCC
This sequence comes from Atractosteus spatula, assembly GCF_055471065.1. Taxonomy (NCBI): domain Eukaryota; kingdom Metazoa; phylum Chordata; class Actinopteri; order Semionotiformes; family Lepisosteidae; genus Atractosteus; species Atractosteus spatula. The sequence goes on along the minus strand of NC_142720.1, from coordinate 25,754,872 downwards.
CATGCCCAGAGAACTTCAAGTAGAGTTCGCGGAAATGCTCAGTGGACACCCCAGGTAGGGTAAGGATAAGCATTTCCACACTACTCAGAGAATATTTATTTTCAGTGATTGATTTTTAGCCCAATTCAAGTTGAAGAAAAGTGGTTTCGTGAAAATTGCAGAAAATTTTTTTTCAGAAACTTCGGGGTGCCTGGAGGTCGCGGTGCACCACGCGACAGTTGTTTTCGAAAACTGAGTCACTCAGATCACACGAGTACCCAAGCATGCTTGAAACTCATTCAAATGCAAGTGCTTCTATCTGTTCTCTTGATTGTTTCCCACTCATTCCTTTTGGTTTGGGTAACATGTCAAAATCCCATGCCCAGAGAACTTCAAGTAGAGTTCGCGGAAAAGCTCAGTGGACACCCCAGGTAGGGTAAGGATCAGCATTTCCACACTACTCAGAGAATATTTATTTTCAGTGATGGATTTTTAGCCCAATTCAAGTTGTTGAAAAGTGGTGTCGTGAAAATTGCAGAAAATTTTTTTTCAGAAACTCCGGGATGCCTTGAAGTCGCGATGCACCACGCGACAGTTGTATTCCAAAACTGAGTCACTCAGATCACACGAGTACCCAAGCATGCTTGAAACTCATTCAAATGCAAGTGCCTCTATCTGTTGTCTTGATTGTTTCCCACTCGTTCCTTTTGGTTTGGGTAACATGTCAAAATCCCATGCCCAGAGAACTTCAAGTAGAGTTCGCGGAAATGCTCATTGGACAACCCAGGCAGGGTAAGAATCAGCATTTACACACTACTCAGAGAATTTTTCTTATCAGGGATGGAATTTTAGCCCAATTCAAGTTGAAGAAAACTAGTTTCTTGAAAATCGCAGAAAATTTTTTTTCAGAAACTCCGGGATGCCTGGAGGTCGCGGTGCACCACGTGACAGTTGTATTCCAAAACTGAGTCACTCAGATCACACTAGTACCCAAGCATGCTTGAAACTCATTCAAATGCAAGTGCTTCTATCTGTTGTCTTGACTGTTTCCCACTCATTCCTTTTGGTTTGGGGAACATGTCAAAATCCCATGCCCAGAGAACTTCAGGTAGAGCTCGCGGAAATGCTCAGTGGACAACCCAGGCAGGGTAAGGATCAGTATTTCCACACTACTCAGAGAATTTTTATTTTCAGTGATGGATTTTTAGCCCAATTCAAGTTGAAGAAAAGTGGTTTCGTGAAAATCGCAGAAAATTTTTTTTCAGAAACTCCGGGGTGCCTGGAGGTCGCGGTGCACCACGCGACAGTTGTTTTCGAAAACTGAGTCACTCAGATCACACGAGTACCCAAGCATGCTTGAAAATCATTCAAATGCAAGTGCTTCTATCTGTTGTCTTGATTGTTTCCCACTCGTTCCTTTTGGTTTGGGTAACATGTCAAAATCCCATGCCCAGAGAACTTCAAGTAGAGTTCGCGGAAAAGCTCAGTGGACACCCCAGATAGGGTAAGGATCAGCATTTCCACACTACTCAGAGAATATTTATTTTCAGGGATGGATTTTTAACCAATTCAAGTTGATGAAAAGTGGTTTCGTGAAAATTGCAGAAAATTTTTTTTCAGAATCTCCGGGGTGCCTTGAGGTCGGGAAGCACCATGCGACAGTTGTATTCCAAAACTGAGTCACTCAGATCACACGAGTACCCAAGCATGCTTGATACTCATTCAAATGCAAGAGCCTCTATCTGTTATCTTGATTGTTTCCCACTCATTCCTTTTGGTTTGAGGAACATGTCAAAATCCCATGCACAGAGAACTTCAGGTAGAGCTCGCGGAAATGCTCAGTGGGCAACCCAGGCAGGGTAAGGATCAGTATTTCCACACTACTCAGAGAATTTTTATTTTCAGTGATGGATTTTTAGCCCAATTCAAGTTGAAGAAAAGTGGTTTCGTGAAAATCGCAGAAATTTTTTTTTCAGAAACTCCGGGGTGCCTGGAGGTCGCGGTGCACCACGCGACAGTTGTATTCCAAAACTGAGTCACTCAGATCACACGAGTACCCAAGCATGCTTGAAACTCATTCAAATGCAAGTGCTTCTATCTGTTGTCTTGATTGTTTCCCACTCAATCCTTTTGGTTTGGGTAACATGTCAAAATCCCATGCCCAGAGAACTTCAAGTAGAGTTCGCGGAAATGCTCAGTGGACACCCAAGGTAGGGTAAGGATCAGCATTTCCACACTACTCAGAGAATATTTATTTTCAGGGATGGATTTTTACCCAATTCAAGTTGATGAAAAGTGGTTTCGTGAAAATTGCAGAAAATTTTTTTTCAGAAACTCCGGGGTGCCTGGGGGTCGCGGTGCACCACACTACAGTTGTATTCCAAAACTGAGTCACTCAGATCACACGAGTACCCAAGCATGCTTGAAACTCATTCAAATGCAAGTGCTTCTATCTGTTGTCTTGATTGTTTCCCACTCATTCCTTTTGGTTTGGGGAACATGTCAAAATCCCATGCCCAGAGAACTTCAGGTAGAGCTCCCGGAAATACTCAGTGGACAACCCAGGCAGGGTAAGGATCAGTATTTCCACACTACTCATAGAATTTTTATTTTCAGTGATGGATTTTTAGCCAATTCAAGTTGAGGAAAAGTGGTTTCGTGAAAATCGCAGAAAATTTTTTTTCAGAAACTCTGGGGTGCCTGGAGGTAGCGGTGCACCACGCGCAGTTGTATTCCAAAACTGAGTCACTCAGATCACACGAGAACCCAAGCATGCTTGAAACTCATTCAAATGCAAGTGCTTCTATCTGTTGTCTTGATTGTTTCCCACTCATTCCTTTTTGTTTGGGCAACATGTCAATATCCCATGCCCAGAGAACTTCAAGTAGAGTTCGCGGAAATGCTCAGTGGCAACCCAGGTAGGGTAAGGATCAGTATTTCCACACTACTCAGAGAATTTTTATTTTCAGTGATGGATTTTTAGCCCAATTCAAGTTGAAGAAAAGTGGTTTCGTGAAAATCGCAGAAAATTTTTTTTCAGAAACTCCGGGGTGCCTGGAGGTCGCGGTGCACCACGCGCAGTTGTATTCCAAAACTGAGTCACTCAGATCACACGAGTACCCAAGCATGCTTGAAACTCATTCAAATGCAAGTGCTTCTATCTGTTGTCTTGATTGTTTCCCACTCATTCCTTTTGGTTTGGGGAACATGTCAAAATCCCATGCCCAGAGAACTTCAGGTAGAGCTCGCGGAAATGCTCAGTGGACAACCCAGGCAGGGTAAGGATCAGTATTTCCACACTACTCAGAGAATTTTTATTTTCAGTGATGGATTTTTAGCCCAATTCAAGTTGAAGAAAAGTGGTTTCGTGAAAATCGCAGAAAATTTTTTTTCAGAAACTCCGGGGTGCCTGGAGGTCGCGGTGCACCACGCGACAGTTGTATTCGAAAACTGAGCCACTCAGATCACACGAGTACCCAAGCATGCTTGAAACTCATTCAAATGCAAGTGCTTCTATCTGTTGTCTTGATTGTTTCCCACTCATTCCTTTTGGTTTGGGGAACATGTCAAAATCCCATGCCCAGAGAACTTCAGGTAGAGTTCGGGGAAATGCTCAGTGGACAACCCAGGCAGGGTAAGGATTAGCATTTACACACTACTCAGAGAATTTTTATTTTCAGGGATGGATTTTTAGCCCAATTCAAGTTGAAGAAAAGTGGTTTCGTGAAAATCGCAGAAAATTTTTTTTCAGAAACTCCGGGGTGCCTGGAGGTCACGGTGCACCACGCGACAGTTGTATTCCAAAACTGAGTCACTCAGATCACATGAGTACCCAAGCATGCTTGAAACTCATTCAAATGCAAGTGCTTCTATCTGTTGCCTTGATTGTTTCCCACTCATTCCTTTTGGTTTGGGGAACATGTCAAAATCCCATGCCCAGAGAACTTCAGGTAGAGTTCGGGGAAATGCTCAGTGGACAACCCAGGCAGGGTAAGGATTAGCATTTACACACTACTCAGAGAATTTTTATTTTCAGGGATGGATTTTTAGCCCAATTCAAGTTGAAGAAAAGTGGTTTCATGAAAATCGCAGAAAATTTTTTTTCAGAAACTCCGGGGTGCCTGGAGGTCGCGGTGCACCACGCGACAGTTGTATTCCAAAACTGAGTCACTCAGATCACACGAGAACCCAAGCATGCTTGAAACTCATTCAAATGCAAGTGCTTCTATCGGTTGTCTTGATTGTTTCCCACTCATTCCTTTTGGTTTGGGTAACATGTCAAAATCCCATGCCCAGAGAACTTCAAGTAGAGTTCGCGGAAATGCTCAGTGGACACCCCAGGCAGGGTAAGGATCAGCATTTACACACTACTCAGAGAATTTTTATTTTCAGGGATGGATTTTTTGCCCATTTCAAGTTGAAGAAAAGTGGTTTCGTGAAAATCGCAGAAAATTTTTTTTCAGAAACTCCGGGGTGCCTGGAGGTCGCGGTGCACCACGCGACAGTTGTATTCGAAAACTGAGTCACTCAGATCACACGAGTACCCAAGCATGCTTGAAACTCATTCAAATGCAAGTGCTTCTATCTGTTGTCTTGATTGTTTCCCACTCATTCCTTTTGGTTTGGGGAACATGTCAAAATCCCATGCCCAGAGAACTTCAGGTAGAGTTCGCGGAAATGCTCAGTGGACACCCCAGGTAGCGTAAGGATCAGTATTTCCACACTACTCAGAGAATTTTCATTTTCAGTGATGGATTTTTAGCCCAATTCAAGTTGAAGAAAAGTGGTTTCGTGAAAATCGCAGAAATTTTTTTTTCAGAAACTCCGGGGTGCCTGGAGGTCGCGGTGCACCACGCGACAGTTGTATTCGAAAACTGAGTCAGTCAGATCACACGAGTACCCAAGCATGCTTGAAACTCATTCAAATGCAAGTGCTTCTATCTGTTGTCTTGATTGTTTCCCACTCATTCCTTTTGGTTTGGGGAACATGTCAAAATCCCATGCCCAGAGAACTTCAGGTAGAGCTCGCGGAAATGCTCAGTGGACAACCCAGGCAGGGTAAGGATCAGTATTTCCACACTACTCAGAGAATTTTTATTTTCAGTGATGGATTTTTAGCCCAATTCAAGTTGAAGAAAAGTGGTTTCGTGAAAATCGCAGAAAATTTTTTTTCAGAAACTCCGGGGTGCCTGGAGGTCGCGGTGCACCACGCGACAGTTGTATTCGAAAACTGAGCCACTCAGATCACACGAGTACCCAAGCATGCTTGAAACTCATTCAAATGCAAGTGCTTCTATCTGTTGTCTTGATTGTTTCCCACTCATTCCTTTTGGTTTGGGGAACATGTCAAAATCCCATGCCCAGAGATCTTCAGGTAGAGTTCGGGGAAATGCTCAGTGGACAACCCAGGCAGGGTAAGGATTAGCATTTACACACTACTCAGAGAATTTTTATTTTCAGGGATGGATTTTTAGCCCAATTCAAGTTGAAGAAAAGTGGTTTCGTGAAAATCGCAGAAATTTTTTTTTCAGAAACTCCGGGGTGCCTGGAGGTCACGGTGCACCACGCGACAGTTGTATTCCAAAACTGAGTCACTCAGATCACATGAGTACCCAAGCATGCTTGAAACTCATTCAAATGCAAGTGCTTCTATCTGTTGCTTTGATTGTTTCCCACCCATTCCTTTTGGTTTGGGGAACATGTCAAAATCCCATGCCCAGAGAACTTCAGGTAGAGTTCGGGGAAATGCTCAGTGGACAACCCAGGCAGGGTAAGGATTAGCATTTACACACTACTCAGAGAATTTTTATTTTCAGGGATGGATTTTTAGCCCAATTCAAGTTGAAGAAAAGTGGTTTCATGAAAATCGCAGAAAATTTTTTTTCAGAAACTCCGGGGTGCCTGGAGGTCGCGGTGCACCACGCGACAGTTGTATTCCAAAACTGAGTCACTCAGATCACACGAGAACCCAAGCATGCTTGAAACTCATTCAAATGCAAGTGCTTCTATCTGTTGTCTTGATTGTTTCCCACTCATTCCTTTTGGTTTGGGTAACATGTCAAAATCCCATGCCCAGAGAACTTCAAGTAGAGTTCGCGGAAATGCTCAGTGGACACCCCAGGCAGGGTAAGGATCAGCATTTACACACTACTCAGAGAATTTTTATTTTCAGGGATGGATTTTTAGCCCATTTCAAGTTGAAGAAAAGTGGTTTCGTGAAAATCGCAGAAAATTTTTTTTCAGAAACTCCGGGGTGCCTGGAGGTCGCGGTGCACCACGCGACAGTTGTATTCGAAAACTGAGTCACTCAGATCACACGAGTACCCAAGCATGCTTGAAACTCATTCAAATGCAAGTGCTTCTATCTGTTGTCTTGATTGTTTCCCACTCATTCCTTTTGGTTTGGGGAACATGTCAAAATCCCATGCCCAGAGAACTTCAGGTAGAGTTCGCGGAAATGCTCAGTGGACACCCCAGGTAGGGTAAGGATCAGTATTTCCACACTACTCAGAGAATTTTCATTTTCAGTGATGGATTTTTAGCCCAATTCAAGTTGAAGAAAAGTGGTTTCGTGAAAATCGCAGAAAATTTTTTTTCAGAAACTCCGGGGTGCCTGGAGGTCGCGGTGCACCACGCGACAGTTGTATTCGAAAACTGAGCCACTCAGATCACACGAGTACCCAAGCATGCTTGAAACTCATTCAAATGCAAGTGCTTCTATCTGTTGTCTTGATTGTTTCCCACTCATTCCTTTTGGTTTGGGGAACATGTCAAAATCCCATGCCCAGAGAACTTCAGGTAGAGTTCGGGGAAATGCTCAGTGGACAACCCAGGCAGGGTAAGGATTAGCATTTACACACTACTCAGAGAATTTTTATTTTCAGGGATGGATTTTTAGCCCAATTCAAGTTGAAGAAAAGTGGTTTCGTGAAAATCGCAGAAAGTTTTTTTTCAGAAACTCCGGGGTGCCTGGAGGTCACGGTGCACCACGCGACAGTTGTATTCCAAAACTGAGTCACTCAGATCACATGAGTACCCAAGCATGCTTGAAACTCATTCAAATGCAAGTGCTTCTATCTGTTGCCTTGATTGTTTCCCACTCATTCCTTTTGGTTTGGGGAACATGTCAAAATCCCATGCCCAGAGAACTTCAGGTAGAGTTCGGGGAAATGCTCAGTGGACAACCCAGGCAGGGTAAGGATTAGCATTTACACACTACTCAGAGAATTTTTATTTTCAGGGATGGATTTTTAGCCCAATTCAAGTTGAAGAAAAGTGGTTTCATGAAAATTGCAGAAAATTTTTTTTCAGAAACTCCGGGGTGCCTGGAGGTCGCGGTGCACCACGCGACAGTTGTATTCCAAAACTGAGTCACTCAGATCACACGAGAACCCAAGCATGCTTGAAACTCATTCAAATGCAAGTGCTTCTATCTGTTGTCTTGATTGTTTCCCACTCATTCCTTTTGGTTTGGGTAACATGTCAAAATCCCATGCCCAGAGAACTTCAAGTAGAGTTCGCGGAAATGCTCAGTGGACACCCCAGGCAGGGTAAGGATCAGCATTTACACACTACTCAGAGAATTTTTATTTTCAGGGATGGATTTTTAGCCCATTTCAAGTTGAAGAAAAGTGGTTTCGTGAAAATCGCAGAAAATTTTTTTTCAGAAACTCCGGGGTGCCTGGAGGTCGCGGTGCACCACGCGACAGTTGTATTCCAAAACTGAGTCACTCAGATCACACGAGTACCCAAGAATGCTTGAAACTCATTCAAATGCAAGTGCTTCTATCTGTTGTCTTGATTGTTTCCCACTCATTCCTTTTGGTTTGGGGAACATGTCAAAATCCCATGCCCAGAGAACTTCAGGTAGAGCTCGCGGAAATGCTCAGTGGACAACCCAGGCAGGGTAAGGATCAGTATTTCCACACTACTCAGAGAATTTTTATTTTCAGTGATGGATTTTTAGCCCAATTCAAGTTGAAGAAAAGTGGTTTCGTGAAAATCGCAGAAAATTTTTTTTCAGAAACTCCGGGGTGCCTGGAGGTCGCGGTGCACCACGCGACAGTTGTATTCGAAAACTGAGCCACTCAGATCACACGAGTACCCAAGCATGCTTGAAACTCATTCAAATGCAAGTGCTTCTATCTGTTGTCTTGATTGTTTCCCACTCATTCCTTTTGGTTTGGGGAACATGTCAAAATCCCATGCCCAGAGAACTTCAGGTAGAGTTCGGGGAAATGCTCAGTGGACAACCCAGGCAGGGTAAGGATTAGCATTTACACACTACTCAGAGAATTTTTATTTTCAGGGATGGATTTTTAGCCCAATTCAAGTTGAAGAAAAGTGGTTTCGTGAAAATCGCAGAAAGTTTTTTTTCAGAAACTCCGGGGTGCCTGGAGGTCACGGTGCACCACGCGACAGTTGTATTCCAAAACTGAGTCACTCAGATCACATGAGTACCCAAGCATGCTTGAAACTCATTCAAATGCAAGTGCTTCTATCTGTTGCCTTGATTGTTTCCCACTCATTCCTTTTGGTTTGGGGAACATGTCAAAATCCCATGCCCAGAGAACTTCAGGTAGAGTTCGGGGAAATGCTCAGTGGACAACCCAGGCAGGGTAAGGATTAGCATTTACACACTACTCAGAGAATTTTTATTTTCAGGGATGGATTTTTAGCCCAATTCAAGTTGAAGAAAAGTGGTTTCATGAAAATTGCAGAAAATTTTTTTTCAGAAACTCCGGGGTGCCTGGAGGTCGCGGTGCACCACGCGACAGTTGTATTCCAAAACTGAGTCACTCAGATCACACGAGAACCCAAGCATGCTTGAAACTCATTCAAATGCAAGTGCTTCTATCTGTTGTCTTGATTGTTTCCCACTCATTCCTTTTGGTTTGGGTAACATGTCAAAATCCCATGCCCAGAGAACTTCAAGTAGAGTTCGCGGAAATGCTCAGTGGACATCCCAGGCAGGGTAAGGATCAGCATTTACACACTACTCAGAGAATTTTTATTTTCAGGGATGGATTTTTAGCCCATTTCAAGTTGAAGAAAAGTGGTTTCGTGAAAATCGCAGAAAATTTTTTTTCAGAAACTCCGGGGTGCCTGGAGGTCTCGGTGCACCACGCGACAGTTGTATTCGAAAACTGAGTCACTCAGATCACACGAGTACCCAAGCATGCTTGAAACTCATTCAAATGCAAGTGCTTCTATCTGTTGTCTTGATTGTTTCCCACTCATTCCTTTTGGTTTGGGGAACATGTCAAAATCCCATGCCCAGAGAACTTCAGGTAGAGTTCGCGGAAATGCTCAGTGGACACCCCAGGTAGGGTAAGGATCAGTATTTCCACACTACTCAGAGAATTTTCATTTTCAGTGATGGATTTTTAGCCCAATTCAAGTTGAAGAAAAGTGGTTTAGTGAAAATCGCAGAAAATTTTTTTTCAGAAACTCCGGCGTGCCTGGAGGTCGCGGTGCACCACGCGACAGTTGTATTCGAAAACTGAGTCACTCAGATCACACGAGAACCCAAGCATTCTTGAAACTCATTCAAATGCAAGTGCTTCTATCTGTTGTCTTGATTGTTTCCCACTCATTCCTTTTGGTTTGGGTAACATGTCAAAATCCCATGCCCAGAGAACTTCAAGTAGAGTTCGCGGAAATGCTCAGTGGACACCCCAGGCAGGGTAAGGATCAGCATTTACACACTACTCAGAGAATTTTTATTTTCAGGGATGGATTTTTAGCCCAATTCAAGTTGAAGAAAAGTGGTTTCGTGAAAATCGCAGAAAATTTTTTTTCAGAAACTCCGGGGTGCCTGGAGGTCGCGGTGCACCACGCGACAGTTGTATTCGAAAACTGAGTCAGTCAGATCACACGAGTACCCAAGCATGCTTGAAACTCATTCAAATGCAAGTGCTTCTATCTGTTGTCTTGATTGTTTCCCACTCATTCCTTTTGGTTTGGGGAACATGTCAAAATCCCATGCCCAGAGAACTTCAGGTAGAGCTCGCGGAAATGCTCAGTGGACAACCCAGGCAGGGTAAGGATCAGTATTTCCACACTACTCAGAGAATTTTTATTTTCAGTGATGGATTTTTAGCCCAATTCAAGTTGAAGAAAAGTGGTTTCGTGAAAATCGCGGACATTTTTTTTTCAGAAACTCCGGGGTGCCAGGAGGTCGCGGTGCACCACGCGACAGTTGTATTCCAAAACTGAGTCACTCAGATCACACGAGTACCCAAGCATGCTTGAAACTCATTCAAATGCAAGTGCTTCTATCTGTTGTCTTGATTGTTTCCCAGTCAATCCTTTTGGTTTGGGTAACATGTCAAAATCCCATGCCCAGAGAACTTCAGGTAGAGCTCGCGGAAATCCTCAGTGGACAACCCAGGTAGGGTAAGGATCAGAATTTCCACACTACTCAGAGAATTTTTATTTTCAGGGATGGATTTTTAGCCCAATTCAAGTTGAAGAAAAGTGGTTTCGTGAAAATCGCAGAAAATTTTTTTTCAGAAACTCCGGGGTGCCTGGAGGTCGCGGTGCACCACGCGACAGTTGTATTCGAAAACTGAGTCAGTCAGATCACACGAGTACCCAAGCATGCTTGAAACTCATTCAAATGCAAGTGCTTCTATCTGTTGTCTTGATTGTTTCCCACTCATTCCTTTTGGTTTGGGGAACATGACAAAATCCCATGCCCAGAGAACTTCAGGTAGAGCTCGCGGAAATGCTCAGTGGACAACCCAGGCAGGGTAAGGATCAGTATTTCCACACTACTCAGAGAATTTTTATTTTCAGTGATGGATTTTTAGCCCAATTCAAGTTGAAGAAAAGTGGTTTCGTGAAAATCGCAGAAAATTTTTTTTCAGAAACTCCGGGGTGCCTGGAGGTCGCGGTGCACCACGCGACAGTTGTATTCGAAAACTGAGCCACTCAGATCACACGAGTACCCAAGCATGCTTGAAACTCATTCAAATGCAAGTGCTTCTATCTGTTGTCTTGTTTGTTTCCCACTCATTCCTTTTGGTTTGGGGAACATGTCAAAATCCCATGCCCAGAGAACTTCAGGTAGAGTTCGGGGAAATGCTCAGTGGACAACCCAGGCAGGGTAAGGATTAGCATTTACACACTACTCAGAGAATTTTTATTTTCAGGGATGGATTTTTAGCCCAATTCAAGTTGAAGAAAAGTGGTTTCGTGAAAATCGCAGAAAATTTTTTTTCAGAAACTCCGGGGTGCCTGGAGGTCACGGTGCACCACGCGACAGTTGTATTCCAAAACTGAGTCACTCAGATCACATGAGTACCCAAGCATGCTTGAAACTCATTCAAATGCAAGTGCTTCTATCTGTTGTCTTGATTGTTTCCCACTCATTCCTTTTGGTTTGGGGAACATGTCAAAATCCCATGCCCAGAGAACTTCAGGTAGAGTTCGGGGAAATGCTCAGTGGACAACCCAGGCAGGGTAAGGATTAGCATTTACACACTACTCAGAGAATTTTTATTTTCAGGGATGGATTTTTAGCCCAATTCAAGTTGAAGAAAAGTGGTTTCGTGAAAATCGCAGAAAATTTTTTTTCAGAAACTCCGGGGTGCCTGGAGGTCGCGGTGCACCACGCGACAGTTGTATTCGAAAACTGAGTCACTCAGATCACACGAGTACCCAAGCATGCTTGAAACTCATTCAAATGCAAGTGCTTCTATCTGTTGTCTTGATTGTTTCCCACTCATTCCTTTTGGTTTGGGGAACATGTCAAAATCCCATGCCCAGAGAACTTCAGGTAGAGTTCGCGGAAATGCTCAGTGGACACCCCAGGTAGGGTAAGGATCAGTATTTCCACACTACTCAGAGAATTTTCATTTTCAGTGATGGATTTTTAGCCCAATTCAAGTTGAAGAAAAGTGGTTTCGTGAAAATCGCAGAAAATTTTTTTTCAGAAACTCCGGGGTGCCTGGAGGTCGCGGTGCACCACGCGACAGTTGTATTCGAAAACTGAGTCACTCAGATCACACGAGAACCCAAGCATTCTTGAAACTCATTCAAATGCAAGTGTTTCTATCTGTTGTCTTGATTGTTTCCCACTCATTCCTTTTGGTTTGGGTAACATGTCAAAATCCCATGCCCAGAGAACTTCAAGTAGAGTTCGCGGAAATGCTCAGTGGACACCCCAGGCAGGGTAAGGATCAGCATTTACACACTACTCAGAGAATTTTTATTTTCAGGGATGGATTTTTAGCCCAATTCAAGTTGAAGAAAAGTGGTTTCGTGAAAATCGCAGAAATTTTTTTTTCAGAAACTCCGGGGTGCCTGGAGGTCGCGGTGCACCACGCGACAGTTGTATTCCAAAACTGAGTCAGTCATATCACACGAGTACCCAAGCATGCTTGAAACTCATTCAAATGCAAGTGCTTCTATCTGTTGTCTTGATTGTTTCCCACTCATTCCTTTTGGTTTGGGGAACATGTCAAAATCCCATGCCCAGAGAACTTCAGGTAGAGCTCGCGGAAATGCTCAGTGGACAACCCAGGCAGGGTAAGGATCAGTATTTCCACACTACTCAGAGAATTTTTATTTTCAGTGATGGATTTTTAGCCCAATTCAAGTTGAAGAAAAGTGGTTTCGTGAAAATCGCAGAAAATTTTTTTTCAGAAACTCCGGGGTGCCTGGAGGTCGCGGTGCACCACGCGACAGTTGTATTCGAAAACTGAGCCACTCAGATCACACGAGTACCCAAGCATGCTTGAAACTCATTCAAATGCAAGTGCTTCTATCTGTTGTCTTGTTTGTTTCCCGCTCATTCCTTTTGGTTTGGGGAACATGTCAAAGTCCCATGCCCAGAGAACTTCAGGTAGAGTTCGGGGAAATGCTCAGTGGACAACCCAGGCAGGGTAAGGATTAGCATTTACACACTACTCAGAGAATTTTTATTTTCAGGGATGGATTTTTAGCCCAATTCAAGTTGAAGAAAAGTGGTTTCGTGAAAATCGCAGAAAATTTTTTTTCAGAAACTCCGGGGTGCCTGGAGGTCACGGTGCACCACGCGACAGTTGTATTCCAAAACTGAGTCACTCAGATCACATGAGTACCCAAGCATGCTTGAAACTCATTCAAATGCAAGTGTTTCTATCTGTTGTCTTGATTGTTTCCCACTCATTCCTTTTGGTTTGGGGAACATGTCAAAATCCCATGCCCAGAGAACTTCAGGTAGAGCTCGCGGAAATGCTCAGTGGACAACCCAGGCAGGGTAAGGATCAGTATTTCCACACTACTCAGAGAATTTTTATTTTCAGTGATGGATTTTTAGCCCAATTCAAGTTGAAGAAAAGTGGTTTCGTGAAAATCGCAGAAAATTTTTTTTCAGAAACTCCGGGGTGCCTGGAGGTCGCGGTGCACCACGCGACAGTTGTATTCCAAAACTGAGTCACTCAGATCACACGAGTACCCAAGCATGCTTGAAACTCATTCAAATGCAAGTGCTTCTATCTGTTGTCTTGATTGTTTCCCACTCATTCCTTTTGGTTTGGGGAACATGTCAAAATCCCATGCCCAGAGAACTTCAGGTAGAGCTCGCGGAAATGCTCAGTGGACAACCCAGGCAGGGTAAGGATCAGTATTTCCACACTACTCAGAGAATTTTTATTTTCAGGGATGGATTTTTAGCCCAATTCAAGTTGAAGAAAAGTGGTTTCGTGAAAATCGCAGAAAATTTTTTTTCAGAAACTCCGGGGTGCCTGGAGGTCGCGGTGCACCACGCGACAGTTGTATTCGAAAACTGAGTCAGTCAGATCACACGAGTACCCAAGCATGCTTGAAACTCATTCAAATGCAAGTGCTTCTATCTGTTGTCTTGATTGTTTCCCACTCATTCCTTTTGGTTTGGGGAACATGTCAAAATCCCATGCCCAGAGAACTTCAGGTAGAGCTCGCGGAAATGCTCAGTGGACAACCCAGGCAGGGTAAGGATCAGTATTTCCACACTACTCAGAGAATTTTTATTTTCAGTGATGGATTTTTAGCCCAATTCAAGTTGAAGAAAAGTGGTTTCGTGAAAATCGCAGAAAATTTTTTTTCAGAAACTCCGGGGTGCCTGGAGGTCGCGGTGCACCACGCGACAGTTGTATTCGAAAACTGAGCCACTCAGATCACACGAGTACCCAAGCATGCTTGAAACTCATTCAAATGCAAGTGCTTCTATCTGTTGTCTTGATTGTTTCCCACTCATTCCTTTTGGTTTGGGGAACATGTCAAAATCCCATGCCCAGAGAACTTCAGGTAGAGTTCGGGGAAATGCTCAGTGGACAACCCAGGCAGGGTAAGGATTAGCATTTACACACTACTCAGAGAATTTTTATTTTCAGGGATGGATTTTTAGCCCAATTCAAGTTGAAGAAAAGTGGTTTCATGAAAATCGCAGAAAATTTTTTTTCAGAAACTCCGGGGTGCCTGGAGGTCGCGGTGCACCACGCGACAGTTGTATTCCAAAACTGAGTCACTCAGATCACACGAGAACCCAAGCATGCTTGAAACTCATTCAAATGCAAGTGCTTCTATCTGTTGTCTTGATTGTTTCCCACTCATTACTTTTGGTTTGGGGATCATGTCAAAATCCCATGCCCAGAGAACTTCAGGTAGAGCTCGCGGAAATGCTCAGTGGACAACCCAGGCAGGGTAAGGATCAGTATTTCCACACTACTCAGAGAATTTTTATTTTCAGTGATGGATTTTTAGCCCAATTCAAGTTGAAGACAAGTGGTTTCGTGAAAATCGCAGAAAATTTTTTTTCAGAAACTCCGGGGTGCCTGGAGGTCGCGGTGCACCACGCGACAGTTGTATTCGAAAACTGAGTCACTCAGATCACACGAGTACCCAAGCATGCTTGAAACTCATTCAAATGCAAGTGCTTCTATCTGTTGTCTTGATTGTTTCCCACTCATTCCTTTTGGTTTGGGGAACATGTCAAAATCCCATGCCCAGAGAACTTCAGGTAGAGTTCAGGGAAATGCTCAGTGGACAACCCAGGCAGGGTAAGGATTAGCATTTACACACTACTCAGAGAATTTTTATTTTCAGGGATGGATTTTTAGCCCAATTCAAGTTGAAGAAAAGTGGTTTTGTGAAAATCACAGAAAATTTTTTTTCAGAAACTCCGGGGTGCCTGGAGGTCGCGGTGCACCACGCGACAGTTGTATTCCAAAACTGAGTCACTCAGATCACACGAGAACCCAAGCATGCTTGAAACTCATTCAAATGCAAGTGCTTCTATCTGTTGTCTTGATTGTTTCCCACTCATTCCTTTTGGTTTGGGGAACATGTCAAAATCCCATGCCCAGAGAACTTCAAGTAGAATTCGCGGAAATGCTCAGTGGACACCCCAGGTAGGGTAAGGATCAGTATTTCCACACTACTCAGAGAATTTTTATTTTCAGTGATGGATTTTTAGCCCAATTCAAGTTGAAGAAAAGTGGTTTCGTGAAAATCGCAGAAAATTTTTTTTGAGAAACTCCGGGGTGCCTGGAGGTCGCGGTGCACCACGCGACAGTTGTATTCCAAAACTGAGTCACTCAGATCACACGAGTACCCAAGCATGCTTGAAAATCATTCAAATGCAAGTGCTTCTATCTGTTGTCTTGATTGTTTCCCACTCATTCCTTTTGGTTTGGGGAACATGTCAAAATCCCATGCCCAGAGAACTTCAAGTAGAGTTCGCGGAAATGCTCAGTGGACACCCCAGGCAGGGTAAGGATCAGCATTTACACACTACTCAGAGAATTTTTATTTTCAGGGATGGATTTTTAGCCCAATTCAAGTTGAAGAAAAGTGGTTTCGTGAAAATCGCAGAAAATTTTTTTTCAGAAACTCCGGGGTGCCTGGAGGTCGCGGTGCACCACGCGACAGTTGTATTCGAAAACTGAGTCAGTCAGATCACACGAGTACCCAAGCATGCTTGAAACTCATTCAAATGCAAGTGCTTCTATCTGTTGTCTTGATTGTTTCCCACTCATTCCTTTTGGTTTGGGGAACATGTCAAAATCCCATGCCCAGAGAACTTCAGGTAGAGCTCGCGGAAATGCTCAGTGGACAACCCAGGCAGGGTAAGGATCAGTATTTCCACACTACTCAGAGAATTTTTATTTTCAGGGATGGATTTTTAGCCCAATTCAAGTTGAAGAAAAGTGGTTTCGTGAAAATCGCAGAAATTTTTTTTTCAGAAACTCCGGGGTGCCTGGAGGTCGCGGTGCACCACGCGACAGTTGTATTCGAAAACTGAGTCAGTCAGATCACACGAGTACCCAAGCATGCTTGAAACTCATTCAAATGCAAGTGCTTCTATCTGTTGTCTTGATTGTTTCCCACTCATTCCTTTTGGTTTGGGGAACATGTCAAAATCCCATGCCCAGAGAACTTCAGGTAGAGCTCGCGGAAATGCTCAGTGGACAACCCAGGCAGGGTAAGGATCAGTATTTCCACACTACTCAGAGAATTTTTATTTTCAGTGATGGATTTTTAGCCCAATTCAAGTTGAAGAAAAGTGGTTTCGTGAAAATCGCAGAAAATTTTTTTTCAGAAACTCCGGGGTGCCTGGAGGTCGCGGTGCACCACGCGACAGTTGTATTCGAAAACTGAGCCACTCAGATCACACGAGTACCCAAGCATGCTTGAAACTCATTCAAATGCAAGTGCTTCTATCTGTTGTCTTGTTTGTTTCCCACTCATTCCTTTTGGTTTGGGGAACATGTCAAAATCCCATGCCCAGGGAACTTCAGGTAGAGTTCGGGGAAATGCTCAGTGGACAACCCAGGCAGGGTAAGGATTAGCATTTACACACTACTCAGAGAATTTTCATTTTCAGGGATGGATTTTTAGCCCAATTCAAGTTGAAGAAAAGTGGTTTCGTGAAAATCGCAGAAAATTTTTTTTCAGAAACTCCGGGGTGCCTGGAGGTCACGGTGCACCACGCGACAGTTGTATTCCAAAACTGAGTCACTCAGATCACATGAGTACCCAAGCATGCCTGAAACTCATTCAAATGCAAGTGCTTCTATCTGTTGTCTTGATTGTTTCCCACTCATTCCTTTTGGTTTGGGGAACATGTCAAAATTCCATGCCCAGAGAACTTCAGGTAGAGTTCGGGGAAATGCTCAGTGGACAACCCAGGCAGGGTAAGGATTAGCATTTACACACTACTCAGAGAATTTTCATTTTCAGGGATGGATTTTTAGCCCAATTCAAGTTGAAGAAAAGTGGTTTCGTGAAAATCGCAGAAAATTTTTTTTCAGAAACTCCGGGGTGCCTGGAGGTCGCGGTGCACCACGCGACAGTTGTATTCGAAAACTGAGTCACTCAGATCACACGAGTACCCAAGCATGCTTGAAACTCATTCAAATGCAAGTGCTTCTATCTGTTGTCTTGATTGTTTCCCACTCATTCCTTTTGGTTTGGGGAACATGTCAAAATCCCATGCCCAGAGAACTTCAGGTAGAGTTCGCGGAAATGCTCAGTGGACACCCCAGGTAGGGTAAGGATCAGTATTTCCACACTACTCAGAGAATTTTCATTTTCAGTGATGGATTTTTAGCCCAATTCAAGTTGAAGAAAAGTGGTTTCGTGAAAATCGCAGAAAATTTTTTTTGAGAAACTCCGGGGTGCCTGGAGGTCGCGGTGCACCACGCGACAGTTGTATTCGAAAACTGAGCCACTCAGATCACACGAGTACCCAAGCATTCTTGAAACTCATTCAAATGCAAGTGCTTCTATCTGTTGTCTTGATTGTTTCCCACTCATTCCTTTTGGTTTGGGGAACATGTCAAAATCCCATGCCCAGAGAACTTCAGGTAGAGTTCGGGGAAATGCTCAGTGGACAACCCAGGCAGGGTAAGGATTAGCATTTACACACTACTCAGAGAATTTTTATTTTCAGGGATGGATTTTTAGCCCAATTCAAGTTGAAGAAAAGTGGTTTCATGAAAATCGCAGAAAATTTTTTTTCAGAAACTCCGGGGTGCCTGGAGGTCGCGGTGCACCACGCGACAGTTGTATTCCAAAACTGAGTCACTCAGATCACACGAGAACCCAAGCATGCTTGAAACTCATTCAAATGCAAGTGCTTCTATCTGTTGTCTTGATTGTTTCCCACTCATTACTTTTGGTTTGGGGATCATGTCAAAATCCCATGCCCAGAGAACTTCAGGTAGAGCTCGCGGAAATGCTCAGTGGACAACCCAGGCAGGGTAAGGATCAGTATTTCCACACTACTCAGAGAATTTTTATTTTCAGTGATGGATTTTTAGCCCAATTCAAGTTGAAGAAAAGTGGTTTCGTGAAAATCGCAGAAAATTTTTTTTGAGAAACTCCGGGGTGCCTGGAGGTCGCGGTGCACCACGCAACAGTTGTATTCCAAAACTGAGTCACTCAGATCACACGAGTACCCAAGCATGCTTGAAAATCATTCAAATGCAAGTGCTTCTATCTGTTGTCTTGATTGTTTCCCACTCATTCCTTTTGGTTTGGGGAACATGTCAAAATCCCATGCCCAGAGAACTTCAAGTAGAGTTCGCGGAAATGCTCAGTGGACACCCCAGGTAGGGTAAGGATCAGTATTTCCACACTACTCAGAGAATTTTTATTTTCAGTGATGGATTTTTAGCCCAATTCAAGTTGAAGAAAAGTGGTTTCGTGAAAATCGCAGAAAATTTTTTTTCAGAAACTCCGGGGTGCCTGGAGGTCGCGGTGCACCACGCGACAGTTGTATTCCAAAACTGAGTCACTCAGATCACACGAGTACCCAAGCATGCTTGAAACTCATTCAAATGCAAGTGCTTCTATCTGTTGTCTTGATTGTTTCCCACTCATTCCTTTTGGTTTGGGGAACATGTCAAAATCCCATGCCCAGAGAACTTCAAGTAGAGTTCGGGGAAATGCTCAGTGGACAACCCAGGCAGGGTAAGGATTAGCATTTACACACTACTCAGAGAATTTTTATTTTCAGGGATGGATTTTTAGCCCAATTCAAGTTGAAGAAAAGTGGTTTCGTGAAAATCGCAGAAAATTTTTTTTCAGAAACTCCGGGGTGCCTGGAGGTCGCGGTGCACCACGCGACAGTTGTATTCCAAAACTGAGTCACTCAGATCACACGAGAACCCAAGCATGCTTGAAACTCATTCAAATGCAAGTGCTTCTATCTGTTGTCTTGATTGTTTCCCACTCATTCCTTTTGGTTTGGGTAACAAGTCAAAATCCCATGCCCAGAGAACTTCAAGTAGAGTTCGCGGAAATGCTCAGTGGACACCCCAGGTAGGGTAAGGATCAGTATTTCCACACTACTCACAGAATTTTTATTTTCAGTGATGGATTTTTAGCCCAATTCAAGTTGAAGAAAAGTGGTTTCGTGAAAATCGCAGAAAATTTTTTTTCAGAAACTCCGGGGTGCCTGGAGGTCGCGGTGCACCACGCGACAGTTGTATTCCAAAACTGAGTCACTCAGATCACACGAGTACCCAAGCATGCTTGAAACTCATTCAAATGCAAGTGCTTCTATCTGTTGTCTTGATTGTTTCCCACTCATTCCTTTTGGTTTGGGGAACATGTCAAAATCCCATGCCCAGAGAACTTCAGGTAGAGCTCGCGGAAATGCTCAGTGGACAACCCAGGCAGGGTAAGGATCAGTATTTCCACACTACTCAGAGAATTTTTATTTTCAGGGATGGATTTTTAGCCCAATTCAAGTTGAAGAAAAGTGGTTTCGTGAAAATCGCAGAAATTTTTTTTTCAGAAACTCCGGGGTGCCTGGAGGTCGCGGTGCACCACGCGACAGTTGTATTCCAAAACTGAGTCACTCAGATCACACGAGTACCCAAGCATGCTTGAAACTCATTCAAATGCAAGTGCTTCTATCTGTTGTCTTGATTGTTTCCCACTCATTCCTTTTGGTTTGGGGAACATGTCAAAATCCCATGCCCAGAGAACTTCAGGTAGAGTTCGGGGAAATGCCCAGTGGACAACCCAGGCAGGGTAAGGATCAGCATTTACACACTACTCAGAGAATTTTTATTTTCAGGGATGGATTTTTAGCCCAATTCAAGTTGAAGAAAAGTTGTTTCGTGAAAATCGCAGAAAATTTTTTTTCAGAAACGCCGGGTTGCCTGGAGGTCGCGGTGCACCACGCGACAGTTGTATTCGAAAACTGAGTCGCTCAGATCACACGAGTACCCAAGCATGCTTGAAACTCATTCAAATGCAAGTGCTTCTATCTGTTGTCTTGATTGTTTCCAACTCATTCCTTTTGGTTTGGGGAACATGTCAAAATCTCATGCCCAGAGAACTTCAGGTAGAGTTCGGGGAAATGCTCAGTGGACAACCCAGGCAGGGTAAGGATCAGCATTTACACACTACTCAGAGAATTTTTATTTTCAGGGATGGATTTTTAGCCCAATTCAAGTTGAAGAAAAGTGGTTTCGTGAAAATTGCAGAAAATTTTTTTTCAGAAACTCCGGGGTGCCTGGAGGTCGCGGTGCACCACGCGACAGTTGTATTCCAAAACTGAGTCACTCAGATCACACGAGTACCCAAGCATGCTTGAAAATCATTCAAATGCAAGTGCTTCTATCTGTTGTCTTGATTGTTTCCCACTCATTCCTTTTGGTTTGGGGAACATGTCAAAATCCCATGCCCAGAGAACTTCAGGTAGAGCTCGCGGAAATGCTCAGTGGACAACCCAGGCAGGGTAAGGATCAGTATTTCCACACTACTCAGAGAATTTTTATTTTCAGTGATGTATTTTTAGCCCAATTCAAGTTGAAGACAAGTGGTTTCGTGAAAATCGCAGAAAATTTTTTTTCAGAAACTCCGGGGTGCCTGGAGGTCGCGGTGCACCACGCGACAGTTGTATTCGAAAACTGAGTCACTCAGATCACACGAGTACCCAAGCATGCTTGAAACTCATTCAAATGCAAGTGCTTCTATCTGTTGTCTTGATTGTTTCCCACTCATTCCTTTTGGTTTGGGTAACATGTCAAAATCCCATGCCCAGAGAACTTCAAGTAGAGTTCGCGGAAATGCTCAGTGGACACCCCAGGTAGGGTAAGGATCAGTATTTCCACACTACTCAGAGAATTTTTATTTTCAGTGATGGATTTTTAGCCCAATTCAAGTTGAAGAAAAGTGGTTTCGTGAAAATCGCAGAAAATTTTTTTTCAGAAACTCCGGGGTGCCTGGAGGTCGCGGTGCACCACGCGACAGTTGTATTCCAAAACTGAGTCACTCAGATCACACGAGTACCCAAGCATGCTTGAAACTCATTCAAATGCAAGTGCTTCTATCTGTTGTCTTGATTGTTTCCCACTCATTCCTTTTGGTTTGGGGAACATGTCAAAATCCCATGCCCAGAGAACTTCAGGTAGAGCTCGCGGAAATGCTCAGTGGACAACCCAGGCAGGGTAAGGATCAGTATTTCCACACTACTCAGAGAATTTTTATTTTCAGGGATGGATTTTTAGCCCAATTCAAGTTGAAGAAAAGTGGTTTCGTGAAAATCGCAGAAAATTTTTTTTCAGAAACTCCGGGGTGCCTGGAGGTCGCGGTGCACCACGCGACAGTTGTATTCAAAAACTGAGTCACTCAGATCACACGAGTACCCAAGCATGCTTGAAACTCATTCAAATGCAAGTGCTTCTATCTGTTGTCTTGATTGTTTCCCACTCATTCCTTTTGGTTTGGGGAACATGTCAAAATCCCATGCCCAGAGAACTTCAGGTAGAGTTCGGGGAAATGCCCAGTGGACAACCCAGGCAGGGTAAGTATCAGCATTTACACACTACTCAGAGAATTTTTATTTTCAGGGATGGATTTTTAGCCCAATTCAAGTTGAAGAAAAGTTGTTTCGTGAAAATCGCAGAAAATTTTTTTTCAGAAACGCCGGGTTGCCTGGAGGTCGCGGTGCACCACGCGACAGTTGTATTCGAAAACTGAGTCGCTCAGATCACACGAGTACCCAAGCATGCTTGAAACTCATTCAAATGCAAGTGTTTCTATCTGTTGTCTTGATTGTTTCCCACTCATTCCTTTTGGTTTGGGTAACATGTCAAAATCCCATGCCCAGAGAACTTCAAATAGAGTTCGCGGAAATGCTCAGTGGACACCCCAGGCAGGGTAAGGATCAGCATTTACACACTACTCAGAGAATTTTTATTTTCAGGGATGGATTTTTAGCCCAATTCAAGTTGAAGAAAAGTGGTTTCGTGAAAATCGCAGAAAATTTTTTTTCAGAAACTCCGGGGTGCCTGGAGGTCGCGGTGCACCACGCGACAGTTGTATTCGAAAACTGAGTCAGTCAGATCACACGAGTACCCAAGCATGCTTGAAACTCATTCAAATGCAAGTGCTTCTCTCTGTTGTCTTGATTGTTTCCCACTCATTCCTTTTGGTTTGGGGAACATGTCAAAATCCCATGCCCAGAGAACTTCAGGTAGAGCTCGCGGAAATGCTCAGTGGACAACCCAGGCAGGGTAAGGATCAGTATTTCCACACTACTCAGAGAATTTTTATTTTCAGTGATGGATATTTAGCCCAATTCAAGTTGAAGAAAAGTGGTTTCGTGAAAATCGCAGAAAATTTTTTTTGAGAAACTCCGGGGTGCCTGGAGGTCGCGGTGCACCACGCGACAGTTGTATTCGAAAACTGAGCCACTCAGATCACACGAGTACCCAAGCATGCTTGAAACTCATTCAAATGCAAGTGCTTCTATCTGTTGTCTTGATTGTTTCCCACTCATTCCTTTTGGTTTGGGGAACATGTCAAAATCCCATGCCCAGAGAACTTCAGGTAGAGTTCGGGGAAATGCTCAGTGGACAACCCAGGCAGGGTAAGGATTAGCATTTACACACTACTCAGAGAATTTTTATTTTCAGGGATGGATTTTTAGCCCAATTCAAGTTGAAGAAAAGTGGTTTCATGAAAATCGCAGAAAATTTTTTTTCAGAAACTCCGGGGTGCCTGGAGGTCGCGGTGCACCACGCGACAGTTGTATTCCAAAACTGAGTCACTCAGATCACACGAGAACCCAAGCATGCTTGAAACTCATTCAAATGCAAGTGCTTCTATCTGTTGTCTTGATTGTTTCCCACTCATTACTTTTGGTTTGGGGATCATGTCAAAATCCCATGCCCAGAGAACTTCAGGTAGAGCTCGCGGAAATGCTCAGTGGACAACCCAGGCAGGGTAAGGATCAGTATTTCCACACTACTCAGAGAATTTTTATTTTCAGTGATGGATTTTTAGCCCAATTCAAGTTGAAGACAAGTGGTTTCGTGAAAATCGCAGAAAATTTTTTTTCAGAAACTCCGGGGTGCCTGGAGGTCGCGGTGCACCACGCGACAGTTGTATTCGAAAACTGAGTCACTCAGATCACACGAGTACCCAAGCATGCTTGAAACTCATTCAAATGCAAGTGCTTCTATCTGTTGTCTTGATTGTTTCCCACTCATTCCTTTTGGTTTGGGGAACATGTCAAAATCCCATGCCCAGAGAACTTCAGGTAGAGTTCAGGGAAATGCTCAGTGGACAACCCAGGCAGGGTAAGGATTAGCATTTACACACTACTCAGAGAATTTTTATTTTCAGGGATGGATTTTTAGCCCAATTCAAGTTGAAGAAAAGTGGTTTTGTGAAAATCACAGAAAATTTTTTTTCAGAAACTCCGGGGTGCCTGGAGGTCGCGGTGCACCACGCGACAGTTGTATTCCAAAACTGAGTCACTCAGATCACACGAGAACCCAAGCATGCTTGAAACTCATTCAAATGCAAGTGCTTCTATCTGTTGTCTTGATTGTTTCCCACTCATTCCTTTTGGTTTGGGGAACATGTCAAAATCCCATGCCCAGAGAACTTCAAGTAGAGTTCGCGGAAATGCTCAGTGGACACCCCAGGTAGGGTAAGGATCAGTATTTCCACACTACTCAGAGAATTTTTATTTTCAGTGATGGATTTTTAGCCCAATTCAAGTTGAAGAAAAGTGGTTTCGTGAAAATCGCAGAAAATTTTTTTTCAGAAACTCCGGGGTGCCTGGAGGTCGCGGTGCACCACGCGACAGTTGTATTCCAAAACTGAGTCACTCAGATCACACGAGTACCCAAGCATGCTTGAAACTCATTCAAATGCAAGTGCTTCTATCTGTTGTCTTGATTGTTTCCCACTCATTCCTTTTGGTTTGGGGAACATGTCAAAATCCCATGCCCAGAGAACTTCAAGTAGAGTTCGGGGAAATGCTCAGTGGACAACCCAGGCAGGGTAAGGATTAGCATTTACACACTACTCAGAGAATTTTTATTTTCAGGGATGGATTTTTAGCCCAATTCAAGTTGAAGAAAAGTGGTTTCGTGAAAATCGCAGAAAATTTTTTTTCAGAAACTCCGGGGTGCCTGGAGGTCGCGGTGCACCACGCGACAGTTGTATTCCAAAACTGAGTCACTCAGATCACACGAGAACCCAAGCATGCTTGAAACTCATTCAAATGCAAGTGCTTCTATCTGTTGTCTTGATTGTTTCCCACTCATTCCTTTTGGTTTGGGTAACAAGTCAAAATCCCATGCCCAGAGAACTTCAAGTAGAGTTCGCGGAAATGCTCAGTGGACACCCCAGGTAGGGTAAGGATCAGTATTTCCACACTACTCACAGAATTTTTATTTTCAGTGATGGATTTTTAGCCCAATTCAAGTTGAAGAAAAGTGGTTTCGTGAAAATCGCAGAAAATTTTTTTTCAGAAACTCCGGGGTGCCTGGAGGTCGCGGTGCACCACGCGACAGTTGTATTCCAAAACTGAGTCACTAAGATCACACGAGTACCCAAGCATGCTTGAAACTCATTCAAATGCAAGTGCTTCTATCTGTTGTCTTGATTGTTTCCCACTCATTCCTTTTGGTTTGGGGAACATGTCAAAATCCCATGCCCAGAGAACTTCAGGTAGAGCTCGCGGAAATGCTCAGTGGACAACCCAGGCAGGGTAAGGATCAGTATTTCCACACTACTCAGAGAATTTTTATTTTCAGGGATGGATTTTTAGCCCAATTCAAGTTGAAGAAAAGTGGTTTCGTGAAAATCGCAGAAAATTTTTTTTCAGAAACTCCGGGGTGCCTGGAGGTCGCGGTGCACCACGCGACAGTTGTATTCCAAAACTGAGTCACTCAGATCACACGAGTACCCAAGCATGCTTGAAACTCATTCAAATGCAAGTGCTTCTATCTGTTGTCTTGATTGTTTCCCACTCATTCCTTTTGGTTTGGGGAACATGTCAAAATCCCATGCCCAGAGAACTTCAGGTAGAGTTCGGGGAAATGCCCAGTGGACAACCCAGGCAGGGTAAGATTCAGCATTTACACACTACTCAGAGAATTTTTATTTTCAGGGATGGATTTTTAGCCCAATTCAAGTTGAAGAAAAGTTGTTTCGTGAAAATCGCAGAAAATTTTTTTTCAGAAACGCCGGGTTGCCTGGAGGTCGCGGTGCACCACGCGACAGTTGTATTCGAAAACTGAGTCGCTCAGATCACACGAGTACCCAAGCATGCTTGAAACTCATTCAAATGCAAGTGCTTCTATCTGTTGTCTTGATTGTTTCCAACTCATTCCTTTTGGTTTGGGGAACATGTCAAAATCTCATGCCCAGAGAACTTCAGGTAGAGTTCGGGGAAATGCTCAGTGGACAACCCAGGCAGGGTAAGGATCAGCATTTACACACTACTCAGAGAATTTTTATTTTCAGGGATGGATTTTTAGCCCAATTCAAGTTGAAGAAAAGTGGTTTCGTGAAAATTGCAGAAAATTTTTTTTCAGAAACTCCGGGGCGCCTGGAGGTCGCGGTGCACCACGCGACAGTTGTATTCCAAAACTGAGTCACTCAGATCACACGAGTACCCAAGCATGCTTGAAAATCATTCAAATGCAAGTGCTTCTATCTGTTGTCTTGATTGTTTCCCACTCATTCCTTTTGGTTTGGGGAACATGTCAAAATCCCATGCCCAGAGAACTTCAGGTAGAGCTCGCGGAAATGCTCAGTGGACAACCCAGGCAGGGTAAGGATCAGTATTTCCACACTACTCAGAGAATTTTTATTTTCAGTGATGTATTTTTAGCCCAATTCAAGTTGAAGACAAGTGGTTTCGTGAAAATCGCAGAAAATTTTTTTTCAGAAACTCCGGGGTGCCTGGAGGTCGCGGTGCACCACGCGACAGTTGTATTCGAAAACTGAGTCACTCAGATCACACGAGTACCCAAGCATGCTTGAAACTCATTCAAATGCAAGTGCTTCTATCTGTTGTCTTGATTGTTTCCCACTCATTCCTTTTGGTTTGGGTAACATGTCAAAATCCCATGCCCAGAGAACTTCAAGTAGAGTTCGCGGAAATGCTCAGTGGACACCCCAGGTAGGGTAAGGATCAGTATTTCCTCACTACTCAGAGAATTTTTATTTTCAGGGATGGATTTTTAGCCCAATTCAAGTTGAAGAAAAGTGGTTTCGTGAAAATTGCAGAAAATTTTTTTTCAGAAACTCCGGGGTGCCTGGAGGTCGCGGTGCACCACGCGACAGTTGTATTCCAAAACTGAGTCACTCAGATCACACGAGTACCCAAGCATGCTTGAAACTCATTCAAATGCAAGTGCTTCTATCTGTTGTCTTGATTGTTTCCCACTCATTCCTTTTGGTTTGGGGAACATGTCAAAATCCCATGCCCAGAGAACTTCAGGTAGAGCTCGCGGAAATGCTCAGTGGACAACCCAGGCAGGGTAAGGATCAGTATTTCCACACTACTCAGAGAATTTTTATTTTCAGTGATGTATTTTTAGCCCAATTCAAGTTGAAGACAAGTGGTTTCGTGAAAATCGCAGAAAATTTTTTTTCAGAAACTCCGGGGTGCCTGGAGGTCGCGGTGCACCACGCGACAGTTGTATTCGAAAACTGAGTCACTCAGATCACACGAGTACCCAAGCATGCTTGAAACTCATTCAAATGCAAGTGCTTCTATCTGTTGTCTTGATTGTTTCCCACTCATTCCTTTTGGTTTGGGGAACATGTCAAAATCCCATGGCCAGAGAACTTCAGGTAGAGTTCGGGGAAATGCTCAGTGGACAACCCAGGCAGGGTAAGGATCAGCATTTACACACTACTCAGAGAATTTTTATTTTCAGGGACGGATTTTTAGCCCAATTCAAGTTGAAGAAAAGTGGTTTCGTGAAAATCGCAGAAAATTTTTTTTCAGAAACTCCGGGGTGCCTGGAGGTCGCGGTGCACCACGCCACAGTTGTATTCGAAAACTGAGTCGCTCAGATCACACGAGTACCCAAGCATGCTTGAAACTCATTCAAATGCAAGTGCTTCTATCTGTTGTCTTGATTGTTTCCAACTCATTCCTTTTGGTTTGGGGAACATGTCAAAATCTCATGCCCAGAGAACTTCAGGTAGAGTTCGGGGAAATGCTCAGTGGACAACCCAGGCAGGGTAAGGATCAGCATTTACACACTACTCAGAGAATTTTTATTTTCAGGGATGGATTTTTAGCCCAATTCAAGTTGAAGAAAAGTGGTTTCATGAAAATCGCAGAAAATTTTTTTTCAGAAACTCCGGGGTGCCTGGAGGTCGCGGTGCACCACGCGACAGTTGTATTCCAAAACTGAGTCACTCAGATCACACGAGAACCCAAGCATGCTTGAAACTCATTCAAATGCAAGTGCTTCTATCTGTTGTCTTGATTGTTTCCCACTCATTACTTTTGGTTTGGGGATCATGTCAAAATCCCATGCCCAGAGAACTTCAGGTAGAGCTCGCGGAAATGCTCAGTGGACAACCCAGGCAGGGTAAGGATCAGTATTTCCACACTACTCAGAGAATTTTTATTTTCAGTGATGGATTTTTAGCCCAATTCAAGTTGAAGACAAGTGGTTTCGTGAAAATCGCAGAAAATTTTTTTTCAGAAACTCCGGGGTGCCTGGAGGTCGCGGTGCACCACGCGACAGTTGTATTCGAAAACTGAGTCACTCAGATCACACGAGTACCCAAGCATGCTTGAAACTCATTCAAATGCAAGTGCTTCTATCTGTTGTCTTGATTGTTTCCCACTCATTCCTTTTGGTTTGGGGAACATGTCAAAATCCCATGCCCAGAGAACTTCAGGTAGAGTTCAGGGAAATGCTCAGTGGACAACCCAGGCAGGGTAAGGATTAGCATTTACACACTACTCAGAGAATTTTTATTTTCAGGGATGGATTTTTAGCCCAATTCAAGTTGAAGAAAAGTGGTTTTGTGAAAATCACAGAAAATTTTTTTTCAGAAACTCCGGGGTGCCTGGAGGTCGCGGTGCACCACGCGACAGTTGTATTCCAAAACTGAGTCACTCAGATCACACGAGAACCCAAGCATGCTTGAAACTCATTCAAATGCAAGTGCTTCTATCTGTTGTCTTGATTGTTTCCCACTCATTCCTTTTGGTTTGGGGAACATGTCAAAATCCCATGCCCAGAGAACTTCAAGTAGAGTTCGCGGAAATGCTCAGTGGACACCCCAGGTAGGGTAAGGATCAGTATTTCCACACTACTCAGAGAATTTTTATTTTCAGTGATGGATTTTTAGCCCAATTCAAGTTGAAGAAAAGTGGTTTCGTGAAAATCGCAGAAAATTTTTTTTGAGAAACTCCGGGGTGCCTGGAGGTCGCGGTGCACCACGCAACAGTTGTATTCCAAAACTGAGTCACTCAGATCACACGAGTACCCAAGCATGCTTGAAAATCATTCAAATGCAAGTGCTTCTATCTGTTGTCTTGATTGTTTCCCACTCATTCCTTTTGGTTTGGGGAACATGTCAAAATCCCATGCCCAGAGAACTTCAAGTAGAGTTCGCGGAAATGCTCAGTGGACACCCCAGGTAGGGTAAGGATCAGTATTTCCACACTACTCAGAGAATTTTTATTTTCAGTGATGGATTTTTAGCCCAATTCAAGTTGAAGAAAAGTGGTTTCGTGAAAATCGCAGAAAATTTTTTTTCAGAAACTCCGGGGTGCCTGGAGGTCGCGGTGCACCACGCGACAGTTGTATTCCAAAACTGAGTCACTCAGATCACACGAGAACCCAAGCATGCTTGAAACTCATTCAAATGCAAGTGCTTCTATCTGTTGTCTTGATTGTTTCCCACTCATTCCTTTTGGTTTGGGTAACAAGTCAAAATCCCATGCCCAGAGAACTTCAAGTAGAGTTCGCGGAAATGCTCAGTGGACACCCCAGGTAGGGTAAGGATCAGTATTTCCACACTACTCACAGAATTTTTATTTTCAGTGATGGATTTTTAGCCCAATTCAAGTTGAAGAAAAGTGGTTTCGTGAAAATCGCAGAAAATTTTTTTTCAGAAACTCCGGGGTGCCTGGAGGTCGCGGTGCACCACGCGACAGTTGTATTCCAAAACTGAGTCACTAAGATCACACGAGTACCCAAGCATGCTTGAAACTCATTCAAATGCAAGTGCTTCTATCTGTTGTCTTGATTGTTTCCCACTCATTCCTTTTGGTTTGGGGAACATGTCAAAATCCCATGCCCAGAGAACTTCAGGTAGAGCTCGCGGAAATGCTCAGTGGACAACCCAGGCAGGGTAAGGATCAGTATTTCCACACTACTCAGAGAATTTTTATTTTCAGGGATGGATTTTTAGCCCAATTCAAGTTGAAGAAAAGTGGTTTCGTGAAAATCGCAGAAAATTTTTTTTCAGAAACTCCGGGGTGCCTGGAGGTCGCGGTGCACCACGCGACAGTTGTATTCCAAAACTGAGTCACTCAGATCACACGAGTACCCAAGCATGCTTGAAACTCATTCAAATGCAAGTGCTTCTATCTGTTGTCTTGATTGTTTCCCACTCATTCCTTTTGGTTTGGGGAACATGTCAAAATCCCATGCCCAGAGAACTTCAGGTAGAGTTCGGGGAAATGCCCAGTGGACAACCCAGGCAGGGTAAGGATCAGCATTTACACACTACTCAGAGAATTTTTATTTTCAGGGATGGATTTTTAGCCCAATTCAAGTTGAAGAAAAGTTGTTTCGTGAAAATCGCAGAAAATTTTTTTTCAGAAACGCCGGGTTGCCTGGAGGTCGCGGTGCACCACGCGACAGTTGTATTCGAAAACTGAGTCGCTCAGATCACACGAGTACCCAAGCATGCTTGAAACTCATTCAAATGCAAGTGCTTCTATCTGTTGTCTTGATTGTTTCCAACTCATTCCTTTTGGTTTGGGGAACATGTCAAAATCTCATGCCCAGAGAACTTCAGGTAGAGTTCGGGGAAATGCTCAGTGGACAACCCAGGCAGGGTAAGGATCAGCATTTACACACTACTCAGAGAATTTTTATTTTCAGGGATGGATTTTTAGCCCAATTCAAGTTGAAGAAAAGTGGTTTCGTGAAAATTGCAGAAAATTTTTTTTCAGAAACTCCGGGGTGCCTGGAGGTCGCGGTGCACCACGCGACAGTTGTATTCCAAAACTGAGTCACTCAGATCACACGAGTACCCAAGCATGCTTGAAAATCATTCAAATGCAAGTGCTTCTATCTGTTGTCTTGATTGTTTCCCACTCATTCCTTTTGGTTTGGGGAACATGTCAAAATCCCATGCCCAGAGAACTTCAGGTAGAGCTCGCGGAAATGCTCAGTGGACAACCCAGGCAGGGTAAGGATCAGTATTTCCACACTACTCAGAGAATTTTTATTTTCAGTGATGTATTTTTAGCCCAATTCAAGTTGAAGACAAGTGGTTTCGTGAAAATCGCAGAAAATTTTTTTTCAGAAACTCCGGGGTGCCTGGAGGTCGCGGTGCACCACGCGACAGTTGTATTCGAAAACTGAGTCACTCAGATCACACGAGTACCCAAGCATGCTTGAAACTCATTCAAATGCAAGTGCTTCTATCTGTTGTCTTGATTGTTTCCCACTCATTCCTTTTGGTTTGGGTAACATGTCAAAATCCCATGCCCAGAGAACTTCAAGTAGAGTTCGCGGAAATGCTCAGTGGACACCCCAGGTAGGGTAAGGATCAGTATTTCCTCACTACTCAGAGAATTTTTATTTTCAGGGATGGATTTTTAGCCCAATTCAAGTTGAAGAAAAGTGGTTTCGTGAAAATTGCAGAAAATTTTTTTTCAGAAACTCCGGGGTGCCTGGAGGTCGCGGTGCACCACGCGACAGTTGTATTCCAAAACTGAGTCACTCAGATCACACGAGTACCCAAGCATGCTTGAAACTCATTCAAATGCAAGTGCTTCTATCTGTTGTCTTGATTGTTTCCCACTCATTCCTTTTGGTTTGGGGAACATGTCAAAATCCCATGCCCAGAGAACTTCAGGTAGAGCTCGCGGAAATGCTCAGTGGACAACCCAGGCAGGGTAAGGATCAGTATTTCCACACTACTCAGAGAATTTTTATTTTCAGTGATGTATTTTTAGCCCAATTCAAGTTGAAGACAAGTGGTTTCGTGAAAATCGCAGAAAATTTTTTTTCAGAAACTCCGGGGTGCCTGGAGGTCGCGGTGCACCACGCGACAGTTGTATTCGAAAACTGAGTCACTCAGATCACACGAGTACCCAAGCATGCTTGAAACTCATTCAAATGCAAGTGCTTCTATCTGTTGTCTTGATTGTTTCCCACTCATTCCTTTTGGTTTGGGGAACATGTCAAAATCCCATGGCCAGAGAACTTCAGGTAGAGTTCGGGGAAATGCTCAGTGGACAACCCAGGCAGGGTAAGGATCAGCATTTACACACTACTCAGAGAATTTTTATTTTCAGGGACGGATTTTTAGCCCAATTCAAGTTGAAGAAAAGTGGTTTCGTGAAAATCGCAGAAAATTTTTTTTCAGAAACTCCGGGGTGCCTGGAGGTCGCGGTGCACCACGCCACAGTTGTATTCGAAAACTGAGTCGCTCAGATCACACGAGTACCCAAGCATGCTTGAAACTCATTCAAATGCAAGTGCTTCTATCTGTTGTCTTGATTGTTTCCAACTCATTCCTTTTGGTTTGGGGAACATGTCAAAATCTCATGCCCAGACAACTTCAGGTAGAGTTCGGGAAAATGCTCAGTGGACAACCCAGGCAGGGTAAGGATCAGCATTTACACACTACTCAGAGAATTTTTATTTTCAGGGATGGATTTTTAGCCCAATTCAAGTTGAAGAAAAGTGGTTTCGTGAAAATCGCAGAAAATTTTTTTTCAGAAACTCCGGGGTGCCTGGAGTTCGCGGTGCACCACGCGACAGTTGTATTCCAAAACTGAGTCACTCAGATCACACGAGTACCCAAGCATGCTTGAAACTCATTCAAATGCAAGTGCTTCTATCTGTTGTCTTGATTGTTTCCCACTCATTCCTTTTGGTTTGGGGAACATGTCAAAATCCCATGCCCAGAGAACTTCAGGTAGAGCTCGCGGAAATGCTCAGTGGACAACACAGGCAGGGTAAAGATTAGCATTTACACACTACTCAGAAAATTTTTATTTTCAGGGATGGATTTTTAGCCCAATTCAAGTTGAAGAAAAGTGGTTTTGTGAAAATCGCAGAAAATTTTTTTTCAGAAACTCCGGGGTGCCTGGAGGTCGCGGTGCACCACGCGACAGGTGTATTCCAAAACTGAGTCACTCAGATCACATGAGAACCCAAGCATGCTTGAAACTCATTCAAATGCAAGTGCTTCTATCTGTTGTCTTGGTTGTTTCCCACTCATTCCTTTTGGTTTGGGTAACATGTCAAAATCCCATGCCCAGAGAACTTCAAGTAGAGTTCGCGGAAATGCTCAGTGGACACCCCAGGTAGGGTAAGGATCAGTATTTCCACACTACTCAGAGAATTTTTATTTTCAGTGATGGATTTTTAGCCCAATTCAAGTTGAAGAAAAGTGGTTTCGTGAAAATCGCAGAAAATTTTTTTTCAGAAACTCCGGGGTGCCTGGAGGTCGCGGTGCACCACGCGACAGTTGTATTCCAAAACTGAGTCACTCAGATCACACGAGTACCCAAGCATGCTTGAAACTCATTCAAATGCAAGTGCTTCTATCTGTTGTCTTGATTGTTTCCCACTCATTCCTTTTGGTTTGGGGAACATGTCAAAATCCCATGCCCAGAGAACTTCAGGTAGAGTTCAGGGAAATACTCAGTGGACAACCCAGGCAGGGTAAGGATTAGCATTTACACACTACTCAGAGAATTTTTATTTTCAGGGATGGATTTTTAGCCCAATTCAAGTTGAAGAAAAGTGGTTTTGTGAAAATCACAGAAAATTTTTTTTCAGAAACTCCGGGGTGCCTGGAGGTCGCAGTGCACCACGCGACAGTTGTATTCCAAAACTGAGTCACTCAGATCACACGAGAACCCAAGCATGCTTGAAACTCATTCAAATGCAAGTGCTTCTATCTGTTGTCTTGATTGTTTCCCACTCATTCCTTTTGGTTTGGGGAACATGTCAAAATCCCATGCCCAGAGAACTTCAAGTAGAGTTCGCGGAAATGCTCAGTGGACACCCCAGGTAGGGTAAGGATCAGTATTTCCACACTACTCAGAGAATTTTTATTTTCAGTGATGGATTTTTAGCCCAATTCAAGTTGAAGAAAAGTGGTTTCGTGAAAATCGCAGAAAATTTTTTTTCAGAAACTCCGGGGTGCCTGGAGGTCGCGGTGCACCACGCGACAGTTGTATTCCAAAACTGAGTCACTCAGATCACACGAGTACCCAAGCATGCTTGAAACTCATTCAAATGCAAGTGCTTCTATCTGTTGTCTTGATTGTTTCCCACTCATTCCTTTTGGTTTGGGGAACATGTCAAAATCCCATGCCCAGAGAACTTCAAGTAGAGTTCGGGGAAATGCTCAGTGGACAACCCAGGCAGGGTAAGGATTAGCATTTACACACTACTCAGAGAATTTTTATTTTCAGGGATGGATTTTTAGCCCAATTCAAGTTGAAGAAAAGTGGTTTCGTAAAAATCGCAGAAAATTTTTTTTCAGAAACTCCGGGTTGCCTGGAGTTCGCGGTGCACCACGCGAAAGTTGTATTCGAAAACTGAGTCGCTCAGATCACACGAGTACCCAAGCATGCTTGAAACTCATTCAAATGCAAGTGCTTCTATCTGTTGTCTTGATTGTTTCCAACTCATTCCTTTTGGTTTGGGGAACATGTCAAAATCTCATGCCCAGAGAACTTCAGGTAGAGTTCGGGGAAATGCTCAGTGGACAACCCAGGCAGGTTAAGGATCAGCATTTACACACTACTCAGAGAATTTTTATTTTCAGGGATGGATTTTTAGCCCAATTCAAGTTGAAGAAAAGTGGTTTCGTGAAAATTGCAGAAAATTTTTTTTCAGAAACTCCGGGGTGCCTGGAGGTCGCGGTGCACCACGCGACAGTTGTATTCCAAAACTGAGTCACTCAGATCACACGAGTACCCAAGCATGCTTGAAAATCATTCAAATGCAAGTGCTTCTATCTGTTGTCTTGATTGTTTCCCACTCATTCCTTTTGGTTTGGGGAACATGTCAAAATCCCATGCCCAGAGAACTTCAAGTAGAGTTCGCGGAAATGCTCAGTGGACACCCCAGGTAGGGTAAGGATCAGTATTTCCACACTACTCAGAGAATTTTTATTTTCAGTGATGGATTTTTAGCCCAATTCAAGTTGAAGAAAAGTGGTTTCGTGAAAATCGCAGAAAATTTTTTTTCAGAAACTCCGGGGTGCCTGGAGGTCGCGGTGCACCACGCGACAGTTGTATTCCAAAACTGAGTCACTCAGATCACACGAGTACCCAAGCATGCTTGAAACTCATTCAAATGCAAGTGCTTCTATCTGTTGTCTTGATTGTTTCTCACTCATTCCTTTTGGTTTGGGGAACATGTCAAAATCCCATGCCCAGAGAACTTCAAGTAGAGTTCGGGGAAATGCTCAGTGGACAACCCAGGCAGGGTAAGGATTAGCATTTACACACTACTCAGAGAATTTTTATTTTCAGGGATGGATTTTTAGCCCAATTCAAGTTGAAGAAAAGTGGTTTCGTGAAAATCGCAGAAAATTTTTTTTCAGAAACTCCGGGGTGCCTGGAGGTCGCGGTGCACCACGCGACAGTTGTATTCCAAAACTGAGTCACTCAGATCACACGAGTACCCAAGCATGCTTGAAACTCATTCAAATGCAAGTGCTTCTATCTGTTGTCTTGATTGTTTCCCACTCATTCCTTTTGGTTTGGGGAACATGTCAAAATCCCATGCCCAGAGAACTTCAGGTAGAGCTCGCGGAAATGCTCAGTGGACAACCCAGGCAGGGTAAGGATCAGTATTTCCACACTACTCAGAGAATTTTTATTTTCAGGGATGGATTTTTAGCCCAATTCAAGTTGAAGAAAAGTGGTTTCGTGAAAATCGCAGAAAATTTTTTTTCAGAAACTCCGGGGTGCCTGGAGGTCGCGGTGCACCACGCGACAGTTGTATTCAAAAACTGAGTCACTCAGATCACACGAGTACCCAAGCATGCTTGAAACTCATTCAAATGCAAGTGCTTCTATCTGTTGTCTTGATTGTTTCCCACTCATTCCTTTTGGTTTGGGGAACATGTCAAAATCCCATGCCCAGAGAACTTCAGGTAGAGTTCGGGGAAATGCTCAGTGGACAACCCAGGCAGGGTAAGGATCAGCATTTACACACTACTCAGAGAATTTTTATTTTCAGGGATGGATTTTTAGCCCAATTCAAGTTGAAGAAAAGTTGTTTCGTGAAAATCGCAGAAAATTTTTTTTCAGAAACTCCGGGTTGCCTGGAGGTCGCGGTGCACCACGCGACAGTTGTATTCGAAAACTGAGTCGCTCAGATCACACGAGTACCCAAGCATGCTTGAAACTCATTCAAATGCAAGTGCTTCTATCTGTTGTCTTGATTGTTTCCAACTCATTCCTTTTGGTTTGGGGAACATGTCAAAATCTCATGCCCAGAGAACTTCAGGTAGAGTTCGGGGAAATGCTCAGTGGACAACCCAGGCAGGGTAAGGATCAGCATTTTCACACTACTCAGAGAATTTTTATTTTCAGGGATGGATTTTTAGCCCAATTCAAGTTGAAGAAAAGTGGTTTCGTGAAAATTGCAGAAAATTTTTTTTCAGAAACTCCGGGGTGCCTGGAGGTCGCGGTGCACCACGCGACAGTTGTATTCCAAAACTGAGTCACTCAGATCACACGAGTACCCAAGCATGCTTGAAACTCATTCAAATGCAAGTGCTTCTATCTGTTGTCTTGATTGTTTCCCACTCATTCCTTTTGGTTTGGGGAACATGTCAAAATCCCATGCCCAGAGAACTTCAAGTAGAGTTCGCGGAAATGCTCAGTGGACACCCCAGGTAGGGTAAGGATCAGTATTTCCACACTACTCAGAGAATTTTTATTTTCAGGGATGGATTTTTAGCCCAATTCAAGTTGAAGAAAAGTGGTTTCGTGAAAATCGCAGAAAATTTTTTTTCAGAAACTCCGGGGTGCCTGGAGGTCGCGGTGCACCACGCGACAGTTGTATTCGAAAACTGAGTCACTCAGATCACACGAGTACCCAAGCATGCTTGAAACTCATTCAAATGCAAGTGCTTCTATCTGTTGTCTTGATTGTTTCCCACTCATTCCTTTTGGTTTGGGGAACATGTCAAAATCCCATGCCCAGAGAACTTCAAGTAGAGTTCGGGGAAATGCTCAGTGGACAACCCAGGCAGGGTAAGGATTAGCATTTACACACTACTCAGAGAATTTTTATTTTCAGGGATGGATTTTTAGCCCAATTCAAGTTGAAGAAAAGT
Source organism: Atractosteus spatula (assembly GCF_055471065.1). NCBI lineage: Eukaryota > Metazoa > Chordata > Actinopteri > Semionotiformes > Lepisosteidae > Atractosteus > Atractosteus spatula. The sequence continues at coordinate 25,718,068 of NC_142720.1, read as the reverse complement.
GGTTTCGTAAAAATCGCAGAAAATTTTTTTTCAGAAACTCCGGGTTGCCTGGAGTTCGCGGTGCACCACGCGAAAGTTGTATTCGAAAACTGAGTCGCTCAGATCACACGAGTACCCAAGCATGCTTGAAACTCATTCAAATGCAAGTGCTTCTATCTGTTGTCTTGATTGTTTCCAACTCATTCCTTTTGGTTTGGGGAACATGTCAAAATCTCATGCCCAGAGAACTTCAGGTAGAGTTCGGGGAAATGCTCAGTGGACAACCCAGGCAGGTTAAGGATCAGCATTTACACACTACTCAGAGAATTTTTATTTTCAGGGATGGATTTTTAGCCCAATTCAAGTTGAAGAAAAGTGGTTTCGTGAAAATTGCAGAAAATTTTTTTTCAGAAACTCCGGGGTGCCTGGAGGTCGCGGTGCACCACGCGACAGTTGTATTCCAAAACTGAGTCACTCAGATCACACGAGTACCCAAGCATGCTTGAAAATCATTCAAATGCAAGTGCTTCTATCTGTTGTCTTGATTGTTTCCCACTCATTCCTTTTGGTTTGGGGAACATGTCAAAATCCCATGCCCAGAGAACTTCAAGTAGAGTTCGCGGAAATGCTCAGTGGACACCCCAGGTAGGGTAAGGATCAGTATTTCCACACTACTCAGAGAATTTTTATTTTCAGTGATGGATTTTTAGCCCAATTCAAGTTGAAGAAAAGTGGTTTCGTGAAAATCGCAGAAAATTTTTTTTCAGAAACTCCGGGGTGCCTGGAGGTCGCGGTGCACCACGCGACAGTTGTATTCCAAAACTGAGTCACTCAGATCACACGAGTACCCAAGCATGCTTGAAACTCATTCAAATGCAAGTGCTTCTATCTGTTGTCTTGATTGTTTCTCACTCATTCCTTTTGGTTTGGGGAACATGTCAAAATCCCATGCCCAGAGAACTTCAAGTAGAGTTCGGGGAAATGCTCAGTGGACAACCCAGGCAGGGTAAGGATTAGCATTTACACACTACTCAGAGAATTTTTATTTTCAGGGATGGATTTTTAGCCCAATTCAAGTTGAAGAAAAGTGGTTTCGTGAAAATCGCAGAAAATTTTTTTTCAGAAACTCCGGGGTGCCTGGAGGTCGCGGTGCACCACGCGACAGTTGTATTCCAAAACTGAGTCACTCAGATCACACGAGTACCCAAGCATGCTTGAAACTCATTCAAATGCAAGTGCTTCTATCTGTTGTCTTGATTGTTTCCCACTCATTCCTTTTGGTTTGGGGAACATGTCAAAATCCCATGCCCAGAGAACTTCAGGTAGAGCTCGCGGAAATGCTCAGTGGACAACCCAGGCAGGGTAAGGATCAGTATTTCCACACTACTCAGAGAATTTTTATTTTCAGGGATGGATTTTTAGCCCAATTCAAGTTGAAGAAAAGTGGTTTCGTGAAAATCGCAGAAAATTTTTTTTCAGAAACTCCGGGGTGCCTGGAGGTCGCGGTGCACCACGCGACAGTTGTATTCAAAAACTGAGTCACTCAGATCACACGAGTACCCAAGCATGCTTGAAACTCATTCAAATGCAAGTGCTTCTATCTGTTGTCTTGATTGTTTCCCACTCATTCCTTTTGGTTTGGGGAACATGTCAAAATCCCATGCCCAGAGAACTTCAGGTAGAGTTCGGGGAAATGCTCAGTGGACAACCCAGGCAGGGTAAGGATCAGCATTTACACACTACTCAGAGAATTTTTATTTTCAGGGATGGATTTTTAGCCCAATTCAAGTTGAAGAAAAGTTGTTTCGTGAAAATCGCAGAAAATTTTTTTTCAGAAACTCCGGGTTGCCTGGAGGTCGCGGTGCACCACGCGACAGTTGTATTCGAAAACTGAGTCGCTCAGATCACACGAGTACCCAAGCATGCTTGAAACTCATTCAAATGCAAGTGCTTCTATCTGTTGTCTTGATTGTTTCCAACTCATTCCTTTTGGTTTGGGGAACATGTCAAAATCTCATGCCCAGAGAACTTCAGGTAGAGTTCGGGGAAATGCTCAGTGGACAACCCAGGCAGGGTAAGGATCAGCATTTTCACACTACTCAGAGAATTTTTATTTTCAGGGATGGATTTTTAGCCCAATTCAAGTTGAAGAAAAGTGGTTTCGTGAAAATTGCAGAAAATTTTTTTTCAGAAACTCCGGGGTGCCTGGAGGTCGCGGTGCACCACGCGACAGTTGTATTCCAAAACTGAGTCACTCAGATCACACGAGTACCCAAGCATGCTTGAAACTCATTCAAATGCAAGTGCTTCTATCTGTTGTCTTGATTGTTTCCCACTCATTCCTTTTGGTTTGGGGAACATGTCAAAATCCCATGCCCAGAGAACTTCAAGTAGAGTTCGCGGAAATGCTCAGTGGACACCCCAGGTAGGGTAAGGATCAGTATTTCCACACTACTCAGAGAATTTTTATTTTCAGGGATGGATTTTTAGCCCAATTCAAGTTGAAGAAAAGTGGTTTCGTGAAAATCGCAGAAAATTTTTTTTCAGAAACTCCGGGGTGCCTGGAGGTCGCGGTGCACCACGCGACAGTTGTATTCGAAAACTGAGTCACTCAGATCACACGAGTACCCAAGCATGCTTGAAACTCATTCAAATGCAAGTGCTTCTATCTGTTGTCTTGATTGTTTCCCACTCATTCCTTTTGGTTTGGGGAACATGTCAAAATCCCATGCCTAGAGAACTTCAGGTAGAGCTCGCGGAAATGCTCAGTGGACAACCCAGGCAGGGTAAGGATCAGTATTTCCACACTACTCAGAGAATTTTTATTTTCAGTGATGGATTTTTAGCCCAATTCAAGTTGAAGAAAAGTGGTTTCGTGAAAATCGCAGAAAATTTTTTTTCAGAAACTCCGGGGTGCCTGGAGGTCGCGGTGCACCACGCGACAGTTGTATTTGAAAACTGAGTCACTCAGATCACACGAGTACCCAAGCATGCTTGAAACTCATTCAAATGCAAGTGCTTCTATCTTTTGTCTTGATTGTTTCCCACTCATTCCTTTTGGTTTGGGTAACAAGTCAAAATCCCATGCCCAGAGAACTTCAAGTAGAGTTCGCGGAAATGCTCAGTGGACACCCCAGGTAGGGTAAGGATCAGTATTTCCACACTACTCAGAGAATTTTTATTTTCAGTGATGGATTTTTAGCCCAATTCAAGTTGAAGAAAAGTGGTTTCGTGAAAATCGCAGAAAATTTTTTTTCAGAAACTCCGGGGTGCCTGGAGGTCGCGGTGCACCACGCGACAGTTGTATTTGAAAACTGAGTCACTCAGATCACACGAGTACCCAAGCATGCTTGAAACTCATTCAAATGCAAGTGCTTCTATCTTTTGTCTTGATTGTTTCCCACTCATTCCTTTTGGTTTGGGTAACAAGTCAAAATCCCATGCCCAGAGAACTTCAAGTAGAGTTCGCGGAAATGCTCAGTGGACACCCCAGGTAGGGTAAGGATCAGTATTTCCACACTACTCAGAGAATTTTTATTTTCAGTGATGGATTTTTAGCCCAATTCAAGTTGAAGAAAAGTGGTTTCGTGAAAATCGCAGAAAATTTTTTTTCAGAAACTCCGGGGTGCCTGGAGGTCGCGGTGCACCACGCGACAGTTGTATTCCAAAACTGAGTCACTCAGATCACACGAGTACCCAAGCATGCTTGAAAATCATTCAAATGCAAGTGCTTCTATCTGTTGTCTTGATTGTTTCCCACTCATTCCTTTTGGTTTGGGGAATATGTCAAAATCCCATGCCCAGAGAACTTCAGGTAGAGCTCGCGGAAATGCTCAGTGGACAACCCAGGCAGGGTAAGGATCAGTATTTCCACACTACTCAGAGAATTTTTATTTTCAGTGATGTATTTTTAGCCCAATTCAAGTTGAAGACAAGTGGTTTCGTGAAAATCGCAGAAAATTTTTTTTCAGAAACTCCGGGGTGCCTGGAGGTCGCGGTGCACCACGCGACAGTTGTATTCGAAAACTGAGTCACTCAGATCACACGAGTACCCAAGCATGCTTGAAACTCATTCAAATGCAAGTGCTTCTATCTGTTGTCTTGATTGTTTCCCACTCATTCCTTTTGGTTTGGGTAACATGTCAAAATCCCATGCCCAGAGAACTTCAAGTAGAGTTCGCGGAAATGCTCAGTGGACACCCCAGGTAGGGTAAGGATCAGTATTTCCACACTACTCAGAGAATTTTTATTTTCAGTGATGGATTTTTAGCCCAATTCAAGTTGAAGAAAAGTGGTTTCGTGAAAATCGCAGAAAATTTTTTTTCAGAAACTCCGGGGTGCCTGGAGGTCGCGGTGCACCACGCGACAGTTGTATTCCAAAACTGAGTCACTCAGATCACACGAGTACCCAAGCATGCTTGAAACTCATTCAAATGCAAGTGCTTCTATCTGTTGTCTTGATTGTTTCCCACTCATTCCTTTTGGTTTGGGGAACATGTCAAAATCCCATGCCCAGAGAACTTCAGGTAGAGCTCGCGGAAATGCTCAGTGGACAACCCAGGCAGGGTAAGGATCAGTATTTCCACACTACTCAGAGAATTTTTATTTTCAGGGATGGATTTTTAGCCCAATTCAAGTTGAAGAAAAGTGGTTTCGTGAAAATCGCAGAAAATTTTTTTTCAGAAACTCCGGGGTGCCTGGAGGTCGCGGTGCACCACGCGACAGTTGTATTCAAAAACTGAGTCACTCAGATCACACGAGTACCCAAGCATGCTTGAAACTCATTCAAATGCAAGTGCTTCTATCTGTTGTCTTGATTGTTTCCCACTCATTCCTTTTGGTTTGGGGAACATGTCAAAATCCCATGCCCAGAGAACTTCAGGTAGAGTTCGGGGAAATGCTCAGTGGACAACCCAGGCAGGGAAAGGATCAGCATTTACACACTACTCAGAGAATTTTTATTTTCAGGGATGGATTTTTAGCCCAATTCAAGTTGAAGAAAAGTGGTTTCGTGAAAATTGCAGAAAATTTTTTTTCAGAAACTCCGGGGTGCCTGGAGGTCGCGGTGCACCACGCGACAGTTGTATTCCAAAACTGAGTCACTCAGATCACACGAGTACCCAAGCATGCTTGAAAATCATTCAAATGCAAGTGCTTCTATCTGTTGTCTTGATTGTTTCCCACTCATTCCTTTTGGTTTGGGGAACATGTCAAAATCCCATGCCCAGAGAACTTCAGGTAGAGCTCGCGGAAATGCTCAGTGGACAACCCAGGCAGGGTAAGGATCAGTATTTCCACACTACTCAGAGAATTTTTATTTTCAGTGATGTATTTTTAGCCCAATTCAAGTTGAAGACAAGTGGTTTCGTGAAAATCGCAGAAAATTTTTTTTCAGAAACTCCGGGGTGCCTGGAGGTCGCGGTGCACCACGCGACAGTTGTATTCGAAAACTGAGTCACTCAGATCACACGAGTACCCAAGCATGCTTGAAACTCATTCAAATGCAAGTGCTTCTATCTGTTGTCTTGATTGTTTCCCACTCATTCCTTTTGGTTTGGGGAACATGTCAAAATCCCATGGCCAGAGAACTTCAGGTAGAGTTCGGGGAAATGCTCAGTGGACAACCCAGGCAGGGTAAGGATCAGCATTTACACACTACTCAGAGAATTTTTATTTTCAGGGACGGATTTTTAGCCCAATTCAAGTTGAAGAAAAGTGGTTTCGTGAAAATCGCAGAAAATTTTTTTTCAGAAACTCCGGGGTGCCTGGAGGTCGCGGTGCACCACGCCACAGTTGTATTCGAAAACTGAGTCGCTCAGATCACACGAGTACCCAAGCATGCTTGAAACTCATTCAAATGCAAGTGCTTCTATCTGTTGTCTTGATTGTTTCCAACTCATTCCTTTTGGTTTGGGGAACATGTCAAAATCTCATGCCCAGAGAACTTCAGGTAGAGTTCGGGGAAATGCTCAGTGGACAACCCAGGCAGGGTAAGGATCAGCATTTACACACTACTCAGAGAATTTTTATTTTCAGGGATGGATTTTTAGCCCAATTCAAGTTGAAGAAAAGTGGTTTCGTGAAAATCGCAGAAAATTTTTTTTCAGAAACTCCGGGGTGCCTGGAGTTCGCGGTGCACCACGCGACAGTTGTATTCCAAAACTGAGTCACTCAGATCACACGAGTACCCAAGCATGCTTGAAACTCATTCAAATGCAAGTGCTTCTATCTGTTGTCTTGATTGTTTCCCACTCATTCCTTTTGGTTTGGGGAACATGTCAAAATCCCATGCCCAGAGAACTTCAGGTAGAGCTCGCGGAAATGCTCAGTGGACAACACAGGCAGGGTAAAGATTAGCATTTACACACTACTCAGAGAATTTTTATTTTCAGTGATGGATTTTTAGCCCAATTCAAGTTGAAGAAAAGTGGTTTCGTGAAAATCGCAGAAAATTTTTTTTCAGAAACTCCGGGGTGCCTGGAGGTCGCGGTGCACCACGCGACAGTTGTATTCCAAAACTGAGTCACTCAGATCACACGAGTACCCAAGCATGCTTGAAACTCATTCAAATGCAAGTGCTTCTATCTGTTGTCTTGATTGTTTCCCACTCATTCCTTTTGGTTTGGGGAACATGTCAAAATCCCATGCCCAGAGAACTTCAGGTAGAGTTCAGGGAAATACTCAGTGGACAACCCAGGCAGGGTAAGGATTAGCATTTACACACTACTCAGAGAATTTTTATTTTCAGGGATGGATTTTTAGCCCAATTCAAGTTGAAGAAAAGTGGTTTTGTGAAAATCACAGAAAATTTTTTTTCAGAAACTCCGGGGTGCCTGGAGGTCGCAGTGCACCACGCGACAGTTGTATTCCAAAACTGAGTCACTCAGATCACACGAGAACCCAAGCATGCTTGAAACTCATTCAAATGCAAGTGCTTCTATCTGTTGTCTTGATTGTTTCCCACTCATTCCTTTTGGTTTGGGAACATGTCAAAATCCCATGCCCAGAGAACTTCAAGTAGAGTTCGGGGAAATGCTCAGTGGACACCCCAGGTAGGGTAAGGATCAGTATTTCCACACTACTCAGAGAATTTTTATTTTCAGTGATGGATTTTTAGCCCAATTCAAGTTGAAGAAAAGTGGTTTCGTGAAAATCGCAGAAAATTTTTTTTCAGAAACTCCGGGTTGCCTGGAGTTCGCGGTGCACCACGCGAAAGTTGTATTCGAAAACTGAGTCGCTCAGATCACACGAGTACCCAAGCATGCTTGAAACTCATTCAAATGCAAGTGCTTCTATCTGTTGTCTTGATTGTTTCCAACTCATTCCTTTTGGTTTGGGGAACATGTCAAAATCTCATGCCCAGAGAACTTCAAGTAGAGTTCGGGGAAATGCTCAGTGGACAACCCAGACAGGGTAAGGATTAGCATTTACACACTACTCAGAGAATTTTTATTTTCAGGGATGGATTTTTAGCCCAATTCAAGTTGAAGAAAAGTGGTTTCGTAAAAATCGCAGAAAATTTTTTTTCAGAAACTCCGGGTTGCCTGGAGTTCGCGGTGCACCACGCGAAAGTTGTATTCGAAAACTGAGTCGCTCAGATCACACGAGTACCCAAGCATGCTTGAAACTCATTCAAATGCAAGTGCTTCTATCTGTTGTCTTGATTGTTTCCAACTCATTCCTTTTGGTTTGGGGAACATGTCAAAATCTCATGCCCAGAGAACTTCAGGTAGAGTTCGGGGAAATGCTCAGTGGACAACCCAGGCAGGTTAAGGATCAGCATTTACACACTACTCAGAGAATTTTTATTTTCAGGGATGGATTTTTAGCCCAATTCAAGTTGAAGAAAAGTGGTTTCGTGAAAATTGCAGAAAATTTTTTTTCAGAAACTCCGGGGTGCCTGGAGGTCGCGGTGCACCACGCGACAGTTGTATTCCAAAACTGAGTCACTCAGATCACACGAGTACCCAAGCATGCTTGAAAATCATTCAAATGCAAGTGCTTCTATCTGTTGTCTTGATTGTTTCCCACTCATTCCTTTTGGTTTGGGGAACATGTCAAAATCCCATGCCCAGAGAACTTCAAGTAGAGTTCGCGGAAATGCTCAGTGGACACCCCAGGTAGGGTAAGGATCAGTATTTCCACACTACTCAGAGAATTTTTATTTTCAGTGATGGATTTTTAGCCCAATTCAAGTTGAAGAAAAGTGGTTTCGTGAAAATCGCAGAAAATTTTTTTTCAGAAACTCCGGGGTGCCTGGAGGTCGCGGTGCACCACGCGACAGTTGTATTCCAAAACTGAGTCACTCAGATCACACGAGTACCCAAGCATGCTTGAAACTCATTCAAATGCAAGTGCTTCTATCTGTTGTCTTGATTGTTTCTCACTCATTCCTTTTGGTTTGGGGAACATGTCAAAATCCCATGCCCAGAGAACTTCAAGTAGAGTTCGGGGAAATGCTCAGTGGACAACCCAGGCAGGGTAAGGATTAGCATTTACACACTACTCAGAGAATTTTTATTTTCAGGGATGGATTTTTAGCCCAATTCAAGTTGAAGAAAAGTGGTTTCGTGAAAATCGCAGAAAATTTTTTTTCAGAAACTCAGGGGTGCCTGGAGGTCGCGGTGCACCACGCGACAGTTGTATTCCAAAACTGAGTCACTCAGATCACACGAGTACCCAAGCATGCTTGAAACTCATTCAAATGCAAGTGCTTCTATCTGTTGTCTTGATTGTTTCCCACTCATTCCTTTTGGTTTGGGGAACATGTCAAAATCCCATGCCCAGAGAACTTCAGGTAGAGCTCGCGGAAATGCTCAGTGGACAACCCAGGCAGGGTAAGGATCAGTATTTCCACACTACTCAGAGAATTTTTATTTTCAGGGATGGATTTTTAGCCCAATTCAAGTTGAAGAAAAGTGGTTTCGTGAAAATCGCAGAAAATTTTTTTTCAGAAACTCCGGGGTGCCTGGAGGTCGCGGTGCACCACGCGACAGTTGTATTCAAAAACTGAGTCACTCAGATCACACGAGTACCCAAGCATGCTTGAAACTCATTCAAATGCAAGTGCTTCTATCTGTTGTCTTGATTGTTTCCCACTCATTCCTTTTGCTTTGGGGAACATGTCAAAATCCCATGCCCAGAGAACTTCAGGTAGAGTTCGGGGAAATGCTCAGTGGACAACCCAGGCAGGGTAAGGATCAGCATTTACACACTACTCAGAGAATTTTTATTTTCAGGGATGGATTTTTAGCCCAATTCAAGTTGAAGAAAAGTTGTTTCGTGAAAATCGCAGAAAATTTTTTTTCAGAAACTCCGGGTTGCCTGGAGGTCGCGGTGCACCACGCGACAGTTGTATTCGAAAACTGAGTCGCTCAGATCACACGAGTACCCAAGCATGCTTGAAACTCATTCAAATGCAAGTGCTTCTATCTGTTGTCTTGATTGTTTCCAACTCATTCCTTTTGGTTTGGGGAACATGTCAAAATCTCATGCCCAGAGAACTTCAGGTAGAGTTCGGGGAAATGCTCAGTGGACAACCCAGGCAGGGTAAGGATCAGCATTTTCACACTACTCAGAGAATTTTTATTTTCAGGGATGGATTTTTAGCCCAATTCAAGTTGAAGAAAAGTGGTTTCGTGAAAATTGCAGAAAATTTTTTTTCAGAAACTCCGGGGTGCCTGGAGGTCGCGGTGCACCACGCGACAGTTGTATTCCAAAACTGAGTCACTCAGATCACACGAGTACCCAAGCATGCTTGAAACTCATTCAAATGCAAGTGCTTCTATCTGTTGTCTTGATTGTTTCCCACTCATTCCTTTTGGTTTGGGGAACATGTCAAAATCCCATGCCCAGAGAACTTCAAGTAGAGTTCGCGGAAATGCTCAGTGGACACCCCAGGTAGGGTAAGGATCAGTATTTCCACACTACTCAGAGAATTTTTATTTTCAGGGATGGATTTTTAGCCCAATTCAAGTTGAAGAAAAGTGGTTTCGTGAAAATCGCAGAAAATTTTTTTTCAGAAACTCCGGGGTGCCTGGAGGTCGCGGTGCACCACGCGACAGTTGTATTCGAAAACTGAGTCACTCAGATCACACGAGTACCCAAGCATGCTTGAAACTCATTCAAATGCAAGTGCTTCTATCTGTTGTCTTGATTGTTTCCCACTCATTCCTTTTGGTTTGGGGAACATGTCAAAATCCCATGCCTAGAGAACTTCAGGTAGAGCTCGCGGAAATGCTCAGTGGACAACCCAGGCAGGGTAAGGATCAGTATTTCCACACTACTCAGAGAATTTTTATTTTCAGTGATGGATTTTTAGCCCAATTCAAGTTGAAGAAAAGTGGTTTCGTGAAAATCGCAGAAAATTTTTTTTCAGAAACTCCGGGGTGCCTGGAGGTCGCGGTGCACCACGCGACAGTTGTATTTGAAAACTGAGTCACTCAGATCACACGAGTACCCAAGCATGCTTGAAACTCATTCAAATGCAAGTGCTTCTATCTTTTGTCTTGATTGTTTCCCACTCATTCCTTTTGGTTTGGGTAACAAGTCAAAATCCCATGCCCAGAGAACTTCAAGTAGAGTTCGCGGAAATGCTCAGTGGACACCCCAGGTAGGGTAAGGATCAGTATTTCCACACTACTCAGAGAATTTTTATTTTCAGTGATGGATTTTTAGCCCAATTCAAGTTGAAGAAAAGTGGTTTCGTGAAAATCGCAGAAAATTTTTTTTCAGAAACTCCGGGGTGCCTGGAGGTCGCGGTGCACCACGTGACAGTTGTATTCCAAAACTGAGTCACTCAGATCACACGAGTACCCAAGCATGCTTGAAACTCATTCAAATGCAAGTGCTTCTATCTGTTGTCTTGATTGTTTCCCACTCATTCCTTTTGGTTTGGGGAACATGTCAAAATCCCATGCCCAGAGAACTTCAGGTAGAGCTCGCGGAAATGCTCAGTGGACAACCCAGGCAGGGTAAGGATCAGTATTTCCACACTACTCAGAGAATTTTTATTTTCAGGGATGGATTTTTAGCCCAATTCAAGTTGAAGAAAAGTGGTTTCGTGAAAATTGCAGAAAATTTTTTTTCAGAAACTCCGGGGTGCCTGGAGGTCGCGGTGCACCACGCGACAGTTGTATTCGAAAACTGAGTCACTCAGATCACACGAGTACCCAAGCATGCTTGAAACTCATTCAAATGCAAGTGCTTCTATCTGTTGTCTTGATTGTTTCCCACTCATTCCTCTTGGTTTGGGGAACATGTCAAAATCCCATGCCCAGAGAACTTCAGGTAGAGTTCGGGGAAATGCTCAGTGGACAACCCAGGCAGGGTAAGGATCAGCATTTACACACTACTCAGAGAATTTTTATTTTCAGGGATGGATTTTTAGCCCAATTCAAGTTGAAGAAAAGTGGTTTCGTGAAAATCGCAGAAAATTTTTTTTCAGAAACTCCGGGGTGCCTGGAGGTCGCGGTGCACCACGCGACAGTTGTATTCGAAAACTGAGTCACTCAGATCACACGAGTACCCAAGCATGCTTGAAACTCATTCAAATGCAAGTGCTTCTATCTGTTGTCTTGATTGTTTCCCACTCATTCCTTTTGGTTTGGGGAACATGTCAAAATCCCATGCCCAGAGAACTTCAGGTAGAGCTCGCGGAAATGCTCAGTGGACAACCCAGGCAGGGTAAGGATCAGTATTTCCACACTACTCAGAGAATTTTTATTTTCAGTGATTGATTTTTAGCCCAATTCAAGTTGAAGAAAAGTGGTTTCGTGAAAATCGCAGAAAATTTTTTTTCAGAAACTCCGGGGTGCCTGGAGATCGCGGTGCACCACGCGACAGTTGTATTCGAAAACTGAGTCGCTCAGATCACACGAGTACCCAAGCATGCTTGAAACTCATTCAAATGCAAGTGCTTCTATCTGTTGTCTTGATTGTTTCCCACTCATTCCTTTTGGTTTGGGGAACATGTCAAAATCCCATGCCCAGAGAACTTCAAGTAGAGTTCGGGGAAATGATCAGTGGACAACCCAGGCAGGGTAAGGATTAGCATTTACACACTACTCAGAGAATTTTTATTTTCAGGGATGGATTTTTAGCCCAATTCAAGTTGAAGAAAAGTGGTTTCGTGAAAATCGCAGAAAATTTTTTTTCAGAAACTCCGGGGTGCCTGGACGTCGCGGTGCACCACGCGACAGTTGTATTCCAAAACTGAGTCACTCAGATCACACGAGTACCCAAGCATGCTTGAAACTCATTCAAATGCAAGTGCTTCTATCTGTTGTCTTGTTTGTTTCCCACTCATTCCTTTTGGTTTGGGGAACATGTCAAAATCCCATGCCCAGAGAACTTCAGGTAGAGCTCGCGGAAATGCTCAGTGGACAACCGAGGCAGGGTAAGGATCAGTATTTCCACACTACTCAGAGAATTTTTATTTTCAGGGATGGATTTTTAGCCCAATTCAAGTTGAAGAAAAGTGGTTTCGTGAAAATCGCAGAAAATTTTTTTTCAGAAACTCCGGGGTGCCTGGAGGTCGCGGTGCACCACGCGACAGTTGTATTCAAAAACTGAGTCACTCAGATCACACGAGTACCCAAGCACGCTTGAAACTCATTCAAATGCAAGTGCTTCTATCTGTTGTCTTGATTGTTTCCCACTCATTCCTTTTGGTTTGGGGAACATGTCAAAATCCCATGCCCAGAGAACTTCAGGTAGAGTTCGGGGAAATGCTCAGTGGACAACCCAGGCAGGGTAAGGATCAGCATTTACACACTACTCAGAGAATTTTTATTTTCAGGGATGGATTTTTAGCCCAATTCAAGTTGAAGAAAAGTTGTTTCGTGAAAATCGCAGAAAATGTTTTTTCAGAAACTCCGGGTTGCCTGGAGGTCGCGGTGCACCACGCGACAGTTGTATTCGAAAACTGAGTCGCTCAGATCACACGAGTACCCAAGCATGCTTGAAACTCATTCAAATGCAAGTGCTTCTATCTGTTGTCTTGATTGTTTCCCACTCATTCCTTTTGGTTTGGGGAACATGTCAAAATCCCATGCCCAGAGAACTTCAGGTAGAGCTCGCGGAAATGCTCAGTGGACAACCCAGGCAGGGTAAGGATCAGTATTTCCACACTACTCAGAGAATTTTTATTTTCAGTGATGTATTTTTAGCCCAATTCAAGTTGAAGACAAGTGGTTTCGTGAAAATCGCAGAAGATTTTTTTTTCAGAAACTCCGGGGTGCCTGGAGGTCGCGGTGCACCACGCGACAGTTGTATTCGAAAACTGAGTCACTCAGATCACACGAGTACACAAGCATGCTTGAAACTCATTCAAATGCAAGTGCTTCTATCTGTTGTCTTGATTGTTTCCCACTCATTCCTTTTGGTTTGGGGAACATGTCAAAATCCCATGCCTAGAGAACTTCAGGTAGAGCTCGCGGAAATGCTCAGTGGACAACCCAGGCAGGGTAAGGATCAGTATTTCCACACTACTCAGAGAATTTTTATTTTCAGTGATGGATTTTTAGCCCAATTCAAGTTGAAGAAAAGTGGTTTCGTGAAAATCGCAGAAAATTTTTTTTCAGAAACTCCGGGGTGCCTGGAGGTCGCGGTGCACCACGCGACAGTTGTATTCGAAAACTGAGTCACTCAGATCACACGAGTACCCAAGCATGCTTGAAACTCATTCAAATGCAAGTGCTTCTATCTGTTGTCTTGATTGTTTCCCACTCATTCCTTTTGGTTTGGGGAACATGTCAAAATCCCATGGCCAGAGAATTTCAGGTAGAGTTCGGGGAAATGCTCAGTGGACAACCCAGGCAGGGTAAAGATTAGCATTTCCGCACTACTCAGAGAATTTTTATTTTCAGGGATGGATTTTTAGCCCAATTCAAGTTGAAGAAAAGTGGTTTCGTGAAAATCGCAGAAATTTTTTTTTCAGAAACTCCGGGGTGCCTGGAGGTCGCGGTGCACCACGCGACAGTTGTATTCGAAAACTGAGTCACTCACATCACACGAGTACCCAAGCATGCTTGAAACTCATTCAAATGCAAGTGCTTCTATCTGTTGTCTTGATTGTTTCCCACTCATTCCTCTTGGTTTGGGGAACATGTCAAAATCCCATGCCCAGAGAACTTCAGGTAGAGTTCGGGGAAATGCTCAGTGGACAACCCAGGCAGGGTAAGGATCAGCATTTACACACTACTCAGAGAATTTTTATTTTCAGGGATGGATTTTTAGCCCAATTCAAGTTGAAGAAAAGTGGTTTCGTGAAAATCGCAGAAAATTTTTTTTCAGAAACTCCGGGGTGCCTGGAGGTCGCGGTGCACCACGCGACAGTTGTATTCCAAAACTGAGTCACTCAGATCACACGAGTACCCAAGCATGCTTGAAACTCATTCAAATGCAAGTGCTTCTATCTGTTGTCTTGATTGTTTCCCACTCATTCCTCTTGGTTTGGGGAACATGTCAAAATCCCATGCCCAGAGAACTTCAGGTAGAGCTCGCGGAAATGCTCAGTGGACAACCCAGGCAGGGTAAGGATCAGCATTTACACACTACTCAGAGAATTTTTATTTTCAGTGATTGATTTTTAGCCCAATTCAAGTTGAAGAAAAGTGGTTTCGTGAAAATCGCAGAAAATTTTTTTTCAGAAACTCCGGGGTGCCTGGAGATCGCGGTGCACCACGCGACAGTTGTATTCGAAAACTGAGTCGCTCAGATCACACGAGTACCCAAGCATGCTTGAAACTCATTCAAATGCAAGTGCTTCTATTTGTTGTCTTGATTGTTTCCCACTCATTCCTTTTGGTTTGGGGAACATGTCAAAATCCCATGCCCAGAGAACTTCAGGTAGAGTTCGGAGAAATGCTCAGTGGACAACCCAGGCAGGATAAGGATCAGCATTTACGCACTACTCAGAGAATTTTTATTTTCAGGCATGGATTTTTAGCCCAATTCAAGTTGAAGAAAAGTGGTTTCGTGAAAATCGCAGAAATTTTTTTTTCAGAAACTCCGGGGTGCCTGGAGGTCGCGGTGCACCACGCGACAGTTGTATTCCAAAACTGAGTCACTCAGATCACACGAGAACCCAAGCATGCTTGAAACTCATTCAAATGCAAGTGCTTCTATCTGTTGTCTTGATTGTTTCCCACTCATTCCTTTTGGTTTGGGTAATATGTCAAAATCCCATGCCCAGAGAACTTCAAGTAGAGTTCGCGGAAATGCTCAGTGGACACCCCAGGTAGGGTAAGGATCAGTATTTCCACACTACTCAGAGAATTTTTATTTTCAGGGATGGATTTTTAGCCCAATTCAATTTGAAGAAAAGTGGTTTCGTGAAAATCGCAGAAATTTTTTTTTCAGAAACTCCGGGGTGCCTGGAGGTCGCGGTGCACCACGCGACAGTTGTATTCCAAAACTGAGTCACTCAAATCACACGAGTACCCAGGCATGCTTGAAACTCATTCAAATGCAAGTGCTTCTATCTGTTGTCTTGATTGTTTCCCACTCATTCCTTTTGGTTTGGGGAACATGTCAAAATCCCATGCCCAGAGAACTTCAGGTAGAGCTCGCGGAAATGCTCAGTGGACAACCCAGGCAGGGTAAGGATCAGTATTTCCACACTACTCAGAGAATTTTTATTTTCAGGGATGGATTTTTAGCCCAATTCAAGTTGAAGAAAAGTGGTTTCGTGAAAATCGCAGAAAATTTTTTTTCAGAAACTCCGGGGTGCCTGGAGGTCGCGGTGCACCACGCGACAGTTGTATTCCAAAACTGAGTCACTCAGATCACACGAGTACCCAAGCATGCTTGAAACTCATTCAAATGCAAGTGCTTCTATCTGTTGTCTTGATTGTTTCCCACTCATTCCTCTTGGTTTGGGGAACATGTCAAAATCCCATGCCCAGAGAACTTCAGGTAGAGTTCGGGGAAATGCTCAGTGGACAACCCAGGCAGGGTAAGGATCAGCATTTACACACTACTCAGAGAATTTTTATTTTCAGGGATGGATTTTTAGCCCAATTCAAGTTGAAGAAAAGTGGTTTTGTGAAAATCGCAGAAAATTTTTTTTCAGAAACTCCGGGGTGCCTGGAGGTCGCGGTGCACCACGCGACAGTTGTATTCCAAAACTGAGTCACTCAGATCACACGAGTACCCAAGCATGCTTGAAACTCATTCAAATGCAAGTGCTTCTATCTGTTGTCTTGATTGTTTCCCACTCATTCCTCTTGGTTTGGGGAACATGTCAAAATCCCATGCCCAGAGAACTTCAGGTAGAGCTCGCGGAAATGCTCAGTGGACAACCCAGGCAGGGTAAGGATCAGCATTTACACACTACTCAGAGAATTTTTATTTTCAGTGATTGATTTTTAGCCCAATTCAAGTTGAAGAAAAGTGGTTTCGTGAAAATCGCAGAAAATTTTTTTTCAGAAACTCCGGGGTTCCTGGAGATCGCGGTGCACCACGCGACAGTTGTATTCGAAAACTGAGTCGCTCAGATCACACGAGTACCCAAGCATGCTTGAAACTCATTCAAATGCAAGTGCTTCTATTTGTTGTCTTGATTGTTTCCCACTCATTCCTTTTGGTTTGGGGAACATGTCAAAATCCCATGCCCAGAGAACTTCAGGTAGAGTTCGGAGAAATGCTCAGTGGACAACCCAGGCAGGATAAGGATCAGCATTTACGCACTACTCAGAGAATTTTTATTTTCAGGTATGGATTTTTAGCCCAATTCAAGTTGAAGAAAAGTGGTTTCGTGAAAATCGCAGAAAATTTTTTTTCAGAAACTCCGGGGTGCCTGGAGGTCGCGGTGCACCACGCGACAGTTGTATTCCAAAACTGAGTCACTCAGATCACACGAGAACCGAAGCATGCTTGAAACTCATTCAAATGCAAGTGCTTCTATCTGTTGTCTTGATTGTTTCCCACTCATTCCTTTTGGTTTGGGGAACATGTCAAAATCCCATGCCCAGAGAACTTCAGGTAGAGTTCGGGGAAATGCTCAGTGGACAACCCAGGCAGGGTAAGGATTAGCATTTACACACTACTCAGAGAATTTTTATTTTCAGGGATGGATTTTTAGCCCAATTCAAGTTGAAGAAAAGTGGTTTCGTGAAAATCGCAGAAAATTTTTTTTCAGAAACTCCGGGGTGCCTGGAGGTCGCGGTGCACCACGCGACAGTTGTATTCCAAAACTGAGTCACTCAGATCACACGAGAACCCAAGCATGCTTGAAACTCATTCAAATGCAAGTGCTTCTATCTGTTGTCTTGATTGTTTCCCACTCATTCCTTTTGGTTTGGGTAATATGTCAAAATCCCATGCCCAGAGAACTTCAAGTAGAGTTCGCGGAAATGCTCAGTGGACACCCCTGGTAGGGTAAGGATCAGTATTTCCACACTACTCAGAGAATTTTTATTTTCAGGGATGGATTTTTAGCCCAATTCAAGTTGAAGAAAAGTGGTTTCGTGAAAATCGCAGAAATTTTTTTTTCAGAAACTCCGGGGTGCCTGGAGGTCGCGGTGCACCACGCGACAGTTGTATTCCAAAACTGAGTCACTCAGATCACACGAGAACCCAAGCATGCTTGAAACTCATTCAAATGCAAGTGCTTCTATCTGTTGTCTTGATTGTTTCCCACTCATTCGTTTTGGTTTGGGGAACATGTCAAAATCCCATGCCCAGAGAACTTCAAGTAGAGTTCGCAGAAATGCTCAGTGGACACCCCAGGTAGGGTAAGGATCAGTATTTCCACACTACTCAGAGAATTTTTATTTTCAGTGATGGATTTTTAGCCCAATTCAAGTTGAAGAAAAGTGGTTTCGTGAAAATCGCAGAAATTTTTTTTTCAGAAACTCCGGGGTGCCTGGAGGTCGCGGTGCACCACGCGACAGTTGTATTCCAAAACTGAGTCACTCAGATCACACGAGTACCCAGGCATGCTTGAAACTCATTCAAATGCAAGTGCTTCTATCTGTTGTCTTGATTGTTTCCCACTCATTCCTCTTGGTTTGGGGAACATGTCAAAATCCCATGCCCAGAGAACTTCAGGTAGAGTTCGGGGAAATGCTCAGTGGACAACCCAGGCAGGGTAAGGATCAGCATTTACACACTACTCAGAGAATTTTTATTTTCAGGGATGGATTTTTAGCCCAATTCAAGTTGAAGAAAAGTGGTTTCGTGAAAATCGCAGAAAATTTTTTTTCAGAAACTCCGGGGTGCCTGGAGGTCGCGGTGCACCACGCGACAGTTGTATTCCAAAACTGAGTCACTCAGATCACACGAGTACCCAAGCATGCTTGAAACTCATTCAAATGCAAGTGCTTCTATCTGTTGTCTTGATTGTTTCCCACTCATTCCTCTTGGTTTGGGGAACATGTCAAAATCCCATGCCCAGAGAACTTCAGGTAGAGCTCGCGGAAATGCTCAGTGGACAACCCAGGCAGGGTAAGGATCAGCATTTACACACTACTCAGAGAATTTTTATTTTCAGTGATTGATTTTTAGCCCAATTCAAGTTGAAGAAAAGTGGTTTCGTGAAAATCGCAGAAAATTTTTTTTCAGAAACTCCGGGGTGCCTGGAGATCGCGGTGCACCACGCGACAGTTGTATTCGAAAACTGAGTCGCTCAGATCACACGAGTACCCAAGCATGCTTGAAACTCATTCAAATGCAAGTGCTTCTATTTGTTGTCTTGATTGTTTCCCACTCATTCCTTTTGGTTTGGGGAACATGTCAAAATCCCATGCCCAGAGAACTTCAGGTAGAGTTCGGAGAAATGCTCAGTGGACAACCCAGGCAGGATAAGGATCAGCATTTACGCACTACTCAGAGAATTTTTATTTTCAGGCATGGATTTTTAGCCCAATTCAAGTTGAAGAAAAGTGGTTTCGTGAAAATCGCAGAAATTTTTTTTTCAGAAACTCCGGGGTGCCTGGAGGTCGCGGTGCACCACGCGACAGTTGTATTCCAAAACTGAGTCACTCAGATCACACGAGAACCCAAGCATGCTTGAAACTCATTCAAATGCAAGTGCTTCTATCTGTTGTCTTGATTGTTTCCCACTCATTCCTTTTGGTTTGGGTAATATGTCAAAATCCCATGCCCAGAGAACTTCAAGTAGAGTTCGCGGAAATGCTCAGTGGACACCCCAGGTAGGGTAAGGATCAGTATTTCCACACTACTCAGAGAATTTTTATTTTCAGGGATGGATTTTTAGCCCAATTCAATTTGAAGAAAAGTGGTTTCGTGAAAATCGCAGAAATTTTTTTTTCAGAAACTCCGGGGTGCCTGGAGGTCGCGGTGCACCACGCGACAGTTGTATTCCAAAACTGAGTCACTCAAATCACACGAGTACCCAGGCATGCTTGAAACTCATTCAAATGCAAGTGCTTCTATCTGTTGTCTTGATTGTTTCCCACTCATTCCTTTTGGTTTGGGGAACATGTCAAAATCCCATGCCCAGAGAACTTCAGGTAGAGCTCGCGGAAATGCTCAGTGGACAACCCAGGCAGGGTAAGGATCAGTATTTCCACACTACTCAGAGAATTTTTATTTTCAGGGATGGATTTTTAGCCCAATTCAAGTTGAAGAAAAGTGGTTTCGTGAAAATCGCAGAAAATTTTTTTTCAGAAACTCCGGGGTGCCTGGAGGTCGCGGTGCACCACGCGACAGTTGTATTCCAAAACTGAGTCACTCAGATCACACGAGTACCCAAGCATGCTTGAAACTCATTCAAATGCAAGTGCTTCTATCTGTTGTCTTGATTGTTTCCCACTCATTCCTCTTGGTTTGGGGAACATGTCAAAATCCCATGCCCAGAGAACTTCAGGTAGAGTTCGGGGAAATGCTCAGTGGACAACCCAGGCAGGGTAAGGATCAGCATTTACACACTACTCAGAGAATTTTTATTTTCAGGGATGGATTTTTAGCCCAATTCAAGTTGAAGAAAAGTGGTTTTGTGAAAATCGCAGAAAATTTTTTTTCAGAAACTCCGGGGTGCCTGGAGGTCGCGGTGCACCACGCGACAGTTGTATTCCAAAACTGAGTCACTCAGATCACACGAGTACCCAAGCATGCTTGAAACTCATTCAAATGCAAGTGCTTCTATCTGTTGTCTTGATTGTTTCCCACTCATTCCTCTTGGTTTGGGGAACATGTCAAAATCCCATGCCCAGAGAACTTCAGGTAGAGCTCGCGGAAATGCTCAGTGGACAACCCAGGCAGGGTAAGGATCAGCATTTACACACTACTCAGAGAATTTTTATTTTCAGTGATTGATTTTTAGCCCAATTCAAGTTGAAGAAAAGTGGTTTCGTGAAAATCGCAGAAAATTTTTTTTCAGAAACTCCGGGGTTCCTGGAGATCGCGGTGCACCACGCGACAGTTGTATTCGAAAACTGAGTCGCTCAGATCACACGAGTACCCAAGCATGCTTGAAACTCATTCAAATGCAAGTGCTTCTATTTGTTGTCTTGATTGTTTCCCACTCATTCCTTTTGGTTTGGGGAACATGTCAAAATCCCATGCCCAGAGAACTTCAGGTAGAGTTCGGAGAAATGCTCAGTGGACAACCCAGGCAGGATAAGGATCAGCATTTACGCACTACTCAGAGAATTTTTATTTTCAGGTATGGATTTTTAGCCCAATTCAAGTTGAAGAAAAGTGGTTTCGTGAAAATCGCAGAAAATTTTTTTTCAGAAACTCCGGGGTGCCTGGAGGTCGCGGTGCACCACGCGACAGTTGTATTCCAAAACTGAGTCACTCAGATCACACGAGAACCGAAGCATGCTTGAAACTCATTCAAATGCAAGTGCTTCTATCTGTTGTCTTGATTGTTTCCCACTCATTCCTTTTGGTTTGGGGAACATGTCAAAATCCCATGCCCAGAGAACTTCAGGTAGAGTTCGGGGAAATGCTCAGTGGACAACCCAGGCAGGGTAAGGATTAGCATTTACACACTACTCAGAGAATTTTTATTTTCAGGGATGGATTTTTAGCCCAATTCAAGTTGAAGAAAAGTGGTTTCGTGAAAATCGCAGAAAATTTTTTTTCAGAAACTCCGGGGTGCCTGGAGGTCGCGGTGCACCACGCGACAGTTGTATTCCAAAACTGAGTCACTCAGATCACACGAGAACCCAAGCATGCTTGAAACTCATTCAAATGCAAGTGCTTCTATCTGTTGTCTTGATTGTTTCCCACTCATTCCTTTTGGTTTGGGTAATATGTCAAAATCCCATGCCCAGAGAACTTCAAGTAGAGTTCGCGGAAATGCTCAGTGGACACCCCTGGTAGGGTAAGGATCAGTATTTCCACACTACTCAGAGAATTTTTATTTTCAGGGATGGATTTTTAGCCCAATTCAAGTTGAAGAAAAGTGGTTTCGTGAAAATCGCAGAAATTTTTTTTTCAGAAACTCCGGGGTGCCTGGAGGTCGCGGTGCACCACGCGACAGTTGTATTCCAAAACTGAGTCACTCAGATCACACGAGAACCCAAGCATGCTTGAAACTCATTCAAATGCAAGTGCTTCTATCTGTTGTCTTGATTGTTTCCCACTCATTCGTTTTGGTTTGGGGAACATGTCAAAATCCCATGCCCAGAGAACTTCAAGTAGAGTTCGCAGAAATGCTCAGTGGACACCCCAGGTAGGGTAAGGATCAGTATTTCCACACTACTCAGAGAATTTTTATTTTCAGTGATGGATTTTTAGCCCAATTCAAGTTGAAGAAAAGTGGTTTCGTGAAAATCGCAGAAATTTTTTTTTCAGAAACTCCGGGGTGCCTGGAGGTCGCGGTGCACCACGCGACAGTTGTATTCCAAAACTGAGTCACTCAGATCACACGAGTACCCAGGCATGCTTGAAACTCATTCAAATGCAAGTGCTTCTATCTGTTGTCTTGATTGTTTCCCACTCATTCCTTTTGGTTTGGGGAACATGTCAAAATCCCATGCCCAGAGAACTTCAGGTAGAGCTCGCGGAAATGCTCAGTGGACAACCCAGGCAGGGTAAGGATCAGTATTTCCACACTACTCAGAGAATTTTTATTTTCAGGGATGGATTTTTAGCCCAATTCAAGTTGAAGAAAAGTGGTTTCGTGAAAATCGCAGAAAATTTTTTTTCAGAAACTCCGGGGTGCCTGGAGGTCGCGGTGCACCACGCGACAGTTGTATTCAAAAACTGAGTCACTCAGATCACACGAGTACCCAAGCATGCTTGAAACTCATTCAAATGCAAGTGCTTCTATCTGTTGTCTTGATTGTTTCCCACTCATTCCTTTTGGTTTGGGGAACATGTCAAAATCCCATGCCCAGAGAACTTCAAGTAGAGTTCGGGGAAATGCTCAGTGGACCACCCAGGCAGGGTAAGGATTAGCATTTACACACTACTCAGAGAATTTTTATTTTCAGGGATGGATTTTTAGCCCAATTCAAGTTGAAGAAAAGTGGTTTCGTGAAAATCGCAGAAAATTTTTTTTCAGAAACTCCGGGGTGCCTGGAGGTCGCGGTGCACCACGTGACAGTTGTATTCCAAAACTGAGTCACTCAGATCACACGAGTACCCAAGCATGCTTGAAACTCATTCAAATGCAAGTGCTTCTATCTGTTGTCTTGATTGTTTCCCACTCATTCCTTTTGGTTTGGGGAACATGTCAAAATCCCATGCCCAGAGAACTTCAGGTAGAGCTCGCGGAAATGCTCAGTGGACAACACAGGCAGGGTAAGGATCAGTATTTCCACACTACTCAGAGAATTTTTATTTTCAGGGATGGATTTTTAGCCCAATTCAAGTTGAAGAAAAGTGGTTTCGTGAAAATCGCAGAAAATGTTTTTTCAGAAACTCCGGGGTGCCTGGAGGTCGCGGTGCACCACGCGACAGTTGTATTCGAAAACTGAGTCACTCAGATCACACGAGTACCCAAGCATGCTTGAAACTCATTCAAATGCAAGTGCTTCTATCTGTTGTCTTGATTGTTTCCCACTCATTCCTTTTGGTTTGGGGAACATGTCAAAATCCCATGCCCAGAGAACTTCAGGTAGAGTTCGGGGAAATGCTCAGTGGACAACCCAGGCAGGGTAAGGATCAGCATTTACACACTACTCAGAGAATTTTTATTTTCAGGGACGGATTTTTAGCCCAATTCAAGTTGAAGAAAAGTGGTTTCGTGAAAATCGCAGAAAATTTTTTTTCAGAAACTCCGGGGTGCCTGGAGGTCGCGGTGCACCACGCCACAGTTGTATTCGAAAACTGAGTCGCTCAGATCACACGAGTACCCAAGCATGCTTGAAACTCATTCAAATGCAAGTGCTTCTATCTGTTGTCTTGATTGCTTCCAACTCATTCCTTTTGGTTTGGGGAACATGTCAAAATCCCATGCCCAGAGAACTTCAGGTAGAGTTCGGGGAAATGCTCAGTGGACAACCCAGGCAGGGTAAGGATCAGTATTTCCACACTACTCAGAGAATTTTTATTTTCAGTGATGGATTTTTAGCCCAATTCAAGTTGAAGACAAGTGGTTTCGTGAAAATCGCAGAAAATTTTTTTTCAGAAACTCCGGGGTGCCTGGAGGTCGCGGTGCACCACGCGACAGTTGTATTCGAAAACTGAGTCACTCAGATCACACGAGTACCCAAGCATGCTTGAAACTCATTCAAATGCAAGTGCTTCTATCTGTTGTCTTGATTGTTTCCCACTCATTCCTTTTGGTTTGGGGAACATGTCAAAATCCCATGCCCAGAGAACTTCAGGTAGAGTTCAGGGAAATGCTCAGTGGACAACCCAGGCAGGGTAAGGATTAGCATTTACACACTACTCAGAGAATTTTTATTTTCAGGGATGGATTTTTAGCCCAATTCAAGTTGAAGAAAAGTGGTTTTGTGAAAATCGCAGAAAATTTTTTTTGAGAAACTCCGGGGTGCCTGGAGGTCGCGGTGCACCACGCGACAGTTGTATTCCAAAACTGAGTCACTCAGATCACACGAGTACCCAAGCATGCTTGAAAATCATTCAAATGCAAGTGCTTCTATCTGTTGTCTTGATTGTTTCCCACTCATTCCTTTTGGTTTGGGGAACATGTCAAAATCCCATGCCCAGAGAACTTCAAGTAGAGTTCGCGGAAATGCTCAGTGGACACCCCAGGTAGGGTAAGGATCAGTATTTCCACACTACTCAGAGAATTTTTATTTTCAGTGATGGATTTTTAGCCCAATTCAAATTGAAGAAAAGTGGTTTCGTGAAAATCGCAGAAAATTTTTTTTCAGAAACTCCGGGTTGCCTGGAGTTCGCGGTGCACCACGCGAAAGTTGTATTCGAAAACTGAGTCGCTCAGATCACACTAGTACCCAAGCATGCTTGAAACTCATTCAAATGCAAGTGCTTCTATCTGTTGTCTTGATTGTTTCCAACTCATTCCTTTTGGTTTGGGGAACATGTCAAAATCTCATGCCCAGAGAACTTCAGGTAGAGTTCGGGGAAATGCTCAGTGGACAACCCAGGCAGGGTAAGGATCAGTATTTCCACACTACTCAGAGAATTTTTATTTTCAGTGATGGATTTTTAGCCCAATTCAAGTTGAAGAAAAGTGGTTTCGTGAAAATCGCAGAAAATTTTTTTTCAGAAACTCCGGGGTGCCTGGAGGTCGCGATGCACCACGCGACAGTTGTATTCCAAAACTGAGTCACTCAGATCACACGAGTACCCAAGCATGCTTGAAACTCATTCAAATGCAAGTGCTTCTATCTGTTGTCTTGATTGTTTCCCACTCATTCCTTTTGGTTTGGGGAACATGTCAAAATCCCATGCCCAGAGAACTTCAAGTAGAGTTCGGGGAAATGCTCAGTGGACAACCCAGGCAGGGTAAGGATTAGCATTTACACACTACTCAGAGAATTTTTATTTTCAGGGATGGATTTTTAGCCCAATTCAAGTTGAAGAAAAGTGGTTTCGTGAAAATCGCAGAAAATTTTTTTTCAGAAACTCCGGGTTGCCTGGAGTTCGCGGTGCACCACGCGAAAGTTGTATTCGAAAACTGAGTCGCTCAGATCACACGAGTACCCAAGCATGCTTGAAACTCATTCAAATGCAAGTGCTTCTATCTGTTGTCTTGATTGTTTCCAACTCATTCCTTTTGGTTTGGGGAACATGTCAAAATCTCATGCCCAGAGAACTTCAGGTAGAGTTCGGGGAAATGCTCAGTGGACAACCCAGGCAGGGTAAGGATCAGCATTTACACACTACTCAGAGAATTTTTATTTTCAGGGATGGATTTTTAGCCCAATTCAAGTTGAAGAAAAGTGGTTTCGTGAAAATTACAGAAAATTTTTTTTCAGAAACTCCGGGGTGCCTGGAGGTCGCGGTGCACCACGCGACAGTTGTATTCCAAAACTGAGTCACTCAGATCACACGAGTACCCAAGCATGCTTGAAAATCATTCAAATGCAAGTGCTTCTATCTGTTGTCTTGATTGTTTCCCACTCATTCCTTTTGGTTTGGGGAACATGTCAAAATCCCATGCCCAGAGAACTTCAAGTAGAGTTCGCGGAAATGCTCAGTGGACACCCCAGGTAGGGTAAGGATCAGTATTTCCACACTACTCAGAGAATTTTTATTTTCAGTGATGGATTTTTAGCCCAATTCAAGTTGAAGAAAAGTGGTTTCGTGAAAATCGCAGAAAATTTTTTTTCAGAAACTCCGGGGTGCCTGGAGGTCGCGATGCACCACGCGACAGTTGTATTCCAAAACTGAGTCACTCAGATCACACGAGTACCCAAGCATGCTTGAAACTCATTCAAATGCAAGTGCTTCTATCTGTTGTCTTGATTGTTTCCCACTCATTCCTTTTGGTTTGGGGAACATGTCAAAATCCCATGCCCAGAGAACTTCAAGTAGAGTTCGGGGAAATGCTCAGTGGACAACCCAGGCAGGGTAAGGATTAGCATTTACACACTACTCGGAGAATTTTTATTTTCAGGGATGGATTTTTAGCCCAATTCAAGTTGAAGAAAAGTGGTTTCGTGAAAATCGCAGAAAATTTTTTTTCAGAAACTCCGGGGTGCCTGGAGGTCGCGGTGCACCACGCGACAGTTGTATTCCAAAACTGAGTCACTCAGATCACACGAGAACCCAAGCATGCTTGAAACTCATTCAAATGCAAGTGCTTCTATCTGTTGTCTTGATTGTTTCCCACTCATTCCTTTTGGTTTGGGTAACAAGTCAAAATCCCATGCCCAGAGAACTTCAAGTAGAGTTCGCGGAAATGCTCAGTGGACACCCCAGGTAGGGTAAGGATCAGTATTTCCACACTACTCAGAGAATTTTTATTTTCAGTGATGGATTTTTAGCCCAATTCAAGTTGAAGAAAAGTGGTTTCGTGAAAATCGCAGAAAATTTTTTTTCAGAAACTCCGGGGTGCCTGGAGGTCGCGGTGCACCACGCGACAGTTGTATTCCAAAACTGAGTCACTCAGATCACACGAGTACCCAAGCATGCTTGAAACTCATTCAAATGCAAGTGCTTCTATCTGTTGTCTTGATTGTTTCCCACTCATTCCTTTTGGTTTGGGGAACATGTCAAAATCCCATGCCCAGAGAACTTCAGGTAGAGCTCGCGGAAATGCTCAGTGGACAACCCAGGCAGGGTAAGGATCAGTATTTCCACACTACTCAGAGAATTTTTATTTTCAGGGATGGATTTTTAGCCCAATTCAAGTTGAAGAAAAGTGGTTTCGTGAAAATCGCAGAAAATTTTTTTTCAGAAACTCCGGGGTGCCTGGAGGTCGCGGTGCACCACGCGACAGTTGTATTCAAAAACTGAGTCACTCAGATCACACGAGTACCCAAGCATGCTTGAAACTCATTCAAATGCAAGTGCTTCTATCTGTTGTCTTGATTGTTTCCCACTCATTCCTTTTGGTTTGGGGAACATGTCAAAATCCCATGCCCAGAGAACTTCAGGTAGAGTTCGGGGAAATGCTCAGTCGACAACCCAGGCAGGGTAAGGATCAGCATTTACACACTACTCAGAGAATTTTTATTTTCAGGGATGGATTTTTAGCCCAATTCAAGTTGAAGAAAAGTTGTTTCGTGAAAATCGCAGAAAATTTTTTTTCAGAAACTCCGGGTTGCCTGGAGGTCGCGGTGCACCACGCGACAGTTGTATTCGAAAACTGAGTCGCTCAGATCACACGAGTACCCAAGCATGCTTGAAACTCATTCAAATGCAAGTGCTTCTATCTGTTGTCTTGATTGTTTCCCACTCATTCCTTTTGGTTTGGGGAACATGTCAAAATCCCATGCCCAGAGAACTTCAAGTAGAGTTCGGGGAAATGCTCAGTGGACAACCCAGGCAGGGTAAGGATTAGCATTTACACACTACTCAGAGAATTTTTATTTTCAGGGATGGATTTTTAGCCCAATTCAAGTTGAAGAAAAGTGGTTTCGTGAAAATCGCAGAAAATTTTTTTTCAGAAACTCCGGGGTGCCTGGAGGTCGCGGTGCACCACGCGACAGTTGTATTCCAAAACTGAGTCGCTCAGATCACACGAGAACCCAAGCATGCTTGAAACTCATTCATATGCAAGTGCTTCTATCTGTTGTCTTGATTGTTTCCCACTCATTCCTTTTGGTTTGGGTAACAAGTCAAAATCCCATGCCCAGAGAACTTCAAGTAGAGTTCGCGGAAATGCTCAGTGGACACCCCAGGTAGGGTAAGGATCAGTATTTCCACACTACTCAGAGAATTTTTATTTTCAGTGATGGATTTTTAGCCCAATTCAAGTTGAAGAAAAGTGGTTTCGTGAAAATCGCAGAAAATTTTTTTTCAGAAACTCCGGGGTGCCTGGAGGTCGCGGTGCACCACGCGACAGTTGTATTCCAAAACTGAGTCACTCAGATCACACGAGTACCCAAGCATGCTTGAAACTCATTCAAATGCAAGTGCTTCTATCTGTTGTCTTGATTGTTTTCCACTCATTCCTTTTGGTTTGGGGAACATGTCAAAATCCCATGCCCAGAGAACTTCAGGTAGAGCTCACGGAAATGCTCAGTGGACAACCCAGGCAGGGTAAGGATCAGTATTTCCACACTACTCAGAGAATTTTTATTTTCAGGGATGGATTTTTAGCCCAATTCAAGTTGAAGAAAAGTGGTTTCGTGAAAATCGCAGAAAATTTTTTTTCAGAAACTCCGGGGTGCCTGGAGGTCGCGGTGCACCACGCGACAGTTGTATTCAAAAACTGAGTCACTCAGATCACACGAGTACCCAAGCATGCTTGAAACTCATTCAAATGCAAGTGCTTCTATCTGTTGTCTTGATTGTTTCCCACTCATTCCTTTTGGTTTGGGGAACATGTCAAATTCCCATGCCCAGAGAACTTCAGGTAGAGTTCGGGGAAATGCTCAGTGGACAACCCAGGCAGGGTAAGGATCAGCATTTACACACTACTCAGAGAATTTTTATTTTCAGGGATGGATTTTTAGCCCAATTCAAGTTGAAGAAAAGTTGTTTCGTGAAAATCGCAGAAATTTTTTTTTCAGAAACTCCGGGTTGCCTGGAGGTCGCGGTGCACCACGCGACAGTTGTATTCGAAAACTGAGTCGCTCAGATCATACGAGTACCCAAGCATGCTTGAAACTCATTCAAATGCAAGTGCTTCTATCTGTTGTCTTGATTGTTTCCCACTCATTCCTTTTGGTTTGGGTAACAAGTCAAAATCCCATGCCCAGAGAACTTCAAGTAGAGTTCGCGGAAATGCTCAGTGGACACCCCAGGTAGGGTAAGGATCAGTATTTCCACACTACTCAGAGAATTTTTATTTTCAGTGATGGATTTTTAGCCCAATTCAAGTTGAAAAAAGTGGTTTCGTGAAAATCGCAGAAAATTTTTTTTCAGAAACTCCGGGGTGCCTGGAGGTCGCGGTGCACCACGTGACAGTTGTATTCCAAAACTGAGTCACTCAGATCACACGAGTACCCAAGCATGCTTGAAACTCATTCAAATGCAAGTGCTTCTATCTGTTGTCTTGATTGTTTCCCACTCATTCCTTTTGGTTTGGGGAACATGTCAAAATCCCATGCCCAGAGAACTTCAGGTAGAGTTCGGGGAAATACTCAGTGGACAACCCAGGCAGGGTAAGGATCAGCATTTACACACTACTCAGAGAATTTTTATTTTCAGGGATGGATTTTTAGCCCAATTCAAGTTGAAGAAAAGTGGTTTCGTGAAAATCGCAGAAAATTTTTTTTCAGAAACTCCGGGGTGCCTGGAGGTCGCGGTGCACCACGCGACAGTTGTATTCCAAAACTGAGTCACTCAGATCACACGAGTACCCAAGCATGCTTGAAACTCATTCAAATGCAAGTGCTTCTATCTGTTGTCTTGATTGTTTCCCACTCATTCCTTTTGGTTTGGGGAACATGTCAAAATCCCATGCCCAGAGAACTTCAGGTAGAGCTCGCGGAAGTGCTCAGTGGACAACCCAGGCAGGGTAAGGATCAGTATTTCCACACTACTCAGAGAATTTTTATTTTCAGTGATTGATTTTTAGCCCAATTCAAGTTGAAGAAAAGTGGTTTCGTGAAAATCGCAGAAAATTTTTTTTCAGAAACTCCGGGGTGCCTGGAGATCGCGGTGCACCACGCGACAGTTGTATTCGAAAACTGAGTCGCTCAGATCACACGAGTACCCAAGCATGCTTGAAACTCATTCAAATGCAAGTGCTTCTATTTGTTGTCTTGATTGTTTCCCACTCATTCCTTTTGGTTTGGGGAACATGTAAAAATCCCATGCCCAGAGAACTTCAGGTAGAGTTCGGAGAAATGCTCAGTGGACAACCCAGGCAGGATAAGGATCAGCATTTACGCACTACTCAGAGAATTTTTATTTTCAGGCATGGATTTTTAGCCCAATTCAAGTTGAAGAAAAGTGGTTTCGTGAAAATCGCAGAAAAATTTTTTTCAGAAACTCCGGGGTGCCTGGAGGTCGCGGTGCACCACGCGACAGTTGTATTCCAAAACTGAGTCACTCAGATCACACGAGAACCCAAGCATGCTTGAAACTCATTCAAATGCAAGTGCTTCTATCTGTTGTCTTGATTGTTTCCCACTCATTCCTTTTGGTTTGGGTAACATGTCAAAATCCCATGCCCAGAGAACTTCAAGTAGAGTTCGCGGAAATGCTCAGTGGACTCCCCAGGTAGGGTAAGGATCAGTATTTCCACACTACTCAGAGAATTTTTATTTTCAGTGATGGATTTTTAGCCCAATTCAAGTTGAAGAAAAGTGGTTTCGTGAAAATCGCAGAAAATTTTTTTTCAGAAACTCCGGGGTGCCTGGAGGTCGCGGTGCACCACGCGACAGTTGTATTCAAAAACTGAGTCACTCAGATCACACGAGTACCCAAGCATGCTTGAAACTCATTCAAATGCAAGTGCTTCTATCTGTTGTCTTGATTGTTTCCCACTCATTCCTTTTGGTTTGGGGAACATGTCAAAATCCCATGCCCAGAGAACTTCAAGTAGAGTTCGGGGAAATGCTCAGTGGACAACCCAGGTAGGGTAAGGATTAGCATTTACACACTACTCAGAGAATTTTTATTTTCAGGGATGGATTTTTAGCCCAATTCAAGTTGAAGAAAAGTGGTTTCGTGAAAATCGCAGAAAATTTTTTTTCAGAAACTCCGGGGTGCCTGGAGGTCGCGGTGCACCACGCGACAGTTGTATTCCAAAACTGAGTCACTCAGATCACACGAGAACCCAAGCATGCTTGAAACTCATTCAAATGCAAGTGCTTCTATCTGTTGTCTTGATTGTTTCCCACTCATTCCTTTTGGTTTGGGTAACAAGTCAAAATCCCATGCCCAGAGAACTTCAAGTAGAGTTCGCGGAAATGCTCAGTGGACACCCCAGGTAGGGTAAGGATCAGTATTTCCACACTACTCAGAGAATTTTTATTTTCAGTGATGGATTTTTAGCCCAATTCAAGTTGAAGAAAAGTGGTTTCGTGAAAATCGCAGAAAATTTTTTTTCAGAAACTCCGGGGTGCCTGGAGGTCGCGGTGCACCACGTGACAGTTGTATTCCAAAACTGAGTCACTCAGATCACACGAGTACCCAAGCATGCTTGAAACTCATTCAAATGCAAGTGCTTCTATCTGTTGTCTTGATTGTTTCCCACTCATTCCTTTTGGTTTGGGGAACATGTCAAAATCCCATGCCCAGAGAACTTCAGGTAGAGCTCGCGGAAATGCTCAGTGGACAACCCAGGCAGGGTAAGGATCAGTATTTCCACACTACTCAGAGAATTTTTATTTTCAGGGATGGATTTTTAGCCCAATTCAAGTTGAAGAAAAGTGGTTTCGTGAAAATCGCAGAAAATGTTTTTTCAGAAACTCCGGGGTGCCTGGAGGTCGCGGTGCACCACGCGACAGTTGTATTCGAAAACTGAGTCACTCAGATCACACGAGTACCCAAGCATGCTTGAAACTCATTCAAATGCAAGTGCTTCTATCTGTTGTCTTGATTGTTTCCCACTCATTCCTTTTGGTTTGGGGAACATGTCAAAATCCCATGCCCAGAGAACTTCAGGTAGAGTTCGGGGAAATGCTCAGTGGACAACCCAGGCAGGGTAAGGATCAGCATTTACACACTACTCAGAGAATTTTTATTTTCAGGGACGGATTTTTAGCCCAATTCAAGTTGAAGAAAAGTGGTTTCGTGAAAATCGCAGAAAATTTTTTTTCAGAAACTCCGGGGTGCCTGGAGGTCGCGGTGCACCACGCCACAGTTGTATTCGAAAACTGAGTCGCTCAGATCACACGAGTACCCAAGCATGCTTGAAACTCATTCAAATGCAAGTGCTTCTATCTGTTGTCTTGATTGTTTCCAACTCATTCCTTTTGGTTTGGGGAACATGTCAAAATCTCATGCCCAGAGAACTTCAGGTAGAGTTCGGGGAAATGCTCAGTGGACAACCCAGGCAGGGTAAGGATCAGCATTTACACACTACTCAGAGAATTTTTATTTTCAGGGATGGATTTTTAGCCCAATTCAAGTTGAAGAAAAGTGGTTTCGTGAAAATCGCAGAAAATTTTTTTTCAGAAACTCCGGGGTGCCTGGAGGTCGCGGTGCACCACGCGACAGTTGTATTCCAAAACTGAGTCACTCAGATCACACGAGAACCCAAGCATGCTTGAAACTCATTCAAATGCAAGTGCTTCTATCTGTTGTCTTGATTGTTTCCCACTCATTACTTTTGGTTTGGGGATCATGTCAAAATCCCATGCCCAGAGAACTTCAGGTAGAGCTCGCGGAAATGCTCAGTGGACAACCCAGGCAGGGTAAGGATCAGTATTTCCACACTACTCAGAGAATTTTTATTTTCAGTGATGGATTTTTAGCCCAATTCAAGTTGAAGACAAGTGGTTTCGTGAAAATCGCAGAAATTTTTTTTTCAGAAACTCCGGGGTGCCTGGAGGTCGCGGTGCACCACGCGACAGTTGTATTCGAAAACTGAGTCACTCAGATCACACGAGTACCCAAGCATGCTTGAAACTCATTCAAATGCAAGTGCTTCTATCTGTTGTCTTGATTGTTTCCCACTCATTCCTTTTGGTTTGGGGAACATGTCAAAATCTCATGCCCAGAGAACTTCAGGTAGAGTTCGGGGAAATGCTCAGTGGACAACCCAGGCAGTGTAAGGATCAGCATTTACACACTACTCAGAGAATTTTTATTTTCAGGGATGGATTTTTAGCCCAATTCAAGTTGAAGAAAAGTGGTTTCGTGAAAATCGCAGAAAATTTTTTTTCAGAAACTCCGGGGTGCCTGGAGTTCGCGGTGCACCACGCGACAGTTGTATTCCAAAACTGAGTCACTCAGATCACACGAGTACCCAAGCATGCTTGAAACTCATTCAAATGCAAGTGCTTCTATCTGTTGTCTTGATTGTTTCCCACTCATTCCTTTTGGTTTGGGGAACATGTCAAAATCCCATGCCCAGAGAACTTCAGGTAGAGCTCGCGGAAATGCTCAGTGGACAACACAGGCAGGGTAAAGATTAGCATTTACACACTACTCAGAGAATTTTTATTTTCAGGGATGGATTTTTAGCCCAATTCAAGTTGAAGAAAAGTGGTTTTGTGAAAATCGCAGAAAATTTTTTTTGAGAAACTCCGGGGTGCCTGGAGGTCGCGGTGCACCACGCGACAGTTGTATTCCAAAACTGAGTCACTCAGATCACACGAGTACCCAAGCATGCTTGAAAATCATTCAAATGCAAGTGCTTCTATCTGTTGTCTTGATTGTTTCCCACTCATTCCTTTTGGTTTGGGGAACATGTCAAAATCCCATGCCCAGAGAACTTCAAGTAGAGTTCGCGGAAATGCTCAGTGGACACCCCAGGTAGGGTAAGGATCAGTATTTCCACACTACTCAGAGAATTTTTATTTTCAGTGATGGATTTTTAGCCCAATTCAAGTTGAAGAAAAGTGGTTTCGTGAAAATCGCAGAAATTTTTTTTTCAGAAACTCCGGGTTGCCTGGAGTTCGCGGTGCACCACGCGAAAGTTGTATTCGAAAACTGAGTCGCTCAGATCACACGAGTACCCAAACATGCTTGAAACTCATTCAAATGCAAGTGCTTCTATCTGTTGTCTTGATTGTTTCCAACTCATTCCTTTTGGTTTGGGGAACATGTCAAAATCTCATGCCCAGAGAACTTCAGGTAGAGTTCGGGGAAATGCTCAGTGGACAACCCAGGCAGGGTAAGGATCAGCATTTACACACTACTCAGAGAATTTTTATTTTCAGGGATGGATTTTTAGCCCAATTCAAGTTGAAGAAAAGTGGTTTCGTGAAAATTACGAAAATTTTTTTTCAGAAACTCCGGGGTGCCTGGAGGTCGCGGTGCACCACGCGACAGTTGTATTCCAAAACTGAGTCACTCAGATCACACGAGTACCCAAGCATGCTTGAAAATCATTCAAATGCAAGTGCTTCTATCTGTTGTCTTGATTGTTTCCCACTCATTCCTTTTGGTTTGGGGAACATGTCAAAATCCCATGCCCAGAGAACTTCAAGTAGAGTTCGCGGAAATGCTCAGTGGACACCCCAGGTAGGGTAAGGATCTGTATTTCCACACTACTCAGAGAATTTTTATTTTCAGTGATGGATTTTTAGCCCAATTCAAGTTGAAGAAAAGTGGTTTCGTGAAAATCGCAGAAAATTTTTTTTCAGAAACTCCGGGGTGCCTGGAGGTCGCGGTGCACCACGCGACAGTTGTATTCCAAAACTGAGTCACTCAGATCACACGAGTACCCAAGCATGCTTGAAACTCATTCAAATGCAAGTGCTTCTATCTGTTGTCTTGATTGTTTCCCACTCATTCCTTTTGGTTTGGGGAACATGTCAAAATCCCATGCCCAGAGAACTTCAAGTAGAGTTCGGGGAAATGCTCAGTGGACAACCCAGGCAGGGTAAGGATTAGCATTTACACACTACTCAGAGAATTTTTATTTTCAGGGATGGATTTTTAGCCCAATTCAAGTTGAAGAAAAGTGGTTTCGTGAAAATCGCAGAAAATTTTTTTTCAGAAACTCCGGGGTGCCTGGAGGTCGCGGTGCACCACGCGACAGTTGTATTCCAAAACTGAGTCACTCAGATCACACGAGACCCAAGCATGCTTGAAACTCATTCAAATGCAAGTGCTTCTATCTGTTGTCTTGATTGTTTCCCACTCATTCCTTTTGGTTTGGGTAACAAGTCAAAATCCCATGCCCAGAGAACTTCAAGTAGAGTTCGCGGAAATGCTCAGTGGACACCCCAGGTAGGGTAAGGATCAGTATTTCCACACTACTCAGAGAATTTTTATTTTCAGTGATGGATTTTTAGCCCAATTCAAGTTGAAGAAAAGTGGTTTCGTGAAAATCGCAGAAAATTTTTTTTCAGAAACTCCGGGGTGCCTGGAGGTCGCGGTGCACCACGCGACAGTTGTATTCCAAAACTGAGTCACTCAGATCACACGAGTACCCAAGCATGCTTGAAACTCATTCAAATGCAAGTGCTTCTATCTGTTGTCTTGATTGTTTCCCACTCATTCCTTTTGGTTTGGGGAACATGTCAAAATCCCATGCCCAGAGAACTTCAGGTAGAGCTCGCGGAAATGCTCAGTGGACAACCCAGGCAGGGTAAGGATCAGTATTTCCACACTACTCAGAGAATTTTTATTTTCAGGGATGGATTTTTAGCCCAATTCAAGTTGAAGAAAAGTGGTTTCGTGAAAATCGCAGAAAATTTTTTTTTCAGAAACTCCGGGGTGCCTGGAGGTCGCGGTGCACCACGCGACAGTTGTATTCAAAAACTGAGTCGCTCAGATCACACGAGTACCCAAGCATGCTTGAAACTCATTCAAATGCAAGTGCTTCTATCTGTTGTCTTGATTGTTTCCAACTCATTCCTTTTGGTTTGGGGAACATGTCAAAATCTCATGCCCAGAGAACTTCAGGTAGAGTTCGGGGAAATGCTCAGTGGACAACCCAGGCAGGGTAAGGATCAGCATTTACACACTACTCAGAGAATTTTTATTTTCAGGGATGGATTTTTAGCCCAATTCAAGTTGAAGAAAAGTGGTTTCGTGAAAATTGCAGAAAATTTTTTTTCAGAAACTCCGGGGTGCCTGGAGGTCGCGGTGCACCACGCGACAGTTGTATTCCAAAACTGAGTCACTCAGATCACACGAGTACCCAAGCATGCTTGAAAATCATTCAAATGCAAGTGCTTCTATCTGTTGTCTTGATTGTTTCCCACTCATTCCTTTTGGTTTGGGGAACATGTCAAAATCCCATGCCCAGAGAACTTCAGGTAGAGCTCGCGGAAATGCTCAGTGGACAACCCAGGCAGGGTAAGGATCAGTATTTCCACACTACTCAGAGAATTTTTATTTTCAGTGATGTATTTTTAGCCCAATTCAAGTTGAAGACAAGTGGTTTCGTGAAAATCGCAGAAAATTTTTTTTCAGAAACTCCGGGGTGCCTGGAGGTCGCGGTGCACCACGCGACAGTTGTATTCGAAAACTGAGTCACTCAGATCACACGAGTACCCAAGCATGCTTGAAACTTATTCAAATGCAAGTGCTTCTATCTGTTGTCTTGATTGTTTCCAACTCATTCCTTTTGGTTTGGGGAACATGTCAAAATCTCATGCCCAGAGAACTTCAGGTAGAGTTCGGGGAAATGCTCAGTGGACAACCCAGGCAGGGTAAGGATCAGCATTTACACACTACTCAGAGAATTTTTATTTTCAGGGATGGATTTTTAGCCCAATTCAAGTTGAAGAAAAGTGGTTTCGTGAAAATCGCAGAAATTTTTTTTTCAGAAACTCCGGGGTGACTGGAGTTCGCGGTGCACCACGCGACAGTTGTATTCCAAAACTGAGTCACTCAGATCACACGAGTACCCAAGCATGCTTGAAACTCATTCAAATGCAAGTGCTTCTATCTGTTGTCTTGATTGTTTCCCACTCATTCCTTTTGGTTTGGGGAACATGTCAAAATCCCATGCCCAGAGAACTTCAGGTAGAGCTCGCGGAAATGCTCAGTGGACAACACAGGCAGGGTAAAGATTAGCATTTACACACTACTCAGAGAATTTTTATTTTCAGGGATGGATTTTTAGCCCAATTCAAGTTGAAGAAAAGTGGTTTTGTGAAAATCGCAGAAAATTTTTTTTCAGAAACTCCGGGGTGCCTGGAGGTCGCGGTGCACCACGCGACAGGTGTATTCCAAAACTGAGTCACTCAGATCACACGAGAACCCAAGCATGCTTGAAACTCATTCAAATGCAAGTGCTTCTATCTGTTGTCTTGGTTGTTTCCCACTCATTCCTTTTGGTTTGGGTAACATGTCAAAATCCCATGCCCAGAGAACTTCAAGTAGAGTTCGCGGAAATGCTCAGTGGACACCCCAGGTAGGGTAAGGATCAGTATTTCCACACTACTCAGAGAATTTTTATTTTCAGTGATGGATTTTTAGCCCAATTCAAGTTGAAGAAAAGTGGTTTCGTGAAAATCGCAGAAAATTTTTTTTCAGAAACTCCGGGGTGCCTGGAGGTCGCGGTGCACCACGCGACAGTTGTATTCCAAAACTGAGTCACTCAGATCACACGAGTACCCAAGCATGCTTGAAACTCATTCAAATGCAAGTGCTTCTATCTGTTGTCTTGATTGTTTCCCACTCATTCCTTTTGGTTTGGGGAACATGTCAAAATCCCATGCCTAGAGAACTTCAGGTAGAGCTCGCGGAAATGCTCAGTGGACAACCCAGGCAGGGTAAGGATCAGTATTTCCACACTACTCAGAGAATTTTTATTTTCAGTGATGGATTTTTAGCCCAATTCAAGTTGAAGAAAAGTGGTTTCGTGAAAATCGCAGAAAATTTTTTTTCAGAAACTCCGGGGTGCCTGGAGGTCGCGGTGCACCACGCGACAGTTGTATTCGAAAACTGAGTCACTCAGATCACACGAGTACCCAAGCATGCTTGAAACTCATTCAAATGCAAGTGCTTCTATCTGTTGTCTTGATTGTTTCCCACTCATTCCTTTTGGTTTGGGGAACATGTCAAAATCCCATGGCCAGAGAACTTCAGGTAGAGTTCGGGGAAATGCTCAGTGGACAACCCAGGCAGGGTAAGGATCAGCATTTACACACTACTCAGAGAATTTTTATTTTCAGGGACGGATTTTTAGCCCAATTCAAGTTGAAGAAAAGTGGTTTCGTGAAAATCGCAGAAAATTTTTTTTCAGAAACTCCGGGGTGCCTGGAGGTCGCGGTGCACCACACCACAGTTGTATTCGAAAACTGAGTCGCTCAGATCACACGAGTACCCAAGCATGCTTGAAACTTATTCAAATGCAAGTGCTTCTATCTGTTGTCTTGATTGTTTCCAACTCATTCCTTTTGGTTTGGGGAACATGTCAAAATCTCATGCCCAGAGAACTTCAGGTAGAGTTCGGGGAAATGCTCAGTGGACAACCCAGGCAGGGTAAGGATCAGCATTTACACACTACTCAGAGAATTTTTATTTTCAGGGATGGATTTTTAGCCCAATTCAAGTTGAAGAAAAGTGGTTTCGTGAAAATCGCAGAAAATTTTTTTTCAGAAACTCCGGGGTGACTGGAGTTCGCGGTGCACCACGCGACAGTTGTATTCCAAAACTGAGTCACTCAGATCACACGAGTACCCAAGCATGCTTGAAACTCATTCAAATGCAAGTGCTTCTATCTGTTGTCTTGATTGTTTCCCACTCATTCCTTTTGGTTTGGGGAACATGTCAAAATCCCATGCCCAGAGAACTTCAGGTAGAGCTCGCGGAAATGCTCAGTGGACAACACAGGCAGGGTAAAGATTAGCATTTACACACTACTCAGAGAATTTTTATTTTCAGGGATGGATTTTTAGCCCAATTCAAGTTGAAGAAAAGTGGTTTTGTGAAAATCGCAGAAAATTTTTTTTCAGAAACTCCGGGGTGCCTGGAGGTCGCGGTGCACCACGCGACAGGTGTATTCCAAAACTGAGTCACTCAGATCACACGAGAACCCAAGCATGCTTGAAACTCATTCAAATGCAAGTGCTTCTATCTGTTGTCTTGGTTGTTTCCCACTCATTCCTTTTGGTTTGGGTAACATGTCAAAATCCCATGCCCAGAGAACTTCAAGTAGAGTTCGCGGAAATGCTCAGTGGACACCCCAGGTAGGGTAAGGATCAGTATTTCCACACTACTCAGAGAATTTTTATTTTCAGTGATGGATTTTTAGCCCAATTCAAGTTGAAGAAAAGTGGTTTCGTGAAAATCGCAGAAAATTTTTTTTCAGAAACTCCGGGGTGCCTGGAGGTCGCGGTGCACCACGCGACAGTTGTATTCCAAAACTGAGTCACTCAGATCACACGAGTACCCAAGCATGCTTGAAACTCATTCAAATGCAAGTGCTTCTATCTGTTGTCTTGATTGTTTCCCACTCATTCCTTTTGGTTTGGGGAACATGTCAAAATCCCATGCCCAGAGAACTTCAGGTAGAGTTCAGGGAAATGCTCAGTGGACAACCCAGGCAGGGTAAGGATTAGCATTTACACACTACTCAGAGAATTTTTATTTTCAGGGATGGATTTTTAGCCCAATTCAAGTTGAAGAAAAGTGGTTTTGTGAAAATCACAGAAAATTTTTTTTCAGAAACTCCGGGGTGCCTGGAGGTCGCGGTGCACCACGCGACAGTTGTATTCCAAAACTGAGTCACTCAGATCACAC
Source organism: Atractosteus spatula (assembly GCF_055471065.1). Lineage (NCBI taxonomy): Eukaryota > Metazoa > Chordata > Actinopteri > Semionotiformes > Lepisosteidae > Atractosteus > Atractosteus spatula. The sequence continues at coordinate 25,678,801 of NC_142720.1, read as the reverse complement.
GAGAACCCAAGCATGCTTGAAACTCATTCAAATGCAAGTGCTTCTATCTGTTGTCTTGATTGTTTCCCACTCATTCCTTTTGGTTTGGGGAACATGTCAAAATCCCATGCCCAGAGAACTTCAAGTAGAGTTCGCGGAAATGCTCAGTGGACACCCCAGGTAGGGTAAGGATCAGTATTTCCACACTACTCAGAGAATTTTTATTTTCAGTGATGGATTTTTAGCCCAATTCAAGTTGAAGAAAAGTGGTTTCGTGAAAATCGCAGAAAATTTTTTTTCAGAAACTCCGGGGTGCCTGGAGGTCGCGGTGCACCACGCGACAGTTGTATTCCAAAACTGAGTCACTCAGATCACACGAGTACCCAAGCATGCTTGAAACTCATTCAAATGCAAGTGCTTCTATATGTTGTCTTGATTGTTTCCAACTCATTCCTTTTGGTTTGGGGAACATGTCAAAATCTCATGCCCAGAGAACTTCAGGTAGAGTTCGGGGAAATGCTCAGTGGACAACCCAGGCAGGGTAAGGATCAGCATTTACACACTACTCAGAGAATTTTTATTTTCAGGGATGGATTTTTAGCCCAATTCAAGTTGAAGAAAAGTGGTTTCGTGAAAATTGCAGAAAATTTTTTTTCAGAAACTCCGGGGTTCCTGGAGGTCGCGGTGCACCACGCGACAGTTGTATTCCAAAACTGAGTCACTCAGATCACACGAGTACCCAAGCATGCTTGAAAATCATTCAAATGCAAGTGCTTCTATATGTTGTCTTGATTGTTTCCCACTCATTCCTTTTGGTTTGGGGAACATGTCAAAATCCCATGCCCAGAGAACTTCAAGTAGAGTTCGCGGAAATGCTCAGTGGACACCCCAGGTAGGGTAAGGATCAGAATTTCCACACTACTCAGAGAATTTTTATTTTCAGTGATGGATTTTTAGCCCAATTCAAGTTGAAGAAAAGTGGTTTCGTGAAAATCGCAGAAAATTTTTTTTCAGAAACTCCGGGGTGCCTGGAGGTCGCGGTGCACCACCCGACAGTTGTATTCCAAAACTGAGTCACTCAGATCACACGAGTACCCAAGCATGCTTGAAACTCATTCAAATGCAAGTGCTTCTATCTGTTGTCTTGATTGTTTCCCACTCATTCCTTTTGGTTTGGGGAACATGTCAAAATCCCATGCCCAGAGAACTTCAAGTAGAGTTCGGGGAAATGCTCAGTGGACAACCCAGGCTGGGTAAGGATTAGCATTTACACACTACTCAGAGAATTTTTATTTTCAGGCATGGATTTTTAGCCCAATTCAAGTTGAAGAAAAGTGGTTTCGTGAAAATCGCAGAAAATTTTTTTTCAGAAACTCCGGGGTGCCTGGAGGTCGCGGTGCACCACGCGACAGTTGTATTCCAAAACTGAGTCACTCAGATCACACGAGAACCCAAGCATGCTTGAAACTCATTCAAATGCAAGTGCTTCTATCTGTTGTCTTGATTGTTTCCCACTCATTCCTTTTGGTTTGGGTAACAAGTCAAAATCCCATGCCCAGAGAACTTCAAGTAGAGTTCGCGGAAATGCTCAGTGGACACCCCAGGTAGGGTAAGGATCAGTATTTCCACACTACTCAGAGAATTTTTATTTTCAGTGATGGATTTTTAGCCCAATTCAAGTTGAAGAAAAGTGGTTTCGTGAAAATCGCAGAAAATTTTTTTTCAGAAACTCCGGGGTGCCTGGAGGTCGCGGTGCACCACGTGACAGTTGTATTCCAAAACTGAGTCACTCAGATCACACGAGTACCCAAGCATGCTTGAAACTCATTCAAATGCAAGTGCTTCTATCTGTTGTCTTGATTGTTTCCCACTCATTCCTTTTGGTTTGGGGAACATGTCAAAATCCCATGCCCAGAGAACTTCAGGTAGAGCTCGCGGAAATGCTCAGTGGACAACCCAGGCAGGGTAAGGATCAGTATTTCCACACTACTCAGAGAATTTTTATTTTCAGGGATGGATTTTTAGCCCAATTCAAGTTGAAGAAAAGTGGTTTCGTGAAAATCGCAGAAAATGTTTTTTCAGAAACTCCGGGGTGCCTGGAGGTCGCGGTGCACCACGCGACAGTTGTATTCGAAAACTGAGTCACTCAGATCACACGAGTACCCAAGCATGCTTGAAACTCATTCAAATGCAAGTGCTTCTATCTGTTGTCTTGATTGTTTCCCACTCATTCCTTTTGGTTTGGGGAACATGTCAAAATCCCATGCCCAGAGAACTTCAGGTAGAGTTCGGGGAAATGCTCAGTGGACAACCCAGGCAGGGTAAGGATCAGCATTTACACACTACTCAGAGAATTTTTATTTTCAGGGATGGATTTTTAGCCCAATTCAAGTTGAAGAAAAGTGGTTTCGTGAAAATCGCAGAAATTTTTTTTTCAGAAACTCCGGGTTGCCTGGAGTTCGCGGTGCACCACGCGAAAGTTGTATTCGAAAACTGAGTCGCTCAGATCACACGAGTACCCAAACATGCTTGAAACTCATTCAAATGCAAGTGCTTCTATCTGTTGTCTTGATTGTTTCCAACTCATTCCTTTTGGTTTGGGGAACATGTCAAAATCTCATGCCCAGAGAACTTCAGGTAGAGTTCGGGGAAATGCTCAGTGGACAACCCAGGCAGGGTAAGGATCAGCATTTACACACTACTCAGAGAATTTTTATTTTCAGGGATGGATTTTTAGCCCAATTCAAGTTGAAGAAAAGTGGTTTCGTGAAAATTACGAAAATTTTTTTTCAGAAACTCCGGGGTGCCTGGAGGTCGCGGTGCACCACGCGACAGTTGTATTCCAAAACTGAGTCACTCAGATCACACGAGTACCCAAGCATGCTTGAAACTCATTCAAATGCAAGTGCTTCTATCTGTTGTCTTGATTGTTTCCCACTCATTCCTTTTGGTTTGGGGAACATGTCAAAATCCCATGCCCAGAGAACTTCAGGTAGAGTTCGGGGAAATGCTCAGTGGACAACCCAGGCAGGGTAAGGATTAGCATTTACACACTACTCAGAGAATTTTTATTTTCAGGGATGGATTTTTAGCCCAATTCAAGTTGAAGAAAAGTGGTTTCGTGAAAATCGCAGAAAATTTTTTTTCAGAAACTCCGGGGTGCCTGGAGGTCGCGGTGCACCACGCGACAGTTGTATTCCAAAACTGAGTCACTCAGATCACACGAGACCCAAGCATGCTTGAAACTCATTCAAATGCAAGTGCTTCTATCTGTTGTCTTGATTGTTTCCCACTCATTCCTTTTGGTTTGGGTAACAAGTCAAAATCCCATGCCCAGAGAACTTCAAGTAGAGTTCGCGGAAATGCTCAGTGGACACCCCAGGTAGGGTAAGGATCAGTATTTCCACACTACTCAGAGAATTTTTATTTTCAGTGATGGATTTTTAGCCCAATTCAAGTTGAAGAAAAGTGGTTTCGTGAAAATCGCAGAAAATTTTTTTTCAGAAACTCCGGGGTGCCTGGAGGTCGCGGTGCACCACGCGACAGTTGTATTCCAAAACTGAGTCACTCAGATCACACGAGTACCCAAGCATGCTTGAAACTCATTCAAATGCAAGTGCTTCTATCTGTTGTCTTGATTGTTTCCCACTCATTCCTTTTGGTTTGGGGAACATGTGAAAATCCCATGCCCAGAGAACTTCAGGTAGAGCTCGCGGAAATGCTCAGTGGACAACCCAGGCAGGGTAAGGATCAGTATTTCCACACTACTCAGAGAATTTTTATTTTCAGGGATGGATTTTTAGCCCAATTCAAGTTGAAGAAAAGTGGTTTCGTGAAAATCGCAGAAAATTTTTTTTCAGAAACTCCGGGGTGCCTGGAGGTCGCGGTGCACCACGCGACAGTTGTATTCAAAAACTGAGTCGCTCAGATCACACGAGTACCCAAGCATGCTTGAAACTCATTCAAATGCAAGTGCTTCTATCTGTTGTCTTGATTGTTTCCAACTCATTCCTTTTGGTTTGGGGAACATGTCAAAATCTCATGCCCAGAGAACTTCAGGTAGAGTTCGGGGAAATGCTCAGTGGACAACCCAGGCAGGGTAAGGATCAGCATTTACACACTACTCAGAGAATTTTTATTTTCAGGGATGGATTTTTAGCCCAATTCAAGTTGAAGAAAAGTGGTTTCGTGAAAATTGCAGAAAATTTTTTTTCAGAAACTCCGGGGTGCCTGGAGGTCGCGGTGCACCACGCGACAGTTGTATTCCAAAACTGAGTCACTCAGATCACACGAGTACCCAAGCATGCTTGAAAATCATTCAAATGCAAGTGCTTCTATCTGTTGTCTTGATTGTTTCCCACTCATTCCTTTTGGTTTGGGGAACATGTCAAAATCCCATGCCCAGAGAACTTCAGGTAGAGCTCGCGGAAATGCTCAGTGGACAACCCAGGCAGGGTAAGGATCAGTATTTCCACACTACTCAGAGAATTTTTATTTTCAGTGATGTATTTTTAGCCCAATTCAAGTTGAAGAAAAGTGGTTTCGTGAAAATCGCAGAAAATTTTTTTTCAGAAACTCCGGGGTGCCTGGAGGTCGCGGTGCACCACGCGACAGTTGTATTCGAAAACTGAGTCACTCAGATCACACGAGTACCCAAGCATGCTTGAAACTCATTCAAATGCAAGTGCTTCTATCTGTTGTCTTGATTGTTTCCCACTCATTCCTTTTGGTTTGGGGAACATGTCAAAATCCCATGCCTAGAGAACTTCAGGTAGAGCTCGCGGAAATGCTCAGTGGACAACCCAGGCAGGGTAAGGATCAGTATTTCCACACTACTCAGAGAATTTTTATTTTCAGTGATGGATTTTTAGCCCAATTCAAGTTGAAGAAAAGTGGTTTCGTGAAAATCGCAGAAAATTTTTTTTCAGAAACTCCGGGGTGCCTGGAGGTCGCGGTGCACCACGCGACAGTTGTATTCGAAAACTGAGTCACTCAGATCACACGAGTACCCAAGCATGCTTGAAACTCATTCAAATGCAAGTGCTTCTATCTGTTGTCTTGATTGTTTCCCACTCATTCCTTTTGGTTTGGGGAACATGTCAAAATCCCATGGCCAGAGAACTTCAGGTAGAGTTCGGGGAAATGCTCAGTGGACAACCCAGGCAGGGTAAGGATCAGCATTTACACACTACTCAGAGAATTTTTATTTTCAGGGACGGATTTTTAGCCCAATTCAAGTTGAAGAAAAGTGGTTTCGTGAAAATCGCAGAAAATTTTTTTTCAGAAACTCCGGGGTGCCTGGAGGTCGCGGTGCACCACACCACAGTTGTATTCGAAAACTGAGTCGCTCAGATCACACGAGTACCCAAGCATGCTTGAAACTCATTCAAATGCAAGTGCTTCTATCTGTTGTCTTGATTGTTTCCAACTCATTCCTTTTGGTTTGGGGAACATGTCAAAATCTCATGCCCAGAGAACTTCAGGTAGAGTTCGGGGAAATGCTCAGTGGACAACCCAGGCAGGGTAAGGATCAGCATTTACACACTACTCAGAGAATTTTTATTTTCAGGGATGGATTTTTAGCCCAATTCAAGTTGAAGAAAAGTGGTTTCGTGAAAATCGCAGAAAATTTTTTTTCAGAAACTCCGGGGTGACTGGAGTTCGCGGTGCACCACGCGACAGTTGTATTCCAAAACTGAGTCACTCAGATCACACGAGTACCCAAGCATGCTTGAAACTCATTCAAATGCAAGTGCTTCTATCTGTTGTCTTGATTGTTTCCCACTCATTCCTTTTGGTTTGGGGAACATGTCAAAATCCCATGCCCAGAGAACTTCAGGTAGAGCTCGCGGAAATGCTCAGTGGACAACACAGGCAGGGTAAAGATTAGCATTTACACACTACTCAGAGAATTTTTATTTTCAGGGATGGATTTTTAGCCCAATTCAAGTTGAAGAAAAGTGGTTTTGTGAAAATCACAGAAAATTTTTTTTCAGAAACTCCGGGGTGCCTGGAGGTCGCGGTGCACCACGCGACAGGTGTATTCCAAAACTGAGTCACTCAGATCACACGAGAACCCAAGCATGCTTGAAACTCATTCAAATGCAAGTGCTTCTATCTGTTGTCTTGATTGTTTCCCACTCATTCCTTTTGGTTTGGGGAACATGTCAAAATCCCATGCCCAGAGAACTTCAAGTAGAGTTCGCGGAAATGCTCAGTGGACACCCCAGGTAGGGTAAGGATCAGTATTTCCACACTACTCAGAGAATTTTTATTTTCAGTGATGGATTTTTAGCCCAATTCAAGTTGAAGAAAAGTGGTTTCGTGAAAATCGCAGAAAATTTTTTTTCAGAAACTCCGGGGTGCCTGGAGGTCGCGGTGCACCACGCGACAGTTGTATTCCAAAACTGAGTCACTCAGATCACACGAGTACCCAAGCATGCTTGAAACTCATTCAAATGCAAGTGCTTCTATCTGTTGTCTTGATTGTTTCCCACTCATTCCTTTTGGTTTGGGGAACATGTCAAAATCCCATGCCCAGAGAACTTCAAGTAGAGTTCGGGGAAATGCTCAGTGGACAACCCAGGCAGGGTAAGGATTAGCATTTACACACTACTCAGAGAATTTTTATTTTCAGGGATGGATTTTTAGCCCAATTCAAGTTGAAGAAAAGTGGTTTCGTGAAAATCGCAGAAAATTTTTTTTCAGAAACTCCGGGTTGCCTGGAGTTCGCGGTGCACCACGCGACAGTTGTATTCGAAAACTGAGTCGCTCAGATCACACGAGTACCCAAGTATGCTTGAAACTCATTCAAATGCAAGTGCTTCTATCTGTTGTCTTGATTGTTTCCAACTCATTCCTTTTGGTTTGGGGAACATGTCAAAATCTCATGCCCAGAGAACTTCAGGTAGAGTTCGGGGAAATGCTCAGTGGACAACCCAGGCAGGGTAAGGATCAGCATTTACACACTACTCAGAGAATTTTTATTTTCAGGGATGGATTTTTAGCCCAATTCAAGTTGAAGAAAAGTGGTTTCGTGAAAATTGCAGAAAATTTTTTTTCAGAAACTCCGGGGTGCCTGGAGGTCGCGGTGCACCACGCGACAGTTGTATTCCAAAACTGAGTCACTCAGATCACACGAGTACCCAAGCATGCTTGAAACTCATTCAAATGCAAGTGCTTCTATCTGTTGTCTTGATTGTTTCCCACTCATTCCTTTTGGTTTGGGGAACATGTCAAAATCCCATGGCCAGAGAACTTCAGGTAGAGTTCGGGGAAATGCTCAGTGGACAACCCAGGCAGGGTAAGGATCAGCATTTACACACTACTCAGAGAATTTTTATTTTCAGGGACGGATTTTTAGCCCAATTCAAGTTGAAGAAAAGTGGTTTCGTGAAAATCGCAGAAAATTTTTTTTCAGAAACTCCGGGGTGCCTGGAGGTCGCGGTGCACCACACCACAGTTGTATTCGAAAACTGAGTCGCTCAGATCACACGAGTACCCAAGCATGCTTGAAACTCATTCAAATGCAAGTGCTTCTATCTGTTGTCTTGATTGTTTCCAACTCATTCCTTTTGGTTTGGGGAACATGTCAAAATCTCATGCCCAGAGAACTTCAGGTAGAGTTCGGGGAAATGCTCAGTGGACAACCCAGGCAGGGTAAGGATCAGCATTTACACACTACTCAGAGAATTTTTATTTTCAGGGATGGATTTTTAGCCCAATTCAAGTTGAAGAAAAGTGGTTTCGTGAAAATCGCAGAAAATTTTTTTTCAGAAACTCCGGGGTGACTGGAGTTCGCGGTGCACCACGCGACAGTTGTATTCCAAAACTGAGTCACTCAGATCACACGAGTACCCAAGCATGCTTGAAACTCATTCAAATGCAAGTGCTTCTATCTGTTGTCTTGATTGTTTCCCACTCATTCCTTTTGGTTTGGGGAACATGTCAAAATCCCATGCCCAGAGAACTTCAGGTAGAGCTCGCGGAAATGCTCAGTGGACAACACAGGCAGGGTAAAGATTAGCATTTACACACTACTCAGAGAATTTTTATTTTCAGGGATGGATTTTTAGCCCAATTCAAGTTGAAGAAAAGTGGTTTTGTGAAAATCACAGAAAATTTTTTTTCAGAAACTCCGGGGTGCCTGGAGGTCGCGGTGCACCACGCGACAGGTGTATTCCAAAACTGAGTCACTCAGATCACACGAGAACCCAAGCATGCTTGAAACTCATTCAAATGCAAGTGCTTCTATCTGTTGTCTTGATTGTTTCCCACTCATTCCTTTTGGTTTGGGGAACATGTCAAAATCCCATGCCCAGAGAACTTCAAGTAGAGTTCGCGGAAATGCTCAGTGGACACCCCAGGTAGGGTAAGGATCAGTATTTCCACACTACTCAGAGAATTTTTATTTTCAGTGATGGATTTTTAGCCCAATTCAAGTTGAAGAAAAGTGGTTTCGTGAAAATCGCAGAAAATTTTTTTTCAGAAACTCCGGGGTGCCTGGAGGTCGCGGTGCACCACGCGACAGTTGTATTCCAAAACTGAGTCACTCAGATCACACGAGTACCCAAGCATGCTTGAAACTCATTCAAATGCAAGTGCTTCTATCTGTTGTCTTGATTGTTTCCCACTCATTCCTTTTGGTTTGGGGAACATGTCAAAATCCCATGCCCAGAGAACTTCAAGTAGAGTTCGGGGAAATGCTCAGTGGACAACCCAGGCAGGGTAAGGATTAGCATTTACACACTACTCAGAGAATTTTTATTTTCAGGGATGGATTTTTAGCCCAATTCAAGTTGAAGAAAAGTGGTTTCGTGAAAATCGCAGAAAATTTTTTTTCAGAAACTCCGGGTTGCCTGGAGTTCGCGGTGCACCACGCGACAGTTGTATTCGAAAACTGAGTCGCTCAGATCACACGAGTACCCAAGTATGCTTGAAACTCATTCAAATGCAAGTGCTTCTATCTGTTGTCTTGATTGTTTCCAACTCATTCCTTTTGGTTTGGGGAACATGTCAAAATCTCATGCCCAGAGAACTTCAGGTAGAGTTCGGGGAAATGCTCAGTGGACAACCCAGGCAGGGTAAGGATCAGCATTTACACACTACTCAGAGAATTTTTATTTTCAGGGATGGATTTTTAGCCCAATTCAAGTTGAAGAAAAGTGGTTTCGTGAAAATTGCAGAAAATTTTTTTTCAGAAACTCCGGGGTTCCTGGAGGTCGCGGTGCACCACGCGACAGTTGTATTCCAAAACTGAGTCACTCAGATCACACGAGTACCCAAGCATGCTTGAAAATCATTCAAATGCAAGTGCTTCTATCTGTTGTCTTGATTGTTTCCCACTCATTCCTTTTGGTTTGGGGAACATGTCAAAATCCCATGCCCAGAGAACTTCAAGTAGAGTTCGCGGAAATGCTCAGTGGACACCCCAGGTAGGGTAAGGATCAGAATTTCCACACTACTCAGAGAATTTTTATTTTCAGTGATGGATTTTTAGCCCAATTCAAGTTGAAGAAAAGTGGTTTCGTGAAAATCGCAGAAAATTTTTTTTCAGAAACTCCGGGGTGCCTGGAGGTCGCGGTGCACCACCCGACAGTTGTATTCCAAAACTGAGTCACTCAGATCACACGAGTACCCAAGCATGCTTGAAACTCATTCAAATGCAAGTGCTTCTATCTGTTGTCTTGATTGTTTCCCACTCATTCCTTTTGGTTTGGGGAACATGTCAAAATCCCATGCCCAGAGAACTTCAAGTAGAGTTCGGGGAAATGCTCAGTGGACAACCCAGGCTGGGTAAGGATTAGCATTTACACACTACTCAGAGAATTTTTATTTTCAGGCATGGATTTTTAGCCCAATTCAAGTTGAAGAAAAGTGGTTTCGTGAAAATCGCAGAAAAATTTTTTTCAGAAACTCCGGGGTGCCTGGAGGTCGCGGTGCACCACGCGACAGTTGTATTCCAAAACTGAGTCACTCAGATCACACGAGAACCCAAGCATGCTTGAAACTCATTCAAATGCAAGTGCTTCTATCTGTTGTCTTGATTGTTTCCCACTCATTCCTTTTGGTTTGGGTAACAAGTCAAAATCCCATGCCCAGAGAACTTCAAGTAGAGTTCGCGGAAATGCTCAGTGGACACCCCAGGTAGGGTAAGGATCAGTATTTCCACACTACTCAGAGAATTTTTATTTTCAGTGATGGATTTTTAGCCCAATTCAAGTTGAAGAAAAGTGGTTTCGTGAAAATCGCAGAAAATTTTTTTTCAGAAACTCCGGGGTGCCTGGAGGTCGCGGTGCACCACGCGACAGTTGTATTCCAAAACTGAGTCACTCAGATCACACGAGTACCCAAGCACGCTTGAAACTCATTCAAATGCAAGTGCTTCTATCTGTTGTCTTGATTGTTTCCCACTCATTCCTTTTGGTTTGGGGAACATGTCAAAATCCCATGCCCAGAGAACTTCAGGTAGAGCTCGCGGAAATGCTCAGTGGACAACCCAGGCAGGGTAAGGATCAGTATTTCCACACTACTCAGAGAATTTTTATTTTCAGGGATGGATTTTTAGCCCAATTCAAGTTGAAGAAAAGTGGTTTCGTGAAAATCGCAGAAAATTTTTTTTCAGAAACTCCGGGGTGCCTGGAGGTCGCGGTGCACCACGCGACAGTTGTATTCAAAAACTGAGTCACTCAGATCACACGAGTACCCAAGCATGCTTGAAACTCATTCAAATGCAAGTGCTTCTATCTGTTGTCTTGATTGTTTCCCACTCATTCCTTTTGGTTTGGGGAACATGTCAAAATCCCATGCCCAGAGAACTTCAGGTAGAGTTCGGGGAAATGCTCAGTGGACAACCCAGGCAGGGTAAGGATCAGCATTTACACACTACTCAGAGAATTTTTATTTTCAGGGATGGATTTTTAGCCCAATTCAAGTTGAAGAAAAGTTGTTTCGTGAAAATCGCAGAAAATTTTTTTTCAGAAACTCCGGGTTGCCTGGAGGTCGCGGTGCACCACGCGACAGTTGTATTCGAAAACTGAGTCGCTCAGATCACACGAGTACCCAAGCATGCTTGAAACTCATTCAAATGCAAGTGCTTCTATCTGTTGTCTTGATTGTTTCCAACTCATTCCTTTTGGTTTGGGGAACATGTCAAAATCTCATGCCCAGAGAACTTCAGGTAGAGTTCGGGGAAATGCTCAGTGGACAACCCAGGCAGGGTAAGGATCAGCATTTTCACACTACTCAGAGAATTTTTATTTTCAGGGATGGATTTTTAGCCCAATTCAAGTTGAAGAAAAGTGGTTTCGTGAAAATTGCAGAAAATTTTTTTTCAGAAACTCCGGGGTGCCTGGAGGTCGCGGTGCACCACGCGACAGTTGTATTCCAAAACTGAGTCACTCAGATCACACGAGTACCCAAGCATGCTTGAAACTCATTCAAATGCAAGTGCTTCTATCTGTTGTCTTGATTGTTTCCCACTCATTCCTTTTGGTTTGGGGAACATGTCAAAATCCCATGCCCAGAGAACTTCAAGTAGAGTTCGCGGAAATGCTCAGTGGACACCCCAGGTAGGGTAAGGATCAGTATTTCCACACTACTCAGAGAATTTTTATTTTTAGGGATGGATTTTTAGCCCAATTCAAGTTGAAGAAAAGTGGTTTTGTGAAAATCGCAGAAAATTTTTTTTCAGAAACTCCGGGGTGCCTGGAGGTCGCGGTGCACCACGCGACAGTTGTATTCCAAAACTGAGTCACTCAGATCACACGAGTACCCAAGCATGCTTGAAACTCATTCAAATGCAAGTGCTTCTATCTGTTGTCTTGGTTGTTTCCCACTCATTCCTTTTGGTTTGGGGAACATGTCAAAATCCCATGCCCAGAGAACTTCAAGTAGAGTTCGGGGAAATGCTCAGTGGACACCCCAGGTAGGGTAAGGATCAGTATTTCCACACTACTCAGAGAATTTTTATTTTCAGTGATGGATTTTTAGCCCAATTCAAGTTGAAGAAAAGTGGTTTCGTGAAAATCGCAGAAAATTTTTTTTCAGAAACTCCGGGGTGCCTGGAGGTCGCGGTGCACCACGCGACAGTTGTATTCCAAAACTGAGTCACTCAGATCACACGAGAACCCAAGCATGCTTGAAACTCATTCAAATGCAAGTGCTTCTATCTGTTGTCTTGATTGTTTCCCACTCATTCCTTTTGGTTTGGGTAACAAGTCAAAATCCCATGCCCAGAGAACTTCAAGTAGAGTTCGCGGAAATGCTCTGTGGACACCCCAGGTAGGGTAAGGATCAGTATTTCCACACTACTCAGAGAATTTTTATTTTCAGGGATGGATTTTTAGCCCAATTCAAGTTGAAGAAAAGTGGTTTCGTGAAAATCGCAGAAAATTTTTTTTCAGAAACTCCGGGGTGCCTGGAGGTCGCGGTGCACCACGCGACAGTTGTATTCAAAAACTGAGTCACTCAGATCACACGAGTACCCAAGCATGCTTGAAACTCATTCAAATGCAAGTGCTTCTATCTGTTGTCTTGATTGTTTCCCACTCATTCCTTTTGGTTTGGGGAACATGTCAAAATCCCATGCCCAGAGAACTTCAGGTAGAGTTCGGGGAAATGCTCAGTGGACAACCCAGGCAGGGTAAGGATCAGCATTTACACACTACTCAGAGAATTTTTATTTTCAGGGATGGATTTTTAGCCCAATTCAAGTTGAAGAAAAGTTGTTTCGTGAAAATCGCAGAAAATTTTTTTTCAGAAACTCCGGGTTGCCTGGAGGTCGCGGTGCACCACGCGACAGTTGTATTCGAAAACTGAGTCGCTCAGATCACACGAGTACCCAAGCATGCTTGAAACTCATTCAAATGCAAGTGCTTCTATCTGTTGTCTTGATTGTTTCCCACTCATTCCTTTTGGTTTGGGGAACATGTCAAAATCCCATGCCCAGAGAACTTCAGGTAGAGCTCGCGGAAATGCTCAGTGGACAACCCAGGCAGGGTAAGGATCAGTGTTTCCACACTACTCAGAGAATATTTATTTTCAGGGATGGATTTTTAGCCCAATTCAAGTTGAAGAAAAGTGGTTTCGTGAAAATCACAGAAAATTTTTTTTCAGAAACTCCAGGGTGCCTGGAGGTCGCGGTGCACCACGCGACAGTTGTATTCCAAAACTGAGTCACTCAGATCACACGAGTACCCAAGCATGCTTGAAACTCATTCAAATGCAAGTGCTTCTATCTGTTGTCTTGATTGTTTCCCACTCATTCCTTTTGGTTTGGGGAACATGTCAAAATCCCATACCCAGAGAACTTCAAGTAGAGTTCGCGGAAATGCTCAGTGGACACCCCAGGTAGGGTAAGGATCAGTATTTCCACACTACTCAGAGAATTTTTATTTTCAGTGATGGATTTTTAGTACAATTCAAGTTGAAGAAAAGTGGTTTCGTGAAAATCGCAGAAAATTTTTTTTCAGAAACTCCGGGGTGCCTGGAGGTCGCGGTGCACCACGCGACAGTTGTATTCCAAAACTGAGTCACTCAGATCACACGAGTACCCAAGCATGCTTGAAACTCATTCAAATGCAAGTGCTTCTATCTGTTGTCTTGATTGTTTCCCACTCATTCCTTTTGGATTGGGGAACATGTCAAAATCCCATGCCCAGAGAACTTCAGGTAGAGCTCGCGGAAATGCTCAGTGGACAACCCAGGCAGGGTAAGGATCAGTATTTCCACACTGCTCAGAGAATTTTTATTTTCAGTGATGGATTTTTAGCCCAATTCAAATTGAAGAAAAGTGGTTTCGTGAAAATCGCAGAAAATTTTTTTTCAGAAACTCCGGGGTGCCTGGAGGTCGCGGTGCACCACGCGACAGTTGTATTCCAAAACTGAGTCACTCAGATCACACGAGTACCCAAGCATGCTTGAAACTCATTCAAATGCAAGTGCTTCTATCTGTTGTCTTGATTGTTTCCCACTCATTCCTTTTGGTTTGGGGAACATGTCAAAATCCCATGCCCAGAGAACTTCAGGTAGAGTTCGGGGAAATGCTCAGTGGACAACCCAGGCAGGGTAAGGATCAGCATTTACACACTACTCAGAGAATTTTTATTTTCAGGGATGGATTTTTAGCCCAATTCAAGTTGAAGAAAAGTTGTTTCGTGAAAATCGCAGAAAATTTTTTTTCAGAAACTCCGGGTTGCCTGGAGGTCGCGGTGCACCACGCGACAGTTGTATTCGAAAACTGAGTCGCTCAGATCACACGAGTACCCAAGCATGCTTGAAACTCATTCAAATGCAAGTGCTTCTATCTGTTGTCTTGATTGTTTCCCACTCATTCCTTTTGGTTTGGGGAACATGTCAAAATCCCATGCCCAGAGAACTTCAGGTAGAGCTCGCGGAAATGCTCAGTGGACAACCCAGGCAGGGTAAGGATCAGTATTTCCACACTACTCAGAGAATTTTTATTTTCAGTGATGTATTTTTAGCCCAATTCAAGTTGAAGACAAGTGGTTTCGTGAAAATCGCAGAAAAATTTTTTTCAGAAACTCCGGGGTGCCTGGAGGTCGCGGTGCACCACGCGACAGTTGTATTCGAAAACTGAGTCACTCAGATCACACGAGTACCCAAGCATGCTTGAAACTCATTCAAATGCAAGTGCTTCTATCAGTTGTCTTGATTGTTTCCCACTCATTCCTTTTGGTTTGGGGAACATGTCAAAATCCCATGCCCAGAGAACTTCAAGTAGAGTTCGCGGAAATGCTCAGTGGACACCCCAGGTAGGGTAAGGATCAGTATTTCCACACTACTCAGAGAATTTTTATTTTCAGGGATGGATTTTTAGCCCAATTCAAGTTGAAGAAAAGTGGTTTCGTGAAAATCGCAGAAAATTTTTTTTCAGAAACTCCGGGGTGCCTGGAGGTCGCGGTGCACCACGCGACAGTTGTATTCGAAAACTGAGTCACTCAGATCACACGAGTACCCAAGCATGCTTGAAACTCATTCAAATGCAAGTGCTTCTATCTGTTGTCTTGATTGTTTCCCACTCATTCCTTTTGGTTTGGGGAACATGTCAAAATCCCATGCCCAGAGAACTTCAGGTAGAGTTCGGGGAAATGCTCAGTGGACAACCCAGGCAGGGTAAGGATTAGCATTTACACACTACTCAGAGAATTTTTATTTTCAGGGATGGATTTTTAGCCCAATTCAAGTTGAAGAAAAGTGGTTTCGTGAAAATCGCAGAAAATTTTTTTTCAGAAACTCCGGGGTGCCTGGAGGTCGCGGTGCACCACGCGACAGTTGTATTCCAAAACTGAGTCACTCAGATCACACGAGAACCCAAGCATTCTTGAAACTCATTCAAATGCAAGTGCTTCTATCTGTTGTCTTGATTGTTTCCCACTCTTTCCTTTTGGTTTGGGTAACATGTCAAAATCAGATGCCCAGAGAACTTCAAGTAGAGTTCGGGGAAATGCTCAGTGGATAACCCAGGCAGGGTAAGGATCAGCATTTACACACTACTCAGAGAATTTTTATTTTCAGTGATGGATTTTTAGCCCAATTCAAGTTGAAGAAAAGTGGTTTCGTGAAAATCGCAGAAAATTTTTTTTCAGAAACTCCGGGGTGCCTGGAGGTCGCGGTGCACCACGCGACAGTTGTATTCGAAAACTGAGTCACTCAGATCACACGAGTACCCAAGCATGCTTGAAACTCATTCAAATGCAAGTGCTTCTATCTGTTGTCTTGATTGTTTCCCACTCATTCCTCTTGGTTTGGGGAACATGTCAAAATCCCATGCCCAGAGAACTTCAGGTAGAGTTCGGGGAAATGCTCAGTGGACAACCCAGGCAGGGTAAGGATTAGCATTTACACACTACTCAGAGAATTTTTATTTTCAGGGATGGATTTTTAGCCCAATTCAAGTTGAAGAAAAGTGGTTTCGTGAAAATCGCAGAAAATTTTTTTTCAGAAACTCCGGGGTGCCTGGAGGTCGCGGTGCACCACGCGACAGTTGTATTCGAAAACTGAGTCACTCAGATCACACGAGTACCCAAGCATGCTTGAAACTCATTCAAATGCAAGTGCTTCTATCTGTTGTCTTGATTGTTTCCCACTCATTCCTTTTGGTTTGGGGAACATGTCAAAATCCCATGCCCAGAGAACTTCAGGTAGAGTTCGGGGAAATGCTCTGTGGACAACCCAGGCAGGGTAAGGATTAGCATTTACACACTACTCAGAGAATTTTTATTTTCAGGGATGGATTTTTAGCCCAATTCAAGTTGAAGAAAAGTGGTTTCGTGAAAATCGCAGAAAATTTTTTTTCAGAAACTCCGGGGTGCCTGGAGGTCGCGGTGCACCACGCGACAGTTGTATTCCAAAACTGAGTCACTCAGATCACACGAGAACCCAAGCTTTCTTGAAACTCATTCAAATGCAAGTGCTTCTATCTGTTGTCTTGATTGTTTCCCACTCATTCCTTTTGGTTTGGGTAACATGTCAAAATCCCATGCCCAGAGAACTTCAAGTAGAGTTCGGGGAAATGCTCAGTGGATAAACCAGGCAGGGTAAGGATCAGCATTTACACACTACTCAGAGAATTTTTATTTTCAGTGATGGATTTTTAGTACAATTCAAGTTGAAGAAAAGTGGTTTCGTGAAAATCGCAGAAAATTTTTTTTCAGAAACTCCGGGGTGCCTGGAGGTCGCGGTGCACCACGCGACAGTTGTATTCCAAAACTGAGTCACTCAGATCACACGAGTACCCAAGCATGCTTGAAACTCATTCAAATGCAAGTGCTTCTATCTGTTGTCTTGATTGTTTCCCACTCATTCCTTTTGGATTGGGGAACATGTCAAAATCCCATGCCCAGAGAACTTCAGGTAGAGCTCGCGGAAATGCTCAGTGGACAACCCAGGCAGGGTAAGGATCAGTATTTCCACACTGCTCAGAGAATTTTTATTTTCAGTGATGGATTTTTAGCCCAATTCAAGTTGAAGAAAAGTGGTGTCGTGAAAATCGCAGAAAAGTTTTTTTCAGAAACTCCGGGGTGCCTGGAGGTCGCGGTGCACCACGCGACAGTTGTATTCCAAAACTGAGTCACTCAGATCACACGAGTACCCAAGCATGCTTGAAACTCATTCAAATGCAAGTGCTTCTATCTGTTGTCTTGATTGTTTCCCACTCATTCCTTTTGGTTTGGGGAACATGTCAAAATCCCATGCTCAGAGAACTTCAGGTAGAGCTCGCGAAAATGCTCAGTGGACAACCCAGGCAGGGTAAGGATCAGTATTTCCACACTGCTCAGAGAATTTTTATTTTCAGTGATGGATTTTTAGCCCAATTCAAGTTGAAGAAAAGTGGTTTCGTAAAAATCGCAGAAAATTTTTTTTCAGAAACTCCGGGGTGCCTGGAGGTCGCGGTGCACCACGCGACAGTTGTATTCCAAAACTGAGTCACTCAGATCACACGAGTACACAAGCATGCTTGAAACTCATTCAAATGCAAGTGCTTCTATCTGTTGTCTTGATTGTTTCCCACTCATTCCTTTTGGTTTGGGGAACATGTCAAAATCCCATGCCCAGAGAACTTCAGGTAGAGTTCGCGGAAATGCTCAGTGGACACCCCAGGTAGGGTAAGGATCAGCATTTCTACACTACTCAGAGAATATTTATTTTCAGGGATTGATTTTTAGCCCAATTCAAGTTGATGAAAAGTGGTTTCGTGAAAATCACAGAGAATTTTTTTTCAGAAACTCCGGGGTGCTTGGAGGTCGCGGTGCACCACGCGACAGTTGTATTTGAAAACTGAGTTACTCAGATCACACGAGTACCCAAGCATGCTTGAAACTCATTCAAATGCAAGTGCTTCTATCTGTTGTCTTGATTGTTTCCCACTCATTCCTTTTGGTTTGGGGAACATGTCAAAATCCCATGCCCAGAGAACTTCAGGTAGAGTTCGGGGAAATGCTCAGTGGAAAACCCAGGCAGGGTAAGGATCAGTATTTCCACACTACTCAGAGAATTTTTCTTTTCAGGGATGGATTTTTAGCCCAATTCAAGTTGAAGAAAAGTGGTTTCGTGAAAATCGCAGAAAATTTTTTTTCAGAAACTCCGGGGTGCCTGGAGGTCGCGGTGCACCACGCGACAGTTGTATTCCAAAACTGAGTCACTCAGATCACACGAGAACCCAAGCATTCTTGAAACTCATTCAAATGCAAGTGCTTCTATCTGTTGTCTTGATTGTTTCCCACTCATTCCTTTTGGTTTGGGTAACATGTCAAAATCCCATGCCCTGAGAACTTCAAGTAGAGTTCGCGGAAATGCTCAGTGGACACCCCAGGCAGGGTAAGGATCAGCATTTACACACTACTCAGAGAATTTTTATTTTCAGTGATGGATTTTTAGCCCAATTCAAGTTGAAGAAAAGTGGTTTCGTGAAAATCGCAGAAAATTTTTTTTCAGAAACTCCGGGGTGCCTGGAGGTCGCGGTGCACCACGCGACAGTTGTATTCCAAAACTGAGTCACTCAGATCACATGAGTACAAAAGCATGCTTGAAACTCATTCAAATTCAAGTGCCTCTATCTCTTTTCTTGATTGTTTCCCACTCATTCCTTTTGGTTTGGGGAACATGTCAAAATCCCATGCCCAGAGAACTTCAGGTAGAGTTCGGGGAAATGCTCAGTGGACAACCCAGGCAGGGTAAGGATCAGCATTTACACACTACTCAGAGAATTGTTATTTTCAGGGATGGATTTTTAGCCCAATTCAAGTTGAAGAAAAGTGGTTTCGTGAAAATCGCAGAAAATTTTTTTTCAGAAACTCCGGGGTGCCTGGAGGTCGCGGTGCACCACGCGACAGTTGTATTTAAAAACTGAGTCACGCAGATCACACGAGTACCCAAGCATGCTTGAAACTCATTCAAATGCAAGTGCTTCTATCTGTTGTCTTGATTGTTTCCCACTCATTCCTTTTGGTTTGGGGAACATGTCAAAATCCCATGCCCAGAGAACTTCAGGTAGAGCTCGCGGAAATGCTCAGTGGACAACCCAGGCAGGGTAAGGATCAGTATTTCCACACTACTCAGAGAATTTTTTTCAGTGATGGATTTTTAGCCCAATTCAAGTTGAAGAAAAGTGGTTTCGTGAAAATCGCAGAAAATTTTTTTTCAGAAACTCTGGGGTGCCTGGAGGTCGCGGTGCACCATGCGACAGTTGTATTCCAAAACTGAGTCACTCAGATCACACGAGTACCCAAGCATGCTTGAAACTCATTCAAATGCATGTGCTTCTATCTGTTGTCTTGGTTGTTTCCCACTCATTCCTTTTGGTTTGGGGAACATGTCAAAATCCCATGCCCAGAGAACTTCAGGTAGAGCTCGCGGAAATGCTCAGTGGACAACCCAGGCAGGGTAAGGATCAGTATTTCCACACTACTCAGAGAATTTTTATTTTCAGTGATGGATTTTTAGCCCAATTCAAGTTGAAGAAAAGTGGTTTCGTGAAAATCGCAGAAAATTTTTTTTCAGAAACTCCGGGGTGCCTGGAGGTCGCGGTGCACCACGCGACAGTTGTATTCGAAAACTGAGTCGCTCAGATCACACGAGTACCCAAGCATGCTTGAAACTCATTCAAATGCAAGTGCTTCTATCTGTTGTCTTGATTGTTTCCCACTCATTCCTTTTGGTTTTGGGAACATGTCAAAATCCCATGCCCAGAGAACTTCAGGTAGAGTTCGGGGAAATGCTCAGTGGACAACCCAGGCAGGGTAAGGACCAGCATTTACACACTACTCAGAGAATTTTTATTTTCAGGGATGGATTTTTAGCCCAATTCAAGTTGAAGAAAAGTGGTTTCGTGAAAATCGCAGAACATTTTTTTTCAGAAACTCCGGGGTGCCTGGAGGTCGCGACAGTTGTATTCCAAAACTGAGTCACTCAGATCACACGAGAACCCAAGCATGCTGGAAACTCATTCAAATGCAAGTGCTTCTATCTGTTGTCTTGATTGTTTCCCACTCATTCCTTTTGGTTTGGGTAACATGTCAAAATCCCATGCCCAGAGAACTTCAAGTAGAGTTCGCGGAAATGCTCAGTGGACACCCCAGGTAGGGTAAGGATCAGTATTTCCACACTACTCAGAGAATTTTTATTTTCAGGGATGGATTTTTAGCCCAATTCAAGTTGAAGAAAAGTGGTTTCGTGAAAATCGCAGAAAATATTTTTTCAGAAACTCCGGGGTGCCTGGAGGTCGCGGTGCACCACGTGACAGTTGTATTCCAAAACTGAGTCACTCAGATCACACGAGTACCCAAGTATGCTTGAATCTCATTCAAATGCAAGTGCTTCTATCTGTTGTCTTGATTGTTTCCCACTCATTCCTTTTGGTTTGGGGAACATGTCAAAATCCCATGCCCAGAGAACTTCAGGTAGAGCTCGCGGAAATGCTCCGTGGACAACCCAGGCAGGGTAAGGATCAGTATTTCCACACTACTCAGAGAATTTTTATTTTCAGTGATGGATTTTTAGCCCAATTCAAGTTGAAGAAAAGTGGTTTCGTGAAAATCGCAGAAAATTTTTTTTCAGAAACTCCGGGGTGCCTGGAGGTCGCGGTGCACCACGCGACAGTTGTATTCCAAAACTGAGTCACTCAGATCACACGAGAACCCAAGCATGCTTGAAACTCATTCAAATGCAAGTGCTTCTATCTGTTGTCTTGATTGTTTCCCACTCATTCCTTTTGGTTTGGGGAACATGTCAAAATCCCATGCCCAGAGAACTTCAAGTAGAGTTCGCGGAAATGCTCAGTGGACACCCCAGGTAGGGTAAGGATCAGTATTTCCACACTACTCAGAGAATTTTTATTTTCAGTGATGGATTTTTAGTACAATTCAAGTTGAAGAAAAGTGGTTTCGTGAAAATCGCAGAAAATTTTTTTTCAGAAACTCCGGGGTGCCTGGAGGTCGCGGTGCACCACGCGACAGTTGTATTCCAAAACTGAGTCACTCAGATCACACGAGTACCCAAGCATGCTTGAAACTCATTCAAATGCAAGTGCTTCTATCTGTTGTCTTGATTGTTTCCCACTCATTCCTTTTGGATTGGGAAACATGTCAAAATCCCATGCCCAGAGAACTTCAGGTAGAGCTCGCGGAAATGCTCAGTGGACAACCCAGGCAGGGTAAGGATCAGTATTTCCACACTGCTCAGAGAATTTTTATTTTCAGTGATGGATTTTTAGCCCAATTCAAGTTGAAGAAAAGTGGTTTCGTGAAAATCGCAGAAAATTTTTTTTCAGAAACTCCAGGGTGCCTGGAGGTCGCGGTGCACCACGCGACAGTTGTATTCCAAAACTGAGTCACTCAGATCACACGAGTACCCAAGCATGCTTGAAACTCATTCAAATGCAAGTGCTTCTATCTCTTTTCTTGATTGTTTCCCACTCATTCCTTTTGGTTTTGGGAACATGTCAAAATCCCATGCCCAGAGAACTTCAGGTAGAGTTCGGGGAAATGCTCAGTGGACAACCCAGGCAGGGTAAGGATCAGCATTTACACACTACTCAGAGAATTGTTATTTTCAGGGATGGATTTTTAGCCCAATTCAAGTTGAAGAAAAGTGGTTTCGTGAAAATCGCAGAAAATTTTTTTTCAGAAACTCCGGGGTGCCTGGAGGTCGCGGTGCACCACGCGACAGTTGTATTTGAAAACTGAGTCACGCAGATCACACGAGTACCCAAGCATGCTTGAAACTCATTCAAATGCAAGTGCTTCTATCTGTTGTCTTGATTGTTTCCCACTCATTCCTTTTGGTTTGGGGAACATGTCAAAATCCCATGCCCAGAGAACTTCAGGTAGAGCTCGCGGAAATGCTCAGTGGACAACCAAGGCAGGGTAAGGATCAGTATTTCCACACTACTCAGAGAATTTTTATTTTCAGTGATGGATTTTTAGCCCAATTCAAGTTGAAGAAAAGTGGTTTCGTGAAAATCGCAGAAAATTTTTTTTCAGAAACTCCGGGGTGCCTGGAGGTCGCGGTGCACCACGCGACAGTTGTATTCCAAAACTGAGTCACTCAGATCACACGAGTACCCAAGCATGCTTGAAACTCATTCAAATGCAAGTGCTTCTATCTGTTGTCTTGATTGTTTCCCACCCATTCCTTTTGGTTTTGGTAACATGTCATAATCCCATGCCCAGAGAACTTCAGGTAGAGCTCGCGGAAATGCTCAGTGGACAACCCAGGCAGGGTAAGGATCAGCATTTCCACACTACTCAGAGAATTTTTAATTTCAGGGATGGATTTTTAGCCCAATTCAAGTTGAAGAAAAGTGGTTTTGTGAAAATCGCAGAAAATTTTTTTTCAGAAACTCCGGGGTGCCTGGAGGTCACGGTGCACCACGCGACAGTTGTATTCCAATACTGAGTCACTCAGATCACACGAGTACCCAAGCATGCTTGAAACTCATTCAAATGCAAGTGCTTCTATCTGTTGTCTTGATTGTTTCCCACTCATTCCTTTTGGTTTGGGGAACATGTCAAAATCCCATGCCCAGAGAACGTCAGGTAGAGCTCGCGGAAATGCTAAGTGGACAACCCAGGCAGGGTAAGGATCAGCATTTACACACTACTCAGAGAATTTTTCTTTTCAGGGATGGATTTTTAGCCCAATTCAAGTTGAAGAAAAGTGGTTTCGTGAAAATCGCAGAAAATTTTTTTTCAGAAACTCCGGGGTGCCTGGAGGTCGCGACAGTTGTATTCCAAAACTGAGTCACTCAGATCACACGAGAACCCAAGCATGCTTGAAACTCATTCAAATGCAAGTGCTTCTATCTGTTGTCTTGATTGTTTCCCACTCATTCCTTTTGGTTTGGGTAACATGTCAAAATCCCATGCCCAGAGAACTTCAAGTAGAGTTCGCGGAAATGCTCAGTGGACACCCCAGGTAGGGTAAGGATCAGTATTTCCACACTACTCAGAGAATTTTTATTTTCAGTGATGGATTTTTAGCCCAATTCAAGTTGAAGAAAAGTGGTTTCGTGAAAATCGCCGAAAATTTTTTTTCAGAAACTCCGGGGTGCCTGGAGGTCGCGGTGCACCACGCCACAGTTGTATTCGAAAACTGAGTCACTCAGATCACACGAGTACCCAAGCATGCTTGAAACTCATTCAAATGCAAATGCTTCTATCTGTTGTCTTGATTGTTTCCCACTCATTCCTTTTGGTTTGGGGAACATGTCAAAATCCCATGCCCAGAGAACTTCAGGTAGAGTTCGGGGAAATGCTCAGTGGACAACCCAGGCAGGGTAAGGATTAGCATTTACACTATTCAGAGAATTTTTCTTTTCAGGGATGGATTTTTAGCCCAATTCAAGTTGAAGAAAAGTGGTTTCGTGAAAATCGCAGAAAATTTTTTTTCAGAAACTCCGGGGTGCCTGGAGGTCGCGACAGTTGTATTCCAAAACTGAGTCACTCAGATCACACGAGAACCCAAGCATGCTTGAAACTCATTCAAATGCAAGTGCTTCTATCTGTTGTCTTGATTGTTTCCCACTCATTCCTTTTGGTTTGGGTAACATGTCAAAATCCCATGCCCAGAGAACTTCAAGTAGAGTTCGCGGAAATGCTCAGTGGACACCCCAGGTAGGGTAAGGATCAGTATTTCCACACTACTCAGAGAATTTTTATTTTCAGTGATGGATTTTTAGCCCAATTCAAGTTGAAGAAAAGTGGTTTCGTGAAAATCGCAGAAAATTTTTTTTCAGAAACTCCGGGGTGCCTGGAGGTCGCGGTGCACCACGTGATAGTTGTATTCCAAAACTGAGTCACTCAGATCACACGAGTACCCAAGTATGCTTGAAACTCATTCAAATGCAAGTGCTTCTATCTGTTGTCTTGATTGTTTCCCACTCATTCCTTTTGGTTTGGGGAACATGTCAAAATCCCATGCCCAGAGAACTTCAGGTAGACCTCGCGGAAATGCTCCGTGGACAACCCAGGCAGGGTAAGGATCAGTATTTCCACACTACTCAGAGAGTTTTTATTTTCAGTGATGGATTTTTAGCCCAATTCAAGTTGAAGAAAAGTGGTTTTGTGAAAATCGCAGAAAATTTTTTTTCAGAAACTCCGGGGTGCCTGGAGGTCGCGGTGCACCACGCGACAGTTGTATTCCAAAACTGAGTCACTCAGATCACACGAGAACCCAAGCATGCTTAAAACTCATTCAAATGCAAGTGCTTCTATCTGTTGTCTTGGTTGTTTCCCACTCATTCCTTTTGGTTTGGGTAACATGTCAAAATCCCATGCCCAGAGAACTTCAAGTAGAGTTCGCGGAAATGCTCAGTGGACACCCCAGGTAGGGTAAGGATCAGTATTTCCACACTACTCAGAGAATTTTTATTTTCAGTGATGGATTTTTAGCCCAATTCAAGTTGAAGAAAAGTGGTTTCGTGAAAATCGCAGAAAATTTTTTTTCAGAAACTCCGGGGTGCCTGGAGGTCGCGGTGCACCACGCGACAGTTGTATTCAAAAACTGAGTCACTCAGATCACACGAGTACCCAAGCATGCTTGAAACTCATTCAAATGCAAGTGCTTCTATCTGTTGTCTTGATTGTTTCCCACTCATTCCTTTTGGTTTGGGGAACATGTCAAAATCCCATGCCCAGAGAACTTCAGGTAGAGTTCACGGAAATGCTCAGTGGACACCCCAGGTAGGGTAAGGATCAGCATTTCCACACTACTCAGTGAATATTTATTTTCAGTGATGGATTTTTAGCCCAATTCAAGTTGAAGAAAAGTGGTTTCGTGAAAATCGCAGAAAATTTTTTTTCAGAAACTCCGGGGTGCCTGGAGGTCGCGGTGCACCACACGACAGTTGTATTCCAAAACTGAGTCACTCAGATCACACGAGTACCCAAGCATGCTTGAAACTCATTCAAATGCAAGTGCTTCTATCTGTTGTCTTGATTGTTTCCCACTCATTCCTTTTGGTTTGGGGAACATGTCAAAATCCCATGCCCAGAGAACTTCAGGTAGAGCTCGCGGAAATGCTCAGTGGACAACCCAGGCAGGGTAAGGATCAGTATTTCCACACTACTCAGAGAATTTTGATTTTCAGTGATGGATTTTTAGCCCAATTCAAGTTGAAGAAAAGTGGTTTCGTGAAAATCGCCGAAAATTTTTTTTCAGAAACTCCGGGGTGCCTGGAGGTCGCGGTGCACCACGCCACAGTTGTATTCGAAAACTGAGTCACTCAGATCACACGAGTACCCAAGCATGCTTGAAACTCATTCAAATGCAAGTGCTTCTATCTGTTGTCTTGATTGTTTCCCACTCATTCCTTTTGGTTTGGGGAACATGTCAAAATCCCATGCCCAGAGAACTTCAGGTAGAGTTCGGGGAAATGCTCAGTGGACAACCCAGGCAGGGTAAGGATTAGCATTTACACTATTCAGAGAATTTTTATTTTCAGTGATGGATTTTTAGCCCAATTCAAGTTGAAGAAAAGTGGTTTCGTGAAAATCGCAGAAAATTTTTTTTCAGAAACTCCGGGGTGCCTGGAGGTCGCGGTGCACCACGTGACAGTTGTATTCCAAAACTGAGTCACTCAGATCACACGAGTACCCAAGTATGCTTGAAACTCATTCAAATGCAAGTGCTTCTATCTGTTGTCTTGATTGTTTCCCACTCATTCCTTTTGGTTTGGGGAACATGTCAAAATCCCATGCCCAGAGAACTTCAGGTAGAGCTCGCGGAAATGCTCCGTGGACAACCCAGGCAGGGTAAGGATCAGTATTTCCACACTACTCAGAGAGTTTTTATTTTCAGTGATGGATTTTTAGCCCAATTCAAGTTGAAGAAAAGTGGTTTCGTGAAAATCGCAGAAAATTTTTTTTCAGAAACTCCGGGGTGCCTGGAGGTCGCGGTGCACCACGCGACAGTTGTATTCCAAAACTGAGTCACTCAGATCACACGAGTACCCAAGCATGCTTGAAACTCATTCAAATGCAAGGGCTTCTATCTGTTGTCTTGATTGTTTCCCACTCATTCCTTTTGGTTTGGGGAACATGTCAAAATCCCATGCCCAGAGAACTTCAGGTAGAGTTCGGGGAAATGCTCAGTGGACAACCCAGGCAGGGTAAAGATTAGCATTTACACACTACTCAGAGAATTTTTATTTTCAGGGATGGATTTTTAGCCCAATTCAAGTTGAAGAAAAGTGGTTTTGTGAAAATCGCAGAAAATTTTTTTTCAGAAACTCCGGGGTGCCTGGAGGTCACGGTGCACCACGCGACAGTTGTATTCCAATACTGAGTCACTCAGATCACACGAGTACCCAAGCATGCTTGAAACTCATTCAAATGCAAGTGCTTCTATCTGTTGTCTTGATTGTTTCCCACTCATTCCTTTTGGTTTGGGGAACATGTCAAAATCCCATGCCCAGAGAACGTCAGGTAGAGCTCGCGGAAATGCTAAGTGGACAACCCAGGCAGGGTAAGGATCAGCATTTACACACTACTCAGAGAATTTTTCTTTTCAGGGATGGATTTTTAGCCCAATTCAAGTTGAAGAAAAGTGGTTTCGTGAAAATCGCAGAAAATTTTTTTTCAGAAACTCCGGGGTGCCTGGAGGTCGCGACAGTTGTATTCCAAAACTGAGTCACTCAGATCACACGAGAACCCAAGCATGCTTGAAACTCATTCAAATGCAAGTGCTTCTATCTGTTGTCTTGATTGTTTCCCACTCATTCCTTTTGGTTTGGGTAACATGTCAAAATCCCATGCCCAGAGAACTTCAAGTAGAGTTCGCGGAAATGCTCAGTGGACACCCCAGGTAGGGTAAGGATCAGTATTTCCACACTACTCAGAGAATTTTTATTTTCAGTGATGGATTTTTAGCCCAATTCAAGTTGAAGAAAAGTGGTTTCGTGAAAATCGCCGAAAATTTTTTTTCAGAAACTCCGGGGTGCCTGGAGGTCGCGGTGCACCACGCCACAGTTGTATTCGAAAACTGAGTCACTCAGATCACACGAGTACCCAAGCATGCTTGAAACTCATTCAAATGCAAATGCTTCTATCTGTTGTCTTGATTGTTTCCCACTCATTCCTTTTGGTTTGGGGAACATGTCAAAATCCCATGCCCAGAGAACTTCAGGTAGAGTTCGGGGAAATGCTCAGTGGACAACCCAGGCAGGGTAAGGATTAGCATTTACACTATTCAGAGAATTTTTCTTTTCAGGGATGGATTTTTAGCCCAATTCAAGTTGAAGAAAAGTGGTTTCGTGAAAATCGCAGAAAATTTTTTTTCAGAAACTCCGGGGTGCCTGGAGGTCGCGACAGTTGTATTCCAAAACTGAGTCACTCAGATCACACGAGAATCCAAGCATGCTTGAAACTCATTCAAATGCAAGTGCTTCTATCTGTTGTCTTGATTGTTTCCCACTCATTCCTTTTGGTTTGGGTAACATGTCAAAATCCCATGCCCAGAGAACTTCAAGTAGAGTTCGCGGAAATGCTCAGTGGACACCCCAGGTAGGGTAAGGATCAGTATTTCCACACTACTCAGAGAATTTTTATTTTCAGTGATGGATTTTTAGCCCAATTCAAGTTGAAGAAAAGTGGTTTCGTGAAAATCGCAGAAAATTTTTTTTCAGAAACTCCGGGGTGCCTGGAGGTCGCGGTGCACCACGTGATAGTTGTATTCCAAAACTGAGTCACTCAGATCACACGAGTACCCAAGTATGCTTGAAACTCATTCAAATGCAAGTGCTTCTATCTGTTGTCTTGATTGTTTCCCACTCATTCCTTTTGGTTTGGGGAACATGTCAAAATCCCATGCCCAGAGAACTTCAGGTAGACCTCGCGGAAATGCTCCGTGGACAACCCAGGCAGGGTAAGGATCAGTATTTCCACACTACTCAGAGAGTTTTTATTTTCAGTGATGGATTTTTAGCCCAATTCAAGTTGAAGAAAAGTGGTTTTGTGAAAATCGCAGAAAATTTTTTTTCAGAAACTCCGGGGTGCCTGGAGGTCGCGGTGCACCACGCGACAGTTGTATTCCAAAACTGAGTCACTCAGATCACACGAGAACCCAAGCATGCTTAAAACTCATTCAAATGCAAGTGCTTCTATCTGTTGTCTTGGTTGTTTCCCACTCATTCCTTTTGGTTTGGGTAACATGTCAAAATCCCATGCCCAGAGAACTTCAAGTAGAGTTCGCGGAAATGCTCAGTGGACACCCCAGGTAGGGTAAGGATCAGTATTTCCACACTACTCAGAGAATTTTTATTTTCAGTGATGGATTTTTAGCCCAATTCAAGTTGAAGAAAAGTGGTTTCGTGAAAATCGCAGAAAATTTTTTTTCAGAAACTCCGGGGTGCCTGGAGGTCGCGGTGCACCACGCGACAGTTGTATTCAAAAACTGAGTCACTCAGATCACACGAGTACCCAAGCATGCTTGAAACTCATTCAAATGCAAGTGCTTCTATCTGTTGTCTTGATTGTTTCCCACTCATTCCTTTTGGTTTGGGGAACATGTCAAAATCCCATGCCCAGAGAACTTCAGGTAGAGTTCACGGAAATGCTCAGTGGACACCCCAGGTAGGGTAAGGATCAGCATTTCCACACTACTCAGTGAATATTTATTTTCAGTGATGGATTTTTAGCCCAATTCAAGTTGAAGAAAAGTGGTTTCGTGAAAATCGCAGAAAATTTTTTTTCAGAAACTCCGGGGTGCCTGGAGGTCGCGGTGCACCACACGACAGTTGTATTCCAAAACTGAGTCACTCAGATCACACGAGTACCCAAGCATGCTTGAAACTCATTCAAATGCAAGTGCTTCTATCTGTTGTCTTGATTGTTTCCCACTCATTCCTTTTGGTTTGGGGAACATGTCAAAATCCCATGCCCAGAGAACTTCAGGTAGAGCTCGCGGAAATGCTCAGTGGACAACCCAGGCAGGGTAAGGATCAGTATTTCCACACTACTCAGAGAATTTTGATTTTCAGTGATGGATTTTTAGCCCAATTCAAGTTGAAGAAAAGTGGTTTCGTGAAAATCGCCGAAAATTTTTTTTCAGAAACTCCGGGGTGCCTGGAGGTCGCGGTGCACCACGCCACAGTTGTATTCGAAAACTGAGTCACTCAGATCACACGAGTACCCAAGCATGCTTGAAACTCATTCAAATGCAAGTGCTTCTATCTGTTGTCTTGATTGTTTCCCACTCATTCCTTTTGGTTTGGGGAACATGTCAAAATCCCATGCCCAGAGAACTTCAGGTAGAGTTCGGGGAAATGCTCAGTGGACAACCCAGGCAGGGTAAGGATTAGCATTTACACTATTCAGAGAATTTTTATTTTCAGTGATGGATTTTTAGCCCAATTCAAGTTGAAGAAAAGTGGTTTCGTGAAAATCGCAGAAAATTTTTTTTCAGAAACTCCGGGGTGCCTGGAGGTCGCGGTGCACCACGTGACAGTTGTATTCCAAAACTGAGTCACTCAGATCACACGAGTACCCAAGTATGCTTGAAACTCATTCAAATGCAAGTGCTTCTATCTGTTGTCTTGATTGTTTCCCACTCATTCCTTTTGGTTTGGGGAACATGTCAAAATCCCATGCCCAGAGAACTTCAGGTAGAGCTCGCGGAAATGCTCCGTGGACAACCCAGGCAGGGTAAGGATCAGTATTTCCACACTACTCAGAGAGTTTTTATTTTCAGTGATGGATTTTTAGCCCAATTCAAGTTGAAGAAAAGTGGTTTCGTGAAAATCGCAGAAAATTTTTTTTCAGAAACTCCGGGGTGCCTGGAGGTCGCGGTGCACCACGCGACAGTTGTATTCCAAAACTGAGTCACTCAGATCACACGAGTACCCAAGCATGCTTGAAACTCATTCAAATGCAAGGGCTTCTATCTGTTGTCTTGATTGTTTCCCACTCATTCCTTTTGGTTTGGGGAACATGTCAAAATCCCATGCCCAGAGAACTTCAGGTAGAGTTCGGGGAAATGCTCAGTGGACAACCCAGGCAGGGTAAAGATTAGCATTTACACACTACTCAGAGAATTTTTATTTTCAGGGATGGATTTTTAGCCCAATTCAAGTTGAAGAAAAGTGGTTTTGTGAAAATCGCAGAAAATTTTTTTTCAGAAACTCCGGGGTGCCTGGAGGTCGCGGTGCACCACGCGACAGTTGTATTCCAAAACTGAGTCACTCAGATCACACGAGAACCCAAGCATGCTTGAAACTCATTCAAATGCAAGTGCTTCTATCTGTTGTCTTGGTTGTTTCCCACTCATTCCTTTTGGTTTGGGTAACATGTCAAAATCCCATGCCCAGAGAACTTCAAGTAGAGTTCGCGGAAATGCTCAGTGGACACCCCAGGTAGGGTAAGGATCAGTATTTCCACACTACTCAGAGAATTTTTATTTTCAGTGATGGATTTTTAGCCCAATTCAAGTTGAAGAAAAGTGGTTTCGTGAAAATCGCAGAAAATTTTTTTTCAGAAACTCCGGGGTGCCTGGAGGTCGCGGTGCACCACGCGACAGTTGTATTCAAAAACTGAGTCACTCAGATCACACGAGTACCCAAGCATGCTTGAAACTCATTCAAATGCAAGTGCTTCTATCTGTTGTCTTGATTGTTTCCCACTCATTCCTTTTGGTTTGGGGAACATGTCAAAATCCCATGCCCAGAGAACTTCAGGTAGAGTTCGCGGAAATGCTCAGTGGACACCCCAGGTAGGGTAAGGATCAGCATTTCCACACTACTCAGTGAATATTTATTTTCAGTGATGGATTTTTAGCCCAATTCAAGTTGAAGAAAAGTGGTTTCGTGAAAATCGCAGAAAATTTTTTTTCAGAAACTCCGGGGTGCCTGGAGGTCGCGACAGTTGTATTCCAAAACTGAGTCACTCAGATCACACGAGAACCCAAACATGCTTGAAACTCATTCAAATGCAAGTGCTTCTATCTGTTGTCTTGATTGTTTCCCACTCATTCCTTTTGGTTTGGGTAACATGTCAAAATCCCATGCCCAGAGAACTTCAGGTAGAGTTCAGGGAAATGCTCAGTGGACAACCCAGGCAGGGTAAGGATTAGCATTTACACACTACTCAGAGAATTTTTATTTTCAGGGATGGATTTTTAGCCCAATTCAAGTTGAAGAAAAGTGGTTTTGTGAAAATCGCAGAAAATTTTTTTTCAGAAACTCCGGGGTGCCTGGAGGTCGCGGTGCACCACGTGACAGTTGTATTCCAAAACTGAGTCACTCAGATCACACGAGAACCCAAGCATGCTTGAAACTCATTCAAATGCAAGTGCTTCTATCTGTTGTCTTGATTGTTTCCCACTCATTCCTTTTGGTTTGGGGAACATGTCAAAATCCCATGCCCAGAGAACTTCAAGTAGAGTTCGCGGAAATGCTCAGTGGACACCCCAGGTAGGGTAAGGATCAGTATTTCCACACTACTCAGAGAATTTTTATTTTCAGTGATGGATTTTTAGCCCAATTAAAGTTGAAGAAAAGTGGTTTCGTGAAAATCGCAGAAAATTTTTTTTCAGAAACTCCGGGGTGCCTGGAGGTCGCGGTGCACCACGCGACAGTTGTATTCCAAAACTGAGTCACTCAGATCACACGAGTACCCAAGCATGCTTGAAACTCATTCAAATGCAAATGCTTCTATCTGTTGTCTTGATTGTTTCCCACTCATTCCTTTTGGTTTGGGGAACATGTCAAAATCCCATGCCCAGAGAACTTCAGGTAGAGTTCGGGGAAATGCTCAGTGGACAACCCAGGCAGGGTAAGGATTAGCATTTACACACTACTCAGAGAATTTTTATTTTCAGGGATGGATTTTTAGCGTAATTCAAGTTGAAGAAAAGTGGTTTCGTGAAAATCGCCGAAAATTTTTTTTCAGAAACTCCGGGGTGCCTGGAGGTCGCGGTGCACCACGCCACAGTTGTATTCGAAAACTGAGTCACTCAGATCACACGAGTACCCAAGCATGCTTGAAACTCATTCAAATGCAAGTGCTTCTATCTGTTGTCTTGATTGTTTCCCACTCATTCCTTTTGGTTTGGGGAACATGTCAAAATCCCATGCCCAGAGAACTTCAGGTAGAGTTCGGGGAAATGCTCAGTGGACAACCCAGGCAGGGTAAGGATCAGCATTTACACACTACTCAGAGAATTTTTATTTTCAGGGATGGATTTTTAGCCCAATTCAAGTTGAAGAAAAGTGGTTTTGTGAAGATCGCAGAAAATTTTTTTTCAGAAACTCCGGGGTGCCTGGAGGTCGCGGTGCACCACGCGACAGTTGTATTCCAAAACTGAGTCACTCAGATCATACGAGAACCCAAGCATGCTTGAAACTCATTCAAATGCAAGTGCTTCTATCTGTTGTCTTGATTGTTTCCCACTCATTCCTTTTGGTTTGGGGAACATGTCAAAATCCCATGCCCAGAGAACTTCAGGTAGAGTTCGGGGAAATGCTCAGTGGACAACCCAGGCAGGGTAAGGATTAGCATTTACACACTACTCAGAGAATTTTTATTTTCAGGGATGGATTTTTAGCCCAATTCAAGTTGAAGAAAAGTGGTTTCGTGAAAATCGCCGAAAATTTTTTTTCAGAAACTCCGGGGTGCCTGGAGGTCGCGGTGCACCACGCCACAGTTGTATTCGAAAACTGAGTCACTCAGATCACACGAGTACCCAAGCATGCTTGAAACTCATTCAAATGCAAGTGCTTCTATCTGTTGTCTTGATTGTTTCCCACTCATTCCTTTTGGTTTGGGGAACATGTCAAAATCCCATGCCCAGAGCACTTCAAGTAGAGTTCGGGGAAATGCTCAGTGGACAACCCAGGCAGGGTAAGGATCAGCATTTACACACTACCCAGAGAATTTTTATTTTCAGGGATGGATTTTTAGCCCAATTCAAGTTGAAGAAAAGTGGTTTCGTGAAAATCGCAGAAAATTTTTTTTCAGAAACTCCGGGGTGCCTGGAGGTCGCGGTGCACCACGCGACAGTTGTATTCGAAAACTGAGTCGCTCAGATCACACGAGTACCCAAGCATGCTTGAAACTCATTCAAATGCAAGTGCTTCTATCTGTTGTCTTGATTGTTTCCAACTCATTCCTTTTGGTTTGGGGAACATGTCAACATCTCTTGCCCAGAGAACTTCAGGTAGAGTTCGGGGAAATGCTCAGTGGACAACCCAGGCAGGGTAAGGATCAGCATTTACACACTACTCAGAGAATTTTTATTTTCAGTGATGGATTTTTAGCCCAATTCAAGTTGAAGAAAAGTGGTTTCGTGAATATCGCAGAAAATTTTTTTTCAGAAACTCCGGGGTGCCTGGAGGTCGCGGTGCACCACCCGACAGTTGTATTCCAAAACTGAGTCACTCAGATCACACGAGTACCCAAGCATGCTTGAAACTCATTCAAATGCAAGTGCTTCTATCTGTTGTCTTGATTGTTTCCCACTCATTCCTTTTGGTTTGGGGAACATGTCAAAATCCCATGCCCAGAGAACTTCAGGTAGAGCTCGCAGAAATGCTCAGTGGACAACCCAGGCAGGGTAAGGATCAGTATTTCCACACTACTCAGAGAATTTTTATTTTCAGTGATGGATTTTTAGCCCAATTCAAGTTGAAGAAAAGTGGTTTTGTGAAAATCGCAGAAAATTTTTTTTCAGAAACTCCGGGGTGCCTGGAGGTCGCGGTGCACCACGCGACAGTTGTGTTCGAAAACTGAGTCACTCAGATCACACGAGTACCCAAGCATGCTTGAAACTCATTCAAATGCAAGTGCTTCTATCTGTTGTCTTGATTGTTTCCCACTCATTCCTTTTGGTTTGGGGAACATGTCAAAATCCCATGCCCAGAGAACTTCAGGTAGAGTTCGGGGAAATGCTCAGTGGACAACCCAGGCAGGGTAAGGATCAGCATTTACACACTACTCAGAGAATTTTTATTTTCAGGGATGGATTTTTAGCCCAATTCAAGTTGAAGAAAAGTGGTTTCGTGAAAATCGCAGAAAATTTTTTTTCAGAAACTCCGGGGTGCCTGGAGGTCGCGGTGCACCACGCGACAGTTGTATTCGAAAACTGAGTCGCTCAGATCACACGAGTACCCAAGCATGCTTGAAACTCATTCAAATGCAAGTGCTTCTATCTGTTGTCTTGATTGTTTCCAACTCATTCCTTTTGGTTTGGGGAACATGTCAAAATCTCTTGCCCAGAGAACTTCAGGTAGAGTTCGGGGAAATGCTCAGTGGACAACCCAGGCAGGGTAAGGATCAGCATTTACACACTACTCAGAGAATTTTTATTTTCAGGGATGGATTTTTAGCCCAATTCAAGTTGAAGAAAAGTGGTTTCGTGAAAATCGCAGAAAATTTTTTTTCAGAAACTCCGGGGTGCCTGGAGGTCGCGGTGCACCACGCGACAGTTGTATTCCAAAACTGAGTCACTCAGATCACACGAGTACCCAAGCATGCTTGAAACTCATTCAAATGCAAGTGCTTCTATCTGTTGTCTTGATTGTTTCCCACTCATTCCTTTTGGTTTGGGGAACATGTCAAAATCCCATGCCCAGAGAACTTCAAGTAGAGTTCGGGGAAATGCTCAGTGG
Source organism: Atractosteus spatula (assembly GCF_055471065.1). Lineage (NCBI taxonomy): Eukaryota > Metazoa > Chordata > Actinopteri > Semionotiformes > Lepisosteidae > Atractosteus > Atractosteus spatula. The sequence goes on along the minus strand of NC_142720.1, from coordinate 25,644,204 downwards.
ACAACCCAGGCAGGGTAAGGATTAGCATTTACACACTACTCAGAGAATTTTTATTTTCAGGGATGGATTTTTAGCCCAATTCAAGTTGAAGAAAAGTGGTTTCGTGAAAATCGCAGAAAATTTTTTTTCAGAAACTCCGGGTTGCCTGGAGATCGCGGTGCACCACGCGAAAGTTGTATTCGAAAACTGAGTCGCTCAGATCACACGAGTACCCAAGCATGCTTGAAACTCATTCAAATGCAAGTGCTTCTATCTGTTGTCTTGATTGTTTCCAACTCATTCCTTTTGGTTTGGGGTACATGTCAAAATCTCATGCCCAGAGAACTTCAGGTAGAGTTCGGGGAAATGCTCAGTGGACAACCCAGGCAGGGTAAGGATCAGCATTTACACACTACTCAGAGAATTTTTATTTTCAGTGATGGATTTTTAGCCCAATTCAAGTTGAAGAAAAGTGGTTTCGTGAATATCGCAGAAAATTTTTTTTCAGAAACTCCGGGGTGCCTGGAGGTCGCGGTGCACCACCCGACAGTTGTATTCCAAAACTGAGTCACTCAGATCACACGAGTACCCAAGCATGCTTGAAACTCATTCAAATGCAAGTGCTTCTATCTGTTGTCTTGATTGTTTCCCACTCATTCCTTTTGGTTTGGGGAACATGTCAAAATCCCATGCCCAGAGAACTTCAGGTAGAGCTCGCAGAAATGCTCAGTGGACAACCCAGGCAGGGTAAGGATCAGTATTTCCACACTACTCAGAGAATTTTTATTTTCAGTGATGGATTTTTAGCCCAATTCAAGTTGAAGAAAAGTGGTTTTGTGAAAATCGCAGAAAATTTTTTTTCAGAAACTCCGGGGTGCCTGGAGGTCGCGGTGCACCACGCGACAGTTGTGTTCGAAAACTGAGTCACTCAGATCACACGAGTACCCAAGCATGCTTGAAACTCATTCAAATGCAAGTGCTTCTATCTGTTGTCTTGATTGTTTCCCACTCATTCCTTTTGGTTTGGGGAACATGTCAAAATCCCATGCCCAGAGAACTTCAGGTAGAGTTCGGGGAAATGCTCAGTGGACAACCCAGGCAGGGTAAGGATCAGCATTTACACACTACTCAGAGAATTTTTATTTTCAGGGATGGATTTTTAGCCCAATTCAAGTTGAAGAAAAGTGGTTTCGTGAAAATCGCAGAAAATTTTTTTTCAGAAACTCCGGGGTGCCTGGAGGTCGCGGTGCACCACGCGACAGTTGTATTCGAAAACTGAGTCGCTCAGATCACACGAGTACCCAAGCATGCTTGAAACTCATTCAAATGCAAGTGCTTCTATCTGTTGTCTTGATTGTTTCCAACTCATTCCTTTTGGTTTGGGGAACATGTCAAAATCTCTTGCCCAGAGAACTTCAGGTAGAGTTCGGGGAAATGCTCAGTGGACAACCCAGGCAGGGTAAGGATCAGCATTTACACACTACTCAGAGAATTTTTATTTTCAGGGATGGATTTTTAGCCCAATTCAAGTTGAAGAAAAGTGGTTTCGTGAAAATCGCAGAAAATTTTTTTTCAGAAACTCCGGGGTGCCTGGAGGTCGCGGTGCACCACGCGACAGTTGTATTCCAAAACTGAGTCACTCAGATCACACGAGTACCCAAGCATGCTTGAAACTCATTCAAATGCAAGTGCTTCTATCTGTTGTCTTGATTGTTTCCCACTCATTCCTTTTGGTTTGGGTAACATGTCAAAATCCCATGCCCAGAGAACTTCAAGTAGAGTTCGGGGAAATGCTCAGTGGACAACCCAGGCAGGGTAAGGATTAGCATTTACACACTACTCAGAGAATTTTTATTTTCAGGGATGGATTTTTAGCCCAATTCAAGTTGAAGAAAAGTGGTTTCGTGAAAATCGCAGAAAATTTTTTTTCAGAAACTCCGTGTTGCCTGGAGATCGCGGTGCACCACGCGAAAGTTGTATTCGAAAACTGAGTCGCTCAGATCACACGAGTACCCAAGCATGCTTGAAACTCATTCAAATGCAAGTGCTTCTATCTGTTGTCTTGATTGTTTCCAACTCATTCCTTTTGGTTTGGGGAACATGTCAAAATCTCATGCCCAGAGAACTTCAGGTAGAGTTCGGGGAAATGCTCAGTGGACAACCCAGGCAGGGTAAGGATCAGCATTTACACACTACTCAGAGAATTTTTATTTTCAGGGATGGATTTTTAGCCCAATTCAAGTTGAAGAAAAGTGGTTTCGTGAAAATTACAGAAAATTTTTTTTCAGAAACTCCGGGGTGCCTGGAGGTCGCGGTGCACCACGCGACAGTTGTATTCGAAACTGAGTCGCTCAGATCACACGAGTACCCAAGCATGCTTGAAACTCATTCAAATGCAAGTGCTTCTATCTGTTGTCTTGATTGTTTCCAACTCATTCCTTTTGGTTTGGGGAACATGTCAAAATCTCATGCCAAGAGAACTTCAGGTAGAGTTCGGGGAAATGCTCAGTGGACAACCCAGGCAGGGTAAGGATCAGCATTTACACACTGCTCAGAGAATTTTTATTTTCAGTGATGGATTTTTAGCCCAATTCAAGTTGAAGAAAAGTGGTTTCGTGAAAATCGCAGAAAATTTTTTTTCAGAAACTCCGGGGTGCCTGGAGGTCGCGGTGCACCACGCGACAGTTGTATTCCAAAACTGAGTCACTCAGATCACACGAGTACCCAAGCATGCTTGAAACTCATTCAAATGCAAGTGCTTCTATCTGTTGTCTTGATTGTTTCCCACTCATTCCTTTTGGTTTGGGGAACATGTCAAAATCCCATGCCCAGAGAACTTCAGGTAGAGCTCGCGGAAATGCTCAGTGGACAACCCAGGCAGGGTAAGGATCAGTATTTCCACACTACTCAGAGAATTTTTATTTTCAGTGATGGATTTTTAGCCCAATTCAAGTTGAAGAAAAGTGGTTTCGTGAAAATCGCAGAAAATTTTTTTTCAGAAACTCCGGGGTGCCTGGAGGTCGCGGTGCACCACGCAACAGTTGTATTCCAAAACTGAGTCACTCAGATCACATGAGTACAAAAGCATGCTTGAAACTCATTCAAATTCAAGTGCCTCTATCTCTTTTCTTGATTGTTTCCCACTCATTCCTTTTGGTTTGGGGAACATGTCAAAATCCCATGCCCAGAGAACTTCAGGTAGAGTTCGGGGAAATGCTCAGTGGACAACCCAGGCAGGGTAAGGATCAGCATTTACACACTACTCAGAGAATTGTTATTTTCAGGGATGGATTTTTAGCCCAATTCAAGTTGAAGAAAAGTGGTTTCGTGAAAATCGCAGAAAATTTTTTTTCAGAAACTCCGGGGTGCCTGGAGGTCGCGGTGCACCATGCGACAGTTGTATTCCAAAACTGAGTCACTCAGATCACACGAGTACCCAAGCATGCTTGAAACTCATTCAAATGCATGTGCTTCTATCTGTTGTCTTGGTTGTTTCCCACTCATTCCTTTTGGTTTGGGGAACATGTCAAAATCCCATGCCCAGAGAACTTCAGGTAGAGCTCGCGGAAATGCTCAGTGGACAACCCAGGCAGGGTAAGGATCAGTATTTCCACACTACTCAGAGAATTTTTATTTTCAGTGATGGATTTTTAGCCCAATTCAAGTTGAAGAAAAGTGGTTTCGTGAAAATCGCAGAAAATTTTTTTTCAGAAACTCCGGGGTGCCTGGAGGTCGCGGTGCACCACGCGACAGTTGTATTCGAAAACTGAGTCGCTCAGATCACACGAGTACCCAAGCATGCTTGAAACTCATTCAAATGCAAGTGCTTCTATCTGTTGTCTTGATTGTTTCCCACTCATTCCTTTTGGTTTTGGGAACATGTCAAAATCCCATGCCCAGAGAACTTCAGGTAGAGTTCGGGGAAATGCTCAGTGGACAACCCAGGCAGGGTAAGGACCAGCATTTACACACTACTCAGAGAATTTTTATTTTCAGGGATGGATTTTTAGCCCAATTCAAGTTGAAGAAAAGTGATTTCGTGAAAATCGCAGAACATTTTTTTTCAGAAACTCCGGGGTGCCTGGAGGTCGCGACAGTTGTATTCCAAAACTGAGTCACTCAGATCACACGAGAACCCAAGCATGCTGGAAACTCATTCAAATGCAAGTGCTTCTATCTGTTGTCTTGATTGTTTCCCACTCATTCCTTTTGGTTTGGGTAACATGTCAAAATCCCATGCCCAGAGAACTTCAAGTAGAGTTCGCGGAAATGCTCAGTGGACACCCCAGGTAGGGTAAGGATCAGTATTTCCACACTACTCAGAGAATTTTTATTTTCAGGGATGGATTTTTAGCCCAATTCAAGTTGAAGAAAAGTGGTTTCGTGAAAATCGCAGAAAATATTTTTTCAGAAACTCCGGGGTGCCTGGAGGTCGCGGTGCACCACGTGACAGTTGTATTCCAAAACTGAGTCACTCAGATCACACGAGTACCCAAGTATGCTTGAATCTCATTCAAATGCAAGTGCTTCTATCTGTTGTCTTGATTGTTTCCCACTCATTCCTTTTGGTTTGGGGAACATGTCAAAATCCCATGCCCAGAGAACTTCAGGTAGAGCTCGCGGAAATGCTCCGTGGACAACCCAGGCAGGGTAAGGATCAGTATTTCCACACTACTCAGAGAATTTTTATTTTCAGTGATGGATTTTTAGCCCAATTCAAGTTGAAGAAAAGTGGTTTCGTGAAAATCGCAGAAAATTTTTTTTCAGAAACTCCGGGGTGCCTGGAGGTCGCGGTGCACCACGCGACAGTTGTATTCCAAAACTGAGTCACTCAGATCACACGAGTACCCAAGCATGCTTGAAACTCATTCAAATGCAAGTGCTTCTATCTGTTGTCTTGATTGTTTCCCACTCATTCCTTTTGGTTTGGGGAACATGTCAAAATCCCATGCCCAGAGAACTTCAGGTAGAGTTCAGGGAAATGCTCAGTGGACAACCCAGGCAGGGTAAGGATTAGCATTTACACACTACTCAGAGAATTTTTATTTTCAGGGATGGATTTTTAGCCCAATTCAAGTTGAAGAAAAGTGGTTTTGTGAAAATCGCAGAAAATTTTTTTTCAGAAACTCCGGGGTGCCTGGAGGTCGCGGTGCACCACGCGACAGTTGTATTCCAAAACTGAGTCACTCAGATCACACGAGAACCCAAGCATGCTTGAAACTCATTCAAATGCAAGTGCTTCTATCTGTTGTCTTGATTGTTTCCCACTCATTCCTTTTGGTTTGGGGAACATGTCAAAATCCCATGCCCAGAGAACTTCAAGTAGAGTTCGCGGAAATGCTCAGTGGACACCCCAGGTAGGGTAAGGATCAGTATTTCCACACTACTCAGAGAATTTTTATTTTCAGTGATGGATTTTTAGTACAATTCAAGTTGAAGAAAAGTGGTTTCGTGAAAATCGCAGAAAATTTTTTTTCAGAAACTCCGGGGTGCCTGGAGGTCGCGGTGCACCACGCGACAGTTGTATTCCAAAACTGAGTCACTCAGATCACACGAGTACCCAAGCATGCTTGAAACTCATTCAAATGCAAGTGCTTCTATCTGTTGTCTTGATTGTTTCCCACTCATTCCTTTTGGATTGGGAAACATGTCAAAATCCCATGCCCAGAGAACTTCAGGTAGAGCTCGCGGAAATGCTCAGTGGACAACCCAGGCAGGGTAAGGATCAGTATTTCCACACTGCTCAGAGAATTTTTATTTTCAGTGATGGATTTTTAGCCCAATTCAAGTTGAAGAAAAGTGGTTTCGTGAAAATCGCAGAAAATTTTTTTTCAGAAACTCCAGGGTGCCTGGAGGTCGCGGTGCACCACGCGACAGTTGTATTCCAAAACTGAGTCACTCAGATCACACGAGTACCCAAGCATGCTTGAAACTCATTCAAATGCAAGTGCTTCTATCTCTTTTCTTGATTGTTTCCCACTCATTCCTTTTGGTTTGGGGAACATGTCAAAATCCCATGCCCAGAGAACTTCAGGTAGAGCTCGCGGAAATGCTCAGTGGACAACCAAGGCAGGGTAAGGATCAGTATTTCCACACTACTCAGAGAATTTTTATTTTCAGTGATGGATTTTTAGCCCAATTCAAGTTGAAGAAAGTGGTTTCGTGAAAATCGCAGAAAATTTTTTTTCAGAAACTCCGGGGTGCCTGGAGGTCGCGGTGCACCACGCGACAGTTGTATTCCAAAACTGAGTCACTCAGATCACACGAGTACCCAAGCATGTTTGAAACTCATTCAAATGCAAGTGCTTCTATCTGTTGTCTTGATTGTTTCCCACCCATTCCTTTTGGTTTTGGTAACATGTCATAATCCCATGCCCAGAGAACTTCAGGTAGAGCTCGCGGAAATGCTCAGTGGACAACCCAGGCAGGGTAAGGATCAGCATTTCCACACTACTCAGAGAATTTTTAATTTCAGGGATGGATTTTTAGCCCAATTCAAGTTGAAGAAAAGTGGTTTTGTGAAAATCGCAGAAAATTTTTTTTCAGAAACTCCGGGGTGCCTGGAGGTCACGGTGCACCACGCGACAGTTGTATTCCAATACTGAGTCACTCAGATCACACGAGTACCCAAGCATACTTGAAACTCATTCAAATGCAAGTGCTTCTATCTGTTGTCTTGATTGTTTCCCACTCATTCCTTTTGGTTTGGGGAACATGTCAAAATCCCATGCCCAGAGAACGTCAGGTAGAGCTCGCGGAAATGCTAAGTGGACAACCCAGGCAGGGTAAGGATCAGCATTTACACACTACTCAGAGAATTTTTCTTTTCAGGGATGGATTTTTAGCCCAATTCAAGTTGAAGAAAAGTGGTTTCGTGAAAATCGCAGAAAATTTTTTTTCAGAAACTCCGGGGTGCCTGGAGGTCGCGACAGTTGTATTCCAAAACTGAGTCACTCAGATCACACGAGAACCCAAGCATGCTTGAAACTCATTCAAATGCAAGTGCTTCTATCTGTTGTCTTGATTGTTTCCCACTCATTCCTTTTGGTTTGGGTAACATGTCAAAATCCCATGCCCAGAGAACTTCAAGTAGAGTTCGCGGAAATGCTCAGTGGACACCCCAGGTAGGGTAAGGATCAGTATTTCCACACTACTCAGAGAATTTTTATTTTCAGTGATGGATTTTTAGCCCAATTCAAGTTGAAGAAAAGTGGTTTCGTGAAAATCGCAGAAAATTTTTTTTCAGAAACTCCGGGGTGCCTGGAGGTCGCGGTGCACCACGTGACAGTTGTATTCCAAAACTGAGTCACTCAGATCACACGAGTACCCAAGTATGCTTGAAACTCATTCAAATGCAAGTGCTTCTATCTGTTGTCTTGATTGTTTCCCACTCATTCCTTTTGGTTTGGGGAACATGTCAAAATCCCATGCCCAGAGAACTTCAGGTAGAGTTCGGGGAAATGCTCAGTGGACAACCCAGGCAGGGTAAAGATTAGCATTTACACACTACTCAGAGAATTTTTATTTTCAGGGATGGATTTTTAGCCCAATTCAAGTTGAAGAAAAGTGGTTTTGTGAAAATCGCAGAAAATTTTTTTTCAGAAACTCTGGGGTGCCTGGAGGTCGTGGTGCACCACGCGACAGTTGTATTCCAAAACTGAGTCACTCAGATCACACGAGAACCCAAGCATGCTTGAAACTCATTCAAATGCAAGTGCTTCTATCTGTTGTCTTGGTTGTTTCCCACTCATTCCTTTTGGTTTGGGTAACATGTCAAAATCCCATGCCCAGAGAACTTCAAGTAGAGTTCGCGGAAATGCTCAGTGGACACCCCAGGTAGGGTAAGGATCAGTATTTCCACACTACTCAGAGAATTTTTATTTTCAGTGATGGATTTTTAGCCCAATTCAAGTTGAAGAAAAGTGGTTTCGTGAAAATCGCAGAAAATTTTTTTTCAGAAACTCCGGGGTGCCTGGAGGTCGCGGTGCACCACGCGACAGTTGTATTCAAAAACTGAGTCACTCAGATCACACGAGTACCCAAGCATGCTTGAAACTCATTCAAATGCAAGTGCTTCTATCTGTTGTCTTGATTGTTTCCCACTCATTCCTTTTGGTTTGGGGAACATGTCAAAATCCCATGCCCAGAGAACTTCAGGTAGAGTTCGCGGAAATGCTCAGTGGACACCCCAGGTAGGGTAAGGATCAGCATTTCCACACTACTCAGTGAATATTTATTTTCAGTGATGGATTTTTAGCCCAATTCAAGTTGAAGAAAAGTGGTTTCGTGAAAATCGCAGAAAATTTTTTTTCAGAAACTCCGGGGTGCCTGGAGGTCGCGGTGCACCACACGACAGTTGTATTCCAAAACTGAGTCACTCAGATCACACGAGTACCCAAGCATGCTTGAAACTCATTCAAATGCAAGTGCTTCTATCTGTTGTCTTGATTGTTTCCCACTCATTCCTTTTGGTTTGGGGAACATGTCAAAATCCCATGCCCAGAGAACTTCAGGTAGAGCTCGCGGAAATGCTCAGTGGACAACCCAGGCAGGGTAAGGATCAGTATTTCCACACTACTCAGAGAATTTTGATTTTCAGTGATGGATTTTTAGCCCAATTCAAGTTGAAGAAAAGTGGTTTCGTGAAAATCGCCGAAAATTTTTTTTCAGAAACTCCGGGGTGCCTGGAGGTCGCGGTGCACCACGCCACAGTTGTATTCGAAAACTGAGTCACTCAGATCACACGAGTACCCAAGCATGCTTGAAACTCATTCAAATGCAAGTGCTTCTATCTGTTGTCTTGATTGTTTCCCACTCATTCCTTTTGGTTTGGGGAACATGTCAAAATCCCATGCCCAGAGAACTTCAGGTAGAGTTCGGGGAAATGCTCAGTGGACAACCCAGGCAGGGTAAGGATTAGCATTTACACTATTCAGAGAATTTTTCTTTTCAGGGATGGATTTTTAGCCCAATTCAAGTTGAAGAAAAGTGGTTTCGTGAAAATCGCAGAAAATTTTTTTTCAGAAACTCCGGGGTGCCTGGAGGTCGCGACAGTTGTATTCCAAAACTGAGTCACTCAGATCACACGAGAACCCAAGCATGCTTGAAACTCATTCAAATGCAAGTGCTTCTATCTGTTGTCTTGATTGTTTCCCACTCATTCCTTTTGGTTTGGGGAACATGTCAAAATCCCATGCCCAGAGAACTTCAAGTAGAGTTCGCGGAAATGCTCAGTGGACACCCCAGGCAGGGTAAGGATCAGCATTTCCACACTACTCAGAGAATTTTTATTTTCAGTGATGGATTTTTAGTACAATTCAAGTTGAAGAAAAGTGGTTTCGTGAAAATCGCAGAAAATTTTTTTTCAGAAACTCCGGGGTGCCTGGAGGTCGCGGTGCACCACGCGACAGTTGTATTCCAAAACTGAGTCACTCAGATCACACGAGTACCCAAGCATGCTTGAAACTCATTCAAATGCAAGTGCTTCTATCTGTTGTCTTGATTGTTTCCCACTCATTCCTTTTGGATTGGGAAACATGTCAAAATCCCATGCCCAGAGAACTTCAGGTAGAGCTCGCGGAAATGCTCAGTGGACAACCCAGGCAGGGTAAGGATCAGTATTTCCACACTGCTCAGAGAATTTTTATTTTCAGTGATGGATTTTTAGCCCAATTCAAGTTGAAGAAAAGTGGTTTCGTGAAAATCGCAGAAAATTTTTTTTCAGAAACTCCAGGGTGCCTGGAGGTCGCGGTGCACCACGCGACAGTTGTATTCCAAAACTGAGTCACTCAGATCACACGAGTACCCAAGCATGCTTGAAACTCATTCAAATGCAAGTGCTTCTATCTCTTTTCTTGATTGTTTCCCACTCATTCCTTTTGGTTTGGGGAACATGTCAAAATCCCATGCCCAGAGAACTTCAGGTAGAGCTCGCGGAAATGCTCAGTGGACAACCAAGGCAGGGTAAGGATCAGTATTTCCACACTACTCAGAGAATTTTTATTTTCAGTGATGGATTTTTAGCCCAATTCAAGTTGAAGAAAGTGGTTTCGTGAAAATCGCAGAAAATTTTTTTTCAGAAACTCCGGGGTGCCTGGAGGTCGCGGTGCACCACGCGACAGTTGTATTCCAAAACTGAGTCACTCAGATCACACGAGTACCCAAGCATGTTTGAAACTCATTCAAATGCAAGTGCTTCTATCTGTTGTCTTGATTGTTTCCCACCCATTCCTTTTGGTTTTGGTAACATGTCATAATCCCATGCCCAGAGAACTTCAGGTAGAGCTCGCGGAAATGCTCAGTGGACAACCCAGGCAGGGTAAGGATCAGCATTTCCACACTACTCAGAGAATTTTTAATTTCAGGGATGGATTTTTAGCCCAATTCAAGTTGAAGAAAAGTGGTTTTGTGAAAATCGCAGAAAATTTTTTTTCAGAAACTCCGGGGTGCCTGGAGGTCACGGTGCACCACGCGACAGTTGTATTCCAATACTGAGTCACTCAGATCACACGAGTACCCAAGCATACTTGAAACTCATTCAAATGCAAGTGCTTCTATCTGTTGTCTTGATTGTTTCCCACTCATTCCTTTTGGTTTGGGGAACATGTCAAAATCCCATGCCCAGAGAACGTCAGGTAGAGCTCGCGGAAATGCTAAGTGGACAACCCAGGCAGGGTAAGGATCAGCATTTACACACTACTCAGAGAATTTTTCTTTTCAGGGATGGATTTTTAGCCCAATTCAAGTTGAAGAAAAGTGGTTTCGTGAAAATCGCAGAAAATTTTTTTTCAGAAACTCCGGGGTGCCTGGAGGTCGCGACAGTTGTATTCCAAAACTGAGTCACTCAGATCACACGAGAACCCAAGCATGCTTGAAACTCATTCAAATGCAAGTGCTTCTATCTGTTGTCTTGATTGTTTCCCACTCATTCCTTTTGGTTTGGGTAACATGTCAAAATCCCATGCCCAGAGAACTTCAAGTAGAGTTCGCGGAAATGCTCAGTGGACACCCCAGGTAGGGTAAGGATCAGTATTTCCACACTACTCAGAGAATTTTTATTTTCAGTGATGGATTTTTAGCCCAATTCAAGTTGAAGAAAAGTGGTTTCGTGAAAATCGCCGAAAATTTTTTTTCAGAAACTCCGGGGTGCCTGGAGGTCGCGGTGCACCACGCCACAGTTGTATTCGAAAACTGAGTCACTCAGATCACACGAGTACCCAAGCATGCTTGAAACTCATTCAAATGCAAATGCTTCTATCTGTTGTCTTGATTGTTTCCCACTCATTCCTTTTGGTTTGGGGAACATGTCAAAATCCCATGCCCAGAGAACTTCAGGTAGAGTTCGGGGAAATGCTCAGTGGACAACCCAGGCAGGGTAAGGATTAGCATTTACACTATTCAGAGAATTTTTCTTTTCAGGGATGGATTTTTAGCCCAATTCAAGTTGAAGAAAAGTGGTTTCGTGAAAATCGCAGAAAATTTTTTTTCAGAAACTCCGGGGTGCCTGGAGGTCGCGACAGTTGTATTCCAAAACTGAGTCACTCAGATCACACGAGAACCCAAGCATGCTTGAAACTCATTCAAATGCAAGTGCTTCTATCTGTTGTCTTGATTGTTTCCCACTCATTCCTTTTGGTTTGGGTAACATGTCAAAATCCCATGCCCAGAGAACTTCAAGTAGAGTTCGCGGAAATGCTCAGTGGACACCCCAGGTAGGGTAAGGATCAGTATTTCCACACTACTCAGAGAATTTTTATTTTCAGTGATGGATTTTTAGCCCAATTCAAGTTGAAGAAAAGTGGTTTCGTGAAAATCGCAGAAAATTTTTTTTCAGAAACTCCGGGGTGCCTGGAGGTCGCGGTGCACCACGTGACAGTTGTATTCCAAAACTGAGTCACTCAGATCACACGAGTACCCAAGTATGCTTGAAACTCATTCAAATGCAAGTGCTTCTATCTGTTGTCTTGATTGTTTCCCACTCATTCCTTTTGGTTTGGGGAACATGTCAAAATCCCATGCCCAGAGAACTTCAGGTAGAGTTCGGGGAAATGCTCAGTGGACAACCCAGGCAGGGTAAAGATTAGCATTTACACACTACTCAGAGAATTTTTATTTTCAGGGATGGATTTTTAGCCCAATTCAAGTTGAAGAAAAGTGGTTTTGTGAAAATCGCAGAAAATTTTTTTTCAGAAACTCTGGGGTGCCTGGAGGTCGTGGTGCACCACGCGACAGTTGTATTCCAAAACTGAGTCACTCAGATCACACGAGAACCCAAGCATGCTTGAAACTCATTCAAATGCAAGTGCTTCTATCTGTTGTCTTGGTTGTTTCCCACTCATTCCTTTTGGTTTGGGTAACATGTCAAAATCCCATGCCCAGAGAACTTCAAGTAGAGTTCGCGGAAATGCTCAGTGGACACCCCAGGTAGGGTAAGGATCAGTATTTCCACACTACTCAGAGAATTTTTATTTTCAGTGATGGATTTTTAGCCCAATTCAAGTTGAAGAAAAGTGGTTTCGTGAAAATCGCAGAAAATTTTTTTTCAGAAACTCCGGGGTGCCTGGAGGTCGCGGTGCACCACGCGACAGTTGTATTCAAAAACTGAGTCACTCAGATCACACGAGTACCCAAGCATGCTTGAAACTCATTCAAATGCAAGTGCTTCTATCTGTTGTCTTGATTGTTTCCCACTCATTCCTTTTGGTTTGGGGAACATGTCAAAATCCCATGCCCAGAGAACTTCAGGTAGAGTTCGCGGAAATGCTCAGTGGACACCCCAGGTAGGGTAAGGATCAGCATTTCCACACTACTCAGTGAATATTTATTTTCAGTGATGGATTTTTAGCCCAATTCAAGTTGAAGAAAAGTGGTTTCGTGAAAATCGCAGAAAATTTTTTTTCAGAAACTCCGGGGTGCCTGGAGGTCGCGGTGCACCACACGACAGTTGTATTCCAAAACTGAGTCACTCAGATCACACGAGTACCCAAGCATGCTTGAAACTCATTCAAATGCAAGTGCTTCTATCTGTTGTCTTGATTGTTTCCCACTCATTCCTTTTGGTTTGGGGAACATGTCAAAATCCCATGCCCAGAGAACTTCAGGTAGAGCTCGCGGAAATGCTCAGTGGACAACCCAGGCAGGGTAAGGATCAGTATTTCCACACTACTCAGAGAATTTTGATTTTCAGTGATGGATTTTTAGCCCAATTCAAGTTGAAGAAAAGTGGTTTCGTGAAAATCGCCGAAAATTTTTTTTCAGAAACTCCGGGGTGCCTGGAGGTCGCGGTGCACCACGCCACAGTTGTATTCGAAAACTGAGTCACTCAGATCACACGAGTACCCAAGCATGCTTGAAACTCATTCAAATGCAAGTGCTTCTATCTGTTGTCTTGATTGTTTCCCACTCATTCCTTTTGGTTTGGGGAACATGTCAAAATCCCATGCCCAGAGAACTTCAGGTAGAGTTCGGGGAAATGCTCAGTGGACAACCCAGGCAGGGTAAGGATTAGCATTTACACTATTCAGAGAATTTTTCTTTTCAGGGATGGATTTTTAGCCCAATTCAAGTTGAAGAAAAGTGGTTTCGTGAAAATCGCAGAAAATTTTTTTTCAGAAACTCCGGGGTGCCTGGAGGTCGCGACAGTTGTATTCCAAAACTGAGTCACTCAGATCACACGAGAACCCAAGCATGCTTGAAACTCATTCAAATGCAAGTGCTTCTATCTGTTGTCTTGATTGTTTCCCACTCATTCCTTTTGGTTTGGGTAACATGTCAAAATCCCATGCCCAGAGAACTTCAAGTAGAGTTCGCGGAAATGCTCAGTGGACACCCCAGGTAGGGTAAGGATCAGTATTTCCACACTACACAGAGAATTTTTATTTTCAGTGATGGATTTTTAGCCCAATTCAAGTTGAAGAAAAGTGGTTTCGTGAAAATCGCAGAAAATTTTTTTTCAGAAACTCCGGGGTGCCTGGAGGTCGCGGTGCACCACGTGACAGTTGTATTCCAAAACTGAGTCACTCAGATCACACGAGTACCCAAGTATGCTTGAAACTCATTCAAATGCAAGTGCTTCTATCTGTTGTCTTGATTGTTTCCCACTCATTCCTTTTGGTTTGGGGAACATGTCAAAATCCCATGCCCAGAGAACTTCAGGTAGAGCTCGCGGAAATGCTCCGTGGACAACCCAGGCAGGGTAAGGATCAGTATTTCCACACTACTCAGAGAGTTTTTATTTTCAGTGATGGATTTTTAGCCCAATTCAAGTTGAAGAAAAGTGGTTTCGTGAAAATCGCAGAAAATTTTTTTTCAGAAACTCCGGGGTGCCTGGAGGTCGCGGTGCACCACGCGACAGTTGTATTCAAAAACTGAGTCACTCAGATCACACGAGTACCCAAGCATGCTTGAAACTCATTCAAATGCAAGTGCTTCTATCTGTTGTCTTGATTGTTTCCCACTTATTCCTTTTGGTTTGGGGAACATGTCAAAATCCCATGCCCAGAGAACTTCAGGTAGAGTTCGCGGAAATGCTCAGTGGACACCCCAGGTAGGGTAAGGATCAGCATTTCCACACTACTCAGTGAATATTTATTTTCAGTGATGGATTTTTAGCCCAATTCAAGTTGAAGAAAAGTGGTTTCGTGAAAATCGCAGAAAATTTTTTTTCAGAAACTCCGGGGTGCCTGGAGGTCGCGACAGTTGTATTCCAAAACTGAGTCACTCAGATCACACGAGAACCCAAACATGCTTGAAACTCATTCAAATGCAAGTGCTTCTATCTGTTGTCTTGATTGTTTCCCACTCATTCCTTTTGGTTTGGGTAACATGTCAAAATCCCATGCCCAGAGAACTTCAGGTAGAGTTCAGGGAAATGCTCAGTGGACAACCCAGGCAGGGTAAGGATTAGCATTTACACACTACTCAGAGAATTTTTATTTTCAGGGATGGATTTTTAGCCCAATTCAAGTTGAAGAAAAGTGGTTTTGTGAAAATCGCAGAAAATTTTTTTTCAGAAACTCCGGGGTGCCTGGAGGTCGCGGTGCACCACGTGACAGTTGTATTCCAAAACTGAGTCACTCAGATCACACGAGAACCCAAGCATGCTTGAAACTCATTCAAATGCAAGTGCTTCTATCTGTTGTCTTGATTGTTTCCCACTCATTCCTTTTGGTTTGGGTAACATGTCAAAATCCCATGCCCAGAGAACTTCAAGTAGAGTTCGCGGAAATGCTCAGTGGACACCCCAGGTAGGGTAAGGATCAGTATTTCCACACTACTCAGAGAATTTTTATTTTCAGTGATGGATTTTTAGCCCAATTCAAGTTGAAGAAAAGTGGTTTCGTGAAAATCGCAGAAAATTTTTTTTCAGAAACTCCGGGGTGCCTGGAGGTCGCGGTGCACCACGCGACAGTTGTATTCGAAAACTGAGTCGCTCAGATCACACGAGTACCCAAGTATGCTTGAAACTCATTCAAATGCAAGTGCTTCTATCTGTTGTCTTGATTGTTTCCCACTCATTCCTTTTGGTTTGGGGAACATGTCAAAATCCCATGCCCAGAGAACTTCAGGTAGAGCTCGCGGAAATGCTCCGTGGACAACCCAGGCAGGGTAAGGATCAGTATTTCCACACTACTCAGAGAATTTTTATTTTCAGTGATGGATTTTTAGCCCAATTCAAGTTGAAGAAAAGTGATTTCGTGAAAATCGCAGAAAATTTTTTTTCAGAAACTCCGGGGTGCCTGGAGGTCGCGGTGCACCACGCGACAGTTGTATTCCAAAACTGAGTCACTCAGATCACACGAGTACCCAAGCATGCTTGAAACTCATTCAAATGCAAGTGCTTCTATCTGTTGTCTTGATTGTTTCCCACTCATTCCTTTTGGTTTGGGGAACATGTCAAAATCCCATGCCCAGAGAACTTCAGGTAGAGTTCGGGGAAATGCTCAGTGGACAACCCAGGCAGGGTAAAGATTAGCATTTACACACTACTCAGAGAATTTTTATTTTCAGGGATGGATTTTTAGCCCAATTCAAGTTGAAGAAAAGTGGTTTTGTGAAAATCGCAGAAAATTTTTTTTCAGAAACTCCGGGGTGCCTGGAGGTCGCGGTGCACCACGCGACAGTTGTATTCCAAAACTGAGTCACTCAGATCACACGAGAACCCAAGCATGCTTGAAACTCATTCAAATGCAAGTGCTTCTATCTGTTGTCTTGGTTGTTTCCCACTCATTCCTTTTGGTTTGGGTAACATGTCAAAATCCCATGCCCAGAGAACTTCAAGTAGAGTTCGCAGAAATGCTCAGTGGACACCCCAGGTAGGGTAAGGATCAGTATTTCCACACTACTCAGAGAATTTTTATTTTCAGTGATGGATTTTTAGCCCAATTCAAGTTGAAGAAAAGTGGTTTCGTGAAAATCGCAGAAAATTTTTTTTCAGAAACTCCGGGGTGCCTGGAGGTCGCGGTGCACCACGCGACAGTTGTATTCAAAAACTGAGTCACTCAGATCACACGAGTACCCAAGCATGCTTGAAACTCATTCAAATGCAAGTGCTTCTATCTGTTGTCTTGATTGTTTCCCACTCATTCCTTTTGGTTTGGGGAACATGTCAAAATCCCATGCCCAGAGAACTTCAGGTAGAGTTCGCGGAAATGCTCAGTGGACACCCCAGGTAGGGTAAGGATCAGCATTTCCACACTACTCAGTGAATATTTATTTTCAGTGATGGATTTTTAGCCCAATTCAAGTTGAAGAAAAGTGGTTTCGTGAAAATCGCAGAAAATTTTTTTTCAGAAACTCCGGGGTGCCTGGAGGTCGCGGTGCACCACACGACAGTTGTATTCCAAAACTGAGTCACTCAGATCACACGAGTACCCAAGCATGCTTGAAACTCATTCAAATGCAAGTGCTTCTATCTGTTGTCTTGATTGTTTCCCACTCATTCCTTTTGGTTTGGGGAACATGTCAAAATCCCATGCCCAGAGAACTTCAGGTAGAGCTCGCTTAAATGCTCAGTGGACAACCCAGGCAGGGTAAGGATCAGTATTTCCACACTACTCAGAGAATTTTGATTTTCAGTGATGGATTTTTAGCCCAATTCAAGTTGAAGACAAGTGGTTTCGTGAAAATCGCAGAAAATTTTTTTTCAGAAACTCCGGGGTGCCTGGAGGTCGCGGTGCACCACGCGACAGTTGTATTCGAAAACTGAGTCACTCAGATCACACGAGTACCCAAGCATGCTTGAAACTCAATCAAATGCAAGTGCTTCTATCTGTTGTCTTGATTGTTTCCCACTCATTCCTTTTGGTTTGGGGAACATGTCAAAATCCCATGCCCAGAGAACTTCAGGTAGAGTTCAGGGAAATGCTCAGTGGACAACCCAGGCAGGGTAAGGATTAGCATTTAAACACTACTCAGAGAATTTTTATTTTCAGGGATGGATTTTTAGCCCAATTCAAGTTGAAGAAAAGTGGTTTCGTGAAAATCGCAGAAAATTTTTTTTCAGAAACTCCAGGGTGCCTGGAGGTCGCGGTGCACCACGCGACAGTTGTATTCCAAAACTGAGTCACTCAGATCACACGAGTACCCAAGCATGCTTGAAACTCATTCAAATGCAAGTGCTTCTATCTCTTTTCTTGATTGTTTCCCACTCATTCCTTTTGGTTTGGGGAACATGTCAAAATCCCATGCCCAGAGAACTTCAGGTAGAGCTCGCGGAAATGCTCAGTGGACAACCAAGGCAGGGTAAGGATCAGTATTTCCACACTACTCAGAGAATTTTTATTTTCAGTGATGGATTTTTAGCCCAATTCAAGTTGAAGAAAGTGGTTTCGTGAAAATCGCAGAAAATTTTTTTTCAGAAACTCCGGGGTGCCTGGAGGTCGCGGTGCACCACGCGACAGTTGTATTCCAAAACTGAGTCACTCAGATCACACGAGTACCCAAGCATGTTTGAAACTCATTCAAATGCAAGTGCTTCTATCTGTTGTCTTGATTGTTTCCCACCCATTCCTTTTGGTTTTGGTAACATGTCATAATCCCATGCCCAGAGAACTTCAGGTAGAGCTCGCGGAAATGCTCAGTGGACAACCCAGGCAGGGTAAGGATCAGCATTTCCACACTACTCAGAGAATTTTTAATTTCAGGGATGGATTTTTAGCCCAATTCAAGTTGAAGAAAAGTGGTTTTGTGAAAATCGCAGAAAATTTTTTTTCAGAAACTCCGGGGTGCCTGGAGGTCACGGTGCACCACGCGACAGTTGTATTCCAATACTGAGTCACTCAGATCACACGAGTACCCAAGCATACTTGAAACTCATTCAAATGCAAGTGCTTCTATCTGTTGTCTTGATTGTTTCCCACTCATTCCTTTTGGTTTGGGGAACATGTCAAAATCCCATGCCCAGAGAACGTCAGGTAGAGCTCGCGGAAATGCTAAGTGGACAACCCAGGCAGGGTAAGGATCAGCATTTACACACTACTCAGAGAATTTTTCTTTTCAGGGATGGATTTTTAGCCCAATTCAAGTTGAAGAAAAGTGGTTTCGTGAAAATCGCAGAAAATTTTTTTTCAGAAACTCCGGGGTGCCTGGAGGTCGCGACAGTTGTATTCCAAAACTGAGTCACTCAGATCACACGAGAACCCAAGCATGCTTGAAACTCATTCAAATGCAAGTGCTTCTATCTGTTGTCTTGATTGTTTCCCACTCATTCCTTTTGGTTTGGGTAACATGTCAAAATCCCATGCCCAGAGAACTTCAAGTAGAGTTCGCGGAAATGCTCAGTGGACACCCCAGGTAGGGTAAGGATCAGTATTTCCACACTACTCAGAGAATTTTTATTTTCAGTGATGGATTTTTAGCCCAATTCAAGTTGAAGAAAAGTGGTTTCGTGAAAATCGCCGAAAATTTTTTTTCAGAAACTCCGGGGTGCCTGGAGGTCGCGGTGCACCACGCCACAGTTGTATTCGAAAACTGAGTCACTCAGATCACACGAGTACCCAAGCATGCTTGAAACTCATTCAAATGCAAATGCTTCTATCTGTTGTCTTGATTGTTTCCCACTCATTCCTTTTGGTTTGGGGAACATGTCAAAATCCCATGCCCAGAGAACTTCAGGTAGAGTTCGGGGAAATGCTCAGTGGACAACCCAGGCAGGGTAAGGATTAGCATTTACACTATTCAGAGAATTTTTCTTTTCAGGGATGGATTTTTAGCCCAATTCAAGTTGAAGAAAAGTGGTTTCGTGAAAATCGCAGAAAATTTTTTTTCAGAAACTCCGGGGTGCCTGGAGGTCGCGACAGTTGTATTCCAAAACTGAGTCACTCAGATCACACGAGAACCCAAGCATGCTTGAAACTCATTCAAATGCAAGTGCTTCTATCTGTTGTCTTGATTGTTTCCCACTCATTCCTTTTGGTTTGGGTAACATGTCAAAATCCCATGCCCAGAGAACTTCAAGTAGAGTTCGCGGAAATGCTCAGTGGACACCCCAGGTAGGGTAAGGATCAGTATTTCCACACTACTCAGAGAATTTTTATTTTCAGTGATGGATTTTTAGCCCAATTCAAGTTGAAGAAAAGTGGTTTCGTGAAAATCGCAGAAAATTTTTTTTCAGAAACTCCGGGGTGCCTGGAGGTCGCGGTGCACCACGTGACAGTTGTATTCCAAAACTGAGTCACTCAGATCACACGAGTACCCAAGTATGCTTGAAACTCATTCAAATGCAAGTGCTTCTATCTGTTGTCTTGATTGTTTCCCACTCATTCCTTTTGGTTTGGGGAACATGTCAAAATCCCATGCCCAGAGAACTTCAGGTAGAGTTCGGGGAAATGCTCAGTGGACAACCCAGGCAGGGTAAAGATTAGCATTTACACACTACTCAGAGAATTTTTATTTTCAGGGATGGATTTTTAGCCCAATTCAAGTTGAAGAAAAGTGGTTTTGTGAAAATCGCAGAAAATTTTTTTTCAGAAACTCTGGGGTGCCTGGAGGTCGTGGTGCACCACGCGACAGTTGTATTCCAAAACTGAGTCACTCAGATCACACGAGAACCCAAGCATGCTTGAAACTCATTCAAATGCAAGTGCTTCTATCTGTTGTCTTGGTTGTTTCCCACTCATTCCTTTTGGTTTGGGTAACATGTCAAAATCCCATGCCCAGAGAACTTCAAGTAGAGTTCGCGGAAATGCTCAGTGGACACCCCAGGTAGGGTAAGGATCAGTATTTCCACACTACTCAGAGAATTTTTATTTTCAGTGATGGATTTTTAGCCCAATTCAAGTTGAAGAAAAGTGGTTTCGTGAAAATCGCAGAAAATTTTTTTTCAGAAACTCCGGGGTGCCTGGAGGTCGCGGTGCACCACGCGACAGTTGTATTCAAAAACTGAGTCACTCAGATCACACGAGTACCCAAGCATGCTTGAAACTCATTCAAATGCAAGTGCTTCTATCTGTTGTCTTGATTGTTTCCCACTCATTCCTTTTGGTTTGGGGAACATGTCAAAATCCCATGCCCAGAGAACTTCAGGTAGAGTTCGCGGAAATGCTCAGTGGACACCCCAGGTAGGGTAAGGATCAGCATTTCCACACTACTCAGTGAATATTTATTTTCAGTGATGGATTTTTAGCCCAATTCAAGTTGAAGAAAAGTGGTTTCGTGAAAATCGCAGAAAATTTTTTTTCAGAAACTCCGGGGTGCCTGGAGGTCGCGGTGCACCACACGACAGTTGTATTCCAAAACTGAGTCACTCAGATCACACGAGTACCCAAGCATGCTTGAAACTCATTCAAATGCAAGTGCTTCTATCTGTTGTCTTGATTGTTTCCCACTCATTCCTTTTGGTTTGGGGAACATGTCAAAATCCCATGCCCAGAGAACTTCAGGTAGAGCTCGCGGAAATGCTCAGTGGACAACCCAGGCAGGGTAAGGATCAGTATTTCCACACTACTCAGAGAATTTTGATTTTCAGTGATGGATTTTTAGCCCAATTCAAGTTGAAGAAAAGTGGTTTCGTGAAAATCGCCGAAAATTTTTTTTCAGAAACTCCGGGGTGCCTGGAGGTCGCGGTGCACCACGCCACAGTTGTATTCGAAAACTGAGTCACTCAGATCACACGAGTACCCAAGCATGCTTGAAACTCATTCAAATGCAAGTGCTTCTATCTGTTGTCTTGATTGTTTCCCACTCATTCCTTTTGGTTTGGGGAACATGTCAAAATCCCATGCCCAGAGAACTTCAGGTAGAGTTCGGGGAAATGCTCAGTGGACAACCCAGGCAGGGTAAGGATTAGCATTTACACTATTCAGAGAATTTTTCTTTTCAGGGATGGATTTTTAGCCCAATTCAAGTTGAAGAAAAGTGGTTTCGTGAAAATCGCAGAAAATTTTTTTTCAGAAACTCCGGGGTGCCTGGAGGTCGCGACAGTTGTATTCCAAAACTGAGTCACTCAGATCACACGAGAACCCAAGCATGCTTGAAACTCATTCAAATGCAAGTGCTTCTATCTGTTGTCTTGATTGTTTCCCACTCATTCCTTTTGGTTTGGGTAACATGTCAAAATCCCATGCCCAGAGAACTTCAAGTAGAGTTCGCGGAAATGCTCAGTGGACACCCCAGGTAGGGTAAGGATCAGTATTTCCACACTACACAGAGAATTTTTATTTTCAGTGATGGATTTTTAGCCCAATTCAAGTTGAAGAAAAGTGGTTTCGTGAAAATCGCAGAAAATTTTTTTTCAGAAACTCCGGGGTGCCTGGAGGTCGCGGTGCACCACGTGACAGTTGTATTCCAAAACTGAGTCACTCAGATCACACGAGTACCCAAGTATGCTTGAAACTCATTCAAATGCAAGTGCTTCTATCTGTTGTCTTGATTGTTTCCCACTCATTCCTTTTGGTTTGGGGAACATGTCAAAATCCCATGCCCAGAGAACTTCAGGTAGAGCTCGCGGAAATGCTCCGTGGACAACCCAGGCAGGGTAAGGATCAGTATTTCCACACTACTCAGAGAGTTTTTATTTTCAGTGATGGATTTTTAGCCCAATTCAAGTTGAAGAAAAGTGGTTTCGTGAAAATCGCAGAAAATTTTTTTTCAGAAACTCCGGGGTGCCTGGAGGTCGCGGTGCACCACGCGACAGTTGTATTCAAAAACTGAGTCACTCAGATCACACGAGTACCCAAGCATGCTTGAAACTCATTCAAATGCAAGTGCTTCTATCTGTTGTCTTGATTGTTTCCCACTTATTCCTTTTGGTTTGGGGAACATGTCAAAATCCCATGCCCAGAGAACTTCAGGTAGAGTTCGCGGAAATGCTCAGTGGACACCCCAGGTAGGGTAAGGATCAGCATTTCCACACTACTCAGTGAATATTTATTTTCAGTGATGGATTTTTAGCCCAATTCAAGTTGAAGAAAAGTGGTTTCGTGAAAATCGCAGAAAATTTTTTTTCAGAAACTCCGGGGTGCCTGGAGGTCGCGACAGTTGTATTCCAAAACTGAGTCACTCAGATCACACGAGAACCCAAACATGCTTGAAACTCATTCAAATGCAAGTGCTTCTATCTGTTGTCTTGATTGTTTCCCACTCATTCCTTTTGGTTTGGGTAACATGTCAAAATCCCATGCCCAGAGAACTTCAGGTAGAGTTCAGGGAAATGCTCAGTGGACAACCCAGGCAGGGTAAGGATTAGCATTTACACACTACTCAGAGAATTTTTATTTTCAGGGATGGATTTTTAGCCCAATTCAAGTTGAAGAAAAGTGGTTTTGTGAAAATCGCAGAAAATTTTTTTTCAGAAACTCCGGGGTGCCTGGAGGTCGCGGTGCACCACGTGACAGTTGTATTCCAAAACTGAGTCACTCAGATCACACGAGAACCCAAGCATGCTTGAAACTCATTCAAATGCAAGTGCTTCTATCTGTTGTCTTGATTGTTTCCCACTCATTCCTTTTGGTTTGGGTAACATGTCAAAATCCCATGCCCAGAGAACTTCAAGTAGAGTTCGCGGAAATGCTCAGTGGACACCCCAGGTAGGGTAAGGATCAGTATTTCCACACTACTCAGAGAATTTTTATTTTCAGTGATGGATTTTTAGCCCAATTCAAGTTGAAGAAAAGTGGTTTCGTGAAAATCGCAGAAAATTTTTTTTCAGAAACTCCGGGGTGCCTGGAGGTCGCGGTGCACCACGCGACAGTTGTATTCGAAAACTGAGTCGCTCAGATCACACGAGTACCCAAGTATGCTTGAAACTCATTCAAATGCAAGTGCTTCTATCTGTTGTCTTGATTGTTTCCCACTCATTCCTTTTGGTTTGGGGAACATGTCAAAATCCCATGCCCAGAGAACTTCAGGTAGAGCTCGCGGAAATGCTCCGTGGACAACCCAGGCAGGGTAAGGATCAGTATTTCCACACTACTCAGAGAATTTTTATTTTCAGTGATGGATTTTTAGCCCAATTCAAGTTGAAGAAAAGTGATTTCGTGAAAATCGCAGAAAATTTTTTTTCAGAAACTCCGGGGTGCCTGGAGGTCGCGGTGCACCACGCGACAGTTGTATTCCAAAACTGAGTCACTCAGATCACACGAGTACCCAAGCATGCTTGAAACTCATTCAAATGCAAGTGCTTCTATCTGTTGTCTTGATTGTTTCCCACTCATTCCTTTTGGTTTGGGGAACATGTCAAAATCCCATGCCCAGAGAACTTCAGGTAGAGTTCGGGGAAATGCTCAGTGGACAACCCAGGCAGGGTAAAGATTAGCATTTACACACTACTCAGAGAATTTTTATTTTCAGGGATGGATTTTTAGCCCAATTCAAGTTGAAGAAAAGTGGTTTTGTGAAAATCGCAGAAAATTTTTTTTCAGAAACTCCGGGGTGCCTGGAGGTCGCGGTGCACCACGCGACAGTTGTATTCCAAAACTGAGTCACTCAGATCACACGAGAACCCAAGCATGCTTGAAACTCATTCAAATGCAAGTGCTTCTATCTGTTGTCTTGGTTGTTTCCCACTCATTCCTTTTGGTTTGGGTAACATGTCAAAATCCCATGCCCAGAGAACTTCAAGTAGAGTTCGCAGAAATGCTCAGTGGACACCCCAGGTAGGGTAAGGATCAGTATTTCCACACTACTCAGAGAATTTTTATTTTCAGTGATGGATTTTTAGCCCAATTCAAGTTGAAGAAAAGTGGTTTCGTGAAAATCGCAGAAAATTTTTTTTCAGAAACTCCGGGGTGCCTGGAGGTCGCGGTGCACCACGCGACAGTTGTATTCAAAAACTGAGTCACTCAGATCACACGAGTACCCAAGCATGCTTGAAACTCATTCAAATGCAAGTGCTTCTATCTGTTGTCTTGATTGTTTCCCACTCATTCCTTTTGGTTTGGGGAACATGTCAAAATCCCATGCCCAGAGAACTTCAGGTAGAGTTCGCGGAAATGCTCAGTGGACACCCCAGGTAGGGTAAGGATCAGCATTTCCACACTACTCAGTGAATATTTATTTTCAGTGATGGATTTTTAGCCCAATTCAAGTTGAAGAAAAGTGGTTTCGTGAAAATCGCAGAAAATTTTTTTTCAGAAACTCCGGGGTGCCTGGAGGTCGCGGTGCACCACACGACAGTTGTATTCCAAAACTGAGTCACTCAGATCACACGAGTACCCAAGCATGCTTGAAACTCATTCAAATGCAAGTGCTTCTATCTGTTGTCTTGATTGTTTCCCACTCATTCCTTTTGGTTTGGGGAACATGTCAAAATCCCATGCCCAGAGAACTTCAGGTAGAGCTCGCTTAAATGCTCAGTGGACAACCCAGGCAGGGTAAGGATCAGTATTTCCACACTACTCAGAGAATTTTGATTTTCAGTGATGGATTTTTAGCCCAATTCAAGTTGAAGACAAGTGGTTTCGTGAAAATCGCAGAAAATTTTTTTTCAGAAACTCCGGGGTGCCTGGAGGTCGCGGTGCACCACGCGACAGTTGTATTCGAAAACTGAGTCACTCAGATCACACGAGTACCCAAGCATGCTTGAAACTCAATCAAATGCAAGTGCTTCTATCTGTTGTCTTGATTGTTTCCCACTCATTCCTTTTGGTTTGGGGAACATGTCAAAATCCCATGCCCAGAGAACTTCAGGTAGAGTTCAGGGAAATGCTCAGTGGACAACCCAGGCAGGGTAAGGATTAGCATTTAAACACTACTCAGAGAATTTTTATTTTCAGGGATGGATTTTTAGCCCAATTCAAGTTGAAGAAAAGTGGTTATGTGAAAATCGCAGAAAATTTTTTTTCAGAAACTCCGGGGTGCCTGGAGGTCGCGGTGCACCACGTGACAGTTGTATTCCAAAACTGAGTCACTCAGATCACACGAGAACCCAAGCATGCTTGAAACTCATTCAAATGCAAGTGCTTCTATCTGTTGTCTTGATTGTTTCCCACTCATTCCTTTTGGTTTGGGGAACATGTCAAAATCCCATGCCCAGAGAACTTCAAGTAGAGTTCGGGGAAATGCTCAGTGGACACCCCAGGTAGGGTAAGGATCAGTATTTCCACACTACTCAGAGAATTTTTATTTTCAGGGATGGATTTTTAGCCCAATTCAAGTTGAAGAAAAGTGGTTTCGTGAAAATCGCCGAAATTTTTTTTTCAGAAACTCCGGGGTGCCTGGAGGTCGCGGTGCACCACGCCACAGTTGTATTCGAAAACTGAGTCACTCAGATCACACGAGTACCCAACCATGCTTGAAACTCATTCAAATGCAAGTGCTTCTATCTGTTGTCTTGATTGTTTCCCACTCATTCCTTTTGGTTTGGGGAACATGTCAAAATCCCATGCCCAGAGAAATTCAGGTAGAGTTCGGGGAAATGCTCAGTGGACAACCCAGGCAGGGTAAGGATCAGCATTTACACACTACTCAGAGAATTTTTATTTTCAGGGATGGATTTTTAGCCCAATTCAAGTTGAAGAAAAGTGGTTTCGTGAAAATCGCAGAAAATTTTTTTTCAGAAACTCCGGGGTGCCTGGAGGTCGCGACAGTTGTATTCCAAAACTGAGTCACTCAGATCACACGAGAACCCAAGCATGCTTGAAACTCATTCAAATGCAAGTGCTTCTATCTGTTGTCTTGATTGTTTCCCACTCATTCCTTTTGGTTTGGGTAACATGTCAAAATCCCATGCCCAGAGAACTTCAAGTAGAGTTCGCGGAAATGCTCAGTGGACACCCCAGGTAGGGTAAGGATCAGTATTTCCACACTACTCAGAGAATTTTTATTTTCAGTGATGGATTTTTAGCCCAATTCAAGTTGAAGAAAAGTGGTTTCGTGAAAATCGCAGAAAATTTTTTTTCAGAAACTCCGGGGTGCCTGGAGGTCGCGGTGCACCACGCGACAGTTGTATTCGAAAACTGAGTCGCTCAGATCACACGAGTACCCAAGCATGCTTGAAACTCATTCAAATGCAAGTGCTTCTATCTGTTGTCTTGATTGTTTCCCACTCATTCCTTTTGGTTTGGGGAACATGTCAAAATCCCATGCCCAGAGAACTTCAGGTAGAGTTCGGGGAAATGCTCAGTGGACAACCCAGGCAGGGTAAGGATCAGCATTTACACACTACTCAGAGAATTTTTATTTTCAGGGATGGATTTTTAGCCCAATTCAAGTTGAAGAAAAGTGGTTTCGTGAAAATCGCAGAAATTTTTTTTTCAGAAACTCCGGGGTGCCTGGAGGTCGCGACAGTTGTATTCCAAAACTGAGTCACTCAGATCACACGAGAACCCAAGCATGCTTGAAACTCATTCAAATGCAAGTGCTTCTATCTGTTGTCTTGATTGTTTCCCACTCATTCCTTTTGGTTTGGGTAACATGTCAAAATCCCATGCCCAGAGAACTTCAAGTAGAGTTCGCGGAAATGCTCAGTGGACACCCCATGTAGGGTAAGGATCAGTATTTCCACACTACTCAGAGAATTTTTATTTTCAGGGATGGATTTTTAGCCCAATTCAAGTTGAAGAAAAGTGGTTTCGTGAAAATCGCAGAAAATTTTTTTTCAGAAACTCCGGGGTGCCTGGAGGTCGCGGTGCACCACGCGACAGTTGTATTCCAAAACTGAGTCACTCAGATCACACGAGTACCCAAGCATGCTTGAAACTCATTCAAATGCAAGTGCTTCTATCTGTTGTCTTGATTGTTTCCCACTCATTCCTTTTGGTTTGGGGAACATGTCAAAATCCCATGCCCAGAGAACTTCAGGTAGAGTTCGGGGAAATGCTCAGTGGACAACCCAGGCAGGGTAAGGATTAGCATTTACACACTACTCAGAGAATTTTTATTTTCAGGGATGGATTTTTAGCCCAATTCAAGTTGAAGAAAAGTGGTTTTGTGAAAATCGCAGAAATTTTTTTTTCAGAAACTCCGGGGTGCCTGGAGGTCGCGGTGCACCACGCGACAGTTGTATTCGAAAACTGAGTCACTCAGATCACACGAGTACCCAAGCATGCTTGAAACTCAATCAAATGCAAGTGCTTCTATCTGTTGTCTTGATTGTTTCCCACTCATTCCTTTTGGTTTGGGGAACATGTCAAAATCCCATGCCCAGAGAACTTCAGGTAGATTTCAGGGAAATGCTCAGTGGACAACCCAGGCAGGGTAAGGATTAGCATTTACACACTACTCAGAGAATTTTTATTTTCAGTGATGGATTTTTAGCCCAATTCAAGTTGAAGAAAAGTGGTTTCGTGAAAATCGCAGAAAATTTTTTTTCAGAAACTCCGGGGTGCCTGGAGGTCGCGGTGCACCACGCGACAGTTGTATTCCAAAACTGAGTCACTCAGATCACACGAGTACCCAAGCATGCTTGAAACTCATTCAAATGCAAATGCTTCTATCTGTTGTCTTGATTGTTTCCCACTCATTCCTTTTGGTTTGGGGAACATGTCAAAATCCCATGCCCAGAGAACTTCAGGTAGAGTTCGGGGAAATGCTCAGTGGACAACCCAGGCAGGGTAAGGATTAGCATTTACACACTACTCAGAGAATTTTTATTTTCAGGGATGGATTTTTAGCCCAATTCAAGTTGAAGAAAAGTGGTTTCGTGAAAATCGCCGAAAATTTTTTTTCAGAAACTCCGGGGTGCCTGGAGGTCGCGGTGCACCACGCCACAGTTGTATTCGAAAACTGAGTCACTCAGATCACACGAGTACCCAAGCATGCTTGAAACTCATTCAAATGCAAGTGCTTCTATCTGTTGTCTTGATTGTTTCCCACTCATTCCTTTTGGATTGGGGAACATGTCAAAATCCCATGCCCAGAGAACTTCAGGTAGAGTTCGGGGAAATGCTCAGTGGACAACCCAGGCAGGGTAAGGATCAGCATTTACACACTACTCAGAGAATTTTTATTTT
The DNA here is from genome assembly GCF_055471065.1 of Atractosteus spatula. NCBI lineage: Eukaryota > Metazoa > Chordata > Actinopteri > Semionotiformes > Lepisosteidae > Atractosteus > Atractosteus spatula. Next base: position 25,615,837 of record NC_142720.1, on the reverse strand, counting down.
CAGGGATGGATTTTTAGCCCAATTCAAGTTGAAGAAAAGTGGTTTTGTGAAAATCGCAGAAAATTTTTTTTCAGAAACTCCGGGGTGCCTGGAGGTCGCGGTGCACCACGCGACAGTTGTATTCCAAAACTGAGTCACTCAGATCACACGAGAACCCAAGCATGCTTGAAACTCATTCAAATGCAAGTGCTTCTATCTGTTGTCTTGATTGTTTCCCACTCATTCCTTTTGGTTTGGGTAACATGTCAAAATACCATGCCCAGAGAACTTCAAGTAGAGTTCGCGGAAATGCTCAGTGGACACCCCAGGTAGGGTAAGGATCAGTATTTCCACACTACTCAGAGAATTTTTATTTTCAGTGATGGATTTTTAGCCCAATTCAAGTTGAAGAAAAGTGGTTTCGTGAAAATCGCAGAAAATTTTTTTTCAGAAACTCCGGGGTGCCTGGAGGTCGCGGTGCACCACGCGACAGTTGTATTCCAAAACTGAGTCACTCAGATCACACGAGTACCCAAGCATGCTTGAAACTCATTCAAATGCAAGTGCTTCTATCTGTTGTCTTGATTGTTTCCCACTCATTCCTTTTGGTTTGGGGAACATGTCAAAATCCCATGCCCAGAGAACTTCAGGTAGAGTTCGGGGAAATGCTCAGTGGACAACCCAGGCAGGGTAAAGATTAGCATTTACACACTACTCAGAGAACTTTTATTTTCAGGGATGGATTTTTAGCCCAATTCAAGTTGAAGAAAAGTGGTTTTGTGAAAATCGCAGAAATTTTTTTTTCAGAAACTCCGGGGTGCCTGGAGGTCGCGGTGCACCACGCGACAGTTGTATTCCAAAACTGAGTCACTCAGATCACACGAGAACCCAAGCATGCTTGAAACTCATTCAAATGCAAGTGCTTCTATCTGTTGTCTTGGTTGTTTCCCACTCATTCCTTTTGGTTTGGGTAACATGTCAAAATCCCATGCCCAGAGAACTTCAAGTAGAGTTCGCAGAAATGCTCAGTGGACACCCCAGGTAGGGTAAGGATCAGTATTTCCACATTACTCAGAGAATTTTTATTTTCAGTGATGGATTTTTAGCCCAATTCAAGTTGAAGAAAAGTGGTTTCGTGAAAATCGCAGAAAATTTTTTTTCAGAAACTCCGGGGTGCCTGGAGGTCGCGGTGCACCACGCGACAGTTGTATTCAAAAACTGAGTCACTCAGATCACACGAGTACCCAAGCATGCTTGAAACTCATTCAAATGCAAGTGCTTCTATCTGTTGTCTTGATTGTTTCCCACTCATTCCTTTTGGTTTGGGGAACATGTCAAAATCCCATGCCCAGAGAACTTCAGGTAGAGTTCGCGGAAATGCTCAGTGGACACCCCAGGTAGGGTAAGGATCAGCATTTCCACACTACTCAGTGAATATTTATTTTCAGTGATGGATTTTTAGCCCAATTCAAGTTGAAGAAAAGTGGTTTCGTGAAAATCGCAGAAAATTTTTTTTCAGAAACTCCGGGGTGCCTGGAGGTCGCGGTGCACCACACGACAGTTGTATTCGAAAACTGAGTCACTCAGATCACACGAGTACCCAAGCATGCTTGAAACTCATTCAAATGCAAGTGCTTCTATCTGTTGTCTTGATTGTTTCCCACTCATTCCTTTTGGTTTGGGGAACATGTCAAAATCCCATGCCCAGAGAACTTCAGGTAGAGTTCGGGGAAATGCTCAGTGGACAACCCAGGCAGGGTAAGGATCAGCATTTACACACTACTCAGCGAATTTTTATTTTCAGGGATGGATTTTTAGCCCAATTCAAGTTGAAGAAAAGTGGTTTCGTGAAAATCGCAGAAAATTTTTTTTCAGAAACTCCGGGGTGCCTGGAGGTCGCGGTGCACCACGCGACAGTTGTATTCGAAAACTGAGTCGCTCAGATCACACGAGTACCCAAGCATGCTTGAAACTCATTCAAATGCAAGTGCTTCTATCTGTTGTCTTGATTGTTTCCAACTCATTCCTTTTGGTTTGGGGAACATGTCAAAATCTCTTGCCCAGAGAACTTCAGGTAGAGTTCGGGGAAATGCTCAGTGGACAACCCAGGCAGGGTAAGGATCAGCATTTACACACTACTCAGAGAATTTTTATTTTCAGTGATGGATTTTTAGCCCAATTCAAGTTGAAGAAAAGTGGTTTCGTGAATATCGCAGAAAATTTTTTTTCAGAAACTCCGGGGTGCCTGGAGGTCGCGGTGCACCACCCGACAGTTGTATTCCAAAACTGAGTCACTCAGATCACACGAGTACCCAAGCATGCTTGAAACTCATTCAAATGCAAGTGCTTCTATCTGTTGTCTTGATTGTTTCCCACTCATTCCTTTTGGTTTGGGGAACATGTCAAAATCCCATGCCCAGAGAACTTCAGGTAGAGCTCGCAGAAATGCTCAGTGGACAACCCAGGCAGGGTAAGGATCAGTATTTCCACACTACTCAGAGAATTTTTATTTTCAGTGATGGATTTTTAGCCCAATTCAACTTGAAGAAAAGTGGTTTCGTGAAAATCGCAGAAAATTTGTTTTCAGAAACTCCGGGGTGCCTGGAGGTCGCGGTGCACCACGCGACAGTTGTGTTCGAAAACTGAGTCACTCAGATCACACGAGTACCCAAGCATGCTTGAAACTCATTCAAATGCAAGTGCTTCTATCTGTTGTCTTGATTGTTTCCCACTCATTCCTTTTGGTTTGGGGAACATGTCAAAATCCCATGCCCAGAGAACTTCAGGTAGAGTTCGGGGAAATGCTCAGTGGACAACCCAGGCAGGGTAAGGATCAGCATTTACACACTACTCAGAGAATTGTTATTTTCAGGGATGGATTTTTAGCCCAATTCAAGTTGAAGAAAAGTGGTTTCGTGAAAATCGCAGAAAATTTTTTTTCAGAAACTCCGGGGTGCCTGGAGGTCGCGGTGCACCACGCGACAGTTGTATTTGAAAACTGAGTCACGCAGATCACACGAGTACCCAAGCATGCTTGAAACTCATTCAAATACAAGTGCTTCTATCTGTTGTCTTGATTGTTTCCCACTCATTCCTTTTGGTTTGGGGAACATGTCAAAATCCCATGCCCAGAGAACTTCAGGTAGAGCTCGCGGAAATGCTCAGTGGACAACCAAGGCAGGGTAAGGATCAGTATTTCCACACTACTCAGAGAATTTTTATTTTCAGTGATGGATTTTTAGCCCAATTCAAGTTGAAGAAAAGTGGTTTCGTGAAAATCGCAGAAAATTTTTTTTCAGAAACTCCGGGGTGCCTGGAGGTCGCGGTGCACCACGCGACAGTTGTATTCCAAAACTGAGTCACTCAGATCACACGAGTACCCAAGCATGCTTGAAACTCATTCAAATGCAAGTGCTTCTATCTGTTGTCTTGATTGTTTCCCACTCATTCCTTTTGGTTTGGGGAACATGTCAAAATCCCATGCCCAGAGAACGTCAGGTAGAGCTCGCGGAAATGCTAAGTGGACAACCCAGGCAGGGTAAGGATCAGCATTTACACACTACTCAGAGAATTTTTCTTTTCAGGGATGGATTTTTAGCCCAATTCAAGTTGAAGAAAAGTGGTTTCGTGAAAATCGCAGAAAATTTTTTTTCAGAAACTCCGGGGTGCCTGGAGGTCACGGTGCACCACGCGACAGTTGTATTCCAATACTGAGTCACTCAGATCACACGAGTACCCAAGCATGCTTGAAACTCATTCAAATGCAAGTGCTTCTATCTGTTGTCTTGATTGTTTCCCACTCATTCCTTTTGGTTTGGGGAACATGTCAAAATCCCATGCCCAGAGAACGTCAGGTAGAGCTCGCGGAAATGCTAAGTGGACAACCCAGGCAGGGTAAGGATCAGCATTTACACACTACTCAGAGAATTTTTCTTTTCAGGGATGGATTTTTAGCCCAATTCAAGTTGAAGAAAAGTGGTTTCGTGAAAATCGCAGAAATTTTTTTTTCAGAAACTCCGGGGTGCCTGGAGGTCGCGACAGTTGTATTCCAAAACTGAGTCACTCAGATCACACGAGTACCCAAGCATGCTTGAAACTCATTCAAATGCAAGTGCTTCTATCTGTTGTCTTGATTGTTTCCCACTCATTCCTTTTGGTTTGGGGAACATGTCAAAATCCCATGCCCAGAGAACTTCAGGTAGAGTTCGGGGAAATGCTCAGTGGACAACCCAGGCAGGGTAAGGATTAGCATTTACACTATTCAGAGAATTTTTCTTTTCAGGGATGGATTTTTAGCCCAATTCAAGTTGAAGAAAAGTGGTTTCGTGAAAATCGCAGAAAATTTTTTTTCAGAAACTCCGGGGTGCCTGGAGGTCGCGACAGTTGTATTCCAAAACTGAGTCACTCAGATCACACGAGAACCCAGGCATGCTTGAAACTCATTCAAATGCAAGTGCTTCTATCTGTTGTCTTGATTGTTTCCCACTCATTCCTTTTGGTTTGGGTAACATGTCAAAATCCCATGCCCAGAGAACTTCAAGTAGAGTTCGCGGAAATGCTCAGTGGACACCCCAGGTAGGGTAAGGATCAGTATTTCCACACTACTCAGAGAATTTTTATTTTCAGTGATGGATTTTTAGCCCAATTCAAGTTGAAGAAAAGTGGTTTCGTGAAAATTGCAGAAAATTTTTTTTCAGAAACTCCGGGGTGCCTGGAGGTCGCGGTGCACCACGTGACAGTTGTATTCCAAAACTGAGTCACTCAGATCACACGAGTACCCAAGTATGCTTGAAACTCATTCAAATGCAAGTGCTTCTATCTGTTGTCTTGATTGATTCCCACTCATTCCTTTTGGTTTGGGGAACATGTCAAAATCCCATGCCCAGAGAACTTCAGGTAGAGTTCGGGGAAATGCTCAGTGGACAACCCAGGCAGGGTAAAGATTAGCATTTACACACTACTCAGAGAATTTTTATTTTCAGGGATGGATTTTTAGCCCAATTCAAGTTGAAGAAAAGTGGTTTTGTGAAAATCGCAGAAATTTTTTTTTCAGAAACTCCGGGGTGCCTGGAGGTCGCGGTGCACCACGCGACAGTTGTATTCCAAAACTGAGTCACTCAGATCACACGAGAACCCAAGCATGCTTGAAACTCATTCAAATGCAAGTGCTTCTATCTGTTGTCTTGGTTGTTTCCCACTCATTCCTTTTGGTTTGGGTAACATGTCAAAATCCCATGCCCAGAGAACTTCAAGTAGAGTTCGCAGAAATGCTCAGTGGACACCCCAGGTAGGGTAAGGATCAGTATTTCCACACTACTCAGAGAATTTTTATTTTCAGTGATGGATTTTTAGCCCAATTCAAGTTGAAGAAAAGTGGTTTCGTGAAAATCGCAGAAAATTTTTTTTCAGAAACTCCGGGGTGCCTGGAGGTCGCGGTGCACCACGCGACAGTTGTATTCAAAAACTGAGTCACTCAGATCACACGAGTACCCAAGCATGCTTGAAACTCATTCAAATGCAAGTGCTTCTATCTGTTGTCTTGATTGTTTCCCACTCATTCCTTTTGGTTTGGGGAACATGTCAAAATCCCATGCCCAGAGAACTTCAGGTAGAGTTCGCGGAAATGCTCAGTGGACACCCCAGGTAGGGTAAGGATCAGCATTTCCACACTACTCAGTGAATATTTATTTTCAGTGATGGATTTTTAGCCCAATTCAAGTTGAAGAAAAGTGGTTTCGTGAAAATCGCAGAAAATTTTTTTTCAGAAACTCCGGGGTGCCTGGAGGTCGCGGTGCACCACACGACAGTTGTATTCCAAAACTGAGTCACTCAGATCACACGAGTACCCAAGCATGCTTGAAACTCATTCAAATGCAAGTGCTTCTATCTGTTGTCTTGATTGTTTCCCACTCATTCCTTTTGGTTTGGGGAACATGTCAAAATCCCATGCCCAGAGAACTTCAGGTAGAGCTCGCTTAAATGCTCAGTGGACAACCCAGGCAGGGTAAGGATCAGTATTTCCACACTACTCAGAGAATTTTGATTTTCAGTGATGGATTTTTAGCCCAATTCAAGTTGAAGAAAAGTGGTTTCGTGAAAATCGCCGAAAATTTTTTTTCAGAAACTCCGGGGTGCCTGGAGGTCGCGGTGCACCACGCGACAGTTGTATTCGAAAACTGAGTCACTCAGATCACACGAGTACCCAAGCATGCTTGAAACTCATTCAAATGCAAGTGCTTCTATCTGTTGTCTTGATTGTTTCCCACTCATTCCTTTTGGTTTGGGGAACATGTCAAAATCCCATGCCCAGAGAAATTCAGGTAGAGTTCGGGGAAATGCTCAGTGGACAACCCAGGCAGGGTAAGGATCAGCATTTACACACTACTCAGAGAATTTTTATTTTCAGGGATGGATTTTTAGCCCAATTCAAGTTGAAGAAAAGTGGTTTCGTGAAAATCGCAGAAAATTTTTTTTCAGAAACTCCGGGGTGCCTGGAGGTCGCGACAGTTGTATTCCAAAACTGAGTCACTCAGATCACACGAGAACCCAAGCATGCTTGAAACTCATTCAAATGCAAGTGCTTCTATCTGTTGTCTTGATTGTTTCCCACTCATTCCTTTTGGTTTGGGTAACATGTCAAAATCCCATGCCCAGAGAACTTCAAGTAGAGTTCGCGGAAATGCTCAGTGGACACCCCAGGTAGGGTAAGGATCAGTATTTCCACACTACTCAGAGAATTTTTATTTTCAGTGATGGATTTTTAGCCCAATTCAAGTTGAAGAAAAGTGGTTTCGTGAAAATCGCAGAAAATTTTTTTTCAGAAACTCCGGGGTGCCTGGAGGTCGCGGTGCACCACGCGACAGTTGTATTCAAAAACTGAGTCGCTCAGATCACACGAGTACCCAAGCATGCTTGAAACTCATTCAAATGCAAGTGCTTCTATCTGTTGTCTTGATTGTTTCCCACTCATTCCTTTTGGTTTGGGGAACATGTCAAAATCCCATGCCCAGAGAACTTCAGGTAGAGTTCGGGGAAATGCTCAGTGGACAACCCAGGCAGGGTAAAGATTAGCATTTACACACTACTCAGAGAATTTTTATTTTCAGGGATGGATTTTTAGCCCAATTCAAGTTGAAGAAAAGTGGTTTTGTGAAAATCGCAGAAAATTTTTTTTCAGAAACTCCGGGGTGCCTGGAGGTCGCGGTGCACCACGCGACAGTTGTATTCCAAAACTGAGTCACTCAGATCACACGAGAACCCAAGCATGCTTGAAACTCATTCAAATGCAAGTGCTTCTATCTGTTGTCTTGGTTGTTTCCCACTCATTCCTTTTGGTTTGGGGAACATGTCAAAATCCCATGCCCAGAGAACTTCAAGTAGAGTTCGCAGAAATGCTCAGTGGACACCCCAGGTAGGGTAAGGATCAGTATTTCCACACTACTCAGAGAATTTTTATTTTCAGTGATGGATTTTTAGCCCAATTCAAGTTGAAGAAAAGTGGTTTCGTGAAAATCGCAGAAAATTTTTTTTCAAAAACTCCGGGGTGCCTGGAGGTCGCGGTGCACCACGCGACAGTTGTATTCAAAAACTGAGTCACTCAGATCACACGAGTACCCAAGCATGCTTGAAACTCATTCAAATGCAAGTGCTTCTATCTGTTGTCTTGATTGTTTCCCACTCATTCCTTTTGGTTTGGGGAACATGTCAAAATCCCTAGCCCAGAGAACTTCAGGTAGAGTTCGCGGAAATGCTCAGTGGACACCCCAGGTAGGGTAAGGATCAGCATTTCCACACTACTCAGTGAATATTTATTTTCAGTGATGGATTTTTAGCCCAATTCAAGTTGAAGAAAAGTGGTTTCGTGAAAATCGCAGAAAATTTTTTTTCAGAAACTCCGGGGTGCCTGGAGGTCGCGGTGCACCACACGACAGTTGTATTCCAAAACTGAGTCACTCAGATCACACGAGTACCCTAGCATGCTTGAAACTCATTCAAATGCAAGTGCTTCTATCTGTTGTCTTGATTGTTTCCCACTCATTCCTTTTGGTTTGGGGAACATGTCAAAATCCCATGCCCAGAGAACTTCAGGTAGAGCTCGCTTAAATGCTCAGTGGACAACCCAGGCAGGGTAAGGATCAGTATTTCCACACTACTCAGAGAATTTTGATTTTCAGTGATGGATTTTTAGCCCAATTCAAGTTGAAGACAAGTGGTTTCGTAAAAATCGCAGAAAATTTTTTTTCAGAAACTCCGGGGTGCCTGGAGGTCGCGGTGCACCACGCGACAGTTGTATTCGAAAACTGAGTCACTCAGATCACACGAGTACCCAAGCATGCTTGAAACTCAATCAAATGCAAGTGCTTCTATCTGTTGTCTTGATTGTTTCCCACTCATTCCTTTTGGTTTGGGGAACATGTCAAAATCCCATGCCCAGAGAACTTCAGGTAGAGTTCAGGGAAATGCTCAGTGGACAACCCAGGCAGGGTAAGGATTAGCATTTAAACACTACTCAGAGAATTTTTATTTTCAGGGATGGATTTTTAGCCCAATTCAAGTTGAAGAAAAGTGGTTATGTGAAAATCGCAGAAAATTTTTTTTCAGAAACTCCGGGGTGCCTGGAGGTCGCGGTGCACCACGTGACAGTTGTATTCCAAAACTGAGTCACTCAGATCACACGAGAACCCAAGCATGCTTGAAACTCATTCAAATGCAAGTGCTTCTATCTGTTGTCTTGATTGTTTCCCACTCATTCCTTTTGGTTTGGGGAACATGTCAAAATCCCATGCCCAGAGAACTTCAAGTAGAGTTCGCGGAAATGCTCAGTGGACACCCCAGGTAGGGTAAGGATCAGTATTTCCACACTACTCAGAGAATTTTCATTTTCAGTGATGGATTTTTAGCCCAATTCAAGTTGAAGAAAAGTGGTTTCGTGAAAATCGCCGAAAATTTTTTTTCAGAAACTCCGGGGTGCCTGGAGGTCGCGGTGCACCACGCGACAGTTGTATTCAAAAACTGAGTCACTCAGATCACACGAGTACCCAAGCATGCTTGAAACTCATTCAAATGCAAGTGCTTCTATCTGTTGTCTTGATTGTTTCCCACTCATTCCTTTTGGTTTGGGGAACATGTCAAAATCCCATGCCCAGAGAACTTCAGGTAGAGTTCGGGGAAATGCTCAGTGGACAACCCAGGCAGGGTAAGGATTAGCATTTACACACTACTCAGAGAATTTTTATTTTCAGGGATAGATTTTTAGCCCAATTCAAGTTGAAGAAAAGTGGTTTCGTGAAAATCGCCGAAATTTTTTTTTCAGAAACTCCGGGGTGCCTGGAGGTCGCGGTGCACCACGCCACAGTTGTATTCGAAAACTGAGTCACTCAGATCACACGAGTACCCAAGCATGCTTGAAACTCATTCAAATGCAAGTGCTTCTATCTGTTGTCTTGATTGTTTCCCACTCATTCCTTTTGGTTTGGGGAACATGTCAAAATCCCATGCCCAGAGAAATTCAGGTAGAGTTCGGGGAAATGCTCAGTGGACAACCCAGGCAGGGTAAGGATCAGCATTTACACACTACTCAGAGAATTTTTATTTTCAGGGATGGATTTTTAGCCCAATTCAAGTTGAAGAAAAGTGGTTTCGTGAAAATCGCAGAAAATTTTTTTTCAGAAACTCCGGGGTGCCTGGAGGTCGCGACAGTTGTATTCCAAAACTGAGTCACTCAGATCACACGAGAACCCAAGCATGCTTGAAACTCATTCAAATGCAAGTGCTTCTATCTGTTGTCTTGATTGTTTCCCACTCATTCCTTTTGGTTTGGGTAACATGTCAAAATCCCATGCCCAGAGAACTTCAAGTAGAGTTCGCGGAAATGCTCAGTGGACACCCCAGGTAGGGTAAGGATCAGTATTTCCACACTACTCAGAGAATTTTTATTTTCAGTGATGGATTTTTAGCCCAATTCAAGTTGAAGAAAAGTGGTTTCGTGAAAATCGCAGAAATTTTTTTTTCAGAAACTCCGGGGTGCCTGGAGGTCGCGGTGCACCACGCGACAGTTGTATTCAAAAACTGAGTCGCTCAGATCACACGAGTACCCAAGCATGCTTGAAACTCATTCAAATGCAAGTGCTTCTATCTGTTGTCTTGATTGTTTCCCACTCATTCCTTTTGGTTTGGGGAACATGTCAAAATCCCATGCCCAGAGAACTTCAGGTAGAGCTCGCGGAAATGCTCCGTGGACAACCCAGGCAGCGTAAGAATCAGTATTTCCACACTACTCAGAGAATTTTTATTTTCAGTGATGGATTTTTAGCCCAATTCAAGTTGAAGAAAAGTGGTTTCGTGAAAATCGCAGAAAATTTTTTTTCAGAAACTCCGGGGTGCCTGGAGGTCGCGGTGCACCACGCGACAGTTGTATTCCAAAACTGAGTCACTCAGATCACACGAGTACCCAAGCATGCTTGAAACTCATTCAAATGCAAGTGCTTCTATCTGTTGTCTTGATTGTTTCCCACTCATTCCTTTTGGTTTGGGGAACATGTCAAAATCCCATGCCCAGAGAACTTCAGGTAGAGCTCGCGGAAATGCTCAGTGGACAACCCAGGCAGGGTAAAGATTAGCATTTACACACTACTCAGAGAATTTTTATTTTCAGGGATGGATTTTTAGCCCAATTCAAGTTGAAGAAAAGTGGTTTTGTGAAAATCGCAGAAAATTTTTTTTCAGAAACTCCGGGGTGCCTGGAGGTCGCGGTGCACCACGCGACAGTTGTATTCCAAAACTGAGTCACTCAGATCACACGAGAACCCAAGCATGCTTGAAACTCATTCAAATGCAAGTGCTTCTATCTGTTGTCTTGGTTGTTTCCCACTCATTCCTTTTGGTTTGGGTAACATGTCAAAATCCCATGCCCAGAGAACTTCAAGTAGAGTTCGCAGAAATGCTCAGTGGACACCCCAGGTAGGGTAAGGATCAGTATTTCCACACTACTCAGAGAATTTTTATTTTCAGTGATGGATTTTTAGCCCAATTCCAGTTGAAGAAAAGTGGTTTCGTGAAAATCGCAGAAAATTTTTTTTCAGAAACTCCGGGGTGCCTGGAGGTCGCGGTGCACCACGCGACAGTTGTATTCAAAAACTGAGTCACTCAGATCACACGAGTACCCAAGCATGCTTGAAACTCATTCAAATGCAAGTGCTTCTATCTGTTGTCTTGATTGTTTCCCACTCATTCCTTTTGGTTTGGGGAACATGTCAAAATCCCATGCCCAGAGAACTTCAGGTAGAGTTCGCGGAAATGCTCAGTGGACACCCCAGGTAGGGTAAGGATCAGCATTTCCACACTACTCAGTGAATATTTATTTTCAGTGATGGATTTTTAGCCCAATTCAAGTTGAAGAAAAGTGGTTTCGTGAAAATCGCAGAAAATTTTTTTTCAGAAACTCCGGGGTGCCTGGAGGTCGCGGTGCACCACACGACAGTTGTATTCCAAAACTGAGTCACTCAGATCACACGAGTACCCAAGCATGCTTGAAACTCATTCAAATGCAAGTGCTTCTATCTGTTGTCTTGATTGTTTCCCACTCATTCCTTTTGGTTTGGGGAACATGTCAAAATCCCATGCCCAGAGAACTTCAGGTAGAGCTCGCTTAAATGCTCAGTGGACAACCCAGGCAGGGTAAGGATCAGTATTTCCACACTACTCAGAGAATTTTGATTTTCAGTGATGGATTTTTAGCCCAATTCAAGTTGAAGACAAGTGGTTTCGTGAAAATCGCAGAAAATTTTTTTTCAGAAACTCCGGGGTGCCTGGAGGTCGCGGTGCACCACGCGACAGTTGTATTCGAAAACTGAGTCACTCAGATCACACGAGTACCCAAGCATGCTTGAAACTCAATCAAATGCAAGTGCTTCTATCTGTTGTCTTGATTGTTTCCCACTCATTCCTTTTGGTTTGGGGAACATGTCAAAATCCCATGCCCAGAGAACTTCAGGTAGAGTTCAGGGAAATGCTCAGTGGACAACCCAGGCAGGGTAAGGATTAGCATTTAAACACTACTCAGAGAATTTTTATTTTCAGGGATGGATTTTTAGCCCAATTCAAGTTGAAGAAAAGTGGTTATGTGAAAATCGCAGAAAATTTTTTTTCAGAAACTCCGGGGTGCCTGGAGGTCGCGGTGCACCACGTGACAGTTGTATTCCAAAACTGAGTCACTCAGATCACACGAGAACCCAAGCATGCTTGAAACTCATTCAAATGCAAGTGCTTCTATCTGTTGTCTTGATTGTTTCCCACTCATTCCTTTTGGTTTGGGGAACATGTCAAAATCCCATGCCCAGAGAACTTCAAGTAGAGTTCGCGGAAATGCTCAGTGGACACCCCAGGTAGGGTAAGGATCAGTATTTCCACACTACTCAGAGAATTTTCATTTTCAGTGATGGATTTTTAGCCCAATTCAAGTTGAAGAAAAGTGGTTTCGTGAAAATCGCCGAAAATTTTTTTTCAGAAACTCCGGGGTGCCTGGAGGTCGCGGTGCACCACGCGACAGTTGTATTCAAAAACTGAGTCACTCAGATCACACGAGTACCCAAGCATGCTTGAAACTCATTCAAATGCAAGTGCTTCTATCTGTTGTCTTGATTGTTTCCCACTCATTCCTTTTGGTTTGGGGAACATGTCAAAATCCCATGCCCAGAGAACTTCAGGTAGAGTTCGGGGAAATGCTCAGTGGACAACCCAGGCAGGGTAAGGATTAGCATTTACACACTACTCAGAGAATTTTTATTTTCAGGGATGGATTTTTAGCCCAATTCAAGTTGAAGAAAAGTGGTTTCGTGAAAATCGCCGAAATTTTTTTTTCAGAAACTCCGGGGTGCCTGGAGGTCGCGGTGCACCACGCCACAGTTGTATTCGAAAACTGAGTCACTCAGATCACACGAGTACCCAAGCATGCTTGAAACTCATTCAAATGCAAGTGCTTCTATCTGTTGTCTTGATTGTTTCCCACTCATTCCTTTTGGTTTGGGGAACATGTCAAAATCCCATGCCCAGAGAAATTCAGGTAGAGTTCGGGGAAATGCTCAGTGGACAACCCAGGCAGGGTAAGGATCAGCATTTACACACTACTCAGAGAATTTTTATTTTCAGGGATGGATTTTTAGCCCAATTCAAGTTGAAGAAAAGTGGTTTCGTGAAAATCGCAGAAAATTTTTTTTCAGAAACTCCGGGGTGCCTGGAGGTCGCGACAGTTGTATTCCAAAACTGAGTCACTCAGATCACACGAGAACCCAAGCATGCTTGAAACTCATTCAAATGCAAGTGCTTCTATCTGTTGTCTTGATTGTTTCCCACTCATTCCTTTTGGTTTGGGTAACATGTCAAAATCCCATGCCCAGAGAACTTCAAGTAGAGTTCGCGGAAATGCTCAGTGGACACCCCAGGTAGGGTAAGGATCAGTATTTCCACACTACTCGGAGAATTTTTATTTTCAGTGATGGATTTTTAGCCCAATTCAAGTTGAAGAAAAGTGGTTTCGTGAAAATCGCAGAAAATTTTTTTTCAGAAACTCCGGGGTGCCTGGAGGTCGCGGTGCACCACGCGACAGTTGTATTCGAAAACTGAGTCGCTCAGATCACACGAGTACCCAAGCATGCTTGAAACTCATTCAAATGCAAGTGCTTCTATCTGTTGTCTTGATTGTTTCCCACTCATTCCTTTTGGTTTGGGGAACATGTCAAAATCCCATGCCCAGAGAACTTCAGGTAGAGTTCGGGGAAATGCTCAGTGGACAACCCAGGCAGGGTAAGGATCAGCATTTACACACTACTCAGAGAATTTTTATTTTCAGGGATGGATTTTTAGCCCAATTCAAGTTGAAGAAAAGTGGTTTCGTGAAAATCGCAGAAAATTTTTTTTCAGAAACTCCGGGGTGCCTGGAGGTCGCGACAGTTGTATTCCAAAACTGAGTCACTCAGATCACACGAGAACCCAAGCATGCTTGAAACTCATTCAAATGCAAGTGCTTCTATCTGTTGTCTTGATTGTTTCCCACTCATTCCTTTTGGTTTGGGTAACATGTCAAAATCCCATGCCCAGAGAACTTCAAGTAGAGTTCGCGGAAATGCTCAGTGGACACCCCAGGTAGGGTAAGGATCAGTATTTCCACACTACTCAGAGAATTTTTATTTTCAGGGATGGATTTTTAGCCCAATTCAAGTTGAAGAAAAGTGGTTTCGTGAAAATCGCAGAAAATTTTTTTTCAGAAACTCCGGGGTGCCTGGAGGTCGCGGTGCACCACGCGACAGTTGTATTCCAAAACTGAGTCACTCAGATCACACGAGTACCCAAGCATGCTTGAAACTCATTCAAATGCAAGTGCTTCTATCTGTTGTCTTGATTGTTTCCCACTCATTCCTTTTGGTTTGGGGAACATGTCAAAATCCCATGCCCAGAGAACTTCAGGTAGAGTTCGGGGAAATGCTCAGTGGACAACCCAGGCAGGGTAAGGATTAGCATTTACACACTACTCAGAGAATTTTTATTTTCAGGGATGGATTTTTAGCCCAATTCAAGTTGAAGAAAAGTGGTTTTGTGAAAATCGCAGAAAATTTTTTTTCAGAAATTCCGGGGTGCCTGGAGGTCGCGGTGCACCACGCGACAGTTGTATTCGAAAACTGAGTCACTCAGATCACACGAGTACCCAAGCATGCTTGAAACTCAATCAAATGCAAGTGCTTCTATCTGTTGTCTTGATTGTTTCCCACTCATTCCTTTTGGTTTGGGGAACATGTCAAAATCCCATGCCCAGAGAACTTCAGGTAGAGTTCGGGGAAATGCTCAGTGGACAACCCAGGCAGGGTAAGGATTAGCATTTACACACTACTCAGAGAATTTTTATTTTCAGGGATGGATTTTTAGCCCAATTCAAGTTGAAGAAAAGTGGTTTCGTGAAAATCGCCGAAAATTTTTTTTCAGAAACTCCGGGGTGCCTGGAGGTCGCGATGCACCACGCCACAGTTGTATTCGAAAACTGAGTCACTCAGATCACACGAGTACCCAAGCATGCTTGAAACTCATTCAAATGCAAGTGCTTCTATCTGTTGTCTTGATTGTTTCCCACTCATTCCTTTTGGTTTGGGGAACATGTCAAAATCCCATGCCCAGAGAACTTCAGGTAGAGTTCGGGGAAATGCTCAGTGGACAACCTAGGCAGGGTAAGGATCAGCATTTACACACTACTCAGAGAATTTTTATTTTCAGGGATGGATTTTTAGCCCAATTCAAGTTGAAGAAAAGTGGTTTTGTGAAAATCGCAGAAAATTTTTTTTCAGAAACTCCGGGGTGCCTGGAGGTCGCGGTGCACCACGCGACAGTTGTATTCCAAAACTGAGTCACTCAGATCACACGAGAACCCAAGCATGCTTGAAACTCATTCAAATGCAAGTGCTTCTATCTGTTGTCTTGATTGTTTCCCACTCATTCCTTTTGGTTTGGGTAACATGTCAAAATCCCATGCCCAGAGAACTTCAAGTAGAGTTCGCGGAAATGCTCAGTGGACACCCCAGGTAGGGTAAGGATCAGTATTTCCACACTACTCAGAGAATTTTTATTTTCAGTGATGGATTTTTAGCCCAATTCAAGTTGAAGAAAAGTGGTTTCGTGAAAATCGCAGAAAATTTTTTTTCAGAAACTCCGGGGTGCCTGGAGGTCGCGGTGCACCACGCGACAGTTGTATTCCAAAACTGAGTCACTCAGATCACACGAGTACCCAAGCATGCTTGAAACTCATTCAAATGCAAGTGCTTCTATCTGTTGTCTTGATTGTTTCCCACTCATTCCTTTTGGTTTGGGGAACATGTCAAAATCCCATGCCCAGAGAACTTCAGGTAGAGTTCGGGGAAATGCTCAGTGGACAACCCAGGCAGGGTAAAGATTAGCATTTACACACTACTCAGAGAATTTTTATTTTCAGGGATGGATTTTTAGCCCAATTCAAGTTGAAGAAAAGTGGTTTTGTGAAAATCGCAGAAATTTTTTTTTCAGAAACTCCGGGGTGCCTGGAGGTCGCGGTGCACCACGCGACAGTTGTATTCCAAAACTGAGTCACTCAGATCACACGAGAACCCAAGCATGCTTGAAACTCATTCAAATGCAAGTGCTTCTATCTGTTGTCTTGGTTGTTTCCCACTCATTCCTTTTGGTTTGGGTAACATGTCAAAATCCCATGCCCAGAGAACTTCAAGTAGAGTTCGCAGAAATGCTCAGTGGACACCCCAGGTAGGGTAAGGATCAGTATTTCCACACTACTCAGAGAATTTTTATTTTCAGTGATGGATTTTTAGCCCAATTCAAGTTGAAGAAAAGTGGTTTCGTGAAAATCGCAGAAAATTTTTTTTCAGAAACTCCGGGGTGCCTGGAGGTCGCGGTGCACCACGCGACAGTTGTATTCAAAAACTGAGTCACTCAGATCACACGAGTACCCAAGCATGCTTGAAACTCATTCAAATGCAAGTGCTTCTATCTGTTGTCTTGATTGTTTCCCACTCATTCCTTTTGGTTTGGGGAACATGTCAAAATCCCATGCCCAGAGAACTTCAGGTAGAGTTCGCGGAAATGCTCAGTGGACATCCCAGGTAGGGTAAGGATCAGCATTTCCACACTACTCAGTGAATATTTATTTTCAGTGATGGATTTTTAGCCCAATTCAAGTTGAAGAAAAGTGGTTTCGTGAAAATCGCAGAAAATTTTTTTTCAGAAACTCCGGGGTGCCTGGAGGTCGCGGTGCACCACACGACAGTTGTATTCGAAAACTGAGTCACTCAGATCACACGAGTACCCAAGCATGCTTGAAACTCATTCAAATGCAAGTGCTTCTATCTGTTGTCTTGATTGTTTCCCACTCATTCCTTTTGGTTTGGGGAACATGTCAAAATCCCATGCCCAGAGAACTTCAGGTAGAGTTCGGGGAAATGCTCAGTGGACAACCCAGGCAGGGTAAGGATCAGCATTTACACACTACTCAGAGAATTTTTATTTTCAGGGATGGATTTTTAGCCCAATTCAAGTTGAAGAAAAGTGGTTTCGTGAAAATCGCAGAAAATTTTTTTTCAGAAACTCCGGGGTGCCTGGAGGTCGCGGTGCACCACGCGACAGTTGTATTCGAAAACTGAGTCGCTCAGATCACACGAGTACCCAAGCATGCTTGAAACTCATTCAAATGCAAGTGCTTCTATCTGTTGTCTTGATTGTTTCCAACTCATTCCTTTTGGTTTGGGGAACATGTCAAAATCTCTTGCCCAGAGAACTTCAGGTAGAGTTCGGGGAAATGCTCAGTGGACAACCCAGGCAGGGTAAGGATCAGCATTTACACACTACTCAGAGAATTTTTATTTTCAGTGATGGATTTTTAGCCCAATTCAAGTTGAAGAAAAGTGGTTTCGTGAATATCGCAGAAAATTTTTTTTCAGAAACTCCGGGGTGCCTGGAGGTCGCGGTGCACCACCCGACAGTTGTATTCCAAAACTGAGTCACTCAGATCACACGAGTACCCAAGCATGCTTGAAACTCATTCAAATGCAAGTGCTTCTATCTGTTGTCTTGATTGTTTCCCACTCATTCCTTTTGGTTTGGGGAACATGTCAAAATCCCATGCCCAGAGAACTTCAGGTAGAGCTCGCAGAAATGCTCAGTGGACAACCCAGGCAGGGTAAGGATCAGTATTTCCACACTACTCAGAGAATTTTTATTTTCAGTGATGGATTTTTAGCCCAATTCAACTTGAAGAAAAGTGGTTTCGTGAAAATCGCAGAAAATTTTTTTTCAGAAACTCCGGGGTGCCTGGAGGTCGCGGTGCACCACGCGACAGTTGTGTTCGAAAACTGAGTCACTCAGATCACACGAGTACCCAAGCATGCTTGAAACTCATTCAAATGCAAGTGCTTCTATCTGTTGTCTTGATTGTTTCCCACTCATTCCTTTTGGTTTGGGGAACATGTCAAAATCCCATGCCCAGAGAACTTCAGGTAGAGTTCGGGGAAATGCTCAGTGGACAACCCAGGCAGGGTAAGGATCAGCATTTACACACTACTCAGAGAATTTTTATTTTCAGGGATGGATTTTTAGCCCAATTCAAGTTGAAGAAAAGTGGTTTCGTGAAAATCGCAGAAAATTTTTTTTCAGAAACTCTGGGGTGCCTGGAGGTCGCGGTGCACCACGCGACAGTTGTATTCGAAAACTGAGTCGCTCAGATCACACGAGTACCCAAGCATGCTTGAAACTCATTCAAATGCAAGTGCTTCTATCTGTTGTCTTGATTGTTTCCAACTCATTCCTTTTGGTTTGGGGAACATGTCAAAATCCCATGCCCAGAGAACTTCAGGTAGAGTTCGGGGAAATGCTCAGTGGACAACCCAGGCAGGGTAAAGATTAGCATTTACACACTACTCAGAGAATTTTTATTTTCAGGGATGGATTTTTAGCCCAATTCAAGTTGAAGAAAAGTGGTTTTGTGAAAATCGCAGAAAATTTTTTTTCAGAAACTCCGGGGTGCCTGGAGGTCGCGGTGCACCACGCGACAGTTGTATTCGAAAACTGAGTCGCTCAGATCACACGAGTACCCAAGCATGCTTGAAACTCATTCAAATGCAAGTGCTTCTATCTGTTGTCTTGATTGTTTCCAACTCATTCCTTTTGGTTTGGGGAACATGTCAAAATCTCTTGCCCAGAGAACTTCAGGTAGAGTTCGGGGAAATGCTCAGTGGACAACCCAGGCAGGGTAAGGATCAGCATTTACACACTACTCAGAGAATTTTTATTTTCAGTGATGGATTTTTAGCCCAATTCAAGTTGAAGAAAAGTGGTTTCGTGAATATCGCAGAAAATTTTTTTTCAGAAACTCCGGGGTGCCTGGAGGTCGCGGTGCACCACCCGACAGTTGTATTCCAAAACTGAGTCACTCAGATCACACGAGTACCCAAGCATGCTTGAAACTCATTCAAATGCAAGTGCTTCTATCTGCTGTCTTGATTGTTTCCCACTCATTCCTTTTGGTTTGGGGAACATGTCAAAATCCCATGCCCAGAGAACTTCAGGTAGAGCTCGCAGAAATGCTCAGTGGACAACCCAGGCAGGGTAAGGATCAGTATTTCCACACTACTCAGAGAATTTTTATTTTCAGTGATGGATTTTTAGCCCAATTCAAGTTGAAGAAAAGTGGTTTCGTGAAAATCGCAGAAATTTTTTTTTCAGAAACTCCGGGGTGCCTGGAGGTCGCGGTGCACCACGCAACAGTTGTATTCGAAAACTGAGTCACTCAGATCACACGAGTACCCAAGCATGCTTGAAACTCATTCAAATGCAAGTGCTTCTATCTGTTGTCTTGATTGTTTCCCACTCATTCCTTTTGGTTTGGGGAACATGTCAAAATCCCATGCCCAGAGAACTTCAGGTAGAGTTCGGGGAAATGCTCAGTGGACAACCCAGGCAGGGTAAGGATCAGCATTTACACACTACTCAGAGAATTTTTATTTTCAGGGATGGATTTTTAGCCCAATTCAAGTTGAAGAAAAGTGGTTTCGTGAAAATCACAGAAAATTTTTTTTCAGAAACTCCGGGGTGCCTGGAGGTCGCGGTGCACCACGCGACAGTTGTATTCAAAAACTGAGTCACTCAGATCACACGAGTACCCAAGCATGCTTGAAACTCATTCAAATGCAAGTGCTTCTATCTGTTGTCTTGATTGTTTCCCACTCATTCCTTTTGGTTTGGGGAACATGTCAAAATCCCTAGCCCAGAGAACTTCAGGTAGAGTTCGCGGAAATGCTCAGTGGACACCCCAGGTAGGGTAAGGATCAGCATTTCCACACTACTCAGTGAATATTTATTTTCAGTGATGGATTTTTAGCCCAATTCAAGTTGAAGAAAAGTGGTTTCGTGAAAATCGCAGAAAATTTTTTTTCAGAAACTCCGGGGTGCCTGGAGGTCGCGGTGCACCACACGACAGTTGTATTCCAAAACTGAGTCACTCAGATCACACGAGTACCCTAGCATGCTTGAAACTCATTCAAATGCAAGTGCTTCTATCTGTTGTCTTGATTGTTTCCCACTCATTCCTTTTGGTTTGGGGAACATGTCAAAATCCCATGCCCAGAGAACTTCAGGTAGAGCTCGCTTAAATGCTCAGTGGACAACCCAGGCAGGGTAAGGATCAGTATTTCCACACTACTCAGAGAATTTTGATTTTCAGTGATGGATTTTTAGCCCAATTCAAGTTGAAGACAAGTGGTTTCGTAAAAATCGCAGAAAATTTTTTTTCAGAAACTCCGGGGTGCCTGGAGGTCGCGGTGCACCACGCGACAGTTGTATTCGAAAACTGAGTCACTCAGATCACACGAGTACCCAAGCATGCTTGAAACTCAATCAAATGCAAGTGCTTCTATCTGTTGTCTTGATTGTTTCCCACTCATTCCTTTTGGTTTGGGGAACATGTCAAAATCCCATGCCCAGAGAACTTCAGGTAGAGTTCAGGGAAATGCTCAGTGGACAACCCAGGCAGGGTAAGGATTAGCATTTAAACACTACTCAGAGAATTTTTATTTTCAGGGATGGATTTTTAGCCCAATTCAAGTTGAAGAAAAGTGGTTATGTGAAAATCGCAGAAAATTTTTTTTCAGAAACTCCGGGGTGCCTGGAGGTCGCGGTGCACCACGTGACAGTTGTATTCCAAAACTGAGTCACTCAGATCACACGAGAACCCAAGCATGCTTGAAACTCATTCAAATGCAAGTGCTTCTATCTGTTGTCTTGATTGTTTCCCACTCATTCCTTTTGGTTTGGGGAACATGTCAAAATCCCATGCCCAGAGAACTTCAAGTAGAGTTCGCGGAAATGCTCAGTGGACACCCCAGGTAGGGTAAGGATCAGTATTTCCACACTACTCAGAGAATTTTCATTTTCAGTGATGGATTTTTAGCCCAATTCAAGTTGAAGAAAAGTGGTTTCGTGAAAATCGCCGAAAATTTTTTTTCAGAAACTCCGGGGTGCCTGGAGGTCGCGGTGCACCACGCGACAGTTGTATTCAAAAACTGAGTCACTCAGATCACACGAGTACCCAAGCATGCTTGAAACTCATTCAAATGCAAGTGCTTCTATCTGTTGTCTTGATTGTTTCCCACTCATTCCTTTTGGTTTGGGGAACATGTCAAAATCCCATGCCCAGAGAACTTCAGGTAGAGTTCGGGGAAATGCTCAGTGGACAACCCAGGCAGGGTAAGGATTAGCATTTACACACTACTCAGAGAATTTTTATTTTCAGGGATAGATTTTTAGCCCAATTCAAGTTGAAGAAAAGTGGTTTCGTGAAAATCGCCGAAATTTTTTTTTCAGAAACTCCGGGGTGCCTGGAGGTCGCGGTGCACCACGCCACAGTTGTATTCGAAAACTGAGTCACTCAGATCACACGAGTACCCAAGCATGCTTGAAACTCATTCAAATGCAAGTGCTTCTATCTGTTGTCTTGATTGTTTCCCACTCATTCCTTTTGGTTTGGGGAACATGTCAAAATCCCATGCCCAGAGAAATTCAGGTAGAGTTCGGGGAAATGCTCAGTGGACAACCCAGGCAGGGTAAGGATCAGCATTTACACACTACTCAGAGAATTTTTATTTTCAGGGATGGATTTTTAGCCCAATTCAAGTTGAAGAAAAGTGGTTTCGTGAAAATCGCAGAAAATTTTTTTTCAGAAACTCCGGGGTGCCTGGAGGTCGCGACAGTTGTATTCCAAAACTGAGTCACTCAGATCACACGAGAACCCAAGCATGCTTGAAACTCATTCAAATGCAAGTGCTTCTATCTGTTGTCTTGATTGTTTCCCACTCATTCCTTTTGGTTTGGGTAACATGTCAAAATCCCATGCCCAGAGAACTTCAAGTAGAGTTCGCGGAAATGCTCAGTGGACACCCCAGGTAGGGTAAGGATCAGTATTTCCACACTACTCAGAGAATTTTTATTTTCAGTGATGGATTTTTAGCCCAATTCAAGTTGAAGAAAAGTGGTTTCGTGAAAATCGCAGAAATTTTTTTTTCAGAAACTCCGGGGTGCCTGGAGGTCGCGGTGCACCACGCGACAGTTGTATTCAAAAACTGAGTCGCTCAGATCACACGAGTACCCAAGCATGCTTGAAACTCATTCAAATGCAAGTGCTTCTATCTGTTGTCTTGATTGTTTCCCACTCATTCCTTTTGGTTTGGGGAACATGTCAAAATCCCATGCCCAGAGAACTTCAGGTAGAGCTCGCGGAAATGCTCCGTGGACAACCCAGGCAGCGTAAGAATCAGTATTTCCACACTACTCAGAGAATTTTTATTTTCAGTGATGGATTTTTAGCCCAATTCAAGTTGAAGAAAAGTGGTTTCGTGAAAATCGCAGAAAATTTTTTTTCAGAAACTCCGGGGTGCCTGGAGGTCGCGGTGCACCACGCGACAGTTGTATTCCAAAACTGAGTCACTCAGATCACACGAGTACCCAAGCATGCTTGAAACTCATTCAAATGCAAGTGCTTCTATCTGTTGTCTTGATTGTTTCCCACTCATTCCTTTTGGTTTGGGGAACATGTCAAAATCCCATGCCCAGAGAACTTCAGGTAGAGCTCGCGGAAATGCTCAGTGGACAACCCAGGCAGGGTAAAGATTAGCATTTACACACTACTCAGAGAATTTTTATTTTCAGGGATGGATTTTTAGCCCAATTCAAGTTGAAGAAAAGTGGTTTTGTGAAAATCGCAGAAAATTTTTTTTCAGAAACTCCGGGGTGCCTGGAGGTCGCGGTGCACCACGCGACAGTTGTATTCCAAAACTGAGTCACTCAGATCACACGAGAACCCAAGCATGCTTGAAACTCATTCAAATGCAAGTGCTTCTATCTGTTGTCTTGGTTGTTTCCCACTCATTCCTTTTGGTTTGGGTAACATGTCAAAATCCCATGCCCAGAGAACTTCAAGTAGAGTTCGCAGAAATGCTCAGTGGACACCCCAGGTAGGGTAAGGATCAGTATTTCCACACTACTCAGAGAATTTTTATTTTCAGTGATGGATTTTTAGCCCAATTCCAGTTGAAGAAAAGTGGTTTCGTGAAAATCGCAGAAAATTTTTTTTCAGAAACTCCGGGGTGCCTGGAGGTCGCGGTGCACCACGCGACAGTTGTATTCA
Source organism: Atractosteus spatula (assembly GCF_055471065.1). Taxonomy (NCBI): domain Eukaryota; kingdom Metazoa; phylum Chordata; class Actinopteri; order Semionotiformes; family Lepisosteidae; genus Atractosteus; species Atractosteus spatula. The sequence goes on along the minus strand of NC_142720.1, from coordinate 25,592,658 downwards.
AAAACTGAGTCACTCAGATCACACGAGTACCCAAGCATGCTTGAAACTCATTCAAATGCAAGTGCTTCTATCTGTTGTCTTGATTGTTTCCCACTCATTCCTTTTGGTTTGGGGAACATGTCAAAATCCCATGCCCAGAGAACTTCAGGTAGAGTTCGCGGAAATGCTCAGTGGACACCCCAGGTAGGGTAAGGATCAGCATTTCCACACTACTCAGTGAATATTTATTTTCAGTGATGGATTTTTAGCCCAATTCAAGTTGAAGAAAAGTGGTTTCGTGAAAATCGCAGAAAATTTTTTTTCAGAAACTCCGGGGTGCCTGGAGGTCGCGGTGCACCACACGACAGTTGTATTCCAAAACTGAGTCACTCAGATCACACGAGTACCCAAGCATGCTTGAAACTCATTCAAATGCAAGTGCTTCTATCTGTTGTCTTGATTGTTTCCCACTCATTCCTTTTGGTTTGGGGAACATGTCAAAATCCCATGCCCAGAGAACTTCAGGTAGAGCTCGCTTAAATGCTCAGTGGACAACCCAGGCAGGGTAAGGATCAGTATTTCCACACTACTCAGAGAATTTTGATTTTCAGTGATGGATTTTTAGCCCAATTCAAGTTGAAGACAAGTGGTTTCGTGAAAATCGCAGAAAATTTTTTTTCAGAAACTCCGGGGTGCCTGGAGGTCGCGGTGCACCACGCGACAGTTGTATTCGAAAACTGAGTCACTCAGATCACACGAGTACCCAAGCATGCTTGAAACTCAATCAAATGCAAGTGCTTCTATCTGTTGTCTTGATTGTTTCCCACTCATTCCTTTTGGTTTGGGGAACATGTCAAAATCCCATGCCCAGAGAACTTCAGGTAGAGTTCAGGGAAATGCTCAGTGGACAACCCAGGCAGGGTAAGGATTAGCATTTAAACACTACTCAGAGAATTTTTATTTTCAGGGATGGATTTTTAGCCCAATTCAAGTTGAAGAAAAGTGGTTATGTGAAAATCGCAGAAAATTTTTTTTCAGAAACTCCGGGGTGCCTGGAGGTCGCGGTGCACCACGTGACAGTTGTATTCCAAAACTGAGTCACTCAGATCACACGAGAACCCAAGCATGCTTGAAACTCATTCAAATGCAAGTGCTTCTATCTGTTGTCTTGATTGTTTCCCACTCATTCCTTTTGGTTTGGGGAACATGTCAAAATCCCATGCCCAGAGAACTTCAAGTAGAGTTCGCGGAAATGCTCAGTGGACACCCCAGGTAGGGTAAGGATCAGTATTTCCACACTACTCAGAGAATTTTCATTTTCAGTGATGGATTTTTAGCCCAATTCAAGTTGAAGAAAAGTGGTTTCGTGAAAATCGCCGAAAATTTTTTTTCAGAAACTCCGGGGTGCCTGGAGGTCGCGGTGCACCACGCGACAGTTGTATTCAAAAACTGAGTCACTCAGATCACACGAGTACCCAAGCATGCTTGAAACTCATTCAAATGCAAGTGCTTCTATCTGTTGTCTTGATTGTTTCCCACTCATTCCTTTTGGTTTGGGGAACATGTCAAAATCCCATGCCCAGAGAACTTCAGGTAGAGTTCGGGGAAATGCTCAGTGGACAACCCAGGCAGGGTAAGGATTAGCATTTACACACTACTCAGAGAATTTTTATTTTCAGGGATGGATTTTTAGCCCAATTCAAGTTGAAGAAAAGTGGTTTCGTGAAAATCGCCGAAATTTTTTTTTCAGAAACTCCGGGGTGCCTGGAGGTCGCGGTGCACCACGCCACAGTTGTATTCGAAAACTGAGTCACTCAGATCACACGAGTACCCAAGCATGCTTGAAACTCATTCAAATGCAAGTGCTTCTATCTGTTGTCTTGATTGTTTCCCACTCATTCCTTTTGGTTTGGGGAACATGTCAAAATCCCATGCCCAGAGAAATTCAGGTAGAGTTCGGGGAAATGCTCAGTGGACAACCCAGGCAGGGTAAGGATCAGCATTTACACACTACTCAGAGAATTTTTATTTTCAGGGATGGATTTTTAGCCCAATTCAAGTTGAAGAAAAGTGGTTTCGTGAAAATCGCAGAAAATTTTTTTTCAGAAACTCCGGGGTGCCTGGAGGTCGCGACAGTTGTATTCCAAAACTGAGTCACTCAGATCACACGAGAACCCAAGCATGCTTGAAACTCATTCAAATGCAAGTGCTTCTATCTGTTGTCTTGATTGTTTCCCACTCATTCCTTTTGGTTTGGGTAACATGTCAAAATCCCATGCCCAGAGAACTTCAAGTAGAGTTCGCGGAAATGCTCAGTGGACACCCCAGGTAGGGTAAGGATCAGTATTTCCACACTACTCGGAGAATTTTTATTTTCAGTGATGGATTTTTAGCCCAATTCAAGTTGAAGAAAAGTGGTTTCGTGAAAATCGCAGAAAATTTTTTTTCAGAAACTCCGGGGTGCCTGGAGGTCGCGGTGCACCACGCGACAGTTGTATTCGAAAACTGAGTCGCTCAGATCACACGAGTACCCAAGCATGCTTGAAACTCATTCAAATGCAAGTGCTTCTATCTGTTGTCTTGATTGTTTCCCACTCATTCCTTTTGGTTTGGGGAACATGTCAAAATCCCATGCCCAGAGAACTTCAGGTAGAGTTCGGGGAAATGCTCAGTGGACAACCCAGGCAGGGTAAGGATCAGCATTTACACACTACTCAGAGAATTTTTATTTTCAGGGATGGATTTTTAGCCCAATTCAAGTTGAAGAAAAGTGGTTTCGTGAAAATCGCAGAAAATTTTTTTTCAGAAACTCCGGGGTGCCTGGAGGTCGCGACAGTTGTATTCCAAAACTGAGTCACTCAGATCACACGAGAACCCAAGCATGCTTGAAACTCATTCAAATGCAAGTGCTTCTATCTGTTGTCTTGATTGTTTCCCACTCATTCCTTTTGGTTTGGGTAACATGTCAAAATCCCATGCCCAGAGAACTTCAAGTAGAGTTCGCGGAAATGCTCAGTGGACACCCCAGGTAGGGTAAGGATCAGTATTTCCACACTACTCAGAGAATTTTTATTTTCAGGGATGGATTTTTAGCCCAATTCAAGTTGAAGAAAAGTGGTTTCGTGAAAATCGCAGAAAATTTTTTTTCAGAAACTCCGGGGTGCCTGGAGGTCGCGGTGCACCACGCGACAGTTGTATTCCAAAACTGAGTCACTCAGATCACACGAGTACCCAAGCATGCTTGAAACTCATTCAAATGCAAGTGCTTCTATCTGTTGTCTTGATTGTTTCCCACTCATTCCTTTTGGTTTGGGGAACATGTCAAAATCCCATGCCCAGAGAACTTCAGGTAGAGTTCGGGGAAATGCTCAGTGGACAACCCAGGCAGGGTAAGGATTAGCATTTACACACTACTCAGAGAATTTTTATTTTCAGGGATGGATTTTTAGCCCAATTCAAGTTGAAGAAAAGTGGTTTTGTGAAAATCGCAGAAAATTTTTTTTCAGAAATTCCGGGGTGCCTGGAGGTCGCGGTGCACCACGCGACAGTTGTATTCGAAAACTGAGTCACTCAGATCACACGAGTACCCAAGCATGCTTGAAACTCAATCAAATGCAAGTGCTTCTATCTGTTGTCTTGATTGTTTCCCACTCATTCCTTTTGGTTTGGGGAACATGTCAAAATCCCATGCCCAGAGAACTTCAGGTAGAGTTCGGGGAAATGCTCAGTGGACAACCCAGGCAGGGTAAGGATTAGCATTTACACACTACTCAGAGAATTTTTATTTTCAGGGATGGATTTTTAGCCCAATTCAAGTTGAAGAAAAGTGGTTTCGTGAAAATCGCCGAAAATTTTTTTTCAGAAACTCCGGGGTGCCTGGAGGTCGCGATGCACCACGCCACAGTTGTATTCGAAAACTGAGTCACTCAGATCACACGAGTACCCAAGCATGCTTGAAACTCATTCAAATGCAAGTGCTTCTATCTGTTGTCTTGATTGTTTCCCACTCATTCCTTTTGGTTTGGGGAACATGTCAAAATCCCATGCCCAGAGAACTTCAGGTAGAGTTCGGGGAAATGCTCAGTGGACAACCTAGGCAGGGTAAGGATCAGCATTTACACACTACTCAGAGAATTTTTATTTTCAGGGATGGATTTTTAGCCCAATTCAAGTTGAAGAAAAGTGGTTTTGTGAAAATCGCAGAAAATTTTTTTTCAGAAACTCCGGGGTGCCTGGAGGTCGCGGTGCACCACGCGACAGTTGTATTCCAAAACTGAGTCACTCAGATCACACGAGAACCCAAGCATGCTTGAAACTCATTCAAATGCAAGTGCTTCTATCTGTTGTCTTGATTGTTTCCCACTCATTCCTTTTGGTTTGGGTAACATGTCAAAATCCCATGCCCAGAGAACTTCAAGTAGAGTTCGCGGAAATGCTCAGTGGACACCCCAGGTAGGGTAAGGATCAGTATTTCCACACTACTCAGAGAATTTTTATTTTCAGTGATGGATTTTTAGCCCAATTCAAGTTGAAGAAAAGTGGTTTCGTGAAAATCGCAGAAAATTTTTTTTCAGAAACTCCGGGGTGCCTGGAGGTCGCGGTGCACCACGCGACAGTTGTATTCCAAAACTGAGTCACTCAGATCACACGAGTACCCAAGCATGCTTGAAACTCATTCAAATGCAAGTGCTTCTATCTGTTGTCTTGATTGTTTCCCACTCATTCCTTTTGGTTTGGGGAACATGTCAAAATCCCATGCCCAGAGAACTTCAGGTAGAGTTCGGGGAAATGCTCAGTGGACAACCCAGGCAGGGTAAAGATTAGCATTTACACACTACTCAGAGAATTTTTATTTTCAGGGATGGATTTTTAGCCCAATTCAAGTTGAAGAAAAGTGGTTTTGTGAAAATCGCAGAAATTTTTTTTTCAGAAACTCCGGGGTGCCTGGAGGTCGCGGTGCACCACGCGACAGTTGTATTCCAAAACTGAGTCACTCAGATCACACGAGAACCCAAGCATGCTTGAAACTCATTCAAATGCAAGTGCTTCTATCTGTTGTCTTGGTTGTTTCCCACTCATTCCTTTTGGTTTGGGTAACATGTCAAAATCCCATGCCCAGAGAACTTCAAGTAGAGTTCGCAGAAATGCTCAGTGGACACCCCAGGTAGGGTAAGGATCAGTATTTCCACACTACTCAGAGAATTTTTATTTTCAGTGATGGATTTTTAGCCCAATTCAAGTTGAAGAAAAGTGGTTTCGTGAAAATCGCAGAAAATTTTTTTTCAGAAACTCCGGGGTGCCTGGAGGTCGCGGTGCACCACGCGACAGTTGTATTCAAAAACTGAGTCACTCAGATCACACGAGTACCCAAGCATGCTTGAAACTCATTCAAATGCAAGTGCTTCTATCTGTTGTCTTGATTGTTTCCCACTCATTCCTTTTGGTTTGGGGAACATGTCAAAATCCCATGCCCAGAGAACTTCAGGTAGAGTTCGCGGAAATGCTCAGTGGACATCCCAGGTAGGGTAAGGATCAGCATTTCCACACTACTCAGTGAATATTTATTTTCAGTGATGGATTTTTAGCCCAATTCAAGTTGAAGAAAAGTGGTTTCGTGAAAATCGCAGAAAATTTTTTTTCAGAAACTCCGGGGTGCCTGGAGGTCGCGGTGCACCACACGACAGTTGTATTCGAAAACTGAGTCACTCAGATCACACGAGTACCCAAGCATGCTTGAAACTCATTCAAATGCAAGTGCTTCTATCTGTTGTCTTGATTGTTTCCCACTCATTCCTTTTGGTTTGGGGAACATGTCAAAATCCCATGCCCAGAGAACTTCAGGTAGAGTTCGGGGAAATGCTCAGTGGACAACCCAGGCAGGGTAAGGATCAGCATTTACACACTACTCAGAGAATTTTTATTTTCAGGGATGGATTTTTAGCCCAATTCAAGTTGAAGAAAAGTGGTTTCGTGAAAATCGCAGAAAATTTTTTTTCAGAAACTCCGGGGTGCCTGGAGGTCGCGGTGCACCACGCGACAGTTGTATTCGAAAACTGAGTCGCTCAGATCACACGAGTACCCAAGCATGCTTGAAACTCATTCAAATGCAAGTGCTTCTATCTGTTGTCTTGATTGTTTCCAACTCATTCCTTTTGGTTTGGGGAACATGTCAAAATCTCTTGCCCAGAGAACTTCAGGTAGAGTTCGGGGAAATGCTCAGTGGACAACCCAGGCAGGGTAAGGATCAGCATTTACACACTACTCAGAGAATTTTTATTTTCAGTGATGGATTTTTAGCCCAATTCAAGTTGAAGAAAAGTGGTTTCGTGAATATCGCAGAAAATTTTTTTTCAGAAACTCCGGGGTGCCTGGAGGTCGCGGTGCACCACCCGACAGTTGTATTCCAAAACTGAGTCACTCAGATCACACGAGTACCCAAGCATGCTTGAAACTCATTCAAATGCAAGTGCTTCTATCTGTTGTCTTGATTGTTTCCCACTCATTCCTTTTGGTTTGGGGAACATGTCAAAATCCCATGCCCAGAGAACTTCAGGTAGAGCTCGCAGAAATGCTCAGTGGACAACCCAGGCAGGGTAAGGATCAGTATTTCCACACTACTCAGAGAATTTTTATTTTCAGTGATGGATTTTTAGCCCAATTCAACTTGAAGAAAAGTGGTTTCGTGAAAATCGCAGAAAATTTTTTTTCAGAAACTCCGGGGTGCCTGGAGGTCGCGGTGCACCACGCGACAGTTGTGTTCGAAAACTGAGTCACTCAGATCACACGAGTACCCAAGCATGCTTGAAACTCATTCAAATGCAAGTGCTTCTATCTGTTGTCTTGATTGTTTCCCACTCATTCCTTTTGGTTTGGGGAACATGTCAAAATCCCATGCCCAGAGAACTTCAGGTAGAGTTCGGGGAAATGCTCAGTGGACAACCCAGGCAGGGTAAGGATCAGCATTTACACACTACTCAGAGAATTTTTATTTTCAGGGATGGATTTTTAGCCCAATTCAAGTTGAAGAAAAGTGGTTTCGTGAAAATCGCAGAAAATTTTTTTTCAGAAACTCTGGGGTGCCTGGAGGTCGCGGTGCACCACGCGACAGTTGTATTCGAAAACTGAGTCGCTCAGATCACACGAGTACCCAAGCATGCTTGAAACTCATTCAAATGCAAGTGCTTCTATCTGTTGTCTTGATTGTTTCCAACTCATTCCTTTTGGTTTGGGGAACATGTCAAAATCCCATGCCCAGAGAACTTCAGGTAGAGTTCGGGGAAATGCTCAGTGGACAACCCAGGCAGGGTAAAGATTAGCATTTACACACTACTCAGAGAATTTTTATTTTCAGGGATGGATTTTTAGCCCAATTCAAGTTGAAGAAAAGTGGTTTTGTGAAAATCGCAGAAAATTTTTTTTCAGAAACTCCGGGGTGCCTGGAGGTCGCGGTGCACCACGCGACAGTTGTATTCGAAAACTGAGTCGCTCAGATCACACGAGTACCCAAGCATGCTTGAAACTCATTCAAATGCAAGTGCTTCTATCTGTTGTCTTGATTGTTTCCAACTCATTCCTTTTGGTTTGGGGAACATGTCAAAATCTCTTGCCCAGAGAACTTCAGGTAGAGTTCGGGGAAATGCTCAGTGGACAACCCAGGCAGGGTAAGGATCAGCATTTACACACTACTCAGAGAATTTTTATTTTCAGTGATGGATTTTTAGCCCAATTCAAGTTGAAGAAAAGTGGTTTCGTGAATATCGCAGAAAATTTTTTTTCAGAAACTCCGGGGTGCCTGGAGGTCGCGGTGCACCACCCGACAGTTGTATTCCAAAACTGAGTCACTCAGATCACACGAGTACCCAAGCATGCTTGAAACTCATTCAAATGCAAGTGCTTCTATCTGCTGTCTTGATTGTTTCCCACTCATTCCTTTTGGTTTGGGGAACATGTCAAAATCCCATGCCCAGAGAACTTCAGGTAGAGCTCGCAGAAATGCTCAGTGGACAACCCAGGCAGGGTAAGGATCAGTATTTCCACACTACTCAGAGAATTTTTATTTTCAGTGATGGATTTTTAGCCCAATTCAAGTTGAAGAAAAGTGGTTTCGTGAAAATCGCAGAAATTTTTTTTTCAGAAACTCCGGGGTGCCTGGAGGTCGCGGTGCACCACGCAACAGTTGTATTCGAAAACTGAGTCACTCAGATCACACGAGTACCCAAGCATGCTTGAAACTCATTCAAATGCAAGTGCTTCTATCTGTTGTCTTGATTGTTTCCCACTCATTCCTTTTGGTTTGGGGAACATGTCAAAATCCCATGCCCAGAGAACTTCAGGTAGAGTTCGGGGAAATGCTCAGTGGACAACCCAGGCAGGGTAAGGATCAGCATTTACACACTACTCAGAGAATTTTTATTTTCAGGGATGGATTTTTAGCCCAATTCAAGTTGAAGAAAAGTGGTTTCGTGAAAATCACAGAAAATTTTTTTTCAGAAACTCCGGGGTGCCTGGAGGTCGCGGTGCACCACGCCACAGTTGTATTCCAAAACTGAGTCACTCAGATCACACGAGTACCCAAGCATGCTTGAAACTCATTCAAAAGCAAGTGCTTCTATCTGATGTCTTGATTGTTTCCCACTCATTCCTTTTGGTTTGGGGAACATGTCAAAATCCCATGCCCAGAGAACTTCAGGTAGAGCTCGCGGAAATGCTCAGTGGACAACCCAGGCAGGGTAAGGATCAGTATTTCCACACTACTCAGAGAATTTTTATTTTCAGTGATGGATTTTTAGCCCAATTCAAGTTGAAGAAAAGTGGTTTCGTGAAAATCGCAGAAAATTTTTTTTCAGAAACTCCGGGGTGCCTGGAGGTCGCGGTGCACCACGCGACAGTTGTATTCCAAAACTGAGTCACTCAGATCACACGAGTACCCAAGCATGCTTGAAACTCATTCAAATGCAAGTGCTTCTATCTGATGTCTTGATTGTTTCCCACTCATTCCTTTTGGTTTGGGGAACATGTCAAAATCCCATGCCCAGAGAACTTCAGGTAGAGTTCGGGGAAATGCTCAGTGGACAACCCAGGCAGGGTAAAGATTAGCATTTATACACTACTCAGAGAATTTTTATTTTCAGGGATGGATTTTTAGCCCAATTCAAGTTGAAGAAAAGTGGTTTTGTGAAAATCGCAGAAAATTTTTTTTCAGAAACTCCGGGGTGCCTGGAGGTCGCGGTGCACCACGCGACAGTTGTATTCCAAAACTGAGACACTCAGATCACACGAGAACCCAAGCATGCTTGAAACTCATTCAAATGCAAGTGCTTCTATCTGTTGTTTTGGTTGTTTCCCACTCATTCCTTTTGGTTTGGGTAACATGTCAAAATCCCATGCCCAGAGAACTTCAGGTAGAGTTCGCGGAAATGCTCAGTGGACACCCCAGGTAGGGTAAGGATCAGTATTTCCACACTACTCAGAGAATTTTTATTTTCAGTGATGGATTTCTAGCCCAATTCAAGTTGAAGAAAAGTGGTTTTGTGAAAATCGCAGAAATTTTTTTTTCAGAAACTCAGGGGTGCCTGGAGGTCGCGGTGCACCACGCGACAGTTGTATTCAAAAACTGAGTCACTCAGATCACACGAGTACCCAAGCATGCTTGAAACTCATTCAAATGCAAGAGCTTCTATGTGTTGTCTTGATTGTTTCCCACTCATTCCTTTTGGATTGGGGAACATGTCAAAATCCCATGCCCAGAGAACTTCAGGTAGAGCTCGCGGAAATGCTCAGTGGACAACCCAGGCAGGGTAAGGATTAGTATTTCCACACTACTCAGAGAATTTTTATTTTCAGTGATGGATTTTTAGCCCAATTCAAGTTGAAGACAAGTGGTTTCGTGAAAATCGCAGAAAATTTTTTTTCAGAAACTCCGGGGTGCCTGGAGGTCGCGGTGCACCACGCGACAGTTGTATTCGAAAACTGAGTCACTCAGATCACACGAGTACCCAAGCATGCTTGAAACTCATTCAAATGCAAGTGCTTCTATCTGTTGTCTTGATTGTTTCCCACTCATTCCTTTTGGTTTGGGGAACATGTCAAAATCCCATGCCCAGAGAACTTCAAGAAGAGTTCGCGGAAATGCTCAGTGGACACCCCAGGTAGGGTAAGGATCAGTATTTCCACACTACTCAGAGAATTTTTATTTTCAGTGATGGATTTTTAGCCCAATTCAAGTTGAAGAAAAGTGGTTTCGTGAAAATCGCAGAAAATTTTTTTTCAGAAACTCCGGGGTGCCTGGAGGTCGCGGTGCACCACGCGACAGTTGTATTTGAAAACTGAGTCACTCAGATCACACGAGTACCCAAGCATGCTTGAAACTCATTCAAATGCAAGTGCTTCTATCTGTTGTCTTGATTGTTTCCCACTCATTCCTTTTGGTTTGGGGAACATGTCAAAATCCCATGCCCAGAGAACTTCAGGTAGAGTTCGGGGAAATGCTCAGTGGACAACCCAGGCAGGGTAAGGATTAGCATTTACACACTACTCAGAGAATTTTTATTTTCAGGGATGGATTTTTAGCCCAATTCAAGTTGAAGAAAAGTGGTTTCGTGAAAATCGCCGAAATTTTTTTTTCAGAAACTCCGGGGTGCCTGGAGGTCGCGGTGCACCACGCCACAGTTGTATTCGAAAACTGAGTCACTCAGATCACACGAGTACCCAAGCATGCTTGAAACTCATTCAAATGCAAGTGCTTCTATCTGTTGTCTTGATTGTTTCCCACTCATTCCTTTTGGTTTGGGGAACATGTCAAAATCCCATGCCCAGAGAAATTCAGGTAGAGTTCGGGGAAATGCTCAGTGGACAACCCAGGCAGGGTAAGGATCAGCATTTACACACTACTCAGAGAATTTTTATTTTCAGGGATGGATTTTTAGCCCAATTCAAGTTGAAGAAAAGTGGTTTCGTGAAAATCGCAGAAAATTTTTTTTCAGAAACTCCGGGGTGCCTGGAGGTCGCGACAGTTGTATTCCAAAACTGAGTCACTCAGATCACACGAGAACCCAAGCATGCTTGAAACTCATTCAAATGCAAGTGCTTCTATCTGTTGTCTTGATTGTTTCCCACTCATTCCTTTTGGTTTGGGTAACATGTCAAAATCCCATGCCCAGAGAACTTCAAGTAGAGTTCGCGGAAATGCTCAGTGGACACCCCAGGTAGGGTAAGGATCAGTATTTCCACACTACTCAGAGAATTTTTATTTTCAGTGATGGATTTTTAGCCCAATTCAAGTTGAAGAAAAGTGGTTTCGTGAAAATCGCAGAAAATTTTTTTTCAGAAACTCCGGGGTGCCTGGAGGTCGCGGTGCACCACGCGACAGTTGTATTCGAAAACTGAGTCGCTCAGATCACACGAGTACCCAAGCATGCTTGAAACTCATTCAAATGCAAGTGCTTCTATCTGTTGTTTTGATTGTTTCCCACTCATTCCTTTTGGTTTGGGGAACATGTCAAAATCCCATGCCCAGAGAACTTCAGGTAGAGTTCGGGGAAATGCTCAGTGGACAACCCAGGCAGGGTAAGGATCAGCATTTACACACTACTCAGAGAATTTTTATTTTCAGGGATGGATTTTTAGCCCAATTCAAGTTGAAGAAAAGTGGTTTCGTGAAAATCGCAGAAAATTTTTTTTCAGAAACTCCGGGGTGCCTGGAGGTCGCGACAGTTGTATTCCAAAACTGAGTCACTCAGATCACACGAGAACCCAAGCATGCTTGAAACTCATTCAAATGCAAGTGCTTCTATCTGTTGTCTTGATTGTTTCCCACTCATTCCTTTTGGTTTGGGTAACATGTCAAAATCCCATGCCCAGAGAACTTCAAGTAGAGTTCGCGGAAATGCTCAGTGGACACCCCAGGTAGGGTAAGGATCAGTATTTCCACACTACTCAGAGAATTTTTATTTTCAGGGATGGATTTTTAGCCCAATTCAAGTTGAAGAAAAGTGGTTTCGTGAAAATCGCAGAAAATTTTTTTTCAGAAACTCCGGGGTGCCTGGAGGTCGCGGTGCACCACGCGACAGTTGTATTCCAAAACTGAGTCACTCAGATCACACGAGTACCCAAGCATGCTTGAAACTCATTCAAATGCAAGTGCTTCTATCTGTTGTCTTGATTGTTTCCCACTCATTCCTTTTGGTTTGGGGAACATGTCAAAATCCCATGCCCAGAGAACTTCAGGTAGAGTTCGGGGAAATGCTCAGTGGACAACCCAGGCAGGGTAAGGATTAGCATTTACACACTACTCAGAGAATTTTTATTTTCAGGGATGGATTTTTAGCCCAATTCAAGTTGAAGAAAAGTGGTTTTGTGAAAATCGCAGAAAATTTTTTTTCAGAAACTCCGGGGTGCCTGGAGGTCGCGGTGCACCACGCGACAGTTGTATTCGAAAACTGAGTCACTCAGATCACACGAGTACCCAAGCATGCTTGAAACTCAATCAAATGCAAGTGCTTCTATCTGTTGTCTTGATTGTTTCCCACTCATTCCTTTTGGTTTGGGGAACATGTCAAAATCCCATGCCCAGAGAACTTCAGGTAGAGTTCGGGGAAATGCTCAGTGGACAACCCAGGCAGGGTAAGGATTAGCATTTACACACTACTCAGAGAATTTTTATTTTCAGGGATGGATTTTTAGCCCAATTCAAGTTGAAGAAAAGTGGTTTCGTGAAAATCGCCGAAAATTTTTTTTCAGAAACTCCGGGGTGCCTGGAGGTCGCGATGCACCACGCCACAGTTGTATTCGAAAACTGAGTCACTCAGATCACACGAGTACCCAAGCATGCTTGAAACTCATTCAAATGCAAGTGCTTCTATCTGTTGTCTTGATTGTTTCCCACTCATTCCTTTTGGTTTGGGGAACATGTCAAAATCCCATGCCCAGAGAACTTCAGGTAGAGTTCGGGGAAATGCTCAGTGGACAACCTAGGCAGGGTAAGGATCAGCATTTACACACTACTCAGAGAATTTTTATTTTCAGGGATGGATTTTTAGCCCAATTCAAGTTGAAGAAAAGTGGTTTTGTGAAAATCGCAGAAAATTTTTTTTCAGAAACTCCGGGGTGCCTGGAGGTCGCGGTGCACCACGCGACAGTTGTATTCCAAAACTGAGTCACTCAGATCACACGAGAACCCAAGCATGCTTGAAACTCATTCAAATGCAAGTGCTTCTATCTGTTGTCTTGATTGTTTCCCACTCATTCCTTTTGGTTTGGGTAACATGTCAAAATCCCATGCCCAGAGAACTTCAAGTAGAGTTCGCGGAAATGCTCAGTGGACACCCCAGGTAGGGTAAGGATCAGTATTTCCACACTACTCAGAGAATTTTTATTTTCAGTGATGGATTTTTAGCCCAATTCAAGTTGAAGAAAAGTGGTTTCGTGAAAATCGCAGAAAATTTTTTTTCAGAAACTCCGGGGTGCCTGGAGGTCGCGGTGCACCACGCGACAGTTGTATTCCAAAACTGAGTCACTCAGATCACACGAGTACCCAAGCATGCTTGAAACTCATTCAAATGCAAGTGCTTCTATCTGTTGTCTTGATTGTTTCCCACTCATTCCTTTTGGTTTGGGGAACATGTCAAAATCCCATGCCCAGAGAACTTCAGGTAGAGTTCGGGGAAATGCTCAGTGGACAACCCAGGCAGGGTAAAGATTAGCATTTACACACTACTCAGAGAATTTTTATTTTCAGGGATGGATTTTTAGCCCAATTCAAGTTGAAGAAAAGTGGTTTTGTGAAAATCGCAGAAATTTTTTTTTCAGAAACTCCGGGGTGCCTGGAGGTCGCGGTGCACCACGCGACAGTTGTATTCCAAAACTGAGTCACTCAGATCACACGAGAACCCAAGCATGCTTGAAACTCATTCAAATGCAAGTGCTTCTATCTGTTGTCTTGGTTGTTTCCCACTCATTCCTTTTGGTTTGGGTAACATGTCAAAATCCCATGCCCAGAGAACTTCAAGTAGAGTTCGCAGAAATGCTCAGTGGACACCCCAGGTAGGGTAAGGATCAGTATTTCCACACTACTCAGAGAATTTTTATTTTCAGTGATGGATTTTTAGCCCAATTCAAGTTGAAGAAAAGTGGTTTCGTGAAAATCGCAGAAAATTTTTTTTCAGAAACTCCGGGGTGCCTGGAGGTCGCGGTGCACCACGCGACAGTTGTATTCAAAAACTGAGTCACTCAGATCACACGAGTACCCAAGCATGCTTGAAACTCATTCAAATGCAAGTGCTTCTATCTGTTGTCTTGATTGTTTCCCACTCATTCCTTTTGGTTTGGGGAACATGTCAAAATCCCATGCCCAGAGAACTTCAGGTAGAGTTCGCGGAAATGCTCAGTGGACATCCCAGGTAGGGTAAGGATCAGCATTTCCACACTACTCAGTGAATATTTATTTTCAGTGATGGATTTTTAGCCCAATTCAAGTTGAAGAAAAGTGGTTTCGTGAATATCGCAGAAAATTTTTTTTCAGAAACTCCGGGGTGCCTGGAGGTCGCGGTGCACCACCCGACAGTTGTATTCCAAAACTGAGTCACTCAGATCACACGAGTACCCAAGCATGCTTGAAACTCATTCAAATGCAAGTGCTTCTATCTGTTGTCTTGATTGTTTCCCACTCATTCCTTTTGGTTTGGGGAACATGTCAAAATCCCATGCCCAGAGAACTTCAGGTAGAGCTCGCAGAAATGCTCAGTGGACAACCCAGGCAGGGTAAGGATCAGTATTTCCACACTACTCAGAGAATTTTTATTTTCAGTGATGGATTTTTAGCCCAATTCAACTTGAAGAAAAGTGGTTTCGTGAAAATCGCAGAAAATTTTTTTTCAGAAACTCCGGGGTGCCTGGAGGTCGCGGTGCACCACGCGACAGTTGTGTTCGAAAACTGAGTCACTCAGATCACACGAGTACCCAAGCATGCTTGAAACTCATTCAAATGCAAGTGCTTCTATCTGTTGTCTTGATTGTTTCCCACTCATTCCTTTTGGTTTGGGGAACATGTCAAAATCCCATGCCCAGAGAACTTCAGGTAGAGTTCGGGGAAATGCTCAGTGGACAACCCAGGCAGGGTAAGGATCAGCATTTACACACTACTCAGAGAATTTTTATTTTCAGGGATGGATTTTTAGCCCAATTCAAGTTGAAGAAAAGTGGTTTCGTGAAAATCGCAGAAAATTTTTTTTCAGAAACTCTGGGGTGCCTGGAGGTCGCGGTGCACCACGCGACAGTTGTATTCGAAAACTGAGTCGCTCAGATCACACGAGTACCCAAGCATGCTTGAAACTCATTCAAATGCAAGTGCTTCTATCTGTTGTCTTGATTGTTTCCAACTCATTCCTTTTGGTTTGGGGAACATGTCAAAATCCCATGCCCAGAGAACTTCAGGTAGAGTTCGGGGAAATGCTCAGTGGACAACCCAGGCAGGGTAAAGATTAGCATTTACACACTACTCAGAGAATTTTTATTTTCAGGGATGGATTTTTAGCCCAATTCAAGTTGAAGAAAAGTGGTTTTGTGAAAATCGCAGAAAATTTTTTTTCAGAAACTCCGGGGTGCCTGGAGGTCGCGGTGCACCACGCGACAGTTGTATTCGAAAACTGAGTCGCTCAGATCACACGAGTACCCAAGCATGCTTGAAACTCATTCAAATGCAAGTGCTTCTATCTGTTGTCTTGATTGTTTCCAACTCATTCCTTTTGGTTTGGGGAACATGTCAAAATCTCTTGCCCAGAGAACTTCAGGTAGAGTTCGGGGAAATGCTCAGTGGACAACCCAGGCAGGGTAAGGATCAGCATTTACACACTACTCAGAGAATTTTTATTTTCAGTGATGGATTTTTAGCCCAATTCAAATTGAAGAAAAGTGGTTTCGTGAATATCGCAGAAAATTTTTTTTCAGAAACTCCGGGGTGCCTGGAGGTCGCGGTGCACCACCCGACAGTTGTATTCCAAAACTGAGTCACTCAGATCACACGAGTACCCAAGCATGCTTGAAACTCATTCAAATGCAAGTGCTTCTATCTGCTGTCTTGATTGTTTCCCACTCATTCCTTTTGGTTTGGGGAACATGTCAAAATCCCATGCCCAGAGAACTTCAGGTAGAGCTCGCAGAAATGCTCAGTGGACAACCCAGGCAGGGTAAGGATCAGTATTTCCACACTACTCAGAGAATTTTTATTTTCAGTGATGGATTTTTAGCCCAATTCAAGTTGAAGAAAAGTGGTTTCATGAAAATCGCAGAAATTTTTTTTTCAGAAACTCCGGGGTGCCTGGAGGTCGCGGTGCACCACGCAACAGTTGTATTCGAAAACTGAGTCACTCAGATCACACGAGTACCCAAGCATGCTTGAAACTCATTCAAATGCAAGTGCTTCTATCTGTTGTCTTGATTGTTTCCCACTCATTCCTTTTGGTTTGGGGAACATGTCAAAATCCCATGCCCAGAGAACTTCAGGTAGAGTTCGGGGAAATGCTCAGTGGACAACCCAGGCAGGGTAAGGATCAGCATTTACACACTACTCAGAGAATTTTTATTTTCAGGGATGGATTTTTAGCCCAATTCAAGTTGAAGAAAAGTGGTTTCGTGAAAATCACAGAAAATTTTTTTTCAGAAACTCCGGGGTGCCTGGAGGTCGCGGTGCACCACGCCACAGTTGTATTCCAAAACTGAGTCACTCAGATCACACGAGTACCCAAGCATGCTTGAAACTCATTCAAATGCAAGTGCTTCTATCTGTTGTCTTGATTGTTTCCCACTCATTCCTTTTGGTTTGGGGAACATGTCAAAATCCCATGCCCAGAGAACTTCAGGTAGAGCTCGCGGAAATGCTCAGTGGACAACCCAGGCAGGGTAAGGATCAGTATTTCCACACTACTCAGAGAATTTTTATTTTCAGTGATGGATTTTTAGCCCAATTCAAGTTGAAGTAAAGTGGTTTCGTGAAAATCGCAGAAAATTTTTTTTCAGAAACTCCGGGGTGCCTGGAGGTCGCGGTGCACCACGCGACAGTTGTATTCCAAAACTGAGTCACTCAGATCACACGAGTACCCAAGCATGCTTGAAACTCATTCAAAAGCAAGTGCTTCTATCTGATGTCTTGATTGTTTCCCACTCATTCCTTTTGGTTTGGGGAACATGTCAAAATCCCATGCCCAGAGAACTTCAGGTAGAGCTCGCGGAAATGCTCAGTGGACAACCCAGGCAGGGTAAGGATCAGTATTTCCACACTACTCAGAGAATTTTTATTTTCAGTGATGGATTTTTAGCCCAATTCAAGTTGAAGAAAAGTGGTTTCGTGAAAATCGCAGAAAATTTTTTTTCAGAAACTCCGGGGTGCCTGGAGGTCGCGGTGCACCACGCGACAGTTGTATTCCAAAACTGAGTCACTCAGATCACACGAGTACCCAAGCATGCTTGAAACTCATTCAAATGCAAGTGCTTCTATCTGATGTCTTGATTGTTTCCCACTCATTCCTTTTGGTTTGGGGAACATGTCAAAATCCCATGCCCAGAGAACTTCAGGTAGAGTTCGGGGAAATGCTCAGTGGACAACCCAGGCAGGGTAAAGATTAGCATTTATACACTACTCAGAGAATTTTTATTTTCAGGGATGGATTTTTAGCCCAATTCAAGTTGAAGAAAAGTGGTTTTGTGAAAATCGCAGAAAATTTTTTTTCAGAAACTCCGGGGTGCCTGGAGGTCGCGGTGCACCACGCGACAGTTGTATTCCAAAACTGAGACACTCAGATCACACGAGAACCCAAGCATGCTTGAAACTCATTCAAATGCAAGTGCTTCTATCTGTTGTTTTGGTTGTTTCCCACTCATTCCTTTTGGTTTGGGTAACATGTCAAAATCCCATGCCCAGAGAACTTCAGGTAGAGTTCGCGGAAATGCTCAGTGGACACCCCAGGTAGGGTAAGGATCAGTATTTCCACACTACTCAGAGAATTTTTATTTTCAGTGATGGATTTCTAGCCCAATTCAAGTTGAAGAAAAGTGGTTTTGTGAAAATCGCAGAAATTTTTTTTTCAGAAACTCAGGGGTGCCTGGAGGTCGCGGTGCACCACGCGACAGTTGTATTCAAAAACTGAGTCACTCAGATCACACGAGTACCCAAGCATGCTTGAAACTCATTCAAATGCAAGTGCTTCTATCTGTTGTCTTGATTGTTTCCCACTCATTCCTTTTGGTTTGGGGAACATGTCAAAATCCCATGCCCAGAGAACTTCAGGTAGAGTTCGGGGAAATGCTCAGTGGACAACCCAGGCAGGGTAAGGATTAGCATTTACACACTACTCAGAGAATTTTTATTTTCAGGGATGGATTTTTAGCCCAATTCAAGTTGAAGAAAAGTGGTTTCGTGAAAATCGCAGAAAATTTTTTTTCAGAAACTCCGGGGTGCCTGGAGGTCGCGGTGCACCACGCCACAGTTGTATTCCAAAACTGAGTCACTCAGATCACACGAGTACCCAAGCATGCTTGAAACTCATTCAAATGCAAGAGCTTCTATGTGTTGTCTTGATTGTTTCCCACTCATTCCTTTTGGATTGGGGAACATGTCAAAATCCCATGCCCAGAGAACTTCAGGTAGAGCTCGCGGAAATGCTCAGTGGACAACCCAGGCAGGGTAAGGATTAGTATTTCCACACTACTCAGAGAATTTTTATTTTCAGTGATGGATTTTTAGCCCAATTCAAGTTGAAGACAAGTGGTTTCGTGAAAATCGCAGAAAATTTTTTTTCAGAAACTCCGGGGTGCCTGGAGGTCGCGGTGCACCACGCGACAGTTGTATTCGAAAACTGAGTCACTCAGATCACACGAGTACCCAAGCATGCTTGAAACTCATTCAAATGCAAGTGCTTCTATCTGTTGTCTTGATTGTTTCCCACTCATTCCTTTTGGTTTGGGGAACATGTCAAAATCCCATGCCCAGAGAACTTCAAGAAGAGTTCGCGGAAATGCTCAGTGGACACCCCAGGTAGGGTAAGGATCAGTATTTCCACACTACTCAGAGAATTTTTATTTTCAGTGATGGATTTTTAGCCCAATTCAAGTTGAAGAAAAGTGGTTTCGTGAAAATCGCAGAAAATTTTTTTTCAGAAACTCCGGGGTGCCTGGAGGTCGCGGTGCACCACGCGACAGTTGTATTTGAAAACTGAGTCACTCAGATCACACGAGTACCCAAGCATGCTTGAAACTCATTCAAATGCAAGTGCTTCTATCTGTTGTCTTGATTGTTTCCCACTCATTCCTTTTGGTTTGGGGAACATGTCAAAATCCCATGCCCAGAGAACTTCAGGTAGAGCTCGCGGAAATGCTCAGTGGACAACCCAGGCAGGGTAAGGATCAGTATTTCCACACTACTCAGAGAATTTTTATTTTCAGTGATGGATTTTTAGCCCAATTCAAGTTGAAGAAAAGTGGTTTCGTGAAAATCGCAGAAAATTTTTTTTCAGAAACTCCGGGGTGCCTGGAGGTCGCGGTGCACCACGCGACAGTTGTATTCCAAAACTGAGTCACTCAGATCACACGAGAACCCAAGCATGCTTGAAACTCATTCAAATGCAAGTGCTTCTATCTGTTGTCTTGGTTGTTTCCCACTCATTCCTTTTGGTTTGGGTAACATGTCAAAATCCCATGCCCAGAGAATTTCAAGAAGAGTTCGCGGAAATGCTCAGTGGACACCCCAGGTAGGGTAAGGATCAGTATTTCCACACTACTCAGAGAATTTTTATTTTCAGTGATGGATTTTTAGCCCAATTCAAGTTGAAGACAAGTGGTTTCGTGAAAATCGCAGAAAATTTTTTTTCAGAAACTCCGGGGTGCCTGGAGGTCGCGGTGCACCACGCGACAGTTGTATTTAAAAACTGAGTCACTCAGATCACACGAGTACCCAAGCATGCTTGAAACTCATTCAAATGCAAGTGCTTCTATCTGTTGTCTTGATTGTTTCCCACTCATTCCTTTTGGTTTGGGTAACATGTCAAAATCCCATGCCCAGAGAACTTCAAGTAGAGTTCGCAGAAATGCTCAGTGGACACCCCAGGTAGGGTAAGGATCAGTATTTCCACACTACTCAGAGAATTTTTATTTTCAGTGATGGATTTTTAGCCCAATTCAAGTTGAAGAAAAGTGGTTTCGTGAAAATCGCAGAAAATTTTTTTTCAAAAACTCCGGGGTGCCTGGAGGTCGCGGTGCACCACGCGACAGTTGTATTCAAAAACTGAGTCACTCAGATCACACGAGTACCCAAGCATGCTTGAAACTCATTCAAATGCAAGTGCTTCTATCTGTTGTCTTGATTGTTTCCCACTCATTCCTTTTGGTTTGGGGAACATGTCAAAATCCCTAGCCCAGAGAACTTCAGGTAGAGTTCGCGGAAATGCTCAGTGGACACCCCAGGTAGGGTAAGGATCAGCATTTCCACACTACTCAGTGAATATTTATTTTCAGTGATGGATTTTTAGCCCAATTCAAGTTGAAGAAAAGTGGTTTCGTGAAAATCGCAGAAAATTTTTTTTCAGAAACTCCGGGGTGCCTGGAGGTCGCGGTGCACCACACGACAGTTGTATTCCAAAACTGAGTCACTCAGATCACACGAGTACCCAAGCATGCTTGAAACTCATTCAAATGCAAGTGCTTCTATCTGTTGTCTTGATTGTTTCCCACTCATTCCTTTTGGTTTGGGGAACATGTCAAAATCCCATGCCCAGAGAACTTCAGGTAGAGCTCGCTTAAATGCTCAGTGGACAACCCAGGCAGGGTAAGGATCAGTATTTCCACACTACTCAGAGAATTTTGATTTTCAGTGATGGATTTTTAGCCCAATTCAAGTTGAAGACAAGTGGTTTCGTAAAAATCGCAGAAAATTTTTTTTCAGAAACTCCGGGGTGCCTGGAGGTCGCGGTGCACCACGCGACAGTTGTATTCGAAAACTGAGTCACTCAGATCACACGAGTACCCAAGCATGCTTGAAACTCAATCAAATGCAAGTGCTTCTATCTGTTGTCTTGATTGTTTCCCACTCATTCCTTTTGGTTTGGGGAACATGTCAAAATCCCATGCCCAGAGAACTTCAGGTAGAGTTCAGGGAAATGCTCAGTGGACAACCCAGGCAGGGTAAGGATTAGCATTTAAACACTACTCAGAGAATTTTTATTTTCAGGGATGGATTTTTAGCCCAATTCAAGTTGAAGAAAAGTGGTTATGTGAAAATCGCAGAAAATTTTTTTTCAGAAACTCCGGGGTGCCTGGAGGTCGCGGTGCACCACGTGACAGTTGTATTCCAAAACTGAGTCACTCAGATCACACGAGAACCCAAGCATGCTTGAAACTCATTCAAATGCAAGTGCTTCTATCTGTTGTCTTGATTGTTTCCCACTCATTCCTTTTGGTTTGGGGAACATGTCAAAATCCCATGCCCAGAGAACTTCAAGTAGAGTTCGCGGAAATGCTCAGTGGACACCCCAGGTAGGGTAAGGATCAGTATTTCCACACTACTCAGAGAATTTTCATTTTCAGTGATGGATTTTTAGCCCAATTCAAGTTGAAGAAAAGTGGTTTCGTGAAAATCGCCGAAAATTTTTTTTCAGAAACTCCGGGGTGCCTGGAGGTCGCGGTGCACCACGCGACAGTTGTATTCAAAAACTGAGTCACTCAGATCACACGAGTACCCAAGCATGCTTGAAACTCATTCAAATGCAAGTGCTTCTATCTGTTGTCTTGATTGTTTCCCACTCATTCCTTTTGGTTTGGGGAACATGTCAAAATCCCATGCCCAGAGAACTTCAGGTAGAGTTCGGGGAAATGCTCAGTGGACAACCCAGGCAGGGTAAGGATTAGCATTTACACACTACTCAGAGAATTTTTATTTTCAGGGATAGATTTTTAGCCCAATTCAAGTTGAAGAAAAGTGGTTTCGTGAAAATCGCCGAAATTTTTTTTTCAGAAACTCCGGGGTGCCTGGAGGTCGCGGTGCACCACGCCACAGTTGTATTCGAAAACTGAGTCACTCAGATCACACGAGTACCCAAGCATGCTTGAAACTCATTCAAATGCAAGTGCTTCTATCTGTTGTCTTGATTGTTTCCCACTCATTCCTTTTGGTTTGGGGAACATGTCAAAATCCCATGCCCAGAGAAATTCAGGTAGAGTTCGGGGAAATGCTCAGTGGACAACCCAGGCAGGGTAAGGATCAGCATTTACACACTACTCAGAGAATTTTTATTTTCAGGGATGGATTTTTAGCCCAATTCAAGTTGAAGAAAAGTGGTTTCGTGAAAATCGCAGAAAATTTTTTTTCAGAAACTCCGGGGTGCCTGGAGGTCGCGACAGTTGTATTCCAAAACTGAGTCACTCAGATCACACGAGAACCCAAGCATGCTTGAAACTCATTCAAATGCAAGTGCTTCTATCTGTTGTCTTGATTGTTTCCCACTCATTCCTTTTGGTTTGGGTAACATGTCAAAATCCCATGCCCAGAGAACTTCAAGTAGAGTTCGCGGAAATGCTCAGTGGACACCCCAGGTAGGGTAAGGATCAGTATTTCCACACTACTCAGAGAATTTTTATTTTCAGTGATGGATTTTTAGCCCAATTCAAGTTGAAGAAAAGTGGTTTCGTGAAAATCGCAGAAATTTTTTTTTCAGAAACTCCGGGGTGCCTGGAGGTCGCGGTGCACCACGCGACAGTTGTATTCAAAAACTGAGTCGCTCA
Source organism: Atractosteus spatula (assembly GCF_055471065.1). Taxonomy (NCBI): domain Eukaryota; kingdom Metazoa; phylum Chordata; class Actinopteri; order Semionotiformes; family Lepisosteidae; genus Atractosteus; species Atractosteus spatula. The sequence goes on along the minus strand of NC_142720.1, from coordinate 25,569,918 downwards.
GATCACACGAGTACCCAAGCATGCTTGAAACTCATTCAAATGCAAGTGCTTCTATCTGTTGTCTTGATTGTTTCCCACTCATTCCTTTTGGTTTGGGGAACATGTCAAAATCCCATGCCCAGAGAACTTCAGGTAGAGCTCGCGGAAATGCTCCGTGGACAACCCAGGCAGGGTAAGGATCAGTATTTCCACACTACTCAGAGAATTTTTATTTTCAGTGATGGATTTTTAGCCCAATTCAAGTTGAAGAAAAGTGGTTTCGTGAAAATCGCAGAAAATTTTTTTTCAGAAACTCCGGGGTGCCTGGAGGTCGCGGTGCACCACGCGACAGTTGTATTCCAAAACTGAGTCACTCAGATCACACGAGTACCCAAGCATGCTTGAAACTCATTCAAATGCAAGTGCTTCTATCTGTTGTCTTGATTGTTTCCCACTCATTCCTTTTGGTTTGGGGAACATGTCAAAATCCCATGCCCAGAGAACTTCAGGTAGAGCTCGCGGAAATGCTCAGTGGACAACCCAGGCAGGGTAAAGATTAGCATTTACACACTACTCAGAGAATTTTTATTTTCAGGGATGGATTTTTAGCCCAATTCAAGTTGAAGAAAAGTGGTTTTGTGAAAATCGCAGAAAATTTTTTTTCAGAAACTCCGGGGTGCCTGGAGGTCGCGGTGCACCACGCGACAGTTGTATTCCAAAACTGAGTCACTCAGATCACACGAGAACCCAAGCATGCTTGAAACTCATTCAAATGCAAGTGCTTCTATCTGTTGTCTTGGTTGTTTCCCACTCATTCCTTTTGGTTTGGGTAACATGTCAAAATCCCATGCCCAGAGAACTTCAAGTAGAGTTCGCAGAAATGCTCAGTGGACACCCCAGGTAGGGTAAGGATCAGTATTTCCACACTACTCAGAGAATTTTTATTTTCAGTGATGGATTTTTAGCCCAATTCCAGTTGAAGAAAAGTGGTTTCGTGAAAATCGCAGAAAATTTTTTTTCAGAAACTCCGGGGTGCCTGGAGGTCGCGGTGCACCACGCGACAGTTGTATTCAAAAACTGAGTCACTCAGATCACACGAGTACCCAAGCATGCTTGAAACTCATTCAAATGCAAGTGCTTCTATCTGTTGTCTTGATTGTTTCCCACTCATTCCTTTTGGTTTGGGGAACATGTCAAAATCCCATGCCCAGAGAACTTCAGGTAGAGTTCGCGGAAATGCTCAGTGGACACCCCAGGTAGGGTAAGGATCAGCATTTCCACACTACTCAGTGAATATTTATTTTCAGTGATGGATTTTTAGCCCAATTCAAGTTGAAGAAAAGTGGTTTCGTGAAAATCGCAGAAAATTTTTTTTCAGAAACTCCGGGGTGCCTGGAGGTCGCGACAGTTGTATTCCAAAACTGAGTCACTCAGATCACACGAGAACCCAAGCATGCTTGAAACTCATTCAAATGCAAGTGCTTCTATCTGTTGTCTTGATTGTTTCCCACTCATTCCTTTTGGTTTGGGTAACATGTCAAAATCCCATGCCCAGAGAACTTCAAGTAGAGTTCGCGGAAATGCTCAGTGGACACCCCAGGTAGGGTAAGGATCAGTATTTCCACACTACTCAGAGAATTTTTATTTTCAGTGATGGATTTTTAGCCCAATTCAAGTTGAAGAAAAGTGGTTTCGTGAAAATCGCAGAAAATTTTTTTTCAGAAACTCCGGGGTGCCTGGAGGTCGCGGTGCACCACGCGACAGTTGTATTCGAAAACTGAGTCGCTCAGATCACACGAGTACCCAAGCATGCTTGAAACTCATTCAAATGCAAGTGCTTCTATCTGTTGTCTTGATTGTTTCCCACTCATTCCTTTTGGTTTGGGGAACATGTCAAAATCCCATGCCCAGAGAACTTCAGGTAGAGTTCGGGGAAATGCTCAGTGGACAACCCAGGCAGGGTAAGGATCAGCATTTACACACTACTCAGAGAATTTTTATTTTCAGGGATGGATTTTTAGCCCAATTCAAGTTGAAGAAAAGTGGTTTCGTGAAAATCGCAGAAAATTTTTTTTCAGAAACTCCGGGGTGCCTGGAGGTCGCGACAGTTGTATTCCAAAACTGAGTCACTCAGATCACACGAGAACCCAAGCATGCTTGAAACTCATTCAAATGCAAGTGCTTCTATCTGTTGTCTTGATTGTTTCCCACTCATTCCTTTTGGTTTGGGTAACATGTCAAAATCCCATGCCCAGAGAACTTCAAGTAGAGTTCGCGGAAATGCTCAGTGGACACCCCAGGTAGGGTAAGGATCAGTATTTCCACACTACTCAGAGAATTTTTATTTTCAGGGATGGATTTTTAGCCCAATTCAAGTTGAAGAAAAGTGGTTTCGTGAAAATCGCAGAAAATTTTTTTTCAGAAACTCCGGGGTGCCTGGAGGTCGCGGTGCACCACGCGACAGTTGTATTCCAAAACTGAGTCACTCAGATCACACGAGTACCCAAGCATGCTTGAAACTCATTCAAATGCAAGTGCTTCTATCTGTTGTCTTGATTGTTTCCCACTCATTCCTTTTGGTTTGGGGAACATGTCAAAATCCCATGCCCAGAGAACTTCAGGTAGAGTTCGGGGAAATGCTCAGTGGACAACCCAGGCAGGGTAAGGATTAGCATTTACACACTACTCAGAGAATTTTTATTTTCAGGGATGGATTTTTAGCCCAATTCAAGTTGAAGAAAAGTGGTTTTGTGAAAATCGCAGAAAATTTTTTTTCAGAAACTCCGGGGTGCCTGGAGGTCGCGGTGCACCACGCGACAGTTGTATTCGAAAACTGAGTCACTCAGATCACACGAGTACCCAAGCATGCTTGAAACTCAATCAAATGCAAGTGCTTCTATCTGTTGTCTTGATTGTTTCCCACTCATTCCTTTTGGTTTGGGGAACATGTCAAAATCCCATGCCCAGAGAACTTCAGGTAGAGTTCGGGGAAATGCTCAGTGGACAACCCAGGCAGGGTAAGGATTAGCATTTACACACTACTCAGAGAATTTTTATTTTCAGGGATTGATTTTTAGCCCAATTCAAGTTGAAGAAAAGTGGTTTCGTGAAAATCGCCGAAAATTTTTTTTCAGAAACTCCGGGGTGCCTGGAGGTCGCGATGCACCACGCCACAGTTGTATTCGAAAACTGAGTCACTCAGATCACACGAGTACCCAAGCATGCTTGAAACTCATTCAAATGCAAGTGCTTCTATCTGTTGTCTTGATTGTTTCCCACTCATTCCTTTTGGTTTGGGGAACATGTCAAAATCCCATGCCCAGAGAACTTCAGGTAGAGTTCGGGGAAATGCTCAGTGGACAACCTAGGCAGGGTAAGGATCAGCATTTACACACTACTCAGAGAATTTTTATTTTCAGGGATGGATTTTTAGCCCAATTCAAGTTGAAGAAAAGTGGTTTTGTGAAAATCGCAGAAAATTTTTTTTCAGAAACTCCGGGGTGCCTGGAGGTCGCGGTGCACCACGCGACAGTTGTATTCCAAAACTGAGTCACTCAGATCACACGAGAACCCAAGCATGCTTGAAACTCATTCAAATGCAAGTGCTTCTATCTGTTGTCTTGATTGTTTCCCACTCATTCCTTTTGGTTTGGGTAACATGTCAAAATCCCATGCCCAGAGAACTTCAAGTAGAGTTTGCGGAAATGCTCAGTGGACACCCCAGGTAGGGTAAGGATCAGTATTTCCACACTACTCAGAGAATTTTTATTTTCAGTGATGGATTTTTAGCCCAATTCAAGTTGAAGAAAAGTGGTTTCGTGAAAATCGCAGAAAATTTTTTTTCAGAAACTCCGGGGTGCCTGGAGGTCGCGGTGCACCACGCGACAGTTGTATTCCAAAACTGAGTCACTCAGATCACACGAGTACCCAAGCATGCTTGAAACTCATTCAAATGCAAGTGCTTCTATCTGTTGTCTTGATTGTTTCCCACTCATTCCTTTTGGTTTGGGGAACATGTCAAAATCCCATGCCCAGAGAACTTCAGGTAGAGTTCGGGGAAATGCTCAGTGGACAACCCAGGCAGGGTAAAGATTAGCATTTACACACTACTCAGAGAATTTTTATTTTCAGGGATGGATTTTTAGCCCAATTCAAGTTGAAGAAAAGTGGTTTTGTGAAAATCGCAGAAATTTTTTTTTCAGAAACTCCGGGGTGCCTGGAGGTCGCGGTGCACCACGCGACAGTTGTATTCCAAAACTGAGTCACTCAGATCACACGAGAACCCAAGCATGCTTGAAACTCATTCAAATGCAAGTGCTTCTATCTGTTGTCTTGGTTGTTTCCCACTCATTCCTTTTGGTTTGGGTAACATGTCAAAATCCCATGCCCAGAGAACTTCAAGTAGAGTTCGCAGAAATGCTCAGTGGACACCCCAGGTAGGGTAAGGATCAGTATTTCCACACTACTCAGAGAATTTTTATTTTCAGTGATGGATTTTTAGCCCAATTCAAGTTGAAGAAAAGTGGTTTCGTGAAAATCGCAGAAAATTTTTTTTCAGAAACTCCGGGGTGCCTGGAGGTCGCGGTGCACCACGCGACAGTTGTATTCAAAAACTGAGTCACTCAGATCACACGAGTACCCAAGCATGCTTGAAACTCATTCAAATGCAAGTGCTTCTATCTGTTGTCTTGATTGTTTCCCACTCATTCCTTTTGGTTTGGGGAACATGTCAAAATCCCATGCCCAGAGAACTTCAGGTAGAGTTCGCGGAAATGCTCAGTGGACATCCCAGGTAGGGTAAGGATCAGCATTTCCACACTACTCAGTGAATATTTATTTTCAGTGATGGATTTTTAGCCCAATTCAAGTTGAAGAAAAGTGGTTTCGTGAAAATCGCAGAAAATTTTTTTTCAGAAACTCCGGGGTGCCTGGAGGTCGCGGTGCACCACACGACAGTTGTATTCGAAAACTGAGTCACTCAGATCACACGAGTACCCAAGCATGCTTGAAACTCATTCAAATGCAAGTGCTTCTATCTGTTGTCTTGATTGTTTCCCACTCATTCCTTTTGGTTTGGGGAACATGTCAAAATCCCATGCCCAGAGAACTTCAGGTAGAGTTCGGGGAAATGCTCAGTGGACAACCCAGGCAGGGTAAGGATCAGCATTTACACACTACTCAGAGAATTTTTATTTTCAGGGATGGATTTTTAGCCCAATTCAAGTTGAAGAAAAGTGGTTTCGTGAAAATCGCAGAAAATTTTTTTTCAGAAACTCCGGGGTGCCTGGAGGTCGCGGTGCACCACGCGACAGTTGTATTCGAAAACTGAGTCGCTCAGATCACACGAGTACCCAAGCATGCTTGAAACTCATTCAAATGCAAGTGCTTCTATCTGTTGTCTTGATTGTTTCCAACTCATTCCTTTTGGTTTGGGGAACATGTCAAAATCTCTTGCCCAGAGAACTTCAGGTAGAGTTCGGGGAAATGCTCAGTGGACAACCCAGGCAGGGTAAGGATCAGCATTTACACACTACTCAGAGAATTTTTATTTTCAGTGATGGATTTTTAGCCCAATTCAAGTTGAAGAAAAGTGGTTTCGTGAATATCGCAGAAAATTTTTTTTCAGAAACTCCGGGGTGCCTGGAGGTCGCGGTGCACCACCCGACAGTTGTATTCCAAAACTGAGTCACTCAGATCACACGAGTACCCAAGCATGCTTGAAACTCATTCAAATGCAAGTGCTTCTATCTGTTGTCTTGATTGTTTCCCACTCATTCCTTTTGGTTTGGGGAACATGTCAAAATCCCATGCCCAGAGAACTTCAGGTAGAGCTCGCAGAAATGCTCAGTGGACAACCCAGGCAGGGTAAGGATCAGTATTTCCACACTACTCAGAGAATTTTTATTTTCAGTGATGGATTTTTAGCCCAATTCAACTTGAAGAAAAGTGGTTTCGTGAAAATCGCAGAAAATTTTTTTTCAGAAACTCCGGGGTGCCTGGAGGTCGCGGTGCACCACGCGACAGTTGTGTTCGAAAACTGAGTCACTCAGATCACACGAGTACCCAAGCATGCTTGAAACTCATTCAAATGCAAGTGCTTCTATCTGTTGTCTTGATTGTTTCCCACTCATTCCTTTTGGTTTGGGGAACATGTCAAAATCCCATGCCCAGAGAACTTCAGGTAGAGTTCGGGGAAATGCTCAGTGGACAACCCAGGCAGGGTAAGGATCAGCATTTACACACTACTCAGAGAATTTTTATTTTCAGGGATGGATTTTTAGCCCAATTCAAGTTGAAGAAAAGTGGTTTCGTGAAAATCGCAGAAAATTTTTTTTCAGAAACTCTGGGGTGCCTGGAGGTCGCGGTGCACCACGCGACAGTTGTATTCGAAAACTGAGTCGCTCAGATCACACGAGTACCCAAGCATGCTTGAAACTCATTCAAATGCAAGTGCTTCTATCTGTTGTCTTGATTGTTTCCAACTCATTCCTTTTGGTTTGGGGAACATGTCAAAATCCCATGCCCAGAGAACTTCAGGTAGAGTTCGGGGAAATGCTCAGTGGACAACCCAGGCAGGGTAAAGATTAGCATTTACACACTACTCAGAGAATTTTTATTTTCAGGGATGGATTTTTAGCCCAATTCAAGTTGAAGAAAAGTGGTTTTGTGAAAATCGCAGAAAATTTTTTTTCAGAAACTCCGGGGTGCCTGGAGGTCGCGGTGCACCACGCGACAGTTGTATTCGAAAACTGAGTCGCTCAGATCACACGAGTACCCAAGCATGCTTGAAACTCATTCAAATGCAAGTGCTTCTATCTGTTGTCTTGATTGTTTCCAACTCATTCCTTTTGGTTTGGGGAACATGTCAAAATCTCTTGCCCAGAGAACTTCAGGTAGAGTTCGGGGAAATGCTCAGTGGACAACCCAGGCAGGGTAAGGATCAGCATTTACACACTACTCAGAGAATTTTTATTTTCAGTGATGGATTTTTAGCCCAATTCAAGTTGAAGAAAAGTGGTTTCGTGAATATCGCAGAAAATTTTTTTTCAGAAACTCCGGGGTGCCTGGAGGTCGCGGTGCACCACCCGACAGTTGTATTCCAAAACTGAGTCACTCAGATCACACGAGTACCCAAGCATGCTTGAAACTCATTCAAATGCAAGTGCTTCTATCTGCTGTCTTGATTGTTTCCCACTCATTCCTTTTGGTTTGGGGAACATGTCAAAATCCCATGCCCAGAGAACTTCAGGTAGAGCTCGCAGAAATGCTCAGTGGACAACCCAGGCAGGGTAAGGATCAGTATTTCCACACTACTCAGAGAATTTTTATTTTCAGTGATGGATTTTTAGCCCAATTCAAGTTGAAGAAAAGTGGTTTCGTGAAAATCGCAGAAATTTTTTTTTCAGAAACTCCGGGGTGCCTGGAGGTCGCGGTGCACCACGCAACAGTTGTATTCGAAAACTGAGTCACTCAGATCACACGAGTACCCAAGCATGCTTGAAACTCATTCAAATGCAAGTGCTTCTATCTGTTGTCTTGATTGTTTCCCACTCATTCCTTTTGGTTTGGGGAACATGTCAAAATCCCATGCCCAGAGAACTTCAGGTAGAGTTCGGGGAAATGCTCAGTGGACAACCCAGGCAGGGTAAGGATCAGCATTTACACACTACTCAGAGAATTTTTATTTTCAGGGATGGATTTTTAGCCCAATTCAAGTTGAAGAAAAGTGGTTTCGTGAAAATCACAGAAAATTTTTTTTCAGAAACTCCGGGGTGCCTGGAGGTCGCGGTGCACCACGCCACAGTTGTATTCCAAAACTGAGTCACTCAGATCACACGAGTACCCAAGCATGCTTGAAACTCATTCAAATGCAAGTGCTTCTATCTGTTGTCTTGATTGTTTCCCACTCATTCCTTTTGGTTTGGGGAACATGTCAAAATCCCATGCCCAGAGAACTTCAGGTAGAGCTCGCGGAAATGCTCAGTGGACAACCCAGGCAGGGTAAGGATCAGTATTTCCACACTACTCAGAGAATTTTTATTTTCAGTGATGGATTTTTAGCCCAATTCAAGTTGAAGTAAAGTGGTTTCGTGAAAATCGCAGAAAATTTTTTTTCAGAAACTCCGGGGTGCCTGGAGGTCGCGGTGCACCACGCGACAGTTGTATTCCAAAACTGAGTCACTCAGATCACACGAGTACCCAAGCATGCTTGAAACTCATTCAAAAGCAAGTGCTTCTATCTGATGTCTTGATTGTTTCCCACTCATTCCTTTTGGTTTGGGGAACATGTCAAAATCCCATGCCCAGAGAACTTCAGGTAGAGCTCGCGGAAATGCTCAGTGGACAACCCAGGCAGGGTAAGGATCAGTATTTCCACACTACTCAGAGAATTTTTATTTTCAGTGATGGATTTTTAGCCCAATTCAAGTTGAAGAAAAGTGGTTTCGTGAAAATCGCAGAAAATTTTTTTTCAGAAACTCCGGGGTGCCTGGAGGTCGCGGTGCACCACGCGACAGTTGTATTCCAAAACTGAGTCACTCAGATCACACGAGTACCCAAGCATGCTTGAAACTCATTCAAATGCAAGTGCTTCTATCTGATGTCTTGATTGTTTCCCACTCATTCCTTTTGGTTTGGGGAACATGTCAAAATCCCATGCCCAGAGAACTTCAGGTAGAGTTCGGGGAAATGCTCAGTGGACAACCCAGGCAGGGTAAAGATTAGCATTTATACACTACTCAGAGAATTTTTATTTTCAGGGATGGATTTTTAGCCCAATTCAAGTTGAAGAAAAGTGGTTTTGTGAAAATCGCAGAAAATTTTTTTTCAGAAACTCCGGGGTGCCTGGAGGTCGCGGTGCACCACGCGACAGTTGTATTCCAAAACTGAGACACTCAGATCACACGAGAACCCAAGCATGCTTGAAACTCATTCAAATGCAAGTGCTTCTATCTGTTGTTTTGGTTGTTTCCCACTCATTCCTTTTGGTTTGGGTAACATGTCAAAATCCCATGCCCAGAGAACTTCAGGTAGAGTTCGCGGAAATGCTCAGTGGACACCCCAGGTAGGGTAAGGATCAGTATTTCCACACTACTCAGAGAATTTTTATTTTCAGTGATGGATTTCTAGCCCAATTCAAGTTGAAGAAAAGTGGTTTTGTGAAAATCGCAGAAATTTTTTTTTCAGAAACTCAGGGGTGCCTGGAGGTCGCGGTGCACCACGCGACAGTTGTATTCAAAAACTGAGTCACTCAGATCACACGAGTACCCAAGCATGCTTGAAACTCATTCAAATGCAAGAGCTTCTATGTGTTGTCTTGATTGTTTCCCACTCATTCCTTTTGGATTGGGGAACATGTCAAAATCCCATGCCCAGAGAACTTCAGGTAGAGCTCGCGGAAATGCTCAGTGGACAACCCAGGCAGGGTAAGGATTAGTATTTCCACACTACTCAGAGAATTTTTATTTTCAGTGATGGATTTTTAGCCCAATTCAAGTTGAAGACAAGTGGTTTCGTGAAAATCGCAGAAAATTTTTTTTCAGAAACTCCGGGGTGCCTGGAGGTCGCGGTGCACCACGCGACAGTTGTATTCGAAAACTGAGTCACTCAGATCACACGAGTACCCAAGCATGCTTGAAACTCATTCAAATGCAAGTGCTTCTATCTGTTGTCTTGATTGTTTCCCACTCATTCCTTTTGGTTTGGGGAACATGTCAAAATCCCATGCCCAGAGAACTTCAAGAAGAGTTCGCGGAAATGCTCAGTGGACACCCCAGGTAGGGTAAGGATCAGTATTTCCACACTACTCAGAGAATTTTTATTTTCAGTGATGGATTTTTAGCCCAATTCAAGTTGAAGAAAAGTGGTTTCGTGAAAATCGCAGAAAATTTTTTTTCAGAAACTCCGGGGTGCCTGGAGGTCGCGGTGCACCACGCGACAGTTGTATTTGAAAACTGAGTCACTCAGATCACACGAGTACCCAAGCATGCTTGAAACTCATTCAAATGCAAGTGCTTCTATCTGTTGTCTTGATTGTTTCCCACTCATTCCTTTTGGTTTGGGGAACATGTCAAAATCCCATGCCCAGAGAACTTCAGGTAGAGTTCGGGGAAATGCTCAGTGGACAACCCAGGCAGGGTAAGGATTAGCATTTACACACTACTCAGAGAATTTTTATTTTCAGGGATGGATTTTTAGCCCAATTCAAGTTGAAGAAAAGTGGTTTCGTGAAAATCGCCGAAATTTTTTTTTCAGAAACTCCGGGGTGCCTGGAGGTCGCGGTGCACCACGCCACAGTTGTATTCGAAAACTGAGTCACTCAGATCACACGAGTACCCAAGCATGCTTGAAACTCATTCAAATGCAAGTGCTTCTATCTGTTGTCTTGATTGTTTCCCACTCATTCCTTTTGGTTTGGGGAACATGTCAAAATCCCATGCCCAGAGAAATTCAGGTAGAGTTCGGGGAAATGCTCAGTGGACAACCCAGGCAGGGTAAGGATCAGCATTTACACACTACTCAGAGAATTTTTATTTTCAGGGATGGATTTTTAGCCCAATTCAAGTTGAAGAAAAGTGGTTTCGTGAAAATCGCAGAAAATTTTTTTTCAGAAACTCCGGGGTGCCTGGAGGTCGCGACAGTTGTATTCCAAAACTGAGTCACTCAGATCACACGAGAACCCAAGCATGCTTGAAACTCATTCAAATGCAAGTGCTTCTATCTGTTGTCTTGATTGTTTCCCACTCATTCCTTTTGGTTTGGGTAACATGTCAAAATCCCATGCCCAGAGAACTTCAAGTAGAGTTCGCGGAAATGCTCAGTGGACACCCCAGGTAGGGTAAGGATCAGTATTTCCACACTACTCAGAGAATTTTTATTTTCAGTGATGGATTTTTAGCCCAATTCAAGTTGAAGAAAAGTGGTTTCGTGAAAATCGCAGAAAATTTTTTTTCAGAAACTCCGGGGTGCCTGGAGGTCGCGGTGCACCACGCGACAGTTGTATTCGAAAACTGAGTCGCTCAGATCACACGAGTACCCAAGCATGCTTGAAACTCATTCAAATGCAAGTGCTTCTATCTGTTGTCTTGATTGTTTCCCACTCATTCCTTTTGGTTTGGGGAACATGTCAAAATCCCATGCCCAGAGAACTTCAGGTAGAGTTCGGGGAAATGCTCAGTGGACAACCCAGGCAGGGTAAGGATCAGCATTTACACACTACTCAGAGAATTTTTATTTTCAGGGATGGATTTTTAGCCCAATTCAAGTTGAAGAAAAGTGGTTTCGTGAAAATCGCAGAAAATTTTTTTTCAGAAACTCCGGGGTGCCTGGAGGTCGCGACAGTTGTATTCCAAAACTGAGTCACTCAGATCACACGAGAACCCAAGCATGCTTGAAACTCATTCAAATGCAAGTGCTTCTATCTGTTGTCTTGATTGTTTCCCACTCATTCCTTTTGGTTTGGGTAACATGTCAAAATCCCATGCCCAGAGAACTTCAAGTAGAGTTCGCGGAAATGCTCAGTGGACACCCCAGGTAGGGTAAGGATCAGTATTTCCACACTACTCAGAGAATTTTTATTTTCAGGGATGGATTTTTAGCCCAATTCAAGTTGAAGAAAAGTGGTTTCGTGAAAATCGCAGAAAATTTTTTTTCAGAAACTCCGGGGTGCCTGGAGGTCGCGGTGCACCACGCGACAGTTGTATTCCAAAACTGAGTCACTCAGATCACACGAGTACCCAAGCATGCTTGAAACTCATTCAAATGCAAGTGCTTCTATCTGTTGTCTTGATTGTTTCCCACTCATTCCTTTTGGTTTGGGGAACATGTCAAAATCCCATGCCCAGAGAACTTCAGGTAGAGTTCGGGGAAATGCTCAGTGGACAACCCAGGCAGGGTAAGGATTAGCATTTACACACTACTCAGAGAATTTTTATTTTCAGGGATGGATTTTTAGCCCAATTCAAGTTGAAGAAAAGTGGTTTTGTGAAAATCGCAGAAAATTTTTTTTCAGAAACTCCGGGGTGCCTGGAGGTCGCGGTGCACCACGCGACAGTTGTATTCGAAAACTGAGTCACTCAGATCACACGAGTACCCAAGCATGCTTGAAACTCAATCAAATGCAAGTGCTTCTATCTGTTGTCTTGATTGTTTCCCACTCATTCCTTTTGGTTTGGGGAACATGTCAAAATCCCATGCCCAGAGAACTTCAGGTAGAGTTCGGGGAAATGCTCAGTGGACAACCCAGGCAGGGTAAGGATTAGCATTTACACACTACTCAGAGAATTTTTATTTTCAGGGATGGATTTTTAGCCCAATTCAAGTTGAAGAAAAGTGGTTTCGTGAAAATCGCCGAAAATTTTTTTTCAGAAACTCCGGGGTGCCTGGAGGTCGCGATGCACCACGCCACAGTTGTATTCGAAAACTGAGTCACTCAGATCACACGAGTACCCAAGCATGCTTGAAACTCATTCAAATGCAAGTGCTTCTATCTGTTGTCTTGATTGTTTCCCACTCATTCCTTTTGGTTTGGGGAACATGTCAAAATCCCATGCCCAGAGAACTTCAGGTAGAGTTCGGGGAAATGCTCAGTGGACAACCTAGGCAGGGTAAGGATCAGCATTTACACACTACTCAGAGAATTTTTATTTTCAGGGATGGATTTTTAGCCCAATTCAAGTTGAAGAAAAGTGGTTTTGTGAAAATCGCAGAAAATTTTTTTTCAGAAACTCCGGGGTGCCTGGAGGTCGCGGTGCACCACGCGACAGTTGTATTCCAAAACTGAGTCACTCAGATCACACGAGAACCCAAGCATGCTTGAAACTCATTCAAATGCAAGTGCTTCTATCTGTTGTCTTGATTGTTTCCCACTCATTCCTTTTGGTTTGGGTAACATGTCAAAATCCCATGCCCAGAGAACTTCAAGTAGAGTTCGCGGAAATGCTCAGTGGACACCCCAGGTAGGGTAAGGATCAGTATTTCCACACTACTCAGAGAATTTTTATTTTCAGTGATGGATTTTTAGCCCAATTCAAGTTGAAGAAAAGTGGTTTCGTGAAAATCGCAGAAAATTTTTTTTCAGAAACTCCGGGGTGCCTGGAGGTCGCGGTGCACCACGCGACAGTTGTATTCCAAAACTGAGTCACTCAGATCACACGAGTACCCAAGCATGCTTGAAACTCATTCAAATGCAAGTGCTTCTATCTGTTGTCTTGATTGTTTCCCACTCATTCCTTTTGGTTTGGGGAACATGTCAAAATCCCATGCCCAGAGAACTTCAGGTAGAGTTCGGGGAAATGCTCAGTGGACAACCCAGGCAGGGTAAAGATTAGCATTTACACACTACTCAGAGAATTTTTATTTTCAGGGATGGATTTTTAGCCCAATTCAAGTTGAAGAAAAGTGGTTTTGTGAAAATCGCAGAAATTTTTTTTTCAGAAACTCCGGGGTGCCTGGAGGTCGCGGTGCACCACGCGACAGTTGTATTCCAAAACTGAGTCACTCAGATCACACGAGAACCCAAGCATGCTTGAAACTCATTCAAATGCAAGTGCTTCTATCTGTTGTCTTGGTTGTTTCCCACTCATTCCTTTTGGTTTGGGTAACATGTCAAAATCCCATGCCCAGAGAACTTCAAGTAGAGTTCGCAGAAATGCTCAGTGGACACCCCAGGTAGGGTAAGGATCAGTATTTCCACACTACTCAGAGAATTTTTATTTTCAGTGATGGATTTTTAGCCCAATTCAAGTTGAAGAAAAGTGGTTTCGTGAAAATCGCAGAAAATTTTTTTTCAGAAACTCCGGGGTGCCTGGAGGTCGCGGTGCACCACGCGACAGTTGTATTCAAAAACTGAGTCACTCAGATCACACGAGTACCCAAGCATGCTTGAAACTCATTCAAATGCAAGTGCTTCTATCTGTTGTCTTGATTGTTTCCCACTCATTCCTTTTGGTTTGGGGAACATGTCAAAATCCCATGCCCAGAGAACTTCAGGTAGAGTTCGCGGAAATGCTCAGTGGACATCCCAGGTAGGGTAAGGATCAGCATTTCCACACTACTCAGTGAATATTTATTTTCAGTGATGGATTTTTAGCCCAATTCAAGTTGAAGAAAAGTGGTTTCGTGAATATCGCAGAAAATTTTTTTTCAGAAACTCCGGGGTGCCTGGAGGTCGCGGTGCACCACCCGACAGTTGTATTCCAAAACTGAGTCACTCAGATCACACGAGTACCCAAGCATGCTTGAAACTCATTCAAATGCAAGTGCTTCTATCTGTTGTCTTGATTGTTTCCCACTCATTCCTTTTGGTTTGGGGAACATGTCAAAATCCCATGCCCAGAGAACTTCAGGTAGAGCTCGCAGAAATGCTCAGTGGACAACCCAGGCAGGGTAAGGATCAGTATTTCCACACTACTCAGAGAATTTTTATTTTCAGTGATGGATTTTTAGCCCAATTCAACTTGAAGAAAAGTGGTTTCGTGAAAATCGCAGAAAATTTTTTTTCAGAAACTCCGGGGTGCCTGGAGGTCGCGGTGCACCACGCGACAGTTGTGTTCGAAAACTGAGTCACTCAGATCACACGAGTACCCAAGCATGCTTGAAACTCATTCAAATGCAAGTGCTTCTATCTGTTGTCTTGATTGTTTCCCACTCATTCCTTTTGGTTTGGGGAACATGTCAAAATCCCATGCCCAGAGAACTTCAGGTAGAGTTCGGGGAAATGCTCAGTGGACAACCCAGGCAGGGTAAGGATCAGCATTTACACACTACTCAGAGAATTTTTATTTTCAGGGATGGATTTTTAGCCCAATTCAAGTTGAAGAAAAGTGGTTTCGTGAAAATCGCAGAAAATTTTTTTTCAGAAACTCTGGGGTGCCTGGAGGTCGCGGTGCACCACGCGACAGTTGTATTCGAAAACTGAGTCGCTCAGATCACACGAGTACCCAAGCATGCTTGAAACTCATTCAAATGCAAGTGCTTCTATCTGTTGTCTTGATTGTTTCCAACTCATTCCTTTTGGTTTGGGGAACATGTCAAAATCCCATGCCCAGAGAACTTCAGGTAGAGTTCGGGGAAATGCTCAGTGGACAACCCAGGCAGGGTAAAGATTAGCATTTACACACTACTCAGAGAATTTTTATTTTCAGGGATGGATTTTTAGCCCAATTCAAGTTGAAGAAAAGTGGTTTTGTGAAAATCGCAGAAAATTTTTTTTCAGAAACTCCGGGGTGCCTGGAGGTCGCGGTGCACCACGCGACAGTTGTATTCGAAAACTGAGTCGCTCAGATCACACGAGTACCCAAGCATGCTTGAAACTCATTCAAATGCAAGTGCTTCTATCTGTTGTCTTGATTGTTTCCAACTCATTCCTTTTGGTTTGGGGAACATGTCAAAATCTCTTGCCCAGAGAACTTCAGGTAGAGTTCGGGGAAATGCTCAGTGGACAACCCAGGCAGGGTAAGGATCAGCATTTACACACTACTCAGAGAATTTTTATTTTCAGTGATGGATTTTTAGCCCAATTCAAGTTGAAGAAAAGTGGTTTCGTGAATATCGCAGAAAATTTTTTTTCAGAAACTCCGGGGTGCCTGGAGGTCGCGGTGCACCACCCGACAGTTGTATTCCAAAACTGAGTCACTCAGATCACACGAGTACCCAAGCATGCTTGAAACTCATTCAAATGCAAGTGCTTCTATCTGCTGTCTTGATTGTTTCCCACTCATTCCTTTTGGTTTGGGGAACATGTCAAAATCCCATGCCCAGAGAACTTCAGGTAGAGCTCGCAGAAATGCTCAGTGGACAACCCAGGCAGGGTAAGGATCAGTATTTCCACACTACTCAGAGAATTTTTATTTTCAGTGATGGATTTTTAGCCCAATTCAAGTTGAAGAAAAGTGGTTTCATGAAAATCGCAGAAATTTTTTTTTCAGAAACTCCGGGGTGCCTGGAGGTCGCGGTGCACCACGCAACAGTTGTATTCGAAAACTGAGTCACTCAGATCACACGAGTACCCAAGCATGCTTGAAACTCATTCAAATGCAAGTGCTTCTATCTGTTGTCTTGATTGTTTCCCACTCATTCCTTTTGGTTTGGGGAACATGTCAAAATCCCATGCCCAGAGAACTTCAGGTAGAGTTCGGGGAAATGCTCAGTGGACAACCCAGGCAGGGTAAGGATCAGCATTTACACACTACTCAGAGAAGTTTTATTTTCAGGGATGGATTTTTAGCCCAATTCAAGTTGAAGAAAAGTGGTTTCGTGAAAATCACAGAAAATTTTTTTTCAGAAACTCCGGGGTGCCTGGAGGTCGCGGTGCACCACGCCACAGTTGTATTCCAAAACTGAGTCACTCAGATCACACGAGTACCCAAGCATGCTTGAAACTCATTCAAATGCAAGTGCTTCTATCTGTTGTCTTGATTGTTTCCCACTCATTCCTTTTGGTTTGGGGAACATGTCAAAATCCCATGCCCAGAGAACTTCAGGTAGAGCTCGCGGAAATGCTCAGTGGACAACCCAGGCAGGGTAAGGATCAGTATTTCCACACTACTCAGAGAATTTTTATTTTCAGTGATGGATTTTTAGCCCAATTCAAGTTGAAGTAAAGTGGTTTCGTGAAAATCGCAGAAAATTTTTTTTCAGAAACTCCGGGGTGCCTGGAGGTCGCGGTGCACCACGCGACAGTTGTATTCCAAAACTGAGTCACTCAGATCACACGAGTACCCAAGCATGCTTGAAACTCATTCAAAAGCAAGTGCTTCTATCTGATGTCTTGATTGTTTCCCACTCATTCCTTTTGGTTTGGGGAACATGTCAAAATCCCATGCCCAGAGAACTTCAGGTAGAGCTCGCGGAAATGCTCAGTGGACAACCCAGGCAGGGTAAGGATCAGTATTTCCACACTACTCAGAGAATTTTTATTTTCAGTGATGGATTTTTAGCCCAATTCAAGTTGAAGAAAAGTGGTTTCGTGAAAATCGCAGAAAATTTTTTTTCAGAAACTCCGGGGTGCCTGGAGGTCGCGGTGCACCACGCGACAGTTGTATTCCAAAACTGAGTCACTCAGATCACACGAGTACCCAAGCATGCTTGAAACTCATTCAAATGCAAGTGCTTCTATCTGATGTCTTGATTGTTTCCCACTCATTCCTTTTGGTTTGGGGAACATGTCAAAATCCCATGCCCAGAGAACTTCAGGTAGAGTTCGGGGAAATGCTCAGTGGACAACCCAGGCAGGGTAAAGATTAGCATTTATACACTACTCAGAGAATTTTTATTTTCAGGGATGGATTTTTAGCCCAATTCAAGTTGAAGAAAAGTGGTTTTGTGAAAATCGCAGAAAATTTTTTTTCAGAAACTCCGGGGTGCCTGGAGGTCGCGGTGCACCACGCGACAGTTGTATTCCAAAACTGAGACACTCAGATCACACGAGAACCCAAGCATGCTTGAAACTCATTCAAATGCAAGTGCTTCTATCTGTTGTTTTGGTTGTTTCCCACTCATTCCTTTTGGTTTGGGTAACATGTCAAAATCCCATGCCCAGAGAACTTCAGGTAGAGTTCGCGGAAATGCTCAGTGGACACCCCAGGTAGGGTAAGGATCAGTATTTCCACACTACTCAGAGAATTTTTATTTTCAGTGATGGATTTCTAGCCCAATTCAAGTTGAAGAAAAGTGGTTTTGTGAAAATCGCAGAAATTTTTTTTTCAGAAACTCAGGGGTGCCTGGAGGTCGCGGTGCACCACGCGACAGTTGTATTCAAAAACTGAGTCACTCAGATCACACGAGTACCCAAGCATGCTTGAAACTCATTCAAATGCAAGTGCTTCTATCTGTTGTCTTGATTGTTTCCCACTCATTCCTTTTGGTTTGGGGAACATGTCAAAATCCCATGCCCAGAGAACTTCAGGTAGAGTTCGGGGAAATGCTCAGTGGACAACCCAGGCAGGGTAAGGATTAGCATTTACACACTACTCAGAGAATTTTTATTTTCAGGGATGGATTTTTAGCCCAATTCAAGTTGAAGAAAAGTGGTTTCGTGAAAATCGCAGAAAATTTTTTTTCAGAAACTCCGGGGTGCCTGGAGGTCGCGGTGCACCACGCCACAGTTGTATTCCAAAACTGAGTCACTCAGATCACACGAGTACCCAAGCATGCTTGAAACTCATTCAAATGCAAGAGCTTCTATGTGTTGTCTTGATTGTTTCCCACTCATTCCTTTTGGATTGGGGAACATGTCAAAATCCCATGCCCAGAGAACTTCAGGTAGAGCTCGCGGAAATGCTCAGTGGACAACCCAGGCAGGGTAAGGATTAGTATTTCCACACTACTCAGAGAATTTTTATTTTCAGTGATGGATTTTTAGCCCAATTCAAGTTGAAGACAAGTGGTTTCGTGAAAATCGCAGAAAATTTTTTTTCAGAAACTCCGGGGTGCCTGGAGGTCGCGGTGCACCACGCGACAGTTGTATTCGAAAACTGAGTCACTCAGATCACACGAGTACCCAAGCATGCTTGAAACTCATTCAAATGCAAGTGCTTCTATCTGTTGTCTTGATTGTTTCCCACTCATTCCTTTTGGTTTGGGGAACATGTCAAAATCCCATGCCCAGAGAACTTCAAGAAGAGTTCGCGGAAATGCTCAGTGGACACCCCAGGTAGGGTAAGGATCAGTATTTCCACACTACTCAGAGAATTTTTATTTTCAGTGATGGATTTTTAGCCCAATTCAAGTTGAAGAAAAGTGGTTTCGTGAAAATCGCAGAAAATTTTTTTTCAGAAACTCCGGGGTGCCTGGAGGTCGCGGTGCACCACGCGACAGTTGTATTTGAAAACTGAGTCACTCAGATCACACGAGTACCCAAGCATGCTTGAAACTCATTCAAATGCAAGTGCTTCTATCTGTTGTCTTGATTGTTTCCCACTCATTCCTTTTGGTTTGGGGAACATGTCAAAATCCCATGCCCAGAGAACTTCAGGTAGAGCTCGCGGAAATGCTCAGTGGACAACCCAGGCAGGGTAAGGATCAGTATTTCCACACTACTCAGAGAATTTTTATTTTCAGTGATGGATTTTTAGCCCAATTCAAGTTGAAGAAAAGTGGTTTCGTGAAAATCGCAGAAAATTTTTTTTCAGAAACTCCGGGGTGCCTGGAGGTCGCGGTGCACCACGCGACAGTTGTATTCGAAAACTGAGTCACTCAGATCACACGAGTACCCAAGCATGCTTGAAACTCATTCAAATGCAAGTGCTTCTATCTGTTGTCTTGATTGTTTCCCACTCATTCCTTTTGGTTTGGGGAACATGTCAAAATCCCATGCCCAGAGAACTTCAGGTAGAGTTCGGGGAAATGCTCAGTGGACAACCCAGGCAGGGTTAAGATTAGCATTTACACACTACTCAGAGAATTTTTATTTTCAGGGATGGATTTTTAGCCCAATTCAAGTTGAAGAAAAGTGGTTTTGTGAAAATCGCAGAAAATTTTTTTTCAGAAACTCCGGGGTGCCTGGAGGTCGCGGTGCACCACGCGACAGTTGTATTCCAAAACTGAGTCACTCAGATCACACGAGAACCCAAGCATGCTTGAAACTCATTCAAATGCAAGTGCTTCTATCTGTTGTCTTGGTTGTTTCCCACTCATTCCTTTTGGTTTGGGTAACATGTCAAAATCCCATGCCCAGAGAATTTCAAGAAGAGTTCGCGGAAATGCTCAGTGGACACCCCAGGTAGGGTAAGGATCAGTATTTCCACACTACTCAGAGAATTTTTATTTTCAGTGATGGATTTTTAGCCCAATTCAAGTTGAAGACAAGTGGTTTCGTGAAAATCGCAGAAAATTTTTTTTCAGAAACTCCGGGGTGCCTGGAGGTCGCGGTGCACCACGCGACAGTTGTATTTAAAAACTGAGTCACTCAGATCACACGAGTACCCAAGCATGCTTGAAACTCATTCAAATGCAAGTGCTTCTATCTGTTGTCTTGATTGTTTCCCACTCATTCCTTTTGGTTTGGGGAACATGTCAAAATCCCATGCCCAGAGAACTTCAGGTAGAGTTCGGGGAAATGCTCAGTGGACAACCCAGGCAGGGTAAGGATTAGCATTTACACACTACTCAGAGAATTTTTATTTTCAGGGATGGATTTTTAGCCCAATTCAAGTTGAAGAAAAGTGGTTTCGTGAAAATCGCAGAAAATTTTTTTTCAGAAACTCCGGGGTGCCTGGAGGTCGCGGTGCACCACGCGACAGTTGTATTCCAAAACTGAGTCACTCAGATCACACGAGAACCCAAGCATGCTTGAAACTCATTCAAATGCAAGTGCTTCTATCTGTTGTCTTGATTGTTTCCCACTCATTCCTTTTGGTTTGGGTAACATGTCAAAATCCCATGCCCAGAGAACTTCAAGTAGAGTTCGCGGAAATGCTCAGTGGACACCCCAGGTAGGGTAAGGATCAGTATTTCCACACTACTCAGAGAATTTTTATTTTCAGTGATGGATTTTTAGCCCAATTCAAGTTGAAGAAAAGTGGTTTCGTGAAAATCGCAGAAAATTTTTTTTCAGAAACTCCGGGGTGCCTGGAGGTCGCGGTGCACCACGCGACAGTTGTATTCCAAAACTGAGTCACTCAGATCACACGAGTACCCAAGCATGCTTGAAACTCATTCAAATGCAAGTGCCTCTATCTCTTTTCTTGATTGTTTCCCACTCATTCCTTTTGGTTTGGGGAACATGTCAAAATCCCATGCCCAGAGAACTTCAGGTAGAGTTCGGGGAAATGCTCAGTGGACAACCCAGGCAGGGTAAGGATCAGCATTTACACACTACTCAGAGAAGTTTTATTTTCAGGGATGGATTTTTAGCCCAATTCAAGTTGAAGAAAAGTGGTTTTGTGAAAATCGCAGAAAATTTTTTTTCAGAAACTCCGGGGTGCCTGGAGGTTGCGGTGCACCACGCGACAGTTGTATTCGAAAACTGAGTCGCTCAGATCACACGAGTACCCAAGCATGCTTGAAACTCATTCAAATGCAAGTGCCTCTATCTGTTGTCTTGATTGTTTCCCACTCATTCCTTTTGGTTTGGGGAACATGTCAAAATCCCATGCCCAGAGAACTTCAGGTAGAGTTCGGGGAAATGCTCAGTGGACAACCCAGGCAGGGTAAGGATCAGCATTTACACACTACTCAGAGAATTTTTATTTTCAGGGATGGATTTTTAGCCCAATTCAAGTTGAAGAAAAGTGGTTTCGTGAAAATCGCAGAAAATTTTTTTTCAGAAACTCCGGGGTGCCTGGAGGTCGCGGTGCACCACGCCACAGTTGTATTCCAAAACTGAGTCACTCAGATCACACGAGTACCCAAGCATGCTTGAAACTCATTCAAATGCAAGAGCTTCTATGTGTTGTCTTGATTGTTTCCCACTCATTCCTTTTGGTTTGGGGAACATGTCAAAATCCCATGCCCAGAGAACTTCAGGTAGAGCTCGCGGAAATGCTCAGTGGACAACCCAGGCAGGGTAAGGATCAGTATTTCCACACTACTCAGAGAATTTTTATTTTCAGTGATGGATTTTTAGCCCAATTCAAGTTGAAGAAAAGTGGTTTCGTGAAAATCGCAGAAATTTTTTTTTCAGAAACTCCGGGGTGCCTGGAGGTCGCGGTGCACCACGCGACAGTTGTTTCGAAAACTGAGTCACTCAGATCACACGAGTACCCAAGCATGCTTGAAACTCATTCAAATGCAAGTGCTTCTATCTGTTGTCTTGATTGTTTCCCACTCATTCCTTTTGGTTTGGGGAACATGTCAAAATCCCATGCCCAGAGAACTTCAGGTAGAGTTCGGGGAAATGCTCAGTGGACAACCCAGGCAGGGTAAAGATTAGCATTTACACACTACTCAGAGAATTTTTATTTTCAGGGATGGATTTTTAGCCCAATTCAAGTTGAAGAAAAGTGGTTTTGTGAAAATCGCAGAAAATTTTTTTTCAGAAACTCCGGGGTGCCTGGAGGTCGCGGTGCACCACGCGACAGTTGTATTCCAAAACTGAGTCAATCAGATCACACGAGAACCCAAGCATGCTTGAAACTCATTCAAATGCAAGTGCTTCTATCTGTTGTCTTGGTTGTTTCCCACTCATTCCTTTTGGTTTGGGTAACATGTCAAAATCCCATGCCCAGAGAACTTCAAGAAGAGTTCGCGGAAATGCTCAGTGGACACCCCAGGTAGGGTAAGGATCAGTATTTCCACACTACTCAGAGAATTTTTATTTTCAGTGATGGATTTTTAGCCC
Source organism: Atractosteus spatula (assembly GCF_055471065.1). NCBI lineage: Eukaryota > Metazoa > Chordata > Actinopteri > Semionotiformes > Lepisosteidae > Atractosteus > Atractosteus spatula. Next base: position 25,547,660 of record NC_142720.1, on the reverse strand, counting down.
AATTCAAGTTGAAGAAAAGTGGTTTCGTGAAAATCGCAGAAAATTTTTTTTCAGAAACTCCGTGGTGCCTGGAGGTCGCGGTGCACCACGCGACAGTTGTATTCAAAAACTGAGTCACTCAGATCACACGAGTACCCAAGCATGCTTGAAACTCATTCAAATGCAAGTGCTTCTATCTGTTGTCTTGATTGTTTCCCACTCATTCCTTTTGGTTTGGGGAACATGTCAAAATCCCATGCCCAGAGAACTTCAAGTAGAATTCGCGGAAATGCTCAGTGGACACCCCAGGTAGGGTAAGGATCAGTATTTCCACACTACTCAGAGAATTTTTATTTTCAGTGATGGATTTTTAGCCCAATTCAAGTTGAAGACAAGTGGTTTCGTGAAAATCGCAGAAAATTTTTTTTCAGAAACTCCGGGGTGCCTGGAGGTCGCGGTGCACCACGCGACAGTTGTATTCAAAAACTGAGTCACTCAGATCACACGAGTACCCAAGCATGCTTGAAACTCATTCAAATGCAAGTGCTTCTATCTGTTGTCTTGATTGTTTCCCACTCATTCCTTTTGGTTTGGGGAACATGTCAAAATCCCATGCCCAGAGAACTTCAGGTAGAGTTCGGGGAAATGCTCAGTGGACAACCCAGGCAGGGTAAGGATTAGCATTTACACACTACTCAGAGAATTTTTATTTTCAGGGATGGATTTTTAGCCCAATTCAAGTTGAAGAAAAGTGGTTTCGTGAAAATCGCAGAAAATTTTTTTTCAGAAACTCCGGGGTGCCTGGAGGTCGCGGTGCACCACGCGACAGTTGTATTCCAAAACTGAGTCACTCAGATCACACGAGAACCCAAGCATGCTTGAAACTCATTCAAATGCAAGTGCTTCTATCTGTTGTCTTGATTGTTTCCCACTCATTCCTTTTGGTTTGGGTAACATGTCAAAATCCCATGCCCAGAGAACTTCAAGTAGAGTTCGCAGAAATGCTCAGTGGACACCCCAGGTAGGGTAAGGATCAGTATTTCCACACTACTCAGAGAATTTTTATTTTCAGTGATGGATTTTTAGCCCAATTCAAGTTGAAGAAAAGTGGTTTCGTGAAAATCGCAGAAAATTTTTTTTCAGAAACTCCGGGGTGCCTGGAGGTCGCGGTGCACCACGCGACAGTTGTATTCCAAAACTGAGTCACTCAGATCACACGAGTACCCAAGCATGCTTGAAACTCATTCAAATGCAAGTGCCTCTATCTCTTTTCTTGATTGTTTCCCACTCATTCCTTTTGGTTTGGGGAACATGTCAAAATCCCATGCCCAGAGAACTTCAGGTAGAGTTCGGGGAAATGCTCAGTGGACAACCCAGGCAGGGTAAGGATCAGCATTTACACACTACTCAGAGAAGTTTTATTTTCAGGGATGGATTTTTAGCCCAATTCAAGTTGAAGAAAAGTGGTTTCGTGAAAATCGCAGAAATTTTTTTTTCAGAAACTCCGGGGTGCCTGGAGGTTGCGGTGCACCACGCGACAGTTGTATTCGAAAACTGAGTCGCTCAGATCACACGAGTACCCAAGCATGCTTGAAACTCATTCAAATGCAAGTGCTTCTATCTGTTGTCTTGATTGTTTCCCACTCATTCCTTTTGGTTTGGGGAACATGTCAAAATCCCATGCCCAGAGAACTTCAGGTAGAGTTCGGGGAAATACTCAGTGGACAACCCAGGCAGGGAAGGATTAGCATTTACACACTACTCAGAGAATTTTTATTTTCAGGGATGGATTTTTAGCCCAATTCAAGTTGAAGAAAAGTGGTTTCGTGAAAATCGCAGAAAATTTTTTTTCAGAAACTCCGGGGTGCCTGGAGGTCGCGGTGCACCACGCGACAGATGTATTCCAAAACTGAGTCACTCAGATCACACGAGTACCCAAGCATGCTTGAAACTCATTCAAATGCAAGTGCTTCTATCTGTTGTCTTGATTGTTTCCCACTCATTCCTTTTGGTTTGGGGAACATGTCAAAATCCCATGCCCAGAGAACTTCAGGTAGAGCTCGCGGAAATGCTCAGTGGACAACCCAGGCAGGGTAAGGATCAGTATTTCCACACTACTCAGAGAATTTTTATTTTCAGTGATGGATTTTTAGCCCAATTCAAGTTGAAGAAAAGTGGTTTCGTGAAAATCGCAGAAAATTTTTTTTCAGAAACTCCGGGGTGCCTGGAGGTCGCGGTGCACCACGCGACAGTTGTATTCGAAAACTGAGTCACTCAGATCACACGAGTACCCAAGCATGCTTGAAACTCATTCAAATGCAAGTGCTTCTATCTGTTGTCTTGATTGTTTCCCACTCATTCCTTTTGGTTTGGGGAACATGTCAAAATCCCATGCCCAGAGAACTTCAGGTAGAGTTTGGGGAAATGCTCAGTGGACAACCCAGGCAGGGTTAAGATTAGCATTTACACACTACTCAGAGAATTTTTATTTTCAGGGATGGATTTTTAGCCCAATTCAAGTTGAAGAAAAGTGGTTTTGTGAAAATCGCAGAAAATTTTTTTTCAGAAACTCCGGGGTGCCTGGAGGTCGCGGTGCACCACGCGACAGTTGTATTCCAAAACTGAGTCACTCAGATCACACGAGAACCCAAGCATGCTTGAAACTCATTCAAATGCAAGTGCTTCTATCTGTTGTCTTGGTTGTTTCCCACTCATTCCTTTTGGTTTGGGTAACATGTCAAAATCCCATGCCCAGAGAATTTCAAGAAGAGTTCGCGGAAATGCTCAGTGGACACCCCAGGTAGGGTAAGGATCAGTATTTCCACACTACTCAGAGAATTTTTATTTTCAGTGATGGATTTTTAGCCCAATTCAAGTTGAAGACAAGTGGTTTCGTGAAAATCGCAGAAAATTTTTTTTCAGAAACTCCGGGGTGCCTGGAGGTCGCGGTGCACCACGCGACAGTTGTATTCAAAAACTGAGTCACTCAGATCACACGAGTACCCAAGCATGCTTGAAACTCATTCAAATGCAAGTGCTTCTATCTGTTGTCTTGATTGTTTCCCACTCATTCCTTTTGGTTTGGGGAACATGTCAAAATCCCATGCCCAGAGAACTTCAGGTAGAGTTCGGGGAAATGCTCAGTGGACAACCCAGGCAGGGTAAGGATTAGCATTTACACACTACTCAGAGAATTTTTATTTTCAGGGATGGATTTTTAGCCCAATTCAAGTTGAAGAAAAGTGGTTTCGTGAAAATCGCAGAAAATTTTTTTTCAGAAACTCCGGGGTGCCTGGAGGTCGCGGTGCACCACGCGACAGTTGTATTCCAAAACTGAGTCACTCAGATCACACGAGAACCCAAGCATGCTTGAAACTCATTCAAATGCAAGTGCTTCTATCTGTTGTCTTGATTGTTTCCCACTCATTCCTTTTGGTTTGGGTAACATGTCAAAATCCCATGCCCAGAGAACTTCAAGTAGAGTTCGCGGAAATGCTCAGTGGACACCCCAGGTAGGGTAAGGATCAGTATTTCCACACTACTCAGAGAATTTTTATTTTCAGTGATGGATTTTTAGCCCAATTCAAGTTGAAGAAAAGTGGTTTCGTGAAAATCGCAGAAAATTTTTTTTCAGAAACTCCGGGGTGCCTGGAGGTCGCGGTGCACCACGCGACAGTTGTATTCCAAAACTGAGTCACTCAGATCACACGAGTACCCAAGCATGCTTGAAACTCATTCAAATGCAAGTGCCTCTATCTCTTTTCTTGATTGTTTCCCACTCATTCCTTTTGGTTTGGGGAACATGTCAAAATCCCATGCCCAGAGAACTTCAGGTAGAGTTCGGGGAAATGCTCAGTGGACAACCCAGGCAGGGTAAGGATCAGCATTTACACACTACTCAGAGAAGTTTTATTTTCAGGGATGGATTTTTAGCCCAATTCAAGTTGAAGAAAAGTGGTTTTGTGAAAATCGCAGAAAATTTTTTTTCAGAAACTCCGGGGTGCCTGGAGGTTGCGGTGCACCACGCGACAGTTGTATTCGAAAACTGAGTCGCTCAGATCACACGAGTACCCAAGCATGCTTGAAACTCATTCAAATGCAAGTGCCTCTATCTGTTGTCTTGATTGTTTCCCACTCATTCCTTTTGGTTTGGGGAACATGTCAAAATCCCATGCCCAGAGAACTTCAGGTAGAGTTCGGGGAAATGCTCAGTGGACAACCCAGGCAGGGTAAGGATCAGCATTTACACACTACTCAGAGAATTTTTATTTTCAGGGATGGATTTTTAGCCCAATTCAAGTTGAAGAAAAGTGGTTTCGTGAAAATCGCAGAAAATTTTTTTTCAGAAACTCCGGGTTGCCTGGAGGTCGCGGTGCACCACGCCACAGTTGTATTCCAAAACTGAGTCACTCAGATCACACGAGTACCCAAGCATGCTTGAAACTCATTCAAATGCAAGAGCTTCTATGTGTTGTCTTGATTGTTTCCCACTCATTCCTTTTGGTTTGGGGAACATGTCAAAATCCCATGCCCAGAGAACTTCAGGTAGAGCTCGCGGAAATGCTCAGTGGACAACCCAGGCAGGGTAAGGATCAGTATTTCCACACTACTCAGAGAATTTTTATTTTCAGTGATGGATTTTTAGCCCAATTCAAGTTGAAGACAAGTGGTTTCGTGAAAATCGCAGAAATTTTTTTTTCAGAAACTCCGGGGTGCCTGGAGGTCGCGGTGCACCACGCGACAGTTGTTTCGAAAACTGAGTCACTCAGATCACACGAGTACCCAAGCATGCTTGAAACTCATTCAAATGCAAGTGCTTCTATCTGTTGTCTTGATTGTTTCCCACTCATTCCTTTTGGTTTGGGGAACATGTCAAAATCCCATGCCCAGAGAACTTCAGGTAGAGTTCGGGGAAATGCTCAGGGGACAACCCAGGCAGGGTAAGGATCAGTATTTCCACACTACTCAGAGAATTTTTATTTTCAGTGATGGATTTTTAGCCCAATTCAAGTTGAAGAAAAGTGGTTTCGTGAAAATCGCAGAAAATTTTTTTTCAGAAACTCCGGGGTGCCTGGAGGTCGCGGTGCACCACGCGACAGTTGTATTCGAAAACTGAGTCACTCAGATCACACGAGTACCCAAGCATGCTTGAAACTCATTCAAATGCAAGTGCTTCTATCTGTTGTCTTGATTGTTTCCCACTCATTCCTTTTGGTTTGGGGAACATGTCAAAATCCCATGCCCAGAGAACTTCAGGTAGAGTTCGGGGAAATGCTCAGTGGACAACCCAGGCAGGGTAAAGATTAGCATTTACACACTACTCAGAGAATTTTTATTTTCAGGGATGGATTTTTAGCCCAATTCAAGTTGAAGAAAAGTGGTTTTGTGAAAATCGCAGAAAATTTTTTTTCAGAAACTCCGGGGTGCCTGGAGGTCGCGGTGCACCACGCGACAGTTGTATTCCAAAACTGAGTCAATCAGATCACACGAGAACCCAAGCATGCTTGAAACTCATTCAAATGCAAGTGCTTCTATCTGTTGTCTTGGTTGTTTCCCACTCATTCCTTTTGGTTTGGGTAACATGTCAAAATCCCATGCCCAGAGAACTTCAAGAAGAGTTCGCGGAAATGCTCAGTGGACACCCCAGGTAGGGTAAGGATCAGTATTTCCACACTACTCAGAGAATTTTTATTTTCAGTGATGGATTTTTAGCCCAATTCAAGTTGAAGAAAAGTGGTTTCGTGAAAATCGCAGAAAATTTTTTTTCAGAAACTCCGTGGTGCCTGGAGGTCGCGGTGCACCACGCGACAGTTGTATTCAAAAACTGAGTCACTCAGATCACACGAGTACCCAAGCATGCTTGAAACTCATTCAAATGCAAGTGCTTCTATCTGTTGTCTTGATTGTTTCCCACTCATTCCTTTTGGTTTGGGGAACATGTCAAAATCCCATGCCCAGAGAACTTCAAGTAGAATTCGCGGAAATGCTCAGTGGACACCCCAGGTAGGGTAAGGATCAGTATTTCCACACTACTCAGAGAATTTTTATTTTCAGTGATGGATTTTTAGCCCAATTCAAGTTGAAGACAAGTGGTTTCGTGAAAATCGCAGAAAATTTTTTTTCAGAAACTCCGGGGTGCCTGGAGGTCGCGGTGCACCACGCGACAGTTGTATTCAAAAACTGAGTCACTCAGATCACACGAGTACCCAAGCATGCTTGAAACTCATTCAAATGCAAGTGCTTCTATCTGTTGTCTTGATTGTTTCCCACTCATTCCTTTTGGTTTGGGGAACATGTCAAAATCCCATGCCCAGAGAACTTCAGGTAGAGTTCGGGGAAATGCTCAGTGGACAACCCAGGCAGGGTAAGGATTAGCATTTACACACTACTCAGAGAATTTTTATTTTCAGGGATGGATTTTTAGCCCAATTCAAGTTGAAGAAAAGTGGTTTCGTGAAAATCGCAGAAAATTTTTTTTCAGAAACTCCGGGGTGCCTGGAGGTCGCGGTGCACCACGCGACAGTTGTATTCCAAAACTGAGTCACTCAGATCACACGAGAACCCAAGCATGCTTGAAACTCATTCAAATGCAAGTGCTTCTATCTGTTGTCTTGATTGTTTCCCACTCATTCCTTTTGGTTTGGGTAACATGTCAAAATCCCATGCCCAGAGAACTTCAAGTAGAGTTCGCGGAAATGCTCAGTGGACACCCCAGGTAGGGTAAGGATCAGTATTTCCACACTACTCAGAGAATTTTTATTTTCAGTGATGGATTTTTAGCCCAATTCAAGTTGAAGAAAAGTGGTTTCGTGAAAATCGCAGAAAATTTTTTTTCAGAAACTCCGTGGTGCCTGGAGGTCGCGGTGCACCACGCGACAGTTGTATTCAAAAACTGAGTCACTCAGATCACACGAGTACCCAAGCATGCTTGAAACTCATTCAAATGCAAGTGCTTCTATCTGTTGTCTTGATTGTTTCCCACTCATTCCTTTTGGTTTGGGGAACATGTCAAAATCCCATGCCCAGAGAACTTCAAGTAGAATTCGCGGAAATGCTCAGTGGACACCCCAGGTAGGGTAAGGATCAGTATTTCCACACTACTCAGAGAATTTTTATTTTCAGTGATGGATTTTTAGCCCAATTCAAGTTGAAGACAAGTGGTTTCGTGAAAATCGCAGAAAATTTTTTTTCAGAAACTCCGGGGTGCCTGGAGGTCGCGGTGCACCACGCGACAGTTGTATTCAAAAACTGAGTCACTCAGATCACACGAGTACCCAAGCATGCTTGAAACTCATTCAAATGCAAGTGCTTCTATCTGTTGTCTTGATTGTTTCCCACTCATTCCTTTTGGTTTGGGGAACATGTCAAAATCCCATGCCCAGAGAACTTCAGGTAGAGTTCGGGGAAATGCTCAGTGGACAACCCAGGCAGGGTAAGGATTAGCATTTACACACTACTCAGAGAATTTTTATTTTCAGGGATGGATTTTTAGCCCAATTCAAGTTGAAGAAAAGTGGTTTCGTGAAAATCGCAGAAAATTTTTTTTCAGAAACTCCGGGGTGCCTGGAGGTCGCGGTGCACCACGCGACAGTTGTATTCCAAAACTGAGTCATTCAGATCACACGAGAACCCAAGCATGCTTGAAACTCATTCAAATGCAAGTGCTTCTATCTGTTGTCTTGATTGTTTCCCACTCATTCCTTTTGGTTTGGGTAACATGTCAAAATCCCATGCCCAGAGAACTTCAAGTAGAGTTCGCGGAAATGCTCAGTGGACACCCCAGGTAGGGTAAGGATCAGTATTTCCACACTACTCAGAGAATTTTTATTTTCAGTGATGGATTTTTAGCCCAATTCAAGTTGAAGAAAAGTGGTTTCGTGAAAATCGCAGAAAATTTTTTTTCAGAAACTCCGGGGTGCCTGGAGGTCGCGGTGCACCACGCGACAGTTGTATTCCAAAACTGAGTCACTCAGATCACACGAGTACCCAAGCATGCTTGAAACTCATTCAAATGCAAGTGCCTCTATCTCTTTTCTTGATTGTTTCCCACTCATTCCTTTTGGTTTGGGGAACATGTCAAAATCCCATGCCCAGAGAACTTCAGGTAGAGTTCGGGGAAATGCTCAGTGGACAACCCAGGCAGGGTAAGGATCAGCATTTACACACTACTCAGAGAAGTTTTATTTTCAGGGATGGATTTTTAGCCCAATTCAAGTTGAAGAAAAGTGGTTTCGTGAAAATCGCAGAAATTTTTTTTTCAGAAACTCCGGGGTGCCTGGAGGTTGCGGTGCACCACGCGACAGTTGTATTCGAAAACTGAGTCGCTCAGATCACACGAGTACCCAAGCATGCTTGAAACTCATTCAAATGCAAGTGCTTCTATCTGTTGTCTTGATTGTTTCCCACTCATTCCTTTTGGTTTGGGGAACATGTCAAAATCCCATGCCCAGAGAACTTCAGGTAGAGTTCGGGGAAATACTCAGTGGACAACCCAGGCAGGGAAGGATTAGCATTTACACACTACTCAGAGAATTTTTATTTTCAGGGATGGATTTTTAGCCCAATTCAAGTTGAAGAAAAGTGGTTTCGTGAAAATCGCAGAAAATTTTTTTTCAGAAACTCCGGGGTGCCTGGAGGTCGCGGTGCACCACGCGACAGATGTATTCCAAAACTGAGTCACTCAGATCACACGAGTACCCAAGCATGCTTGAAACTCATTCAAATGCAAGTGCTTCTATCTGTTGTCTTGATTGTTTCCCACTCATTCCTTTTGGTTTGGGGAACATGTCAAAATCCCATGCCCAGAGAACTTCAGGTAGAGTTCGGGGAAATGCTCAGTGGACAACCCAGGCAGGGTAAGGATTAGCATTTACACACTACTCAGAGAATTTTTATTTTCAGGGATGGATTTTTAGCCCAATTCAAGTTGAAGAAAAGTGGTTTCGTGAAAATCGCAGAAAATTTTTTTTCAGAAACTCCGGGGTGCCTGGAGGTCGCGGTGCACCACGCGACAGTTGTATTCCAAAACTGAGTCACTCAGATCACACGAGAACCCAAGCATGCTTGAAACTCATTCAAATGCAAGTGCTTCTATCTGTTGTCTTGATTGTTTCCCACTCATTCCTTTTGGTTTGGGTAACATGTCAAAATCCCATGCCCAGAGAACTTCAAGTAGAGTTCGCGGAAATGCTCAGTGGACACCCCAGGTAGGGTAAGGATCAGTATTTCCACACTACTCAGAGAATTTTTAGTTTCAGTGATGGATTTTTAGCCCAATTCAAGTTGAAGAAAAGTGGTTTCGTGAAAATCGCAGAAAATTTTTTTTCAGAAACTCCGGGGTGCCTGGAGGTCGCGGTGCACCACGCGACAGTTGTATTCCAAAACTGAGTCACTCAGATCACACGAGTACCCAAGCATGCTTGAAACTCATTCAAATGCAAGTGCCTCTATCTCTTTTCTTGATTGTTTCCCACTCATTCCTTTTGGTTTGGGGAACATGTCAAAATCCCATGCCCAGAGAACTTCAGGTAGAGTTCGGGGAAATGCTCAGTGGACAACCCAGGCAGGGTAAGGATCAGCATTTACACACTAGTCAGAGAATTTTTATTTTCAGGGATGGATTTTTAGCCCAATTCAAGTTGAAGAAAAGTGGTTTCGTGAAAATCGCAGAAAATTTTTTTTCAGAAACTCCGGGGTGCCTGGAGGTCGCGGTGCACCACGCGACAGTTGTATTCCAAAACTGAGTCACTCAGATCACACGAGTACCCAAGCATGCTTGAAACTCATTCAAATGCAAGTGCCTCTATCTCTTTTCTTGTTTGTTTCCCACTCATTCCTTTTGGTTTGGGGAACATGTCAAAATCCCATGCCCAGAGAACTTCAGGTAGAGTTCGGGGAAATGCTCAGTGGACACCCCAGGTAGGGTAAGGATCAGTATTTCCACACTACTCAGAGAATTTTTATTTTCAGTGATGGATTTTTAGCCCAATTCAAGTTGAAGAAAAGTGGTTTCGTGAAAATCGCAGAAAATTTTTTTTCAGAAACTCCGGGGTGCCTGGAGGTCGCGGTGCACCACGCGACAGTTGTATTCGAAAACTGAGTCACTCAGATCACACGAGTACCCAAGCATGTTTGAAACTCATTCAAATGCAAGTGCTTCTATCTGTTGTCTTGATTGTTTCCCACTCATTCCTTTTGGTTTGGGGAACATGTCAAAATCCCATGCCCAGAGAACTTCAGGTAGAACTCACGGAAATGCTCAGTGGACAACCCAGGTAGGGTAAGGATCAGTATTTCCACACTACTCAGAGAATTTTTATTTTCAGTGATGGATTTTTAGCCCAATTCAAGTTGAAGAAAAGTGGTTTCGTGAATATCGCAGAAAATTTTTTTTCAGAAACTCCGGGGTACCTGGAGGTCACGGTGCACCACGCGACAGTTGTATTCCAAAACTGAGTCACTCAGATCACACGAGAACCCAAGCATGCTTGAAACTCATTCAAATGCAAGTGCTTCTATCTGTTGTCTTGATTGTTTCCCACTCATTCCTTTTGGTTTGGGTAACAAGTCAAAATCCCATGCCCAGAGAACTTCAAGTAGAGTTCACGGAAATGCTCAGTGGACACCCCAGGTAGGGTAAGGATCAGTATTTCCACACTACTCAGAGAATTTTTATTTTCAGTGATGGATTTTTAGCCCAATTCAAGTTGAAGAAAAGTGGTTTCGTGAAAATCGCAGAAAATTTTTTTTCAGAAACTCCGGGGTGCCTGGAGGTCGCGGTGCACCACGCGACAGTTGTATTCCAAAACTGAGTCACTCAGATCACACGAGTACCCAAGCATGCTTGAAACTCATTCAAATGCAAGTGCCTCTATCTCTTTTCTTGATTGTTTCCCACTCATTCCTTTTGGTTTGGGGAACATGTCAAAATCCCATGCCCAGAGAACTTCAGGTAGAGTTCGGGGAAATGCTCAGTGGACAACCCAGGCAGGGTAAGGATCAGCATTTACACACTACTCAGAGAAGTTTTATTTTCAGGGATGGATTTTTAGCCCAATTCAAGTTGAAGAAAAGTGGTTTCGTGAAAATCGCAGAAAATTTTTTTTCAGAAACTCCTGGGTGCCTGGAGGTCGCGGTGCACCACGCGACAGTTGTATTCCAAAACTGAGTCACTCAGATCACACGAGTACCCAAGCATGCTTGAAACTCATTCAAATGCAAGTGCCTCTATCTCTTTTCTTGTTTGTTTCCCACTCATTCCTTTTGGTTTGGGGAACATGTCAAAATCCCATGCCCAGAGAACTTCAGGTAGAGTTCGGGGAAATGCTCAGTGGACACCCCAGGTAGGGTAAGGATCAGTATTTCCACACTACTCAGAGAATTTTTATTTTCAGTGATGGATTTTTAGCCCAATTCAAGTTGAAGAAAAGTGGTTTCGTGAAAATCGCAGAAAATTTTTTTTCAGAAACTCCGGGGTGCCTGGAGGTCGCGGTGCACCACGCGACAGTTGTATTCGAAAACTGAGTCACTCAGATCACACGAGTACCCAAGCATGCTTGAAACTCATTCAAATGCAAGTGCTTCTATCTGTTGTCTTGATTGTTTCCCACTCATTCCTTTTGGTTTGGGGAACATGTCAAAATCCCATGCCCAGAGAACTTCAGGTAGAACTCACGGAAATGCTCAGTGGACAACCCAGGTAGGGTAAGGATCAGTATTTCCACACTACTCAGAGAATTTTTATTTTCAGTGATGGATTTTTAGCCCAATTCAAGTTGAAGAAAAGTGGTTTCGTGAATATCGCAGAAAATTTTTTTTCAGAAACTCCGGGGTACCTGGAGGTCACGGTGCACCACGCGACAGTTGTATTCCAAAACTGAGTCACTCAGATCACACGAGAACCCAAGCATGCTTGAAACTCATTCAAATGCAAGTGCTTCTATCTGTTGTCTTGATTGTTTCCCACTCATTCCTTTTGGTTTGGGTAACAAGTCAAAATCCCATGCCCAGAGAACTTCAAGTAGAGTTCACGGAAATGCTCAGTGGACACCCCAGGTAGTAGCATGCTTGAAACTCATTCAAATGCAAGTGCTTCTATCTGTTGTCTTGATTGTTTCCCCACTCATTCCTTTTTGGGTACATCAAATCCTCCAGGAACTTCATAGAGAATGCTCAACTATTTCCACACTATCAGAGAATTTTATTTTCATTGATGGATTTTGTATTCCAAAACTGAGTCACTCAGATCACACGAGTACCCAAGCATGCTTGAAACTCATTCAAATGCAAGTGCCTCTATCTCTTTTCTTGATTGTTTCCCACTCATTCCTTTTGGTTTGGGGAACATGTCAAAATCCCATGCCCAGAGAACTTCAGGTAGAGTTCGGGGAAATGCTCAGTGGACAACCCAGGCAGGGTAAGGATCAGCATTTACACACTAGTCAGAGAATTTTTATTTTCAGGGATGGATTTTTAGCCCAATTCAAGTTGAAGAAAAGTGGTTTCGTGAAAATCGCAGAAAATTTTTTTTCAGAAACTCCGGGGTGCCTGGAGGTCGCGGTGCACCACGCGACAGTTGTATTCCAAAACTGAGTCACTCAGATCACACGAGTACCCAAGCATGCTTGAAACTCATTCAAATGCAAGTGCCTCTATCTCTTTTCTTGTTTGTTTCCCACTCATTCCTTTTGGTTTGGGGAACATGTCAAAATCCCATGCCCAGAGAACTTCAGGTAGAGTTCGGGGAAATGCTCAGTGGACAACCCAGGCAGGGTAAGGATCAGCATTTACACACTAGTCAGAGAATTTTTATTTTCAGGGATGGATTTTTAGCCCAATTCAAGTTGAAGAAAAGTGGTTTCGTGAAAATCGCAGAAAATTTTTTTTCAGAAACTCCGGGGTGCCTGGAGGTCGCGGTGCACCACGCGACAGTTGTATTCGAAAACTGAGTCACTCAGATCACACGAGTACCCAAGCATGCTTGAAACTCATTCAAATGCAAGTGCTTCTATCTGTTGTCTTGATTGTTTCCCACTCATTCCTTTTGGTTTGGGGAACATGTCAAAATCCCATGCCCAGAGAACTTCAGGTAGAGCTCACGGAAATGCTCAGTGGACAACCCAGGTAGGGTAAGGATCAGTATTTCCACACTACTCAGAGAATTTTTATTTTCAGTGATGGATTTTTAGCCCAATTCAAGTTGAAGAAAAGTGGTTTCGTGAAAATCGCAGAAAATTTTTTTTCAGAAACTCCGGGGTGCCTGGAGGTCGCGGTGCACCACGCGACAGTTGTATTCCAAAACTGAGTCACTCAGATCACACGAGTACCCAAGCATGCTTGAAACTCATTCAAATGCAAGTGCTTCTATCTGTTGTCTTGATTGTTTCCCACTCATTCCTTTTGGTTTGGGGAACATGTCAAAATCCCATGCCCAGAGAACTTCAGGTAGAGCTCACGGAAATGCTCAGTGGACAACCCAGGTAGGGTAAGGATCAGTATTTCCACACTACTCAGAGAATTTTTATTTTCAGTGATGGATTTTTAGCCCAATTCAAGTTGAAGAAAAGTGGTTTCGTGAAAATCGCAGAAAATTTTTTTTCAGAAACTCCGGGGTGCCTGGAGGTCGCGGTGCACCACGCGACAGTCTTATTCCAAAACTGAGTCACTCAGATCACACGAGTACCCAAGCATGCTTGAAACTCATTCAAATGCAAGTGCTTCTATCTGTTGTCTTGATTGTTTCCCACTCATTCCTTTTGGTTTGGGGAACATGTCAAAATCCCATGCCCAGAGAACTTCAGGTAGAGCTCGCGGAAATGCTCAGTGGAAAACCCAGGCAGGGTAAGGATCAGTATTTCCACACTACTCAGAGAATTTTTATTTTCAGTGATGGATTTTTAGCCCAATTCAAGTTGAAGAAAAGTGGTTTCGTGAAAATCGCAGAAAATTTTTTTTCAGAAACTCCGGGGTGCCTGGAGGTCGCGGTGCACCACGCGACAGTTGTATTCGAAAACTGAGTCACTCAGATCACACGAGTACCCAAGCATGCTTGAAACTCATTCAAATGCAAGTGCTTCTATCTGTTGTCTTGATTGTTTCCAACTCATTCCTTTTGGTTTGGGGAACATGTCAAAATCTCATGCCCAGAGAACTTCAGGTAGAGTTCGGGGAAATGCTCAGTGGACAACCCAGGCAGGGTAAGGATTAGCATTTACACACTACTCAGAGAATTTTTATTTTCAGGGATGGATTTTTAGCCCAATTCAAGTTGAAGAAAAGTGGTTTCGTGAAAATCGCAGAAAATTTTTTTTCAGAAACTCCGGGGTGCCTGGAGGTCGCGGTGCACCACGCGACAGTTGTATTCCTAAACTGAGTCACTCAGATCACACGAGAACCCAAGCATGCTTGAAACTCATTCAAATGCAAGTGCTTCTATCTGTTGTCTTGATTGTTTCCCACTCATTCCTTTTGGTTTGGGTAACAAGTCAAAATCCCATGCCCAGAGAACTTCAAGTAGAGTTCGCGGAAATGCTCAGTGGACACCCCAGGTAGGGTAAGGATCAGTATTTCCACACTACTCAGAGAATTTTTATTTTCAGTGATGGATTTTTAGCCCAATTCAAGTTGAAGAAAAGTGCTTTCGTGAAAATCGCAGAAAATTTTTTTTCAGAAACTCCGGGGTGCCTGGAGGTCGCGGTGCACCACGCGACAGTTGTATTCCAAAACTGAGTCACTCAGATCACACGAGTACCCAAGCATGCTTGAAACTCATTCAAATGCATGTGCTTCTATCTGTTGTCTTGATTGTTTCCCACTCATTCCTTTTGGTTTGGGGAACATGTCAAAATCCCATACCCAGAGAACTTCAGGTAGAGTTCGGGGAAATGCTCAGTGGACAACCCGGGCAGGGTAAGGATCAGTATTTCCACACTACTCAGAGAATTTTTATTTTCAGTGATGGATTTTTAGCCCAATTCAAGTTGAAGAAAAGTGCTTTCGTGAAAATCGCAGAAAATTTTTTTTCAGAAACTCCGGGGTGCCTGGAGGTCGCGGTGCACCACGCGACAGTTGTATTCGAAAACTGAGTCACTCAGATCACACGAGTACCCAAGCATGCTTGAAACTCATTCAAATGCAAGTGCTTCTATCTGTTGTCTTGATTGTTTCCCACTCATTCCTTTTGGTTTGGGGAACATGTCAAAATCCCATGGCCAGAGAACTTCAGGTAGAGTTCGGGGAAATGCTCAGTGGACAACCCAGGCAGGGTAAAGATTAGCATTTACACACTACTCAGAGAATTTTTATTTTCAGGGATGGATTTTTAGCCCAATTCAAGTTGAAGAAAAGTGGTTTCGTGAAAATCGCAGAAAATTTTTTTTCAGAAACTTCGAGGTGCCTGGAGGTCGCGGTGCACCACGCGACAGTTGTCTTCCAAAACTGAGTCACTCAGATCACACGAGAACCCAAGCATGCTTGAAACTCATTCAAATGCAAGTGCTTCTATCTGTTGTCTTGGTTGTTTCCCACTCATTCCTTTTGGTTTGGGGAACATGTCAAAATCCCATGCCCAGAGAACTTCAGGTAGAGCTCGCGGAAATGCTCAGTGGACAACACAGGCAGGGTAAAGATTAGCATTTACACACTACTCAGAGAATTTTTATTTTCAGGGATGGATTTTTAGCCCAATTCAAGTTGAAGAAAAGTGGTTTTGTGAAAATCGCAGAAAATTTTTTTTCAGAAACTCCTGGGTGCCTGGAGGTCGCGGTGCACCACGCGACAGGTGTATTCCAAAACTGAGTCACTCAGATCACACGAGAACCCAAGCATGCTTGAAACTCATTCAAATGCAAGTGCTTCTATCTGTTGTCTTGGTTGTTTCCCACTCATTCCTCTTGGTTTGGGTAACATGTCAAAATCCCATGCCCAGAGAACTTCAAGTAGAGTTCGCGGAAATGCTCAGTGGACACCCCAGGTAGGGTAAGGATCAGTATTTCCACACTACTCAGAGAATTTTTATTTTCAGTGATGGATTTTTAGCCCAATTCAAGTTGAAGAAAAGTGGTTTCGTGAAAATCGCAGAAAATTTTTTTTCAGAAACTCCGGGGTGCCTGGAGGTCGCGGTGCACCACGCGACAGTTGTATTCCAAAACTGAGTCACTCAGATCACACGAGTACCCAAGCATGCTTGAAACTCATTCAAATGCAAGTGCTTCTATCTGTTGTCTTGATTGTTTCCCACTCATTCCTTTTGGTTTGGGGAACATGTCAAAATCCCATGCCCAGAGAACTTCAGGTAGAGTTCAGGGAAATGCTCAGTGGACAACCCAGGCAGGGTAAGGATTAGCATTTACACACTACTCAGAGAATTTTTATTTTCAGGGATGGATTTTTAGCCCAATTCAAGTTGAAGATAAGTGGTTTTGTGAAAATCGCAGAAAATTTTTTTTCAGAAACTCCGGGGTGCCTGGAGGTCGCGGTGCACCACGCGACAGTTGTATTCGAAAACTGAGTCACTCAGATCACACGAGTACCCAAGCATGCTTGAAACTCATTCAAATGCAAGTGCTTCTATCTGTTGTCTTGATTGTTTCCCACTCATTCCTTTTGGTTTGGGGAACATGTCAAAATCCCATGCCCAGAGAACTTCAAGTAGAGTTCGGGGAAATGCTCAGTGGACAACCCAGGCAGGGTAAGGATCAGCATTTACACACTACTCAGAGAATTTTTATTTTCAGGGACGGATTTTTAGCCCAATTCAAGTTGAAGAAAAGTGGTTTCGTGAAAATCGCAGAAAATTTTTTTTCAGAAACTCCGGGGTGCCTGGAGGTCGCGGTGCCCCACGCCACAGTTGTATTCGAAAACTGAGTCGCTCAGATCACACGAGTACCCAAGCATGCTTGAAACTCATTCAAATGCAAGTGCTTCTATCTGTTGTCTTGATTGTTTCCAACTCATTCCTTTTGGTTTGGGGAACATGTCAAAATCTCATGCCCAGAGAACTTCAGGTAGAGTTCGGGGAAATGCTCAGTGGACAACCCAGGCAGGGTAAGGATCAGCATTTACACACTACTCAGAGAATTTTTATTTTCAGGGATGGATTTTTAGCCCAATTCAAGTTGAAGAAAAGTGGTTTCGTGAAAATCGCAGAAAATTTTTTTTCAGAAACTCCGGGGTGCCTGGAGGTCGCGGTGCACCACACGACAGTTGTATTCCAAAACTGAGTCACTCAGATCACACGAGAACCCAAGCATGCTTGAAACTCATTCAAATGCAAGTGCTTCTATCTGTTGTCTTGATTGTTTCCCACTCATTACTTTTGGTTTGGGGATCATGTCAAAATCCCATGCCCAGAGAACTTCAGGTAGAGCTCGCGGAAATGCTCAGTGGACAACCCAGGCAGGGTAAGGATCAGTATTTCCACACTACTCAGAGAATTTTTATTTTCAGTGATGGATTTTTAGCCCAATTCAAGTTGAAGACAAGTGGTTTCGTGAAAATCGCAGAAAATTTTTTTTCAGAAACTCCGGGGTGCCTGGAGGTCGCGGTGCACCACGCGACAGTTGTATTCGAAAACTGAGTCACTCAGATCACACGAGTACCCAAGCATGCTTGAAACTCATTCAAATGCAAGTGCTTCTATTTGTTGTCTTGATTGTTTCCCACTCATTCCTTTTGGTTTGGGGAACATGTCAAAATCCCATGCCCAGAGAACTTCAGGTAGAGTTCAGGGAAATGCTCAGTGGACAACCCAGGCAGGGTAAGGATTAGCATTTACACACTACTCAGAGAATTTTTATTTTCAGGGATGGATTTTTAGCCCAATTCAAGTTGAAGAAAAGTGGTTTTGTGAAAATCACAGAAAATTTTTTTTCAGAAACTCCGGGGTGCCTGGAGGTCGCGGTGCACCACGCGACAGTTGTATTCCAAAACTGAGTCACTCAGATCACACGAGAACCCAAGCATGCTTGAAACTCATTCAAATGCAAGTGCTTCTATCTGTTGTCTTGATTGTTTCCCACTCATTCCTTTTGGTTTGGGGAACATGTCAAAATCCCATGCCCAGAGAACTTCAAGTAGAGTTCGCGGAAATGCTCAGTGGACACCCCAGGTAGGGTAAGGATCAGTATTTCCACACTACTCAGAGAATTTTTATTTTCAGTGATGGATTTTTAGCCCAATTCAAGTTGAAGAAAAGTGGTTTCGTGAAAATCGCAGAAAATTTTTTTTGAGAAACTCCGGGGTGCCTGGAGGTCGCGGTGCACCACGCGACAGTTGTATTCCAAAACTGAGTCACTCAGATCACACGAGTACCCAAGCATGCTTGAAACTCATTCAAATGCAAGTGCTTCTATCTGTTGTCTTGATTGTTTCCCACTCATTCCTTTTGGTTTGGGGAACATGTCAAAATCCCATGCCCAGAGAACTTCAAGTAGAGTTCGGGGAAATGCTCAGTGGACAACCCAGGCAGGGTAAGGATTAGCATTTACACACTACTCAGAGAATTTTTATTTTCAGGGATTGATTTTTAGCCCAATTCAAGTTGAAGAAAAGTGGTTTCGTGAAAATCGCAGAAAATTTTTTTTCAGAAACTCCGGGGTGCCTGGAGGTCGCGGTGCACCACGCGACAGTTGTATTCCAAAACTGAGTCACTCAGATCACACGAGAACCCAAGCATGCTTGAAACTCATTCAAATGCAAGTGCTTCTATCTGTTGTCTTGATTGTTTCCCACTCATTCCTTTTGGTTTGGGTAACAAGTCAAAATCCCATGCCCAGAGAACTTCAAGTAGAGTTCGCGGAAATGCTCAGTGGACACCCCAGGTAGGGTAAGGATCAGTATTTCCACACTACTCAGAGAATTTTTATTTTCAGTGATGGATTTTTAGCCCAATTCAAGTTGAAGAAAAGTGGTTTCGTGAAAATCGCAGAAATTTTTTTTTCAGAAACTCCGGGGTGCCTGGAGGTCGCGGTGCACCACGCGACAGTTGTATTCCAAAACTGAGTCACTCAGATCACACGAGTACCCAAGCATGCTTGAAACTCATTCAAATGCAAGTGCTTCTATCTGTTGTCTTGATTGTTTCCCACTCATTCCTTTTGGTTTGGGGAACATGTCAAAATCCCATGCCCAGAGAACTTCAGGTAGAGTTCGGGGAAATGCTCAGTGGACAACCCAGGCAGGGTAAGGATCAGCATTTACACACTACTCAGAGAATTTTTATTTTCAGGGAAGGATTTTTAGCCCAATTCAAGTTGAAGAAAAGTTGTTTCGTGAAAATCGCAGAAAATTTTTTTTCAGAAACTCCGGGTTGCCTGGAGGTCGCGGTGCACCACGCGACAGTTGTATTCGAAAACTGAGTCGCTCAGATCACACGTGTACCCAAGCATGCTTGAAACTCATTCAAATGCAAGTGCTTCTATCTGTTGTCTTGATTGTTTCCAACTCATTCCTTTTGGTTTGGGGAACATGTCAAAATCTCATGCCCAGAGAACTTCAGGTAGAGTTCGGGGAAATGCTCAGTGGACAACCCAGGCAGGGTAAGGATCAGCATTTACACACTACTCAGAGAATTTTTATTTTCAGGGATGGATTTTTAGCCCACTTCAAGTTGAAGAAAAGTGGTTTCGTGAAAATTGCAGAAAATTTTTTTTCAGAAACTCCGGGGTGCCTGGAGGTCGCGGTGCACCACGCGACAGTTGTATTCCAAAACTGAGTCACTCAGATCACACGAGTACCCAAGCATGCTTGAAAATCATTCAAATGCAAGTGCTTCTATCTGTTGTCTTGATTGTTTCCCACTCATTCCTTTTGGTTTGGGGAACATGTCAAAATCCCATGCCCAGAGAACTTCAGGTAGAGCTCGCGGAAATGCTCAGTGGACAACCCAGGCAGGGTAAGGATCAGTATTTCCACACTACTCAGAGAATTTTTATTTTCAGTGATGTATTTTTAGCCCAATTCAAGTTGAAGACAAGTGGTTTCGTGAAAATCGCAGAAAATTTTTTTTCAGAAACTCCGGTGTGCCTGGAGGTCGCGGTGCACCACGCGACAGTTGTATTCGAAAACTGAGTCACTCAGATCACACGAGTACCCAAGCATGCTTGAAACTCATTCAAATGCAAGTGCTTCTATCTGTTGTCTTGATTGTTTCCCACTCATTCCTTTTGGTTTGGGGAACATGTCAAAATCCCATGCCTAGAGAACTTCAGGTAGAGCTCGCGGAAATGCTCAGTGGACAACCCAGGCAGGGTAAGGATCAGTATTTCCACACTACTCAGAGAATTTTTATTTTCAGTGATGGATTTTTAGCCCAATTCAAGTTGAAGAAAAGTGGTTTCGTGAAAATCGCAGAAAATTTTTTTTCAGAAACTCCGGGGTGCCTGGAGGTCGCGGTGCACCACGCCACAGTTGTATTCGAAAACTGAGTCGCTCAGATCACACGAGTACCCAAGCATGCTTGAAACTCATTCAAATGCAAGTGCTTCTATCTGTTGTCTTGATTGTTTCCAACTCATTCCTTTTGGTTTGGGGAACATGTCAAAATCTCATGCCCAGAGAACTTCAGGTAGAGTTCGGGGAAATGCTCAGTGGACAACCCAGGCAGGGTAAGGATCAGCATTTACACACTACTCAGAGAATTTTTATTTTCAGGGATGGATTTTTAGCCCAATTCAAGTTGAAGAAAAGTGGTTTCGTGAAAATCGCAGAAAATTTTTTTTCAGAAACTCCGGGGTGCCTGGAGGTCGCGGTGCACCACGCGACAGTTGTATTCCAAAACTGAGTCACTCAGATCACACGAGTACCCAAGTATGCTTGAAACTCATTCAAATGCAAGTGCTTCTATCTGTTGTCTTGATTGTTTCCCACTCATTCCTTTTGGTTTGGGGAACATGTCAAAATCCCATGCCCAGAGAACTTCAGGTAGAGCTCGCGGAAATGCTCAGTGGACAACACAGGCAGGGTAAAGATTAGCATTTACACACTACTCAGAGAATTTTTATTTTCAGGGATGGATTTTTAGCCCAATTCAAGTTGAAGAAAAGTGGTTTTGTGAAAATCGCAGAAATTTTTTTTTCAGAAACTCCGGGGTGCCTGGAGGTCGCGGTGCACCACGCGACAGGTGTATTCCAAAACTGAGTCACTCAGATCACACGAGAACCCAAGCATGCTTGAAACTCATTCAAATGCAAGTGCTTCTATCTGTTGTCTTGGTTGTTTCCCACTCATTCCTTTTGGTTTGGGTAACATGTCAAAATCCCATGCCCAGAGAACTTCAAGTAGAGTTCGCGGAAATGCTCAGTGGACACCCCAGGTAGGGTAAGGATCAGTATTTCCACACTACTCAGAGAATTTTTATTTTCAGTGATGGATTTTTAGCCCAATTCAAGTTGAAGAAAAGTGGTTTCGTGAAAATCGCAGAAAATTTTTTTTCAGAAACTCCGGGGTGCCTGGAGGTCGCGGTGCACCACGCGACAGTTGTATTCCAAAACTGAGTCACTCAGATCACACGAGTACCCAAGCATGCTTGAAACTCATTCAAATGCAAGTGCTTCTATCTGTTGTCTTGATTGTTTCCCACTCATTCCTTTTGGTTTGGGGAACATGTCAAAATCCCATGCCCAGAGAACTTCAGGTAGAGTTCAGGGAAATGCTCAGTGGACAACCCAGGCAGGGTAAGGATTAGCATTTACACACTACTCAGAGAATTTTTATTTTCAGGGATGGATTTTTAGCCCAATTCAAGTTGAAGAAAAGTGGTTTTGTGAAAATCACAGAAAATTTTTTTTCAGAAACTCCGGGGTGCCTGGAGGTCGCGGTGCACCACGCGACAGTTGTATTCCAAAACTGAGTCACTCAGATCACATGAGAACCCAAGCATGCTTGAAACTCATTCAAATGCAAGTGCTTCTATCTGTTGTCTTGATTGTTTCCCACTCATTCCTTTTGGTTTGGGGAACATGTCAAAATCCCATGCCCAGAGAACTTCAAGTAGAGTTCGCGGAAATGCTCAGTGGACACCCCAGGTAGGGTAAGGATCAGTATTTCCACACTACTCAGAGAATTTCTATTTTCAGTGATGGATTTTTAGCCCAATTCAAGTTGAAGAAAAGTGGTTTCGTGAAAATCGCAGAAAATTTTTTTTCAGAAACTCCGGGGTGCCTGGAGGTCGCGGTGCACCACGCGACAGTTGTATTCCAAAACTGAGTCACTCAGATCACACGAGTACCCAAGCATGCTTGAAACTCATTCAAATGCAAGTGCTTCTATCTGTTGTCTTGATTGTTTCCCACTCATTCCTTTTGATTTGGGGAACATGTCAAAATCCCATGCCCAGAGAACTTCAAGTAGAGTTCGGGGAAATGCTCAGTGGACAACCCAGGCAGGGTAAGGATTAGCATTTACACACTACTCAGAGAATTTTTATTTTCAGGGATGGATTTTTAGCCCAATTCAAGTTGAAGAAAAGTGGTTTCGTGAAAATCGCAGAAATTTTTTTTTCAGAAACTCCGGGTTGCCTGGAGTTCGCGGTGCACAACGCGACAGTTGTATTCGAAAACTGAGTCGCTCAGATCACACGAGTACCCAAGTATGCTTGAAACTCATTCAAATGCAAGTGCTTCTATCTGTTGTCTTGATTGTTTCCAACTCATTCCTTTTGGTTTGGGGAACATGTCAAAATCTCATGCCCAGAGAACTTCAGGTAGAGTTCGGGGAAATGCTCAGTGGACAACCCAGGCAGGGTAAGGATCAGCATTTACACACTACTCAGAGAATTTTTATTTTCAGGGATGGATTTTTAGCCCAATTCAAGTTAAAGAAAAGTGGTTTCGTGAAAATTGCAGAAAATTTTTTTTCAGAAACTTTGGGGTGCCTGGAGGTCGCGGTGCACCACGCGACAGTTGTATTCCAAAACTGAGTCACTCAGATCACACGAGTACCCAAGCATGCTTGAAAATCATTCAAATGCAAGTGCTTCTATCTGTTGTCTTGATTGTTTCCCACTCATTCCTTTTGGTTTGGGGAACATGTCAAAATCCCATGCCCAGAGAACTTCAAGTAGAGTTCGCGGAAATGCTCAGTGGACACCCCAGGTAGGGTAAGGATCAGTATTTCCACACTACTCAGAGAATTTTTATTTTCAGTGATGGATTTTTAGCCCAATTCAAGTTGAAGAAAAGTGGTTTCGTGAAAATCGCAGAAAATTTTTTTTCAGAAACTCCGGGGTGCCTGGAGGTCGCGGTGAACCACGCGACAGTTGTATTCCAAAACTGAGTCACTCAGATCACACGAGTACCCAAGCATGCTTGAAACTCATTCAAATGCAAGTGCTTCTATCTGTTGTCTTGATTGTTTCCCACTCATTCCTTTTGGTTTGGGGAACATGTCAAAATCCCATGCCCAGAGAACTTCAAGTAGAGTTCGGGGAAATGCTCAGTGGACAACCCAGGCAGGGTAAGGATTAGCATTTACACACTACTCAGAGAATTTTTATTTTCAGGGATGGATTTTTAGCCCAATTCAAGTTGAAGAAAAGTGGTTTCGTGAAAATCGCAGAAAATTTTTTTTCAGAAACTCCGGGTTGCCTGGAGTTCGCGGTGCACCACGCGAAAGTTGTATTCGAAAACTGAGTCGCTCAGATCACACGAGTACCCAAGCATGCTTGAAACTCATTCAAATGCAAGTGCTTCTATCTGTTGTCTTGATTGTTTCCAACTCATTCCTTTTAGTTTGGGGAACATGTCAAAATCTCATGCCCAGAGAACTTCAGGTAGAGTTCGGGGAAATGCTCAGTGGACAACCCAGGCAGGGTAAGGATCAGCATTTACACACTACTCAGAGAATTTTTATTTTCAGGGATGGATTTTTAGCCCAATTCAAGTTGAAGAAAAGTGGTTTCGTGAAAATTGCAGAAAATTTTTTTTCAGAAACTCCGGGGTGCCTGGAGGTCGCGGTGCACCACGCGACAGTTGTATTCCAAAACTGAGTCACTCAGATCACACGAGTACCCAAGCATGCTTGAAACTCATTCAAATGCAAGTGCTTCTATCTGTTGTCTTGATTGTTTCCAACTCATTCCTTTTGGTTTGGGGAACATGTCAAAATCTCATGCCCAGAGAACTTCAGGTAGAGTTCGGGGAAATGCTCAGTGGACAACCCAGGCAGGGTAAGGATCAGCATTTTCACACTACTCAGAGAATTTTTATTTTCAGGGATGGATTTTTAGCCCAATTCAAGTTGAAGAAAAGTGGTTTCGTGAAAATTGCAGAAAATTTTTTTTCAGAAACTCCGGGGTGCCTGGAGGTCGCGGTGCACCACGCGACAGTTGTATTCCAAAACTGAGTCACTCAGATCACACGAGTACCCAAGCATGCTTGAAACTCATTCAAATGCAAGTGCTTCTATCTGTTGTCTTGATTGTTTCCCACTCATTCCTTTTGGTTTGGGGAAAATGTCAAAATCCCATGCCCAGAGAACTTCAAGTAGAGTTCGCGGAAATGCTCAGTGGACACCCCAGGTAGGGTAAGGATCAGTATTTCCACACTACTCAGAGAATTTTTATTTTCAGTGATGGATTTTTAGCCCAATTCAAGTTGAAGAAAAGTGGTTTCGTGAAAATCGCAGAAAATTTTTTTTCAGAAACTCCGGGGTGCCTGGAGGTCGCGGTGCACCACGCGACAGTTGTATTCCAAAACTGAGTCACTCAGATCACACGAGAACCCAAGCATGCTTGAAACTCATTCAAATGCAAGTGCTTCTATCTGTTGTCTTGATTGTTTCCCACTCATTCCTTTTGGTTTGGGTAACAAGTCAAAATCCCATGCCCAGAGAACTTCAAGTAGAGTTCGCGGAAATGCTCAGTGGACACCCCAGGTAGGGTAAGGATCAGTATTTCCACACTACTCAGAGAATTTTTATTTTCAGTGATGGATTTTTAGCCCAATTCAAGTTGAAGAAAAGTGGTTTCGTGAAAATCGCAGAAAATTTTTTTTGAGAAACTCCGGGGTGCCTGGAGGTCGCGGTGCACCACGCGACAGTTGTATTCCAAAACTGAGTCACTCAGATCACACGAGTACCCAAGCATGCTTGAAACTCATTCAAATGCAAGTGCTTCTATCTGTTGTCTTGATTGTTTCCCACTCATTCCTTTTGGTTTGGGGAACATGTCAAAATCCCATGCCCAGAGAACTTCAAGTAGAGTTCGGGGAAATGCTCAGTGGACAACCCAGGCAGGGTAAGGATTAGCATTTACACACTACTCAGAGAATTTTTATTTTCAGGGATTGATTTTTAGCCCAATTCAAGTTGAAGAAAAGTGGTTTCGTGAAAATCGCAGAAAATTTTTTTTCAGAAACTCCGGGGTGCCTGGAGGTCGCGGTGCACCACGCGACAGTTGTATTCCAAAACTGAGTCACTCAGATCACACGAGAACCCAAGCATGCTTGAAACTCATTCAAATGCAAGTGCTTCTATCTGTTGTCTTGATTGTTTCCCACTCATTCCTTTTGGTTTGGGTAACAAGTCAAAATCCCATGCCCAGAGAACTTCAAGTAGAGTTCGCGGAAATGCTCAGTGGACACCCCAGGTAGGGTAAGGATCAGTATTTCCACACTACTCAGAGAATTTTTATTTTCAGTGATGGATTTTTAGCCCAATTCAAGTTGAAGAAAAGTGGTTTCGTGAAAATCGCAGAAATTTTTTTTTCAGAAACTCCGGGGTGCCTGGAGGTCGCGGTGCACCACGCGACAGTTGTATTCCAAAACTGAGTCACTCAGATCACACGAGTACCCAAGCATGCTTGAAACTCATTCAAATGCAAGTGCTTCTATCTGTTGTCTTGATTGTTTCCCACTCATTCCTTTTGGTTTGGGGAACATGTCAAAATCCCATGCCCAGAGAACTTCAGGTAGAGTTCGGGGAAATGCTCAGTGGACAACCCAGGCAGGGTAAGGATCAGCATTTACACACTACTCAGAGAATTTTTATTTTCAGGGAAGGATTTTTAGCCCAATTCAAGTTGAAGAAAAGTTGTTTCGTGAAAATCGCAGAAAATTTTTTTTCAGAAACTCCGGGTTGCCTGGAGGTCGCGGTGCACCACGCGACAGTTGTATTCGAAAACTGAGTCGCTCAGATCACACGTGTACCCAAGCATGCTTGAAACTCATTCAAATGCAAGTGCTTCTATCTGTTGTCTTGATTGTTTCCAACTCATTCCTTTTGGTTTGGGGAACATGTCAAAATCTCATGCCCAGAGAACTTCAGGTAGAGTTCGGGGAAATGCTCAGTGGACAACCCAGGCAGGGTAAGGATCAGCATTTACACACTACTCAGAGAATTTTTATTTTCAGGGATGGATTTTTAGCCCACTTCAAGTTGAAGAAAAGTGGTTTCGTGAAAATTGCAGAAAATTTTTTTTCAGAAACTCCGGGGTGCCTGGAGGTCGCGGTGCACCACGCGACAGTTGTATTCCAAAACTGAGTCACTCAGATCACACGAGTACCCAAGCATGCTTGAAAATCATTCAAATGCAAGTGCTTCTATCTGTTGTCTTGATTGTTTCCCACTCATTCCTTTTGGTTTGGGGAACATGTCAAAATCCCATGCCCAGAGAACTTCAGGTAGAGCTCGCGGAAATGCTCAGTGGACAACCCAGGCAGGGTAAGGATCAGTATTTCCACACTACTCAGAGAATTTTTATTTTCAGTGATGTATTTTTAGCCCAATTCAAGTTGAAGACAAGTGGTTTCGTGAAAATCGCAGAAAATTTTTTTTCAGAAACTCCGGTGTGCCTGGAGGTCGCGGTGCACCACGCGACAGTTGTATTCGAAAACTGAGTCACTCAGATCACACGAGTACCCAAGCATGCTTGAAACTCATTCAAATGCAAGTGCTTCTATCTGTTGTCTTGATTGTTTCCCACTCATTCCTTTTGGTTTGGGGAACATGTCAAAATCCCATGCCTAGAGAACTTCAGGTAGAGCTCGCGGAAATGCTCAGTGGACAACCCAGGCAGGGTAAGGATCAGTATTTCCACACTACTCAGAGAATTTTTATTTTCAGTGATGGATTTTTAGCCCAATTCAAGTTGAAGAAAAGTGGTTTCGTGAAAATCGCAGAAAATTTTTTTTCAGAAACTCCGGGGTGCCTGGAGGTCGCGGTGCACCACGCCACAGTTGTATTCGAAAACTGAGTCGCTCAGATCACACGAGTACCCAAGCATGCTTGAAACTCATTCAAATGCAAGTGCTTCTATCTGTTGTCTTGATTGTTTCCAACTCATTCCTTTTGGTTTGGGGAACATGTCAAAATCTCATGCCCAGAGAACTTCAGGTAGAGTTCGGGGAAATGCTCAGTGGACAACCCAGGCAGGGTAAGGATCAGCATTTACACACTACTCAGAGAATTTTTATATTCAGGGATGGATTTTTAGCCCAATTCAAGTTGAAGAAAAGTGGTTTCGTGAAAATCGCAGAAAATTTTTTTTCAGAAACTCCGGGGTGCCTGGAGGTCGCGGTGCACCACGCGACAGTTGTATTCCAAAACTGAGTCACTCAGATCACACGAGTACCCAAGTATGCTTGAAACTCATTCAAATGCAAGTGCTTCTATCTGTTGTCTTGATTGTTTCCCACTCATTCCTTTTGGTTTGGGGAACATGTCAAAATCCCATGCCCAGAGAACTTCAGGTAGAGCTCGCGGAAATGCTCAGTGGACAACACAGGCAGGGTAAAGATTAGCATTTACACACTACTCAGAGAATTTTTATTTTCAGGGATGGATTTTTAGCCCAATTCAAGTTGAAGAAAAGTGGTTTTGTGAAAATCGCAGAAATTTTTTTTTCAGAAACTCCGGGGTGCCTGGAGGTCGCGGTGCACCACGCGACAGGTGTATTCCAAAACTGAGTCACTCAGATCACACGAGAACCCAAGCATGCTTGAAACTCATTCAAATGCAAGTGCTTCTATCTGTTGTCTTGGTTGTTTCCCACTCATTCCTTTTGGTTTGGGTAACATGTCAAAATCCCATGCCCAGAGAACTTCAAGTAGAGTTCGCGGAAATGCTCAGTGGACACCCCAGGTAGGGTAAGGATCAGTATTTCCACACTACTCAGAGAATTTTTATTTTCAGTGATGGATTTTTAGCCCAATTCAAGTTGAAGAAAAGTGGTTTCGTGAAAATCGCAGAAAATTTTTTTTCAGAAACTCCGGGGTGCCTGGAGGTCGCGGTGCACCACGCGACAGTTGTATTCCAAAACTGAGTCACTCAGATCACACGAGTACCCAAGCATGCTTGAAACTCATTCAAATGCAAGTGCTTCTATCTGTTGTCTTGATTGTTTCCCACTCATTCCTTTTGGTTTGGGGAACATGTCAAAATCCCATGCCCAGAGAACTTCAGGTAGAGTTCAGGGAAATGCTCAGTGGACAACCCAGGCAGGGTAAGGATTAGCATTTACACACTACTCAGAGAATTTTTATTTTCAGGGATGGATTTTTAGCCCAATTCAAGTTGAAGAAAAGTGGTTTTGTGAAAATCACAGAAAATTTTTTTTCAGAAACTCCGGGGTGCCTGGAGGTCGCGGTGCACCACGCGACAGTTGTATTCCAAAACTGAGTCACTCAGATCACATGAGAACCCAAGCATGCTTGAAACTCATTCAAATGCAAGTGCTTCTATCTGTTGTCTTGATTGTTTCCCACTCATTCCTTTTGGTTTGGGGAACATGTCAAAATCCCATGCCCAGAGAACTTCAAGTAGAGTTCGCGGAAATGCTCAGTGGACACCCCAGGTAGGGTAAGGATCAGTATTTCCACACTACTCAGAGAATTTCTATTTTCAGTGATGGATTTTTAGCCCAATTCAAGTTGAAGAAAAGTGGTTTCGTGAAAATCGCAGAAAATTTTTTTTCAGAAACTCCGGGGTGCCTGGAGGTCGCGGTGCACCACGCGACAGTTGTATTCCAAAACTGAGTCACTCAGATCACACGAGTACCCAAGCATGCTTGAAACTCATTCAAATGCAAGTGCTTCTATCTGTTGTCTTGATTGTTTCCCACTCATTCCTTTTGATTTGGGGAACATGTCAAAATCCCATGCCCAGAGAACTTCAAGTAGAGTTCGGGGAAATGCTCAGTGGACAACCCAGGCAGGGTAAGGATTAGCATTTACACACTACTCAGAGAATTTTTATTTTCAGGGATGGATTTTTAGCCCAATTCAAGTTGAAGAAAAGTGGTTTCGTGAAAATCGCAGAAATTTTTTTTTCAGAAACTCCGGGTTGCCTGGAGTTCGCGGTGCACAACGCGACAGTTGTATTCGAAAACTGAGTCGCTCAGATCACACGAGTACCCAAGTATGCTTGAAACTCATTCAAATGCAAGTGCTTCTATCTGTTGTCTTGATTGTTTCCAACTCATTCCTTTTGGTTTGGGGAACATGTCAAAATCTCATGCCCAGAGAACTTCAGGTAGAGTTCGGGGAAATGCTCAGTGGACAACCCAGGCAGGGTAAGGATCAGCATTTACACACTACTCAGAGAATTTTTATTTTCAGGGATGGATTTTTAGCCCAATTCAAGTTAAAGAAAAGTGGTTTCGTGAAAATTGCAGAAAATTTTTTTTCAGAAACTTTGGGGTGCCTGGAGGTCGCGGTGCACCACGCGACAGTTGTATTCCAAAACTGAGTCACTCAGATCACACGAGTACCCAAGCATGCTTGAAAATCATTCAAATGCAAGTGCTTCTATCTGTTGTCTTGATTGTTTCCCACTCATTCCTTTTGGTTTGGGGAACATGTCAAAATCCCATGCCCAGAGAACTTCAAGTAGAGTTCGCGGAAATGCTCAGTGGACACCCCAGGTAGGGTAAGGATCAGTATTTCCACACTACTCAGAGAATTTTTATTTTCAGTGATGGATTTTTAGCCCAATTCAAGTTGAAGAAAAGTGGTTTCGTAAAAATCGCAGAAAATTTTTTTTCAGAAACTCCGGGGTGCCTGGAGGTCGCGGTGAACCACGCGACAGTTGTATTCCAAAACTGAGTCACTCAGATCACACGAGTACCCAAGCATGCTTGAAACTCATTCAAATGCAAGTGCTTCTATCTGTTGTCTTGATTGTTTCCCACTCATTCCTTTTGGTTTGGGGAACATGTCAAAATCCCATGCCCAGAGAACTTCAAGTAGAGTTCGGGGAAATGCTCAGTGGACAACCCAGGCAGGGTAAGGATTAGCATTTACACACTACTCAGAGAATTTTTATTTTCAGGGATGGATTTTTAGCCCAATTCAAGTTGAAGAAAAGTGGTTTCGTGAAAATCGCAGAAAATTTTTTTTCAGAAACTCCGGGTTGCCTGGAGTTCGCGGTGCACCACGCGAAAGTTGTATTCGAAAACTGAGTCGCTCAGATCACACGAGTACCCAAGCATGCTTGAAACTCATTCAAATGCAAGTGCTTCTATCTGTTGTCTTGATTGTTTCCAACTCATTCCTTTTAGTTTGGGGAACATGTCAAAATCTCATGCCCAGAGAACTTCAGGTAGAGTTCGGGGAAATGCTCAGTGGACAACCCAGGCAGGGTAAGGATCAGCATTTACACACTACTCAGAGAATTTTTATTTTCAGGGATGGATTTTTAGCCCAATTCAAGTTGAAGAAAAGTGGTTTCGTGAAAATTGCAGAAAATTTTTTTTCAGAAACTCCGGGGTGCCTGGAGGTCGCGGTGCACCACGCGACAGTTGTATTCCAAAACTGAGTCACTCAGATCACACGAGTACCCAAGCATGCTTGAAACTCATTCAAATGCAAGTGCTTCTATCTGTTGTCTTGATTGTTTCCAACTCATTCCTTTTGGTTTGGGGAACATGTCAAAATCTCATGCCCAGAGAACTTCAGGTAGAGTTCGGGGAAATGCTCAGTGGACAACCCAGGCAGGGTAAGGATCAGCATTTTCACACTACTCAGAGAATTTTTATTTTCAGGGATGGATTTTTAGCCCAATTCAAGTTGAAGAAAAGTGGTTTCGTGAAAATTGCAGAAAATTTTTTTTCAGAAACTCCGGGGTGCCTGGAGGTCGCGGTGCACCACGCGACAGTTGTATTCCAAAACTGAGTCACTCAGATCACACGAGTACCCAAGCATGCTTGAAACTCATTCAAATGCAAGTGCTTCTATCTGTTGTCTTGATTGTTTCCCACTCATTCCTTTTGGTTTGGGGAAAATGTCAAAATCCCATGCCCAGAGAACTTCAAGTAGAGTTCGCGGAAATGCTCAGTGGACACCCCAGGTAGGGTAAGGATCAGTATTTCCACACTACTCAGAGAATTTTTATTTTCAGTGATGGATTTTTAGCCCAATTCAAGTTGAAGAAAAGTGGTTTCGTGAAAATCGCAGAAAATTTTTTTTCAGAAACTCCGGGGTGCCTGGAGGTCGCGGTGCACCACGCGACAGTTGTATTCCAAAACTGAGTCACTCAGATCACACGAGAACCCAAGCATGCTTGAAACTCATTCAAATGCAAGTGCTTCTATCTGTTGTCTTGATTGTTTCCCACTCATTCCTTTTGGTTTGGGTAACAAGTCAAAATCCCATGCCCAGAGAACTTCAAGTAGAGTTCGCGGAAATGCTCAGTGGACACCCCAGGTAGGGTAAGGATCAGTATTTCCACACTACTCAGAGAATTTTTATTTTCAGGGATGGATTTTTAGCCCAATTCAAGTTGAAGAAAAGTGGTTTCGTGAAAATCGCAGAAAATTTTTTTTCAGAAACTCCGGGGTGCCTGGAGGTCGCGGTGCACCACGCGACAGTTGTATTCAAAAACTGAGTCACTCAGATCACACGAGTACCCAAGCATGCTTGAAACTCATTCAAATGCAAGTGCTTCTATCTGTTGTCTTGATTGTTTCCCACTCATTCCTTTTGGTTTGGGGAACATCTCAAAATCCCATGCCCAGAGAACTTCAGGTAGAGTTCGGGGAAATGCTCAGTGGACAACCCAGGCAGGGTAAGGATCAGCATTTACACACTACTCAGAGAATTTTTATTTTCAGGGATGGATTTTTAGCTCAATTCAAGTTGAAGAAAAGTTGTTTCGTGAAAATCGCAGAAAAATTTTTTTCAGAAACTCCGGGTTGCCTGGAGGTCGCGGTGCACCACGCGACAGTTGTATTCGAAAACTGAGTCGCTCAGATCACACGAGTACCCAAGCATGCTTGAAACTCATTCAAATGCAAGTGCTTCTATCTGTTGTCTTGATTGTTTCCCACTCATTCCTTTTGGTTTGGGGAACATGTCAAAATCCCATGCCCAGAGAACTTCAGGTAGAGCTCGCGGAAATGCTCAGTGGACAACCCAGGCAGGGTAAGGATCAGTATTTCCACACTACTCAGAGAATTTTTATTTTCAGGGATGGATTTTTAGCCCAATTCAAGTTGAAGAAAAGTGGTTTCGTGAAAATCGCAGAAAATTTTTTTTCAGAAACTCCGGGGTGCCTGGAGGTCGCGGTGCACCACGCGACAGTTGTATTCGAAAACTGAGTCGCTCAGATCACACGAGTACCCAAGCATGCTTGAAACTCATTCAAATGCAAGTGCTTCTATCTGTTGTCTTGATTGTTTCCCACTCATTCCTTTTGGTTTGGGGAACATGTCAAAATCCCATGCCTAGAGAACTTCAGGTAGAGCTCGCGGAAATGCTCAGTGGACAACCCAGGCAGGGTAAGGATCAGTATTTCCACACTACTCAGAGAATTTTTATTTTCAGTGATGGATTTTTAGCCCAATTCAAGTTGAAGAAAAGTGGTTTCGTGAAAATCACAGAAAATTTTTTTTCAGAAACTCCGGGGTGCCTGGAGGTCGCGGTGCACCACGCGACAGTTGTATTTGAAAACTGAGTCACTCAGATCACACGAGTACCCAAGCATGCTTGAAACTCATTCAAATGCAAGTGCTTCTATCTTTTGTCTTGATTGTTTCCCACTCATTCCTTTTGGTTTGGGGAACATGTCAAAATCCCATGGCCAGAGAACTTCAGGTAGAGTTCGGGGAAATGCTCAGTGGACAACCCAGGCAGGGTAAAGATTAGCATTTACACACTACTCAGAGAATTTTTATTTTCAGGAATGGATTTTTAGCCCAATTCAAGTTGAAGAAAAGTGGTTTCGTGAAAATCGCAGAACATTTTTTTTCAGAAACTCCGGGGTGCCTGGAGGTCGCGGTGCACCACGCGACAGTTGTATTCGAAAACTGAGTCACTCAGATCACACGAGTACCCAAGCATGCTTGAAACTCATTCAAATGCAAGTGCTTCTATCTGTTGTCTTGATTGTTTCCCACTCATTCCTTTTGGTTTGGGGAACATGTCAAAATCCCATGCCCAGAGAACTTCAGGTAGAGTTCGGGGAAATGCTCAGTGGACAACCCAGGCAGGGTAAGGATCAGCATTTACACACTACTCAGAGAATTTTTATTTTCAGGGATGGATTTTTAGCCCAATTCAAGTTGAAGAAAAGTGGTTTCGTGAAAATCGCAGAAAATTTTTTTTCAGAAACTCCGGGGTGCCTGGAGGTCGCGGTGCACCACGCGACAGTTGTATTCCAAAACTGAGTCACTCAGATCACACGAGAACCCAAGCATGCTTGAAACTCATTCAAATGCAAGTGCTTCTATCTGTTGTCTTGATTGTTTCCCACTCATTACTTTTGGTTTGGGGATCATGTCAAAATCCCATGCCCAGAGAACTTCAGGTAGAGCTCGCGGAAATGCTCAGTGGACAACCCAGGCAGGGTAAGGATCAGTATTTCCACACTACTCAGAGAATTTTTATTTTCAGTGATGGATTTTTAGCCCAATTCAAGTTGAAGACAAGTGGTTTCGTGAAAATCGCAGAAAATTTTTTTTCAGAAACTCCGGGGTGCCTGGAGGTCGCGGTGCACCACGCGACAGTTGTATTCGAAAACTGAGTCACTCAGATCACACGAGTACCCAAGCATGCTTGAAACTCATTCAAATGCAAGTGCTTCTATCTGTTGTCTTGATTGTTTCCCACTCATTCCTTTTGGTTTGGGGAACATGTCAAAATCCCATGCCCAGAGAACTTCAGGTAGAGTTCAGGGAAATGCTCAGTGGACAACCCAGGCAGGGTAAGGATTAGCATTTACACACTACTCAGAGAATTTTTATTTTCAGGGATGGATTTTTAGCCCAATTCAAGTTGAAGAAAAGTGGTTTTGTGAAAGTCACAGAAAATTTTTTTTCAGAAACTCCGGGGTGCCTGGAGGTCGCGGTGCACCACGCGACAGTTGTATTCCAAAACTGAGTCACTCAGATCACACGAGAACCCAAGCATGCTTGAAACTCATTCAAATGCAAGTGCTTCTATCTGTTGTCTTGATTGTTTCCCACTCATTCCTTTTGGTTTGGGGAACATGTCAAAATCCCATGCCCAGAGAACTTCAAGTAGAGTTCGCGGAAATGCTCAGTGGACACCCCAGGTAGGGTAAGGATCAGTATTTCCACACTACTCAGAGAATTTTTATTTTCAGTGATGTATTTTTAGCCCAATTCAAGTTGAAGAAAAGTGGTTTCGTGAAAATCGCAGAAAATTTTTTTTCAGAAACTCCGGGGTGCCTGGAGGTCGCGGTGCACCACGCGACAGTTGTATTCCAAAACTGAGTCACTCAGATCACACGAGTACCCAAGCATGCTTGAAAATCATTCAAATGCAAGTGCTTCTATCTGTTGTCTTGGTTGTTTCCCACTCATTCCTTTTGGTTTGGGGAACATGTCAAAATCCCATGCCCAGAGAACTTCAAGTAGAGTTCGCGGAAATGCTCAGTGGACACCCCAGGTAGGGTAAGGATCAGTATTTCCACACTACTCAGAGAATTTTTATTTTCAGTGATGGATTTTTAGCCCAATTCAAGTTGAAGAAAAGTGGTTTCGTGAAAATCGCAGAAAATTTTTTTTCAGAAACTCCGGGGTGCCTGGAGTTCGCGGTGCACCACGCGAAAGTTGTATTCGAAAACTGAGTCGCTCAGATCACACGAGTACCCAAGCATGCTTGAAACTCATTCAAATGCAAGTGCTTCTATCTGTTGTCTTGATTGTTTCCAACTCATTCCTTTTGGTTTGGGGAACATGTCAAAATCTCATGGCCAGAGAACTTCAGGTAGAGTTCGGGGAAATGCTCAGTGGACAACCCAGGCAGGGTAAGGATCAGCATTTACACACTACTCAGAGAATTTTTATTTTCAGGGATGGATTTTTAGCCCAATTCAAGTTGAAGAAAAGTGGTTTCGTGAAAATTACAGAAAATTTTTTTTCAGAAACTCCGGGGTGCCTGGAGGTCGCGGTGCACCACGCGACAGTTGTATTCCAAAACTGAGTCACTCAGATCACACGAGTACCCAAGCATGCTTGAAAATCATTCAAATGCAAGTGCTTCTATCTGTTGTCTTGATTGTTTCCCACTCATTCCTTTTGGTTTGGGGAACATGTCAAAATCCCATGCCCAGAGAACTTCAAGTAGAGTTCGCGGAAATGCTCAGTGGACACCCCAGGTAGGGTAAGGATCAGTATTTCCACACTACTCAGAGAATTTTTATTTTCAGTGATGGATTTTTAGCCCAATTCAAGTTGAAGAAAAGTGGTTTCGTGAAAATCGCAGAAAATTTTTTTTCAGAAACTCCGGGGTGCCTGGAGGTCGCGGTGCACCACGCGACAGTTGTATTCCAAAACTGAGTCACTCAGATCACACGAGTACCCAAGCATGCTTGAAACTCATTCAAATGCAAGTGCTTCTATCTGTTGTCTTGATTGTTTCCCACTCATTCCTTTTGGTTTGGGGAACATGTCAAAATCCCATGCCCAGAGAACTTCAAGTAGAGTTCGGGGAAATGCTCAGTGGACAACCCAGGCAGGGTAAGGATTAGCATTTAGACACTACTCAGAGAATTTTTATTTTCAGGGATGGATTTTTAGCCCAATTCAAGTTGAAGAAAAGTGGTTTCGTGAAAATCGCAATAAATTTTTTTTCAGAAACTCCGGGGTGCCTGGAGGTCGCGGTGCACCACGCGACAGTTGTATTCCAAAACTGAGTCACTCAGATCACACGAGAACCCAAGCATGCTTGAAACTCATTCAAATGCAAGTGCTTCTATCTGTTGTCTTGATTGTTTCCCACTCATTCCTTTTGGTTTGGGTAACAAGTCAAAATCCCATGCCCAGAGAACTTCAAGTAGAGTTCGCGGAAATGCTCAGTGGACACCCCAGGTAGGGTAAGGATCAGTATTTCCACACTACTCAGAGAATTTTTATTTTCAGTGATGGATTTTTAGCCCAATTCAAGTTGAAGAAAAGTGGTTTCGTGAAAATCGCAGGAAATTTTTTTTCAGAAACTCCGGGGTGCCTGGAGGTCGCGGTGCACCACGCGACAGTTGTATTCCAAAACTGAGTCACTCAGATCACACGAGTACCCAAGCATGCTTGAAACTCATTCAAATGCAAGTGCTTCTATCTGTTGTCTTGATTGTTTCCCACTCATTCCTTTTGGTTTGGGGAACATGTCAAAATCCCATGCCCAGAGAACTTCAGGTAGAGCTCGCGGAAATGCTCAGTGGACAACCCAGGCAGGGTAAGGATCAGTATTTCCACACTACTCAGAGAATTTTTATTTTCAGGGATGGATTTTTAGCCCAATTCAAGTTGAAGAAAAGTGGTTTCGTGAAAATCGCAGAAAATTTTTTTTCAGAAACTCCGGGGTGCCTGGAGGTCGCGGTGCACCACGCGACAGTTGTATTCAAAAACTGAGTCACTCAGATCACACGAGTACCCAAGCATGCTTAAACTCATTCAAATGCAAGTGCTTCTATCTGTTGTCTTGATTGTTTCCCACTCATTCCTTTTGGTTTGGGGAACATGTCAAAATCCCATGCCCAGAGAACTTCAGGTAGAGTTCGGGGAAATGCTCAGTGGACAACCCAGGCAGGGTAAGGATCAGCATTTACACACTACTCAGAGAATTTTTATTTTCAGGGATGGATTTTTAGCCCAATTCAAGTTGAAGAAAAGTTGTTTCGTGAAAATCGCAGAAAATTTTTTTTCAGAAACTCCGGGTTGCCTGGAGGTCGCGGTGCACCACGCGACAGTTGTATTCCAAAACTGAGTCACTCAGATCACACGAGTACCCAAGCATGCTTAAAAATCATTCAAATGCAAGTGCTTCTATCTGTTGTCTTGATTGTTTCCCACTCATTCCTTTTGGTTTGGGGAACATGTCAAAATCCCATGCCCAGAGAACTTCAGGTAGAGCTCGCGGAAATGCTCAGTGGACAACCCAGGCAGGGTAAGGATCAGTATTTCCACACTACTCAGAGAATTTTTATTTTCAGTGATGTATTTTTAGCCCAATTCAAGTTGAAGACAAGTGGTTTCGTGAAAATCGCAGAAAATTTTTTTTCAGAAACTCCGGGGTGCCTG
Source organism: Atractosteus spatula (assembly GCF_055471065.1). NCBI lineage: Eukaryota > Metazoa > Chordata > Actinopteri > Semionotiformes > Lepisosteidae > Atractosteus > Atractosteus spatula. The sequence goes on along the minus strand of NC_142720.1, from coordinate 25,510,213 downwards.
GAGGTCGCGGTGCACCACGCGACAGTTGTATTCGAAAACTGAGTCACTCAGATCACACGAGTACCCAAGCATGCTTGAAACTCATTCAAATGCAAGTGCTTCTATCTGTTGTCTTGATTGTTTCCCACTCATTCCTTTTGGTTTGGGGAACATGTCAAAATCCCATGCCCAGAGAACTTCAAGTAGAGTTCGCGGAAATGCTCAGTGGACACCCCAGGTAGGGTAAGGATCAGTATTTCCACACTACTCAGAGAATTTTTATTTTCAGTGATGGATTTTTAGCCCAATTCAAGTTGAAGAAAAGTGGTTTCGTGAAAATCGCAGAAAATTTTTTTTCAGAAACTCCGGGGTGCCTGGAGGTCGCGGTGCACCACGCGACAGTTGTATTCCAAAACTGAGTCACTCAGATCACACGAGTACCCAAGCATGCTTGAAACTCATTCAAATGCAAGTGCTTCTATCTGTTGTCTTGATTGTTTCCCACTCATTCCTTTTGGTTTGGGGAACATGTCAAAATCCCATGCCCAGAGAACTTCAAGTAGAGTTCGGGGAAATGCTCAGTGGACAACCCAGGCAGGGTAAGGATTAGCATTTACACACTACTCAGAGAATTTTTATTTTCAGGGATGGATTTTTAGCCCAATTCAAGTTGAAGAAAAGTGGTTTCGTGAAAATCGCAGAAAATTTTTTTTCAGAAACTCCGGGGTGCCTGGAGGTCGCGGTGCACCACGCGACAGTTGTATTCCAAAACTGAGTCACTCAGATCACACGAGAACCCAACCATGCTTGAAACTCATTCAAATGCAAGTGCTTCTATCTGTTGTCTTGATTGTTTCCCACTCATTCCTTTTGGTTTGGGTAACAAGTCAAAATCCCATGCCCAGAGAACTTCAAGTAGAGTTCGCGGAAATGCTCAGTGGACACCCCAGGTAGGGTAAGGATCAGTATTTCCACACTACTCAGAGAATTTTTATTTTCAGTGATGGATTTTTAGCCCAATTCAAGTTGAAGAAAAGTGGTTTCGTGAAAATCGCAGGAAATTTTTTTTCAGAAACTCCGGGGTGCCTGGAGGTCGCGGTGCACCACGCGACAGTTGTATTCCAAAACTGAGTCACTCAGATCACACGAGTACCCAAGCATGCTTGAAACTCATTCAAATGCAAGTGCTTCTATCTGTTGTCTTGATTGTTTCCCACTCATTCCTTTTGGTTTGGGGAACATGTCAAAATCCCATGCCCAGAGAACTTCAGGTAGAGCTCGCGGAAATGCTCAGTGGACAACCCAGGCAGGGTAAGGATCAGTATTTCCACACTACTCAGAGAATTTTTATTTTCAGGGATGGATTTTTAGCCCAATTCAAGTTGAAGAAAAGTGGTTTCGTGAAAATCGCAGAAAATTTTTTTTCAGAAACTCCGGGGTGCCTGGAGGTCGCGGTGCACCACGCGACAGTTGTATTCAAAAACTGAGTCACTCAGATCACACGAGTACCCAAGCATGCTTGAAACTCATTCAAATGCAAGTGCTTCTATCTGTTGTCTTGATTGTTTCCCACTCATTCCTTTTGGTTTGGGGAACATGTCAAAATCCCATGCCCAGAGAACTTCAGGTAGAGTTCGGGGAAATGCTCAGTGGACAACCCAGGCAGGGTAAGGATTAGCATTTACACACTACTCAGAGAATTTTTATTTTCAGGGATGGATTTTTAGCCCAATTCAAGTTGAAGAAAAGTTGTTTCGTGAAAATCGCAGAAAATTTTTTTTCAGAAACTCCGGGTTGCCTGGAGGTCGCGGTGCACCACGCGACAGTTGTATTCCAAAACTGAGTCACTCAGATCACACGAGTACCCAAGCATGCTTGAAAATCATTCAAATGCAAGTGCTTCTATCTGTTGTCTTGATTGTTTCCCACTCATTCCTTTTGGTTTGGGGAACATGTCAAAATCCCATGCCCAGAGAACTTCAGGTAGAGCTCGCGGAAATGCTCAGTGGACAACCCAGGCAGGGTAAGGATCAGTATTTCCACACTACTCAGAGAATTTTTATTTTCAGTGATGTATTTTTAGCCCAATTCAAGTTGAAGACAAGTGGTTTCGTGAAAATCGCAGAAAATTTTTTTTCAGAAACTCCGGGGTGCCTGGAGGTCGCGGTGCACCACGCGACAGTTGTATTCGAAAACTGAGTCACTCAGATCACACGAGCACCCAAGCATGCTTGAAACTCATTCAAATGCAAGTGCTTCTATCTGTTGTCTTGATTGTTTCCCACTCATTCCTTTTGGTTTGGGGAACATGTCAAAATCCCATGCCTAGAGAACTTCAGGTAGAGCTCGCGGAAATGCTCAGTGGACAACCCAGGCAGGGTAAGGATCAGTATTTCCACACTACTCAGAGAATTTTTATTTTCAGTGATGGATTTTTAGCCCAATTCAAGTTGAAGAAAAGTGGTTTCGTGAAAATCGCAGAAAATTTTTTTTCAGAAACTCCGGGGTGCCTGGAGGTCGCGGTGCACCACGCGACAGTTGTATTCGAAAACTGAGTCTCTCAGATCACACGAGTACCCAAGCATGCTTGAAACTCATTCAAATGCAAGTGCTTCTATCTGTTGTCTTGATTGTTTCCCACTCATTCCTTTTGGTTTGGGGAACATGTCAAAATCCCATGCCCAGAGAACTTCAAGTAGAGTTCGGGGAAATGCTCAGTGGACAACCCAGGCAGGGTAAGGATTAGCATTTACACACTACTCAGAGAATTTTTATTTTCAGGGATGGATTTTTAGCCCAATTCAAGTTGAAGAAAAGTGGTTTCGTGAAAATCGCAGAAAATTTTTTTTCAGAAACTCCGGGTTGCCTGGAGTTCGCGGTGCACCACGCGACAGTTGTATTCGAAAACTGAGTCGCTCAGATCACACGAGTACCCAAGTATGCTTGAAACTCATTCAAATGCAAGTGCTTCTATCTGTTGTCTTGATTGTTTCCAACTCATTCCTTTTGGTTTGGGGAACATGTCAAAATCTCATGCCCAGAGAACTTCAGGTAGAGTTCGGGGAAATGCTCAGTGGACAACCCAGGCAGGGTAAGGATCAGCATTTACACACTACTCAGAGAATTTTTATTTTCAGGGATGGATTTTTAGCCCAATTCAAGTTGAAGAAAAGTGGTTTCGTGAAAATCGCAGAAAATTTTTTTTCAGAAACTCCGAGGTGCCTGGAGGTCGCGGTGCACCACGCGACAGTTGTATTCCAAAACTGAGTCACTCAGATCACACGAGAACCCAAGCATGCTTGAAACTCATTCAAATGCAAGTGCTTCTATCTGTTGTCTTGATTGTTTCCCACTCATTCCTTTTGGTTTGGGTAACAAGTCAAAATCCCATGCCCAGAGAACTTCAAGTAGAGTTCGCGGAAATGCTCAGTGGACACCCCAGGTAGGGTAAGGATCAGTATTTCCACACTACTCAGAGAATTTTTATTTTCAGTGATGGATTTTTAGCCCAATTCAAGTTGAAGAAAAGTGGTTTCGTGAAAATCGCAGGAAATTTTTTTTCAGAAACTCCGGGGTGCCTGGAGGTCGCGGTGCACCACGCGACAGTTGTATTCCAAAACTGAGTCACTCAGATCACACGAGTACCCAAGCATGCTTGAAACTCATTCAAATGCAAGTGCTTCTATCTGTTGTCTTGATTGTTTCCCACTCATTCCTTTTGGTTTGGGGAACATGTCAAAATCCCATGCCCAGAGAACTTCAGGTAGAGCTCGCGGAAATGCTCAGTGGACAACCCAGGCAGGGTAAGGATCAGTATTTCCACACTACTCAGAGAATTTTTATTTTCAGGGATGGATTTTTAGCCCAATTCAAGTTGAAGAAAAGTGGTTTCGTGAAAATCGCAGAAAATTTTTTTTCAGAAACTCCGGGGTGCCTGGAGGTCGCAGTGCACCACGCGACAGTTGTATTCAAAAACTGAGTCACTCAGATCACACGAGTACCCAAGCATGCTTGAAACTCATTCAAATGCAAGTGCTTCTATCTGTTGTCTTGATTGTTTCCCACTCATTCCTTTTGGTTTGGGGAACATGTCAAAATCCCATGCCCAGAGAACTTCAGGTAGAGTTCGGGGAAATGCTCAGTGGACAACCCAGGCAGGGTAAGGATCAGCATTTACACACTACTCAGAGAATTTTTATTTTCAGGGATGGATTTTTAGCCCAATTCAAGTTGAAGAAAAGTTGTTTCGTGAAAATCGCAGAAAATTTTTTTTCAGAAACTCCGGGTTGCCTGGAGGTCGCGGTGCACCACGCGACAGTTGTATTCCAAAACTGAGTCACTCAGATCACACGAGTACCCAAGCATGCTTGAAAATCATTCAAATGCAAGTGCTTCTATCTGTTGTCTTGATTGTTTCCCACTCATTCCTTTTGGTTTGGGGAACATGTCAAAATCCCATGCCCAGAGAACTTCAGGTAGAGCTCGCGGAAATGCTCAGTGGACAACCCAGGCAGGGTAAGGATCAGTATTTCCACACTACTCAGAGAATTTTTATTTTCAGTGATGTATTTTTAGCCCAATTCAAGTTGAAGACAAGTGGTTTCGTGAAAATCGCAGAAAATTTTTTTTCAGAAACTCCGGGGTGCCTGGAGGTCGCGATGCACCACGCGACAGTTGTATTCGAAAACTGAGTCACTCAGATCACACGAGCACCCAAGCATGCTTGAAACTCATTCAAATGCAAGTGCTTCTATCTGTTGTCTTGATTGTTTCCCACTCATTCCTTTTGGTTTGGGGAACATGTCAAAATCCCATGCCTAGAGAACTTCAGGTAGAGCTCGCGGAAATGCTCAGTGGACAACCCAGGCAGGGTAAGGATCAGTATTTCCACACTACTCAGAGAATTTTTATTTTCAGTGATGGATTTTTAGCCCAATTCAAGTTGAAGAAAAGTGGTTTCGTGAAAATCGCAGAAAATTTTTTTTCAGAAACTCCGGGGTGCCTGGAGGTCGCGGTGCACCACGCGACAGTTGTATTCGAAAACTGAGTCTCTCAGATCACACGAGTACCCAAGCATGCTTGAAACTCATTCAAATGCAAGTGCTTCTATCTGTTGTCTTGATTGTTTCCCACTCATTCCTTTTGGTTTGGGGAACATGTCAAAATCCCATGCCCAGAGAACTTCAAGTAGAGTTCGGGGAAATGCTCAGTGGACAACCCAGGCAGGGTAAGGATTAGCATTTACACACTACTCAGAGAATTTTTATTTTCAGGGATGGATTTTTAGCCCAATTCAAGTTGAAGAAAAGTGGTTTCGTGAAAATCGCAGAAAATTTTTTTTCAGAAACTCCGGGTTGCCTGGAGTTCGCGGTGCACCACGCGACAGTTGTATTCGAAAACTGAGTCGCTCAGATCACACGAGTACCCAAGTATGCTTGAAACTCATTCAAATGCAAGTGCTTCTATCTGTTGTCTTGATTGTTTCCAACTCATTCCTTTTGGTTTGGGGAACATGTCAAAATCTCATGCCCAGAGAACTTCAGGTAGAGTTCGGGGAAATGCTCAGTGGACAACCCAGGCAGGGTAAGGATCAGCATTTACACACTACTCAGAGAATTTTTATTTTCAGGGATGGATTTTTAGCCCAATTCAAGTTGAAGAAAAGTGGTTTCGTGAAAATTGCAGAAAATTTTTTTTCAGAAACTCCGGGGTGCCTGGAGGTCGCGGTGCACCACGCGACAGTTGTATTCCAAAACTGAGTCACTCAGATCACACGAGTACCCAAGCATGCTTGAAAATCATTCAAATGCAAGTGCTTCTATCTGTTGTCTTGATTGTTTCCCACTCATTCCTTTTGGTTTGGGGAACATGTCAAAATCCCATGCCCAGAGAACTTCAAGTAGAGTTCGCGGAAATGCTCAGTGGACACCCCAGGTAGGGTAAGGATCAGTATTTCCACACTACTCAGAGAATTTTTATTTTCAGTGATGGATTTTTAGCCCAATTCAAGTTGAAAAAAATTGGTTTCGTGAAAATCGCAGAAAATTTTTTTTCAGAAACTCCGGGGTGCCTGGAGGTCGCGGTGCACCACGCGACAGTTGTATTCCAAAACTGAGTCACTCAGATCACACGAGTACCCAAGCATGCTTGAAACTCATTCAAATGCAAGTGCTTCTATCTGTTGTCTTGATTGTTTCCCACTCATTCCTTTTGGTTTGGGGAACATGTCAAAATCCCATGCCCAGAGAACTTCAAGTAGAGTTCGGGGAAATGCTCAGTGGACAACCCAGGCAGGGTAAGGATTAGCATTTACACACTACTCAGAGAATTTTTATTTTCAGGGATGGATTTTTAGCCCAATTCAAGTTGAAGAAAAGTGGTTTCGTGAAAATCGCAGAAAATTTTTTTTCAGAAACTCCGGGTTGCCTGGAGTTCGCGGTGCACCACGCGAAAGTTGTATTCGAAAACTGAGTCGCTCAGATCACACGAGTACCCAAGCATGTTTGAAACTCATTCAAATGCAAGTGCTTCTATCTGTTGTCTTGATTGTTTCCAACTCATTCCTTTTGGTTTGGGGAACATGTCAAAATCTCATGCCCAGAGAACTTCAGGTAGAGTTCGGGGAAATGCTCAGTGGACAACCCAGGCAGGGTAAGGATCAGCATTTACACACTACTCAGAGAATTTTTATTTTCAGGGATGGATTTTTAGCCCAATTCAAGTTGAAGAAAAGTGGTTTCGTGAAAATTGCAGAAATTTTTTTTTCAGAAACTCCGGGGTGCCTGGAGGTCGCGGTGCACCACGCGACAGTTGTATTCCAAAACTGAGTCACTCAGATCACACGAGTACCCAAGCATGCTTGAAAATCATTCAAATGCAAGTGCTTCAATCTGTTGTCTTGATTGTTTCCCACTCATTCCTTTTGGTTTGGGGAACATGTCAAAATCCCATGCCCAGAGAACTTCAAGTAGAGTTCGCGGAAATGCTCAGTGGACACCCCAGGTAGGGTAAGGATCAGTATTTCCACACTACTCAGAGAATTTTTATTTTCAGTGATGTATTTTTAGCCCAATTCAAGTTGAAGAAAAGTGGTTTCGTGAAAATCGTAGAAAATTTTTTTTCAGAAACTCCGGGGTGCCTGGAGGTCGCGGTGCACCACGCGACAGTTGTATTCCAAAACTGAGTCACTCAGATCACACGAGAACCCAAGCATGCTTGAAACTCATTCAAATGCAAGTGCTTCTATCTGTTGTCTTGATTGTTTCCCACTCATTCCTTTTGGTTTGGGGAACATGTCAAAATCCCATGCCCAGAGAACTTCAGGTAGAGCTCGCGGAAATGCTCAGTGGACAACCCAGGCAGGGTAAGGATCAGTATTTCCACACTACTCAGAGAATTTTTATTTTCAGGGATGGATTTTTAGCCCAATTCAAGTTGAAGAAAAGTGGTTTCGTGAAAATCGCAGAAAATTTTTTTTCAGAAACTCCGGGGTGCCTGGAGGTCGCGGTGCACCACGCGACAGTTGTATTCAAAAACTGAGTCACTCAGATCACACGAGTACCCAAGCATGCTTGAAACTCATTCAAATGCAAGTGCTTCTATCTGTTGTCTTGATTGTTTCCCACTCATTCCTTTTGGTTTGGGGAACATGTCAAAATCCCATGCCCAGAGAACTTCAGGTAGAGTTCGGGGAAATGCTCAGTGGACAACCCAGGCAGGGTAAGGATCAGCATTTACACACTACTCAGAGAATTTTTATTTTCAGGGATGGATTTTTAGCCCAATTCAAGTTGAGGAAAAGTTGTTTCGTGAAAATCGCAGAAAATTTTTTTTCAGAAACTCCGGGTTGCCTGGAGGTCGCGGTGCACCACGCGACAGTTGTATTCGAAAACTGAGTCGCTCAGATCACACGAGTACCCAAGCATGCTTGAAACTCATTCAAATGCAAGTGCTTCTATCTGTTGTCTTGATTGTTTCCAACTCATTCCTTTTGGTTTGGGGAACATGTCAAAATCTCATGCCCAGAGAACTTCAGGTAGAGTTCGGGGAAATGCTCAGTGGACAACCCAGGCAGGGTAAGGATCAGCATTTTCACACTACTCAGAGAATTTTTATTTTCAGGGATGGATTTTTAGCCCAATTCAAGTTGAAGAAAAGTGGTTTCGTGAAAATTGCAGAAAATTTTTTTTCAGAAACTCCGGGGTGCCTGGAGGTCGCGGTGCACCACGCGACAGTTGTATTCCAAAACTGAGTCACTCAGATCACACGAGTACCCAAGCATGCTTGAAACTCATTCAAATGCAAGTGCTTCTATCTGTTGTCTTGATTGTTTCCCACTCATTCCTTTTGGTTTGGGGAACATGTCAAAATCCCATGCCCAGAGAACTTCAAGTAGAGTTCGCGGAAATGCTCAGTGGACACCCCAGGTAGGGTAAGGATCAGTATTTCCACACTACTCAGAGAATTTTTATTTTCAGGGATGGATTTTTAGCCCAATTCAAGTTGAAGAAAAGTGGTTTTGTGAAAATCGCAGAAAATTTTTTTTCAGAAACTCCGGGGTGCCTGGAGGTCGCGGTGCACCACGCGACAGTTGTATTCCAAAACTGAGTCACTCAGATCACACGAGTACCCAAGCATGCTTGAAACTCATTCAAATGCAAGTGCTTCTATCTGTTGTCTTGGTTGTTTCCCACTCATTCCTTTTGGTTTGGGGAACATGTCAAAATCCCATGCCCAGAGAACTTCAAGTAGAGTTCGGGGAAATGCTCAGTGGACACCCCAGGTAGGGTAAGGATCAGTATTTCCACACTACTCAGAGAATTTTTATTTTCAGTGATGGATTTTTAGCCCAATTCAAGTTGAAGAAAAGTGGTTTCGTGAAAATCGCAGAAAATTTTTTTTCAGAAACTCCGGGGTGCCTGGAGGTCGCGGTGCACCACGCGACAGTTGTATTCCAAAACTGAGTCACTCAGATCACACGAGAACCCAAGCATGCTTGAAACTCATTCAAATGCAAGTGCTTCTATCTGTTGTCTTGATTGTTTCCCACTCATTCCTTTTGGTTTGGGTAACAAGTCAAAATCCCATGCCCAGAGAACTTCAAGTAGAGTTCGCGGAAATGCTCAGTGGACACCCCAGGTAGGGTAAGGATCAGTATTTCCACACTACTCAGAGAATTTTTATTTTCAGGGATGGATTTTTAGCCCAATTCAAGTTGAAGAAAAGTGGTTTCGTGAAAATCGCAGAAAATTTTTCTTCAGAAACTCCGGGTTGCCTGGAGGTCGCGGTGCACCACGCGACAGTTGTATTCGAAAACTGAGTCGCTCAGATCACACGAGTACCCAAGCATGCTTGAAACTCATTCAAATGCAAGTGCTTCTATCTGTTGTCTTGATTGTTTCCAACTCATTCCTTTTGGTTTGGGGAACATGTCAAAATCTCATGCCCAGAGAACTTCAGGTAGAGTTCGGGGAAATGCTCAGTGGACAACCCAGGCAGGGTAAGGATCAGCATTTTCACACTACTCAGAGAATTTTTATTTTCAGGGATGGATTTTTAGCCCAATTCAAGTTGAAGAAAAGTGGTTTCGTGAAAATTGCAGAAAATTTTTTTTCAGAAACTCCGGGGTGCCTGGAGGTCGCGGTGCACCACGCGACAGTTGTATTCCAAAACTGAGTCACTCAGATCACACGAGTACCCAAGCATGCTTGAAACTCATTCAAATGCAAGTGCTTCTATCTGTTGTCTTGGTTGTTTCCCACTCATTCCTTTTGGTTTGGGGAACATGTCAAAATCCCATGCCCAGAGAACTTCAAGTAGAGTTCGGGGAAATGCTCAGTGGACACCCCAGGTAGGGTAAGGATCAGTATTTCCACACTACTCAGAGAATTTTTATTTTCAGTGATGGATTTTTAGCCCAATTCAAGTTGAAGAAAAGTGGTTTCGTGAAAATCGCAGAATATTTTTTTTCAGAAACTCCGGGGTGCCTGGAGGTCGCGGTGCACCACGCGACAGTTGTATTCCAAAACTGAGTCACTCAGATCACACGAGAACCCAAGCATGCTTGAAACTCATTCAAATGCAAGTGCTTCTATCTGTTGTCTTGATTGTTTCCCACTCATTCCTTTTGGTTTGGGTAACAAGTCAAAATCCCATGCCCAGAGAATTTCAAGTAGAGTTCGCGGAAATGCTCAGTGGACACCCCAGGTAGGGTAAGGATCAGTATTTCCACACTACTCAGAGAATTTTTATTTTCAGTGATGGATTTTTAGCCCAATTCAAGTTGAAGAAAAGTGGTTTCGTGAAAATCGCAGAAAATTTTTTTTCAGAAACTCCGGGGTGCCTGGAGGTCGCGGTGCACCACGCGACAGTTGTATTCAAAAACTGAGTCACTCAGATCACACGAGTACCCAAGCATGCTTGAAACTCATTCAAATGCAAGTGCTTCTATCTGTTGTCTTGATTGTTTCCCACTCATTCCTTTTGGTTTGGGGAACATGTCAAAATCCCATGCCCAGAGAACTTCAGGTAGAGTTCGGGGAAATGCTCAGTGGACAACCCAGGCAGGGTAAGGATCAGCATTTACACACTACTCAGAGAATTTTTATTTTCAGGGATGGATTTTTAGCCCAATTCAAGTTGAAGAAAAGTGGTTTCGTGAAAATCGCAGAAAATTTTTTTTCAGAAACTCCGGGTTGCCTGGAGGTCGCGGTGCACCACGCGACAGTTGTATTCGAAAACTGAGTCGCTCAGATCACACGAGTACCCAAGAATGCTTGAAACTCATTCAAATGCAAGTGCTTCTATCTGTTGTCTTGATTGTTTCCCACTCATTCCTTTTGGTTTGGGTAACAAGTCAAAATCCCATGCCCAGAGAACTTCAAGTAGAGTTCGCGGAAATGCTCAGTGGACACCCCAGGTAGGGTAAGGATCAGTATTTCCACACTACTCAGAGAATTTTTATTTTCAGGGATGGATTTTTAGCCCAATTCAAGTTGAAGAAAAGTGGTTTCGTGAAAATCGCAGAAAAATTTTTTTCAGAAACTCCGGGGTGCCTGGAGGTCGCGGTGCACCACGCGACAGTTGTATTCGAAAACTGAGTCACTCAGATCACACGAGTACCCAAGCATGCTTGAAACTCATTCAAATGCAAGTGCTTCTATCTGTTGTCTTGATTGTTTCCCACTCATTCCTCTTGGTTTGGGGAACATGTCAAAATCCCATGCCCAGAGAACTTCAGGTAGAGTTCGGGGAAATGCTCAGTGGACAACCCAGGCAGGGTAAGGATCAGCATTTACACACTACTCAGAGAATTTTTATTTTCAGGGATGGATTTTTAGCCCAATTCAAGTTGAAGAAAAGTGGTTTCGTGAAAATCGCAGAAAATTTTTTTTCAGAAACTCCGGGGTGCCTGGAGGTCGCGGTGCACCACGCGACAGTTGTATTCGAAAACTGAGTCACTCAGATCACACGAGTACCCAAGCATGCTTGAAACTCATTCAAATGCAAGTGCTTCTATCTGTTGTCTTGATTGTTTCCCACTCATTCCTTTTGGTTTGGGGAACATGTCAAAATCCCATGCCCAGAGAACTTCAGGTAGAGCTCGCGGAAATGCTCAGTGGACAACCCAGGCAGGGTAAGGATCAGTATTTCCACACTACTCAGAGAATTTTTATTTTCAGTGATGGATTTTTAGCCCAATTCAAGTTGAAGAAAAGTGGTTTCGTGAAAATCGCAGAAAATTTTTTTTCAGAAACTCCGGGGTGCCTGGAGGTCGCGGTGCACCACGCGACAGTTGTATTCGAAAACTGAGTCTCTCAGATCACACGAGTACCCAAGCATGCTTGAAACTCATTCAAATGCAAGTGCTTCTATCTGTTGTCTTGATTGTTTCCCACTCATTCCTTTTGGTTTGGGGAACATGTCAAAATCCCATGCCCAGAGAACTTCAAGTAGAGTTCGGGGAAATGCTCAGTGGACAACCCAGGCAGGGTAAGGATTAGCATTTACACACTACTCAGAGAATTTTTATTTTCAGGGATGGATTTTTAGCCCAATTCAAGTTGAAGAAAAGTGGTTTCGTGAAAATCGCAGAAAATTTTTTTTCAGAAACTCCGGGTTGCCTGGAGTTCGCGGTGCACCACGCGACAGTTGTATTCGAAAACTGAGTCGCTCAGATCACACGAGTACCCAAGTATGCTTGAAACTCATTCAAATGCAAGTGCTTCTATCTGTTGTCTTGATTGTTTCCAACTCATTCCTTTTGGTTTGGGGAACATGTCAAAATCTCATGCCCAGAGAACTTCAGGTAGAGTTCGGGGAAATGCTCAGTGGACAACCCAGGCAGGGTAAGGATCAGCATTTACACACTACTCAGAGAATTTTTATTTTCAGGGATGGATTTTTAGCCCAATTCAAGTTGAAGAAAAGTGGTTTCGTGAAAATTGCAGAAAATTTTTTTTCAGAAACTCCGGGGTGCCTGGAGGTCGCGGTGCACCACGCGACAGTTGTATTCCAAAACTGAGTCACTCAGATCACACGAGTACCCAAGCATGCTTGAAAATCATTCAAATGCAAGTGCTTCTATCTGTTGTCTTGATTGTTTCCCACTCATTCCTTTTGGTTTGGGGAACATGTCAAAATCCCATGCCCAGAGAACTTCAAGTAGAGTTCGCGGAAATGCTCAGTGGACACCCCAGGTAGGGTAAGGATCAGTATTTCCACACTACTCAGAGAATTTTTATTTTCAGTGATGGATTTTTAGCCCAATTCAAGTTGAAAAAAATTGGTTTCGTGAAAATCGCAGAAAATTTTTTTTCAGAAACTCCGGGGTGCCTGGAGGTCGCGGTGCACCACGCGACAGTTGTATTCCAAAACTGAGTCACTCAGATCACACGAGTACCCAAGCATGCTTGAAACTCATTCAAATGCAAGTGCTTCTATCTGTTGTCTTGATTGTTTCCCACTCATTCCTTTTGGTTTGGGGAACATGTCAAAATCCCATGCCCAGAGAACTTCAAGTAGAGTTCGGGGAAATGCTCAGTGGACAACCCAGGCAGGGTAAGGATTAGCATTTACACACTACTCAGAGAATTTTTATTTTCAGGGATGGATTTTTAGCCCAATTCAAGTTGAAGAAAAGTGGTTTCGTGAAAATCGCAGAAAATTTTTTTTCAGAAACTCCGGGTTGCCTGGAGTTCGCGGTGCACCACGCGAAAGTTGTATTCGAAAACTGAGTCGCTCAGATCACACGAGTACCCAAGCATGCTTGAAAATCATTCAAATGCAAGTGCTTCAATCTGTTGTCTTGATTGTTTCCCACTCATTCCTTTTGGTTTGGGGAACATGTCAAAATCCCATGCCCAGAGAACTTCAAGTAGAGTTCGCGGAAATGCTCAGTGGACACCCCAGGTAGGGTAAGGATCAGTATTTCCACACTACTCAGAGAATTTTTATTTTCAGTGATGTATTTTTAGCCCAATTCAAGTTGAAGAAAAGTGGTTTCGTGAAAATCGCAGAAAATTTTTTTTCAGAAACTCCGGGGTGCCTGGAGGTCGCGGTGCACCACGCGACAGTTGTATTCCAAAACTGAGTCACTCAGATCACACGAGAACCCAAGCATGCTTGAAACTCATTCAAATGCAAGTGCTTCTATCTGTTGTCTTGATTGTTTCCCACTCATTCCTTTTGGTTTGGGTAACAAGTCAAAATCCCATGCCCAGAGAACTTCAAGTAGAGTTCGCGGAAATGCTCAGTGGACACCCCAGGTAGGGTAAGGATCAGTATTTCCACACTACTCAGAGAATTTTTATTTTCAGGGATGGATTTTTAGCCCAATTCAAGTTGAAGAAAAGTGGTTTCGTGAAAATCGCAGAAAATTTTTTTTCAGAAACTCCGGGGTGCCTGGAGGTCGCGGTGCACCACGCGACAGTTGTATTCAAAAACTGAGTCACTCAGATCACACGAGTACCCAAGCATGCTTGAAACTCATTCAAATGCAAGTGCTTCTATCTGTTGTCTTGATTGTTTCCCACTCATTCCTTTTGGTTTGGGGAACATGTCAAAATCCCATGCCCAGAGAACTTCAGGTAGAGTTCGGGGAAATGCTCAGTGGACAACCCAGGCAGGGTAAGGATCAGCATTTACACACTACTCAGAGAATTTTTATTTTCAGGGATGGATTTTTAGCCCAATTCAAGTTGAAGAAAAGTGGTTTCGTGAAAATCGCAGAAAATTTTTCTTCAGAAACTCCGGGTTGCCTGGAGGTCGCGGTGCACCACGCGACAGTTGTATTCGAAAACTGAGTCGCTCAGATCACACGAGTACCCAAGCATGCTTGAAACTCATTCAAATGCAAGTGCTTCTATCTGTTGTCTTGATTGTTTCCAACTCATTCCTTTTGGTTTGGGGAACATGTCAAAATCTCATGCCCAGAGAACTTCAGGTAGAGTTCGGGGAAATGCTCAGTGGACAACCCAGGCAGGGTAAGGATCAGCATTTTCACACTACTCAGAGAATTTTTATTTTCAGGGATGGATTTTTAGCCCAATTCAAGTTGAAGAAAAGTGGTTTCGTGAAAATTGCAGAAAATTTTTTTTCAGAAACTCCGGGGTGCCTGGAGGTCGCGGTGCACCACGCGACAGTTGTATTCCAAAACTGAGTCACTCAGATCACACGAGTACCCAAGCATGCTTGAAACTCATTCAAATGCAAGTGCTTCTATCTGTTGTCTTGGTTGTTTCCCACTCATTCCTTTTGGTTTGGGGAACATGTCAAAATCCCATGCCCAGAGAACTTCAGGTAGAGTTCGGGGAAATGCTCAGTGGACAACCCAGGCAGGGTAAGGATCAGCATTTACACACTACTCAGAGAATTTTTATTTTCAGGGATGGATTTTTAGCCCAATTCAAGTTGAAGAAAAGTGGTTTCGTGAAAATCGCAGAAAATTTTTTTTCAGAAACTCCGGGTTGCCTGGAGGTCGCGGTGCACCACGCGACAGTTGTATTCGAAAACTGAGTCGCTCAGATCACACGAGTACCCAAGAATGCTTGAAACTCATTCAAATGCAAGTGCTTCTATCTGTTGTCTTGATTGTTTCCCACTCATTCCTTTTGGTTTGGGTAACAAGTCAAAATCCCATGCCCAGAGAACTTCAAGTAGAGTTCGCGGAAATGCTCAGTGGACACCCCAGGTAGGGTAAGGATCAGTATTTCCACACTACTCAGAGAATTTTTATTTTCAGGGATGGATTTTTAGCCCAATTCAAGTTGAAGAAAAGTGGTTTCGTGAAAATCGCAGAAAAATTTTTTTCAGAAACTCCGGGGTGCCTGGAGGTCGCGGTGCACCACGCGACAGTTGTATTCGAAAACTGAGTCACTCAGATCACACGAGTACCCAAGCATGCTTGAAACTCATTCAAATGCAAGTGCTTCTATCTGTTGTCTTGATTGTTTCCCACTCATTCCTCTTGGTTTGGGGAACATGTCAAAATCCCATGCCCAGAGAACTTCAGGTAGAGTTCGGGGAAATGCTCAGTGGACAACCCAGGCAGGGTAAGGATCAGCATTTACACACTACTCAGAGAATTTTTATTTTCAGGGATGGATTTTTAGCCCAATTCAAGTTGAAGAAAAGTGGTTTCGTGAAAATCGCAGAAAATTTTTTTTCAGAAACTCCGGGGTGCCTGGAGGTCGCGGTGCACCACGCGACAGTTGTATTCGAAAACTGAGTCACTCAGATCACACGAGTACCCAAGCATGCTTGAAACTCATTCAAATGCAAGTGCTTCTATCTGTTGTCTTGATTGTTTCCCACTCATTCCTTTTGGTTTGGGGAACATGTCAAAATCCCATGCCTAGAGAACTTCAGGTAGAGCTCGCGGAAATGCTCAGTGGACAACCCAGGCAGGGTAAGGATCAGTATTTCCACACTACTCAGAGAATTTTTATTTTCAGTGATGGATTTTTAGCCCAATTCAAGTTGAAGAAAAGTGGTTTCGTGAAAATCGCAGAAAATTTTTTTTCAGAAACTCCGGGGTGCCTGGAGGTCGCGGTGCACCACGCGACAGTTGTATTTGAAAACTGAGTCACTCAGATCACACGAGTACCCAAGCATGCTTGAAACTCATTCAAATGCAAGTGCTTCTATCTGTTGTCTTGATTGTTTCCCACTCATTCCTTTTGGTTTGGGGAACATGTCAAAATCCCATGCCCAGAGAACTTCAAGTAGAGTTCGCGGAAATGCTCAGTGGACACCCCAGGTAGGGTAAGGATCAGTATTTCCACACTACTCAGAGAATTTTTATTTTCAGTGATGGATTTTTAGCCCAATTCAAGTTGAAGAAAAGTGGTTTCGTGAAAATCGCAGAAATTTTTTTTTCAGAAACTCCGGGGTGCCTGGAGGTCGCGGTGCACCACGCGACAGTTGTATTCAAAAACTGAGTCACTCAGATCACACGAGTACCCAAGCATGCTTGAAACTCATTCAAATGCAAGTGCTTCTATCTGTTGTCTTGATTGTTTCCCACTCATTCCTTTTGGTTTGGGGAACATGTCAAAATCCCATGCCCAGAGAACTTCAAGTAGAGTTCGGGGAAATGCTCACTGGACAACCCAGGCAGGGTAAGGATTAGCATTTACACACTACTCAGAGAATTTTTATTTTCAGGGATGGATTTTTAGCCCAATTCAAGTTGAAAAAAAGTGGTTTCGTGAAAATCGCAGAAAATTTTTTTTCAGAAACTCCGGGGTGCCTGGAGGTCGCGGTGCACCACGCGACAGTTGTATTCCAAAACTGAGTCACTCAGATCACACGAGAACCCAAGCATGCTTGAAACTCATTCAAATGCAAGTCCTTCTATCTGTTGTCTTGATTGTTTCCCACTCATTCCTTTTAGTTTGGGTAACAAGTCAAAATCCCATGCCCAGAGAACTTCAAGTAGAGTTCGCGGAAATGCTCAGTGGACACCCCAGGTAGGGTAAGGATCAGTATTTCCACACTACTCAGAGAATTTTTATTTTCAGTGATGGATTTTTAGCCCAATTCAAGTTGAAGAAAAGTGGTTTCGTGAAAATCGCAGAAAATTTTTTTTCAGAAACTCCGGGGTGCCTGGAGGTCGTGGTGCACCACGTGACAGTTGTATTCCAAAACTGAGTCACTCAGATCACACGAGTACCCAAGCATGCTTGAAACTCATTCAAATGCAAGTGCTTCTATCTGTTGTCTTGATTGTTTCCCACTCATTCCTTTTGGTTTGGGGAACATGTCAAAATCCCATGCCCAGAGAACTTCAGGTAGAGCTCGCGGAAATGCTCAGTGGACAACCCAGGCAGGGTAAGGATCAGTATTTCCACACTACTCAGAGAATTTTTATTTTCAGGGATGGATTTTTAGCCCAATTCAAGTTGAAGAAAAGTGGTTTCGTGAAAATCGCAGAAAATTTTTTTTCAGAAACTCCGGGGTGCCTGGAGGTCGCGGTGCACCACGCGACAGTTGTATTCGAAAACTGAGTCACTCAGATCACACGAGTACCCAAGCATGCTTGAAACTCATTCAAATGCAAGTGCTTCTATCTGTTGTCTTGATTGTTTCCCACTCATTCCTCTTGGTTTGGGGAACATGTCAAAATCCCATGCCCAGAGAACTTCAGGTAGAGTTCGGGGAAATGCTCAGTGGACAACCCAGGCAGGGTAAGGATCAGCATTTACACACTACTCAGAGAATTTTTATTTTCAGGGATGGATTTTTAGCCCAATTCAAGTTGAAGAAAAGTGGTTTCGTGAAAATCGCAGAAAATTTTTTTTCAGAAACTCCGGGGTGCCTGGAGGTCGCGGTGCACCACGCGACAGTTGTATTCGAAAACTGAGTCACTCAGATCACACGAGTACCCAAGCATGCTTGAAACTCATTCAAATGCAAGTGCTTCTATCTGTTGTCTTGATTGTTTCCCACTCATTCCTTTTTTGTTTGGGGAACATGTCAAAATCCCATGCCTAGAGAACTTCAGGTAGAGCTCGCGGAAATGCTCAGTGGACAACCCAGGCAGGGTAAGGATCAGTATTTCCTCACTACTCAGAGAATTTTTATTTTCAGTGATGGATTTTTAGCCCAATTCAAGTTGAAGAAAAGTGGTTTCGTGAAAATCGCAGAAATTTTTTTTTCAGAAACTCCGGGGTGCCTGGAGGTCGCGGTGCACCACGCGACAGTTGTATTTGAAAACTGAGTCACTCAGATCACACGAGTACCCAAGCATGCTTGAAACTCATTCAAATGCAAGTGCTTCTATCTTTTGTCTTGATTGTTTCCCACTCATTCCTTTTGGTTTGGGGAACATGTCAAAATCCCATGGCCAGAGAACTTCAGGTAGAGTTCGGGGAAATGCTCAGTGGACAACCCAGGCAGGGTAAAGATTAGCATTTACACACTACTCAGAGAATTTTTATTTTCAGGGATGGATTTTTAGCCCAATTCAAGTTGAAGAAAAGTGGTTTCGTGAAAATCGCAGAAAATTTTTTTTCAGAAACTCCGGGGTGCCTGGAGGTCGCGGTGCACCACGCGACAGTTGTATTCGAAAACTGAGTCACTCAGATCACACGAGTACCCAAGCATGCTTGAAACTCGTTCAAATGCAAGTGCTTCTATCTGTTGTCTTGATTGTTTCCCACTCATTCCTTTTGGTTTGGGGAACATGTCAAAATCCCATGCCCAGAGAACTTCAGGTAGAGTTCAGGGAAATGCTCAGTGGACACCCCAGGTAGGGTAAGGATCAGTATTTCCACACTACTCAGAGAATTTTTATTTTCAGTGATGGATTTTTAGCCCAATTCAAGTTGAAGAAAAGTGGTTTCGTGAAAATCGCAGAAATTTTTTTTTCAGAAACTCCGGGGTGCCTGGAGGTCGCGGTGCACCACGCGACAGTTGTATTCAAAAACTGAGTCACTCAGATCACACGAGTACCCAAGCATGCTTGAAACTCATTCAAATGCAAGTGCTTCTATCTGTTGTCTTGATTGTTTCCCACTCATTCCTTTTGGTTTGGGGAACATGTCAAAATCCCATGCCCAGAGAACTTCAAGTAGAGTTCGGGGAAATGCTCAGTGGACAACCCAGGCAGGGTAAGGATTAGCATTTACACACTACTCAGAGAATTTTTATTTTCAGGGATGGATTTTTAGCCCAATTCAAGTTGAAGAAAAGTGGTTTCGTGAAAATCGCAGAAAATTTTTTTTCAGAAACTCCGGGGTGCCTGGAGGTCGCGGAGCACCACGCGACAGTTGTATTCCAAAACTGAGTCACTCAGATCACACGAGAACCCAAGCATGCTTGAAACTCATTCAAATGCAAGTGCTTCTATCTGTTGTCTTGATTGTTTCCCACTCATTCCTTTTGGTTTGGGTAACAAGTCAAAATCCCATGCCCAGAGAACTTCAAGTAGAGTTCGGGGAAATGCTCAGTGGACACCCCAGGTAGGGTAAGGATCAGTATTTCCACACTACTCAGAGAATTTTTATTTTCAGTGATGGATTTTTAGCCCAATTCAAGTTGAAGAAAAGTGGTTTCGTGAAAATCGCAGAAAATTTTTTTTCAGAAACTCCGGGGTGCCTGGAGGTCGCGGTGCACCACGCGACAGTTGTATTCCAAAACTGAGTCACTCAGATCACACGAGAACCCAAGCATGCTTGAAACTCATTCAAATGCAAGTGCTTCTATCTGTTGTCTTGATTGTTTCCCACTCATTCCTTTTGGTTTGGGTAACAAGTCAAAATCCCATGCCCAGAGAACTTCAAGTAGAGTTCGCGGAAATGCTCAGTGGACACCCCAGGTAGGGTAAGGATCAGTATTTCCACACTACTCAGAGAATTTTTATTTTCAGTGATGGATTTTTAGCCCAATTCAAGTTGAAGAAAAGTGGTTTCGTGAAAATCGCAGAAAATTTTTTTTCAGAAACTCCGGGGTGCCTGGAGGTCGCGGTGCACCACGCGACAGTTGTATTCAAAAACTGAGTCACTCAGATCACACGAGTACCCAAGCATGCTTGAAACTCATTCAAATGCAAGTGCTTCTATCTGTTGTCTTGGTTGTTTCCCACTCATTCCTTTTGGTTTGGGGAACATGTCAAAATCCCATGCCCAGAGAACTTCAAGTAGAGTTCGGGGAAATGCTCAGTGGACACCCCAGGTAGGGTAAGGATCAGTATTTCCACACTACTCAGAGAATTTTTATTTTCAGTGATGGATTTTTAGCCCAATTCAAGTTGAAGAAAAGTGGTTTCGTGAAAATCGCAGAAAATTTTTTTTCAGAAACTCCGGGGTGCCTGGAGGTCGCGGTGCACCACGCGACAGTTGTATTCCAAAACTGAGTCACTCAGATCACACGAGAACCCAAGCATGCTTGAAACTCATTCAAATGCAAGTGCTTCTATCTGTTGTCTTGATTGTTTCCCACTCATTCCTTTTGGTTTGGGTAACAAGTCAAAATCCCATGCCCAGAGAACTTCAAGTAGAGTTCGCGGAAATGCTCAGTGGACACCCCAGGTAGGGTAAGGATCAGTATTTCCACACTACTCAGAGAATTTTTATTTTCAGGGATGGATTTTTAGCCCAATTCAAGTTGAAGAAAAGTGGTTTCGTGAAAATCGCAGAAAATTTTTTTTCAGAAACTCCGGGGTGCCTGGAGGTCGCGGTGCACCACGCGACAGTTGTATTCAAAAACTGAGTCACTCAGATCACACGAGTACCCAAGCATGCTTGAAACTCATTCAAATGCAAGTGCTTCTATCTGTTGTCTTGATTGTTTCCCACTCATTCCTTTTGGTTTGGGGAACATGTCAAAATCCCATGCCCAGAGAACTTCAGGTAGAGTTCGGGGAAATGCTCAGTGGACAACCCAGGCAGGGTAAGGATCAGCATTTACACACTACTCAGAGAATTTTTATTTTCAGGGATGGATTTTTAGCCCAATTCAAGTTGAAGAAAAGTGGTTTCGTGAAAATCGCAGAAAATTTTTCTTCAGAAACTCCGGGTTGCCTGGAGGTCGCGGTGCACCACGCGACAGTTGTATTCGAAAACTGAGTCGCTCAGATCACACGAGTACCCAAGCATGCTTGAAACTCATTCAAATGCAAGTGCTTCTATCTGTTGTCTTGATTGTTTCCAACTCATTCCTTTTGGTTTGGGGAACATGTCAAAATCTCATGCCCAGAGAACTTCAGGTAGAGTTCGGGGAAATGCTCAGTGGACAACCCAGGCAGGGTAAGGATCAGCATTTTCACACTACTCAGAGAATTTTTATTTTCAGGGATGGATTTTTAGCCCAATTCAAGTTGAAGAAAAGTGGTTTCGTGAAAATCGCAGAAAATTTTTTTTCAGAAACTCCGGGTTGCCTGGAGGTCGCGGTGCACCACGCGACAGTTGTATTCGAAAACTGAGTCGCTCAGATCACACGAGTACCCAAGAATGCTTGAAACTCATTCAAATGCAAGTGCTTCTATCTGTTGTCTTGATTGTTTCCCACTCATTCCTTTTGGTTTGGGTAACAAGTCAAAATCCCATGCCCAGAGAACTTCAAGTAGAGTTCGCGGAAATGCTCAGTGGACACCCCAGGTAGGGTAAGGATCAGTATTTCCACACTACTCAGAGAATTTTTATTTTCAGGGATGGATTTTTAGCCCAATTCAAGTTGAAGAAAAGTGGTTTCGTGAAAATCGCAGAAAAATTTTTTTCAGAAACTCCGGGGTGCCTGGAGGTCGCGGTGCACCACGCGACAGTTGTATTCGAAAACTGAGTCACTCAGATCACACGAGTACCCAAGCATGCTTGAAACTCATTCAAATGCAAGTGCTTCTATCTGTTGTCTTGATTGTTTCCCACTCATTCCTCTTGGTTTGGGGAACATGTCAAAATCCCATGCCCAGAGAACTTCAGGTAGAGTTCGGGGAAATGCTCAGTGGACAACCCAGGCAGGGTAAGGATCAGCATTTACACACTACTCAGAGAATTTTTATTTTCAGGGATGGATTTTTAGCCCAATTCAAGTTGAAGAAAAGTGGTTTCGTGAAAATCGCAGAAAATTTTTTTTCAGAAACTCCGGGGTGCCTGGAGGTCGCGGTGCACCACGCGACAGTTGTATTCGAAAACTGAGTCACTCAGATCACACGAGTACCCAAGCATGCTTGAAACTCATTCAAATGCAAGTGCTTCTATCTGTTGTCTTGATTGTTTCCCACTCATTCCTTTTGGTTTGGGGAACATGTCAAAATCCCATGCCTAGAGAACTTCAGGTAGAGCTCGCGGAAATGCTCAGTGGACAACCCAGGCAGGGTAAGGATCAGTATTTCCACACTACTCAGAGAATTTTTATTTTCAGTGATGGATTTTTAGCCCAATTCAAGTTGAAGAAAAGTGGTTTCGTGAAAATCGCAGAAAATTTTTTTTCAGAAACTCCGGGGTGCCTGGAGGTCGCGGTGCACCACGCGACAGTTGTATTTGAAAACTGAGTCACTCAGATCACACGAGTACCCAAGCATGCTTGAAACTCATTCAAATGCAAGTGCTTCTATCTGTTGTCTTGATTGTTTCCCACTCATTCCTTTTGGTTTGGGGAACATGTCAAAATCCCATGCCCAGAGAACTTCAAGTAGAGTTCGCGGAAATGCTCAGTGGACACCCCAGGTAGGGTAAGGATCAGTATTTCCACACTACTCAGAGAATTTTTATTTTCAGTGATGGATTTTTAGCCCAATTCAAGTTGAAGAAAAGTGGTTTCGTGAAAATCGCAGAAATTTTTTTTTCAGAAACTCCGGGGTGCCTGGAGGTCGCGGTGCACCACGCGACAGTTGTATTCAAAAACTGAGTCACTCAGATCACACGAGTACCCAAGCATGCTTGAAACTCATTCAAATGCAAGTGCTTCTATCTGTTGTCTTGATTGTTTCCCACTCATTCCTTTTGGTTTGGGGAACATGTCAAAATCCCATGCCCAGAGAACTTCAAGTAGAGTTCGGGGAAATGCTCACTGGACAACCCAGGCAGGGTAAGGATTAGCATTTACACACTACTCAGAGAATTTTTATTTTCAGGGATGGATTTTTAGCCCAATTCAAGTTGAAGAAAAGTGGTTTCGTGAAAATCGCAGAAAATTTTTTTTCAGAAACTCCGGGGTGCCTGGAGGTCGCGGTGCACCACGCGACAGTTGTATTCCAAAACTGAGTCACTCAGATCACACGAGAACCCAAGCATGCTTGAAACTCATTCAAATGCAAGTCCTTCTATCTGTTGTCTTGATTGTTTCCCACTCATTCCTTTTAGTTTGGGTAACAAGTCAAAATCCCATGCCCAGAGAACTTCAAGTAGAGTTCGCGGAAATGCTCAGTGGACACCCCAGGTAGGGTAAGGATCAGTATTTCCACACTACTCAGAGAATTTTTATTTTCAGTGATGGATTTTTAGCCCAATTCAAGTTGAAGAAAAGTGGTTTCGTGAAAATCGCAGAAAATTTTTTTTCAGAAACTCCGGGGTGCCTGGAGGTCGTGGTGCACCACGTGACAGTTGTATTCCAAAACTGAGTCACTCAGATCACACGAGTACCCAAGCATGCTTGAAACTCATTCAAATGCAAGTGCTTCTATCTGTTGTCTTGATTGTTTCCCACTCATTCCTTTTGGTTTGGGGAACATGTCAAAATCCCATGCCCAGAGAACTTCAGGTAGAGCTCGCGGAAATGCTCAGTGGACAACCCAGGCAGGGTAAGGATCAGTATTTCCACACTACTCAGAGAATTTTTATTTTCAGGGATGGATTTTTAGCCCAATTCAAGTTGAAGAAAAGTGGTTTCGTGAAAATCGCAGAAAATTTTTTTTCAGAAACTCCGGGGTGCCTGGAGGTCGCGGTGCACCACGCGACAGTTGTATTCGAAAACTGAGTCACTCAGATCACACGAGTACCCAAGCATGCTTGAAACTCATTCAAATGCAAGTGCTTCTATCTGTTGTCTTGATTGTTTCCCACTCATTCCTCTTGGTTTGGGGAACATGTCAAAATCCCATGCCCAGAGAACTTCAGGTAGAGTTCGGGGAAATGCTCAGTGGACAACCCAGGCAGGGTAAGGTTCAGCATTTACACACTACTCAGAGAATTTTTATTTTCAGGGATGGATTTTTAGCCCAATTCAAGTTGAAGAAAAGTGGTTTCGTGAAAATCGCAGAAAATTTTTTTTCAGAAACTCCGGGGTGCCTGGAGGTCGCGGTGCACCACGCGACAGTTGTATTCGAAAACTGAGTCACTCAGATCACACGAGTACCCAAGCATGCTTGAAACTCATTCAAATGCAAGTGCTTCTATCTGTTGTCTTGATTGTTTCCCACTCATTCCTTTTTTGTTTGGGGAACATGTCAAAATCCCATGCCTAGAGAACTTCAGGTAGAGCTCGCGGAAATGCTCAGTGGACAACCCAGGCAGGGTAAGGATCAGTATTTCCTCACTACTCAGAGAATTTTTATTTTCAGTGATGGATTTTTAGCCCAATTCAAGTTGAAGAAAAGTGGTTTCGTGAAAATCGCAGAAATTTTTTTTTCAGAAACTCCGGGGTGCCTGGAGGTCGCGGTGCACCACGCGACAGTTGTATTTGAAAACTGAGTCACTCAGATCACACGAGTACCCAAGCATGCTTGAAACTCATTCAAATGCAAGTGCTTCTATCTTTTGTCTTGATTGTTTCCCACTCATTCCTTTTGGTTTGGGGAACATGTCAAAATCCCATGGCCAGAGAACTTCAGGTAGAGTTCGGGGAAATGCTCAGTGGACAACCCAGGCAGGGTAAAGATTAGCATTTACACACTACTCAGAGAATTTTTATTTTCAGGGATGGATTTTTAGCCCAATTCAAGTTGAAGAAAAGTGGTTTCGTGAAAATCGCAGAAAATTTTTTTTCAGAAACTCCGGGGTGCCTGGAGGTCGCGGTGCACCACGCGACAGTTGTATTCGAAAACTGAGTCACTCAGATCACACGAGTACCCAAGCATGCTTGAAACTCATTCAAATGCAAGTGCTTCTATCTGTTGTCTTGATTGTTTCCCACTCATTCCTTTTGGTTTGGGGAACATGTCAAAATCCCATGCCCAGAGAACTTCAGGTAGAGTTCAGGGAAATGCTCAGTGGACACCCCAGGTAGGGTAAGGATCAGTATTTCCACACTACTCAGAGAATTTTTATTTTCAGTGATGGATTTTTAGCCCAATTCAAGTTGAAGAAAAGTGGTTTCGTGAAAATCGCAGAAATTTTTTTTTCAGAAACTCCGGGGTGCCTGGAGGTCGCGGTGCACCACGCGACAGTTGTATTCAAAAACTGAGTCACTCAGATCACACGAGTACCCA
Organism: Atractosteus spatula; assembly: GCF_055471065.1. Classification (NCBI taxonomy): domain Eukaryota; kingdom Metazoa; phylum Chordata; class Actinopteri; order Semionotiformes; family Lepisosteidae; genus Atractosteus; species Atractosteus spatula. The sequence continues at coordinate 25,484,868 of NC_142720.1, read as the reverse complement.
AGCATGCTTGAAACTCATTCAAATGCAAGTGCTTCTATCTGTTGTCTTGATTGTTTCCCACTCATTCCTTTTGGTTTGGGGAACATGTCAAAATCCCATGCCCAGAGAACTTCAAGTAGAGTTCGGGGAAATGCTCAGTGGACAACCCAGGCAGGGTAAGGATTAGCATTTACACACTACTCAGAGAATTTTTATTTTCAGGGATGGATTTTTAGCCCAATTCAAGTTGAAGAAAAGTGGTTTCGTGAAAATCGCAGAAAATTTTTTTTCAGAAACTCCGGGGTGCCTGGAGGTCGCGGAGCACCACGCGACAGTTGTATTCCAAAACTGAGTCACTCAGATCACACGAGAACCCAAGCATGCTTGAAACTCATTCAAATGCAAGTGCTTCTATCTGTTGTCTTGATTGTTTCCCACTCATTCCTTTTGGTTTGGGTAACAAGTCAAAATCCCATGCCCAGAGAACTTCAAGTAGAGTTCGGGGAAATGCTCAGTGGACACCCCAGGTAGGGTAAGGATCAGTATTTCCACACTACTCAGAGAATTTTTATTTTCAGTGATGGATTTTTAGCCCAATTCAAGTTGAAGAAAAGTGGTTTCGTGAAAATCGCAGAAAATTTTTTTTCAGAAACTCCGGGGTGCCTGGAGGTCGCGGTGCACCACGCGACAGTTGTATTCCAAAACTGAGTCACTCAGATCACACGAGAACCCAAGCATGCTTGAAACTCATTCAAATGCAAGTGCTTCTATCTGTTGTCTTGATTGTTTCCCACTCATTCCTTTTGGTTTGGGTAACAAGTCAAAATCCCATGCCCAGAGAACTTCAAGTAGAGTTCGCGGAAATGCTCAGTGGACACCCCAGGTAGGGTAAGGATCAGTATTTCCACACTACTCAGAGAATTTTTATTTTCAGTGATGGATTTTTAGCCCAATTCAAGTTGAAGAAAAGTGGTTTTGTGAAAATCGCAGAAAATTTTTTTTCAGAAACTCCGGGGTGCCTGGAGGTCGCGGTGCACCACGTGACAGTTGTATTCCAATACTGAGTCACTCAGATCACACGAGTACCCAAGCATGCTTGAAACTCATTCAAATGCAAGTGCTTCTATCTGTTGTCTTGATTGTTTCCCACTCATTCCTTTTGGTTTGGGGAACATGTCAAAATCCCATGCCCAGAGAACTTCAGGTAGAGCTCGCGGAAATGCTCAGTGGACAACCCAGGCAGGGTAAGGATCAGTATTTCCACACTACTCAGAGAATTTTTATTTTCAGGGATGGATTTTTAGCCCAATTCAAGTTGAAGAAAAGTGGTTTCGTGAAAATCGCAGAAAATTTTTTTTCAGAAACTCCGGGGTGCCTGGAGGTCGCGGTGCACCACGCGACAGTTGTATTCGAAAACTGAGTCACTCAGATCACACGAGTACCAAGCATGCTTGAAACTCATTCAAATGCAAGTGCTTCTATCTGTTGTCTTGATTGTTTCCCACTCATTCCTCTTGGTTTGGGGAACATGTCAAAATCCCATGCCCAGAGAACTTCAGGTAGAGTTCGGGGAAATGCTCAGTGGACAACCCAGGCAGGGTAAGGATCAGCATTTACACACTACTCAGAGAATTTTTATTTTCAGGGATGGATTTTTAGCCCAATTCAAGTTGAAGAAAAGTGGTTTCGTGAAAATCGCAGAAAATTTTTTTTCAGAAACTCCGGGGTGCCTGGAGGTCGCGGTGCACCACGCGACAGTTGTATTCGAAAACTGAGTCACTCAGATCACACGAGTACCCAAGCATGCTTGAAACTCATTCAAATGCAAGTGCTTCTATCTGTTGTCTTGATTGTTTCCCACTCATTCCTCTTGGTTTGGGGAACATGTCAAAATCCCATGCCCAGAGAACTTCAGGTAGACTTCGGGGAAATGCTCAGTGGACAACCCAGGCAGGGTAAGGATCAGCATTTACACACTACTCAGAGAATTTTTATTTTCAGGGATGGATTTTTAGCCCAATTCAAGTTGAAGAAAAGTGGTTTCGTGAAAATCGCAGAAAATTTTTTTTCAGAAACTCCGGGGTGCCTGGAGGTCGCGGTGCACCACGCGACAGTTGTATTCGAAAACTGAGTCACTCAGATCACACGAGTACCCAAGCATGCTTGAAACTCATTCAAATGCAAGTGCTTCTATCTGTTGTCTTGATTGTTTCCCACTCATTCCTTTTGGTTTGGGGAACATGTCAAAATCCCATGCCTAGAGAACTTCAGGTAGAGCTCGCGGAAATGCTCAGTGGACAACCCAGGCAGGGTAAGGATCAGTATTTCCACACTACTCAGAGAATTTTTATTTTCAGTGATGGATTTTTAGCCCAATTCAAGTTGAAGAAAAGTGGTTTCGTGAAAATCGCAGAAAATTTTTTTTCAGAAACTCCGGGGTGCCTGGAGGTCGCGGTGCACCACGCGACAGTTGTATTTGAAAACTGAGTCACTCAGATCACACGAGTACCCAAGCATGCTTGAAACTCATTCAAATGCAAGTGCTTCTATCTTTTGTCTTGATTGTTTCCCACTCATTCCTTTTGGTTTGGGGAACATGTCAAAATCCCATGGCCAGAGAACTTCAGGTAGAGTTTTGGGAAATGCTCAGTGGACAACCCAGGCAGGGTAAAGATTAGCATTTACACACTACTCAGAGAATTTTTATTTTCAGGGATGGATTTTTAGCCCAATTCAAGTTGAAGAAAAGTGGTTTCGTGAAAATCGCAGAAAATTTTTTTTCAGAAACTCCGGGGTGCCTGGAGGTCGCGGTGCACCACGCGACAGTTGTATTCGAAAACTGAGTCACTCAGATCACACGAGTACCCAAGCATGCTTGAAACTCATTCAAATGCAAGTGCTTCTATCTGTTGTCTTGATTGTTTCCCACTCATTCCTTTTGGTTTGGGGAACATGTCAAAATCCCATGCCCAGAGAACTTCAGGTAGAGTTCAGGGAAATGCTCAGTGGACAACCCAGGCAGGATAAGGATCAGCATTTACGCACTACTCAGAGAATTTTTATTTTCAGGCATGGATTTTTAGCCCAATTCAAGTTGAAGAAAAGTGGTTTCGTGAAAATCGCAGAAAATTTTTTTTCAGAAACTCCGGGGTGCCTGGAGGTCGCGGTGCACCACGCGACAGTTGTATTCCAAAACTGAGTCACTCAGATCACACGAGAACCCAAGCATGCTTGAAACTCATTCAAATGCAAGTGCTTCTATCTGTTGTCTTGATTGTTTCCCACTCATTCCTTTTGGTTTGGGTAACATGTCAAAATCCCATGCCCAGAGAACTTCAAGTAGAGTTCGCGGAAATGCTCAGTGGACACCCCAGGTAGGGTAAGGATCAGTATTTCCACACTACTCAGAGAATTTTTATTTTCAGTGAAGGATTTTTAGCCCAATTCAAGTTGAAGAAAAGTGGTTTCGTGAAAATCGCAGAAAATTTTTTTTCAGAAACTCCGGGGTGCCTGGAGGTCGCGGTGCACCACGCGACAGTTGTATTCCAAAACTGAGTCACTCAGATCACACGAGTACCCAAGCATGCTTGAAACTCATTCAAATGCAAGTGCTTCTATCTGTTGTCTTGATTGTTTCCCACTCATTCCTTTTGGTTTGGGGAACATGTCAAAATCCCATGCCCAGAGAACTTCAAGTAGAGTTCGGGGAAATGATCAGTGGACAACCCAGGCAGGGTAAGGATTAGCATTTACACACTACTCAGAGAATTTTTATTTTCAGGGATGGATTTTTAGCCCAATTCAAGTTGAAGAAAAGTGGTTTCATGAAAATCGCAGAAAATTTTTTTTCAGAAACTCCGGGGTGCCTGGAGGTCGCGGTGCACCACGCGACAGTTGTATTCCAAAACTGAGTCACTCAGATCACACGAGAACCCAAGCATGCTTGAAACTCATTCAAATGCAAGTGCTTCTATCTGTTGTCTTGATTGTTTCCCACTCATTCCTTTTGGTTTGGGTAACAAGTCAAAATCCCATGCCCAGAGAACTTCAAGTAGAGTTCGCGGAAATGCTCAGTGGACACCCCAGGTAGGGTAAGGATCAGTATTTCCACACTACTCAGAGAATTTTTATTTTCAGTGATGGATTTTTAGCCCAATTCAAGTTGAAGAAAAGTGGTTTCGTGAAAATCGCAGAAAATTTTTTTTCAGAAACTCCGGGGTGCCTGGAGGTCGCGGTGCACCACGCGACAGTTGTATTCGAAAACTGAGTCACTCAGATCACAAGAGTACCCAAGCATGCTTGAAACTCATTCAAATGCAAGTGCTTCTATCTGTTGTCTTGATTGTTTCCCACTCATTCCTTTTGGTTTGGGGAACATGTCAAAATCCCATGCCCAGAGAACTTCAGGTAGAGTTCGGGGAAATGCTCAGTGGACAACCCAGGCAGGGTAAGGATTAGCATTTACACACTACTCAGAGAATTTTTATTTTCAGGGATGGATTTTTAGCCCAATTCAAGTTGAAGAAAAGTGGTTTCGTGAAAATCGCAGAAAATTTTTTTTCAGAAACTCCGGGGTGCCTGGAGGTCGCGGTGCACCACGCGACAGTTGTATTCAAAAACTGAGTCACTCAGATCACACGAGTACCCAAGCATGCTTGAAACTCATTCAAATGCAAGTGCTTCTATCTGTTGTCTTGATTGTTTCCCACTCATTCCTTTTGGTTTGGGGAACATGTCAAAATCCCATGCCCAGAGAACTTCAGGTAGAGTTCGGGGAAATGCTCAGTGGACAACCCAGGCAGGGTAAGGATCAGCATTTACACACTACTCAGAGAATTTTTATTTTCAGGGATGGATTTTTAGCCCAATTCAAGTTGAAGAAAAGTTGTTTCGTGAAAATCGCAGAAAATGTTTTTTCTGAAACTCCGGGTTGCCTGGAGGTCGCGGTGCACCACGCGACAGTTGTATTCGAAAACTGAGTCGCTCAGATCACACGAGTACCCAAGCATGCTTGAAACTCATTCAAATGCAAGTGCTTCTATCTGTTGTCTTGATTGTTTACCACTCATTCCTTTTGGTTTGGGGAACATGTCAAAATCCCATGCCCAGAGAACTTCAGGTAGAGCTCGCGGAAATGCTCAGTGGACAACCCAGGCAGGGTAAGGATCAGTATTTCCACACTACTCAGAGAATTTTTATTTTCAGTGATGTATTTTTAGCCCAATTCAAGTTGAAGACAAGTGGTTTCGTGAAAATCGCAGAAAATTTTTTTTCAAAAACTCCGGGGTGCCTGGAGGTCGTGGTGCACCACGCGACAGTTGTATTCGAAAACTGAGTCACTCAGATCACACGAGTACCCAAGCATGCTTGAAACTCATTCAAATGCAAGTGCTTCTATCTGTTGTCTTGATTGTTTCCCACTCATTCCTTTTGGTTTGGGGAACATGTCAAAATCCCATGCCTAGAGAACTTCAGGTAGAGCTCGCGGAAATGCTCAGTGGACAACCCAGGCAGGGTAAGGATCAGTATTTCCACACTACTCAGAGAATTTTTATTTTCAGTGATGGATTTTTAGCCCAATTCAAGTTGAAGAAAAGTGGTTTCGTGAAAATCGCAGAAAATTTTTTTTCAGAAACTCCGGGGTGCCTGGAGGTCGCGGTGCACCACGCGACAGTTGTATTCGAAAACTGAGTCACTCAGATCACACGAGTACCCAAGCATGCTTGAAACTCATTCAAATGCAAGTGCTTCTATCTGTTGTCTTGATTGTTTCCCACTCATTCCTTTTGGTTTGGGGAACAAGTAAAAATCCCATGCCCAGAGAACTTCAAGTAGAGTTCGCGGAAATGCTCAGTGGACACCCCAGGTAGGGTAAGGATCAGTATTTCCACACTACTCAGAGAATTTTTATTTTCAGGGATGGATTTTTAGCCCAATTCAAGTTGAAGAAAAGTGGTTTCGTGAAAATCGCAGAAAATTTTTTTTCAGAAACTCCGGGGTGCCTGGAGGTCGCGGTGCACCACGTGACAGTTGTATTCCAATACTGAGTCACTCAGATCACACGAGTACCCAAGCATGCTTGAAACTCATTCAAATGCAAGTGCTTCTATCTGTTGTCTTGATTGTTTCCCACTCATTCCTTTTGGTTTGGGGAACATGTCAAAATCCCATGCCCAGAGAACTTCAGGTAGAGCTCGCGGAAATGCTCAGTGGACAACCCAGGCAGGGTAAGGATCTGTATTTCCACACTACTCAGAGAATTTTTATTTTCAGGGATGGATTTTTAGCCCAATTCAAGTTGAAGAGAAGTGGTTTCGTGAAAATCGCAGAAAATTTTTTTTCAGAAACTCCGGGGTGCCTGGAGGTCGCGGTGCACCACGCGACAGTTGTATTCCAAAACTGAGTCACTCAGATCACACGAGAACCCAAGCATGCTTGAAACTCATTCAAATGCAAGTGCTTCTATCTGTTGTCTTGATTGTTTCCCACTCATTCCTTTTGGTTTGGGTAACGTCAAAATCCCATGCCCAGAGAACTTCAAGTAGAGTTCGCGGAAATGCTCAGTGGACACACCAGGTAGGGTAAGGATCAGTATTTCCACACTACTCAGAGAATTTTTATTTTCAGGGATGGATTTTTAGCCCAATTCAAGTTGAAGAAAAGTGGTTTCGTGAAAATCGCAGAAATTTTTTTTTCAGAAACTCCGGGGTGCCTGGAGGTCGCGGTGCACCACGCGACAGTTGTATTCCAAAACTGAGTCACTCAGATCACACGAGAACCCAAGCATGCTTGAAACTCATTCAAATGCAAGTGCTTCTATCTGTTGTCTTGATTGTTTCCCACTCATTCCTTTTGGTTTGGGGAACATGTCAAAATCGCATGCCCAGAGAACTTCAGGTAGAGCTCGCGGAAATGCTCAGTGGACAACCCAGGCAGGGTAAGGATCAGTATTTCCACACTACTCAGAGAATTATTATTTTCAGGGATGGATTTTTAGCCCAATTCAAGTTGAAGAAAAGTGGTTTCGTGAAAATCGCAGAAAATTTTTTTTCAGAAACTCCGGGGTGCCTGGAGGTCGCGGTGCACCACGCGACAGTTGTATTCCAAAACTGAGTCACTCAGATCACACGAGAACCCAAGCATGCTTGAAACTCATTCAAATGCAAGTGCTTCTATCTGTTGTCTTGATTGTTTCCCACTCATTCCTTTTGGTTTGGGGAACATGTCAAAATCCCATGCCCAGAGAACTTCAGGTAGAGTTCAGGGAAATGCTCAGTGGACAACCCAGGCAGTGTAAGGATTAGCATTTACACACTACTCAGAGAATTTTTATTTTCAGGGATGGATTTTTAGCCCAATTCAAGTTGAAGAAAAGTGGTTTTCTGAAAATCGCAGAAAATTTTTTTTCAGAAACTCCGGGGTGCCTGGAGGTCGCGGTGCACCACGCGACAGTTGTATTCCAAAACTGAGTCACTCAGATCACACGAGAACCCAAGCATGCTTGAAACTCATTCAAATGCAAGTGCTTCTATCTGTTGTCTTGATTGTTTCCCACTCATTCCTTTTGGTTTGGGGAACATGTCAAAATCCCATGCCCAGAGAACTTCAAGTAGAGTTCGCGGAAATGCTCAGTGGACACCCCAGGTAGGGTAAGGATCAGTATTTCCACACTACTCAGAGAATTTTTATTTTCAGTGATGGATTTTTAGCCCAATTCAAGTTGAAGAAAAGTGGTTTCGTGAAAATCGCAGAACATTTTTTTTCAGAAACTCCGGGGTGCCTGGAGGTCGCGGTGCACCACGCGACAGTTGTATTCAAAAACTGAGTCACTCAGATCACACGAGTACCCAAGCATGCTTGAAACTCATTCAAATGCAAGTGCTTCTATCTGTTGTCTTGATTGTTTTCCACTCATTCCTGTTGGTTTGGGGAACATGTCAAAATCCCATGCCCAGAGAACTTCAAGTAGAGTTCGGGGAAATGCTCAGTGGACAACCCAGGCAGGGTAAGGATTAGCATTTACACACTACTCAGAGAATTTTTATTTTCAGGGATGGATTTTTAACCCAATTCAAGTTGAAGAAAAGTGGTTTCGTGAAAATCGCAGAAAATTTTTTTTCAGAAACTCCGGGGTGCCTGGAGGTCGCGGTGCACCACGCGACAGTTGTATTCCAAAACTGAGTCACTCAGATCACACGAGAACCCAAGCATGCTTGAAACACATTCAAATGCAAGTGCTTCTATCTGTTGTCTTGATTGTTTCCCACTCATTCCTTTTGGTTTGGGTAACAAGTCAAAATCCCATGCCCAGAGAACTTCAAGTAGAGTTCGCGGAAATGCTCAGTGGACACCCCAGGTAGGGTAAGGATCAGTATTTCCACACTACTCAGAGAATTTTTATTTTCAGGGATGGATTTTTAGCCCAATTCAAGTTGAAGAAAAGTGGTTTCGTGAAAATCGCAGAAAATTTTTTTTCAGAAACTCCGGGGTGCCTGGAGGTCGCGGTGCACCACGCGACAGTTGTATTCGAAAACTGAGTCACTCAGATCACACGAGTACCCAAGCATGCTTGAAACTCATTCAAATGCAAGTGCTTCTATCTGTTGTCTTGATTGTTTCCCACTCATTCCTCTTGGTTTGGGGAACATGTCAAAATCCCATGCCCAGAGAACTTCAGGTAGAGTTCGGGGAAATGCTCAGTGGACAACCCAGGCAGGGTAAGGATCAGCATTTACACACTACTCAGAGAATTTTTATTTTCAGGGATGGATTTTTAGCCCAATTCAAGTTGAAGAAAAGTGGTTTCGTGAAAATCGCAGAAAATTTTTTTTCAGAAACTCCGGGGTGCCTGGAGGTCGCGGTGCACCACGCGACAGTTGTATTCCAAAAATGAGTCACTCAGATCACACGAGTACCCAAGCATGCTTGAAACTCATTCAAATGCAAGTGCTTCTATCTGTTGTCTTGATTGTTTCCCACTCATTCCTTTTGGTTTGGGGAACATGTCAAAATCCCATGCCCAGAGAACTTCAGGTAGAGCTCGCGGAAATGCTCAGTGGACAACCCAGGCAGGGTAAGGATCAGTATTTCCACACTACTCAGAGAATTTTTATTTTCAGTGATTGATTTTTAGCCCAATTCAAGTTGAAGAAAAGTGGTTTCGTGAAAATCGCAGAAAATTTTTTTTCAGAAACTCCGGGGTGCCTGGAGATCGCGGTGCACCACGCGACAGTTGTATTCGAAAACTGAGTCGCTCAGATCACACGAGTACCCAAGCATGCTTGAAACTCATTCAAATGCAAGTGCTTCTATTTGTTGTCTTGATTGTTTCCCACTCATTCCTTTTGGTTTGGGGAACATGTCAAAATCCCATGCCCAGAGCACTTCAGGTAGAGTTCGGAGAAATGCTCAGTGGACAACCCAGGCAGGATAAGGATCAGCATTTACGCACTACTCAGAGAATTTTTATTTTCAGGCATGGATTTTTAGCCCAATTCAAGTTGAAGAAAAGTGGTTTCGTGAAAATCGCAGAAAATTTTTTTTCAGAAACTCCGGGTTGCCTGGAGGTCGCGGTGCACCACGCGACAGTTGTATTCCAAAACTGAGTCACTCAGATCACACGAGAACCCAAGCATGCTTGAAACTCATTCAAATGCAAGTGCTTCTATCTGTTGTCTTGATTGTTTCCCACTCATTCCTTTTGGTTTAGGTAACATGTCAAAATCCCATGCCCAGAGAACTTCAAGTAGAGTTCGCGGAAATGCTCAGTGGACACCCCAGGTAGGGTAAGGATCAGTATTTCCACACTACTCAGAGAATTTTTATTTTCAGTGATGGATTTTTAGCCCAATTCAAGTTGAAGAAAAGTGGTTTCGTGAAAATCGCAGAAATTTTTTTTTCAGAAACTCCGGGGTGCCTGGAGGTCGCGGTGCACCACGCGACAGTTGTATTCGAAAACTGAGTCACTCAGATCACAAGAGTACCCAAGCATGCTTGAAACTCATTCAAATGCAAGTGCTTCTATCTGTTGTCTTGATTGTTTCCCACTCATTCCTTTTGGTTTGGGGAACATGTCAAAATCCCATGCCCAGAGAACTTCAGGTAGAGTTCGGGGAAATGCTCAGTGGACAACCCAGGCAGGGTAAGGATTAGCATTTACACACTACTCAGAGAATTTTTATTTTCAGGGATGGATTTTTAGCCCAATTCAAGTTGAAGAAAAGTGGTTTCGTGAAAATCGCAGAAAATTTTTTTTCAGAAACTCCGGGGTGCCTGGAGGTCGCGGTGCACCACGCGACAGTTGTATTCCAAAACTGAGTCACTCAGATCACACGAGAACCCAAGCATGCTTGAAACTCATTCAAATGCAAGTGCTTCTATCTATTGTCTTGATTGTTTCCCACTCATTCCTTTTGGTTTGGGTAACATGTCAAAATCCCATGCCCAGAGAACTTCAAGTAGAGTTCGCGGAAATGCTCAGTGGACACCCCAGGTAGGGTAAGGATCAGTATTTCCACACTACTCAGAGAATTTTTATTTTCAGGGATGGATTTTTAGCCCAATTCAAGTTGAAGAAAAGTGGTTTCGTGAAAATCGCAGAAATTTTTTTTTCAGAAACTCCGGGGTGCCTGGAGGTCGCGGTGCACCACGTGACAGTTGTATTCCAAAACTGAGTCACTCAGATCACACGAGAACCCAAGCATGCTTGAAACTCATTCAAATGCAAGTGCTTCTATCTGTTGTCTTGATTGTTTCCCACTCATTCGTTTTGGTTTGGGGAACATGTCAAAATCCCATGCCCAGAGAACTTCAAGTAGAGTTCGCAGAAATGCTCAGTGGACACCCCAGGTAGGGTAAGGATCAGTATTTCCACACTACTCAGAGAATTTTTATTTTCAGTGATGGATTTTTAGCCCAATTCAAGTTGAAGAAAAGTGGTTTCGTGAAAATCGCAGAAAATTTTTTTTCAGAAACTCCGGGGTGCCTGGAGGTCGCGGTGCACCACGCGACAGTTGTATTCCAAAACTGAGTCACTCAGATCACACGAGTACCCAAGCATGCTTGAAACTCATTCAAATGCAAGTGCTTCTATCTGTTGTCTTGATTGTTTCCCACTCATTCCTTTTGGTTTGGGGAACATGTCAAAATCCCATGCCCAGAGAACTTCAGGTAGAGCTCGCGGAAATGCTCAGTGGACAACCCAGGCAGGGTAAGGATCAGTATTTCCACACTACTCAGAGAATTTTTATTTTCAGTGATGGATTTTTAGCCCAATTCAAGTTGAAGAAAAGTGGTTTCGTGAAAATCGCAGAAAATATTTTTTCAGAAACTCCGGGGTGCCTGGAGGTCGCGGTGCACCACGCGACAGTTGTATTCCAGAACTGAGTCACTCAGATCACACGAGAACCCAAGCATGCTTGAAACTCATTCAAGTGCAAGTGCTTCTATCTGTTGCCTTGATTGTTTCCCACTCATTCCTTTTGGTTTGGGGAACATGTCAAAATCCCATGCCCAGAGAACTTCAGGTAGAGCTCGCGGAAATGCTCAGTGGACAACCCAGGCAGGGTAAGGATCAGTATTTCCACACTACTCAGAGAATTATTATTTTCAGGGATGGATTTTTAGCCCAATTCAAGTTGAAGAAAAGTGGTTTCGTGAAAATCGCAGAAAATTTTTTTTCAGAAACTCCGGGGTGCCTGGAGGTCGCGGTGCACCACGCGACAGTTGTATTCCAAAACTGAGTCACTCAGATCACACGAGAACCCAAGCATGCTTGAAACTCATTCAAATGCAAGTGCTTCTATCTGTTGTCTTGATTGTTTCCCACTCATTCCTTTTGGTTTGGGGAACATGTCAAAATCCCATGCCCAGAGAACTTCAGGTAGAGTTCAGGGAAATGCTCAGTGGACAACCCAGGCAGTGTAAGGATTAGCATTTACACACTACTCAGAGAATTTTTATTTTCAGGGATGGATTTTTAGCCCAATTCAAGTTGAAGAAAAGTGGTTTTCTGAAAATCGCAGAAAATTTTTTTTCAGAAACTCCGGGGTGCCTGGAGGTCGCGGTGCACCACGCGACAGTTGTATTCCAAAACTGAGTCACTCAGATCACACGAGAACCCAAGCATGCTTGAAACTCATTCAAATGCAAGTGCTTCTATCTGTTGTCTTGATTGTTTCCCACTCATTCCTTTTGGTTTGGGGAACATGTCAAAATCCCATGCCCAGAGAACTTCAAGTAGAGTTCGTGGAAATGCTCAGTGGACACCCCAGGTAGGGTAAGGATCAGTATTTCCACACTACTCAGAGAATTTTTATTTTCAGTGATGGATTTTTAGCCCAATTCAAGTTGAAGAAAAGTGGTTTCGTGAAAATCGCAGAACATTTTTTTTCAGAAACTCCGGGGTGCCTGGAGGTCGCGGTGCACCACGCGACAGTTGTATTCAAAAACTGAGTCACTCAGATCACACGAGTACCCAAGCATGCTTGAAACTCATTCAAATGCAAGTGCTTCTATCTGTTGTCTTGATTGTTTTCCACTCATTCCTGTTGGTTTGGGGAACATGTCAAAATCCCATGCCCAGAGAACTTCAAGTAGAGTTCGGGGAAATGCTCAGTGGACAACCCAGGCAGGGTAAGGATTAGCATTTACACACTACTCAGAGAATTTTTATTTTCAGGGATGGATTTTTAACCCAATTCAAGTTGAAGAAAAGTGGTTTCGTGAAAATCGCAGAAAATTTTTTTTCAGAAACTCCGGGGTGCCTGGAGGTCGCGGTGCACCACGCGACAGTTGTATTCCAAAACTGAGTCACTCAGATCACACGAGAACCCAAGCATGCTTGAAACACATTCAAATGCAAGTGCTTCTATCTGTTGTCTTGATTGTTTCCCACTCATTCCTTTTGGTTTGGGTAACAAGTCAAAATCCCATGCCCAGAGAACTTCAAGTAGAGTTCGCGGAAATGCTCAGTGGACACCCCAGGTAGGGTAAGGATCAGTATTTCCACACTACTCAGAGAATTTTTATTTTCAGGGATGGATTTTTAGCCCAATTCAAGTTGAAGAAAAGTGGTTTCGTGAAAATCGCAGAAAATTTTTTTTCAGAAACTCCGGGGTGCCTGGAGGTCGCGGTGCACCACGCGACAGTTGTATTCGAAAACTGAGTCACTCAGATCACACGAGTACCCAAGCATGCTTGAAACTCATTCAAATGCAAGTGCTTCTATCTGTTGTCTTGATTGTTTCCCACTCATTCCTCTTGGTTTGGGGAACATGTCAAAATCCCATGCCCAGAGAACTTCAGGTAGAGTTCGGGGAAATGCTCAGTGGACAACCCAGGCAGGGTAAGGATCAGCATTTACACACTACTCAGAGAATTTTTATTTTCAGGGATGGATTTTTAGCCCAATTCAAGTTGAAGAAAAGTGGTTTCGTGAAAATCGCAGAAAATTTTTTTTCAGAAACTCCGGGGTGCCTGGAGGTCGCGGTGCACCACGCGACAGTTGTATTCCAAAAATGAGTCACTCAGATCACACGAGTACCCAAGCATGCTTGAAACTCATTCAAATGCAAGTGCTTCTATCTGTTGTCTTGATTGTTTCCCACTCATTCCTTTTGGTTTGGGGAACATGTCAAAATCCCATGCCCAGAGAACTTCAGGTAGAGCTCGCGGAAATGCTCAGTGGACAACCCAGGCAGGGTAAGGATCAGTATTTCCACACTACTCAGAGAATTTTTATTTTCAGTGATTGATTTTTAGCCCAATTCAAGTTGAAGAAAAGTGGTTTCGTGAAAATCGCAGAAAATTTTTTTTCAGAAACTCCGGGGTGCCTGGAGATCGCGGTGCACCACGCGACAGTTGTATTCGAAAACTGAGTCGCTCAGATCACACGAGTACCCAAGCATGCTTGAAACTCATTCAAATGCAAGTGCTTCTATTTGTTGTCTTGATTGTTTCCCACTCATTCCTTTTGGTTTGGGGAACATGTCAAAATCCCATGCCCAGAGCACTTCAGGTAGAGTTCGGAGAAATGCTCAGTGGACAACCCAGGCAGGATAAGGATCAGCATTTACGCACTACTCAGAGAATTTTTATTTTCAGGCATGGATTTTTAGCCCAATTCAAGTTGAAGAAAAGTGGTTTCGTGAAAATCGCAGAAAATTTTTTTTCAGAAACTCCGGGTTGCCTGGAGGTCGCGGTGCACCACGCGACAGTTGTATTCCAAAAGTGAGTCACTCAGATCACACGAGAACCCAAGCATGCTTGAAACTCATTCAAATGCAAGTGCTTCTATCTGTTGTCTTGATTGTTTCCCACTCATTCCTTTTGGTTTGGGTAACATGTCAAAATCCCATGCCCAGAGAACTTCAAGTAGAGTTCGCGGAAATGCTCAGTGGACACCCCAGGTAGGGTAAGGATCAGTATTTCCACACTACTCAGAGAATTTTTATTTTCAGTGATGGATTTTTAGCCCAATTCAAGTTGAAGAAAAGTGGTTTCGTGAAAATCGCAGAAATTTTTTTTTCAGAAACTCCGGGGTGCCTGGAGGTCGCGGTGCACCACGCGACAGTTGTATTCGAAAACTGAGTCACTCAGATCACAAGAGTACCCAAGCATGCTTGAAACTCATTCAAATGCAAGTGCTTCTATCTGTTGTCTTGATTGTTTCCCACTCATTCCTTTTGGTTTGGGGAACATGTCAAAATCCCATGCCCAGAGAACTTCAGGTAGAGTTCGGGGAAATGCTCAGTGGACAACCCAGGCAGGGTAAGGATTAGCATTTACACACTACTCAGAGAATTTTTATTTTCAGGGATGGATTTTTAGCCCAATTCAAGTTGAAGAAAAGTGGTTTCGTGAAAATCGCAGAAAATTTTTTTTCAGAAACTCCGGAGTGCCTGGAGGTCGCGGTGCACCACGCGACAGTTGTATTCCAAAACTGAGTCACTCAGATCACACGAGAACCCAAGCATGCTTGAAACTCATTCAAATGCAAGTGCTTCTATCTATTGTCTTGATTGTTTCCCACTCATTCCTTTTGGTTTGGGTAACATGTCAAAATCCCATGCCCAGAGAACTTCAAGTAGAGTTCGCGGAAATGCTCAGTGGACACCCCAGGTAGGGTAAGGATCAGTATTTCCACACTACTCAGAGAATTTTTATTTTCAGGGATGGATTTTTAGCCAAATTCAAGTTGAAGAAAAGTGGTTTCGTGATAATCGCAGAAATTTTTTTTTCAGAAACTCCAGGGTGCCTGGAGGTCGCGGTGCACCACGTGACAGTTGTATTCCAAAACTGAGTCACTCAGATCACACGAG
The DNA here is from genome assembly GCF_055471065.1 of Atractosteus spatula. Taxonomy (NCBI): domain Eukaryota; kingdom Metazoa; phylum Chordata; class Actinopteri; order Semionotiformes; family Lepisosteidae; genus Atractosteus; species Atractosteus spatula. Next base: position 25,469,569 of record NC_142720.1, on the reverse strand, counting down.
AACCCAAGCATGCTTGAAACTCATTCAAATGCAAGTGCTTCTATCTGTTGTCTTGATTGTTTCCCACTCATTCGTTTTGGTTTGGGGAACATGTCAAAATCCCATGCCCAGAGAACTTCAAGTAGAGTTCGCAGAAATGCTCAGTGGACACCCCAGGTAGGGTAAGGATCAGTATTTCCACACTACTCAGAGAATTTTTATTTTCAGTGATGGATTTTTAGCCCAATTCAAGTTGAAGAAAAGTGGTTTCGTGAAAATCGCAGAAAATTTTTTTTCAGAAACTCCGGGGTGCCTGGAGGTCGCGGTGCACCACGCGACAGTTGTATTCCAAAACTGAGTCACTCAGATCACACGAGTACCCAAGCATGCTTGAAACTCATTCAAATGCAAGTGCTTCTATCTGTTGTCTTGATTGTTTCCCACTCATTCCTTTTGGTTTGGGGAACATGTCAAAATCCCATGCCCAGAGAACTTCAGGTAGAGCTCGCGGAAATGCTCAGTGGACAACCCAGGCAGGGTAAGGATCAGTATTTCCACACTACTCAGAGAATTTTTATTTTCAGTGATGGATTTTTAGCCCAATTCAAGTTGAAGAAAAGTGGTTTCGTGAAAATCGCAGAAAATATTTTTTCAGAAACTCCGGGGTGCCTGGAGGTCGCGGTGCACCACGCGACAGTTGTATTCGAAAACTGAGTCGCTCAGATCACACGAGTACCCAAGCATGCTTGAAACTCATTCAAATGCAAGTGCTTCTATTTGTTGTCTTGATTGTTTCCCACTCATTCCTTTTGGTTTGGGGAACATGTCAAAATCCCATGCCCAGAGCACTTCAGGTAGAGTTCGGAGAAATGCTCAGTGGACAACCCAGGCAGGATAAGGATCAGCATTTACGCACTACTCAGAGAATTTTTATTTTCAGGCATGGATTTTTAGCCCAATTCAAGTTGAAGAAAAGTGGTTTCGTGAAAATCGCAGAAAATTTTTTTTCAGAAACTCCGGGTTGCCTGGAGGTCGCGGTGCACCACGCGACAGTTGTATTCCAAAACTGAGTCACTCAGATCACACGAGAACCCAAGCATGCTTGAAACTCATTCAAATGCAAGTGCTTCTATCTGTTGTCTTGATTGTTTCCCACTCATTCCTTTTGGTTTGGGTAACATGTCAAAATCCCATGCCCAGAGAACTTCAAGTAGAGTTCGCGGAAATGCTCAGTGGACACCCCAGGTAGGGTAAGGATCAGTATTTCCACACTACTCAGAGAATTTTTATTTTCAGTGATGGATTTTTAGCCCAATTCAAGTTGAAGAAAAGTGGTTTCGTGAAAATCGCAGAAATTTTTTTTTCAGAAACTCCGGGGTGCCTGGAGGTCGCGGTGCACCACGCGACAGTTGTATTCGAAAACTGAGTCACTCAGATCACAAGAGTACCCAAGCATGCTTGAAACTCATTCAAATGCAAGTGCTTCTATCTGTTGTCTTGATTGTTTCCCACTCATTCCTTTTGGTTTGGGGAACATGTCAAAATCCCATGCCCAGAGAACTTCAGGTAGAGTTCGGGGAAATGCTCAGTGGACAACCCAGGCTGGGTAAGGATTAGCATTTACACACTACTCAGAGAATTTTTATTTTCAGGGATGGATTTTTAGCCCAATTCAAGTTGAAGAAAAGTGGTTTCGTGAAAATCGCAGAAAATTTTTTTTCAGAAACTCCGGAGTGCCTGGAGGTCGCGGTGCACCACGCGACAGTTGTATTCCAAAACTGAGTCACTCAGATCACACGAGAACCCAAGCATGCTTGAAACTCATTCAAATGCAAGTGCTTCTATCTATTGTCTTGATTGTTTCCCACTCATTCCTTTTGGTTTGGGTAACATGTCAAAATCCCATGCCCAGAGAACTTCAAGTAGAGTTCGCGGAAATGCTCAGTGGACACCCCAGGTAGGGTAAGGATCAGTATTTCCACACTACTCAGAGAATTTTTATTTTCAGGGATGGATTTTTAGCCAAATTCAAGTTGAAGAAAAGTGGTTTCGTGAAAATCGCAGAAATTTTTTTTTCAGAAACTCCAGGGTGCCTGGAGGTCGCGGTGCACCACGTGACAGTTGTATTCCAAAACTGAGTCACTCAGATCACACGAGAACCCAAGCATGCTTGAAACTCATTCAAATGCAAGTGCTTCTATCTGTTGTCTTGATTGTTTCCCACTCATTCGTTTTGGTTTGGGGAACATGTCAAAATCCCATGCCCAGAGAACTTCAAGTAGAGTTCGCAGAAATGCTCAGTGGACACCCCAGGTAGGGTAAGGATCAGTATTTCCACACTACTCAGAGAATTTTTATTTTCAGTGATGGATTTTTAGCCCAATTCAAGTTGAAGAAAAGTGGTTTCGTGAAAATCGCAGAAAATTTTTTTTCAGAAACTCCGGGGTGCCTGGAGGTCGCGGTGCACCACGCGACAGTTGTATTCCAAAACTGAGTCACTCAGATCACACGAGTACCCAAGCATGCTTGAAACTCATTCAAATGCAAGTGCTTCTATCTGTTGTCTTGATTGTTTCCCACTCATTCCTTTTGGTTTGGGGAACATGTCAAAATCCCATGCCCAGAGAACTTCAGGTAGAGCTCGCGGAAATGCTCAGTGGACAACCCAGGCAGGGTAAGGATCAGTATTTCCACACTACTCAGAGAATTTTTATTTTCAGTGATGGATTTTTAGCCCAATTCAAGTTGAAGAAAAGTGGTTTCGTGAAAATCGCAGAAAATATTTTTTCAGAAACTCCGGGGTGCCTGGAGGTCGCGGTGCACCACGCGACAGTTGTATTCCAGAACTGAGTCACTCAGATCACACGAGAACCCAAGCATGCTTGAAACTCATTCAAGTGCAAGTGCTTCTATCTGTTGCCTTGATTGTTTCCCACTCATTCCTTTTGGTTTGGGGAACATGTCAAAATCCCATGCCCAGAGAACTTCAGGTAGAGTTCGGGGAAATGCTCAGTGGACAACCCAGGCAGGGTAAGGATCAGTATTTCCACACTACTCAGAGAATTTTTATTTTCAGTGATGGATTTTTAGCCCAATTCAAGTTGAAGAAAAGTGGTTCCGTGAAAATTGCAGAAATTTTTTTTTCAGAAACTCCGGGGTGCCTGGAGGTCGCGGTGCACCACGCGACAGTTGTATTCGAAAACTGAGTCGCTCAGATCACACGAGTACCCAAGCATGCTTGAAACTCATTCAAATGCAAGTGCTTCTATTTGTTGTCTTGATTGTTTCCCACTCATTCCTTTTGGTTTGGGGAACATGTCAAAATCCCATGCCCAGAAAACTTCAGGTAGATTTCGGAGAAATGCTCAGTGGACAACCCAGGCAGGGTAAGGATCAGCATTTACACACTACTCAGAGAATTTTTATTTTCAGGGATGGATTTTCAGCCCAATTCAAGTTGAAGAAAAGTGGTTTCGTGAAAATCGCAGAAAATTTTTTTTCAGAAACTCCGGGGTGCCTGGAGGTCGCGGTGCACCACGCGACATTTGTATTCCAAAACTGAGTCACTCAGATCACACGAGTACCCAAGCATGCTAGAAACTCATTCAAATGGAAGTGCTTCTATCTGTTGTCTTGATTGTTTCCCACTCATTCCTTTTGGTTTGGGTAACATGTCAAAATCCCATGCCCAGAGAACTTCAGGTAGAGTTCGGGGAAATGCTCAGTGGACAACCCAGGCAGGGTAAGGATCAGCATTTACACACTACTCAGAGAATTTTTATTTTCAGGGATGGATTTTTAGCCCAATTCAAGTTGAAGAAAAGTGGTTTCGTGAAAATCCCAGAAAATTTTTTTTCAGAAACTCCGGGGTGCCTGGAGGTCGCGGTGCACCACGCGACAGTTGTATTCCAAAACTGAGTCACTCAGATCACACGAGTACCCAAGCATGCTTGAAACTCATTCAAATGCAAGTGCTTCTATCTGTTGTCTTGATTGTTTCCCACTCATTCCTTTTGGTTTGGGGAACATGTCAAAATCCCATGCCCAGAGAACTTCAGGTAGAGCTCGCGGAAATGCTCAGTGGACAACCCAGGCAGGGTAAGGATCAGTATTTCCACACTACTCAGAGAATTTTTATTTTCAGTGATGGATTTTTAGCCCAATTCAAGTTGAAGAAAAGTGGTTTCGTGAAAATCGCAGAAAATTTTTTTTCAGAAACTCCGGGGTGCCTGGAGATCGCGGTGCACCACGCGACAGTTGTATTCGAAAACTGAGTCGCTCAGATCACACGAGTACCCAAGCATGCTTGAAACTCATTCAAATGCAAGTGCTTCTATTTGTTGTCTTGATTGTTTCCCACTCATTCCTTTTGGTTTGGGGAACATGTCAAAATCCCATGCCCAGAGAACTTCAGGTAGAGTTCGGAGAAATGCTCAGTGGACAACCCAGGCAGGATAAGGATAAGCATTTACGCACTACTCAGAGAATTTTTATTTTCAGGCATGGATTTTTAGCCCAATTCAAGTTGAAGAAAAGTGGTTTCGTGAAAATCGCAGAAAATTTTTTTTCAGAAACTCCGGGGTGCCTGGAGGTCGCGGTGCACCACGCGACAGTTGTATTCCAAAACTGAGTCACTCAGATCACATGAGTACCCAAGCATGCTTGAAACTCATTCAAATGCAAGTGCCTCTATCTCTTTTCTTGATTGTTTCCCACTCATTCCTTTTGGTTTGGGGAACATGTCAAAATCCCATGCCCAGAGAACTTCAGGTAGAGTTCGGGGAAATGCTCAGTGGACAACCCAGGCAGGGTAAGGATCAGTATTTCCACACTACTCAGAGAATTTTTATTTTCAGTGATGGATTTTTAGCCCAATTCAAGGTGAAGAAAAGTTGTTCCGTGAAAATTGCAGAAATTTTTTTTTCAAAAACTCCGGGGTGCCTGGAGGTCGCGGTGCACCACGCGACAGTTGTATTCGAAAACTGAGTCGCTCAGATCACACGAGTACCCAAGCATGCTTGAAACTCATTCAAATGCAAGTGCTTCTATTTGTTGTCTTGATTGTTTCCCACTCATTCCTTTTGGTTTGGGGAACATGTCAAAATCCCATGCCCAGAAAACTTCAGGTAGAGTTCGGAGAAATGCTCAGTGGACAACCCAGGCAGGGTAAGGATCAGCATTTACACACTACTCAGAGAATTTTTATTTTCAGGGATGGATTTTTAGCCCAATTCAAGTTGAAGAAAAGTGGTTTCGTGAAAATCGCAGAAAATTTTTTTTCAGAAACTCCGGGGTGCCTGGAGGTCGCGGTGCACCACGCGACAGTTGTATTCCAAAACTGAGTCACTCAGATCACACGAGAACCCAAGCATGCTTGAAACTCATTTAAATGCAAGTGCTTCTATCTGTTGTCTTTTTTGTTTCCCACTCATTCCTTTTGGTTTGGGGAACATGTCAAAATCCCATGCCCAGAGAACTTCAGGTAGAGCTCGCGGAAATGCTCAGTGGACAACCCAGGCAGGGTAAGGATCAGTATTTCCACACTACTCAGAGAATTTTTATTTTCAGGGATGGATTTTTAGCCCAATTCAAGTTGAAGAAAAGTGGTTTCGTGAAAATCGCAGAAATTTTTTTTTCAGAAACTCCGGGGTGCCTGGAGGTCGCGGTGCACCACGCGACAGTTGTATTCCAAAACTGAGTCACTCAGATCACACGAGAACCCAAGCATGCTTGAAACTCATTCAAATGCAAGTGCTTCTATCTTTTGTCTTGATTGTTTCCCACTCATTCCTTTTGGTTTGGGGAACATGTCAAAATCCCATGCCCAGAGAACTTCAAGTAGAGTTCGCAGAAATGCTCAGTGGACACCCCAGGTAGGGTAAGGATCAGTATTTCCACACTACTCAGAGAATTTTTATTTTCAGTGATGGATTTTTAGCCCAATTCAAGTTGAAGAAAAGTGGTTTCGTGAAAATCGCAGAAAATTTTTTTTCAGAAACTCCGGGGTGCCTGGAGGTCGCGGTGCACCACGCGAAAGTTGTATTCCAAAACTGAGTCACTCAGATCACATGAGTACCCAAGCATGCTTGAAACTCATTCAAATGCAAGTGCCTCTATCTCTTTTCTTGATTGTTTCCCACTCATTCCTTTTGGTTTGGGGAACATGTCAATATCCCATGCCCAGAGAACTTCAGGTAGAGTTCGGGGAAATGCTCAGTGGAGAACCCAGGCAGGGTAAGGATCAGTATTTCCACACTACTCAGAGAATTTTTATTTTCAGTGATGGATTTTTAGCCCAATTCAAGTTGAAGAAAAGTGGTTTCGTGAAAATCGCAGAAAATTTTTTTTCAGAAACTCCGGGGTGCCTGGAGGTCGCGGTGCACCACGCGACAGTTGTATTCCAAAACTGAGTCACTCAGATCACACGAGTACCCAAGCATGCTTGAAACTCATTCAAATGCAAGTGCTTCTATCTGTTGTCTTGATTGTTTCCCACTCATTCCTTTTGGTTTGGGGAACATGTCAAAATCCCATGCCCAGAGAACTTCAGGTAGAGCTCGCGGAAATGCTCAGTGGACAACCCAGGCAGGGTAAGGATCAGTATTTCCACACTACTCAGAGAATTTTTATTTTCAGGGATGGATTTTTAGCCCAATTCAAGTTGAAGAAAAGTGGTTTCGTGAAAATCGCAGAAATTTTTTTTTCAGAAACTCCGGGGTGCCTGGAGGTCGCGGTGCACCACGCGACAGTTGTATTCCAAAACTGAGTCACTCAGATCACACGAGAACCCAAGCATGCTTGAAACTCATTCAAATGCAAGTGCTTCTATCTGTTGCCTTGATTGTTTCCCACTCATTCCTTTTGGTTTGGGGAACATGTCAAAATCCCATGCCCAGAGAACTTCAAGTAGAGTTCGCAGAAATGCTCAGTGGACACCCCAGGTAGGGTAAGGATCAGTATTTCCACACTACTCAGAGAATTTTTATTTTCAGTGATGGATTTTTAGCCCAATTCAAGTTGAAGAAAAGTGGTTCCGTGAAAATTGCAGAAATTTTTTTTTCAGAAACTCCGGGGTGCCTGGAGGTCGCGGTGCACCACGCGACAGTTGTATTCGAAAACTGAGTCGCTCAGATCACACGAGTACCCAAGCATGCTTGAAACTCATTCAAATGCAAGTGCTTCTATTTGTTGTCTTGATTGTTTCCCACTCATTCCTTTTGGTTTGGGGAACATGTCAAAATCCCATGCCCAGAAAACTTCAGGTAGATTTCGGAGAAATGCTCAGTGGACAACCCAGGTAGGGTAAGGATCAGCATTTACACACTACTCAGAGAATTTTTATTTTCAGGGATGGATTTTCAGCCCAATTCAAGTTGAAGAAAAGTGGTTTCGTGAAAATCGCAGAAAATTTTTTTTCAGAAACTCCGGGGTGCCTGGAGGTCGCGGTGCACCACGCGACAGTTGTATTCGAAAACTGAGTCACTCAGATCACAAGAGTACCCAAGCATGCTTGAAACTCATTCAAATGCAAGTGCTTCTATCTGTTGTCTTGATTGTTTCCCACTCATTCCTTTTGGTTTGGGGAACATGTCAAAATCCCATGCCCAGAGAACTTCAGGTAGAGTTCGGGGAAATGCTCAGTGGACAACCCAGGCAGGGTAAGGATTAGCATTTACACACTACTCAGAGAATTTTTATTTTCAGGGATGGATTTTTAGCCCAATTCAAGTTGAAGAAAAGTGGTTTCGTGAAAATCGCAGAAAATTTTTTTTCAGAAACTATGGGGTGCCTGGAGGTCGCGGTGCACCACGCGACAGTTGTATTCCAAAACTGAGTCACTCAGATCACACGAGAACCCAAGCATGCTTGAAACTCATTCAAATGCAAGTGCTTCTATCTGTTGTCTTGATTGTTTCCCACTCATTCCTTTTGGTTTGGGTAACATGTCAAAATCCCATGCCCAGAGAACTTCAAGTAGAGTTCGCGGATATGCTCAGTGGACACCCCAGGTAGGGTAAGGATCAGTATTTCCACACTACTCAGAGAATTTTTATTTTCAGGGATGGATTTTTAGCCCAATTCAAGTTGAAGAAAAGTGGTTTCTTGAAAATCGCAGAAATTTTTTTTTCAGAAACTCCGGGGTGCCTGGAGGTCGCGGTGCACCACGCGACAGTTGTATTCCAAAACTGAGTCACTCAGATCACACGAGAACCCAAGCATGCTTGAAACTCATTCAAATGCAAGTGCTTCTATCTGTTGTCTTGATTGTTTCCCACTCATTCCTTTTGGTTTGGGGAACATGTCAAAATCCCATGCCCAGAGAACTTCAAGTAGAGTTCGCAGAAATGCTCAGTGGACACCCCAGGTAGGGTAAGGATCAGTATTTCCACACTACTCAGAGAATTTTTATTTTCAGTGATGGATTTTTAGCCCAATTCAAGTTGAAGAAAAGTGGTTTCGTGAAAATCGCAGAAAATTTTTTTTCAGAAACTCCGGGGTGCCTGGAGGTCGCGGTGCACCACGCGACAGTTGTATTCCAAAACTGAGTCACTCAGATCACACGAGTACCCAAGCATGGTTGAAACTCATTCAAATGCAAGTGCTTCTATCTGTTGTCTTGATTGTTTCCCACTCATTACTTTTGGTTTGGGGAACATGTCAAAATCCCATGCCCAGAGAACTTCAAGTAGAGTTCGCGGATATGCTCAGTGGACACCCCAGGTAGGGTAAGGATCAGTATTTCCACACTACTCAGAGAATTTTTATTTTCAGGGATGGATTTTTAGCCCAATTCAAGTTGAAGAAAAGTGGTTTCTTGAAAATCGCAGAAATTTTTTTTTCAGAAACTCCGGGGTGCCTGGAGGTCGCGGTGCACCACGCGACAGTTGTATTCCAAAACTGAGTCACTCAGATCACACGAGAACCCAAGCATGCTTGAAACTCATTCAAATGCAAGTGCTTCTATCTGTTGTCTTGATTGTTTCCCACTCATTCCTTTTTTGTTTGGGGAACATATCAAAATCCCATGCCCAGAGAACTTCAAGTAGAGTTCGCAGAAATGCTCAGTGGACACCCCAGGTAGGGTAAGGATCAGTATTTCCACACTACTCAGAGAATTTTTATTTTCAGTGATGGATTTTTAGCCCAATTCAAGTTGAAGAAAAGTGGTTTCGTGAAAATCGCAGAAAATTTTTTTTCAGAAACTCCGGGGTGCCTGGAGGTCGCGGTGCACCACGCGACAGTTGTATTCCAAAACTGAGTCACTCAGATCACACGAGTACCCAAGCATGGTTGAAACTCATTCAAATGCAAGTGCTTCTATCTGTTGTCTTGATTGTTTCCCACTCATTCCTTTTGGTTTGGGGAACATGTCAAAATCCCATGCCCAGAGAACTTCAGGTAGAGCTCGCGGAAATGCTCAGTGGACAACCCAGGCTGGGTAAGGATCAGTATTTCCACACTACTCAGAGAATTTTTATTTTCAGTGATGGATTTTTAGCCCAATTCAAGTTGAAGAAAAGTGGTTTCGTGAAAATCGCAGAAAATTTTTTTTCAGAAACTCCGGGGTACCTGGAGGTCGCGGTGCACCACGCGACAGTTGTATTCCAAAACTGAGTCACTCAGATCACATGAGTACCCAAGCATGCTTGAAACTCATTCAAATGCAAGTGCCTCTATCTCTTTTCTTGATTGTTTCCCACTCATTCCTTTTGGTTTGGGGAACATGTCAAAATCCCATGCCCAGAGAACTTCAGGTAGAGTTCGGGGAAATGCTCAGTGGACATCCCAGGCAGGGTAAGGATCAGTATTTCCACACTACTCAGAGAATTTTTATTTTCAGTGATGGATTTTTAGCCCAATTCAAGTTGAAGAAAAGTGGTTCCGTGAAAATTGCAGAAATTTTTTTTTCAGAAACTCCGGGGTGCCTGGAGGTCGCGGTGCACCACGCGACAGTTGTATTCGAAAACTGAGTCGCTCAGATCACACGAGTACCCAAGCATGCTTGAAACTCATTCAAATGCAAGTGCTTCTATTTGTTGTCTTGATTGTTTCCCACTCATTCCTTTTGGTTTGGGGAACATGTCAAAATCCCATGCCCAGAAAACTTCAGGTAGAGTTCGGAGAAATGCTCAGTGGACAACCCAGGCAGGGTAAGGATCAGCATTTACACACTACTCAGAGAATTTTTATTTTCAGGGATGGATTTTTAGCCCAATTCAAGTTGAAGAAAAGTGGTTTCGTGAAAATCGCAGAAAATTTTTTTTCAGAAACTCCGGGGTGCCTGGAGGTCGCGGTGCACCACGCGACAGTTGTATTCCAAAACTGAGTCACTCAGATCACACGAGAACCCAAGCATGCTTGAAACTCATTTAAATGCAAGTGCTTCTATCTGTTGTCTTTTTTGTTTCCCACTCATTCCTTTTGGTTTGGGGAACATGTCAAAATCCCATGCCCAGAGAACTTCAGGTAGAGCTCGCGGAAATGCTCAGTGGACAACCCAGGCAGGGTAAGGATCAGTATTTCCACACTACTCAGAGAATTTTTATTTTCAGGGATGGATTTTTAGCCCAATTCAAGTTGAAGAAAAGTGGTTTCGTGAAAATCGCAGAAATTTATTTTTCAGAAACTCCGGGGTGCCTGGAGGTCGCGGTGCACCACGCGACAGTTGTATTCCAAAACTGAGTCACTCAGATCACACGAGAACCCAAGCATGCTTGAAACTCATTCAAATGCAAGTGCTTCTATCTTTTGTCTTGATTGTTTCCCACTCATTCCTTTTGGTTTGGGGAACATGTCAAAATCCCATGCCCAGAGAACTTCAAGTAGAGTTCGCAGAAATGCTCAGTGGACACCCCAGGTAGGGTAAGGATCAGTATTTCCACACTACTCAGAGAATTTTTATTTTCAGGGATGGATTTTTAGCCCAATTCAAGTTGAAGAAAAGTGGTTTCGTGAAAATCGCAGAAAAATTTTTTTCACAAACTCCGGGGTGCCTGGAGGTCGCGGTGCACCACGCGACAGTTGTATTCCAAAACTGAGTCACTCAGATCACACGAGAACCCAAGCATGCTTGAAACTCATTCAAATGCAAGTGCTTCTATCTGTTGTCTTGATTGTTTCCCACTCATTCCTTTTGGTTTGGGGAACATGTCAAAATCCCATGCCCAGAGAACTTCAAGTAGAGTTCGCAGAAATGCTCAGTGGACACCCCGGGTAGGGTAAGGATCAGTATTTCCACACTACTCAGAGAATTTTTATTTTCAGTGATGGATTTTTAGCCCAATTCAAGTTGAAGAAAAGTGGTTTCGTGAAAATCGCAGAAAATTTTTTTTCAGAAACTCCGGGGTGCCTGGAGGTCGCGGTGCACCACGCGACAGTTGTATTCCAAAACTGAGTCACTCAGATCACACGAGAACCCAAGCATGCTTGAAACTCATTCAAATGCAAGTGCTTCTATCTGTTGTCTTGATTGTTTCCCACTCATTCCTTTTGGTTTGGGGAACATGTCAAAATCCCATGCCCAGAGAACTTCAAGTAGAGTTCGCGGAAATGCTCAGTGGACACCCCAGGTAGGGTAAGGATCAGTATTTCCACACTACTCAGAGAATTTTTTTTTTCAGGGATGGATTTTTAGCCCAATTCAAGTTGAAGAAAAGTGGTTTCGTGAAAATCGCAGAAATTTTTTTTTCAGAAACTCCGGGGTGCCTGGAGGTCGCGGTGCACCACGCGACAGTTGTATTCCAAAACTGAGTCACTCAGATCACACGAGAACCCAAGCATGCTTGAAACTCATTCAAATGCAAGTGCTTCTATCTGTTGTCTTGATTCTTTCCCACTCATTCGTTTTGGTTTGGGGAACATGTCAAAATCCCATGCCCAGAGAACATCAAGTAGAGTTCGCAGAAATGCTCAGTGGACACCCCAGGTAGGGTAAGGATCAGTATTTCCACACTACTCAGAGAATTTTTATTTTCAGTGATGGATTTTTAGCCCAATTCAAGTTGAAGAAAAGTGGTTTCGTGAAAATCGCAGAAAATTTTTTTTCAGAAACTCCGGGGTGCCTGGAGGTCGCGGTAAACCACGCGACAGTTGTATTCCAAAACTGAGTCACTCAGATCACACGAGTACCCAAGCATGCTTGAAACTCATTCAAATGCAAGTGCTTCTATCTGTTGTCTTGATTGTTTCCCACTCATTCCTTTTGGTTTGGGGAACATGTCAAAATCCCATGCCCAGAGAACTTCAGGTAGAACTCGCGGAAATGCTCAGTGGACAACCCAGGCAGGGTAAGGATCAGTATTTCCACACTACTCAGAGAATTTTTATTTTCAGGGATGGATTTTTAGCCCAATTCAAGTTGAAGAAAAGTGGTTTCGTGAAAATCGCAGAAAATTTTTTTTCAGAAACTCCGGGGTGCCTGGAGGTCGCGGTGCACCACGCGACAGTTGTATTCCAAAACTGAGTCACCCAGATCACACGAGAACCCAAGCATGCTTGAAACTCATTCAAATGCAAGTGCTTCTATCTGTTGTCTTGATTGTTTCCCACTCATTCCTTTTGGTTTGGGGAACATGTCAAAATCCCATGCCCAGAGAACTTCAGGTAGAGTTCAGGGAAATGCTCAGTGGACAACCCAGGCAGTGTAAGGATTAGCATTTACACACTACTCAGAGAATTTTTATTTTCAGGAATGGATTTTTAGCCCAATTCAAGTTGAAGAAAAGTGGTTTTCTGAAAATCGCAGAAAATTTTTTTTCAGAAACTCCGGGGTGCCTGGAGGTCGCGGTGCACCACGCGACAGTTGTATTCCAAAACTGAGTCACTCAGATCACACGAGAACCCAAGCATGCTTGAAACTCATTCAAATGCAAGTGCTTCTATCTGTTGTCTTGATTGTTTCCCACTCATTCCTTTTGGTTTGGGGAACATGTCAAAATCCCATGCCCAGAGAACTTCAAGTAGAGTTCGCGGAAATGCTCAGTGGACACCCCAGGTAGGGTAAGGATCAGTATTTCCACACTACTCAGAGAATTTTTATTTTCAGTGATGGATTTTTAGCCCAATTCAAGTTGAAGAAAAGTGGTTTCGTGAAAATCGCAGAAAATTTTTTTTCAGAAACTCCGGAGTGCCTGGAGGTCGCGGTGCACCACGCGACAGTTGTATTCCAAAACTGAGTCACTCAGATCACACGAGAACCCAAGCATGCTTGAAACTCATTCAAATGCAAGTGCTTCTATCTGTTGTCTTGATTCTTTCCCACTCATTCGTTTTGGTTTGGGGAACATGTCAAAATCCCATGCCCAGAGAACATCAAGTAGAGTTCGCAGAAATGCTCAGTGGACACCCCAGGTAGGGTAAGGATCAGTATTTCCACACTACTCAGAGAATTTTTATTTTCAGTGATGGATTTTTAGCCCAATTCAAGTTGAAGAAAAGTGGTTTCGTGAAAATCGCAGAAAATTTTTTTTCAGAAACTCCGGGGTGCCTGGAGGTCGCGGTAAACCACGCGACAGTTGTATTCCAAAACTGAGTCACTCAGATCACACGAGTACCCAAGCATGCTTGAAACTCATTCAAATGCAAGTGCTTCTATCTGTTGTCTTGATTGTTTCCCACTCATTCCTTTTGGTTTGGGGAACATGTCAAAATCCCATGCCCAGAGAACTTCAGGTAGAACTCGCGGAAATGCTCAGTGGACAACCCAGGCAGGGTAAGGATCAGTATTTCCACACTACTCAGAGAATTTTTATTTTCAGGGATGGATTTTTAGCCCAATTCAAGTTGAAGAAAAGTGGTTTCGTGAAAATCGCAGAAAATTTTTTTTCAGAAACTCCGGGGTGCCTGGAGGTCGCGGTGCACCACGCGACAGTTGTATTCCAAAACTGAGTCACCCAGATCACACGAGAACCCAAGCATGCTTGAAACTCATTCAAATGCAAGTGCTTCTATCTGTTGTCTTGATTGTTTCCCACTCATTCCTTTTGGTTTGGGGAACATGTCAAAATCCCATGCCCAGAGAACTTCAGGTAGAGTTCAGGGAAATGCTCAGTGGACAACCCAGGCAGTGTAAGGATTAGCATTTACACACTACTCAGAGAATTTTTATTTTCAGGAATGGATTTTTAGCCCAATTCAAGTTGAAGAAAAGTGGTTTTCTGAAAATCGCAGAAAATTTTTTTTCAGAAACTCCGGGGTGCCTGGAGGTCGCGGTGCACCACGCGACAGTTGTATTCCAAAACTGAGTCACTCAGATCACACGAGAACCCAAGCATGCTTGAAACTCATTCAAATGCAAGTGCTTCTATCTGTTGTCTTGATTGTTTCCCACTCATTCCTTTTGGTTTGGGGAACATGTCAAAATCCCATGCCCAGAGAACTTCAAGTAGAGTTCGCGGAAATGCTCAGTGGACACCCCAGGTAGGGTAAGGATCAGTATTTCCACACTACTCAGAGAATTTTTATTTTCAGTGATGGATTTTTAGCCCAATTCAAGTTGAAGAAAAGTGGTTTCGTGAAAATCGCAGAAAATTTTTTTTCAGAAACTCCGGGGTGCCTGGAGGTCGCGGTGCACCACGCGACAGTTGTATTCAAAAACTGAGTCACTCAGATCACACGAGTACCCAAGCATGCTTGAAACTCATTCAAATGCAAGTGCTTCTATCTGTTGTCTTGATTGTTTCCCACTCATTCCTTTTGGTTTGGGGAACATGTCAAAATCCCATGCCCAGAGAACTTCAGGTAGAGTTCAGGGAAATGCTCAGTGGACAACCCAGGCAGTGTAAGGATTAGCATTTACACACTACTCAGAGAATTTTTATTTTCAGGGATGGATTTTTAGCCCAATTCAAGTTGAAGAAAAGTGGTTTTCTGAAAATCGCAGAAAATTTTTTTTCAGAAACTCCGGGGTGCCTGGAGGTCGCGGTGCACCACGCGACAGTTGTATTCCAAAACTGAGTCACTCAGATCACACGAGAACCCAAGCATGCTTGAAACTCATTCAAATGCAAGTGCTTCTATCTGTTGTCTTGATTGTTTCCCACTCATTCCTTTTGGTTTGGGGAACATGTCAAAATCCCATGCCCAGAGAACTTCAAGTAGAGTTCGCGGAAATGCTCAGTGGACACCCCAGGTAGGGTAAGGATCAGTATTTCCACACTACTCAGAGAATTTTTATTTTCAGTGATGGATTTTTAGCCCAATTCAAGTTGAAGAAAAGTGGTTTCGTGAAAATCGCAGAAAATTTTTTTTCAGAAACTCCGGGGTGCCTGGAGGTCGCGGTGCACCACGCGACAGTTGTATTCAAAAACTGAGTCACTCAGATCACACGAGTACCCAAGCATGCTTGAAACTCATTCAAATGCAAGTGCTTCTATCTGTTGTCTTGATTGTTTTCCACTCATTCCTGTTGGTTTGGGGAACATGTCAAAATCCCATGCCCAGAGAACTTCAAGTAGAGTTCGGGGAAATGCTCAGTGGACAACCCAGGCAGGGTAAGGATTAGCATTTACACACTACTCAGAGAATTTTTATTTTCAGGGATGGATTTTTAGCCCAATTCAAGTTGAAGAAAAGTGGTTTCGTGAAAATCGCAGAAAATTTTTTTTCAGAAACTCTGGGGTGCCTGGAGGTCGCGGTGCACCACGCGACAGTTGTATTCCAAAACTGAGTCACTCAGATCACACGAGAACCCAAGCATGCTTGAAACACATTCAAATGCAAGTGCTTCTATCTGTTGTCTTGATTGTTTCCCACTCATTCCTTTTGGTTTGGGTAACAAGTCAAAATCCCATGCCCAGAGAACTTCAAGTAGAGTTCGCGGAAATGCTCAGTGGACACCCCAGGTAGGGTAAGGATCAGTATTTCCACACTACTCAGAGAATTTTTATTTTCAGTGATGGATTTTTAGCCCAATTCAAGTTGAAGAAAAGTGGTTTCGTGAAAATCGCAGAAAATTTTTTTTCAGAAACTCCGGGGTGCCTGGAGGTCGCGGTGCACCACGTGACAGTTGTATTCCAAAACTGAGTCACTCAGATCACACGAGTACCCAAGCATGCTTGAAACTCATTCAAATGCAAGTGCTTCTATCTGTTGTCTTGATTGTTTCCCACTCATTCCTTTTGGTTTGGGGAACATGTCAAAATCCCATGCCCAGAGAACTTCAGGTAGAGCTCGCGGAAATGCTCAGTGGACAACCCAGGCAGGGTAAGGATCAGTATTTCCACACTACTCAGAGAATTTTTATTTTCAGGGATGGATTTTTAGCCCAATTCAAGTTGAAGAAAAGTGGTTTCGTGAAAATCGCAGAAAATTTTTTTTCAGAAACTCCGGGGTGCCTGGAGGTCGCGGTGCACCACGCGACAGTTGTATTCGAAAACTGAGTCACTCAGATCACACGAGTACCCAAGCATGCTTGAAACTCATTCAAATGCAAGTGCTTTTATCTGTTGTCTTGATTGTTTCCCACTCATTCCTCTTGGTTTGGGGAACATGTCAAAATCCCATGCCCAGAGAACTTCAGGTAGAGTTCGGGGAAATGCTCACTGGAGAACCCAGGCAGGGTAAGGATCAGCATTTACACACTACTCAGAGAATTTTTATTTTCAGGGATGGATTTTTAGCCCAATTCAAGTTGAAGAAAAGTGGTTTCGTGAAAATCGCAGAAAATTTTTTTTCAGAAACTCCGGGGTGCCTGGAGGTCGCGGTGCACCACGCGACAGTTGTATTCCAAAACTGAGTCACTCAGATCACACGAGTACCCAAGCATGCTTGAAACTCATTCAAATGCAAGTGCTTCTATCTGTTGTCTTGATTGTTTCCCACTCATTCCTTTTGGTTTGGGGAACATGTCAAAATCCCATGCCCAGAGAACTTCAGGTAGAGCTCGCGGAAATGCTCAGTGGACAACCCAGGCAGGGTAAGGATCAGTATTTCCACACTACTCAGAGAATTTTTATTTTCAGTGATTGATTTTTAGCCCAATTCAAGTTGAAGAAAAGTGGTTTCGTGAAAATCGCAGAAAATTTTTTTTCAGAAACTCCGGGGTGCCTGGAGATCGCGGTGCACCACGCGACAGTTGTATTCGAAAACTGAGTCGCTCAGATCACACGAGTACCCAAGCATGCTTGAAACTCATTCAAATGCAAGTGCTTCTATTTGTTGTCTTGATTGTTTCCCACTCATTCCTTTTGGTTTGGGGAACATGTCAAAATCCCATGCCCAGAGAACTTCAGGTAGAGTTCGGAGAAATGCTCAGTGGACAACCCAGGCAGGATAAGGATTAGCATTTACGCACTACT
This sequence comes from Atractosteus spatula, assembly GCF_055471065.1. Classification (NCBI taxonomy): domain Eukaryota; kingdom Metazoa; phylum Chordata; class Actinopteri; order Semionotiformes; family Lepisosteidae; genus Atractosteus; species Atractosteus spatula. The sequence goes on along the minus strand of NC_142720.1, from coordinate 25,452,293 downwards.
CAGAGAATTTTTATTTTCAGGCATGGATTTTTAGCCCAATTCAAGTTGAAGAAAAGTGGTTTCGTGAAAATCGCAGAAAATTTTTTTTCAGAAACTCCGGGGTGCCTGGAGGTCGCGGTGCACCACGCGACAGTTGTATTCCAAAACTGAGTCACTCAGATCACACGAGAACCCAAGCATGCTTGAAACTCATTCAAATGCAAGTGCTTCTATCTGTTGTCTTGATTGTTTCCCACTCATTCCTTTTGGTTTGGGTAACATGTCAAAATCCCATGCCCAGAGAACTTCAAGTAGAGTTCGCGGAAATGCTCAGTGGACACCCCAGGTAGGGTAAGGATCAGTATTTCCACACTACTCAGAGAATTTTTATTTTCAGTGATGGATTTTTAGCCCAATTCAAGTTGAAGAAAAGTGGTTTCGTGAAAATCGCAGAAATTTTTTTTTCAGAAACTCCGGGGTGCCTGGAGGTCGCGGTGCACCACGCGACAGTTGTATTCGAAAACTGAGTCACTCAGATCACAAGAGTACCCAAGCATGCTTGAAACTCATTCAAATGCAAGTGCTTCTATCTGTTGTCTTGATTGTTTCCCACTCATTCCTTTTGGTTTGGGGAACATGTCAAAATCCCATGCCCAGAGAACTTCAGGTAGAGTTCGGGGAAATGCTCAGTGGACAACCCAGGCAGGGTAAGGATTAGCATTTACACACTACTCAGAGAATTTTTATTTTCAGGGATGGATTTTTAGCCCAATTCAAGTTGAAGAAAAGTGGTTTCGTGAAATCGCAGAAAATTTTTTTTCAGAAACTCCGGGGTGCCTGGAGGTCGCGGTGCACCACGCGACAGTTGTATTCCAAAACTGAGTCACTCAGATCACACGAGAACCCAAGCATGCTTGAAACTCATTCAAATGCAAGTGCTTCTATCTGTTGTCTTGATTGTTTCCCACTCATTCCTTTTGGTTTGGGTAACATGTCAAAATCCCATGCCCAGAGAACTTCAAGTAGAGTTCGCGGAAATGCTCAGTGGACACCCCAGGTAGGGTAAGGATCAGTATTTCCACACTACTCAGAGAATTTTTATTTTCAGGGATGGATTTTTAGCCCAATTCAAGTTGAAGAAAAGTGGTTTCGTGAAAATCGCAGAAATTTTTTTTTCAGAAACTCCGGGGTGCCTGGAGGTCGCGGTGCACCACGCGACAGTTGTATTCCAAAACTGAGTCACTCAGATCACACGAGAACCCAAGCATGCTTGAAACTCATTCAAATGCAAGTGCTTCTATCTGTTGTCTTGATTGTTTCCCACTCATTCGTTTTGGTTTGGGGAACATGTCAAAATCCCATGCCCAGAGAACTTCAAGTAGAGTTCGCAGAAATGCTCAGTGGACACCCCAGGTAGGGTAAGGATCAGTATTTCCACACTACTCAGAGAATTTTTATTTTCAGTGATGGATTTTTAGCCCAATTCAAGTTGAAGAAAAGTGGTTTCGTGAAAATCGCAGAAAATTTTTTTTCAGAAACTCCGGGGTGCCTGGAGGTCGCGGTGCACCACGCGACAGTTGTATTCCAAAACTGAGTCACTCAGATCACACGAGTACCCAAGCATGCTTGAAACTCATTCAAATGCAAGTGCTTCTATCTGTTGTCTTGATTGTTTCCCACTCATTCCTTTTGGTTTGGGGAACATGTCAAAATCCCATGCCCAGAGAACTTCAGGTAGAGCTCGCGGAAATGCTCAGTGGACAACCCAGGCAGGGTAAGGATCAGTATTTCCACACTACTCAGAGAATTTTTATTTTCAGGGATGGATTTTTAGCCCAATTCAAGTTGAAGAAAAGTGGTTTCGTGAAAATCGCAGAAATTTTTTTTTCAGAAACTCCGGGGTGCCTGGAGGTCGCGGTGCACCACGCGACAGTTGTATTCCAAAACTGAGTCACTCAGATCACACGAGAACCCAAGCATGCTTGAAACTCATTCAAATGCAAGTGCTTCTATCTGTTGCCTTGATTGTTTCCCACTCATTCCTTTTGGTTTGGGGAACATGTCAAAATCCCATGCCCAGAGAACTTCAAGTAGAGTTCGCAGAAATGCTCAGTGGACAACCCAGGCAGGGTAAGGATTAGCATTTACACACTACTCAGAGAATTTTTATTTTCAGGGATGGATTTTTAGCCCAATTCAAGTTGAAGAAAAGTGGTTTCGTGAAAATCGCAGAAAATTTTTTTTCAGAAACTCTGGGGTGCCTGGAGGTCGCGGTGCACCACGCGACAGTTGTATTCCAAAACTGAGTCACTCAGATCACACGAGAACCCAAGCATGCTTGAAACACATTCAAATGCAAGTGCTTCTATCTGTTGTCTTGATTGTTTCCCACTCATTCCTTTTGGTTTGGGTAACAAATCAAAATCCCATGCCCAGAGAACTTCAAGTAGAGTTCGCGGAAATGCTCAGTGGACACCCCAGGTAGGGTAAGGATCAGTATTTCCACACTACTCAGAGAATTTTTATTTTCAGTGATGGATTTTTAGCCCAATTCAAGTTGAAGAAAAGTGGTTTCGTGAAAATCGCAGAAAATTTTTTTTCAGAAACTCCGGGGTGCCTGGAGGTCGCGGTGCACCACGTGACAGTTGTATTCCAAAACTGAGTCACTCAGATCACACGAGTACCCAAGCATGCTTGAAACTCATTCAAATGCAAGTGCTTCTATCTGTTGTCTTGATTGTTTCCCACTCATTCCTTTTGGTTTGGGGAACATGTCAAAATCCCATGCCCAGAGAACTTCAGGTAGAGCTCGCGGAAATGCTCAGTGGACAACCCAGGCAGGGTAAGGATCAGTATTTCCACACTACTCAGAGAATTTTTATTTTCAGGGATGGATTTTTAGCCCAATTCAAGTTGAAGAAAAGTGGTTTCGTGAAAATCGCAGAAAATTTTTTTTCAGAAACTCCGGGGTGCCTGGAGGTCGCGGTGCACCACGCGACAGTTGTATTCGAAAACTGAGTCACTCAGATCACACGAGTACCCAAGCATGCTTGAAACTCATTCAAATGCAAGTGCTTCTATCTGTTGTCTTGATTGTTTCCCACTCATTCCTCTTGGTTTGGGGAACATGTCAAAATCCCATGCCCAGAGAACTTCAGGTAGAGTTCGGGGAAATGCTCACTGGACAACCCAGGCAGGGTAAGGATCAGCATTTACACACTACTCAGAGAATTTTTATTTTCAGGGATGGATTTTTAGCCCAATTCAAGTTGAAGAAAAGTGGTTTCGTGAAAATCGCAGAAAATTTTTTTTCAGAAACTCCGGGGTGCCTGGAGGTCGCGGTGCACCACGCGACAGTTGTATTCCAAAACTGAGTCACTCAGATCACACGAGTACCCAAGCATGCTTGAAACTCATTCAAATGCAAGTGCTTCTATCTGTTGTCTTGATTGTTTCCCACTCATTCCTTTTGGTTTGGGGAACATGTCAAAATCCCATGCCCAGAGAACTTCAGGTAGAGCTCGCGGAAATGCTCAGTGGACAACCCAGGCAGGGTAAGGATCAGTATTTCCACACTACTCAGAGAATTTTTATTTTCAGTGATTGATTTTTAGCCCAATTCAAGTTGAAGAAAAGTGGTTTCGTGAAAATCGCAGAAAATTTTTTTTCAGAAACTCCGGGGTGCCTGGAGATCGCGGTGCACCACGCGACAGTTGTATTCGAAAACTGAGTCGCTCAGATCACACGAGTACCCAAGCATGCTTGAAACTCATTCAAATGCAAGTGCTTCTATTTGTTGTCTTGATTGTTTCCCACTCATTCCTTTTGGTTTGGGGAACATGTCAAAATCCCATGCCCAGAGAACTTCAGGTAGAGTTCGGAGAAATGCTCAGTGGACAACCCAGGCAGGATAAGGATTAGCATTTACGCACTACTCAGAGAATTTTTATTTTCAGGCATGGATTTTTAGCCCAATTCAAGTTGAAGAAAAGTGGTTTCGTGAAAATCGCAGAAAATTTTTTTTCAGAAACTCCGGGGTGCCTGGAGGTCGCGGTGCACCACGCGACAGTTGTATTCCAAAACTGAGTCACTCAGATCACACGAGAACCCAAGCATTCTTGAAACTCATTCAAATGCAAGTGCTTCTATCTGTTGTCTTGATTGTTTCCCACTCATTCCTTTTGGTTTGGGTAACATGTCAAAATCCCATGCCCAGAGAACTTCAAGTAGAGTTCGCGGAAATGCTCAGTGGACACCCCAGGTAGGGTAAGGATCAGTATTTCCACACTACTCAGAGAATTTTTATTTTCAGTGATGGATTTTTAGCCCAATTCAAGTTGAAGAAAAGTGGTTTCGTGAAAATCGCAGAAATTTTTTTTTCAGAAACTCCGGGGTGCCTGGAGGTCGCGGTGCACCACGCGACAGTTGTATTCGAAAACTGAGTCACTCAGATCACAAGAGTACCCAAGCATGCTTGAAACTCATTCAAATGCAAGTGCTTCTATCTGTTGTCTTGATTGTTTCCCACTCATTCCTTTTGGTTTGGGGAACATGTCAAAATCCCATGCCCAGAGAACTTCAGGTAGAGTTCGGGGAAATGCTCAGTGGACAACCCAGGCAGGGTAAGGATTAGCATTTACACACTACTCAGAGAATTTTTATTTTCAGGGATGGATTTTTAGCCCAATTCAAGTTGAAGAAAAGTGGTTTCGTGAAATCGCAGAAAATTTTTTTTCAGAAACTCCGGGGTGCCTGGAGGTCGCGGTGCACCACGCGACAGTTGTATTCCAAAACTGAGTCACTCAGATCACACGAGAACCCAAGCATGCTTGAAACTCATTCAAATGCAAGTGCTTCTATCTGTTGTCTTGATTGTTTCCCACTCATTCCTTTTGGTTTGGGTAACATGTCAAAATCCCATGCCCAGAGAACTTCAAGTAGAGTTCGCGGAAATGCTCAGTGGACACCCCAGGTAGGGTAAGGATCAGTATTTCCACACTACTCAGAGAATTTTTATTTTCAGGGATGGATTTTTAGCCCAATTCAAGTTGAAGAAAAGTGGTTTTGTGAAAATCGCAGAAATTTTTTTTTCAGAAACTCCGGTGTGCCTGGAGGTCGCGGTGCACCACGCGACAGTTGTATTCCAAAACTGAGTCACTCAGATCACACGAGAACCCAAGCATGCTTGAAACTCATTCAAATGCAAGTGCTTCTATCTGTTGTCTTGATTGTTTCCCACTCATTCGTTTTGGTTTGGGGAACATGTCAAAATCCCATGCCCAGAGAACTTCAAGTAGAGTTCGCAGAAATGCTCAGTGGACACCCCAGGTAGGGTAAGGATCAGTATTTCCACACTACTCAGAGAATTTTTATTTTCAGTGATGGATTTTTAGCCCAATTCAAGTTGAAGAAAAGTGGTTTCGTGAAAATCGCAGAAAATTTTTTTTCAGAAACTCCGGGGTGCCTGGAGGTCGCGGTGCACCACGCGACAGTTGTATTCCAAAACTGAGTCACTCAGATCACACGAGTACCCAAGCATGCTTGAAACTCATTCAAATGCAAGTGCTTCTATCTGTTGTCTTGATTGTTTCCCACTCATTCCTTTTGGTTTGGGGAACATGTCAAAATCCCATGCCCAGAGAACTTCAGGTAGAGCTCGCGGAAATGCTCAGTGGACAACCCAGGCAGGGTAAGGATCAGTATTTCCACACTACTCAGAGAATTTTTATTTTCAGGGATGGATTTTTAGCCCAATTCAAGTTGAAGAAAAGTGGTTTCGTGAAAATCGCAGAAATTTTTTTTTCAGAAACTCCGGGGTGCCTGGAGGTCGCGGTGCACCACGCGACAGTTGTATTCCAAAACTGAGTCACTCAGATCACACGAGAACCCAAGCATGCTTGAAACTCATTCAAATGCAAGTGCTTCTATCTGTTGCCTTGATTGTTTCCCACTCATTCCTTTTGGTTTGGGGAACATGTCAAAATCCCATGCCCAGAGAACTTCAAGTAGAGTTCGCAGAAATGCTCAGTGGACACCCCAGGTAGGGTAAGGATCAGTATTTCCACACTACTCAGAGAATTTTTATTTTCAGTGATGGATTTTTAGCCCAATTCAAGTTGAAGAAAAGTGGTTTCATGAAAATCGCAGAAAATTTTTTTTCAGAAACTCCGGGGTGCCTGGAGGTCGCGGTGCACCACGCGACAGTTGTATTCGAAAACTGAGTCACTCAGATCACACGAGTACCCAAGCATGCTTGAAACTCATTCAAATGCAAGTGCTTCTATCTGTTGTCTTGATTGTTTCCCACTCATTCCTCTTGGTTTGGGGAACATGTCAAAATCCCATGCCCAGAGAACTTCAGGTAGAGTTCGGGGAAATGCTCACTGGACAACCCAGGCAGGGTAAGGATCAGCATTTACACACTACTCAGAGAATTTTTATTTTCAGGGATGGATTTTTAGCCCAATTCAAGTTGAAGAAAAGTGGTTTCGTGAAAATCGCAGAAAATTTTTTTTCAGAAACTCCGGGGTGCCTGGAGGTCGCGGTGCACCACGCGACAGTTGTATTCCAAAACTGAGTCACTCAGATCACACGAGTACCCAAGCATGCTTGAAACTCATTCAAATGCAAGTGCTTCTATCTGTTGTCTTGATTGTTTCCCACTCATTCCTTTTGGTTTGGGGAACATGTCAAAATCCCATGCCCAGAGAACTTCAGGTAGAGCTCGCGGAAATGCTCATTGGACAACCCAGGCAGGGTAAGGATCAGTATTTCCACACTACTCAGAGAATTTTTATTTTCAGTGATTGATTTTTAGCCCAATTCAAGTTGAAGAAAAGTGGTTTCGTGAAAATCGCAGAAAATTTTTTTTCAGAAACTCCGGGGTGCCTGGAGATCGCGGTGCACCACGCGACAGTTGTATTCGAAAACTGAGTCGCTCAGATCACACGAGTACCCAAGCATGCTTGAAACTCATTCAAATGCAAGTGCTTCTATTTGTTGTCTTGATTGTTTCCCACTCATTCCTTTTGGTTTGGGGAACATGTCAAAATCCCATGCCCAGAGAACTTCAGGTAGAGTTCGGAGAAATGCTCAGTGGACAACCCAGGCAGGATAAGGATTAGCATTTACGCACTACTCAGAGAATTTTTATTTTCAGGCATGGATTTTTAGCCCAATTCAAGTTGAAGAAAAGTGGTTTCGTGAAAATCGCAGAAAATTTTTTTTCAGAAACTCCGGGGTGCCTGGAGGTCGCGGTGCACCACGCGACAGTTGTATTCCAAAACTGAGTCACTCAGATCACACGAGAACCCAAGCATGCTTGAAACTCATTCAAATGCAAGTGCTTCTATCTGTTGTCTTGATTGTTTCCCACTCATTCCTTTTGGTTTGGGTAACATGTCAAAATCCCATGCCCAGAGAACTTCAAGTAGAGTTCGCGGAAATGCTCAGTGGACACCCCAGGTAGGGTAAGGATCAGTATTTCCACACTACTCAGAGAATTTTTATTTTCAGTGATGGATTTTTAGCCCAATTCAAGTTGAAGAAAAGTGGTTTCGTGAAAATCGCAGAAATTTTTTTTTCAGAAACTCCGGGGTGCCTGGAGGTCGCGGTGCACCACGCGACAGTTGTATTCGAAAACTGAGTCACTCAGATCACAAGAGTACCCAAGCATGCTTGAAACTCATTCAAATGCAAGTGCTTCTATCTGTTGTCTTGATTGTTTCCCACTCATTCCTTTTGGTTTGGGGAACATGTCAAAATCCCATGCCCAGAGAACTTCAGGTAGAGTTCGGGGAAATGCTCAGTGGACAACCCAGGCAGGGTAAGGATTAGCATTTACACACTACTCAGAGAATTTTTATTTTCAGGGATGGATTTTTAGCCCAATTCAAGTTGAAGAAAAGTGGTTTCGTGAAATCGCAGAAAATTTTTTTTCAGAAACTCCGGGGTGCCTGGAGGTCGCGGTGCACCACGCGACAGTTGTATTCCAAAACTGAGTCACTCAGATCACACGAGAACCCAAGCATGCTTGAAACTCATTCAAATGCAAGTGCTTCTATCTGTTGTCTTGATTGTTTCCCACTCATTCCTTTTGGTTTGGGTAACATGTCAAAATCCCATGCCCAGAGAACTTCAAGTAGAGTTCGCGGAAATGCTCAGTGGACACCCCAGGTAGGGTAAGGATCAGTATTTCCACACTACTCAGAGAATTTTTATTTTCAGGGATGGATTTTTAGCCCAATTCAAGTTGAAGAAAAGTGGTTTCGTGAAAATCGCAGAAAATTTTTTTTCAGAAACTCCGGGGTGCCTGGAGGTCGCGGTGCACCACGCGACAGTTGTATTCCAAAACTGAGTCACTCAGATCACACGAGTACCCAAGCATGCTTGAAACTCATTCAAATGCAAGTGCTTCTATCTGTTGTCTTGATTGTTTCCCACTCATTCCTTTTGGTTTGGGGAACATGTCAAAATCCCATGCCCAGAGAACTTCAGGTAGAGCTCGCGGAAATGCTCAGTGGACAACCCAGGCAGGGTAAGGATCAGTATTTCCACACTACTCAGAGAATTTTTATTTTCAGGGATGGATTTTTAGCCCAATTCAAGTTGAAGAAAAGTTGTTTCGTGAAAATCGCAGAAATTTTTTTTTCAGAAACTCCGGGGTGCCTGGAGGTCGCGGTGCACCACGCGACAGTTGTATTCCAAAACTGAGTCACTCAGATCACACGAGAACCCAAGCATGCTTGAAACTCATTCAAATGCAAGTGCTTCTATCTGTTGCCTTGATTGTTTCCCACTCATTCCTTTTGGTTTGGGGAACATGTCAAAATCCCATGCCCAGAGAACTTCAAGTAGAGTTCGCAGAAATGCTCAGTGGACACCCCAGGTAGGGTAAGGATCAGTATTTCCACACTACTCAGAGAATTTTTATTTTCAGTGATGGATTTTTAGCCCAATTCAAGTTGAAGAAAAGTGGTTTCATGAAAATCGCAGAAAATTTTTTTTCAGAAACTCCGGGGTACCTGGAGGTCGCGGTGCACCACTCGACAGTTGTATTCCAAAACTGAGTCACTCAGATCACATGAGTACCCAAGCATGCTTGAAACTCATTCAAATGCAAGTGCCTCTATCTCTTTTCTTGATTGTTTCCCACTCATTCCTTTTGGTTTGGGGAACATGTCAAAATCCCATGCCCAGAAAACTTCAGGTAGATTTCGGAGAAATGCTCAGTGGACAACCCAGGCAGGGTAAGGATCAGCATTTACACACTACTCAGAGAATTTTTATTTTCAGGGATGGATTTTCAGCCCAATTCAAGTTGAAGAAAAGTGGTTTCGTGAAAATCGCAGAAAATTTTTTTTCAGAAACTCCGGGGTGCCTGGAGGTCGCGGTGCACCACGCGACATTTGTATTCCAAAACTGAGTCACTCAGATCACACGAGTACCCAAGCATGCTAGAAACTCATTCAAATGGAAGTGCTTCTATCTGTTGTCTTGATTGTTTCCCACTCATTCCTTTTGGTTTGGGTAACATGTCAAAATCCCATGCCCAGAGAACTTCAAGTAGAGTTCGCGGAAATGCTCAGTGGATACCCCAGGTAGGGTAAGGATCAGTATTTCCACACTACTCAGAGAATTTTTATTTTCAGTGATGGATTTTTAGCCCAATTCAAGTTGAAGAAAAGTGGTTTCGTGAAAATCGCAGAAATTTTTTTTTCAGAAACTCCGGGGTGCCTGGAGGTCGCGGTGCACCACGCGACAGTTGTATTCGAAAACTGAGTCACTCAGATCACAAGAGTACCCAAGCATGCTTGAAACTCATTCAAATGCAAGTGCTTCTATCTGTTGTCTTGATTGTTTCCCACTCATTCCTTTTGGTTTGGGGAACATGTCAAAATCCCATGCCCAGAGAACTTCAGGTAGAGTTCGGGGAAATGCTCAGTGGACAACCCAGGCAGGGTAAGGATTAGCATTTACACACTACTCAGAGAATTTTTATTTTCAGGGATGGATTTTTAGCCCAATTCAAGTTGAAGAAAAGTGGTTTCGTGAAAATCGCAGAAAATTTTTTTTCAGAAACTCCGGGGTGCCTGGAGGTCGCGGTGCACCACGCGACAGTTGTATTCCAAAACTGAGTCACTCAGATCACACGAGAACCCAAGCATGCTTGAAACTCATTCAAATGCAAGTGCTTCTATCTGTTGTCTTGATTGTTTCCCACTCATTCCTTTTGGTTTGGGTAACATGTCAAAATCCCATGCCCAGAGAACTTCAAGTAGAGTTCGCGGAAATGCTCAGTGGACACCCCAGGTAGGGTAAGGATCAGTATTTCCACACTACTCAGAGAATTTTTATTTTCAGGGATGGATTTTTAGCCCAATTCAAGTTGAAGAAAAGTGGTTTCGTGAAAATCGCAGAAATTTTTTTTTCAGAAACTCCGGGGTGCCTGGAGGTCGCGGTGCACCACGCGACAGTTGTATTCCAAAACTGAGTCACTCAGATCACACGAGAACCCAAGCATGCTTGAAACTCATTCAAATGCAAGTGCTTCTATCTTTTGTCTTGATTGTTTCCCACTCATTCCTTCTGGTTTGGGGAACATGTCAAAATCCCATGCCCAGAGAACTTCAAGTAGAGTTCGCAGAAATGCTCATTGGACACCCCAGGTAGGGTAAGGATCAGTATTTCCACACTACTCAGAGAATTTTTATTTTCAGTGATGGATTTTTAGCCCAATTCAAGTTGAAGAAAAGTGGTTTCGTGAAAATCGCAGAAAATTTTTTTTCAGAAACTCCGGGGTGCCTGGAGGTCGCGGTGCACCACGCGAAAGTTGTATTCCAAAACTGAGTCACTCAGATCACATGAGTACCCAAGCATGCTTGAAACTCATTCAAATGCAAGTGCCTCTATCTCTTTTCTTGATTGTTTCCCACTCATTCCTTTTGGTTTGGGGAACATGTCAATATCCCATGCCCAGAGAACTTCAGGTAGAGTTCGGGGAAATGCTCAGTGGAGAACCCAGGCAGGGTAAGGATTAGCATTTACACACTACTCAGAGAATTTTTATTTTCAGGGATGGATTTTTAGCCCAATTCAAGTTGAAGAAAAGTGGTTTCGTGAAAATCGCAGAAAAATTTTTTTCACAAACTCCGGGGTGCCTGGAGGTCGCGGTGCACCACGCGACAGTTGTATTCCAAAACTGAGTCACTCAGATCACACGAGAACCCAAGCATGCTTGAAACTCATTCAAATGCAAGTGCTTCTATCTGTTGTCTTGATTGTTTCCCACTCATTCCTTTTGGTTTGGGTAACATGTCAAAATCCCATGCCCAGAGAACTTCAAGTAGAGTTGGCGGAAATGCTCAGTGTACACCCCAGGTAGGGTAAGGATCAGTATTTCCACACTACTCAGAGAATTTTTATTTTCAGTGATGGATTTTCAGCCCAATTCAAGTTGAAGAAAAGTGGTTTCGTGAAAATCGCAGAAAATTTTTTTTCAGAAACTCCGGGGTGCCTGGAGGTCGCGGTGCACCACGCGACAGTTGTATTCCAAAACTGAGTCACTCAGATCACACGAGAACCCAAGCATGCTTGAAAGTCATTCAAATGCAAGTGCTTCTATCTGTTGTCTTGATTGTTTCCCACTCATTCCTTTTGGTTTGGGGAACATGTCAAAATCCCATGCCCAGAGAACTTCAAGTAGAGTTCGCAGAAATGCTCAGTGGACACCCCAGGTAGGGTAAGGATCAGTATTTCCACACTACTCAGAGAATTTTTATTTTCAGTGATGGATTTTTAGCCCAATTCAAGTTGAAGAAAAGTGGTTTCGTGAAAATCGCAGAAAATTTTTTTTCAGAAACTCCGGGGTACCTGGAGGTCGAGGTGCACCACGCGAAAGTTGTATTCCAAAACGGAGTCACTCAGATCACATGAGTACCCAAGCATGCTTGAAACTCATTCAAATGCAAGTGCCTCTATCTCTTTTCTTGATTGTTTCCCACTCATTCCTTTTGGTTTGGGGAACATGTCAAAATCCCATGCCCAGAGAACTTCAGGTAGAGTTCGGGGAAATGCTCAGTGGACAACCCAGGCAGGGTAAGGATCAGCATTTACACACTACTCAGAGAATTTTTATTTTCAGGGATGGATTTTTAGCCCAGTTCAAGTTGAAGAAAAGTGGTTTCGTGAAAATCGCAGAAAATTTTTTTTCAGAAACTCCGTGGTGCCTGGAGGTCGCGGTGCACCACGCGACAGTTGTATTCGAAAACTGAGTCGCTCAGATTTCACGAGTACCCAAGCATGCTTGAAACTCATTCTAATGCAAGTGCTTCTATCTGTTGTCTTGATTGTTTCCCACTCATTCCTTTTGGTTCGGGGAACATGTCAAAATCCCATGCCCAGAGAACGTCAGGTAGAGTTCGGGAAAATGCTCAGTGGACAACCCAGGCAGGGTAAGGATCAGCATTTACACACTACTCAGAGAATTTTTATTTTCAGTGATGGATTTTTAGCCAAATTCAAGTTGAAGAAAAGTGGTTTCGTTAAAATCGCAGAAAATTTTTTTTCAGAAACTCCGGGGTGCCTGGAGGTCGCGGTGCACCACGCGACAGTTGTATTCCAAAACTGAGTCACTCAGATCACACGAGTACCCAAGCATGCTTGAAACTCATTCAAATGCAAGTACTTCTATCTGTTGTCCTGATTGTTTCCCACTCATTCCTTTTGGTTTGGGGAAAATGTCAAAATCCCATGCCCAGAGAACTTCAGGTAGAGTTCGGGGAAATGCTCAGTGGACAACCCAGGCAGGGTAAGGATCAGCATTTACACACTACTCAGAGAATTTTTGTTTTCAGGGATGGATTTTTAGGCCAGTTCAAGTTGAATAAAAGTGGTTTCGTGAAAATCGCAGAAAATTTTTTTTCAGAAACTCCGTGGTGCCTGGAGGTCGCGGTGCACCACGCGACAGTTGTATTCGAAAACTGAGTCGCTCAGATCACAAGAGTACCCAAGCATGCTTGAAACTCATTCAAATGCAAGTGCTTCTATCTGTTGTCTTGATTGTTTCCCACTCATTCCTTTTGGTTTGGGGAACATGTCAAAATCCCATGCCCAGAGAACTTCAGGTAGAGTTCGGGGAAATGCTCAGTGGACAACCCAGGCAGGGTAAGGATCAGCATTTACACACTACTCAGAGAATTTTTATTTTCAGGGATGGATTTTTAGCCCAATTCAAGTTGAAGAAAAGTGGTTTCGTGAAAATCGCAGAAATTTTTTTTTCAGAAACTCCGAGGTGCCTGGAGGTCGCGGTGCACCACGCGACAGTTGTATTCCAAAACTGAGTCACTCAGATCACACGAGTACCCAAGCATGCTTGAAACTCATTCAAATGCAAGTGCTTCTATCTGTTGTCTTGATTGTTTCCCACTCATTCCTTTTGGTTTGGGTAACATGTCAAAATCCCATGCCCAGAGAACTTCAGGTAGAGCTCACGGAAATGCTCAGTGGACAACCCAGGCAGGGTAAGGATCAGTATTTCCACACTACTCAGAGAATTTTTATTTTCAGGGATGGATTTTTAGCCCAATTCAAGTTGAAGAAAAGTGGTTTCGTGAAAATCGCAGAAATTTTTTTTTCAGAAATTCCGGGGTGCCTGGAGGTCGCGGTGCACCACGCGACAGTTGTATTCCAAAACTGAGTCACTCAGATCACACGAGTACCCAAGCATGCTTGAAACTCATTCAAATGCAAGTGCTTCTATCTGTTGTCTTGATTGTTTCCCACTCATTCCTTTTGGTTTGGGGAACATGTCAAAATCCCATGCCCAGAGAACTTCAGGTAGAGTTCGGGGAAATGCTCAGTGGACAACCCAGGCAGGGTAAGGATTAGCATTTACACACTACTCAGAGAATTTTTATTTTCAGGGATGGATTTTTAGCCCAATTCAAGTTGAAGAAAAGTGGTTTCGTGAAAATCGCAGAAATTTTTTTTTCAGAAACTCCGGGGTACCTGGAGGTCGCGGTGCACCACGCGACAGTTGTATTCGAAAACTGAGTCAGTCAGATCACATGAGTACCCAAGCATGCTTGAAACTCATTCAAATGCAAGTGCCTCTATCTCTTTTCTTGATTGTTTCCCACTCATTCCTTTTGGTTTGGGGAACATGTCAAAATCCCATGCCCAGAGAACTTCAAGTAGAGTTCGGGGAAATGATCAGTGGACAACCCAGGCAGGGTAAGGATCAGTATTTCCACACTACTCAGAGAATTTTTATTTTCAGGGATGGATTTTTAGCCCAATTCAAGTTGAAGAAAAGTGGTTTCGTGAAAATCGCAGAAATTTTTTTTTCAGAAATTCCGGGGTGCCTGGAGGTCGCGGTGCACCACGCGACAGTTGTATTCCAAAACTGAGTCACTCAGATCACACGAGTACCCAAGCATGCTTGAAACTCATTCAAATGCAAGTGCTTCTATCTGTTGTCTTGATTGTTTCCCACTCATTCCTTTTGGTTTGGGGAACATGTCAAAATCCCATGCCCAGAGAACTTCAGGTAGAGTTCGGGGAAATGCTCAGTGGACAACCCAGGCAGGGTAAGGATTAGCATTTACACACTACTCAGAGAATTTTTATTTTCAGGGATGGATTTTTAGCCCAATTCAAGTTGAAGAAAAGTGGTTTCGTGAAAATCGCAGAAATTTTTTTTTCAGAAACTCCGGGGTGCCTGGAGGTCGCGGTGCACCACGCGACAGTTGTATTCCAAAACTGAGTCACTCAGATCACACGAGAACCCAAGCATGCTTGAAACACATTCAAATGCAAGTGCTTCTATCTCTTTTCTTGATTGTTTCCCACTCATTCCTTTTGGTTTGGGGAACATGTCAAAATCCCATGCCCAGAGATCTTCAGGTAGAGTTCGGGGAAATGCTCAGTGGACAACCCAGGCAGGGTAAGGATCAGCATTTACACACTACTCAGAGAATTTTTATTTTCAGGGATGGATTTTTAGCCCAATTCAAGTTGAAGAAAAGTGGTTTTGTGAAAATCGCAGAAAATTTTTTTTCAGAAACTCCGGGGTACCTGGAGGTCGCGGTGCACCACGCGACAGTTGTATTCGAAAACTGAGTCAGTCAGATCACATGAGTACCCAAGCATGCTTGAAACTCATTCAAATGCAAGTGCCTCTATCTCTTTTCTTGATTGTTTCCCACTCATTCCTTTTGGTTTGGGGAACATGTCAAAATCCCATGCCCAGAGAACTTCAAGTAGAGTTCGGGGAAATGATCAGTGGACAACCCAGGCAGGGTAAGGATCAGCATTTACACACTACTCAGAGAATTTTTATTTTCAGGGATGGATTTTTAGCCCAGTTCAAGTTGAAGAAAAGTGGTTTCGTGAAAATTACAGAAAATTTTTTTTCAGAAACTCCGTGGTGCCTGGAGGTCGCGGTGCACCACGCGACAGTTGTATTCGAAAACTGAGTCGCTCAGATCACACGAGTACCCAAGCATGCTTGAAACTCATTCAAATGCAAGTGCTTCTATCTGTTGTCTTGATTGTTTCCCACTCATTCCTTTTGGTTTGGGGAACATGTCAAAATCCCATGCCCAGAGAACTTCAGGTAGAGTTCGGGGAAATGCTCAGTGGACAACCCAGGCAGGGTAAGGATTAGCATTTACACACTACTCAGAGAATTTTTATTTTCAGTGATGGATTTTTAGCCCAATTCAAGTTGAAGAAAAGTGGTTTCGTGAAAATCGCAGAAATTTTTTTTTCAGAAACTCCGGGGTGCCTGGAGGTCGCGGTGCACCACGCGACAGTTGTATTCCAAAACTGAGTCACTCAGATCACATGAGTACCCAAGCATGCTTGAAACTCATTCAAATGCAAGTGCTTCTATCTGTTGTCTTGATTGTTTCCCACTCATTCCTTTTGGTTTGGGGAACATGTCAAAATCCCATGCCCAGAGAACTTCAGGTAGAGTTCGGGGAAATGCTCAGTGGACAACCCAGGCAGGGTAAGGATTAGCATTTACACACTACTCAGAGAATATTTATTTTCAGTGATGGATTTTTAGCCCAATTCAAATTGAAGAAAAGTGGTTTTGTGAAAATCGCAGAAAATTTTTTTTCAGAAACTCCGGGGTGCCTGGAGGTCGCGGTGCACCACGCGACAGTTGTATTCCAAAACTGAGTCACTCAGATCACACGAGAACCCAAGCATGCTTGAAACTCATTCAAATGCAAGTGCTTTTATCTGTTGTCTTGATTGTTTCCCACTCATTCCTTTTGGTTTGGGTAACATGTCAAAATCCCATGCCCAGAGAACTTCAAGTAGAGTTCGCGGAAATGCTCAGTGGACACCCCAGGTAGGGTAAGGATCAGTATTTCCACACTACTCAGAGAATTTTTATTTTCAGTGATGGATTTTTAGCCCAATTCAAGTTGAAGAAACGTGGTTTCGTGAAAATCGCAGAAAATTTTTTTTCAGAAACTCCGGGGTGCCTGGAGGTCGCGGTGCACTACGCGACAGTTGTATTCCAAAACTGAGTCACTCAGATCACATGAGTACCCAAGCATGCTTGAAACTCATTCAAATGCAAGTGCCTCTATCTCTTTTCTTGATTGTTTCCCACTCATTCCTTTTGGTTTGGGGAACATGTCAAAATCCCATGCCCAGAGAACTTCAGGTAGAGTTCGGGGAAATGCTCAGTGGACAACCCAGGCAGGGTAAGGATCAGCATTTACACACTACTCAGAGAATTTTTATTTTCAGGGATGGATTATTAGCCCAATTCAAGTTGAAGAAAAGTGGTTTCGTGAAAATCGCAGAAATTTTTTTTTCAGAAACTCCGGGGTGCCTGGAGGTCGCGGTGCACCACGCGACAGTTGTATTCCAAAACTGAGTCACTCAGATCACACGAGAACCCAAGCATGCTTGAAACACATTCAAATGCAAGTGCTTCTATCTCTTTTCTTGATTGTTTCCCACTCATTCCTTTTGGTTTGGGGAACATGTCAAAATCCCATGCCCAGAGATCTTCAGGTAGAGTTCGGGGAAATGCTCAGTGGACAACCCAGGCAGGGTAAGGATCAGCATTTACACACTACTCAGAGAATTTTTATTTTCAGGGATGGATTTTTAGCCCAATTCAAGTTGAAGAAAAGTGGTTTTGTGAAAATCGCAGAAAATTTTTTTTCAGAAACTCCGGGGTACCTGGAGGTCGCGGTGCACCACGCGACAGTTGTATTCGAAAACTGAGTCAGTCAGATCACATGAGTACCCAAGCATGCTTGAAACTCATTCAAATGCAAGTGCCTCTATCTCTTTTCTTGATTGTTTCCCACTCATTCCTTTTGGTTTGGGGAACATGTCAAAATCCCATGCCCAGAGAACTTCAAGTAGAGTTCGGGGAAATGATCAGTGGACAACCCAGGCAGGGTAAGGATCAGTATTTCCACACTACTCAGAGAATTTTTATTTTCAGGGATGGATTTTTAGCCCAATTCAAGTTGAAGAAAAGTGGTTTCGTGAAAATCGCAGAAATTTTTTTTTCAGAAATTCCGGGGTGCCTGGAGGTCGCGGTGCACCACGCGACAGTTGTATTCCAAAACTGAGTCACTCAGATCACACGAGTACCCAAGCATGCTTGAAACTCATTCAAATGCAAGTGCTTCTATCTGTTGTCTTGATTGTTTCCCACTCATTCCTTTTGGTTTGGGGAACATGTCAAAATCCCATGCCCAGAGAACTTCAGGTAGAGTTCGGGGAAATGCTCAGTGGACAACCCAGGCAGGGTAAGGATTAGCATTTACACACTACTCAGAGAATTTTTATTTTCAGGGATGGATTTTTAGCCCAATTCAAGTTGAAGAAAAGTGGTTTCGTGAAAATCGCAGAAATTTTTTTTTCAGAAACTCCGGGGTGCCTGGAGGTCGCGGTGCACCACGCGACAGTTGTATTCCAAAACTGAGTCACTCAGATCACATGAGTACCCAAGCATGCTTGAAACTCATTCAAATGCAAGTGCCTCTATCTCTTTTCTTGATTGTTTCCCACTCATTCCTTTTGGTTTGGGGAACATGTCAAAATCCCATGCCCAGAGAACTTCAAGTAGAGTTCGGGGAAATGATCAGTGGACAACCCAGGCAGGGTAAGGATCAGCATTTACACACTACTCAGAGAATTTTTATTTTCAGGGATGGATTTTTAGCCCAGTTCAAGTTGAAGAAAAGTGGTTTCGTGAAAATTACAGAAAATTTTTTTTCAGAAACTCCGTGGTGCCTGGAGGTCGCGGTGCACCACGCGACAGTTGTATTCGAAAACTGAGTCGCTCAGATCACACGAGTACCCAAGCATGCTTGAAACTCATTCAAATGCAAGTGCTTCTATCTGTTGTCTTGATTGTTTCCCACTCATTCCTTTTGGTTTGGGGAACATGTCAAAATCCCATGCCCAGAGAACTTCAGGTAGAGTTCGGGGAAATGCTCAGTGGACAACCCAGGCAGGGTAAGGATTAGCATTTACACACTACTCAGAGAATTTTTATTTTCAGTGATGGATTTTTAGCCCAATTCAAGTTGAAGAAAAGTGGTTTCGTGAAAATCGCAGAAATTTTTTTTTCAGAAACTCCGGGGTGCCTGGAGGTCGCGGTGCACCACGCGACAGTTGTATTCCAAAACTGAGTCACTCAGATCACATGAGTACCCAAGCATGCTTGAAACTCATTCAAATGCAAGTGCTTCTATCTGTTGTCTTGATTGTTTCCCACTCATTCCTTTTGGTTTGGGGAACATGTCAAAATCCCATGCCCAGAGAACTTCAGGTAGAGTTCGGGGAAATGCTCAGTGGACAACCCAGGCAGGGTAAGGATTAGCATTTACACACTACTCAGAGAATATTTATTTTCAGTGATGGATTTTTAGCCCAATTCAAATTGAAGAAAAGTGGTTTTGTGAAAATCGCAGAAAATTTTTTTTCAGAAACTCCGGGGTGCCTGGAGGTCGCGGTGCACCACGCGACAGTTGTATTCCAAAACTGAGTCACTCAGATCACACGAGAACCCAAGCATGCTTGAAACTCATTCAAATGCAAGTGCTTTTATCTGTTGTCTTGATTGTTTCCCACTCATTCCTTTTGGTTTGGGTAACATGTCAAAATCCCATGCCCAGAGAACTTCAAGTAGAGTTCGCGGAAATGCTCAGTGGACACCCCAGGTAGGGTAAGGATCAGTATTTCCACACTACTCAGAGAATTTTTATTTTCAGTGATGGATTTTTAGCCCAATTCAAGTTGAAGAAACGTGGTTTCGTGAAAATCGCAGAAAATTTTTTTTCAGAAACTCCGGGGTGCCTGGAGGTCGCGGTGCACTACGCGACAGTTGTATTCCAAAACTGAGTCACTCAGATCACATGAGTACCCAAGCATGCTTGAAACTCATTCAAATGCAAGTGCCTCTATCTCTTTTCTTGATTGTTTCCCACTCATTCCTTTTGGTTTGGGGAACATGTCAAAATCCCATGCCCAGAGAACTTCAGGTAGAGTTCGGGGAAATGCTCAGTGGACAACCCAGGCAGTGTAAGGATCAGCATTTACACACTACTCAGAGAATTTTTATTTTCAGGGATGGATTATTAGCCCAATTCAAGTTGAAGAAAAGTGGTTTCGTGAAAATCGCAGAAATTTTTTTTTCAGAAACTCCGGGGTGCCTGGAGGTCGCGGTGCACCACGCGACAGTTGTATTCGAAAACTGAGTCACTCAGATCACACGAGTACCCAAGCATGCTTGAAACTCATTCAAATGCAAGTGCCTCTATCTCTTTTCTTGATTGTTTCCCACTCATTCGTTTTGGTTTGGGGAACATGTCAAAATCCGATGCCCAGAGAACTTCAGGTAGAGTTCGGGGAAATGCTCAGTGGACAACCCAGGCAGGGTAAGGATCAGCATTTACACACTACTCAGAGAATTTTTATTTTCAGGGATGGATTTTTAGCCCAATTCAAATTGAAGAAAAGTGGTTTTGTGAAAATCGCAGAAAATTTTTTTTCAGAAACTCCGGGGTGCCTGGAGGTCGCGGTGCACCACGCGACAGTTGTATTCCAAAACTGAGTCACTCAGATCACACGAGAACCCAAGCATGCTTGAAACTCATTCAAATGCAAGTGCTTCTATCTGTTGTCTTGATTGTTTCCCACTCATTCCTTTTGGTTTGGGGAACATGTCAAAATCCCATGCCCAGAGAACTTCAGGTAGAGTTCGGGGAAATGCTCAGTGGACAACCCAGGCAGGGTAAGGATTAGCATTTACACACTACTCAGAGAATTTTTATTTTCAGGGATGGATTTTTAGCCCAATTCAAGTTGAAGAAAAGTGGTTTCGTGAAAATCGCAGAAAATTTTTTTTCAGAAACTCCGGGGTGCCTGGAGGTCGCGGTGCACCACGCGACAGTTGTATTCCAAAACTGAGTCACTCAGATCACACGAGAACCCAAGCATGCTTGAAACACATTCAAATGCAAGTGCTTCTATCTCTTTTCTTGATTGTTTCCCACTCATTCCTTTTGGTTTGGGGAACATGTCAAAATCCCATGCCCAGAGATCTTCAGGTAGAGTTCGGGGAAATGCTCAGTGGACAACCCAGGCAGGGTAAGGATCAGCATTTACACACTACTCAGAGAATTTTTATTTTCAGGGATGGATTTTTAGCCCAATTCAAGTTGAAGAAAAGTGGTTTTGTGAAAATCGCAGAAAATTTTTTTTCAGAAACTCCGGGGTACCTGGAGGTCGCGGTGCACCACGCGACAGTTGTATTCGAAAACTGAGTCAGTCAGATCACATGAGTACCCAAGCATGCTTGAAACTCATTCAAATGCAAGTGCCTCTATCTCTTTTCTTGATTGTTTCCCACTCATTCCTTTTGGTTTGGGGAACATGTCAAAATCCCATGCCCAGAGAACTTCAAGTAGAGTTCGGGGAAATGATCAGTGGACAACCCAGGCAGGGTAAGGATCAGCATTTACACACTACTCAGAGAATTTTTATTTTCAGGGATGGATTTTTAGCCCAGTTCAAGTTGAAGAAAAGTGGTTTCGTGAAAATTACAGAAAATTTTTTTTCAGAAACTCCGTGGTGCCTGGAGGTCGCAGTGCACCACGCGACAGTTGTATTCGAAAACTGAGTCGCTCAGATCACACGAGTACCCAAGCATGCTTGAAACTCATTCAAATGCAAGTGCTTCTATCTGTTGTCTTGATTGTTTCCCACTCATTCCTTTTGGTTTGGGGAACATGTCAAAATCCCATGCCCAGAGAACTTCAGGTAGAGTTCGGGGAAATGCTCAGTGGACAACCCAGGCAGGGTAAGGATTAGCATTTACACACTACTCAGAGAATTTTTATTTTCAGTGATGGATTTTTAGCCCAATTCAAGTTGAAGAAAAGTGGTTTCGTGAAAATCGCAGAAATTTTTTTTTCAGAAACTCCGGGGTGCCTGGAGGTCGCGGTGCACCACGCGACAGTTGTATTCCAAAACTGAGTCACTCAGATCACATGAGTACCCAAGCATGCTTGAAACTCATTCAAATGCAAGTGCTTCTATCTGTTGTCTTGATTGTTTCCCACTCATTCCTTTTGGTTTGGGGAACATGTCAAAATCCCATGCCCAGAGAACTTCAGGTAGAGTTCGGGGAAATGCTCAGTGGACAACCCAGGCAGGGTAAGGATTAGCATTTACACACTACTCAGAGAATATTTATTTTCAGGGATGGATTTTTAGCCCAATTCAAATTGAAGAAAAGTGGTTTTGTGAAAATCGCAGAAAATTTTTTTTCAGAAACTCCGGGGTGCCTGGAGGTCGCGGTGCACCACGCGACAGTTGTATTCCAAAACTGAGTCACTCAGATCACACGAGAACCCAAGCATGCTTGAAACTCATTCAAATGCAAGTGCTTTTATCTGTTGTCTTGATTGTTTCCCACTCATTCCTTTTGGTTTGGGTAACATGTCAAAATCCCATGCCCAGAGAACTTCAAGTAGAGTTCGCGGAAATGCTCAGTGGACACCCCAGGTAGGGTAAGGATCAGTATTTCCACACTACTCAGAGAATTTTTATTTTCAGTGATGGATTTTTAGCCCAATTCAAGTTGAAGAAACGTGGTTTCGTGAAAATCGCAGAAAATTTTTTTTCAGAAACTCCGGGGTGCCTGGAGGTCGCGGTGCACTACGCGACAGTTGTATTCCAAAACTGAGTCACTCAGATCACATGAGTACCCAAGCATGCTTGAAACTCATTCAAATGCAAGTGCCTCTATCTCTTTTCTTGATTGTTTCCCACTCATTCCTTTTGGTTTGGGGAACATGTCAAAATCCCATGCCCAGAGAACTTCAGGTAGAGTTCGGGGAAATGCTCAGTGGACAACCCAGGCAGGGTAAGGATCAGCATTTACACACTACTCAGAGAATTTTTATTTTCAGGGATGGATTATTAGCCCAATTCAAGTTGAAGAAAAGTGGTTTCGTGAAAATCGCAGAAATTTTTTTTTCAGAAACTCCGGGGTGCCTGGAGGTCGCGGTGCACCACGCGACAGTTGTATTCGAAAACTGAGTCACTCAGATCACACGAGTACCCAAGCATGCTTGAAACTCATTCAAATGCAAGTGCTTTTATCTGTTGTCTTGATTGTTTCCCACTCATTCCTTTTGGTTTGGGTAACATGTCAAAATCCCATGCCCAGATAACTTCAAGTAGAGTTCGCGGAAATGCTCAGTGGACACCCCAGGTAGGGTAAGGATCAGTATTTCCACACTACTCAGAGAATTTTTATTTTCAGTGATGGATTTTTAGCCCAATTCAAGTTGAAGAAACGTGGTTTCATGAAAATCGCAGAAAATTTTTTTTCAGAAACTCCGGGGTGCCTGGAGGTCGCGGTGCACTACGCGACAGTTGTATTCCAAAACTGAGTCACTCAGATCACATGAGTACCCAAGCATGCTTGAAACTCATTCAAATGCAAGTGCCTCTATCTCTTTTCTTGATTGTTTCCCACTCATTCCTTTTGGTTTGGGGAACATGTCAAAATCCCATGCCCAGAGAACTTCAGGTAGAGTTCGGAGAAATGCTCAGTGGACAACCCAGGCAGGGTAAGGATCAGCATTTACACACTACTCAGGGAATTTTTATTTTCAGGGATGGATTATTAGCTCAATTCAAGTTGAAGAAAAGTGGTATCGTGAAAATCGCAGAAAATTTTTTTTCAGAAACTCCGGGGTGCCTGGAGGTCGCGGTGCACCACGCGACAGTTGTATTCGAAAACTGAGTCACTCAGATCACACGAGTACCCAAGCATGCTTGAAACTCATTCAAATGCAAGTGCCTCTATCTCTTTTCTTGATTTTTTCCCACTCATTCCTTTTGGTTTGGGGAACATGTCAAAATCCCATGCCCAGAGAACTTCAGGTAGAGTTCGGGGAAATGCTCAGTGGACAACCCAGGAAGGGTAAGGATTAGCATTTACACACTACTCAGAGAATTTTTATTTTCAGGGATGGATTTTTAGCCCAATTCAAATTGAAGAAAAGTGGTTTCGTGAAAATCGCAGAAAATTTTTTTTCAGAAACTCTGGGGTGCCTGGAGGTCGCGGTGCACCACGTGACAGTTGTATTCGAAAACTGAGTCGTTCAGATCACACGAGTACCCAAGCATGCTTGAAACTCATTCAAATGCAAGAGCTTCTATCTGTTGTCTTGAGTGTTTCCCACTCATTCCTTTTGGTTTGGGGAACATGTCAAAATCCTGTGCCCAGAGAACTTCAGGTAGAGTTCGGGGAAATGCTCAGTGGACAACCCAGGCAGGGTAAGGATCAGCATTTACACACTACTCAGAGAATTTTTATTTTCAGGGATGGATTTTTAGCCCAATTCAAGTTGAAGAAAAGTGGTTTCGTGAAAATCGCAGAAAATTTTTTTTCAGAAACTCCGGGGTGCCTGGAGGTCGCGGTGCACCACGCGACAGTTGTATTCGAAAACTGAGTCACACAGATCACACGAGTACCCAAGCATGCTTGAAACTCATTCAAATGCAAGTGCTTCTGTCTGTTGTCTTGATTGTTTCCCACTCATTCCTTTTGGTTTGGGGAACATGTCAAAATCCCATGCCCAGAGAACTTCAGGTAGAGTTCGGGGAAATGCTCAGTGGACAACCCAGGCAGGGTAAGGATCAGCATTTACACACTACTCAGAGAATTTTTATTTTCAGGGATGGATTTTTAGCCCAATTCAAGTTGAAGAAAAGTGGTTTCGTGAAAATCGCAGAAAATTTTTCTTCAGAAACTCCGGGGTGCCTGGAGGTCGCGGTGCACCACGCGACAGTTGTATTCCAAAACTGAGTCACTCAGATCACATGAGTACCCAAGCATGCTTGAAACTCATTCAAATGCAAGTGTTTCTATCTCTTTTCTTGATTGTTTCCCACTCATTCCTTTTGGTTTGGGGAACATGTCAAAATCCCATGCCCAGAGAACTTCAGGTAGAGTTCGGGGAAATGCTCAGTGGACAACCCAGGCAGGGTAAGGATCAGCATTTACACACTACTCAGAGAATTTTTATTTTCAGGGATGGATTTTTAGCCCAATTCAAGTTGAAGAAAAGTGGTTTCGTGAAAATCGCAGAAAATTTTTTTCAGAAACTCCGGAGTGCTTGGAGGTCGCGGTGCACCACGCGACAGTTGTATTCCAAAACTGAGTCACTCAGATCACACGAGTACCCAAGCATGCTTGAAACTCATTCAAATGCAAGTGCTTCTATCTGTTGTCTTGATTGTTTCCCACTCATTCCTTTTGGTTTGGGGAACATGTCAAAATCCCATGCCCAGAGAACTTCAGGTAAAGCTCGCGGAAATGCTCAGTGGACAACCCAGGCAGGGTAAGGATCAGTATTTCCACACTACTCAGAGAATTTTTATTTTCAGTGATGGATTTTTAGCCCAATTCAAGTTGAAGAAAAGTGGTTTCGTGAAAATCGCAGAAAATTTTTTTTCAGAAACTCCGGGGTGCCTGGAGGTCGCGGTGCACCACGCGACAGTTGTATTCGATAACTGAGTCGCTCAGATCACACGAGAACCCAAGCATGCTTGAAACTCATTCAAATGCAAGTGCTTCTATCTGTTGTCTTGATTGTTTCCCACTCATTCCTTTTGGTTTGGGTAACATGTCAAAATCCCATGCCCAGAGAACTTCAAGTAGAGTTCGCGGAAATGCTCAGTGGACACCCCAGGTAGGGTAAGGATCAGTATTTCCACACTACTCAGAGAATTTTTATTTTCAGTGATGGATTTTTAGCCCAATTCAAGTTTAAGAAAAGTGGTTTCGTGAAAATCGCAGAAAATTTTTTTTCAGAAACTCCGGGGTGCCTGGAGGTCGCGGTGCACCACGCGACAGTTGTATTCGATAACTGAGTCGCTCAGATCACACGAGAACCCAAGCATGCTTGAAACTCATTCAAATGCAAGTGCTTCTATCTGTTGTCTTGATTGTTTCCCACTCATTCCTTTTGGTTTGGGGAACATGTCAAAATCCCATGCCCAGAGAACTTCAGGTAGAGCTCGCGGAAATGCTCAGTGGACAACCCAGGCAGGGTAAGGATCAGTATTTCCACACTACTCAGAGAATTTTTATTTTCAGTGATGGATTTTTAGCTCAATTCAAGTTGAAGAAAAGTGGTTTCGTGAAAATCGCAGAAAATTTTTTTTCAGAAACTCCGGGGTGCCTGGAGGTCGCGGTGCACCACGCGACAGTTGTATTCGAAAACTGAGTCACACAGATCACACGAGTACCCAAGCATGCTTGAAACTCATTCAAATGCAAGTGCTTCTATCTGTTCTCTTGATTGTTTCCCACTCATTCCTTTTGGTTTGGGGAACATGTCAAAATCCCATGCCCAGAGAACTTCAGGTAGAGTTCGGGGAAATGCTCAGTGGACAACCCAGGCAGAGTAAGGATCAGCATTTACACACTACTCAGAGAATTTTTATTTTCAGGGATGGATTTTTAGCCCAATTCTAGTTGAAGAAAAGTGGTTTCGTGAAAATCGCAGAAAATTTTTTTTCAGAAACTCCGGGGTGCCTGGAGGTCGCGGTGCACCACGGGACAGTTGTATTCGAAAACTGAGTCGCTCAGATCACACGAGAACCCAAGCATGCTTGAAACTCATTCAAATGCAAGTGCTTCTATCTGTTGTCTTGATTGTTTCCCACTCATTCCTTTTGGTTTGGGTAACATGTCAAAATCCCATGCCCAGAGAACTTCAAGTAGAGTTCGCGGAAATGCTCAGTGGACACCCCAGGTAGGGTAAGGATCAGTATTTCCACACTACTCAGAGAATTTTTATTTTCAGTGATGGATTTTTAGCCCAATTCAAGTTGAAGAAAAGTGGTTTCGTGAAAATCGCAGAAAATTTTTTTTCAGAAACTCCGGGGAGCCTGGAGGTCGCGGTGCACCACGCGACAGTTGTATTCCAAAACTGAGTCACTCAGATCACACGAGTACCCAAGCATGCTTGAAACTCATTCAAATGCAAGTGCTTCTATCTGTTGTCTTGATTGTTTCCCACTCATTCCTTTTGGTTTGGGGAACATGTCAAAATCCCATGCCCAGAGAACTTCAGGTAGAGCTCGCGGAAATGCTCAGTGGACAACCCAGGCAGGGTAAGGATCAGTATTTCCACACTACTCAGAGAATTTTTATTTTCAGTGATGGATTTTTAGCCCAATTCAAGTTGAAGAAAAGTGGTTTTGTGAAAATCGCAGAAAATTTTTTTTCAGAAACTCCGGGGTGCCTGGAGGTCGCGGTGCACCACGCGACAGTTGTATTCGAAAACTGAGTCACACAGATCACACGAGTACCCAAGCATGCTTGAAACTCATTCAAATGCAAGTGCTTCTATCTGTTGTCTTGATTGTTTCCCACTCATTCCTTTTGGTTTGGGGAACATGTCAAAATCCCATGCCCAGAGAACTTCAGGTAGAGTTCGGGGAAATGCTCAGTGGACAACCCAAGTAGGGTAAGGATCAGTATTTCAACACTACTCAGAGAATTTTTATTTTCAGTGATGGATTTTTAGCCCAATTCAAGTTGAAGAAAAGTGGTTTCGTGAAAATCGCAGAAAATTTTTTTTCAGAAACTCCGGGGTGCCTGGAGGTCGCGGTGCACCACGCGACAGTTGTATTCGAAAACTGAGTCGCTCAGATCACACGAGAACCCAAGCATGTTTGAAACTCATTCAAATGCAAGTGCTTCTATCTGTTGTCTTGATTGTTTCCCACTCATTCCTTTTGGTTTGGGTAACATGTCAAAATCCCATGCCCAGAGAACTTCAAGTAGAGTTCGCGGAAATGCTCAGTGGACAACCCAGGCAGTGTAAGGATTAGCATTTACACACTACTCAGAGAATTTTTATTTTCAGGGATGGATTTTTAGCCCAATTCAAGTTGAAGAAAAGTGGTTTCGTGAAAATCGCAGAAAATTTTTTTTTTTGAAACTCCGGGGTGCCTGGAGGTCGCGGTGCACCACGCGACAGTTGTATTCGAAAACTGAGTCACTCAGATCACACGAGTACCCAAGCATGCTTGAAACTCATTCAAATGCAAGTGCTTCTATCTGTTGTCTTGATTGTTTCCCACTCATACCTTTTGGTTTGGGGAACATGTCAAAATCCCATGCCCAGAGAACTTCAGGTAGAGTTCGGGGAAATGCTCAGTGGACAACCCAGGCAGGGTAAGGATTAGCATTTACACACTACTCAGAGAATTTTTATTTTCAGGGATGGATTTTTAGCCCAATTCAAGTTGAAGAAAAGTGGTTTCGTGAAAATCGCAGAAAATTTTTTTTCAGAAACTCCGGGGTGCCTGGAGGTCGCGGTGCACCACGCGACAGTTGTATTCGAAAACTGAGTCGCTCAGATCACACGAGAACCCAATCATGCTTGAAACTCATTCAAATGCAAGTGCTTCTATCTGTTGTCTTGATTGTTTCCCACTCATTCCTTTTGGTTTGGGTAACATGTCAAAATCCCATGCCCAGAGAACTTCAAGTAGAGTTCGCGGAAATGCTCAGTGGACACCCCAGGTAGGGTAAGGATCAGTATTTCCACACTACTCAGAGAATTTTTATTTTCAGGGATGGATTTTTAGCCCAATTCAAGTTGAAGAAAAGTGGTTTCGTGAAAATCGCAGAAAATTTTTTTTCAGAAACTCCGGGGTGCCTGGAGGTTGCGGTGCACCACGCGACAGTTGTATTCCAAAACTGAGTCACACAGATCACACGAGTACCCAAGCATGCTTGAAACTCATTCAAATGCAAGTGCTTCTATCTGTTGTCTTGATTGTTTCCCACTCATTCCTTTTGGTTTGGGGAACATGTCAAAATCCCATGCCCAGAGAACTTCAGGTAGAGTTCGGGGAAATGCTCAGTGGACAACCCAGGCAGGGTAAGGATCAGCATTTACACACTACTCAGAGAATTTTTATTTTCAGGGATGGATTTTTAGCCCAATTCAAGTTGAAGAAAAGTGGTTTCGTGAAAATCGCAGAAAATTTTTTTTCAGAAACTCCGGGGTGCCTGGAGGTCGCGGTGCACCACGCAACAGTTGTATTCCAAAACTGAGTCACTCAGATCACATGAGTACCCAAGCATGCTTGAAACTCATTCAAATGCAAGTGTTTCTATATCTTTTCTTGATTGTTTCCCACTCATTCCTTTTGGTTTGGGGAACATGTCAAAATCCCATGCCCAGAGAACTTCAGGTAGAGTTCAGGGAAATGCTCAGTGGACAACCCAGGCAGGGTAAGGATCAGCATTTACACACTACTCAGAGAATTTTTCTTTTCAGGGATGGATTTTTAGCCCAATTCAAGTTGAAGAAAAGTGGTTTCGTGAAAATCGCAGAAAATTTTTTTCAGAAACTCCGGGGTGCCTGGAGGTCGCGGTGCACCACGCGACAGTTGTATTCCAAAACTGAGTCACTCAGATCACACGAGTACCCAAGCATGCTTGAAACTCATTCAAATGCAAGTGCTTCTATCTGTTGTCTTGATTGTTTCCCACTCATTCCTTTTGGTTTGGGGAACATGTCAAAATCCCATGCCCAGAGAACTTCAGGTAGAGCTCGCGGAAATGCTCAGTGGACAACCCAGGCAGGGTAAGGATCAGTATTTCCACACTACTCAGAGAATTTTTATTTTCAGTGATGGATTTTTAGCCCAATTCAAGTTGAAGAAAAGTGGTTTCGTGAAAATCGCAGAAAATTTTTTTTCAGAAACTCCGGGGTGCCTGGAGGTCGCGGTGCACCACGCGACAGTTGTATTCCAAAACTGAGTCACTCAGATCACACGAGTACCCAAGCATGCTTGAAACTCATTCAAATGCAAGTGCTTCTATCTGTTCTCTTGATTGTTTCCCACTCATTCCTTTTGGTTTGGGGAATATGTCAAAATCCCATGCCCAGAGAACTTCAGGTAGAGTTGGGGAAATGCTCAGTGGACAACCCAGGCAGGGTAAGGATCAGCATTTACACACTACTCAGAGAATTTTTATTTTCAGTGATGGATTTTTAGCCCAATTCAAGTTGAAGAAAAGTGGTTTCGTGAAAATCGCAGAAAATTTTTTTTCAGAAACTCCGGGGTGCCTGGAGGTCGCGGTGCACCACGGGACAGTTGTATTCGAAAACTGAGTCGCTCAGATCACACGAGAACCCAAGCATGCTTGAAACTCATTCAAATGCAAGTGCTTCTATCTGTTGTCTTGATTGTTTCCCACTCATTCCTTTTGGTTTGGGTAACATGTCAAAATCCCATGCCCAGAGAACTTCAAGTAGAGTTCGCGGAAATGCTCAGTGGACACCCCAGGTAGGGTAAGGATCAGTATTTCCACACTACTCAGAGAATTTTTATTTTCAGTGATGGATTTTTAGCCCAATTCAAGTTGAAGAAAAGTGGTTTCGTGAAAATCGCAGAAATTTTTTTTTCAGAAACTCCGGGGAGCCTGGAGGTCGCGGTGCACCACGCGACAGTTGTATTCCAAAACTGAGTCACTCAGATCACACGAGTACACAAGCATGCTTGAAACTCATTCAAATGCAAGTGCTTCTATCTGTTGTCTTGATTGTTTCCCACTCATTCCTTTTGGTTTGGGGAACATGTCAAAATCCCATGCCCAGAGAACTTCAGGTAGAGCTCGCGGAAATGCTCAGTGGACAACCCAGGCAGGGTAAGGATCACTATTTCCACACTACTCAGAGAATTTTTATTTTCAGTGATGGATTTTTAGCCCAATTCAAGTTGAAGAAAAGTGGTTTCGTGAAAATCGTAGAAAATTTTTTTTCAGAAACTCCGGGGTGCCTGGAGGTCGCGGTGCAACACGCGACAGTTGTATTCCAAAACTGAGTCACTCAGATCACACGAGAACCCAAGCATGCTTGAAACTCATTCAAATGCAAGTGCTTCTATCTGTTGTCTTGATTGTTTCCCACTCATTCCTTTTGGTTTGGGGAACATGTCAAAATCCCATGCTCAGAGAACTTCAGGTAGAGTTCAGGGAAATGCTCAGTGGACAACCCAGGCAGGGTAAGGATCAGCATTTACACACTACTCAGAGAATTTTTATTTTCAGGGATGGATTTTTAGCCCAATTCAAGTTGAAGAAAAGTGGTTTCGTGAAAATCGCAGAAAATTTTTTTTCAGAAAATCCGGGGTGCCTGGAGGTCGCGGTGCACCACGCGACAGTTGTATTCGATAACTGAGTCACTCAGATCACACGAGTACCCAAGCATGCTTGAAACTCATTCAAATGCAATTGCTTCTATCTGTTGTCTTGATTGTTTCCCACTCATTCCTTTTGGTTTGGGGAACATGTCAAAATCCCATGCCCAGAGAACTTTAGGTAGAGCTCGCGGAAATGCTCAGTGGACAACCCAGGCAGGGTAAGGATCAGTATTTCCACACTACTCAGAGAATTTTTATTTTCAGGGATGGATTTTTAGCCCAATTCAAGTTGAAGAAAAGTGGTTTCGTGAAAATCGCAGAAAATTTTTTTTCAGAAACTCCGGGGTGCCTGGAGGTCGCGGTGCACCACGCGACAGTTGTATTCCAAAACTGAGTCACTCAGATCACACGAGTACCCAAGCATGCTTGAAACTCATTCAAATGCAAGTGCTTCTATCTGTTGTCTTGATTGTTTCCCATTCATTCCTTTTGGTTTGGGGAACATGTCAAAATCCCATGCCCAGAGAACTTCAGGTAGAGCTCGCTGAAATGCTCAGTGGACAACCCAGGCAGGGTAAGGATCAGTATTTCCACACTACTCAGAGAATTTTTATTTTCAGTGATGGATTTTTAGCCCAATTCAAGTTGAAGAAAAGTGGTTTCGTGAAAATCGCAGAAAATTTTTTTTCAGAAACTCCGGGGTGCCTGGAGCTCGCGGTGCACCACGCGACAGTTGTATTCGAAAACTGAGTCACACAGATCACACGAGTACCCAAGCATGCTTGAAACTCATTCAAATGCAAGTGCTTCTGTCTGTTGTCTTGATTGTTTCCCACTCATTCCTTTTGGTTTGGGGAACATGTCAAAATCCCATGCCCAGAGAACTTCAGGTAGAGTTCGGGGAAATGCTCAGTGGACAACCCAGGCAGGGTAAGGATCAGCATTTACACACTACTCAGAGAATTTTTATTTTCAGGGATGGATTTTTAGCCCAATTCAAGTTGAAGAAAAGTGGTTTCGTGAAAATCGCAGAAAATTTTTTTTCAGAAACTCCGGGGTGCCTGGAGGTCGCGGTGCACCACGCGACAGTTGTATTCCAAAACTGAGTCACTCAGATCACATGAGTACCCAAGCATGCTTGAAACTCATTCAAATGCAAGTGTTTCTATCTCTTTTCTTGATTGTTTCCCACTCATTCCTTTTGGTTTGGGGAACATGTCAAAATCCCATGCCCAGAGAACTTCAGGTAGAGTTCGGGGAAATGCTCAGTGGACAACCCAGGCAGGGTAAGGATCAGTATTTCTACACTACTCAGAGAATTTTTATTTTCAATGATGGATTTTTAGAACAATTCAAGTTGAAGAAAAGTGGTTTCGTGAAAATCGCAGAAAATATTTTTTCAGAAACTCCGGGGTGCCTGGAGGTCGCGGTGCACCACGCGACAGTTGTATTCGAAAACTGAGTCATTCAGATCACTCGAGATCCCAAGCATGCTTGAAACTCATTCAAATGCAAGTTCTTCTATCTATTGTCTTGATTGTTTCCCACTCATTCCTTTTGGTTTGGGTAACATGTCAAAATCCCATGCCCAGAGAACTTCAAGTAGAGTTCGCGGAAATGCTCAGTGGACAACCCAGGCAGGGTAAGGATCATTATTTCTACACTACTCAGAGAATGTTTATTTTCAGGGATGGATTTTTAGCCCAATTCAAGTTGATGAAAAGTGGTTTCGTGAAAATTGAAGAAAATTTTTTTTCAGAAACTCCGTGGTGCCTGGAGGTCGCGATGCACCACGCGACAGTTGTATTCCAAAACTGAGTCACTCAGATCACACGAGTACCCAAGCATGCTTGAAACTCATTCAAATGCAAGTGCTTCTATCTGTTGTCTTGATTGTTTCCCACTCATTCCTTTTGGTTTGGGGAACATGTCAAAATCCCATGCCCAGAGAACTTCAGGTAGAGCTCGCGGAAATGCTCAGTGGACAACCCAGGCAGGGTAAGGATCAGTATTTCCACACTACTCAGACAATTTTTATTTTCAGTGATGGATTTTTAGCCCAATTCAAGTTGCAGAAAAGTGGTTTCGTGAAAATCGCAGAACATTTTTTTCCAGAAACTCCGGTGTGCCTGGAGGTCGCGGTGCACCACGCGACAGTTGTATTCGAAAACTGAGTCACTCAGATGACACGAGTACCCAAGCATGCTTGAAACTCATTCAAATGCAAGTGCATCTATCTGTTGTCTTGATTGTTTCCCACTCATTCCTTTTGGTTTGGGGAACATGTCAAAATCCCATGCCCAGAGAACTTCAGGTAGAGCTCGCGGAAATGCTCAGTGGACAACCCAGGCAGTGTAAGGATCAGTATTTGTACACTACTCAGAGAATTTTTATTTTCAATGATGGATTTTTAGACCAATTCAAGTTTAAGAAAAGTGGTTTCGTGAAAATCGCAGAAATTTTTTTTTCAGAAACTCCGGGGTGCCTGGAGGTCGCGGTGCACCACGCGACAGTTGTATTCGAAAACTGAGTCACTCAGATCACACGAGTTCCCAAGCATGCTTGAAACTCATTCAAATGCAAGTTCTTCTATCTATTGTCTTGATTGTTTCCCACTCATTCCTTTTGGTTTGGGTAACATGTCAAAATCCCATGCCCAGAGAACTTCAAGTAGAGTTCGCGGAAATGCTCAGTGGACAACCCAGGCAGGGTAAGGATCAGTATTTCTACACTACTCAGAGAATATTTATTTTCAGGGATGGATTTTTAGCCCAATTCAAGTTGATGAAAAGTGGTTTCGTGAAAATCGCAGAAAATTTTTTTTCAGAAACTCCGGTGTGCCTGGAGGTCGCGGTGCACCACGCGACAGTTGTATTCGAAAACTGAGTCACTCAGATCACACGAGTACCCAAGCATGCTTGAAACTCATTCAAATGCAAGTGCTTCTATCTGTTGTCTTGATTGTTTCCCACTCATTCCTTTTGGTTTGGGGAACATGTCAAAATCCCATGCCCAGAGAACTTCAGGTAGAGCTCGCGGAAATGCTCAGTGGACAACCCAGGCAGGGTAAGGATCAGTATTTCCACACTACTCAGAGAATTTTTATTTTCAATGATGGATTTTTAGACCAATTCAAGTTGAAGAAAAGTGGTTTCGTGAAAATCGCAGAAAATTTTTTTTAGAAACTCCGGGGTGCCTGGAGGTCGCGGTGCACCACGCGACAGTTGTATTCGAAAACTGAGTCACTCAGATCACACGAGTTCCCAAGCATGCATGAAACTCATTCAAATGCAAGTTCTTTTATCTATTTTCTTTGATGTTTCCCACTCATTCCTTTTGGTTTGGGTAACATGTCAAAATCCCATGCCCAGAGAACTTCAAGTAGAGTTCGCGGAAATGCTCAGTGGACACCCCAGGTAGGGTAAGGATCAGCATTTCCACACTACTCAGAGAATATTTATTTTCAGGGATGGATTTTTAGCCCAATTCAAGTTGATGAAAAGTGGTTTCGTGAAAATTGCAGAAAATTTTTTTTCAGAAACTCCGGGGTGCCTGGAGGTCGCGGTGCACCACGCGACAGTTGTATTCCAAAACTGAGTCACTCAGATCACACGAGTACCCAAGCATGCTTGAAACTCATTCAAATTCAATTCCTTCTATCTGTTGTCTTGATTGTTTCCCACACATTCCTTTTGGTTTGGGGAACATGTCAAAATCCCATGCCCAGATAACTTCAGGTAGAGCTCGCGGAAATGCTCAGTGGACAACCCAGGCAGGGTAAGGATCAGTATTTCTACACTACTCAGAGAATTTTTATTTTCAATAATGGATTTTTAGACCAATTCAAGTTGAAGAAAAGTGGTTTCGTGAAAATCGCAGAAAATTTTTTTTCAGAAACTCCGGGGTGCCTGGAGGTCGCGGTGCACCACGCGACAGTTGTATTCGAAAACTGAGTCATTCAGATTACGCGAGTTCCCAAGCATGCTTGAAACTCATTCAAATGCAAGTTCTTCTATCTATTGTCTTGATTGTTTCCCACTCATTCCTTTTGGTTTGGGTAACATGTCAAAATCCCATGCCCAGAGAACTTCAAGTAGAGTTCGCGGAAATGCTCAGTGGACAACCCAGGCAGGGTAAGGATCAGTATTTCTACACTACTCAGAGAATATTTATTTTCAGGGATGGATTTTTAGCCCAATTCAAGTTGATGAAAAGTGGTTTCGTGAAAATTGAAGAAAATTTTTTTTCAGAAACTCCGTGGTGCCTGGAGGTCGCGATGCACCACGCGACAGTTGTATTCCAAAACTGAGTCACTCAGATCACACGAGTACCCAAGCATGCTTGAAACTTATTCAAATGCAAGTGCTTCTATCTGTTGTCTTGATTGTTTCCCACTCATTCCTTTTGGTTTGGGGAACATGTCAAAATCCCATGCCCAGAGAACTTCAGGTAGAGCTCGCGGAAATGCACAGTGGACAACCCAGGCAGGGTAAGGATCAGTATTTCCACACTACTCAGAGAATATTTATTTTCAGGGATGGATTTTTAGCCCAATTCAAGTTGATGAAAAGTGGTTTCGTGAAAATCGCAGAAAATTTTTTTTCAGAAACTCCGGGGTGCCTGGAGGTCGCGGTGCACCACGCGACAGTTGTATTCCAAAACTGAGTCACTCAGATCACACGAGTACCCAAGCATGCTTGAAACTCATTCAAATTCAAGTGCTTCTATCTGTTGTCTTGATTATTTCCCACACATTCCTTTTGGTTTGGGGAACATGTCAAAATCCCATGCCGAGAGAACTTCAGGTAGAGCTCGCGGAAATGCTCAGTGGACAACCCACGCAGGGTAAGGATCAGTATTTCCACACTACTCAGAGAATTTTTATTTTCAGTGATGGATTTTTAGCCCAATTCAAGTTGATGAAAAGTGGTTTCGTGAAAATCGCAGAAAATTTTTTTTCAGAAATTCCGGGGTGCCTGGAGGTCGCGGTGCACCACGCGACAGTTGTATTCCAAAACTGAGTCACTCAGATCACACGAGTACCCAAGCATGCTTGAAACTCATTCAAATGCAAGTGCTTCTATCTGTTGTCTTGATTGTTTCCCACTTATTCCTTTTGGTTTGGGGAACATGTCAAAATCCCATGCCCAGAGAACTTCAGGTAGAGCTCGCGGAAATGCTCAGTGGACAACCCAGGCAGGGTAAGGATCAGCATTTCCACACTACTCAGAGAATATTTATTTTCAGGGATGGTTTGTTAGCCCAATTCAAGTTGATGAAAAGTGGTTTCATGAAAATTGCAGAAAATTTTTTTTCAGAAACTCCGGGGTGTCTTGAGGTCGCGGTGCACCACGCGACAGTTGTATTCCAAAACTGAGTCACTCAGATCACACTAGTACCCAAGCATGCTTGAAACTCATTCAAATGCAAGTGCTTCTATCTGTTGTCTTGATTGTTTCCCACTCATTCCTTTTGGTTTGGGGAACATGTCAAAACCCCATGCCCAGAGAACTTCTGGTAGAGCTCGCGGAAATGCTCAGTGGACAACCCAGGCAGGGTAAGGATCAGTATTTCCACACTACTCAGAGAATTTTTATTTTCAGTGATGGATTTTTAGCCCAATTCAAGTTGCAGAAAAGTGGTTTCGTGAAAATCGCAGAAAATTTTTTTCCAGAAACTCCGGTGTGCCTGGAGGTCGCGGTGCACCACGCGACAGTTGTATTCCAAAACTGAGTCACTCAGATGACACGAGTACCCAAGCATGCTTGAAACTCATTCAAATGCAAGTGCTTCTATCTGTTGTCTTGATTGTTTCCCACTCATTCCTTTTGGTTTGGGGAACATGTCAAAATCCCATGCCCAGAGAACTTCAGGTAGAGCTCGCGGAAATGCTCAGTGGACAACCCAGGCAGGGTAAGGATCAGTATTTGTACACTACTCAGAGAATTTTTATTTTCAATGATGGATTTTTAGACCAATTCAAGTTGAAGAAAAGTGGTTTCGTGAAAATCGCAGAAATTTTTTTTTCAGAAACTCCGGGGTGCCTGGAGGTCGCGGTGCACCACGAGACAGTTGTATTCGAAAACTGAGTCACTCAGATCACACGAGTTCCCAAGCATGCTTGAAACTCATTCAAATGCAAGTTCTTCTATCTATTGTCTTGATTGTTTCCCACTCATTCCTTTTGGTTTGGGTAACATGTCAAAATCCCATGCCCAGAGAACTTCAAGTAGAGTTCGCGGAAATGCTCAGTGGACAACCCAGGCAGGGTAAGGATCAGTATTTCTACACTACTCAGAGAATATTTATTTTCAGGGATGGATTTTTAGCCCAATTCAAGTTGATGAAAAGTGGTTTCGTGAAAATTGAAGAAAATTTTTTTTCAGAAACTCCGTGGTGCCTGGAGGTCGCGATGCACCACGCGACAGTTGTTTTCCAAAACTGAGTCACTCAGATCACACGAGTACCCAAGCATGCTTGAAACTCATTCAAATGCAAGTGCTTCTATCTGTTGTCTTGATTGTTTCCCACTCATTCCTTTTGGTTTGGGGAACATGTCAAAATCCCAT
The DNA here is from genome assembly GCF_055471065.1 of Atractosteus spatula. Classification (NCBI taxonomy): domain Eukaryota; kingdom Metazoa; phylum Chordata; class Actinopteri; order Semionotiformes; family Lepisosteidae; genus Atractosteus; species Atractosteus spatula. Next base: position 25,415,001 of record NC_142720.1, on the reverse strand, counting down.
GCCCAGAGACCTTCAGGTAAAGCTCGCGGAAATGCTCAGTGGACAACCCAGGCAGGGTAAGGATCAGTATTTCCACACTACTCAAAGAATTTTTATTTTCAGTGATGGATTTTTAGCCCAATTCAAGTTGAAGAAAAGTGGTTTCGTGAAAATCGCAGAAAATTTTTTTTCAGAAACTCCGGTGTGCCTGGAGGTCGCGGTGCACCACGCGACAGTTGTATTCGAAAACTGAGTCAATCAGATCACACGAGTACCCAAGCATGCTTGAAACTCATTCAAATGCAAGTGCTTCTATCTGTTGTCTTGATTGTTTCCCACTCATTCCTTTTGGTTTGGGTAACATGTCAAAATCCCATGCCCAGAGATCATCAAGTAGAGTTCGCGGAAATGCTCAGTGGACACCCCAGGTAGGATAAGGATCAGCATTTCCACACTACTCAGAGAATATTTATTTTCAGGGATGGATTTTTAGCCCAATTCAAGTTGATGAAAAGTGGTTTCGTGGAAATTGAAGAAAATTTTTTTTCAGAAACTCCGTGGTGCCTGGAGGTCGCGGTGCACCACGCGACAGTTGTATTCCAAAACTGAGTCACTCAGATCACACGAGTACCCAAGCATGCTTGAAACTCATTCAAATGCAAGTGCTTCTATTTGTTGTCTTGATTGTTTCCCACTCATTCCTTTTGGTTTGGGGAACATGTCAAAATCCCATGCCCAGAGAACTTCAGGTAGAGCTCGCGGAAATGCTCAGTGGACAACCCAGGCAGGGTAAGGATCAGTATTTCTACACTACTCAGAGAATTTTTATTTTCAATGATGGATTTTTAGACCAATTCAAGTTGAAGAAAAGTGGTTTCGTGAAAATCGCAGAAAATTTTTTTTCAGAAACTCCGGGGTGCCTGGAGGTCGCGGTGCACCACGCGACAGTTGTATTCGAAAACTGAGTCATTCAGATCACTCGAGATCCCAAGCATGCTTGAAACTCATTCAAATGCAAGTTCTTCTATCTATTGTCTTGATTGTTTCCCACTCATTCCTTTTGGTTTGGGTAACATGTCAAAATCCCATGCCCAGAGAACTTCAAGTAGAGTTCGCGGAAATGCTCAGTAGACAACCCAGGCAGGGTAAGGATCAGTATTTCTACACTACTCAGAGAATATTTATTTTCAGGGATGGATTTTTAGCCCAATTCAAGTTGATGAAAAGTGGTTTCGTGAAAATTGAAGAAAATTTTTTTTCAGAAACTCCGTGGTGCCTGGAGGTCGCGATGCACCACGCGACAGTTGTATTCCAAAACTGAGTCACTCAGATCACACGAGTTCCCAAGCATGCTTGAAACTCATTCAAATGCAAGTTCTTCTATCTATTGTCTTGATTGTTTCCCACTCATTCCTTTTGGTTTGGGTAACATGTCAAAATCCCATGCCCAGAGAACTTCAAGTAGAGTTCGCGGAAATGCTCAGTGGACAACCCAGGCAGGGTAAGGATCAGTATTTCTACACTACTCAGAGAATATTTATTTTCAGGGATGGATTTTTAGCCCAATTCAAGTTGATGAAAAGTGGTTTCGTGAAAATTGAAGAAAATTTTTTTTCAGAAACTCCGTGGTGCCTGGAGGTCGCGATGCACCACGCGACAGTTGTTTTCCAAAACTGAGTCACTCAGATCACACGAGTACCCAAGCATGCTTGAAACTCATTCAAATGCAAGTGCTTCTATCTGTTGTCTTGATTGTTTCCCACTCATTCCTTTTGGTTTGGGGAACATGTCAAAATCCCATGCCCAGAGACCTTCAGGTAAAGCTCGCGGAAATGCTCAGTGGACAACCCAGGCAGGGTAAGGATCAGTATTTCCACACTACTCAAAGAATTTTTATTTTCAGTGATGGATTTTTAGCCCAATTCAAGTTGAAGAAAAGTGGTTTCGTGAAAATCGCAGAAAATTTTTTTTCAGAAACTCCGGTGTGCCTGGAGGTCGCGGTGCACCACGCGACAGTTGTATTCGAAAACTGAGTCAATCAGATCACACGAGTACCCAAGCATGCTTGAAACTCATTCAAATGCAAGTGCTTCTATCTGTTGTCTTGATTGTTTCCCACTCATTCCTTTTGGTTTGGGTAACATGTCAAAATCCCATGCCCAGAGATCATCAAGTAGAGTTCGCGGAAATGCTCAGTGGACACCCCAGGTAGGATAAGGATCAGCATTTCCACACTACTCAGAGAATATTTATTTTCAGGGATGGATTTTTAGCCCAATTCAAGTTGATGAAAAGTGGTTTCGTGGAAATTGAAGAAAATTTTTTTTCAGAAACTCCGTGGTGCCTGGAGGTCGCGGTGCACCACGCGACAGTTGTATTCCAAAACTGAGTCACTCAGATCACACGAGTACCCAAACATGCTTGAAACTCATTCAAATGCAAGTGCTTCTATCTGTTGTCTTGATTGTTTCCCACTCATTCCTTTTGGTTTGGGGAACATGTCAAAATCCCATGCCCAGAGAACTTCAGGTAGAGCTCGCGGAAATGCTCAGTGGACAACCCAGGCAGGGTAAGGATCAGTATTTCTACACTACTCAGAGAATTTTTATTTTCAATGATGGATTTTTAGACCAATTCAAGTTGAAGAAAAGTGGTTTCGTGAAAATCGCAGAAAATTTTTTTTCAGAAACTCCGGGGTGCCTGGAGGTCGCGGTGCACCACGCGACAGTTGTATTCGAAAACTGAGTCATTCAGATCACTCGAGATCCCAAGCATGCTTGAAACTCATTCAAATGCAAGTTCTTCTATCTATTGTCTTGATTGTTTCCCACTCATTCCTTTTGGTTTGGGTAACATGTCAAAATCCCATGCCCAGAGAACTTCAAGTAGAGTTCGCGGAAATGCTCAGTGGACAACCCAGGCAGGGTAAGGATCAGTATTTCTACACTACTCAGAGAATATTTATTTTCAGGGATGGATTTTTAGCCCAATTCAAGTTGATGAAAAGTGGTTTCGTGAAAATTGAAGAAAATTTTTTTTCAGAAACTCCGTGGTGCCTGGAGGTCGCGGTGCACCACGCGACAGTTGTATTCCAAAACTGAGTCACTCAGATCACACGAGTACCCAAGCATGCTTGAAACTCATTCAAATGCAAGTGCTTCTATCTGTTGTCTTGATTGTTTCCCACTCATTCCTTTTGGTTTGGGTAACATGTCAAAATCCCATGCCCAGAGAACTTCAAGTAGAGTTCGCGGAAATGCTCAGTGGACAACCCAGGCAGGGTAAGGATCAGTATTTCTACACTACTCAGAGAATATTTATTTTCAGGGATGGATTTTTAGCCCAATTCAAGTTGATGAAAAGTGGTTTCGTGAAAATTGAAGAAAATTTTTTTTCAGAAACTCCGTGGTGCCTGGAGGTCGCGATGCACCACGCGACAGTTGTATTCCAAAACTGAGTCACTCAGATCACACGAGTACCCAAGCATGCTTGAAACTCATTCAAATGCAAGTGTTTCTATCTCTTTTCTTGATTGTTTCCCACTCATTCCTTTTGGTTTGGGGAACATGTCAAAATCCCATGCCCAGAGAACTTCAGGTAGAGTTCGCGGAAATGCTCAGTGGACAACCCAGGCAGGGCAAGGATCAGTATTTCTACACTACTCAGAGAATATTTATTTTCAGGGATGGATTTTTAGCCCAATTCAAGTTGATGAAAAGTGGTTTCGTGAAAATTGAAGAAATTTTTTTTTCAGAAACTCCGTGGTGCCTGAAGGTCGCGGTGCACCACGCGACAGTTGTATTCGAAAACTGAGCCATTCAGATCACACGAGTTCCCAAGCATGCTTGAAACTCATTCAAATGCAGGTTCTTCTATCTATTGTCTTGATTGTTTCACACTCATTCCTTTTGGTTTGGGTAACATGTCAAAATCCCATGCCCAGAGAACTTCAAGTAGAGTTCGCGGAAATGCTCAGTGGACAACCCAGGGAGGGTAAGGATCAGTATTTCTACACTACTCAGAGAATGTTTATTTTCAGGGATGGATTTTTAGCCCAATTCAAGTTGATGAAAAGTGGTTTCGTGAAAATTGAAGAAAATTTTTTTTCAGAAACTCCGTGGTGCCTGGAGGTCGCGATGCACCACGCGACAGTTGTATTCCAAAACTGAGTCACTCAGATCACACGAGTACGCAAGCATGCTTGAAACTCATTCAAATGCAAGTGCTTCTATCTGTTGTCTTGATTGTTTCCCACTCATTCCTTTTGGTTTGGGGAACATGTCAAAATCCCATGCCCAGAGAACTTCTGGTAGAGCTCGCGGAAATGCTCAGTGGACAACCCAGGCAGGGTAAGGATCAGTATTTCCACACTACTCAGAGAATTTTTATTTTCAATGATGGATTTTTAGACCAATTCAAGTTGAAGAAAAGTGGTTTCGTGAAAATCGCAGAAAATTTTTTTTCAGAAACTCCGGGGTGCCTTTAGGTCGCGGTGCACCACGCGACAGTTGTATTCGAAAACTGAGTCATTCAGATCACGCGAGTTCCCAAGCATGCTTGAAACTCATTCAAATGCAAGTTCTTCTATCTATTGTCTTGATTGTTTCCCACTCATTCCTTTTGGTTTGGGTAACATGTCAAAATCCCATGCCCAGAGAACTTCAAGTAGAGTTCGCGGAAATGCTCAGTGGACAACCCAGGCAGGGCAAGGATCAGTATTTCTACACTACTCAGAGAATATTTATTTTCAGGGATGGATTTTTAGCCCAATTCAAGTTGATGAAAAGTGGTTTCGTGAAAATTGAAGAAATTTTTTTTTCAGAAACTCCGTGGTGCCTGAAGGTCGCGGTGCACCACGCGACAGTTGTATTCGAAAACTGAGCCATTCAGATCACACGAGTTCCCAAGCATGCTTGAAACTCATTCAAATGCAGGTTCTTCTATCTATTGTCTTGATTGTTTCCCACTCATTCCTTTTGGTTTGGGGAACATGTCAAAATCCCATGCCCAGAGACCTTCAGGTAAAGCTCGCGGAAATGCTCAGTGGACAACCCAGGCAGGGTAAGGATCAGTATTTCCACACTACTCAAAGAATTTTTATTTTCAGTGATGGATTTTTAGCCCAATTCAAGTTGAAGAAAAGTGGTTTCGTGAAAATCGCAGAAAATTTTTTTTCAGAAACTCCGGTGTGCCTGGAGGTCGCGGTGCACCACGCGACAGTTGTATTCGAAAACTGAGTCAATCAGATCACACGAGTACCCAAGCATGCTTGAAACTCATTCAAATGCAAGTGCTTCTATCTGTTGTCTTGATTGTTTCCCACTCATTCCTTTTGGTTTGGGTAACATGTCAAAATCCCATGCCCAGAGATCATCAAGTAGAGTTCGCGGAAATGCTCAGTGGACACCCCAGGTAGGATAAGGATCAGCATTTCCACACTACTCAGAGAATATTTATTTTCAGGGATGGATTTTTAGCCCAATTCAAGTTGATGAAAAGTGGTTTCGTGGAAATTGAAGAAAATTTTTTTTCAGAAACTCCGTGGTGCCTGGAGGTCGCGGTGCACCACGCGACAGTTGTATTCCAAAACTGAGTCACTCAGATCACACGAGTACCCAAACATGCTTGAAACTCATTCAAATGCAAGTGCTTCTATCTGTTGTCTTGATTGTTTCCCACTCATTCCTTTTGGTTTGGGGAACATGTCAAAATCCCATGCCCAGAGAACTTCAGGTAGAGCTCGCGGAAATGCTCAGTGGACAACCCAGGCAGGGTAAGGATCAGTATTTCTACACTACTCAGAGAATTTTTATTTTCAATGATGGATTTTTAGACCAATTCAAGTTGAAGAAAAGTGGTTTCGTGAAAATCGCAGAAAATTTTTTTTCAGAAACTCCGGGGTGCCTGGAGGTCGCGGTGCACCACGCGACAGTTGTATTCGAAAACTGAGTCATTCAGATCACTCGAGATCCCAAGCATGCTTGAAACTCATTCAAATGCAAGTTCTTCTATCTATTGTCTTGATTGTTTCCCACTCATTCCTTTTGGTTTGGGTAACATGTCAAAATCCCATGCCCAGAGAACTTCAAGTAGAGTTCGCGGAAATGCTCAGTGGACAACCCAGGCAGGGTAAGGATCAGTATTTCTACACTACTCAGAGAATATTTATTTTCAGGGATGGATTTTTAGCCCAATTCAAGTTGATGAAAAGTGGTTTCGTGAAAATTGAAGAAAATTTTTTTTCAGAAACTCCGTGGTGCCTGGAGGTCGCGGTGCACCACGCGACAGTTGTATTCCAAAACTGAGTCACTCAGATCACACGAGTACCCAAGCATGCTTGAAACTCATTCAAATGCAAGTGCTTCTATCTGTTGTCTTGATTGTTTCCCACTCATTCCTTTTGGTTTGGGTAACATGTCAAAATCCCATGCCCAGAGAACTTCAAGTAGAGTTCGCGGAAATGCTCAGTGGACAACCCAGGCAGGGTAAGGATCAGTATTTCTACACTACTCAGAGAATATTTATTTTCAGGGATGGATTTTTAGCCCAATTCAAGTTGATGAAAAGTGGTTTCGTGAAAATTGAAGAAAATTTTTTTTCAGAAACTCCGTGGTGCCTGGAGGTCGCGATGCACCACGCGACAGTTGTATTCCAAAACTGAGTCACTCAGATCACACGAGTACCCAAGCATGCTTGAAACTCATTCAAATGCAAGTGTTTCTATCTCTTTTCTTGATTGTTTCCCACTCATTCCTTTTGGTTTGGGGAACATGTCAAAATCCCATGCCCAGAGAACTTCAGGTAGAGTTCGCGGAAATGCTCAGTGGACAACCCAGGCAGGGCAAGGATCAGTATTTCTACACTACTCAGAGAATATTTATTTTCAGGGATGGATTTTTAGCCCAATTCAAGTTGATGAAAAGTGGTTTCGTGAAAATTGAAGAAATTTTTTTTTCAGAAACTCCGTGGTGCCTGAAGGTCGCGGTGCACCACGCGACAGTTGTATTCGAAAACTGAGCCATTCAGATCACACGAGTTCCCAAGCATGCTTGAAACTCATTCAAATGCAGGTTCTTCTATCTATTGTCTTGATTGTTTCACACTCATTCCTTTTGGTTTGGGTAACATGTCAAAATCCCATGCCCAGAGAACTTCAAGTAGAGTTCGCGGAAATGCTCAGTGGACAACCCAGGGAGGGTAAGGATCAGTATTTCTACACTACTCAGAGAATGTTTATTTTCAGGGATGGATTTTTAGCCCAATTCAAGTTGATGAAAAGTGGTTTCGTGAAAATTGAAGAAAATTTTTTTTCAGAAACTCCGTGGTGCCTGGAGGTCGCGATGCACCACGCGACAGTTGTATTCCAAAACTGAGTCACTCAGATCACACGAGTACGCAAGCATGCTTGAAACTCATTCAAATGCAAGTGCTTCTATCTGTTGTCTTGATTGTTTCCCACTCATTCCTTTTGGTTTGGGGAACATGTCAAAATCCCATGCCCAGAGAACTTCTGGTAGAGCTCGCGGAAATGCTCAGTGGACAACCCAGGCAGGGTAAGGATCAGTATTTCCACACTACTCAGAGAATTTTTATTTTCAATGATGGATTTTTAGACCAATTCAAGTTGAAGAAAAGTGGTTTCGTGAAAATCGCAGAAAATTTTTTTTCAGAAACTCCGGGGTGCCTTTAGGTCGCGGTGCACCACGCGACAGTTGTATTCGAAAACTGAGTCATTCAGATCACGCGAGTTCCCAAGCATGCTTGAAACTCATTCAAATGCAAGTTCTTCTATCTATTGTCTTGATTGTTTCCCACTCATTCCTTTTGGTTTGGGTAACATGTCAAAATCCCATGCCCAGAGAACTTCAAGTAGAGTTCGCGGAAATGCTCAGTGGACAACCCAGGCAGGGCAAGGATCAGTATTTCTACACTACTCAGAGAATATTTATTTTCAGGGATGGATTTTTAGCCCAATTCAAGTTGATGAAAAGTGGTTTCGTGAAAATTGAAGAAATTTTTTTTTCAGAAACTCCGTGGTGCCTGAAGGTCGCGGTGCACCACGCGACAGTTGTATTCGAAAACTGAGCCATTCAGATCACACGAGTTCCCAAGCATGCTTGAAACTCATTCAAATGCAGGTTCTTCTATCTATTGTCTTGATTGTTTCACACTCATTCCTTTTGGTTTGGGTAACATGTCAAAATCCCATGCCCAGAGAACTTCAAGTAGAGTTCGCGGAAATGCTCAGTAGACAACCCAGGCAGGGTAAGGATCAGTATTTCTACACTACTCAGAGAATATTTATTTTCAGGGATGGATTTTTAGCCCAATTCAAGTTGATGAAAAGTGGTTTCGTGAAAATTGAAGAAAATTTTTTTTCAGAAACTCCGTGGTGCCTGGAGGTCGCGATGCACCACGCGACAGTTGTATTCCAAAACTGAGTCACTCAGATCACACGAGTTCCCAAGCATGCTTGAAACTCATTCAAATGCAAGTTCTTCTATCTATTGTCTTGATTGTTTCCCACTCATTCCTTTTGGTTTGGGTAACATGTCAAAATCCCATGCCCAGAGAACTTCAAGTAGAGTTCGCGGAAATGCTCAGTGGACAACCCAGGCAGGGTAAGGATCAGTATTTCTACACTACTCAGAGAATATTTATTTTCAGGGATGGATTTTTAGCCCAATTCAAGTTGATGAAAAGTGGTTTCGTGAAAATTGAAGAAAATTTTTTTTCAGAAACTCCGTGGTGCCTGGAGGTCGCGATGCACCACGCGACAGTTGTTTTCCAAAACTGAGTCACTCAGATCACACGAGTACCCAAGCATGCTTGAAACTCATTCAAATGCAAGTGCTTCTATCTGTTGTCTTGATTGTTTCCCACTCATTCCTTTTGGTTTGGGGAACATGTCAAAATCCCATGCCCAGAGACCTTCAGGTAAAGCTCGCGGAAATGCTCAGTGGACAACCCAGGCAGGGTAAGGATCAGTATTTCCACACTACTCAAAGAATTTTTATTTTCAGTGATGGATTTTTAGCCCAATTCAAGTTGAAGAAAAGTGGTTTCGTGAAAATCGCAGAAAATTTTTTTTCAGAAACTCCGGTGTGCCTGGAGGTCGCGGTGCACCACGCGACAGTTGTATTCGAAAACTGAGTCAATCAGATCACACGAGTACCCAAGCATGCTTGAAACTCATTCAAATGCAAGTGCTTCTATCTGTTGTCTTGATTGTTTCCCACTCATTCCTTTTGGTTTGGGTAACATGTCAAAATCCCATGCCCAGAGATCATCAAGTAGAGTTCGCGGAAATGCTCAGTGGACACCCCAGGTAGGATAAGGATCAGCATTTCCACACTACTCAGAGAATATTTATTTTCAGGGATGGATTTTTAGCCCAATTCAAGTTGATGAAAAGTGGTTTCGTGGAAATTGAAGAAAATTTTTTTTCAGAAACTCCGTGGTGCCTGGAGGTCGCGGTGCACCACGCGACAGTTGTATTCCAAAACTGAGTCACTCAGATCACACGAGTACCCAAACATGCTTGAAACTCATTCAAATGCAAGTGCTTCTATCTGTTGTCTTGATTGTTTCCCACTCATTCCTTTTGGTTTGGGGAACATGTCAAAATCCCATGCCCAGAGAACTTCAGGTAGAGCTCGCGGAAATGCTCAGTGGACAACCCAGGCAGGGTAAGGATCAGTATTTCTACACTACTCAGAGAATTTTTATTTTCAATGATGGATTTTTAGACCAATTCAAGTTGAAGAAAAGTGGTTTCGTGAAAATCGCAGAAAATTTTTTTTCAGAAACTCCGGGGTGCCTGGAGGTCGCGGTGCACCACGCGACAGTTGTATTCGAAAACTGAGTCATTCAGATCACTCGAGATCCCAAGCATGCTTGAAACTCATTCAAATGCAAGTTCTTCTATCTATTGTCTTGATTGTTTCCCACTCATTCCTTTTGGTTTGGGTAACATGTCAAAATCCCATGCCCAGAGAACTTCAAGTAGAGTTCGCGGAAATGCTCAGTGGACAACCCAGGCAGGGTAAGGATCAGTATTTCTACACTACTCAGAGAATATTTATTTTCAGGGATGGATTTTTAGCCCAATTCAAGTTGATGAAAAGTGGTTTCGTGAAAATTGAAGAAAATTTTTTTTCAGAAACTCCGTGGTGCCTGGAGGTCGCGGTGCACCACGCGACAGTTGTATTCGAAAACTGAGCCATTCAGATCACACGAGTTCCCAAGCATGCTTGAAACTCATTCAAATGCAAGTTCTTCTATCTATTCTCTTGATTGTTTCACACTCATTCCTTTTGGTTTGGGTAACATGTCAAAATCCCATGCCCAGAGAACTTCAAGTAGAGTTCGCGGAAATGCTCAGTGGACAACCCAGGGAGGGTAAGGATAAGTATTTCTACACTACTCAGAGAATTTTTATTTTCAATGATGGATTTTTAGACCAATTCAAGTTGAAGAAAAGTGGTTTCATGAAAATCGCAGAAAATTTTTTTTCAGAAACTCCGGGGTGCCTGGAGGTCGCGGTGCACCACGCGACAGTTGTATTCGAAAACTGAGTCACTCAGATCACACGAGTACCCAAGCATGCTTGAAACTCATTCAAATGCAAGTGCTTCTATCTATTGTCTTGATTGTTTCCCACTCATTCCTTTTGGTTTGGGTAACATGTCAAAATCCCATGCCCAGAGAACTTCAAGTAGAGTTCGCGGAAATGCTCAGTGGACAACCCAGGCAGGGTAAGGATCAGTATTTCTACACTACTCAGAGAATATTTATTTTCAGGGATGGATTTTTAGCCCAATTGAAGTTGATGAAAAGTGGTTTCGTGAAAATTGAAGAAAATTTTTTTTCAGAAACTCCGTGGTGCCTGGAGGTCGCGATGCACCACGCGACAGTTTTATTCCAAAACTGAGTCACTCAGATCACACGAGTACCCAAGCATGCTTGAAACTCATTCAAATGCAAGTGCTTCTATCTGTTGTCTTGATTGTTTCCCACTCATTCCTTTTGGTTTGGGGAACATGTCAAAATCCCATGCCCAGAGAACTTCAGGTAGAGCTCACGGAAATGCTCAGTGGACAACCCAGGCAGGGTAAGGATCAGTATTTCCACACTACTCAAAGAATTTTTATTTTCAGTGATGGATTTTTAGCCCAATTCAAGTTGAAGAAAAGTGGTTTCGTGAAAATCGCAGAAAATTTTTTTTCAGAAACTCCGGTGTGCCTGGAGGTCGCGGTGCACCACGCGACAGTTGTATTCAAAAACTGAGTCACTCAGATCACACGAGTACCCAAGCATGCTTGAAACTCATTCAAATGCAAGTGCTTCTATCTGTTGTCTTGATTGTTTCCCACTCATTCCTTTTGGTTTGGGGAACATGTCAAAATCCCATGCCCAGAGAACTTCAGGTAGAGCTCGCGGAAATGCTCAGTGGACAACCCAGGCAGGGTAAGGATCAGTATTTCTACACTACTCAGAGAATTTTTATTTTCAATGATGGATTTTTAGACCAATTCAAGTTGAAGAAAAGTGGTTTCGTGAAAATCGCAGAAATTTTTTTTTCAGAAACTCCGGGGTGCCTGGAGGTCGCGGTGCACCACGCGACAGTTGTATTCGAAAACTGAGTCATTCAGATCACTCGAGATCCCAAGCATGCTTGAAACTCATTCAAATGCAAGTTCTTCTATCTATTGTCTTGATTGTTTCCCACTCATTCCTTTTGGTTTGGGTAACATGTCAAAATCCCATGCCCAGAGAACTTCAAGTAGAGTTCGCGGAAATGCTCAGTGGACAACCCAGGCAGGGTAAGGATCAGTATTTCTACACTACTCAGAGAATATTTATTTTCAGGGATGGATTTTTAGCCCAATTCAAGTTGATGAAAAGTGGTTTCGTGAAAATTGAAGAAAATTTTTTTTCAGAAACTCCGTGGTGCCTGGAGGTCGCGGTGCACCACGCGACAGTTGTATTCGAAAACTGAGCCATTCAGATCACACGAGTTCCCAAGCATGCTTGAAACTCATTCAAATGCAAGTTCTTCTATCTATTCTCTTGATTGTTTCACACTCATTCCTTTTGGTTTGGGTAACATGTCAAAATCCCATGCCCAGAGAACTTCAAGTAGAGTTCGCGGAAATGCTCAGTGGACAACCCAGGGAGGGTAAGGATCAGTATTTCTACACTACTCAGAGAATGTTTATTTTCAGGGATGGATTTTTAGCCCAATTCAAGTTGATGAAAAGTGGTTTCGTGAAAATTGAAGAAAATTTTTTTTCAGAAACTCCGTGGTGCCTGGAGGTCGCGATGCACCACGCGACAGTTGTATTCCAAAACTGAGTCACTCAGATCACACGAGTACCCAAGCATGCTTGAAACTCATTCAAATGCAAGTGCTTCTATCTGTTGTCTTGATTGTTTCCCACTCATTCCTTTTGGTTTGGGTAACATGTCAAAATCCCATGCCCAGAGAACTTCAAGTAGAGTTCGCGGAAATGCTCAGTGGACAACCCAGGCAGGGTAAGGATCAGTATTTCTACACTACTCAGAGAATATTTATTTTCAGGGATGGATTTTTAGCCCAATTCAAGTTGATGAAAAGTGGTTTCGTGAAAATTGAAGAAAATTTTTTTTCAGAAACTCCGTGGTGCCTGGAGGTCGCGGTGCACCACGCAACAGTTGTATTCGAAAACTGAGTCATTCAGATCACGCGAGTTCCCAAGCATGCTTGAAACTCATTCAAATGCAAGTTCTTCTATCTATTGTCTTGATTGTTTCCCACTCATTCCTTTTGGTTTGGGTAACATGTCAAAATCCCATGCCCAGAGAACTTCAAGTAGAGTTCGCGGAAATGCTCAGTGGACAACCCAGGCAGGGTAAGGATCAGTATTTCTACACTACTCAGAGAATATTTATTTTCAGGGATGGATTTTTAGCCCAATTCAAGTTGATGAAAAGTGGTTTCATGAAAATTGAAGAAAATTTTTTTTCAGAAACTCCGTGGTTCCTGGAGGTCGCGGTGCACCACGCGACAGTTGTATTCGAAAACTGAGCCATTCAGATCACACGAGTTCCCAAGCATGCTTGAAACTCATTCAAATGCAGGTTCTTCTATCTATTGTCTTGATTGTTTCACACTCATTCCTTTTGGTTTGGGTAACATGTCAAAATCCCATGCCCAGAGAACTTCAAGTAGAGTTCGCGGAAATGCTCAGTGGACAACCCAGGGAGGGTAAGGATCAGTATTTCTACACTACTCAGAGAATGTTTATTTTCAGGGATGGATTTTTAGCCCAATTCAAGTTGATGAAAAGTGGTTTCGTGAAAATTGAAGAAAATTTTTTTTCAGAAACTCCGTGGTGCCTGGAGGTCGCGATGCACCACGCGACAGTTGTATTCCAAAACTGAGTCACTCAGATCACACGAGTACGCAAGCATGCTTGAAACTCATTCAAATGCAAGTGCTTCTATCTGTTGTCTTGATTGTTTCCCACTCATTCCTTTTGGTTTGGGGAACATGTCAAAATCCCATGCCCAGAGAACTTCTGGTAGAGCTCGCGGAAATGCTCAGTGGACAACCCAGGCAGGGTAAGGATAAGTATTTCCACACTACTCAGAGAATTTTTATTTTCAGTGATGGATTTTTAGCCCAATTCAAGTTGCAGAAAAGTGGTTTCGTGAAAATCGCAGAAAATTTTTTTCCAGAAACTCCGGTGTCCCTGGAGGTCGCGGTGCACCACGCGACAGTTGTATTCGAAAACTGAGTCACTCAGATGACACGAGTACCCAAGCATGCTTGAAACTCATTCAAATGCAAGTGCTTCTATCTGTTGTCTTGATTGTTTCCCACTCATTCCTTTTGGTTTGGGGAACATGTCAAAATCCCATGCCCAGAGAACTTCAGGTAGAGCTCGCGGAAATGCTCAGTGGACAACCCAGGCAGGGTAAGGATCAGTATTTGTACACTACTCAGAGAATTTTTATTTTCAATGATGGATTTTTAGACCAATTCAAGTTGAAGAAAAGTGGTTTCGTGAAAATCGCAGAAAATTTTTTTTCAGAAACTCCGGGGTGCCTGGAGGTCGCGGTGCACCACGCGACAGTTGTATTCGAAAACTGAGTCATTCAGATCACTCGAGATCCCAAGCATGCTTGAAACTCATTCAAATGCAAGTTCTTCTATCTATTGTCTTGATTGTTTCCCACTCATTCCTTTTGGTTTGGGTAACATGTCAAAATCCCATGCCCAGAGAACTTCAAGTAGAGTTCGCGGAAATGCTCAGTGGACAACCCAGGCAGGGTAAGGATCAGTATTTCTACACTACTCAGAGAATATTTATTTTCAGGGATGGATTTTTAGCCCAATTCAAGTTGATGAAAAGTGGTTTCGTGAAAATTGAAGAAAATTTTTTTTCAGAAACTCCGTGGTGCCTGGAGGTCGCGGTGCACCACGCGACAGTTGTATTCGAAAACTGAGCCATTCAGATCACACGAGTTCCCAAGCATGCTTGAAACTCATTCAAATGCAAGTTCTTCTATCTATTCTCTTGATTGTTTCACACTCATTCCTTTTGGTTTGGGTAACATGTCAAAATCCCATGCCCAGAGAACTTCAAGTAGAGTTCGCGGAAATGCTCAGTGGACAACCCAGGGAGGGTAAGGATAAGTATTTCTACACTACTCAGAGAATGTTTATTTTCAGGGATGGATTTTTAGCCCAATTCAAGTTGATGAAAAGTGGTTTCGTGAAAATTGAAGAAAATTTTTTTTCAGAAACTCCGTGGTGCCTGGAGGTCGCGATGCACCACGCGACAGTTGTATTCCAAAACTGAGTCACTCAGATCACACGAGTACCCAAGCATGCTTGAAACTCATTCAAATGCAAGTGCTTCTATCTGTTGTCTTGATTGTTTCCCACTCATTCCTTTTGGTTTGGGTAACATGTCAAAATCCCATGCCCAGAGAACTTCAAGTAGAGTTCGCGGAAATGCTCAGTGGACAACCCAGGCAGGGTAAGGATCAGTATTTCTACACTACTCAGAGAATATTTATTTTCAGGGATGGATTTTTAGCCCAATTCAAGTTGATGAAAAGTGGTTTCGTGAAAATTGAAGAAAATTTTTTTTCAGAAACTCCGTGGTGCCTGGAGGTCGCGATGCACCACGCGACAGTTGTATTCCAAAACTGAGTCACTCAGATCACACGAGTACCCAAGCATGCTTGAAACTCATTCAAATGCAAGTGTTTCTATCTCTTTTCTTGATTGTTTCCCACTCATTCCTTTTGGTTTGGGGAACATGTCAAAATCCCATGCCCAGAGAACTTCAGGTAGAGTTCGCGGAAATGCTCAGTGGACAACCCAGGCAGGGCAAGGATCAGTATTTCTACACTACTCAGAGAATATTTATTTTCAGGGATGGATTTTTAGCCCAATTCAAGTTGATGAAAAGTGGTTTCGTGAAAATTGAAGAAATTTTTTTTTCAGAAACTCCGTGGTGCCTGAAGGTCGCGGTGCACCACGCGACAGTTGTATTCGAAAACTGAGTCATTCAGATCACTCGAGATCCCAAGCATGCTTGAAACTCATTCAAATGCAAGTTCTTCTATCTATTGTCTTGATTGTTTCCCACTCATTCCTTTTGGTTTGGGTAACATGTCAAAATCCCATGCCCAGAGAACTTCAAGTAGAGTTCGCGGAAATGCTCAGTGGACAACCCAGGCAGGGTAAGGATCAGTATTTCTACACTACTCAGAGAATATTTATTTTCAGGGATGGATTTTTAGCCCAATTCAAGTTGATGAAAAGTGGTTTCGTGAAAATTGAAGAAAATTTTTTTTCAGAAACTCCGTGGTGCCTGGAGGTCGCGGTGCACCACGCGACAGTTGTATTCGAAAACTGAGCCATTCAGATCACACGAGTTCCCAAGCATGCTTGAAACTCATTCAAATGCAAGTTCTTCTATCTATTCTCTTGATTGTTTCACACTCATTCCTTTTGGTTTGGGTAACATGTCAAAATCCCATGCCCAGAGAACTTCAAGTAGAGTTCGCGGAAATGCTCAGTGGACAACCCAGGGAGGGTAAGGATAAGTATTTCTACACTACTCAGAGAATTTTTATTTTCAATGATGGATTTTTAGACCAATTCAAGTTGAAGAAAAGTGGTTTCATGAAAATCGCAGAAAATTTTTTTTCAGAAACTCCGGGGTGCCTGGAGGTCGCGGTGCACCACGCGACAGTTGTATTCGAAAACTGAGTCACTCAGATCACACGAGTACCCAAGCATGCTTGAAACTCATTCAAATGCAAGTGCTTCTATCTATTGTCTTGATTGTTTCCCACTCATTCCTTTTGGTTTGGGTAACATGTCAAAATCCCATGCCCAGAGAACTTCAAGTAGAGTTCGCGGAAATGCTCAGTGGACAACCCAGGCAGGGTAAGGATCAGTATTTCTACACTACTCAGAGAATATTTATTTTCAGGGATGGATTTTTAGCCCAATTGAAGTTGATGAAAAGTGGTTTCGTGAAAATTGAAGAAAATTTTTTTTCAGAAACTCCGTGGTGCCTGGAGGTCGCGATGCACCACGCGACAGTTTTATTCCAAAACTGAGTCACTCAGATCACACGAGTACCCAAGCATGCTTGAAACTCATTCAAATGCAAGTGCTTCTATCTGTTGTCTTGATTGTTTCCCACTCATTCCTTTTGGTTTGGGGAACATGTCAAAATCCCATGCCCAGAGAACTTCAGGTAGAGCTCACGGAAATGCTCAGTGGACAACCCAGGCAGGGTAAGGATCAGTATTTCCACACTACTCAAAGAATTTTTATTTTCAGTGATGGATTTTTAGCCCAATTCAAGTTGAAGAAAAGTGGTTTCGTGAAAATCGCAGAAAATTTTTTTTCAGAAACTCCGGTGTGCCTGGAGGTCGCGGTGCACCACGCGACAGTTGTATTCAAAAACTGAGTCACTCAGATCACACGAGTACCCAAGCATGCTTGAAACTCATTCAAATGCAAGTGCTTCTATCTGTTGTCTTGATTGTTTCCCACTCATTCCTTTTGGTTTGGGGAACATGTCAAAATCCCATGCCCAGAGAACTTCAGGAAGAGCTCGCGGAAATGCTCAGTGGACAACCCAGGCAGGGTAAGGATCAGTATTTCTACACTACTCAGAGAATTTTCATTTTCAATGATGGATTTTTAGACCAATTCAAGTTGAAGAAAAGTGGTTTCGTGAAAATCGCAGAAAATTTTTTTTCAGAAACTCCGGGGTGCCTGGAGGTCGCGGTGCACCACGCGACAGTTGTATTCCAAAACTGAGTCACTCAGATCACACGAGTACCCAAGCATGCTTGAAACTCATTCAAATGCAAGTGCTTCTATCTGTTGTCTTGATTGTTTCCCACTCATTCCTTTTGGTTTGGGTAACATGTCAAAATCCCATGCCCAGAGAACTTCAAGTAGAGTTCGCGGAAATGCTCAGTGGACAACCCAGGCAGGGTAAGGATCAGTATTTCTACACTACTCAGAGAATATTTATTTTCAGGGATGGATTTTTAGCCCAATTCAAGTTGATGAAAAGTGGTTTCGTGAAAATTGAAGAAAATTTTTTTTCAGAAACTCCGTGGTGCCTGGAGGTCGCGGTGCACCACGCGACAGTTGTATTCGAAAACTGAGCCATTCAGATCACACGAGTTCCCAAGCATGCTTGAAACTCATTCAAATGCAAGTTCTTCTATCTATTCTCTTGATTGTTTCACACTCATTCCTTTTGGTTTGGGTAACATGTCAAAATCCCATGCCCAGAGAACTTCAAGTAGAGTTCGCGGAAATGCTCAGTGGACAACCCAGGGAGGGTAAGGATCAGTATTTCTACACTACTCAGAGAATGTTTATTTTCAGGGATGGATTTTTAGCCCAATTCAAGTTGATGAAAAGTGGTTTCGTGAAAATTGAAGAAAATTTTTTTTCAGAAACTCCGTGGTGCCTGGAGGTCGCGATGCACCACGCGACAGTTGTATTCCAAAACTGAGTCACTCAGATCACACGAGTACCCAAGCATGCTTGAAACTCATTCAAATGCAAGTGCTTCTATCTGTTGTCTTGATTGTTTCCCACTCATTCCTTTTGGTTTGGGTAACATGTCAAAATCCCATGCCCAGAGAACTTCAAGTAGAGTTCGCGGAAATGCTCAGTGGACAACCCAGGCAGGGTAAGGATCAGTATTTCTACACTACTCAGAGAATATTTATTTTCAGGGATGGATTTTTAGCCCAATTCAAGTTGATGAAAAGTGGTTTCGTGAAAATTGAAGAAAATTTTTTTTCAGAAACTCCGTGGTGCCTGGAGGTCGCGGTGCACCACGCAACAGTTGTATTCGAAAACTGAGTCATTCAGATCACGCGAGTTCCCAAGCATGCTTGAAACTCATTCAAATGCAAGTTCTTCTATCTATTGTCTTGATTGTTTCCCACTCATTCCTTTTGGTTTGGGTAACATGTCAAAATCCCATGCCCAGAGAACTTCAAGTAGAGTTCGCGGAAATGCTCAGTGGACAACCCAGGCAGGGTAAGGATCAGTATTTCTACACTACTCAGAGAATATTTATTTTCAGGGATGGATTTTTAGCCCAATTCAAGTTGATGAAAAGTGGTTTCATGAAAATTGAAGAAAATTTTTTTTCAGAAACTCCGTGGTTCCTGGAGGTCGCGGTGCACCACGCGACAGTTGTATTCGAAAACTGAGCCATTCAGATCACACGAGTTCCCAAGCATGCTTGAAACTCATTCAAATGCAGGTTCTTCTATCTATTGTCTTGATTGTTTCACACTCATTCCTTTTGGTTTGGGTAACATGTCAAAATCCCATGCCCAGAGAACTTCAAGTAGAGTTCGCGGAAATGCTCAGTGGACAACCCAGGGAGGGTAAGGATCAGTATTTCTACACTACTCAGAGAATGTTTATTTTCAGGGATGGATTTTTAGCCCAATTCAAGTTGATGAAAAGTGGTTTCGTGAAAATTGAAGAAAATTTTTTTTCAGAAACTCCGTGGTGCCTGGAGGTCGCGATGCACCACGCGACAGTTGTATTCCAAAACTGAGTCACTCAGATCACACGAGTACGCAAGCATGCTTGAAACTCATTCAAATGCAAGTGCTTCTATCTGTTGTCTTGATTGTTTCCCACTCATTCCTTTTGGTTTGGGGAACATGTCAAAATCCCATGCCCAGAGAACTTCTGGTAGAGCTCGCGGAAATGCTCAGTGGACAACCCAGGCAGGGTAAGGATAAGTATTTCCACACTACTCAGAGAATTTTTATTTTCAGTGATGGATTTTTAGCCCAATTCAAGTTGCAGAAAAGTGGTTTCGTGAAAATCGCAGAAAATTTTTTTCCAGAAACTCCGGTGTCCCTGGAGGTCGCGGTGCACCACGCGACAGTTGTATTCGAAAACTGAGTCACTCAGATGACACGAGTACCCAAGCATGCTTGAAACTCATTCAAATGCAAGTGCTTCTATCTGTTGTCTTGATTGTTTCCCACTCATTCCTTTTGGTTTGGGGAACATGTCAAAATCCCATGCCCAGAGAACTTCAGGTAGAGCTCGCGGAAATGCTCAGTGGACAACCCAGGCAGGGTAAGGATCAGTATTTGTACACTACTCAGAGAATTTTTATTTTCAATGATGGATTTTTAGACCAATTCAAGTTGAAGAAAAGTGGTTTCGTGAAAATCGCAGAAAATTTTTTTTCAGAAACTCCGGGGTGCCTGGAGGTCGCGGTGCACCACGCGACAGTTGTATTCGAAAACTGAGTCATTCAGATCACTCGAGATCCCAAGCATGCTTGAAACTCATTCAAATGCAAGTTCTTCTATCTATTGTCTTGATTGTTTCCCACTCATTCCTTTTGGTTTGGGTAACATGTCAAAATCCCATGCCCAGAGAACTTCAAGTAGAGTTCGCGGAAATGCTCAGTGGACAACCCAGGCAGGGTAAGGATCAGTATTTCTACACTACTCAGAGAATATTTATTTTCAGGGATGGATTTTTAGCCCAATTCAAGTTGATGAAAAGTGGTTTCGTGAAAATTGAAGAAAATTTTTTTTCAGAAACTCCGTGGTGCCTGGAGGTCGCGGTGCACCACGCGACAGTTGTATTCGAAAACTGAGCCATTCAGATCACACGAGTTCCCAAGCATGCTTGAAACTCATTCAAATGCAAGTTCTTCTATCTATTCTCTTGATTGTTTCACACTCATTCCTTTTGGTTTGGGTAACATGTCAAAATCCCATGCCCAGAGAACTTCAAGTAGAGTTCGCGGAAATGCTCAGTGGACAACCCAGGGAGGGTAAGGATAAGTATTTCTACACTACTCAGAGAATGTTTATTTTCAGGGATGGATTTTTAGCCCAATTCAAGTTGATGAAAAGTGGTTTCGTGAAAATTGAAGAAAATTTTTTTTCAGAAACTCCGTGGTGCCTGGAGGTCGCGATGCACCACGCGACAGTTGTATTCCAAAACTGAGTCACTCAGATCACACGAGTACCCAAGCATGCTTGAAACTCATTCAAATGCAAGTGCTTCTATCTGTTGTCTTGATTGTTTCCCACTCATTCCTTTTGGTTTGGGTAACATGTCAAAATCCCATGCCCAGAGAACTTCAAGTAGAGTTCGCGGAAATGCTCAGTGGACAACCCAGGCAGGGTAAGGATCAGTATTTCTACACTACTCAGAGAATATTTATTTTCAGGGATGGATTTTTAGCCCAATTCAAGTTGATGAAAAGTGGTTTCGTGAAAATTGAAGAAAATTTTTTTTCAGAAACTCCGTGGTGCCTGGAGGTCGCGATGCACCACGCGACAGTTGTATTCCAAAACTGAGTCACTCAGATCACACGAGTACCCAAGCATGCTTGAAACTCATTCAAATGCAAGTGTTTCTATCTCTTTTCCTGATTGTTTCCCACTCATTCCTTTTGGTTTGGGGAACATGTCAAAATCCCATGCCCAGAGAACTTCAGGTAGAGTTCGCGGAAATGCTCAGTGGACAACCCAGGCAGGGCAAGGATCAGTATTTCTACACTACTCAGAGAATATTTATTTTCAGGGATGGATTTTTAGCCCAATTCAAGTTGATGAAAAGTGGTTTCGTGAAAATTGAAGAAATTTTTTTTTCAGAAACTCCGTGGTGCCTGAAGGTCGCGGTGCACCACGCGACAGTTGTATTCGAAAACTGAGCCATTCAGATCACACGAGTTCCCAAGCATGCTTGAAACTCATTCAAATGCAGGTTCTTCTATCTATTGTCTTGATTGTTTCACACTCATTCCTTTTGGTTTGGGTAACATGTCAAAATCCCATGCCCAGAGAACTTCAAGTAGAGTTCGCGGAAATGCTCAGTGGACAACCCAGGGAGGGTAAGGATCAGTATTTCTACACTACTCAGAGAATGTTTATTTTCAGGGATGGATTTTTAGCCCAATTCAAGTTGATGAAAAGTGGTTTCGTGAAAATTGAAGAAAATTTTTTTTCAGAAACTCCGTGGTGCCAGGAGGTCGCGATGCACCACGCGACAGTTGTATTCCAAAACTGAGTCACTCAGATCACAGGAGTACGCAAGCATGCTTGAAACTCATTCAAATGCAAGTGCTTCTATCTGTTGTCTTGATTGTTTCCCACTCATTCCTTTTGGTTTGGGGAACATGTCAAAATCCCATGCCCAGAGAACTTCTGGTAGAGCTCGCGGAAATGCTCAGTGGACAACACAGGCAGGGTAAGGATCAGTATTTCCACACTACTCAGAGAATTTTTATTTTCAATGATGGATTTTTAGACCAATTCAAGTTGAAGAAAAGTGGTTTCGTGAAAATCGCAGAAAATTTTTTTTCAGAAACTCCGGGGTGCCTGGAGGTCGCGGTGCACCACGCGACAGTTGTATTCGAAAACTGAGTCATTCAGATCACGCGAGTTCCCAAGCATGCTTGAAACTCATTCAAATGCAAGTTCTTCTATCTATTGTCTTGATTGTTTCCCACTCATTCCTTTTGGTTTGGGTAACATGTCAAAATCCCATGCCCAGAGAACTTCAAGTAGAGTTCGCGGAAATGCTCAGTGGACAACCCAGGCAGGGCAAGGATCAGTATTTCTACACTACTCAGAGAATATTTATTTTCAGGGATGGATTTTTAGCCCAATTCAAGTTGATGAAAAGTGGTTTCGTGAAAATTGAAGAAAATTTTTTTTCAGAAACTCCGTGGTGCCTGAAGGTCGCGGTGCACCACGCGACAGTTGTATTCGAAAACTGAGCCATTCAGATCACACGAGTTCCCAAGCATGCTTGAAACGCATTCAAATGCAGGTTCTTCTATCTATTGTCTTGATTGTTTCACACTCATTCCTTTTGGTTTGGGGAACATGTCAAAATCCCATGCCCAGAGAACTTCAAGTAGAGTTCGCGGAAATGCTCAGTGGACAACCCAGGCAGGGTAAGGATCAGTATTTCTACACTACTCAGAGAATATTTATTTTCAGGGATGGATTTTTAGCCTAATTCAAGTTGATGAAAAGTGGTTTCGTGAAAATTGAAGAAAATTTTTTTTCAGAAACTCCGTGGTGCCTGGAGGTCGCGATGCACCACGCGACAGTTGTATTCCAAAACTGAGTCACTCAGATCACACGAGTACCCAAGCATGCTTGAAACTCATTCAAATGCAAGTGTTTCTATCTCTTTTCTTGATTGTTTCCCACTCATTCCTTTTGGTTTGGGGAACATGTCAAAATCCCATGCCCAGAGAACTTCAGGTAGAGTTCGCGGAAATGCTCAGTGGACAACCCAGGCAGGGCAAGGATCAGTATTTCTACACTACTCAGAGAATATTTATTTTCAGGGATGGATTTTTAGCCCAATTCAAGTTGATGAAAAGTGGTTTCGTGAAAATTGAAGAAATTTTTTTTTCAGAAACTCCGTGGTGCCTGAAGGTCGCGGTGCACCACGCGACAGTTGTATTCGAAAACTGAGCCATTCAGATCACACGAGTTCCCAAGCATGCTTGAAACTCATTCAAATGCAGGTTCTTCTATCTATTGTCTTGATTGTTTCACACTCATTCCTTTTGGTTTGGGTAACATGTCAAAATCCCATGCCCAGAGAACTTCAAGTAGAGTTCGCGGAAATGCTCAGTGGACAACCCAGGGAGGGTAAGGATCAGTATTTCTACACTACTCAGAGAATGTTTATTTTCAGGGATGGATTTTTAGCCCAATTCAAGTTGATGAAAAGTGGTTTCGTGAAAATTGAAGAAAATTTTTTTTCAGAAACTCCGTGGTGCCAGGAGGTCGCGATGCACCACGCGACAGTTGTATTCCAAAACTGAGTCACTCAGATCACAGGAGTACGCAAGCATGCTTGAAACTCATTCAAATGCAAGTGCTTCTATCTGTTGTCTTGATTGTTTCCCACTCATTCCTTTTGGTTTGGGGAACATGTCAAAATCCCATGCCCAGAGAACTTCTGGTAGAGCTCGCGGAAATGCTCAGTGGACAACACAGGCAGGGTAAGGATCAGTATTTCCACACTACTCAGAGAATTTTTATTTTCAATGATGGATTTTTAGACCAATTCAAGTTGAAGAAAAGTGGTTTCGTGAAAATCGCAGAAAATTTTTTTTCAGAAACTCCGGGGTGCCTGGAGGTCGCGGTGCACCACGCGACAGTTGTATTCGAAAACTGAGTCATTCAGATCACGCGAGTTCCCAAGCATGCTTGAAACTCATTCAAATGCAAGTTCTTCTATCTATTGTCTTGATTGTTTCCCACTCATTCCTTTTGGTTTGGGTAACATGTCAAAATCCCATGCCCAGAGAACTTCAAGTAGAGTTCGCGGAAATGCTCAGTGGACAACCCAGGCAGGGCAAGGATCAGTATTTCTACACTACTCAGAGAATATTTATTTTCAGGGATGGATTTTTAGCCCAATTCAAGTTGATGAAAAGTGGTTTCGTGAAAATTGAAGAAAATTTTTTTTCAGAAACTCCGTGGTGCCTGAAGGTCGCGGTGCACCACGCGACAGTTGTATTCGAAAACTGAGCCATTCAGATCACACGAGTTCCCAAGCATGCTTGAAACGCATTCAAATGCAGGTTCTTCTATCTATTGTCTTGATTGTTTCACACTCATTCCTTTTGGTTTGGGGAACATGTCAAAATCCCATGCCCAGAGAACTTCAAGTAGAGTTCGCGGAAATGCTCAGTGGACAACCCAGGCAGGGTAAGGATCAGTATTTCTACACTACTCAGAGAATATTTATTTTCAGGGATGGATTTTTAGCCTAATTCAAGTTGATGAAAAGTGGTTTCGTGAAAATTGAAGAAAATTTTTTTTCAGAAACTCCGTGGTGCCTGGAGGTCGCGATGCACCACGCGACAGTTGTATTCCAAAACTGAGTCACTCAGATCACACGAGTACCCAAGCATGCTTGAAACTCATTCAAATGCAAGTGTTTCTATCTCTTTTCTTGATTGTTTCCCACTCATTCCTTTTGGTTTGGGGAACATGTCAAAATCCCATGCCCAGAGAACTTCAGGTAGAGTTCGCGGAAATGCTCAGTGGACAACCCAGGCAGGGCAAGGATCAGTATTTCTACACTACTCAGAGAATATTTATTTTCAGGGATGGATTTTTAGCCCAATTCAAGTTGATGAAAAGTGGTTTCGTGAAAATTGAAGAAATTTTTTTTTCAGAAACTCCGTGGTGCCTGAAGGTCGCGGTGCACCACGCGACAGTTGTATTCGAAAACTGAGCCATTCAGATCACACGAGTTCCCAAGCATGCTTGAAACTCATTCAAATGCAGGTTCTTCTATCTATTGTCTTGATTGTTTCACACTCATTCCTTTTGGTTTGGGTAACATGTCAAAATCCCATGCCCAGAGAACTTCAAGTAGAGTTCGCGGAAATGCTCAGTGGACAACCCAGGGAGGGTAAGGATCAGTATTTCTACACTACTCAGAGAATGTTTATTTTCAGGGATGGATTTTTAGCCCAATTCAAGTTGATGAAAAGTGGTTTCGTGAAAATTGAAGAAAATTTTTTTTCAGAAACTCCGTGGTGCCAGGAGGTCGCGATGCACCACGCGACAGTTGTATTCCAAAACTGAGTCACTCAGATCACAGGAGTACGCAAGCATGCTTGAAACTCATTCAAATGCAAGTGCTTCTATCTGTTGTCTTGATTGTTTCCCACTCATTCCTTTTGGTTTGGGGAACATGTCAAAATCCCATGCCCAGAGAACTTCTGGTAGAGCTCGCGGAAATGCTCAGTGGACAACACAGGCAGGGTAAGGATCAGTATTTCCACACTACTCAGAGAATTTTTATTTTCAATGATGGATTTTTAGACCAATTCAAGTTGAAGAAAAGTGGTTTCGTGAAAATCGCAGAAAATTTTTTTTCAGAAACTCCGGGGTGCCTGGAGGTCGCGGTGCACCACGCGACAGTTGTATTCGAAAACTGAGTCATTCAGATCACGCGAGTTCCCAAGCATGCTTGAAACTCATTCAAATGCAAGTTCTTCTATCTATTGTCTTGATTGTTTCCCACTCATTCCTTTTGGTTTGGGTAACATGTCAAAATCCCATGCCCAGAGAACTTCAAGTAGAGTTCGCGGAAATGCTCAGTGGACAACCCAGGCAGGGCAAGGATCAGTATTTCTACACTACTCAGAGAATATTTATTTTCAGGGATGGATTTTTAGCCCAATTCAAGTTGATGAAAAGTGGTTTCGTGAAAATTGAAGAAAATTTTTTTTCAGAAACTCCGTGGTGCCTGAAGGTCGCGGTGCACCACGCGACAGTTGTATTCGAAAACTGAGCCATTCAGATCACACGAGTTCCCAAGCATGCTTGAAACGCATTCAAATGCAGGTTCTTCTATCTATTGTCTTGATTGTTTCACACTCATTCCTTTTGGTTTGGGGAACATGTCAAAATCCCATGCCCAGAGAACTTCAAGTAGAGTTCGCGGAAATGCTCAGTGGACAACCCAGGCAGGGTAAGGATCAGTATTTCTACACTACTCAGAGAATATTTATTTTCAGGGATGGATTTTTAGCCTAATTCAAGTTGATGAAAAGTGGTTTCGTGAAAATTGAAGAAAATTTTTTTTCAGAAACTCCGTGGTGCCTGGAGGTCGCGATGCACCACGCGACAGTTGTATTCCAAAACTGAGTCACTCAGATCACACGAGTACCCAAGCATGCTTGAAACTCATTCAAATGCAAGTGTTTCTATCTCTTTTCTTGATTGTTTCCCACTCATTCCTTTTGGTTTGGGGAACATGTCAAAATCCCATGCCCAGAGAACTTCAGGTAGAGTTCGCGGAAATGCTCAGTGGACAACCCAGGCAGGGCAAGGATCAGTATTTCTACACTACTCAGAGAATATTTATTTTCAGGGATGGATTTTTAGCCCAATTCAAGTTGATGAAAAGTGGTTTCGTGAAAATTGAAGAAATTTTTTTTTCAGAAACTCCGTGGTGCCTGAAGGTCGCGGTGCACCACGCGACAGTTGTATTCGAAAACTGAGCCATTCAGATCACACGAGTTCCCAAGCATGCTTGAAACTCATTCAAATGCAGGTTCTTCTATCTATTGTCTTGATTGTTTCACACTCATTCCTTTTGGTTTGGGTAACATGTCAAAATCCCATGCCCAGAGAACTTCAAGTAGAGTTCGCGGAAATGCTCAGTGGACAACCCAGGGAGGGTAAGGATCAGTATTTCTACACTACTCAGAGAATGTTTATTTTCAGGGATGGATTTTTAGCCCAATTCAAGTTGATGAAAAGTGGTTTCGTGAAAATTGAAGAAAATTTTTTTTCAGAAACTCCGTGGTGCCTGGAGGTCGCGATGCACCACGCGACAGTTGTATTCCAAAACTGAGTCACTCAGATCACACGAGTACGCAAGCATGCTTGAAACTCATTCAAATGCAAGTGCTTCTATCTGTTGTCTTGATTGTTTCCCACTCATTCCTTTTGGTTTGGGGAACATGTCAAAATCCCATGCCCAGAGAACTTCTGGTAGAGCTCGCGGAAATGCTCAGTGGACAACCCAGGCAGGGTAAGGATCAGTATTTCCACACTACTCAGAGAATTTTTATTTTCAATGATGGATTTTTAGACCAATTCAAGTTGAAGAAAAGTGGTTTCGTGAAAATCGCAGAAAATTTTTTTTCAGAAACTCCGGGGTGCCTGGAGGTCGCGGTGCACCACGCGACAGTTGTATTCGAAAACTGAGTCATTCAGATCACGCGAGTTCCCAAGCATGCTTGAAACTCATTCAAATGCAAGTTCTTCTATCTATTGTCTTGATTGTTTCCCACTCATTCCTTTTGGTTTGGGTAACATGTCAAAATCCCATGCCCAGAGAACTTCAAGTAGAGTTCGCGGAAATGCTCAGTGGACAACCCAGGCAGGGCAAGGATCAGTATTTCTACACTACTCAGAGAATATTTATTTTCAGGGATGGATTTTTAGCCCAATTCAAGTTGATGAAAAGTGGTTTCGTGAAAATTGAAGAAATTTTTTTTTCAGAAACTCCGTGGTGCCTGAAGGTCGCGGTGCACCACGCGACAGTTGTATTCGAAAACTGAGCCATTCAGATCACACGAGTTCCCAAGCATGCTTGAAACTCATTCAAATGCAGGTTCTTCTATCTATTGTCTTGATTGTTTCACACTCATTCCTTTTGGTTTGGGTAACATGTCAAAATCCCATGCCCAGAGAACTTCAAGTAGAGTTCGCGGAAATGCTCAGTGGACAACCCAGGGAGGGTAAGGATCAGTATTTCTACACTACTCAGAGAATGTTTATTTTCAGGGATGGATTTTTAGCCCAATTCAAGTTGATGAAAAGTGGTTTCGTGAAAATTGAAGAAAATTTTTTTTCAGAAACTCCGTGGTGCCTGGAGGTCGCGATGCACCACGCGACAGTTGTATTCCAAAACTGAGTCACTCAGATCACACGAGTACCCAAGCATGCTTGAAACTCATTCAAATGCAATTGCTTCTATCTGTTGTCTTGATTGTTTCCCACTCATTCCTTTTGGTTTGGGGAACATGTCAAAATCCCATGCCCAGAGAACTTCAGGTAGAGTTCGCGGAAATGCTCTGTGGACAACCCAGGCAGGGTAAGGATCAGTATTTCCACACTACTCAAAGAATTTTTATTTTCAGTGATGGATTTTTAGCCCAATTCAAGTTGAAGAAAAGTGGTTTCGTGAAAATCGCAGAAAATTTTTTTTCAGAAACTCCGGTGTGCCTGGAGGTCGCGGTGCACCACGCGACAGTTGTATTCAAAAACTGAGTCACTCAGATCACACGAGTACCCAAGCATGCTTGAAACTCATTCAAATGCAAGTGCTTCTATCTGTTGTCTTGATTGTTTCCCACTCATTCCTTTTGGTTTGGGGAACATGTCAAAATCCCATGCCCAGAGAACTTCAGGAAGAGCTCGCGGAAATGCTCAGTGGACAACCCAGGCAGGGTAAGGATCAGTATTTCTACACTACTCAGAGAATTTTCATTTTCAATGATGGATTTTTAGACCAATTCAAGTTGAAGAAAAGTGGTTTCGTGAAAATCGCAGAAAATTTTTTTTCAGAAACTCCGGGGTGCCTGGAGGTCGCGGTGCACCACGCGACAGTTGTATTCGAAAACTGAGTCAATCAGATCACACGAGTACACAAGCATGCTTGAAACTCATTCAAATGCAAGTGCTTCTATCTGTTGTCTTGATTGTTTCCCACTCATTCCTTTTGGTTTGGGTAACATGTCAAAATCCCATGCCCAGAGATCATCAAGTAGAGTTCGCGGAAATGCTCAGTGGTCACCCCAGGTAGGATAAGGATCAGCATTTCCACACTACTCAGAGAATATTTATTTTCAGGGATGGATTTTTAGCCGAATTCAAGTTGATGAAAAGTGGTTTCGTGGAAATTGAAGAAAATTTTTTTTCAGAAACTCCGTGGTGCCTGGAGGTCGCGGTGCACCACGCGACAGTTGTATTACAAAACTGAGTCACTCAGATCACACGAGTACCCAAGCATGCTTGAAACTCATTCAAATGCAAGTGCTTCTATCTGTTGTCTTGATTGTTTCCCACTCATTCCTTTTGGTTTGGGGAACATGTCAAAATCCCATGCCCAGAGAACTTCAGGTAGAGCTCGCGGAAATGCTCAGTGGACAACCCAGGCAGGGTAAGGATCAGTATTTCTACACTACTCAGAGAATTTTTATTTTCAATGATGGATTTTTAGACCAATTCAAGTTGAAGAAAAGTGGTTTCGTGAAAATCGCAGAAATTTTTTTTTCAGAAACTCCGGGGTGCCTGGAGGTCGCGGTGCACCACGCGACAGTTGTATTCGAAAACTGAGTCATTCAGATCACTCGAGATCCCAAGCATGCTTGAAACTCATTCAAATGCAAGTTCTTCTATCTATTGTCTTGATTGTTTCCCACTCATTCCTTTTGGTTTGGGTAACATGTCAAAATCCCATGCCCAGAGAACTTCAAGTAGAGTTCGCGGAAATGCTCAGTGGACAACCCAGGCAGGGTAAGGATCAGTATTTCTACACTACTCAGAGAATGTTTATTTTCAGGGATGGATTTTTAGCCCAATTCAAGTTGATGAAAAGTGGTTTCGTGAAAATTGAAGAAAATTTTTTTTCAGAAACTCCGTGGTGCCTGGAGGTCGCGATGCACCACGCGACAGTTGTATTCCAAAACTGAGTCACTCAGATCACACGAGTACCCAAGCATGCTTGAAACTCATTCAAATGCAAGTGCTTCTATCTGTTGTCTTGATTGTTTCCCACTCATTCCTTTTGGTTTGGGTAACATGTCAAAATCCCATGCCCAGAGAACTTCAAGTAGAGTTCGCGGAAATGCTCAGTGGACAACCCAGGCAGGGTAAGGATCAGTATTTCTACACTACTCAGAGAATATTTATTTTCAGGGATGGATTTTTAGCCCAATTCAAGTTGATGAAAAGTGGTTTCGTGAAAATTGAAGAAAATTTTTTTTCAGAAACTCCGTGGTGCCTGGAGGTCGCGGTGCACCACGCAACAGTTGTATTCGAAAACTGAGTCATTCAGATCACGCGAGTTCCCAAGCATGCTTGAAACTCATTCAAATGCAAGTTCTTCTATCTATTGTCTTGATTGTTTCCCACTCATTCCTTTTGGTTTGGGTAACATGTCAAAATCCCATGCCCAGAGAACTTCAAGTAGAGTTCGCGGAAATGCTCAGTGGACAACCCAGGCAGGGTAAGGATCAGTATTTCTACACTACTCAGAGAATATTTATTTTCAGGGATGGATTTTTAGCCCAATTCAAGTTGATGAAAAGTGGTTTCATGAAAATTGAAGAAAATTTTTTTTCAGAAACTCCGTGGTTCCTGGAGGTCGCGGTGCACCACGCGACAGTTGTATTCGAAAACTGAGCCATTCAGATCACACGAGTTCCCAAGCATGCTTGAAACTCATTCAAATGCAGGTTCTTCTATCTATTGTCTTGATTGTTTCACACTCATTCCTTTTGGTTTGGGTAACATGTCAAAATCCCATGCCCAGAGAACTTCAAGTAGAGTTCGCGGAAATGCTCAGTGGACAACCCAGGGAGGGTAAGGATCAGTATTTCTACACTACTCAGAGAATGTTTATTTTCAGGGATGGATTTTTAGCCCAATTCAAGTTGATGAAAAGTGGTTTCGTGAAAATTGAAGAAAATTTTTTTTCAGAAACTCCGTGGTGCCTGGAGGTCGCGATGCACCACGCGACAGTTGTATTCCAAAACTGAGTCACTCAGATCACACGAGTACGCAAGCATGCTTGAAACTCATTCAAATGCAAGTGCTTCTATCTGTTGTCTTGATTGTTTCCCACTCATTCCTTTTGGTTTGGGGAACATGTCAAAATCCCATGCCCAGAGAACTTCTGGTAGAGCTCGCGGAAATGCTCAGTGGACAACCCAGGCATGGTAAGGATAAGTATTTCCACACTACTCAGAGAATTTTTATTTTCAGTGATGGATTTTTAGCCCAATTCAAGTTGCAGAAAAGTGGTTTCGTGAAAATCGCAGAAAATTTTTTTCCAGAAACTCCGGTGTCCCTGGAGGTCGCGGTGCACCACGCGACAGTTGTATTCGAAAACTGAGTCACTCAGATGACACGAGTACCCAAGCATGCTTGAAACTCATTCAAATGCAAGTGCTTCTATCTGTTGTCTTGATTGTTTCCCACTCATTCCTTTTGGTTTGGGGAACATGTCAAAATCCCATGCACAGAGAACTTCAGGTAGAGCTCGCGGAAATGCTCAGTGGACAACCCAGGCAGGGTAAGGATCAGTATTTGTACACTACTCAGAGAATTTTTATTTTCAATGATGGATTTTTAGACCAATTCAAGTTGAAGAAAAGTGGTTTCGTGAAAATCGCAGAAAATTTTTTTTCAGAAACTCCGGGGTGCCTGGAGGTCGCGGTGCACCACGCGACAGTTGTATTCGAAAACTGAGTCATTCAGATCACTCGAGATCCCAAGCATGCTTGAAACTCATTCAAATGCAAGTTCTTCTATCTATTGTCTTGATTGTTTCCCACTCATTCCTTTTGGTTTGGGTAACATGTCAAAATCCCATGCCCAGAGAACTTCAAGTAGAGTTCGCGGAAATGCTCAGTGGACAACCCAGGCAGGGTAAGGATCAGTATTTCTACACTACTCAGAGAATATTTATTTTCAGGGATGGATTTTTAGCCCAATTCAAGTTGATGAAAAGTGGTTTCGTGAAAATTGAAGAAAATTTTTTTTCAGAAACTCCGTGGTGCCTGGAGGTCGCGGTGCACCACGCGACAGTTGTATTCGAAAACTGAGCCATTCAGATCACACGAGTTCCCAAGCATGCTTGAAACTCATTCAAATGCAAGTTCTTCTATCTATTCTCTTGATTGTTTCACACTCATTCCTTTTGGTTTGGGTAACATGTCAAAATCCCATGCCCAGAGAACTTCAAGTAGAGTTCGCGGAAATGCTCAGTGGACAACCCAGGGAGGGTAAGGATAAGTATTTCTACACTACTCAGAGAATGTTTATTTTCAGGGATGGATTTTTAGCCCAATTCAAGTTGATGAAAAGTGGTTTCGTGAAAATTGAAGAAAATTTTTTTTCAGAAACTCCGTGGTGCCTGGAGGTCGCGATGCACCACGCGACAGTTGTATTCCAAAACTGAGTCACTCAGATCACACGAGTACCCAAGCATGCTTGAAACTCATTCAAATGCAAGTGCTTCTATCTGTTGTCTTGATTGTTTCCCACTCATTCCTTTTGGTTTGGGTAACATGTCAAAATCCCATGCCCAGAGAACTTCAAGTAGAGTTCGCGGAAATGCTCAGTGGACAACCCAGGCAGGGTAAGGATCAGTATTTCTACACTACTCAGAGAATATTTATTTTCAGGGATGGATTTTTAGCCCAATTCAAGTTGATGAAAAGTGGTTTCGTGAAAATTGAAGAAAATTTTTTTTCAGAAACTCCGTGGTGCCTGGAGGTCGCGATGCACCACGCGACAGTTGTATTCCAAAACTGAGTCACTCAGATCACACGAGTACCCAAGCATGCTTGAAACTCATTCAAATGCAAGTGTTTCTATCTCTTTTCTTGATTGTTTCTCACTCATTCCTTTTGGTTTGGGGAACATGTCAAAATCCCATGCCCAGAGAACTTCAGGTAGAGTTCGCGGAAATGCTCAGTGGACAACCCAGGCAGGGCAAGGATCAGTATTTCTACACTACTCAGAGAATATTTATTTTCAGGGATGGATTTTTAGCCCAATTCAAGTTGATGAAAAGTGGTTTCGTGAAAATTGAAGAAATTTTTTTTTCAGAAACTCCGTGGTGCCTGAAGGTCGCGGTGCACCACGCGACAGTTGTATTCGAAAACTGAGCCATTCAGATCACACGAGTTCCCAAGCATGCTTGAAACTCATTCAAATGCAGGTTCTTCTATCTATTGTCTTGATTGTTTCACACTCATTCCTTTTGGTTTGGGTAACATGTCAAAATCCCATGCCCAGAGAACTTCAAGTAGAGTTCGCGGAAATGCTCAGTGGACAACCCAGGGAGGGTAAGGATCAGTATTTCTACACTACTCAGAGAATGTTTATTTTCAGGGATGGATTTTTAGCCCAATTCAAGTTGATGAAAAGTGGTTTCGTGAAAATTGAAGAAAATTTTTTTTCAGAAACTCCGTGGTGCCTGGAGGTCGCGATGCACCACGCGACAGTTGTATTCCAAAACTGAGTCACTCAGATCACACGAGTACGCAAGCATGCTTGAAACTCATTCAAATGCAAGTGCTTCTATCTGTTGTCTTGATTGTTTCCCACTCATTCCTTTTGGTTTGGGGAACATGTCAAAATCCCATGCCCAGAGAACTTCTGGTAGAGCTCGCGGAAATGCTCAGTGGACAACCCAGGCAGGGTAAGGATCAGTATTTCCACACTACTCAGAGAATTTTTATTTTCAATGATGGATTTTTAGACCAATTCAAGTTGAAGAAAAGTGGTTTCGTGAAAATCGCAGAAAATTTTTTTTCAGAAACTCCGGGGTGCCTGGAGGTCGCGGTGCACCACGCGACAGTTGTATTCGAAAACTGAGTCATTCAGATCACGCGAGTTCCCAAGCATGCTTGAAACTCATTCAAATGCAAGTTCTTCTATCTATTGTCTTGATTGTTTCCCACTCATTCCTTTTGGTTTGGGTAACATGTCAAAATCCCATGCCCAGAGAACTTCAAGTAGAGTTCGCGGAAATGCTCAGTGGACAACCCAGGCAGGGCAAGGATCAGTATTTCTACACTACTCAGAGAATATTTATTTTCAGGGATGGATTTTTAGCCCAATTCAAGTTGATGAAAAGTGGTTTCGTGAAAATTGAAGAAATTTTTTTTTCAGAAACTCCGTGGTGCCTGAAGGTCGCGGTGCACCACGCGACAGTTGTATTCGAAAACTGAGCCATTCAGATCACACGAGTTCCCAAGCATGCTTGAAACGCATTCAAATGCAGGTTCTTCTATCTATTGTCTTGATTGTTTCACACTCATTCCTTTTGGTTTGGGTAACATGTCAAAATCCCATGCCCAGAGAACTTCAAGTAGAGTTCGCGGAAATGCTCAGTGGACAACCCAGGGAGGGTAAGGATCAGTATTTCTACACTACTCAGAGAATGTTTATTTTCAGGGATGGATTTTTAGCCCAATTCAAGTTGATGAAAAGTGGTTTCGTGAAAATTGAAGAAAATTTTTTTTCAGAAACTCCGTGGTGCCTGGAGGTCGCGATGCACCACGCGACAGTTGTATTCCAAAACTGAGTCACTCAGATCACACGAGTACGCAAGCATGCTTGAAACTCATTCAAATGCAAGTGCTTCTATCTGTTGTCTTGATTGTTTCCCACTCATTCCTTTTGGTTTGGGGAACATGTCAAAATCCCATGCCCAGAGAACTTCTGGTAGAGCTCGCGGAAATGCTCAGTGGACAACCCAGGCAGGGTAAGGATCAGTATTTCCACACTACTCAGAGAATTTTTATTTTCAATGATGGATTTTTAGACCAATTCAAGTTGAAGAAAAGTGGTTTCGTGAAAATCGCAGAAAATTTTTTTTCAGAAACTCCGGGGTGCCTGGAGGTCGCGGTGCACCACGCGACAGTTGTATTCGAAAACTGAGTCATTCAGATCACGCGAGTTCCCAAGCATGCTTGAAACTCATTCAAATGCAAGTTCTTCTATCTATTGTCTTGATTGTTTCCCACTCATTCCTTTTGGTTTGGGTAACATGTCAAAATCCCATGCCCAGAGAACTTCAAGTAGAGTTCGCGGAAATGCTCAGTGGACAACCCAGGCAGGGCAAGGATCAGTATTTCTACACTACTCAGAGAATATTTATTTTCAGGGATGGATTTTTAGCCCAATTCAAGTTGATGAAAAGTGGTTTCGTGAAAATTGAAGAAATTTTTTTTTCAGAAACTCCGTGGTGCCTGAAGGTCGCGGTGCACCACGCGACAGTTGTATTCGAAAACTGAGCCATTCAGATCACACGAGTTCCCAAGCATGCTTGAAACTCATTCAAATGCAGGTTCTTCTATCTATTGTCTTGATTGTTTCACACTCATTCCTTTTGGTTTGGGTAACATGTCAAAATCCCATGCCCAGAGAACTTCAAGTAGAGTTCGCGGAAATGCTCAGTGGACAACCCAGGGAGGGTAAGGATCAGTATTTCTACACTACTCAGAGAATGTTTATTTTCAGGGATGGATTTTTAGCCCAATTCAAGTTGATGAAAAGTGGTTTCGTGAAAATTGAAGAAAATTTTTTTTCAGAAACTCCGTGGTGCCTGGAGGTCGCGATGCACCACGCGACAGTTGTATTCCAAAACTGAGTCACTCAGATCACACGAGTACGCAAGCATGCTTGAAACTCATTCAAATGCAAGTGCTTCTATCTATTGTCTTGATTGTTTCCCACTCATTCCTTTTGGTTTGGGGAACATGTCAAAATCCCATGCCCAGAGAACTTCTGGTAGAGCTCGCGGAAATGCTCAGTGGACAACCCAGGCAGGGTAAGGATCAGTATTTCCACACTACTCAGAGAATTTTTATTTTCAGTGATGGATTTTTACCCAATTCAAGTTGCAGAAAAGTGGTTTCGTGAAAATCGCAGAAAATTTTTTTCCAGAAACTCCGGTGTCCCTGGAGGTCGCGGTGCACCACGCGACAGTTGTATTCGAAAACTGAGTCACTCAGATGACACGAGTACCCAAGCATGCTTGAAACTCATTCAAATGCAAGTGCTTCTATCTGTTGTCTTGATTGTTTCCCACTCATTCCTTTTGGTTTGGGGAACATGTCAAAATCCCATGCACAGAGAACTTCAGGTAGAGCTCGCGGAAATGCTCAGTGGACAACCCAGGCAGGGTAAGGATCAGTATTTGTACACTACTCAGAGAATTTTTATTTTCAATGATGGATTTTTAGACCAATTCAAGTTGAAGAAAAGTGGTTTCGTGAAAATCGCAGAAAATTTTTTTTCAGAAACTCCGGGGTGCCTGGAGGTCGCGGTGCACCACGCGACAGTTGTATTCGAAAACTGAGTCATTCAGATCACTCGAGATCCCAAGCATGCTTGAAACTCATTCAAATGCAAGTTCTTCTATCTATTGTCTTGATTGTTTCCCACTCATTCCTTTTGGTTTGGGTAACATGTCAAAATCCCATGCCCAGAGAACTTCAAGTAGAGTTCGCGGAAATGCTCAGTGGACAACCCAGGCAGGGTAAGGATCAGTATTTCTACACTACTCAGAGAATATTTATTTTCAGGGATGGATTTTTAGCCCAATTCAAGTTGATGAAAAGTGGTTTCGTGAAAATTGAAGAAAATTTTTTTTCAGAAACTCCGTGGTGCCTGGAGGTCGCGGTGCACCACGCGACAGTTGTATTCGAAAACTGAGCCATTCAGATCACACGAGTTCCCAAGCATGCTTGAAACTCATTCAAATGCAAGTTCTTCTATCTATTCTCTTGATTGTTTCACACTCATTCCTTTTGGTTTGGGTAACATGTCAAAATCCCATGCCCAGAGAACTTCAAGTAGAGTTCGCGGAAATGCTCAGTGGACAACCCAGGGAGGGTAAGGATAAGTATTTCTACACTACTCAGAGAATGTTTATTTTCAGGGATGGATTTTTAGCCCAATTCAAGTTGATGAAAAGTGGTTTCGTGAAAATTGAAGAAAATTTTTTTTCAGAAACTCCGTGGTGCCTGGAGGTCGCGATGCACCACGCGACAGTTGTATTCCAAAACTGAGTCACTCAGATCACACGAGTACCCAAGCATGCTTGAAACTCATTCAAATGCAAGTGCTTCTATCTGTTGTCTTGATTGTTTCCCACTCATTCCTTTTGGTTTGGGTAACATGTCAAAATCCCATGCCCAGAGAACTTCAAGTAGAGTTCGCGGAAATGCTCAGTGGACAACCCAGGCAGGGTAAGGATCATTATTTCTACACTACTCAGAGAATATTTATTTTCAGGGATGGATTTTTAGCCCAATTCAAGTTGATGAAAAGTGGTTTCGTGAAAATTGAAGAAAATTTTTTTTCAGAAACTCCGTGGTGCCTGGAGGTCGCGATGCACCACGCGACAGTTGTATTCCAAAACTGAGTCACTCAGATCACACGAGTACCCAAGCATGCTTGAAACTCATTCAAATGCAAGTGTTTCTATCTCTTTTCTTGATTGTTTCTCACTCATTCCTTTTGGTTTGGGGAACATGTCAAAATCCCATGCCCAGAGAACTTCAGGTAGAGTTCGCGGAAATGCTCAGTGGACAACCCAGGCAGGGCAAGGATCAGTATTTCTACACTACTCAGAGAATATTTATTTTCAGGGATGGATTTTTAGCCCAATTCAAGTTGATGAAAAGTGGTTTCGTGAAAATTGAAGAAATTTTTTTTTCAGAAACTCCGTGGTGCCTGAAGGTCGCGGTGCACCACGCGACAGTTGTATTCGAAAACTGAGCCATTCAGATCACACGAGTTCCCAAGCATGCTTGAAACTCATTCAAATGCAGGTTCTTCTATCTATTGTCTTGATTGTTTCACACTCATTCCTTTTGGTTTGGGTAACATGTCAAAATCCCATGCCCAGAGAACTTCAAGTAGAGTTCGCGGAAATGCTCAGTGGACAACCCAGGGAGGGTAAGGATCAGTATTTCTACACTACTCAGAGAATGTTTATTTTCAGGGATGGATTTTTAGCCCAATTCAAGTTGATGAAAAGTGGTTTCGTGAAAATTGAAGAAAATTTTTTTTCAGAAACTCCGTGGTGCCTGGAGGTCGCGATGCACCACGCGACAGTTGTATTCCAAAACTGAGTCACTCAGATCACACGAGTACGCAAGCATGCTTGAAACTCATTCAAATGCAAGTGCTTCTATCTGTTGTCTTGATTGTTTCCCACTCATTCCTTTTGGTTTGGGGAACATGTCAAAATCCCATGCCCAGAGAACTTCTGGTAGAGCTCGCGGAAATGCTCAGTGGACAACCCAGGCAGGGTAAGGATCAGTATTTCCACACTACTCAGAGAATTTTTATTTTCAATGATGGATTTTTAGACCAATTCAAGTTGAAGAAAAGTGGTTTCGTGAAAATCGCAGAAAATTTTTTTTCAGAAACTCCGGGGTGCCTGGAGGTCGCGGTGCACCACGCGACAGTTGTATTCGAAAACTGAGTCATTCAGATCACGCGAGTTCCCAAGCATGCTTGAAACTCATTCAAATGCAAGTTCTTCTATCTATTGTCTTGATTGTTTCCCACTCATTCCTTTTGGTTTGGGTAACATGTCAAAATCCCATGCCCAGAGAACTTCAAGTAGAGTTCGCGGAAATGCTCAGTGGACAACCCAGGCAGGGCAAGGATCAGTATTTCTACACTACTCAGAGAATATTTATTTTCAGGGATGGATTTTTAGCCCAATTCAAGTTGATGAAAAGTGGTTTCGTGAAAATTGAAGAAATTTTTTTTTCAGAAACTCCGTGGTGCCTGAAGGTCGCGGTGCACCACGCGACAGTTGTATTCGAAAACTGAGCCATTCAGATCACACGAGTTCCCAAGCATGCTTGAAACGCATTCAAATGCAGGTTCTTCTATCTATTGTCTTGATTGTTTCACACTCATTCCTTTTGGTTTGGGTAACATGTCAAAATCCCATGCCCAGAGAACTTCAAGTAGAGTTCGCGGAAATGCTCAGTGGACAACCCAGGGAGGGTAAGGATCAGTATTTCTACACTACTCAGAGAATGTTTATTTTCAGGGATGGATTTTTAGCCCAATTCAAGTTGATGAAAAGTGGTTTCGTGAAAATTGAAGAAAATTTTTTTTCAGAAACTCCGTGGTGCCTGGAGGTCGCGATGCACCACGCGACAGTTGTATTCCAAAACTGAGTCACTCAGATCACACGAGTACGCAAGCATGCTTGAAACTCATTCAAATGCAAGTGCTTCTATCTGTTGTCTTGATTGTTTCCCACTCATTCCTTTTGGTTTGGGGAACATGTCAAAATCCCATGCCCAGAGAACTTCTGGTAGAGCTCGCGGAAATGCTCAGTGGACAACCCAGGCAGGGTAAGGATCAGTATTTCCACACTACTCAGAGAATTTTTATTTTCAATGATGGATTTTTAGACCAATTCAAGTTGAAGAAAAGTGGTTTCGTGAAAATCGCAGAAAATTTTTTTTCAGAAACTCCGGGGTGCCTGGAGGTCGCGGTGCACCACGCGACAGTTGTATTCGAAAACTGAGTCATTCAGATCACGCGAGTTCCCAAGCATGCTTGAAACTCATTCAAATGCAAGTTCTTCTATCTATTGTCTTGATTGTTTCCCACTCATTCCTTTTGGTTTGGGTAACATGTCAAAATCCCATGCCCAGAGAACTTCAAGTAGAGTTCGCGGAAATGCTCAGTGGACAACCCAGGCAGGGCAAGGATCAGTATTTCTACACTACTCAGAGAATATTTATTTTCAGGGATGGATTTTTAGCCCAATTCAAGTTGATGAAAAGTGGTTTCGTGAAAATTGAAGAAATTTTTTTTTCAGAAACTCCGTGGTGCCTGAAGGTCGCGGTGCACCACGCGACAGTTGTATTCGAAAACTGAGCCATTCAGATCACACGAGTTCCCAAGCATGCTTGAAACTCATTCAAATGCAGGTTCTTCTATCTATTGTCTTGATTGTTTCACACTCATTCCTTTTGGTTTGGGTAACATGTCAAAATCCCATGCCCAGAGAACTTCAAGTAGAGTTCGCGGAAATGCTCAGTGGACAACCCAGGGAGGGTAAGGATCAGTATTTCTACACTACTCAGAGAATGTTTATTTTCAGGGATGGATTTTTAGCCCAATTCAAGTTGATGAAAAGTGGTTTCGTGAAAATTGAAGAAAATTTTTTTTCAGAAACTCCGTGGTGCCTGGAGGTCGCGATGCACCACGCGACAGTTGTATTCCAAAACTGAGTCACTCAGATCACACGAGTACGCAAGCATGCTTGAAACTCATTCAAATGCAAGTGCTTCTATCTATTGTCTTGATTGTTTCCCACTCATTCCTTTTGGTTTGGGGAACATGTCAAAATCCCATGCCCAGAGAACTTCTGGTAGAGCTCGCGGAAATGCTCAGTGGACAACCCAGGCAGGGTAAGGATCAGTATTTCCACACTACTCAGAGAATTTTTATTTTCAGTGATGGATTTTTACCCAATTCAAGTTGCAGAAAAGTGGTTTCGTGAAAATCGCAGAAAATTTTTTTCCAGAAACTCCGGTGTCCCTGGAGGTCGCGGTGCACCACGCGACAGTTGTATTCGAAAACTGAGTCACTCAGATGACACGAGTACCCAAGCATGCTTGAAACTCATTCAAATGCAAGTGCTTCTATCTGTTGTCTTGATTGTTTCCCACTCATTCCTTTTGGTTTGGGGAACATGTCAAAATCCCATGCCCAGAGAACTTCAGGTAGAGTTCGCGGAAATGCTCTGTGGACAACCCAGGCAGGGTAAGGATCAGTATTTGTACACTACTCAGAGAATTTTTATTTTCAATGATGGATTTTTAGACCAATTCAAGTTGAAGAAAAGTGGTTTCGTGAAAATCGCAGAAATTTTTTTTTCAGAAACTCCGGGGTGCCTGGAGGTCGCGGTGCACCACGCGACAGTTGTATTCGAAAACTGAGTCACTCAGATCACACGAGTTCCCAAGCATGCTTGAAACTCATTCAAATGCAAGTGCTTCTATCTGTTGTCTTGATTGTTTCCCACTCATTCCTTTTGGTTTGGGGAACATGTCAAAATCCCATGCCCAGAGATCATCAAGTAGAGTTCGCGGAAATGCTCAGTGGACACCCCAGGTAGGATAAGGATCAGCATTTCCACACTACTCAGAGAATATTTATTTTCAGGGATGGATTTTTAGCCCAATTCAAGTTGATGAAAAGTGGTTTCGTGGAAATTGAAGAAAATTTTTTTTCAGAAACTCCGTGGTGCCTGGAGGTCGCGGTGCACCACGCGACAGTTGTATTCCAAAACTGAGTCACTCAGATCACACGAGTAACCAAGCATGCTTGAAACTCATTCAAATGCAAGTGCTTCTATCTGTTGTCTTGATTGTTTCCCACTCATTCCTTTTGGTTTGGGGAACATGTCAAAATCCCATGCCCAGAGAACTTCAGGTAGAGCTCGCGGAAATGCTCAGTGGACAACCCAGGCAGGGTAAGGATCAGTATTTCTACACTACTCAGAGAATTTTTATTTTCAATGATGGATTTTTAGACCAATTCAAGTTGAAGAAAAGTGGTTTCGTGAAAATCGCAGAAATTTTTTTTTCAGAAACTCCGGGGTGCCTGGAGGTCGCGGTGCACCACGCGACAGTTGTATTCGAAAACTGAGTCATTCAGATCACTCGAGATCCCAAGCATGCTTGAAACTCATTCAAATGCAAGTTCTTCTATCTATTGTCTTGATTGTTTCCCACTCATTCCTTTTGGTTTGGGTAACATGTCAAAATCCCATGCCCAGAGAACTTCAAGTAGAGTTCGCGGAAATGCTCAGTGGACAACCCAGGCAGGGTAAGGATCAGTATTTCTACACTACTCAGAGAATATTTATTTTCAGGGATGGATTTTTAGCCCAATTCAAGTTGATGAAAAGTGGTTTCGTGAAAATTGAAGAAAATTTTTTTTCAGAAACTCCGTGGTGCCTGGAGGTCGCGGTGCACCACGCGACAGTTGTATTCGAAAACTGAGCCATTCAGATCACACGAGTTCCCAAGCATGCTTGAAACTCATTCAAATGCAAGTTCTTCTATCTATTCTCTTGATTGTTTCACACTCATTCCTTTTGGTTTGGGTAACATGTCAAAATCCCATGCCCAGAGAACTTCAAGTAGAGTTCGCGGAAATGCTCAGTGGACAACCCAGGGAGGGTAAGGATCAGTATTTCTACACTACTCAGAGAATGTTTATTTTCAGGGATGGATTTTTAGCCCAATTCAAGTTGATGAAAAGTGGTTTCGTGAAAATTGAAGAAAATTTTTTTTCAGAAACTCCGTGGTGCCTGGAGGTCGCGATGCACCACGCGACAGTTGTATTCCAAAACTGAGTCACTCAGATCACACGAGTACCCAAGCATGCTTGAAACTCATTCAAATGCAAGTGCTTCTATCTGTTGTCTTGATTGTTTCCCACTCATTCCTTTTGGTTTGGGTAACATGTCAAAATCCCATGCCCAGAGAACTTCAAGTAGAGTTCGCGGAAATGCTCAGTGGACAACCCAGGCAGGGTAAGGATCAGTATTTCTACACTACTCAGAGAATATTTATTTTCAGGGATGGATTTTTAGCCCAATTCAAGTTGATGAAAAGTGGTTTCGTGAAAATTGAAGAAAATTTTTTTTCAGAAACTCCGTGGTGCCTGGAGGTCGCGGTGCACCACGCAACAGTTGTATTCGAAAACTGAGTCATTCAGATCACGCGAGTTCCCAAGCATGCTTGAAACTCATTCAAATGCAAGTTCTTCTATCTATTGTCTTGATTGTTTCCCACTCATTCCTTTTGGTTTGGGTAACATGTCAAAATCCCATGCCCAGAGAACTTCAAGTAGAGTTCGCGGAAATGCTCAGTGGACAACCCAGGCAGGGTAAGGATCAGTATTTCTACACTACTCAGAGAATATTTATTTTCAGGGATGGATTTTTAGCCCAATTCAAGTTGATGAAAAGTGGTTTCATGAAAATTGAAGAAAATTTTTTTTCAGAAACTCCGTGGTGCCTGGAGGTCGCGGTGCACCACGCGACAGTTGTATTCGAAAACTGAGCCATTCAGATCACACGAGTTCCCAAGCATGCTTGAAACTCATTCAAATGCAGGTTCTTCTATCTATTGTCTTGATTGTTTCACACTCATTCCTTTTGGTTTGGGTAACATGTCAAAATCCCATGCCCAGAGAACTTCAAGTAGAGTTCGCGGAAATGCTCAGTGGACAACCCAGGGAGGGTAAGGATCAGTATTTCTACACTACTCAGAGAATGTTTATTTTCAGGGATGGATTTTTAGCCCAATTCAAGTTGATGAAAAGTGGTTTCGTGAAAATTGAAGAAAATTTTTTTTCAGAAACTCCGTGGTGCCTGGAGGTCGCGATGCACCACGCGACAGTTGTATTCCAAAACTGAGTCACTCAGATCACACGAGTACGCAAGCATGCTTGAAACTCATTCAAATGCAAGTGCTTCTATCTGTTGTCTTGATTGTTTCCCACTCATTCCTTTTGGTTTGGGGAACATGTCAAAATCCCATGCCCAGAGAACTTCTGGTAGAGCTCGCGGAAATGCTCAGTGGACAACCCAGGCAGGGTAAGGATAAGTATTTCCACACTACTCAGAGAATTTTTATTTTCAGTGATGGATTTTTAGCCCAATTCAAGTTGCAGAAAAGTGGTTTCGTGAAAATCGCAGAAAATTTTTTTCCAGAAACTCCGGTGTCCCTGGAGGTCGCGGTGCACCACGCGACAGTTGTATTCGAAAACTGAGTCACTCAGATGACACGAGTACCCAAGCATGCTTGAAACTCATTCAAATGCAAGTGCTTCTATCTGTTGTCTTGATTGTTTCCCACTCATTCCTTTTGGTTTGGGGAACATGTCAAAATCCCATGCCCAGAGAACTTCAGGTAGAGCTCGCGGAAATGCTCAGTGGACAACCCAGGCAGGGTAAGGATCA
Source organism: Atractosteus spatula (assembly GCF_055471065.1). Taxonomy (NCBI): domain Eukaryota; kingdom Metazoa; phylum Chordata; class Actinopteri; order Semionotiformes; family Lepisosteidae; genus Atractosteus; species Atractosteus spatula. Next base: position 25,371,149 of record NC_142720.1, on the reverse strand, counting down.
GTATTTGTACACTACTCAGAGAATTTTTATTTTCAATGATGGATTTTTAGACCAATTCAAGTTGAAGAAAAGTGGTTTCGTGAAAATCGCAGAAATTTTTTTTTCAGAAACTCCGGGGTGCCTGGAGGTCGCGGTGCACCACGCGACAGTTGTATTCGAAAACTGAGTCACTCAGATCACACGAGTTCCCAAGCATGCTTGAAACTCATTCAAATGCAAGTTCTTCTATCTATTGTCTTGATTGTTTCCCACTCATTCCTTTTGGTTTGGGTAACATGTCAAAATCCCATGCCCAGAGAACTTCAAGTAGAGTTCGCGGAAATGCTCAGTGGACAACCCAGGCAGGGTAAGGATCAGTATTTCTACACTACTCAGAGAATATTTATTTTCAGGGATGGATTTTTAGCCCAATTCAAGTTGATGAAAAGTGGTTTCGTGAAAATTGAAGAAAATTTTTTTTCAGAAACTCCATGGTGCCTGGAGGTCGCGATGCACCACGCGACAGTTGTATTCCAAAACTGAGTCACTCAGATCACACGAGTACCCAAGCATGCTTGAAACTCATTCAAATGCAAGTGCTTCTATCTGTTGTCTTGATTGTTTCCCACTCATTCCTTTTGGTTTGGGGAACATGTCAAAATCCCATGCCCAGAGACCTTCAGGTAGAGCTCGCGGAAATGCTCAGTGGACAACCCAGGCAGGGTAAGGATCAGTATTTCCACACTACTCAAAGAAATTTTATTTTCAGTGATGGATTTTTAGCCCAATTCAAGTTGAAGAAAAGTGGTTTCGTGAAAATCGCAGAAAATTTTTTTTCAGAAACTCCTGTGTGCCTAGAGGTCGCGGTGCACCACGCGACAGTTGTATTCGAAAACTGAGTCACTCAGATCACACGAGTACCCAAGCATGCTTGAAACTCATTCAAATGCAAGTGCTTCTATCTATTGTCTTGATTGTTTCCCACTCATTCCTTTTGGTTTGGGTAACATGTCAAAATCCCATGCCCAGAGAACTTCAAGTAGAGTTCGCGGAAATGCTCAGTGGACAACCCAGGGAGGGTAAGGATCAGTATTTCTACACTACTCAGAGAATATTTATTTTCAGGGATGGATTTTTAGCCCAATTCAAGTTGATGAAAAGTGGTTTCGTGAAAATTGAAGAAATTTTTTTTTCAGAAACTCCGTGGTGCCTGGAGGTCGCGATGCACCACGCGACAGTTGTATTCCAAAACTGAGTCACTCAGATCACACGAGTACCCAAGCATGCTTGAAACTCATTCAAATGCAAGTGCTTCTATCTGTTGTCTTGATTGTTTCCCACTCATTCCTTTTGGTTTGGGGAACATGTCAAAATCCCATGCCCAGAGAACTTCAGGTAGAGCTCGCGGAAATGCTCAGTGGACAACCCAGGCAGGGTAAAGATCAGTATTTCCACACTACTCAGAGAATTTTTATTTTCAGTGATGGATTTTTAGCCCAATTTAAGTTGAAGAAAAGTGGTTTCGTGAAAATCGCAAAAAAATTTTTTTCAGAAACTCCGGTGTGCCTGGAGGTCGCGGTGCACCACGCGACAGTTGTATTCGAAAACTGAGTCACTCAGATCACACGAGTTCCCAAGCATGCTTGAAACTCATTCAAATGCAAGTTCTTCTATCTATTGTCTTGATTGTTTCCCACTCATTCCTTTGGTTTGGGTAACATGTCAAAATCCCATGCCCAGAGAACTTCAAGTAGAGTTCGCGGAAATGCTCAGTGGACACCCCAGGTAGGGTAAGGATCAGCATTTCCACACTACTCAGAGAATATTTATTTTCAGGGATGGATTTTTAGCCCAATTCAAGTTGAAGAAAAGTGGTTTCGTGAAAATCGCAGAAAATTTTTTTTCAGAAACTCCGGGGTGCCTGGAGGTCGCGGTGCACCACGCGACAGTTGTATTCGAAAACTGAGTCATTCAGATTACGCGAGTTCCCAAGCATGCTTGAAACTCATTCAAATGCAAGTTCTTCTATCTATTGTCTTGATTGTTTCCCACTCATTCCTTTTGGTTTGGGTAACATGTCAAAATCCCATGCCCAGAGAACTTCAAGTAGAGTTCGCGGAAATGCTCAGTGGACAACCCAGGCAGGGTAAGGATCAGTATTTCTACACTACTCAGAGAATATTTATTTTCAGGGATGGATTTTTAGCCCAATTCAAGTTGATGAAAAGTGGTTTCGTGAAAATTGAAGAAAATTTTTTTTCAGAAACTCCGTGGTGCCTGGAGGTCGCGATGCACCACGCGACAGTTGTATTCCAAAACTGAGTCACTCAGATCACACGAGTACCCAAGCATGCTTGAAACTTATTCAAATGCAAGTGCTTCTATCTGTTGTCTTGATTGTTTCCCACTCATTCCTTTTGGTTTGGGGAACATGTCAAAATCCCATGCCCAGAGAACTTCAGGTAGAGCTCGCGGAAATGCTCAGTGGACAACCCAGGCAGGGTAAGGATCAGTATTTCCACACTACTCAGAGAATTTTTATTTTCAGTGATGGATTTTTAGCCCAATTTAAGTTGAAGAAAAGTGGTTTCGTGAAAATCGCAGAAAATTTTTTTTCAGAAACTCCGGTGTGCCTGGAGGTTGCGGTGCATTACGCGACAGTTGTATTCGAAAACTGAGTCACTCAGATCACACGAGTACCCAAGCATGCTTGAAACTCATTCAAATGCAAGTGCTTCTATCTGTTGTCTTGATTGTTTCCCACTCATTCCTTTTGGTTTGGGGAACATGTCAAAATCCCATGCCCAGAGAACTTCAAGTAGAGTTCGCGGAAATGCTCAGTGGACACCCCAGGTAGGGTAAGGATCAGCATTTCCACACTACTCAGAGAATATTCATTTTCAGGGATGGATTTTTAGCCCAATTCAAGTTGATGAAAAGTGGTTTCGTGAAAATCGCAGAAAATTTTTTTTCAGAAACTCCGGGGTGCCTGGAGGTCGCGGTGCACCACGCGACAGTTGTATTCCAAAACTGAGTCACTCAGATCACAAGAGTACCCAAGCATGCTTGAAACTCATTCAAATTCAAGTGCTTCTATCTGTTGTCTTGATTATTTCCCACACATTCCTTTTGGTTTGGGGAACATGTCAAAATCCCATGCCGAGAGAACTTCAGGTAGAGCTCGCGGAAATTCTCAGTGGACAACCCACGCAGGGTAAGGATCAGTATTTCTACACTACTCAGAGAATAATTATTTTCAGGGATGGATGTTTAGCCCAATTGAAGTTGATGAAAAGTGGTTTCGTGAAAATTGAAGAAAATTTTTTTTCAGAAACTCCGTGGTGCCTGAAGGTCCCGATGCACCACGCGACAGTTGTATTCGAAAACTGAGTCACTCAGATCACACGAGTACCCAAGCATGCTTGAAACTCATTCAAATGCAAGTGCTTCTATCTGTTGTCTTGATTGTTTCCCACTCATTCCTTTTGGTTTGGGGAACATGTCAAAATCCCATGCCCAGAGAACTTCAGGTAGAGTTCGCGGAAATGCTCAGTGGACACCCCAGGTAGGGTAAGGATCAGCATTTCCACACTACTCAGAGAATATTCATTTTCAGGGATGGATTTTTAGCCCAATTCAAGTTGATGAAAAGTGGTTTCGTGAAAATCGCAGAAAATTTTTTTTCAGAAACTCCGGGGTGCCTGGAGGTCGCGGTGCACCACGCGACAGTTGTATTCCAAAACTGAGTCACTCAGATCACACGAGTACCCAAGCATGCTTGAAACTCATTCAAATTCAAGTGCTTCTATCTGTTGTCTTGATTATTTCCCACACATTCCTTTTGGTTTGGGGAACATGTCAAAATCCCATGCCGAGAGAACTTCAGGTAGAGCTCGCGGAAATGCTCAGTGGACAACCCACGCAGGGTAAGGATCAGTATTTCCACACTACTCAGAGAATTTTTATTTTCAGTGATGGATTTTTAGCCCAATTCAAGTTGAAGAAAAGTGGTTTCGTGAAAATCGCAGAAATTTTTTTTTCAGAAACTCCGGGGTGCCTGGAGGTCGCGGTGCATCACGCGACAGTTGTATTTGAAAACGGAGTCATTCAGATTACACGAGTTCCCAAGCATGCTTGAAACTCATTCAAATGCAAGTTCTTCTATCTATTGTCTTGATTGTTTCCCACTCATTCCTTTTGGTTTGGGTAACATGTCAAAATACCATACCCAGAGAACTTCAAGTAGAGTTCGCGGAAATGCTCAGTGGACAACCCAGGCAGGGTAAGGATCAGTATTTCCACACTACTCAGAGAATTTTTATTTTCAGTGATGGATTTTTAGCCCAATTCAAGTTGAAGAAAAGTGGTTTCGTGAAAATCGCAGAAAATTTTTTTTCAGAAATTCCGGGGTGCCTGGAGGTCGCGGTGCACCACGCGACAGTTGTATTCCAAAACTGAGTCACTCAGATCACACGAGTACCCAAGCATGCTTGAAACTCATTCAAATGCAAGTGCTTCTATCTGTTGTCTTGATTGTTTCCCACTTATTCCTTTTGGTTTGGGGAACATGTCAAAATCCCATGCCCAGAGAACTTCAGGTAGAGCTCGCGGAAATGCTCAGTGGACAACCCAGGCAGGGTAAGGATCAGCAATTCCACACTACTCAGAGAATATTTATTTTCAGGGATGGATTTTTAGCCCAATTCAAGTTGATGAAAAGTGGTTTCATGAAAATTGCAGAAAATTTTTTTTCAGAAACTCCGGGGTGTCTTGAGGTCGCGGTGCACCACGCGACAGTTGTATTCCAAAACTGAGTCACTCAGATCACACTAGTACCCAAGCATGCTTGAAACTCATTCAAATGCAAGTGCTTCTATCTGTTCTCTTAATTGTTTCCCACTCATTCCTTTTGGTTTGGGGAACATGTCAAAATCCCATGCCCAGAGAACGTCAGGTAGAGTTCGGGGAAATGCTCAGTGGACAACCCAGGCAGGGTAAGGATCACCATTTACACACTACTCAGAGAATTTTTATTTTCAGGGATGGATTTTTAGCCTAATTCAAGTTGAAAAAAAGTGGTTTCGTGAAAATCGCAGAAAATTTTTTTTCAGAAACTCCGGGGTTCCTGGAGGTCGCGGTGCACCACGCGACAGTTGTTTTCGAAAACTGAGTCACTCAGATCACACGAGTACCCAAGCATGCTTGAAACTCATTCAAATGCAAGTGCTTCTATCTGTTGTCTTGTTTGTTTCCCACTCATTCCTTTTGGTTTGGGGAACATGTCAAAATCCCATGCCCAGAGAACTTCAGGTAGAGCTCGCGGAAATGCTCAGTGGACAACCCAGGCAGGGTAAGGATCAGCATTTACACACTACTCAGAGAATTTTTATTTTCAGGGATGGATTTTTAGCCCAATTCAAGTTGAAGAAAAGTGGTTTCGTGAAAATCGCAGAAAATTTTTTTTCAGAAACTCCGGGGTGCCTGGAGGTCGCGGTGCACCACGCGACAGTTGTATTCGAAAACTGAGTCATTCAGATTACGCGAGTTCCCAAGCATGCTTGAAACTCATTCAAATGCAAGTTCTTCTATCTATTGTCTTGATTGTTTCCCACTCATTCCTTTTGGTTTGGGTAACATGTCAAAATCCCATGCCCAGAGAACTTCAAGTAGAGTTCGCGGAAATGCTCAGTGGACAACCCAGGCAGGGTAAGGATCAGTATTTCTACACTACTCAGAGAATATTTATTTTCAGGGATGGATTTTTAGCCCAATTCAAGTTGATGAAAAGTGGTTTCGTGAAAATTGAAGAAAATTTTTTTTCAGAAACTCCGTGGTGCCTGGAGGTCGCGATGCACCACGCGACAGTTGTATTCCAAAACTGAGTCACTCAGATCACACGAGTACCCAAGCATGCTTGAAACTTATTCAAATGCAAGTGCTTCTATCTGTTGTCTTGATTGTTTCCCACTCATTCCTTTTGGTTTGGGGAACATGTCAAAATCCCATGCCCAGAGAACTTCAGGTAGAGCTCGCGGAAATGCTCAGTGGACAACCCAGGCAGGGTAAGGATCAGTATTTCCACACTACTCAGAGAATTTTTATTTTCAGTGATGGATTTTTAGCCCAATTTAAGTTGAAGAAAAGTGGTTTCGTGAAAATCGCAGAAAATTTTTTTTCAGAAACTCCGGTGTGCCTGGAGGTTGCGGTGCATTACGCGACAGTTGTATTCGAAAACTGAGTCACTCAGATCACACGAGTACCCAAGCATGCTTGAAACTCATTCAAATGCAAGTGCTTCTATCTGTTGTCTTGATTGTTTCCCACTCATTCCTTTTGGTTTGGGGAACATGTCAAAATCCCATGCCCAGAGAACTTCAAGTAGAGTTCGCGGAAATGCTCAGTGGACACCCCAGGTAGGGTAAGGATCAGCATTTCCACACTACTCAGAGAATATTCATTTTCAGGGATGGATTTTTAGCCCAATTCAAGTTGATGAAAAGTGGTTTCGTGAAAATCGCAGAAAATTTTTTTTCAGAAACTCCGGGGTGCCTGGAGGTCGCGGTGCACCACGCGACAGTTGTATTCCAAAACTGAGTCACTCAGATCACAAGAGTACCCAAGCATGCTTGAAACTCATTCAAATTCAAGTGCTTCTATCTGTTGTCTTGATTATTTCCCACACATTCCTTTTGGTTTGGGGAACATGTCAAAATCCCATGCCGAGAGAACTTCAGGTAGAGCTCGCGGAAATTCTCAGTGGACAACCCACGCAGGGTAAGGATCAGTATTTCTACACTACTCAGAGAATAATTATTTTCAGGGATGGATGTTTAGCCCAATTGAAGTTGATGAAAAGTGGTTTCGTGAAAATTGAAGAAAATTTTTTTTCAGAAACTCCGTGGTGCCTGAAGGTCGCGATGCACCACGCGACAGTTGTATTCGAAAACTGAGTCACTCAGATCACACGAGTACCCAAGCATGCTTGAAACTCATTCAAATGCAAGTGCTTCTATCTGTTGTCTTGATTGTTTCCCACTCATTCCTTTTGGTTTGGGGAACATGTCAAAATCCCATGCCCAGAGAACTTCAGGTAGAGTTCGCGGAAATGCTCAGTGGACACCCCAGGTAGGGTAAGGATCAGCATTTCCACACTACTCAGAGAATATTCATTTTCAGGGATGGATTTTTAGCCCAATTCAAGTTGATGAAAAGTGGTTTCGTGAAAATCGCAGAAAATTTTTTTTCAGAAACTCCGGGGTGCCTGGAGGTCGCGGTGCACCACGCGACAGTTGTATTCCAAAACTGAGTCACTCAGATCACACGAGTACCCAAGCATGCTTGAAACTCATTCAAATTCAAGTGCTTCTATCTGTTGTCTTGATTATTTCCCACACATTCCTTTTGGTTTGGGGAACATGTCAAAATCCCATGCCGAGAGAACTTCAGGTAGAGCTCGCGGAAATGCTCAGTGGACAACCCACGCAGGGTAAGGATCAGTATTTCCACACTACTCAGAGAATTTTTATTTTCAGTGATGGATTTTTAGCCCAATTCAAGTTGAAGAAAAGTGGTTTCGTGAAAATCGCAGAAATTTTTTTTTCAGAAACTCCGGGGTGCCTGGAGGTCGCGGTGCATCACGCGACAGTTGTATTCGAAAACGGAGTCATTCAGATTACACGAGTTCCCAAGCATGCTTGAAACTCATTCAAATGCAAGTTCTTCTATCTATTGTCTTGATTGTTTCCCACTCATTCCTTTTGGTTTGGGTAACATGTCAAAATACCATACCCAGAGAACTTCAAGTAGAGTTCGCGGAAATGCTCAGTGGACAACCCAGGCAGGGTAAGGATCAGTATTTCCACACTACTCAGAGAATTTTTATTTTCAGTGATGGATTTTTAGCCCAATTCAAGTTGAAGAAAAGTGGTTTCGTGAAAATCGCAGAAAATTTTTTTTCAGAAATTCCGGGGTGCCTGGAGGTCGCGGTGCACCACGCGACAGTTGTATTCCAAAACTGAGTCACTCAGATCACACGAGTACCCAAGCATGCTTGAAACTCATTCAAATGCAAGTGCTTCTATCTGTTGTCTTGATTGTTTCCCACTTATTCCTTTTGGTTTGGGGAACATGTCAAAATCCCATGCCCAGAGAACTTCAGGTAGAGCTCGCGGAAATGCTCAGTGGACAACCCAGGCAGGGTAAGGATCAGCAATTCCACACTACTCAGAGAATATTTATTTTCAGGGATGGATTTTTAGCCCAATTCAAGTTGATGAAAAGTGGTTTCATGAAAATTGCAGAAAATTTTTTTTCAGAAACTCCGGGGTGTCTTGAGGTCGCGGTGCACCACGCGACAGTTGTATTCCAAAACTGAGTCACTCAGATCACACTAGTACCCAAGCATGCTTGAAACTCATTCAAATGCAAGTGCTTCTATCTGTTCTCTTAATTGTTTCCCACTCATTCCTTTTGGTTTGGGGAACATGTCAAAATCCCATGCCCAGAGAACGTCAGGTAGAGTTCGGGGAAATGCTCAGTGGACAACCCAGGCAGGGTAAGGATCACCATTTACACACTACTCAGAGAATTTTTATTTTCAGGGATGGATTTTTAGCCTAATTCAAGTTGAAAAAAAGTGGTTTCGTGAAAATCGCAGAAAATTTTTTTTCAGAAACTCCGGGGTTCCTGGAGGTCGCGGTGCACCACGCGACAGTTGTTTTCGAAAACTGAGTCACTCAGATCACACGAGTACCCAAGCATGCTTGAAACTCATTCAAATGCAAGTGCTTCTATCTGTTGTCTTGTTTGTTTCCCACTCATTCCTTTTGGTTTGGGGAACATGTCAAAATCCCATGCCCAGAGAACTTCAGGTAGAGCTCGCGGAAATGCTCAGTGGACAACCCAGGCAGGGTAAGGATCAGCATTTACACACTACTCAGAGAATTTTTATTTTCAGGGATGGATTTTTAGCCCAATTCAAGTTGAAGAAAAGTGGTTTCGTGAAAATCGCAGAAAATTTTTTTTCAGAAACTCCGGGGTGCCTGGAGGTCGCGGTGCACCACGCGACAGTTGTATTCGAAAACTCAGTCATTCAGATTACACGAGTTCCCAAGCATGCTTGAAACTCATTCAAATGTAAGTTCTTCTATCTATTGTCTTGATTGTTTCCCACTCATTCCTTTTGGTTTGGGTAACATGTCAAAATCCCATGCCCAGAGAACTTCAAGTAGAGTTCGCGGAAATGCTCAGTAGACAACCCAGGCAGGGTAAGGATCAGTATTTCTACACTACTCAGAGAATATTTATTTTCAGGGATGGATTTTTAGCCCAATTCAAGTTGATGAAAAGTGGTTTCGTGAAAATTGAAGAAAATTTTTTTTCAGAAACTCCGTGGTGCCTGGAGGTCGCGATACACCACGCGACAGTTTTATTCCAAAACTGAGTCACTCAGATCACACGAGTACCCAAGCATGCTTGAAACTCATTCAAATGCAAGTGCTTCTATCTGTTGTCTTGATTGTTTCCCACTCATTCCTTTTGGTTTGGGGAACATGTCAAGATCCCATGCCGAGAGAACTTCAGGTAGAGCTCGCGGAAATGCTCAGTGGACAACCCAGGCAGGGTAAGGATCAGTATTTCTACACTACTCAGAGAATTTTTATTTTCAATGATGGATTTTTAGACCAATTCAAGTTGAAGAAAAGTGGTTTCGTGAAAATCGCAGAAAATTTTTTTTCAGAAACTCCGGGGTGCCTGGAGGTCGCGGTGCACCACGCGACAGTTGTATTCGAAAACTGAGTCACTCAGATCACACGAGTTCCCAAGCATGCTTGAAACTCATTCAAATGCAAGTTCTTTTATTTATTTTCTTTGATGTTTCCCACTCATTCCTTTTGGTTTGGGTAACATGTCAAAATCCCATGCCCAGAGAACTTCAAGTAGAGTTCGCGGAAATGCTCAGTGGACACCCCAGGTAGGGTAAGGATCAGCATTTCCACACTACTCAGAGAATATTTATTTTCAGGGATGGATTTTTAGCCCAATTCAAGTTGATGAAAAGTGGTTTAGTGAAAATTGCAGAAAATTTTTTTTCAGAAACTCCGGGGTGCCTGGAGGTCGCGGTGCACCACGCGACAGTTGTATTCCAAAACTGAGTCACTCAGATCACACGAGTACCCAAGCATGCTTGAAACTCATTCAAATTCAATTGCTTCTATCTGTTGTTTTGATTGTTTCCCACACATTCCTTTTGGTTTGGGGAACATGTCAAAATCCCATGCCCAGAGAACTTCAGGTAGAGCTCGCGGAAATGCTCAGTGGACAACCCAGGCAGGGTAAGGATCAGTATTTCTACACTACTCAGAGAATTTTTATTTTCAATAATGGATTTTTAGACCAATTCAAGTTGAAGAAAAGTGGTTTCGTGAAAATCGCAGAAAATTTTTTTTCAGAAACTCCGGGGTGCCTCGAGGTCGCGGTGCACCACGCGACAGTTGTATTCGAAAACTGAGTCACTCAGATCACACGAGTTCCCAAGCATGCTTGAAACTCATTCAAATGCAAGTTCTTCTATCTATTGTCTTGATTGTTTCCCACTCATTCCTTTTGGTTTGGGTAACATGTCAAAATCCCATGCCCAGAGAACTTCAAGTAGAGTTCGCGGAAATGCTCAGTGGACACCCCAGGTAGGGTAAGGATCAGCATTTCCACACTACTCAGAGAATATTTATTTTCAGGGATGGATTTTTAGCCCAATTCAAGTTGATGAAAAGTGGTTTTGTGAAAATCGCAGAAAATTTTTTTTCAGATACTCCGGGGTGCCTGGAGGTCGCGGTGCACCACGCGACAGTTGTATTCGAAAACTGAGTCACTCAGATCACACGAGTTCCCAAGCATGCTTGAAACTCATTCAAATGCAAGTTCTTTTATCTATTTTCTTTGATGTTTCCCACTCATTCCTTTTGGTTTGGGTAACATGTCAAAATCCCATGCCCAGAGAACTTCAAGTAGAGTTCGCGGAAATGCTCAGTGGACAACCCAGGCAGGGTAAGGATCAGTATTTCTACACTACTCAGAGAATTTTTATTTTCAATAATGGATTTTTAGCCCAATTCAAGTTGATGAAAAGTGGTTTCGTGAAAATCGCAGAAAATTTTTTTTCAGAAACTCCGGGGTGCCTGGAGGTCGCGGTGCACCACGCTACAGTTGTATTCGAAAACTGAGCCATTCAGATTACGCGAGTTCCCAAGCATGCTTGAAACTCATTCAAATGCAAGTTCTTCTATCTGTTGTCTTGATTGTTTCCCACTCATTCCTTTTGGTTTGGGGAACATGTCAAAATCCCATGCCCAGAGAACGTCAGGTAGAGTTCGCGGAAATGCTCAGTGGACAACCCAGGCAGGGTAAGGATCAGCATTTCCACACTACTCAGAGAATTTTTATTTTCAGTGATGGATTTTTAGCCCAATTTAAGTTGAAGAAAAGTGGTTTCGTGAAAATCGCAAAAAATTTTTTTTCAGAAACTCCGGTGTGTCTGGAGGTCGCGGTGCACCACGCGACAGTTGTATTCGAAAACTGAGTCACTCAGATCACACGAGTTCCCAAGCATGCTTGAAACTCATTCAAATGCAAGTTCTTCTATCTATTGTCTTGATTGTTTCCCACTCATTCCTTTTGGTTTGGGTAACATGTCAAAATCCCATGCCCAGAGAACTTCAAGTAGAGTTCGCGGAAATGCTCAGTGGACACCCCAGGTAGGGTAAGGATCAGCATTTCCACACTACTCAGAGAATATTTATTTTCAGGGATGGATTTTTAGCCCAATTCAAGTTGAAGAAAAGTGGTTTCGTGAAAATCGCAGAAAATTTTTTTTCAGAAACTCCGGGGTGCCTGGAGGTCGCGGTGCACCACGCGACAGTTGTATTCGAAAACTGAGTCATTCAGATTACGCGAGTTCCCAAGCATGCTTGAAACTCATTCAAATGCAAGTTCTTCTATCTATTGTCTTGATTGTTTCCCACTCATTCCTTTTGGTTTGGGTAACATGTCAAAATCCCATGCCCAGAGAACTTCAAGTAGAGTTCGCGGAAATGCTCAGTGGACAACCCAGGCAGGGTAAGGATCAGTATTTCTACACTACTCAGAGAATATTTATTTTCAGGGATGGATTTTTAGCCCAATTCAAGTTGATGAAAAGTGGTTTCGTGAAAATTGAAGAAAATTTTTTTTCAGAAACTCCGTGGTGCCTGGAGGTCGCGATGCACCACGCGACAGTTGTATTCCAAAACTGAGTCACTCAGATCACACGAGTACCCAAGCATGCTTGAAACTTATTCAAATGCAAGTGCTTCTATCTGTTGTCTTGATTGTTTCCCACTCATTCCTTTTGGTTTGGGGAACATGTCAAAATCCCATGCCCAGAGAACTTCAGGTAGAGCTCGTGGAAATGCTCAGTGGACAACCCAGGCAGGGTAAGGATCAGTATTTCCACACTACTCAGAGAATTTTTATTTTCAGTGATGGATTTTTAGCCCAATTTAAGTTGAAGAAAAGTGGTTTCGTGAAAATCGCAGAAAATTTTTTTTCAGAAACTCCGGTGTGCCTGGAGGTTGCGGTGCATTACGCGACAGTTGTATTCGAAAACTGAGTCACTCAGATCACACGAGTACCCAAGCATGCTTGAAACTCATTCAAATGCAAGTGCTTCTATCTGTTGTCTTGATTGTTTCCCACTCATTCCTTTTGGTTTGGGGAACATGTCAAAATCCCATGCCCAGAGAACTTCAAGTAGAGTTCGCGGAAATGCTCAGTGGACACCCCAGGTAGGGTAAGGATCAGCATTTCCACACTACTCAGAGAATATTCATTTTCAGGGATGGATTTTTAGCCCAATTCAAGTTGATGAAAAGTGGTTTCGTGAAAATCGCAGAAAATTTTTTTTCAGAAACTCCGGGGTGCCTGGAGGTCGCGGTGCACCACGCGACAGTTGTATTCCAAAACTGAGTCACTCAGATCACACGAGTACCCAAGCATGCTTGAAACTCATTCAAATTCAAGTGCTTCTATCTGTTGTCTTGATTGTTTCCCACTCATTCCTTTTGGTTTGGGGAACATGTCAAAATCCCATGCCCAGAGAACTTCAGGTAGAGTTCGCGGAAATGCTCAGTGGACACCCCAGGTAGGGTAAGGATCAGCATTTCCACACTACTCAGAGAATATTCATTTTCAGGGATGGATTTTTAGCCCAATTCAAGTTGATGAAAAGTGGTTTCGTGAAAATCGCAGAAAATTTTTTTTCAGAAACTCCGGGGTGCCTGGAGGTCGCGGTGCACCACGCGACAGTTGTATTCCAAAACTGAGTCACTCAGATCACACGAGTACCCAAGCATGCTTGAAACTCATTCAAATTCAAGTGCTTCTATCTGTTGTCTTGATTATTTCCCACACATTCCTTTTGGTTTGGGGAACATGTCAAAATCCCATGCCGAGAGAACTTCAGGTAGAGCTCGCGGAAATGCTCAGTGGACAACCCACGCAGGGTAAGGATCAGTATTTCCACACTACTCAGAGAATTTTTATTTTCAGTGATGGATTTTTAGCCCAATTCAAGTTGAAGAAAAGTGGTTTCGTGAAAATCGCAGAAAATTTTTTTTCAGAAACTCCGGGGTGCCTGGAGGTCGCGGTGCATCACGCGACAGTTGTATTCGAAAACGGAGTCATTCAGATTACACGAGTTCCCAAGCATGCTTGAAACTCATTCAAATGCAAGTTCTTCTATCTACAGATGCAGCCATTCAAAATGCGTGCGTTATTTTGCGGCATACCCCGGTGGGCGTGTCGCGGTATCACGCAGTGTCACACGGTGTCACGCAGTGTCACGTGGTTAATCGCGCGTCATTTGACGCTCTGCCAGAAACTATCCGGCGTCACCTTGTAAAACCGCCAGGGGGAGCTTAACCTCTCATGTACAGCATTTGAGCCTTTAATTTTGAACAGTGTATTACAGCATGTTAATCTTCAGTCATTAAAATGTTGGTATATTTAATGAAAGCAAGATTGCTCAGTTGGACAAAAGTACACAACCTACCTTTATCAGAAATATTTATGCATCAAAGCCTTTACCGAAGATATTACTAATAGTATTAATAATGCATGGCTTTGGACAAGCTGTATACTCAAAGTATAATTTCTTTAGCACATTTGTACAAGCACTTGGAATCTGTCCAAGCCATACTTTGTCAGGCATTTTGTTTTACTTCAACGGGCATAAAAACTCCCTTGCTTTTAACAGGGCGTTTCATAATTTCTAACTACGAAAATGATTTAAAATCCGACACTTATCATTCAACTAGAGCTCAAAATACCACAAGGATCCTCAAGAGCACAGCAAAGACTATATTAAAAGATACTTGTATGAGATACATGAGAATCCAGGCTTTTTTTTATCAATGCTTTCTTTTCCGTATACAGTACCAGATTTCATGTTACCACTTCAGAAGGGTGTCAGGGCTGTAGGGCTGTTTCGCCTCCCTGTTCATGCGAGTTGTCCTGTAGCCTACTGGTCTACGTCCCTGGCTAACAACTCGCGGGTTGTGTGTTCAAATCCCGCTGGTGCTGGACTTTTCTTTTAACAAACATTTCTTCGAAAAAATAGAATAGCGATATCATGGACAATCAATTGACTTTTATATTTCAAAATATCGCAACATGATCGATTCTAAGTCATTTTTTATAACAATGAATAGTCACCTTCTTCCCTTCTGACAACGGTCCCTGCTTCTGCTTCCTTCTTCTATTGTGTGTGTGTGTGCGTAACAGAGTAAATTTTTATAGAAGAAATGGAGGCTGGACAGGATGCGTTACAATATAAACAGTTATATTGATTTAAATCGTGTTCTGATTTAAATCGCAAACGCGTGTTTAATTATATGTGTTTTTTTAGTCATAATCAGGCTAATGCAACATAAGTTGATACAGTATCTTTGTCTTCTAAGTATCTTAATAAACATTCAGCATAGCTTTCTACTAGTTTAGATTTATATTTCTTGGGATTTAGGGATCAAACGTGGAAGGATTAGATTGTAATACGTTTTAGAAAAGTGTAATCTACAGTATACCTGCCCAGACTGTACGCCTTCCTAAACTAGTGTCCTGCCCTTCCCCGCGCACCCCAGCCGGGCGCTCTTCGACCTGTGCCCGGGACGAATGTATATTTTGATATTTACACCCGGCGCGGCACCGAGGGAGCGTCTGCATTTATAACCTAGTTTTTAAAATTAGTCAAGCAATATGAAGCATCTCCTTTAACTTTTAAGTCCCTTAAATACATTGAGCACAGCTTTCTCACCACTTAAGATTACTTTTTTGGTATCATCCTTACACAAAGCAGAAACTTTCCGATGACATACGGTACAAGTGGAAAGATTACAGATTTTAATCGTCTTTAATTTTGTTACGTTATACGTTTTAGGAACGTTTCATCTAAACAAACACCACAAAACTATTCTCGATTGTATTTCTGAATGTTATGTTACACCTACAGTAGTTCACTGCTTTAAATATATCGAATTAAGAATGTTAGGTGTAGCACTTTAGATCTTTTTTTCTGAACCAGTGAAAATCTGATCATGTTCCTCTATAACAATAATAAAAAACTTTATTTTACATATCACCTTTAAAAGTGGCATCTCAAAGCAATACAGTAGATCGAAAAACAGTTAAAAGGGACCAAAGTAAATACCAGACAAACGCAAACGCGTTTTTAATAAAATGCTTTTATTCATTCAGCAGGGAGTGAGAGGGACATCCAGCAGAGAGAGACACACACACCGGTTTCCATTGACAAAATTGTTTTTTTTTCAATTCCTCTTGTCTAACAGGAATGTTTTGTTTGTGGACAGACTGTTAGACTAGAGGAAAAGAGCGCCTCCTTGTACGAAGCATTTCGTTGATCCGATCACGAATTCTTTTCCAGTCGCACGAAGTAAGAGTTGAGAATCTCCGATTCACCATGCGACTAATGGTTTCCCGGAGATTGCAAGGCAAGGCACTTTTGCCTCTGGACCCATCGAAATTTACAGACGTTGTCCACCCCCAGTAAATTTCAAAAGTCACAAGATTTCGAAACACGAGGGCGGCGTAGCGGTCGGCTCTTGCTTTCCCGTCTATGCCAATGCACTGCAAGTACAACCCCCCCTCCATCTCCTGAGTGATGGGTAGCAGTTGGATATCTGGGAGAATTATTCGTCCCACTGGCGTCTGTGAATTCCGCTCTGTGAACGGTGCTTCCTGGGGGGAGATAGACAGCGGGGACAGCATCAACAAATTCCTGCGCGGTGGTGAGTGGAGAGGCCGGGATGGAGTGTCCTGAGGCGGTGTGTGCTCTGTGGGGGGCAGAGCTTCTGCCAGGCATTGCAACCTGCGCGGCGGGGAGAGGCACTTATCAGGAGACAGCTGCTCAACTGTTTGACTGCCGGAACATACTGTCTCCTTCCTCTGCATTTTCAGGAGTGCCTCTAGCCTCCCAATCCTCCCCAGTAATGCATCGTACTGCTCCCGCTGCTGCCGAAATGTCTCCACACAGATGCTGCTTCTACATGTTGGCACCCTGGCCAGTGGCCGAGAGCAGAGACCCACGGCCTGTGGCAAAATAAAATTAATGTAAGAAATAGTCACACAGTAGTATTCATCAGTCGCGGAACAGACGTCAAAACAAACTTTTCTTTTTTTCCGTCTTACCGCTTTCTTTTTTACTGTCCTGGTGGTAGATTTCGAAGATCGTTTCGCCCGTGCGGTGTTTTCTTGAAGAACAGGCTACCAAGAAATAATTATAATTGAATTTAAAATTCAAAACGGCAATAATACCTTGTAATATGCGCTGTAATCGCGTATTTCAGATGAAGTCTGCTGTATTTGCTTACCCTTCGCTCTTTGGAAGCTGGGGCGGCAGAAGCACCCCGTCTCTTCCCGTAAAAGGTCTTGGTCTCCATACTGTACTGTGGTCGCTGTAGTGCAGGATCGCAGTTTTTTTTGTGATGGGAGCTCACCCAATCCCTTGGTGTATTTATGCTATATTCACGTGTACGGCTAGAATGTTCATTGTCTTCCAATGAAAGGCGGGTGCCTTTTGCCGAAGTCGGGAGACATTAGAGGCTTGCCACACCCGGACTGTTAAACCAACGCATTAGCACGTCAAAGCCCATCGAGGACCCGGGCGCAATAATTGTTTTGTCCCTTGATTTACTGATCTGCATTAATTATGGAAATCGAGTTCCTGCTCTTTGCAGACGACCTGGTCCTGCTGTCGCCCACAGAACAGAGGCTGCGCCAGAACCTGGCACTGCTGGAGCAGCACTGTCAGACCTGGGCGCCGACAGTCAAACAACAAAACCAGAGTTATGGTTTTCCAGAAAAAAAGCCAGACCTCAGGGAAACAGGTACAAATTTACACTTAACAACACATTAACACCTAACAACGGGAGCAGGGACGAATTAGGCCAGTACCCACTATTGTTAAACATACAGAAAAGGATATTAAAGTATTGAATATTAGTATTGGCTTTAGTATTGGCCATACAGAACATTAAAGTGCCCCTTTTCCATTCAGCGGGTGCCTGAGCCGCTGTGTCCTATCTTCTGACAGTCGCCGTTGTGAATGTCTGTAGAGTGTATCTTATTTTTAGTACTATATTTTTGTATTATATTCCCTATTAATCAAACTCTAAGAGTATGTATCGGCTTGTCCCCTCCTCCTCCCCTCTCAAGTAATAACTTAACTATATGTGCAAACGTTTCATATGTTGCTGTTGTGAATGGCTGTGGAGGAAGCATTCATAAGAATGCTTCAAGAACATTCAAGAACATTCCATAAGAATCAGCGCTTTTACAGTATATATCGCCTTTAAAGGTGGCTTCTCAAAACGCTTTACAGGATAAAGACAACAAGAACAGCAACAACAACAATATTGTATTTCATTGCACTTTGAAAACCAAGTAATAACTTAACTATATGTGCAAACGTTTCATACAGTATGTTGCTGTTGTGAATGGCTGTGGAGTGAACCGTATCTTATTTGCCTTGCGTCCTGGTTATCTCGCGCGCCCCCCCTCAATTCAATTCAATTCAAGGTGTTTTATTAGCATGACAGATGGGTTCGATCAGTGTCGGGTATTTACTTCGCTTTGAGATTCCACCTTTAAAGGTGATATATAAATTTTTGACTAAAATAAATTGATATCTTTGTCTTCTAAGCTCTCTGTGTACAGTAGAGCCTCCTGTCCAGCCAGCACATGTCCACAGACATACACAACAGCGACATATCATAAAACGTTTGCACATATAGTTAAATTATTAGTTGTTTTTCAGGAAGTCAAAAAAAACACTTGAACAACTTATCCAGTCTCTCGAAATAAAAAAAACTAATAATAATGTAACATGCCACTGTTTGTTCATGAACAAAGTTACAGTATACTGAGATTTCCTTAGATACGCGATTAAAAAATAAATAAAACTTTGAATCCCCGGCGGAACACATTCCATAAGAATCAGCGCTTAAATATATCGAATTAAGAAAGTTAGGTGTAGCACTTTAGATCTTTTTTTCTGAACCAGGGAAAATCTGATCATGTTTCTCTATAACAATAATAAAAAACTTTATTTTACATATCACCTTTAAAAGTGGTAGTACCTTTTTTAGTACTATATTTTTGTATTATATTCCCTATTAATCAAACTCTAAGAGTATGTATCGGCTTGTCTGTCAGGTCTTTTTTCTCTATTTGAATTGTCGTTTACACCTCGCACGACTTTAAAAGCTAGCAAGACAGGTTTCGATTCACATTAGCTGGCGAGCCTTGTTAACAAAAAAACTAATAACAATGTAACATGCCACTGTTTGTTCATGAACAAAGTTATACTGAGATTTCCTTAGATACGCGATTAAAAAATAAACGTTTCATATGTAGCTGTTGTGAATGCCTGTGGAGTGTCTCCTATTAAGCTCTAAATTGCATTTTGAGCGCGGTTTTTGACTTTTTTTAAATTGCATTTTGGGCGCGGACAGCACATCCAAGGGTTAATGAACTGCGCCAAGAAATTTAAAATAGTCTTCTTTAGGTGTGAGGGTAGGAGTGGACCGCAGCAGGCATAATCAGAACACCAGGAAAACAAAGAACAGGACAGGTGAGATGTGTATCCAGAAAGCGAGTGATCAGAAAAAGGAAATGGTGTTACGCCCAGGTTTTCGACCCAATTGTTTTAACTTGCTAATGCATCAGACACATTTCCTGGCGTATTGTGTTTTAAATAAAATAGGAGTGTCTTTCCCTGGCATTAGCTCATCGGTATGGTGTAAGGTTTATCTGTACCATACCATACAGTATATAGGTACAGAATTCAAGCTGCACCACTGTATCGCTTTGGTAGGGGGACGGACAATGGCCAAAATCACGAAGACTCTCTCACACCAAATAATGAAGATGAAAAGAAACGGGAAGTCAACACGGGACATTGTACAGCAGTTGGCTTCGATGGACATCTTCGTTTCTGAAAGCACAGTGAGACGGCATTATAAAGGGGAGAGGAGGCAAAGAGAATCTAAACCAAGGACGATTCAAAGGTAAATAAATTTCTAAAAATACCTTTCTTGCATGTAAATACAACTACGCACATTGTTTTTAAAACTAACTGCTGATCTCTTTTTTTTCAAGTCCTATTGTGCGAGCTATCGACAACCTGACCGATGAAAATGATGAGCTACCGGCGATGCAAGTCCAAAGACGGCTATGGGCTGACCTCGGTGCGAATATTAGCCCGACATCGATAAGAAGAGTACGCAGGAGGCTTGGATGGAGATACAGAAAAACCAACACATGCCCGATGATAAGGCTAAAAAACAAAGAGGAAAGACTCAAGCAAGCGCTCCAATGGATTGAACAGGGGGAGGCATTTCAGGATGTACTTTTTACCGACGAAACAACAGTGGCTCTGGAACAGTTTTCCACAATGGCATTTTGCAAAAAGGGGAGATATGTGGACAAGCCAAAGCCCAAACATCCACTGAAGGTTCACGTCTGGGGGGGTATTTCTAGAAGAGGCCCGGGACCACTTCTTATTTTTGAAGGAATTATGGACCGTGTATTTTTTGAGGACGTCGTGGTCACACAGCATGCTGCCCCATATATCAGGGAGCAGTTTGGATCAAGGCACCGTCTCTTTCAAGACAACGATCCGAAACACACAGCAGCAAGGGCGAGGCTTATAGCAGAAGGAGTGAACTGGGTGAAAACTCCAGCCGAATCCCCAGATCTAAATCCGATAGAGATGGTTTGGCATTCGTTGAAAGACTACGTTCGGAAAACCGCTAAGCCCGCCACAAAGCAGGAACTGATCGATGCGATCTATAAATTCTGGGAGGAAGAACTGACCGAACAAAATTGTAACAATTTTATTAACAGGCTGTTTCGTGTTCTTCCTAGGATTGTTGACCGGGGCGGGGGACATTCGGGAATGTAAGTCTGGGAAAGACAGTCTGTCCACAAACAAAACATGTAAAAAAAACAATTACTTTTTGTCAATGGAAACCGGTGTGTGTGTCTCTCTCTGCTGGATGTCCCTCTCACTCCCTGCTGAATGAATAAAAGCATTTTATTAAAAACGCGTTTGCGTTTGTCTGGTATTTACTTTGGTCCCTTTTAACTGTTTTTCGATCTACTGTATTGCTTTGAGATGCCACTTTTAAAGGTGATATGTAAAATAAAGTTTTTTATTATTGTTATAGAGGAACATGATCAGATTTTCACTGGTTCAGAAAAAAAGATCTAAAGTGCTACACCTAACATTCTTAATTCGATATATTTAAAGCAGTGAACTACTGTAGGTGTAACATAACATTCAGAAATACAATCGAGAATAGTTTTGTGGTGTTTGTTTAGATGAAACGTTCCTAAAACGTATAACGTAACAAAATTAAAGACGATTAAAATCTGTAATCTTTCCACTTGTACCGTATGTCATCGGAAAGTTTCTGCTTTGTGTAAGGATGATACCAAAAAAGTAATCTTAAGTGGTGAGAAAGCTGTGCTCAATGTATTTAAGGGACTTAAAAGTTAAAGGAGATGCTTCATATTGCTTGACTAATTTTAAAAACTAGGTTATAAATGCAGACGCTCCCTCGGTGCCGCGCCGGGTGTAAATATCAAAATATACATTCGTCCCGGGCACAGGTCGAAGAGCGCCCGGCTGGGGTGCGCGGGGAAGGGCAGGACACTAGTTTAGGAAGGCGTACAGTCTGGGCAGGTATACTGTAGATTACACTTTTCTAAAACGTATTACAATCTAATCCTTCCACGTTTGATCCCTAAATCCCAAGAAATATAAATCTAAACTAGTAGAAAGCTATGCTGAATGTTTATTAAGATACTTAGAAGACAAAGATACTGTATCAACTTATGTTGCATTAGCCTGATTATGACTAAAAAAACACATATAATTAAACACGCGTTTGCGATTTAAATCAGAACACGATTTAAATCAATATAACTGTTTATATTGTAACGCATCCTGTCCAGCCTCCATTTCTTCTATAAAAATTTACTCTGTTACGCACACACACACACAATAGAAGAAGGAAGCAGAAGCAGGGACCGTTGTCAGAAGGGAAGAAGGTGACTATTCATTGTTATAAAAAATGACTTAGAATCGATCATGTTGCGATATTTTGAAATATAAAAGTCAATTGATTGTCCATGATATCGCTATTCTATTTTTTCGAAGAAATGTTTGTTAAAAGAAAAGTCCAGCACCAGCGGGATTTGAACACACAACCCGCGAGTTGTTAGCCAGGCACGTAGACCAGTAGGCTACAGGACAACTCGCATGAACAGGGAGGCGAAACAGCCCAACACAGCCCTGTCGCAGTACACGAATATAATCATATCGTTATTAAATTCTTTACTGTGGATACGCGATTCCATATTATATTAGCAGAAAAGCTTAAAACTACCACTTTTTCACACGCTATTTTACATGCTAGTTAAATTTAATTTATTTATATATTATATATTTATAGCTCTGACCAAGGGAAATGTCTCATTTTTTCAAAGAAATGTTTGTTTGTTGATTGTTATCAAAAATGACTTAGAATCGATATTTTGAAATATAAAAGTCAATTGATTGTCTATAATATCGCTATTCTATTTTTTCGAAGAAATGTTTGTTAAAAGAGAAGTCCAGCACCAGTGGGATTTGAACACACAACCTACAAGTTGTCCTGCAAGTTGTTAGCCAGGCACGTAGACCAGTAGGCTACAAGACAGCTCGCATGAACAGGCAGGCGAAACAGCCCTACACAGCCCTGCCGCACTACACGAATACCGTTATTAAATTCTTTAGATACGCGATTCCATATTATATTCCCTTTTAATCAAATTCTAAAAGTATGCTTGTTGACTCCGATATCGCGTTAGTTAAAGACTTCGATGCTTAAAATGTTTAGGGAGAAATGGAATACTGGTGTGTATTTTTTTCTTTAAAGTACCAAGACCAGCTATATACTGTATGTTTATGTTCCAGAATTAATATCGTTTTTGGCCTTCACACGCGTTACAGTATGCTCCTATTCTTTTTATGCTCAGCTACTAAGATTTCCCTTCAGTGGTAAAATTCAATATCTACAACGGGCACAGCAAAGACGTTTACCGTAAGTCTTTCTACGACAGACCAACGGACCACGAGTGCCCCTGTCGGTCAACCAATCACGTACTGCGGTGCCGCGCGTCATCTTGCGTCATACTGAGCGACGTCACCTGCGGTACGTGTCTGTAACGCGCACTTTGAATGGCTGCATCTGTATTGTCTTGATTGTTTCCCACTCATTCCTTTTGGTTTGGGTAACATGTCAAAATACCATACCCAGAGAACTTCAAGTAGAGTTCGCGGAAATGCTCAGTGGACAACCCAGGCAGGGTAAGGATCAGTATTTCCACACTACTCAGAGAATTTTTATTTTCAGTGATGGATTTTTAGCCCAATTCAAGTTGAAGAAAAGTGGTTTCGTGAAAATCGCAGAAAATTTTTTTTCAGAAATTCCGGGGTGCCTGGAGGTCGCGGTGCACCACGCGACAGTTGTATTCCAAAACTGAGTCACTCAGATCACACGAGTACCCAAGCATGCTTGAAACTCATTCAAATGCAAGTGCTTCTATCTGTTGTCTTGATTGTTTCCCACTTATTCCTTTTGGTTTGGGGAACATGTCAAAATCCCATGCCCAGAGAACTTCAGGTAGAGCTCGCGGAAATGCTCAGTGGACAACCCAGGCAGGGTAAGGATCAGCAATTCCACACTACTCAGAGAATATTTATTTTCAGGGATGGATTTTTAGCCCAATTCAAGTTGATGAAAAGTGGTTTCATGAAAATTGCAGAAAATTTTTTTTCAGAAACTCCGGGGTGTCTTGAGGTCGCGGTGCACCACGCGACAGTTGTATTCCAAAACTGAGTCACTCAGATCACACTAGTACCCAAGCATGCTTGAAACTCATTCAAATGCAAGTGCTTCTATCTGTTCTCTTAATTGTTTCCCACTCATTCCTTTTGGTTTGGGGAACATGTCAAAATCCCATGCCCAGAGAACGTCAGGTAGAGTTCGGGGAAATGCTCAGTGGACAACCCAGGCAGGGTAAGGATCACCATTTACACACTACTCAGAGAATTTTTATTTTCAGGGATGGATTTTTAGCCTAATTCAAGTTGAAAAAAAGTGGTTTCGTGAAAATCGCAGAAAATTTTTTTTCAGAAACTACGGGGTTCCTGGAGGTCGCGGTGCACCACGCGACAGTTGTTTTCGAAAACTGAGTCACTCAGATCACACGAGTACCCAAGCATGCTTGAAACTCATTCAAATGCAAGTGCTTCTATCTGTTGTCTTGTTTGTTTCCCACTCATTCCTTTTGGTTTGGGGAACATGTCAAAATCCCATGCCCAGAGAACTTCAGGTAGAGCTCGCGGAAATGCTCAGTGGACAACCCAAGCAGGGTAAGGATCAGCATTTACACACTACTCAGAGAATTTTTATTTTCAGGGATGGATTTTTAGCCCAATTCAAGTTGAAGAAAAGTGGTTTCGTGAAAATCGCAGAAAATTTTTTTTCAGAAACTCCGGGGTGCCTGGAGGTCGCGGTGCACCACGCGACAGTTGTATTCGAAAACTGAGTCATTCAGATTACACGAGTTCCCAAGCATGCTTGAAACTCATTCAAATGCAAGTTCTTCTATCTATTGTCTTGATTGTTTCCCACTCATTCCTTTTGGTTTGGGTAACATGTCAAAATCCCATGCCCAGAGAACTTCAAGTAGAGTTCGCGGAAATGCTCAGTAGACAACCCAGGCAGGGTAAGGATCAGTATTTCTACACTACTCAGAGAATATTTATTTTCAGGGATGGATTTTTAGCCCAATTCAAGTTGATGAAAAGTGGTTTCGTGAAAATTGAAGAAAATTTTTTTTCAGAAACTCCGTGGTGCCTGGAGCTCGCGATACACCACGCGACAGTTTTATTCCAAAACTGAGTCACTCAGATCACACGAGTACCCAAGCATGCTTGAAACTCATTCAAATGCAAGTGCTTCTATCTGTTGTCTTGATTGTTTCCCACTCATTCCTTTTGGTTTGGGGAACATGTCAAGATCCCATGCCGAGAGAACTTCAGGTAGAGCTCGCGGAAATGCTCAGTGGACAACCCAGGCAGGGTAAGGATCAGTATTTCTACACTACTCAGAGAATTTTTATTTTCAATGATGGATTTTTAGACCAATTCAAGTTGAAGAAAAGTGGTTTCGTGAAAATCGCAGAAAATTTTTTTTCAGAAACTCCGGGGTGCCTGGAGGTCGCGGTGCACCACGCGACAGTTGTATTCGAAAACTGAGTCACTCAGATCACACGAGTTCCCAAGCATGCTTGAAACTCATTCAAATGCAAGTTCTTTTATCTATTTTCTTTGATGTTTCCCACTCATTCCTTTTGGTTTGGGTAACATGTCAAAATCCCATGCCCAGAGAACTTCAAGTAGAGTTCGCGGAAATGCTCAGTGGACACCCCAGGTAGGGTAAGGATCAGCATTTCCACACTACTCAGAGAATATTTATTTTCAGGGATGGATTTTTAGCCCAATTCAAGTTGATGAAAAGTGGTTTAGTGAAAATTGCAGAAAATTTTTTTTCAGAAACTCCGGGGTGCCTGGAGGTCGCGGTGCACCACGCGACAGTTGTATTCCAAAACTGAGTCACTCAGATCACACGAGTACCCAAGCATGCTTGAAACTCATTCAAATTCAATTGCTTCTATCTGTTGTTTTGATTGTTTCCCACACATTCCTTTTGGTTTGGGGAACATGTCAAAATCCCATGCCCAGAGAACTTCAGGTAGAGCTCGCGGAAATGCTCAGTGGACAACCCAGGCAGGGTAAGGATCAGTATTTCTACACTACTCAGAGAATTTTTATTTTCAATAATGGATTTTTAGACCAATTCAAGTTGAAGAAAAGTGGTTTCGTGAAAATCGCAGAAAATTTTTTTTCAGAAACTCCGGGGTGCCTCGAGGTCGCGGTGCACCACGCGACAGTTGTATTCGAAAACTGAGTCACTCAGATCACACGAGTTCCCAAGCATGCTTGAAACTCATTCAAATGCAAGTTCTTCTATCTATTGTCTTGATTGTTTCCCACTCATTCCTTTTGGTTTGGGTAACATGTCAAAATCCCATGCCCAGAGAACTTCAAGTAGAGTTCGCGGAAATGCTCAGTGGACACCCCAGGTAGGGTAAGGATCAGCATTTCCACACTACTCAGAGAATATTTATTTTCAGGGATGGATTTTTAGCCCAATTCAAGTTGATGAAAAGTGGTTTTGTGAAAATCGCAGAAAATTTTTTTTCAGATACTCCGGGGTGCCTGGAGGTCGCGGTGCACCACGCGACAGTTGTATTCGAAAACTGAGTCACTCAGATCACACGAGTTCCCAAGCATGCTTGAAACTCATTCAAATGCAAGTTCTTTTATCTATTTTCTTTGATGTTTCCCACTCATTCCTTTTGGTTTGGGTAACATGTCAAAATCCCATGCCCAGAGAACTTCAAGTAGAGTTCGCGGAAATGCTCAGTGGACAACCCAGGCAGGGTAAGGATCAGTATTTCTACACTACTCAGAGAATTTTTATTTTCAATAATGGATTTTTAGCCCAATTCAAGTTGATGAAAAGTGGTTTCGTGAAAATCGCAGAAAATTTTTTTTCAGAAACTCCGGGGTGCCTGGAGGTCGCGATGCACCACGCTACAGTTGTATTCGAAAACTGAGCCATTCAGATTACGCGAGTTCCCAAGCATGCTTGAAACTCATTCAAATGCAAGTTCTTCTATCTGTTGTCTTGATTGTTTCCCACTCATTCCTTTTGGTTTGGGGAACATGTCAAAATCCCATGCCCAGAGAACGTCAGGTAGAGTTCGCGGAAATGCTCAGTGGACAACCCAGGCAGGGTAAGGATCAGCATTTCCACACTACTCAGAGAATATTTATTTTCAGGGATGGATTTTTAGCCCAATTCAAGTTGATGAAAAGTGGTTTCATGAAAATTGCAGAAAATTTTTTTTCAGAAACTCCGGGGTGTCTTGAGGTCGCGGTACACCACGCGACAGTTGTATTCCAAAACTGAGTCACTCAGATCACACTAGTACCCAAGCATGCTTGAAACTCATTCAAATGCAAGTGCTTCTATCTGTTCTCTTAATTGTTTCCCACTCATTCCTTTTCGTTTGGGGAACATGTCAAAATCCCATGCCCAGAGAACTTCAAGTAGAGTTCGCGGAAATCCTCAGTGGACACCCCAGGTAGTGTAAGGATCAGCATTTCCACACTACTCAGAGAATATTTATTTTCAGGGATGGATTTTTAGCCCAATTCAAGTTGATGAAAAGTGGTTTCGTGAAAATTGCAGAAAATTTTTTTTCAGAAACTCCGGGGTGCCTGGAGGTCGCGGTGCACCACGCGACAGTTGTTTTCGAAAACTGAGTCACTCAGATCACACGAGTACCCAAGCATGCTTGAAACTCATTCAAATGCAAGTGCTTCTATCTGTTGTCTTGTTTGTTTCCCACTCATTCCTTTTGGTTTGGGGAACATGTCAAAATCCCATGCCCAGAGAACTTCAGGTAGAGCTCGCGGAAATGCTCAGTGGACAACCCAGGCAGGGTAAGGATCAGCATTTACACACTACTCAGAGAATTTTTATTTTCAGGGATGGATTTTTAGCCCAATTCAAGTTGAAGAAAAGTGGTTTCGTGAAAATCGCAGAAAATTTTTTTTCAGAAACTCCGGGGTGCCTGGAGGTCGCGGTGCACCACGCGACAGTTGTATTCGAAAACTGAGTCATTCAGATTACACGAGTTCCCAAGCATGCTTGAAACTCATTCAAATGCAAGTTCTTCTATCTATTGTCTTGATTGTTTCCCACTCATTCCTTTTGGTTTGGGTAACATGTCAAAATCCCATGCCCAGAGAACTTCAAGTAGAGTTCGCGGAAATGCTCAGTGGACAACCCAGGCAGGGTAAGGATCAGTATTTCTACACTACTCAGAGAATATTTATTTTCAGGGATGGATTTTTAGCCCAATTCAAGTTGATGAAAAGTGGTTTCGTGAAAATTGAAGAAAATTTTTTTTCAGAAACTCCGTGGTGCCTGGAGGTCGCGATACACCACGCGACAGTTTTATTCCAAAACTGAGTCACTCAGATCACACGAGTACCCAAGCATGCTTGACACTCATTCAAATGCAAGTGCTTCTATCTGTTGTCTTGATTGTTTCCCACTCATTCCTTTTGGTTTGGGGAACATGTCAAAATCCCATGCCCAGAGAACTTCAGGTAGAGCTCGCGGAAATGCTCAGTGGACAACCCAGGTAGGGTAAGGATCAGCATTTCCACACTACTCAGAGAATATTTATTTTCAGGGATGGATTTTTAGCCCAATTCAAGTTGATGAAAAGTGGTTTCGTGAAAATTGAAGAAAATTTTTTTTCAGAAACTCCGTGGTGCCTGGAGGTCGCGGTGCACCACGCGACAGTTGTATTCCAAAACTGAGTCACTCAGATCACACGAGTACCCAAGCATGCTTGAAACTCATTCAAATGCAAGTGCTTCTATCTGTTGTCTTGATTGTTTCCCACTCATTCCTTTTGGTTTGGGGAACATGTCAAAATCCCATGCCCAGAGAACTTCAGGTAGAGCTCGCGGAAATGCTCAGTAGACAACCCAGGCAGGGTAAAGATCAGTATTTCTACACTACTCAGAGAATTTTTATTTTCAGTGATGGATTTTTAGACCAATTCAAGTTGAAGAAAAGTGGTTTCGTGAAAATCGCAGAAAATTTTTTTTCAGAAACTCCGGGGTGCCTGGAGGTCGCGGTGCACCACGCGACAGTTGTATTCGAAAACTGAGTCACTCAGATCACACGAGTTCCCAAGCATACTTGAAACTCATTCAAATGCAAGTTCTTTTATCTATTTTCTTTGATGTTTCCCACTCATTCCTTTTGGTTTGGGTAACATGTCAAAATCCCATGCCCAGAGAACTTCAAGTAGAGTTCGCGGAAATGCTCAGTGGACACCCCAGGTAGGGTAAGGATCAGCATTTCCACACTACTCAGAGAATATTTATTTTCAGGGATGGATTTTTAGCCCAATTCAAGTTGATGAAAAGTGGTTTCGTGAAAATTGCAGAAAATTTTTTTTCAGAAACTCCGGGGTGCCTGGAGGTCGCGGTGCACCACGCGACAGTTGTATTCCAAAACTGAGTCACTCAGATCACACGAGTACCCAAGCATGCTTGAAACTCATTCAAATTCAATTGCTTCTATCTGTTGTCTTGATTGTTTCCCACACATTCCTTTTGGTTTGGGGAACATGTCAAAATCCCATGCCCAGAGAACTTCAAGTAGAGCTCGCGGAAATGCTCAGTGGACAACCCAGGCAGGGTAAGGATCAGCATTTACACACTACTCAGAGAATTTTTATTTTCAGGGATGGATTTTTAGCCCAATTCAAGTTGAAGAAAAGTGGTTTCGTGAAAATCGCAGAAAATTTTTTTTCAGAAACTCCGGGGTGCCTGGAGGTCGCGGTGCACCACGCGACAGTTGTATTCGAAAACTGAGTCATTCAGATTACACGAGTTCCCAAGCATGCTTGAAACTCATTCAAATGCAAGTTCTTCTATCTATTGTCTTGATTGTTTCCCACTCATTCCTTTTGGTTTGGGTAACATGTCAAAATCCCATGCCCAGAGAACTTCAAGTAGAGTTCGCGGAAATGCTCAGTGGACAACCCAGGCAGGGTAAGGATCAGTATTTCTACACTACTCAGAGAATATTTATTTTCAGGGATGGATTTTTAGCCCAATTCAAGTTGATGAAAAGTGGTTTCGTGAAAATTGAAGAAAATTTTTTTTCAGAAACTCCGTGGTGCCTGGAGGTCGCGATACACCACGCGACAGTTTTATTCCAAAACTGAGTCACTCAGATCACACGAGTACCCAAGCATGCTTGAAACTCATTCAAATGCAAGTGCTTCTATCTGTTGTCTTGATTGTTTCCCACTCATTCCTTTTGGTTTGGGGAACATGTCAAAATCCCATGCCCAGAGAACTTCAGGTAGAGCTCGCGGAAATGCTCAGTGGACAACACAGGCAGGGTAAAGATCAGTATTTCTACACTACTCAGAGAATTTTTATTTTCAGTGATGGATTTTTAGACCAATTCAAGTTGAAGAAAAGTGGTTTCGTGAAAATCGCAGAAAATTTTTTTTCAGAAACTCCGGGGTGCCTGGAGGTCGCGGTGCACCACGCGACAGTTGTTTTCGAAAACTGAGTCACTCAGATCACACGAGTACCCAAGCATGCTTGAAACTCATTCAAATGCAAGTGCTTCTATCTGTTGTCTTAATTGTTTCCCACTCATTCCTTTTGGTTTGGGGAACATGTCAAAATCCCATGCCCAGAGAACTTCAGGTAGAGCTCGCGGAAATGCTCAGTGGACAACCCAGGCAGGGTAAAGATCAGTATTTCTACACTACTCAGAGAATTTTTATTTTCAGTGATGGATTTTTAGACCAATTCAAGTTGAAGAAAAGTGGTTTCGTGAAAATTGCAGAAAATTTTTTTTCAGAAACTCCGGGGTGCCTGGAGGTCGCGGTGCACCACGCGACAGTTGTTTTCGAAAACTGAGTCACTCAGATCACACGAGTACCCAAGCATGCTTGAAACTCATTCAAATGCAAGTGCTTCTATCTGTTGTCTTGTTTGTTTCCCACTCATTCCTTTTGGTTTGGGGAACATGTCAAAATCCCATGCCCAGAGAACTTCAGGTAGAGCTCGCGGAAATGCTCAGTGGACAACCCAGGCAGGGTAAGGATCAGCATTTACACACTACTCAGAGAATTTTTATTTTCAGGGATGGATTTTTAGCCCAATTCAAGTTGAAGAAAAGTGGTTTCGTGAAAATCGCAGAAAATTTTTTTTCAGAAACTCCGGGGTGCCTGGAGGTCGCGGTGCACCACGCGACAGTTGTATTCGAAAACTGAGTCATTCAGATTACACGAGTTCCCAAGCATGCTTGAAACTCATTCAAATGCAAGTTCTTCTATCTATTGTCTTGATTGTTTCCCACTCATTCCTTTTGGTTTGGGTAACATGTCAAAATCCCATGCCCAGAGAACTTCAAGTAGAGTTCGCGGAAATGCTCAGTGGACAACCCAGGCAGGGTAAGGATCAGTATTTCTACACTACTCAGAGAATATTTATTTTCAGGGATGGATTTTTAGCCCAATTCAAGTTGATGAAAAGTGGTTTCGTGAAAATTGAAGAAAATTTTTTTTCAGAAACTCCGTGGTGCCTGGAGGTCGCGATACACCACGCGACAGTTTTATTCCAAAACTGAGTCACTCAGATCACACGAGTACCCAAGCATGCTTGACACTCATTCAAATGCAAGTGCTTCTATCTGTTGTCTTGATTGTTTCCCACTCATTCCTTTTGGTTTGGGGAACATGTCAAAATCCCATGCCCAGAGAACTTCAGGTAGAGCTCGCGGAAATGCTCAGTGGACAACCCAGGTAGGGTAAGGATCAGCATTTCCACACTACTCAGAGAATATTTATTTTCAGGGATGGATTTTTAGCCCAATTCAAGTTGATGAAAAGTGGTTTCGTGAAAATTGAAGAAAATTTTTTTTCAGAAACTCCGTGGTGCCTGGAGGTCGCGGTGCACCACGCGACAGTTGTATTCCAAAACTGAGTCACTCAGATCACACGAGTACCCAAGCATGCTTGAAACTCATTCAAATGCAAGTGCTTCTATCTGTTGTCTTGATTGTTTCCCACTCATTCCTTTTGGTTTGGGGAACATGTCAAAATCCCATGCCCAGAGAACTTCAGGTAGAGCTCGCGGAAATGCTCAGTAGACAACCCAGGCAGGGTAAAGATCAGTATTTCTACACTACTCAGAGAATTTTTATTTTCAGTGATGGATTTTTAGACCAATTCAAGTTGAAGAAAAGTGGTTTCGTGAAAATCGCAGAAAATTTTTTTTCAGAAACTCCGGGGTGCCTGGAGGTCGCGGTGCACCACGCGACAGTTGTATTCGAAAACTGAGTCACTCAGATCACACGAGTTCCCAAGCATACTTGAAACTCATTCAAATGCAAGTTCTTTTATCTATTTTCTTTGATGTTTCCCACTCATTCCTTTTGGTTTGGGTAACATGTCAAAATCCCATGCCCAGAGAACTTCAAGTAGAGTTCGCGGAAATGCTCAGTGGACACCCCAGGTAGGGTAAGGATCAGCATTTCCACACTACTCAGAGAATATTTATTTTCAGGGATGGATTTTTAGCCCAATTCAAGTTGATGAAAAGTGGTTTCGTGAAAATTGCAGAAAATTTTTTTTCAGAAACTCCGGGGTGCCTGGAGGTCGCGGTGCACCACGCGACAGTTGTATTCCAAAACTGAGTCACTCAGATCACACGAGTACCCAAGCATGCTTGAAACTCATTCAAATTCAATTGCTTCTATCTGTTGTCTTGATTGTTTCCCACACATTCCTTTTGGTTTGGGGAACATGTCAAAATCCCATGCCCAGAGAACTTCAAGTAGAGCTCGCGGAAATGCTCAGTGGACAACCCAGGCAGGGTAAGGATCAGCATTTACACACTACTCAGAGAATTTTTATTTTCAGGGATGGATTTTTAGCCCAATTCAAGTTGAAGAAAAGTGGTTTCGTGAAAATCGCAGAAAATTTTTTTTCAGAAACTCCGGGGTGCCTGGAGGTCGCGGTGCACCACGCGA
Source organism: Atractosteus spatula (assembly GCF_055471065.1). Lineage (NCBI taxonomy): Eukaryota > Metazoa > Chordata > Actinopteri > Semionotiformes > Lepisosteidae > Atractosteus > Atractosteus spatula. The sequence continues at coordinate 25,338,795 of NC_142720.1, read as the reverse complement.
CAGTTGTATTCGAAAACTGAGTCATTCAGATTACACGAGTTCCCAAGCATGCTTGAAACTCATTCAAATGCAAGTTCTTCTATCTATTGTCTTGATTGTTTCCCACTCATTCCTTTTGGTTTGGGTAACATGTCAAAATCCCATGCCCAGAGAACTTCAAGTAGAGTTCGCGGAAATGCTCAGTGGACAACCCAGGCAGGGTAAGGATCAGTATTTCTACACTACTCAGAGAATATTTATTTTCAGGGATGGATTTTTAGCCCAATTCAAGTTGATGAAAAGTGGTTTCGTGAAAATTGAAGAAAATTTTTTTTCAGAAACTCCGTGGTGCCTGGAGGTCGCGATACACCACGCGACAGTTTTATTCCAAAACTGAGTCACTCAGATCACACGAGTACCCAAGCATGCTTGAAACTCATTCAAATGCAAGTGCTTCTATCTGTTGTCTTGATTGTTTCCCACTCATTCCTTTTGGTTTGGGGAACATGTCAAAATCCCATGCCCAGAGAACTTCAGGTAGAGCTCGCGGAAATGCTCAGTGGACAACACAGGCAGGGTAAAGATCAGTATTTCTACACTACTCAGAGAATTTTTATTTTCAGTGATGGATTTTTAGACCAATTCAAGTTGAAGAAAAGTGGTTTCGTGAAAATCGCAGAAAATTTTTTTTCAGAAACTCCGGGGTGCCTGGAGGTCGCGGTGCACCACGCGACAGTTGTTTTCGAAAACTGAGTCACTCAGATCACACGAGTACCCAAGCATGCTTGAAACTCATTCAAATGCAAGTGCTTCTATCTGTTGTCTTAATTGTTTCCCACTCATTCCTTTTGGTTTGGGGAACATGTCAAAATCCCATGCCCAGAGAACTTCAGGTAGAGCTCGCGGAAATGCTCAGTGGACAACCCAGGCAGGGTAAAGATCAGTATTTCTACACTACTCAGAGAATTTTTATTTTCAGTGATGGATTTTTAGACCAATTCAAGTTGAAGAAAAGTGGTTTCGTGAAAATCGCAGAAAATTTTTTTTCAGAAACTCCGGGGTGCCTGGAGGTCGCTTTGTACCACGCGACAGTTGTATTCGAAAACTGAGTCACTCAGATCACACGAGTTCCCAAGCATGCTTGAAACTCATTCAAATGCAAGTTCTTCTATCTATTGTCTTGATTGTTTCCCACTCATTCCTTTTGGTTTGGGTAACATGTCAAAATCCCATGCCCAGAGAACTTCAAGTAGAGTTCGCGGAAATGCTCAGTGGACACCCCAGGTAGGGAAGGATCAGCATTTCCACACTACTCAGAGAATATTTATTTTCAGGGATGGATTTTTAGCCCAATTCAAGTTGATGAAAAGTGGTTTCGTGAAAATCGCAGAAAATTTTTTTTTAAGAAACTCCGGGGTGCCTGGAGGTCGCGGTGCACCACGCGACAGTTGTATTCCAAAACTGAGTCACTCAGATCACACGAGTACCCAAGTATGCTTGAAACTCATTCAAATGCAAGTGCTTCTATTTGTTGTCTTGATTGTTTCCCACTCATTCCTTTTGGTTTGGGGAACATGTCAAAATCCCATGCCCAGAGAACTTCAGGTAGAGCTCGCGGAAATGCTCAGTGGACAACCCAGGCAGGGTAAGGATCAGTATTTCCACACTACTCAGAGAATTTTTATTTTCAGTGATGGATTTTTAGCCCAATTCAAGTTGAAGAAAAGTGGTTTCGTGAAAATCGCAGAAAATTTTTTTTCAGAAACTCCGGGGTGCCTGGAGGTCGCGGTGCACCACGCGACAGTTGTATTCGAAAACTGAGTCACTCAGATCACACGAGTTCCCAAGCATGCTTGAAACTCATTCAAATGCAAGTTCTTCTATCTATTGTCTTGATTGTTTCCCACTCATTCCTTTTGGTTTGGGGAACATGTCAAAATCCCATGCCCAGAGAACTTCAGGTAGAGCTCGCGGAAATGCTCAGTGGACAACCCAGGCAGGGTAAGGATCAGTATTTCTACACTACTCAGAGAATTTTTATTTTCAATGATGGATTTTTAGACCAATTCAAGTTGAAGAAAAGTGGTTTCGTGAAAATCGCAGAAAATTTTTTTTCAGAAACTCCGGGGTGCCTGGAGGTCGCGGTGCACCACGCGACAGTTGTATTCGAAAACTGAGTCACTCAGATCACACGAGTTCCCAAGCATGCTTGAAACTCATTCAAATGCAAGTTCTTCTATCTGTTGTCTTGTTTGTTTCCCACTCATTCCTTTTGGTTTGGGGAACATGTCAAAATCCCATGCCCAGAGAACTTCAGGTAGAGCTCGCGGAAATGCTCAGTGGACAACCCAGGCAGGGTAAGGATCAGCATTTACACACTACTCAGAGAATTTTTATTTTCAGGGATGGATTTTTAGCCCAATTCAAGTTGAAGAAAAGTGGTTTCGTGAAAATCGCAGAAAAATTTTTTTCAGAAACTCCGGGGTGCCTGGAGGTCGCGGTGCACCACGCAACAGTTGTATTCGAAAACTGAGTCACTCAGATCACACGAGTACCCAAGCATGCTTGAAACTCATTCAAATGCAAGTGCTTCTATCTGTTGTCTTGATTGTTTCCCACTCATTCCTTTTGGTTTGGGTAACATGTCAAACTCCCATGCCCAGAGAACTTCAAGTAGAGTTCGCGGAAATGCTCAGTGGACACCCCAGGTATGGTAAGGATCAGCATTTCCACACTACTCAGAGAATTTTTATTTTCAGTGATGGATTTTTAGCCCAATTCAAGTTGCAGAAAAGTGGTTTCGTGAAAATCGCAGAAATTTTTTTTTCTGAAACTCCGGGGTGCCTGGAGGTCGCGGTGCACCACGCGACAGTTGTATTCGAAAACTGAGTCACTCAGATCACACGAGTTCCCAAGCATGCTTGAAACTCATTCAAATGCAAGTTCTTCTATCTATTGTCTTGATTGTTTCCCACTCATTCCTTTTGGTTTGGGGAACATGTCAAAATCCCATGCCCAGAGAACTTCAAGTAGAGTTCGCGGAAATGCTCAGTGGACACCCCAGGTAGGGTAAGGATCAGCATTTCCACACTACTCAGAGAATATTTATTTTCAGGGATGGATTTTTAGCCCAATTCAAGTTGATGAAAAGTGGTTTAGTGAAAATTGCAGAAAATTTTTTTTCAGAAACTCCGGGGTGCCTGGAGGTCGCGGTGCACCACGCGACAGTTGTATTCCAAAACTGAGTCACTCAGATCACACGAGTACCCAAGCATGCTTGAAACTCATTCAAATTCAATTGCTTCTATCTGTTGTTTTGATTGTTTCCCACACATTCCTTTTGGTTTGGGGAACATGTCAAAATCCCATGCCCAGAGAACTTCAGGTAGAGCTCGCGGAAATGCTCAGTGGACAACCCAGGCAGGGTAAGGATCAGTATTTCTACACTACTCAGAGAATTTTTATTTTCAATAATGGATTTTTAGACCAATTCAAGTTGAAGAAAAGTGGTTTCGTGAAAATCGCAGAAAATTTTTTTTCAGAAACTCCGGGGTGCCTCGAGGTCGCGGTGCACCACGCGACAGTTGTATTCGAAAACTGAGTCACTCAGATCACACGAGTTCCCAAGCATGCTTGAAACTCATTCAAATGCAAGTTCTTCTATCTATTGTCTTGATTGTTTCCCACTCATTCCTTTTGGTTTGGGTAACATGTCAAAATCCCATGCCCAGAGAACTTCAAGTAGAGTTCGCGGAAATGCTCAGTGGACACCCCAGGTAGGGTAAGGATCAGCATTTCCACACTACTCAGAGAATATTTATTTTCAGGGATGGATTTTTAGCCCAATTCAAGTTGATGAAAAGTGGTTTCGTGAAAATCGCAGAAAATTTTTTTTCAGAAACTCCGGGGTGCCTGGAGGTCGCGATGCACCACGCTACAGTTGTATTCGAAAACTGAGCCATTCAGATTACGCGAGTTCCCAAGCATGCTTGAAACTCATTCAAATGCAAGTTCTTCTATCTGTTGTCTTGATTGTTTCCCACTCATTCCTTTTGGTTTGGGGAACATGTCAAAATCCCATGCCCAGAGAACGTCAGGTAGAGTTCGCGGAAATGCTCAGTGGACAACCCAGGCAGGGTAAGGATCAGCATTTCCACACTACTCAGAGAATATTTATTTTCAGGGATGGATTTTTAGCCCAATTCAAGTTGATGAAAAGTGGTTTCATGAAAATTGCAGAAAATTTTTTTTCAGAAACTCCGGGGTGTCTTGAGGTCGCGGTACACCACGCGACAGTTGTATTCCAAAACTGAGTCACTCAGATCACATTAGTACCCAAGCATGCTTGAAACTCATTCAAATGCAAGTGCTTCTATCTGTTCTCTTAATTGTTTCCCACTCATTCCTTTTCGTTTGGGGAACATGTCAAAATCCCATGCCCAGAGAACTTCAAGTAGAGTTCGCGGAAATCCTCAGTGGACACCCCAGGTAGTGTAAGGATCAGCATTTCCACACTACTCAGAGAATATTTATTTTCAGGGATGGATTTTTAGCCCAATTCAAGTTGATGAAAAGTGGTTTCGTGAAAATTGCAGAAAATTTTTTTTCAGAAACTCCGGGGTGCCTGGAGGTCGCGGTGCACCACGCGACAGTTGTTTTCAAAAACTGAGTCACTCAGATCACACGAGTACCCAAGCATGCTTGAAACTCATTCAAATGCAAGTGCTTCTATCTGTTGTCTTGTTTGTTTCCCACTCATTCCTTTTGGTTTGGGGAACATGTCAAAATCCCATGCCCAGAGAACTTCAGGTAGAGCTCGCGGAAATGCTCAGTGGACAACCCAGGCAGGGTAAGGATCAGCATTTACACACTACTCAGAGAATTTTTATTTTCAGGGATGGATTTTTAGCCCAATTCAAGTTGAAGAAAAGTGGTTTCGTGAAAATCGCAGAAAATTTTTTTTCAGAAACTCCGGGGTGCCTGGAGGTCGCGGTGCACCACGCGACAGTTGTATTCGAAAACTGAGTCATTCAGATTACACGAGTTCCCAAGCATGCTTGAAACTCATTCAAATGCAAGTTCTTCTATCTATTGTCTTGATTGTTTCCCACTCATTCCTTTTGGTTTGGGTAACATGTCAAAATCCCATGCCCAGAGAACTTCAAGTAGAGTTCGCGGAAATGCTCAGTGGACAACCCAGGCAGGGTAAGGATCAGTATTTCTACACTACTCAGAGAATATTTATTTTCAGGGATGGATTTTTAGCCCAATTCAAGTTGATGAAAAGTGGTTTCGTGAAAATTGAAGAAAATTTTTTTTCAGAAACTCCGTGGTGCCTGGAGGTCGCGATACACCACGCGACAGTTTTATTCCAAAACTGAGTCACTCAGATCACACGAGTACCCAAGCATGCTTGAAACTCATTCAAATGCAAGTGCTTCTATCTGTTGTCTTGATTGTTTCCCACTCATTCCTTTTGGTTTGGGGAACATGTCAAAATCCCATGCCCAGAGAACTTCAGGTAGAGCTCGCGGAAATGCTCAGTAGACAACCCAGGCAGGGTAAAGATCAGTATTTCTACACTACTCAGAGAATTTTTATTTTCAGGGATGGATTTTTAGCCCAATTCAAGTTGATGAAAAGTGGTTTCGTGAAAATTGAAGAAAATTTTTTTTCAGAAACTCCGTGGTGCCTGGAGGTCGCGGTGCACCACGCGACATTTGTATTCCAAAACTGAGTCACTCAGATCACACGAGTACCCAAGCATGCTTGAAACTCATTCAAATGCAAGTGCTTCTATCTGTTGTCTTGATTGTTTCCCACTCATTCCTTTTGGTTTGGGGAACATGTCAAAATCCCATGCCCAGAGAACTTCAGGTAGAGCTCGCGGAAATGCTCAGTAGACAACCCAGGCAGGCTAAAGATCAGTATTTCTACACTACTCAGAGAATTTTTATTTTCAGTGATGGATTTTTAGACCAATTCAAGTTGAAGAAAAGTGGTTTCGTGAAAATCGCAGAAAATTTTTTTTCAGAAACTCCGGGGTGCCTGGAGGTCGCGGTGCACCACGCGACAGTTGTATTCGAAAACTGAGTCACTCAGATCACACGAGTTCCCAAGCATACTTGAAACTCATTCAAATGCAAGTTCTTTTATCTATTTTCTTTGATGTTTCCCACTCATTCCTTTTGGTTTGGGTAACATGTCAAAATCCCATGCCCAGAGAACTTCAAGTAGAGTTCGCGGAAATGCTCAGTGGACACCCCAGGTAGGGTAAGGATCAGCATTTCCACACTACTCAGAGAATATTTATTTTCAGGGATGGATTTTTAGCCCAATTCAAGTTGATGAAAAGTGGTTTCGTGAAAATTGCAGAAAATTTTTTTTCAGAAACTCCGGGGTGCCTGGAGGTCGCGGTGCACCACGCGACAGTTGTATTCCAAAACTGAGTCACTCAGATCACACGAGTACCCAAGCATGCTTGAAACTCATTCAAATTCAATTGCTTCTATCTGTTGTCTTGATTGTTTCCCACACATTCCTTTTGGTTTGGGGAACATGTCAAAATCCCATGCCCAGAGAACTTCAAGTAGAGCTCGCGGAAATGCTCAGTGGACAACCCAGGCAGGGTAAGGATCAGCATTTACACACTACTCAGAGAATTTTTATTTTCAGGGATGGATTTTTAGCCCAATTCAAGTTGAAGAAAAGTGGTTTCGTGAAAATCGCAGAAAATTTTTTTTCAGAAACTCCGGGGTGCCTGGAGGTCGCGGTGCACCACGCGACAGTTGTATTCGAAAACTGAGTCATTCAGATTACACGAGTTCCCAAGCATGCTTGAAACTCATTCAAATGCAAGTTCTTCTATCTATTGTCTTGATTGTTTCCCACTCATTCCTTTTGGTTTGGGTAACATGTCAAAATCCCATGCCCAGAGAACTTCAAGTAGAGTTCGCGGAAATGCTCAGTGGACAACCCAGGCAGGGTAAGGATCAGTATTTCTACACTACTCAGAGAATATTTATTTTCAGGGATGGATTTTTAGCCCAATTCAAGTTGATGAAAAGTGGTTTCGTGAAAATCGCAGAAAATTTTTTTTCAGAAACTCCGGGGTGCCTGGAGGTCGCGATACACCACGCGACAGTTTTATTCCAAAACTGAGTCACTCAGATCACACGAGTACCCAAGCATGCTTGAAACTCATTCAAATGCAAGTGCTTCTATCTGTTGTCTTGATTGTTTCCCACTCATTCCTTTTGGTTTGGGGAACATGTCAAAATCCCATGCCCAGAGAACTTCAGGTAGAGCTCGCGGAAATGCTCAGTGGACAACACAGGCAGGGTAAAGATCAGCATTTACACACTACTCAGAGAATTTTTATTTTCAGGGATGGATTTTTAGCCCAATTCAAGTTGAAGAAAAGTGGTTTCGTGAAAATCACAGAAAATTTTTTTTCAGAAACTCCGGGGTGCCTGGAGGTCGCGGTGCACCACGCGACAGTTGTATTCGAAAACTGAGTCATTCAGATTACACGAGTTCCCAAGCATGCTTGAAACTCATTCAAATGCAAGTTCTTCTATCTATTGTCTTGATTGTTTCCCACTCATTCCTTTTGGTTTGGGTAACATGTCAAAATCCCATGCCCAGAGAACTTCAAGTAGAGTTCGCGGAAATGCTCAGTGGACAACCCAGGCAGGGTAAGGATCAGTATTTCTACACTACTCAGAGAATATTTATTTTCAGGGATGGATTTTTAGCCCAATTCAAGTTGATGAAAAGTGGTTTCGTGAAAATTGAAGAAAATTTTTTTTCAGAAACTCCGTGGTGCCTGGAGGTCGCGATACACCACGCGACAGTTTTATTCCAAAACTGAGTCACTCAGATCACACGAGTACCCAAGCATGCTTGAAACTCATTCAAATGCAAGTGCTTCTATCTGTTGTCTTGATTGTTTCCCACTCATTCCTTTTGGTTTGGGGAACATGTCAAAATCCCATGCCCAGAGAACTTCAGGTAGAGCTCGCGGAAATGCTCAGTGGACAACACAGGCAGGGTAAAGATCAGTATTTCTACACTACTCAGAGAATTTTTATTTTCAGTGATGGATTTTTAGACCAATTCAAGTTGAAGAAAAGTGGTTTCGTGAAAATCGCAGAAAATTTTTTTTCAGAAACTCCGGGGTGCCTGGAGGTCGCGGTGCACCACGCGACAGTTGTTTTCGAAAACTGAGTCACTCAGATCACACGAGTACCCAAGCATGCTTGAAACTCATTCAAATGCAAGTGCTTCTATCTGTTGTCTTAATTGTTTCCCACTCATTCCTTTTGGTTTGGGGAACATGTCAAAATCCCATGCCCAGAGAACTTCAGGTAGAGCTCGCGGAAATGCTCAGTGGACAACCCAGGCAGGGTAAAGATCAGTATTTCTACACTACTCAGAGAATTTTTATTTTCAGTGATGGATTTTTAGACCAATTCAAGTTGAAGAAAAGTGGTTTCGTGAAAATCGCAGAAAATTTTTTTTCAGAAACTCCGGGGTGCCTGGAGGTCGCTTTGTACCACGCGACAGTTGTATTCGAAAACTGAGTCACTCAGATCACACGAGTTCCCAAGCATGCTTGAAACTCATTCAAATGCAAGTTCTTCTATCTATTGTCTTGATTGTTTCCCACTCATTCCTTTTGGTTTGGGTAACATGTCAAAATCCCATGCCCAGAGAACTTCAAGTAGAGTTCGCGGAAATGCTCAGTGGACACCCCAGGTAGGGAAGGATCAGCATTTCCACACTACTCAGAGAATATTTATTTTCAGGGATGGATTTTTAGCCCAATTCAAGTTGATGAAAAGTGGTTTCGTGAAAATCGCAGAAAATTTTTTTTTAAGAAACTCCGGGGTGCCTGGAGGTCGCGGTGCACCACGCGACAGTTGTATTCCAAAACTGAGTCACTCAGATCACACGAGTACCCAAGCATGCTTGAAACTCATTCAAATGCAAGTGCTTCTATCTGTTGTCTTGATTGTTTCCCACTCATTCCTTTTGGTTTGGGGAACATGTCAAAATCCCATGCCCAGAGAACTTCAGGTAGAGCTCGCGGAAATGCTCAGTGGACAACACAGGCAGGGTAAAGATCAGCATTTACACACTACTCAGAGAATTTTTATTTTCAGGGATGGATTTTTAGCCCAATTCAAGTTGAAGAAAAGTGGTTTCGTGAAAATCGCAGAAAATTTTTTTTCAGAAACTCCGGGGTGCCTGGAGGTCGCGGTGCACCACGCGACAGTTGTATTCGAAAACTGAGTCATTCAGATTACACGAGTTCCCAAGCATGCTTGAAACTCATTCAAATGCAAGTTCTTCTATCTATTGTCTTGATTGTTTCCCACTCATTCCTTTTGGTTTGGGTAACATGTCAAAATCCCATGCCCAGAGAACTTCAAGTAGAGTTCGCGGAAATGCTCAGTGGACAACCCAGGCAGGGTAAGGATCAGTATTTCTACACTACTCAGAGAATATTTATTTTCAGGGATGGATTTTTAGCCCAATTCAAGTTGATGAAAAGTGGTTTCGTGAAAATTGAAGAAAATTTTTTTTCAGAAACTCCGTGGTGCCTGGAGGTCGCGATACACCACGCGACAGTTTTATTCCAAAACTGAGTCACTCAGATCACACGAGTACCCAAGCATGCTTGAAACTCATTCAAATGCAAGTGCTTCTATCTGTTGTCTTGATTGTTTCCCACTCATTCCTTTTGGTTTGGGGAACATGTCAAAATCCCATGCCCAGAGAACTTCAGGTAGAGCTCGCGGAAATGCTCAGTGGACAACACAGGCAGGGTAAAGATCAGTATTTCTACACTACTCAGAGAATTTTTATTTTCAGTGATGGATTTTTAGACCAATTCAAGTTGAAGAAAAGTGGTTTCGTGAAAATCGCAGAAAATTTTTTTTCAGAAACTCCGGGGTGCCTGGAGGTCGCGGTGCACCACGCGACAGTTGTTTTCGAAAACTGAGTCACTCAGATCACACGAGTACCCAAGCATGCTTGAAACTCATTCAAATGCAAGTGCTTCTATCTGTTGTCTTAATTGTTTCCCACTCATTCCTTTTGGTTTGGGGAACATGTCAAAATCCCATGCCCAGAGAACTTCAGGTAGAGCTCGCGGAAATGCTCAGTGGACAACCCAGGCAGGGTAAAGATCAGTATTTCTACACTACTCAGAGAATTTTTATTTTCAGTGATGGATTTTTAGACCAATTCAAGTTGAAGAAAAGTGGTTTCGTGAAAATCGCAGAAAATTTTTTTTCAGAAACTCCGGGGTGCCTGGAGGTCGCTTTGTACCACGCGACAGTTGTATTCGAAAACTGAGTCACTCAGATCACACGAGTTCCCAAGCATGCTTGAAACTCATTCAAATGCAAGTTCTTCTATCTATTGTCTTGATTGTTTCCCACTCATTCCTTTTGGTTTGGGTAACATGTCAAAATCCCATGCCCAGAGAACTTCAAGTAGAGTTCGCGGAAATGCTCAGTGGACACCCCAGGTAGGGAAGGATCAGCATTTCCACACTACTCAGAGAATATTTATTTTCAGGGATGGATTTTTAGCCCAATTCAAGTTGATGAAAAGTGGTTTCGTGAAAATCGCAGAAAATTTTTTTTTAAGAAACTCCGGGGTGCCTGGAGGTCGCGGTGCACCACGCGACAGTTGTATTCCAAAACTGAGTCACTCAGATCACACGAGTACCCAAGTATGCTTGAAACTCATTCAAATGCAAGTGCTTCTATTTGTTGTCTTGATTGTTTCCCACTCATTCCTTTTGGTTTGGGGAACATGTCAAAATCCCATGCCCAGAGAACTTCAGGTAGAGCTCGCGGAAATGCTCAGTGGACAACCCAGGCAGGGTAAGGATCAGTATTTCCACACTACTCAGAGAATTTTTATTTTCAGTGATGGATTTTTAGCCCAATTCAAGTTGAAGAAAAGTGGTTCCGTGAAAATCGCAGAATTTTTTTTTTCAGAAACTCCGGGGTGCCTGGAGGTCGCGGTGCACCACGCGACATTTGTATTCGAAAACTGAGTCACTCAGATCACACGAGTTCCCAAGCATGCTTGAAACTCATTCAAATGCAAGTTCTTCTATCTATTGTCTTGATTGTTTCCCACTCATTCCTTTTGGTTTGGGGAACATGTCAAAATCCCATGCCCAGAGAACTTCAGGTAGAGCTCGCGGAAATGCTCAGTGGACAACCCAGGCAGGGTAAGGATCAGCATTTACACACTACTCAGAGAATTTTTATTTTCAGGGATGGATTTTTAGCCCAATTCAAGTTGAAGAAAAGTGGTTTCGTGAAAATCGCAGAAAAATTTTTTTCAGAAACTCCGGGGTGCCTGGAGGTCGCGGTGCACCACGCAACAGTTGTATTCGAAAACTGAGTCACTCAGATCACACGAGTACCCAAGCATGCTTGAAACTCATTCAAATGCAAGTGCTTCTATCTGTTGTCTTGATTGTTTCCCACTCATTCCTTTTGGTTTGGGTAACATGTCAAACTCCCATGCCCAGAGAACTTCAAGTAGAGTTCGCGGAAATGCTCAGTGGACACCCCAGGTATGGTAAGGATCAGCATTTCCACACTACTCAGAGAATTTTTATTTTCAGTGATGGATTTTTAGCCCAATTCAAGTTGCAGAAAAGTGGTTTCGTGAAAATCGCAGAAATTTTTTTTTCAGAAACTCCGGGGTGCCTGGAGGTCGCGGTGCACCACGCGACAGTTGTATTCGAAAACTGAGTCACTCAGATCACACGAGTTCCCAAGCATGCTTGAAACTCATTCAAATGCAAGTTCTTCTATCTATTGTCTTGATTGTTTCCCACTCATTCCTTTTGGTTTGGGGAACATGTCAAAATCCCATGCCCAGAGAAGTTCAGGTAGAGCTCGCGGAAATGCTCAGTGGACAACCCAGGCAGGGTAAGGATCAGTATTTCTACACTACTCAGAGAATTTTTATTTTCAATGATGGATTTTTAGACCAATTCAAGTTGAAGAAAAGTGGTTTCGTGAAAATCGCAGAAAATTTTTTTTCAGAAACTCCGGGGTGCCTGGAGGTCGCGGTGCACCACGCGACAGTTGTATTTGAAAACTGAGTCACTCAGATCACACGAGTTCCCAAGCATGCTTGAAACTCATTCAAATGCAAGTTCTTCTATCTATTTTCTTGATTGTTTCCCACTCATTCCTTTTGGTTTGGGTAACATGTCAAAATCCCATGCCCAGAAAACTTCAGGTAGAGCTCGCGGAAATGCTCAGTGGACAACCCAGGCAGGGTTAGGATCAGTATTTCCACACTACTCAGAGAATTTTCATTTTCAGTGATGGATTTTTAGCCCAATTCAAGTTGAAGAAAAGTGGTTTCATGAAAATCACAGAAATTTTTTTTTCAGAAACTCCGGGGTGCCTGGAGGTCGCGGTGCACCACGCGACAGTAGTATTCGAAAACTGAGTCACTCAGATCACACGAGTACCCAAGCATGCTTGAAACTCATTCAAATGCAAGTGCCTCTATCTCTTTTCTTGATTGTTTCCCACTCATTCCTTTTGGTTTGGGGAACATGTCAAAATCCCATGCCCAGAGAACTAAAGGTAGAGTTCGGGGAAATGCTCAGTGGACAACCCAGGCAGGGTATGGATCAGCATTTACACGCTACTCAGAGAATTTTTATTTTCAGGGATGGATTTTTAGCCCAATTCAAGTTGATGAAAAGTGGTTTCGTGAAAATTGCAGAAATTTTTTTTTCAGAAACTCCGGGGTACCTTGAGGTTGCGATGCACCACGCGACAGTTGTATTCCAAAACTGAGTCACTCAGATCACAAGAGTACCCAAGCATGCTTGAAACTCATTCAAATGCAAGTGCTTCTATCTGTTGTCTTGTTTGTTTCCCACTCATTCCTTTTGGTTTGGGGAACATGTCAAAATCCCATGCCCAGAGAACTTCAGGTAGAGCTCGCGGAAATGCTCAGTGGACAACCCAGGCAGGGTAAGGATCAGCATTTACACACTACTCAGAGAATTTTTATTTTCAGGGATGGATTTTTAGCCCAATTCAAGTTGAAGAAAAGTGGTTTCGTGAAAATCGCTGAAATTTTTTTTCCAGAAACCTCGGGGTGCCTACCGATGCAGCCTTTTAAAATGCGCGTGCGATACTGCATTATTTTCCGGTACGCTGTACACGGTCTACCGCAAGTTACCAGTAAATACCGCAAGTTACCGGTAAATACCGCTAGCAAAATAATAGTATCCGGAATTTCCGCAAGGTGGAGCTAATAAAGCTCAACCTCTCATGTTTGAGCTGTAGCCATCAAAGTCTTTATTGAAGATATTACTAATAGTATTAATAATAAATGACCTTAGACAAGCTGTAAACTCAAAGTATTGCCCTGGTCCACATTCTTTTTTTCATTGACCGTCTTTGTAAAAGTAACACCACAGCATTTCGCAATCACGCATTTTTTTTCCAATCATGCAAAGTACAGTAATTTTTGAGAATCGATTCACCATGCCTTACCCATGCTCATAAAAGAGATTGATTTAGAAACATAAACATATTACCGTATGCAAACTGTACTGTATACAGTATGTATATGTATATTTAATGTCTTAACTGTGCCCGTTTAAGTATTGAATATTTATATGGAATTTTACCACTGAAGGGAAATCTTAGTGCCTGAGCATAAAAAGAATAGGAGCATACTGCAACGCGTGTGAAGGCCATAAACGATATTAATTTTGGAACATAAACATACAGTATATGGCTGGTCTCGGTACTTTAAAGAAAACATACACGAAACATGGTTTCATTATGACCGGAATCGGTCTTGAGATATTTTTAACTTGATTTACAGTATTTGAGAGGTATGTCTTGACACCAATACTACGTAAGTACTGCTCACGTACTGTATATGTTTCTAGGTTTATATTATGAATTTCATACGGTCAAATTACTTTTGAGCAACTGATAAGAAGCGCAAAACGGTATGCCCAGGGCGTTTTAGTTTCGTTTTGTGCGGGGACTGCTTTAACTATATCGCCGTGGATTGATTAGAGATTTCAAAGACAATCAAGTCATTTTTTAAATGTTGTAGTTCGTCTTGTAAAAATGTTACGAGTACATCATCTATCAACAATTACACAGGTTCTGTTTCCATATTGCGGATTTTGGTTACGTAATATTATTTTCTAGATTTCACGTTGTGAATATATGATTTGGGCAAACAGAGCCGCAAAGAAGTACATTATGGGTTGTTGTTTTTTTTTTGCAGTTTTATCTAGAACAAGCGATGCTTAAACCTTTGTCTGATTCTTGTGAAACTATCCACACGACAGTTACAGTACCTAGGAGTTGACTTCAGTGATGTCACTGATGGGATGTTTCTAAAAATCCATCCTCTGTAAAACGTCTTCTCTAGTTGTCCTGCATATGTATTCGCTAATGAAGCTGTGTGTTCTGAGCCTGGATCTCTACATTTCTGTATGAACCAGCTTAGAGGGCTAAAGACAGCTTGTGTTTAAATTGAGTGTAAGGCAATTTATGCTTCTAAAGTCATGGTCAGCATTTATTATTGTACTGTGCTGTAAACTTGTTCTGTGCCTAGTCACATTATTTTATAGCGTTTTTATAGCGTTATCAAATCCGGTGGCACTGTGTGTTAGTTTCCTGACTCCCATGTCACATGGTCTGTGATTGAAACCTGTGAAACCGGTTTAATTCGTCACAGCCAGCACTCCGGCAGAGAGGGGGTTGTACTCGTAAAGTAGAAGCAGGCGAGATTTCCAGCGAAAGACACCTCCCCCCCCCCCCCCCCCATACGATTCAAATTGTATTACAGCATTGTAATTACACATTGTACACATGCTTAAAAGAGAAGAGAGAAAACGCAAGCCTTCTTCAGGTGTGAGGGTCTTCTGCTCAGAATGAAACGCTAAAATGTAATGTAGGCTCTGAATGGGTTCAATTATGATTTGGGCTTGATTAAGGTCGCTGCCTTTCATCTAAAACCCTACTCGAATCCTTCTAAACTAAAAATCAGTGTTAGTGAGTTCTAAATAAAGAGGTATCCAGGTAACAGTGAAACGGGCGGACAGTCTGGGGAGATCGCCCGTTTTCCATGTAAATAGTTCCCTGGTTCCACACCCCTTGGTGTTTCTCTCGCTCTCTCTCGGGTCACCTGATCATTAGCTCGAAAGATTTCAGTGCTTTGTGTATATTCTAATGGTAGTGGGGGCAGGGTGTGTGGGAACAGGTTTGGTTGAAATTGCATTGGAGATCTATGTTCTTCACACCTGAAACATTTTCTCTGAAAGCATTTTCTTCGCAGTTTAACCGATCTTGTTACAGCATGTTACAGTTTACTATTATTAACCATATTAATTTTAAGTGCTTAATGCCATTTTTTGACCAGGCACGAATATTCTTAAGTCCATATCTTCGCAAGGGAATCAGTGCGAATTGCAATACTAATTAAATGACCGCAGGCACTTTCCACCCCCTCTGCCAGCAGGAACATTCCTATTCTTAGCTCAGCAGCTCATTACAAACCGGGTTTTTTTACACAGCGATACAGCTTTGCGTTGTGAATCTGTTTTTCCGTGTTTACAAAGAAAGTGGAATACAGTGATACTACCTGCTATACAGATACATATGTTTAGATATTTAGACCCTTAAATTAATATCATTATTAATAATAATGATTATAATGATAATAATGATAATCGGCCAGTGAAAGCTCTGTTGTCCTTCTCATCAATGCCTGAAACATTTTACCGAACCCAGGATTTTACAGAAAGGGAGGAGGCGCGGAGCTCAGCAGTACAGAACGAACATTCTGCTGCCTGGAGCGCTTATGGCAGCAATCGCGTCTGCATTTATAACTTAGTTTTTGAAATTAATCAAGCAATATGAAGCATCTCTTTTTACTTTTAAGTCCCTTAATTATCATTAAGCACATCTTTCTCACCACTTAGACTACTTTTTGATACCATCCTTAGTCAAACCAGAAACGTGTTGTTCTGTCTAATGACATTACAAGTGGAAAGATTACAGATTTTAATCGTCTTTAATTTTGTTACGTTATACATTTTAGAAACATTTTATCCATACAAACACCACAAAACTATTTTCGATTGTATTTCTGAATAGTATGTTACACTTAGTTCACTGTTTTAAATACATCTAATTAAGAAAGTTAGGTGTTAGCATAAACTATTAGCAATCAATAATATTAAATTTAGCACTGTAATAAGCTGTTGCACTTTCCCCCGCATCTTGTAAAAATATATTTTCATTGTTCAAATATACATTAAGTCTGACTATCATATAATAAGTTAAATACAAAACTAAAGAAAAAATAGGGTTAAATATAATTCAAAATATTTTGCTAACAATGTTAACTGTTTATGAATAATAAAATGTATTAACTAAGGAGTAGGATGGCACAGTTGTTAGTATGTTTTTTGTTTTGTTTCTTTTTCAAATACAACGGTAGTACCTGATGTCTCAGTGGCTTTCAAAATTAAATTATGCATGCAAACCTGTGAACTAGAAAGATAACTAAGATATCCATCCATTTATAATGGTGGCGAAGTGGTTAGCATTGCTATCTTGCAGCACTGGGGTCCTAGGTTCAATTCCTGCCATCCTGTGTGTGTGGGGTTTACATGTTCTCTCTGGGTTACATGGTTTTTCTCCATATGTGTGATATGACTCCCTCTCGCACTCCAAAACATACTGGTAAGTTAATTGGTTTATGGGAAAACTGGCCCTGGTGTGTGTGTGTTTGTGTCTGTCTGTCCTGTGATGGACTGGCGCTATGTCCAGGGTGTATTCTGCCTTGTGTCCGTTGCTTACTGGGATAGGCTCCAAATCCTCTGTACTGGATAAAGAGATTAGAAATGGATGGAAGTAAAGGCACTGTGTGGATGGAACTATACACAGTGTTAGAAACCCACTATGAAATGGCAGCATCTCACTGAGAATAAAATATTTTATAGTGCTGGCTTAAGGAAACAGCCTTTCCACCTCTCTTGCACATCAGTATCCATACCTAGTTATTTAAACAAATTGCCTCTAATTATAAACATCTTAATATGCTGGCTCTGTGGATCCGCATCAGCTATGTTTGCCCATTCCTTCAATTCATGTGCATCCAACACACAGTTCAATGCCAGCAACTACACATAATCTAAAATACAATCCTTATTTCAGTATCTATGTAAACATATAGTCTGTTAACTTCATCATCTTCATCAAAAGTATGCCTAACCCCATTAGGAAGTGTTCTTGTTATAAGTGTATTCCTCAGCTTTCCCCAAATTATCTTCTTCTTACCAACATCTCTAGTCTTTTATCCTGCAATAACTCAGCCAACACTTAAATCTCCAAAAGCTGCTTGTGTTAATTTCTTTAAATCACAAATATCATGTGTAAATACTGGCCATGTAATACTCTGCATTGTGGAATAATAGTTTATTTTAAAGGGAACTAGAGAAACTAAGAACTAGAGAAATCAAGAAAGGCTTTTTTTCTAGAATTAATAAATGCACATCCTGTTCACTGGGGAAGTTAAATCCACACTGAGCAATCTTCAATATGTTCAGAATATGACAGCAAGAATCCTATCAGGGATGCATTACACCTGTTTTCAAGTCCTTGCACTGGTTACCTATCAGATTTCGAGTCAACTTCAAAATCCTTATCCTCCTTATATACTGTCCTACAACTGTTATTATTGATCACCGAATTATTGTACTTGACATGACTTCATTCAGTCTTTCCTGAACGTCTATGACAGGCAGAGAGAGTGCTGTTTCTGGTGCGATCTTTTGCAGCTGACATTTCACTGTTTTAAACGAACAAGAAATTAGATTGCTCATAAATCAGTTATTCTATATAAACACAGCGTAATTGCCCTCCGAAAATCCTCTTTTTCTTGTTCATTTTAGAGACCTTGATCGAAACTGATTTTAGATGTCAGAAAGGATTTATTTTCTCTGTAGTTCCTACATTGCTTTGTCGAGATTTTTACTTTATATCTAACTTTATATCTAGGCTCAGATTTCAACTATAAATCGTACAGTAATTAATAGCAGTAAATACTGATGTTTTGCGCCCTCTTACCACAAAAATATATGTTTTGTAGTTGGGATTAACTTTATTTCGTACGCGTAGCTACTCCGATTCGGACACCGAACAGTTAAAGATGGCGGAAAATCAGACACCCAGAGAGGGGGGGGGGGCGTCTTCTCGCCTCCATAACTAAAATGCCAAATAGGAGTGGCTTAAGCGACATACACAGTCGTGTAACTGACAGTTTGAGGTAGCCTATCGTGTAAATTTCGCTTTGTTGCTGATAGGTTAAGCTTTCGAAACTCTGCCCCAAAGTCATGTGACTGATTTTTCGCCCTGTTTCGTTGGTTAAACGCAATGATCACAAGTACCATCATGGTAACTGGGATGTGTAGTTTTTAATTCCGTTTGAATTATAACTGTACGTACTGTCTTCATATTTGGCCAGGGCTTTAAAGAGAAGGCGCGCCAAAAAATTTCGGTGCCGTCGTCTCCGCTTTAAAGGTACCCCCGTGCTGGAAGAATTTGACCTCGGAACGTTTGCCCAGCGTAGTTATAGTGGACATAAAAACAAGAGTTCGCTGGCATTATATCCTAGAAGACACAGACCGGCGCCAGACCGGTAAATGCCTGATGAACTAGGGATTGGACAGTTTCCAAGTGCTTGTACAATCGATGGAAATGTTCAAGTAAATGTGCAAAAGAAATAAACAAAATAATCATTTATTTCTTTATCATATTGGCTAGCTAATGTCCTCTCTTTGCTAGTTAGTGGCTGTGTTTCTGCGTTGGGTAGCAACGGGTGACTGTTCTCAGGCGGAAGATGTAAACAGCTTAATTTTCGTGTTAAATAATTTTTAAAAATTAAAATTCATTCTATACAGCAATCACATATTTGGGTACCGTTTCATAAAACGTTCATGCTTAAAATGTTTAGGGAGAAATGGAAGACTGGTGTGTATTTTTTCTTTAAACTATCAAGACCAGCCATACACAGTACAGTTTATGTACATACAGTCATGTTTATGTTCCTAAATTAATATCGTTAATGACCTTCAGATGCGTTATGCTCCTCTTCTTTTTATGCTCAGCTACTAAAATTTCCCTTTAGTGGTAAAATTCCATATAAATATTCAAAACTAAGCGG
This sequence comes from Atractosteus spatula, assembly GCF_055471065.1. Lineage (NCBI taxonomy): Eukaryota > Metazoa > Chordata > Actinopteri > Semionotiformes > Lepisosteidae > Atractosteus > Atractosteus spatula. The sequence continues at coordinate 25,319,547 of NC_142720.1, read as the reverse complement.
ATTTAAATGTGCACAGTAAAGACATTAAATGATTAAATCTTTTCACTACCAACCAATGCACCACGAGTGCCCCTGTCGGTCATTTTGGCCAGCCAATCACTTACCGCGGTGCCCTACTGTGCCCTGCGGGTTGGTTACTGTACCGCGGGTTTTTACCGCTCATTTTGAATGGCTGCATCTGTAGATGTCGCGGTGCACCACGCGACAGTTGTATTCCAAAACTGACTCACTCAGATCACACGAGTACCCAAGCATGCTTGAAACTCATTCAAATGCAAGTGCTTCTATCCGTTGTCTTGATTGTTTCCCACTCATTCCTTTTGGTTTGGGGAACATGTCAAAATCCCATGCCCAGAGAACTTCAACTAGAGTTCGCGGAAATGCTCAGTGGACACCCCAGGTAGTGTAAGGATCAGCATTTACAGATGCAGCCATTCAAAGTGCGCGTTACAGACACGTACCGGAGGTAATTGGCTACGGTGTCGTGCATTGTGACGCGCGGTACCGCGGTACGTGATTGGTTGACCGACAGGGGCACTCGTGGTCCGTTGGTCTGTCGTAGAAAGACTTACAGTAAATGTCTTTGCTGTGCCCGTTGTAGATATTGAATTTTACCACTGAAGGGAAATCTTAGTAGCTGAGCATAAAAAGAATAGGAGCATACTGTAACGCGTGTGAAGGCCATAAACGATATTAATTTTGGAACATAAACATACAGTACTGTATATGGCTGGTCTTGGTACTTTAAAGAAAAAATACACACCAGTATTCCATTTCTCCCTAAACATTTTAAGCATCGAAGTCTTTAACTAAAGAGATACCGGAGTCAACAAGCATACTTTTAGAATTTGATTAATAGGGAATATAATATGGAATCGCGTATCTAAAGAATTTAATAACGATATGATTATATTCGTGTACTGCGACAGGGCTGTGTAGGGCTGTTTCGCCTCCCTCTTCATGCAACTTCCCCTGTAGCCTACTGGTCTATGTGCCCGCTTACCAACTCACGGGTTGTGTGTTCAAATCCAGCTGGTACTGGACTTTTCTTTTAACAAACATTTCTTCGAAAAAATAGAATAGTGATATTATGGACAATCAATTGACTTTTATATTTCAAAATATCACAACATGATCGATTCTAAGTCATTTTTGATAACAATGAATAGTCACCTTCTTCCCTTCTGACAACGGTCCCTGCTTCTGCTTCCTGCTTCTATTGTGTGTGTGTGTGTAATAGAGTAAATTTTTATAGAGAAATGGAGGCTGGACAGTATGCGATACAATATAAACATTTATATTGATTTAAGTCGTGTTTTGATTTAAATCGCAAACGCGTGTTTAATTATATGTGTTTTTTTAATCATAATCAGGCCAATGCAACATAAATTGATACAGTATCTCTGTCTTATTTTTAGTAAATAAAGTGCATTTTTGCACACTATATGTGCAAACGTTTTATGATATGTCGCTGTTGTGAATGTCTGTGGACATGTGCTGGCTGGACAGGAGGCTCCACTGTACACAGAGAGCTTAGAAGACAAAGATATCAATTTATTTTAGTCAAAAATTTATATATCACCTTTAAAAGTGGAATCTCAAAGCAAAGTAAATACCCAACACTGATTGAACCCGTCTGCCATGCTAATAAAACACCTTGAATTGAATTGAATTGAATTGAGGGAAAGAGGGGGGGAGGGCGCGCGGCAAATAAGATACACTCCACAGGCATCCACAACAGCAACATACGAAACGTTTGCACATATAGTTAAGTTATTACTTGGTTTTCAAAGTCGGGAGACATTAGAGGCTTGCCACACCTGGACTGTTAAACCAACGCATTAGCACGTCAAAGCCCATTGAGGACCCGGGCGCAATAATTGTTTTGTCCCTTGATTTACTGATCTGCATTAATTATGGAAATCGAGTTCCTGCTCTGTGCAGACGACCTGGTCCCGCTGTCGCCCACAGAACAGAGGCTGCGCCAGAACCTGGCACTGCTGGAGCAGCGCTGTCAGACCTGGGCGCCGACAGTCAATATGGACAAGACCAGAGTTATGGTTTTCCAGAAAAAAAGCCAGACCTCAGGGAAACAGGTACAAATTCACACTTAACAACACATTAACACCTAACAACGGGAGCAGGGACGAATTAGGCCACTACCCACTATTGTTAAACATACAGAAAAGGATATTAAAGTATTGAATATTAGTATTGGCTTTAGTATTAGCCATACAGAACATTAAAGTGCCCCTTTTCCATTCAGCGGGTGCCTGAGCCGCTGTGTCCTATCTTCTGACAGTCGCCGTTGTGAACAAACATTTCTTTGAAAAAATGAGACATTTCCCTTGGTCAGAGATATAAATATATAATATATAAATAAATTAAATTTAACTAACATGTGAAATAGCATGTGAAAAAGTGGTAGTTTAAGCTTTTCTGCTAATATAATATGGAATCGCGTATCTAAAGAATTTAATAATGATATGATTATATTCGTGTACTGCGACAGGGCTGTGTAGGGCTGTTTCGCCTCTCTCTTCATGCGACTGTACCAGGAAGAGGATTTCTTTCTATTCGAAACGTGTATTTTAAAAGTTTAAGAAGTAAAAACCTTACAGCGTACACAGATTTCTAAACTGATCAGGATCGTTATCTTTGTCTTATGCATAATAATGTTCACCGCTCTGTCCAGCAAATTAATAATAAACTTTATTTTATATAGCGTTTTAAACGAATAAGTAATTAGATTGCTCATAAACCTAATCACTTGCTTTTTCTTTTTATTTAGGCTCAGATTTCAACTATAGATCGTATTATTAATAACCATAATAACAACCAACCAACAAAAACAACCATATAAACATAATACCAACCAAAAACATAGATAACGACCACAATACAAAATCAAATATATCAAACCATTATACTCTCGCAAATTCCTCCAATTATCATAATCCCGCCCCTTATGCAACACCAAACCCTCCTCCCATCCCAGTTTATCCTCTTTATCATAAACAAAATCCACCTCAATTTTCAACATAAAGCATTACTGCTTACTGGGTTTTTGAGGGGGAGGGGGGAGGTGTCTTTCACTGGAAATCTCGCCTGCTTCTACTTTACGAGTACAACCCCCTCTCTGCAGGAGTGCTGGCTGTGACGAATTAAACCAGTTTCACAGGTATTTTCAAAGTAGGAAGTACAGTGTTAACTGGTAGCTGGGCTCCTCAATTAAATCGCTTTAACATGCTAATGCGTTGGTGTAACAGTCCGGGAGTGGCAAGCTTCTAATGTCAACTCAACTCGATTGGAAGACAATGAACGTATTTTAGCCCTAAATGAATTAATAGCAAACATGGTTTACATAAAATACATTTTTCCAAGAAAGTTTATAATAATGCGATCTATAGTTGAAATCTGAGCCTAAATATAAAGGAAAAGCATTTTCAGAGAGCAATCACACTGTGTTTATGTAGAAAAAGCGATTAGGTTTATGAGCAATCTAATTACCTATTCGCCTAAAACGCTATATAAAATAAAGTTTATTTAGAGATGAATGATCAGTGTCGCAGTTTAAATAATTTTCGTAGGAGGGCTTGGACAGATTCCAAGTGCATTTTTGCAATTTACGTTGTAATACAGTTTAGAATACAGTTAGTCTAAGCTTTATCAGCTTTATTTATGGGTTGCAATTTAGAAAAAGTCAAAAACCGCACTCACTCTGGCAAGGGGAGACACCCAAATTATAATGTAACATGCCACTGTTTGTGCATGAACAAAGTTATACTGCAATTTTCCTTAGATACGCGATTAAAAAAAATAAATGTTTTGAATCCCCGGCGGAACACACTCCATAAGAATCAGCGCTTTTATACAGTATATCGCCTTTAAACACATATATTTAAACACGTGTTTATGATTTAAATCAAAACGCGATTCAAATCAATATAAATGTTTATTTTGTAACGCATAGGTGACTATTCATTGTTATTAAAAAGACTTAAATTCGATCATGTTGTGATATTTAGAAATATACATTTGTTTGGTGCGAGTGAGGTTTTATTTAATCTCTGACCAAGGGAAACATTTCATTTTTTCAAAGAAATGTTTGTTAAAAAATAAAGTCATACAGTAGTTCCATGGGATTCAATCACAGACCATGTGACATGGGAGTCAGGAAACTAACACACAGTGCCACCAGATTTGATAACGCTATAAAAACGCTATAAAATAATGTGACTAGGCACAGAACAAGTTTACAGCACAGTACAATAATAAATGCTGACCATGACTTTAGAAGCATAAATTGCCTTACACTCAATTTAAACACAAGCTGTCTTTAGCCCTCTAAGCTGGTTCATACAGAAATGTAGAGATCCAGGCTCAGAACACACAGCTTCATTAGCGAATACATATGCAGGACAACTAGAGAAGACGTTTTACAGAGGATGGATTTTTAGAAACATCCCATCAGTGACATCACTGAAGTCAACTCCTACTGTAGGTAATTGTCGTGTGGATAGTTTCACAAGAATCAGACAAAGGTTTAAGCATCGCTTGTTCTAGATAAAACTGCAAAAAAAAACAACAACCCATAATGTACTTCTTTGCGGCTCTGTTTGCCCAAATCATATATTCACAACGTGAAATTAGAAAATAATATTACGTAACCAAAATCCGCAATATGGAAACAGAACCTGTGTAATTGTTGACAGATGATGTTCTCGTAACATTTTTACAAGACAAACTACAACATTTAAAAAATGACTTGTATGTACTTGATATCTCTAATCAATCCACAGCGATATAGTTAAAGCAGTCCCCGCACAAAACAAAACTAAAACGCCCTGGGCATACCGTTTCGCGCTTCTTATCAGTTGCTCAAAAGTAATTTGACCGTATGAAATGCATAATATAAACCTAGAAACATATACAGTACGTGAGCAGTATTTACGTAGTATCGGTGTCAAGACATACCTCTCAAATGGACAAGTAATAGGTTTATTCCATGCTGAAAAAAAGAAGAAAGAGAACACAACGTTTCGAAAAGAAACAAAGGAAAGTTGAATAAGGAGGGAGGAGGTATGGAAATGATATGTGTAGTGGAGAGAATGTGATGCCGGATGTTGTTGATCATGGAGCTAAAGAAATCTAAGAATGTGTTGCAAAGTTGCAAGGGCAAGTAATGTGGTGGGGCAGTTTGGCTTTAGCAAAATTGTTGATAGTGGAGAAAAGATGTATGGGGTTGTTATGGTAATTTTCAATGATGTGAGAAGTAGGTAGATCTAGCAGACTCTATTGTAAACATATATTCAGATAAGTAATCTTTCCAAGCCTGATAATGTACATTTAGGCAAGAAAGATGCCACAATCCAGGGAGTTCCTGTTGGTAGTGATGTGTCAGATGGTCAGAAGTCACAGCTAATGATCCTAAAAATCACCAACCAATGATGAAGCAGTAGGATGTACCATGACACTTTAGAGTACAAAGGTGCATCACCATGAGTTGGCTGCAAATGAACTAGTAAAGGTTTATTCCACTCTAAAATTTAAAAAAAGAAACACATTTAAGTTGTGGAGCCTTCTTCACACCTGAAGAAGGAGATTTGATGAAGATTGGACAGGTATGACAAACTCATCCCAGTTATGTCTTCTAACAGTGTAGTTAAACTGTATGAGAAAAGCTTGGGTGCATCTCTCCATTTTAACCTGTTTATTGCACAGAGGAATTTAGTTTCTTTTACATGAAATGTTTCCATCTACCCAACCACATCCAGTCAGAATCTCATTTAGATTTCTGGGAAAAAAAAGGATATATCTCCTTCAAGACTACACCCTGGTTTTAATATCATACATCTCTGAAAGCTGATGTATTTTTCATAACCATTTTAAACTGCACTGTATGGATATTCAATGTAACTAGGTTTTAGATTAATAGAATAGACTGAATGAAAAGACAACTAAAAACATTAAAATTTCAAATATTTTTATATGGCAGTAAGCAAGAAAATTAATTTTTGCCATTATTGACAATACTGGCATTACAGTGCCATACAATTACAGAATCATAAAATACAATTATTGCACCTTACAAATGCAGAAACTGGTTACAACTACTACCACATATACATGGTATAGGTACTAAAACATAAAGTGCACAAGATTCTGTACATTTCTTTCATAAAACAACTACATACAGATTAGGCACATGGACTAAAAATCTTTCAAAGGCTCAAGCACTGATGCAATAAACATTAAATCTAGATCACTGCACTCTACAAAAAAGTTATCTGTGTACCATTTTTGCATTAGTCAGTCTACATCTTAGTACATCATAGCACTGCATAACCCGTGCTTCCAATTCTTCTGAACTATGCAACAAATCCCATTTCAGTTCAGGTGGGTAGCTGTGTCAGCATGTGTAGGCTGCAAAGGAACAAGTAATAGGTTTATTCCATGCTGAAAAAAGAAGAAAGAACACCCGAAGAAGGCTCCACAGCCAAAATGTTGTTTTCTTTCTTCTCTTTTCAGCATGGAATAAACCTATTGTTCCATATACCATTATATACTACACATTCCTAACTCCTGACCTCGTCTAGATTATCCAGACCTCCCTGGACACAAAGGCAACTATTTCACCCAAGTGTAGAACGATGTCAAATTTTCAGTTTATAATTGACCAACCAAACAACCAATCTATTGGCCTGTCTGATTGTTACACCTTAACAATATCTATAGTATTTTGATTTTTTTGGATTATAATGAGAAAGTGGCTGCTTGAAAGACTTATTCAGGTTGAAAAACTTCTCAAATATTCTCAGTTTAGCAGAAAAAAGTATGAACACAAATCTACATACAGTAATACCTTTCTTAGTGCAGTTTCTTTTAGTACTGATTTACTATAACTCTCTTTCTCCTGGCCAATACTATATATTAATTACTCCACCAAATACACCTGTATTATAGCAGAAAGTGTGTTTGTCTGTTTGTGATGCACATACAGTACAAAAGCTAAGCAGAAGCAACCAGAGCACACTCAGCTTAGGCTGTTGTTGTGCATTATGCTACTATTAATGCTAAAGGCAAGAAGGAATGAAAAACAGTGTGCAAGATCTCAGCCAATGAGTTGTTGCATGATATACACTGTATGTTTCATACATACCATAAAACCCCTAAGAAATAGCACACGTAGGAACATCCTCATTTAACTTATGCTATAATTGACCCTATTAATGCTAATGTCAAAGAGCTTTCCTTTCTCTGAAAAACATTTCTCATGCTAGGTGGGGTATTACTTTAAAACACTGAGCATAAAAACAGTCATACCCAGATATGGACACCCCCTTTGTCCACTGGCAAACACTGCAAAAGGAATCTGTATTACAACACTGAAAATTAGGACAAAATATTTCGTAACTTTCATGTGGTGAGGTGTCCTTCACAACTAATCTCCATCTTTCAACCTTTAGAGTAAATAGATGAGTTTGTGTGGACATATTGCTCTTCAATGCTGAAGTTCTAGATGATACTTTAGGAAATGACATTTAAAAAAATAGAACCAAAACAATTTGAATCAAAATGGCTACCATGCGTAAACTACTTCCCAATTTGCACCAGGAATTATTCTTCCAAGAATATGATTATTTTGCACTTATTTCATTAGAAGCCACTTCTTCTTAAGTGCAAAAATTCACTTTATTTTCATACTTTCGTTTATCAGTTAAAATTAAGAGTACGAATGTGTTTTTTTAAATGGAGGAATTAGGTGTGGAGGGTTCTTGTCACAAAATGCTACACTTTCTCCAATCACGAATTTAGACCTGTAAAAGAAAGTTAAAGATCCATTTTTATAGCTTTTGTACACTAAATGAGAAGTATATAAAAAAGGAGGCACTTCATATTTTTTACACATATTAGACATAGGCTCCCAAATGAACAGATGCAATGACATGGTTAAATTAATGCAGCAGCTTCAGTACTAGGAGCACTGTCTTAATTATTTAGGCCTGTTAAACATTGATAATAAATTAAAATATGTAATGCAATTTATACCCACAGTACAAATCTTAAACATATTATAGACAGTGATTATATCTTCACATTGTATAGCAGCTTGAAGAATTATCAACTAGGAACATTTCTCAACAATGGCAAACAGGTCTTTGTAACGGAAGACTCAATGATAAAACATGCTTTTTGTACAGAAGCTTCTATTAATTCAGCTTTCTTTTTAATATTCATATATGTGCTATGGTCCTTTTGAGGGATAAGAAGATTTGGGGACTTGAACAATAAGGAACTACATCAAAAGGTTAAAACTAACATTTCAATACGTAACAAAAACATAAAGGTGAATTTTAGAATCCCAAAAGATTGGCTTTCCAATGGTATTCATCTGCCTTTTTTTTTATACTCTTAAAGAGCAAGGCATTTCACAAAGTATTGCTACAGTCATCACATTGTTGTAGAGAAAGGAAATCTTCCAAAGTCCCTAATAATGTATAGAAATTGTGTCTATGTACTCATTTCTGTTCTTTCTAATTTTGTTCTCTACTTTTCCCTCAAACTGTGGTTTTGTCTTACAGCTGTTTGACTGTTTTGCTCTATTTTCAGCAGCTACTTTGCCCTCCTGACTATCCCTATCTTCCTCAGAAACTGGCATCTCTTCTGTTTTAGAAAGGGCTCCATCTGTACTCCCCTGGATTTCTGCAATTTTCTGGTTTCTGTCTTCTGTCTTGTCACTCCTGTTATCTTCTGCTTTGTCACTATTAGATTGTGAAGAAGGGCTGTTAGCAGAAGCCCCTTTCACTGGTTTTGGTTGAACTGCACTTTTGTCTTGTGTTGAGCAAGCCCTGCCTCCGGGATTCCTCTTCTTTGGAGGCCCCCAGATGAATTGATCAGCAGGGCAATAGTACAGCTGGGCAAAGCGCAGAAGGGTCCTTCTCTCCTTTCTGTTTCTGATGGTGTACACAAAATACTCCAGGGCACTGTGTTTCATATTTGGGATTGTCTCCTCTATCAGTGCTTCTTCCAGAAGCAGTTTGACTAGTGGAGGTTTGAAGCTCTCAAATCCAAGTTCACCCAGGCTCTTCAGAATGCGAGTGATTCGTAAATAATTGTGTTGTGATCTAACAGAAAGGAGAAAAAAATATTCTTAATAATAAAGCCAAAATTAAAATACATATAGCAATAACACATTTAATTACAATGCCATTGTCAATACAAAAGCCATGGAATAATAAAAGGAGACTTGCTATATTAACAATATTATAATATTAATAATAATACTTACGCTTAAATAGCACTTTTCTGGACACTCCACTCAAAGCGTTTTACAGGTAATGGGAACTCCCCTCCACCACCACCAATGTGCAGCATCCACCTAGATGATGCGACGGCAGCCATAGTGTGCCAGGACGCTCACCACACATCAGCTATCAGTGGGGAGGAGAGCAGAGTAATGAAGCCAATTCAAAGATGGGGATTATTAGGAGGCCATGATTGGTAAGGGCCAATGGGAAATTTGGCCAGGATACTGGGGTTACACCTAGTGCTGGGCGATAATTCGATAACGATAATTATCGCGATATAATTTTCTTCGATATAATGTTAACAAAAGTTCGATAAATGTTCGATATATATGTTTATGCTTTGCGCATGATATGCGCATGCGCACAAAATACTGCTCGAGTGTGGGTGCATGTTGCAGACCGGGCAGCTAACGTGGTGTTGTTTACCCACACGGTGGTGGCTGACAGGATTGTAGTTAGAGTGGAGAAATGAGCGACACTGAAGCAAATGTAGTGCTGCCAATGACCAGCTCGAAGGACAATGACATCGTCGACAGAAAAGGTCATTCAACTTCGGTAATTTGGAGATATTTTGGCTTTTTACGATCAGACATAAAACAGAGCACTTTAAAATTTGCAGTCTGTCTGAGCCATCTTCTATGTGTGTTTTATCACACTGCAGTATTTAATTTTTCTATTAAGATATTTATTTTGTAAATTTTACTCATACATATTTTGACTTAAAAAAGACTTGAATACTCTCTACCTCAGATTTGTTTAATGTTTCTGCTGTTTGGCAAGTGTTTGTTGTGTTCTTAAAATAAAGAGTTGTTTAATTTACCAATTAACTGTCTGGTTTCTTCAACTTTCACTCAGGAGAAAAAATCTGCCTTTAAACTTGAAAGAAATAATGATTTGACATTTATCGTGATAATTATCGATATTGACTGATATGAAATATTTTATTGTGATAATGTTTTTGGCCATATCGCCCAGCCCTAGTTACACCCCTACTCTTTTCGAGAAATGCCCTGGGATTTTTAATGACCACAGAGAGTCAGGACCTCGGTTTTTACGTCTCATCCGAAGGACGGCGCCTGTTTACAGTATAGTGTCCCCGTCACTATACTGGGGCATTAGGACCCACATGGACCGCTGGGTGAGAGCCCCCTGCTGGCCCCACTAACACCCCTTCTATATTGTTACAACTTTAGGTGACTTAGAAATGTCTTAGATTTTAGACAAAGTTTATGACACTTGGAAGAGTAAATACTTCTAAAAAAGAAGGTTTTGAGTCCGGATTTGCAGGAGTTTAGAGAAGGTAACTGTCTGATATCTTTGGGGAGAGAGTTCCAGAGCTGAGGGGCATAACAGGAGAAGGCCCTGTCACCCATAGAGTGTAGACAGACTTGGGGGACAGTTAGGAGACCAGAATTAAAGAAGTGAAGGCTGCGAGATGGGGAGTAGGGCGATAATAGATCAGACAGGTACTGAGGTGCCAAGCCATGCAGAGCCTTATAGGTGAGCATGAGGATTTTGAAGTCGACACAAAACTTGGCAGGAAACCAGTGCAAGGACTCCAGGATAGGAGTAATGTGATCACTTGCACTGGACCTGGTCAGGATTCTGGCTGCCAAATTTTGGACATACTAGAGTTCGTTCAATGTGGATTTAGATACCCCAGTGAGTAGAGCATTATAGTAGTCAATTTGGGAGAAGACAAATGTGTTGATGTGTTGAATAGTTTTAGAAAGAAGTTAAGTCAGTAAAAACTACATATATATAAAAGCTAAAATATATTGATTACTTAAGAGTTCACTTCCTTTGCTTTGACAAATGTAAGGCAGCTTGGGTGCACAAAATTACTTTGACAAGTTACACAATTAGTTAAGTAGTCTCTATATGTGTAGAATAATAGTGATTCATATCACTGAGAAAAAATACACAGTCAAAAAGGGAAGTTCAAGCAAAGATTCATCTTTGAAGACCAAGCAACTTTAAATCCACTCAAGGATTTGTATAGAAAGACACAGATTGAGATGAGTATACAAATTTCAAAGACATTGCATATGCCTTTGAGCACACCTGAGTTAATCATTAAAGACGTTACATTAGAGTAGAGTTTATTGTCACATGCACAAGTGTAATGAAATGTTTATTTGCATGTATGCTCCTATACAAGACATCAAGGAAACATCAAAAACTAAGAACAGTGGCAGCAACAACAATAAGCTAAATAACATACATCTTAGAGAAAAAAAACATCAGTATGAGCCAGTGGTAGGGGTAGAGTTCAGTAATTTGACAGCTTAAGGGAAGAAGCTGTCTCTAAGTCCAGATGTTCATGCCTTTATACTCCTATAACGCTTACCAGAGAGAAGGGGGGAGAAAAGTGAGGAACCATGATGACTGGTGTCCTTAACGATACTTCCAGCCTTCCTGAGACAGTGAGTATTAAAAATGTCTGAAATAGAGGGGAGCTGTACTCCAATGATGGACTGGGCTGACCTGATCATCCCCTGTAACAGCTTCCAGTCAGACAATGGTGGTGTGGTGGCTCTGTGACTAAGGCTCTGTGGCTGTGACTGGAAGGTTGCTGGTTCAAATCCTGTGGCCGGCATAGGAATCCTACTCCCTTGGGGCCCTGAGCAAGGCCTTTAGCCCCAACTGGTTCAAGAGCTTGTATTTTCTGTCTTATTTCTGTCACGTCCTCTGCAGCAAGAGGGCACTCCTTCTCTGTCCTGTCTCTAGCTTCCGGTCTGCTGTCCTTCCGGTCCCTCCCTTTCCCTTGGGCTATATATTTCCGGGTCTTGCACTCTGTCCTCGCTCAGCATTGACGTTCGGATGTCCTGAGACCCGCCTAGCACCAGGGCGCCCCACGTCCGCTCCCTGAGGGCATAGGTTTCTATACGGCATTCCTGAACTCTTTGCACTAATGAGCCCGGGCCTTTTTCCCGTCTCGCCGCTACGCATATGGGTCTTTTTCCGCTCTCCTGCTCCCCACGGTTAGTCCCTTTGGACGTCCGTGACAATTTCCACATTAGCACACTCTCAATAGCACACTTGTAAAATGTGGTAAGGACATTTGAAGGCAGTCCAACTTTTTTCAATTGTCTGAGGAAGTAAAGGCATTGTTGTGCCTTCTTTGTAGCTCCAGTTACACGCTGGGACCACATTAAGTTGTTAGCAATGAAGATTCCCAGGAACTTGAAGCTGCTAATCATCTCTACAACCACCCCATTGATGTGAATAGGTATGAAGTCCACACCCTGCTTTCTAAAATCAATTATAATAATAATTGCTTACACTTACATAGCACTTTTCTGGACACTCCACTCAAAGCACTTTACAGGTAATGGGGACTCTCCTCCACCACCACCAATGTGCAGCACCCACCTGGATGATTCGACGACAGCCATAGTGCACCAGAACGATGACCAGCTCTTTGGTTTTACTGACATTGAGGGAGAGGTTATTGTCAGTGCACCACTCCACCAGGTTCCTGACTTCATCCCTGTAGGCTGTCTCATCGTTAGCAGTGATTAGGCCAATGATGGTAGTGTCATCAGCATATTTGAAGATAGAATTGGAGTTGTGTCTGGCCACACAATCGTGGGTAAACAAGGAGAACAGCAGGGGGCAAAGTGCACAGCCCTGGGGGGCACCTGTACTGATGGTCAGCGTGGAAGAAAGTTTCCCATCTACCCTCACAGTCTGTGGTCTGCCAGTCATGAAATCTATAATCCACATGCATAGAGAGGTGTTGATGCCCAAATCATTCAGCTTCCTGACCAGCCTGGAAGGAACTATAGTGTTAAATGCGGAGCTGTAATCAATGAATAGCATTCTGATGTATGTGTCTTTGTCTTCCAAAGGAGTCAGAGCAGTGTAAAGAGCCAGGGAAAAAGCATCGGCAGTGGATCTATAATGGCGGTATGCAAACTGCAGGGGGTCAAAGCACTCAGGTACCACTGTGTTAATGAGCATAATAATGGACCTTTAATTTGTTGAAGTTGCATTATACCATCCAGACACTGCCTATGTCAGGCTTTCCCTTCAAACCAAGCAGTTGAGCAAGGAGGAAACTTGATAGGAATGCCACCATGAGGCCAATAGCAACATAGATAGAGCTACATAGTTCAATGGTTGAGATAGGAGAAAATGCCCACAACTCAACAATATCCCAATGACTCAAAGCAAGCCTGTTTGGCAATACAGTGGAACCACAAAGCTCTGGGATGGTTTGGTTTGGAAAATCAGTAGAAACCTATCCAGAGAGACTCTAAACTGTAATTGCTACCAAGGGTGCTTCCATTGGTTGTGTAAAAAGTTACACAATCGGCATATTTTAGCTTTAACATTTAACTTCTTTTAATAACGGGTTCTGACTGAGATTTCAAGTTTTGATTAAAATATTAACTTTAAAAAATGTTTAAAAACTAGATATGATCCACCTATGGACATGCATTCAAAGACAGAATTTAAAACAGTGCATGATTGCATCTGAATGTTTTCATACTTCCTACACAAGCTACATTCTATTACATGTGCAATTCTGTGGTTTGGTTTTTGGTTAGATTGTCTTTTGCTATGCAGGCAAAACTAAAATCAGTTTTGAGATATTTTAAAGAAATATGCTAAGGAATATTATGGAAGGATAATGTTATTCTCCACATTTGATAAAATGTAAAGCCAGTTTGATGTTGCTTTACCCTTCCCAGCAGGAAGCTTTGCAAAGCCTTAAAGAACAGGTCAAGGCTAATTCCATGCTGAAAAAAATTAAAACGTTCTGGCTGTGGAACCTTCTAGAGGAGTGTGACTCATTAGTGACACATCAAAAGTACTCTCCACAGAACAATCATTGTACTTTTTTCTTTTTATTATTCAAAGTTCAATTGACCTTGATCTGTTTCTTTGCAGAATTTAAACTGACACATTTCCTGACTATTGTTCTAAAAAAAGTAAAAAGTTCATAAGCACAGCAAATAATAGTCAGAGAGAACTAGATACTGTAGATTCTTGGAACATATCTTCTAGTTTGATTATTCACATCTTTCATGCTAGGGATTGAAAGAATGATGCTCTGATTTAAAGTACAGCAGTTTCAGATAATGCTATGCTTACTCGTTCAAGTGCTGAAACCTGTCCTGCCAGTTTGCAGCACGAGCCACATTTCCATTCTTGTCCAGTAGCTTTATTCCAAAGAAATCCAGCATCACAGTGTATGCCAGAAGAAAGCGTCTTTTGGCTTCCCTGGTATTTTGAAATTCCTATTAGATTAAATGAGAAACAGGAGAGTATTAATGGCAGTGATAAATGTATTTAATAACTAAAGTGAACCAAGATGAGACATAAAAGGTCAGCATGCTAAGTAATGTCTTCTTTCCTATTTATCTTATTTATTTCTACAGTCTCTGCTTTTCCTCATGACACTGTTCAACCTCTCTTGGACCACAAGCTCAACTGTACCACACACTTGTTGAAAGCACTAATGAATTGTATTTAGAATGTATTTTAATGTGTCTATGTTGTCAATTTCCTCGGTGTGCTAAGGATCCTTGTAATTTTTTTGTAAAATCTAATTTTTTACCTTGATCTCATCTTGAGTTAGTTCTTGGGCATGAAAATTCAAGCCTTGTTCTCTCAATGGAAAAAGCCTGTAAAACAGAAAACATAATTTTTTGGCTTCTTACTTTGCCCTATTAATCAGATTCTATATCACAGAAATACTATGATTTTAGTTTATAAATTTATAAATTTGAGTTTATAAATTTCAAAACAAGGTAAATTACTTAAATAGGACAGGAGAATCCTTTATGCCTTTAAATCAAACACTCTACATTAAAACACATATACATAAAGTAAATGCATGATTTGAATTTACTTTACGTATGTTTTTTTTTTTGGCCCCGACTAGCTCTGTTGGTAGAGCATGAGACTCATAATCTCAGGGTAGTGGGTTCGTGTCCCACGTCGGGCACAAGGTTCTCTAATAACCCATACCGGGCAGCGGCAGTATGGGGCAGTGTTCGTGACGGAGGATCACGTTTCCGTTACAACAGCAACAGCACTCGCACTAGCACTCTCAGCGTGGAAGAAAGGCCTGGCTATCTACTTCCGTATCTTGCCATGGAAACTCTATGGATAAGGACAGGGGAACTGTCTACAGGGTTGCCATGAGTCGACAGCACTCAACAACAACATGTTTTTTATTTAATTTAATATTCTGTATGAAAAGGAGCAGCCTTAATACAATACAAGTGTTGGAAAGGAAGAACAGAGGATATACAAAAGTAAAATGAGTAATACTGCAAAGAACAGCACAGTTAGTCAGTCAGTCCTACTCAGTCAGTAGGAATGAATATATGCAACTCCATTTTCCATTCTTTCTAAATCTGACTCTGTTTTGTGATATTTCTCTTTTAAGTAAATTAATAAGACAACTGAAAGTAAAATTACTTTCCTTTTATTGCAATGCTTAGATCTATCACTATATTTAAATTCCCTTGTACAAAAATGAATGGAATCTTATTTGCTGGATACAAAACTTTTGATTTAGTCAACAAATGTAATCTTTTATTGGAAATGTACCAAGGGTAGATCACAAGGATCTCAACTTTCCATTATTATCCATTATTCTTTACAGGATATGGTTATGCTTTTAGCCTATTATGGAGTCAAAAAATATGCAAATTACTGTATACCATGGTGTATACTAGTGCTAAAAGCAATCATAAATTTGTTAACTGTTAACTAAAAAGTTAACTGTTATGAAAAACAAATCAGCTTGATCATTCTTGTTTAAAGTAAAGTTTAAAGCACAGAGAAATTTGTAAACATGAGTTGCAATTACTGCATAATTTCTAAGTTATGGCTTTGCTATGTACTTCTGCAAATCCATCCATCCATTTTCAAACATTTTCAAATTGTTTCTTCCACTTTAGAGTCACAGGGAAGCCAGAGGCTATCCTGGCAAGCAATTGGTCCAAGGCAAGATGTCAGACACTTAGACAGAAACTCACACCAGGGCCAATTTTCCCAGCAGCCACTTAAACACTAGTATTTTTTTGTCCCTTGGAGGAAACCCACACAACCATGGGGAAAATATACAAACTCCACACAGATAATACCCCAGGTCTTGAAATAAAACCTTTTCTGTAAATTATTAGCTTTAATATACCAGAATCATTAGCTTAAAACTACTATAGGAGATGGGAGGGAATCTTATCTCATTTATTGAGTCTGTGTGCACTAGTTACATTAGGTTGTTTACAATTTTGTACATGCTATGTTAGAGAGCAGTAGACAAAGAAAAAAATAATTTGAACAAAATCTGAACAAAATTCAGTCTCCAGAAAGCTCTGGGGAATTAATTGCCATCCTTGATCACCAGACCAGTTGACAGCTGGAAAACAATTGGTTTTGGAGCTGTAAACAACTTACAGTTGTCTGTCTTCTGCCCTGCACTGTAAAAGGGGGATAAAGTTTTGGTTTTGGAGCTGTAAACAACTTAGCTACCTGGCTGGTTACAGAGAGGGACACCAGGAAAAGTCTCATTAGCACTCAAAAGGAGCAAGGTTTTTATTTTTAAGGAACAAGTAATAGGTTTATTCCATGCTGAAAAGAGAAGACAGAAAACACAACGTTTCGGACGTGGAGCCTTCTTCAGGTGTCAGCATGGAATAAACCTATTACTTGTTTCTTTGCAGCCTATGCATGCTGTCGCAGCTACCCACCTTTTATGTTCTGTTTCCCAAGACACATGTATTAAAAAGATCACTTCTGTGTTATATGAATTACAAATGCTGTAATGTGTTGATTGCAATACTTTAATTCAAAGCCAAGATTACTTCTAGTGTGTGTGTACTCTGCATCTTATTAAAATGATTTAATACATTATGAAAACTGAATACAAATAAAATGACAAATACCCCATTAATGTAGTTTCATCTATATTTTAAAATATGTCAACACCACATACATTCACACTTGTGACAAAATCTGTTTACTCATATATCCCAAGAACACCAACATAAAGTATCAAATCAGAACACAAGAACTGGATTCTTGCTCCTATACATAACAAAAAAAAACTTTCATTAGTTTTTAAAAACATGTGTTGTCTGGAAAATACTCTAGGCTTCTTCAAGAAGAAGCCGAATTAGATTTTCTGATCACAAAGGTAATAACACAGAGACAAGCATGATGTCTGAAGTAGACCAATTCAGTAGTATTCAAAAGCTCTTACTGAGAAAACTCTTACAGCAGCCAGAGGATTATTTCAGTTATTTGTCCCATGTTTTCTTCCTACCTGTAACTCAAGAGGACAAACAGGATAAAACAACTAAACGAACTTATATTGAAAACCAAAGTGCTCACCATTGTATATAGGTGTGGTTATGCTCCAGCTTTTCATAGTCACCTTTCCACTTGTTGAGAATTTCTTCAACATAAATGCCTGTAGTGTTGAAAAGTACAAATACTTTGATTAATAATGTAAACCATGAGTACTTGGAAATCTGTGCAGGAATGCAAAGTGCAAGTACATTACAGTATATAGCAACCTCAACATTAAACACCCCCTTCATTATAGTTGTAGCAGCATAATCCTGCTGGCGACCAAGCAGACATGTAGACTGCAGACTGTGCTTTTCTCTTCTAGAGATTTTGATGAAAACTTCATATGTGTTTTTGATACTGTCAGGATCTAATGTATAGGGTACTCCTTTCCTAAAACAAGGATTTCTTGCCTTGTCGTTTTTACTGTCTGTATTTCTAACCATCAATAATCAATTTTGACACCATTTTGAACAAATGTGATTTTGAACAAATGTGAACTTTATTCTATTTTTTTCTAAAGAAAAATCTAAAGAAAATCTATACTTCCATATAAGTGTGTGATGGTACAGCAACGACGTACTCCTGACATTTTCACACATTTTTCATTTCTCTTAGAGACTTAGGAAAAGTGAGCAATGCTACTATTGCTTATAACAACAATCTATATATGAACCTTATTGGCTGTCAGCAGCGATGAAGAGTCTAGTTTCATACATTTCCCAAATCTTCTAAAAACACTAAAATGTAGACTGTACTACTCATAACACTTTGGAGTTATATACTATACACCACTGTGTGACTTTTTAAAAACATTAGTTATTTTGTACTTTTTGGGGAGGATCTTATCTGAATTGTAGCATGTTTAATATATCAACTTAATACCACTTTTTTCATTTCAGTTAAACAGTGCACACAATAATAAACAGACAGTTCTATATTTACACAACAGATTTATTGCTGAGAAATACTGGGCAAATAAGAAATACAAAAATTAAGAACTAATAGGAATGTATATTAAATATTTATACAGATCCAGCCATTCAGAATCCACGATGAATAATGCATCACATTGTACTGCACTTTTTAAAAAAAATTCTGTTCCAGGACTGCACTACGTAAAACAACTAGGTGGCACATTTAATGCTTAAAGTGGCGTACGGAAGTATTTGGGCTTTCACCTGAAAACACATGGTTTAGAATCCTGGTCAATGCTCAGCCCCGGGACAATCTTTTTCCAATTATAGAATTTAATTTGTGTACTGTGTCCACTTTTATGCTGTATATTACAGTATGTTAAATATTTAATTAATATTAAAAATGAAATTAGGGCTGCTTCACAATGCAAAATTACTCAGCTTGATATATAAAAAAGTGGTTCAGGTGGGTAGCTGCGTCAGCATGCGTAGGCTGCAAAGAAACAAGCTGAAAGGAGAAGAAAGAAAACACAATGTTTCAGCTGAGGAGCCTTCTTCAGGTGTCACCTTCACACCTGAAGAAGGTTCCACAGCCAAAACGTTGTGTTTCTTTTTTTCTCTCTTCAGAGGTAAATGAAGATACATTTTTATATTTTCATAGGTGTGACACATTTTTGTATATATGGTACTGTTTATAGTGTATACAGTATATTTTACATAATACATACCTACAGTCTCACTGGACATTTACATTAATAAAAAAATAAACATTATTGAGAGACAGGTAGTGTTGAATTCATGCAATTTATTATATTAATTTGTTTATTAAAATTACACTCTACTGTAAATTTTTTTACAATCTGTAAATGTAAGTCAGAACAAATGCACTTGTGATATTACATTCCTCAATGTTCCCCACGGTAATCTACAATCTTCAGTAGAAAAAAAGTAGAAAAAAGTCTTTTAATAAAATTTTTACAACTATGTTTGTCAACTCTTGCTCCCAGAACCCCTTAATTTCTATGTTGAGTTTTTGCTTTGTGCTCTGTTCTGCCATCTTCCAAATATAATCTTTGAGGGAGTGCCAAACAATTAAGCAATGGTGGTGATGAACTTATGAATAAATAAAACCAGTAACATCAACACATCTTGTTCATTTTTTTTAATTTGAAAACACTAATACTGAACCTGTAAGTAACAGTTTTTCCATACCAAATCACATGTATGACACGCAATATTAAGCAATAAACAACAGAATCACAATTATATTCTCTATTGTATTAACAGTTATAACAGATACAAATTTTCAAACAAACCTGATTTTTTTTAAAAACAGAAGTTATTATCCCTACTGTGTTTCACACCTGCATGTGAGATCATGGTGTGCACAGTGAGTGTTGTGCCTTTATTAAACTGAGGGTGTAAAGATTCAATGAGGAACAGGGGACAAAGTGAAATTACTCAACTGGATAACTTTAGTAAGTTTTCTGTGCATTTCTGTGAACAGTAAAAATAACCTCTTTAAAAAAATACAAGAGTTGGCATTTCAGCCTTAAAAAGGAACATTAGCAAACAATTACATTTTCTTAAAGAAGGCTTAATGAGCAACTGCCATAATACTTCGTAGGCATGTCAATTTTTTTAAACCAAAGACAGTTCTTATTGAATCCTTTTTAAATAACCAGGCAATTCAAAGAATCTTTAAAGTTCCAACCCATCTATCAAGCCATGAATTTAAAAAAGCACTAAGTACAGAGGGGTTTCGGAACACTTATCAAAGAGATCCAAAACTGAAATTATCCTGAATCCAGGATCACACCTTCCCCTTCTCTCAGTGACAGACTAGTTTCCTTATAATCCTCTCTATTCATTTTCAGGTTTTAACTCCTCACCGCTCTTCACCTCTCTTGACTTCACACCACCTGAGTGTTAATATGCTTCTCTCCTGCTCCCACCTCCTCTCTACTCCCCGTCTTTTGTTCTCCCATACTTTTTCAAATGCCAGTTTTCCTCTCTCCCCAAATGATTCTATGTTAATATTCTCTGCTAAATTTTAAAAAGTACTACAACTTTTTGTACAGTAATAATTCATATAGAAGAGTGGAAGAATTCATACAGAAGGTGTTACAACTGCAGCTGGTCTCAATTAACCCCTCATTCTCCAATTTCCCTTACAAACCCCTTCCTTCACTATTTAAACCCTCAGTTCACCCTGTAACATTGCTCGGTATTAGGATCTCTTCCACCACCAGAGCTCACCTTGCCCTTTCTTCTTAAAGTACCTTTTTACCTTGTCTGGACTCCCTCAATGTCGACTCTTTGGTTTTGGATTTCGGTGACCCGGCAGATAAAAATGTTTACAGAGGGGAAGTCAAGGGGAAGGTGGATGATATGATCTTTTAATTCTTTGGACAATCCCTGGCAGAACTGGCGAATCCCAGGAAGTTTGGGGAGCCAAGCAGCGGAATTCAGCAACATACACCTACGGGGGACAGTTTTCTTGTGTGAGGATGGAAAGGCGGTGAGCAGCAAAGTGGTGAGGGTAGAGCTGACTGAAGGTGGCTTGTACTGCGGCCTGGAAGCTGATGACATCTGCCGTCTCAGGGGCGTTCCAGATGAGGAGAACGTTGGCCCACCCCAGGGCTCGACCGGAGAAGTAAGAAACCATATACCCAATCCTTTCGCGGTCAGGGGGGAAGCAGTTGGGGCGGAGTTGGAAGGCCATCCAACACTGGATCAGGAAGCCCTGACACTTGGTGGAGTCACCGTCAAATTTTTCCAGAGAAGGGAGGGGTAGAGGACTGACTGGTGCTGCAGGGGGTAGAGGTGGTACAGCAGCCGAGATCGGCTGGGGAGCCGGGCGTTGAGTAACATGGGTGAGTAGTTGTTAGAAAGCCGCCGTTACGTCCCCCAGGGTGTTGCTGGAGAATGGAGAAAGGATCACTTTGACCCGGGGGGTTCATGTTGCTGGCTCGGTATTTTGTAAGAACAAACTAATTTAT
Source organism: Atractosteus spatula (assembly GCF_055471065.1). Taxonomy (NCBI): domain Eukaryota; kingdom Metazoa; phylum Chordata; class Actinopteri; order Semionotiformes; family Lepisosteidae; genus Atractosteus; species Atractosteus spatula. The sequence goes on along the minus strand of NC_142720.1, from coordinate 25,298,001 downwards.
GGACCCTGTGCGGGACTCCAGGGGAGGTCCAGTAGCTGAGGTATCCAAGACAGGTGACGAGGTAGAGTCATCAGTTATTCCAGGTGGGGTCAAGTCCAGGTAATAGTCAAGAAAAGAGGCAAACAAATCCAATAGGGGCGAGGCAAGAGCGAGAAATCCAAAACCAAGAGTCGACGTTGAAGGAGTCCAGACAAGGTAAAAGAGTACTTTAGGAAGAAAGGGCAAGGTGAACTAAGGAGGCAGAAGAGATCCTAATACCGAGCAATGTTACAGTGTGAACTGAGGGTTTAAATAGTGAAGGAAGGGGTGTGTAAGGGAAATTGGATAATGAGGGGTTAATTGAGACCAGCTGCAGCCAGAACAGAAGGTTAAAACATTATAGCTCTTTTTAATTTACATGAGCTTTTTATAGTTAAAACGAGCACATCAAAACCTTTCCATAATAACCACAGTAAGTGATTGAGTTAAAGACATTAATGCAGAAAACGTTTATGAAGAAGGTGGAATACTGTTGTGTACTTTTTTTTTTTTAGCTACCACTACCAGATACTGTATGTACATTAGGTATAATATACTTATATTCACAAATTAATATAGTTTTTGGCCAGTGAATCACACAATGTACTGTACTGCAAATAAGAACTAATGCATGTTCTGATGGGCTGCATCTTTACAAGATTCCATATTATTATTCCATATTAAGTGGATTTAAAGAAGTAGGGCAACAGATTAAATTGAGCTAATGTTTTCATTAACGTCTTACATACCGCAAGTTCCACATAATGATCTAGATTAACCATATTGAAATCAATGCTCAACAAATCAGCAATGCACCCACCATCAGGAACCAGGGGAATTTTGTTCAGATAGAACCTCAGGTTGCGATATTCATTGGGCTGTCTGGGCTTCTTGTAGTTCTGTTATATTCAAACAGGGAACAATGAGAAATTAAATTAATTTCAGTTCCATTATTTTCATTCACTTGCATAAGGTGACAGTACACTAGCCATAACCCTTGCCAAAAAAAGCAGACTTGAAATAGATGGATATGTGTATTTTATATTATATAGCATACGCATCTAGCATGTTTTATCAAGAAGCATTTTAAAAAAGAGACAGGTAGTGGTTTTCATGAGACTCAAACTGAAAGAGATCATACCGGGTAGCTGTGACGATACTTATACAAATCCTTTGCAGCATAATAACTCCTCTTCACCTTAGTAGCAGACTCCCGTGCATCAGTGAACTGTAAAACACAATTACACAAGTATTTCTAAAGTATATAATATAAACTTTTAAAAATTGCTTGAGTCATATTTTATCAAAAACTTTCCTGGGAATTCTGGAATGTAAACAGTCTTTACATACAGTACCATTCTATATATAACACATTTCCCTGAACACAGTCCCACATTTAAGCATATCCTAGCCTACTGTATTATTTTTTATCAGTATCATATGATCACCATTTCTGAAACCAGATTTATTTTCTTTAAATATGTCAATATTTTGTTCACCAAAAAGCAATTATCCACTTTTAAACAGTCTATACTATACCGCTAAAATGATAACTTTTCACAAAAATGTGGACATTTTCTTACAATTATGTACTTTCCAATTCCTCAATGTAGATACAGTATAAAGTGCAAATAGTTTGGTCCTACATATGTGGTTTTCAAAAGTACTTTCATCAAGTATTATTGGTAAATAATCATGCAATCAACACTTTAATTGTTTATTTTTCTTTGCTGTTTTTAGCTGGTAATTTCTTTTTACCCATAACATTCAATGTTTGATTAAAATATTTATAGTTAAATGCATTTAATCAATTTCAAATACTCCTTTTAAAACTTGTATACAGCATTTGTAATTGTAAAAACATTACAACTTACTGCAACAAAACGGTACATCACTGGAAAGAAAATACTCCTGCAAGGCACTGTAAATTGGTTCATGCCTTCACAAAACAGTTTTACCAGTAGGTTCTACAAAGTAAAAGCGGAAACTTTTCCAGTTTCAATCAGCTGATTTTTTCAGTGCTCTGAAGTACTGAAAAGAATATACGGAGATGAGCACCCTGCCCATAGAAACAAAGTGAAATTGTACAATTACTCCACACTACTTCTCATCCATCTGGACAAATACACAATGTTCTGTATCAGGCCCTGCACAGTGTGCCTTTCCAACCTACCTGATAGTGAATTGCAGGTGCTTCAGGTGTCAGCTCCAAGATAAGTTTAGCATTTATCAAAGTTGTATTTTTAATGTCTCTAAATTGCACCCTTCCTGCTAAAACATGACTGAATGCACATGTGTACCAAGTGATAAACACACCAACACAGTGGACATTCTTCCTAGGCTCTGGTTTACCCTAAGGACAAATTCATGATCCTCCAAAGGCGAAGCAGTCACCAAAAATTGATGTATTATTAATACTGTATGTCAAGGATGCTCATTTTAATTTAGCAGGGTGTATCTAAGAAGAATTTTAGCAGAGAATTTCTCGAAAATATTAAACTGATTCACAAAATGGTATTAATGGTACTGTAGGCAGTGACTTTCTTTATTCCAGCTCATTAACAGCTTTCTTGTGATTCAGCTATTTCTCTACTTCTGCGCCAGTTCATTTCATACTGTTTCCTTACCCAGAAATGTCTAGCTTCTTATAAGCACAGCCAATAAACTTTCTGTAAAATCTAGAACTTTAACATCCTCTAAATCATGGTCTTTGCACTAGATTGGCTGCCTCCTCCAACTTAATCATTGATCTTTTGATTAATATAACCACACACCAGATTTGTCAATTAAGCAGCGTTGCAGTTCACGAAAGAGAATTAAGCGAAAGTGTTTATCCATGCGATTCCACATGGGACGCTCGACTTTCCGGTTAGATCAAGAGAAAAGTGATGCAATGAAGTGAACTAGGTCAACGCAATCATGACTGAGGAAGTGAAACATTTTAAAACTGTACCTTTTCAAATATTGTATATTTATTGGTTAGATTTTAAATGTATTGCTCAAAAACAATATATGTGTTTATATAGGTGTTTATATGAGGCTACCAGATCCTGAAAAATGTATATTCGAATGTGTAATTTATTCAAATCCGACTACACGCTGAAATTAAATCTTCAATACTACAGTATTTCGTGGAATGCAATGCACAAATACGGATAACGTTTTATAGGAGATAGTACTGTATTCACCAAATACCTGTCTTTAAAAACACAAGCCGAAAAAATATCGTTTAAAGATTTAAAGAACACATAGATATCTCTCAAATTTCTGCTCAGCCCCAGATCTTTTAGAAAAACGGAGGAAACGCAAACCAAGTACAAAACACCAGCATACCGAAATGTAACGTATTTTTACAATAGGTTACACAACAATGCAACATCAACGAACTAGTCCCCAGCATTGCTCATTTCAGTTTTCCGATTCAATTACTGTGTACAGCACAATATACAGTAATTAAAAATAACGAGATAACAATAAAACTCGGTTTCTGAAGATAAGCATTTTAGGTATATATGGCTTACAAATTAACGGTAGTTCGTGCTAAAGACAGCCTTAATTCAATCCAAAAACAATCTATTATTTACATGTACAAACTATGTATTATTTATATTATTATAATATCAATTTTAGAAACAATATTATAAATATTTGCCTTTACTTCAGTAAATTAATACAAAGCATAACCACGAGAAGAAACCATAGTAACTAATGTCTTGGCAGTTACTGAAATCAATACATACATTTAGCCATCTGTGTTCATTTCCTACTGTTTTACCTGATGTGAAGTTAGAGTTTCTTCATCTCCACATCTGGAGGAGTTCGCTAGGCTGCCTTCCCCCGTCATGTTGTTGTCGTCTACCGGCTGCAGCTCCTCGGGCTCGGAGTCTGTCTCCCAGGTCGAGTCGCATTCCTCCACTGTGCTTGGCTCCTTGTACCTCAGGCTACCCATCAGATTTCCCATTTAAAACTCAACTTCAATTCTCTTTTCACTCCTCCTGCTGCATATTCAATCACCGGTATTCACCATCGCCCAGAACAGCGAATCTACCAGCCTCCCAACCCTAGAACGCAGAATAAACAAAGCATTAATGTCAGAATTACAGAATTTCCACAGGAAGCCGGACCAAAGCGAGATGAACACACCCCCTTCTGTCGAAACTAGGCAATGTTCACCAAAAAGCAGTGGTAATATCCAAATACAGTACCAAGTTTCCTCCTACATTATTTGCTCATTATGAAACAATTTATATGTCCTGTATATTTTATACAGGACATATAAATTCAACATAAGACAAAACAGCAGAACACATAAGCATATTTTATTTATTAGAAAATGGATTACGATCTTTGTATGTTCACATTTATATTTCGATATCACTGTGAGTCTTTCCCTGATATTAAGTTACTATTTTGCACCATTCGTCAGAAATTTAAATATTTCAATTAGTCTTCCATGTTTAGTCTGCTGTTGTGCATGTAGGTACTGAGTTCCCATCCCCCAAAATTTCTACTGGTACGTTCAACCGCTATTATTCCAGTCTTCAACCGAAATGTGCATTTTTACTGTCACAACAAAGTAGTTATACAGGTCAAGGGATTTATATTCAGTGCATCAAGCCAAAATCCACTGTCAGCCTTATGTATTGTAGTATTTTCGGGTTCGGCGAGGACGGACACAGTGATTCAGGCACTCGTTGACTGAAAAACGGCGCTTTTATTTTTCGGCACAGCTAGCACAACCTAAAAGGTTTTACTTTTCCCACTGGGAGTTTTTCCGTTCCTCTCCTCTGTTCCATCATGGTTTATTATTGCTGAACAATTTTGTAAACATTTTACAGGCATTTTACAAAAATTCCCGTGGGAGACAGAGTCTACCAGTGGTTGTTTCCTTCCCGCCAGTCTGTCACCCTATGCAGCCATACTACTTTGCTCTGATTTCTCCTAACACATGAATCTTCCTGCACATCTTTCTCCAAGCCAGCCACACCGGTGAGACCTCCATGCTTCACTCATGTCTCCATGATATCTGCCACCTGTCCCTTATCCACTGAATCTCACCTGCCTTCCAATGCCTGCTTCAAACCCTGCTCCCCTTCTGCCTTTACGACCTTTAGGATTAACAATATCTAAATATTACCACCTACATGTAATAAGTTTAAATTCACCTCATTGATATTTTTTTCCCATTCATAACTTTTCAGTTCCCAGCATTAAAGTCTACTCTCTTGTTCCACCTTTCCTCTGCACAGCACAAAAATAAGCACTACTTATCATTGTGTTTTTGTCTCTGTGCTCTCTTACTACCTTTCATCTGACCTGTGTCTTAACCAGATGGGGTGACTAGGGATTTTGGGGGGGATTACTTTACACAAATGCCTAGACATTTTAACTCCTTAATTTCAAAATAAGATAATTTAAGACAGTGGTTACCTGCCTGTGTCCTTAGGGAACACTATGCCTGTTGGCTCTTGATACAACTAAGCTCTGAACCACCTACTTCAGAACCACCTATTAATATATATTTAATTTGTATCTGCTTGTTCATTTAAATGCTTACTTATTTTTGCATTAAGCCATAAGTTTTAAAATTCTTACTTTAACATATAGAATTTTAAACAGACTCTCTAAAACGTACATTATGTCCATTTTATTTGAAGTGTTCTGTAATAGTTGATCAATTTATGATGTGAAGACAGAAGCCGGAATGACAGTCTATCAGGCATTCCCACACTGCGCCTTTTGTCTTCTTCAGAGGTCTGGTTATTTTCAAGTCAGCCCATCTTCAGTTGAGCTGAGAGAAGTCCTAAAAAACTCAGAAATTGGTGGAGGCTTAATACCAATTACAGATCTCACATGATGGTTCAAAAGCTAAAAGTTAATTTTAAAATTTGACCCAATTACAAAACTAAACTCAATTACACTGTTATTAAGAAATTGCCTGGAGTAAAAGCTGGAAGACACAGCGGTCCCCAGATCAAGAAAAAAATATTTATTTAAGAACTCCTTACCCTGTTAGTGGCAAAGACCCTTTTAGCCAATGTCCGCCTGGAATTTCCTCCCCTTAAACATTATGTTATATCTCTGCAGCAGGACATAGCAGAAGCCTGGTTCAGGTCTTAAATTGAAGCTAACCCCCTTGGCTTTGAGTGTGAACAAATTATTGTATTTCTTAATATGTCCACTCAGCAGACAAACATTTGAAAAAAAACAAGAAACAGCAGGCGGAAATTTAGTTTTGGTCTCCAGAGGTAAAAATGTTCAATTCTAGGCCTGTCAGTTAACTCAAAAAGCTTTGAAAACCTTGTTCTAGGTGTCTGCTAGCTTGGATAAAAATCTGGGAAAAATTCATCAATTTGAAAAAAAATATTTAATGTTTTGTGAAGACTGAACCTGGAATGAAATTTCTTGCATGTAATAAATAAATCAATATTTATAATAGTAATAACAATAAAAACCATTGCAATTGCTATAAAAACCTTTAGACACTGCTAGAGAGCCTTTTTCTGCTGTTAGGCATTGAAAAAAAACCTCAGAGTTGACTTCTGGTGTGAAAAAAGGAGCACTGATAAGAAACTGATTGATTACCTTTTCTGAGTCAATAGAAAGCAAGTGGCATGTAGCTTGAGGCTTTTAGAGGAAGTCTTACCCCCTAAGGGCTCTGAATGGCTGAAAATACAATAAATGACACCGTTTTTTACCAATCAGATCACCTTATTTCTGGCAGTCCTGTTTCAAATATCTACTACATAATCAATAACCTATCAGTAGCCTCCAGGGCTGGAGGAGGGTTAGTCTAGGTTCTGTGCGTATATATCATGCTTCAGAATAAGGTAAAAAATGAGATAAATATTTTTTGCCCGTTTTTGCTTTTGCAGTCTTGTTTTGCTGGCTTATTGATTACCTTATTGATGCATTTTGGAAGTTTGGAATTGTATCATCAGATAAAAAGTGACTTTGTGATCGATCGTCTTGTTTTTAAAAAACAACAATGTTTTTTTTAAGCTCCGGTTGTCCTTTTTCGATTGATAACATGTTTTTGTGGTTTTGTTGGTAAAAAACAATTAAAAATGATGCAGGAATCAAAAATAAGTATTGATTTACACCATGGACGCTTGCGACTATGCCAAGCATGGGACATGTTAGATTCTATGAACATTTTTCTTTAAGTTCTGAAAGCGGTTTTGTGAAGCTCTAGTTGAACCTTTTTCGATTGATAAAATGTTTTCGGCAAAGGTTTTGTGGTTTTGATGATGTAAAACGATGAAGTGAGACACTCATTTTGAGTCACATTTTTCTTAGAATGTAGGCGCTTGTGTCCATGACCAGCATTATTCAATATAACAGCTTAATTTCTAATTGCTCAGCTTACTGTAGATCAGTTGGTGCAGAGACGCTAACTAATCTGTGTAAAATAAAAGCAGATTCTTCCTTGCCAAAAACATATTGTCAAGTCAGTCAATATAAGATCTTAGTATCTTGTCTTCTGGGACAGCAGAGCTATAATATTACTAACAGACAAAAACAGTAACTGCAGGACAAGCTTTCAAGAGCACCGTTCATGCAGAATTCTTTGCATCTTTGACATCTGGGAAATACATTTAAATCTGAGAGCAGTATCCACATTTTACACAAAGGTTGCTGGGAGTATGGAACAAGTTATCATTGATGTCAAAACACTGGCATCTTTCAAGAAATGGCTAGATTAGATCAATAAATGCTTGCACTCAAACAATCTAGATGGACTGAATGAGCTCTTCTTCTTTGTAACCTTTCTTATGCTCTTAATTAATGTTGTTTTTTTTAATTCAGCCTGTTTATTTCTTGCTTGTCTTGTACATATGAAATCTAAGAATAGAAAAAATGTTTATGTCTTTGATAGAATACATACTTCTAAATACAGTATGCTCTGTAAAGCATGGCCTTTGCTAAATTTCAGTACAGACCCATGATTATTTTCCTAATCTGTAATTTATCAACTATGAAAGGTTTGTGTAGAACCTTCAAGAGCTCAACAGTAGCTCAAGCAGTGGTGGTCTTTTTACAGATGACACGAGATTTTTTTCACGCATCATATTAATATCACAAAAGAGGCTGGAATTTCCTTGTAAGATTTTAAAACAATCATCAAAAAGCACCAAAGACTTGGGTATGTCCAAGATCTTTGCAAGATGGATTCTCAAAAAATTGTATCAACCTAGAGTTGTAAGTCATTCAAATCTACAATATATAACATGCACTGAATAACAAGTTCTGTTGGATTTATCATGATAAATGTCAAATCATTATTTCTTTCAAGTTTAAAGGCAGATTTTTTCTCCTGAGTGAAAGTTGAAGAAACCAGACAGTTAATTGGTAAATTAAACAACTCTTTATTTTAAGAACACAACAAACACTTGCCAAACAGCAAAAACAAATTTGAGGTAGAGAGTATTCAAGTCTTCTTTATGTCAAAATATGCATGACTAAAATTTACAAAATAAATATCTTAATAGAAAATTAAATAATGCAGTGTGATAAAACACACATAGAAGAAGGCTCAGACAGACTGCAAAGTTTAAAGTGCTCTGTTTTATGTCTGATCGTAAAAAGCCAAAATATCTCCAAATTACCGAAGTTGAATGACCTTTTCTGTCGACGATGTCATCGTCCTTCGAGCTGGTCATTGGCAGCACTACATTTGCTTCAGTGTCACTCATTTCTCCACTCTAACTACAATCCTGTCAGCCACCACCGTGTGGGTAAACAACACCACGTTAGCTGCCCGGTCTGCAACACGCACCCACACTCGAGCAGTATTTTGTGCGCATGCGCATATCATGTGCAAAGCATAAACATATATCGAAGATTTATCGAACTTTTGTTCAAATTATATCAAGGAATATTATATCGCGATAATTATCATTATCGAATTATTGCCCAGCACTAGCCAATAGTAATCAGAAGTCACTAAGCAGTGATATACAACTGGCTGGGGGTAGTGCAGGGTTAGTGGGCCAGAGCTCCCTCAGCTCTCAGAACTTGCAAGCTTGTGACATTTTTGGTGGAATGCATCTCTCATTCAATTATCACTGAACCACTGATGCAGAGTTGTGTTGTCTGTGATGTGTTAAAAGATGAATGGCTCAGAGTTGGAAGGGTTAGAGGAGTCTGTGTAAACATACTCCTTCTCAATTGAAATGACACACAGAATCATATCTGAGATCTGAAATGTGAAAAACACACAACTGGTAATACCAGACTGAGTGAGTATGGTAAACAATAATTGGCAGCTCTATATTTCTATAAAAGAAGAAGGTTCATCTATGAGGTTGAAGGTCTTAAGATGGCGAAAGCCTCCAGGTGTCCACCTAGGCCTGTCTAGTGGTTTGTTTTATAAGCATGTTGTGAAGAAGTGGGTTAAAGTAATTTAAGTCAAGGCAAGTATCCTGAAATGTGATTGATATCTTGTTGCAAGAATCACCATAAGTACCTGGTTTAATGAACTAATTGACCCTATTGACCTGCTCCTGCCTACATTTGAATACTCAGTTTGAAAGTTGTGGGACTTTTGACAGCCAAGCAGAATCCTTGTTTCTTGCTCTAATCAAACTGACGTAAGTAACTATTAATTCCGTTAAAAAAGATTGATCTGCCCAGCCTAATAGTACCACAGACATTTGACTTATGCATAGACCTGTGACTTCCAGGAAACTACAGTTTTTTTTTTTGCAAATGTTGGTCATTTGACATCTGTGATGTCACCAAGATTACTCTTTCTTCCTATCAATCCTTTTTCCTGTAATTCATATTGAGACATCATATGCAAAAGGAAATTGTACATCAAAATAAACCGAAATATAATTAATGGCAGAAAATGAGGCTACTGCTATTTTTGCTGTTATGAGGAGCAATCTCCTTCAAAATGTGTTTTATAGCTCTCGATTTGTTTGTTTCATGTGCTTACACACTGTTAAGTGTTAATTATGTTAAATACATTTAATAGACTGGTAAATTCAGGCACGTAGAAGGTATTAAGGTGTATTGTGAGTTTTTATTGAAACGACCACAGAAGAGAAGGAAATGTTATTCATAAAAATAATGTACTGTAGTTATGAAGGATGCCAGTAGCTGGCAAGTATTTAAACCACTCCAGCTGTCTCACTGGGCAACTTCTGTTTTCAAGGTATGAAAAAATGGGGGCAGTAGTACAGTGGAAACTTGTAACAGATTGATACAAACACACAATAACAGAGTTTCATCTCTTTATTACGCATAAAAAACATTATGAGAAGAATAGTACAAGAGAACATTAAAAAAGATGTGAGCTCTAATTAATTCTTGAAACCTTCAAGGTTTATTTCGCTCTTCCTGGGAGTTTTTGTTTTTCTTTTCTCCATGTTCATGTAGTATACTATGTACCATTGTGTCAACTGCAATATAATTTTATAAAGTACTCTGTGGTAAATCATTGCAAAACAACTGCAAATGTTAATTGATCTTGGACACTGTAAACCATTCTTGGGTAAATCATTGGATTATATCTGAACAAAATTTGCACCATCATAAGCCTAGGACCAGGATCTTTAATCTATCTTTAAAACTTTTAAAGTTGACTACAAGGGGGAATTCAAGTCTTTATTTTGTCTACCTAAATGCAAAGAATATTAGGAATAAAATGCAAGAAATAGAAGCTTCCGCACTGTACATAAGTGCCTCCTGCAGCACAGATTGACTGGAAGATCTGTAATGTGACACCTGTCCATGAAAAGAGTGACAGAACTGATCCAAGTAGTTTTATATAAATAAGTTTAGCTTCCATTAGACCATAATAATAATAATTAATCGCTTACACTTATATAGCGCTTTTCTGGACACTCTGCTCAAAGCGCTTTACAGGTAATGGGGACTCACCTCCACCACCACCAATGTGCAGCCCCACCTGGATGATGTGACAGCAGCCATAGTGCGCCAGAACGCTCCCCACACACCAGCTATCAGTGGGGAGGAGAGCAGAGTAATGAAGCCAGTTCATAGATTACAGTTAATAGTTACAGTTATGGAAACCTAATGTTAGCAAATTCAAGGCTCCTCTGGACAATTCTGTGTCACCCAGATGACATTGTGTATTTCCAGCAATCTCATTTACTGGATCTCATGCAGAAAAAGCCTAGCCATTTACATTGGTGAGACAGCTGTGAGGATCAAAGGTCACTCTTAACTGCAAGCTGTCCATTCCACCTTTAAAGGCCACAATTCTTCTGATCTCTCCATCTGCGTCCTCACAGAGGGGTCTTGGAACCAAAATTATCCTTGAACCTGGATCACACCTTCCCCCTACGCGGACGTCCTTTCCTCCCGAAAATCCTCTAATTGCCACTAGAGGGCGGCCGAAGACCAGGAATACCGTTCTATGCACACTCGTGGGAATGCTGCCCTAATGCAATTACCAACAGCTGCATTTCTTAACAGAGACGACTATATTAATGCTCATCTGGCTATTCGGTGTTTTTGCAGAACTATGCCTCAGAGCCAGACTTCAGGTGCATATTTTTTGTTTCTGTTTGAAAAGAAAAGTTTTTTTTCTCTCTACTACAGGGCTTTATAGCTTTTTTCCCCCATAACCTATTAGAAAGGATGATACCTAAGGTGCCCGTCTATCTCTAACTGAAGAGGTATAGCCCTGATGTAGCTACTGATGCACAACAGATCTCTTTAGAATAGATACTCGATTTTGTTACTGTTCTCTCTAATTGTTTTCAGATCTCTTCTCTCCTCCTCCTGTTCTCCTTGAATTTGGACACTCATTCTAACCTGCTTTATGCTCATTTTCTCACTGCTCTATGACCCTTCTTGTCTAGTCTTTTTTTCCTATGCTTTATTTATATGCTACTTTCCCTCTCTCACACCTGAAGAATGCTCCACAGCTTAAATTTCTTTTCTTTACCTTTCAGTATGGAATGAATGTTTATGTTATCGAAACATAGTTTAGTTTTAGTAGTTGAGCTGTTATTTATAACTGTTATGTACAGCAATAAGATTCTATAAGATGAACTCGGATCTAAATAAAAAAGTGGATGATGCCAGATGTCTTGGAGTTCTTTGAACAGGTAACAGTGATGGATACAAATAAAGCTATGCATTTAGTGGAGAGAAGAGTGCAAGTATTGGAATAGTGAAGTGAAATTGATCACTTTACTGTCTTTTTATTGTGTTTTTAGATTCTCAGATGGCTTTTGATGAAGTTCCTTGTAAAAGATTAAATTTTTTTTGAGAGAGATGAAAATTGTAATCAGTAAGGATTCAAGGTAACTTATTTGAAATTAAGTTTATTTTATAGGAAATATTGCATAAAAGGGGTGGATGTTCAGATAAGAGTGTTGCCATTAGTGGAGTACTACAAGGATCTAAAATGACTTAGATACTGGTATATTTGGTAAACTAAAGTCATTGATACAGTAACCAAAGAATGAAGAAATTGTACAAGTTACAAAGGAAATGCAAAGATATTTGTAAAACATCTAGCAAACATCTACTGTAAGGAAGTCCAGAGTATTCAATGCACATAGCAAAATATAAATGATGGATATTAGAAAGGAAACAGCTTCAGAAAATTATCTTCTAGAGGAAACACTATTTTCATCTTTTACATACTGTATTGTAGGCAAACAATTAAATGACAATACGAGAGTAAGGATATATTTTAAATGTTGAAATTAAGATTGTTAAAATAGGTATTTTAAAGTTGGTTTACAGATCAAGAAATTTCCTTTGCTTAATTTTAGAATGTATAGTATTTCAGTGTACATTTCTGCATTTTGAACGTGGTTTAATGTGGTATTGTGACTGAAGATTCATTGTCACAATCTAAGAGGTGTAGTGACAAGGTTTATTATTTCACTTAGAATTGAATGTCACTAAAGATTGTGATCTTTGTGCACCTTGACCAAGCAGCCTGGTGCTGCCAGTGAGCAGCATAGGACTGTGGGTAAAGAAGCCCCTCTAGTGACCAACATGGTGAAGATGAATCAAGCAGAACACTGTAATGAAATACTGTATAGCACAGATGGGCTCCGGGAGGTCTCCAGGCTAGTTTCTTTGCAAAACCACAGGTTAAAGGTCACCTTCCATCATCCAAAGGTAGATCCACCAATTGGGGATTGGTAGGGAGGGTACCAGAACCAAACCTGTTGGCCTTTCAGACACTCACCAGGTGATGTCACCCTATATAACCTGTAACCCAACACATCTTAACATCAGTTAACCACGTGCTCTCTTAATTTCTCCCTTAGCTGGACAGTTGACTTTTCCAACCATGTGACTGCAAAAATTCAGGACTTCAACTTTTTCTAAACCACAGGCTGAGAGAGTGAGTCAGTAAAGTACAGAATTCTGCCCAAGATATTCTCTCTGAAAGAAGAAATCTTGTTTGTTAGCCCACTGTTACTTTTACCTGATCAATGAAATTAGTTGGACTCTTTATTTTTATCAACATTTACTATTCAGAGTACAAACTGAGATTCCCTTTGTCGGACTTGCTGACTCGTAGAAGACAAACTGTGCACAGACATTTTAAAGACTCATGTCCACAAGACACGGAGCCAGTGCCAGGAAAATCTTGCTCTCTCCCCTCTGTCTGCTACAAATAAACCCGCCAAACTTTTTTTTGTTGTTGTTGTTTGTTGAGTGTTACCTCATTAATCACAACTTTCTCAAGAGATCTCTTATAACAAACATGCTTCATGTTTAGTTCATGATAGTAAATGCTTATTGGTTTGTGTCTGAGAATATAAATATGGTTGTGAGACTGATAGAACCTATGAGTTAGACTGTAACAGTATAGTTGATGCACATTTTAACACTGAGGTTAATAACTCTGATCTTTGTGCCCTGGGTAGATGATCAGCATTTTATCACAGCCAATGAATTTCACAGACAGGTATTCTATTATGTTTGTTGCTTGTTATGCATGTTTTAGTTATATCAATAAATTGTATATTGTATATTGAGAATACCAGTGTGAGATTAAACTATTATGTTTGATTGGTTCCTAAAATTTTTCAATTACTCTCGCAATTTCCTGTTATAATTTCTGATGTTTACAACAAATTAAAACCCCTGTCTCCTTCAAGTGTTTAGCTAAAACGCTGGGTCTCCTGCTTTGGTTTAATGAAGTTACAGTGTTTTAATCTTCTGCATGTCTACACTCTCACAGTGCAGCACTCTTCATCATTATTGAATATGTGTAAGTGGTATAAATGTAGCTCTTGACATGATTGGCAAGTATTTATGGTGAAATGAACAGTATGCTTGTCTTCATCCACAAAAATGGTCAATTGTGGAAAATTCACGTTCAGACTGCCACAAAAGTGCTACGGCTTGTGATTTTGTATAACAGTGATTCCATATAAGCTCTGCTTCAAAGACCAGTAATGTGTACAGAAGTTCTCTATTCTTTTTCATCATTTCATCAGTGGTTCTCTATTTTGTGTTTGTTTTCTTTCATATAAGTAAATGTTATGTTGACTTTCATCTGTATGCTAATGGAACTGACAGTAGGTTTATGTCATTCCTAACACAAGCAGCACTAGTCCCTCACACTCTTAAGTCATTCAGATTAAAACATACTATAGGTGACTCTAAAGGAGTTGAAATAATTCAGATACAATTGAGGTTTGAGAATGAAGGTTTTAATTGGCTTGATCTGAAATGGGATCCATTGTGACACCCTTGCATCATCTTTGAAGAAACTCTAGAAGATGAAACATAGATGTGCTTGATTTGAGTACTACAGACATTGATATGCATTTAGAACTTCTTTGCTTTATGCAGTTTTTTTGTTTGGTAGTCTACCCTCTGTTTAAATCAGAAGCTTCAGCTCCACTTTTTCAAAGTGCACTTGCAAAGCTATTGTCTATCACTGGGCATTCAGATTGTAAATACTGTGTTGTAAAATCATGGCAATGCTTACCTGAGAATCATAAAATTAAAATGGCTCTTCATGATCAAGGTCCTTTATATCATCATGAGCTACTAATTAAGTAATCTATGATTCCATATAGGAAAAATATACCTAAAGACTGCTGAATATGAGTCATTTCCTGTTCTGCTTCCTATTTATTAAAAACTTTCCATTATACTCCTGTAAAAGATAGGACATCATTTGGATGTGCTTTTAATTGGAGCTAAATATTTTGTATCTACAGTACATCGCAGTATTGCTTGGCTTGAACTTTGTGTTACAACAAATTGACTTGTTTTAACATTTAATAAATAAATTCCCAATGCATTCCTGTGGTGATTGTATTATTATAATATGACTAAAAATCATATTTGTATGGGACACAGAACATACAGGTTTTCGTTTAATTTCACCTCTTAATTGTTTCTGTTGATTTAATGTAACACCTTCCCCCAGTTTTTTAGGAAATTGAAATTTTTAAGGAGCTAAACATACCTACAGCCCTCCAAAATGTTGCTAGCAATCCCTGAGTTAATACTATGCCTGACTGTAGCATTTACGGAATAATTTGTAAAGAATTGCTGGATATTAATATTTTAGTCATCTTCAAGTCTGAGCAACCAATTTAAAAATACTTTTGTTATTGTTTTGTTCTTCAAAATGTAACCTAAAAATAATTTTCCAAAATAGAATGTTAAAGTTCACAGAGAATAACAACATACAAGAAAATGCTTTGCAAGTGCTTGAATATTTAAGCATTATAAGTTTTGGCTCTGCCTGCTTGGTTTAGAGACGGTTTCCTGGCCAGGATCAGGAGTTAACTTAACAGGAGCTGCAAACGTGGAGATAGTGTGTAGGCTGGATGAATGCAAAAGATGTGATGAGTTATATGTACATGTATAATGAAAGTTGGTAATGATTGTGCTTTAAAATAGCTGTGTGAGATTGACTTGTCGGTGATTAACCCTCTCAAACTTCAGTTAAGGATGTACATTTAAATGGAAATATACTAGTAAATACTGTTCTAAAGGTAAATGTAATGAGTTAATACTTTCATTAAGAAACATGTTTTAAAAACAAGTATGAATAAGTATGATATGAATAAGATTTTACAACCAAAGAAGGTTGCCATTTAACCTGAATCTCCAGGAGATGGCAGCCTTCTCATCTGAGTTGAGCACAGCATCACTGTAAATGTAGTAGCATGTTGCATGTGATGTACTACCTCGTCCCTGTTTGGACACTGACAGTTCCAAGTCATTGTCTCTGTCATGGTGTAACAATTCTCCAAATCCGACAATAGGTGTTTAACTGAGTTCTTATCATTCCATGCTGTGCAGATTGCCCCCGGGATTTGTAGCAAGTTTCTGCAGGTTCTAAATAAGCAGAATGAAAACATTCTCCCCATTACTTTGTACAGCAATCACGCAAAAACACATTAATGATAATGACTTGAACAAGATGAAAATACTAAAACAAGCTGTCTAATGAACTTTACAATCTGAACACGGATGTCAGCAAGGATTTTAACAAAAAGCATATTCAACAGTATGTGCAAAGAACATCAAGCACTAACCGGTAGATGTGTTGTCAGTGTCAGTGAAAATATTTCAGTGAAATATTTTCAGTTTTAATAAGCTAAACATGATATAAATATAAAAATCTGTCTCCTAAAATAAATGTCACCTCATATGTCTACATATGTATACATTATCTATGAACAGTTACAGTGTAAAAACTAAATTTTATGGTACAGAATTAGTAAATACAGTATAATACATATAGGTATATAGTATAAATAAAAATGAACAGTTTTGTACTGTATATGTTCTTACAACTACTCAAAATGCTTTTTATGTGCACTGTATATTAAATGGGTGTGTTCATAACTCAATCATGAAGAATTACTTGACTTAATAAATCAAGAAAACAACTCAATTATGTATAAACAATTATTTAGAGAAGTGATTCTGCTGGGCTGCAAAGTCTTCTCCTTGTGATTAAAAGTATTATAAATCAAGTGCTTGGGGGTAACCATGCTGTGAGGGAGCTGATAACTTAATTTTATATACAGTAATTACAGCTGATGGACCCCTAGCTTCCAAAAGGTGTTCTCCATCAGTGATGGTCAGCTACTGAATTCATCTGCACAGAAACTCAAGATTTTGAGGGGTTAGAACTGATCATAAATAATAAACTAGAAAAATAGAAAGGTGAATATTTCAAAGTGTGATGATCCATTCTAATATCTCCTGATACATCAAAGTGAGATTGTAAGGAAACAAATGCTAAGGTTAAACTGCACTACTTTTCAGCCTCCTGCATTCACCCTATGAACTCAAAGGCAGGAGCGTGTCAGTTTTTTCATTGTGTTTCTATCCATTTCTGAAGAGAGCACAACATGTTTGGTTTATATCTTCCCAAATTTCCTGTTTCCAACATTTTCATGGGGTGCTCCTCATCAGAGCGGAGCACATTGTCACACATATGCATGTCTGTTTAAGTTATCCATATCCAAATCAGGGTTTTCTTCTGTCCAAAAACTTGTTTCAATCCACTTGAATACTCTAAGGAGAATTAATTTAAAAGTGCCCGCATGAGGTCCACACTGCAACAGTTGAGTTATGTGCAGTACGTATGTACTTTGTGATGGTGACTACAATCTCCTCAAAATGCTAGGGGTTCAGTTCATCATGACCTGCTTATAAGAGCACCTTCTAATGCTTAGCTGGTTTTCTGAAAATGCTGCCATTTCTGAATATTGGCTTGCCTTGCAGAACATTGTGGTTAACAGAGGCATGTGGCTAATAAATAAACCTTGTGAAATTGTAATCATTATATTGTCCTTGATGGTATATCTGCATATAACCCATGTGTATGTGAAGATCTTATTCAGCCATTTCTTGAAAGAATCAGGGCTTCAAAATAATGACTGGGTAACTACAGTATTTCATACACCTACAACTACTTGACTAAATAAGTGCCTCCTGTTATCAGTTTTTTAATGCTCTTCATCATAGTTTCCACTTGTGTCCTCTGCTTCATCTTTCACTGTTTATTCTAAAGAAATCTACTGTGCTCACTCTGTGAGTGCCATTCAAGTCAAGTCAAGATTATTCAAAAACACTTATTTGACAGCTCCCTTGCAAAACTGTAATGTTTTTTTTCTTTACAAGCAAAATGCTTACCTGGTAACGTAGACTAAATAACATTAATAACTTTTTAATTGTAGTTTTGTCAAGACATGCAGATGACTGCATTTTTAACCTCTGATGTATAATTGTATGTACAGTATCTAACATAATACAATTTTCAGGGCTATTGTGTCTTTTAATAGAAAGTACTTGCTATGAATTGCAGGAATGTGACTGTTAGTATTAACTGTGAAATGACCAGGACTAATTAATAGTCCCATTCTCATAATAGTGACTGCTCTTAAAACATACCTCAGTATTGTTGTACTGGTTTAATTTAACTGCGTTTTGCTGAAGAATCCTAACAAGATCAAAACTGCTAAGTTTGACTTTATACAGTATACACAAAGGATTATAAACATTTTACATGGTTCAGCTTTCTAATGTTCTGAAAAGTCAAAGATCATTAATACTCACATACACATATCTATCTTGCAAAAGTAAGATTAAAGTTACTTAAAACCATATAAAACTGACCTGGAGTATGTGCTTGGTTTTATGTATGAAAAGTCACTTTCTGTGATTTTCATTTTCTTTTATTGTATCTAAACAATAAATTGTATCATTCTGCCATTTTTTTACACTCAGGCCTGTATCTATGTTTGTGTTAACATTTGTAAATTCTCAATAGCTTTCTTAATCTGAGTAAAAACTAAGACCGTATGAAGTGGAATGATATAATTCTTCACCTAAGCAGAAAACTCAATTATAATAACTTTAAGACAGTGATTTATTTTTGACACTGTTTAATTGTTTCAACTTCATTGTCCATTTGGGTTGTCTGTAACTCAGTAGTACTGAACAGTCACAGGATATACAACAAAAAATTAAAACAAGACAGAGTTATGCTTTCTAATGCCATTATATAATACATAAGTAATAAGTAATTTAGTTATTGAACTTGAACTTGAACTTTATTGCCATATGTAACCGGTACATGTACTGGTACAATGGAATTCTTACTTACAGAAAGTCTGTCGATTGTTAAAACAAGTGTAAAAACACAAAGTACAGACAGTGCATCAAGACAATATACAAACAAACAGTAGACAATGTACAAGTAAACAGTTTAAATGTAAACAATGCAGATGTGTAAACAATGACTGGAGATGTGCAATAAATAAGAAATCATAATATGGAAGAGGGTGTAGGTGTGGTCCGAAGGGCATAGCTAAATGTGTTTGCCAATCGCACTGCTTGTGGATAGAAGCTATTGAAGAATCTAGTGGTCAGTGCCTGTATGCTTTTGCATCTCTTGCCTGAGGGCAGTGGGGTGAAGAGCTCATGCCCGGGGTGGTGACTGTCGTCTGTGATGGCCAGAATTCTACCATGGCGGCGGTCCACATAGAGCTGTTTAATCTCGGTGAGACCACAGCCAATGATCTTCTGGGCTATATTGACCATTCTCTGCAGTGCCTTTCTTTCTCGAGAAGAGGTGTTGCCGTACCACACGGTGATCCCGTTGGTGAGGATGCTCTCGATGGTGCAGCGGTAGAAGTTCACCAACACAGGTTCTGGCATCCCCCATCGCTTGAGGCACCTCAAGCCTGCTGAGCCTTCTTCATGATAGTCAGTGTTCACAGTCCAGGTTAGATCTTTAGAAATGTGAATTCCCAAAAACCTAAAGCTAGTGACTGTTTCCACTTCCGTTCCATCAATACTGAGTGGGCTGTGAGTGTGTGGCTCCGAAAGTCCACTATTAGCTCTTTCGTTTTATTTACATTCAAGTCAAGGTTATTGCTATGACACCACCTAAGCAGCTGCACGACTTCCTCCCTGTAAGTGGACTCGTCATCATCGCTGATCAGTCCTATTATAGTGGTGTCATCCGCAAACTTAATGATGCAGTTGTTGCTGTGTCTTGCTGTGCAGTCGTGAGTGAACAGGGAGTACAACCTTGGACTCAGACAGCAGCCTTGTGGGGTTCCAGTGCTCAGGGTGAGTGGTGTTGATGTTTTATTACCTTTCCACACTACCTGTGGTCTCTCGATTAAAAAGTCCAGCAGCCATTTGCAGACAGAGTTGCACAGACCTAATCTCCTGAGCTTTGTCACCAGTTGACTGGGTACGATGGAATTGAATGCTGAACTGTAGTCCACAAACAGCATTCTCACATACGAGTTCTTAGTGTCCAGGTGTTCCAAGGCTGTATGTAGAGCCAGGGAGACAGCATCATCAACTGATCTATTGTTCTGGTTGGCGAACTGCAAGGGGTCCAGGGACTCCTTGATGGAGGAGTTGATGTGTGGCAACACCAGCTTCTGCAGGAATTTCATCACCACAGATGTTAATGCTACTGGGCGGTAATCATTCAGGCATGTCACTTTCGCCTCTTTGGGGAGTGGAACAATAGTGTTTTTTCTTAAGCAGGTGGGGACAATGGACTGTGACAGGGAGGAGTTAAAGATGTCCGTAAACACTGTGGTCAGCTGGGCTGCACATGTCCTCAGGACACGAGGTGGTATCCCATCAGGCCCTGCAGCCTTATGGATTTTCACCCTGCTCAGAGTCTTCTGCACATCCTGATCTGAGAGTTTCAGAACAAACTTGCCCTGCACACTTGGGGTCTTCTCAGCAGTGCCCGTGTTCAGAGTATCAAAGCGGGCATAGAAATGGTTCAGCTTGTCTGGCACGTTGTTCGTGTCGATCTCCTGGCTGCAGCCCTTGCAACCTGTGTTTGACTGTAATCCCTGCCACAGCCTCTGGGTGTCAGCGCACTGCAGCTCTGTTTAGCGTGTTTTATGGATTCTTCTAATGCATACCGTGATTCCCTGTACAGTTCTTTGTCCCCCGTTTTGAAAGCGGTGGATCTATCTTTTATTTTATTGCGAATGTCGCTGTTGAACCACGGTTTCTGATTGGGAAATGTCCTAATTTTCTTTCTGGTACACAAATGTCGGTGCAATATTTAATATAGCTGGTGACCGCGTCCGTATACTCGTTTAAATCTGTGTCGGGAGCTCTGAATGCGTCCCAGTCTGTACAATCAAAGCAGTCGATTAACCTGCTTTCCGCCTCCTCAGACCAACAACGCACCTGTTCACAACAGGGGAGGTCTTCAGCTTCTGTTTGTACCCAGGAAGCAACAGGAGAGCGATGTGGTCCGACTTACCGAAACTCGGTTTGGGAAGCGCTTTGTATGCTCCTTTTATTGTTGTGTAGAAATGGTCCAAAATATTGCCTCCTCTTGTCAGTAGAGTGACATGCTGAATGTATTTTATGATAGAAAGAATCTAGACTAAAAAGTCTAAAAAGAAATCATTCCTTTTCTTTGTCCATGGAAACAGTCTCCTCCTTGCAGAGTTTAGAGGCGTAGATAGAAGACAATAACGATGGCACAGCCACAATTGCAAAGATGTGCAATGGTGTTTATTATGAGGAACTATGTTCCCAAAGTCCACACCCAAAAAAACAAAGTGAAAACCACAAACTAACCAGAAAAAAAAACAACACAAAGCTATAGTATGAAATATATACATTAATTACTATACAAAAAAACACTAGATTGTTGTAGGCAACCCCCACAATCCACCTTCTCCTATCTCCCCTCCTTTTATCTTGAAGAGCTCCTTTTCTAGGTTAAACTCCTCCCCAAGAATATTCCAATATAAAGCAAAAAATAATTTGACAAAATAATAATCAGAATTCTGATATAAACATTTCTTCAGTGAATATACAATTAAACAATGCACATATTATTACCAACAATAAAACATCACACTCCTTTTATGTACATAACTGTTATCTAAGCAAATACTACCCCCTTTTAATGGTACCTTCATACCAATCAATACACGCATGCGCAATCCTGAAATAGGCACTACTAAACCAGCCCCTGTTGCTATGCCAAAGTTTGGGTCCTACAGATTTGCGGGAGAAACCATTTTGCCGGTGAGAAATCCTAACAGCTTATTTATTTGAGATACGTGAGTTGACTACCAATTTGGTTCATTTCACTTCTAAAACAAAGGAAAACAGGTGTTTGGTTTGAGTAATGATTAATTTTGATAATACGGGGACAAGCTTACTTTACTCTGTGTGTGCACCCACAGAGCAAGCAAAGCTATCCCTGTAATTCCAGACTAGTTTATATTGGAAACCAGCGTTATCGCCTTTGTTTAGATAGTGAAATGTTTACGTATGTGTGTGCATGTGTTCATGTGGCTACTTCACGAGTGCCGGGTGATCTGGAAACGGAGTCTCCAGTCACAGTATGGCCAAATAGTATTACAACCCCAGGAAAAAATATTAGTATCCAAATCATATTGGAAAAAATGTATTCAGATTTGTTTTTGTTTGTAAATAGAAAAACAATGAAGTTGGACAAGTCAAACTCTGACATGGAAAGAATGGAAAGTGACTTAAAGTGACTTTTTTCCATGTATAGTACAGTGCCTATAGAACGTCTACACCCCCTCAGTGTTAGTGCTTCAGAGTTTCATGCACTTAAATGAGGAACACGACATAACATGCCATACTTCACAATTTTAAGGAGAAAACATATTTGTTGGAAGAAATGTATATATTAAAAACACAAAACTGGAATATCAGAAATATCCATCCCCGTTAGTTAATATTTGGAAACATCTTTGGCAGCAATTATAGTTGTTGGGATAGGTCTCTAAAATTTGTAAATGCAGAGTTGCATTTGACCATTCTTCTTTATAAAACTGCTCATGCTGCCACGTTCCTGGGGGAGCTGTGATGGACATTAATCTTCAAGTTCTTTATATTTTCCATTGGTTTTACAGTAGCTCTGGGTTCTGACAGGGCAACTCAAGGATATTTACTTTTTTGTTCCTTAGCCACTCCAATTTAGTTTTGGCTGTGTGCTTTAGGTCATCACCATGCTAAAATGGGAACTTCTTTTCCAGTTTCTGTTTTTTTGAAGAAGTCATCAGATTTTTCCAACAGACTTTTCTGTACTTCTGTCCATTGGTTTTTCCTTCTATTCTGACAAGTGTCCCAGTCCTCCCAATGGGAAACATCCCCATGACTTAATGTTGTTAATTATTTTTTTAACCAAGACCACACATTTTGCCAAATGTTTGCAGTATCACTTAAATGCTTTGTTGCTGCATTTTTCAGTAATGCGTTCCTTCCTCTAATCCTACCATACAGGCCAGGTTGGTGCAGTGGTTAAGAAATTCTCATATACATGCTTTGACCAGTTTTGGTCATAAAAGCCTGTAGTTCTTTCAAAGTTAACATTGATTTTTTGGTAGCCTATCAGTCTCCTTCTTGCTTGGTCATTCAGTTTGGATGGACACCAGTTTCCAAGGTTTCAGACGCCTGCCAGCTTTTAAGAATTGTCTTAACTCTGTTCCAAGAGATTCAAGGCTTTGATTTTTTTATACCCTTCCCCTAATCTGTGTCTTTGCACAACTTTGTCCCTGAGTTCTTTTGAAAGATCATTGGTGCTCATGCACAGAGGAAACAATGTGAATCAATACACTTTAATAGAGGTGGAGTAATTTTGAAACTGACTAGTTACACCTGAGCTAATTTAGGATTGCCATTACAAGGGTGTGGACACAAGCTATTTCAGCTTTAATTTTCTTAAAGTTTCTAGAATTTCTTTCATTTGGAAATGATGGGATAGGATGTGTATATAAATGTAAAAATCTATTTGAGTTCATTTTAATTTCAAGCTAAAAGGCAACAAAAAAGGCCAAAGGGGGTGTCAACTTTCAACAGGCACTGTATATATAAAAGTGTGTTTTATATTTACCCTTCTTTTTGCATCAGTCTAAACTGACCAGGTACTCTGCATTTTCATTAGTTTTGTGTAATACCTCAAGACACCAATTTACATCCAAGTTGATATAATTTCAGTTGGTCTTTGTTTCACAGCAGCAAGTGTCCATTGACTTCAAAATAGGAGGATGTTTACAAATCCATAAATTGAAGTTATAAATTATTTTGAACCATTAAATAGTCCCTTTATAATATTTCCTGTCCAGAAAGATTTAAATTATTCTAGTTCAGGTGGGTAGCTACATCAGCATGCATAGTCTGCAAAGGAACAAGAAATAGACTTATTCCATGCTGGAAAGAGAAGAAAGAAAACACTGTTTCGGCTGTGAAGTCTTCTTCAGGTGAAGCCTTCTTCACACCCAAAATAGGCTCCACAGCCGAAACGTTATGTTTTCTCCCTTCTCTTTCCAGCATGGAATAAGCCTATTGTTCCATTAAAATATTCTAATCCATCAGTGTAGGATATGTCACAATGCAGCCTCATGCTATTCCTTTCTTTTATATGTGTTGATACAATAACACAGGACCCCCAAATGTAACAAATCGTATAAAAGGCCTTTGTTATTCTTATTCAGCATAAGGAAATTATTCTGTTTTGGGGGCTCCCTGATAAGATTACCATCTGTGTTATGTAATGCATCATGAGCATTCACTGTACCGTCAGCGTTATCTTTGAATTTATTTGTATTGTTAAATTAACAGTAAAATTACCTCATTCTTCAATATTCTACTGAAAGAGCAAAGAATCATTGCGGAGAGACTACTGCTCACATTTTTGTAAAAAAAAAAAACCCTCATTAAATCAACGTATATTTTAAATTAGTGAAGAACCAGTGCGGTTAAATTTAACATTAACGTTGATGTTGAATATTACATTGAACTTTATTAAAATATCTTTCGGAGTATTATATATATATAACTCAGAAAACCAGTAGTAAACACCGGTGCTATAGTAGTTGTTGCTGTGATCAATGAAAATCAGTGTTACAGGAAATGTTTTCGACCGTACTGTATATGCTTTGTGCACATACTGTACTACCTCCACAGACCTGCTCTCTCTCCTCCTCTTTCTTTTCTCTACGGAATGTACGGACAATGCACACGCGAAGCCCTTCTCACAAATTTCAGTGGATACAGACGTTTGTGAAGCCACAGGAAAACAAGTGTCTTCAGCACCGTCGCCCTCTCCCACTCTCCAGTCAGCTCCGACATCTGATCGGGAGAACATCTCAGAGATCAGACTACGGCAACAGAAAAAGCGGATCCCTCGGCTGAATGCAAGACAACACCTAACAAGGATATTACATCAAAACACCCCCTCTTGTTTATTTATTACTTCACAACTTTCAAAATAGATGGCTTATGAAACAACAGAATGGGTGGAGAGGAAGACTAGATTTGCTCTACCTGAGGTGTATGAGTTCGTTTTACTGTTTTTTCACGATGAAAATGAAAGGCGTAGCTTTCCTCATTTTATCAAAGAGGAAAGCTCTGAAAACGTCTTAGATGGAAGATGAAAGTAACGTCGTTTTGAATTACACAGGATATAAAAACTTCGCAAAGATGCGGTCAAAGGCATGAATGAACCATGCAAGTTATTTACTAACTTGTCGTGTGACTAGCGAGAAAATGTTCAAAGCGGGAAACCTAATACTCTGGAGAAACACTCGTATTTTTCCAGGTGATTTTTAAGGCGGGGGGACCCACAATCTTATTAATCTGTTTGACAGGTTCAAGGGTGTTCAAAAATTAAGAATCAGAAAACGTTGGAAGTAAGAAATAAAACGGTGTTTTAATCATTAATCATTTTAATGTATGCTTGGTGAACGTCTTCGTCGTTTTAATTCCGATACATCATGAAATCGCTGTTCTATAGTCGCTTCTTCATTCTTCTGCCTTGGGTTTTGATTGTGATCATAATGATAGATATAGATACCAAGAGGACCTCAGTCAGGAGCCCCGCACAACTCTATTTCTCCAGGATAGGGAATGCCCAACGGGTGGAAAGGACACCTCGTGTCAAAAGAAACGGGTCTGAGTTGACGACTATATACGCCATCACCCCCACCTACAGCAGAGCTGTGCAGAAAGCGGAGCTGACCCGTTTAGCCAACACATTCCGCCAGGTTCCTCGTTTTCACTGGATTGTCGTGGAGGACTCAAGCGCACGCACAGAGCTGGTTTTGCGCTTTCTAGCCCGTTCAGGGGTACCTTATACCCACCTGCACATCCCGACCCCGAAGAGGTACAAGCGGGCGGGCTTGCCTCGGGCTACCGAGCAGAGGAATGCGGGGCTCGCCTGGCTGAGACTGCACCGCTCCCCCCGGGACTCGGGAGTTGTTTTCTTTGCGGATGATGACAACACTTACAGCCTGGAGCTTTTCGAGGAGGTAGCAGAAAAAATGCAATCCTCATTTTGCCTTTTTTACCCCCTACCTTCCCCTCCCCGTGTTTTTATCTGTTAACCTAGTATAATTCCGCTCGCTTGGCTATTTTTTTTTTCTTATGCCAGTCCAGGTATAATTTTGATTAACTTGAAGTGTACTGCAACAGGTTCAGCGTTTTTTAATCATACAGATTTTTTTCTTATTTCAGGGATCGGGTGAAAAAAGTGAATTCGGTGAATAGTGGCTAATTCAGAGATAGTCAAATTTGACAGATAAATTTGACCAATAGTGATATAGAGCCTTAATCAGTCTTTAATCAGTCTGATGATTAAACAGGTGATATACAGACCACACGTTTACCCAGTCCATCTTACAAAACCAACATTCATTAGTAAAAATTATTAAACACCAATGTTTATAACTAAACTAATCGTTACAATTGTAGTAAATCAAAGGGAGATAATTCAATTTAACTAGATGCAAAAAACTGACATCTTGAAAAGAATGTCTCTTTCACTTACCTATATTGGCACATTAATGGCTTTGTTAATAGTCTAATGCGTTTTATTTTCGTGTCGTAACACCGTCACCATCATAGTATTCATACGCTACATTTCGTTCTTTGTCATGTAAAGTATCGATCCATTGTTTATCCTATGTTATGAAATAATTCATACTGAAACATTGTTTTCCCTTATGAAACAGTTCTTCATACAATTAGGTTAGTGATCATGGCTTGTAAAATATAAGGCATGTATTTATGATCTTATGTTTTATAAAATGTCAATATTTATTGTACTAATTTATCAGTTAAATGTCTATAAAGAGGTATTTGTATGTAAAACTGTACAGGTTAGAATTACTCCGATGTGTTTAAAATGCATTTTATCACTTGGAAGACATCGTTTTACATGAAATGGAAATGTGTACATTTTATGGCCTTAATAGGTCAAGCTTCAGTGTAATCAAGTATGTCTACGAGATTCGTTTGAGGTAATTTCCTGGTTCAAAATGTATCATGAAACGTGCTATAATACTTCAGTCTCCTCCTTCTCCTTAGAGATGGTGGTATGCAGACCAGCCACAAGACTGAATAAAATCTCCAGACCCGTCAGTTTAAAGTGATCGCCTAATCTTAAGGGTCACGGCGAGCTGGAGTCCAGGGCGGGAATCGGGCGAGTCTCTGAGCTCACACACACACGCGTGCACCCGCGCAAGTCAGAGATGTCAATTAAACTGAACGGCATGGCTTTTGAAGGAGGGAGGAATATCATGTGAACTAGGAAGAAAGTGAAAAATTCTATCAGGTAAATATCAACAAATAACCTTGTTGACATTTACTTAAAAAATACAAAGAAAATGCTTTCTCTGAGATTTTTAAAATAATGCTGTATTACAAAAAGATTTGAATACTTTGTATCAACAAACATCAGTGCCTGTGAGCACAGTTATTGTACCTCAGCTGCACTAATTGACAGGATGTTTTGTAAAGCTGCACTTTACACACGCTACTCCTTCTAAGAAATATACAAAAATATATTCTTAGACACTTTTAATACCTAATTGAAAGTAAGATGTTGTATAATACAGTTCAGGTTTAAAGTACAGAGTAAAAGAAATAATACTGGACAAGAGATAATATTTAACTCTTTTAGATGATAACAGTATAATCTTTTTATAATCATAAAGCAGCCAGGGGCACTTTTTACAGAAGCAAGTTAACCTACCAGTATGTCTTTAGACTAGGGAGGAAACTAGAGCACCTGGAGGAAACCCACATGAACATGGGGAGAACATACAAACTCCACACAGACAGCACTTTTTTCATTTGAGTTTTAAAGACTTTTTTATGTTATCTGCAGTAATTGTTATTGATTTGTTCTCGGAAAGAGTATTTTAACTGAGCAAAACTTCCTTTAAATGGACAAGTACATATTTATACAACAGGCTATTTAGGTAATGGAATCTGAAGGATTTTTCAAATGGGTG
Organism: Atractosteus spatula; assembly: GCF_055471065.1. NCBI lineage: Eukaryota > Metazoa > Chordata > Actinopteri > Semionotiformes > Lepisosteidae > Atractosteus > Atractosteus spatula. The sequence goes on along the minus strand of NC_142720.1, from coordinate 25,269,718 downwards.
CAACATTAGTCTCCCGCTTGGATTTAAACCTACTATCTTGGAAATATGGAATAATTTCTGTTTTACTCTACTCCAAACTACTGCTTATCACTTGCAAAAATCATAAAAAGAAAAAATGTAACTCATTTTTACCTCTTTTGTTAGAAGATATTAGCATCACATTTTTATAATCATAATGAAATAATATACCTTCTGTTTCTGGCGCCAGATGAGAACAACACGCACGGTATCGGTTTGGCCGGTTGGTCTTGTCGGCGGGCGGCGGTATGAGCGCCCCCTAGTGGATAAAGGAAGAGTTGTGGGCTGGTATACAGGCTGGAGGGCAGACCGACCATTCGCAATCGATATGGCAGGTAAGTCAGGACTAGCAGGGCTGCGAATAGAGCTGGTACCTCTAATAGAACTAACGCACTAAAACCGCATTCTTTGGGTTATGAGAAATAACCTGAACATAATGACATGCAGCAAAAATAAGAAAGATATTTAATTATAATTGTTAATTGCCAATACTGCTAATAATAATAATTATTCGGAGATTGGAATTATTAGGAGGCCATGGTTGGTAAAGGCCAATGGGAAATTTGTCTAGGACACTGGGGTAACACCCCTACTCTTTTCGAGAAACACCCTGGGATTTTAATGATCACAGAGAGTCAGGACCTTGGTTTTACATCATTTGAAGGACAGTTTTTTTACTGTATAGTTTCCTCATCAACATATTGGGGCATTATGAGTGCCCCCTACTGGTCCCACTGACACCACATCCAGCAGCAACCTCAGCTTTCCCAGGAGTCTCCCATACAGGGAGCTGGCCAGGTTCACACCTGCTGAGCTCTAGTTGGCTGTCAGTTGTGAGTTTCAGGGTGTTATGGCTGCTGTCGTATCGCTGCTTAAATGCTAATCATTTAAAATTATTGATGGTGTGTTCAATTTAAAAAGACTGGTAAATTTGCTGTATGAACAGTTACAGCATTTATTATGTTTATCAATGATCAAGTATATTTTCTATATTAGATAAGAAAGTCTTACAAAAACCTTGCATTGTCATGATGATACTAAATGACAGCCCACAGAATTATATGAAGATCTGAGTGACTGAATTAGGGATGACAACACCATTGTAGGTGTGGGACAGATTTTTCGCTTTAAGTCAAATTATTCAATTTCTGTCTATATAACACTTATAAAATGCTTGAATAGAGCAATATTGTCTTTTAATCACAAAAAAAGACTTTAGTAATATGGCCCAGAACTTGTACACTTTTTAATTCTAAGAAATTGTGGTACATATAGTATCATATTTTAAAGGGTGCAAAATTAAAGTACATGTAGATGGTAGTTTTGTTGAAAAACCTAAGTGATGGGGTGGCCCTTGAACAACAGCAAGTAAATGGTGTCCTTAGAGACCTGTGCAATTGGTGCATCTTCCCACCGCCTTATTTTTGGTAGAACATTTTTGCCTCCTTTTAAAGCATTTTTTAAAACAAGGTTTAATTGTTCAGTCCACCTATCCAAACAATGCTTGCCTGTCTTCAAATAAAATAACTTTAAGAATTAATTTTGCTAGATTAGTTGCCATTACTGCCACATTCAAGATGGAAAGAAATAAGAAAACTCTTCAATTAACTTTATCCTGTATTTACAAAGTAAACAAACACTCTGCTCTAAAAATACATTTTTATTGTTTCAGTTCTGCAAATTCAGTCACTAGTTGTTTTATATCAAGTTTTCCAGCTCTTCTGATTCCTGCACCACTGTTGAACTCAGATATGTTTTATCAGTTCTGAGAACAAAGGCTGTCAGCTAGCTACAGAAAACTGGTTAGATGTTAAAATGATACATATTTCTGTAAAAATGTTTAGAAAGCTGTGCTTGTGATTATTTTCATAATCTTCAGCAGTTCCTCAGGAGTAAAATCCAGAAACAGAACAAGTTCCCTCACCTTGTGCTGCCTCTTCCTTTTGTTAATTTCCTATCTCCTCTCTCTCTGTCAGTATCACTTTGTGTTCTTTGTGTTAAATGTTTAGTCTTTATTATGTTTAAGTAGAATTAGAAGATTATTTTTGGTCCTCTTTGTCTCACAGCCGACCTACAGCTACCTAAACAGCTCATTTTATGATTTCAGTCATAACAATATTACCAAATGTATCCTGATAATTAAATAACAAATGCACCATTTATGGATATTATTGCTTACATGAAAACCAACTATAAGAAATAAAGCCTATAATTATATAGCCCAGTATAGCTAAGGTTTAAAGCAAAGATATTCACGTTCTGGATTTATAAGTCTGAAAGAAATTAACTTGCGATATCTCTGCTCTGTGGCAGTAACACTGGTGGCAGAGTGACGAAGCACATGGATTTGTAAGCATATTTCATGTATTAGTAAATTCTCCAAAATGTATAGTAATTAATTATAATTCCTATTCTCCCTGTACACACACACATGAATTGAAATAATGATATCTTTGTAATTTTATTTGTATTTTTAAAATATTAACGTATTTTATATGACTGGGACAGCGGGACAGTGGTCAGCATTGGGGCCACGGGTTCAGTTGTGGACCTGCTGTGCAGTCTGTGTGGAGTGTGCATGTTCTCTCTGAGTTTTTGTGTTCCCTTGGGGTGCTCTGGGTTTCTCCTACAGTCCAAAGACGTACTGTTAGTTTAATTAAATTCTGGGAAAATTAGTGTTCGTGTTAGTGAGTGTGTGTCTGTGCGCCCAGTGATGGACTGCTATCCCATGTTTAAAAAATTGATAAAAGGTCCCTTTTAAACTGAAATGTAATTTTTTTATCTTTTAGTTTGGCTTCCTTTGGCTCCCATTTAGCTTGGCAACTATATGAACTAGCCAGATATGTAGCAGTTCTACAAATCAGTAGAGATATTGCAGATAAGTCTCATCAGTCTGTAACTAGGTTTGCAAAAGAATGAAGACAATCTCTTTTCACTGAAGTAATCTTTCAAAGCACAAGGCTGAGGTAATGTAATATCTCACAATAATGTATTAAGTTTCACTTTAGTGAACAAAGGTGGAGATTGTGTTAAAAATAAAAGCAAAAAAAGTTTCCTACATGTAGTTCATATTAAGGTGTAATACAAAGTAGAAGTTGAGTGATTATACCATTTCTTAAACCATTAAGAATTTGGCCAAGTTAGTAAAAACCGTTTAGACTATGAGTGAATGCTCTCCTGCCTGGAGAATGTTTCAGGGTGCTGGTGTTAGTTGCTGGCTAAGCACTGGCAAGAAATGATTCTTTGCCAGATGATGTTCCTATTCTGGGACCTCTTGCACTTCCCTGTGTTGCATCTTAGACTGACTTTAGCCTAACAGAGAAGATGGAAAAAATCCATTAAATGCATCAGTTTTGGTATGAATATCAAGGTGTCTAACTTGTTTTTGCAAATCAGATTTAGGTACATATATACAAAAATATTCCCGCTATTAATAAAAAACAGTGAGTTTAGAAAAAAGAATCCACAACATATTTTAAGACTCTAGGATCTATGAAACTTCAAGTCTTCACAGTGTTATTGTGTCAGTAATTGCATCTTGACAGCAGAATCTTCCCTTTTTCTTCTCCTGCACAGCATGGCAACTCCAGCAAAAGGCCATCAGCTGCAGACTTTCACACATCACAGTAGTTTCCCAGCTGCTGCTGTTTGAAGATTGAAGATAGTTTGAAGTGTATTAATTGTGTAGTAATTATTGTCTTTTTGGTTCACGTTTTGTAAGATAAAATAACATTAAAATCTAATTTAGAAACATAAAAATAGAAACCAAAACCCTATAATTTATTATTTGTTTTTGATTGAAAGAAACAAATAATTTGATTGATCTCAATTTTAAAAATGGGTTTTATGTCTGTAAATTAAGTGGAATTTGTATGGCATTTTCTTTCTGACATTACTTCAGTGGGCTGATAATTTAATGGTGCAGAACAGTGTTTGACAGCCTAAGGATAACTATTCTCATTAGTTATATCGAGCTGTTTTTTATCAGTTGTGTAGGAAGCACAATGATATTCATTCCACATTGAAACCTGTTCTCCTCTCATTGTCAAGAAGTGTACAGTACTTGAAGCAGGGAATGAAGAGCTTTTTATTAAGACAGTCATGAAAGCCTTTACTAAGCAGGGTTCTGAGCCTTTAAATGTTGTTCTTTAAATCTAAATCTAATTGCACATATAAAGGACAGTCTTTGACAGGATGGTACTGTGTATTAGAACCCCTGCATTTTGTGTATTAGAACATTGCTGAGTTTTCATTGATATTGCAGTTAAGACACGGACAGAGCTTCCTTATAACATCAGCAATGACAATGTTTTATGATGTTTCTTTATGTGAAAGGTTCATGGAATACTGTTTCAATCATAAGACCTTACAGTACGAATTCTGGAGCAATGGTGAGCCACATTGGATCTTCATGAATCCTGACCAAAAAGTTTTTTTCTTTAAGGTTTTGCTGTGAGTCTTCGGATTATCCTGGCTAACCCTAAAGCTGTGTTCAAGCGTCGTGGATCCCAGCCAGGAATGCAGGAATCTGATTTCCTAAAACAAATCACACAAGTGCAAGACCTTGAACCAAAAGCACAAAACTGCACTAGGGTAAGCAATGCAATGTTGTTAAAATACACGAATCCTCAATAGCCATAATGGGAAACACAACTCATGATGTGACAGTGTAAGTTAGGTGGCTGTGAAATTAAAGTGTTAAGACTGATAGGGTTAGTAGGTGCAGTATACAACAAAGCAATATTTCTTCCAGCACTAAAGAACAAAGTTAGACTTTTTCAATGTCAGTGCAATTGCCATGTTCAGTCTTTAGGAGTGACCACACTGTGGCACAAATGGAAACAGAACAACAGGGCAAGTGGAGAAAATAAATTAAGACTAGCCTATTACTGCTGAAGACCCTTTTAGCCAGTGGCCCCCTGGAATTTCCTCCCATTAAACATTTTGTTATATCTCTGCAGCAGAACATAGCAGAAGCCTGGTTCAAGTCTTAAATTGAAGCTAACCCCCTTAGTTTTGAGTGTGAACTATCTCATCCTAGCGTTAATCCCTAGTCCGCTTGTCGGCACGCCCGTCTCCATTTGGTGGTTTGAACCAAATCTTTGAGCTGACGTTGCCATTAAATGCAACCGAGAATACTCCAACCGGCGCGTCGCTCCGCCTGCCGTCGGGGGGGGAGAACAAAGTAATGTAGCCAATTCATAGAGGGGGATTATTAGGAGGCATGGGAAATTTGGCCAGGATGCCAGGGTTACACCCCTACTCTTTTCGAGAAACACCCTGGGATTTTTAATGACCACAGAGAGTCAGGACCTCGGTTTTACGTCTCATCCGAAAGATGGCGCTTGTTTACAGTATAGTATCCCCATCACTATACTGGGGCATTAGGACCCACATGGACCGCAGGGTGAGCACCCCCTGCTGGCCTCACTAACACCTCTTCCAGCAGCAACCTTAGTTTTTCCCAGGAGGTCTCTCATCCAGGTACCAACCAGGCTCACACCTGCTTAGCTTCAGTGGGTTGCCAATTGTAAGTTGCAGGGTGACATGGCTGCTGGCCCTTGGCTTTGAGTGAACAAAATTTCAAATTTCTTTTATTTCATATAATATGTCCACTCAGCAGACAAACATGAAAAAAAACAGCAGGTGGAAATTTTGTTTTGGTCTTCAGAGGTCAGAATTTTCCATTCTAGGCCTGTCAGGTAGCTTTGTACAGTAGGTCTTGTCCTAGGTGTCTAATAGCTTGGATAAAAATTTGGGACAAATTGATCAATTTGAAAAAATTCTACATAATGTTTTGTGAAGACTGGACCTGGAATAAAATTTCTTGCATATACAGTAATAAATAAATCATAAAAAAATACTGAAAGCAGTAATAATAAAAACCATTGCAATTACTATAAAAACCTTTAGACGCTGCTAGAGAGCCTTTTTCCGCTGTTAGGCATTGAAAAAAAACCTCAGAATTGCATTCTGGTGTGAAAAAAAGAACCACCATAAACTTTACCCCTTCTGAGTCAATGATTGACAGCTAGAAGGCAGGTGGAATGCAGCCCAAGGCTTCTAGAGGAAGTCTCACCCCCCTAAGGGCTGTGAATGGCTGAAAATACAATGAATGACAGCGTTTTTTACCAATCAGATCACCTTATTTCTGGCGGTCCCGTTTCAAATATCTGTTCCAAAGACAATAATGTTCAGTTTCCTCCAGGTCTGGAAGTGGGTTAGTCTAGCCTTTTGTGGATATATATTGTGCTTCAGAATATGGTAAAAATATGGGATATACTGTGTGTGTGTATATATATATATGCTGGTTTTTTGCTTTTGTGGTCTTGTTTTGCTGGCATATTGATTACCTTATCGATGTACTTTTGAATTTTGGAAATGCGTCATCAGATAAAAAGTGTTATTTTAAAGCTCCAGTTGTCCTTTTTCGATTGATAACAGGTTTTGTTGGTAAAAAAAACAATTAAATATGAAGCAGGACTCAACAGTAAATAATGATTTACACCGTGGTTGCTTGCGACTACGCCACGCACGGGCTTTGTTTGATTAAATTAACTTTTTTTTTCAGTTCTGAAAACGGTTCTGCGGTTCTGTGAAGCCCTAGTTGAACTTTTTCGATTGATAAAAGGTTTTGTGGTTTTGGTGATGTAAAACGAAGAAGTGAGATGCTCCTTTTAAGTCAATTTTTACTTAGTGACCACGATCCGCATTAAGAGCCTAGAGGTGCTGTTTACAAACTAGTGCTTATAAAATACTTGATGCTTTCTGTATGATGTAACTTTAAACAGAACAACTGAGAGTTTGTCCATTTAAAAAAAAATCAAACACTCTCCCATAGGTTAGATTCTGAAAAAAATCCCAGGGGGTTTACACAGGGAAGCACCGATTAGTCATTCATCTAAAAATGTACAGTAGCTCCCATTTATTTTCCTAAAAGCAAGGGTTAAAGCACAACACAATAAAATATGGAATTGTGGATTGGAGTCTGCAAATATTTCCAATACTATCTTTTGATATGCCATTCTGTTTAAATTAAGTGAAATGATTAAAGTTTATTTTCCTTTCTCTAGTGAGATTTATTGCTTCAGGATGAAATTCTACATGCATGTGTGACTGCTCATGCTGTGGGTTTACATGATCCTGTTCGATTTAAAAGAAGCCTTATTTTGGCACCGTAAAAGAGGCAGAAAAATGCCTGTTTTGGATTTGGTCTCACCCCCCAGCCTTCGTTTTCTTGCTTTCAAGACAAATTAATTAAAGAAGAATTAAATTTAGTAGTGCTACAGTACCAAAACAAAAACTGGATTTGTTTTACTATTGGTACATTATTGTAATTAAGGGACAGAAAAATGTCTTTAGCAGCAATGGATTTTATTTTTTTAAGGAAAGGAAGACAAAGATGGGTCTTTTTATCTTTTTCTACATTTGGAACAATCTATGGAAATCTGCCTTTTAGTGATTCACCTGTTTAAGTCAGATGCCTCCTACAAAACAGTCTGTGTGTGAGCTATAGTTACCTTTTCACTTTGACATATTGTAGAGCAACTTCCCAGACCTCTGAGTGTTGCCACTGATTCCAGCTGTAGTGGTGAAGACTTGAATGTTTTAAACATTACTATGACTAAAGTTTTTAAGTAAATATCTGCGTAGTACTAACAGACACTGCTGTTGGTAAATTTAAAAAAATTCAGTATTTCACAGTGCATACTGTCCATGATCATAATTTCCACACCATGATCTTACATTGTGCAGTGATTTTTGTTCTATGATCAAATACTTGAAGTCCAGCTGAACTAAAAACTAGTCAAGTGGTCCTTGCAGAACCAGGATTGAGAAGGCCTTAATGGAGGTGTCCATAGCTACCTCAGGCTCTACTGGAAATTATGTGGCTACTGTAACTTAAAAGAGCGATGCGTTTTTCCTTAATAAAGCAATTTATTTTTGCTGGCTTCTTTATTCTACCTACATTTTTTTCTAAAGTAACATTCTGTAATTGTTTGACAAAAAATTGTCATTTGTCCAGTGCATTCTTGCTGATAATGAAAGGATGCACACTGGGTTCAAATAAGATCAAGCTGTAATAGTCAGAGGAGAGAACTGGGGTGGAAGCTTTAGCTACTAATAACTTTACACTAACAAAATGATTCATAGTTCTTTTAAAGAACCATTGCAGTTTAAACGCTTTAGGTTTCATGTTATATTCACATATGGGCTTTACTTTCTTGTACAGGGGAATTTATAATTATTGAAAATTAATATTAGTGCTATTAAAACATCTTATTAACAAGTGGAAAACCATTTAGCAAATTCCATATGTTTGTTTAAGCCTTAGGTATGAAGCAAATATAGATGCCGTCTTCTATGTAGATACCAGTATGTCACAAACCAGCACACAAAAGACAAGGTCAGTGTAGGGACAAGTCAGAACCATTAAGAACAGTTTGCTGCATTTAAAAGAAGAATTCTGAAGGATGTTTATTGTTTGAGAAAAATCATCACTGATTATCAGTTGTTTTTTTATTGAAATGAAGCTGTAACCCAGACACTGCATTACTACATGAAAAACACAGAGCCATGGGTTTACTACTATGTACAATTCTTCTTGAAAGAGCTAACACTGCAGTGTTGTTCCTTTCTTCTGCCCAGGTCCTGGTTTGGCACACTCGGACCGAAAAAGTGAACTTAGGGAATGAGCCAAAACACCGCCAAGATACAGTTCAGATTGAGGTATAACAAGGACTGCAAGAGCCACATGGGGCTGGTTGGAAAATAAAGCAAATATCAGAGTTGACCTACTGCGCTTTCTTCAACCTTTCTCCATGATACCAGCTCTCATGTAATGGACCTTTATCCCTCATCAACAGAATAACAGAATACTGCAGATAACAGACATACTTCTGTTTTTTTCCTGCATGCCGTCTGATTCCTCTTCTGAGCTCTCTTCAGATAAATGGACCTGGTGACATTTTAATTTTAGGAGGCAAGTTAAAAGTAACTGGAAGTGCCCATTTAAGAGAAAATTCCACTTTACCTTCTGGAGTTTGAAAATATGAGATACCCACAACTTATTATTCTCAAATTTATTTATGTGTAATTCATTGAACATATTAAAATGTACACAGCAGGCCTGTGGAGCAGAATTATCTTTATTCTGAAGAACCCTCTTTTAAAAACAAGAAAGCAAACAGGGAAACCCATTACAATAAACCAGGCAATAGACAAAATGATCACATAATTCTCATGGATATTTACGGTTTTAATATACAGAAATAACATCTTAACTGTACTAGGCACCATAAAATGTAAACACAATATAGAAATAAACCTGGAGGACAGATTTGATTTCTCAAATTATTGCGAAGCAGAGTGACCCTGTCTATATTCAAACAAACTCTGCAAAAGTATATATATATAAAATGTTTGCTTGCATGGTTTGTGGATTTTTTTTTGCCAAATTTCTCATTTACTGTAAATGCTGACATCTGAAAGTCATAGCCTTTCCAGTTGTATTTTACAGAACTGCAGTCTTGGGTCATCCAGGTTTATACATCTGTTTCCTTACTGTGCTTCTCTGTAATCCACACAAACATCACAGTAAAACTGAAAACTTATTTCAACTGAGGAAATGGTCTGTGGAACAAAATAACCTTTACTGATCAGCAGATATTCCTATTAATGGTAACATACAGTACATTTGCTTATACAATATCTTCTACAGGGTTATTTGGTCATGGAAGGTATACAGATATGAGGGAAGGTAAGAGGAGAGGTGGGATTCACAAACATGATAGCCATATCTCTTTGCCATTTAAATACTATTACTTACTATTGATTTGGTAATGATACATTAGATATAATTGGTCCAGCAGCTTCTTGCTGATATGCTTTAAGAAAACATATTTTGCAAATAAGACGGACAAGCTGCCAGTCTGTACGCTTAACACTCCAGTCACTCAATCAGTACACACGACGGGACTGAGTGGATATTCTCCAGAGTACTAATAGTTTGAAACAAGAAAATATGTGTCAGTACATGGGTAAAACAAAGCGTCTGTGTCGCTAGAGCAGGGCTGTCGAGCTGCTCTGGGCGCGAGCTCCCTCGCTCACTTCCACAGCTGTGTGCTGAGGGTCTGGCCCGTGGAGCTCCCCGTCCAGCTCCCCATGGTGTTCGCAGGCTGGCCAAAGCCCATCGCTCCACTGGGGCCATTCAGGTTCATTCCTGCCATCTGTTGATTCATCTGACAAAGAGCAAAAATGACAGCAGTACAGAAACTCTTTCAACACTGATTATCAAGACTTATTAAGTATATTATCACACTTTTTGTCCTTCATATGCACAACAAACCTGAAAAGAACTCATCAGAAATCTATAAAACTTTGGCAGGAGGTGCATATTAAAACATTACTGTAAGTATGAAATCAGCTACTACAAGCACCTATGTTGAGCTCTTCAGTACACTCAGCCTATCCATCTCTGAATGAGCCATCAGACTGATCAACAATGACAAGCTGCGAATCACAGCTATTACCCGAAGCAAGGCTTTGAAAGCTCTTTTCAGCTTTGTTATTGTGTCTGTGCTTGAAACTCACTCTGCTAGAGCAATATCCAGATTTACAGACTTCAGGACAAGTAAAATGATACTTTTTTTTCTGAAAGCTAATTCTTCTGGACAATTATAATTCTGCTTAGAAACAGTATCTTAAAATAATCTCGCTATCTGAATTGCTCAACAATATACAATTTATAGAATAACAGCCAAAATGGTAGATGTTGTTATTTTAGAAAAACATAACACCTGAATAGAACTAACTAAACCTTTCTTAATTTTATTAGCTTAATAATGGAATAATTATCATCAAACACAAAAATTCAAAAACCTTTCAAAAGCTCACCTTCTGGTATACGTTGTCTATATTCAATGACAAATTGCTCAGATCTGTTAATCACTAGATGCTTACCTTTGAGTATAGTCTAGATATATATTTCTGTTTGAAACATAAAAACAACAGCACTCAGTTCTCAGGGGAGAAAAGATGCAATGCTAATTAGCTCTATGTTTCACAATAGATGCGCTATAAACACCAGCGAACTTTCTCTGTACACTGTACAAGAGCATGCACCATTTTATGGGAGCAAACATTAACATGTGAGTTCTTGATTACAAAACAGTGACAATAACAAACATAGCGCTTCAGGCATTTAACTTTACGATGCTCATATGTGCAAATGGTGTGTCGAGGCCTTTAATTAGTACAACCACATCTGAAGTGCATTCAATTGATTTATGTTATCTAATTAACCTCCTGAAGACTGAGAACACTGCTGCTTAATCTCCAGCAACATTAAAAAAAGATGTGCAAGGGGTTTCACAGCATTGATTTTTATGGCATCTTCTGTGGTTGGTGCAACTAAATATCACACTAATGTTTACACACAAATAGGATTAGGAATTTCTCAGTTCAAAGCTAAAATGAAAAAATGGATTGCGTAAAATACTTCAAGCTTTTGTGTTATTACTGTATATGACAGTATTCTTTCACTTACTGTATGAAAACGGACACAAGAATTTTCCCAAAACCAGTCAAGGGACTTGAGAAAAGGCATTTGCCTGCTCATACCTGCCCGATATTCCACTGTCCCTGCTGGTTGGGCTGCATGGTGTACATGTTCTGAGGGTTGACCACATTTCCAGCCATTCCACCTTGCGGTCCCATCACATTCGGCGGCAGCCCCATCACTCCTGTTTGCGCATTTCCCATAAACCCATTAGGCATGGTCATGCCAACCATCATGCCAGGATTCTGTCCCATCATAGACATGGTCTGTCCTATCACAGGTCCCATCATACCCGCAGGGGGGGGCATGGTTCCTGCCATGTTTGGAAAGCCCTGGAAATTTGCAGAGGGCTGGGAGGCAAACTGCATCTGTGATGGTCCCATGAACATTCCAGCTGAAGAAAATATACAAACAAGGCAAAAGCAGTTAGCATGGTAGACAGTGTATGGTTTTCTCCTTCAGCAGTAGCAGTGACAAATTTTGCTATGCAATTTGATTGACAATGGATAAAATCTAATGAAAGAGAAGAAACAAGGATTGAAAGAGTAAAAGTTTATTTTTCAGATAAAAAAGATTTTACATATCTTTATTTTATATTTAGGCTTGCTGTGATGTTGAAGTCTAGACAGGTTTAAATAGCAGTCAGGACTTCTGTTATTAAAAATCAGGTGTTCAGATGAACAATACCTAAATAACTGATTAAATAACTGTTAATGTTTATGCTCATAGTATTGTCTCAGCAAACACTGAAAAGGTTACAATTTTGAAGTTCAGATGTACATCTGTACAATTGTTTTATCTGCATAAAAAGATTCATTGTACAAGGAAGTTTCCCCAGAGACTACACTATCAGGCAGTTTATTCCCAACCTCTTTCCCATACTCAAATACAGCTTTTTATATTGCATTGATGGAGCAAAAGTCTGAGAAAGACACAATACCAGGAGCTGTTTGCTGTGCCATGCTCCCAGTGCTGTAGAGAGATAGAATGGAATCCTTGGAGAGGGGCTTCTTCCCAGAATCCTCTGATTTGGTGGCAGGTTCAGTAAAAAGGTCCAGATCCCCAGTCACAGTGGCTGTGTTTGCTGCTGGGGGTTTACTGGAGGTAACCTGTAGATCAAAAGGCCCATTTGTGAAGCCATGACTTTAAATACCCTCTTAGCTATATGGCTTTTCATAATTTTGTTAAGGTTAATAACATGAATTAAAACTGAATAAATAAAACAGACTTCTGTACTTGCTGATGAAAAGATGAAAAAGATATTTCACAAAATAAAAGATACTTCAGTTGCTGTTATAGTGAAGTACTGCTGCTTGCATACTGCTTGCAAGATGAAATATGAAATGTGGGAGCTACTTTTAGCTTTGGTGATCACTAAATGTGTATTTTTATTAAAATTGGAATAAAATGTATTAGTTGCAATTAATGTTATAACATTTATTAAATAGTAACCTCCTGGGAATAAAAATAATAGGGATTTCATCTTATGTTTTCGGAAACCCTTTCAAAATTTTAGGAACCACAGCAATGAAACTGAATTGAAATGTGAATTATCAAAAACAAAATATTTCTAAAGCTTGCACAAATTACTCGCTATTACTCGCTATTATTTTTGGCCCTGGCAACATATCATAGACATCATTGTTGAAGCACACAGATTATAATGAAAACCATTCCCACTGAAAAACTCTTAACTCCAAGCTTTTACTGAACATAAATGAAAATACTGCATAAACCATATGGCCACCAGATTGTAATTTCTTTTTCACCGTTGTTGAAATCTGACCCATAACGTTAATTCCTTCTGTTAAAAAACTGTTTGACCATTTAATTCTGTAGTGGCAAAGTATATTATTACAGTAAGAATGAAGTGTTATTAAAGAAGTCTGGCACACCTCAAGGCACTGGGTCAGAGGTCACAGTCATCCATTAGATAACCACCTAATGAGGAATTTGCAGGGTAGAGACTGACACCTCATCTCATGATGTCACAAACAATCATCAACTGTAACATTCAGGTTTAATAGGTACTGCACAGCTCACTTTCCTTGCACCGCTCTCTCAATCGAACCTCGGAAATCTGACATCACCAACTACGCGATTATAACCACTTTCGTCTGAGTTACAGTATTTTGACTTCAGTTCAAGATGCCAGGCAGAAAGAGTGTGAATTGCCCCAAATTCTCTCTGTAACAGAAGAAAAGTTCTATGAACTTAATATACATATAGCTTATAAGATGTATTCAGATATTCAGAAGGCAAAATAGATAAACTTCATCATAAAAGATTCATTCTCGATTTGAAAGAGAGGCATTCAGAGCAATGCTAAAGTTTGGATTGAGAATTGTTTTTTAAATATTTAACACAGTTAAGGCAGTGAATCCTCTAAATGGTGTGAAGTAATAAGTGGAGTACCACCGAGAGTTGTCCTAAAACCTATGTTCTTCTTAATTTTAGACTGCAAAACATAAATTAAAAATACATAATGGGAAATGGTGAGCTACAAGGGGCTTGTGAAAAAGGCTAGTGTTTATGTTGTCATCTCAATTTATATTTTCTAGGCAAAACAAATGAAAAGGCAAATAAAATGCTAAGATATATAGTTAAAAGTGTAAGATTTACATTAAGAAATGTTAAACCTGCATAACTCATTAGCAATGCCTTATTTTGAATATTGTGTATAATTCTGGTCACCACATTATAGAGATTGTGCTCTGGAATCCACACGGAGAAGTGCAACAAGATTACAGGTTAAGGGACTGTCCTAAACTCACAGGCTGAAAGAACTGAACCTTTTTAGTCCTAAGCAGAGAAGACATATCATGAAAAGAGATATGATACAAGTATTCAAAATTCTTGACAAAGTCAACCTAGAGGTTTTTTTCCCACACGAACAGTGAAACACAAACTAGAGGGCACATGTGGAATCTTAGTGGAAGTTCATTTAAAACCAAGACAGAGAGACAGTTCTTTATCTAAAGAGTTCCACATGGAACGTTGTTAAATCAAATACCCTGGTATCTTTCAATAAACTGGATGAGATCCTTGGATAAATTAATTACTAACCTCGAAAAAGGATAAATGGGCCAAATGACCTTCTCTTGTTTGTAACCACTTCTAAGTCAAATAAGATCATATTCAGTAATAGTGCTATAGTCTGAGCAGAACAGAGTTCTTCCCACCTGTCTCACTTGTAGCTGGACCTGAGTCAAACCAAGCAAAGTCCAACACAATGCTAACTTCCATACGGAGCAGAGTTCAGCACCAAGCAATGCCCTTCCTCCAAGCGTGCATGGGACATCCTTAAAAGCCACTGAACAAGGCTTCGTCTTCAGCAAGAAATTTAAACTCTATAAGAAACGTCTGGCCGGTGGGCCTTAGCATTAACTCTGACATTCGTATTATAAACCTGAGAGCAAACATGTTGCAAACAAATCCTTGGTCATTTTTTCTTTATGACAGTAAATTAATATAAACGTAAATGAATATCTGCTTTTGAGAATATGCATGTGATTAATTATATGAGACCGATTTTGAGGTAGACCATAACCAATGTTATAGTCAATGTATATTTTAACCCTGATGTTGTTAACATCTAAGTAATCCCTGAGTGAATGATCAACCATTTGTATCATGCCAGATTGATTTACATAAGAATTAATGGTCTAGTTGGTTTGCTATGCATGCTTATGTATTGTGTTAATAAATTCTATATATTTAGAATCTGTGTGCTTGTCAAATCTGTCCAATTGATTATTAATAGCCTTAAAGCACTCCCTCAATTTACTGTTTCAATTTCTAATTGTTTTAGTACATTTAAATCCTATCACTCATATCACTAAAACTCCAAATATGGTAAATGTGTCTCTGGGAAGAGTACCATTTACATGTCACATGCTGGGGCTCCTACACAGTCCTAGATACGAAGATGGCAATGCAGTTGCCATTTTGTTCTCAAACAAAGCTAACTCTTGTTGGCAACTGCTACACCAAGTGAATTGAAATTTTCATAAACAACCAAACTCTGCTTTTTATCTTAATTTATTGCTAAATGCTTTCTTCCACCCCCCCAGTAAGGAACTTGTTAATGAAATGCAGCCTGTTATGCAAATGCTCCCATTCAATAAATGTTTGAGCAATTAACTACAAACTTAGCAGGAATCATTCCAGCACTAGCAGTTCACATAAAATGAAATGGTGTTCCTCCATAAACCACCTGACTGCCATTTTGCAAAATTCAAACATCCACTGTCTTAGAGCTACAGTACAAATTGACCACAGGTTTGGCAGATTTCACTGTCGCGAGATCTGCTGAGTATGTGCTTGGTGAAAGGCATGCTGTAGCTCTTCTTCTACAACTATTGTTTGGCCAAATAACTCCAGATTTTATGGGTATGATGGTAATACCACCAGGAATTACATATGAAAGGGGGGTACCTGCATCCACCACAATGGCTGTCTGAAAATATACTTTGACACCGATGGAAGGCCTATAACAGTACATACTGGCATAATATAAAGGGTTACATCTCCAAAAATGGTAGGCACCTATTTTTGTATTTTTCTTTAGCAAATTAAAACACAAGAAAAAAAAATATTTCTTCTACCCTGCTAAATTCCCATCACATCTCACATGATTCACATAGACTTAGATAATAAGATTGGTCACAGAAGAAAAGCCTCTCACAACAAGGCCTTAAGTGCAGCAGGAGAAGCAGTTTGGTGGTTGGGCAAAATCTGGGTTAACCGAGGAAGCTGTTATTGTCACCAGCACCAGGATTTAGAAAGTCATCTAAAATAACCTGCTGCCTTGTCTTTCTGGTGCCCATTTCCATGGTTTGGGTTGTTGGAGGACTTAGTTGAGGTCTATTTGCACGCCACTGCTGCTACCAGATGTCACAGGGTACTCTGCATCAGGAAGGCATCAGGGAAGGCATACCAGGGAAGAAATGATTTACTAATCTGTAGTTTTCCAACAATCCAAAGTGTCTATTCATTAAGTGCAAAGCAGACCCAATGCAGAGTTAACAGTGTTTGAGCAAATAAATGCAAGTTCTTTCAAAATCTTAGACTTTCTTTGAGTACAATGAAGGTGAAGTAGGAAGGTAGAAGTAGTGTTTTATTATAAGACTGAAGGATGCAATAGCTCCCTTTTTTCAAATAGATTGAGAATATCAAACATTGCTGCAGATTCTAGGGTTATTGAAAGATTATGGAAACAAATGCTTTTGAAATGATGGATAAATGATAAATTAATGATTCCACAACTATACGGTACATACTATCAATACTAACGCATTGAATCTAAACAGAGTAAGGAAACTTGGCAGATTTGTGGTCATCTGGAAATAATAATAAATGCCCAATACAAATTCTTTAAATTAATTTACATTTGTCAGAGTATTACAATGAGAAGAACAGGAGATGAACCAAGAAAAGTAAATAATGAATGAATCTAAGGTAAAAGTTTCTTTAGCTTGACAGCAACATAATCCTCTGAAGGACTTTGTCTTTATATTTGTGGGCAAATACAAGAACACAGGACCTAGCACAGCAGTCCCTCTGTGAATATGCAATGCAATATAATTCCAACAACTAGCCATTGCTCCATTAACAGTGAACAGAAGCTTCCACTGAAATGCCACAGAAATTCTATTTAACCTCATTAAAAAGGCATAAGGGGGAATAAAAATGTCAAAGGCACAATATAACACAGTCATTTCAGTGTATTGGCCCACAAACACCATGAACACTCTTTTCAAAGGGAAAACTGGACTGGTGACTTGAATAATGCATAAAATGAAACATACAGCAGGCAATGTGGTCAACAAGCTGCTATATTTTCCATAACAATCCAGCCAGATAAACATATATATGACAGAAGACATTGAAGTAAGATGTGAAGACGGGGTTAATGTTAAGTCCTTTCCGCATGAAAATTAGACTTCTAAGGCTGGAGTTTATGGCAGGAAGGGGGTTAACTGATAAGGATTCCAGATGCGAGCTAGGAAACTCCCTAGGGACTTAATCCCTGACCATTTGGCCAAAAAGCTGTAAACTGGCCAAACACGTGACCTTCCCCCTTTATCATAATAACAGTGACGTCAGAAGCGGAAAGGAAAGGATATATAAACCTAAAGTTTGTACCAGCACTTTGTAGTGTTTCATAGCCGTTCAGGGACGCCAAATATGTAATCATAGTGGCTCTCTGAAGGCACCAGTTCTGTAGGGTTTGGGCATTTACTGAGACAATTATTAATTGTAGCAGTAAATCACAAAATTGATTCTTTTGATGGCTTTAGAATCCAACCATGCGACATAACTCAAACAACGCACACACACAGGTACTAATACACGAGGATACATTTATTAATACATAGAATATGCATGTAAACCTAACAGATCTTATCGAGAGGGTTATCAGAATACAAAAGGTATATATTCAATCAGTTACGAAGTGTTACACATCAAGAGGACATACGTTCAGTATATCATTCATTAAGACCGTTTCGTAAATGAACTTGGTTATAACTTCTACATTAGATACTCAAAACAAGTACATAACTCTTAGGAATTAAATTGATATCAACTGGTTGGGATAACAATTGAATTCTCGAGCTGTAATGCATTGAAGTTGAATACTCATCCAATTTCTGGGGATTCAGATCTCCTGCAGGCACAAACAATCAGCTGCAGGCTTGTTGCTGTCCAATCCGCGCTCTCTGGCTCCGTGCCAGGCTGTGCTGTGCGGCTTGCGACGGTGCGCTGCTGATGCTCACTGACCGGCTAGTTAGTGTTGGCTTTAACTAGCAAAGTTTGTGCACAGGAGAAAAGATGACTGTGGATCCCAGCAAGTCAGGAAGAGGACCGGTTCATCCTGATGAAGAGCTAGTTCTGAATAGTGATTCAGCTGTCCACAGTTCTGACCTGTCCACGAGGCCTGCTGCTGGTTACTCTCTGGCAACCTCCACTCTAGACTCTTAGAACAAAGGAAAGTTCTGGCACTCGGACACACTGGCCGTTCCGTGGTTGTCCGGGCTGAGTCTCGGGATGGTCAGGAGGCGCGCTGCGAGAATGTCCTGCCCTTGGGAGCCTTCTGCTCCTGGGCCGTCCTGCCCTGGAATTCTCCTTTGAATTCCCTTTAGAACAGTCCACAGAATCCTCTCCAGAATCTTACTGAATCTCCCGAATCTGAATCTTGTTGAATCTTAATCTTGTTGAATCTCTGAATCTTGTTGAATCTGAATCTCCAGGCCTGTGTTGCCTGTTTTTACCTGGAGGAACTTCAGCTTGTTGATTGGCTGAAAGTTCCATGGGCATCAGAGTCCCACGTGGGTTACTCAGCCCTACCAGTCCCTGATTGGTTGATCAAGGTGAGATATGAGTCACTTAGTCCTGACACTTAGTAATGCAGTCCAGATGTCCATCCGGCACTCCCTAGACTGATAGGCGCCAGTGGATGACCATTGATCATGATAGCCAGACTTAGCTAAGTGCATCCCCCTTTGGGAGCTGTCCTAGGAAACCTTAAATCATCTTGCATGAATAGTTTCTCTGTGGCTGCACCACAGAGATGAACAGAGAAATGGGGCCTCATTTGGGAAGCTCAGAAACACTTAATTCTGCCTTATTATTAAGCCTCGCCGCTACATATCCCCCCTTTTTGAAGGTCACGAGGTCCTGAGGCGTTGTTGCCTTCAAAACAAAACAGAGTTAAGTGATGTCCCTTGCCATTAGAACATTAATCTTAAATGTCTACATTACTCCTCGAGAATTCATACCGGAACCAGCATTGGATACAAACAGGATGAATAACATCTGGAGTATGTATAAACACGGTAGGAGACATTATCTAAGTCTAGGAATTACACATCAGGAAGTTCACTGTCAATATCTGATACCTCTGTGGTAGATATTTGGGGAGAAGTCACTTCCTTTCTTTTGGCATGCTACCTTTGACTCATTCATGCTACCCGGAGTACATCTTGATGTAAGAGTACATCATTCAGAGTACACTGTCAGTCATGATCCAGCTACCCGGCAGCAGTGTTACAATAACACCAGTTCCTGTTCCCAGCCCCCCGATAAACCACAACACCTGTGTTGGGTATCTGCTAGGGTGGTTTGGAGGTTTGTTCCATTAAAGCAAACTAACTACCTGTACCTCTTCAGGGCTTACTGTTTCTTGGATTTCTATCCAATTCCTTAGTGTGGCACCTGAAGGCATCCATGACCTCAAGTTTGGTCTTATGTTGTCTGGTTCTAGACCGTACAGTGTTAAGTTACCATGCTGTACTATGGCCTCCTCAGGAACTTAAAGGAACTGTTTTATTAGGTAGCTGCATCATGCCTGTCACAAGTCACAGTGTCAGTTAAACGTGGTGTGCTGACCAGCCATTTACTTCCCACCTGCTCTTCATGGGGTTCATTAACCTTCCTCTGCTCGTTAGTAGCTTTACACCCTTCATTGGTGAATCGTTTAGACACAGCCAATGGATAGCTTTGGTAGCCATACCCATCTCAAGATTTGGAACCGAATTCAATCTTGGTTTGCCTTCTGGGTGAGCTATGAACGATGGGGTTAATGTCACACACTCCTCTACTGAGAAGAGTGGAATCAAGTGGGTTGGGAATTGTGCCGTGGTTAGACTGGCTACAGTGGCACTAAGCTCCCTTAACAGGTCTTGTGTCAACATTCTGGCCTGTTGCACACAAGCATAAACCCACTGTATAACACCAACAATCATGTCCACTGGTTGGGGAATAAGGTTTAACCCTGTTGCATAGGAAATTGCCTGTAGGGTTTTCCCTAAGCTTTCCAACTTTTGCTGCTGTCGATACAGTCTGTCACTACCCTCTGGTATCTCTGACACCTGCCTTCTTGGGGCAGTCAGGGTGAGAGTGCCAGTAGCACACAAACCTACCAGAAAAAGCAAACGTGCAACAGTGGCGGCAGCGATCAGTCCTCCCAAAAGTCTTTTCGGGTGGCTGATCCCAGTCATCTCCTTCTGAGTGACTGTCGCCTTTCTAAGCTGGCGCAGCGTGTACATGGTGTCTTTCTCAGTATGCCATGTGGCATCTTGGGCACCAACATCCTGGAAATCTAAGGAGATCTGACGCAGCTGCTGATGCTGCTCCTCCTTTTCCAGGGCATCTGCTTTTTCGATTTGTTCATGCCTGTGCTCTAGGAACCCTGCAGGGGGCGGTGCAGCGGTGGACCATGCCTGACCCTCGGCTGAGTGGTCATCTGGAGCACCTGAGTGATCTGGGATTGTTACCCCATTCTCACTGTTCAGGTCCACCCTGCACCCTTCCTGATTGAGGAATCCCTCTATCGGCATGTTTACAATCGTTCGCTGGGGGTAGGTGTAGGACACCTGCTCGCTCCCCCCTTCCCTCGCTAGGGGTTCAGGGAGCTGCTCCAGCACTGGGATAGCTAGTTCATTGTCTTTGAACTTACTATCACCCACCAGGCCCATGTCAGTGCAGGCGGGGATTCTGACACCCCTCTTTGCGATGTCCTGCACTGGCAGGCGGGTGACTTGACCATCCAGCTCCAGTCTGGGTGAACCACTGTTGGTCAGACTCAGACTGACAGACTGAGCTGGTGGCTGTAAGAAAACCGGCTCGGCTTTCATTCCCTGTCCCTTCTGGGGGACTGGGTGTGTTGGCAACCCTGCTGTCGAGGCAGGAACAATCAGGTCAGTCTCACTCACTACCTGGTAGTTGTGAGAAATAATGTTACCTGACTGCAGGTTCCCTGGGTCACAGCAGAGGGAATCGGCATCTGGGATCAGGTGTGTCCACAGCGCAGTAGTCTCAGCGTCCAGCTGGACCTCCTGTCTAACCTGTGAATGTTGCACCAGGGGCACCTGGCGGTGGCCCTGTGACAGCTGCTCAAGCAGATCCTCACTAATAGAGGACCTCTCAGGGCTAAGGGCGAGGGCTACATCACCAACCTGCTCTCCTGCCATCTGGATCCCTTCCACCACTGCAGGGTGGTGGTGCTGACCCCTCTTGGGTGCCAGGGTGCACAGGGAAAGCTCCTTTTCATCGCCAGGTGGGGAGATCTGCTCCTCTTTAGGGATGTAAAAGGTGTGTGCTTTACCTGGTGGATCAGGCGGCTGCTCGGAGCACCGCTCCTGTGGCATGGAGGCTGTTGGGACCTTGGCCAGGGCACGACTTCCCTGTATATCCGGGGAACAAGAAAATATTTTTATTTCTTGTCCAGAGGGAACAGAAGGAATCTCCGCATAGGCTTCTGTGTTCGGTGGGCACTGTGTAAGCACAGTCTGCCTCTTGGCCCCCCTTTCCTTCTGTACAGAAGGCTTAGGAGCCTTGACCTGTTTCCACACTTTGCCTTTCTGGTGATCCACCAAAGGTTCCACTCTGAGTCGCATACCCTTTTCTTTTTCTACCCGTTTGAGCTTGCCGTGTGACATCAAACACCTTTCAACCTCAGTGTCAATCAGTGTCTCACTGGGTAAGACATCTCCCATGGCAGCCTTGAGGTAAAAGCTTCCTGCTTTTCCTCTGTGTTTTACTGCCTGCTCTGTGACTTCAGGGGTGGAGTCAGCACTCGCTTGGGAGTGGCTGACCTCATCCAGGCAGGAACCCTTCCGCTCAATCAGATAGACTGAGGGAGGGAGAGGGGGCGGGTCTCCGCCTCCTCCAGTGGAGAGTATCAGCTCATTCACGCTTCCGGCAGCCTTGGGGAGCGGTTGTCCCTGTCCTAATAAAGCTTGTTCAAGCCTGGCCAGGCGGGCGGCTACTGAATCCTTTTGTTCAGCCTTTTCTAGCCCTTTCCCTTCCCCGGTGTTCTCATGGCACTTAGGACGCTGGGTGCGGTCCTGTGTGAGTGCTTTGGAACGGGGCTTAGCCAGCTCAGGAGCCTGTGCTCCTTCGAGCAGGGGGGAATTAACCCTGCTGGCTCTGACGGCGAACACAGTCGCTTTAGCAGCTTTTTGCTCAGAGCGACTTTGGACATCATACTCCCAGGCTTTCTGCGCGAATCTCTTAATATCAGTCATTTTCATGGTCTGTGCATCTGTATGCATTAAGATCATCTTTCTGACTGACGGGTGGAGATTCGCAATGAATAAACCCTTGAAATGTGTGTTCTATTCGCAACCCTCATAATTTCGCCCTGCAAAATAAGTTCGTCTAAGTCTCTCGTAATATTCGCGAGGGGACTCTGCTCTCTCGTGCTTAATGTTAAGAGCGGCGGCTATCGCAGCAGTCGGGTCAATAAACGCACTGTATTCTTCGATAAGTGCATGACAAAGCTGTTCAAAGTCATTACAGACTTCTTTCATCTGCCTAGCCATCCACTCATGTACAGCTCTGCTGGTAGTTTTCCTGACCAGAAACACTTTCTCCTGTTCTGTGGCGTTTGGCAGGTACTGCAGGGTATACCTGAGGTCCTGAATATAACTCTCGATATTATTCTCTGACACTGCGGGGTCAAATCTCTCTATGTCCTTCGCTAGCTCTCTCAGAGAATGGAGATTTATCCTTCTAGCTTCTCCGCTGACGGAGATATGGAAGAGATCGTGGTCAGACTTGTCGCTGCTAGAGAGAGTGCTTAATAGCGACTCGAATTCAGACCTTTTAGCAACCATCGTTAAACTTAAAGAGTATTACTTTTAAGCACGAAATCACAGTTTTACCACAGAAAACCACAAGATCAAGTATGCAATCAACCCGGTAGATTGCAAAAGATCACAAAACAATCAAGCACTGCTTAAAGAGCAAGGGGAACTTTTTTCCTTTCGGCTTTCAGCACACTGTATTGTCGTGTATGAAACCCGCGGCGTTTTATATGAATTATTCCGCTTGGTTGATTCATTTCAGTCTTGCCACGCCCACCCAGGGACGCCATAAATGTAGTGTTTCATAGCCGTTCAGGGACGCCAAATATGTAATCATAGTGGCTCTCTGAAGGCACCAGTTCTGTAGGGTTTGGGCATTTACTGAGACAATTATTAATTGTAGCAGTAAATCACAAAATTGATTCTTTTGATGGCTTTAGAATCCAACCATGCGACATAACTCAAACAACGCACACACACAGGTACTAATACACGAGGATACATTTATTAATACATAGAATATGCATGTAAACCTAACAGATCTTATCGAGAGGGTTATCAGAATACAAAAGGTATATATTCAATCAGTTACGAAGTGTTACACATCAAGAGGACATACGTTCAGTATATCATTCATTAAGACCGTTTCGTAAATGAACTTGGTTATAACTTCTACATTAGATACTCAAAACAAGTACATAACTCTTAGGAATTAAATTGATATCAACTGGTTGGGATAACAATTGAATTCTCGAGCTGTAATGCATTGAAGTTGAATACTCATCCAATTTCTGGGGATTCAGATCTCCTGCAGGCACAAACAATCAGCTGCAGGCTTGTTGCTGTCCAATCCGCGCTCTCTGGCTCCGTGCCAGGCTGTGCTGTGCGGCTTGCGACGGTGCGCTGCTGATGCTCACTGACCGGCTAGTTAGTGTTGGCTTTAACTAGCAAAGTTTGTGCACAGGAGAAAAGATGACTGTGGATCCCAGCAAGTCAGGAAGAGGACCGGTTCGATCCTGATGAAGAGCTAGTTCTGAATAGTGATTCAGCTGTCCACAGTTCTGACCTGTCCACGAGGCCTGCTGCTGGTTACTCTCTGGCAACCTCCACTCTAGACTCTTAGAACAAAGGAAAGTTCTGGCACTCGGACACACTGGCCGTTCCGTGGTTGTCCGGGCTGAGTCTCGGGATGGTCAGGAGGCGCGCTGCGAGAATGTCCTGCCCTTGGGAGCCTTCTGCTCCTGGGCCGTCCTGCCCTGGAATTCTCCTTTGAATTCCCTTTAGAACAGTCCACAGAATCCTCTCCAGAATCTTACTGAATCTCCCGAATCTGAATCTTGTTGAATCTTAATCTTGTTGAATCTCTGAATCTTGTTGAATCTGAATCTCCAGGCCTGTGTTGCCTGTTTTTACCTGGAGGAACTTCAGCTTGTTGATTGGCTGAAAGTTCCATGGGCATCAGAGTCCCACGTGGGTTACTCAGCCCTACCAGTCCCTGATTGGTTGATCAAGGTGAGATATGAGTCACTTAGTCCTGACACTTAGTAATGCAGTCCAGATGTCCATCCGGCACTCCCTAGACTGATAGGCGCCAGTGGATGACCATTGATCATGATAGCCAGACTTAGCTAAGTGCATCCCCCTTTGGGAGCTGTCCTAGGAAACCTTAAATCATCTTGCATGAATAGTTTCTCTGTGGCTGCACCACAGAGATGAACAGAGAAATGGGGCCTCATTTGGGAAGCTCAGAAACACTTAATTCTGCCTTATTATTAAGCCTCGCCGCTACAACTTTGAGCAATACTTCGGTTTTGCTGTTTCTTGCGGGAAACAAGACTTCGGCTTTATTGTTCCTTGCATGCAATAAACTCATCTGTTTAACTTCATCTCGGGATCCAGAACCTTATTCTTTCTGTTACAACAACATTATCAGACACTGTAATGTAACATCTATGGTTTTACTGTAAAAATACAAAGGCAAATCAATAAGCTACCAACAATGCTTTGATTCAGCCAAATTTTATATTTTTTTCCATATACCAGTAATACTAAACAGAATGTTTGATATGCACAAATAATCTAGACTTCTGTATTGTATAATATATACAGTGCTTTCCAGAGTTATTCATAGCCCTAATGACATTGAAACAAAACATCACAGAATAAGTTATAGATTGGATTTGTATTGCTTAATAAGAAATCAAAAAACTTCTTAAAGAACATACAACATGTAAATTACATTATAATCAATATAGTAAGGCAAAGAGCAAAATCATATTTGTCATGAATAATTAATTGCAGGAGTATACAGAGGCTTCCAAAGGTTTCCTTCCTCTGAAGTAAAAATGGATATAATACAGGGAAGATATTAAATAGTAACATACATCATAACGATTAAGGTCAAAGAGCTCTCTGAAGACTACAGGCAAATGATCATTGACCTCCACAAGCTGGCAATTAAAAATTCCATCACAAATCTCCATCTACCACTTTTCTCCCACTATTGTGTCCATTTTCACAAACTCAAGGCTACTGGTATAGTGGCAACCCTGGCAGTAGGGGAACACAAGTGTATCTTAGCACAAAGAGGCGATTTCTAATACAAACTACAATCGTCAAGATAACAACTATTTTATGTAATCTGCATGGATATTGCATTAATGACCAGACTGCAAGGAAAAAACCTCCTCTGAGGGCAAATCAAAAAAGAGGCAACTCATATTTTCCAAACTACATCTGAATGAGAAATGAAACCTTAACTGACTGCCAGAAGAAGATGAAACTTAACTTTTTGGGCATGCTCATCAGTGTTATGCTTTGTGTAAAAAGTGTCATTTTCTGATACACTACTAGCCAGTTCATTTTCTCCCACATCTAAACAAAAGAACTCCTTAATACTGTGTAAGAACAATGAAAAATGATAAGTATTCAAAATCAGATCAGTAATAAAAATATGCAGGCATTTAGAGACGTAATTGCAAATTCAATCTGCAGCACTATCAGTGTCACTGTATTTACATTAACATTCTGAACACATTTCTATTTTCTGCCTTTCACTCACAATGATGAAGTGGGTGCCTCTATATCAACGCAAGGCAGATTAGCCTGTTAGCAAGTAGAAAATGACGAACAATGCCATCAGTGCGTGTCAGCCATTCAGGAGTGAAAGTATGATCTCATCAGTTATTCTGTGTTTGCGTGCTATGATTTAATTTAGACAGACCTACAAGATTGACTGCAGTGTTTTTTAGGATGATACGGTATTAGCTTTCTACCTGAAAGACAGCCGACAGTATCCTTCATGAATGGCTTTGAGGTTCTAGGTTTTGCTATCAAGAAGAAACAAACTGAAACTAAAGAGTTTTTGTTTTGTTCTATGAAGGACATATTTGGCAGATTAAACAAGAAATTGAATACATGACTACTCATAACCTTGGTCGGGATGAACCATTTCAGTTCTTAAAGGATACAGGAGTGGTCTACAGGCTAAATTATTTATTCCATCTCTCAATCTAAATTTATTGACAAAATAATTTCTATCAACTGCTTTTTTCACTCTTGGTTCCCATTGGAAAAGAGCCTGTGAAACCTGAAGCTCTTGCCCTCAAGGACTCATCCCGGCCCCAGCAACAATAAGCAGAAATGGGACTAAACTGATGCCTTAGATAACATGGCAGCCTTTCTTTTGTCCTATGATACATTTTTGAGAATCCGGCAGATCATGAGGGATACACACATGGACAAAGAGAAGGGATAAGAATAAATAATGTATGAGGGAGGGAGCTGAAGACAGCCCTTACATAATTCAAAAAATAAATCTACACTCAGACAGCCTCATCTGCCAGCACTAAGCATCTTGCGATCCCATATGTGTGTAAAAAGCCTGATCTTGATTCTAAAGCGAACATCGCACAATTATGCAGGCAAAGAGATTAACCTCTTTGCACAGTTGTCTCTGTGACAGGCAGTACAAAGCAACCACCCTTTTTACCTTCTATCAGGGTGCCTTTCCTAAATCATTATGATTTATCTCTTCCACCAGGCACAGACGATGACACGAGAGGCTGTAATGGATTTTTCACCAGACTTTAACACTAAAAATCTTGCATTTTAGAATTTTTTCTTTTGTTCTTTCATACTTGGAAAAAAAAAACTACACCAGCTACACACCATTATTATAATGTAATTATTTTTATGTGGTCAGCAGATTTTATCCTGCTGAATAATTTTGTTAAATATTAATATTTACTTTAAGAGCTTGTAAATTGTCTTTATTTATATTAGTAAAACTGCAAGAAACCCACATCTTTAGATGATTTCTACATTACATACATTAAAAACCAAGGGTAGTGTCCCACACAGAATCTAAACTTGCAACCTTGGTCTAGAACCTTAACCCTAAGAATGAATGTGCCACCAAGTAAGCAATGTTAACTGTTGCCATTTCTCAGTTCATCACATTAGAGTCAGAGGTCCAGCAGTTTCCAAGGTAACACCTGTTTACACGGCCTGGGCGTCAATACAGGTGGAGCACTGACAGCTTAGATAAGCAGCTACTACCACCGATTCACACGGCTCAGGAGTATACTACCACAGGAGCCATTCTGCCTGAATTGCCCCAAGGCGTTTTACTGTGGATATTCAAATTTGTGTTTTGGTAGCAAGAGCTAAGTAAATGTTGAAAACAAGAAAAATATCTATTACTCTTACTGTTTATTTTGTTAATTGAACTAATGCTGTTTAAAACCTACAATTTCAAGTTAGTACTTTATTTCTGTATTGAAGTGAGTTGAATTATAACTTCTGAATGTGGTTGAGTGGTGCCCCAGTGCTGCTACCTGCTGACCAGCTGTGCTTGCGTTCTGCCCCTTACCAAAGTGCAGAAAGCCAGAACAGATACTTTATACCACCGAGCAGACATTTCGAAATGTGTAGCTTTAAGTAGAGAAATAAGTCAGTGGCATATCACTGCCACACTCTATTGACTTGTATTTCAGCACAGAATTGATTTTGTCATTCAAACTGTAACCGGTATAATGGCACATGTGCCTGAGCCATTCAACAGGATACATGATTATGTGTTTAAAAATAAATCTGGATGATTACCAAAATGGTTAAATATTTGTAAAGGCTAGAAGAAAAACTTTTAATTCCTCTCAGTCTGAGTAAGAAATTGCCCTAACTCAATGTGGAGTTCTCAAAAAATGAAAAAGAGACAAAGCACAGACAGTACAGAATTGGAAACCTTCCCCCAAGGCCTTTCCCTATGACAGCATGGCCCACATAGTTGTAAAGATGAATCTTGGTATCTCTATGGTTACAGGAGACACCATTCCCCCCTTGATTAATTCTGCACCAAGCGGGAGTCATAGCTAGACTCCTAGACTATATAATCTGGCCGAGCTGCAAGAATACATACACTAGCCACAGCCCACAAGCTACCTAGAGAAAGTGGACTGATAAGCTTCATGATCTAAACTGGGCTACACAGCTCATTGGCATGGGGTGAATATTTCAGTTAACGTCTCTGGAAATTAGCATGACACAATATTCTACAATTAAGGTCAATTATATCTTGTTATTAACAGGCTTCATACTATGTTATTATACACTGAACATTTTAACTTTTCAATTTTCACAATTTTACTCTGCAATACTGTAGCTTTAAGATGCTGAAATATTTTGCCATCAACATCCATTCAACAGGATTATCAATTCTAGGAAAAGAGGATGTAGTTACATGGATTGCCTTCTTGACAAAATATGGAAATTCTGTCTAATGACAAGTTAAAATGCAAAATAAATAAATCAAGAATTAACTGGAAGGGTTAAACAAGGGCACTGTTTAAATTACAATGCTAAGAAGCATGATCTTCTTTTTGTGTGTGTGTGTGTCTAGTGGCACAAAAGACATTGATTCAGACAATTCAGACAATTTGTCAACAAACTGAAGAAAAGGACTAAACCTATTTTTTCTGAACAGCACCAGTTAAAGGTAAACAGCTACAAATGTTAACACAAGGTATACATGAAAACATGGAGTGCAGAAAAGGGATTAAGTTTCTTGGCCTCTGGAAACTTGGCAAGGCCATCTGTACAGAAGTGTAAGATTGCATCTAAATGAGAGAAGCACCAGTAATCTTGTCTCACGAATCCAAAAGGAAAATCAGAAACATTTATACTGCAATGGAGGTGGGAGGACCAATAGACCAGGCAATTAAATGCTTAGACATACTTGATAGGTGTATTAGAAATCAAATTACACGAGATAGAAGCTACCAGATGAGCAGACAATTATGACGCTTCTGAAATCAAAGAAACATGGCTAATTGAAAATATGGAGAAAATGTAACATTAATGGATGAACATTTTTCTGGAGAGACACAAAAGATAGAAGAGGGGTAGGGTAGTGGAGCAGTGTTATACATTATAAAAAGTATTTAGGCTCAGAAAGTAAAGCCAGACAAATCAAGAGTCTCTGAACTTATTTGGGTCAGACGTTCAACACAACAATCAAGACAGACTGAGGTAAACAGAAGCAACCATTAGGGAACAGTAGTCATCTTATGGTTATGCTTTGAAGTTTGTTTGGAAACTTCCTACTTTTCATACAATAAGTCCAAAGCAAAAACAAACAGGATCCAGTCAAAGAAAAGGAGTACAATGACAGGCAAGCACAGGTGAAATAGGAAATTAGAAAGGCCAAGCAAGAAATGGAAAGAATTATTACAATCAAGGCTAAGTACAATTATTATTTATTATTACATAAGCAAAAAAAACCATTAAGGATGAAATGCCCTTTCTGTTATTAACAAGCTCATTAAATTCCCAGACAACTCTGCTCTTTCTTCCACCCCTAACCTCTGTCTTAAGTTTTTGCAATTCTTTTAATCCATGATTGATGACATAAATCTACATTTATCTAAATCAAGCCTTGGACTTGTTTCTGATTTGGACAGCTATCTGAGCTCTAGTTTTCCCATTAACGTTCCCTCTGTGCCACATTTTTCTGAATTTAGCTTAATTAATTCAGATAAACTTACAAACATAATACACACTATGCTGAAACTAGAAAACCACCCCTGGTACCATGCCTTTTATTTCTTTATTACATCCACCCAATGTGAAATCTCTATTTGCTAATCAACTTACTGTAGCTCAGCCTTGTATCTCCATAGGGACATCAGAACTACGACACTTTCCTGTGACACACATTACAGAGCTGGTCGATGGGCAGGTCTGTCACTGACAGCACTGCAAGCTCACAGGACAGACTCCAGCCCACCCATCCCCAAAAGCCACAGCCAGCTACAACATAACTCAGACTCACATCTGGGACTCAGGGCTCAAGCTATACTCTGAATAAATGCTTTTAGAAAGTTGTCCTTTAGAAGTCTGGTTGTGTAAAAGAAGACAGTAATTTATCTAATCTAGATCCTTATAACTTAAAGCAAATTATGAAATATTAAAGGGATGATGGAACAGCTATATATTTCTAAAAATAGAATGAAAACATACAGGTGGCACAGTGGTTAGCACTCCTTTTTTTTTTCTCTGCATATACTTCAATAATACATAAACTGAAGTAGAGAATTGTTTGGTTATCTGGCTTAATTCCCAATTTGGTCACACTGCAGCACAGTAATCCCACAGGAGTCCTGGTGGTCTGACTACATTCCCAGATTGAAGACAAATGGCTGTTCATGCTCAAACTCCCAAGTGTACCAAATGGTTCTTTTCTTAAAGCCATAACATGAAAGTTTTAAATTTTTTATTGTCTCTTGCACTTTCATATTCAGCTGAAAATGCTTATACAATAGCAGCTTTTCTTCAGACAGACCACTGAACTGACACACTCCTAAGAACTGCATGTTTTATTTATAATGTTGAATTTTTAATGCCAGAACAAAGCATATCTCTAGAAAGGAAGGAACCATCTAAAACATCATTTACGGGACATTAAAAATCCAGAAGAAATGGTAATTACCTTTATCTCAGACTATGATTTCTTTACCAAAGTATGCTAATGTGTAAACATTATTCACTAGGCATTCTTTAATTTTTCCGGCACCTTTACAAATCAATTTAATCCGCTGTAACAAGAAAGGTAAATTTAATAATTTTATTCACTGTTGAAATTGAAAAATTAACTTGGCCCCTTTTTTTAATGAGCATCTTTGAATTATTTTTTCACACAAACGTGAAGAAAGAAAGTCTGGTTCTGGACCCTGTCAGTCTGTATTAAACTGGTTTAAAAAGTGTATCTTATTAAATTAGAAAGCAAGTGGTCAAGGAGAAAAGAAACACTGGGAAGCTAAATATTCCTGTGGGTTTTTATGTTGTTGAGGGTTCCTCACCGTGCTTACCTGAGGGACCTGTGATGATGAGGATGGAAGGGGATTGGAAACCATGGGGCCAAAGATATCGAGGTCATCGCTCAATGGCGCTGCACTGCCGCTGGCACCACTTCCATTCGCAATGAGGGGACCTGCTGTAGGGGGATCTTGGAGGAAACAAACACAAAGGGCAGCTTAGGAAAAGCAGTTACTGTTTATCAATTCTAAAGCAGTACCTAGAAAAGAGAACCCTGCTCCACTCCACCTACCTCATCCTTAAATTTGTCTTTTTCTGTCTTCTCACAAGCACATAAGCTTGCATTTGTGAATTACTAGAATAGCAGAATGACATTAAAATGTTCTGTGATTTATTTAAAATGTGGTCTCTTGAAGACTAGGAGCAGCATGCAGTGGCATGTGAGAAACTGCTTTCTAAAAATCCGGAAAAAAAACACATTTCTTCTTAATCACTTTCATTCAGTAAGGAGATACTGAAGGCAACAACAAAAAAATCAACTGAAAAAATATGAACCAAAAATTCCCAGCTGTAAAGCACCTTGTAAGACACGACCCCAGGTGTGTAACTGGGGTCAAGGCTGCACAGGAGGAAGAGCCACTTTGGGGCGCAGTGTGAACGCCACTACATCTGCCTTGGGAAAGGGAAGACTAACCTTCAGGCAAAGAGACTCATCACTTTGTTAAAACACGATCTTGAACAGTGAAGTTCAAAGGGTCATTGTCAGAAACAATAGGATACAATAAGTCTGCTAAGGCTAAGGCTGACAGCAAAAAGCAATTTACAAAGCAGCAGCTGCTGAAACCCAAACAGGGAAGTAATGCTTTGAACTGACATAATGTGTAGGTAGAAAACACCACTCAATTAAAAAGCAGGTATAAGCACTGACCTGCTCTGAGATTCAGTGTTCACTTAAGTCTTTAAAAACAAAACTGTAGCTAAAACTGTAACTTTAGTTTGTATCAGTACCAAAAATATATGTGATGATTCTCACATAGATGAGCATATTTATGTGTTTAGTGAACATTTAGCACGACCCAATCTGATCCATCAGATATATCAATTCACTCCAATTAATATCTTAGATAAAATGAGCTTCTATTTAACTAATCAATCAGTTAAAAATTTCATGGCTTGTTGCAGCAGAACCTTTGTAAAGTTATCTTGAGTACTAATTATAAAAAATGATTGTATCTTTCACATGAAATCTGAATGAATCTTGAGCATATATTAAAAGCTCTCCTGGAGCAAACACTTTTTTAAAAAGCTGTGCATGATATTTCACTTATTTTTTTAAAAATAACTATATGGAGAACACTCTTTTTTCAAATTGCAGTGCTACTTCAATCTGCTCTTGTAACAGAGCGACAATTTCATTCTACTCTGGCGGACCTATTTGAAACAGTTGATGGGATAAACACAATGTACATTTCATAAAGGTAAACATTAAAGCATGATAAAAATATGCCATTCTACAGGTTTCTTGTGATTCAATACAGCTCTCTCTCTGCCAAGAAGCCCAGAGCACTCCAAACAGTCTCTACTGCAAGTTCTGATGACTGAAGGGTTGGAAATCCACATACTGTAAACTTTATTGAAGTCAAACAGCAAAGCAAAAAACAAATAACTCTATTCAATTAAAAAATAAAAAAGGATAAGTAACTGTTTTGCTAAATAATTATCTGAATTACTATTTGAGACAAGTGAACAGACTTCAGAAAAATAAGCTAATTGTATCATTGATGACAGGTGATAAAGATCAAATATCTTAAATATCTATTGAGCTCACAATTCTCACATTTTTACTCAAACAGGCTATTCTAATGCCTCAAATCTTGAGAAAATATGTTAAACTCTGTCCTTCTTTGCCTCCAGACTGAGCAAAAATAATTTCCTGTTGCTTGCACGTCTCTATCCAGCCTTAGTTAGAAATCAATCTTCAGAGAACTTTGTATTAACTAGATTCAATAACGACTCAAGCTTGTAATTAACAGCACACCAGTGACTAATGTTATTTCTTCAGGATGCTTTATATGTGCTAACATTTGCACTTCATTTCTTTTTATGTGTTAATGAAACAACAGCTGCACACAAGCAGTCCCAATCTTTCAGTGTGGTTCTGAGGAACATGTAGACTTCCACCCACGCTCAGAACACTTCACAGTCTTGCACAAGAGAGCAGCTAAAATACATGTAAGCATTATAATTAACAATGCAAACAAGAACATGTGCAATCACAGCTAAACAATATTCTGAGACTTTAATACTTTAAATTACCCAAAAACATATTTGGTAAACACCATCCATGTATGATGTCCTAAATCATCATGGCACAGACACTGCAAATTGCTCTCTATCAGACTTATAGGGAATGAGAGTTTTATTCTGTTAATGGACCACCAAACACAGTAACAGCCATGACAGATTACAGCAAAGTGATGGACCTTGTTCCTATGGTGATATGTTAGACAGAAAGAAAGCTTATTTCCTCAGACTCTTTCATCTATATTTATTACGGGATGGCCACTCTGGGAGCTCTTTCTACTCTAACTTAAAATACACATCAGTAAGACACACTGTTCAATTTGAGTCTCATCATCCTTCGACCTCACATCACAGACTGCCTCTGGTTGAAGTATACACTATAAATTCCTCCTTCTGCAGCAGCTTTCTCTTCCCCAAGGGAGTTCAGGCAATATTGTGTCTAAATAATACATCAGCCCTTATCTCCCCCAAAACCTATCACTTACTGAAGTGTATAGGCATTTTTCTCAAACAAACATAAAACAATGAAATACAAAAAATGCAAAGTGACTTAAAAGCTTGAGCGATTTCCCTACTTTCTGTTCGATTCTGTCAACCACTGCCTGACATAAGCAAACCAATCAATGAGACGTAATAACTCCATAACTGAAATCAATGCCATTACTGATCTGTAGAGAGAACACTTTTGAGAAACAGCAAAGCTATGTTTGCAATGCAAGAAAAAGGCAGAAAAATAGACTTATATGATGATTTCAACATGTCACTTAAATTACACAGCATGGTATTCATTGCTCCAAATTTCCACAATAACAAATTCATGCTTAAATGCTATTTTCTCTATTTTTTTCATTAATTTGTTGCCTGAGTAAATGACAAGAAACCTGATGATATGCACTTCTTATCGAGAAATAACATGTTACAGGGCATGTGGATTTTCAAACACAATTAAGGTGTGTTACAATTTTTTCTTAGAGCCAATTCAGTAAACATAGGACTGCAATAACATCAAGCAAATGAACTTTAAAGTAGGATCCATATTTATGAGGATGGTTTAGAGGCATGGATTGATCCCAGAGCTTTCTCGGGGATCGCAGCACTTGGTTTGGGTTATCTCCTAATGAGTAAGATATTAGAACAGCCATTAGGACAATGGTCGAATCCTCTTCACAAGGAAATTGCTTCAGTCATAGTGTATAACATGGCCATCCAGCCTCTGTGCTCAATAGCCATAGAGTGCTTCGGCTTTCTGTTCAACCTCATGTCTTCGGCCTCAAACCTGAATCAATAATGTGCTGGACAAAGCAATGGCTGATCTTTAGCCACTGATGATTTATGGGTGCACCTAGACCCCGCAGAACTAGTGTTGGCTTTCAATTGTTCAAATACCCTAGCAGCAGTACACCTACAGGAATCACTATTATAAATCGGAAAATGACTATATATATTCCATATATATACAGTATAGCATAAATATATTTCTGACACACAGATACACAAGCAGTGCATCATAGTAAATTGTATTCATAATCTCTACAAAACGTAAGGTAATTGAGCAGAAGTGCTTCTACTACAAAACAGAAGTGCAAAAACAAGTAATTGTACTGGATCAAGTAATAGGTTTATTCCATGCTGAAAAAAAAGAAGAAAGAAAACACAACGTTTTGGCCGTGGAGCCTTCTTCAGGCCGTGGAGCCTGCTTCACACCTGAAGAAGGCTCCACAGCCGAAACGTTGTGTTTTCTTTCTTCTTTATTTCAGCATGGAATAAACCTATTACTTGTTCCTTTGCAGCAAGTTATCCCGAAAGAGGAAGATACACTGAAAATAACAAAATGAATGCTAATGTGTAAGATGCTAACATGTAAATAAAAACTAACTAGGTATTTCAAAGACTTTTATGCAGGTCTTGATACACTTCTCTTTACTACCTGAGACACGTGAACTGAAGTACAAGAAAACTGTATCAATGATGACAGGTGATCAGGATGAAATATCTTTAAGATATTAAGTCCTTGTCTAAGAAAAATGGGACATTCTTCATTCAGAAAGAGATGAGAAAGAGATGCAGACAGAGATGCACCAAAGTTAGCTGAAAATACTACATTCGGGCAAGTCACAAGTTTAAGAAAGTATAGTTCTGATGACGTTGGATAATGAAGCCTGGGACAGTTCAGAACAGTAACTGCAGCTGATTACAGCACTTGCTCATTTTCAAGTGATTGTAAATAGATGGCTGCCTTGGTCTCCAAGGAGAGTGCTGAAGCTGAAAAACTGAAGATGAAAGCAGCAAAGGCCCCTCCGTGGGTCAAAACCCAAACATCCTTAAAATCCAAACATCATCATTGCCTGTTTACTGCTGCTCACCGCTTACATTCCATTAAAAGACTGTGCATCATCAGAAGGCTACACTACCCTGAAAATCCTTCAGATGGAAAGTCTTCGCCAATACTTGTGCAATCCCATATAATCTGAATGTAGGTAGTGGGGAGGGCAGGCATAATCTATTTTAATAGCCACTATGATACAAATTTCAAATTGTCTCCATTTAGAGTGCTTAGTTCTGATTTAATTCCGTTTAATGCTGAGCAGCAGTGCAGAGCAGTGGTCATGGATCTGGCCCTGGTTTCAAGTCCCCGGAGGAGCACTGCTGTTGTGCTCTTGAGCACTCAGATTGCTCCAGAAAAACACCCAGCTGTGTAAATGGCTGGATATGCAAGCTACTTTGGATAAATCTGTCATCCAAATAAGCTGATAACAATTATCAATAGCACAAACAGCATTACATGTGTCTTATATCCTTCTACCAATGGCACAACTGAGTCATGAGTACTGTGTATGGTACCGGTGCACTGGCTGCTTTGTCAAGCTGAGCAAGAGCCAACCTGAGAAGCTCCAGTCTAGTGCAGGGCTGTATCACAGGCTCAGTAGTAAGCAACCATGAGGCAGGAGTAATGACATCACATTGCATCAATCCTTGTAGTGCAAAACTGAATAGAGTTGCTATATATGCAAAAAAAAGGAAGTTCAGTCCTGGATAATTTTCACTATCCAAGAAGAGCTGGAGTGTTAATTCTGATATAAAAAAAGCAACCTCCTATACAAAAGTCATAATTAATAGCAATGGGAGTAAACCGAAACAAGAGGCGGTCCTGCAAAAAAGTGCTTAAAACTGAGAGAATTTCTACTCAGATGTAAAATTATGCTCTTAAGTGAGAAGCTTTTCCACATATATTACACAAGCAATGTCAAATACCGCAGCTTAAGTAGTACAGAGGACAAATACACAAGCATGATTTTGGCATTGGCACAGCTTGGGCATAGTAGTGGAAAAGTAGCATTCGTTTAAAAAACTTTCAACTTATGCTATTTCAGGCCTGCTGAACACTACAGCTGGGCTTGCTTGGAGTAAGCCCTCCCAAAGCCACTTGGCCCTGTGCCACCTGGAGAAATGGGTTATTCATTACTCACCAAGTCCTAAGAGATCAACAGCAGGCTCTGCACTTTTCATGGGGCTGACTTTAGAATCTAGCTGATGCTCATCTCTCTTCTGAGGCTGTAACAAAGAAGGATTTAAAATGGTTAACTTTTTCTCCCACTTTTCACATACCAAAAATAAATCTGTCCATGTTTTTCTTTATAGATAGATATTCTGTCTGATGGCTCAGCTAGCAAAGGAAATCTGGATTTTATTGCTCTGAGTGTTCTGCTGTTGAAGATGTTTCTCATTGTGGGAAGAGGCAGAATTAAGATAGCCTGAACATACAGAAGAAGCAGCTCTCAGCTCTTCAGAGACAAGAGCACTCTGCATCTCCAGTCATTAAACATTTATAACGCTGTAACATTAAATGTACCCATGTGTTGACATCCCTTTAAGAGCACTTACTAAAACACTATAAAATGGCTAAGCATTCTTCAGAACTTTAGAAGCTTGTAAACTCACAAAACTGAGTCACTCTGAGAGTTTATGAATCACACATTGGTGGAGAGAAGTAGAGGGATAAAGACAGATACATCTGTGGTGAATTGTGTTGCAGAACACATACTGAAAGAAAACAAAAACAAAATTCACAGAGATGCTGGAAATACATATAAAGTATTGATCACTCTTTTCTATACCTACACCATGTTACTTCAACAAGAGGTCTGCATACAGTAGTAGACAAACCTTTTCTGCCCCTTTGCACATTGATATTCAGAAACTGGTCAAACAGATCCAAGAATAAACTGACTAACTGAACCATTATGCACTTCAAATACTGCTTTTATAAATCAGCACTCCTGCTAATGTTAAGCTATATTTAGTGCAAATAATGTTATGACAATCTCTTACCTGATATACAGAAAAACAACAGAAACTATTAAATCTTAAATTTTAATTGAGATTTAAATCTAACTGGAACACGAGAACCACCAAGAAAGACCATTCAGGTTTTTCTAAAAAAATGTTTTTCATATTTGATTAGGCCTACAATTTATATTAATTGCCATCCAAACACCAGGATGGCGTTGGATGGCGTAGCACCAGGCTGTACAATGTAGGCCACTACAACACTCACTGTGCTAGAGCTTATTGCCCATTCTCATAGAACACAGGCCATGTCCTGTTCTATTTTAATATGACAAAGGTCAGGTAATGATGATTATTTACTTAAGTACAGACACTCGCAGCAGCACGTAAGTGGCCTTGTGCTTGGCATATGTCATATAATAGGACTTGTTATCATGTAGACTAAACACAAACACCCAACCTCAAAATCTCAAAGGTGCTGAATAAGTCAACCCAACAGCCCTTTTAGAAACAACAGTGACAAGTGGAGACTAAGCAGAAGGGCATTTAAAGCTGGGAACAGGAGGCACTTTTTTATGCAAAAGTTTGCAGGAGTACAGAACAGGCCGTCCAGCCATGTTATTGAAGCCACTATCCTGGTTTGTAACCATTCTTATTTTCAAATGCTAGTCCCTCCACAATCACAACCACAGTATGACTGCTGATCTTAAATTACTTTTCATACATTGTACAGTATAGCAAAGAAATGCAATATAACATGCATTTACAACTGAACAGTTAAAGTGAATCAATCTTTAAAGACAGTGCTTCAATCGTGGATTTATGCAAGCAAATAACAAGAACATTAGTAACATACAGTATGAGGTATCAAGGTCGAGGCAATTGCAGCCTTAATAATTAATATCAGATGAATATTTAAATAAGTGTCATTCATCTATGATCACCCAGTTACAGAAGACCTTGGCATCAGCTTGCATCATTTTCTGGACCACCCCACCCCTCCCTGGGGGAAATTGGCCTTACAAACAGAGGCAGCCATTCATCTCCAGTGGTCATTTCTTTTTAACACTATCACAGATTCTCATTTTCTTTACATAATATTTTTAAATGGTTTGAAACAAGTGGTCTTTCAGGAAGGATTTGTGAAACACATACTGCAGGTTTCTTAATGCACAATTTGAGTCAATCTTCTGATGTCACTTGCTAGAAACTGTAAACAATTCTCATGTGATTAAAATATGTCCTATAAATAGGATGGATCACTTATTATTGTCACAGTTACAGGTGCGATTATTTATGAAATGCTGGTAAGAAGAAGAACTTACTGCTGTGTTAACATACAGCATATGGAGCAAGACATTAATACACATGATGCAGTTAATGCAGTATTTCACACTGCACTGTAATGAAATCTAATATAGATGTGAACATGGGGTATTAAACTGAAAACATTTTTCCTGCGTATTTTACTTATTCTGCAACTTCAGCGAATAAAACTAAATTTTAATCACAAATAATAATATTAACAATAATGACCAAACCCTTTCAACAAATTATTCAAATTGTTGATTTCACATATTGTAGGAATCAAAAAATACTTTTCTGTGGCTTATGTTGTTAATCTGATGCATTTGACCAATTGAAATGTTTTTATTGCACTGAGCGGTCAAGAGAGTTACAGGTCTGTTTAATGGTATACTGCAGTGAAAGACATCTGTAGTGCCAGTTCTCTTATTTTTTCCTTGTAGTTTACTGTAAATGATCACTTTCATAGTCTTTCACACTCTCCTATTGATCTTGCAATCAATCGTGAAATTGTTCTGAGAGAGAGCCTGCTTCTCCTACCGAGGTCACCCCTAATTCATGGACATGCTTCTTCGTTGAAACATAGGAGTAAGCAAATGTTTAACACTAAAAAATAATGAAAAGTGTTTAAAAATTGATTGGTGTTTTGTAATGAAACTAAGTTACAGATTTTAATGATGAAACAGAGCATTCAGTTGAAGATAGAGGGCAGAAACAAGGAAAATAAAAGATACAATACAATGTGCAGCTATGAAAAACAGCTATTACATTAGTAATTCTTTGCCTGTGTATTATATGTCATGACAAACATAAGCAAGAATTTAATAAGAAAATAGTCTTGAACACAGGACAGGTTATGGATAAACTGAAACTGTAAATACCCAAATAACTGTTTAAAAAGAAAACCTTTGCAAACAACTGAGAAAATACCACCATTGAATTTGTTAAACAAATGCAACCTTACTGCCTGAAGTTACTGCAGAAGCGTTTGCTTGACTACATACTGTATGCATGTTGTTCAATTTTAGATTTTGCTTTAAATTTGGGACAAAATAGTTCTGTGTTTCACGCAGAATATATTTTATTGCTGCCATTGTCTATTAGTTTCATAAATATCTTATACCATTTTACTTCTCTTAATCTCTGTTTAATTCCATAAAAGTCTGTTTTCTAGAATATGCAAACTTTTGCTTAAGACTCAACTTGAAAAATTTTAAAATATATTTCAAAGCACACCATATTCTGATCACTTATGTTTCTCCCACTTTTGTTTGATCTATGCAAGCATTTCCTGTTGCATGTGCGTAAACAAACTAGGTAAGAAAGCTTTAAATTTGTTTAAAACTAAAATAATGAAGCTAATTGGATAAAATCAACACTCTAATCAGGGGGAGAGATAGCATGTCAGCCTGCAGGTAAAGAGCATTTACTTTGTTTAATTTTAGACTCACTGTGGACTTGAATTATTTTGTTTTGAAGTTATCAATTTTCTAAAGAGCAATGCCATCAATCTATGCAAGGTGAATGTAGTGTTTCTGTTTTGGTAATGTTTGACTGATTATTATTAAAAAAATAAATAAAATTAATTCTACTATAACAAATCTATGCATGTTTAGGTTATGCAAAGCAAGGTGCACCTGTACTTCACTCAGTTGTACAACAGCACCTTCTACAGAGCATTTCAATCCACAACCTCAAGTGCAGAGTCCAGGACTCTAACCACTACTCCCTCTGTCTTTGGAACTGCCACACCATTTGGATTGAAACTTAGGAGGTTTCAACTAAAACATACTGTATCTTTGTGCACACACCACTCAGTTCGAACAGGATCATCATCCTGGTGTGATGCATGACTAGAAATGTTAAGAATCTCAGTGAACAAAGCTTTTATATATGATCTGTCTTTAATAAACTTGAGAGGAATTTGTTTTATCCCATCAGTAAAAAAAAAATCTTAGCTTTTTTAAAAGACTGTTTAAGCAATAATATCAATGCACCCATTATGAGGTTTCCCATGGTATAGTCAACTGTTATTAAGCAAAATAATCCAGCTTGGTGAAATGCTGATTCATCTAAGAATCCCACTGATTGACTTTCCTTCTGACAAATTAGAAATAAAAGGCACAAAAGCCATTGAAAATTCTAAACTGACATTTTACAACCATCAGCTCTTAACCTCTTACACAATGTAAAGACATTTTAAAAGAGATGGAGGACAAACCATTGTCATTTCATTAACCAGTTTCTATTATTCATGAAAATTATTTTCTGACAAAAATAAATGTTTTTTTATGTCAAATCCAATCACATCTATTCACCAGATTTCATTAATGCTGTTTGTGCATTTAATGTTTGAACTAGTGGCTGATATTAATGTCGATATGCCAATTCAGAGCTTGATTTGGTCAAGTTCCAGAATCCCTTCAGTTTTATGATGCACCTCATTATTGAAACAGACGTACTACCTGAATGAGTAAAACTGACAGTAATAATTCTGTTATGTTGGTATTGAACCATTTTTATAAAACATACTGCTCATTTAATATATGAATATCTGACCCATTTATTAAATCTCTTTTCAATCACCCTTGTTTAGCATTTTTTCAAAGCGAATGTTAAGTCAGCATTCCCTTTGCTGTTTTATAGATCTTTTTTCATCTTGCCTTGCTCTTTTAGGAGCATGGACAAACTACTAGCAAGCAGTTAACCTATTTCTTTTGCATCAATTATATTTTATGTTATTTGCCTCAGTCATATGACTCATATACTGTATGGGCCTCAATCTAGGACCCGTTATAGCCGTTTTAGACATTCACAAAAATATCGTAATGATTCTTCACACTGAAATCACATTTATGCAGATATTATGAGAAATTAATGTAAGGCTTTTGATAATGTGGTTTACTCTCCGCACCTGAAAAAGAACTTCCTTGAAAAATTACTTATGAAAATGTACATACAGTAGTGTATATCTGACATATAGTATATATTTCACATTAGTATATACTATATATCTTACAAACAATTCTCAGAACCTCTTGCAGTTACTAAGAGAATTTCCACGTTTGGGACATTTTTCAACATTAAAAAATATCAAATTAAAATTATAAACAGTTCAGATTATAAAAATAATATGAGCTGTTCTCTAAGTAAAGATGGCAAGACGTTTTGTTTAAGAAAGATATAGTTAAAAATAGTTTAAATATCTAGGCATCCAATTAGACAGCTCATTCACTTTGAAAATGTAATATACAAGCAAAAATCAAGTCTGGAATTGGTTTCCATTTTTTGTATCAAATCTTGTTTTACACATTCCTCAAAGAATAAAGTAGTGCAAGTGCATTTACAGAATCAGGGTAAATCAGGGGTGAGCATCGCCAACCCTTTGTACTGCTCTGGTTTCAGGTTTACTTTCCATCACAGACCTTAATCACTTAATTGAGCCAATTTAAAGGCGAGTTCAATTATATGCATTTTCCAGTTCTCAAACCGGTGATACTTAAGTTGTTTCTGAAGCCAGCTGGGACCTGGCATCTGAGGTCCAGGGTTACATTCCTGTCTTATATCAAGGCCAGAATTATCACCAGTGCCCCCATCCCCCTCAATATAGTGATTCCCATGATCAACTGTCCCTCTGCATACAAAACAAATGCTTCACTGGTTCAAGTTAATTTAAAGATCTTAATTGGGAAAACACTTTCCAATCTTCATAATTTATTGTAGTTGTCTTTATAAGTACTTTTATTGAACTGAGCCTCTCAGGAGTACCAAGTGACTTTGCCACACCCTGTTATGTTATTTACATTTAATTGGCTGTTTCATTTCTTTCACTGCTTGCCTTGTTGTGCAATAGTAGTGTGAGTCTCTTGGCTCAATGTTAATGAGAATTCGTTCCCAATGGACCTATCTTGCTGAATACTTATATTTATTTTCTACACTCTCATAGAAAATCCAAAATTACAGCTCCATTGTAAATTTTTCTTAGAATCTTTTGTCATGTAACAAGTGATTTGGAGCAGGTCTAGAACATAAAAAGCAGCCAGCTTTATCCAAATGAAGTACTAATAAAAGCAACTTCCTTCACTTAGTTACAGTGTATACAGTACACAATGATAACATTTTACAAGTTTTACAACTAAGATGAACACTCAAGATTACCTTTCCTTCACAGCTAAAATTGATGCAGAGTAACCAAATTTTGCCAGCTGACTCATTTTAAGCAAACACAAACCTCCCTCTGTTGGAAATACCATTCCACTGCAATTTCTTTCATCTGCCAGATATCATTAAGGTGCATCAGACTAATCCAGCCTTGTCTAAGTTGAGACTTGCTACATAATCTTCTAAAGAAGCTTCTCTTTTGAGATTTTGCTTTAAGCACTTTTGTCACTGGATCTCGAAACTCGGCAACCAAAGATGTAACAGAGCCTTCTTCTGTTGGCTATGCTCAATTAATTTGACATTCGTGTTATCTTCCATCTTTGCATAATACAGACTAAACTGCTGCCTGGGTTTGATGTTCATTGAGGCCTACTCATATAAAAATATAAAATATATATATTTTGAATCTTTTTGTGTAGGTATTTCACAGTGGAATGCATTCATAAAGGTTTTACTTGATTGCCTCTAAAATACAAGCATAAAAAAGCAGCACAAGCCTATGTTTCTCACAACTTTAAACAAAGCTCTCTACATTGGCCGGAGCGGTGGCTCTGTGACTCAGGATCTGCGCCTATGGCTGGAAGGTTGCCGGTTCAAATCCCATGGCCTGCAGAGGAATCCTACTCTGTTGGGCTCCTGAGCAAGGCCCTTACCCCCAGCTGCTCCAGGGGTGCTGTACAATGGCTGACCCTGTGCTCTGACCCCAAGCTTCTCTCCCTGTCTGTGTGTTTGTGTCTCATGGAGAGCAAGCTGGGGTATGAGAAAAAATGAATTCCTAATACAAGAAATTGTATATGGCTAATTAAGTGATCTCATCTTATCTTATTGGTCATTGGCAGATTGGGTAAACCATACATATACTGTACTGTGTATTCCATACAGAATTCTCTTTCCAAGCAATTTGGAAAGACAATAACAACTTGCAAAACAAAAATCACAGATACTTAGTCCCTTAGATCTGTTTGGTAAAACAGGACAAAAACATGGAAACCAACATTCAAAGTGTTTAAAAACTATAGGAAAACCAGCATGAAATAATAAATAGGCAGTTTTTATACCTTTCAATCTGCTTGCCAAATTAGAATAAATTTCACTTTACTAGGGGTAGGATTACTTATTTCCAGTGTTCTTTTTCTTTTCAAACTTCAAAGTAATTTGCAGTTTGCACACCAAACACTGTTAATAACAGCTAAAGCAAATCTTATTTTTCTCTTCTCAAAACACTGCAGTCACTTTGTATAAAGTAA
Organism: Atractosteus spatula; assembly: GCF_055471065.1. Taxonomy (NCBI): domain Eukaryota; kingdom Metazoa; phylum Chordata; class Actinopteri; order Semionotiformes; family Lepisosteidae; genus Atractosteus; species Atractosteus spatula. Next base: position 25,224,932 of record NC_142720.1, on the reverse strand, counting down.
TTGAAGTTATGTTTTATTATCTTACTAGCACTAGATCCCAACATTAATCCCAAAATGGACATGACAGAAACTTCAATATTTCAACAGATTCAATCTATTCTTATCTCTTTCAGGTGTTTACATTGGTTGATCCTTGACATCTCTCATCTAACATGTTTATATCCTAAAAAAGACTGGAAGGCTTAGATGAAGTTTAAATATTTTAAAATAAACTATACACAGGACTTAAATTTCTTTACAAATCTCCTGAAATGAAGATTTACATTAAGACATTTATGATAAAAACATTTACAATAAATTAAAGCATTTAAAAACCATAACTCATACCCTTTATGAAGTATATCACTACGTTTTATTGGTAAATACTCAAGTAACTAATGCAGAGTAGCTACAGGATATCTAATCTATCATGAAATACTCCAGAGACTCTTCAATCTTCAGCTTTTGAACAAATCTCTAAGTGTGTGATTCAAATGTAGTAAAACAGGTGAATAGCAAATTCGGTAGATTCTAGGTAACTTTAATTGCATATTTGGTTCCAATTTTGAAATAAAAATGCCTGGTGCCTTTGATGCAAACTTGAAAGTACTGCTCAAGTCAAAGATAAGAGGCCAAGGAACAATACACATGGGAGCACTTGGGAAACAGTCTCAGCTAATTCTAGAATCTTAAAAAGCTCTAAATCCAGCAGCTATTGATTACTCGGCAGGCTGTTGTCATATTGATTAGCTGCTTGCAGGTGTGGTATCCTAGGCTACTTAAGGGTAGAAAGTCTGCAAGGATTTGTGCTGCTAAGTCTGCAGCATATCTCCACGGACAGTGCAGCTCATGTGAGTTTGCCCTAGCTAACACAATTCAGATAAACACAGTTAGTATTGATTGGGAACAGCCTGTCAGCAAATGAACAGAACAAAGTTTGTCTTCATTTGATTGGAATTAGTTTTCTTATACATATGAGCATTGAAAGTCGTAGACATTCCTGGTGTGCAAAATGGTTCTGTAACACTTCATTAGGCACAACAGAGATGTTATCACTTATACTCTAGTAGCCAGTTTTGGTTTTAATAACATAATAATGGCTACAGTACCATCAGAAAGAATTCACACCCTTGGACTTTCACCATTTGTTGCATAAGATACAAACTTAAACCTTATTTGTCACAGATCTGCACAAATTACACTATAATGTCAAAATAGAACAAAGGTTATGAAACATTTTTTACATGTAATTAACAAGAAGATGCTGAAATGTCTTGATTTGATAAGTATTCACCCTTTTTGCTATGACACTCCAAATTGAACCCAGGTTCACCTAATTTCCTTGTGAGATCACAGTAAAACTTGGAAGGAGTCCACCTATCGTCAGAAATACACCTGTCTACATAAGGTCCCTGAGCTGACAGCACATGCCAGAGCAGAAACCCTACCATTAAGACCATGGAGCTGTCTATACAATGCTGTGAAAGAACTGTGAGGAGGCACAGATCTGGGGAGTGGTACACAAATACATATACTGTAGGGTGCTGAAAGGTCCCAGGAGCACAGTCAGGTCCACCATTTCAAATGGAAAGAATACAGAACCACCAAGACTCCCAAACTGATCAATCGGCAATGAAGAACCTTGAACCTCGGAGAAGTGACTGAGAACCTGACGACTACTCCCGACAGAAGAACAGAGTTCTCTGGCTGTGATTGGAGAACTTGGCCAAGCCCACCAATCTCCACAGCACTGCACAGATTTGGTCTCTATGGGAGAGTGGCTAGATGTAAGCTAATAGCTTGCCTGGAGTAAACAAGAAGGCACACGGCAGACCTTGTGACCACACGGCAAAAGATTCTCTGTTCTGAGGAAACAAAAATGTAACCCTTTGGGCTGAATGCAAAGTGGTAATGCCTGGTATGAACTGAACACAGCTGATCACCAGTGTAACACCTGCCTTGAAGCACGACCCAAGACATACAGTCCAAGTGACTCTGAAGTGGCTTCAGAACAAGAAGGTGAATGTCCTTGAGAGGCCCAGCCAAAACCCGTACTTGAATCCCACCAAGGATCTGTGGAAGCCCTGAGGACTGCAGTTCACCGATACCCCCCATCCAACTCAACAGAGCCTGATAAATCTTCAAAGAAGAATGGGCAAAAATCCACAAATCTAAGATGCCCAAAACAGATACAGACATATGCAAGAAAAATCAAAACTTTAAATGCTGCAAAAGATGTTTCTACAAAGTGTTGACAGGGACATGAATACTTCAGTAAACAAGGTTTTTATGTTCTTTATTTTTTATATTTAAGTTGTTGTATATGTTGTGTGAATCAAGGGAAAAAATATTTCCAATTCATTAAAAATTGTGGTCGTGACAATACAATATTTTCAATTGTTAAGGGTGAGTGAATACTCTCTCAAGGCACTTTAGCCTGTTTGCTTGTTAGTAGCCAGTTAATCAGAGGATCTCTTCCAGGATTTCTAGAAAGAAAACAGGATATCAGCTTCGACAGGATGGCTGTGTAGCTTGTTCCAGACTTCCACAACCCTTTGTATAAAGAAGTACCTCCAGTTCTGAGATTTACATGTTCTTCCTCCTTAGTTGCCATTTGTGTCCTCTGGTCTGTGCTTCAACCTTTGATTCTGAAGACATCTATATGGCATCTAAGAAGAAGTGTATTTAAAACTGAGGACAGGAAAACGTTTGTGGGAATCTAGAATAGACAACACACCTATATTGTTGAAGCCAATACCATTGTTCTTCAAGAAATGCCGGGATGAGATCCTCTGATAATTTAGTTACTAAATAAATACCAAACATGCTAGATTGTTCAAAAGGTCTCCTCTCATTTACAAACTTTCTGGTGTTCCATATGACATTAGTTATATCACAGGTACTATAACAATCGCACCAGTCTACATTGATATAACAATCTTCTGGCAAGTGGCCTGACAATTGTTAGTCTTTTTGCACTTTCAGATTTATAAAATGTACATATTGTACAGCAATACAATCAATTACACAGCCATCTCTCTCTGAATCTGCTTTTTTTTTCAAAAGACTGGGTTTTGAACTAGAAAGACGAGTTATATACCTATGCATATTGCAGCATTTCTTTCCTGCCGAGTGGGATGACAACAACAGCATCCACAGAGCATGTGTGGTCACCCAATAGTCTGATGAGCACGACACTGATGTCATCTATATGTCATGGCCTTGACAGTGACCAGATGTGAACCCAATCGAGCATATGAGGATATTCTTGAATGAAACTGAGACAGTTTTACACCTCCACCAACCTGATGTCAGTTGACTGATTTTCTCATGTAAGAACAGAGTCACATCCCTTCTGCAAAATCCCACAAGTAGTGCCCCACTGCACTATTAAGTGAATTTACATTTTTTTTCTATTTTTTGTCTATTGCCTGAAGCATGAGCAGTGGAATCAGCAAACAGAGCTTTACAGTAATCTGATCTGGGTGAAATAATCATTATGAGATTTCTAAGAGGATGTTTAAAGTATATTTTGCCAATATGTGAATGAAAAGTAAGATTATAGCCAAGTACATTATCAAGCTTCTTTTTCATGTTTTTATATTAGATGGCAGGCGATTGAAAATACATTGAAAATAAACATTTTAATGAAATGTTGCTGAACACCACAATTCATATTGGCTAAGCTTGATACTTAGCCAATATGAATTGTGGCTAAGTGCAAAATGTCTATTTAATAGGTATGATATGATTTAAACCACTTCAGTACACTTCCAGGTAGACTGACTGTTTCTAAAACAATGTAATAAAATGTCATGATCCACTAGATCAAAGGCATCTCTGAGGTCCAGCAAAACCAGAGTGGATGTATGTACTGTAGCATTTGAACCTGAAGTTATCAATAAGTGATTACTTTGGTAAAACCTTAACTAGTTCTGTTTAAAAAGAGATTGGAACCACTCCTGTTTTGAGTGCTTTGCAAAAGTATTTATACTCTTTGCATAGTTTCCAGCAGGGACTGGGAAGCTTGTCAAGACTGATGGGAACACAGATGGAGGGAAGACTGGCAAACATTAGAGAGAAACCTGTTCCTGATGTAAATTTGGGACAAAAATTCACCTTTCAGCAGTGAATGATCCAAAACACAAGCACAGAGCTCCATTGGATTTAAGCTATTGTGTGAAAAAATCAAATTAAATTCAATGCAAAGAATCTGTAAAAATTTTACTAAAAAAATGAAAAACAATTGTCAGCATTTATATAAAGTACATTAAATGATAAAAATAAACATCTACAATTATTAATCAGCTAAATCCCTAAAAAAAGAAAAAAAATGTAATATCCATGGTTTGCCGGGATAGGATCCAGATTTCCCATGACCCTGTATTGGATAAAGCCGTTAGAAAATGGATGTAATTTACAAGACTTTAAAAGAAGTGGCATTTAAAATGTTCACCGAGAGAAAAAGTACTGAATATAGGTTGCCTGTCCAGATACACCTATGTGTATGAGACATGCATTTTTTACATCGTTCATCCACTAGTAACAACAGTCTTCCCTTCATATTTTAAGCATTAATGATAATTTAGTTTAAAAATAGTCCCTCTATTCATATGCATTCCTATGGGGAATTAAATTTAATTTACATGTTTTGAATTCTACAGCATTTTTCAGGAATGCATCCCCTGTGTAATGTGAGAACTACCTCTATTTGTATAATTAATAATTAATAATAATTGCTTATACTTATATAGCGCTTTTCTGGACATTCAAAGCGTTTTACAGGTAATGGGGACTCCCCTCCACCATCATAGTGCCATAGTGCGCCAGAACACTGACCACACATCAGCTATCAGTGGGGAGGAGCGAGCAGAGTAATGAAGCCAATTCACAGATGGGGATTATTAGGAGGCCATGATTGGTAAGGGCCAATGGGAATTTGGCCAGGACGCCGGGGTTACACCCCTACTCTTTTCGAGAAACGCCCTGGGATTTTTAATGACCACAGTCAGGACCTTGGTTTTACGTCTCATCCGAAGGATTGCACCTGTTTACAGTATAGTGTCCCCGTCGCTATACTGGGGCATTAGGACCCACGTAGACCGCAGAGTGAGCGCCCCCTTCTGGCCCCACTAACACCTCTTCCAGCAGCAACCTTAGGTTTTCCCAGGAGGTCTCCCATCCAGGTACTAACCAGGCTCACACCTGCTTAGTTTCAGTGGGTTGCCAGTTGTGAGCTGCAGAGTGATATGGCTGCTGGCTATTTCATTTCATTTGCATTATGATCATATTTAACTCCTGAAGAGCAATTAGTAAAGAAGCATGATACAGCAGAACCACAGACAGAATTTGTGCCCTAATGGCATGATATGCATTTTAGTCTGAAAGTAACTGAGAAATTCCTCAATTACTTCTGACAATTTTCAGGCATCAGTTCCACATATTTATTAGGTAAAAAAAAGAAGAATTTATCATATGATATATCATTGAAAAAATGATTCTGGAATTAGTTATTATTCTCTGTGAGAATGAAGAAGAAACCTGTTTCACTGTTTAATAGCTTTATTGTATCTCTGTACTAATTCATAATATTATTAAGAATGTGAAATCTCGTAGTTTTCCATTTATGTTTATTTTAATTATTAAATTGTGTCACTAACCCAAGAGCTCTACAATTATTTAAAACAACCCTAGACTTGAGTGTGGGTAAAAACACCATAGGTACTATTACAGAAGAGATAAAATATGTTAAGTAACTCATCCACATTGAGAGGGTTTTCAAAATTCAGAATTTATAAGTTCTGAAAACATTTTGTTGCTGAAGAATTAATTGCACGGCTTGACACTGAAACGCATTGGGTACTGGAAGAAAAACAACTAAAGCCATAGTATAAAATAAACAAGTCAGACAGATTAAGATCTACTATAAAGAAAATATGAAGATCTAAACTTCTAGAAATAACAAGATCTAAAAGTGTACACATGATGATGAGTGGACCCTCAAAACTTAAATGTAGAAGATCCAAAAGCTTTAGAAACTCAACAGATCCAGAAATCAGTTGTAGTATCTATACGTGAACTAAAATATCTTCATAGAAGAATTCTGCCAAAGTAGAAAAAAACAAAATTGGACTACAAATTCTGATAGAAAAAATACAGGGATTTTTTAGCAGTTACAGTATATTCAAAAAGACGTGTCTTCTAGATAAAAGTATAATCAGAGGCAGGAGATAAAATGAAAAATGCATTATCAAAGCCAAAAAAGTTATAATTATAAAACATAATTTATCATAAAGCAACTTTATGAATTGTACAGATGCACAAAGCACTATTAAAGTCAATCAAGTGAACACTAAGTGCTATTCCAGTGCTAACCTCAGCATGGACAGCAGCTCTTAACAGCAGTCTAACACCACTGTTTCTTTTAGCCTTAAACCTTATACAGTACCTCAGGTTTGTGAGCTTTAAGAGAAAGCATCTTGCTCATTTCTCAGACAAGGCACTGTCTGAAGTTCTAAATTATCTTGACAGACACAACACCCTTATGTACAGAATGGCAGACATGGTTTCAGTCAGAGGACTCTTAACAACCACTGCCTAACTTCTGAGAAAAAAAATGACCAGCAACAATGAACCTTATCATTCTTTTCAACGCATGAGCACCCCTGTGAATACACCATTATCAAGACCACACAGCCCATCTAAGTAAACTGAAACTTCTCATATTTCAAGGGAACTGCTTAGTTTTGACCCATTATCTACATATAACTTCATTCTACATATAATAGAATATTATAGTAATTATGTAGCCCCATCACAGCCAAAGTGTCAAATGCAAAACAGCTGACTTTTTCAACACTAATGAAGGTAATAACATGATGGAACTATGTGCGGGTCACATTAGTAAAGATGATGTAATAAGCCACATGCTTCATTGGCAATGGGCCTCTAATCATTTGTCGTGGATAAAGAAATCAACAGAGAATACACATGTACAAAATGCAGTTACTACCACACAAGAGTTCTAAAGAAAGAGTTGCTGAATTACTCTTATTGACAACTGAGGTTTTAGGTGAACAGGAACCTTAAATCATTATCTTTCCTCTTCTGAAATACGTACATTTGAATACGTACAATTGCTGCAGACAAATGTGATAATTATGTATAACTTGATTAACACATTTATTGCACCCAAGTGATTGGCCAGGAACACAACTGAGACTTAATAGCTGCACGAAATGGGCTCATTTTTTGCATTACTTTATTCTCAGGACAAGCGTGCTCTACTTAGGAACCTGTTTATAATGTGTTTGATTGAAAACAGGTCAGTTAGAAATAATCATGAGACATGCTCTGATGAGATGATCACTCTTCATTAGGCTCTCTTCTCACAGCACCTGCAATTTGATTTAAACCTATTAGGTACACATTTCTTGGTTTTTACCAACCTCAATTTCAATATGAAATCCAGGAAGTTTTCTCACACAACACCAATTTCTCACAGTACACCTGACTCAAAGAATTTTAAAACTAAAGATCTATCTGGGAAAAAAAGATGCTGCTTGTGTTAAGTGATTTATCCACCTCAAGGGATATAATCAAGGGCTTCATCTGGAATACTGCTTTACTGTTCCCACAAATCTTAATAAATCCTGTTTGTGCAATTAAAGAACGGTATTCCGTCAAACTGATGCACTTGTATTTGATATTATTAAATAAGATCTCAATCTTTTGCTTTTGACACCAAGCAGTTTCTTATCCATAGGGCCAGGCAAAATTTCTCATGATAACAAACTGAGCCACCTTCTAACTTAAAGAATCAATAATGAAATTTCTGGAAATATTCCTGCTATTAGGGGCACATGAGGTGGCAGCCACACCCTTCCTTCCTTTTTGTAGCAATTTCAGTCCTGTCTCGTGATATGAAATTATCTGGGCTATGGAACTAGTCAGGAGTGGTACAGTTCTCGCTGATAACACTAGTGATCAATACAATGTCAGTAATTTATGTATGGTTTTATGGCTGTAGTTTTTAGAAAATCCTAATAAAAGCCATTTTTAAGCAATTAAAGGGTTGCTACTACACTTCAAGCCAAGTGAGTCCCCAAGAACCAACCAGCCCCAGCAGTGCTTTGTTAATTCTGTCATGTTCTTTGGCAGACATTTTCTCACTTTAATAGCTAAATGATAACATATAATGTGCACTTTAACTTTACTAATAACAAAATGTACATGCAGTGTTCTGATGGATTTCAGTGCTACAGTTCTGGAAAAAGAGCTTCAACAAAACAAAAGTGCCACATGATCTTATGAAGCATTAATTCAAATTACAGACAGTCTTTCTCACTGTATCCATCTGGATGTTACTGACAAAATGTAATCTAACAATTTGTGAAGCCATTTTGTTACTGTTTATGCATGGAGAGACTTATCTGAGAAAGACGGTACTTGTTAATGTATTGATAAAGAATTTTAGCTTTATTCAGCAGAGGGGATAAAGAATGGCTTGTTCAAATAATAGCATAAATTCCATTTAAACCAATCCAAAAAGAAAAAAAAAATGCAAATGGAAAAATTCAATGATCCGTGCCTGACATTTGTTACTGATTTGGCCCAAGTCTTAAATATCTCATAAGCATTAATTATGCATTACTCCTTGGAGAGGTTTCAAAGAGAAAATATCACCTGCCAGTATTATCCATATATTATCACAAGAGAAAAACTAAAGCTGAAAAAGCACACTCCACATAATATAGCTGAATGCAAAGGGCAATACAAAAGTCATATTTTACACTCTGCCTGAAGAATGTTCTTATATATTTACTCAGAATGGAGTATGACTGAAAGAATATCTTGTCTGTCATACAGATGCAATTGGTCTAGCACATTCAATAAAGAAGGATCTCATCAGTCTGCTTCAAATCAAAGTATTGCAGGTGGAGAAGGGGTTTCTTGGGACTGTTGGTGGGGAGCTGCATCATATTATTCATCCCGATCCAGGACCTCAACAGCTTAATTAAGAATGAACATTTCTAGAAGCAGGCTTAATGCCTTTGTGGCTGTAAAAATATCTGTAATGTGCTGATGTAATAACAGATTGTGCAGTGGTATTTGAAACACATTAAAGGAAAAGAGCAAACAGTAACTGTCAATTATAATCTTCAAGGAAACTCAAAGACACATTATATTACATGTGGTAGGAGTATTGTAGAATATTCATGTCAGTCTCAGTATTTATTCACCCTTCAGTAATCCTGTTTTTAAACAACTTAGAATTTCTGCCTGGAAGAATGGTCAAAATCTATCATCAGGCATGCTAGAACATCATAGAAAATATGGCCCTTTTGTTTTTAAATTATTCTTTTAAGGCTTTGTGTTTAAATTACAACAAATATGATCTTCCTCTCTGCAATGCTATTAGAAATACATTTTTTTACTTTTTTAAACAAGAGCAATCAACCAATCTGTAAATTGGAACAGTTGTGAACAGGCTGGGAGTGCACTGTATATTCAAACCTCCTACACAAAGCAGTCACTTGTATTTAGATACAACAAACTGACATTCTGATCCTACAGGATCCAAACAAACCCCATTATAATGACAATGCTACCAAAAGAAAAGTATAAAGAGAATAGGAGACTGTAAACTGAAACTCTTAGAGAGTTATGTAGCTTATACCAGAGCAAAAGCAGGCTAATTTTTAAGAGTACAGGATACAAAAGCTTGTGGAAGCCTGCAGGGAGAGAATGACTCATCAAATTACTGTTTTCCAATTATTTGAAAGTGTTAATCAGATACAGAATTATCACAGAAATCAACACCAACTTTGCAGGTAATTGACTCCGTGACACTGCATATAAGACATTACAATGTGAAACATTGTGATAGAAAAAGTGATAGATCTGAGACATTAATTTAGTATAACTTGCAACAACAGATCAAAGGGAGAAAGAATTTTACATTATACAAAAAAATCTACTCTTTGTTACTTGGAGGACAAGTACAAAAATCTACTTTAATAATTTCAACAGAAATACTGTTCCTTGCAAAACTATGCAGACTCTTGCACAGTTTTCACTTTTTGTTGCCATCAAGCTTGCACTTTGAAGTGCCAGTTAATATTTGATTTATAACAAAATGTTCCACTCATATAAAGCAAAAAGAAAAACAAAAAGAAATAAGTAAATAGATAATTAATATGGAAGAAAAATGGAAATGTCATGACTGCATACATTTTCATAAACCTTGCTTCAGCAAGCCTAAATTTATTTTGTTGCACAAAATTTACCTTAACAAGCCACACAATAAGTTGTGTGGCCTCTGTTTGTGTGCAACAATTACATGATTTCAGAATATACTTGATTCTATAAGGTCTTTCAGTCAGTGTATTTCAAAGATTCAATCATAAAGACTAAGTTAGTGGACACTTATCCAAAAGGACTTGCTGCAAAAGGTGCTTCTACCAAGAGTTCACAGGCCATTAATCATATACAGTACAATCAATATTTTTCAGTTTCTCTTTAGAATTTGCCGAAGTTTACACTTAACTTATTTTACCCATAATAGTCTTTAGTTTGAACAGTCAGATTTTGAATAAAACATTAAGTTTAACAAAATGTGTATGTATTATTTTGTAAATTTACAAAATGGGACAACATAACAGGGCTCTGATTACTTTTTTGTCACTGATTACTTTTTTGTCACATTTAAGCAGAATAATCATGAAAATCTTATTTTTCCTTTTCTGGATAAGCATAAGGACTTTTAAAATTGCATCTTCATCTGGGTCAGAGAGTTAGAAAGACAATGAAAACACCTCACTGAGGTTGTGAAGGTACACAGGTTAGGTGACACAATTCTCACTGCTTTAAATACACTGGGCTGCCACGTATCCTCTACCATGTATTTTGTCATGGATGCTTACTTTCAAAATTCTCTGATCAGAGAGGATACCCTAGATGTTAGAGTAGATGTTGTAAGTAGTTCCTAAAGCAACCTGCCTTTAAATATGTTTCATTTAAATCATTTACAGCACATGAAACATTTTGATAGGCTTTCCAATACATACAGGAATGCCTATATACTGTATGTACTGTACATACAAAGCTCAGTTCCTGATTAAGTTGACCTTAAGCAAAAAAATAAAAAAAACTATATTTCCTACCCACTCATAGAAATTATGTTTCATATTAAAAACACATCAAAATATTTTAAAAGCAAAATATGAAGGGAAAAAACATTGACGGCCATAGAGTATTTTTTTTTTCATAATGCGTCAAGCAAAGCATCATACTGTCAGCTTCACTAGCCTCAATCCTGGCCATCAAAACATGCACAGAAGTAGAGGCCACCCTCTTTATCACTGAAAAATGCAGGCAATAGAAATAATGTAAAACAATTTAATCGTAAAACATTTGTGTTGCTTTTATTTTTATATCAATTCAAATAGTGGGTTTCAATAGTGAAAGATAAAAAAGTGAGAAAAACACTAAAATAAAAAGTGCATTTTTCCTGCTGTCGACCTGAACTCTGTGAAAACTGTTCACAGAGTTTTTCTGTAATCTTTAGTGTGGAAATTTACAGCTACTAGACTGTAACAATATGCGGATTTCATCAGCATAGCTCAGTCTTGGCAGGTAGTCTCATGTCCAGGAATGTGTTGGAAGACAGCTGAAACCAGGCAAACCCTGTTCTGACACAGGTGAGGGCTTTCACACATGCAGTAACACCAAAGTCACCACTACCTAGGGTTGCATTGGGACTGAATTACTGATCAACTGAATTGATTTAAGAAAGATAGCAAAACAAAGGATTTGGACTATCTTCCTAATTCAGTTGCTTATTGCATGTTATTCCGATCTCATTCAGACATTTGAAAGACCGCACAAAATCCTTTTACAACTATATGAATAGGTGGATTGTACCAGTCACCTACGACTATTTATCTGAAGAAAAGACAATGATTTCAGTCCCACAAACCCTTGTAACTTCCACTTGCATTTTTAAATTCTTACTTCAATGTAGTACTGAGATAATCTTAGCAATATCTTGATTGTCTTAATTTAGTAATAACCATAGGACTATTTCAAAACCAACACAGAAAAAATTAAGAATAAGCAGATTCCTCGCATCCTTCCAGATATAATTTATACATGTCAGAGTGCTCTCTCAAGAAATAGGCTTTTAGCTGTATTAAAGGTAGAAATGACAAAATGCCTACAGAAGTAAAAGTTATTCAGCTGCTGTTATCAGGGCAATCATAGCTGCATTTAATCTGCTTCACTGGAATGGCATACAAATAATCACCACTTCACAAGGCAAACAGCTCCCATACAAACTGCAGGCATAAAAAAACAGTCCAATTTTCAGTTTTGGTATATCTACCCCAACTGCTCACAAAACCTAAGGGAAAGTAGCATCTCACCTGAATACCTGTTTCATAGCCAGGACACCTGGTCGTCCTCCTGTACTAGCTAGGAAAAAGGAAACACCCTTTCACATGAGATACTCTTTTGGAGGAGCAGTGACAACACGAGCCAGGTAAACATCTGCTGCAATCATATCGCAGACACCTAGCCACAATGGAGAAAAAAAAAGGAATGTGCAAAAACATGTGGAAACCCAAGATTATGGTGATATTTCTTGATTAAGTCTCTTCATGAGGCATCTCTTCTGAGACTGTATATCAATAATGCGAAATATAATGACTGAATAATTGAAAACATGAGGAAACAGCTGTTAACTTTGCAGCGATTTAATAACAGTGTGAACTTATTATCATAGACACTGCAAAGTGAAAGGCCTAGCACTAACGATTATGGGCAGCTTATCTGGGAAAGCTGAAACAAACATAAACAGTATCATGGATGCACAAACATACTTCTTGCGCCATAATTGAGAAATCAACAGAAGCAATCTGTGTCTGAGCTGGGGAAAACATCTTGAAAATGTTACATCTTGAAATTGCCACTTATGAAAGAGACTAAGGTTGTCACAGCCTTTAAATCTTCCAGAAAATATTGCTGCTCCAGCGTTAGTGAAGGGAAAAGCAATCTGATGCATTTCCATGATTAATGGAATGTCCTACACTGACTAACAGAGCTGACTCTTCATAGTCAAAATTCACAAAGGCCTTGACAAAGGCCTTCAGAATGACCTCTGAAACATGAGCAAGAAGGCACAAGTCAAAAATATAGAGACATGCATTTTAAACAGGCTAGAATGAGAACAAGAGGCGCTCCTTTTCACAAAGTGTTGTGGGGGTGTAGACCAAGCTGTCCACCCATGTCCCCATGTTTCAGGAAACAGCTGGATGGGTTCCTTAGATCAATTCACTGCTAATTACCCAATGGGCTAGAAGGGAGAAACTTTAGTTTGTACACTGCTGTTCATAACCATTGTTTTGTCATAAAGTTCTAAGATGTGAAGGCACAGAAAATACTTGGCATCCTTAACTATATGGCATGAAATCAACTGGCACATTCGTTATAAAACCTTCTGAAAATAAAATGAATCATATTAATCCCTGTACAACTTGTTTTTGTGGGTGCTGCCACGTGCTCTGACCAGATTAATATCACACCTGGGAAAAAAGAAGAAATAAATCCTGAAGATAACCCCTGAATACTGACTGAAACCTTCTTTAAAAAACATCTATCCTACACTGATAAAACATTGATGAAAGCTGACGCAAGCACATTTCACAATGGACAAGACAAAGATTTTGAGCACATCCCTAACTGAGCTGCAAGACAGAGGCATCTCCACATTTTAACAGCAGTGCAGAACATCTTGTTTTCTTTAAGACGTCCATTTTTAAAATTTCAATTCAGAGCTCAGAACTAAGCCTTTTATCAGGACCTTGCAGTTTCTCAACCCTTGCAGTGTACCAGGAAGGACAAAGTCTTTGGTTTGGCTAAAGCTAAAAGTGCAATTATTTTTAACCCCCCTCTCTGCACAGACAGAATGCTTAATACATTAAAGTAAGACCACATTCCTGCATGAGTGTCACTATAGACAAGAAAAAAACTCCAAGGGGAGATTTCTGTATGATTTATTGGTTATCCAACAATAACTTCAAGACAGAGCAATATAAGGTAGCGAGGAACACATCTCTCTACAGTTGCAGGTCATCCATAATTGTTCTTGACATTCACAGTCCAATAACAAAAATAACTTGATAAAGGAACGGTAAAGAAAACCCCATTAAAGACAAAGACAGCAGAGTAATCAGAGAATGAAACAATGGTTTAACAACTAATTACTTTTTCTGTAAATAAACATTATATTGTAAATAATGTAAATATACATTAATATAGTGGTAAAGGTTTAACTAGAATTCATTTTTCGTTAAGGGGTAAAATAAAATTCAAGAGATACTCATAATTATTCATACGTAATTTTTACTAGCATTCTACTTATACTACAGTATTTATATAAACATTTATTACTGTATGTATATTTACAAAACAATATTTTGAAAAAAAGAATGTCTATAAACCAATCAATGTAAATTTATCTCACAATAAATTGTAATTTACAAGAAGGTATGGAGGTTAGTGTTACTGCTTATAGCTCTCTAGCCCTGGGTGAAGCTCAGGGATGAGACACTTTCTGGTGTTTGCAAGTTCTTTGCCTGCATAGGTTTCCTTCACATTCCAAGGACAGGCTAACTGGTATCTCTACATATTCCTGGTGATTGCATGTGTGGGCATATATAAACTTCCACCATAGGCTCCAATAGCCAAAAGCCTTACCAAGAATTAGTGAATTTGAGGCTACTGATCATGGATGGCACTAGTAGTAGCCCCAATTCTGTGGGTATACTGTTCAATACGAAATGTCAGAGAAATGTTAAAGATGCACTGCATTAGGTTTTTGTAACCAAAGCCATTTAAACATGTTTTGAAATGTTACACTTATGTAAAAAAAAAACACTCAAAGTGTAACAAACACAAGCATATACAACAGACAGCATTTCCATGCTGGTCCCAGTTATAACAGACTATCAAGGTTCTTAAAGCTGGGGTCCAGCCAAATGCTGGATTTTACTGCACTATGGCAATAATATTGCTCTTGTTGCCGAGATAAACACTGGATTACTACAGTATTTTATTCTGTTTTTTAGCACTGAAGTCACGTCTCTGTCAGAATCTATTCTATTCCTGTAGCTGAAAGGACAGAACTGAAGCTGTTACTTTAATCAATCAGCTATCCAAGTTTAGGTCAGCAAACAGGGCAGATTTTATTCTTTTACTTATTCCCAGCATGCTTTTCCAAACTCTGAGTCCCTGACAAGGTCAGATTCAGATTGCCCCCCCCCCCCCCACAGAATTCACCTGATTTCCTGTCACGTTCCCAGAATGAAAACACTAACCAGCAGAGCAAGCTATGAATAAAAAATTAATGGATTCTATTCATTATCACATTAGAAAAAACAGCATTGGTTTATTCTGTGCAGAGATGTGCATTCAGAATAGTTTGTGTTAATGACTGCTAGATGCATGAACACAGCCCAGTAAGAAAAGGGACAGAGGACATAGTCATGAAATTGAATTCATGTTCATGGGCAACTCTCAGTGACTTTTAAATGCTAGGATTATACCATTTTGCAGTGGTGGTCTATCCTATGATACAGACTAAACAAACATGGGTTTTTATCTCATACAAAATAACCAAACAGTTTTTAACAATCCTAAATGTACACGTTTTGTGCATAATGCACTTTTTATTAATTAAAAAACAATATTTAAAAAGTGGTATAGATCAGTTAAAAAACAGAAAGACACTGCTACTTACAGTTCCTATAGAAAGTGTACACACTCTTTACAAAGTAACACATTAAGTGGCCTAAGCCTGCAATCAAGATTTTACCTTTATTCACACATTGTAACACACATCTTCCAAGTGAAAAACCAATGCTCAAATATTCTGAAAAGTAGCTACTTCTCATGATCAAATTTTTTGGTGAATCCAAATGAAGGATAGAATCTTCCTGTGGAAGAGACTTTAACTCCAGAGTTGAAAGAGATGGCAGTCAATTAAATAAAAAAATGGTAAAGAAGGTGTTCGTCGTTTTACCAAATGTTTAGAGAATGGTCTCATCATCAATAGCACCCTCTTTCTCCACAAAAACAGACACAAAACATCCTGAAAACATTCACAATGTAAATCCTGGTACTTGATTAACTATATCTGTAAGCAGAATTGCAAAGACACCTACAGTACATCAGCAGATCACTGACAGAAATGCATCGGTACTGGACTGATCAACATATCATGTGCTTAATTATGTGCATCAAACAAGCTCAAAAACACAGACAAGGGAAGTAGTTATGTCCAGGGGAAACCTTCTCTTCTAGAAAAGGAAAACCTCTCATGTCTCAACCAAGAAAAGTGATTTGGCAGCATCAAAACTCAGACCAAAGTGACAGTCTACCATCCACTCATCACTCCTACCTTACTGTACAGGCTGAAACACAGACAACGAATATGTAACATTTTGCAAGTGGGAGGACAGTTGAGTCAATGTTAGTATTCTCTCAGCTGGCACCACAAGTGCTGAAGACATGATCTGGCACCCAAAATAGTGGGTTAATGATGTTGTCCAGGCTTCAGACACAAGGCTTTCTAAGAAGGTGTTCTTCTCCCAGACTATCCAAAGCAACGGCACGAAAAGATGCCAGAAGAATCATTTAAAAATATGGTATTGCAAACATGAAGAATCAGTATCAGTTCAAGGGAGACTATGGCCTTTGATAAACCAGACAGAAGAATAATATCTGGAATGGACTCCAGAGCTTCGAAACCAAGGAAGTTAGAATAAAGCAGCAAATAATGCAAATAAAGCAAATAATAAGAGCTCACTATGACCGCACTGTGCAGCATGCCAAATTATATCTCCTAAGACAACACCTGCTCAACCTGCCAGAGAGTGTGCAGATTGGGTACTAGTCTTCCTTCATCACCTTCAGGTTCATGGAAGACAATCATCCTCACAGGGAGGTATAAACAATTTATTTTCTAATAAAGTTAACTAGATTTTACTGATTCCAGAGGACTGTCTAAAAGAACAGGGAAAAACAATAATTTAAATATGTCAAATAATGCACAGGAAATGATTGTACACAATTACACACCTTAACAGCAATCAGAATCATTTGGATACTTAAAAATGTATTTGACACCTTATTATTTTTAATACAGCATGTAATGACTACTGCTTTCATTACCAAGGTACTCAGTCTTCAGACATGACATCTTTTGTTTAGTAGAAGCCAGGGAATCTGATTTACAGGGTTGGGTGGAGACTGGCATAAAAATTCACACTAAGTGGCATTCATTTTCAGAAACTGTAAAGAGGCATCGCTGGATTATATTTTTTCTAGTACAAAAACTGACAGCATAGTCACGTCTTTTTCCTTAGAACTAGTTTAATTAACTATCCTTTTCCCAGTTTTTGTTTATATTAGTTTTTCATTTTATATTTGCTGTTTGTTGATTTTTTGTTTGAAAATAAAAGCACTACTAATTTAAGCTAGTCTTAAAAAGCTCATTTATTGCTGCTAAAATCATAGCCAGCAGCCATATCACTCTGCAGCTCACAACTGGCAACCCACTGAAGCTCAGCAGGTGTGAGCCTGGTCAGTAACTCGATGGGAGACCTCCTGGGAAAAACTAAGGCTGCTGCTGGAAGAGGTCTGGGTCCCAATGCCCCAGTATAGTGACGGGGACACTATACTGTAAACAAGCGCCCCCCCCCCGACGGCAGGTGGAGCGACGTGCCGGTTGGAGTATTCTCGGTCGCATTTAATGGCAACGTCAGCTCAAAGATTTGGTTCAAACCACCAAATGGAGACGGGCGTGCCGACAAGTGGACCCTGCTGATGCGGGATTAACCCTAGGATGAGAGATTGCTGCTAAAATCATCTCCACTATTTTCATTTTCATTTTGATAAACCATCATTTCATTCTGATTTTCTGGTTCTTTAAGACTGTAAAGGGTGTTGTGTAATTAAATAAGCATACATATCAAGTTTAAGTAACAGACACTAATTTACTGACTCCTTTGTCATTAGGAAATGTTAGTTAAATTTGAACATTTCCAGTAAATTAGGTGATTTATTGTCCAAATAGAAAACAGATTTTGCACTGCATTGGATTCTAGGGTACTTACTGTTTTAACAGCTAAATTTGCAAATTTAATAGCAAGTTTCCAGACTGTTAATTCCAAGTTGAGCAAACACAAGGTGAACATAAACTTGAATAAGGCTCAACGGCTGCAATGCTTTTTTAATTTCTTTCTCCTTTTTAGAAATGAATTAAGTTCTATTTATTTTATTTTGTCAACTGCTTGCTTACTTGGACAATGATAATACTGTTGTGTTTTTGAGAGGGCAGTTTAAGCCAATCCCAATTTGTGTTCCTAAACTTATTCTGCTTTACCTTGAGACTTATGTGTTTTAACAGCAATGCAGTATTCTTTTTATTACTGAAACTGCACTGATGACTTTATATACAAGCCAAAGAACAAATACCTGCTGTATTAAAACCTAATCCACTCTTCACTCTTGAGAAATCTATGTGTGTGCGTGAGAGATGTGCATAAATGTTGATTTGATTTTTCCATCTACCATTCCTAATGATGCATCACATATTAGGGAGGTTGAATCGGCAGATTTCACCACCACTATTACCAATGCTTTTAATTAATGATGTGGTTGCAGGCACATAGCACATTAGAAAAGATATTAGTGCTGTAACCTTTTCAAACCCAATTCCACTGACAAATTCAGCCTATAAGGGTTCACTGATTTATGTCAATTACTTCTTGTGGCTAGGAGAGCACTCTCACGATAACGTCCTCATGAAACCCAAGGGTAAATCTCAATGACTGACTAACATGGAGTACAGCCCAAAACCTGATGTCAATGCTGTCAGTTAAGCCACATAAAGGGTGTTGTGATTAAACCTATATAAATATAAAATATTTACAATCTGAATTGGTTTCCAAATGCTTATTATCACTTTCTTTGCACTATTTCAGATCTTCATTTCCAAAAATAGCCATGTAAATTTTGGCTACTTGCACAGCCAGACGTATGCACAGCCACACCTCTCTGTGACGACATGCACATGAAAAAGTACAAGTCCCCTTTAAAATGCTAAAATATAATTCCAGACGTTCTACGGAAGCATTCTGTATTTGGCACATATGCCCAGACAACATTTGTTTATTTAATAGGGGAAAGTGCTAAATTAATAAACCTGGATAATAAAAGCAAGATTGAACTTGTAGACTGAAAAACTGTGTGCTCTGTGATACTCATCAGTGGATGTCGTCTTGCAGTTGAGGCACACATGGTATCCCTCACCTTGTCGATTGTTATCTCCTGCGATGATGCGCAGATGAGAGCCACCTTGAGTAAATCTCTCATGTGCACTTAAAACTATCCTAGTGACATGTTAATTAAACATACTGTATAAAAGAAAGCATTGCTTTATGAGGAGCAGTCTCGACTATTCCAGCCTGCTCACTGTGAATGGTCAAATCAGATTAGTGACACAGAGAAGCCAAGACAGTTTTCAACCCTCACTAATCAACTGATTAGAATTTGAGTTTTTCATGTGCAATCATGCAAATGAGACCCAGAAAAAGAAAGAAAATTGAAAAGAAAGGTATTAGCAGGTTTTCTTTTTTTTAACAAGAATGAACTAGAGCAGAAGCTCTTTGCAAAATTAGAACATTTACAGTAAGAAAGGTTTTTACTGCTCAAACATATAGAGTGCAAAATATTACTTATTTATTTCTGCCTGTAAATGGCTCACAGCTATAAAACTAGAAATTCATTCATTGTATGAGTAAATTAAATTTACCAAAAAGTGAGAAAAACTTACAGTTTTTACTTTTTCAAAAGATGTGGTCTTACTCCCTTTCTCAGGTTCCTTCTCTCTCTTCTTTTCTTCTTTCTTCTTTTCTTTTTCTTTCTATTTGAGGTAAAAAAAAAATTACATCAGCTTCCCTGCTTAAAACAGGCTTCCAAAAACAGGTGCAGTGTGAAACCGCTTTGGATACTGCAATAGACTTCTTTTAATTGTATGCTACCAGATTTATTAGAATATTAAATTCATTACCTTTCTTTGCTGATGACAGAGTTCAGGCCTTGATTAATTACACTCATGCTGCCTGCTGACTGTTCATTTTTACTAAGCCTTTAAAACATTTTACTGTATATGCAGTCACACAGTAAAGAAAAACTCTTGGTTTAATTTAATGATAGAGTACAGTGTAACATGAACATGAAGGTATGACACTAACCTACCTATTAACAAGTGTCACCAGCAAATCAATAATGGCATCCAAACAATCATTTTGCAGGCTCATATCTCACTGAGACTGTTATGATGAAGTACATTAGTCACAACTCATCTAGGAATTAATCTTGGGGGTGGAAATTCAGTCATTTCAGAGTTTTGCCTCTTGAGTAATAAGAAAACAAGCCATAAAGCGATCAAAGAATTTCATTAAAGCTTTAAAAAAGATTGTCTGAGTCCTCATACAGAATGACCCACTTTTTTAAAGAATCCTTAGTTCTATATATAACTAGAATTTGTTAACTTTATTATACTACACAGCATTTTTCTTCAAACATCAATATTGATTGTGGAATTTTCTGCATGTTGCTGTCGTTTAATATCTTGCTAGTCTCACAGCATGCTCTGTGTATGCTTAGCTCCAAGTTATTCTCCACTTTGATCATACTATCTCTGTGATACCCACTCAGGCACGCAAAGAGGTTCTGAAAGCAGTTTCCAGCAGACTGGGAAAGCAGGAGACAGTTGCACTGCTGTACACAGTTTTGTGAAATGGCTACATTGATATGTGGTTATTTAAGAAGGTACAGTAAGATAAAGAAATATTAAATGGTAACATTATCGTGAAAATAAATGTATAAGACACCTCAAAAGGAGAGTGACCTTTATATATAACATAGATATTTTGATTTTAAACCTCGGACCAATTCTTTTTCTGAAATCCTTTAATTATATTGCATCAAAGCATTGTCTCACCTGGGATTTGAAACAATAGCGCACAGCTCCAATTATTACACCACCCTGCTTTGGCTAGTTCACACGGGACTCATTTTAAGTAAAAGAAAGTTTGCATACCATTTTTTTCATACTGATGTCTACATGAAAATGAATTTTCCTTTCTGACAAACAAGCTTCTGTTTATTTAAATGTACCTGTTGACCATCATGCCACACATTCTTCCAGAAGATGCAACAGAAAACAACACGACTAAATATGAACTTGTCAGACAGAGAGAGGTGAGTGCAGGTCAGGACTTTCCAGAGCTCAGTGGCTAAAGCACATTCTCTTGAGGGGCAGTGATGAAACCATGGCTTTTTGTGACCCGGCATTGAAAGATGTTCCATTATGAAGAAGGAAAGAAAAATCTGATAAAGCCACCAGTTTACAGCAAGCAGGCAAAGAGGATACCTCCAGCTTGTTTTTCTCAGCAGCTGCTGGCAAGGAGGGAGAGGATGCCGGGGGCAGAACAGCATCAGAGGGCTTCTGTGCAGAGGAAAAGGAAAGAGAGCAGCTCAAGCACATGAAGAGAATTCAAAATTAACAGGCAGCGGCAACAAAGCCTGTGCACCATCTTATTATTCAGCTTTTGGGTGCTTAGGGAGAAATAAAACAGTTACTCTGAATAAGAAAGCTTTACAGGGGGAAAAAACAAACATTCCCTTATGATATACGCATAGCAAAAAGCCATAACTCATTATTCTCCTTGGTGGCAGATGACTCGACTTGAAAAAAAAACTCCTATCTTAAGAACAAACCAACATTTTCTTTCTAAAATGCTCTCTTGGTGCAAAGCGGCAGGTTTCAAACTGCAGCAAGTTCATTTGGTTTCTGAGCCCTACTCACAACATGAAAGAAAACTGCTAGCCGGTGACAGATGGAGCAAGCTGATGGGAGCCATCAAAAAGTTATTAATCCCTTTTCAAAGGCAATCTGTATCGTGCAGGCTGAAAGGTTACCCTGTTTTCCAGACAGTTATTACTTTACTTATTTTGAATAGCCCTGAAGATGATCTGATCAGAATGTGTCATTCGTCACCAGCATCAAATAGTATCTGCCTCCTGGAAACAGGTATCCTGGAAGAGACAGTTAGCTTTCTGGGCTACGCCCGAATGCTTTAATGAAGGCATTATCTTAGCATTTCTCCAACAGATAATACGTGACTAAAACTTTGCCACAGATACCTCCTAGATCTTCACAGCAATAAAGCCACAACTCTCTGTTCTCCAGCTGTCAACGTTACCAGCAAGAAAAAGTCAGAATAAATGGACCCATTATAGCTCAGGTTATTGCAGAGTGTCAGAAACTCCTATCATTCAGCTGATGGATTCTTTTATAATCCTTATTTTATTAGGTTAGCATCACCAGAACATTTTCTTTGGATTCATTAGAGACTTACTAAGTAATACTTCTCAAAGTTTTTATGGTCTTGCCCATTAATATTACACACACAGTACCAGGGGAAATAACTAGCAGTTTTAACCAATGCATTAGTGAGGCAATGAAACTGCCAGACTGCTGTATATGCTGCAGGAGCAGGTACAGTATCTCTCAGCAACTCTCATCACAGTATTGTTGTTCAAATACGCAAATTGACGAAGGGAGTAATGATACAATAAATGCATAGACCTCTTGAGTCAATCTGATGTTAAAAGGATAAAAAAAACAGCTATTCTAATATATTATCCTTTAAAACGCATTACTTTGCTTCCAACATATAAAGAATTTAAAAAGGTCTTTGTCCAAAAATCCACACCCCCAAAATTAATAATCGGTCTCCTGAAGCACTTTTTGAGTATTACTTCACGAATTCAAAACAGATTAGGAACAAGTTATTACCAAATTGCTTTGAATATAAGGTTAGTTTTTCCTTAATATAATTTTAGAAATACGGCTCCTGAAAAAGGATAAACCTACCCATATAGATTACATGTAAAGGAGTAGATCACAAAAGGCCAAATATCAAAGAGTAAGCAGCAGTTATGATGCAAATTTTATGATCATGGTTGTCAGAGAAGCTGAAGCATCAAACAGTAGTCATGGTGTGGAAAAAACTGGTGTCACCAATCGTAACAAATGATAGAACAGGCAAAAACAGCTGTATAATATTTTGAGATGGATTACTTTTGTGAACCTGAATCCAGTAAGTTTGAAGAAATAGATAAACAGGATGTTGAATTTGTGATCTTAAAACATAATGAAAGAATACTGCCAGGAGAGTGATTTTTCTGAGATTATTTTTATTATTAAATGTCGTGAAAGATCTTAATATTCCACAATATTAATTCTAAAGCCAGCCAAATGTAAAAGAACGATGGGACACTTTGCCAAAGTGATCTGTTCGCTTGTCCTTTATGTAAAAAGACAACTGCATTCTGGATCAGATAGGCAATGCTGACCAGACACCAGAGTTATCTGATATGTCTAATCTGTACCAGTGACCAAAAGGGCAGTTTACTGGATACGAGAAAGGATGTATTACAGTCATGTTTTAATGTGAAAGAAAGTACAAGAGAATGACCCCCTAGTGTAATTGTGCGAGTTCAAGAAAAAGTTTGATTGGAATCAGAACTTGTTTTAAACTGGTGGAAATTTTTTTGGGGAAGATACTGAGTTCTAGTCAATAAAATGGAGTATTTTGTTGCAAGCCTTTTGCAGTCATCTGACAGATGCTATAAGACAACTTGCTTGTGCAAAAGTGCCTTGGTAGTTATACTGGGACAAATGACTTCACAACTACAAATTGTAGAGGTTGTGTACAAATATTACACAGACAACCTGCATCAACAGTAAACAGACGGGTTCATCACTGACGATGGGTACTGCAGGTATGGGAGGGATACATGCTGTTACAGACAGTAATTACAGACAGAAGTGCAACATATCAAGTGAAATAGACAGGACCACTGATAAGCAGATGGGGACAGAACAAAAAAGAATCATGATGCAGATGAATAAGGATTTTTTGTTTTTTTATTGGTAATGGAATTTACATAAATCAATAAGATTGGGTGTTTCCTTTATTTCTTATTTTCCTTTCATATCTAATATGTAAGTACTGGCGCTGTTATTTCAACAACTTCACATCAAGTTACTTCTAAATTATACAGATACTTTAACTACTGTGTGCGCACATCATCTGGATACTTAAAGAATTTTTGAGTTACTATCGAATTGAAATTCAAACCTGGATCTTTGGATTACAAATAAATACTGGCTTTACCGGATCAGAAAATTGCATTAATGGCATTCCTTCAAGATGCATAAAGAAATGTTTATTTCTCACTTTTTTGCTGAAGTTGTCTTACCAGATGGATGTGACAGAGTACAATTTTGTAGTACTTCCTTTTTTCACTTCCTTGAAAACGGACACCATAAACTTGAAACAGTTATTTCTAGGACAGTCGTTACATTAAGCAAGTAATTTTTGCTACTAGCAAGAAAGCTGATATTTTTAAATGATACAGTGTAGATCTGTCCAAAATAGAGAGACATTTGGAGAAATGGCTTAAGACCAATCAAAATGTTTTGATACTGTAAATAAAATCCACTGTGAACTGCAAGCTATACATTATTCTTCTACCAGATTTCTTCCCTCTAAGAACCTGAAAAAAAAATCTCTTCACTGTTTTTTGCTATAGTTATTTAACAATTAAAAGACTATCAGCAATACATGAAGACTGTGACAATGCAAATATCACTCCAAAAAGCATGAATATAACTTGAAAATTCTGATGACACATACATTAAATTGCCAACGTTTGGTTTCCTTACACTTGAACTTAACTGAATTTCTTTCTTCAAATCTCATATAAACAAGGAAGGAAAAAACAACTTGCATGAGGAGCTGAAAGAATGACAGCATACATGATTGGTTATCTATTGGCTTTATTTTCATGCTCTAGTATCTGGTTAAATTTGCCAAAATCCAAATTCCATGTTTACTGAACACCGTTCCGGATTTCCCGTATATGGCAAATATTTGCTATAATGCAGTCAAAGGGTTCGGCAAAGTCAGTTCTATGGCTTGGGCTTCTGAGTGTGTCCCTTTTTACTTCTACACCGTTCTGCTCTTCAGAAGGTTCCACAGACATGCTGCTGGGGAGTGAGGATTTAGTGCAGTAAAACCAAACTCCATATCTATTCTAAATTCTGCTCTCAAGCTCTCTTCTGAAACAAGCATGTAATATATAAGTGTAGTTTGTTATTACAGATGAAATTACACTGGTAACCTTTCAGAAACCTTCATTTCATGCTTGGTGTCAGCTCCCTAATTGCATCATCTGGGTGCCCAGGAGTGACGAACACATTCATTAGGCTTTTCACTGGGAAGAGGGGAAACAGCAGTGGGGTGAGAAACTATGCTTCGAAAAAATGATTTCAGCAAAGAACACTGCTTAAGCAAAAAAGTGAAATCTCCTGTAATAAAATTGAGCCTGATATTATCTTTTTGTCATAACAACAACAACACACACAAATGTTTGACTACAACTTAACAAGTGAAAATTTAATGGAAGAGAAAGTGCAGTTATATTCATGTCTTTTTTTTTCCCTATAATTTTCTCAGTTGCAGTGGATTTGACCCAAAGTGCTTTAAATGTTTTTGCAGACACAAACTTCGGGCTGCAGATGTCTGAATTACCCACTGTGACCCTGAGAGCCACATGGTCTTATCTCCTTTCTGAAAGCAGTGCATACTACGGCTTATATCTCATTGTGGTTTGTATTTTCAGATAAACAGGATGAAAACAGGAGTGACAAAGAAATATGTGGCTCTCAAAATCACAGCCTGTGGACTATTTTTAATAACAATATTAAAACATGTATTAGGCCTGAACTGAAATTATTTTAAAGAGTACCACTGAGGGTTTCTTTAAGTATGACATATTTATGCATAAAAAGCGTGGACAAAAAAATGGAAAAACCAAGTATTATACAGGTATGAATATTTATTAATAAATAAGGAGTTGGGCCACCATTTTACTTCAGGACAGCTTCAGTCCTTCTCAACTCTATGTTAGAGATCTTCCCATAAAGGATCACTGAGGATCACTTAGAGCTGTGGTTGAGGAGGCCATAGGTGTTTGATTCAAATCAAACTGATGTTCATGAAAACATCTTAGATCCGTTTAGCAGTGTGTGATAGTGTTATTGCCATGGAATGTAAGGGTGCACCTAGTTACCTTAACTGGCCGCGTATTCCTTGGCCAAAATGCTACCATGTAGAGCAACAATTGGATCCAATGATTCCAACTAGATGGCTGCCAAAATCATAACAAATTCACTATCACAAGACATTGGGAACAGGCCGTGTGCATTTAAAGCTTCCTTTGGATTTCTCCAAACATAAAAGCATCCAGATGTAGGAAAAAGAGTTAAAGATGATTCATAAGACCATATTACTTTCTTCCACTGTTCAGAAGTCTACGTTTTGTGCTCATTACACAGATCGTGCAGTGCTGTGCACTGGCCTTGGTTATAATTGGTTTCCGAATGACAGCCCTACCTTAAGTATAAGCTTTGTAAAGCCCACAACGTGCAGTTTTTGTTGACACTGGATCATGGAGGTGTAAATTCAGTTTTATGGTAATTTGTGAGGACACTGTTGTGAGGTTTTTACAACTATGCTGTTAAGTGTCTGTTTTTCCCTGTTGGTGGGCTTCAACATGCAACCGCTGCTCCTCTTTAGTGGTGCTGTTTTCCCTTTTTCAGGCACCAACTATTTGATCTCTTTCAAAATCCGTTAGATCTCTCAGGCTGCTTGAGAAATGTATTAGAGTGTTGATTTTAAGATGTCTCTTATAGCAGAAAAATATTAGTAATTAGTATTTAAATTAAATTAACATGGAACGTGTGTAGAATTTTTTTTAATTGCGATTTAGCTAATTCAAAATATGAGTACTTTTTTGTTAGGTGTCTCCAGTATTTTGTCCACCTCCTGTATATATTAAAAAAAACTTCAAAGGCATGCCTTAATGCATTACAAACCAGATAACATCTGAGCCATCAGGATTCATTAAGACATTAAACTCTTCCACTCAGCTTTGTCGTACCACAAGGGACATACTTCCCCTGAACACTCATCCCCTCTTCCAAAGCACTTTTAAGACAACCTTTTTTTCTTCCACATCACTAAAATACAATAATGACTTGTTTTAATAATTAATTTGCATATAAAAGTCAAAGCCTGGAGTTTGTTGAGACTGTAACTCTGAATTACTGAATTACAAAAAAGGATATGTTACTCCAGGCATAACCTTGCTATTAGGAAAAAAAAAAGCTCTTTGATTCTGCATTTGTAAGAAAGCAAAAACAGGAGACTTCCACATCATTTGCATTGCATATTCCTGACTACTGGCAGTTTCATAATACCAAACTGGTTGATCAGTCTGTTATTCTGTAGTGTAGCACAGCAACAAGGACCTGACCATTTGAAGTGGTAGGGAAAATGGGAAAAGGAATTGTCATCTGGTGCTATTTATTTATTTGCTGTACGAGTGGCGTACAATACCCAGTACAATTAAAATCTCTGTTCATGATGAAATACTGTGTTTACTGACATGAAATAATTAAAGCAATGAAACAGGTCAGCTGGCAAGGCAGTAAATAAGAAAGAAGACATAAAGTAATATAGTGTCCTGCGAGATCTTGGGCACTTGCAGGCATATGGGGCTGTTATTGAGGAATGAGTTTCTCCTCCAATTGGAGCTGAACCTCTGGTATGAGACTGTGCTGTTAAAATCCCCAGGACCATTAACCACAACTTTTCCATCCTACAGGATGATTCCTCCATTGGGGCCCTCTTTTCTGATCGCCCTATCATCTCATATCGCCGACCACCTAATCTGCGTAACCTCCTTGTTCACAGCTCCCTTGACCGCCCTCAACAACCATCCACACCAGGCACTTTCCCTTGCAACAGAGCTCACTGTATCACCTGCAAGTACACATCCACCACCACACTCATTCAAGGCCCCTCAGGACAATTCCAGATCACCCAGACAGCATCTTGTACCTACAGCAACCTTATTTACTGTATCTCTTGCAGTAAATGCCCAGCCATCTACATTGGAGAAATAGGAAGGAGACTCGGAGACCGCTTCAGAGAACACGTCAGGGCTGTGAAGATTAAAGATCTCTCCAAGCCCATTGTTTCTCATTTCACCTCTCTCGGCCACGACCACTCTAATCTCTCCGTCTGTGTTCTCAAAGACAGTTTTCCGAACTCATACATCAGAAAGACCACCGAAACCAAAATTATTCTGCAGCTAGGATCACACATTCTCCCTTCTCTTAAATACAGACTACTGTTCTTTTAAATTTTCTCCATTCATTGGAAGTTTCATTTCACACCTCTCTGCACCCATTCTGACTTCACACCTCTTGATTGGCCTCTCTTTCTGTCCCCTGCTCCCGCCTCTCACTCCTCCTCCCTCCCAACCTTTGTTCTCCCGCTACTTTACCTTTGCCTACTGCCCTGTCTCTCTCACACCTGAAGAAGGCTCCACGGCCGAAACGTTGTGTTCTCTTTATTCTTTTTTTCAGCATTGATTAAACCTATTTCTTGTTCCTGTGCTGTTAAAAGATAAGTGGCTGCAGCTCCTCATTCTCACCTGGGTCCTGTCACCAGGTTCACAGCCAAGAGCCAAGTGTGACAAACACACAACTAGCTATTCCAAATCAGACGGCAATTTGAAACTAGTAAGAAAAAGTTGGATACTGTAATTATTAAATTAGTGTTTCATGCATGGTACTCAATATTTGAGGACACTCAGATCATTATGTATTTGATGAAGAAAAGAAATTTTAATGAATTTAATTTTACCAAATCAAACCGTTCGAAGAACGATTTACCAATATACTAACTACAGATAAAGAAATGGAAGTTCTTTTTCCCACAGCTAGCAAATCCATAATATTACATAATTGTTAATATTACAAGGGTCCAGACAAATAAGTGAAGAAGTTACAATTGGAGTGACAAAAATACTTTCCTTTAGGGACATAGCAATGCATTTTCAAAAGAGCAGAGCTACAAGAGAGAAGTGCTTCTTCTGAGAAAGCCATGATATCATGAGATAAAACAGCTGTTGGCTACTTGGAGAGAAATGTCTCCACCCATGAACCTCGAATGAAGAGTCAGCACTAGATAGCAAACTCAAAGGCACAGACAATGAAAGCTCACTCCCAGTAACTGCAGCGAGTACAACAATGACCAGAAAGGGTGCTTGTATCTTTGGTTTTTAGTGGACCAATACGGAGATTGAACACAGGCAAGTTTACCAATTCCAATTCCCTCTTTGGATTTATGAATTTGTTGTAATCCATAAATGTGGAAAAAGAATAAGAACTGGGAAATGGTTTGAAAGATGAACTGGAACTTAAAAACTGTAATTGACCTCAATCAATTGAACTAATTGAATATTCAATTATTCAGATTTAATATAAGCATGAATATGTTTCAATTCTAGATACACTACTTCAAACATTCACATTCAGACTTTCAACAATGCTGTTTTGTTAACCTTTAATGCTTCAAAAAGAGCAGGTACTATTGGTCTCTGGCCAATAAATGCAGGGCTCTGCTGAGCTCACCAATATTTTACTTCTCAAGCAAATCAAACGATTCAGCTATACCTCACAAGATTTTCAATTATTCTTTCTGAGAGCCCAATGATCTAGAATGCAAAAGCCTCGAACCATAAAAACATGGGGTGATTGATCACTCTGCATGTGGAAAATGTTTTTCTCAGCTACTGCAATTGCTACTCCAACCTTATATTGGAGAGCTGCACTGACATGCACACACATACATGCACACAAATTCAAACATATACATTATTATAGAAATTGCATTTCACACTAAATTACTGTTTATTTGCATTTTGATAAATTAATTTTAAATGGTCTCCCTAAACTATCCATTTGAAAAGTTTAAAGACTGGATGAATTAAAATGTACTTACAACAGTTTCATTCAGTCCACTTTTATCGTAGTACTTCTTCTTTTCATATTTATCCCTGATGAAAAATTCCACAGCTCTGAAGAGGATCCAATTAAGGGAAGCAACATGACTCCTAGAATGTCACACTCATCATCACAGAGAGAGCAATTAATGAGCACCTCTCACCTTGCCATGAGAAAAAAAAACAGTACATCGAAATAAAAGCATTAGAAATGTTTCCTTATGGGCCAATGGTGACGCACTGCATCCAATTTAAAACTGTTCACAGTCCAGAGAGATGTGCGTGGCTCTACGTCAACAGATAAAATATCCATATCTCTGTCTGAAGATTAATTACAAATTTCAGTTGACAATTTCTACTAAGACCCCAAAAGAAACACCATCTAAAAATACTTTGTGCCATGAAAACATTCCTGGGATTACAAAATACAACTGATGCTTTTAAATCAATTGAAACATCCCCATTTTGTCTTTCAATTAATAAAAAGTGGTACAGTATGTGCTTTATTACTGTCTGTTTTGCAAACTGTTCTGTGGTTGTCATGTATAGATGGCATTTAATAAATCTAAATAATATGCTTTATTCATAAATACAGGCTTCATTGTGCATCGTGGAAAGGAAAGAAAAAGTGTGAGAATAACGCAAAAGCATAACCTTTTGCTGAGAGAATTCGGAGAAACGGGATCTAGGCTTTGATCCCCTGCCACCTGCG
Organism: Atractosteus spatula; assembly: GCF_055471065.1. Classification (NCBI taxonomy): domain Eukaryota; kingdom Metazoa; phylum Chordata; class Actinopteri; order Semionotiformes; family Lepisosteidae; genus Atractosteus; species Atractosteus spatula. Next base: position 25,194,184 of record NC_142720.1, on the reverse strand, counting down.
GGATGCAGGCTGATTAAATCCGTGGTTCAGAGGCATTATTGGATTTGCACCTTCATGAAACTTTGATCACAACACAATTGTACAACTAATAAAAAATGTATGACTGCGGGGAAGGAGGAGGGAGTGAAACGAGACAAAATATTCCTCCAGCGGTAATATCATACAGAAACCCACTCATCTGAAAATGGAGAAAAGGACACTGTCGTAGTTATGAAATGAAAGGCAGCAACTATGTCCCCAAGCACAGAGGAACATGTTTACTGCTTATTTTGGAAAATTAACCAGAAGGCCAGGATACCAGGACTGCATTCAAACCCATGGCAATCACATTTATACAAAATCATTAATGATTTACATTTTGGTTTATTCTCATTAATCTGTACAGGTGTGCGAGGATTTTGTGAATGATCTTCTAGTAATTTCCTAACTTGTATCTGTAACAGTACTGATGCATGATCAGGAGCAGCCAAGAACATTTTTGATGGGTCTGTTACACTACTACAGCACTACCAAGAAAAGTGACAGAGTACGCAACTGAGTGGTATTCTACAGCTATCCAGACCAAAGCTGAAACTCTAAAATCTTTTGAAAGAAGAGAATGCAGATAAGACAAAACATATTAATATAAAAAGTAGTCTAACACTATAGTATGTAAAATGACTTTTGCATCTTTAAACTATTTTGGCACAAGGACACATTTATTTTCTACCTCATCTGTCACTCTAGACTGGGATACACAATAATCCCCAAGTTAACCAAATCACCAAACATATTTGGTTATTGAATCAAATCATCAAGAAAAATAAAGAAAAAGAAACTCAGATTAGAGATGTAGATTTTCCTCTCAAACTATTTAGAGCTATTACAGAAAACTTTAATCAGAAGTATACTGTGAAACACCTTTAGTGTCCAGAAAAAGAGAGTTTGATTTTTTACAAACCCTGTTATTAGAGTATTAAGCATATAAATCAACTGATTCACATAACCATACTAAACAATATAAGTGAGATAAAGGCATCCTCTTTGAAAAATTCAATTACAGGCTGCAAAAGCACAGGGAAATAGAGTACAGGATCAGATGAATTATCAGACAGCTTCAATTAGAATAATACAAGGGGAAAACCTATTAAACTTACCTATAATATTCAAGAAGAAAAACAACTATTACTTTTTTTCCCCACTGACATTAATTCATCATCAAAGAGCAGGTGAGTGTTGACCATACATACTCCTCCTTCAGCACCTGGTTCAAACAGTCCAGTACTCACTGTCAGCAGGATTCACAGCTCCAAGCCTAATCCCAACATCCTTCAGGTAACAAACAGTTTGCAACACTAGGTTCTGATGTATTCAGTTTCTTAAATTGTACTGTACATTTCTAACAAGTTTAGAATTGTATTACAGAAATTGTTTTCTGTTGCTTGTATGTTCTGGAAAAGGAACCATTGTTATGTGCCTGTAAAAGTAGTTTCTCAGGTAGTTTTTCCTACTTTTCAATGCTTGTATTTTTGCTGCACACAAATCACTGACCCTTTAGTCTTAAGAACATAAGAACTGATTCCATATGTACCAAACAAAAGAGTATGATTATGACTCAAGACTAATAATGAAATTTAGGGGTAAAACATAAGTTAATAATGTATTTAAAAATATCTTAACAATTCAATACATCTCATTCTAATTGTGTTTAATATTTCCATTTACAAGAAATAAGGTATTTGTAAGTTTAGGTGTACTGACTTTTTCATACAAGTTCCTGAATTTTTATTACATGTTCTTTTTGGTGTCTAAAATCCCTATTTATGAGGACGATCCAGAGCACTTCATTGGTTTTAAGTCAATTGTAACTCTTGCCAATCATCTTGAGCTTGGGATTCTCCATTTATAGTTAAAAACTGTCAAATGATTCGTCGTTAAAGTTGTGCATATCTGGGTTAATTGAAAATTACAGTGGCTTGTAAAATGTATTCACAGTGGAAAAAAAATATTTTTAAACTTTGGAAAAAAGGGGTCTGTTTTCAAATACTTGCATTTGCTGAAAAATGCAATTTGCAATTCATAATGCATCTCAGCTGTAATTACTTTAAGAAGATGAAAGATTTTAAATAGATGAGTGCACTCATTTTGCACAATCGTGTAGATTAAAATAAGCAAATTAACACACCCCCTTTTGATTAAACGGCTGGTGTCTTATTACACTCCTTTATGCACAGAAACAAATGTCAGTACCTATCCCACACACAGGCTAGCATGTCTGGATAGCTGTATGGTACCTTAGTCTTCAAGACAGGTGACTGTATCCCTCTCTTTTTTCCCCTCTCTTTTCTCAAAGCCCCAGCAGCAGCCCATGAGGATTCCTTTTAACTACAGGGCATACTGTAGTTCATATTTCCATAAAACATCATCCTACATCCTATACATGCACAAAATTTAAACAAGAAAACAACAAAATGAAATGGCTTTGTTAGGATACAAAACAAAGACAAACTATAGACAAACAGCAGTCTGTCTTTCCGTATACTACAGTTAGTGCAAATAAAGAGGATACTGGTCCGTCTGAGGTCTTCTGAAGTTTTCTGGAAGATTGGCTTCATATAGTTTTCTGGCCTTAGTGTTGCCCATTTCCTGCACACTCTGAGGAACAGATACAAAGATAATTTACAGACGTTAGCGGAGTACTGTGTCTGAATGCAATATAATGACATTCTTGAAACTCTGAAGTACTGTTACCTGAGAGAGGAGTTGAAGGTTATTTTAGCAATTAAAATTGAACTACTATCACTAAGACACCAAAAAAATGATTTATTCAAAGCAGTTTTCATAAAAGGGTGCTCTGAAGCTATTCATTTGGTGAACTGGAAATACTGAGCAGACAAATAAAAAAAGTGATATGTTAGTTACTAAGATATAGGAAAATTCAGTTTTAAAGACTGTGATTCGTCATACAGCAGCATTAAATAGACTTAAAACTCATTTACATTAAAAAGTTGATTTTTGGAATTATTCTGCATACAATTAAAAGGCAGTCCCTTGCAACTGTGTGATTAAGGACTGGAAGCTGAAATGGATTTTTGAAAATTTACTGCTATGAAGTACAAGGTAGCTGTAAGGCCTCTTCATGCATGTTGGCAATGATTCAGATAAACCCTGTATAATTTTTTGGCTCTCATGTCTGAAACTTTCAAGCATCTCTGAATTCTAGTTCCTGTTTCACTTCCTTCTCGCTGGGTGAACTGGTACAGGGAATCCCCTGACTTTTCACTTCTTCTCTTCTCACCTGAGTTTAGAGGCAGCACTTGTGAAAATGGCGCGCTTGTGTTTATTATGATGTAACAAACAATGGGAGCAAAAGAATGAATTCTGAAGTTGAGGGAAACATTTTGTCTATTGTGTCTCCTGCAGAAGATGTTTCCAAACCTGCTAATGCACTGCTAATGCAAACAAAACTTTCATTAGGAGTTAAAAAAAGAAAAAAAAGTGGGAAATCTTAGATTAATCAAGCATATCTCTAGATTTATACAAATAGAACTACTACTAATAGTAATACTGTACTTATCATCTAATATGTTTTACTCTCTTTAATGCAAAAAGTACAGTTTTGATGTTGCTGCTAAAATGCTTTTGGAGGGCACCATATTCAAGACAATCTTTAAAGAACTGTTCTATAACTAAAAGTGAAAAGTCACCACAGTTGTTAAAAATTGTGTGAAACTAAACAAAGCCCTGACAGAGAGATTGAAGAAGGTATACAGTATATTACAAGGGTTTAATAGGATATTACTTTCTAGCAACAACAACTAACAATGCCTCCTGCAACACTGCTAATAAAACAACCACTTTCATGGATTGCAAAAGAGAGCTTTCTACCTGGATTTGTTCTGGTGTCCACTGATCCAGGTTCACCGACTTCACTCGGGATATGTGGACTCCAAGGTTACGGTGAATCCCAGCACATCGGATACAGATAAACACACCCAGGTTCCAGGAAGCCCATCGTGGACCTGGATGGTGAAAATCAACAGTCAATTAGAATTTCTTTGAATAAATATATATTAATAATAAACAATAAATAATAAATATATATATATAAGATTATAACCTTTATTTGTCTGCACTACCATACCTTTTAACCTGTCAACCTTTCTGGGCAAGACACAGGAGGACTACAAGTCCTGTTTTTGTAAATATTCAAAGTTCATGTAGGGTGCAGTAATAAGTATGACAATGCCACTACTATTAGTTTCTTTGAGGTTACTGTAGCTCACCACAAAAGTTTCATGTTCCAACAGTTTTACAGCACAAAACTTTTCCCGTTTCTGAAACTTTCTCCCTAGACTGTCAGGACAAGCAGTATCCTGCAAAAGAAGCTAAACATTTAGTCAATATACCCGACGAAAGCAAGAGGGATTCGGAAACAGAACTGACAATTACATGTTCAGAAACTGACATCTAGGGCTGCAGAAACTGACAGGTTATAAATCATCCAAGTTGTAGGAAAATGGATTTTTGCAGCACTTTGGCTGCCTATTTTATCTACAACTGTCAGCCATTTTGGGACAGACTTAATTCTTTTCTGATGCCAGATTTAAAATTAAAGATGTAAAATCATCTTTGATTCTGAACAGAAAAAGAAGAGCTATGCTACAGTTACAATATATCCATAACTCAACTAAAAAAACATCTGGAGCTTTTCCATAATCGTCTCTATGCAGAAGAAGGAAGAAAGTTAATCCTCTCAGCCATTCCAAGCAAATGAACCAAATGCTCATTTTCTAAATACACATTTATCTATATTACCATTTTGACGGAAGAATGTATGGTGAAAAAAAAGGCTATTAGCATAAAATATTGGTCACTTCATTTTTTTTACATTGTACATTATTCATATCAAGTGCCAGATAGTCTGACATCAAGTGCTACCTCTAGTCTGAGCATGACATATACGTAACAAGATTTTTTCAATTTTAAAGCACTAGGAAAACAATTGAACTATATGCATTACAATTTATAAATCATAGACCAAAAACAGAGTGACATTGCTTTCATCATGGAATACTGCTTTGGGTAGAGTATGTTAATAATAACAACTCAGTAAAAAAAAAACTTCTGAACAAAGCCAGGCAGCAACAACAATAACAGCTGTTATAAAGGTTTTACTATTCCAATTTATCTTGCTTCACCTGCTGAACAATGGATGGCTTTTTGACATAAAATATCCAAAATGGCAGCCCTTCAACAATAATAAAATATAAGTAAAAAAGGAGGACTAGCTTGCAAAAGAACTGTTGTAGCTGCTAATTAAAACAAACGTCTTTAATATGCTGTCTCCTGACTTTGTCACAGTGTTCAAGGTTTCTAAATGCAATTTCACTTCCTGTCACTGCTGTCCAAAGCGCACGGTTGTGACAGCTCTCATCCACAGTCATCAGCCATCATCGCTTCACTTCATCACTCGGCAGCTCGACATGCCAGGCTAGACATCACAGCTCCAATACACAATAAGATTCTTCCAGATACTACAATTTATTTTAGTCGTGAGACATAAAGTTGTTCAGTTTACTAGCAAGACGGATAGATGTAATCTGCATGCAATCTTTTCTTTACTCTGGCTGCATTAAAATTAACTGCAGGAAAACAAGTGGACAAATGCCGTCTTCTACAATACTTTAAAAACCACTAATTCCAGCACACAGCTTTTTTAGCACAGAAACTCTAATTCTAGGTTGTAATGTGGGGACTAAAATGTTGTAAATGATGTAGCAGCATAACACACTTCAAACAATACCAATACTTTTCATAGACAGCTTCTTTAAACTCAGTGTTACTTAGCTTATATCTAATTTATATCAACAATTTATATTTCTTCTATCTGGATTAACACTCTGCCCTGGGCTACATTAAATGTCATCTGCCATCTTAGAAATTATTTGAGACTTGGTAAACGTCAGGTGTTTACCAAGTCTTAAATCATTTCTAATTCTTTTTGAAAATCCTTTGCAGCCTCTACAGTGTTTGATAATCCTTCTCTTTTGTTATTACCAATGAACACGGGTAATTTAGCAAGTAAGCAAGAATCTCTGATCACCAAAATAAATTACAAAGAAAAGTTGTCCAAGTACAGATCCCTTTGTCCCTTTGTCTGTTACACTCCATTAATCCAAACTCAATCCACAAATATGCATTGTACTGTATATAATGACTATAGTCTGCACTCTAAGAATTAATTATTTATGAGTTACACCAGAAAAACGTGAGTGAACAACAGGGCTCAGCTAAGGAAGTCTCTGCCCAGACTTACACTTCTTTGTGGTACCTGAACTGAATACAGCCTAGGGAAATTTCCCACCCCCACCCTCAGAAGAGGCAAGATAAAAATACAACCCTTTGTGATCTCACCAAATGAGTCACTTTGGACAGAGTAGTAGTTCAACAACACATTGCCAGAAAAAAGAGTACACACTCTTCAAGATAGTATGGTTTTCATATTAAGGCATATCTGATCTTTACCTCGTCATTACCAAGTCTTAACAGCAGATAAATCTAACTTCCTATGACAAATAACACACATAAATTTTACTTTGTCATTATTTATAAAATAAGTGGTGTACTATCTTTCGCACAACACTGTACATGCTGGATGATGGTCTAGTGTGTTAGTGTGGATTTAAAGGGAATGTCACCTTGTATTTTCAACTCCCAAAACACCAGCACTGTCTAAGGTCATTCATAAATCATCAGTTTGATTCAAACATATGACCTACTGTGGGTATTGATTCTCCATATTGGCTATAAAAGGAATACTGCTGAAACAGCTTGCACAACATTAATCACAAAACTCTCTGAAGGTTATACTGTACCTATTATACATGCTTTACCTTTAAAATAAGTGATAACCATAGTACCAATTGAGCGCAGAGCCTCACACTTGTCTGAAGTGTATAAGATGGCTATTCTACTCTACAGGCTACTGTACATGCACAATAAGATTTTCTATACTTATCCCATGTGAATAATGAAAATGAAATAACAACCACTTCTGACAAATAACTGATTTACGATAACTCGTAACAGTTAAACTTGTTTCTCAAGCTTTTGTTGCATGTGTTGTTTCAATTGGTACCAATCTATTCTGAAAGGCGCTCATCTGTTTAATGACTGTAAAGGCTAAATGTCCATTAGTACACTGTCCATTTTGATCAAGGTGTGAATGATTCTGTAAGTCACCTATATAAGCTATAATACCAATTCATTTTTTTGCTTCATATTATTTAAAAAATTAGATAGGCTTTCCAAAGTAGTCCACAAGATCTGAACCAAAGTTTTTCCACTGCCTGGTACAGGGCCAGCTGGAACAGCAATAGCAGTTCTTCACTCTTCTTGGAAGAAAGCCCATATTACTTTCTCAATGTCACCCTGCTACAACAAGAAAGAATTTGGCAAAATTAAAAGTAACCTTATTCTCACTCAGACCATTCAGCCATACAACACATGTGCTGGAGTATTTGTTTGTATAATAATTCCTACATCTATACTTAAAAGAAACAAGTCAGAATATGCTCTTTTAGGATTTTTGCACATCTACAAAAATAAATACAAAGCAAAAGTCTCAAAGTCTTGGGTGCTGACTGGAATCATCTTCAAATCACTTCCAGCTCTGCAAGCATGTGTGTGGCATAATTATTAGAACTATTTCAGAACAGCTCTGGTATGTATTATGTATTCACTATAAGAAATGTAATTGGAAGCTTCTATAGTAGCACATTTATGAACAATACTGTATGATAAATGAAATGCCAATGTAAGCGGTGTACAGTACAGATATTTATGTCTTCTCATAGTTGATTTCCAACAGCTTGTTAAGAATCATCAAGTATTTTTATTGTACACACATTTAAATCTGAATGGCAAATTGTCCATAATTAGGCCTAAGGGATACAATGCCTAAGAATATTAGGAAGGTTACAAACATTTGGGCCGCTTGGTACTTAAAAACAAGGCATCAGCTTCAGCAACATGACTGCGTACCTCGCTTTACACTCCCACAATCCTTCACTTCAATGCACTTCTAGGTAGTTTTCCTGAACTGTGGTTCATGTGTTACTGCACTGGGTTGACTTCATCAATGTTTTTAAGGATTTTGAATACTTGGATATAGATGCCTCATCGTTTTCTTTTATCAAGAATCTGGGCTTAAAGGAATGTCCTAGAATAACAGGCTTAGTGACTTTACTATCATTGTAGGACACTTCTTTAAGCCCAGAATGTAGCTGGTTATCTGTGCTGGACTGATTTCAGAGCAACAGTTTTATACAATGTGGTTACCAGAACTGCACACAATATTATAAACAAGATCACTATACAATTTTTACATAACACCCTTGACTTAAACAATTATTTAACTATACTTCACAAAATTATATTTGCCTTTATTAGTGCTTCACCATATTTATTTTGTTGACCTAAGTCATGTAATAGGTTGCACATGTCCACATTAAACATCATCTGCTGGGGATCATCCCAGTTTTGAGAGCTGTCGTTGTGCTCTCTGGACATTCTCAACCATTGGACTCATTTACCACCTGACAAGCTTGAGAGGACCAGCAGGTCTCTGCAAGTCTGCAGGTGCCTGGCCAGTGAGCTGGTCCAGGAGCCGCCCCTGCACTGACAGGTGGGGGGTACTAGTCCTGTTGCAGCTTAACTTGCAATAATAAACATAAGGGGGCTACTGGGCTGCCCTTGGCAAGAGATGGCTTGAGGGCTGGGCGATCCCTTGACTCAGCTATTTAGTGTGAGTTGGTAGTAAGGCCAAGGGCATGGGCACGGGTCCCTTACAGATCGAATGGTGTCACCTCTGGAGGTGACTCAATGGGTAATAGCACTCACTCTAATAAAGGATGAGTTCTAGGAATGTGGGTTTGAGCCTGGGTCATGTCACTAGCCAGTTGTGACTGGATTCTCCAAGCCACCTTGTGCGGGACGGGGTTAGTTGGCCAGGGCTCTCTCAGCATCCCTGCAGTTTCCTAGGTGCTGCTGTTGGTGAGGGTCTGCCTCTCCTCTGACTGGTGCTGAACCGCCAATATGGGCATGTGTTGCCTGTGACAGTTGGTGGCAGAATGGAGGAGTCCTCCTGCACGTCCTCATTCTCCCCCGTGTGCAGTAATGGGGTTTGCAGCTACAAGTCAAGTCGTAGAAAAACACAACAGGTTATTCCAAATTAGACAGGTATAACAAAACTATTCTGTGATTCTAATTAAAAAATACTCAGAGGTAGGAGGAAAAAATTAAAAATATAAATCTGGTATTTATGAACAGGATGGTTTTTGAAGAAAGAAAAATATAATTACCACCTCTACAACTCATATGCACCAGACAAGGTGAATCATATTCACTATGTACTATGTACATAGTTCACTCTTTCAATTTCAGTTCTTAGAAAACCTGCAGTGCCTTCTTGAGGAAGGGGAACTCCTGCTGGAGTAGCTATGTGTGAGAGTTTCAGTAAGGCCTGCTGTGTGTATCACAAAGCACTGTGGAAGAAAAATCTAAGAAAAAATTGGGAGTCAAACAACAGAATCTCCCATATCCCTGACCATCTATTCTTATACAAGCTTACAGCAACATAGACAGCACTGTGAAGTTCTTTCTCAAGATTTTTTTCTCATTTAAAACACCTTTTTTTACTGATTATGCAAGTTGTTTATCTACTACTGCTCAGAATTTACTTTTACAATTACACTTTGTAAAAGAGTAACGATACAGGTTTTTAATGCATAGCAGGATTATACACTATATATTTTGTGAATTTTTTAAAAGCAAAAGAGACATCAATCAGATAATTAAGTAAGCACCTCATCTATACCACGGTCTACAAGCGAGTACCTCATTCACCCCCTCCCCCTATTATTTGTAATACACCATACAAAGGAAATAACTGTCATACAGTACATTTCTATATTTTAAAAAAACAAAAAGAGCTAATATGCTATAGGAAACTTTACATCATACATGAAAGTTCTTAACTGATGTTGGTAAGAGGGTAATGTACTGTAATGATAAGACAACTTCTGTCACGAAGCTTCTCCTCAACACTTCTCCACATAAACAAACAACCTGGACTTCAGAGTCTACTCATCATCTCTTCTGCTGTCATCTTCTAAACTCCTGCAAGACCTGTCTGCTTGTATTAGAAACACAGGCTGAAAACATGACAGCTCATTTCCATCAGGAAAGCCCAGAGATGACGGAGGCCCAGATGCCTACGTTGTCCTTGGCTCAAAGACTTGATTCAGCAACAACCAGAACTGTGAGTAACAACGGCTAAAGAGCACCAGCACTTTCTTTAAAATATGCAAACCAGGATCTGATTGATCCAGGATCAGGCTGTGGCTGTGGTTGGGACTGATGAAGGTGCTTTTAAGTACAGTAACAGAATTCTCTCGACTACAAAGGAAAGCCACTAAGAAATCAGAAGCCAGAGAGTGAGAACTGTTTTAAAGTGAAACCATTGTAAATAATGGAAGAAAAAATGTGAAAACTGGAAAGAAAACCTTCCTTCTTTTTGAAATGGTGCCACTTTTTACAGCTATCATCATTAAGCAAATATTACCACATAAACAGTGTATTCCAAATCAAAATCTGCTGTTTCAGTCTCGTGTATTTAAGACTACACTAGTACATACACTAAAAAGGTCTAGTTCCAATCTGTGTGGTCCCTTAGTTGTGTGGCAGTGTTGCTTCTGATCTATGGAACCCAATTAGGTTGTCAGGCCTAAATGTAAGTACTGCAATTATTTAATTATTTAATAGGGGCGGTGTGGTGGCTCTGTGGATAAGGATCTGCTCCTGTGGCTGGTTGCCGGTTCATATCCCACGGCCAGCAGAGGAATCCTACTCCGTTGGGCCCTTGAGGAGGGCCCTAAACCCCAGCTGCTCCAGGGGCGCTGTATAGATGGCTGACCCTGCACTCTGACCCCAAGCTTCTCTCCCTGTCTGTGTGTCTCATAGAGAGCAAGTTGGGGTATGTGAAAAAAGACAAATTCCTAATACAAGAAATTGTATATGGCCAATAAGGTGATCTTATCTTATATACAGGGCCAGATTTTTCCTGTGGACAAACATTCTACAGTAAGAGTGTGAAATTAGTCCAGCACACAGGGAAAATAAGAACCATAGTTGTAGTCTAATTACAACTGAGACTTTTCATAAACAAATTATACATTAAATATAGCATAGTACATAGTACTAAATGCCTGGTAAAGCTAAACAAACAGTGACAGTATCTCAGAAGGCTGCAAATTCACTGTTGAAAATAATATATATAAAATAATATACAAAATGTATATAAACTTTCAAGCACATCTGAACCTGAAAGGTGCAAGCCTACAGTAAATACAGGGCCTTAATGGTTCTTTCCCTAGAAATACAAATTACAAAATGCAATTACAACAACTCCTCCCCAGAGTGAAATTACACCATTGGCTTGTTGCCATGGGAACACATAAGAAAAGAAGTGTAATATGATGATTTCAGTGTGTACATAAGAATGTAAGAGATGTTCTTATTACAACTATGCAGCACAGGATCAAGAGTATCGCTTTCAATTAAACATGCATTTAAGTGTCGATTACATTCTACTGCATTATATAGGAGACTAGGCAATGTTTTTGTTTAGTGAAGAAATTAAATTGTTACAAGTAATCAGTCACACAAAGGCTTTTAATGCTTGATGTTACAAGAAGATGGTAATTGTACTGTACCTGTAAACCAGTTGGGAAAACCAGAGATCAAAACACCCACTTCGAAGACATAGCGGGGGCAATACAAAATACATCATTTAAAGCTTTTCCTCTGGCAATAATTTAAGTCAGACATCAACTAATTTTGTAGTCAAGCCATAACTGGCTATTGTGAGTAATTGGCAAATTACTTTTTTTCTGTTCTACATTGTCCAAAACGCCTGTCTCTCATTTGACAGGCATAAAAGCACACCTTATTAAAGTGTTAGAAATGTTACATCTTCTAAAATTAAAAAACAAAAACAAATGCTGTCTTCCACTTGTTAAATCTTTCTTCTCGTACAGTACTGCAGCAAAACAAGAGGCAGGAGTATTTGGAAATATATTAAAATAAAGGGAAAACTAATTGGAGTTTTGTGCATTTTCCTCTAGGAGACATAAGTTCTTAAAATCAGTAAGATTTGTAGAAGTGTAGTATAAAAACAAGCTTTGTTTAATCAAATTTTCCTAACCTACAGGGATAGAATTACCATAATGTTATTATGAACTGAAAAGAGGTAAAGAAATTACATCTCCTTTCTCTGAGGCATTTTAAAGATTTATTCCTATAAGGCCTACATATTAAAAGACCTTTCCAGTGCGGATTATTCAGCATAGTGTGCTTGTAAATCATGTAGTAAATCAATTAGAAATTAAACTTTTATTTTAGCTTTTGGTATTCATTGCTATTCAGATTCAGTAGACTTTCCAAAAAAGAAACACAGAGGTGATCATTAAAGAACAACTGTAATAATAAAAAATGACCAACAGTACAGAAAATATACAGATATGCACCAAACATATGAAAACCATACTGACTTTCACAAGGCCAAGCAGGCCGAACTTAACAACACAGCCCGTTGTGGGGAATTCTGTTAATATTCTGTTAAATAACCTCTGCATTACAGAGTAATTTTTAACCTTCTTTTGTAGTACTTTGGGAAAATAACTTCCTGTCACTGTGATACTTTAATCTAGTTAAATGTATGTGCTTTACCCACTAAAGATCGGCAGCCACCCAACTAAGGGCTTCTATGTGAAGCTGTCAAAGGTCTCAAAACATTTAATCGCTTTGAGTGTTGAAGTAAGTCTTTGGTGCTATTTTTTAAAACAATTCCCCCACATTTACCTAACAAATAATCAACAGAATAATGATGAGTCATTTAATGCATTTTGGAGTGCATACCTAGCTCTGATTCTAGTAAAGCTGAAATCCAGGAAGCAGCAGCTGTTCTTAGAAGCAGCCAGTACATCATATCAGCTGCTCCAATTTAATTCTATTCTACTAGGGGCAGGAAATTAACATTTCTCAACTGTTTCACTGCACTATAGAACCACATGCCAAAACACAGATTAGTTGAATTGTGGCTTCCATGGTCTCTCAGTGCTATCTGGATCAAAGGTGGCCGACTGATTTATTATTCGTATTTAAACAAAATCAAGCGAAAGCCAATAATTTCTTTGGAAATAATGAGAAAAGGTCCATTCTTCCCTTTGCATTGGAGATTCCAGTGTGAGCCGCTCATGGTGGTAACAGGTAGAGTCTGAGGGCAATACTCTGAAGCTCACGGCAATCATGTCAAATATGTATATTAAATTAATCAACATTAGGTTACTGATGTCATCTTTCATCCAGAAGAATAAAAAAAATACTCTATTCCAGTGCAAATGCTATAGTATAGTGATGACGTTTAAGATACAATATGAATTATCAAGTTTGTCTGGAGACTTTGCAACCAAGAACCTTGTTATAGATGAAGCTTTATAATATTTCTGTAATAGCCAGTCTTTTTAAAGAAATGGTCATATTTTTATTTTTCTCTTCCAGATGTCCTTAAACGCATAGATCATTCCCTAAATCTATCATTATTCCTATTCCTAAAACTGCCAAGCCTAGTGGCCTTAACAGCTACAGGCCGGTAGCCCTCACATCACTCCCAGTGAAAACTCTTGAGAGAATTGTGAAGCAACACATCACAAAGAGCACACAAGCCCTCATCGACCCCCTGCGGTTTGCTTACAGGGAAAGGAGGGGAGTGGACAATGCAATACACTCATTGTTAAATCTGGTCTATCAACATCTGGACCAACCAGGGACCTCTGTAAGGTGAAAAACCAACAGATCAGGAAATCTTTCATCCACACTGCAATCACACTCTTAAACAATGCAAAGTAACTGCCTTGTCTCTTGTTTCTTTCTTCTGTAACACTGCTGTATTCTCTTCCCTTTTTTATAATGTGTATTGTCATTGTGTTGTGTTTGACTGTGCTGTAAAACAAATTTCCCCTAGGGGACAATAAAGCTTGAAATTGATAATAAAGCTTGAAAGCTTGAAATCTGACTACCCAGTACAGCTTTCCTAGTCATGACTGGAGCCAGATATCTCCAGTGCCAGACGGGAGGGCAAATTAAGTGCTCGTGCTCATCACGATCATCACTTGAGAAGTAACACTGTTTACAATTTCACCCTTCTTTTATAACACAGTTTCAGCAATAGACTGAAAAACACTGTCAATAAAGAACTGAAACAACATTGTAACAGAAAGCTGCTAACATTTCTTTTGGTTTGAGTACATAGTTACAAATCCTGACACACAATGTAATAGTCATATTAGTACTGTATTAAACCAGCATTAAGAAAGAGCCGATATATAACTCTCTATAGCGCTACCTAAGGAATTCAAATGTATACATAACAATCAAGTAATAGGTTTATTCGATTCTGACAAGAGAAGAGAGAAAACAATGTTTCAGGAGCCTTCTTCAGGTGTGAACCAGTACACCAACCTGAACCACTACATAACAACCAAATAGGTAATAATGTAAGGCATCTAGACACACAGTATGATCCACATTCAAGAAGCTAGTGCTAGATAATGGGATCTGTCCACCAACAGTTAAATGAAAAATGCTATAGTGCATTTTTAAATAGAAGCCTGAGCAGAGGCCTGACTGATGAATCATATTTTAAAAATGTGTATTATGGTGATGCCTCTAATGTTTCTAGGTAGAGTATGTCAAAACCTGGGATCTGTAGACCTAAAAGAATGAGTTTTGAAAGAGTGGTCCAAGAGCTGGGCAAAGAGAATAGGTCAGCTGAGCCAACTGCTGAATTATATGTAGGAAACAACAGATGAGTTCAGAGAAATAAGGAGGTGCCAGTCTGTCCACATCACAGAAAGACAATGGAGCTGACATGAGATGGGGGTGTTGTAAGAATACATTTTGGCATTTAACAGTCTAGCTGCAGAGATCCGGACTAACGGTACATCTTTCGTGGGAGCTTAACGGCAACTGAATTACAATTTACATAAAAGGGCAAATCTGGTGGGATCAGGAAAACCCAGGGCAACACTAAAAACAAATTTAAGTAACATGTCAGGTTAATTCTTAAATGCTTGAATGTCATGTCATAAGTAAAACACTGGAACTTGTATGAAGTGTATGAGTGTATGAACAAGGAACTGTGACAATATTGGAAGAACAAAAACATGGCAGGAGGAAACAACAGGGATGAATAAAAGGAACGAGTAAACCTTTTTTTACAAAGAAAAAGAAAGGATGGTTTGGGATTATATATCAAAAACAACCTGAAAGACAAAAGTGACGCCAAAGGGTACAAGGGTTTCAAATCTATGTGGGTGAAAATGGAAAATAAATATGTGCATCTTTTTGGCCAGAATCCTCAACAATCAGCCCATTGACATGGCAGCCTCCTGCCAATCTGCGTGAGATTTCATTATTTTCTGAAAAAAAAAATCTCACAGTATATTTCTATTTAATTAATGTGAGCTGACTGGAATTTCACAGGTCCCACTGAGTGCTCATAGTAAGTTTGCGTTCTGCTCCATTAGTTCCCTGCCGGAACGGCTTGTGCAGAACCAACTCTATCAGACATACTTTAGCATATTTTAGAAAAAAATCACATTCACTTCATGCTGAAGCTTGATTGTAAACTGGCAAAAATGAACCAGTAATGAGAGAAGAAAAACTGTATATAGCTCATATTCAACATGCACAGCATGGCAACTGTAGAGAATGATGAATTATATTTGTGTCAGCCTTTTCAATCAAATATATAGGTAAGTAATTATTTTTTCAGCTATAGACTAATTATTTTGCTCACATGTAATGTGCTGAACAGTGTAGCAAGTCTATAGCAAGGTGAGTCACCAAATGTTTTTAAAAATGTCATAAAATAAAACTCATCTGTTTGTAAAGCACTGTACACAAACCAAGTTTCTCTACAATGCCTATAGAAAGTCTACACACCCTTTCTAAAGTATCACAGCCTAAATTGTACCTTTACTTACACATTGTAAAACAAAACCTCAAACCACAAAAACAGTGTTCAAACAAAGAAATGGGCTGGATTAATGTACACACCCCTTAGTAATAGCAATTGCAAATCAGTTCTGATGTAACCAATTACTTTCCAAATCACAAATGTTAATTAATCTCCACTTGTATTTAATTGTATTGATAATGATTTTAAAATAGAACAGTTGTTCCTGTGGGTTTCTTCTGCAGGGTGGTGCATCTTAAAGTAAAGAGCCAACTTTGGGCAACAAGGTGCTATCAAAATACCTCTGAGATAAAGCCTGGAAAGACACCGAGCAGGAAATGGATATAAAAAGATTTCAAAGGCCTTAAATATCCCTTGGAACACAGTCAAGACCATCATTAAGAAGTGGACAGTGTATGGCTCCATCAAGAACAGAACAAGGCTGAATTGAGTAAATTTACAGATGGAAGAGTGTGTTCAAGAGAGGTGTTTTTTGTACGTTAGAATTTATGTGAGTGAATGTACAAATTTTATCTTTACAAGCCTGTCAGCATGAGAGCTTCCAAACTTGTACTCAAGCAGAATCTACAGAAAAGCACAATTAGAACTGAGACTATAAGAAGGTACTTTTAACACAAAAGGTTGCGGGAGTATGGAACAATCTTTTTGAAACAAAAAACCTGGCTTGTTTCAGGAAACATAAGGAGGAGTCCTCTGGATTAATTAGCAATCCTCAACCAAATAAGGTAAATAAGCAGAATGGCCTAGGCTCATTTGTGACCTTTCTATGTTCTTAACTTTACAGGCTACATCCTGAGCACAAAATGCACTCTAAGATTAAATGGTTTCAATTAACAAAGCTTCAAATGCTTAAAACCTCTTAGTACAATTAAATAGAAGCATAAAAGCAAAACCCATGAATGTACGCATTTTCAACTATAAAAAAAAACTCTCTCTTCTCATGTTATAATTTTGTTAGCCACTGTTTCCATTAAAGACCGAGTGCTGTGGGTTAGAAAGGCTCAAGCTAGTTTAATTGACTGCAGTGCAGTCTGCCAACAAGATAAACAACAACAGGCCACCATGAATTCCAATCAGGAGAAATTTGCGGCCCTTTATATCGTGGCTAATCAATCAGTCCACAACAAATCCAGAATAATCTCACATTTACAAATCGGAAATAGATTTTCTTCACTTTCAATTTCTGACACAAGCTAAATTAAACTTCTGAAATTGTTTTTCCTTTGTGGAGCACCTTAAAACAAATATAGACAGGATGACTTTTAAACTAAGCAGATTCTTCAGTTGTGACTGCTTAGTCACTTCATTTGCAGAGACAATGCATACCTCAACAGAAGGAAATTTTTTTCTTTTCCTGATGCCTCATAGCAGCTACATTGATGGTTGTAATTCTATTGTCACTTTTGCATATCTATCCATAATTCAAACAAAAAGCTTGCTTAAATACAATCTTTTTGAAAAGTGACAGTTAATAAAAACTCATGTAAGATCTGACACATGTAAATTTTATTATATAGTTTTTCCACAGAGCTGCCCTACAAGCTATTTTTAGATCTTTAATTTTACTCTCACATTAATTCTTGACAGTATTTCAAGTGAGTAAATCAAGATCACTAAAGTTTTCCCTATTGCTCTAGCAAGGAGTCAGAGAAACTAACAATAAATGGGACACTTTCTTCTACCACTGTTTATAATAAAACCTTTCATTTTCCATTTAGTTTTATTTATTGACCAACCTTTTCTGCTAGTGCATTTTTCTCTATCCAAAAAGTCACATATGAAAACTCTGAAAATGCAATTTTTTAATAACCTTTTTTGTCAAGATTTTTATAGAAGAGTATGCATAACAACATAAGAATTGAATTTCTTAGCAGTGAACTAACAAATCAAGCCACTTTGTAGTATCAAGTAATTGAAATTGTGAACAGGACTGATAACATAAACCCAATGGAACTCTCTGGGATCGACAACTGGAAAAGAGCCTTGGGCACTCTTTGTGTAAAGGTCTATGGGACTTCGTTTCATTTTCATTGAAAGCCCTTAAGAAAACGAAACCTGGAATTACTTAGTTACAAGATATAATGGCCTCCTTTCAACTTACTGCTGTTTCTTTCCATTATTTTGAACCTGACAAAAAAACAAGAGGAAAGTTAACATTTGGCCACACTTGATAAAGGCATCAATCAAAACATTCAAGCTTGAATATGACAGAGAACACCTTTTTTTACTGAAACCATTACCATTTTATAGCAATGGTATATAGCATATTATCATTACAACTGTGCCTAGAATTTCTACTGACACTAACAGATCATACCATTTTTAAAAATAGTCATTCTTCTTAATGCAGGTAACACCACAAAGACCATCTTCCTTTGTTATATCATATGATTGTTCTATAAAACAAAAGAAAGCATTGCCTGTACCTCCGTTTGCACCTGTCAAAGGTGTCTGACGGGTCTCCCTTTAAAATTGCTACCTGCAAATAATTCATTAATCTGAATAGTGAATTTTTACTTAGTGAACCTCAATGTAAACCTCTCACCTTGAGAAGCAGTTAAAGCTGTGTGATCAGTACATTGTGCACAAGCACATAACCCTGAACACAGTGACGATTACTCAGAACAGTTTTTGCTATCTTCAAGAACACAAAATAAACTAAGCAATGCCATCATGCAATCATCAAATAATTTTAAACTCAATATATAGTTGAGATAGAAATTAAAAAGCAGCATTTTTGTTCTGCTGAAAAAAACTGGGAAATAAACAGTGCTATCAATCAGACATCACTGCATCAATCACTCCTCAGCCTATTAATCTGCACTACAAGGAAAGGATCTGAAGAGAGCTGGTTTCTTTACATGCAGAAACACCTGCACTTGTATTTTGAGACATGAGACAGTAAGCTGAAGTGCAGAGCTCAGCTGAAGAATAAACCAACAGAAGCATGAAGATTAACAAATTCCGCAGAGAGTTTTCCTCTGACAAGAGAATCGCAGAGACGTTGAATCAGATCTATGCTGCCTCTATGTCAGTCCAAAAGGCAGATGCGCTTTCAAATAAAAAGACATGACTTCTGAAGCATGAAATTGAGCCTTTTTTTAAAGAAACCATAGAATTTCAAAAACAGGATAAAATACCTTCAACAGATCCTTGTTGAAATCAAAACATTACTCACACTCCCCTCAGTTTTAAATCGGGAAACAAGCAAACAAAATGTGGGAAGCCAGCTGCTTTGTCCTTAGGTAATGCCTGGGGTTTAGCCTGCACTGGTTAAGACAGAAGTGTTCTCAATGGCTTCAGTAATGAAGCTGCTAATTTTGTACAGTATATTACAATACTGGGGATTGTTCTTAAGAGCTATCTATTGCATTAAAATCCTATTTAGTTGCTCAAGGATGCCCCAAACTTCAAATGTTGGCGAAAAAAAATCCATCCATCCATCTGGCAGGGTAGCCTGTCCCAACAAGTCATGAGCGCAAGGCAGGGTACACCCTGGATGGTACACCAGTGCATTGCTGGGCAGACACACACTCACACCATAGCCAGTTTTCCCCAGAAGCCACTTAACGTCCCAGCATGTCTTTGGCCTTTGGGAGGAAGGGACAGCACCTGGAGCATGGGTGTCCCTTGTGAACATGGGGAAACATTCAAACGTCAGCCAGATAGCACCCTTGACCTGTAACTGAAGCCAGGACCCCAACGCTGAGAGGCAGCAATCCTGCCCACTGTGCCACTGTGCAGCCTGCAGTGTAGCATGAGCAAAATGACATGTTCAGAAAGCAGTTTCTGCTTCTCAACACACTTCGCCCATCTTACTCGGCTGCAGCATTTGAAAGTTTTGTTACGTTTACAGCAATTAAAAATTGATATATTATGGACCATCTGAATTCTTGAAAACCATGGATTCGCCCATAAAACTCTCTTAGTTGGGCAAGTGTACCAGGCTCTTCAGTCACTATTACTAGGAACTGGAGTTCTCTTTGACTGATTTTCCAACGTGAATTTCAATACTACAGCACCAAGACATGGATACAGCCTCTTCTAAACCCACTCAAAATAACATTTGAAATATAAGTCATGCAGTTAATTTGAATAACATTTTAACTAACCAGAATCATTTTCAGATCAATTTTTAAATCAAGTAAGATATCTTACACAGGCAACTTTATTTCAATAGATGTTTTATATTTTTTGCAGGTGTAGCTTTTTTAAAAAATCATTTATTGTATTTATTTTTTCCCAAATTCTGCCACAGCATCAAGTCATTTATAGCTGCACTTTCACCTAGGGTGGGCTAAAGAACACCCAGGAGTCCTCTTCTCCCAGTCAAAGAGAGGCAGTGTTAATGGGGGACTCAATTATCAGAGGTTCAGAAAATACTGTGAGACGAGCAGTCTCGTGCAGTGTGTTGCCTGCCTGCCATACTGTAGAGCTCTGTGAACAAGTGGGCAGGCTCATGGCCAGAGCCCTGGTGGAGCCAGCTGTCTTCATCCATTTTGAAACAAACCACAAAAAAGGCTAATTGGCAATACTGTTACTAAACCTGGCTTCTATCAGGAAACCTGGATGAGATACTCATATCAATTAGCTACTAGTACCCAAATGTAACAAATGAACTCCTCACATTTGTACTCTTCCAAATCTAAGAAATCAAAATATTAAATTTATTAACAATATTAAACATCTTGCTTAGATGACAGTTCTTTAGTATTTTTTAACATAATATATGACTGGATGCAAAGGAGAAGAGATATTTTAATATAGTTTTGTCATCAGATTATTTTTCACACATGGAAAGTTTTATTAACTGCAGCCCTGCAACATTAATGGTATCTATGACTGCCAAAGGCATGGTTTTGGTTTCACGTGAGAGATGTACAATAAAATCTCATCATTCAGCTAATTTAAATGTCATCTATATCCCAGAAAAAATGACTGACCACATAACATACCTAAAATGTTCTTTTTACATAGCTCTACCTTTGCAGGTCAATGTTATTGAGCATACAGTTCCAATGTTCATATATAACTCTAACGTTAAGTTCTGCCTTTAAGTAAGCTTGAAGAGAAAACAGCTGTTCATGGTAGTAGTATTTCAATGTTACTGTTACAGATTATATCAATTTTAAACATTACATTTTTGTTTTGTTTATGTTTTTAAATACTTATAAGTCTACCATTTCCACTGGCATCCTCAATACTGTTGCACACTGTCCAAAATGATGATGATAAAGATTACTTTTGCCCATTACGTACAAAGGAGCAATATGGTTAAACAGAGTATGTAATTGCCTCCTCTTCAGCAGGGAAAACTCTGCCCTTTTGCTCTCTCCGTAACGGCACAAACTTGACTGTTTGTGAAGTATCTATATTGGTGTCTGACAGATAGACATTTTTTAATTAAAGTGTACTCCTCAATTTCAACATTGGTAGACAAGGGGACTGTCAGGCCGTCTTCATTACTGAGTTAGCTTTGTAAATAGCAGTTTCCCTTTTCTCAGATCCTGATCCTGGTCAAGCCATTTTCACACCTTCTGAATTTTTTTAATGCAGTAGTGTATATACACTGAAATCAATAAAAACACAATAAATGCTCTTGGTGGTGCACTTCTATTACCTCACAGATATAGATATATATCCACACATACCGGAACACATTCAGGTAACATAAATTAAACAGGATTGCTGCAAACTAGCACATGCTTATTATTTCTGAAATAAACAGGAGGCAACGAATGTAGGTCTAGATGCAATTCTCGTTTGCCATTCTGCTCACGCAGGACCCCAAGAGCCTGTGACTGTCATCACGGATGAGCCGTTAATGCACTGCCAGAGTTCCCTGGAGCTCCTGTTCTATTGACCCTCCAGGCAGCACCAGGGGGTTTCCTGTTGTCTCTGACAGTAATGGGAACAACTCTACTTCACCTTGTTGGGGAGTGTCACTTTGGGAAAACTCTAGCTTCGCTGAAAACTAAACAGGAAATAGGCATAGTTTAGGCAAAAGTTACACAGATGACACAATTTTCAAGACTAAGAAGTTCTTCATTTTTAAGCTTTCAGGAAGCAGACTGCTCAGGCACAGTATTGCAAACCTTTAAAGTCCTGATGCACATATACAACTTAATAATCTCAGGTCATCTGTCTGACTGCAAATATTGCCTTTTCTATCAAAATTCAAAAGACAAAACATTTGCAACACTTTATGCTCATAAAATACACATTTTCTTTCAGTCCTTCACACTGCCAAGCCTCTTGCTCCACCTAGTGGTAAGTAATACAGCAACAGGCAAAATCTAGGAACAGATAACATGTTCAAACAAATTGATGTACATGTTAGGTTTTCAAACTACTAATGTTTTTCATAGGTTAAAAATAGTTGTAGATGTCATAGCAAAAAGAGATGCATTTAACTGAAAGTCACATTACAGGATAATAACTAGCTTATCACCACAATCAGGGAAAATAAAGGCAAGGATGTTAGAAAAGCAAATCTAAACTCTTGAGTATTTAACAACACCAAGTTCTTTAAAGCCTTTGAAATGGGAAGACTGAAATATACAAAATGTATGTGCACATGGAAGAGTCTGGTTTGTGACTTCTGTTTAAGCCCATGAGTCCTGTCTGCTCCAAAGAAAGCAAATATCACTCAGAAGAGCTAGAAAATCATTATTTTCCATTTTAAGTGTCTACTACTAAGTAGTGGCTTCTCCAATTGGGCCTGCAGGCGGTCACCAAGTCCTGTTACACCACCGGTCTCCTTAGAGAAAACATCTCAAGGCCACATCAGGCAAAGCAGCACTACTTCACCTCCTTATTTCCTGAAAAGATACACTGAGAACAGATCAATGGGAAAACAGGTTCTATTCATAGGCACCTACATCTCAACAAACTATACAGATGCAGACATTTAAAATGCACGAGGTGTCCGGTGGTATACCGCAACAAGTAACACAGCATGATGAACTGAACCACGTCTTGCCATGTTTTTTTTTTCAACTAACCTGATGTTGCACTGCAGTACCCTGTAAAACTGCCAGGTGGAGCAGTGAATCCTTAAAGTACCACACCTGCAAGTGGTCAGACCAATCTTAATTGAATTATAAAAAAATAAATGTTTATTAACCAATTTGCTAATCACACTACGGTAGAGTAAGTATACTTTGCTAGAGACAGTTTCATCAATAAAATGATTATGCACAACTCAGAAAGATACTGATATATCAATATAATATTAACAGAATTATCATTTTTTAATTGCTGTATACAAAATTCTTAGAACTTGTGTAGAAATAATCAGAAAATTTTAGATTTTGATTATTAAAATCTATTAACATAGTGGTTTTAAAAAGATATTATATTTAAAAACAAATAAAAATGGAAAAAACAAAGAAGACGTGATCTGAAAGACATTAAAAAACTTACAGTAAGGTGGACTGTGGATGATACAAGTCTGCATTAAAGGGTTTTTTTAAGAAGCAGAAACCACAATGTCGCCATGACAACTCTGCAATAATTACAACAAAATATTTTTGTTTCATAAATTGTAGTTTCCTTGTGCATTTCAGTAATTTTGTTTAATTTTACATTCAGCCTTTGTTATTCATATCGTCTTCTTACAAAACACTTCAGGACTGTTTGGTTTCACTTCCTCTGCAAGCATTTATAACAATCAGTAATTTTAATTATTTCTTGTATATATATATATTATATATTACGTTTCTTTGCAGTTAAATGGAAAATGAAACTTCCAATAAATAAGCCCCAGATTCAATTCCCAGCCAATGCACGTTTAACAATTTGCCCCTTTGGGATAGTACTCTTTCTCTAATAATAATAATAATAATAATAATAATAACAATAACAATAAATCCTTACGGTTATACAGAGATTACAGAGTTTTTCTGAACTTTCCATTCAAAGCACTTTACATTTTAATAAATAACATTAATATGTATAGCAAATATGAAATGAAATTAATATAATAATAAATGCAGTTCTAACTAAATTCTAAGTAAAAGTAAATACTATTTGAATGAAAATTGAAATTGGTTTGAATAATTAAACATAGCAGAATTTCATTTAATTTAACACGAGATCTAATTCATAGTCATTTGCAATAGGTAAAAAACAGGGCAGTGTCTGTTCACAAATTTGTTTTTTTCAGATGCAAATGAACCTGGCTTCTTTCCTGGGCCCACTCCTACAAGGGGAGCATGGCAACATGATTGAAAGGCAAAATAGCATATCTATGTGAAATACTATGTAATAGTTCAGGAACAAAAATATGAGAAGCTGCTTTTTTTAAGAAAATGTGTTTCCCAGCAGTAGCTAGCAAACACATGAAAACTGCCATAGGGGGAGAGTAAAGAAAACCAGTTACTGGTCACTTGTCCACCACTTGAGCACTAGACCAACATTCTCCAGGAGAGTCAATCTCCAGGGTCATCAGCCTGCAGGCCCAGCAGGCACTGCCACTTGCAGAACTCCACTGAACTGATCAACTAATGACGTGGTGCAGGTTAAGATTGAGACCCCCAGGACACAAAGTTTTAAGCACCATTAAAGAATTTCCACTAGAGCGTATCCTTTCTAAGCAGAGTACTAAAACTCCACCATGAGGGGTGAAAGCACATGCACAAGCAGGTCTTGGAGCCCAGGGCAGAGAGAGAAGAAGCCTACAGTGGGAAAGCATTTCCTTCAGCAAGCCCTGACAAGAAACACAATGGGAAGAAACAGTCTAAAAGAGGAACTGCTTTGTTTTCAGGAACAGGGTACTTTTTGCCTGTTGAGTTTGTAGAGGTGGCTTATAACTATAGGGGGATCAAAATGCAGAGGAGGATTCTGCAGAGGCAGCGGAAAAGCAACTTAGAGAAAGCAAGGGGGACTGAAGATGGGAGAAAGAGAAAAGCACAATCGTTAGCACAGTGCAGGCCAGGAGAACAAAAGTGCTCTCTCTCAGTGCTAAAGTAACATCTCCTGCTTGGAGATTCTGGATCAATAGCAACAATAATCACCTAGGCTAGACTAGGACTGCACTGTAATCTTGAGCGTCAGATATTCTATAGGCAAAAGTCCATAATATATCCTACTCAAGAACCTTAATACTGAGGAAAATTCCAAGCTAAGAACACTGCAACAGATGTTGAATTTACTTGAAATTAAAGTACTATAGTTTTAGAATAAAATGAAAAAAAGTAATGCATCAACCATAACATGTTAAATGAAAACTTTAATTATGTCACACCACACACAGCACTGGAGAACTTGCTCCCCCTGTTGACTTTCAAGCAGTTCAGGCTCCAGCTGCCTCTTCAAGCTTGAAATCACTGTGCTCACTGGACTCTTTTCTTAACAACAGAGGGAGCTGGAAAGAGACTGAATCTACACACTTATGCATATTTTTTTTGCTTAACTGCAGCATTGCCACAAAAGTTTTAAGAATTTGACTTTCATAAACTGAAATAAATTATTTTTAATTTTCAGAACCAGCAAAAAACATGCATAATACATATTCAGTGCTCATTTATGAAAGCACAAATTTTACATTTTAGAACACTTCCCATTCATTCTTTCTTTATAGTCACAATTAAGAACTAAAAATATTTAAAATAAAATAGTAGTTTGCCCTAGATCTTCAGATTTAACAGACAAAATCTGCTGAAGGGGAATTTTGTCTGTAAAATCAGAAATACTAGACTTTCCCCATAATAACACTAAATTACACTAACATTCTAACAATATGTAAAACAAAGCTCTGTAAAATGCGCAAACAATAAAACTAGTTAAAAACCTCTAGGTTTAAAACTGAGGAATATCAATGGCATCCAATAATAACCCTTTTGTTTTTGATGGGTATTGTTTGTGTTTTATATGCTTTTGTGAATTTTATACAGAATGACACATGAAATAAAGAGTGTGCATATTTAAAGGATCAGTTTTCACTGACTGAGTAGATTGCCACTGTTACAAAAAATAAGTTAAAAGTTCCAGCAAGCATATGTATAGTATCCTTTTTTCTCATATGACTGTTTTTTTATGAAAAAATGTTATTTGTGATTTAACAGACAATTGCCAATAACAGACTCCCCTTTGTGTGTGTGCGTGCCTGCATGTGCCCTGTGATGGACTGCCGGTTCCAGGGTGTGTCCTGCCTTGAAACCGTTGCTTGCCGGGACAGGCTCTGGCTCCCCATGATCCTGTATTCAATAGCTTAGAAAATTGATGCTTGATTCTTGTGTCTGTGGTCCTGTAAGCATAGTAGACAACCTCTACCCATTCACATTAATAAAGAGTGATTTAACCACAGATTATTTGTTAAATATGTATCTTTCTTGAGCTTTTTCAATTCTTTTTAAAGAACACTAAGCTATTATTGATTGCTAAACACTTTGGAAAAACACCAACGCTGTTAATCTGAACACGTATGTTGAAATCAGTTTTAGGATTTTACTGTATCTCAGGAAAAAAAAGCATATTTTTCACAGAAAAGGGAGGAATACTCAAACCAAACCAAAATCCAATTCTGTACTTAGCCTACGTTTGCAGGGATGACAATACATTTCATCCCACAACCACAAGGTGGAGCATGATTTAAAAAAGTAATGAGGGCTATCCAGTGAAACACTTATAGCTAAAGGGACACTAAGAAAAGCCCCAAACATAAACATTCATAAAAATCAAAATGGTCTCTTATCATTAGATATAATACCATTAAATGAAGTATAAAATATTAAAAGTATAACTGTGTATTAAAAGATGTAATACAAGATCTGTTAGAGGAGATTCACAGGGTGTTGATTTTATGCACTATTGTACTGGATTATAGACATAAACCCCCACATAATTACTTTTAACAAGCCACACAATTAATTGAGTGGCGTCTGTCTGTCAGGAATATAACTGGTTCACACAATTTCAGACTAAACCCACCTGTCTCTGTAATGTTCAAGGAAAGATTCAACCATGTAGACCAAAGAGCTAACCTGAATATTAAAGAAAATCTGTGGCAAGACTTGAAAATTACATCAACAATCCCAACCAACTTGGCAGAGGCTAAGCACATTTGCAATGAAGGGGCAAAAGTGCACTATCCTGGTGTGCAAAGTTGGTTGAGACTTATTCAAAAAGACTTGCTGCTGTAACTGTCACCAAAGGTGTTTCTACTAAGTATGTACTCAGGGGAGAATATTCATGCAATCTACATAATTGATTGCAATTCAGAACGTCATCTGAACGTCTTTGCTGACTTCTATTTCTTCCACCCAGAAAAGGTGTTCACTTTGTGCATGCAAGTTTTGAGTAAAAATATATGCTTTAAGAATGTGTAAGCATCTTTTGGAATTCAACAATATGGTGACATTATTAGAAGGGATAATTGTTTTTACACTGCAGCTGGCCTGTTTTCCCTATTCAATAATATGTAGAAAAGAAAATGATCAGTGTTATTTGATAATCAACAATGAGTTAGCCCAAGCCCTTGTTATAAATGGTGAAAAGTATAACTTCTATAGAAAAAGCTAATTACAGCATGTGAAGCGGAGTGACTCACAGCAAGTGTTGAAATTCCCAAAGCCAGAGGACGTTACCACTAGTATCAAAGCAGGAAAGGTGCCTCATTATTTGCATGTTACTTCTTATTCCAATATGCAAGTGCTTGCCACGAAATGGGCTTCTTAAGGGCACAGAGGCCATTACAGATGCCTGTACACATCAGATAAAACTGCAGAACTGCAAAGCACTCCAAACATACTCAAGATTAAAACAAAAAGCCTATTCATAACTAATACACAATACAGTCTATACTACAGGGTGTTTAAGAAGAAATAATGTCCACTTATGATTTCAATAAGTCATCTGCTATGAGCTGTAGAGGAGCCATTACAGAGTGATACTTAAATGCTAAACAACGTGAGTTTTATGTCAGAACATGCAGTGTAACTTTAGCAACAGTCTCTATTTACCCAGTCACTGAGCCCCTGGACACAGTAGAAATTCAATAATGGCTCTGATCTTCAAAAATAAGCAAACCTGCTATTTCAAAAAACGTTAGAACTAAACTTTCAAATATGATGACGAGAGGCAAAACTGTTATATGTCTAGTGTGTGGCATTAATAGCAAAACACTTAACTCAGAAACAATAAAGGAATAGACATCAGGTCAAGTCAGTACTTCCCAAATCTTACTCAGATTCTGAAGTTGCAACGAGAGAACAACACACAAAGTCCAAATACTTTAATAGACACAAATTCACTCAACTCATCAAAATGCAACAGCCACATTGAACCTTTATTCATATATTCATATATAAAGTAGACTGTATTCAAAGTACTGCTGCAGCGCAAATGTTCTTTTTTAGATTTCATCTAAAATGCTCCAGAGATCCAAACCAAGCCTACATGCAGATGGAGAAATTCTTGTAGTATAAATTTCACACTTCAGAATAAGACAGCTCTTCATGCTGCACTGCAGTTTAGACAGCCAATTCAGTGTGATTGAAAGACACTTACAGGATGAAAACCGGAGATTACTGTGTCCTAAAAGGGTGTTTAAGGAGGCCAGTGAAAAGGCATGAGCCAGTGGGAGTGGAATTACAGCCTTCAGTCCTTTTGTACTCAGCCCAGCCCAGAGATGTTTACCTGCTCCGCTCCTCAATATTACTTTACCTGCCAGAGAGCACAGAGGAGCTCTGCTCATCAATTTAAATTACACGTGTCAGAGAGCGTCACTCAGGCTTCACCATGTGCTGCAGTCACACAGTCATGCTTGTGAGAAGATAAAGAATAAGGGAAACAACAGGGATGTTTAGGTGCAGTGCCTGCATGCATAAATACACAAAAGAAATGGTAGTCTCTACATATTAACTGTGTATGAATGACTAAATACTGGACAAAGTGCTGATGTTATTTTTTAAAATAGTGTATTTGATGCTGAAGGTTTTTAAAAGAGTTGGGCTCAGACTTGGGCTTGCCCATTTCTTAAGGAATACCCAAGGCCTGCATGTCACGGGGCTCCTGCTTGAAATGCATGTGGTGTTCAGCAGATATTGTGTAGTGGACATTAAGACTGATTCTCAGTAGGAGGAAATCCATTTGAGTTTCAACTGCCTCTCATGAGGCAGAAAAGGCATTAGTCCCAGAAGAAGGGCACACTCTCTGCTATAGGGCCAGAGTGGTACAGGCAGTTATTAGTCTAGCTCTAGGATGCTAAATCTATTTAGGAACATATTGTGCTTGATGTAAATCAAGACTTCCTTCTAGATGAAGTTTGTAAAAAGGAAAGGAATAAATACAAAAAAATATATTTTCTCCTCCTGTCATGGTATCCTATGAAGGCTTGGTTACTGCAAAAAGACAGATGGTGCAGAAGAACAGCTTTGAGGCTTCCTTGTTTCATAGATGTAGGATTTGAAAATGCCAGTATTATTCAGCAGTGATGACCAAGAAAAATGTAATTGATCATGGGGGAATGTAGACTACACTCATTTATGAACTTCTGTACACTTCTGAAATAAGAAGATATTATCACTTAATGTAATTTGCCCTATGTCAATACAATCTGTGCTGCATAATCTTCCCTTATCACTGGCAAGATGATTAAGGCCTTGATCTTATTCCAGGATCTGTACAAGGGAACCCAGTACTGTTTGAGCTGAACAGCACATCTGTACCAGATGTCATGCTGTGAGATTTCAACCAACAGCTGCACTACTACACAGCACAATTACAACCAGAATTAAAATTATTTATTTTATATTATGAATAGCATAAAACCCAAGGTTTTCGGTAGTGCTTTGAGATGTCAGTGTCACCCGTCTTCTAGATTTCATTTTTTGGGATATGCACATCAATTAGGCTTGTCGGCGATGAACTGACAATGCCAAGGAGCATCTGAAAGTGCTTTGTATGCCTCAGCGTAGAGCAATTCACCACATCACCACCCTCTGAACTTGTGTGTCACAGACCTGACTTACATTTTTCCTGTAACCTGCAGTTTGAATAAGAGGTGCTTCCATTATTTATTTTAATCATTTTCTTATATAAAATAAGTTTATTGTCTAAATAGCACTTTCTTAAAAAACTAAAGTAACCCAAGAATTCCCTGTGCCTGTTTGTACGTATACTCTTGAGTCTGCAGGTCTGAATAACAGCTTTACAAGTGGCACTAATTAACATCTGTTTTATTATTAACACTTAGGGCGGGACTAACAGAAAATCTAATTTCAGCTATGCAGGCGTGGCACACAAACACGTTTTATCAAAATCCATGGCCTCCTGCAGCAGATGAAGGCCAGGTACTGCGGTCAGGGTAATCAATCAGAACGATCAGCTGCTGGAGCCAAAAAATCCATGGATGTGAACAGTCAGGATTGCATGGCACGTGTGAGTAAGGAAATAAGTGGTCCTATCAACTCCAAAAACACAAGAACAAAAATAGAAAACAGACCTTTGCACATCATAGCCTACTCGCAACCTTCTACTCAAGAGTGTTAAGACCATTAGAAAATGTATATTATCTTTTGCTTTTCATTTTATACACCAGGATTTTATGAACGTGTAAAAAAGCCCTATGTGAGCCTTGAGTGAAGGACAACAGCAACCCTTCCCAGACTACTCCTGAGCCAAGGCCTCCTGGTCTGGGGATCAACCTTGCATCTCCGTTCATTTGAAATGGGCCCTCTTCAGACAAATGTAATCAATAACAATGGAATTGACAAATCAAATGGGGTAGAGATAAATGGCCCTCTGTCATTTGTAATCATTCTTCTCCAAATTCTAATCTTACCAAAGGGAACTAGAAATTAATATATAGATAAGGTTAAGAGTATTTGCTAAAGGAAATTAAATTATGAAACTCATTCTTCATATGGACTGAACTGGAGATAAAAGCAGGTGTTTCTTTGATAGTCTCATTTTCATTGACAAGGGCAAATGTTCTTTTGAAATCACATTAGAAAGAGAATACAGTGTGGTGTAATGCTTTCGGAAGCCTACACAAATGGATGCAGCTTAATGAAACCGATGCTAGAGATTAATAAAACTGTGCCCCTTACAGACTAGAAATGCTACATGTTTGAGGAAGCGAAAGGAATGCCGTTTCCTGCAGGCGCCTCTCTCGCTGCTGGTTGTCCCCAGCCCTGCCTACATGGGCACACCCACTGAAATATACAGAAAACCAGCCTCAGCTAGGTCACAACAAATGAATTGTTAAATTAAGAAAAATCCAATAAAATGTAAATAATTGGCCCTATTCATCTTCAGGCTATAAAAGGTCTGTCTGATGATTAACAAAAACAGTGCGAAATGAATGTCTATAACCTCAAAATCTATTATAAAAAAGTCAAATTTCAATTCTCAAATACAAGAAGGAGAAGAATTCTGTTTTGTTTATGTACAGTAAGAGCAACCAGTTGGCATTTAAAACATTTAACATAGACTAAAATCTTAATTCTAATACTTTTAGCACCTTTAAGAACTTCTATGCATTGGTTTGAAAAACACTGGCAGCTGTTATCATTTCTGTTATCACTGCTTTCAGTCCACAAGACCTCTTGCAGTTTTAATAGCTAGAACTGAATCACAGAAATTCATTGGAATAAAGGCACCTGGGTGAGGCAGAGCTGTTGCAGTCGAGTGCACAGGAATACTGTACAAAGCAAACAGAACACAGGGTTAAGAGCAGAGGGCTCCCAAGCAAACAGTTACAACAACAAAACACAGGCATGGTCACTACACCCACCCAGGGCCCCGGCCTCCAAGTACATTTTCAAAAGCCTGTAGGATAACATTACAGTCAACATGGGGAATACGTGAGCAGTTCTAAAGGCAGTGTGGCTACAGCCTTCCTTACTCAGGGGGTGTCTACAGACAGCAAGAATGAAATCCTGCAAACTCCAAGTCTAACAGAATTCAGGGAGTTAATCCGCCAGCAATTCCTGGGCATGCAGGAGCCTGCGGGGGCAGATGACTATGCACATGCTCTCTTCACGAGAAACACTGACATATCACTGCAATGACAACCTCAACAAGTGGCATCATGTGAAAACATCCATAGACCTGGGAGGCAATAAAGATGGTTGGAACTAATTTGAAAAGGTGAACAGTAACATCTTATTTTACTAT
Source organism: Atractosteus spatula (assembly GCF_055471065.1). NCBI lineage: Eukaryota > Metazoa > Chordata > Actinopteri > Semionotiformes > Lepisosteidae > Atractosteus > Atractosteus spatula. The sequence goes on along the minus strand of NC_142720.1, from coordinate 25,161,981 downwards.
TTATCAGTGAATATTTCTATTATATCTTACCAATAGCCTATCTAAACATGCAAGAAATTACCTGATCCGGAAACCTTAAGTAAAGACAGTACTGAGATATTGCTGACAGAGGATAAGGGTTAAAGCTCCAGAACTTGTGCTATAGCACTTACACAACAAAGTGCAGACGGTTTCTGATCAGCTTTATGTATCTCATTCTGGGACATTTGTGCTTGTGATAACATACTGTTTGGCTTGCTACGATTGGCTGTAACAGACATTTGCGATTTTTATTCTACCTGAAAGGATACTGTTAACTTTTGAATTATCTTTATCTATGTAAAACACTTTGGCCAATGACCCAAGGCTACATGACGGCTGTTCATCCAGCAAATAAGACACTACCAGGTGAATTTGAAAGAAATGATCTGGCACCAGAAGAAATGCTAGCTCCAGACTAATTTGTCAAAATGAGTACAAAGAAAAAGACTGTCAGTACTGGAACACAGACATTATACAGAGAGGCTCCCAAAACTATGAGCTCAAGATTTCACGGCTGTCTCTCCACAACTGGATTACCTCTGCAGGCTCTGATGTGCTGTGTAGCAGGGCTGCTAGTGCACAATGGTCCCTGAATGTCATCCATGCAGCAGATGATTCTGTTTCTTTGCATAGAGCACTTTGAGATCCTCTGGGATGAGTTGCACTATATAAATGCAAGTATTTATAAGAAATCATTAACCAACTATTAATGCAAAATCAGTGCCTTCATGCTTTAAGGAAGTACAAAGACAGCTCAAATCACAGAAGAGAAGTACCGAGACAAGACACACACCTACTTTAGTTTATGTTGCCAGTTTTAAAATACCTCCCTGGAGTACAAGGAAGCATCACACTAAGGTGCCTGCAACGTGACCAACACAACTCATGCACTCCACTCATCGGAGAGTGATGAACGATTCAGACCTGCTGCTATTTCTTAAGACTTTCCCATTTTATCGTATTATCTATCTATCTATTTTCAGCCTAGTTCTGAAACAGAAACGAACAGTGGTTGCCTGCAAATGTGCAGACAGCAGCACAGCTATGTGTAAATAACTTTGCAAAAGCCATTTTTCTGTAAAATATGTGAACATGTAAGGTCAAAATTATATAGCTCTACAGCAGTCTGCCAATTTTACCTCGTGGCTCCAAGAAGGCAACCACTTCTCTTCATCAGATTTCCTTCCCAGTGTGTTCTTAAACAAACAGATATCTTTGTCCATCGGAGGCACTTATCGCTTCAGTCGTCAGTGGAATCAATATAATCAGAACATCAACAGAGTGATGTAACCCTGACTCAGCCTTCCTGTGCTAGCCAGAGGCCCAAGGTCACTGCCTGGTGAGCATCTCCACACAAACTACTTTGATAGAAACCTGTGTTCCTTCCTATCGAGGTGATAGATTCATTGAATTCACTAAATCACACAGGATCAAAAGTTAACACTTCACACAAACCTGGGTTTTTCCTTACACTAACCCATCATTTTTGAAAATTTTATTTAGGCATTTTTTGTCACAAAATCACAAGGCTGCTACTGCTCAGGGAATTTACAGAGGTTTAAACATAGAAGCACTTTATTGAAATGATATACAGAGTACTGGTGCATAGCTTATATTCTGAAGACTGTGGACTTTAGCTGAAGCACAATCTGAAAGGCGCTTTGAATGAATGTGCCCCCAGTGATGGCCCTCCCACCAGTCAGGGTAACACGGGTCTCTAGAGATAAGGACAGAACATGGAGCATAGATACAGTAACAGTTCAAAGAGCACCACACGAGAACAGAGCTGTGAGAAAGAACGGCCAGAAAGGATGATGTCTGGCCTCTCTCTCTTGACATGACTAAACTAACCATTCATAATCAACAAAGCAACTGTTAGTGCATATGCTGTTTTCACATTTCAGGCTTGTTATTCAGCAAACAAAAACTGTGCTTCATTTCTTTATGATAAGAAAAGGCAAGACTTGCACATTCCTTTAATTCACATTAATATTTTGAGTAAAGCCTAAATTCATTCTCTCACACACACACTGCAGATTATAGAGATGGAAAAAGAACAGGCTATTCAGCAAACCACCATGTGTGAAGTTCAATGGTAAAAAACAGCCTAAAAAGAAAAGGTATGTGATACATCCATGACTCAAAAGCATATTTTTATTTCACAGGGACTAGAAGGAATCTTTCATACATGCTTAGAAATTCAGAATTAAAATGCATTACACTCTGTAACACAAATGCCACAGGAAAAGCACCACACTGAAGGGTAGAGAGAAACATCCAGTCTGCACAAGCTTCACTCTGCTCTTCCAATGGGCAATACCTAAGTTTTAGTTTCCAAGTCGGTCAAACCAAGCTGCTTGTTTTACATTAATCAAACTCCAGATTACTGCTCTAGAGTCTCACCTAATTAGATAATTAGATTACTGAAACTGAAAACCAAGTTTGCTGAAGCACAAAATATGATGTTAGTGCTCAGTGTAACTGTTGCCTCCAGCAATAGGTCAGCCTAGTTCTCTGTAGCAGTCTGAGATAAAGTCGTGATTCTACTGACATTTACAAGCAGAAAGAAATGCATTTCATGCCTAACCACCAGCAATTTCATCAATAAAATCCCAAAATAAAAATCAGATCTCCACAAAAGATACAGCAGATTGCAGTCTTACCATCTTCAACTCACAAGGTGTCATTACATTAAGTCGTATTTTTTACCTGTTTTTATAACAGTAAATAACCAAACTATTAAGATCAGTCTTGTTTGCTTTACAAAAATAACATACACATTTGCTTACACATTTATCAAAATTTCGCAAACAATTCAACTAGAGGCATTTCTTCAGTGGTTCTATAACATAAATAAGTCAGCAATCACACAGAATACCACTAAAATCTTCTTCACAGAGTGTTATTCCAATCTGTTACATTAGGTTCTCAGTGTAGAGGTGCATCTGTGCACATTACATCTGGGATTGAGTGCTTAGAGAAACATCAATGCAATGCATATCCATTCCCATTCCTGAAGGTAGGTTTCCATTACTTAACAATTAGTTACATAAATATTAACATCTGGTGTCTTAAATTATGACGGAGCTGCAGAAAATGTTATCATCATCATGTGTTTTAAATTAACTGATTCATTGTGAGTTTTTTTTATTAATCGTTAAGACAGAAGAAACGTAGATTAGTAGAACTTAAAATCTATCACTATAAAAAGTTATTGCTAGAAACTGAGGATGCTGGTACTTAAATTGTCAGGTGAGAATGACAAACACTGAACTAAATTAACAGAATTAACAATTAATTCTTAATTAATTAATTGTTAATTATGGAATGCAATTTTATGTCATCCAATAGTGAAAGATAGTGCAATAAAGACACTCCATCCATGTCCTCTGAAGCCTGTGGAGAAACAGCACACTGCAAATACAGCTTTTAAAAAGGTGAGTGCGGTTTAAATTACCTTCTTCTTCAGTTCTGCTCAGATTTCTGTTTCAAATGGATAAATGGTTCTCAGATTTGGTCCTGTGGGACCACTGTCTTCTGGTTTCACCTCCAGCCAAGCTCTTAATCACATGCTATTCAGTTTCAATTTCCTGTTCTGTGTATGTTCTTAAAATGTTATTTTGGCTCTTAAAAAGCTTAATGTAATTTGTAATAGGTACAATCCCTAAGCTAATTAGAGAGATTAAGGACTGTCCACAAAGAAGTGTGAGCTGAGATCTAACCAGTTGGACTGAGTCACTGGCAGAGTGTCTGGTACAGTGTCATTCCCACCTGATTAGGATTCCTCTGCCAGCTGCAGGATACAAACCAGCAACCCTCCAGCCACAGACGCAGATCCTTAGCCACAGAACCACCGCACCAATTTGTAAGAGTTGTTTAGTCGTAAAAATGGAAGCAAATTCCTAAACAGCAAGTTGTAAAGAGGCTGCCTGAAGTTCTGTATGCTGAAACCATTGTAAATAATTACCATGTATAGAAAAAATGCAAAACAAGCAAGCTGATCAATTACAAGCATCATTTAGAATCAGCGATTAAGGGCCCAGTTGGACGAACACAGTAGACACACAGGTCTTTCATGAACGGAGCTTAATGACCACTACACTAGATGAGGATACAAACACCAGATGCTGAAGCCAGTTAACTCTTCAAAAACTGTTATCATGTTGCACTTTGTGTTCCATTACAGTTGTCTTTTCATGGTCTCCATTTTTTTCAATTATGTGTAACTGTTTTTTGTTCTAGGTGTGATGAATGTGCTATCATAGCTTCTGTTAAATCTTCAAGGAAAATGTTTTTTTATTATATTACATAAATATTTAATTAGCTAGTGCCACCATGTACATCAGTCTTGCTGGTGCAAACACAGCTGTAAAACTATGACTATTTAAAGATCCCAGTGGAGTAACAGTTAACAGTCTTGTTGCTCAGCTTGTGCAGTGCTGTGAGTTGTTCCATGCACACGCTGACCCATGTCTGCAGGCACAGGGCTGGAAGCTGTTGTGACAAAGGCCGTAGCCGAAAATGAAATATTCATGTGCATGTCGCTGCTCTTACAGCCCAAGCTGGAAGACTGTGAGGGCTGATGGTACACCAGCTTTCTGTCTCATTTTTCTACCCCAGTCCCTACATTAATTTTCCACTACCCAAGTCACCTGTTGGCTAAAGGCACAGATCGTCCCTACAAATCACACACTACACCCTGAAGCACTGTGCCAATAACGAACAGGGCGTTGAATGAGAAATACAGGGTGTGATATTCTAACTATGGGCAAATGATGAATCTGATTCATTCACTAAGAGGAAGGACTAGAATAAAGAACATCATACTCCAGGAAAAAGTCCCCGTTGTGAAAATTAGCTCAATGGCTTTCCTGTAGGACTTAACGAGTGATCAAGGACTACCTGAGAAACACTTTTCCATTATGGCAGAGGGCACCAGGCACACATGGCCTAATGTTAATTAATAAAAGCAACCAATGACACAGATCCTCCTGCTTTCCAATACTAATGCAAATAATTAACTCACAGCTGTTCTGCTTAGTAGTAGTCACATAATGCTAGTGTGGGAGACATTCACCAATTTCAAAATGAGCAACACCAGGTCTCGGGTATGGTGGAGGTAAATCCAGAAAGCTCTCTTTCCTTTGAAATGAACACTCCACTGATCGGGGCACAGCCACCTCAAACGACTTGGCATCGGAGACAAACCAAGCCAGCCACTACTGACTAATATATGAAATGACAGGCTCTTTTATTTTCACATTTGCAGGTCAGAATTTCGTCAGAGGCAAACAGGAAGAGCAAAATAAGACAGAACAGAGAGCGTAGCTTCCGCTCCCCCTGTACCATTGACAAGCTACGCAGTGGACACCTGCACTGATGTCCAGCCTGAGCAGCAGGTAGGGGACCTCGGACACAGCCTGTCCATGCACACGCGACCCGGGGGTTATACAACCTCAGTCGGGGAAATGTATGCAGCCCGTACACAAAGAGGCTCGATCTAACTTTAAAGTACCTGTATGCAATGTCAAACATGCCATTAATCAACACGACAGCGCTGTCTCACAATAAAATGTTACATTACCATTGATAAGGAACGCAGCTCAATACGATGCGTCAACATTAAAAATGGCAAACAACATAACTACTTACACAGCAGTGCAATGATAAATATATACGCCGACAGCACCGTACCTTTCGCCTCGCAATCGGCACAGTATTTATTATCTTCTTCCCTCAGCATTTTAGACAGGATGGCCTGGTGCTGTTCATTGAGTTTCTGGGCCTTTTCTCTTTCTGATCGCGTCGTCATGTCTCAGCTGGTTGTTTCCGAGAAGACTTTAACGAAATAGTAATTTGTCTCCCCCCTTACACGATGACAGCTATATTAAAAAGCGTTAACAGCAGGACCATACCCCGGAGCTACAGCACAGACCGACACAGAGCGGCAGTCGGGAAATATGGCCGCAGCCAGTGCGCACCCGGAAGCGGAAGTGGTCCTCTCCCAGCCGGCAGCAGGGCGCCGGCGCCGGCTGTCCGTGTCCTGTGCCCTGGGCGACTGCTTGCAGAGGGATAGATCGGGTTTGCATGCGGCTTGAAAGCAGCTACTACTGTGTGCCTCAGTTTAAAATCAACGTAGGTTGTGCAAATGTGTTTTATTTACGAAAATAAAATTCCCCTGCAGACAGGTGAGGCTAGTACGTCAGTGACACACCTTGACGACGCAAAATACCTTCGCTCTGAGTCGAGTTCTGCTTTGTCAGGCCTAATCTCTTGTGCCACGCATATAATTACACGCCCTTACATAAGCAATACTAGGCAAATGCGGGTGTAAGTACTGAAGTAGTAGCTTCAGCGACACCGGCTAAACGGGTTTCAGATTGGTAATAAGATGGCCTGCGATGGTAACATTTGACATGTACTTTACAAATCCAAAACGGACTGCGGTAGAGTGATGATGTATTTTTTAATGACGGAAGCATTTTTAACTTCTACAAGATTTTAAGTCGACAATTGACAGGGTTTTATTTTCCAGTATCATTTGGAAATGTGAATGTGCCCTACGTCACTTTATTAGCTATGTAATGTTTCATACGCTCACACTGATTAGATTACAAAGAATAAGGCAACACGTAACCAGTTCAATTCGAAATCATTTAAATTTAATCTTCATAAAGGTAACATTCAGTCTGTTTCAAATCATATAAAAGGCTTCTTACCCACAAAAGCTTTTCTTAAAATTACACTGGAATTACAAATGTATTCATGGAGGAAATTGGGATCATCGTGGTGGAGGTTTAGAAATTCAAGCGTACTGTATTTAACTAAGTTCTTGCCTTTTGTCATACAATTTACGAACACACACACAAAGGTGCAGGGATTTGGAGCAGTTTAAAGTGGTGTCAACACTGTGCCCCACATACATGACACCAGACCCCATGACTTCACACCCATTACTTGAATAGGATAACAAAAATGTCTATTTTTCATCAGCATTAAAACTGAAAGTCAACACCAACGTTGCCCTCAGAAATGTAAGCTTTTGTTTAAAAGTTGTATCCTGGGAGCTTGTTAAATAGTTTTAAACATCTGTTATCAGATTTCGATTTCCACTATTTTTTGCAAGGTGATTCTTATGCTTAGGTCCTTTGGATACATTGTTTATTATAGGACACCTGAATCTACAGTATTCTATTTTCAGACAACAGATAAGTATGTCCAGAATGGACTAAAAATCAATGCACCGCCCCCTTCTCTCCCAGTCCCCGTATCGAGTGGGCTCCGGCCCCTTCGGTCCGCCTCTCTCCTTCGTAGCTGGGTTTACGTCATCAGGGAATTCTGAAGAGAGATGAGATCCAGTATGCATCATCATTTGGTGCATATAATTTTGCTCAGAGGCTACGAGACACAAATACATACATGTGACTCCTTACAAGTAAAAACACGAAAAATATAAAAAGTATAGTCACTATAAATATAAATAGGAAAAGGTAAAGGTTTATTCCATGCTGAAAAGAAAAGAGACTGTGGAGCCTTCTTCAGAATGCGTGTGGTGTGGTTCATAGTGGATATAAATGATACCTGCAATGAACTGATGAGTTTCAATATAGCTTATGTTGACATTCACATTGGTAAAGTTTAATTGTCTTACTTTCTAGTGAGTCTTTCTCAGTGGACGCTTCTTCAGTACTGTCGAAGCGGCCTAGGGGAGTCTTGGGCTTCCGCAGAGACTCCTTACCGTGTGATTTACCGTCTGCGCCAGAGCCGGCTGCTCTGGTAGCTGCTCCGTTCACAAGAACTGCACTCAGGAGGGACAAAATTCACTGAAATACATTTCTAGCTTTAGAGGACGATTTCAGTATCTCAAATCAGGTCCTGCTGTCCTCTTAACAGTAACACGTTACAAGATTCTGCTTTAGTTTTTCTCAAATCCAGATTATTGAGTTACGTGAGATATTGCTGTATTATTCCAATTAAAGCTTAGATAAAAAGGTTCCACTTTTAAAACAAAAATCCTTGACATTTAAAAACGTTTGACATTCAATTAAGAACTGAAATTATCATGTTTATTAAATTTTAATCTGAAATTTTAATTTAAAAGACTGGACTCATTATAGAAAAACAGTAAAACCGTGTTGAATTGACCAGCCTACACTACAGTTAAACTACAATAAATCCCAATATTTCAGATTTAAACCATTTTCAACGCAGACTGAACAAAATACTGGATGAACTACGGTGAACATATTTTATCAGTGACATTATTAAACTACACTGAAATAAATAATGAAAGATCTTACATTTATATTGTGCATGTTGCTTAAGCAATCCTCTACAGACATAATGTTTTAAATTAAAATGATATAACCGCATTAAAGCCATAGTGCTCTGCATCCTGCTGCTGGCACTTTAATATTATACAAGGTTTCTGGTCAGAGGAAGTACGTACAGGTACGTCATCAGACCGCGACAGTAAAAGCTGGTGGCGCGTATACGATTCGGAAGTGTGTTAGTTCACTTCTCTAATCTGAACGAGAAACTTTTCAATTGCACGTCCACGACAGACATATAGCAATAGAGCAATACATACGGATCTGTCTCGATCAGAAAGCTGCCGTGGCTTTTGCTGTACTTTAAGCATGTATTTTAGTGCACGCGATAAATACCAGTAAGAGTTTATGCATGGTTACTTGCTTTTTATGAACTACATGAAACGATATTTTCGCGTTTTTGTAACATAGTTTAAACTTGAGTTTAGCAGTATAGAAACAGGATATTGTAACGAAACCCGAGGTCCAGTGAGCTCTGGGGACAAACGGTATCCCCGTTTTTTTTTATACTATTTGAGGCAAAATCAACCCACCGGAGTCCCTTTAGTAACATCCCCTCTCGCCCCGCCTGGCTTCTGCACGTCCGCAGCTCGAAGTATTCACTAACAGCGCGACACAACTGCAGTCTGTTTTATGTTAACTTTGCTCTGAGTCTGCTGAAACTGAATTTATACATGCAAGGAAAAAAACTTGCACTGTAACTGTAACAACGTACTTGGACATTTAAAATTTCAGTATGTTCTGGCATTACATAATAAATTCACTTCTTTGTACCAATTGTGATTACTTGGTAAATTACTTTAGATAAAGATTATCTCCCAAACCATAACTGCAGTGTTTAATGCAACCCATAAATTATATAAAAACAAATTTTAATGGTTTCAATGTCTGGTTTTGTTTTTATTTTTGAAAGAAACTGCACCATTTTGCATACAGTCTTGTGGTCGGGGGGGGGGTTGTCTGCTGCCTTTCCTGAGTCCTCTTCCTTGTCTGCTGCTTATGGGGAGAAACCTTAAGTGCTGGATGACATGGGTCCCATATATGTCAAACTCTTTAGAATGAAAGACACTACGAATGCAAATAAATTCTTACAGTTATGTTTATCAAAACAGACAGACATTTTGACTGGTTAAATAGGACCTTCTTCCATAAGTACACAGCCATGAGATTGCTAGTTAATTGATTGCTACAGTGCTATTTAAAATAATACAAATTTTCAGAACAATCTAGTCCTTAGCTGCAATTTATTTAAATTAAAATGATAAAAAAGAATAATTATATTTTTATTCAAAGTAAAATAAAAAAGCACAAAAGTTACATAAATTAGAACAGTTACACATGGTTTTATCGTGTCATTCTACTGATGAAAAGCTTCCAAGCGAATTTTGCTTGAATCTTCAGGGTGTCTCAGTGCAATTCCATGTCGAAGAAGCATCTCAGTATAGGGTGGCCAAAATGTCTCATCAATGGTTATATATGGGTCATGAGGAGACTCAAACAGTTTATTCATTAGAAGCTGTGAAGAAGAAGAACAATAATTATAATATTATAATATATTAATATTTATAATATATATATTAAACTAAATTAGTGTAGTGTATATGTGTTTTAAGTGAAAAGTGCCAGTATTGTAGCACTCCCTAGTTAAAACACTTGCAAAGTAATATTCTAACTGGAGTTGTAGCTGTGTATTTTCACACTTAAAAAGTTGCAAGATTATTTCAGAATATACAAGCAAACCTTAATCTGAGAAACCCTTTGGTGCCAATTATGCCGAATGACCTCTTCTCATTTGTGATCTTTCTAATATTCTTCACTATTTGACAAATATCATGATTGAAAACTGTGACTTGAGAATTATTTGAAAATTAAAAAAATATATAAAAAATACCAAACACTGAAAAAATAATTTCCTTATTCTTAAATATAGCTGCAAAACAGTTTACATAAAAATTATAGGTTTCCATTTTAGTTAAAGTAAATGCAATATGAATATAATAATGAGATCTCAAAATGGCCAAAACAACCATGTGACAATTGTATAGTTTTATCTGTCCTAAAAGGATTGTTGTCACTGATTTGACAAATGTAACATAATCTACCAGATTCTACCAGAGACAAAACATTATATGCAAAAACACTCTAGCTAACATTTGAATGGGTCAGTTGAATTATTTTTTTTTCAATTAAACTTAATCTGAATGCTAATTGAAGGTGACTAAAATTCAATGTTTTACTTTGACTAGTTCAGCAGTTTCAGAAAGAAGGAACAATTACTTAAATGAACAATCACTTAAATTCCCTTAATGTTTCCCCCATTCATAGATAAGGGAGAGCAAGAGGTCTAAAGTAGATCTCTGTGGCACACAACTATTCACACCCATCCATTTTCTAACCACTTTATCCCATAAAGGGTTGCAGGGGAGCCAGAGCCTATCCTGGCAAGCAATGGGTGTGAGACAGGATACAGCCTGACCTGGACACCAGTCCATCGCAGGGCAGACGGAGACGGAGACGGAGACGGAGATGGAGACGGAGACAGAGACGCACACACACCACAGTAAAAAGCAATAATACCTCCAGAATGTCATGTAATGAAATCAGTTCCACTGTCGGTTCCAGGGAAAACACCTGAAAGAAAAACCTCAAAGTATTAGTTTCTTGATATTATGTCAATTCATAATCTCAAAACGTTTCCTAAGGAGAAATTGAACAACTGGTGGAACTCTTTGAGTTATAAAAAATCTACTGAATAGAAAAAGAGGTTCAATAGATATATTTTTGATAGACAGCCCCTCAGTGTTACATTTAAGACAAGAAGGACCCACTTTTTTCTTCTTGTTTTCGTTTGCCTGCTGTTGAGGAACAGGAAAGTGCTCAGCAAGGAAGTCACTAAATGTCTCCAACAAGTTCTCCTGGTAAGCCTTTATTTTCTGGATTTTCCTCTTTGTTTCCTGCACTGCCCTAAAATACAAATTATTTAAACAATTAAAGAATATTCTCAATATTACCAATAGCCCAAACCCCACAACACAATGCATTATCCAAGAGGCCATGAAGAAAGAGAACATGCAGTCTTGTTTTATATGTTATAACTTGTCAACACCCAATTAGACTGCATAGTTCTAAAAACATATATATACAAGTTTATATATCTTTCAAGTCCAGTATTCAACAGACACTCTGGAATGTTCAGGACTTAAAATAACTAGAGGATGAGACACATCCAGAGGCCAATGGGCCTACACCTCACACCACTCTCAAGAGCAATCAACATTACCCAGTTCACTAAAGATAACTCAAAGATCTTATAACATTTGACACAAAAGATATCTCTCATTTAGTGTGTCTAAAAGCACAGCTTACACAGAAAGGCATTATAAATAAATATTTGTCTTTAACTGTGTTCCACCTCTTGTCATTTTCAGACATACTTTGCTTCAGATGATCTGCTTATTTCCATTTGCAGTTCTTTTGCTCTGTCAGTAGCTGCATTCAACAACTCTTCTTGTTCTTCTAGCCACTTCTGTTCACTTGAATTAAAAAAACCCCACAATTAATTGCCTAACCTCGAAGACAAATTAAAAAACAAGGAGACTTCTTGTTCGGGAGTTTCAAACAACTGAGTTACTGATACAGTTCTAATATATTGACAGGCTGACATCATAATGCAAGGCTGAATGTTTGTGACAAGGAGCCAGTACTATACACCATTAGCATAATGCACAGTAGAACAAAGCGACATGGGGAAAATACAACAGACCTTTTCACATCCTGTTTCAGCTTTTCATTCTTCGCTTGACAACAGGACAGGACCATTTCAAGCTCTCTGTTCACCCTCTGCAGCTGTAACAGAATTGACATATTCAACCAAAGCAGCATGCGGGCTTCTAAGCGAGCAATGAGTGACATGCTTCATAACCTCAGCACAGGTATATACAAGCTATAACCCAATTATGTCCTTCAGGCCTTTAAGAAATACCTTTTCTCAGCATGGGTGTAGGTAATGTGAAAGATTTGTTCCAACTGTCAAAAGGGTTTAAGGTTAAGTAATTACCTGACAGAACACTTCTGAACCATTTTCAAACTTGGTCTCATTAGAAAATGAGGCTATTAAGGGTATTAAGACCACTGTTTTACTACCATGTGTAACAAATAAGCCCCTGTGTATAACAGGGATCTCAGTCGCCCGGGCTGGCGGAGTTCTCCTTTAGCTCAGCTGGGCAAGTTTCCTGTTGCGTGACGCCGGAGCCCTGGGTTCGCACCCAGGCAGTGAGGGATGAACTTGCAGGGCAGGAGTGGCAAGGGCGGAAACCCCAAGAACCGTCACACATGCTTTAAATAACTATTTTATTTGAAAGCTAAATTTGTACATTCACAGTACAAATGTAAAAACACTACTGTATTCTCATTTCCGCAAAATGCTGTAAGAGACAGACTCCAATGTGGGCATTGATACTGCCCATCAATCAATCTAGTACCAACCTCTTCCATACCAACAGCAACCAGGACTTCGTGGTTCTTAGGCAACACTGCAGAGAAAATAATAAAAATGTAATAGTACAAGACTTTGAAAATCTGCCACAGAACACTTTGAAAATAAGTCAGTCATGGCTTCACACTAGGACTTTACGTTTCATGTTACTTTTATTTGATTTAGATCCTACCAGCAGTTTGTCTTGTGGATGTTCATTTCTTATTTATCATTAAAGCTTCTGAAGAAAATCCACACCACACTTACACTCTGGTTCTCTGTCCGCCCACTTCTTTAGCTCTGCTGAGAGAGCTTTCGCTTGCAGAACCTGGGATATAGACAACAGCAGGAAATGCATATGAACTGTCATTTTTTTACAGTACAAAAAGCAAGTCACCATCAATTAAGGTATCAGTAAAAATCAATATGATGAATTTAGAAATGGGAGGGACACATAGCTTCTTGTATTTCGGACTTAGTGGAGAATAAGTGACAGTCCCTCCCATACAAAGACTGAGCCATCTGGAGTGTCTGGTGATGAACATGACAGGATGAAGCTCTTTTTAGCAGAATTATTTTGTGTCTTCCTCCAAGAGAAAATTCAGAACTTGCATGACTTCCCCACTAATCTTGAATCAAAGCCAACAGTGTAATGATGTAATAAAAAGATCCCATTCTTACCTGTTTTTCTGTATCCTGTAATGCCTCTGCTCCCACCAGAGATATCTTTTCCTGCACCTGCAGGACAGGCATTCAAAAACTTGCATTACAGAGGATATCTAGTATAAGAACTGTCTGCAACATTACTACTATATCAGAACCCCATTTAAGAAAGAATTAAGAAGAGCAAAGGTGATGAGGAAGAAGATGAGAGATGTTAAACCCAAGCCGTAGTGACACACACCTGCTTCAGCTTCTTCCACTGTTCTTCACACACGCCAAGCAGCTCATCCGTCGCACTGTCGGAGCACAGTGCACCAGCTGGAATATCAGGAGCAAGGCTGCCTTGGTACACCGACATTCGTTTAGCCAGTGCCTTAGCCTACAATACAACCACACCTCTTGTAAAAAAGACTATAATAAAAATATGCCAAAGTAAATACTTTCTGATCATATCAATGACAAGATGTATCGAAAAATGGATGGATATACTTACATTCTGCAAAAGTTCTTCTGTATTCTACAAGAGATGAAAGTACACAGAACTGTTAAAAATGTAACCAGAAATCATCTATTTTAAATCAGTTTTGGTAACACGTTCAGGCAAAAACAAATGTTTAAGATGATAACAAGCAGATAATGCACTGAATGTTTAGCTGTTTGGAAGCATTTCTTTAATAGAAAAATACATATTTACAATAACCATGAAAACAGATCAAAGTCACATGGGATTCCTCTGGGATCTCTGGTTTTCTCCCACAGTCCAAAGACATACTGGTAGGTTAAATCTCTTTTGTGAAATTTGGCCCTGGTGTGAATGTGTGCGTGTCTGTGTGTGACCTGTGATGAATTTGTGTCCCATCCAGAGTGTACCCCACCTTGCACCTGTTGCTTTCCTGTGACTCTTGACTTGGTTAAAGCAGCTAAAAAATGGATAGATGGATAAAACATAAAATAACTGATTGCATGAGTATTTACACCCTTTGCTATGAAACACTTAAATAGGCTCTGTTGCAAACACTTCTCTAGAAGTCACATAATTAGTTAAATGGGGTCCACCTGTGTGTAGTTAATGTGTGAGTTCAGGTTAAATAATGCCTCTCTGGAAGGTACCACAGTCGACTGGCCAGGACACCAGGGTTAACACCCCTACTCTTTTCAAGAAACGCCCTTGGATTTTTAATGACCATAGAGAGTCAGGATCTCAGTTTTATATCTAATACGAAGGACACTGCCTTTTTTACAGTGTAGTGTTCTCATCACTATACTTGAGAATGAGGACCCACTCAGACTACAGGGTGAGCACCCCCTACTGGCTCTACTAACACCTCTTCCAGCAGCAACCTTCGCTTTCCCAGGAGTCTCCAATCCAGGTACTGGCCAGGCTCACACTGCTGAGCTCCAGTGGGCTGCCCATTGTGAGTTGCAAGGTGATATAGCTGCTTGTTTTCACTTTAGCAAAAAAAAATTAAATACATTATGATTCCATATTTTAACACACAATGTGAAAAATTCCAAGGGGGTGATTACTTTTGATAGCCGCTGTAAGTGTATTTCTGTAGGGAATTCCGCTGCTGTCAACATTTCATTACCTCACAAAAAAAAACTTCAGGGTGAAAGTTTAAAAAATGGTCATATGTTTGATGGTCTGAAATCCCTCCTAAGACATGTGAACTGAATGTTGGTGGCCATCTCTTATTTACAGCCTTTCTTATTTTCAGTCCAAAGATATGCTGATAGCTTAACTGGCTTCTGGGAAAACTGGCCCTGGTGTGATTATGTGTGTGTGTGCTTCTGTCTGTATGTGCATACAAAACATGCAAAACACAAAGGACTATGAAAGTGTTTTTCAACAAACTTGTTAATAAAACGGAAGTAACATGGCACACAATTTTAAGATTAAACCCATCAGAATTGCTACAATCCTGACTGAAGGACTCTACATATTTGTCCTTCATACTGTAAATACAAATAACAATTATAACCCTCACAACACACAATTCCTATCACGGACTTCCATGATGTCTATAGTTTAGAAATATTTTGAGAAAACTGTTTTAGCAATATGACAGGATTGCAAAGTATGACGGGTTTATATATTACATTCTCCTACTGGTAGGAAATATTGACAAATATCCTTTGGATAAAACATAAAACCGAGGTCCTGACTCTGTGGTCATTAGAAATCCCAGGGTGTTTCTTGAAAAGAGAAGGGGTGTAACCCCGGCATCCTAGCCAAATTTCTCATTGGCCCTTACTAATCCCTATCTGTGAATTGGCTTCATCACTCTGCTCTCCTCCCCACTGAGAGCTGATGTGTGGGGAGCGTTCTGGCGCACTATGGCTGCCGTCGGATCATCCAGGTGGGGCTGCACACTGGTGGTGGTGGAGGGGAGTCCCCATTACCTGTAAAGCGCTTTGAGCGGAGTGTCCAGAAAAGCGTTATATACGTGTAAGCGATTAATTATTATTATTATAAGACTGCAAACACATACGTTTCACTTGGACGTGTGTAGTACTACTTTTTTTTCAGAATTTAGGTCGTAGACACAGTTTAAGTGTATTAAATTTACTTATTACGATATTAAAAAATTAATATCTACATATTTATTTCGGGTGAAATATGTAGACGGAAATTTTACTGATTTTATATTATTATCCCGAATCGTAAGGAAACAAGTCAGATCCATAAAGATAGATTTGATGTAGCTATAGCCTTATCATACAGTAAACGTTTACTAGTAATAATAAATCATCATCTCCTATTAAACTATTCTGCTTAAACATTTCAAACCTAAAAGCAATGCCCATTACTTAGACCGTTAATGTATCCGATATGTTTATATTCCATCCGTATGACAGAATGGCTTCCTTTTTTCATAACAGAACAAAACTGACAAAGCAATCGAACATGCTGTTTTAAAATGTTTAAAGAATCAGACTATGAAAATAGGGGCTCCTACCATGTCTGTAGTTTTAAAGGGTTTTATCTGGGAAATTGAACGTAGTACTGCTCTTTCTTCCGTCAGCTCCAATTACTGTTACAAAAATACCGCGCCGGCCGTAACGTCATACCGGAAGTGTGGCGCTGCGATGACGTTTCCCTGCCGGGTCACTGGGGTCCGTGTGACGCGACGCCTCTGTGGATCTGGGTCTGTTTAGATGTAGTAGGTAGCTGCACGGCCGTGGTATTGTTTTGTTAGAAAGTACTGGCCATTCTGCATTATCCTAGGGCAATGTTTTCATGTAGTAACTTTGGTTTGATTAAAATTGTTTCAAGACGTTTTAGTAAAAGGCTGAATTAAAATCGTTTTTTTCCTTTCTAAATATATTCTATTCACAGCGTAAAGAGATTAATCCTTAAATAGTTTAGTTTAATCCTTAAACATGTTATCCGTACAGCACAAAACGTTTTTATTTTGGTCTTTTGTTGTATTTTTGCATACTGGAAACAAAATGTGATAATCGCTTTCTGATTACTGATTATTATTAATAATAATCCTTACTCGTATAACGTTTTTGTGGACACTCCGCTCAAAGAGCTTTACAGGTAATAGGGATTCCCCACCGTCAATAATGTGTAACCCCCACCTGGATAATGCGACGGCAGACAGATGGGTAAAGGACAAGGGGACTGAAGTGTTTCTAGGCGCTGGGGCACTACTGTTTTAACACAAACTTAATGGAAACCACGTCATCTGTAATAATAATCATAATTGCTTATACTTATATAGCGCTTTTCTGGAACTCCACTCAAAGCGCTTTACAGGTAATGGGGGCTCCCCTCCACCACCACCAATGTGCAGCCCCACCTGGATGATGGATCTGTAGGTTAGCAGTCTCTCACTGTGCCTCTCAAAGCTGAGCCGAAGCTTTATAGGGTTCAGCTGATAAACACGCATTTGCAGCAGGGGTGAAATGAGTCGTAGGTGAAACTAGCATAAAGCAAGGGAACAAGAGGCACAAACTGAGGTTTGTAACCAGAAGTATGTGGGAGCAGAAGAGGCCGTGTCCCACTTCTCGCTCTGCGCCCAGAGCTCCAAGTCCGCCCAGTGTGACGTCAGGCGCACGTTACAAACGGGAACGGGTCGACACCTCGCGTGACGTCACTCAGGGTCACAGTGCTGCCTGCTGTTGATGCTGCTTTTCCAAAGGCTAAGTGCAGGTCGGCAGATAATTGTTAAAAGATTTCTTTTTCCATTCTCCAATCTCACCGTTTGATGAAATTGACTTTCACCTCGTCTATCCCAGCACAGAAGTGACACGTCGTGCTCATTCAACTTCAAAGTTTTGTATTATATTAAATACTTTGTCTTTCCATGTACGAAATACAAGGCAGGTACACGAATACTCCTCAGTAGTATTGCTAGTGCTAGCACCCTTGAGAAACAAATGAGGACACCCTGAGCCCTTGCTGACCTGAGTGGGAACGCTTTTATGAAGGACATATGCAAGTGTGCATATTGGGACACTGCCTCGAATTAGCTGTCTTTGTGACATTCAGGCTGTTTGAAGCAAATGACAGTGTCAGCACTGAACACTTCACCCGCTGTCCTGCAGGGTCAGTAATGATAGTTCACTTCCACAGAGCTCAAAACCAAGCTCTTGTTTAAAGCAGCTGAGAACATAATTTACAATACCTAGATGGGGTATTAGGCTGTCATCTAAAAGAGGGTGATTGAGACATTTGGGTTTATTTATGGTACATTTAATGGAAAATGTGTGCAAGAGTGTACAAACCACTTCTGGACAAAGAAAAATGAGAACATGCATTTGTTCTATTGGTACAATATTTCAGTTTTAAAAATCACAAACTATATTATCCAATCTTTCATTCAATCACAAACAGAGTCTGGTTTTATTTTAAAAAAGTCAACCTCCATTTCAGACAAACATGTTTTCAGTTCTCCAAAGTGTTTGATCCCCTGCCTGCGTTCCATCAATAAATCTTCTCTTTGTATATTTAAAAACCCTGTTGTAAAATGATGGCATTGTATACAATAAACTTTTGTTCTTTTTCAAAGCACTTTAGCCCTCCAAAGATAAAGTTAAGTATATTAAATCACAATGGACTTGAAAACAATACAAAACCAAAGCTTTCTTCATTGCAGCTTCGTGTGAACTACATGCAGAAATCTCTCCTTACTTCCATATTTTATTGGAAGCCTTTAAAAGCTCTGAATGTAGTAATAAAAGTCACTTTGAATAATAAAAATTACTGTTCATTCTTTGCAGTAGAAAAAGTCTTTTTCCACAGGTATGATACAAGTTCATGTTGAGAATGAGTAGAAAATAAATTGCCTTTTGTGGAGATGTTGACATGAATGACTCAGAACTTGGTCAGTTCATAGAATAAATATTTCTTTTAGCAGCTACATTTTCCAGTTCATCATTATTACTCATTTGTATCATTTAACGAAATAGAGAATGTCATTAAAATATAGTTGGATTTTCATAAATAAAATTGTTAATTCTTTGTAACAGTAACAACACAAATATTCTTTGAAGAAAATTAATGTTACTAGTGTGAACATAAAATAAGTTTAAAATTAAATTGGCTTAAAATATGAAAGTCTGTAAAAACATAAAAATAAAGAACTGCACAGCCACAAATGAACAAGAAAAAAGGATGATATCAAAACACTAATATAGTTAAACTCCCATATAAAAAGTATAAATATCTTTAAAACTCAAAAAGGAATCTGATACAACAATATTAACCATTTTGTGTCTCAATGCAATGAGGTAATAGCTTTGTTTCCTCCTTCTCTCCACATGAAACATCAACCTACTGAAAATATTTAAGGCCTGCCACCAGGAAGAACTTCTCTAGGAATATTTCTGAGTCCAGAACGGCGATGTGTGCTGCCCTCCCGATGAGTGAGTTGGCAGTGTTGGGCAGAGCATGAATGACATCATAGCGAACGAGGTTACAGTCTCTGTTCTGCAGCACAGGCAGCAGCAGGTTCTCAATCATCTCCGCGTACACTGGTCCTGGAAGACAGGGAGCCAGGTTATTCCAGCCTCCTCTGAGACCCAGTCCAGTTACCACCCTGCCAGCTGGGACATCGTTTAAAAAGCTCATTCTGCATCCTGGGCTGCAGGAGCTTCGCGCAGCTTCAGTCCCATCAAGATGCATTTTTCATAAAATAATATCAGTGAAAGTTTAACACAAATACATTTTACATATTATCTTTACTCTTAGCACTAGGTACTTAAGGGTTTATAACTCTCAGGATAATACAGCTGTTTGGAATACATAAAATGATGAAAAACAAAATCCTTTCAATACACTGCAGGAAGATGGCACCTTTTTAGCAACGATACGTCTATTCATAAATATTCATTAACCATCCAGCATTTCCTTTTTCCTCAAATCTTTTTTTCTAATCTCTTTTTCTTCACATGAATTAGGACTGAATAGTAAGATTTTCTGAAAAATGTTTGAGAAAATAAATGTTATATCTAAAAATCTCACACTCTACTGCAGCCTTGGTCTGGTGCATTACACATAAGGGTCAGTGTCACATTTCTTAAAAAGCATTTTCAAAGAGCATTTGTACTGAACACAGAATTCTGTTGTGCTGTTGTTTTCCTGTTACAAGGATACTGACTACAGCAATTAAAGCACCATTTAGCAGGCATTTGAAAGCAGGTTATTAATGATAATACTGATTCACTGTCAAAAGCACACAGACTGTGAAAACGTTTAGGAAATATTTCAGAAAGTTTCCTAATGTCTATCTTCATCTGAACTGACATAAATGATCAATCTTGATACAGGTTATAGAGGTGTGTTATCTCAGCCTTACAAGACTAGGCTGATGAGAGGGATACAAGCACTGTTGGGAGCTCGGGGTCATGGCCACACTGTAAGGGCTTATTTGACAGAGCCATTTTATTTAAAAATGTTTCAACACTAAAAAAGCCACAAGGGAAACACAGCAGAAGGGGGTGACAAAGGTCTCTGCAGATCACAGAGTGGAACCACTGATGCTCCTTCATTACGAGAACTAGAAGATGCGTCTTACCTGACTGCTTGTCTTTTAAGGCTGTTTTGCACATTTCAATGCGAGCAGAATGATAGGGGACATAGCGGTCCTGAAGAGAGCCAACTAGGACGACGTTTTTAAAGAACTGAAGACCTGGGAAATCAGAGATAACAGATTCCAATTAATTTAGATATAACATTTAGAAAGACTCATTACTGGGCACGAGTTTAATTTCATTTGAACGAGAACTGAAAAGACTGGATTGCCATCTTCTGGATATCAGGATCACAAAGACAGTCATCATTCAAGTGAGGTATTAATGCAACCACCTAGTTTAATTTACACACCATGGGGACTGCTCCACATTCAAAACACAGTATTCACTATTACAGTATTCACTATATACTGCTCCCCATTGCCTTCTGATGCACATCAGTTCTCACATGCTAACGGGTTTCAATTGTGTATTTGAGACATATTTTACATTTGTTTTTGGCTGGATTCATTCAAAAGTGATATTAAGATATTTAATATTTAAAATGATATTTAGAACCAGTATCAATACTTGCTGGACGAAAATTTCTGAGTTTCAGAAATTCCCTTATTCAGTTGTGTTAACTGAAATGTCACCTACTGCATGAATACAGAAAGGGGAAAAATCATATGAGCTCAGCTACCATAAAAACGTGCAGATTGGAAAGCCCTGCATTGACCAATGAGTGCTCTTTTCAGTGAACTGCTCTCTCTCTGCTACTCGCCTGCCTTTTTGCTCAGCTTGTACAGAAATGTCTGCCGAGGGTCAGAATGATCACGACAAGTCAGCTGCAGCAGGGATCCAGACTTCTTCCACTTCTGCATGAACCACAAACCTCAACACAGAGAAACACATATAAGCCTTCAGCTCCATAAAATAAAACAAAATAGCTGCTCTACATAACAAGAAACATTTTTAAAAATCGCCTCTCTGGTTTTATTTTGTTGTAAATCAACTGCATTTATGATTTCATTTAAATTGGCATACCTGTGTTGACCAAAGCTGAACTATTGTACAGTGTCCCCAGATGTGGCCCAGACAGAGACAGGAAGGTGTGCAACTTATTCAGGTAGAATTTAAACCTGGGACGAGTGAGGACTGAGCGAATGATTAAGTTCCCAAGAGAGTGTCCTACAAAGCTGTTGAGAAACAATGTTGTGTTACTTTTAAGAGGTTAGAATAGGGAGTCTTGCCTGTGTTCAGGTTGTAAAAGCAACAAGTGTGTAATAACACACAGTAAAGTAAAATTAACAATGAAAGGCTCTACAGCTAAACTGCTGTATAATTCTCGCTCTTTTGTGCATTTTTATCAGTTTTCTCTACTCAAATTACCCTTAGTCATTCAGGAGCTAAAAGCAGAGTATATGTTTAGAAAGAAAATTAATCTATAGGGACAACAATATATAAAAAGACCTGTGAATGAATACTGTGCTTAGATACCTGATACCAGAAGAACAGCCAGCACTCCACCGGCTAGGGCACAAAACTGAGAAAAGACTTAAGATCACAGTTCAGAGCAAGATCACAGAGCAGAGTGGACTATTATTTAGGGGAGTACTTGCCTGATTTTTGAAAGAGTGAGGTTGTAGATCTGAATATACTGCACTATTTCATCCAACAGCCTATCTGTCATGGAGTCAAAATCAGCAAATGTGTCATTCTGTGGAGGTTAGCAAAACAGAAATAAATTAATTCAGTCTCTCCAAAATATACTGGATGAATTCTGAGTCATACATAGAAATGAAATGTATTGCTCACAGGATTTAACGTCCGCTATTAAGCAAGTCATACAAAAAGTAAACCTAAAGCTCAATGCTCAGCCTCTAGCATGCGTGATTTAAACAACACAAATACTAGTGCACCTACAGTCTTGCTACATTTACCTGGTTTCGCTCAGACATGAGGAAGTCAATGCGAGCCCCTGGAAGCCCCAGCTCCAGGTAGGTTTTTACTAAGCGCAAATCAGCACTGTTACCTACAATTGAGAGAAAAAAAATTCAAAACAAAATCTACACACAGTGCAACCCTGATATATGACCCAAAACTGTTACAATATCTGACTTTACACTAGAATGCTGATGAGGAGCAACTGGAAAATTAAAATAAATATTGGCCCACAACTTTTTTCCTTTTTTAATTTTGTCCATTAATTTTTCTTTACATCTTATAAAATAGGTTTTGGTTTGCCTCCCTTTACCATTGGGAAACAGGAGACCTTTGTAGATTTGTTTTTGCTGGATTTTATTTAAAGGAATGCTTACATGTATGAATAAATGTGTTCTGGAATTCAATTATTTATGCAAATATGACTTTGTTCTGTATAATGCTATTTTGATTACAATATAACATTTTTTAAAGTTGTTTAAAGCAAAATACATTATCCCCTCTGTGACTAATGCTGTCACGTCATAGCAATGACTCTGGAGGGAACTGAATATCCCTGCTCATGTTTCACACCTGCAGGTGTACAGTGGTCAGTCATGTTCGGAACTCATAGAGATATCAGAACCAGCAGAGCCACACACCATCCAGGCCGTGCACACACACAATGAGATGAATCCCTTCTTCAGAACCATCTTCCTCCTCCGCACTGAAGTATGGCACAGTGGACGCCAGTCCAGGCACGTCGCTGTACAAGAATCCAGGCAGTTTCAGCTGCTTCAGGTCTTCTTTGGCCTCGACAAAACTATTGTAATAAAAAACGTCATCTGAATAGAGTGGCTTTGGTTAGTTCTGCAATTCCTTTAAAAAAAATCAGTAAGTTGCAGGAAAGAAAAGTGACTGGAAATCAGTTTTGCTGAGAGTGAAGTGGCCACTATTTCATGCAGAAAGCTGCCTCTTCAGAGTATGGAGTAAAAAAACTGATTTATTACTAAAATGAAAAAACAATTATTTTCAATGACAATTTGTAATAACTTACTTTTCTTTACAAAAAGAACTTCTTATTTAAATACTACAAAACTGTACAAACCTCAACTGCTTCATCATTACTATATATATCACATCTCAATATCATTAATACATTACTATACCTTCACATAAAACTATTTATCCATGGACTTTCTGCGCCCTGTATTGTACTGCAGGTGTTTTAGTTAGTGCAGAGAGCACAAGAGTGAACGATCATGATCATTTACAGACTGTGTTTGATGAAAGTATTATACATTAACCAATTTCTTTTATTTATAACAATTTATATAATACGTATCTTTGAACGTTCATTTTTACTCCATATCTACATCAGTTCAGTAAAGGAATTCACATTACACTTACGTGTTCATCTGTGGCGTGGGGGCACTTTCATACCAGCGCATGCAGGCTGCGGAGCTGGTCAGCCCGGTGCTGGGCTGCCTGGTCACAGTGTCCAGCTTGCTCCGGGAGCAGCCCACACTACAGGGGGAGTCCCTCACGGCAGAGGCAAACGACAGGCAGCTGGGGGTGCAGACCCCTGGCGGGTTACCAGGGTCTCTGAAATGCTCCACAGCCAGATGTTCCAGCTGCACAGCTTTCTCATCGTCGCTCATCCCGTCGCACTCCGTCCCAGGCACGCCGTTCACGTAACCATCGTCCTCTCCCTCCTCGTAATAGCCATTCTCGATCATCTCGTGCTCCTGCTCCTCCTCCTGAGGCTCGTTCGCTTCCCCCTGGAAACTCACGGTGTTGAGAGTGGTGGCTGCGCTCTCCACAGGACTTATTTCAGAGACATCCGTGCTGCTCCGTGATCCAAAGTAATTCTCCACAAGCCCCTGCCTCACTATGTCACTGCTGCTGGCAGCAGAAATACTGTTCACGCTTGTGCTGGAATGGCAAGCTGCCTGTGGCTCACCTGCGGTGTCTTCTGATTTCTTACCAGGAGCTCCTTTCTGAACCTCTGTCACACACTCAGCACTTCTGGGCTCACCAAGGAACACAACCTCAGACTTGAGCTCAACCATGTGCTCTGGCGGAGTTGTTACTAAAGGAGGCTCCTTGGACTTACCAACAGTGCCTGCCAGAGGCTGGGAATCGCAGTCGCCCATGGCTCCCAGCTCTCCAGCACAGGGCTGTAACTCTGTGGCTGAAGAATTAACACTGAGAGCACTGGGAGTGGTTTTAGTAGAATTTAATCCAGTTTCCATGTGTCCTGAAAAGACCACACTTTGCTCTTGGACAAGAATGCTAGATTTCCGAGTCTTGTCGCGTTTGGGCTGGTCTCCTTTGCCGACATCCTGCAGGGTCTGGCCCTCTGCTACAACAGAGACCCTGGAGCTGTCATCCTCCTCCTCGTCTGAAGGCAAGGAGTTTATGGAGGTTAGAGACGACTGGATTTCACTCACAGCACTGGTGCTCTCAGTGCAAAGGCCATCTCTCACGTTTTT
This sequence comes from Atractosteus spatula, assembly GCF_055471065.1. NCBI lineage: Eukaryota > Metazoa > Chordata > Actinopteri > Semionotiformes > Lepisosteidae > Atractosteus > Atractosteus spatula. The sequence continues at coordinate 25,137,112 of NC_142720.1, read as the reverse complement.
AGCGCTGGGCTCTGGCTTGAGCAGTGGTGGAGGGTGAGGTTTCTCGCTGGGCTGGGAGCACCGTTCTGAAACTGGTTCAGACAGCAGGTCCAGGTACGGCTGTGTGGCAAAGGAACTGGGCTCACTCTCAATTCCGGAGTCTGACAATCGAGAAGAAGCACAGGAAGCACTGATGTCGGGCAACTTCACAGAATCGCCCCCGACCACCAAGTGGACCTCTTTGACTGATGTGCTGGACTGCCTGCGTTTAGAGGAACTGTCCCTGGACTTGGGGATCATGCCCCTTTCAAACACAAAATCAGTTTCACTAGTCAAAGGAGGCAAACCAGACTGCACATCTAGGAACTCCGTTTGTATGACTTCTGGAATGGTCCCTGGAGGTTTGCCATCAGTCCTACATGGCAAGATCACAGTTACTTTCTCTCCCTGAAAAGGATTTTTATCACTTGGTTTCACATCGATTTGTCTGACTCCTGATATCTGGGTTGATTTTTGGCCGCAGGGCTCGAACTGATCGTTCTTTTGCGCAGATACAGATTCTGTCACTAAAGCCCCAGTGCCAGCCTGAGGCTTACTGAGTGCATCCAAACTCAAAAGGCTAGTAAGTTCATTTCCTTTTTGACTGCAGGTGCTGCTTAGATCGCTGTCTGTAGTGGAGTCTACAGCACTGCATCCTGTATGGAAGGGCAGGAAGCGAGGCTCACTACTCTGACTTAGCTGCTTAGTGTTTGTCCTTACATTGCTAGTGACCTCAATATTTAAAGCATTGGGCTCTTCCTTTTGATTAGTGGAAGGTTTTCCTTCTTTGGACTTGGAGCTATTTTCTACAGCAGGAGCTTTCAGACACTTATAACCTACCAGGACAACAGAATCCTTCGAACTCTGTTTCACAAGTTTCTTGGCATTCTCGGTTTTCATGTTTTTCTTCAGCTTTGTCACTTTCCCTTTTGACTTGATGGATTCCTCGTGTTTGCCCTTTTGAGACTTCTGCAGCTTCTCACTGTCAGAGGGCCACACTGCTGAGGCTGCTCTGGTCCTCAACTCTGGGCTGGAGAAGCCCAGGCCACCGCATTCCTTCAGCTCGGAGCGGTCTGCCCTGCCAGAGACGGAAGCACCTCTTATATTCTGAGCACCGAGCCACGGTCCATCCAGATCTTCAAAACAGAAAGGTTTTCACATGTGGAAGTTATGAGCAAAGTAAGTAAATGTCCAACAATATGGTGAATAATTACTTTCACATAAGCAACATAATGTGTTTAACCTCACTAAAATATACATTCTATTATTTAAGCATTTGATTGAATTCACAAACATTGGATATTATCAAAATAATTTGCAGATCCATTTTCAAATTCTTTTTGTAGTTTATTACTGGACTGGGAAAATATAGAATATTAAATTCTATATACACAGTATGTCTATGACTGTCATTTAATGGCTAAAATACAGACAACAAATAACACTGAACTTAGAAAAACACTATCCGGTGTGAAAATAGTGTTGCTTGTTCAGAATAAGTTACTCAGCCGTGTTATTGATATAGATTTTCCAGAATCCCTTCTCTGATCTTTAGGAAAGCTTCTCCAATCAACAAGCGAATAGCAACCACATTAGCAAAAATGGGCCAAATGGCATTCTCTTGCTTGCAACCTTAATGTTCTTGGTTACAGTCAGTGATGAAGGTTTGTTTACTGGCATTTCATGAGCATAATAGACCCCAGTACTATAAAAAATAATCATAATTAATGAGCACAACACATCTTAAAAGCTCCAATGTCAAGCAGGTCTAAAAGCACACTTCTGCTGGACTAACCCTCTGTGATGGAATCAAGATATCTGTCCTCAAAGATGATGGGCAGTGAATTAACATCTCCATCCAGGTCAGCACACTCAACAGGTAGGGGGGGAAGAGAGTTAAAGTAAGTGGAGTTTTTAATCGCTGTTGTCATCTGCAAATGGCTGTGAGCACTGGAAAAAAGAAAATGCATTCAATGAGCAATTACAGCCTATGTCTACATGGAAAAATTAAATCTAATTTGTAGAAAAACAATACAGTAGGGTCTCGATATCTGTGAATTTAACACTTGGTCTGGCTGACAGGAAGAACAGCATAATGGAAGGAAATCTAGCTGAAGGTTATGCACAACCACATTAGCTGCACAACAGACCAGAATTGTGAGACGCATCTAGCTAGAGAGTGAATCTCTCCCATCCTGCCCAAGTAACCACTACCCAGCATCCACATCTCAGTGTGGTCTTGTTTTTGTACTGTGACAACTGCACTCAGTTCTGTGTCGGTGGCGTGGGGATTGACAGACTGGAGACGACTGTAAAGGCTCACTGACAGTTTTATTGCCCCTCTCGTTACAGTGGGGTAAGCTAAACATGGAGCAGGGAGGGCAGAGAGAGAAAGTGCAGGCATCAGCTGGACGCAGTGGAGGGATTCATTTTAGCTGATTACTATTAGTTTGTGATCACTTCACTACTGTTGTTTTTTATTTGATCAATGTTATCTTAATTAATTAAAGCCAAAGCAATTAGTACTTTATCATATAAGGGAGGGCTACTTATGTAACTTATAACCATACACACTATGTACTGTAGTACATTATGCAACAGTATAGGGGTGGACTTGGTTATGTGCAAATTTGGCTACTGGCAAAGGCTCTTTGTACCAAATCCCTGCAAATGTCAAGAGCCTACTGTATCTAGAAAAAAGATTTGAAATTCAAGTTACCACGACCTTCAATCTTTCTTCATGATCATAGTAATGAGTACATGAGTACAGTGCTTGAGGCCTGGACTGCCCGTCAGCAGACTAGGTCCTCTCTAAAGTGTCTCCACAGATTAATGGAGTCACCTTGCAAATATTACAGCCTTGATGACTTATTGGCAACTTACTGTAGTTCTTGATATGCAAGAGCAGTCTGTCGTGGGTGTTCCAGACAAAAGAAGGCTTCTGCAAACCTTCTTACCTAAAAAAAGTGTATAATAAATTATTGTGCATCAATAATTTGCATAAATATAAGTGATAATAAAGCAATAATGCTATTTGCATTGGCCAGGTAAACATTAATGAGACATCTATACCTATCTGATCCACGCCAGCTTGGAGACTTAAGTTATAGGTTTCTAGATTTGGTGATCCAGAGCCCAGGTCGGCTGGTGTATCCACAGAGTTTCATTCCAAATCAGGTCTTTATGACCTTAATCACCTTATTATTTACTTAATTAAACTAATTTGAACAGCTTCTCCCAGCTCTTTAGGTGCTGGTGCTACAGACACTCCAGCCCTCCAGGACCAGGACTACCCATCCCTGCAAAGCCAGCTCTGTGGCTGTGGTCAGAAAGGTATAGTATGCTTCAACACAGAAGTTACAATCGCATCCAGTGGACATTAGCAGCTGGTAGGACAACTAAGGCAAATTCTCTGGGCAGAGATAATGGCTGGCAATTTAATCATTTGCAATTTAATAATTTAATTCATTAATCAAACTGTATATATTAAAAAATATTTAACATATATCACATATTTAACTTCAGAGAAGTTAGCACTATTATTAATGATTGGTTAATACTTATTTACTCTAAAATGAATATGTTGCTTAACACATTATGTTGCTAAATCCAGAAGCAATGGGAAGTTTACTATCTAACAACATTATTCACAGTTCTGAACATCACGGCATTCCTATGTTTCATTTTGCAGCTGCGCAAGGGGTAGTAGAAGATGAACGGCAGGTCTTTCTTCTCCTGTGCTACTCATCTCATTGTCCAAAATATCCCATTGTCCCTGCAGCATCTCCTCATCTGAGGCTGTGAACAGGGTGAGGGGGTGGAGTGAACCCATTTTCACTGCCAAAGACTTTCAATAGGATTGAGATCTGGGGACTGTTTTGGCCAAAGAAAGCAGTGGACATCTGTCTCTTTAAGCCAAACATACACTACATGCCATTAAAAAAGACTTTTTTAACAAGGGGTTACCAGCGTTTTTGGCTTAAAAGGAAGAGAAAGTGAAAGAAGAAGCAAGATGCAACTGCTGTTAGACAGCCTCTGCTGCCAGCTCAGTACTCACTCGGAGTGTGTGGTGCTCCTGCGCTAATAAGGCTGCTACATCCTCCTGCAAGGACACCACCTCCAGAAACTGCCCCCAGAGAGCCATGAGAAGGGAGCAGAGCTGGGCTAGGTTCATGTTTATCAACTCAGCCAGCTCATCGGGATTCTCAGCCTTCTGCTGCAAAAGATCACAAAGCATGAGGACAGCAGTCTAACTTCAGAGCTGCAAGAGTGTAACGTCTTTCAAAGGGTCCACATATCCTTAAAATAAGTAGTCTGATCTGTAAGCACTTTAGGTACAAGCTCTTCCACAAATTTAAAACATTTTAATGAATGTTACTCAGTTTAGGTTACATCTTAGTTCTAATATAACATCACATAATCATATTCTAGTGTCTCAGGACTCCTTACTAACCATCTCATTTATTTTCAAAGATACATTCATTTTTATTTGTTTGCATGACCATTCATGTCCTCTTTGCCCAAACAGCCTCCTTGCCCAGAGCAGCAAATTATCAGTTATAATACTCTGTACACCTCACAACTTTTAAATGGTAAGCAAAAACCACACAAGCACCAATACAAACCAGCCTAAACTGCAAGTGCATTCAAGTCCGTTTTGCAATACTGAATGTGACAACTCCATCACTTAAAGTCTCCCATATGATCTGTTACTTTTTGATAATCAGTTATATCACATTTGATCATTCTTATTACTTCAAAATATACTATAAAATATTGTTTTTTTACAAAAATGTTTTGACAATCATTTTATTATTAAACCATATTTTCCTACTTCAACTTTTATTTTTTTTTTTATCTGTACTAAGATTCCAATATAGTTCCTGAAAGAATAAATCAAATTTCTAACCCTCATCTGGGAAAAGTATTATAACAGCATAATGTAAATAATACTGTAATGTATGAAGAGAACTGTCATGAATTTTCAGCTAACTTTATATATAACCAAATCCACCGCAGCCATCATACTATATAGTATGTCAGTTAAAAGACATAAGTAACCCTCCCTTATATGATAATTGAAGCGCTAATTCATTGGCTCTAAGTTAATTAAAATAACACTGAAGAACAAAAAGAAACAGTAATCACAAACTTATAGCAATCTACTCAAATTTACTGTCAGTGAGCCTGTACAGTGGTCTCCAGCCTGTCACGCCCCAAACCACTGACACAGAACTGAGAACGGTTGTTACAAAACAAAAACAAGATCACGCTGAGATACGGACGCAGGGCAAGGGGAAGAGAGGCTCACTCTCTTACGATCTCCATCTGGTGTGCAGCTAATTTGAAAGCTGTGCTTACAACCTTCAGATAGGGTTCATCCTGCACTGCTCCTCTTCCATACAGAAGCCCGTCAGCCAGACTGAATCGCCAATAAGCAAATTTGCGAATGTTAAATTTGCAGACATCGAGACTCTAATAGATTTGCTGGTAGTTAGATATTGTCATAAAACCAGCTGTATTATCAGCTTGCACTTTGATATAATCAAGACTTAAGCAGCACTTAGAAACATTACAAGGAAGGTAATGAGCCACAGACTGCTGTGCATGTTAACAAAAATCTAGCAGCCTTTTACAGAGATTCTACATTCTTCTGTGCTTTTAGAGACCTACTCCATTCTCATGTGCAGACATGTATGTCCTAATGAAAGGAGGTACCTACCTTGACCTGATCACACAGGTCAGAAAGACGAGCTTCCACATCTAGTTTTTCTGAAAAATAAGCCAAAGTACTAGTAGTGAACAAGCCAGTTGTCTGTATCAGCGCAATTAAAAAACAAAATTTCAGATTTCAGATTGCTCCAATCTCTTGATTTTATACATCAAACCTTGAATTTTAGGAAACAAAACTGAATTTGTCAAACATAACACAATAAAGTTATATAGTACTGCTGCTGTCTTCTGAACTATTCTGTCAAAATGTCTGTTGAACCACACTGAAAATGTAAGTGAAACAAACCTGACACTTACTTGGTAGTAAAGCAGAAGATATACTTCTAAAATGAGATCTTAATTGTTTCATGAAAGGCAGGTACATAAACCAGAAAACACGTAGCACATTGCTCAAATATCCATGTAGTTATAAAAAAACAATAATTCAAGATGAAATAAGGAAATAAAATCTTAAAACCCAGGCATAGTCATTAAACTACGAAAAGGTTCATTCAACCAAAAATTCACAATTTCAAATATTAATCAGGCAGCCATGGGATACCAATTAAAAAACTGAAAGTAACATCATTAAAAATTGCTAATGAAAGTCAAACAGAAATTGCATGAGGAGAACAAAAAAACAGCTCAAAATAACTGACTGCAAAACCAACTCTATAGTAGGGGATGATTCACACAAGAGCTCCATTAAAAAATAAAAAATTTAAACATACGGTAATAATAATGCTGATTACATGATGGAATAAAAGGATACACCTGTGACTATTGATTAACATAGTTTGATGTCCAAACTACATGGTGCAGTTCTGTTTGTTCAGGAAAAAGTTATTAAAAGTGAGACGTGACGTGATGCAGAGCAGGTCAGGAACATACCTATGTAGACGGCTCTCTGGCTTCGGGGATAGGGTCTTCTGAGAACTCGCTCAAATAGGACTTGCATGCTGGGCTTGGCTAGTTACAGGATTGCACATATAGGCACGTTTATTTTTCTTTCCCTTTTTCTGGATTAACGCTAATCCTCACACTTACATAGATTAGCCACTAAGCAGCGACAAACCAAAGCATGTGGGGTAAATCGAGTGTAAACTCCCTGACACATAAATGTTAATGGGAAGCAGCAGTCTCGTCAACCTCCTTATTAAGCCCAGACAGAGATTCTAGAGAGCTGCAGCAAATCGCTAAACCACAAGATAAAACTACAAAACTGCAACGCATTCCAGCTATAGGAACAATGTGTTAGTCTAGTGTCGTTTAATAGAAGTGAGTATTTGCTTCTTGTGACTATCAGGGATTGTGAATGCCTAGGAACTCCCATAGGTGCTAGAGAATAGGGGTTAACTGTTAGTAAGATTAGTACACAGCAAAAGCTAATGCATATTTAGCACCAAACACAAACGTGAGAAAAACTAGAAAAAGTAATACAATAAAAAAATGAAAAAGAAATACTGAGGTGACTGGGAGAGAATAAAAATTAAAAAAGCACTTACAAAATTAGATTTTCATGTTCTATCCACAAACTTTAAAAAAGTACTTTATTACTTAAGGATTAAATATCACTTCAAAGGTATCTCTAATGATCTGTTTTGTCTAATTGTTTATATTATAAGTAAAGGTAAAACAAAAATTCTGAAATTATAATGATAATTTTCTCAAACAAAAGGAGTCAGCTTTTTCAGGAAACTCACACATTATCATTAAACTCATATTTGAGCTATTAATATCTGCAGCATAGTGCAATTCAGCATGCAGGAGAATTAAATCTTGAGCATCATAACACACCCAAATTGTATGCTATTCATTAAAAGTCACGTCACAAAATCACAAAATGTAATTTATGACACATTAAATTAAATGATCAATTTCCAATTCTATTTAACTACAGAATCCAGCTCAATTATTTGAGACAAAGTGCCAAGTGTGGTTCAAACGGCTTCACTGGCTGTGCCTGTGACTTACAGCCCCTGCTTCACAGAAGCCTACCTAGTTCCATTCTGTGTGAAGAGGGGAGGTCCTTTGTCACCATCGTGAAGTAGTTGAAAAGCCCCTGATACGCAAGCAGCAAACTAGCACAGAGGCTGTAATGGAAACTGTAGGCATGCTGCAGGCAGTTCTCCGACACCACAAATGTGCTGCCCTGAAAGAAAATGCACAGCTGTGAAAGCTTGGCAAACACAAACACATGGAAGATCCTAGTAGTCTTTCTAGTTTCCAGGATAATCTTTGCACTGCTTAAGAAATTAAACCATCTCAGCCCAATCTGAAGTAAACTTTTATCTTAAATTATCTTCTCTGTAATCTCTTGCACTAAACACATATGCATACAGTATATATATATGAAAATATACTACTTTATTTCTCTTCTCTACGTATCTTACTCATTATGATCTCGGTGAGTAGATCTTTGTAACTCATCTAGCTCTGGGTGTTTCGCTGGAGGGGATCTTTAGAGACTGCCAGATAGCACATGGATCTTAGGAGATGGCTAACAGGAAAGTTCCAGTGACAATCTTGTATGTGCTCAAATAAAGGATACAATAAAACAATAAGAAGTGCTTCATGAAACATTCATTTGTTTGGTTTATTTACCTGCATTGGTAAGCTGCTGGTATTGGTATTATTGGTATTGTTTATGAATGCACCAAGATTAGCAGCCAACTAGCAAAATTAGACATAATGTGTGGATTTCACAAAATTTCACAAATTCACAAGGACATAATAGGGAGGAATAAGCTGATCCTCACTACAAGTAAAGGCCACATGACCAGTAAAACGGCAAACATCTGTCATGATTTATGATTCTCTGTTCTTGTGAACTTCCATCTCAATCTGAAGCTTAGTTTTGCTAGACTTATAACAGCACAAACATGTGTCTAGAATCATGAACTCATCAGCTATACTTAAAGTACTGTCCCTGTTCCATCATTAACTCATCTCTGGCTAAAGCTATTGCTTCATGGGCTTTGGCTCATGTCACTAGTCTGTATTTTAAGGCCTAGAAAGCGACTACCTCATCCTTCTGTAATTAATATGTTTTCAAGAGGCTAACAAAAGGGCTTCAAAATCATTGCATCCACACACAAAATCAGCACCAAATACCTACAAACGTTCAAGGAGATCTCACCCACATCAGTCTTACAGTGTTTTCCAAAGGATGAGTCTGTGCTTTTAATAGAGAGCAAGTAAAAATGCAGTATACTACTGCCATACTTCTTTCCAGAAAACATTATAATTGTACTTCGCTGAAAGCCACAACCTTTCTGTTCTTTATAGAGAGAGCAGTAGACCAGAAACTCATGGATTATGAAAAATGTTTCTTTCATTCAGAATTTTATAAAGACACACACAGTCAAAGAAATTATATACCACTTCTAAACAATAAATATTAGCATTCTCATTATTTTTTCATAGCAGTACTGTTGCCATTGTTGTATTATTAAAGGAGGAGGAGCTCTGTATTACCAACCAAAAACTTGCTGTAGTCAGCTTGACATCATTTAGTGAATTACTGGATCTAAATGTAGGACAGCACTGCTGAAGTGTCTTGAATGCAGGCCTTAACTTGCATATTTATAAATTACTCACAGCTAAGCTTCAGGATGCAAAATCATACACAAGAACATAAATTAATTGAGACAGTTGATACACATGTTGATAATATTTTTAGCTCCTTGAGGAAGTTGTCTTAGGACATGTGAAATGCAGAAGTAATGAAATAATTTTTCTCACATCTGAAGAGAGTTGCTTCACATAACCGCAACCAAAAACAACGCTCTCGAGAGTGGGGATCACAGAGTCCTTATTCTGAGCCGGGGCATTTCTGTTCAGCCAAGTGTTCTTTACTGGGCGAGGAAAGCTACAAACAATCACAAAAACAATATAAGAAGGACAGATACACTGAAATATTCCTCAGAGTTACAGAGAGGGATCTGAGCTATTCTCAAGCTCTTGTCTCAGTCTCCATATTCCATATTGTGTAATCCATATTGAATTAGTTTTAAACTGGAACTCATTTCTTTCACAATGCCTATTTGTACCTCACTTGTGAAAGTTTCCACAGGCAGAAAAACAGAAATTATTTAAACATTGATAAATGAATACATTAATGCAGTACTTCTCAAAAGAATTTTCATTTGCAAACTTTCATTCTCTGGTTGATATAGCACTAATGGGAACAAAAACCCATTTGCTTAACTGACCTACCACAGATCAGTCATTTTCAGATTTTCTTACAATTGGACTAGTTTAAGTCTTTAATCTCTAAAAAGTAGAAAGGCTATAATATTATTTGCCAGTAAATGCTCTTTTCATAATCCCAATATTTCTTCAAAGCTCGATTAAGCCAGCTGCAGTGGTTTTGAATAACTCGGTGGAATTCATTAGTCAAAGAATATTTACAAAACATCTAGTTTAAATACTGCAATTCTCAGTAAATGGTAATATGACATGCAAAATCATGATTTTTTTCAAAAAAGCTAAAACTTTTAGAATCACTTTTTTTTACTTTTTTGTCCTTTCAGTTCAGTGTCTTAATCCCTGAGATCAAGGGCAAAACCCTCACGCCAAATCAGGAAAGATGAAGACCCACACATCCTCTGAAACATGCTCATCAGACCAATACCACTCATTCACACTGCAAACCCCACAGTGCAGCTGAAAGACAACGCTGGCCTGCTGGAGCTCACTCAGATAAATGTGTGCCACTGCTTAGGGAATCCCGGGTGCAACTGGATAGCAACACAGACCAGGATTCAAACAACGATGTCCAGGTTACAGCAATCAGTGCTCTTAAAAGACTACTGTACTGCCTGAAGCACCCTGGAACTCTGCTTATCTAAATAAAATATTGTTATAATCTCTGTGCATGTGGCTCTCCTCCTCACACACCTTATCAGCGGCTGATGTAGTGCAACCAGGGAGCCATGAACAGCCACTGATATGACAGAGAGATGAAAGTAGTCAAACATAACATTGACATGCTGGTGGACTCCTCTGTGTAGACTAAAGTGCAATTTCAATGTGCGGCTGCTGATCATCTGTAAGGATGTCAAGTCTTCTGGCCTGAAAGACAGAATTTGAAACAATGCTAGGAAAGTTCACATAAACTCATTCATAGTTATGTCTGACCCAACAGCATTTGAGACACTCATGCTTATAGAAAACTAAAAAAAGAAAAGAGATTCAACAAATTAAACAATTTAATATAAAATTGTCATCTAGCACAGCAAAAGACCAGTACTTCCAATAGATTAAATATGACTAATTTGTTTGTAAATGTTGGAACAGCATTAATAATTTATTATCAAATGCCTCATTCTTGCATACAGAAAAATCAATACTCACGAATAATCACCATCTGTGAAATGCAGATCTAAAGTCAGCTGAAAATCCATTTCATTTAATGATTCTTCAATCTAAAAAATAACACAAGTTGTGAGAAGAACAAAAAATTTGCATTTCTTATTTAAATTCCCTATAAAAATGAAATGCCTGTTTGTGGAAAAAAAAAGTTACAAACAAATCTCTTTTTGGTAGGAAAAACTGATGTTATGAAAAACATGAAAATCAACAGGGTCACATATAACACTATTGTCATTCAGCAATCAAAGATTGACTGAGATCGTCAGATATGTTTTATTCTTCCCCATGAAGAACAGATACCACACTGTGGGGTTCCAGTGTGTTACAGTACAACAAAAAGGATAAAGATCTGTATTTCATATCACTAGAAACTGAGGTCTGATTGATTTCTAGAGTACTGCTTTACAAACCAAAACTTTTAAGCATGTCATCACTCTTCTTATGTGACATAGGAAATCTATTGCTCAAAAAGAAATCCTATAAAATAAATATAAAATTAGAAATGTTTCACTTACAACAACACATAAATGTCCACTGCCACTTATACATGGAGTTGGCCTTACCTTCTTTTCATCAAGCAGCAACTTGACTTTGAATATCAAGACATCATTCACAACAATTTCCTCATTCTTGTAGAGAATCTGAAATGTTTTACTACAGACCACACCATCATGGACAGAGGCTGGGAATGCAAGATCCGATCCTAAAGCAGAGATGACAGACATCACTGTATTATTAATTATTAATTAATCCAATTAAGCATTATTAATCCATTTGTCTGATGCTTTAATCTTAAGCAATTTACATTTGTATATATTCAGATGGCCGGGTATTCTACTGGAGTAACCAAAGTGAAATATCTTAAAGAGCATAAAAGCAGTGAATCTCCCAGGAACTGAATCCAGACAACAAGCTAATATTTGCGTTCTGTTAATCATATGTGTATTTCTGAAGGGCAAGCAGCTAGTTAGGATTTGAATAATGAGATTCCTGTAAGCTTTGAAGACAAAACTTTGAATAAAAAATACTAAACTTGTAAAACTGTAAGAAAACATGTGGTTTGCAAGTGCAAAAAAAGGAAAGCTGTTATTCTCGACTAAAAGCTTGATGTTCTAAAACAATATAAGAGAAACAGAAGAATGTATGATATAATTCGCACTACTGTGTTTAGCATTGTGCATTGTTAAATACATTTCTTGTGAAAAACTACAGTACAGTATATGAACATTTACGAACTATTCATCACTTAGCGATGTAAATACAGATGCACATTATGCTCTGTTTTATCTATCTTTTCCCTGTTTTCTGTTTTAAATTACCACAAAAACACATAATACCAAATAAGACACACGTTCAAAGTAATTATATGACCAATTACTAAGTCACAAAGGCCTAAATTCCTGTTGAAAGACAGGATTTATAACACTAAGAGCACACAAACATGCAAGGAGTACCAAATGTCATAATTTAATAATAAGATACAATGTTTCACATTGAAGTTTTTGCTATTAAACCAGACTCCCACATGCTCAAAGACATGTGACACCACAGAGCAGTTTCACATTCAAGCATGTCTCCTCCATTCCCTCTTTTAGGCCTTTCCTAACAGCAGTGTTACAGCTGGTTACCTTGTGTTATACTTGAAAATCACTAAAACAGAGCACACTTGTCAAAACTGCTAGAAACAGTGAAAAACGAGAACAATCTCATTATGCACAAACTGATATGAGAATATGAGAACTGGACAATTCTATTCCTTCAATAGCAATCAATTTCCAAGTAACAATTATTCACAGTATATTGTAGTCACTTAGAAGATTCAACTGCTCTTAATAAAAAAAGTGTTTTGCTTTGGTTAAATCAGTGCATTCCAATTTATTTTTATTCATACCACTTTTTCCTTTTAGATACTCCACATGTAAATGCTTTTAGAAGAATTTGATATTAATGACAAGCTCTGTGATTCAAATTCCTGTTTTGTGATTTAACAAGTAACACAAACTGAAGCTTGGATGAAGACACATTTCCCTTTAAAAGGTCAGGAAATCCTGCACATAATTTTTAATAAGCAACAGGCAGGGGAAGTCAGGGAGCGTCTATCTGCTTTCTTCTACAGTCCTGTGGATTGTACTCAGCAGAAAGGACCTTTTTCATCATATGATACAAATGCTTACATGTTAGAAAAGGATTAAATATTTAATCAATGAGAAAAAACATGCACATTTAATAAATACTGTTAAACAGACCATTGAAGTAATTCATAAAGATTCTTCTGTGTTCTTAACTAAAACAAAGTTATGATAGGGGAAAAATTAAATTAAGATAAAAACCAAAAGCTGTGTGTGAAACACCCCAACCTTCATCAAGGTGGCTCCAGGGATCAGTGCACATAAAAACCCACAAAGAACAATGCTGTACACTGCAGAAGAGTTTACTTGAGTTTGTGCACGACCTTAAAAAGATACCAAAACAGTCTCCTCAGGCTGCCACCAAACACTCAACCAACAATTTTATATCCCTGACATTCCACTACTTAGACCCCATGTCAGAATGTGGAGAATTAACCACCACCAAAAATATCGTGATTTATCACTCAGTGTATCCAAGTACAGAGGACAGGTTGGTTGTTATTAGTCCATTCAAAGACCAATATGACCCACTGTCAGTGCAAGAAAGTTTGATGGAGTGTTACTGAAGGTTTCTCGATTTTTTTACTGTGCTTAAAAAACAGAAATCAAGTACTCTTAGAAAAATAATGTGTACGAGTCACTGTTTTACTACAGGTGTAAATCGGAATACTTCTGCTTCAAATGATATCTTGACTAGAGTCTACTGCACTAGAAGTTCCTAAAGAGACATGTGTTAATGGCCTACCCACTGAAATTCAGCTGGTGAAGGCAAGTCTCACTCTTCCCCCTGATCTGTTAGGTAGTAGAGCTGGTGATGCTGCTCTTCAGTGGTGGTGGATGAAGTGAGTCACTAAAGCATAAAGCCCTTTTGGATCCCCTGGGAAAAGCACTATTCAAATGCCAGACTGTAGAAGGCAGGAGTGAAGGTGGGGCTGCTGACCTGCAGTGCGCAGAAGGCTCATCTCCAGCTTGTGAGGGACGCGGGGTGGCACCTTCAGGTTGGCACGGATCTGGTAAAACCTGCAGAGACACATCATTTAGCTGGAGAGTTGTTTTAACAGAGCTGCCTGAAAAAAAAAAGCTTAAAGCAGCAACTAAAATATTTGCACTGACTCTTCAATAATCCGATACAGAGAAAAACGTTTTCCATTCCTGAAGAAATGTAGCCTTTTGGTTTTGCTTTCTCATAGCATGTAAAATAATTTCTTGAACTGAACTGATTTGATCATAATAGAGAAACAATTAGGAATTTTGGAGTTGTCAATGAAATAATAATGTCATCTTTTACAACAAGTATCAATGCACCTTAAGTCAGAGTGCTTGAAAGGGTTGAGTCTGTAGTTTCAATGCACAAGGCTCTATTATAACTCTCCACCAACTGCCTGCTGGAACACAGCAGGAATTCACGAAGATCATACACAGACACACAAATAGCACACAACATTAATTCTAACAAGAGATGTAGGCCAACCAAAATACATCCTGCCTTGTTTCCAAAGTAATCCAAGTCCCAAATGAATATACAATACGTGCAGCCCTGCCTCTGCTCCCTCCAACCTCACACACCGGACAATGCAACAGTTCATTCATGGGCCAGACAATCTGTAGCTCAGTTAGAGCAACTAGAACTGGCGTAAACTGTAACAAGTGTGTGGATGTCAGAATCAGGAAGAACATTGATCTCTTCAGTTTCTGGCCTCTGTCCTGGGCTGGAATGTAGATGGATTTAGTCCACTGTGGTGAAGTTCCGCAGCTGGCTGTAAAAGCTGAAGTGTTACACTTCGCCAATTAAAACCAACTTTAAACATCTTCTAACAACAATTTCCCCAGCAACAATGTGAACATCTTTTCAGTCTGTGAAGAACAATATTTTATTTTTCTGCAGGATTATCTTACAACACAGAGATGTTGACACATACTATGTGGTCTTGTGCAATATCTAAAATGTATTTGATAACCGTTTGCAGACTTGCTGGAAAGGAAGATGCCTGCCAGCATCACTAGCATAACTTCAGCAGTTCTAGTCTCCACTGTACGATCTAATAAACCTTCACCTCTACACAGCCTCAACCTCCATCAGCTCTGAATGAACAGAAAGTAAAGGCTACATATGGGGATTAATAAGAAGTTTAGAGAAGTATACAAGAATAATCATATTTACTGTTACAGTAATTCTATTAAAAGCAGTTTCACACAGTCTAAACTGAACTCACAGATACAAATACGCTGGGTGCAGCACTTTTTACCAGGGCTATCACAACTATCTTAATGTGTTGAACATTCTTTAACTGATGACACAAACTACAATAAATTTAATTTCATTTAGGATATTTTTAACTTTTTCCCCAAACATTTCTCCTTCCTGTATGATTGTGGACAGTTTTAAATTACATTTAAGTGTCAGCATGTGTAGGCTGCAAAGGAACAAGTAAAGATGTATTCCATGCTGAAAAGAAAAGAAGGCTCCACAGCTGAAACATTGTGCTTCTATTTTTCTCATTTCAGCATGGAATAAACCTTTACTTGTCAATGTATTTACACAGACACAGTAGAACCTTGTTTATCTGCTGGACTCAAGGGCAGGATCACATTAGCACAACCTGTCCCTGGAGACAATGGCATATCAGAATAATTTTAAATAGTCAGGCACTTCCTGCTGAAGCTAATATTAAACACAACCATTGCAATAGTCTATGTTTTAAATGTAATGTTGAAAATCCAGCATCATTCATTAAAGTGTAGATGAAGTAGAATTCTGCACAAGAAAGGTGTTAATTTAAGACCGACAAGTTTCAACGAACACTGCAAACATTATTCACCTGAATACTTTAACCCAGATTCAAATCCATGTGGAATTTTAAAAGTGAATACATTCATTAGAGTAACAGCAGGAAGACAGTAGCTGGAGGCAAGTTGTTAAATTTCTTCAAGCTTTACTAGGGGTGTGTGAAAAGCAAACAAGCAGGGATTCAAAAACGCTAAGAGGATAACCTGTCTTTTCACAGCATTTGCAGCACAGCAGTGACAAAGTAGCATTACAATGCTAATGAACAGCAGTCTCACTCATCTCTTATCTAGCAATGCTTCCTTCTGCTTCCCTATAAAAGTAACATAAAAGCAGTTTGTGACTGCAGATACAGCCAGCATGCCAGTGAAAAAGATACACAACACAAGATGAAAGACTTTAAGGGGGAACCTACAGCGGCTACGCAAGAAAGAACAAACAAATAAACAAGCTGTGAAGCCCTCTTCAGGTGTGAGGCATTAAGGATTTATTGTTCTTAACGCATCATCGGTTTTGGCTCAGTAAAGCAATGATACCAGTCAAACACCCTACAAAGAGCAATGCACTGAGCTAACCTGCTGTACAAGATCTGTTCTCAATGTGTACTGACTCAACTAGTCTCAGCTAGGCTAAAAAAACCCTAGTTAGTGCCAGGAGCAAAAAATCAAAAATATTTTTACAGTGCATATTGATTTCAATGTTTTGAAACAAAATTGTCCACAGGCACTTCCTGTTCACAGCAGGTAAAGTGTGTTATTTTTGAGAAGTGAAATGTTTTAGAAGTTTAGACCCCTCCCCCCAGGACAGCCGTGTGTCAATCAGCAAGCAGCCCTTGGCATAATCCCATGTACCTTGCCTCCAGCCCCACGGCAGGAGGAATCCGACAGCTCAGGAAATGAGTCTCCACCCCAGCACCACAATGGAAACTGAGGATCAGTGCACGGGAAATGAGAAATGAGAAAGTGAGAAAAAAGTGGGAAAGAACCAAATACTCCAATTCAGACAGTGCCATATCTGGCAGTTTTATTTTGTACATAAGTACCATTCCATGCAGCAAGTTGCTATACAGTGCATTTGGCCTCTGATTCTTTTAATACCAGCAGGACTAAAATGTGTGCATACTCTACGGAAATTCTGACACAAAATCTCCAGCTCTTTGGTTGTGAATAAGGAAGCTCGAAGAAGAAGTGCTCAATTTGTGGGGATGATGCAACTCTGGGTGATTGAAAGGAGCATTGCACAGTTTCTTAAATTTACAAGATTAAATCATTTACAAATCTTTTTTTTTTCTTGTATCAGCAACAGTACCCATTATGAATGCTGGCCAAAGTTCTCCTCCAGACTGCGTTTTTACATTTTTCCAGAGTTTACTGTTTTTTCTTACCAAGTAAATGTACTACAACTAATCCCCTATCTGGAGTGTATTCAAACTGCAAGTATACAAAGCCTGGCAGCTGGTTTTGTCTTTCAATTGGTACAAAAGCAATCAGCATTTTAGTTTTCCTCAGTAAAGATTGTAGTGCCTCAATCTATCCCCCATTTTTCCATGCACTTAGTAAAACTAGCATGTTACAGAATCTCAGGCATCATCGGGGCACAAATTGCAAACACACCCACCCCTACATTTTCAAGGAAACAATGGAGGAAGTGCTGAGCACATAATTTCACAAGGACAATATGGTTGTTCTTGAACAAGACAGTCCACATTACTGTGCACACAGTCATGGTTTTGCTTGTGCACAAAGGCACACATCTTGAACAGCAGTTTTGTGCTCAAAACCAAGAAAAAACATGCTGGAGTTTGCAGATCTCACAACTATGCTTCTTGTGCAGATTGGTAATTCTGTCTCTCCTCACAATGCACACTATTTCTCAGTTAGCTTCAACTTTCTTTTGGGTAAAGAGAACCAGATTATAATCCTTTTAAAGTATAGTCTAAAAGCTTCAGTATTCCAACTTTAACGAATCCGACCAGGAAACCTTCTGACACTTCTACAACCAACACGGAGATGGAATGAGCTCCTGCACACTGAGGCTCTGGCAGGTCTCCTCATTCATACAAGCATTGGAGATTTCAGCCTGCTTTCATTCATGGTTTTGTACTTCAAATTGCAAAGGTTTAACAATCCTATGAAATAACCTAAAACCTCAAAAGGAAGAATGTTAAGTAGAAATGATGGCATATCACATGCCTCAGCTTGTTTTATGTGCAGAACAGGGAGATGAAGGAACACTGGAGGTTGTGAGCAATCCCGCACTGCTGCTGTAACCCGCGGTCACAGCCTGGGAGTCGTGCAGCCTGATAACTGTCAGCCACCTCCAGACACGAGAGGCACCTTGTAGTCCTTGATTTGGACACAGTTCCCGAATGCTATTGGTGAATCAAGTATTCAGTTTAGCATCCAAACCACAAGCCAACAGCATCTGTATTAATCACTGGGTAAAGATTATAACTGTTTATTGCCTCTGATGGAAAGAACCCATTAAGATGATAAATCATTGTTCTTTAATACTGTCTGCAGCGTGCACACTGCTTCTGTCTTTTCACACATTGTAATTTAAAACACAAGCTACAGAACAACACAATAGTAAAACCACCCATTCCTGCATGTCTAAGCACAGAAACCAGCAGACCTAACGTTAACTACTTAAATATCTGCTTGGGCACGGGGTGGAGCTGCTGGCTGCACTTCACGGGGGAATGATGTTGGCCCTCCTGTATGTACGGCTCTTTGAAATCCTTTGTGACTAAAAGCACTATACTGTATATATCCAATAAATGATAGATATTATTGTGTATGCATCAGTTCTCTGTCATCTCCTATTAAAAACAATCAACAGTAAATTATATAAGTATTTTCCCGAATTGTACAAAGCAGAGTAGCTTAAAGAAAGTTTGTACGTTTATATTCAACACCGTGTACTGGCACACTTTCAGCATACTGATCACATAAAGCAGACGCTGAATTTCTTTCCAGGGGGCACAATACTTTCAAATAAACTGGTGCAGCAGGAATATTTGGAGTTGCAATTGCATTGCCTAAGAAATGAAGAAATCCTAATTCTGAATTAGACAGTTAAACATTGTACAGTACCATCCACGTTTACAGTACTGTACATATATTGCAATAGTAGACAGCACTACAGCATCTGAAAAACCTTTTCTTGGTTTTCACAGGAGACTGATTCACAACAGATTTGAATTTCCTGTGCAATCTACACATTATGAACAAGGAAATAAAAAACGAAAGCATGTCTCTTATTAGCAATAGGACTATATTATTGACAAAACCATGACATTTCATTCACTAAACCTTGTCTGTGATCTATGAGTACAACATCACTAATCAACAGGCAGCAAGCCAACTGATACTTGCTAACAGCAGTGAAAAGAGGATTATTTCACTCACATCACAGCATGTTTCACTACCTCTTCACAATAGCACAGTTGTGACACTACTTTAAGGAACATGTACATTTAGAGAACCAAACCACATGATCATTCTGGAAAATAATTTTCGGAAGCCTCTCACAAAACACACACAGTTACTGCATGACATGAAGTAGCTTACTCCCTGAATTGAGTTCGGTGTGCTACATATTTGAAGAAATATTGAATACAGAGGCACAGTAGTTAGCATTACTAACTGGGGTCCTGGGTTCAATTTCAGTCTTAATGTACTATCTGTGTGGAGTTTGAATGTTCACCCCGTGTTTGTGTGGGTTTTCCCTGGGTGCTCTGGTTTCCTCTCACAGTCCGAAGACACACTGGCATGTTAACTGGCTTCTGGGAAAACTGGCCCTGCTCTGAGTGTGTGACTGTCTGTCTGTGAGCAAGTGTGAGTGTGTCTGTGTGCTCTGTGATGGACTGGGTCAGGACACTGCCTTGTGCCCCTGACCTGGGAGGAACGGTTAGAAAATGGTTGGATGCATTACAGAAAAAAATGTACAACAAATACTTAATACATTACATAGTTTCTGCATGTTGATTTGATTAATTTAATTTTAACACAATTATAAGCATGTGTCAGGCTTCTTCCATGCTGGCCAAGATGAAATAAGTTACATTAAGATTCCCAGAGCAATCTCCTGTAAGGTGCCATCTAAGTTAGTTTTACTGATATCAGGTGTCTACAGCCCCTGAAACCCAGCACACCCACTCTGCCACACACTAATCCATCATGTAATCCATAACACTAATCCACTGCGATAGAGAGGTGCAGGGGAACACCGTTCTGACAGGAATTATTCCCCACACTTAAATAGGCAAATACAACTTCCTTTTAGATACTTGAGATCTCATGAGAATGATAAACCAACTCATTTTACCATGTAATGCATCCCTCTGTATCAGAAGTGAATTTTCTTCTTTAAAAAAAGCAAATATGTAACAAATCAAAGACCGAATGCAAGGACCCAAATTCAATTAGCAGGCTATTTTCAAATAGCTATTGGCTATCAAAACTGACTCACAGAAGCGAGGGTCACAGAACTTTAGCTTAACATGTCAGCTGAAAGAGAGTAGATGAGGAGCTTCAGTTCTCTCAGGGCACCCAGTGAGACAGGAAGAGGAGTGCTGAGCCACAACCTTCCCCGTACAAGTCTTAACCGCTGGAGAAAGGGAGTGCAGTAACAAAAGGATGGCCAGCAGGGGCCACCGGTGAGCCTACAAACAACTGCAGAAATGGTTAGTAAATGTTAATCTAATAGTAAATGTTAAATGTAATTGCATTGAAAGTTTCAGTTTCTACATTGGGCTTTGCATAAAGGTGTGGTTGTTCTTATTGTACATCAGCAGAGCTGTTCAGAGTAATTACAGCCTCCACACCTTGGTCATCTGTGTTAGCGTTTTATACTGTAGACAGGGCAGGGAGTCCATCCTAGACTCTGTGTTACATCAGTATGAGGAGTCACTGTTTGCCAGAATTCCAAGCCAGGCTGTTTCAGGGATCTTCCATGTGCTAAATACAGTGTACACAACAATTATGAGCAATGAAAATGGAAGAATAACACCTAACAAAGCAATAAAGGTAAAAGGTAAAACTTAATAAGGAGTAAATGCAGAAGCTATTTTACCATGTAATTCATTTTTGCAGGGGTCTCAGATGGATATTTCAGTACCATTTTTTAATGTTTCCATTAACACCCATTATAAGATTTACTTGTGTAAACTTATTTTTGGCAATACACAATTTAACATTAAAACTTTATTCTAAGCCATGCTAGATATAATTGTTGCCTGAGGAAGACCATGATGAGATGAAATCTCTTGCCTCTACAATGATGTGTAATTCTGTTATTAGTTGTTATACTGAGCATTTCATATTTTCTGTGTTTTACCCAAGAGGATTGGGAAAATGTGACTGGGAAACTGTCACTCCTGGCCTTCTGGACTGAAACACTTTCTTCCAACTTTTGTAATGCATATTAAAACTATGGACCTCTGTAGAATGAGAACCATCAAAAAAGCCATCCTGCATTTTGAACCATCATTGTGGTGGGTGTGCCCCTTTTCTTTTTTGCTGCTGCTTTTCCCTCATGTATCCACTGTCAAGCACCTTAAATTTAGTTCTTAAAAATGTGCTAATGCAATGATGCCTCCTTGCAACTAGTTCAGCATCCTCTTTGAACATTTTCTGCCCTCTTGGGTGAAGAGGAGGACTTTGTTGAAGCCAGCTGCTTCAGTAAGACGTACAGGGGTTTGACTTACCCTCTCTGGAAGAGATCCACATTGTAGAACTTGTGGAGCTCCACAGAGAATTCCACAGTCGCCTGCACCTCACTCATCTTTCAGACTAGAAGCAGAGGCAAGCAGCGTTTACATCATCGCCTTTGTACCTGTGTGAGGAAATGTCACCATCAGTTACAGCCATCACAGCCAACTGCTATGGTCTTATCAAGATGTTCTGTACATCTAATCTAATACCAAATTCAAATAATTCACCAAAACATAA
The DNA here is from genome assembly GCF_055471065.1 of Atractosteus spatula. Classification (NCBI taxonomy): domain Eukaryota; kingdom Metazoa; phylum Chordata; class Actinopteri; order Semionotiformes; family Lepisosteidae; genus Atractosteus; species Atractosteus spatula. The sequence goes on along the minus strand of NC_142720.1, from coordinate 25,115,138 downwards.
TTCATCACGGACAGCATTTGCACACAATTGCCCTGGAAAGAAAAACCCAGGACAAATATTTTACTAGTCCTTGTGAATACCTTAGTACAAAACTATATTTTTTATATAAGACCACACAGCAGGCAGTGGCATCTCCAAAGGATTCACAGGATCTCACTTACCATTAGTGAATGAGATCTAGATTAACCCTTGCTGAAACAAAAGCCTGTGCCATAACAGGATTATAACCACCCCAGGCACAAACTGTTCTCACCTCTACAGTCTGGCAGGAGATACCACAGTTTCAAAACACAGACCACCGGGTACAGAAACTACTTTTATCCCCCAGCAGTATATGTTATGATCAACTACTTAGCTAACTGCAAAATGACTAATTGCTAAAAAATTGCAGTTAGAATATTGCAATTTTGCACGACATATAGCAACTATTCTTTACTATCCCATATTATAAAATATTTATTGTATGTTGTACTATACTGTTTACTGGAAGGCATTGTCTTTTTACTACTCTCCTCTATGTATTGCTGTCTTTATCTGTCTGTATACTGAGAGAACAAGAGTGATTCATAATTCCAACATACTTGTTCCTTGAATCTGAACTTGAGGAAAGATTAATTAAGGCAGGTGTGCTAGTGCTGAAACTTAGCTTTTGGAAAATTTCTTCAGACTGTACATGGAAGCAGTACCATTCTACAGTAAGTCTCACATTTAGTTTTTTAGGGAATGACAAAATCCATATAGAAAAGAAACTACCGTGTTAACATTCAAAATAATTCTAGAATTTACTTATAAATACTCTTCATCGAAAACCTCTATCAGAACAGTCCATATGTGATTACAGTACAGCCAAATTAAACAGTAGACAGCCTACAGTTTCTGACTATGTTTGACTGCGTAATGAACTGGTCATGGTAACAAAAACATTTTGTTGTTTTGGTCGACAGTGGAATTCTGGTAATTAGATACTCTTAAGGAGCCTTCCAACCCTGGTATAGTTTATATCCATTGTGACATGCAAAAACAAATACAGCTGACAGAAACAGAGAAACGAAATAATGTTTCTTCAAGCATTCAAGTACATTACATTAAGAGCTCGGACAATAAATAGATTCACTGCAATTTAATTGCACAAAAAACAGTAATAACATACAAATCATTTTCAACGTTGGGAAAATCACAACTGCAAAAATTAAGAGTTTAACCACCTCTGCTTACCTGGTATTACAGTACATCCATAAAATCCAAGACTTAAAGACACCCCCCCACATACTATACATATACAGTACACGTACACTCTGATAACTATCAGTTGATAAAATGAGATCAAAACCTCTCAATTACACTGCAACTCCAAAATTTAATAAAGAAAACAATCATACAAAAAATAATAAAAAACATTTGATGTTTGGACATTTTTTGAACATTTCTCACAAAGGAACCACACTCTTACAGTATGATAAATGTATCTTTTCTGAAACTTTGCTGAGGTATTGTGGAAATACAACACCTTTATAGCAGCACTTACTTAAGCACTATCCCTCCAAATAAGACAGAACTGAAATGCACAAGTCCAATCTATCAGTAAAGCCTTACTGAGCCAAGAATATTGACCAAGGAACTGCCAGTGTGAAAAAACAGATTTCAATGTGAATGCAATTAGTTCACACAAAATATTATTATAAAAATGTGTGTATTAATATAAGTTATTATTCTTTTTCATATTTTGATTTTTTCATATTTGAACGGGACAGCTTCTTCAAATGTGAAATCTGGACACCACCATTAATAGCTTTCAAAACAAAGTTGCATGTTCCAAAGTGCAATGTTGGTGCAATTTCAGTTTCTGGTGTATAAAGAGTGAGCAGATTATTTCTGAACATCAGAGAATGGCTTTGTAGCCCAAGAGTGTAAGTAATCATGCAGAACTAAAAGCGCAAGAGCAAAACAAATTAAACTCTCCGAAAAGCAATTTAGTGAATTATTTCAAAGAAATCGTGGACATGAATGTAAAGCAAACTTTCTCCATAGAAAGCAGTGATGCAGTGGTTTGCACTGCTGCCTCTCTGGGGCTTGGGGTTCAATCCTGGACCTGGGGGGCTGTCTGTGTGCAGTTCGTATGTTCTCCCTGTGTTCACACGGGTTTCCTCCCTCAGTCCAAAGATATAATGGTGGGTTAAGTGGCTTCTGGGAAAACTGGCCCTGGTGCACGTGTGTGTCCTAAGATGGGCTGGTGTCCTGTCCAGGGAGGATCCTGCCTTGCAACCCTTGCTTACTGGGATAGACTCTGACTCACCTGTGACCTTAAATTTCATGAAGTCATTAGAAAATAGATTTGATTTGCTTTGATTTATTTCTACAACAACCCCCACTATATTGAGCATTATGTGAAACTACAACTAGATTTGAAGGAAAAAAAGCAAAACTAACTTGATAAATATGATCAGCATTTTATCATTGGATTTGTTTTCACTATCATAAAGAATATAATAGTGACTTCACATTTGCCTATTTCTCCAGCAGGCAAGATCAGTTCATAAAGCGCAGCTCTAGTCCATAATACCCAAGGAAAACAACCAAAAGGATCAGATGTCCAATTAGAAATCCCTATAGAAGTACAGAAATCTGCAGTAGAATAGGCAGAAGCAGTGATGTGCCAAAGGAAAAAAAGGGGATCTTGAAAGACAATATAGGTAAATCCACATTTCTATGGCATTGCAGGAAATACGATCACTTATTGCATTAGACAACTTAGTGTAAGAGAAATAAAGAAACAAAGAAAAAATGGGTATATGATGAAAATAAATGTAGGCAATATGCTTTAGTACAGACAATTTCCAAATATATTGAGCAATACATTAGTATTTGGTTCATGAGCATTGTGATTTATGTAGAACGTAACATCAGCCTTTCCATTCCAATCAGTTTTCACCACATCAACTTTATGCTTGAGGCAATGTTGAAGATGAGCTCCTGCCACATGAGAGGCTCCTGAGGGAATGGCATGGTCTCCGCTGGCAGCCAGGGCACGCTTGGTCTTCAAATCCAAGATATCCTTGGCTGAGGTTCAGACCTAGAATTGCAATGATCCACCCTAATGCTTCACACTGTAGCGTTTTTACCTCTTCATATTTCTCTCCTGCCCACCTTCAGAAAAACTGCCACTGAATACTGACAAAGCTGAAGTGTGGTATGTTTTATGAAGTGTTTAAGTTTAATCATCCTGTTGTTTTATTGCAGCAGTTCATATCAGCCCAATAGCACGTCTCCTCAGCAAAGGCTTCCGGTCTGCTGGAAATCCTCGGTGACCACTGTGCACTTGTGTGTTTTTACTACTTTTACAGAAATATTAAGCCCTGAACGTACATTAAAGTCATTCACAGGATCTCTGTTGGATCATCACCTATCACGCACAAAGTTTACTCTGACGAAATGGTTATTGGGTTTAAAGAAAGAAGGTTTTCTTCCTTTCCTACTTCATCGGCACCACTTTCTCTAACACATCTAGATACAGCAGTAGGTGAAACAGGAATGTAGGCTGTAATCTGTCTGTAGGAGTTGTCTTCATTAGCTAAAAAGTAAGGCTTTATTTGTCATGAGTGATTTCCATTTCAGGAGGTATTTGTCACAAACTCCACTGCCTTGAGCTGCAGTGATACTTTCTAATGTGCTGCTCGACAATCAATTGCATTGTACCATAATACTAATTTTACCCCAGAATTTAATGCATCATTTTTCCTTTGTTTCCATAATTATTTTATACACTATATACTCAAAATTTGTATCCACATACTTCACTAGTGAGTTACAGAAGCACAGATGCAAATGCTTTGATCTTAAGGCACTTTTTCAAATGACAGGACATGTTCCTTCAGATCTACTGAATGCATAAGCTGCAACACATAAACAACATGTGGTCTTTCCATTCCCTGTGCATGAGCCTAGCTTCTACAGTGCACTGAGTTTCAGAACATTACCAACTGACAATAAAAATGCCCCAAGAATACTAATTCAGTTCTCATGACTGCATCTACATGTTCAGCCTAGTAATTTATTTTTGCTGCTGCTTTTGAATCAGGATTTCTCTAACTCTTCTCTTTGGTGACTGTTAAAGGTGAAGTAGTCTAACTAACAGCAGCCCCACAAGGGCCAATGAGGCAAAAGCATTACAGAATGACAACCAAAACCTTAGGACCAAAACTGTACATAGTCAGACCAATCCAAATAAATATACAGTAGTAGGTGGTAAAGTAAGTAAAACTTAAGTAAGCAAGCTACTCTCTAAACTAACCATCTATCATGATAAAGGATTAGGCCACATCTGCCATTCAGCCTAATGTGCCTTTTAGCCACTAAGGATATCTTTAACACAGAGCTCTTGAAGAGCATCCTGCTCTTAAGTGGGTGTCTATAGATGGTCACTCACTCATTGACCCAGGGAGGTTCATCACTTACTCCCTGTATCCTGCAGGATAATAAATGACCTAGGATGTGTAACACACCCCAATCTTTGCTTCTGACACTGACATTTTAGACACTGTAGGTTTGGTCTTTACCCAGTATTTTCTCAGCTGTTTTTTGTTTTATGTCTGTAATAAGACTTTGCTTTGTAAATGCACTCTTGGGTCAGTTCCATTGGCTACAATGCAATGCCTGCTGCAAAGCAGTCTCAGGCTCCTAGGTGCAATTTCAGATCTTTACGTTGGCAGACAGGGTTGGCTTGGGTAGACTGATATTTCAGAACGGGCTTCTGTGGTAATGCTGTTGCATGTGTTGCACACATGTGACAAGTGTGATCCATGACTTTGTGGATGAGTGTAGTCGTAATAGTGTATAGAGCATAACTTGTAAAAGTAAGAGAAATTTATGAATAGACGTGGCTACAAATGTCTGTCTCAGTCTCCTACTTGTGGAATTTGAGCTGACTACAGTGCCGATAGTCATGACACCTGCTGTTGAGATTGTATGAATTATATACAGGTCTGTTGACTACTGATCCAAGCTACTAGGAATGGGGGATACTATTGTACGGATACATTATTCATTGTAGGTTTGGAATACGTTTACTACAAAGGCCCTTCAGAGAGCTGAGCAGAGAGACACTGACAAGCTCTTGTTCACTCAGCTCTAAAGCACAGGTATTTCTGAGTGATTTTATACCTTAGGCATGACCATGAGTAACTTCCTCGGTTAACACAAATGTGGTATTAAGAAAAAGGGCACGCTCTGCATTAATACATTAACTCCTTAACACTGAAGGCAAATTCCACAAAATGAATGTCCAGCTGTCAAACATTCTTTGGGGATCTTGGTCAGCATAAAGACCAGAGCTGTCCAACTGAATTCTACACTATTCTGCTCTTTTGCAAAGAAATTCAGTGTACTTGACATGCACTGTATGTTGTGAAACTGATATTTCACCAAAATTGCTAATTCCACAAATGCCCGTACTTGAATTGGAACTGACCCATGTATTTCAATTAAATTTAGAATTAAGGCCAAATCTCTTATAAGGTTCATTCTAATCTCTATTAGCCATACAAAACACACTCCTACCTACTGTAAAAGACTGAGCTCTTACAGGTGAAAGTACCAAGAAAATTGCATTAAATTAATAGTCAAATTTAATTTAATGAAAGGCCACTGTTCCTGATGCACATCTTTTAGGGAACCCCCAGAGAGCTTGGCAATTACAACATCTTGTTATTATAGGCCTGGGAGGTGCAATAGTGTGTCTGTGAACCTTTATTGCACTGGCACATGTGGAAGTTTTGTTCTGTGCCATTATGCAGTTATACATCTACAGCTCTGAGATGGAGCTCATTCTTGTTCCAGCTCTAAGACCCTACATGCAGAATGACAACACTCACTCTCTGCCCATTTCCAAAAACACAGCCTCACAGTACCCACAATGGTAATGAAGCAAAGTTCCACAAGCACCCTTATAAATGCCCCATAGCCAGACACAACTCTTCCTTAGCACAACAAACAAGTAACAGCTCACAAATGGAGAATATGAGAACAAGCACTGGTTTCTAAGACCTTACACTGCCGGTTGCTTGTATAAGTATCAATCACAATATCATAAAAACTTTTAGGAGAAACTACAATCAGCTCATTGCTAAGTCTACACAACCACCTCACTTTAAAACTTTAATCTAGTAAAAATCTAAACATCCTTAAAGGCTGAATTACTTCTGAAACAAGTCTGGCAAATTTGAGAAACAATGTGCATAAATATAAAAATCATGACTAACATGGCTGTCTGGCAGGAGGAGTGTCAAAGCCTAGTGTTAAATTCGCAGGCCCCACACAGCAGGCTGTAGGGCTGAAAATAACATGTTAGGCCTTGTTTTCATGAAACACATCCACTTACCTACTGTAGCTCCCAGCAGAGTGCACGCTTCTCATAGTGGACATATTCCTTCACAAGCAGTGGAATTAAGAACCCCCATCACAGGACCATTCTAGAACAAAACACAGGATGCTCATTTTCACAATGGAGCTTGGTGAACTCTATCTGAGGCAGCTAATTTCAAACAGGGCTTCTACAAATGGCAGAAACATCAGGAGGCCAAAGTCAAAGCTCCAAGTCAAAGTCAACAAACAAGTAAATGAGCAAATCCTTAAAGCACAAACTGCTTGCCGGAATCTGTAGGTTTTGAGTAGGCTTTCTCCCATTCACAAAAAGATTTTAACTTTGATGACAATACAAGGAAAATGTCATTAATAGCTTATCCTCTGCGTCTTTAATTTTCTTCCTGCTTGTCATGACAATAACACGTGCCATGGCACAAGTCGGCCACTCTAGCACCCCCTACACAGCAGGACAGTCATTTGGCTTTTGGCTCTTGTACATTGTAAGTAGCACACTAACATTCTGTCTCAACCTTCTGAATTTTAAATGTGACTGAAGATTGTGCTTAACCAGCAGTTCTTCAGCACTTAGTATCTTAGCTAACAATGGATAACATTTAGCAATAACACTGAGGTCAGGTTTTTATTTGGAAAGCATGTTTTTGTAGAAGGAATGGGTTGCTTGATGTGCAGGAGTTGTCTCTTGATTTCATATATCCTTTCTACACCTTACAGAATATATAAGGTACTGTATATCTTACAGTATGCTGTACAAAATAAACCTGTGAAAACGACACAAGAAAAGCAACTGGGCTTTTAAAGTTACAGCTTCTCCTTAATTCTATCTCAGGAGCTTCTAGGCACACTCCACATCCTTCATTGAATTCAACTCAGGTCTTAAAGGGAACATTACTGTCTCCTGTTTCAAATACAGAAATATTTCCCTTAAATTACAAACAATTATGGACACCCCATAACAAACGTATAGATAGGTTTCACGTCTATGATGACTGCTGTACAAAAGATAAAGCAATAAGATGCCTTGTTGCCTAACAAAAAATAAACTTCCTTTTATAACTATACAGACACATCAACCCAAAACATGCACAAAAATGTAAAACATTAAAAAAAAACATTCACTTGTTGAAGTTCCCGGCAGTACAGCTGTACCACCTGACCCCAGGACACAAAATCAGACCAGGTCTGAAATCTTACCACACTGAGGAATGTTGGGTCACATCTCTACTCCTGTTCGCACTACAGAACAGCTGTACTGCAGCCGTATGAGTACTGAAGCTTTCTTTCTTTCTCTACAGTATTACTGTTGTTTCATGCTGTGTTGTGATCACATCATTTAATAAATCATCTTAATTGATTTATGTTCCTCTAACACATTATAACATTCTCAATTGACTTAAGTGGTTGAATAAAGGATTAGAAAAATAGGAAGGAAAATAAAGCTCATGAAGACCTTTTCAAAAGGTGCACTTAAAATTCAACCAGTTTTCTTTTGTATTGTATTTTGTTTGTATGATAAAACAAAACCCTAGCTACACATTCTCTACAGTGGCGATACCACAGCGGAAATAAAAATAGACTTCTTGATTAAGCCAATGCAATTAGCGAGTTATTAACTCAAGTCCAAAAGACAGAAGACATTATGGTTACTACAGGAGACACCCATTAAGCCACTTCTTCAGTGTGAGAGTTTAGAACACTACTGTTACCTCAAGTCACTTACTGTATCATTGTCAGAGGTGGCCAGAAACAGGATTTGTGTACAATTTAGGTCACCACATTACAGAGTTAATATTGCTGCTTTGGGATCAGACTAGAGAAGGGCAACCAGAAACACTGAAGGGCTTCAGGGAATGTTTAGGGCAGAAATGGAATCTATATAAAAGAGTGTTTAAAATTAGAACAGGTGCACCACTCTACGCAAGGATCGTGGAAATATGAAGCAAGCTACCCAGCTATGTGATTGAAGCCAATACTGTGGTGTCTTTCACAAATAGGCTGGAGCAGATCCTTGGATCAGTTAGCTACTAACTACCAGAGAGACAAGATGGGCTGAAGGCCTCTCGTTTGTAACAATTATTTTCTTCCCAAGATTTAAATACTGAGACAAAAGCAGAGTGTTTCAAAACACATCCTTGTGCTTCACAAATTGAATATCTAATTTCTTCAAAGTCTGAATGTTAAAAAGCATTCTTGTATTGTGTGGAGACACACACAGTATCTCGTACTATGTTAATTTCCTTCAGAAGTGTGCTCGGTGTCAGTTTTAGTATCTCTGCAAATCATAGTTATTTTACTCATAAATTAAAGTCTTTTCATATTGTTTTCACAAGACACACCCTGTCAGGGGACTGACTTTTATGCTACACTGAATTCGCCCATGAGCAATAATCCATACTGACTTTCTGCTGCTTACAGTAAATGACACCCACAACCATTAGGTTACCTGTATTCCAGTCTCTCCAGTTCTAAAGCAGGATTAACACACAACTCCAGAGAAACAAGCATCAGTGATCTCTGGTTTGACATCTGGAATGCCGGCCCAAGAACGAAATTACTTCTTAGGAAAACCCTACTGAACCGTGTGTGACCTTACGAAGCAAGAAACGGAGTGCCGCTGTAAACACATTCAGAAATAACAGAACTAGAGCGCCCATTCTAAACACCATCTGATAAGATGTCTAATATTTAAAAGTAACGGGAAAGTTAATTTGCCCATGCTGTTTCCACTGCATATGCCGATAAAATAAAAAACACGATACTTTAAACCATTTAAAATGTTATAATTATCCCTGACTGCGCCTGTAAATCCATTTAACGTAATTTCTGTTGAAGTTCATTAGCAGGGTGCAGTACCACTAGAACTCCATAAGATAAAGCACTCCGAGCGGTCTAAGGTACTTTTCAGCAATTACAAATACTAAGCATTTTATTGACCACTGTATGTCAAAACAGCATTTGCACTGTGTATCAGTCATTAGTAAAACGAAACTGTTACCAAAAATGATGCGGACATTGGGATATATTAGGAGTGATGTTAAACCCCAATAGTGTCCTTTTACTTATAATAATTGTTTGTCTTTAGTCAATGACACACCACCACTTTTAGATCCATACTACTACATGAACCTTTTTATTTAAATGTATTATTAAAATACCTATTTCATGATCTGTCGTCAAAAGGATCATAAAATGTTGGGTTTTTTTAAAAAATGCGAACAGATTCTGCACAAGTTTTTTGTTTTGTTTTTTTCGCCCTGTAAGCGGTCCGCCTTGTGGTCTGTGCAGTAGAGCGGGGCTCCAGCCCCGGAGGAGCCGCTCTGCCCGGCGGGCCGGTGCCCCGCTCCTCTCCGCTCCTCTCCGCTCCTGCGCGGCCGCGGCCGGCAGGCAGACCGGGACCAGGCGCCGCGGACTGCGCACACACGGCGGCCACAGCCGCATCTCAGACCTCCACTCGCAGCACAGCTCGACACGTCGCGATAAGCACACCGAGCCGAGAAACCCGCATACCTCTCCCTCCAGCAGGGTCAGCGAGTGCAAGGCCGAGACACCGATCTGAATTTGTTTACGGCGACTGAAAAGGGTTTCCCTTTCCCCCGCTCCAGCTTTTACGGCATACCGCTGGCAAATGCGCCTCCTGTTCTTCCAGCCTTTCTTCTCTTCCGAGTGCGGGATTCACAGAGTGAACACTGTATGTTTGTCTTTTTCCTAAGAGAAATATATATTCCGCTTTCTGCGAGGAAATCGTTTTTTTTCTTCTTGTATTCGGGAGAAAAACATGCTGCACAGTCAGACCCCAGCAGCAGCCATACCGACTTGAATACCGTGTTGTTGGTAGTGTACTAGTAACTCTTTCTGCAACACTGGCTGCTCGCCGAGAGGGGAGGAGGAGCTCAGACTGGAGCCTACTCACAGCAAGCAGGTTCTTGGAGCAGAAAACAACTTCAGGCAGGTTGCTATAGTGCCGTGAAACTGAGGAAAGAGCGGCTCATTACAAAACCGGAACTTAAACTCGTTGTGTTTTAGCTAGATTCCTATTTTACGGAATACATTTATTTTCTCAAATAATTATATATGTATTATATAAATATTATATATAACAGAAAAGGAGACGAGCAAGATAGTCAGTCATCTTTCTCAAGGATGGAAAATCCCCTGGAACAGCAAACCTTAATGACGGCTTCCCATTCTATCCTCTCCGCAGTTTTAGAATAATCAAGTCTGCCAACAACAGCACCAATTATTTTTATTATTGGATGTGTGGTGTCTCATTTGTGAATGCCCTCTAATTGTAATGCAGAAGAATGTAAAGGAAATATACACCCTTAAATATAAAAGCAACAAGCTTAAAAACTGAAGCAGTAGTAACAAAGATATACTAAGATGAGTGTCTAAATTTGCTTTATTTGAACATACGTTTTATGAGTCTTTATCATTTAAAAACAAGGTCTGTTCATTAGTAAGCGAAAGACCAGGAGCAGAAGAATAGAATCCCAGCAGGCTGAAGAGCCTGGGGACAAGCAGGGATCTCTGAGCAGATAGCCTCTCAGGTCTCTTTGTGATTGAACAGCATCAGGAGGTAAAACACAGTTCATACATAACTGTGAAAGAAGAGGAAGTTTTTACACTGTACTCAAGGTTTGCATAATTGTATTTTTATTAGGTAATTTCTTTTCTTCTTTGGCCATTAATTTGTCCACTGTAGTGCAGTTCAACCTCCTCTAAAGAAGATGGTTTTTGTATCTTCTTAAACAAGTATTTAAAAAGTATAAGTAATAGGTTTATTCCATGCTGAAATAAATAAGAAAGAAAACACAACGTTTCGGCCGAAACGTTGTGTTTTCTTTCTTCTTTTTTTCAGCATGGAATAAACCTATTACTTGTTCCTTTGCAGCCTACGCATGCTGACGCAGCTACCCACCTGAACTACTTTAAAAAGTATATATTATTTACAGCTCATGCAACGTATATCCTCTGCCTTACCCATGCTAACTGTACGCAATAATACCATTACTATAAACACTTCTCTCTAACTTTATTATCTGTGATTGTGGATTCCATAATAATACATGATGTTCAGTTGCTTGATAATATATTCAGGCTCTTGCACAATTTTCGTATGTTGTTGCTTTAAAGCTTAGAATGTTTGAAGTAGAAATTAATATTTGTTATATACACAGCCTGCTCCAAACATTCAAAACAAACTACAAAAAGAAAGAAAACATAATTTGAACGAAAAATGGAAATGATTATGATCATAATTGCTAAGTACTCAAAACCTAGATTAATTTAGGTACATAAAATGATCTTAACATGCATGCACTTAGTTGAGTAGCCTCTGTCTGTGTGCAGTCATAATGGTTCAAATGTTTTTTAAATAAATTCATCTGTCTCTGGAAGTTCCTCCTATCAGGTAGTGAATTTCACGCACTAAGAAGATTAAGGGACTTTCCAAACGCCACAAGGATAAACTTGAGGTAAGGGAAAACCCAAGAGGAGAGTCCTGTATAAAAAGTTTTGAAGTTGAATGTCCCTTTGAGCATGGTGAAGTAAAAGATGTGTTTTACTACTCAGACACTGCCTATATCGAGCTGTTCTTTCAAACTGAGCAGCCTGGCAAGGAGAAAACTGGTTAGGGAAGCTAATGTGAGGCCAAGTGCAACTACAGAATTCAGTTACTGAGATGGGAAGAAAACTCTATTAGTCAAAGCTGACATTTATGGCAGAGGAGCAGGAAGGAAACTATTTCTGAAAAAAAAACAATAAAGCATCTAAGTGATACTGCAAAGATGTGGCAAAATTTATTTGGTGGTCAAATGAGACAAAATTGAAACATTTTCTAATTGCAAAATGTTAGTCTAGCACAAACATCACCTCACATCACCCATTCAACACCATCCCTACTATCAAGCATGGTGGTGGCAGCATTATTGAGAAGTGCTGTCCATAAGCAATTCCCAAACAAAGCAACAAAGAAGAATGGGCATAAATTGCATCCAACCAGTATGCAAAGCTGGTAGAGACTTACTCTCTATATGACTATATGTGACTATAATTGCTACCAAATGTGTCTGAAAACATATGCAAGTAGCCTATTTTAGTTTTTCTCTCAACAGTTTTTTTTGTGTGATATTTGCCGTAACATACACTTAGAAGTCAAATAGATAGAAGATAGAAAAAAATAGTTTAAAGATAAATAAAATAAAAATATGTGTAAGCATCATATTAAGGGTCTGAATATTTTTACAAGGCACTGTACATTATGGTGAAATAGCATATAGAATTCAGTGACATTACAAGTCACAGTTCTTGGTTTCTGTAGGTTATTCATTACCATGTTTCATGATATTTGTGGTTTCTCATATTTCAATGATTGACGTAACAAGTCTGGTAATGGCTTGTAAATTGTCTCGCCCATCTATTCAAGAACTCTTCAGTTTAAGACCTCTAGGGTGTTTGCCCCTTGCAACCCTGTTGGCTTTCTTTCTAAACTCTTTGGTACCTTAAGTTTTGGAATAGAGCAAATAAATGTATTTTAACTATTTCTAATCTAACTTAGACATTATTCAGAGCAGCAGGCATACTTATGGCATTTTGACTAGTGAAGGTTTCTGTTAGATGTTTAGAGTATGTGCTGTTTCTTTGTCACTATTGTCCGTTATAAATCTTGCTACATTTTACTTATTCTTTAACCCTTCTTTACCTACTAACATATTATAACATGAATTTGAAGTACTGCATGTAATGATGTTCCATAAACTTCTCTAGTGTTACAGAAATTAATTTGTTATTTTTTTCTTCAGACCTTCAAAGAGCTTCTCACACAGAATGTAAGCTTTTTTTTTCTTTATAAAAAACTCAGATGGCCACCAAACAAAAGACCCACTTGGGCGTCACACAGGAGCCATTCTGTGCCAGCTGTCCTATTACAGAGCAGGTCAGGAGAAGGAGTACAAACTAAATTAAAGGAACATCAATTAGATAGTTGTTATCGGGGTTATTGCTTTTGCTCTTACTAACAGTGCTATAGGTGCTTGCGGTTCTGGGCCATTGGTTTAGAAATCCTGGCTTAGAAGGAAGAGCGCACACATAACATCTTTTTTAAATTCTAAATAACTACGTTAGTTCTATTATTATTATTATTATTGAAATCTCATCAAGCACACTTAATAATGTGTGGCATGATTCAAATTTGCAATTGGACCACATACTATTAAATCATTTCATATTCTTCAGAGGTATTCTTTAAGAACATAATTGGGTTGTATCATCTGTGAACTGTGACAAAAATCACTAAAAGCTCTCAACTTGTGTTGGAGCTTCTGTTGGAATTTCCTTTCCACCTCTATAATAATGGACCATTAGTGGTTTGGAGTATCTGAGACTGTTCAATAGAAATGTGAATAATTTATGCCAGTCTATACAAAATGAAATAAATGATGTATTACATATGGTTATATCCATTTAAAACATTCCTAGCAAGACTTCGCTGTGGGCTACATTCAGAATAACTAATACATATATACAGTATAATATAAACATATTCAGAACAGAATAACTTATTTTTTAAGAAAAAAATATTTCCTTTGAAATATGTTTCTAGAATGTCTTCATGGTCTGATAGTTATAATCATGGACATATATGAAACCATTTCCCTTTAAAAATCTTAAGTTTCAAAAGAGCAGAAATACACTGCAATTACACTATGCCTTTAAGACAAAGACTCCTCCACCAGGGACAAATACAGAAGAGAAAAAAATAGCTTCTCTACTTTTATGCCCTTGAGTAATAAAATCAAGTGATTAAAGCAGTGGGCCATACACTAACTACAATATAGCAAGGCCGCACATCACCAGATGATTCTATGTACCAGAAATTGTGAACTTATCTTACTGGCCCTTTCTATGCAGTGGTTTTTGCCTTTTCATTTCACTAAATAAGGCAGCCTTATTTATTGTATAGACTCAGGAATATTACATTTGTAGATAATAGTTTTGAAGTATTGCAATGTCGTATAGAACATTATATAAGTTTGAATTAAACTGCGGTTAGTCTTTGACAGCAGTGTGTGAGAACTAACTCATGACAAATCCCTAAACTATTACCTCTGAGGCTCTAGGAGGATCTTTAGATTGAATGACAGTGAGGTCTGATGTATATTTCAGTTACAAATTCATTGTGCTGTTTCAGACCATAGGAGCTCAGCTTTGAGTGAGGTGTCTTTATATTTTGTAGAAGGGAGAAAGAGATGTATTCATACTCAGAACAAATACAGCAGAAAGAGATATGCAAAGATCCATCTCGTCAAAGAAACAATTCCATCTGAGGAAAGTCTAGGGATTACAACAAAACTTATTTGTTCATTTTTATCCACCTTATAAGAAAGCATTATTTAAACTTTTAGAATATTTTTTGGAAAGGCCTTTACTGTTATTATTGTTCTGGAAGTCTCATCTGTCAGTTCTTGCGAACCCTTCTTAGCATAGTGTTGAGATTGCTGAGGCACTTGAAGAAGGCTCCTCTGAGGGGACTGCTAACCCTCCTCTTTAGCCCAGGGTGTTTGCCATATAATTTTTTGAAAAAGTAGCAGGGTGCAGATGATTTATGAACTTCTCATTTCTATGTTTATCATGTTTATACCTTTATTACATATAATTTAAAAGACAATTCCTTAACACTCTAACAAAACAAGATTTTAATATATTTATAACTTTTTTCTTTTTTTTCTTTGAGAAAGTCCAATCTATCATCCATAAATGTTTTGTAAATGAGTGTCATCAGACATAAGTGCTTATGAAGTGCAGTGTAAATAAACAAAGATACACTGTACTAGTATTTTTCTTAATATCACATTCTTCTAGTAATAGAATTAAAAATATTAGATGTTTTTCTAACCCACAGTCCACTGGAACACCACAGATTTGCCACTCCCAATTTCAGCATTTCAGCTCAATACAATACAAAAACAGTGTGACTGTTTGTTTTTGTGATATGTACACAACGAAGAAAATAAGTGACTCTTACCTGTGCTGCATTAATTGTTCAGCTTTCTTTTTGATTTACATGTTTTGAATAAATAACAGCAAAACCAATACAGTAATATCATAAACAAACTAAATATAATCTGTTCAGCAGACAAAGCTTAAATTTCTGTTTGTTCCATTTCACACTGCAACTAATATTTAAACATTAAAACTAAAATAAATGAAAATGTATTGCTTTTCTTGTGCTGACTGCCAGAATTATTACAGCCACGTTAGTTTGTTTCTTGTATTTGAGAAAATGGAAGGGAAGCTGTAATTTAAAAATAGCCTTGCTAAACAAAGGAACACATTCTATTGCCATGGTTACAACCCTCAGAGTTACATTGATGAAATTTTATAATCACACAGGAGGTCAAGTTCTGATTATTACCACAGCACTTTTCCTTCTTTAAACCAGTTCTGAATTAACCAAGAAGCAGAAACGACAAATAAGTAAACATATTTTGTGTTCGTTTTTCATCTGAGAGAAATTCAACCATATGCTAACCACTTCACTTCAGGGTCGTGGGGGAGCCGGAGCCGGTAGCAAGCAGCTGGTGCAAATTGGGGTACATCCTGGACAGAACCCTCTTCGCAGAAGCCAATTAACGCACCTGAGGAAACTGGAGCATCCAGAGGAAACCCACGCAAACCCAGTAAGAATATACAAACTCCACACAGACGGCACCCCAGGTCCAGGCTGAAACCCGGTACTGTGAGCCAGCAATACTGACCACTCCGCCAATTTGACTTTGGAAATTCCAGGGGGATTCTCTAGCTTTCCATCACAGGAAATATCATTAGGACAATCCTCCTGAATCGCCTCCTATCACTTGTTGAAGAACCCATTATTATTATTATTATTATTATTATTATTAAAATCTTATCACACACATAATAATGTGTGGCATGTTTGCATTTTTTAATTACTTACTAAGCCAAATTCTAAACCTATTTGATGATATTTTGCTTTTATTCAATGGAAACCATCATCAAGTGATGCTCTGAGCCTGTAATTCTTTATTTTGGCATGTGGATTAAAGTCATTATTTTATCTGAGCCTCAGCTGCTGAAAGAAACAAGGATCTGTAATGGCTGTTGATTCAATCAATTGTGAATAAAAATCTCTGTTATGTGGTGCCCCAGCAGCCCTTTGATAAGATCCTTTGAGTTCATAAGAGGATAATGCTGCTACAACATCATTCTAAAGTTCACTTCTGTAACACCAGAATCTATGAATCTACGGTAATTATAAACTGCACTGTTTCTTGGTTTGCAAATAGTTACAGCATTGAATTAGATTTATATCAGTTTTATTGTAATGTACATGAATGACTGAATTTCCAGACTTTCTGCCTATTCTGCTGTTCAGTGGAGCACTTAAAGAGGAGTAATGCTATAGCATTGTGGAGGCCTAGATGTTTGAGTGATGTTTGGGCCTGAGATGGGGTCAATATATAGTAGCTGTTGGTGGCTGCAGTCTTTACACATGGAGTTTACACATGGGGGAGGTTTTATGGTTCATGACCTGAGGGGTGTTTCTTCACAGAAATTAGGGCTCTGTCCCTCCAGAGGACACTGTCATTTCATGTTTTGTTGCCACCCCAAGGTACTATAGGTCTAATATAGGGAGCACTCCTAACTCCTTCACGGGTGGCATTCATCACCATTTATGAGTAATTTTTGTAGGTCACGCTCTGTCTAAAGCGAGGTCTGCACTGCTAGACACAACATCCTGGTACACATCCTGAAGGATGCTGTTTTATCACATTGGTGTCAGGAGTAGAAAATATGTGCCACAAGACAGCCAGGGTCCCTGTTTGGGGGCACAGAAGGAAACGGAGAAGGAATCACAGATCATACAGATAGAAAGTAAGGCTTCCATGTCACAGAGAGCAAGCAGTCTGGGGAGAAGGTGTGGCAGTAGCTGCACTGAACAGGCACCAACTGCAGCCACATGGCCTGACAGAGACTTTTCCCCCCGTGACGGCCTCCAGGCCTTGCGTTAACACAGATGCTAAGGAGTACTTCTCCCTGCACGAGCATGAGCAGTGGAGCACCAGTGGGCTCTTGTCTATGACCAGCTCTGCCTTGGGAAGGCCCAACATTTACACTTCTGTGCAAAGTGGAAGGACAGAAGCGTGAATTCTACACCCCACATTATGGATGCTCAACACTCACCCAGCACATTACACCATGCGAGATCCACCTCTGGAGAAATTCAATTGCACCATGTGAAGAGGATCAGGCCGAACTCACGATGAGTGATAGTGAATGAGTGGAGTTACAAAGATTTGCACTGCAGGTGCTTGGACATAAGTGGTTAGGTGCAATTCTCATTTAAGACTCTTTGCTAAGCCATCACTCATCTGTTTGACAATGCAGTTACCAGCTCATTCTCTCACAGGTTTGTGAATAGAAAAACAGGGCTTCTATGCTGCTGACATCCACCACCTGTTCACTAGATGCTACTCATCACTACATGAGTGGTCTAAAGAATACCTGAGCTTTTGCAGCTTTTGTGGGAGTACTCCACCCAGCTTATGTGGCCATACGGCTCTCACTCTGCCAGACAGGCTAGTATTTATCTGCATTGCATGGATAAAATCGAAGCAGTCTTGGCAGATGGGGAAAATAAATCCATGATGTAAAGGGTCAGGGAAGCTGAAGAAGTGCAGCTCATGGAGAACAAAGAAACTTCCACAGCTGAGCATGAGTCTGGGAGCCAGTGCTCTGAGCTGCCTGCTGCTGATGGATAAGATTAACACCTTCAGCACTGTGCACATCTGTGCAAATGCTGTGTTTGGTGTCCATGTTCTTTATTTGCTCTCCTTCTAAACCAGACAGAAATTTACTGTAACTACAGTAAATAGCCTAAAATCTTTACTAAAAATAACAAATTCAGTTGATAGTTCCATAAGACTAACAAGTTGTGAATCCATTTTGTTGGAACAAGGTTAAAGGTGGCCATAGGAAATGCAGAAAGCACAATACCAGTGCTCTAATGCTGAGCACATAAGAGTAAAAGTATGACAAATGTAAACAAAAAGAAAGAAATACTTTCTCCTAACCTTTCTTAGGTCAAGTGAAACAGATCCTGTAGATGGAATCCTTGGGTAATCCATTCATAGTAGAAAAAACAACCTTAAGATCATTTTGAAAAACTAGCTGGATATAGCAGAGGAAATGGTAATCCCATACAGAACTGAAGTTCCTTCCTGGCCTGAGACTACCTGTTTTTACTGTATGTTGCCTTTGTAAAATGAAGCTGGTCAATACAACAGGGACATACGTGTGTGTAGAGGAGGTAGAAACTTTCTTAGTTTAATTATTGATATTAATTGAATATTCTGTATTTACAGTATATTATTTTCTTAATCTCCCAGTTATTGAATTCAGATTTTATTCTAGGAATGTAACCTTAGGGCAGCACAGTGGCACAGTAAGTAGGTTAAAGTACTTAATGGCAACTTCGGTGACAGTAAAATGTTTTGAATGAAATACTAGAAAGTATTTTACACTCAGAAAAAGACAATGGACCTGGGACAATCTCAGGTCAACACTATTACTGCTGTGTAACTGTTGTTACTTATTTTTTCAAAATCTTCTATGCTTTATTTGTTATGCTTTGTTGATAATATGCATAATGATTAACAGCTAGAGTCAAAACTATTACAGATAATTACCAAGTATAGACGTAAGACAAAAAGCATTGAGTCAGGACAGAAAAGTCATTCTAGGCTTCTTCTTTAAGGTCTTTTAAGTTTAACATATTGAACATTTAATGTAACTCTTTCTTTTCCATATGTAAAAAAAACATTCACATGTAGTAACAAAGGTAAGGAAAATCACATAAGCAACATTGCTTGATTAAATGAACTGAAGTATCTGTCCACTCCAGGTAAAGAAGGGCTGAGTTGTGGATGCACACATTGTGAGATTAAAAGGCAGAGCTTTAGCTACTTTAAGCCTAAAGCTTGTTCAGCTTATTTAGCATTATATATCACGATACTGACAGCTCATGTAGACCCTTGCAAGCGAGCTTTGTTTGTAATAAATTCCAGTCAAGCTTTACAGAAAGCTTTTTTAAAATCTGCTTTTAAAAACCCAAATGTTCAATACAACAAAAAACTTCTAGAAAAGGAGATTATTGCACCCAAAGAATTACAAATTGACAAAATTTGGGAGGTTCAAGTAGTTTACCGTAAGAGCAATAGTTTCCCACATATGTATTAAAATTGCAGTATATAATTTACTGTAGATATTAATGAGGGATATTGCAATAGCCATAAATAATACAATTGATATTGTTTTAATAATGCTTTTAAAATATAATGTTATGATTATATCAATGCTGTCAATGACATTATTCTTAAATTTTAATCAATTGTGAAGTCTACTTTAAACTAACTTTTTAAAATATCCATCCATGTTCTAATTCTTTTATCCAGTATAGGGTCACGGCACTGCTGTAGCCTATCCTAGCAAGCAATAGGTGCAAGTCAGGATACACCAGACCATCACAGGGCACAACATGTGGGCAGTTAGGTGCAGTAGAATGGGCAGCTTTTATAATTTGGGGGAATTGAGAAATAAGTTTAAAGAGGAGAGTTTTTGACTGCTGAACCATAACAATGGAATTAAAACCCCTAGAGAAGACTGGCCAATATTTATTATCAGTTTATTTTATTTTACAAACACCCACATTTCTCACGTTGGCGTTTGTTTTATTCAAGTAAAATATGGAAACAAAGTAGTTCAATGAGTCGTGTTTAGAAAATTGCAAGTAGTTTACTACTTCTTTAACTCCTCCACTGCTCCGCTAGTGTTCTGGCCAAGCAGTGGACCACCTACAGAAGCAATATGTAGGAAAAGCCTTCAGACATGTAAGTGCCTCCCACTGACCCCCCTCATCTTCCCTTCAAATTAGTTAAGCAAATAATGAACACATGTCCCGACCCCCACCTTCAATTTAAACGGACACAGATCAGCTTCTGGGCACATGGGCATTCTTCCAGACTTCAGTGAACTGGACACCAAGCACTGGAGACATTAGGAAGAACAAACTGAACATCGTTGTCTGGTCCTGCAGGGCTCTGGCATGGGGGAGCTGATAGGGTAAATTTTAAAGTTTTGGATTTGATGATTGTTTCTCTTCATCTGATATTATAGACTAAAAGATAACTTTTTAAAACCACTTAACGATTACCAGTAACCAGTATAATGATATATTTTTATTTTCCGCATTATAAATCATGTAATAATTCTACTTATAAAGTAGGTAATATTATCTGATATAAAGTAGATAATACAGTATGTTTTTGCTGCACTTAATGCAGGTGACAACTCTCCTTTCAGGGAAAAACGTGTGTTCATCTTCCTTCTTGGTTGCTTGATTCAAATATGCTTTGCCACCGTGCAACACTCCCAGAGTAAGTACAGTATAACCTCCATTTTAAACATCCTTTAGTTTTCATTTTTTATGTGGTACTTTGTCAGAAATGTATCTTGTCATTGAATTTTGACGAATATAAGGTATTTGCGTTGTAAAGTCCCATGAACAATGCAATTTAGCGTATAAATTATATTGTAACAATTCAGTCAAATCCTTTTCCTCTAGTCTAGGGCATACTTAAAATACTGTATTTGTACTACAAAATGGAGTCAATTGTTGAAAAAATCAATTCTAAACTTAATTTCATACATTTCATAATTTCAACCAGATAACTCAACTGGGAACAATCTCCGTTGTAATGCTGGCGTGGAGAGTGCGCGTTTGTGCAATCGCCTTTAGCGGAGCGGGTTTGGCGAATCAAGGTCACAGCGTCCCACCCGGAACTGAAATCCTCGAACCTCTTGTGTGCCAGCCAGAGATCTTATCTCTACTCCAACACCGGAGCAACGCAGGAAAAAAGGCGACTTTATTCAACTTGGCAAAGATATACCGCGAACATTTATTCTTTTAATTTAAACTTTTGCTTGGGTTCATCAGCTCGACATTTCAAACAGCTGTCCGGCTTTTATTTCCACATAAAATACTAAAGCATTTTGCTTTTGCCTCATTTCATCTCAACTATGAGAACGTGTTGTACATTAAGCTCAATTTATTTCTGTTCGTAACAAAATCACCCCAACAACTGTAATTTATAGACAGCAACTCAGCTACCAATGTGACAGGTTGTATTTTCACTCGTGTACCAAGGCAGGTGTGATTCGTAACGAACCGAACACACTTTACGGGTTGGTTGGGAGCCGCAGACACCCTTCAGTGCCCAAGATTGCGGATGACGAAGAAATGAAACACGATGGAGGTCCAGGAATCTCAAAGAGATAGAGTGTACAGCTTTTCAAATAATCCGACTTGTGGCTCATGACAAGATTAGTTGTTTCCCAATTAAATGACGTGTGAATGATCACACACCACTGTGACTGGATGAAGAACATCATGCAATGCTTTTCCATGAGCCACACAGCTCCGGCCAACAACCACCCCAACAGTAAAACACGTTCTGGCCTCAGATCATTTATTCTTAATTGAACCGCCCAGTAGACTTAAGCCGTAAATATCCCCACATAACAAAGTAAAGAAAAATATTGCTAACGTACGACCGGCTTCGTTCTTTGGTATTGCCATTTCAAATTGTCTGCAGGGTGATGCTTTAAAAATGTGTATTAAACAATATTTTATGTCTTTTGCATAGCAAACAACTAAGGCAAAATAGAATACACCGCGTATAACGAATTTTGACACCAATACAGAAAAAAAATTGCCGTGAAAAAAATGTTGATATTTTTGAAGATTCATAACTATGTATAGAAAATAATTAATGTGTCTATCTTTTGATAAACGTGTCTTCACAGGATTTCCTCTTTCTGCGGGTGCAATTCAAAGCCAGCTAAGAACTTGTCCTCAGATAAAAGTCGGAGAGGACGATTTACCAGGTAGACGATTTCAGAAGACACAATCCTCAGTATCACCCATTTCACGATGTATTGTCAGTGAAAATTCAGCAATGTATCGTTCTCTTTCTTATTTCCGTAGGTTTTGATGTTATTTCCCAGTTTCATTTAGGCACCGCTACGACTGGAGGAACGGTCCAGCGGGTGGTCGGATCAACCCCTTCGCAGGTTGCGTATATAGTGGGACCCGAATATAACTTCAGGTTACAAACAAGGTAGCCCACTTCTAAAAACTGAATGTCCTCGGTTTTAGAGCACGCATTTCTGTCCATTTACAGCTAACCGCCGCCATCTAGTGGCCCTGTGCAGTAGCTTTTTGCTGTTCACTGTCCGTGGTGCTGAAACTGTATACGTTTGAATGCTGTACGACACTTGCATCGGTTCCTCAATTTTATTAGGTTTCGGACTGTGCAGTAAATGTTAATTTTAAATAGGGTGTGACTATCAGACGGTGCACTTTAAGTTTTAACACAGCGAAAAAAGAATATGCATTAAACCTCAACTATTCATTTCGGAATTAAAGTATATCTAAGTTTATCTTATGCCTGTCGGGACTCAGCTTTATTAACAGAATAACTGTGTACTCTTGCCTGACAGGGCCGCCTACCCTTTCGGGCTGCCGGAAGAATTTTCTTTTCTTGCCACTTTCCGGATGAGTGGGAGCACCTTACATAAGAACTGGAATATTTGGCAGATCCAAGATGCCTCTGGAAACGAGCAACTTGCAGTAAGAATGAACGGGAAGACGCGCTCGGTGGAGTTCTCCTGCGCAAGAGCCGATCACAGCCTGCAGACCGCCGTTTTCTCCTTCATACCGTCCCTGTTCGACTCTCAGTGGCACAAGATCTTGCTAAGTGTGGAAACGGGATCAGTGACCCTTTTTGTTGACTGCAATTTGATTGACTCTCAAAAGATATCCCCGAGAGGCGGGGTGAACCTCGATGGCTTTTCTTCGATTGGAAAATTAAAGGATAACGCTGCGGTGGCTGTAGCGGTGAGTAGCGAGACCATTCAAGCAATTATTATTTTTTTTAACTTCTAACCAGAAATGCACATGACCCGTTTAGTTAAAGTGATATTAAATAGATTACTCTTTTTTTAAATAATTCCAACTGTGGACGTGTATGATACATGTATTTAGTGTTCTCTTTCTGTAGCCCCAAAATATTCTCTTAAAATACCTGAACATTCGCTTTTAAGACCTCGCATGATTGCATTTCCTCACTCTTCCTTTGAAAATGTTTTGGGCGCATCTCATTCATTTGAAAATGAGTAAAGATTACCAGAGTACAGCATTTCTCCTCCATGAAGATGAATGATAATTTTGCTGTCTCAACTGGTAATAAGTGGTTTTATTCAAGAACAACTATAGGACTGTAACGGTGTCACTTCCAGTGTGTATCCGTGCTTGCGCCCTGCTACATTGAATTGGATTAAGCGATTAGAAAATATCCGCATAATATAATAATCAACTCTACTTGAAATATCAACACGAAATATCTTGGAAAGGTGTTACAGTTGTCTACTGGGCACTAGATGGTGCAATTGTACGATACATATTTCGTTTACTCCCAACATGCTCCTTGCAACTGGAATGTGGTTTCAGTTATACTTGCATTTCTTTTTATGGTAAAATACAAGGAATGAAAGATATAAACCTGGACAGCATAATCTGTAGTTTGTACAATAACATCTACTGTCCTATTATTAAATACTTTGTGATGGAATCATTTCTTAAGAAATAAAAACAACAACAAAACACGAAGAGAATACATTGCAATTATTGTCTTCACCAGGAGTCTTCAACCCATGCTCTGGAGTGTTCCAGATTCAGGAGGTTTTATTGGTAACCACTAAATCTCCAAAGTCTCAGGTCTTAGAACAGCTCCAATCCATTAAAAGTTCCTTAAGTAAAACACTTTACATGCTAAATTAGTCAATTACCTTAAATTGCTCTAAATCTTTAGAAAAGTGTGATTTTGTGCCATGTGTAAGACTAGAATGGGACTCTTGAGGATCAGCATGGTACAGAATTAATTAATTTCTGCAACTGTTTTTAAGGGTAACTAAGTGACCAGTGCTATTTTCAAAGGTCTGTAAGGAAGAAAAACTTTTATAGAATACATACACTCTTTGAAGAGTTTCAATTGGTCTTTTGAGATATAGGTATTTTCTGTGTATTGCATTGATTTTGGACTTAACTATGTAGTCTATATAGCAGTTCTCTTTATATTTGCTATCATATTGCATACATTTACAATTTTTGAGTACAAATCACTGGTTTCAACACTACAAAGACATATTTATGACATACAAATATAATGATATACCTACACTGTATTAAATATTTAGGGCTACGTTGACTGTCTTTCATAATCTTTTAAAAAGGGGGTTGTGTCAGACATATAAGGGAGAAATTCAGGTGACAGAATTTTTGTTGCAAAGGCTAGAAATACCTTCACTCAAACCCTGACTGCAACTTTTTACAGAGAGGTGGGAAATATCACATAACAGCAGCAGCTCCTTAGAAATCCCTCTGCTGCACACATCACCACATCTTCGGAATTCCACCAGAACGTCTAACATGTCAGATAGTCGTTTAAGTTTTAAAACATATATGAATAAAATACTGTACATTATTTCCTATACAAATTTCATATATTGACATATAATAAGTCATTTCAGCCCTTTATAACACAACAGTTTCCAACACAAGTTAAAGTTATTTATGAAACATGTAGTTATTAATGAAACAACTAGAAAATGACTGATAAAAGTTGCAAAGAGAAAGAAAATATTCTTCTTCTCTACAAACATGCTAACCTTGTAAGGTGCTGATAACAGGATGAGAAATAAATTAGAAAGTAAAAAGTAGGTATATTGAACAGTGAAATGCATTTTATTCTACAGTCCAGTAGGGAACACATAAATGTTATAAGTTTTAGAAACACTAATGTGGAATACCTTAAAAGCAGTTTTATTAAAATATTCTACGTTATAGTTGAAAAAATTATTATAAGAAAAATAATCCGCAACAGTAATAATTACAGTTCCAATAACATAAGAAATCAACTGATTGTAATATATCGTTATGCAGTTTGAACTTCAGTGGATGCTGATTCACTGCGATCCACAACGGCCTCAGAGGGAGACGTGCGATGAGCTTCCAGCCAGAAGATCGGTAAGAAAACAGGTTAAATCAGTCAGAAATCAACCACACCTGATAGATGTTTAATAAAAGGATTATCATGATTTCCGCTTTGTTGTTTCGTTCCACGAAGGATAAATTGTCATGTGAATACTGTTAAGATTAGAAGAAGAATGAACATTTTGATGACTGTATGAGACAAACCACAGCGCTTCGCCTATCCCAGGTGTTCGTCGACGAAGCTTGAAAAGGGTTTAAATTTGCCCACCAATTAGACGTCGCCGGGGACGGTTTTTTACGCCCTCCGGTCACCGACTCTCCCTCCTGTTTCCCACGGCGCTGGGTTCCTCCAATCAGTTCCTACAACCAGGCGTGTCATGAATAAACATGAACCTTTGATGGCTATAGTACCGCTTACCTTTCAGTTACTAGTGCGGGATTCATTTGGGGCAGTTTGTCTAGGGGGTCCGTGAGCCCAGCTAATCCCAGGAAAAGGGTTTTCTGCCTCTGCCATTGGGGGGACCATGGCTAGCACCACAAGTACTCGCTGGCCGCTTCTGGTCGTTTTTCTCCAAATTGTCTTCATCTGTTCGGCTCAAGTAAGTCTCATATTTTCTTTTCCTCCTTGCAGATTGCTCAGGCGGAACTTGAGGTAAGTTATAACAATGCCAATACTAACTCGAGCGTGATTGCCTGTTTTTTTTAAAGGTTAAAAGCAAATTCTGGAATATGCGAAAAAGATTATCTTTACAAAACGAACGTGCTCAAGCCCGCTTTCCGTTACTTCTGTAAGGGGAAATGAATAGCACAGTCTTGCACACTATAGTGTACATTAGGTTATGTCAGTTTAATAAAGTTTTATTATGACCAATTTATAGTTCAGAAATTTTAAAGAGGAAACAGAGTTGGTCATCACGGTGGTGAACAGTTCTTTTACCAAATATTCTTACACGAGAAATAAGAACTGAAATACACTTGAGGATCCCACCAAAATGACTGAAAGCAATTATTTTTAAATTTATTTTAATTTTCTTTATTTCAGTATGTTCTGGTCTGAATTCGGAGCCCAAGAACAACATTTAAGATCAAATGACGTTTTACAAAATAAGCACAAAAATGCAGACTTTATAATGAGGAAATTCCCTGACAGCACAACCCGCATCTCCGACTGGGACTCTCGTGTTATCGAAATCAAACAAAAAATATCATAACAGCGTTCATCTCTCACCTATGTATACCTGCTTATGTACACTATGTATCTATGTGTACATATACGATATCCAAAAAATTCACCATTAACTCAGAAATGCACTCCTGAAGAAGTATTCTATGATAATTAAAAAGTAACGTCTTCTGGATAAGTCATGAAAATATTTTAAAACTTTATTTTTCTTTTTCGTAAAATTCTTGTGATTTATTCCATTATCATGGAATAGGATGCTCAGCAAAGTTTTATTCATTCAGAAAAAAATGAATAAATAAAATTACATACCTCGGAACAAAACCATTGTCTTCCGCTACAGCTATTGAACCAACACGGGTCTCCCACGGCCAGTTGGTGTCCCATACTGTAGCCCTAAATGGTCTCGATTTTTATGTAGAATTAATAGTTGAAATGCCGATAACACACCGCCGTTCTCGTCTTGTCTTCACAGCGGGGCCTTCCCGGCCCGAGGGGTCCGCCCGGCCCGCCGGGTCCCGCGGGGGTCCCTGGGATCGATGGCATAGATGTAAGTGCCCGTCGCTGCATCCCAAAGGGACAAACAGCTCGTACGAGCTGTGCGCAGCCTTCAAGCAGGCGCTTTACTATCGATTTCACAGTAGATCACTTTGATTGACCCTAGATAAAAATACAATCATTCTGATTTTCTTTTATTATGTAAATGTTTGTATTAATGGTTACTGATTATCTTTGAATTATTTCAGGGAGACAGAGGTCCCGATGGCCCAACTGGTCCTCCGGTACGTAAACAGTAATTCAAACTAGAGCACGTGACGTATTCTTTCTTTATTGTAAAACTTATTGATTAAATCCGGACATTTACAGGGTCCTGATGGGGATCCAGGTAAAAGCGGCTCGCCGGGATTGCCAGGAGAACCCGGGGCTGATGTAAGTACTTCATTGTTATTATAATTCTTATTTAGACTGAGCGTAAAGATCCGTTTCATTTATTTAAACCTGCCACATTGGAACAGTTTAAAACTGATGCGATTTGCAGTGTACCTGTATTGCACCGACTTGCGTGCTGAAAATAACGGTACTTTTAAGTGAACAGCGGGAAAAAAATCCACTGAGGAATGTTTCAAGTTTGACATTTCGTAAAGACCACACGACTCTCCTGTTGAAACAGCGGCCTTATTGTTTGAGCTTGGAGGAACTGGGTTTGCGGTCAATTACCTGTGTTTCCCAGCGGGAGTGGGAACTACAGAGGGGAAAGTAAGCTTCCCCGACCACAGCGCGCTGCGCCACGTCTGCTGCACAGGGCTATCTGTGCCACAGGCACCGCCGGGTCCAGCTGGGAAGGCGAAGTCCTAAGCAAGACA
Source organism: Atractosteus spatula (assembly GCF_055471065.1). Lineage (NCBI taxonomy): Eukaryota > Metazoa > Chordata > Actinopteri > Semionotiformes > Lepisosteidae > Atractosteus > Atractosteus spatula. Next base: position 25,087,090 of record NC_142720.1, on the reverse strand, counting down.
GTTGAAGAAGGACTCCAGGGACGAGTGTACATCCCGAGAAGACTAACCGAGCGCCGGCCTTGGATTTGTATAAGGGGCTGCAACAAAGTCACCTACACAATGCTGATCTCAGGACAAGAGGAAAGCTTATCATTTCAATATGTTTATTGCTTTTGTCTCATTATTTTAACATTTAAAATATGGACACAGACACAGCTAAACAAACTGGTATCCTGTTAAGGAGAAGACACCAAATGCAAATACCAGACAAGGAAAAGGCTATTTCAGTCACAAGAGCTTGACCCCTTTTCATAACATGACAGCAAACAAAATATTGGTACAGAATATGAGAATGTAAGCAATACATATAAGAATATTTAATTATTCGTCTATTAAAGGTTTTGAGTTGTGTTGCCTTATAAAGAACCACGTAATGCAAAATAACAACACTCAGAATTGCACTAGTACCGGAGGAACAAACAGTGCAGAGAAAGGTTTTCTTGTGAGTTATGTTATGAGACATTTCCCCAGCTTGGCCTGGATATCTGTGTGTTTGACACTGTGTGACCTGGGCAAGAAAGAGAATCAAATGCTCCCTCCTCATTCCCGTCATGATGTCCACAAACACAACAGACTGCAGTTCCTCTTTGCTGATCTCAGATGGGTCTGAATGCCTAGAGCTCTTCACATCAAAGCCAATAATGAACCCACTGTACAGGGACTGGAACTGACAGGAAACCCAGTTAACGTACCTGTAAGGGGTTATTCGGGACTCAGTTCTGACACAGTTTGGATTTTGCTACAGTACAGAAATTGATAGCCCTACTCTTCCAAGATCTTCACACAGCCTGCAATGTCTGCAGTGTTCTGGCTCAGTGTGCTCCAACAGAAGGCACTGCCCACAGCTGCCTGATCCCTCCCACCTGCCATGTGCTTCTGCTGCATGCCATGCATGACTTAGACATGACTTATTATGACATATTCAGTCCGCTAAGGTAGACCAAGGAACAGGTCTTGGGGGAACCAGACCTAACTTCCAGGTCTTTGGGAAAAGCATGGAAACTGGATCACTCAATAAAGTCTACAGAGAAGGTGCCTCAGTCCAGAATCAAACCCAGGACCACAGAGGTTTGAGGCAGCAGTTCTCATCCTCATGCCACCTGTGCCACCTTGTCTCCTGGGCAGTAGTTTAGCATTCCTGGCTGTGAGAGAAGAGCCTCAGCTACTGCTTGAGTAGCACTGCTGGACCACATACCAGCACACTGCAGAGAAAATAAGCACTGCAAACATTACTGCAAACATGTTACTAGAGCCAGACAGCAGAAGGGCTAGATATTATGTCTCAGACAGATAACACCAGCCTTTTGCAGGAAAAGTCTATCAGTACCTTCAGCAGTGCTTTACTTCTAACTCCTGTTCTGACCAATGTCAGTCTAGTCAGGATGAGCATATGGTACCCAGTAGATGTTTTCTTAAAAAAGAAATGCAAGAGCTTTAGAAAGCTTAAGAAGAATTTAGAGTTGTACTCCTTGTTTACCTCCAAATAGTTTTGTTTGAGAAAGTTATTTTTATACATAAGTTCTGTATATGGTGATGTGAATAATAAAACAAAAAGAGAATTTATTTAGTGTAAACATATGAAATGGGTTAATTTGGGATACTAACATATGAGACTAATGTCTCAGTTCCATTTTATTAGCTGTTACACATATGATAATTTGATCATCAATACAGTTTTCCTACAAAAGAGTGAATATTTTTGTCATGGTTCATTTGAATTAATTCTATGTATCCAACATAATATCTTTGTAGAGGTTACATAAGATCTAGCCTAAGATAGTGACCTTCATATCCCTTTATGACTATTGTTCCAAAAGACAAAACAGAGAGCCAAGTATTCAGAATATTTGTTCATGTTCATATAGCTATGGTTAGGGCTAGGACACGGCTCAGGTTTGGAGATGAGTTTGGGATAGGTTAGGGTTTGAGTTTTTTTAAATTAATGTGTTGGTTAAATCTTTTTGATCTGTGGTTAAGGATAATGAATGTTGTTATAGTTTGTTATTTAGTCTCTAATAGCATAATGAGGTCTACAAAAGGCCTGGTTTAAAAGAAACATTGTTTGATTTCATGACATATTATCAATAGGTATATTTTTATATTTATTTGTTTGATGGACTATGAAAAAGTAAATTGAGGACTATCTGCTTAACCCTGTAGGTAGATCCCATAAAGGCCCATGGGGGATGGGGGGTCACCATTTTTCTCAACCATCCGACAGTGGAGGTGGAGGTGATGTGGTCAGCATCACTCTCTGGCCGGCCTGTTACCCCCGGAAGAATTAACCCTGTACCGCCTACTTAATCATGTTAGCATAACTGAGGTTCTCATGGTTGTGCAATGACAACAATTAATAATAATAATAATAATAATAATGGATCTGACCAGTTGAGAGTTCCCAACAAGTATTGTTTGTTACAGCTTTGCTTTAAGCAGGACTTTACAGTTGGCAATATATACAAAAGTTACATATAGTATTGTAATTGTGTATACGTTCCTAAACACCATACAGAATTGATGAATCTTGACTTTGCAAAATGGTGAAGACAGTGTGGACAGATTGTCTTGTACCATTATAGTTGATTAACATGCAGCTTTGTCTTTCTCCCCTTGCAGGGATTAACTGGGCCTGATGGAGATGCAGGTCCACCTGGTCCATCAGGTCAGAAAGTAAGTGTTTGAGGTTGGAAATGAGGTAGTTTCTGCTTGAGAAACTCTCTGAGCTAACTGGCTAGCCCACTGCATTCCATAGGGTGTTACAACTTCTAAAGCAATTCTTCGTGACAGTTCATTCTTAATCCTGCCTTTTCCTGTGTTCATTTGGGCAATCTTTTCATTTTTTATAAAGTTCCTCATGGAAATAAAGTCCATTCTGGGTGTTCTGGTATAAGTGATTACCAGATTAGCATTTATAGAGACTTTGTGTTGTGTCTAAACACAACATTAAATATAAGCCGTAATTGGTGTCAGATTATCAAATTTGGTTCCTATTGCCCCAATTTGGACCAAAGCCACTACAAAAAAAAGTTCAATAAACATCTACTACACATAAGAATAATGAAATTCACCCTACCTGGTCTTTGTGAAAGGAATCATTAATAATATAATTTCCAGGATGGAAATTAATTGTCCACAGTAAATAATCTCATTTCATTATGTACCGGTATCTAACTACAGAACATCCTTCACTTTAATATAAAGAAAAGCTCTCAAGGGTTGACAGATTTAACAGTGTGTTGGCCTGGGATATGAAAGTAATGATCTCACATGATACAGGCCCTGTTACTGGACAGGATCAGAGGTCAGAATGAGCACTAAGAGATTTCTGCCATGTGTTTCAGGGTGAACCGGGAAAGGCTGGTCTCCGTGGAGCAGCAGTGAGTAATACCCTACAGTGGTTTCGACTTTTCACTCGGTTGTGCATGAAAGTATTCTCCTACAGTTTTCTGTCTTTGTGATTGTTGTAACAAGGACGATAAAGTAAAAGTCTGAAGCTTCATAAACTGACAGGTCAAAATGTTATCAGTTGTTATCAGAAGTCACAGCCTACTTTATTATGAAAATATGACAGATACAAGCTACATTTCAGTGAGGTTCACCTAATTATTTACATCAGTCTAACCGTCACAGAAAAGTGTTTCATATTAGAATTGTGTATGTCAGTGACCTGTTAATGATTAATGATTCTGATCAATTTGGAATACATACAGACATGCCCAGATATGTCATGTTTCGGAAACCATATGAATGGTATGACTGGATATAAGAATCTAAGATATTATGATGTAAATTTGCTTTATATTCAGAGGAGCAAATGTGTAGAAATGTGTCCAAGTTTGGAAAAAACATGCCACTGCTTTGACTTGTATAGACTTACTAGTTAGGGTTTTGTTTGTAATTTACACATCAAATGTCCCTCATAAGGTTTGGTTATAATAAACGTGGGATAAAATTTGTGTTTTGTGTGAGCAGAGCACACAACCCTGCCCAAGAGTACTACACTAACGATGTCACTTTTTTCTTAGGGTTCAGGCCCTGATGGACCACCTGTAAGTACTGTATCATTAATACATTTGTGCTCTGTCATTACATTTACCTATTAGTCACGTTAGAAATTTACAAAATATTTAGCTACATAATGCAAACTAGAGAGTATATATGCATATTATAAACAGTGTGCTGTGCAAATTGATATTGTTACTGTATATAACATTGTGCATAATACTGAACTGTTCTGTAGGGCCCGCCTGGTCCAGGAGGACTTCCAGGGGAACTAGGACGTGCTGGACCCATTGTGAGTATTTTTAGATTTGGGGTCATGTGCCAATCAATTCATGCCGTCTGTTGTTTTCACACTATTTTTAAGGTTCTACATCCTTTAGACAATAATGTATAGGCTGTAGAATTGCCATAGCAAGTGCATTTGACAATAGATTTATTTAGTTCTGTATTCCCTTTGTAAGAATCTTGTTTGGCATAAGAAATGTGTTGCAGAGCGGCACTTCCACAGAAGTCCTCTTATATATGTACTGAGCAAAGATATATATATCTACAAAGTCTGTTATTTCACACTTGAATATGAAGCAGTCTGTGTCCAGGTCTATACTCAGACCTGTTCACTGTTACACTTACTCGTTGTAAATAGTAGAAAAAATACTTTCGTGAAGTGAATACTGGCTAAGGCAGCTCTTTACAGCATAAAACAGAGACGCTTACATGAAGAATTCATTCAGGAATTCAAAATCCTGTAGTACATTACTATGTTATCTCAGGAAGTTTGCATCAACAACAGTACAAAGACCTTAGACCACAAGTAGGAATTACTTTCAGGGAACATTCAGGGTAGAAAAAAGGAGATATTTCTTCAGACTGGATTGTAGGAGTCTGGAACCTAATCACTAGTACCATTGTTGAAGCCATCTCTGTTTGATCCTTCAAGGAAAGGCTTGATGGAATTTCTGGGTCATTATGCTAGCCGGATGAGCTCACTGACCTCTCAGTTGTAACCTTTTTATGTTCTTAAAATCATGTGTAATTAAAGAAATTGATTGTGTCAGTTCTAATTAACTACAGAGATCTTTTTGTTTCCTTAAAGCCTCTCCTTTAATATTGCAGCACTAATGTTGGTTATAAATCTAGACATGTAAAAGTACAAATATGAATATAAAAATTCTGAAATCATAATGCTAAAAATGAATTATAGTTTTAGAGGAACTAAATGCATTTTAGAACTTCATGAAAACATCTACAGCATTAATTATAAGCAATTTAAGATTATAGGAGCACTAGATATTTCTTTACATCATAATTAGAGAATATTCCTATGTGAGGTGTCCTGTAACTCATCTCTTTTCTTACACAGGGAGACATTGGAGTCAGAGGCCCCCCAGGACCCCCTGGCCCCCCAGGACCACGAGTGAGTGTCAGCTTTTCCATTTTTTGATCAGGTATTTATTTTGAGGAGGCTGTGTAGCTGAAGGATACAACAAACAATGTTCAGTCAGAACAGCTCATGTCAATATGTCATTTCAGTGGGTGTTGCTAAACTGATAGGAATGTATCTGGACTGTCCAGTAAGGTTTGCAAAAGGAATGACCCAATAAGTAAAAGAACAGGAGTGTGAAGAGCACTCAGAGTGAGGGCTTGAACCTGCAACCATGTTGGCTGCCAGTTCAGTTCTAAGCTGTGCCTTAGGCTTACTACAGACATGACAACTAGAGGGTGTTGAAAAAGCACAACTGTATTGATGAAACAATATCGGAAGTAGGTCTTCTTGTCTGTTCCTGGTTGGAAAGAGGGATCTGTATCTTTGAATAATAATATATTCAGTGCATAGTTAAAAAGGAAAAGTAATTGACAATTACAAAGTAATTGTGGAGGCAGTGTACCATAGTGCTTAAGTCTCTGGTCTCATGATTGGACGACCATGGATTTAGGTCTTTGCTGCAGATACTGCTGTAATCCTTTGAATGAGGTGCTTGACCCCAGTGACTCCATTTCACCCAGCTGTGTAAATGGGGACCAGCATTGCTGGAGGATTATCCTTGTGATGGACTGGTGTCCCATCCAGGGACTAGTTGTGTGCTTTCTTCTCAATATGCCATATCACCCATATCACTCTGCAACTCACAACTGGCAACGCACTGAAGCTAAGCAGGTGTGAGCCTGGTCAGTACCTGGATGTGAGACCTCCTGGGAAAAACTAAGGTTGCTGCTGGAAGAGGTGTTAGTGGGGCCAGCCGGGGGCGCTCACCCTGCATTCCATGTGGGTCCTAATGCACCATTATAGTGACGGGGACACTATACTGTAAACAGGCGCCATCCTTCGGATGAGACCCAAAACCGAGGTCCTGACTCTCTGTGGTCATTAAAAAATCCCAGGGCGTTTCTCGAAAAGAGTAGGGGTGTAACCCCGGCGTCCTGACCAAATTTCCCATTGGCCCTTACCAATCATGGCTTCATAATAATCCCCACCTATGAATTGGCTTCATTACTCTGCTCTCCTCCCCACTGATAGCTGATGTGTGGTGAGTGTTCTAGCGCACTATGGCTGCCATCGCATCATCCAGGTGGATGCTGCACATTGGTGGTGGTGGAGGGGAGTCCCCATTATCTGTTAAGCGCTTTGAGTGGAGTGTCCAGAAAAGCGCTATATACGTGTAAGCAATTATTATTAATTATTCTCACTTAACACCTTGGAAACCAGGACAAGCTATGTGACTTGGGTATGAAAATTACCTACCCATTACAATGGCTGTTTATCAGTATGTTGTAGATATAAATTATGAAGCCAAATCAGTGCTATCATCCCAGTGTGACTATCTGTTCTTTTGTTGCAGGGTGCTCCTGGATTTCGTGAGAGCACTGGAGAGCTAGTAAGCAGTTTTCTCCATATCTGGATTTATGCTATACTTTATGCTACACTCACGCTATGCTATTATATTCATGCTATGAGCCTAATATGTGCCAGTGCATAAGTAATGTTGGTCTTTGTCCTGTTGTCCAGTGTCCCAATGCCTGCCCTCCTGGGCCATCTGGCCATCCTGGTCTTCCAGGTATGAAGGTGAGTTTGTGTCACTGGAAAACATAATCTCATGATTATACAGACGTTTTCTGTCATTCCTCATTTGCTACTACTTCCAAGTGTCAACATAAATCCCTATGGTCCTTGTCAATCATTTTGAAATCCAACTCTGATTGACTCTTTGGTTGTTGCAAGAAAAAGATTCTAAGTTTATTAGGCATCAGTTAATCATTTAATAAAGGTGACCAAACAACTTCCCACTTCTTTTTCTGTAGATCCTCAAAAGTCAGTAAATATACAAAAACACATTTTCATGTTCTTAACCTCAAGTTCATATTAGTTACTAAAATTGAATAAAAATTATCATGAAAGTTGAAAAAGATGCCTGTATCTATGCATTATTTCTCGCTTTTTTAGGGCCACAAAGGTGTAAAAGGAGAATCTGGTGAACCAGGAAAGCAGGGGCACAAGGTAAAATGTCAAGTGTTCAATTAGCCTTAGTAATAAAAAAACTCAAAAGAAACTACTGTTCCATAAAGTATAGATTATTTCTTGACAACCATATAATTAGCTGCTTAAATGTACTTTAAAAGGTGACAAAAAAGTGCAGTAAAATATAAAGAGGTTTTGAAGGTCAGAAGAAAGTGCCTTGTTTAGGGCAGATGTTTGTGTTGTGCTTTGTTGTGTGTGTGTGTGGAACACTTATAACCTATGCAAATGCACCCATTTCCATGTGATCAATGGCCTGTGTGACTGTGATCTAAGCTCTACTGTTCATCCTCCTGCTCTTCAGGGAGAAGAGGGGGATCAAGGAGCCCCAGGGGAGATCGGAGCTCAAGGCCCACCAGTAAAGTATTCTTATTCCGTCACTAATGCTCTGTTTCTCCTAGAAGAACTTCACATATCACTGTTTCACCTTTATACAACTAGTCATTATGTGATATGATGTAAGTGCTTATTTCATGGCAGGACAGGCAAGATTAAATCATTTACTGTACAATAATTCAATAACAGGAAAGAGTATGTTAAAGAATATTTTTGAATGTCACCCATCCTCTTGACATTATAGCATTTCATAGCAGAATTGCAGTGTCTTTTACTGAATTTGATCAGTATCGGTGATGAATGGAGAAACTCAACCTGAAGCACATCTCTCCTGTCTTGTGATGCAGGGTCCCCAGGGTACTAGAGGAATCACCGGCATGATGGGGCCGAAGGGCGAGAGGGTAGGTCTGCTTCTTCTTTACTCCTGACTGACTTTATACCTCAATGAAAGAATCATAAGAAATAAAATGCAAGAACTCATGGCTACCATATTAATGGAAAATGATAACATCTGAAAGTCAGACGTGGGCGGATAACAGAAAGTACATAAAAATAACAGTTACACATTCTTCTGAAAGACTGTCAGGATAGGAGAGGAGTTGGGTTGGGACAGTGTGTGGAAAATACCTCGATATACAGAACCAAAGCAAGAGGATACATGTAGCTCAGAACTGACAACAGTTGCATTCTATAGACCATATACTGTAGACATGGAGAAGTTATAATGAGATCAGAAAAGCATGTAGTAAAAGTGATGTTACTGTATATCATTGGGAGATTTTAGTTTTCTATACAGGAATTGGGATATAGTGATAAAGAACACTGAATTTGAAATTGACAATGGTTGAAACAATTGCTTCTGACCCACATTTGCAAAAGCATCTACTAGGGAAAAGATATTCCTTTTGACATAATCTTTTCAAACAGCTAAAATATAAGTAAAGGAATAAATTTGGTAAAATTGATGAGAAATTGCAGGAACTAGGCCAGATTAAAACTAACAAATTGCAGAGGCCTGACTGCGGTTTCCCAGCTGTATGTACAGAAATGAAGGAATTTAATATTTGATGGTAGACATTTCAATTCTTGGTTAGGATGGGACCGGTTTCCACAGGTTAGAAAATGAAGAACATAACAACATAAGAATGTTTGCTAACATTTGGCCCATCTTGCTTGCTTTGACCCAGGATCACTTTGCATTTATAAACAGTAATTTTCATATGTAAAGTGTCCACTCAATCCATGATTTTGTCTGTCTTTTTGTAAGTCATTACCTCTTTCTCTATGTTTGGCCACCAATATTTGTTTCATTTGCAAATTCAACTATTTAGCTAAGTATAAGAAAATTGAAATCATTTATGTAGGTCAGAAAGAGCAATGGGCCTAAAACAGGTCTTTGCTGTACACCTGATCAGTTTTTAATTATTTACTTCTGCCCAATACAGGGTTATGCCCATTAAGATGACACTGTTTCCTCACCATTATTCAAACCCTTGGATTACTAATATTTCTAATTTGAAAATGAGCATTAATGAGCATTAATTGACTTTATAAATATATCATGTCACGTGCTTTTGTGTTTTCAATGCTTTTGTGTCACTATCTCCCTTACCTGAAAAAGTGGATTGAAAATGGAGTATAGGAAAACAATGACAGGATAGAGCTATCATTGTTTCTTGTTCAAATAATTCAATTAAACAAGACCTTCACTGAACCAGGACACAAGAGGAAATCACATGGAAATACACTGAGAACAGGAGACAGCTGACTCAAATGGTCGTGGAAGCTGGAATCAGCTGTTGTTGAAGCTGATACCCTGGCTCTATCAAGAAGCTGGATGAGATCCTTGTATCAGTTCCGTATGCTGTATCAGTGGTGCCTAATTCCTGCTCCTAGAAAAGCACTGCATCTTCTGCTTTTTACTTCAGATGAGTTACTTACAGACTAATTGATTACATTTTTTATTTGGGACATTTTTAGTTTTGCATTCAGTTCTTAAATAAAATTAAATGAAACTACTTATTGGCATCAACACTTGCACTGATTTCTGGATTTCAGAACCCTCCTCATTCAGGTGTGCTGCCTGAAATCCAGCTGGGCATTGGCAGAAGGAAGCAAAATGCTCATTGTGGGATTGTTGGATTTATTGTCATTCCCATATGTGCCTATTCACCATGAATGTGCATAGGAGGAGGAGGTCAGTTGGCATACTGTATCTAGCTGATATGGTTTATAGTATCTAAATAATCCTAAGATCTCATACTGTCATTTCATAAAAGAAACTGTGGTATTGACTTTGATAATAACTTTGGTAGCTGGCAGACACTCACAACCCTTTGTGTAAAGGAGTTCCTCCTGTGTTCTAAGATGTAATGGAATTCCCCTTAGTTTCCATTCATATCTTGTGGTACTTAGATCATTGTTGATTCTGAAAAAAGTCCTAAAATTGACAATGCCTTTGGTGGTATTGAAATGGAAAGTAGTTGAACAAAATATGTTTAAAACTCAGAACTGAGTGCCGAAACAAGTAAACCAAAAGTCTAACAAGAAGTAGATTAAAGGCATCAGTTAGCACTGGTGGTTTAGAACTTAGATGGAATGAAGACCAGCAGACACAGCACTACACATATGATGTGCTTGATTCTGAGCTGTAGGAACATTGAGGGACGTGAGACTTGTGTAGATTTTCTATAGAATGTCCTCATCAGGACAATGTGAGGAAGCAATTAAAAATGCAAACAGAATGCTTTAGTACATAGCAAATATTTACACTTTAGTTTTCATTTAGAATGTTCCTTTTTGTTGTTTTTTTTTTCATTTTTTGTCACTGTACAGCATAAAGGATATGACAGCCTTAGAAACAGTTCAAAGCAAAAATGATCCTTGGTCTCAAGGAATTGGACAAGTTAGTTCATTTTAGTTTTCAAAAGATTTAGTTCATTTTGAACTAAATCTCTTTACTCTAGAACACAGGAGATTTGAACCACGAACAATAAATTCCAAGAGATACAGCTGGTGCCAAACTAGAAAACTATTTCACAGTCAGGAGCAAAACAAGGGCACAGTGTCACTATAAAAAAACTAAAATAATTCATTTAGGATGGACAATAGGAAGTGCTTCTGGCACAAATGGTTGTATAAATCTGGATTGGGCTCAGCCAGGTGGTACAGGCCCAAACTCATCAAGAAATGGCTGGATGAAATTTTAGCATCTCTCATCTACTAGACTATCCAATGAACAAGATGGGTCAAATGGACTGCTTTCCTTTAAAACCTTGTATGTATATTTTGCCCTGGTCCATTTAATTGTCTTGAATAAAAGCTACATTTATTTTGTAGAAATAAAATATGAGTTAGCTGACATACACATTGAGTTTTGAAAATCCTCACCCCAATCTCTCACTCATGAGGAGCTTTTATACCATGTTTGTATTTTGGAATCATTCCTCTGGGTTTTTTGTTAAATTCTGTTTTGAAGTAACGTGTGGAGCAGATCTGTGAAACAGCATGAGATATTTATCCCAGGAGAGGAGCCTGCGTATATATGTGTACTTTTCAGTCTCTTCAATTCTTGGTGATGTTACATCTTTGGATTCCAGTGCAGTTATACATGTTCAGCATGTTTATTCCAGGAAATATTGTCTGTGCCAGACCATGACCTCCCATTTTGTGAGTGCAAGAGGTAAACATTTTGTTGGTAGCATTTACACAGCACATACATGCAGCTATATCTCCCTCTACCTGGTTTATCTGGACGACTTGTGCAAGTTTATACATAACTGAATCTCGGTATTTCTCCTGAGAATCTACTGACGTTTACTGAGAATCCACTGAGATTACTAACTACTGTATCTCCGAAAATAATCTTTTCTTTTTCATTACTCTAGCACAATTTGAAGTGAGTTGTAGAAGAATTTGTTTTTCTCCCCTTTAACTCTCCGTACCTTTTTCTTGCAGGGACCTCGCGGACATGATGGGGAGCCAGGGCCTCAAGGAGTTCAGGGAGCCTCAGTATGTGTATTTTCTTAAGTATCTCTCTGTTTTTTCTTATTTGGAAAATCAGACACTGAGAGCAGTTATTCTCTGAGTCCGTACAGTGTTTGTGCACTTTCTGCAGGCTCTCTGCTTAAACACCTAAAAAGGATAGGATTTGTTATTAAGGATCTAGATGATCTTGCATTTCTATAAACTTACTTTTTAAATTTGTAATGCTTGAATTGGTGATCTGTGTCTGGGACCGTTCACTGAACATGAGCTGAAGTCTGTTCATACACTTGCACACAGCTGTCCAGGTGTTACCTATCCTGGCATTGCTTTAGTCTGGAAGTGGGGTGAGGGAGGAGTTGAGCATCATCATTGACACCTGTCTACTAGAAGAGTGTTATAGAAGGGTGACAATATTGTTGCTGTTTACTGTATAATAAATCTTTTTCTAATGCCTTTGACTGTTTACAGGTTAGTGAAGTCTCAGGTAGGTTTAAATCAGACATTTCCCAAGTTAAGTTATGTTGATGGGTGAAATCAGATTTGATTAGCATAACAAATCAAAACCCGCAATTTACAAAGCCAGTTTTAACAACAGGAAGGATTTTTCTTTTTTATCTTTGGAGTATGAGTACTTGAGAACGTGATGTCCAGCTGTGTTTCTGTGTGATTCCATGTGATATCACATTGAGAATGACACCACCTGAGCATGAGGTTTTGTTCAATTCAAACATCTTCACAGGAAAAATCTTCTGCTTCAAAACATTGAAAGTATGAAGAAATATGGTTTATTATCGATCGGAAAAAATTATGTTTACACAGAACTGTTATTAAATTAAATTGAGATGTTTTAATTTTTAATATTTTGTACACCTTTTTAAAATTGAGTTTCTTGTAATTTTAGGGTGATCAAGGACAGAGAGGTGTGATGGGTGAGGTTGGGCCAAAAGGAGACCAGGTAAGTGAAGTAGGGGGAACAATGGCAATGTGGTTAGCACTGCCTTACACCTCCATTGTCCAGGGTCAAGAATCTATCTGTTGGAATTTATCTTCCCTACACCAGTGCAGTTTTTCACTTGGTGCTCTGCTTTCCACCTATTGATGTACGGTTTAGGGTTTTTGGCCATTCTGAAACCTCAGTTCCACTTGCCTCTTTGAGATGCCACAGCTGGTTCCTCTTGATCTCCTCAGCCTGTATTCCTAGTATAATCAGAGGACATGCAGTGCCATAACCACACAACTACCACCATCTGACAGGATTATTAAATTCTATCAATTTAATAATTAAGTTAGCCTCATAAAGACAAATACAGCTGTGAACTGCGACTGTGTTCTCCTCAATTAGTTAGCTTTTATTCAGCACTTATTTTAATGCAGCATTCTTTTTAAAACCCTTTCAAAAAGTATTCTGCTTGAAGAAAATAAAGAAAAAAATAAAAACATTGATGAAAACAACAGCAAACACTTGGTTGTGTTCATTTACATAAATGGTTCTTAACGGTTACACTTTGCTAATGCAGAAACTGTGAGACACCATTTCTATTCTTAAAAGAAAACTTCCTATTCGGTGTGTTTATGCTTCTCCCTCTGGTCTGCTGTGTAGTGAGGCCTCTGTGTTGGATGAAGTGGGTCATTTCCTGTGTGGGAAATGATCTGGGACACCAAGGATCATAAGCAATTATTATGTATTGTATAAACAATTTCTGTAAAACCACTTTTGTTTTTTGACTTCGAATGGGATATGCAACATTTTGATTGTGATAAAAATTGTATGTATTTTTTATAATTTTCTAGGGCCCTCAAGGTCCCAGAGGAATTACAGGTCTTCCTGGTCCCAAAGGAGAATCTGTAAGTATATTTAATTGTAAGAATATTTAGATTCAGTTAAACAAGAAGCTGGTTGTAGCAAAATTCTATAATGGAGCAGACTGTGAGGGGCACAAGCTGAATAGCCCTGGTCTAGACTTTGTGTAAAACACTATGAAGTTAGATGTGGTAAATTACTGACATTTGGTTTGTATGTTGTACGCGATGCTGAAGAATTGGGTAGAGCTTAACTGAGGGAACAAGTGATTTAATAACCTGCCACCAAGACTAAAGGTTTTGCAAAAGGGGTGGTTTTTTAGGCACAGTTAACACTGTATTTCATGAGACAAAATATATATTGCATACAGCACTTTACTGTACATAAACAAAAGTAACCATATTCTTAACTTTAGTTTCTGCTACAGAAACTCACACTTATTCTACACAACATGTCTACTATTTTATAGCCAGTCTCAATTAAATATGTTGACCAAACAGTACATTTTGGAGTATTAATATGGAAAAGCAAATTTTCCTTTTTGAATGAAGAGTTATTAAAGTGCTTCATTTTAGTCACATGGTAATAAGAATATAAGAAAGTTTCCAAACTAGAGGAGGCCATCCAGCCCAGATTCTACCACTGAATTCACCATGATATTAAATCCTACTCTTTCATGCAATTTCTTTTCTTGTGTGTAAAGACATTAACTGCTATCATGGATAACATGTAGTTTAACCTACTTAGGCATTTAGTTCAATTTATTTAGACCTTTTGATATTAAGATAGAGATATAAAAATAGGTTAATCATAATTATCCGTCCTTCGGATGAGACGTAAAACCGAGGTGGTCATTTAAAATCCCAGGACGTTTCTCGAAAAGAGTAGGGATGTAACCCCTACATCCTGGCCAAATTTCCCATTGGCCCTTACCAATCATGGCCTCCTAATAATCCCCATCTATGAATTGGCTTCATTACTCTGCTCTCCTCCCCACTGATAACTGATGTGTGGTGAGCGTTCTGGTGCACTATGGCTGCCGTCGCATCATCCAGGTGGGGCTGCATGTTAGTGGTGGTGGAGGGGAGTCCCCATTACCTGTAAAGCGCTTTGAGTGGAGTGTCCAGAAAAGCGCTACATAAGTTTAAGCAATTATTATTATTATTATTATTATATGATTAAGATATAAAGTATTGTGATTTACCTAATAATCTCAAAAGAAATGGAGGACGAGTTCAACACAGAATAAATCATCATCTGATTTGTCTCAGTTTGCCGGTTTGCCGGCAAACTCTACAGAGACATGAAACGTTTTGAGTCTCACTTTTGTTCTCAGAAAATAGTAATGTCTGATGTGCTATTTGATGTATTGTGGACATCCCAGGGTGTCTGTACAGAATTACATTTAAATTTTTAATTGGAACTGTAATCAAGGCAGGTACATGAACATAGAGAGACAATGAGTATAGACAAGGAATGAATTATATAGCCTATTATGAATTTTGCCTGTGACTCCCAATCCTGTTCTATTTGACAGATCTTTTATTTCTGTTTAAATTAGGGATTGCCAGGAGTGGATGGTCGTGAAGGGATTCCTGGACTGCCAGGGACAAAGGTATATTAAGACTTATATTAAGGGGAGCTGTTCATTTTTGTTATAACTAATTCTAAGTCAATGACGCAGAGGACCCAACTCAAGCTTTTGAACTTCCTGTCTAGGGCAATCCTGGAAAACCAGGAGCTCCAGGAGAAGCTGGCCTGCAGGGTCTTCCTGTGAGTATGGCTCATCAAAACCACCATATTTTAAGATCTTAAGAACTGCCATCATCAGAGTAAACCTTGTGCAAGTCCTCATGGAACAACACGAGACGCTTGTTTAAGAATTGAAAATTCCCACTGAGGTTTCAAACATTTTTATAAAGTTGTATACTCTTTGGATTCCAAAACTAAGGTTTACTCTTTATGTTTGTGATCAGATTCAGTACACAGACACACTAATTGTCTGGATGAAGTGTGCTGAGCTTGGCTTTGTCTAAAATGACTGCAGATTAAAACATCTGTCACAATTATAGATTTATCAGCTAACAGTCAAAATAAATTCTTAAAACCATACTTCAGTAAAAACAACTAATTTATATGTTTCTGTCTCCTTAATAGGGCTTGCCTGGTGCACCTGGACCAAAAGGTGTTAGTGGTGAGAAGGTACTGTATGTCTTGTATTTGTAGTTATTTTTACTAACTACGCAATTGCTGCAACATTATAAAGAAAACCTGCCTTTACTTTGCTACATTTGGATCAAATCAATCAAAGCTCAAATATAAGTTCTTAAAATGAACTGCAGTACTTTAGCAGAAAGGTGAGGTACTGTTCTTTCTGAACTTTTTAATTTCTGCTAGTGAAAGGTGTATCTGGCCAAAAAGCTATGTTAATGTAAGTTACTTCTTCAATATAAAGTGAAAATGAGGGCTAGAAACATATATTCAGCAATGAGATAAGATGGAGCAGCCTGGCAAGAAAAACTAAAAAAGAAAGGTGGAACATTTCTAACAGTGATTTGATTCCATTTTACTATTATACATTATAAAACATTATATGAAGGTTTTGCAGATTCAATAGGAAACTTCAGATCTTTGCACAGATAAAATATACATTATTATACACAGTAATTCATGGTAAAATTGTGTAAGTCTGTAGGGAGTTACACTAACTAGCCTACTGGAAACAGATCTCTTGCCTTAACCATTCTCATACACTGAACTATCCCTTTAGAAACACAGCAACTGATTTTCACTGTGCCTTACGGAACTAAGACACATAATTTATCTGTTACGAACTAAGAAAAAGGTTTTTCTGTTTAGATTGTAAGTGTAAACTGGGCACAGAATGTTACTCATTTTACTGAATGTTGCACTCCAGTGAGTGCCTCAAATCAATCACCTGCTAATGACTGTGTTCTTGTCTCAGGGCAATGCTGGTGACCCAGGCTTAATCGGCACTATGGGATCTTCTGGCAAAACAGTAAGCTGGACGAAGACTATTTATTCATGTTGCTGTTAAAGTCCTTGTGTCAGGATGGCAGGGGGACTCATGGTGCTGTTCTTTGCAGGGGGAACGAGGAGAGCAAGGCGAAGTCGGACCTGTTGGACCAAGAGGTGGGCCAGTGAGTATGTTTTTATTCCTGTCACCGATTAATTCATTTCCAGGATAATGGATCAACTTCAGCATGCTTAAACAGGCCACATTATCATCATCCATTAAAAAAATTATAATCAAGCAATCTGAGTACCTGAGCAGAGCCTTTCACCTGCAGAATGGAAAGGTGTGATGTATTAGAACTACTGCAAACTAAATTTATGTCCAGAAAATGGAAACATGCACATAATAATTGTAAATCTTATTGTGGGCAACACAATGGGATGGCAATTAGTGCTGACAGCTTACAGATCTTGGGATCTGGGTTTGATTTCATCTTAGAACACTGTATGGAGTCTACTTTTCTCCAGGTGCTAAGGTTTCCTCCCATTGTCTGAAGACATGCTTGACAGCTATGAATGTCCCTGTTATTGTGTATCAGTGAATGTGTGTGTATGTGCCATGCAGTGGACTGTTGTCCTGTCCGGGGTGTGTCCTGCTCCCACTCACTCACAGCAACACTCAAACATAAAGCAGAGGCTGAGACTGGCCAGATGGGCCTCCTGTTGAATGGGTGTACTGGCAGATCGGAAATATTACACATTCATCTTTCTCCCACTTTAAATTGAAACAAGGCTGTTTTTTTTACGACTTAATTTTGATTGTGTTTTTCCATCTTTCCATGCACAAGCCCGCCCACAAAAACAACAAGTTACAAAGGTTTCTGAGACATTCTCATGTGCAGGTACTTGTGGGTACCCTACCGCAAATTCTTGTATGTGTAAATTTTACTACAGATACAAAAATCACCCCATTCAAAACAATATTATTACAATTAAAACAAATAAAAAAACTTTCACTTACAAGACTGTTTTAAAACTAAAACCAATTAATTTATGAAAGAAGCTGGTTAATTGATATTTACTGTATAATATAAAAATCAGTTCACACAAATGGAAACTAAAAGATGTATTCATCAGCTAAGCAACTAATAAAGTGCCAAAATATTTCTGAGAAATAGGTAATATAATCTTTTTAACAATATTTACTTTAATTACATGATAACGAGGTGTGTGGCAGCCCATTGAAGGCTGTTAGGATAGAGTTAATTTGCTAATACTGTAAGTACCTGTTATCGCATATCCTGAATATGTGAAACCACTAGATGTTACTTCCTTCTGAACACACCGTATTCATTTTTAAACTGGATTTTGGTGTTAATTTTCTGGTGGCCGTTCTTTTTAATGAAGATGTACTAATATAGTTAGTAGTTAGTAGTTAATAGTTATGGTTAAAATAGTAAAAAAGCATCTAATTATTTCTATTATTATGAAAAGCTAAAAACGATGTACCAGGTGCAATCTAATTGTAATCCCTGCTGAGCGTCTGAAGCTCAGACCTTATTACAGGACATTTTTTAAGGATTCAGACTTATTGAGTGAAGCAGTAAGCTGCTGAAGAATGTTTCTCATCACTAGCACAAGGACTCAAAGCCATTTATTTAATTGAAAATTTGACTTCTGTAGTTGGACATGAATCCTGCTATTAAAAATTATAATTCAGAAAAAAATGTGTTTTTATAAAGATAATAGTAATAAATAATAAAATGTCAGTACTTTTTATAATTAAAGGTTTGTAGGAATATAAACAAATGCAAGCTGGTACTGTATCTAGCTGTGTATATTTTAGCATTGAACATTATTCAGCTCTTTTGTTGAAAACATGATGGATCCTACACTGCATACATTGAAAACAGAAAAACAAATGTTAAATTCTAAATTAAAATCTAAATAAATTGATCAGCTCTCTGAACAAATCAGTAACTTAAGGAATTGTCAGCAACTGCTAGAATATATGCATGAAAACTGATTTTAATTAGTAAACTGAATTCTCAGAGGGTTTGACACAACATCACGTTGGTCTTAATGGAAATATGGAATACAAATGCAAATAAAGTAAATATTTTTTTACACATTTTGTTACAAATTTGCATACAAAAAATGAAATCAGAAAACTTTGACATAATTATATAAAACACATATATTGAAAAGAGGCTCCGATTCCTTCATGACCCTGACGGGATGAAGTGGTTAAAAAATGGACGGATGTATCCAGAAAATGTTGATCCTTCTATGTGGCCTCTGGATAGGTTCTGGATTTCTCTACGAACTCATGGATGTAGTGATGGATTCAAATTCAAATTGATTAGATAATCTACTATCAAGTTGTTTAAACATAAGTTATTTCTCTTAGTAAATATTCTTAATAAGTAGTTCAGGTGGGTAGCTGCGTCAGCATGCGTAGGCTGCAAAGGAAAAAGTTATAGGTTTATTCCATGTTGAAACAAAGAAGAAAGAAAACACAACGTTTCGGCTGTGGAGGTGTGACACCTGAAGAAGGCTCCACAGCCAAAAAGTTGTGTTTTCTTTCTTCTTTGTTTCAGCATGGAATAAACCTATTACTTTTTCCTTCTTAATATGTATGCATACCATACTTAGGTTAGAACCATACTTAGGTCGAAATAAGTTAAAAGATTACTGTGGATCCAAAATGAGCCCTTTTCAGAAGAAATGTGGGGCTTGGTTATTTCTTAGATATTTTCTCTGTACAAAATGAACTCTTTCTGCACTGAAATCACTAAAACAGCTTTCAGAGCCTCGGGAGGCTTACTGTGAAGAAGTCTTCTTCATGTGAGTCGATCTCCTGCAGGTGAGGAGGAAGGTGTGAACTCAGCACTGTGACAGAGGTGCTGTGTGTGACAGCTGAGTGCTTCTGCCTCTGAACTTCGAGTGCTGTGCCTTGCTGGTTTGAACCTTACAGACTCAACAATCAGAGCGCTTGCAGAGAAACCGACATGTTGGTGGCAAACACAGTCCTAACAGTGATGTACTTTTGTGTTGTTTTCCAGGGTGATAGAGGAGAACAGGGCCCCCCTGGTCCTCCAGGAAAACCAGGCCCCCGTGTGAGTGAAAACAATCTCACTATTCAGCAGTTCAGCATTCGCTGTGCCTTTCTCCATAGTTGCTGTATTCACAGAGCCATGCTGGGTCTGAGTTCAAGGAATGCTTCCATGAACAGATTAAATATTTCTTGTGAAATTATCCACAGCCACTAGTTGCAAGCATTCTACTCCTTATCATTAAACCCCTTTGTGGCTATGAACAATAATTAAATAAGCTGTGGATTATAAATATTAATGAATCCTAGTGTAACATCAATTCAACACAAGTTTTTCATGATCACAAAAACATTAATGTTAAATTAAATGTATTAAAAAGTAATTATGTTGACTTTATTACATATACAGTACCTGTCTCAGTGACAAGGGGGAAGAGAACTACATTTATGCTGATCGCTGTAGAGATGTGAAAGAATTGCACAGTACAAAAGACTCTGGAGACACAAGCTAACAGACATGGGATGTCTCTCATTAATAGATTAAATTATCTCCCAGATAATGCAGTTGTGGTGACATTGCACCTTTTTCAGTGCAGTCACAGTGGACAGGAGAGCCAGACCCAACAGGCTAAAAGGATAGGAGGTTATGTGATTGCTTTGAGTCATGATCAGGCGGAGTTGCTGATTTGTTGAAATTGACAAGAAACTTGACAAGGAAACTGTCCCATGTGGAATAATCTAGCCTTTTACTGTCAGTGTTTTAATAAGCTATGATGCCAACAGAGACAAGGCTCTAAAATAGTAAAAATAAAAAAAGTAGTATAAAACAGGCAGCCCTGTGTGTCTCAAGAGAGGAAGCACTTACTCAGTCTGTTGCTTCATTAGACAGCTCTGACTGATATTCCCCACGTGGTGGCACAGAATTGGCCAAGGGGCACTGCTTTTGGCTTGAATTGGCATCTTTGACTTTACCCTGCTGCTTTACTGATTACCTGTGAGCTTGAACTACTGTCTTGTGAATGTGTATCATCACTCCTCCTTTCAGTGCCTATCCTCCTGTAAGCAACCATGCAGCAGGAGGGCAGGTGTGTGGGAGGAGTGTGTACAGAGGCTGTAATTCTCCTGTTCAGTGCAGGGATTGCAGATGAAAGATTAAACTCAGTGATTCAAAAATGAAGAAAAAGAAAATAAAAAAGGGTGCAGCTGTAGTCAATAAACCCATAAAACTAATCTTTGTCTTCCCCATTCTTAATAATATCTGATGCCACTGTTATTGAAGCTAGGTTACAGCCTTTTTACAGCAAACACAACAAGTCTTTCTCTTCTGCTGCGCTGTCATAGTAAAAAAAAAATAGTGAATAAATGAAAACAATGAAAAAAGGATGCTAAACCATAAGAAAAATCTATTTCATATTTCATTTTTTCATTATATTCAAGTATCTTTGTAATTTTCACTAGTTTTCTGAATTAAATGAAAAGCACTTTTAAAAAATTCTTTTCAGTTAGATGTTAGACGTTATTGTGTATTCATAGCAAATATTCAATTTTTTGTGGGGGAGGTAGAGGGATCACCTCAGAGTCTGAGCTGCAGCAGGAGCCACAGGGGAGTAGAATGAATGGTCTCTTGTTGTATCTGGCCGGAGAGTATTGACACAGTAACAGGAGAATCCTAGCATGAGTGCCTGGGTTGAAAGAGCTCTCTGTTAGCAAGGAATCTGAAGGTCCGTGAGTGCTGATCACAGGAGAGGAGAGAAGAAAGAAAGGACAGATACATTGCCTACAGAATTACCCTGTGTAACATATAGTTTTAAGGTCGTAAGCACAGCCAAAATTGGCAAAGTAAAAATCTGTTTTTCCTGTGAATTCTGTGGGATTTCTATGTGCTAACTAACACATTGTTTTCAGGGTCCTAAAGGTGACCTTGGTTTGCCAGGGCTGCCCGGTCCAGCTGGCCTACCTGGAGTTAAAGGAGACAGGGTAAGTACTTTCTAGGCAGGTTTAGCTCCAGTTACATCACCTATGGAAATGACCTTATTTTTTCACATTTTAGAACATAGCCCTCTTTACCATTTGCTCTTTACTCTGAAAAATGTTTTTGGGCTATATAACAAAGGTGGCTCATTTGTAAAATAAAGCCATTAATTCCCAAAGATGTTTGGGGAAGGTTTACCATTCATCAACATGCAGTTGATATGCATTTTACTTAAAAAGGGAATCTATTTTTTTATTTTGGTTTGCAGTTATGTTCCCTCACTGAACAGCCAAACAAGCAACAGAATCTGTGCAGAAAGGCTAGGCCAGTTTTATAAGGTCAGGAGAATAACGTTGCTGTAATGGACTCGTAAGTCAGAATTAGTCAGAAGTGTTTTGTTGAATAGCATGGCTCCAAATTGCATCCAAATGACAAATCAATACATTTGTAAGTTGTCCAAGACAATGCACTTTTTTCTTTCTTAAATCATCATTATATATTTTCATTATATTGCAGTACATCCAGCAGTGAAAAGGGGATATTTCAAAAGATGATACAGGTCTTAAAACTGTCAACTCTAGCTGAAAATGTCTCCTAGCTTCTTTCACAACCTACCATGTGCTATAGATTCCCTCAACAGTCAATGATTTTACATGGTCTTTATACAGATTTTGTGAAAATAATAAAAATGTAGGAACCGACTAACTGATTTCACTTGGGGAGAACTGTAATTCTGTACTTTTGTATTAAATGTGCTTTGTTTCAATAGAAAGATAAAAAAGGACCATGAGATTCTGAAACCATAGTGCAGCATGCACTTTTACATGATACTTCATATCCAAAAAGAGAGCAGAAAATACAGTATGTCTTTATTGATTTGGCTCTTTGAGATAACTAGTATCAAGTTTAAAACTTTAAACCAATTTAAGTACTTACGGAGATATTGGAAAATCCATGGGAAAGTTAGTAGAAAATAGTTATACAATATCATTAATCTGAATGTAGAAAATGTCTCCTGGCTCAAATCCTGTTTAAAGGATTACAAATTCCTGGTCAAGTTATGGACACATTAATGAGTCAATAGTGCCATCTGTGGGTGAGAGGAGCACTATTGGAGCACAGAGGAGATCTTAAACTGTTTCTAAACTCTAAAGTCCTACACAAAAAGCACTGCTGTTTTCTTGTAAAATATAGGATGTGAATTCATATTCAAAAAGAGGTGTTGACTAAATAAATAAGCAACTTTACAACTTCTTGAAAACTTGAGAATATTCAGAAAGGAAAAAATACAAAACTCAATGAACACCAGGATGCAGTAATAATAATAATAATAATTGCTTACACTTACATAGCGCTTTTCTGGGAACTTCACTAATAGTGCTTTACAGGTAGTAGGGACTCCCTTCCACCACCACCTACTGTATGTGCTGGGCTCTGTACTCTTTCCTCTTAACCAGAGCTTCCAGGCCAGTGCCTCAATATAGCCACCAGGGGCACTGTGCTTCAGAAAGTTCAGAAAGGGCTATTAATACCACATCTCCACATGAATTCTTATATAGTGCTAGCACAGAACAGCTGCTGTAAGTCACGTAGGTAGCTCCCCACCCTAAAATGGGTTCCATGTAAAGACTTTGGGATAACAAGCACTTTATAAATACAATTAATATAGTTATGTTTATTATAACACCTTTCACGTAATAAGGAAGATTAGTATTCTCTATTATTTAGAATGTGGTTGTCGAACATGTCTAATACAATTTTCACTCATAATTTCATTAAATCCACTTCATCATTTGATAATTCACTTCACAAAATAAAAGATTTAAAGCAAAAAAGCATCTATAGTAAAAATATGTTGCATGTATTTATTATATAATAGGAGACATCAACACATAGCCAATATAAAAAGAAAATTAATTATTTTCTTTTAAAAAATGAGTGGTTTTAATTTTGTTTTCAAAATGTGTTCTCTGTAAAATAGCTGTTAAAATGTTTTAAATTAATGTGTTGAATAAATAAAGTGTTTAGTTTTTTATTGCCAAATTAAAAATATTCTCCTGTGCTGCTCATGTTTGTTTTGTTGTAGGGTGCTGTGGGTCAAACCGGTCCTAAAGGAGAACAGGTAAGTCAGCCTACTGCCAAACACAAACACAGTGTCTCTTACTGATCCACTTTCTCTGGGGTTACCTGTGGGCAGGGAGTGTGGTGAGACAGGTGTCAGGCCTGTCTCTGGGCTTACCTGTGGGCAGGGAGTGTGGATAGACAGGCGTCAGGTCTGTCTCTGGGCTTACCTGTGGGCAGGGAGTGTGGTGAGACAGGCGTCAGGTCTGTCTCTGGGCTTACCTGTGGGCAGGGAGTGTGGTGAGACAGGTGTCAGGCCTGTCTCTGGGCTTACCTGTGGGCAGGGAGTGTGGATAGACAGGCGTCAGGCCTGTCTCTGGGCTTACCTGTGGGCTGGAGTGTGTTGAGACAGGTGTCAGGTCTGTCTCTGGGCTTACCTGTGGTCAGGGAGTGTGGTGAGACAGGCGTCAGGTCTGTCTCTGGGCTTACCTGTGGGCAGGGAGGATGGTGAGACAGGTGTGTGAGATCTCTGTCTCTCCTCTGGGGGGAAGGTCAGGGGACACATAGGTCTGGGTTGTCTCCTTCATCATCAGTGTACTTTACTCACACAAGGGAAGACTGTATATGAAATGGGGCATAAATTACCTGATGTATTTAACATTTTTTCCATCTATATTTTATAGGGAGATCCAGGTGCAGAGGGCACACCAGGAGAGAAGGGAGACCAAGTGAGTCTGAATAAAAGCTGAAAACCTTCGGCTGAAACTTTTACATTAAAATGTCACTTTGTGGAAAAGAGGTAACAAGAATCTAAAACTCACAGTTGATTGGTTAACATAGGTAACAAACTTCACTAAACTAAACTAAACTTCAAATATTATTCTTACAGGGTGACCAAGGAGAACCTGGACCTAAAGGATCAGTAAGTTTTCTAAAAACTTTTTTTAAAAAACACATTAATTAGTAATACATAGATAGTGTCTCCTGTACAGTATGCCTTCTTTCAAGGCTAAGAGTATAGTACTTATTTGAAAAGAATTTGACCATGTAGTCACCAAAATAAACACAAAACTATTTGGTAAACTTGAATTAATGTCAAAATCCAGAGAATGTATCACCTTCTTGCTCATAATATGCTGCTTTAAAAGCTACAAGTTATCAGTATTATATTAACATTGCACCTGTTCTTATATCTAATTGTGCCTCCACAATTGTATGTATCATACCAGATATATCGTAACGTATTTTAACATTATTGTACCCTGATCACACAGAAAATAAATTGCCAATTCCTGAAATTTCCAAAAAATTGTATTGCATATTTAAATTGCATTTCTTAATATGACAATGCAGAAAATAAACACGATACTCATGGCCAATGCATTTAATTAAAAATTTAAATGCTGGTTTTAAAAAATCACAGAAAATGGAAACAAAATTACAGATTAAAAAATCATGTTAGGTTTTCTGTTTAAGCCTTGCCACAAGTCAAAATGACCACATTAATTACAATTTAGTGTCAGTGTGATGGATATGCGTTACTGGACTTTTTAAACCTTATTTTGTAAATCTCAGTGAGATTTTAAATGTTTAGGATTGGATTTTATTAGTAATAATGACATCTAGTGGTAAATCTGGGAATTGGTGGTGAGCTGATCTAGGTCCTTACTTAGCCAAAGCAAAAAGCGTATACAGTACTTACCATAAATAACTATTCCCAAATATACTAATAAGTGTCTATTACACACTAAAGTGTCTATTGTTTAAAACCCCAAGATATTTGTTTCACATGAAAGTGCTATAAGTAAAACATATGCTACATGTGAAATATTTCAGCATGTAAATTTAAACATGTACAGTATAGTGATGTAGAAATTGAAGTAGGGAGCTGCGTCAGCATGGTAGGCTGCAAAGTAACAGAAAAGAGGTTTATTCCCTGCAGAAAAGAGACACAACATTTCGGCTGTGGAGCCTTCTTCAGGTGTGAAGGCTCCACAGTCGAAATGTTGTGTCTCTCTTATTTTCCTTTCAGCAGGAAATAAACCTTTACCTGTTCTATTGTCTGTTATATGTCACAAATTATTAAATTAAATCTTTAAAGGCAGGGATAAATGAAATGGGGGGGGGGGTATTTTTTTAAGAACATAAGGTTAGAGAAACGGAGGAGAGTTATTAATCTGCACTAAAACCATTGTGTTGAAGATATTCTTCCCTTTATCATCAAAGTTTTACCATGGCACTGGATGACACGAATAATGAAAAACCAGCGTAATGCTCACCAGTGTCCACTCACATTGTCTGCCCGCTGTCAAGGACAATATATTTGCATTTATCAGACAGGAGGGCACTCCATCCCACCATTCAGATCCTCTGGCCAGTTTAGAAGAAAAATGTAGTGTCTTCACTGTCAACATGACCCTTAAATGGCTTCTGATTGTGTAGATCATTTTCATGCAAGTAATGAGCTAGACGATTGCACAATGAATCTGTCCCATTTGTCATCGTGAGACAGTGTGGTCACCTCTGTCTTCCAGGATGTGGTCTGTGCCTTACAGAACTAGTTTACTGGTTTCCCTGTAATATCATGCTGGGAGATTAAGCATAAGTGCATATCATGTCTTAACTTTTACATATTGTTATATGTTATGGGGGTCAGTTTTAACATGGAAAACAGCAATGAAAAATTTTCAGTTTACCCAATACAGCAAATGAAAATGTTTTTTCTGAGTGTCTACCTTCTTTGCACGAGAACTGTCCCTGAAGAAGGTAAATATTGTTACCTGGTCTGTAGAGGTGAGCAGAAACAATTTCTAAGGGAAAACCTTAGACATATTTGTTCAATTGTAAAGTGTTCTTAAGTAGATTATACCCTGTACTCACAAGAAATTATTTATCCTCCTCTCTTGTCAGCCGTACTGCTCAGAATGTTTGATTCAGATCAAATCAAACTCATGAATCCTGCCAGAAGCTCGCGCCTCTGTGCTGGACTGTCACAGAGCCCCGGAGTGTTAGCTGTGATACAAACCTTATCCTGGTTTTCACGGTGTTCTTGTGTTTCTGTTCATGTTGCTGACTTGTGTCCAAATCTGAATCTGGTTTAGACTGGCAGTCCTGGGGAACCGGGCAATCGCGGACCCGAAGGAAGTCGAGGGCAGCCTGGAGTCGAGGGCCCCCCTGGCTCTCCGGGCCCTCGGGGAATGCAGGGAGACCGCGGTGTGCCTGGCCTGCCGGGGTCCCAGGGGCCAGCGGTAAGTCCTCTCCACACAGGGCCCTGCTGCGGTGTGAGCAGACAGCAGCTCCTCTTCATGATCAGTACACTTGGCAAGAGCGCACTCAGTCACTGGGATGGAAAACAACAGACATCTAACATCTGTAAAACAATTTTAATAGAAACGGGAAAGGAGACTCACGACAATACAGACAAAGGATTTAGAAATGATAGATCTTTCTTCAGCAGTTTCAGATTTATTAAAAAGTAACATTGAATTCCAGGGTCAACCAACTATTGCAGTGGTTCTATGGCTTTTTTTCCATAACCTGGTTGTAATGAGTCATAAATGGACCATGATCCGCTTCCTAAAGTACTTGTGTTTCACCAGGGTAAAGAGCCCAGTGACCAGCACATAAGACAAGTCTGCATGCGCGTGATGCAGGGTAAGTTCAGTGTTAAAATGTTTGTTCTGATGGTCCAGATATCATTTGGGTTGTTTTAGATCTGGAGTTCAAGGACCTGGCATGACAGATCATAGCCCTCTTATTAGGTACAGTGTAGGAAACATGACTCAAGGATTTAATGTGCTGTTGGTTAGGGTTTTGGGTATATAACTGGAAGGTTGTGAGTTCACACTGTGTGGACTGCTGTTTGTGCTTTTCATGCCTTGAGCAAATTACTCTACTGAGATAAAGATAAAGATATTTAAAGAT
Organism: Atractosteus spatula; assembly: GCF_055471065.1. Taxonomy (NCBI): domain Eukaryota; kingdom Metazoa; phylum Chordata; class Actinopteri; order Semionotiformes; family Lepisosteidae; genus Atractosteus; species Atractosteus spatula. The sequence goes on along the minus strand of NC_142720.1, from coordinate 25,059,426 downwards.
AAAGCCCCAGTTGAAGATCCATAAATGGCTACATTAGTCAAATCAATTAATCAATCAAACGTTTGATTAAGAACAAAGAACAAAATATACATGTCAAAGTTATTCTGAAGAAAAGAAACTATTCTGTATGGAGTTATTTTGTACTTGTTACAAATCAGGCTTCAAAAGGAGCAATAACAAGCTCTTTCATTTTTGAGGATTGTTTTTCTGTAGAACATTCTGAACACTCCAGTCATATAATAAGCATAGGTTTCATGCACTTCATGTTTCATTCAAAAGGAATAGACGTGTTTTTGTTTAACTTATGTAACAGTGCATAGAACAGATTGATATTTACCTGTTCTTGTATTTGACTTTCATGTTTGAAACATGAAAAAAGAACACACACAAGTATGTATAATGATACCTAAAAAAACAAAAACAAAGAAAAACCAACAGCCAAAGAAAAAACAGCGCAGACTTGCTTGTGATTTTTTAAAGTCTGTTTGTTAAAATAACAAAAGTCAAAATCTATGATAAAAGTAATCTCATTTTTTGGATGTGTGAAACGGAATAGCTAAAATATGAATGTTCATGTTTTGTACTATTGTTACTATGTGATGCATTTATTTATTACAGTATATTTAGTGTAGAAAATATTACAGAATGTTGTTTGCAGAACATGACTGGCTTCTTCATTTCAATCGTATACAATTCAAAATCATGCTTTATTTATAAATACCCAGTTGAACTGTAAAATGCACATCTCATTTATGGAATAGAATCACTTCTGTTTATAAAAATTACTACTCTGATTCAAAATAAGTGATGTTTGAACTGCTTTTTGAATTGATGAAATGCAATGAAGTCACTCACAAGGACTCTTAGGAGCATTGAGATTCACAGACATTACACACTCAATGCATCTTGAATTTTACACACAATACATACGATTTTCATATATAGGATAATGTGGCGTTTAATACAATCCTAAAAGATTTGTTAAGCCTAAAAAGGCAGTCTACTGCACCCAAATGTAAAAAGTTTTAATACAAATTTAAATGAAAAAAATCAAATTAATAATAGTAAAGAACACATAAACACTGTGGTGTGTTCCAAACAGCAGCAGCAAGGTGTTGGATGAATAATTAATGTAGGTACAGTTTTTTAAAGATTCTGCTTTACTATTATTTCTACATTATAATTGTGTGTATTTGATAAACCTTTATACAAAACATTTGACTCATGCTAACTTTGCAAATCCAGTGCAGAACAGACTGAAGAAGATTTACAGGTTATAATTTATTGTCTTCATTTGTATCAGTTTTCATAACTGATTTAAACAATGGAGTGACAGTTGTGAAGTTGTGAAGGTTTATAGTCCAGTTCTCACCTGTTCTCTTCCTTTTCATGCCACAGAGCAGCTGGCTCAGCTGGCGGCCAGTCTGCGCAGGCCTGAGTCCGGGGCTGCTGGCCTGCCTGGCCGGCCTGGGCCTCCCGGTCCTCCTGGTTCCCCTGGAGACAGCGGCTTTCCTGGGCAAGCTGGAGCTCGAGGATTACCAGGCCTTAAGGGGCCTCCAGGCCTCATCGGCCTCAAGGGACCCAAAGGTAAGGTTCATATATGGAAACTGTTATTTCTGTTTTCTTTTAATTAGATTACTGGTGATTGGGTGAAAAACACATTCTTACATGGGTTTAACTAGTATTGTGTTTGGAATATAAAGAACTTGCAGGAGGGGTGGTATGTGGAAGAAGCTTGAGAAAAAACTGGAAGAACTGTGCAATAAGCCCTCTGTCCTTTGGAGCCATTGTGAGTTTTTGTGTGTACAGATCCCTAGAACATGCCTAGCCAAGGGTGGGGTCTGTCCCACACTAAAACAAAACACAATTCATAGCTTGGGCTGAGAAATGGCTGCTAGTATATCTGACAAAGCAGGTGAACAATAAGCATTTATCTGTAGTCATTTTAAGATAAACAAGAGGAATATACAGTATTTGGTCTTTTCCCTGAAATGAAAATTATTCTTAACATTCTGGAAATGCCTGTGATAATGCTCTTCCAAGTGGAAGATTCCAAGTGGGGTCAAAAACACACTGTGGGTTTACAGTAAATGAGCAAGGGCAAGCAGTCAGTGTTTGTAATCCAAAGGCAGGCAACAGGTCAAAACCTGAGGACAAAGTACAACAGTACTGAAGAGAAATGGAGACTCGTTGGCAGAAACCAAAAAGTCCAAGTTAGTTCAAGGTCAGGGAAACACAACAAGCAGAACAGGGAAACCCAGGAATCTTAGGTCAAGCAACTGCAGTCGAAACACAGAGATGAGCTGAATGCTGAGACAAGCTAAGGTTAACTACATCTGAGCATCCGAGCAGTGCACTGGTGGATCTTAAACAGCCCTGAGCTGCACATGGGAAGGATGGATCTTCTTCCACAGCAGGCGGTAGTAGGCTGATTAGTGGGTCAACCTGTGGGATTAGGACTCCTTGTGGAATACTGCAGACTTTTAGACACATGAAACCCCTTAGAGCTCAAAGATTTGGAGAAAAATCCTTTTTGGTGATGCCGATATTCAATACCAATACAGAAAGTTAGCATGTTTGGAAGAGGCAGTGTCCTGGTTTTCCTACATCTCCACACTGCTTTAGCTCCTGGTGGCTGCTGCCTTTTTCTACTCAGAGGTAGAAAACTACTGCACTAGAACTACTGCATTGTGCTAATCTGATATCAAAACCATGAACCTGTTAGTGCATTAGTGCAGTGGGTCCTCCCATATGGCCTTCAGTTTGCAGCATATTACTTGTACACCATTTTCTTAACTTTGAGAGTGCTCAGAATTGCTCTAGCTGACACAGTGAATAAGATATTAAATACTAAATGTAGATAGATAATACTTTATTAATCCCGTAGGGAAATTGATGAAATGTGAACATGTATCCTAAAAGGCATCTCAAATTAAAATAATGATGTATTAATATAATTCAGTACAACATGGATGTAATGTCTAGAGAGAAACTGACTTAAAGGTACTTTACAACAGAAAAAAGCCACCTCAGGGAAATATAAAAATAAATCCAGATACAAATGAGGAAGGTTTTCCTAAAGTGAGGGAACTTGAAACTAAATGGTCTACGGCAACAGTTTGAGAGAGTGAGTTACAGGTAAGGATAACACCCTAAATAGCACAGGATATGTAAAGCTTAGTGTAATAACAAAACAATTTAAATGTGAGGTAAAGACACATTTATCACTGTATTGCACTGTATTATTCTTGTGTAATACAGAGGTGCCTCTGGTAATACCAGGTGGCATTTACTGGTATTCACAAACAGGTGTGGAAGTAACTGAATCAGCTTGTTATATCAATTAGTGCAAATGGCAATGGAGTGTTTGCCAATTCCAGACTGTCTATGAATATCTGTCATGTGCAGGTGAAATGGGAGACAAAGGAGAGAGAGGAGTCACGGTACGAGGGCCTAAAGGGTTGCCTGGGCCTCCTGGCCTGCCAGGTGAGTAATTCCCATTACACTGTGTGACCTGACAGTAACTCTGGACCAAACACAAGGTTTAGGAGCATTGACTGGTTGGACCTCTACAGCAATACACTGGACTTGCATGTCTTAAAACCAGTCTGAATCCAATGAGTGCAGCTCAAACTTTACCATCTGTCTTTTCTTCCACACATCTCTCACCAAAGACAGAAGGGAATTATGGAAGTTGTGCACATACAGTACAAAGTGATAACAGGCTATGTGATATTCCATCAGTTTCAATAGGTCAGGAAACAAGTGCAGCCGCTGTTGGGTTCAATTTGATCATGTGGTGTTTCAACTTTCATTGATAAAATGATAGAGAGACATACTGAAACACTTTGAACACTTAAGAGAACACTTTAGTAATTTGTTTTTTGTAATGGGATTAGACTGCACTTACTGTATGTGTACGAAATACTATAAATGTAAGCCTCAAGCACTTTCATGTGCTACATATCCGAGACCCAGATGTGACTGAACACACTCAAGAGTCATATCCATTTATTTGTGTTTGGCTAAAATTTATTTGGGTTCCCTCTCCACAATATTTATCTCTATCTCTACAAGCCCTGTTTGCATTAGTACAGTAGGTGTAATATTGTACTGATGACACCTTTCTTCAAGATCAGAACATGAAACATGTGATTGGAGTGCAAGTTTAGGTGAATATTACAATAAATTTCACAGCAATGGAAACTCAGATCATTTTGTAGTAACAATATTATTTCAGCATGAAACCTCGCGTAGGCACCTCACGGCCTTCTGGTTGCAGGTGAGCCGGGGAGACCCGGCTACGGTCGGGAAGGGCGTGATGGCGAGAGGGGTCCACCCGGGCTACCTGGACAGCCTGGCATTCCTGGGCCTCCTGGTCCCGCTGGTCCCAACGGCTACTGCGACCCGTCAGCCTGCAACCTGCAAGCCATTGCGGCACCACAGTCTCTGAAGGACTCCAACATGAAGGGACCCTGAGCCGGTCCCCGAGCCGACGGCTGGGGCCGACCTGCAGTACGTCCCAAGAACTGAAAGAGAGATGGAGAGCTCTCCCACACGGATTTCACAAAGACAAACTGCCCGTCTTTAACACTGTAAGATTTCTTAGATTTCTTCCTTTAATGTGATGGTGCTCCATAAGCGTTGATTTTTTTTAACTTTCAAAACATTTTTTTTTACAAAATTATCCCAATAATTTAAATTCCAGTTCTGAGAATGCCCCCTTTTCCAGTGCTTGTGTGGACCCTATGCTAAAATGTGCAGTCAGTTATTAGTGAAATACCAAAGAAGAAATGACTTACCTCAGCTGTAATTTTTGCCTTCTGTGTACTGTATAATAAAGGTCCCTAGAAGCAAACTGAATTTTTTTTTAGACAAAGTGAATTTCATTTTGTCATGTGTATGTACCATATTGTATACTACAGATAACAACCAGAGACCTGACAGCATTACTACTCTGTACAGAAATGAAATACAGACTACCCATGTAAAAATGAAAATGAGCAACACAGATGTATGGGAATCTCTGTAAATTTGTGATTTCTGGATATCTATTCCAATTACATACATTTAATGTCAAATGACTTTCTTAAGGTTCTGTGATTATTTTCTTTTACATCTTTTCTCAGCAGCTCATCAGAAAATGTCAGCCTCTGTTCAGAGTCCTGTGTGGCACTAGCATGCTGGGAAGGCAGTAATCCACTTTTATCAGATATGTTTAGGAATTATCCAGAAGTTAAGTTTTATAATGATATTATTTATTATACAAAGGTCTAACGAAACATTTATGGCTGTACAAAAGCAGAAACAATAAACACAAATTTTAATAAAGTTTTGCATGTCTTTGTATGAATGGCACATTCATAATAAAGGTAGGTAGCTGTGGATGTGTATACATTTTAACTTTGCCCTAACTTTGTTTCGGCGATTCTTAAACTGTCAGAACCTTTTTCTTCTTTCAAGACCCCTGAAGACAGAGTTGCTACTTCAGAAAAAATGTGTGGTTGTCATGGGGATATGTAATCATATCAAATCAATAATTAAAAGTAAAACTTAACATTCCACTCTGTTTGGTTTGGTTACTCTTGACTGAAGTATAGCCATAAAGACCGTTACCATCATGGACATATTACTAAAGAAAACTCATTAATGCACAAGTTGTGTATTGGATCATGTTTAATTTATTAATGTTCAACCATGGATGTAAAATGAATACATGTCATAAAAACAAATAAATAAAAAGTGAACTTAAGAACAGTTGCATACTTTTCAAATGAACCTCAGCTTTCATTGCATAAAGTTTACCATAAGCTTTAAATCAACTGTCACAATAGACAAAATCACAGTGTAAAATCTGTAAAGTTATATAAATAAAATGCTATTATAAAATACTTCAGTTATAGCTTAAAATAAAATAATCCTCCATTGAGGTAGATCAATAATACACTTTTCCAGCCAACATCTCAAGATGCATGTTGAGCAAACAGTACATAAGTGTTGTGTGATTAACAAAGAAGATAACTTTTTTAATACAGTTTACTTAAAGAAAAGTGAGGAAAAATATACAGGCCTTAAAATCCTGTTTTTGGAGTTACAATAAACTTTGCCTACAAAAAGCTAAAATGTGAAACAAAAATGATAACACTGGAAGCATCTTAAAGTTTAAAATGAGCAAGCAACAGCATTGTATTTGAAGTACTATCATAATTATGGTTGTTTGGCATAGTCAAAATATGCAAACACTTCCCTCAACATCAGCACAATGAAGCGTCCAGAGCAAACACAGTACTGAAAGAAGGTAAGATGATAAGGACATTGTAGTAGCCAAGATTCAGACCACTTGAGCTGGATGAGCCCCATTCTTGATTCACTCACTACAGGAGTACTCACTTTCATCCCTTTGAATACATTATGATCCCACCCAAATATTATGATTGTTTTGATAGATATTCTCAATATTCTCAAAATGCTTTTGAAATAGCTTGTCCAGACACACATGGCCTGAGTCTTGGCTGTAATACATGTCAGAGTACAACTGGTTGGGTCACACTAGTGCTGTGGGTGGCCTTGAGTGTACTGTAGTTAGTGATTTGGCTGGTGTGAATCGGCTGGCTTTGTTCAAAGCGAGTTACAGTTGCACTCATCTATACAACAGAGCATTTAACAGGTTTGTTCTGAGCAAAGGTCCTTGCTCAAGGGTGATACTGGAGCTGCAACCACAATGTCACACTGACATTGCAGGAGCAGCAACCCCTGTGCCTTGGAGCCTGTGAAATGATTCTCAGGCTGTTCTAAGTGACACTACTGTGGAGGCAGTAAAGCTCTTTGTGTGAGACAGGAAATAGTGTTATGACTCATGGATTGGAAGAGAATGTGCAGGACCTTCAAGGCAAGTTGATCAGCGATTGGCAATTTTGAAGTTGTGAAGCATAAAAATTATATAAAACATTATCTGAATTGAATTTAAGAAAGAATTGCCTAAATATACAATGGATTTTAAAATTGACATCATGTCAAAGTTTGAGACACTTCTCAGAACAGCAACACTCAGGAAATTAGTTTTTTTCTGATCAAACAGTCTTCATTAACTTGCAGTGCAAAAGCTGAATATATTTCAGATTCTAGTCTTACATTACAGGAATCTTGTTTGGGTGTTCTTGGCAGAACGGAGATGAACTGATAACACAAGCAGGATTCAGAGCATGAGATCTTGCAAAATAAAACACTCAAAGTCTTGCTATGAATTAAGCTGTAATGCTCATGTTTGCAGTTAATACAGTACATGAGACTTTTTATTGTGGGGTCAAAGGGGTAATTATTCTTAATTAAACCACTCATTATGTGGTACTACATATATCACCATCAATGGAGGATAATGAATAATTGAAGATAGGCAAACATCTCATGAGTCAATTAAACAATTCAGTATCTCTTTTGTATTACATTCTTTATCTAAAAGGGTTGTCATCTTAAATGTCATTCTGTTAATGAAGTATGACAGAAAAACATACAGAGACATTTCATACTGGGCAGCATGAACAGCTGGAATGGCATGTGCTTTAATAATAAATTGAACTTTGCATATCTGAGATAAAAAATGCTATACCACTATTTCATACTCAAACATAAATACAATATTTTTGTTTCATATAGTGAGTTCCTGTTGACTGGAGTATCCAAGGTCTTATTTAACTCTACATCCATATCCAGAAAAGAGGATTTTGATAGTGATAAACAACAAATACTGTAATTCAGAGCCAGCAGATTAGTAATCCATGTTCTGCAGAATGAGCTTGAAGCTTCAAAAATCTGTAATAGTACAGATGTTGCATGCATCAGAATACTCTAGATGTTACAGCACAGTCATTTAATTTCCTTAGCTTTGTTAATGTTCCATGTTCAAACTAAACACCCTTAACAACCCTTCACTTACATCACACAGGTCACAAAGAATCCATAAACATGGACTAAAAATCTTGTATGAAATAAAGGCCTTTGCTAAACCAATTCAGTCTGTATTGTCAAAGTGTATCACTCAGAGTCAAACAATTCCTACAACAAATCAGAACAGGCTGCTTAGAGTGCTGCTCACAAGAGAAAGATCCAGTCTGTTAATAAAGACAGCAGCACCAGCCGTTTGAGGGAAAATCTTATCTTCCACTCTGTTTTACAGCATGCAAAAAGATGCAAAATCTGAATCTATGACTTAACAAAGAACATCTTTGAATGTTGTCATGACATAATCCGTCACTCAGAGAGCATTCAGTTATGTATTTTCTAGCATAAGTAATGATTTTAAGTATGATATTAAATACAAAGGCTATTGCTTAAAACTGACCACAAGAGGTCCTTTTCTGGCAACATTTTGGGTTTGTTTGTGAAACTATGAAGATGATACAAAGAGAACAGTAGCAACACTGTGATCTTGTAAAAACCCCTTTTGGACAAAAGGCTGCGACTTCTTTTGCAAAATATATATAGTTTTTGGGACAATTTGTAATCAGCTATTGAAATGATCCTTTTTGTAATCACATTATATATTGTCTGTCTTACAGTAAAATTCCCAAGTATTGGGAAACCTCATTTGTGAAAAGAAAACCAGTAGTTTAGTTCTGCAGGCGACCATAATTAAGCAATTGAAAAGGATGCAGTAAAAGTATGTTTGTAAATTAAAACTCTCTACCTCCTTTCACACTTTTTGGGGGTGAATGTACAGGGGATGAACAAAAGAATAGAAACACCTACAGTAGCACTAAAGGACTTGTATTCAGAAGTAACTAAATTAAAATTAAAATGTGTTTTATATTAATTTCCTATTAACAATTAGTTTCCACTATAAAAGACATCTTAAAATCAACTTTAATACGGAAGTTTTCTAAATCTGTTACATCATGTGAGAACTAACAGATTTTGAAAGAGCTGTTGCCCAAATTGCAGGTGTGTCAGTCACAGAAATGGCAAAATCATTTAAATTGTCAACGGGAACAGTGTCAAAAATGATGCCATCACACACCAAACATGAAGTGAAAACAGCACTAGGAAAGAGGAGGAATAGTGGTTGAAAGTCGAAGCTCACCGACAGGGAAAAAATGGAACCTTAAGAGGATAGTTGTCAGCAGCACTAATGAGCTGTAAAGAAACCTGGACTTTTGAGTAGTGGAAGAAATTACTATGGTCTGATGAGTTGTCTTTTACTCTTTTTCCTACATCTGGATGGGTTTGTGTTTGGCGAAACCCAAATGAAGCCTTCAACTGACACTGCTTGTTCCCAACTGTTAAACATGGTGGTGGATTAATTACAGTATAGGCACCATTCTGTGCGGTGCGAGTGTTTGGGTCCGATTATTACTCTGCCCGATATGACCCAATATCTCACTAGTAACAGTGCAAGACTTGGAATAACAATATTCCAAGATGAATTGAAGCTGTTCTAAAGGGAAAGGGCAGCCCAAATCCTTATCAGCTAAAAAATATTCCTATTTTTCTTGGTGGTTTCATTTTTTTGTCCACCCCCTGCATCATCTAAACATTCTAAATAATATAAATAGTACAGTTTTCATCTTATCACTGTGCTGACATAAAACTAGGGTAAAGTTTTGTTATTCCTTTAAACATTGAAAATGTTCTCCCTGTTAGGCCTTGATTGTACTTCATTTACATGTATTACTACTGAACATATGAAGAAGTAACAATAAATAGCTTGCATGTATATTAAACAAAAGATAGTGCCCCTTTCTTTTTTATGACCAAGTAAACTACAAAGTGCAAATTACTTCCCATAGTGTACAGTAATCTGCAAATGGCGATTCACCAGCTAACAAATGCAGTGTATCTAAACTTCAAACAAACAAACCCAAAGCTACAGTATGTTATAGTTTTCAGGATATTTTCACAGATACAGTTATAATATTTAAAATGTAATATAATGAGAAAGTCACAAGAGTGTTGCTCCAAAAAGAAATCAATCACACTGAAATTGCACCAAATGAATATTCTGAACATCTGTGAATATCAACTGGTTGCACTTCAATAACTTTCTAGACTTAACACAAACAAAACAAAAGTTTTTCAATTTTAACAGACCTCTTAAAATGAAAAAATACAGCACTGGGCTTAAGGCGTTTCCATGTTTAAGCACTGAAAATAGCAAAAAGCTCCTGTCATTATCAGATTAAACTAATTTACATCTATGGCTGGTTGCTTATTCACTTTAAAGAGTTGCAGTTAAAACATTTAATTAGTCATTTCTAACATTTGAAAGATTCAATGTATTTAATTAATTCAATAAAACTGTATAATATTTGAACTAATTAAAAATATATTTGTTATCTCCCATCAGTCCAAGTTTTACACAATTCCATTTCAGGGAAAGTTGGTGGAAAAAAAAGGTAATTCCAACCTTAAGACTAGTGAGCAAATATTATCTTGTCAAACATGTATGTGTGATAATGCAAAAAAGAATTAAATGTACCATTTATGTTGTTTAAAAAACTAAAAATACCTTCCTTTTTCAATAATCTTACAACAAGTTTCAAGTACATTATTAAAATGGAAGAAAAAAAACTGAAACTGTAAATGATTACCCATAGGATTTTCATCTTTTTCTATCAGAAATATCAAAATATACATAAAGCACCAGTATAACGGTAGTATGTACAGTCCTTATACAAACAATCAGTAATGTACTGTAATGTCATTGTAGTGAGATTTACCTATGAGCACAAGAGCCACACCAATGATGTCTACTCTTATTTGGGTACAGAGTAATTGAAAAACATATTTTTAAACTGAGTGACTACACAACAGGTCTCCCTAGTGTTTATGGTCTATTATATACTACAAGCACAAATATATAGAGCTTGTAATGCCATGCAATACTCCTGTCCAGCAAGTGATGAAATGAATGCATACAGTTTCCAAGTGTCAAGGCTGTCTGGAACAGTGCTCCCATCCCGAATAAACAATGTCAAAATATTTACACCAAGAATTTCTCAAGCTTTCATTTCAGGCAGAACAGCTTCAGAGCAGTTCAATTAAGGCATTACAAACTATATTACCCTCTCTGCACAGCTAACATTTTAAATTCCTTTACAAGTACAAATAGCATTCTCCTGTTTCATCTTTTTTTGCAGCTGTAAGTCTTGTGCAAAGTACAGAGAAAATGTAAATTATTCAACGCGCCTTAGCTTAGACCTTTTGCCCTTTGAAAACATTGGAAAAAAAACAGAAAAAGACGCAGGCTGACACTGCAGGTTAAGGTGGTTCAAATTAAGACATTACCAATGAAAGCTAATTAGCTCTTACATCAAATTCCTTTTCAAATGTCTGTTTTGTAATGTACACACTCATGCATGGAATGCATTCTGGGGGCAAAAGGGCTTCAAGAAGAAGAACTACAGTAAGAAACACAATAAGAATATAAACACGTTTTATAACTTCATTATTTCTAAAAATAACTTTCTGACCTCAGCTCCAATGTTACACAAACACATTACTTAAACTCTAAAGATAATGAAGAGGACCTCTGTAACAGTGCCTCCGGGCTGCGGTGCCTCAGTGCTCATTGATCATTAAATAATCAGGGCAGCTCCACTCGCCTCCTAGCCGCTCCGCCGGGAACTGGATAAGGAATAGTAACAATCGCTAGGGTCACAACTTCCCTGGGGACCTGGTGGGCCAGCGGGGCCAGGTAATCCTGGAGGTCCTGGCTGACCTGTTCCAGGCAAACCTAGAGAAGAGAGGGGTGTGTTTGTCAGTGCATACAAGCCACAGTCACCACGTTGCTCAGAAAGTACCCTAGCATCCCACACAAGTCTCGACACAGTGATATAAAGAGGATCAAACTCTTTCGTTTTCATTTATCTATTACAATTGCAATCAGTTTTACCGAATCCTCAGACACTGGTATTAAAAAGACTTATAGGTATGTTGCTGTACTTTTCAGAATAAATGGAATTTGACAAAGGAATCTGAAAGGACACACAAGATGAAGATTCATCAAGCAAAGTCTGTCATTTTATATAATGATGAACCTATCCTGATTACTCCATACTTAGGAACTGCTTCTTGTATATCCTGGTCTGAGCTCCAATGTGATTTTGCTATTACATTCAGTATAGTTGAATTGACACACTTTATTTCAACACAGAATAGACATTAATCATCTATCCCAGAAACAGCTTTCACAGAATATGCAGTAACATCAAATATGTAATTGTTCATATACTTTGATTGTGAGATAATTTACCGTACTTACAACAATGCCCCAGGAACAGGTAGCTAGAAAGCAAAAGCTACCTAAATTGCATATATTCTTGCCACAAGATTCTCATTGACCTAGTATGCACTGAAAGAATATTTGGACAGATCTACAGCTTAACAAGTCTCAGTTTTTTTCTGCAGGTCTAGGATTCATTTTAATTTGTTGATAGTTGTAAAAAATCTAGTCTCTAAACACTTAGAACATTATTTCTCACTAGATTATTTTTTATACAGATGTGTTCAGTACTTCATGTCTGCTGCAGCTTGGCAATCAATCACACTGCACAACCACCTGACACAAAACTAGAAAAAAACATGACAAAAAATGTTTTTATTCAGACAGAAAATCAACAATAACTACATAAATTGCTGCTGTCAGCATTCTAGATTTGTATTATAGATTTGCTGTAATTGAAATTCAATGGCCATTATTTTTATTATGATCCATTACAAGTTATTTTGGATGCTGCTTTCTTTTAGTAATTCAGTCACTTTCTAAGAATGAGATGAGATGAGAAATATAAAGGTATAGTGTACTTAACATTTTAATGTTAGCTTGCCCAGCTAAGAAAATGACATCCCTGGCTGTAAGGTTGATAATTAACTTGTAAAGAATGAACTAGAGAGGCAGGTGCAAGGGTGAAGATGAAGTGGAGGGTTAAGGGTGTGAGAAAAGATGGTTACAAGAGGTGCTCAGAAGGCAAAATATTTAAAAAATACAATTCAACCTCAGAACTTTTGTTTAACAATTTCATTTCAGCAATTTGGTCAAATTCAAAATAATGCAAACAGATGATGAATATAAAGTGGGTCAAATCTCTTGTACAAGGATTCAGAGGAACAGTATTCGGAAAATGTATAATGTAGTGTAGCCTCAATGAGAACTGCCTATGATACAGGCAATGAAATGCAATTCAGCTCAGAGAGACAGCAAATTCTAGATACACAGAGACAGGAATTCTGTTGTGGGCAGCAGGAGATGCTACACCAACCCATAAAGTGTAGCCTGAAGTCATCTACACCAACACAGAAGTACAACAGGAAGCAGGAGTGATTAACTTGTTTAGCGATGAACAGGCAGAATTGGCTAACTGATAAAAGCACCAAGAGAAATAAGAATAAGAAACATGCAAGACTCAAAATTAAATTGAACTTGATGAACTGAATATGAATGTCTGGAGGATATTTGGGAGGAGAGAGTTGAGGGCCAACACCACACCAGTTGGACACCAGCAAAGGAGAAGAGCAAAAAGGTTGAGGACCCACGAGTTAACTAATCATCTCGTGCTGTTCTTCATGATATCATCAGCAGTTCACTGCATACTTAAGCCCTCCCTTCACAGCACTCTGTGCTCAGTATTAGTTTCTCCTCTTGAGAGCTCCTACTTCGCCTTCGTAACCTCGCTTTCTCTCCTTCTACTACATCTTTGGTTTTGACTTTTGGATATTGTTTTCGACCACGACTTTGCCTGACGTTTCGGATCGTTGAACCTGGTTACTCTTCTCCTTCAACCTTTCTGACTGCCTCTCAACTCCACATAGGAACCTAAAACATTTTTGGCTGGTGTATCAGCATTATGTAACCTTATGTTCAACAGGACTAGAGACAGTGTGCTTGATGGCTCTTGGGAAGCTGTCACTGCTTACCATGTGGGCCAGGAGGACCAGATTCTCCTGGAAGTCCAATCCCTGGCTGACCTCTTTCTCCTTTCTGACCACGGTACCCTAGATAAAGAGGGAGAGCACAGAATGTTGAAAAGTGAAAGATAAGCTCCTGGGTTTGCACCTCACAATACAAAAGGGTAAGCATTGTGAAGTTTGCTTAGGTACTCCGCAGTAACTAAATTAATTTGAACAGTTAGCTGATAGATCACGTGAAAGCACTTGAGTCTTCTGGCCAGTATACAAACGCAATGATCAATGATCAATTTAAATATCTAATTCTCTAAACTTTACCTCTTCATAAGATGTCTGATCCACATTAATCTTAAGGAATGATATTAAAATATTGATAATAAGATTATTACTTTCTGATATGTTGTCTGGACCTCGCTCACTGCATAACCAACATGAGTATGGGTATGATTTGGAAGTCTCGAGTGTCACTCAACAAAATGACTTTTTCAACATTAAAAAAGGGGGAGTATACAGTAGCAGTTAAACTGTACACACATATAATTATTTCATAAAAATTATTTTTATAACAGTATATTACACTTTGTTTACATCGATATCTTTTGTATCATACCTAAACTAAATTCTGTTTTGTGGGCTCAAACTTTTATTTTATAAATTCTTATCCTGTGTTTTTTTTCTCAGTATTCAAAAGAGGTATACTAAGTTTTTTTCATTTTTCTCTAATTAAAAATATTTTTATTTTTTTAAACAAAAAAACTAAAAGAATGTGATCAGGAAAATACAATTTCAGCTCTAAATTTCAAGCACACACATGCTTTATTGTTTTCTTATTCCCTAAATCGCACCCAGAAAATGGCATAAAATGGCATTTGTATACTTACCACATGTGTCAAGTAATCAGTCATTAATAAAGGCATACAAGCAAAATACATCCACAGAATCAAGGGCAACAATAATTAATAACCTGTTCATGCTGTATATAAAATACTATATATACTGTATATACAGTATAACCATCCTTCCATTTGTACAGAAGAGTGATCACGTGATTTGCTCCTTGAACCATGCTTAGAATGTGCAGAACTAAATGATATCTAGATTTAGTGCATCAACAAATGCTTGATTATTTGCATGTTCTCTAGTTCTGTCTTGTTCAAGTGCAAATGTACTGGAAGTAGGTTACTCCTCAAGGTTTCTAAAATAACTGAGTGTACTTAAATCGTGCTGATAATTTGGACTTGTTCATTACAAGACAATGCAGCATTTCCAAAAATACAACTCTTTTCAACAAAATAAAAAAAACACTTCAAAATAGCAAAACCCGATGATGTAGGAGATAAAGCTAGGTCCATCTACTTCTCCCCTTCATGTAAAACAACCACAATAGCCCTAAATACCTATTCTGCACCATAAACACAGCTTAAACCAAGCTGCCACACCACATTACCAGCCTCATCCCAACTTTGCAACAGATTCTTAGAGTTTTTTAGCTCCAAGATCGACAACATCAGGCATCAAATTCTCTCCACAATGCTCGTTACCTCCACACTTCTTCCTTGCTGGCCGAGCTTTACTGGTTCCATTAGCAAACTGGTTTTGTACATGAAATCCACCACCTGCTTTTTAGATCCCATCGCACTGCTTTATTTAAACCTTGTTTCACTACTCTCTGCCCCATTATCCTCAATATAATAAGTAATTCCTTGAACACTGGCGTGGTACATATGGCTTTCAAAACTGATGCTATCACCCCTGTACCAAATAAAACCAAATATGGCTCTAGACAACATAAATAATTTTCACCCTAATCCACCTTGCTCAATCTTGAAAAAGTCTTAGAATGTGCTGTTACAATTCAGTTAAATAATCATCTCTCTGCAAATAACCTTTCCAAACCTCTTCAATCTGGTTTCACTAACTAAATAGCACAACTGCCCTAGTTAAAGTAACTAACAATCTTCTTCTGTCTTCTGATTCTGGTTCTGTTTCTATCCTTGTTCTTCTTGACTTCGGTGCTACTTTAGACACTGTTAAACATGATATTATTAAATATGATATCTTACTTTCTGTTTGGAGTGACTGACACTGCTCTTAAATGGTTCAAGACTTACCTCACTAATCGCTGATTATCTACTGGGATATGTTCCCACTTAGTCAACTATTAAGATCACATGGTCTGAATCATTTCTATGCTGATGAAACTCAAATCAACGTCCATACAAAACCTGCCACTGACATGGCTTCTCTGCTCTCTCTATTTGCATCTCTGACATAAAAACATGAATGACTCAAAATTTTCTTCACCAAACTGTGACAAGACTGATGTCATGCTTCTTGGCATGTCCCTATGTAAAACCAGTGCTGTAAAGAACTTGACAGTAATATTTGATACAAGTAAACAACAGTACCTGTAAGGTTAACTTACAGTATGTGTGACATGGTTCTCACAAAACTATACAAGAGATAGGTAGAGCAATTAAATTAACCATTAAACCAAAATGCTGATGAAAAAGCACTCCTGTAGAAAACTGAAGCATAAGAATATGAAATACAGCTTTAGTAAAAAGGGAATATGAAAATAAAACCTTCGAAAGCCAATATTGAGTGTTGAGTTGAGTGATGTTAAGTTCAGTCATATTAACGAGACAATTCACCATTATCTTACTGAATTATGCACCTTTGAGTAATCTCAGAAGTAGAGCAGGTCTGCACAGGGAAGGGAGACCTCTAAGGAAAATCAAGTTACTTTTGCATGGACCAGATGGTAGGAGCCTTTTCTCTGGAACACAATTCTAAAATCGCCATACTTTGGGTGAGATTAAATTAGGGTCTAGACTACTTAGGCATTAAAGATCCCATGGCACTATACCCAATGTAGCCTCCTTTAAATTCTCCATCAATTCAGGGAGTGAAGTGATTTCTCATTTCTCTACCTAATCTGCTTTGCAGTGGCGCAGCTGGATTATAATGGCATAATAGCTGCCAGGTGGGGATTGCCCTTGAGTATTGGATTAAATGGATTCGTTCCTATATGAACAGTGCTTTGGGCTAAAAAGCTTTATATATGGATGCAATTAATTATTGTTATTATTAAGAGAAAAGTGTTCTGCACATGTATCTATTCAATCAAATAATGGCTTAAATGTGTCAAATGAAACTGAGTTTATGGAAGGCTAATGGTTATAACAGTGCCTAGATGAATCTTGATAAATTGTGTGCATAATGTTAATAAGAGGAGCACCTGTCTTAAAGTATATCTAGTGAACAGATTCTGTATTCCTGGATTCTGAACTATGGTAAGATACAGTGCATAAATTACATAAAATAACTTCAGCTGGAAAATTCTCTGCACGACTTCAAATTTCTTCAGTAACATATTATACAGTCTGGTTTCCAATTGAATTGATTAATGGGCCGCAAAACTCTGTACTTAGACAGAATACCAAAAGCATTGCAATTATCTAAAAACAGGGAGCAGTAAGAAAATGTTACACACCACAGGTTACCAATTTTAACTTTAACTTAGACATTTGATTTTCACAACTATTCATTCAATTTAACTTAATTTTGTCTGCTGAGTAAGATACTGAATCGTAACAGTCCCTATACTGAAAAAACGTAGGTGGATAAAATATATACAGTATCACTTAAAACAGAAAGACTAAAATCACAAAACGTGACATACAGTATAGCTGGATATTATCTGAAAACATTGCAAAAAATTGTGACATTTTTATATTTTAAGAAACAATAGGCAGCATCCATTTTGGGATATTATGAAGATTAAAGAGAAAAAAATCCTCAGCATCATTATTACACATTTAGGAAAATCTAGCCTATACTGTATGTTACGGCAGCAGTCCAAAGTGTTTGTGCTTTCATGTGATGGAGCCCTTTTTGACACTAATGTCATGGCCTCACATTTTTTTATAAGCATATTATCCTTGAACTACTCTAATCAGTCCAAAAGGCTGTGGTATAACACAGCTTGCTGGACTGCTTGGGAATCCTTACATGTATACAAGTGTTTTTTAATTCCAAAGGAAGTTAAAATCTAAACAGCAAATTATTATTGATGTAAGAGGTTGTATTAAGAGCCAGGAAGCCAGAAGAGTTCGATAAATTCTTGGCTATTCTGAGAATAACATTTTCCTTTTTCTACAGGAAGCTTGTCCCACCGAGTGAGATATTGTAGACTGTGTTCTCAGATCTGTCCACATTGATATTCCATTCCCTTCTTCTCAGCCAATTCTTCATTTGTCTTTATATTTCTCTTGAGCCAGTGTTGCTTGGCAATGCTCTCTTGCTGTGCAATCCACATCTTGCTCAGGTCTCAGATCAAGCCCATATTTTCAGCTAGCAAAATATAATAACTGTGAATCCTTGCAATGAAATGGGAATTTGCTGTCATTAATCTCACTGGAGTTTTCCTGAGGCCTGTATAGAAATGTTCTGTTTTCTGTTTCCCTTCCTCACAATCTCCTCAGCTCCCCCAATAAATCTACGATCTCTTTTCTCCAACTTCTTTAGCCTATTGTTTGACCTGATTCGTATCCATATTCCTGGACTTGTATTCTTTTTTGGCCTCATTGCTTTTCATGTCTCAGCTGTCAGCTGTGTTCCAAATGGGTATGAGATTTAAACCTCTAAGCCCATAGCAGTGTGACAAACAGAAAACAGGGCCCATTCTGCTCAATGTGAATAGAGGCCAAGGGAAGGGTGCAGGCTAAGAAATCATTGAAACACACTAGGATAACAATACTAACCACATGATTTACCTGGGCGTTACATTCTAAGCAATACGAGCATTCAGCTACAGATCATCATGGCATCACTGAAAACCCACAGTGGAATAACATAAAATTATCGCTTTGAACGGTTTCTTAGGTTTAACACTTGCAACTGATGTCCCCTACCTTGAGGTCCAGGAGGACCAGGCACACCTGGTGGCCCAGGTGACCCATCACTCCCAGGTGGACCTGAGGGTCCTGGCCTTCCTTGAGCAGCCAGGATAGCAGCGGGGCTCTTCTGCTGTGGAGAATAGCCAGACATCCTCTCTGCAACACAAAACCAAAGGGAATATTTATAGACGTGTCTCTTTTATATGGGGTGTGAAATTATATGTATTTGTAAAAAGTACATAACATAAAATACCTTCAAAAACCCTGAGAACTTCTTCTCGAATAAATCTCTTTATTTCCTCCAATGTACCCTCATCATTCTGAAATAGGGAAGAAATGGAAGGGCAGGTTTCATTAATTTTTTTGGGATTCATAAATTGCACATAAGAAATAAAAAAAACATTTACAAAAAGGAGGATAGTGTATATAATGGATGTCTCTAAAACTGTTGCGCACTGGTGTGGCTTTGAAAATAAATCACACTAATTTAATCCAACTGATACACAACCAGTAAGATACATAAAATCCTACAGAAGCTGCTTCTGAAAACTTGGAGCTGGACACAACCTGAAGGACAGGAAGAGCATGAATCCTGAGCTGAGGAAGCAGCACTGAAAGTGCTCCTTCACTCAGACTGCTCCTGTTCCCTAGTGACACATTACTGAAATAGCCTTGGGCTGCAATAGACATTTGCAAATCAATTTTGCTAAATAATAATAAAAAAAAGTAATTTTCTACTTGATAAAATGTGATCAGGTACAATATGGGAGGCAGGCAGGCAATATGGGAACATACTGTACGAGGAACAAGATAACCTTTAAATTAATTCTATAAACAGATTTAAAGTGTGGACAACAGTGACTCACGCTGAGTAGAAAATAAAGAAATTGTGAACTTCTTTGAGATTTTTCAAAATAAAAACAATTAGTTGTGTTACACCCTGAATATCACAAAGTTGTAAAATTGTTTTAAAATAATACAAAGTTTATTTATATTATTATTTTAGAGAAGGTTGTAGAGCCATTATTATGTTCTTTTTAAATTAAATGTTGAATGGTTAATATTTGAAATACCTATTTTTATGTTTGTATTTTTATTGTATTTCAAATTAGATCAGTGAAAGTGTATCTACATATTCTCCAAAATCATCTCTGATTAACTGCTATAAATATAATTAAAAATCTATTTCTAGATCAAACATCAGAAGAAGAGCATTAAGACAGGAAAATAATATCAAAAACAAGTTCCACTGTATGCACACTAATTTAGCATCAGTTATATATATATATCTGGAATTGACTCTTTCACTTCTAATTTGTTGTTTTTTGTGGATTACTTTATAAACCCATATGTAACAGGACTTTTTTTTTCCACTTTTGATGTAGAAATTTTCAAAATATACCTCATATGGGTGATTTAAAGGCTCTTGAATACTTTCTTCCCAACTGAGATCCAAACACATACTTACTATTTCTCGTTTTCTAATGGCAGAATTTACTCTTGCACCTAATTATGATTTTTAACCAATTAAGGGTACCACCATGGGTTCATCCGTGGTATCAAATTATGCAAATATTTATATGTGGACTTTTGGAAAGACAAATTGATACAAAATTGAGATGTTAATCCCTTTCTGCCTAAAATTACACTTTGAACAAGATATATTGATTACATTCTTGTTTTCTGGGAGTTGATGTTCAGAAACTGGGACAATTTCATCATTATACATTGTATACCTTATACATTTTTATTTTGAAAAAGTTAATTATTCAGATAATGATAAATAAAATTTCATTGTATAAACTGTAGATTTGAAGATTACAAAAATCTTAAAGACCATAATACTTTTTTGAGTGCTGAGATTTCCTAACAGCTTGCCTTACAGCCAACTATGTTAAATTTGGAAAGGAGAGTCGGAAATGAAAGAAAGATTTTAACTCAGGTGTTGCCATAAGTTACCATAAGCAATGAATTTCTGAACATCGAAGCTGTATTGCTGCAGATGTTGGAACGTGACACATCCTGTAACATCTCATTTTGCTTGAGCGAATCACATGGTTTCCTCCCTTAGATATACAGTATAGGCATTGAAAAAGTACACATCTCCAGAGGAGAGGTGGTGATATAGATAGTATTCTTCTAAGGAGAATATTTCTGGATGTTTTATTCAAATATATAAATACCATATGGATTGAAAACAGAATAAGATCTTAACCTTTTGTATAAATGCGAATTGATTGTTAAGAGTTGTATTTTGAAATGGTATGTATCTATTTTTAAATGTTTACTCTATCAGTATTGATTTTATTTTGGTGAATCTTAATTGTAACTTAAATAACTAGATGGTTCTAATAAGCAGTTATGGTTCTTCCCATTTAAAACGAATGATATCTCCCTCTCAAATGGAATGCTGCAGGTTAGGGAACTAGCGCTATAAAACAGTTGTGTAGACTGATTTTTAAATAATAATCAAAGTATACATTGGAGTACAGTATGTAGTGTGCATCCATTTGACCTCGGTTTTTCAAATGTTTTATGTGGACTTTTTGACATTTGGCTGTGTGCTCATTATTTCTAAAGGTGGGAAGGAGGCAATAACCAGAAAAATAAGTGGAATTTAAACCCCAGATCTAAACGTCCCCGTTTTTCTATGGCACTGCTATCAGTAATCACAGTCGGAGGAGTTCTTCATGCCCCGACCTGCAGCGAAACAATCCGTCTCGATTTCCCACATACCAGAAGGCCAGCAGGGCCAGGGGACCCCAGAGGTCCTGGGGGCCCTGGGTCACCTCTTTGTCCTGGTGGCCCAGTTGGTCCTCTGGGCCCCACGTCCCCCTTTTCTCCAGGTCTCCCTCTTTCTCCCTGAAGTCCTCGCACCCCAGGAATGCCTGGGTCTCCCTGTGAAACACAGAACCCCAACAGAAAGTTATTATAAGTCATAGTTCAGCTTCAGGTCACATCTTCAGGTCACATTCGGCAGATCTCTAAAGAAATTAAACTAGGTGACATACAAGCTCCACAGTTTTAAAGAATAGGTTGTCAATCTATATACTAACTAGCAAGTCAATGGTAATAGTAAATCAATAATAAAAAATACTGGTCATAGTATTACAGTATATATATATTATATTTACTGCAAATATGATTTCTTACAAGAAAGAGAATATTAAAATATTTTAGAACACTTTCCAAAAAACACATGCAATCCCTGTTAAACTTTGGTTGGTTATTGTTTTATTATATACTGGAATATAAAACATGAAACTGCCTATGACTTTCAGAGGCAGGAATTCAAAATGTAGTACATTATTTGATCTGTCTGGGTTTTGTTTTCTTTGCATTGCTAAAGTAGCATATTTTCAAGTCACTGATGTTTCGCTTGCACCAGGCTCAATTATTCACTGACAGGAAGATGTTCATGTGTAGGTTTATTGTATCTTCTATGTAACAGCCCGTTTATATTTTATATGTTGATCTCTTACACGTTCTCCTTTCGATCCCCTGTCTCCTGGTCTACCTGTAGCTCCCTGTAAGACGAAAAAATGACGATGACATCACAGATTTGTACAATTTAAACTTTGGGTGTGAAATCCAGGTCTGTACTCCTCACTACAGACCATGGTGAATAATGGGGTATTTGATATTAGACTGAGCCAAGTGGCTGTAGGCACCACTCACACTGTTCCTGCACAGACACACTTGCTTTGTTCAAAGACTCGGTCCACCTCTCCCATCATTTCCAAATCCACTCAGAGCGAATTGCTATAAGTCACATGTGCAGATTCTCAGTGCTGCCTGAAGCCTGTATTTTACTTACAGTATTAAAACAAAAGAGTTCGATATAGTGCTGACGGCTGGGCTACATCTGCCACTGCCCTGACCAAAAAGCTGTTGATTTATAAGGCAATGCAGCATGATGCAAACATACCAACAATATTTTTTAATTATTAATTTTCCAATAGTTAGACAATCCAATAAAATTCCCATAGCTAGATAAAACCAATGCATCTTTAAAACAATTTCAATATTTTCCTCTTTTTCCCCAATAAGCCATTTCAGCACAGAGAATGCAGACTGATTGTTGGCTGAGAGCCAGCAGAAAAGTCCACTTGAAAGCACGGCCAGTTTACACTCTCAAGTCACAGGTGACTTGGCACAGGTTCCCCAACTGCTTTCAATTGCTTTGTTTGAGGGGGTGGGTTGGAGCCACAACATCATCATATTTAGGATTTTGATGATGACCATGTAAATCAAGAAATATAAATCCCATAGCTTGAACTATCTAAAATGTCACTGCATTGCACACAATCTGTGTTGTGGACTTTCATTTGTCTTAAAACATTATTTTCCCATAATGAATGACAGATTCAAATATGCAGTATACCATCTGAATATTTTTCTTAGGGGTCTGTTACATCATATTTTGGACTTTTATAAGGTTGACCTGCTAGATGGCACTGTTGTGTCATTAATTATATTGTATTTATAATACAAGAATTTCTCTATAGGCTTAACAGCTATTGACAGAAAAGTCGCAATGTTTAAGATATAAAATATGCATTAACACTGGATGTTCTGTTGGACTTCTCATAAAGTTTTTTCTTTACTAAGGTGATAAGGACATAGAGGACACATCAACTCCTTTATACAGTAAATCCACAAATCTGTTTAGACCAACAACTTTTGACCAGGGCCAGTGTTTTTAATTTGTGTTCATTTTTAATAATCGATAATGTTTTAATTTTTGCGAAATTATGTATGTCACTGATATGCTTGGGACATTGTGATGTAACTGGATATAGTAAGTATCAGATTTATATTTACAATATATTAATTCCAATTAAACTGCCTTCAAGCAGTGTCTGATGGTCAAAACCAACACATTTAGTGCATAACCAGAAATATTTGGCTTCCCATACTAAGACAGCTTAAAGTGTATTTTGTGTCAGTGGGAGTCAAATTAACCGATTGATTTAGGTTTTAATTTAAGAAAAACTTCAGATCTGTCATTTAGACATCCTTTGTTAGAGGTGCAGCAAATACCAAGACAAAATTACTTCTTAATAATACTTCTTTCACTTTTACTAGGGAACTGACAGGAGACAGGCAACAAATTGCTGAAATGGTAAATGTTTCTAAATACAAAATAAAAGTCCACTCTGTCCTGACCTCATACCCCGGAATCCCATCTTTTCCTGGTCTTCCCTGTCAGAATTAAAAAGAAAAAATATATATTAAATGAAATTCAGAAGCTAATAACAAGCATTACATTACAGTAGGTGAAACTGTTCTACAAATACAATGTGACAGACATTTAGCTCTACGCTAATACAGGTGGTCATGTTATCACATAGGTTTAATTATCGTAGAGATGGATACTCCACATTAACCAAGTTCTGTCTTTGTAAAATAAATGATTAAAAAACAAAAAATGTACTTGTTAGAAAACCATATAACAGATACACACTATACTCACTGATACTTTGTTTCCATTGCACTTTGCTGTCTAATAGAACCAAAAGATCATGTGCTGCCAATAATAAAATTAATTCCTTACTGGAGCACCAGGAGGTCCCTCCGGCCCAGGAAATCCAGTTTCTCCCACAGGTCCTCTTTCCCCCTTTTAGAATTAACACAATTTACTGTCTGTGTCACGAGAAAGGAACACCAACAATAAAGCTCAGGCTGAAGAGAGAAAAGAAAACTTACTGTCTCTCCTGGGAGCCCTGGACTCCCTGGAGTACCAGGCTTTCCCTGGAGAATGGAAGAAAGTCATGTGTTGATTAGAAACTCTCTTTTCAGTCAATTCGGCTACTGACAGGACTGTCATTAAAAACAGAGCTGTTTCTGTACTCACTGGTGTTCCTGGTTCACCCAGTGCTCCTGGTAGACCTGTGTCTCCCTGAAATACATGATAAAGTGCCAAATTTCAGCATAAGGTAACACCGTATAGTACTGCACATGTACCAGTGCAAAGATGGGGTACCAAACACCCCTCTTTTCTACAAAGCTTTAATTTCCTTGGCACAGTGGCATCAACCTGAACAGACAACACAGGCATTTTAGACCAAGGTTCAGCTTGGTGGTAATTGTGCTCACGCGTTTGTTTTGAGTTTGAAAAGGATTGGACTTCCTCTTTTGCAATAGCTGTATTTGGATTAGCCACTAACTTACTAACTTACTTGGCTGATCCTTGACTGTCCAAAGAGAATTTACATTTTCACCCACTGAAACAGCCACATACAGTATGTTACTACAACAGTTCAGGAACAGTACACTGCTCAAGTGTACAAAAGCAGTGTCTCATTTTGGATTTTAACCCACAACCCTACCCCCTCCTCCACACTGCTGCCTACTCCATTTGCCTGGTGAGGAACTGAATTGCTTTTTGCCAGTTATATGTCTTGCTTCTTCTTGTAGGCTGAGAATTAAATTAAATATTAGAAGAACAACATCAATTAATATGTTCCTCAGTACCCTGTGGAAATGAACAAGCAGGTGCTGCACAATCAGTTTTTATTAATTTGTGGTTATCTTTGTAAATTTATAGAACAAGCAATTGTCTATTTTTCACCTTTGTTCTAAAAAAGCAGATATTTTACTTTTTCTTCTCCGGTAAAAGTTGGACAACAAATAATTTAGATTTTTTTACACAACTTAATTTTGCTTTTCCAATTATATCATGATTCCCTGGGGATCAGCATTTGCAGATACAATCTTGTGGCAGCCATTCTCCTGAAACCGCCATGCCCACTCATGTCATAGACCCGAGTCCATTGGAGGAGTCACTTCAAACTCACAGGAGCTCAATGCGTTCAAAATCACTGCCCATCAAATTTAGTGCAAACCCAGGCTAGCTAAAGCCAGTCAGTCGATTACAAACATGGTCCTTGAAATGGTCACATCCAGACAGTAGGGTTCAGTGAACACTTTTACTGATACAGATTTGACTTTTTCTAGTTGCTTACCTTAGCCCCTGGCAGTCCTTCTAACCCTGGCAGTCCCATGGGGCCTGGTTCTCCCTGATGAATACAATATTGATTCAAACAGGATTTCAGAGCATCACGACTGAGAGAACACAGACAGAAGAGCAGGAGCTCCTCGGATTCTACATGTTCCTCTAGAATGTGCCGCAAAAATGAATTGCATGCTACATGCAATAAATCAATCCTATTAAAGTTATACCAGCAGTAACTGTCACACTTTTAAACATTTATTACTGAAATATTATGGAAATTGAATAGCAACCATTACATGTGAATTTGACCTGTGAATTCCACAGTGGCAATGTGCTACACAGGCAATTTATTTAAATGTCAAATTAATAAAAATGGTGAAAAGGCATGCTCCGATTCAGTAATGACACAGGGTTTGAGCTAACATTACGTTTGTTTCAACAACAAATGTCAAATTTGGCTGTATACTGTAACATTTGAAGCAACACATAATATTTGATACTTTTCTACAGCACATTCTTCAGATGAATTACATATTCATTTTGAATGCAATCACATACTGTATACATGAAAATAAAACTTACTGCTTCGCCTTTATCACCCTTAGGGCCCTGGAAATGTATGCATAGACAGTTAATATCTACTTGTTAAGACATCTGCATATTGAGATAGTTGTATGCATTTTCTTACTATAGCAAAATTAATTATAAATGAAAAGCCTTACTTACTGGAACACCTGGAGGACCAGGGTATCCCATAGGTCCAGCGCCTCCCTGTACAAAACAGGATTCAGGTTGTGTTTGACTGCTGTGTCACAGAGCATCTTAAGCTCCAGTATGATCAGCCAGAAAAATTATTGTACCTGAAGCTTGTATAGGCTGCTCATGCCATTTCCTTCCACATACGGAATACCCTGAAATTAAAATCATCACAGTGAGTTTACTGTCTAGAAAATGGCAAACTGCAGTACAGAACAACAGAGTACGATACATATGAATAAAATTTAAAAACCCCATATGCATACACCAAGGCTGCTTTGATCAAGGATTTTTGATATGATATGGTACAGATCAATACTCTGGGTGTGACGGTAAACAGCAAGAAGAAATGATCGCACTATTGGCATGACCATGCTGGGTTTAAGATACAGTGCAAGTGATATTGCTAAAAAGAAGATGCATGGCATTTATTTAAGCAGAAGATGTGATGGGCTAAAAGGCTCTTTTTATTTTGCATCAGAGGTCTAGTAAATTCACTCCTATCTAAGAAACTTTATTTGTACTAGACACATGAGCTGAGAGGCATGAGGATCTTATGTTGTTTTTCTGCTATTGATGAAAGGCTGGCAAGAGGTGAATAAAAGCATTGCTAAGTGGAAAAAGTGGTCTTTTTTGGAATGGTAAGGTCAGCTGTTCATGTGCATCATTATTGCTTCAATAACGTCTGCTTTCTGGTTCCACAAGAATATGTGGATTCTGACTAGGAGGCAGGATCTTCATTTTTCTGGGCAATTACAGATTATAGATTTTCTACAAATAATTTGTTTTAAACTGAACACGTACATTTCAGCATTCTACAAACATTGAATGTCGGCCTGTTGTTTTGTGGAAAAGGCCTTTATACAGCTATTGGCTGAATTCAAGTTACTGTTCCGAGGAAAGCAAGAAAGAGAAAGACAGCTTTGTGTTTGCTCAGAGATAAAAGAGAGCACAGCACATGGACAGGACTCCATAGGACTTACAGGGGGTCCAGGCACGCCTGGTCTCCCAGGTGGACCTTCACTGCCCTGAAAGAGAAAATGAGACCAGGTGCAATGCGATAAATCTTCTTCATTATTTTTACATCTCAAGCAAATAGAAAATCAAACAGAAAGAAGGTGCTCACTCTTTCACCCTTAGGCCCAGGATGGCCTGGAGCTCCAGGTCTCCCCATGATGCCCTGAAACATAACAATACCGAGCCTGTTGTTTAATCCCAGAGCAGTCTACAGAACAAGAGAGCACGGTCAGAGAAAACGAGGTCTTAAACTCTTACCGGAGCTCCTGTGCGGCCGGTGGGTCCTGGGAATCCGGGAACACCTGGAGAGCCCTGCGGTGGCAATAATACTATCGTTTCAGCCTTCACTCCTACCGCCATTAGAACATTGGTGATGTTGTAAAGTATATCTATACTTAATTTCCTTTTCACAATGACCTGGAATGATCTCTACTAAAAAAGTTTACGGTTTTGAAAAACCTATAAGTAGATGCCCATATACAGTATATTTATGTTTGATTTTCCAGAAATCCAGAAATTAACAGGATGACTTTTTTTTAATTCAAGCTGTTGTTCTAAATATTTCTGTGTGTCATTTTTAAATAAATCTAGAATAGCCAATTCTTTTTTCTTTTTATTATTTTTTTCACTACTGATGTTATCTATTATGCTGCACAGAAAACTAGATTTTCAGGGAAATTTGCCATTTTCACTGTGAGGCCCTGGGTCCACTGAAACCCATCCAAACCTCTGGCACTCCTCCTGTTAAGTGGCACCGCTAAAGGACTCCAGGTCTATGACAGTGGCAGTCATCCTTGGCACCTGGGTTCCATTCTATTACAGGACCTTTGAACTTTCCAATAAGTTAATTATAAACAATTTGATAATTAGGGGAGCATCGTGGTGCAGTGAATGTATGGAATTTCATAATAGGACTTCTAGTAGCCTGGAATCATTTTTTTCTCAAAAAGTCAATACAGTAGATTAATACTATAAACATGATTGTTGATCATTAATACATTTGTATTAATTTAATACATTTGTATTAGTTTAAATGTGGAAAGACAATTTGATTTAAAGGCAGATTAATTGCAAAATTAATTGATTTGATAAATTTATGAACCTTATTAAATTTACGCAGCAAGTCAGAACAGTATAGACAGGAAATGAAGAAGAAAGTAGAAATAAAATAAAAAAATAAAAATAATAAAAAATAATTCAATACATACCTCTTCTCCTTTCTCTCCGGCCGGGCCTGAAAACCCTCGTTCACCTTTTACACCCTACAAAAATGCCAGGGAGTAAATCACAGGCTTCTCTCAGTGGGAAATGTACAGCTTTAGATAAGCTAATATGTTGGATTATTGTTTTTGTTTTAAGTATTTAATTCTAGAATTTTGTATTTTTGAATTTTGCAAAAAAAACACCACTGTTAAGCATTTGAATCTTTAAAAGATTAAACAGAGAAACCAGATCTGGATCTTACTAAGAGGGGGAGTTTCCATTCATGTACGGGCAAATCTGCCCACTCTCAAATGTTTGATCTGATCCATCTGGCCAAAAAATGACTTCAGTCTGAAGTGAACTCAACAGCAGAGGCTGTTGAGCTACTGATCTTAGATACATACAGTACCTCAGGAGTCTACCCCCTGATCTAAGGCATAGTGTAGAACGAGGGACCACTCAGAAAGCTTTCTGTTAGAGAAACACATTGTAGCAAAGAAACGTGACGGGGAAGTGGGTTTATCTGACTATGGGATGTATTTGTCTCAAAATACAGTGATAAACATGGCAAAACGTGGCAAAAGTACCTGCATCCTTCAGCTGAAAATCCCCAAAACGACGTTACTAGTTCTACTACAATATTTGAAGTGATATTAAGTCAGAGAATGTGGAGAGGGGTGTCTCAACAACTTATCCCTCAGGGTTCACAAGGAGCTCCCCGCAGAATAGGGAAAATCGGTGTTATGCGTGTGGAGAATAAGGTCAAATATCCGTAACCTGTCCACAAGGTGTCACCACTCTCTAACCCATGGACTGCAGTGTCACACTCAGGGACTGGTACTGCACACTGAGTTTCCTGAGCAGTATGGTTGTTGCTTCCACAGAAATAGACCGAAAACAAATTAAACCTATCCTGAAGTTAGGAGTCTCCTATGTTCATGGAGATGTGAGGTATTAGCTTTTACTACTGCTCCAGTACAAATTAACTACAGTACACAGTGTGAACAACTGTGGTGAATATTTTACCCCACTGCGTGATCAGAGTGACGTATTTCCCAGATTTTTCCAAACTGATATGGAGAAAACAACACATGGAGAAGGAAACTATTCAGAAAGTGGTTGAGAACTTGTATCCTTTTTTGGACAAACTATTTGGGATTCCTAGCAGCAAGAAAAGAAAAACCCGAAGGCAGAAAAGAAGGGCAGAAAAAGCAAGAGAAAAGTCTGTCCTGTGTCCTTCAGCCCAGAAAACAGAGAAACAAAACAGTAGCTACTCAGACTGAATGTAGGCAGGGAGTTGTAAAACCAAGTATGTTGGTAGAGATAAGTACCAACATGGAAACACCCTAACACCCTCCTAGTGCCCTGAGAGAGTGGAAAATGGGAAGCCTGTCAGAGGATTTCCAGAGGAACAGGAGCTACAGATTAGCCTCATGGTTCCATCCAGATTGCTCCCAAACACAAGACAGACCAGTACAGAAACGATAATTAAGCCAGAATGTGACAAGGTTCAGTCTCCTTCCAGGTCAGACTCAATGTGTTGACCATGATATGGTGATGTTCACTGGAGTGATAATCCACAAAACTCCTTACAGAGTCCCAAGCCCAGAAAAAAAGAATAAAAGAAAGTCAAAAGGATGAAAGATCTAGGGGTTATCAGGAATGCTGCAGTCCCTCGACTAGTCCAATAGTGTTTATATCAAAGCTGGCAGAGACTTGGTGATTTTGTAATAACTTTTAGAAATCAAACTAAATATCTAAATTTGACTCAAAATTCCCTGAAGCTCCAAGTGGACAAGCTTATAGAAATACTAGAGAAAGCAAAATATCTTGCCAATCTGGACTTGACTTAGCTCTGCATCTTTTCCATTTCACCATCCAGAATTGCACAGGGTCTTAACATGCTAACATTGATGTTTTGTCCAGGGCGCATTGCCTCATGGCAACTGATGCATCGTCTGTAGAATTGAGTGGATGGAGGGATATGTAACAGAGCAACCAGTTCTGGAGTGACAAAACTGGATTAGGCTACCAGAGTATG
This sequence comes from Atractosteus spatula, assembly GCF_055471065.1. Classification (NCBI taxonomy): domain Eukaryota; kingdom Metazoa; phylum Chordata; class Actinopteri; order Semionotiformes; family Lepisosteidae; genus Atractosteus; species Atractosteus spatula. Next base: position 25,028,651 of record NC_142720.1, on the reverse strand, counting down.
GTTTAAAGACACAACAGAAACAGGGAGAAAATGAATTACCCAGATTTGCATAAGGTTATTAGGGCATTGGCTTCATTTATTTAGAAGCCAATCCCTACATAAGGGTTCAGAGAGTAGATGGAGGTGGTCTAATTCGGTACAAGCTAGACCCTGAGAAATCTGGTCATTGGAGGGGTTTCAGGGTGTGTTTTTTAGGAGTCATCGATAACAGGGGGAGGACTCTCTAAGGGTAGCAGCCTCAGTCATAGCTGTGTCATCCTGTTGGTAAGGTAAAGAAAGGCAGTAGAGTGGGTGTGGTCAAGTGTGACCAAAAAAGTTGAGTGAAATTCCACTAACACTAACTGAAAGGGATGAAACGGAAAAAGGACAGCAAGAAACTGTAAAAATTAGGGTTGAGAAGACAATTTAAATCAGAGTTGGTCCCACCTCCTACTAATTCCCATTATAAAAGAAGGGGTTTGTGTGCGCAGATCCTCCATGCTGAGCTACCAAACTTGGGGGATCTGTCATGAAGACACTATGGAAAAATAGGGTGTGTTCCCAGAAACTACATTTTGAAAAGACCAGTGTTAATACTGCTCAGCACCAAGGACCCCTCTGCTGTAATATGCCCTGGCTTTGTTGTATTCTAATGACCCGGCTGTGACGTCCTAAAGATCACGAAGAGCTTCCTACCTTTGGCCCCTCTCTCCCAGGGTTTCCCAGTGGACCTCGTAAACCTGGCTCCCCCTGTGCAAAGGAAGAACAAAGCTCATTGTTTTCCACTGTCCTAAGATACACTATTGATTATTGTTTTCTTATATTTTATAAAGATGTCAAAACAATAAATGTAATCTCACACTAAACCCCGCAAATAACCATTTGGTGCAATGGATAGACCCCTTGTGTCATTCTTCATATTCAGTTCACTGAAAGTTTTATTTCAATGAACTCCTTTTCACATTGAGTGTCACCCCATTAGGTCATTCCATCATCTCATTATACCATTCCCTTAAGGTATAGTTTCTGAAAAATGAAGTACTTTCTAAAAGGGTTTGTCCTCTGGACATCACATTGCTTTAATAATTCTTGGTTATATTTTGTGTGACTCCTTAAGTTTCAGAGTAGTTATAAGTCAGTAATGCTATCCTTACCTACAGAAACAGAAACATATGAAGAAAATCACTGAATTAAAGTACAGTGCCTTTCACATTTTTTCAGGCCTCTGATGGAATAAGAACAATAAATGTCTAATTACAGAAAGGCTTACAGATTATTTTAATATTTAAACACAGACTTTATGAACATTTTGTAAAAATAAAAAAACAACCCACTTTAACACACTTGAACAAGCTGTGGTTACAAGAACCCCAAAGAAAGACTCAGCATGCTTGTAGACGCTTCCTTTGGGAAAAACAATGGTTTAGTTTTTAGAAAATTAAGCAAGAAACATTATGCACCCCATCACTTATTGTGCTATATGATGTTTCTGTTCCCATTTCACAGACAGATTAATCTTAGAGCACTTTACATTTCTCTGGTTCATACCTTCACACCCTGCATCCCTTCCAGTCCTGGCACTCCTGGCATCCCCTTCTCTCCCTTCTGCCCGGGCAGTCCTGGCACCCTGGTGTGGCACACACTGCAGGCGTTCTGGGACAAGATGCAAGACCACATGTGTTTGCACCACTACAGTGATTGAATACATCCTTGCTATAATTACAGCCATGTATACACTGTAGGTACCTTTCACTAGCAACTTGTATCACTGAATTTAAAAGTAACATTCAGATCTTCACTATAAATGCTTTAAATAGCATCTCTGTTATCAATAATGAATTGGATTGCTTATTCCAGGGTCCAAGTACAGCATGCTAATTTCCTTAACCAACCGCTCAGGTTGTGTGGGAGATAAAACAAAATGTGTTGACTTTCTTCTCAGTGAACATTTCAAGTACAGATTTCAAATTAGATGGATATCAATTTTCTTTCCATTAAAGGATATACCAAATAACTAAATGCATGGCAGCTTTAAATATTACTAAATTAAATCTTTTGAAAATATTACATTTTAAAACTGGGATACTTTATTTTCCTCCAAATGGCATCCCCCCAAAAAACTATAGACAGCTAAAAACAAAATGAAGACCAAAACAATGCAGTGGGCAGCTGGCTGTCAGGCTGGAGTCGATGCAATAACAATTGGTTAATAATGACAGATTTCAGATAATTAGAAGACAGTGAAATGCTCGCAATGAAATGCCCTTTAATGATTTTGACCTTTTTACATGTACATCTTTAGCTATTTATCTCTGAAGGTACCAATTTATGCAAATAGTTCAAAGCTGCTGTGTACTGAATAGGCAACAAAAAGGCAGCAAAACATGAACATCAGAATACTATCAAATGAAACACTTATAAAACATTACTGTTGCTCATATTAACAAGGTCCTTATTAAATGTCATATGGTTTGCCCAACTGAAGATTTGCATTACGATTTAAAGTCAAAGAAAATAAACAAGACCAAGTGTTTTTAAGGCACAAGAATATTAAAAAATAACAATAACTTTAGAATTGTAGGGTACAGTAGCTCATTAAGATGCTATCTTTGATCTAATGTGCTCCAGATTTCCTAATTGTGGTTTAAAAACCTGTAGAACTACATTACGTTAATACAGGTTAAATAATAGGTAAAACTACAACACTTAATGCATATGCTGAAGATCTCTGTACTAGTTAGTGTGACTAGGGGACTCTTTGTGCATGCAAACTCCAGACACAGTTGAAAGTAAAGGTCCATAATGGTCCATACTGGTTGCTGGATTTATCAACAAAATCAGTCTAAATAAAAAAATTGTTAACAGTAATTCAAAAGTCTTCTTCACAAAACGTATAATAATAATCTTTACAGCACTTAGCATTTTTCTGGACACTTCACTCAAAGTGTTTTACCGGCAATGGGGACTCCACTCCACCACCACCAATGTGCTGTCCCCACCTGGATAATGTAATAACAGCCAAGGTGCGCCAGAACGCTCACCACACATCAGCTATCAGTGAGGAGGAGAACAGAGAAATGAAGCCAATTCATAGATGGGAATTATTAGGAGGCCATGATTGGTAAAGTCCTTGGGGAAATGTGGCCAGGACACCGGGGTAACAACCCTACTCTTTTCGAGAAATGCCCTGGGATTTTTAATGACCACAGTTTTATGTCTCATCTGCCTTTTTTCAGTATTATGTCCCCATCACTATACTGGGGCATTAGGACCCACACAGACCACATGATGAGCACCCTCTACTGGTACCACTAACACTTCTTCCAGCAGCAACCTTAGCTTTCCCAGGAGGTCTCCCTAGTGATTCTGTAGCTAAGTGGCTCTGTAGCTCTGTAGCCTCTGGCTGGAAGGTTGCTGGTTCGTATCCTGTGACCAGCAGAGGAATCCTACTCCGTTGAGCCCCTGAGCAAGGCCCTTAACCCCAACTGCTCCAGGGGCACCGTACAAATGGCTGACCCTGTGCTCTGACCCCAAGCTTCTCTCCCTGTCTGCATGTCTCATGGAGAGCAAGGTGGGGTATGCGAAAAGACAAATTCCTAATAGAAGAAATAGTATATGGCCAATAAATAGATCTTATTTTATCTTATCCAGGTACTGGCCAGGCTCACACCTGCTTAGCTTCAGTGGATTGTATAGTCCTCCACTTAATCTCCAGATTAGGCATGCCTCAAGATATGCTAAAAAGTCCTAAAGTGATTTAGACTGGACCTCTCTTTTCTTGAAGGGTGAAAGCTGGGAGGTTGATTGGGTAGGATGTGTGATGAGGTGCTTGTTTGTTAAATCCAGTGATTGCCATTCTTGAACCTAGGTGGAGTCTGTATTGAAGCCCTCCTGGGGAGTGTTTTGTAGATTGGCTTTCTTGAAGGCAGACGTACAGTAGCTTTGTGAAGTGGCAGGTGAGAGCATTTTGGACTTTTTAGAACATTTTGCAGGTGATTGTGAGCCGTCGGCTGTGTGGAAGAGTGATGTTTGCTAGGAGAGCCAGCTAGGGGAGTGGGGTGGAGTGCAGGGCTCCAGTGATGATGTGCATGGTGGCACTCAGCTGTGTGTCTGCTCTGTGAGCATGTGATGATCTTGACTCTGCTGCTGAAAAAGTCTGGAGGGTGGCAGAAGCAGCTCCCCATGTTGAACCAGCAGTGTGGAGATCAGAAGGTTCCTTGCTTTGCTACCTCTAAGGGTTACTCCAAGGTATGTTGGAAAAGAATGGTGCTGCAATTTGTGTTGCAATTGCAATGTGTTGCAATTTGTTCATCTGAATGTTGAGCTTTTTGTATTTTTTGCACCGTTGATGTGGAATAGACTGTAAACTGTTTTTGCAGGACTTGGTTTGAGTAGCCAAGTGTTGCAGAAACGTTACTGTGTTGCAGTACTGTTTCAGTTTTGATATGCCCTCATTGGGATCTAGTTTATGGTGTCAAAATAGGCAGCTTGTGTTGACAGACAGATATCAACAGCATAAAAATTAGAAATTGGAACTATAAAGAGGGTAGCTACAGTATCACCACAACAACTCCTAATGCTACTTAAGACCCCTGTCTACTACCACCTGAGTGAAACTCATGAAAAACATTTTTATTAATGTGCTGTCCTACTCATGAATATCCATTTGAACATCTGCAATTCCAACACAAGCACATAAACACAATCGCATGGCTGACAGAGATTTCATACAGAGGTAAAATTATACAAGGTCCTTGAGGCTGGCAGCAAGTCCTTCCTCAGGACAATCTGAGACACGCATCAAACCAATCAAGGGCCACAGAGTTACAATAAAGGGAAGAAATGACAAAACATAAAATAGCTTCTAATACCAGCCATTATTGTCAAGAGTAATATCATTGAAATAGAAATATTTAGAGGTATTCAAAATTATTCACTGCAGTCTAAAGCAGAAAATAGCTTCCATGTACACTTACAGTAAGACCATACTGTACATTATGTCAATTTTTTTCTTTCTTCACCCAAATTGATTTTTTAACTGTCTAGTTTGAAATGACTCTTTAAAGTATATTTTTATGTATAGTTTGTTAATCCCTCATAATAAATAACCCCATTCAACAGTATGGTGAATATGACAGCTGTCTGATAAAACAAAGCAACTTAGCACAGCACTTCTGCAAGACATGAGCTGTGCTGAACTAGGCCTGGCACGCAGTACATAGCAGAATGCAAGGTCAAGGAAAAGAAGTCTCTGAGGGGAGGAGGGAGGCACTGAAGATGATTGAAAAGGAATGAAAACTTGCCATAATGTTATTTTATTTTCTCAAGGATGCAATTTATCAGTGAGAATTGGATTTTCCTTCTTTCCCTTTAACAGGAGAAGCTATGTTATAACACTCTAACACATTGGAAGTTAATGTGTTTGAAGGGTGAGATGAACGCTGCTAGTACTTTAGCTTACTATTCTGTAATCTTTACAGAACTCTGCAGGGGGCACTCTGGTGCTTCCTCTCAGGCATCAGAAAAATAAAAACCTGTGTGCATGAGCAATGGCTTTTAAGCTTATTTCCTTGAACCCCAAAACACGCCATTGATAATAACTTTCTTGAGATGCAGATAAATACCACTTAGTAACCTATTTCTTCACCTGAACTCGTATTTGTCTAGCTGTTAAAAATGATGTGTGCTGTAGACCCTAATTACCAAAGGCGTGCAAAGCAAGTCTTATTCTTAGACCTTATTCTCCAAGGAGGTTTCCAAAACAAAGAACAGAAAAATCTCTCTTGTTCCCAGAGCAAGGACTCTAATTAAATCTCTCATTAACACTTTGATCTCCCAATTTGAACAAAACCGCACATCTTTCCACCTCCCCTATTAATTGAGCTCTTTATAATAGATAGTGCATATCTATATTAGCAGACACCACTCTCACTCATGAGTGTACATAGCAGCTAATGTTTTTTAGATACAGCTTTGACTAAAAAATGCTTTTCATCCACACAAACCCACCCGAGCTGTTTACCTGAAGTGTTCTGACATTTATCAGAAAGATGTGTTCTAATTACCTTAAGTAATATACTGTAATTATTATAGAGAAGAGCCTGAGATCTTACAAATGTTCAGTGGTCTTGCTGTGTGTCTTAGCTTATGAAAATGCAAGCAAATGTACCTACTCTAGATCCATTAATGCCCCAATTCAAATATTTTTGGAAACCATCGGATATCCAATACTCACTTTGTGATCAAAGATTTTAATAAAAGAATTCAATTGGAATTTTATTTTGCCCTAATCAGGGAATGAAAAACAAAAGACCAAAAGCAAACAAATAGACAGTACCTTTAACATAGCTCCCATGTCTCGAACTATTGGCAGTGCAGTCTGAAAAAAAGAAATGTAATTGTTTCACACAGTCCCATTTCCTAATTTCATCATGTGTGGGGTGCAGAGTAACAGGACTGTTGAGGATTGTGTGTTGGTGAAGAAGGGGGTCTGTGCTCCACCCCAGGAGTGGCTGGATTCTTAGATGCAGTAAAGTCAATTAATATTTCAGTTGTTTTTGTCAACAGGAATACCTACTGGTTCTCCTGGAGGTCCTGGGGGTCCTGGCTTCCCATCCTTTCCTGGAGCTCCCTTTAATAAGAGACATTGAGCAGGGCCAATCAAAGCAGAGCCACACTGAACACAATAGGAGAGTCACCTGAGTGAACTGCAGCCCAACAAGACAACGACATAACCCTTCTGTATTAAATCACTGCACCTTTAATTAAAGAAATTATGCTATGTCTTTTTAAGTGTTTGCATTTTGACAGAAAATTCCAGCATACATGCTCACTTACATCCTTCCCTGGGATTCCTGCAGCTCCTGGTAACCCTGGGGATCCGCGAAGCCCCTGAAACAGAGACACCAATGGATGCACTGCAGAAGAACAATCTGGGCTACTGCAGCATTTTATACATTAATGTACAAAATTGGTTCCTCTTTGGGTCTTAGAATTAAGTGTTATTAAAGGGATAGCATATAGTTTATTCGAAACCTTTCTGGCTCAGGAAATGGCAACTTGACAATAAGGTTGAGACTGACAAGACCCCTCTGCTTTCCAGGCAAAGAATTAGGGATCTGCTGCAATGGTTAAGATGGTGTGGAGGGAGAGTTGAGAGACAGATATGCAAAAGTGAGTTTAAAAGTCAAGATATTTGTGCAGTAGTTTGTGTAACAGGCCAAAATTAAAGTTAGACTTCCTTTCAACTTTTGTTAAAAAAATAAATTTTTGTAGTTCAGTCAAACTCTTATTAATGCGACGAGATGACAATGTTTATAGTGTAGGAATACCATATTTAATATTTATTTAGTGTAACTCGATGGGCTGAAGAAATGGCACACTGACTATAACATTGAGGCTGATAAGACCCCAATAGAGATAGAAATAGAATTAGCTGGTTAGCTGGGCTAATTAGAGGGAACCTATTAACACCATTATAGAGTTCTTTCATGACAGAGCGTTGTCAGGTTTGGCTTGTGTCTTTTCAGCAGGTATGTCAGATAGCCAGGAAAATGGCCTTGAGACCACGCAGAAGTGCTCTACGGGAGTGTCAGAGTTAGAGGATGAGAGTCCTAGAGAAGGAGGCTGAATCTCTGAGATGAATCAGCCTGGACAAAGAAGTTTGTTGACCATAGTACAACGCCTGAGGACTGACAAAAATGTTTTTGTACAAAGACAGTTTGAGAGGTCCTCCAAGTTGTCATCCATGCACACAATTAGCTGGGCTTTTGCAGTAATGTCAATATATTCTTTGAACCAATTCTTACTGTAACTGTTATAAGATGGCTTCAGACAAAGACTCAATTTCTCTTGCTACTGTGGATCCAATTGACATGATCAAGACTGCCATCTTTATTTCCATTTGCTTTGAAAGCTTTTGAGTCAGTGGCCAGTCATTTGTTCTTTAACTACTTTGCCATTTGTGCATAATTTCTTTTTGCTTTGCCAGTGAATGATAAATGCAAAATGATGTTTCAGTGAAGACCTTATCTTTTGCTGCTAGTTTAGAAAATTAATAACCTTTTAACTTTCTAAATGGCCTTCAGTTTGCTAAATTTCTTTATATGAACTTGCTGTTTTTTTCTCTTTTTAGATAGTTTCGATTGTTACAAGTTTACAAGTGGGTTGCAATTGATTGAACTCAAATATAAATTGTTTGATCTGTTTGATTGTTATAAACCCGGCATTGACTGGTCATCAGTGATCTATGGGCTGGAGACCACTGGTCTAGAATATAAGAGACAGAGAAAAGAGCCTGATCCAAGTGCTAAGTCCTAAGGGATATAGATAGGGTCAACCCAGGGAACTGTTTTATATTTACTTAGTCACTAAACTATAAATTCTACAAAAATCCTATTGTCTTTAATCTCTCCTATGAATTCTTTCATTCTTATGAAAAAGGGAATACAGTATCATCACACAGAACTGCACTATTCCTTTATTCTGCTAAAGTGATAATAAGATATCTTCTTACTTGAACACCTGGCTCCCCATGAGGTCCAACTGGGCCCTGCAAGACAGCACAAACATGATGTCACTGGTGTTCCCTGTAAATCCCTGAAAATCCACAGAGCAACCCTTCTCTTTTGCTTTTATCTCAGATGTATGGAAAAAAAAACTAGATTTAATGACCTGCCAGAGAACTTCAATTTTTCAAGAAATAGCAAACAATATGTAATTTTCACTCATGAAACAAGAATACTAGAATAATACAACAGGGCACACAAAAAAATTGAAAAATGGAAGAAAACATAAAAATTAGGTAACATGTTCAAAGAAGAACTTATCACACTGCAGCCCAGATGTCACCATCAACAATGTCACACTGCAGCTACAGCAGAAGAAATTAGACAACTTTACAAACTATGGGAACCACAAAGTAACTACAATAAACAGGAGTGCAGGAGGAGTATGTGATAATGCTGTGTGGACACATGGCACATTCATTGTCTTGGAGGTTTAGAGAGTGCTCTTGACAAACCTTCTACTAATTTGTTTTGCCACAGTGGTACTTACTTAAGAGAGTTTCTGGATATTACAGAAAAAAACTTTTAAAACTCAAATTTAAAACACCTTCAACTTCATGCATTATTTCCACGTAGATCAGCATGTGCTCTACTTACTGGAGGTCCAGGCATTCCCATTCCAGGTTCTCCCTTCTCTCCTGGATCACCTGGAACTCCAGGCACACCTCTTTCCCCCTGATGTACAGCAGGAAAGAAGCGGTGATGCACAGAATAGTAGGGATGGTGTTGGGTGAGTGATGCACTACATCAGGTCTGCGTCAAATGTAACACTTTGCATTTAGACTTTACACTTCTAATTCTGTCTTTTCTGACCACAAAGTCTTTTGCTTCATGTTTGCCATATTACTTCAATGCTTTGTTGCAAATTTCTTGTGCCTTGTAGTATTTGAGATTGGTTTTCCATACAGACAAGCTTTGTGAAGTGGCTGGGAAATTGTAGACTAATGGACATTTCCTCACACCTCAGCCACTGAACTTTGTAACTCTTTTAGAATTGCCGTTGGCCACATTGGCATCCCTAACTATATTTCTCCTTGCCCAGCTGATCAGTTATTAAGGACAGCTTGACAATCTCTGGGTGCTTTACACTTCTTGATGATTGTCTTTATATTATGTCTTTTAAATGCACAGTTTTATCCCTGGTTGTTATAAAAGCCCCTTGGTCTTCATGGTTGAATTTTTGCTTAAGAATTCACTACCTGACTGAGGGATCTTACAAAAATAGGTAGTGCATATTTACTTTGAAATCACGTGAACCACTATTATTGCACACAGATGCCAATCAATTATGTGGTCATGGTAATTTTGGGCACCTGAAACCTAAATTTGACAAAGGGTTTGAATTGAGTTATTCAATTGTGGCCATTTTCTTTTAATATTAGTTATATATTTACTTGATTTGTGATTTTTGCTTTGAAAGTGTTGAGTAGGTTGTGTAGATAAAAAATAATTACTACCTCAAAATTCAAGACAACTCTACAAGGGTAGGAATACTTTTGTATGGTAATGTACACCATCAAAGTAGGACATTAGGGGAGGGTGTTATTTGTGAGGCACTGTACACAGTGTACACAGGCACTATATATTGTAGATAATATGACAATTGCTTTTTTAGAAAAAACAGTTTCTGAATATGGGCTGGTGGTGTGTTGGCTGAAAACTATTGAGTCTTTTCTCTCAGCCTCACATTATTACTGTGAGGCTTCTTGGCCGCATCAAAATACTGACACCTACCTTTGGGCCCCGGGATCCTTTTGGACCTGGTACTTCTTCTCCCTGTAAAATAAAGTAACAAAAGAATGTTAAATTCCATCCAAGTATTTTCAATCTTGTTATCTACTACAATAGTATGCAAAGGACAAGTTGGAACCTTAACACATGCCACTGATAGGTATTTTATTTCTACAATCACATGCTCCATACATTATGTAACAACAAGAACCACTGTAGCTGCAGCACATCTACTCCTTCAGCGAGACAAAAAAACAACAAAGTGTAACACCAAGGTTTATAATTACACTTAGGACTAAGTGTTAAGAATATTAAAAAAACTTTCTGTGGTCTTGAATAGATAACAACCTTAGCATAACATTCAGTAGCTCCACTAATTCAAGCTTTTGGAAATGCATCTGAGATGTGTCTTTCTGATACACAGCACGTCTTAACTTTAAAATATACCAGGACATCATCAACTGGATCCATATTTAACACCTTCAATATTGTAGAGCCCAACATCAGCACTGCCTAATTTACTACGTCTACGTGGAGTGGGACTCTACCTGTAAGTCACCTGGTAATCATCATAAGACAACCAACCAATGGTGAATCCTTTGGGTGGAGAAGGACACCACACCTTGCTTTAAAACTAATCACCAACCATGATTACAAGACTTAACTCTCTCCAACTTGAAACCTGGCATCCTGATAAGCTATTCAACCACATGACTATAACCACTATTGTCCTTTCCTGGAAGACTTTCTCTGGAACAAGAGAAATAATGAGACTAGCTAGCCAAATCTAATTCTGCCTGATCAATGTAATTTACACAATCAGACTTTTGCTGACATGCCTGAATATTGATGTAAATTCAGTAGTAGCAGCTACAGCCAGGGCTAATGAACTAAGTTTCTCCTCACCCACGTCTAGCCTGTGGCTGGACTCAAGCAAGACTTAGCCCTGGGCTAAGGGGCAGGTTGTACAAAAACTGTTGGATAAGCCACTTGAGATCGATTCTCAGTGTATTTCTTCATATTGTTGAGTACTGTCTTCAGGATTAAGGGCTAAATTCAACTTCTCTCTTTTTTCCAGTTCTGACAGGACAACCTATGGCAATAGACTGATTTAAATTACTAGACTGATAACATCAAGTGTTATAATCAATATTATCAATGTCAGGCAATCTTAAGTGAGTGACTAAGTGAAATTGTCAACCATTTGTATCAAATCAGATTGATTTACATATACTGTATGTTCATTCTTATTGGTTTGTAACTCATTTAATTGTTAATTTAAATATATATATATATTGTAGTATACTTTGAAGCTGTATGCAGACATTACATTTTTGGTTTTGTCTGATTGATTAATAGTCGCCATAAATATAGTTTTGTAATTTACTATTCCAATTTCTAATTGGTCCCATAAATTCAAACCAAACCATCTTATCAATACAAAGACACAACCTCTGATATATTAATGAAATTCAGCAGCAAAAGCTAAAAAGAACTTCATTTAGTAAAATTAAAGCAAACTATTTTCTGAAACTTCTGAAACTGAAACTTCTTTAATGCACTGCAAGGTCAACATAAAGACAAAATATAGTCACAGGCTTTGAGACAATTAATAGGCGTCTGTATAGATTCAATACAATCAAGATTATTTCTATGTAAAGTCATTCATAATTTGTATACATAATAATCTTATTTTTCACAATGAAATGCATGGGTTTCTATTTTTCTCCAGTCCTGCTGGGCTAAGCTAAAAGAAAAAGCTCCAGAAAAAATATTGCCATTAACGAAGCTGCTTTTCTTTATACTTTCCAGTTTGCTCCTTGAACAGTGATGAACAGAAATAGTCAGAAATCCTTTCTGATTACATAGATACCCTGCTGTTGTAAGACTGCTTAAAATTTCACTGTCATCTCTCAGGCCTTAAAGCAAGCACTTGGCCCCCATGGTCACACTGTTCTCTTTCACGCACTTCATTCACCAATGGATTCTAACGCTACCGTCTGAAAAATGGATTCAGATGTTTAAATATCTCCGCAGTTTTGTGAGTCTGTGGTTACATGTAACCCTTGATCTACTGCATGTATTCATAGTAACATTTGAGCTTTTGCTCAATGCTATAGTTTTACCTTTCACCATAGCAGTAAAAATAAAAACATAAAGCAGCTTATGACAAAGCCTAAAGAATATTTTAGGTGGTTACAGATGCTAATAACAATATTACACTGCAACTGTTCACTGTGTCAGGATTTCTACCATTTATTAGAATTAGCACTGCAGCTGATTCCAGCAGTTCTGCTTTGCGTTTGTTTCTATTCAGTCTCTTTCAGATTGGCTGAGTTGTGCATTTATGCATACAATGCTTTAAAATTGTAACTTCTTTCATAACTACTTAAGCAGCAGTCATGCTTTACATACCCCTTCATTTGAAATCTTTTGAATAAAGAAGAATGAAATCCCCAAGCACAATTAAATTTCACCTGCTTTACATTCACTATCATTACTCATTAAGGCAATGCAGGTTTGACTCATGATGTACACTGAAAAGGAATGGAAACATTCATTGACACCAATATCTGTCTGCTACCAGAAGTTAAAAAAAGGATCTACAGAAATACAGTGTACAGCAATTGTTTTCACTACAGCTCTGCTAATCCATAATTTACCGGCTTTCCTGGCATTCCCAATCCTGGTATTCCGGGTTCACCTTTAGGACCAGGAGGTCCTGGAGGACCAGTTACCCCACCGGAGTCTCCCTAAAATAAGAGCAAAGGTAGTATTGAATACTAAATGTCACATAGAGATTTCTAAAAAAACTGCAGTGTTTTTTTAAAAAAAGATAGATTTGTCGGGACACCCTCCAGATAATCATTCATGTTGAGGTTATTCTCCCACCATTAGGTTCATGTATTGTACAAGATCTATAAAATCTACTCTAAGAAGTTACACATCAGCTGATGTACAGTATCTAACTGTTTGATACAAATCTAACCTTTCTCACTTTCACAGCTGTTGCTTGCCTTGTTAGCGATTCTTCAAGTATTATGGAAACATAATAAAATAGGGTGAGGCAATAGTGCACATTTCACAGATAGACATATCTGACTCTCATCCCTCCCTTGTTAGTGAGCTTGTATATAAATGGGTGATACCAAATTGAAGTGGTTTAAGAGGAAAATTGGAATCCAAAAGTCAAGAGAAATAAAAAGGTTTCTCTTTTGAAAACGGTTCTTGGAGGAATATGCTATGCTATACTCTGGCACCTGCTGATATAAAACTGTGCACTCAGGCAGGTGCGGTGCTGGTCCTGACTCACTCCCTGAGCTATTACGACAGAATCTTTATCACTGCAAAAGTTAGAATGAACAGTAAAAGCAAAAAAGAAAATATACAGTACACAGCAGCAAGCAATACAAGAACAACTGTAATGAGAAATAAATTGTTTGTCTAAATACAGGAAAGAGCAGACAGTATGAACTATCTAAATAAAAATATGAAGTTAATTCCATTGTACACTTTAAAGGGAATGAAATAAAGAATCACCTTTTCTCCCTTGCTTCCATCTTTTCCTGGCACTCCTGGATCTCCACGTAATCCCTGGTAAAAGAGGGGAAACAATTTGGATCTGCTTAGTCCAAAGGTATATGGATTTCCCTGCTAGTCTTCTGAAGATGACAGTATTACAGAAGAGCCATTTTCTTCCCTAGGATTTGTGCAATCCATCTCTCCTTTATTCATAAGGACAGACGCTCATTACACTGAGCAGGTGTGAAGAACAGATTGCGCTGCTACCAACATTCTTCCACATAAAACTTTAAAATCTGACTGTATTCACCAATTAATTCTCAAATTTGATTACTTATCATCTGTGTAACAATTCACCCTCCAGTCTGGCAGCTGATCACAGCAATATAAAATTACTCTGTGACAGGAAGCAATGCAGTCCTGCTGAGTTCAATTTGTATTTGTTACCTCTGCTCCTGGTAAGCCTCTAGGTCCAGCTGTCCCTGGGGGTCCTTCTTTACCCTGTTAAATTGCACAATAAAGCCACTCGTAACTGCCCACTGACAAACATCACCTGTAATTGATCAACTTGCAGCTCCACACCTTGATGCAACAATGCAGTCATACTCTTACCTTATCAATATGCAATAAGTAACCTCTGCCCTTTGTTTATAACAGTATGTAGATTTTATTCAGGTACTTAAATGTAATGAGAATAAATAGGACATTTATGTCATGTTTACAGCTTGTTAAATCACAATGGATTTCAGCCAAATCCATTCTCGCTCTCTGTGTCCCACTGAGCAATGCAAGAATCTCTCTGAACAATAAACCAAATTATCTGTCTAGGCCAAAAAGCCAGCAGTGTTTTCATTACAGAAAGGGAATTGCAGCAATCTCCTTGATTTTTCCCTGACTGTGAAAATTTCAGTTATTTGAACTGAAAAGTACTGACTTGACATTTTGGTAAAACCTGCAGCTGGTCAACTCATCAAAAACAAAATAAAACTGAAGACTGAGTTAAAAAGTGTAAGGCCAAACCAATTAGAAAAAAAGTGATGTAACTGGTTTTGTAAAATCTTTTCAAGAAAGTTATAAGATATACTGTAGGTTTTGATTTCAGATCCTAGATTGATGACCACTTTCTTACATTTGGAAGTTCAGGGTGCGTTTAGGTGTGCAAATGTGTGCCTGAACCAGACAGCACTTTAGCAGTGTCTTGCTTTTGAAATTTGCTACCTTTTTTCATGGAATAAACGCAACCTTTTATCTGTAAGGGGGCACAAGGCAGAATTCAAGCCTGATTTTGTTCTGTGTATTTTAGAAAATGTGGCACAGATTTGCCTGTAATTTTTATTGTAGGAACACCTTCAACAGCTTCAGAATCACGGTTGCCAATGAAATCAGCACATCTCTGATTTGCATACAGTTGGTGTGATACAAAACAAGAACATACCTCTGAGCCTGGATTTCCTATAGGACCTGGTAAACCTGCTTCTCCTTTTTCCCCCTGTAGACAGAAACAATAGATTCATGATTTATGTTCGGATATAAGAGACCTAAGGCTCCTAAGAGGGGTCATTTAAAGAAATGAATTCTTATAAAGTCTCTCTTGGGTTGAGCAACAGAAACATTCAAGAACACTTAAACTACAGCCAGAAGGTCTGAATTTCTTTTTGTTTTGTTTGCATCCTCCTTGCATTTTCTTAGGTCTAGAGATCCTTAATCCTCATTTAAAGACTGGAGTTTTACATGTTTTCTTTTTATATCAAAGGATTTTCATTTTCTTTTACCTTTAGGCCTTGCAGTCCCTGGATCCCCTTCTCACCCTGAGAGGAAATATCAGGCAACATGTTAGGCAGATGTACACCTAGTTTCCCTCAAAAGAGGTGCATTAATTCACAACAGGTTCTGCCTCCAGTTGCAGTTTACATGTACTGGATGAATGTACATTTTGATGAATACCAACATTGTCTTGAAGGGTCTTATTGCATTTATAATGCAGACCTAAAAGTACCTAGGGAGAAATAAAATTGTTTAGAGCTTTGAATGTTAACAGTAACAAAAGTGTTAGTGTACTGTAAGTACAGTAAAAGCGATGGAAGTGTATTTCTGACTCAACCGATCACACCACTTGTTTCAGGTCACATGTTAAACATGCAACATTAAGATTTTGTACTTAATTTTTTCCATCTCTCATTCATATAATATTTATAGAAAGTTTTGCTTTAAAATGTACAATATTTATCTTTCATTTGCTTGTATTATTCTTTTAGCTCCACAATTCTCTGTGATAACAGGACAAATTAAACAAAGCAGATAAAGAAGTAAGAGCAGATTGTTTTCTTTATTTAATCAATCCAGTACCTTGCAATGACCAGTACAGGCTTTGTACAGTTGTATCCAACAGAGAGTCTTGGCAAAGGCACCAGAGCCTAACCTGGCAGAACACAGCAGGAAGGGACTGCACCAGTCCATCACAGGGCACGCCACTGCACTCACACGTGTGTGCAGGACAGTTTAAAAGACAAGGTTTTGCCAAGACAGAATGTCTGTGGACTGGGAGATAACCAACGCAAAGGAAGAAACCCCACAGAGCTCTGGGGAAAGCATCCGAACTCCACACAGAAGGTATTGCAGGCCAGAGTTTAATCTGGTACTCTAGAGCTGAGAGGTAGCAGTGCTAACATCCATGAGACCACAGCCACTTCATTCATACTCCCACTCAAACTATTGTTTTTATTGTTGTTGGTTCTAATAGTTAGTGGTTTGTGTTATCCAAATTCCGATCCATTAGAAAGAAGTTCTTTAGTCTTAATATTCAGTTTTGGGAATTTTGCTCATACTTACATCTCCCTTTTCTCCCTTCTGTCCCTTTTCCCCTGGTTCACCCTGATTACAGACAGCAAGCAAACAAGATTACAGATGGTGGCACAAGCTAAAGAAAAAAGCTCAAATTAAAGTTTGAAGTAAAGAAAGGCTTTTTATTAATGCTATTCCAAGTATTGAAAAAAGGTTGAACTGAAATTCTGCTCAAACACACTGTAAATCAATTTTAAAAATCTATTAGTCCTTTCTGTGTCCTTACTTTAGAATTCAGAATTTTGCATTTTGTTCTTTAAAAGAAGACACACTTACAGATCCAGTTAGATGTCTTAAACCATGAGCTGTCATCACCTGAAAAGATAATAAAGATAGATAAACCATGTTTTATCTGATGTTGTTTAAATGTAAGTGAAAATGTACATTCAAAGCCAGAATCAAAGCAGTCCTGTAAAAATTTTGATTAAATGTTCCTGGGGATTCTCAATACTTCTAAGCTTTCCAAGTTGACAGTTAATGAAAATCCTACACAAAACAACAAAGAAATACACAGACAGTACTCCTCTCAGCTGGACGAAACAGCAAGCATCAGAAGATCTTGTATTTTCCAAAAAATATTACAATGTTGTATAAAGATTGCTTCAACATTGAATTTAGTATTACGTAAAGTCTTAATTTAAACTTGCCCATTATCAGAAAATGCCAGGAATGGAATTCAGAATGAAGGGCATTCCACTGTGACGGTTCTGAGCAGAGTGCACTCTATAGCTGTTACACCTTTGGCAAATGCTACATCCTTGGGGCTTTTCTCTCCTGTCCTGCAGTTGAGCTTCCCTCTGGCAGCAGCCAGCTCGGGGACTGGCGGTAATTATCTGCGTTTACCCTGGGAAGACCAAAAACTGCAGCTTTCCTCTACAGAGAGTGACCGCCTGCCGCACACAATCAGGATCCTGAACCTTGATATCCCCCAGAGTAAATTCCACTCCCAGCCTCAGAAATGACATTGCAATTGGAGTAACTTATCTTTCTAAGGCTAACTGATTCTTCAGACAGGGCTATTTTCAGAAACAATACACAGGAAGATTTCCACAGACTGCCACCACTTTATTGCTCAGTGGGTTTGAAACTGTTTTTACTTTAATTTTTACTCCATCCACTCTTGTAATGGGTGGTGGTGTCTCAACATACAAAGGTAAACAATGTTTGCTAATGCCTCCCAGTGTCTTCATCGGTGCACAATACTGTGTAGTAAGTTTAGTTCCAGTGGTATGTGTGTGTTTGCCTACAGTTCAATCATTAAGATTAATGCAGACCTAATGCTGTTTAAGGTAAGGAGAGCAACTAATGTTAATCAAGTATGAAAGATCCACTGAATTATTGAAAGTCAAATATGACTGGTGAGCTCTTTGAATAGTAAAGATTTTAAAAGATTCTGTAGCTGTTTCCAACACCGACAATGTTTTAGCAATATGTTTTCTATGTTGCTTTTTATACACTGTTGCCTGCTTATTTTTGGCTGCTCATTTATTTCAAATTTAGTCATCACTTCTCCTTGTCAAATGTCATTCACACAGGATGGCTGACATGCCATCTACAGTATCAGTTATGCACAACAGCAATTTTGTGTTGGCTATATTAATCCCTTTCAATATGGCCCCCAGAAAATAAACCAGAAAAGGTTTATAGAAAGATTAATAACCCACACTCTGTTTTTGCAGAAAGGCATGGAAGTGCTTTACCCTAGAGCTTTTCCTGTACATATTATTAGAAGTTTATCCACTTTTTGACCTTGTTTTCTTCTTCACATTAGAACAGTACACAGTACAGAAAGGTACCACTGGCAATTTATGTACATACATTATAAAAAAATAGCAACAAAGCTATTTCAAGAAATACAACAGATCTCATAGTAATGTAATAATAGAGTCCCTTGGTGTAGTAATTCTCCCAACATGTGCAGCTGAAATGTATTCAAGGTGCTGCAGTGAAGACCATGCCCTTCCATGTACCACCAGCTGAAAATCACCTCTTAGGGACTGAGGAGGACTGAGGAATGGGCTTTGTGTGGCCTCAAGGTATTGTACAACAGGATGGTGTCCCGTTTCTAAAGAAAGGCTTTCCACAACCAGTCTCACAGGTTGCAGTGCTGAGTGTTTATTTAGGAAAGCTTGATATTATCACAGACAAGTGATGCACTCCTATGAGGTGCAGATGATAGAGTTTTACCTGAGCAAACCCAGTGGGGTAGCTGAATTACAAACTCCTTACTGAACAACCTAAACTTTTATTATAAAACAGGCTAGTTGGACCCAATGCCCTCTTCTCATTTGAAATATTTATTATGTTCTGATTTTTAAGGGGTTATGTTATCTTAGTAATTGAAATGTCCTTGCATATACATATAATATACATATATTGGTCATTTGCAATTAAGAAAATCCAGGATTATAAAAAGAAATATGGCTTATCTTTTGCCTATCAGTAATTAATTTGTTATTAATATTATTATATACTACACCAGCTACCATAACAGTAACAGTTGTTATGTAACAGTTGTAAGCACATCAGAAGACACATGTGGAAATGTATTTCCTATGAAGAGGATGTACTTTACACAAAGGATTGTGGGAGTACAGAACAAGACACCCAGGCAGTAGCCAAAATATTATTCATTCACAAATTCACCTTTAATTTTCTCTGAATAAAAAAAAAATTCTCTCTACAGAAATTTCTTATCATCTTGTTTTCATACAATGAATGTTACGAGTTCAGAGTGAGTGGGGGGGAATACTATGCTCTCTCAATGTTTTGCTTTCAGGAGAGGTTCTCCATTCACTTTTCCTTGAGTCACTGTAGTATTTAAATTCTTTGCAGAAAGAGCCACTGAGGTCTATTTGATTAGTCTGAGCAGGACCACATTTAAAAGCCATTCATCAAATTCTCTTCCACCAGTAGATGACTGCATTGTGTTTGTCTTTCAGGTGATCATCCTGACATGTGTTTGTTTATACGGTACACGGGTTCATGTTTTGTATGAGTTTCTAGACAAAAAAAATGTATGTTAAATGTGTGATGCTTTTGCCTTAATTCAGATACTGTACAATATGATTTTGTGTTCTGTTCCATGACAGCATTCACTCACTGCATGCCTTTGGACACAAAACCCAGCTGGAAATCTATCATTGACAGGTGAGACAAAATGTACCTGCAGATGAACATTTCAGCACTCCTCTAATTCACTCTACACAAGCAGAATACACCGCATTAAGCATCTGTAAGATGCTCATGGAAAGAATTTTAAAATACTGATGTTGTAAGAAAAAAGCTTTAAACAACATAAAATCGTTCTGGTAATCTAAACACAATCAAACCCGGCTATTCAGTAGAAGCACCAGAAAAGGTTGATTGCAATTATACATCTGATTGAAGGAATGACAGAACAAATAAAAAGACAACATACAACAATAATGCACCAATTTATTGATTTCTACATCATGATAAAAACAACCTGCATGAGCTTCCCTGTTAAGATGAAATCTACTAATATTAGTAATTCATGTGGCTTTGGTCCATAATCATGTTAATAACATTTAATGAAAGTTTTCTTATAAAAAACAAATCATAGGATATAAGAGAGTAAACTTTCTATGTGGACAATATGCTTGCAGTATCATCACCTTTTAAAAATACAACTGCAAAAGGTTCTTTAAATTTAAGACTTATTTTTTTCATCAAAAAACACAACTGAGGAACAAGAACTAATTTTATGTTACTTACTGGTCCCGGTGGGCCTCTTGGTCCAACTTCTCCCTAATCAAAGGTAAAGAAGACAATTACTGGAACTACATTTCATTTTCCAGCCTCATGAGTTAAAAAGAAGTATAGTATGTGTTTTAGAGTTCTGAATACTACGATATACAACATAGAAAAGAAGGATGGCTGATCGTTGCATCTTTCAGGGACAGAGTAAACTTCTTTCTGTACTGTGGAGTTGTGAAGGTGAAGAATACCTACTAAGACAACTCCCAACCAAACGAGACACAAAAAAGCAGTGCTTCAGGGGGCTTCTGATCAAATGTGAACTCTTGATACATTTGCTCTTAATGTTCCCCACAGTGCTTTCAGCCTTACGGTCGTAAGCTCTGTCCAGAGGACAAAAGGAGGTTGGAAGCATATCTGCACCTTGTGGAAGTATGGAACATGCTTTGCACCACTGGCAGTTCAGCACTATCATGTCTTCTCAGTGACTGTCGAAACTTCACTGTTTCAGGTGCTTTGAACTAAACAGGACTTTTTTTCCTGGCCCAAGAGTCTTAGAAATAACTCAAAAGCTCAGCAGGTGTGAGCCTGGTCAGTACCTGGATGGGAGACCTCCTGGGAAAAACTAAGGTTGCTGCTGGAAGAGGTGTTAGTGGGGCCAGCAGGGGGCACTGTGTGGGTCCTAATGCCCCATTATAGTGGCGGGGACACTATACTGTTAACAGGCGCCATCCTTCGGATGAGAGGTAAAACCAAGGTCCTGACTCTCTGTGGTCATTAAAAATCCCAGAGTGTTTCTTGAAACGAGTAGGGGTGTAACCCTGGTGTCCTGGCCAAATTTCCCATTGGCCCTTACCAATCATGGCCTCCTGATAATCCCCATCTATGAATTGGCTTCATTAATCTGCTCTCCTCCCCACTGAGAGCTGATGTGTGGTGAGTGTTCTGGCGCACTATGGCTGCCGTTGCACCATCCAGGTGGATGTTACATATTGGTGGTGGTGGAGGGGAGTCCCCATTACCTGTGAAGTGCTTTGAATGGAGTGTCCAAAAAAGCGCTATATAAGTGTAAGCAATTATTATTATTATTATTATTATTATTAGTAGTAGTAGTAGTATTATTAAAAGAAGATGTTTTGTGATAGAGCACATGAGTGTTATTATAAACATCTCTCAGTGAGTGTGAGTAATGGAGGAGAAGGGATAGCAATGGACAGTGCTTCTCCAAGAAGCAGAGATCGTTAAAATGCTGCAGTAGGAAGCTCAGAGTCGTCTGTTCAAGTTCATGGTTTCCTGACTCATCCACTGTGTCTTGTTTTCTTTTTCCCAATAGCTTTAAGCCCTGGAGGAAACTTGGAAAATGAATTTTGTTTTATAGATAGTAAAAAAAATGTTATAGAATGAGATTTCACCAAATGTTCAGTCTACATCATGTAATACTCCATGTGCCACATAGCTTATGATATGCTAATTACCCGAGCTTAAATTTTTATTCTTTAAAGAAATAAAAACAGTGAAATCTTGAGTGATATTTGGTTGACCTCTTCATGTTCTACTCTTGTTTATTTCTACGTAGTATTTTCAGGTTTAGCCTTCTGATTTGATAGTTCTAAAGCTGCACATTCACAGTCATTCTGAAGGGATCTGAAGGAATAGTGTGTGCTAGTAGGTTTACGAAACCTGCTGAAGAGGTGTGGTTGTGAAAACACGGTCAATAAAATAATTCTAAACTATCCCACAATGCCATGCCTTTCATAACCTGTCAGCACTAAAGGGTAATTAATACTTCACCATTTTTAAAAGTTTTTAAAGACTAATGCATGTAAGAGGTGATGTTAATATGAAATTATAATTTTGCAGTTATGCTGTTTTTTTCTTTTTTACCAGAACTGAATACATATTGATAAAATCTTCATAAGTATTTTTCTGAAAAAGGATTATTCAGCTTAGTAGACTTTTTCAATGTACAGGGTCATTTCTTTCTCTGTTTGATAGGTGATGATAGTTGAGTTTTTCTCATAAAATTGCACCGTTCCATACCACAAGCACAGTTCCTGAATAAAAGCTAAATGAATCCTCATGTGGGGTAATTAAAGTGAATCTATGCAGTTCCAGCTTTCAGCCACCATGCAACAGCCACTGGAAGGAATGCCTGCACAGTACCTTCTCTCCTTTCATTCCACTGGCTCCTGCTTCACCCGGGGCGCCCTGGGGGAGGACAGCTTCATTAACAAATAATTCTCATTCAAATGTGGACTGAAATGATGCTAAATGTAAGCACGTACAGAATCCCCTCTTTCTCCTTTCAGCCCATCTTTTCCAGGGGCACCAGGGTCTCCCTTTTCTCCCTGAAAGGAACCAGAGAAAGAAGGATAGCAAAGCGCTTTTCTCATAAGCATTAGTAAACCAAAGACTTCTGGACACCTGGAATATTCAAGATACAAGGATTTTAAATGTTGAAGTGTCAGACACAATTCTTCTACTGAACGATCTCTATTAATTTTTACCGCATGTCAAATCAAGAATTTGCTAGACATTTGAAATGCATTGTAAAGACAGTATACTTGCGTAAACCCTTCACATCCTGTCTTAAATAAATCTAGGTCATGATTCAAGGTCTGCTTCTTTGTCCAACAGATGGCACTAGAGCTCCACAATTAAGTCTCTTTTACCAAAAAGGACACTTGGATTCGGTATATTAACATTAAATGGAGGCATGTATACTGACATAAACAACACTAAATAAAGAAACACACCAAAATTGGTTTCCAAATGAGTCAATCTTATAAATGACAAAAAAGAATAAAAAGCTATTTATTGGAAGGTTGTCAGTTTACTATATTTAAAGTTTTATAACTTCAAAGATACTTCAGTTGTTTTAAGTTACTCAGAATCTCAATCATATTTTAAATGAATTTTAAACACTTCATTACTCAACACAAATGCCTAAATTGTATTTGTACTGTCACATTTACACCTCAAAGTATGTCCCCTTGTGTTCAAATGATCTGTGTATCTTCTAGAAAAGTTTAGGATGATGCAGGCATATTTTGAATGAAAAGCCATTTGAGAAAAATAGATTTTGGCTCCAGGATACTTTTAACACCATGAATTTTCTGCTGTTTTTTACCCTGCAAGCACTGCCATTTTATTTTCTCATCACGTATAGTGAGAGAAATTAAAAGCCCTTTTGTCTTGTAATCCAGCCTGTTGCTTCCCATAAATTCCCCTAAATGAATAAAAGTACAGCATAGCCCATAAATACTGAAATGCAACAAAATAATTATCCTTCCTGAGTCTCTGCACCTGCATCAAGTTTGCTGCAATGCAATCTGCAGATCTTGCACAGTGCACACACACTGTACAGTACCATACAGAACATGTTCATTAAATGCTTTAAACACTTAGTTCTTCTGTGTGGAGAAGCACGTTTTTTAAATAAAAAAAATAAGCAAACAAACATTAATGAATTAATATAATTTATTTTTCTAACTGCTTGTACTAGCAGAATAACCTAATGGAATGTTATCCTGTCAAAATTCTCCACACACAGGGAATGTGAAAATTCTGCCAAGTTTGTACCTCCCTGATGAGAATCTAGTAAAGAAAAAAATAAATCAATAACTGTTGTATACGGTACATACACATGTAATAAATGCATATTAAAGCATTTAAAAACGGGTGCTAGGTGATTTTAGCAGACTTTTTGACAGATTTTTTTTCCTTCATTAGACGTTTGCCCAGATTTCTAGTTCTCTGGCTGTCTACCAGCCTAAACAAACCCCCCAAAGAGTCAGGTGCAGGTGAAATTAATAAAACAGAGCAAGGTACCTAGTACCTGTTATTGAACTTAATCTTCCCACTCAGGTGTACCAGACACGGGCCACACCGGAGTCAAAGGCTGCTACTCACACAATACAGAGTATAATATTAGGTACATACAACAATAAACAACACACACGATAACTTAAATTAGTAATCCAAAGATCTCAGAGTCTGATTTTGTTCACACGAGAGGTGGTCCTGCTTGTAAATCAGGTAAAAACACCAGCAGACAACACTATGATACACACTGAAACACTTAAGAGAAGCAGCACCAGTCCAGGACACACAGAAGATACTGTGCCATGAAGTTAGGTTTGCTCTATTATTCGCAAACAGTCAATCGGGTCATATGGTGCCTTTAAATCAGCTAGCCCTGTGTAAGCCATCTATACTTTTAGTGTCCACTATTTGTTTAAAAACAAACACGTAAACTATGTGGTGTTGCAGACAGACCTTTGAATCAGTAAAGAAATGATGACACCTACAGTGTAATTTTACTCTGTTACAGTATGTGGCACAGTTGGTACCACGAAACATTTGATGGCAACAATGGTCATGGTTAACTATTTGTTCTAATGGGTTTTAAAAAAAATAACATTGTTGTTGGCTGCTGTAATAACTGATTAATCAAAAATCTCAAAATGTGTCCAATATAATGCTGAGCAGCGGCATTATAATGAATAACAACAAGCTGAAAAATGGCATTTGTGTGCTCTCTGTACTTATTTTTAAGTTATAATTAAGTTAATTATTTTTATAATGTCATATTCCCTTTTAGTGTAGTAACCCCAAAAGATTGCATTTTATTCCTTATGCTTCAAGCACTGTGTTAAAAGCATTTAATAATGAATTATAGTGAATAAATTTGTATTCAGTTAATCAACAAATTTTATTGATGAACTAAATACCAATCCCCCTAAAAAGTTACAGAGATAGATAAAATAGAATGAAACTTGCAGGAACGTATCCTTATTTGGCTTGGGCCCTTATGAAGAGCCATCCTTTGGAAGTGTCACTGGTAAAGCCCTCCAATCTAAAAGTACAGGGTTTCTATGAATTTGAATGCACTGAAACATTTTTTCTACTATTTCTCCAATTTGGAGGATGTGAGGATATGCCTTGTTTCAAGACAGTGCCTAGGGAAGACAACAAGACTGTTATGAAATTCCTTCCTCCTAAATTAATAGCTTCTTGTAAATCTACTTCTGCCTAAAAAGTCCAAGCCACTACACATATGAACATACCTTTACAATATCAAGGTAAGTGACAGGATTTATTAATTCTGTTCTGTATTTAAGATGCATACATATATATTAATTCTTTTGATCTTATATTATTAACTGGCCCATTACTTCAGATGGGAACATTATCCTTTCAATATTACTTTTCCATTGAAATGTCACAAAAGTTTTAATTGCTCAATAATTATTAATTAAATAAAAATAAACTAAGCACATTAATTTTGCTTTATATATTAACGAATCAGAGCATAACCCCAAAACAGAAATTAATGTTTCATTGTCAGCTTTAATAATCATCTTTAATTCTTATTGATGGTGTAGCACCACTGACTACTGGTATAAAGTCTAGTATACTGTATGTATCTTCATCTGAGTCAGTTGCAATTTTAATGGTACATCTTTCCAGGTTGTAAACTCAGCTTAGAATTATTTGCACTGGAAAATAACTTAAAACAATGACTGGAGTGAATTCAAAACAACAGCAAATAAACTGACCCACCACTCATATTGTTTTTTCTTTTCTGCACTACATCTCACTGTAGTTCAGAGGTTTGCTATTTCTGCATTGGATCAGGAGAATATTGTATCCATTTTCTTATGAAGTAGGTTTTTAAACTACAAACTTAGAAATTAGAATTATATGTCTTTGTTTTATTATTCATGTGTTTTCTCCATTTTAATGTCAGGATTCGTAAAATCTTGAATATTTGTTGACTTCAAAGTGTGCTGCTTCAAGACCCTTGGTCAGAACCACATGCCTGCAGGGGTTTCAATAATGCAAACAATACATCACACGCTTTTCAGCACATTGCTGTCACTGAGAGATCAGTCTTAGTCTTTCTTCACTTGTGTATGCACAGTCACCAATGGATTGCCATTTAACACTCTTGCAATACACAACACAAGGAGAAAGTCGCTGCATTTTATCTTTTGTGCTGCATGAGTTACTGCACCCCAGGGTTCAATGAAAATGATTGCAGACCTTTTTGAAGCACTGTATATAATTACCATCTGCTGGTTATGAATTTCTGAAATGATATACAGGGCAAGGAAAAGGAGTGCTGCTACTTTCTATGCTTGCTGTTTAAGCAACAGTCACCAGAACCCAGAATTCTGTTTAACAACAACACTTTCATATCATGTCCTCGTGCCGCCAATGAACTTTCTGAGAGCCCTGAAGTCATGGTGGCATAATGGCATAGTGGTTAACATTGCTGCCTGCAGTGCCGGGTTCAATTCTGGATCTGGGATGCTATCTGTGTGGAGTTTGTATGTTCTCCCTGTGTTCACATGGGTTTTCTCTGGGTGCTCCACTTTTTTTCCAACAGTCCAAAATACAGTATACTGGTAGACTGTGAATGTGTGTACTGTATGCCTGTATTAGAGTCTGTCTTCCTGCCCTGCAGATGACTGGCGTTCTGTCCAGGACATACAGCACCCTGCTTTACCCCTGTGACCCTGAATTGGAAGAATCCGTCAGAAAATGGATGGATGGGTGGATTAAACTTACACATTAATTATTTCTCAATTTTTGATAATTACACAAGAAAAAAGCTTCAGGTAAACAAACTTGAAAATCTTTTTTTGTGGAGCTGAACAGAGAAATAAACAGCTAAACATCTGTGGGACTACATTCTAGGACAAGTGCATTTTCAGTGTTAATGTAAGATTTAACATTTTTGCTGCTTGCAGTGCCTCAGTATTTCACACTGAAGTCTTCGGTTTAAAGAAATTGGAAAAAAAATTGATTTTATAATTTTCCATTTTTGTTGTGAGTTATTTTTTCATTTTCATTTTTTCATTTCTTCCCACAATGGTCATGGGAGTTTGGAACAAGCTGCGTGGATGTGCTGTTGAACTTGTTACTCTGGCTTTTTTCATGAAGAGGCTAGATGTGATTTTTAGATCAAGTACCTATTCAAAACCAAACAAGAGAGGTTTAGACAGGCTGAATAGCCTAAATATTTGTAACAATTTTTAGTATTATTTGGAACTGTTCTTTTTTTTTCACTAAGCAACAGATATTTGAAACTGTAGCTCAAATACACCTTTCAATTGTTTAGGAGACAAAGAAACAACAGTGCTGTCAGTGAGGACAACTGCAATGTAATAATGTACTGCTAAGTACTTGTGAAATAGCCATGATTTCCCATGTTCCTAGAGAGAACAAGGAGAGTTAGTGATATCAATGCCAGATTCACTCATTTTAATGAATGGAACATATGAGAAAAACTTGTAACAAACATAGTGGGCAAGTTTAAACGGCCAGTTGTGATCTCAGCACTGATAATGCCATATGTGTTTCATCTCTTCAATTGTCTTTTCCATAAGCTCCTGTGTTAGAAGTTTGGCCTTCTTTGCCTTTCTGTCATATTTGAATTCCACAAGCCATCACCACAGTGCACTACTGTCAGCTCAGCAGTCAGACTCTGACTCTCAATCGCACACTGGTTTGTATTGGTTGCTTTAACACTTGCAGGTAATTTTACAACTAATTCTAATTTCTAATTTTAAGATGGTAATACAACATTATTGTCAGACTTTTTAATCTTTTTTAATCCAGACCATGGATTTTAAAATTAAATGAAAAACCCATCATAATGTTTCCTTTAACCCTTGCATTTGCTTTGTTTTTAAGAGGGGTGTACCACAAGTAATACTGACTTAGCTTTGCATTAAAATAAAATAAACAGGAATGAAACTGGTACTATCTAATTATCCTAAAGCGAACACATTGTCTGCTCATCTAAAATAGCCAAACCTGAGTTAAAGAAACAATCACGCTGCTACTGTATATGACTCAGCTAGCTTCGAGCATATTGCACACTTGGTTAAAAGCATGTAGAGCATGATGCATCTGAAGGCACCCAATTTAGAACAGGAGGTGAGTCAAAATCCCTCAGAGAGAAAGAAGATCAGAAGTGGATGAAGCTCACTGTTGCTTCTGTATTATACAGAACCTAGAAGCCAGTAGACATTTTAGAATTCAGCAGCTGACAAAATGTCAGTACCTAAGGGTTTGAATAGGGGATTTTAGGCAAAAACAAGTTCAGAGGATTTTGTGTGGGTATGTAGTTAAGCTGCTTGAAAATGAGCTTAAAAACAAGATTGTAACTCTACACACCATGGAGCACCTTAAAATATTAAATGTCTTACACCTATTTGTGTGAGCAAAGGCTAAATTAATAGTTCCACTTTTTTAAATTAGGTTCTGATTAAGCAGCTTACCTTGTTCCCAGCTCCTTCCATTAAAGACAGCCCTGGAGGTCCCTAAGGTCAAGAAGAAAGCCAACAATTATTTTAAATAGAAAGGATGTCTACTCCTGTACTGTTAAACTCACATATGAAAAATGTCTGATTTTGAAAATTTTCTTTTTTTCTCCAGAAGTGGTCAAGTCTACATCTGAAAAACTACAAATCATCAGCATTATCAGTGCATTTTATTCCAGGTTAATATTAGTACATTTCAGTTATTATTCGGTTCACAATGAAAAAAAACCCCATGGATAATCTATTGTTACAGGCAGAGGTAGATAATCGGGGTCTGTCTAAGAATCTAAACACCATGCGTAACACCTACTGTAACTAGAGTCAATATCGCCACCTCCTCTAGAGCTTCAAACCAAGGGATGCTTATTTAGTTGTGCTTGGTGTGAGACAAACTGATCAGAAGAATCTTCTGGTTTACCGTAGTTAATTAAGTTCTGCGTAAATGATTAAGAGTGTCGAAAGTGTAGGATAAAAGAGAGGACAGAACAAGGGAGTGAGAACACAAGACGAGGGGGACAGGAGGACAGACCTTTGCCAGGCAAGAGGTCCTTGTTTGAAATCATCCGGAAAAAAACGGTAAGAGCTAAGGATTTGAATCTTGCTCAGAGAGTTTGCTGTTCTGTAGCTTTTAGGGAACCCAGAGTTCATGAATCAAGAATCCTTTAGTTTAAAACAGCCTCTCCTGCTTAGTGGGTGCATTTTAGAATAAGGATATACAGTAGGCTCCCATTTATTTTGTGGCATCCAGGTTAGAGAGAGATTTTATCATAGGTTGTATATTATATAGTTTAGAAGGCATCATACAGTATCTCTTTGTTTGGCCTCTGTAGGCATTATTTAAGGGTCAAATACTTGGAAGCAGTGTAGTGTTTTCCTTGATGGTCTAGACATAAGACTCTGAAATTATCTATAAACTTGCAGTATATAAGTATATAAATACAGTAACATGTGTGTTCTATTTTTATGTTGTGTGTAGGGTACTGTGTGACACTGTCATTGCTAATAAATATTTGTTTAACCACGTGTGCCTGAATCATTACTCTTCTCTTTTCCTTAACGCCGTACCAGAGAACAAAGAATTAATGTGCCTTCAACTATCCCAACTGCTCAGGTACAGTATATCCTTGGAGAAATCCTTACAGCTTGGGGGGGTTATGATTATTTATTTTAGTTATTGACTAGGCCACTTGGTTATTTCCTGCTTATTCACCATTTTTGTAACCCCCCCCCCCCCCCCATTTGTTATGGGTGTGTTTTGGCAATATGCGAAGGGGGGCTTTTGAAAATGCACTATGATTATGAATTCTGAACATATAGGAAATATATGTTCCTGAAAATAAATTATGGTGAGGAAACAGAGCACAAATCTAGGCTTATTCAACCAGTGTGATAGCTTATTTAAATGAACAACGTGAAACAGGATTATTCATAAATTACAAGGCATCCCAGGGAAGTGGCTTCTGGTGATAGAACACAAAAAGACTGTACAGAAGCAATGGTTTCTCCTGCTTCAGGGGAATAAGATGTCAGAAAGACAAATTCTGTTTAGTGTGACTTAATATTTGATGACAGTTTTTCAGGCAGACTTGAAATCAAAAACAGAAAGAAAAGCTCTGGGTTCTGAGTCTCAAGGAACTGTACAGCAGGGGCTCAGTCACTCCTGTCAATGTTTGAAAAATACTTTGCCATATTCTGTATGATTATTTTGTGCATCTATGAAAAAGAATGATTAATTTAGACAAACACACAACTGGAAAAAGGTAAGAAAAGAAGCAGGGTTTACAGTTTTTTTTTGGTCAAGGGAAACTTCGTGGAATGGCCAAAATATTTATTGTACCTTATTATTGTGTACATTGGTCATGGAAGTCATTGAAACGGATATTACAAAGAAGGGATGGCATGGTATAGTTTTTTTTTACCATTATATAGCATTTGAAGTGATAATGTCCTAATCAAAAAGGATATATGCCCATTCTTTAAAAAAGTTTAAACTCACAGAAACTGCAAGTAAAATCCAAAACCGTAATCAACAGTACACTTTGTATCTGATGATAATTTCACTAACAAATTCTGATCTTTTTCTAATATGCAAAACAATCAGTTTATTTTTGTTGGGGCATGACGAAGTTAATCCAAAAATATCATACTGTACTTTTATGATTGTTTTTCCATCTTGTGCATTGACTTGTAATTTATCTTGTCTAACATTTCACTCTAAATGTATATATCATACCGTTTAAACAAATTCAGGTGTTAATCATAAAATAACGAATATGAAAAACTAAAGTTCTGTTAATTTAAATTGAGTTTAATTTGCATTGTCACAATGTTTTTAATATTGCCATCAGTATGATATGCCAACTTTAAGGAAGTGTTCTTTGCTGTTTTTCCACTCTTCTGTTGTGCTATTGACCATACAATACATATCAGCACAAATTATCATAAGACTTAAAAACATAGATTCTGGTCAATAAGGTGCTATTTTGAAGTTACCCTCAGGTTCCTTTGAAAATATATTAATCATACCATGATGTTCCTCAAGGTGGCTTCAAAGTTTTAAGGTGTTGCCTCCTTAATCTACAACAACTGCAAATCCACTCAGTTGGAAACAACAACTGATTACATTCTTTATGGGTGTAGTATAGTGTTAAACTGTAACATGTATATCAGTACATGTATATCATGCTAACATTATTATAAAGTTATGCTGATTAAATTCCACCTTTTTGTTTCTAGACTTTCTAGCTTATGAGACATAAGAAAATTGGAAAATAAACTGTACTGCGTGGGAGCAACTGAATTTTTAATGTATCCCAGGTAACTGACCTTGATTATATTCTGTTGCAGTCCTTAATTGAGACTGTTTCTGCTAGCCGTAATAAGTAAATGTACCGTATGAATACTCCTAGGAAGACATCATTTAAAAGTTTATAAACGACTTGTTTCTTTTACTACATGAAAGAAAATGCCATGTTGATCATTTTTGATTAAAAGTGTGTCTAACAATTTGTGGTAGATTTAAGGTGAGAACTAGAACAAATTTACAAATTGCTTACGATACATCTAAAGATTTTTTTTAATGGATTTAAGTATGTTTAGATACAGAATATGAATATATATAGTAGTGACATACCCATGGGCATGTCAGACCAGGATCTTAAAAAATAGGTTGAGGAAAACAATCACAGCAAAACACAGCTGTAAGGCTTAAAACATACCCAAGTAGAACCAATAATGCAGGGAAATCCAAACAAAAACCTAATCTCTTCTTCAAGCTTTTGCATATACATCTTGGTGAAGTCCCTGTCGAACTAACTAAAGGCCGAGGAGTTACACTGACTACCAGCCACAAAACAAACAGCAAAGTTTTTCCTGAAACCATCTCAGACTGTTCTCAAATTTCCCAAACAGTACTGCGTCCAAGACTCTTCTCAAAACTTTCAAACGTACAGCTGCTCGGTCCGTGGTCAGTCATTCTCCTGTGGTGAGTGGTGCACACCGGGGTTCGGTCTTCTGTCCCCTTCAACAGCAGGCATCCTCTCCCCCAGGCTGACTCTGGAAGCTCCTGCCTCCTGTTCTGTTAAAGAGTCACCTGACCAGATGGCTTCCCCCGACTGGTCAGGTGACTGAGCAGCAGTCCGTTCCCCAGAGGAGTCTGTGGACTGTGCTCCCCCACTGGGGCTGTACTTCCCGCAATATCTTTTGATTTAAATATGCCATCGAAACTCCAACTGTAATAAAGTTGGTAATAAACCTTTGATACACATTAGTGATAATAGACTGTATTCCCAGTGTGTGCAGATTTTCCATACTTCTGAACAGCTGAATTAAGCTTGGATGAGTGCACTTTCTGTTTTAAATGAATAAATTAAACTGAACACAGCAAAGCATGTCTCAGACCATCAAGCAGACCTTATCAACAGCAACTTGTTCTTAGACTGCATGGACCAATTCCTGTCTAATAACGACATTTAGTTCCAACAAAATGTGCCCTTGTTGATATCTTGTAATTGAAGAGCAATGATTCAAAACAGAACCCATAAAATTGATTTTGCTTTCTCTTGGTTTAAAAGAAGGATGCTCTCCCCTCAGAGTGAGTATATTTAAGATGTGAAATTACATTAAGAAAAGTAAATAATTTAATTAGTATTGACAAGCCTGCTGCTATACTGTACATAATATTACAAAGAAAAAGAAATGGATATGTTGTATCTTGCACTTGTTGACAAGATAATTAATTGCATATCCCCTCAAACATAAAAATCTATTTTTCCTCAAAAGCCTTTTGTACATTTTAGAATGGAAAAAAACTCATTTTAAATTATTTGAAATATATTACTGGTGGTAATCGAAGGTCTCAGACCTTAGATTGGGTTAATGATCAGGTGGGGCTGGATGAGATGTGTTGCCTGGATTCTAGTCTCCATGGTAACAGAGTTTCCCTGAAGGGGAGGAAACAATAACACTGCTCTTGTAGCAGAGTACAACCCATACACTCAGGCAGACTCTCGGATATGCTTATATCTGAAGTCAGAGTAAAGTCAGATATCAGGTTCTGGTGTACACATGCGCTGGACAACAGATGGAGACCGTTGAAACGAAACCTGGTTACATGCCACAGAAAGGTCCTAGGCCATTGTCCTGCAAAAATTTGTATTGGAAAACATTGCCTTGGAAATAAGCAGGCATTCTGTTACGATGGTAGGAAATCTGTACAATATTACATCTCCACTCACACATCTATGACTTACAAGCTCTAGAAAATAGAAAAGTAAAAAAGACTTTTTTGTTAAAGTTAAACTCCAATCTCAAATCAGCCTGATGTAGTAAAGAGACAGTGTTGTGCAAATCGTGGTGCCGAAACGTTGTGTTTTCTCTCTTCTTTTTTTCAGCATGGAATAAACCTATTACTTGTTCCTTTGCGGCCTACGCATGCTGACGCAGCTACCCACCTGAACTATTTTAAATTCTCTCCAGCTACCACATATTTACACAGTAATTGCTTAATAATGTGTACAATATTATTTTGTTTAGTAGAAATTTAATGCAAATGCTTTTAACACTGTATGAATGCATACTATTGAATCAGGAAAACCTCTAGGAACATAATTACAATGTAATCCAACTTTACACATGTAACTACAGGATTGAACATGTTAAACATTGCATGCATAATTTATCATATAAAAAGCTTCAACAAGTTTAGCACATTCCAAAATATAACTTAAAATTCTGCACTAAGTCTGCTGTATAAATACTACATTGTAAATACAGTGTGATAAAAGACAGTGAAATGTTACAGGGAAAATAAATGACTTACTGGAGGGCCTGGAGGGCCTGGGGTCCCGGACACACCTGGTCTGCCTCGCCGGCCCTGTGACACAGGCACAGAAGATGCAGGTGAGCTGTCAGTACCGCACACACTGTTAATGCAGTACAAGATGTGTGGTCACTTGTATTTTAATCCAATTTTGTTTCAGACAATGATCAATTGTATTATAATTAATTTTAAAAACCGTGAAGATTATAAACCTTATTTTTCTGGTCCTTGTATTTCACTACGCAGTCACCCAGTACCTCTTGCATTGAAGAATGAGCTCAAACTAAATGGGTATTAATTGGCTGGGAATATCTATGAGCCATTTATGCTGATGGTCCTATATCTTTTAAAAGTTAAATCAGGATAACAAACTATAAGGAATTGAAAAGCTACATTCAGACAGACCAATAATCTTTTCAATCAGGTTCAAAATTTATTAATCTTAGTTTTAATTTTTGGAAAACAGAACAAATAGGAAAATAGTATCACATTTTAGTCATCCACCTCCTGTAGAAATCACATCAGTAGCAGCACCAAAGACTCCACCACTCAAAGCCCAGCCAAGCTCTTGGGCGCCACAAGAGAGATGAACAGAAATTATTTTCAGACAGGCCAGGTTCTCTTGCAGTGCCATCTTCTTTTAAGCTGTAATCAGTCTGGGTAATCAGGACAGTTATCACTCAACAATACTACTAGTTTGAGGTCAAAGAACCTATGATGAGACCTGGTTCAAATACTAAGCATCCTCAAGTGATCCTCAAGTTAACCCAATAAGCTTCTTCATAATCAATAATGAAACATGAACCAGAAAACACAAAGGGAAACTGGAAAAGGGATAGTTCATTCCAAAATTAAAAACAGCTACTTTTTCTGTACAAACATTGACATTGATATCCTGATTTCTTTGAGGAAAATGACTGGGTGGATTTCTCAGTTCACCTGGCTCCTCGCATCTTAATGACCTAGCTGGGGTGACGGTCCTCCTCTTGTTTGTAACCTTTCTAATGTCCTTGTCTATTTCTTCAGTCATAACACATTTAAATAGATTGCACATATGGTAGGAGAATGTACTTAGCATTCTTTCCAGCACAAAATAGAAACATTAATAGTGAGTACCAGAGACAAAAATAGAAAGGATGCAAATGAGAAGAGGCATTCAGCCCATCTTCCTCATTTTATTGCTTAGTAGTTAACTGAAATCAAAATTTGGTCCAGCACTTTCTTAAAAGTGTGCAAACATAGGGCATCATCCACCTGGTTGGGAAGCCTGTTTTCAAAACCCACATGTCAGTGTGTAAAAAAGCATTTCCTATTCTCCAACCTAAATTAATTTGCTTGTAGTTTCCAGCTGTAACCATTTCTATCTTAATGATTTGTCATTTCTCTCAAAGTTAAGCCTTTCAAATTATGACAACTGTCAAATACATTTCCAGTTACAAATAATGCAACTAAGACTACAAAGAAACTTCAAAGAATGTGCAAAACAAAGAAGTTTCAAAACGAACAACAAGAATATATAGAAAAGAACACAACACATAACCACAACTGTTAACCACTAACTTTTCCCCTTCTTTCAAAGCAATGAAAAAATGAGTTGTCTCTTTTACAATACAGGCAATGCATGCATTGTTTCTTCATGTGTGACTTTAAAATAAGTATTTGTCGATATAAACAGTGAACAACAGTGGTATACTGTAACACTGTCCTTTGTAATGTTCAAATTTTAATCTGCTCTAGAGTAATACTATCAAATAAAGCAGATATGGGCTAATTAAATGTCACAGCTGTGGAATA
Source organism: Atractosteus spatula (assembly GCF_055471065.1). Taxonomy (NCBI): domain Eukaryota; kingdom Metazoa; phylum Chordata; class Actinopteri; order Semionotiformes; family Lepisosteidae; genus Atractosteus; species Atractosteus spatula. The sequence goes on along the minus strand of NC_142720.1, from coordinate 24,992,841 downwards.
CCAAGATAATCCTGATCTGAAATGTCAATAGCTGCATAGAAGCATTTCAGTTTTGGATTTGTAATTCTGGAAATACTGAGGTTTCAGAGGTTAAAGAGTGCATTACTGACATAAAACAGAATATGCTGTTTCAAAAGTTCCCTCTAATCCACCAGGCAGAGACCTATGACAGAAGGTCAGATGAAAAGATACGAGAAGCTGTCAGTAATATTTGCCGCTTGCGTTAACTTAAAATACTTGAAAACAAGCTTGCCAAGCCAACAACAAAGGACACAGTTTTCCAACCTAGTGACTACTGACCACTTTTTCCAGGATGTTGATATTTCCAAATAACAAAAACATTAAAATGAAGTTGAATTAAATATTTTAATAAACAATTTTTAACTAAACAAAAACCGATTGTGACAGGAAACCAGGTTTAATCCCTGCCTGTCTGTCAGGTGCCACTTGTCAGTCCTATCAGTCACTATACCTGGCATTAAACCTGCGTTCCCTGATAGCCAGTAGCTGGGGGTTTTACATCCACATTTAATGCAGACAAATACTCAGGGAAAAAAAACATTGAAGAGAGGAGCAAATCATCACCTGCCCTAAAGTTCACTTGGCCCCCAAAATTCAGAACTGAGTGTAAAAACGGTCTACATAGTGTGGGAATGCTAACCCTAAGCCTAGCTGGGGTTTCAACAGACCAATCCTGCAATGAGTCTCTGAAGGTCAGTGTAGGGTGTATTTGAATTTCTTGTTCAAATTTGGAAGAAGGTTCTTTGCGTCGGCACTATAATCTCAATGGGGGAAACTGAAAATGGATGAGGAACAGGTGGAGTCTACCAGAGTTTGAAGTCCTCAAAATGCGGAGTGAAATTTTCATGTCATCATCTACAGTAGTTTCACTTGCATCAGGTTCCAAAGTGTGTATTTAGATAAGCAAAATGGATCATCCTTTGCATATAAGTCTGGTTAAAAAACAATTGTCTGAAGGCTGTCACGGTCATGAATAAGTTACGAACTACAGCCTCGCAGTTGAATGTTGAGTTATTTTAAGAATCCAGTTCTGTCCCTTTTGCTCCACTGTTACTGTAGAATCAAATGTAAATAGCCACACTGGGTGTCCATTATTACAGTATTAGATTATTTGTTATGGGTTTAGAAGTTTAAAGTTTCACCAAGGTGTAATATGAGGTTTTGTTTCACATATAAAAAGGGGACATATCTTCCTAGTGTGACTGAACAGTTGCTTCTGCCAGTATGGGATCCTGGTCATTTGAGGGCTCTGAACAAAAACGCCATTACTTCCTTGACAGCTGATAACTCTGCCACATAAGAAGGCCTGGTCTGATGCCATAGCAGAGTTCTACACTTTCATTTCAGAGGGCTAATGTCACTTCTTTATCTTGCTCAGTGCACTGAGCCCTGTAATGCCAGGGCTCAAAAGTTATCTTTTGTACAAGAAGGAAGATGACCTCAGACTTCCATTAACAGGTGTGCTCAACGGTTTTATTAAATTCAAGCATTCTATAGCCTGGCTATTTGACCAGCTCCTTTGAAACAGGGCCCCTCTGTTCTTTACTTTACTGAAAATAAAATAAAAGTTGCCTCAAAAGCTACTCTAGTGAAAAAAACACTCAAAAAACAATAACAATGAACATGTTGGGAAGACCAGATGCTAGTTTAAATAATTTCATATAAACAGAAAAAAGCATATTTTTTCTTCATTATGAATAAGCAAGTTCAGAGAATTGGTGTCAGTTATTGACATACTTGCATTTTACATAAAGCTTTGACTGAAATAGATTAACAAAATCTAACTTTTTGACAGTTGTTCATGTTTCACCTCAGTACCTCAGTCTTGCTTTCTGAGACTTGGATGAGGGAGTCTTGCTATTTTAATTTCATTGCAGGCAGTTTGGAAGACAGTTTACCAGTTAACCCTCACATATCAACACGTATTACCATAATAAACTGTAATATCTTTCCATACAAAGTACCTTTTAAACTGCTTCACTAGCAACTTGTGAATGAAAAAGAAAAACAGCCAGGCCAAAACACAGTTTTAATGAAATTATATAGCATATCAAAATGTGCACATCTTTTTGGCAGAAATTAAAACTGTTTCAAGCTAACATGAAACATCACAATAAAAACACAATTTACAGTTCTGCCATCAGGTTTTTATGATTTTATAATCGTATCTACTGCATATGAACACAATATTGGGCCTGGGTCCTGTTGTAGACTGGGGAACCTCTTTGTGGAGTTTGTCTGTGTACTGTAGCTGTCTATAGATTGTTCCTGTGTTTTTGTGCTTGTGTGTGCTCTGTAATAGTACTGTATGTGTACATGCTCTGCAATGGACAAGCATACCATGCAGGGTATACTTCCACCATATGGACCCTTGCCATAAGCCGCTTTTTGATAACAGTTGGATGAATAGAAAACGAAGTGAACACAACAGTTATAAACAGATGTCATTGTCATCCTTCAGTTGTTGGTCAGGAGTGGTAGACTATGACACACTGCCTGACCTTCCAAGCTGAATTTGTCAGATTCTCATTATTTCCAGAAACCCGCAATTACCGGAACTGTCTGCTTGCTCAAGACAAACAGCAATAATTAATTCCTTAATTAAGATTAATTTTAACCTGTCATCTAACCTTCACTACCAATTATTTTATGTTCCTTGTCGTTTGCTAACTCCTTTGTAAAGTGCAAATGATCTAAAAAATGTGCTGATGTTTTGTAAGGCTTCTTTGTAATACAGTTTTAGTTTTTAACTACATTATTTTCTTCTTGGAAAGAATCTAAAAAAGAATCTGTTCAATTTTTTTGTTATGTTCAATTTTGAAAATGAAATCCATAGAATAAGATAAAGCCCTTAAGGAACTAAGCCACCATAACAATAAGGTTTCATGAGCATTCAGGATTTTGTCATAAGACACAAAAACTCACTTCAACACTTTGCATTGTGGAAGTGCACTGTTGTTCATAGCAAGTGCAAATGTTGATCCTATTGTTTGATGATCTTTGAAAAACAAAAGACTGGCAATGTGACAGAGCTCTACATCTGCAGCAGTCTCAGTACAAATCCTCAAGTACTGCAGAACTTTACTTCATGTTCCACTGCACAAAAAGCTTTTTAATACATAAGAAGTATAATTTTAGGCATTGTAGCAAAAACCTTTCCAATACATTGGGTGCATTAACAGTGAAGGTCCAGCTCTGTAGAAGCTTCAAGAACAGCGTTAACACTTGAATGTCTTGAAATCCTTCTCTCCGTCTCACTGCTACTTGTAGAAATATAGAACACTTCCTATAGGACAATAATCTACATTATATGTGAATACTTCTATTGGTATTGGCTGACTTAGCCCAGACTCATATCCTTACAGTGGCTGTTACGGTATCCATGTGTTTGTTTTAAAATGCCAAGATTTAAAGCTCTGTGAGATCCGTCATATTCTGAGGGTTGTAATAAAATCTGATTTGTTCCAGTTGTTTACTGGGAGTTAAGAGTAGCAGTCAGGCCAAAAAGGGAGCTGCAAAACTGACAGCTGCTTGGCAATATTCCCACGACAGCTTAGAAGATTTTTAGTTTAGCGCAGTATCACTTTAGCTTTACATATCTGAAAATAAATGGAAAAAAAAAACAGAGGCAGCGAGCATCGGGTAACTTAAGAAACTGTTTAACTTGCCTATACCAGAGCTCCGTGAGCACGATCTCTCCTAACTTCAGCCAAAATATCTGTTTCTTATATCTCTCACCTTTACCACTAGAGGGGGAAATATCTTTAGTTAGAAAGGTGTGATATAGCCAGCAGTTGGACAGACTGGTTAAGAAGAGATCAAAAACTTTAAATGAGTAAAATCAGATATTGTTTTCAATTTTGGTTCATGGAACAAGACTTGCTTTTTATTGCATACATGAGAAAAACATTTACAGCTACTTATAACTTCACAAATTTCAGGTAAAGTTCAGCTTATCTACCAAAAATATATTTTTGGTTTAGGAAAAAGCCTTTGCTTTTACAAATCTGTCAAAAGCCATGGAGTTCAACAAGGTTATTTGTTAACCATTATTTAATAGACTACCGGTGCACAAAGAATTTATACTGTACATTAATGGAATTACAGCATATCACCCAAATGTCATTACTCTGTAAGCCACACACATCACACATCCCACTGAGATGACAAGCTAGTCCAACAATAGCTCAGATAATATTTGTATAGGAAGTATTTTTTCATTGCATCTACTGAAGACAGGTTAAAAATTAAAAAAAATATATATCAAAGGCTCACAAGAGCCCAGATCCCTTCCTAAACATTAAACCATGTTTGTTCAGCCAGAACTCGGATTTTGAGACTTTTGCTGGAGTCTCTGATCTCTGGGTTATTGACGTGAGTAAAGACTGTGATGCTGAGAGTCTACAGCTCTTGCACCCAGAAATTTTCCTTCATTGCACATCAAGCCATCATTCTGGAGGGAGCGAGATCCTGAGGAATGTGCAAATGCCTAGAAGTCGATTATTCAGGACAATCATGCCTCATGATGCAGCAACATAAATAGCTTGCTTTCAGCTCCTGAGCAGTATGCCCCCTGTGTCACTCAGCAGATTATTTCTCCTAATCCCCCTGTCCCTGTTGTATATCCAGTTTATGAACAATGTGTAATTAAACACCCAAGTTCTCTAAAGGTCCTGCTCTTTTGCATCCCAAACAACCCATTAACACAGCCCATGTGTGGTAATATACTAAGTGTTTAATTTACCCTTACTCTGAATGACTGAAAACCTACAGAATTAAGATCTCACAAATTCACTGCCAGACTCTCAACAATAAAGATAAATGAATTAAACATGATAGTAAGCATTACTTCTTGTGTCACACAACTTTGATGCAACCTTGTCAAACATAAATCAAGAGGGTGTAAATCTAGTAGTAAAAGCTCAGCTGTGAGACACATAGCCTTGTAAATGTTTCACTCTGTATCGCTTGGCTATGCATTATTAAACCCATATAACTTTTACTGTGCATATATCTCTTTCTTCCAGTCTATTTACATTTCCTGTCTAAACTGGATGCTGGAATCTTCCAAAACAGTTAATTTTAAACATAATATATAGAGCAGTATCAGACAAGCCTCAAGTCATAATTATTGTGAGTGTCAGCAACACAAATGCCTGGTTACTGTTTCTACTTTATGACTTTCCATTTTGAATGTCATAAAATCTACACCGGAGAGCTGCAAATGTCAAGGACTTTAAGTACCTATTATGTGCATTGTATACTCTATGCACTAGAAAAAGTGCACTACAGTGAGTGAGTCCAAAACATTGTAAAAATAAATATTATTTACTATTATTATACAGTAATAATAAAATATTATTTATTTTATTATTTATTAAAGAGCCTCACATCACAGTGCTTTAGTAATGTACATACTAGCCACAAATAAAATAACAACATTATTAGGTTACATCTTACAATAATGATTTAAAAGACTTTTTCTTAAAAAAAGGAAAATACTGTTTTCCAAGATGTGCTGTACGTATATGTGTACATGTGTTAAAAAGGGATACAAAATAACAAATATTTCTGATCAATTAACGTCTTCACATCTCCACCAAACATTGTGAGGAAACAAATTTAATGAAAACAGAATTCATATACAGTAAAAGGAAAAGTGGAGTTATTCTGAGGGGGAACACAATTGATAATATTTTTTTAATAACAGTTTTCTTAATATACTGTATATGCACCTTTTGTTCAGCTTCGTCCACCTGTTGATACAACAGCACATGGACATATTGCATGTTGTGGCTTTCTGACGTCTGTCACAGACCCAGCATTCCATTTGTAAAGGGAAGCAGACAACTGTACACACCAGGTGACCTCAGCACTACTGTATATGGTTACATTTTTTCCCTTCAGACAAAAACATATTTGAAACTAGACTAGAGAACATTATCTGTATAAATTAGTTGCTTCTGTAAAAATTACCTAAGCCTCTGTATGGTGTATGTGATGCTCTGGATATCAGTTAGAGATGTATTGTTTTTTCTGTCTTATTGAAAGGCCATCTTTCATGAAACGCATTCATTTTATTGCCCCAAGGTTTCTAAGTGTTTACACAGCATGAAACTGGACTGAGATATGGATTCATCTTCACGAAACATTTTTTACTTGAAAAGTGTGAAAATGTGCATTAAAATAGAGAATTACTAAGTCTAGTCTTGGTCAGCACAGTCCTACAAAGACCTTGTTGTGATTAAATAATTAATATTTAAGGTGGAACCCAAACCAGAATGAAAACCAGTCTGTGTATGCATCCTGTATGTGCTAAGCAGTTGTGCACTGGGGTGTTATCACGGGTACTGCTACAGCATAGTTAATAGTTCATGCCCAGTTATTAATGGGTTTAAATGGACATGCCTGTTAGGCCTTCTTAAATTACAGGGCTGTAAACTCTTTACTGACTGACATCTTTCTAAACAGCTGGTACAGTCTCCTTAACATGTGAAAAAATTAGCAGAGACATGTGGTTGGTTTACACAGACACTTAATTTCATGAGTTTCATCCTTTTTGTCCCAAAAGTTAAATGATTTCTATAGGTCTGTTGCATTCTACTTAGCTCCAGTTTGCATTGCAAGATTTGTATTATTCAAACAGCTCAGCCATGCTTGACAGTTACTCCACCAGTAACACAGGGCACTGAGCTGGCATGTGCTCTCATCCCCTTTGTGAAAATAAAGATATCACTCTGCTTTCTTTCATCTGTCATGGACCAAAGGCAGAGCTTTTTCCATTCTCAACAGCTGTACTGCTTAGCAATTAAATGTGACATTTTCAAACACATTTGCATGTTATTACACTCTCTTCAATGAAGAAAATGCTCTTATTTTCACAACCATTCTCATTACATAGGTCCACGCAGCAATTATCCATGGCATAACAAGTTATGAACTAAGTTCTCTGATTTTCCAATTCCTTATTCCCAGCATATAAATACATTTTTAACTGATGAATTCAGGCAATTCTCACAACCATAATAAATTGAAATTCTCTTGACAGAGAGCTTGCACATGTTTTAAGAAAAAATGCAATAAATCAGGAATCCGCCATTTGTAGGAGAACTACAGCCTCTTCTTGAGTTTCAATGTTCATTTGTTGAATATTAACATGTTGTTAAAGAGACTATCAAAGGAAGGTGCTACTTTTTTTCTTAGCCTGGGAAGTTATGAGTACATGAATCGAAAAACAAGAATCTTGTAATAGCATGGGGGTCAGAATTGCAACAGAAGACAGCGCAGACCCTCCCTCAGTGGCTCTTTCATACTCTCCCAGATTAAAGTGCATTTTAAATGCTTAGAATAAATATACACTTTGCTTTCAGGAAGTGCATCAAAAGACACTATTTAATTATTTACAATTATTAAAACCGAAAATAATCATTTATAGATGAAGATTAGGCCAGAATGGTCCCAAGAGTCAAAGTAAACAAATTTGTATGCCATTAGAAATGTAATCCCTGCTATAAAGTATTAAAGAACTAGATATTGAAATAGAGTATTAGAATATCAGGGCTGCAGTTAAAAAGCACTAATATGCATGCACTGAACTGCAGTATTGGTATAGATGCAACAGTGTTTCTGTCACTCTCAAAGTTCAAAGAAGAAGGAAATACAAGTTGAGAAGGGAGGCAGAGCTACTTATAATTAAAAAGAAAAAAAAATCAAGATGCTAATAAGATAAAGATTGCAAATGAAGTGGGGACATTCTTGCCTATCTGGTCTATAGTAACTAATTGATCCAAGCTTTCTTGACAGAAGCTAGGGTATCAGCTTCAACAACATGTTTGGACAGATTGTTCCAGACTCACACAAATCTTTGTGTCTTGATCTCTGTTTCAAATACACTTCCATGTAGTTTCCAATTATGTCCTCTGGTTCATGTTTCATTGTTTAAAGTGTAACATGGAATCTGACAGAACTGGGATCCAAAACATACATACAGTACATACAGTACATGTGGTATGTCTAAGCAGCACACTAAATTGCACTGCATAATTCAATACTTAGACATTGTTATGTTTGTTATATAAATTTGCAGCCCCTAGATAAAAAATGAAAAGGCTTTTGGGATAAAAGGGATATTAAAAGGGATATGTATTTTCTAACTGGTCCTACACAACATTTCCTCTACTAAAGAAAGGTAATAAATATTATTATAATGCACTGGTTAATAAATATTGTGAAGATCAGTGATTTGAAACAGAATAAACACCCTCTCATTTCCTTTTTGTTTTCCTGTTTGATATAAACATTATTGCTCAAGTAGTCACTATATACCTTATAATTGACCTTAACTTGATTCTAAGCCTGTTTTCACCAGTAATGGGAGAAAGCAACCACTGGTTTTACTGTTCATAGAACTCCACATTCATTCAATATCTGATGATACGAATGTTTTTTCCTCAGCTGAACTGTTGGAATTTTACAGTAAAGCCGGTATTTACTGTATTGCATGCAGACACAATTTGGAATCCTTGACACTAATAGATCCAGATGCATTGCTCCAACAAAACATTCTAATGCAATAAAAATGAAAAATCAAAAAATATTTTTTTAAAAGACTTTCTCACTCTGACTATGTCCTGGGCATCACGAACAGTGAAGCTGTTAACTGGAGCAAAGGCAGTGTGAACACTGACCCCAGTTCTGTATTTCTAGTTTTTTCAAAGCCAGAGATAGTCTTTGTAAATGCACCATCTCAGTAATATAAGAAAGAAGTGTTTAATTGAAAGCAGTTCAGCTTAATCTTGAGTGTGAGGTGATAATTTGGTAAGAAACATTGATGGTAATTTCCTGCCCCTGGTGTTCAGCAAGCAGCAAAGTCTATAGATACAGAACCATTTCCAGAAATAGTTTTCAACACCACAGTAAAACAGGTTGGTCAACAAGTTAGAAGTCTGCATGTGATCACAAACTTTAAAAATAGCAGAAACTTTAGCGCATTTGCAGTCATTAGGAAGTAGTCCAGCCATCAAAGAGTGGTTATTAATAGTATGCAGGGGTGTACAATCTTTAACAAAAGTTTGAGAAAATATCCCTACAACTAATCAATTCCTTATGCCTTTCTGGTCTCTTACCAAGATAAACATTTGTGCATTTGATCCTTATGTGTGTTAATTAACTCAAAGTCCATGTCACATTTTGCGTTCCCAGAGGGCTCTAGCTGCTTTTAATGAACAGTGTATGCCAGCTCAGGAAATCATTAGAAGATAATAACTGTCCTTTAAATTAAAACATCTTAGCCATAACCAATTAAGGAAATATTGTTGTGAATTGGGCTGGGCAATTTGCAAGAGTTATGTTTTATCTTCACCTTTCTTGATCTCTTATTCTTCTGTTCCTTTTATGCAAGATCAGCTAAATAATGATGTACTTTTTGGCAAAATCTGTAGAAAATAGTGTCATCTAGTTTACTAGTTTCATGCTGTTTATTTTTGTGCATGAAGTATGCTTTCTCTTTTCATTAAACACTGTTGCCAAGTCTGCCTCTTTAGATTTTTATCACTGTATATAATAGTATACTGTAAATACAACAGGTATACCTTTTTGAGAGATGAAGTTAGATAGCCATGATAAGTAATATTCTGTCCTGTCTAAATTAGTGGCAATAGCCCCTCATGTTGTAAGTCCCTTGATTCCAGATGACTGTACAGCAGTAGCACCAGGCTACATTTCACATTTCCTCAGTAGGCTGTGTGATGGGAGAGAAGTACTATGTAAAGTACCTTATAAGAGCCATAAATACTGTATGTTCATGTTCACATACAGTACAACTATGTACAGTATGTGTTCAACCTCAGAACCTCACAGGGAGTGTTTGGCAGATTGCAAGCACTCTATCAGGAAATGCTGTTAGGGCCACAAGAAACAAGGGAAAGATGAAAGATTTCATGTCTTGGAAGCATAAACTTTGCTTCATCTACACTGTATGGTGCTTTTCATACCAAGGGATCTAAAAGCTCTTTACATACTGTATAGCAGAAGCCCACTGAACGATACCAGACCTCCACCGATACCTGTGACCATCTAATGGAATCGATACTACAAGTCTTTCAGTTCTAGTCACCACTGTAGGTGAAGGGGACCCCTGTTGGTTGTTAAAAATTAAACATGGCACATATATCATATTGCAAAATCACATCTGTAAGAGGTGGCCTGGTGTATTTCAGTTGGGACAGTTAACAGTTACAGTATTTATATGGCAAAAAATAAAGTTAATTGCTGTGCAACCTAAAGTATGTGCTGTAAATTAACAGGAACTGAAAGGGTTGTCAGATGCAACAGGTGCAACCAAGTCTCTAAAAGAGTCTGGAGAACTCCACATGTAAGCATTGCTCAACATACAGAACAACTCAGCTACCTTCTGTACCAGTGCATATTCACAGGCTCTTACCTCTCATGGTTACAGCTGTTTTTTCAACAAGTTAGAAATGTCTCATGTGCTGCCACCCCTCCAGTTTTCAGAAACATCATACAACCTGACTGTTTTCTCAAGAGTTCAGTTGGAGTAAAATGCAAACTATCCTGGACTATTCTTTCAAGACTGTATCAGGAATTGTTTGGTTTTCTGTTTGATAAGCTGAGCCCCCCTCACGCCTGGAGCATGTGCTGCTGGTCACAGTGCAGGAGTGACCTTGGCAATGCATCAGCTTCAGCTGATCCCACCCCTCACGCCCCATCCACATCAACACTCCTCACTTTGTCTCAGCTGTTAGCTTGCTTCTGCAGACCACTGTTCCCTGATGTTGAGGTCACTCATACCTCAGTAACGGGGGGTTTCTCAATAACCAAATGTTCAAAAAAATTTTCTCACCCTTTGCCCTTCTTTGCCTGGAGCCCCTGGTTGACCTGCAGGCCCTGCTGGTCCCTGGAAATAAAAATATTATGAAGAATAACAGATCAGGTTCAATGGCTATAATTTTATGCTTGAAAGAAGAGTTTATAGCTTGTTGCTTCAAAGGCAGGTGCCAATGACAGATGTTCACTCTGGTCTCTGATTTTCTAACATGATTGTGACGGGAAATTAATAAATTGATTTCAGAGCAATAAAAGTAGAAATAAAAAAGTAATTACCATTTCTCCAGCAGGACCAAGTGAGCCCTATTAAACGGAAAACAGATTTTAGTGAAAAATAAAACACAGAGAATGGATAGCTTAAGTAAACTACTTATTTTTAAACTGCACTATGTTTCAAATGAACAGTATAAAGCAATATATACTGTACAGTGGACAAAGCCTTACTGTATGTATACTAATGACATCTGTATTGTGATTTTGGTCCTGAAGGCATTCATTGTTCTATATTCAGTTAATTGCTTCATTAAAGTGTAAAATATTTGTCTTTGTGTTTAATTTAATTTATTACAAAGGACTGAACCCACTTTCTCATGAATAATTGAGGCTACATTACTCACCTGCTCTCCCTTTTGTCCTTTAATCTGATTCTAAAACAAAAAAACAAACAAAATGTAAGTATGTGTTAATATAATTTCAGACAATTCAAAATTGTAACTTACAATCATGGCTGGGATCTTGTTCTAAGCAGGTGAACAGACGTTTTAATTATAAAGACATGTAGGTTGACATCAGTTTTAGCAGAACTCACTTTCTGGCAGCATGGCTAAGGTTAAGTATCTGGAGTGTCAAAGTTCACATTACCAATCATGTTGTAGACAGAGACATTTGCCATGAGGCAGTTGCGGTAAATACACAATGTTAATGTTCCAGTACTGTAGCTGTACATCCCAAATAAACAATATCACGTTTCAGACAGCAACCAATTGCACAGTATCTTATTTCAAACTGCATCCTCACAAATACGGTTTACTTTTCTAGGAAACAGCACAGAAATAACTGTTCATAACATGTGCCCAATATGTAAATGATAGATCTTGTTCTTTAAAATTGTGAAGAATTGAAAAACAGAGGGGATAAATCTGTTACTTTATTACAAACAATGTACAGCTCATCTTCTGTGAGAGGCTGAAATATAATTCTGTGAGGGAAGTCTGGCTTCAGCAAATAAGACACATTCTGCACCGGGAGCAATATGGAAAAAAATGACTGTTCTTTCTCAATTAAGAAATGCAGTGCAACCAAATTCCTTATACATTTATATAAGTGCCCAATTGGCTTCAGAAAAGTTTACTTTTGCTTTGGTTAACCAAAAGAGATTTACTGTAAATGTTATTCATTTTGCACCCCTCGTCTTAAACTAATACAACTAGATTTTCTTCGTGTCAATTTGAAAAACAACAGAATGGGTTTGAATGAAAAGGGGGAAAATATATAATAAATTCAAGTTAATATGCTTAACTACAGTATATAAGTTTTCATTCAGTGTTCAGAATTACACCCATCAACACAGGAAAAAAAAAGGCTAGAAAGCAAAATATTATTCATAATGTTACACTCCTTCAATTCAGCCAATAACTCCTGTGTATTTAGAGCAACGAACAGTTGTCTCTTTGGTACCAAAATTGTATACAGAGCAAGAGGGATTGAATAAATGTTGTTTGTGATTTGAACAGCTGGAATACACATCCTTAAAACGGAGGTGAAAGTTTTCAGCATCAAATCTTGATTTAAGCCCTTGCAATACAGCCTGAAATGTGTTAGCTTGTGGGTCCTGTGCTATGGCCAGGCCTGTGCTCCCTCTCTGTGTAGCCTCACTTAACAAGACTTAAAAAAATGGTATCCCAACTATCTGTGTAGTAAGCAGTTGCAATGTACTTTTGCTTGCAACGGTCTTAACCCCTGGCTTCTACATAAACACTCAGTGCCATCTGGGCAAGTATTTTGTGTCTCCCAAAAGGGATCAGTCTGAAGGAAGAAAGAGAAGGAGGGACACTGTCAGAGGAACCAGAAACAGGCTATCAAATTACAGCACATTTCACACTGGGCCGCAAGCAGACGAGCACATGGACTCTCACCTGCCTCTCCCCTGACAGGCTCCAGGCACAGGATGTTAGAGGAGCAGCCAAGTGTGCCAGATCACCAAGGCTTTGCTACCTTGAGTGATGTCATTCCGGGCTTGTCTTCCACACATCAAGCTCCACACAGTTCAGTAGGAAAATTTATATGGTATGAAAAGCTCTTTATGTTGTAAAGCAGAAACTCTGCACCACAGCACAACATTAATTATTATACTTCTGGGATTAGGCGAGTACCCTCCAGTAGTTTAATATTTACCATTCAAACAATGTGTTCTCATGAATTCTATATCTCTAACTGACATCAATAACAATTCCTGATCACTTCTCTCAGTGGCAGCTGTTCTTGTAGTGCTGTGGTTACAAGATTCTCAACATAATACCAATCTAAATGTAATTTTCCATATCCCTGGGACAGGCTGGAACTGTGAAAGTAAAATATTATACTGTATGTACTTACAGCCAAGCCAGGAGGACCTGGAGGACCAGCTTCTCCCTAGAACAAAAAGCAAGAAAATATTAATTACATTTTTACAGTCAATTAAATCATTTTTTAACATACTTGAAACACAAGTAAAAATATACTGTATTTAAGTTTTCTATATATGTTTATTCAAGAGGGACTTTTAAAGTTCACATTTTGGTGACATTTCCAGTTTCAGTTTGAAAGCACTGTACATTGTGTGGATTTGGCTGCCACGTCTCTAATGGTATATTTTGCTGTATACTTTAATTTGGCTTGTGGGATGCTAAGTGTTGTATCTCTTGTTGCATTTGCTGGATTTTAAGTTCCTACAAGTTACTAAAGAATCTTGTTGATGTCTTGTTCTGTGGATCTACTGCAGTGTATCAGCAACATAGTGGGTGTTCTGGCTCTATTCCTAATAAAGTGATTGACAACTTGAAATAATGACTGTAAATTTACCATAGCTGTCCTGAGGTACACCTTGTTTGATCTTCTCTGATTTGCCTTGTGTGCCTACTGTATATCCGTCCCCATGCCCTACCTTTGCACTGGGCTCTTGGTATTGTTTTACGACCCAAGTACTTGCACAGAGGTGTTCAGATGCGTATACTGACTGACAACACTCGGGCATCTGGCTTTATTCTGACCGCCTGGTCAAATCGGAGGAACAATATAAACAGCAAGTTAATTCAGCATCATGGAATAAATGCCAGGGTGTTGTCATCTGTACCTGTAGGTGCTATTTTGTTTGAGGAATCCTCTTTTGTGCCAGTTAATTATTGCGATACTAGATCTGCACTTTTTAACACCTGCACTTTTAATCGGAAATCTGAAACATTAAATGATTACGTCATTGATATATTGTGCTTAACTAAGACCTGGAAACAACCTAACAAGTTTATTTATTAAATGAACTCAGTTCCTTCATGTTTTGCATATACTGTATAGGGATACCCCAATTTACTGGTCACAGTGGTGGTTTGGCTTTTATGCTTGGTGATTTCAATATTCATGTTGACTCAACTGAACTGTAAATTTGCTTTCTGATATATATATATTTTTTTTATTTTGGACATCTTTGACCTTACTCAATTGGTACATTTTCCTACTTACATTTGTGGTCCCTTGACCCGGTCTGTGCTTCTGGTCAGAATGCGTCAGAAATTCATTATATTCATGAAACTGAGCTACAAATTTCTGACCATAAGGGTATTATTTGACACCTGCATGCCTCTATCTTTAGCAATAATTAAAATCTACAAATGTATTTTTTAGTGGTTTTCTCAGTTCTTCCCTTCAGGATTGGTCATTCTCAACAGCTCATCTAGTCAACAATTTTAGTACTGTTGACTAGTACTTTGCATAAACTAGCTCCTCACCATAGTACAGTATACACCTGAACTTCATTTCTTACAACTGACAGGATGACATCTGGAGCACTGGAAAAAAGGGCTTAGAAGGTCACATTTAGACATATAATGAATATCCTCATGTCTATGGAGCTGCACTAGCTTCTGACAGAGCCTCTTAAATCTAGGATACAAATTAGCTCCTGGTCAAGATCATAAAGAGCTTTTATCTGTTATTAACAAACTCATTAAAGTTCCTGATAATTCTGTTCTTTCTTCCACCCTTGGCCTTTGTTTTAGATTTTTGAAATTCTTTCAGTCCAAGAGTGATGTTGTAATGCTACATTTATCTGAATCAAGCCTCAGCCTTGTTCCCAATCAGGATAATTATTTGACCCAAGTTTTTCGATAGATATTTCCACTGTGCCAGATTTTTCTGAATTTCATTAAATTGATTTAGATCAACATATACTGAAATTAACTGTTTTAAAACAACCTCTTATTGCATAGATTTTATCCCTGCCTCTTTGCGGAAAGCTTGCCTGCTAGACATCTGCCCTGTTATTGCCAATATTATGACAGGTGTGGTCCCTACCGCTTTTAAGACTGCTGCAATCACTTCAATACTAAAGACACCATGCTTGGATTCTGACTGAATGAGCTATAGACCAGTTTCTAAATTCTCAAGGTTTTAGAAGGTGGTTGCAAGTCAACTGGAGGGCCACATGGACAGTAATCTCCCTGAGTTTATAAATGTTAGCCACGTGAAGAATGACCTTCTATGCTATACAGGGTTTTGTTGGTATGTGCTCACTGATATTACAAATTCTGAAACACATGATACACATATAAATAACATGCAAAAAGCAGAACTGAGAAAAGAATTTTGAAGTGACTTTTTTGATTTGCTAAAATCTAAAACAGTATAACACAAAATAATAAATGAACTCCTTAGGATCAGTAGCTGAACAAAAGAACCATAGTTTAAAGACTGTTCTTCACAGTGGGAATTTGAAGAATTTTGCAGCTGCATTATTTTAATATCAGTAGAATCAGAATCACCTTTATTCGCCAAGTACATTTCATGTACAAATAATTTACTCTGGTGTATCCCGTGCTGCAGATACATTCCACATATACCACACACACACACAAACAGCCCCAGGGAAGAAGCTGTTCAAATATGGGGCAATTCTGGTTTTATTAGACCAGTAGAGTCTTTCTGAGGGAAGTTTATGAAAAAGGTGGTAACCTGGATGGAAGGGGTCATCAGCAATCTTTCCTGACTGTTTCTTTGCTCTGGAATTGAACAGACCATCAGTGGAGGGGAGGTGACAGACAATGACCCTCTCAGCGTGAACAACACACTGCAGTCTTCCTTTGGAGCAGGCAGACACATTGCCAAACCCAACAGTCATAGAGGCAGTCAGCATGCTCTCAAAAATGGCTCTGTTAACTATCAAATTTCATTGAGAG
This sequence comes from Atractosteus spatula, assembly GCF_055471065.1. Lineage (NCBI taxonomy): Eukaryota > Metazoa > Chordata > Actinopteri > Semionotiformes > Lepisosteidae > Atractosteus > Atractosteus spatula. The sequence goes on along the minus strand of NC_142720.1, from coordinate 24,976,549 downwards.
ACAACAATTTCTTTAGTTGGCACAAAAAGTATAGTAGTCTGTTCTGCTGTCTTTGTGATACTGGTTAAATTTATGTCCCATTTAAGGGTATTAAAGATCACAACTCCCACAAAATTAAATGACTCCACCACACTCATAGCCATATCACTGATTATCTGGGAGAGAGGATTTAAAGAATGTGTCCTTAAATCAACCACCATTTCCCCTGTTGTAAGGGTATTAAGATACAGGTAATCATCATCAGACAGACAAATAGACAGAGCTAGATCATCTTTCAAAATATCTTTACTCACTTTGTCACCTTTAGGACCACTAGAACCAGGAAGTCCAGGATCCCCTTTCAGTCCCTGTTAAAAGCATAAAATGGAATTATAGCCCTTCCTCAAGTTTTGTTGCTCTCTGTAAAACAAATGATTGTTATTTTCAGTCTGCCTTTACAGGGATAGCTTCTGTAATCCTTTTTTCACTTTTTATCTTCTACCCAAACTTTTAACATTGTCATCACCATTCTACCATTACAGTACGAAGTAAACATGTAAAATATTAAACCAGTTATACTAATTTTACTCAGCAACATAAGTTGAAAAGGTGAAACGTGTCAATGTAAACAGTATTGAAGGATTACTGTAGCTGACAACAACATGGGAAAAACAGCCATTAACACTGTGGCTTTTGAGAGAAACATTTGAAATAAATACCGTGAATAAAATACTACAGCCAGCGTCTGATGAATGAGCTCTTAATATAATGCCAAGCTGCGTCTAAATATACTGCAATCCTCATTAGATATCAAGTTGTCACACCAGTCTCGACAACTTTGCACACTACAATCAGGAAACATTCTTCCCCTGCATTCATAGGCTCACGTATCTACATAGCCTGAAAAACACAATTTTGTCTCTACACACAATTGGGTGAAAGGCTATTAACATATGTCATACAAACTCCAAACAGCTTCCGGGAATATGAGGATTGTATTCTTCCAAACTCACTGGAAGATTCTTAAGTGAGAGGCTTGACTAAATCAGTGTCCAATCGAGGAAACTTAAATTTATCTGACCAGTTAATGATTTTTCATTTTGGTCCATGAAGTCTTTTAGTACTGTTGCACCCTTTGTGAATAAAGATTATCTCACTAACCATGCCAAAACCTAGATGAATAATATACTGAAGGTCAGGAAAAGCACTAGGCTTAAAACATGCTCCTGTGGTGTGCCATAGGTTACATTCGCTTAATTAGGGGTTATGCGTCTAAACATGATGTGCTGCTTCCTATTTCTTAGAATATCCAAGACATTTCCTATTTTTGTAATACCATCACAAGGTGGAGGTCAAACAGTATGCTGGGCTGGGCACTGATTTAGCCAAGCCTCTCACTTAAGAATATTGTTAGGTTCCTGTTCTCCACTTATGTGAAGACATTTCCTTAGATTCTTATGGCTTTTAATGTGAGAAGTAACCTTTTATGAGAGACCTTATTTGACACTATCTGGGCACTATCTTGTTTTACATCTTTTTTTCAGTAGAACATGGAATTATACAATAATTACCCAATGTTGCTGCTGTTCCTTTTTTTACATGGCACATGCTATTGATGTCTTTATTTGCATGCAACATTTCATTTCATGTTTACTATCATTTTACATATTCTATCATTGATTCCCTAATATCTCATAAAATATGTATAGTACTTCTGCTTTATAGCTTTTTGCTGTAGAAATACTGAAAAATGCTTTGATTAGTTGTTTTCTAATAGGTGCCTTTACAAATAGGGTTTAGAAGCAATTGCTAACCATTTCAACCTCAGTCATGCCAATTTCAGCTTCTGTGTGAAAAAGTGAAATCTCCCAATGATATAACGTCACCTTTGTTTTATTTATTTCAAAACTCGTTATTTTGTAAGACACTTTTACTCATGTCTGCATTAGGTGGCTTATTCCAGAGACCTATTGTTAAGTCCTTATAATCTGTATGTTCCAATTTAACCCATCTATACTTATAGCAGGAAGCCCCAGTAAGGTCTACTAGCCCAAATGTGGGCTGTGAAGATCATATTAATCTTATTTCATCAGACTCCATCCAAATTGCACTTTGTGCTTGGTTATTGTATACAAGTTCAGGCATTATATACACACTTTCTTGAAATGTATAGCCTGGCTGGAAAAACCAAACTAAGGAAGGCAGCAGTAAAAGGTTTTGCAGGCTGATTTTCATGAATATTGTTGTTTATGTGCCTCAGGTCTCTGCTTTGCTTCAGGTCATCTCTAATGACCTCTTCTGGGAATATCTGGACTGCCCCAGCATTGGTTTCTCTCTGAGCTGTCTGTCCTGCTTCTCTCTCCGGAAGCAGCACTCAAATCCAGCTCTGTGAAACTGTCCCAAGGTCATCCCACATGTGGCATGAGGGTCTGGAGACATGTTTCATCGTTAGCCTTCATTCAGATCAGGGCGCGGGCGGAGGGACCGGGATTTGGAATCTTGGTTTTCTGCAGCAAAGGGTCAGCAAACTGGGGCACCGCAGCGTGCTTCTGCAGGCATAGCACAACTGACTGACTGCTAATTATACACACCCTGTTCTTATAGAAAAACCTTGCTGAAACACTATCAGCCTGCCTTTCAAAAATATCAGCAGAAATAAATTGATGAGTAAATCAGTTAAAAATAAATAAAAATGTCAGCTCCTTCAACATGTAGAGTGCAAAGAATGCTCAGCAGCAGATGAGTTTCTGCACACTAAGTAAAGACGGTAGGAGAGCAAGCTTGCTGGCTTGACAAAGATCCATTTTAAAAATAAATACAAAAGCTACAATGCTGCACAATGTGTCAGAAGCTTCTACTTTTTCTCTTGATGATCGAATTAGTTTTTCCTTACTAAAGGAAGGCATCCTTACTAAACAAAAAGATCAATGTAAAACTATCAAGATCTCAGTCATTTCTTAAGTCGCCACTGTCAGACCTGTTGACATGTTGATGAGGTATCCTGAGTGGCATCTCTTAAAGGATGCAGGGAACAAGATCTCATCAAGTAACACAGATGTCTCAAAGGCCAGCCTAGAAATGCTTGAAGGGTTACAGAAGGAAATGCTCTTGTCATTTTCCATCAAGTCAGCATTTTGATAAGGATGGAATCTAAGGACAAGGCTATAAAGTAGACGTTACACTGATGAAAACACACTTGATGTACGTAGTACTAGAGATTACAATATAAGACTGACAGAATCTGACAGAACTAACTTTATACCTTAGGAATTATGATAAAAACTACTTGAAATATATTTCTACAAGTAAAAATATGCTCTTATGAAGCTGGGCATCAGAACAAAGTAAATTAATTTATGCAATATAATTGATGCAACATAACCTTTCTAATGACATGTTTTAAACGTATTTAGTGTAGTAAAAAATACAGTATGTTAAATACTGTAGGTAAATTATTTTACATTTTATAAACCCATAATGGGTGGCACAGCAGTGCAGTGGTTAGAGTTTCAGCCTTGCAGTGGTGAAAGTGTGTGAACATGTCTGTATTTTTGTCTGTGTGTGTCCTGTGATGGACTGGCATCCCATCCAAGGTGTATCCTGCCTTGCCCATTGCTTGCTGGGATGGGCTCTGGCTCCCCTGCAACCCTGTACTGGATAAAAGTTAGAAAATGGATGGAAAGGATAAACCCATTATTTCAGTACACGTACTTATTAAGTACTATAAAAATGTATTTTTCTGTTCAGGGAGAATGCTTTTAAATGCTTAAAAAAAACGTACATCTTTTCCAGGTGTCCCTTCAGGACCAGGCACTCCGATATCTCCCTTTTCACCCTGAAAAACAAATGCAGTTCACAACATCTCAGAATAATAACTGTACAATACGTCCTCTCAATCATAATGGGCCCTTGCCATTTAAACACAGTTAACCTCCTCTTACTATCTGTCACTCTGAATATACCAATCCTTAACCTTAATGACCTAAAGGTAATTTGATTTATACTGAAATTTACATAGGGGTCCATTCTTCTCCAGTATGATTTCTGACATTTCAAATTAAAAACATAGCTTTGGGCTCCTTCTTGGGGAGCAATTATGCTAAGGAGTGGATAACAACACTGGAGCTTTCAAATTCAGATCGCAACAGTATAAAAAAATGAAACCACTTATTCCTCTATATGACCATAATGGGGAAAAATATACCTATGGTATTCCAGAATACTGTATGTATTGATATTTTGACTGAGAAAGGATGATGTTGCATAAAGATGTAGAATTCAATTCCCGAAATTCTCATACTCCTTCTCTTTGGTGATGAAAAATATTACAGATCACAAAAAGGGTGTGTGTAGGATGTACTGGAATATTTAATCCCTGTTTTTTTAAGCTTGTGTTGTTTATTTCTCTTTTTCAACAAGTTATCAATCTTTTGTCATCCCTGCTAGACTTCAGCCATGCCTCACCTAATACATCCTCACTTCATTTCTTTCTAGTGCAACTTGGTTATTAAACTTCTACTTACAATGGAAAATGTAAAATTCCTACAGAATGAGCACAGATGTGCAGAGGTACAGTATGTGAATCTGTCACTGCAGCATGGTATTTCTTTAGCTATATGGAGGTTTTTCAGAAATCATTAGTCATTTATTAGACTGCATCTACAAAAGACCATCAATATACTGTAGCTAATTTTAAAAAGGCCAGGGAATCATACATACATTTTAGCAAGCACATAAAACTTCCATGGTTCTTTGGATATTCTCCAGGAAGTGGGTGTTTGTGAAAAAGTGATTTCAGCAATGAGATTCCTCATGCATATAGTAAGATAATTGCATGTTTCTCCATAAGTACTGTAGTTCTCAACCTTCCATTCTAGTATTTCTTTTTTCCTTAGATATTTAAACAGTGCCACTAATTTCTTATCAAATGGCCCCAGCCTACAAACACACATAATGACAATGATATTTTACTGTATGATGATTAATTGACAAGTAAATTCTTTGTAATGGGACCACAGACTTCTATTACAAACAGCATAGCCTCCACAAGGCTATGTCAATGCCTAGATTCGATTTCAAAATAATATTTCCCCAGAGGTAAAAGATATCTTCTGTATTAACCAGGCAGAGTTACTGTACATTATTTTAACACTACACTGTAAAATCTGAATTTAAGCCAATTAAAGTGTTAAAGTTAAGCAACCATGACAACCAGATGTAATTTGTGATGTAAGAGATGCACAGAAACTTGTCGTTATGCCAGACTAATGCTTTTGTATGATATTACTGCATTCTAACACAAGGGCTCTCCAGTGGCATGCCATATGTTAAAGAAAATATATATATATAAAAATGACTGATCTTGGGCAGCACAGTGGAGCAGTGGTTAGGATTGTGGCCTCGCAGTGCTGGGGACCTGGGTTCAATTCTTGCATTGTGCATGGAAGTTGTATGTTCTCCCTGTGCTCACATGTGTTTCCTTCAGAAAACATACTGTTAGGTTAACTGGCTTCTGGGTAAATTGGCAATAGCGTGCGTGTGCCTTGTGATGGACTGGCATCCCGTCCAGATTGTAGCCTGCCTTGCGCCTGTTGCTTGCTGACCATGAATTGTACTTCAGTACTTCAATTCCTGATCTTGTAACAGCTGAAAGCCTTTTCATTAGACTTTGGACTAAACAAAGTTTCAAGAAGTCCTTTTATTCATGTTAGAGTTAAACAACAATTCAATAAAATGTCAGTTATATTTTGTGTATGGCTCCATTTTTATACATTATCTAAAAATAAAAAAAAAATGGTAGCGTTTTATTTTAGTTATTTAAGGGTAATATTGCAAGTTGTATTTCTACAACCAGAAAAAAAAACAAACCTCCTTAAGCTTCAATAAAATCCTAAAAATACTACAGGAGTGAAGTCAATCCTCTCTTTTCAAGCTGTAAAATAAAAGGCCTAATCCTTAAAGAGCTTGTAAAACTGAACTTTCATTTCATTTGTCTCTTTCTACTGCACCAGTGAATTCTGAAATTCTGGAAAAAAGCTTTTCATCATAATTGTTATGTTAATATTGTAAAAACAATAAACACCAGTTTGTCTTTTGCTGAATACATTATACAAATGCAATAGGATATACTGTAATATCCACAAAAAATGATGTAACCAATAAACATACATATACATTTTCAAACAGCTGCATTTGGTTTTATAAAACTTTCAGAGCTACAACAGTACTGAGGAAGAATTTCTGAATATGTACTGCCAGCATAGCAGTTTCTTTTGGCATGGCCCACTATAACGCTAAACTTTTCTCATCATTAATAACATTCAGTCAAAATAAGAGTACAGTATACCAAAATGTAGAGTACATTTTTGAACAAAGAAGAAGAGAGAGCAATCACAAATCTGGCTATAGATATATTATCATTAAGAGAATAAACATGATTTGTTGAAAATACAATAAGTCATGAATGTGCCTATTAATGAACGACAGTAGTTACAAATGAAAGCTAAATCAATATGAAATCAATGATTGCACAACCTCTGAAAAGAATCTTTAAACATATGGCATAAAGCATACATTACGTTTTGTGCCTGTTAGTAAACAAATACAGTGAGTATGCATTAAGAAGACACATCAAACAACCTTAAATTCTAAACAAGACGTTGTCTGTCCCATACACAGTGATGCCACAAATATACAGCCATGTGCATGATCAAGCACTGGAATTGGTTCAAGCTGGTTCCAACAAGCTGTTTTAAACTGCTTTGAAGGTGACAAAACATTATCAGTGCATTTTACAGAGAGAAAACAATGCAAGCCATAATGTTATTGGTAGGGTTAGGGTAAGATATTGATGGGCTAGGTACAGCTCTGCACACTAATTTTTTGCCATGAATTTCACTTCCATAACACCTCTGATAAAACACATGTGGGATGTGATGAGCTGCACTCTTTTTTGCCTTGTAGACGGATACTTCTGGACCTCTCTCCATAACCATTCCATACCAATATGACTGCAGAGATGGATACAAATAATATACAACGTGGTAGCTTTAGCTTCAGGTGTTCAAACATAAAGATCAATTTCTAAACCTAAGGCTGTAGTAATGTAGTAATGTAATGAAAGGTATTCAAAAAGACATTTACTGCAGACAACTGCAGAGCATTTTTTTTTACACAAATTGCTGTGAGTGATTGGAAGAGCAACTAGACCTGCCAGCATTTAATAACACAGTAAAGCTCCTTTACATCAGTACAAATGTGCATCCTTTAAGAGTTTCTGTGAATACCATGTGGATATGGCTAGCTTTATCTCTTCATTCCTGAAAGATAATGTGCATACGTCACCTTGCATTTAGTGTATTTTCAGATCTAAGATCTTGGACATGTGCATGGACATACAGTACATGCAAAATTTCCAGATGCTCCTTGTTGTGCTTTGTGGTTTATGGTATTTTATTCTGCATCCTTTATTTTTGGTTTACATGGTTCTAATCCCATTAGAACGTTTTGTGAATGAAACTCTATTCATTTTTGGTTAAAATTACAATCTACAGGCGCAGAGTGTCTGTGTAGCAAGAGCAAGACTAGTATTTCTGCTGTAAAGATCAGTACCTTGAGGGCATATGGGATGATCAGACCTAGTAAACAGGCTTTTAAAATGCATGGTGTGGATTTTATTTTATTTGCCTCATGACTCCTGCACCTGCTTGCATAAACTAATGTTTGATTGCAAATACTTTTCCCCATCAGCCACAACTTCCGAAGCGAATCAATGCCACATTGCTGAGACAATCTGAGGTACCCCAAGGGTAAAAAAAATGTATAATCTAACGTCCCAGATAAGACATTTACAGTACACTAACAAAACTTAAACTTGCTATTGGAAAATGCAATTGATCTGTAATGTAATATGCTTCTGCTTTGATGAACTGCTCAGAGAGCACACACACCTTTATCCAGGACTCACATCTATTCCCTCAGGACCTGGCTCTTCCAACAATAAGCATGGAATGCAAATAAAAGGCCTAGCACATTAATTTTATTCTTTATGTCTGGTGTTTCCCAGTATACTTAAAAACCCCTGGAGAGTTGCCTTAATTTTTTTTTAAATGAGAGAAAGCAAGCATGGACTTAAGATTACTAGTAATTCAAATAAAAGCTTAAAGTAACCAGGTGGGCTAGTCTGTGAAATATACAGTATATATTCAGATGTTATATCAGTTGTAAAATGTTAATCTAAAAACATCTCTTTCAGCAAAGCCTCACAAAGCCTCAAAGTTCGCAAAAAAGAACAGGCATAATAGCCTTCAATAACAAACAATACACACATTAAATAATAGGGGGTGGTTTAATAATCATAAAGAGAAGGAAATTAAAGAGCAGTGTAATGTAATACGAATACAGCACATGGAGGGATGGTCCTAAATCACTGCTTCTGAGCTTCCATGAACAGCTCAGGTCAAGAGTCTTACAGTGATTCAGCAGAGTCTCATGGAGGGACAGCTGCACTGGACAACAACTTCCTTTCACTCGGTCTACACCCAAGTTTTGCTTCAGAATTTCATTTTAAATTAACTCTTTATTTAATATCAAAGATGTATCATTTAGTTCTTTTATTTGCTTAATTTTAGTTTTGTTTAACTGAATTAAACACAAAATAATCTTAATTTAAGAACAAGAGATGTTTTAGTTGTAGCACATTAATGTCACACTCACGTGCGTAGGTGCGAGCTCATTTCTCCAAAAACACGAAAAATGAAAATAACAGAAAACATTGACTTCTAACTTGTCAGTTTACTTTGGGGGTCCATATCACAATACATAAGGAAACAATACTTCGGAACATTGTGCTTCAATTTTATACTGATTTTAGTTTCAATGGTAAAACTGTTTCTCTTTGTAATTACAGTTTGACTTTGAGGTCTCACTCCTCCCACACAGAGTAATTCACAGATCAAAACACACAGGTGTGATCAAGGCATTTTAATTCAAATTATCAGAAGCACCTCCAAGTGGGCAGCAGTGGCTGAAATCCCTATTTTGAAGACCCTATTTTCCTTTACTGACATGAATATGACTACAACAGGCAAGGCTCCTCTGCCCCCCAGACTGCACGTCAAAACTGAGTTGTTCAAACAGTACAGAAGAACTAAATAACTATAATTTTGTATTGGTTTAATCTTAGTTCTAAAAAATAAAAGATGTTTGTTTTTTTACTTTTATCTGTTTTCATCTGAGGTTTTGTTAGCTGCAAATGTCTTCTAAAATAAAACGTATTCACCAGCAAGTATTTTTTTTATGGTGTTGAATGATTTTGACATTGTTTATGCATTCTGTGCACATTACCTGACAACATTGCCCACCTTCATAAAACACTTTTGAACATTGTTTAGGTACAAAAAGGAAATGGGGATAGTGGATGCACCTAAAGCCTGCAAATCTTGGTGGGGGCAGTCATCCACATCTTCACAAATGTACAGTAATAGACAGCATGGGTAGAACATTTTGTAAACAGGCGCAGAAACACTTTTATATAGAACCATACCAACTGAGTATAGTAAGTGCCTATAAAATTTGAATCAGTAAGGAATGTAGTACTGTATGTGGCACATTTTTCAGGAAAAGTATGTTCTAAAGGTCTATGGAGAACTCCACCTATTTCTGAACTTATTGTTGCTCCAGCCACTAGAAGTCAGTGTGAAGTGTTCCAGTAGCACAGATCTTCAATTCCATGACCTCTGCAGGCTGATAAAGGCCACACATCCTGTTCTATTTAAAGTTGTACTTTGAACATTTTATTAGCTTTTAAAAATAATATTAGGGAGTGTGGAAAGAAGCCTTCACAGTGAATTATGAGCATCTTCAGTTCTAAGTACCGAAGACTGACAAATTATTATTATGCAATTTTCTGTGAGCTAAGAAAAATAAAACCTTCTAAATATAAAAGCAAATACCATTTAGCTAGAAATAATATCAGGTAATAAATAACCATAAGTTATTAAAGAGCATAGGTCAATAAGAATTGACCTACAATGATTAACTTGGAGCTAGTTTATAGATTAAGTCCTACCTGAGGTCCCAGAAGTCCATCTCTCCCAGGAATACCAGCAGCGCCTTTATCCCCCTAAACAGAAATTAGACAGGCAGAGACCCTTCACTGAGTGTACTTAGTGAGTAATATACTAAAGCACACTTCTCCTCCTTTTTTTTTAAATAGCTGTCAGTTTCGTGCCTTCTGCAATAACTTGTTGGATTTTTTAAAAGATTATATCTATGTGCACTTTAACTTTTAATAATTGATCCACTGCTTTTTCTTACTGAAAAGTAGGAACCAAAGTGGCAATCCTAATTCTTTTAATTATATAATTAAACATACATATTTGAGATTAAATTAATGTTATGCAAATCTATTTTAAATAAAGTTTTAGATATCCATCTTTGTCATGTATTCATACAAAAATACACAGCAGACTAAAGGTAAGTGAGCATGATGAAACACTATTCTTTGCTTATTCACCTTCTATATTGCACATAATGTTGAAAGTCCACAGACAACTACAATTTTTTTTAAATAGTCTGCAAACACATTTTAGCCTGTATAGAGTTTCACATGGCAGTGCAACTGTGAAAACTAAGCTTGACATCTCTCTAAAATACATCCCATGGATCAACACATCGTCCACCAATGCCACTGAAGATATAAATTGGGGATGTGTAACTTGTAATCAGCAACACACAGGGCTCTTACACAAACTGTGAAATTGGTAGGAAATGTACATTTGTACAATGAAAAAAACACTTATGTACAAAACATATATATTCCATCCATTATTAGATACAACAAATTCCAGAAAAACTTCCAATGTTCTTGTTTGTTCTTTTGTCTGGTTACACACTGGATTCCACAGTAGGATACTGACCTTGACTTAGAAAACGCAAATGTTCGCACTCACACTCGCAAATTAAAATCCAGACTGCTGTGCAGCTTCTCACAGTCCAACAGTGTGACAGGCAGAGTCATTGTGCATTAGACAGAGAACCTGTTCATCCAGCTGGATTTCAGATCATTATATTTTAATCAAGAATGTCTTTTTTCTAATCCTGGACTCAGATTTCTAACTAAATTTGTACTAAGTGTGATTACTCACAAACATGAAATATAATTTAAAAACAAGGTTTTCAGTCAAACATTTTCAAACAAATTAATTTGCACTATATGTACCTTTAAACCAGGATTTCCAGGGTATCCATCTTCACCAGTTTCTCCCTGTAATTAAACACAATATTGCTGGATTACAATTTATTGGCACGGTACTCAGTAGTTTTTTGGGCCTGGTTTATGGTTCCATCCCGAGTTACAGCTGTTCATAGTCCTTTTTAACACAGGGACCAACAGCTGCAACTCTGGATAATATTACCCAATAATTGGGAAATTACATGTCCAAGACACATGGTCACATTGTTTGACTTGCATTAAACTTGTAAAGGGAAGCTAAGAGCAACAAACCAAATTTATAGACATATTCTTAACATTTACATTTTACAAATATATTAATATTATCAAAACATGATTTACAACAAATTACATTTTGAACTTTGATAATCATTTTATATTTGTGTTTTATTACTGTAGCGCATTCACCTGGCGCTGCGGCTGAAGAGCGCCTGGCTGGGGTGCGCGGCGAGGGGCAGGACGGGAGCAGTAGTGGTCAGGGCGAGGACTAGGAAGGCCGCTGACCAGTGCGGCTGACCCAATGCAAAACAGGTGTACAGAGTGGTGAGATCGCCTGGATTCGTGTAAATAGTTCCTTGGTTTCGCACCCCTTTTCTTATACTTGTACCCAGTTGCCACCCTATCCCCTTGTAACTGTACCCGAATAGACCCCAGTGTGTCGCGCTCTCTTGCCGTTTCTGGTTCTCACGGGTTCTCTCTCTGCTCGCGTGCTGGCGCTGTGGTTGTGCTTGCTGTGGCGGACGCTCATCCGAAAAACAAAAGAAAGCACTTTTTTGATTCAAACGAGAGTCTGAATCACTCTGTCAGTCCTCGCCAAACCCGAAAATATCACATTACTATAACCACTATGGAGATGATTTAAATTTTCAAATATTTTTTTGAACAGCCATCATATCTGTGGTGAATATTTATTGTTTGGATGATGTTTTTCCATGTTCTGTAAGGAGAAAATAATCAACTTTTCTTCAAGTGAGTTCCATGACTTGATTTCCATGAGATTTCTGTTTCTCCTTCATTTATTTTCAACTCAATGTTGTAACAGATCAATAATTCTAAGGAACATTTTGTTGGTGTTGGTGGTTAATAAGAATAAACACTGCTCTGCACCACGACAATGTGTCATTAGATCTGCCTCTCCAGTACTGTATGTGTTTCGGCTTTGGATTCAGACCTCAGTCATAGATGCACTCACCAAGGACCAAAGCCACAAAATCCAAAATAAATGCCAGATCAGACACTGAAAGACACACACACAAGAGAGATCAGATCTCTCTTCAGAACACAAACGAATAACATCTGTCCTTCAGGCGCTTTATCTGGTATGAGTCCTGTTACACTACATCACTTAGCCAAGAAGCTTTTATTTTAACCTGGGCACTCCAGCTCTGGAGGGGGAGAACTCCAGTTAATACAGAACAGACACATTGCAAATAGACCTTTTATGTTTTGGATTAATTCTAAAGACTTAACCTCCTTTTAGTCTGCAAAGTGCTTTCCTACTCTTGGAGAGACTCAGTATATCCGGTTTTATAGATGGTGTGATCTATGATGATCAGTGGCGAAAGATCACGTCTCATTTGGACTAATTAAGCAGTAATCTTGGAGTTCCAAGGGAACAAAAAGCTGAATATTCTGTAGTTTGCCAGGATAAAAGCTCCAACATCAATTAAACTTCGGATAACTGACACAAGAGAAACAGACTCAAACACTTTTTATAGTAACATACAATAAGCATTGATCATGACTTTCATTTGACTGCACAGAGTAAGAGCTAGATCTTTTCCTTGTGTGAGCTTCTTTCACACAAGGAAGATATTTTGGTGTTAGATAATTCCTAACAAAGATTTGTATAATATTAAAAAATAATGCAGATTTAAGAGGCGCAAGATGCTTATCAAGCATTTATGCCGTCGAATCATGATCTGTGAACACAAAGCCCATCGCATTCTGTGTATTCCTCACAGAGTAGAAACAAATGAGGTACCACATTAATGTCAAACTCCGCAGAACTCACAAAAAAATCCTAATTAGTGAGTTCATTTTTAAATAGAAAAATCATTGTAGGTATGGCCTGAACTGTATTTTATCTACACAAGATAATCAGCTACCGTACTCTTAAAATCCATAGCCTGCCTGAAAAAAAATTAAAAGGGTATTACATTCCACATATTAAAATATAGGTAATAGCTATATTAAAGTTAAATTTAGCTCCGTTTAGAAGTAGATACAAACTAGTCACACTCTCTCCCATACCAGAAGAAAAATCAGCTCTGATTAGGGATATACATTTTAATAAGTCTTCAGTGCTACATACACACCAAACTTCTTAGAGGTACTTATCTTAATCTCAAAGTGAAATTTCACATTTTAATCCCCTTTGCAGGAAGTTGAATATCTGCTTTTTCATCATAATTACTTTTTTTATCCATTATTTAATAACAAAGGGTTATAAAGAAGGTCTTTCTTCATGAAATTCTACTCATACAGTACCTCCATTTTCTAAGCGCTTATCCAATACAAGGTTGCAGGGGAGCCGGGACATATCCCAGCACGCTAATGGGTACAGGGCAGGGTACACCCTGGACAGGACGCCAGTCCATCAGAGGGCACATTCAGAAACATACACACCAGGCAAAATATTCCAGAAACCAGTTTACCTACCAGTATGTTTTTGGACTGTGAGAGGGAGGAAACCAGAGTACCGAGATGAAACCCATGTGAACACGGAGAGAACACACGAACCCCACAAAGAAAGTACCCCTGGGTCTGGAACTGAACTCAGGGCCCCAGCGATCCAAAGCAGCAGTGCTAAACAATATTCAAAATGTCTCAGTTTTTACAGTACAAAAATGATGTACGTCTTAAAGTAATAAATAAAAAGGCAGATGGAGTACAAGATTTGTATGTCTTGCAAAAATCTCAATAGAGCCAATTAGTGCAATGCCACAATACAGTTTTACTGCTGAAAATATATCCTCTTATTCATCCTAAATGATCTAGAACAGGCTAGCAACAGCCTTACCGGTTACTTATCAAGTCTATCAGTTCTTTATTTATAAACCAGAAACTTCAGTGGCACTATAATCGTCTACTGACATGACTCTCACTGCTCTGTATTCCATGAAGACTGTTCTTCCACCTCCTATTGACCAGCATTGCTAAAATAGATTAAAAACATTTGTTACATGTGAAGGCAGTTATTTCATATTGTAATTACAAACGTTACCTTTTCATTGCAATACATTACATTTAAATGTAAAGTTTAAGAACAATTAATCTAAACCAGACATTCATGGCTATCTTGGCTCTGGCCCACAACTACTGTAAGTGTAATTCACAATTAGTCCCAAAACTGAGGAAATAGGACAAATAGTTATAAATTAGAACCTTATCATTTATGATAAACACTTAAACTTTTATTAATCTTATTTACTCTTTTATTACTTTCCCTTCAACACAGACCAGTATAATTTTAACTGATTCAGCTGTTACATTACATTAAACTCTCAAGTCAAACTGCATTCTGAAAACTCAGATCAGTAGAAAAGAAAAGCTTTGGGGAAAAAAATGAAACAATTACTTGTTAATTTGGCGCTTAGCCAATAGTAACTCTAAGTGTAGCAGCTTTCTGAATAAAAGCAGCAAGAAAAAAAAATGTATAACCATAGACAAAATTAATATTACAGAAACTAGCACTAAAAGTCTCCATGGAATCAGAATATTGTCTTGTATTGTTTGGAGTGCTTGACAATGATGTACTACTTTTGATTGAAACCCGATACTCATAAGAAGTTATTCCCCCTGAAAGAACTTCTCACAGTTCATAACAACAGTTTCACATAATGGGTGTATATTTCAAATGTTTTAAAGCAGCAAGGACAGAATTATTGCTTCGGCCTAGCCATCTACCCAAGACACATTTTCTAAATAATGCAATTTTTGTCCTGCAACAGCAATACAAGGATCTACATAAAAGCAGGTCCACATTTCTGCTGAGAAAGTGCTTTCTTAATTTAATTGTTTTCTCTTTTGGCAATAATTTGTCCGGTGAAGTGTGTCATGTGACTCTTTTCTATTATTAATGCTTACATTTCATGCCTCTTGAGAAATGCATTGCATTTAAGAACTTTACCAACAACTCCATTTACTTTCTTCTCCCCTCGCTTTGTCTTATTTCTATAGCACATATTCAATTATCATTTTTATTTCAATCCCTGCAGTAAACCTCAGAGTGCTGAGTCTCTTTAATCAGGCTTTATTTTTCATTGGTAGTCCAGGAAGGGCTGTTGCAACGGGCCACAGTTGTTTATTTAGTATGCATTTATTCACTTGCATTTAATTCCATATTGCAGTGCCTCACTATCTAATCTTTTCCAATCCCATTTGATGAGTGAAGACGGTAAATGAGGAATTATAACCTTTGCAAAATAAATAATACATCAAATTCAGAATGTTTCTTTACAGTTAAAGGACGAAACAACAACAATCTACAAACACAGAAGTATTTTGTGCAAAACACCTGAAATCACAATTAAATGTATTTGTTTTACTGATGTGGGACAACATATACGCACACATTCCTGCGAACAGAAGGAAATTAATTTACTTTCTAGATTGCTCTTCCTTATCAGAAAGAGGTCAGAAGAGCTCAAATAATTTCTGAAATGTTTAGCTGCATTAAATCTAGCAGGACAGCAATATCGCAGAGCCCAGATGTGGTAATTAGATTGTTTAATCTATTTTGAATTTTGTGAAATAACCATAATAATTGTGCATTCTTGAACAAGTTGTTCTAGCGAAGCAGTTAGATAAGTAATATTAATTCAATATTTATTGTACATGCAAATTTAATTAAGAATGAAAAACTACAAAACATACAGCACCTAGCTTTAGTTTTCATTCAAGAACCTGCTGTTCCGAAAAGAGAGCAGGTGTTACATGCTGTGGAATAGGAGCTTAAATTCCCCAAAGTGGAAACTTAACACCTACAGTAAAGCTACAAATTGTGAAATTGCCATTTCCAATTGTCTCAAGACAAAAAGTACATCTTTCATGTACACTGAGGTACAGCTACTGTCTCCAACCGTCTCTAATGGGACTTTCCAACCAAACATGCACTGTCAGTTCCAGTTTCTGTGGCTAATTGAGTACCACCAATAACACACACACACAGTGGAACAGTTATTGTTTAAGAGGTGCATTCAAAAATAAAGATCTTCTAATACCCAATTTCAGTGAGGTGAATATCAGAATCACAGCAGACTTTGGAGAGAAGTTTCTTGAAACTTTTAAGAGGACTGTGCTGTAGGTGCTATATTGTTAGTCACTGTATCTGTGTTTCACTCATGAGAAGATAGCACACCTAATATTGCAAGAGCAAGACATTATCAGGTTTTTAGATCTGAGTGGGCAAACTCTGTGCACAATGTCATTGTTGCAGCACCTGGAGAGTTAATAAGTTATTGCATGCATAACATGCAAGAGATTTGGTATTGAGCAACTGCATATTAATAGCAGAAAAATATATATAATGTGAAGATAATGTTGAAATTGACTTCAAAATGTCAAAAGATCATGAATATTGAATCACACTTTTGTTTACCACATAATACAAAGACACACGATTCTCATTGTTTCGCAAGGCTGCCTAAAACTCAACAACTGAGGGATAATTTGAGGTCATTGGGACTATGGGTGAAATGTGGAAAATCAAAAATTAACAGATGGCTAGCACAGTGACAGCATAATGATTATCCAAGTGAACATCTAGATTTCATTGCACATAATTGTCTATATTGAATGATATTCTTAGGCACCTTGCTTTTCAGATATTTTTTTATTTTTGTACCCGTTAAATGGGGATTATTATTCGCAGTATGCCTTGTTATAATTTATTTTGAGTGATGGGTTGTTGATAACCTGATTAGGACAGGAGGGAAAATGGGTTTCTTGGTAATTCACCCACAAGTGTGCCTCATTTGTCATATTGCACCCTGTTCACTGGCATCACCTGAATATGAAAATGTCCCTTGTGTCCATTTACCAGGGGTGTAGCCAGGATTTTTTTCGGTGGGCCTGTGCAAAAGTGGGTGTCCCGGGCTCTAACTGACCGTCCTGCCGGCATAGGAGCACCCCTCAAATTTACAATCCAATCCTCAAATGGTATGATTAGCGGAACCTTATATATATACACATACACCATCTCTCTCTATCTCACATACACGGGTTAAGCAACAATTACCTAGGCTCCAGAACGCTACTGTGCCACGGCGGACACACACACAAAAACAATCAGTGCCTACCTCTGTGGTGAGGTTTTGGCCTTCTAGACCAGACGCAGGCGTCGGGCTTGGAATTGAATATGGTGATAATCTCGTCACTGTCTAGACAGTTGGCAAATTCCCGTTCAAATTACAGCTAGTTTGCAAAGGTCTCTCATAGGAGGACTTTGTCTTTAGCTAAAGAAAAGTGGCAAGAGCTAATTTTCACTTGTTGCTTGTAACAGTTCTACGTATTTTGTATGCCTGCTTTTAGATTGTTCAGTAGTGTTACGAAACACTCGGAAGTTACAGTAATATTTTATTGCAAAACACAATGAACACAACGCAAAACGCAAGATTCAAAATCCGTTCGAAATTAAGTATTTAAAATACCATGCAGGGTTTACCTTGCCTTTAAATATTGAGCCGACTTTAGCATAACATATCAGAAGAACGTGCACACACGTATTGGTTTCAGAGGTTGGAGTACTGTAAATGCATCGCCCCAAGGGCAATATCAAGTGGGGCGCCATGAGAATAAAAACGGCGAAGGTATTAAAATATTAAGTTCTGAAGATCTTGTTTGATCCTTCATGATGCTTTTGAACATATATGAAACCCACAAAATTAGTATTCTATTTTCGATGCCAAAAGACGCCTAATTTGGAAATTCATGACTTGCTTCGCACAAGACTTAACACTGAATTGGTATAGTCGCATTATTCAATTCAATTTATTTTTATATAGCGCCTTCCACGACAAGGTTGCCCCAAGGCGCTTAACAATGCAAGTAACCATACATTTTGTGAATACAGAACAGACCAGAAGACAACGGCGGAGAGGAAGCAAAAACTCCTTAGTAAGGAGAAAAAAAAACCTCTAGGGGTCCAAGGTCCAAGCATTACAGTGCTAACCAATTCATCGTACCTTTAATTGCAAGAATGGTGTGCTAATAAAAACGTCAAATACATATTTGGGATGTACAGTATTTTAGCTCTGTAAACGTCGTTCACTTAAAAATACTGCAGGGCATTTAGAGGCAAAATGAATAGTTATCTGTAAAATGCACACTCGCATTTATCCGTCAACATTAACTTATTGTTATTCATGCATTCCAAAACTTGTAATTTACATTAACTTGTAGTTTACAGGAGAAATTTTAGAACCTCTTCGTGCTCAACTCCTACAGGTGGAGCAGTATCGAGCTGCTACAAGCAAACGCGTGCACTGCCGCTTGTGCTCGGGAAGCCAGGCTGTACTGCTCAAAACCCAAGACGCCTGTAGCATCTCATGTGTCTTATTGGTTTCGGGACTGGTCTGGTCAGCTACAGGCGGCTCTTTGAAAAACGTAGATATGTGCATTTGTTTTGCCATGTCGGCTAATAAACCAAAAACCTAGCGCTAGATAGCTCTAAGAGGGTCTGACGACAACGATAGCCAATTAGGTTACGGCTACGCATGCACCGCCCCACTGTATTTACATCATTCTCTTATTGGTTACAAAAGAAACAGCGAGCCAATAGCTAATCACATACGATGAAAAAAAAAATCAAACACGTAAAATTAAAAAGCAAATCATGTAACGCAAACAAAGAAAAAAATCTGAACTTAATTTGGACTGATTGGGTAGGCCTAGGATCAATCAGAGTGGGCCTGGGCCACCCGCCGCTACGCCCCTGATTGGGTCACGGAGTTATATTTTAACAAAGAACGAATAAAAAGCTATTTACAGGGGCTTTTTTAAAAGCATTCTGATGGAAAATTATATCAATAAAAGCTGTTTTATATTGTATGCCTCTGTGATAAATTACTGTACCATGTTTGTAGATAAAAGTTCATGTTAGAAGCTGTGCAGAGATTCATTACTGATATTTTTTTAAAAACAATCATACTTAATTACTGACAGACACCTGCCAGAGGTGATGCCTTCTCCATGTCATTATTCGGCAAGATGATAGTCTTGTTTTAGATAACTCATTTTTAAATACTTGGACAAAAATATCTGCCAGTAAAGGTTCCCAATACATGTAAGTGCCAGTCCTGATTGAATTGCAAGGAATGTAAGAGTAATGACAAATTAAGCTTTAAGGTCCAACATCGTATAGACACAAATATTTTCATCCACTTTCAGAAAGTATGGAAGTATGAAATCTAATTTTATCTGGACTGCAATCAATATTTGCCACATTTGATGGCATGCTGGGCTTTGAAACTCATGCAGCTTCATCCGATTATAACACAGAACATTTAATCAATGAAGTCCACAAGGAAATATTAAGTACATCGCACATTGCAGCATTGCTCCAATTCTGACAGTATGAAAATGCTTCAAGTCGTAAATTGGTAGAATTGAACCTAAATTGATTAAAATGTAGATTAAATGCTTCAGTCACCTCTGGGGTATATTGGTAAAAATGTCCACGCTCACACAAATCATTGAAACACGTACTGTACTTCCCTTTAACTGCAACTTAATTACAAATAGGAGACAATTTCCAAGTGTATTTAATTAAAACACTGTGCTGAGTTCATGCTTGTCCTTATAGAAACGTGGCAGAGGTTTATTTCATTAGGTATTGACAGTTAAGATAATTTACTTGGCTTGATAATTACAAAAATCCAAATACAAAATCATCTCTGCCTATCCGCACTTAACACCTTAAGCAATCCGTGAAAAATTTAAAAATTAAATAAAATTAAAAGTGAACTCTTTATGTAGATTAACAAACAGATCATGATTTTAAAATATTTGCAAAAAACATTTTTTCTATTTATTTTATAAAACCACTTTGCAATTGGATATCAGCACTAAAAAGCTATATGGAGTAAAACAAATTAAAATGGTTTCACAGAAGTCATATTTCTTTTGATCGTTGGTTCTTTGTAAAAGATGCTCCTTTTCATTAAAAATGTGATTCTTGTTGTTATATCTGTTTAGTATCATTTGTGCCACATTCAACAGGTGATTATTTTGAATAGCTCATAAGAATTTCTTAGTGTCTGAGAAAAAGAAAACAAAAACTACTTCGTAAAAAGAGTGTTTTTTTTAATTCCAGGACCACACAGCAGTAATTAGGCAGTTGACCTAAAGGACCATCTGGTTGTAATGTGCATATCAACACCTGTTCACCCTAATGAATACCAGTCATTCCCTCTCCAGACGCCCAGCTCTTTTTAGAAGAAAAACTGCTCTGTAACTGATCCCCCTGTGCTGTCATTTTCAACAGGAACAAATCCCCGTTCCACTGAAACATTTCTCTACCCTCTGTCATAATGGAATGAAACCCTGAATACTGCATTTACACAGCAGTATGGCATATGACACATACCAGTCTTTATAATGCATCATTTAATTTGCTAGGAGACACCAGATGTCTTCATATTGTTGAATCATGAAGAACTGATGTGAGCACACCCCTGTCCGAAGAGAAAATGAGATTTGTACCTTGTCTCCTTTATCTCCTTTCTGCCCTGGAAGACCTGACACCCCTGGAAGTCCAGGCTCCCCCTGGAAGAAAAAGCAATATAAAAGAACATATTCACAGATAAAAAAGCTACAATCACAAAATAACTATAATCAAATGCACATCATAGATCCTGGAATTTGTGTGCTGTCCAGTGATGTTGTTTAGGTTAACCGATATATCTCTAAATTGTCTCCCGTACATACAGTACGTGTGTTTGTGCGCTCTGCAATAGACTGCCATCAAGTCAAGAGTGTATTGTGCCTGGAGCCCGTTGTCAGCCAGGTTAGACTCCAGCCGACTGTGACACTGCATCGAATCCAAGGGTTACTGAAAATTGATGGTTGGACCTATTTATATTAACCTTTCAAACAAGGTATTGACAATTTGATATAAACCCATCATACAATTCAGGGTCACAGTGGGGGACTTCAGAGCCTTTCCTCGATAGAAAGGAACCCCCGACAGGACACCAGTCCATCGCAGGGCGCACCCCGGACAGGACGCCAGTCCATTGCAGGGCACACACAGACACGCAGAGCAGAGACAGAACCCAGGTCTGATTGAACCCAGGGCTCTAGCACTGTGAGGCAGCAATGCCAACAACTGCTCCAGCATCCAGCATGCCTCCTTATTATTATTATTAATATCATCATCATCAATAACATTTCCCTCTAGCTTAGTTTTATATTATGCACATTTAATATATAAAAATTCTAAGCTGCAGTTTTGCAGCATTTGTTTCACGTTATTTTTGGCTAATAATAATTTTATTTTGCTCTGAATAGCATCTAAGAAAAGTCATCAGCATTAAAAATACAGCATTTTAATTAGTGAATTATTTTGCATGCATCATTAGTTTAGGGATTCAAGATAAGTCATCTGAACATGAATCTCATGTTACAATTAGAACAAAATGTGCTTTCTTTGATTAAGTTCTAATTAAACAAGTGATGGAGGCAACATGCATGCTGATGTGCGGCCCTCTGGGCTCCACGTACCTTGTCTGCTGAACATTGACATCCATCATTCGATTGCTGCGCCAGCTGTGAAAGCATTCTTGGGATGTAGCTGGTGATAAGGGAAGGGGCTGTACCCAAGACTGCCTCCTTGGACGCACACTGAAAAACATTTTAATTTGAATACTTAACTAAAATAAGCAAAACAAAAACAATCTTCAGCCTGTGTTTTTCCATTGATTCCCATAACAATTCAATTGCACCCAAACTGCTATGTCCCCTTTCTCCCGTTTCCCAGCGCAGAGGCAGGAGGAATGGGCTTCTGCCTGGAGCCAAGCCAGGGGAAGCGACAGCGGTGAGTGCGGCTGTGTGAACCTCTTCTCTTGCTCAAGGGGAAAGAGGAGATTGTTCAGACTTGTCTGGGAGTTATGCTGCTTAATGCAACAGCATCATCAACACAATGCAGAGAGCCAGGTCCATGTCCACTAAGCAGTGCGTAAACGCTGTAGACGCTGAAGCAGTGTCTGCCGACTTTCATAGCACCTCATCCAGTCTATGGCTGGATAAGGGAGAAGCAAGAAATGCAACATGCAGTGGTTAACTGCCAATTTATTTAGGAAATGCAAACAGCACATCGGTAAAACTCCAAAAGTTTACTCTAGGGACTTTTGTCTTGCAAAAGCCCTGAGTTTAAAAGGTTATGAAGTACCTACTGAAGTAATAGATTAAAACATACAGATCCTGTAGGACTTCTTAGTTAAAGTAATAAAATAAATTTCAGTTGATATATTATGCCACATGTGACACAGACAAGGGCATTCCATGATTTGGTAGGCAATACAGTACAGTATTTCACTGAGGCTAATGGTATGGAGTTCAATATGCAGTATACAACAAATGACTCTTCTAAATGAAACTGCTTTTGTGTCACTCATTTACCTTGTGTAGGCCATATGTGAACAAACAAACAAAAATAAGTTGTTCTGTGGATGACAATAAGGCACTTATCTTTTGCAGCAGGAAGACATAGAAGAGCAGACCATCAACAACACAGTACTACACCTATAGAAAACTTTTAAAATATGGTAAACCCAGTTTCTGGGGATCATGAAGTGATAACCTCATTTAATAACACGAATCAATACGTACTGCCACAATCACCATATTCTATACATTCTTTTTATTGCTATGCGTGTCTCTTTGAATATGCTGGTTTTATACTGTATGTACTGTAGCAACTGGAAAATATTAAACTGTTTTACCGTAGAACCTGGTATTTCACAGCAGTTTTCCAGTTCTGCCATTTTTGGATTGCAGTAGATGATTATTTGCTGAAGTTCAATCTGTAAGAAAAAGTCTGCAATTAAAAAAAATAACTTGAGGATGATTTCATAGAATGATGCAGGCCTCTTAGCATGGTTACTAGTAGGTAATTGATCTGCGGATCTCATCATGCCCTTTCTTGAATGAGGTGGTCCTAATAGAGACCTCTGTGATACTCCACTAATGACGTTACTCTCCTGATACTCACATCAACCGGCCTGCCATCTTCAAGGCGAGTGGTGATCAGGGTTCTGCCTCCAGCGTTAACCGCATCCCTTTCATCGGTCAGCCTCCTTTCAATGAGAGTGCAATCCATGTAGAGGGAGATCATGCTGGACTGCACAGACAGGCTCAGCTTGTGCCACTGCCGGTCAAAAAGAGGGTGAAGATCCCGGCTCTTGAAGGTGTAGTGGAGAGTGTTCTTGAGGAGCCCTCGGGCTGTAAATTCCACTACTTTCCTACCCCCGTCAACAACAAAAGACACCTGTAGGACAAAGACTGTAATCACGCTGAGAACTGCAATCCATGTCAAACAGCAGGATGGAAATGAAACGGGCAGTTATGGGAGCATGCAAGTAGAAACTCCATTAATTTTATTTTCCAGAAAGACTGCATGGATCGACCGAGCCTTTTATTTGAGTTTTGTAGAACATTCACTGTTATCCAACTTAAATCTGACATGGAAAGAGGTAGAAACATGGGGGAAATGAGAACATGTGGCCTTCTTTTATTCGACTCAAACTAGGTCAATAAGGGGTTTTGGATTTGGTTGAAAAATTGTTTGATCACCATTGATCCATACCTAGCAAAATAGAGAGCAAATCCACCCTGCATTCTGCCTTAACGCTTTCATAATAAGGAGCATCTTGGGATAATTATTCATCTGCTGTTGGGGAAAATGCTGCAGTAATTATTTTATATCACTGAGAAGAACTATGGAGTGAAGGTCCGCTGGGCAGCTCACACTCATTTCTTGTAACTGTCTGTTTCTGCTCCATCAGATTCCTTTACACATCATTAATTGTGAAATATCCCCAAGGAAACAGTGCTGTTTTTCTCAATTATCTCATAGATACCGTGAAAGGAAATAAGAATGGTTGGATTGTGGAATATTTATTTTATTATAAGTATTCCTATTACAAAATATATTAAGTTAGAAATTGCTAACGTACTGGCTGGATTTTAAAAATTTTGTGGGGAAAGCTGATGTTGTGTTTGTCAGAATTGATAATGAAACTTTTTTGTGTTGGGAATTTTAGATTATTAGTTCATACATTGCTTTTATAGCTCCTCCACTCCAACAATGAGGAAATACAGAAATGTTTTGGTTCAAGCAGTGAAGGCCTCCGTTCGGAGAGGCAGTTGAGCTCTGTAGTCCTCATACAGTTCATCAGATCTGGACTATGGCACTAGCTGACTTTGACTGACTGATTTCCCAGGTGGGGCACACCATTATTCACTCCTGGGGTTTGGTTAAATTTGAAGTCATTCAGCCCGGAGAGCTGCATCTGTCTTACCCATGATGCTTGGCAGACCATGGGAGGGCTGACAGTACTTAAGCAGAGGTTAAGATACAGTAAGACATCAGAAGCAAACCTCCTTCTCAGGTACTTCTAAATTTCCTATTAACCTTAACAAGTATTAAACCCACTACAGCAAAAGGCCATGAGCTCTACCAAAGGGATTTGAATGCTCTGCAGAGTTACTGCCTCATCCTCTGCAGCATCTTCAATGGAATACATCGGATTTACCCCATGAGACCTGTTACGTTATGTTTTTGCAGTTGTTCTCATTTTGGTCATTACAACACTACAAAGTTGTATAATTGAGTGCCAGGTAAGGGAAATGTTTGAATGTGACCCCCATGCTCCCTGTGCTGGTACAAGGGTTAACAGATTCTAATTTTCTTAAGAAGCTCTCATCCTACCTGAGTGCTTCCACCCTGGTCGGAAATCTGCCAGAGGTACCATCGGTCCTTCTTCGTTGTTCTCCGCAGTCGGAATGTGGCTATCAGAGCATATTCATCAGGGGGACCATTCGGAAACACCAGTCTGAAAAAGGGAAAAAAATCTGGTTTACTAAATTTAAAAATCAGGACAAAAAAAACCTCAAATATCTGTTTAAGATGGCATGCATGATTTATAGTCAGGATGATTCCTGTATTTCTCCAAGTGCTTTCAATTCTTTCTTCTCTTCAACATTAGGAAAAAGAATAGATGCGTGTGCAGTGTAATTTCTAAGTAAATGTCAGTTCGATTTATTCAGCCTGTCTCACCTTGTTTGGAATTTATTTCTCATGCAACTTGAAAAGAAATTAGTATTGATCCACTTTTTAAAATTTATTAAATTATTCAAACTTCATACATATACTAAATAAACAGAGGCTGACCCAGAGCAAGGTGCTTGGGTAGACAGATGGGAGAGATGGAAGATGGGAAATGAAAAAATACACAAACATAAAATCTAATCCTCTGAACAGGACTGTAGCATACAGTAAATCAGTTCCTACTTTGGCCAGGCTTGCACAGGGGATGAAAGAGGTTTTTATTTACTGTGTATCCTAAAACTCTTTAGTCCTTTGCAACTGGTTAGGACATATTTATTTCAATGCACTATTATAAAGAATAAAATGTGATTTTGTTTTTCTACTTCTGTTTTCATTTGTTTGCTAAATCTGATGAAATTATTTCTAATACCGTGTATTGGATAAAGTGGTTAGAAAATGGATGGGTGGACTAGCAGCATGTAGTCTGTTAAAATTAATAATCTGGCCAATTCACTATGCAAACTGTTGGACTTAAACAGTTGGAGGTCTCCGGGCTGGCCAGCTCATTGACATGTCTCCAGCTGCTGCCTGATGAGTCCACAGAGAGAGTCTGCACTGACTGCTGCGGGTCAAAAGGTTAAAGAGGTCGTAACCTTCAGTTAAGCAACAGTCTGTGCCCCTGAAGTATGAAGACATTGCATGTGTCACATTTTAGCTGACTAACTTGCATAATTTAGAGTACAAATTCTTAAGCATTACTCTTTCAGTTCCTGTATTACCATCATATTTTATACAGCATGCAACATTAAACTTTAGTGCACAATTTCAAACACCTTCAGTTTCAATATATTTGACCATATTAATGAACTGATTCCCTCCATTTTAGTGTCTAGAGAAATTAAGTGGTTTACAAATATGCAAGCTAACCATTATGGTTCCCATAATTAGTACCTTTAATGTTAACTGTTTTTCTCCTCTTCTGTAAGTGCTTTAAAACCCAAGACATAAAAACTGCAAAGCAAATCCTAATTTCAGCAAAGGTAAATGAGTGCAACGATTTAAGATGCGCCTCAGAATAAAAGATGAATACATATTGTTACAATTAGGAGGCAGGGAACACCAGAAATAGACTGAGCAGGATAATCAATAAGAAAAACAATCATAAGCCTCAGTAGCCCTATCTTTACCCCCTTGTAAAGATATGTAATTAATATACCCAAGCATTTGGTATAGAGGCACCTGTGTTCATTATTCTTTGGCACAGCTCTGGCAAAAGAGTAATAAATCAGACACACTGGGTTAAACAAATCGTAAATAATGATACATTATTACACACACACTCAACAGCACAACACATAAAATACAACATACAAGTTATTCTATTTACAAATAAGGCATCCAGAAGGCCTATGTCTTGACCAACCAGAAAAACCCAGACTGCCACCAGGTATTCAAAGATGCTCTAGAACACCTACACAGGTCAACAAGAGAGATAAACCTGCATTCTAAACTAAACAGATTAAGACCTACAGTTAAATCTGTCTTAAATACAAACACTAACCAGGAGAGGCAGTTTTTAGCCTATGGGGTTCTCTACATAGGAAATTAGACTTTACTAAAAACCAACAGAATGGCTCTCTTAACAAGGTTCAAATACTTAACTAGAAACTGGTCTTTACAGAAGATCCAGAACACGGACCTCTTGACTCCTGTGCTTCCCTTTTCTCTCTCCTGGTCTCTTCTTCACCTCCTTTTTCCTTCCCTTCTCTCCCGGTCTTTCATCCTGTGTTCTTGGACTGTTGATGACTTGGCATTTTACCCAGAACTTGATTAACCAAGGTAAACCAGTTGGTTCCCTAGATCAATGTGCCTCTGACCCACTACAACTCAAACACCTCAGTTCCTTTCTGGCTTTAAAGCTCCCAAGAACTGAAAATACTGGCACAAGGTAGATGTTGTCCACCCTCAAATAGCTGTAACACTAAAATTACTACCTTTTATCCAAGCAATTTTAAAAAAATTGCAATAATTATCAATTGCTATTCTAGATGTTCTTCGGACATGCACTCTCATTACAATACTGCCTCCAATCTCCAGCTATACCCCTAGCAAGTGGCTCATTAAATGCATGAATCTACCTCCTTTAATATTAATCTCTCTAATTACTCTGATTTTCTACATAAGCCTTTAAGCTCATTAAGAACAGGCAATGTGTGCTTCATAAATGGCATGATCATGGATTTCAATGCAGGCAAGCATACATTTTCTCCAAGAATACAACAAGAATCAGAGTGGAGTACTACATACATAACCTGTTACTCTAAAGAAAGATATTTGTTCCTTTTGTCCCACTTTTATTGCATAGCTGAACAGACTTTGATTAGATAAATGGAAGTGCATTGACAATTCACAAAAGAAGCTTTAAAAATACACTTTCACCAGCACATAAAATAGGTAATATTTAGAGTTTCTTGTAGAAGGGGCCAAGATAACCTGAATATCATGGATGGCTGAAGGCAGATGTTGTACATGCTGCCAAAAAAACGCTATACAAGAGCTTCTTGCAAGTAACAACTGCACACTGAAATTAAGACTGACCAATGTGCTACACGAATGTCTAAATAAAACCTGGACTTGCTTGACATGAGTGATGTAACCCTTCCTGCCATGACCTTGTTGGCCTAGATAGGGGTATATGCTAAGCAAATAAGATTAACTTCAAGCAACAAAATTCATTATGGATACCTCTTTGTTAAAATAGTGCTGATCCCAAAGAAGGAATGACGAAATGACAAAATAAAACACAGGGTGGAAAATATATTGAAGATCTATTTTAAAATCTCAGGAACTGAACTAATCCTTCATCTGTTAAAAAGCAACTTTCAAGACAGTGGAGACACCCATATCCAAGTACAAGTATCAATGGGGCCTGGCTAGCTGAACATTATCCAGGCTGAGAAAGATGATATTAGCTGCATTTCCTGAGAGTAAAGTGAGAGATGTTTGGAGTTTGTGGCACAGCTCCTTTTCCAGCTGACAGGCACCATCACCTGTCAAGACTCACAAATAATACTGAGATAGGAGATGCGGTTTAGCTCACTCCACACTCTCCTGGCAGGTCACCCTGCAGGGAGCACTCTGTCTGACTGGGCTTGCAGTGCGAGATCCTTTCAGCCACCGAAGATGATACACAATTGGGACTTGTAGTTTAAGGAAAATACAGCACAAATTACATGATCTAGTAACGCGTTGCAGATCTTCCTGACAGGCTTTCATGTTAACAGTCACATAACTTTCTAAATATACCAGTCCATGTGAAGAGACGAAGGATATCATTTTTACGTGTTCAACCTTATCATCTGATGGTGGAAGCACCCATATGTTGTACATCGCACCGCACACAGTATTTATACAGATCATACACCGATACATTTAGCAATGCCACATATTTTTTACTTTTAATATCTAACCTTCGACACTCCCTCAAGGGAAAAAGGGAAATGTGGGTCTTTTTAAACCCCTCCAGTACAACAGATACTTTAAGACATTCACAGTTGTTGCTTGCTTTATTTTTTGGAACATCTATAGATCTTATCCTCTCAAACCTAAAATAAATCAAATGACCCATTTGAACAGCCTGACATCTCTCTATATACTGTACTGTACTTAGCCCTGATTCAGAGGTAACTTTCACTAACTGACTCACAGGAAATTAAAAAGAATTTTAGCTAGCATCTTAAAATGTATTGTGTTTATTCTGGAATTATCTACTTATGACTTCTAATAATAAAACATTTGAGTACATTTACTTTGGTGTGACCCAACAAAAATGTTCATGGTCCCTGGGAGTTCAGGGGTTAGCTATACAGTACAAGTTTTCCTGCCTGGCTATAAAATTCAGAAACATTGTGATTTGTCTGTCTAAAATGTAAACTCATGCTCCTCCTTTTGCATTACTTCTTTCATTACATGAAACAATAAGTTATAAAAAAGTCTGTTTGCTATTGTGCATGTAATACAATAGTTGTGTGCATGAAAAAAAGGCACACGTGTACAGTATTTTAAATACACTGTAGGAAAGACACAGCTCAGAGAAAGAGTGTGAATGCACTCTACGAATGCAGCACTCTTGGGATACTCCTGGCAGGAATGTTGCAATGAGAGCTTCAGGCACTCAGCCATCGCACCATCACAAGATTCCAGTGGGCCTACCAACTGACAGGCATCAGCCATTAATGAAACACACCTACAATGATCCAACAAATTAATGCAGAAATGGAGTATGAAATAAAAATAAAACATACCAAACTACAATTAAGTAGATTATACACGGATAGAGATGCAGCCACTCAACATGGGTTAACATTCATTGCTGTGTGAGAGGTACTTCAGTATGATGCACAGTACGTCACTGTGTGGTCCGCTGGCCAAAGACAATTGACAGGTGGTGCACTTGTGTGTTGTGAGATGTTAGTGAAATGATTGATCATTGAATTTGTTTCCCTACTGTGCATCTTTAAATCCACTTAATATGGAATTATGTAAATAAAGGAAAATTTTGGTAGCTGACAATAAAAGTAACAAGTATGTCTCGGAGTGTCACACGCAATATTAATTTATGAATACAGTATATACAGTACATTATGTACATAGCTGGTAGTTGCAGCAAAAAAGGAAAAATAAAGTACACAACAGTATTCCACCTTCTTCATAAAGATTTTCTGCATCAGACTCAGTCACTTACTGTGCTTATTTTTGGCAAAGTTTATATACTCTAAAAAAAGCTTTAATATTTTAACCTTTTCTATTAATAGTGGCTGTCATTGTTGTAAATAAAAATGGTAGTATTCTTTTAAATCAGCTTAATAGGGAACATTAATATGAAGTCATGTACCTAAAGGAATTTTGATAGCTCAAAATAAAAAAATTGTTTCTGAATAATATTGTAAATGACAATTTATGGATCTAAATACAATATTTATACAGCTGGTAGTGGTACCATATTTTACATTCTTGTTAAATTACTAACTAAGAAACATTTTGACATTTTCATTTTATTTTTTAATTGGTTTTGTCATTGTATGATAATTATTTACTTCAAAACACCTCCATAATACCAATGTCAAAAACGTTTCCAAGTTACAAAACACCAGGAAAAAAAGCCTTGTTTGAATGCAAGAGGTGCATCAGTACAAGTACCTCTACTGTAATACATCACACCCATTGTCCATGAACACACTTTCACCTGGGTGCAACATAGGTCAAAGCAATGTCATAAATCAATAGGTGGCAATATGCCAAATTCAGAAATTTAAATCTTAAGAATTTATCTGTCCTTAATTGCTAGTTGTGTTTTTGATATTGTCAGCAGTGTGGTATAGCAGACATATTTGGGAGCATACTGTAATAGGTTCTAAGCTGTAGTTTGGATTTTTGTTTCTCACTACTAATAATTAAATTCATTCACAGTGTTTTTTCTGTTATCACAGAGGATGCCCAGTGGGAAAGTGAAAAAATATTCATAAATTAGGGTAGAAATGTAGTCTGGCTGAATTTCACTTTTCACAGAACACCACATTACCACTCCTGTCCTTATTAACAGCATTATGGGATCTTTAACAACCAAGCAGTCTAGACCTTAGTGTAATATCTCATCCAAACGATGACACCTCTTAGAGAACTGTCTGTCTTTGGTCACCATATTATTGGGATATTGGTTTAAAAGCACTGGTCCATCTACAGATCCACCAACACTACTTAAAGCAGTTACAGCACCTCTCCATCATTCCTAGTTTTTAACAACAACAGCAACAATAAACCTAAATCAGTTATTTCTATTGTTTAATACACAAAGACAAAAACGTAGGAGATCCAAATATGTAATGATTATATGAATACTGAATTTTTGTCCATTTCCATTGAAATTTAACATATAGCATCATATCTGAACAATGTATCTGAAAACATCGACATTATGATACATTTTCTGTAATTTTAAGGGCACATTTCACAGTAAGCAAATAAGCACATACAATGCATTTAATACAATATTTACAGTACAATAAAACAGAAATTCTGGCCAATCACAGAAAAGGGTTGGCATTGAATTTTGAACACTCTTCCTTTCAGATTAACCTGTAGTTTTTTTATATCAGGAATAATATGCCCATTTCTTCTTCACATATTCTTGCAAAATTATAACATTTATCTTATAAGTCACCTGAGAGTTTCTCCATATTAAATAGGAAATGAAAATGGAATTAGTTCTAACTGCTTACACGTCTAGGTCACTGCATGCCAATCCACTTGGATCCCAAGTTAAGTTCAGTCATTTTCTTCCGGATATCAATGAACCGTAGGAAAACTAATACCCTGAGAAAATATTGGTTTGCAGCATGGAAAATTGATACGTTCTTGGCACATTTCCAACTGCTTAGTCTTATTTTTTATTTAACTTTGAAAACAAATTATTTACAAGTTCATTTAACTTAAGCAACAGTCAAACTAAGTTTTACTTTGTATTTTTTAATCAAATTGCCTGTAATCCAATAAATACAGTACAGTTATTCCAGGTACATAAGTAGAACAGAACTATAAGCCCAATGATTCCGTAAAAAAAAAACAGCGACCATTTCCCAAAGTGTTATAATCCAATGATTGAATGCAATTCAGTATCGAGTATTAAGGCTGTATCTGATCAACCTAACTTGCAAATATAAATTAATTTGGCAAAACCATGGCTAGTGATATTTCTATCCATGCACTCAATTAACTCACTGTGTTTGTTTAATAAGGGGTGTGCCTCCCAGTCGAAAAGATGAGCTCTCCTCTGTCACAGTCCCCTTACGGAGAAGAAACTTTTCTGTTAGATCGAACCCTGAAAAAACAAAGAGAGTTTTACTATAATGTAATAATACTATTTCTTTCCCTTTAACCTACAACAGTCTCTAGGAATTTTCATTATAACAGTGTGTTTTTTCTTAGTGTAGTGATTAACTCTACTCATGGCAAAAAATGAACATTAGTTTCACTAAGATCTAAAGATCACTTTGTTACTATGAAAAGATCCCAGGAAACATTCCTGCCCAAGGAAAAAATGCATGTGTTAAATTTTCCATTAATGATATGAAATGTATCTGTTATTATTGAGCTTACCTGTGACTTCATAGAGAGGCTTCTGGTTGTGTGAAAACCGTTTTTCTTCTACACTGATTGTAGGACATGTAGAATCTAGGAAAAAAATTTTAACAGGAATCAACTGTACAATATACATTTTAAGGAAAGGGGAATTATATATTCTTAACTTATCAGTTACAAAATGTAGAAATGTAATACTCATTAGAACAATTTAAAAATATTCAAGCAGGTAGCGGTGTAGAGCTGCTGTGGGTCACCCAGGAGGGGCTGCATTTCATCAGTAAGTGAAGTTGGTTCCCTCCTACTGTACATGTTAAGCGTTTTTAAATGATGTGAACTGAAGGGTACTATTTAAATGCAGGTTATTAGAGGTGTAGTGCCCATGGGGCCCAAGACTCACATTGGCTTGTGTTTTTGTGTTTGATAGCTTCTCCATGTGTCCACTGTTAGACTTCTGGACATAAATATTGATGAGATTTACTTTCTAAATACATAATAAAAATTATCCATAGGACTATGGGACAAACCTCAGTTACAAAATGAAAACCTCAATATCAATTTCATTCCACTATGGTCTGTATCACACAATCTATAGCCCCTCCTATTCTGGCTAGGTTGATGGGTATTTGTTAAACTGTCCCCTGTGATAGGCTGGCATCCGGTCAGGGTCCTGTCACGCCTTGTGCCCTGTGCTCTCAGAATAGGCGCACAGTGCAAGACAAGAAAAGAAAAAGGAAGAGGCCTAATGCAAAACAACTATTGCACTCCATGCTGTCTTCAGCCATGAACAACATAACATTAAGTTTGAAATCAAAGAGGCAACAGAATATCACTGAAATATTATACGAAATTCAGACAAAGAACTTAGTCACTTATCAGTAATAAAGTGAAGATTTCCTACATCCATTATTGGCAATGTATAGCAATAAAATGCATAACAGTGGAATGGAGCAAAGTGTCTTCATAATAAAGCCCCAGATCAGAGCCTACTGTAGGTAGACATTAATTCTGATTCCAATTAAGGATAGCAACAACCATTTTACAAATAACCTCAGGTTACCTCATACTGACACGAACTGTATTCTGTTATGCATACAGAAAAAGTCAATTTTTCTAAGCAAAAACACATCCTATTCTGTCTTATAATTTACCTGTACGTAAATAGTAATTTATGTGACTGGAGGGTTAAGCCCTCATACCTACTATCTACCTCCAGATCGGATACAGAAATTATTCCTGTTCACAGCTACTTATGCAACCCAAAATCTTCAAGCAGACATCCAATCAGAAGTCATTCACAGGTACAGTCTTTTTCAGGGAGAGGGAACAGAGAAAAGGTCCCCTTAATTTCACTCTGTCTGAGATGGTGGATCTATCTCTTGATCTCCAAAGAGCCTTTCCCCTGCCTGCACCAATATGATCAGACACTGTTCAGGATGATGGAGGACCTTAAGAACCACAGGGTACAGCAGAACAGACTGAACTTCCACCTCCCTCAGGAATCTCCTCACTGCTGCAAATTTGTATCTGCTAGACTGTCGCTGGATTGGAGATCAGTTAGATATGCAGCATAAATCCTTCTGAGTGAACAGAGATAACTGCCCAATTTCTTTCAAAAAGAGCAGTGACCCAGAGAAACTTAAATGAACAAACATGGCTTGTCTCGGCCACCAGAAGAACAGTTGCTATACATTACTTGAGCTCTTTCCAAATAGGCTCATAATGCTGGATTAGGGAAACACTTGGCATTGTTGTGTTCAACAATCAAATAAGATCAGGTTCAGATTCCTCCAATAAGCCCACAGTCTGGTTGTTGTGGTTTTTCCTTGATCCATTTTCCAGCTCAATAACCTTGCGCTCCAGACTTGCGTCATATACATATAATATCTTCTTTTGTGCCCATTGCTCACCGGAGACATAGCCCAATCTGGAAACCAGTTGCTGAAGAGATGTCATCTAAGCATTTTCATTCTCAGCCACTGCCTCAATCTGGGTGGCCACTGCCGCCGTCTCCATTTTCACAAGCTGTGTTTGCTGATCCACAGACTGCTGCAGCAGTGTGGTCATTTCAGCTGGTTCAGGAGAGCAAAACTTTCAGTTTCTTCTTGTTTGAGGAGGAAGCAAAGGAGTCCAGCATTTTTCAGGTTCCCACCATCTCAGATCCTCCAGAAACAAAATTAAACAAAAATGACCATGTGGGGTAATAGAAAAAGCAGAAAAAGGGAGCTGGCTGTCATTCTGTTATTCCTGTCAAGACATCCCTTAACCTCCTCTTGGTCACACTTTGAACACTCCTGCTCCCGCTTGTGTTCGTGAGAAGACAACAGTGACTTTCCACCTTCTGTTTGGCAACAAGAGAATCTGAAGGAGAACACACAGTCGCACACCTCCAGGAAATGTTTCCCATCCGTCACCATAATAAATTAATTGATGTTCAGGGATTTCAAGCAAGAACAGTTCATTAGATGTGCTGAAAATATTGAAGCATGTGTTTAAAAACTCAGAGGTGCCACAGGGAGCTGTGACCCCTCACGTGGCATGACTGCATGAAACGTGGTAACTTGAGCAAGAACACATTGCTGACGTACTCCAGATACCAAATAGGCGTTGTATCTCTGATCGCGGGCCATCATATTACTCTAGATCAAGTAGCCAATAATTTCCTCAATGGATCAGCAAATGTAAGCTTTACTAACAAACAGCTTATGAATAAGGACTGCAGAAAAAGAAAAAAAATGTTTTATCAGAGTATGTTTTCTATTCAGAAAAGATGTTTATCTATAAGAAGACTTTTACTTTTTGCTTCTAAGGACATTTAGACTTCACCTGGAATGACTCCTTGTCTGCATATACTGTACATACCTGTTCTTTCACTGACGGCCATCCCAGAGGAAAAAGGAATGGTATTTCCAATCCAAAATAGAAAAATGCATTTTAAAATCAGACTCATTTCTCTGCTGACATATGAAAGAGCTTCTTGAAAACCTGCAATAAAGTAAAAATGCAAACGTTTATCCACTGACAAATTTTACATCTTGATATTGAAGACTGATAATATTTAATTATTAACAACGAGATCTTTCAGGCTCTTGTATGGTGGTTTTCCGGCGTTTCATTACACAATAGCCTCTCAGAACCTGATTAGCTTAATATCTTATTCAAAGATGAATAATTCTTTATGGACAATGCTACTCTGTGAAACGCTAGACACATGACACAAAACAGGTCTTGCAGTTTACCGATGAGTGACAGTTGTGGCATTTGAAGTACGCACTGGAAAGTTGTAAAATAAGAGGTTCCGTTTTACATTTCACTTGTGAGTCTGAATCATCACCGTTACAGAAAGCATGGACATTTAATTTTTACATAGCCGAATATTAAAAAGGTAAACAGCTCTTTACAGAACTTAGTCAAGTCCATTTCCAAACAAATAAATCCTACATTGCCTATTACCACACAGTAAGTGTTTTAATGTTCAAGTAAAACTGTTTTTAATCTTCCTCCGTTCCTGTTATTGAGGAAGGTCGTTGACCTACTTGCTGAACTTGAACCTGAAATACGACGCCGCTTTGATTTAATCTGTCTCGGATCCTCAGTGTAAACCCGATCCCATTAATAAATAGTGATTAGAAGGTCACGTGGACCATGCTTCCCGGGATGGCTTTTCAATGGAAAGCTGCCAAAAATATTTAAAACGTGTCCATCACCCAATCCCATCCAAGGATGGGTTTCCTTTTCAACTACGTACGACTTGTATTGAAAGAGGAGAAAAAAAGGCATCTCTATAAAACAAATGACATTGCCTTTAACAGAATAATTGTTTTAACCAGAAAAGATTTCGTATATAATAAAGTTACTTTAAAATTAGTTTGGCTAGTGTAATGAACGTTTACGTACAGATTTCATTTCTAATCTCCTCTTTTTAAAATGTATTTTAGTGTACAGTATGTCAAATAGCGACTAGAAAATACCGTTTGCAAAAGTGTCTTCCCACAAATCCAGACAATGCACAATTACTAGCTTCTCATGCTATGTATAAAGAGCACCAAACCGATAATAAATGCAACAGCTAAAATGACACTGCAGGATCGTGCTTCTTCCTAAAGGAATGTTCTTAAGCCAAGTTTTCAGGTAGCTCTACTATAGGGCACCGACTTAACAGTGAGCCAAAGTATAGTGGAGTATAATATTTTAAATGATCTAAAACCAATAATTCACCAAAAAAATGTAATATGCCTTGAAAATATTCATTAATATTCAATAATTAATACAAATGTACATTGCTATTCTCAAGGAAATAATGTGAATTAAAACTCACCTTTTCTGTGGAAGTTTTCTCTCAAGAATAAAATACTACAGGAAGCGGCCACACGTTTCACAGTCAGCTGCGATTCCGAAGTAGACAGCAAATAAAAAAGTGAGAATGGGATCTCCCGCTGGATCCCTGTCCTTATTAGTCACACTGGCTGACCCTCCCACTCACTCTTCACTAAAATACACTAGACAGGACAGCCACCAGCACGAGCATTGAGAAAATTAAAGGTGTATGCGTCCTCTGCCCATGACCAAGAACAGAAAACAACAAGAGAAAAGGACTTGCAGTTTAAAAGGGTAAATGTGAGGAAGAGAGGGCGCATCCTGAGCTCTGGGCTTTGGGCTTTGGTCTCTTGATGGCAGGAACAGCCTCCATGAGCGTGCTAACTAAACTAAGCAACACAACAATCAGGCGTGGAGTCCCTTTCTTTCCGCCAGTTTAATTAGAGGCTCCTCATGTTATTTGAAGGAAAAAAAGGCAATGAAAATTAGGACAATTAGTACAAAATATTCGCATAGTATCGTACTACATTTTCGTGCATTTAATATTTTTAAAATGCAAAATAATTTGGAATTAACATTTAAACAATTACATAATCATAACCGACTTTTGCTTAAATTATTTATTGACATACAGCGTTTGGAAAGTGTTATAATGAAGTTAATTAGGGGGAAGACCACAGCTTGCTGTCTGAAGATGTTAGGCGATTTCCACATAAGTCACAGTCCAAACGAAGAGCATAAGACTCACCTGCACAAAGACGGTCGCTTGTGCGCTGTGAGATGAAACCCGTTGAAAAGTAGCAGCTGTATACCAATTAACAGAATGCTTTGATCAATGTACTTTCATTTTGTGAGTAGAGGTCTTATTTACTCTACATTTAGAACTGCTTTATTATTATTATTATTATCATTATTATTGGTGTTGTTAATCATGATATAATATCGGTCATAATAATATCTGTAAAATGTTGTTTTCTGAGGTTAACAAGAAAGTGTTACAGTACATTGGAGTTCTCTTTCATGACTTGCAGATTTAAGACTGCTTTTTGATTGTCTCTTTCTCCACAGGACAATTTTGTCTCATAAGTCATAATTATCTTTCTTTTACCATCATTAACTATTTTGTTACTTTGTAACAAAGCATTAATTATTTTGTGAAAACATGAAAGTAGTTATATGGCATTTTGTTGCATTCCTAAAGTAAGAGAATGCAGGTAACGAAGAACCATGTTCATAGCTGTCCCTTTCTGAATTCTGTGCATAGAAGAATTGTACAGTAAATAGTTATTCACTGGAAAACCTGCCTGGGGTGAATGTGGAAATTCTAATACCTCTGACGCGGTTTCCCATGTGTGGCTAAATTAGAATTGGTACTCTTGAAAGTTGTTTGAATCCTACTGGATTTTAGGATTTAACACAGCTGCAAATTAGACTCATTACAACAAAACATGCTCAGTGGCTTAGAACCTTTTTCACAAAACTGAAACTGATCTCAGCATCTTGTGAAATGTGGCTTCATTAACATTCTCTCTAGTGACAGGTGGCACATGCTTGGGACCAGCTAGCAAATTAAAAATGTGGAAATGGACAAATTCAAGTCTGTTTCTATCGATCTTATATATCTTTAAAAGAAGATACATTGGACACAAAATACAGGGAAATAAATGTATTTATAAGTGATAAGATGCGAAATTTCTTTATAAGTGATAAGATATAGTATTTTATTATTTTAAGATTAAGTATCATAATGTTAAGATAACAGTCAATTCTGTAAGTACTGTAATTTATTCCTTGTGCTGTCTCCATGCGTACTAATATCATTACATACAGGCTTTTCTGATTTAACATTTGTTAAACAAATACTTTAATAAAAAACTGAAGCGTTTAAAGGATGGATTAATGAGGAAGAGACCACACTTCCACACCCTGTGAAATGGGCCATCTCTGTCAGTATGCTTATGGGAGGTGATAAAAAACTGTCAGACCCAGAGAAAACCCAGGTGGACATGGAGGATCATGTAAGATCCACACTGAAATTGAGCCCAAATTGAACATAGGAGCCCATGTCACTGTGCCACCATTATCAGGGTTATAAGGATTTATAGAGATAGCTGGAAAAGGAGCAGATTATTTTAATTTATATTTCAAGATTCAGTCTTCACAAGAATAAGTTATGAGTTCAATAACCTAAAATATTGTAACGCTTACGGCCGACAGTGACTGTGTAAGAGCCGGCTTACCAGAGCGGTGACGTCACCGCCCTTCCCTGTAATAGCAGGACCACAGCCACTGGGCTGGGGGGAGATCTCTCTTTAGCTCACCAGGCTGGGTCCCTGTTGAGTGACGCCGGAGGCCAGGGTTCGCGTCCCTGACGGTGCTGGGCCGACCTGTGTAGGCAGCAGGCGAGGGCGCCCACCTGAACCCTGTTGCGTTACAATATAATACTGTATGTATTCTAATGGAGGTGTCCTAAAACTACAAATGAGATTAATAGTTGTGGCATTAGTCAAGAAGTCCATAATATGAATGATCTGCAGAACAGTATGCTGAAGGATGGCTCCTTTATACTGTATAATATATTTACAGTTTTAATAATGCTACATTGCTATTAATCTTTTTGTAAGTTATGTTAATGCACTCAGTAAACTGTCATGAAAAAAATCTTAAGAACATAAGAGAGGTTACAAACAAGAGGAGGGCTGATCTAGATCACTAAGTAGTTAGAAGCTAATTAATCCAAGGATCTCAATCAGCTTTGTCTTAAATGAAGCCATACTGTAGTACTGGCTTCAACGACACAGCTGAGTAAATCCCACACTCCTACAAATAAAGAGAAGTTGTCATGCTCACCCTTTTGGAATGCTGTGTAGCTAGCTAGCATTACCACGCTAGTCAGTCAGTGCCAAATGCTGTGATTACATGATCCACAGGAAGCCTGTTCCACCTGAACGCAATTTACGACCACGCCCATGGATCAGGGTACTTAACGTCTGGCTTGGCACTTCTCTAAGCCTTGTTGGTATAAGTGTTTGTTTGTAGCCTTTTTGAGTTCTTGAGGTTACTGCCTTGGATTCTTGACCTTGTCTCTTGCACTTCTGAAGTGTGATTTACTTTGCTATGAACCTTGCCTGCTTGTCTCGATGCCACTTTTGGAATTACCGTTTGTACTGTTGTTCTGTGTCTCTTGGCTTTGAACCTCGCTTGTTTCTTAACTTCAGAGCTGGACTGTGTTTTATCTGCTTGTTACCATGCTTGCCTTTGCCAGTTAAATTGCTTATTCAGCCCAATATGGTCTGCTGCTTACTTCTGTGAGCAACAGGTATTACAGAGGTACTGAACAATTAGAGCAGTTGGAAGTTTCAAACCTACTGCTGCTGATGCCATTGTGATCAACACACCACAATTTAGATCACAAAATTCTTCTTTGCTTTGGAGTTACATCCTAGACTAACTTTGAAATATTGATTTAATAGTTAGTTTAACATAATTTAAGTGTGGTGTTCTAATAAATTTGCATCACATGAGATGTTTGTCCTCCTCCAAGATTTAATCTGCCATTTCCAAATTTCCCAGCATCTCAACAAACAAGTCAATCTACTGGGCTAAAACACAACTTATGTCTCCCAATAGGCTTACACATGTTGCAACAGTTAAGTTAATGTAACAGGACCAAACTATCCCCTTTGCACTCTTATATCTTGTCAGTACTACTACTGCAAGGAGAACAACTGGGACACTGCAGTCGGTATGAACATGAACAATGTCAAAGGAAAACAGTCCTGCTAACATGACTCAGCTTAAATAGAAAATCTCCCTACATTCCTGCACAGTCTGCTCTTTCAGTATTCATATGGTTGGTAATTAAAACTTCCTTCCCTGTCATGTACAGTAAAGTATCATCCATTTTAATCATGTCGTTTATCCCTCAATGACTTCACTGCACAGATTCCATTTCACTAGTACTCGTTGAGGCTTGGTCTTCAATTTTTTTTATTGAATCTGTGTCCAAAATAACATTTCAAAGGCAGTTGTTTCATTCCAGCCCTGTCCTGAAATGTGTTTGTGGTATTTGCTCAATAGTCTGAATCACAAAACTTACTGTACACCAACTTACACCAAAACTTCCTCTCCTACTGCTGTCTGCTCCAGCTGCCTGCTGGGATATTATCCCCTTTTGCCAGCTGACAGACACAGCATTAGCTAAGTGTTTACTTTAAAGTCTCTTGAATTTTATAGCCTTCCTCAGTGCATCTATGTTTTTCTAAATTAGATATTATAATGTCCAGGCTGATCTATAGTTCCTATTTTTTTTAAAATTTTCTTCATAAGTAAAGGTAATTTTCCATTTACCTTAGAACGCATTTTGTTGGTTTACATTAAGCAAAATAATGCTGGAGTTCCACTCTGGCACTGTCATTTTTTGTATTCACACCTTTCCATTGTATATTAAGTACTAAATTTGAATTATTCAATTTTGTGAGTTAACTTAATTGTTTTACTATCGAATCAAACACATTCTATGGTTTAACATGTTGTATAGAAAGCATATTTCCTTGTGTTATTTCCTTGGAGTGTTGAGAGTTGATGCCTTTTCTTATTAAATTAAATAAGATACCATAAACATATCGAACTGAGGATCACTAAATTGCTCTATTTATTCCTCACAGATAAAACATTTCCT
The DNA here is from genome assembly GCF_055471065.1 of Atractosteus spatula. Taxonomy (NCBI): domain Eukaryota; kingdom Metazoa; phylum Chordata; class Actinopteri; order Semionotiformes; family Lepisosteidae; genus Atractosteus; species Atractosteus spatula. Next base: position 24,934,930 of record NC_142720.1, on the reverse strand, counting down.
CCAATTAGGTACTGTGAGGGATGGTTTTGCTGAAGGTAGGACATGCACTGTTTAAAAGCACCATAAATTATTTTAAAATAAGACTATAGTTACTCTAATTGTTCTATATTAATATATATAAAAATGTTTTCCATTTTTTTCTTACTTACATTATAGTTTGTAATTCAAGGGTTAATTTCCTGTATTGTATATCAAGTTATCATGCTTTCTGTTCTTGGGTGAACTGTGTTTTGTAACCATTCTACTATTCTATTTATAATCCTACTATACGTTTTGGATTGGAAGGTAATGCCTTTTGTTTTTGTGCTCAATAATACAGTTAAATCTGTGCAGCATTACCATGACAATCTGTTTCTCAGTATGCTAGTTCTGATTCCTAAACTATGGATGTTCCATTTTGAATTACAGTAGATGACCACTTAGGAAAAATATGTTTAAAACCCATCTTCTGACTTTAAAGGAATCTGACAAACATGCATGCATACACCACATTGAAAGCAGGATGTTGTATCTTGGTTTTTCATCATTCATTAAACTGACAAACTCTTACTGAAGTAATATAATTGACCTAGCTCTAATGTATTTCTTTTGTTCTTTTTGATCAACCTAAGTTAGTTCATTGGTCTTTTGAGAATAAGATGGAATCCTTCAAGAACACAGAACTTTCACTCACTTCTGACAGTTAGAAGTAGGAGAAGACCACTTAAAAGGTAGAACAGAAGCCTATCTCTATATAGCCAACACGATTCAACTTTACTCTAGCTGCTCTCGAGTTTTGCTTTTCAAAGTAATACCAGAAGAGGCAGTTTAATGTCAGTGCACAAAACCTGCTCCTGATTTGAATTCACAGTATATTAAACAACACCAGAATTAATGAGTTCCTCAACTACAGCTGTATTTCTGGTCTTTGTTACATTATCAGCATTAAACTACTGTTACAGTATCATGAATAATTCCTAGTAATGTAGTAGAAGTATGTTGTTTAGATTGTAACCTCCAACAGCACTTACAAAAACATCCTGCTTTTTCTTAATGTCTCCTGTTGCAGTGCAGACCAATCCAGTCCTGTAGAGATTCTGAGGTCCTGTGATCTCTGGGATTACCAGCCATTTGATTTACAGGGGTGTTGTATTCTTCCATGCAGCTTTATGAGGTGCCTGTAAAGTTGGTCAGGTGAAAACTGCAGCACATGGGAAAACACATACAGTAGACATGGGACCATAAGGACCAAGTTCTCATGGACAATGACCATAGGGTACAAAGATTAATGTGGCAACCTTTTGTGCCCATGATGGTTTGCTTGTGTGAAGGAAAACGGCACACAGCTGGAAGAACCTATATGTCATCTACTGTATATACAGTATGTGTCAGCTGTCTTTGTCCAGGAATGTTCTTGCCATTGTTCCATTCGTAATTGCACAGAAAAGCCAAAATAATACACATATTTAATTATACAGGTTTTTATAAAGGCCTCTAACGTTTTAAGTGCCTTGTACTCTACACATCTCATAGAGCTGTCTTAATCTGCAGATGTGGGTTTGATTTCCTTGTGGAATAAAAGGGTAGCTGCCTAACTGGATCTGCCTAACTGTTTCAGGAAAAAAATATTTTTTCTTTCCAGGCTCGAAAACTCCTTATGGTTAAGGAATTCTATCTTATAAATACCCAGTTTTAAGTAAATAAAAGGAAAACTATGTTAAGTTGAGCCAATAATTAGTTCAGCTAGTTTAATTGAGTAAAGTAGGAGCAGGGTATGACTATCCTGCTTTAAAGCCTCACTTTAAAGAGACCTATTAAATACTATTCACCGTATTTATTATAGGAGCTTTTCAGTATAACCAATGTTATTTGCAGTGGCATATTGGAGATGGCTGCACTATTATACCTGCTTATCATTGGTCAAGCACGTTTGTGAACATGCAACAGGATATTTGAAAAATGCATTATTCTCATGGAAGAACATTTAAAACTATGTAAAGGCCAGGGCTATCTACAAATTACACTAATTAGAATGCTTTTTCAGCAGAACTCTGTTTGACCCTCTCACCTACTAATGTAGGTTTACAATTACTTTAATTTAGAGAGATTCCTTATTTTTCATTTCACCGTTATTATAATTAATTTCCTCCTAAGTTTATCCTCACATAGCGCTCCTGCTGTGTCTATTACTTCATGTGTCAGAGCAAATAGACATAATGCGGCAAAAGCAGAAATACAATGGGCTGTAAATTATTAATACAAAGGCAGAACTGCAAAAGAAGCTGCCAAGATTCTGTCAGCATTTCGGACAAAAAAGAGTCTGACAAGCACTGCAAGTCTCATCATCAATCAATACCTGGGCTGTCTGAAACAGGTGAGCCAGCATATCAACATGTACATAAGATAATAAAAGAAAAGCTCATTTCTCTCACTATTGGAAACCTTTGGTTTGATTTACTTTGGCTGATTCAATATAAACTGTAGATATTTGGGCTCTCAATCGGGATTAAAAAGTGAACCATTATTATAGAGCAGATAATAGAGACTGTTGTAGATTTTTTAATATTTAACAAAACCTTACAACCTGGCAACATGAAGCAAAATAATGAATTTTACTGGTTTTAAACCACAGCTTTTTTTTCTCTGTTATCTGTTCAGTAATGTTAGTACTTTTGATTTCTGACTTTTATTATAGTTTGTACATTTTAGAATGAAAAAAGACCTGAATGCATAAAACAACTTGATGCAAAATTATTACTAGAATAATTTTCAGATTCCACTTGTATTATATTTGATCTAGATAAATCAAAATGTTATTTTAATAAAAACCAGAAGGCGCTACACTTAAAATTTACAAATGAACTATTAAGCTTATCTACAGTTGTAATTATACAGTACATTTGACTGAAATGACTGAACACTAGAATAATGAAGACATACCTATATGTTAAGTCAAAAGTCTTTAAATTGGAAGCTTATGGAGTGAAAAACTTTTTTAGTAGAGAAGGCAAATGGAAATTATAGAATATTTTATGAAAACTAGAAGCATGTTAAAATCAACATGTTCACATTTGAAATAAATCCACATTTGAAAAAAAATTTTTTTTCTAGACTAAGACTTCAAATGTACTATTTTATTCTTTCGTAATTTTTTAATGCTGGAACTTGGGCTGCGTTACTGGGTACATGCAGTATTCTAAAAATTACATTTAACAAACTTAACTCTCTAAGTGCAGATACAAATGAAAACAACATTTCCAAGCTCTCATTTTGATTTTTTTTAAGTGTAAGTACTGTGACACGGTGGCACAGTGGTTAGCATTGCTCTATCACAGTGCTGGGGCCCTGCCTTCAATTCCAGGCCTGGGGTGCTGTCTGCGTGGAGTGTGCATGTTCTTCCAGTGCTCATGTGTGTTTCTGCCAGGTGCTCCAGTTCCCTCCCACAGCCCAGAGACACGCTGGTAGGTTAATGGTCTTCTGGGAAAATAAGCCCTGATGTGAGAGTGTCTGTGTGTCCCAATCCGGGGTGTACCCTTCTTTGCACCCTTGCTTGCCAGGATAGGCTCCAGCTCCCTATACTGGATAAGATGATTAGAATTAGATGAGATTCCCTGGTAACTGCTAAACAGCCCCATCTAGCAGATAAATGAGTAAATGCAGAACTGTGGATTGTAAACCAGAATATTAAGTGTTCCCAATACAAGAAAAAAAACATTCTTCTTTTGCTGCAACACGAATAAATGAACTATGTAATTTAAATCTTTAGAGGACAGTTTATAAAATGCTAAGAAGTAAAGCTAAGAAGTTCTCAAAGACTTTGTGAAGTGATATCAGGTTTTTAAATATAAAGGGTTTGTACTGTATCTCTTATTATTATTATTTAGAACTGATGATTAGCTTCAGTTTTTGGTGTCTGAGACTTGGCAGTTACAGTATGGATTATCGTGGACCATGAGCACAATAAGATATACTTGAATCAGTTCCAATTGATAATGCATTGATAATTAATGAGCTAAATTGTGTGGATTACTCTTCTAAAAAAAGCTTTGCTTTCCAGGTTTTAGTTTGCTGACCTCACCTTCATTTCCTGTTGCTTGCATTTGTACAGTTTGTTTAATTGCCATAGCAATTGCTTGACTGGTAATCACCATCAATTCCAGTTAGGTAACATGATGCAGATCATAAATTAGACACAAAGACAGTGTCATAAAAGTGAAACCCTGTACACAGTTCCATTACATCTGTCTTGATGTCATGTTGCTATACAAAATCTTCTTGTGGAATACAAGAGCCCTGTGCTAAAAACAACTAAAATGCAACATAGCATGCCTCAGGTGATTGATAAGATCTAGAAAATGAACTGAAATTTTATTGAGCGTATAATTACACAATAATGATTATACTAATTAAGATTTTCATATTGTGATGGTGTTAAACTTGTTCAGTTTGACAACTATGCTTATGCCTGGAGTCTGTGCAGAGATATGTAAACAATACAAGGTTAAATGGTGAAAGTCAAAGTAAAGAGCAGAGACAGAGACAGAAAAGTTTTATTATCAAGCGTAGATGAGGTTTGTGTACAATGGTAAACAAGGTCTGTGGGTGGTGGGTGTCGTGGTTTAGTGGATCATCTATGATAAAGTCCTGAAAAGCACTGTATGCATGGAAGTATTTCTTCTTATTATAATATTGTTACTGTATGTGTAGCTTTTGGGAAGAAGTTATCTTATGCTGGAAGGAGGAACAAGGAGGATTTTCATATACTGTACAATCAATTTTGGGTGAGTTTGTAAAAAAAGCAAACTTAGGAAGAAAGGAGAGGAATTTTGTTTGTTTGCGAAATGTCTGAACTAATAACACACAGTCATTCTTGAAGGTCACTTGCATGGCAGTGGCATAATGCTTTCCACCTTGAGATGTAGGAGCAGCCCCAAACATATACTGTACCCTGAGAGTTTTTGCTGGATATTATTTAACTCCGTTTCATGCTTCTTTGCCCATCACCCATCAAGCTATACGTCTCTCATCTACACTTTCTGTGTTCGCCCAGATTGGCATTCCTCTGATCTGTGAGAAACTCAGTACGGTTTGACATAATCAAATGATCATAAAAATAAGATGGAATCAGTATCCAGAATCAGTTCAGTATACAGGTACATGTTCATGTTTCCTGAATTCTAATTGCAAGGCAGAAGTGCACAACAGGCAGTTATTCTTTAAGCAATGAATTGGAATCTTATTCTTCTATGATGACCGCAAGCTGGTCCCCAAGGATCTCCACCTAACTACTGAGTCACGTCCTCAGGAGATTGTGCCAGTTATCAAGGTGAATAGCTTGCTGAATGGTCAGCTGAACATTACCTCATACTGTACTGTATGTACTTTTAAATTTGTACCCTGTCATTATTGTAGTTTATTGCTGGAATCGTAATTGGAAACAGAAATGCATTCTATTCAACTTTGATAACTCAAAGTAATGGGAATTATTGATAAAGGTCATTCTTCCTTGCTACATATTATTGAGCTCCTCAGCCATCTCACTTGGCTGGCTGTCTGTAACTGCTTTGTAATTTGGCCTGTGCACATTCCAGGTCACTAGAGCTCATTGCTGATTCACTCTTTTTTTAACTTTCACAAATTCTGAAAATTAGCTCCAAATCTGGGTATCAAGCCAACTCCAATTCCTCACTATTTGGGAACTCGATCCTTTAAATCACTCTCTTAAGCCCCTTTTACTCAAGGTGCAGATAGCTGGCATCTGCACAGTATTGCACACAGTTTCTTTCTTTCCTTGTGCTTTCAACATCCACTTTTCCAACACTTGAGCTTGATTTGATATTTGATCCTGTCTACCTGTTTATGCCTTTTTTATGCATTTTAAGTATGCAGTACAATTGCAATTTTCTTACATCCAAAGTTATTTATGCAGATTTCTCCTCTTAGTTCTTGGAAACGAACTTTAATTCAGCTAATCCCATTCTGTTGTCAAGACACTCAAGTCAGTTTATCATTCACATCAGGTGGATAGAAAACACCAATCTGTTTTTGCTGGCTTTCCTTAAACTTCTTTGAAATTTTAAGAACTTTATTACAAGAATTTATAGCTGCTTCTTTTCCCTCTTCCTGTTGCACGACATCTCATACCTGTAACTCTTACCTTTTGTTTGGATATATTTTAATAGTCTTGGGGGCTCAGCTTCCTCTGCTATCAGTCCCCATGTTTCTTTTACATCATTTTACCACAGATCATCTTTCAACTCACAGTCTCCAGTACTAAGGGGCCATGTATAAAATATAGCCTGTGACGAATAACATCACATTTTCCATCTTACAAAAGTGAAACAGATCAGTTTGATGATGCTATCATTTATCTGTTTAATTTGAACTGTTTGCTCTGCCCTTGCCAAAAACGTATGTCTTTTCTCCATTTATGCTTATCCCAGACAGCCGTATCCTGTCACTTACGCATTAATCTCTTTAACAGATCAACGTTCCGGTATTCTTGTAGTTAGAAGCACCTACTCAAGTAGCCCAAGAAGGACTGCCCAACTACATGATTGGTGATCTGCACCGCTTGACTTATGATTAGAAGCTTATTAGATTTACATTAAAAAACATTAAGAATTAAAGACCTTGAAGGTGCTCATTTTAATCATGATGGTTAATGATATACAGTATGTGTGAGTCCTCTCATTTGGTATAAGAATTGTTTTCATCTAACAGATGAGATGTTCTTTTTATTATGAGATTGCCTCTCCTGCCTTTGTGGTCTTTATTTAACAATTGCCTTGGTTTTACAGTAACTGAATGTTCCACGTTCTTTTGTTTTTCAGTTTGTGAAGACTCACTCACCGGCTTTGAAGGAAAACTGTTTTGTCCTTATAGCCAGGCATCAACTCTCAGACCAAACATGCTAAGGATGCACTTTTCAGCAAATGCTCTTTCTTTCCTGCGGTCATGTAATTAAAATTATTGATCATCATAAACTATTGTGGCAGGCTGGCTTTAGACGTGGCTGCAATTACAGCCAACCTGCCACTAGTGGACACCAAACGTCCTCTAATCCTTGTCAGTAGACAAAGCAAGTGATAATTGTTTAATTATTGTTGGTGCACTTTGAGAGTTCTGAGTGGTTGTCTTTGTTGTAACTGAAAAGGTCTGCAATAAGGCCTGTTGCACTTTTTTGCGAATTGTATGTTTTTCCATGTGCAAATTTTCTGTACTGCTCTTCCTGAGGGTAGGGTCTGTTCTGGTTATTAAAACGTTTATTCTCCATGGGCATGTGCAGGGCTGTTTGTTTCACTCTGTGGGAGTTCTGGCTTCCTCATTCATACAGCCATATTGTCATCCTCACAATCAAGCATGTTAAATATTATTAAAATGCAGTAGGAGATTGGTTATATTCAGGATAAATTAAAATCCTGACAACAATCTGAAATACCGGATAGCATAACCCCTATAGGCATGAATGAAAACCAAACCAAACAGATCACATGGTTTCTTTATTGCTCTTGCAGAATGAGATGGCAGAGAAAAGAGGAGGCACAAACCAAAAAGACAAACCAGTATTTATTTTTCAAATATTATGTACAAATTATTAACAAAGTTTGCTAGATTCACTTACCTCACTGCAAACCCACAGAGACATCGAAGTGTAGGGAAGCAGCACTGGTTTCTAAAAAGACTCCTCAGAATTGTCTGCTCTTTAAAACTAATGCACAACTACAATATATATTTTTATAAAACTGATACAAACTCTGCTTTCTTGCTCTTCCTGTTATTGTTCTGATTCACCTTGTTAAAATAAAAAAATTTGATCCATAAAAAAACTCTGCCTGGGAACACATTAATACGAATAACCTCAAATAAAAAAACAGCTCCTTGCCTCTAAATGTATTTCTTGTCTCTTCGAAACTCAAAAAAACTTGTTCCAATCCTCCAAGAGGAGGCGCTTGTATCAGAAGGCTGGTGGAACTCACTCACCACATCTTGTTTCTTCTGCTTTAGAGGATGAGAGTGAGAGTTATGGCTGACTCTTCTACAAACCCTGGAATAACTCCATGTTGATATAACTACTACACCCCTCAGAACAAAACAATGTCAATAAAAATCTATCTACAGTTATATTACTAGGGTTTCTCTCTATCTTTGTCACCATTACTTTGAGGTAATGGTAAGATCTTATGGCTCAGACATCTGACTGGAAGTGGACAAATACAGTACTTTATTAATATTAATATTTAGTTATCTGGGAGAGGATGTCTACACACATGAAAGCCTTGATGGTATAGTAGCCACATACAGTATGTATAAGAACCTTGAACAAGACAACTGCACAACCTACACTGTTCAGGTTACATCTGTTTTCCCCCGACCATAAGAATGGAGCAGCCACAAGCAACACTAGACCCAGAAGGAGCAAAGGTAATGAAGCTGAGTCCACAGAGGGGGAGAGAACAATCAAAACAGTCCCAATACAGAGATCTTGACAAAAAGGGCAAGAGCTAGACATACTGTATTACATAACAGAATGTAACCCAGCAACAAAATACAACAATGCTGTGTGTGTTTTACCTCAATAAACCCTTTCAATATATTGCAGGATTCTTTTGCATAAGAAAGCCTTGGTATTCAAGGAGGAGGAGGGAGTAGCAGTTGTACAGTATGTGATGAACTGATGTGAGTGTTATCATGATGAATGCTGCACAGCAGTAGGATAAAGAATTGCATCTACACCCCAGGGCCTGTGATTGACAGCAGCTGGGGATTATGCTCCTGAAAGGTCATTATGATCTACATAAATCTGAATTAATTAGTGACCAATATAAACAGTATTGACAAAATATGTTTGTAGGATGTTTCTATTGAAATAGAATTAAAAAGGTATGAAAGCAGCACTGAGGATATAATAGGCTGGTACATTAACAGTAGTTTTCCACAACTAATGTAAAGAAAAAGTAATGCCTTTGCAAAGTTAATTTGCAGGGAGACTTTTATTAAAGAGCAGTTTTGTCAATTTTAAAGCATGGCTTTGAAATTCTTTAATTATGTATGTTAATTAAAGTTTTATTCTTCACAGTTACTAGAGTGTTATCACAGGGGGATTAATAGCTGAACCAGTCTTTTCTCCTTAAAGAAAGAGTCTTGACAAGTTCATCCTGCCTTTATTAATGTGTCTGTGAAATCTAGATGGTGACTTCAACAATGGTACAAAAACAACCAGCTGAAAAGCAATTGGAAATGCACATGGGAATAAAAGCAAGTAACAGAAAAAAATAATGGGTCAGAGCACAAGCACGTTGATTGTGACATTGGTGTACAAGTGAAAAGAAGAAAATTGCAATGCACTGGACACGTAGGAAAAATAAATAATCACTGCTAGACAGGATATTTTCAGAAGAAAGTAATGGTACAATATGATTTACATGTCCCCTTCCCACTGTAAAACCCTATAATCCCTTTTATGTTTTTATACACATCGCTGTATTAACTGTATTATTGGTACTGACCCAGGAGATTGATTTGATCCAGTTGTATATAATCGTAAGGCTTACAGGCTATACCGTGGATAGGGTTAGCCTGCAGGAATCTTTCAAACTCAGTAGTGAAACACGGACACTGGGCCATGATTGGGATTAATGTATGGTGGAGAATAGGAAACTCTTCTCTGATCCAAGGCATTTGGCTAACTGAAGCAGGCTTTCCATCCAGGTGGTTGAGGCCCAAACTCTGGGCTCCTTCATGAAAAGGAGGATGAAAGTTTATTGATATACTAAACTACCAAATCAGTGAGATGTACCAAATGGCCTCCTATAGTTTGCAGCCTTTATTCACTCTTGTTCTCACAAAACAAAAAACATTTCCCTCAGGACACAATATCCCCTGCGAGTCGCCTCCCCTCAGTCAGTGGGACTCTCCTCCACCTGTCTTACCAAGGGACCCAAAAAGTACAATTATACATTATACAAGTGCCATGCACTCAAGCCCACAGACACTCATCATGCCTCCAATGCCCCCAGCAGCAACAGCAAAATACAAAACTTTACAAACAAGAGGAGCCATTTGGCCCGTGTTTGGCAGCTGTCAGCTAATTGATCTGAGGAGAGCCAGCAGCCAGAACAGCATCTTCAACAACACGTCTGGGCAACTTGTTCCACACTCCCACAACACTTTCGCGTAGTCTCCTCCTCTGTCCTCTGGTTTGTATTTCAGTATTCATTCTGAAGAAGTCTGTTTGCTTCACCTTGTCAGCGCCTTCAAAGATTTTGAACGTTGCCAATAACAGACTGACTTGATTTTTGGCAGATCTCACTTGGCATGATGGCAATTGGCATGAGCATACAGTTTAATGAACACCCTGTCACAATTAACACAGTAAATGCTGAAAACACCAAGAACATAACACAGAGGTTTGAAGGTATTCTGCTTGAAGCACAAAACAGATTCATCACAAGTAAGGAAAACAATGTCAGGAAAACTAATTTTAAAATGTTAACAATATATTAAATACAATGTTATATGCATAATAACAATGTTAAAAAGAATATAATGAACAGCATAAAAGTAGGCAAAGACAGCATCTGAAAGTACCACAAGTTGTTTTCAGCATTACATTGGCAAAAGAACTGTAAAGGAAGTAAAGTATAACTATTTTAAATGATGAGAAGGACTTGGCTGATGTATTAAATGGATATTTCACTTAGGTGTTTGCTAAGAAAGATCCTGATGCCCCAGTATGAGGATAGACAGAGGTCTACAGTAATGGAGTCTGCTAGCAGAATCTGTATGTTACTCTGTACCCATATAGTGGTAGGAGCTGTGAACTGCTGCTGAATTCACATGCTAAACTCTCACCTTCACGCTTGCTTTAGCACAGATGCTTCTCCCTCCCTGTACTGAACTCCCATCTTCTATACTAACCTCCCTGATAAGGAAGGAATGTTTTAAATGCTTTCTGAGTCCTGGAGTTTCTTGAGAAAGCTACCTGAAAGACAGGAGGGGGAGGGTGTAGAGAAAAGTATATATAATCTGTGTAGAGCCATATCCCCTCTGAGCAATACAAAAATAAGCCTCAAATATGTTGTTCCTTGTATGCATACAATAAAGCTTAGCTTGACGAATGGACACTTCAGGCTCAAATCTCTATGTTTCTACAACAGTTCAGTATATTATACTGGCATAGAAGCAGGGGAAGTTACAGGTGCTAGAGGCATGTAAGGTCTGCAGGGACAATTGTATTCTACCAAATGTACAATACTTAAGGAAACCAGAGATGTTATTCATTCAAAAAGTTTGAGTGGTCTCTCTAGAGAAGGGTAATACCCATTTAGGGGAAAATTGCTGATGCACTGAACCTAATAATAACAGAGCAATAAATCATGTTTCTATTGCATAAAGGGTTATAGCAACAGTAATGTAAACTAAACCTGAGGGTTCTGTGTGTAATAAAAAGATTCTATGTGACAGTTAACTTGGATTTAGAAAATATTTTTGACCTAAGTTCCTAAAGGTTCTTGAACACGCAATAGCAAAAATGGATAGAAATAAAGAAAACATCATGGTTTATTTAGACTTTCAGAATGCTTTGGGTGAAGATCCTCATAAAGGATTAAATCTAAAATTGAAGGCATTAGGCATTCAAAGTAATTCATGTACTCAGATTAGGAATTAGTGATAGTGGATAGATCATAGAAAGTACACATGGAAACTTAATTCTTAAACTATGGCGATGTATATTAATTAGTGGAGTAACAGAGCAATCTGTATTAGGACTACACAACTAATTTATTGTATATCAATCATCTTGTTTCTGGTATATTTAGTAAACTAGTGAAACTTGCAGATAATAACAATTTAGGAGTATTAAGAAACACTGTAGAAATTGCAGAGGAAATGTAAAAAGATTTAAAAATGAAGAATCTGCCAACACTTTATAGAGGAATTTGAATAAAGATAAGTGTTACATCCAAGTGTTGCATGCAGGTAGTAAACATGATCCTACATGATATGTAAGGTGAGGAACACTGGCTTTGAGGAAGCTACAGTACTTGCAGAATGAAAAAGACATGTTGACACATTATTGACAACTTCTGACCTAGACAATGTAGAGAATAAAAAAAGACAAACAAAATGTTCTGATACATATGTCACGATCGCTAACCCCTCCTCTTAAGGGAGCTCCAGCCCTTCCTCGTTCCCTCCCATTGCCTGCACCTGTTCCCTACTCCCGTTCCCCCTTAAAAGCCAGATGCGGACTTCACTCGGGGTTCCTCATTGATTTCCACATCATGAGAGCCCAGGGTCTTGCCGCGTCTGGCTCCGTTATGCTTTTAACTTTCTGTTCCTAGTTCCTGGTTCCCCTCGCCGGTTCTGACCCGGTTCGTGTTTTAACTCTCTGGATGGATCCCCTGGTCTTGGACTCTACCCTTTGTCTCGGATTACTCTTCTGGAATTCCTACATGGATTGTTCGCCTGGACTCACTTCCCCTGGACACCTGCACTGCATGGACACGCCCCCCGTCTCCAGACCCTTTTCCTGCATGATTATTTTTCCCCTTGTGTCTTCACTATTCTGGATCGTGTCGTCCGCATAGGGCCCGGAAAGAACTGTTCGTGACAACATACAGTAGTTAAGTGTGGAACTGACATGGTGTGATGTTTAAATTGTACAATGCACTAGTAAGACCACATTTAGAATGTTGTATGCAATTTTGGTAAACACAGTAGAAAAAAGAGTTTTCATCATTTTAGTCTTTGTTTACACAAGCATTACTCCAAAATTCACTCGCTAGCCTAAAAAAGATTTGGAGCTTACCAATAAGATGATTATTTTTGTTGAGTTGGAGATCTCTGTATCTTGATTTATGATCTCATGGTCTGAAACCTTTCATAATTGACAATTAGCTGACAACTTCAGGTTTTCTCATTCTGCTCTTCCTGCATTTTCTTGCTTTTCTGTCTTTGGACAATGCTGTGCAGCTGATCACCAGCTCCCTAATATATACACTTGATACCTTGACTTCCATTTAAATTCATTCTCTTTCCTACACTTGCCATGCTCCATGATAACTGATGAGCTGAACACTTTGAAAACAGCTTCCTGTAAAATGGACCGTAGGTGGTAAGTTTCTGGTGTGAATGCACATGTCCAGACATGGAAGGAGTACCTGGTTGAATAAAGAGATTCCATAGCAATAGCTAAATACTGCTACAGTATTTTTATCATATGAGAATACATTGAGATTAATTAAATAAATCACAGGCACCTGCTTTACAATCAAGTTATTTGCTTCATCTCATGGATTCAGAAATTCTTCCTTGATTTTATTTTTTAATAAGCTTGATAAATTCTGGCACAACCTTCTGACCTCCATACAGGTCTCAACAACCTTGATCATGCTTTGTCACTAAGCTTAGAACTGTCAAATTGGTCAAAGCACTACTCTTCAGGAGTCTCCCTTTGTAAAACAGGTTTTTTTTGGCTAGTTTTTCATACTGTTGGCTTATTCAACAGTACTGAAATATTTACCTTTTCAACAGCAGGAATACTAATGCTATAGTCATCCATTCATCCATTTTTTTAACCACTTAAAAAGCTTTAACCACAGCTGGGGGAGGCAGAGCCTTTCCAGCTACGCAGCAGGCACAAGGTGGGGTGCAGTCTGGACAGGAGCCAGCCTATCCCAGGGCACACACTCACACCAGGAATTGTTTACCCAGAAGCCAACAAACCCCTCAGTATGTCTTTGAAATATGGGAGGAAACCCACATGAAGATGGGGAGAACATACAAACTCCACACAGATAGCAGGAATTGAACCCAGAGCCCCAGTGCTGTGAGGAAGCAATGCCACTGTGCCATTGAAAAACTGAGTGAAGTACAACATATTCATAGTGTCTCCTCAGTGTAATGGTAATTATTGAAATGGTTGTTCATATTACTTTTAGATCAGCTAAGAGCTTCTCTAAACTGTGTGTGTTGTCATTACAGACCAGTTAAGGATCCAGTTGAAAATGATGGATATTTGCATAAACAGTTTGACCTCTGGGTCAAAGGCATTGTCTTCCTCTATTTATTGTTAGAAATTGTTAGAAAAATATGCTGTCCATTATTTTTACTTCTTTTCTCCATAAAAGAAAAGAAAGAAAATGAATGGTAGATATTCTTCCATATGACAAAACTTTTACCAGTAGTTTCACTGTCCTCCCTGATGACTGCATCTCTGCCTGAAACACAATGGCTAACCAACAGTATGGACCTACAGTAGCTAATATACGATTTGCACAGCAGTGATAGTATCAGGGGTTGCCTCACCTCAAGTTTATGTGTATTTTACTTTCTTATTGACCTCTTTGTGTTTCTTCACATTGAACAATGCCATTATCATTTACCTCCTGCCACACCACTGCTTACTCTAATGTGTGTCTGTTGATAACAGAGGCCAAGAAGCCAAGAAGCCATCACAACTCCAGCTCATACCTTTTTGTTGCTCTCTTCCTTTCAAGAAAGTTGATCTTTTCCATGATGTAATCATTCAAAATGTTTTTGAGCTGGGGCTTCTGTCTGCATCTGCTTCAGAGCCTTAGAAACTCTAATACTTTTATATCACATGGAAATACAAAAGTCTTACAAAGGTGGACCTGATAGTGTATATAGCACATTTCTATCTGGTGCAAGATGTGTAAAATACTACATGTGTTCTTAACGTGATATACATGCTAAGTAGCCCCTTATTTACCATGTATGCAAATATACTCTTAGAAATGAACTAAGTACTAAAACACTCAAATTCATCCTTTGTCTGAGCTCATTTTATATGCTTCTGAGAAGTTGGCATTTAATGCATGTTCTCTCATCTTGGGTAATTGATCTGCAGATGTAAGAGTTAGACATATTGGTGATTAGGAGAGAGATTCAATAGCTCTTAAATTGTCACTCAGCAATGCGGCTTAGCAGGCAGAAGCTCATTGACAAGATTTATCCCTTTTATTGGATAATATCCAAAGTTCCTCTTACACATCCCTAGACCAAGGGCAACGGGACCTTCATGTACTTTCTGAGGATAAGTAACTTAGTGATCCTCCTCTGCTGCACTGGGCTGACTGTGCCGCTGTGTGCAGGCAGTGCTCCTGTGTCAGCATCTCCTTGAGTTCCCACCACAGACCACTGCTGCTCTCTGGATTGACCACACACATCACTTTTCACCGCCTGTCTCAAAGACAGCAAACAATCGAGCACAAAGGAAGTTACTATTAAATGAATAACCCCTGGTTCAGTTCATTCATACAGTATAACAAACCTTTCTTGACACAGTCTTGGATTCTTTACTGACTTCCTGTGAAGAGTCTCACAGACGTGTTTTCTTGCACTTAGCCTGGTGTTTACTACACAGAGCAGCTTTTCCAGGCTTATTCCTCATCCAAACTTTCCGATTGCTTCCACTGCTATATTGGGTGCTAATGCTCGATCCTCGCTGTGGAAAGTCTTATTATGTCCCATTTTTAGATATTTAACTCTCCTGGGTGTTTTATGAAGCGCCAATGTTCTAACTATGTAAGCAAAAGTTCTAAGATTGCAAAGTGTATACTAAAACTAGTTTTCTTTACTGTATAGAAAACATCTATATACAGAAATTTATACGTTTAAAATTGCTAAGTACTGTAGTTTCAGAGTAGTCTTGCGACATGCTTCTTGCTTGTTTTTTTTAAATCAGTTTTGAATGCACTGTGCAAGCCACTTTATTTAACACATTATTTTTTACAGAATATTCAGTTCCATATTTGCAACCTCATTGATATACGCTTAATAAAATAGTTCCGATAGTTTTCTATAACTAACGTCGTGTTTTTTAACCAGAGTTGACGTGACCGCGCAGGGAACCAATCACACAAGCGCGCTCTCCCAGACAGCAGGACCCGTCCCGCGGCGGTCCTCTACATGACGTCAGCAGGCACACGTGGGAGCAGTGTTTGTTGCAGGAAGTGAAGATGGCGGCGGTTGCGTTGCTATCTGAGTCTGTGCTCGGGTGGTCTATTTTCGCTCTTGTGCTTCTGGTAAGGGATGAAAAATAATGAAAAAATAAAAAAAATACAACATACATTATCTCGGAATCAGATAAAGTATTTTGATGTATTTAGGGTGTCCTCAGTTACTTTAAACTTAACGTCGACTTTCAGGTCAGCCTGAGTGAGAGGCCGAAAGCTGGTGTTGCAGTTCAATAATGCTAGCTGGTCTAGCTTTTGTAACTTTTTTGTAGTCTAGCACTTCCTTTACAACACGTACCTTGTCAGTTACAAAAAGCCCTTTAACACATACATGTTAATGTCCGGACGTCTCACTTATAAAAAGTGGCACTCACTTGCGGTCTGCAGTGAGAAATCCTATCAAACGACAATGCGCAAGATACACGATATTTCTGAAAACACTACTAACCGTGACAACTGTTTTTTATCTTAAAATTTATGCTGGTCAGTTTGCTGGACCAACAGCATTATATTGCATTGTGTTAATGTACTGCTTTAAGCCACTGACAACTGTACTATCGCACCAACGTTAATGTTTTGCTTATGCATCCATCAGCATAAATTAAACAGTTTTGTGAAGGATCAGTTATTCTTTCCCTTACTGCGATCTCCCTTGACTACGTTGTGCGACAGATGCGCACGACTCAGGACTAGTTTTGCTGTTCAGATGAACTTTATAGCCTGCTGGCGAGAAAGCAGAAGGAGAGTAGATGAAATAATGGAAGTGAAATTTAGCACCGCTTTAAGATTTCTTTCACAAAGGGTGCCATCTTATTGCCTCAAGTAATTTTTATGAAAATGAAATTATGGAAACATTGCTGAAAATAACCTATAACAGTTTGATTTTACATGCTGCATGTAGATTAAATACTAAAGCCTATTGAAGAAAAGGAGCTTCACCAAGGGAAAGATTGATGATTCTCAATGCTAAACCTCTATAACGTATTTTATATAGAATAAAAAAGAATTGTATTTTGTATTTATAAACTCCACATTGCTATTTTAATATGATGCAAAGACCCAAACTTCTTGGTTTGTTTAGAACTCATTGTTTCTTTCTGCAGGTTATTTTGGCTTTCTGCTGGGTGTATATTCGCAAGTATCAAAGTCGCCAGGATAGCGAGGTGATCTCTACTATAACTGCAATATGTTCCTTGGCCATTGCATTAATAACATCAGCACTGCTTCCAGTGGATATTTTTCTTGTGTCTTACATGAAACACCAAAATGGCACTTACAAGGTAAGTATCAACTCAATATGATCATCTTTATTACAATCATTGTTTTTGAAACTCTTTTGTGTCGCTATTCTTGTTTTTTTCATTTATCCTTTTCTTTACAATTGGTGCCAGACTGAACATTCTGTCCTTAAGTATAGAGTACTAGAGTAAAAAGTACTGAGTTGCAGAGCCATAAAAGATTCTTGCACAGATCATCACAAAGAACAGTATTCAAGCTCAGTGATGACTATCTGTACATGTGCATTTACAAAAACATTTTACTAGGCTATATTTTTTGGTTTGACAAAAGTTGATTACTTCATACACTGTCTGCATGTGAGTTTTTCGTATTTTAGTTCCATACAAAGAAGGTACTACCAGTTGAATCAGTTATCACTATTTGTAATTGGAAGTTGCTTTAAAAGACTCTGTTCACTAGAAGTTTGTGCACAGTCATTGAGAAATGCATAATTGTTCGTTATTATATGTGCCTCCAAAAACTGAAGGGACAATACTTTTTTACTGTGAAAAATGCAGCAGTAAGCAGAAAGTGACTGAGATGTAAAATACTCCCAACATAATGTGAAATAAGAAATGAATTAGTGCAAAGAAGGAACTTTCAAATTCAAGCACACCAGCACAGGGACAATATTGGGACATGATCACTTAAACATATTGTCAATGAATCAATTTTAGACAGAAGTGCATGTACACTTTGTTCAAGATCAAATGCACTCTTATGTCATGACATTGGATAACTAGATATTTTCACTATTATATAATTATACTTTTATTAGATAATATTATTTAGGGTGTTTTACATATTTTGTCCTAAACTGAAAGTGTTTCACAATTCAGTAGTAGACTCTAGGCCAGGGTATTAGAGCCAGGGTCTGGGGACTCTTAGGAATACCAAACAAAGAAGAAAAATACTCTACCCTCAGTCCTGCAAAATATTGTAAAAAATCAGCACTTTTAAGAAGTGGATCTGTTGATTGGCAGTTGTGCTAGTCATATAATTGTAGTTGCAATATCTGTAATATTTATGGTCTTCAATTTAAGTTTTAATTCTTCCTTGAGGTTTTGTAAGAGACCTTTTCTCCATCAGCTAGATTTTTTTCAATCCCCACCAAGACGTGAAGCATCTTTGCAAAAGTTTTATAGCCTGTGACTTACACACAGATCTTATACTTTTTTATTGTTTGTTTGGTTTATATCTTTTACTGCCCCCTTTTCCAAGGACCATAGATGTTCACTGAGATTTTTGCAGAGTCAAATCCAGCCTGCGAGTGAATCACTGCTGCATTCCTTTTATAATATATAATATATCCCCAATATGCATGTTGGGGAAAAAAAGTATTGTACTCTTATTCTGGCACACCTTTTGAATTTCAGTCTGTAGTGTGATTACATTTATTTCTCATTTATTTTGTTCCTTATCTCACACTAACAGTCTGTGCCATACAAATAACACCTATCATGAAGTGGCCTCACAACAATCAATTGTTTTTGGACTGCAATATTTTTAGTTTAGCTAGGGTAACAAATTATACATTTTGGTTTGTTTCAAATTGTAAAGGAGGCATTCATAATGCCTTTCTACAGTTATTAATGTTAGCCAGTAGACTAACTTAATTTTAAATGTGCCAGTTTAAATAACACACAATCACTGTGCTCATTATAGTTGAAGACAGCGCATGTGAAAGTAACACAGTGTGTTCTTGAACACATACAGTAGCAGCCAGTGCTGGAAATATTAAGCTGATTACTATTAATTTGTGATTACAGTTCTTTGTTTTAGTTGATCAGTGTTATTTTTATTAATGTAAATTCAATGCATTAGTATTTTAATTATTGTGTAAGGGAGGGATATTTATGTCTTTTAACCATGCTTGCTGTATACTGTAGTACATATTGCAGTTGTATAGGGATGGAACTGGTTATATGTAGATTTGGCTATTGGTGATGGTTCCCTCATGAATGTCGAGATCCTACTGTCAGTAGTTTTATACTTTTCTATTTCTATGTTTTGTGTTGAATTTTCCCCCTACTCTTTTTATGTGATAAACATGTTAGAAATGTAAAACCTATGTTCACTCTTGATTATTGTGTACAGCACTGATTAACCTGTTTTAGATAATGGTATTATAACAGGTTACGGAATGCCTGTTATACAGTTATAATTGAGGGCTTGTACCTCATTTTTTCACTTGATATCCCTTTGGTATGAAGTATAAAGGAATGACAGCACATGAGCAAAAAGGAATGTAAAAATAAAGGAGGGACCACCTAGAGCAGCTCACAAATCTCAGGATCTTGAAAGACCTATGAGCCATCTTGATGCTGCAGCACTTATTGCAGGTTCCCCTATGGTGATAATGTCATGGACTGTTTGACTATGTGTTATATGTTACTATGGATAGTTCATGCCCACTTGTTTTCGTAGATCTCACCATTGAGTGACATCGAGATCAGTTTCAGAGTAATCCCTGAATCTTTCAGAATGGCAATGCTCCTCTGCACACGGCAAGGGGCTGCTCACTTTGTCATGCTGCAGTCAGAGATCAGCGTTTTAAGCTAACAGGAAAAAATTGTCATATTTGACTTTTGGCTGGGGTGTTCTAAAATAATGCACATGAACCTTCCATATATATTCTCTCCATGAAGGTAAATTAGTGTATTTTTATGGATTTTCAGCATGTCTTCCTATTCCTCAATTAGTATCCAAGTGCCACCTCTTTTCCATTTTTCCAGTTAATTTATCTAACGGTTTGGTTGCTGGTATTTAAATTGGTTGCAAAGCTCAAAATTTTGATGCTGTTTTGATCTTAATTTTAATTATTAATGATTGTAAACGACAAGCTGGGTGATCTTAATAATAGCAAACGACTAGGAGAAAAGTTAGGTGAGCTATGCCTTGAAAAGAGTAGTTATCTTGTTGGTGGTGAAGGGGGGACCCTACTACCTCAAAAGTGCTTTGAGTGGAGTGTCCAGAAAAAGCGCTATATAAGTGTAAGGAATTATTACTTATGAGATAGCATCCCAGTGCTCTGAAACAGTAATATTTAGGTTAAAGAGTGGGATTTGTTTCTTTCTCAAATACAGGAGCTCCAAGGTGTGGAGGTGTTGTTGAAAGAAATATTAATTCGTTTATATTTCCAATATCCTGAATTAAATGCCATTAACAAGAGCTGTAATGGTGGTACCCCTAGTACTCCAAAGGAGGTGCTGTGTACAGAAACAGTGTGCCTACTTAAGGGCTTGCTTACAGTAAAATATGAACAAATAGTTTAAGTACTTTATTTTAAACCTTTTTATTTCATTTTTGCTCCTGAAGTTATAAACAAGAAAAAGGACATTGATTTTATTGGTAAGATCCAAAAGCTATATATTATAAATATATAATCTTTTTAAGAAAAGAAAACACTGGACTATAATTAACAATCAGAGCTGTCAGCCTTTATTGTTTCTCTGTATTATTTCTAATAATACAAAGTATACAAAGTTTCATATACAGTATAAATTGGCTAGACAATTGTAAATTGAAACTGGGGCACTTAAGGAAAAAAAAATCCTATGGTCAAGGTAAGGATGACGTGTGCTGCACATAGCAGCTTGAGGATTCTGGAGATGTGAGGTAGCAGCTATAACTGTCACTCTCCTGCTGATAATTTCTATTCAAAGACTTCCGAAATTCTGACTAGAATAACAGAAATAACATCTTCCTGTTGATCCAAATATTTTTCTGGGATGCAGAGCATGATATTCAAAGAATTATATGATTTAATCTGTGCTGTGATACATTAGGAGACAGCATTTCATTTTAAAGTGTTTATGTGTTGAGTGTCTTTGGTGTTGTGGTTTCCGACAGTACTTTGACGATATTTGAAATGGAGACATCTGTCTTGTGATACTAGGTTTATTTTCAGAGCTGTTCTATTCTGATTTAGGTATGCAGAAACTTCTTTCTATTACTTCTTTACTGTAACTTTCTATAGCCACATCACTTTTCTACACATAAATAACAAAATAGAACTGTGGCATAAAAATAGCCAGTATGAGGGAGAAAATACTAATTTAGTGCAGTAGCTTCTTAAAAAGCTTTTCAAAGCTCATTGCCTGGGAATGTACATAGCAAGCCAATTAGCTTTGTAGTGGCCCATTGGTGAATTATGCACCTTGTTATGTGTACCAGTTGTATTCTACTCTGTGCTATTTCCTCTCAGCTCATTTTAAGATCTTTCACATTATTTTTTCTTCCGATAAAGTTTGAATTAAATTTTCAGTTTTTCTGCATTTAGAAAAACTTTCTAAAAATGTTTGTACCTGAAATGAGGTGAGAGGGAAGGTACAGAAAAGTTAGATAAGCTATGCCTTAAAAGGAGTAGTTATGTTTGATCATTTTCTAAGCATTTTTTTTCTAAACATCTGATGAAACTACCACAGTGTGAGCAGGATTTCAGATTTGTTTAGAGCAATATGAAGCAATTTATTAACACGGACAATTTTGAAAGAGTTCTTTATTTTATTTGCCTACCTTTGCAAGAAAAGGTATTCTCCTGCAAAAGTGGTATAAATGAAATGCTTGCAATTGAAAATGTTAACCCCTTGGTTTCTGTTTTTGTTTTATTAAGGAATGGGCAGCAAACAACATAACAAGACAACAGATTGAAGACACTGTGTTATATGGCTACTATAGTAAGTATCAATTACCATTGCACTGCACCTGAGATTGTTCTTCTGTAGAAATATATCTGAGCACCATAAAAAGACAGTATATTTTCTTGGTTTAGCCAGAAGTGACTATCACTTAACATTCACAAGGTTTGAACCCATTGTTCATATTCAGTATATACTGTTTATATACATTTAAACATCCATCTACTTTCTAAACTTCTTTATCCAGTACAGGATAGTGGGGAGATCTGGAACCTAGCCTGGCAAGCAACAAGCACAAGGCAGCTTACATCCAGGATGGGATGCCAGTCCATCACAGGGTACACACAGACACACTGACACCAGGGCCAATTTTACAAAAGCCAGACAACCTATCAGCATGTCTTTGCACTGTGTGAGGAAACCCATGTGAACATGGGGAGAGCACAAACTCCACACAGACGTTTGTGGTGAGCTTACTGGAGGATTGTGGCTGCCGGCACATCATCCAGGTGGGGCTGCCCATTGGTGGTGGTGGAGGGGAGTCCCCATTACCTGTAAAGCACTTTGAGAGGAGTCCCCAGAAAAGCGCTATATAAGTGTAAGGAAGTATTGTTGTTGTTATTATTATGCTCAGAAACAGTCATGCTAACCACTGCACAACAATAAAACATATTTACATATTTAGTCTAGGAGTTGCCAATTATTTAATCTGTTTATAAACCTATCTAGCTTATCTTTTTCTTAGATCACCTCACCTGTCAGAGCTTTGTCTCATTTGGCCTGTTGTCAGCTTCATTGTGCCTCACAGGAATTTGCAGTGATTTGAGTACCAGGGCATTTCTTGTGGTTGCAAATTGTTAGGCTCTTAGCAGGTGGTGGAAGTTGCTGTCATGTGGTAAACTGGGGAAGCAATGACCAACTTGCACCCAATCCAAGCAGAGCTTGTGCAGAGATTACTGGAAACTCCCAATATAACTCAAAACTACTTGAGAGCCTGTGTGTTTATTTGTTGTTTTGGTTTAATTCCTTTCTACAGTGCCTCCACTAAGAATCTGTATATCAAATGGACAAACTAACATGAACGTCATTAACACAAATGTCATTCATGAATTTAGATTCTTAATGTTTCTGTTTTTACAATTTACCAAAGTACTTTTACAGAAATATGTTGAAAGCATTATTGATTTTCTCAGTTAGTTATTGTCAAGGTTTCGGTGTAGTGCTGAGTGATGGATATGTAATGGGAGAATTAAGGCCATGCAAAATATAATCACAAGCCATTAGTGCTCAAACACTTGCTGCTACAACTGTCCTGTCACTTGACTAATGTGGTGAGTCTGTTCCAGAATGCTAAAGTCATACAAGATAAAACATCTTACCTCAAGAAAAGGCCCATCAAGAAAGTAACTTCAACAAGCAAAAAACATTACATCTTTGATAAAAGGCATTCTGTATAGGTTTCTTTTTTGTCTTCGTGGGTTTTGACTTGGAAAATCCTGCATGTCCTGTAAGTGGCTGCCAATTTTTTAGAATATCAATTTTGTGCTCTTTCAGTTTTCTGTCTAAAATATTAGAAATATTAAATATTACGTAACTTGAAACAATTGAAATTTTTTTGAAAAAGTGTTTTTCAAAATTCTGCATTATTGTAGACTGTATGTACATTTATAAAATTATTTGGTTTGTTCAGACAGAAGTGTGAAAAGTAAGAATGTGCACAGAAGGATGACAGCAAATACTAATACTGATGACACTGCAGGAACTATGTTCCTATGGACAGTTACATTCTGCACAGGAAGATATTAATGTCTTTGTTGTCGCTGCCCTCTGGTGTGTGCTGTTTTTTAGATATGGGAGCCTATCATAGTCTCTTCCTAAAGTATTAAAGGTCTTGCTGCTCCATACACAGTTTTTGAATACAGCTGATGGAATAGGGAATGTAACTGTATGAGCACCTTATATACAGCATTTTCTACATTTGGAATATACAGCGTTTTTTCATGTCATGCTAACATTATAGAATTTCTTTATTTTAAAGCAAAATAAAAAAACATAGAAAATCAAGTTTCAGTGTTCTCCTGTTCTTATTTTTTAGGCCATGAAACCAACATATTTTTCGCTTGTTATTCACTTTCCTATTGATTTTTTTAAAAAATCAACTAAAATATTTTTTTACTTTTACACATATGGATATTTCAAGGAAATGTCAAGGAAAATACTAATTTAATCATTTAGGAAAATTGCTGTTTTATTAGAGACATTTAGTCCCATTTAGCAATCAAAACTGAATTTCTTTTATTATATAAACAGAGCTGCTCTGTATTCCATTTAATGATCTGTTTTTTTTAAAGGAACTTTGTTTTATTCTGTTTGATGTGAATAGAAGAAACAGACTCCAGGGATTACCCAGTCTTGACAGCTTATCTGCACGTAGCTCTGTTTCTCTTGCTTTCTGCCCTCTAGGGGAGTACAATGTGAATCTGTGTAGCCGTTCTGAGTTTGTTTCTCACAGAGTGGGGATACAGCTGCCTTAGAAGTAGTAGACTTTCTCTGGTCCGGTGGCAAAGCCTGCTTGCTTTGCACTTCATTTGGCTTATGAAGTACTGTGTAGCATTAATTGCAAGTTGTGTGAAGTCAATTTTAAAAACAGTTAAAAGAAGGCATTGTGCTCCATTCATCAGTTCCTGATCTCATGGTAGTGGTAGGGGTAGAGAACAACAGAGATTACTGGGGGTACCTGAGACTTGAATAGCACTGACATAGTTTTACATTTTTTATGTTAAAATTAAAACCGTTTTTTAGAGATGTAGTTGTGCAAGCATACAAAACTTTTATGATTCATGTTATTGTTTTACATTTATTAGGATACACGTTTAATAGTTGTTATGGCAACTGATGGTATTCAGAGACTGTCAATTCAGCTGCAAGGTGAGGCATCATTAATTAACCGTATCTGGAATATCGAGAGAGCTGGTGTTTCTCAAAAACTTCAAAATGGCTGCAAGGCATCCTGTAGTTAAGCCTCTGCCCACAAGAGGAACAAACAAGGCATGTTAATACCCCAGCAGCAGTATGGTGTTCAAATTGATGGGAGAACTTAATGACAAAAAACCTCAGTGTTTTAACTGCAGCAAAATGATTGAAATTGACAGCACAAAACCAGGCAAATTAACAAGGTACTAGAAAACAAAACACCTCTGAACTACTAATAACGACCATGAGTGCTTTTTATGGAAAGGGGAACATTTCAGCTGGAAACAAGCCAATTAATATACAAAATGCAAAAGTGTGGGGTGCAGCAGGTCACACAAGTTTCTTTCTGGTGTTCAGTTTGAAATGCTGGAAAATGGAATGAATGGAAAATGGAATGAAATGGAAGAAGACCACACTGTTGCTGAAGATCAAACCAGCGTGTATTGAAATGATTGAGATCATTATGGACCACAGATTACAGATAAATTAAAAACTGTTCCACTGTCAAACACTAGAGTGAAGGACAGAATAAATAAATTGGCAGAAAGTTACATGTTGTCCTGATGGTGTAGCTTCTATAAAGGATATAAATAAAGACTTCAGAAATGTTTGAAAAAGAAACTCCTAACTGCATGTCCTGGCAGATAAAATGTCAGAAGATCTTGGTTCTACACTTAAGCCAGCAGTTACATTAAAAGGTCAACTAACCAGCAAAGGAGTTCATGCTAACTTATGTGAAGATGAATCTCACCAAATTCAAATTTCTTTCCAAGGTTAAGTGACTTTCACTTCAAAAAGTTTTTTGAAAAAAATGTGTTGACTCATAGAAAATCAGTTGTTACAAATACATAACCCTGTTTCTGCAGTTATTCCACCTTTTCAGTTATGTGTCTGTTAGAAACTACATTTAGTACACTTTTCACAAACACAGCAATTGCTTTTACCAATATAATGTCCAATCCCATAACTTTTGAAGAAACTTAAGATAAATTTTTTATAACCACTGTGACAACCTTCTCTCCTGTAGATCTGTGACTTCTAGAAAGTTTCTATTAGAATTTGAGAAAAGGATTTTGGAAGATATTTTTTATCTCAAAAGTTTAAAGTCAGCACTGAGGAAATCTTTCAACTTTAGAGACCAGCTCTTCCTGTTTTGCCTCTGAGTCCGACACTGCTGTTTTGTCTGTTCAGCATTGTGCCATGACAGTTAATGTTAAGCTAACTTTTGCCAATGTTTCAATTTGTTATTTTTATTTTTCTAAATATTCACTTTTTATAAAAACATTATTTTCATCATATTTTTTAAGTGCTTTAAATTGTAATCCAGAATTTTTCAAGCAGCATGACTTAAGATTTATGTGGTAGTACACTCATGTTTTGCCAAATTCTGTGTTAATTGTACCTCCCTTCTTGAGGGAGGTATTCAGTATATAGAAACCTCTGAGAGTCTGCTAGTTCACTGCAGAGCCATGGATAAAAGCGAGGTCACAGTTCTGTGTAATAGAGCAGCATAGACAGGACCCTTAATATTCCAGACAGACCATATTAGGTGAGGGCTTTTTGGCATTTTTGTTACTAATTTAAATTTTTCTGTCCTACACTTTTTTTTGTCCTTTCACAATATTCCTTTAAGGCCTTGAACTGGTTTTCCCCAGTGTTCTGACTAATGATGTGCATTTATTGCTTACCAGTAGGTGGAAACCACGTCCTTCCAAAGTAATTAAAGCCTAAAATGTCTTGTTTTGAGAACCTTTTTGTTAAGGTGGAATTAACATTTACAAGTTTTGTCTGCTTTCATAATATTTATTGCTTTATTACATACGGTTATGGAACTTTTCCTTTTTGGAATGTTTAACATCTGTGGCTGCCTACTGCATTCTGGTACTTTTTGTAAATTGTAATTTCTACGTCAGGTGTTTTGATTAGTGCACGCTAAAACAGGGTTGTCTAGCACTGTCACAAAGGTGAGATTCCTGTAAGGAATGGGAACTTTCTTTTTTGTGTTCTTCCATTTGTGGGTAGCAAAAGAGGAAAGATGCATGAAAACTAATTTACCAAAAAAAACTCAAAACAAATATCTGTATTTCATTGTTATATTTTCTATAGCACCGTTCTCATACTATAGCACTTTGTAATGCATAACAGTGTTACAAATTCTTTTTTGAAAAATACTTTTTCAATATTAACTTAGTTTTATTAAAGTCTTAGTTTAAAATAGTCTTAAGAACACCCAGTTAGTCTTGTTTTCTGATGGGAGTGTGCTCCTGAGCTCTTTCACATAGTTTAAACATACACTTTCCTGTGTAAAAAATAAAACTTGAGACATCAAATTTTAATTGACCGCTTGATATATTTGTCTTGGAACAACAGCTGGGTTAAAAAAGGATATTTAATAAAAAAGTAATAAATAGGTAAAAGTAACTTTGCAGTTTGAGGCCATTGCCGGGTTTTGTAGGATAACTCGTTTTTTTATACACTGAGAGGATCTGGGCTGCTTGAAGGTGCAGTTGTGGCAACATGATGGGTAGGAAGGGGAAAAGTTTAGTGTAGCTACAGTAGCTTAGTCAGAATTTGCCCTAAGTGCACTATAGCTGTTTAATCAAGTCAGAGATGTGGCACTCAACTTTTATACTTGGCATTGACATTGACATCTTGACATTTTTGAGCAAGAAGGTTTTAGCAAGTAGGGAAATTTTAAATGTTTCCATGCTACAGTTTCTTCTCTTACATATTAAATTCAATTTACCTTTATTGCCGCTAAGGGTATTTGTACTGCACATCAAAAGCTCATAACATATAACACGTAACAATAATGCAATACCACAACAGTACAATACCATGATACAAAACAATATTTAAAACATTGCTCAGTAAGAATGTAATCCAATATAAAAAGAATCCAATAATCCAATAGGATAAAAACAGACAGTTATCTGGTAAAGTATCTAAAACAATAATAAAATCCCTACCTCCAAATAGTTTTTTTATTGTTCATCAATTGAATGCTTTTAGGTATAAATGAAGTGGATGCTCTCTTAGTCTTTATATAGGGGACATGGTTCCTCCTTCTAGAGGATTGGAGAGTATGTTCTTAAAAGCATTGATGAGGGGGGTCATCTAAGATTAATATGTCGCTCTGTTAGACCTGTTATTGAGCCCAAGAATGTGCTGGTAATCTTGCCACCAGTCCTGAACACTTTTTTCAACTTGTTTTTGTTGTGCAAAGACAAGACACCTTCCTAGCTCTGAATGCAAAAATGCCTCCTAAATTGAAAATCTTTCACACCTTCATATATCTGTTGGGTATTGTTTGGTCCCTTGCAGTTTCACTTTTAATCTTTTGAGATATTTGGTTGTATTGAATAAAAGCACTTGATCACACAGCCATATTTCATAGTTGATACTTTTCTCCCTCTGTTTCACATAAAAAAAGTTTCTCCTCATAGCTCAAAACATTTTGCATACTGTACCTGAACAGGGCAAATTGCCATATTCTGCATTAATCGTTTTAAGAAACATTTGGAGTTAGGGTGTGGTTCAAACCACAAACCCTGATATAATTTGCAAACACACATTGTACTTTGTGGTGTTGAATGTAGTGATATATTGTTAGTGTCCCAGGTCAGTTTTCCTCCTGTATTTGTTTGTCCCAGGGCATACACATCTTTTGCTGATGTAATTTCTCCCACGGTGGCATAATTTGATAATGTATCTCTTGAGTTTAAATGTATAGATGGAATCCTGAACTTGAGATATGTTGTGTGGAAATGCCAACGTTTCAGACATCCTTGAGTGAGTAGACAGACTTCTGAAAAGAGCTGGGGAGAATCCATGGCACTGTCTGTGTTGGAAAATAATTAATGATTCTACAAATTTGAGATTTTCACTTGTAAAAAAAAAGGTGCAGAATGTCTACTGCATTTTTTCAGGAAACTGTTGCCACATATAGGAGGAACTAATGAGAATTAACATATGGCTAAATGACTGATGTAGAGGTAAGGGGCATGGGTTTATGAGGGAATGGGTATCCTTTGGGAATACATGGGTCCTGTAGAAACAGAATAGGTAGCGAATACCAGAGGGGCACTGATTTATTGTGAAGGAGTGTGTGTAAAGTATTTGAGGAATATCTAAACTAGGGGGCAGCACACCCACAACAGGCCAATTGTGTTGGGATCAGAAAAGCCCAGGGCAGCTGAAAGAACACAGCTGAAACAAATGGCACATTGATTCGTAACTGTATATGCTGGAAGCATAAGAAATAAAATGCAAAGAATCAAGGAGTATATTAGTAAGTGAACGTAAGGATGGAATACAGTGATGAATGTAAAATCAATGGGCTTGCATGTTTTAAAAAGACAGGTTTGATAGAAGGGGTGATGGAGTGCCTTAAAGAACTGAAACATGATGGTACAGACGATTAGACTCTATACAGGTTAAGCCGGAAAAAATCTATGGGCTTAACAGTGTTATAGGCATTATAATTCTAGAGAAGCAGAACACAAAGGAATAGAGCTGTGGGACAAGTGTTGAATTTGGTACAGATGGATGCAGAATACAGAGAATGAGGAAGTTTAAAAACATTAAAGACTCAATAATTTAATTCTTAGTACAAATAAATCCAAGTTTAAGAAATGGTGAAAATAGGAAAAAAATAGAAGAAAGTATTCTGCAGACTACATAAAAGGCAAGATTCAGAGAAAAAGTAAACAAAGCTACAGGTCCTGTTGAAGGAAGCTAATAGAATGTACAGAAGAGAGACAGAAAAGAGTACTAATAATGCACAAAAACCCCACATTTTCAGTAACAGTTCCTAGCCAGACTGTTGTCCTGTTTAGAGCCCTGTTACTCCTAGGTTGGCCTCTGGATCACAATGGCTTCTTAAGTACAAAACATTTATGAGACCTTGTTCACAGGAAACAGCATGTTACAACTTCTTATTGGGCCAGTAGAAGCAGTGGAAGACTTCAGGGATCTGCGTCAGGTCCATTTCTCTTCCTTATACTTATTACATAAATCCTGGTGTAGTTAGCAAACTAGTTAAATGTGCAGATGATAAATAGAGGAAGGAGGCAGGTACAGAAGGACTGGGCAGACAGCTGGCAAATGATCTTTAATGTTTATAAGGACTAGCATATTTCATAGATAATTCTTATATATACTGAAACTGCACTTGGAATGGACTAGGGTTTTATGAAGTGGGGAAGCAATACAAAAGCAAACAGTATTAAGGTATGTAATAAAAAGTGTGAAATTTAAAGGATATTCTGCATAATGTATAGGTGAAAGATTTTAAATTATAAGATGCTTTAGGTTTCAAATAAGAGCAACAAGAATGATATCTAGTCTCAAGGGATTGTTTTAGACAGCTTAACGGTAACAAAATCTCTTCAATGTGGAACAAAAGTATGCAAAATCCCCAGCAGTATGGATCAGTTCCATACCCAGGGGACTGTTTTACACTTACTAGTGAAATAGAGATATTTGTGGTCACCGTGGAAACCTAGTGGGAATCCAAATAATAGGATACACTTCTTTATACAAGGAGACATGCATGTCTGGAACATCCTTTTCACCAGGTAATTGAAGCTCAAAGTGTAGTTTTCTTCAAAAATGGCTGATTGAGATATTATATTAACTTATCTGCGTAACTGCAAAATTAGCAATATCTCCTGAATTGCAGACAATTGTTTCTAACATTTCTTATGGTCTTGTTTACTCAGTTATTAAACACACTTACATCTTGAAAGCTTTATCTGCACTGTTTTCCCCAATTAACAATTAGGTTTTGAGCTCAACAGAGTTCCAAGATTCTCCATGTCTCTAATTGTTAGTAGCATTTGTTGTGGTGTTTAGGATTGAGGTTTAAATAGAGCCAAACAGGGCCAATGTCTGCATTTATGTGTAGAGATATGGTGTTTCTGAATCCTTGCACAATTCTTTATCTGTTTATTCATATACATTTTCCAAATGCTAATGTTTTAGATTGTGAAGGCAGTCCGTTGGAAATAGTGTTTAGAAATAGATACAGTGGTGCTAGAAAGTTTGTGAACCCTTTAGAAGTTTTTGAATTTCTGCATAAATTTGACCTAAAATGTGATCAGATCTTCATCTAAGTCATAAAAATAAAGAGAACCCAATAAAACAAATAACACACAGAAGGATATACTTTTTCATTCATTCATTGATCAAAATGATCAAACATTAAAATGTCTTGTCAGAAAAAGTATGTGAACCTATGCTGTCAGAAACTGGTGTGACCCCCTTGAGGAGCAATTACTTCAACCAAACGTTTACGGTAACTGTTGATCAGTCCCGCATGTCGGCTTGGAGGAATTTTGGTTGATTCCTTCTTACAGAACTGCTTCAGCTCAGTGATGTAGGGGGGCTTCCTTGCATGAAATCCTCACTTCAGGTCCTGCCACAACATTTCTGTCTGGACTTTGACCCGGCCATTCCAAAACACAACATTTCTTCTGCTTCAACCATTCTTTGATAGACTGACTTATGTGTTTAGAGTCATTGTCGTGCTGCAAGACCCACCTTCTGTTGAGCTTAAGTTCACAGATAGGTACCCTGACATTCTCCTGAAGAATATGCTGGTACAATCCAGAATTCATAGTTCTGTCAATGATGGCAAGCCACCCTGGTCCCGTGGCAGCAAAACAGCTCCAAACCATGATACTACCACCACCAAGTTTCATGGTTGAGATGAGGTTCTTATGTTGGGATGCAGTATTTGGTTTTCGCCAAACATAACGTTTCTCATTTAAGCCAAAAAGTTATATTTTTGACTCATCTGTCCACAGAACATTCTTCCAGTAGTCTTCTGGCTCATCCAGGTGGTCTTTAGGAAACTTTAAACTGGCAGCAGTGTTCTTCTTGGAGAATAGTGGCTTCCCCTTGCTATCCTCCCATGCACACTATTCTTGTTCAGTGTTTGCCTGATGGTGGGCTCATGAACACTGATATTAGCCAGTGCTAGAGAGCCTGCAGATCCTTAGATGTTACCTGGGGTTCTTTGTGATCTCCCGGAATAATATACACCTTGCTCTTGGGGTGATTTTTGTTGGAAGACCACCCCTGGGGAGAGTAACAATTGTACTATTTGTACACTATCTGCCTGACAGTGGATTAGTGAAGCCCAAAGTCTTTAGAAATTGTTTTGTAACCTTTTCCAGCCTGCTGAGCATTGACAACTCTTTCTGGGATCCTCAGAGATCTCCTTTGATTGAGGCATGGCATGCGTTCACAAACCTGTGTGGTGAAGACCAGACTTTGGTAGTGAAGACTCGGTTTATGTTTTTTAAATAGGGCAAGGCCACCCAAACTCACACCTGATTGTCATCCCATCGATTGACACTACTGACTCTAATTATGCCCTTAATGGAGCTGATAATCCTAGAGGTTCACATACTTTTTCTGACAAAGACGTTTAATGTTGGATGTTCATTTAAATAAATGAATGAAAAAGTATTTTTTTGTTGGGTTCTCTTTATCCATTTTTATGACTTAGATGAAGATCTGATCACATTTTAGGTCTAATTTATGCAGAAATTCAGAAAATTCTAAAGGGTTCACAAACTTTCTAGCAACAATGTATGTGGAAAGAGGCATAGTATCCAGTCTTAACTGAGGAGCAGACTCTTGATTATTGCATGTTTTGGAGTAATGCTTATTGTGATTTTCTTTGAAATGGAGCATGAATGAAAAAGGGGAGACTTAAAAATAATGACAGTGTCTAAGTGCCTAGTACTCCTCATTTTGCTGTTGTCTGACTTGCAGTCATGACACTTTCAAATAGGACTTTAAATTTTGAATCTGCACAATCTTCTCCACACTGAATGAACTGAAAGTAAAATACACTTAGATATCTTAGTGTATTTTTTCTATTGCAACCATAAAACAGTTCAGGTTCAAAAGATTTAAAGGTTTGAAAGGTCACAAGATGAGTGTACTGGTATTGAGTAGAATTGTTAAGCAATTCTGTAGAGAGCTGACCGGTCGAGACCCAAGCGCGAGATCTTTGGGAGATCCCGGAGAGACGAGATGGAGGCGAGGCAGCGAGCAGGAAGCGGAAGAGAGAGATGTGCAGGCAGGCTTTGGCTTCAAGTGAGGCTACAGCTTGCAGACTGAAGTGTCTGTGGGGGAGAAGGCAGGGGGACCAGCGAGAGAGGAGCTATCAGGATAGTAGACAACAGGGTTTCTGGGGAGAATTCACTGGGAATATACAGAAGGTAAAATAGCACGTTCTGCAGAGAGGCCAGCAGAAGACTGGAATCCCGAAGTGCTGGCAACAAGACCTCTAGGGGAAGGCAAGTCTCTGCTGGGTCGTTTATTTAAGTTTATTACTTAAGCCATTGTTATTAAGAGGCGTGTAAGCAGTAACCTTAATGCGATAAGCTCTAATGTTGGAGCACCGGTCTCACTGGTCTAACGGAGAGCCCTGTCTTAATGGGTAGATTGTCTGGTGGCTTGACTGTCTGAGAGCAAGAGGTTTACTAATAATTGGTGACATTAGCAAATAGTGCTTTTGATGTTAATCACCATCTAGAAAACTGGAGCTAATCACAAATATTTAATGTAGAAAACATAAAGTAGAGGAAATACATCATATGTGATTAAAAATGTGATTGGACTATAGCTTCACCTGTATGGCTCCTTCAGAAATACTGATTAACTCTCAGCCCTGGATAAATGGTGTGTAAATCCTGTGGAGCCTGAAGTTTTGTTCTACTGTTGTGTTAACTCTCAGATCTTTCTTTCTCAGAACTGAGTTACAGTAAGTTATAGAGAAGATAAAAAATAATGAAAATAATGCACAGTTAAATGTCAAGTAAATTAATGATTTAGGAAGAACAAATATAATTCAAATGCAGCTGTCAAGCTATATCTGATGCACCTTTGTAAAGATATGTAATTTCCATTCAGTGAAACCAAAGTTCCATTAAAAGCAAGCGCTGTATTAGATTATATAATTTAATGAAAGTTACAGTTCCCTGTACTGTTAAACATTAAAACAGTTATTTTTAATGTTATGCTTGTCACCCAGGCTTGAAGCCATTTATAGTTGTAATGATTTGATCTGAATTATTGTGTTCTACAGACTTGTGAAGTGAAGAGCTGGGCATTGACTCTGCAGATCAGATTGCAGGAATAATTAGTGCGGCATTTTTAATACTAGGTTGGTATGAAACTTCATATGCTGTAGAAAGAGTAAGAAGATAGAAAAAGAACAAAATGGCCCCTAAACAGGTACTAGAAACTTGCATATTAAAGTGTTGATTTTAAAATGTCATTTATAGTGGAAACATTAGTAATTAGTATTAAAATTAAAAGTCCATGCTTTGAAGTTTAAGGGCCTTCACTCTTTTTTAGTACTTGCTCAATTAAATAAAAAAAAATCAACTGTCTTTCTAAGATTTTCTAAATTTGCATAATGTAAATTTATTCAGTTTTTAAAATAGTTAGGCATTGATTCTAAATTTTTATTCTAGAACATTTTTTCTTTTGTTTTAAATTTGAGTGAAATGTGCTTTGTCCATTTTCCCTTTAATCAAATCCAATTACTTTTACATCACGGCTGCCAAGAGACTTTCCTAATATTCCTCTCAAGTCATAAGTTTTAGAGAAGACCTTCTAAAAAAACCTTCTAAAACAATTTGACATCTCTGAGCATCTCTCCTGTGAAGCTGTTTTAGTCATAGCACCTTGATGGACCTTTTCCTCTGTGAAACTAAGGAAATTAGAGGGTTCAAAAGCTCACATTGATCACTCTGTCATTGGCATTGTCCAAATCTTCTGTTGATCTGGTAACGTAAAAGCACATAAAAATCAATAACAATTTTTAGCTCACAAAAAGGAATTTTTCTTCAGTGTTACTTGGTGTATCTGTATTTAATCTAGAAATGCCAGAATCTAGTAAAGGTCAAGTGTTTGTACTGAACTTGTCTTTACTTAAAGTTTTGTAATAAAGAGGCAGCACAGAAAGTTACAACACATTTGTTTAGGTTTGCTTTCCATAGCAAGAACAAAAAGGAATTGCAATTGATTGTCAAAAACCTGTATATTAGTGGAGTCCACCAAATTGGTCTATTACCCTTTTGCCCTGTGCCAGGTGAGCTGGATTAGAAATCAAAGGAAGATAATTCACTATTGAATTGGATTTTCACAAGCTGGCCCTGGGTCAAGTGGTCCCTAGAAAGTGCACAGTAAGAACACAGATGAAAGAAGCTACAACGTACACTAAGTGTTTTTTCATTATCATTCTCCTTATAAAAACACAGTAACTTCAAATTGAAAATCAATATTACAGTACATGAGCAAAGAAAGTCCAAACAATGCTTACTCTTTCAATCAGCCTACAAACAGTGTTCCTAATATATCTCACAATACAGACTGGCCCTGGGGTCAATAATAATTAAAACTACAGTAGTACTCTTGTAGCAACTATAATTATAGTGATTTTGTGGTCTACTTAAAAAAATGATAATTATAGTAGTATTTATCATTGTTTAGTAGTAAGAGACAACTACAAACATTGATACTGTTACATTTATATACACAAGTAAGTCCATACTGTAGGATATTGATCTTCAAACAAATGGACCAAATGAATGGAAACAGGCCTAAACCTCAGTCCTATGTCAAATGTATGTAACCTTAAACTTACAGATAACCCTAATTGTAACTGACCTGAATGCTAAACTTACACTTTAACACAACCCTTACATTTACCAATTACAGAATAACTATAGTCTTCTCTATGTATTATGGGAAATTTTATTATTTAACAAAGATGAAGTGTTAAGTACTGAAGCACAGTAGTCCATTTTGCGTGTTGTAGCCAGTTCTTAAAGACCATATACTGTATTATGCAAAAGTACCCAAAACATAAAGCTCAGCTAAACAGCAGTACAGCAAGTAAACACAGTTTTTGGTCTGGGGGACGTGTTTCCTGTTAATGTCTCAATAATAATAATTGCATACAAAAACACCATAGGAAAGATAGAACAAGTTAGTGCTGAAGTACATATTTCCTTCATCTCAGTGGATATAGCATTTGACTTATTAATCTTGAGCAGGAGAAAGGCATACAATACATATAGTGTCACATATTTGCTGCTTAAAATTAGTTGCAGCTGAATGACTTAATTAAGCTTTTCTGGGGAGATAAACATTTCCAGTTATTAATAATGTGCAGAAATTACATCTGAACGAAAGCACGATGAACAGGTTAGTCATGATAACTGTAATCTTTAATGACAGGACATACACAAGGTTGCCAAATGGTGGAGACAATTCTGTCCATTTTGCTGGTTTGGTAGCTTAATAGCTAAGTGAATTTAAGTTTCATCCAGATATTTCCTGAAAATAAGAAAAAACCCAATTTGGGACTAAACGGCAATCCTGGGAATCCTGAGGTCCATGACTCTGAGCAGAACCTCAGTGTATTTACTTGTTTTTTATTATTTACTCACGTTGTCATGATGACGAAACAGAAGAAGGTGCATAAACACCTGGATCCTTTTAATGCACGTTCATATGGCTTAATTCACCCACGAGACTAGCCCAGTTAATGGATCAATGTTAAACTGCCCAGCATCTATCAAAGCCATGATTTTGTTTAAGATAATTTCCTTGCTGCTGTTTCTGCGGTTGCCCTATTTCTATATAATTTACAAATTTAATTTGCTAACTGCTCTAAAATCTAAACCATTGTTAAAGAACAGGAATAGCAATGCACCTACAGGAACTATGTGGTCAACATCTGAACTGTAGTAGAACATTTTAAGCAAAATGTCATCTAATCCAGAAATTGTTGTATTGTATGATATTTTTGTTTCTATTTCATTGTTTAATCTGGAGGGCATTGTATGTTGTGTGTATCTTGACTAAAAGGTGCCTTTTTATAGTTGGAAAACATGGTCTCCTTTTATGCCTATCCTAATGCCATATGGATATATAAATGTTCTCTGTAGTTCCTTTAAAACCCCCCTTTTACAGCCTGCCAGTAAAGGTACAAATAAGCAACAACAATAGTAAGAAATCAGCAAAGAAAATTGATCTTTGGAGAGCAGATCAAAAATAGTAATATAAAATTCAGATTATTCATTAAGAGACAGGAACACAAGCTTAACTCTGTTCTTCCCACCTAATATATCTTGCTTACGTAGCAGATATGCATGTCCTCCATAGAGAGTAGTGTTTTCCAGTGGTAATACAGGAGAAACGGCAGCAAAATAATTCTACCATCTGCCAAGTGAGCCAGGATTTAAGCCTTACTTTATAGAAAATCCACCTGGAATAACAGCAGAAAAAAATCAGTAAATCTTTTAAAACAGTACCTTTGGTTTGGTGATGGCTTCCAAAATATTAAATGAATTCATGATGAATGTATTTTAAATTTGGGTGAAAATAAAATCCGTCTAATAATTTTCCTTAGTAGCCTAGTGTTTAATGAGACTTTGAAACTTCTGTAGACTACTAATGCTGTAGTCTGCAATAAAGCAAATCTTTCCTCAATTTCCAAATCTATCGCTTCTAGGTTGGTACAATGCAGTACAATGCTTTAGAGTTGGTCTGTGGCGTTTACGGTTGTCTACAAACAATGTGTATAGCCTTTTCGAAACCCTCCAATCTGGGAGTATCTTCTAGTAGCTTCTGATTCTGGTTCTCTTGCTATACTCATTCTTCTTGATCTAAGTGCTGGTTTTGACACTGTTGACCATGACATCTTACTTTCTGCCTTGAGACTGTGTTTGGAGTATCTGACATTGCTCTTAAATGGTTCAAGTCTTACCTCACTGATCGCTGTCACTTTGTCTTTCTTAATGGGTATAGATCTGAAATTGGTATTCTAAAGTCTGATGTTCCTCAGGGCTCAATACTGGGCCCCTTGCTTTTCATCATGTTTCCACTTGGTTGGCTTTTAAGATCACATGGCCTCAGCTATTATTTCTATGCTCACGATACTCAAATATACATCCATACCAAACCTAACACTAATGTGGCTGTCTCTAGTCTATCTAATTGCATCTCTGACATAAAAACTTGTATGACTCAACATTTCCTTCATCTTAACCGTGACACGACTGAAGTCATCCTTATTGGCACCCCCATCAACATTGTAAGGCCAATCCTGTAACCCTATCTGTAGATGTTTCTGTACTTGAGCTTCAGTCTAAATTGAAAAACCTTGGGGTGATATTTGATTCTGGCTTAACAGTCGACCCACATGTCCAGCATCTTTTTTTCACCTCAGAAATATCGCTAGACTACGCCCTATGTTATCACTAACTGTGGCTGAAAAGCTGATCAACACATTTGTGTTCTCCCGAATTGATTACTGTAATGCTCTACTCGCTGGGGTATCTAAATCTACATTGAACAATCCAGTATGTACAAAATGTTAAAATTTAAAATTAATTTAAAAATCCTCATGCTCACCTATAAGGCTCTGCATGACTTCAGTACCTGTCTGAGCTATTATCTCTCCCTACTCTTCACCTCGCAGCCTTCGCTCCTCTATTTCTGCTCTCCTAATAGTCCCCCAAGCCCGTCTACACTCTATGGGTGACAGGGCCTTCTCCTGTTATGCCCCCAAGCTCTGGAACTCTCTCCCCAAGGATATCAGAGAGTCACCTTCTCTAAACTCCTTCAGATCCAGACTCCATACCTTCTTCTTTAGAAGAGCCTTTATCCCTCTGTTCCTAGTATACTTAGTACCACCATCTATGGTCTTCTCCGTGTATTGTAATTGTGTTTTATCGTGTGTATGCTTTTTATTTATTATTCTCTTTCTGTAAAGCACTTTGAGAAGCCACCTTTAAAGGCACTATATAAAATAGTTTATTATTATTATTCACAACATGAATTGGATATAAACCTATGGAAACTTGTCATTCACACACAGGTTGGAATGAAAGGTTGTAGTCTGCTTCCATGTAGCATGATTAGTCAGGTTTAATATTACATTTCATTCATTCATTTTTCTTTAAGTTGAATATCTGACGTTCAGGTCCAATTACAGAGCTTTGAAACTAACATCACAAGCCTGCAGCAGGCTCTCAAAGGGCCACAGGGGTTACTGATCTGCTGTAAGCCAAAAGAACTGTAGCTGACTATTCACACCTTACCCTCGGTAGCATTCAGCAAATTGTTAGTTTCCACAGTCTTATTCAGAATCACAGTCAGCTAATGATGTGTCCATGGCTCGAACCCTAGATTCTTTGATCATAGAGATCAGCCTGCACTCCGGATGAATTAGCAAATCGGGATTTCCTGGAATCAAATTAGTTCTATGAAACATATAGCTTATAGCATGTGAATTTCTCAGCGCCATTGTAAATTTTACACACCACGAGTTATTTAAGTGCTTCAACAAGCTTATGGCTGGAGCTGTGAGCCCTAGATTTTTCCGTTGTGTGTTAAACTGAGGATAACCATTAGCAAGCTGTGTAACACTGCTTGAGGAATCCAAGTTTCAGGTGAGTGGCACCATAGCCCAAATTCATGCAGGTACTGTCTGTACTATAGTGCTCAAACAGCACTGGGAGACTTTCACTCACCGAGCCAATGGGGTGACCCAGCTGTTGATTTTCATGCTGACCAGACTTTCATCAGTCTAAATAGTGTGGTATGGTGGTTTGTTTTTCTACCTCAAAACTCTTGGGACTTACATTTGATCCTGGACTGGGTTGCCTAACTGTGTGGAATTCAACGATCAGCTCCTTTTTGCTCCGTTTTGCTGAAGTTGATGGTGAGGCTGTTGTCTTCACACCGTGTTGTAAGGAGATTGACCTCCTCCTTGTAGGCCCTTTCATCATTTTCTGTAATCAGACCTACAACTGTGGTGTCATCAGAAACTTGATGATGGAGTTGGTGTTATATTTGGCCTTACAGTCAAGGGTGTAGAGGGAGTAAAGCATTGGACTAAGCACACACCCCTGGGGGACCCAAGTGTTCAGAGTTAGTGTGCCGGAGGTGTGGTTTCCAAGCCTGACAGCCTTGGGTCTGTCTGTCAGGAAGTCCAATATCCAGTTGCAGAGGCTGGTGTCATGACCCAATGCACTGGGTTTCTTGAGTAGTTTCACTGGAATGATGGTTTAAGAAGCTGAGGTGAAGTCGATGAATAGTAGTCTTGCATATGTGTATTTTTTATCCAGATGGGATATGGCAGTGTGTATGGGCCATCTGTGGATCTGTTGGGCCGGTAGGCGAATTGGTACGGGTCCAGTAGTGTGTCTGGAATGGTGTCCTTAATGTGCCCCATGACCAGCCTCTTGAAGCACTTCATGATAACAGGTGTTAGTGCCACTGGTCAGTAGTCATTAAGGCATGTCACTGTGGTTTTCTTTGGTATTGGAATGATGGTGGTTGTCTTGAAGCAGGTGGGGACTACAGCTTGGGCCAGGAACATGTTGAAAATGTCTGCGAGTACACCTGCCAGTTGATTGGCACAGGCTCTGAGAATGCCGTCAGGTCCTGGAGCCTTGCATGTGTTCACTCTTAGCAGACATCTCCTCACCTCATCTGCAGACAGCGAGAGTACCTGGTCAGCTGCGGAGGGTGCAGCTCTGTTGACTGGTTCTGTGTTGCTGGCTTCAAACTGAGCATAAAAGGTTTTGAGCTTGTTAGGCAGGGAGGCATCATGGGCAGATGCACAGATGTTCTTCCTTTTGTAGTCTGTGAGGGCCTGTATACCTTGCCACATGCGCCGTGGGTCATTAGTGTTCCTCTAATTCTTGTTTGAGTGTGTTTTTTGCATGTTTAGCACCATTCTTTAGATTGATCCTGGCTGACTTTTAGTTCTGATTTGTTGCCCGATTTTGAATGCTGCATCCCTTACTTTGATTAGGATGAGAACCTCACTGTTCATCCATGGTTTCTGGTTAGGAAAAGTTCTGATTTCTTTTGTGAGTGTAACAT
Organism: Atractosteus spatula; assembly: GCF_055471065.1. NCBI lineage: Eukaryota > Metazoa > Chordata > Actinopteri > Semionotiformes > Lepisosteidae > Atractosteus > Atractosteus spatula. The sequence goes on along the minus strand of NC_142720.1, from coordinate 24,894,147 downwards.
CAGCACATTTCCTGATTTAGTTAGTGACTGATGATGCGTATTCCTGTATGTCAGTGTGTGATCTCCTCGTCTGTTTGTGTGTGTGTATATCCTTTGATGTTCTGACCTTGTGCCTGGGGTATAGTCAAAAAAGCTAAAGAATGTTACTAAGTGTAATGGGATACATTTTAATAGGAGCTTGTCCTACATTAAAAAGCGGCATCATGTCAAGCATTCAGTCTGTCATTCTGTTGTATCATAAGAACTCTTCCCCCCCCTCAGAAAACAAAAATCAGTGCCCAGAGGATTCTTTGCTGTTTGCAGGGAATTAAAGCTTATAGGAGCTTGGAAAGGCATGGAGGCATTAAGGTTCACAAATCTCCTAGGTCTTTGTCATATAATTTAATTTCTGAGATTCTGACATTTCATTTTGAAATCAATGTAATAAAATGGTTGAAACCAGCCTTTCCTGTGATTCAGTCCCTGTGACGGTTTCTCAGTACAGGCCTCCCACAGCAAGTCCCTGCTCTTTAATTCTCATCGCTTTACATCCTGGAGGTGCTGTGCTCTAGCAATAGTGGTGTGTCCCTTAGCAATTTAGGGCACAACAGTAGGCAGCAGGTTTAAAGTATTCAAGGGTACCTATAGCTGCCATCCCACAGTTTATTCCTTTTGACTTCTATACAACAGGCGAGTGATAGTTCTCCTGTATGCTCAAGCTGCGCCAGATAATTTGTTTAAGTGGGCGTCAATGTGGGCGCTGGAAAATAAAATCCCTGAAGCTTAAAACCAACATGTCATATAGCTTCCTCATCTTCTGCCAGTGTTCTTAAATTCCTTGCTTGGTTAGTTGTATGCAGCATATTAATTCATTTGGTGTGACTTCTTCAATGAAAGTCTAGGTTTTCTTTGGCCTTTCTGTCATTTTGAGCAATCTGCAAAGCTACTTAGTCAAAACAAACACATACACAAAAGAATCCAGACAATAAGTTATTTATGCTATGTGCATGTTAATGCAAGGCAGTGGAGTGAATAAATGTTGTAAAGTATAACATTTTGCAGTTTTGTTTTGCTGATTGTTCTGCTGTTGGTCTGCATGAGCCTGCTGAAAGCACAACCCTTCCATGTTAAACTGGCATAAAAGGACAGGGTATAATGATCAAACTGTTGCATTTATATCTTCATACTCAAGGCACAAAAATACAAGTAAGATATGTGTTAAAGCTTGTTGATGTGCGTCCACATGCAAAAATGTCTGTAGGGATAATTTCCTTAATTATACCCTTGGTCAGAGGTGTTTTCCTTAGCATTCACCCTGCTTATGGAATAAAGGATGGTGTGTAGTAATGCACCTTGACTATTCCCTTGGCGTGTGAATATTCATGCTTTCATGATTAATATTGTCTGTTATTTTACCCTGAGCCATATGCTATGGGTGTACTGGGTCAGCTTCATTTTCTCATTTGTTTCCCTTCATGAGTCGGTCGGGATTGAAGAGATTGTAGGCAGCATTAAGCGTGTCTCAGCAGAACGATGAACATCACTTTATTTAAATGTATGTGTTGCCTTTATGGCAAATCCCAAAGACTAAGCAAACTGCTATTAAAGTCAACTCAGTCAAATTCGTTTTGAATTCATTACTAGATTGTGAGACAGCAGTACCTTGTTTAAAGGGATTCTGTAGTTTACTGGAAGAAAGAGTATTCCCAAAGGTTACTGCTGCCCATTGTTAATTACTGTAATTCCCTTATTTCTGTATTTAACCATGTGTAAAGTACATGCTTCTCTGAGAACAATACAAAAACCCAGTGGGCTTTTATTATTAATAATACCATATATCATGGATTTTTTAATTTGGCTGATGCCTCTGTTTAAGAAAACTCACATTCAAAAAGGTACAAATCTATGAATATTAACAGTGCCAATGTTATAGTGTACATTATAAGAAAGATTAACCATTTATTGTATATATTATATAATTAATTTTTACAATATTTAAGAGACCATACTTGTTACAAAAAAGATGCAAGGATTGTATTAAGTTAATTAACTCTGGTAGTGAACTTTCAGAAGATTAATATGATGTTTAAAAACAAACCACCTTCTCAGGAAGTGGAAGTTTTTGTTTTTGGTCCAATTAATATAATCAGCTGAGCAAAAATGAAAAAAAAGCAACAACTGGAGTGCTTTCAGAAGACTGCTTATGTGTATTCTAACTGCCATTGCAACTTTAAAATTTCCATTAACCTATATACAGTAAGCATATAGAAATTAAATTTGGACCATTAACCCCAAAATAATGTAGACACTACAATGACTGTTTAGAGCACAATCAGCAGTATGTTACTCATTGTGAAAAATATTGAGAAACAGCAAACTGGACACTGGGAATTACTGATGGTCGAAAGGGGAAAGACCCAAGACCTGCAGTAAGATGGAAATAGGGTTAAGAGCTGAAGATAGATGTGCCTTCAGCGATTGCAACTTACTGTAGCAGCAATTTTAAAAAATACATGATAATTAAATGTATCACAATATGATCTTTATAGAATATAAAACTACCTATCAAATGTGAATATGACTGAGTTTTTACAAAACTCCTGGGTTTGAATTTTTTATACAATGTAAATGTTCATATATTTACACGTAAAGTTGCAGAGTGAAATGTGCTGTTTTAGGTTACTCTTGCTGTAAAGAATCTGGGATCTAGAAAATAACAGGAAGCTTACGTTTTACTTTTGTCATAGACATTTGTAAAAGCAGAACACTGAAAAATAATTAAGGCAAGAAATTAAGATTTTAATTAGTAAATTAGTAACTACATTAGAAGTTTTCAGAATAGTGAAATGCAATTGCTTTCTTTTTCTTCATTTATTATTCTTTTTTAAAATAAACAATAATGGTTCAGACTGAATTCTTCAACATTTGTAACTACTGTACATGGATTCAGATTGACAGTTGAGTAATGGCGTACTTTGTCATACTTGTGGTATGATCGATGTTAGTGAATCTTTATTTCATTTACACTGAATCTGTGCCATCTAACATTTTATCCATGGCATCCAAATTATTTTTCATATATGTTATTTTGGCACTCTATACCAATCTTCATTAGTTACACTTCAGAAAGAGAGGCCTCTAGTCTTTCTCTTATAGGGTCTTTTCCCAGTTTCCATATTTATTACCCAGTGGAGTCTCAGTACTGAACCTGATCAATATGTTTGCTACATAATGCAATGGATTTCTGTGACAGTGCTCTAAGAGAGACTGCATAGTCACAGAATAACATCCATTAAATACATTGTTACCCTAATAATGATCAGTAATGCTAAAAGTGCATTTACGTGCATTATGGAAATTTGTTTTGCACTTTTATGAGAGGTTCTTTCTAAAGAAGAGCCTAATGCTTCAAACTGAAAAGCTGATTGTTGGTTATTAGACATGTTTCTGCAATTTTTAAAACATTTTTATGCATTTGAAATTACTATCAATTGGTACTCAGTCCACTAGTTTGAAATGTACTGCGATTCCTCCTTTTAAAGGTGATATTTCATGACTTTAGATTCTTCATATTTATTACATCCTCCATCATGGGTACCCAGAGATCCCATTATAAGAAATTTAAAACTGGATTTTCTAGCCCATTTTGTTACAGTTTTTATTGTGGTGAAAAACAGTTATAAACTGGGGGAAAGGTTAGAAATTCTTTAAAATGTACGTTTGTCATACAAACTGCAAGAAAATTGGATCTTATTTTCATCTCAGTGGCGGCTATGAACAAGGACAGTGATCAAGTACTGAATCTGAAGGAATCTCCAATATTATTTTCTTATTGTAAGTCTAGTAGGAGCCCTTTGTTAACTGCATTTAAGTCTACAATGTGGAACTTTTCAAAAGCTATTGTGGGGCAACCTATAAAAAAAGACATAAAAATAGTGTAGTACAAGAGTACCTGCAGAAAATTACTTATTTTGAGCTGCTAAAATTTTGAGCTCTTTCTCTGTATGTCAGTATCTGTGTTTCTCTATAGTTATTTTATTTTTAGGTTTTATTCATTTATGTTCTGTTCATGGTAAAAATATTTTTTTCCCATATTATGTGTAATGAGATTCCTTTCGTAATCATCTGTTATCATAAAATTACTGTATACAACAACATATTTTTTTATACTGAACACCTTTTATGTACAAAAATATTAGTTGGGTTTACTTGATGGACACAGGGTTTTTCAACATGACAATGGAATAAAGAAATAACTTAAATACTTTCTGACATTTTGTCTACTGTGGGGAAAAAACAATCTAGCACATCCTCCAGGAAGGTTTTTTTATATTAAAAGTCTGGCCAGAATTTAGGAGATTGAGATCCCCTGTAGTCACTGTTAAGGGTTTTTCTCAGGCTTCTGGTAAGAGCACATAGCCATGAGTCTTATGTGATCTTGTGTTGTTGGAGTTGAGCAATACAAATGGCTGTAAAGATGTAATTGTTTTCACTTCAGCATCACAAAGGAAGAGTTGGGTTTGTACAGTATGTTTTGCATAGTGGAGTGGACTATATTTTCTTGTAATTTTTAGAGTTGCTATTATATTTTTAAATTAGCATAATTTGATTTTATTAATAGATGCTTTTGAAGACTTGTGACTTCTGATGCTGCACCAGGGACAGTCATTTTACTTTCCCAAATCCTTCCAGAAAAAATCCAGAAAAAAGACCATTGTCAAGGTCACAGAGCTCATCTCTGCGTGGTTCAAACCATGCTACTTCAAGTGACATCCCAGGCTGATTGAAAAGCCTGTTCTGAAGTGTCCTCAAGGGGCAGGAGGTGGTTGAATAGGTGCACCACAAGTGTTTTTTCAGTCTAGTTGATTTAATTTTTTTTTGGGGGGGGAGGCGAGGCTTGCAAAGTAAAACATACCTAGAATTAATTTAATAAATGCTTGAGCAAATGGACAGGCAAGGGCTTTAAACAAAACATAACTGCAGCTCAAAGCTTTGGATTGTGATGGAATCTTACTTAAGAGGAGGGAAGTGCAGTCATAGCTTAGAAGACTTGAGTGGTCCCCAAAGCATTGTGGGACATTCTTACCTTACCTGCATGTCATCCTAAAGTCACTTTTGAATAGATACTGTTCTATTAGATCTATGAATGTATAGATACTGTTTAAAGAAAAGGACATTTTAAGAATCTTAAATATGTATATTTCTGTTGTAAAAAATATCCTTTCTTTCTTTTGCAGCCTTGTACTCTATTATTTTGTTCTGCGTCTTCCTGTGGATCCCATTTGTCTACTTCTATTATGAAGAAAAAGATGATGACAACATCAACAAATGTTTGGTAGGTTCTGTGGAGATAAGGAGGTGGAATGTCAGAGGTGGTTAATGGCTTTAATCAGCACTGCAGCCTGTTATTGTGGCTCAGCTGAGCCCACCATAGCTGTATCAGCTGGAGTAGCTCACAGTGTAGAGGCTCCCCTGACCTGACACCTTTGTGAAGGTTCCTTTGTCTTTGTTGCTGTCAGGTGCCCACAGCGGCATGCTGCTGTGAGCACACACTGTCTGTAACCTGTGGATCTCCTTCACAGCTGCTTCTGTTGAAAGATGTAGGATCCTGCCATGACAATCTGCTCAGCTTTTTATACAAGGTGGAGCAACCTTTGCACAAGAATAGAAGTATCTGCTTTGATAAATTGCTATAATATAGTGCAGCGCAGTATGAATCTTCCATTGCTCCACACAGAAGCCTGTTTTGCATAATATACTAAACCTAGGTAAATGGCTGTGCTGTGTACTGATTTAACCTTTACACAGCATATGGATGAAACTAAAAACAAATATTTCAATTTAGAGTTTGCATGTAACTCTGTAAATGGGTATAATTAATTCTGTATTCTTAGAGGAAGAAGCTTCCATGCAGTAAATGCAACCTCACAAGTATTACAAACAAAGGAGCTTTCTCTACCTTCTTGAGTGTGCGCGAATTTGAGTATTTATCTTAGAAATGCAGAAGTCATGGTTGTACATGTACTGATTTAGTGAGGTTTGTCATGTCAAGCATTAAATAATGTTTAAACATTCAACAAAGCCATACATGTTGAAATGTTGTATGTTGCAAATATAACTGTATTTACTATATATATAGTGTTTTTATAATAAAGTAAAATACATGAATTACATCTAGAATGTGCTGTGAAGTCTTTACTTAATGACTTCAATCGGTACCTCCAATTAGGATATTTTTCTAGTCACAAAGAGGTTAAGAATAGTGGAATATATGGTAAAAATACATAATTGTATAATTAATAGGTTTATTCCATGCTGAAAAGAGAAGAAAGAAAACACAATGGTTTTGGTGAAGCCATCTGAAGAAGGCTTCACAGCCGAAACGGTGTGTTTTCTTTTTTTTCTTTTCAGCATGGAATAAACCTATTATTTGTTCCTTAGCAGCCTATGCATGCTGACACAGCTACCCACCTGAACTACATAATTGTATGTTGCTTTTGAGCTGACAAAAGCAGTTTATCTTAGTTCTATGAAGCATTAAAAAGGAATGAAAGCTAATTTTTATACATATCTGAATGCCTTTCTGAAATTGAAAGTCTTACACTCAGGTTTGCTTAAGACAGCAGTTGAAAAAAAGTCAGCTTTCCATCGTCCAGGCTAGAGACTTTAAATTTAAAATGTCTTGGTTAACTTTATTTTATTAAAGATGAATTTTTATTTCGTTACAGCAAGTGAAGAATGCGCTCAAGTACACAGTTGGATTTGTCATTGTCTGCGCTGCCCTTCTTCTAATAGGGTGAGTGTTTGGTCTGAAAACCTTCCTTGCACTGGGTCTGAATGTGCCATCTTGCTCAGTCAATGAAGAGAGCTTTAAATTAAATCAAGGCTTTCCCTGTCTTCTTTTAGTTTATACAAATATTGCTAAAACCCCCACAAGAATGAGATCGGGACTGGATTCATCCTTTACACAAATTAGAGTTTTGTTGGGTAGAAACTGAATTTCTGCATTTTGCATTGCACGGTTAGATTTCTCCATAGTGAGTGGTGGAGTTGAAAGTTTAGCCTTGAAAGTTTGTTTTTCATATCCATTGCCAAACAAGCAAAGTGGAAACTTATTTGAATAAAATTGAATAGTATCACACGTTTTTGGAGTCCTTGAATGTTAACATTAGTCTTGTGTTTATGTTGAAGCTATGTCAGCACTTGGTAACTGTTTAAATTAGGCAAAAAGGTATTGTTTTCACACTGAGGGTAGAAGTACTTGCTAGGTGTCACTTTCAAAGTAGAAAGTTTGACATTGTAACACAGCATCTTACCAGCAGCAGACTTTGAGAAAACTGTCTCATGGTGCATTACCCACTCTTCATTTAATTCAAAGCCAAGTTCCAGCAGATCTATGTCTCCCGTGGATTAAAAACAGGGCAGAGAAACGTTGCAGGCCTTTTTGCTCATACCAGGCAGATTTTGCTGCGTCATGACAGGGCTGTATGATTATGTACTTTAAAGGAGACTTGATACTGAAATCTACAGTGATATGTGTCCAGGCCTTTAGATTAATATGATTTGACCTCTTGTAACAGTGTTCTATTAACCCCTGGCTTACAGTGTTTGTTCTCAACTATGTTTGCTTGGTATAAACATAATGGATTTCTTTGTTCACTACAGACAGTAACATGCTTGCGGTTCAAGTCATAATTTAATGTGCTCTGAACCATTAAATAGAGCTCTTGTTGAAACACTGTGTTGAATCAAGAAGCCAATCCATGTGGCAGATTGTGTTGGCCCAGGTTTGAAAAGTTATTTTCTGTGACAGAAGTAATTTCACTCCACTTTGCCTTTTGAACTACCTTCTCCCATTTCATTTTGGGGATAAAGGTTGTATTTTTTCTAATTAGAGCCATTGAAGATTCATACATTTTGTTCTTAAACAATTCTTTTTACCAACAGTAATGATGGTCTCAGGAACTGCTGATATGGATGAGTTTCTGTGTGTTTTCAAACTACTTCCTGAGATCCAAGGATTACATTCAACAAATATATTTTAATCCTTTTGTGTCAATGGTTTACAAATTTAGAGAACTGGTAGAAATACTGCTACTACAAAAGTCTTGAAATAAAAAAAATACAAATACATGATTCTAGAACAAAGCCACTACATTTGGACTGCTTACTACAGTTTGCTTTCATTGTTGGATTTAGTTGTTTTTTCCAGTGATTGCAGTGGTTTGTCAAGGCCTAAACCAAATTGCTTTATCTACCAAGAATCATAGAACTACATTTGTGTAGATCCATTCTGTTTTTAAATGCAAGGTGGTAGATAGCAATTGAAATGGTGAGAAGACCCCTTTGCTAATTAATCATTTGGTCAATATGCCAATAGCATTCATGAGGAACAAGTAAACTGGCACTATGGGAGTACACTGTAGATAAAGTGAAAATGGAATTATTTAACTTTGTGATGAAGACCTTTAGTTTGGAAATAAAATGTGCTTTGATCCACGTAAAGTCTAAAGAGATAGCTGTCGTACTGTACAGATTGGCAATTGAGAATTTTGTACCATAATGTGTGGAGAAGAGATACTATTGATATCTTTCAGATATGTGAACTAAAGCTATAAGATTATTTGTATAGGTTCCCAGCTGTAAAATGAATTAGTCAAATTAATCTTATGTTCTGTTATCAAGTATTAATACATTGAATTGTAACTGTAAATGAAAATGCCCTAGAATTAAGTGTGTCCTTGTGGTATCAGTGTCGTGTAATGTAAGAGATTCTGTTATGACTGATGGAAGTGAATATATTATTCCTTGTTGATCCTTTAATAAAACTCGCAAAGTAATTTATGAATAAGGTGTCAGCTTTGTTGCCAGAATTCTAATATTTAAGAATTACTGTTTTGCACTGTCCTTGGACTTCTACATCTTCTCTGAGTTTAGTTTGTGTTTTACAAACATGCTTCTTGCATGCATTATGAAATTCATTATTGCCTATAGCCTCCTATGTCCAATAAATCACGATTATTGTGTGTAGGAAAGGCCGTTGATACTGGTTAATTTAACTATGCAGTTTTGTCAGACCATTCATAATGTGTAAGGTGAAGAAATGGCTGTATCTGTAGCTGTGCTATGTTGTATTTCTTTACATAAAAGGGAGTAAGGCAGGAGCTGAGAGCTGTAGCAGGAGTGCTTGTCTTGAAATGTAGTCACAAAATCCATCTTCTGGAAACTGGAAACATAAGACAGAAGCTCCGATATAGTTTTAAAGGCCATTTCTTATTACAATAAAATAGGGAAATGGGAAATGTAAAAGTTATTTTTATCCCAATAATCTTACTGCTTTCAGGTAACATATTAATGGAATTCTAGCCTTTAAAGTGCAGAAAACATTCGTAACGGTAAATGTTTCAGTTTTTCGTATGAATTTAATGTCCATTACAGAGATATTGGTATTGTGATTATAACATCAAAACAGATTAAGATTTTAAAGTTTTAAAAGATACTTATTTCTAAAATAATTCAATGTTTTAAATACAGTATCTTTATTTCTAAGGTTGTCCAAACATGTTTGTCAGGTTCCTTTAACAGTTTCAGAAACGAGAAAAGGTAAAAACAGAAAACTGTTTTGTATAATGAATCAAACTCAAATTAACTATTTTTTCATTGTCTTTGTGTTTTTGGTAATAATACTTCTAAGTACCATTTTCTTGGTTTGAAAGGAGCCCACAGTTTCAGTTTCTCAATATTTATCTAATATTGTTTCAGAGTTTTGTAATCGATGGAAAAGAACGAGGTGTCGTGCAGCATTGGTTTAATGTATTTAAAAGTGACATAATGAATAGGCATCAGTATGTCGCATTGATTGTGGGTCAGTTTCACTCCACTGGTATACGTTTTAATGTTACAGTTTAAATGGCTGAGTGGTCATGTCCACCTTGTAAACCTGTCTTTAATGTTTCTGTATTCCATTAGTGAGATGTGTCATATAACTACTCTATTTTTGGATAGAAAATGTGAAGTGTGTCTCCTACATTTTATTATTAACCTCATTAAGAAATTCCAGATATCCTTTGTTCTCTTGCGTACTGGTATATGAAGCAACCGACAGAGTTTATGAAGCTTTTTTTGAAGTTTGACATAAATAGGTGAAAACCTTGTGATTCCTCTGTGTTTTTTATATGTAATGGCTGAAGTGTGTGAAAACATTTAAATTATATTTATGCTCTCTGTTTTGCAGTGCCTTTGTTCCTCTCAATGTACCAGCTAATCAAAACTCGACTCAGTGGGAGAAAGTTAAGTACTTGTTTGAGGAGCTTGGCAGCAGCCGTAAGTAAACTTAATTGATATTTTTAATTTATTCAGTATATGTTGGTCATGAGACTGTTCTAACCTGGGATTATATACTTCAGCATATATGTTTTCATTATTGTTTACAAGTGGGGAATGAGCAGATTAGTAGCTCACAGAATTTAAACAAGTACCATGTAAATTATATTATCACAGCGCAGATATAAAAAAGCCTTCTTCACACCTGAAGAAGGCTCCACGGCCGAAACGTTGTGTTCTCTTTCTTCTTTTTTTCAGCATGGAATAAACCTATTACTTGTTCCTTTGCAGATATAAAAAGCTTTGGCATGGAGTCCAGTTTTCTTTAATGAAAGGTTAAAATATTAATTGATCCTTTCATTTAATCAGTGTAATGTTTTTGACAATGTATTGTAACAACCCTGGGAGTTTGGGTGTTGTGGCAACTGATCTTTTTGTAGATAGATAACAAAATACTGTTGACAAAATTGCAGCCATAAGGGTACTGAGCTAATTACTCCAGAGCCAAACCCAAGCCAACTTTGACACGTAAGCTTCTCATGGCTTACCAATTTCTTCAGTTCCTCTCTAATACCTTCTAGTGTATTGTGCACCTCGGCCCAGGAGAAACTATTTTGTTCTCTCTTGTACATCTGTGCAGAATGACAATAAAGTGAACTGAGCTGAACTAACAATTATCACCGGGCAGCCAAACTGCTAACAGACTTCACAGACCCACTTCCCATCCCACAATCCTACATAGGGTCTTTTTCTTTCTCCGTTTTTCTCTTCTCTTCCTTTTGGCTTCCACGTTTTAAAGCATCACCAAAGAGAGGGCAGGGAGGGCAATCCCCACAGCTTTTTACCTGAACCTTTCCAGGCTCACATTATGTTTGCTATTTCCAAAACACATCTTCTCTGAAAGAGAATGCAGTAAAAGGATATCCAAAGGTGTATCTATGATATGGCAATGTTGATATGCTTTTCATCCCAATAGATCCTAAATATCCCAAAATAGATCCCAAAACTTCATCCACTAGTGCAGTACCCACCTGGGTGACATGCAACATCTATTATGTGCCAAAACTTTTAACTAAATAGTTTGACCCTCAATGAAAAACAAACATCATATAACACAGTGAGTTATGAATTGAATTATGTCTGACTTTAAAAAAATCGAATAATGTAATACTGTAATCATACAAAACAGTCAGTGTGTTGCCTGCAAGAGAAGGGTATACAAAGTACTAATTAGAGGGGTGTGAATAAATGTGACCTTTGTGTTTTCTGGACTAAAATGTATAATAACTTTGTTTTGAGCAGAGCTATTAAGATAACTTTCTAACGTATTTCAAGCAAAAGATTTATCCAGTGTATAAATATTTCTCTTATGTGATGCTTATTTTTCCTTTTTTGTCAGGGGTTTGAAAAAGGTTGGAGGGAACTGTATACTGTATTGTACAGTATGTAATAAAGAAATGTGACTACACAGCATTTGGAGAATTCAATTCGCCAAATGATTTAAGCAAGGCCAGATCATACAAGCCTAAAGTAGAATTTTGCTGTGATAGTTAATAACCATGTAGTTAGAACATTGTTTTAATGTCTCATCCAGAGGATGGAACTTCCTGCAGGACATTTTCCTTTGTCGTCTTACTGGGGCCTTGTGTCCAGATTAGAGTGCCACCTACTAGTCCATAAACACCACTTACAGAAGCACGCTGGTTGTCCTTTGGAAGTCTACTGTCTCAGTACTAACCAGGCCCAGTCTTGGTTAGTTTATGAAATATGACAAAATCGGGCTACAGAGTGAAAATACTGCGGCAGCATGGTGCCTTTTAAGGGCCTCCATAAACCCCATGAGCATATAGTATGGTAAATAGTTACCTGTTGCTCAGGAAGCCCTCTGGGTTTCAGATCTCCTTTTTTAATTATAAAATTGTACTCTCTAGTTAAATTTGTAGTGATAAATAATTCTCAAAAACTCTTCATGTAAAATGGCCTCTGGGTACTCGCCTACACTAAGTTTTTTCTGTGACTAGTAAATGTCATCTGTTGATAAAGGTGTTACATTTAAAATGTGATTATCTGGGATGAGCCAGATACAAAGTTTTAGAACTTCACAAAAATGACAAACTTTCTTGCTGTTTTTAAATGTTTTTTTCCTATGTTCTATTGTAAGATAAGTTATACATGCTGGTTCATTTCTTGTTAAATTGTCTGTTCAGTTTTATTTCCACTTGGTATTGGCACATTAACACTGTCAATGTCAGAACAGCTCATGTTGCTCTAGGGACTTGGTCATCAGCTTCATCTGCTTCTCCCTGTGAGTCATCTGTACTGTCATTTGTTTCCCTGGAGCTGAACTCTGGTGGTGGGATAATTTCAGATTCCGATGTGTCCTGCTGATGGACTTTCTCTGGGGTCTGTGAGAAGATCCAGTACTGTCCTCAGGCCCCTCTGTGTGTATCTGAGCTTCACTCTTGTCTACCAGAGGTGCACCTGGCATGCACAGTGGCCATACCAATCCATGGCCTGCGAGGGAATTGCCAGATTGCTGAGCATGTTGGTGTCTCGCTATCATATGTGAAGATTGTAAAGATATATGTAAATAAAAAAAAAGCTGCAAAGAATAATTGCTTGAAGGACCTTGGACCTTGGATGGAGGTATTGTTTCTGAATCATGTGAAACACTGTTATTGCACACAGACGGCGTCCATTAAACTAACTGTGTGGCTTGCCAAAGTCATTTTGTGGACCTGAACCTGATTTAGGTTTTGTATTGCAAAGGAAGCGAATATGTACACAATTAAAATTTTAGCTTTTATTTTTTCTTTGATGTTACTTTTTAATGACATGGGTTTGACCTACAAAAATGTTCAGTTTGAGCGTTCAGGATTTGATTGAAAGTATTCACTTGTAAACATTTTTTACAATTCAACAAAATGAGATCATTAGAATGAAGTGAACACCTTTGCAAGGCAATGTATTTGGTTTGTTTCTTCACTTAGATTGGCAGGTATCGTGCCTTTAATTAAATAAACGAAAAGCTTTTCTTCTCAATCTCAGTCTTGCCTGTCTAGTAAAAAACTAAACAAAGCTGATGCTCTTGTAAGGTGGGTTGTTTTTTTGTGTTTGTGATAAACACGCTTTTTCGAATTGAATATAACTCACCAAGCATAGCTTTTCTCTATAATTAAGAAAATAGCACTTTCTTTTTTTTTTGTTTTCAATGTTTTGTTTCCAGCCTTTTACTTTGGTTTCTTTTTATGGAATGATGTGTGTCTGATTTTTAGTAGTAATAATGATGATTCAAAAGACATTTGTGGATAATTATGAAGAAATGTTATATTTTCTTTGCTCAGTGACTCTGTACAGCAGAGAAGATTCACTACTGTGTGTTAATATTGTTCCAGCCCATAGTTTTTGTAATTGTGTGACATATTTCATTATTAAACTATTCATCAGTGAAAACCGATTAATCACGGTTCAGGCAGAGGATGCCAAAACATATATGTGCAAGTCAAGAACTATTTTTAAAATGAGCAGTATTAAACTAAATATATAGTACCATTTCAGATGAAAGGTGCCTGTATTCGTTTACAAGTGTATTGTGCACCAACATTTCTTACCAGATTTATTGGTTATTTAGCATAATTAGTTTTTGTTAAGTCAAATGATGTTAAATCTAGAAAGAAAGATACTGCATGTGTACTTCACAGCAATAGCCTACTGCCTGAGGTTTTAGGTCTCCCTCTATCCAGGTATGAAATTGATGCCTTCAGGTCATCAACCAGTATATCTATGGAGCCAGTTGGTCCTTCTTTGATGTATTGTGTACCTTGAGCATTCCAGTTCATTTCCATTCCCAGTCTAAGTCCATTGTCTGTTTACAAGTAGAGTGGACCATCTTGGAGGAATTAAAAATTTCCAATTATTGCAAATGCCTTTTTGTTTTTTAAACAAGATTAAATTTTGATTTTTGCACTGGACAAAAACTTCCATCTGGTATTTCTTCTTAGAAATAGTGTGAGGTGAAGAGTCATGCAGAATGAAACTTGAAATGAGTGCCACTGTATTTTATTGCAGTGACAAGATATTTATGTTTAATTATGCAGCTAAGGCTAGGCACTAAACGCAGTCATGCATGGACTTTGCCTTTGAATTTTGGGCAGTATAATGAGAAATTTCTTATTAAAAGAATAAAAAGGGGGAATATATTCTTGAATATAATCTATTTCTGTACTCCTTATCTTATTTGTCCTGGTATGTTTAATAATAACAAAAGATGAAGGGCAAGTCCCCAACAGAGTGTCCATTGATCTATAATAAATTGACATGAATATCTTTAGCAGAATTGTTCAGTCATGCACACATGAAAATTGTCTGGCTTTGCATGGAATTACAATACCTTTAAGTGGTTCTGGCTCATCCCGGACAATATATTTAGACCATATTTTAATCATTCATGCATGTGGCTTACAGTTAATTCCTTCTTTTATTATTTCTTTTGAAATATTGTTTTCAGGGAGTAGCTAGAGTCTATTTATTTTTTGCTCTCTGTATGTATAAAACAGTATGAAACAAAATAAGATCATAACTTTCCATATTGTAGATAGCTGAGTGACCAGAACAACCCCTAATAGAAAGCTTCTGAGTATTAGGGCACAGTTTGCTTGAGCCTTAAGAGAATCATACAGCGGAAGATAAAGCAGTGCTCATGCCTTTTGAGACAGCTGGATCTTGAAGAATAGGTTTCTGCTGCTGAAAGTACGCAATGACTGAAATAAGACAGTATTCTCTATTGTCTAAATACCAGAAATTCTTCTCAAAGGAATGACCACCAAGGTAGCTTGTGATAGTCCTCTTGTTGTCGTAGATGGTTAGCAATGTCCTGTAGAACAATAACCTGAAAGTCTTTGTTTGCTAGTTTACATTTTATTACATTTTATTCTTGAACAGGGAAAGGTTTTGTGTTGCAATTTATAAAAACATAAGTAAAGATATATGTCGATTTGAAGATTCTGGAATGGATTTCAGAGTTTAATTGAGCTTTTTTCCCCCATCTACCTCTAAGGTTGACAGGTTTGACCTCAAACTTCTGTTTCAGTAGCAGTAGGTGCCGTGTTATTGTAATCACTGGCAGGGGACGTGCATGTTTGCTGCCCAGTATTCACAGGACATGCCTTTAATTACGTGATGCTTATGTTATTTTTGTAATTTCCTTTTTAAACAATGTATGTCTTTGATTCAAAATGATATCCTGAAAAACTTTTATTCTTTACCTGTTTCTGCGTCATCACCATATCTCTGTCATTGCTGACATTGAAGGCCACATTGTAGTGTTCTCAGGGAGTGATCTGCTCTTGTGCAGATAGTCTTAGTACCACACACTGGGCTTAACGCCACCAGTCAGGATGATGATAGGTGGCTTTCAGCCTAGTCTCAGTGGCTTTTGGAAGACAAACGTGAGGGTAGGTGTGTGTGTCCTTGATTGCCTGTCAGTCAGGGACTCTTGGCTTTACTACTGACAGATGACATGGTGACATTTTCATAATCTACACCTGCACTTTTCCTCACTAACACTTTGCAAAATCATAAAACAGTAATCTCAGTATGGATTCCGACAACCTTAGATGTGGCACATAATGGACAGATGAGATGTTTATGGGCTGGTTTTAAAATTTCTTATTAAATCACTTACAGTGGGCTGCATAAGTATTGGAACCCTTGATAAAGATGAACAGAAAAACCCATATAAAATAAACAGCGTGATAATGAGCTATATTTTATGTCCCCCAAATTGGAAAACTACAAGTTTCTAATAAAATTATTTAAGAACAAATGTTTTTAAATTGGTAATACCATTTAATCAAGGGTGCCAATCATTCTTGAGACCACTGTGTTTTGATTTGTGTCCAGCTGTGTTTTCATACAGAAATCCTGGTTCACGGTATGTAATAAATGAAGGAAATATTCACTGCTGATAGAATTCTAGTTTCAGAAGGTTCAGATGAGTGTTTTGAATATTTCATACATGAAAATGAAAGAACAGCACACAAGATATCTCAGAATATTAATAGTTTTAAATACAGTTGATTATGATAGATTGTGTATTATTAGTTAAGTATTGAAAAAAGTTAGTTTTTTTTCTTTTTCAGAAAGGATTTTTTCTCTGTGTAGCTTAGTGCTATGTATACTGCAGTTCAAACACAAATCTCAGATGCCTTTTTACCATTTTGCTTTGCAGATGGCTTGGCTGCCCTGTCCTTCTCCATTAGCTCCTTGACCTTGATTGGAATGCTGGCAGTGATCACATACACGGTAAGTAGGAAAAGGACCAGTGGTTGCTACCACTTCATTAACATTGATTTCCATGTACTCAGGAGAACTATGACAGCACAAATTGACCTGTGTGTTGGCAATGGAAGTTTTGACATTTGGCTGGTCATTTCTTAAAGGCACAGTACTTTCATGTTCTGGGAAGTGTCACTGCAAACAGGCTTTGAGTGAATGTTTTGTAACTATACCACTTGTCTGAGTAAATGTAGCAGCACAAATAACTTGTTGAAATTATTTTTAGCTTAAATGCTCTGGGCCCTGTGCTTCAGTCCTTGACACCTTTCAGTCATACCATGGAAAAAACAGAATTTAAGAACCATTGAGTGATTCTTTAGAGTATTTTGCTGAAGCATAACTTACCATATCTATTATATAGTTAGAATGTGTGACTTTCAAGTGCATAAGCATGGCCCAACTCTTCTTATTTTCTGTATGTCTACCGACCTAATGAGTGAAAATTCCAATAATCCTTGCCTGTATTTTGATTCCTGCTCCCTTCTGTAGCTGCCTGTTTTTTTTTAAGTAAGAAAAACTAACTGTGCTTTAACCCTGGTTAATGTCATAGATTTTTCACAGCTGCTCTCATGGTAACTAGGCTGTAAACTGCTTCAGGGCTTTAGTACCACAGTGGAGCTAGGCAAAACAATGGTTTGGATAAACAAAGGAAAAAAATAAAAATAACTTTTCTGCGAGTTTCTTTCTATTAAAACATGAAGCCAGAAACCCTGACATCTCCCTAAAGCTGTCACAAGGAATTAAAGTAAGTTACATCTTAAGTGTCCCACATGGTCTCTGAAGATACAGCCATTGTGCATAGTCCATGAGCAAATCTCAAATCAGTGCCAGAAGTCAAAAATGTTTTCATATTCTTTTGTAGTTTACTTTGGTTTTCCGTTTTTGGTGTGGTCTGTTAATTGTCAAGGTCATCGGTTTCTGTACACTGTGAAAGGTAGAAGGTCTTAAAGAAATGCATAGTTGAGAAACTTCTTCAAGAATTGAAATGTATTTTTTTTTACCTGCTATAGATTGTTTAGGATTGAGCACATAAGTTATGTAGTGTGCTCTCACGAGGCACCAGTTCTGTAGGGTTTGGGCATTTACGGGGACAATTATTAATTGTAGCCGTAAATCACGAAATTGATTCTTTTAATGGCCTTAGAATCCAGCCATGTGATATAACTCAAACAACGCACACACACAGGTACTAATACACGAGGATACATTTATTAATACATAGAATATGCATGTAAACCTAACAGATCTTATCGAGAGGGTTATCAGAATACAAAAGGTATATATTCAATCAGTTACGAAGAGTAACATATATCAAGAGGACATACGTTCAGTATATCATTCATTCAGACCGTTTCGTAACTGAACTTGGTTATAACTTCTACATTGGATACTCAAAACAAGTACATAACTCTTAGGAATTAAATTGATATCAACTGGTTGGGATAACAATTGAATTCTCGAGCTGTAATGCATTGAAGTTGAATACTCATCCAATCTCTGGGGATTCAGATCTCCTGCGGGCTCTCTGGCTCCGTGCCAGGCTGTGCTGTGCGGCTTGCGACGGTGCGCTGCTGATGCTCACTGACTGGCTAGTTAGTGTTGGCTTTAACTAGCAAAGTTTGTGCACAGGAGAAAAGATGACTGTGGGTCCCAGCAAGTCAGGAAGAGGACCGGTTCGTTCCTGATAAAGCGCTAGTTCTGAATAGTGATTCAGCTGTCCACAGTTCCGACCTGTTCACGAGGCTTGCTGCTGATGCTAACCTCGGGTGGATCCTCTGGTTACTCTCTGGCAACCTCCGCTCTAGACTCTTAGAACAGAGGAAAGTTCTGGCACTCGGACACACTGGCCATTCCGTGGTGGTCTGGGCTGAGTCTCAGGATGGTCAGGAGGCGCGCTGCGAGAATGTCCTGTCCTTGGGAGCCTTTCTGCTCCTGGGCCGTCCTGGCCTGGAGTTGTCTCGCACCCCTGGAATTCTCCTTTGAATTCCCTTTAGAATAGTCTCAGAATTTTGTGTTGCCTGTTTTTACCTGGAGGAACTTTCATGGGCATCAGAATTCCAAGTGGGTTACTCAGCCCTACCAGTCCCTGATTGGTTGATCAAGGTGAGATATGAGTCACTTACTCCTGACACCTAGGAATGCAGTCCAGATGTCCGTCTGGCACTCCCTAGACAGATAGGCGCCAATGGATGACCATTGATCATGATAGCCAGGCTTAGCTAAGGGCATCCCCATTTGGGAGCTGTCCCTTATCAAAAGAAAACATCTTTAAATCAGCCTGCATGAATAGTTTCTCTGTGGCTGCACCACAGAGATGAAGAGAGAAATGGGGCCTCATTTGGGAAAGCACAGCAACACTTAATTCTGTCTTATTAACAAGCATCGTCGCTACAGTTATCATTTCAAAGTCTTATTACTATGCCTCATTAACCTAATAGAGTCAAAGTGACTACTTCCTTATGTGGTGATAACAAAAGATCTGTACAGTATGTGCTAATTTATCATAGGCTTTTGTCCAAAGCTGACCACTTAGAATTAATTTTCAAAAACCTAACAATACCGTTTACTGCTTCTGAAAAGGAACAAATGTTTTAGTCTGACGTTTCCAACATCCAATGTACGGCTGTTAAGATTTATATTTTAAGTGCAGTTTGAAAATTGTTGTCCTAAAAGTATCAAAATACAAATCCTCACAGTGACTAGAACTTCAGTTTTAAGTAAATGTCTGTAGTATGACATTCATTGCTGTTTTGAAGCAATCATTAAAAGGTGGAGTGCACTGTTATATTGGCAATTTCATTTTTGCCACCTATTTTTTTTTACACTTAGATCTTCAGCTAGTATTTTTCTCCATCCCCTGATTATTCCCCATCAGTCCAAGTACAGTTACAGACACAAATTTTGGCAGCTTTCATTTTAGTAAAGTGTTATTTATTCATTGTGTCTAACAATGTTGTAAATTGTACTTCAGTGGTCCTTTGAAAGTATAGTTAATACTTTGCTAGCTAAATTTATTACTGAACGATATTCAAAATGAAGGGTGCTCACGCTGTCTTCTGTAACTAAACTATGTTACGTGGTGGTATCATCACATTTGGTATACTGTTTCCAACAAAAAGCACGCAATTTATGTTTAATACATTTGCTGCACTGCAAAATCGTAATTTAAAATGCATTTTGTGATGCTGCTTTAAATTGCTTTTTAAGTAGCTTCTCATTTTCATCCCCAAATAAATGTATGGTAATTTACCATTGACTTAAATACTACAGTGTATTTTCATAGCAAATATTATGCATTCTGTTTAAACACAAACATTTTAATATAGTACAGATTTGCTACTGTTTGTGGTTTGACATAATGGAAATTAGTAACAAATAGCATTTCTACAATGCTAATATAAATTAGAATATCTGTGTATATGATATTTCCAGTATGTAGAATGTGCATATATAGAAACACAGACCATCTACCCCTCAAAGAAAAGGACATACAGAACGAGTATACCACAGGGGAAACAGAAACTCTGATCCCCCTTCATGTGTTGTGGGAACTGCAGAACTAATCAAATGCGCTCAAGCTGGTCAAAAGATAAAAAATGCTTTGAAACACAAGCAAACATTTTCTTCTCTGAAGGACCCTGAAGTGCTGAAATAAAATGATATGCGGAGTTATCACACACATTGAGAAGACTAGCAGAACTGTGAAATAACTGATAGACTAAAAAGCATACTAATACAGTAGCCCTATCTGTGGATGGCACTGTACTTGCATTTCAATTTAAATTGAGAACCATGAGGTGATATTTGATCCAAGCTTGATGTTTGCCCCACATGTGCAAAAACATCATGCTTCCACCTCAAAAATATTGCTAGACTATGTCCTATGTTGTTGCTTACTGTTGGTGAAAAGCTGGTCAACACATTCGTCTTTTCTCGACTCGATTATCAAAGATATGTTTCAGAATATTTAGAAATCCAGATTCTTATTTCGAATTTCAATATATCATACCAATTCATGAGGTGTGAAAAAAAATCACCCAAAACATAACCATCCTTGAAGAAAGGTTAAGCCTTCATCCAATTGAACCTACAACCTAAAACACTGCCTAAAAATCAAGATGCACTTCTAAAACATAATCCTACTATACAGATCACAAATCGTGTTTCATTTGTAACACTTCCCATAAGAACAAAAAGGCCGTTCTCCGTTTGAAAACCATGAATTCCAAGAGTGCAGTCTTTATATATAATGTGTTTTACCCCTGGCCTGAAGGTTTAATAGACCAGGGCTGTGTAATTCACTCTGAATTTCTGGAGTATGATTTAAAAAGCTCCTTGCAAGGGATGTTGAGTAGGGCTCATGGCTTTGCCCCATGTGCTGCACTTTCAAATCTCCAGCTGTAAGATGCTGATGCAGAAAGAAAAGGTGAAGAGCTTAGTTTTCAGGGCTTTAATACAACAGCTATAATTTGGTCTTAGAGGCCGAAGATCTAACGTATTGTTTAGGAAATGTTGTGCAATTGTTTACAAAAAAGGAAACTTTTCCATAGTTTTATCACATTCTTTTCAGTAGTACAACACAATGGCATGTACCATATTAATGGTTTTTCAGATCGAGTTATTTTTCGTCTTTGTGCCATACTGCTGTTTAATTTGAAGCAGCATTGTATGGATTACTAGAAAGTGCTTTGGTGGTTTGTTTATAGCTCCTCAAAGTTGACTTTGGCCCCTGAAACCTTACTAATTGTGTCACATATCAGTAGGGTCTTCATTTAAGATGCAATGATCTGTGGTATGCATTGAGACCAGGATCTTCGAAAGAAGTCAGGGTATCAACTTAGTCAACATGGCTAAGCTTGTTGGATAGCTTGTTCTAGATCCACACAACACTTTGTGCTTTTTTTCTTAAAACTAAAAAGATGCAATCCACTTTTAGCCTGTCAGTATAGAGTGTACCTTTAAGCCCAGTGATGTCTAATATGATGTTTACTGGACTGATTCTATGAGGTATTCTATGTACATGAAATTGTGATGCACTGTACATTTTTAACATAGTATCCCTCGATTTAAATTCTATACTTTTTAGCTATAGATACTCAGTCTTTTTTTATTGCTTCCTCATATTGTCCAGAAGTCCAGAAGTCATATTGTCCTCGAGTTTCGTATCAAGTTCATTTTTATTAGTGATGTAGTGATGTGAGGGTTTTAATTTACTGTGGCAATCAGAAATGGTAATGGTAAATGGATACTTGACAACTTTTAGGACTTAATCAAACAAAAATTATGGACTCACACACAGATTCTAAAACTAAATATATTGATATAGCACCAAAAACCATCCATAACAAATAGAATATATTTGTGAACTAATCTGCTGTAATACAAAACTGATCATTCACTTAGGGATTAAAAGAATTGTTAACTTCAGAGTTAGAATACATCCACTATAACGTTATGGTTTACCCACGAATGTTTTATTTGTCTGCTATAATTACACCACATTCATTATCTCAGATACAAGTTAATGCATATTAACTATCATGAAATAAACATCAAAAATGTGTTTGGAATAATAGTTCAGCTCTAGAGTATTATAAAAAAATAAAGAAGTTTTATACTCAAAGATCCTTTGACCATCAGAGAAGACGGAGCTGGCTGGATTAATGGTCCGACTTGGCAGCTGCTTGCCTAATGTTGGGCCTCAGCATCTAGCGCTAACGCTCAGGCTGTGTCTGTGCATAGCTGTTTTCTTGGGTGCAGCTGCAGGTTAGATAAATGGCAAACCTCAGTTTTGTCCCAGCCATAGCTTGGATGTGAATATGCTCTGATATTCAGGATTTTGACAAAGAGTCCAACTGTCTTTATTTTGTTGATCAGGTGAAAAGAACTGTGAGTTCGCGAGCACAAGATTTCGTCTATTGCAGAATATGTGGGGCAGAAATCCTTAATTCTGAATAGAATATGTCTTGATGCTACACTGACTTGTAATACTAACTTAAATATCTGTGTATACCATGTGTTTGCCCAGAATTGTATCAAATTCCTTTTTGAATTTCATTAGCTTATGCTGCAGTGCTTGTTAAACCATTTAGATCATTTAGAATTTAGATAATTAATATAAATAAGCAAGAGCACAAGACCTAATAAAGGTCTTTGTCATACTACATTGATTATATCACCCCAGTTCCATATATACTTCTTATCTGTACTCAGTTTTCTGTTCTTTTAACTATTTCTGAATTTAAACTCCCCTTTCCCCAAATGCTTACTGGTTGTAATTTGAACTTTAATTTTTCAATAAAAGCATTCTGAAAATTATAAATATATCATATGGTATACTCCATCAGTGTCTGTTATTGTTACTTAAAGAATTTAAAAAAAACTTATTTAACTTGCATTGACTATTACATAAAGTTACAAATCAGAGGCTATTGATGCCACTAATCTGTTTGGTAGTTCATGCAACTGAGTTCAAACTCCCTCTCTGTGTTTTGCAATGACCTAAGAATCAACATCTCTTGTTTTCTCACAATTAATAGAAAACTATCAGGCCTTGGAGGCCTTTATCTTGGGTGTTTCTAATGGCTGCACATTTCTGTCTCATCTATACTAACACTATTTAGTACTTTCTGATACCTGAGGCATGTTGGTTTCTTTATTGATATAAGTAATAATATTCATAATAATGAATAACTTATTTATTTATGACCCATTACAGTTTTCCAGATTTTTCCCACTACCCCATTTTACAGGTGACTGCCTCCCATAATGATTGTAGAGAGTTGTGAGGGGTTCATTTTAGAAGGGTACATTAAGGGTTGTTTTAAGAATAAACCTTGAAAAACAACCTTGGACATATAACAGTCATGATTTGTCATTTCCTCTTAAAAAGAACTCTGTACCATAGTCTGATGTGGATACTTAATTACAAAAATGTAGTTTTGGTAGAATTGTTTTTTTTAATACCAGTTTATAATAAATTTCCATTGTCTGTTCTAATTAAAAACATTGGACTGGAGTAATGGTGATAAGCACACCTGGTTTGCTTCATCTTCCTGTATATCAAAGCAGGATGTTTCTGAGAAGCCACTAAGGATAAGTACATGAGAGCCAAGCCAAGCTCTCCATTCTTAACTTTTATGGTAGAGATTTGATCACTTGTAGTTAATGCCATTAGAAAACTTTTCTTTAAGATTTGTTGCAAAGAAAAGAATTAAAATAGGCTTGGGCACACATCAGCTTGTCCCTTAGCTCTGAGGAGTATAACTGGTTTATGCACTTAAGCAAGATGTATTTCTAATGAAATGTGTCACTACAAAATATGCATTTAAGCATACTTTAAATAACAGCTTACTTCCTGCTGCAGGCCTCAACACAATACCCACATTCAATTACTTTCAAATTCTGCTAAAAAATCCAGAATATATGTAGCAAAAAAATGTGCCAGTCTTTCTTAATGTTGTTATTAAAAGCTTTATCAGTTTTTTTGTTGCAAAATGTTTTATAGAAAATAAACTAATACCTATCATAATAATCTTTGTTCGAGAAACATTACATTGTATTTTTCAGATTGGCATATATTTTAGAAGCTCTTTTGATGTGTGTAAGACTATAAAATAAATGGCTTAAGGTACAAAGAAAAAATGCCTATGACAGAAGCGATAGAACATTGATGAATAATTCATGTCTTTTTCCTTTCTTGGTTACATTTTAAAATATGTCAGGACTTGAAATCAAAACATAACCAGTGCTTTACATCTGAAGTATGGAAATGATAGTTTGAGTTATTCTGGATATTAATAATTATTGACTATTCTGTTAATGTGATGCATCACATCCTTTCTCAGTCTGGTGTTACTGGATCATGTAGTCTTTAGAAGTTAAATGGTTTTCTGTAATTTATCAGAATCGAGCAAAGCTTAAAGAATTGTTAGGATTGATGTGTTTTACCAGTTTCTCTTTTTAACTAATAATTTATACCAGTTTCTCTTTTTAACTAATAATTTATCTGTGCAACTGTAAAATCACCAGTAGGAGACATGTTGCTGTGAGGATTTAATGTACTCTGACAGTGTACAGAATAAATACAGAATAATCTCATATTGTGTTTAGTACCAAGCAGTAGATTTTCCCTTAAAATGCTCAGCTGCTTCTGTAGAGGGGCCTTTGATGTTTGAGGTGTAATTAGAGCATGCCTCATTGGTTTCTGCGACATTACTAAGCTTGAAATAATGCAACACCTTTAAGGCAGCTATCAGTGGGAGTTCAAATGCATTCAGAGCCATATTTCACATTTCATGTAGAATCAATATATTTATTGATTGCTCCCTTACAAGAGAAGGATGCATATCATTTGAGAATATTTTTTCTGAGCCTAGGAACTGGCTTTTTACATGTGCTATGGCCTTTTATGGCTCTTTACTTGGTCTTTTTAATGTTGTATTATTACTGAGATGGTAATGAGTAAAATTTATCTTAACTGTACGTCAGTGGGATTGGCATATTTCTTTTAAACCAGTCATAATCTTCCAGTTTAATATTAGCAACTTGAAATGTCAAAATGTCTACATTGTAAAAATCACTGAAGTATCTTATGTTATTAAGATAACTTTGTGGTGTTATGAATTTATTAAAATGTATCCGAAGTTGATTTTTAAAAATCTGTTCTTTTTGTTGTATTATTCCCTTTGTACATAACCATGTAAAGATAGTGTCAATATGGTATGAGTACCAAAATCTGAAGGCAAAACATTTGTCTCTGCTGTTTGCTGTAGAAAGAAAGTGGTAATTCATTTTTGATCATGTGCTACATTTCCTTTAAATAGGGGCTTTCTTTAGGTTCTATGTGCAGGGAGTTTTTGTTGCCACAGGCTGCCTGCATTCACAGCAGCAGCATTACAGCCTGCAAAAATGAAGATTTCACTAGCACATCTGGGTCTCTGAATCCACCTGTTTCTGTTTAACTATAAAAATTCTGCACTCTTCTCTTTATTGTTTAGACACCAAGTTCATGTTAATATCTACAGTGGGTTTAAGTACAGACAGGACAGGTGGGATTTATTTCTTTCCAAATAAAAAATATTTTTTAACTATAAAAGAGGAAGCTTGTTTCATTGGTTTCTGCAGAACAAACTGGTGTCTATTTTGTTTTTTTTCTCTTCGTCAAAGTCACTCATTTATTGATGGTCAGGAGTAAAAGCTTTCTCAGTGCCGGCTTCTTCTATGAACTTGCTTGACATTCGGCTCATGTTCTCAACTAAGGAGCCCTGTGATCCATTTTAAAAAAGCTGATGGCTTCAATATAAACTAATAGTATACTAAACAGCATCTTCATCTGTGAGTGCTCTAAATTTACAATACCAAATAATAGTTTGCTGTTTTTTCAGATTAAAGCCATATTTCTATTTCTTCATTATGGATCCTAGATCTTTACATGGTCAGTAAAATAAATAGCAGTGAGTATTAGAAAAAGCATTAGCAAAAAAGACAGCTGAACTATATAAAAACCTATATTTCTGAGCCCAATCCCCTTATAAGGTAAGTCTCATATCCTTCTGTATTGCTGATTGCAGTTGTCAATGTCTTTGCTTGTACGTAATGTTGACTTGTAGCCATACACCTACCGGTGATGTTCACTAAAGTTGGAAATGTGGTTTGCTTCTGCCAAAACACAGCCCAGTGATATTGTGCGGACAATTCTAAGGGTATTTCTGTTTGGTCAGGTCAGCTCTGAATTTTATCAATTTGCAAAATACTTGTAGATATTTCATTTTTTTATTCTTTTAAAAACCAATATACTTAAAAATGATGTCAGACAGATATGCGCACTCTAAAAGATTAGTGGAAGACCAATCCCCACTTTCCAATTCCTTCACAATAGGAAAACATTTTTATTGCCACAAGGGGGCACTGTTAGGCAACAGATTGCAAGAATTACTGTGTTCAAGTAGCACTGAATGTCTTCTAGTCACAATCCGAGTGAGTTGTCATAGAATGCATGAATTTATTTTGTACTCCTTTGGGGGCAATTTCTAGTACTTACTAAAAACAATTACTAAGGAAACACCTTGTTTAATGTTTATAGTTTCTTATATAAATTTTTGTGCATGGGTGTTTGTATTTCATGCACAGACACACTCATGCATATAATTTCATATTTTGCCTTTTGTTTTCAGGCCTATGGTATGTCTGTCCTGCCCCTTAACCTCATAAAAGGCACTCGGAATGTTGCATATGAACGTTTGGAAAACGTAGAAGACATCGAGGAAGTAGAGCACCAAATAGAGAAGATCAAAGCCACGGTTGGTCACTGATGATTCATGTTTTTTTTAATGAAAAGATATTTTAAAAAACGTGTATTTCAGGTGAAATGGCAAACTTTCAGGAACTGAATTTGCTAACATAACACATGTGACTTGACAATTGTGAACAGTTTATGTGCTCTTGCTGTGGATGATCCGTCAGTGTGTTCCTTGTGTTTCACCAGTGTACCGATGGCCGGCCCCTGTCCTCCAGAGACAGGTGTGCTCTGCACCAACTGGAGTCAAAGCTGCAGGTTCTTCACCGAAGGGAGAGACACTTGGAAATAGCTGAAAAGAACTGCTGCACTATGTTCTGCAGAGCCCTTCGTCCTTTTAAGGTGAAGAAGGCTAAAAACATGATAATTTTCCTTCCATCAGAAATAGCAGAGTTAAGAGTTAAGATGTCACAGCTGCTGTGTCCAATGAGTTGTGCATGCTAGACTAAGGCTCACATTTGCCTGTGTGCTCACACACCAGGTTTGAAAATGCCTTTAGCAGGTTTGTGTTCATCTCATGTACTCCATTGGAGCACTGGAGTGATTGTTGGGAGGCGCTTGCAATGAAGTCTATTGAGGCTGTCCTTAACTGATTTGATGGCAAGTGCCTAATTTGAATCTGAAGCTCCCTATGTTGTAGCCAGTTACATTAGTCACTGCGTCAGTCATGGTAAGCAAAAAATCTTATATAAACCTATGCACATGATACAACAGATTATAATACCCTTTCTGTCTGATCTGGACAGATAGCTTTCTCTGTTTTGTTTTTATAGTACAGTATGAATAAAAAAAATCAATCTTGTGGGGATATACAAGGTGATAAAAGAAATATTACTAATTATTAATATTTGCTACTAATAGTAATAATATGTGATAAAATATATTAATTAAAAAAGAACAGCATAATCTGTACAACCATATTGCTTATCACTTTGAGGATTTTAAATGTAATGAGAAGCTTCTCAGAAGTTTAATTTATATGAATCTGTATGCTAGAAGGTGGAAAAGAATAGTTATAATGATATGAAATGATCATCTGACTGTAGGCCTTAAAATATTTTTTAAAAAATGACAGTAAGATGAAAGTCACATTACACTTGTATTTCAGTAGTCATATGCTGCTGGATTTGGAATTGAGAAATCTTCGTAGCTTGTGAACAGCAAATAAATTTCATTTCTTTGTGCTATGCTAACCTGTGAGGCAGAAATTGAACTGCAGTAGCTTCAAAAAACAGGATGAACGCATTTATCTGCAGTGCCTCCAGATGATGTTATTTCAGCCATGTAAAATGGAAAATGAGATTATATTCTTTCTGAACACAATGAAAATGCCTGTACCAAGTTCTGAAAGCCACAATATCTGCCACCTAAGAAGAAAAGAGTTATTTTTTTCTTTTGATAAGATGTTCTACAAATTTGCACATTTTGTATTTTGTAAGTGTATGGTACATACAGGGTGCCTACAGAAACAGAATTGAGAGCAAATAATGTACCACTGTAAGATATATTTAGGTAACAGATCATCAAGAAAAAAAGATCCTGTCCTTTTTATAGGACTTATAGCAGTCATATTTAGGCTCAGACTAAATGACCAGTGTTCAACAGTTCAATTTCAGAGAGCTTTTTCGGCAGAGAAAATGTACTGTATGTGTGCAATACTTGGTAATGATCTAAAGGCACTGACTAGTCACGGTGATGCGTCCTAAAGGGATCAATCTGTTTTTTTTTATTTACCAAGCAAGTCAATTGAGAACAAATTCTCATTTTACAATAGCATCCTAGAGACCCAATTATACAGGGAGTCTGCTGCAGCAATTTGACTAAAGCACCTTGCTCAAGGCTACAACATTGGTATCCCATGTGAGATTTGAAACCACAACCCTCTAGCCTTCATTTAAAACACAGATCACAGTGGGTAATGATAGAATAAGAATGCCTTTCCTTTAGTTTTTGATGTTGTATAAGGCAAGGAAGAGCACAATGTTGAACTGGAACAATTCAGGTTCTTGATAAAGGCTTTTTAAAGCCTTTAAGCATCGGCTACCATAAATTGCCCCTCGGATTTTTATCCAATAGCTGAAAAGGACATTGGTAATAGCTAGCAGTTTCATATCTTGCAGTTATTATATTGAATACTTAACCTTGTATACAAGTTTCCTAAGGCAAACTGTTAGCTGTTAGCTATTATAGCAAATAGCTTTTAGTAAAATGGTGCCATTTCTATGTTCTCCCAGAGACACAATGCAATTTAATGCAAATCCTGTTCCTGGTACAATCAGTGAAGTATTTAATTGATGTTTACAAGTTTCTCAACATTGCCCACACTGCTATAAACAGTCATAATGGAGAAGTACCTGAAATGTTTTTAGGCAGTAAATTCAAAACATACAAATAACCACGAAACCTGGAGCATAACATAAGGTAAAATAGATAAAGATGAGGTTTTGGTATACACAGTAGCCCTAAGCTTAAAGCTATAGTTGCATTGCATGTAAACTGTGTATTAGTTTTAATGCTTGTTGTTGTCAGAAAATAAAAATGTAGCATCTAAATATTGCTGAATGTTGCTAGCATTTTATATAATAACTTGATTAATTGTTTCAGGATAGCTGTTATTTTATGTTTAGGGAGATATGTTTGATTAATTTTCATGACAACATTCAGTAAAGTCCGTTGCTTTTAAGTCATACCAGTGACAAATATTACAATTAGTTTTATGGAACTTATTTTTTTTATTTTAATCAAGTTGCGTTTTCAGAACATATTTAAATATCTCATATATTTTTTAATGCAAACATTTTCAGAAATATTTAAATGTTAGTAAACTTGGATAATGAAGTCTTAAGATTCAATGTGAATAGCAAAAGGGAGAGCTGGTAATTGTTAGAAATCTAACTTCACTTGCTCTGAATTCAGGATACTAACTGGATTGGTTTACTGTTTGTTACAGTGACATAAATGAAAATAAAATTAAAGTATTTCATCCTTATTTGTCTCAGATCTGATGTGAAATATGATTTGCTTAACAACTGCTCAACAGATCAAAAATATCCATGAGAGTGCTTATCTGTTGTATTACGATACCAAGTGATGAATCCTGTTGTATTTGTTACTGCTTAGCCTGATCTAAGCTAAGCAAGACTGTGCCTGGTCAGTACTAAGCTGGAAGACCTCTAAAGTAAAGGGTGTTGCTGTATATGTGATGTTGATGGACCAGTAGGTGACATCTTTTAATTCTAGACCAGAACATCCAAAACAATGTGCCATTATAGTGACAGGGGACAATGTGCTATAGCTGGAGGAAATGAAACCAAGTTCATTAAAGATTCCATGACTCTGTCTGGAAGCGAAGGCAAACCCAGATACCTTGGTATCTTTGCTGAATTCTGCCTTGGGCTATGGAAGTGTGGCTGTACCTTTATATGAAATTTAAATTAAAAGACCACTAATTCTCAAAATGCAGTAATTTTGCAATGTGCATTTTTAGCTTTACTACACATACATAGCTAATGTGCTGTAAAACACCAGTGTGTTATTGTAATTTTTTTCTAGTTTATCCACAGAGGGATAAAGAATTCTCTTCAGATGTAATCAGATTTGACAGAAGGATGGGGACTTTTTTGTGTGCTTCATAATATTATACTTCAGCGATTAGTATCCTGATGGTGTTCTGTTAACTGTAGCATCACATTTGGGAATCCAAGACAATTAACTTGAAATTGCTCTACTGTGGTGAGTGCTCCATTATCCTGTAAATGGAAAAGATCTTGGCCATATCGGTACTGTTTAGCTTGATGAATAAAGCAGAATTTTAGAGCAATTTGTTTTCAGTTTCATGTATTTAGTTAGCAAGAGGAAAATAAACCTGATTTCTCTGGGGATTTCCAACCATACAGGTTTGTGTGCACACTGCAATTAAAGTTCTTATGCTTCTCAGTGTAATATAACACCATACAGAATATTTTTAGAAGGTTTATATTATTAGGTTTTTGGAAAGAGACCTGAAAAAAGCAGTTGCACCAAATTGATTTATACTTACCAGTGATGATACAATGAAGGTTTCCCATTCCATATGAAGAAAACATGAGCAGTAGCTTACTTCAATGTAAATGGGGAGAGATGAGGCAATGCTCAGATGTGCAGTGCCATATATACCTACTGACAGCCATTGCAGTTCTTGACCTCCTTGCTTAGACAAATCCCTGTTCACTTTTTCAAATGAAATCATATCGATAATTTTGTCTGTGACAGTGTAATATGTGCATATAGTGGCAGATCTAAGAATCACCATCTTGTATCTGAAACAAGGTTATTTCTTAATTATGTTGGGCAAACATTTTTTCAATGCTTTATTGTGAGTGATACTCTACTTCTGCATTTATTGGACAAATTTAGATAAGTGATTTAACATTTCAACACTTATAGTATATATATTAGTAATTTTAGTTTTGGGATGTCTGTTTTATTGCACTGTCAAGTTTTAGCATTCACCATGGTGCTCAGTAAAGAGACTCTTCTCTCATCTTAAACCACTTCAGTCTTATCCTTGCTCCAGGCGCACATTTCATGTTTACATCCCTGTTGCAGTGATCACTGCTATTTAATATACAGCTTTCTCTGTAAATGCATTACATTTCTGTATCTATGCAAAAATAATCAACTTTATACACAAGGATTTTTTGCCCGTTTATAATTCAAGGTATTTTGTTTTAGTAGATGCACTAGTGACAGCACTGAGAAACAACACTTAAGAGATTCAGATGCTATCATATCCCTTTGCCAGGGCTGCAGTTAAATGCAGTTAAAAGCTAAGAGCTTTTTAAAGAGCTTTTCACAGATTTTGTTATGGGTGTCACTTATCCTAGAAAAATATGGCACTATGGTGTGGTAGGACTGAAATTTAAATATTTTATTTCTGACTACGCAATACATGAAAAAAAATCTGTTGTCGCAAGCATAAGAAGTGTACAGCATAATTGTACTTAAATATCAATTAAGGAGTGCTGTGCGGGGGTATTAGCAGGACTTCATTATGCAATAGCCACTACACAGATCTGTATCAAGAGACCAGGAAGACTTAATTAGGCTTCATAGATGGGCAAAACTTTTGAACATATTAGGACTGAAATTAAATTCCAAGGTTGTCAGTATATTAGTGTTAGACCCTGCTTTGTAATGTTATTCTCATGGGCTTTTTATAAGCATTTGATTACAAAATTGATGTTCTATATTTTAAGTATACCCAAACACAGTCACCTTCATGTGAGTGAAAGACATGCACGGTAGATAGTTCATTTTCTTTTTCGTGTTCATCAGGTCTGACTTGATAATAATTTTGGGTAACTATTTTAGGAGTTTGTGAGTTCTTAATGAGTGGCATTAACAAATGATGGACAGCCCAAGAACAAATTTAGGTACTTTGTTGTCACTAATAAAACATAACCTACATGTCTATAAAGTCAACAAGCCTCATTAGTGAAACATGGGTTTAATGGTTAGTCCTAAAAACAAATCTGTTACTCATTACTGCTAATAACTGCTATTACATGATAGTACTGAAATCGCATTGCTTTTTGACTTAGATGTTTAAAATGTATTAAAAGTTATTAATGTTAAAAGTAATTGTAATGAAGAATGTTGTATTTCTTATTCCATTAGAAAAAATCAGGTGTTTGTTTTTCTGATATATACAGTACGTGCACAGAATATCTTACTTTTTCACCAGGGAATACAATTAATAAAAATATTTCTGAACTAAAGCTGTCCGCTTTAAAAACAGCATTTTACAAAAATAAAGGTTCACAAGTAAAAATAAAGGATATTACAGTCTCCTATGTTTTGTGCAAATTAGTTTATTAGTTTATATTTTGGGGCATTAAGTATAGCTTAAATGGTAATTTATTATTTAAGAAATGACAAATTGCAATTTATATTGTGTGTATTGAATTAGCTATAGTTATAGCTATAGGCTTATGTTTAGAACATACAAAATTGAATACCATGAAGTCTTCAAAAAATACAGTAGTCAATGTCCAAGAAATGGACTTAAGCCTAACATGCAAAACTTGTGCAAGTGTATTTTATTTATTAACATTTGAAATTAACATGTGCAGTCCTTCAATGATGAGAGTGTGTTCTGAAGTGGTTACCAGAGTTTGAATTGAACTTTAATATTTTTGCTTTCACTTTAAATTGAGTGATTTTACACATGGTGTACTGAAAAAGAACTTTGGTTTGAGATGGAAGAAATTGCATAAATTAATTATACAATATTATTATGAATATATTATAAATTATTATTAATACTTTTTCTGGTGTTTTGGTATAAGGGCAAACTTGAGTTCTGCGTGCACTTCTATGTGCAATCAATTAACTGCCAACAAACTTAAGCAATCATGCCTCAGTGGTGACATTATGTATACACATAAAAATAGTGTCCACTTCAGATTTAATTTTGTTTTGTGTTCTGACACATTAATTTCTTCATTTCAGATTGTGTGTGGAGTGTTTTTCATCTTGGTGGCTCTCTTGTTTACTATTGCACTTTTCATATCAAAGTGAGTATTTTTTGGATTCATAGGCTAATGTTATACAGTGATAAAGAACAGAATAGCCTTTAGTTTTAGTTTTGCATTTTGTATTAGTAATGGTTTTCAATTCATTCTTGTGCATGTCTTATCAAATCTACCACAGAGATTGATTTTTAAACTAAGTGTTTAGATTACACTTCAAACTATATCATGAGCAGAAATCTTTTGTATAATTTTTTTGGAAGAACAACAGAACAAAACTCTTCCATGGTTGATAGCTATTACCAGTGCAGCTTCCAGAAACGCCTGGCTATTAAGTTCTCTTCTTTTTCTCTGAAATCCTTCTCCAATACCTGCAAGTGAATTTACCTGGAGTTTTTTATTTTTATTATTTTGGATTTATTATTTTTTAAATAAAAATGATAATCCAATCCATAAATAATTATACTCTATATATTTATACCATGTATATTAAATTGTGTTAATATATATAGTAAAAACAAAAAATAATGCTACCACTAATCAATAAGTTAATGTTTTGTATTATAAAAAGTGAAGCTTACATAACTGTGTGTGATTATAAAGAGTAGACTGTTTGTTGTTTCTTAAATTCAGCTTGGATAAAGCTCTTCATTCTGCTGGAATCAACTCTGGATTCATAATCTTTGGAACTAATTTGACCAATCCATTAAATGAACTGTTGTTGGCCCTACAGCCTGTAAGTATAAAATACATTTTAATACAATTTTTCACATTTCTTCTGTTGTATACATATTTTGAATTCTTGTTGCCTTTAACCTGCCAATTTGTGTGGTCACTTCAATTGTTTGCTTTCTTTTGTGGCACATCATGGACCCTCTGAGCCTGTTAATCTGTTAAGTCAGGAGCCTGTTAACCCAAATCCTGTTCTACACTAGTCTGCCTTATTCAATTTTCTATTTTGGCTCCCCAGTTATTTCCTTGCTGCTGTGTTGATTCTTTCAGTTTTGCTTTGGGATCACCTGATTTAATTCCTTTATCTAATGAAGCAGATGCTGCAGTCTCTGCACAACACAAGTGGTGCATTAATCGATTTAAATATCTCACACGATGTAACCCGCCGCGATCAGCAGGTACATGTTCCAAGAAAGTACGATTTCAATGCAGGAATAGTTCAGATGCTGAAAATTCATAAAAAATTGTTCACAAGAATGTTGGCAAGCTGAAACTCAGATTCTCAAATTCTAAAATGATTAGGTCTTCTGGGACACATGGTAATTACCATTTTTGTGATTTATCCAAAACCTTTTGTTAGATCTTTGAAAACACAGGTCAGTATGTATTCTACCCACTTGAAAGTGCATATTGCTCTTTATCATCTGCCAAGTTTCAAGGCATTGAAATTGCTGAAAATGTTCAGATTGATATAGAACATTAGAAATGTTCTTTCAGTGATTTGATTTCAGTTTAAGAATATTAAGGTCAGGGAATTTAATGGATAGACATATTTTCATTAAAATGTAATTAAAAACGTTTTTGATATTTGTACAATTTCTAGTAATATTACTGCTTATATTTAAGAATGCTTTATTTGTACATTTCTTTGACATCCTTTTAATTAAGTTTTCTTTACCTGTGACTACTGTTCGCATTGTTGTGTGGTTTCTCCCTTAATTCGCACACACCCCGTCAATTAAAATACCCCACAGATTTATACAAGAGCCCTCTTAGGGCTGATCAGACAGACTTTGCCTTCTTTATCAGTTCTCACTTTTCAGGGGTCTTGATTTGCTGTTCATTGTCATTCCTTAGATTGTTAAATTGATATATAAATCTTTCCCTCTAAATTACTGTCTTAAGAAACATGGCAAAACCATCGCCCTTCACAATTAGCAGCACTAAATTGATAATTAGTTCTTATTAATGATAATGTTGAACAAATAAGCGTCTTCAGACTTTTATTTTCTTGTGTGAGTTAGTGGACAAAAAATGGAATCCACCTGAGGGCTGTAAATAAGGGCCACCAAGCACATTGAAAGCAGGTGCTTCCACACAAATGTGGTTAAGTTGTTAATTGAGCAAATAGGTCTGGTTGCCTTTTGTTGTGGCTAGCAATTCTGCAAGTGGAGACCCCAGCAACTTTGACAGAGGGGTGATTCTCGTGGCACGTTTGACAGCAGCAGTGCAATTGTGGCACCAATTTGAAGAACTTTGTCCCTGGCTGGAGTGCAGGGCACACTTTCCTGGCATGGTTTGGGTGCACTAATTTCCTTAGAATGTATGGCCAATGCTAATTGCTACTTAATGATACTTATTTATCGTCTTCACCCCATGTTGCAGCATTTCTTTTCTGCTGGGAGGGATGTTTTCCATGATGACAATACCCCCATCCAGAGCATGTGTGGCCACCCAGTGCTTTAATGAGCAAGACACTGATTCCATATATCATGCCCTTCCCAGTCCCAAACCTAATCATTGAACCTAATCAAGACAGTATTTTCGATCTCCATCCAGGATTGAGCTGATTGAATTTCTTGTGGAAGAATGGTGCTGTATCTGTTCTGCAGAATTCCACGCACTGGTAGACTATTCCTTAGTGCATACTGGCCGTATGTGGTGGCCTAATACTGTATTAAGTGATTTTAAATGAGTGCTTCAATTTTTTGTCCACTTTGTACGTGGATTTACTTTATACAAAATATTAAGGATATTTAAGATATATTGGTGTGTACTACAAAACCGGATTTATATGCAGCTTAATGCAATTCATTGTGTCTTGCTTTCAGGTCTTTCCATTGGATTATGTCTTGATTACTGTTATCACAATGTACTTTGTCTTCACCTCCATGGCAGGAATACGGAACATGGGCATATGGTTCTTCTGGATAAGGGTAATGTGTTGGAAAGTACATAGTCAATCTACAGTGTTATTATTGATAATGGTGTTATTAGTAGTGATTGTACAACCGAAAATGAAAAAAATGACAAAGGAGAAAAAATATAGGTTTGGAATAAAAGGCTTAGTTGTATTAGAAAGCAACATAGAATAAAATGGGTTTGATTTTTATCTAAAGGGGTATTTGTCCTTTTCAAGGCTGTCTTTTGAAATGCCAGTCAGTATAATGTACAAGATTTGCATTAAAATAAGACTTGTCTTGTATTTTATAACATTTCATCTTAGGATGTACAGTTAATACATAGAGTTCACTTGGAAAACCATTGTATTCAGGATGTGCTTTTGTGCTGTTTTATTTTTTCCATTCCTACTGTGTTTTATGAAGTTACAAACAATTCTTTCGTACTAATAATTATGAAGTTGCATTCTAAGGCATTGTACTAATCATTTGGGTTATAAACAAAAGTTATATTTTCTATGGTTCTTATTAAACCCTTTCTATTTTGTCATTTATTTCTATGACAGTTGTACAAAATTAGACCAGGAAGAACCCAACCCCAGGCTCTTCTGTTTCTATGCATGATTCTTCTGCTGATTGTTCTGCACACTAGCTACATGATCTACAGCCTGGCTCCTCAGTACGTCATGTATGGCAGCCAGAAGTACCTTCTGCAGGTAAGAAGCACTCTGGCCTAGCTGGCAGAAAAGCAGTAGTCCTTTAAGGCTGTTGGATCTTCAAGAATTCCTGATTTATTTTCTTTTGTGTATAAGACATGGCACCTTTTTCTTCCCAGCTGGAAAATGCAACCTAAATATGTGCAACCGTGTCTAACGGGCCAAATAGCAATGCTATTTTTGTGAAAGGAACCAAGAATACTGCTCAGTGTTGACAGCTAGTACTTTTAGTGGTACAGAGTAGTCTCTCTCATGCCACATTTACTGCACTTTCTGCAGTTATTCAGCCAAGCCATTCCCAAATTACTTTCTGTTTTCATCAATTAATACTAACTTTTACATCTGATTTATTGTTGCTTGGAAGCAGAAAAAATAGCTTCAGGCATCCCAGACTTCAGCACTCTGAGTAACTCATGCAGTTCTTTGTAACAAGCTGTATTTGAAACTGAAGCTTTCTAGTCTCTGGTTTGCTGAGTGAGCTCGGTGAATACACTCCATCGCTGTGACTATCTGTGACACATATTCCAGTGTTAGGCACTGTGTATCCAGCGGCTATCAAAAGTATTCACCCCCCTTGGACTTTTTTGCATTTTATATTACTACAATATAGAATTACAATATATGTAATTGGGATTTTTTTCCATTGATTGACACAAAACACTGTATAATATCGAAGTGAAGACACCTGGTAGCATAAAGCAACTTATAAATATAAAATGGCAAAATTGAGCTTGAAGAAATTCTGTATAAAAGATTTTTATGTTAACATTTACATCTTCTACTCTGTGTGAGGAAGAAAAAAGCACAAACAATGTAACAAATGAAAACTAGGTGGAATGGCATTTAAAACTGAGTTCTGCAGGTGGATCAAGATCAAGATTTTTTTTTAGCTTTTTTCAAAAAACATTTTAAACACCGGTTTCTTTCAAGATTTCTGGACCTGTTATGTACTACCAATCAAATGGGCTAGTAGCCTCCTATTGTTTGTAACCACTCTCATAAATAGATACTGAGAAAATATTTATATCTTTTTTGTTTGTTGTGATATAGGTGGCAGGATTGTCTTAATGACATTGTGTTAAAATCATTAAGTCTTATGTCAGTGACTTAATGTCTTAAAATATGTTTTTTTGCCCAGAGTAAGCTGCCATCTATTGATGCCTTACTGGGGAATTCTACCACTGGGATGTCAAAGATATGTGATGCAGATGCTCCTGAAGGTAAGAAGTGATCTAAATCTTTATTTAACTTTTTCACTGTCATCACTGCAAGCTTGCAGGCAGCTAGTTATTGAAGGTGATGTTGCTCTGAAAAGCCCATAGCTCAAAAAGTCATGATGATGCTAAATCAGTTTTGTGCCACTGCTTGGAGACTTCCAGTCATGAGGCAGCCAAAGGCATGGGCAGGGCTGTCTGAACTGTAGAGCTCAGCCTGAAAGGCGTCTTGCTCAGTGAGAAGGCTTCTCACTTTTAAAGATTGAGCCACTTGGTTTGACCAGATCACTAGTATTTCTAGAGTGATTTATGATCGTAGCAATGAGCTTGGTATCCAGAGGAAGGCTAAATAAGTCAACTGGTTTAAACCATACGAGGCATTAATGGTCTTGTTTAGCCACGGTGTACTCTGCTCTTTGGACTTTGATATTGTTCATTGTTTAACATATATTAAAATTCTGAGTAATCACGCTTCTGTAGCAATTCAATTTTAATCATGTTAACTATTATTATAGGCACACATGCAGCAGTTATACACCTTAGTGAATGCTTGAATATATACACAATGCACAGTTTACATGTTATAACACTTTTGTGGTGTTAAGGTAAAATTATTTCTGTGTTGGTGTTGAAATGTTAGGTTAGTGTGCAGGACATCATGGGGGGGGGGGGGGAAACTGCCAGTCAAAAAGTCAAGAAAGGTGGTTACTGGC
This sequence comes from Atractosteus spatula, assembly GCF_055471065.1. Classification (NCBI taxonomy): domain Eukaryota; kingdom Metazoa; phylum Chordata; class Actinopteri; order Semionotiformes; family Lepisosteidae; genus Atractosteus; species Atractosteus spatula. Next base: position 24,855,205 of record NC_142720.1, on the reverse strand, counting down.
ATGTCTTTTAAAATAATTTTATTATTTTGCATCTTATGAGTACAGGCTGTGTAACCTTGTCTTCATGTGGTGGTGTACAGCCCAAGCTAACTGAGTTTGACCCAGGCTGAAAGGCATCAGTGCCAATATATTTATTCTTCATTATTTTTTAAAATTGAAATACTATTGTAGATTTCCCCTTTTTATATATTTCACTGTGGGGTCGCTTGTTGCCTCATTCAGTGACACCCCCTGCAAGGACCTGGAAGGGATGAAGTCGATATGGAGATGTGCATGGCCAAGCCATCTGCCTTTTTCATTATTGTCAAGGTGTGAAGTCCTGGAACACAGCAAACAGTAGCTTTGGTGTCAGCAGGAGGATGGACCCTGCTCTGTCAAGCCTGGACATGTAGTCTCTCAGCCAGCAACTGGGATTATTGGTGTGTGACACACTAAGGATCAACCCCCTGCTGATACCAGCCCAACCAATAACAGCAGAGCTCAGTCAGATGGGTATAGCCCCTCTGGAGCTCCAGCATCCACAGGCAATAACAAAACCTGGATTCAAGCAGGCAGTATTCTTGATGTAGAAACCATCATGTATCCACTTCCTGTGAAATTTCTTGGGGGTTTATGACTTGAGATTTGTGGCACCACCTTATTTGTGCCCCTTGTAATTAGTGTTGTTTTTTCTGTTTGAATGTATTTAGTTCTTTGAATTTACTACCAACTTTGCTACTTTTACTACCTCTTTGAATATTTACTTCTGGTGAAGATGCAATTATTAGGTATTTCTCAGAGCAGGCTACTGGGTAATATACAGGGGAGATGGCAAAACTGAAAAATGAAGGTATTGCTTTTAAAATTAAAACATTGAAAAGAAAACAGAGAGTGGTAGGAGTAGAAAAGATGAAACTGAATAAATCTCACAATCCGCATGAACTAATTACTTCTTAAGTAAAACACAGAAGGTCTCTTCTCCTTAGATTGAATAGTTTGTTGCAGCCCTCATAGTTTAGAGAAGCATTTTCTCTTAACAACAAACTGGCAGTTACAGGGAGACTTTCTCTCTGGAAAGTTTAAGAAGAATTTGATTTTGAAATCACTTCAGCCCTGTGCTAGGAGGTAATTTTCAGAGGTCAGCATGTACAGGGTTTCATATGCACACATTTGTCCTCTGTATTTATTTTTATACCACTACCTGGTGCATTAAAACAAATAACCCAACAGGTCTTTGGAAGTCATTGACATTGAGGGCCCTCTAGATTTTCACACACTTTCATGTGTTAAATGCCTGAATATTGTCTGTTTAGATTAGGTGAAATAGAAACAGATTTTGCTTTAAAATCCCAGTGAAGTTCAAACTTGGCAAACAATGCTCAGGAAAACAGATGTGAAAGCAGAGTTCTTTACTGAGGACCACACTCCACAGCAGCATGTTGTGTTTCATGACTGGCGCAGGTTCACAAATAACAAGAACTCTCTCACAGTTAACAGAGTAAACCAAAGAAGAAAGAGTAGTTGTGAGCCTGTCACAGCAACAGACCCTTTTCAGAAAAGAAACAGTTCTGTATAGAAGCCGTAACGTAGATTATTCCTTTGGAAACAGCAGGGGTTCACCATCTAGGAAAAACTTCAGTTAAAGCTGTGTAACTTTACAGGTGTGGTGGATTTATATTCTTCCTTGTGCTGCATTTGTTATAGTGTATTTAGCATCTGAACTAGAAACTAGGCGAATATCATTTGACCCTTGTTCCCATTCTGTGGCTAAAAGAATATGTTCTAGGCTCTTTGCCATTGAAAGCTGGAAGTATTTGAAAAGAGTAGAACAGCCCTTAGGCCATTATGAAAAAAAACTGAAAAAGAAAGGAAAACAAAATATCATAGTGATGATAATGTACATCTTTATTTTCCCATCTGTTACAGCTTTTAATCTGTTTGTTTTAAAATAAAACAATTACCATCACAGGTGAAACTGTTTATATAGTGGTTCTAAAAATGTACCCTGTCAGAGCTTTATTGTATTAGTCCAATTTCTTTCAAAACAGAGATGATATACAGAAGTTACTCTGTGGGTCATCAGCAAAAACCCACCTCCACTTGATTCAACATCACCATTTTTAGCGCAGCACTTGCCAATATTGCTGTCTCTCAATCTGTTTATAAAGAATTTGCTTTAGTGTTTTTTTTTGTGCCATCGCCTCTTACTGTCTGGTCATGCAAAATGCTTCTCTAATATTGATTCTTTCCTAACAGCATTCTAAAAATGTAAGCTTTATTGTTCTCAAGAAAAAAATGTTTTAGCTATGCTTTCTGTATTTAACCAAGAGACGGTATAATATAACATAATTATTTTGCATAATAATAAATTACTTCTGGCACTGTGAACAAACACTTTAGCAGTGCAAAATATATGTATCTTCAGATCAGGTAGAGATCCATAAATTAACTGTGCCTTTAGTAACAAATATTTTGAGTGAACAGTACAAAGATCTGCAATATCTGTTTTCATATTTCTTACAATAATTTATTATTTGTAGGCACATAACTTCTGATTCTGGATCATTTAATATTCTTCGCCTTTTATATGTAAATGCAGTGTTTTGATAATGTCAGTCATCATATCCCATTGGAGGACATAAAAATTTACCTAGGGCATACTACACATATTCCTTTTATTGTTCTCACACCAATTTGGCTAGGAGTCAGTTTGTAAATCTTATAAAACTGGTGTTGTCCCACTTACCCAGCATATTCTATGAGCTTCTGTGTTGGAACCTTTAAGAATTACACCTCAATTTAGTCAATTTAGTGTCCTTATTTCTTTTTCTTTCCAGTACATTAATAATTATTTTACAGTGCTTTCAGGTGCTTGAAATGAACTTATAAATAAAAATGTTTTAATTAAATAATACAGACATGGGAAAAAGTGATTATGTGCTCTCATGTTAAAATAAAACAATTCTATCACATGCTGCAGCCTGTGCATACCTGCTATGACTCCTGACTGCCTAAACAGTCACCATCTTACTGAAGAATTATTCAGTTTCTCAGCCAGCTGTCAGATCCTTCTCATTACCCTCCAATTGACTTCACTCTGCCCCACTCCTCCCACCTGCTGGCAGCATGAGATCTTAGTCATTGAAAGGAACAGCAAAAGTGTTTTCATTATAATGTACTTTGGTGTACCAGATGCTCTAAGTAGGTGTAGCACAGGTGGTCAGGCTTGGTTTTCAGCCTCTGTTTCATAACAGTGGCCAAGTATTGCAGCTACTAGGCCGAAGGGAATGTACTCTAAAAGTGCCTACCTCTGCCTTGGGGAATTTGAATGCACTGGAGAGTCCCAGGAAGTAATTTCTCTATAACTAGCTCATTATAAAGTATTTACTCTGTTACACAGGTGGTTTGCAAGTCTATACATAAGTGACTTATCATTTCACATTAGAGCAAAATGTAAATTTTGATTTATCTGGCAAACAATTTTTTAGGTTCTAACTTTCTTTGCTAAGATATTTAATACTTAGAAATTAAGTACTGTAAGTGACTTTTGTCATATATGCTGGACCATATATACTGTACATGTTGATTTAAAAGTCACATAAAGAAGCAGTGCTGACCTTATGAATCACGTAATGCCAAGTGTTACCAGTATCAGGTTGTTTGTATTTTATTGTTTGCTTTGTTTTGGAGGAGTGTAGAGCTGGCAACACTGGCAAAGAAACTAGAATTCTGAACATGCTAAAGGTCCTATTTAAACAAAGTAATTTACTGACTGACAGTTAATCTTAATATTCATGTCTAATTACAGTTTTTACAGTAGTAGATAATACTAGAGGACCTCCAGGAATATAGTCAGGCCAAATGTGCTATAGTTTGTTGACAGTGTAAATAATATATTAACTTATTTTACTATTTGGCAATAGTAAGGATTCTAAAGGTTTAATACATTGTTTCTAATAACTTAAGAAAGCAATTGCCTGGTGGTTCATTTGAGGTGTGTATTAGCTCTGAACTGAATTCTTTAATTTTGCACTTGCTGTAAAATAGTTGCACTGACAGTGACTTAGGATTTAAAATTAAATGTCAAACATAATCTGTGTGCATTATAACTATTACATCCATCCATCTGCTTTTGATTTCTAATTGAAATCATGCAGTTAAACATATTTTGTTGTCACTGAAATCTGAAAAAGAAATCTCAAGATATTACCATTTGTTCAGATCAAATGTTTATTTAAATTGTGATCTCTGAAAAAAATATCACCTTTTTTAAGAAAAATGGAAATGATTAAATCTTCTGCATATTTTTTTTATTTCAAGTATTAAGTAACCATTACAAGACCAGTAATCTGTTGATAGATAATGGTACTTCATTCTGATCCCTTATTGAAGCTTACAGTAATCGGTTAAAAACTGTGATAGACAAACTCTCTAGAATTAAAAACTGAAACTTTTAATCTGGTCAGTTGGAGCTTCTTATTTTTTTCCTGAGCCAGATGTAAAGATCCTTAGAGTTCAAGTTCACATGCCATGTTAAATTGGCAATTCTGAATTTACTATCTTTTATTCTCAATTTTTCTTGTTGCTGTTGAAAAACATTTCCTTTTGTATTCTAGTGCTTGTGTAGACTTGATATCAGCGTAAGACATAGATGAAAGTTAAACCAAATAGTTATTCTGCACAATGCTCCAAATAAATATGTCCTCTCACATATGGTTAATGCATCTTAACTAATTTTCCATTGTTTGATATGACCACTAGACAGCTCTAGTGAAACATTTCGAATGCATTCTGACCTGTTGTGTTTTAATCTCAGAATGAGACCAACCATGGCATAGAAACTAGAGGAGAATATTAAGTGCTTTGAGACCATTATGCTTTTTCAAATACATGACACCAAGGAATAATGGAGTATTATGGAGTAACTGTCAGCCTGTGCCACCTATATGCATTCATTTCCACCGAATGTCTGTGAAATGTGAGGTTAACCCTTACTGAAGAATAAAGGAGCTTTTATTTTTTTCGTTTGGAGGTAACAAAAAGTTGCTAATCAATATTGAACTAATGTGTTAAAATTCGAGTCACATTAACACAGCAGTAAAAGCATAACTCTGAGCCAGGATGCTACAGAGCATTAATTGTGTTTGTCCAAGGTCATAAGCAGGGGTATACAAGTACAATACAGCTGAGCTGTGACAGCTGAAGTTTAGCTGAGCTGGGATACAAATAAAAAGCAACTTTAAAGATGTTCTAAAGAATATCTTGAGCCTTTTTAAGGCTGTATGTAGAGCACTTCTTTCTGATTTTCCTTAATTTCTCCATTGAGACAATAGGCTATGGTTAGACGAGAACTATTAGGTTATCTCATAATCACAAATAAATTGTTTTAACTTAACTGTCCCAACACTTTTGGGGTACACTGTATGCTTAGAATCACTATCACACATATCCTTTTCCTTTGTGCTATATCAGTTTCTTGGCACAGGGAACAGGGTGTTTAGCCAAAACACCCCCTATCCTGACAAGGGCCCAGGACCTGGAAAAATGCAAAACTAACCCCCCCAAAACTGCCCTCACCCATCACCATATTTCACAGAGTTTTTAAACATAAGATCCTCACCCTTTTTACACCAAACATAATACAAAGATTTAATTTTAGTTTGTTTGACCATAAGATATAGTTCCAATTATCACTTGCATATAGTCATACACTGGTGCTAGAAAGTTTTTGAACCCTTTAAAATTTTCTGAATCTCTGCACAAATTTTACCTAAAATGTGTATAGATCTTCATCTAAGTCATACAAATAAAGAGAACCCAATCAAACAAATAACACACAAAAGGATATACATATACTTTTTCATTCATTTATTGATCAAAATGATCCAACATTAAATGTCTTTGTCGGAAAAAGTATGTGAACCTTTAGGGTTAAGTTAAGAGGATAATTAGAGTCAGTAGTGTCAATCAATGGGATGACAATCAGGTGTGAGTTTGGGTGGCCCTGCTCTATTTAAAAAACATCAACCTGAGTCTTCACTACCAAAGTCTGGTCTTCACCACACAGGTTTGTGAACGCATGCCATGCCTCAATCAAAGGAGATTTCTGAGGACTGAAGTCTTGTGAATCCCTGTTATTGCACAGAGGCCACACAACTAATATTATATTAATTTAGGTTTGCCACTGCAAAGAGTTTGAAAAATAATGCTATCATGAGTTTTGCTCTTTTTGCTTTGTGTGGAGTAAATTATGTAGTTTACAAATACTAATTGCTAATTTAAAGTGTCATGATTACAAAACTTTAAAGCAACAAAATGTGGAAACTATGCAAGGCCCTGATGTTTTTTTATTCTTATTTCATTGGTCATATGGAGGGCACCATTTATGTCTCAGGGCAATAGTCTTCCATGCATTATTTTTCCTCTTATAGCGTGTAACACTGCATATATTCAGCAGTAAATAGTGGGAGTGATATTGGCCTGAGGCAAGTTATCAGTTCCAACTTTTTTCCCCAGTGGATGGCTGATTGACAGAGACGAAACCACTTGAGCATGTTGATGTAAGCTTCAGTCTTCGGTAGCTGGACCTCACACCTTGCCGAGAATTTCTTCTCATCTTGGCAAGGTTGCATTTGACACATTACAATTTGGTGTTGTGCTTTCACGTGCAGTGTTCGCTCGGGCTGCTGCGATTACATAACAGCCATTACACAACACAGTGGAGGAGGAAGTGTCAAGCAGGGAGAACGCATGTGACAGCAAAAAGGTTTCTCTCAGAACAAACGCAGGTCTGTTCAAGAGATCTGTGTAGTCAAAAACAAAATTGCCTGTAAAGCAGAGCCAAGCAAAAGGCCATTCTGGCATTCAGAATAACAGAAAATAAATGGCCCTGAGACATGCAAAATCGCAAGGGCTTTTGGGTAAGGAACATTAGTCCACTTTTTACAGCTATATCTGAATTTAGAGCACATCTTAAAAGACAATTTTGCCTTGCAGTGCTGAAAGTAAAAGGTCTTTCAGTTTAATAACCCTGTTTCAGGGTTTTTCTTCTGCAATGCATTTGGTGAACTGGAATGACCTGGAAATCTTTACAGGAAAATGTTTGGATGCTAGAAAAAGGAGAAGAGACCAACTTTTATTTTGTTGTTTTATTATACCACAATATGTTTGAGCATATACAAAATAATATGTAACTTGATTAAAATAAATCTAGTGTTTGCAAAAAATACTGGTTCATTACAAAATCTGTATTCTGTCTAATGCATCTCCTATCATTTTATTACACCTTTACTCCAGAATCAAGATATGAATTAAAATGTCCTCAGTTAAAGCTGTTATTTTGCAGAATTGTTTAGCTGAGTTTTGGTTTTTTATACAGAACTGTAAAAGTAAGTAATATTTAGCACTTTTAAATCTATTGCATAATTAGATATTTCATAAAAAACATCAATGCAGTTAAGGCAAAAATATTAGTCAATGTAAAAGTAACACTTTTCCTGTACATAGAAAATACATTCTGCATCTGTTCATTAGCTGTAGGTTCTCTGAATAGATGTTTTATACTTCTGTTTCTGGAGAGTCTAGTTTGTTGCCATGACTACAAGACATCAGGTAGTTTTATTTCTCATAAGGCTGATGTTTCACTACATTGTGCAGCAGTGTATGAAAATTAAAAATACGTTTCAATTCCCCTTCAACAAGACTGAAACAAATTGTTTCTATCAAACTTCATTTTATTTAATATACATTTACAGATAAATAGATAGTTCTTTACTGATTTAAATATAAAATGGAAAACTGTATCTTAAAAGCTTTGTGCACCAAAAGACTAAAATCCTGAGGGACAGCATTAAGGTGTCATTAAGAACAGCATTAAGTATTTGCTATTTTAAATTAATCTTTTGCCTTTGCATATTTTCCACTCTTATTTGTATCTCATATCATGTCTATATGTACTTCAGGTAATGTTACAGTGTAATAAATAAAGTTTATTACATCAATGTATCTTCTGTTTCATGAACGCATAAAAAAAGTAAAGGTTGTTTTCACCTTCATAGCTGCGAAGTTCACACAAGTTTGATACTGGCTTTCCAGCAACTTTCAACTTTTTTTTAGGATTGGTTGTGTTTATTTCCTGTCTTCCTTTCACTTGATCTTGTCTTCAGAGAGGAATATAGATGGAGGGAGAATGCTGCAGGAATGTGAGATATCCGGTGCCACAGCAGAGCTGATTAAGTTTAAGAAATATTCAGGCACACAGCAAGGGGTATTTGTCAAAAATCTGTGACAGAAAAAATGAGAGTTAAGCAACCTGACAGCTAATCTGCTTTCTGAAATACATGGAAAGAACAATAGAGCAGAAAGGAAATTCAGACAATGTCCTCAGTCACCAGTGAGCTCACAGCTGTGGATCACAGGATCTACAGGTAGTATTGCTGAATGTGTTTCCATATTCCTTTCCAGAATAAAAGTGCACAATATGGAGAGCTGCATGCAAGATGGGGATTTTTTATTTTTACTAGGGGCCTTGGTAAACTCACTGTGACTGTGGGCAGTCTACATTCTTATCTGTTGTTGATTCCTCTTATGTTTCTGAGACTCTTTCCTAGTGTCTGTGCAGTTCTGATGTAACAGATTGATTTAATATTCAACTAGGCAGTTGCAGTGTTTGAAAGATCTTGATTGATAAGCAGAATGAGACAGTTATTAGAATAATAACATCTTGGTAAGCAGTTTCCTGAAGCTGTGCGGTTCATCCTCATGGCTCTAGACAAGTCATGTTACTTTGTGTCTCAGAAACTAAAGGATTTCTTTCCTATAGTGAATGGCATAGAGCACATGTAATTAACAGACTAGGGAGCCCTAGAAATATTTGATTTATTTGAGTGCTAGAAATTGAAATTAGCAATGAGAACACTCACAGACCTCTTTGAAAGGTTTTAAGTAGTACTGTATGTATTTCTATTTAAGAGGTGATGTCAGATTTTTAATGACTAATCAGGATTTTAGATGATAAATGTGTTTCTTCTTATAGATAAATATTTTGTAAAGCCAAATTTATCATCCAGAGGGACTTCAGTAACTTCTCTGTGAGTATGCTAAGAGTAATTATGAAGCCTTTATGAAGCCTAGCATGTACAGAAAGCCAGTGACTCTCCAGCAGTCTGGATAATAATTATGAACTTGCCGTGTTATTAACTAGCCATCATTTTGGTTAGACTACATATTTGTAGAGCAAAACATTTATCTTACAGAGTTTGTTTAGCAGTGTGATATGTTGATGGGTGCCATTTTATAAATGCTGAATCTTATAAATGACTATCTTCAGAGACGGCAAAAACACAATATTTAACTGCCCTGTAAATACCTTGCTTGCACTTTACAGCATGAAAAACAGAAAAGATCTTTATCTACATCAGCTATAATTATATAGTGTTATGCATGTTGAATTGTTCTCTGTCATTGGCAGTAATCTACCAAGCTCACTAAAATTATCTTCCACTTGCACAAAAACATACATTAGTGCCCCCAAGAACATTGGCAAGTTGTGCTGTGTTCCTGTCATCTTCAATTTCCTATTTTATTCAGCTATGTAATTGTATTGTGTTGCCTTTTCTTTGTTTTTACAATGCTGGTCTTTTTACTGACATCTTACTTGCATCTTATTTTTGCTTTTTCTAATTATCAGTATTTGTCATTGTCACTAAATATCTTCTTATGAAAGCAATTGCTACAAAGAGGTGGGTTGTCTCTTCGAATAATCACATATCTTAAATCACTAATAGATATTAGGATGCCCTTTAAAATTAAATGCTCAGTCAGTACATAACCTGCTTTATCATCGGTTACTTAGCAACAGCAGGTTTAATACAATTTTAATACAGAAAGCCTATAAGGGAGAAAATGTCTCACTTTTTACTGCAACTTCAGATACTTCAAGTATGCATGCTGTATTCAATGGGAGTTATTTATTTCTGAAACAAAAAACAAATTCTAATACTGTAGTGTGAAAGATGATTGCCCCATGATTTCTAATAAAGTAGTGAATCTTCACACAGCTTTGCCTGGTGATCTATTCTGATTTGTTCTGTCAGAGATCTGTGCAAAACCTGTGTATTCATTTCAAAATCAGCCTTATTAAACACTCTTTAAAAGAAAAAAGGGAAGTAGATGTGAAAGAATGATGCAACATTTTGTTCTTGACAGTTACATTAAGAGTAGCTCATGATGAGTTGCTGACAAGATTTTAAATGCTTTTCTAAGTTTCTTTTCTAAAAGGACTCTATTTGATGCCAGCTACCTTACCTATAGCAGAAAATGAACAGTAAGCAGTGACTGAGCTGTTCAGATAAAAAAAAATGTTGTCAGGAGCAGAGAATAAGTTAGAAAAAAATGAAAAGGTTAGACTTATTATTTTCTTGATGCAGTCTCAGCTGGCCAACCCATGATACAAGATGGGGCACTGTCATTGGTAAAACCAGAGCTTTGCCAGTAGAGATCAAAATGATTGAGTTTCTCACATATTAAAAAAATAAGTATAGCTTGCAAGTTCAAATAGTCATGGGCTGTGGGGGACTGTTCAGTTTTCAATTATCCTTGCAATTATTTGTATGTTCTCCCCATATTTCCTTTAAGTGCTCTTTTTCCTCCCACAGTCCAGAGACATCCTGGTAGTTAAATTGTCTTCAGGGAAACTGGCCCTGGTGTGAGTGTGTGTGCATGTCTGTGTGTCTGTGATGGACTGGCGTCCCATCCAGGGTGTATCCTGCCCAGCTTGCAGAGACAGGCCACCGGCTCCCCCAGCCCTTGATTAAATGAAGCGCTTAATATAATAATAATTGCTTACAGTTACACTTTTCTGGACACTCCTCTCAAAGCACTTTAGAGGTGCAGCATTCACCTGGATGATGCGACGGCAGCCATAGTGCGCCAGAACGCTCACCACACATTAGCTATTAGAGAGCAGAGTAATGAAGCCAGTTCACAGATGGGATTATTAGAGGGCCATGATTGGTAAGGGCCAATGGGAAATTTGGCCAGGACGCCAGGGTTACACCCCTACTCTTTTCGAGAAACGCCCTGGGATTTTTAATGACCACAGAGAGTCAGGACCTCTGTTTTATGTCTCATCTGAAGGACGGTGCCTTTTTACAGTATAGTGTCCCCGTCACTATACTGGGACATTAGGACCCACGTGGACCACAGGGTGAGCACCCCCTGCTGGCCCCACTAACACCTGTTCCAGCAGCAGCCTTAGTTTTTCCCAGGAGGTCTCCCATTCAGGTACTGACCAGGCTCACACCTGCTTAGCTTCAGTGGGTTGCTAGTTGTGAGTTGCAGAGTGATATGGATGCTGGTTACGAGATGGATGGATGATAGTGTTCTTTTAGTTTTAGCTTGCTTGGGAATGCAGGTCCTTTTTTACATTTCTGTATTTTTAATTATAGTAACACTTTCTATTAAAACATGATGCACTCTTTGGGACTGCTGATTTCTTTGGTATTTGAGAAAATAGCGACAATAAATGGCCTCATTAGAGCTTATGTGTCCCTATATAACAGTGCAAAGTGTTCTCTGTGTGCATAAAGGACTATAATATTTCTATTGAGTACATCAAAATAAAGGAATTTCAGATCCCTTTCATTGGAGGTAGGACTAAGTGCCTTTGATTAGTTTTATCATTTCCCTTGCTTGATTAGGATAGTACACAGGCCAAAACTATACTAACTTATTTAATTAGAAGATTTTGAAAAAAAAAACAACATTTGACCAGCTTCTGTTAAGTGAGGGTCTTCATTTTGTTATTCAAATGAGAAACAAGTTTGATTGTAGGCATTCAGTATTATTATTATTGCATTGAAACTTTAAGATATTTCATTAAAAAGGTAATGAAAACATATCTTTCTGGTCTGTTTGATTATTGAAGATGGCGGAATTTATAATTATTGATTTCAGCGTTCCTTGGTGGTCTTAGAGTGTGGTTTAATGCGCTTTGGATGACAACTGAAAGGTTGTCCTAGTTCCTGAAATGAAATGTTTTAATAAGTTGTGATCCTTTACACTGAGCAGGTTCTTAGATATGTGTTATTGCTGTGAGATACCACATCAGCCGTATTGTGAACTGTACAATAGGAAAGCCTCTAATTTCCAACCTGATGCAAGCAACCTCATATTCCCTTCAACCCTCTAATTTAGAAATCACTGAAGTGGATACTTAATGCCACTGTGCTCAATGAACCGATAACTTTCAGAATCTTCAGCCTAGAAAATGAAGAAATTGCTCAGGCTCAATTAACTGTGTGTAGTACCAAACTCCACAGTAGAACAGGAGATTGGATATAATGACCCTAATAAGCATTAAAGTGGAAAAGATTATTAAAAGTAATTAAATTAATAACTTCATTACATTGACATATTTAGTTTATCTGGCTTTGGCTATATTCATTGGACATTTTAAATTTGTCTGAGCTAATCTTTGATTGGATATTTTCTTTCCCATTCAAGTATTCAGCAAAATGTTTTTGAATAAGACAGCTGTTGTTGATGATTCTTTCTGAATGACTTCTCTTACTGTAATGTTTCTTGTCGAGGTGGGGTAAATAGTGATAGGTAGTGATCAACCAGGGAAAATGGTTCACTTGTAGTTTTGGTGGTATTTGGAGATACACTGCAGTTTTGGAGTAGACGGACCTTAATATTATTATTATTATTATTATTATTATTAGGTACCTGTTACTTGTTCAATGAAACCAAAAATTAAATCTGCAAAGTAATAAGAATGAAGAAACTTTGATTCTTGCTTGATTGTCTTTCTTAATTTCAAATCAGAGCAAAGTATAATGCTTTTATTTTCCCACCAAAGACCTTGCTCCTCTTCTGCCCTGAGATCATTCTGCTTAGAAATGGTAACATCTAGTATGTCAGAGGACATATGAAACATGTGAAAGTTTGAGTAAGGGGCAATTAAGAGTGTTGGCTTGCCCCCCCCCCTTCTGGCCATTACCTTATGTCTGGGAACCTCTAACAGTCATCACAGGAAATAGTATGTATGACAGATTCTGTCAGTTGCACATGTTTAGGTAAATGCATTCCCATTACTTTCTCTCAGTATTGGTATGTTTCATCTTGTAATTCTTTTTATAAGACTTGCCACACTGTCAGTGAATTTGATTTTCTTTTCTGATTTCTTTTAAGAGGTCACACCAATGGATTTTGTGGGCATATATTTACTTTGTTGTTTGATCTGTGATACATCACAGATACATTATTTTAGTGGGCACGCTCAGCTATAATTGAGAAGTTTCTGACTAGAGTTAACTAAACAATAAAAGCTTATTCTTGAGCTTATTATTGCTTTCAGGTACGTTCTTCGTTAAAGGAAGGAGTGTTATTTTTTTGCCGACTGTATAATGATCGAAGTTAAATTTCTCTTTAATTGTTATGTAGTAGAGAGAGTGTATTGTGCTCATTTTATTGTTTTGAGATTTATATTGCTACCTGTTAAAAACATTTGCAAAATACAGTATGTAAGGAAGTCTTTTGCACTGAATTTGATATCCATCTTCAACATTCATTTTTATAGACTGAAAATGTCAGTTCTTATTTCTCAAAAGGTACGGGAGAATTATTCTTTTTATATCCTGCTTTGTCTGTTTATAGAAGTAACGTGATTTTTATTTTTGGAAAATGAAAGAAAAACAGCTAGGTTCTACAGGGCAAGAAAGAGAAGACATTTCTGTGATGCTGTTCTTAACTTCATGTGTGTTATTTAAGGCTGTAGTTATGGCTGATTAGCTGTGCTAGTAATGGCTGTAGTTAAGTTAAAAGTTACCAACCAACCATTATTAAAACAACGTTATTATAAATAAAATACATTACTTGGGTAAAGGTTCTAAAAATTATGAATTTACTTGACTTTGTCAAAAGTTGAGTTACTGAGCACAGCTGCATGACTTTACAAAGGAAGGTTTATTCACAACTGTGTCCCCATTTTGCCAGTATCCTAGGTTTCGTGTTCAACAATGCTGTTCTTGAAGTACTTTAACGTTTTCTGATGGAGCAGGAGAGAAACACAGGGAGATATTGCTGCTTTTCTTAATACTTAAACTTGTCCTTTTGGAAAAGTGTAGCAGAAGAAACAAGTGAAAATAACCATAGGTTTTTTTTAACACATCCTCAGTGATTTGGTTTTAGATATAAACGAGAGTTCTCATAGGCACAGTTATATATTTGAAAAGGTTTGTCCTTTGGATGGATGAACTGTAACTGAAAACTCAATACCTGAACCCTGTAATATTTCAATGAAGGATTGCTGTTTGAAGGTGAAACGGGTCAGCAGTGAATGCAATAATTTGTTTAGGCAGACTACTGTTGAGAACCATCTGTGAGTCACATTCTGAGTCTGTAATTCAGGTGAGCAGCTGGAGCTCTGCAGATGGTGGGGGAGTCTGAGCATCATCACATTTGTTCTGTAGAAGTCTGGTAACTCATGGTTGGCCCTGCAGTAGCTTAACTCTTCACATACTCGCACACACTAGCATAGGTTTCTCAATGCTCAAAGTGAAATAAAACAACCAGCGAGCTTCAAATTAGAAAACTGGGAATTGGCCTCCTACCTCTGAAGTGCCTCTTTAAAATCTGTTTTTGTTTTTACTTCAGTAGAGTATTTTCTTGGACTGAAAATATGCCATGCTATTGTTTTTTGTAAATATGTGAAAAAACTAGTAAAATGCAAATGTCTTAATAACTGGTATTGACTCAATAAGCATCTCCCTGTGGCCATGGTAATGACAAACTTTTTCAAAATTGGATTTTTTGTCTTTACAATTTGTTCCTTGTACAAATTATATTAGGCATGCATGGACCTGTGACAAAAGTGATAATCTTGTGTGTGTGATGTAACTAATGTACTAAATATATAACTACCTGTATGCATTTAAATTTTTTACAAGAGGATCTGATAAAACTGAGTTGTCAGCACTGTTTCTTTTATGCTTTATATTTAAATTGCCATTTATATAAGCAATTAATTGAGAAGCAACAGAAATGCAAAGTGCAGTGGTGCATTAATTGTGCTGATGCATGGTGTGGCTCTCCTACGTTAGGTAAAGAAGGGAAGGCAGATCAGAATGAGAACCTTAACACTGCTGGGTCTGGCTTTGTTCACCAGATGGTTTCCCAGCCAGACAGTGAAGAAGTTTCCTATAGGTTTCTTTACTCACACACATGGTCAGTTTTTAACACTGCTTATTTTCCCATGCAAATGGAGAAGTCTGATGAAAGTAAAATAACTGTGGTAGGTTTCCTGCACACTCACTCTGATTTCACAGTCAGATGTTGCTGTACAAAACAGCATAGCATAAATGGAATTGTCTTACCATTAAATGCAAAAATGTTTTTTTCAAAAATGACACATTATAAAATGTTTTTTTTAATATGCATATATGATATGATATTATATTTTTCATGATGCCTTAATTTCTAATCCTAGTCCAGAGTATTATAAAAATGTTCTTTGTTTTATATGTATATAGCAGAACAATAAGTCAATGAATACTCACACCTGATAAATCAGTATTGAGATATAGTTGGAGAAAACATTTTCACAATACAGTATATATTGAGAAGTAATATCCCCCTTCTTTCTGTTGTAAAGCCTTCTGCACTTCTGTTTGCAACAGGTCCATCATCCCAAATATGCCATCATATTTTAAAGGAACATGAAATATACAGCAACAGATAAATAAATGCACTCAGCTCAAGTGTATAGGCATCCTTGGAATTTGTCTCCAATGCATCTCCAACTGCATGGTGTTGATGTATCATTTAAATACCCCAAACTCACCAGAGTGATTTTTGTTAGTCTGTGCAAATACCCTCTGTCCTGTTAATCTCTTTCACTCAGATAAATCGCTCTGTGACAAGAGTTCCGTGAAGATTACTATAATAACTGCATCTAGCAATTTTAAATGCAGCTGTCTTGCTGAGCACTCAGTCACTGTTGAATCAGATGATCTGTCGAACTCTGGCAGATCTTGAAGTGCTTCAGTGAGAGTGAGTGCACCATTTTAACACTGGGTGACTAATCTGTTCAAGAGTGCAGATGTTACGGTACTGGCAACATGCAAACAGTCACTTTTTCAACAAATACTTTGTCTCTGTGAGCTTCTGTAAACTTCATGCTCTAAACATGCTATGAAATGGCCTCTTGCTGCAGCTGAGCACTGTACAGATGGCAATAAAGCTTAATGGACAGAGTTTCCTCTGGCAGCTCTGACAAAACGCCCACTGGCCTTCACTTTCTTATTAACACTCTTGGGATTTATCACTTTCAAAAGCAGACTGTAATCTCGTCTTTGTTGCAAATAACATCCATCTTGGAACTTGGTTTCTGTTTTGTTTACCAGCTCATGAAAGAACAGAAGATGGGGAAACAAATAAGGTCTTTCCCCCAATCTTGTTTGGTTACTAGTCAGTAATTGATTCAAGGATCTATCCAACTATTTATTGAAGGGAACCAAAGTCTCACCTTCAACAACATGGCTTTGTTACCCTTTGTGTAACTAAGTGCCTCCTCTCTCAGTCTTTAATGCACCTATTAATTGTACTTGATTCATCTGGTTCTTCCCCATTGTTTGCTGTTGATCCTAAGAAGTCCGTTGGGTTGACTTACCAAACTTAATACCATTAATGATTTTCAATACTTGAATCAAGTCCCCTTGTAGTTGTCTCTGTTCAAGACTATTTTAGTCTTTCGGAGTAAGACAGAAGACTAGCTGCTCTCTTTTGAAGCCATTCCAGAGCAGCAATGTACTTTTGATAATACTGTATGGCAAAAAATGGTGCACAGTATTCTAAATCTAAGGTCTAAGTATTTTGCATTTTTATTTCTTCCCTTACAGTGTAGTAAGAGCAGTGATTCCATCTCCATTTCTATGGGATTTGCCGTGTCTACTGTGTTTTTTTTGGTCCAGCTGAGCTCTGAATTACCAGTGCTAATTGGTGCCTGTAATTGATCTACTTGCTTGTTTAAACTGTTGGTTTATTTGTTGATCCATTCAATCCTGATAGGAAAATGTCTGACTTCTACCTTATTGCTCTTGACAACTTCAGCATGCACAACATGGGAGTGTTCTCCTCTCCATAGTGAACTTTTTTACTTCTGAAACTAAGAAATTAGTACAGGTTTGATTCTAATCCCATTTGACTGTTTAGGAGCAGAAAGGAAATTTAAAACTGTCCGAAATAATCTGCCAGATGTTTACCTGGTCTTGAGTATTGTCTAATTTTTTCTCTGAATTACATTGCATTTACAGTGGTAGGCGTCTCTCCTGTTTTATCATTTGATGAGTTTTCCAGAATCTTGAGTAGTGGTCCTAATACTGATCTTTGGGGTACTAATTACCTTACACCAGTACAGCTCACCCCATTGTGTACTCTGCTCTCTATTCATTCACCAGTTTTCAAGATACATGCAGTCTTCATTGTAAGAATTAACCTTTTATGTTGAGCTTTATTGAAATAATTTTCAAATTCTTCATATGCCATATAACTTGCCTTCCTCATATGCTTAACTATCATTAGTTGTTCAAAGAAGTCTAACTTCTTTAACTGAGTTAGACCTACGGAATGTTTTCTAAATCTGTTGACTATTTTTATTCTCTCTAGAACTTTAACTGTAGTTGTAGACTTGCCTGTAATTGCCGGGTTGGATTTTTTCACTCCATTTGTGGATGGGTCCAACATTTGCAATTTTCCAGTCACTGCTTTCTACTCCTGAAATGCGGCTGTTAAAGGAGCACTACTAATGTGGTATAAATGACATCATTGATTTCTTTCAGTACAATTGGAGAGACACCATCAGGAAATGGAGATGTTTGTTTTCCTTGTATGTGTGATTTGTCTGCCTCTTACTGCATATAATATCATTGAGTACAGGGCTTTAGCTTTCCTCAACCTGTGGCATGTTGTTTTTTTGTTCAACAAAGCCTGTGAAAAATTAACTTGGTACAGTTCACCTTAATCTTCTAAACGTATTGAGATAGCAACTGTGATGTTTTACTTCATCCTTAAATGTTATTTTGCTTTCACAGTGTTCAATTTACTGCACATTTACTTTGAATTTTAGATTTCACTGCATTAGTCTTTTCTGTATTCCTTTTTTGTTTGTAATATATTTTTTAAATGTGTTGCCAATTCAGTTTCAGATGCAATCCTTTGCCTCTTTACAGACATTTCTGGTGATGGTTAACTTATTCTTAACTTTTTAAAATGTAATTAATATATTTATGATTTTATAGTGATTTATTATTAAAATGCATTTAATTCTATCCTATCAAGATTTATTGAGAGCTGATTATTCTAGCAAGTAGAAATTGCTTAAATGTCAGATGGAAATCTGAGATGTTGCAGAGTGATGTGTGTGAATGTGATTAATTCACATGGATTCATTGCTACTAAAATTAATACTTTAAGCAAACTTGATATATAAGCTATCAATATATAACTGATAGATTACTGCAGTTCAAATGAACAGTGCCAGACTGTCTGAATGCAAATAATGATTCGTGCCAATGTCTTGATTTTTCATTTATTTGTCCTTAATTCTGAAATACACTGAATATATGCTTCACATTATATAGAGCCTCAACTACACTTTGCAGCTGAAGTGAGACCTGTTCTGGAACTTTCTCAGCAATGTTCCAGTGATTTGTTGGATGCTTGAGAATAAGCTGAGTTAGTCTGGTGTTATTTCGGGACCCAGGACTAACTCTGGGTACATGTTTAATCAGTTTCACAGACGCACAGTTTTAAACCATCACTGCCCACAGTTCTGACAAGCCTGCTGTCAGTGCTGCCTGTGTCAGAGTTCTCAGTGTCTTTCCCTAGTAGTTCAAATGATCTAGTCTGGGCATGAAATTGTATGAACTTTTTCAGTGTTTTTTGCATTTGAAAATATTTAGCTTATATTTTAATTGTAGTTGGCTATTTGTAATGTTTGTTATGATATTGTTATGACAAAGATTTGAGTACAGAGAAGAATTCTAGGATATATAGATATCTGCTGTTTATAAATTTGTTTTCAATTTGCACTCCAGCAATGACATACATAAAAATGTGCGTGGGATTTAATCTGTTTATTAATATGCTACAGAGTATATTAATATATAATAATAATAATAATAATAATAATAATAATAATATATTTTATCATTTATATATTTTTATTTATAATAAAGTACAGAACAATGATTTCCAGTATTCTGTCTACATTTCTACAGTGGACATGTAAATTGTACAGAATGCTGCTAAATTTTTAAACCACTCATTAGAAAATTGCAGATGAATACTTAAAACATTCAGATTTTAGGATTTTAACTTACTGTGAGTGAAATATATTGGTTTCATCTTTCAATTTTGCAGCTAAAGTTTGGCAGCAGCCGTTTCTGTTTGCCAGTTCATTTCCCTAAGGATGGCTGCATCCTTTTCTCCTTTTGTTCCTATGTTTTTAGTTTTCTTTATTTATTTTTTAATTGCTTACAATAATCATTGCTTTGTTATGATGATTATAAGTTTTCCTTCTATCTCTAAAATTCTCTTAAATTCTACAACTAGGATTTTTTGTCTCAGGGGAACTCTTAATGAAGTATATTTTTGTTCTTTTTATGCCAGTTCTTGTGGGATTTAAGGGTAGATTTAAGCCATGGAGCAAGAGCAAACAGCCTTTTACCTTGTTGAACATTAACTGATGATGCTGTCCTGTCATGTTGGATAAGTCCATTTCACATGTACTGAAGACTGAATTAATGTATTGCCCCCTTTTCTCTATTAATGTAGTTATATTCAAATGTAAAGGAAGGCCTTTTGCATGTATAGAGATTGCACTAATTTGTCTTTGAAGTATTTTTTCCATATTTCAGCTTTGCAGATGTGTTTTAGTGAGATGTTATAAATATTGATAGGAAATTTGTTTAAGAACAGCTACTGTAATTAAACTGGGACTATGAAGTGGTTTGAAGTCTTTCTTTTTGTTTGTTTTGCAATAAAACATATTAATTTCACCTTTCAAGCACTGTTCTCGATTAGCATGTCTGCGGTATCCTTAAATATTTAACAGTTTTGTTGCTTTCAATTGAACACAAGTATTTAAAACATACTATCCTCCTCCCTAGAAGATTTGCTAAAAAAAATTCTGTGCGTTCCCTGATAAGGGTTTGTTGAATCTGACTTTCATTGAAAAGGAATAATGGGATGATTTGTTTATTTCTAGCACAGTTTTCGGGTCATAGATATACGGTAGTACACAGTCATAAGTTTTCATAAGTCATAAGTTTTCTTTGGACAGAGAGATAGCATTCATGTCGAAAAGGAAAAGAAATGTGTTGTTGCTCTTTTGACATAGGATAAGCACAACATGTGTTATGCAAAACAGTTTATAGTGAAATTGGTAATGAATAACTAAAATCATTCTCTACAAATTCACTGATATCATTTAAAATATAGTTTTTGTGATTTTAATATTTATTGTATTAAGATCACTTTATTGGCCATATATAATTTCTTGCATTAGGAATTTGTCTTTTCGCATATCCCAACTTGCTCTCCATGAGACACACAGACAGGGAGAGAAGCCATTTATATGGCGCCCCTGGAGCAGTTTGGGTGAAGGGCCTTGCTTAGGAGCCCAACAGAGGATTCCTCTGCCTGCTGGGAGATATGAACTGGCAACCTTCCAGCCACAGGCACAGATCCTTAGCCACAGAGCCACCGCACTGCCGTGTGCGTAAAATAGTTTCTTTTGTGAATTCACTGTATTCTTGTTGAAAGTTGTGACCAGTTTAATTACTGAATATGTGATATGTGTTTGCTGAGGTTTAAACTGTCATGACAGTGAACACTGCTGCCTTAAATACAGAATATGGTGTTTGTTTTTAAAATTGCATTTCCCTGGGTACTAGTGAATAATGACAGGATCACTGGACCACATAGAAGAGGAAGAACTTGGATTACAGCTAATGTATATTTCTATGCCAATATGCTGTTATTCTGACAAACTAAATAAAGAGTGTGGTGGGACTAGAAATTAAAGATAACAAACAGCCCCAGAACACTATTTACATCTGCAAGGTGGGAAAAACAGACTGTTTCTGCAGCACTGGAAATGGAACAGTGCGTAGGTAGTATGGAAGAGGGGTCTGAGATTAATGATTCATCTCCTGAACAAAAGGGTTTTGGTTTTTTTTGCCACTTTAATTAAGAAATAGAGTACTCATATTTTATTCATGTCCTTGCTATCAAGGTTACAAATAATGTAGCTGTAGCTTAAACAGGAATGGTGTGTGATTTTCAGATTTTTAGATCAGCTGTCCCTTGTCATGTGTTTAGATGTATATCTTCTAAAATGTGCGTGCATAGATATTTTCTGGTGGAGAAAAGCAGCCCAGTTTGCTATTCTTCCTATTTCGGTTTAGTTCAGACTCCTGAAGAAGCTCCACAGCGGAAACGTTGTCTCTTTTCTTTCCAGCATGGAATAAACTTTTACCTGTTCCTTTGCAGCCTGCGCATACTGACACAGCTACCCACTTGTGTTTTTCGTTTTGGATAATGGTCACAACAATTTTCTGTTAGAGCCTAGACATATAATGGTACCCTTTAAATTTTTTCATACAAATGATTAACTGTAAGGCTAATTAAGCATAAGAATCCAGATGCACTACTTGTTTTTAATAACTTCTATTTAAATTAATTACATTTATTTTTAAAGAGAATTAATTTTTACATAAAACAACCCATTTGGTATTTTTTAATCCTTCTTTGACTTTGAAAGCCTTGAGAAGGTGCTTTCTGTTGCCTTTTAATAGGTTCTTAACTTTTCTTATGGATATTGGAACTCATCTCCATGCTGAACCTCTCTATCTCCCATCTATATAAGGGTTTGTGGTCTGCTTTTATGAGCTCATACTTTCCATGTTCTACCAACCAAAAGCTCTGATTTTATATGTTCTCTTTACATCTCTTAACATCTTTATTGAGGCTTTGTGTTGTTTTACTGTAAAGGTCATGAAGACTAAGCTTGATCTTCTTAAAAGAAGATACCAGTTGTCACATAAAATGTCTTTGAAGTCTGTCTGTCCTTCGGTTTTACTTAGGACACCAGGACCCTAAGCAGAACTGAAGTATTTCTGTTTTTTCCTATAGTAGTATGTGTTACTATAATGATACTATATACAAGGAGTTATTTCAGTGCCCATTAACACCAGCAGTATTTGGGACAGGGTACAAAATCAAAATAACATTGAACAGAAATAAAGAAATGAAGCTGAAGAAAAAGGAGAAAAGTTGCATACAGTACATTAATTAAAAACCTGACCGAACAGATATGTCTTTAGATTTAAAACTGTAAGAGTTAACAGGGAGCGAGTTCCAGAGTTGTGGAGCAAGTCAGATGAAAGCACATGCCCAGAGATGCTTTTACCAATACAGTGATTGGGTGTGTAGCACTTTAAGAGTTAGAAGTAGAATTTTGAACTGATTGCGCTGCATAATGGGGAGTCAGTGAACACGTGTCGGAAATGGCATTAGAAGTCAAGCAGCTGATTTTTGAACCATCACACAGGGGACACAGAAAAATAAACACAGTGTTACTAAGAAAGGTGAAAAACTGTACTTTTTACATGTGTTATGAAAAAAAAACTCATAAAAATATAAACCTGGTACTCTTGTAATTAACTAAACCTTTTATTTATTGTATACTATTTGAACTAAATTAAAGCACTAACTAAAGAATTAGGCAGCTGCTGTGTTCTACTTACTGGCAGAGCAGAAAACGCTCTCCATCTTAGACTGCAGCTGCTGACTTACTGTGACTCAGCCTGAGGTTTTCTTTTGACCTCACTCCTCCCACACAGGTCCTTATCCCTTTTCCCAAGGCATCATTTCTGTCTTATCCTTGGTCTCTTGTGATGACAGTCCATGGGTCTGCCTTTCTCCTAAAGTACCACTGTACTCTCTAGCATAGATGGGAGATGCACTTCATGGTTCACAAATGTCTGTTGTAGTTATTGACCAAAGACACATAAAAGGGGCCTAACACTATCCCACTTGAGAAAATGTGTAACATTACGAAAGAACCGGCTTCATCGCTTCACAAGCATCTTTCACACACAAGGCCACTAAAGCAGATAAGTCCCAGCCACAGCTGGCAACAGCTCTCACACCCACACAACATCAACGGTGTCTAGGTAGCTCTGAAGACACAGCACCCACACGCGCATCTCCGATAGCTTCACTAGCACAAATGCTAACAACAAAGTCTATATTCATAGCAGTTTCACACTATTTCTTTGTGACATTGTGATAATGTATAGACAAAAGCTGTATGTTTGATAGAGTATTATAAAAATGGAGAGAAAACAAATCATGCATTTTTTTAGGAATGTAGGTCATTTTTAAACATCTCTTAGTTGTGAACAAAATATCTCCTATTAAACAAAAACAAAAAAATACACATTTTAGGAGTTGATTGTATCTAAATATACTGTACAATATGAAATATGAAAAAGTCTGCTGGTAAATCGATGCTATAGTCTTTTTGCCTTGCGATTTTCCATGACTTTGCTATCAATTGTTAATAGAGTAACACAGACTTCCTTGTGACCTGGATTTAATACATTTTGAAAATTGCTTAATTCTAATTTAATTAATTCATTTAGAACTCCAGATAATTTATACATTATTTAAAATGATATATAATTTATTATAATAGAATTTTTTATATGTATAATTGAATAATTAATAATTAACTTCCTCAATGATGAGAAAATATAAAATTTAGCTATATTGTTATTAATCCAAATCATGGAATTGCTGGGTTAGGTATGATGATAATTTGCCATTCTGTTACTAGAACATACACCAAGCTAAAATGCAGTATGAGAATATAACATAATTTAATAATATAATGTTTAATCAACACAAATGCGTAAAGTAGGTAGCAGTAGAAGTAGCGGTAATAATAATAGCAGTATGTTCCTGATTCTGTCCGTCAGCCGCTGCTGGGATATGTCGGCTCAAGCCAGTGCATCAGGCTTCCCTGCTCTAACCAGCTTCCTCAGACACTTGTTCTGAATAGATGGATATTTTTGCTTTTCATTGGTTCATATGTTGATCCATTAATCCATCCATCCATTTTCAAAGTGCTTTATCTAGTACAGGGTTGCGGTGGGGAGCCAGAGCCTATCCCAGCAAGCACTGGGTGAAAGGCAGGATGCATTCTGGACAGGACGCCAGTCCACTGCAGGGCACACACAGTCTCACCGGGGCCAGTCTCAATCTCAATACAGCATGTCTTTGGACTGTGGAAGGAAACCGGAGCACTCGGAGGAAAAGCAGGCAAACACAAGGAGAACAGAAACTGAATGTGCAAAGCACTGATAGCACTCCAGGAACAGAACTCGGGGCCCCAGCTCCACAACGTAGCAATGCACCACGCCACTGTGCTGCTGCCCACTGTGGATCACATCTGTTCGAAACATGAAAGACACTATAAAATGGGAAGAGTGTGGAAGAGATGTTCACTAATATTGCCCTAATACTTATCTGCACTCCTATGTGATGTAAACTCATATAACATCACATTCTGGACCCTCTTTGGGGATTTCAAAGATAAATGTGTAGTGGCCTTTAGTTATGCACAATACAAAACATAAAAATGGCATAAGAGCTGTTCATTACATCCAGGTACTTATTTTCAAAACTTTCCAGGAAAAAGTCCCCGCTATACTACACTGCTTTGGGAGCTTCAGCTTTGTGTTTTTATATCATGGATTTTTAATCATTTTTCTAAGTTTCTATTTTCTAACTTTCGGAGGCTCTGTGAAAATACCAAACGACTACCAAGCAATTAATAATGTTAATTGCAGATAATTTCAGGGTAGGGGATAATTGCACAGTAGGAATGTTTTAACGTATACTCTGTACTCCTTTTATGCATTTTTGTTACATTTTAATTCATAAATGTTAATATATGGAAGATTGTTCTTGGCTAATTCAATGTGTGTATAAACTTGGAGTTAAGTATTTACACCCACTCCCTGGATTACACAAGGGCTCTGTTTCTCACGTTCTTTACATTACCCAGATTTTAAAGAAGTCAGAAGCAACCCGTTCTGAGCAGTTTCACTGTCACACCGGGAGACAGAGAGCAAGAGAGAATGTAGCAGCAGCTAGTACTCCATGAGGTTGCAAGAGAGAAAAGAAACTTTATCCTTTATATACGGGAGAAACGGGAAATAACAAGGAATGGAAAAAATATATTGCATAATTAGAATAAATATCAAGCATAGCTTACACTTAAAAATGGTCTACACTAAATAAAAACAGTATTAACAAATGTATATTGTACATTTCATTAAATTACACTGTACTGTCTGCTAATTAAATACTAAATAAAATGCATGTTAAATGATGAAAATAATGGTCACCTGGGTGCTTCCCTGACATGATTGCTATTCAGGTTATATGAGTTACTCAAACATTTCAGCAAAAAAGCACCATGTGATAACAGGGGAGCTGTGGGAGTGACACACGTGTGCTCTGCACTAATAAACCAAGGAAGGAACTTGCAACTCTATGTGCCCTTTGTGTGTCATGAACTTTAGGCAACTTGAAAATGTTATTATGGGAGCCATGGGGGGGTTTTATGTAAATAAGAACGTATGTAAGTTGACTCTTATGTAACCAAGGAAGAGTGTGTATGTTGCAATTTTTTTTCTATGAAATCGCATATCTAAGAATAACTTTTCTCAAGAAGCGCTTTTCTTCAGCCAGTTTCTTTTAGACACATGATTTTATTTGTCGTTACGACAAGGTCAGACGTGCTTGGTGAGAACACTGGAAGGTCACTGTTATGCAGTTATGTCTGTTACTTTCAAGATGAGATTATTAATATAATACAGT
Source organism: Atractosteus spatula (assembly GCF_055471065.1). Lineage (NCBI taxonomy): Eukaryota > Metazoa > Chordata > Actinopteri > Semionotiformes > Lepisosteidae > Atractosteus > Atractosteus spatula. The sequence continues at coordinate 24,829,270 of NC_142720.1, read as the reverse complement.
ACATTAAAAAAATGTATTTTGTTTGGTTCTTTGTGCAAGTGATATATGGTCAGTATTGTATAGTATTTGTCTAATACATTTACCATTTTCTGTCTTCTTTCCCCTATATTTTACAGATCAGTGCACTGTGACAAGAACATACCTGTTTCTTCATAAGTTTTGGTTTTTCAGTACTATCTATTACTTTGGCAACTGGGCCTTTATTGCGGTAAGCCATTACTTTAACATTTACCAGTTATTAATAAGGATACATAAATTCCTGTATTGATGTGATACATACAAAAATATTTGCTTTTTACTTATTTATGCCAGGATAACACTTTTACAATTCGACAGACATAACGCAAGTAAAACAATAAAGATTGGAGTCGGTGACTGTGATTAACTCAGCAAAGCTTAGGTATTAGTCATTCTGTATGAGAGTAATGTGTTGTTCATTTTATCATTGCGAACAGTGTTGTAATTCGAGAGCTCAGGGAGAGTGTTCTTAGAGTGTGTCTGCTTGGAAAACTACATTGTATTTTGGCTGTTAAGCCTTCTTTTAGTGTAAAGAAAGTTTAATGCAGAAGACTTAGAATTTAGAAATCCATCTCACCTGAAAAATCCTAAACAGTTTAATTGTTTTTTCCCCCTTTCTTCTACTTTTTGTAGAGTAGAATTATTCTTTACTTGTTCCTTTGCATCTCCACACTGTAACCTATATATTTTTTTAAAAAGGCTCTTCTGTGCACACAGGTGTTCTTTGTTGGGTTGCTGGTATCTTGCTGCAGAGGAAAAAAGTCAGTGATTGAAGGTGAAGTGGAGGAGGATGACTCTGATTTCAGTGATGAGGAATTCATGCATGTTTAACATTTCTCACGGTGGAGAATCATTGAACCTTTATGGAAATTAAGTCAAGAAGCCTCATTGTTAATGTCAGATTCACTGGGTGTCACAACTATAGATATGAACAGAGGATTTATTTAAGTGTGTTCTCCTTTTTCTCCCCTTTGTCAGTTATGAGTTTTATATTTATTTTCCTCCTTCTATGTCTATATCATGTGCATATTAGCAACATTGAGTATTTGGGAGAAAACATTTGGATTTAATATGACTTAATTATTCCACATTTCCACATTAGGTAAAATATACTAATTTATAAACCTTGTGTTTATGGTTTTATTAAGTCTTGAATTGAGTTAAAGAGAATTATACCAGTATCACACACAGTATACAATATACATAAAATAAATGGTATTACCCTATAATTTTATCTTCTTACAATTAACTGCATTTTGGTTGTTTTCATTCTAATACAGATCCTTCCATATGAGGTACATAGTATGATGTGAAGTTTTGCGGTTTCTAGAATTTCTATGTTGCTGAGCATGTTTTCTTTTTTAAAAGCGTTTTGATTTTTTTCTTCCTGTTGTGTTGAAAAATAATTGTACAGTTTTGCAGATTTTTTCTGTGGATCATGCCTCTTTGCACTTCTAATAAAGAATAAACTTCAGTGCTTTATGAATTGCAGTGTTAACTTTGCATGACTGTGATAAATGTTCTTGCTATGTAACTGTCACAAAAGACAATTTACGGATTCATCAGCTAACAGACTCCAATGAAACCTGATGTTCTGTTCACCACCGAAAAACAAAGGCTGCCAATATCAAGTGCAAAGACAATAAGAAAAACAACTTTCTTTTGTTTTTAACATGATCCATGAAATGTTACTACTTCGGATTCAACAGTTTTTCTGTTATGAAAAAGAAATATTTAAAGGAAAGGAACTTGATATTTCTATTCATAACTCTAGATGTGTTTTACATACGTGGTTATTTACAGTTTAAAATATAAATGAGATCAATTCCAGATCCAGTAAGAGAAAATACTAACCTTTCTTATTTTTCTGCTACGAAGAATAGTGCTTCAATTATTGTTAGATCTGAGCTGGGACATGCTGGCAATGTGAACCCATGAGTGAGATAAGATTGTTTTGCAGACGTACTTCCTTGTGTGAACTCTGCATGTGTGCCTGTTGTGTGCACGGAAAGTTAATGAGGAACTGTCATGAATTTAATACGAGTTAAGGGCCTGAAGGACTCGGGAATTAATAATTCCTAATGATGTTTTTGTTATATGGTTGGCTTCAATATTTTATTCTGTGTTTCTAATTGGCAATGAGCTTTGCTTCAGTTTTCAGGGTAGTTGTTCTTGATTCGGTCATTGGGAATCTATTAAAAGTTTCTTAGATTTTCTGACAGGGACACAGATTATTTCACAAAGTGAAGTCCTTTAGGGAAAAAAAACAGTTTTTACATAAGGAGACTGGCATTAAATGTAAAGTGAATACACGAATGACACGACAAGAACTCTGTTTGGCTTATATATACTTCTCAGTTGTGAGTTTGAGGGGGAGCTGTAACAGTGTTAAACTGGCACAAAACAGCTGCAGAAGGCACAAAACAAAGAAATGTTCTTCCTATGTAACTGTCACAAAAGACAATTTACGAAGGGTTAAGATAGTAATACATTATTTTGAAATCTATAAAAATAAACTGTAGTTCTGTAAAATTTAAAGACTTTAATATCACCTCACCGTACTACATCAGTATGATTACATTATTACAGCATAGGTAGTGAATAGTTTTTGTGCTTATGTGCTTCAATCTGATCCCATGCATTCATGGTTTTGTACTGCAACACCTGCAGCCAGCAGACATTGGTCTACTTCTGTTTTTTTTGGTTTCTTATCACAGTATTTGCATTATTATTAAGATTAGTCATAGTTGATATACTAATAGGTGAGATTATTTTTTACATAGTCTAAGCTTTGTTTTCCAAACTTAGTTTTATTCTTACTGTTTTATTCAATTATGCATTTTAATGTACATTTTATAATAGAGTTAAACATGTTAGATTTCTTTGCTAAAAATATTTCCATAAGATAAAGATCAGGCATTTTTCTTTGTTTGGGGGGGGGAGCGTGCTAGATTTCCTTCAGTATCGTAGAGCACCTGTGTTCAGCATGCCTAGAGGACTGTCCTTTAGGAGCACAGCATGGAATCTAAGCTCTGTTTTCTATGCTGTGTAAATAGTCATGAAGCCAGAGAGAGTTTGATGATATTTCCCCATGCCCTTACAACAGAGTAACAATAAGAGACAAAGGCAATTTAACTGTGCTTAACTTCTGTGTTAAAAATGTGATCATATTTGAGTACACATCTTTATATGTGTACGCACAGCGTAACTGTGCTGCAGTCTGAAGACATTTCTAGTAACGCCGAAGCTAAATGCCTACAAACCTAATTCAATATGGAAATGTTAGAAAACCAGAAACTTGGGCACTAAACATATACAGAGGCAGATAAACATTTTCACCAATGAAAGACACAATCTTCTAGGCTTCTAATTAAGCTACTGTTAATTTTCCACCAGATGGCAGCACCTTTTTGAACCACACTGGGTTCAGTTCTAGTGAATTGTTTGTGGAACAATGGGCTAAAGGTAGCCTGCTAATTAGTAATGGTTCCCCTGTGGTTAGTTGCTCTTTAGTTATCTCTGGACTGATATTTAACAGGAGTAATGTGTGTTATTAGCTCACAGCATTAGGCTGATGTGTTGCTGTTAAAGGATGGTTATGTTAAATTTAATGTCATCTTATGTGATGTGTTATGTATACTATAAACAGAAAAGTGCTTAACACATGGAACTTAAAATGTAATGAGACCTTGGTACATAATCTAGTCAAATCTGTATTTTCTCATTTGAAATGGAAAGCCCAATGGCAGAGCTGGGATGTTTTCAGTTTGCTTTCTTGACCACAGATGAATAGTGATGGAAATGAAAGTAACCACAGTGCTTGATTGTCCTTTTTATTACATCAGAACAAATACTTATGTCTTGCAACAGTATTCACCCCTTCCAATTATGTTGTTCAGTAGCAAATGATGTAACACATTTTTAAAGTGAATGTTTTTATTCCAAACTTGAATGCTTAAACTGAACCCCTTCATGAGTAGAAGTTAAATGTCAGCATTTAAGCATTAAGCAAAATCAAAAACTAAAAGGTGTTGATTGCATAAGTATTTACCCTTTTTTGCTTTTGCAAACCTAAATTAGGTCAGATGCACTAAAGTATTTTAATAAATCACATAATTAGTTGAGTGGCCTCTGTCTGCATGTACAGTAATAATAGTGAATCTCATCATTTCAGAATATACATATCTGTTTTTATAATGTGCTGTATACGGTCAGGTAGTAAATGTTAAGCAAAGATTTACCCGTGAAGACCAAAGAAATTCAAAACCACTCAGGAATATCCAGGATATGCCGTTTATACCTAAGGAGATGAACTGTCTTTAGAGGTCTTTCTTTCTATGGTTCCAGTGATGTGTTCTTTTCTAATTGATCGTCACAAAATAACTCTAAAAGCAGAAGTCAGATGAATTTATTGCCCTTAACTCCTTCAAAACCCTTTGGTAGTCCAATAATGCTCGGAGACTAGGAGCAGTTTTTTAGAAAGTGGCAGAATTATAAGCCTGAAACCTGCTGACAGTGACAGAAATTCTGCAGACCGCATGGAGACTTAAAAGGAAACAATCCTGAGGGAGCAGAGAGAAATTAAAGACATTCTGAAAAAATGGAGCTGAAACTCGTGAACACATGAAGCCTTCGGTGAGAGGCTCAGAATATAAGGCCAATATGTGTCTAAGGCAGAATAAAGAATATTAGATCACAAAGACTAAACAAAACTGAAATGGGGATCTGGAAAGGGCTGGAAGAGCTGCATGACTCTACAAGAAACTCCATCAACGCAGCATGTAACCTGCACATTAATGCAGTTGTTAATAAAGACATCAAATGTTTAACTGGCAACTTTGTTAACAATTTGACAGAATAGGTTCAACTCACTTGTAATACTGCAGTGAAAGAAAAGTATTTTTTCCTCATTGCACTTGCACTGTTAAAATAAAAAGGAACATCTACCTGTTGCCATCAGATCTTAAGATCTTCTTAATAACCCTTTAATATAATTGCCTGTAATACTGGTAAATTTGGTTGCTGAAAATAATTATAGCTATTACAGTAGAATAAAGATAGACTTTTGAGAGAGTTAAAAGCATGCTGATGGCATGTAATATATTGAAACCTTGTACATTTCATAGTATGATGACACTGGGATTTTTATTCTCATTGACAAAGCAGTAAGTGATAACGTTTGAATGATGTGGTCTCATTCATAATATTAGTAAATTGTAAATTTATTTTGACACTGGCTCCTTCTACATATTTAGAATGGCTGTTGGCCAGAAATTAGATTTTTATTGTCCGGGAAAGTAGAGAAATTGTTTACTGACACTAGTTACTGTTAAGTACATGAGAATGTTTATAAATAAGAGAAAACTGTTCATTCCATCTCTAGCCCATTATGATAATGTTATATCTTAAAACTTTCTTATTTGGGTTAATTGAAGTATTGTACATTTATGTCTTATTCAGCCACTTTGATCAGCTTTTAAAAATATGATGAATGGTAGAAGTCCCCTTTGTTTTACATCGTGGCTGGTTTAGTATTCTGTTCACCATCTAAATGAAATGCCTGTCCTCTGGAGATTTCCTGTGGAAAATACCCTTTGCTAAACAATGAAGCCTTCAAGGCCTATCGGGCATAATGCAGCTTGACAGATTGAGTGTTTAAAGAAAGCTTTTTGTATAGTACTTTAAAAGGTTTTTTAGTGATTTACTTACTCAGAAGTGTTCACTGCACGAAGAGATCACTTCCCAGCAGCTGATCCACTTGTACTTTCACCGAAAGGTTCAGTATCACACGTCATAATATATGCTTCTAGTTGGCTTTCTGTCTGGCTGCTTTCTTGACACCAGTGTTATGTTTGGGTACTCCTTAGTTAACAACATTCAAGAAAAAACCTCAGGAAAAAACGGTTTCAATCCATGCACATTTTTTAAACAAGCAGCACGTTATGTGCTCACCCACAGAGCCTCCGTTTTCACGTTTCTTCTGATGATGTTGAGTGTCCTTATCCTTATAAATAATATTAATTTTATTGAGGTTGAAGGAGAAGAATGAATTAAACACTGCATAATTTGAAATGGTTGGAGGAGAGTTCTAGCTGCAGAAGATGGTGAGAGTGCTTGATGAAGACTGAAAAATCCTTAATTTCAGAGGAGCATTGCTCATGGAACTAAATGCAGCAACTGGGATTCCTCGAGGAGTAACATAGGCTGGAAATGCTTGGTGCTGAAGGCTGCTTAGTTGGCACTTCAGGGAAATGCTGCAGGAACCAGCAACATTTTGTTAAAGTATGGGATGACTGGAGGGATGGCTGTTTGAGCTCAGGACAGATTCTAGGTCCAAGCAGAACCTCAAAGTAAACTGGTAATGACGCAATGGTACCGTTCGGAAAATGTCGCATTTCAACCTGTTACAGCACAACTGTACTGGCAGTGTTTGTGTGACAGTTCCACTGCAGTGGTGGTGAGTAGCCAACAGTCAGCACAAAACCACTGGTGGCAGTTGAGTGGAGTGGCTCAATAGCATCTTTTATTTTTAGAGATCGAAGAGGTGCTTCTTCAAAGTGGCACTAAAAAGGCAACTCCATACTCCTTCAGGTTCCTGTGCAGGTGACTCACCAGTCTCTGATACTGGGCTTTTGATTTTCTTCCTCCTTCTTTGTAGTGTTGCACGGGGAGATCTGTATCTGCAAAGAGCAAATGCAGAATAGTATAATTTGTAATCAATCCCAGCGAGAACAGCAGGATGGGCATAGAAGATCCCAAATAAGGATAGATGGCGACTATCCAGCTGGAGTTCCATCTCTTTGAAGAAACCCTTCTTCATTTGGTTTCCTGGAGAAAAGCATGGGAAAGAGTTCAAATATCAAATGCCATAATAATGTTGTGACACTGCTAGAAATAATTCATCATTTGTTTTAGGCGTTTGGACTTCTCAATTATGGAAAAAGGACAAAAATTCCATACTCAATTGTTTACTCTCAATGAGTGATTTTTTAATAAAGAAATAAATGCAAAAGAAATAGGAAACAGTGAAAACACTCAAAGGGCCATTGTCAGGATGTTTGTATGTTTTTCCTCAACATCGCCACAGCGGTATTTACATGGTGCATGATGCATTCCTGAGGTGTGGGGGGCAAGGCCTGGCCCCTCTAGAGTGAGAGGTTTCCCACATTAGTTTTTTTCTATTTCCTTCTTTGTACATTGCAAAACAACAACTCTGGAATCAGTCCAGAGAAGAGCAACCAGATGCAGTCCCAGATTCAAAGGAATGTTCTACACTGACAGGTTACATTACATGTACAGTAAGTGCATTGCTGTCTTGCAAAGGGTTGTGCCACGGCTTACTTAGCTAACCTAATTTGCTTATGTTTTTAATTAACCTTGTGCTTTTATTGTGATGTCTTGAATGAAGATGGCTTAAATATTAAGATAGATTTTTAAAGCCAATAACACAATGATGATCAATATATCATGACAGTTCCTTAATTTACATCTTGTATCACAGAAGTGATCGATGCAAAGCTACCTAATTCAGTAGGTCTGGTGTGTTGGTGGCAAATATAGTCTGTTTGCTTTATTGAGAGTTGCAGATGATTGTGTCATCTTTGTATTTCTAGTCCTCCTTTGTAGCTGCAGATAATACAACTAATATTATCTGTCTCCCTCTCTATCCCAGGCTAGTGCTTTGACTGAATTACATTTACAGCTAACCTTCCTGACTATGATTCTTCCTCCTTCGGGCATTTTGCCAATCCAGATATGAAATGCCTCTGCTCTTCTCTAGCAGTCTTTTGCATTAAGCAGCAATCTGAACGCTTGAAGTATATCTCTCCTGACATCAGGCAGTGGTTGCCAGTTGCCATTCCATTTCCTTATTGTCTTTGGAGATGCAGTGAAGCCCTATTACCCCTAAACAAGACATGCTGACAGCCGATAAGCATGTTGTTGCACTAAATCACAACAAGGGAACATTACTTTGAATTACAACTGGCAGGCTTTTATATAATAAAAGCATATTCCGGCATAGAAATTCTGTGCTGTGTTGTAGATACATTAAGAAATGCCACACAGTGCTGCTAAAAACTACAATAATTACAAAAATATTTTCATCAAAATATGCTGTTAAACTAAATTAAAATACTAATTATTGAGTAGTTAGGGCCTTCTTTTGCTTCTCAAGGTCACTATGGATATTACTGACACTGTCCCTTCTAGGCCATTTAACCTGTAATTTGTTTATGGCTCTCATGTAGATGTCATCTCCTGTAATGTACAATGTACAACAGTGAAATCTAAATATAGGGCAATTAAAAAAGTATTAACAGGGAATCAGATAGCCTTTTTTATTGCGCTCTCGATGTCTATTTGTAAATGAATCAAGATTATAATCGAAGGATACTTTTTACTGTAGATGTATCGCAGTGGAGGGTATTGCACCCTGATATTGTCATTGAAAGGGTTATTAAAGAGAGGAAATGAGGAGAAAACATGGAGAGGTGGGATGAAGACCGGAGGACAGAAAGCACTAAGGGTAAGGACAAAGGGAAAATGGGACATGACTGAATTGTTCAATCAGATCATAGCTCTATGCAAAGATTACAGTGCTTACTGCAGGCCCTAGGTTCTGGCCTACTGGAGGCTTCCAAACAGCTCATTCATAGTCATGGTGATAAAAGAAACACAGTACTTTAAAATAATAAGTAATAGGTTTATTCCATGCTGAAAAAAAGAAGAAAGAGAACACAACGTTTCGGCCGTGGAGCCTTCTTCAGGTGTGTCTTCAGGTGTGTTGTTCCTTTGCAGCCTACGCATGCTGACGCAGCTACCCACCTGAACTTTAAAATAATGATAGATCTCCCAGCATGAATGCAGTTCAAAACCATAAAACCTTAAAAAGAGAAGATAAAACTTAGAACAGAAAGATTTCAGAATGGTCAAGTTCCAATTCCAAATCTTGAATCACCATACCATGAACACTTGAATAAAATTAAGTGCTGTGAAAATTTATTTATGTTATCACCAACAATGTGAGGCCACTCTGCACAATATTTTTTGTATTTAGGTTAAATGACAGACCAGATCTGCATTTGCATTTGTTAACTTGAAGAGTAGTTCTGAATATTTCGGTTCCTAAGTACTATACAGAATTGAATGTGAAAAAATGGGAGTTCATATTCAAATTTGCAAAACAAAATTAAACTGCCAGAACTAGATCCTTTTTTTCAGCTTTTGCACATTTTCATTTTGTGGTGTTATACACTATATTGTGGTGTCCGGTAGGGAGGCGGAGCTCTTAAAACAGGGCAACTCATTGCCCCAGTAACCACAGCTGGGTGGAGTTTGAGCTCTAATGAGCTGATTTATGAAGGAGAGAGCCAACTAGTCACTGAAGCTTAACTCAAATAATGGGAAAAGTGACAGTGAATGAAAACAAGGCAAGAAATCATGGAAGGGACCAGAATGTTGTTTCAGAAGCAGGAGGCTCCTACAGTAGCAACAAAATTGCTATCAGTGTTGAGGGCGAAGCTAAGTAACCACAAGTGAAGGGCTCAGCAAGGTGAGGGATCTCAACCTGGATAACAGAGGAGATCAGCGGAGAAAAGGGCGTGGTCAAGTCGGCATGAGAGTCTGCAAGCTGACAACCCAGTGGTCTCTGACTATGTGTCCTGGCTAAAGTCAAGGGGGACAAAAACATTACCACTCTTGGAGGAGTTGCGAAAGATAAAGCCCCCCAGCAGACTGTGAGGGGTGTGTCCGGAATGATGGGCACACCTGTTCATGCACCCATGGCCACCACTGCCCCCGAGGCATCACAGTTTTTGTTTTTCCATTATAGTGTAGTGTTTAGATATGATTTTGAACAATTAAGTTTGTTTCGGTATGTTAAAATCAAACTTTTGTAACTGGGTTCTTGATACCATCCTCAGTCCTCAGTCCTGAGGACCACGTGCCAATCAGGTTATTGAGATATTTGTATTAATTGTTATCATTTTTAACAAGAATTTCATATTCATTGTTTTCATTCTGGACATTCACTTAGAAATGTCAGATGTCAGCCTAATCATGAGCAAGATGGCGGCTCTCCAGCTCTCAGGAGTGGTGTTGGAAACGCAGTAGTAGCAGATATGGCATATGCACTTTGTCTCCTCACACATTGCCATCTGGACACAGCCACACTGTTCCAGCATGACACTGTCCCTGGTGAACAGCATGGCCTTTCAACAATTCTGTGACAAGAGTTTGAGATTTGTGCAACAGAACATGTTGAATTCTGTGATAGATCTTTTAAAACATAATTAACCTGTTTTATCGTTATCTTCATTTTGGTCATTATCAAAGTAAGTTCACTGTACTTGCTGAAACCTAATTTTAATACACCAAAACATTTGTTTAAATTTTACTAACCTTTATTGCAGTACTGTAGTTTGCTTAGATTCTCAGAAATGTGTGAAAGAGACGAAATATGCAGAGTGTATATTGGTACCTCCCCTGGCTGAGGGAGTTTGCCTTAATACTGAGAGTGCCCAGACCCCCCAGACAGAATCCCTTGTTTTGAGTGAAGCATTGATGTTGTAGAGACAAGCAGTCCTGGATGAACACAATGAATGTAAGATTTCAGGATCACCAAATGCGAGACACACCTGTCTGCGAAGGAGCAAAGTGCAGAGTGCTGAAAGGATGCGTGTAGTTTGTTTGACTCATATATGCAGGCGAGCAGAAGTGTGCAAGATTAGGACCTAATCATCCTTCTGAATTTCTCTTATAACATTGTTCATTTAATCCTGTACATTTTTTTAGAATGCCAACAACAACAGTGTAACTACCTTGTTGGCTAAACTTGTCAGGTCTCAGAAGATAAGTGAAGTTGGGTCTGGATCTGATGTTCTCCAGGTTTTGGACATTTCTAGCATCTGTGCTGCTGCAGTATATTCCAAGGGTATCTGCAGTTCCACATTGCCATGTGTCCCCTAGTACTGTAGATAAAGGGTCTTGCTTGACATGCCACTTGGGATTGAGTCTGTAGTAAATGAAACAATGAAATTCCCTCTATAAATCAGCATGTTATTGAAACTCAGTTGAATACCAAATGCCCGGCTGACCTTTGGACGCAGTGGTGCTGCAGAACTCTAGGCCATTGCTTCACATAAAGCCCATTGGCACTCTGTAAATGTCAGCCACGTATCCCTGCTGAGCCCATGTTTCTTCTTTCATAATCAAGTCTTATTAGAAAAGTGATGGGCAAATCTACCAGTGACATTGCCATACTTCTGGGCTGCTGTTGGAACTATATTGATCCTCCATTTCCATGATTTTCTTTTTCCTCTGTACAGTTTTGCCTAGTACAGTACAGTATATGATTGTCTACATAAATAGATCACTAAAAGGAAATGACTATGAAAATAAAATGTCTTAATATAACATAATTCCATGCTTAATATGCATAATTCCATGCAGTTTTTCTAAGACAAAAATGTCTATCTTCACTGTATTCAGTACAAAAAACAAAGCAATGTATTAATATTGTCTCTGTTGAGTCAGAATCCTTTGATTTCTACTCTTTGAACTGTGACTTAAAATGCCTCTTAAAATTATCCACCCCTCCTTGCAAGCTTTCTATATTTTGTTGCTGTCTGAACTTGCGATAGTAACACTGATATAACTTTATATTTAGAATTTTTGCAGTCTATTCCCAACTTGTAAAACTGTGAAACATTGAAAATGGGTAAATTAGATTTTTAAATAAAATTAGAAGGCTCTCATTTCCTTAAGTCTTCAACCCATCTGTCAGAGAATTCCAAAATCAATTCAGCGGGCAAGAGAGGGTGACAAAACTAGTGTAAGGGTCTATGTGTGTAATTAAAGTGAATATCTTTGATTTGTTGTATTGCTATATGATGTGTGGATTGAAATTCAGTGTCTATTCAGTGTCAAATTTAATTTCAAGCCACATATCATGCAGAGATACAACAAAGATACCATGAAAGCCCAGAACATTTGTGGATGAAGTATAAGGGAGGCAAAAGAGAAGGTTGCTCATATCCTTAGGTACAATGAAGTCAGTGAGGGAGCCCTTCCAAACTGAGCAGCTGACCCAGAAGAGATGTCACTATGAAACTAGTGATTTTGAATGATTTGCAAAGTTCTGTGTTTGAGGTGGGAGGCACTATTTATACATTACCAATATTCTAGTGAGCCTGAGCTTCATAACAGTAAGCCTTTTTACCAGGGGATAAACCTTTCAATCCATTCAAAGAATAGGACAAATGAAGCATCCCAAGTAGAGTATGACTGAGGCACTGGCTACTCAAGAGAGTATATGGAAGTGCACATCAGGTCCCACGTATTCTGTTGACATTTTCGAGGTACACTTACTCATACAATCAACAGTGTCGAGCTTTTAGCACACCGCTGTTACAATACACATCAAGGATGAGCAACTCTGTCCTCAAAGCACCCACCTCCAAATCATGCAGATTTGTTTTTAAAGCACTTTTCAATTAGCAGCTGGTTGTGTCCTAAAAATAGGTCTTATACACAGGAATTATACACAAAGTAGGCCTTTATATATTTTTTTATTTATTCAAAACAATTTGTTCAATGATTTAAAATGAGAACAGGAATGAAAACCCAATGACCTAGTATGACATTTCTGCCCTTGTGTGATTTGATCATGGCCACTCATGAGCTCAAAGCATCTTTAAACACCACTCTCTAGACAATGGCAAACTCTGGTTTGCTTAAAGACCATGCCTTCTTCATGCTAGAGGAGGTGTCTAAGCTGTCTTCATATCAAGGGTGTAATGTCACCTTCTTAACAAGCTCAGTACCTCTCACCCTGGTTACATTTGTTGCTCTTATAAGAATAAGAAGAATATAAGAATAAGAATAAACTATTCATAAAATAAGAATGTCAGTGTAATATAAGACATACTGTACAGTAAAACTCTGATATGAGTTGAGATGACACTCAAAAAATAAAAACTCACTGGAAATCGAACTACTCAAAAGTTAGAATTTCAGTGTAGCAGGCAATTCAGAGAATAAGAGGTCCACACAAAGAACAGTGACCGGGGTACAGAGTGAGGGAGACAAAAAAAGACAACAGTAGTTTTACAGCCGAGATTTCCTCCTGTTTAAAGCTCATAGACCCGGAAGAGGCTGTCCTGATAATAATAATAATTACCTCACTGTGAGCGGCATGTCCAACTAGATACCAGCAGATGCAAAATAGCTTTCATCAACTAGGCCTTATTGCAGGGCGCATGTTAGCTGTGCTGATAAACACCAGCTAGGGGATTGTAAGTATCAGTAGGTTAAATGGCTTTGCATGGTACAGATTTACAGTATCTGAAGACACCAGCCAATACTAATGAAGCCACAGAGAATTGCATTTCCAGTAGTTATGAAAACCACATTTTTTATTTCTGTTTTTCAGTTTGTTGTTGGGCCTATAAATGATAACATCTGCCTGTTTGTTACAGAATTTTATAAAATATACTTTGTTTAAATTAAACAGTTTAAAGATATGAAGAAGGCTCCACCGACGAAACATACAGTTTTTTGGAAAAAGTTTCTTCAGAATGAAAGGTAGCAATAATGTATTACCTGACTCTTGATTTAACACCCCAGAGAAAACACTCAAAATGTCACCAAAGAGTGAACAAACAGTATGCTGTCTCCCTGGAACTCATGTGGCTCACATTCTTCAAAGAGTAGACAGCTTCCTAAGAAACACATCTGTTGTTCATGTCAGGACAAATAATATTGGCATAAGCAGCACACTTTCCATATGAAATAAATTCAAGGACCTTGTAAAGAAGCAACAGAACAGGATTAAATTACTTTTTTTTTCTCAGGAATAGTACCTGGACCATACAAAGGTGAAAAACAGGAAATGTTGATCTGTAAAGCGCTCTCTACAGACATGATGGATTACATCTGACATAGATGGTCACCAGTTGGCTCGGGTCAGAGATCAGCAGAGAAAATCAAAGATCAGAATACAGGTAAAGAAGGTGTTGAATTAGCAGGTGACATTGATGTAATTGAAATTATGGCTAACAGAGAGATTAACCTGGATGAGTTGAGGTCTCAAAAGCTTTATGGGTAAGATTTATAAATAAATATCCAAAGGGCACCTGGTATGGAGTGAGCAACAAAATGGAGTTATTATTTTCTAAAATTGCCCCCATGGGGATGAATAAAATCTTCTGAATTGAATTGAATTATAATGCAGCCTTACTGTATATAATGAAATCATGGCCATATTTTGTGAAGAAAGAAATGCTTATGATTAGATAGTTAAACTGATGATAATAAAATATTACACGTAGCTAATGACTGTTTCCTCCTTAGTCAGAACACCTACTAGCAGTACTGTCTGTATTGATATTATATTGTGTTTTCAAATTATTAAAACTGTTCTGAGAGAATGATCAAGGCACTGAGATCATAATATGGTATGATTTAGTTTGAAATCTTAGATTGAAATTTAGTTTGAGATAGAGTTTGAAATTTAGAATTTCATAGCAGACTATGAAGGAATGAGACAGAGTTCAAAATATATACCATGGAACAGAACAGATTCAACCCAAAAGCAAACAAATCGAGAGTTTAGCTTCAAGCGATGGTCCAAATTTTTAATAATAAATAATAATAAACTTTATTTTATTTAGCGCCTTTAAAGGTGGCTTCTCAAAGTGCTTTACATAATGACATCAACAATAAATAAAAAGCATACACAAGATAAAACACAATTACAATACACAGAGGAGACCGTAGATGGTGGTACTAAGTATAGTAGGAACAGAGGGGTAAAAGCTCTTCTAAAGAAGAAGGTTTTGAGTCTGGATTTGAAGGAGTTTAGAGAAGGTGACTCTCTGATATCCTTGGGCAGAGAGTTCCAGAGCTTGGGGACATAACAGGAGAAGGCCCTGTCACCCATAGAATGTAGACGGGCTTGGGGGACTGTTAGGAGAGCAGAATTAGAGGAGCGAAGGCTGCAAGGTGGAAAGTAGGGAGAGATAATAGTTCAGACAGGAACTGAGGTGCCAAGCCATGCAGAGCCTTATACTGTAGGTGAGCATGAGAATTTTAAAGTCCACTCAGAATTTGACAGGACAGTGTAAGGACTCCAGGATAGGAGTAATGTGATCGCTTGCATTAGTCAGGATTCTGGCTGCCATATTTTGGACATACTGGAGTTTTTTCAATGTAGATTTAGATACCCCAGTGAGTAGAGCGTTACAGTAGTCAATTCGGGAGAACACAATTGTGTTGATCAGCTTTTCAGCCACACTTAGTGATAACATAGGGCATAGTCTAGCGATATGTCTGAGGTGAAAAAAAGATGTTTTAACAATATGCCGCATATGTGGGTCAAATGTTTAGCCAGAATCGAATATCACCCCAAGGTTTTTCAATTTAGACTGAAGCTCAAGTACAGAACCATCTACAGATAGGGTTACAGGACTGGCTTTACAAAGTTGATGGGGGGTGCCAATAAGCATGACTTCAGTCTTGTCACGGTTAAGATGAATATTTTAATAAAAACGTGGAGAAAGAAAATACTTCATATACTGATTAAAAGCAAACAAGAATAGGTTAAACAAAAGGAGTATAGTGAACTGCAAGCACAGGTAGAAAGTGCTGAGTCACATGCTAATTGGTGGAAAGCATGTGTAATGAACAGCTTGTATTGGTTCAACACTGCAAGCTAGTGACTTTCACAGTAGAGCCTCTTGGACTTGCACAGTTGAGCAATCCTGTTGATGACAAATTATTTACCTGTGCTTGTTTAAAAAATGTCAGTGTGTCTGTTTCAGAAAGATTTGTTTTTTCTTATTTGGTAACTGTGGTGCTGAGGATACCTCGCCTTTCCACACTTTTAACTACCACTGTATATACAGTATTCACACTTTCTGCCTTTACATTACATTCCCATATTGAGGAGAGGAAGAAAATAAAGTATCAGAATGAATGCCTCTGATATTTCATAGATTCTTCTGTGTTCCCTATCTCTCTGCTACCCGCATGTAACACTGTGCATTTGTCTACATTAAATGCCACCTATCTGTCTGTGTTTCTGGATTATCAGTCTGCTGCTTCTACAGTTTTTAATGCTCCTCCTTTTTTGTACAATTTGTAATTAAGCAACTAAATCAGAATCCAGATAACTGATATAAAGTGGCAAAAATATTAAAAATATGCAGCCTGGACTCCTTTTTGCTGGAAACCCAAGTGCCGTCATTTGAAACACAATGCTTAAGTCTTTTTTCCTGGAAAATAAATGTTACAATTTGGTTTTAGTTTTGATTAACTCCATTTATATGATAGGGTTTTGTAATGTTAAACTGATGTTTGTTGTGTGCATGTGATGTGCTGGGAGGTATTGGTACACATTTCTAGAAATATTTGGGCAAAGGGAGATTAATCAAGGAAGCACTTCCAATTGATTTGCTAACGAGATGAAACAGTTGTTTCTCATATGCCTTCCAAATACAAATTGAACAATGATAATTTTTTACTAGTTTACATTAAACAAGTGTCAGATCTGCATCTTCTCTTAAGTGTTGTGCAAATGATGTAACACCCTGCTAAATTTCTCTTTGCATCAGAGACCGTCTCTTAAAAGGCTCAACAAAGCTTCTCAGTTTTCTTTTTTTATAACTGAAGAATTGTTTTTCTTTTTTTATGGAAAAGCTTGAAATAACTTATTGCTTGAACCTAAAGAAGAATAAGATTATGCATAGTTAAGAAATCTAAAGAAAAAAGTATATGCCTTTCTGACATGGGTACTGTAGTAACACTAGTTTGAGAATTTCTACCACTTTCATAAAATAATATGCTCTTACATTAAAAGCATTATTGGTAGGAATAAAGAATATTTATAGTCAGAAAAGTACAAATGAAAAGCACTTTTCTGACTATAAATCCTGCTCTTCTCTGAAGATAGACAATACTGTTACTAAAATAGTGCAAATAAGTAGCATCTTCTCATTAATAATACAAAAGACAGAATGTTGCATCTCATACATCTCATATTGTTTTTTGTTGTTGGGTGGATTTGGGATTCAGATTCATAATTACTACCTACGTCTGAATGTAGGAAGGAAGGGAAAGGGAATTACTGAATGTGCTGATGTTCCTGTGTGGTCTAAATCATTTCCAATTCTGCTTTTGACCTTTAAAAACACAACTGAAAGTAAAGTGTCATTTTAAAATGTACACATCACGGCATATCAGAATTCTTATTTATGTTCTTTGAAGCCTTGCTTCATATAGCACTGCGCACTGTGTTTATCTCTGTGGGTGTTACTCTGCTGTTGCCATGTACTTCATTGCTGTCTGATGTAGTGCTGCATTTCCTGTTCATCAGATGCAGTAGAGATGCAGGCAAAATATCTTGCAGGGGAAGTAAGCCGTCAAATCAAAGATTACAGTCATTTTGATTTTATTAGTCACAAAGGTTTGGCATACTGCTTGAATTTTCTTTTTTGCCAAATGAAGACAGAATACATGTGATCTTCTCCCTTGAGGAAAACATTAAATTCTCCATCTGCAAAAAAAAAACTGCACACCACATTGCTTTCATGTACTTTATATAGCATCCTTAGCATCTAACTATAGAGGGTCTGCAGTCACGAGGCCCAGTGAGTAACATCCACTGTTTTGCCTGTGAAACATTACCAGTCACACTTCAGTACAAGCACAGCTTGATCAGCTCTTTTACCGTGTATTTTCATCTTATCACCGAATATACCAGAAAACCTGTTAAATGTATTATTGTCAAGTGTGATGCACATCCACACCCTCAGTTTTTGTTTATAATAATACTACCAGGTGTTTGGTGACACTGCAGTGTACGGAAAGTTTGTCAGTCTGCCCTGGTGAGTCCATGAGGGAATACAAGAAGCACTGACAGCTAGAGGTATTTCAGTGCGAGCTGGGTGAGTTATTCCGTGATGTGGCAGCTGTGATATGGTCTAAATTACTGCCAAGGTCATGTTTTAAATTTACCATTCCTGTACAGTATGTACGCTATTTAACTCAGCTATTGGATTTCTCTAACAGCTCCATTATAATATGTATATCATATAATAATTTAAGTACATGTGTATCTGCACCCAGTTAGAGCAGGAATCGCTGATGTCATTCAATACAATAGAAGCTGTTTACACATGATGACCTGGTGGAGTGAGCCTCCATTCTGAGAAATGCATTCAAACCAAACAGGAAGCCAGATGAATTAATTAATTCAACAGAAAGAGCTTTTAGAACCTAGTTTGTTTTAATAAGATACTGTATGTATATTATTAATCAGTTCTTAATACAGTGCTGTAATTTTATTTACTAAATATACTCTTCTTTGTAATAGAATTCAGTGACGCGCTGATGCCATTTACATTGAGCACAATGCAACTTAAAGGAAAGGGAAAATGGAAAGTTGGAACAGAAAAACATTTTTTTTCTCAAAGTTGCTGTATTGTCTGTTACTTCTCTCACAGAACACCCATTTTACACATAATTATTAAATACTTCAATACCAGCGTCTGCAATGTTTGTCAATGATGGCAGTTCCCTCCTTGCATTGCAGCTCTGTAGCTTGATGTCATCAGAAGCTGAGCCGAGCCGGGTCGGGTCAGTGCTGCGGTGGGAGACCTCCTCTAAGGAAAGCCAGGTTGCAGCTGTAGAGGCAGACCAGGTTTTTGTGCTCTTCTCTCAGGACCAGAATTTCCAAACCAAAAGCCCCAGTATGTTGACCAAAGACAGTGTGCTGTAGGAGGTGTCGTCCTTCAGGTGAGATGTTTTTGTAAGGTCCTGACATTCTTTGTGGTTAAAGATGACACTTTAAAAGGACAGAGGAGATGGTTTAATTCTGCTAAGGCATCGTATAGACTGGCATCCCTAAATTTTCCCATTAATTCTGGTGAACTACATTCTGCCTTCTCCAGTTGAAGTGCTGAGTAGTGGGGCTGCAAGTGCAGAACGTCTGCACATCACACAGAGCAGTGCCGCACTGGGTCAACTACAATACATGGAGCCCTTTGCATTGAAAAGTAATATAAAAATTATAAATTATAATAAGTAAGCATTTAATCACAATAGAATGCATTTCTTTAAATTGGTTATAGGTATTCATGAAATAAAACATTAACCGCTGTTCTGAGGTGATTTATTAATAATGGTAAAAGCCTAGGCAATTTCAGTACTATGGTCCCATATGCCTGTCTCATAGACAGCCAAGAAGCCTAATCCTTTCCCATTTCTTGTCTTCCAAAACCTTATGCTGTTTCTTCTCTGTACATGACTGAGATTAAAATCCACATGAAGTAGTAGCATAGAACAATGGAGCCAATGCATTTCCAAGATGGCACTGGCTTGATTTTGTTACCATGATTTGTGCAGAGGAAGCATTCCAAAAAGACCTTGTGACTTCGTCAAGGTCACCGATTAAGTGTGTCATTTCATCATCATAGAGATCTATATCCATATAGGAATATGGAAATGTGCTCTTGCTTCTATTTGTACTTTGTTTTTTCTTAGACTGTACAATAATAATAATAAACTTTATTTTATATAGCACCTTTAAAGGTGGCTTCTCAAAGTGCTTGTTTTTAATCTACTGGAAATTAACTCTGGGAAACCTCCAGACAAACGTCAGAGTTCTTCAACATTTAATTTATTCTCTTGCAAACTGAGTATTTTATTTCCTCTTTCACAAATGTGATGTGGATTGCAAATCCTCTTTCATGAAACTGACCCAGGTGTATACTTAGGGATACCACATCGATCTAATTCACTCCTGATAGCTCCTGTCACTAGTCTTTCTAGTGTTTATCTTCCACTGTGAAGGTACCCTCTGTAAGCTGTCTAATGAAAAAGAGGATACCACATTTTTCTGTTTCCAAGAAGAGTACTTCTGTTAGTAATATTTCAAGCTGTTCTTCACTGGAAGCAAACTATGGAAAAGCTTAGTGAAATTCTAGGAGTAGTTTTAAAGGAATAAAATTCCCCAAATAAAAATAGAAATATTAAAAACATCATTCATTCTACTTATTTAGAAGAGCAGACTGGTGAAGTAAGATGTTATCAGAGGAAGCCCAGTTTTTCTTTCCTTCCAACAAACATGTTGATATATTCTGACAACTGAAAGAATCTGGCTTCTCTGTGGAACAGGCTGGTGCTGTTCAGAGATTTCTGTAGTTTTCTGAGCATTACTCTGAGAGGCAGGACTGGGTCATAGCATTCACTGAACAGATGGCCAACATCAAACAAAACCATACTTAGCTGAGTAGACTGGTCCCTAATTCACTGAAGAGATCTTAATGCTTCTTTACAGAACCCTCTGCTTGAAACACAACATGGAAAAGAATTTCAACCAATTTCTCCTAAGTATAAATATAGTTGATTATGCTGTAAAAGGCTTGGTAAATGTATGCTCAGGTTAAATCCATGATTCATTATTCAGTTTTCACCTGAGCACACTTCTTCCTGGCATTTAAAAGATAGCACATGGTGTTTCCAGCTGGTCACAGGACCATTGTGCATGCTGCATTGATTGGCATTAATCAGTGGAGCGTTCTAGGACAGAAATGATAGCCATTGCCAGAGGGTAAAAATGACTAGATAGAGTTTGTACTAAAGGTTGCTGCTGGGGTGTGTGATAGGGCCCCTCCTTCGTGCTGTCAGCCATGAGCCATTTACCTCTGTGTCTGCAGTTCCAGTGCCTGACCCCTGGTGCATTTTCCAATCGGCAGGTGCCGTGGTAGCTCAGACGGCAAGGGCGTCTAGCTCCTTACGGGAAGATAGATAGATAATACTTTATTAATCCCGTAGGGAAATTGATGTGTTACAGCAGTCCAGCCCAAGACAAGCAAAACAGACATCAGAATAGTTATAAAACAAAAGACAACAAAATAAATAAAAATAAATAAATACATAGGTGTGTGCAAAATGTGCTGATCATAGTCACTGTAAAAACAACAAAATATGTGCAAAATGTGCATAGGTTTATATAGACTGATTGTCCAAAAAGAACAATGGAGTAAACATGCTGTCCATAGAGGAGCAAATGAAGGGCTAACAGTCCTAGCCTAGGGCAGCGTTATACACCCTGACAGCCGCCGGGAGGAAAGACCTGCGGAAACATTTCCTTGAACACTGTAGCTGGAGCAGCCTGTTGCTAAAAGTGCTCCGCTGCCCAATAACAGTCCCATGAAGCGGATGAGAGGTGTTGTTCATGATGGCTGTGAGCTTGGTCAGCATTCTCCTCTCGGCCACCACCTCCATGGGGTCAAGGCTCATCCCCAACACAGAGCCAGCCTTCTTGATGAGTTTATTGAGCCTATTTGCATCTTTTGTCATGATGCTGCTGCCCCAGCACACAACAGCGTAGAAGATGGCCGCCGCCACCACTGATTCATAAACAATGTGTAGCAGTGTTCCACACACACCAAAGGACCTGACTCTCCTAAGAAAATAGAGTTGGCTCTGACCTTTCTTGTACAGGGCGTCAGTGTTACCAGACCACTCCAGCTTATCATCCAGGTGTACCCCTAAGTACTTGTAGGAATGTACGCCCTCTATGTCCTCACCCTGGATGGAAACAGGGTTCAGCGGAGACTTATTCCTTCGAAAGTCAAAGATCATTTCTTTGGTCTTGCTGGTGTTAAGCTGGAGATGGTTAAGATGACACCACTCCACAAAATTGGTAACCAAGCTCCTATATTCCTCCTCCCTCCCCTCTCTAATACACCCCACAATTGCAGAGTGCCCCGGGTCCCGGGTTCAATCCCGGGTAGGGGTAAATGATGTAGCTTGCTCTAATTCCTTCCATTTGCTATCCAAATGAGTACCGGGGGTTAATCCTTCTGGGAGTAACAGGCCGCCGGAGCGTTATGCTGACCACATCACCTCCACCTCCAGTGTTGGATCGTTGAGAGAAATGGTGGCCCTTGGCCCCCCCATTTCCCCATGGGCCCTTATGGACTGAAAATTGGACCTAACCTACCTACCTAGGCATATTGGCTTCAGTGTTTTGATGTTCTAAGTTTATATCGTCACAGTTTTATGTAAGTTATTTACAACTGAGATCTGTCTCAGAATGTCACACGGGCAGGGATCATTGCAGTGACCAGGAACAGTGGTTGCTGCCTCGCAGTGCTGGGGGTTCAATTCCTGGGATGCTGTCTGTGTGGAGTTTGTTCTCCCTGTGTTTGTGCTCAGGTTTCCTCCCACAGCCCAAAGACAAGCTGGAAGGATAACTGGCTTCTGGGAAAATTGGCCCTGCTGTGAGCGTGTGTGTTTGTCTGCCCTGTGATGGACTGGCATCCTGCCCTGCGCCTGTTGCTTGCAGGAATGGGCTCTGGTGGCCCTGAGACCCTGTATTGCATAAACTGTTTAGAAGATGGATGGATGTATCAGTAATGAGTTATCTCAGGTAAGGTGTGCCAATAAAAAGACAGAAAGAGTTTTTCATTAAAATTCAGGAACACATTTAAATGATGACTCCAAGTGGCACACCCAGCTGTTATCCTGTTAGTGTCCACGAGCAGCTCGTGCTGTTCTTCAAACTCTAAGCATCCACTATGCGGCCTTCCTCTCTCTCTCTACAATACTTTTGAAAACATAGGGAAACAGCATGTATACTTATAAAGCAACTCATTTACAGCAGCAAAATTGTACAAATGTACAGAGCTTCTTGCTTGAGTTCACTTCTCAACCTACAAATGAAAGATTATAGATTAATAATCTATAAACCAAAAAAGAGGCTAGATATTTTGGTGCATATCCTGAAGGTTACTAGTCTTGGGCAGATTTCACATTAACTCAATTGATCATCATTAATATGTGATGCAATGTAAAATGTAGTATTTTTCTAAAACGTACAAGACAAAATGTGGCTTCTGTACACACAATGAAGGATCCACAGGAGGAGCACTGCAGGTTCAGTGCATACCAATGTGGAAATCTGAGGTGTGATGTAGCGAGCTTCAGTGTGACTGTCTCCACATCACTGACTGCTGTCAGTCTCACATACAGTATATGAAGATTGGTTTTTGTCTTTCCTCAGAGATGAAGAGACTGTCAGCTACAGTACTTACACAAAGGGATTTCTCTTAAATTTTGTAGTACTCCTCAAGTCATGGGTCTGGATCACTTTCAGTCAAAATTGTCTTTTGTCAATTATGGTGCTCTGTTGGTGGGTCTTGTGCTTTAGTTTTCAAAAGCAAAAAAATATATAAAAAAGCCTTTTTTTTAGCCAAATTGTGATCAATAAAGTCAAGGTGAGAAATTAATGTTGTGAGTACCTTTATCAGTTGTATTTAAAATTGAATTTCACACTCACTTTTTAGCTAATTTTGGTCATCATGACTTTCTTCCTGAAACCCAAACTAAAAATCAAATTTTAAATTTATTTTCATACAAGATAACATAATCCCATACTGTATGAAAAACAAATTATATTTTGTGAAATACTTCTCCCTTCTTTTCAAGGCATTGAATTTTCCCCCAGTAAATAGAATGCAGTTTCTTCATTGATATCTGTCCTGGTTGTTTTAGGGTTAAAGATGCATGAGCAGTGATTGCCTCTCATGTTTATCTTTCCTGTCTCTGAGTGTGCTGTAACTGAAAGCTGAGGTTCTTTAGCTACAGCAGCATGTTGTAAATTCGCAATGCTACTCTACCCACACTGATGAGTTCAAGTGCTTTTCCCACTGCAGAGCAGCACTAGGGATGCTGTAATGCAGACACTGAGATATAACAAATGGATTTTCTGAAGACATGCAGAGTTTTGTTCCTGACAGGACGTTCCTGTTCACTTTCATGTGCCAGAAGGGGCTGTGAGGAAAGTGTATGAGAAAAAACAAACAAGGCATCTACAGTAGTCATCAACAGGTAATGCAATACAAATATTTTTAAAAGCTGGACATTTTATGTGGTTTGCATAAAACATTTGTAAAATTGTTTTGCATTCTGCATTAAAACTGCAAAATGAAAAACTAAAGATAAAGTGGCCTGCCCAAAGATATTGAATAGCAGATGGTTTTCCAATTTTTTTGTTTGCAAAAAGTTTTTTTTTTCCAGCTTTGACTCAACTATTTACATCAATAATGAAAGTTTCATTGCTTCCAACTGTGACACTTTACAACCCCACCACCTCATACAAAGCCCTTTTATGGGCAAGAAAACATACAGAACAATGGATAGATTCAGGTATTTATTCAAGACAACTGTGTCCATTTCTCATTTACCATTTCTGTCTCCAGTGTTCAGAGAATCACAATTCATTTGCCACATTTTCAGGCAAATGAAATTAGAAGACTGAAAATGTGACTCGTTTTAGTTTAAGAAGGGACTCAGCTCGGTCGTACTGGTTATTTTAATTTGTGTGGGGTTACTGAAACACATCTGCAAATAAACAATTGCTAGTATGAACACTGAGGACTGAAGCGTATTCTCAGCAAGAATAAAAAAACAGCATGTCTGAATCAGAACCAATCAGTGAACACCTGGATGCCTAACTGACCAATCACACGTTTTGCCAGTTTCACTAGTTAGGATGACTGCACAAAACAAAAAATAGAGCAAATCTTCAGCTGTTCTGTACGTAAACACTTGTAGCTCCTACCAGTAGTTTGAATTAGATTCATTCGGCATTGAGATGACACAACCTCTGAAGCAGTAAGAACATATTTTCTCTTTTATTTACATTCCTTTTCAAATGTTAACATTTCTCTATATTTCATCAGGTCTGAATTTTAATTAAAATAAATGGCACAAGTAAAACATATGTAGACAAAAGTTTATTTACACCATACAACATTTTAAATATTTTATACAGGGCTGCAGTCAAGAAAGCTTATTGAAGCTTTCAAGCGAAATCTGCAGTAATAAAGATGTGAAATATATTATTCATATAAAAGTGAGTATTACCTTTATTGCATTTAAAGCAATGAAGAATGTAGCTCAACAAACATTCATTTAAATGACAGAAAAAACCTTTGCCTTTTTATATTATAAAGTAAAAAGTGTAGTAATGGCCAAACAGACTGTTATAAACTTTTAAAAACCTGCATAAATATATACATTGTGCTTCAGGGCAAAGTTCCTTAAAAACTGAACCCAATGAAGCTGTAACAACAGGAGCTGTTGCTTGAGGTTTCATCTAGAAATATTACCTTACCAATTCATTCCACAGGTACTTAAACACATGATGGTAAATATTGTACACCTGGTAGCCCCACTAAGTACACTAGTGAGAATACAAAAGAACACTGACATTTACGTATGGCACATTATGCCCCTGCCATATTCCTGTAGTCCAGATATGTATGCCAGGCTGCAAAAAGTCTTTTGTGTTGTCAGTGCAAACAACTCCACTGTCCTGCTTTCAAACCTCTGTCTGAAAATCACCTTCTTGCACATCTAAAGGCAAACTCACACACTTCTCCCACTCTGCTGGTGTCATTTCTAGTGAATCCTTTGCATCTGTTTCTAATACATTCATTGTGGCGTAATTCTGGTATTCACAAGGTGCATTGTAGCTTTCCCACGGGTGCTTGTTCGGTGTTGGCTTGTCCTGCAAAAAGCAGCAGAAAGGGGCAACATTAACGATGTCGGACGCTGTTTCAGCTCCCTGTCTTAATGTGGACAGTAAGGTTGGACTCAGTCTTGTGCCAATGCTTTCCCCATTTGTTTCCGTTAAGGAAATGTAACACTCTTTACAGAAAGAGGACAAAGATGCTGCAACCTGCATGAATGCATTAAAGATGCTAATCGTGTCCACACATAGTTTTGCTGCAGAGTTCTTCAGAAAAAAAAAACAAAAAAAAGGCATGGCTATCAGTTCTGTTTCAAATGCCCTTGCAGTGGTTACTAAGCAACAGGCTCTAAATTACATTTTCCAAAAGACTGATTGAAATGTGAGAGAAAAGGACTAGGCACAGTCCTAGGAGTAAATGAAAGCAATAATTTACACTTAGATATCATACCCTGTGCCCTGAAAGAAGATGGCATCCATAATTGTACAGTTGTTCAAAGGAGCTACAGTAGGATTTTTTTCCCAAAGAAAGCAATTTTGTAAAAAAAACTACTTGTTTACATCCAAATCCTATCTAGGGAGGTGAAATACAAAGAAACATAAATTTTAGTTTTGTCTGTGAGTAAATTAAAGGGCAATAAAATAGTATTTGAGGGATTCAGGTGTCTGTAGAAAGTACAGTATCTTCTAAATTGTTAAACTGGAATTGAGGATGGAACAAAAAGATGGGAGCTGCTGATTGTCTTAGCAACAGGACAAATCCATCACATTCAAATATTTTAATGCTTCTATCTACTGTACTTCTATGTATTTTAAACTGGTAGATAATGATTTAATTAAACATTTTTTAGATAATTGCAGAATAAACAGTTGAACATAAAGACAGGAAGATAAATTACCATGATTTCAACATTTTTTGTTAAAAAACAAAAAAACAAGTCATTTTTTTTCATTGAAGAATGAACTTGTGAGAGTTTATCATGAGAATAAACAAAATAACGGGGAAACGAGTCAATTACATCACCCTGAGGTCTGTACAATAAACTGTTTAAATAAACTGTACAGTTTAACAAGTACTGTAGCACTTTTCTCTGTCCATAAAAAAGATGAGTCACATGAAAAAAATGAACATTTTAATGTGGTTCTTTTTGAAAAGATGGTTTCTTATGCAGCTGGACAGCTGTACAGCCCCTGTCACTGTGATCGCCTGCAGCTCCATATTCATGCTGTTTTACGCCTTTTCAGATGCTACAATGCACCATGTTAGGTGCACGTTATTGTTTGAGTGCATTAGTGAAACCACTATTAAACCCTTCAATCACTCTGCTCTGTGATACAAGGAATAAAGGCTGCATAGAGCAGATGCTTTAAGCTGGATTTTTGTTTTTCTTCTTCCAGAAGCAGCTTCCTTCCACTCACCATACTGGCCATATTTGGTATGTCCCGAAATCGGTCCAAGGTTTGGAATTTCTGATTGAGCTCCTGGAACAGCTCCATGTGTCGTTTTCTTGTGTGCATAACTTTCTGCAATGAGAATATTTGAGAAGCTAGTAAATGCTTCTGTCTTCTAAGCTTTACAAGTGAATTTATTGTCCGAATTCCCCCTTTACCTACTGTCTTAGGCTGCAATGCACTGTGGAATTTAGTTTTTTTTCTCTTTTAGTATGACAAAAACATAAATGTACAGGGAAGAGGTGGCTGTGCAATGTGCTTTGGTGTATAAGATTTACAAATAGTAGAGGAAATCTTTCAGTCACAGTATGCAGCAGAGCGTCAGACCAGTCTAAAGGAAGCACATCTGTTTTTAGGAAAGGCCACATGTACATTCAAAAGGCTGTAAGGCTTAAACACATTAAATAGCTTGTATAATTAATGATGTTAATAATATAATACATGTGATGTATATGATGAGACATTTTACTGAAATTTTAAATGTAAATTCTTTATTTGACCAGAAAAGACAATAGAAAATGAATTCTTGTTTAAAATTAAAATGTGAAAACCTATTTTTGGAACTACTGTAGGTTTATGCCTGTAGTTAATGGATTTGTACTAGCATCCCTTGATGCTTTCTATGTACTTTGTAAAGAATTAGGCTTTTTATTTATAAATTAGCTACAGTACATATTTTTCTTTTTTTTTAAGTGTAGAGACTACTGATAAATAACCCGACACTAAGTAAAATGTTTTCCCTAAGATTTTCAAGACTTTTGATAAATCTTCTGTTTCAGTTATTTTGTTATATGGAATTTTCAGCATAACAAACAGTTCTGTAATATTATAACCAGACAACAGCAGATCAGGAAGTAAGCTTTCAGTTATGACTGTGTTGCATGTTTTCAAGGGCACAATAATCTGTGTAACTCTTGAGAGAGTGGTCATCCTCTGTGTCACATTTCTCTGTTTCCATCTATCAGGAAATTGCAAACTGCATTAGATGCCAGTCTGATTAGAGAGGTCTGTCCTGCTCACGTCTCCTAAAGAGACACTGTGTGTTTCTGAAGACATCTCTCCTAACCAGCTCCTCAATAAATCTGAGGTGTGGCTATCGTGAGCCTGTGACCCCAATCACCAAGTTGCCTTTTATTAACATACTATATAGTGGAAATCTTTCATCATTATTATGGTTAAATGAATATTTAAATGTCTTTCATAGGACCACACGTCTAATAGTTATTACTTACTTCAAAGTCCAGATCTGAGTAACGTGACTTTCTTCTCTGTTAATACAAAAAAGAACATATTATATACAGTAGCTTCTTGTGCACAGGAAAATACATTTCCCATCTGTTCTCTCAGAAATATTTACAAAATGGGATTAAAGAATTATTTTAAATTTCTACATAAAAATCCACAGAACAGTCCTTTCAGGTTATTGCTTAATGATGAACACTTAATGTATCTTAAACTCAAAATTAAGCTGTTAATTACCTCCAAAGAGCTCATAGATATTGTAGAACCGGTTTCACTTCTCGACAATCCTGTATTTTCTTCAATTTCTGCTAGAAAGTTCTTTACTGCAGTTCTAGGTTCAAACTGTATGTTTTGCATGTGTTCCTGTGCTGCGAACTGCTGATCTAAATTCACACTGATGTGATCCATTCCAGGTGGGTTGATATTGAAATCAGGGTTTACTTTATAGTGCATTAACCTTTCATGCTGCAAGGAGTCCATGCCAATATTTAATTTACTTTCATCTTTCATGTGGGGCTGAACATTGCCAGACCCTCTTGGCATCACAATGTAGTCACTCTCCAACATCTGGCCCTGTGGGTGAAGCATCTCTGTATCTCCTGCCCTCAGGTTGTCATCAGTGCATAAATAGACAGTTCGCCTCATGTCACTGTTGTTATCGTTAATGCACTGGTCACTCAGTTCACTCATTCCAATGGGCATGTGCAGCCCGGATGGTTGCTTCATCATGACTTTGGACATAATGTTTCCTGGCAATGTGGAGTAGCTCATGGCTTCAGGGCCTTTTTCCTCTTCATCATTAAGGGAAATCCGTGAAAGAGTTCCTGTTATGGTGGCAGCTCTGCAGGACCCCATGTCTTTGTGAAGAGCTTATAGTAAAGAAGAAGAAAAAAGATTACTGATTAGAAGTTAAAAACCTGTATAGACTGAGATATTTTCATAAGCCAGTGATATCACAACACTTCATGAGTACCTATCATACTGGAACTAACCTTAATATACAGTACTGTACACACAGACTCATACAAAAATAAAAAAAGAGTGATGCTCAAAGCTTAGACCATTTCTCCTTGAAGTCTGTATAAGATATAGTCTGATTTTTTGCTGTTGGTTAAAAGGAGAAACACCAGTCTTGGGTCCTGTGGTGGTTCCATTTATTTTAAAATGATACTCCGTTCCCAGCATACTTACAGATATTGTGCTTTACAGTGGAGGTGCGCTAACAGTGTTTTCTTGTTTAAATCATTCCCAAGTCCAATGGAAACTACACTAACTATTCAGAACTATGTCTAAAACACACAGACAAGGTGGTTGAACTGGCTGAAATCCAGCTGTTTGTGAATATTGCAGGGAGGGCTTGAAGTACAGAAAGAATGTTAAAAGGTAAATCCGAGACCAAAACGATTTAAATGGGTTTTGTTCACAGCAGAAACTATATTGCCTCTTTGCTTTGTTGTGCATTACGGATGATGCAAAAAAGAAATCAGAGAGAAATAAAGGTTCTGCAAAGGTCTTGTTAAGAGTATTATTTTGTGGTTCACTGTGGTAAAGTGTTATGCCAGATGCTTGATAATCTTCCTACTGTTCCTCAAGGAGAGATTAGAAGTGCTGCACACAAGACAGTAGTGATGTGATAAAAACACGAGAGTTTGTGCTCATTGGCAGGGTACAGAATAATTGATGACTGACCTCTGGTGACCTTAAACCTTTTATAGTTACTGGTATGAACTGAGATTTGAACATTTCAAACAGGATGAATAAGACAAAAACTCCTTAAACTGTCATTACCCCTACTCATCAGCTGACACTGATTACACATTTACTGCACATACTGTACGTATTCAAAAACAATTTTCATCTCAGCAAAAGCACAATTCTGAATTCATGTCTTTCAATTTATGGGCAATTTTCATATTTCAGTGAAAGTATTCACAAATACTGTATGATGAACTAAAAACAGTCCCTACAGGACAAATAAACCAGCATGTGAAGAGGTTACAATGGATGTTGTAATTATGGGGATATTAGACAAGATCCATAATGAAATTTACATGGAAAGTCTGGTTTCTTGAGAATATGAGATGAGATTTCTTGAGATATGTGCATTTTAGGCATATACAGTAAGTAAGCTTTCCACACTTCAATACATCAAATATACCGAGCATGAGCACATCTGTAATTAAAATGACATGCTTTTAGGGAACATATCAAAGTCATGAGGATCCAAGACCTCTCCAAGTTGAAAGTTTCCCATTTAGCTTCTTCCAGACATTATTTCACTGACCATTCTGTCTGCATCCAGAGTTTTCAAGTCTCCAGAAAAGCATGTGAAATTAAGATTATCCTTTAACTTGGATTACACCTCCCCCTCCTTTCAATGATGGACTAATTTCTTGTTAGAAACTCTCCATTTATGGATTTCAGCTTTTCACACCTCTTCCCCAACTCTCCAGTCATATTGGTACTCTTTCTCACCTGCTGTCTTTTGTCTCCTATGATACCTTCCTCTCTGTCCCTCACACATGAAGAAGGCTCAACAGCAAGTTGAGTTTTTTTCTTTCTAATTTCCATTGTGGAATTAATATTTACTTATTTTCTAGCCAAGGGATGCTGATGTATCTACCTACTCAAACATGCTTCAATCACAGAATACCACAGTAATTTTTTATAAGGCTATACTCAAGGACAGATAGAAGAAGTAACATTTTGTCATAGTAAATGTTTTTACAAAGGAAACTGAAAGGAAACTGAAACAAAAACTGTTGTGATTATAAATCTGATTTGTGTCGACTATGAACTTTAAACAAAAATAAGTTTAAACTGGCCTTGATTAAGTCTACCAGCATATATTATTCATAGAACATTACAGTTGTGCATTAAGATTGACCTGCACTCCAATCCCCTTTTCTCTGTACCTTAAATTCCAGATGGTTGAATTCTCACTGTGGAGGGTGACAAAGAAACACGACAGCTATACAGCAAAGAAGCATCAATATTTGTTCACCTCGACAAAATAAAAACACACCGTACCTAACTCAAAATCTCCATTATTGATTACTTTAATGTTTTACCCAGAATATGTCAGCAGCTTATCATCTGTAAGGCTTCCAGTAAAGTAACATAATTACTGTATAGCTGGATTGGGACTGTGGTTTAAATAACCATCCAAAAAGCAAGACTGTATAGCTAAAGACAGGAATAAGAATTGACTGTGGAAACTCTTACACAAATGTGTACCCATGTTTTTTTCACAAATATTCCATGCATTGTATTCACTTTTAATGTTTTTAATGGTTCCCACAGTTTGCATCAGTCTATATTACAATTTATGCTTTTCCAATGTTGTATCATTGTAAACTGTTTGAAGGAAATATTACATTAGCTGTTTTACCTTGTGCCTAGTAAAGTTCAAAGTCTCACCTGTAATACCATAAGACTTAATGTGCACACTTTTCACACTTTGCCTATTTGCAAAATGCTACTGCTCTGACCATTTAGGAGCTGTTGAGATTTTCAATTAAAGCGTATTTAAAAAATATTAATACATACAAAACAAAGATAGGCTTCTGTGCCTTTAATTCAGGATCTTCTTTTAAAGCCATAAAAACTCCAGCATAATTTCTAACTTGTTCTCCTTGCTCTGTCTCTTCACTGAACTGCAGTTGTAGTTCTACTATATACACAAGCTACTTACTACAGGAAACTAATGCACAATTAACAAACAAATCATTCAAACATAGAGCTTACAACCAAAATGAACTAACTAGAATGGGAACTGAGAATAGATTTCTCCCTAGACAGGCTCCTTATATAGCTACAGTAGTAACTTCTAGGCCAAGAATTAGGTCGTGTGCTGTATGCCACATGCCCTGAACTTCCCAAAGCATATACCTAATGAAGCAGCTACAGAACACTATGGGTTAGAGTACGTTACAGTCAGTTCTACAGAATGGTCATTACACCAGCTAATACAAAGTTCCCGATTACCAAACCTTCTTACAAGAAGGAACTCATGAGTTGTAACACCACAATGCAGACCAAGCTATATTTCTGGAAATTTCGATGATAATTAAAAATGTAATTATTTACAATTTATCAAACCAAATAACAATAAAACTTCAAAAATATATATTTTATTATATAGAAGAAGAGGTAGAGTGTGTACCAAGTTGGGTCAGTTCCTTATTCTAATAAAAAGGGTTTAAAGTAGTTTAAGTACTCAGTGACGAATTTGATATAACTTGGTATTTCAATACAAAGTATTTTGTTGTGATCATAGTACAGTAGATGACAACCCACTGTAGCAGTAGCTTTAAGTGGTCTTCAAAGAGTACATACAGTTCCCTCCCAAAATACTGGACAGCAAAGTCAAAACTGTTATCTTTGTTTTGCAGTCAAGCAATTTGTATTTTTGAGGTTAATAGGAATGATAAGTACAATATAATATACATTTTATTTTTGGGTACTTCCATGCATATAATTGATTATACTAATAAAAACACATGTGTTCAGGTGTTTTCAACTGACCACAAGGATAAGGACACATTGACATTAAGCAGTGTAAAAGTCTGTATTTCAGCTGTCTATCCCTTTGAGGCTATACCTACATGACATATGTGACCCACTGAGCTCACCAAACTCAGAAATATTTCAGATGCTTTGCCAAGTCTTTGACACAGTCACTTTGAGTTCTTGCCTATTCTTGACTTCATTTTTTTCATCAGTATGTAAAATACATGTTCAGTTCAGTTTTAGTCTGGAGATTGACGTGTTCTATATTGTTCCGTCTAAGGCTCCAAGTATGATGCATAATGTGTATTTGAAACATTTTCTTCATAAGCAGCCAAAATGTTTCCATAAATATCCAAATTAATTCAGCTGCTGCCATCATTAGTTACAGTACATCATCAATAAAGATGAGTGAAAACAATTACATTTTATATTCGTACACATTGCACTGTATGTTGTACAATTTCTGCTGCTTATTTATTTTTGAGATTTGGAAGTCATGTAAAAAAACCTCCCAAACATTCAGATAACTACCACTTGAAATGACAAATAAGCCATTGGATGCATTTGACAAATTAATTCAACAGTAGGTGTATCAGTAAGTAGTATAAAGAAGCTTTCTAGTCAGGAACTATGTTTTACCTATTGCTTCTTTTCTTACAAAAACATACAGAAGAGCATTTCATTTTCAAGATCATTAAACCTGGCATAAGTACTCTGGGAAACTATTAAATGTTCTTAAATGCACGACCAGTTCCTGCAGCACATAGGATATTAATGCTGAGCTCCAGCTGGTGTGACAGGGCTGTGAATCAGAATAGTTTTAAGCTTAATGAATATTCCAAAATGATGGCAATTACATATTATTAAAGGAATTCAGTAGTTCAGGGAATATTAAACACAAATCATACCCTTAGTCTTTTAATTGAAATGTTCAGTGATGGAAATACTGTTTCTTATAACATGGGAAAAAACAAGAACCCACATTGAAACATATAAATGTTACTTAAGCAACATTTGTAAATGTTACGGCATGAAACATTTTTTCCAGTTAGTTTGATTAATTCATTCTGTGCCTTTGGTGATCTAATTCAGGGGTCTCTTTTCCTGGCTTAGGAGGGCTGGTGTGCCTGTTGGTTTTCTAGATCTCCTTAAAGCACCAGCAAGGGAATTAAGCCAGTAATGAACTCATTTAGGTCATTAAGAGCTGAGATGGGCTAAAAAGCTGAAGAAACACACAAGCCCTCCTAAACCAGAACTGGAGATTACTTATGTAATGGAATTAATGATTTTCAGTAAAAGCAAGGACTTACTAAAGTTTCTTTTTTCATTTTTTTGTGTGCTTAAATTATTAGTTCTGGATCATGAAGTTCTTAGTTTTCAGTAAGAGCTGAATGTCACAGTATATTTACTGCCTACTAAATAGCACAAACTATACAATAGTTTTTTTGATTGTTTTGTTCAAACCAGATCTGAAAACTGATGCTTGAAAACAATGAAACACAGTATTTCAAATCTTCAAGATAGTTTTGGACTATAACTGTTTTCCACTGTAAATATACAAACTGCTATAATAGTTTTTTGCACCTTATACCTTTTACAACTATAGTAATGAAAAGATATGATATTTTAATTCAAGATTATTCCCCCAACTGCCCAGCTGAATCCTTTGACGCAGCAAGTTAATAAAATAATTATAGAGGATATTCAAGAAGGACAAACAGCATTTTCTCACTTTTAAAGAGCTACACCATATTGATCCTGATCCAAGGTGACATTTGCAGCCATGACTGTAGCTGAACACAGGAAATTGACAATTATATACAAATAAATTGTGTCTGGCAAAATATTTCAAACTAAAAAAAGATGAAAAAGAGGAAGAAATAATAAAAAATATATACAGAGGAGGTATAATGACTGGAACGAAACCTCTTCTACATTCAGTGACTGTTTGACCGAAGAGGTTGCAGGCTTACTGAGAAATCACCATAGCGACAAGAATGAGCCACTTTGCTCTACAGCTGCACACCAATAAGGATAAAGAGAATAATTGTGCAGTTGGATTTTGATAACAATAAACTGCAGGTTTTATTACAGATAAACCATGCTGTTTTATAGTGTATCTAACTGTTCATTTTGTTTACTTGACCAGCTCATTTAGGCTGAGAAATTGGTCTGCATTCTCTGAAAAAAATCTAACATGACAGACATTATGGAAACCTTATTTTGCTTTAGACTGAGACCAGTTCTTCACACACCTACTATGTAAAATTTCTGCTTTTTGGTGTTTAAAGACTTTCTTGTTGTTTTGGTTTTTAAATTTCACACAAATATAAATGTATTCACTCACACTAATAAATGTTTTCATATGAAGCTACACACAGTCGATTCTTAGTATTACCAGCAAATGTTTTGGAGCAGGTTTTTGTAACAATGCAAAGAAATTAAATATTCTATACATTGCTACAAACAAATTAATACAATTTAATGGAATGACTTTAATGGTATTTGAAACCTGCTTTAAAGAGATCGTCATTAATTAAAAACATCTATTCCTTACCTGACCGACAAGCGATATCCACATCTTTTTCAAAGTCTGTCTGTTGGAAGATAAATATAATCATTAGAGGTGTACACTCTCCTGCTTCACTGGGCAGACAGCTGTATTTTAAAAGTTTGGTAAGATACCTTCTTCGAATGTTTTTTTGACAAATTTGCATACTATAGTTGCATTATTTTTCTACTATTACTGTTGGATTACATTTAGCAGTATTTTCTTTTTCACAGAACACAAGATTATGTACAATTCACACAGTCTGACAAATTAATATTGCAATTGCTTAAATCTTTAATTAGTTAATTTTAACAACTAAATATACAATATAAAATTGTGATCACAGAATCTTAACACTAATCTGTGGAGCAAAAGGATATCTAGTAAATTAGCATATTGAACTACTGTGTTACAATGTATCTCCAATTCCATTAATGTGAAACCATAAGAGAAAAATTAGAATATGATTAGCAGATAGTAATGGCCATAAGCCTGTGTAATATCTTGTGATTAAGAGATTGGCATCTCATTTCAAAGGCCATTTAAATAACATTACATTAATAAAAAGTGAGGCAGGATGTATGACAAAAATATGATGAATAAGTTCAATCAAACTGTAGTTTAGACATTAGCATAAATGACTGTGAAAACAGACTAAAACTAGTAAATAGCTGGAAATGACCATTCACACAAAGTGTTACAGTATGTATAAAATATTTTAAAAAATATATAAAACCCTTAGAAAACAATTCTTAATCTGAAGGAATAGTTTCAGTTTGAGCAAAAGCTATGGATACATTAAGGAAAGAGATCAATATTAGATCAAGGTCAAAGGAACAACATTGAAAAAATCGGTAGCTCATTAATTAATGTTATAATGACATGACAGCTGCTTTAAAGCAGTATTGAATTTGAACTTTCTAAAAACATTGTGTTTCTCTTCATTCCCCTACAAACATATTTTTCTCTGAGAGAAGGAAATGTACTTGACTGAGCAGGTGCCGTCAGACCACCCTGTGCTGTCAGCTCTGTCAGCTGTGCAGGGTGGGTAAGGAAGCCTCCAGTGTGAGGCAGCTCTCCCTCCACTCCCACGGACATTGCCAGTGGACAGTTGAAAGCTGCTTGCAGATTCAATCCTGGGATTCCAGGTTCTGCCTTTGGTGTCAAATCTTTCTGACTTGGAGCTAAACTGAACCAGATCTTGACCTTCCTCCCAGTCAAAAAGTGCAAACCTGGTGGCTACTTTAGTCCGGCACAGGCTTCTCCCTTTACCTTAATGGAAACTCACTATTAGATTTTAAATATGACTTTCAGACTGGCAATATTTTGATTAATCTGGAAAAATGTGACAGTATTCTCTGTCATTGTTATTATCTCTATTAAAATATTACTCTCTTTTCTTTGTTTTGATTGGAAAACTGCGAAATCCAGTAAATGTGTTTGCTCTGATTTGAAAATGGTGAAATCCAGTAAGTGAGTAAATAAAATTAAAGAAAAGCCTTACCATGATCTGTGCATGGCCATTTGGAAATGTGCCAGTAGTGTCAACATTGATTGGATCCTGACAGTTCCTGAGTCTGCATCGAAAAGCATCTTGAACCTGAGACAAGATCATTTCTTTTAAGCAGATGGAATGTTGGTGATTCTTCAGTGCACCCGCTTATTTGTAACTAGTTATTTCTAACAATTGGATATCGTAATTTACTGGTAAACAGCAAAAACAAAAAAAACTAAATTGCAACATTAAAGGGGAACTGCACTACTATTTTTAGGGTTAGAAAGAATCAGCATTGATTCTTGCATTTCAAACCAAAATAAAAGCACACAGTAACAAAATCGATTAAATTTCCAGGTATGTGCAGCACCATGCTCTGTGATTCAGAATGAGGCAACAAAACTTCCGGTGACATGTTGCGGCCTTATTACATTGTAAACAAGCAGGCTTCTCTTTTAATCCAATAGAAATATTGCCTTTGATTTCAAAATGGTTTTACCAACAAATACTACCTGTTCACTCTGTAGATCACGGAACATTTCTACAGTGAAATGTCTGCTGCACAACCTTCTTATTCACTCTACATCACAGTACATTACTCAGTACAATGACTAGTGAGCAGGAAGGGCAGCATCTTATCGCAATTTATTTTCACAAAGTTAACAATTTTGTGCTTAATTAAAAATTTGCAAAATATTTCTATAATGTCAATGAATTTAATTTGTTACCGATGATGATTGGTCTAAGATGGTTGTACTGCAGTTCCCCTTTAAATAGCACTGCATTTAAAAGTTAATGGTAGTTTCAGACATTTTTTATTTCAACACTAGATATTGATATGCAATGGACAGTCTTTATAAAGCTAAAAATAAACAGAAGCTGATAATATGTTGCATGGTGATACAGTGTGTGCAAGTTCATAAAAGGAAGAGAGCTGGGGTGGAGAGTTTACAGTACTCCTCAACACTTTTATTTCTAAGACTTTAGTAATTTAGTTGAGTAAAATAATAATAGTAAGTGATAGCTCTGGAAATAAAGTGCTGGTTTCTCCAGAAACAAATGAACTCGGGTAAATGTGTCTAGTTAGAATGGGGAAGCCCCAGCAAAAGAGATTTACAGTGCCTACACATTTGTCTGGCTGGTGAGGTGCATCTGTGAAGGAATAGTATCACTGAAGTTTCTTTTTTTCATCCATACCTCTCTTCTGAGAATACAGTGGACCATCACAATGACAAATCCTTGTAATGAATCAAACACTGCAAAGAGTATCTGGAACAGTATGGATCGTTTATCTGTCATTGCCAAAACTGCTGACATCCAGGTTAGAGCCAGGAGTGGCAGAACTACACATGAACTCCACAGGGAAGCCCTGAGCATACACAGAGAGAAAAGGTGTTTCAGAAGCTGTTTTGTGGTCTGTAGTGCACAGTTAAAGAAATCAAATGCAGAGACATGTACCTTACAATTGCTGCAACAGAAATGTACAATCTCTGTTAACACCTACTATTAAGCTCACGTCTGTAATGTATTGGTATCAATAAAATTTTCAGTATTTACACACCAACAAAAATATTTTGGAAAACACCAGTACCTATACCTACAGTCTGTTACAATATTTAATGCACACGTGAAAACACATGTGAATTTATATAAGCCAGGCATTCTAGTCACAGCTTTTCCCAACCATTTATCTGCCCTGTAGCATTACTGACTAATTCCAGTGCTGATGAACCCTTACATAGCATTGCTGGCAGTAGTAGCAGATAGAGCTGTAGTTGATACAACTCCACATTTGGCACATTTGAGAGCTAATCCGGTGTGGGGCTCACTCATCTGCCTGCGAACAAGACAAAACAACGTGTTGGCAAACTGTCATTTGAAGTTAAGGTCCCACAACAGATTGTAAATATTAGCAGGCAGATTCAATAAGAAGCTGTTAAGTATTCTCATCATGAACTCATTTTGCCTCTAGAAGAAGCAAAGCTATTGATACTATATTTCCCACTCAGAGCTTAAGGCATCTTCCTCTTTTCCATTTAAAAAAGGAAATAGATCAAAAAGTGCACGATAGGTTTAAAAAGAAAATGGCTGTGTAATCCCCTATTTATTCCATTACATGCCATCTACTCACCCTGTTCGGTGTTTCAATTTTTTGTCTAAGATTCCATCTCTGGAAACAAGTTTATTGAACACCAGTATGCCAATGACCATATTTACCTGCAAAACCCAAAAAAGATACAGTACATATCATACTATTATAAAACACTAGTATAAATACTGCAGGGAATGGGGTATATACAGTATAATCTCAAGATATCTACAGTCCCTGTTGAATGAAGTAATTTGGTTAATAAAATCATAAATCATTAATTTTTATTTTATCAAAATAAAAGCTTCTTTATTAACTTCTATTTATTGTAAATGAATTAAGACAGCAACAAATTAATGAACCCTCACAAAATGAAAAGCAGAAAAGAGGCTAAGAGGCATGTGCAACTTTATTTCAGGTAATTCTCTGGCGTTACTGATTTGTGTATCCTTGTGGTTGCTCCTTTTGAAACCTCCCTTCACTATAATGACTGTATCTAATACATTTATCTTGCACTAGCTCACTAAATTTCAAAAGCTTGAAATTTTCTCCTGTTCACAATGATGACAGTTTTTGTGGGATTTCTAATTTGTTATTGATCTTTCCACCTACTGTATTTCTCTTTAAGACACTGCTGTACTGTATGTGCCATAGTGCAGGTGCAGTGATCCTTAAAGATCCCAGGGACTCTCTCTTGCCCAGATATTTAGTACTGAATATCTTCTGTCTCATTTTCTCTGCCAAGGCTGTAGCCTAGAACCCCAGCATCACTGAAAGCACGACTGCTTCTACAGGTAATCAAGCAATCTGCGATTTTATAGTAACACGAGTGAATGTCTGGGGACAGATCCCTTTCTTGAAGTGGACTACTGTATGTGACATTTGAGTTCAGGTCATCTTTTTATGGACAACAATCAGGACACAGATAAAAATATTAACACACAACTGTGAAAGAAAGCCAAAATCAGCTAATATAAAGAATCAATAAACCAGAAATGTTAATGCATAAGCATGTTAAAATGCTCTGGTGCAGTAATGTCAAAGGAACTTTCAGGTTCAACATATCCATGTGGGTAACAAGTCCTTTCTCAGGCAAAACTGGCAGTGAACTTGCTCACCACTAACAATAAGCAAGGTTTGGAATTAACATCTCACAAATCCCAGTCGTCTATAAACTGCTTCTAAGCAGCTATATTATAAACTGCTGTTTCTTAGTTTTTAAAAAACTTTTTTTCATAAAAATCTTATCTTGTATTACAGGTCTAAGAAGTTTTTAAGAAAACTGAATAGAAAAACATTCTTATTTTAAAACTGCAATCTAAAAATAACACAGTTCATTCTGTTTCGAAATGCAATTTTATATTCATAAAGGCAATTGTTTGATAGCACTAAGGAAAAAAGAGGCATCAACAACTCCAAACATTAGCTTTGATGCCTATTCTCTACTACAAGGTCAAATGCAATTGCATTACATGGCTAAGGACCAGATCTAAACTAGATGTTGTTTATATCAATTTTGAAAATATTGCTGACCTAGTAATAGGTAAAAAGTTGTAAATAACAGGAAAAATAACCGTAAACCGTAATATTCACATGTGTTACATCACCTACTGAAGAAAATGCTCAAAGTTAACCAAAGTAGCTACTGAAAATCAACCACTATATTACTTACTCAGATACCACTGTTGTAACAAACAAATACGTTCTGGGACCCAGAGATGAAGTTGAACAACTGAGTTTATTGAATGCACGGAACAATGTGATCAAAGAATTGTTTAAAGATTTAGGTACAAAGCTCCAGTTTATATATCAAACTTCAGCCATTTCTGAAGTAAATTGTTACTATGGTAATGGGGGGAGGTCACCTGTGTTTGGACATTCCCAAGACCTTGAACACTTTGAATGGCCGGGTCTTATCTTTCCTTAGTTAGGGAGTCTCTATCCAAGTCTGGCACTTGGAATCTCTTATCAGTTACAGTAACTCCCATACTCTGACATAAATCTAAAGTGCTTAAGCATGGAATGTCTTTGTGCAGAAAGAAATCAGTTAACCCTTTTTTCACATCTTATATCTTTCTTCAACACCCACAATGAAGTCATCTTCCAGTGTAGAAGTATTACACTAGAGCTTTGAGCAACCAACCTGAACATCTCACCTGCATGTTTATTGTGCTGTTTATGCAGTCTAGGTCACTACTTCATGCTTCCCTCCAGGAATATAAAGTGTATATATCATTCCTTGTAGTTTCAAGTCAAAACAGTAACACCTTATTGAATTATTGTATCTTTCCAGATTCAAATATTTAATTTCCTCATAGGCATTGACAAAGTCAACCAATGGACTATTTTTTTCAGATTCTATTGTTACAAATGTACCACAGGACACAACACGAAATTAATGAGAAGCGAATTAAGAGGGGTACTTTTCTACACAAACAGCTGTTAGTGTCTGGAACAAACTACAGTACGTAGTCAACTGTCAAAGCTGACATCTGGGTTTTTGAAGATATATTTCAATCCTTGGATCAATTAGGTACCGGCAACCAAGAGAGCCAGATGGACCAAAAGCCCTCCTCTTGTTCTGAACTTTTTTGAGAAATGATCAGGACTAATCATTTGGAAATTTCAGATGATCACCAAATGCTAGTTCATATTTAACAAACACTTCAGAAGCAGCTAATGAAATTCAAAAATAAGTAGACAAACATATCATATGTAGCCTGGACAAACATCTGAAAAACAACATTTAATGTACACAAGTAAATAGTATTTTAATTTATGTTTATGTAGCAAAAACATAAACATAAACTAGAAAATGCTGATCTCGAAGAGGCTAATTATGAAAAAGACTTAAGTGTCACATCATTTACAGTACATCATCAAAACAGTTTTGGGAAGCAATAAAAAGAAATTGAAATGTTTACTTGTATATTTCACCTCTTACAGTACCCCATTCTTTTCTTATCCCTTATCTTATCTTGTCACATGAGCACTGAAAATCCAAGTCGCCAAGCAATTTTACTGGAATTCAGAAATGACTAGATAATTCTTTGTGAAGAATCAAGCCTGCCTTCTCAGGGATGGAACACTGGGCCACAAGGCAGGATGAATTGAGAAATACAGTCAATACAGGACACAACAGAGGAAGAAAAAGATAGGAGAAGAATCAGTGAGAGGGCTCCCGACTTGGAAGATCAGATAATATACAACTTCCAGGTAATTTAAACACTGAAGAATTTTAAAGTAAAAGACTGTTGCCTTATGGCTGAGGAAAGTCATATTTCATATTTGTGGTATCTAAATTGTTTTGCTGCTTTAGTGATGCACTGTTTGGAATGGAGAAAGAGGTTTCATTCATTTGGCATCAGTTTTGGGGAGTAATTTAGTCCTGAGTGGATTGTATTTGATAAGATACACATTCCCTTTTTATCCCTATATATATTTAGGGAAATGTACATTTAGTATATTTATATATAATATTATATTTACTGTATATAAATTCTTTCCGTATTTATGCTTTGGTTAAAGGGTGAGATCTGTTTTTCTGTTTCATTCCAAGGCAAGGCTCTGAAACTTATGTGTTTTGATGTTTGATGTTGAAATAAATATAGTCTTATGAAGTTTGTTGGCTGGTTTATTACCAAACTGCCAGAGAACAAGAAGCTATATAATTTTACATAAATTGCATCAAAAATGTCTAAAATGTTAACTGATTTGATATGACTGTCCCATCTGGATGAGCAGTTATTTCATTATACAGTATGTTATTATAATATGTAGTCAATGTTGAAAAATAAAAATGTACTCAAGTGTATGAAATATACAATAAAACACAAACTATATGAAGACAAAGCAAGAACAAGTAGTCAAAAGGTACGTTTGTGTCCGTGACTGAAAAAATACATCAAACTATATTAAACAAAACTTTCTGACAAGACTGAATATATAATTACCAGAACAACTGCAGCAGCAGGTCCCACAAACGCATATAAAAGACCTCCTTCAAGAGACAACCAGCAGCTGGAAAGAACACAAGACATCAACAACCTTCTCATAAAAATTAACACCAAGAATTAAATTAATGGTGCAGGGACCAAGTATATTATACAGTTTTACTATAATCTACTATCT
Source organism: Atractosteus spatula (assembly GCF_055471065.1). NCBI lineage: Eukaryota > Metazoa > Chordata > Actinopteri > Semionotiformes > Lepisosteidae > Atractosteus > Atractosteus spatula. The sequence goes on along the minus strand of NC_142720.1, from coordinate 24,786,237 downwards.
GGGGGACAGTGCCATATGGTCTAGTTCTACATGAAAAGGTTTACAAGAGACCACATTGCTGACAAAACCTATTTAATACATTCCTATTTAACAAGGGCACAAATAACAAGAGATTAGGGACTGTAAAACACACAGAAAAGTTGCTTTAATAGAACTTGAATAGAGATACCTTCCTGACTTTCTACAAGACTATAAAATCTTGTATTTTTCTACCACCAGCTCTTCAGTTTTATTTAAAGAGCTGGCTGTCAGCTGCAATGACTAGCAATAAAAGATGAGGGAAGTCAATGAGTGCAGAGGCAGAGCGTTTCAGTAAATGACTCTACTCCTTTAAATTCTTTCTGGCTCCAACTAAAAAAATGGGTGCATGCCTCATTTTTCAATGTTCTATCAGAACCTGTTCTTCTTGCAGGGTTTTAAATATCTTCAACTATTAGTCATTTAACACTAATGAATTTAAAAATAAATTATAAACCAATAACTCCATGGGTCTAAAAGAAGCCTTTTGACAGTTCAAGAATTATTCTCTCATGAGACACAAAGGAGATGCAAGTATCTTCTTGTATCAAATATTAGTTAATCCATTAGAATAGTAAGTTTCCAGAATCAATGGGTGTTATATACATTTTCAAGGTGTATCAGACAAAGTGACAAAAGTAGAGTTCTGATTACATGTACAGTATAAATTAGTGAATAGCCTTGTTTTAGACAACTGCAAATCAAAATCAAAAGCAATGCTTTAGCAATATATTATGCTGAGCCTTAAAGCTTATACAGTATACAGTATATTTATATATATAAAGTGAACTTACTACTGAGGAGTGCCATAGCCTTTTGCTTTTGTAAATCCCATTGAAATGGCAACGACTAATGCTGGTAATCCTGAAAAATAATTATTTTGTTGTTCAGACAGGAAGCTTTTATCTCAGACATCAGTAGCTCTTTAAATCCATACTGTAGACACAAATGGTCAAAAATCCTGGCATAAAGTTTAAATTTTAACCAGGCCTCCAGATTTCAGGTCATTACACAAAGTAGCAAACATATTCACTATGACAAGGGAAATGCAGTACTGTGCACCTACACAGTACAGCATAAAGAGTACAACAGCTATTCACGTCCACTGGAAAGGCAAGATAATGGCAACACCGAAGGAAAAACGACTGGTGCGAGTGTGTGCGTGTCTGTGTAGCCTGCCCTGCCATGGATGGTGTCCCTTCCTGGGTGTACCCTGCCTGGCACCCGTTGCTTGCCAGGACTGGCTCCCCCACGACCCTATATTGGACACAGGGGTTAGAAAATGGATGGATGGATAATGCCTATTAAAAATGCCCTTTTGTGAAGCTTTCTTTACTCTCTAATGGCAATTTGTGCATGGTGTGTTAAGTATTATATTTAATATAAATCCAAGTGGATAGAATTGCACTTTTACTGTATATATTTTTCTCTGAGCAGAATACATTTTAACTGCATTCCAGTTTATCTGTTCCCAGCAACCACATGGTCTAAGCCCCATTGTTAACTTCACTTCAGTAGAAATTAGCAGATGAACATAAGCTACTATTCTACAATGATCTACTGCCTGTCTCTCTTTGTCTGCCTAAGTGTGTATTTTTCTGTGTGCCTCAGAGGGCTACAAGCACAAATAAGACCTTTATGTTGCTAGGCAACAAGAAAAGTGATTCAGATCTCCAAGTGATCATTTAAATTTGCACAAAAGTTCTACAGTGTTTTTAACAGATGCATCTTTATGCATTGTGGTAAGGAATAGGAAAGAAAGGGTAGACAAAGTGCTATGAATTTGTGTTGCAATCCCTTGACCCTTGAGTGTGTCTCTATTGTTGCACAATCCATTAAATTAAATATGGCTCCTATCATGATGTTCAGAAGATGGATGCAATAGGTGTGGTGTTTCAAAATATAATTTTCTTTGAAACACCAATTTTCTTTGAAACACACGTGACCCAGAAGATAATTTTAATGTACTGAAAAAAGAACAGTAGTTTCATCCTGACTGTTTTTCCTAGTGAGTATGGAAAGTGAAAAGGATCAATAAAAACTTCAAAGGAGTGGTGCTATGGTATGTTTTTTACTCTTTGTGGAATAGCATAAAAGCTAAAATAATAAGCACAGCCATCACACAACAACACTAACAGAAGCACACAGAACCAAACATATAAGACTGAAAATAAATTACAAATGAATGCAGGTCTGCCTTTTTCTTGATGGACTGATTGAAGTGAACAACAAACGTTCTCTTGTTTTTTGATATTATAAGTTTGCAGAAAAGACTGCCTTTTGGATTTCATAACATTTCTACTTCAAATCAGAATATTTTCTCTGATACTTTCTCAGTGGCTGAAAATGTTAAAATGCTCAGTCCATTCCCCTCAAAGCTAGGCACTCAAAGACTGGTCAGTAATGTTTTTCACTAGTCACATCATACTAATTTCATGTGTCCCTATACTTTTTAAAATATGTTTCATGAAGTTGCAAACTTTAAGCATAATTCCCTGGCACAAGAGGCACAAGGAGTTTTACACTTGAGTAATGTAAATCCTGTGTCAAAGGTTTTTGCTTATATTGAATTAGTACACAAATGCTAATGAAGCTAAAAAATAATAGATAAAGATACACATAATGGATGCAGAAAACAACAAAATATATTTAAAAAATATGGAAGTTCTAAATGGGCTGTGTGTGGAGAGAGAAAATCTGGACCAAATTCTTCACAGGAGCCACATAATTTGCAGGTGTCCTGTAAGTGCTTTCTGCTGATGCACGACACACAATGGTTTCACGTGTGTGGCAATTAAAGCATGATGTGCTGTTTAATTTGGAATCTTTCCTAAGAACCACAATCCAACAGATATTCCACTACATCAGTTCTGAGAATGTGTGTGACGCAGAAGCACAATGCTGGAAGCATGCTGAGGATGTGCAATGTCTTTATCTAGCTTTCATTATACAAAAAAGCATAACTGATATTTCTCAATTCTTAGATGATATCCATGATGCTCAAATATATCATTATCATTACTGTATAGATTTCTAGATGTGTCATCAGGACTGTCCAATCTAGAAGCGTAGAGTTTTTTAAAAGTTTCAACTGGGTTGTAAGAATAAGTATTGGAGTCCTCATGGAGAACAATACAGCTTAAATGAGGAACTGTCTGCTGATCCTTCTTTTCATTGCTTCTGGCAATTTCTTTTCAGTTTGTGATTTTAGTTTTTATGCAGTGTCAGTGATATTCGCTTTTAAGTATTTTTCTTTCATTTACTGTAAGTTAATGCTGCTTTTGAAGTGAATGATGTGATTCCTCCATACCTGTGTTACACAACAGACTATTATTCTTCTCAATGGAACAAATCTTGAGTGTAAGAGAAAAGGAGGAAACTATCATGAGAATAATGTGAAGTGTCATATTTGATTTTCTTAGTTTTCTTTACATTAAAGGTTAAGTAAGACTATTGTAGGAGTAACAGCTCTAGGGGAAATGCAAATTTTCATTAGCTCTGACTACAAATAAACTCCCTGTTCTAAGAAAGCAAGGAGCCATGTTGAAGAGGCTCCAGGCACTTACCCCATCCCAGGCACAGGAATCTCTTCCGGATAAGTCGTGTCCGCACCTTTCCAGTCACAGCCATGTAAGACTGCCAAGCTTCTGTCAAAACCCAGCAGAAAGAAGCCAGGAAGAAAAAGTGCAAGAATGCTGTGGTCATGGTGCAGACACCCTGTCGATAAAGCAGAGAAAAGGAGACATATTGCTTGCATCATGATAGAAGATTCTGTTTACAGGACCCATGACATGACAGGAAACACAGAGTACAATAATATCACTGGAACATAACAGGAACCACATGAACTTGATCATCATAACACTGATTGATTGCATTCCAAGCAAATGTAGTTCATCAATTAAAACATAGCCATCTACTGTAGGTACTGTATGTTCCTTCTCTTGCAGTTCATTCCTTCTATACAGCCATTTTATACAGAAAGCAGACATTTTGTGAGTGAAGCTCAGAAGTGTTTTTTTCTCAAATGAAACAGCGTTTTATATAATAGCATTTTTCATCTCCCTATTCCAGGGCCTACACAGTTCAGGCATGCTGCTAAATAAAAGCATTTTACATGACATAATTGGAGTACATAATGGAATAATAACATGCTTCCTGGGTAGAAATATGAATTCCAAATTTACATTAATGTCCTTAGACAACACCTTGAGAAAAATAAAAAACAAAAAGAGGATTTGCACCCGTTTTTTTCAATAATTTGCTTTTATAAACATCTTGCCCTTAATCTAAAGGTGATCTGTAAATCTTAGAGGGACAGATTTTTAAACCGATATATGCACGTTTCCTGAGAGAAATACAATTGAGAGCATGGCCTGCCTCTCCTTGAAGACCACACCACGTTGTGTGCTCAGGAGATTGCTAGGGCTTATATTTGCTCACTGGTCAGTGGATGCATTTTAATGAGTTGTGTGTTACAAGGGGAAGGTTATTCAAGCATGATTTCATTAAGATTAGACCACAGAATACAACCATATCAAGGCAGAGCAATTCAAAAAGGATTCTGATGGTGGAAGGAAATAATTTCAAGCCTGACAATTGCAGACAGCTAAATAAACTAACTGACTAAAATACAGAAGAGTTTAGCCTTGAATGGATTTAATAATGAAGAGTGATGATTGTAAATAGCTTGTCTGTTCTAAACTGCAGTTAATAGATGATGAACAGCTTAAAATCCACCAGTCAAGTCATTTCCTACATGACATTATTGAAATTTAAGCTGACATGATCCAAGCAAAGAAGCACAAAGAAAGAATACTGAGCTATCAGGTCCTCCTAAAGCATCTTTGACCCTGTATAACAGTGTACTAAAAGCTTAAGCATAACTTATCCAATTAAAAATGACACTCCCTTTGAACTAGATGTAACAGTACATACAGTATTTCACTTTTTGTTAATCCTGTTAAATTAACTAGTTTCTTACCATCTTTGCTGTTTAAATGTTTAAATATATATAATATATATATACTCTAGACTGATTTCTGATCAAGTAATCAAGTATTTGAAATGTTTCAACATGATTCTCCACTGCTTCACCTCAGGTCATAAAGAGTATTGGACAGAGTCCACCTGCCTGCCCCTCTTGTGGTTCTCTCTCCCTGTCTGCTCTCTCTTGCTGTCTGTGGATTTCATCTGTAGTGCTTAATGAGGAGGAAGATATTTAAGTGACTCCCATTATCTGCTAAACAATAATGAACGTTCCTGAGACAACGACTCTTTTGTGAAGATCTATAACTCACAAACACAAACCTCTGCACCACCGATTAGGTAATGGCTAAGATAGCAAACTAAGAAGGCACTGGAGCATGCAGTATGTACTATTTTTTTCATACATCTAAAATAGAAGCACAGTTTGCACTGCAAACTTTGTTAATATAAGTTTATTTTTGGCATTCAGTTTTTGGCATTTTTCATTACATTTAAGTTTTCTTTAAACTATTTACAAATTATTGATGCGTTTTCTGCTTTTTTGCTGTAAGAATGAGAATATAGGTGAAAATAAAAGCTTAACTGTATGTTTCCTACAATGTCGAGGATTCGGAAATGCTTAACTCCATGAGCTGCGGGAATTGGTAATACTGTACACACCATGTCTTACTAAAACCATCAGAGTAACAACACAGAGAGCACAGAGAAGAGGTTATCCAACTTTCCTGAGAAGTAGAATTCAGCAGTCTGTCATGAGCACCAAACTTAACATAACATCCCCTAACAAATGAGTCATCAGGGCCCTTCAGCACCCTGAGTCAACAGCAGTGTGTTTTCTCCCTGGAGGTGGTGAACATTAGCCAAAGAGCAGACCAGCTCCTAGAAAAGGCAGGTGAAGCAAACTTTCCATATGAAACATTCAAAGATCTTGGAAACAAAGGAATGAGAAACATTTAGTTGATGAAAGAGAAATGGCTATGTATTCGTTTTTTAAGTTTTTACCAAGGAAGAAAAAAATAAAATGTCTCGTGCTGAGAAAAAGTTTAAATTAAATAATATGAATATAACAGGCAGAAGAGCTACAATTACAGTACTAAAAGCAATTAAGATAAACAAATCTCCAGACTTTAGTTGTATCCCACCTTCTTTCAAAACTGAGCTATGAATCAGGTCTTCTTAAAGCATCTTTGAAACAAGACCAAGAACCAAGTAATTATAGATCAATAAGTTGTACTTTACTAGGAGTTTAGCAGAGCAAAACAAAATCACAGGCCAATATTAAAGTAGAGCAAAATACGTTAAATTTGACTTTGATTTTAGTTTCCCAGGTTCACAGCAGTACACCTGCAGTCATTAGGCTGACCACAGCTTTCATATCCTGAGTATACACTTCCATTATATTATAGTTACAATGATTTACAAAAATGTAAAGTTTACAATGATTCATCAAAATGCTGGAATTCTGTTACATAGCAGCAAACCAGTTAAGTCCTGGCGACAGGACAGGATAAAGCATCAGGGAGTGACAACATTCAGAGGCACAGTCTTTAATATTCTTTACATACTGTATTCTAGATGCAGTATATACACACTGTAATGAGGCTGCAGGTAGGAATGTTGTTGGGTATCAGGTAGCAGCAACTCAACAAAAGAACACTGCAAGACAAATTAGTTCTGTTAGTGCATTGATCTGGATGGTAAAGACTGCAAAGGAATCATGATGATGCATGTGAACTTGCCAGTTGTGTAAATGCAGAGAGGTCTCCAAGCACATGCAGACAATGATGAAGTTGTGCTATTACTGAGATACTAGGCATTTCATTGAGTTTATCTTCCACTATACTAAAAACACATATTCTGTACAAAAAACAAGCACTTTAGCATAGCCACAACCATATAAACATAGCTCTATATTAATCAATTCATTCATTTATTACTATATCTAAAGTAATATTGTTTATATTGTTATATCCTATTTCCCACTATTATCTTACCACATAGCCCTGGAATTTGCATTTACCCTACTGTATATAGTTTTGGAATTCAGTTCTCCAATTTCAGCACTTAAACCCACAGACTTCCTCCAGGAACGATTTAGACAAGAGTGATGTCACAGGAACAACAGTACTGTGTGTGAGAGATATACAAATGTACATTACATGCTCTTTGGGGAAAGTCATATTGGCATTGAGCCCCACTGACATCTTGCTCCAAATCAGGGCTAGTTTTAAATATACGCCAGTGGAGGAGGGGTGGAACTGAAATAACTCTCCTATGAAATTCTCCCAGCATTGTGCCTTTTGTAAAAGCAGATTGCTGGAAGATGCTGTTATTGAGCCCACTGTCTCAGTTTCCATGGCAACCCAGGAACTGAGGTAAAAACTGCATCAACATATTACAGAACTGACGTCAGTAGAAGAAAAAATAAAACCTTTTTTAAAATTAAATGTTATATTTCTGATAAGGCAGTTCTTTTAAAAGCATTAATTAAATACAAAAACTGGTATGACAGATGAGTTTGATTCACTCTTGTAAACAGTTACATAATGGGATTAAACATGAAAGCCACAACAACAACAGAAAGGTTTTGGCTTTAGTCAAACCAAATGGACCTTTTACTCAGGAAACGGTACCAAATAGCAGCAGTTCTGCTAGACAGAAGCAATGACTCCAGAATGCTTTAACAAACACAAAGCCTGTAAGTCTTTCACATTCACCCGCTTAAATCTGTGCTGCTGTGCTCATCATGCTGTCATTCCTAAATCAGGCTTTGAAATGCTAACAACCCATGTCGCCATATGAACAAACATTTTATTGTAAAGGACACAGTATTTTTCCATCTCCTACATTAGCAATCACTAGAAGACTAGAATAAATTAAATCTTTAAAAGCACAACATGCCCCTTAACAGAGCTTTTATAAGGTAAATCGGTAGTAAATGAATTAAAGATTTTTATGTTGTAACGACACATTAATCATGGAAACTGTCAATGATATAAAAAAAATAAAAATGTACATATGCTTAAAGAGCTTTTCTACTTGTTCGTCTTTTACATTTTAAAATGTAGCTATGCATTATGACCTTGCAGGCTTTTCTGGCTTGTGTGGGATGGCATGATTCTCTGTAGCAATTCGAATCCAGAAGACAAAAGCACACATTTTGACACCAGTTTTTTTTGTTTTGTTTGCAAAAACTGCTTAACACTCTTGAATCTTGACTCTTTAATTGTTGTACTTTGGAACATAACATAAAAGCATTACATACAAAAATATAATTTCAATCTATTTCAATCAGCAAAAAGCAGAAGAGAAAACAACATATTAATTTGGTAATTTTATAGTATTATCCAATACAATTTCATAGCATTAAACAATGTTCCTAAGAGATGTGTGCTTATTTTTTGTCAAATACATTTTATGATAATCTTAATATGAAAAACATTTATCTCTATTATTATATTTTATATTTTACACAGTATTGGCTTATAAAAACAGTAGCAATGTTGGCTTTTAGGATTATCAGTCATTAATTTAATTAGCTAGACTACTGCAAAACTGCTTAGAGATTACACAATGTATTACCATGGCAATGCTGAATTATAAAGCCTGAAGAGTCATAATATATACATAAAATAAAATGATTGATATCTAAAACACAAAAGGAGGAAAATAAATTAACAAAAATTAAGCTTTGAATCTAGTCAAACCCCAGATAGCCACTCACTAGTCATAAAGTAAATGTTGCTTTGTACTGCTTTGAAGGGGATTAAGACTATTTTCATAAACTGCTGCCAGCTCTGAAAACATTCTCTTGATAAACTGGATATGCAGAAAACATTTTGCTTCCTCACTGAAGAAAAGACAAGTAATGCTGGGAGACTGCAGAGCTTCGTGGGGTTTGGTTGTTTGTTGATGAGGTGTAAGATGGTCTAAAAGGTCAAAGAATGTCTCTACAGCAGCTCTGTCTCTATTCAATCAATTGCACTACCCCAAACATCTTCCAAGGGATATCCAAGATACAGTACAAACTATAGGGGCATAACAATATTTCATTACAGGAACAAGGCAGACAGCTTCATATGACCTAATTGATTCTGTCATGGCATCAGATCATTTGTGTTTTAGCCTCTACAACATGGCTTGAATGTTTATTGTGCATTCTGCCAGTTCTCTGGAGATAAAATGTGTTTTTCTAACACAGCTATTGGAAATGATTCTAAATCATTTTGGACAACAACTCAATTTCTTTCCTTTAAAATAATTTCGAAATGCAACAAAAACAAATGTCTTTTGCTATCATTCACTAAGTCTAAAGAAACTAATTTCTTTCAAAGTGCACTAATGAGACATGCCCTTGAGACCTGGAGTGACTCTGGTTCCAGTTATTTGGAATCCTCCATCTCAGTGGTTCATTGTCCTTCTCCTGGGTGACTCTGCTGGTTTTTGTTCCAACTGGGTCCTTAATCACCAGTGCTAATTGGCGCCAGTAAGCAATCTGCTTGTTGGTTCAAACTTACTGCACTCAGTCTTGGGTTTCACAAATACTCGAGTTACACTTCATTATTTACAACAATGTCAGCACACAGAACTTAATGCAGTCTATCCTCAACTAATTAATTCATTAAGAATTTGCTCCCTTATTTCTGTCGCAACAGGTGATTAATTGATGATGAACAGACACAGGTGGGAAGGACACTGAGGCAAATCCAACAGTAAGTGTTTTTCTGTTTGTTGAAGTCAAGTTAGTTAGATTTCAGCCAGCACACCTGAATAGTAAAAATCCTGAAATCCATTAATTAGCACAGGGTCTACTAAAAAATCTCAGCTTTTTCAGAGCTGAATGCAAATTTAAAAAAGCTTTAAATAGAAAATTGAAATAAATTAGCACTAGTGACTATGGGTCCGGTTGAAACAAAAACCACAGCCTCAGGAGTTCTCCAGTACCAGGACTGAGAGCTACTGCTCTATGGAATTCATGGATTCATTATTATTATGTGTTTTATGTGATATGGAGATCAAGACTGTACACATCATTCTTAATAAGGGTGTTAAACAGTATCAATATAACATACCCAGCTGTGTGTTCAAAGCTATTTTCTTTGTATCCGATTGTTATTTTGTGCTTGTCCATTGTCTGGACAATGACACTGTTTAAACAGTGTCCTTTTTAATTTTTTATCAGGCATCACGGATGCCAGCTCAAGCTCCCCCAATTAGTTTATTATATTACTGCTAAAGCAGAGGAAAAGTATTATTATTTTGTATGTGACTGGAAGATTACCATTGCACTGCACATTTACAATGCAACATTAACAATGTATTTTCCCAGATTCTGTAGTCAACTTTGATGATTATTATTTGTTGATCTATTGTTTAAGAGGTAAGAGCTTAATAGAGTTTTCTGAAAAGGTGAAATCTGCATTTATTGAGAATATATTTAATTCATGTCAGTGCTCCATATTCAGAAGACTCTATTTCACTGACATCGATGTAAGTAACGTTATTTTGATGAGCCCAACATTAAAGACACACATTCTCCTTAACAACAGCGTAAAGTTTTGAAGCTGATTTTTGTTTTGCAACCATTAAATGTAACAAATTCAATTTGTTAGATTTTAATTTTTAAATATAATCATGTACAATAATGGTATTGTAGATTTATTCTCTTGGTTAAATCAAGGGTTGGGGGCAGAAGAATGTTATGTTATGCATTTTTTGAAGAGGAACCCCAAAAGTTTGAAAAGCTGGCACAACTGTCAACTGTCAGGCACTGTTTTTTTCTATACAGTATATGACAAAATTAGGTTTTATTTATAATAAATATCATTTAACACATTCTGCCCATTTGTAAATCTATTCTAAATAATGTTAATATAATATTACATACAGTACATCAAGACTATTTACTGGAGAATGCAGGCCTCACATATTATTATCTGCACACTCTACTAGCTACAGTACCTATTTCTAAGAGTTATTTATCAGGTAGGAATGGCCCTAACACTGAAACTTGCATGACTGCTTCACGTGAAACAAATGATGTAGCTCTTAATAATTCTCTTAATTTTCTATAATTAAGACATATTTTCTACCTACACAAAAAATTCAAAATTCTTACAGATTTCCATTTCTGCATTGATCATCTCTGAAGTATGCTGCCAAAGGGTTTTCTAAAAATCCAAGCAAATAAAACCAACCATATGTTTTATCTTATATGACCATTTAGTCATATATCACACCTACAGTATATAACTCATGCCAACTATTGTCCCTTTAGACAACGTCTGGATTAATATGACACTAATATGATTTTGTCATTGTCATTGCTAATTTACAGTTATATACATTCAGCTACAGAGTCTATAACTTGGTGGGTCAGTTCAGCCCTGCAGTTGAGTATCAATCGAGACAGTGCCTCCTCAGCAGATTCCCTCAGAAAGGTTACATTCATTACTCAAATCCTTTATGTACTTTAGTACTTTGACTGCTTTTAAAAGATAAGGCAAACAAGATCTTTCTGCTTCATCACAGCTAAAAAAGGTTAGATTTGTCTTAATTTAATTTTGTACCTTTGTTTCTGGATTACCAATCATTGCAAATGATTTATCTCGCTTGCCTGAGATACAGATACTTTTTCACTACATCAAATTCCTTGTCATCAAGTTGTATACAGTATACAATATAGAGCACTTCAGACATGCCTGTGTATACTGTACACCCTCAATGAAATAGAAATAAAATCATCATACAACAGAAAAAATATACAGATTGGATAATGTCTCTTTCTAGAAAATATGCTCAAAGTGTTAGCTGTAATCTTAATCTTGCATTTGCAAATCTAATTGTTTTTATCCACTCAAGACCCAGATGACCCTTGTGCAGCTTAACAGAACAGTAATTGATCTGCATGTCATGATGCAGGCTTGATGAAAACATTGGCCGTCAGGTGCATGCTGATAGTCGATGGCAGGTGTTTACAAACATAATAAACACAACAACTGCCAGCAGAAACACTACTTTAATAGTACCTCTCATAGCACTATCAAAATTGCAACATAACGTTTTCAGGAAATAAAGTTGCTGTTTTCTCTACAGTTTTGTACTTACTCTGATCCTGATTTTGATGTCAGGACCTATCCTCTGAAAACGTCTGTTATTTTCTACAGTTTGTAAATAGTTCCCAACATTATAAACCTGGGGCAAAATTCTACAAATAAGCCCTCTTTATAAATACCAAAAGCATTAACTAAACAATTGTTGGTCTGCACGGAGCACTGGGATATAGCATGAAAACTGGCATAATTTTCTATGTACAATGACAAGAAGTAAAATGTTTTAGGTTTCTATATACTGTATAAAGAGCATGATGCTTCTTGAACATTAACAGAGCATGCAGTCGCTCCCTGGCAGTAGGAGATGTGCCATAGGTCAGGGGTTCTTAATTACTTCAATCACTCATGATGTTCTCTCATTTCTTGCTCACACGTAATGGGAGTAAATGAGCTGTTCTCATAACCTTTTTGCTTGTGAAACAGGGAGGAATTCAAATATTTTTAGGACTGATTCCACAGCACAAGAAAACTTTTTAAAGACTGAAAACAGTTTTAGTTCCTCTATGTTACTTTCTAAAAAAGTGCAAATATACATATGAAATTGGAACTAATACACTCACATACACATGAGCCAAAAAAGTAACAAAATCTCATAATGAATTTGCAGTACAGATTGCAGTATGTTTTGCAGTTTCACAGTTTCACAAGAGTGTGCTCTTTGAGCCGTCTTTTATTTCTGATGATACTATGGGCCATTTGTGCGCAGGGCCCCAGATTTTATTGAGGTACTTCTTTATGTAAAGGGTTGTAGGAGTATGGAACAAGTCACCCCGCCATGTTGTGTAACCCCAAACCCTGGTTTCTTTCAAGACATGGCTGGATGAGATCATTTGATCAGCTAGAATCTAACCATCAAATGGACTAAGAGGCTGAATGTTTTCCTCTCTTCTGCTACAGTACCTTTTTATGTTCTCATGGTCTTATTTGATATGGACATTACTGTACAGGTTTCAACCATGTGTGTAGCGTTCCTGAAAATGGGCAAATTGATTGCCAAATACTCAAATATGTGAGAAATAGGAGTCAGGTTCCTTTGGTCCATGTTATACTCATCAATGGCTTACATGCAGATAAATAAGGCATTTATAGCTTGCCCATGATCGTTGATACACTGTATTAATGTCCAATTAGGGATTACTACTGTACAATCTACTAATCACAGAAGCAGGAAGGTGCTTGGGACTTTGAAGAATTTATGTTTTTTTCATTTCTTATTTGTATCTCCTGCTGTGGAAAAAACAGAACTGCTTGTTTGTTAATAAACTCTGAAGCAAGAGGAAGTTTGGAAACAAGAAATACAACTGATACAAAATTTGGAAAAGAGCATAGATTACACATTTACAGTATGTGTCTATTGAAAAGCATATTTGTTTTGAATGGTTTACAAACATTTTACTTACTTGCATTGTGAATCCTTTTTCTAATTCTTCTTTTGAGAAGAATAAAAATATTTTTTACTCTCAACATTTACTATTTGCATTCTGGGCTAAACAGAGGTGAGAAATTATAAAAACAGCTGCACATTTCCAAAACATGTCAGTAGTTTGATAAATGTGATTCTCACATGCTGAGACATCACCATTCTTTAGAAACATCCACTTTTGAACTACTGTAAATGATTGGGCTTATAGTATTATTAATTCAATTCAAGTTAGAATGGGATAAAGTGACTATGCTAACTTTAGCACCACAAAATAAAGATGTGCATGAAACAGTATTTTTACACACCTTTACATTTTATAATAAAATACAGGATAAAAGAGACATTTTAATGAGTGTTTTCTCTTAAGATAAAGTTTTTTACAATAAGAGCATGTAAAGCTGGATCTTCAAGGTCAATGCTGTGATAAGCTCTTTATTTTAATATATAACCTATGAAAGACATAACAGTATTGGCTTTTTATGCCATAACCAATACTGTTGATATGATATACCTGTATAAAAACATCAGGACATCTGCAAGAATACATTTTCATTAAAAACAGAGATAGGAGGTTGAAATCACAACCCTTTTCTCACAATCTGTCTTCTACTACACTTTAGAACACCAGTCATTTTTGTGAAATGTTTTACAAGCTGGGCCATAAATTAAAATATTACTTTGTTCCAGTGCCCTTTGAAAACTCTGCAAGGCTGTGCTCCCAAGATTCAGAATAAGAGCTCATTGGGATGTCCAGTCCCCCAGCACTCACAAAGCTTCAGGTGTCACCAGCAGGGTGTAGTCCTGATCTTGCTGAAGAGCTGGGAGACCAGCACTGTAAACATTTTCACACTAAATACAGCAGCTCTGCAATGTTAATTGGAAAAGAAATCCAAGCAGCTCTTGCTTGAATGTTGATTAATTGTGGACAAGATGTTCTGAATCAGTCTCCTGCTTTGTTTCAAGCTAAGCTGTTATTTCCATCTGGGAGAAATATAGCTCCAGAAAGACTGAGTGTACACTTAACTAGCAAGAACATTTCAGCGGAGCATGTGTCACCCTAGGGCAAACACATGTTTGACAAACATCCCGACTCTTGACACCGGCTAAATTAACTCCACAATTCAGATGCGATTTTCTCAGTGCAATTAAATCCTGGTTGCATTCTCTTTTGACATCTCACAAATGCAAAGAGAAGGTGTTGCTCTGGTGGCTGGATTGTGATGGCTTTAGTCTGGGAGTCATGCCCAGCATGAAAACAGCAGCAGCTGCAGCAACAGCAGGACCCTCTGCCTCATCGTCCGTGCTGACCACAAGGGCTTGGGTATATCATTCTAGAAGCATCCCTGAATCTTTCCTTAATAGCCCAGCTTGACTGGAGCTGAGCACTTAACAACCACTATCCCTGCCAAAGCTTTAATTGCCACAGATCAAAGCAGTGCATCGTAAGATCACCACTGGAAATCAGTGCTGAGATATGGGTATGAGGGAAAATAATGTACAACAAACTACTAACTTAATTTACATTGACTTTGATATGATTCAGAATACACTGGAAATGCTGCTGATCCCTGGGTTGCCCATTAGGGTGCTGTTTTATCATTTGTTATTGGTGTAGTAGATGTGCATTGTGGAAACATTCTCAATGGGATATCACACTTATGAGTTAGATGACAGCTTTTTATGTCCATAATCAGACTCTGACCTGTGTCTCCTCTGTTTCACTTATTATACACTGTATACTTATAGGTTTTCATTTATCAGTGTCTTTTTTCAGTGTCTATCAGTGTCTTTTATTGACCAATTTCAGTAACGTAATGGATTTTGTTAACCTGCATACTTTGAATGTAAATTACACAACGGCATCAGCTAAACTGTAAAAATTAAGTGCTGCAAATATTAAAGACAGTAGAAAACAGTGTTTTTTTTCCCATGGATACATCATTTACGCATAACGTTTTAAAAAAATAGTTCAAAGTGCCACAATTTCCACCACAAGGACAATAGATAAAATCACTTTTGGGACCACATACAGTGTAGGCTTACAAACAATAGACCAAAACACTTTACAGCAAAAGCTGAAATACTTACAGAAATGTGCCCCACATGATCCTATTATATGGTCATGTATGGAGCACAAGACATGAATTGGTAAGGACTAACTGTACTAACAGTACATGCAGAGTACACAGATATTGTCCCAACAGAAAAATGGAGAAAACATGTAAAGGTCTGTCAAGAGGAAGTGATAACAGGAAAGTTCATAGTAATGCGTATTTTACAGAATTCCATAGCTCTAGGTTAAGATACAATATTAGCAGATGCAGACTAAGGGCAGAAGTGGCCTGAAAATAACAACTGTCATAAAGTCAAAAATGCTGTATACTGAATGAATGCATTACATGAATTACATGAATGTACACAGGGACTGATTAAGTATGAGGATTACTTTGTCAGATATATATTAACTGTGTCTATGATACCATTAGATTCACCTGTTCCTGCCCTATTGAACTGAAATCTAGTTTTCTTAATGATAATTCCAAACCCATGTTTGAATACCTACCCACATATGTTAAGGGCTCTATGTTTTTTTGTAAATATTGGAATCTTTCAAAGAAGAGCACTACTGTGAAAATCTCATTCTTTTTACATTATAATCCAAAACACTTTTATTTCCAGTACCGAAGGTGTAAATACACTAAAATATCTTCTCGATTAGCAAACAGTATATAAAAAAGGTCTGTTAATGAGAGTGGGCTGTTTGGCACATTTTACTTGTTAGGTAGTTTAGTATCTAAGTTAATCTAAATATTTCATCCAAACAGTTCGCAAAGGAGCCCAGACTTTGGGCCTCAACCACCTGGCTAGTGAGTCTGTTTCAGATACCCAGTATTCTTTGAGTAAAAGTTTAAAAGTGTTTTGAATTCTCTGCTCTAAATAATTCCACTTAAAGGTCTTATTGTGACCCTTGCTTCACTGCTGAATGTGAAACAGTGCCTGAGATTGGACCTAGCTATATACAGTACAAGTACCCTATTTTGAATAGGATTTTATATACTGTACTTAGATCAAATCCTCTCTAAATCTCCTCAGTTTTAGACTAAAGAGATTTAGTTCTCCCAGTGAACATGCTGTGAGACCCTGGACCATTTTGGTTGCACTTGTCTGAATTCTTTCTAAGGCAATACAATCTTTATTGCAGTATGGTAGCCCAGACTGAGCTGGGTATTACCAGTAGGGCTCAATACCTAAAGCATCCTTAGATTCACATTCCACACTGTATTCTCTACATAAACACCTACATCACTTTCTTACGTATCTTCCTGCAGCTCAGAAGCACTCATATGATATCTTAAACTGTGCGTGATATTACAATATTATATTATATAGATATTATTTTACTTTTGGCTCAGTCCATGACTTTTCTGTGTTTCCCTTGCCACTCTCTGTACTTTATCATCATGATCTGTTTGCTGTAGAAGAACATCCAACCAACGGGAAACTACAAGACACAGTGCAAGCCAGGCCACAGCACTGATTTATAAAACACCTCCATTCATATTAAATAGAAGGGAAAAGAAAACAATTCACTGCAGTGAGAATGGTCACTCACGTTTCTATTTTTAAAAGGTACATTTCCATGCAAAAGACCGAGATGTCCTACCTGTGGCCCTAAATGATCTGTTGCCACACCCTGACATTTATATATTCAATAGTTTGGTCAAGCTTTAAATAATTGTGTAAAGACAATGGATTAAAGGGATAGCATTTGAAAATTTGGTGTAACTTGCCTGGCTGACCATAAGTGTGAGGCTGACAAGAACCCCAAAAAGATTCCTAAATGAATGGCGTTATATCAATGAAGAGTCTTTTAATAAAGGAGATTTTGGTGTGCAAGCTCCAGGTTAATAGAGAAAGTTTGGTTATGCAGGGTTTTGGAGTAGCACCAGTCTAAGGATTGAATGGAATGGAGTTCCATGATGGGTTGTGGGAGATGCTGCACTGTCGTGGAAGGAGTAACGTGAAGCTATTGGCACCGAGGTTGGCTTGGGTTAGCCTGAGGTGGAAGTGGTGCAGGCACCAGCAGCGAGTAAATGTTGGCTGATGTTTACTGATGAGCGGACAAAATGGCAGACTGAGCAAAGCAAAAACCTGGAGTAGGTGACTCCCTGCTTTCATAAATGCTTCTTTCAAACAAAAAGGAGCAAAAATTGATCTTCAGACTGGGGTCTTTAGAATCTTTTGGAATGAGCATTTTATGCTGACATCATGATGGCATCACCACATGGCATCATGAATCCACAATGCATGAGCTTGTGTTTGTGTGCTTGCTTTATTACAGAAATTCTGGATCACTTAATAACTTTAGTATATACAGGCATTTATGCAGATTGATATTAGATAAATTTACCATTAAAATGGGCAGATAAAATTGTATGTACACCCTCAATGTGTACTAGTATGTACACAATTGTAAACTAGTATGACTTAAGGCATTCCTGACCTTCTAAATACAGTACCTTCTGTTTAAGGATCTTGAAAAACATTTGAAAAACAAGTCACATATGGACATCATGTACCAGTTCTTGACCAATACTGAAGAGAAACTATGAGAAACTATGAAGTACTTACTGGAATAGTAGCGAAGCCTGCAAGAAGAAATTGTTTTTAGTTTATCATCTTGAGTTGTTTTGTCGCATTTGATGTTTGATATTATACGCATACCATACAAAATATCCACCATTATTATTACAGTACTTCTGAGCTATTTTTCTTATTTTTCATGTTCACTATTAAGAAAACACAAATGACAGCAGAACATGACAGCTCAGAGACTCCAATCCCACAGGATATCTTGACAACAAAGAGATGGATTCTAATAAACCACACGCTGTTCTGAATTTAGAAACACTGAAGGCAATTATATAAATGGTGGTTTTACAAAAAATAGTATGGTACACGAAGCACAAATAATAAAACCGGAGGTTCAAACTAATGTTTTTGAAGCTAAACCTCAGGCTGACAAGTACATACATGCGGGTATATTTCATTTTATACAGCTATTATTACAACATAGCAGCTAAGAAAAGAAGGCCCAGGAATTCTAAGCTGTTGTACTATAGAGACAGGCGAAAACAAAAGCTTATTGCTCTGAGCCAAAAGATAAAATATGTGCAGAGCAAAGAGTCACAGCAGGCCCTGTAAAGCCAAGCACTGGCAGTAGTATGATTACACATCATGCTTGCATTGAAAGTTGCTCAGAATGTTTAAATATTCCAGTCTTAAAAGTAAAACAAAGTGTGTAAACAGAGCAGAGTGGAATTAGGGGGTATTTATAGATCCGTATTAAGACCTCACTGAATGTTTCTTCAAACAGCTGGAGATCAGTTTTTCAGGACATACCCCTGAAAACTAAATTACATATCTAAGCATTGAATTTCTACAAAAACCTCCCTTTTGACAGTACTCCTAATAAGATTGAGTAGCATGCAAAAAAACCCCAAAAACAAGCTGTCCTAACACTTAAACTTTAAAAATGTTTATGTTAGCATGAAACAATAAACTGCAGACATTCACACAATGGGTCTCTCTGATGTAACAGGATTACAATACTAAAAACAATGGTACTGTATATCACTTTAGTTCACATACAGTACCCTGTAAAGTCTATGTTTGCTTCACTGCTCATACAAACACTGGAAATCCAAAACGTCCCAAAAGATAAGAAAATCTCTAAAATGTGACATAGAATCTAATAAACAAAGACAACATTTCTGTTCAAGTCAGCATTCCAAATGGCAGTGATATAAGCTTTTTCTTCTCTGAAGTCATACCCTTAGGTTTCCTATCAAAAGCACCCAAATAAAAACCAACAACCTTCATCCTGAAACATTCTGACCATTTTTAAGAAACAAGAGTCCTGTACATACAAAAACAGATATGTGACTGCAGAGAGAGAGCAGCGCAGAGAATGGTGACAAGGAGAGGACAAGGAAGCTGTCATCACCCTGCTGTGCACGGACACCCACAATGCCTCAGGAGCTCCTGCGCCAATCCAGCCCTCTGGCTGAGTCAAAACATGAACATGGCAGGACTGTGAGCACAGAGCTCCTTTCAGAGAAAGGGCTTCAAAGGAATGAAAGAGGAATTAAAATGCTGCTGAATCTAATGTCAAAACTGTTGAATTTGAAGAATGTTCTGGCAACATCTCTCCTCATCTAGCAGTGAACATGCTCATCAGATAAAAGAAAGGAAATCTCTCATGGGTGAATACAAGTGACATATAACAAAATGTCAACAGTTCAGCTTTTCTTCAGCAGTTCAGCAATGCTGCTGGAGAGCACAATCATACAAAAAAACACATCTACAGAGATGAAAGACTCATGAATCAAGATTGCAGCACCTCAAAGCACTAAATTCTATCTACTCAAGTATTTTTTTGTCTGTAAATATATTTCTTCATTTTGGCAGCTACATTTACTGTACTTTAATTATTTGAATTATGCATTCCTTTAAATCCACTGATAAGCTTTCCACAATAAAGCCAGAAACACAAAATGGCTGGAGTGCCTTTAAGAGAAAGTTGTAATTCCACAAAACAACCAATACATAAAAATGAAAAATAACACTCTGAATACTTATACTGTACAACTAGTCATGCCCTACTAAAGTACTGTATGAAACATGGGCTTCACATATTAAACTCATTACCTTTATTTTTGTTACTTTTTACAACCATTATAATGTCTGGAATAAGGAGCTCAAACCCGCTGGAATATAAATAGTTAATAGTTCCTGATGGTATCAGGTTTACACTAGTTGTGTTTTCAAAGATAAGACTAAAATTGGCCAATAGACTATAATACCACAACACTATCATGTGCCGTTATTATACATTAAAATGTAATGTAACTACAAGTTGTACCTATCACAGAGCATCAATATGTTTTATTTTTCATTGACAGGCAGGTTTCAAACCAACCATTCAGTATTCTTTGGGTAGAAACCCATCACATAACAAATACCCTGTTGAATGAAATCACAGAATACAAGGAGGGAATTCTAAAGTTAGCCTCTTGTTAACACAGATTTAAGAAAGCAAGTATAAATTGGGTTTTTTTTGTTTCAAAGCTGCAGATTGCAGGTAAATTTAAATTAGAAAAGAGTCCTGATAGTTCCAGTCAAAATTCAAGAAAACTGAAAACTGATTTCACTATTCAGAGATAGTGAAAACTTTAAACTTTTAAAAGCTTAAGAATGCAAATACAGCAAAAGGCACTGAGAAGAGACACTTTTTTACAGAGTTTTACAATTAAAATTGGGCTTCATTTGGAGACAGGAAAAGGGGAGAAAATGCTATACTGGAGCATTACCATCCATAGACCATACTGTGAAGTTCTGAATCCAAACTACAAGTTAGCCTGCTGTCTCTGAGGTTAGGGCACATGTTGTGAAGTGCCCCCAACATCAGGTACTGTAGGTTACCAGGATTCCCTTGGTTTGTCAGAGAACAGAGACCCCACTACTGATGGTTGGCCATGAATGTTCATAGTTATGAGGAAGAGACACATTACGTCTTCAGCTGATGCTAACTGATGCTGTTGGCACTGTCAGACCACGGTGTGAATAAGAAGCAGATGGCTTCATTTCAGAGAAAAGGCTGCACAATCCGACAGTGGAGTTATTTCTCCCACATTGAAACTAGTGTGGGAGGGATACTACAGTAAAGTGAGTTAATTAGCAAACTGCAAACTCTGAATTGGGGAGATATAAAAATATACTTGGCAACTCCAAATTCTTAAAAAAATATTTCTTTCATATTTTCAACATGCTAATGAACAATGTCAGCGACAAACATCTTCTGAAAACACAAAGCTGACATGAAAGTAACCTCACTTCTCTGGGTATGATATACTGTATACGGAGCCACCCAGTACTGCACCAATACAGTATCTTGGGCAGATCCTTGGCAAATTTCAGAGAATTGTTCAATCTTAACTTGCACATAGATTTCAGTGCACTTTCCATGGTCCATTTCTATTGGGATGTTTCTCTTGTGCAGGGATGTCTGCAACAGGGAAATGCAGAAACATAAATAATTTCCTTAACTTCTGAATGTGTAAAGCAAGCAGCTCATAACTCTTATTTATTAAGTGCAGAAATTCTACTATATTAAAAACAGCCTTACTAAGGCACTTACTGTATACATAGGACTTTATTTTCATCTATGCTTGTTTTTCTGGTTTTATTTTGCTTATTGCAGCAGAAAATTATATTTACTCAATTTACTCTTGGGGCAGGGCAAAATAAAAATGAATAAACAATATTGATTTTTGTGACAATGTTTGCCTTGGAACTGTGAAGATATAAACATCACCATTACAGTATGTTAACACGATAAAGGCTTTTTTTTTTAAAATACTTAACTTGAGGTTACTGTCACTACACATGTATACATCAATTGATGCACCTGTGTCTCTTTATTTGAAAAATGGAATAAATATTTGAATACAGTTGTATTTCATTGAGTCACGGGTCCTTTTGTGTTTTTTCACTTCATGTGTAACTTTGCAAGGATGTCCAAATCTGTACTGTGGAAAGCTGCCCACAAGTCAGGAAGACAAAAGATTGCAGAGCATCCTCTGATTTCATCACCTCATTGCCCGTCATCTTTATTGATTGAATGAATCTAAAGGACATCTCTTGCAGAGTTAATGAAACCCAGCGGGGTCTAGCAGTCTGCTGTTTAACCTTCCCTGGCTTATCAGCAACTATGACAGTCACAGCACAACACACTGTCCCCAGTCAAGGGCAACACAGAGGGAGCCCTGCTGACCCCAGGCCCTTCTTACGAAACAGCCCAGACTAGAACCCAATCAATGTGGTGCCGTGCAGATCTTAACATTAATGATGGATTGGCTGGAGCAGAAACCTGAGAAGAAACAAGCAACCCCTTTTCTAGGCTTTCAAATGGAAAACTATTTTAAAAAAAAGTAATTCAACTGATGATTAATCATCAAATAAAATAAAAGAATAAAGAAGCCCTACAGCTTTCCAAAACCTTGAAATGCAATATTCAAACAGGAAACGTTGCAATGAAAACATGACAAAGCAAGGAATGGAGAAGGGAGAGGTTATAAGTGATTATAATTTTTTCCTTACAGATTAAAAACAGGAGGGGATGATGGGGGCGTCCTATTTAATATAGTGAAAATTAAATCAAGACAAAAACATCCAGAGACATATTCTACAGGACAGGTTTCCAGTAAGTTAGTTGAGACATAATCAAAAGATTTACAGCCACAAATCCAAGGTAGAAAATAAATTTACACTTTTCACAATGGCATTTGAACAGACAGTTAAAAGATAACGCAGAAGGAGTTATGTGTAAAATAACTCAGTGTACAAACAGGTAGATGCAGTTTGTATTTATAGGTAACAACACTTGGTATGAGGAACATCACTGGCTGCACTGGAGATGAACCCAGTTTCTCAAACTATGAGTGGTATTACTGTAACTATTTCAGGTGACACCTGAAGAAGGCTCCACGGCCGAAACGTTGTGTTCTCTTTCTTCTTTTTTTCAGCATGGAATAAACCTATTACTTGTTCCTTTACTGTAACTATGTTCACCTCACATCATGTCAGCAGAAGCTCTGGTGAAGACTGGCTTTCCTCAGACATTTAGGCTGGGTTACATAATAATTTCCATACCACTTTCCATCACAAACCCAGTGAAGTTTTGTTCAACAGAGGCTGTGCCAGCTACCCAGTGGATACCCGCCATCAAGCACTTGGGCTGCAGCTTTTAATTCAGGTATGAGTGGTAGGTGTGATTCTATTATGACTTATTTGTCCTTTTTTAACAATTTTACTTTACTTTTCATATATTTTCTGTACCAAATAATAAGTGTTTTAAACAATAATAAAGGCAAGGGCTGTAATTTTTAGGACATGTGGCATCTTTGCTGCTTTTTTTATTCAGTGTGGGGTGAAATGCAAAGGTTAACCACAGTTAGGAACAGAAAGGATGAACACATTTTTTCCAGTTCAACTGTTGCAACACATGCATTTCATTCATATCATATACAGGTAGCAGCTTTTTGGGCATATGCAGTATAAAGGTAAGCAACCTAAATGCTGTTAGATAAAAGTCATTCTCTGTGAAAGAAGGTATGGAATTGTTATCCCAGGACATACTGTATTATACAATCTTATTTTATCTTTCATTCACACATCTCTGTAATATTTTTTTCTGGTTGCATTTGATATCAATCACTATTGTATCCTTCTGACTACCGTATATTGTACACTATGAAAAATTTGGAAGTGGTAAGGGTTGTTGTGTGGTTTGGTTTACAATAGCTTATCCTGATGTTCGGTCTCACCCTCATCAACTAGAAGCCTCATCAGCTGCATCAACTTGCAGCTGAGACTGATTTGTACACCAAAAGTCTGCTCATCAGTACATATATTTACGAAAATAAAAACACTCTAAGAATAGTTTTGTCAGTTCTAAGCAACTATTCTATATATTGAAATTGCCTGGTTTCCATAGGACAGAGAGAAACCTGAGCCACAGGTGTCAGCCAGTTTGGTGTCAGAGATATAAGATAGAGTGTCCAGTTCCTGTCTTGAAAGGGGATAGAGGATTGAACCAGTGAGCCACTGAAAGGCACCACTTAAAGTATCCAGTCAAACAGAGCCTGCATGCTTTTGAAAGATGGTATGCAACTGAAGTTTCCAAAGACATCCCATACAAAACAGAGATCCAAGATCTATATCTATATATACTGTAATCTATACAGTATACTGCATAAGGCAACACTTCTAACCACCACTTCACTGTACAAGCGAACAACTGCTTTATAATTCATAACTGATGCTTCATTGATTGAAAGTGTGATCCTTTATTTAATCAAACAAGCCAGTATTCAATTAAGATGAAATTGTCATTTATAATAACAACGTGAATAGAACCTATTTATAAAACAAGAAATTTATCAGACCAATCAAACTACCTTGTTCAAAGGTACAACAGCGATATCCTACACGACTTGAACCTACATCCCCCGTAGTTCAGAGTCCAGAGCTCTAACTACTTTTCCACTGGTGCCTTAATGAAGTGTTCACAAGGGACTTACTTTCTGAAGCTGAGAATGACAGCACAGTGTGGATGACAAGCCCACTGTTTTAAAGTCTTTAGGTATGAAGGATTTATTTCCCTTGAAAAAGTGAAGGGTTGTGTCTTTCCAGGATGAGGAGAGAGAAGCATTGTTAACCCAGAGGAGCTTGTCCTTCTGCACTGTGTCTCTACCTCATCAATCTACCTCTACCTTAATTGTTTTAGATCTACAGGTTCTGTCTCTGAATGAACTGTCAACTGACATAACTGAGTTTCTCACTATGA
The DNA here is from genome assembly GCF_055471065.1 of Atractosteus spatula. Classification (NCBI taxonomy): domain Eukaryota; kingdom Metazoa; phylum Chordata; class Actinopteri; order Semionotiformes; family Lepisosteidae; genus Atractosteus; species Atractosteus spatula. The sequence continues at coordinate 24,761,285 of NC_142720.1, read as the reverse complement.
AATTAAGCCAAGAATGAATGCAGTATCTCCTACTCTCATGAACACACGATGGCAGTGAGAATTATTTGCACAAAAGAAGTTCCAATAGGCAGTCAGTTTCTGATAAGGCAACTCAAGCCAGGCCTCTACTGTCACTTCTCATCTACACACCCACAGAGCCATTTAGCTTGTAATAGGAAACATGGAAAAGAAAGAAGAAAGTCTTCAGTCCAGGATGCGAAAGTTAATCTTAAAAGTAGTGTGGCTTATGTGGGAGACATAATGATTATGTTTGTCATGTACATTCAAAAATGGAAATAAAGTTGCTCATGTTCTCCAGACATGCTAACAGGTATTATGAGTAACCTGCATTTTTGTTGTTCATGTTTAAGCAGAAGAGCAGTTTGTTAGATAAAGCAAGTTTTGTTAAGTCACTACATCATCACCATCATTGTTAAACATCACACTTTCTCTTTCACTAAAGAAAATCTGGGAAGTACTAGATTTGAAAATACAACACTCTGTAAACACCAGTAATTTAAATGTCAAGGAAGCAGACAATATAACATGCTAACCCTTTCCAGCTATATTTGCTGAGGAAATAATTTCCAATAATTACATAAAATATATAACAAACAAGTCACAATAAATTTGCCATTTGAAAAGGAAAGCAAGTTTTCAGGTATTACCATGTTGTGTGTTTGCGTTTGTCCAACCAGTATCAGGATATTAGAACAGATGATAGACAAGCAGAAGTTTATTAGGATGATTGACCGTTCTGATCTGATATACCTGAAATAACATAAAAAGAAAAAAAGTAAAAATAAGGACAATAAATAGGGATCATTTTAAGTAACATGAATCTCTGGAATGTAAAACGTATTGATGTTTCTTCTTTTTTTCAGCATGGAATAAACCTATTACTTGTTCCTTTGCAGCCTACGCATGCTGACGCAGCTACCTACCTGAACTAATTATTTGATGTGTTACTTTACTAATTTTATTTATGTTAATTCACTTTATAAATCTTTTCTTAACAAATGCATATATAATTATGAGGTAAAATAAATATAAATGTTTTTCTTTTTTTTCTAAGGCGCTTGACATATGTGCAGTGAAAGAACATACTTACCTCCACAGCACTGCATAAACAACTGCCAGTGTGATCAAGGCCATACAAGACAGGCCGCAGCCTACTATCAGCGTCACCGAAGGTACACCTGAGTACTCCATGGTCTGGAAATCAAATGCAACACACAGAGAGTGTCTGGAGCAGCTTATTTCAGGAAATAAATATACAGTACAAGCATCAAGAACTGCTACAGTCTCAGGCCCAGACATAAACACTTGTGGTATTCCAATAAACATTAAACAATATGAGACCTTGGTTGACAATCTTTAAAGAATCATATGATCATAAATAAATGTAAAGCTTCAAGCATTATTTCAAGAATCACAAACTAGTAAAGGCTAGATACCAAATTCATCAATTTCAACTACATTACTGTATCTATTTCCTCCTCCTACAGGGGAACTGGAAAAGCAGTGACTCTGGCCTTGTGAATACACCAGCACAATGTTACCACTCAATATACACTCAGCACATTTTAAACATGTACAGAGTTTACAAAGACAATCTTAGCATCTGTGCAGATTGATGTGTCAGGACTTTTCAAGCCATATTGAGGCTGATTGATTTAGATTTATGGACTGGACAAGGAAATCTGACCAAAACTTTTATCTGAAATTGACAACTCACTGCCTAAATCATTGAAAACATTTCAATCAATGAAAAATTAATGGGGGCTAATATTTTACAAAACGTCCCACTTTCAGTATGATGCCAAATTCTGCATGACATTCTATTATGATATATTAATTAAATTCTCATAAATATTTTTTTCAAAAAGACATATCATTGGTAAAATACATTGCTACTACAATTAAAAAGACACCACTTATATTACATTTTCACTTTGTGATGATCAGTTTTACTATGGAAAGAGTTCAATAAAAAATAATTCTGATACAATATAACTATGAGCACCAAAAATGTATTCTAAAGTCAATATTATTGTATTGAAATACATTTCTAACTTCTGTTTACAATTTAAATTACTTTGGTAGAAAGTAAATACTTCTGTGTACAATCTTCTCATATATATAAAAAAACTTACAATGAAAGGTTTAACTTAACTTAGCAAAAAGATTTAAACAAGATTCTTTAAGGCCTACCCCATACTGGAATCTCTAAGCAAAGATCATGATCCATGGAAATGGACATAAATCACACACTAGTACTGTGATCCTATACATCATTTTATGGGTGTAACAATACAAGAAGTAATGCAACTTAAATTAAAAACAGTTGGAAAAAGAGGTTTAATTGGTTTTGTATATTGTTGGGATTATATCTTTCTTTAGAGAAATAAGTATGTCTGATCTACTGAATGGTGAAGCATTAAATGGAATTTGTTTTTAATTTATCTTCTGTCAATTACTGTAATCACATCTGAAGTAAATTTGTCATCACTGCTTTTGTTTGATCTTAATTTATTCATGCATTGTCTAGAAAAACATTACAGCCTTTGAAAAAATGGGTGATGAAATCAGAAGGACTTAACTGCATAAAACAAAAATTAAATAAGTAGCAACAGTTCAAATATGTCATAGTAGAATCAGTATTATTCAGAATCCTGAAAAACGATTTGATTATCCGATGGTAGACAACAAAAACATCAATAACAACATCTAAGAAGTATTTTGACCCAGAGGTGCTGCAGACCTCTGCCTCAATATCACCCTGCGTGTGCTCTTGCCTATAGCCGATGCTCAAAATGCATGGAACGGCCTTTTCTGCCATTTCTAACTTCTATAGCAAACCGCTCTATTTGTTCTCAAACCAAGTTGTACATACACTCCCACACAGCTGCTTATTAACTGTATATCTCACATTTCCACGACCCACTGCAAAAGTGTACAGCATGTTCCTTTAAAATGCATCCATAACAGCTGTAGTCATTTAGCACGCATTTGTATAAAAATACATAAACACGCAACCATTTATCAGCATTCAAATCATATGTAAAATTAGAAGGAAATATCTCAGGTAAAACTTGTTTCTCCCTCTTTGCTGTGATATCTGTGCATAATATACATTTAACGCAGCTGTTAGCTACCTTATTTTAAGCACTTAATTAAAACGTTTACAAGACAACCTTTCACAGCCTTTTTACAAACGAATATAACATTTTATAATACTTACTATTTCTCTTGGTTGCTGAGCCAAAATGGCGAAGGTGGATACACGATCACATAAGCATTTTGTATGGGATGCATCGGTAAGGACAGTCTTACATCCTTTGGTCGACCAGGATCCCCAAGAATCGTTACTGCAAGAAGAAGGCAGACTGCTTTAGTTTTGACGGCGGCTCGATTTAACGGTACTTTCGAATATCTACCTGTACTAAAATAATTTACATCGTTGCACCTTATCTAATACGAGATCAAAAAAAAGTAAAGACAAGAAGAAGAAAAAAGCACGCAATGATATGCAGTAAGCTTTAATTTTAAACGGGAGAAAAGGCTTCCAGAGATGGAAGGAAAAGGCAAAGAGCTGTCCAGCTCCGGCGGTGCTGATTGATTAAATTCCTCCATACAGCGTCCTCATAGCAACACCTACCCATTTCCTGAAATAACAACAGAAAATTTAAATGTATCTAGCCTTACTTAAAGGAAGACATTATTTATACCATTATTTCTGGCTGCAAAATGAGTGAAATCTTCTGAATATTACACCTGCTGTAGTGTTATTTATTTTATTTATTTTTTTCCGGTTGATCTTTTTTTCCCTCGCTGTTCTAATTAGCAGCCTTCGGATGCTTCCTGAGGGAAAATTTCACCCTGGAAACGGCGGACAGCATCAGATTGATACTCTGTTCCTTTTTGCTGAAACTACAGTAGAGGGGAGGGCTATTCTAACAACATAATCAAGCACAAATGTTTTTATTTTTATTAATCTATTATTTTATCTAAAATCTGCTATAATATATACATATTCTAAAAGGGTTTTATATCTCTTCAGTTATGTCTTATACCCCGTGTTTCCGTCACTTTTAATTTCGTTGTGAAGCCGAAGAACGTGACTATATCTCACCCCACCGAATCAGTGAGGATGGTACCAGCCCGTTTTTTTCCTCTCTAGCAAACGCAAAATGAAAGAAAAACACGTTTCTTCTATTTATTACAGAAACGTTTTCCCCAGTTCGAAACCCCGCAGAGAAAATATGTCTGAACAACTGCTACTCAGATAATCCTCACCTGACGCTGTACAGACTTTAACCGTGTGTTATAAATTTCTGATACACAAGAACAAAATTCAATTAAGCATAATTTCCTTTCCTTTAAAATTCTGCACTCTCGTGAGAACATTTAAAAATCGACATACAATCTATCATACACTGCTCTGAAAATACCTCCATGAAAATAAAATACGGCATATCGCTTTGCAATGCCATGTCTTCAGACTTTATGTGATGTGAAATTCAGTTTTAAGACTAATTAAAATCCTCTTCAGTAAAAAGGGTGTCCAGAAACAGCCACCGACTTTCATTGAAGATTTAGACATTTAGACGTTTTTTAGTTTATTATTAATAGCACACTCATTTAATCCAACCCCCAAATCAAGCAGCAGCACTTAGAGCGTTTTAAATGCACAACACTGGCACAATTCTAGATAAAAAATAAGATTCATGGACAGCTGGATGATTGATATCGTGTTTTTACTACAGAGGCAATTCAAATTCTGGCAACAGTTAAATATTAAAATAGTATACAGTACACCCATGCAAAAATGTAGTAACCAATTGCACTGTACCATATACTGTTATATTGTACTATTACTTAAAAAAATCTATTTCACAGAAGAATATGTTGTTACTTTTTCAAAAAATGTGAGCAGATTACATTGTACATGCCAAATTAGAGACTTCACAAACTTCTATCTGGCGCTTTAAATAATAGTGCCATTCCAGAATCCACTTCAAGGTAAGTGCTGACAAATTTTCACAGGTTCTCAGCTCAATATAAATCTTCTGCAATTATTTAGAATACACAACATCACATGATATGCTCTAAGAGGTCATTACCAGCAACACAAGCTTATAAAATAAGTTGCAAACACAGATTCAGAATTCATACCAAATTATATATTTCATTTAACATTTAATAAATGAACATGATGCAAAGCAAAATTCCATCATTTCATTTATACTTTCACTCGACAGTCTAATATTAAACACAATACTGCCCAAAAGAGAATGTCCGAAATATCACAACATTAACAACTCAAACTCACAACATACTGTATGATTGCAATCACTTGTGACAATTCCCCCACAAACACCTCCTGGTGGGCTCAAAGACTTCGGCCCTGTATGAGCTGACTAACACATTGACAAGTGGCAGAAATACACACAGAAGTGCCTCAAGAAAAAACAAGAAAGGTTTCTTTATAATACAGTACCAAGTAAAATCACTTAACATGCATTATTCTGTCTTTGCACTACACCTTTAACAACTTCATAACATGCAGTTTTTTGCTGTCACTAAACAATTTGCAGTTAAAATATCCAACAAAAGACTGTAGGGCATTTGACACCATCAGGGAATAAATATTCATTCTATGTTTACAGATACCCTTTCAATTTATCCTTTATCCACAACCATATTGTATACTAAGGTAAGTGTATCCTTTATTTGCAAATATATATTAATATTATTTTTCCAGTCCTGAATTTTCTATTATAAAGACATTTCTTATTTGAAATTCATCACATAGGGAAAATGACAGTGCTGGAACTGCACACACACACTTACTTACTTTAAAAAATTGAAAATAGACTTTGAAAAGCATAAGTATCCGTGTAATAAAGTGACATTTGTAATTTTTGCTTTAGACTAATAACATTTGTATTTCAAATGATTAATTAGTGCTCCATTCTGCATTAATTGTAAAAAACAGTTGTGATTGTACAGTTTGATTCCAGCCTTTGGGGGGGGAGGTGAACACAAAAACATTTTTGTTCTAATGTGGTCTGAAATACAATTTTCAGTAGTAAACAGAAAAAATAAAAATATCACACCACAATCCCAGTCCTTACGCTTTTCACAATATAATGTCACTGGGAACATTATTTAAATTTTTACTTTTTAGAAATAAATTTGAATCTTAATAAGGACTGATGTAAGATGTCTTCTATATTATAACCCATTTCTTAATTTTAGTTTTATTTTAACAACATAACCTCATACAAACAGTAATCACATTGATATAACAGAGTTTGAAATACTGTGCTGGCACTGCATTCATAATCTAATACATTGTTTTACTATAGACTTCTATCATATTTTTATGATACAATTTTATGTTTATATTTTTAAAATATACTTTTATCATATTTTATTCAGAATAATTAATTCAATTAATTAAATTGCTGTTATTTCTACATTAACACATACAGTACAAAACCTTTAAAATAATTTACAGTATACATCTGGCACACACATGTTGTTTATTCAGGAGGAAGAAGATAATAAAATATACAGAGATCTACACAACTGTATCAACACTATGACTATTCCTTTTAATTCCCTCCCTTCTGAGCGCCTTGAGATAGATTACATTTGGTTACTTACCTGTAGCTAATGTCAGCAAGCCTTATGACTTAATGTGTTGTCTCCTTATTTATTAGGTACATACTATAAGACATCACTTAAGATACCATGCTGTGAAGGTTCCTAATGTGAAGTGGTCTCAATTTTCAATCAAAGCACATTTTAAATTTAAATTCAGAGCACATCTTAAATTAAAATGTGTAAAATTTATAAAATACATTTAGTGCATATCTTATCTTAGTACATATTGTGTGTGTAGTACACTCAATGTAAGAAAAGAAAAAAACAGAAATAAATTTAGTGCATTTTTTACAAATTACTTGCAAGTAAGGTTATAAAATGTATTTATTTCAATACTCCTTGTCTGTCTGTCTAACACTGCAATCTTTCAAATACACGATCATCAAATTCCAGTCTGCCTCACAGGCTGCCCTTTTGCAGTGTCTGCGCTTGGTCCCCCAGCTGCCCAGTCTCCCACCTGCAGCAGGCCTGACTTGGCCTTGTCTAGAGAAGAGTGGCCTGAGTGCCACCTGTCCTGTCGATGAGCATTAGTTACTCTGCTTAGCTCATATAACGCAGTCCCAGCAGACACTGCTAACGCATGGTGAGGCCTACTGGCCTATGTCACCCAAAAAACAAGCTAATATAAACATTTACTCTTATATGTAAATGTAACCATTTCCACTAAACCACTCGTATTAATTTCCCACTGTTTCCAGTTTCAATACAAGATATTTCGATGTCTGTTATGTTGTGTTTTACATTCTGAACTGTTTTGCATATACAGTACTGTTTGCCAGTTCCTGTTACAAATCTTAACTAAATTTATGCAAATTATGCTTTATGATTGTTGCCACTTGTTGCTAATTGGTGCACTCTTACCCAAATTAGCATTAATTGTAAGGTGGACTCTTTAAGTAGCTAACATTATATTGTCCACTGTAAGCTGTTTTGCATATACTATCTGCCAGTTCCTGTTTAAAATCTTAACTGCTCCATGAGGGATGTACAGTAATTTCCTCACTGTTATCTTTGTCTTGCTGTACAAACATCCCACTGGGAGCTCACAGGATATCAGACAAAGATCTTTTCCAGCACCGAAAACTCTATCATACCTGCTTTCTCATGTTCAGAAATATTTCAACCTTCAGCATTTAAGGAAACATTTTATGCAAATTGTTTATGCATTCATATCCCTAAAACAAAAAAAGATCTGCCACTTTGTTACAAATTCCTTAAGGTACTGTACACAGAGCATAAAGAATAAAGAACAGAAAAAGAACTTCTGATTTTCTTCTTTCTGATGTACAATGTAAGTAACATATATAAAAAACTAAAGGCTGGCAGTGCTGAAAATTTATAGGTTAGTACACTGTATAAAATTGACAACTGTGCATATATAATGTATAAATATGTACAGTATATGCACAGCTGTCAGTTTTATATTTCTATCTACTTAATATAGACTGATAGTAGACATACTGTATTTTTCTAGAATTGGACTAAAATGTTAGACGTTCGTAGTGTAACTGCTGATTTATTGAATGGGATGTTACTGTTTCTTAGTTTTGCAATTTGTAAAAATGTGGTGAGAAAAATGTAGGCCGTTAAATGTATTATATTATATACAGTATTTCAACTGAATTGAAAAAAATAAAAAATGTTAAATGTTAATACTGTCTATCTTGATAGCTATCTAAATACCAGAGACTCCAGAGATAGTCTAAGGAAGCAATATAATGAACTGATCATTACTCAGCATTCAGTTCCAAATATTTACTGTTACTGTTAATATAAATGTACAGTGTGGTATATGATACATACTGTATATAGTTTTTGCATTGGGTTTCAAATGCAGTATGAATAAATGACAAAACAAAACTCTGAAAAACAAAAACAAACCTCATTTAAAAGCATTTATTTTAGAACATTTTTGGCAAAAGTACTTCTAAAGCTGTTCTGAAAGAAATGTCATGCCTGGGTAGCTGAAAAACTGTTTCTTTCTATGGATATGAGGATTTGTGTTCAAAATGTCCTGAAAACAATGATTTTTTCAAATATTTAAATATTGTGGACAATATAAGAAACCTTTATTTATGTGTATAAAGCTAGGAGCAAAGAAAACACCATTGACTCTTCTTTGTATGACTTTTATACCCTAGATCAACAAAATGGATATTCTTATACAAAAGATCAAAACTGCAAGTTGTTGCACAGTCATTGGATGTACTGTACCTTGACAGGCTCAGTAAAGGTGGTTGAGCATCCCCTGGGTGTCACTGGGAGGTGTCAAAAGGCACCTGCAGGACTTTGGCAGCTGTGTGCTGGTATTGATAGTCCACAGACTCTGCGGCTCCGCAAGCTGCAGAGCTCAGGCTGATGCCCCATGAAGGAAAATTTAATTTTTGTAAAGAATTCCATCACCCTCAAATGACCAACAACAGAAGCAAAGAGCTCACATAAGAAAGAACCACTGGCACTTTCAACTCATCAACTCTCAGAACTCTTCCTCTTCATAAGGCATAATGCCCAGCGTCATGATTCATGCTGTTAGCTGACATGAAAGGGATTACAGAAAAGACAGAAGTCGATGAAAGACATGGGCACATCTTGCTCTAGAATATGCCCTGTCAGTCTCTGTCAGGCAAAGAACTGTGATGGCTGAATGAATCAAATCAGATCAGGTGTTCTTATTCTCTCTCCTCGTAAAGGCACTTCCCTTGTAACAGGAGACACAGATACATACCATAGTTACCTGCATGTTCATGTTGAAAATGGATCTTGTCTCCAAGGCAGTTTTGCCTTGGACACAGATTCCCAGAGCACACTATGTAAATGCTGTTTTCTGTATCTCCCCTTAAATCCCAAGACTTATCTTCAGGCAAACTACCCCTAAATTTGACACTATTTCTGGGCCTCTCAGAGTTTCTAAAAATAATTTTCTGAGTTTATGTCTTGAAAGCAGACCTGCCTTGAAAACTGACTTGAGTCACAAAAGTTACTTGTAATTATACTGAAGGAAAATTTACTGAAAACACCAATAAGAGGTGCCTCCTCTGTTGGCATCGCTTGCACCTGCAAGAGGGTGGGGAACCATATAACAATGTTGCAAAGGTTTAATACAAGTTAACACAACCTTAACACTTGTTGCAAACAAGTAAAGGTTTATTCCTTTACTGAAAGGTTATTCCATGCTGAAAAGAGAAAAAAAGAAACCTTCACATGCTGTCACAGCTACCTACTTGAACTACTATTACAATGTTTACAGGGGGAAATGAAAGAATGAACTTCCATTCCAACAATATTTATTATTTAACTATGCTTTTAGTGTGAAACCATATCAATACTACTGTGCATGTTACAGCTCTTCTACAGCATGCCTTGATTAAAAAATAATACATACAGTAGTGTTACTTTAGCTTTTGTGATATACTGTGTACAGTACATCATATACACATACTGTATTGTATATTATGACATAGCTCTGCTAAGGACTGGCACCCTCTTTGTAAACATCAGTTTGTTTTGATTATGGTTTATTAATATGTATTGAAAAAATACAGGTTGTAGGTGGAGATAATACACATTTAGCTAAACAAACTGAAATGTACAACCTGGGATTTTAACTGAAGGTGTTGAATAAATGAACAGGTGAGGATGAATAAATCTATACATTTAATTACATATACTGTACTGTATGATTTAAATGGAACTTTAAGAGGACAAAGTTATCATCATTTGTGTTATTGCTAATCACATAGCAGATAGTTACTCTTTGGTAAATAAAATGTAAAATTTAAAAAGGAGTGCTTAATGTTTTGGTTCACAAGTTAAAGAAACTGATCAAAAAGAATGATGGAAAAATACTTTCTAAAAGAGAAAATGGTCACAGTTCTTTTGAGCCAGGCATCATTATTGCATTTATATTTAATGAATTCTGCTGTCGTTTAAATAATGTTTCATTCAATATGATGGACAAATCTGCAAAAGGACTCGGAGGATCATCTTAGTTTTGTTTAAAAATTAAACATTTCATTTATAAAATGAAATCTGAAGCAGATTACTTCAATAAGAAAATCAATGGTTAACTGAGCAACAAAGGACCTGATTAAATAGAAAACTAAAAGAGATAAGACATATCTTCATATTTTAAAAAAAGATTAGAATTGATTTGTACCTGTACTTTTATTTTAATAACCTTGACTTGGTTAAGATTTGACATGTTTTTATATTTACGGGAGGTATAAAAGTATCCCCACAGAAAATATATTTCTATATGTAAGTTAACTCTTTACTACATGCTCATGTCTGCTAATTTAACCTCAAGTTACACCTGCAGTGGCCAAAGTCTTCATTAAAAATATTTATCTCAGTTTTAATCCCAGTGAAACCTGAGTCAGATTGGATTGTTTTGTATCAAACATTATATTTCTACCATTAGTGGTCAGCTTTGCTTTTTCATTTTTTTTTCATGGCCTTTATATTAATCATGTACCCTGCAAATAAAATTACCAAGATTTTAATAAAGAGCATTTAATCCAACAAATGACTTAAATGACTCAGTTTCCACTTTGATTGAGACTGTGTGCCAGTGCCTCTCATAAGGAGAAAAGGCTGTAGTCTACATGCTGTTGTGTGAAAATGATTTGCAATCTGAAAGAAAATCTATGGCTCTATATTGTATGTGTTCCTCACTCCCAGACAACAAGAATTCACCTCAAATTTCATAACAGAGAATATCAATCAGTGTGATTGTAACATCACAATTTATGTAATCAATTTTGTAATTTACCAAATGCTACAAAAAGAAAATGCCTTTTGCATCAGATGGTTATTCAGAACAAATTAAATTACATTTAAATTGTTACAGAAAATACTGAATAAAAAATCAGTTAAAATCTTTAAAATACAATTGTTCAACTCAAAAACAGTACTACTGATATATTTTTAAATATTTTAAAACAATTTTAATCACTTGTAAAACTCAATGTGATATTATTAGTAAGCGCTTTACATGAACGTTTCCTTTAAACAAATGTATTAGGTAGGTGCTTCAATATAGCACGACAGAACCGATAGTGTCTGTTACCCTACTGCTTACGAACTCCAACACATTTCATTGATTAATTTTTTTTAACAGTAAAATATGCCTCTAAGTATAATTTCATGATTTTTTTATTTCACACTGGAATGCAAAACATTCGAGAAACAATAAAACTGTAACAATGATTTTGAAGAAATTAAAATGAATAGAAAAACAAATTCTGTGACATGCTGGATTATTCATTGGAGAGCAGTGGGAGATGGGATAGCGTTCACGCTGAATATTAATAAGTCACCAGTCTTGCTAGTTTCCTAATGGTGCTTTATGGAAGTGTCGGCGCTTGTCATAGAGGAGAATCCATTTTAAAGAGTAGTCTGCTGCAAGCTGGTATACATCATTAATCCCCCTGAAGCACTGTTACATAAACAATTAGGCACTCCTTATGAAGACCAAGTTAGATCAACTTAAGTGTTTATTAATTTGATATTGATTTCATGAAGAAATAATTTTCCTTGGTTAAAGGAAAAGGTTCTGGTTTAGATCAGTATCCTGTTACTTCTTTTTCTTTCCTGACAGGAGGCATGTGAAAGAATACGATGCAAGGACCATGCAGAACTGTCGAGAGGCTGCACACATTCTTTGCTTGGGAAAACTCCTAAAAGAGCAAACTCATGTTACAGTATCTTTCTTCTCAACACAAGCAGGGCCTCATGCCTTTTAAGTTAAGGAAGAACACACTTTTCCATGTCTTATTAATGTTTCAGTCTGGGAATAAAAAAATGCCAGCATGTTGTTAGAGAGATTCAGTGCTAGTCTTTCTGTAATCTAACTAGACAGCTTTCAAATCCCCTGCATTTCCAGGACTTAGAAAAAGGAAACTGCTTGTCTTTTCACTAGGCATTTCATTTCTTTGTTGCCTCCTTGGGCTTTTTTATCTTGAAATCCGTTAATTCTATATCTGGCAGACATTCAATCCCTTACATTGTTTATCTAACCTAGGCTGCTTAAAACTGCTTGCACCATTTATTACGTTAAGCTTAAAAGTATTTAAATCCTTGCAAAATCAATCCATGGGGCAGAATACTTATGTTTCGTAATGGCCCTCTGTTGTGGATTAAATTATTAAAACTACAAAAAGCAAACTGAGAAAAGAATAGTGAGGATCAGACATTTTCAATAATCCAGTCTCACTGTTGTATTAAAACCATCAGACAAATCCTGCTGTTATATTAAAGCTATCAAAGTCATGAAACAGGAGATGTACACCATAAATCCAATAAAAAGTCATAGTTAAAGCTGATTTTTTTCAGGTTTCTGTCTGATTTTCCCGTTGTCCTTTGCCTCTAACCCAAAGCAAGTAGAACCACTAACTTGAAATTCAGTATAAGAGCTCAGATTCTACATGGTGGCCCAGGCTAATGTAGCTTTATTCAATACAAACGAAATAGACTAAATGAGCTTTCTTTAGTTGCATATCAGTATACATCTGTTGTGCTGGGAGACATCTTTTGCCTATATCACGTTTCAGCAGCAGCACTGCTTCACTTTGATAAACTTAATATATTATGAATTATATAGCAGTCATATTAAATTAAGTCTAATAAATAAAAATAATCAATGAATTTATATAAATCAGAGAAAACTAATTAAAAATGGCACTGGAGCTATTAAGAGGGATTACGTTGGGAGGATCACCTGTACTTCTAAAGGTGCCCTAAGCTTCCCAAGGCCAGCTGAGCGTTATACTTCCTCCAGCATGTGCTGGGATGACCTCAAGTTTTCTTCAATGGAAGCTCCAAGCGGCATCCTAACCAGGTGCCCTATAGCTCAATTTGTTTGTCTCAATTCACGGTAGCAAACCTGCTGCGGAAACATTTAATTACACTGCTTGTGTCCACAGTCTTGAAGCAGTGTTGAAAAGCGCCAGCCTTTCTTGTTGCTTGCCACGTCTCATGAACAAAACCATAAAGTGCTTTAACACCTCCACTAAGGGCAGCTACTCCTCCCTCAACTAGGTTAAGCAAACTACTTTATTCCAAGAGAGAGCCATCACCTCAGATTTAAATGTACTCATCACTGCCTCCTCATACATACAGTAGCAGCAAAACATTAAAGCGTGCATCACCTTTATTTTCTTATTGGACAAAAATGTCCAAGACTTCAACCAGGACACATGAAAAGTTCTCCTTTTCCACACTTCCAGGGTCTTCTGACAAATGTTCCCAAGCAAACCACACTGATTGGTTAGGCCTCCCATGTCTATCCAGCCAGTGTCCATCTCACTGTCAAGCAGTGATGACAGCTTTGCCACTTTCTTCGCCTGAGTGTCTTCAATATGAAGTCTATGAAGGTTTGAAGGTAGAACTATCAAATATAAAATGACTTTTGGCCCGAGGTGCTCTTTTATCAGGTAAACACATGCTCAGTGTTTTCTTCAATTATAAACAACAAGACAATAACAAAAACATTCTATAACTATTAGGACTAATACCTGTAATAACAAGGTTCAGACTGGAGAGGATATTCTTCTCAATCACACCTCAATCATTGAATCTTAATCATTCCCCTGTGAAAATTGAAGTTACCCAGTATAATTACAGGGTTGGTTGGTAGCATCCAGTCAACACGTAACAAACCGTCTCCACAAAGAAAAAATATTCTGAACAGCTGTTAGGTGCAAATGTGCAGTAAGACCTTTACTCTCTGAGACCCAAAATGATCAATGCAACCTCCTCATCCACTGGGACACGTCCCAGCTACACAGCACAGGTCCTGAAGTGGCTTCACACCTGCCGAGAGCTGCTTCCACAGGAACACTCTGGAGCAGGAAAGAGACGCCCTTGTACCAGAACTGATCTAGAGGTACTTTTCCATTTCCTCTGCCAACTCCAACTCCTTTCAACTCAGAGAAATGGCCAGATTATACAGTATTACATCACCAGGTCTGGCTCCAAGGATGTGTCCCAGAGTACTGGATACAGTATGTGAGCAGTTATGAAACTGCATGAGGGTCATTTTAGTCAAAGGAGACCCAATTGGCAGCATTAGACTTCAGAGAACATTACTCTGGGGTTCACTGGTCACTATTGGCTTCCAGTCCTAAAGCACAAGTCTTTCCAAGTGTGTTGTTCCTTCCACCTCAACGAGGACATTGACCTCTGGGTTTAGCTTGCTTTTTCAATAAACATCTTAAAAAGTTGAATATTGTTAAGATTCCACCTAATTTCTAATACCTAAATATAAATTAATTAACTGACCTGTTATAGCCCATGTAACACATGTAAGAGATGAACACCCTGCACTCCTCCAAAATGTGCACCTATTGAGCAGTCCTTGTTTTTCACATATCAAGCCTCACCATGCCTACAGCAGTGTGAACATCGACTCCTGCAAAATCAGTGCTTGGGGATGTCTGGACATAGTCAGCTAAGAGCCATGCTGAGGGTGCATATACTGCAGGGATCAGTGTGTGCCCTGAACCTGGAGCTTTTAATTGAAATACTTCTTGTGGATATTCTGCACAAACTGTATTTTTCTAAGGCAACCTTTAACTTTTCTGCCCTTGAGAGTATCTGCAACTCAAGAACACAATAATTTTCTCCTGAGTGTGATAACTTTCAGTGCTGTAGCTGTAGGCTGTTGTCTATAAATAAACATTTACCTGAATCATATGGGAAAAAGGTCATTTTAGGCAATATCAAATTAAGAGAAACAGAAAAAGTAATAATATACTATTTAAACCCATTTTGTGTGTTTTTCATAATATATCTATTAAAACAGACTTTTAAAGACCTTTTAAATGAGCAATTCTTACATTGCCCAGCTTACTGAAACATTGGACCTACACACAGGAGCTCCTGTTTATAATCTGAGATGAACCAGAGTGGATCAACTCCAGGATACTGCCATTCTTAGGGTCAGCTTTGTTCACTTCTTCTGGCACGCCTTTCAGAGGAAGCTAAAAATGGACTGCAAGAGGTTATTAAAAATACAAAACCCTAAATTAAGAAAGTGCCCATTTTGACCAGATGGAAATGACTCAGAATGAGATCTGACTTCTTGATCTCAATTGTTTCACTTTAGTTTTAAGGCAGATTCGACTAGATACCAGCATTTGTACTCATTGTAGGATATAATTTCAGTGGAAAAACACAGCCTGGACAAGCAAAACTGCAAAAAGAAGAAAAAAACAAGTACACTGATGGCCATTAGAATATTCTCCTTGGGAGCAGAGCACTAGAAATGAGATCCACTATGTCTTTAAAAAAATGTGTCTAAAGAACTCATTTCAAAAATAGGCACAACCTGCACTTTCTGTTTCACTTCATTAAATAGGATGAAACAGAAATGGACCATTTTACCATCATTTACAGTAAGCAAAATCAGAAAAAAATATATAATGCAGTTGTCTGAACCTACCTTAGTATCTGGAATGTGGAACTATTATATTAACATGTTGACCACACAAAAATGTGAGAATTGTTAAGTGAAAAAACGTAACCCCTACTAACAAAATAAACTATTCTGCCAGTTAATTTTCAAAATCAATCTTTCAAATGTTCTTATCTGTGTTTTTATTTTTTTAATAAAGATTAACTTTCTAAAAATAACAGTAGCTATACCCATAGCTCTACTGCTTTTCACAGCATTATTCACAGCAGAATAATTGCCATAAAATAATTGAATAGATAAATAATGGCAGGCCCAGAGGACATGATCATGGAAGTGGTAGCATAGCCTATGGCAAAGCTTTGGATGAAAATAAAGAACATTCATTTTATGATGATATTCTGAAAGAAGCTTTAATTTTATCACCTTAAGTGGTTTGCAGTAATTAAAAAAAACAACATAATATTCCTTAACAGTAAATCTGAGATGATATACTATTGCAGCATTACCAAAGCTTATTTTAAGAAGCACTTGCTTTCCTCCTAAGTAGCTCAGTAACCAATTAACAATCATTTCATCAGTCACAGATTCCAAATTAAGATAAACTTAATTAATGCCCAAAAAACTAAAATCTATCCCTATGTTTTAACTGACATAAATGTAAAGGTTCTTCTTATAAAAACAGGATTTTTTTTCTCATTTAACATGCAGTATCAAAATTCCTGCTTGTGTACAAAAATAAAATCTCTAACTTACATCATGGAGCTATCCCAAAGAGCACAGTAAGGGTTCATAGATCCCTGAAAAAAAACATGATAAAAGTTAATCTGTGTTTTTTGCAGCTTTTTAAAGCTGTGAGAAAAACTATATTTTTTCCAATTACAAACAAGTTACAGACATATGTCTATACAGCTAAAGTGTCTGTCCAAATAATCCTTAGCATTTAAAATAACCTTGAAAGATGTCCCCAACTGATGGGCTTTTATCTAAGAGATTAACAAAAGGGCAAGATCATAAAAGAGCTACCTTTTTAATTATCAGTGCAAGCTCTTCTGTGCTTTTAAGACTCTTGACAGAAAGGCCCAACCCCTAGCAGCTGTATATTAATTATTGAACCAATTACAGTCCATTGTTCATTGATTAATATGGTTTTAATCGATCATCTCCTGTTGTCAGGTATGCCTATGTTGTGGCAGAGATGATAAAATAATGAGAGAAAAGAAGAATAAGAAACCTAAAGCCACTTGTCCTCCAGAATACAAGGGGAGGCTGAGCATTCTTGGGAAAGTTGAGAAAACTTTATCATCACAAGCTAAAGTTATCCAAAGAAATGCTGAGGTTGGTTTCTCTGGGATTTCTAAACATTGACTGCAACAGAAAGAATCTTTATAATTTGCCAATTATATTACACTTGATTTGATTTGATGGCTTTGTTAACACTGCAGTATAAAGCTGCATGTTGCTATACCCTATATAGTTATTAAAACTTCAGTTATTGATTGTAGTACCATGATAAAAGACTCTACAATGTTACAATAATATAAAATGTAAAGAAAGCAAGTGAACACTAAAACATATGCTCCATCATGGTATCAATTTCACTATATCAGGAGTCTCCAACCCTGATCCTGGAGAGAACCAATCCAGTTAATTTTATAGGTCACCATACTATATCTCACCTAGATGTAAAATTTGGGGGCTGTTTACTTAAGTAAGCAAGTAATTTGTTAAAATAAGGGGATGTCTGGAGGGGGCAATCACTGGACATAGGACCCCAGAAGTTTATTTTCTACACACTGGCAGTTTTTGTTGATAAACAGTACTGTTAAGTATACAGTATAATTTGTGCTCAGCAGAAAAGTGTTGTGAAGTACATGATCCCAAATAAAATGGTTATTGACTATTGATTGATGACTCTATAAGACCACTTACATTTTACAGTACTGAGAAGGACATATTTGCTACTACTTTACATCCTTCAGGAATCTGGACAAAGTGCCAGGCTGGACCACATATGACTTTAAGATCAGTATCCTTTCAGTCAAATCAGAAAAAAAATGTTGCATTTATTTACAAAAGTAATAAAAACTAAAAATTCCATAATTGAGATTTCTATTCCTAAATTAAACACTCTTTGTTTTCAAACTTTACCCAACAGATTGATTGTTCATCCTGCCCCCGGACCTGACTGAGCAAGAGCGAGACTTGTGCCTGCATTCTCTTGCTGACAAGCAGCCGAAGGGAACCCGTAGTTCACGATAACCAAGCAATAGCCCCACAGCCCACAGCCGGCCGCTGGAATGTACAGTACAGTACCACAAGCTGAGCCCTTTCATTACTTTGGATAACTTTGAATATGACGCATTACTCCCACAGAACACAATATAATTAAACATTTCCAAGGGTGGTGTGTGTCTGCTATAACAATGCATCTTATTATTATCACTATAACTATTGAAAATATTAATAATAATCACAATACTTACATTAGCCAAATGAGCTAACTCTATTTCCAGGTGTGATTCAGCAATCTTGGGCTCAGGTCTCACAGTTACTGCAATGATTTTGGAATTCACAACCGTGTAGTTTCTGTGAAAAAGAAAAAAAACGCTGGAACACTCCTAAAATATTTGTGAATACATTATAAAGCAAAGAAATATGCTACCCATGATAACTAAAAGGACCCATTTAATTCAAACAATAAAAATCACTGATACACATTTGGCATGAATGGACTCCTGGAAACCTTGAAGGCTTTAAGCATGTAATGCTTATCCAGATACAAACCTTCTCCTGATTTAGACATTGAAAACCATGACATTTCCCAAACTTATTGGGGTTCCTACTGAATACCTTCAAAAGTGCGAAAGCCGTTGAAAGCAGGTGGCTCAATCACATAGTTTTAAATGTGTCACAGGTGAGAGCACTTTCAGATTTGAGCTTCAGCCAGGAGCAGCCTGACTGATGTTTACTGCACAGACCTGAGCAGGACATGGTTTCACGGTTCATGCAAAGGAAATAAACAAGACTGGAAAAGAGGAGCAGTCCGGGAACTGTCTGACGTATGACTCACCTCAGAGTGCACTGCCAGGCACCCAGAACCCAAGAGCAATACTTAAGTACACTTCAGTCATTCATCACAAGGTTCAACTCCCCCAACACTCAGGAAAAGACCAACCTTCTAAAAATAGCATTGACTAGACCCATAGCTCTTCTGTTTTTTATTTTATGCTTTCATGGTTATTAAACTAGACTTGTTTCCAAGATAGAGTGAAATGACACATAATATGAAACACCTGTCCTTAGCATAAAGAGGAATGGCTGTTTGGCAAAAGATAACTTTAACTGTTGTAGTCACAACTGTAGAACAATCCTATAAATATGATTCTAAAGTCTTAAGGAAAAGAATTTCAGAGACCATCTGTCCCTGTAGTGATGAACTTTACAATTTGAATTAAGTTTTGGTAATGGGCTACCAAAAGGCAGATTTATTTATTCTGTGACAGGAATTTGTATGTTATGTGACTTCTTCCAGGTGATCCGGTTTCCTGCAACCTCCCAAAGACTTGCTGGCTATGTTCACTGATGTGTGTAAATTGTCTGAGTGTGTGTCTGTGGCCTGAGATGGACTGGCCTCCTATCCAGGACTTAGTTCTGCCTCGCACACGCTGCTTCTGGATAGATCTGGGTTGCTTTGACCCATCCCAAGAATAAGCGGATTTCAGATGATGGATGGATAACCTTTTACATGAAGTCAACAAATACAAATCATTACAGATACAAATCCTGGAGGAACACTTACTCTTTTAAGCTTCTAAACACAATGCAATGTGCTTTACTTTCAATTACACAAATGACCAGATGTGTAATTAAAATAATCCGAAACACAAAGCTCCCAGAGTCTTATACTGAAAAGCTGAAGTTTAAACTATGCAAGAAATTTGTTTTGATGAAGCAGACATCATGCAATAGTCTAGTTAGATGGTTAAACATAATCATGGCTGAACAAGATCTTGGGTTTTGATTGTGTAGTTTGTGTGTGGCCTAACGTCAGGTCTGAAACAGTTGATGTTAGCCACAAACACGTTTCAGTGTATTTATGAAGCACACCAATGACACCCTGCTAGTGCTGTCTGAGTTACAGTGAAAGAAAACAGTTTCAGGAATGTCTTTGAGCAATGTATGAATCTCTATTCAATTAGAATTTCAATAGATTTATTCTCTTTATAATATCGCACCAAACCCCTGCAGCACTCATTTTGTTTATTGCAAACCCGTAATGGTAATAATAATCAAATTCAGATTTATACTTTTAAAATTATTTGTGGCTAATAAAAAATGTCCGGGAGGCTCTAAAACCATTATTGTATAAAAAAAACAATAAAACATGTTTCTCTTATGTGAAGCATTTTCATAGTTAAAAATGCATTACCATGACTATCCATTAAAAGACAATTTGCTCCATAAAATAAATTTGTCAAATATTTACAGAATAAATATTTTTAAAGGCACCTAAAACAACCTTGCTGAAGGGAGTTGTATAGACTGTGAACAGGAAAAGTTTAAAATAAATTCCTGTTCACTTGAACTTTTAATGTACTGTATGCAACATGTGAAAAATACTTCCCCAAAAATAGATTAATTAATTGAAACAAAAGTTTCCTAGTGTCCTAGTTGGTCTGACTATATGCTTTCCTCACAAAGATAAACCCTTTATGGATATAGGTTATGTGCAGCGAGGGCAATGAGGAAACACAATTACTCCTCCTTCAATTACACAAATAATCACAAAACACACAGCTCCACATGTCTGCTACTGGACAGGCAGCCTAGCTTGTTTGGTGAAAATGTTCATTGCACATGTTCACTCCACAGCACTGTACTGGTGTGTCAGCAGGAGCTACAGGAGCAGCCTGTCACTGATATCTCTCCTGTTACTGAAGCCACCTCTGGTGCCTGGCCTGTCTGCTGCCCTGTGGAAACCTGTGGTGAGCTGGCCAGGACAGCCCAGGAGTGTCAACCAAATCACTGGGCTCTTTTACTAACATTCCCCAAAAGCCCTATTTTGAAACACATGAGATAATTGCCTGCATTTTTGGATGGTTTATCATGAGGCAAGCAGTAAAAAAATACCATGCATAAGATGTAAGGTACAACTTTGTAAATCCTGTTGAATATACAGTATTTGACATTTTATGTTTATGTTAGTTTATATGTAAATGTTTCTATTTACATGTAGATAGTTTTAAAAACTGTATAAAATCTTCTGCAATGTTTACCACTTTGGTATTTTACTTCAGGACACAGAATATCTGCTCTTTTAAAAAGGGGAGAATCTTGATCAACTCGGTGATTTAAATGATGTTTGTCACACCTTATCAAGTTTCAGATAATAGGATTTGGCCAAGATGTATAATTAATTTACTTTTTGCATTTTGTACAAATAACAGTTTTTACTAATGTTTTTCATACAACATATTTGAGGGTTAATCATATTTTATAACAATATAGTGTTTGATAATGGAGTTACTGACTTCAAAGAACATGTCACTGTTGTGAAAAATCTGAAAGCCACATGAGCTTAACGAAATTTAACAGTTTTGATAGGATTCCATAACATTGATTTGATTTCTTGATAAGACTGCAAAAAAGTAACAGGCACACATCTACTGTATATACATACCCCCCACACCGTGTTATGGTAATTCTGGATGCAAACACATCTAATGGAGCTTGTGCTCCAGAATTCACAGAACAACCCTGCCTCTTATTTAATCTAATGATGTGATAATTTTCTGGACTGCTGTCTCATCTTACACCAATTAAATCCAACAGCTGTTGTTTAGGTGAGGTGGATGTTTGCAGATGGTATAAGGTAGCTCAGCTCTGACAGGCACTGGCAGAGAAAAATCCCAGAGCTCCTTTCCTAAGAATAATTAGATTCCCTTTAATATTTTATAATCACCATCATTAAACTACAGTCAGAGAAAACATATAGGATTCACCATCCTATATGAACTACAACAATATGTAGTGTAAAAAAGATTCTTATTCTTAAATAGAATCTGAAGGAAAATGAAACAATATGATAATAAAGAATATAATGCATCATACTGTATGTTCCTTTTTAACAAAACTATGTTTAGTACGTGCATTTCGACATACTGTATTGGCACCCTTGATTCTCGTCATATCCCCTTCACACTAGTGTAGATTTGACTTTTAATAAGATCTCATTAACAAATACATGTAGCTTAATAAGCAATATCTATTGAAAGGTGATAAAGTGCAATTCTGTGCAGTTCTCTGAGTGATGTCTTTTTATGATGCCGTGAACATTAATCTTGCAAACTCTTTGTTCGGTTTGCACTGTAACCAAATGGCTGTGGTGAAAATGAAGAATCTGCACCAGGAGTGCACACACTGTACATCTAGGTGTGCTTCTCACAAAGACGCACTGAGTCTTACAAAAAAAGAGAAATGTTAAGATGATGAAAGGGCACAGCTGAAGTATGAAATGAATATTTCATGCATGTGTTTACCAAGGATACACAGACAATGTGCCTCAGGCACAGCAAACACAATGTTCTGTATTAATTATTATTAGCATGGAGGAGGCAGAATTGTTACAGGTGTTGAAAAGCATTTAAAGGCAATAAAAAATGCTTTTTCTTTCATGTAAGCTAAATGATGTAAGATGCTGTACATACATTCCCACGTATTCTACCAATTGTACTTAAGGAGATATTATGCTTCTAATATATAACACTTCCAGCAGTTGTTCCAGACAAAGATGAAGCCAAATGACTGTATAATTGTTAAACCAATAAACCTTACTTATTACATGCAAGGTTGCTTTTAACTTTATAATTTTTATAACCCTTCATAACAAGAATGAAAAATATAAAATTCTAAAGCTTTATGATTAGGTGCATGCAGATCATCTAATGAAGGCTGATGAAACTGGTAAAAAGTTAAATTACTATTATATTAATGGGATATTTTGACTTTCTACATATACACAGAAACTGAAACTTATATGTTTGAGATGCTTAATGACTGCTTATTAATCCAGATTGTAAAAGCTTGGAAGAACAGTCTTACAGACTTAATCCTTTCAAACTAGGATTCAGTTTAAAGAACAGACCTTTTAGAGTCACTGGAAATTGTGCCCATAGTATGATATTTGTTGTTGTGAGAATCTAAAATCGGGGTTTATAAGTTTAGACAGGGCTTTGAAGGAATGAAGCAGAGCTTATGGAAAGTGAATTGGGAAAAGATTGATAGATTCACTAAAAAAGGCTTCAAAAACATAATGTTAAAGGCTCAAAATGAATTCATTCCTGAAACAAAGAAATCCTTAAAAGGACAGATTAAGTGATCTTAATCATGGTCTAGAATAATGTAGACTGAATAAAATGGTTCCACAGAGACTGCCAAGTATACCCAGGTCATAATATTGCTTCTACCATGCTTTGTGCTTCCTTGGAAGCATATCCTTCCTTTGCTTTGGATGTACAAAGATAAGACAGGAGAGTTTTGAATAGATAAGACCAAGATAAGCCTTTAACAAAGTAACAGAAAGGCAAGGTGCCATTACTACTGTACAGTATATACCGAATGCTTCTTTGTAATCCTGAAATCTCAACATCCTTTTATTCTCTTAAATTTCACTTTAGGAAGGAAACTATTTTCTTAATTTCACAAAACATATACTGTATTTCCTGACACTCCTGGAATATCCTGAAGTTAGAATTATTTTCAGAATGTCATTGTGCTCCCTCTGGGTTTCTACAGGAATGTGTTAATATTGAAACAGCACAGGGTGCCCTTTCTGAGTTAACACCTTCACAAGCTGGTGCCACAGGGCGGGAAGACTGGATTGACAGTCCAGCCATGAGGATTAGGCCAGACAGCGGGCTTGTCCTCAAAACATTGCACGCTTCCCTAGAGAATTTTCATGTTCCATTTCAGGAAGACAGCCGTTACACTATCTCTATATTTCTGCATCTACTACAAATGCCTAGCCAGTAAGTCTAGCAATGATTAGGTGTTTTTAACAAATTAGCAACTAGATATCATATACAGATATGAACACTTGTCAGCATCACTGAAAAAAATAATTCTGTTAAAGCTGGAACAGTAGGTCTCATAAAAATAAGCATTTAATGCATATTGTGCAAAACATACAATATTTGATTTTAAATTAATTTCTTTTAAATCAGGGTTTTTTTTGCTCTGAACTTAAATGATGCTCTGTGCTTTTTCCCTAATTAAAATCTAGCAACCTGTTTCTCTGAGCAAATTACATGAACCATTAATCATTCACTCTAAACAACAAAAATAATTACCTTTAAGTCTAACAACATTTACTAAAATTTCAGAGCAACATTTTAGCTTTAAGACATAAATCAGACCAAAAACTACTATGTTATAAAGTAATATAATATAAAAATATACCAGTGTCCACTATAAGGTTGACATCAGTATAGTGCTATCGCTGTGTCTGATGACATTCTATAAACAGCAGGATGGTGTAGCCTCTTCATCTAACCAGGAATTGCCATATTTTTAATGTAATGTGCAGCTTCAACAAAACTTTAGAATGTTTTTTTTTTATTTTAGGATAACTCATACTTCTATAAAAATCCTCTTTGCATTTTGTCAGAAGTAATGATTTTTGTATTGCCACCCTTTGTCATATGTGATGTAGTATATTTGAATACTTTAACATTCTGCTGTATCTTAAAAGCCTTACCTTGGGGATGGCAGAATAAGGCCTAGGTTTTTGTAAAGTACAGTTCCAAGAATAAACACTGTTGATCCATCGAGTTCTGCAAAGAGAAAAAAAACAGTAAGACTGGGTGAGATAACTGCACTGCATGAGAAGTATTTTCAATGTGTCCAGGAAAGTAATTTCACGTTACCTTCAGACTGTGGAATGAAGATCCCTTTTGGAATAACAACCTTGTCTTCAGAGTTCCTTGCCCAGTCAACCATACCCTTCCTGCCTTTCATTGGGAAGTTAATGTCTGTCAAAACTGACACTGCTGGAAGCTTCTGTATGCTCGCCACTGGAAAAACAAGAGGACACAGTGATTAGAAAATGTGATGTATCAAATCCACATGCTTATTTGTTCTCAAGCATAATAAAGGAAATAAAATTGAGGATACACAACTTTAACCCATAATTACCACTGAAAAATACACTTGATTAATTAGTTATCTATAGGTAATGAATTAGCTCTGTCACAAACTAAGGTGCACAACCAGGAGATTTACAACCAGTATGTTACATACTGTAATAAACGTTGTGCAAAACCTGGGTGTTAAAAACAGATACCAATTTTACATTATTTGAAATTCCTTCTTACGTTTATATACAAACCTCTTACCATATTGAAGATTTTAGGTACATTATATATATAGTGTGTGTGACTACAAAGAAAAAATGATGAAAAGCCATGCTCTACTTGACACAATACCATTACTGTATGTCTCTTGATTACAAAAGGGTCAAAAATGTTGATTAAAACATCTGACATCACTGCGAACAAACCTACAGTACATGCACGTCAATAATCACTGGGATCGTGTATCACACAGAGAATACCGTATACAAGTTCATTGATGAGATTTACATCAACAGGGGTATTTCTGATGCTGGCACCTTTAAGACTCTGGCAAAGGCTGTTCAGATCAACACTGACCACACTGCCAAATCTCAAACCCTGTGCGTTACAGGAAAACAGACAGTGCCCGTCAAGTGCTGGAATTGAATTTTGTGATCGGTGGGTGGGTAGAAAGAAAGATATGATATGGTCCTAAGCCCAAACACTACTCTTCTCCACAACTGATACACAACAGAGAAACAAAAATATTTATGTTCTCTATGCCAAGATAGTGGGAGCTACTGCTTCACATAGTGCCTGTGGCACTGAAAAAAAGTACCACAGGTGTTAGCAGATGGTTTCAGTGTAAACCTGCAGCACGGAGGAATACAGCACTTTCCCCGCATGTTGCAGTCTCCCACCTGACAACAGTAGCTCTGCTTTAGTTCTCCTCCTGACACTTCACTTCCTTTAACGGAAGAGGTCCCTTTGTCACAACCAGGTCAACACCTAAATTCAGACACAGAGACCCTAACTTTGATGCATTCACAATATAATCATGCACAGACACATTGTCCCTCCAGTATTACAAACTTCGTCAAATGGAGGTTTGCGGAGAGAGGAATGTGGCAGAATCTCACTCAGAAACGCTATTAAAAGCGCTGTTTCTCTCTACATAAAATAGGGATATTGTAGGTGCTCTGGAATTTATATTCTGGAAAAGGAAGCCTTATGTACTGTATTTAGTACCTCTATCCAAATTTTTTTTAAATGTAAATTTCCATAGAACTTACATTTTGCTGTATATTATATTCCGCAAAACTTTAGAAAAGCAAAAGGTTTTTTTTTGCCTTATTAATCATGTAACACAAACATAATGTTTATTTGAAATGTTGCTACAAACAGGCTCAGAAGTAGAACTCATTTTCATGAGGGTACTGGCCTGACATGACAAAGAGAGGTTGTATTACGTCCTTAGAAGATGTAGCAGTTTGCAATCTCTTTTCTGTAGCCCTCTGCGGCAGTACGCGGGGGCGTATCCAGTCCCCTCACGCACTTTCACTTTTTACCTTACGCGCCCTGCTCACCAGACTGGAGGTAACGCAACGGTACTACGGTGCTAACTGCACACCGGCAGTTCCGTCACCTCCCCCTGACTTTGACTTTTTACCCGTGCTCGCCGCGGCTCCTCCCACTACACCCTGTCACATCTCCTTACAATAATGAGAAGAAAACACAGAAGAAATCCTAGCAACTGTATACAGTATATGTTTCCGACGTAAAGAATCTCAAAGCACTCTACACATAGGATTGAATACATACCACGCAAAAATGATACATTAATACTGTAACGCAACGGGGGCTCAGGCGGGCGCCCTTGCCGCATCAGGTCGGCCCCACACTGTCCGGGGCTCGAACCCGGGACTTCCGCGTCTCTCTGCAGCGACCTAGCCCCGTGAGATCTCTCCACAGCCCAGTAGCTGTAGTCCTGCTATCACAGGGAAGGGCGGTGACGTCACCTGCTCTGGTACGCCGGCTCTTACACAGTACCTGTCGGCCGTAATACATTTGCTTCATGAAATGAATTACTGGAAAAATTTAGAGAAGCCAGATTGAACAAACCCAAAATGGAATTTACTCAGGCCATCTGAATGGGGGCATTGAATTGGAAAGTCTGGTCTAGAGGTAAGAGCACCACCAACTGCCAATGGCAAATGACAAATTGTTGTTAGAGGTACCTGTTAGAGCACATGAGCAAACATAACGTGTACATGCGTACAAGGTGCTTCAGTTTGTACAGCACATCAATGCAATGACAGCCTTGAGCTTCTCTGATAAATCCTAGGTCATGGTCTTATTTAACAATTGCACAATTCACGCTTGTAGAAGAATCTATATAATGCTTGCTTTGGTCTGTGTATTTCAACTAAGCTCTCTTGGTGGCAGAAACAAATGCTAATGGTAATCCCTGTCGCTTTACAGATTAAAGGAAAGAATATTCTGTGTATTGTACATTCTACACTTTCACTTCATTCTTTCCTTATACAGAAACAATGCTATGGATAATTCTATTTTCAACTATAACATGACGCCATTTTGTTAATCCTGAGAGACCTGTGCTTTGTAATAAAAACTGTTGCCTTCTATGGATGTGTTGAGAGAGGCAAATGACATAAATAAAGTCCTGAGTCCTGAGTGAATGAGCAATTCAGACTGAACTGGTAAATATCATTTTATCTTGAATTGTTGTCAACAAAAATTCGAAGATTCTCTTCAATGTGACTTTCTTATAATGTACGTCCTGTATATTGTAACACCTGAATGTCTCTGATGATCTCTGTCATACTATGTCACTGTAACATGATGGATACGTGCTACAGTTCACCTTCTAAGATGTATCCCATATAAACGCGCCATGTCACCCATACTTATTTCAAAATGCCTCGTATGAAGCGTGTTTAAAGAACATAACATCATTGCCTAAATTTAAAGTTTATTTTAACTATCCCATGTAATGTTTTCTTTGAAATTATACTTGAACTGCATTTCAAAAAATGTTTTGGTACAGGTTAGAAGCATCCTTTCAAAAACTATTACGGTATATTTACGGAGAAAATTGCATGCTGGAAAACATGGAAGAGAAGTCTGAAAAGAGCACTGGCTGCAGAGCTGATGATCTTCATTACCGCCTTCAGAGACCACTAAGCAGCGCAGGCCACTGAGCTGACAGTTTGGATTGCCCTGGGTTTAATGGGATTCGTCAGCCTCACAGCTGCGTGCAAGCTTCTCCTAACAGCACAGAATTTATGAGTTGTCTGCAGGCCGGTGTTTGGAGTTTTGCAGACTATAAATTGCCTGTGTGGAAGAGCAAACTGTCGAACTCGGAGTGATTCATTCAATCACTCTCACTACTAGGCAAAAATATCAGTGTACAACTGCTATGTCTAAATTTTCCCATAACAAGTATTTTCATCTCCCAGTGCTCCTTATGTTGAAAGCAACTCTTAGAGTTCATTTTAATGTGATATTGTCCCTATTCTGCATCTTCCTAAGTGGTTAAACCAGTAAGTCTGCTTCCCTGGGCACAGGTTGAGCACTGTGGCCGTGGGTTCGAGCCTGGGTCATGTTATTAGACGACTGCGATCAGGATTCCCTCAACTGTGGCACACAATTGGCTAAGTGTCACCAAAGCTCTAAGAAACACAGTGGCCCCTGTGGAGTCGCCAGAGCTTACAGGCACGTGTTACTGCCCGAGGGGTACAGTATTTGCCCCCACTTCACTTGCCATTGACCCTTTGATACAGAGCTGGGTTAAGAGATGCAAAGTATGGCTAAATGTGGGCGGACCAGAGAAGCCTGCTTACATCTCCTCACTCTCCCTTGCATGTGGCTGAGGGGTTTGTGGCTGTAAGTCAAGGTGTGAAAAACAGAACTGGTTATAACAAAAATAATTTTCAATTTATTGTAAATAAAAAAGAAAAAAATGTCTCCAGTAATGCCACAATAGCCTTAATTTCCAACCCAGGGAATTTTTTGCAGGGGATTGAGGTATTGAAGTCTGAATATTATGAAGATACAGGATGCTTTTACTATGTAGAGGGAGGTTCAAAGCACCAGATGTTCACTGACACATGATTGCAAAAGCATTAGATGCAGGCATATTGTACCAAACTGCAGGGGGTGCATCTGAAATGTCTTTCAGGGTGACTGTAGGTAAATGAGCTGTATTTATTGCTAGTGGTAAAAAGCTAAAAAGCAATCATTATTGGGAAAGATGATTATAAAAAATAAATTGGTTATCTTTAATGTTGCCAGGACTTTCTCACATTGTTTTTCAGTCTTTTCTAGATTGGAGTTTTTCAGAAAGTAATCTGTATTTGGAAATAAATCTTCACAAAATCACCAAAAGGTGTGGTAGGGCCTTCACTGCTGATTAGATATCTGGGAAGCTAAAATGTATTAAGACTAAGGATTCGAGAGAGAGTTAACTTAATTTCCAATGAGCAGAAGCACAGATCAAATAATGGAGGTTTTTAAGGGGAAGGTCACTGAATGCTGTCAGAGAGCAATGTTTCAGGAATAACAATAGGAAAGTTAGCTTTGGAGCAGTATATTGCAAGGCATGGATGAACAGGATGAAAAGAAGCAAGTAGATTAGAATACAGTACCTACAACTAAAGAACCCTGTTGCAATAAGCAGTTTCTTTTCAGTTTCTTTGTTTGGTTTACAGTGGTTTACCTGTCTGTATTGCCTGCATAACAAAGCAAGACAATTCTATTACAAACAAAAATAGCTGGAGACTTTCTGCAGTGAAGCCAGTACCTGATGTTTTACTCCCTGCATAGGACCTTTTTTAACAAAATCAAAACGTTACATTGAGATATCACATGTTAGTGTTGCATGTGTGTGCCTGTGTGCGCCCTGTGATGAACTGGCGTCCTGTCCAGGGTGTATCCTGTCTCGTGCCTGTTGCTTTGCAGTATGGGGTATGACTCTCCCACAGTATTGGATAAAGAGGTAAGGAAATGGAATTATAGATACCGATATGTTGAACCAATACAGACAAATAGAACATAACCAAAAATTAGTGGATTAGGTAAAACCAATTAAATTGCAAAAACAGTTTGCATAAATCAAGCACTATTATCATGTTACCACCTGAGACTCACTATCAGTCTGGAAAGGCTAGAAATCCCCCAAAAATATGTTGACAGTAATTAACGATCTTGTTCTTTATGTAAAATAGTGTACTGATGCAAAATCTCTTTCGAACACACAGTACAGTAGGTACACAGAAGTAAAACATTAGATGGTCCCTAAAATGAGATGTTTTACCATTTTAAAAATACAGGGTCACTGGGGTGCCAGAGCCTATTCCAGGGAGTATCCCTAAAATTATTTAAATTAAAAAAGTGATCACAAATAATTTATTTGGCTTATTATATCAACCCAACCGACACTATACTGTAAACAAGTGCCGTCTTTCGGATGAGACGTAAAACCGAGGTCCTGAAAAATCCCAGGGTGTTTCCTGAAAAGAGTAGGGGTGTAACCCCAGCGTCCTGGCCAAATTTCCCATGCCTCCTAATAATCCCCCTCTATGAATTGGCTACATTACTTTGCTCTCCTCCCCCCCGCCCCCCTCCGACGGCAGGCGGAGCGACGCGCCGGTTGGAGTATTCTTGGTTGCATTTAATGGCAACGTCAGCTCAAAGATTTGGTTCAAACCACCAAATGGAGATGGGTGTGCCGACAAGCGGACCCTGCTGATGTGGGATTAACGCTAGGATGAGAGAGATTATATCAACCCAACCTGCGAGAAGAAGTAAAATGATTATCTTACTCATAAAGAGAGCTTGATAGCCCAAGGAATGGAATACTCACAGAAATATGAGTCACTTTTCGCAAATCACAGCACTGGTGACCTTTAAAAAATAACAGTTTTTTTTCCACATCAGAACACTAAAAATCAAGGAATTGCAGGAGTGCTCTCCTTTTCCAATAAAGACCTTTTTACAGCATCCTGATAGGCCTAAATTAATCAGTTTCATCTGTTTTGATTTTTCCTTTCATGAAACATACAGAATAACTGAACATCTCTATTAAGAGGGGAGTAGCAGAAGCAATACCTTTAACTGAATCCTTAAAGGGAAAAACCACACAAAAACATTAAGCTGTCTATATGCTTTCTGCAATGACTAACTATGCAATGAGTCATGAAGCTGTGTCATATTCGGAATTGTTCATAGCTTGCCCCTTCAATAACAGAATGAAAATAATTTCAGAACATTACCAGCATCCCACACAGAGAAATACAAGAAAAAAAACTAGATTCCTAGTTTAAGCAATTAATTCCAACAAACCCACTGTCCACAGGCTGTCAGAAAATGTGTAAAAATGTGTTCAATGCAGCACTTTTTTCACACCCCCTCATTCCCAAGTACCTTCTGACTCTACAGTTATAGTGGGTCTGATACCACGGCAGCAGTTGGCCATTAAAATCTCCTACAATGTGAACAAAATGTGCTTTTCAAATGAAAATCTGAATGTATAAGGACCTACCAGGAATTACATTAATGTTAAAAAACCCTGACCCCCAATTCATTGAAAAGTGATGTTTTCATTGTTAAGGTTGTTTAAAATGGAATGCATATTTTATTATTATTATTATGATTATTATTATTCCTTACACTTATATTGTGCTTTCCTGGATACTTTACTTAAAGCACTTTACAGGTAATAGGGATTCCCTCCACCACCACCAGTGTGCAGCCCCACCTGCATGATGCACCAGTACACTCACCCCACACCAGCTATCATTATTGGTAAAAAAATAATTGGTCAGGGCCAATTAGAGAAACACTTCTACTCTTTTCAAGAAACACACCGGGACTTTTAATGACCACCACCAGCCTAAATTGTCCTTGCAATTTTACTGATTGAATTGCTTTAAAAATATTTTTTATGAATATCCATCTATTGTATCAGATGCAGCTAATATAGGTAATCATTTAGGTATGAATAATGTTAAACATTCATAGAGGTGTACAACACTGACACATAGATGCTGCAGCAACGTAAACAGAAGCCAGCTCATAGAGCCATACTCAAAGTTATGACATGGAAGTTCTGTAAATGAGCC
Organism: Atractosteus spatula; assembly: GCF_055471065.1. Lineage (NCBI taxonomy): Eukaryota > Metazoa > Chordata > Actinopteri > Semionotiformes > Lepisosteidae > Atractosteus > Atractosteus spatula. The sequence continues at coordinate 24,728,943 of NC_142720.1, read as the reverse complement.
TAAAGAGTAATGCTCTGCTTGCTGAAATACATTGACAGACTTGGTATGCCATTAACCAAAATCTGTCTTGAAGCTTATAATGAGAAATGTATGCTGTAATGTGATTTAAAAAAATAACATAAGTGGATTTTGATTTTAAATTAGTGGTTGAATAAAGCTTGCACCTGACAATTAGCTGCATCTTCCAGGAACAGATTTGCTTTTCGACATATTATTTTTGTTCCCTTCAGTCCTTTACATGCAAGTATGTATTTTTATATTGTATTGTGCATTCATCTTAGATTAGCTGCTCTGCTCCAGTTATTGTTAGAACAGTTATTAGCATTATTGTTTGAGTGAAAGGTTAATGCACTGAGAAGGGAAAGAGTGGCTGGCAGTTTTACTGAAGTACCCCACTGAGGGCAGTGCAGTAGCGACAGCAGGATATTTGTTACTATGTCTGGAAAGTGCCATAATTCACTCAAGAAATTATGCTTCAACATCTTAGTCCAACAGTTGCTTTCCAATTTTTAAACGGAAGTAAAAGGTTTTTTTCGGCAAAAAAACGTTATTGCATAGAGGTAAATCCATTCATGTGAAAATATTAAAATGGGAATTTAAGTGTTTTCTTTTCTTTCGCAGTCAGGTCAGTTATGTTGGCATAACTGAATTTTCAGGGGTCATTACTTAGCATTGATAATAAAGAAGGAATAATCTGTGAGTCCTTAATCCTTGAAAGTAACAAATAAAATGTCCTGCATCTATTTACGAAATTTGGTACAGTTTGTTTGAAAAATAACAATGGACAGTATGACCATTAATATGAAAAAATGCATGTACCATAATGTCCATATGCTGCAGTAAATATTAGTCAATATTCATAACAAAAAAATCTAAATATGATTTGTAAACACCTTTCTTTTGGAGTATAACTTTGTATTATTTTATAGTATAAAATGTTCTGCACCTTTGAAAATAAAAGCCAAGAATGTAATGGAAAATGTAACTTCTGACACCCACCTCCTACCCATCTGTACCTGTGTGCCAAATCTGTTGAGCGATTTTCAAATGCATGAAGACAGACAAAGGCACATATAGTACACTGAACTTTATACTTAAGATTTCAAACATATATTTGTTATACAAGCAGGAAGAAAATCATTTTTCTGATAAGGATATTGCAAGAGTATTCCATTTGCAATTGTAGTTCAAGATGGCATTTTTGTCACTAAATCCCACAGGGATTGTCCATTAGACAATTGCCTAATGTTTTCAGATTACTTGGCTGCCAGCAGTGAATAGAGCTGCAGATGAGCAGATTACAACAACAGATTATGGGGCTTTGATTCTGAGTGAGGAAAAACTTTTTATAAATGCTGTCTTTCAGTACATTTCAGTAAATTAAATTAGTTTATCAAATATTCGTCAAGTTTTCTGTTAGGAGAATTACTGAAGAAAAAAAAGTTTTTGGTAGTTAATTTAATAAACTCTTCTTTGTTAATTAAAACTGAATACAGTTCCATTGTCCTATTTTTTTACCTGTAGAGTAAGTGTCACGATCATCATGCCTCCTCTTAAGTGCGCTCCGACCCTTTAGTATTTTAGTTTATTACGTGTACCTGCCCCCTGTTTAGTCTGCCAATATCATCACGCCCCTACGCTTCACGGGAGCACAATATTACAGGAGTCAATCCCCTTCTTATTGAATACCCTGGGGTCTGTGCAGCATAGTGGCCAAACATCTGAATTTACACCTGGTGGGCTGTGTATTCAGGTCCCTGTTGATGTACCTTGAGTAAGGTACTGTACTTCACTCCAATTGCTCCAGTCTACCCAGCTGTGTACATGGGACTCACCATCGCTGGGAGGAATCACTGTGATCACTTCATGCTTAGAAACCAGGAGAAGCTCTGGGCTGATGACCCACTGTGTGGCTCAAAGGCAATCACAGTACCGACTCTAATCAGCAGGGTACATAGTTTACATTCCAATGAAGCTAATCCATTCTTAATATTATATACTGTAGCTATAACTATTTCTGCACTTCATATAGGTAGGGCTAAAGATGTTTTTTGTTTCTGACAGTTTCTTGTGTTTAATTTATTTTTTTATTTTAATGTTTTCATATTTCTGCCACACAGCATACACTTTCATACAATGTAAAGCACAATGTAATTTTACCTCCTGAAATTTTAATGAAATGTTTGGAATAAGTAGAAAATAAAGATGATAAACAGCAGTTACCCCACTTCTGGTGGGTTTGGGATTCTGCTCATCCATCACAAAGGCAGAAATGTGAAAAGCCTCTAGCTAGAAGGACAAGGGAAAAACTATATTGATGCATCACGCTGTTGAGACAGCTTCATATTAACGATGATCTGTCAGAAATAATTTTCACTTCATCTTGCTTTGCAATATTATGGTACTTGTTAACTTTGCAGAAAAAATACTGTGAAAGCTACAAAGCAAATGTTAAAATGTTCTACCCATCAAATTAAAATGTGTGATTCTTTAATTACATTTCATAGACTAATACTGAGAATGCAAACAGTCCATTTATTTTCTAACATTAAAAATCCAATTTTAGTCCTTCACATACAGTATGTGTACAGACATATTTAACAGCATAGCTAAAAGCTGCAGATTTGTTCTGACTCGTATTTAACACCACCTTTTTTAAGGAGTAAAGAGGATTTCTCTGACAAAACTGGTGTGGAGTATCTATATACTGTATATGGGAATACAGTACATCTTACTTAGAACCTAAAGAACCTACACTGCCATATATTATTCTTCAATTAGTGCTTGATTTATGTGGATAATATGTAACGTGCACAGCTTTGTTAACATTACAAATCAAAACAAAAAATAAACATCAACACAGAACAGTGCTTTCATGGCATTCTGACTTCTTTGTCCCTGTTGTTTTCACTGTTGCCTTTTCAGCTGCCGACGTTAATAAAACAAATGCACAAGTTATTAATATTTAGTGCCTAGTTTCAAGTGCACTTATCTGTAACGTGAGAAAAAAGCAGAGATGAAACAGATTTGAATAAGAAAAAAGTCTGCAGAAAATTCAATGATGCATTTTCTGTTTTTAATTAGAAGTGTTTGATCTTAATAGTGCTCTGATTAGAACTCTTCGAGCAAGAATGAGCAGGCGGTAAGAGTGACAAAGGATTCTTTGTGCCAAAATGGTCTTGGTTAGAAAGGGAGGAAAGCTTAATGCTTTCTGCCTTTCTTGTTTTCATGGAAAAAAAATCATTATGATGACTTCTTTTTTTGTTGATTGTGGCAGATTCTTTATGAGTCTTAGAGATGAGACATTATAGGGAAAAATAGTTCTCTTGCAATCAATAGTAACTGTTTTACAGTATCTTTATTAAACTATGAAATAAACTACAGCACATCTTATCTAATAAAATGAAAGCAGGACAATGTTAAAACTTAAGTGCTGAAACAGCAAAACAAAGTGAGAATGGTCTAAGGAAGGTGATACCCAAAGGCATCGTCTCGACAGATGTAGCCAATGAGGGTTTGTGTTTGTCAAAATGCTTGATTTGAAAGAGGAAGGGAAAAAATGGTTGATGTATACAGCTATGTAGAGAAATGCTCTGCAAATGTGAGTAGAAGACGTCTATTGAAGGATAGATTTTTGTCTTCAATTTCAATATTCCTGTTTAGATTTTGATGACATATCACCAAATAACACAGGAGGTAACACTCCACTACAAAAATTAATTCTGGACCAGCTCGCAAGGGGTCAGGAATTTACGATTCAAAACTTTGCTTACTTTGTCAACCATGTAACTTATTAAACAATAAAAAATATTGAACTCTAAAATTTTATTCAAGGTTTCAGTCATATTTGCACATTTCAGAAATGTCAGGAAAATAATGTGAATTCCCGCACAACAATGTCCAGTTTTGATCAGTGTGCTGCGCACTGTACTGTAAATCAGAAGTCATATTACCGAGAGCAGTCTTAAGAGAATTATAGTGTTCTGGACACTATACAGATTTTCATTAGATTTTCCTTAACTTCAGTTCTTAATATCTTTAGCAATTTTAGTAAGTGAGCTGCTAGAAGTACATTTATAGATTATATTTTATTATGTCTCTCCATTTTAAGATATAGTATACCTTTTAAAATACAGTATTTACCAACTAAAATCACATATAAATAACAGTATCATTTTGTAAACTTCATCTGTGTTCTGGCTTAACTGAACTCACTGACAGTGTTTTTTTCAGCGGTTCTTAAAACAAATTTAATTTTTTTTTCCTCTTAGAATCCTTATGAATAAAGACCTCAGAACTTTAAAACTCTTGGTCGTCTCTTGGAAAAAGGCAATAATTACCACAATTACCGTGTTTTGTTGGGAAAAAAAACTGGTACCAGCATTACATGGAAAAATAAACTTCACAGTTTTTTCAGTGCATTTTAGTTTAGTTATTAATCAGTTTTTGACTTAAATTATCCAAAGAATCCACAGCACAGTGTATTTCTCTTTTTGATGATTTAAAAACATGCTATAATATTGAAGAAGGCGAAGCTTATCTTTGTTCGAACTACTGTACCAATTACACATGGCATCTTGTTCAGTTCATCTTGTTTAATAGTAATCAAACTATCAAAATGTATTTTACATTTGAGAAATCTTGGTCTTACATTATGTACCATTTACAAAGACTTCATCTCTTCTATACACTCATAAGTAGCTGATAAATTGTATAATATCTTATGAAAGTATTTCTGTAACAATCTAGCACATTTTAATATGGAGCTTAATTAATGTTATTGATTTATGCAAATTACTTCCTGGACATTATGCACATTAATTCTGAATTAATGAACGTCGGGTAATTGACACGGGACATTAGAGCAGTACCTAATGCTTATATGTCTGAATTAATGATTTAGAGTTCAGCAAATGCAGCAAAAAAAATCTCTTGTTCTACATACCCAGGTTTCCAGTCATCAGGTAGGAGTTGTGGAAGTCCTTCATTCCCAGGCCCACAATGTGTATGAAGTCTTCAATCACCTGCATTAGCTCAACAGACACGGGGTAGATCTGTGTGGAACAAAGCATGGAGTGATGAACTTCAAGAGCACTTGCTGCACTTCCTATGGGATCATGTGACATTTCAGCAAGACAACGCATGTCCTCATGATGGTTTTACGTGTAACAGTTATGCCATTGCAGTCCTGCTTGCCAAACTTGGGCCCCTCTGTGAGATGAGCTAGGGTAATGTGTGGCATTTAGGGCCCAGAGACCAGTAAACAGTTCCACAAGACAGCATCTGTAATCCAGTCAAAGCCTATGCTGCAGATGTAGAGCTTGTATTGTTTCCAGAGATGGCCATTCATGCTACTATCCTGTGACCTTTACACTAGACCCCTGTTGATAAAGCTTGTAGATGCTAGTTGTTAATCAGCATAATAAAATTGCCTATCTACCTAACCAAATCTATGTAAATTCACTTGCTATAAAAATAAAGATTTTTTGCATCTACAAGTTTTTTAAGTTCAGTATAACAACACTCCGTAGCTCTCAAGGATCGCTTGTGACCATTTCTGACTTAACTGAACCACTTACTAAATTGATCAAAGCTCAAAGTTCTTCCAAGCCTTAACAATCAGCTGATTTAAAGGTGCAATTTAAGACTTTTTGAACTCTATTGCTCTAGGTCCAGGTTTGCCTACACCTGTTCCAGTTTGTTCTTTTGTCCTTGCGAACGTGCTGCATCATGTAATATGTAGTTCCTGTTTCTCTATTTGCACGCAGCTATTTTGAACATGATGCACTTTGTTTTATTGCGAGACAGTCCCTCTCTTCCACCCCCAATAAGAAATGTATGTTATTATTTCTAGAATTAATGTTTTGACCTCTATGCACTGTCTCAGTCTGCTAACAGACTGAGACATGAGGTCATTAGCAGCCAAGAATGTGACATGATTTGGTTGCTGGACAAGATAGCAGACAAATATTGATACAAAATATAAGGAACAAGCTGAACTATTGTTAATAATATATTACAATAATATAGTAATAATATACTATAGTATTATAGATTACATGATTACATGGCATGCATGGTTGGATAGAATTTTGGGGTAAGAGCTCTCTTTGTCTCTCACCTGGTTTGTGATTTTTATTCACAATAGAGGTTCTCAAATGGCCCCTGCCTCCAGAATTACTTGTCATCCTGGCATCAAACACAGACAGACTCTTCTCAGAAGATACTTTTGTGGGCTTCGTGGGCCAAGGATGATGCACAATGTGTCACTGCCTGCCCTAAATGCAACCAGCCTAAGGATCTCAGAACTCAGACCAACAAGCTGTGGACACACATTTCTGCAGCCTTCATCACCGACATGCTGAAATCCAGGGGTTACACTTCTATATTAGTGGTGGTGGACATATTCTGTAAGGCTGCACATTTTATTCCTTTAAAGAAACTCCCCACTGCACCATACAGTATATGAAAGATAGTTTTGCTTGGCATATCTTCCGTTTTCATGGCATACCCACAGAAAACTCTTATTGGAGACTTTAATTTTTATCTTGATTCTGGTGTGCCTTCTGCAGAAAACTTTGCATGAAAATCAATCTCTCATGGTCATATTGAAAAAATTGATGAGGAGCCTGAAAAGAACTAGCAATGTCATGTATGAGAGTGTCAGAATAATTAGTACCAACTTCTCCCCTGGGCCAAGCTTTTCCACAATATCTTAACCAACACTTCCACTGGGACATCAGTGTTTCAGTATGCTGATGGATTTCAGACACATCTCCAGCTCCTGGACTCCTCCAGCACATTTGCTCTACTTGTGGATGAAGCAGGACTCAATCTTCATCAGACATGGTCCTGGGTTAAACAAAATCTCCTCAAAGCCACTCAAGCACAAAAGAGGTTTGCAGATTGGCAGTGGTGTTCACAGCCACCTCTTACAGTGAGGCAAAAAGTGTGGCTGTTAACCTCAAGCTTCGAGTACCATCGTGAAAAGCATCTTTCTGATCAAGCTGTTGTGGTGGCAGCCCTGGGTTTGAGGTATAATGGCACTTGGACTCCTAGAAGGTGCTTGGTAAGATCCAGTACTTGACCAATTGGAAAGGAATACGTCCCATAGGAAACATCTAGGGGTCTCTGCAGAAGTTCACCCTTGCTGCACAACCTCATTTTTTATTAAGCATCACAGTACCTCCCCATCTTAAAGATCCCCTCAGTCACTGACCAATCTTGAAGTATCTGTGAGTTCAAGAAGCAACCCTGAGCTGCGCCAGTGCATTCTGGCTCAATTTCTCTCACATTCTTTAGGTGTTCTGTGCATATTAGTACAATATTGCATTGGTTATTGATATTTGATTGTACAAAGAAGTGTTAGTACTATATTGTTATAATTCTCCTTAATAAAAGTAATAGTCATTGTTAAATAATAATAAATCAATAAATTAAGATGTCTCCTAAGCATAAGAGAAAGTACTTCATAAGTTGTGTGAAGAACTAAGGAATAGTGCTGCTGGTCTGTTGTTCGATGTAAATGAATCTACAATTCCTAAAAAAACAAAAGTAACAAAGCTATCAGAGCGAGTGTAAGAAGTGTAACAGTGATGTCGCTTAAGGTCTTGTAGACGCTATTCGCCCCATACTACATGGGTCTAATCACAGCAATAAAGGTAAGGATTATGTTAGGAAAAAATCATTTATATATTATAAAATATAATTTCCAAATATAATGATGTATTGTGTTTTTCTTTATTCAGATGTCACTGTTTTACTTGACTATAGGTGAAAATGTTTGAGGGATTTTAATACGGAAGGCTGAATCATGACTTATGTTCCTCTAACCCTATCTTCCTCATAAGCTCTTGAGTTCACCAGCCTCAGATTTTCCTGCTGCAAGGGCTTTAAGGAATGTGACCCTTGTGGCTGGCATGGGATTACTGTCCATCATAAACGCCTGCTCATGTGGCAGCTTCTATCTCATGTACAGTAATTTGTTTCAAAGCTCCTAACACTTGGGTATTAGCATTTAATTACGTAATCCTTTGTTTTTTTCCCTTTGTTTGTTCTTTTCTATTTTACTTCCTTTTGGATTTTCTTCTGCATCTCCCCTCTTCCATTCTAGTCGTTTGCATGTTTCTGTATTTCTTTGTGGATCCTTGTGCCAAGACAACTGCTGCCCATTTCATTGACATATAATCCATCGTCTCTGAACAGATGGCGTTTGTCATGGAAAGGGTTCCAATGGCCAAAAACGAAGCCTTCTTCTGTACACCATGTCCTCATCCATGTGTTGTGCTAATGGTTTTACATTTTTAGCAGATACAATCTTAATTTGAACAACTCCACAGAATGTATGGAGATTGCTCTTTCAGAATCATTAACAAGTTTCTTTTCAGGGACCTCCTTCAGAGAGAAAACAGGTAATTTGGCCCTGTTCACTTGCTGAATTGAGTGTGGTGAAATTCATCTCCTTGATTGCCAGACGAACCGTGCTTTTTCAGGAAAGGGGAAGTCATTGATGGCAGATGACATACAGTCCTTTTTATTATATCCCATGGTGCTCATAATTCTCCATGCTGACAGGCAATGACTGTTTATGTAAGTTAAGGAAGCAGAGGAGTTCAACAGACCTAAAGGGCTTGCTTCCTGAGATGGAATAGAATGACCCAGATAAAGAGCCAATGTTCTGTACACATTGCGACAATGTGACTAGACTCCTCTGGCTGACTTTCTTTGTTGTGATTTGGTTGCATGGGCTGATGTCAGGTTGTTGTGTTAATGTACTTAATGGGAAGCCATCAACAGTGTGATATGTGTGTTGAGATTGTGTTAAGTACGCATTGACATTTTCCCTCTACATTTATTTTTTAATTCAAAATGATACTTGATTGGCTTTATTTTATTTTTGTTGGTTGCTGGATAAATACTGTATATCATGATTGTTTTTTCTTGTGGTCTAGATAAGTGGGATTTTCCTATTCTTTTTTACTAATTGTTGACTGATTTTTTAAATTGATATTTTTGACATGCCTTTTTTTCATTACTTAGGAAGATTATTTTCCAATTTTTGTGGACTGAATTGTGTGTGTGGGGAGGACTGCACTTGTGTTTTGACTTTGTAACATGGTGACACAATGGTACAAGTGTCAAAGCTCTGTTAAGCTAATATAATATAGATAATATAGGTAAGAATATCATTTCTATTTCTAGAAATTTGTATTTCTGTCATCTCTCGTTTATAGTAGCTGGTGTGTATACTTTATTCACTCCAGACACTATTGTCTTCTGAAACTAAATAAGGTTTCTGATACCCAGAGGGTAATGTTTATGTTTTATACAGGCTAAAGTATCATGTGAAACATGCTCGTTGTTTAAATGTTCCAAAAATGAAAAAAAAAAGTATGTCCACTACAGTGGAAATTTGTCTTTGGCTTCTCACATAAACGTATAAAACACACAGCAACGCATAATAGCCACATAAAATCACAAGGGGTACATGGAAACACAACAACAGTATGTGAAACATGAACGAATGGTTAAATAAATAGGTAGTGGAGGTAATATATATTTACATACATTCATTGAGCAGTTTTATTGCAGAGGGGACAAAGGACTTATTATAAATGTTTTTACTTGAATTTGGTACGCTGGACTGTCTCAATGATGGGAGTGTTATGGATTGAGAATGGAGTGGGAGTGTGGGATGAGCTATGATGACCCTGGCCCTTCTGAGACATGATACAGATCGCTGAGCTGGGGCTACTGTCTCCCATTTATTTTTCTTCAAACTGAAGTTGTGGGACACTTAATGTAGGATGTTAATGTATTTTTCCAGGTCTTCTATAAAATGTCTAGTACCGTGGAAAAAAGTTGAAAGTGCTTGAACAAGTATACAAAAAAATCTGCATGATTTTTTTTTATGAAGACAGGACATTAATTGGTTTTCTCAGACTTCCAAAAATGTCCAATAAGTAATATAAATAATGAAAAGAATACATTTTACTGTTGTATTTTGGTTTTAGCAGCCCCAGAGAGGCCTCTAATAATGCTTCCAGTTTAAAAGGTGTTTCTAAATGTTTTTATATATTTTTATTTATATATATTATATATTGTATTAATTTGTTTTGCACTTTTCTGGTATTTATGGTCTTATACAGTATTCAGAATAAATAGGTTTAGCAAAATAAAAAACATGCTTGCCTGCTATAGAGAGGAGGGTTTAATCCCTGAGTGGTCCGAATGACAGCTGTTTGAACCAATCAGATGAGCTTTTTTTCTAGAGCCGCTCGATTTGAATGTGTAGGGCTTCAGCAGACAGATTTGTTGTAATGTTTTTTTAGAAACGCTTGAATTCTCATACTAAAATAGTAAACGGAAGCACTTTCTCAAGGTAAGGTAAAATGTTCTTTATATATTTTAGTTCATTTTTGCTTTAGCGTTTGTAATTTGCTAGAGAACTGATAAATTATAGATACATTTTCCTACTTCTCTAAACTGAAACGCGGTTTTTTTAACAGAACTGTTAAAAAAGGTTAATTTGCTTTATGCTGATGTATCTAGTTACGAAGCACAGTTCCGAAAGCACTGTCGAACTCCTTATGGAAAAACACCACATTTTGCTTTTGTTATTCTAAATTATACTTTAAAAAATCGATTTAACCTGAAAAATTGTATGAGGTTTCTCCCTTCTCTTCAGACGAAAGATTAATTAAGTGAAGAGGTACCTACTATACAGTATATTCCTATCTGAGATAGAAAGTAAGTGGTCCAGGACATGACAAACCTGACATTCATGACATTGCTCTTGAATTTTATCTAACGTTTTGGCCCCAATTAGCTCCTCTTGTGCTTGATATGATATATCTACTGTATGACAACTGTGGAAGGCTCTTTTCTAAGGGATGTTAATACTGCTCTTACATCTTTACTTTGTTTAAAAAAAGATAAAGATTTCATATTTTGAAGAGAGCAACTGTCTTATGTCTCTGATTTACTTTAATGCCAAGCTGTATCCTAAGGTGTTATCATCCCAGCCGGAGGCCTGAATGATTAAATTAGCACACCATGATCAGAGATATTTTTCACAGGGTGTTTGTCTGGTAATATTTGTGTGTTTAACTGTGTTATACAGACCCTACTTCTGTGCAAATTGTCTCTCCTTGTGCTGCTTTTTCTGGACACAAAAAAGGGTTTTGATGAGCTGATTTGGAAATTTCTGGATATATTAATAGAGTTATATTTTTATTAGCCTTCAGCAGTGGTGTTAACAAGCAGCAGTGCTTCTTCGAAACGGGTAGTTGCTAACTGGACAAGCTTCATGTGTCTCCATAATGAAAAGAATGTGCTCGCTGCTTTTTAAGTTGTGTGATTCCTCTTCCTTCTCCATTAGGTTAGTGGGATAGATTGCACACCACAATCTCTGAATTCATATAGAACTGCAGCAAAGGTGTATTCTCCATTCTGCAGCATTGAGGGGCTCAGCCAAGATATATTAATAATTTGATTAATGATCACTGTTTGGTTTTCGTCCTGATACTGCTCTGCTTTGTCATCTTCTGTATGTGAAGAAAGTCTAGTTTCTCCCCATATACAGTATACACTTCAAGATTTAGTATATATGGGTGTTACCCTTAGACACTGGAGATTATATTTGTTTAGTGGAAAGATTCACAACATTCCTGTTTGTGAATCATAAACTCAGGCAATTCCTCTTTCTCTTTTCCACTTTGGAGAAATAAAGAAATTCATATTTTAGCCAAGATTTTTAATGAGAATGGCCTTCACTCATTCTAGGACTTGCAATCTCAATACAAGGTACCTGACTTCTCTGTCCCTGTTACACACATCTCCACTCTGCAATGTGTGCTTCTGTTGTCACCTGGGGAGCAAGAATGTCTGTGCAACCAACGTATAATCTGCCGGATTGCAGGGGCAAAACAAAGGAATTTGAAATATAAATTTGGTTTCCAAAAATACTAGTCGTCAAGTAGGTAGCGGTGTCAGTATGCGTAGGCTGCAAAGGAACAAGTAAAGGTTTATTCCATGCTGTGGAGCCTTCTTCAGGTGTGATACAAAAGCCCAGAAACCTATCAAGGTGTATTTTGGACTGTGGGATGAAACTGGAGCACCCACAGGGCGAACATACAAACTCCACACAGAAAGAAGCACAGACCTGGAATTGAACCCAGGGCCCCAGCACTGAAAAGCTAACCTCTGTGCCACTGTATCACTCTAGACATCAAATTCAAAGAATTTTGTATCACAGAGTGCACTTAATTTCATTCAGATGCTATCATATGAAACATGTTCCTAATCTTTTATGTATGCTCTGGGCACCATTTTATTTATTGTGGAAGAGTCTGGATGCGTTTAAGCTAAGGAAACTTGTTTAGTTAGTTTCCAGTGTGTCCTTGTAAACAAGCACATTCCTTGTTCTCGCCTCGCACACATGCTAAATTATAATGCCAATCTGGACCTTACACAGCGGCGTGAAAGGAGCTGGTTGATTGCTCTTACCAAGATGTTGGGTTTCTGTGGGGAGCCTGCTACCACTTCACGTGATTTATATGCAGCTCTCAATTGCTCAGACACGCGGTGCCAGGGGGTTGCATGGAAGGAGGATTGAAGTGCAGCTGCGGATGCACTCATATTCTTACTCTGTGGTGTATTTTAGGGGTACTTTGTGAGAACCTCAGAGGTGACTACTGATAAATTGTGCGTGGGGGGTGTCTTGTATTGTTTAGTTCTCTTTTTGTTCTGTTTTTGTACATCATTTAAATGTCTAAATCATGTGTCACAAAAATAATATAAATGGAACCAAACAAAAAATGACTGACAGCTTTGTTATGATCAGGCAACTATTTTCAGAAGGTACTTCAGCTATCAAGAACGTTTGTCAGAGCACATCAAAACATCATTGTAGAAATAATAACCTCCATGATAAGGGCAGCCATCTTTCAATAAATCCAAAGGCACGATGCTAAACTGCAATTATTTTAAAATAAAAGGCTTAGACTAAGACAAACATTAGACTTTACAATATACTGTATGAAGAAACTCATCAGCAGAATTCTTTGGCTCCCCTAATGCTACACATTGGCACACACATTAAGAAGACCTTTATTCAGCAGAATTGATCATCTATCTCATTTCATATATATTGAGATCCTGAAGTTTTTATCACAGACGTCATTTCATTTCACTAATAATTTACTGTCACCGGCACCTTTCTGCAGTTTGTTTTCAGGCACTTCTTAAAGGGGAACTGCAGTCCTGATTCCTCAGACTGGTTATTAAATCTCTGTAACAAAATATATTAATTGATGGTATCTCAAACGTTTACAAATTCCAGATTCTGCACAAAATCGCCATGTTGTCGCAAACCGCTGGTCTTGCCACGGGCGAGATCGAGAGTTCACCAGAATTGTGACATAAAATCAACCTTTCCTGCTCACTAGTCATTGGAGAACAAAAAGGGAATCTTGGTCGTGGTCTCTTGTTTTTTTTTTGTCTCTCTCAACTCATGTGTATATTTTAAACTATGCCTCACTGTTCAGCAGTTGACTGTGCAGAACATAGTGGTCACACACATAACATGGATCGCATTAGCAGAAAGTCAGACTGTTTCCTCTTCCACTGGATTTTCAGTTACCCAAAAGATGGGTAATAAACATGGACACTGATGGTGGTCCCATCAACAAGTTTCTCGAAGAGACTGAGCACAATTTATGAGAAAATAAGTGCAAGTTATTCCAACCGCAGAAATGTTCCAACATGATCTGCATGCAGAGTTAACAAGCAAGTAGTATTTGTCAGCAAACTGTCTCAAGGTCGATATGTTAAAGAGGAGTTTACATGATTATGAAGCCTGACAGTTCGTAATATGAAATATATTTTGATTTCTGATACTGAACCAAATCTTGTACTCAACCAGGTGCCATTGCTACCATTTATTTCTATCTTCCCAATTTAAATGATCCATTGTATCATAATTATGTTTAAGATCTAAGTTAAGATGTGCATTCTATATGTCTCTATGACTATATTAATTAAAAGAGATGTATTCACGAGCATGCCTGTTTAAAATGTCATAGGTTCGTTTCACATCACTGGATGTTTTGTTGCCTTGTTCTGAATCGCCGACAATGACGGCATTATGGTGCTCTGCATACCTGGAAATTTTGTCTATATTGTGATTTAAATTGGAGGTTTTACACGTTACCATGTACTTTGTACTTTCACTGTGGTTTGAAAAGATCTCTTCAATGCTGATTCTTTATAACCTTGAAATGTAAAAATAGTGATGTGGTTCCCCTTTAAGCTTATTGTTTGCAAATTTCTTTGTTAATGTGTAGGTTATGGTGTTTACTACATAATGCTAGCCAAAATGTTTGCCCTAGTATTATTAGAGCGTTTGTATACAGTTAAAAAATCATCAGACTTATTGGCAACAAACCTAAGAGAACCACAGACACAGGTTATTAGTGCAATAGTTTTACCTCACACCTGTCTACTTTATGTTCAGTCTCAGATGCTTTTATGTAAGCTCTAAACTTACAAGCTGAATACAAGAATACAAGCTGATGTTTTTGAAGCTTGTATTCTTCAGTACAAAACAAGGTCTATGGGAAAATAAAATAAAAACATAATACCTCTAGCCTGACTTAAAGGCAGCCCTTCTTGCCCTTGTTTTTTAAATGAATGAGTGTTCTAATGACACTACACTGCACGATGCAATTTAGAGCAAAGTAAAACTTTCAGGAGTCATTCAATTATTAACACTCATATATGTTTTGTTGTGAGTATAAATAGTCTCATGTTTAAAAAGTATACTGTAACTTTCACCATACTGTATGTGTAAACTGAAACTAAACATCAGCAAATCTTCTCTTAGCCCAGTGCTCTGTTATTGGAGTGTACCATAAAAGTTTCACACAGGCAGCAGGCAGTATGCTCTTTTTGGAAGAATAATGTATCATATTGCCCTTCAGGCACTGAGACTGAACTGCATACAATTCTTATCAAATAACTTGCCATGGTAACAGAATACTTTTATACTCCCAAAAGAATAGCCCTTTAATGGGTAAAGTCTGCAGAAGGAGGCGGTAGCAAGACCACCACTAGAACAGCACATTAGCTCCCATGTGACATTGGTATTATACTCTCCTAAAGTCATTCAGTGGACATCTCCATACAGACAGTGATATATGTACCTCACCGCAAGAGCGCTGAATAGTAATCTAATGAAAGAAAAGGACGAAAAGGACAAGTATAAAAATTATTGGAAAAACTGGCTGAAATCCAATGTCCTCACCTATCACCTATGGGTAAGAATAGTCTA
This sequence comes from Atractosteus spatula, assembly GCF_055471065.1. NCBI lineage: Eukaryota > Metazoa > Chordata > Actinopteri > Semionotiformes > Lepisosteidae > Atractosteus > Atractosteus spatula. The sequence continues at coordinate 24,713,612 of NC_142720.1, read as the reverse complement.
ACCTGATGGTCCCACATCCATAGAGAAATGCAGCACTAATGAATGTTTAACTTTTTTGTCGCACTTTGTTAGACAAAGAAGCTGTTGACAGCCTCTCTCTCCTTGCTCTCTAGGATGCTCAGGGTCTGAATTGTATTTTCTCAGTTTGCAGAGCAAAAGAAAGGGCTTCTGAACTGTGAATAATGGGAAATGTCTATGACAACACACTTGAACCCCTGGCAATTACTGACACAGCTGCTTCAGGATATGAAATGGAGAGATTCTGCAACAAATGCCTTGGTTTTGCACACATTTCTAAGGGCTTAACAGATGTGCCATCTGTACATGCACATTGTATTTTGAAAATTATTTCAGTTTCCTTGGTTTAATGTGTGCTTTTAGAAAAGTAGAGCACACACATGCAGCAGATACCTACAATGTGTGTTTTTTTTTATCTGTTGGCTATTGTAAGACAGTCTGCCAATATTAGGACTATATGCAGTTTCTGTGTCCCAGATACATTTCTAACAACAATGCTGGATCCCATGCCTTCGTGTGTATTTGTGTTGAATGTATAGTATCTGAAGTCAACAGAAGAAGTAAGCCAATGGGTAAAACACCCATCTTCTGTATTTAAAGATAGCTCATCTGTAGACCAACTAACACCGAGTAGCATTTTAATGTGAAGATGGGTGTTTGAATATAGTTTCGCAACCTGTCATTGAAACATTTGAACTGGCACTTAATTTCTCTTGATAACCTTCTATGGTATGAAACAGACAAATCCTTACTAATACTATTTACAAATTTAATGTTATGGTATTAAAAGTCAAACCTCTAAACTTCTGTGATCTCAGTACCCCAAGCCTGATCAAAGCTAATTCAAATATCATATGAAAGTGGCACTACAGATCCCGTATATTTACCTCATTTGGTTACATAGTTTTAGAGGATGAGAAGAAGAAGCAAGATACTCCCATATATAGAAACAATAGATCAAGAAGACTTCTGAAGGCCAACCAGTCGCTCAAACAACCAAAGCTCTCGCCCAAGTTAAGGGTGAGCTCTGTGACCGCAGGTTCAAGACTGGGTCACGTCACTAGGCAGCTGTGACCAGGATTACCAACTGAGGGCCGCTGGAATTGGTCACCATGGTCCCTAGCGACACAGCAAGGCCTGCAGGCTCCCTGGCCTCTCCTGCAATCAGCACTGAACGGTCCGCACGGGGCTGTGTTGCCTGCAACGTGTTACAGGATGTGAGATGGAGGTGGCTGCCTACACTTTCTCCTTCTCCCCTGTGTGGCACCTTAGAGCTCATAGCCGACAGTCGAGATGTGAAAAACTTAATCTTGTCTTCTAAACTGGGAGGGTATAACTAAGAATGGTCATTCTGTTGTTTTAAAAAAGAAAGGTTTTCAACTCGTCAGTTTACCTGAAATTCATTAGAGGTGTTGCAGATGTAATTTTAATATGCAGAATACATGATTCAAACATTAAGCTTCTGAGTTTGACAAATTGTGAATCTCTATGAAAATATGAAAAGAATGTGAAAAATTTCAGTGCCAAGGTTTTGAGCGATTGTTGCTGAGCAATGGCGAATCTTCAGTACTGAGAGCTGTAATGCAACTAATAATCAGCTGTGACGATGCTGCTGCCCCCTTGTGGATCCCAGGGGTATTTCGGCTGAGAGGAATTCACATCCAGGGATTTAGGTTTCCCTGTCCTGAACTAATGCACAATTTCTGAAGATTCAAAACATGGCAAAGCTGTACCTAGAACACAGCTTCTTTGAGATATGTGACAAATTCCAGTTTTCCAGACTTTAATCTAAAGACATTTTTGGTTTGCTCAGGTGAAGGCTTAAGCCAGTTCATATAATGCAAATTTGCAAAAAGTGCCTATTTTAAATAAGTTACTGTATATCAACATTTTTATATGCATTTTAAAAAGGGCTGTAGTAATCAAATATTTCCAATAAACCATGAAACATTTTGAACATGAATATGTTTTTGGTATTGATATCCAAATTCAATAGCGATCGATAATATCAAAGAATAATGGAAAAACATCAAATTTGTCATACCTGTTGGGCATCTTCCCATTTCTCCTTGTTTTCTTCCTCCAAAAGATTACTGATAATTTGAAAAAAGTTCTGTGGCAAAGAAAGTGACAACATTGTAGTAAGTAACATGCTGTAAATAACCACATTTTGAGGTGTGTCATTAATTGTCTTCCTTTTTCTCCTTGAAATAATAATTATATGACCACAGGTGTGCAGCACTTAATTGCTGTTGTAGTATTATTTGTGCACTGAGGTGTGCTCTAACTGCACTAAATGTGCTTTCATCAGCGTATCCCTTGCCAGCTGGGTGTGGGGTGGGTGGAGGGAGCTGTCTGGAATAATAAGACCTAGTCACACTGCCCAGAGAGAACAAGTTACACTTCTGAATTTCAAGAGGAGAAAAAAGTGCAGCTTTTGTAAGCAATCTCAAAACAGATATGCTTGTGAAGCAGTAATGTCTACGGGACCTATTTTAAGCATCACAAAAGACCATTTAGGAATAAAGCAAATCGATAATCCTCCCTGCGTTGTTGTTGGATTCCAACAAACAATAGGAGATACGTCAAGCTGTTCTCCGGGGATACCTCTTGTCTGAATGCTCTCTGCTGAATAAAATATTTTTCTGCTGCTTCAGATGGACCCAGGAGAGTTTTGTTACACATAAGAGATGACTTGCTGGATGATGCCTCATAGACAGAAACACCTCAAGAGTTTTTAATCCATGAGATAAATCACTGCAGTTCTTAAAATCCTGTCACACAAGTCAAAAGCTAAGCAGAGTTTTTTTAAAAATAATAGTTTGGATGTAATGTTGCATTATTACAGGCATGAGTGGACCTGAACCAATTTTAAAATGAGGAATGACAGGCATCTGTCACTGAGAATTTCCTTAGGATGTACAAGAATAAAGCACTAATAATCAAATTTTGAAATCTTAAAAAGACAATTAAGGGAAATGAGAGGACAGCGAAAATGAACTACACTTAAATGTATGCTAACTTATTCAACTGGAAAAAATATTACATTCTGAGAACCTAGTCATTATTTATTTTATTTATATTCTTGGAACATCCAAACATGCTGTGAATAATATGTGTAACCACATCAAGGAAAATAATTTACAATATAAATCTGCTTGCACTATGAAATATTGTATCACTGAAATATTTTTAAAAATCAGGGGATGCTTCTTTGATACAAGTCACATCAAACAACTAAGAGTTGAAGCTCTCCCTTGAGTTTGTCTTGCTTTCACCGTGTATGTGTTTGCTCCCTCTGGTGGTAATTCCTCTGCAGAAAAAAAACTAAAGTAAAATGCCTGCATAGAACAAAAAATGGCACAGACACCTTTTTAAATAAAATAAATGAAGACGGTAGATGAAGAAAGCCACATTCTTCAAACCATTTATGACCTATATGCAATGACATCTGACATTTCACTAAAATCCACTTTCCTTTTTTAAGGAACTTCTGTCTCAGGAGATTAAGTTTTTTTCTTGCCTCTTGACAACGGCATGCTTACCTGCACATCATCAGAGGATGGGACATAATTGGCTCTTTTAAATGTATCTGTAACATTCCGGAGGATCTCCACAGAGGACAGAAGGTCACCAGCATAGAAATTTCTTCTCTGGGTCAAATCCAAGAGGGTTTTGGTCACCTGAGACATTCCATCACCTGCCAACATCCTCTGTCCCTTGGCGAGGTACCCCTTAATCTATAATAAACAGAGTTATATGTTAACATGTGGTAGACATTGCTTCAGTGTCTTAATACAATCCTGAAGTGAAGGAATGTTGAAGAATTTAGGGCTTGTTCAAGTACAAGGCAGTACACCAGCTGAAAGATACACTAAACTAGATTAACACTGTCATTTCAAGGTCTAAGTCTTGATATAAACATAGAGTGTGACAAGTGTTGGAGCTTCTATTCTGGTCAGGGTGTGAAAGCTCATATTTGCTTAATAGCAGCTCTGGCATACACATGGGATTCACATCGCTGTGGTAGAAGTGGTGAGATTAAGGAATTGATCATTACAGCTACACTAGAGGATTATTTGTAAAGCACTATGATTCTAGGGGATAGTTTACACACTAGAAACCACAGCAATAATATTGATACAGCACATGACATGGTATGTTCAATTTTTTCAGATGACTTTGAATAGAGTTCATCATAAAAAATTAATTATTAAATTGTGGGCAGTAGGTTTCATGGTAGTACACATTTTTAGTAGAAAATTGTCCAATGCATAAAAACAGAAAATAGAGATAAAGGGTGAAAGCTCCAATTTGGTTGATGCAATTAGTGGAGTACCACAGGGATCTATACTAGATCCACTGCTCTTCTTAATTACTATCAATGACCTAGATTCTAGTGTAGGCAGTAGATTAGTCAGTTCCACATACAGTATTATATCAAAATATGAGTATCTGCAAACTGAAGAAACTGCACAGAAAACTGGGAACTGGGAAGCACCCAGTAAATTACATTTCATATAGACAACTGTAGAGTGTTACATGCAAACATACATGAAAATTGGGGAGTACCAGCATTAAAAAGAATAGAACTTAAATCAAGGGATGTTATGTTAAAATGTACAAATGTACAATTATCTAGAAAGGCATAGAATGCTCTATACATTTTCTCACTGTATTACAAAACTCGGGTACTAAAAGACCTTTTAAAAGGTATGTTTTCAGGGATTACATTTTCCAAGAAAACATTGGGTAATATCTTCAGAAAGTAGCTGCTAATTGGCAAAAGAGTTAGATGAGCCGAATTGACTTCTCTTATTTGTAACCTTATGTTATATCATCTGCTGCACATGATTTAGTGATGCCCAAAAAAGGGTGGCTATTAGGAGTTACTAAATTACTCTGGTGGCAGATCCTCCGCAACCCCATGTTTCAGAGTACCAAGCACTGACTGCAAATATAATTCAGCCTGATGAATATAAAGGAGGGGGGTGTCTAGGCTGCATAGCAAAAACCCTGCAAAGTGTGGCTCATGTACAGCATTATTAGGCAGAACAAAGAGTGATCTTCCCTAACCTCTACCACTAGGGGAGGATTAGGGCTGTTTTCTGAACACACAAATAGAGTACATGTTGTGGTGAAGATAATCACCTGGAGGGGTGGTGGTAGCACTACTGCTCCACAGCTTTTGGGTCCTGGATTTGAGACTTGCCTATGGCACATGTCTCCTAAATTGTCCTTTGTCAGTGTGTATGAGTGAGTGTGTGTATATGCCATGCACTGGACTGATACCCCATTACTAATGACGCCCTGTGCCTTCTGCGCTAGGCTTGCCTCACCACAGCCCTCTAAGATTAATAAAAGTGGAAGGATGGAATTCAACAATTTCTGAACATCCAAACCAACCAAAAGGTTGTAACTGCACACAGATAACATCACTTGATGTTTTCAGTCATGTAAAGAACAGATCAATTTCAATGGCAGGACTGATGCTGAATACCTCCGTGTACAGGTATTTAACCATTGATTTAGACCACATTGACAGTATAATGTATGTATTATCTATTGAGGCTGACAAATAGGGATTAATTGGTTCTGTTTTAAAAGTCAAATGCTACAATTAAAGCACAGGTTCCTTTCCATTAATAAAGGAATCACCTTCTGCTTAGATTATCTATGGGTGTCACTCAAAACAGGTTTAATTTATTTAATTCCCAAAACACAGAAATACCACATTACAAATATAATCAGATCATAATACTAGAGATCAAAAAAGCTTCCAAAATAACAAATGGACCTGGAATTAAAATGAGGAAAAATAACATAATAAATTACAATACAAACTATATGAATGAGGATCTTGTGGCTCCAACAAAATCAATTACCTATGGAAAACTGCAATATTAGTGTTTTAATTTGGTTCATAATTTAAAACCGTTAATCTTTGCTACACAGTATGGCGTAATTTATTGCATGCTGCAAGACAGAGCCGGAGCAAGGAAGCTGACTTTGCACCTACTGATTGCTGCAAGGATCTGTATTCATTTGTTATGCATCTGGCGTAGCTGGGCTGCTCCCAGAAGGCCACTCCGCGGTGATCGAGAGAGCAGCGTCTACTAGTGGTGCCTGTGGAGCACAAAGACAGACACAAGAGCACACCTCCTCACGGAGCATCACACTGAGACCACACAGCAGAGCGCCATGAGAGGGGGGTCCTGTCACTTATTCTCCAATGCGGAGCTGTAATTACAGCATTGTCGCATCCCAGTCAGTGTCACATCAGTGTTCTCCTTTTGTTGTGCTGTTAAAGATGACAGTGAGGTCTTGGATGATTTTTCAGGCGGTAGGGGTGATCTCATTTTGCAGATGTTGGGGTATATTTAGTTACAGCAAATTTAAAAGAGGTTTTAACTGCAATATCTGTTCTTTTTTAGTAAAGAAAATGGTATGATGTGTTTGGTTCTGTGTCTGAAACACGTTTAAAGATGTTAGTAAATATTTAGGGACAAAGGCATCGTAAATCAAATCTAAAATTAGAATCATGGCAGAAGCACTTCAAATGTGTTTATAAATTAATGTTTTCAATGTTAGCACTTAATTTTTGCTTTTAATATTTTATATGCATATTGGACTTGAAGTATAAGTATTTTACAGTCAAATATGATGTAACAGTAATGTAGAAGGTGACTTGAGTATGTCAGGCTTAGAAGCCGAGATTTGGGATACACAGACCTTGGATCTGTTTGCAGAAGATATGAATGGAACCTGCTACCCAAGCCTTTCTCTTGAGGAAAGAAGTCCTGGTAATGTTTTGGTTTCTACAAAGCTCAGGAGCACATTAGTTGACTGCTTGATTGATGATCTGAGTCCTTTTAACAGTACACGGCAGATGAAAGCACACAGATTGCTGCTTAAAATTTAAATGTGACATCTTCATTGTTGATTTTCAATGGAGAATGGTCTGTGTGCATCTGAGTTTGATATTAGTATTCCCAGCCTTATCAACTGCTGATGCTTTACCTGTTGCATTTGGTGGACACCTATTAAATGCCAGTTCTCCTGAAGGGGTTCGTCTCCACACCATGGACGCTGCGTAATCTTCTGGGCATATCTCATACGGTGCTGTAAAAATGAAGACGTGAAATTTGTAGGCTTCACACTCTTGTTGATAGATGCCCTTGTATCAATAAAAAATGCTAAAAACAACAGGGCCAACATTCTTTTATATAACAATTTAGATTATAGTCTTTAATATTTTCAGAATTATTTGTAAAATTGATTATGGTATCAATGAATTTTGGATAAAATAAAGTAGTTACTGTATTGTAGATGACTTGAATAGGACTCAGATTCTACACTGATTCTGCTAAAGATGAGTGAAAATTGGGCTCCCAATAAGAAATGTGAGGTGAGTTGTCCAATACCTGCCCTTATGCAAGGGGACTACCTCCAGTGAAGCAGTGATTTTTACAAATAGTCAGTGCTTGACTGAAAAGCGTAATGAATCTATAAAAATAAATTCATAAAAATGTACTGTTCATTTTAATCACCTTTGTAAATTAGTGAGAAGAAACTATCTTGCCCATACAGTATTTTTTTTCTGCTTTTTAACGTCTTTTACATATTGAAAGCAACTACTGCATTTTCATTATACTGTAGATCATCAAATCCTACCCAGTTTCACTCAGACCTAAAATTTTATCCTTCCTAGCTTAAAGCAAATTCTAACTGTGCTGTACAAAGATGTAAAGGTGACCATTCCTCACTGTGAACCTCACCAAGGTAATAGTAGGAATCTCCATGGAGACAATAACTAAGTAGAAAAATCAATGTCATCACTAGCTGACAGCAATGAATCTTTTCAAACAGACAAGAGAAAAGAAGCCTCATTGCACAGCCACCCTTTCATATGTATGGAGGCCCTGTACCAGCCTGTTTTCTCAACATAGGTGTGAAATACACTGCTGTAAACGTTAATAATCCTAAGCGAAAATTGTGGGCTGCTAGAAACAAAAGCTAATTGCAACTGTTTCATTAGGCTTTGGTTCCACAGTCTTTGCCAACTCAAAGATAACTGATTGTTAAGAGCTGTTCCAGGGATACCTGGGCAACGCTGCTCGCTGCACTTGCGCACTTCTTCCCCGGTGCCCTCGCACTGCTGCCCTGTGATCGCGGCACCCTGACAGACCCTGCTCCGCCTCTGCCAGCCCCCATCGCAGGACTTGGAGCACCCACTCCAGTGCCCCCAGGGGTTCCACTGCCCGTTGGCTGGAGAACAAGCACGAATTAGATCACTCCTCTTGGCTGGATCATCACAGACGTTGCTGCATAAACAATCACAGTGTACTGCACTGTATTACCATTTATTCAAACAAATAGCCATGCTGGGGTAATCTTACTAATTACTAAAAATCAATTTCTCCAGTGTCCCGTTTTAAAAAATAATTTTATGGTCTTGGAAGTACAGCATGTACTACAGAATGTGCACCAAGTAAATGCCAGCTCTAGTGCTGGAGAACCATTTCTTTCAGTCAGTAACCAGAGATGCCTGTAATCCTGTTTTAGGCAAGTCTCTGTTCAATTAACTAGCTAACATTTGAAAGCATAAGAACCTGTAATTCTGCAGGACCACTGCTGGAAACCAATGTTATTACAGTTATGTTGTATTATTACCCAATTTCAGGGGAATTGTGGGTTTAATTTTTTTCATAGCTACACACTATTTAGGGATATACTGTAGCTCTCTAATAAAAATATAGTTTTTTCACAATTTAAACTAGGTTTTTGGTTGGAAAATATTTTCTCAATTAAATTAATTTCTTGTTTTTATCACTTCAGGTTGTCTTAGAGTGCTATATAAGTTTGTTGAACTAATTTTATACATTTAAAGTTTTTTATACTAAAGCACTGTAGCTTTTTTATTAGCTTGTAATGAATACTGTAAAAATTCTGCATAAAAAAACAGATGTTGTCCTTCCTCTGAACTGTAAATTGAATGTCCTTGTCCCAGCAGTACCACCATCAAGCAAGAAGGAAAAGCAAGCTATCTAGATCCATGAGCGTACTGTATCTATCACTGTTACAGTCCTCCATGCAAGGACTGACCCTGCTATTGTTTTAGAAAATGTAAAAAAAAAACAGTCTTCTCAATATGTACCCACTGCATAGGTTTAAACCAAATAACTCTTGGACATTGCTGTTGAAACAAAGCAAGCTATGCAGTGTGAAGAAAGGAAAAGAGGAAAAAACGAAAGGAAGACCAGTGTTACATTATTTCTACACTGTAAATGAACAGTCAGTTCCACAGGCAAATATTCTAGAAGGGTTACAGGTCTTGTCACTTTGATATGCCTTTGTAGGAGCGATTGATAAAATACAAAGAGGTGTTCACTGACCTGAAAGACATGCTAAACTGATATAACACTTCATCAGATAATAAGAATGAAAGTGTTGAAATGCAAACAAAACCTAGATTCACTGGTGTGGTAACAGAAGTGCCAGGACTGCAGTGTGTGGGCTTCCCACTGAGTGCCACGCAGGGCGGTGTCCCGCGCAGGAAGCGCTGGGGCCAGGCGTACCGGTGCAGTCTGGGTTAGCGCACTCCCTGCTCTCGGCCCAGTGGCCGCGACACTCCGAGCCGCCGTGTGCCGCCGCTGAGCACTGGCGGCTCCTCTGCTGAGTCCCGTTGGAGCAGGTCACTGAGCACTCGGTCCACTGGCTCCACTCCTGCCACTGGCCATCCACTGCGGCCAAGAGGAGTTACAGGAGGGAGGCAAACAGACGGGGAAAGAACGAGTTACTGTTGCAGCTCACAGCCTTTCATCTGTCCCTGCCATCCTCCTAAAATGACTTACAGGTCTGCAGGCTGCTGGTACTTAAAATAGCACGACTGATGCCGCTGCTGGAACATTTCAATATTTCAATATGAGGTACAGTAATTCTGAATAAATCCTTTAAACTGCTGACAAGAGAAAGAAATCCAGAGGAAAAAAAGATGGAATGCTAAAGTCTCTTATGTGGTTAATGAATTTTAGAAATTTGTGAAGTAAATTCTTATAGAAAAAATCCTAGAGCTGCAGTATTGGATTTAAGTTAATGTGTAAAACGCTCAATATCTCCCTCTTCCATTTCTAAAAAAAAAGGGCAAAAAATAGACTGGCATTTATAATACACTTTTGGAGTAGTAACTGTCTTGTAGATTTCTGCAGTTTTCTGGCAGGCTTAAATGATAAACTTTCTTTCTAATACTGATCGTACCATGACATCACTCCTGCATCTCTTTACTGACTGCTTTCAGGTCCTGGGCTTGCTTTCTAAATGCAATAAGCCTGATACTGTAACTCTGACCTGCTAAGTTCTCAAGAGCTGCTGCTTCAAAGAGACTTTGAAGGTCCTCCAGGATCAGAGGTCAACACAACTGCCCGACCCCTATCAGAAGGACGTATTGAAAAAAAGTATTCTAGTCTTGGGCATCTAGTGAGTGCATAGCTGAATGGTTGTGTCCTAGGATGTTCAAGAGGGGTGTCATATCCTTATTATTATTATGATTATTATGCCTAACGTTTGTGCAGCAAAACTGGATTCCAGCTACAACTATTATTAGTATCACAGGAATCTCAACAACCCAACCATCTTCTCTTTGATTTCAAGTGATCAAAGTATTAGACTTTTTTTTGCTGTACAAAATGTGTACAATATTGCTTAAACCATTCACTGGTAATCATTTAAATATTAAATTGATACAAGCATTTTAACATTTAAAGCATACTGATATCAACAGTGTATTATTAAAACTCAATAATCTTATTAATGAAAGTATTTTGCCAAGATTAAAACAACTTTTTAGTCTGAAAAGATAAAAACAGATCATGCATAGCTGTTGTTCCTCTCTCTGTTCCACACATCTGAGAAAAGCACAGCTCCGCAGGGAAAAGAGCAGAACCGCAGATACAAACCTGGACACAGCGCTATGTTGCACAGTTTGGTCTGTGTTTCCGGCCCGTCACAAGCTCGGCCCCCGTACTGGGGCGGAATACACGACCTCGTTCTCGTCCGCTGGCCTCTGCCGCACGTGAATGAGCACAAACTCCAGGGAGACCATTCTTCCCAAACCCCATGCACTGCAAACAGACACGAGCAGACCTTACAGTTACGGCTTGAGGGATGGGTTTCATTCACAAATAGGATCATGATTACCCAAACAAGGCTGTGTGGCTTGCCAAGAGCACAAAAAACCCCAGGCTTATAACAAGACTACTGCGAACATGTGGAGTTCCTGATTGCACTGCTGTAATTGCCAGCATACGTCTGGGAAATGAAAATGGGATCATGTAATTTCTCTGCCAAGTGCATCTCTGAAGAAAGACCAGAACCCCAGAGAAATAAAACCAAGGACGATCCTCTTTCACCGTGTGCTTACTTCCTTGGGCTACTTTAGGACTGATTCAGTTCATATGCTGTTCGTGCCTTATCAACAATACCAGTTTAAGGTCTTAGTCAAAACACCACGATGTTACAGTGTTGACTTATCTACAGCACTGGGACTGTAAACTCCTCTAGCGCAATTTTCTCTGCTTATCTTATACGGTATGTTCTTGCACACGGTACTTTGTAACACAATCAGGCTTGATTTTACTCTCTGAATTCAGGAATAATAAAATAAGATATTACCAGGTCACCAGTGTAAGCAGAAGGTGTCCTGTTCTGACCTTTACTGTGAATTTGCATTACTGATATTCAAATCACATAATGGAAAAAAAATGATTTCCACAAACAGTATTAATTGGGGGAAAAAAATCTCCTTGTTCTTATAGAAACTTACCATACAGAAAAGGAGTTGAGTAATTACTTTTTTTATGTTGCCAAACCCACCCCTTTCTTTTTAAGTCACTGACAATCCTGAATTAAGATTTAAAACTACTATATTAAGGCTTATCATCCTATAAGATCCATGGTTTTTAAAGCTGGAAATAGAAAATTTAGATTATTGCTTAATCTCTAAGAAATAACATGTTAAAATATTATGAGATCACAAAAAGATCGGGTTACATGAAATTTAATTAGCTTTGTACAATCATAATGCTACATGGACGACGGGTGCGTGGCTGCTAACTTTGATAATGTGTGCAAAAGGGAGGAATGACAAGTTGTAAGACATTTGTGTCTTATGTATCATCATGATTCGATAAAGAGCTAAGTAATATTCACACCATTAAACATTGCTCTGTTGCTCTTAACTCCCACCCAAAAATACAAGGGTGTTCATTCTAAGAAATGACTGACAACAGGGACCTACACAGCAAAGGTCAGTTTATATTGTATTTTTACTAAAGAACATAAAAAAAACTTGGCACCTTATATGTACAGTAAAAGCTAGAAAAGACAAAAAATATTTGTTTTTCATCTGACAATATGAGATTTAACATGATTCGATCTATTTTAACAAAAAGAAACAAAAACTGATTTTGCAAAACTCTTGACAAATCCATAATAAATTAATATACAAATTGCTTTTGTAACCAGTGACAGAATATGTGGTGCATTTGAAAAAGTTTGAAACGGTTCTCCATATCTTATGGCCTGATGCTGTACTCTTGTCACTGCAAAATCCTAGTCATCACGGTCTTGGTTTCTGTGCTAAGAGTATTAACTTCTCCACTGTTCAATAAACGGACAATGTATAAATCCAGAAATTAACGGGACTCCTCTGTAAATGTAAAACAGTTTCCATAGCACAAAGAAAAGTTCTATGTTTTTTCTGTGTTCACTTTGCAATATTTGTACTATGGAGTTTGCTGTTTCTCATATCAGGATTGGGAGAAAGCATGAGGCATTTTTTAGCAGATTGTATGGATAAAGTGCGAAGGTCTGTAAAACGATGCTTGCAGTCATTTCAGCCTGTCACAGATGCCTCCCCAGGCACATATTACAGGCTGCGTGAAAGGATACTAAGATAATGTTAACGTTTTTCCATATCGTTATTTCTATACAATGATTAAAACTATATACAGTACTTGCAGAACAGTAGAGCATAACAAGTAATTTCAAATGATGCTTTATTATTTTATTTTATTGTTTTTATTCCAGCTTTCAAACAACTATTGTAGTCTGTAAGATTGTTTTGTGATGCAATGCAGGGGATTGGTTGTCATGTGTTAACTCTCTTCACTTTTAAGCATCAGATCACTGTTTATAGATTCACAAGCTTTGATTAACCAGCCACTATATCCTACTAGATTCTTATGTGCAACACTTCATTCACTAAATATAAAGCAAACCAGTAGAATAGCATTTAGCTGAGGTTAAAAGAAAACTAATTCTCTCTCCCAGAAAGAGCAGTAAGAACCTCAATCTGCATCACTATCTGAAAAGCTTCCGGACATATGAATAATACAAACTTCAGAAACATGAAGCAAGCAATCTAAACATCTGCTGTAGTTTTTATGATTAATTATAAGATTAACAAACCCCCTTTCCATGGCTCAACATCCATAGAACTGGAAATATGAACAGTCTAAAGAACAAATGAAGAAATGAGACGAGATGAAAAGTGAAGAAAAACTTCAATCAGAATTTTGAAACTCTTAACTTAGCAGACATAAAGTGAGTCTATATTTATACGATCTATTGGAGAGATTTACAGTTTACATGACAAACACAAACGCATTTTATATGTTGTATTCTTCTAATAATGTTTTCTAATGTGTTGTGATCATCTGTATTACCTTATAAATAAACATGTTTAACATATTCTACTCCTTAAAAAGTGATGCTGAGATTCTGTTTCTAGATTCCAGAAGTCAACAATCATAAAAAGACTCAATGAGGCCGATAATACATTTTACTGAAACTACTACAAAATATTTTACTGATGTCTTCAGGTTTTGGCTTTAATAATTTGTTTGTCACTGTTTTTCTTGCTTTTAAAACACAAAAGAACATTGGGGATGGTATAATAAATAATGCATCTTGAATTCTTGAAATAACTGGACAATGTGAAAATAAGACAACTAGTATTATAGATAAGGAAACCTCACCTGGAGTGTCTTTTTTATGAGAAAATTTCAAAAGAATTATTTAGAATTCCTGTAAAGACATGACCCAGTGGGACAGTTCAATAGAGCATCTCTGTAGCACATGCAAAGGGCCAGTTCCCTACTGAAATATTACAGAATTCCAAAGTTATTTCTCATAATGGGTTCTTTGAAAATAAAGGAAACACGTGCCCTTATGAAAGTTTGCCATGCACTCCATATGTATACTGTATTTTCACCTTAATTTGGCTATGAATGCGAATGATATTATCATGCCTCTACTGTACTCTGCTGTACTGGACATTGGAATATCAAGATGTATCATAAAATTTAGTTTCTAATGAATGCTATAGTGTGCTTAACATTCATTAGAAAGTTTTACTGCACTGCAGCATGAAGGCAGGGTATATGCATAGGTAACTATAGTGAAAGTTTGGTAAAGCGGTTTAAAGTAATGCAGTGTATAACCACAAAACTGTGCATCTTCTATAATAAATTCACCGCAGTAAACATTCCTAAGGGTAACTTGGACACTGTTTCTTAAGTGCTGCAAAGCTAACCTTGTGAGAGGGAAATGTTTGGCATGTCACCCTCCTATTTCCTTCCCAGTAAAAATGATATTCCTCCGATGCCTTGATAATACTTTTCAATTCATTTAATGAACCCCCTTTTTTTATTTTATTGAGGTCTGAAAAGAGGTTGAGGGAAAGGAAAGCAAGCCAACGGGTGCCGTTGTTTTAAGCAGGATACAAAATGGCAACCAAACCAGTAGTTTTCTCTGAGACTCCTGAAACAGATAAATTGTTAAACACTCTCACACATATCAATGCACACACACAACCATAAAAAGAACTGTACATTTATGAAACATTTACTCTTGTCTGTCTAGGACCCTCAATCACATCTGAGATTAGGAGAGGTAAGGTTAAAAAGGACATATGAGAGATGATCCCACACTTATTGCTAGAGGCGACAGAATTCCTCTCTTGGCACCAGCCTACCTAAGCAGGTACAATAGGTCTAGTCAATATAACAGAATCCCCATTCAGCGCTTTAAACAGTGATGCCAGAAAGCTCAGAGCACAGCATTAAGAGATATGGCACAGATTCTGAAACAACGGTTTGATGAAGATGAAATCCAATCATTTTACAAAAGAAAAACAATAGAAGGAAAACAAAGAACTGAAGCAGGGAATTTTTAAATAGCATAATAATAAGAATAAGAATACAAAACATACCGGGGTAAAGACAAAACAAAGGAATTAAAAAGAAAAACATTAAATCATTGGCATATTATTTCCTCTCATTAGTAACACAGAATGATGTAACATTCAACCATCTGCTGCTAACACTACCTGGACAGAGGGCAGTGTTATTGCAAACCCTTGATTCTCTTAAAGGGCCGCTGCAGTGTGTTCCGTAAGGTGAGACACAAGTTCTTGTTCGCACCTGCGACCCTTGACCGCATGTAACTGAGCATGAGCTCCACTGGGACCACTCCTCTGCACCAGAGACACCTGCGTGGGAGAAGGGCGACACCAATTAATCAGACACCACAGCAAGAGCAGCATGCTACGCGCTCTGAGAGGAAGAGACAGTAAGGTGCTGCATGCCTAGCCAACCTGCCACAGATCAGCCGCACTCTTCTTGTTCAGGTTTACTGAGAATATTTCTAAGGCTGCTTTGCAACATTTCTAATTGTTATACAGTACATCATACACTTACGCAGAGAATACTGAAACATGTATTATGACTCTTTGTCCTGCAGTAACAACCAAAGTGGTTTTGGCAATTAATAATATAAATAAGAAATACCAAAAAAGCCAAAAAATAAAACAAACATAAAATGTAGACCACATGCAAGAGGACACTGAATAGTTAAAAATGAAACAGCTAATGTTAGTTTATGGTATATTCTAGAAAGTCACATGAACCAACAGCAAAATGAACTACTGTACCATTAACTTAGTGGAGCTCACAAAACACCTGTTTCATCTGACCTAATTTCTCAAACTCAGTCACCAGTTTAATCAGTAAAAAGAAAGAAAAGAGAAAAAAATCCTCCATTATATTCAGCAGGACAGGAGCAATTTGAATTGATTTACCATTGCAGAATGTAAGAATTACTGTAGACTATCATAGATGTATATTGAGAAAATAAAAACAAAAAATATAGAAGTACCCAAAATATTAAGTTTTTTTCACCATCAGTATTATATTCCTCAATTGTTATACAAATGGATGGTGGAAAGTGTGTAGAGGTCATACAATATACTGTATGAATATATACTGGAAAGACCTCCCTCTACACTGGAATTACACTTTCTGTGGCTACGACGAAGAACTTAGCATTAACAAGACATTCTCTAAGTGCAACAGAAAGTGTAAGTGTAAATAATTGTAACTGAATACCAATTATCTTTTTTCATTAACAAAGCAGATGATATATTTTATATAACATCCTGTTGCAGTCAGATCTTAGAGTGTGCTGTCAGCAGAAAAACAACCTCAGTTGAATATGTATTTAAATCATACACTAATATCCCTTTTGAAATGGGCTTAAAAATCCACTCACTTTTATTAAGAAACTGAAATGCTGAATAAAGGGAGAACTGATGCTTCATGAGAACTGAAAACTCAATGTTTTACCCACTAGTCCCAACAACACCTATTTTAATAACTCATAGCTTGAATGTCATGTAATTACGTACACAATAAAAAAGCAATAGAAAAAAAATGAACTCATAACAAGAAATATTTGGTGACTGCATGAGACTGCAGCAATTTATTCTCTAATACACACAACCCAGTTATTCTTCCCTTTAATTCTAGGTGAAAAATGTCATGGTAGTCACCAAAGATTCCAGTGTGTTAGATAATGTAATTAGATATGTCATTACTGCAGATTTCCTGTCTGAAGTCTGGGCAATGCTATTCGTTGGAAATTAAAAAAAATGAAATTCACCTTTCATGCATAGGTTTCATATGCATAAAGTGGCATGCATTGCCCAGTGCAGCACTCATAAATTAAGTTCTATTTGTAATTTCAGCTCTGAATACATTCACATTTAATTGAAATCTTATGAAGCTTTATAAAGCATTGAGTTACTAAGCTGCTTCTGAAATAAAAAGGCTGGAGGGCAAAATGACTCAATCTAAAAGAGATCAAAGCTCTAACTTTATTTAGCTGGTTATAAATTAGACTGCACCAGACTGAAATGTGGATCAATTTATTATATGAAGTTAGACGGAAACAGTAAATTAGTAAAAATCAGAACAGAAAATGAACTGAAAGGCATATTAATAAATGCTTCAAACAAGACAAATAATAGCTAACAGCTCAACTCTGCTACGTAATATGGAATGAAGGATGTCATGTGAAAAGAGATATGGTGAAAAAAAACATCCTTTTGGAACTTAAAAAGAAAAAAACCTGTCATGACCACAATTTTACAACTGTCAAAGCGATGACTAATAAGCAAATAGTCATGGCAGCTCTACCCCAGAACTGTTAAGGATCCTGATCTTAATACTAGTGGAAGAATGAAACTTAACTAACAATCTTAATCAACAATCCAAAAAAGAGAAAACATCACTTATTGAAATTGACAATACATCTCAATAGTTCCGTTAAAAGTCTAATATTTCAGAATGTTAATTTTGCCATATTTTGTTTTCAAGTGGGAAGCTGATGGAACATACGAGATTCTAAAATGTGACCAATCACACATTGCATTATAAGGGTGCCCTGTTTGCAAACTTTCATGCATGTACTGTGCTGTACCGTATGTGTCACTCATAACATTGTTATAAGCTGGACAAAAAAGTTCCAAATATCTCAAAGTCATACTGTCAAGAGTGATTGTTTCTTCTTTATTTGGTTTTGATTTTTTATACTAAATTTTAATTAATTAGATCAGATTATTAAAACATTTTAAATATGTACATATTTTGGCTTTGCATATTGGGTACTTCACTGAAGCAGCTTTACTGTACTGTATATTGTTCATTGGTGTGCATTGTTATTTCTCTCCCAAATGCTTTAGCTTTTAATGGAACAATTCTTCCAGGAAGTCATTAAAGCATCAAGCCTCAGGGGTCTAGTTTGCCCATCAGTTTAATGTTTTAATGCTTTTGGGAAAAATAAATAATATATCAGTAAACTCATTCTAAATGTGTTATAATTAAACAAAGTCAAACTAGAAAACCCAATTAAATCCCTGATTCAAAGTAAATAAATTGAAGTGAACACCATATTTATCTTTACTCAAACGTGTCAGCTTTTACTTTTTATTTATGGACTTCAACTGGTGACGACAATAAAAAAAGAAAAAACAAAATGACGAAAGCATTGTCACGAAAAAGTGCATTACAGAGAGAAAGCATGCAGTGCCTTAGATGAAATTAACTTTAGTTAACAAAAAAGAAAAAATATAACTAGTGTATTACCAGTTTGTGCCATAAATTTAGCAGAATCAGCTTGCTCCTGAGGGACCTGTGTCTCATGAACTGATCTTGGCCGCTGACTTTTTATTGTATGCTCTCCGATCATTCCAAATTCTAAAGACAGAATAGAGGTTTATGAAAGCTATGCTTGGACAAGAACTTCAAGGTTTTACAATTCTTTGTCAAGATGGTTTAAGAACTGCAGTACATGGCTAAAACAAATGTACACAAATATGTTTACTGGCATTGCTGAAAACTGTTTATCATGTGAGTTGAATATTAAATGGGATTAAAAGCACAGCTTAAACACATAGCACACATGCAAACCAACCCACAAAGAGTTTAACAAGGAGTTAATCCCCACCCCCCACCTCTAAACATGTATAAACCATCTGGAATCATTGGAATTGCTAAAATAAGCCATAGAAGAAGAGCTTCACGAATTTGACATCCTATTGATCCACTGTTTCTGGAACAAACTCAGGATTTCAGCAATTAGTCTGTAAACGAAGGAGATTGGATGCAGATAATGCATTGGTTGGTTTTAAATTATAAGTTGTTGTGGTACTTAAATGTATCATAAGATCTATTATTTGACAAATGTATTCTGAGCTGTGGATTTTAAATCTTGATTTCTCTCCTTTATCTTTAAACAAAACACATTGGACATCGCAAATTCTTCTGTTATGTGCCTTAAAGAGTGTACTGAACAAGTCTTAAGATAGTGATTTTTAAATAACACATAATTTGCAAAAGGAAATCTAATGTAATGCCATGTCTAATACGTCAAAACTGTAACATTTCTTGGCCCAGATTCAGAGTAAAAACCAATTAGTTAAAAACAAATCTGAATGTTGCATTCTGACAGTGTCATTTTTCAAATTAAGGCAGGGCCATTCAAAATGCATTTGGTGGTTGCATCACATGACATAAAGTCTTCTTGTCACACAGTGCAGTATCTCTTGGTCATTTCTCAGAGATTACACCAGTGGCTCTAAAAAGAGAAGCTGAAAAAACAAAACCATGAAATACTGTGGTGAAGTAAGAGGTCCTATGAAAGATGTCTTTTAAATGAACAAAGCAGAACATGAGAATGTCCCATGCCATCACATACTACAATCAAAGGTCACAATCCTAGGAAAACTCACTGAACAGCACACTGGATCTCTGTGAACTGCACACACTGATTCAGCAGAATGTGGAGTACATTACAGAAATGTTTCAGATACTGGTAGTCCAAACATATCTTCCAGCAGGTTCACCCTAGGATCACCAACTAGAAAAAAAATCATTCACTCATTTGAATTCCTTATCTTTTAATGCGTGAAAGACAGGCATTATAAAACATTATCTTCTCATTTTTGACACTTTATTCTTTCACGTTACTTACAGGAAAGGAAGAAAATTTGTGTGGGTTCTTTATCTAGATACTCCCAATGACATAAATTAAGTCATTACTGATTCATTCTCATGAAGTACTATGAATACAAACATTGTACAATTAATCAGTTAACAAAGTTACTAGGTTTTAGTGAGCTTCAGAGCTTGGATAAGCATCCATTTACATGCATGTTGTTGCAGCTTTCTCTTTTTAGGCCACTGTGCAGAAAAAAACACATTGCACTTGATTGAAGGAGGGAAAAAAGAATTATATAACCATGCATCAGAAATGAGGAGGCAACAAGATGTTATATACTGTATACAGACTCTAGAAAACACATTTGGCATACACATACACAGCCTGAACCTTCAGGTATCCCTTAATATATTGGACACATTTTTAAAGCATGGAAAAAGTATTGCATTAATATTAGGTGAATTATATTTCTGAATTGAATAACAGTGACAGATAGACAGTGACTTCCATGGTACAAAAACAATTAGAAATAAAAGGTAGTCTGAATTTTAAACACCTCTTACCCATGTTATTTCTTGAAAGGTTTCCATCTGAACAGTGTTTGAAATGAAAGAGTGATTTTCACATCTGTTCAGTAACTATTCAACCAACTGATCCAATATGTTTTCCATGCCTTTTAAATTGTCAGTTACAGAATTATTGTGGTTGTGTGGGTGGATGATCATTATTCTGTATCTGCATTTCTTTTCCTTTTCGGAAAATGTCCTATACACGTTTTAATTCTCCACAAAACATTTTCTTCAAGGACAAATAGAGCACTTTTTAATGCTTTTAGGGAACAGAAAACTAAAAAGAATTAAAAAATCAAAAGAAAAACATCGCACCACTCCCTTCCAAGTGTGCTTATTTATACAGATCTTATTCCCCAGCATGCTGGAATGTTTAATTCCACAAAAATGAAATCTTATTAATTGGGAATGATTTCTTTAACTAGCACAGTATGTTAGCAGTTGTAAAGAAATGCTATGCTTTTCTAAAGCTGTTTCAGTGTCTAGGGATCTACAGTATAGTATAAGGAAAAGTCAAAAGCAGTATCTAAAAGAACGGCACTGACTCATCAGAATCTCTGACAGACACGGGTGACAGTAGCACGCAGGGATGATACCAGGTGTTGCTTCTCTACTGTTACAGAACAGGTATATCCTCCCAGCTTCTGTACATTGCTTTCAGATGGACAGCAAGGCCAATCACTATTTTCCTCACAAATAAAGCAACTACAGGCTTGCATGTCTTATAAGAGATGACACATCTCTTGGAAGCCCAGTTGCAGGTACTGAAAATCCTTCTGGAACGGTTCCACAGCTGGACTCTTCCCTGTGAGAAGCATGGAGGAGAATCCCACAAATACACAGAGACATACATGTACATTCACAACTCGTCAAAATTCCTTACACAGTTTGTTTTATGACAATTCTCTTCAAATGCTTGTGATACAATTGTGGTGACATACTGTATTTATATATAGGGAACAAACTCACGAGACATGCTAAATACTAATGGGAAAATGAATGGAACAAATATTTAAATTTGCTTCTCTATGTCAGACCAAAATACACATTTTGGTGTGATGCATGTTGTTCACTCTTTTTTATTTTTAAATTTTTCTTGTTATTGAATAACTCTCACATGGGAATAAGTCATTGGAGTACCCAGATGAGCAGATTTTCTCCTTTTGCAAACTTCCTCATGAGATTCATCATGTTTTCTAAGCAGCCCAGGACTAGCACTGCAGCTTTACTGTAAAACAAATTCTAAAGTCACTTTCCACTGTGGCAGCGTAAGGGAGCTGGGTTGCTATGGATGATGCAACAAACAGTAAACAGCACATCAAGTCGGCAAGGGCTGATGCAGCAGCAGTCTTCACTTCATTTCAGAGGACTGGTGTCAGTGATGGGACTGCATACTGGGGCATACTCTGTATTCTGTTTTTATTGTCAAATGTACAATCAAGAGCACTTGGTACAGTTGTCTGATGATTCCTGAGGACTGTAAATCTTTAGCTTGTTTTTTTTTTGTTTTACTTCCCATCCAGGAGCTGTGCGATGGGAAAGCAGGTTCTGCTAAAGGGAACAGTGGAGCTTGATAACATTCTTGAGCCACCATTACCCACACCTCAGGCAGAGCTGTGTCAACTGCTGTCATCTGAAAGGGCCGAAATCTGAACACCTAGCAGAAGTATTTATAGATCTTATTACATTTTATAGCATACCAGTCTATTAGTACTGAAGATTAATAACACAAGTAATATCATTCATATTATTAAATTATGAGTAATATAAAGTCTGTTTGGAGTAAACATATTGTTAGTCGATAAATAGAAATAATAAAAATAAAAATAATTCCTTGCATTTTGCACTTTTCACCCCAAACAATCCCCAAGTGCTTACCTATAGGAGGGTACCCTCTACATTCCCCACTGAAAGCCAGTACCCACTCCGGTGACGTGTGGCAGCCATTGCTGTACAGTATGAGCTAACAGCTCCTCCATTCCAAGGAGGAGAAGAGAAAAACTGCTTCACCAATTGAATTAAGGGGAAACTTTATGTAGGCCAGATCGTACAAGCTTAGTCAGGACACTGGTCTTAACACTTCTACTCTAGCAACACTGCATTGGAATGTTTAATGACCAAGTAATAAGGACCTCAGCTTAATGTCTGTCCACGGGATGGAGATTCCCGCAGCAGTGCCCCAGTCACTTCCTGCACAGCACATGGGACTTTGGTTTGGAAACTCTGCTCTAGTGTACATGGAGGAGTGCCACCTACAAGTTCACAAACACCAATACATGCATCTGTGAGAGAAAAAAACTCTAAACAATAATAATCTAGCAAAATAATATAAAACAAAATTATATTGAATATAATGTATATAAAAGAAGAAATCACAATATGAATATTTAACTAGAAGTCGTGAAAATGCTGGAGCACAATCTGTCAGAGAAATTATGTTACTCTGTGTGTTTGCTTCCTGCTGTAAAGTGTGAGTAATTTCCAGGTACTGCTCAAGAAACTGTCAGGCAATGTTAGGCAATGAGTCATAAGCCCAGTGAGTTCATTCCAAGCATAACTAGGAAGGCCCAGCTGTTGATCCAGCTGGAGAGTGTTAAATAAAAACAGCACATTGCACTGCTCACCAACCAGGAACAACAGACAACAAGTGAAAAAAAACTGAACTGAGAAACACTTCATTGGGCTGGTGAATTTAATTACATAATACAGGCAAGTGCAAATGAACTGAACTCCGACAAGATGTGACCAAGGGTTACTGGGACATTTTACTGCAGTACATGCATGGCTTTCAGGCGAGACTCTGTAAGTATGATTACATGGAGTAAATCTGCGGTTAAAAGTCAAACTGTTGTTTCATGGTGTAACAGCTGCCTTGTTAATATTAATTTCTGTATAGCCCACAAAAGCAAAAAATAGACCATTAAGATGAGAGGTCTTAGTAAATATTTTAAAAATTACTAAGATCTGAAGCGACTCCAACAAAATATTAGTAATATGCTTTAGCAAACCTGAAGGTCTTAAAATGATTATATAAGGAGGTTATTAAACGCCTTAATGATACAGGCCCCCTGAGCCTATTTCCGCCTGGAATTTTTTCTTTTTCTGTTACATCTCGGCAACAGAACATACTGTAGCAGAAGCCTGGTTCAGGTCTTAAATTGAAGCTAACCCCCTAGGCATTAAGTTTTATTCTTAATGTGCCCACTCAGCAGACAAAAATATACAGAAAATACAACAAAAAACAGCAGGCATTTTTTTGTTTCGTGTTTTAGGCCTGCCAGTATGCTGAAAAGGCTTGTAGGCCTTGCCTTAGGTGTCTACTAGCATGGATAAAAGTAGGGCTGGGCGATATGGGCAAAAACATTATCACGATAAAAAATTTCATATCAGTCGATATCGATAATTATCACGATAAATGTCAAATCATTATTTCTTTCAAGTTTAAAAGCAGATTTTTTCTCCTGAATGAAAGTTGAAGAAACCAGACAGTTAATTGGTAAATTAAACAACTTTTTATTTTAAGAACACAACAAACACTTGCAAAACAGCAGAAACATTAAACAAATCTGTTACCTGCCCGGTCTGCAACATGCATGCACACTCGCGCGCATGCGCACAGTATTTTGTGTGCATGCACAAAGCATAAACATATATATCGAACATTTATCGAACTTTTGTTAAAATTATATCGAGGAAAATTATATCGCGATAATTATCGTTATCAAATTATCACCCAGCTCTAGATAAAAGTACTTCCCTTTCCACAGGCAAAGTTTAACAATTTTATGGATCAATTATTAGCTTCCAAAGATTGATAGAGTAGGGGGATCCATACAATTGTTAAACTTCGCCTGTGGAAAGGGAAGTACTTTAAGTGAAATCAATATAAGGGCAGTTCTTACATGTTTTTACTGTTGTTGTATTGGTCAGAGAATCAAAGAAAACTTATTTTAAGTATAACAAGTAATAAAAATAATGTCTTGCATTTATGGTTAATAGCACTTCTCATCCCAAAACACTTTACAAGCATCTGGTTGACACATAGCAGCCATTATATCTCTGCAGCTCCACTACACAGCGCATCAAGTGGAGAAATAAGATACTGATTCACCACTTGAATTAAGGGTTAACTTAAGCCTGAGTATGCGAGACAAGCAGATTTTAGCTAAAGCATTTAAGGGGTGAGGGAATTCGTTTGGAAGAGCACCAACTACTGGTCCTCCATCACCTGTTACAGGAGCGACCTGGTTTTCGCTGGAGATCTCTCCATTTAGTGCTGACCAGGTACAGTCTTGCTTATCCTCTGGGATGTACTGAAATCAGACTACAAAATCAAGCTGTAAACGCATGCCAACATCAGCTTTTCATTGCTGTTGGAAACGAAGGAGGTCTGTTTTATTCTGGGGTGTTTTGTTGTAGAGGTTCTCAAGCCCCTTTAGATGGGGAAAATCACAAGCTCCAAAATGTAACAGGACCTTCTGGTCAAACAGCTGGTTCCTTCTACCAAGTAGCTCAAGCTTGGCTAAAAATAAACATCTGCATTTCAGCAATCCAAAACAAATCCAAGCAGACAACGAAGTTGTTACCTGCACACAATACCCCTGTCCCTAGACTTCAATCCAATTGAATATCTGTGGTTTGAAGATGACAAAAGGATCTCCAGAAGGGTCTAAAGGATTTAGAGCAGTTGTGCTGTAAGGAATGGCCATCAATCCCCTCTTGATGCTGGAACCTTATAGCTTATAGTAGAGGCATCTTGTCAGTATAATCCCTGCCAGAGCAGGATTTACAAAACACTAACTACAGAAGCATGAATAAATTTGACCATCACATTTTCTGGACTATAATTATGTGTGACAGACATGATGTGGTCTGTGCAAAGCAATTAAGATCACAGTTTGACATTGGATGATGTGTCCTTTGGAAAAACAATCTTCAATCTTTTTGTTGTATGTTTTTTATCTCTATTTCATTAGTGAAATAATGAAGATATCCTCCTTTTTCTCCTTCTTAGATAGAAACATACATTAGATACATAAATGGGTACATGAAGATATAAAGGATGTGTATTTTTAATTTATAAACTTTGTCCAAAGGAAATAAATCAAATGAACGAGTAAGGAGCCTATTTAAGAAGGCTTTGTATAAGCACACTATATTATCTGTACGAACTGGTGAATTACTATACAGTAGTTATTAGTGTTATACTGTATGTAAAATCACTATGTACTACCTTCTATTTTTTACATGACATACTGTACTGCACCATTCATCCAGTCATCATTAGAAAGCTGTTTATTCCTGAGAAGGACTGCGGCAGCCCAGAGCCTATCGTAGAAACACAGGGAGCTAGGCGGGATGGTACCCTGCAGAGGACTCTAGTCAATCAAGAGCACAGACAGTCAATTTACAGCCGTAAATTGCACCTCATTGACTTTGAGGTCACAGATCTCATAAGTTATTTCGGTAGGCTGAATTGTTTAACTGTCTGAAAATTATTTCAGTCACACAACTGAACAGGTATTGCTCCCCACCCCCTCATCAGTTGAATGACTTTATACAAATACTGAACTGTATATCTCCGACAATTTAAGATTTTCTTCTCTGCAGAAACTCAATTGATACCTCACCTTTTCTACATTGGGAGAAGAATACTCAATGTATAAGCCTCTGAAAAAAAAAACTAAATTCAGAGATATGAATATTATTACAAATGGGGTGGTTATGAAAATTATGAATAACAGGAACTACTTCAGTGGCTCAATCAATAAATAAAATAATCATAACTCCCCAACTAAGGATTTCTCAAACTATACTGTAGTTAGAAGCACATGAATTCTTTGTTCTCTGGCACAGCTTTGGTGAAAAGAGTAATAATTCAGGCACACTGGAGTAAACACATTTATGTACATGCTCCCCATCCCCTCATTAAATTCCTACAGACTAGGCATTAGGTCTAGACAACCATGGACAAGTCCCGACTGCTACCACGTATTTGACTCTTAAATAATGCCTACAGAGGCTTAAAGAAGAGATAAGCTGCCATCTAACCTAATTAGAATACAACCTATCATTAAATCACTTTCTCGATCATGGATGTCGCAAAATAAATGGGAGTCTATATCCTTATTCTAAAATGCACCCGCAAAGCAGGGAAGGCTGTTTTAAACCAAGGGACTGTTCACTCAGGCAAGTTCCCTAGAAGTTACAGAATAGCAAGCTCTCTTAGCAAGATTCAAATACTTAGCTCTGTCTTTTTGGATGATCTCGAATGAGGACATCTCGCTGGTACATTCATTAAGTTTTGTATATATAAAACAGTGAAATACTAAGTGAAGACAATAGGTTATGTGGGAGCACAATGAAACTATAAAGTATAGTTTTTGTTTTGATTTTTTTTTAGAATAATTCCTGAAAAAGGAGCATGGCTTTGCATATACATTATTATTTTTCTGAAAACAGTTTTAATTATTTTCTAAAGAGTGCAGACAAAGGGTACAGGTGTTTCTCCACGTATAAAATGGATAAAACCCAGCATGAACACAGACATACTGTAATATACTATACAGGAAGATGTCCCAGACAACAGTTAATACCAGGGCCCTAGAGCTGACACAGTGGTGTTAACTTCCATGCCATCACCAACAATGGTGCAAGTAAATGAGTCACAAGGCTCAGTTGTTACAGAGATGTGCTTCTTCTCAAATCTCTGTGTGTGTTGCCAAATTCTGAAATCAGGAGATCAAGTGTTGGTGATGATATTAGTTCCAAATGATTCCTTTTTATTTAAAGTTAACCCTAAATGACTACTACTTTCAACCACAGTATGGTTTTTGAGCAGAAATTTATTTAAAGAAAAAATATCATGTCAAATGACAGATGTGTCTAACCTTGCATGAAATGAGTCTATACTTAGAAACCTCTAGAGAATTTAAATCAAGAATCTACCACTTCTCATGCATGCTTGCCTGCAAGCATGTCACACATGTAGCTTGTAATGAGTTGCTCTTCATTACCATGCTCTCTAGTTCTGCACTTTGAAAGCAGAGATCCAAAAAAAAACCACAAAACGATGGCTTTCTTCCCAGTCTTTTTTTACTATTGTCTCTGGAGGGGGCTCTAAAATTCTTTTTCATATTCTCCAATAGTTCCTTTAAAATATGCAGTCACAAAGAAAGATTTACTCATGATTTCTTACACAATAGCAGGGAAACTCATCATGCTCTGTACTTATTTTTTTCACTTTTGAGACTTGACTTCAATGGACACAATAATTCATAGACAGTCTTTCATCTCCGATGTCTTGCACATATATCTTCCTTGTCCTCTGAACACCCTCTATTGTGGGGTGTATTAGTGAGGAGAGGGAGGAGGAATATATGAGCTTGATTACCAGCTTTGTGGAGTGGTGTCATCTTAACCATCTCCAGCCCAACACCAGCAGGACTAAAGAAATGGTCATGGACTTTTGGAGGAATAAGTCTCCGCTGAACCCTGTCTCCATCCAGGGTGAGGACATAGAGGTGGTGCAGTCCTACAAGTACCTAGGGCTACACCTGGATGATAAGCTGGAGTGGTCTGGTAACACTGACACCCTGTACAAGAAAGGTCAGAGCCAACTCTTTTTTCTTAGGAGGCTCAGGTCCTTTGGTGTGGGTGGAACACACTTTTTATGAATCAGTGGTGGCAGCAGCCATCTTCTATGGTGTTGTGTGCTGGGGCAGCAGCATCATGGCAAGAGATGTAAATAGACTCAATACACTCATCAAGAAGGCTGGCTTTGTTTTGGGGCTGAGCTTTGAGCCCTTGGAGGTGGTGGCGGAGAGGAGAATGCTGACCAAACACATAGCCATCATGAACAACGCCTCTCATTTGCTACATGGGACTGTTATTAGTCAGCGGAGCACTTTTAGTAACAGACTGCTCCAGCTACGGTGTTCAAGGGAACATTTCCACAGGTCCTTCCTCCCGGCGGCTGTCAGGGTGTATAACGCTGCCCTAGGCTAGGACTGCTAGCCCTTCATCTGCTTGTCGATGGACAGCTGGACAGCATGTTGCACTCATGTACTTTTTAGACACTGCATTAATATACTGTTTATACTGTGGTTTTTTTCAATACCCTTGTGTATTTTGCACATCTTTTACTGTTTTACAGTGACTGTTAGCAGTATATTTTGCAGACCTATTTTTTCCCTGTTTATTTTACTTTTGTATTACTGTAGTTATTTTAATTTTAGTGTATTCTGATGTCTGTCTTGGGCTGGGCTGCTGTAACCCCTCAATTTCCCTTCGGGATCAAAATAGTCTTATCTATTACCTTTTTAAATCTGAGACTGCTAACATCCAAGGAGCTAATACCACAGAAGTGTTATAAATTAGTGGATATTTATTTATTCTCATTAGACTCCTACAGGTCTTAATTCATCACGCAACGTTTCTATTGTTGTTTTTAATTTATTTTTTGATGGAGGTCTTTGACAACAACCACATATTCAAGTTAGGCACGAGCTTGAAGTATTATAAAATACACAAACCATGGTGTCCTTTTTGTTTTTATGATCTAAAAAATATTGTCTACTGTATTCACACACAGAAGAAAGATAAACATCATGTTTCATGCTGAATGCACACAAAACTGAACTTTTGACTCATCCCGCTGTCTTATGGAGAGACGTGTTTGTGGTGCAGGCTTAAGAGAATATTCCTCAGTCTTACTAAATGGGACTTCCATGTAACTTGGCCTCTGAAGGCAGCACTTCAGCAGAGCAGACTGAGCCATGAAACCCCAGAATTGCAGGTCGGAATCAGTGACTTTTCAAGAAGCAGTACACAGCTGGCCAAGCACTTCCTGGGCTGGCTGGCTGGGCTTTAACTGGTCCCTGTCCCCTGTCCCCTTGTTCTGCACAGCGGTGTCACTGGTGAGCTTGTACAGTTATTGAGCAGTCCATCTGCCTTTTCCCTAGAGCTCCAGCTCTCTCCTTCCTCATGTGAGAAAGTGGCAACAGCCCCACAGTTGCATGCAGGCATATGCTGTCTTCATCTCAGTGCTACTAGGAAGGCAGTGCTAATTAATAACTTGGTAATTGCAAAATGGGAGTAATAAAACAAGCCAAAGATGTTTTATGCCAAATTAGTGAAAAAAATTACAATAGGAAAGCTGCCTTTTCAATTTAACTGCTAATTTCTTCCTCTTAAATTCAAACCCTTAACTATACTTTGTTTTTGTGATGTGAAAGACCAACATGGGTAAGTCAAAAATAAACCTGAAAATGCAACATGTCACTGACTATAACCATTATATCAATATGTTCATATTTACTTATACTTACTTTTAGGGTTTTAAGATCCAGGCCTAAGATTTTTTTTTACAAGCCAACCAATTTTACTTCAGTTGTAAGTGGAACTCTATAATCAAACCACTGTACTCTCTTCACATTTATGTATTAATCATTTAAGGCCTTGTGCGTCATTACTTTAACTTTATAAAGTACACAACAATCTTAATTTCTTATTCCCCAGGTTAATCATAAATTATTTTGTCAGGCCAAAACATAAAAACAAGCAGATATTCAATATTTTTTAGTGTAACCGTCTTGAATAATTCAGAATAAAGTACTTCTTGAGATGAACAGAGCAAAAAAATATATGGTTCACACAAAGGAGTTTTTAGGGTCACTATTTTATCTTCTGTACCAAAGAAAAACATAAAATCTCATTTTGAACATAAATCAGTTTTGTTTTACTATTTAGTTTACTTATAAACTAAAATAGTTAATAGTTTATTCAAATTTAACTACCAGTTAACACCAAGCAGTTCATGGGCGGAGCGGTGGCTCTGTGGCTAAGAATCTGCGCCTTTGGCTGGAAGGTTGCCGGTTTAAATCCCGCAGCCGGCAGAGGAATCCTACTCCGTTGGGCCCCTGAGCAAGACCCTTAACCCCAACTGCTCCAGGGGCGCTGTACAATGGCTGACCCTGCGCTCTGACCCCAAGCTTCTCTCCCTGTCTGTGTGTCTGTGTCTCACTGAGAGCAAGCTGGGGTATGCAAAAAGATGAATGCCTAATGCAAGAAATTGTATAGGGCTAATAAAGTGATGTTATGTTATTTTGTTTTCCATTTGATCTCCCTATCATGTATTGTCATGTATTTATTGTTCGCAAACAGAGAACACTGCTTCCTAAACAAGTGCCGCTGTGATCCATGTTGCCTTTATAGCTACTGCACTTTGAGCTGCTAAGTCAACACAGTTCAACAGGGTCTCTGTTACATTTGCAGTTCTCCAGCTGTTTCAGAAAAAAAAAGCAGGGAAGAAAATCATTGGTGAGCCTGTCACTGCCTTCCAAGGGGAGCTTTAAGAAAATGAAAGCACAGAAAAAGCACACTAGGGGGGCATTACATTCAAGCATAATGATTTGTCTTGGTTATGCTTTGGAATGGCCTTAGAGCTCCACTGCATTTCATTGAATGTCCTTCTAGGCTGAAAAATGACATACAATAGATTTTCTGTTTAGTCTTGATAGCTGATAGCGGTTGTGAAAAGAATAAGAGTAAGAAGAACGTTTTACATTACACACGCACACCTTTCTCAAAGAGAAAAATTTCAGTTTTCATTTGTCTTTAAGTCATGTTCAAAGTCATTAAGTACTTTCATGTTAATTTCATGAGAGTAGCAGGATGAATGAATGGGTCAAGTTAAACAGCTGATGAAACAGTCACATTACAGTGCACATTGTACAATATATAGCAAATGTGGGAAATTATACTGTGAGATAAAGAAACTTCACCTACCACTACATTGTTGCATCTCACCTAAAATGGGGGTGGGGAAATCTATTTGGTTGGTTCTGGAAATAAATACTTTGCAGTACCACATGGAACAACCTAGATGGAGCTCTCACATTATCAAAATGCTGCATTGAGAAACCATGTTCTGTTCTACTCAAATAACCAGTATGCTTTCTCTGTCATGGGGAACTTTTTTTTCCTCATTTTTTATTATTATTAACCTACCAGGATAAATTCAGGAAAACATCACTGAATGTCTAATTTTCAACAAAATATGATATGGCACTGTGTAGCATGAAATGACTTCCTTTGTTATATCAATTGTATAGTAATCACACAGCATTTAATATCATCAGCGAATGCTTCCAACATCTTGTGCATTTATCACATTAACAGTTCTTCAGAACTGGTCAGGTGTATTAATGTTTTGGTACCTTTGCTTCTGTTTTGTGTAAGTTATTAATATTGTAGAAAATGCATGGCATTGACATTGAAAGGTAAATGACAGCACATAAACAAGCAATCAAACACAACAGTGAAAGCATTGTGCATTAACACTGTAGGCATTGATGCACGGAACCCTCTAATTAATATTTAATAAAGCTGCAGAAGCAATTTATTAAGTTTTAAAAAAAAACTTTAGTTTCCTCACCCCTTAACAGACATTATGTCTTAAATTAAAACTTCTTAAATGATACATGTAAATTATATTGCAAGGTTTTTTTTTCTGTGTAGAGAAATGGTGTCTCTCTTTATACTTTTCTCTATTCAATGGACATGATATTCTTTATAAGAGAGAAAGGGACGTTCTGTTTGATTTTTCATTTATTTCATTATTTCTTAAATCAATTATTTGCAATATTTTTTTCTTTTTAAAAACATACATGTATATACCTGAGATAAGACTTGTATGTCTCTAAATGGTAGAGATGATTGTTTTTATGTTGTCATTTATCATTATGGAGCCTTTCATTTATTTTAGTATCAGATGTCAGATTTTTTCCCTACTGACAGACCCTTCAACAGGTTTAGAGAGCTCTGCAGACCATCCCCACTGTCCCGCAACCAGAACTGCACATCTTGGCTTGCTCTGCGCAAGCCTTCAGCCTTCAATTCCTGCTCAAATTAGAGCCTTTTAGACAAATAAACTTAATATTTACATAAAAGATGCCATTTTGTCAATATGTCATTCGTCTATTACTAAAAACAAAAGCATAAGATAAGAATGTGAGCTCTTCACTTATGGCCGTGCCTGGAAAAGCTGGAATACTCCAGGGTCTGGCTTGGAACAATCACTCACCACAAGATCGCTTGTGGTGCCAGCCAAGCACAGAGACACACTGCCAAGTGCCACATGTGAAGCATGCCACATGTTTTTAACACCTTCACTTTTACACCCAGAATGGAGAGCACTTCATGTCCATTTTCAACTCACTTCAGCACTTACTGGATTTTAACATTAGAACTCTGGCTGAAACATTTCTGTACTGTGAATTCTTCTTATGAAACTGTGAGACACATACAGGACTCGAGGACTTTAGATATAGATTACAGACTAGGAACTAAGATCATGCTGTGGAAAGGAGGGTAGCGAATGTATCATGTTTTTGGTAAGCTGTGGAAAGCTGACACCTTGAGCTCCTACATACAGTAAAGACACACAGACGCAACCCCTACAATACAACCTGTCGACTACAGAGCGCTCTGCAGCGCAATCCTCTTTGCTAGCTGACCTTCATCCTTCTAACCAGGGACATGTTCAAAAGTCAGCCAAAGAAAATTTTATAAGTTATATGTTTGAAATATCTGGATTTACAGTAAAGAGCATTTCTGAATTTGCAAATTTCAGAAGCTTCATAATCTTGTCAGATTGGGTAAAAATGTTCTGGGCGAGCTTTAATTTTTTTTCAATTGTCGCCGAGAATTAACTGAACTAATTTTATGTCTCTGTGCATCCCATATTTTGTCAGCTATTGTGTCTCGGCAGGACAAGACTGCCAGCTAATGAATGTTAAGAACCAAGGGCACAGAGTTCCCACTGCTCCTGTCCACGGATTATTGAACAAAGAACTTTGCTGGTGATTACCATGATTGCAACATTTAACGAACAGGAAAAAACGAAAACACTTTAAACACTTCATTAAATTTCTCTGATTAAAAATGGCTACTCCTGCATCTCTCCGATTGTATTACCTCTCCCTCAGTGGAAGAGAAACCAAGTGATGTGTCTGACCAGAAAATCCATAGATGTGCTATCAGCCCCTTCTTAATGCTTTGCAGTTTAATGGAAACAACCTCAGCCATAGCTGAAGCACTTAAACATCCTCTCCTTGTGAGATAGGGAAAAAAATATTTACACATTTCATCTATGAACTGCACATGGAAATACAGTACTTCCTATGCTGACTGATGTGTGGAATACAATTTATTTTTTTCTGTCTGGGCCTTTTATTTAGTCTTATTACTCTTCTGTTCAATGACACAAGACCACTTGTTTCCTACCACTGCAATTTAGAGTGGAATGAAGAGCAGTTTGTCAGAGGACACTAGGTTTAACGTACCTTTTTCCATCAAGGCTTTTGTGTGTATGCTTAGAAATTAGATTTCCATGTACAATTACTACAAGAATTCAGCTGAACTTTTCGGGACATATAATTTTTTATGTCATTAAAAATCATTTGATACAAAAATGCTTCATCAATATGATCTCTTGAAATGTTCTGGAATGCAATTTCAATTGTTTAAAAGCCTTTTTTAAATTGGACCACAGCAATGGTTGTAGCAACATGAAGACATGCACCTTTTATGTAACCTATGCATGTGACCCTGCTTTCAAAGCTGCCGATCTGCTGAAAGACAAGGTGAGCACTGCCTGCTTCAGTCATTCTGGAGACCGCACACAATTAAGTAAGTACATCAAATATGTATGAAATCATAACAAACCTCCCTTACGCTTTATTAAAACCTCCACATCAGGTCAGAAAAATGCTGACTGTAGGAATCCAAAAGGTTCATTAAATTCTAGTCCTCTGGAGGATGTTCTTCTTGGCGATTTAAATACTTAAAAACATTAACAAGTTATGTCAAATTACTGGATTTTCACATTTCTGAGGCAAAGGAAAAAAATGCCTTCTTTAAGTTATTTTTGTTAATTACTGTACAGCATTTATGTGGGGGTGGTGTAGCGCAGTGAGTAATTTTCTAGTCTCAGTACTTCACCCCAGTTGCTCCAGCACAGTCAGCTGTAGAAGTGGGAACCAGACTTGCTGGGAGTGATGCTTATGATAGACCAGTGTCCCCATCAGGAGGGAGATGTGCCCTCTCATCTCATTAAAGACACACAAACCAGATAAGCTCTGGGCTGATGTGGCTTGGATATGGAAATTACTTCTAGTCTTGATGTTACAGACTGGGGGCACATTCTAATTTGCAGAAGAGTTTTGTGTTTTCTTTAATTCTTAAAATATTGTTTCGACTCACAAGAACATAAGAAAGGTTACAAATGATAGGAGGCCAATGGGCCATCTAGTCATTTTGTTTTTAGTAGTTAATTGATCCAAGGATCTCATCCAGCCCCTACTTGAGTGTTGCCATAGTATCAGCAATATAGTTGGGTCTCTTGCATGTGGCTCTACCTGTGAAGTGTTACTAGCCCACCCTGCTGGCACGCCACCACGGGAATCACTGCAATTTGATATCAGCAAAGTTTTTAAATTGTATTTTTTATGTTTATTTGCACATTAATTTTATTACTAACAGTATTTAATTTTTTTATTTCATTCTATACATTAAAATGGATCTGCACTTCTTTATTTCCAGTATGAAAGATGTTAGGTACTGAAACTGCAAAGCACTTTGAATAACACGAAGTGCATGCTCTCCTGCCTAGGAAAATACTTCACTATGGAGTTACATTCAGACTTTCATTGCTTATAAACTACAGCACCCCTTGCACAAATGAATAAGACATTAAAAATCAGTTTACATTTTGTTAAGCTTTAGCAAATAGGTTACTTACAATATGTAAATGACAATATATTTGAATACTACATTATACAGTATTTGTAAGGGACTATATAGAGTGAGGTAGTTTAGAATAATTCTGAACACTGGCCATGGTTTCACTAATGTGTTTATCCTTTCACAAACAATTGTTTCACCATTCTCTTTATATTTTGATTAAATAACTTAATAAAGTTGTAATAAATAAAAAAAAATAAAGTTGTTTGGTTTAACATCTAAGGTCCACAAGCTGTTTTTTTATATTTCTGAGTATATGCCAGTCAGATTTCCACAGATGTAATTAAAGAAAATCTGAAATAATCATCATTTAAATTTTATTATTGTGCTGGATATTTTTATGGTTGAAAAATTAACACATTGTTTAGATAAAAATTAGAATAATCATTATTACAAAATTACAGTCCTGTGAGAACCGTACATCCTTGAAGTAAAAAGTTGAATACAGAAATGCAATTAAAAAATTTGTTTTAAATATAACTGTTTTCCAAGGACTACCCTATTTGAATTTCCTTGGGGCAGCCCATACTGTGCTGCTTTCATGGGCCTATTTCTGGAGAGGAAGTCGCTACAGACAGAAATGGGTCACATGGTATTTTTGTTGACAAGATGTTCAGTTTCAAATAATACAGAGAAAACTGAAGGTTGAAGCTCACAATAAATTACACATTTTTTGTTTCATTTTATATATTATCAGTGTTTCATATCATATTTCAGAACAAATTGTTATTCTGAACACCCAGAGTTTTCAACAACCAACCAAGGACCTACATCACAAGATCAGTTACAGAACCGAAGCCTCTTATAACAAGCCCTTGATTGTACCAGGAGCAGCAGCACTCCAAGCCTCCACTGGCTCCATGGATCTGAGGAGCGGAGAGCTCTGTATAAATACATCATGACAGGCCAGGATCCAGTGATGCCGGCTGAGTGAGGGCTGAGACTCCCAGCAGTGTATCGGCTTCCTGTCTGACTACAGAACATCCTGCTACTGCAAAAGGCCGGGATTAGTTATTATCGAGCACAAATACCATTTAGCAATAATATCCCAACACAAAACAAAAGGCAAAGACACCCATTTCTAGGGTATGACCACCTCGACACACTCAAGATGTATGTAAAAAGGTGCTCAAGGCACTCTTTATCATTCCAACGTGGAAAAAGGGAATTGCATGTACTGTAAGATGTTTTTGAGTGCAGAAAATACAAATATGGGAAATCTTTATGTCTTGCTACTGCTCACTAAATTATTGGGCCAAAACATCAGCCAAAATTACCTAGTGTAAATCAAACTTAAGAAAACCAAACTTTCCTCAAGTTGATGCCAAGTTGCAGGTGTGTCAGAGTAAACCAGACATTTTTGCAAAACAAAGGAGTTAAAGTATAATTGACTGTTGTCTAAGCCAGGCCTTTCGTGCAGTAGAGTGCACTATTTGATCAATGTTTCCTCTCTATACGAATGTTGAAATTGAAGTATGAAGTCTATCCTACTTCAATTTACTAATAGACTAAAAGGGGAGAAAGATTAACTATTTAAGTATTTGGATAAGGGAACACATTCTACCTTTTTAAAAGTGTTATTGAAACTGCTGATTGAGATGGCATATGAAGACCAGTGGCAGACTGGAGGAAGACCAACGTACAAACTGTCCAGTGCGAAATGATAATGGGAGCAATGGACCAATTGATTGTCTACTCTTATAGAGCACTAAAGCTGTTGAAATAGTTATCAGATGAGGGAGTGATAGAGTGATATTGTCTACATATACTGTACCGATATATCATCAGCATAGAGATACTTTTATTTTTACTGTAAATAAGTCTATTGCAGTGGTTCTCAAACTGTGGAACGCGTTTGTATGCTCTCCCTGTGTTTGCATGGATTTCCTCTGGGTGCTCTGGTTTCCTCCCACAGTCCAAAAACATGGACATGGCAAAATAGGACATACTGGGACTACAAAATAAAGATAAAGAAAATTACCATCAATGCCAGGAGATTTACCCTTGTCAGGCCGTTTTCTTTCTGGAGGAGAAAGACTAGGCGAGAAGAAAGATTGGAAAAAACTTGCAATAAATGAACTTTCTGTGATTAAACTGAGTAAGTTAGAATAAAATATGTGAAATATGTGAAATGTGGATTTTAACTGCACAGAAGATGACATCAATGCTCCTTATACTGATTTAATGGCAAGAATACCAGAAAAATACTGATTGCTGCTGATTCTCAGAACTGTTATGTGGTCAACTACTATTAGAATAATAATTCTGCCTACATGTAGTTATATTTATAAGACATTTGGCACACTATCTAAACAGTACGTACAGTTTCTTAGAAGCTTAATTTTCAGTACCATGATGTCAGACATATAGTAGCTGAACATGTTCTAGAAAATCCAGTTAGGTTTCCAATTCAGCAATTTCTCACAAGTGAGATCTATACAGTTGTGAAGCAAATACAGCAGAATTATTTCAAGTAAAGCCTAAGTCCCAATGGCAAAGTGCCAGTGACCCTCAAAATAAGCCAGCCAATAAACAGTTTTCTTTGTAAGAAAAACAAATTAATAACTGGCATATATGATCAACAACCATCACAGAAAAAAAAAATCCTTATTTTAATTCCATGCAAAATGGAGAGGCAATCCATTCAGACTCACCAAAGTGAAAAAGATGTTGCTCACTAGCTCAGTGGACATTAAGCCTAGTGGAGTACAGCAGGAAAAAGTGACCCCTCCCTTCATTGATCTTATTCCTACAAAGGTGGATCTCTGAGGGGCTCTTGTTAGACTATAATAAGTTTATAAGTGCAACACAGACCCTTCCACCAAGAGAATGGGATCAAACTGCCAGCTTTATTCCAGAAGGACTTGTCTGTTCTCCAGAAACCCCTGACAATTTAGTAAATACCCAAAGCCAGGTGTGGCCTCCCAAAGAGAGATCATCCCTGTATGTATTTTTAAGTGTCCTCTCAATGAATCCTGTCCTCTATAAGTCCTGCTGTGCTAAATGTGAAAACTGCAGAGGGATTGCTTTGTCCAGGAACCAGCTGTCATTTTCTGATCCCAACAGTAATGTCCACAGTTCAAGCCCATAATCTCAGTTTGAGTGATCTAAAAAATCTGTGTCTTTGTGCTCCAGAATTTCCAGCTTTGTTGTGAAGGCATTCAGTATCTTTTTTGTGCCCATTGTTCACCTGCAAGTCCAGCTGAGCAAATTAAATCTGAATAATTATCATCTGGGCTCTTCCAAGTTATTGCAACAATCAGGAAGATCACTTTTCACCAGTCGTGTTACGTCATCAATTGGGTAGCAGAGCAGATAAAAAAACTTCTTCTGTTTTGTTTGGAGGAGATGTGGGAAGTCAGAATAACCTTTTCAGTGTCCCAGTTATCACGTATGAACCAGGTTCAAATTTTGGAGGGGGTGGTAGCAGGAGCTCTGACCTCAGACTACCATGCTCGTGTATCTGGGATATTCACATTGCTAAAGTCATAAACAGATAAGTCCTGAAGAAAATTTTAAAGATTTGGTTAAAGCAAACTTGAAGAAATAAGACATCAATTTGATCACATGGATAAACATGAACCTTATCTGGAAAAATCTCAAACCATATGGAGGAAGACTTGTCAGAATGAAGAAGCAAAGCATAAAAGGAAGGTACATGTACAAAACCTGCCAGAGAGTGAGTGGCTCACATATTGGCCTTATTACTCTCAACTGCAAAGGATAGACAATAAATACATATATTTTATTGGCCAATGTAATGCATTGGAGCAAAACAGCATTAGACATGACTGGCAGCCTTGGCCACTTCATCACTTGGGGAAACCTGGTCACAGTTGGCTAGAGACATGACCTGCAATCATCGAGTTCAGCCTGCACTTGTGTGACATCCTTAACCAGATAAGCCACTTGGAAGGCGGTTCTTTGGTTCTTCTTCCAGGGCAAGGTGCTCCCCTTTTATCTGTCCCTCTCTCCAGTTGTTCCAAGTAGGCACTTTCTCCCCTTTGCTCTCACTGTGATTTGGGTAATTGGCTTTTTGCACCATTCTGAGAGCTGGCTGTATTTTTTTTACAAAACTGTAATTATAAACCACCTCTATCAGCTCTTTTACAGTCAATCTGAAAACACTCGAATTTATAATCCTTTGCATCAAATCAAGGCTGCGTCACCACTCTTGCTGCTTGCCTCTCCCACTTCATAAGGGGAATCAGAATCAGGATCACTTTATTTGCCAAGTACAATACATGTACTGTACAAGGAGTTTGGTCTGATGTCCTGGTGCCACAACATAGAAAGCAAATCAATAATACATGTACTGTACATTTCACACAAAGGACAGACACAGGTCCACCATTATATACACACTACAGCCCATATTCCTGTGTGATGGCCATGGGAAAGGAGCTGGTCAGGTTCTGGGAGGTGGGAGGTTCTGGGAGGTGTTGGTTTTGATTGACCTATAGCGTCTCCCTAAGGCAGATTTGTGAGACAGACGCTCTCCTGGATTGACAATCTTTTCTGCTTGCTTCTTTAGTTTATATAACATAACATCACTTTATACAATTTCCTGCATTAGGAATTCATCTTTTCACATACCCCAGCTTGCTCTCCATGAGACACACACACACAGACAGGGAAAGAGAAGCTTGGGGTCAGAGCACAGGGTCAGCCATTGTAAATCACCCCTGGAGCAGTTGGGGTTAAGGGCCTTGTTCAGGGGCCCAACAGAGTAGGATTCCTCTGCTAGCCGCAGGATTTGAACCAGCAACCTTCCAGCCACAGGCGCAGATACTTACCCACAGAGCCACTGCGCCGCCCCAGGGTCTCAACAGATGTCAAATGGGAGCAATGACTCTCTCTGCACAATGGACAATGCATTGTAACTTGCCCCAGAATGAACATACTGTATGCGCTGCCAAACCAAAGTTATAGAAGCTATGAGAATGCACTCAATACCGGCTTCATAAAACTGAATAAGAATGGGCTGGGAAACATTGAGAGGCTTTTCAGCTGACGCAGGAAATACAATCTCTGGTGCACTTTCTTTGTGATGGTTATTCTTGAAAATTTGAAAACTTGAAAGATTCCACAATACTCACTACGGCCTTGTCAGTTTCCAGGGGGATGGGTTTTAGGGTGTTTTTCTGAAAGTCAGTTCGCATTTTGAGACCTGTTGTTGCCAAACCACACCACCAGACGAGCCACTTCCCTGCTGTACGTGGTCTCGTCTCCATTTTATTTTTCAAATAAAGTACAGATACATAAATAACTTTGTGGTTCAAACTATTTTATTATCACAACTACAAGTATTTCTTAAAAAGAATATATAATGAAACAAACAAATGATTTTCTACAATAAACAAAAAATCAGACATACCCTATTCATTTGGTATTCACATTAGATCTGACACTTAGATAAAAATCTGCATGGTGTTCTCCTGTTGCCAGCATTCCTTCATGCTCTTAACCAAAACGCCTGTCATGCACTTTCCTAATGAAGTGTGAAATGAGTTATCAATGCCACTTACTCATTATTGAAAGGCAAAAGTCACTGAAGAGTGCCGTAAGTATTAAGAATTAATTGTTTCTTAATGCACTCACCCATCACCCCCCACCCCCAATGTGCATGCACCATTAAAGCATCCAATTAACTATCCAACACTTTTTTCCTGTACAAAATTAAATGCAATACGAATGTATTTTTACAATGTAATGCAAATGTAATGATGATCTTACTGAAGTTCTTGCCTTACTGTGCATTAAACAGCAGCAAGGAAAGGTTTTGACAGTTTCGATACTTAGTTTCATTCTTGATTGTATATGATTTAATAATGTTATTAGTTGGGTCTTTTGATCATTTTTCTTGGATTGTTCTCTATGATGAAAATAGAACATCACACTGATAAATGCACCTTCTAAAAAGCATTTTAAAAGAAGCAAATCAGGCTCACATTGTGATGATAAAAAATGGAGCAGCTTAAAATCTATTCCCAGACTAGTAGTATGGCAACACCTTTATAGTTCTTGACAAATAGTTTTGAGACATCTTTTTGAAAGGCATTTTTATAACAATATAGTCTGGAAAAAGGTGAAAACATATGGTCACCAAAAATAAGTTATGGTCAGCATAACAGATATGAGTAAATGTGAAGAAAACAGTGTAAACCAACAAGGAAAGTTTAAAAGATTAACCATGAAGTAAGAGGTAACTGCAGTACATGGAAAGTGCCGTCGACACCTTCAGCTCTGTAACCACAAGGCTGTTCCCTGGCCCAGACAGACACTTCTATTGTAGTAACATGAAATATTTTTTTCAGTGGAGAGGAGAGCAGTGGATTTAATGCTCTAGGTTGCAGAACACCTGTTTGAAGTATAAATAAAGCATACATATACACTTATTTGTAGACAATACTTACATATCCAAATGTTCATTACAAAAGCTTTAAAAAAACTATTGTAGATTTCAGTGCCATCCTGAAATGTCTGCAGTGACTAGATTCTAAAAGATTGATGTGAATTATCCAAGTTTAAAATCATAGCTGTGAATTAAACATGTCTGTAAAAGACCATATTTGTAGAAAATTAAGTTTAATTTGTTATTTTCCAAAACATATAGATTGAAAGTTGTAGGCAAGAATGAAATCTTAATATTCACATCATTGTCTTGGGCCACATGTCTAATGAATTTGTCCAAAAGTACAGAAAATTAAGACTGATGAACAGTCTTTTGCCTCTCTTGTCAACATAAAGGAGTAACAGTCGTTAGTCCAACCATGATACAAAATTAATAATCAATACATTTTTTAAATAATTTGAAATATAGTTTTTAAGGTTATTAGTATTAAATGTTGTGAATACATAACAGTAAAAAACTTTCCATCAATCCATGATTGTGAGAACCATCACAATTTGACCATTTTTTGTAACAGTAAAGTGTTAGTAAAGACATACTGAAAGGTTACACAGTCGATTCTGGGAAAAGTGGCCCAGATGTGGTTGCATGCATGTCTGTATCTGTGTGTGACCTGCGATGGTGTACCCTGCCTTGTGCCTGCTGCTTGCCAGGATAGGCTCCTGCTCCCTCCCTGTCCTGTATTGGATAAAGCTGTTAGAAAATGGAAGGATGGAAGTCAGAAATACCAGCTTTTCCCCCATTAACAAAGTAAATTAAAGCAGTAGTTAATCCGATCAATGGGCTTATTTTTATTCTTAAAAAAGTGCAAAATAGAAGAAAAAAATAAATGAGTTGTAAAATACATTTAGTATAAAATATTGTTAAGGTATATGTACCGAACAGTGGTTGCTTTACTGTATGTATTTACAAAAAACACAGTACAGTACACTAAAATTAGACAAATATGTGAGAAATCTAAGTAAAATGCAAAATAAAATAAATGGCATCTTTTGAATAGTATACCTTTAAATTGGTCTAGAAGGCATGAATATCAGTGGTGTTCTGTAGATTTGTGGCAGTTGAATAGGGGTAGGCGAATCAGCTTTGTATGCTTTAGTGAGGCTTTTTATAGTGTATTTAGTGTATTTATAATGAGGTAGAGATTGTATATTTATAATAAAAACGTCACAGGAGTAATTAACATGATAAAATATTAGTCAAAATATCCAGAAACATTATCAGTATCAGAGAAATTTCCAGTACAACTTACTACTTAGTTTGTGCATTACATCTTCTTCCTTGAAAACTCCACAGCAGTTCTATTTAGGGAGTGCCTTAATGAGCTTTCTGAAGCACTGACGTCCACTGTATGCATATTTTTCACACTAATCACCAATGTGTTAAAGCTATTTTTTCTCAGGGTATTTTTCTATCTAATTTGAATTTATTAAACTGTACTCAAGCGCAAGCACCTCAATAGTTTGAAAAGTATTTTTCACACTTTGATAGATTTCGGAAGCCTCTACTTACAGTATAGTATATAAACAGCATGAAGGAGCAGAAATGACAAACAAGCATAACAATATAACTACACTGAGGAAAGTGTCGGCAAAAAGGATACAACACAAACCTCTCAAACACACAAGAGCGTGTTTCCAAAACGGCGGGTTGTCTGGAGGGACACTTTCACAAATATGAAGAAGTGAAGTAAATGGCAGTAAATTTGGGTGGATTTGTTTTTAAATTAGGAGCTCAATTGTCTTCAGCAGGTAAATAAAGCATAAAGGGAGGTGGACAGCTGTCAAATATGGATGAACAATAGAAAGTCTAAGTGTACAGTCTTTGACTAATGTATGCTTTCTGGGTTAAGATATACAGTAGATGTGAAAGTTGGACACACAAAACAAAACAAATGATACAGAAACTGCAAAAGATCCAAAGAAAAGACAGGCACTTTACAACACAAATAAGAGTGTGACAATGCCATGCATGAAGCATGAAGAGATGAACAGCCAGTTGGCAAGACAAATAGTAACAAGAATCAACCATTGCTGTGCCAAGGAAATACTGAAATGGATCCCAGGAGAGAAAACAACCCGAAGACTTCCTGTAAGATGGCAATATTGAAACAACATGTTAACAGGCAACCTGCATGAGCTCAGCCACCAACAGGGGCTAAGGGAAGAATTCTGCCAATGATAATGCTCTTTTTTGTGACCTCCAAACATAGCTGCTTATTCTAATGTGACATGATGTATATTTGCGAGAGCTTGTGTTAGTGTGAGTTTAATTGTGGACCGAGCAATCTGTGAGATCCTTTAAATCACTTGTTTAATCTTTTGCCAATCTTCCAGGCTCTGAGATTCAGAAAGACCAATATTAGTAAAACATAGGAAACATTTTTTATTTATGTGGAGTTTCTTAGTAAATTGGAGATTGCACAATGGATCATTAGCCTGAGCATTTTGGAGCTGAATAATTAATGGGTTCCAGATGGCAATAAGTGACACATTAAGCCAATAATTAATCATATCTAAACAATTTTGCCAATTAGATCTTTTGCATTTGAGAATCATTAGCAGGTCCTATATCAGAAATATAGTATTTTATGCTCTTTT
Organism: Atractosteus spatula; assembly: GCF_055471065.1. NCBI lineage: Eukaryota > Metazoa > Chordata > Actinopteri > Semionotiformes > Lepisosteidae > Atractosteus > Atractosteus spatula. The sequence goes on along the minus strand of NC_142720.1, from coordinate 24,669,372 downwards.
TCTCTAAGGAAAGAATAATACCAAGAGTGGGAAATACAGTAGCTATAATACAGTATACTGTATATTTGCCAAAAATGTGATATGGAAATAATTCCTTATTTTTTAAAGTGTTTTAAATATGTGTTTCAAACTACTACGTGAACTTCACAGAATTGTATTGTTTTACAGGTAATAGTAATTAGAGGGCTAAGAAGTACCCAGTACCCCATGGCTGGATAACCCAGGTCCTTGAGTGCTGGGATCCAGCAGGTGTTGAACACACAGCACATCATTAAGACCTGGAAAAAACACCCACTTAATGTGTTCAATTCCGTTATTAAGGTCTGTGATGCAACGAAACCCTGAAACAGATAAAGATTTCCAGGAGCAGGGATGCCTACTCGAGCACCATAAATCTGATTACAGTATGTGTATTTAATACTGTTTCGCTTGGTGTCTTTAAGAAGATTAAATTATTGATTTACAAAATCTTACAGAGCAGACCATTAGATCATGTTTTCATTACAACATAACAGCACCTACAGTACCTCCACTTACCAACAGTACATGCACATGCACCTAGATTTGTATTTAGAGAGTTCACACAGTAGTTTGACAAATACATTTATCATATTCAGATCAACTTAATGGCACAGAATGGAGAACTAGACACATCTGTATTTGGTAGCTTGGCTTTGTGGCTTGTAGCCTAAGGCCTGATACAGATGGCTGTGTGGGACGTGGATATTTCTGCCCCGAGCCCGGAGGTACTGTGGAACACAGATCTGAACGAGCCCCTGAGCCCAGGCTACGCTTCCCCAGAATAGCACTCAGGGTCATGATGACAGCAGAGCAGCACACCCTGCTGCAGTCTTGACACAGGAACCAGCACACTCCACGGCCGAGTGCTTTGAATGTGGTTAAGGAAGCCGTACATCTACAGCAAGTAGCTTATGGACTTCCCTTTGAGGAGTAATACTGTATCTAAATTAACATTATTTTTAAGAGCACAACAAAGAGAAAAGGCTTTCATGCCTTAATTACAATCGTCATTATTATAATTTAATTAATATACATCTGTCTCCTCATTCCTACACAGACTTTTGTCTTCAGTTGCCTCAACTCATTGGTATCAAGTTTTTACAAGAACGCCTTGTATTGTACATTTTTTCATTTTCGTGGTCTAGCCAGTGATCAGCTTTTTGTGCAAAGTTTGCTTTTTTATTACATATTTTTGTTTGTGTTTGCTCTTATATACATGATTGTATCTGTAAAAAGGTCTCAAACAAAGAAGTGAGAACATGGCTTTGTCCTTTTCCTGGTATTAACACCCATGAGGAGGGATAGCACTATCACAGATTTCCCATAAGATTTTACCATAAAGACCGTTTCACAGTTCTTCAAAGCTGTTCTTCTGACAAACCCTAGGTCCTTCTGGTGTAATGATAAAAACCTGACTTTTTGCCAGTCAGCAGCATTTATCTAATCCTCTCCCCACCTCACTCATGGCATGGCTATGTTTAACAGTATCTCAGCCTGTCAGTCAACCTTTAATGCATTTTCCCAACAGCGGTTATTGCACTAGTTCTATGAAGACCATCTACAGTATTATGCTTAATGTAGAAGTTCTTTTTCAAATTCAAGATCAAAATCTTCAGTGTTTTGAAAAAAAAAACATTACTTTTTATTCTGCCTATACAAGTTCTCAAACCAAAACAAAATGTAACAAAGGTCTACACTGCCTTTTTTAAAGGTGCATGTCCACTTATTCATTTTCTAACCACTTTGTCCAATACAGGGATGCAGGTGAGCCAAAGTTGGTCCTAGCAAGCAAGGGGCACAAGGCAGGATACACACTTGCACCAGGGCCAGTCTTCCCAAAAGTCAATTAACCTACCAGTCTGTCTGTATGATCTGTGGGAAGAAACCAGACATGAACACAGAGAGAACATATAAACTCCATGCAGACAGCACCCTCAGAATACAACCCAGGACCCCAGCGCTGTGAGGCAGCAATGCTTACTGCCATGCTGCCCAAAATACGCACCCTTCCACCTTAAATATTTTACCCACCAGGCAGAAACTCTATTGCTAAAGGATTACAGAGGGAAGAGGGATTTCTCATGTCAGTAGAAAGGCTTAAATCAGTCTCTCCTGTCCAGCTGGCAGAGCTGCAACAGGAGGCGAAAATAATCTTTCCTAATGGAAATATTTTTTTTTTATTTTGTAGAGCATCCCAGATGTTCTTTTTAATTCTGTTTATTTTTAATCATCTATCACAATCTTTTTTATTGTATCTTCCTGAAGCTCTTTTTAGATCACAACTGCAATAAAAACTTCAAAAATATTAACTTAAAAAATAATAACTTTAAAATATTTAAGCAAGTACATTGAAAAATCATCATACACTGTAATATCTCACTGCTCTGAAAATATGAACACGCCACATTCACTGACTTCAGTGCAGCTGTTCTGAAAAAAAACACGATTAGAATGGGCACCATTATATTAAATACTCCAGGAATAAACGATACTGACTGGCAACAGATCTATTTTAAGAAAGTAGGTTAAATTTGTCTGGTTTCATTTTCTAAAGTTGATTAGACTTATTAACTCAGCAATATTTAAAAAACTTCAGCATCTTAATAATGCATCTACGTCTTTTGTTTGCTTCTTGTGCTACTCTTGAAAAATGAAGAAAAATGATAGCATTTTGAGGACACCAGAATAAGAACTGAGAATCTGCACAGCATGCTTGTTAAGCCTGCAACCTGCTCACCAGACAGAACAGTATGTCTTGCTGAAAATCGTGTAATTGATACCAGGGACATACAGTAGGCAAGAAACACGTCTGTCGAAAACACTGTTTTCTGAAAGGTATATGAGTTTTAAAAAAAATAAACATTTGATGCTCTCAAAACCAGAAAATAAGATGAAATAGACAGCAGAAAAACTGTTGCATCTATTTTCATCTAGTTATGTTATGTTAATGTTCCATGAAAATTATGTTATGTGGAAATTAATAAAGGACAAATTAGACTTGAGGGAAAAAAGTCATGTTCCCCAAGATCCTTCCAGGGTTTTTTATTTGTTTTATCCACATACAGTATTAACATAAGCTTAATTAACTTTGTATGTTTCCCATACCTAACCTTTACCATGAGTACATGAATATTCCTGCACTGGAAATTATACATGTATGGAATTAAATTCTAGGGTCAATGTTCAAGTTAACACCTCTTATTTTGCCCTGTTAGAATACAATAAATATGAGTAAATATACAGCAATACACACATAAATAAAAGTATGCTTTTACCCAGCTGTCACTCTTTACATTTATTTACTTTTTGTCAGTTTTTGAATAATTTCTTTCTGCAAAAACAGGGTAATCTTGCTATGCAATTGGTTTTATACAATCTAGATTATGAGAGAAACAAACCATATACAGTACAAGTGAAGTTCCATTCACTGGCCTCAAATGGGCAACTGACTTTAAAGCCTCTTTAAAAACTGTCAGTACAGATAGGATTTTTGAAATGTAAAAAATGGTGGATTCCCAAAGATTTTGTTGTAAAGAAAAATAAAAGGGATAATAAAATGAATTCTGTTAATTTACATTTATTCTCTCTCAAATCTGCTAAAAAGCAAAAAGTGCCTGTCTCCAAACCTTTATTCTGAAGTCTTTACATTATAACAAGGACTCAAGGGAGAGACAATAGCTTCAGTTCAAGAAAAGTATTTTTTAAAGGGATGTAAGATCTGGTTGTTTAATGGGCTGCATTTGCAATAACAATAAAACTTTATCAGCTACAATTATGCATGTATGAAACCCTGAGAAGAACTCCTTTAATGCCACTACTTACTACGGTAGTAAAATGAATTGTATTGCAAGTACTTTCCTTCCCTTTCGAAGCTTTAGCCTTAGTGTTTCAAGTTCCATATCTACATTATGATAGAATTCTTTTAACACCCTGCTTATCCACAGTGTCATGTGCAGAAAGTGTACAATGAGTTTTTTTTCTTTGCCAGGTCATTGTTACACACTGTCATCCTCACTTCTGGGTCTATGCCCCTTCGCCCAAAACCACCCATTTCTTTCAGAACTGGTGCAGTAATTTAATTGATCAATACATTTTTAAAACTTGCAGCACTCGGGAGCAGAGATCAAGTGGCATCTGTTATATCTTAATGTTTTAATTTGAATTCAGAGCTTGAAGACAGTGTGGAACCTCCAACTTTCCTGGACCTTGCTGACCTTCTTGATGTCCTGTGGAGAACATACTGGATCCACACATTTTCCCCAACTGTTCAGAGCAAGAAACCATTTGTTAAGTGTCATTGGGTGACTTTCCTTTCAATAACGTAATATGTATCTGACTGTGCAAGGACAAAGCATCGAGTCTTAAACGTTTCAAATTCACTAGTCACTCAGACCTTTAGTGAGCTACCCGTTAATCTCTTGATAAATGGTTCTAATTCAAGATCACTGCCTTCTAAGGCTTGTAGCATTGTTCTTAATAAATGAGCTATTTGCTTTCTTTTTCTTTACAATATGCTTCAGTTATTATCAAAATCAGAATTTTAAACGGTGTCTGCTAATGTATTTCAAAATGCAACAGATTCCACTGAACATGAACAGAATAGAACAGTGTAATAGAAATCCATTAATACAGTTCTTTCCAATTAACTGTAAATGTCTGAAAAGTGCCCATATAACAACAATTCAAATTACTCCTAACACGGTTTAAAAAGGCACTCATTTTAGCTCAAAACTGTTTAGAATTTTCATTAAAATACACGTTTTCTGAAACACGATTTGATTTATATATTTTTTTCTACATTGATATTTGTGTTTTTCAAATGAACAATTTAACAGTAATTTATTTACAATTACCAGATACTGTAGCTTCAGTAGTCACAGTTCTGGAAAAATAAAAAAAGAAAATAAAACATCATTGTCAATCAATCAAAAGTTAGTTAGATCAATATCTACGGCTTGTGCAATTTATCTTAAAATGTATACCTTTATTGAATAAATGTTTGATAGCTATGAATAAATAATCTAAGCCATCCATCAAAATGAAATGCCTTATCTGTGAAAGATTCAGCCAGTTGAACTTACTGAAGACTGTGGCTGGTGTTTGTGAGAAACTAAATTTACTGTGGTACTGCATTAATTGTAAAATTGTGTTGTGATTGTTATCAATCAACTTACAAGATTCATGGATCTTGTAGCAAAAAATAAATAAAATGAAATTTAAAACATACTGCCGCTTCTCATGGGCACTTCCCTGTTACTAGGCAACAACATTCAGCAGGCGCACAGGCCTCCTCCTCCACTGCAGTGGCTCAGCAGAGAAGGGGTTATTTGTCAGTTTTTAGAAGTCTGCAGTCAAGAAGGACAGATGACTGGGAAAAAGAGCCAAAGATCAAGTCAGAAGGGCTGAAGCAACAGAGAGCTCAACAGGGAAGAGGCAGCGTCCCATCTCAAGGCGGGTGTGACAGGCATAGAGAGCAGCTTCCCCACAACCCGAGCCGTGCCAGCTCAGGCTCACCAGGCGAGCTGGAGAGACAAACTGGGGGAGGGGGCTTGGGCCAGCTCCCAGAAAACAGGGGCCACAAAACAGGAATCTCCAGAAGAGGGCTGTGGAAGACAAAGAGGCTGTAGGCATCAGCCAAAATCACACCAGCCAAATGCAGGGGAGGATGACAGCTCTGTTCTATTTATTTCAGGGAAACACAGCAGGGAGTCCTTGGGAGAATGGGACTCAAAAGAGCTATTCATTGGAAACGCAGAGCCTGGCAACCTGTGCTAGAATTCCCTGTGTCAAGCCCACTGAAGGGCGTGTGGGAGCAGGAGCTGCCCTTAGGTTTGCCACAGGCCACCTTAATTGAAAAACACAGGAAAACTCAACAAAGCAGCAGAACGTGAATCAAAAAATAAAGGTTTTGAATCAATGTGGTGTAGTGCTCTCCAAATACAAATAATTTAAAATCCCATATCTATATCTAAGTGGCATCTTAAAACATTTATAATTGACTTTGGCAAATCTGGAGCAAATTTCTCTCAGGAGTAAAAGACCTAGATCATCCCCTGTGATCACATTCATGCCCACAGCCATCATGATTTAAATTTATATGTAAGCAGATACTGTACCTTTCCAGCTATACTTGCTATACTTGAAAGGAATAAACAACATAAATATTTTATAGGGGAGGCATGGTGCTGCAGAGATTAGGATTACTGCCTCCCAGCGCTGGATACTGGGTTCAATTCAATTCTGTGTGGAGTCTGCATGGAGTTTCTTACATATATAGTATCTTCCATGTGCTCTGTCAGGTGTCCTCCTGGTGTTCCGATTTCCTCCCACAGTTAAAGATGTACTGGTGGGTTAACTGGCTTCTGGGAATACTGGCCCTGGTGTGAGTGTGTCTGTGTGTGCCCTGTAATGGACTGGTGTCCCACCCAGGGTGTATACTGCCATGCGCCCGCTGCAGACAGAATAGGCTCCAGCTCCCCCGTGACTCTATATTGGATAAAGTGGTTAGAAGATGGATGGATATGTGCCTGAAGCCATTGAGTGCTGTCAGTGAAGGATGCACCTCTCCTCCATTCTGCACTGATCCGCCTTCACTGCTGAGCTTATAGCATGTCATAAGATGAATGACTCAAGGGGGTGGTTTTGAGGAGTCTTCACAGTGAACCACAACGTAAAGACACAGTTGACTATTCAAAAGTGCAGGAGCATACTGTATATAAATAAATGAATTTTTATTGAAGAGACAAAATGAAATTCATGCTTATTTTTGATCCATTTGCAGACAGGGATAGAATGATAAGACAAAAAGGAAGAATAAGCTTAGGGGACAAGGTTCAAACTGAATCGAATTCATGGTTTATGCAGAATATGACCCTTAAATACCCTTCATTCAAACAAGTTGAACTGCTGCGCTTTCTTTGTCAGCCAGATGATGCACCAATTAATCAAAATTAGTACCCTGACAACATGTCAAAATGTCAAAGATAAAATATAATAAATGCTCTACAGAACCTTACCAGAATAAACGTTACACTAATGATGTCCATATAAATGTCAATATTTATAGTACTATAATCACAAAAGTTAAGCAGCAGGTCTAATTAAAAAGAGGAGTGGAGGCTGTTCAGCCATATTTAAAGAGAAAAGCAATGAATAAGCAAATGAAATAAACCTAAGAATTCACGAAGCCTCTATATTGGGGTTATTGTTGTTTTTATTTACTCTACGGATGTTTTTTTTTTGCAAAGAGCAAATATTCCAATTTAAAATAAGTAATACTAGCAACTGAATCACTTGTTTATTTCAGAAGTTCAAATTCTATTTACAATTAACAAGATGAGATGAAGAATAGAAAATAAATGTAATTAAAATTCAAGTGTCCGAGTTTAAACTCACCTGGAAATGAAATGAAAGCCCTGGCTCTAAGGTCAAGACAAAACCGCCTCACCCGTAAGGAATGAATCAGGGAGGCTGCTATAAGGGTGAAGATGGATTGGAAGGGGGGGGGTTGAAAAACATTGGACACAAAAGGGTGCATAGCAATTGGGTATTTATACATTGGAGAGCAGAAGTGAAGGATAATAATTTGACCTTCTCCCAAACGTCTGTTTAACAACTGCATTAATATGCAGAGAAACAAATTTCACAGAGGCTTATCAGAATGTAGAAGAATACTGGCTACCCATGAAACACATCCAACATTCATTGGCAAAACATTTTTTTTCCCCAAAATGCTAGCGTGTAGTGCATACCATTTAAAGAGGAGTTTAGATTTCCCTAGCATATATTTTTACATTATTAAACTCCATTGTTAAGTATGCGTATGGCATTTGTCATTTAATCTTTGACACTTGAAAAGCTGTCATGTTACTTCTGCTAATGGAATTAAAGCCATTCATTCACATTTTTTCAATGCAGAATTCTTAAGGTGATACTTAATGAAACATCCTTCCTTGTAAAATATTATTCTAATGCCCCTAGGAGTATTCCCACAAAGCTGTTCTAATGTCACTGTAATATAAGGGATGCCAGTCTACACAGAATCCAGTGACAGCTGTTCTTCTTAACATGTTTTACTGTTCTTTACTGTGAGCTAAACTCTAATGCCAGAGCCCACTTTAGTTCCTGCTTCATTCTCATGAACAGTTCTACATATTGAATCCTACTCTCAATGTAAGAAAAGTAAAAGATATGTGTCTATTGTGGTGTATATACTGTACAGTAGATTAGGAGATTACAAATGCACATGGCAACTACAGCATTTATGTACAAACTGGGCTGTAGTATGCCTTGGTTCAAGAATGAAACTGGTTCAACTCAAATACTTAAACAATTAGTTCCTCACCAACAGTAAACAGTTCAGTGGCATCCATCAGCCCCATAGAGAAGATACTCCAAAACTGAAGGGTAACAAATATTGCAGCTTGTCACCAGTCTGAAAATATCTTCTTGTAAGGAAATTTTATCGGAGTGCAGCTAGCCACAAACTCATTATTTTAATTTATCTCATAAAAGCCACAGGGTTTTTTTTAAATGAACAATGCTATTTTTAATGACATTTGGTTTCTAGTGCCACTGCTGTTTTTCTACACATGGATGCATGGAGGATATAAGACAGTTGTTCCCAAAAAACACAGTAGGGTTTATACGGCTTTACTATTTTAACCATTAACTTTGAAAACATATTTTGTAAGACTGTGCATGTGCATTAAAGTCACATCAAAACAGTTTTTTGCTCAATTTGAGAATTATTTATAGTTGCTGTCACTTACTAAGCTGTTTTCCTCACTTCGAGATACAAAGTTTTATTTATTAAGTGAAACAATATAAATCTCATTTGGCATTTCCAGGTAGGAGCTGACAAATGTGATTCATCAAGAAAAACATTAATCTTGTAACACTTACCCATAATGGGAAAATGATAAAATCTTTCAGATGTTCTTTAAGCCTGACTTTCCTGTTCCTTCAGTATATTGGATTTCTACAGGGCTGAATACTCATCAGGTAGAACATTAAGTATTATTTCACACCACAATCTGATGTTCCTTTTTTGTTCCCTGCTATTTAACAGGTTTTAGTACAGCATAATTCTGTATATGTGCAAGATCTTCCATTTTCTGAAGTTAACTAGGATGTACAGAGCTTATATTGAAGCTTTTAACAATAATCTAATTTTATTGAATACAGACATGAGGAGAATCACAAATATACTGTAACTAACCAACTTTGCTTGAGAACCAGGAAACAGATACTGTATGCACAGTACACCACTGCTACCTTTTTACATTTGCTTAATATTTTCGACCGTATTTTCGGTGTGTAGATTAAATATACTTTGAAAATTATACAAGATTTTACTATTTTTTTACTATTTATTACAGATTCAAAGCATTTTCATAACCTAATTATAAAGCTTAGCTGTACTTGGGTAATACATTGTGCTTTCTGAAGCCAGTAAAGGGGAATACTTTGGGAAACTAAAGTTTTTATTATAGATGGGATGAGAATGAGTGGCAGGCCAGTGAGGAGAAGTAGCACATATTGATTATTATGTTGTTGTCTTAAAAATCTGATTTAATATTTACCTCACAGTCTGCTGCTGCTTTTTGGTAAAGAACTGCAAGGAACAGAACGGCAAACTACATCATTAATTACTGTAAATACAATTAAATCATATTTTTCCCTGATTACAAGCTTACCTGAAAAGTGAGACAGATAACAATGTCTTAGAACAGATGACATTAAATTAGAAGCAGTGAATTACATGCCCTAAGCTAATAAGGGATTTTTAAAAGGAATTTGTCTTTTCTGGAAAATGTCAGAATACAAACTGAATTCAACATGCGTAAGGTTCAGACGGTCTCTCAGTATTGAGCTTTGATTACGCAAGATCAAAATAGCAAAATATGTCGAAAAAATGCAAAAAATACCCAAAGGAGTAATTGGATCCACTGTTAAAATAGGAGTTGGATAAAAGAAGCTGCTCCATTTACAGCAGCATCAGAAAGGCCAAAATACTGCTCATTTATTTGTTTTTTATTTAAGCACCTGATTCTCTTTACTGTGTAAGTAAATTACAGGTTCATTTATTACTTCACATACAAAGATTCTTAACTCATTTTTCCTACTTCATACATCATTGCATCTTATAAGACAATGTATTGGCAAATATAAAATATAGGTTTCCAGTAAACAAGCGTATCATTGTAAGAATTTATATTTCCCATAATTTTATTGGGGGTTTATAGTCTTTTCCTTGGTACTGTAAATATAAATGTTTTTCGGTGATCCAGAGAGGTTTCACCATATCACAAAAATAACCAATAACCAGAATAGGCAACTCAACAATGCAGATGCCAAAGGAGTTTGTCTACAGCCAAAATAAAAAATTCATCAATATATAATTCTTTACACTGCACGTTGTATAATAGAGCAAATCTATAGTGCTTTGTACTATGACATCATTACCTAAACAGAAAAAACAATTCTAACTAATTCAATTCCAAAAAACAAAAAGATGCAATTAAGATATAAAATTTCATCAGCTACTTAACTGCAATTAACTAAAATGCACATCAAAAGGTTCTTCATGAGAGCAACATTCCTTTCACTGAACATGACAGTTCTGGAGATCAGTGGGGAAGATAGACCTATTATAAATCTAGCTTTTGTTTTTAATCAATGGACCTATCAGAAGCAATTAAAATAATCTGTTGTTTTAGGAATCAAGTTTTGCCCCTTTTCAGTGATTAGTTAAGCTTTTATGTACACAGTGACATCCAAGTCATTTAGAGATAAGAAAATTCTTATGAAACAAAATTTAGATCTAAAAGGACAGTGTGACATAAAATCTGCAAAAAAGTTTAGCACTGTCTCTGAAAATTGTCAAAATGATCTGCAACTAGTAATGGATTATAAAAAAGGGATGAACCTGTAAGCAGTAAACTGATTAATATAACATATTTCCATTTACCCTTCTTCCACTTACATGTGTTCTGTGCGTTATTAGAAAACTGTTTATTCCTAGTAAGGGTCATGGCAACGCTACACCTATTCCAGAAGCACTACATCTTTGATGGGACCTCAGTTTCTCCCAGAGCACCCAAACAACTAGTTAACCAGCATTTCTTCAGGGGGAGACCACAGCAACCAGAAGAAACCCACTCAGTTAAGGACAAAATGCAAACTCCATATTGAATGCACCAGGCCAAAATCGAGCACAGAACTCAAGTACTGACTGATTTTTAAAAATAAAATAAACATATTATATACTTAACTTGCCGAAGCATATAAATGCTGCTAGATTCAGAGCACAAAATCTGACACAAAGGCTAGTCAGTAATGTCAGGTCACAGAGTAAAAAAAATATGATTACATTGTACTTCAGCATTGCCAAGTATCTATTATAAAATCTGTGAAACTGCTGTACATGGCCAAAGCTTCATTCTCCAGATGTATTACTGCCATATATAAATTCTACACACACTTCATGGGAGCCAGTCACATCACTGTATGCATCTAACACAGTGTTTAGCTTTGATTAGCACTACTGTGTCATTCAGGCAAGATTTTACTCTGTGCCCTAATCCACAGTAGTACTGTTTGACAGGGTTTGAAGTCATCAGTATATTAAGCGGAACAACCTTTAAATCCATCAGTCTTAAATATTTGATCAGGCAAGTGAACAGACTGCCAAAAAATGTTGCCTTTGGCACCCTTTGACACTAAAATGCTTGAATAAACATTAGAAGCTGCACTTCTGAGTCCTGACAGAATATTTAGATACACAGAGAGTCCTAATCCTCTGCAGCTTCGTTGTTTTTTATAATGTAATGTATATTTAATTTTAATTCACACTAGTGATAAAAAAACTGTACAAGGATTAAACTACAACATTCTGTAAGCTAGCTCAATACAGAGGTTCCACCCAATTTGTAGAAGACCATCTAAAAATCTTTTATGGTGAAACTATACAGTAGCATGTACTGTGTGCCCATATTAAGAGATGTACAGTATTTGTGCACACACCTACAGATATCTGCTGTATTTTTGTCCATTGTCTTTCAGTGCTGAATGGCCTTACTGGAAAGCCAGTTAGTTTGATTTGTGAAGATCCCATATCTGTTTCCGCATGTGTTCATGGTTGGCTGGTTTTGCTGCTGAGCTGGTTCATTCAGGCACTCTGGGAACAGGAAAGTGCTCAAGAACTATCCTGTCCATGGAGGAGCAACTGTATTTTTTATCAGCAATGAATGTGTCAATAGAAGAAGCTGGGAGGATCATGTTTGCTGTCTTCTGTATTAAAGAAATGGCCACAATTTTTAATAAAAATACCAGAGATGAGTTCAACATACACAACTGTTTTATGTTATGGTTGTACTAATTGAACACCTGCATTTTAATACCTTTCAGTATGTGTAAATGTACAGGGAGTCCCTGTTAAGCATCAGGGTTAGGGACCAGAAAATTGTGATGCTAATCGAAACAACACTAATCTGGGAATTTTGTCCCATAAGAAATAAAGTAATAAAGTGGAGTTAGGGACTATAAAGACATAAATTGTGCCAAATACACCTTAAATGGGGATGTTTTTACCATGGGATAATGGAATATAGCAGGTTTTTGCTCCTGAATATAAAACATGAACAGTGTAGATAGTAATGCAGTGTTTGTATCAATTACAGTACATAGGGTAAAGTATTGTACATCAATACATTTAAAACCATTACTTCAGTTTCTGTATCATCATGGAAATGTATTAAAGATCATAACTATGAAATGGTTTTGGTAAAAATTGTCACTTACACTTTGAATAACACATAGATTAAATAAAATAATTTAGTAAACAACATTTAATATAGTTATGCCCTTTATTATTGACAATTTCATATTACACAGTTCACCTTTTACATGTACTGTATATTTCTCTTTATCAATCTAATTTACATCCATACCAATACTAAGATGCCTTTTCACTTTTAGCACCAGCACTATGACTGGCACTTCTTCCCACTCATTACTTCAAGGATTGGACAGATGTTTCGAGATAAACACACAACACTGAGACGCTGGGGATGAACCTGAACACACTGGAGACATGCTTAGGACATGTCATTACAATGTAGTTCACACAGGAGCTTATGGCGCAAAGTTCAAACTTGATCAGCATTATTCTGGGCGACAGCATTTCGTAAACAACTTTTTAAACCATTCTGTATGCTTCATTACTGACAATCTCATATTACACAGTTCACCCCAGGTGTTCGTCTGGGGACTTTTGGATCACGTACCTCAATTTATCAACAACTGAGTGGGGAGATATTGAATGGGGATCATCTGCTTTGAAATATGTCACTCCTGCTAAAAACATGTTTCTAAGCAATCAGAGATATAAATGACCAGTACTAACAGAAAAGTATAAAACATTTTTTTCCAGATACATTTTGCAGTCTGTTATGAAAAACTTTTTTTATTACAGTATATAATAACTGAATGAAATACTACATCTTTGGAAGTAAAAAGTAAACAGGTGTATTCTCAGAGATGTATTGATTTAAACAGAATCCCCAGCATGAAAGAAAAAAAAACATGCGGTCTTTTTCATTACATCTGTAGGTTATCTAAACAGATAACTTAAAAACCCTCACAACCACTTCCCACCAACATGCATTTTCTTTCAAAGGCGAAAATAATATGAAGAGCAATGATTGACAGCATGTAACAATGTTTGGTTCTAACTACAGATTACTTGGAAATATTCAGGAAAACAATCCCTATTCACTAACCTTCACCGTACATTTCAAAATGCTGTGAATTAAAAAAAAGCCTAAGTGACAGGCTTGAATTATTTCAATAAGAAATGTGCACAGAGGATTTCAAGAAGATTCACCTGGGAATCCACACATACAGAGTTTATTGAAAACATATCCGTTTTTATACCTGCAATATTAGTTATATTGAGAAGTTGTCAGCACACAATAAAACACGTTCATAAATACTATACGGGCAAACAGCTTTTCCACAGAGAACATTATGAAAAGGCATGGCTTACTCTGCATTAAAACACAATTTCACTGTTCTTCTGAATCATGGCAGCTATAAATCATGTCCCATCTTCACAACTTGAGCCGATTCATTGCCAAAACTAAAATAAGAATAAGTTATCATTTTATTTTGTGATATGTATATGTTTTTCTTTTTGTTGCGAGGGAAAATAAAATATTTCTTGCAATTTAACATCCAGGCAGCCACTGGCTGAAGATCGTAGTAAGCTGTAGTCTGTCCTGCTAGCAGCGGGATGAAGTGTATTCAGTTGCCTTCCTCTAGGCAGGATACCAAGCGAAGCACATAGCATGGATGACAGAACACCCAATTTTCACGCTCCGCCAAAAGCCACACAAACAGGGAGAACAAGCAAACTTCGCACAGTCACACAGCAGCCTGAGTGCACCAGTACACTCACCACACACCGACTATCAATGGGAAGGAGAACCAGTTCAGAGATGGGGACTGTTAGGAGGCCATGATTGGTAAAGACCAATGGGAAATTTGGCCAGGACACCGAAGTAACACCCCTACTCTTTTCTAAACATTTTTAATGACCAGAGAGAGTCACAACCTCTTCTGTACTGTATGTGTTCTACTGTATGTGTCAATCGAAGGACGGCGCCTTTTTACAGGATAGTGTCCCCATCACTATACTGGGGCATTAGAACCCACACAAACCTCAGGGTGAGTGCCCCCAGCTGGCCCCACTAAGAGCTCTTCCAGCAGCAGCCTTAGTTTTTCTCAGGAGGTCTCCCATCCAGGTTCTGGCCAGGCTCACACCTGCTGAGCTTCAGTGGGTTGTCAGTTGTGAGGGCCTCAGGGTGATACAGTATATCAACCCCAAGACTGGAGCCGTTGGGCAGCAATTCTGATTGTTGTTATTACTATGTAACAAAATCATTTTTGGTTTCAGAACCAAGGATTAAGGGCTAAGAGCCAAGGGTTAATGGTCCAACAGGGTATTGACACTTAACTTCCTGTCTCCAGAAGTACTATGCATATCACAAGAGGAAGATGTTTCACATACAAACATTGCACTGTAAAGCAAAAAAAGATCTTGTAAAAATTAACAATTGATTAAATGCTTCCACACAGTCTAGGCTGTATAATACACATAAGAGCAGTGTTTTGATGGAATGTAATGAGTCTCTTTCGATACCCATTTGAAACCAGTGGTATCATAGGAAAGAAACTTTCTGAAACATGACCACAGACTGCAGAAATAAGACACCTCTCATTCAATTATTGCCTACCAAATTTTTTTGGTATAACCGTTTTAAATCCCTTGTAAGTATGTATTCAGTTTCTGCATTATGCAAGACTGGTCATGGTTTCACCACCTACAAATGGATTTTATACAATGTTTTACATTTAAAAAACATTTAACCTCTCTCAATATATTGACACAGATTTTGACCTCGACAACACAGAAGTAGAGTGCAGAAGCCATGTGGTTACTGGGACTGAAATAGATAACCATAAGCAACTGCAAATTTTGAGGAATCTACAAGTACTGTATATGCTTCAAGTTCAACAACATTCTTCTTGTGACTACACAGGGCATACAGTAGATAGTTATTTTTACACAACAGGGTGTAGAGGTCTGGAACCAGGTACCCAACTAGTTAACAGTTACCATGCTTTACCCAAGACATTCCGCAGGACAATCTGCCTTTACACACATGGGCGAGTTAATACTTTATACAGTAAATACTGCAGTGCAGTGGTGTGACTCTTAGCATTGCTGCCTCAGAGCTCCAGGGTCCTCTGTTTGACTATGTCCTTCAACACCAGTCCCTGTGGAGCTGGCATGATCTCTATTAGCCCGTGAAGTACTGGGGTCTCGTCTGGGGGGTAGCATCCATGTACTCTCAGTCCTGCCTTGCACATTATTCAGTTTGCCACAGCCCTTACCACATTTCTGATAAGAAATGGACAAATAGTGTTCTATATTCTATTAAAAAGAAAATAAGTGTTAACTTTTTTTCCCATGGTGACAGTAAATCCTTATGAAACTAACCTACAGATGACCTGGGTACATAATTAGAACATTTCTTTAGAAATCTTTAGGTAATTTTTGTGAGAGTATAAATTTGCACAAACACAGCACAACAAAGGAGGGTGGATACTCCTTGAGCAGCATGGCAGAAGAATTTACAATGAGCCACTATTCACTGCGCCTCTGAAAAGGCTTTTAGTAAGGTTCACCAGTTACAGGTTGCTATGGTGCATAGCAATGAGCAAACAACACGAACAGTGTTCTCTCTTCACGAGACGCTCTCTTTTTCACAACTGTGAGATGCAAGGCACACAAAGATGGTTTTGAAGGCAAATCAGACCTGTCCGAGACATGAAGAAACAAAACAAACATTTTGAATTCTGTATTATTCTACATTTCTAGGGGTTTGCTGGTTTTCCATATGTCTAATGACAAAGAACTGACACTATCTTTGAATTAGTTGGCAAGGATTGCTAGTACGAGAAAATAAATTAAAACTACAGTAACTAGGCATTTCTAAAGAACAGAATTTATGCTTTTCAGTAAAACAAGACAACCGTTGGTCAACTTTTCACTAATAACAAGGTCTGTTCTTTTATTTGCAGATGCAGATAGGAACAAAGGACAAACTAAAAAAACATAAATCTTCCAGAGTGCTTTTAAAAAGTACCAGAAGAAGTGGTGGAAGTAAGGGTAGTGCATTACAGCTCGTCATCTACAGGGTCTTGATTTCTCTCCTTTACTACAGCCACCTCATCTCGCTGTTGTGCTTAACCAACACTCCAATAAGCTATAATTCATTACTTTCCATAACACATATTTTACTGCTGTGCCAGCAACATATGACACAGCCGATATAATTTAAAGGAGTGCACCTAAACAGCCGCAGATAAGCCACGCTGTCAAATGGAGGATAAAATCCACTTTAAATATTCCAGACTAGTGCTAATTGAAAACCATAATTCCAAATAAGTCTTTCAGGTGTGTGTTTCTGGGTACGGTACAGTCAGTGTGCTATCTACATCACCTCTTTAGCTGAGAATGAAGGGTGCTACCAACATCTGAGAACCAAACTATGGTGAAGATCTACAACTTAAAATTATATATAAATTCATATAAAAGATTTAAGTTCTAAGAGTTCAATTCCTACCATATGTTTTACTCACACAACATACTGTATTTAGTGCTAATCACACCAAATGGAATAGTATTAACTAGTAATCGCAATTAGCTTTAATCTTTTATTCCCATTTCTTATTACCATAACTCACAATAAAATACTGCAAATTACTGTGCTCCACTGGCACCCACCTCACAGTATATAAACACTGAAGCCTTCAACCACTGCATCAACTTGATTGCAATATTGTAAACATGTAATGATTGGCTTGCAGATCTTCCCAAGAAATATGCTTAACAGATGCCTGTTTAAGAACCATATTGACATAAAAACAGCAAATGGAAAGAGTGGGAAGAAAGAAGTACTTTAACAGAACACATGTACTGTAAGCGCGTTCTTCAGTAACACATGCATTGCAATGATGGAGGATATATTTGTTGGTCTTTTTTTGCAATTTCTTTCAGTAACAATTTACAGAATTAAGAGTCTGAAATCAATATGCAAACCATCAGTTTCCTGTGTAGTATCAAACGAGAAGAAAAAAAATTAAATCTGAAGACAATGCACAAACATTTAATAAAATCCTCTGTATTTATACAATTACAGTATAGTTATATTACACAATACAGTATATAACAATACTATAATGATAATTGTATAATACAATATTATATCATATATTATACAATTATAGTTGTAGCTATATTGCAATAATAATAAGCATTATGAGGAATATGAAATAGGACTATAGGAAATAGTTACCGATTTCTCTCTTTCTGTGCCCTGTATATAATAAATTATTCCAAACTTTTAAAAACCAATAAAAAATATAGTGTATACAGTAAGTGGGTTTATTAGAACAATACTAAACAATCATGCCATAAGTAAAAGCCATGAGAAGTTGTGAAACATGGCTTTCCTTTATTATTTTCCCAGACCAGTGTTACAGAAAGCATTGCTCATACAATGCAATAAAGGAACACTGAAAGGTTCATGAAGCAAAAGGAATTATTCAAAAATACAAACAGGAGCAAAGGAACCAAATCCAGACAAAGCATTTTATCCCAGAATTAAACATAAACCGATTATGTGAACTGGTTTTACATTTCATTCTTTGATATTAATATGAAATTGTCCCTAAATTGTATATTTTTATATTGTATTTATGTTTATATCTACATTTCCAAAATCACATTTCCCATTTCACTCCTAAGAATTCCACTGAATTGACTTTGTCAATACCTTTCAATATTTTTAATAGTTCTGTCAATATTGGAACTCGAAAGTATCTGTTCAACAAGAGGCTACATATGAAAAAGGTGTTTAAGTTGACAAATCTGTTAAATCTTCTAGGAAATGGGGTGAAGCAAGCAATACAAGTGAAAAGAATGTATATAAAGTTAATGGCATGTAATTAAAATCAAGGGATGTTATGTTAAAATGGCAGAATTCACTAGATTAAGGATATTGTACACAACTTTGGTCACCACATTTCACCTCCAGCACGGACTGATTCTAGTAGAGAAAAATCTTTTTCTCAAATAGTAACCAAAATTTATCTTGTTTTGATATGATCTACAGACTTTAACTATTTCTTAATTATGATTCTTTTGTACTTAAATGTGGTATTTCTCTAATTAAATCACCACAATTTCAGCAGTCACTTGTTATCTGTGCTCTGTTTTCTATTAAGAGTCTCAGTACAAACACTATCACCTGTTGCTGAATGCCTATCACCTGCAAATAATCAATATTTTATGAGGGACTTTATCAAAATCCTTCTGAATATCTAAATAATGCCACATTGTATGCTCTGTGTGTTTATTACTGATTTTGTTTTTTCAAAGAACTAGTTAAATAAGCAGCACATGTTCTCCATGCATCATGACTGTCCTCTATTTGAATAATGACATCAATGGAGACCTTATTGTACCCATGGACCTTCACACACTCTTTCCACTGAAGTGTGGTGCCCACCTTGAGTATGTGGAGATATTACGTACAGCCCTCCTACACAGCAGATAAAACCTCAGGCCACCAAACAGTGTGAGATATAAGGGGATTCGCTTTAGCTCTTTGGTTGAACAGAGTATCACACATGAGCAGTTAAAGAAAAGGCTAACCTCTTAACCACTTACCAGTATTCAGTTACTTGATAAGTGCACAAAATACACATGGAATTGGTTTTATCTGCATTTTCTTAACTAACACTCTTTTGTTTTTTCCTCCTCATTGTCTTCTCTTTTTCTCGTCAAGCCTCTGTGATTTTCCAGACACTGTCAACATGCTTTCTCTCTTCTGGCTCTGACATTCTTGGATTTCTTGCACATGTAGGAAAGCCAGGTTGCCAGACTCTTCAATCATTGAAGAGCAGTTCTACATAATTTTGTAGCTTCTGGGCAGCAGTGTGGAACAGTAGATGAAAAAAGCCTGTTTTGCTGTTCAGCTATACCAGTTTGAGCATAATGTATTTCGTATCTAATGCCACAGCAAGGAGCTACTGTACATGGTGGCATGTCTTAAAAGAGTTAATATAATTATTAAAAATATTTATATCCACACATTAATATCTATGTAGCTAGATGATGAAAAGATATTTGACTCAATTGTATATGTTTGCCACCAGAAATTGATAATAAACTAACCATAAATTACACATCTCTATAGAATGAAATAAAACACAGATGGATTTTAAGAAGATTCTGTTTAATAAAATGAATCATAATTATGTGGAAATTCACATTGAAGCTTTAGGTTATATTTCTTTTAATTCATACTCACTTAATTATTACTCAAAACCCTTATAGAACATGTATAGCATGTATAGTGTATAGCAAATTCAAGTGTTTATTGTATTGCAGAAGTAAAAAACAGCATTATGTAGAACTGAATTCAAATGTACATATAACTAAGTAGACTTGTTAACAAAATTCATAATGACAGTGAATGCCAATGAGGTAAGAGTCTTTGCTAGAGTAACGTCTATAGTTTAAAGAATTTGAATAAAGCGTAAAAGACCTTGCCGATTTGTTGTTATTGAAAAGCATATATTCAGAAAGAAGTACAAGCACAGACGGCAACTTTTATCCGCCCGGGCAGCAGAAGTGCTCAATGACGAAGAGCAGCATGCACACCAGAAGCCTCCGAACCCTAGACATGCGAATAACTGCGTTTCAAGACAGAATGACAATATAGCATAAAATACCCCTGGCAAGATCTGCATGGACTCTACTGCATGGACTCTACCCATCCACAGTGCAGTCCTGCCTTGCGCCCAGTGATAATGGATTGATAGGGGCTGCAAATTAAACTGCTGTTAACATAATTGCACACTGGCTGTAGCAGCCCTTTGCTACTGAGCCTCTATGAGGTTGTGTTACTGTGTCCTCAAAAAATACATATTTTCTTGTGTCCTCGCTTATTCTGAAAATACTTTTGAGTTTATTAAAAGCTCTTCGGCACACCCTGATTGATGTGTTTGCCACATTCATTGGCTGAAAAATAACTGCTGCAGATCTTGTTTCTGATATGATCCACAGGGGCCCAACATTTTGATCATAAGAAAAGCTGCAAACAAGAGGAGGGCATTCAGCCCATCTGGCACGTTAGGTTGTTTGTACAGTACCTAATTGATCTCGGCCAGCCATTTTATGAAAGAAGAAACGATTATCAGTGAGCTTTTATGCAACAGCACAGCAGCAAAATAAAAGGCACATCAAATGAAAATACTCTAAATTTAGATACCAACTGATAAAATGCTTAGCACATTTAACAATCTTTACAACACACAAAATTGAGAGCTGTAACAAATTACAATATAATCCCAGTGAATTCTATCAGTATATCAAACACGGATATTAATAGTATCTCAGAGCTATTTAACTGTGGCTCTTGTGGTGAAATGGAGCTGCATTAATGTGAAACGGGGTTAAATTAGAAAAAAATATTGTCAATCTTTGTGCAACTAGGCTTCCTCAGCAGCCTCATCTTTTATTTTTAATGAGTTGTCACTTGAGGTTTAGAGGAAAACAGAATGGGAGTAATGCAGCAATGAGATTGAATATTCCAGCTCTAAAAACAATTGAGCATAAAACGTGTCTTTAAGGAAGAGATCTAGCATAGGCTGACAATAAAATGAATAACTGAGAGAAAACACTCAATCTGAAACTGGAAACCATTTTTTAATTTTCAAAATCAGAATACTTTAAAAATAGAGAAACCATTTAGTACAATATGCAATAAATAAAATGCAGTTATCCTGGTCAATCATTTTTTCTGTGGTATTTCCTCATAGACTGGCAATATTTTCTGTGAGTGCTCTCCCCTCTGTACCTTTCTAGGTGAAAATGCGGTTTAAATTAATCATTTATCTTGTCCTTGGAATCTCCCTACTGACAAAAATGACAAGTTTTAATTCTTTATGACAGCTCTGGTCGCTACAATGAACTATGCAGATACAGTACCAGGCTAGAAAATACTTCAAAGTGTTTCTGAAGAGCAATACTAAAGAATAAATATAACATCTTCTTAACTGTCTTTTTTAAAAGGTACTTTTCTCTCCTCCATTTTGTATGGTTCTTAGGGTTATTATCATGACCATCTTCTTCAATCCAAATGCTTTCTCCTGTACTCTAATTAGTCATATGCATCAGGAATGTAGTGACCACAAGCACTTTCTCTGAAGCCAGTCATACAAGGATTGGCTGATGTAACAATTAAAAAAATGTTACAGTTAGTATCGGTAAATCTTACAAAGGGAATGGCTTGATTTTAATCTAATTAACTTAATGAGATTATTAATAATGAATTTCTAAAGGAGTGTTTAAATGTATTAACAGGTCCTGAAAAAAGTGTCTAAGCTGTGAAACCTGCAGATTCATAAGGTTATGTAAAGCAACAGTTACGACCTACAGAAACACAGCATGACGACACACATTGACAAACAAAGTAATTACAGTTCCCAGACACCTCAAAGGAAATCATTATATACAGTGTTTAATCCTTTTCGGGATGCAAAGGCTAAGGGCATAAAGAGTAGCATCAGTCTAGGGGTGGGAGGGGGGGTACCATATTGATTCCGTGGGCTGGGTCCACCTCCAGAATACTTCAGAGTTGTCTGTCACATTACATTACATTTTCTTGTTGGAAACATCTTGCACTCTGCCGAAATACTGCACAAGAAACTGCTTGATTTTTCTGTCACTCTCAGTCAATTTAGACAGGCTGTCAGTTACATTCTTCTTATTTCTATGCAAATAATTAAAAAACCTTACAGTGTAGCTGGGCATGTGGATATTTATACCAGCCAGGACTTCAGGGGAGGTCTGAGTGAAAATATAGCTTCATCCAACTAAATAAACTCCTGCTGAATGACATCAGGCAGGAAGCAAGCATCCGAAATATCATAGTGTATATAAAACTAGGCATTTGCTGCAGGACACATTCACTACTATCCATGTATATCCATCAATACACCCTCTGTTTGAATTCCTTTATACTATTATTTATCAATCTAATAACTGATAGATAGCAAATTTAATGGGGACATTAAATAGACATTACCTTCTTGGTGAAAGTCAGCTTGTATGAGTAAAAAAATATTTTTAAATAAGAAGCAGTAGAAAAAGCTAGATTATCACTGGCCTTTAAACAATACATGTAATACTTATGACCCCCACCAAACACACACACACATTCATGTAATATATATTTACAAAAGCTTTTTAGAAAAAAGGACATGACAACAGATAACACACAGTGCAACAGCATTAGTTTAGGTGATGTATAACACCTCTTTAAGTTATTAATTGAAATTGCTGAAGAGTTGAAAAAGGATGCTGAACAGGGAAGGTGTTTCAGCACAGCACAGTACTTTATTTTATACTGCCTCAAGACTTGAAGTGCTTTTATGGTAAAGGCTTTTTCTAGCTGTGCAGAGACTTGTCAAAGCAAGAGTTATTGATGTGACCGGTATTCCACTTAGCAAAATTTATAAAATAAACACTTTAAAAAAAGTTAATGGAAAAATAAAAGGAAGGCAAAAAATTAGATCATGATATTTTTCCATATATAACAAGCTACAAGGCATCTTTTATTAAATGAGAATAATCAGAATATATGCATTTGTTTGCCATTGCTTTTTGGACCTCATGTGACATAATTAAAAAAAACTTTATTGAATACAGCATACTGTACTTAAGTTTTGCATAGAACAAAATTAAAGAGAAAATTTAAACAGATTAAATCCTATAATACTAAAGCAACTCTATATTATACTAAAAAAAGCTCAACACTTTACTTAAAACCAATACCTTAAAAAACAAACAAAACCTGATGTACATGTGAAGGAACTCAGATTTGCAGAAATAAATGGGTGAATGAAGACTTGCTTAGCCATTTTAAGTTACACATTTAAAGGACTACAGAACACAGACTTTGGCAGAACACTGCAAAACTGTTATAACATGCATGACGTTAGTATTAACAATACAGAAAATTCAGAAAATGTCATTTGGAACAAACTATTTCAAATAATCTGATTAGTTTAACTGATTCTCAAATTGCATGTCTTTACACTGCACTCCCTGGTGTTACTCAGGGGGACAACAGATGAGAGAGCCTGATGAATGGATAAAATATTGTACTTCATAAATCTGAGAACAGTAATCAAAGCTACGTCTGTTTGTTCTCACTTCAAATGGCAGCTGATTACCACAGCAGAGAATTAAATGCACTTCCTTTCAAATTCAAACTCATTTATCCAGTGAAACAAGAGCTACAAAGTGGTGTAGATGAAAGGCAGCTCTGTGTCAGGCAACTTTGCCTTATGAGGTAGAGCCTTCCACTTTCAATTTTCTCTAATTAAAGTTTAGAAAAACAGACTATTTCAGGAAAAAATGTAAATAGGAAATGATTCTTTAAAATAAAGTGTGCGCAATATAATTTAGTTTCCAAAGATGGCTTATTAAACTCAATAAATGTGTGGATGCTGATATGTATGACTAGATCTAGAGATGTATAAGACTGAAAACATTAATCAGGGTTGTCTAAACTATTAACTATGGACAATTGTAAAAGACAGTTTTGAGAAAGCCAGGATTTGGGGTGCTTAAGGTTTTTTAAATTTGCAGATGAAAAAAGCAAATACTATGTCATTAATCACTTGTGATTAGTTCCATTAATAAGTCAAAGTTGTAATCATTTCCAATAAAATACTTCATCAGATGAATTTATGTTAAGCAATTGCTGGCTATAGAACATTTTATGTTAGTTAAAAGCAAAAAACCATTACAACTGCTGAAGTCTCTGAATGTAATTATCTGCCTATTTAAAAAAGAACTTCAAAAATATTCAGTAATGTATCCGATTCTTTCATCCAAAGTCACAATTAAAAGAATCTTCTTTTCATGTTTTATTGGTACTCAAAGAGTTTTAAACAAAAGTTCAGGAGAAAGCCAAACCTAAATCTTGCCTGCTTCCAGTTGCCCAAAAATATCTCAACTCCAGAGCTCCCATTCATGCATCTTCCCTTACACCCTTACCTCCACACCATTACAACCCTTGTAGCTGCTCCCTAGCTCATTCCTCACAAAATCTGGTGTTCTGCCAATCTCGTCTTTACAACTGTTCCCTCAGCCAAGTGAATTAACTCCAATTTAACTAATGCGAGTCATGGATTTAGGAGAAGTCTTCACCTTTATTGGCCAAACTACTGAACCAATAGGTGGAGCTCAAGCATGTGACTTTATAGTCTGCGGTAGAGTAACAGCCTTTTCACCAGACTACATAAACTTCCAGTTAAAGTGGACAATTCAAATTTGCAGAAAGATGCAACTAATTTGGTGTTACAGTCAACTGAAGTGTAGATTACAGCAACATGGGTTATTATGAATTCTTTAATATACAGTATGTTGAGCAAAACATCTGTACTATGTTTCACGGATTTGTAAGGGATGCTTGTCTTCAGGATGCTTATGCTTTAAAAATCAGTCCATTTTTAAAACATAAAAAAAGCTTTTGTGTAAGTGCCTCCTATTCTCATTTTTAAATTCACTCCCACACAGTTTTCTCTTGTATCCTTGGGTTTGTGTTTCATGTTAGGTTCTAAAGAAGTCCACTAGACTGACTTTATCAGTGCTTTGGGAATTTTAAATACATTTGTAACGGAGGTACCTTCTGTGCCGTTTTTTGTCATTTAACCAGAGGTTCACACCACTCTGGTAATAATTTTAGGATTTTGTTTTTTGGGTTGACTTGCAGCTGGGTTTGTTTTTGAGGTTCTGTCCTTTCACATCTCTGGGGAACTGTAACCTAAAATCTCTCACCCTTTCCAAGAGAATGAGAGTATATTTAATGATATTGAGAACCTATTACTAATGCTAATCATAATCTCCTCTGAGACTATTTGTCATTTTGTTTCCAAAAGAAAACAGAACATTTATATATGATGAGAGCAATAACAAATGCAATAAGTGTCATTAGTTTCAAAGCTAATTTAGGTTTATAATGTATTGTTATATATTCGGCATCAAAAGATATTGATCAAATGTTTGGCACAATTTTGATTAATTGATCATAAATTGATCATGATTGACCATGATACAGTATGTCTAAGTGCTAAGAGGTGATGAAGTCATTTCACCAAACTTGACATTCAAAGGGTTAAAAATGTAGAAAGGAACCAGTATTCCCTGCTTAACAAGAGAACAATGCCTTTGTGCCATTAATGTGTTAGAGGCTGGGCTAAATTTGTGCACCCTCACTTACTACCTAGGGTGTTCGCAGCTAACAATTTGTAAAATAAAAAAAAGATGTTGTAGCCAAATGGTCAATCAATATACAGTAAGCTACAATCTGTGACACATAGCCAAGATTGACACATAATCATGTTCCATCTTTGTGATTGTTTTTGCACTGCCAGCTTAACTGTCAGAAACACAAAGTTACAACAATCCTTGCATCAGCAGTTCATCTTTGAGGAGGCAGCTAAATGGTCATTTACAGTCTAGATGACAACTACTGACCAATGTTCACTGACACCACGGTCTCAGGTGGGATCAGCAGCAGCTTTTCAGGAATGAATCAAGCTTTTGTGTAGACCAACCCGATGGAACTTGAAGGTGGCACAGATCTGCAGAATGAAATGCTAATTGTTGTTGTACAAGACCACTTAGTGACGAGGTATAAGTGTGCCAGTCTGGGCAGAAGTCTTTTGTCTCTTCAGATCTGTATTTGTAGGACTGACTGCAGTCTGACTGCAAACTCCTACATGTTCTGGGGCCTTTCTACATGCTAGAATGTTCTCTCGATGAGATTATATTCCTGCAGGAAAAATATGTCTTGTTGGCATTGCTTCCTATGGCAGCCCCAGTCTTACTTTCACATTAGTCCACCTGTCCACGAAAAATGTTAATCACCAGAATGTTTTCACTCATGTCACGTCTGTTTAAATGTCCTTGTACGTTCTACAAAAATGACTTTGTTCTCACTGGGACTTTGAAACAGGACTGGATTTTAAAACAGGCCTTAAATTGCATTAATCTGTAATTTTATCTTCAGGCTTTTAATTTTATCTTTCAGCTGAGATAAAAATAGTCATCATTGGCAATATGCTGTAATTCTGATCTACTGCTCACTATGAAACCTAATACAATAAAACTATGAAACTTTTTCAAACCAATGAGTAACACTATTCAGCTGCCCACATGGCCTGTTAGCTGGCACTGAGAGCGAACAGCTGATCAGTATCACACATTTACTACACAGGCAATTGCCAATCATTAAAGGTGTTGAAATTCACAAATTAACGTCCTTCAATTTAAGGTCAGTTTTAAAATCCCATCCTGACTTTGTGTCCAGTTGAATATGGTCATGCTGTAACCTTACATTCTCCTGATAATAAATTTGAGTTCAGTAGCTTGGTCAAGCATTAATCGGAGCGGTGAGATTTATTGGGATACTGGGACAGCTCATTTAAAGTTTATGTGAAGTAATTTTGAGGGGAAAGAGATCCAATGCAAGGCTGAAAATTGGGTGGAGGAAGAGGTGCATGAAAAAATGCTCAGTGGGTGATATCTCTGAGTTAGCTGCAGTGACGACCATCTTCTGATACAAGATATTTAATGGTACATACAGTATCTATATATAGCACATCTCAATAAATAACTGTTTTTTTATTAAATAAATTTGTACATGCAGGGGGGTGGTTAGAATTGCTGCCTCGCAGCGCTGGGGCACTGGGTTCAATTATTGTGGAGTTTGCATGTTCTCCCTGTGTTTGCATGGGTTTCTCCCGGGTGCTCTAGTTTCCTCCCCCAGTCCAAAGACATTCTTAGAGGCTTGTTTCAGATTAGGGTCACAATAATGCTGCATGTATTTTTCCAATCCTTCCTAATTTGTGTCCCCAGCAATGACCTTGAAACTCTGGTTAATGTGCTATTTGTGTCCACCAATCTATATGAAAGGTGAATTCTCCATCAGTGATGAATAAAGACCTTGATGGACACCAGTAAGCGTGGTATGGACATTCAAAACCATTTTTTTTTCTTCTGTACAAAAGAGCAATCAGTTGGTCCAAGTGTTATGGACTGGGCAGGACTGGGAGAGAACTGCACTTGTAGTGACTGAAGGCAACCTGACTGAACAGCTCTACATTAATCAAACTCGCCCACTCGCTGCCCCTCCTGCAGGCCAGCACACTTCCTCCTGCTGCTTGTGTCACAACAGGTTTCCATGAGGTGAGATAAGCTGGGACAGCATGTAGAGACTGTGGCTCAGAGAGCTGTGAAAAGGCTGTATGAGAGCAATGGGACAGAACCTCACAAGACAGCATCTACAACCTGATCCAAACTATGTGTCACAGATGTACAGCCAACAGAGTCACGAGAACCGGTTCTGACTCCCGTGGATGCGTTGTTAAAGACCCTATGCAAGACGGTATGATCTGGAAGTGACTGGAGGAGGACATCAGGGGAGACACAGCAGGATCGGGTCAGGTAGAAACACTGGGGTGGTGACGGCAGTGAACTGGTGCATGGGGGGAGCGCAGGCGAACGAGTCCAAAGGAAGTCCAATAGGGAAAATCAGGGTGCAGTCCAAGGTCCAGGTGTCAGGAGATCCACCCAAGACGAACTCGGGAACAGGGAACTAGGAACACGAATAATTAAAAGCTTGACAGGACAAGGCGCTCTGAGCCCTGGACTCAGTAGGTCAGGACGCCGTGGTGAAGCCTGTGCCCTCGGCCACTCCTGTGTCCGGTGGTAGGCGGGCTTCCGGGCGTCCGTTTTCCAAAGCTGAGCCCAGAACTATGGAGACGCCGGGCTTAAATAGGGAACAGGGGAAAGGACACAGCTGGGACAAATAAATCTGGGAGCACAACGAAAAAGGGTAGGAGCGCCCCCTAGAGGAGGGATGACGATCGTGACAAACAGTGGCCATACATGGTTCCAGCCTGTGACTTTTACTGTAGACCCCCATCACTGCTTTTGGATCATGTTTCTAAGTATAATGAACCTGTATTATGTCTGTTCAACAAAATGTCAATGTATCTGCTATAAAAATGTTTGCTATTTTTCTAATATTTTGAAAATGTTTTGCGGTTATATTTTTTATATTCTACATGACTCACATATTTGAGATGTTTCTTATATATGTACATTTACATATGCCAGTGAATATATAATTATTCATCTAATATTAGCAAGTTGCTTATCCTTTCTGAAGTTTATAGTAACAGAGAGCTTGAAGAATTGCATTGTGTGTCTGTCCCTGTGTTGTAACTTTAATTTAATTATTGGGTTTAATTTATTATGATTCCCATAATACACATAATACACTGTAAACAAAATATGTATGCATTATATTTATGCAGATGAATTGAGTATTTTTATAAAGGTATACTTGTAAATCTATGAAAAATATGAATATAAAAGTTAAATTCAGACCCAATTTCTATTTACCTTTCTTTATTAATGGTGAAACACTGTTTCAAGTGTTTTTTTTTTGCTAGGTTGTCCTCATTGTGGACATCATACTGTATTAAAAAAAGTAACAAAATAAGCTTGAGACAGAATGAGCTCTTGCTGCTTTTGTGATTAAAAAATAATAAATCACACTAATACTAAACTAATCTGTCATGAAAGTCAATATCTATATGGTATTCATTACTTTATGTCCATTTCAGTGTTCCTCCAAGATCTCATATTATATAAACAAATACTGTTTCTAAATTGTTTGAATGCCAATTAAAGTACAGACAAGGCACTTAGGAGAACTATTCATTTTTTTCTACTGTTGTCAGCTTGTACTGTATAATAACTACTTACAGATCACATAAAAAAATTAACACTCAAATCTTTTGTGTGGAATGCTTTTGCCTGACACATTGCTCATCAAAGGCAATACATGGTCACCTCTAGTTCATAACCTAAGTAATCTTAAGAAGCTTTTGATTAAAAATTGTATACATGATTATAAATTCATACAGTATAAACAGCAGATGTGCAATACACTATTTAGTATCTTTTGCAGCTTTAAGTCACTATCAAAAAGGTACTGTATCTCAAGAAATCAACTGATGTAAACACAAAAGCCTTCTGTTGCTACAAGTATAGTGTACATGCTCACCTGTTACTAATGTTTACCTATTTCACACCATTTACTGAGTAAACCTGCAAAATGGCAAGAGTGAATATAATACATAATTTTGCAGTACCGCTCCAGAAGTATTCAAAGGACATAAAGCATCAATAACTCATCTGCGGTACACTCCCAAAACATGGTAGACAGTCCACATTTTACAGCCGTGGGGGACAGAGTGTTGCTACTACATCACAGCACACATATCTTTCCAGCTTCTGGCTCAAGACTTTTGAAGTTCACTTTAGGTATGAACTTCAGTGAACTTCAATGAATTACACTGTAGGAATGCTTTTTCTTGCAGCAGAATGAATATTGTATACCACAAACAACATAATCCTTACCAAATGTCACAAGATCTGAGTAAAGCCTGATAGCGTTCAGCCAAATCCACTTGTCCCTGAAACTGGATAGTGTGACTTCCACTAAGACAGCACACTGGTCCTGAAATAACAAAAATCTGGAAATGTGTAAAATCTAGAAGGATAAATTACAATCGCATAGGTGTATATGTTGCAAAAGGAAGGTGTCTGTTTTCAGTGCCTGTCAGATGAACCTTTATTAAGCTGATGTGCCAATATCAGCAATGAACAGACCGATGCAATAATAATTACTATGGGGCTATGGGGCTCCTAAAGGGCAGCAGACAAATGCAGTATTTGTAGTGTCTCACAACGTCAAACTTAATGATGGAAGTAAAGTCACTGGTGTCCAAGGTGGTATAAATAAACTAATCCTAACGTCCAGTTCTAGATGCTAGTGCAGCAGTGCTTGTCTCTCTCACAGAATGCTCTTAATCTATGATTAACATTGTTAAAAAGCAAGAACTGATCTAAATCACCAGAAAAGAAGCAAATGCTGCCCTTAAGTAATTCTTTATTGTAACAAACATGTTACATATAGGTAGTTTATGTTACATAAAGGCAGAAACACATGTCCGTCGTGTGTGTGTGGTGAGATCAGGAGTCCTGGTCTATAAAATGCAAGTCTGCCAGAGAATCTTTAAGGTTAGTCTTGAAGCTTATCCCACTCGCACAATGAATACTGTACATAATGGCATTTCAGAAAATAAAGAAAATTCATAATAAAACCATCAGCTAGGAGTCATACATTGGACTGTAGCACTTTTATACACAGTATCCTGCCCTGCAACACATGATACCCAACAACTCTTAAATTTCTACTGTATAGAGCAACAGTTGAATGACCGGTTGAAACTTGTTATCGTTGTGTGAATTTTCTACCCTGGGGATGGTCTTTAAGAGTGTAAAGAGGCAAAAATTGAAAAGGGCATATCTATACTACTGTATACAGACCACTCCTTGCTCACTTCACACAAAGTGGAGTCACAATGACCAGTGCAGTGTCCAAGACAAACACCCCAAGCCACCTATCTGAAAGGAGAACAGCCTGAGAGACCATCACAAGATTTTCTGTTCTCTGCAGCATGACGATGTGATATCCACCACTGATGGATCAGCTGAATCAACAGACACTGCAACTGTGGCTTGCACAGGAGAGAGGTAACTAACAGGACTGTATTGTGAAAACTAGCTTTAGGCAGCAATGAAGAGTAGTGATTAGGGATCTGGCCAGACCATGACCAGAGCATTGTGGGAGGGATGCTTTGGCTGTTCTGCATTTAAGCAAGGTACTTCACTCCAATTGCCGCAGTAAATGCCCTTCTGTGTAAATTTGTCTCTAGTCCAGTGGGTCTTCATTGTAAATGAGAACTTGTTCGTGACTAAGGAATTAAAAAAACCTGTAACTCATGCAAAAGTTACAAAAAATAGACAGTGGCCTATGTACAGTTCTATAAATTATTGCTTATTTGGTTTTTTTTTATATTTATCTTTCCTGTTTGGAAAAGTGATATACTGTATATACATATATATTTAGCTAAATACATAGGGAGGGCATTTCCCTTACGTTAGAAACCTTATGGTATAAACTGTTACTTGTATAATAAAGAAGCAGAAGCCTGCTTACTATAAATGATCGTATATTGTATACTATCCTCTCCCCCCTCAACTTTTACCGTGGCCTCCAAATTGTCCCTATGTGTGACTAGCTTGTACTTCCCCTGCGATGGACTAGTGTCCTGTCCAGGGTGAACCCCGCCCTGCGCTCGTTGCTTGCCGGGTAGGCTCCGGCTTCCCGCGACACCATATGGTCTGAAGAGGTTTAGCAAGTGACATGACATTCCTCTTCTAATTTGTGCTTCCCAGTATATTTCCAATGAAATGTATATTTTTGGTATCTTAAGACACTATATGCTGTTTTATCTCATATTTATGTTAACATTTCCTTTCCAAAAAAAATATTCAGAGATCATGTCAACATCTTATTTTAAAGCAGAAAAAATGTCATTTAAATTTATTTGAATTGAACACTATAAAAAACCACACTGACTGCACTTTATAGCTACAGTATATTATCATCAACTGCAATTCTAATAGCATTAAAATGTTTAAACATGTTTCAATAGACAAACCCTTAAATATTTCGAAGTACAGCTCCAGTATTAAATAAACATGAAGGATTGAAAGCACCTCTTCAGAGCTTTGCACCAACAAACACTCAAATACCACGTTGGTGAAATCCACATGGGTGCATTGTTTCAATCTAAAGCAAGACTAAAGGGCAGTACTAACTGCTGAACAGTAGGAGATTTTCTTGGAAATGAAAAACGGTGCTAAAAGTACATCCTCAAATAACAACCAAGACACCCACAAATCAATCAGCTGGGTATAGTGCTTCATAGCAGATGAGCAACACAGCAAAGTATTGGAGTATTTGTGGGGGAATCTTTAATTCTGCTTTAGAAACAGGTCATCTTTCCAAATGCATCAATTACAGCAAAGTAACAGTCTATAAATTAAATCAAAGGTCTCAAACAACTTTAACATTTATTTTGAACAGATTAATGAATCTAGAAAATTCCAAAATATCACTGAGAAACAAAAATCAAATTTGACAAGCCTTATTTAAACAATGTCCTCGAACAAACAAATAACAATGACCAGACATGGGTTATATTAATTTAAACATTAATTATATTTAAAAGACACATGGAAGAAAGAAATACAAGAGCTACCTTATGAACACAACATTTGTTGAAAATCAGTAAAATAGTTTATCAATTGGATAGCGAACTCAAATCAACTTAAGCTCATTTTAACACACAGAGAGTTCACATCTGGTTCATATATTTTATTTATTGATGAATAACATTTTTTAACCTATTAAATTATACATTACTGTAATCTCTTGTACTGCTCTGCAAACTGAATAATTCATATAAAGGAATAACCCAAGCTTCATCTGACCCAGTACTATGATTCACACCAGAACAGCAGCAAATGCATAACATTCTCAAAATGTATTTAAGCTAATTGAGACATAAAATTGAGTGTGAATCTGTGAGAAGTTGAAAGTCTGCTTACATCGCATAACAGTTTTGGAAATAGCGAGACAAAAGGGACACTTTGTATAACATTACAAATTCTGCATCATAAATCAAAAGCATTTGTATAAAAATTAAATGTTACTCAATACAGTTAAAATAACATGCAACAATGTCAGTGGTTGTCAGTCACAATGTGACATCATGGCCTACAAAAGAAGAAGCTGTATAGGTAACAGAAGAGAATGGATTTCCTGACCACTATGACATTGAAGTATTAGGGAACAATTATTTTTGTATAAAACATATTAAGTCATTGTGATTAATTAATCCTATTTGTGTTCATTAGAAAAGTTAAGTTACTAACTGTATTCTTATCTAGATCATTGAAACAAATTAGGGAAGAAATACTCCACCACAATCTAAGCATTCACCCCTTATTCTTTCTAATCTATGTTACCTAATTCTCAGACCAAATACCTTTTATCCTGTATAAAATGACTTCTTAAAAGTGAAATAATCCATATGATATATATTGTTTGTATCCATTTTTGCTGCAAGGCCTACAGTACTGTACATTTTCTTAATCCATGCTATGCATCCCCTACAATCCTATTGCAGTACAGAAAATGCTCTAGTTCGATTCTAATTATTGTCTGTTCAAGACTATAGAACCTATTGGTCTATGATTTGTTGGCTTAATTTTGACATAATTTTTATGGAAGGGTGATACATTAACAAATTGAAAGTCTATGAATATTACCCTGATCTAGAGTGTCTCTTGCAGGGAGTTTGTCTATAAATACCATTCCCTTTATAATTTTGTACAATTAACAGAATACCATCAAGTACAACCTTATTTAAGATGCTTCTAGATGGAGTTACACAGCTGCATCATCTATGCTTCTTCTGTTTAATATACTGTAAACCATTATCTTTCTTCAGCAAAAGAAAAGGTAAATAGAGAGTATTAGAATTTGACTATGTCCGCACTTTGCCTTCATAGCAAACTGTAGCAATATACATGCAATACAGCATTTTATTTCATATCTGAGGACGTCTAGTGCTTATTCATTTTTTATTTTGAATGATTTATATGATAGCTTGTTCAGAAAGAAAATTGAAACTAAATGCATCAAGCTTAAAATCTGATGATTTGATTTTTATTGGATTGCATAACTAAGAAAAATGATTTAGAAGTTTTCTTTTCATACAACTACTGAATATTTCAGTCTTTTTAATTTCCTTTTTTTCATACATTAGTACGTTGTTACACTGATAATTAAGCTCCACCTTCACATACACAACAAGTAACATGTTTTCATATTCTGCTAATAGAAATGACTGATTGACCAATATCTCTGAATTTTAAAAACTGTTGTAATTGTGACTACACAAAAGATACCAACCAAAGTGAAATTTTCTGTAACATCACTGAAACCAGAATCGCTTTCACAACATTTATTACATATACAGATACAACAGAAAAACATACACTGTATTAATACAGTACAGTATTTACAGTAACTGTCATACTGTTTACATTACTCATGCTAATGCAAGCATGTCAGAAACCCTCTGATGTGCCAACACAAATATTCTGATCACATGCATTTATTTGCTACTGATATACTTTTCAATGTATACGCACAAAAAAATCCTTCCTGAAGCCATGGCATATAGAACGGTAAAAACAAAATCTAAAAACAAATATTTTTGACTATTTTTTACAGTATCTGTTTACTGCTTAGTGTTGTTCATGAATTATACATTATTACTAGTGGGCTAACTTCACACTCCACAGTAAATACATTGGATGGGCATTTTTAGGAGTTAGCATATTCTCCCTGTGTTTGTCTGGGTTTTCTGTTTTGTGCCCCCACAAAATCTAAGCTTTTTTATTCAAACTATAAATCTGTAAAGAAAAAAAGAAAAAAAAGAAGTCTGAAAAATAAAGACATTATTGCATTTTTAAGTAGGCTTATTTTTTTAGAGTAATCCAAATTTTGAATCACATACTTTGAGGTTAATTTTAAATGAAAATAAAATCTACATCGGATGTGCAGAGAAAGTTTGGAATTAATAAATATTTTCTTGCGAAGAGAACATCTCAGAAGAAAAATCACCTGTAAACTCACAAAAGGGAAGCTATTCATAATACTTTGTCATCCGTGCCCATGCTGTGAAAACGTGTCCTAACTGATCCTGTAGCTTGTGCCATGCAGTGTCCCTAAGTGAACCATCAATCAAGGGTGGCAGGTATGAATGTTACAAATACCAAAATGTTCTTCTATTTGCAGTTGAGCCACAATAAAGGTAATGGCTGAAATGCATTTGCATACAACTAGAATTGGAACTAAGAAAACCTTTAAAATATTCCAGCAGCAAATTTCCATGATGCCAAAGCAGGCAGTGGGATTTCCTACAGTTCCACTGGCTGTAACACGTGGCCATTTGGTGGAAAACATCCCTTCAGAAAACGAAGCTGCCGTCATGTTGTTGAAGTTGATCCCCTGAGATGCACCGAGAAACAACTGGATGAGGTTCTTGGTTAAATAAACTACTGGCATCCAAGCAAGCATGTTAGGTTGAAAGGCCGCTTCTCGTTTGTAACCTTTCTTAAGTTAACATACTAAATCTGTCATCAGAAAATAATGATGAGTCAATTTGTGTGACTGGTGTGCAGATCTATCCTGCCTGCTTGTTTGGCCTATTTCAGCACCACACTACAGGTCATAAGCCACTAATGGCAGATGTTGGCCCTGTTCAACACTGCTGATTCTGAGCTGTGACATTTCCATTATAAAGTAAATACTTTGTGCTATAAAGTGTGATTTGAATTTTTTTTATCTCAAAGGATCACAAAGTCTTTGAGGTCTATGAAGGAATCTACTTCAACTACTAATGAGGTACAGCACCCACTTAGATGGCATGTAGCAGCTATTATTCTACAGCAGTCCCTGTACCCAGCAGATCAGGTTGTAAAGTGACGTTACTCCTGGAATTTACAGGGAAATTTAGGAATGCCAAATTGTATACATACGATTTGGAATTTAGTCAGCTTTTACACCTCTGCTCTCACATACTATACAGTACCATGAGATCATTAGTCTTCACCTCTGTTCAGCATCTCAAAGTACGGCACCTCCTACAGCCCAGTACCCCTGTCAGCACACTGGAGAAATTCTGGATCAGATGAAAGACCCTTTATGGCTCACCAGCATCATGCATCAGCATCATGGTTAGTCTTAGAGGTTTCCTCTTCCAATACAGACCAGGCTTGACCTTGCTTAGGTTAGATTTGATGAAAAAAGTTTAGGAAGTGTTAATACTGAAGTCAAAACTCAACTCTCTGTACACAAATCAGCCTTGTCCTCTGTAATATGGCAAGATCTATGTATTTTTAATATACCTATAAAAATGAACAAACCATAAAGTTTCAAGTAAATGCTGCAATTAATACCAACGTGTTTGTATTTTAATGTGCGGTTTTTATACAAGATCATGGAAGAATAAAGAACAGTTTGTGAAAACCAACATGCCACTTTAAACATACAGCAGTAAGTATTGTATGTGTGTGGGATATTTTGGTTACAGGAATGACAGCAATCCTTATCAGTATAAGAGTAACATAATGCTGGAGAAATAGGTATGGTAGTCTAAGCCAGCAAATGCAACCTCAAAGACTGCCTCCAAAGACCTGTTAACAACAGGAGGCCTGGATCACCTGACAAAGCAGAAGCATGCTCCTTTCTACCATCCGTAGAAGCAGGTGGCAATCACATCACAATGCTCAACTTCGCAGATACATACCACCCCTATCTGCAAATTAAAGCACCTTTATGCATGCACACACACTGCAGTAGTGCACAATTTCAGTCTTGGGCAGCTGCCGGATTTAAAGAGCATGCTGTTTGATAGCAATCATCTGTTAAACATTTACTTCATCGTTCAGTGTAATATGTAACTGTAACTGTCTTCAAGAGACATGTAACTCCCCTTTAACATAATTGACATTTAAACATGTTCATCTACCTGGAATGTATTGGCACAAACAGACCCACAATGCGCAGTATCCACAGAAAAATCATGATCAAACGCAGTGCATCACTCCACTAAGCTGTAATCACCTGTTAATGGAAATGTTTATAAAACACCCAGGGCTCAGAAGAACATCCTTTGGGTGAATCAGAGCAAGTTCTGGTGTTTTCTTTGCTGGACTGCTAAATTACTGTAATTTAAATCATTTACCAAGAGAGTCACAAAAATCTGTGCTTTGCATTTTTAGCTCATAGTGAGAAAATGAAAAACTAAAAAAAAACTACGAAACTGTGAAAACCCATCTTAATATTCATATTTAAGTCGATTTGTTTTTTCAAGCAAAGGTATTTGAAACCTAATCATTTTGAGGTATGCTAGATTTAGTTTTGGTGTAACTTAAAAAATGTATTATTATTATTATTATTATTATTAAGGATAATAATAACCTCCATGAATTCAGTCACGGAGGTAAAGTACAGTAGGTTTCATGTTTTGTCATGCGACAGAAGTAAAAGCCGTTCTTTTGCCCCTGAGAAATTATGTAATCTGGAAGAGGATTTCAACAAAATAAACCACCATTATCTACCCAACAGCTGGGGATTTAGATAACTGAGATGCACCTCTGTGACAGATTTACATAAACGGGTACTACATACAATTATTGTTAAAGAGGGAATATTTTAAATTAATTTGCATTCCACATACTTAAAATACAATAAACTGTGAGATAGAGACCAAATATCCAACTAGGTGTTTGAGAGAAAACATAAAAAAAGCATATTGGAAAGGATTAACATAGTCCTGTTGTTGAGCTCATTATCCATTTAATTCTTCGAACTTGCATAAATGGTTTAAATGTACTTAGGGTCACTGACGAAATGAACTAAGTGCTCCCATCTTAGCTCTAGACACAGTTCACCACTGCAGAAAGCAGTTCACATTTGAATGAACTGGGGCAGCTTCAGTAGTGTTTTTTCAAATATTAATAACTGCAAGGAATGAATCTTCTATAACTCCCTGCTGGGTGGTCTGTTCAGGACAGGGCTGAATCACATTGATAAGGCACTGCAGGCTTTGTCTGCGCTGTGCATACATTAAGCATACCACAACTGGTTGATTTTGTAAATGAGCTTTGTGTTGCATGGCTCAAAGAATAAACAGAAATGCTTGTTATGGTAATGGAGTGTCATATTTCAACACAGATCTGCATAGGTTTCATGCCATTCATAAATGTGCTTGTGAATTCAACTAATTGATTTCAGGGCACATAATGAAACTGTAAATTCTGTACACGTTATACAACATTCATTAAATAATGAATGGAGTTCTGTAATTCTGACATGTTAATCAAAAGCATCCAAGATAAGGCTGGTGCTGTAATGATATCTAACGCCTTGAGAAATGACTTTAACCTCAGCCTTCATCTACAACTCTAGAAAGACAATCACAAGACATTCAGGATGTGAAATATATATACAGTGTAATATTAATTGTTCTAATCATTTTAAAAGTAAAAAAGGCCATGTAATATAACAGTCACTCTTTTAAGAGAAGAGAACTATCCGTGGTAAGTCTAGTAGAAAATCACCCCCCAAAAATGTCCCATTCACCAAGCCATTAATTTTCAAGTACCTCCACCTCTCCTGAATGTGTTAATGAAACTAAAATGGCCTCTGAGTCAATATGGTTGTATTTAATGCAGTGGAACTATGGGCTTACCAGTGGCCCAGCCTGAAAACAAGCCCTGACTTTGTGCAAGGCGCCATAGGGAAACTTCCATACTATGTGACAAGCTATCGGAAATCTGATCACACTCTTCATTTGGCAATG
Organism: Atractosteus spatula; assembly: GCF_055471065.1. Taxonomy (NCBI): domain Eukaryota; kingdom Metazoa; phylum Chordata; class Actinopteri; order Semionotiformes; family Lepisosteidae; genus Atractosteus; species Atractosteus spatula. The sequence goes on along the minus strand of NC_142720.1, from coordinate 24,630,273 downwards.
CAGTGCACTGTAGTTTTCCATTAAGACTGTATTTTTAACAAGTTGCAACCAGGCAAAAGAGCAAAACAATAAAATAGGAAGAACCCTGCATTACACATAACTGTCCTTCAAAATCATTTAACAGTCTTGTTTTAAGACTTGTAAAATAGTTCCTTGATACATAAAACACATTAGAAAAGATAATTCATGGCTTGTAATTAAAAAAAAGGTTTTATACGGGACTTGAGTTTATGTGTTAATGTTAAATATTCGCCCTTTTACATTGTCTGCTAAAACAAAACACTTTTCAGGGAAAGACCAGTCCTGCTCCTGGCCAAACCACGCGTTGCCAGAGAAATCAGACGTTATAAGGACGGCCTGTCCCCCTGTCGAGTCTGGCAAAGCCCTAATGAAAATAGCACTGATCATGTGATGTGACATGTCAATCCAGCATGATAAAGCAGTGTAATCCTCAAAAACAAACAGGTTTACCAGACAGAGCGACAGGCGAGGGTCTAACAATGTTCAGAAGAGAAATGATAATGCTGCAGATGGCAGACTAACAAGGCCAGTCATGTTGTTAGGTTGCTCCAAGACATCGATCGTCAGAGTCTATCAGCAATGATTAAATCCATTTGGGCAGCATCGGAGAGGAACTTGAGGGGAGCAGTAATAAACAGTGATCCTCTGACTGTTGCTCTGCACCAGCTGCGTTAAATAATAATGCAAGAATAGCAGCACCTCTGCTCTATCTGCTTGCTGAAAACATTACTACACAAACACTTTTATAATTGTTGAATATAAACTCCTGCTTGGGGCAAGACAGGGTTCACTGTGTTGATACAAATTCTATGGATATTGAAAGCAACTCAGTGAGTTGGTGATTTTGTTTATTTGAAAATTCAGTAGGGTTTTTGTCTCAATTTTATATTAAACTTTATATAAATAAATCATGTATCACAGGATAGTATCTTTCCTTCAAACCCTTCTGTCAGGAATCAATACCATTTCGAAACAGAAGTCAATTCCACTGAACTCCAGACTGGTGTCAGAGCTGGTTACCCTTGGGCTATCAAGCCAAGTACAGTAATTGAATAATTGCCTCTTGCAATGCAGTGCTAGAGACAGCAGCATAAGGTACAGCTATGTACCTGTAGGTGTGTCTGCTTAAACATTTATTAACATTGACTTAAGATCCCCTACTTGTATACCACGTGCTTTGCCAAAGAAAACATGTCTGAATATTACAGTTTTCCACAATATGGTATTTGCAAGAGTGATCACCGAATCACACTGCTGAAAGCAACTACTATAAGTCTTTATCTAAAAACACTTTTTAGCATGTTTTTTTAGCTTTATTTAAAACACACTGTGGCTACAAACTCAAAGGGAAAAAATATGTTTACTTACATAACAAAAATTCATTTGTGGGGAATTTTGTGTTTTTATCATAAATTTATTTAAATCATTTCCTCTTTTTAAGATCATTACTCACGAAAAGTCACAATCGATTTAATAAAATGTGACAAAATATGCATTTTAAAAGCCATTAAAAATCCTGAATGCTTGGGAATTAATTAACTAAATGTTATTCAAAATCCAGTCACCGACACCAATATCCAAAATGGAAATGCATTGCTTTCATTTCTCATAAAGGCCCATCTCTGTCAATAAATGGACTATTTTCACGAGAACAAACAGCTTTTGTGATCTTCATCACAAGGTAGATTTATTCAGTAGTAATGTAGGTTTTTATTAATTTGCTTTATAACTTCCATTATTTCATTTAATTTGTTTTGTTACATATTAAGTCATAGTTTGACTAAATCCATGCTTACTGTCAGTGCAAGCAACTCCACAATTATTAATAATAGCTGTGTACAGTTGTGTATAATTGCAGTACATATTATATATGCATTTATACACTAAATAAATTATACAGAACTCAAAGGTAAAGTAGCAATGAAAAATAGCTGAACTACGCTTGGCTGGACTGGTCACTGTGTTGCATTTCACCTGCAGCTGAACACAAGAGTACAAACAAAAGGCTGTGACTGATGTTTTACTCAAATCATACTCGTAAGACATTGGTAAATTTTAAGACTGAATCTTGATTGCCTAATCAAGGATTTCACATGCAAAAAAACTTGAGTGACCCATGGTGATCTCGTTGTTGGGCTTTTGAAGGCAGGTTCTGTTGCTATGCTTAACAGAGATCAAAGTCAACCATTTTATCAAGCAGCAGTCCTGTGAACTGTTAGCAGTCACAGCCTTCTAATCAGAAAAACTCTATGCTGAAACTGTGATGCAGAAAGAGATAGAGTGTTCATTTCAGCTGCTGGTGATCTAGTGGTTATCCAGATAAAAACAAGGATTTAAAACCTTCAGCTAAAAATAGAAGCTTGGAGTAAAGTCTTTATGAAATAAATAAGCTACTGTAGGACCCCATAAGCTGCCAGTAGCATATGAACACGAATACTTTAACAATATTCCATATTAGAAAATACATTACTATTTTACAGTTATTTTAAAGTGAAAATGATAAAAAAGAGGCCTTCAGGTATCTTGTTCTGTGTTTTTTCCAACGCATAGTTTTAATGTACGATCAAAAGCTACATCACTTACATTCATATTGTATGTCACATCACATGACAGATTGTTCTTAAAACCCTGATAGCATCATGGAAAAGACTGCAAAATGTTCACTTTAACTCCAGCTCTACCACAGAATGAAAAGAGATTTTATCTGATGGTTCTACTGTAAAAAAAGTGAAAATCTCCAAACCCTGGATTGATGTTTGCTGTAGGTATTTCTGAAAATATAATTCATTCTGCCAGTCACTCTAAATGCTGAATTTGAATGTGACAGATACAGAGAAAGCTTAGGAGGCTAAGCTCAAGTGAACCTGAGTAATTGTGATGCCCTTGTTCCATCTGATCAGAGGACTTGAACTACTCCCAAGAGGGCCTTTATTTCACAACTGTGAGCGAATGTATGGAAACAAAATTCCAAAGTGATTGCTTGGCAGCAAGTAATTATTAAGTGTTTTATTATCTATGGCTGATTGTACTGGAATTTAAAATATATATATACGTGGGCTCTTCCATTTTGAGCTTATTAAACCGCATTCTAGAGCATGGAAGTGGTTACAGGTGATACAAGCACAAGTACTCAAGAGTGCACAACATCAAATGAGACGCCATTTCCATCTGTCTCTCTGAAGGAATTCTTGGAACCAATTAATAAATAGTAATAAAGTGCTTTTAAATCTAATTTAAATTGACCGGTTCAGCTTAAAGGATACTCCAAAACAAAATGAAAAGGGAGGGCAGATGCTAACGTGATGTCCAAAGACTCCCTGAGCTTCTCAGGCTAGAGGGGAAAGCACAGCTGGTGGGGACAGACAGGTCTGGACTTTTCGCAGGCTCTACCTCATAAACTCGGTCTTAATGGTTTAATTAAATCTGGTATTATATAACAAAGCATTAGTCCCAGTCCTACCGCCTATTGTACTGTGCCTTCTTTTAGAAGGGAGGTCAGTGGGATGTTGTATTGTTCCAGTAGGGTGGCTTGCCCTTTTTCAACAGCAGCAAGAGAACGATGAGCTTATTGGGGGAATAGAAAATAAACGTGTCTGCACAGTCAGAAAGAATGAGTAACTGCTAATAATAAAGAATGCATCATAATAGTCTAAAATCCTCTTATCTTCCAACATTTCTGACAGATTGGGAGTATTCTACAGTATATCTTTGGTAGGCAAAAAATGTTTTATCATATACTGTATATTTGTTTAAGGCTTTTATAATAGAAAGTTTGCATACATATTTTTCAGATTTCATGTTTGTTCATTTTCTAGCAAGAAGGCTGTAAGAAACAAGCCATTAAAATCAGCCAACAACAAATCCATGAGAGAGAGGCTCGTTAAATTGTTGTTGTCATTTTAAATGATAATGTTAATGTGATCTAAAAGCCATGCACCGCAATGACCTTGTATACAAATAATTACTTTAAGAAAACTCTTTCAAAAGGCACAGGCGGCATCATAATTTTGAGGAGGTGCAACATCAGTCCAGCTACACTGAATAGGATGCATAGCTTCAAGACCACACTGAGACGTCGTGACATTCTTCTGTATACACCAAAGAATTCATCTTGTTCGATTCCAATTGGGTTTCTGTGCACAGCACTGTATAAGGAAACAGGAGGATTTTGAGATCTGCTCTACCAATGACGCATTTTGTCTTTTTTCAAAAGCACTCAGCACACACTCAGCGGCAGGAAGGGTAGTAGAGATGGAAAGAAAAACAGCAATATAAAACTTTACGTTCAGATACTGTTAGATTGTGTACTGTATATTTAAAAGAAAAACAAAGCTTATGCTTTTATATAAATTAAAAAAAATGACTGAAGTTCTCACTTGATGTTGAACATGTCAACGTAATCACACTTACCCTCCTTAGACGGTCGTTTCACTTCAGCGCTAAGGTTGCAAACTTGCGCAGTTCGGAGCTGCGGAGTGAGGCACCCCTCAGTCTGGGCGTTCAAGGGCAGCACCACGTTATTCAGCACAAGTGCATTTTCCGACTCGCCATCTCCTAAATGCTGAGGGCAGCTGCATTTTGTGTACACTATCCCACACGACTCCACGGTTCCCTTCTCCGCCTTTAGGCAGTTCTCCAGCCACGAGCATAACACCTGGCAGCCGAACTGGCTGGGGCTCACCTTGTTCAAAACCAAAAACTCCAGCTCTGACCTCTGATCTTCCGCTCTCTTGTGTGTCACTCCAGGATAATCAAAAGGATAAACCCGGCGAAGCTGGACAAAATTCTTGTCGTACTGCAAAAATATGTAGATATTCTTGGAATCGCAAAGGTACACGATAGACTCGTTGCTCCTCAAAAGATCATTTATCTTCTCGTGCGAGTAATGATCAAATTGATAAGCCAACAGAGCGTAGTTCGAGCAGCTCATGTCGCGTTTGTAAAATTTCAGGTAGATGCTGTATTTGGTAGGATCTGGGTTTTCCAACGTCCAAGTACAGTTGGTAAAGTTCTTGGGAAACATCTCATTTACAGAGTAAGATCCATAAATGACCCCCTTGACCAAAGTGGAACACCAGAAGTCTTGGGCACCAGTTAATCCAAACATAACCAGGAGATAGGTGGAAAATATATAAATCAGCAGGTTACGAATAGCCTTCATCCTATGTCATTTGGCCTGCAAGATGGAAATAAAAATGCAAGTAACACACTAACGGATTTCAAGAAACCTAATCTTAGACATCGCACTAAACGGAATATTTGGTCCTTTTTTCAGATTGGAGTTAATTTTGCTGAGCATCCTATTTCCTTAAGAGAGCTAATATCATTAGGCTTCATTCCAGGAAAACACAACAAAAAAAACTATCTTCCCCGAATGCTTGCAGTGTAATACAATGTTTGAACACTATTTTAATATAGATTTTTTTTTCCAAAAGAAAAAACTAATTTTGGGCAAGCAGTGCCACCTCGTGGACCCTATTTTTTTAAAAATCACTTCATAAAGAATTTGATTTAAAAGATCCATGAGACTCGTTTTAAATGTTTGTTATGTAAGCTTCCCTATAATTAATTTAAAAAACGTAAAATTAGGTTTGTAATTTAAAACTTCAGTCTCTGAATACTACATAAGGAAAGTTGTGTCATTTTTAATGAGATATTGGTAGTTAAACTGAGTGTTATGCGTTGGTTAAAAATATATATTTTAATAAATCAAAAGCATCCGAGTTAAAATGTGTGATTTGTTTAGCTAAAAAATGCTGCATTTGAGGGTTGTCTTTGTCCTGCTATTTTATTAATCCCGACTTCTAACACCTTTCATTTCACTGCCTAAAATAGACCAGAACGAGTATGAATCTGCAATTGCATTATATCACCGTGGAGTAATTAGGAGCTTAAGAGTTTTTGAATAGAATGGATTGCGCAGAGAGCAAAATCTAGAATTTAAAAATCGGCAGGTAACGAGTTATCAGTTGGTTCCAGCAGAAATGGTTTATGTAATCTGGAAAACTGGTCACGTACTGTATCACTTTGCTTTTCAAAAACATTTTAATATCTTAACAATTTGTATTTCTTAGCCTTGATAATACGCTAGACAGAAGCACTGAGAATCGGTCTAAGTATAGGATATCATTCTGTGAGGAATTTTAATCGAATGGGACGAGCTCGCACACATTAAAATAAGAATTTTTCCCAACTGCTTCCGTATTTTTGCTGAAAAGGGCATTCCAGTTTGAATCATTCTCTGACTAGCGCCGAACTTCATCTGAACATCGCACGAGGTAAAAATGGAAAGGTGCCTGTACAGAAACACGCATACAGCATTCACACGTACAGGGAACAGCTAAGAAGCGTCATTCTAGAAGTCTGTAAGTGAACGCATCCACACTAATAAGTAATAATATAAATGAGCTGTCTGTTAAAAAAGAGATGGGATTTCTAAACAGATGTTAACTGCTCCATGATGCAGAACAAATGTTGAGGCCCCCGCAACATGTATCTTTGAGAAAACTCAAGAAATAATACAGCTTGACTGTCTGGTTCAATGTCGCAGCACAACGCTGTCTAATTTCGTGTTATTTCTGAAATAATGGAAATTATTGCAGTGGGAAGAGTTCGATGAGTTGCTAGGTATGGAAATCGTATTCAATGATACAGTAGCTTCACGTTTTAATCCGCCGGGCCCCGGAGTACCCCCCACGCCCAACACCAAATAACCAGGAACTCGGATTGTGAAGCTGGTTGTGATACTTGTCACTGGACATCGTCCTTTAGCTGGATCCATATGTGCATATTGCCTCAACAATGTTTCTGAGTAAAAAAAAAACAGATCTGGCCGGATAAAAAAATACTAATGCGATGCCCTGATTGCATTAATCCTGCAGGCAATGCAGTTGTATGCAGTGTCACAGCGGTGTGTAGGCGTTGAAATCCAATGCAAAGAAGATGGTGTCTCGAGACTCGTCAAATCCTCAAAATCGCATCTTTATCTTTACTGGAAGGAGCTGGCTTTCATCTACAGCACGGGCAGAGCATTTACTATCACGCTATAAGGCCGACAATTTTTTGCGTGTATTGCGAGGTTAGTTTATCTGGGACGCAGCATACAATATCCCTTACGGAATCTAAAAAAGATTCGGCTAGCTTCATTTAGATGTAGTTACGTTTTAATAAAGATATGTTCATATTTAAAAATATTTTACTTCATTAATACACGTCTATTGTGATACCGATGCAGAAAAAAGTCTAATGTAAAATTATGGTGAGTTGTTAATCGAAGGTAAGTTTTCCAGAAAACTGTATCACAAGAATAAAAGTGATAATTTCTCCTGCCTGGCAGAGGAGGATTGAATGGAACCTAGACGGCGCCATAACTCCATTCTTAGCAAATTCTAAACAGAATACGCACAGAATTTCACCTCTTAACTTCCCATTAGCCTGAGTACATTTTGTGACCATAGGCTGCATCGCAGTTGTTAGTTTTAAACTATCTGTACAGAGAAGAAAGAGGTCCAGTTATTAAGGTGTTTTTTTTTCCTTTATTGCAGACTTGGAACTTTCAAACTACGTCTGAATCTAGTGGCACGACTGAGAGCCTAAACATTTGTCTGAAGAAAGGTTTTCGCTTTCTTTAAGAATAATAATAATAATAATAATAATAATAATAATGTTACCTTGCACTCCGGAAGCTATGGCTATTTCTCCAACATACTTGCACACAATCTTCAGAAATAAAAACAAAATAAGCAGCCTTCGTGCGAATGAATACTTCCCATTGCCCACAATAAAAGTCCAGTGCCAACAAGAAGACGGTCAGGAGGCGAAAAATGCGTTAGACTCCAGTCTGGCACATTTCCTTTAATGTTTTCACCCAAAACGCCACCAACACAAGTAAAAGGAATCACCCGACACAAAAAAGGCAAAAAAAACTGCGCCTCGAATTAAAAGTGATTAGAATGAGAACAGCATTCGGCTTCACCAAAAGATACAGACAATGATATGAAACTAAAAGGGATGGACCTTTTATCCCCGCTTGTTTTCTCTCCGATTTTCTCCAGAGGAATGAAGAGACGGGCAGCAGGTAGGAGAAACCCCTGGCTGATGGAGGGAAGATGTTTGAATGCTGTGGTGTGGAGTGAGATAGGGAACCGCTCTCGCTAGCTCGCTCTCCGGGCTCCGGGACCGGGGCTGCAATATCACGTCACAGCCAGTGAGATAAAGCACGCATGGACGTTACTTGCTGCGTCTGGTACTTCTTTTCCCCCTTTTGCCACTCATTCAGCGTTTTCATTTTATTTTGTAGAAGGCAGAAGTATGCGCCCTCAGACCTGCCGGTTCTGGAACCTAAATGAGCATCGGTACCTTCATGGTCGCCCTAAAGGACTGGACTATTTTGGTGTACAGTATTTCAGATAAGGTTTGCAGACGGTGTGCGGGATTTGTGATGTCCTTCAGTTTTAATAAGACCTGGAATGGGATTCAAGGCTGAGTTCACTTGGCAAAGGTTATGGTTATGTGTTTTTTCCCGTTTTGTTGGAATTTCGTGAAGGAGGCTTTAATTTAAAAAATGCCACTTTAAATTTTTTATCCCACATTGCGCTTTATCAGCATTCAGTGTTCTCTGTGAGTAAAATATGAATATTTGTGCTGCTGTGTTTAATGTTGGGCAGGTTTACATTGCTCAATGCAGGTCTTATACATTTTGACGTTGTGACAAGGTATGTAGACTTCTCAATTGGAAAGAGCAGATTTATGCCACGAAAGGAGAGCTCCTTTTCTAATCTCAACGTGAAATTTTCCATGCCCATAAAATAGTACGGACGTTATTTATTTTGCACTTTACGCATCTCAGAATACGCGAAACACAGGCTTACAAACAAATTTGATGTTACGCGTAGATTGTACAGTTTTTAGCAAAGGGTGAGACATGAAGGTTTTATCTCATTCCCCTGTGCTGGTGCACTCTGTCTGAAAAGAACACTGGTCTGCGAAAAGGAGCTTAATTTGTGCTGGAACAGATGTGGAATACTTACAATGCAAGATGATAATTATTTTAATTTAGGAATTTGTACAAAATAAATAACTTATACAACTTTAATATTTAATAACATTGATTGTGGAAAATGAAATAGTTTACAAGTCAGTCAAGTGCTATTAACTCAGTGCAAAATATCCTCACCGTGTACTGTCTTCACCAAATTCTAGCGCTTTTTCCAGTTTTCTTGATTCAGTATAAAACAAAATTGTCATTCAGCTGTGTGGTTGGCAAACGTGTAACTGCCTGTCTAGTCAAGAGTGTGTAACACTGAGGCTCAACCCGTGCATTAATATCAGTCACGAAATACTGATTGCTCCTAGAAATCCTGTAACACGGAACAATGGCATTGATTATTGCTGATCGGTGTTCTCCTCGTACAGAAGCCGTCACATACGTGCCGGTGATTGTTCCAGATAGCTGCTTCTATCTGGAATAACATTATTCGTGTCATGAGCTGTTACATTTTTGAAAACCTATAAATATCTTGATTCTTGTCTTCAAAATGTGTACATGTATGCTTTTCAGTTGGAGTTTTTAGACAGAATGCTTTATATGCATGGGAAGGTCTTATCTGAACGACACAGTTTACTGTCGTTCGCAAGTATTGCTTCTCTTTAACTATTTCCTCCATTCTTCACTTACAATGTACTTAAATATCGAAAGTATTAAAGAAGAACAAAAGTTGACCATTTAATTTGTATTAATGAATGAACTCGTAACCTTTCTTTTTGTACGCTTTCTCGAATAACATTAGTCATTACAGCAGTTCAATTCGCGAATTTATTGTTCTAACGGTGACCTAATAACATGACATTAAACACTATTAATGACACCTCCGTTTCCATGTTCTCTTTACCCCATGTGCTTTTCCAAAATTGTGAATTTTCGAAATTATTGATATGTAGATATGCTTGTCTTTGTATATGTAGAAGCACATACAGTATATGTAAGAATTGTGAATAAAACTTCTGTACTCCCTACAGAACAGATTGATCTATCATCGTATGAGGTGTATTTGGGACCACTGGAGAGTCATTATTTCTGCCTAGGACATCTAGGTAGTTCAGAAGGGGCTTCTGTCTGTACAGTATGTGCCTATTGGCATCCATCCACAGAGGGCAGTATTTTTATGGGAGACAATACCCTCAACTCACACAGCCAGTGCAGTGCAAAGTAAGTCGAGGTTATACAGGGTTTTCTGGTCTTCACCGTAGGCTAGAGATTACTTACCAGTAATCTTACTGGTTTAATTACCAGAGATTAATTACCAGTCCTGCAGGTTACCTGGGCCATGGTCAGTACCTCCATCCATGCCATTGGACCTGACTTTTATCATGCACACATCATGACAATATGACCTACAATCCCAAAGACTGTGTTTGTTTGTCAGATCATTTGTGAACTCATTGCTGCTTTGCATAATTGCAGTAGTGCAGTATTACAGTCTTTTCATTCTGCTAGCATTGTGAATAGTTCCAAAACATAAACATTTTCATACAAGCTTGAATGCTTATGTACTTATAAGTGGATCTTTGATATTTTTTATATGATTTATGCTAAAGATTCATGCACTTTTTTCAAACTATGGGATTTGGGGAAAATGGTTCCGGAGATGTCTTTCATTTTGAGGCTGTAATCAAGTACAGGATCTGCTGAGGTAATGCAGGAACCACACTACAAGGAAGAGCTACAGAACATGTGCAGTAAGAGACATATGTTGCACCTATGATAAAACATATGTCTGCGTTTGTTTCAGTACTGACTGTACTGCATTATTCTGGCAGGTTTGACTACAGATGTTTGGCAAGTAAACAGCATACCACTTGTAGTCTAAACATTTTTTTAGTCATAATGTGAGGTAGCTACAGTATTTTTATTTATCCAACCTTAAACAAATTAATAACATGCACACTTTGATTTGCACAGCTGTTGATCAAATAAGCAAAAAAAATGCATTTTTATTTTTAGAGTTAGGGTAAATTAAAAATACTGTTCCATCTGTTTGTAAACAAGAGTTATTTCCTCAGATACTGTGTATACAGTATTTTGCAGATAATCTGGGGTTTAATTAATTAGGGAAATCTAAGATCTGAGTAAAACCAATGAAGAAAAGTATGGTACATGAAAACCTTTCCCTGTGGCGTATTAATGAGAGTGATCTAAAACATCCTTAGTGGACAATGAATAGACATGCCAATGTTTTCCAGTTGGTATTAAAATGATATGACTGAATGCCATTTATGCATTTGTGGGTATAGCATGTAACTTAGAAACCACTTCATTCATGGCTTCTGAGCAGCTCAACCAGTGAAGGTGCTCTCTTGATTGCAAGTTGAGATTTATGATTCAGATATCACAGCTCTGAGCCCGGGTCATGTCACTGCCTGATCATGACTGGACTCCCCAGTTCAGCACAGTCATCACAACTGGCTGGGCACCAGGGATAGGATAGGATTACCTGGCCAGGTCTCTCTTGGCTCCTGGCCACACCTGTGGCTTCCTGGTGTTTGCAGGCTCGCAGTGTTGCAGGTCAGAGCTGCATGTCACCTCCAGTGTTTGAGGAGCCTACTGCATTGGGCTGTGTAGCCAATGGCTTGTTTAAAGATGAGTCAGAGAACTCTGTATAAACTCTTGATTTCTTCTTCATTCTCCCCAGTGTGTGGTTGCAGGTTTGTAATCAAGACATGGAAAGTACACAACAGGCAATTCCAAACTGGGTAGTTCTGTAACACAAAACAGTGACTCTAAAAATAAAAAAAAGTGTTTTTTTATGTCTGTATCCTTTTACAGATAGAAATGTAGGATTTCTGTCTCAGTTGCCTGAAAAGGGAAACATCAAGCAAGATTTGTCAGGGAACTTGATTAACCTTTAGTTTGTAACTGGTCTCAACCCTAGTAGAGCCCCAATTCCTCATGTTTTTAGCCTGGAATCAATGGATTGAGATTAAAACTATAAGATCACATATGTCTCCTAGACCAGGGCTAGAGGCCAAACAGGACTGGGATTTATTGTTTGACTACCAAGCAAGTTTAAATATTTATTATCCCTCAGTTTGACTTTTTTCATGGTTTGAAGGTGTATCTATAATGTAATGCATGTATGGAATACTACTCATTTTGAAAGAAACTCTGAAGCAAGCAAAGTAAAAGGTATTGTAAATTTGGTAACTAAAATCCATCTTCCAATGTGCAGTCACCATTGTTCTTTATAGTCTAAGTAAAAATACATTTTCTTCTTCAATTATCTCTACAAATAAGGTTAATTTATACAAAGTAAACATAATTTAGACATTTGATTTTAACTGTTTTGTAAAGTTGATACTTAATAATGCTATGGCACCAATGTATTTTTTATTTCATTCAGACCCTTGGAGCATGTACACCTTTAGTAATCAGAGTAATGCAATTAGAAGTGTTTCTGGTTGTTTGTGTTTATTCAGCAAGAAAATCATTTTGTGCAACATAATTTTGCAAGTTTTTTCTTTAAAATCCTTAAAATGTTTGTTCTCGGGAAAGTGGTCCAGCCTTGAGAACGAAGTCCCTGTAGTAATGAGATACGTATGTAATATGGGATGTGCTTTCTCTAAAAGGAACAGGAGCTAAGCCCTGCAGTTCAGTTCATTCCTGATTGAATTTGAATTGAGTCTTTGTCATTATGCAAGAATGACAGAAGGGGTGACATCCAGTAGACTGGTGTCAAGTTTGCGTGAAAGCAGAGTTAGCTGGGGTTTCCTTGTTTTGCCAGATTCCAGTGACTCCAGTAGCTGGCTGTTACACCTTTAGACAGTTTAGAAATTCTCATCTTTCAAATTCACTTTTCATGACTGTAGAGGATAATGAGGAGCCAATTATGCTAAGTATTGTAAAGGAAAAGATTATTACTCTGTTTGGTGGTCACATTATTTTATACCATGTTTTCAACATTAATAAATAAGGTAACATATTATTATTATTATTATTATTATTATTATTATTATTATTATTATTATTATTATTATTGCGTTCAAATATATTTTTAAAAGGTAGTTTTACATTGTGTCTGAGAACTGATAACATGCCTCGGAGGACATGCGCCTGTGTCTCCAATTGTCATTATTCAGAGCTGGAGTGCAACACCTGACAAGGCTGAACAGCACTGGTCCATCACAATCACAAAACAGAGAACATGAGTTGGCAGTTATGATGGCTTTTAAAAAAATACAGAAATCAATGCCAAATCCCACAGTCACAAAAGACAAGACTCAGACCATTCCACACATGAGCCTGTTTTTTCAGTCATCAGAGTCAGCTAACATCACATATTGCAATTGCAAGCATAACAAGTGTACAAGGCCTATGCTTAGAGATATCCAACTAGCTATACTAATGCTTCTAAACCTAAATGTATTTCAACTGCAAAAAAACATTCAATTAGAATTCAAGCCTAATAAATGTTTGAATATTAACTCTATATCTGATCAAAACATGACAGCAAATATAACTGTCTTACCAACTTCGCATTCCACGTAGAGAAATGTGATTGGATAAAGAACTTTAATTAAATGCTTTTGTAACCACGATGGTGTTTTTCTTTAAAATACTGTAGATCTAGGCTGAAATAGTCAGAGGTTCACTGGCAAGGTTTTTCAGTGGGACAAATGACTGCATTATTTGTAGTAGGTTTTGCAGCTGATGTTTCATTTGGAGAATATTATTAAAATTGAACACATAAAAGTGTATCAATTTAAATCATCCAAGTCTTATAGTGTTTAAGCGATTTCTGACTATCTTACTCATTCTTTGCAGGATATTATTTTGGCATGTCTGTGTCAGAATCTCTTGCCTCACTCTCACAGTGGAGCATCTCTGACTTACAGCCATCCCACATGCTGTGTCCATAATGAAGGGCTGGGTGCTCAGGGACTGCTTGGCTTAGCCAAATAAATTGGAACGAGAGCACTATCTGCTTGGTAAGCTTTATTGAGAAATTAAATTACTTTAAGTACCTTTCTACCAAATTATTGTTTTAAAAATGATACTCTGTGCCTGTCCTTTGTGAAAATATTTGCAAGTGCAGTGTATCTGTTGAATGTGCTATTTGGGCACAAGTCTAGTACATCTTAAAATGTTCCAATTGCAGCACAATTAGGATTTTTATCAGCACCTGGGAACATTCAGAAATTGTTAGTTTGTTAAAAATCTTTATATTACGAAGCTTATAGATGTACTGTAGACGTCTTCACCAAACTGAGCAAATGGTTTCTAAAATGAAGTGAAACAGACAGAGATGTAGAACGTTTTTTCAGTGTATCATAAACGCTATATTGCTGAATAAATTGGGTCAATCTCTTGAAACCCAAATGGAATATAAATATGAAATATTAATTTAGAGACATAGTGTAATCTGAATGGAAAATGAGTAATTGTCTGTACTCATAAGAAGAAATAAATAGGCTGTCATGTTATATTTGCATATAATCTCAATAACCATATTTTACTTCATGAATTTTCCCAAACACGGAGCCTAAATTTTATTCCACTCCTGCAATAGCCTACCTCTAGCCAAAATTATTTTGTGAGATTCATATTAATTATCACCTAGTTAACATTATAGGGCAGAAATTGGCTTGATGATTGATTGGAGGTTTGGGTAGCCCTTTGGTTATTCCCTTTCCAGAATCAATTGGGGCTACATCATGTTATATTTCAAAGTCAAGTAAGACCAATCAATTACACACAAACAATATTACTAAAAATAGTTTATTCATTAAAAGCGTATTAGTGACATAAGAAGATGAGGCTTGTGTTATATAAAACATTATACTGTATTATGTGGTAGACTTTGCAGAAGCCATACAGTGCAATAAAACATCATTCTCTTTTAATTTTAAAAGTTTTACACCTGATTTTCTTTCACATTTCAGATTTTTAAGATGTCAGACAAGATATCAATCTTCTTTGATTTTTTTTTCCTTTCAATGGTAACTGTGTGAAAGCAATAGAAAGAACACATTGCTCAAAAACTGCTTTCTTATTATTTTTAGTGATGCATGGTAAGTGAGAGAACAACTACAGTATCAGTAGAAATGTTATTTTAACAGTCTGCCACTAAATTCACCATCTGAATTTAAATCAGTATCAATAAATCTTAAAGCTTGTAAAGAGTTTAACTCATAGTTTGTGTATTCTTGAAGAAACTGTCCCATTTTTTATTTTTTCAAGAAGAACAATTGCATAATTATCATAGAAGAGATTTCTTTGAACTTTCCCACATGAATCTTAACAAAGAGGTTGCCATGATTCATCAAGACATCAAAGAAAATGCCAGATTCCCAACATTCTTGAAAAGACTCTTGGAATTTAGTTTATTGATTGTTTAACATCCTTACTTTTGTGAGTGTGAGTGATGTGGGTGGAAGGGTGGATAGATTAACCCAGTTTCAGTAGGTTTTAACATTAGATTTAAATAACATTCATTTTTTTGAATATGAAGATTACTAGGCATCCCCTGCACTGACTAAATTGAAGATGGACTGTGCATAGATCTACCTCTGATTTGCAAGCTTACAAGATGCCATAATAATTTTCCAACACACACTGGGTCGAATTCTTGGTAAAAGCAGCATCCTGTTAAAGGGCTGTTTGACCAATTAGCTCCAAAACTAGTTTTATAGTGACAATGCATAGTCACATGTGTTTGCTGCACAAGACAACAAAGGCTGCCATTTTGTTTTAAAAATTTAAACTTTCATTGTCTTGGGAGCTGATGCACTGAAAGAGCTGAAACAAGTCTTGGCAAGTTTCCTTACACCCAGTCCTGATCCAGAATTGTACAACAGCACTAGATCATCGCTGCCCACCCTATAGGTTCAGTTCTTTAAAAACTGTTTGGCCAAATAAAGCCAAACTTGGTAGGTATCATTTTAATAACAATGTAATTACAACATGGTGAAATATCCCAGGATTTCTGCCTTATCACCATTGTCTTCTTTTCCTGATACACATCCCTTGTGACAAAAAACATCTGTACAAAAACTGTTTGGTCAATTAACTACAAAAATGTGTCAGTTAAGTAGTGACAATGTGTAATTACCATACATAGTCATAGGCATACAGTATGTAGAACAGGAGCTCCTGCTTAGACCAAGACGGATACCTGACTGTGATGACGGAGTCCTGCGATATAAGCAACTGCTAGACTTCAAATTAAGTCAACTGATCAACTTCAAATAAAATGTGGTAGGTTTCATTACATTAAAACTAAAAACGTTTCTACAAAAGCAGAACTATGATTAGGAGATTTTGCAAGCTTTTAAATGAATCTGCTCTATTTAAGGGACTCCATATTTATTGTATATTATTTGTCATTAATTTGTTAAAAATAAGACTTCTTGAGTATATGAAAAAAATGTCCATAAAAAGTTCACCAAAAAAAGCAGTTTCTGAACTCTTACTTATCTACAAAAGATCAAACAACAACAGAATTACACTTGGTTTCTCTTGAAAATGAATTATTTTCTCTTGTACAAGGCAAAAGATTTTACTTGTTCTAACAACTTCACCCTTGTCAGTACTCCTCGAGATGAAAAGCAAAAGTTAAAACATCAGGATCCAGAGATGTTGCAGGGTTGATTAAGGCCTTAGGAGTTCTATAATTTTAGAACAAATCATAAATATTAAAGTTATTTAACTGAGAATTAGTCAATTCAAATTATGAAACAATGGAAGCATATGAAAATAGCAAAATTAAAATATTCAAAATTGAATCAAGCTATGTGAAACTCAGGGTTTTACTTGAAAATGATTATAAAATACTATATTTTCATTTTCTTTAATGAGTCTCTTAAAAAAAACCTTCCAGGATAGTGTATGCATTATTGATCACAAAACTTGCTAATTGCTGCTGATAGTTATTTATTCCCTATGCTTACGTTTAATTAGTAATACATTAAAGGTTATAGTGGTTTCTTTCTAAGTAGATCAGATAAAATGTGAAGTTAAACAAGTTTATCCTTCCCTTTAATCTACAGAAGACTGGGGTCAATAATGTTACCTGTTGGCAGATTTCTCTTGAAAATTGCCCTTTTTATTTTTGAAAACTCTCCTGATACTCCTGATATTTATTGGTGTGATTTACTAGTAAATGTGATATAACCGCTGAGAAAGGGCCAGAGAGTCAGAACCAAGAGGTCTCAGGATATTGCCTTTCGTCTGCAGGAAGACAGGCGTTTAATTGCAGTTGAGCCTCCCCTTGTGAACAGTGTGTCTCACACACAGTGGAGCAGAGCTCTAGAGTCTGGCTGGTTTGCAGGTATGTGCGTAGAATTCCATTTAACTCAGATTTTTTTCTAATGCATGTGGCTTTATGCACACAGACATCTGACTTAAGTAAATAAAAACTGAAATGGGTCTTATTTGGGAACCACACACAACACTGAAATGCTGAATTACTGTATACTTTGTATGAGATTGTCTAGTTACCGAACAATATAATGAGCACAGTGGCCTTGTCTTCTTACATAGTAGTGTCATCTATCCTTACATTCTTATAAAAATTAGTTGTCTAAAGGTAGGTGTTCAGATAAAGATTCTCTTTGCACAGGCTCTCATCTGGGGTCTCACATATGTGTCATGCTGTGGGGAAAACACCTTGTGGTTCTCATGGATACCTTACCTATCTGGGCAGTGTTTGAAGCATATTGTGCAGGCTACATTCCTCTTTTCTATTACCTGTCTAGTTGTGTCTTCGATCCACATGAATTAGGCAAGGGATAATGGAGATGTATGATGCAAAGTATCGAATGCAGTCCCACTGAGCAGCTGTGGACTCCGTCCACAGACCATTATGAGCTCCCTGTACAGTAAGTGGTACTGTATGGCTGTCTCTGGACAGAGGTCTCCTCCTTCCCTTCATACAGGATGTTAAAATTAGCAGCTGTGTTTACCATATTAAGTTATCTACTGTAACGTGTCGGTTTACCTGAATCTTTCATGTTAAGGTAATTTTTAAACGTTTTTAGTTTTATGCCACGTGTTTACATTTCCTTCTGACCAATTTTGACCAAAATATTCTGAAACAAATTATATTTAATTATTATGATGTAATATGGCAGTAACTGATTTTGTAATGCTTATTGGATTTTAATACAGTTTAGTTACAGTAGATAATTTAATTTAGTGTATTCCATCACTACCTAAGCCCCTTGCTTCATCATGACAAGTTCTTGCTCTTTTGAACTGAGACCCGCTAGACATGTTACTTGTTTATCTGTTACCTGTTGAGAGCTTGCAAAGGAAACAGACATATGTGTATATAGCCAACCAAAAATGACAATTTGAATATTTCCAAATACAAATTAAAGCATACACTACTGACCATTGATTTCCATTAAGACAAGTTCTATAAATGAATACATTAGTCATGTCTCCCACCTAGCAACACAGTAGATCTTTCAGTAGATTTTCAATCTGACATCTCAAGAATGTGACATTTTAGAGTTCATGATTGCTGAATTATTCATTGCTAAATAAATCATATTCAAACAAATAACAGTCTCCTTGCCTCAGCCCTGCTTTATAAACTGCGACTGTCACATTTATATAACCAGCTACTTATAAACATGTTGGTGTATTTCCATACCAAAATAATCTCTAGTCTGCTAATGGAGGCCCTCATCTAAAAAAAGAGAACGCAAGAATAAAATAAGATAATCCATAACCTGCTTTAGACAAAATCCTGGTTTTAATGATCTTTTAGCTGTTTGTACAATATTTAACAAATTAAAAATTATTTCAAATGATTATACCAGACAAACAAAAGTTCACATTCTTGAAGTAGTATTTTTAACCTAAAATAAACCTAAATAGTATGAAAAAAGTCAAATAGTATTATGAAATCAATATTTTAAAATCTTACTTGGGTCTTGAGAATTATCCTGATTTTATGAATGAAAGAGCTGCTCAGACTGTAAAAGGGCCAACATGCTTTGTATTGCCTCATGATACTTTCAAGGGTGAAAGACCATTAATCACATGATCTTAGGCCATGACTGCATTCAGGCTCCCATCAAAACATATGTTTAACTTCCAAGCAAAAATCGCTTCACTCTGATGTTAGTGTGTCTTTGCATTGTACTGTGTCTTAAGAACACGTCCATCCTCTCCTTTGAACGGTGCTCAATTCTGAATGGTCTAATGGTCCTGGATTTGATTCCAGGCTGTGTCCATTGTGTTCGGTGTGGAGTCTGCATGTTCATTCACATTGGATGGGTTTCCACTGGGTGGTCTGATTAACCTCAACCTTCCAAAGACATGCTAGTTAGGTTACCTGGTATCTCTAAGTTTTCCCTGTTTGCATGAGTTGCAGTACACTAGCATCTGTTCAGTTTCCAGGACAGTCAAGTAAAAGAAATGACTGATATACTAAATAAGTATTTCACTCAGGTATTCACTAAGAAAGAAGTCAACAACATGCCTCAGGCAATGGAAGGACAAAGTTCCTTTAAAAAAAATAGCATTAGTATAGAAGAGGCAGAAGTGTTTCAGGCATTCAAGCACTTAAGGTTAATAAATCCCAGGGGCCTGATAGTATCTTACCAGTTCCACTGAAGTAAAGAAGACATGTTTTTCTTAAGTCATTGAAGTAACTCTTCCAAAAGTCACTCAAGACAGGGGAAATTATCCATGGAATGGGGAAATTGCTAATGTGGTACTCATCCATAAAAAGGGTGGCCAAACTAGAACAAATAATTATAGACCAAAACGTTTGACTTCTAATGCATGTAAAGTTATTGAAATATAATCAGAACTAAATTACAGAATCGGATTTATAAAAATAACACCCTTTATGAAGATCCTGCCTAAATAATGTGTTATAGTTCTTTAAACAAGCAACACACAGACTAACCCACACAATATGGTGCATATGATATGGTGTAGATTTTCAGAAGGCTTTTGGAGAGAGATCACAGATAAGGGGTTTATGCTCTTGGTGATTTAGTTAATGGAGTACCACAGGTATTTGTACTAGGATCACTAGCCTTCCTGATTTATATCAATTATTTGGATTCTGACATAGCTCCTATAGTTGACTCAAGTTTGCAGAAGATATGAAAATAGAAGTATTAGCAAACACTAAAACAAGTCAATAAAATTCAAAATGATTTAGATCAAATTCAATGCTATGTAAACACCTGGTAGGAGACTTATTGCAGACAAATGCATGGTTTTGAATTCAGGTAGCAAAAATACAAATTGGAAATGCTGTGCTACAACAGGTTACGTATGAGAAAAGCTTAGGTGTTTATGTTGATATTATTTACATCTTGTATTCAATGTTGATAATGAATAAAAAAGGCAAACTAAATTAGGATATACTGTATAGATTAATACCCATTTTTTTTCCTTATTGAAAGAAAACATAATGATGCTTATCTGGCAGTTATGGCTTACATAAGATTACTAACTTCACTGAACAGCTTTATGTATGAATTAAATTTGTATCAGTTTTTGCCTTCACATCAAGAACTTTATTATACATTAAGAAATGTGATTAATGAACAATCAATTTATAAGCAGCTCTGATTTTTTTACATGGGGAAATGAACAATACAATAACATAGGGGTCTCCATCTGAGATCTGGAAGAGCCCCAATCCAGCTAAACGTCCCTTACACATCCCTTGATTCTAAAATGCAAAGCACAGTGAAGGTCTACCAGGTTTCCAAACTAAAAGGATTTAATGAGCTTTTCTACTGTCCAGATAACCTGTAAAAAACATTGTTTACAACTGTATTCATGTTATCCCTGTAGATACTCATGCAGAGAGAATCATACCAGAGTGCACTCCCCAAGTGCTGTCAACTTCTACAGGAGACTCAAATGAAAGATTTTAACTTCTGTATCTGACCCTTGACACTGCAGGGTAAATAAGGAAAATATTTAATGTAACTTGACAAAATCTTAATGCTAACTTGACCCAAAACCTTTGTCATCCTTTGTGCTACAGAGTTGTGTAGCTTATTTATATATAATGATTATGAATAAATAAGGTTGTGAGAGCATCAGAGTCAGCTCCTCCTGGACAGATTGTTGCTTACAATAGTTCTCACCTGGTGTATAGTGAGGAGAAATCATCTTCTTGAATATTACCTTCAAGTGGGGACCGTTTCCCTTCTCATGCTCTTGAAAATCTTCTAGACTGAATCACAACAGGCTGAGGTTAAGACTTTTGTTAGTTTTCTCCTTCCACTGTGGTTTAATTCTCTTAACATATTAATAGGTTATAGCATCTAGTGATGAATCATTTTAAACAGCCTGCAGATTTCTTTGTCCAGTGAGTGGAAAAAATTACAATGAAAATTGCACCATACATGGGACCGGCAATGCGTTTAAGTGAAGTCAATGTAAGGGCAACTTTGACATTCCATCACAGCTCTGCTTGAGATAATATTCCAGCATACACTGTGTAGACCAATGGGAAGAAAGCGGGTAGTGAAATAAAGAATGAGCTGGTGTCTGAAAAGATTAATTATTACTGCTGTCGGACTTGCCTCTGTAAATGAATGAACACAATCAATGTGGTGTACTGAACCTCTGTGAGCCTCTTGCACAGCTTTTTACTGCCACTGGGTTATCCTTTAAATTGATTACACTTGATTTTATTAATACAGCAGATAGAAACAAAGTCTTCACTTAAAACAAAACATTAACCAATTAAATTACATTGTTGTAAAATTAAAAACACGACCAATTACAATGTGATGATTGCCTTTTTTCTGTAGAATTAACATGTCTGAAAGAAGCATTTTCTTACCGTTATGGTTTGTTATTTAAAAGAGGTCCCGTTTCAAGTAAACAAGGCTTTTGTTTATTATTTCAACAGAAGTCAGTTTATTTATTTTCTTATTATTCCTAAAAACTCATTCCCTCTTTTCAGGTTTTCTTCTGGGATATAATAAAATACAGCAAAAACACACGTTATAAAATAAGCAGTAAAATATTAAATTTATGAACTCTTCACTGCAGAGTTTTCCAATATGTTCGCCTACAATGCTTGTGTGTACTTCTGTTGTTCATGCTTCAGTAGGCTGAGCTCCCACGACATCAGCATGCATTGATTGATAACACCATTTCAAGATCTGGACAAGTCACTCATTAAACATTCTTCCACTGAAGTACTTCCAGCCTTCTGCTACATGTTTGTAATCACATCTGACAGATTTGTAGGTGGACAGACAGACTTGTGATGGATAGATAGATTTACTGGATACATGGATAGGTATTTCTTCAGAAAGCAGAAAAAAGTGATCAGAAGCTATGGACACAAAGAACGGTATACATGTGGAAAAGCAAGGGAATGGTTGTCCAGAAAAAAAAAAGTATAACTAAATGACTTTCTGCCTTTGTTTTCTAGCCATTGTTACTTTTATCATTGTATCAAATAAGTGTTAAAGGGAAAGTGCTTTCCAAGCTTCAGTGGCGATTCAGTCATGTGGAATTAATTTCCTGACAGTCACTGAATGCACAAAAGCTACTCCATAGCCACTTAGACAATGAAGTGAGGACTCGAAGAAAGAACTGCACTCACTGCATTGCCTCTCTTGACTGCAAAACTTCTGCTCACAAAGCAAGCTGCCTTAATGGTGAATGGACATCACAGTCATAAAGAGATCTGCTTGGATGGGCAGTTTGGTCACAGCCATTTCAGCTTAAGAATAGCTAGTTTCATATGAAATTAACCTGAAGGAAAATCTGTAAAAAGCTAACAAATAAGATATGAAACTGTAGTGTCTTTTTAATTGGTTAGGTATATACTGTAGTTGTTCCTGATTACATAACACCAGAAATGTTAAAAAACTAAAATAAGACGAAAAAGATATGGCAATGCCTTTGGTAATTTATATTTTATCAAGATTATTGATCATTTTCTACAGTCAAAAGGTTAATTGTGATTGTCAGGGCAAGATGCTTGGATATGGCTCTTTGGATAGCGAGCAATAAAAAAGGTAACCTGTTTTTACTGCCTCCTACAGCACTGCACAGTAAGGACAACACAAACGTAAACAACAATTAATCATACAACCTTGGTGATATATAACTGCAGTCAGAGATTACACCTCAGCAGAGAGTGACTTCCATGAGAGTAAAACCATCATCTGTACTAGCAAAGCATATAACATACTTAGACATGGATATCTGTGCCTTATTTGCAGTAAGATGTCTATTGGGCTCTCACCTGGGGCTTCGTTATCTGTGATCTAATTCTCCTGTCATGAGTCAAAGCAGGTGTCACAAACAAAGCTAAACATGGGAACAAACTCAGAGACAAGGCTCGAAGGGCCCAGAGCTCAAACTCAATGACAGAGCCCCAGACTCTCTCAGGTCCTAGTATTTATTCTGAAGAGCACCTGGAACAGCTCGTAAACCGACTCCGGGTGCTCCGGCTCTCCCGCTGATCAGATTCTGCGGCGGGCGGCAAAGGGAGACGGGTTCACGATGATGTCAACAGCTGCCGCGATGCAGACAAACTGGAGATGATTCAAAGCAGAACACAAATATAAAGCAAAGTCAGTAATATATAGAGAAACCCAATCTAAATTAACCAAACAATACTAAGAAAAAAAATATTTGGTTTTATTTTCAGTGGCTACCTGCAAAGCATCTTATTGTAATCTGATTGTGATGGAAAGCATTCACAAATATTGATTTAAATTAGGTTTATGTGAATAACACGTAGTGTTGGTGCATTTGTTTCAGACTGCTTTTGACTTCTTTACCAATCACAAAGAAAAACTTCATGTATATGAAATAGTATAGTAGCACAGAATAATTAGATATAACATTTTCTTTATTCATCTCAAAAGCCAATGATTAAAACTTTTGTGCACTATATTTTTAACTAATTTTATATCTTCTATTGCTCAAAGATTTGCATCTTAAAAATGTGTTCTCTTACATTATTTTTAGGTCTATGTGGGACCTCAGCATATTTGTAACATAAATTGTGGAAAAAAAAAGTCAGTCCTAATGAAAAAGGTAATATGTCCAGCTTACAGCAACTTCATATTCCTGGGAATCGATGTTTTCAAGTATTTGTTTCCAATATAATAAAGGGAATGAGGTACATCATTTATCTTCCGTTAATGACTTGTTGACACACTTACCAATGTAGTCAGGGTTACAATTACAAAATACATTAGTCTGAGTATTATCAATTTAGTGCAACAATTAACAGAAAACATTTGTTTACACGATTCTTATTACAAAGTGAAAACCTGTAAGATTTCTCAAGAGGTGAAAGATATTCATTAATGAATGTAGAGATCAAGAACCAGAATCAGAAATAAAGTATTAACCTTGTGCTCTCCAATTGTTCAACCAGTAAAGCTGGTCATTCAGATTTTAGGCTGACCCCATGGTGCAGTTGGAGTATTGTTATAAGCAGACTGACTAGGATTCCCTAGATGGCGTGGCAGAATTGTCCAAGTGTAATTGGAGTCCAGTGAATTAGCTCTGGTTTATCATACAGACCCCTGTGTCTTGTTGGAATTTGAAAGGTTATCATTAAGAGGCACATTTTGGAAATATACTGTACAATGGTCTTTGCAGTGTTCAGATTGTTCAAATGGATTAACTGTAAACTATATTGCAAATTAAGGGGGGGGGGGGGGGTTATAAGAGAAAAATAACTAGTATTTAAAACTTCTGAAAAATTGTATATACAGTATGTAGTGTCTGAAAAACTTAACATCATTTTGTATTTAAACTGAATCTGATCTTGCATTTAAATTAGTGTAACCATTTGAAATACATGACATTTATTCAGATTTAGTATTGATCAAACACTTTTTAATAATTTGTTAAAAATGTACAGTACGTTGATTAAAATAAACATACTATTAATTAATTAATAATTAATAATGAAACAGTCTATCCCAGACATGCAAGGTGTGACTATGAGCACATAGCTGCTCTCATCCTGGACAGGATATTAGTCCATTGCAAGACTGTAGAGAGAGAGATAATACCGTGTAACCAATTAAACCTAGTTAGCATATCTTTGGAAATACAGAAAAATCTGATTCACCTTGTAGAAAACATGCAAGCTCTGCATAGATGCTCAAAACTGGAAAAAAAACACAAGACCCTGGAGTTGTGAAGCACCAGTACTAACCATCACACATCCATGCTACCCAACAGCACATTTAAATGTATACAAAGATGGAGGAAATTGTATACTACTCAGCTTTTGATAGTCAGACATTTCAACAAAAGGGAAATTAGACATTTTTTGATACATGAAAAGATAATAAAAGAGCTCTACAGCGCCTCAACCAGTTAACACACTTGCTGTACATGTGAAACCCAAGATCCGAAGACTAAAACCTACTTGCATCCTGTCCTACCAGAACCTTTCCTGTAGTGTTCTTACCTGCCCGTCCAGCCCTGTCTCTTGATCCTGTCAGTATTCTCCCGGCTAGCCATTTCTTACTTTTCCTTGGCAAACTTTTCCTCCAAAAAACACAGGGCTCCTCCAATTGGATTCCTTGCAAACATTGAGACATGGCGGTCAGCAGCCGTGAGACATGTCATAACAAAAGTAGGTTGAAATGAGACACACCTAGTGTAATTAAATAACTGGTAACCAGAGTTAGTGAACTTCCATACAAGTATTAGTGAGCTGGTGTATTGTATATAAGCAGTTAGCAGTAAACAGTTAATGGGTCTGTGACCAGGCTCTAGAAAGTAATGAGTAAATAGTCTTGATAGTATGGTTCGCTGTTCCCTGTGCTGTAGCACCAGCCGACTGGTGTGAACCCTCTGTGGGGGAGAAAGTGTGACATGTTTGAGCAATCAGACTGGCTCCTGCTGTGTCAGGGGCACAACTGGTTTTTAATGAAGTCCGAAAACTGTGTCCCTGGCTAAACAGGATCAGCAGGTGTAGTCGAATGATGAGTAAATGGTGGTTTTGAAGATCTTGATTTTGGGAAGACAGATTAGTGTCGAGAGTCAAGACTAGTGAGGATTATGAATAGGAAGCAATCAAAGAAAACAAGATAAAGTGATTTGCAGAACTTGGGTATTATGCTCCAGTGTTTCATTATGGAAGGCGAGTACGAAAAGGTTAAGTAAATTTCAAGGTAACATGAAAATCTGAGTGAAGAACAGCTAAACACTGGACCCTGCAGGTTCTCCTAAAAGTAGATCACTGGAAGATCTAGGCACCCACAGGGGTTTCTTACACTAAAACACAAAAAAATTCAAAGTGATGCTGGCTAAGAACTGCAATTCATGATTTATGTATCAGTCTCATCTTACTATTTGGTGTCATCAGCAGGTAAGGAACAAAGCATTCAGACCCACAGGCATTTTTCTCCAGTAAGAAAAAAAATGTACAGATAATTTAACATGAGTGTAAACCAATATTGCCTTAGTAATAAAATGTACTACAGTCCCACTAAACATCAGATAAAGTATTCAATATTTAAACATAAATAATTCTAACAATCTCACAAAGATGACATCTAAATACAGATAAAACCTCTCTAAAACAGGCCTACTTCCATGACCTAAAAGCACTTTGCAGAGTAGAGGGCAAACATGTAAATTTACCAAAAAAAAACGGCAACCCAGGATATCCCATACAGTCTGCAAAAGGGTCTTTTTGTTGGTTTCCCATAGATACTTGAATGAGATTTATTTAGCAAAAGACACTTGTTCCAGGGAAAAAGCAAAGATAAAATTATATGCCTGTTCTTAGGGTTGTACAAGCTATGTTCCTCCACATTTCTATGTGCTCTTCTGTGCTCTCACAGTTGAGATGTTAAATACAGAAACATGAGTGGTGCATAAGCTGAGTAGGGGTACAGGGAAGATATAGAGTGAATGCTGAAATAGAGTGACAGAGGAAAACAAAGGAGGAAGGAAAAAACAGCACACCACACCACTTACCAATTAATGTACAATTATAGCCTTCTGCCTATACCCATTAGACATCAAATTGAAAAACTGCAATCCTTAATAAATGTATTCAAGTTGGGTTCTTCTGCTTCATCATCAAAGTGAATCATTGATGGTCTTAATTTGATTTAAAACTGATCTTTAGTCAAAGACAAATATTAAGTTAAAGATCAGTCATGAATTATATGCCAGACAAGGCTAGTCCATGTTCTCTGTCTGAACTGTTTTTGCTATGGAGAAGGATTGCACGTAAAGCTGGCAGTCTATAATGATAACAGCAACAACATTCTCTTCTTCTAGATTTACAGTAGCATCTTTGGTGTTTTTTTCTTCTCTATAACTCCACGTTATACTGATTTATTTGTTACTCACAGGAGGTGGACACAATAATACAAACACCTATTGAAAGGGAATCATATTTTGAAGTAACTGAATTGCAGTTCCCTGTATTTGATAAACCATTTAGAAAATAGATGGGTGGATAAATTGACATTTGAAAGGATGCCGCACATTTCATATTAAAACTGATTACTATGTTTTCACTATTTAATTTGTCTTAAAATCAACACTTTAAAATGCAAGTTCATAAAGCAACATGAGAGATGGAACAGATTTGGAAAAACATCAGATAGTTGGTGCCCTAAAGTGCAGGTGCATCAGTCACAGAATCAGCACATTTAAAGCGTCAAGGGAAACTGTTGAGAATCATAACATTACATATGCCAAACAAGGGAAAACAGCAAGAGGGGTCACAAGTTGAAGTGCATCATTAGGGAAAGGCAGACATTTAGCAGGATAGTGGATAAAACCATAAAACAATAGTTTCATGAATTAACTAATAATCTACAGCTCTGTGATTCAGTCTCAACAAAAACTGTATATTGTGAGCTTCACAAAGCTTGTATTTATGGTAGGGCTGCCATTCAGAAACCAATTTTAACTAAGGTCAAACTGCAGCAGCACATATCCTCGATGAGTAATTGTTTTTTTTTTACTCTTTCCTACATCTGGACTGGTTTATGTTTGGAGAAAGCAAAAGGAACCCTTCAGCCCACACTGCCTGTTCCTAAAACATGGTGGCATATCTGTTATGGTATGGTACTTCCATCCTGTGGGAGTCTGAGTTACAGACTCAGGATGTGCTGCTTATCAGAGAGGCCTCTTTCAGCTGCATTTCTATTGATTTTCACAAAGACCTAACCTGCTCGAGTTATTGTCTGGTTGAAGCAAGAGCATCAGAAATCTTTAATACTTTATTTATAGTGTTACAATATGCTTTGCTGCTACAGGTAAGGGTATGTCTATACGTCAAAAATAACCTGCAAGATGGGGAATTTAAGCAACAGAGTAGAAGCACTTTAGAATCTATTTTGTTCATAGTGGAAATTAGGCATAATAGTTTACTATAAGATGATGAAATGCTTTACTGTATATAGCAAACATTACATAATATCATTAGTGTATTTCAATTTTCCACACAAATTGAGATACTGTATTGCAATGGAAAGTACAGAACCTGGAAGCAATAGGATTAAAATGCATTAAGATTACTTAATCCTGTTTGAGAGATGGTATCAAACAACCTGGGTAAAATTGAGGGAATAGATATAATAGAATTATTGTATGATTGTGACCTTAATAAATTAACTTTTCAAATATCCTTTAAACCTTTAATGACTGAGTTGAAAATTCAGGTATACTGTATAATTTTAGAAAAGCAGATTATGAGGAAATGAGAGTTTGTAAACGGTGAGCTGGAAACATGTATACAGTGGTCAATAGAAGCAAGACAGTTAAACTTCAAACACATGATTTTCAAAACATTTAAAAGGGTCAAGTTCAAAGAAAGGGGTATTCTGATGTTTAGGTATACTTCATTTAATGGACTGCTTTTTATCACTTTTGCTTCATAAGTCAGCATTGACCTGACTAAATACAATATTTAGATAAAAATCTAGCAAGTACACGCTATTTACAGTACTCAATTTGTTTCTGTGTACTACAGATGGATAAAGATGACCAGTGGATTACTGTGATTTAATCTTAAAGGAGAATTTTGTAGTCATAAAACTAAGTGTGCACAGAATACACATTAACTTGAGTTTTAGTTTATTTCAAAAGTTAATCTGAAATAAGTGGTTTGAGAATGTATCCTATGTTTTAAAACATAATTTACAATTTAATATTTGAGATAGACCCTAAATTTACCATATGGATCAATGTTTTTTCTTCAGTTTTGGTAACGGGGAAAAAACATTATTAAAATTTATTTTATCAGCACAAATTCATTCTAGACTACTTTTTTAGTTTTCTGTTTGTTTCACATTGTAAGTGAAGTGTTTTTCAAGATTTAACCTGCTATTGTGATTATGTATTTTTCTGTCTTTAAATATTAAGGTTTATCCATTAAAACAATGGTTTTGTTTTTTACACTGAAGCAAAGGCTGCCAGTGCAATAAGAATGTCTGAACAAGGGAGCAAACTATTCTGACAGACCATTTTATTATTTCTCAGTACAATAAAGGAGAGATGTAGGCTATAGTTTATTTTACAAAAACACAATTGAGGTGTCTTTATTTAGATGTACAACACAAACGTCTATCACCAGCTAAGCTACTATATAGCATCATTGTCATGTGAAGGAAAACCATACCTTATAAATAAAACAACAAGAAACAGAACATGCCATAAAACACTTATGACAATTTGAAAAGTCAGACAGAGCTTTCAAGACAGAATAAAACATAACTATTAGCTCATTTGGAAAATGTGTTGCAGCTTTAAGTTACATGGTGTAGCAGATAAAAACAACACATGCTGTGTACCAGACCTCTTGAGATCACATCTCACATTGGGTTTGAATGTGTGCATGTATTAAATCAACAAAAAGATTTCTCCAAGCCCTTGCAATTTAAACTCCAATTTACCTCATACTATGTTAGTAAAATAGAACACACACAGTTTGCAGATTACAAGCTATAACCTTTATTTCTTGTTATATCCCAGTAGCTGTAACTTGAAATATGGTCAACCCAGTCTAGGTTTAGTCAACAAGCACAATTCACAAGTGGATTCACAGTTATCACTGTCCACACCAGCACACATACTGTCAGCCCATTGTGCAATGAAGAACACTGACTCAGCCCTGCGCTGCGTCTGGCCTTTGGATACAGATGATACCTGATGAGCAGCCCCACATGCCATCAGTGTGCTCATGACAGTCACTGTTATCCTGTTCAAGCGCAACAATAAGCTACCTTGACTTGTTTTGCCACTAGTGTTTTGGATACCTTCTCAGCACCCTCCCTTTATCTGAAGTGCTTTCATGGTTCTAGAATTTGTGTCCTTCACTTCTATTCTTTTCAACCTTCCAGCTCTTTGTGAAACCCTTTGTTCATGCCTCTGTGTTCCCACAGAAATGTGAATGGAGAGTTTGTTTCATTCAGGAATGTATGCAGCTACAGTATATTCATACAGTTAACCTCCCTTTTGGGATTCCCTTTTGGAATTAATGAGCAATATTGTTGCTTACTGCTTAACATGGATACAATACAGCAAACAGCCATATTGAAAAGTCCATAAAGCAACAGATACAGTTCCACTTCAGAAAGGAATACTAAGATACCACTTTCAACTCTCTTCTCATTTCTGTAGCGTCTCTGCATATCTTTTAAATCATTTTTCCAATGTGTTTTTTTTACAAAGCATAGTTTTTAACAACTTATGCGAAGCCAGACTTTCTAGCAGAAATTATAGAAATTGACTGACATTTGTTTTTCTGTTTATACAGTAAGTAAAAAATATAGGTGAATAAAAACATACAATTAATAAAAAACACTAAGTCAGATATTTTCACTATTGAAAGTCATTGAAAATTATTTCTCACTAAATACAATTTCTTGTATTAACTGCATTACTTAAACAATGACATACTGTATGATCAAGATCATTCATACAAGTGGGTAAAATTATTTTTTTCTAATTCCATGTTGTCATATTCCATATATAGTGCTAACCAAACTATCTCTGCCTCTCTAAAACTATTAACTTATTTGCGGAAACATTTTAATGGATCAGAAACTTTTCCCAATTTATAGGCGAATTTTGCACACAATCAAACTCACTTTACTTGCACACAAAACTTTTCAGAAGCAGGCTGTCATGACAGATGGTTCTGTGTGTTGTTTGGAGCAGTCACACTTGCAGTTTGGACGGAAACATTGTGTCCCATTTCACATGAATATCGATTTTAGGGAGTCTTCCGCAATCTAGTAAACACAGGTTGTTCTTGTAATTAATAACTTACAATGCTTATTAATTGTGTGTCACTCTCTAAGAGAAGCCAACTTCCAGTCATGTTCCTGATAACTGACAGCAGAGCTCCTCCTCATTAAAATGGCTTGAGTCTTCTCAGCAGGTGTGTCAGGTAGCCAGAGAGACAGCAGTGAGACCTCACACCAGGGCTCTACAGGAGAGCCAGAGTTCTAGAGATGGAGACTGAACCTCTGAGATCAATGAGCATGACGAAAGATCCATTTTGTGACCACAGTCCATCGATCAAGGACTGATAAAGAAACCTTTCTTTTTTGCACAAAAATAATTTGACTTCATTGTTTTTCTGTTCATTTAAAACTAAAAAGAGTGTAGCTACCCTGTAACTGTTCTTAAAATATATCTAAGCTGTTGTAACTCCAACCTGTAACAATTAGATTCAGTACAATGAATGTACACCAATCCATTCTTGGTCTGCTTGTCCTGGTGAATGTCAGAAAAAGAAGTTATATCTTTAGCAAAAATATTATACATATTTAGTTTTCAAAGAGTAACACAAATTTAAAGCAGTTATGTCAGAAATGGATGCAAAGTTGCAATACAAATAGGGTAAAGTTGTCTCCAAAGCAACTGGACACAATATTTATCAATAGGTGTAGAAAACAAAGTTCTTTCAAGATGTT
Organism: Atractosteus spatula; assembly: GCF_055471065.1. NCBI lineage: Eukaryota > Metazoa > Chordata > Actinopteri > Semionotiformes > Lepisosteidae > Atractosteus > Atractosteus spatula. Next base: position 24,598,323 of record NC_142720.1, on the reverse strand, counting down.
TCTTATAAATTAAATTAAATACTAATGCTATTATGAACATTTGCCAACAGAAAAAGCAATGTTCATACTTTGCTTTTCCAGTGAAGAATGGATAAGGTTAGGGCGCCTTACTTTTCCTGTACTTTATCATATCTTCAGAATGATTAACTTATTTTTAGTCTAAATCACATACAAATTCTGCTATTTCATTCAGAGATAATTACAATAAAACCAACAATCCAAACTGGTTAGAAATGGTTGCGGAGTCCTTCTAGAAGCAAGGGCAGTGCCATGGGACTATTATTGACATCACTATCCCCCTCAAGTTTCCCCATCTTCTTTGTACCACTTGTAGCCTTTGAAATTCTCAAGGATGTTGCTCACTGTGATGCATGTTTTTCTCAATTCAAAGAACATACTTTTAATCTCCTCACTGTTCATATGAATAATTAGTACCTAGTGACTGTCACCTGTAACAACAATTTACATTCCCATGGCCTTTCCTCGCTCTGACATTATAACTTCTGACCTACGCAAATATATTAATAAGACATCTTGTTCATCAAGCAGACTTCCTTCAGTCCTCCCTTTTATTCCATTCGCATCTCTGCTTGTTTTTTTTTTTCCTGAGAATGAATAACTGAATTTTAAATCAAGGTGTTTCATACCTAGCAGTGCTCCTTTCTCAGAAATGATGTTGCATTGCCCTGTGTGAATCCCATGGGCCTTCATTTTTGCCTTTGATCACAATGCAAACTTACAAAGCCCAGCTTTCTCCAGGCCCTTTTCTTCAGGTTTGTAAATATTCCAAGAGACTCTTTTCCAATACCAACATTTTTAACATACATATTTGATTGTGCTCTACGATTAAAGATTAAAGTTTTATTTTCAAGTTTACGTTTAGAATGAATCTTTGAATTCAGGTGGATTTTGGACCATGGGATTGACTGTAGAGCTACCTCTGCTAATATAATAAAAAGAATACAAAACAAACGGAATGTGAATGAACAAGACTGAGAATCACTGTAGAGTGGGATGCATTCTTCATTTGCATATCCACTGATTTGTGCTATTAGATTAAAATGATATGATCCTGCAGTTATTTAGGTCTTACACTGTAAAGAGTTGTAATAGTATTTACTTTTTTCTTCATAAAACATTTTCCTGCATTTGTCTGAAGCGGTCTTTGGTTCCCCTCTCTAACTCTTAATTAGCCATCTTCCAATCACAATAAAAAAGAAGGCATAGTTACTGTGCCTTGTTAGAGGCTGTCATTTCCAAAGTCACTGTATACCCTGATCAATCACACACTTCTACAAATGATCAGTTATAAGCTGGTGTCTTTAAATTTATACCTGCAGTAGTGTAGATCAATTTCAGCACATCAGAGTAAAGAACTGAAAAGTCTCATTCCTCTGGAGAAGACTAATTGTTTTTCCATTTCTTTTTTGAGGGTCACTTGTCTTTAGAATAACTAATTCCTTGATTTGATATTTCTCCTTGAGTGTGTAGCATTGAAAGAGTTGGAACCTGTTTGCTTCTTTAGTACATCATATTCATATAATAAATGACAGTTGCATTTTTTAAAATGTTCTGTTTGGAGGGAAACCATCATCTTATAAATGTCAGACAATTATTAGCTCAATTCCATTCAAATCTTCCCAAAGGTAATCCGAAACTGTCCTAGAACATGAAGAGAAAAGAGTGCAAACACATTGGAGTACCTTTCATGGGTGTAAAAATGAAGTAGTTCTTTGTCCAAATACAATGTTACAGGCGTTTGAACAACCTTACACCTTCTTTCTCCATTCTTGCACATAAGTCAACGTTGGGAGCCATTTACAGCTATATCCTGTAGTTGTGCGATTCGAGGAAACTCTTATTCATAATCATACCCTTGGCTCTTAAATCACACCTTAAACTGCACTGTAGTATGTCTGAACAATTATTGTCATTACATGAAAAGTGAAATTTTATTTTCAAAAAGAAAGCTAATAGTGACAATTGTTTGAGGTGTTTAGGAGATTTAAGGAGATTAATTTCAAATGAAAAACTACCCCTGTGCCTTATAAAACAAATTTAACCGACATATGCAAATAGGATTAACACATAGATAGACCTTTAATTCAAACATAAAATACACAAAATTCAAACAACCCAAAAAGCATCAGACAATGTTTGTTGAGAGTAACAAAATCAGAAGCAGCAATAAATGGTTTATGTTAAATTCAAGAAATAAAATATGGTAAATTAAATTAAAGTAGGAAACTGGTGCAAACAAAATACCAACCAAACTATCAATTGAAGCAATGTGAATAAAAAAATAGAGCTTTGCAAAGTCAGACCCAGTTTATAAAACAATGTATAAACCTTTTTTAACATATTTGTTTTAATGAAATATTACAAGACACAAATGTCAGATTCAATTACAATCAATATGTCTGCTCTTGCTGCATCACAAACTGCTGGATTCAGCACATTCTTTAAGATTGCTGCAAGCGATTGACTACAGCTGACTGCTCTGGTTGTGCCTTCAGCAAATGAATGTTTACCATAATAAGAAAGATTTGTTGAATGTGCACATAGTTTTCATACTACCCAAACAGCTGGCTAAGCATCAGTAAAAGGTTTGAGGTTTCAAAAAGGCCATTATTCTACTAAAACACAAAAAAAATCAGCACAAACAAAAACCCCACCCACACAAAACAAATAGTAACACAGATAAAAAAAAACATCACCCAAAAGTGACCTGTCAATATAACTAATGTCCCATCTTCACTGTACAAAGCTCCTTCCCCACTGCCCACACCTCCTGAAACACGTCAATCTGACGAGAGAGCCTGTAACAGGCAAACTCCAGCTTCAGCCCAGACACCACTAACACCCTGAGCAGTCGTCACATTCGAACCCAAGCTGTCTTGCACCTTGTTTTTCTGATTCTTAACTATTAAATATTATTGTTTTCTTGTATTATTGTCTTGGATCCCTTGACGTTTTCCTCTCTGTCTTTATATTGTAGACAGACAGACAGTAAAGGGAAGTACCTGAATCAATGTTCAAGAAAGATTGAAAGAAACCTGGATTATATCCTCCTGTCAACTACTAGCAGCCAAACAAACGAGATGTGCTTCATGGCCTTCTCTGATATGTAACCTTTCTAATGTTATTACGTTTAGGGCTTGAAGTTTTTCTTGACAATTTTATTTCAGTCCCTCAGGACAAGATGTCAATATACCGTCTTCTTAAGATAATTATTAAACAATCATCCCATTACAATATTTTAATTATTTCAATTATCCAGTTGTTTACTACAACGTACGTGCATAAGCATGTAAATTAACAGTAATTTATGTTAGTATGGCTAATGTTAGTATGGTAATCACACTTCTGTTTTATTTACCACAGACAATGTGGAAATAAAATAAAATAATAATCAGAAACATACATATAATGTGTCAATTGAATAGTTGTGCTTTATATAAAGAGAAACAATATACTCAAATCTGAAAATGAGCAGAATAAATAACTATTAAGTTATGTTACCTATGCTATAGGTATTCAAAAAATCAGAGAGAAAGAAAGTATCCATTGTGTAAAATTTTTACCATTAAATTAAATTTTATTGATTAAATCAGACATCTGCCCAATTTCTGGAAGGGTTGAAATTGCATTGCTATTTGTGTCACTTTCCAGCAAAACCAAGTGTTGCCCAAATAGATGCAAAGAGAGCTGATAAATTTATGTTGCTTCTGGAAAGGCAACTATTCGCCAGAGACATATGCCTGTCTGTACTGCCAGCAAAGGGTCGTGACCCTGTTTCCCCAGTGCATCAGACTCCAGGAATGCGAACCACAGCACTCTTTAACCCATGGAGATGGGGGAGACGGGAGTCCTTATGGGGCACTGTGACATCACACCTGTCAGAAGGGCCACAGCTGTGGGTAATTAAAGCCCCTTGACAAGCCAAAGATGGGCCCTCGTCTACTTAAAACACATGCTTTACCTCCATTGTGAGGATGCAGGAGAGCAGAAATGCTGCACAGATAGGTTTAGCCAGACCACCGACATCAGAGAGATAGTCCACAGCTTGGGACAAAACCTCGGTTTCATTTCCATCTTTTCCTTCCCAGTCTGTGAGTTTTGATTTGTGAGCATACACCCGTCGCTCAATAAAAGACACCCGTCACTCTGAGCAACAACAGAAGAGAGTCAATGCAATACTGATCCCTCTCTGTTCAGCCTGTCATAGGCATTTTCATGGGAACAAATTAGGTAACCGCACCCTAAGCCACCTCATGCTCATGGAACCTCCTCCAGAGAAGGGCAAAGCAAAAAGTAATTAAAAATTAAAATTACTGATTAAAAATTTCTATATTAAAGTGACAGAGATTTAGTTCCCCTGAAAAGCTGTCAAGTTCAGATGTGTCTAGATGAAGGAAAACAAATTGAAGTATATTTAAATCCAAGAATAGTCGGCTCTCGACCCAGTGTTGTGGGAGTATTGAAGAAGATGCCCTGCCATGACGCTTAAGCCAATAACCTTACTTTTCCCAAGAAAAATGAGAAGAACAACGAGATATAATGGGGCTTAAGGAAATGTCCTATAATTGATAGGATGAATGAACTGAACCTTTTTAGTCTTACACAAAGAAAACTAGGAGAAAGTATTCAAAATCATTAAAAACATTTTAATGGTTTCAGGAAGGCAGAGCAGTTAAAGGGTTAAATTCTACTGTGGTAAAAAAAACTATTTTTTGTGTGGAAAAGAATAAAGGAGTACTGTAAGAAGCCAGATAGCAGGAACAAGTGTTCTTGAGTATCAAAACAGAGAACCGATTCCCATCCAACCTGCCCAAAACCGAAATTGTGCCATCCTGTCCAACCACCGCTTATTGAGAAAATGTACTAACATATAAGCATAGAAGTGGCAGGTCAATTACTGAAAACACTCCAATGACATACATTTATTCTACACTAACAACTATCCTGAAATATTCCCTATTCAGAACATGTATATATTGGTAAGGAGCTTTTATAGCTTTTCTCAAGACTGGGAATTCCCAGCAATATGCTAAAGATCAAGGAAGGCAGAAACTGGATAGGAAGGAAGAAATCAACCACTTCAATCTCCTGAAAGATTCCAATCCAACAACATAACCAAATTCTCACATCTCCGCACTTAGGCTGTCCTTGTAGTAGTAGCAGCGGAGGTATTACCACAATTGCTGGATGAACAGAGAGATGGTTCTCCATTTCTTACAACACAATACTGACATACTGTCATTACCTAAATGACTGAGGATCATATTGAGACTGCACCTGGTGCCCTTTTTATGTACCACTGTACAGAGAAATGGGAAGCTAAACAAGATTAAATTTGCCAATTAAATTTGTTCTAGTCCTGTCCTCATTCCTAAACCTGATGGAATGTACCCATTTTGTAATGTTTCATTGTATGGAACACAAGTCTTCAGACTTGATGTCCTAAGACCTTTGTGGATGACTTTCTAGAAATGCTGAGGTAAGATCATCCCATCCTTCCGATTTACAGTCAGTTAACGCCAGTCCATTATCTCTTCCAGACTCAAATAGGAACATACCCGTTACTCTCAAAATGTGGAACTAATCTTTAAATCATGCTTTTGCCTCCATATTTAGGCAGTTTGTACTTTGGGATTTGTTAAGACAGACCAAATGGGACTGGAAGTAAAAGAATCACAAAGCTGGAGAAAAAGAAAAGACATTTCTCTCTGTGAAGTAACAAAAGGAAAATTTTTGCAGTCAAATGGCTGAAACTTAGACTGATCAGCGAGAGGACATGTTTCCCCAGACAAGTAATCTCTACAAGCTCATTGATTATAAGTCTGACCTTTCAGTCACTAAAAAACTTCACAAAGTAAAACTAAATCGTGTTTTTATGGCTAAACTTGTCACAATATTCAATACAAATACACGTTGACTGCTTTTAATGCCTTACACGTGCAATATGCTTCAAACCTTACACTTTAGGAAATAATGCTCTGTAACTGTATGACGTTTTCTAGGAAACGGATAATCTGCTCAAATCTAAAATGAAATATCTAAAATGATATATATATATATATTTTATTAGTAGCTAGCGTATTGTTCTCAATTTAGTACTATGGTCTAGGTTCTCAATTTTGTATTTTACTTATTGTATTAGAAAAAAATCACAATAACAAAGGTTATTAAACTATAAAAAATCTGTTTCCAAAAGCTCCTCTCTATTTGCAGACAGTCCCACATATTTCTGTTAATTTTTTGAAAAATTGATTATAAAGACTTGAAAATGGCATATTAAGCAGCAGAATATTTTGCTAAGGTTAGCCATCAAACAGTGTTGAATCATGTTGAATGTGTTCATCATTACATGGCAAAGGGTGTATATCATTAACACAATCTCATATTAAAATGTACTCAAGAAAAGATAATTCCCTAATTATCTATTGGGTTATAAATAGATGTATTTATGAAGAGGAAAAGGGAATTTCCCTTAATTTAATTAGTTAATGTAGTAATATTGCCAAAAAACAAGAATTACGCAGAATCTTGTGGAAAAGAATTATGAATTATGATGAATTTCTACTAAAAAAAAATCAGGTGTTGGACAACACAGGTTTTGTCAATTTTCTTCTTTACTCTCAGCATTTAGAAAAGGCATTTTTGAAGGGCGCACGATTTATGCTGAACATGTAGTTTGAAATATCGTTATGGCAGCCGGCAGGCTTGCTGAAGAAAATGAAGGTTCTTGTTAATCAAGGAGATCAGAGGTCACCTTTGTGATCATCATTTCAGGATGCACACAATAACAAATTATCTTTTCGACAAATCGCATGCCAGCCTTTCATTTCAGCTTTTATAATTTATTCTTTCCATGACAGAGAGGTAAAAGTAAAAGGAAAGCAAAGCCTGATAATCTTGTATGTACGGTACAGCAAAAAGAAAGTGCTTAAAAATTATTTACCAACGACAGGATAACTAAGCATGGAAAACAATTATCATAGATGGCTTTTCATTTCTTGTCTCATAAGATGTTTTTTCTGCACAGAAAGACTGGATCCAATTTTCATTTCATAACAATATTTGTTTGTAAAGGATATATACTGATGGGAAAAAAAACGCAACACCTCCTCCTCCACACTCTGGCCCTCCCGTCCGCATGGAACAGGCTGAAGAGTGACTCACCCATGAAGAGGACCCGATGCCACTGCTGACGAGTCCATCGCAGCCTCTGTCTGGCCCAAGCCAGTCTGGTGTGACATCTAGGAGGTGAGAGCAGAGGGTCTCAACGACAAGAAGGCTCCACAGCCGAAACGTTGCGTTTCCTTTCATCTCTTTTCAGCATGGAATAAACCTTTACTTGTTCCTTTGCAGTGTATATATTACATGTCTGTGTTTTGGCATGATGTTTAGCACTGCAGTCTCAAAGTTCTTGGCTTCTGGATTTCTGCCCTTGAGTCTTCTGTGGGGAGCTTGCAGGCTTTTCCAGTGGCCATGTCATTTTTCTGGTGGCTCTGGTTTACTCCCACCAAACACAGACATGTTGGTTAAACTAAATGGTGTCTTTCAATTGTGTGTAACATCCAGAAATAAGCTTGGAGCTGTTGCTTCCCCTTTCTCGTTAATTATTTTCAAATCACAACCTGTTTAGCAGGTAAGCAACACATTATAATGCCACCATCAGCAATAATAGAGTATATAAAATAGATTTCAAAATACAGTATATTCATTAATTTCATGTGTTCATAGATCAAATAGCCATCCTTTACTAATTACAAAATGAGCTTTTGATCTAAATTTTATTTGGATAAAAATTAATAAGCAATTGGTAATGAATGGAATGCTTAAAAATCATTACTTAACAATTAACAACACTAACAAATCAGATAAGGTAATCAGGTTCAACACAAACTGTTGCTTTAAAGTAAAAGTTTTGCAGACTATAAGAATCTTGGCTCCAAAGTCAAATATTTGAAGAAATGGCTATGGAGACATAAAACCTTTGAGAAGAAAACTGCACAAAAGTTGACAAAAAATCCAGAAAATGTTCTTTGAAAGTCATGGTCTCATCCTGAAGCATTACCATAAAGGTGAAAGCCTGAGGAAACCCACTAAATCTCAAAAACAATTTCTGAATGCTTTAAGTTTCAAAGTTAGAAGGAAACTCAGAAGAGTTTTATAAATTATCTGACTGAATGGAACCGCGACATCTGCTTTTACAGTTCATTATAGACTAAAAGAAACTGGACAACATAGTCATGCTGAGAAGAACCCATTTCATAGGCCTGCTGGGTGGGTTATAAACTTGCATGAGAAAATGCATACATTTCTGCCTGAAATGAAGACCCATGGGCAGATGGATCTAAGATAGTTTCTCAAGTACTAGAAATGTGAAGATACTTAGCAACAAAGCAAATGAGCCGGAAGGGTTATAACCAGCTCGACCCGCCAGAGGGCGGCATTGCGTCAGTTCCAGGAATTCATACTTCGCATTCCCACAAGGGAATTAGGAAATTGGCAGCACCTGGGGACACCAACTACCTATAAAAGCATGAAGGAAAAAGTCAGTAGTTGTCTGAGAAGACCCTCACAGCTACTTTAGGTAGTGAGCTCTTAAAAGATCTCAGGGTGAGATCCTTAATAAAGCACAAGGAAAAACCACAACTCGGTTGTCCAGTAACAGCCTCGGTCGTTTCAATGTCGGCTCGCCGGTAAGAAGGAAGACGGTTAAGAGTGAGACTGGCCCAGTGGAACTGACCAGCTTGGGGACTTCTACTGCTACACAGAAAGTGAAAAGGATTAACATCGTGCTGTTTCCTGGGCCGTGTTATCTCCCCCATTTGCCGGTGAAGTCTATGTATGGACTCCCTGGCTAAGCTACCTAAAGGGGGAAATTGAGTAAAGTTTAGAAAAACACCTAATAAATGAATCCTCACCTGATTCCTGAGTCACACTGTCATCACAGATTCATTGCTGGCAGATGCCATGTGTGGAAAAAGGAGGAAGGCACATAATCAGTGACATAAAAACTGCACCTGTACATGAACATATCTCCATTAATGTGTTATATTACTGGCAAAGTCCTGATCAAGTCTTGTAATGTTAATGATACTGACCTTGGCTTGCTTCAGGTTTGAATAATAACAAGGAAATCCATGATTGGTTGGACCTCAACAAGCATGAGAGGCCTTCTGTTCAATTTATGGGCATGATCTGTTTTAACTGTTGCCGGGAGAAGGGGGGAAGGGCACTAGGAGTTGTTGGGGAAAAGTAGAAGTTATTTGGAGATCTATCGGAGAGAGAGCTGCAGTGCATGATTCACTATTGTGTGGTATTGACACTCTACCATATCTTAAACCAACAGGAAGTTAGCATGATAAAAACCAACACAACTAAAAATTGCAATAATTCAAAGCACTATGACATAATGGGAAGCACTCTTTATTCAACAATAAGCAAGATGGAGAGTGAAAAATTAAAATTAATGCTGAGGCTTCCAAAGAGTCTGAATCTCAATTCAATCAAACCTAGAGAATAAAATAAACTGGCCTGAAAACAGGGAGGAACTTGTCCTGAAGAACATTCCATGTGGAACAATACTGCATTACCATCTGAAACAACATAAACAAACATAAGAAATACAACGACAGAGTGTGATATATTTATATATTTTTTATTTGATATTAGCCACATTTCATATTATTCTGTGATGGACTGGTGCCCCGTCCAGGGTGTATCCTGCCTTGTGCCAAATGCTTGCCAGGATAAGCATCAGGCTACTGTGACCCCGAATTCCAAAATATATTCCAAAATAAACTCTAATGTCAAGATGATCCATAGTTTTTCTTTATGTTAAGTGAACTTGGAGTAAAACTAATCTGATACAATAAAATTAAAAACAAGTATGTATATGATAAAATATTAATTTGAGGGATATCAGTCCTTCTCATTAGAGGCTATTAAAAGATTAATTAGGCTGTCCAATTAGTCACAGTCCATCACAGAAAGTAGGGTAGAGCATTAATAAATCTATTAATGAGTATCAAGTACATTTGTGAATATATAAACAGCTATTTAATGTGGACACAATGGAGATTGATTAGCATTTGTGTGTTGTAACCCATCATTTACAGGACAAAGTAATTCTTGAAAGAGAAGAAGCCCGAGACAACGCTGTAAAATAACAATCAAATATGAAATGTTTTATGTTAAAAGAGGATTGGAAGTGATCACACCAGATCAAAAACACAAGCATGTGGAGTACCCACCTACTGTAGATTAAACATACTACCGATTTCACTCGTATCTTCAAAAAATGGCGTGTTTTTAATAAATCACAAATGTCTGGGGATATAAATATGGACACTCACAGACATTTTAGGCTACTGCTTGTAAAAGAGAAAAAGAAATTGAGCCAGGATATTACAGACCAACTTCCCTTGGGTCTATCTCACATAGGGTGGGCATAGTCAAATATCAGATACATTCTAGTGCAGATCAGCACTACATCCATCTGCTTGACTATATACTGTAACTGTCTGAAACAAAGATCAATTAATTAAATCACAAAAGAGCTGGTTGTTCCAAAATCTTGAACTGAAATTCATTTGAACATTTATTTAAACATCTCTTATCTGACTACACCTGGCATATGTGCTGGCGCAGGACTGACAGGGACAGGGTTGTATACTTTAGGGATGCAATAGATATTCTCTACAAGTACAAGTACAAGTACACAAAGGTGTGAAGATGAAAGTATTGATAAATATTTAGAGGCAAAGATTTTTGTCTCCAGGTTCTGTCCTCCGACGAAGTATTTCGAAGTAGAGGTTTGGGCTATGATACAAATATGAAATTAACAGTAAGCAGTTACTGAAAGAAACCTGCAGCTGTATGTGAAATTTTTGGATATACTGTAGCTAATTAAAATTCCAATGTTAAAATAATTAGTTTCAGCTGCACACAATACTAAGGAAATCTGCTATTCTAATCACTCAAATTAGCAGATAAGAAAAGTCAGCATTTAAGAATCCAATCTCTTTGGAGTCAAATAATGTGCGATGTTAATCCTTTTTCATGTCAGTCTAGCTTATTGCACTGAGTCAGCAGTATCCATGTACAGCTGTGAAAAGGTGTAATTTTATTTAATGAAAAAGAATCACCCAAGGAAAACTGTAATAAAGACACTAGTGAACACTTGAGTCTAAAAACAATGCTGTTTTTAAGATGCTTTTAAAAATACACTGTCACTCTATCCAGTATGGGCTGTAGATCTGATGCTGAAGAGTTAGAGTCATCTGGTTCTCATTCCAACCAGTCTCACAGTTATTCAATTAAAATTATGGGGTTAATCAAGTAAGATTAATGTGATTTTCAGCTGCTGGTCAAATACCCCTATAAAGCCTTTCTGGGGCTGGACAACAATGTGATGTTGCATTTCAGTTTGTGCTGGTAAAATGCACGTCTGTAGATTTGTGGTGTCATGGATGTAGTTTCTGTTTGAGACATACAGTACAAATAATTGTGACATACAGTAATTGTATCAGTCACTAGTACATGAGGGATTTTCAGAATCAACCATATATTCATTGTTAGGAGCAGTTTATGAATAATTTAAAACACTGGCATTGACAATCTGCCAATATCCCATTCACAATCCGAACTGTAATGTAAACAGTTATTGTGTCTTATGTTATTTAAGACCAGCCTTTTGCAGCCCTTGACCAGATTTTAACAGACTAACACAACAAGCAATAATAATGTAAAATGTCCCTCCAACATGAAATGAATAAATGTTTTAATAATAAAACAAAGGAATGAAAGGTTTTTACTCTACAGGGATGTAATGTAGCCTTAAGGTGATGTTGATGTGTTTACTCATCAGTTTGAAGAGTGAAGGAGAAGATTATCACCCATCATACACACTAACAGCTTGAAACAATCATAAGAACTCCTTGTTGTATTCAGGGAAGTCCTGGGATTCAGCTCAGTGAATTAATCTTAGCAGGTGCTAATATGTTAATTTGTCAAATAGGAAAAGAACATATTAGTAAGTATACTCCTTTTGCTATAAACATTGGCACAAAGAAATGCAAACAATCAGATTGACTGCTGTGAATGCTTATATGCTGAGAAGTGACATAAATGCAACAGATCAGTATTGGAACCAGTAGCTTGTCTGGTTGCTAGTAACTACTTAATCCAAAATATTAAAAAGTCTCATCCAGCTGTTTTCTGTAAAGAAGCGAAGGTAAAGCTAAGCTAAATTTAAGCTAAACTCAAAGAGTTTAATGTTAATTGTGATAAGGTACTCCATTTTACTTATTGTTTTTAATAGTAAAAGGACTGTAAATGTTATTTTAATATACATGTGTGATGGTGAGGATTTACTCTTACAGTGATAGATACTACTATGCTCAATAAATTGCATTCCAATAGACTATATTCTAATAGTCTATTATAATTGGATTTCTAAGCAACCAGCTAGGGACAGCTGTATAACTCTTAACAAATTGGTAGGAGGCTAAACCTTTTATTTTAGGTCATTTCTATAACAACTGGAGATGCAGCAGGTAAAACATATGGCATATATTTGAGCATTCTAAGCACCTTGGGCACAGATTGCTTTGCAAGATTCAGTTTTGCCAAGACAATGCAACACCTGTCGTATATACTAGTGCGCTATTCGCTCATTAGAACAAATCTTTAATTTTCTTTTTTTCAAAGGAAAACTGCAGTTTGTGCTAACATACTGTATAGCAACGATGGGATTAGAGTTGTGCAAAAACATACTTAACACGCACTCTTAGACCCTTACATCTGGATTTAGCTTAAACAATACGTCACCACTGCAACCGATTGGCCTCCCATCTACAGTAGGGCGTACCCTGCCTCGAAAGACAAGAAGTACTTGGATACTTCTCTTTTAGTTTTGATATTCTTTATAGCTCTAAATACTGTGGAATTTTGAACAAGGTTGACACTTAAGAAGTTACATTACTGTTTGTAATGTAATCTCCCCTTTTACAACAATTTAACAACATAAGGAGACTAATTTTAACATTTTCTCATCTAAATTTAAAGAAAAGGTGGTGCTGACACATAAAAAAGGGGATCGTTAAAGTACCAAAAATGAGAAAACATTTTTCAATACCAAAATTTAGCCTAGACACACTGTTTCCATAAGATATTTTTTGTAGACAAATGCAAATAAGTGCAATTTAAGGATATGAAGTTAAAACATCACCCTTGTTAAAGATCTAACGTACAAAGAATCCACAAAGATTCATGCACAAGAGAGGTTTTGCCTGAAGATTATTGCATATTTACCTGGGAACTGTCAATAAAAACGAGCACAGACACACCACTCATATTTCAAAGCACATTACTCAACTCATACCCAAAACTACTCTAGAAATCAGAACACTCCCAAAACATGCATCTGTGACAATGACGACCAGAAACAATCTGCATCAGTATTGGCCGATACTGGCTTGTGCACATTCTATGAGCCAGCGGTCTGTTTTGAAAGCAGTTTGGTTTCCTCTAAATGTACAGGACGTTTGCAATGTCTGTGAACTATTCTTATTTTCTATGTTTGAAAAGACTAGATCAATACAAGTTTTCCCTCTTGTAGATACTCTGAGAAACTGTTCAAACAAGCAGTCTTTAGTCATGCCTGCCATGTCAGTTTCTGCTTCTGGCATTTGAGGCTTTAAAATATTTTCTTAATTTCATTCTAAATTAAATGAATTATCTCAATTTGATAGCATAGCCCTGCAGCACATTCCTAACACTGTACCTTTTGAGTGTTTAATTCTAGTATAAATTATTTTGCCTGAGTACTAATTTTTATGTGTAATGCTACTGAATCCTGTCTCCATCTTCCCTGTCTCTCCAGAACAGTGTATCCACTAATATTGTATTTTTTACCATCGCTTTGTTAGTCATGCTTCCACTTACATCAGATGTGAATGTACTGTAGTAGCTATCATCTCATGCATTTTGTTTAAAAGTCCTCGCATTTACTGTGGGACATTATCAGGTCCTATATTTTTTCCTTTGCCTCTTTTTAGGCTTTATTCTGTGGAAATCTTTGAATTTTTTTTTCTTTGGATTTTCTCTCTTTCCATTTTAGTTTAAATGCTTTTGCATCGCGGTGTTGGTTTAGCAGCTCCCCAGATTACTGCTCTCCTCACCTAGATGCAATCCATCATCTGTTGTAGAAAGGTTTCCTCTGTGCACAAGAAAGCTGAAGCCATCTTTAACTCACCATGTCCTAAGCTATGAGTTGTGTTGATGAATTAACACATTTATTGTTGGATTGTACAGTTAGGATTCCTATATATAAGACCACATATGTCCTGTTCTTAAGTTTGTTTTCAAACTGTTTGAATCTGACCAGATTTCCTGTTTTGCTGGTATAATAAGCGGAGTTGTTCCATCACACTAGGAGCCTATCCAACCTGCCAAACAATGTCAGTCACCTCAGCTTCAAGGAAACCGCATGCTGATGTTTCTCCACACCGTGATGCATACTAGAGGCACCGTGTTCCTGAGAATAAATCTTTTCACATTTTGGATAGCACAACACTCTCTGAATGTGTCCCTTTTCTGAAGTTCAAGGTCAGTAATGTTGGTGTCCTGGCTTGATCATCCGAGTCTTGCCTGTTCCCAGATCATGAAGTAGAGATTTCTTTGCTTGTTGTTTCAATGTGAAAATGCTACTTTGGAGTAAACACATTTAAATACAAAGATTCAATTCCAGTATCCCATTAGAGAAACAAACAGTGACAGCTTTCCCAGCGATGAGTTAAATTTCTCATTATCATATAGTGTTCTCCCATCAGTGACTGCATTGAAAATGGCATATAGAGAATAAAATTAATTTAATGGCAGAAAAACTAGTTTTGTAATTAAAACATCTTCAGCAGGGTTCTTTTCATTTAAGTGATATTGTATAGGTTCACGTGTTTAAAAGGAAGAATATTTCAAATTCTCTTTTAGGTAGCTTATGCTTCACTTTACAAGCAGTAAGGTACCAATGATTCAAATGCTCATCTCAGTAATTATGCTGCCCATGTAGTTTGTTTTGGCAAGATGTTTTATTCTGAATTCCTACAGCAGTGCTTTGGGAAAAATAACCATGACTTGCAATCATTGCAAAACGTTGTGAACTAGAAGTCTCTCTTGTCCCTTGATAAAAACCTTGCTAAAAATGTAATTATTTTGATCTGGTTTACATCACCTTTTTTATGTTCTGCTAAAGTATTTTCAAAATGCCTGGAATGTAAAGGAGAGGCAATGTTCCCACAAGTACTGCTGAAGATGGAACACAATGATCATGCCTGAGGTAGTGCTGCCTGAATTTTGTGAAATACTGCTCTTTCTAAAAAAAGAAGATCCATATTAGAGAATGTTAATTTACATGCTTCTGGGTTACATAAGAGTTCTGTTCCGCAAGTTTTTACGTAACCTGAATATTACATGCATTTGAAGTCACCTTTTCTAAGCCATTGTGCGATCACATGCAGAGGATTACCATTCATGATACTGCAGCCAGTATCCCTTATTCCCTAAAAGCCTTGGTGAGGTAGGAAGGAGGAACAGGAAAGCAAAAGGTTCAGCAGGGTTTATTGAACCTTTAACAGTACTTGTGTTCATCCGTGTGCTAAATATCCAGCAAGGAATAAACCTTTACTTGTTCATTTGCACCAAACATACAGTACAATACACATAAAAATACACAGCACATCAAATCTTAGCGAAAGATAGTTAACTTTTAACAAATGTATAAAACCTGTATTCATTTATTACCCTACACTTTATTGTTCAGTAACTTAACACAAAATTTAAGACTGTAAATAATAAAATCGGGGTTAGCACAGTGGCACAGTGGTTAGCATTGCTGCCTCGCAGCTCTGGGGTTTTAATCCTGGGGTGCTGCTCCGTTGAGGTTGCATTCTACCTGTGTTCATGTGTTTCCTCCAGGTGCTTCTGTTTTCCTCCAACTGTCTAAAGACAGACTTGTAGTTTAACTGGCGTCCTGGAGTAAGTGTGTGCATGTTTAATGCTGTATGTACCCTGCGATGGAGTGGTGTCCCGTCCAGGGTGTACCCTGACTTGCACCTGTGTTGGATAAAGCAGTCAGAAAATAGAAATAGAAAATGGATGGATAATAAAATCATTTGGGTGCTTATCTGACATGATTTCAGTATGGGTATCTCACAATTTGCAAGGAAAAAGTGCAATATAATTTGCAAAAGATTATGTAATATAATGATTTTACAGTGAAAAATGTGGTTTTAGCATATTTGCTAATTGCTTGAATACTGCCCAAAAAATAACAATTTTTACCTGCTTAATTTACTAACAGGAAATTAGAGAAAACATGTTTTTTCTTACCCAGCAACAGACAGACGTCCTATCAAGGATGTAGGACTAATCTGAGCCCCTTGCTTCTCAGATTGGCTCCAATTGGTTTCTCAATTTGCCACAATGCTTACCAGAAATTACAGATAAAGAATATAATATACTTTACAACACTATCATATTTCTATTCTGTAACCTGGCACGCCACTGGTACACTGTATTGGTTTGCAGAGCAAAAATGATCAGCTAGTGTTCATTAGGTTAAAAATAACCGTTTTGTGCATTAATAACTCTGCACGAACACCAATGAGGATTTAATTTGTCATTTCAGAGCAGCCATATGTCAAGTCTTAATCATCTGGAAGTTACATTTTTGTTCTGGGTCTAACTGCAGAATTGTAGTTTCTAAGCAGGACCTGTGGTATATCTTATGTTATGTTTTTCTTTCGATTTAAAGCATAAGCAATACATAGTCCCTAGCCAAACCATTTAGTAACCCTGCATAAATAACGAGGCATGTTTTCAGGACCGCTTTAAATTGTACTCTTTTTGTCACTGGTTTAGAAATTTTAAAATGCAAAAATAGTTTATAGATGAATGACTTTAGAGATCCTGGAGCTGGCCAGTGAGGCTTGCCATTAATATGACTGTCCTCCTCTGCAACCTATGCCTGGTCACCACATACAGTAGAAGCCATTTTGATGGCTTTTCACCTCATATTCAAGTAGCAGGTGTCTGGGCCAGAAGCTCCTCTGACTCCGATGGTCTCAGGGGGTCTGGTGCTATGTCACTTGAAGAATATACACCAGTTTGCTTTGTTGTCAACTGACGACAGGGCAGCTGCAATCCTCCCTCCAACTGTTGAAGGGAAGGCCTGATGGTCCCCAGAGTGGTAAGCATAGATTTAATGTCAGCAAAGACATGAGTTTTCAGAGTCCCTCAGGCAACATGAGATAAAATGCCTCAGTGAGCTGAACTGTGAATAAGAAAGGGTAGTTCCCCCAGTGAGTCATGGTGTCTGCGTTTACAGTGTCTGTGAGGTGAGAACTGCCTTGGAGGGAGGGACACCGGGCTCCACTGCTGGAGAGTCACACAGTACTTCTCACGGACTTGCATCATGCAATTCAGCCATGAACACTGAACTTCAGTTTAATTACAAAAGAAATTAAAAAGTGTGAAAACATGCTAACTTTGTTGCTATCTTAGCTGAGATCCATCAGCTGTTTTTCAGTTATTTTAACAGATGCTTTTAACATTATCAGTGGGACTTTAGCAAATAAAATATGTACGTAAACCTTTTACTTTTGTACAGAAATATCTAAAAAATAATAAATTTTCCTGAAATCTATAATTTTATGGATACAGATGGTCAGTAGCACTTGAAATAATTAGGAAACATACTGTTGTAAAATCAGAATATTTTTATCTTTCTAGTAGCAAAAATGTCTACACCCATGTGGTTTATACATAATTCCTAGACAAACTGCACAAGAAAACATTACTAAAAACAATCGACATATTTGAACAAATGAAATTTCAACAAATGTTGAATATATAGGCATCACAGAACTTTAAAAAAAAACTTTCATGACAGACATATCTGAAAGGTGATACGAGTATTTTCAAAATTAGAATGAATAATTCTGATTAACAAAACAGGTATACCTTAAAGAATTACTAAGATGAACCTTTTCTGAAAATATTTTAACTCAATTTAAAAAGTTGTCACTGATTAAATTATATTTAATTCTTCAAATTCCCATATAGCTTAATGGGATACTCTTTTTTATCTTTTTTGCCCCAAAACAGCTAATTATCAATTCCAGCCATTGCAAAAAGTACTCCCAAAATTATGGTCAGCAAAAAGGAAAGTCTTCCTATATACATTTATCTTTCTAGAGCTAACTGCAAACAGAGCTTCAAAGGTGAATTTAATCAGGACAAGGCCTGTTCTGCAAGGTGAAGCTACAGCCTTGTACAGTTTAAATGGTTTATTGCCTACATCAATGCCTTTTAGCACATTTCTTGCTTAATTTTTCAATTTTTCTGAGCTGATTAAACAGTTCTGGGGGATGTTTCATTTACAATGGCACTGTATTGGCAGCTTGAGTCTGCAACATAGAATTACTTCTCCAATCAGTCAAAGTTCAAAAAAGACAAATCAGTAGGAATAGAAAAATAGCTCAGGCACAAATTAGTTCTTGTTATGTACAAACATATCTTTGAAAAAGTCACAGGATGTGCAATGGGAGATGGCTTTTTCTTTCGCTTACCTCCACTGCACAATGACCTGAAGAATAAAAGGAACTGTCTCCCCTCACACTACAGCAGATGAAAAACACTTCACTCAGTCATCAATGTAAGAGAAAAAGCTGCCATTCATAGCACAGAATCTAGTGACAGTGATATTACTAAAGTTGTTCAAATGGCTGGGGTCGCTCAGACCATGCTGCTCCCTTTTTGGTGGTGCTGACAAACTCTGCTCTTAAGAGGCTGTGCGGACAGCAGGGAAGCTCACAAAATGCTATACATGAGCTATTTTTGATCTAGCTTTGCTTGACCCTTTATGAGTTTTTGGTCTCTCTTGTACTTTTTTTATTCCTTCAGGCATAACATTTTCACGGAGTTCAAGTTAGTTTTCACTTAAACATTAGTCTAATGGAGAATGGTTTCACCTTTCATGTCAGCACAAACTTGAAGGATTTTCTTACATTTAGTCGCTTCAGAGTATGATTTTCACTCGTTAAGCTTTTTTTTTATTGATTTGAGTAAAACAGTGTCTTGAAGTGTGTACGTTGTTTGTATATGCCTGTATTGGTTAAGGAATTTTTCACAGAATTGTTTTACAGCTTTGCTTTCCTGAGTCGTTTTGCCTTATCACCAGCAACAACTTTTAAGTGAATCCGGTAGGATGTCTGAAGTAAATATTATTAATTAATTACTGTAGCTACTGATCTATAAACCTTTACGTCTCATATAATTTTTATAGTACAGTGGAAGGTTCTTCCTTGCTGTCCCCTGGACCTGCCCGGGGGACCGAGCGAGTCAATATTTACTTAAGACAAACAGCACATTTCATAGTATTTCACCAACAAAACCCACAAATATTTACAGAAAACCTTATATCAATCGAAAAAAAACAACCAGAGCTTCACAAAACCATTTTCAGAACCGAAATCCACCGAGGCAATCGATCACAATAACAGTATTTTATTTGATGACACACTTCAGCAAACTCCAAAAGTGCGTCGATAAGCAATCAATAACCCAGCAAAACACGACCAAAAAAGGCAAAAACCAGCAAAAAAAAAAAAAAAAAGAATATATCCTATGTTTTTACCTTGTTCGAGGCATCCGCAGGACCAGAAATATATCCACAAAACGCCAATCTTATTCATCTCCAGACCTGGAGGTAACCGAGAGGTATGGGCTATAGGAACTGAACTTTGAAACTGACCGCCTCGCAAAGCTGGTCTGATTGGTGAAAAACGCTGTCAATCATTGTATTTTCAACCATTCAGAGCCCTTAGGGGATGGGACTTCCTCTGGGAGCCTCTGGCTGTGTTCTAGCTGTAATCCAGCTGTCAATTATTGACACAGCAGTTGGTAATCAATCAGATTCCTATCAGTGGTCATTTTTTCACACCTGAAGGCCACTCAAGGAGTTTTTTTTTCAATGCCTAACAACAGAAAAAGGCTCTTTAGCAGTGCCTAAAGCCTTTTATAGCAATTGCAATAGCTTTTACACATTTTTATTGACTTTCAATATTTTTTAAAATTTTGGGGGGAATTTAATTCCATTCCATGTCCAGTCCTCACAAAAAAATATGTAGAATTAAAAAAATTGATCAATTTGTCCCACATTTTTATCCAAGCTAGTAGACACCTAGGACAAGGCCTACAAGCATTCTCATCTATTTGGCAGACTTAAAAAAATTATCTTTGAAGACAGAAAAAAAATTGCCTTCTGTTTTTTTTTTCCAGTATATTTTCATCAGCTGAGTGGACACATAAGATAAAAAGAAATTTCAGTAAATGCCAAGGGGGTTAGCTTCAATGTAAGACCTGAACCGGGCTTCTGCTATGTTCTGCTGCAGAGATATAACAAAATGTTTAAGGAAAAAAATTCCAGGAGGAAATTGGCTCTGGGGGCCAGTTACAGCAAGGTGTTAATAAAGCCACTATGTATACACTATGTATATTTATAATCAAAATCTAAAATAAAATTATTATTTTTTCTAGAGCTAACTGCAAACAGAGCTTTATTACTTTTTATACACTTTTACTGTACGCAATTAAAGGGGTATACCCAGTGACACCTCACGTATGCTGGATGGCTGCACCTGTAGTTGTAGTTGGATGCAGAGTGTAGAGTGTTAATACTGGTTTAAACCACTAGACGGGACATTTGCATGATGTTATGAGAGGAATCAACTCCAGCTGATTGCAATCTAAGTTCTGTATAAAAGGGTTCAGCTCTCAGGTAAGGTTTCTAATCTACATTTGGGATGACTCAGCAAAGTCCCATAGTGAGACAGAGCCTATGGTTAAAAAACTAGTCTTGTGCATAGAGTATACTAAAGAATGAACCAACCACCATTGTATCAGGAGAACCAGTGTAACATGTTATAGAAACATCCATGGCCAAACAGGATCAGCCAATAGCATAGGTTAGAAGTTTCTGAATGAAGTGGAAAGGACTATACTAGCTAGAATGGGGAACATTGTAAATGTCAAGGTGTATCCTTATCCCGTATTCAGATTTTCTCATATTTAAAAGGGGTTATGTTGTAGGTCCTTTAATGCTACATTCCTGGTTAACAAATTATATGTATAAGCAAATAAACATATAAAAAGCAAAAAAGAGACCAGATTAAAACAAAAGTTTAGAGTAGTGATTTGAATGACAGTAACTGCATACTGTAAATTGCATTATAGCTGATACAAGTCTGCACCTCACACTGTTAAATAGTTTCTGTTAAATTGCATTTTTAAATTATCTTACTCCCTCCAGACATCCTGGAGGTTGTTGATCTTGTGGCACACTGACTGGTAATATTGTTTTTCATTTCTCCCCTTATGGCAGGATTCTCATGTTTGCTAGCTCTAGTACATGTCTTGTGTAACAAATGGCTACAATGTGATAGTACTCTAATTAATGACATTTTTTTTCCAATGCTTATTTCCACCAGGGAATAAATACGGGCGAGGGGACGTTGCTTGCCAGGAGGTGATTTTATGTGACTTAATTTCTGCACCTGCAGCTCTTCCCATAAGATATTAGTTTCCTCCAGTGCTGCATGTTGAAGGAACGGTACCCCAAAAAGCCTCATCAAAAGCCTTCAACTAACGCATCTCTCACTTAGAGAGATAGCTTCTCTTTGTGCCCTGAATAAGAACTTTTACAGTTACTTCCTAGTTTTTCCTTTCTTTCTGGGATAATCTGGAACCTTTACTATTTTCAGATAGCTATGGACTCTTCTTTAATAATATTAAGAATTTAAATCTGCTGTTATTTCACCATTGTTAAAAAAGAAATGGCCCAATTTTTATTTGGGCAAGAGATAATCCTCTTTCCTTAATAAATTCCGATATCAAGGAAAGATCTCGTTGACCAACATACTGTATATCTCTAGTGAATTGCCGATGGAAGTATCTCTCATCCCACCACGAGTGCAATATGTCTGTTAAGTGTGTTCGCCTGGCACATGTGGGGCCACAGTGAGAAGGGGGTTGCTTGCAGCCACACTGCCTGAGAAGGTGTTGACCTTCCACAGAGGTAGTAATATATGACAGGAACAAGTCCACACTGTCTGTTAGGGCTCTGGGATAGAGACCAGTGACAGCAGACGTGTACTTAGCAAAGACTGTTTGAGATGTGGACAGCAGGGTGCTCGGACTGTGCAAACCCATGGGAGTTTGTGGTGTGTTTCTGGCTGTTATTACAGTATATGCTTGTGGACATAACCTTTGCAGTCTGACGACCCTGTTCCAATGAAAAATAACTGTCCGACTGTCAGATTGCAGAGGTCTCACCTGCTTTGTCATGCCCAAGTGAATGTAAAAGTGGCTGAAGACCGGAGAGCAGGAGTGCAGCTGGACGGACCCCGACTCTGGAGGGTCTGTCTATAATCGGGCTCTCTGGCAGTGAGTGGTGTCTGGTGTGGCTCCACTGTAGGATCAGAAAGGGACCTGGCAACGGGTGAGTAGACTCTGGTGTGGAGTTTTATTGGTGTATTTTGTATATTGCATGTGGTGTGGATGAAGTGGCGACTGGGCGGTAAGGTCCACTAACCTAATTAGGAGCCTGTGGCTAAAGGAGCAGGGAACAAGATTTGGGGCTGAAAGGAACTCTGCCTGTACACCAGAAGAGGAGCAGGGGTTGCCTATCCAGTCTGACTCTCTGACAGAACACTGTGTCCAGAGTCCAGATACAAGCAAGAAGCACTGTCATCTGCAGAATGATTGTGTGAATTTGTAAAGCAGAAAGCTATTGATTGAGTTGTTGGAGGGATGCAAGGGTGTGACTGTATTGTGAGAAAACTAAAAAAAGGAGTGTGGGAAAAATCAGAGATTATGTAAAGTGAAGGCCTGCAACAGGCTCACCAATTGGAGCAGGGACAGCTTCCCTCACCCCCCCAAACTCTACTGCAGGCTGATCCTATTTGGCCAGGAATGCCTCTCTATAACAAATACTTGCGTCCCTGAAACCATCTGACTGTCTCCAGTTCTTAAGACAGAGAAGGTATTTGATACTCACCCTGTGCTATCTATGCTCCCTCAGCTATCGGGAGAAGATATACTATACCAAGTGATGCATCAGTCCACAGATATTCCTTAAACTACCTTGATGTAAGAAGCCCCATCTGTCACTAGTAAGCACTCTCTACCGGAGTTCTCACCCACTTTCCTGCCAGGACTAATATTGACCTGACAGATTGAATATTATTTCTTCCCACTTGGTTTTAATAAGCCTCTTAAATAATTGCCTAATACTGTGTAGAACCAGATCAGACAGCAGACCTTCGTAAGCACACCATAATCAGACAGACTTCAAAAATTAAAGGACATTTCATTGGACTCTAAAAATGCTTTTCATTGGGTGAATCGGAATACCGAAGGCTGTTTCTAGATTATATGGATTTGAGATCAGGTTTCATTACTATGACTAAATTCTTTAAGAAAATCCTTCATCAATTGGGTTACCAGAAAGTGTTCTTTTGAGTTTGCAGTTTCATCTCTGTTGTTTGCCCTGTCTTTGGAACCACTCTCTTAAATTATCTCTCAATCTAACCCTGTTTCATTGAACAGACTTAACATTGCATATCACTATAAACTCTCAGTTATACTGTATGTTCTCAAAGTTTCCTAATCCTGTTTTTGATTATTTTGGTGCACCATCAGTTTTGATCAAAATCAGCACTACTGACTTTAAATTTTGCAACAGAGAAAGCTGGCCTTCTTCTGATTCTTTTGGGATTAAAACTCTTTTCAGATTACTGTGGATCTGATGTATTTTAGAATGAATGGCTTGAACCTGCAGTCAATTATTTACATATTCTAGGGGGTACCACATTTGATTAGAACATTAAATCCCGTTGCAAGCATTTTCAAACACAAGAACTACATCATGGGGTTTTCTATGCAGAGACTGAAAACCAATTTAAACAGAGATCTGGTATGATAATGGTCCTGCATTCTAGAGATAATTACCACACCACCTTTTAAATGATTCTGTAATGATAAGGCTAATATGATAATTAGCACAATACTTAACACAAGAAAATCAAAATTCACTTCATGATTGCATTGTTTTATTGAGAGATAGGTTTACTGTGATGAACAGATCATAAACAAAGTGTGAAAAAAGGTTAAAGAAATATTAACACAGAAGGAATTAGAATATTGAGAGTTACAGCTGTGATGTGAGTTGTGACTTCCTAAGGAAAAGAAAAATTCAACAATAAATTACTTATACACAAAAAGAAATCAGGTTTATATCAGAATTTTGTCTGTAATTGCAATACTTTTCCAAGCTATAAGCCTATATTGGGGTGGCACGATTGCACAGTGGTTGACATTGCTGTCTCACTGCACTGGGGACCTGGGTTCAATCGCACTGCTTCTAATATTTGTTAGCATTATTTCATTGTTGTACAGCTGCCTCAAACTTAATTTTTGTGTTCATGCTTTTTATTGGTTTCACAAAAAGACATTACAGTCCCCTGTCAGCCATAACCTGATTGGTTACTTTAAATCTGATATTTAACAATCCTGCCTCCAGCATTGCGTGATTCCCTCCCCTCAGTCAATTTTCACTGGTTGCCTTGAATTTGTTAAAACGTGCAACTTTTCCTGTACAACGCTCATGGAATTAATATTTATACAGTATATCTGATGTGCTGAAGTTTCCATAATTGATTGGATACCAGACAAGAACAGAATATTTTGTTCTTTTAATGAATATGGTAAACAATATCATATTTAATTGATTTTGGTGGTTACCATTTTATAGTAGCATTAACTAATGTGGTGACACATCCAGTACTTTGTTTAGTCTTTAATCAATGAAAAAAACATTCATGCGGTTATTTCCTCAGTTTGAAATTTAATTTTACGCTTTGTCAGTAATGGAAGGTGTTTTAACTCATTTTGTCACCAGAAAAGAGATACACTTAAGAGCCAGGAGCTGCACTCAATCTGTATGGCTTGATTTGAAATAGTTTGTTTAATCAATCTGATATCCTTTTTCATTGCTTGCAGTATTTAAAACACTGTTCAGCTCACTTTTTGTATTATATGTAGTGCATTATTTAAGACCAAGCAATATTCACTCAGATATCTCTAAATCTGATGTCCAATGCTATTGTTTATATTTCTTCCAAGTTCTTCAATAGTACCATTTCTGTCTCAGCAGTTGACATCCCTGATGATGTTCACCAATCTATGTGAGAAAAATTAAAATCTTACCTGATAACTACTTCTTTATGTACGTTTCAGTGTAAATAAAACCTGTTTTGGAATGTTGAAGTCAGACTATATTTATGCCTTCAATGTCTTGCAAAAATATTCATACCCTTCCTATGGTCTCACATTTTTGTGAAATTAAAAAATGATGCATATGCATTTTGTCAAATTAATATTTTATTCAAACATGTATGTTCAAACTGAAGACTTGTAAGAATAAGAACATTTATAGTAAATGTCTAAATAGAACTACAAAACTACAGTAAATAAAACATAAACCTGAAATATAATGATTGCATAAGCATTTAGATACATGCAAATACAATTTGGTGGAAACACTTTTGGAAAAAAATACATTTTTTCAAAGGGTTAAGTGTCAACTTTGCATACCAGTTTAGTGCTATTCTTGCCCATTCTATCTGGCAGATTTGCTCAAGCTCTCTCAAGTTGCTGGAGGATTATTTGTTAACAATGGATTTCACATTTTTCTACAGATTCTCAGTAAGACTCATCTTAGGACTTTGACTGGGCTACTCAATGATCCTCAGGGACATCCATTTTTCTTAAACCACTCCTGTTAACTTTGACTTTGTAATTTGGGTTACTCTGTTGGTCTTGTGTCTGATGTAATGCTTTGCATTTAGATAAAAAAGTTACAATTTTGCAATTAAAGTACTGTAACCTTAAGCAATCTATTGCAAACTGCATGTGGGACTCTTATGTGTAGTCATTGAAATTTGTAGCTCTTTAAAAGTCATTGTTGGCTTCACAGTTGCATCCTTGACCAGTTTCCTCCTTACCTGGATGCTCAGTTTGAAGTCATGATCCCCATGCCTTTCTGAATGATTGAGTTTTAAATGCTCAGAGATATTGATGGTCTTTGAAATGTTTTTATACCCTTCTTCTGATCTGTTACTTAATACATCTTTATCTCTCAGATGTGTTGAAATCTCTTTTCTCTTCATGGTTGAATCTTTTCTTGAAATGTGTTGCCTAACTAAGCAAATTTACAGAGATAAATGTATTTATTCCAGAAACATGTGCAGAGCTATAAGACAGAGCCCACTCAACTAATTGTGTGGCTTGTTAAGGTAATTGCCATTTGTGCACCTTAATTAATTTAGGTTTTCTACAGCTTTTTGTAGGTTTTCCTATTTTACTTTTATATTAATTATGTATTTGCCTGCTTATACTGTACTGTATGTTTTATGCAGCTAGTTAAAGCACTAATTTTTCTCTCCGCTCTATTACAGAGAGCAGATTGTCAGTTTACTACAGGCTTTGAGACGGTGACAACAGATGTGTGTTCTCAACCTGATATACATAGTTAAAGATGTTTAAAACATGACTGGTGTTCTTAACTATGGTTTCATCCTGGAATAACAAATTGTGTGAACAATTGAGATACAGTAGTTATAATTAAACTTGTTTCGTTTTCTTTCACCAAGAACAGTGTAAAAACTTTGACAGATGGGTCAGGTTATTAAAAATAGCAAACGTTTCTGTATTCTCTAGGAAGTGCTTCTCATTTGAGAATTTCAGATAATTTCAGGCAGACCATGATTGTATAAGGAAATCTTGTACAGGTTAAAAGTTGTAAATGAGGATGTTGGCATAGCTGAGCAGAATTTGATTTCTTATTTAGTTATTTAATGAAAATGCATTTCCGTATTTTAGATTGAGAGATCATTCCTAAAATTTGTATTTATTAGTAATCTTGTTATCAATGCTTCTGTTATGTTCATTCTTTTATGTTAATTTAGAGAACTATGGTAGATGACAAAATGAAATTTACATGAATTACCATTCACCAGCAAAGCTTGTTTACTACTTTAAATTCTAATGATGTAATTGTATTCTGATAAAGTGCAAAGGTCTTTGTCCATTTAA
The DNA here is from genome assembly GCF_055471065.1 of Atractosteus spatula. Classification (NCBI taxonomy): domain Eukaryota; kingdom Metazoa; phylum Chordata; class Actinopteri; order Semionotiformes; family Lepisosteidae; genus Atractosteus; species Atractosteus spatula. The sequence goes on along the minus strand of NC_142720.1, from coordinate 24,571,095 downwards.
ATTTCAAATCGCTTAGTCCACATTCTTTTGTTCTCATCAGAGTGGCCACAGAAACATGACTCTGACACCACAACACAATTTAGGACAATGAAGTAACATAATCACAGACTGTTCAGGTCCAAAATTACAATGTCTGAAATACATTTGCATTTAACAACATGTAATAATGAGAAAAGAGTACTGAAAAATAAACTCTGTTTTAGGAAAAAAATGTTTATGTATATCTTTAACATCTGTTAAAGAAAAATGTATTATCAAGAAATAAGTCAGTAGAGTTTAATTCTTGCACATACAGTAGCTGCAGGAAATCAAATGTATTAGAAATCATGATTTTTTTATTTGAAGTAGTTGGCCCTTTTAAAAATTGACATATTGTGATAATTTACCTGTATTTTCCTTCAGGTGATAATTTAATTTGAACTCTGTCCAGAGCTTTACACAGAGATAAACAGCATGTACAAAATGCACCATGCCACAGGCTATAGTATTACACATACACGTTAAGATCATTAAAAAGAAATTCCTTGGACTGTGAGAATCAGTACTTAATGTTTTCTATGATTTCCATGCTGGGGTTACAGGCTAGCATGAGCAATCTATGACTAGCAGTTTTGTTAATGAGAGTAAATAAAGTGTGCCTCAAATCTTAGGCTCCAGATGACTAGTAATCATTTACTTTTCCACAAGCAAATGCAATAAAACATGATTGTTTAATAAATATGCATATAATAATATTTAATAACATTAGTTCAGGTGGGTAGCTGCGTCAGCAAAGAAGGCACCACAGCCAAAACGTTGTGTTTTCTCTCTTCTCTTTTCAGCTTAGAATAAACCTATTACTTGTTCCTTAACATTATGCTATTTTATTAAATAACATTTTAAATAATATTTAGTAATAGCATAAATAATAATATTTCTTTCTTTCATATGTTCCTGAATTTTCAAGAGGTAATTCATTATGTGCATAAAAAAACAAGCAACAATGGAAAGATGATGCAATATAAACATGGAAACGTAAATGTAAGATCATATAAACAGAAAGACAGAATGCACACCCATTTTTTCCTCCTATTTTATTGAATAGGAGACTAACCTGGGAAATCTGGAATGAGAAAAGGGTTCTAGAACTCCAACATAGGTAGATGTCTTGGTTCTCTTCCATTATTCTCTGCTGCATTTCATCCAAACAACTCAGCCTGCTGTCCAGGAGATGTGCTTCCTACCCACTTACAGTCTGCAGGCCCTGAAGAACCTTGGCTGTCAAGGAAGTGCAAATTTGCTTTTGAAGAGCACATGTATTGATGTATGCAAACCTCAGCTTTCGCTGCAGTGATATTGCTAAAGGTTAGAATTTTCAGACAGGATACCAGCACTACATTTGCTTTGTGCTTTGCAATATTTCTCTGAGGGGCAATAGAGTGAAAGTTTCAAGAATCTGCTCAGTTGTAGAAACTTTATGATTTCCAGTTACAAATTTAAAAACATACAACTTTTCTATATGATAAAATGTTAATTACTAAAATGAAAACTGTAGCACAAACAGGAATTCACTAAAGTGCTTTAGCCTGATATATTTTCCATGAATGTGCTGTTTTCTGTGTTCTTTCACTATACAGCTACATTGTTTTTATGATCACCACTTAATATATGTAGCCATGATTGGTTAGTGCTTTAGTATTCTTAGTTGTTACATAGTAGAACATTGTTATTGTCACTGTTGAAGTCTCCATCTACATACTACACATAAAGATAATACTATTTCAACTATTTCAATTTCATTGTATATTACTTTTTAAAGTTGTGTGCTTTGCACTTTATAGAATACTTCAGTTACAACAGGAGATACAAAAATGCATTTAAAATAGTATTTTGTCTTGGCATTTCTCACTGTCAGCCACAATGACTAATGCAGCCCTTAATTGGGTAATTTCCTACCACATTTATGATGTTTGTAATGTAGCTTGAATTCCCATTTACAGCATACATCAGCAAATAGTCTGGCTGGCTGGCAGGTGACAGCGGGGAACTGTAGAGAGGGAATGCTTACATGTACAAAGGCATCAATAAAGACTGCAGCTCTTAGTCCCCTGTAATCAAAAGCAAATATTGTTATATACTGCTGTGTTATAAAGATGTCAGCATCCAGTTTTATTGATTGTGAATGTGCTGTAATTTCATATCCTATGATCTTCTCATTCCAGTAAAATGAAGCATTACTTGAATTAAAAATTATAGCCACTTATATAACCTAAGTGCCAAATCCATACTTGTTTCAATTTTACTTATCCCACCTTAAACTGCAATTATGTTGTAGGTTTATACATATGGTGAATGGTTACTTACCGGTTAATTGTCATTGCTCTCTCCCACCTGTTAAACTCTACTGTTGAGCAAGACATAAACATTATTATGTTATTGCTGATTTCTTTCAAGGTGCTGATCTAGGCCTCTTTTTGTAATACAGTTAGTCCTTTCACATTTAGAGAAAACCTGCTTCTGTAATTAAACATCTGGAAAACACAGTTGCAATACACAAAGAAATGGCCTCTTGAACCCTCCATGGTTTTTTATCCTACAATTCAAGACTATTCAAGACTTTCAGGGCTGTGCATTATATATCCAGCACTGTACTACAGAGTTCAATCTAGAATTATGTAATGTAGCAGCAGAATGTAATAGATGACTGGGTTGCATCTTTCCCTTTTGTCACAATGCCCTACCATAGAAGTATGGTAACATCAGATTGTAAAAAGGGACTGCACTTTTATCATTAAATTAGAAAGCTGATCAAAGCAGATGCTTTCAAAACCATCCCTCTGTGACATTGTAAAAGCAACTTGACAAGCTGTCAGGTTTCTTTATACCTTCAAAATGCGGCACCCCTCAGAAAATCCTATGCTACTATGAAAAAAAATAAAAACAGAGCTTTTGTGACAATTTATATAATGGAAAAAATAAGAGGTTTTCTTTGCCTGAGGGATGAATTATTATTAAACCATTTGTAACAGCTGTTTGGCTTCCAAAGCCTAGTGTCACCACACAGAATAAGGGTGCATTTGGAAAGAAGACCTATTGTTATCAGATGATAGTTCTCATCTTTTTTTGATAAGGACGACAAATGCATTACTCTTTATCTCTCACAACAATACAGGCACCTTGGAGTTTTGAAAGGACTCTGAGAGCATTAACGCCCATTGCCTGGCTTAGATTTCAGGAATACAGGGTTTGGACATAATTTGGCAGAAAAAGGCCTGTTGTGTACATGTATATTTTTTTATAATTTACTACAACTTAATGGAAGCTCATATCTACAGGTGACCCAAAACGGAAATGAAACAGCTTACATGAATATCTTTCTAAGGAATGACACACAAACCAAGATGGCCAAGGAAAAAGGATGAGTGCAATCAAGTAAAAAGCCAGTAAGCAGAAAGGAAAGAAAACGTCCACACAGTGGGACTCCATTGCCCTGATGGAGTGGTGAGCTATGGATGAGTGACAGTGGAAATATGAGTGGCAGGGCAGTGGCAGTTGTTACATTACTCGGGTACTAATTGTGCTAGAAAGGTGACCTTCTCTTGTATTGTTTTTCCAAACATTTCTCTGAATTATTTCTGTCCACTTCCCAAAAATTGATTTAAGATTTGCACTCATTCTGACATTATCCTAACTAAACCTGGATAGCTTTTATAGGACAATGGTGGTACAAATATTACCTCATTTTTTTAATCAAGAAGATTGTATAAAGTTCTGTTGTCTCTCACCTTGAACTGTTAGTAGTGTACTGAAGGTTGGAATCTAGTGTATAATTTAACTACTATTCCAAATAGTATTCCAAATGAAGACAATAAAAAATAAAAATAAATGAAAATTGGATCCTTGGATTCTGCTTTATGTACAAAAGATAGAGAGATGAATGCTGCTTTTTTTAGTGTCTCAGGTAGTGACCTCCAATGAATTAAAGAAAAGAGTGTGTCAAAGCACTTTTTATCATTGTGGGAAAGGACTGAAAAGAAGATTTTATTTATGTTGTCTAAACTGCATTGCACTGAATGTGTGTTTTATTAAATTTGTTAGCAAGCCTAGTGGCACTGTATGAATACAAATATTATTTCATTCTTCTGGTTTAGAAAAAGCTCTTAGGACTAAAAGACTACTAAGATTTTTTTTATCTCAAAGAAAGGAAAAGTATTGGATGTTCAACAAGCTATTTTCCAGTAGTTCCAACTTTTCCCCAGTTGTAATAGTGATAGACATAGCAAATCTTTCATCCCCCCTGCAATCTCTTTCCCAAACAATGTAGAATAACTCTCTGAAACACTGTTCTACTGAATTTCTTGTTGGTGATATTTGTTTGTTATTGTTGTATTTCTTCCAGAGGATAATAATGCTTGAACTGAATTGAAGTAAAAAAAGAGTCAGGGGCCAACACTGCTCCCTGTTGGATGTCGGGGGCAATGGGATCCTGCATCAGTGCCAGTGAGGGCTGTAAAAATGGAGTCCAGACCCAGCAACCACAGGCAGAGTGAGCATCAGCAAAGGGAGGTCACCGAGGGAGACAGAAGACAAGGAGGATTGGGGAAGGGGAAGAGATGAAAACACAACAAAAAAAATCTAGGTCGTGGGTTGAATGTTGCGGAAAATGGATCAAGCAGGGATTGCAGAAGAGGGAGAGAAGAGGAAAGTAAGAATGGGAATGGGAAGAGGTTGTGCTGGTGCTCCAGGGATGGATGATAACACTGGAAGAATCCAGAAGAGAAATGCGGGCAATGCGTTTGAAAAGATGCTTGTCTAAGGTGGGGCAAGAAAACTAAAAGTTGGAGATGAACAGACTTGTTTAATTGACTTGGAGGTGGCAGATGTTTTGGGGATTGTTGGATCTGGACATGCCAGAACATCATGAAAGGGTGAGGAGAGAATGGAGTGGGAGCTCAACGACAGTGCTGACTGCTGCAGGAATGGAAGGAAAGAGGGGGTGAGAATGGGGGATGCCTATTGTCAAGAGTGACGTATAGGAGTACCAGGTTGGACTCTATGCGGCGCTGAAATTGTAGGTGGCTAGTGTTTGGCATCCAAATTCCAAGGGCTAGGTCAGGTATCAGAAGAGTCAGGTCGAGAGTATCTAAATCTAAAACGCAAGACGAAGTCGAAGCCAGAGAAAAAACAAGGTTGGGTAGCCGAAATCAGGTCGAGAGTATTAAAAACGCACAAGAGAAAGCCAAAAGTTATTTTGAGAGGGTATACAGTAAATAGGGAAGAGTGTGAGAAGTGACAATTGATTAATTAGTGCGCGGGTGTTGGCGGCGAGAGGTACATGCAGGAATGCAGTTCGTGACGCCTATGAAGGAAGATAAAAGTCAGAAATGAAGAGATGTGGATGGGGAGTTAATTTATTAACTTTCTCTTAGAGTGTAGTTAGAATACACTTCATACATTATGTAACAAGCTTAAGTTATATTGAATACCATTCTTTTAATGCATCAATGCTCAAAGTGAACAGACGACAACCTCACGCTGGGATGTAAAATTTCTTTATTGACACAGTAGAACCAGTCACCAGCAACAACAAACATCAGGGCTAACTGACAAGACAGCCACTGAAGCATGGCTTCTCACACTCTTGTGCATACTGTACTGACATCTCACACATGCAGCACATGATCAATCTAGCAAGCTACAGGTCTATGAGTTCTCCAGCTTATTCAATATTGGTTCTACCTGGACCAAATGGCATCACACAAAATTATTTAGCAGATTTTGTACAGATTATCTGCAATGTGGTTTCAGTACCCATTATCAACTCGTGGACATTTTGTCTTATTTATTTCAGACAAACTGAGATTTGTTTTGTTTCAGATGTAACCAAATGTTTATATTAGCCCTTTCAGGGAGGCATTATTTCAAGAACCCTGTGATTTTGGATTTTAGATTGATAGTAATGGATTGTTGTATAAAATACATCATGATTTTACATTATTATGTCATCAAACACTAGCTTCTGTAACAGTCTTTCTGTAGGTTAAGGCAGCACAATTGCAAACAATTGTAACAGTATGTAAGTTAAGGGAATACAGAATAAAAAGGAGTTTTATTAAAGATGTCCATGCACAAATATACACAAAAAGTAGCACCCCAGAGTAGGAAATCATTATTGCTGAAACATACCTTCTTGAGTTCTATGAAATGCCTGATACGTCTTATTAGTGAAATAAAAGGGTATGTAATATTTATTACTGAAAAAAGTAAAACATACCTAGTCAATCTGTTGCTTATCATTTAGGTTACAGTCTATCATTCATTCCTAACTAACACTTAAAGGTGTCAACCTGTTCTGTAAAAGAAACATTTGAATGTTAATATTACAAAATAGTATTGCAAGCAGAGATTTCAATCTGAGAATCAGAGAAGTTGTTATTTTACAAATATATGCATAGAGTACCAGTGCCTGTAGACAGCTTCTACATTATTGTGCAAATTATCATAAAATAATGGCATGCATGTATCAGGAAATCCTGATAATGCCAGGTATTGTACTATAGTCAAGAAAGACTCAGTCACATCTTTTACATGAACAATGTTCTTCCTATTTGCATAGGAAAACAAATGCTTCTGACATTCGAGAATTTCCCCGGACCTGAGCTCAAAATATCACATAATAATAAAATGGCAAGCAAATAAAACTTTCAAAACCATTATACTCTCAAGTGCATTGCAAATCCACTGTATTTCCACAAAGCAAATAAGAAAAAAATGAGGAAAGAAAAGATGAATATAAAAAAAGATTATGTTGTCAGAGGATATCTGCTTCATGAATTATAAATAATGAAGTATCCAACGGTGATGGTTTGTGTAGTTCCTTGGGAACAGCTTGGTTTTGTATGCTGGCAGGTAGCCCATTGGTTTTCATCAAATTACTTTCATGGTTAGTGCAAGGAGATGAGAAATCACATTTCACAAATAACTGGATGCTATTTTCACGTGTTAATAAAATTAGCTGGGGCACATCAGTATTTTAAATCTAAAAAACATTACAATTTATTAAAACATTCTACCTCATCTAACTAGCAGTTTTAGTAATTGGTTTCTTGTGTGCTATGTTTACTCCCACAGACAAAAGAGATACTGGTAGGTTAATTGGCTTACGGTAAAATTGGCCCTGGTGTGAGTGTGTGCGTGTCTGTGCCTGTGTCTGTGTGTAGCCCTGTGATGGACTGGCATCCTGTCCAGGGTGTATCCCACTTTGTGCCTGTTGCTTGCCTGTACAAACTCTGGCTCCCCCACAACCCTGTATTAGATAAAGTGGTTAGAAGATGGATGGATCACTTTTGAAAATGCATGTTTGAAGACTTTGATGACAAAAACTTGAGTCCCAGAATGACACTTGGCAGATTCCAACAAAAGCTTGAAACTGTTCTGAGAATCATAATGCAAACACTCAAACTGCTTCAGCTGTTTGGACATCTGTTTGGACAATGGACTCCAAACTCTAGTACCAAGCAATACATACAGCAAGTATGAAAATGGAGCTCCTACGTGAACTATTAGGACTTAACTTTTCAAACATTTTCTATATGCGGTTCCTAATAGTAACTCCCACTGTTTAAAACAACATTTGGCCTTTTATCTTCAAACATGGTTGATATCATTCTATTTAGCATTCCATTAACATCTGACACATTGTTGTTCCTGTATATTCAAGATGGCAGCATGACCTCCATTTTATTCTCACAACTTAAACTGCCACTGTCTTGGCAACCGCTACAGCAATTGAATCAGAATTTGGCAGATTTCCTGAAACTAAATTGGTCTAAATGCTTTGTGCAACTGGATTGCACCTCACAAGCTGCTATTGTAATTTTCCCTCTAACACCAGGTTATCAACCGCTTGGAAAACGTAGCCTCTTATGCAGACTGCTCCTGTTCAAGAACTGTTTGACCAATTAGCTCAACATTTAGTGTGTATCATTTTATTGACGATATGGTTCATATTAGATGAAATAGGTTCCTGAAGAACCTACAGTGGCAGTATGGATGCCAATTTGTTTTCAGAATTTTAATGTCTATTGTCTTGGTAAGAGCTATACCAACTGACCTGAAAAAAAACCTTGGCAAGTCTGGTCACTCCTAGGCCTGCTTCAGATATCTATCTTGTGGGATTATACACCAACACCAGGTGAAACATGCTCTGAATCTACAGCTGCCCTTCTCCAAAAAGGTATGGTCAAAATTTTGGTGCCACATGTTGTAGATATCAGTCATGTTTTTTGTATAAACCAGGACGATTAAAATGACCTTTTTCTTCTCTTCTTGACACCCATCCCTTGGCAAAAAATGCTTCTGTGTAGAAGCTGTCTTGGTATGTATAGAATTGTAGCTCCTACTTACACAAACTGCCTGACCACCTTTCTGGTTCTACATATTCAAATACAATAAATTATATTCCTAAATTGCCATAAAAAGAACCATCTGACCTATTGATTTGAAACTTGGTGAAACTTGACATATTGTATATTGCTAACTGCTCTCTTTCATTAACACTTTGATCAGTGACCTTCAAACTTGAGATATATCACTCAAACTAGAGTTTTCTATATAGTGTTCCATGTAGTGGTAATGATTAACATAGGAAAAACTGGGTTCCTATTTAAAGCAATTTCTGCCTCATCATCTTGCCAAACTCCAAAGTTTAACAACTATGCCGATTGTCTAGAAATTTGGCACATTTCAAAAATCTAAAATCTGTTTCAGAATTGCGGGTTTAAATTTGATATTAATCCCTTTTCCTTGAAATTCACTCTTGTACTTGGAAGTCCATAAAACTGCTGACAGTTGTCTAGTTAGGTTAGGTATCTAGTCAAGTTGATTCTGATTGCACAAACTGCTGTGGCTTTTTTTTAAACAAATACAAGGCCACTGTTGGTGAAATACAGCCTCTTATGAAAAAGTTAACATACAACATATGAAAATGAGGTTCTTGCATAAACTACTGTATAATGTACAGTATATCTGGCTGTAAAACTGAAATTCTCATAGTCTCAACAACCACTGAGGTGATTACTTTGAACATTGGCAGGTTTCATTCCACCCATACATGCTTCGGAATTACATATCCGTGGTGCATCATATGTATTATATTGTATTTTGATATATAATCTGTATTAGTCAAACTGTAGGTAGGGCTATTATCGACATGTATCAATTGCATGCAAATGCAAAAAACAAGTACATGAGTTTTTACTTTTTTTACTTTTTTACTTTTTGCACGACCCGTCTGAAAAGTTGTTGACCCCTGCTGTAAAAAAATACCTTTAAAATAACTTTTTCTTCTACGCCTGCTGCTAGAGTTACAGTTGCTCTGGTTTAACCATTATTTCAATAGTGCATGTTTTTAAAGAATTGAGTTATATCATTTTAATGTTTACCTGTTGTAATATGATAGGCCTTTGGCTTATTGTATAAATCAAAGTATAAAAACCACTAGCCTGTGTATTAATTATTCTGGCAGTAATGTTTATGATCATTATACTTAAGTTACATCTGACCATGTGTGCCTGAGAGCAACCTCACTTGAGGTGCAATTATTATGGTTTACCGGCTGTCTCCAGTGACATAGTTTGGAGGTGCTGTTCTGTGTTGATTCTTCAATACAGACTTGTCTCTAGTGATCCTGTGTTAGACGGTGAGTGAACTCCAGCAATCTTGCCTTAGAGGAGATTCTGTCTCTGTTGATTCTATCTCACAGGCAGAGCTGATCTTACTGTAAAGATGAGCAGTCTCTGCTGGGCTTAACCCAGAGGGAGACCTGTCTACGGGGTATTTTGAGGCACTGATATGAAATATCTTACGATTTATTGTGGACTTCATACAGTATGTTACTTGTTTATTTTTTTCCAACATTAGATGTTTGAGTTAGATAAACTCCTTCATTTCTGTTCATATATTTAGCACTTTGATTGTTTAATAGACTACTGCCCCCCAGGGTAGCCTTTCTGCTCTACACAGGCTTCTCTCAGCAAAGAAAAAACAGCTGCTCGTCTGTTTTATAATTGGACTTGTGGCAGTGATAAAGTTCACTTTTCTCTGTGGTGGATTTGACAAAGTGTAATCATATTACAATAGCAAAATACATATGTCCATTTCTTGTAGGGTATCCATATCCATGCTCGTACATTACAAGTCTATGTACTGTATATACTGTACATGTTGTCACTTCACTACCCAAAGGCTATTTTTTGTATCTCACACTATAGTACTTCTTAATGTTTTCATTACACAGGTGTTGATTCCTGTTTAAATTTCTTGAACAACAAAGAGGAATATTTCACAATTAGCTAAAGCATTTGTGTGGTAATATAAATAAGTGCCTTTCAGTGTAAGAAAAAGTATGGAGATTTCAGTATTTGATTTGATATTAGCTCATATATTTGTGGTATTTTCTTTCATACTGCTCTGTATGAGAAACTTCTTTTCAGTCTAAGATCATAATGAATTTCAGAGTTAAAATGATTTGTAAGTCACACTCTGAAAATATATCACAGAAAAAAAAATCCTTCATTATGCCTGGGTATCAATATCTGGGGCAAATTTTGAAGCTGCCTGTTGAAATAACTAATTTCAACCTCAACAGTAAGCACAAAACAGAAAAAAACAAAATCAGAAAAAAATCCTATGGAATTCTTTCCACCAAAATAGACATGGTTTGTGTGGGACTTAAAAGCTTAACACTAGGCTTCAAATAGCTGACTAGGTTTCAGTGGTGTTTAGAGAAACATTGTGTTTCTCAGTTTAATAATTAAATAAAAACTGTTCAATACAACTCTGGAGTGGCCTTTACAGTTTGGGTGGAAATGCAGCTTTAATTTGGAAACATGCTCTTAAAACAAAACCATATACTGTACATAAGTGCTGGTGCTGATCTACAACCACAAAACACCATACAGTTACACAACTTTTAAAGATGCAGCTTGTAGTCCATTTTTTCTAATTGTTCAATTGTTTTCCAGTCATGTGTTATCAGTAGTATTGTTTGCTTAACAGATGATTTTGTGTTTTTTATACTTCTACATTAATGTTTGTTTTTATCTCTTTCTATTTCCTTCATTCTGAAAAGATTTCAAGCAAGTGGATCATTGACCAAAACTCTTCACTATATATCTAAAAAGTCACACCTCCATTCAATGGATTGTGGACATGATATTTATTACATAAGGGCTAACTGCCTACGATTATTTGTTGAAGGTCCAACAACTGTATCATGAAATTTGTGACAAATTTGTGAAATTTGTGTGATATATTTCCTCTAAACAGACAATCCATCAGAAAATAATATAGTGACTTGCTGGTGGTCTGCTTAAATATACAGTAATAGGATTTAAATCATTCAAGTCATCACTATGATCTATATTTTTCAAATACTTAGAAATGGTTTAGTAAACCTCTCCAGACTGATGAGCATCAATGACTCTTTTTCTGAGATCTTCTGAAATCTTTTGATCATGGCATGATGTGTTTCCACTAACCTGTATGGTCAACACCAAACTCACTAAGTGTCTGACCATGTATTGTAGGACAGAGCTGCCCAAACCCAGTAATTATTGATTTGCTATCCAAATATTTAACCACCTGATTACTGCACTCAGTTAAACATGCAATATACATTATACATTATTCTAATTATACATTATTATTATTTCACATGCACTGTTTATTCATTTTTTAATTTTTGCTGTACTTCTTAAGTTGTCTCAGAAATATTGAATTCTTAAAAATATAAAAGTTTTGGTCATTTTAGAAATTTATGGTTTTGATTACAACGTACTGTATCATGGTTACAAGGTATCATGGTATCAGCTTTAAGGTATCATGGCAATACATTGTAATTCCATAATTATATTGTGGGTTAACAAACATTTTCTCTGCACTGTATATTCTGAAATGAAATGCAGACGAGGCCTGAATTCACTCTTTTACTTTTTTTTAACAACATGATATACAGTAATAAAAGAAATGTTTTATGCATAATCTTTCTAATCTTTAATAATGACATTGATCATTTTCCATTTTTTTCTTTATACTGAGTATTCAGCAAAAACCATCTTACTCTAAAACATGATCGATTGCAACATTGGCATGCATAGCCATTTAAAATTAAATGTAATTCCTCTCCACATTACATATAACTGTACAGCATACACTATAAGAAATATCAATTTTTCACAGTAAATTTAACTTCTAACACAATAAAATGCTATTGTTATAGGAGACAACTTTGGACATTTTATTATGTAATTTATATCACATCTCTCAGAAGAAATGCATGACTGCAGTTCTGCCTCAGCTGTGAAAGAAATGATGCACATTTTATTGTTTTTTTTAAATAAATATGAATATGTCTATGCTCTGATATTATATCTTTCTGCCTTTTAAAATGTATTCTTATTCATCTTTGCAGAGATGAAGTTGGTAGCCAAAATCTTACACAAAGTTTAAAAAATAATAAAGTTGATTTAATTTAATCCATATAAATCCCCTTATCACTCACCCTACAGGTCACGTATTGCAGGCTGCACAAGTTATCTTTATGAATTGTCGTGGGTGATACCAAGCATGCAATTTGACATGTGGGTCAGGGGACAAAAGAATGTTTATCAGATAAAAACATCAAAACCTCTCTTGGTTAAATCCTTATCCATTTGAAGCTCATAGGTGTGAGAAAGTCTCTAATATTCATTGCAATATGCACCCTGGGATGTCTAATGATGATTTGGTAAATGTTAATAAATTGCTGCATTTTGTCAACATTCATTAGCTAAGTAAAGGGAACATACATCTTCTCCCAACAAAGCAAGACTGCTCATTTTCCCAGAGGGTGCAGATCCTGTCCCTCGTCAGTATTGACTAAATGACAGTAGTTCCTCCATGTTTTACAACTCTGCAGATCTAGCTCATGAGTTATAAGCTCTAATAGATACCAATTTGAATACCACCCTCCATGCTGTTCAGGGCCCACCTGGGGATTTCCCCTGCAATGCTAAGAGATATTAATGAAATAATCTCCAGTGTAAACATTGATGAAAATGGCACGTGGTGCCCCACCAGCAGCTTTATTCCTCATTAAAGCCCATGGAAGCTGCTCTCATGTTCAATTGCGGATGCTGAAGATGTTTATAGAGCAATCTGTATTTCTAAAGGAAGGAGGTAAAAAAAAACCTTGACTCCCTTTAGGAATCTGCAGTGATCCCCTTGCCTGAAAGACCTCCATCCAGCCAGGAGCTTATTTGAAGTGACACATCGGTCAGACAGTTGTCATTTTTGCCCATCTCTGGGATGATGAATGATACCAAGGGTCTGAATGCCAGCTCTGACAAAATACAAGTTTCTGTTGTCAAAGGGCATTTGGGGAAACACATTTGATATAAGGCCTGCGAGCACAAACATTGGATCTCTGTGGGGGGACAGACACCCATACAACCAATTAATCATTCCATTACAGTATATATAAATACACCTCCAAAACTTCCAGTCTGTGTGGACTGACGGTCTCTGGCAAAAATGGGTAACCAAGGGTAACCTTAGAGAGAATAAGAGGGTCGAGTTATTAAAAGAAAAATAAAATTGCTTTCGCGTACAACCTACAGTATATACAGTATGTGAAATGGCTCCTAGTCAAATCAGTGCAGTGTCCATCAAGAAAATCATATGAATTTGGATTCTGTTTTATATAGTGTAACATATAGAATTAACAGAAAGAAACAGCAACATTTCACAATGGCTTGCAATTTCCTGAATCTTCTTGGCAAAATACAAGATTTACTATAGATAATCAATAAATAATTTAAGCAAGAGTCAGTAGAGGCAGGTGTATGGGTGGCAAATAGAAAATACTTAAAAAATCATCTATATCTGAGTATTAATAAGGTTACTTAGTAAAGGAGTTGTGAAAATTTTGACATTTTGACATTTTAAAGCTAAGCTGATTTTTTTTTCATGCTATCTGTGATAGGTAACATTTGAAGATCTCATCTTGTTGGATCTGATTTTTTTAAAGCTTTTTTTTTTCAAGTCTTATTTTGATGAAAAGATAAACTGTGCTCCTCCAGAATGATACTTGACAATCCTTGACATCATGACAGGGTCTATAGTGTGCTATATCTACTTGCTATATTGAATATGGCAAAATAAATGGTAAACTGGAGAATACAGTCAACACCAGAGGGTGCCAAAGCTTTTCCTGCTTGAAAAATGGATGGTTATAGAATGACTGTTTCATCGATATAAGAACAGATCGTTTCAACTTTGAATTCATCGTTCACTCTGCAAGCATGGTTTTCAATCAGAAAAAAGACTATTCATAAATGTGTTTCCTCTGCACTGCAAGCCGCAGCATTTCTCCCTTTAGGTCTCATACAGTATCTGGTAATGATCACCTCACTGTACTAGCTTAAGTCATTTTCTTGAATATTTGTTTCTTTTTCTCATTTTAGAAAATAAAAACTGGACTAAAATATAAAAAGAAAAGGGATATTTTTATAAAAGTGATATTTTCATTGCTTTTGCGTCTTCTCTCCAAGTCGCCTTTAAATAACGCAGATATCTATTCTGCTTTTTTTTAGAATCAGCACCAGTGTAGCTTTAATGGGTCTCTTCCTCAGGAATCTGCTAGCTGCAAATTTGCACTGCGCTTTATTCAAGGGAAACAGCAGTTAACAAGCAGCACCTCCACTCAAGAATCAGCATGCCGCGCCACATTTTGCATAAAAAATGTACAAAGAATTTACAACATCAATCCAGTTCAGTCCATTTTATTTTCTAAATGACCAAGTTTAAAACAAAGCAGTGTTTTTGGACAATCTTTCCCAAAGTATGTGAGCAAAAAAATAGCATTTAGCAAAACACAGACACATTTTTTTTCTTTTCATGACTTTAATAATAGATATATTGCTATTATTTATCTGTTAGCAGCTTATGGAATCATATGTTTAAAAAGACATTAAATGCTCCCCTATAACTTAAAAAAAACAACTTCCTTTACAGTAGGTTGAGGACGACTAATGTTAAATCATAACTGGCATAAAATTCATAACATTTGATTTAATATTCATCATCAAGCTTCAATCAATTTGTGTAAATAGAGCTGAACTTGCTTAGAACATGTGGAATAATAGAGCAATTTATGGTCAAGACAGAAGGTCAAGCTGATTTTCACCAATTTTTATTGTCATTGATTTGGGCTGATTTAGACAGCACGATCTTCTTAGAGTACCTGTGTTAACAATGCAGGCAGAACCCTAGCTGATTGTTTCATTCCAGCAGCAGTGCTTCAGCGACACTCTTCACTCTAACACATGCTGGCAAATTGGCTGTAGCCCAGAAGCAGAAAAAATGGACCTGCTGAGCTATCAATGCTACTGCTTGCAGAGCTGGAGTTTTCACCCATGCTAATACAGGCCTGAGAGGCCGCAACTGGATTGCAGGGGTGTGGGCTCTTGCAGTACTGTAGTCCTGACGCTTTCAATCACTGGTTTTCCAGGGAGAGTAGAAATCAATTATTTGTTATGCAAATCAGACCACTAAAACAGCTGAGAAATAACATAATCAAAGGGAAATTTTAATTTTAAAAAGGCACAAGTCCAGAGAACTAAAGCAATTAAGATGTAGAAAATTACCTGGAACAGTAAATGTTAGGATATATTTTGCTAACTAAAAGTTTACAAATATCATATATTGTTCTTATTTCTAAAAGTAAAACTTACTTTAATATTACCATCTTACTGCTAAGAAAAACTGCATTCATTTGCCTTGCAATATTTGGCATTATTATTAAAGACTTTCTGCTAGCTCACTTCAAAAACATATCAGTTTCTTACATAATGGATTGAACGATAAAAGTTTATAGTCAGTGAAAAAAATGTACAGTATTTACTCTGTATTTTTATATATTTATCTTAAGCACTAAAAACCTGCCTCTACCAGCCAAACGGAGGAGTATACAGTATAGTTAAAAATGTGTTAAAGATTTGTTAAAAACATCCATTTAAGTAAAAAAATCAGATAGTTCCTTACTAACATTCTTAGGTTTGACTGGTTTCAAAACATTTCTTCCTGGTGTCAGTTTCTTCAGCAGCGTTTGGAATTTGCCAGGATCATTTTTTTAATGCCAAGTTCAGTTCTGAACTCTGAGTTGACAGTGAGCTGCTAGTCCTTCTTGAAAAACTGTATCAAATACATGTTTTGCACCAAGTAGAAAAGTAATTAAATAATCTCTTGTAGATTATTGTTTGCATTTTGTTCCAATTTCATATAAAATGAAATAGGTAAGGGTTAGATTTACTGTTGTATTCTGAGAATCCTTCAATATCTATAGTCCCACTTAACTAATTGCTGTGGTTCTGGCTCGTAACTGGCCAAGAAGAAATAATAAATTTAAGCCTTGAGACATCCTACTAAATTAACAGTCTTTAAAGGACAAGCTGAGTAAAATGCAGAGGTAATATTTTA
Organism: Atractosteus spatula; assembly: GCF_055471065.1. Lineage (NCBI taxonomy): Eukaryota > Metazoa > Chordata > Actinopteri > Semionotiformes > Lepisosteidae > Atractosteus > Atractosteus spatula. Next base: position 24,554,598 of record NC_142720.1, on the reverse strand, counting down.
CTGGTAATACAAGTCTTCGGAAATGCTCAGAACAGTGGATAATATATAATAAGAATACACAGTGGAGTCTGTTATTGCTTTTGTACATGTACAGTATGTTGATGTGATACAATGAAGTCTTGAATTTATGCTCTTATTTTAGAGTGCAGGATCAGGAAAGCTATTGGTGTATAGATTTTATATCCATGTATTGCATAAGAAAAAGGGTTTCTCTTAATCTACACAAAGGTCAATCTTGTGTTAAAAAAATATTTCTTGCACATCATCACAATACTGCATATATTAGAGATACGGTGCCTATTTAAATAATGCACATTCTTTCCAAAGTAACACATTCTGTGTCTGAACAGCCTGGAATCAAGGCACATTAAATCAGAATTAACTTAACCTTTACACATTGTAAAACACAACTTCCAAGTGAAAAACAAATGTTTTTCAAATAATTACAAATGAAAAAAAAAACAATTGGAAAATGGGTTTTATAAATGTACACACCCCTTACTAATAACAAATATAAATTAGCACTGGTATAACCTGTTTCCTCCCAAATGCCCTGTCCTCGACAGCAGAGTTGCAAATAATAATATTAAGATATTTGTAAGTAAATAGCAGTGAAAGACCTTAAAGTTGTGAATAGTTAAATTTGCATGACTAAGGAAAGATGTAGAGTAAATAGGGTGTTAGCCCATGGTGACGTTATGAAGAAGTAAAGAGGCAGTGTGAACTCTAAAGGGAATCAGGTAACATACAGTACAGTGCCTATAGAAAGTGTACACAGCCTAAAATAAAGACACATTAAATAATAATTTATTCTAGCTAAAGATTATAGTAGAACAATACATTTTATATATATATAAATTTATTGTAAGGATACATACTGTATTTCAGACTGAACAGTAGCTTCAGTTTATTCTTGCACAGCAAACAAAATATCTGTAAAGGACTATTCTAAGCTTTATAAGTAATTAAAATCAATTGCCATGTGAAATGTAGTAAGTTAAAAACATTTCATTTCTTCAGATTTCCTTCAATGCTTGTTCACAATTAATTTGGTTCCACTGAGCAAGCAGCTGAGTTTTTGAATTGCTGTTTCTGCAGATGGACAGCAGAACACGTCATGGAGGGCTGATGGAGTGCTCGTTTTGTCAGCTCAAATTAAGGCCCGCTTGGCATTTACACCTGGAGGATCAGCAGTTTCCCAGCAAAATCCTAAAGACTTTTGATTGATTTCAATAAATGTTTCAGAAGTTGCAAAAGGGGTGTGTAAACTAAAAACTGGCCTTAACCTTTAAGAAACCTGGCTATTGAGTTAATTAATAACCACGTTATTTAATCTCTTAAATGTTTTCTAAAGGCAGATCATTTGAGACTGATGGAGTTCCCTGAGAATCACAAAAACCTTGTGAGAAATACTAACCCAATTGTGCACAGGGCCTAGTTTTAAGTCACAGTGCAAAGTCCCTGTGTGAATTTATTCAACTTCAAGGTCAATACCATGATAACGATAACAGCATAGTTACTGTACCATCTTCTAGTTGTGATGCCCTGACGAGCTGCAGTATTGTGGTATTAACACTTCCTCAACATTCCACACGTGGAATGAGCTCGTCAGGGCCATCTCAGTTATGCACAGGCCGGGCTTCTCCACTAATTAGGAACCACATTCACTGTTTAAACCCTGAGGAACCATGCCTCAGGGCTCAGACATTGAGCTGCACTAAGGAGGTTGTAGTGGTTTGCTTGCCACAGGACTCTCCCATTCTGATTCCCCCTATTATTGCATTAATTGCTCAATAAACCATTTAAACTTCTCTGCTGAACCTACTCTGGCAATTATTCATTTGCTGTGCCCTATTTTCCATTCATGGGCACGGCATAACGCTAGTTAGAGTAGATCTTACCTCAGAAACTATGGGAGGCTGTAGGTTGTAAGGATAAGAAACCAACTTAATGCTGTATGTGTAAGTTGGATGTGTTCAGACCAATTATGTGACCAGTCTCATTGTAATCTAAAAGGAACTGTCCTTCAGATTAAATATTAAACTGAGGTTCTGACTACATTTTCAGTAAACAGCTCACTGTACTGTTAACAAGTATCCTGGCTAAAATACATTCTGGTCTGGCATAATCTGGCCTACCTAAAGATGTCTTTAAATAGGTCAGATAGGTGAAGCAATTTCTCACTCCTTCACTTGGTGTGCTGTGTGGTGAATATTTAGGTATTACCCTGCAGCTCACAACAGGCAACCCACTGAAGCTAAGCAGGTGTGAGCCTGGTCAGTACCTGGATGGGAGACCTCCTGGGAAAAACTAAGGTTGCTGCTGGAAGAGGTGTTAGTGGGGCCAGCAGGGGGTGCTCACCCTGCTGTCCATGTGGGTCCTAATGCCCCAGTATAATAACGGGGACACTATACTGTAAACAGGTGCCATCCTTCGGATGAGATGTAAAACTGAGGTCCTGACTCTCTGTGGTCATTAAAAATCCCAGGGTGTTTCTTGAGAACAGAGAAGAGTAGGGGTGTAACCCTGGTGTCCTGGCCAAATTTCCTATTGGCCTCCTAATAATCCCCATCTACTGTATAAATTGGCTTCATTACTCTGCTCTCCTCTCCACTAATAGCTGGTGTGTGGTGAGTGTTCTGGCGCACTATGGCTGCTGTCACATCATCCAGGTGGATGTTACACATTGGTGGTGGTGGAGGGGAGTCTCCATTACCTGTGAAGCGCTTTGAGTGGAGTGTCCAGAAAAGCACTATATATAAGTTATTATTATTATTATTAATAGCTGCTGCTTGTCATTTGGGTCCTGAACTTCTGTGGTGAATTTCTACAAATGCAGCACTTGAAGTGTAAGTATACTATACTGACTTTTAATTATTTTTATATTTGATTTTTATTTTAATTATTTTTATACATCACACTGTTATATATTAAATTAACATTAATAATAAAAGTAGCTGTGATGTGTAGAGTTACTGTAACAAATGTGACACCCTAGGACTCTTTCACAGAAATTATACATATGCATATATAAAAAATAGTTTATTGTATAGTCTATTGTGAACGCATGTGTTATAAAAATATAAAATAATTTATATTTTTTCTTAATGGTATTTATACCATCTAAATAACAAGAGGAAACCAAAGTAAACATGAAAAGATTCTTTCTTTTTGTTAAATAATTTATGGGACTTCATGGGACTCTTCTTTATAAATAATGCAAAGCTATCTTGGCTTTGTTGGGCTCAAACGCAAAACTCCTTTAATACTGAGAAAGTTTTCATTCCTGCTCACTTGCCCTCTCCCTCTCTCGCCTGCTATCTGTCTCTAGTACCTTTAATTAAGCATTGTTTAAGCTCTGATAAAAATGATTTAAAAACTCTGTGAGTTTTGAACGCTGGAGGTGGGATTTGAATTTCTGCTCCTGGGAGCATGGAAATGTGTGTACTCCAGCCCCACCCCATCCCCCTTGGTCACTTCTCACACTGCAGGAAGTCCCAGCCTTCTAGTGTTCAGAGGGGGGAGGAGGTGATTCCAGGGAGATGTGAATGCATATTTGGTTTTCTTGCATAACATCACTTATCTTAAATCTTTGTTGTTTGTTGTCTTTTCAATGCCACTTTGAGATATGATGGAAAATGAAAGTCAATAAAATGACCACTAGAAATAACAAAAGCTCTTTCCAAACGCTGAACCTTGGTGACTGTGTGGGGTTTATATATTGCACATGTTCTTCCTCTCGCGTACTTGCTGACTTTTTAAACCCAGTTCATTCCACTCAAGAAGATAACAGTATAACTGACTGATAACTGATTAAATTTAAAACAAAGTATTGTTACAAATAGGGGGTTATTAAAATAGAGAATATCAGAGAATGACAGAGCAGATTAATCAGTAAGTAAATTAAATAATCATAACCTCCAAATATACCCGATATACTGAATATCAATATACAAATATACCTGAGTGGGTGGTATAATCGGAGGCACCTGAATTCTTTGTTCTTTGGCTCTGCTTTGGTGAAAAGAGTACAAATTCAGTAATACTGTAATTAATTTGGGTGAAACAGACATATTAATATTGACAATGACGCACAAAACAACACATAAGCTAAAAATACAACATACAAGTTATAGTACTTAGAAATTTACAAATGAGGCATATGTCCTTTGGACATACAGTAAGTCTGCACTTTGAGTTTTACAAAGCAAGATCAAATTGTATCTGTTTAAGTAACCATAGCAACATATCCTTTATTCTTGACCTTCTCCAATCGGGTTAGTTTAAACTTTATAGGTAAGACAATATTTTGTCTTAATGTTAATTTAAGTAACAATATTACTTAAAATATGTAAGACAAATTATGCCATATATATAAAATGCATTAATTTTTTAAAATAAAACAATTATTATCATTAATATACCTTATTCTCTCCAAACATCCTGGAGATTATTGGTCTGGTGGTCAGGGTTGGGCAGACCAGTTCTTGCATTCACTGCAGCACAATCCGTTGCATGGCAACCCCTAATGGCACTAGATCATGTGGTTTAAAACTTGGGTCAATAGGTAATCGCATAACTCTCCCTGTCATCAGCTCACATGGACTATACCAGTGAATTTTGATGGAGTTGTACAAATCCTACTCAATATGAAGAGAATCACATAAATCTGCTGTATTTCCCATCTTTGTGCAGTGGATGCTTTATGATACTCTTTAAAAATCTGATTCATCTTCTCTACCACGCCACCTTGTGGGTCATACAACATTTGTTGTATGCTGACTATTTTACATGTCTTTTGTTACATGTCCTGTGAAGTGAGTTCTGTGATCTGATACAGTTTCTATGGGACCCCCAACAATGGCAAAAGCTTTATGGCCAAAATCCTTGCAACTGTGTGTGCACAGGTATCATATCAACCCATTTTTAAGCTTTGACTAGTTACACTAAACAGTATTGATACCTTTGTTTTACATTAGGCAGAGTCCCAATGAATATTTCCCTTCGGGAGGCTCAGGCTCCTTTACCATTGAGCCACTGCTTCGCACACTGCATGTGTTCTGTACTACGTCTCTACGTCAGCTTGCATTCCTGACCACCAGAAATGTTCTTTTATTATAGCACTTGTTATTACTGCTGTGGAATACACCTCATGTGGTCATAATATGATTTCATAACAGGATGAAGCAGAAGATCTGGGATTACATTTCCTAATCATAAACCATCACAGATTGTCATCAAAGGATTCTTTGCTAATTCAGGTAGCAAGATACCTCTAATCAAAATTATTTTTGAAACTCCTTCAAATCTATGGGTAAAAATTAGATTATCTATGGGTATAGATATATATATATATGGGTATACTGTAGGTGATATAACATCTATGTGTGTAACCTAGTATTCACACCTTACAACAATCTCTTTGGCCAATTCATCAAACAAGAACAGAGTTTGTCAATTTCATTAGGATCGCTCAAACTACAGTTTTAATTACTTCTAATATAATAAAGTAAAAAAAAAGTAGTTCACCTTCTTGAACAGAATTTGACAGGGGATGTTTATACAATTTACTCAGCCTATCGAACTGTAGGGGGTACCTACCAAGCGCAGCCTGAATGAAACTGACCATCTAGCCAGTACCATTTCCTGAATCTGCTGTGGGACAGTGGCAGACTTGTTGACCCAGTCTGATCAGCCTGGTCTGCGCAGTGGCAAGTAGGGTTTAACTTCCTGGTTGATTGCTAATTACAGTAAGTGTTGACATGTGGCTGAGAAAGCTTGCCATTACGGGTCTGATTGGCACCGGCGGTGTCGAGCTCCTCATGTGATTGGTTTCTGTGGAGACCTAGGGCCGGGAGCTTTGACACGCCCAGGTGCAATAAATATTGAATATTTGGAAAAACTTCCATGGCAATTTTCACAAAAACTATATCGTTGAGTCGGTGGATCAAACAATATACCCTTCTATTCTTAGGGGATAAAGAAACAATATTCTTACTGTAAAGAACCTCTGCCCCTGTATTAAGGAATGTGGACCACTGTACTGCTGTAATGTGCGACTAAGTACCTGAGCAATTTTTCAGCACAGATTTTTTCATCTGTTTCTGCAATAAACAAACTGTGAAAATAATTTCAACTTTCTATATTCTCCTAGAGTGGACAAAAATTATTATAGATTTTTTATATTATTACCCATCACTCATAGTGACCATCTCAGCACTGATTATTTCAAATGTGTTTTCTCATCATTTTTGAATTCACAAGCTATTACCACAGTGTACCTCACCATCAGCTCGACTGTGAGATATGGATAAGTACATATAAACTGACTTCTTTAGTTTGATGAAGGACAGTAAGGTTCAGTCACTTGTAATTTGCCAGTACAACTTCACTTCATTCCTTCTTATATTGGTTTTATGCATGAAATAAAAATGCTATTAGATTGTTTTGCCATGGTTATATTCACATATAGTAATTTTCTATTAATAGTATATTAATCTAACATTAATGAGGAAAATAGGAACTAGTAGCTTAGTATACTTCATATACTATATTTTAAGGAAGACTGTTACTATGTGTGATTTTAATAAAGACCTTAATAAACTTTGTATCATAAATCATATACTAAAATGAACTACTATTTTAAGTCAATGATTGACCGCACAGTTAAGAATTCTAGGTTTCATAGAGACTTAATTAATGAGATGTATGTATACTGTATGTAAGGGTGTGTCTTTATGGAAAATGTAGAGACAGAAGATTAGAGAGGATTGATTGCTGTAAAGCTTGTATTGTCTTCTGGGCAGCTGTGAAAACTTTGGAGATGACTGCTTCCACTGTTCTTTCCACAGCCTAAAAGCACAAAACATTGCAATATCTGTTTACAAAATAATATTATTACAATGACATCCCTTAGTTCCTAGGCAGTTCAGAACACTCACTGTATACAGATTCAGTCTTTCAGAATACAGAATACATGCTGTGTTACACTGCATTGTAATGCCCAACACCCTTTTATTTTTTATATAATATTTAAATTATATACATTTAAAATAATCTGATGTAGGACTGCACTTCTTTGTAAAACCACCAGGTGAATGCTTAATGTGTTGTGTGGAAAAATTCTGGTCCGTCTCGTGAAACAGACCAGGTTCGAATCCTGGCCAATGCGCACCCCCATGGGGAATTATTGTCCAAAAATAAAATGTAAAAAATATAATAAAATTTGATTTGTATACTATATTAACATTTTTATTAATTGTATATATTGCAGTATGTCAAATATTAAATTGATATTAAAAATATTTTTTTTTAATTAAATAGATTACTCAGCCGGATACATAAAAAATAGTTTATTGTTATAGGCCACTGTGAATGCAAAGTTTTTTTCTCAGGTTTACATGAAAATATGCATTAAAATAACCTAATATTAAAATGATTTAATATTTAACATGCTGTTAAATAACATTTAAAACTACTGATCTCTTTTTTAAACATATTTGATTTTAAATACAATGTTTTTAAATCCACAACATATGATAGATTTTACATCAAAGCTTAAAATAAAATTGTTTTCTAATTACTATTAATACAAAAATACTAGTAAATCTGTGTACTTTCTTAATGAAAAAAACAGAAAATCTGTTAATTCTACTATACAGTATGATTAGCTCAGGAAAGCACTAATGAGTTAATACATAAAGTATTTAATTTTATTGTCAAAATAATATTTACTGTGCAGTATGAAACATTCTTACCTTTATTTTTAATATTAATTTATTGTAATATACAGTGATATATACACAATTAATTAGTCAGTTAATATAGTAAACACATGTACATTTTGTTATTGGACAAAGATTATTCCCTATGGGGGTGGGCATTGGCCGAGATTCAAACCCAGGTGTTTCACAAGACAGCCCATAATTTTTTCACACATTACGTTAACCATTAACTGCACAACCTACTGTAGCAATATTACAAAGTTGTGCATCCGATTATTTGAAAAAAAAAGTGTTGGGCATCCCCATGTGGTGTATCGTGGCATGCTCTTTGCCATATGGCTCATTATGCTTCAAGCATTTTGAGTGGCTGCATCTACATACAGTATCTTCTTTCTTTAAATGTAATCTCACCCATTCCCATGACCTGCAATGCAGATATAGACACAAACATTTCTAAATCATTGACTGTGTTTTATTAAACTACATTCACATTAACAAAAAAAAATCACTACCTCTATCACACCTTAACAGAACACAACTATACTATACAGTATGTGGGTGAAGGCTTCATTAATAGCGAGAATGTATTATGGAAAAAATGTTCCTTTATGTTGCACTCCTAATAAGAATGTTATTTATGGCAACTTCAGTGTGTTAATGTGTTTTTTGTTTTTCTTAGCAGAAGTTATCATTACACATTATTGTTATTATACATTATTTTGCTATAGAAGTGTGCTATAGAAGGTGTTCTAACAGATTCACAAAAAATAGATATAGTGTAGATCAGTATATAACTTAATTACATATCAATCGTAATATACAGACACAACATTAACACAGCTGATTCCCCACAGATAAAATTTTAAATATTTAAACACTTGGTACACCATTTACAGTCTGTTGTACTTTGCTTTGTTTTTTTTTTAGACTTGCTCAGATCACAGATAATTGCAGATTTATTACTAAATTACCAAAAGGTTTCAACACTCAATAGACGGCAGTTCTCCCTTCATAAGACAACATTGAGTTCTGGAATTAGAAAAAAATTTAAATCCCTGCTTTAACAATAATATGATAATACCTCAGCTGTATGGACATTGTATATTATTTCCATCTAGCTAGCAATCCTTATTACATAGTGCCAGAATACCTAGTATGAGTTGCCATAAAATAATCAGTACAGACATAGTAGATACCCCACAACACATTATTGTATGTTATGTGTTGGATGTATTTGGTTTATTTGATGTCTCTTTCCTTTTTCATTCATATATATATTGTTTTTGAGGTGATAAATTGATAAAATCTGTATTTCACAAAATGGATATCATACCATAAGTTATTTTTAGAGGTAAAATAGTCCAGGCTCTGGAATAATATATTGTGCCTGTTGGCATATTTTATGAGTTCTTCCAATATGCTGTAGCAAAGGCAGTAGAGCAGGACTGGATAAATTAATTGGATTTATGCCAGGCACTTGTGATGGGGTATAATACTTTAATTTCTTTTAGCAAAGTGAGAAATTGAATGATAAACACCTCTCTTTTAAGGCAGAGTAAAAGGTTTATCTTCTCATATTATGTGGCATGCTGCTTGGCCCACGGTGACTACCAATCAAATTGAATTAAGCTGAGGTGGCTGGGGGCTGTACTACACCTGGGACGTCTTGATATCTGCTGTCAGGTGAGCTCTGAGCACAAGCATGGCAGTACCAAATATGATTTTATAAGAATGTTATACAAATGTGTTTGAGTTTCTTGATTAGTACTTTAATAGATTTTTTATTGAATTCAGATTTGTTCACTTGATGTATATAGATACAAATAGGGGATTAAGAAAATAGAGCATATTTATAAAATAATTAGTATAAATATAAAACCCCACAAGTAATGTCACAGACATACCTGAGTGATTGATATAATTTTAGGCACGGTTCTTTATTCTCTGTCTCAGCTCTAGTGAAATAAAGTAGAGGCAGACTAGGACAAAGGACAAAAAAGACTAGGACAAACATATATTAACAAGACAATGACACAAAACCAAATTATACAGAATGATGCACACAGAGCATAAACGTTACACAATTTGCAAAACAAGGCATCTCAGAGAGAACGTTTTTAGCTTGAGGATTCTACAAATAACGAAATCAAAAGTTTCTTAAAAGAAGTTCAAGATATCTTTAAACAAGGTTCAGAATTCTCAGGTAAAATTTATTTTTGAAGATTGATCAGAACAAGGTCCTCTTACCTGGCATGCTTCATCTCTCTCTCCTTCCTCTTCTGCTTCCCACGGTTCTTGTCAGTAATGCCGAAACAGAGGTTAATAGCTAATAGCTCCTGTGCGTGGCAGGAGAGGTGGTTGAACGAAAATCCTAAACAAAGCGAAGGTGTCCAAACAAAGAGAAGGTATTCAAATCGTTTTACTAGAGGGGAGTCTTGGACGTAAAGCAAAGGTCGTTATCAGAAAGGTCAAGAGAGAACTAGAAATCAGGATTGAGGGGTTGAGTAGCTCTAGCTGAGAAAAAGTCTCAGTGGTGAGTGAGGACAGATTGAGGAGAGAGGGTTTAAATAGAAGGAGTGTGGTATCAATTAGTGCATGAGTATCTGAGGTGTGGAGTGCACGTGGGTTTGTGGTGATGTCTGCGTGCATGCGTGCGATTTGTGACAGTTCTATCCTTTTATATTCTCCCTCTGCCTTTTATCATTTATCTTTGGACTGATGATGACTAATTATTTTTGAGAGGTTAATTAACAAGATAAACCAGAATGTTCCCTTTGATCCTGTGTGTTTACTAGTCCAGCACCTGGGTAAACTACCCATTTTGTTCTAGACTCCAGACTCAAGACTCTTTACAACACTTCTTCAGCTGTAACAACATATTTGTATACAAATAAGGGTTACGGAAATAGACCATATTAGAAATGGCTGAGTGGGTTAATCAATAAAAAAAGAAATATTAAAAATCCCCAAATTGTAAAGAATATTCCTGAGCAGTTGCTCATAAGTGTGTTGTTCTTTGGCACAGCTTTGGTGAAAATTATGCACATTGGAATAAGATTATTAATATAATGATTAATAATGATAATACACACACTAAACAACACAAACAGCACACAACATAAACTTACAAAATACAAGTTACACAATTTACAAACAAGTACTTTGTCCTGACCTTTACTGTACCAAGTATCCAAATCCTCCAAAACGCCTACAAAGAGGAGTGATAAAGCTGACTTCTAAACTAAACAGAATATGACCAATAGTTAAATCTTTCTCTGTAAATTGGGATGCTATAAAGAAAATGGGAACCTATCTCCCTATTTTAAAAAATGCATCCACTAACTACAGTAGAAGTGTTGGTTTTTAACCTAAGGATTATCTATACCTGAAATCAGAGTTTCCTAAAAACAACAAATTGGCAAGCCCTCTTAACAAGGTTCAAATACTGAACTTGAATCTGGTCTTAACGGCTGATAGGAAGTTTCGCCTTCTGTCTTTCTCTGCTCTCTCTCTTGCCTCTCCCCTTCTGTCTTCCTCTCCCCCTACCCTCTCTGTCTACCTGATTTTTTTATGCTGTGTTCCTGGACTGTTGATGACAATTTATCATTACTCAGAAATTAACTAACCAAGGTAAACCAAACAATTCCTTAGATCAGTGCATCTCAGACCTACAGTAATACAACTTAGTAAAAAAACCTTGTTCCTTTCTTGCTTTGAAATTCCCTGATTATTATTAGTATTATTGCCTCTTGATTCTCAAGATATTTCAATAGTCAATTCTGTAACAATATTACCTTTTTTCAGGAGACAAAAATGTGCTGATCTCTCGGTACATACACAGAAAACACCAAACAATGTACACTACAGGAACAATAAATATATTGTGGAAAAATATGTAGAAGTGAGACCATAAAAAATAAAATAAAATAAAAAAACATGGTAGACCATACAAAAAGTGCGTAGTGCAGACGTGTATTTAGGCACTGCAGTTCCCTGTTGAGGATAAGTATTGCAGTAGGATGGAAGCTGTTCTTGAGTCTAGTGATCCTTGCTTTCACAGTGCGGTACTGCTTGCCAGAGGCCTAATGTCTAATAGTAACAATAGTCCATACAACTCAGAAAAGCCCTTGTTATGTAGGCTGTGTGTATTGCATATAAAGTGAAAAACTACATAAATACAAAGGGACTGTCACTGTTGTAATACATAGTTGAAGACAAATAAGTGCTCTGCAATTGTAGTTTCAGACTGTTTCACTAATAAACATCTGGACAGTTACTGACCTGTAACTCATTGCGCGTTTAATTTATGTATAAGTTAATTATTCAGTAAATATGGACACTTTACTTAGAGCAGGTAATAAAGTTTCTGGAAATACACATTGTAATTTATTCACAAGACAGATTTCAGCTTTCCTAATCTTTTCCACCATGTGTCAATCTGTATACTATACCATGTGTCCAGAACATCCGCACTGTAACATGAGAACATAACTATGCCTATCACTCAATTTTTATTTTTGCTCCCATAATGCCATTTCATGGTGCACTTCAATTTAAATTGAGTGAAATCTAAATTGTTCATGTTTTTTTATCAAAACAATATTTTTTTTTAGCTTTAGTTCACTAGGTATTTTTTTCCTTTTGCTCTGCTCCACATGGTTGGGAAATTTGAGATACCTAAAGCTTCATATGAGCAAAAAACACAACCTGGATTCTCAAGTGTTTTTAGACCTCAAATCCTATCACAAGTATATGCATCACGTACAATCAGTGATTTGTCAGACCCATGCCCAGATATTGAAGGATAATTGGATGTCATATTTGAAGTTAGGATTTTAACACAGGAAAATCACTCTAGAGAAGGAAGTAAACACTCAATATGTCTATTGAAGGTCTCTCCCAGATCAACAGTATAAGGTTTCTTATAGCTTCAGGTAGCTTCCAGGGCAAGTTAATTAAATAATTGATGGCATGTTGATAACAAAGGAATGTGACTGCTATTTCATACCAGTCAATCACCATCACCGGGAGTCTCATTTTCAGTCTCTGGGGTTTTACATTTTATTTTTGCCATCAAAACATGATTCTGGAGACAAAAGTGTTCTCATACTTTTTACAGAAAACAGTAAAACCTGGTACTCTTAGTATCTTCAGTAAAACAGGCCTTTAAGCAGGCTTTGAAGTACTGCACAAGCTATTTATGTGCCAAGATGATCTTGGAATTGTTGTTTGCTGCCAGTAGTCCTCACCAAGCAACTTTCACAGCATCCAAATTTTCTACAACTGAGCTTCCATCCATCTGGTAAAATCAATAGACAAAGCATACCATTCTGTTTTCAAAACAAGCCATGGTAGGATCCCACAAATGAAACTAAATGGATGTGAACTTTAGAAAATAAAGACTGATATTTCTACAATCCTAATCCTAAACCATTTAGGCCAGTGTTTTACAAGGATATATATATACACGGTATATTACATAAAGTCAGATTACAGCACAAATAAGAATTAACACAAGCTATGTGTTCCTGGTAACAATTCACTACTCTCTTGCATTTTTCATTTGCTTTCTCTTTGTTAGTTATTTCAGTCTTAAAGTTAAGCAATGGCTTTGCAATGATAAATGTATTGCCTTTCAAATTGAAATGCTGTTCTTGAACCCCAAGTTTATGCATTCTTCTTCTATTTCTGATTACCTCAGTTTACCCTTTTTTATTTAATAATCATATCAAGTTGTCTGTTCCTATGTTAATGCTCTGGAGTTAAATTTACTGTAATACACTTTTATAAAAATGGGTGTTTGTACACTAAAGACATACAGTCACAGTCTAAATTCTGGTAACCACCATTTCCAACAATACATATTCCTGCATTTGTTGGGCATTAAATTTAATAAACACTACTTTATCTTACCAAATGTTAAGTCAAAATTCTAAATTAAATTAAGATGTGACTTTTTTATTTCACCATATCTGTTTATATGGCACTAGTCTGATATAAAAAATGAAGCAACTTCATTATGGTCTGTATTCTGTCTCACTGCTCAGTTCTGATGCCTGATGCTAGTCTGCTAGTTTCTTTTCAAGTCAATAGTATATGCATTGGATATTGAGCATTAACAGTTCTTATAAGGATTCTTGGCTTGAATGCATCATCATACACTTGACTAAACATTCTAATCATAAACCTATTTGTGACAATAAGCAGTCAAATAGAAAAAACCTACAGTACCTTTATCACATTGAATGTTTATTTAGAATCAGAGGTTTCCTTCTCATTGTAGAGTTTGACCAAGCACCTCCACTTTTGTATATTGAATCTCATCAGAGCAGGACATTTCTTGTATTAAAACTGTTGTGGACAAATGGATACTATACAACTTTTCTTTTGTCTATTAATATTCACAATTATATTTTAAATGTCTAAACTGTATTGAAGGTAAGACATATAAATATATTGAATCCAGAAAGCTACATTCTGTAGTTGGTGCAGAACAGTGACAGACATTTTTTTTTTGTCAATTAAGAAAACCCAATGGAAAGAATGGAGGTAATGTAAAAACAAGGGAATTTGTATATGACCAATATTATTATATATGGTCTACAAAAATAGAAATAATAGCAATATATATGGAAACTAAAATAAATTAAGTGGATTAATTACAGAGAATAATTACAGAAAAATACAGGAGGGAAAGATCTACTATTCCACTATATCCACTATATTAATGAGAGTCATGCACTTTTAAGCTGAATGTATATGAATGTCAAACATCAAAGACAGCGATAATTCTATCCCTGGATGTAGTCCTGAAGCAGGCAGAATTCCCAGTTTTTTTATAGAGTGAATTTCATTAACAGCCAAAAATATTAATATTCCTTGGACCACCTTTTTGAAACCATAAGGGTAAATTGTCTATGTGCAAGCTAACAAATGGTCACATTGACCCTTCAAAGACCCCAGTATGTACTGTACAAAGACTTTGCCTTAAATTATTTATTTTATGTACCTCATTTACAATTTCCTATATTAAATTAGGCATTTATTGGGAAGACACTTGATGGACATCCAGGGAGCATTCAGATAAGGGTACAAGTCCATACCAGTAGGGGTTTGGTTTCACTGTTTGAGACAGATCTGATGGATATTAAGGTAAGGTAGACACCTCTACCTTAGCCACTGCAGCAAATTGTCTTTAGTCATAAAGCCAGACATCTCAGAGATTTTAATACTAATCTTATCAAACATTCTATTGGTAACATGGCTGGAAAAATACTGGAATTTTTTTTGACCCAAAACTTTAGACCTGACAATTTGTAGAACGACTACGGAATACTTGATAATTCTACAGGTTTGGTATCAAAGTCTGACACAGATACTGCTTTTCTGTCCACTCCCCTCTTTCAATCTTCAACTGGGTTCCACCCATCACACAGTTAGTCTACATTGCATTCCTCTTAAGAGAATATGTTCAACCTGTGTATAAGTTCTGAATTTTTATTTAATTGCACTAAACCCTTTCTTAATTAGATAGCTAATTACAGTAATAATAGATTTTCATACTAATAACTTGACTTACTTTTGATGATTACACTAGATTTGTAATCTTTAAACCAAGGAAGCCACCACTATGAATTTACGAGTTCTATTTTTTTCTCTCTTGCATCTGCAAGACTTTACTGTCCTTCACTGTCTTATCATGTTTTTTTAATGAGCCTTGACTGGCATCTGTAACTGGAAGATTCTCTGTCTGCTACAATAAACTCACCTCTTTTCAGTAAAATGGCAGTTTTAAAGTTAATTAATGCACATAAATCAAACTGATAAACTGAACTATTTTTTTAGATGAGGCATCATGATATTGACGTACAGGTATCATTATATGATTGTGATTTCAGGGGACCTTATGCCATGGGTTATGTAAACGATCACCATTCTATCATAGGATTTGTTTTGGACACTTAAGCCCTATTCTTATTCTTATTGGTCAATGACCCTTCATAGTGATTTCCAAATTACCACAGAAAGCACTGGGTTCCTGTCAGGTTTTGGGCTGATTTTATGATTATTCTACTTATGTTTAAAGTTTTGTCAGGAATGTCAAACCCTAACCCTGTAGTTCTGCATATGTACAGTATGTATACAGGCAATACTAGGAAAACAGTTAACAATATAGAATAGTTTTGCCAATAATTTGATAATTTATGGCACGTATTGCCTGCTTAAAGTACATGTACTGTAAATAAATTCCTGCCTGGCACAGCAGTTTATTTTGACAACACTGCTCTACATGGTTTGTCTTTAGGATTGAGTCAACATGTTATCTGTGTACTTTCCACACAGCTATCTCCCAACTGATCATAGTTTATTAGGTGTTTTCACTGTTCATATACACCAACGGTGGGCAATTCTGATCCTGGAAGAAGCTAAAGTCTTCTTATTCTCTTCAAATCTACAGCACCTGAAAGGATGAGAGAAGTTAAATTGATCCCATTAAACGTCTAAGCTGATTGAGGATATTAAGTGCTGTGTTATAATGACAACCTGCAGACACACCAGCCCTCTGAGAACAGGATTGCTAAACTCCATCAGGGTTGACAGGGAGTCTGAAACATCATACCAAAAGAAATAAGGGACACAGCCACATAAGGCTCTTTTAAAATTTGACTGGAAACTTGCTTTTTGATTGTCGTTTTTGTGAATGTTAATAATAATAATAATAGCTTACACTTATATAGTGCTTTTCTGGACACTCCACTCAAAATGCTTTACAGGTAATGGGGACTCCCCTCCACCACCACCAATGTGCAGCATCCACCTGGATGATGCGACGGCAGCCATAGTGCGCCAGAACGCTGACCACACATCAGCTATCAGTGGGGAGGAGAGCAGAATAATGAAGCCAATTCATAGATGGGGATTATTAGGAGGCCATAATTGGTAAGGGCCAATGGGAAATTTGGCCAGGATGCCAGGGTTACACCCCTACTCTTTTCGAGAAACACCTTGGGATTTTTAATGACCACAGAGAGTCAGGACCTCAGTTTTACGTCTCATCAGAAGGATGGCACCTGTTTACAGTATAGTGTCCCCGTCACTATACTGGGGCATTAGGACCCACATGGACCGCAGGGTACCCCACTAACACCTCTTCCAGCAGCAACCTTAATGTTTCCCAGGAGGTCTCCCATCCAGGTACTGACCAGGCTCACACCTGCTTAGCTTCAGTGGGTTGCCAGTTGTGAGTTGCAGGGTGATATGGCTGCTGGCGTAAAATGTTGTTTATTTTGTACATTCTCTGTTTTTGGCTTGATAATTTTAAAAAAAATGTCCTTTATTGAGAAATGTACTTTTAATGAATTTTAAAGAGAATATTTTTTACAGAACTAGATAAATTACAGTTTTGTTATTATTATTGTTAATGCACCATATGCTAGAATTGTTCTGTGTTTTTGAATGGGCTCAGTATAGACATACTGTAGGTATTCAAAAATATATATAGTACATACTTTACTTGGAGATTTCAAATGAAATGTTCAATAAAACCTTCATAATTACTTCTTGGTTATCCAGTTTGTGACCCTTGCAATCCACTACGCTTGCATACATTTAATAAACCAAAATTTAAGTTCCTCAGTAATTGCTTATTAACAGTGAGCTGATTATAAGGATATTTTGCACTGGAGATGACAAGAGGACCACAGGGAGAGAAGCCTATTGAGGTGGTAGCTCAGACATTTTCTGAATGTTGTTCTACAGGTATTGGATGCGAAGACATTATCATCTGGTCACACAGTCTGCAATTACATTTTTTCAAAATATATCCTGTATTGAATTGAAACTGATTTTTACATTGCTATATTGAATGCAGGAATTTTATGTCTTTATTAAATAGATATGGATATACATGTGGTCTCTCATAGATGCCTGGAATGCTAACTTGAATCAACATTTAATTAAAACTGCGATCAATCAGTTAACATCCTTTTGATCTAACCTGTTCAGCAGGAATGCTATTTTTTCTGACGAGCCATACATTCAATGAAGTTTTCTCTAAAGCAAAAAATTGTGTTCAATTTCCTTGAATGATTTCTTCTACCACAATTTTAAAAATCAAAACAGTCTATTAAGTTGTCACTGCCGTTTTAGAGTATCATAAAATTTAAATACTGCATATGAATCACACCACCATGATTTTTGAATTTGTATTGTGCAGATGTTCAATTAAAAGGAGCATTGACTATGGCCACTGCACACAAGCAAGCTGAATGGTTGATTTTTGATTAGGTGGCAAATTATGTTGATATAGATATGAAATTATAATATACCTGCTATGGCACCTGAAAGGATGAGATAAGTTAAATTGATCCCATTAAACTTATAAGCTGATTGAGGATATCAAGAGACTAAGGTCTTAATGTGATCTTCAGTTGACTTGGTACAAGTCAGGTTAGCTGTTCTCGTTAGTGGTTATTCTAAGCTCTAGGTACACAAACCTCTACACACTGTGAATGTAACCTGAATAGAACTAAGAAGAATACAGCATATGTGAAAATTCTAAGGGTATTCAGAAACAGTATCTGTGCACTGGGTTTCTGCCAGGGTTTGTTTCGGTTGAGGTTGTGATGAGCACAATGGGTCACTGAACAGATAGCTCATATATCCTGTTCAAGATGTTTGTTCTGCTTGCAGATGTCAAACAATTGGTTTGGTGGGAGTTCCTAATAGTCTGGTATGTGTATGTACATTACATTTGCAGTTGAGTTACACTAGTTACAGTATGCTATGGATAAATACTGTGTAAGTATTTTATTTAATATTGTTTTTCCTTTGTCTCGCCCTTGGCAGCAATACACTTAAAATTGCACTTTATTTGGAAAGGATCAGCAAACCTTATTTGATGGATCTTGGATCTTAAACCCATCATCTGAGTCTGCTTTAATAGGATTCAGACTGTAAGTTGTTTGTAACTGGAGGCACCCAGTGGTTTTGTGAACACAGGTCAGTGAATTTTGGCAACTTGTTAAACAAATTGAACACAAAAAAACATTACAATAATTTACAATGCTTTCCACTGCATTCTATTCCTGCCTTCATTCTCCCAATGCTCATTTCAAAGATACCACATCCAGAGCAACAGGATGAAAGACAGTTATTATTTTACAAGAAGTTAAATAGAGAGATTGCTTTCACGCACAGAGCTGCAGATAATTCAGCTGTCCACTACTCATTATCTGTGTATGCCACAAAGCCATTGAATTGTCATTTAAGGAAAAAGTTTGAAAGGGCTTTTGTTTTATCACATATTCCATTGTTCTTCAGAACAACTGAAGCAATGCATTTAATCAGAATAATAAGGAAAAAACACTGAATAAGTTCTGCCTCCCACTTTGTAAAATTAAATCTTGCTATGCTATTTTGCTACAAAAGGCAAACCATGTTTTATTTTGGGAATAGTTTTACCATTGAATACTACTTGATACTATAACCCTTTCATCATGTACATTTGAATTATTTCATGAAAATTTAGGCTAAATAAGATAAATATACTTGCTCGAGTAGAAGAACCACTATTACCATGAAATTCTTAAGATGGGGCTCTGAAAGAATATACATATTAATCTATTTGGACATGCTATATAAGCTGCATTTGCTCATGATTGCTAATTATTTACTATTACTCCACATAAAAACTTGCAGATATGTCTTGTGCCAAAAAAAGTAATTGGGAAGAGATTACGACCAGCACCGTAAAAACACTCCATAGAGTATTTAATAATGTTTAAAAATAGGTAGGATCCATTAATACCAGAGGAGGGAATATGGAGATTCCCAGCAAATTGCCAACAATATTTTAGCTGTTGTAGGCCCAGCCAACAATATTGTTTCCTACCGTTTTGAAAGATTGTGAGTGAAATTATTTAGGCTCACCAGATGTGAGCAAGTGGAAATGGAGTAGTGGATATTGAATATTAACCTGACTCTGAAAATCATTCCCTTTGGGCAGTCCCAAAATATATGTAATTTTGTATATAATGCACAATGAGCACAATGTACACAAGAGAATATGGATGTTAAATAAGATAGAAAAGAATTTTTAAGTGATTCATTCATTTTTTAGGGCATTTAGATGCTTAATGTACACATTACTAGAAAGATTTCAATTTACCGAGTGTATTGCTATATATACACTAAAAGTTTACTATTTTTGCTATCTTATTTATCTTATCTGTAGTGTCTTGTGTACATTCTGTCTATGGTGTATGATGTACACTTTCCTACACATATTTTGGTACTGCTAAAACAAAAAACAAAAAACAAAAACGAACGACAGTTTTCTGTCACACCTGGGCTGGGAGTGGACCAGCTTATGAGGGACATCTCTGGCTAACTCTCTGTTCATCCCTCTCCCCCCCAATCACTGACCCAGTCTTCCCATTAATCACTGTATTTAAGCACTGCTAATTCAGGGCTCTGATATTGAGGTACTGGAGTAGTGCAATTCCTTGCCCGCTTCAGGAACCAGCCATCGCAAGATCACGATTCTCCTGATCATCGCTTTCCTTTCAGCTTCCTTTCAGCACCACTGAATCAGCTATGTTGTGGTCCTGTCAGGCTCTCCACCTTCAGTCCTGAGGCTTCCAGCCTGCCTGCCTGCACCTACACGACTTCTGCATTTAAATCTCCACCTGTCAGTCTGACCGAAGCAGTGCACTCCAGCCTGCCACAGCGTAACATCCCCAACCTGAGACAATCAGAAATAATGCTGTCATCAACTGAACTTATGGAAATAAACTTGTAGCTGTCTGTACTATGTGCAATAGGTTAACATTATTAAATTCAAGAGACCATTTTAGGAATCCTGTCCGATTGTGGTGAACCAGTTTAGTTATGCAGGAGCTTGGCCAGCATGGTGGCTCCTAACATATAGTAAACCAAATGGGAGATCTCTAAGAAAAAAAAAGATTGCTTCAGTGAGTTATTTTGGTGGTCAAGCAGGTGGAACTCTTCCCTTTAACCCACAATATCCAAAGTGTGGTGTAGAAGGAGATCTCCTTGTGATGAGATGTTAAACCAGGGTCTTAACTATATTGCACCAGTTCTTATTATTGTAAGAGTAGCTATTATCCCTTATGTCCAGGCTAAATTCCTGATTTGGTTTGTATATTCTGGTCTCACCCAGCTATAACAGGGAATGCTGAGTGTACCAGCAATGTACAAAAATAAAGGATTCTTATTTCTCTGTTTAGCATTCTTAGAAATATTTTCATGTACAGTGATAATTTGAGCTACAGTATATGAATATAATTATATCGTTATCAATTTCTTTAGATATGCGATTCCATATTATATTCCCTATTAATCAAATTCTAAAAAGTATGCATTTTTTTACTGCGATAATGAGCACAAATATTCATAGGAAATGTTCAAACATTATAACTTTTTACAAAGTATATAAACTCAATATAGTCAGAAGGAGCATGTAAAAACTTTTCCAAAATAACCACAGTATGTAACCGAATGAAAGACTTTGATGCTTAAAATGTTTAGGAAGAAAGTGGAACACTGGTGTGGATTTTTTATTTAAACTAACAATACCAGCCATATACAGTTTACATAATATACTTAATTAATATTGTTTATGAGCAATGTCTGGGTAACCATTATAGGCATGGTAAATCTGAGATTCTCAAAACTTACTTTGTATGATTGGAAACGAATACGTGATCAGATCAACAAAATGCTTCGAAGAAAGAGGCGCTCTTTTCCTTTGGTTTAAAACAATCCGATTAAACAAGATAGTGTGGTTTTACTTTTTGTCAATGAAACAATAAAGTCTTTTCGTGTCACAATAGTTAAACTGATGCAGACGGTTACAAAGAAAGTGGACCATGGTAATACTTTAAGCTTACAGCCTGTCCAAGATCATTCATTATTAATACTATTAGTAATACTGTATCTTCCGTAAAGACTTTGATGCATAAAATATTTCTGCATAATTAAACTATTTATGATGAAGGTGGAAGGTTGTGTACTTTTGTCCAACTGAGCAATCTTGCTTTTATAAAAAACGACTTTTTAATGTTTATTGATTAACATGCTGTAATACACAGTTTAAAATGATAAAAAATCTAAAGGGTATACAACATAAATTCTTAATTGGAAAAAGATTGTCCCTTAGCAGTAACTGGGATTTGAAACCTGGCGTTTTCTGGTGACTGCTAAAATGCTGTACATGAGGCGTTAAGCTTAATTAGCTCAACCTGGCGGTTTACAAGGTCTTACAAGGTGCTTCCGGATACTATTATCATAGTCTAATTTGCATGTGGTATAATGCGGTATGATGCACCACGCCTACTGCATTTTTACACAGCATACTTCGCGCATTTTGAATGGCTGGATCTGTTTATATTGTATATGAATGTCAGCAACCTTTCTCATCTCACTACTTGATGAAGACCTTCATAAGACTTTCTGCTTCAATTAGCAAACAAAATTATGTACAAACTACAGACCTCTCAAAGAAGTAAGGAAAGATATGTACAGACAGAAAAAAACTACAAACAAGAATATTTGTGCTATGAGAATAAAAACAATACCATTGAACTATTTTAGTTATTAAGAGTGAAAGAACGTATTGCAAAGTACCCAATGTTCAATAAAAATAATCATAAGACCAAATAAATACCAGACTGGATCCCATTAAACTGCAATATGACCAAATATGGAAACATAAAAATGGACAAAAAAACTTTTGACACGCTTTCATCCAGCAGCGGGTTAATAAAGACTATCAGTCTTTGAAAAAAACAAATCAAGAATTAGTAACCTTCTCCCTTACTAAAAAGTAGGTACAATCTTCACCATGATTGCTGTGTGTTCTGAAGACATTTGTTAATGTGACGTGGGCACTGAAGCTTCATTGTGAACAATAACAACTACCATCTATTTCACCTGTCTGCAAGATAAAACCTCACCATTCATATAGTTCCTTGTCACTGCACATTTGTCCTGAGCCACTCAACATCCAGCAACAGCATTAAATCTGTTCCATCTCACTTGATCAAAAATGGCACATGACTATCAAAGAAATGACTGTATATATAAAAAAACTTTAATAAATTATGTATGTTTTTAGATAGTCATTCATCATTCTACTGGGCTGTGGAAAAATTCTGGCTTAGTTTTAAAACACTCAATTCCTGCTGCTAGGAGGATTGAAATAAAAAAAATACCTAATTGTATGCAGAATTATTGAAATAATCTAGAAATCATTAGAAATTTAAAACAATTTTGATAAAATACAATACATTTAAGTATACATATAAATGATCTGCTAAATTGAGTAAAATATTGATTTATGAATAGTAAGAAGTGCAAATGATCACTATCATGAGAGTAACAGTAGGCCCAGTGACAGGTTGCGGAAAATAGGAACTGCAGATGCAGTATTGCTGCTGCTAGACTAAATCAATCAAACGCACCGCTACATTTTAAGTGCTCCATTCCAAATATGCTCAAAGGTCAAACCTGAAAGAATAATTCCAATTTATGTTCAAACTAACATTTATTTATCTTCCTACACACCCTCTTGAAGTGCTTTCACTATGGAAAAGGCTTAGTGGTCTAAATGCATATCCCGATTACATGTCATTTTATGTGTTCCATTAAGAACAAAGTGTATAATTTCTGTTAATATTCATATCATATAAATAAATGTATCCTTTTTAAAAGACATATTTCAAAATTACGGTGCATTTAGTTTTTTTGTGCACTATTTTGCTATGCACAGCAGGTCTATATAACAAGGCCCAATCACCTCTTTTAATATTGTGTATATGCCATAGTACCGGGAGACTTGGACCACCATGCCCAGTAAAAAGACAACCAAGGACTAGCTGTAAAGGTGGAGTTGGGGTCCAAAATGAGTGAAGAAGAGGAGAGGGTGTATATATATATACAGTATACCTGAAACTGAGGAATTATGTGATAAAACATTTTGTATTAATTTTAAAAGTCAGACAACAATAATTTAACCCATTTGTTAGCAGCATCACAGCTGGAGTGTATTATATATGTAACACATACAAGATACACAAATTCAAGAACTAGCTGTTCCGGGTCTGAATGCCAGTTGTTCATGTTTAATTGCCACTAAAAGTTAATTATAAATATGAATAATTTTACCAAACAGGGGTTTGATAATTACTATTATCATATTATATTATTATTAAATTAATATAACAATCAGGTTACTACACTAGCTTTCTATGCAAACAATTAATAAATATTAATAATTTAATCCCCCAAAGACAGGATTTAAAGAGTGTTACACTGTACATATGTGCTTTTTTTCTCCACAGCTTGATAACAGAATAATAATCAGGCCCAAACTGACACAACATGCAACAGTAACCATATTAACAAAGGTTGCACTATGCACAGATTTTTACATATCAGTGAATTTCGGAGTATCCTTGCAGAGATATGAAAAGTCCATAATTCTACCCTTATATTACCCTAATAACATGTTAGATTTTTAACTGAATGTTACTAAAACAATTATATTCTATTACAAATGTTATTTTTGTTATATCAATGTATCAATATTTATTGCTGAAGCCACATTTACAGTATTTTTACAAAAAATTAATTTTAGCGAAAAAAGGTCTTGATGTATCTCCCAGCCCACATGAAGCCTATAGAACTACAGTATGTGACAGAAATTAATCACAATGGTTATATGGAATGTAAAAGGTGAAATTCTTATTCACTGAAACTTTTATGCTATGGGTCAGTTATGGGAGAAATAAGAAGACAGATGTGCTTTTTTTGTGAAGCCAGTATCAATATCAAGAAGGATAAAGGAATATGATGAAACTTTACTCCTGGCGTGTTCTGCCTTCTGATGAAGATGAACAAAATAATTCAGCAAAGACACAGAGACATGACTACATGTGTCCGCATTAAGAAGAGCTTGCGTTCAGTCTTATTTCTTATTCCCACATGACTCTAAACCTCTAATCCAGTACTGCTTAGAGGAGACAGCATCCTACAAACTTGAAAAAAGCTTGGATAAACCATTAATATTGGTCTTGAAACATGTATTGTTACATTGGCAATTATTCATGAGTTTTTCTTTTGTACGCAGTCCGTGCTATAGCTTTGCACATTGCAGTTGTCATTTTCTTAATATTTTCACTACTCTAAGTTTTAAAGACTTCCAAGGTTTGCCCTTGACTTTTTCTTCTGTTTTATGCAACGCAACAGTAAGAGAGTTGTTTGTTTTTAGGAAACATTCTACAATGTTGGAGAGCAGTCTTTTCACTTTGGTGTCTTACTGGTTTTTAGGCAATTGCACACCCTGGACAAACCAAACACCTGAGGTTCTGATAATGGCAATACCAATGCTAAGAGACAAGGCACAATAACATATTAGGTTAAATCTGTTCAAGTGGTCTAAACTTTGCACCAGATGTAAAATATCTTGCTCATTTCTGAATGAACTTTTCATGGAACGCACAGATACATTTCTGTATTTTATTGAAAGAGCTTCTCCTGTAAGGACTTGCTTAGTGCAGTATGCACTTTGCTGGAGGGCGGAGTAGCAGTAAGCTTAGTCAATAACAGGTTTCAGAGATTAAATTATATTGACCTTTGATGCTGCTCAATGTCACAGTGGTTTTTATACTGAACCTATCTGCACAACTCCTCTGAACCTTTTGTTTTGTGTTTACTTATTCACAGTTCTGTCTGAAATATACTAATCTGTTTTCTTAACTGTTGTATTATTTATTATATAAAATATTAATGTTACAACATTGGCAATACAAATGTAGATTGAACATTATTTTTTTAATAACCAGCAACCCTTTTGCATTTTGATTTTTAAGTCTTTTATGTAAACAGCCAAGCTGAAAAAGCATATTCTTTTAGCTAACACAGCAGGGAAATTCAATGTATTATCCTTAAAGGACATCATAAGAATGTGTAATAACTTGCTTACACGTTCACATGTGTGAGTACTGTAGCTTTGTTTCAGGAAAGGGCTGGGGATTGGTGGCTGTGTTTTAATTTGACAATTTCATATATAGAAGCCTTCTGTTTTCCACTTTATAAATTGTTTTATCTAAAGTATATTTTATACTATAGTGAATACATATACATGTATTATGCATATTTGTTATACTGTACAGTATATTGTACCAGTAGAAAATAATATTTCAGATCCAAACTGAAGAAATCATAGCACCGATAAACACAGTGTATGACCCAAAGGAAATCCTGGTAAAACGCCTGTGAAGGCATACTGTCATGAATACAAGTAATACTCTTCTATTACTTTAATCATCCACAAAAGCCCCATGCTTTTGAATAAATAAATAAACATTTTAAGTCTCATCAAATTTCCTCAAAACACTTAAGAACATAAGAATGGATATAAACAAGAGGAGTCCATCTTTTTCAGACAAACCTGAGAAAGTGGAAGAGGACAGCTTCTTTAAGCTCACACCTGTAGTTGCACATCATGCATTTCAATTTTTCCACACTTTGCAAGGAATCATACTGATATATGTACACAGGCAGTGCAGAAACAGAGTCAAAAGAAACAAAATGACAAAGACAGAGCTTGTGACCAGTTTGTCAAGAAGGAAGTACATCATAACAGCCCCTGTACCAACACCCACCTTTTCCTTGTCTTCTGTGTCTGCTCCACCTAATGTTTATTTGATTTGTGCTTGTGAACTATCTAGGAAGGATGCAGAAAAGGTAACGCATCTTCCATTTCTTTTTCAACTAAGAAGAAGCATAAAAAGATCTCCTGAATTGTCTTGGCAGCTCTGCCAACAGCAGTGAATGACTGCTACATCTTGTAAAAACTGAGATAAAACTTAAGTGAGCTCCTGCTCTTTTTTTTGGTCCACAGCTGATTTAAACACTTAGATATGAACTATTTAGAAAGTTGAATTGAATTATGTCCTTTGCTGATTGAATGGGTAGATTAAGAACTCCAAAATATGTTCATCTAGTGACTAGAGGCACTTGAATGTAACGATCCTGTTGGATTCCTAAAAAAAACCCAATCCTTATAGGGTTTCATACAGTTCCCACAAATTCCTATAAACTATTACTATAGGTAAACTATTGAAGTTTGAAGATATTTCCAGAAGTAAGAAGGATTATCAAACACTGCAGAAGCTGGAAAGGAATGAAAAAACAAAACAAAATTTAAGACTGGTCAAAAACCTAACATATGACATTTATAATAGGCAAGTGCTATGTATTTCATAGATATTAAGTACATAAACTATAAAATAAGAAAATAAGAAATCTACAGTAGGTTTTAAGATGTTACCTATAAAAAAAGACTTTGTGACACTGTTAACATATAATTTGTATTTTGCAAATAACCTGGAGAGCAATGCAACTGGCAAATGCGATTTAGGATATATAATTTAAAGCACAGAGTTTAAATCAAAGAATGCAATGTTACATTTGTAAAATGCATTAATAAGACCTTATTGAAATATGGAACAAGTAATAGGTTTATTCCATGCTGAAAAAAAGAAGAAAGAAAACACAACGTTTTGGCCGTGCAGCCTTCTTCAGGTGTGAGGAAATATTGAAATATGTACTGTATGTATGATTTTGATCACTACAGTATAAAAAAATATTGCTGCTCTGGCATCCATCCAGAAAAGAGTGAACAGATAAAATCTTTGGCTGAACAGAATTGGTTTATGTGTTGACTAAGAACTTTTTAGTCCTGAACAGTAAATGCTACAAGGGGACCTGATTCAAATAAATCCTCAAAGACACCTGGTCTTTTGAAAGCAAGCAAGCAATCCAGCCCTGCTTACTTGACTAAGGGAAGAGTACTGCATTTTTATCCAGATTACAGTCTGGTGACAGCACAGCAGAGACACAACTTTGAAGAGATCACTGAAGGAAGCTGGTGTCCAGTATTTCTGCTGTATCCCATAATTCTCATGGTGTACCTCGGGACAGGAGGCTGAAGAGTTCATCAGATGTGGGGATTGCCAGATCAGATGGTGTAAAACTTCTTCTTTCTCTTTGAAGGGTATTGTGTGACCTACAGCAGACAAGTTTATCTTCTTATTCTGTACTCTCTTGTGATTGACAATTGGTTGCATAGGGTGTCAGCTTGGAGCTTGTTTCTGTGTTTCAGCAGTTATTGAGGACTGAAATCTTATTTCAAGTTTGAGTTTTTTGGTCATTTTTTACCCTCAGTGATATCTAATCTACTGCATTTCATCTAATGCTGTTAGGATGTGTATAATTAGTTTTTTTTTCTTTTTACTTGTTAAAACTTTATTTAATGTGATGGTTGTTGATTTAGGCAAAAACTGTTTATTTGCTCATTTTTTTTCTTTTTATGATAACAACAATTCCTGATGTGTATTCTGATGTTTTTTGACTGACAAACAGTATATATGGGATCTTTGGTGTTTTGATTAATTATTGTAACAGGTTTGACAAGAAAAGGAGAAAGGACAAAGGGGAGCTCCCAACTGGTTGTTTTTTGTGTAGGGGATTCTTGTTGCTGTTTGGGTTGGAGGCGAGTGATACTCTATCTAAGCGAAGAGCAAGGATTCTGATTGTGTATATTCAATTCACAGCTGCTACTGTATATACTGTATTCTTTTATTCAAAACATTATTAATTCCTCTTCAACTTTCAACTTTCAACTTTATTGTCATTAAACTTACACAGGTGCATAGTATAATGAAAAGTGTTTCTCATTAGTCACTCAGGTGCAGTATATAAATAGGACAGAAGATGAGACAATAGACAGTTACACAATAGCAATAACAGTAACAACATGTAATAACATAACATAAATAACATGTAATCGAAAACTGTGCACAATTCCGCAAACAGAGAAAATTTAACAGGACAAAAACAGTGCAAGGTAATTCTTGGAACAGTGCAAAAAAAAAAAAAAAAAAAAAGGATAGTATGGTTAAAAGTAGTATGGTTAATTAATAAAAATTAAATATTATTATGCCTGTTACAATTTTACTGGGCTATCGAGGGGACAGTACAATTTTGGCTTACATGTGTGTGTGGTGGTGTAGGAGTACAGTGGTTGTGGGTACAGGAGGATGTTAGGAGAGATCATAATAAGGTGGAAGGGAGTGGGGGCGTCACCAACTTGACAGACATTGGATTTGGTTTATGATACATGTAATTAATGTTTCTGTCTTGAAATATAGGCAGAATAAATTCTCCGCACCAAATCGACTGTTTAAATTTGCTGCAAAGCAGAAATGAAGATATTGCCAGGATACAGACATCTCACTTGAAACAACAAAGTGTATTTGTATTTTTGCTGATAAGGATGTCTCCTCATCTGCAGGGAACAAACCAAAGAGAGCTTATATTGGGGTGAAAGGGTGATGGAATAAGAGAGTAGCATATACAGATACTTCAATTAAAAAATACTTCTGTTTCAGTGCATGTCCCTGTAACAGATACAATACATTTTTGTACTGATTCTTGACCAAATCTCTGGTGGCAATCACTTAGCTTGTTATTCATCTGTTAGTAGATACGAATGCTGTAATAAATCATATAGTCTACAGATCATAATCAAAAGAGATGAATGCTCAATCTCTGGATAGTACGGTTTTGAGAAATATATTTCAGATCTGGCAATAGTAGTTATATGTTGATATATAGCAAAGTTTTTTTTTCCAGGTAGACATAAATCATGCCCTAGAACTGACTATAATTTTACTGTCTATAATACTACTGTATATTTAGCTCTTCTTTTCTGTGGTGCACAATGTGGAGAAACTACCCATGTCCCTATCAGAACACCATACCTATTTTACTGATTTCATTCAATTGATAAATTGTTGCATACTTCGCACTGGCACTGCAATACAACACTGCTACACAATGAGACACTTTGGACACATTTTCAAACTAAGTGTGTTTCTTGATTTTTAATGTTTTTTTTAATCATGGAATGACTCCCAAATTCCACAGAATTTAGTTAAAGGCTTTATTAAAATATTCTATGGTGTGTACAGTTACCTCACAACTACATAAATCCTAAATAAGAAAATTACTAAATTGGAGTCAAATTGGGTATACTAGAGCAAGCTCTAGAAAGCTCGCTTATTCCAAGGATACTGAATTGAGAATCAGCCTTGTCAGAAAGTAATTAAATTTGCTGCTTAGACATTGTATCAAAATTCATTTACATAAGCTAGGCAGAATTATTTTAATGGCAGTCGGCCCAGCCATTTACTACACTGACACTCCACAATAATGAACGCTTTGCAGATATTCCTGCTGTTAGATTGGCACAGGAGGCATTACTGTCAGATCTCTGCATAAAAGTCTACATTTTGCCTCTTTTACTTTAAATGGTACAGTATAGTTCAGTCCTTCAATTGGATCAGTGGAATTCTTCAGGTTTCTCCAATTTCTTCTTTTAGCTATTCCCCTCCTGCTGAGGCATTTGTAGTAGAAATGACTAAATCCTAGTCTGAACTAAAGGAGGTCCTTTAGTCACATGCCAATTAGACAAGACAAAGTGTAAATTGCTAGGCACTGATGGCATCCCTCTTGAGTTGTACAGTATCTGCATTTTGGGCTTCAATTAGAGTTTCGTTTGATTTACATGATGCATATAGCCAAAATTCTTTAAGGAAATAACTTTTTACAATCATTATATCCATATTATTGAAAGAAATAATGATCCCACAATTTGTGCTATGTGTTGTCCAATTTTTATTCACACAACAAGCATTATGGTAAGGTCCTGTCACACTGTTGCAATTTCTATATGATGAAATTAAGTCACCATTATCATACAACCTATATTAAAGGGCCTCTGATAACATCACTGTCTCCTCCACATTATACTTGTAGTTACATACATTTTGTCTTCCTGTGCTGCTCTTTTATTCGGTATAAAGAAGGCCTTTGAGTGGTTTTAAATTACAATCCCTTGAAAAATATTCACCATCTTCCACCTTCTTCCAATTATGTCCAAATGTGTTAAATTACAAATGATGCATATAATGAAGATTTTTAATCAAAAGTTGAATGTTCAAACTGAACAATTATGTGTGAAGTTCAATGTCAGAAAAACAGTAAATAAAAATGCAAAATTCAAACACGTTAGTTTTATAAGTATTCATATTGGTCCCTCACGGAAATTACAGCTTTTAGTCTTTTTTGGATAAATATCTTGTCACGTCCTCTGCAGCCAGAGGGCGCTCCTTCTCTGTCCTGTCTCTCATTTCCGGTTCTCTGCTGTCCTTCCGGTGTTTCTCTCTCCCTGGGACTATATATTTCCGGGTCTTTCATTCTGCCGGGGCTCAGCATTGACGTTCAGATGTCCTGAAGCCCGCCTAGCACCAGGTTGCCCCACGTCTGCTACCTGAGGGCATAGGTTTCTATACGGCATTTCCTGAACAGCTGAGCCCAGGCTAACCCCTGTCTCGCCGCTACGCATAGGGTCTTTTCGCTTTCCTGCCATTCCACGGTTCGTTCTTTCTGACATTCTTGACATATCTATCATCTTTGCTTACCAGGATGGTATAATGTTCACCAGTTCTTCTTTGTAGACTTCCTCAAAATCTGTCTAGTTATTTCAGGATAATTAATTGGCAATAATTTTCAAATCTTTCAAATCTGTCACAGATATTCTATTGGATTCACATCTGGACTTTGACTGGACCACTCAGCTACATTCACTTTTTCTGAGATGCCTTGTTTTGTAAATATTGTTATTGCTGTATGTTTGTAACATTGTGTGTTGTGTATTGTTATTGCTAATAAATATTTAGAGCCCTGGATGAAGCTGTAGTCACAGCTATTCTGGCTGTTAGATGATGAGCCACAGCTGTGAGGACTCTATAAAAGCACACTGGACACCCCCCAAGGGGACAAGCAGGGCCACCCCCGGAAGGGGAGGATTATTTCACCAACAGTCCCAGAGGGGATTGTACCGTGTAAGGTGTCATTTTTCTTTTTCTTTTTGCCTGTCCCGTCACATACTGTATTTTCACCAGAGCAGGCACACCTTTTTCAAACATTAAATACAGGTAATAACAGGTTAAATACTTGTGATACTGTCACTGTATACAATGAAAACATTGTGCTAATTTCCACATTTTTCTTCACCCTTGCATCTCTATGTTAAAAATGAATTCTTCCTTGCTTGAATTTGTTTAAATTTCAGGACTCCTCTATCACTCTATTCTCACAACTGTTAGACTATAGAGAGATTCCTGTAGAACTCCAAAGTTAATATGGAAGGTGAAGAGATATTAAACTGATGGCTTTTCCAAACTTTAATTTTCATTTCTTCCTCTTCCCCCTGTTTTTCATTCCTTGATGTCCACATCAGAAAAGTCTGGTCTCTCTATACATACTTTGATTTATACTTGAGGTTCTCTCAGACAATGTACATAATTCATAAATCTACATCTACATAATCCAACAATTATGCACTTAATTACAAAGATTCACAGAATTACATTTCACAATTCTTTTTTTTTTGCCATAATCATGAGCTCCTCGCAGACAGTCCTGGAACATTAATATCTATATATTTACAAATGATATAAAATGACACCAGGTTATGTAAACCTACACTAAAACAAAAAAAAATAATACTAGAACACTGTCAGTAAGTTAAAAAATATAGGGTAAGAATGATTTAATGTTGAAGTCCTAGATGGTTTAATATTTACTGGAAGTTTGAAAATGTACAAGAAGTTTAAAAACTTTGAGCAACAATACTTTACAAACTCCCAGTGTCATTCATTGTGTACAGTAACCAGCAGTGATCAAAACGTCAGGTAAAATGAAAGCACATAGCACAAATCTTACAAGCTAGCCCATTTAGAGAAATGGAGAAAGAACAGATGTAGCTGCAGTTTATTATTATGTATGAAGGCAGAATCTGCCTCTCTAGCAGCAGTTGGCAGACATCTCCAGAGAAAAATGCTGAAGGAGAATTCCCAAAGCAACTGTTAAATGTATTGTCTTCTCTCAAACATTTTAAATATCAACACCACCATAACATTATAGAAAAGTACCTACAGTAAATGTCCTCCTTTTGGCAATAGTGTTTAATTAAATTTTAATTGTGTTTATAAAATAGGATAAATCTAATACACGTTATGCAATTAAACTATATCCTGAAATCAGACTGGTTGCCAGAGTCTCATCACAAGACATCAAATACCTGTACTAATTTTCAGATACTTCCATTGACATTCACAAATTCAGCAAACACATTCGCAAGAGTATTTTAGATTATTAAAAGTATATTTTAACAATCTAAAATGGTATATTAATTAAAGTAATCCAAAGTAATTATTTAATTACAAATTTACAATTTTTCTCAATTCTCAATCTTCTGGATGTTCTCATATCCAGTAGGTATGAATATCTCTATACAAGCCTGGGATCAGTTTCTGCAGTTGATGTACTGTATACTGATGATCTGTCCATCTCAGATAATCTAGCTGAATGACCTAAATATCTATCACTTCCCTCGCGTACCAAATATAGCCTGAAAAAGCACGACATTTTTCCGTTTAAAATCATTGACTCCTGCTAGGTTTACTGGTGTAAAATATGACTCTGACTTGCTTAAAACCCAAAATCTAAATATTTAGTCCAATGTTTGTGCATCTACAGCCATCTCTTCCATCAAGCAGATACCCAGCTGCTATGATCTATGAAATCACAGATCATGGAATCTGTGGGTTACAAACTAGCAGTGGAGGAACAGTGGTCACATGTTTACCAAAAGGTCTGGAAGCAGTGTGTGACTTAAAATCAAACTGAATCTGACCTCTTGTGTTCAACAAGGCATAGGTCTGAGTCTTCTTCTCTTCAGCAGCTTCATGTTATCACTTGGCCAGATCACCCATTTCCATGGTATTAACTTCCATAAAGTTAAGAAAAAGAGATATCTGTCATAACCGGCGTCGCCGCATTTGAGACCCAAGAGTGTAGGTGTGATGGACCAGGGGGAGTAGCACCAGCTCAAGGGCAAAACGTCTTAAGTCTGCTGACCAGAGCCTGAGAGTAAGGGCCGCCGGGATGTTGCTCTGTTCTGCCCAGGAGCTCCTGGAAAAATATTGGAGGAGGAGGAGGTGGAATCACCTGGGGTGCAGGCAGATGGACTGGAAAGCTGCATGGGAAGGGTTTTGCAGGGAAGACTGGTGAGGAAAGGGATCTCTGATCAGTCTTTTTCTTGCTCAGTCTTCCATTTTTGAGGAACGACTTGATCTTGGTGGAGCCATATACCTTAGTCTTGACTGTGTTCCAAGGGATATTTAAGGCCTTTGAAATATTTTTATATCCATCTCCTGCTCTGTGCCTTTCCAAGCTTTATCTCAGAGGTTTTTTAATAGAACTGTGTTGCCCAAAGTTGACTCTTGACTTTAAGATGCACCACCCTGCAGAGGAAACCAACAGGAACAACTGTTTTATTCTGAAATAATCAAAATCACCACAAATGCAAGTGGAGGCTCATTAAATTTTGGAATTTGGAAGGCAATTGGTTACATCAGGATGAATTTACAATTGGTATTACTAAGAGGTGTATACACTTATCCTGACCATTTCCCTAGGTTTTCATTTGTAATTACTTTTCAAAATGTTTGAGCATTTGTTTTTCACCATGGGGTTATGTGTTACAATGTGTACACAAAAGTAAAATAAATTCTGATTGAATGTTTCTTGATTTCAGGCGACTAGGCCACACAATATATTACTTTGAAAGGGTGTGTAGACTTTCCTTAGGCACTGTAGATTAAAGACATTTCACCATTGTAACATCCCAGTGTGTGATCCATGTGTGTTGTTGATGCTATGTTCCACACTTCCTGACTTCGGTTGTTCTCCCTCCCCATTGGTTCATTAATTCATCCAACTTGCTGTATTACGTCATCATCAATCAGCTCTCGAGCAATCAGAACTCAGCTTATTCAGTACTTAACTTGGAGGTGTTCAGAATGAGGGGCCTTTCATCTGACTTTGTTCCTGCTCGGTTCAGCTTTGTTTCGCTTTTGTTTTGCTACGGCTTCGTTTCTCTCCATTTTTGTTAGTTTCACTTCGTGTGTGTTTCCATATAGCTTCGACTTTGTGGGTTTGTGTTCGTCTTCTTGTACTTTAGTTTGTTGGTGTTTATCCTTTTTTTCTCTCCATTACCTTGCCCTAACGTGTCATATCTACCTCTTTGCTCCTTTGTACCCTGTTCCTTGTGTCTACTCTCATTTTCCTTATTTGTATTCGTAGTTCACTCTTGTATTTGTGTGAACTGTTGTGTATAGAGTTAGTTAAGGTTGTCAGGTACTTTCTGCACACATAGTTGTCTCTGTATTAGTAACATTAGTTTAGGACGGGTGAGTGCCTTTTATCTTGTATGGTTTTGGGTAGTTAGAGAAGGTTAGCCAGGGCGATAGAAGACACCGAAGACCGAATGTTTAGGGTTTTGTTTTGGTAGATAGGTCAGCTTTCCTTCACTTTATTAGCCAGCTCCATTTTGTTTGTTATTTTCTTTTCTTTGGCATTGCTCTAGTTCCCTTTCCTTGTGTGTTATTGTGTCTTAATTACGTACCAGTCACTTATTCACTTTAAAATAAATCCCTTTTGCACCAAACTTGTTGTCACTCTTCCTAAGTCCCTCACCAGAAACCCACCTGCGCCCAATACCATCCTAAATGTTACACCCCTTTACCCCTAGACACTTGGGGTAGTAACAACCATTACGGCTAATCACAGCAGCCAAAGAAAATCTACAGAAAAACTGTATCTGTAGATTGTACTTGCTATCCTATGCTTTATTTACCTGCTATTTATTTCTTTTCATTACCTTTCAGCATGGAATGAGCCTTTACCTGTTCCTGTATTTCAGGATAGCTGTTAGAAATCAAACTGGCTCTGTTTTGTGAGCCTCTACACCACTACAGTGTTGAATTAATTCTTGGCGGATTTCATGAACAACAAAAGCAGCTTGGTATTTTCTGTTTTCTTAACCCTCTATATTTTTAATTTAATTTAAGTTAATATAATTTAAGTTAATAACAAAAGCAATAAATATTATTTGTCTTTAAATGCATTGAAATATGGAATTGACAAAACTTGGCATTGTTCAGTCATACAGGTTCCTTTGTCTTTCTCCAGTTTGTAACTGGTGTCTCTCATGCTTCAGCCTGGACGTCTGACCTTGTTTTGGACTGCCTTAAGTGTTTTAGCTGGCCTGTCTCTTGGATCTCCCTCATGGGTCTTCCCTTGTTTTCTTGTTTTCCTGGGTATGAATCAAGCTTGCTTGGTTACGGCTACTGACTACTGTCTCAGATTACCCCCTTTTTGTTTTCGCCCTGGAAGCTACTGGCTTAGACCCCCACCTGCTTATTTTACAATTTTGGACTGCGTTTTGGTTTCACTTTCATCTGCCTGTTGACCACCTATTTAAGACTGCTGCATTTCATCAGGTGAGTGCAGTGATGTTACATTTAGTAATAAGACAGAATGTGCATTAAAATCACATTTGTGTTCATATTGAAAACTAGTGAGTGATGTGTGTCTGTGAATTTCATAACATTTTTTAAACTTATATCACAGCTTGATACAAGTTGTAAATTGAGATTTTGTAGATGCCAATTACACGGGACTTTCTGAACAATATGTGCAAGGCTCATCAAGACTTATTACCTCTACCAGCAAGGCAACTGTTACCTCTAAATCATAGACTCCAGAAACCTACTGAGCTCCACTAATAGCAGCACTGGATCTGTTGTGTTGATACATTAGAGAAGTGATTGCAATGATAGATATACTTGGGTACAAGCCAAAACTGAGAAGTTTATTCAGCTTTTTTTTCTGAATTTTAAAATAAAAATACTCAGTTATTTACTTTAATACTCCTCTTAAAATTACTTTAAATATTGTAGATTTTCATCCATACCAACAAGCCACTGACTCAGGACAGTATCAGGCATTCAAAATATCTACTGTATATAATGGCCGTGAATTCACACAAGATAGTGACTTTTGTCTGAAACCACATTCCCCAGAAGGCAATAAGGAATGACCTGCTGTCCTTAGTCATCTGACCAATTTGTGGAAGACAATAGATCAGGTCACATTTAAAACCAGCAAGATGAGGTTTTCAGATGGCTGTTGATCTCTGCACCAGAGGAGCAGTGAAGTGACTCACTGTCCAACCACCAGCCAGAGAAATAAAGACAGAGTGTTGTTTTATTTCAGAAGTCTTGGACAGAGGCTTTGAATAAAGTTGGAACCGAGTCTGAAGAATGAAACTGAGTTTGATGGAAGGGATACGTTTTGGAAGAAACGTTTTTTTTAATCTGGATGTTTTCACTGTCATTTGTAGTTAAACAGTGATAGTTTCATTGTCATTTATAGTACCGAGAGGGTCTGTATTACAAGAAGTTTACTTAAGGGGCTTGAGGAATAGTTTTGAGTAGTATTTCCTCCCATTATACACAAAACAGCCATTTTTTTGTTTTGTGTTTTTTTTACCTTATGGGTGCCTTATAGGTGTATGTCTTCTTACCTGAGATCTGTCTATTTTAAAATGCCCTTATCTGATCACATTATTTCATACTGTATTTCTAAAGCTGACACCGGAGCTGGCTTGCCAGTTGGCAGACATGCTCCCATTCACACCTCAGAACCCTGTTGTTGCGTAGTCCCCAGTTGATGCCACATCACCTGGCTCTCATGCTGCCACTGCACACTGGCACATCTGGTGCAACCTGTATCTGAACCAGACATCACCAGGCTGTACATCTTTATTTACACTAAAGTAGAGGCTTTTAAAAGAACAAGTCAGCCTTGTGATTCTTCCCTGTCTCTCTTTCACAGTGTCTTGCTTCTGTGTTATGTACAGTATAGTTTGTATATTAACAACTTTAACTAAACGCTGTGAAGTATTGTGAGTAGAAATTACATAGGAGGTCAGTGTATTGTAGATATTCCTAAATATCTTTAATCATACAGGATGGACTTTGTTTTTTTTCAATTTGTTTTTGGTGATATTTTTGGATCAATACCATTTTGAATATATGAACATGCACGGAAGCAGCTGAAGATCTGTGGGCTCTGCTGGTATTCC
Organism: Atractosteus spatula; assembly: GCF_055471065.1. NCBI lineage: Eukaryota > Metazoa > Chordata > Actinopteri > Semionotiformes > Lepisosteidae > Atractosteus > Atractosteus spatula. The sequence goes on along the minus strand of NC_142720.1, from coordinate 24,516,726 downwards.
AAGAGGACAGGAATACCAGGACAGGTTTACATTTACAGCTTAAGTCTTCAACTCAAAAGCAACAAAACAAGGTACCCTTGATCAATCTATTATAGCAGTTCTTTACAATCAATGAAGACAATGAATAATAGTTCTGTATTGAATTGAGACTCTTATGATCCATTTTTATTTAAAAAATTAACCAAGCTTTCAGAGTTTGTAAATTAATAGCACAGTAATACAAATTGTAGTATTCATGGGCTGTGCAAGACTGCCAATGGTGAAGCTGTCAGCAAAGGTCAGAGGAACACGAGAGTCCAAAGGGTTCAAAAATAGCATTGTCCAGTGTGTGAGTCAGGACACAGTAAAGATAGGAAGGGTGAACACATAAAAATATAAGAAAATAAGGTTACAAATGACAGATAGCTATTTGGCCCATCCAGTCCGCTTGGTTGGTAATAGACTTTGTAACCATATGTTATACTTTTTGGAACATATTTTGAGTTTTGATTAGAGATGTGGCTCTGGTTAAAATAGGGATTGGGGATTGTATTAGTGCTAGGAATTTTATGAATACTTATGCACCTGCTATGTGTTCTGGAACACTGGTTTTAAAGGATTATGGATGTTATTAGAGTGTTACAGGCAGTCTTTTTGATGGTGTAATAATGGCTGTAGGATGTCATCCTCCTTTTATTGAAAACAGTTTCAATGTGCAAAAAAAACTTCTTCCTGTTCTCACTTTCATACTGTATGCACTCTGCAGTATGTTTTATGCTTTAAAAGTAATAAAAAAACATACATACTTCTTCTATTTTTACCAAGCTAGGCTCATTCATTTGTGAAAATCTATTACTTAACAGCTTGTCCATCATAAACATATTTTGTTTTTCTGATTTCCTTCTATAATCAGGGTCCCTATTTCACCCTATGAGATATACTCTGGTGACACAGCCCTGTAATAACTTTCCTCTTCTATATGTTGTTTTGTCACTTGTTTCTTATGGTTTGGATTTTTAAAGTTTCTATTTTGAGAAACTGTAAAATTATTTGCCCTGGACACTAATGTGCTATGAGCCATCATCAAAGTCCTTTCACAGGGATAAAGCTCCAATGTTGTACCAACCAATGTTGCTAGTACTGAAATGCTGTATATTAAAGCCTCGTTAAAAAATTGCACTGTACTGTATAGAAATAATATTTTTCCCTAACTTTGAACTTGATAATCAAATGTTAACGTAAGACATTAGAACTTTGCCAGTGCTCAAAATCTGGCTCCCATGATTCATTATTAACTTGTTTACAAAGGTTTATCCACAAATTGGCATGGTGACTCTCTGATTGTACTGCAGGGGTATTCGTATTCAATCCTGTTCCTGGAGGGTCTGTGTGTCTGCAGGACTTAATTCCAACTCAGCTCTTAATGATCTTAATCAGCTCATTACTGGCTTAATTACAGCATCTGAACAACCTCTTCCAACTCTAGGTTGATGTTATTTTAAAGAGAAAACCTGAGATAAACACACAGGTTTTTCTTATAAAAATGTTAGAGATCTGTGCTTCCTATTTTATATTTGTACATCATCCTAAATCTGAGCATTTGTCTCTTTATTTAACCGTTATTTTCTGTCTGATGACCTATTTGTAATTCAATTACATGCATTACCTTGAATACTTGCTGCCTGTTTGTTTGAGGAGGAACTTGGTTTATGTGAAACTTCTTTAAAAGTTTCTAAAAAAATCTTATATACTGTGCTATGTATTAGGCTCTGTATAGACTAATAGCATCGTTTATTTAAAGAATTCTAGAAAGTTAAGCAAGACCTACCTTTTCTAAGTCCACATTGACCATCTCTTAGAATCATAACACCATAGAGATTTTAATTTGCTACTAATAGTCTATATTGTCAGTTGTGTCACTTTATGGATAGGGGCTACATTAGTAATTCTGAATTACTAATCTAGGTAAAGCTTATCCATGTCTTTATCTCATCACATTTGGACTTCTGCAATGCCCTTTACTCTTGCCTTATCAATCAAGCTTTGGCATGACCTCAGGTTTTCCAAAACTCAGCAGCTGTTGTGAAACATTTTTTTAAATGATATTTGTTGAATTATTAAGAATGATTTACACTGCTGTACATTGCTAAATCATATTTAAGGCTTTCATCCTTATTTCAATTAAATATCTTAAGATTAAGTTTATAGAAAATGTTCATATTCATAAAGTAGTTAAGAATGAATCCATCTTAAGTACTTTCAGTGACAGAGCAATTATACATATTACCCTGAAAACAAAAACAGTCATAATCCATCTGAAGACAACTTTGATATAGCTTCCTACAGTCTGTTACATCCCACTAGCAGATCAAATCAGTCCACATGCAGTCAATTCATGCAATACACTGAATTATGTCAAATTAAACTGAACAAACCTTTTGATAATTTGTTGCCTTTAAATCCACAAATGTGTACACTTAGTTGATGTTTCAATTAATCTCAAAGGAAAAATATCAAGTGAATTTAGATAATATGGTAATATGGGAAATCATAAAACTGATTAAAAGAACTGTAGTGTTTAAAGAAAGTTGTTGGTACATAAACACAAAATATCTTGGAATTCTTCCTGTGATAAAATATTCATTGTGAAAAAAAAACTATATCCATGCTGCATGATACCTACTGGATAACAGCTGCTGAGCTGCGTACTCAGATATCATCTTATAGATACATATACTGTATAATTCATTTTCTGTACTTTTTAAAATAATGAAAATATCTTGATTTTGATTTCACACATATATGTAAAACTTAATGATGTCTAAGGTGTAAATGCTAACTGATGGTACCACAGAAACTATAGAAGCATTCTCAGGGGAAACATAGAGCTACAGTAAATGAAAGGCAATGCTAACTAAGAACTAAATACTTAATCAGTTGTACTGGGAATTGTGTATGCTGAAATGTTTTTTTATTTTCTGGTAAACATTTTAACCTAGTCAATCAAATAATTTAATAAAAATATCACCATGTCTTAGTTAGCAGCTTGAATATTCTCTTTTTGTTCTGAAGATGACTTGATAAGTTATTAGAAGATTTGATGAGACCTTTATTAGGTGTTCAGGACAACATTTTAGAGTATATACTGTGCATCTGTAGTCTATTTCAGTTTTTCAAACATTCTTGGCAGATGCACAATGCTTTCTTTGTCAATTATAATTTATTCATCATAGAATAAATTACACTGAATTGTTTTTTAAACTTTGCCAGGGGGGAATTCCAGTGGGACTAGATTCACATTAGTATTACTTAGCAGGAGAGGATAACACAGACTACACACATAAAGCAGAAGAAAAGAGACAGAAAGGATCAAGCTTGAAGGCAAATTTAAAATAAAGAGACAATAATTAGGGAGAATACAGAGTTCACATACTAAACAAGTCTATTACTGTCTTTGGAAAACTTGGTAATCTTTAATAATTTACAGTAACTTTCAGACTGCGTTTTAAAGTGCTCTAGTTGATATTTTGATTGACTGTATGAAAGCACTTCTTAATGGGTTATTATAATACAATATAAGAATAAATTAAAAGGGCCAAAACAAAAAGACTTCTAGAAGTAGATAAGGGCAAAGTACACACCAGAGCAACACCAATGCACTGGGTTCTGTTGTCAAGTGGCCTAGAAAGTCCTTTCAGTGTTATTTCCCATGTCCTATAAGGCAAATTGTACTATTGACATAATTTTCAACCTCAGTATCCTGCTCTCAGGTGCAACAGACCACTTAGATCCTACAAAAAAACGTGTGGTTTTACTAATCATACCCATCCTGTCTGAGTTCCAACTCCCCGTATTTGGAAGGTACAGTATTTGGAAAGCTGTGGCCCATTGATTTGCATTGATGTATATGTAATGTATGGATTCATTTGAACAGAAAAATAAAACATGATGCAATATTAGAGAAAACACCAAGGTCTTTAATAATATTAGGAATTCAAATTATATTTCTGTTGAACAAAATTGCATTTTTACCTTATCTTTATTTAGAAAATATTTCAAATGTTATTCTAAGTAGAATTTAATGTTTTAAATGAAATGCAGTGTTATTCAGAAATTCTAGGAATGCAATAGTTTTTTATTTCATTTCAATTACCATAAATTATGAAATATATTGAAGCTAACTTTTAGAAAAATAAAAAGGTAATGCTAAATATAATTAAAAATGCTTGCAATATCTCTTGATATCTCTTTAAGCACGGTAAAGTCAATCATTAAGAAGTTCAAGGCTCCCAGACACTACCTAGATCAGGTTGTCCCTCCAAACGGCGTAGCTCTGACAAGAAGACACTGTACTGGTTAGGTATGCTGCCATGAAAATAGCTATTTTGAAAGATTAAGAGTTCAGTGGCTGACATTGGAGAAAAGTAGTCATCAATATCCCAAGAACTCCAAAAAGTGGGCTTCTGTAGAGCTTAAAATCTATTTCAGATTCCACATGGGGTTAGCAACAAAGCACTGACAGAATACTGGATACATCTGCAAAGCGTTACATCTGATACAATCCAATATAGTCCCATTCCGACTGTCAGATATTGTGTTATAATGATGTGTGTCTGTTAGGGGTTCGGTAACAGGGACCGAACCAGTGAGTGAACCCACTTGCAGGAGCAAACAAAACCAAGTCGTAATCCGAAAGCAAACCGTAATCGTAGGAACGAGCCGAGTGTCCAGGGGAAGCCAGAAATCCGAAGGGGACCGAGTACCGAAGCCGAAACGAGATCCGAGGTCGTAGTCCGTAGAGCAATCCGAGAATCCAGGGGTAGCCAGTAATCCAAAACAGAGCGAAAGTAACCAATCCAAGCCGAGATCCGAAAAGCCGAAGTCCAAAGGGAAAAACCGCAAACCGAAAGCCAAGACGAACACAGAGTAGAAGAAGCACAACCAGGAAGCTCGAAAGGGAAAACCAATACTGAGCAACGAGGTAGGGAAGGACAGGTGTATAAGTAGGATGAGACGGGGGTGTGGTGGTGAATGCGAAAACTGATAGGTGAACTGATGGATAGGGGCTACGCCTACTTCTGCCTCCTCCGTTGCCGAGAGGCAGGGATCGTAACATTACCCCCCCCTCTACGGGCGGCTCCTGACGCCCTAACTGGACGATCCGGGAAGTGAAGGTGGAAGTCTTGGATGAGGTTGGGATCCAGAATATCCTCCTCCGAAACCCACGAGCGCTCCTCCGGGCCGTAGCCTTCCCAATCGACGAGATATTGTAGGGCTCCACGAGACCATCGGGAATCCAGGATTTTATTGACCGTGTAAGCAGGGAGTCCATCAATTACTCGAGGCGGTGGGGGTTTTTGTTGCGGTTTAGACAGGGTGGATCTGTGAAAGGGTTTAAGGAGGGAAACATGGAAAGTAGGATGGATCCGAAGGGTAGGAGGCAAGGCCAGTCTGTAAGTTACAGGGGTGATCTGGGCGAGGACACGAAAAGGACCAATGTACCTGGGAGCAAGCTTGCCAGATGGTTGCTTAAGAGGGAGGTTACGAGTAGATAACCAAACAAACTGACCACGTCGAAGTCTGGGTGGGATACGACGGCGCCGATCAGTCACCTTCTTCTGCTGAGCGGAGGTGCGAAGAAGGGTGGCCTTGGCCTTCCTCCAGAAGGTCTTCAGGTTAGAGATGTAGTCCTGAACCGAAGGTACCTCTGTGTTGGGATGGGAGTCAGGGATAAGAGGAGGCTAATAACCTAAAGCACACTTAAAGGGAGACATGCCGGTAGCTGTGGTATACAAAGAATTGTGAGCATACTCTGCCCATGGGAGCAAGGACACCCGATTGTCATGGGTAGAGGAGATATAAGTCCGTAAATAGGTCAGCAGTTCCTGATTCATTCGTTCAGTCTGACCGTTGGCCTGAGGGTGATAAGCTGAGGTAAGTGAGACTGAGGCGCCCAGTGACTTACAGAAGGCCCTCCAAAATCGGGAGACAAACTGGGGGCCCTTATCAGAAACAATATCCTTAGGGATGCCATGCAGTCGGAAGATATGTTGTACAAACAATTCCGCTAGTTCTCGAGCTGTCGGTAAGGATAGTAGGGGAATAAAATGGGCAGATTTAGAAAAACGGTCTACCACCACCATAATAGTCGTGTGTCCATGGCTGGGTGGAAGGTCAGTAATAAAATCTACTGAGAGGTGGGTCCAAGGACGGTCCGGGATGGGTAGGGGTTGAAGAAGGCCCGCTGCCCTCATCCGGGAAGACTTCGTTTGGGAGCAGATAGAGCAGGCCTGGACATATTCCTTGACATCCTTGGCCATAGTTGGCCACCAGAAGTCTCTGGAGATGAAATCCAAGGTACGGTGGAATCCAGGGCGTCCAGCGAAGCGGGAGTCGTGTCCCCATTGTAAAACTGCCGATCTGACGGAATTAGAGACAAATAACTTGTCCTGAGGGCACTGAGGAGGTACCGTCTGTCCTACCAAGGCTCGTCGAACAATTACCTCAATGTCCCATCTTACAGCTGCCAGGAACTTACCAGACGGGATGATGGGTTCTGGAATCAATTCGGCCTCAGGGGGGTCGTGGATCCGTGAAAGGGCGTCTGCCTTGATGTTCTTGGAACCTGGAGTGTAGGTGATCAAGAAATTAAATCTGGAAAAAAAAAGGGACCACCTAGCCTGGCGAGGACAAAGACGTTTGGCCGACTGCAGATACTCCAGGTTTTTATGATCAGTGTAAATTAAAAAAGGGTGATGAGCACCCTCTAACCAGTGCCTCCATTCCTCCAATGCCAGCTTAATGGCCAAGAGCTCACGGTTACCGACGTCGTAGTTAATTTGGGCAGGTGATAGCTTCTTAGAGAAGAAGGCACAGGGATGAAGAATCTGTTTTTCTCCATGACGTTGGGAGAGAACAGCACCCACACCATGGCCAGAAGCATCCACTTCGACCACAAAGGGCAAAGTTGGATCAGGGTGTTTTAGGATGGGGGCTGTAGTGAACAGGTGTTTCAGACGCTGAAATGCTTCTTCGGCTTGAGGGGTCCATTTGCCTTGTTTAGGTCCTTTACGGGTCAAAGAGGAGTGATGGGAGTGACCACCGAGCTGAAATTTCGAATAAACTTCCTGTAAAAGTTAGCAAAGCCGAGAAATCGTTGAATGTGTTTTAGATTCTTGGGAGTGGGCCAATCAGTAATCGCCGAGACTTTACTCGAATCCATTTCCACCCCCTCCGGCGAGATGACGTACCCTAAAAAGTGAATCCTCGAAGCATGGAAGGTACACTTCTCTAGTTTGACATATAGCTTATTCTTAATGAGCCGGGAGAGTACTTCTCTGACATGGAGAACATGATCCTGGAAGGAGTCAGAAAAAATTAATATGTCATCTAGATAAACCAAGACAAATCTTTGTAGGAGATCCCGAAAAATGTCATTAATAAAAGATTGAAACACTGCTGGAGCATTAACCAAACCAAAGGGCATGACCAAATATTCGTAATGTCCATGGGTCGTCATAAACGCCGTCTTCCATTCATCCCCCTCCCGAATGCGGATTAGGTTATAGGCCCCTCGTAAATCCAGTTTTGTAAAGATCTTGGCTCCATGCACAGACTCAAGAGCTGCTGGAATTAGAGGCAAAGGGTACCGATTCTTGATGGTGATCTCATTGAGGCCACGATAGTCAATGCAGGGACGGAGCCCACCATCCTTCTTCTCCACAAAAAAAAAACTGGCACATGCTGGTGAAGTGGATGGACGTATAAGCCCAGCCTTCAGAGAATCTTGTATATAGACTTTCAGGGCCTCAGACTCAGAATTGGAGAGTGGAAAAATACGACCTTTGGGAGGGATAGTACCAGGCAAAAGGTCAATGGCACAATCGTAAGGTCGATGAGGGGGGAGGGCCAAGGCCTCCTGCTCATTAAAGGCTTCTTGTAGATCAGAGTATTGAGGGGGTATGGTAGGAACCCCTGAAGGGGACGTCGCCATGAGTGCAATCTTCACTGGTAGGCGACAGCATTTTCTAACACATCTGGGTCCCCAAGCTACTATCTCTTTACGGGACCAAGAAATGTGTGGGTCATGCTGCTGTAGCCAAGGAAAGCCTAGCACCAGAGGATGTGTTGGGGTCTCAAGGAGATAAAACCAGATGTCTTCCACATGGGTGGCGCCTATCTGCAGGCTTATAATTTCCGTTTGCCACCTAATAAGTCCTGGAGATACGGGGGAGCCATCAATAGACTGGACACGAAGATGGGTAGACACCAGGGTCAAGGGTAGTTTCCAAGCTCGAGCGACGGCGGCGTCTATAAAGTTACCCGCCGCCCCTGAGTCTATAAAAGCAAGAAGAGGTCTCCTTTCATTACCCCAGAATAGTGTAGAAAAAATAAAAAATCCTGAGTAAAGGTGAGGGAATTGAGTATTCTCACTCACCTTAGGATTCTGAGAAGGTGGGCGGCACTTCAAAGATGAGTAAGCAGCAGGGCAGGCCGCTTTAAAGTTTCCAAATTTCCCACAGTACAGGCAGCGACCCTCTCTTTGGCGCCTCTCACGTTCTTCAGGGGTTACCCGGGTGCGGGCTATTTCCAAAGGTTGTTCTGAGTCGGCAGATCTGAAAGGTGATATCCGAGGAGCCTCTAGTATAGGGGACCGAGATCTCTCAGCACTCCTATGACGAATTCTGAGTTCTAATTGCAGTACCTGCGAAATAACTTCCTCCAAGGTATTGCCCAATGGCGGCATATTTACCAGATGGTCCTTAATTTCTTCACTAAGTCCTTGACGGAAAAAAAAAATAAGGACCTCATCGTCCCAGTGAGTCTCTGCTGCTGCTACTTGAAAATCAATAGCATAATCATGTACAGACCGACGCCCTTGGTGGATGGAGGAGAGGCGGAAGGCAGAGTCTTGGCCAACTATGGGACTACAAAAAACCCCCTTAAATTTTTCTAAAAAAAAATCATAATCCTGAATTTCAGGAGCCCTGCGATCCAACAGAGCAATAGCCCATTCCAAAGCGCGGACGGTTAGCCGTGAAACTATGAAGGCGATCTTGTCCTGAGGAGAAAAAAAAGTCTCTGGGTGAAGCCTGAGAACCAGCGTACACTGTGCTAAGAAGCCCCGACATTTCGTAGGGTTGCCGTCAAACCTGTCAGGTGGAATTAGTGGAAGAGGCCGAGGAGCAGGTGTAGGAGCTGGCGGGGGCGGAGCCGAAGCGGCAGCTCCAGCGTTGCTTCCTCGATTGCCGATGGGCGGCATTGCAGACAGGTGCGCAGAGATCTGTTGGACAGAAGCCTGGAGCTGGAGTAAGGCTTGTCCGTGCTGATCCAAAGCCGAGCGAATCTCCTCTTGCTCCGCTGGGTCCATGTTAAAGGGCTCAGTATTCTGTTAGGGGTTCGGTAACAGGGACCGAACCAGTGAGTGAACCCACTTGCAGGAGCAAACAAAACCAAGTCGTAATCCGAAAGCAAACCGTAATCGTAGGAACGAGCCGAGTGTCCAGGGGAAGCCAGAAATCCGAAGGGGACCGAGTACCGAAGCCGAAACGAGATCCGAGGTCGTAGTCCGTAGAGCAATCCGAGAATCCAGGGGTAGCCAGTAATCCAAAACAGAGCGAAAGTAACCAATCCAAGCCGAGATCCGAAAAGCCGAAGTCCAAAGGGAAAAACCGCAAACCGAAAGCCAAGACGAACACAGAGTAGAAGAAGCGCAACCAGGAAGCTCGAAAGGGAAAACCAATACTGAGCAACGAGGTAGGGAAGGACAGGTGTATAAGTAGGATGAGACGGGGGTGTGGTGGTGAATGCGAAAACTGATAGGTGAACTGATGGATAGGGGCTACGCCTACTTCTGCCTCCTCCGTTGCCGAGAGGCAGGGATCGTAACAGTGTCATCAGGACTGAAGAGAACATAGAGGGAACAAAGGCAAATCTTAAAGGAAAACCTGTTTCATACCTAAAACCAGATCTTACTCTTGGAAAACTTTAGTTTGTTCACACAAATTTTGAATAAAATATTATGTTTACAAAATGTGTACGTATTATAGTTTAATTTCATTAAATGGGACTCCAGTGGGATGGCATTAATAGCTTATCAGTTTTGGTTCTTGTATTTATTTTGGACATCTAAATAGTGCCTATTCAAATTCTGACCTCTTCAAGCTGCATTTCAAAATACTGCTGTCTCTCTGTCTGGGAACATGTATTTCTTAATTGTCTTTAGTCTTATACAGTACTTAAGACTTTGCTTTGATGCTAACTTAATTGGATTTTTTGAAATTGTCATTATAAGTCTCAAATCACATTTTAATGCCCCTATTGAACAAGAGTGCAAAAAGTAAAAAAAAAAGAAAAAATAAATTAGGGTCCTCTCATAGTCTTCTGTTCAACATGAAAGCGCTCATTCGTTTTGGCCTGCCAGTTCCGAACACTCTTTTGGGCCTAGAAATGAATCTGGTTGCTTGTATCTGATTGATTCTCTGAGCTGATTCCAGAAATGTAATACATTTTGTGTATGTTGGTGAGGAAAATTATCTACAATATTCTAACTGAGGTCTTAGTAGAGCATTATCCAATTTTAACAAAATTGACAGTCTATGAGTATACCTCAGCCTTGTTATCTTAAGAAAGGTCTGTTGAGTGTCATTAGCAAAGAAGTGAATCCCATGTTCTTGATATGTGAATAATCTAACCGACAAGCAGCATGCCAATATTGATGACCACTGCATAGAACCCTGTGAAACACCCTGAGCAAGTTAGTTCAGACTTAAAACAGCAAGAGATTGTGTATTAGCATCCTGGTAGCAAAGAACACCTACTGTAGGTAACTTTCCATGAGGTGCGGTAGAATACCATGATTAACAGTACCAAAATCTGCATTTAGCCCAGAAGGAGAAGAACATGAAGTGACCCAAATTCAGAAGCCATCAGTAAATCACTATCTTTTAACTAACATTAAAAGTTTCAGTACTGTCTCTCTGTCTAAACCATGACTGAACAGCTGAAAGATATGGGTGTTCATGAAGATTTTGTATATCCTTATTATCCTCATCAAAAAAATGTGGAAACAATAAAAAAGCAAACAGAATGATTGAGTACAGTATATACTGTAGCAAAACTTGTGACATTTAAACTAGTGGAATTTATGCTTAAGCTTTACAGTGTATCAGTAGACTTTAATTATAGTTAGTGTTAATGAAATCACCTTCTTAAAAGAAGAAGCATAACAAGAATGATTCCTGGTCTCTATACAGACAGTATATCGTGGAAATGCTCAGTTGAAACTCCAGGTAGGGTTAGGTTAGCATTCACACAATACGTACACAATTTTTAACATCAGCACTGGATTATGAGGCCTAAGTCAAGTTTATGACAAGTGATTTTTTGCTCCTATCTAAATTTTTTTTCAGAAACTCTGGGGCCTGGATAGCGCGCTCCGCCGTCCGGTAATTTTATCCCAAAACTGAGTCGGTTGGATCAAAAGTTGTGACGAAGCATTATTTAATCTCGTTCTCTTGCATGTGCTTTTGCTAATGGTCTTGATTGTTTTCCACTCATACTTTTTTGTTTTGGGGAACATGTCAAAATCCAATGCCCAGAGTAGTTCAGATCTAGATCACGGAAATGCTTAGTTGACACCCCAGGTAGGGTTAGGGTTAGCATTCACACAATGCGTAGAGAAATTTTAAGATCAGCACTGGATTATGAGGCCCAAGACAAGTTTAGGATAAGTTATTTTTTGCTCTTATCTGAAATTATTTTCAGAAAGTCTGGGGCCTGGATAGCACGTTCCACCGTGCGGTAACTGTATGCCAAAACTGAGTCAGTCGGATCTCGTTCACTTGCAAGAGCTTTTATAAATGGTTTTGATTTTGTTGGGGGATCATGTCAAAATACGACTCAGAGATGTTCAGATATCAGATATATATAGATGTTCAGGTAATGTAGGTAGGTAAATTTCTTCAATAGAAAACACAGAGTATTGAGAAGAGATTTGATCAAAATATACTGAGCTTAAAAAGACACTGTTGCAATAAATGTGTGGCAGATGCCCTGACATTTTATTAAACAGGCATGATAAATTCATTCTGATGTTTAACATTTGTCATCAACAGGTTTGATTAACAGGGGGTCTACTGTGAACACCACTGTTGGAAGGAATACCAGCTGTACATCATGGTTTGCACCAGATGCACCAGTCTTGTGGGATTCTGGCAGCTTTGATGTGTCTCTTTGCTAGACTCTGAGCTAGATGCCCAGCTTATTTCACAACTTTTCAGTGAAGTTCAAGCTGGTGAGCAGAGAATCCATGGTATAACTTATGACATTCATCACATGAAAGCCATTGTAACAGAAGCAGAATGAAAACTTCCATTGTCTTTCTGGAATGTTGTCACATCTGGATAAGCCTGCAGAAAGTGCTGGAATTTGAGAACTTGATTAATGTAGTGCCGTGCAGTGAGGATGTCATGAATCATTTCTGTACTAACTACACAATACGGCCCAGATAATCTCACTTGGACTTCCTAATTGATTGGTCTGGTGTGTACAACAATTTACCTGCATGGCAGTACCACAGTTGCTATAAAGATGTCTGCTCTTTTCTTCCAGCACGTTCTGATGTCATCCCCTGTCCCTGGAGCTCTGGAAGAACATCAGCTGCTTGCTGTCCTCTCTCTTTCCCTTTCCATTCCCCATTCCCCAGTGCACTTACTTTCCTCATTCAGCCCAATTTCATTGTTCAGAACGCAACTCACTGCAACATCAGCCCCAATCTATTTGTTTTGTCTCTCCTGCTTCCTTTAGTGTTTTAGGGGACTCCTGGAATCCATCATCGTCCTCATTCATTTAGTCATCTCAAATACAAGATTCCTTCTTGCCCTCCAAGATCATTGCCTTGGCAATTGCTTTTTCAGGGGTTCCATCTAGAATCCATAATCTTTTAATGGTAGCAAATGGACATATATTGTATCCTTAGTCCAGAATCAGTGTCTTTACATTCAGTATCAAGCATGATTCCTCTACTAGTCCAACAAGACTTTTACTTTTATTACTTCCTTCACTTTTCTCAGTCAACCGTTCCATCTGTTCACCAACAAGCATCAAGGTGATTTTTATATATCCCAAGCATTCAATATTTTTCTCTCTGTGCTGTATTAATTAGATATTTCTACAAAATATTGAATGGCACATATTTCAGGTTTTTCCAATAACTTCTTTTTCTTTTTTCACTTCTTTTTTCTATATTGAGGAAAACTTACAAGAGTGAAAAGCTCTTTCCTCCTGGCTTAAATAGGTCACCCTGCCATGCGAATGTTATACTCCCAATGATGCAGGATTCTGGGTGTAGAAAACAACCCTTTGTAACTTCCGGAAGACGTTCAGCTTTCAGATTAGTATACACATGATATCTGAGGTCTGACGGCTTAAATAACACTAGTAAGAATGTTCTTGTATGATTACAATTATAAGTTCTAATTGTTTTGTCTTCTGAATAATGTGTTGAGAGAAATGTGTTATTTTATAAAGTTGTACTAAGGTTTTTTTTTCAATGCACTTTAACAATACATCCTAGCCAGCTAGAAAAAGCACTCCAAAATTTCCTTAGTAAATATATATTTAAATAGTATAGGGAGCAAAATAAACAAACTCTTTACATTTCTGCAGTAAAGCCACATGCAGAAACAGCTTTTCACCCCAACAATTTCAAAGTATTTTCACGAGAAAAGCAAGAAACCAGCATCATTTTATGAAACTCAATTTTAGACCAAATAGAAATGGAATTTTATTTATTAGTGTAATTATGCAAGTGAAGGTTGGTTTTCATTTGAAACCCATTCATTGATAACAACACATTTTGGAAATCAAATGTGAAAAAAAGTAACATGGCTACAGAATTTGTCTTGAACAGTACAACATAGCACCATGGATAGCAGCTCTCCAAAAAGTGAAAGTAATTTAAAATCATCCTTGAGCCAGAGGTATCTGAAGCATTCTTTTTTTAGTTACACTTTGTGTATAAATAAATTTACACATAATGCACAGTTCATCTAAAAAATTTGCATGCTCAATATGTTGTTACGTTAACTTTAATAAGCATGAAATAAATCTGAAATCTCTTTTTACAGTAATGTTTGAGTACATTAGAACTAAGGAGTCCTATAGAAATGCCCCTGGGAAACAAAATCCCAGTCATTATAGAGAAGATGTGCAAAAGGGTATGATCAAGAAAAATAACTACCAAACAACCAGATGAGATTGGTAATGTTTCTGAGAGTTGACAAAAATTAAAATGCCAATATGTAAAAATATCTTTGTTATCATCACCCAGAAAATGTCTTTTCATCAAAGGTCTATATGGGAAAAACAGACCATGAAATATCCTCTGCACAATAATCTCTGAAGATTTACAGAACCCGTTCTCACTTTGAATTACTTTTCTTTGGAGATAATATTTATGTCATGAGGCATGTCAGCCTGACAAATGAAAACATGGGTACTCATAAGTCTGTTTCTTCCATTATTGATGGGGTTTTCCAACAGTACAGAAGGAGCCGTCTTTGGAATTTGTAGACCTGCTATCACTTGTGCTGGACTGAGAGCTCGTTCAGCATGTTACACATTTCCATCCAGTTCTGGGATACACAGGGGGCATTTCAGTGACAAGATGCATTAATAACACTTTTTAGACATTTCAATTACAACTTTCAATTCCTACTTTTACAGTACAATGATCAATCCCTCACTTCAAATTCATCTAGGACTTGATGACCAGTGCTTATTCCAGAAAATAAAACATCCTGATTTCTTTTAAGTGTATCTCCAGGTATAACTGAAATTAAAATAATCTACCCACATATAAAATGTTATCTTGTATTATTAATCTGAATAGCTTTTTATCTTATATGCACAAATCTTAACAAGGCATTGAAAGCATATCTACATTTAAGAGAGACACTTTTGAAAAAATGCAATATACTGTATCATAAGGGAAGAAAAATATTTTAGGGAATACTTGGCTCATCTTGGATTTTGCTTCCCAGGAGACCTCAAAGAAGGCCAATTTTTAAGAGAAATGTAGTGCATTAGCTAAAATAATTGCACTAAATTGCACACCAAAGAATATGAAGCTTTTTCATAGAAACCCTTTTGCTCAAGATGCGACATTTCATGAAAATCATTTAAAAATAGCTGATGTTCTCCATTAATAATGTAATACATTAGTGAATTGTTGTGGAAAAAACAACTGGAAACAATGGAATGACAATTTCAAGCACTGTATGTTAAATTGACCCATGAAATTATATATATATATTGCATGTGTGTTATTCTCAGATGTAAATTTACATAATTCTTTAAAACACTCATGGCATACCAGTGGTAGGGTGCAGTAACAGAATCTAAAATGATTAATTAAAAATGGCAAAGAGAAAGCAAACATATAAACACTATCATATTATAAAATAAAAACACAGTGCTCTTAATTTTACAGTGTAGGGAAGAACAATTCAGTTCTTCTATTGCTTTTCAGGTTTTTACACTACAATTATGTTTTTTTTGTAGTTCAGTTTCTTCTTTGAGGTTGAGAATGTCATTCTCTAATATTAAACCTGTTTTCTTTTTTTCCTGTTCCCTTGGTTCTCTTGCCCTAGCCTGAAAAATGATCTCTAAAGAGAGGATCATGATCTCCTGCTTCCTCTTCTCAGCCACAGCTTGGTTAAAGACTCTACATTGAAGAGTCTCCACTTCTATTCTGCTGTCTGTTACTTCTAGAACAATGTTGAAAGTCATCTCTTGCTTTGCCTTTTCCAGTTCTTCCTAGGGACAGAATATGTTGTTCTTGGACTTCTTCAACTTTTTACTAATTTATTTTAGATACTTCTATGGAATGCCTTCACTCTTAGACTGCACAATTTCTGTCTTACAGCCACCCTGGTTTCCAAGCTTTTCCTGCTGCTTCTCATTAGCCCACAGTTTTTTAAACCTTTTTTTAATTGGTACATTATCCATTTGATACATTCTTGAAAGAGTTTCTTAAACTCAGTGTCACGATTGCTACTCCTCCTCTTAAGGGCTCTCCAGCCCTTCCTTGTTCTGCCCCATTACCTGCACCTGTTTCTGATTTCAGTTCCACCTTAAAAGCCAGACGCAGACGTCACTCCTGGTTCCTCATTGAAGTCCGTTTCGTGAGAGCTCAGGGTCCTGCTGCGTCTGGCTCCGTTATGCTTTTAACCTTCGGTTCCTGATTCCCCGCCCTGCCGGTTCCGACCCGGTTCATGGTTTTATTCCCTGGATGGATCCCCTGGCCTTGGACTCTACCTTCTCATGGATTGTTCGCCCCGGATTCACTCTCCCTGGACACCTGCACCCCTTGGACACGCCCCGTGTCCCTCTCCTGCATGACTTTTTCCCCGGTGTTTCTTCACAATTCCGGATCGTGTCGTCTGCATAGGGCCCGGAAAGAACTGTTTCGTGACACTCAGTATTCTGCTTGCAATGCGCAATTCCAATTTGCCATGAGGCAAGACACACACAGCATAACTATAAAATAATACTGCCACCACAATGATTAACAGTAGGGATGTTGTTAACTGAGTGATGCATTATGGTAGATTTGGGTCATAAGTAATGGTTTGCATTTAGACAAAAAATGTTGAGTTTTCTCATGTCTGAGCACAAAACCTTTTGCCACATGTTTTCCATATCACTTAGGTGTGGGATCTGAGATGGGTTTTTCAGTTTTGTACCAGCTCATTTTGTTGGCTGACTGGGATAATGTTGACCCATTGACAATTTTCTCCCATCCCAGCCACTGAATTCTGTAAGTCTTTAGCCTTACTTTTGGGCTCAAGATGGCATCCTTGACTAGTATCCTCCTTACCCAGCTGTACAGCATGAAGGAACAGACTGATCTCGGCTATTTTTCCGAGTGCCATATCAACCTTCCATAGTTGAGTCTTTTTAAAATTCATGACCTGACCAAGGAACCTCACAAAAACATTTCTTTTATTCTGAAAATTATTCTGAATTTTTATGATGAATTCTTCACTATTATTGCACACAGACGGTGGTCACACAACTAATTGCTTGGCTCGTTAAGGTAATTTTGTGCAGCTGAATTAATTTAGATTTCCCACAGCAAAGGTTTTGAATACATATGTAATCAGGACTTTTTTCATTTTTTCTTTCAAATTGATTATTTACTTTTTTTCTTTGTTTACTTTTTGTAGAGCAGTTTGTGTATCTATAGAAAATATTAAATGCTATTTTAAGTGTCATAATTACACAGTATTAAAATAACTAAAAAACTACAAGGATAAAAATATTTTTGAAAGCCAGTGTTTTCAAAAGAAAGTGGCACTTTCATAAATTATTCACCTCCTTATATTTTTCACAATTTGTTATGCTGCAAAAAAAGTACATTTATATGGATGTTTTTTTTAATTGATCTGCACATATGTCTCTATAAAGTGGATGGACTGTGGAAAGAATTGCTCTAATTTAAAAGAAAGTAGCAAAAAGGCACATGGTAGATCCTGAGACCATGTGGTAATAGATTCTGATGAAGATGTTCTGATGAAACAAAAAAATGTTGCATGGTTGCAAAGCACTACACAAACTGAACACAGTTCATCACTTACAGTTTACAACACCATGAAGCATGATGATAGCAGTATCGTTATATGGAGATGATTTTCAGTGACAGGATCTGGGATGTTTGTCAGGATAGAGTGAACAATGAACGGAGCCAGATGCAAGCAAATCTTTGAGGAGAACCTTCTTCAGTCAGCAAAAGACCATAACTAGGGCAAAGATTTGTGTTCCTAAGCATACTGCTGATGAAAACACTGGCGTGGCTTCAAAACAAGAAAGTGAATGTCTGAGTGATCCAGCCAAAACTCAGAACTGAGTCCCATTGAGTCCTGCTGAATCTGTGGAAGGACATCAGGAATGTGGTTCACTTATTCTCTCATCCAACATCAGCATATCTGCCAGTAAAAATGGGCAAAAATCCTCAAATGCAGATACACATCTGGCTAAGCAAAACAACAGCCCTAGGAGTTAAGCTGTATAAATACTGGGTCGTTCTGGTTTTAATAGACTGGTAGCATCCTCCTGAGGGAGGAAACCTTGGTGGGAGGGGTCACCAGCATTCTTTCCTGATTGTTTCTTTGCTCAGGAATTGTACAAATCATCAGTGGAGGGGAGGTGACAGACAATGACCCTCTCCTCAGAGTGAACAACACACTGCAGTCTGCCTTTATAGCAGGCAGACACATTGCCAGACCAAATATAGAGGCAGTCAGCATGCTTTCAATAATGGCTCTGTAAATCTGTATTAGAATTGGTCAAGAGACACCAACATTATTCAGTTAAAGCAAAAAGTACATTTCCTGCTGTACTTTCATTGTGATATTGGTGATTAGTCATCACCAAACTCACAATCGCCGAATATCACCAAAGATCACAATTTCCTCCATTACATTCACAGCCATATCATTGAGTACCCCACTTCAGGTGGTTGTTAGTACAATACTGATACAATATCTCATTCTGTCTTATGATCATGATGTAATGATGAGACATACAAGGGTGTTGTCATCAGCAAACTAAATTAGTTTGATGGAAGATTTGCTGAAGGTGCAATTATTGGTGTACAAGGAATAGAGTAATGGGGAAAACACACACCTTTGAGGTCCACCAGTATTCACAAAGAGATTGACAGTCTGACAAATAAGGACCACACCTGTTGCCTTCTATCTGTGAGAAAGGTGACAATTCACTGGCAGATGAAAAGTGGAACATTCAGCTATAACAATTTCTTGTAAAGGAGTGCTGGAATGTATAGACTGCTGTGCTCTAGATAAGTATTTCTAAGACACTGCATGGAATCTTGTGGATTTTGCATTTTTTCATTTGCTGTGGTCACATGGTTAACTTTTTTGCAATTCTTTATCGTCCATCCATTATTATAAATGCACATGCTTAGTTGAGTAGGAGTGTTGACTGTCCCAGAATCATAAGGCACAAGTATGATTAAAAGCACAAAGCTGCAAACAATGTGAATGAGAATGGCATGTAAATCCCACAAAGACCAAGACCTAAGGCTCAACTTGAACCAGGAACTCTGGCACCATGCACTGTACCACTGCATTATCTTTGTTGCTGATGTTATGTAATGAAATCTTTTCAGAATCATGAATATAATCACAGACATAATATCTTCCTGAGGCCTCTGTGCCCTCCTTCATTATATCAATTTCTGTGTGCCTTAATTTTAATAATATTGCACTTCAGTGTCTACTGAGAGGCAATAAAATTGCAATACCTTGAGTGAAATCAATTTATGAGTCTATGAGGGTGCATATGGCAAATCACCAGTTCAGAAACAATGTTGACAAAATCTGTTTTTACACACCAAAACATTCCCCTCTAGATTGCTTTTTAATTTGGAAAGTAACCCCAGGATGCATTGCATGATTTCACTTAAGAGGGTGCCATTGCATTTTTATTGCCTCACTCTATATTACTTTGGCTTACAGATTTTTTAGATTTTAGATGTATGTTTGTTATTTCAGTAATCAAACAGTCGACTCTCTGCTGAATAGCTTTTTGAACTTTTCTCTAAAATGTCTTAAACAGATTAATCGTGTCCACCATGAATATTTAAAAGTGTGTAGGATTATATTAAAATAAACTCTTATTGTAGAGAGTGCTCTACTATACTGTATATGAAGCACTTTGGTAAACTTTATGATAAAAATGTCCTACAGTATATAAATGCAAACATTAATTATTAGAATTATTTTCCATATATATAGTTTTTATTGCCATCAAATATTTCTAAAATTATCATATGAAGAGTAAAATTATAAAACAAAATACATAAGCAAATATACAGTATACTGTATATACAAGAAATGATCCCACTTCACCCCCCCACTATCCCCCTTAAAAAAATAGGGATTATTTATATGATAATACATAACAGTCAATGCAGCTGACAAAAGAAGATATATATGTATGAAGACTATATATATATTATTTTAATATATTATTTCATATTTATAGTTCTTGAAATGGAAGTATCCTTTGTAACTGAGTTATTAAATTTAATGTACATTTATCAATTAATCATTAAATTAAACAATCATTACTTTATTATTTCACAAAGTATCACTTAATAAAATGCTAATCCTTCAAAATTGTCCCATCAATCTTCAAAAATGTTATTCTGATTCCTTATTCCGTGTGTTATCCATTACTTGTCTTAAACTTCACTAATTGTTTCATTCCATTTACTAATTTGAGGTGCATGAGGTTTAAACCATAATCTTCTTATCTGTTTTAATGCAGCAATTTTATAATATTCTCAATATTATTAAAGGGTATTTATGTATTTCAGAAAACAGCATGTTTCCAAGAAGAATGTTCTATGGGCATACTGTAAATAGAGCTAACATTTATAAATAGATTCCATAACTTTGATAATTCCATCCCAGAATCCAGTCAAATTAGGACAGGCATAAATAAATAAATAAAGGTGTGATAAGCTTTAGTCTTCCTTTAGTAGTTCAGGTGGGTAGCTGCGTCAGCATGCGTAGGCTGAAAAGGATCAAGTAATAGGTTTATTCCATGCTGAAAAGAGAAGAAAGAAAACACAATGTTTTGTCTGTGGAGCCTTCTTCGGGTGGGAGAAAGATAGGGCAGTCAGCAAAGATAATATAGCCTGGGAAAACAAGTCAGGAGAGAGGAGTTGGGAGCAGGGGAGAGGCAGAGTGGCCAATCGAGTGGTGCGAGGTCGAGAGAGGTCAGGAGAGGTGTGAGATGAAACCTACAAATGAATAGAGAGAATTAGAAGAAAACAAGTCTGTCGTTGAGAGGAGGGGGAAGGTGTGAACCAAGTTTCAGGATAATTTTAGTTTCTGATGTCTTTCTGCTATGGAAATTACAGTAAGTAACCCTACTATGAGAACACAGATGGAAAGTTCAGTGTGATCATGGCCGTCAGAGGTGAAATGAGAAACTATAGGTTTGGATAAATATTTAATCTTCACAGCCCTAACATGCTCTCTGAAGCAAGTCTTACCCTGAAACTGCAGTAGCAGTAAATAAAATGCTATACTAATTTAATTTGTAATCATTAATATATAGTTCAATTGCCATCCATCCAATTTCTAACTGCTTTCTCCAATTCAGGATCGCAGGGGAGCTGGAGCCCATCCTGGAAAGTAATGGGCAGAAGGTGGGATACACCCTGGACACCAGTCCATCACAGGGCACACACAGACACACACACTCATACACTCATACCAGTCCATGATAGGGCACACACAGACACAAACATGCACACACTCATGCCAGACCATCACAGGGCACACACAGACACAAACACGACATTTTAGTATTTTTGTCACTTCCATTACCATTGTCTTTTGCCAATTCTATCTCCCCTTTAAAAATACTAAAACTACTAGTTATGAAAAAAGACAAAACTTATAGTCTTTTAAAGTCCTTCAAGCAGAGTTTAGATATTCTGATCAATAAAGCCAGAGTCTATCTAAATTGCATTTCAGTTCTTCAGTTTAATAAATGATGTGCATTTATTTTCACCAGTTGTTAAATGAGACAGCCTGGTGTCGTATCCTTTTTAAAGGAAGGCATTGCATTTTGAAATTACCACCAAAAACACTACAGAGTAATATTGTGTAATTGTTGTGTCTAGTATTTCACTGATTTATGCATGTTTTGTGTGTATTTATGTAAGGTATGTACAGCTCAGTTGAATTTAATTTCAAACTAATCTTTCCCATTGTGGCAAATTAGTTTTAGTTTGTACACAGTCCTAGAGACCTTGCTGAAGCAGCAAAACTACACGGAGCAAAACTCATACTTCTTTTTTTTAATTCAGTCTCCACAATATGGGTGAGTGGTAGTACATTTTTGAGACACAACTGCCTAAGTAACATGAATGCAATTACATTACTCACTGCTAAAATGGACAGCTCGTTAGATCAGTATGAGTTTTTTTTTGTAAAATACGCTTGTGGTTCATAATAATTATTTCCCTTGGAACTAAGAGCAATAAATAAGTAGCTTCTTTCTTGTGTGTACATTTAGAATTGCACATTAATTTGTGTGAGCTAAATTATTCCAAACTGCCAGACAACAGTTCCCCTATCCAAAATTATGCAATGCTGAGTTGAATCAGAAAGGATGTGAGAAAATCTTAGCATTCTTAACTAAGGGGAAGTATAGTATGTTACTCAATGACACAAATTTGGATGAAGAAATTAAAGACAATTGTCCAGACCTAAAGAAAATAATAGATTTTCTAAATAATAAAAGTATTGCAATTTCTTTGAATCCTTGAAACATGTACAGTAACATTCAATATTAATACACAAACACAAATACATTTTACCAGTTCTCCTTGCGATTTAAAACTACTTAACTTACTGGTTTTGTTTATATGCCAACTTATATATTTATATGCCAACTTATATGTTATATGCTCGTTTTTCAGGAGAAGTCTGGTTATGTACTGTCCCTAAGAGCGCAGCACTACTGTTCCCAGGTGAGATATGACCCCATGGCTTGACAGCCAGGAGCCCAGAGCCCCACATATTACTGCACACTGCTGCATTCTTCTGCTTTTCATCAGTTTCAATTGTAGCATGCTACTGTTTTGCTACATTAGTATTTATAGTAAACCCTGTGTTATTTGTAATTAGAATCTTTTATTTAATACAGTGCTGTATATTTTTGGAAAGAAAAGAATCTCTACAGTTTGTGCACTGAAAATAATAATAGTTTCCCTCATTTGTCATTGTTTAAAGACATTTTTTTAAAAACTTTTTCTTTTGTTTTATTATTCAGGTCACAGAAATTTAACAAGTCATTTAAATGCTTGTATGCTTACAGTATGAACATCATTTTGTCTGTAAAAGTTTGTTTTTCATTTTCCTTCCATTGTGTTCAGACTGCCTTTGACACTGATTGGATATGACACCCGATAAAGTACAAAATTCTGTAATTAATCTTGTCTTTGTGGAATGGTGTCCTTGGGCTTACTGGAGAATTATATGTAAGATTCTGTGTTTGAAATAGACATATGCTTGTGATGTAATAGTAACCTACTGCATCAACAATTGAATATTGTGGTATTGGAATAAAGACAATAACCAAACAATACAAATTGTTCAGTAGAAATTAAAATATTAGTGTCAGCGCAGAATATCTTGTTTTTTTCAAAAATTGTTAATGCATTTGAATGTTATAAAAAAAAACTTAAGCTGATTATGCTACTGTATATGTAAAATACTAGTAAAGGATATTGATGTATTCTGCATTGAGTGTAATTTATTTGGTTTGGCTCAGATTTTTATATTTAAATAAATCTCTGCAAAAAGCTTTATATTAACACTAAGAATTTGTTACTGTTTTACATTCCCATTACATTACTCCCCCCTAGTATCTTTTATAACAGGACATTTTTTTTCTTGCAAAAAATATATGCTACTTGCACAAATATGTGACAATGTGAGATTCATAATTCATACTCTACAAACAGTAACATGCTAATGCTCATAAAAAGGCACAATTTATTGTATATTTTCTTTACTAAATAGGAGCTAAATACCTTTTGACAAGTTAATAATGAAACTGAATAAACACTCCTTAAAATTCCAATCAGAATGAACAGAATCATCTATTAGTATGTGAGTCTTCAAATTAACTGCTTACTTTTATATAAATTATTGACCCGCATTAAGAAGTTATAACAATTTTCAGATTTCCAACAGCTATATATCTATTTGTCTTTGTTGCTTCCCAGGTAGAAATACCCAGTTCGAGTTATTATCCTGGCCAGGTCTATATGTGTCTGACATCTTTACATTTACTTTCTGCTCTCAGTGTATAGTTATTTTAGATTATACAGATGACATATAGGATAACGAATTTATTTTTCAGATTAACCTTATGAGATTCACTTTTATTACTACACTGTCACTCTACCAAATACAAGAAAAAGTGAAAGAGATTTCTGTATTGAGAACACGGTAAGCTGACCTTGTAAGATAAGTGTGCAAGTTAAAAAAAATGTCTACTTCCCTCTATTCTTCTAATATAGATAATGTGCATGTTTTCTTCATCTCACTGATACATTTCTGGCTTTCTTTTTTCCCCTTTATTTGTTGAAAAATGAAAATAATTGAATAGAATTATGGGTGACATGATGGAGTAGTGGTTTGATTTGGTGTTTCACAATCCTGGGGCCTGGGGTTCATTTCCTGCTGTGCTATCTGCATGGGATTTGCATGTTTTCCTTGTGTTTGCATGAGTTTACTCCTGGTTTTACAGTTTCCTCCAACAGTCCAAAGGCATGCTGGTAGATTTTAGCTTCTGAGAAATTTGGCCCTGGTATGAGTGTGTGCATGTCTGTGTCTGTGTGTGCCCTGCAGTGGACAGGCATCCTGTCCAGGGTGTACCCCACCCTGCACCTCTTGCTTGCAAGGATAAGCTCCGGCTCCCACAACACTGTATTGCATAAAGTGGTTAGAAAATGGATAGATGTAATTATGTTAAAGCAGCTTCATAACATTCTTGTTATGCATAAATAGTGTTGTTGATGCCTTTTCTTATCCTCAGGAAAAACACAATCTTCTATTGCTCTGTGATTGATAGACAGCATTGTTTTATTTGGCCATGCCCTCATCCATTGTTTTCACAGGACATCTTAGCAACTGCACCATAAACTCATTTTCTTAGTAATGTGAGACCTTGTAAATTAAGTAGCCAGACTGTCATTCCCTACATTAAAAACCCATTCACACTGCTTGAAATAGATACGCCCGACAAAATCTTTGGATATAGCACAGAAAGGCTTGAAGTGTAAATAATATGTCAGAGCACCTCTTTAATAAAACATAATCTTTTTCAGAGTAATGGATGCATCCACCCAGAAGGCAGGAGTTTTCATCTTGAAATACAAAATTTCAAAGTAAGGCTACATTAAAAATTAAGAATAAAACTGATGCTTACTAAAAATATTAGGCAAGCAAATGTGCTGATGCATTCTCTGTCAATTATGTGGATATACAGAAAACATTTACAGGTCATAATACGCTATATGTTATGTCCATTCATAGGCACTAATTTTAGGAGGAAATCATATCTGGATAATAGTTATTTACATAAATTTCTAAATTAACAATAGATATGTGAGGTGTGAACTATTAAAACAAACTTTGTATACGTCTGTATTTATATATGTTAATGATACCACCGTAATAATATGAATTTGTGTTTGTCGAAAAAAGACTCGAGAAATGTACATATTTATAGAAACAGAATGACACTAGGAATACATTACCCTGTTTAAAATATGCTTGATTTACTTGTTTCATATTTATGGACTTCCTCCATATATATTCATAATGAAGTTACTCTACTAAAGCAATTTTTCATTGTTCAGTGTAACATTTTTGACTTTGAACACAAGCTTGTGGAGTGATCCATATTTTCTCAGTGTCTAGGGAAAAGCAGAGATGTTATGGGTAATGACAGTGTAGCCTCTCTTTCTCTCTCAGCCAGTCTCCTGAGAGACATATCATCTGCCTCTGGGTGCTTTTAGGTTCTGATTCGTTGCATCTTCACCTGGAGAGCGACACCTGAGAAGTTCTCATTTCTCTTCCCAGAGGTTATTCTGCTTGTCAGTCCTTTTTAACATAGTCCATTCTATTTTAAAACAGCTGCCCAGTGAAATCTGGTGTTATTCCTTCAAAAGGGCAAGGTGGGAGACACCTCAGTGATTTTGCTTTTCATATTGTATAGATAAAGCCAATAAACCATCCCTGACAATGTCCATTCAAAGCATGAAGGGCATTTTTTTACAGTTTCTGCATTAGTTTGATGTATAGTCCTCGTTGGTTCACAAAATAAATCACCTTCCTTCAAGATAAATGTAAATATATGAACACTACAAGCTGTAGCATTACTTGATAATTTGATTCTCCTTCATTGTGTCCTTGAAACTTTCTAGAAACCCAGGAAAATGGTACTGCAACTTAATACTGGTGTGAAAAAAACGAAGAAAAAAGAAAACGAGTGATCTTCACACCATTTTGGATTTTCTTTTTGGTTCAGTTCACTACGTGCTCTTTTATGTGAATTCACAGCAAAGTGCAAAGATTACATTTTTTCAGTTTATGTATGGCAGTGGTTTGGCAGTTAACTGTAACCTCACAGCTGTTTGTTCCTGGGTTCAATTCCAGATTGTGGAAGATTCTGCAAGAGTTTCTTCTAGTGTTCATGTGAGTTTCCTCCAGGTGCTCCAGTTTTCTCCCACCTTCCCAGTGTTAACAGGTGTCTCGAAATCCCTGGCTGTGCTGCTGTAAATGCTTCTGTGATAGACTTTCATGTTGCCTTGTCAGGGATAAGTGACTTTCTTACAATGGATAGTTCTATCCAATCAACATTTAATGTACTGTATTTAGTGTATTTTAATGAATACTTGCACTTCTCATACGTCTTTTTGTTTTTTTTTCTTAGCTATCTTTGCTCCATTGAGACTGTAAAAAAATTTAATCATACATCTTTTCAAACAGGATGGATGGGCAAATGTACCTAATGAACTTTCAGTGAATAGGTACTCAGAAGAGCTATCTAATGTAGCTGAGCTTTTTGAAAAAAAGATAAAGATATTTACAGATTACATCTCCACTTCATTGAGGTTTATTGCTGCCCTCTTCTCGTCTCGTTTGTTCACTTATGTTTATTGACCTTCAGGATAACGGATCTTTGCCCTCAATCTGACTACGGTCCTGCCTTACGATTTGGATTTTGGTTACTGGAGACTCCCTCTCTCTCTTCGACCTCTACCCCAACCCGCACAGGGTCCTAATTTCTATCTACTGGCGTCCTGACACATTGTCAAGCACAAAAAGAAGCAAGTAATTACTATTTTTCTTCTTCTATGGATTTAATAACATTTTTATGTCGATGATGCTCACATTTTCCTCTTTTTTCCTACCAGTGATACTTAAATGTCAGTTGTTTTTAATTTTAATTTATTTTGTGGTGGCAAGGCCTCCATGACTTGGTATTCATATTAATAAAGGTAAACAAATAAACAAAAAATAACTTATTATTGGAGTGTTTTCTTAAAGTATCTAGTATGCATTGGGCTCCTTGTACTGGTTTGGTAATGGCTATGAAAGAATGCACAGTATCTCAGTCACACCCATTGCATACAGTACACCTTCGACCACCTATTCTATTATATTTCATTATATTCTGTAATGAATTACTGCAATGAACACTATTAATACAGATTTTACTATACTATACATCAAGAGTCTATAAATTTCTGATACTAAATTACACATGAAATTCCCTATAATGTATAATACAATGTACAATGCTGATTATATTACTTAAAGGTAACATGCTGTATAAACTGTATTATAATAGAATATTGAATTTATATTGTTAGTGAACAACAATGAGCTGTGTGAAGGATGCTAATAAGAAGTCATTGTGCTTGGTACTGTTAGTATAGTAAAGATCTGTGTAGTTTGAATGACAATGCCTGTTGTATTCTCAGGCTTTTGTTTGAAAGAGCATCTTGTGTAACCAGTAATCACTTACTTGTGATCCTGTTTCTTAATACTTGCATTCTAAAAGTTTTGTTTTTTTAAGGTGTTACTGGGTCATTTCTTATTCCAAAGAAAAATTGAATTTGATTGTTGTGGTAGAGGATGGGTATATCTTACCATTTGTTTTTTCAGATGAACATTTTTATTTTACTTTAATTACATGCTGAATTAAAGGCCTTGATAAGATGGGTCAATTTGGATCTAAATCACATAACTGCATTTTGTACTGCTATCCATATACACAGCTGTGTTGGGAACTGGAGATCAAAAAAATTCCTGTAAGGCACAGATAAGGCTCAACAGTGATAATGATCAGACAGTCATTCAAGTCTATTGAATCAATAAAACTGGCTGTGCACTCTGATGTTTTGCCTGCACAAGCTACCCTTTACTAGTTAGCTAGGGATGCATTCATCTACACGTTGGGTTGGCTGGTCCTAATAAACAAACTGACAGCTGAGGATAAGGCAGAGGAGAGACTTTGGTAATCTGGAATTAACTTGAATTCAATTCACCGGAATATAATGAATTTAGAAAAAAATAGCCTTTGTGTTTCAAGTCTTCAAGTTTTTTTTCTAGACATAACAGAAAATGGTAATATGAATTTAGTTGTTTTGCTTTGTTTATCTTGAAAAATGTATTAAATGTTATATGTATAATTCATTATTTATTCAATATTTCATTTTACACATCAACAGTGTTGTTTTGTTTGGAAGTTTCTACACTGTAGTAGCTTTTGTTTATACATGAAAGTAGAATTAGTTAGTCTTTAACTTTTTTATTGCCTCACCTAGAAGACCTGGGGGGTAGGTCTTGTCTTTACATTCATAGGCTGTGTATTAACATCACACTACCTTGTTGTTTTTTAAATTTCCAAAACGGACTAAATTTCAAGGAGAATCTTTGAAAAACAAGGGTAATACAATGTGCTACTTGTGCTACTCAATCATTACTCAGAAAAGTATTTTAAAATGCTTTTAAAGTCAGCCAATGCAATATGTGAAACTTTATATTAAAGTTATATTATGAAAAAAATGACATACCAAATTATATAATTATTTAGCAAATGTAACCTGGTTGAAGAATACAATCAGGTATCTGTCTGTGTGGAGAGCATTGGTACTGTATTACAATCAATTAGGATAACTACATACCTGTAGTGTGCAAAAAATGGCTAAAGGCAATGGACAGTAAACTTATTCTCTAATATTACTAGTCTGATCCTACATTTTCAAGGCACAGACAAAAGTCATTATCTGTAAATAAACAAATCTGATAGTGTTTCTTTAACTAAATTTAAATACATTTTGAAATTTGGTGTTGGGATATGTGGAAAGAAGTGGAAAGCGTTGTGGCTTTGAGGATAAAAATAATTCAATAGAATTTAATTTTGTCCACTATATTGTTTTTTTGGTATTCATTATAAATTGTTTTCTTCCTTTTATAGCTATCCACTTTCTTCTGTGTAAGAACATCAAGGTGCTTAACTTTACACTAAAAATGATAACTGAATTGCCATGGACATCCCCATGAAAAGGGGAAAATAGATGGATGAATGATGAGTTAAAATGAGATGTCTGCTGGATAAAAGATATTCAATAAGAATGTCATTGAACAGGTAATTAGAGAGAAAATGTACAGGTTTTCATTTTGTTTTGCCTCACTTAGAGTGTAAACATTTTTCACTGTTTTTATTTGCAATTTTAGAATCATTTTCAAATATAGCTATGCTTAAAACAATCTACACTAACTGATTGGTTTTTCCTTATTTCTAGGTTTCAACAACATCTATACAATAAAACTCAAAGACCCCAATTTGTAAATACATTGCCTTTGTAACAAAGATGAAGAATCTTGTCATATTATTTCAAAAGATTAAGGTTACTTTGGTTTCAAAACTGAATTTAATTCATAGTTATACACTACACGATACATTTTAAAAAGGAAAATCAATATAACACTCATATACTCAGAGGCCAATATTCCTTCCCATAGACAAAATCGTGCACAAGTATATATTTGACAAATTTACTTGACTGCTGAGTTGTATGATTCAAAACCTTAGCTTACTTAAAGAAAAAAATATATGCATCTCGGTAACAAAAGAATGACCACAAACAAAATGGTGCCATGTTTTCCATTTTTCACAGTCACTAGCACCAGTATTTGTTTAATATTGGTAGTTCTCAAATTGCATGCTCCTAATTTGCATGTTTAACAGACTTCAAGAACACAGTGTCTTGCAAAAGTATCCAGACAGCTCTTCACATTTTACTGCTTTAAAACTTGCAGTCATGACACCTTGAAGTAGCAATTAATATGTGGTACATATGTACAGTATACAAAGTAGTCCACACATTATAGGCAAAAAACAAGGAAGAAGTGAACACATAATTAATATGCAAATAAAAATGATTGCATGATTCATACCCTTTGCTGTGACAAATCTAAATGAATATAATTAGTTGAGCGGCTTTTTTATTCAATAATAGTTTTTAAAACATGGTTTAAAATGTATACAACTGTCTCTGTAAGGTCCTTTAGTCTGGTGGTGAACCTAAAGTAAAGTTTCAGTTTATGAAGAATAAGGAGCTTTCGAAATAACTCAGGGATAAACTTGTAGAAAGGCACAGACAAGGAGTAGGGTATAAAAAAATCAAAGACTCTGAATATCCCTTTGATCATGGTGAAGTTGATCATTAAGATGTGGAAGGTGTATCATGCTACCCAGACACTGCCTAGATTAGGCATTCCCTCAAACAAAAGCAGCCATGCATTGAGGAAACTGATTAGGAATACCACTGGCTGACGTGGGTGAAAATGTCTGACCTGAATGGTAGAGTGGCAAGAAAGAAGTTATTACTGAAAAAAAACATGGCGTTTTTAACAAAGTATTTAAGTGACACTGAAAATACAGTATGTACATGTAATCAGTTTAGTGGTCAGTCTAGACAAAACCAAAACTTTTTTTTTCTAAATGCAAAATGTTATGTAAAGTTAAGTGAATAAAAAATACAAAACTCAGAACCAACCTTACTGTCAGTCACGGTTGTGACAACATTATGTTTGGGGCTGCTTCTTGCCTGCAGGGACTAAGGAGCTTTTCAAGACTGAGGTGAAAATATACAGAGTATGTTTCTTTGAAAAGCAGCGCCTGTAACACAGCACTCTACGTTATGCGATTCACTGGTCAAAGAGTGTAGATTGGGGCACATGTGATGTGATAGATGTTAGTGAAAGTTAGTTTAGCATCCTTAAATCCACTAAATATGGAATATTAATCTAGAATTTTGTAACTAAAATTACATTTTGGAATGTTTGGTATAAAAATAACAGAAGCATAAGGTTTGAACATCATAAATAATATTAAATTAGGAATATAAATATATTATACAATTCGCCTTCTGTGCCATGCGATAATGATCTTTGAGCGGGTCCTTGACGCCAGACTACGCAAGACAGTCAGTGTCACATTGAACCAATGTGGCTTTGTTAAAGGGTGTGGGATGACAGACGCCATCCACGCTGCCCGGTTGCTCTTGGAGAAGCACCGGGAGAAGAACAAGTCCGTCCACATGGCGTTCCTGGATTTGGAGACAGCGTTCGATCGGATCCCACATGAGCTCATCTGGCACGCCTTGCGATCACACAACGTCCCCGAGGCCATGTTCAATGGGTCCGGCTGCTTTACCACAACGTCACCAGCATTGTTCGAGGCCCGGTGGGCACTTCACCGCCTTTCCCCATAAACGTCGGCGTTCACCAAGGATCGGCCCTTTCGCCCTTGCTCTTTGTGCTCTGCGTGGACACGGCGACAGCCGACCTCCAGGCACCTCACCCGTGGTCGCTGCTCTAAGCCGACAATGTCTTCTTGGCGGATGAAAAACGCCAAGAGCTCCAACACCAAATGCAGAGATGGAAGATCTGACTGGACGAGCATGGAATGCGGCTGAACACCAAGAACACTGAGTACATGGAGTGCGGCCCTCAAACAGATGGAACTATCAGCATCAACGGTGAAGACCTCAAGAAAGTGACGCAGTTTAAATACCTCGGCTCCATCATCAGCAGCGATGGCAACACCCTCCCAGATGTCAGGGCCCGAGTAAACGCGAGTGAAGTGGCGCCAGGTCACCAGCGTTCTCTGTGATCGCCGGATGCCAATCCGACTCAAAGCCAAAGTTTACAAGACCGTTGTCCGTCCTGTTGCCCTGTATGGATCGGAATGCTGGCCAGTTACTTCCGGGCATGAGTAGGCCCTCCATGTCCATGGATGATCCGGTGGTGTCTCGGCCTATCAAGATTTGACCACGTCCTCAATGACGATGTCCGTCGACACATGGGAGTGGCACCAATAACGCAGAAGATGCGAGAAGGAAGACTGCGATGGTATGGACATGTGATGAGAAGTGGCGAGCACACGGTGGCACGGACAGCGATGAGACTGAGCCCACAGGGTCGACAGCCGCGAGGGCAGCCCAAGAAGCAGTGGATGGATTGGATCACTGAAGACGTGCGGAAAGTGAACGTCACCCCGGAGGACACCTATGACCGTGCCAAATGGAGACGGGCATGCCGACAAGCGGACCCTGCTGATGCGGGATTAACGCTAGGATGAAGAAGAAGAAATATATTATACAGTACATAGTGTATATGGCAGGTAGTGGTACAGTAGCTGAAAAATACACAACAGTATTCTTTAACTCGGTCACTTACTCTGGTTATTTTGAGAAAGCTTTGACATGATCGTTCTAACTATATTAAGTCTTTATACTTTATAAAAAGCTATAATGTTTTAATATTTTCTATGAATACTTGCTGTTGTTCTTGTTGTAGTACTTTTTAAAATCCACTTAATAGTGAATATTAATATGGAATAATGTAACTTAAATTTTGAAAATGTCTCCTGAAGATAATATTATAATTAAAGAACACCATTAACTAAATACATGTAAAGATCTAAATATATTTATATAGCTGGTATTAGTACCATATTCCACTTTCTTCATAAACATCTGCAGCCATTTCTTTGACTTGTGGGTTACCAAGTGTATTAGCAAGTGCTTCTTTTGTACAGTTGTAAAGTACATGCCTACCACCCAGAAGGTTGCATATTTAATTCTCGATCAAAGCATTTTTATTTTTAATAAATAAAGTCTCCCTCACTAAACATAACAAATTAAATAATATGTACACTATATTGACATTTTTATTATTTTTTCTATATAGCACAATGTTTATTATATTAAAATTATATTAATAAATTAAAACATGAATGAGTTAGCAAACATGAATACTGTCAATGGTGGGTGTAAAAACCCAGTCTACTTGTTTACAGCCAGCCTCAAAAAGAAATCATATATACAGTGGTGTGAAAAAGTGTTTGCCCCCTTCCTGATTTCTTATTTTTTTGCATGTTTGTCACACTGAAATGTTTCAGATCATCAAACAAATTGAAATATTAGACAAAGATAACACAAGTAAACACAAAATGCAGTTTTTAAATGAAGGTTTTTATTATTAAGGGGAAAAAAAATCCAAACCTACATGGCCCTGTGTGAAAAAGTGATTGCCCCCCCCCTGTTAAAACATAAATCAACTGTGGTTTATCACATCTTTGGAAAGCTGAGTTCAATTTCTCTAGCCACACCCAGGCCTGATTACTGCCACACCTGTTCTCAATCAAGAAATCACTTAAATAGGACCTGCCTGACAAAGTGAAGTTGACCAAAAGATCCTCAAAAGCTAGACATCATGCTGCGATCCAAACAAATTCAGGAACAAATGAGAAACAGAGTAATTGAGATTTATCAGTCTGGAAAAGGTTATAAAGCCATTTCTAAAGCTTTGGGACTCCAGCGAGAGCCATTATCCACAAATGGCGAAAACATGGAACAGTGGTGAACCTTCCCAGGAGTGGCCGGCCGACCAAAATTACCCCAAGAGCGCAGCGACGACTCATCCAAGAGGTCACAAAAAAACCTTTTGAAAAAACTGCAGGCTTCACTTGCCTCAGTTAAGGTCAGTGTTCATGACTCCACCATAAGAAAGAGACTGGGCAAAAATGGCCTGCATGGCAGAGTTCCAAGACGAAAACCACTGCTGAGCAAAAAGAACATAAAGGCTCGTCTCAGTTTTGCCAGAAAACATCTTGATGATCCCCAAGACTTTTGGGGAAAATACTCTGTGGACTGACGAGACAAAAGTTGAACTTTTTGGAAGGTATGTGTCCCATTACATCTGGCGTAAAAGTAACACAGCATTTCAGAAAAGGAACATCATACCAACAGTAAAAAAGATGGTGGTAGTGTGATGGTCTGGGGCTGTTTTGCTGCTTCAGGACCTGGAAGACTTGCTGTGGTAAATGGAACCATGAAGTCTGCTGTCTACCAAAAAATCCTGAAGGAGAATGTCCGGCCATCTGTTCGTGACCTCAAGCTGAAGCGCACCTGGGTTCTGCAGCAGGACAATGATCCAAAACACACCAGCAAGTCCACCTCTGAATGGCTTAAGAAAAACAAAATGAAGACTTTGGAGTGGCCTAGTCAAAGTCCTGACCTGAATTCGATTGAGATGTTGTGGCATGACCTTAAAAAAGCGGTTAAGGCTCGAAAACCCTCCAATGTAGCTGAATTACAACAATTCTGCAAAGATGAGTGGGCCAAAATTCCTCCACAGCACTGTAAAAGACTCATTGCCAGTTATCGCAAACGCTTGATTGCAGTTGTTGCTGCTAACGGTGGCCCAACCAGTTATTAGGTTTAGGGGGCAATCACTTTTTCACACAGGGCCATGTAGGTTTGGATTTTTTTTCCCCTTAATAATAAAAACCTTCATTTAAAAACTGCATTTTGTGTTTACTTGTGTTATCTTTGTCTAATATTTCAATTTGTTTGATGATCTGAAACATTTCAGTGTGACAAACATGCAAAAAAATAAGAAATCAGGAAGGGGGCAAACACTTTTTCACACCACTGTATACTATATATGACAATGTAAATTTAATATTTAACATACTGTAATATACAGTATAAAATGTATAGAAGTCTAAGCAATATACTTAAATATAACTTAAATTCTATCATTGGAAAAAGATTGTCCCAAGGGGCTTAGTATGGACCAGGCTTTAAAACCAGGCGTTTTCTCAGGACAGCCCAAGTACCACAAGCCAAGTTAAGTTTCTATGTGCCACCTAATGGTTTTCCAAAAAAATGCAGCCCCATAAGAGAATATTAAAAAAAAAAATGTTGTGGTATGTACACCGCAATGTGCTGCATTATCCGGTGTGCATTCTGAATGGCTGAATCTGTAACCTAGAACAAGAAGTCACCTTTGAACAGGACAGAAATCAAAGAGACTGGAATCTACTATTAAGATAATAAAGTCGTTGAGTGGCCTGACCTGAATTCTATTGAGAATCTGAGGAAGGGCATGAAAACTCCTGTCGGTAAATAATCCCTATTGAAGTTGGCAGAGCTTGAAATCTGACAAAAAGAAAGGGCAAAATTGAACAAAACAAATGTACAGATTGGGTACTTTCCTCAAATTACTTGCAAGTGTAACTACTGCCAAAGTTAATTCCAACCAATATTGAGCTAAGCAACATATTCCAATTATTTTTTCTTTAGTTTTTGCCTAATGTAACTTATTTTGTATTGTGAGGACTTCAGTTTAAACATTCAGATACTAATTAAAACATTGTTAATACATGTGTGCATGCATTATTTTGTAATTTCACCAAATGGGACTATTACAATGTGATAAAAAGATGCAGAAAACATGTCTTGCTGAGGAATCCAAATTGTTGATACAAATGGACAAGAGATGTCAGCAATAGCAGGACCAGAATGGTATACGGAGACAGGCAGAGATAGCTGAAGAGGTCAGACGAGAACACACAAACTGATCTGAGACAGAAGGCGAGTGCAGTTATCTTGTGCCACCCCACAGGGCTGTAAGGCAGGAGATTTGATTCTTTTCTTATGGGTCCAGTAATCAGCAGGACACACAGGTGCCTACAGGCAGAGTGGGTTTGAGACATACAGGTCAGGCTGATGTCTTTCTTGAAAGTAGACTTGTTGTCCTGCAAGCATTACGCTGGTCAGAAGGTAGCTCAACAGATCAGTGGCTGATCAGGTTTAAATATCCTAGACTAATGGATAAATCACCCATTAACTGGAGACAGGCATGGGGGACAAGAGGCCCAGGCAATTTTTTATGGCCCCAGGACTTCAAATCCTTATGCGAATGTGGTCAGTTTCCAAGGAGACCGAAGGCTGTGAGCTCTGGCTCGCTCGGGTGTTACAGGGACATTATAGGAAGGGTTTGAATACTTCTGCAAAATATCGTGAATACCATTTCCTAATCTATGAGGAACGAGTTCTCTCTTTGGGGTGACACATGGGCGAGGTGGCTAGCATTGCTGCTGGTAAGTTAATTGGCTTCTGGAAAAATTGGCCCTGCTGTGTGTGTCAGTGTGTCCTGTCTAGGGTATATCCTGCTATCCAGCCTTGGGCCCGTTGTTTGACAGGATAGAGTCCAGCTGCCCTGTGAACCTGAACTGGATAAAGAGTGTGTAATTATTGTCAGAGTATTTACAAAATACTAACAATGGGGGATTGAATTAACGTGATGTGAGCTCATGACTTTCAACTATGCAATGGAATTAAGATTACTTTATAACATTTTTACATGTTTTAATCAAAATTTAAAATCTTTAAATCATTCTGTTATATTATGTATTTGTTGCTATTTCATTGTAGGTATGAATTAAAATGAAGTGTGCTGTATATGATCTGACCAATCATACTTAAATTGTTAATATTTTTACTTTGCAAGCAATACTACTGTTCTACTAAAATTTTAGTGGGTGAAGACAGTTTGATAATTCTGTTAGCAAAAATAATATAAAATTAATGACATTATACAACTTTACTACTATGCTCCCTCACAGTTATGTGTGAATATGAGAACTGTATTAATGTTGTGTCATAACCATTAATTTGAAATGAAGTGTGAGGCTCATAAGCGAGATATTTTTATAACAGAACCTGTCATAACAGAATAATTTTACTTACATAATTTCTTAAAATAACAATGGCAGATGGCAAGGATTGAATTTCCATCTCTTTGTTCGCAGTGTCTGCATTAAAACCGTGAAATGAATAAATCTCAAAGGAGGGAAGAGATGATAATGGTATTAGCACTACTTTACAAAAATTATGTCTTTTAATGATACAAACCAAAAATAAAACATTACCAATGTAATGGAGGATTTGACTTAAAATAAATAGCATGGTTAATTCATGTTGAATGATGAAAAAAAATGATTAAATGTAGCATAGTTCATGAATACTTACCGATGTCTTGTGAAATCAATGTGGGAAGGTGTGTAAAATCAGATTTTCCATAACTTACTATAAAGTTGGAGCAAATGAAGACACCTGCCCATTTTTTACTGTTTTTTTTGTTTTTAAATGTGTAGATTTTTATTGTTAGATATCTTATTTTAGATGTGAATTTCCCTGTGGCCTGTCCTTACTTATTCGCTAAAGTCACTGCTGGAGAGAAGTAAGCCTAGATGTTTTTTATGTGTCAAATTAAAAGCAACGCAAACTTATCACTGAAAGATAATTATTTGCATAATAAAATTATGATTTTAAAATGTTGTTAAAATATTTTCTACTTTCGCTCTCATTTACAATCCAAATGCTCTGCTTTAAAATTTTAAGGAACGTTTTTTACCTCCTGCAAATGTAATGACTCATAGTGTTGATAGGCAGAATGCTTGACAAGACCTGTTAATACTATATGTTAGCAGCTACAGTCTTTTGTCCTGTCATACTGATAACACGTACTACTGTATGTGTTCACATTGTATTTGTTTCTTTAGTCAAGAAAGTATAGGTTTTAAAATCATAATGCAGAATTGTTTTTTATTTTTGGAATAGCTATTTGGCACAGGAGCCCTTTATGTTATTCTGAATAAGGCGAAATATTAACAAGTTTGTATTGCAACTCTGTAATATGTTTGAAAATGGAAAGACAGTTTTATCTAGATATACAGTTTTTAATAAAATATTGCCTTCTGTATGAAATACAAATGTGGGCAGCTTCCTGGTGCAGACAGCTGGCAATATGCCATCTGTGTCTCAATTTAAGACTTGTGAAACACACTGAACGTTTCTTAGTGTTATAAATATGCCCACTTCTTAAAAATATGCCTTTATAGTAACTCTTTCAAGATTCTTCCTCACCTTATTCCTTCATGAAAAATGACTTTTTCGAACTTTGGCAGCCCATTCTCTCACCTGTTTCACCTTGCATAGTAATCATTGAAAGCACAGCTACAATGCCCAGAATGAACAAGAGCAGTTGAGTAATAAATTGGTCTGGCACAAATCTGATATAAAAGACACATATTCTCTTTTTTATTATTCTGAAAAAAATAAGTTGCTAATGCCATGCACAAAAGTCAGATAGTGAGGTTAAGATTTCAGTATTTTGTATGACATTGATCCTTCCTTTGTGCATACAATTTACCTTTTAAAATTCCAGAATGCAAATTCATAAGGATAAATTATGGTGGGTCAGTTGACATAAAGGAATATTTTATGTTGAGTGTGACCCCCTTTCTTTTGTGTGTTTTGTACACTAATTACTTGCAATTATCATTTTACTCATAGAATCACCATGTGCTTTTTTACATGTATTCTAAATGTCTATATTTTCAGTCTTCCCTCCCCTCAATAGCACTTGCTGACAAGGACTTCTGGCCGTGTACTTCTTACATCTATTGGTAATACTGTATTTTTTTCAGCTTGAACATCTTGGCTTGACACTTACTGCTAATGAAAACTCACCACTTCCTTGCCAGATGAGCACTCTGTTTTTCACCTTAGTCATACTGTACACAGCTTAGTTTCTGCTGTAAATTTCAAAGGAAAGCAGGAAATGTTATATTGAAAGTTTAGATATCCCCAAAAAAAGGCAAAAATGAAGTGAACACGAGGTTGAAAAGAAATTAATTATAGTTAAAAAATGTTCATGAGAGGTACACTGTGTAGCAAAGCACTGCAGTCCTGTGACTCTTATTTTCTTACACAGTTCTATTATTTTCCTGATATTAAACAGTAAATCAAAATTATAGAAGACAGCTAGTGAGCAATAAATATGAGAAACACGTATCAGTTGACTTTATTAAATTTTCATACTTTTGGGATTAGGGTAGGTTTCAACAGGATGAAATTGCAAGCTGCAAATCCAGAACAAAGCTGAAAAACAGCTGAAAGTACCTTTTTTAAAGCAACATATACAGTTTCCTATGCTTGGTTTAAACTAATATGGTTAAGTAAGTAATTGGGCTTTCCACAAGCTTGACATCACTAGAAGTTACGCAAAATCTCAGTAAATAAAAAAAAGACCATATAGTGGACTCAAAGGTTTTATGTTTCAAATCTGTGGCATGTCTTGTGCCTTTGTTGAGTTATGAGTTATTGTGACAACTATACTGTATATCGGTGCAGTGACAACAGAATAAATGATGAAAAGGTCATTTCTCAGTTTTTTATGTCTCTTTTCAATACCCTTCTTCACATACACATAGAATTTGGAATCACTAATTTTTAATCAACTTCACGTTAATACTTGTTGCCTTAATATGTGGCACATCACAAGGCTCACAATGCCCAAAAATATTACTTTGGGTTGAAAGCTTGCTGTAGTTTTCATTGACAGCCACACAAGCTCACAAGCATCCGGCAGGCTACAGGAGTTGCTGTTACTGGGTCAGGGTAAGTGTTGGTGCTGATCTGAGGATACACTGGTCACCTGCAGGGCACCCACCCCCACTCTTGTTGCTCAGCTGTTTGTGGAATTTAGACTACAGAACCCTAGTGGTATAATACAGATTCAAACAGGTGATGTACCTGTAATTGTTAATCTATGTGTATACAGAATAATTCATACCTACAGAGAATAATTCATAGCTGTACAGTATATTGTTTTTTTACCAAATGTATCATCATCTTTTTTGTTATGAGTTTTTAATCACTTGTCATTCATTCAAAATGAAGCTGTTCATGTACTTAAAAAAATAAGTCTCTTTACTTCACAGTCTTAATCTTTAGACCTTAACATTCATGATGACAGAGCTTTGTCTTTTTCAGAGAAGTAAAAAATAAAAAAATAGCCAAAAATGATAATGACGATACTTATGAGCAACAACCATTAAAACAGTATTATGGATATGTATATTTAAATTATGAAACATAAAACTATCAATATTGACACTGTATGACAGGTAATCAAAATAAACAGATTATCTGGACATGACAAAAGCAATTTTTGACAGCAACCTTGGACAAATTGGTTTTTAAAAAGCTTCATTTAATTGACAATAAGAGAAATTAACTGACAATAATGACAGAGAAACTAATGTGTATTCACATCTCTGAGTCCATGGTGGAGTTTGTCAGTCTGTCTATAGGTTTTGAGATACTGGTGGAGGTCCTGCTAGGCTCCAAACCCTTCTGTTTTCTACTCAGGCAGGGCACAGCCATGCATATCACCTCCTGGAAGTCTTTCCGTAGGAAGATATACAATATGGGGTCAAGCAGGCTGTTCAGGCTCAGCAGCGCTCTTCCCAGTTGATAGAGTATAAATATTGACTTCTCCCATTCACATATGTTAGGGTGAAAAAGCAACACTACATACTTCACACTACCTATGAAGTGATAGGGGCCTAAAACCAGCATAAATATAATTATCACCAGATTAAGCAATCCCTGGATCCTCCACTTCTCCTCTGAGGGCAGTGAACTCACCTCAGCAAGGGATTTCAGAGTCTTTCTATGCAGGGTACCAATGAAACTGAAAGGGATGACAAAAGATAGGACCAGAGTTATCAGGCGGTAGATAGTGAAATTTTGATCAGAAGGGTATTTCTCAATGCAAAAGGTGTTATTCTCTTTATTTTTAGGGAAAAGTACTCCAAATGCAACAGAGGGAGGCACTGCCACTACCACCCACAATCCCAGGGCAACCCAGCGAGCATACTGTAGACGTCGCAGGGCTTGGAATTTCAGTGGCCAGGCAATA
Source organism: Atractosteus spatula (assembly GCF_055471065.1). NCBI lineage: Eukaryota > Metazoa > Chordata > Actinopteri > Semionotiformes > Lepisosteidae > Atractosteus > Atractosteus spatula. Next base: position 24,475,987 of record NC_142720.1, on the reverse strand, counting down.
GCCAGGTGTCGCTCCAAAGCAATGACACACAAGAAAAATATACCGGCATAAAGGCTGATGTAAAAGATAAGGCCAACAGCCTGGCAAGTGCTGGGACCAAATCGCCAAATGTGCTTTCTGCTGTAGTAGTCAATCCAGAGAGGTAAGGTAATGAGCTGAAGGAGATCTGAGAGAAGCAAGTTAATGACGTAGACTGGAAGGACATTTTCAGATTTGACTAAGCGATAAAGTCCATACAATGCCAGCAAATTCAATGGGATGCCCACAGTGAAAAAGATTCCATATAGAACTGGAAGAAATACAGAGTCAACGCTGAAGTTGATGCCACAGGAATTGTTGAGACTTGAGTTACTGGTCCAGCTGTATGCACTCTGGGTGGGGGTTAGATAGTCCATCTTTGTTCTGAAATAAAATAAGATTGAAAATGGGATTACAATAGTTTTTTTCAGAGTGGAATGTGAGAGTGAATAAGTTGGTAGAAAATACCTTCACCCATCTAAGTTTCTTTTTCTGGGTCCCTATAACATAAAGCACAGTGCCATCTACTCTACAGTTGAATTTGTAATAATAATGGTTGTTGCTATAGTCCTTCCTAATACTAGTGTTGTTGTTTTTTTAGCATATTTTTTACAGTATACACTCAAATTAAAATGTTAAGAAGCATTGTGAAAAGCATTCATTTTAAGACCAATTGCTGAAATGTTGCTGTGGTCTGAAACAGCACACAGACTTATTTTAAATGAAAAACGGAAAAGATTTTGCAATAATGAGAACAGAGAAACCTGTTACATAGATCTGAGTACTACAGGAAAATACCATTAAAATAACACAACAGTGTTCAGACATCTGCTGACAACGTTAAAAAGCTCCATTATTAACATAATTACCACCTTTTTGTTTAAAAAATAAAAAAGAAATACAAAGACATGTTTTATTTAACTTTATTTGTATATTTTGTGTGTTGTCACTTTGTCTTTTTTTGCATTTATCAGTTCCAGACACACATTATACCACTTCAAATTTCACAGTTGAATCTTTCTGACAGCTGTCCCTTTCCTTTGAAATTTACAATGGAAACAAAAGCTGTGTAATAGATGACTCAGGTGAAAAACAGGGAGCTCATCTGGCAAGGAAGTGGTGCGTTCTTATCAGCACCATCAACAATATCTTGTTGGGTTCAGGTCTGTGGAATACAGACAGTCCATACTGTATGATACATATATTAATAAAATTCTTTTTCAAGGAGGAGAAAAAAAGGCCGCTCTTGGCCCTGCTTGGAGGAGGTGAATGGCGGCTGCATTGTCGAGTCCAGTCAATCAGGAAGGTGGAGAGCATGAGGAGAAGACAGAAGCCAAGCAACAAGCGTGAGGGACTCTCAGGAATAATGGAGAATATAACATAAGTTCTGTCTCTGGCAAGAGTAAGGGCCAAGCATCAGAAACGAGGAATTAGCCTGATCATCTTCATTAGTTGCAATCATATCAGTACCCTAGTTCATAACCTGTCTTCCAGTTGCTAGGTGCTTCATTTCTACAGTAGTTTGTTTCAACATAGACAGACTCAGAGTATTTAAAATATGGTCATTTTAGTTAAAAAGATGATATATTTGACTGCCTTTTGGCTATTTGTACATTATTGGTGTTGCAAGTCAACAATTAAAAAGACTAATCAACACTAGAAATGTTATTAAAACTTTATTTTTAAGCTTTCTTTTCTCTCTTACCTGTTCTATATTAGTTAATGCTGCAACTTTCACAGCGCAAGATACAGTATGTCAACACTGCAGCAGATTTTGAAACTACTGTTTCTTTAAGAATTTACTTTAAGAATATATTTTTAAGGTACCAATTCTAACCTTATTTTAAAGTTTTGATTTCAAATTGAAAACATATTTTAATTTTTTCATTTCAAAAGAAGCTGCTGGTTCTTTGCTTAGAGCACGGACAATCTAAAAGTGGAGTGGTGCCAGAGATGAGCTCCAGCACAAATCAAACACATGTATTTGCCCATTATCCTGCTGTAATACACAGTGTAATGTACACTTCTATCCAACAACACTGAACTGCATATGATAGTTCATTTGATGTTTTGCAGAATTTATTTATCCTTCTACAATACAGAATTTGACAGTGCCTGGGAAAAATGCCTATACAATCACACAACCTCTATTATGTTTATCACAGAGCATAAGGAACATTTCAGTTTTTTTGGTCTTCCATCAAATTATTGATTACTAGGTGAAAATCTCATGACTTGGACTTCTTTCAAGTACTCAGTAGTAAGACCCTCTTGCTTCTTGCTTTATTTTGAATATTATTAATGACAAATATTTACATATGGAGCTTCGTCTTTTTGTGAAAAGGCACGCCGATTTGAATTCTCAGCAGCAGTTACAAATACTAAAGCAGGTGGTTTAATTGCTGATAAGAAACAAGCGGAGGACAAATATTGAAAATGATGCAGATGATCAAATACAATGCAGAAACACAGAATGCCAGGAGAGCAAATAGACTGATAGAGCTGATAGACTCTAAATAGAAGACGTGAATTGATATTCTCATGCAGAACATGAGAAGGTGTCACAAGGTATCAAAGTATTAAACTTTTTCTTGTGATTTTTACCATTATATCTCAATTCTTGAATAACATGGTGGATATGCAAATCTGTTTGTATGATAATTTCTTTCATATTTTAAAGGAATCTTTCTTGGTCTTGTACACCAGGTGATGATTGCTGTAACTCCTGATCGTGTTTGTCAGTAACAGTCCACATGTTTTTGAAGCTTTATTCTGATAAATTATCCTGTGTTTAGTACCATCACTGCTATTTTTAGATTCTTGCTTTACATCTGATCAGTTTTGTTTCTCTTATTTATCAATTATGTCAGTAATTAGCATAGATTATATATGTAGTTCAGGTGGGTAGCTGTGTAGATTTCAAAGGAACAAGTAAAGGTTTATTCCATGCTGAAAAGAGAAGAAAGGAAACACAACGTTTCGGCTATGGAGCCTTCTTCGTTAACCTTATAAATGACAAGCTGTTTTTTATCATCTGCAGTATTGCTGTTTTGGCACGTTTCATGTCTTCAGTGATATTTCTGTGTTAAGATCTATTTGATGAGAGAAAGGTCTTTAGTGGTTTATCCAATGAAAGCCTCTGTTCAGAATACAGGCTAAACACTACAGTATATCCTAGACTTTAAATGTTCTGTTCAGAATACAGGCTAAACACTACAGTATATCCTAGACTTTAAATGCTGGCTTTTCTACTAGTTAACTTCCGTGGAACTCTGGAGCTCCAGAATTAGCTGCATGTTCAAAAAGAAAAGCCATTAAAAAAAAAAGCCCAGCAACATACAATGGGATTAATGCTAAGTTTTAAACATGATAAAACATAGTCATACATTATACAGAGGAGATTTGATTCTCATAACCGAAAAGCACAAACACACCATAATCATTTCAAACAAATAAGTAAATATGGCTTCCAGATCTTACATTTGACTTCATGTTGACTCAAAAATTAGAGGTTTTCTTTTATTTGCCATACATACTATAAAGGTTAGTGCTTGCCAAACATCAAAAGTATTTCTTATCATCACAAGTTATAAGATGAATAAAATAATCAGTTGCTCAGTGTTCTAAAATTAAAATTAAATATTTTCTCCTGCTGCAATAAAAAGTTTCTCTTTTTGTAATGATTGTTTTCAAATACGCTTAAGAAAATTCAATATTTTCTATCATTTGATAACATGAATTTCAGGTGAAACACAGGAACACACCATCATGAGCTCATTTAGCTAAGCTAAGCAAGCTATTTAAAAATATTCTGTTGTACATTGAAAAACTAAATATACAGTATAGTTAAATGATAGCTGGATAATTTTGTAAGATACTGTAATTAAAAAATACTTACTAAAACTTGTAGCATAAACAGATGTTGCTTGCGATTTGTATTGTTAAATGTCTTTAACTAAAATAAGGAAGAGGCTTTTTCTATAACTAAAATAAGGAAGAGGCTTTTTCTTAAGGGGGATATGAAGTCATACTTTAGTGGTTACAGCTGGGAAGTATTTTTTATGTATCTTACAAAAGATAAAAAGCAGTATACTGTATACTTCTGCAATGTCATTCTACCAACGTGAGGAATATGCATGTCTCTTACTGTACTTACAGTAAATTACTTATTACTTAATTTTCCATATGATGAGTTCTATGTAATACATATTATATATTTTAAAAATGAGGGAAAATGTCTGATTTTATGAGGGAATTTTTAAATTTTTGTCAAGATTTCCACTTAATTTATAATGGATTCTAACAGATGTTAAGTAGTTTATCCAATAATACAGTAGACAGTGAGGCATCTCAGGCTTTTCTAGCTGGTTGTTTATGGTTTTGGTCTTTATGTGCTAAGAAGATAACATTTAGTAGTTAGCAACTTCTATATCTTTGTATTAGATTTACTTAAAATTTTGTTTAATAGCAATTGTACATTTATGTTTTTCATTGAAAATGAATTCAATTATTTAATTTAAACACTTTTGCAAACAGTATTTGCAAAGGAGGATTGCTAATTCTGAAGACAAGAGTAGAGGTCAGTTACAATGTATGATTTGCCGCTCATACAAAGACAGAGGGAGGCTTGGAATGTCAGCATGATTTTTCTACTGGTTATAAAAATATCTCTCAGCTCTGTAAGACCAGAACTGATTTATAATAGTCATGATGAAATGACTGAGGTTTTATTTCAAAAATAGCAAAGCCATTCTTTATGACACTTTCTCCAGTTCCTAATATAAAACAATTGTATGAGTTATGTGTAGATATTTAATGGTACAAGTCAGAATTAACAGGAGATGTGCCATGAATTTACAGAACTACCAAAATTCATTATGTAGTGACTATTGGACTATTAATGGTCTGCCTGCAATATGAATTTGAGCTCTCTCAATCACAAATCTGTTGGTGCAGACTAATATGAGTTTGACATAAGAAAATAATCTGGAAATAAAAACATGAGTACACAAATTGATAAATGAAGAAAGTCACAAGGAAAAATTGGGTTTGTTTTCTGCATCCTTATCTTATTATATGTATAGAATAAACAAGACCATTAAAGGTCCAGAATGTGATACTGTGGAAGGAAAAGACTCCGTCTTTAGAGTCTCATGGTGGTGTGGAGGCTGTGTTTCTGCCTTACAGGTCTTGGATACTTGAATCGGTTTAATTGAGTACTGAGATGACTTTAATGTGGAGTTTGCATGTTCTTCCCATGTGCCCTTAGGTTTTTTCTAGTGTTCTGTTTTCTTCCAATTCTTTCTGTGGATGATTTGTGTCTGTACAGTATATTTTCCCTGAGTCTGAGTGTGTGTTTACTGATGGACCTAATCAGTCTGTCTAGAGTGTGGTCCTGCCTTTTACCCCATGTATCTTGAATAGGGTACAGGTTGCTATGAGCATTAAAAGGAATAATCAGTGTTATTATAATGACCAGCTGCATTGTGGATTTTTAACAACATACTGAAGGTATTCTGAAAGTGTTTGAAAAGGTCCATTCTGTTATTGGATATTTTGTTAAATCATTTTTGAAGAAAATTTGTGACTTTTTATGTGCCACATTTTTCTGAAAAGCTGTGACTATTTGAAAAAAGGCAGTCAGACTTAATAATGCATTAAAATCCCATGAATCTAAGTTTGTAAAGGACTTTTACATTGTCGATGACAAGCTGATAAATGGTAAATGAATCACATAATGATGGACAATGAGGCAATCTGAACTCTCAAAGAACAAAATACAAATATTAGTTCTTATAATCCTATGCTCTTATATTTTGTATATGCTTAGTTGTAGAACAGTTAGCATTTCATCTCTAAGTTCAGTTTTTACATAATCAAGGGATTGCTATGATGGGTGAGGCCAAAGCACTACCTGTTGTCCATAGAATCAGAAGATTGAACCTGAAGCCTTGGCCAAAAGCAAATCATTCTACTGGGATTAGCTGGAAAACATTACAGCCTCAGGTGTTTTGGGGGAATTCTCTACAAGATTTGCACACCAGCTTGGTGTGCTTTTGCTGATTCTTCTTGGCAGTATTGCTCAAGCTCCCTTAAGTTGCTAGGGCATTGTTAATGGACAGCACTTTTTAAGTCTTTTCACAGATTCTCAATAGTGTCAGGGCTGCAAGCTTTAAAGCAACAAAATATGAAAGCTACCAAAGGGTCTGGAAACTTTTGCAAGGCAGTGTACTTATGTGTCACAGAACTTGTGTAACTCCCACTTGTTCCTCTCACAACCTACAACTTTGACTAATACAGTATGCAGTATGTCACAAAATGTGACTTCTTTTAAGCTTCAAAACTTTATATTTGAGGCTAAACGGAAACATATTTTAACTGTATTAAGATAGCTTGATAAAAATGTTTAAAATCTCTTGTTAATGGACTTTTCTACAAAAATGTATATTAAAGTAACACTTTACTAGTGTTAACGTTGAGAAAAATTACAATACTAAGGAGTCATCATTCATTCATCAAATTGTTAGGATTCAGTTCCATTGTATGTATTAATACTATTGATGAACTACAACTTGTGCAAATTATTCTGGAGAGATCAGAATAATTTTTGATCAAAATAATTGTTTTTTCTCCTATCATGGATGGGGTTTGAAGTTAAGCCTACATTTCAGTTTGATCAACGGCTCAAGTCTGTATTCCATACTTAACAGAAACAACAATGTAGTGATCATCCGGGTTGTAGAGCATAAATAACCACTTAACTCATAATTACCTTATCATACCTTTTGTTTGAAAAAGAAAATACAACACTGGCACAGAAAGTGGGAAAAAGCCCCATACATACAGTAGTTCTGAATTTATTAAGATTCTGGATTATGGAGAAGTTTGTAAGAGAGTAATAATGTTTTTTAACCAGCTGTCTTTCTTAAATACAGGAATTCCTCCAAATATGGAACATATTTGTTCTGGAGTGACCACATATACTTTATTATATTTTTCCCATCATATGCCAAGGAGTTAACCTATATTACCTACACACTCATACAGGTAACCTAGATTACCTATAAACTGATTTTTACTCATTCACATATAACATGTTTAATTGACTTTGCTTTTTAGATTTTAATGAAATTAGAGTAATTGTAAGAATCAGAATAATCAATATATTTGAATTCTTACTTCAAAGGGGAACTGGACAAGCAATGCAGGAATAGTTGGTGTCCTTTGGTCAGAATAAACTTGGCATGCCATGCAAAAACAATGGAAAGAAAAGTCTTGCAATTCAAAAGTCTTGCCTATGTAAAGAGGATACAATTGGAAATATTTTGAAAAGGGGAAGATTAAAAATTAAGGAGGATCCAAACAAAATGAATCAGATATGATCTTACACTAGATAGCTCGCTGGTCTTAATGCTGAGAAATAGTCTCAGAAGTAATAGCCAGTAGACGGATGGAAGCCAGAGCAGCCAGTGAAGTCCTGCAAGTATTATTCATGTGTTGATTCATGCCATCTGTCCACATGTTGGAGGAGGATTGAGTGTGCTCAGTACAGATGTCCATGTTTACAGCAGTTTCGTAAGGATACAGCATTACCTGCTTCCTAATACAAAAATTCACAATGACAGGATGGGTTTGTGTGATCAGTATTTCTTCTTTACTTATCTATACTTTGTGTTATTCACTATAATAATAACAACGATTACATTGACTTTTTCTATGATGCTGACATTAAAGTTCTCAGAGAATAATTGTTACATATCAAATGTCATAAGCAAATTGAATACCGGATAGCTGATGCACTTTCTTGTGTAATTATACTCTATGTTTATATTAAATAAAGAAAATTATAATACATAAAGTATTAATTGTGTACAGGAAATTATCACAATCCATTTGCTCTGTATGAAAGAAGAGAATACATTTAGAAAAATTTCCATTTAACACAATAACATTTGTAGGTGTATATACTATGTCAAGTCTAAAAACTTAGATTAAATATAAATGTATTTACAGGTTTAAATATACATTTATATAGTACTTTTAATCCCAAAGGTTACAAAGCACTTTACTTAAAGGAAGGAACCCACACTTTCCTCCACTGAAGTGAAGCACCTCTCTGGGCCAGAAGCCATCCTACACAGCAGGTTAGGTACTGAAGTGCTACACCAACTGAATTAAGGAGGAACTTTAGAGAGGCCAAAGTCCAGAGTGGAGTTCACAGGGGTGAACATCCCTACGTTTCCTAGAATGTGCCACGGGATCTTTGATTACCAAGGAGCACAAATCTTGATTTATCGCCTCCCCTCTCATATTCTTTTAGTCTACCTACTTTAATTCAGCGTGTGTCAGTTAAACATATCCTGCTTGATTGCATTAAACTTTAATTTTCTTTAGGATTATGCTGTGTCACTGCTTGACTGTATACTGTACCAAAGTTACTTTTTTTGACTGCTGATATGCCACATTAAGTGGCTGACTTCAGTCCTTTCCAATTAGAACACTTGCAAAATATTCCTATTAATGGTGATGTGAACACTGAGTTCTGAAGTGTTTCAGAGGGGGTTAGAGGTTAATTGAAGGCAGTGAAACATAGGTACCGATATAAGTTAGATACTGTAGCTGTTTCTGTGAGCATGGAAAGTGAAATATTTTATGAAGTAATAGTACTAAAGGGTACTTTTATTTACAATATTTTTATTATAAATTAATTTACATATGCTGTAGATAAATTCTGTGAAACATGTTGAATTTAAGTAATTAATATTTCCAATTAATTCTTGGAGAAGAAAACTTTTACAGAAGTAGAATGGATCAGCTTTGTTTACAATTTAATCTGGATTTCAATAAATCATTTCTCTTAAATTAGCATCTTAGAATTTTCTAAAATAAAGCAATGAATCACTGCCTTGGATAAGTGCTGTAACATGAAGCAATTTGTTAATAGCAGGCTGATTATTATTTGCTCTTGAGAATTTGGGTCACAAATTACAAATTATTATGAGTATAAATAATATTGTGTTTAAGTATATTCTTTGTATATATAGTATATTCAGCTTAGTATATATTTTTAAATAATACATTAAATAAATAGTGTCCCCATTATAGAATGAGCATCTTCTCAAAGGTTGGAATGACCTTTCTTATCATGCCATGTCTCTGTGAAGCTTCAGTCCTTTCAACAATTTAGTGTGTTGAGGTCAGAGGCAAACCAGGGACCTGTGTGTTTCTCTAAGTTTTGTGGAGCAATGCACTATTTTTCACACTGTGAGCTAATAGAGCCTACAGGAGAGTCAGTGACAACCATAGGCATAATGCAATCCTTGCTAAAGACACTGTAAGTTCACAGGCATCTGGCAAGCTCCAGGGTACACTGCTACACAAGGATACCACCTCCAGCACTCAGCCATCTGGGGGAATTCTGGTCATAGCTGACTGAAGACACAGCCCAGACTTGAACTGGTGAAGTGTGGATTATTGGGATAAACCTGCACTTTGACCCTGCAGCTTAAACAGATGAGCTATCTGAAAAACATAAAACCTTTAGTTTTAAAATTATGAATATACTGCATGAAACACTTGGAAAATATGATTTGTCTTCTCAGAATGAATAATTTGGATACTGCATTAGACTCATTGCTTCTTTCACAAGCTAATTTTAGTGTTATTGTATAACTACAGTATATTGCTTTATAAACAGTAATAAAATCAATTTAATATATATTTTTTTAATTTGTGCAAATATTGCCATAAAGGAATATTGTAGTGAACCTCATGCACTGAATAGAATTATTATTATCTTATGATTATGATTATCTTATGAATTATGATTATCTGAAAATAATATGAGAGGCATCACCCATTCTTGTGTCAAAAAGTGCTCAAAAATAATGAGCCCAGTGCCTTGGATCTAAATGACATCCAATTATTCTGTATAGTATGAAAAGAACAAAATCTATAACAGATAAAACTAAATCATTTGCCAGCTCTTTTTAATGCAATTCCATTTATGTTACTCAGAGCTAAAAACGCTATTATACTTCAGTAAAATGATAAAGCTTCTTACTAATTTTTGGACATTTCTAAGTGAAGATCTCGTGCTACAGGAGGAATAATCTTTCTCTCACTACCTTACCCTTCTGAGATCAATTGAATCTTGTTTAATAGGAAAATAAACTTTCACGGGACATTAAAAAAAGAACTAAAAAAACTCTGGTTACTTGTACATCTAGACATGTTATCTATAAAAAGAGTTCTAAAGTGTACTAAAATTTTTCAGTCAAGTTGCAACTGAATGCAGAAATATAAGTTGAGTATAATAAATGAAATAAGATGAATAATACATTTGTGGATATACATTTATAAGATTCTCTTAATATGGTTGAATATGTTTAATAGTTCAGATATTTGTTTTAGTTTTTCTAATTTTTGTTTCTTGTTTAACTCATGTTACATTTAACATCTTTTCAAAGACTTTGTCCAGATTGAACCTCTACCCAAACTTTTTTAAGGTGTATTTAGTAATATGTACTGTAAAGAAATACTGTTTTTCTTAATTCAGTCTTTCTGTGACTCCTTACAAAACTCTTTTGAACTTCAACTTTCCAATAATTCAGAAACTCTCCATTTCCTTGGTCGGTGCTTCTTTCTCTGATGAAGCCACACACAGACGATCCACTCAAATCCCCTCAGATGGAAGATTGAAACTGACAATGGCTTCCATCTTGTCTGGACCTGCTATACCACCACATGTTATGTAAATGAAACAGTTCAGAAAGAATTATTAATACACCTGGATAACAATATCAGTACTTTTTTTGCACAGTATCATTATTTTTTGTTAATCCATATCCAGAGCTCCAAATAATATACCTCTGGACCCTTGTAGTCAAAATCACAAATAAATTGTGCTATGGTTTCCCAATTCTTTTCCTTGGGCATTTTGATATATTCCATATGTCTGAGTCCACATTATCCCCTCCACTTCTGGATTAAGGATCACTGCTCTGTGGGATGCTGACACAGTAGAAACCAGAACTTAATTAAACCTTTCCCCCTCATTGTTTTAATCTCTTTAGCAGGAGTAGTTTTCAAGTTGTGTATTAAATTCTTATTGACAACTTAATGTCTCCAACTTTGATGACTTCCACCCCTCTCTGTTATGCAACAGAGAAAACATCATGCTTCAGAAAAATAAAAATATTGCAATAATAAAATAGCACAGACACTTTAACCAACTTGCTTGCTTTATAGCCTTATCATTGGTAATATATTTTGGATGCTATTTATTATAGACTATTAATGAAAATCATGAAAAATATGACATGTAACTTTACTTTTATTTCTCACCACAACAAGGAAAAAATAATTCAGAATTCCTACATGTAGTTTTTTTACTATTATTTATTTAATGTAATCTACTGAATAATATCAGTAATATTAGAAAATACTGTATTTGGCTTGAGGTTATTCATCATCACTAGAGTGAATCTTCACAAATGGGCAGGAAAATAAAAGGGACTCTTTTTTATGTTTTTTTCAACCACATCTTTATGAAATCTAAACAAGCTGTCATTTATCTAAAAGCTCTTTGTCAGCATACATTTTAATAGAAGAAATTAATTTTGCTTAAAGTATTCAATGCATAAAAGCAACCCATGGAATTCTTTCAGATTCTAGTTCACAAAGTCTAGGAGACATGTAAAAGGCAATATTTCATTAATTAATTTTTTGTTAATCAATATGTGAACCACATAAAACAATATTTATGACATCTGATTTCTTTCTGGTGTAGGGGTCTGTAAACTCAGTGAAAGAACACCGGTCAAGTTTACAACTCAGTTTAAACAGTATTTCCAACCACCAGGCAAGCAGTATCACCATGGGTATACAGTAGAATTAAGACCAGCTTACAAGTATAAATTAATTATACACTGAAAAGTAGGAAGAAAGTTTAATCTGTTGAGCCTTTGAGGTTATAAGCAACTTGCATTATTTGTTCTGTTTTGCTGACTTCTTCCTTCGTGGGCAAAACCCCACTTCAACCTCTTGGGACCAAGTTATGCATTTTTGTCAACTGGGAGGAAGAATGATTCTTCTCCTCTTCCGCTGTGTTGTTATGGCATGACATAATGAACAATTTGGCTATACAAGAAGCACATATTAAACATCAGTTTTGGACTGATTAATGAATACAGTACAAAGGCTTTGAACAGACCTTTTTTTAGGGGTTAAAAAGCAAAAACTACTAGATGTTTTATAAATTGAATGCAATTACTGTAAGACATCATAATATTATATGGAAAACAAAGCTTAGCCAACAGAATAAAGTTATTATTTCTCATATACTGTATGTGCTTTCAGTTTATCATCTGAATAATTTAATGCATTCTAACTTAAATTAACTTTAAAGCATGCCAAATCTAAATTGAAAACAAAAAGGTCTGTACCCACCCAAAATGTAGCTAGTAATTTTCATAGCATCCTTAACTTTTATTAATCCCACTTACATTTTGCAGTTCCACCAAACCATAATGGTCTGAAAAGAGCCTATCATTTTGAGCCAAATAATATGCTAAACAAAAGCTGCAAAAGAAGCCTTTAGGCAAGAGACATTCATATTGCCACACATCTTTTCTAGATGTCCTCTTTTGTGTTATCTACAATGCTTTTAGCTGTAATATGAGCATTTGACTGTGCTCTATGTTTGATTTTGTAAAACTGATGTGATTTAAAACAAGCACTTCTATTTGGCCCACTATACGTTATGCTAAATGAGCATCATTTATCAGAACACCTCACATCCTGTGTTTTTAAGTGATTTTGCAGTTGGATGCTCCTGCTGGCTCCATGTTTATAGTGGCCTGCACATTGTTAGCAGTTACAGAGGGATTGATGCCAAAAGGCAATGTACTGTATTTCCATCACAATCTTGAATATGATCTGAAAATTATGAAAAATAAAGTGATATTTCTCTGGTTAGATTTATCCATCATGAACCTGGATGTTAGTACTTCAGCAGTTGGAAATATCAGTTTTTTTAGCCTACTGTATAAATATTTTTCTAGATGGGTGTGATACTGTATGCAACACTAAGCCTATATCTGACCAAAAATGGGATGAATATCTGCTTAATTTCCTTGGGCAATTATCTATTTTTATGTTCTTAGAAAATTATGATGAACAACTTTAATTTGCTTGCACCGAAATGACTTGTTTCCAGCTAAAATATATATTTTAATATATTCTACCACTAGACCACTGAATATACATGGAGCCCCTGGCTATTTCAGGATTACCCACTTGTGTTGTCCAGCAATCTCATTTATTTCCTGTCGTGCAGAAAGTGATTTTATGTTGGCAAATCAGGAAAAAGGCTGATGATCATTTTAGGAAACAAGTGAGGATCAAACATCTCCTTAGGGTAATAGTTCCCTCTTCCAGGCATGATTAAACAGACTTTTCTTTCCTGTCACACAATTCAAAACCATCTTTAGACAAGATTTATACATTTTCCCAGCTCACAAAAATCAACTGTTGTATTCCTCTTCTTTCATTTACACATTACTATCTTCTATGCTTCCCTTGGAATTCATTACCCAGACCTTTCCATACCCTGTTTGAGGGAATGTGGGTCAGGGAGTGTATTTACATCTAGAATCTTCAGAACCCTCTGCCCTCTATAACCCTGTCTCTTTACAAGTGTTGTAGTTTCCCTTTTTGCAGTTAAGGCAAAGGACTACATTATCCAGAGAGGCAACTGACAGCTCATTAGACAGCGAATGAGCTCCAGCTGTCAGGAATCAGGAATTGACCCTCTCTGGGTTTAAAAGGGCATGGCAGCCACCGGTTTCTTGTCTTTGTTTGGAAGGGCCTTGAATACTGTGAGTCTTGTTCTGCTGCTCCCTACCCCTTTACCTCACTTTCTTTCTCTTTCCCTCATTTCCCCACAAAGCATAAGAAGCTACGCAACCATTATGTAATTTTTTCTTTTAGTTTTGCTGTTTCAGAGCATAGCATTTAACCTTTGCAGCTCCTTATTCTGTTCTGATTATGACTATTTGTTTGGTTAGCAGACACCCGTTTCAAAGCAAATTACAGTACAGTATATGCAAAGTTTACATTGTGTAAGAATTAAATAGAAGAAAGCTAGGCAAGCTTAAAAATTGTATCTTTTGTTTAGGTCAATAGCATCATCAACTGAAAACAAGATACCCACATTAAAATGCAGAGCAAGTATAGGTTGAGAGCGTTTGGAAGATTAGGAGCCTAAATGGGAAAATGTTTTTAAACGTAAGGTCTTCAACCAACACGTTTCCTCCATTAAGACAGAAAATGGATTCTCATTACAAAAGTGATACACAAAGTATTTAATGGAAGTTCATAACTAACATTTGAGAGAAATTATGAAAACAAAGCTATATTGATTCCATTTGTTTTTAAATCACAATAATTTCTCAAAAGCTATATTTATGTTTTGACTAGTTCACGCAGCACTAGGGTCCTAGTCTCCTTGTCCTACAGTCAGGAGACTGACCCTAAGCCAAGAGGTTTAAACAAAAGCTCACTATACCTAAATTCTCAATAAACCTTTGCAAATCTTGGGTTTTGGGTGTTATCCTTTGTGAACCCAGAAGATGGCTGCAGGAAGATCAATAGAGCTGTAACAAATTCTTTCAGAAAATCAAAGACAACATTTTTAGAGGCCACAATGTTGACAATGTCCATTCAATTATTCTGCTTTAACATATACAGTATATTTAAAGACATGACAAATCAATTTATCTTATGGTAGTTCAGGTGGGTAGCTGCATCAGCATGCTTAAACTGCAAAGGAACAAGTAATAGGTTTATTCCATGCTGAAAAGAGAAGAAAAAAAACCACACCTGAAGAAAGCTTCACGGCCGAAACGTTGTTTCTTTTTTCTCTTTTCAGCATGGAATAAACCTATTACTTGCCAGTTTGTCTTATGCCAACTCAAATAAATTGCAAGATCACACAATGAAACATTAATAGCTATTTTATACTTATGTTTTTTCCTTGAGCCAACTAATGGATTCAATACAGATTAGAATAATTATACTGCAAGGTAATTTATTAATAATATCATATGGTTCCTTAACAGTCTCCCAGCGTCACAGAATCTCTTCTCCACAGGTCATGTCATCACTGTGTTACTCCTTACAGTTACGCATATGCACAAACATTCACTTATGCAGAGTATATTTAATTGAAGTTTCAATACATATTCAGTACAGCATTTCAGTTCATCACAAGAACTAAAATAGGTACTTATATGTTATATATTTTAAAACAACAGTAAAACACAAAACAAAGTGGTAACTAAAAGTTGCATGAGTTTTATCTGTGGCAAGGTTTTTAATTATGATTACATTCATTCTCCACAAGAAATCTAGTTCTGTGTGTAGCATAATCAGGGACACGAGTTCATCTGTATGGCATAAGACTGCTCACAATATAACTGTATTTTGGGGATATTACAAATCATGGTTTTAAATAAAAGAATACATATTTCTTCATTTCTTCCTATATACTGTAGTCATGAAGTGTAATTATTCTTGACAAAATATTGTAATATTTAATTCTTTCATATCTGATATATATATATACTGCATATGATTGGTTATGGTAATTATTAAATATAAAAATGTATATGTTCAATATATTAAAAATAAACACCACATTTGTTTTAAATGTTATTTCCTTATTAGGGCAGATTACAAAGCATAGAGATCACTTTACAGTATTGTGCTGAAAAAAAACAGTGCTGTTTTTAGTTCTGTGTTTGACAAATCCCTTGTGGTTTGTTGTTTTATATTTCAACCATAAGAAATCTACTATTTTCACTGAAGGAATCTGTGAGCACAAGGTTTTTCATTAATTTTCTTATGATTCCTTCAAGAAATACTCCCTTAGGAAAGGGCTTTTATTTGATCAGTCTCTGGAAAAGAGTTTGCCATCCCAGTTTTGTCGCTTGTCTTAATAAAGATTTATCAGATATGATTAACTTAGAAATAATAGCATGGATGGCTGAATAACACAACCCATTAGAAGCAATGAGCATTGTAATCACGGGTTTCTACACTGAATATAAATACAGTACATATACAATAAGTATATATATACTGTACAGTATATACTGTACATGCATGCAGGTCTGTCCATTCACACATGATAAACAGATATACTGTACAGTGATAATTTCTGTTAAATGGTAACTTGTTTTGGAACATGGTACAGTCTTTTTGTACCAGGGTTTGATGACACAGGTATCATTTGACCTCTTCAAGGTCACTTTTTTATCATTATATACTGCAATTCTTTTGTAATTTTTATATATTCCTACAAATTCATATATTCATAAATTTGTGTTACTGATAGATATCTCACACACTGTATTTTAATCTTTTGAAAATTTTAATTTCAAATTCTTTCATGCAAATATTTGCTGCTCTTTTATCACCTAGCAAATGTAACTATATTCATTTTCGCAAATAAAATAAATGAACGATTACGAACACCTAATAATTAAACATTACGAGGTATTGTAGATTATTGCAATTTCCAGTAACTCGGCTATTTGATAAAATATTGCGGCCAAAGCATTGCAAGACCACTGGGTGAGTCATCTTCCTCTTTCTATATTTCATTAGCAAATCTTGTTACCAACCAGTTTTGCAATATCCAGTGTTGAGTATATTTAAAACAACAAAAATACTTCTTTGGAAGATCATGTATCATCTATTTATTGATTTACCTTTTATCTTCCATAATATACTATATAATGTTGAGAACTTTTAGTTTTGGAATGAAGGTTGAATTGGGCTCTAGTGGGATCAGAGCTATAAACCTTCTATAAGTTATAGATGTACCTAGTGCAGTTTATCAGTTGCATCTTACACATGAAAACCTGTAATGAAAAACAAGGTTTATCTTCGGATAGACCACAATTTTGCATTTTTCTTAACTTTCTTAACTGTTTTCAAATTTGAGAATATACAGATTTATACAGGATTTTATATTATAAACCCCTAATTTTTTTCTTTTCATTTTTTTCATACAGAAATAATTTAATAAATTTGTTAAGGCTAAGTCCTAGCTTAGCTTTTTTTTTCAAACCTCCTAATCAAACTGCAAAATAATAGGTATAATAATGCTCTAAAATGAGATGTATTTGTCCCCTTACTTTAATGCTAATTACAAAACCTTGTAGTGATTTTCAGAAAACACCAGAAGAAAGCTGAATTGTGTATTTATCATTGTAAAGGAATGGATATGCTACCATCAGGAAGATCTAAGTAAAAGGTAAATGAAGGTTACCACAGCAGTGACATTGGTTCCCTAAAGAGACTGTTACCATCTGCTACCTTCAGAAACTGCATCTAACTTGAGGTATTAACGCCTCTCTGGCTTTCTCTAAACCAGCTTGTACCTTCTTCAAAACAGGATAAAATGAACACCACTTATGTTGCTAATGTGTTTTCATCCTAATCAAAGGGTGCTACAGATAACAACCATTTTTACATTTTGCCAAAATTAATCACAAATTCATAGGGCAAGACACGGCAGGTATACAAACACACCTTGAAGTCTATTCAATTAATTGGTCTAGAATCATGAACATTTTGAAGTAATGGACTAGTTTGATGAAAAATCCCAACACCAAACAAAAGTATATATATGAAATACTGTTTCAGACTGTATCTGTAAGGTAGTAACATAGGTTACTAACAAAGGTCCAATCTAGAGGTATAAAACTATTGGAAGAGATCCACTTATTAGATAAATTAAATGACTGCTTGATATTAACTTTTGTGTCCTCATTACAATGACTCAGTGTAATTGACTTATTGGCTAAAACAATCTTCATAATTCAGTGGTTTGATCTGCCCAGTTTTAAACCTAATTGGCTGGGCATGCTGGATGATTTTCAAAGAATTTTATACCAAAATTAATTGAATTAATATACCATATATTATACCTACTGTAGCTCATATTTTAAAAAGCTCATGGGACTTTTTAAGAATAATCAGCATAGTAATTTTAGGACAAATTGAATACTGTAAAATAGTATAAAACTTACATCTTTGCTGTGACAGCATTGTAATGTTGGAGTCTACAAATTTGCATTACACATTTCAATATAACCTTGCAGCTTTATATGTTATTGAAACAATGCCATTTATTTTACTGAGTGCAAATGCAATTAAATTTATATATATATAATACTGTATTTTTATGCGTGGCAGCTAACGATGCAGGGAGGCTGCAAGTTATAGCTTGACACACAGATGGGATTACTGTGGAACTTGTATTATTGCCTTGTTTCCTAAAGGGGTTTAAACAGACAGATAAAGCTGAGACACAAATGACACCTCACTGTTGAAATTATGATTGGATTGGAGAATTGAAGGTGAGAGAATTCCTGCAAAGATTTAAGTAAAATTCAAGAAAATGTAGATAATCATAAAATGGATGACAAAAACTGTATGCATTTTATCATCTTAATACTTATATCAATAAAACCACCATCATTGATACTGCTTACTAGGTACAGATGAGATACTGTATGTTTTCTACAGAATGTTGTACAATACATTTATCATTAATTAGGTGTTTTATATAGGATTTTAGGGGGCATTAGTCAACATTTAGAAAATGTCTTTCATCTCAGAATGCTTTGAACAAGCAACAACAATAATAAAAAGAAACTGTAATTGATATCAGTGACCTAGATTTAGGTATAGTTAATAAACTCATCAAGTTCTCAGATAATAGCAACTCGGAAAGGTTCAGCAAACACCGTAAAAGCCGAAAAGGAAATTACAATGGAGTTTGATAAAATTCAAGATTTAGCAAACAGCTAGCAAATGACGTCTAATGTAGACAGGTGCAGAGAGTAACATGCAGGTAGAAGAAGCATAAGCTCTAAATATAAGATAGGAACACTAATCTCAAAAAAGCTACTAATGAAAAAAAATGTGAACAAGCATTAATACGGTCAAAATGTTAGTATACTGTATACATATAGTGTAAGAGCACAGGCAATCCAGACAAGATAGCAGCCTTGCCTTGACCACATTCCCAGAAGCATCTGGGGGGAATTAGCTGCTGCTCACAGTCACCTCACCAGTGGCAGAAAGACTATTAGTTAAAAGGTAGGAAGTCAAGGGTCTAGGTTGGTCAGTATGCTATATGGGGAGATAAGGCAGATCAACAGTGGTGAACAGTCACCTGAGGGGAGGGAAAACGAAGCAACTGGCAAGGGCAAAAAGAAATGGTGAGTTAGAGATTTTGAGAGTTTTGTGGGGAGTCTGAAAGAGAGATTTGAAATGTGAAGTCTCAGAGTGGGACTAGTTTTGAGAAGAACTGTGAAGAGAGACTGAATTGCTTGTTTTGAATCCGGTAAGGAGCTTAGCTGCCCAGTTTGATAGATAGGGACTGAAGAAGTCAGTAAGAAGCAGAAATGAGCTTAGGGTTTTGTTTTGGTATTATTTTTGGTTTTTTGGATTTTTGGTTTTACCCCACTGTAAATAAAGCACACTGCTATTATTTTTAAACTTGTGGCTGTTTTGGTATGACTGTTGTCCTGGACCAACCTACTGAACATTAAAGACCCTGTTATGTTGCACCCAGTAGTCTGTCACAATAGTTTAAAACATAGAGTTTAAAATAAGGGGTGTTATGTTACAGTTGTTATAATGCACTATTAAGACCTCCTTTAGAAGTATATGCACTTTTGGTCACCATGTTGCAATATTTTTGTAACTCTGGATACGCAGGATGCATATCCGCATTCCATTGGTGCTTCCCTACCACCCTATCACCCTTTCTATTCCTAGGACCATTAATGACAACTTCCCCATCTTACAGGATGATCCCTATAATCGGTACTCTATTTTCTGATGGCCATGTCATCTCTTATCGCCAACCACCTAATCTGTGTAACCTTCTGGTTCACAGCTTCCTTAACCACCCACAGCAATCATCCACACCAGGCACTTTCCCCTGCAATAGAACTTGCTGAATCACCGGTAAATACAGTATATAGTCAGTACCACACACATCTTGTACTTCCAGCAACTGAATTTACTGCATTTACTGAGACTGGGAGACTATCTCAAGGAACATGTCAGGGCTGTTTCCCACTTCACCTCTAACGGCCATGACCATTCTGATCTTTCTGTCTGGCCTCACAGAGGAGTGCAGAAAGACAGCCAAAATCATCCTGAAACTAGGATCAAACCTTCCCTCTTCTCTTAGTAACAGACTCATCTCGTACTGATCCTCTTTATTCATTTGCAGGTTTTGACTTCACACCTCTCTTCTCCCCTTTTCTCCCTGTGTCGATACTCCTTCCCTCCTTTTCTCTGCCTCCTGTTTGTTCTCCCATTCTTTATCAGCTTCCAGTTTCCTTCACTCCCACACCTGAAGAAGCTCCACAGCCGAAACTTTGTGTCTCTTTTCTTTTCAGCATGGAATAAACCTTTACCTGTTCCTAAGTATGACTACATCCTGTAAGTTGAGACAGAAATTGAAAACATATGTTAGCATTTAGCAAATGCAGTACATGTAATATTACACATCTTCTAAGACTTACGTGTATGCAGGCATGTATAAAGTATTCAGATGTTTCTCTTCTTTGTGAACACAACATTTCATGTACACTTTCCTATGGGCAACACTTTCAACTGCATTAGAACATTTTTGAATGAGGCCCAAGGTGTTTGTAACACATCTATGTCACCATCTCTTCAATGTAAGAAAAGCTATGAAAAATGCTAAATAAACTGTTAGTTTATATAGTATAATATATAGAATATAAATAAAAGGAAATTATGTTAAGGACCTCATTTATATTTTGTTTACAATTTTGATTGCTAAGTGACAAAAAGGACATTGCTGCCCTGCAATGTACTCAAAGAAAAGCAATGACGTTAATTCCTGACCTTAAAGAAATGTCACGCGCAGAAAGGTTAAAAAGAATGAATCTCTTTAATCTTGAACAGGGAAAAGTATGAGAGGACAAGTATTTAAATCCTGAAATGCATTGAGAAAGGATTTTTTCAGGAGTGACAGTGAAATAAGGATTCAAGAGCACAAGTGGAAATTAAGTGGATTTGCACTGAGGCACTTTGCTACTTAAAGAGTTGTCAAAGGGTTACGGGCGTCTGTATATTTTACAGTAGAAATCAAATGTTCTTTAGATGGTTGTAGTGGCAAGGCATATTATTAGACTTAGAATTAAGTGTTATTAAAGATTATTAGAAATCTTGCTGTCGCAAAATCAGCTTGGGCCTCTGTGTAAAAGCAGAGCGAATGCAGCTAAGAAGAGACCCAAATTGCTAATACAATTTTTTAAAGATGTCCACAGACCAGGATGTCACAAAGCTGTCTTCATTCTAAAGCACACTAAGGATATATGGTGTAGATAGGCTTTTTTTAAAACCACCTATTCATTTTCATCTAAACCACTATTTACCTATAGTGTAAATAAGACAGACCTGGCTTAACTAGGTACCAGGCATCCAGTGGGAGTGAGATTCCCATGAGGAAAAGAACAAATATGATTGACCACTGGTTTAGTGAGCTGGTTTATATTAGCAACCAGGAGGTAAAGGATTACTAGTCAGTGTCTGAGCTCTTGCAGGAAAGGAAGAGAACAAGAGCTCTGAGATTAATGTTAAAACTCTAAATAGAACAGGTGAAGTCCTATGAGTTCTTGTGCTTTACCATCAGCTGACAGGTGTATTATCTCTGTGGTAGAATGATAATGATTAGGAAGCGATAGTGTGATTCCATGTGGGGCAGCTCACAATATGGGCACAGGTTTTCGATGGGGGACTGATCAACGCACTCTCCACACACAAGCCTTGCTTCATCTTTATTGAGTAGTAGTACAACTAGTCTTTATCTCGGAGGCCGGTTTTGCAGATTGTATAGCTTGAATCTTCAGCCCAGAGGATGATTTAGGGCTGGGTCAGCCTTGTGCTGGGGCATAGGCTGGTGTAGAGGTCCTGTTGCTCATGCTGTGACCTGTTCTCCAGATTGTCTCTCTCCCTTCTCCCTGGTTCCTGGCACTCTGTTAATGTGAGCAGGAGAAGGGAGCACAGCTGTTTTATGCGTTTTAACGTTTTTTATTACAGTGCTTTAAAATAGGACCATCTTTTAAATGCGATTAAAAAGATAAAGTTATAGCGGCTCACCAATCTAGAAAGAGTTTTTCCTAATTTCCTTGGTGTAGCATTAAGTGGATAGAGAACACATGACCCCCCCCCCTACCCCCCCCCCTTGATGGGAACCAGTCCATCGTTAGAGTTGGATACATACTGTACATACCCAGCATACATACAGCAGGGATGAACTGGAGCAGCTGGGATAAAGTACCTTATTCAAGGGTACAACAACAGTGTCTGCACTGGGAACTGAAACCCTCAACCTTTCACAATCAATCCAAAGGCAATATTACATTGCCCCCATGTAATGCAATAACTCTATATAGATAAGGGTATTTGTAAGTACTCTACATCCTATTTATATAGAGACTGCATCATCAAACAATATTTCACCTCGTGGTATATGCCACAAAACAAAAAGACACTGACTGATAACATTTTTAAAAAATATAATCTTTTTAGTAATGTTTTTTATTAACACTTTTGAGGCAAACATTGTTTTTTTACATTACAAAAATATGCAATTTAATTTTTTATTAGATTTCTAATATTTTTAGTGCATACCAGTCTTTAATACTTGATGCAAATGTACTGTTACACTCACTGCTTTTTATTGTATTATTTCTATCTTTTTAACTTACATCTGCTTATAAAATCTGCTTTTGCATATTAATTTATTTGGAAAGTCATAAAGGGTTTTGTCTTAACTACAACCTAGACTAAGTTGAACTGCTGTGTACAAATAATACACTGAAAACTAAGTTTTCCTGAAAAGAAAAAAATAATTTCCTGTTGTACTCAACAACAATTAGAACAATATTTGTTATGAGATGTTTCAAAAGGGCTTCTTTAGCTCCATAGAAAGAAAACTAACCAGAATGCAGAAAAATTTTTGCAACAGGTTTACCACACATTTATGTTGTAAAATCAATCTTATCTATCTTAGAATAAATATTCCCTATATAGAGCTCTATATCAACGTATTTCAAAATACAGCAGCAACATATCCTACAAAGTTGTGATTGGATTAATTGATTTTCAGATCCATAAATATTACAATCTAGTAGGTATGATAATATTTAATAAATTATATTGCCATAGTATGAAAAGTCAGAAACTTAAAAATACGAATTCCTTAATAATGCCTAAGAGGCTGAAAATTGAGGAGCAAAGACTGCACCCCATTCTTTTAAAGCCCTTAAAAAATATGGCTTTGTTAGGACGGTACATCAACAAGACTTGTAGTCTTTCTCATGGATCAGTAATAGAAATGTTTTGCTGAGAGCATGCTTTTATATCTACCTTGAAAAGTGATACCTATCTCTGACATACACACTGAGAATAAGGTATGACTCTGAGTCACGACTCCCGGTCTCAGTGTAAGTGAGGAGCCAATTATTTTCCCTTTCAGACACCTTTTTCACTGTGCTTTTTGCTTCCTGATGGCAAATCAGCATTGCTGCTGCCTGATGTATTGGGTGTAGGGTGGATCAAGATAGATATAACCACTCTTGTTAAATGGGGCACTGTTGCTGCATTGAAAGAAGATGTATTACCAGCCTTGTATGATATATGCTTTTCTAAAATAATAATCTAAGCAAACTCCATTAGAAATTATTATAAACAATGACATTTTATATCTGGCACAGCTGGCACATGTTCCTAATTCCTTGGGGTCCAAAGACAGGGAAACAGTAGGTGAATTGAGCACTGTGACGGTCAGGTGTGCCATGGCTTGATCCATGTCAGCAGTAATTTACATCAAAGTGGCAGTCACACAAATGTTGGACAGTGACCTTTTAGCATGGGTGTCCACATCATTAGAGCAGGAGATCTAAAAATAAAGACAGTCCATCAGCGTCAGTCTAGGAAAAATGGCATACTGATATAGTTTACAGGAAGTTTGAGGTCTGAGTAATGCTGTTACTGTTGCTGGTTTTTCTAGTGACATTCATTCAGTACACTCTGGGGCTAGTGGCATTCCAGCTTCATAATTTTTCTTTCATATGAGAAAGACAAGGGGAACTGTTGTTTGAGTTCTTGTTTACAGGAGCAGATTTCAACTGCCCTTTAATATTATTTGAAAAAATAGCCACACGTTTTGCTTAAAAGAAAACAAAACAAAAAACAAACAAAAAAAATGTCTAGGATGCCCTGTTCAATAACAGCAATATCAATCTTAATTTTAAATTACAAGAAAGAAGATACAAAAGAAAATACAAAAGAACTGAGCCATTTCTTCAAACTGCTGCTTTAGAAGTAATTTATTTTTAAATTTTAAACTGAGTGCTTGGACAATTTGTTCTCATATACTGTATGTAGTATTGTTTTGTGAATTCGACTTTTACTGAGAGATATTATTTATTCAGCATGGGTTAAGTCCCTTTTGTCTCTTAACACAAAAAAACTAATGGAAATACAAAAGAATTTATATAATTATATATTCACAATACACTTTAATGCATTCATTCTTAAGAGCAAACATAACAGAAAAAATAATAGTTTATTATTTCATATTTGTTACAAAATGCTTTAGAACTATAGTTACACATTACTGCTTTGTTAAAGATGTATATACAGAGACCGTAAACCAATTTCAGTTAAACTGAAAGTTGATAAAGGTGCCTGAATTAAAAAAAAAATATTCGGTTGAAAATGTAACCATTGTCTTCAGGTGTTCGTCTTTGATCCATAAGGAGATTAAGTTTTACTAGATATTTCTATATTTGGTGTACCAGCAATAGCAGATCATTCAGCTCTTTGCCACTGAGGTAAAAACCACAAGGGGCAGAACAGCGTGAAGGACATCTAGCCAGACATATTATCCACTATTTCACCCACTAAACCTAGGAGGACACATTTTTATGTATCCCTATTGGCTTTTTTAAAATTTGCATGAACAGACCTTAAAGATTGCACAGACCCAGTCAGTGCTGAATTCTTACCAAGGTAGTTAAAGGAAAATGGATTTGCAACATAATTAAACCTGTCTGTACCCAAGTGGCAGAGAATTCAAGTAAAATGCAAACAGTCTGTAAGAAGCACAGTTTGGTTTTTAGTTTTACTAAGTTTGTCCCATTACCCAAAAAGTAATTTATTCATTATTTTTTATTTTATTACATTTGTCTACTAGTGCTCTGACCAAGCATCACCGCACAGACCAGAAGATGAAAGTAAGCCTAAGCAAGGAGGTGATGCAAAAACTGGTCTTTAATATCCTGATTGTAATGAGGTAAGTGAAGTGATTATTTACACGCAGCTGGAACTAAACTTCTGCCAGAGCATGTAGTCACGGCGCTCGACAGATTGGCAGGTCAAGTAGAGACTCTGCCAGGTTGCCATGGTGCTTCTAGCTCTTTGTCCAGTGTTCTGAACAGAACTGTGACATTAATGACAGGAAATGTAATACAAGTTAGTTGCAGTCATACCATGTTGTAGCCTGATCTTTGACCTGAACAGGAACAGGTTAATATCTGCAGAGAGGATCTTACAGTAAAAAGTAATTATAATGGTAGGCCAGCAGGTGTTGCTTTTCATCCTGAACTGTAGATAAAAGACTGATGCTGTATAAGATGATAGATGGCATTTTACGAGAAATGTCATGGTTTCTTCCCAAGCAGAGCTGCTAAACCTGGTGCTAAAACTGATCCAAAAAATCTGACCATCTCATTTCAGTTCTGAGTCTTGACTTAGCCTGATTCTCCCTAAACCATTGAGCTATTATTCTGTTTGTTAAATATACCCTTTGTGAGGTATGTTGGTACAACTCTGGTACTCTGTGGTTCTCACCACATCAGAATATGCTGTGATGTTCTTTTTTACTTCTGGTACATCTCTGTTCTGGAGTTTATTACTGTGGTGATCTCCAGGGTCAAAGTTTGTCTACTCACACTCAATTCAGAGTGCATATATTTATAAGGTAAATTTGTATTATTTTGTACTGATTTAAAAACTGTTATTGCACAAGAGAATGTTCATTACATTTATTTACAGTTTGCTGTTTGATTTTGGCTTTTACTATGCAGAGGTCCTAGCTCTTTAACTGTGATGAGACGCTCTGAACAAGCAACATGCCCAAGATGTCGACAGTTGACTCGGTTTGCTACTATTCTATGAGATCTGCATTCAGATCAGGAAGGCTATAAGTATTTTTATCCATTTATGTTGTGTAAATGGTTAATAAAGCAGTAGCTAAATATATGAAATTTCTGTTTTTCATAATGAAATATGTTTAATTAATTTTCAGCCAACACAGTGATATTTTCCTTATTCTTTTTCTTTATTTTCTTCTCTTTCCTGTGCTTGTTTCCTGTAGGGCACCAGGAAAATTATGGTGACAAGTTATGTAATGCTTGCCAGGCTTAGGTAAATTAGATATACAAAAACAGTATCAGTGAATGTTTGACAAAGAACCTTAAACAATTCTAAGGATTATCAAAGAAGTTCTTCTCAACAGCTGATACTAAAATCAGCACAAAATATCCTCCACATTACTGCATGTTACAGGGTGAGTTCTTTAACTAATTGATAAGACAGTTCTCCTGGGCTTCACAGCCACCTTTCAGTTCAGTTTTTGTTTATTTAAACATGTGCTGTCAGCTTTCACACTGTCACCAATTGTTTTATATTACTTCAGACAACTTGGCTTTAAAATTCCCGACTCTTGGGGTTGCTGGGGATTGTAATAATTAGATTCAGGAGTTGCTTATATTTACTCTGCTATTTCTCATCTCTAAGCTTGTGCTAAGCATTGCTGTCTCCTGGTAAAATAATGGATTAAGGGCCAATAGGGATGCGTCTCTGCTCTTAGCTAATAAAACCCTGGCTTACAACTGGCTGAATAACAGAGACTAGGAGAGCCGTTCAAAATGCTAATAAACATGTCTATATGCAAAGACAATAGTTTAATTCTTAAGTCTTTTAAAAATATTTTTAGTAATCCTATTAGCATAAACCAAGAGTTTTACAACATTCAGGTTATAAAGAAAACCCCTTTCAATAATTTAGCTGTTACACTTTGTTGTGTGTGGGAACTGTTGAATTGTTTTTTGAGTAATAATTGTGTTGGGTGGAAATAAGAAATATTGGTGTGTGTAAAAACAGCTGTCTTCTGGCACAGATAAATGGTTGATCATTGTGGGCTATGATTAGTATCATACTAATAGTTACTTAGGGGGTTAGTATGGAGGGAGCCCAAGACTAGAAAGTGGGACAGCCACCCAGAATCCAAAGTGCAAAAAATGACCCACTGTGGTTCTCACTCTGCAACCTCTACCTATTGCATTTGTAGGAATTTCAAAGTTTTCCTTGCAGAATGTAGTTTCCCCTCTTTTATTCCCTTTTTGTTTGTAGTAGCGTATCTGTTACTAAGACACCACATTGAAGACATGAGTGTTACTAGTGGAAAGCTGCAAGAAATGTAAATCCTGATTGTTCTGTTTGGACAACTTCATCTTTGTTATTACTTAGTCAAAAGGTCAGAAGGTTTCAATTCTTTTAGCTACTGTATTACTAGGCAGTAACTTAGTTGGAGGAGGAAAGGTTACACATAAACCTACTTAACTTACAGTGTAATTGGAATAATTTTTCATTTTGATTTTAGCTATGCTGTCAATATTAGCCTCAGGCGAGGGTGTGCTCAATTTCATCTGAAAAAGTTGTTTTTCTTTTTCTCAAACTATCAGACCAAGAAACTACATATATCAGCACTTGTTCTGTTATGCCAACTTTCAGACTTTCACAGGTATGTAACACTTGTATTGATAATTATAATTTTTATTTATAGATTGTGTAGGTATTTGAATCTCTATAGCTAATTAAATATATTGTGAAGATTTTATTTTAATTCATGCTGTAGTTTAACAACTTAAAATAAAACTGCAATAAAAAGGATGAATGGGGTGCTGGAGTTGGATGAGAATATAATTGCTATTGCAGAAGCACTTTAAATGCCTACAGAACTGAGAGAGTCCACATGTAATGGATTCAAAGATGACTTGACTACATACAGTAGCAATTCACCGGTAAAAGAACTACATTTTGATTGAACAGTGCTTTACATTTAGCATACTGAGGTATTTAAATAAGTTGCCTATACATTAGCTCCAGCATTACTGACTCCATCAATGTTGTGAGAGTGAATTTATCCTTACTCTTTTAACCAGAAGTATGTGTCCCATGGTGTGCAGGTCAGGGGATACATCAGGTGATGCATGAAATTAAAGTCAGAATTTATTACAGTTTTAATGAATCCATGTGCCTGAAGGAGGGCCTGCATGGGAACACACCGGGGACAACCTGGTGACCTGTGAGTGGAATCAGAACACACCCAAGTGAATTCCAGCCTCATCATATTACACCAAGCTTTGCGCTGACCTGCTGTTCTGCAGCTGTGAATGTCACTTCACAGTGAGTAACGTTCTTCATAATGGATGATTGTAAGAATCAAGTGGCACAGATTGCATTATTAAAGAGACTGGTACAGTAGTTCTTAATATGGAAAACAAGATGAACAAAATACTATTAAGCTTATTTTCTGTTACATCTTTCTCACCTTATTCTCAGTATAAATCTACTGTACTTGTCTTCTTACTAATAAGATCTGTTTAACACTGTTCTCTATGGACTTACATTACATTAAACATTGCTTTGCTGAAACTTTGCCCACAGGGTACATGGTTAAACTGATCCTTCAGGAAACTGTATGCTGCAAAAATACATTCACTGTTAGATTAATATAAAACTCAAGCATTAACATATTTTCCATTGCTTATGTACTGAAATTAAAACATGCCTCCGTATTCTGTATACTTTCTATCCTGGTGCTTGGACCCTTCACAGAATCATTTTCCGCACAGATCTGCAGTAGGCATTTATACAGCATAATTTCAACTTTTCATCCCAACGACAATTACAATATATCACTATATAGTATATTCAAAACAATGAAGAGAAGTCAATGTATCAGAACAAACATATTAAGTCCATGGTCTCCAGTAACAGAAAACAAAAGTCCCCAAACTAACTAAAAATTAAACAGCACCATTGTCATGTATAAGCTTTGTCCTGTAACCCAGTGTGCCTTTTTTCAGCACACTTAAGAAACAAAACTCTGCATTGCCTCTTGATAGCATTTTCTCCTGTCCTGACAGTCCCAAACATTTTTGTCCCTTTATCCTCCCCCCTACCTTGTCTCTCCACAACAAATACAGGCAGTTGAGCTAATTAATGAACTGACTACAGTATATACATCTGACCAGCTATAAAGAGGCACTGTCCCTTCCTCCTTTGTCTCTTATGCTTCCTCTCCATTGCCGTATTCCTGCCTCTGCAGCACCCCCAATACAATTTAATGCATCACCATGTACTGTACTTCAACTAAACATTATCCCCATCAAAGTGCTGCACTTCATCCACTTTTGCCACTCTGTGACATGAGGTCCGCGGTATTAAACTTTATGATAAAGATAAACAATGCAGTATTTGCATAACATCAATATAACCATAATTAATGATGCATAACTGTTCTTCGTAATGTTATTCTACCTGCAGTATTTATCCTACATGCTGACTTGAGAAATCCCTGAAAAAAGATATATTTCTATGCCAAATTAAAACTACAGTACAAATACAAATATGTTGATGCAAAGAACTGTATTCATTAACAAGATTTATCACCATGATAATTTGACCTATTTTTTCTCATAAGAAATCAGCTTAATGATGCTGTAAAGTCACATAAACCTTCCCTGTTGCTGTAAAGAAACATTAAGTTGTTTTTTTTCCCATCTGCCAAAGTGTAGTTAACTTAGTGTTTCATGAGATACTGGAGAACCTCACAGGTACAGTACAGTGGGATGATCTCACTGAGGTGTATAATGAGTGGAAAAAGCTCAGGCATGTTTCTGTAAATGGGTTACTTGTGTTCTGTAAGTATAATTAACCTACAGTGCCAACTGAACATTTGGGGAATATCTACTCTGCAGGTACTGTATAAATGTAGGCCTTTGTACAGATCAGTTTCAAATCTGACATAATAAGGATTTAAAGGTAGACATTATTATTATATACTGTGGTACAAAATAAAAAAGAACACATTGGTATAATAGATTGGTTTAGTCAAATTTGTGTGCATCCATTTTCTAACCCCTTTTTTCAATTCATAGTCATGACAAGCAACGGACAGGAGGCAGTGTCACACTCACACCTAGGGACAATTTTATCAGAAGCCAATTAACTTACCAGGATGTTTCTGGACTCTGTGGGAGGAAACCAGAGCACCAGGAGTAATTCACATGAAAGTTGAAGGGGGCAAACCCCATGACCCCAGAACTAAGAGGCAATGCTAACTGTGTCACCATGCCGCACTTAGTCAAATATATGAAATTAAAAATTACAAAAAATATATTCAAAATACACATTATAGAGTGGTCAGGATATGGCTTTTATGGCATTAATGCAATCCTGGCAACAAGGATGCACAGACCTGATTATCTCTTTGCTATAGGATGTGCCACCACTCTACTTGAGCAGCTGCAGTCACCTGGCAATGGCAGTATGGATAATATTGCCTCAGTTATCCCCCTGAAATAATATTGGACTCAGGTCTGGAGCATGGTCATGGTAAGACCTCAACATTTATTTCTTTAAGTGATGCAATTACATTTCCAGAGCTGTGTGGTACATATCAATCAATACTACAGTACTCTGAGTCACAGAAGATGATTTAATTCCTTAGTTGTCAACATGTTATCTTTGCCCTTAACAGCTTCTGAGTGTGCATATCATTTTAATTTTAGACAGTGAGCTACTCTTAATCTACTGTCTGAAATTAAAATGATACAGTTATTTCTTACTGGAGTCTAAAAAACGACCATGCACATGGATGTTTCAGTTCTTGGCCAGTGTGATGAATCTCTACCTTCTAGTGCATGACCTCATGTACCACATAGAACTGATTTAATGTTTTTTGTGGACTATTTAGAAACACTTTATCTCCTTGAAATTTGGTAGAACTACCAACTCAGGTAAATACCAGTGATAGCAAGATTGGAGCACAAAGAATGATCTGCTACCTTACAGATCACAGGATCCAGTATCAAAAGGATCATGGGATCTAATATTAAAGCTGCAGAGAGATCTAGAAGGATCAAAACAGTGGAGAGAGAAGCAGCTTGAAGAGTAGAAAGCTTCTTTGATTGACAGGAGAGCAGTGTGGGGACAAGGAATATTTTTTCAGTTAGAATAAAGTGTTGTTAAAAGATTTTGAATCATCTTTGTGTGCCTTAACCAAGCAGGCTGGTGAATCCCTGTGTAAGTAGCCCCTCTTTGTGATTTCAGCCATGGAATGACCTAGTGGTCTTTGCATGTGGGAAAGTAAGGTAGAAGAGTTTGTATTCTGGATAAGGATCTTTCCCAGGACATTGACAACCCAGTACCAGTAGTTATTATGATGGATGTCCAGCACTAGTGTCTGGATGTCTGGCAGAGAGCCATAGGCACATCAAGACATGCTCTTAAAGTCACAGTGCTAATCACTCAGAAGGAAGATCCCCCAATTAAAGATCTGCAGGGTGGGTACAAGAACTATATCTGATAACATCTCAGCCAATCACCGGACCCAAGAAGATAAACTGTGCACCGACCGTTTAACAGATCATTATTTCAAAGAGCATAGTTCAGCCATGCTAACTTTGGCAGAGCTGCCTAAGATCGCAAGCTGCTAAGCCCCAGTGCAAGAAGAACCTCTTCTCTTCGGCACAGGAACAACTTATAGCACATAGAAGCTGCCAAGTCTGACCATAGACCAACCAAGCTCTGTTTCACCAGCAGGAAGTTTAGGTCATCGAGGACATTTGGCCAATGGATCCTGAGCATAAAACATCTTTATTCACATTATAAGTATCAAGAGTTCAACTATTATTCCAATCACTTTCAATGTTTAGTTGACAGTAAAGTAAATACATATTTAGTTGTGTCTTAGAATATGAATGTAATTTAATCATATAAAATGTATGAGGTAGACCATACTATGTGTTATAGTTGATACATTTTTATTCTGAAGTTATTAACTTTTACCTAAATGAATGATCATACATTTGTATTATAGGAGATTGTTTCACAAATACTGTACATTGGATTATTTTCAATGTAGGTGGCTGTGTCAGCATGTGTAGGCTGCAAAGGAACAGGGAAATGTTTATTCCATGCTGAAAAAAGAAGAAAAGAAACACAACATTGGAGGAGAGTGCAGTTGATGTTGCAGTGGTATCTAGAATGATCCATGTTTCTGTGGGAGCGGAAGAGGTGTGAGGTGAAGGCTGGTATGAACATGGTACAAAAGCTTCCTGACAGCTGATTGGCAGTGCCAAAAACTCACAGAAAGGATGAGAACAGAGTGGGGGGAGATCTGAAGTTGGACAGGGTTAGACAGGTTTTGGAATTGCAAACGCCTGGAATGACTGGAAGATATATAAGAGTATTTAGAGTGGTAAGTAGGAATAGGGAATAACCACATAGAGTGCAGGAAGTGCAGTGAAAGGATAGAATGGATGGAGATGACTTAAGATATAGTACAGTATGAATAGGATGAGAGACACTCCTCCAGTTAGACTATCTTGTCTTTGTACATCGCCTGTTACTAGTTGGTTACACCTCCCACAAAATCACAGGTAAACATGCTCCAGTACAGGCACTAAACTAACAATGAATTAAACACACATTCAAAATTCAGTGTAATTAATGTACTACTACATTAGTTGGTACAACCAACTGAAACACAGCAGAACACAAAGAACTAAAGGAAAATCCATTATCTGTTATTTAAGATCAACTGATGTTTAATGGTGGTTTAAAGTACATTGCAAACTTATTGAATTAATGACAAAGTTGTCAGAACCCCAGTTTTATGTTCAATCCAAAGGGCAGCATCTCCTGCAACACATGACCCTTAATACCATACTGTAGCATTGTTATTAGAATTTCTGTTCTAGTGGGCAAATCATCCCCTACTGAGCTTCTAATATTACTTACAACTATAACCATGGTTCTCCCTTGGAGGTTTCCTGATTCACTATGGATCTATCTCAACCTTGTGTAACGAGACTGGGTTACAATGAAAAGGATCCGATGCAG
Organism: Atractosteus spatula; assembly: GCF_055471065.1. NCBI lineage: Eukaryota > Metazoa > Chordata > Actinopteri > Semionotiformes > Lepisosteidae > Atractosteus > Atractosteus spatula. Next base: position 24,442,642 of record NC_142720.1, on the reverse strand, counting down.
ATGCAGGATTCCTGGGGCGGTGAGTAGGTGGACAGAGCTATCCAGGAGCTGGGTCGTTATCCGAAGGCGAAAGGTAGGTCGAGATCCGTAAAAAGGCACTGGTGGCGAACAATCCAGAACGAGAGACAGGTTCGTGGTCAGAACAAGAGCAACAGGGTCGATACCAAAAATAGTCACGGGTAGCAAACAATCCACGGGGCAAGACGAGAAGCAAAGTCCGAAGGCAAAACGAAGAGGTCAGAAAATCCGATAAAGCAAAGGGAGAGTAATGCTAGGTAGAGCCACAGGTGGAGAACTCAATACCGAGCAGTGTTATGCGGGTAAGGGCGGCTTAAATAATGCAGCCTGCCGCACAGTAAGACATCTGAAGAGAATTAACACGTGCGGCGGTGTTTGTAATTATCCTCCAGCTGCTGGGACTGATTAGACCTCTTCGGAGTTGGTCTGGGCCGGTTAGTGGTCGTGACACCTTGCTCAGCTCCTGAGATCTAATGTGATTAGTCTACAAGGTGGTATCACTACATGAACATGGATTCTATGGAAATAATTACGTTCTTTTCAGGTCTATAGATTTTAAAGGAAACTTGCTCTAGACAGACTAGAAGGGTCAGTGTATAATCAGCACACAGGACATACCCACCTTCAATTAGGCATTCAGCAGCTAGATGTCCAGAGTGAAGACAAAAGGAAAGTCCTCCTTGGGTTTGAGTAACTAAGTGGAATAGAAACAGCTTACAATGTGCACAGGGTGATCACGCATACTGCCCCAATCTCCAGTGCAGTGCAGTGGATTGAGCTGTCGTGAAGGGAGGTTGACATGATGGACATGAAGAGGGTATGTTCCCTTTCAAGTAAGAACCGCAGTTCTCTAAAAAATAAGAATGTTTGCAATTGTCAGTGGTCTTTCTGATTACCATTCCACACACTTCTGAAATGGCAAATAGTACCCAAGCCCTGTGACCAGTGTGCACCAGTGACCTAGTTGTCCTGGTCATAAAGTCCATTTGCTAAGGGGCTTGGTTGCTGCCTTTGGAACCTGACAACTGGACATGCTGGAGGACTGAAATACAGGTTAGAAAAAGGTTAGGCCTATCCACATGATAATGTGGATATTAAAGTGCTGACTTTAAACAAAACATGATTCGAATATCAGTAGGAGAAGCTGCATATAATATATTTATATTATTAAAATATTCTGAAACATCAGTTTTATGCATCCGGAACAAATGTGTGTTCTATTTTATTTAAGATACAACAGTAAAACAGGCCATATACTGTATGACTCAGTAGCTTTTAATTAGAAACATAAAAATAAATGCCCTGTGCTGTAGACAAAGCTAATATACTGGGCCTCAAAATATTTTTTTTTCTATTAATTGAAGTGATTACCATTTCTGGTAGGCACTAATTGTTCTCTGAGTGAATAGGGCTGAGCTCTCACCACATGCCTTAATTGCTGGTCAGAGATACCCAGCATAACAGTCTGAGTTAGCTAACAAGATTAATATGTAATGACAGAGCTTTGTGAGTCTTTTCAGCTCATTTAATAGTAATTAACTGCCAGTTTATTTCTACTCCCAAGATTACTGCAAACAAAAAAGTATGATTCAAAAATAAAAATAAATAAAACATTACAAGGAATATGAATATATAAATCATTAAAACCGTTGAATAGCTAATGGATGTTAAATGAATTGTGGGTCTTTAAATTCTCAGAATTAAAAATAATACTTATATTTATAGGTGCTCTTCAAGGATGAGAAGAATCTCATAAGATGTGTTGAGTTTGTTTTCACTGATTTATTGTTGCTAAATGAGTTTAGTTTAAGGATGATTTTCACTCAGTAAATCAGCTTACATCAGTGGAAGTATTGCACAGGCAACAGCAGAGAGTATTCTTTAGCTCAGCAATGTCAGTGACAGTGGGATTCTGGGAGCTGAACACCGTATGGATTCTGCAGGGAATCACCTTTAAGTGTCATGACAAGATTGAAGGATACACACTTCTAGAAATTGTCACTGTATCTCAGCAGACTACATCTTCAGTACCCTTTTCTAAAATTATTCCTCACCACTCTGTTACAAAACATTTTGTCAAGAGGTTGTTAATAAATTGCTTCTGCACTACAACAAAACAGTCAATGTGTGGTACCTGTGGGAAGAAACATAATCACTTTGTTTCTCTTAGTGCAGCTGTAAGCAGTACAAATTTTGTTCTCATCATAGACGGGTTCTGACAGTTGTTTTAAGCCCCTGCCCTGATTTGTTATGGTGGGAATGGTTTCTCTGTTTGCAGAAGATGTTCATTTTCTTTTTTGTCCTCTCTAGGTTTCTTCACTACATCTGTGGTTCAAACCTAAATACCAGTGAACCCTTTCAAAATCACACTGCATATGATATGAATAAAATACATTTAAAACCACCAGCATGCATAACAGTGCATGTATAGGCTGTCTTTACCTTGGGTGAACCTCCCTTTAGCATCTTTAACAGGTCAGGGAAAAAAGAACACAAAACTGCTACTAGGCAAAAAGGTTAAACTACAGTATAATTATCTGACAACATATGGAAAAACAGCCCCTAGTAACTGTAAATCTTAATACTTGACAGAAAGCACCTGAGTATGAAGTCACAGTCAATTGAACTTACTGTATGAGCATAAAAGGTAATGTTAAATCAAGTAAACACAATAGAAAATGAGAACATTTTGATATTTTTTTTAACACAAAGTTCGATATTCAAAAAAATGTATGGAATTATATTGTGTATTAGAATCCTAAAATGGAAGTTTTTGTTTTCAAAACTAAATAAGTAAATGTGGCATTTTGTCAGAGGAATAAAATATTATCTTATTATCATACGCATTTCTTGTACAGATGCAAACGCTTGGAATGTGCATAGCAGAAACTACATACAGTAATACACCACACGGCAACATGCAACACCTTTTTAACCTTTTCAAATAATCTCATGCAAGTTGCATTACTTTGTAAAAATGCCAGGAGGCGCAGTGAATGCTTAACATGACGCGTGTTTCGATTGGTGATTCGCTGGTAGAATTCTCACCTGCCACACCAAAAGTTTGGATTTGACTCCAACGAATATTCAAGCTGTACACATTGATTGGAACTGAACCAGAACGAGTTCTCGTGGTACTGAGAGGTTTTTGACTCCGAGTGAGAATGTGGCAAAGAGCTGCAAGCTCTGACTCATCCAGGCGTAACACTGAGAGGGTCTGAATTATCTTTGTGTGCTCAGTAGCTTCTCATCTTCAAACTCTCTGTCAACCTGTACCAATGTTCTTCAAGATCTTGCAGCTCCTCATTCATCAAGCTTGCCCTATGTGATGCAAGCAGGTCCTCAACATCAAACAGTTGGCCTCTTTCTGTCTTCATTCTCCTGAGCAGTTTTCCATCTGGAATTACATTGCCTCAAACATTTTGCAATAACTCTGGAAGTATACACAGCAGAGGCCTTTATAAGGTTTTAAAATGAAGTTAACTAGCACTGGTGAACAACCACAAGCTTTAACAATCTACCTCACTGTCTCCATCTACCCCTCAGCTGAACTCTCATCTCCACTTGCTTCCCATGAAAAGTTCACAGACATGGTCATGTTAACAAATACAGTACAGTGAAAGACTTATCTTGTGTTTTATTTTTTAAATTTGAAATCAATGTATGTGGTTTGTGCTATATATGTTTTTGCACTGTCTTAGCTAATGTATTGTTTATCCTGTTTTGTTTACCTGATCTTTTTTTTTATTTTCTGTAAATTACACATTGCTTTAAGTCATGGGTCATAACATTGAAATTAAATTGACAGCACACAATATAAGTGATGTTCAGTTATATTTAAACATCTTAGCAACTGGAAATTATTGTGTTTATTTTAAGGAGAAAAAAGAAAATGCAGTCTCATCTATCTCTTGCAAAAAGTAATGGCAATATATCTTTCAAATCACTAATTTATTGTATATTTAATCTAAAATACTGTAGAAGCATTGTGAAATATACTGTAATAGGTAAGTGACTGCACAAATTTGGGAGTACTTTATTTATAGTATTGTAACGTTAAAAGTACATGATTTAACATCTGGCAGACATTTGTACGCCTGCGTTATTAAATATAACATAGAATGTAAATTCCACTTACAAGTGTGTGTATGTAAATCTTAAATAAGCAACCTGGTAGATGACATTTAATGTAGATAGTGTATTATTACTGCATACAAGTAATACAAACACACTTTAATATAAAATGGGAAAAAGTGACCTTGAACAAATTACTGTTGAAAAATACTTACGTTTCTGTTAATATGTAATTTTCTTCTTCTAGGAAAAAATGGAAAAGCAATAAAAAGTGTAATAATATTAGGATATATAGTTTAACATATTGAATTAAAATAAAATTATGTTATATTTAAACTCTAAAATGCACTAGAATATGATATTTTAGCATATAATGTACATTGTTGGTCAGCACAAAAGAAACTGTTGCTTCTATGGAATAGAGCGACCAGATACATTGTTGAGCCTAAAAGAATGTCCTACATTGACAGGCTAAAATAACTACATTTTTTAGTCTTGTTAAGAGAAAACTATGAGGATATGTGATTCAAGTGTTCCCAGTCATCAAACTCATTGGGAAAGTATTTTAATGCATTGGACTTCAGAACCAGCAGTATAAAACTAACCAGGAGACAGAAGTGGAAACTACAATGAAGTGAGTGTTATGGAAGTCTGAGGCAGCTATCCATAAAGCTCTGGCTTCTTTCTCAGGAAACAGGTGGATGTGATCACCAAATAAATTAACTGCTAGAAAACGAGCTAGAGAGGCTGAATACACACCTCTTGCATGTTATCTAATGGTTTATGTTCTTATGTAGACTCAAGACACTATTCACTATTCAGTGCGCAACTCTGCAGTGCTGTTGTGCACGCACATAAAATAAAGACAGTTAGAGATATTGAACATCAGGAGTTCTCTTGGATACAGAGGTTAACTAAACTGCTCCCTGCATGGGGTTTCTTTGAGGTTTTCTGAACAGATGCTGTCTGTAGAATTGGTGCAGTGCCGAGAATGATTAACAATTGTAGCCTCAGGAAAAAATGGAAACATGCTTTAGAAAATCTTTACAAATGCTGGCTATACTCCATCTTTATTTTAAATAGAGACTTCTGTATTTTTCAATTTAAGTTGTCTAAACAAAAAAAACATTTATACAAATTTAGACCATTTTATATGATTTATTATTTTTCCTACATTGTGTTGTTCCAAAATAAAAGTATATTAAAATGAATAATTTCAGGTGCTGACACCCTTTTTTTGTGGTGATTTGGTTAGTTGATTTTGTAGAAGATAGGCTCTGGCTCCCCTATATTGGATAAAGTGATTAGAAAATGGATGGATTTTGTAGAGAACTCTAATAAATTTTTATCAGAATGTAATGGCTCTATAACTGAGATTAAAGATTATTAGCAATGGAAAGGCCAAATGTGTTTTTTGAACATACAGTACCTTTATATTGAGAGATCTAATTTACTTTGAATATATAAAAAGTTAGCAGCCACATACAGTGATTTTACCCTTATTAGCATTAATCAACATAATATAGCTTGCAAAAACAGAATTTGTGTAATTTGTGTATGTATCATACAGCTTTAAGAGTTCTGGTATTTTTTAACAGCAAGCAAATCACTCTGAATGATAGGAATGTGGACATTAATTAACTCTGGGCATTTGACAATACTAGACAACATCATTCTATAGAAACTCTGCTTTGAGATTATACAAAGTAAGAAGCCAAAGACATTAGTATTTCCTCTAATGGGGATCTTTAGGTTTACCTGTGAAATGAGTATGTTTGTGTACTATATGTATAACTATATGTAGACAGACAGATGTTCCTAATTTTCTGATGGGTGCCTTTGATAGAACAGAGATACAATTACTGATATTAAACTCAGTTTACATAGCTTGGTGAGAATAAATTATGGATTTTTTTATTCATTCAAGGTTGTAATTTAGAAATGCTTACAAGGTGTTGAAACAATTCTTGGCACACAGATTTTCCTTGGCTTCAGTAGTTGCAAGGCCGGATATGTGCTCTGCAGTTGGAGGCATGCCCTTGATGAGGGCTGTCAAAGTGTTTCTGAATGCAATGCAAAGTACACTGCTGCCCAAAAGCCATCCTCCAGATCAATAGCAAAGCTTTCAGTCTTGCAGCAGAAAGTCTAAAAGCTTTTTACCAAGCGTTTACTCATAAAACATAACAAATGCCTTCACAAGATAAATTTCCATTAATATACGCTGCAAGTTTGACATTATTCCGTGAACGCAACATGAGACCCATAGCAGGCTATAAATAGGTTTTAATGGCAGACTCATTAATTTGTTAGTTCTCTTTGACTAATGTTGTAAAATATAGAGTGGCACCCTGCCCTTTAAACAAGTGCAAGATACCCTTTGCCTTCTGTCAGTTTGGTAGTCTGCCCCTTAATTGAATTGAAATTTAGTTCCCTAGTGTTCTCATTTTCATACCAGAAAACCTTCTTTTACAAACTCAAAGCCAGTGAACTTTAGGTGACACCAATACATTGCAGTGATTAATATCATTCAATATGTGTGTTAAATAAAACCTTTTTAACTACAGTACTTCATATAAGCACAGTGAGCTTATAAAGTTTGTTGGCAACTTCAAACCATTGTCATTTAAAATGCAAACTGTGGAGGAATACAATTTGCTATACACACAAAATGGAATGCTTTGGCTACTGATGGTACACATCTGAAGAAGCTATAGACATGCAACATTATTACAGCTTGTGATCATGATGCTTTTCATGCATATTGTACACCACTGATGCTGTTTTCCTCTAGTGTGGACTTTCAAGGGAACATGTTCTATATGTTGAGTTTAATTTTAAATTACTATGAGAAAAATACAGGTGTTCATTCAGGTTTGTCAGTGAAATTAACCTGTTGGTTATGTTATGTTTAGTTATGTTATGTTTGCATAAATAGTAAATAGTTATGTACTGTAGGCATTTGTAACGTTTTCTCTTAAATACTGTATATAATTAAACACACACAGTTATATGTAAAGGAACAAGTAATAGGTTTATTCCATGCTGAAAAAAGAAGAAAGAAAACACAACGTTTCGGCCGTGGAGCCTTCTTCAGTTATACAGTATGTAGACAACTGTAGAAAATAAAATAATTCTAATACCAAGCTACATTCCATAAACTGTGGATTTTATACTTTCACTGAAATCCCTTAATCTAAAATGGGATGTGAAAAATTTGGGAATACAGAATCTTTCATTTTTATTCAATCACTGTAACTAAAATTTTGTATAAGAATATATTAAAAATTACAAATATGAAGAGGGCATTTGGTTCATTAATTGCATTTGGTTGGTTGCTTGGTTGCATTAATTGATCTAATAATCTCATCCTTCTTCATGAAGGAAATCAGAGGATGAGCTCCATAAAACACTTTGGTCCCAGCACCCACAAAACTGTGTGTAAAAAAGTGCCTTATTCTTCATATAAACACACATTTTTATCTGATTTATACAGTATAACATCAAACAAGATGAAAAGAACCATTTATACTGTAGATGCCCTCTACTCGTTAGCTGAGAGTTTGAGGATTTGTGGGATGGGTTTAGGACAACGTGTAGCATCTAGGTCTCAGAGGACAACAGCAACTTGCTTGTCCAGGTTCTACAGTAGGATACAGTATTATCTGGAAACCTGCTACAAAGCATACCACAGAAATACAGCTTCTATTGCTTCCAAGGGTGGCCACACATGCTGCTGTCCTGTGAATTGCACAGTACATGCCCTGTAGATCACCCTGTTGATGTCTGCAAGATGGATTTGTGTGTTACAGTTAAATAAATCACAATTAACGCTAAAAATATTTTGCAATTCTAATAACTTTTAATACTAAGTTGGACTGTAATAACTTTGTGAGTTTGTTGCAGTTATATTTTGATGCTCAGCAATACCTTTTGATATTTTGATGGTCAGATATACAAGTATTTAGCTTTCCTGTGATATCTTCTTTTCAGTTCTTCTGCAAATCAAAACACTGTATTATACAACGTAATGTAAAATTAACTCTACACGTGATACCAGTTTAGCAGTATTTTATACAAAATCACATTCTGAAAGGATCCATTATCTGCAGCGCTGCTAAGATCAATCATTAAATTCAAAAGAAAGTTAAATACCCAGGGCTAGGTAATACAATAACTGACATTTTACTTTAAATAGTCTTTATCCCATCTTTAAAATTATTACACTGTAGTTTAGTCACTTTTTCTGTTTCTTTTCTCTTCCTAGTAGAAAGGAATGCAATACATTAGCTTACATTCAAATGACTGAAAAAGTATATGATCCATATACTGTACTGTGTATGCACATTCCTGTAATCAACATTTCAGTTCGCTTAGAATTAATATAATGACAATAATAATGGCCCCCACCTTGAAAACTGCTGGATACATATTTGTGACAGGGTAGCCTGTCTCGCCTGTCTCTGCGTACATAAAGAAATGGTAAGTGTGGAATACTCTAAAGGCCATTACTGTAATTTTCTGTAATTTTGTGTGGCCATATGTGATACTATGAAGTAATAGTGGTACTTAAATCCTTTCCCCCAAACACTCACTGCAATATTCTCACATTCTTGTTGTGTCGTGTTAAAAGCTTGATGTCTTTATTAAAAGATGAAGCTTGGCAATGGAAATGTTTTTGCATTTCTATTAGTATATTTTGTTTATTAAATATTATATAAATATGCCTAGTCCCTTTGTTGTATTATTTTGAAGAAAATAAATTATTGTTTTGAAATTTAAGATCAGCATTCAGAGCAGCTTTTGATGAAGCCAGGTCCCAGTTGTTTGGCTGGTGACAATACCCCTCTTACATTTGAGGTTATTAATGTGATTTGAAATACAAGTTATTTAAAAGCAAATCCATAATGATTTCCCTTCATTAGAATGCATTAGACAAGGTTTCTGATACGTAATACACTAGTAATACTTTTGCAATTCTCTTTATGGTCACAATGAAAGTGCGATTTTCAGTGACAAAGTGGTGCTGGAAGGTGTCAAGAAACATGCAGACTAAAAATGTAAAAGAAGAAATTAATGTATTACCTAAGAAATTAAATGGCCCTCCATTTCCAGCTGGTGATGCACTTGTCCAGCTTGACACTGCCATGACAGCAGTGTTTAATTCTCTTTGTATAATCATATTATTCTAAGGTAGAAGTGGTACATATAGCTCAGCTTTCACTTTCTTTTATACAGACAAAAAGGAGAGTGCTGTTATTTTTAAATGGACATTCCTTCATAAAAGATTTATTATGGAAAGTCTAAATTAAAATAAATTAAACAGAATGAATGTGACTGCAATTGGAAATTTCAATTTTCAGCTGGATTGTTTTTTTTATCTTGACACAAGGCTTAATATGTGCCCTATAGTGTTACTATAAAATGTTTTTAAATGCCTTTATCATTAAATAACACTAAGAAAAGGTCTCATTCAGTAGAGTATGGATACCTTAGTTGAATAATATCTTCTTTTCTGGGGTATACATTGTACAGAAATTCATCTGATGAGTCTATATACCTTCATAAATTTTGGCACTGAAAGCAACCAGCAGTAAAACAATTTCAAACCTTAAATCACATTGCCTCTCAGGCAAAATATAGTCATTACCTCTTGGGAAGTGTATTCCCACTGCCCTTTTTATGAACACATACTGTACCAAAATTGCCCATTCAGATTCATCATATCAACTGACTCTGCAAGGTCAGGCTGATGAGGCAACTTGTCTACTCTTTTGTCTTCCTGCCCTGTAGTAGCACTGTCATTCCTCATCTCTTGAACTGTGTTTCTTATATCTCCAAATATAACATAGTGATGCACACCATCAGAAGTGCTTCCCAGATAGCCAGGTTCAACCCAGTGCTGCAACCCAGTATTGATAATTGTCTCGCTCCTGTTCAGTGCTTCTTAGTTCTCTTTCTCTTCTGACATTGTTTTTGCTAGAAAACGTAAGAAGTGCTTTCAGGACTCTAGGAATTTACCACAATTTCAACAGAACTCCTCCCAGAGTTTCACTCGTTGAAACTATAATAACTTTTGTTTAATTTTTGACACTCCGCTATTAAACTGCAATATTTGTCTTGACAGGATGGAGCCATGACAACCATGTCCAGACATCCAAGGCTCCAGGGTTTCAAGCCTCATTGAGTCTGGCTTTGGCCTCAACACTTGGTTTTTGAACCATGTCTGTGGAGCCTCAAGGAAACTTCATGCCTCTGCGGCTTCCTTCTTGAGGAGACATTTTTCTGTGTTTTGAGCTCTGATATGATAATTAGGTCCTTGGATTGGATGGATGCAAGCTCAATATAGATCTCTATTAAGTCTCATAAAAATTTCAAGACATCTCCCTTCTGGCATTCTCTCCTTTATACCCTTGATCCACCGTGTATGAGCCTGGTGACTGAGATAATGAGGTATCTCATGATTCCAAGCATTATTCCCTGGTACAAATTAGGTGTAGACCCTACTCCCGCCATTTGGAATTTTACAGTCAAATCTCTCATGGTTACAATATAGTTAACTATGGTTTACTATACTAAATTTAGTTACTTTATTAATAGCATGGGAGCTGGTTTATATTCATAATGTGATAGTTCCATTGTGGCTTCTCTGTAGTTATTGTGCTCACCAAGTATAAAACATAGTTTAACAGTTAAGATGTTAAGATTCAATGCATATGCCATTTAAACAAAAGTCTAAAGTCATGTTCTGTGGTTAAATTGTGGACCTTAGTGTGATAGTCACGGTTCCGCGTGGGGTCGTGCCCCCTGCTGCCCGTTCCGGCCCCCACACCTGGGGCGCGAACCCGAGTCTCCGGCGTAACGCAACAGGGCTCCAACCGCGTGAGCTAAAGGAGACCTCCCTCAGCCCAGGCAGCTGAGGTCCCTGCTACGCGCAGTGAGGGCGCTGACGTCACCACACTAGCTCCGCTACATTAGCACTTAGATCCAACAGCAGCAATGGATGAATCTTTTGCTGAATCTTCCACTTTATTAATCAAGTCATTGCATTTTATTAATTCAGTATATCAATTGCTATATGAATATTTTTTTAAATTAGGTATGTTACACAATGGCTCTCTCAACCACATGATTGGGATTCCTGAAAACAGTCATATAGTGACATGACCCAGACTTGAACCTTTTATTGTAGATCTTAATCAATGCACAAGCAAGTGTCTTCATCAGTTGAGCCATCTGGGAAGCCTGTGTTAGTCAGCTTTAACTTCAGTCAGGATAGGAATGACTAAACAGTTGTCTCTCTTTTTCAGAGAAACATGCTTCTTCCATACTGATGAAGTGAGATAAGCAATATTTTTTACTGCATTTAGCCAGCTCAGCAAAATTCTCAAATTCCCTGTCATTAAACAAGGCACTCTACTGTACTGTAAAGAAATGTCCAAGAACAATAGATATTTATACACCTGAAATATTATATATCATGTAGTTTTTAACAATAATTAATATTAATATGAGTTATTTTTTTAACAAAGAATGCAGAATAACAAAAAGTAGTTAATATTAGGATAAATTCTTGTATACAATGTAGAATTGAACAAAATTACTATGAATGGACAACCATTTGAAGAATTATTCAGGCACTGCATGACAAGTTCTTGATGTCAGATATACAGTAGCTCCTTTAAGGAGACAAGAGAGGCAGCTGTTCCTTAAATAAAATGTTCACTGTATGGGACAACTTAAATTAAGTTATATTATGCTATTATTGCAGAATAATATTGCAGAATTGGTAAAATTGTAAGAAAGGTTGCAACTCAAAGTTGAAACATTTTACTAATTTAACTATTTGTTTCTTTGCCAGTAGATATTTGATGTGAGGATGTCATGCAGCCTGTTATTTTTAAAAAGAAACCATGCAATCAACTTCAACAACATCCCAGGATAGCTTATTCCAGACTCACGAATCAGGTAAACCTTTCAGTAAATAAGAACAGTTATGAACTTTGAGAGGATGCAGCCATGTAGGATGAACATCAAATCTCACATCAGTAGAAAACTCACTACAGCACATTACAGTCCTGGGTGGTGTACAGAATTAATATCTCTGGATGTATTTTTTTAATGTGTGTGGGATGTTGGGAAAACTAGTTTTTTTGTCCATATATTTAAAACGTACATGCTGGTGAGAAATACACTTTATCAGATAGAGAATTTTTTTTTTTTATTAAGGTATCATCAGATACCTACAGTGCATAGCATGGAATAAACTGGTCTTAAAAAGTCCAGAATGCAGAATGTCCTGATTTGGGACACAGCACACATGGATTCATACCAAGGAAGTAGCAGGTAGAAAAAGCAGAAAGTATAAAACTCCACAGAGACAGTCACCCTGGAAACTTCATTGCTTGAAAAGAGCTATCAGTTTGTTTCTTTCTAGCTGGCCTAGCGGTTGTTTTATTGACAGTTTTCTTTTCATTACACCTCAAAATGGCATTATACAGATAATAATCATGTTTACAAATTGCTCCAAAGCCAAGCTTTAGACACAAAAAGCTTTTGGTTTGTGCTTCTTCACATGTGAAGAATTATAAAACCCCCAGTACCTCCTTACTGCGAGGAGACAATGTAACCATCAAGGCACAAGACACTCCCCTGTTATATCAAAAAAGTTACTCTAAAAGCTGAAAACCCTTCAGTGTCTTTAGTGTTCAAAGAAGCAAATGATTTTAAAATCTGTCATAATATCAACTACTAAGAAGAAAAAAAGGGCAGCTACAGAAACAAAAATCAAACCAAGACCAAGGGATCTAAAAGATGCAAAATTAATTATGCAATCTAATAATAAAGTTTCTTAACACAATTAGAAAATGTGAATGTGTGTGACACCTCATCTGAGAAAAAATAAAATAAGCAATAAAGCGACAGTTAAAAATAAAAACAGCTCTGCTGCTGTCCAAATGGTCATGCTGTGAAATTAATAGCTTTCTTTTTAAACCAACAGCACATCTCTAAGGCTCTGACTTGTGTAATGAACTATAAAGCAGTTTCACTAAAAAAATCATGTTTGAATGACTATGATCATCACAAGCCCTGTGATAGTTCTAGTCATGAATGACAAGAAAATGAGTAGAAGAATAATTTTCCCTGAAGTCAATAAATCTTCTTGATGCGATTATTCGGTCTGTGACAAAAGGCTGTGACAGTATTTAAAATGTCATTAATTAGACTACCATCACATTTTAGCCATTTACCTGGTGTTACACAAGAAGTGTACTCAAGCTAGCAAAAGTGAGAATCCTGCCTCAGGGGGAGTAAAGAAAACCAGTAAGATAAAAACAATCTCCAGGAAGCTTGGAGAGAGTAAGGGACTTTAAGATCCACTTAAATGGAAGCCGATTAATATGCAAATGAGGCACTTGTTAAGCACATCTTTACAAAGATTAGTGTTGCGTCAAAAATTAATGCACAGAAAGCAACACTGAACATCTTTTCACTGTTCCTTCAAAATATAAAATAATAAACAAAAACATTTTGTACATGAAAACGGGTGTTTTTTCTTCCTTGTGATGATGAATCTGTATGCTTCTTTTACCACTAGGGCACACAAGGATTTTCTGGCAGGGATTCATTTTTTCTTTCTGTCTGTCTCTCTCTGGCTGTGGTCATCTTGGATAAAGATGGTAAAACTCCTTAGACTTTTTTACACCTGCTGCTTTGAGATTATTGCTATATAAAATAAAGTAGTTCAGGTGGGTAGCTGCGTCAGCATGCGTAGGCTGCAAAGGAACAAGTAATAGGTTTATTCCATGCTGAAAAAAAGAAGAAAGAGAACACAACGTTTCGGCCGTGGAGCCTTCTTCAGGTGACAAGAAGGCTCCACGGCGGAAATGTTGTGTTCTCTTTCTTCTTTGTTTCAGCATGGAATAAACCTATTACTTGTTCCTATATAAAATAAAGTTTATTATTATAACTTCTTTAGTTTTCCAAAAATATTGACACAGCTACAAGGTATTATGACAGTTAGTTTTATAAAAATACAATGGTTTCCTAATGTTCACCTTTCCAGGAACTTTTATTTGAACATGAAAAAGAATCAGTCCTCAGTGGTTAGAAAGAAAATTATATTATTATTATAATGGTATAAAAAATTAAATATATAGCATGGAGCATTCTGTCTTATTTTAGCCTGACCTGATAAGAATCACTTCACATAAACAAATTTGGACACTTATTTAAAACAAACAATAGGTTATTGAACCAACACCAAAGACAAAATGCTCAATATACATGATAATATTATTCTAAACAGTCCAATTCTTCATTTTAAATCTCACAAAAAAGCAAACTTTCTTCTTATGACATAGCAATAGCTCCAGCTTCTGTTCCCCTTCCTTCCCTGAGGAAATAAAACAATACTTTTGTGGCTAACAAACCACAGTGTAGTAACTGTTCAAGGAGACTAATAGATTGATTGCCTGGTATGTGGGAAAGTGCCGCTGCTAATTTTCACATACTACTCTCTTATCATATCAGACTCACCCAGGAAGACATAACCAACCTCTTCGGTGAGGTAGGTGTAGGTTTATTGATTTTTGGTATATACCATGCTTGGTTAATTAAGGGCACACTGGAGGTTAATGGGCGTTGACATGAAACATGCAGTCTGCAGAATGAACATAAAACAGTATGAAATCTGCAAGGAGGTAATTAACTGTAAGTAAAACAGAAATAAGTCTTTCCAAGTGGTTTGTGTGATAGAGTAGGGGTATAGACATGATTCACAGCTTTTTTTGCATTTTAAAACTTTGGCAAATGTCTCACTTCCTATGGTGTTACCAATTTGACAACTTAGATTGGGCATACAAAATTAAAGGAAATTGAAGTTCCAGGTTTATTCGTGTGTGGGTGTGTGGGTTTAAACAAAAATATAAATGATGGTATTACCAGGCACATTTGAATCTTAGTAGGCAGAACTACTAGCAGGCAACCCATGATGCTTCTATTACAGAGTAAAATTACAGGGAGTTAACAAAAATAATTGTCGCCATGACAATTTATTTGCAGTAATAACATTAAATAAGTAATTGGATTTACTGTGATGTTAAAAAATTGAATTTTCAACACCTTTCCTTTACTGTGATAGAAAAGATCAAGGAAGGGGTGAATCCCAATCTTGTTCTGTGGGGCAGATTGATGAATCAGCTGTTTGCTTACCATTTGCAACATTCTGTGACACCTGTACTGCACTGGAGGAGCTAGCCGCTGCAGTAGTTAATCATTGATATGATATGTACAGCATGTATTTCCTGGGAGCCCATTTAATAAATGTTTTTAAGCCAAATATATCTCTTCACAGTATATGCATCATGGTCAATTTAGGGGACTAAATTTTTTTTTAAAGTATTTAGTTATGGCTTTGTAATGAGTAGGACAATCTGAAGTCAAATGGGTGCTGAGATGCCAATCCAAGGTTAGCATGAGGATTTTGAAATGATCACTTGCAAAAGATTCTGGCTACAGAATTCCGGACATACTGAAATTTTCTCAGTGTGCACTTAGATACTCCAGTGAGTATGGACTCAGTAATCAATTTGAGAGAAGACGAAAGTGTTGACCAGTTTTTCAGCAAACAGTTTGCGACAGCATAGTATGTAGTCTGACAATATTTCTAAGATAGAAGAAGGATGTTTTATGGTTTGTTGCATATGTGGGTCAAATGTCAAGCCTGGATCAAATATCAAACCCAAGTTCTGCAGTTTAGACTGAAATTCAAGTACAGTGCCATCCATAGATGGAGTTACTGCATTGGCTTTACATAATTGATGAGAGGTGCCAAGAAACATGACTTCAGTCTTGTTGCAGTTTAAATGAAGGACATTTTGAATTATCCACGTTTTTTATGTCAGAGATGTAACTAATATAAATGTGTTTCTTTTATTCCAGCATTGTTAAAATTAAAAAAGACCACTATTAATAAATAGTGAAATATAAAAATGTGAGAAATGATCAAATGCATACAGTATGTTTGTAGGTGTGTAGGTTGTGTGCATATTCAAAATAATATCATTTAAGTTTGTATTAGTCTCTTTTTCAATGTTCTAATTAATTTTAAACTGCTTACATTCTTAATCCATTTCAGGTATGCTGTGTGTGAAAACCTCAAAAAGGACTCAAGTTCACAATCGGTCACTTACGTTTTATGCAAAAAAAGATTATTTTCAAAATGAAATTTCTTTTTAAATATTTTACCAGTTCAATGAAAAACATCACAAGTATGTTTAGGTAGTACAGTGTTAATCAATATTAGTTACAATATGTCCTTTCTTTATTAACATCATGATGATCACAGTTACTTGAGTCACGTATAGTGTTCTTTTTCTCTTTAATGATTTAGGTCAAATTTACAAGTTTATTAAATTTAGATATTTTAACTAAGTTATGTTTAAAAACTGTCACGGACGTCCAAAGGGACTAACCGTGGGGAACAGGAGAGCGGAAAAGACCCATATGCGTAGCGGCGAGACGGGAAAAAGGCCCGGGCTCATTACTGCAAAGAGTTCAGGAATGCCGTATAGAAACCTATGCCCTCAGGGAGCGGACGTGGGGCGCCCTGGTGCTAGGCGGGTCTCAGGACATCCGAACATCAATGCTGAGCGAGGACAGAGTGCAAGACCCGGAAATATATAGCCCAAGGGAAAGAGAGGGACCGAAAGGACAGCAGACCAGAAACCAGGGACAGGACAGAGAAGGAGCGCCCTCTGGAAAACAAAACAGAAACAAAGAGGAAACAAAAACATAGCTGGAAAGGGTCTGACTTTAAAAAATCTTCAAATTGTTTTGATGATTTTGATGAACAGACTCATAAACTGATGAATGATGAATGCTCATAAACTGGTTACGTCACAGGTCTTTAAAAAATATAATCGAATGGTAAAGTTATATCAAAACAAATTAGTCTACTGTTCAAACATAATTCCTTTCTATTAATTTAAAAATTGTAATTTTGAAAACAGTACTGAGCACAACACCCCACTACAATACTATTGCTGCAATTATTATATTGGCATGCTAGTTTATCACAATAACAGCTAATCTCCAAAATTCAAACAAATATTTTTTTAAAAAATTCTAATATACAGTATGTACAGTATGCACAAAATATATATACAAATCACATATTCCACAATATTGTTATACCCATCCCTCTTGTTATAGGTTCTATATCTAGTTTTTTATGTTCTTGACTTTGAATGATTCAGTTCCTCCTCAACACCTACAGTATTTATAGTCTAGAATTGCTTTGAGAAACAACCTTCATGAAATGGCTTTTAAAATGTAAATGCAAGAGTGCAAATGTAACGTGCTATGTGTTATCATTATATTTACTTCATGAGAAAATGTTCGTGAGCTGATGCCTCAAAGGTTCTGCCAGTCACTGTTCTAACCTCTAGTGCCAAAATCCTGCACAGTGCCTATTTCCAATACAAATTTCCAATACAAACTTACTTTTCCCATATTTTGAGCTTGATGATCAGGTAATAAGATATAATTTTCCCTAGTGGCTTGCCCCATGCCAATAACTGTTGGGATGTCCCTGAGGTAACCATGAAGGTTTGGGGAACATTAGGGAAGACCAACAGCAGCCCACATTTGATGAGAAGCAAGTAGGGTCCCATCATCTGGCCACTCAATTCCTGTGCAACACAAGGGAAATCTCAAAGGAAATGTGGTCATAACCCCTCTTGGTGACTCTCAGGTGGTCTTAAAAGGGTATTGTACAATGATGGAATGATGGGTGATGGCTTTTTCAGCTTGTCTTTGTAGAGAGCATAGGAAGAGCTTAATGAAATGTCAGAGTCTATGTGGACAAGGTTATTGTGCATGTTCAGTATTGGGGCAATGTTTTTTTTTTTCAGTGAGGATATGATAAATAGTTCCAATACAGGGGAAACACAGCAGACAGAAAGGAAACAATAATGAAAGTGATCAGATGCTATATATCTTCCATGTCCTCGCATTAGTGTCAGTGCTGAAGAGGAAGGAAAAGTCACTATAGTTCTCATTAGAATGTAATATCTTCAGGTAATTCCTAACAAATACACGTTGGCTTCTATACACAATAATTTGACATCCTTCTCACTTTTTATGCTATGTAACCAGCTCTGAGACTGTACCTTTTAGACTTTAATTAATGAGCCAATGACTAGTCTGCTACTGCACTGTGAACATTTGTGTGAATGAAAATCTATAATTGACAAAATGACTTTGCAGTAACTCATGGTTGAGGACACACTATTGAAAGGGTCAGATCTGTAAATTGTTGAAGACTATTACTTTTAATCTTGATTCCACCAGACAGAAAATGTTATTTCTGTGTGTTATTAACAAAAGAGTAAATCTTTTCTCCATTGAGCCATTATTTGTTTGGAATTAAATAAAACAAGGACAAAAAAGAAGCACAGAAGTTAAATATTCTGAGAGAAATTCTTCAGAGAATCATGAGATGAGCACGAAGGAGCAGCCTGACAGAATGGGCACCAGTGTTGACAGGTGTTGAAATAGTAATGAAAAGTAGACTGCTGCACTGTTAATCTACTGAGATTCTGAGTAGAATAACTCAACTGTAGACCAAAAGAAAATAAAAAAAGAGACATTCTCTTGCTGATCTGAAGCTTCAGTCTTTATTAGTGGATGTTGGATAATATGAATCTACTTCAGCTCCAGTTGTTGAATATTTATAATTGAATTTATGAACTGAGTCTATTTTATATTTTGGTAAGGAATGAAATATGAACTAAGCATTGCTTGAGTTGCCTGGGTTCACCTCTGGGCTGTTATCTGTGTGGAGTTTGTATGTTCAAGTGGGTTTCCCCCGGGTGCTCCATTTTCCTCCCTCAGTACAAAGACATACTGGTACATTAATTAACTTCTAAGAAAATTGTTTCTAGTGTGCCTGTGTGTGTATTGCGATGGGCTGGTGTCTTATCACTCATTGGCGGGGATAAGTTCAGGCTCCCATGCCACCCTGTACTAGATAAAGCAGTTAGAAAATGTATCAATGGATGAAATATGAACATTTGGAGAAAATGCCCTACTAGTACAGAAGGTCAAAATTCTTAATGTATTTTTCTTTGATTTTATGTTGTTGCTTTGATACATACTGTATGAATTTAGTGACCATCCATTTTCAACCATTCTTTCTGGGGTTGTAAAGTGCTTTGTGTATACACTGCATGGGGAGTACAGATGTAGTTTCATACCATGCTAGTTTGAGATGAGATGGCCTGATAGACCAAAGGGAATCCTTTATTAATCCAGACTTTGCTAACTGGAGTGCAGAGTGATGGGAAATAAGGGATCTTTTGTTAAAAAATATAAAAATTCAATGTAGGGTCAGGCGTACCCAGGATACTTTTGTAGCATTCATAAAATGTCCACAAACTGTATGACCTTCATTTAAACTGTTTTCATACTACAACTGGATTCGTTTCTCAATTGTCTAGCCTTTTCCTGATCTGTCTTGGTTCACAGTTGTATGCCTTTACTGATTTCGAAAGACACTTTTGACTTTACTTACTAACAAATATCGTAAAAATCCCAAAATACTTCTACATTTAATTGACTGAAACTATAGCCTCATCCTTGACTGTTTTGGAATTATAGTCCTTGTTCTCTGAGTAAACGCCTTTCATGAATACATCTTTGCAGAACATTATGTTTCTCATGGACAGTTTTTCTGTGTTGTTCTACAGCCATTCTCTGTTGTTCATTTAGTTTAAGATCATTGGGTGGCGGTCAGTTATTCTTAACTGTTCCGATATATACACTGCCTTCTTTTGCCAAGTTTGCATTTGATAAATTGATACATTTGCCTAAACAAAATCTACCTTGTGTTGTTCCAGGTATTCTTTTTGGGATGGATATCACACGACCTTTGTGTAAGAATAGAAGCTTTTGGTAAGAGTTATATTTTCTTACCACTTTACAGCAGAAGACAAACTCCTTTTCTGGTTCTTGTCCAATTATTTAAACTTGAAAGCAATTTGATTCTTCTCAATTAGATAAGATGTATAATCTGCAGGATTATTAGAGCAGCAGGTACTGCATTTCAAAACTGAGATGTGTACTATAAAGCCATGGATTGCTGCAGTATGTGCTGCTTAAACTTTCAAATTCAAATATTTCAATTTGAAATGAAGAGCTGAAAGGAAGTGGCAAATCAGGATCAGGACAATCAGACTTTAGTTAATATACTCATTCTAGGCAGGATACAACTACTTGCAAAAGAACTAGGAATGAAGACATCCTGTATAAATGAAAACTTGTATAGCAGTTGATTGTATAGTGAAGCATTACTGTGTACAATTCAATAAAAGTGGTTATACATAAGCAGTACAGCTGGTGGCAAAATACATTGAACAACTTTATGTCATATTGGCAATCACTCACACATCTGTTCTGTAGCATTTGTACATCTGCAATTTACATTGTTTTGTGCTTTCAGATTGTTTGCCCATAAAATAATGTGTTAATACTTTTTATCTACTTAAAATAATATTTTTTGTATTTATATTTCTGCATATCTTACTGAACCTGCATACCAAAATGGTAGATTGGAGATAGGGCTTACATTGTCTGCTGTCAGTTTTTTTATTTTCCCACTTTTTTGTACTTTTCAGCAAAGATTGTATATTTTATGAACATTTTTTATCCATTTTAAATTAGGTAAAAACAACAGCTACACTCCTCTCAAGGTTATTAGTCAAAGTATCCCCAAGTTCAAATTAGAAACCAGCCACTAAACACTATTTGCTAAGGATCTTACCAAAGACCTATAGTGATATGAGGTTTTTAAACAGAAATTGTAACAGTAAATTGCAAGATGTGGGAATCCTTAACAATTTTAAGGAATGAATCAAACATAATTTACAGTCTTACACATGTCCTCTTCTTAAAAGATATCTAAATATTACGAGAGTGAATGCTGCTGCTCTGTCACTTGAACAATTGTAGGAAGACAATAGGTCAGGTGACTCTAAAAAAAAACAGGAAGCTTCCTGTGTCAGTCTGTGGATGGCTGCTGTTTGAGGGGCACAGTATGGTACTACTGCATATATGCTTGCCTGAAGGAGGATTAACCTGGGACTCTTCTTTGTGAGTTTCTGGGAAAGGTTTTTAAAACTTTGTGAAGAGTCTCAGAGAGAGTGAATTGTTTGTTTTTGTGGCTGATAAGAAGTGTAGCTGCTCTTCCTGCGTTATAAAGGGACTTCATCAAGAAGTTTAGGCAGGAGTTCAATGAAAAGCTAAGGCTTTTGTTTTGATTTGGTTGTGGTGCTATGACTTTTCCCCGCACTGTAAATAAATTGCACTAATGTGTCTAAACCTCACAGCTGTGTGATTGTCCATTTAATGACCTGGACCCAATTTTAAAGATCCTGTTACAATATGCCCACAGATATCTCTAATATACAATACACAATTTGTTGATATAAAACAAAAAATATGCATAACAAACATTATAAAACAACTGTGAAATGTTTTGCTGTGATATGAATGGCTTATCATTCACTCAAGGATTACAAGTGGAATAGTTAATAAATCCAGAGTTAAAAATACAACAAGTATAACCTACCTCATAGCTTTTATCAGTGTCATATAATTAGATCACATTCATATTCTTAGATACAAGTACAGTAAATATGCATTTTATGGTCATGAATTAAACATCAAATGTATTTGGAATAATAGTTCAATTCTCAAGAATTATAATGTGAAAAAAAAAGTTTTATACTCAAAGATCTGTTGGCTGAAAAACCTTGAATTTAAACTTCCCACTGAAAAGACAGAGCTTGCCTGGATTGGTCCATGGTCCGACTTGGTAGCTGCTCATTCTGTGCAGGGAGAGTCCCAGGTACAGAGTGGAGAGAAAGAAAGAGAGCTTTGCCAATCATAGCTGGAAATAGCCCTGCCAAAGGTTAAAGTTGCAGAAAGAATATCTGGGGCAGAATTTTGCACTTTACTGACTCACTCTGTCGGGCTGGCGTCTTGGGGGAAAAGTTTAGGTTCTGACTTGGACTGCTTGCAGTGGTTGGAAAAGTCAGATTGCCAGTTCAGTTGACGAGCGATGAGGAGCCAATGAGTTAACCAAAAAAAAACAGCTGGGTGCTACTGTAGCTTTTAAGGTGCGACATCACAGCTTGTTATGGATTAAGATGCTATCAGGTACCTACCCTACAGATCCCTTATAGGTTGATGGTTATAAATCATTAGATGGTTCTGCATTGGATACAACTTTACAGCGTCTCTTATCAGAGATGCCTCTTACCACATTCCTCTTCACTTAAAGAGAGGCACCAAACTGCTTGTCCAAGGCAACACAAAGATTATAAGAAATTTATAATATCACTTAGTTGTTAGTGAAATAATATAGATTGGTTAAACACTTTGATTGGAGAATTTAGTAAAGCACTATATTATTATGTATTAATGCTACAGAACAGGAGAAAAATTAGATGTTCAGTAATTCAATCTATCCCAGTAACTTAAAGGTGGAGAATGAGGGATAATAAAATTCATAAATAAAAATAATTTTAATTATGGAGGATAAAGCTTGAAAAGAACTGGAAACATTTCTCCATCTGCTCAATGCACTGTCTACCCTATTAAAATATTTATATAAATATGAAATGGCATGTGAAAAAGAGTAAATCTCATTACCAAGATATTTGAAGTGTTTGCCTTCAATTTGATTGTGCCTTCAGTGGCACAATCAGACGTAGCTTTGTATTCTCCATTGCACAATTTAATTGTAATAATGCAGACCTTAAACAATTAATTTCACACCCTGATAGAGCACCAAAAGCATCAAATGGTTAGTAGATCATGCAAATATTGGGAGACACTGTCTGCAAATATCATCTACATAGACTTTATACAAATTTCAGTATAAAAAAAAATGGGAAAAGGGTAGAAAATATAGACTGACCAAAGGCCTGAGACAGAGGTTCCAAAGGCAAACAGCAGGACACCCCTGATTAGTGTTCCTAGAAACAGCAAATAAGGAAGACGGCTATGAAGGAAAAAAGAGCTGTGCTCTTTAACTTCTGTGTGTGAAATATTGTAAAAGTTAAGAAAATTGTCCTTTGCCATCAGACTATTTATTATTCTGAAAAAACTGTGGCTCTGATTTGTTATTTGTTATGCTATTTCTTTAAAATGAGAGCTTAGGTGTGATGAAGAACAAAACGCTGTGCTTTCCTACCTTATCCAAATTAGTTAATCTAATCTCTGTAGAAGTTCATTGTATCTGGATTCTTCTCTCAATCAAATTGCTCTTACCTCTAACCTGCACAGAACCAAGCAGATCTAGGCTCCCTGATCATCTTGCGCAAGAGCATTAACTGACTAACCATCACTCAATTAACACTGCTCTGGTGGAGAGGCTCCACTAAAGTGAATCAAGAGGTATTAAAGCCTCTGAATAAAAAAAAAGGTCAAAATAAAACAGAACAGAAATAAGAGGCTCACATGATTCAGCTTGCTTAACTTACAGTGTAACAGTTTCACCACAAAAACAAGTGTAATCAATTTGGGGAAATTATTTTAAACTGTAGTCTCATTATTCTGTCAAACACCTGAAACCTCTTCCCCCTCATCCCCCTCCTTTCCACCCCCATTACACCATACTTTATTTACACTTGCTTAGCAGCCATAGCAACCATGAAAAGGTCACTGCAGCCTAGAAACCACTTAACTGCTGGGAACTGGCATATTAGATTTTGTAAGAGAAATAAACCGATAACATCAGTGCTGTAGCTGATAAAAACTAATGTCCAGCAATTGCTATGAAGAGAATATGTACATACTGTAGCTTAATAAATAAACAGTTTCATATAATTCTTAATGTAGAAAAGGAGAATTCTACGAAAGTCCATTCTAAGGAAGGGGGGGGGGGGGGCATATTGGAAATCCATTGGAAATTGTACCCTGTTCATTAGAAATGTAAAACAAATCTCTGAGGTGTGAAAATGGAAAGACTGAATGGCTGTACACAACTGTAAAGTTTTGCAAGCAGGAAGTAAAGACAATAATTGTAAATACAAAATGGAAAAAATATTGAACTAAACAAGGCTACTTATGAAAAACACTTAGGTGTTTATGCTAATACATCATTTACAGTTCCTAGACGATGTGGGGAAGCAATTAAAAAGGCAAACAAAATGTTAGTATATATAGTTAAAAGCGTAACATTTAAATCTGTGTTATGTTAAATTTTTATATCACACAAGGCCTCATTTAGACTATTTGTATAACATAGGGACCATAATTGTACACGAACGTATTGCTGCTCTGGGATCAGCCTAGAGGAGGGCAACCAGGCGCATTCTGGGATTTAAGGGAATGTCAAATTTCAGTTTCAGACTAAAGGGAATGAAACTTTTTTTATTTTAACACACAACATTACCAGGAAGCATGATACAAATATTAAAATTCCTCAAAGTTCACCAAGTGAACGTCTTTAGAACCATACAGTAAAGCATAAATCACAAGTGGAAACTAAGAGGAGGTGGATTAAAAATGATAAACAGCAATCAGTTCTTTACTCAAATGGCTGTGGAAGTATGAAACCTTGCTGCCATGGTTTTTAAAAATATGCAAACATTACCAAAAAGGTCTTAGCAATCTGAAACCTGATCCAGAAACTTCAGGTGAAAGAATGAACTTCATAAGAACAGCAGTCCTGTTTTCACCAGTACTCACAACACATTTTTTCCTGTGCTTCAAAGACATAAGATTCATTTTGCAAATCTATAAAAATAGTATTAGTCATAGAAGTAAACATGAATTTCGTATTATTTTAAAAGTGCTGTTATATAACTTAATTTTACCTTTGAGATGTTTTTTTTTATATTATTTTTTACACACTATTAAAAAAACAATAGGAGTAATGTGTAAGAATGCTGAAGGGAATGCTGTTCCTCCTGAAGCAAAATTAGGTATATCAAGCTGCCTTCTTAACTTGCAAAGCATTCTCCAGAGAGTACTGTATAATTACTAAAGAAGAAATCCTGTGTAATTAGGTTATTGATCTGAAGGAACTAAATACAACAGAAAATCAGATGTGTAGATATCCAGGAAAGAAGTGTCTCATGAATGAGATAAGGTTGGTCTTGTTCTCATTATATATAGTGTGTATAGGTACTGTATTTATGACCATAATATGCATTTTATTGATGTATTTCTTTCAATAAACAAAAACAAACAATGGATTATTGCTACACTATATCTGAAAACAAAGACACCTTAGCTAAATGATGCTGAAGCTGATATCAGTTACATCATTTAACTCTGTTAAGCAAATAGTCTTTTAAAGCAATGAAGATTGAATCATTACAGTTACCCTTACAGTTACCCTTTGTTTTAAAAGAGTACTGTTGAGACATTACTTTTGAACATTGATCACATTGTAGGAAACAACATTTGCATTTATCCTTACCAACTCATTACTGGGAACTGAAGAATCTCCAGATGTTCAGCAAAGCCTGTAAAGAACCTAGAATTATAATGATATTTTTTGTGTTGCAGTACTTCTTCTTCTTTACATTGTTCTTTAATAGGTTAATCTCAGTGATTCCTTCTTATTTACACAAGAAGCAATTCACAGCTTTCATTTTGCTATGTTTGTGCAAACATGGATTAAATTAAAGGGGTTCTCTCACAAACAGAGCAGTGAAAGCACAGTTCTGTATTTTTTACAAGCCAGAAAGATAAACAGACAAATTTGAAGCTGGGATATAATCCTTCGCAAGACAATCTAGCTTCTGCACTAGTGCAAGCATCCATCCTAGGAGAATTGTCGAAATCCACTCAGAATCGAAAAGGATATAATGGCTAACTCCAGTTTAGGTGCCTGTCCAAGGCATTGTAAGATTCCACTACAATCTTTCTCTTTAAAACTTGACTCAGCCTCTTGTCCTTTAATAGAATATCAACAACTAATTTTATTTCTACAAAGAAATGTTTGACCTCCGTGTTAGGCTCATCAACTTTTTTTTAATGAAAGAATGAAAGTTTCCAGCTTTATTGATAACTCCTTCTTTCATGTAGCCCAGGTCTCCTTAAAGTCCTTGATCCACAAATAATCTCCCATCCCCTGAATTGTGTAGAAACCCTCCTGGAACTGAAATTATAAGAGTCTTTGAAATGAAAAGTTTGCTTGTAAGCATTTATTGTACTAAACAAGAGCATTGCTGGAACACTGAGGTAATATGTACTAAACCTCTCAGGTTAGGTACTGATCACCACACCATGGTTTCTTATGTAGGTATACACTGAGTGTACAAAATATTAGGGGTACCTTCCTAACATTTCGGTGCACCCCCCTTTGCCTTAGAATAGCCTCAATTCATCTGGGCATGGACTTAACAAGGTGTCGAAAGCATTACACAGGGATGCTGGCCTGTTTCCCACAGTTGTGTTGTGTTGTGTTGTGTTAGCTGGTAGTGGGTCTCTACCCCAAATAGTTCATTCCATCTCATCCCATAGATACAGTATTCAATTGGATTTACATCTTGTGACGGGGCAGGACTCTGTATTAAGCTGAATTCATTGTCATGTCCATGAAACTGTTCCTGGACAATCTTAGCCTTGTGCCAAGGGGCATTATTCTGCTGAAAAAAATCCATATGCAGCTGTACAGTATATACTACTGCCATAAAGGGATGCACCTGACTGGCAGTGATGTTCAGATATCCTGTGGCAATCAAATGTTGCTCCACATTGCTCCTAGTGGCTCAATATGTGCCATTGCCACACAAACACCTCCTGTGTGGGCAGTGTTGGCCATAGGACGTGTTGTTCACAGAGAGAAAATAACACACTATGGCAAGTCAGCACGCAAACAAACCAAAAGGCCAGTTTTATTGAAGTTAACACAGCTGGCCTCAAACACTCACTGGGTCTCTTCTCAATTATCAAAAATAAATAAATTAATTAATTAATTAATTAATAAAGGAACAACCTTTTTACAATATCCGCTCACACCTTGCTCTTATTCCCAAACTCCTTACTCACCACAACCAACTTCTGACTCCCAACAAACCCTAGTGCTCACCACACCTTTAAAATAGGATTGGAGCTGTACCATTATGGATACACTAGGTGTAAAACATAAAATTCACAAGACAAACAACACATAGCACAGTAGTCTGGACTACTTGGTCACACAAATACATGAAACCCTTAACAATACACAGGACAGACATTCATTAGGTCATCTATACCTGGTTGCCATTTTTAGCAATAGCATTAGGCTCTGATAAACTCCCCTCTCAACATTCCAGCAATGGTATGTTCCACTAGCTAAGTTTCAGGCATATAACCAGTCTCCTATGTATTAATAACCTTTTGACCTTTCTGAGGACCCCTCCAAACAAGTTGGCACTGGCTTCTCCTCTCATGCAGTGCTGTTAAGAGGTAAGTTAGTGGTATTCTACACTATGCTTTGTTTCTTTAGAGCTAGTTCTCTAAACATAGTGTTCTCTACCAGTAGGTTCCCCTCCTTTCCACAACCTGCATGTGCACATGCAGGCTGAGAAACTAACAGGGTTAACTGGTGAGAACTGATGCACTCTGGTGTTTTAAAAAAACATAAGCTCCATTAACTTCTGCCACCCCTGTCCTAGTATGTTCCATTGGCACAGTGACAGACTGCCATGTCACAGCCATGAAATGGGGAGGTGAAATGGGGAACTTTCAGCCTGGAGAGATCTTTGAACCGTCACAGCTCTCACATGTATCCTGAAACAGGCTGCAAATCTTCTACAATGTAAATGGCTGGGCATTTTCTGCATGAGATGCAGATCATGAAATCATTATCTTTATGATCTCCTTCTGCATTCTCACACAGGGTTTTGGAACTCCTAATGCAGAATGACATCCAAAACCAAATACCTGTATATCCTTGAACTTGGATCACACCTTCCCCTTCTCTTAGCCACAGACTCTTGGACTCTTCTCTATTAATTTGCAGATTCCAGCTTTCCACACCTCTCCTCCTGCTCTGTGGGTTTAGACACTTATTTTCGCCTGTTTAATGCCCCTTTCTTCATTGCTCCCTGCCCCTTCTTACCTTCTCTGTCTTTTGTTATCCTGTGCTTTATTTATTTGCTACTTTCCCTCTCTCCCTCAGACCTACAGTAAAGAAGGCTCCACAGCCAAATGTAGTTTCTCTTTCTAGTTTCTGCAAATTCGTCCAATTGGTGGAGACTAAGCTCTGCGCCCTCCGGTTCACCCAGGTGTAATGAGCACGTATTTATTCAGTAACACGTATTCATTCAGTAACATGTATTAATTCAGTAAAAGAGGGGCAACAAAAAAACAGTTAAAACTGAGAAAAGTTTTTTATCTAAATTCGTTGGTGAATGCAGGTCTAGATATTTATTTTCCATTTCTCACAAAACAACTAATTAAGCTCCTCTATGAAGTAAGAAGAGCAGGGTGTGTTTCAGAAGGTCATTCATTTTTTATATAGCACTGCTTTACAGAAGCAACAGATATGGCTTCAGAATTAATTTTTTCTTTAGCTTTTGACATTTTTTGTCTTTATAAATCTTTTGTTTTTCATGCTATCAGATAATTACTGAAAAAAAACCATTTAATTGGTACTGTGGAATTCTGTTACATCTTTGCCACAGTTTATGTAATTATAACAACTCTCCCAAATGCTGTAGCAAACTATTTTTCAGGAATACAGGTATGTCAATTAATGAACATGCAAAACAAATACTTTTGGCATTAATTTGAAGTTATTATTTTGGTTACAATAAGTTAATTGGAATATAAAATGCTGTTATTCTTGTGTTTCAGATGTTTGTAATTGTCAGTCCTTAAGTAACTTTACTTGTCTCTTAAGGATCAGCATGGGTGTAGAGTGGTGAATGTGTTTGCTTTACTGTAAATAATACTCTTATCTGTCTGCAAGTGTCCCACAGTCTTAAGCACACAGAACATTAACTGGAGGAGTGAAGTGGCTTACAGGTGCCTTTAAAGTCAGATGTGAGCCAGTATTATCTGTGCCACTTGTGCTCGCATGTATCTATCTAGTAGAACCAAGTATCTCAAACTTTACTTTTGCACTGGTAATACAGTTTAAATCAATTGATTCTATTAACAAACATTTTTAATCATTTTTTACTTTAAAAGCTGCTATCAATTTTTATTCTTGCAACAGGTCATTCATTATTTAAATACAGCCCATGATGCAGTCCTGTTCCTGCTGTCTAAAAACTATTTGGCCAATTAACTTCAGACATGGTAATTATCCTTCTAATAAAATTACAATTAACATTTGATGCACTCGCTGTAGAAGAAACTTTGAATTCTGAGCATCAAGTAACCAAAGAAGGTTAGCAGAAAGAGGAGTTCAAGAGTACTATCCAACCACAGGGAGTAACAAACAGCTCTAAAACTATGTAAACAGGTGGCCAGAATATCTGCCATAAATGGTAAATATTTACAGTATTTTGTAAGGACATATCAGAGCATTTCAGAGTTTTTAGAAGCAGAATACAGGTGCAATATGAACTCACAAATAGATCCATAAAGAAGTTTATAAAAGTTGAAATCTACTCAGGTAGACTTTAATTGTACAGCTGCATCCATCTGGAATGCAAGGGGCATGTTGTCGTAGCCCCTGTGGTGTACAGAGGTGATGTGAGACACTTCATCTTATTTTTGACAGCTGTCAAATGCAAGACTGCACTACTCTGTAACACTGCCAGGTGGCGCAGTGAATACCTAAATTTCTAAAGAGCTGTGCTGCTGCACACTGGTGTGCTGTCAGTTGAGGTAAAGTGAGTATGTAAAAATGTAAAAAAATAAAATAGATTATTTTAAATACCTAAATGTAATCTGAAAATACATGATTAGTAAGATTTAATAAGTGTGTCTCAGGTGAAAAAGGGTTGAAATAGTTGCCTTAAGAGTACACTGCAGCTGTGTGTGGTTAACAGACAAATAGGTACTAAGGCAAAACAAAATGAAATGTTTATTAATAGCACCTAGTTTAGAAGATTTGTTTTGCCTTAGTACCTGTCTTATACAAATTTGTATATATTGTAACTGTTAATAAAATGGCAAATATAACTGCAATTCTACTATTGCCTAATATTACATATTGACACGTGTGTTGTACCAATTATGTGGTTTGGTGTACAGTATGACAGTATGTACAGTCATTTTCATAATGTAAAATGCAGCTGCTGTGTTGAGTTGGGTTACATTTCATTACATGTGTCTTCATAAACCCATGCAGAAATATATTTATTTGTAAGGTGTTTGTTGGCTATGATTTTTTAGATTGGAAGATCTTGTTTCTTGATTAATTCCTGCCTGATAGCAGATACTACAAATATTGGAATTCTCTGAAAGCAGAGAATATTTCTAAAGAGAATAATTGGGTTCTGTGTCTATTTACATAATAAAGATACTCATCATGCAATTTAACACCATACGCCTTTTTGTGAACTGCTGCCCATATTTTGAGTGGGGAAATGATCAATAATGAATGGAAATACTCTTCATTTTTATTGCACTTCTCACTGACTGTGCTTACTTTATTGTATTGTTGTATTATTGTATTAGTACAATACACTGTACTGTGTTGACTGCACGTGGCTGCAGTTGCACTGCAATTTCCCTCATGGGATTAATAAAGTATCTATCTGTCCTCGGATTGCTGTATGAGTCTATGCAGAAATGCAGAACATTTTGCATGTGAATACATGAAAAGTTAAAAATAAGAGACAATGTCTTTTCAAAAAGCTTTGTTTTATGATAAGATGGTTCAAATACACTGTATAGAGAAAACAATTACATTTAAGGATTACAAAGTAAAGTGTGAAATAAAATGTATAGCTTTAATCAAAACACAATACTCAAATCAGCCAAATAAATTTCATGAAGAGGCTGAAAAACTAGGAGAAGCAAACAGGAGTTATTATAACTATAATTTATCCACATGTATTGCTGTTTCCATTCATCTCAGTATATACTGAATACAATTACCTATTAATTATTAATAAAAAGTAACAGTTTGTCATGAAAACTCTGCCATGGTATTTCTGATTTTTTCTAGCTTCCAAAAACAAAACCATAAAACAAAAATATATGCCCCAGTCTCACCACTCCAGCTGAAACTACGCCTCCCAGAAAACCCATGATTCTGCTTCTTTAGGTCCTGCAGGTCCCACCCAGCCTTAGTGGTCTATAAGTACTTTTAGTACTTATGTTGGTTAAGTCATATGTTGTTTATTGCTTTATGTTTGAACTTTGCAAATTTTCAGGAAAATGTAGTTAAAAAGAGCACATCAAAGCTTTCCAAAAATAACGACGACAAGTAACCAAGTTAAAGAATTCGATGCAGACCATGTTTATGAAGAAGGTGGAACACTGTTTTGTTCCCTTTTACTTTCCACTACCACTACTAGCTATATAAATATATTATAGTTATGTTCATAAGTTAATATTGTTTACATCATTCAGAAAATTCATTGTATTTCAGTTATTTTTATTTTTTAGCTACCGAAATTTCCCTTTAGTTACATGATTCCATATTACGAAGTAGGCTTCCAGAACGTGAAAGATACAGTACTATACTTTGAAGTACCCTAATGCAACACCTTTCAAGGATTAAATCCAGGCTCCATTCATTTCATGTACGTAATTCCCTTTTCAGAAAAAAACTATACAGCTCAGTTATATTTGTAAACGGTATCTAGGCTGTGTATTTGATATTATATGTAACAAATAAAATGTTATATTTTCAGTAAATATTATTATATAATTAGACTAAGAAAAAAACATTAAATGAAACTACCATTTCTGTAACATCCAACACAACACAAGTGCCACCTAGAGATTTGTTTTGAGCAGTGAAGAGCTGAAAGCTGGTTTGCGGACAGGAATGTAGCATACTGCAGTGTGCTTTCCACTGGCATGAATTTTGCTGTGCACTCTAGATGACTGCATCTGTATATTAAAACAAATGTCATCAGCTTTTTTATGTTATATCATTTGCGCATCACTCTATAAAGCATTATGAATGTGATTATAATGTCTTGTGTAGCAGTTATGAAGGGATTATAAAGCCATTAAGGAACATTCAAATAAAGCATTACCAATTTATCTTTA
The DNA here is from genome assembly GCF_055471065.1 of Atractosteus spatula. Taxonomy (NCBI): domain Eukaryota; kingdom Metazoa; phylum Chordata; class Actinopteri; order Semionotiformes; family Lepisosteidae; genus Atractosteus; species Atractosteus spatula. The sequence goes on along the minus strand of NC_142720.1, from coordinate 24,410,362 downwards.
ACCACTTACAATATATATACAGTACACAGTAAAATATGCTTGGCAATTAATGCTGCACAGGAATTTTCAAGTTTTGCCGACGATTCAACTCAGGCGTTTGGGTGACCTAAGGATATTTCTTTTTAAGCCACTCCAGTATATCTTTGGCCTTTGAGTTTGGCCTTTAAGTTGCTTCATTCTTGATAGATCTTGATAGGTTTCCCTGTCTATTTGGATTAGCATCTATTTGCATTATACAGACCCATAATACTGTATAATGCCATCACCACCATGCCCATGCTTGACAGTAGCTGATGTAACGCTTTAAATTTAGATGAAAATCTGAACATGGAACTTTTTTTATCACAGTATTTTTGTAGTATTACTTAAAGGCTTTTGATGTAGTCTCTATGAAGGATTTGAGATTTTTTTCAGTAATGGCTTCTATCTTTCCACTATTCCATATAAAACATAAATATGTACAATCAACATTTTAGTTTTTGGTTTTTGCAGTTGTATCTGGCCTCTAACTTCTTTCACTGATAAAAACATTATGTTTTTAAGTTATAACTTAAGTTAGATTAATATTCAGGTTTTGATTGAAGTATTCATTTTAAAATGTGTATATATCAGTTCTTATTCAACAAAAATGGTCATCATTCGAATGTAATGAATACTTATTTGGGCACTGTATTTATAGTACTTAGAAGTCACCAGTCATTGTGATATACTGAAAAGTTTATACAGGGTTTAATAAGTGGGTTTTCCAGTATGGTGTGTCTCTGTAGATAAATGGTTGTTCTGGATTGTGCTGACAATGTTGTGACATGTTTGGAAGTCAAGCACTTAAAAAAACATGACCTCTTGATGGATCCAACCTTCGAATGTTTAGGGAAACATGCCCTGTCCTACATAGAAATCTGTAAGTGTCTCTTAGGTGAAAGACGAGGGACCTTTGACACAGCTCACTATAGCCATCTGGTGAGTGCACCTGACAGACCAACTTTGACCCATGTGAAGGTTGTGCAGGAGAACTGCTGAGCAGCATCTGCTAGATCTGGAAATGCCTTGGGTACTTCACATGACATGACAAATTACATTGGGCCAGTTTACATTTAATTATTCACTTGAATGCTCACTTACTTAGGGAATTGCAAGTAATTTGGGAAGGAAAATAAGGTAGTATTTTATCAGAGTTACTAACTAAAAAGAACCACTTTTCAATCACACAGTGCAGGGACAAACATTTCTGTGTTTCTGTGATAGGTTTCCAAAGTATTTTGTCAATGTGAGATGTTAAATGTTAAATTGTATATTTTAAGTTTTACATGTGTCTCTAAAGACAGGTTGTTTAGGTCATCACACCCTGATTATGAATACACATATTTAACCTAAAAGGCAGGTGTTGTTATACAGTATCTCAGTCACTGCCATTGTATTGTTTCTGAACCAAAAGAGCTCTATGGTGTACCACTGTACCCCACTGCATGGTAATGGGTACAATTAGGAGTAGTTGTATCCTCTGATACCAGTATCTGATGAGGGCTGACATTGAACACAAACTTCAGCACGCTTGACTTTCACAATTTATAAGCAAGATAACTGATGCGGGCCCAATACCCTTATTGCATTCAGTATGAGAAAGAGTTTCTGTTAGCCTAAAAACAGCAACCAAACACTGTATTATTAAATTGGGTGCAGATGGGTTTACATTTTGTTTTAATCAAGACTGTAAGGTTAAACACTAAAAAAAATAATTAGTAAAAAATGCAATTTTTCTACACAAACAATACAACTGAAGTGAACTATTGTAATGACAAGTCTTATGATGAATGGAAAATTAAGCAAATGAGTAGTGTGAAGTTAGTAGTATAAATATGCTCTACTAAATGTGAGACTATAAAATATATACTATATATATTAAGTATATATTTACTTTATGAGAAGAAAAGGTTATATGTATACAGTATATATAAAACCCAATTCAAATAGCTGTAGGTGTAATCACATTTCCCCTAATAAATGAATATCTGATATTTTTTATGTTTTATTTTAAAAGATGTATGGAGATATTGTTACGGTTATTGGAAGTGGCTATAGAGGTGTCTTGAGTAGCTAGGGACAATAGCTTCTATATCTAGTGTCAACATCTGTAGTTCTCAGGAACCTCAAAGCAAGAAAGGAATTGAAGTGTATGCCTGGGTCTGAGAAGACTGATCAAAGGAATCATCTGGTTTACCTTGGTTAATTAAATTCTGGGTAAATGATTATGATTCATCGATAGTTGAGGAACAGGGGATAAAAACAGAAAGGTAGACAGGGATAGAAAGAGCAGAGAGAGGGTAGAGCAGGAGAGAGAAGAGACAGTGAGGCAAGAGGGTTTTTTTCCCTGAAACTTGCTAAGATAACTTGCTTTTGTTTTGTTTTTTTTGTGAGGAAACTTCCTGTATAGAGAATCCCTAGGTTAAAAACATTCTTTAGTGTTAGTGTATGCATTTTTGGAATAAGGATACAGGTTTCCCATTCACTTTGTAGCACACAGGTTTATATATAGAGAGATTTAGCTCTAAGTTGTATTCTGTTTGGTACAGAAGGCAGGTTTTATCACTATTTTGGGCCTCTTTATTTATTTATTTGTTATATAGGATTCAAATATTTGATAGTAGTCTGGAGTTTTTTTGGTTGGTCAGGACATTTGTTATTGTTTGTTTAAAAATGCATCTAGAACCTAGAATTTCTTTCCCCATCCATTTAGGTCTAGAATGTACAGATGCAGCCATTCAAAATGCGCGGGCGATACCGCATTATTTTCCGGTACGCTGTACGCAGTCTACCGCGAGTTACCGGTAAATACCGCTAGCAAAATAATAGTATCCGGAATTTCCGCAAGGTGGAGCTAATAAAGCTAATAAATCCATCCTCTGTAAAACGTTTTCTCTAGTTCTCCTGCATATGTATTCGTTAATGAAGCTGTGTGTTCTGAGCCTGGATCTCTACATTTCTGTATGAACCAGCTTAGAGGGCTAAAGACAGCTTGTGTTTAAATTGAGTGTAAGGTAATTTATGCTTCTAAAGTCATGGTCAGCATTTATTATTGTACTGTGCTGTAAACTTGTTCTGTGCCTAGTCACATTATTTTATAGCGTTTTTATAGCGTTATCAAATCTGGTGGCGCTGTGTGTTAGTTTCCTGACTCCCATGTCACATGGTCTGTGATTGAATCCCATAGAACTACTGTATGACTTTATTTTTTAACAAACATTTCTTTGAAAAAATGAAACGTTTCCCTTGGTCAGAGATTAAATAAAACCTCACTCGCACCAAACAAATTTATATTTCTAAATATCACAACATGATCGAATTTAAGTCTTTTTAATAACAATGAATAGTCACCTATGCGTTACAAAATAAACATTTATATTGATTTGAATCGCGTTTTGATTTAAATCGTAAACGCGTGTTTAAATATATGTGTTTAAAGGCGATATACTGTATAAAAGCGCTGATTCTTATGGAGTGTGTTCCGCCGGGGATTCAAAAAATTTATTTTTTTTAATTGCGTATCTAAGGAAAATTGCAGTATAACTTTGTTCATGCACAAACAGTGGCATGTTACATTATAATTTGGGTGTCTCCCCTTGCCAGAAAGCTCTAAATTGCATTTTGAGTGCGGTTTTTGACTTTTTCTAAATTGCAACCCATAAATAAAGCTGATAAAGCTTAGACTAACTGTATTCTAAACTGTATTACAACGTAAATTGCAAAAATGCACTTGGAATCTGTCCAAGCCCTCCTACGAAAATTATTTAAACTGCGACACTGATCATTCATCTCTAAATAAACTTTATTTTATATAGCGTTTTAGGCGAATAGGTAATTAGATTGCTCATAAACCTAATCGCTTTTTCGACATAAACACAGCGTGATTGCTCTCTGAAAATGCTTTTCCTTTATATTTAGGCTCAGATTTCAACTATAGATCGTATTATTATAGACTTTCTTGGAAAAATGTATTTTATGTAAACCATGTTTGCTATTAATTCATTTAGGGCTAAAATACGTTTATTGTCTTCCAATCGAGTCGAGTTGACATTAGAAGCTTGCCACTCCCGGACTGTTACACCAACGCATTAGCTTGTTAAAGCGATTTAATTGAGGAGCCCAGCTACCAGTTAACACTGTACTTCCTACTTTGAAAATACCTGTGAAACCGGTTTAATTCGTCACAGCCAGCACTCCTGCAGAGAGGGGGTTGTACTCGTAAAGTAGAAGCAGGCGAGATTTCCAGCGAAAGACACCTCCTCCCCCCTCAAAAACCCAGTAAGCAGTAATGCTTTATGTTGAAAATTGAGGTGGATTTTGTTTATGATAAAGAGGATAAACTGGGATGGGAGGAGGGTTTGGTTTTGCATAAGGGGCGGGATTATGATAATTGGAGGAATTTGCGAGAGTATAATGGTTTGATATATTTGATTTTGTATTGTGATCGTTATCTATGTTTTTGGTTGGTATTATGTTTATATGGTTGTTTTTGTTGGTTGGTTGTTATTATGGTTATTAATAATACGATCTATAGTTGAAATCTGAGCCTAAATAAAAAGAAAAAGCAAGTGATTAGGTTTATGAGCAATCTAATTACTTATTCGTTTAAAACGCTATATAAAATAAAGTTTATTATTAATTTGCTGGACAGAGCGGTGAACATTATTATGCATAAGACAAAGATAACGATCCTGATCAGTTTAGAAATCTGTGTACGCTGTAAGGTTTTTACTTCTTAAACTTTTAAAATACACGTTTCGAATAGAAAGAAATCCTCTTCCTGGTACAGTCGCATGAAGAGAGAGGCGAAACAGCCCTACACAGCCCTGTCGCAGTGCACGAATATAATCATATCGTTATTAAATTCTTTAGATACGCGATTCCATATTATATTAGCAGAAAAACTTAAACTACCACTTTTTTACACGCTATTTCACATGTTAGTTAAATTTAATTTATTTATATATTATATATTTATATCTCTGACCAAGGGAAACGTCTCATTTTTTCAAAGAAATGTTTGTTCACAACGGCGACTGTCAGAAGATAGGACACAGCGGCTCAGGCACCCGCTGAATGGAAAAGGGGCACTTTAATGTTCTGTATGGCTAATACTAAAGCCAATACTAATATTCAATACTTTAATATCCTTTTCTGTATGTTTAACAATAGTGGGTACTGGCCTAATTCGTCCCTGCTCCCGTTGTTAGGTGTTAATGTGTTGTTAAGTGTGAATTTGTACCTGTTTCCCTGAGGTCTGGCTTTTTTTCTGGAAAACCATAACTCTGGTCTTGTCCAGATTGACTGTCGGCGCCCAGATCTGACAGTGCTGCTCCAGCAGTGCCAGGTTCTGGCGCAGCCTCTGTTCTGTGGGCGACAGCGGGACCAGGTCGTCTGCTCAGAGCAGGAACTCGATTTCCATAATTAATGCAGATCAGTAAATCAAGGGACAAAACAATTATTGCGCCCGGGTCCTCAATGGGCTTTGACGTGCTAATGCGTTGTTTTAACAGTCCGGGTGTGGCAAGCCTCTAATGTCTCCCGACTTTGAAAACCAAGTAATAACTTAACTATATGTGCAAACGTTTCATATGTTGCTGTTGTGGATGCCTGTGGAGTGTATCTTATTTGCCGCGCGCCCTCCCCCCCTCTTTCCCTCAATTCAATTCAATTCAATTCAAGGTGTTTTATTAGCATGGCAGATGGGTTCAATCAGTGTTGGGTATTTACTTTGCTTTGAGATTCCACTTTTAAAGGTGATATATAATTTTTTGACTAAAATAAATTGATATCTTTGTCTTCTAAGCTCTCTGTGTACAGTGGAGCCTCCTGTCCAGCCAGCACATGTCCACAGACATTCACAACAGCGACATATCATAAAACGTTTGCACATATAGTGTGCAAAAATGCACTTTATTTACTAAAAATAAGACAGAGATACTGTATCAATTTATGTTGCATTAGCCTGATTATGATTAAAAAAACACATATAATTAAACACGCGTTTGCGATTTAAATCAAAACACGATTTAAATCAATATAAATGTTTATATTGTATCGCATACTGTCCAGCCTCCATTTCTCTATAAAAATTTACTCTATTACACACACACACACACACACACACACACACACACACACACACACAATAGAAGCAGAAGCAGGGACCGTTGTCAGAAGGGAAGGAGGTGACTATTCATTGTTATCAAAAATGACTTAGAATCGATCATGTTGTGATATTTTGAAATATAAAAGTCAATTGATTGTCCATAATATCGCTATTCTATTTTTTCGAAGAAATGTTTGTTAAAAGAAAAGTCCAGCACCAGCTGGATTTGAACACACAACCCGTGAGTTGGTAAGCGGGCACGTAGACCAGTAGGCTACAGGGGAAGTCACATGAAGAGGGAGGCGAAACAGCCCTACACAGCCCTGTCGCAGTACACGAATATAATCATATCGTTATTAAATTCTTTAGATACGCAATTCCATATTATATTCCCTGTTAATCAAATTCTAAAAGTATGCTTGTTGACTCCGGTATCTCTTTAGTTAAAGACTTCGATGCTTAAAATGTTTAGGGAGAAATGGAATACTGGTGTGTATTTTTTCTTTAAAGTACCAAGACCAGCCATATACAGTACTGTATGTTTATGTTCCAAAATTAATATGGCCTAATATGCCTAATATGGCCTTCACACGCGTTACAGTATGCTCCTATTCTTTTTATGCTCAGCTACTAAGATTTCCCTTCAGTGGTAAAATTCAATATCTACAACGGGCACAGCAAAGACGTTTACTGTAAGTCTTTCTACGACAGACCAACGGACCACGAGTGCCCCTGTCGGTCAACCAATCACGTACTGCGGTGCCGCGCGTCATCTTGCGTCACAATGTGCGACGCCACCTGCGGTACGTGTCTGTAACTCGCACTTTGAATGGCTGCATCTGTATGGATTCACCTTTAGATAAATACAAATCTAATTGATCAGCTTCTAATTGAATATTGTTCAGGGTAATTTTTCCTAAATAAAATTTACTTTTTTATTTGGAAGTTTTTAATCATTTAAAAGTATTGTTCTTCTTATGTGTGCCTAATAATGATAATTCAGTTAGTAATTGGTAATGCTGCATGTCTGAGGAGAATCTTACATATTTTGCATAAGAGTTCAGTTAATCGGTGTAGCAACCAATAGAAGAGTTCAGATCTGTGCATTTTCTCCAGTTCAAGATACAATTAGATTGTGATTAAAAAAGTGCCAAGTCTGTATCTTTCTTCTCACTTACATCTTTTGGGAAAAGCAATATCAGGTGGAAAATAGTTAAAGACAGATATAGGTGAACTGACATCAGTGGGGTAGATGCTACCACTTGAAACTGTTATTAAATAGTGGAGCAGTTGCTATTGAGTCACAGCGCAATTTATGCATCTCAGCACTGTACTGCATACTAAATACAGGCTGTTTCCAGCCACAAGGGGCGCTGGTATAATTAGCTAGAAGAAGGATAGGTTTCATTATCAGAAGCGCTCACAGTAGGTTAATTACAAAACCAACAATCATTTTGGATTCAGTGCAGGAAACTGACCCTTAATATTAGTACAGAAAAGACACTACGTATCATGTTTTCAGCAAGGAATGGATAACAAAACAGTGGCAAGGATAAGCACAGGGCAATATGTAGACTATATATATATTGTATAACAATTACAATTTCATTAATGTGGCTATGACTGTTAAATTAATGCTGCGGTGTTGTGTCTTTTTCCTTTCTCATTTGTTTATTTCTGTCATTCTATTTCAAATTCAAGCCCCACATGGCTGGCCCATGCACGTACCTTACATGTCACACTTTGATTTTGTGAAAAATCAGCAACAGTGTGTGATTCAATCTATTAGAAGTTTTCAACTAGCTGCACAGATTTCATTAGTATGGCACAAAGACTTTAAAGGCTGTAAGCACAAGAAAGAAGCAGATATTAAATGTAAGAAGGTTTAGTTTTTGGTTCTCTTTTTCAGGGATAAGATATTTTTGCTTGTTTTCTGGACTTTGGTTGAGTAGTGTTTGGAGTCCAAGTGAAAGTGATCTTATTGGTGAACAGTTTAGGCTGCAGTAAGCCTGTGCTAAAGATAATGATTACTTCATGTTCCCTCTCCACTCTGCAAGGTTGTTTATGGAGATGTCAGTTGGTCTGTCTTTCTTTTGTTTTGGGTGGTTTCTTTTGTCTGTGTCTCGGTATCATTGGTATGTGGTTATTGTTGAATACTGTATGTCAATATGGTGAATTTTTTTCCCTCTAATTTCAGTAGTATTGTAACGCATGTTTTACTAATGAGGAGATATGTTTCTGTTCCAAATAAGGTTTCTTCCTTTGTGAAAATGTCTGTATAGCACTTACATTGTACAAAATAAAGCTTGTAAGCTTAAAATACTGTGTCACATATCTGTCATTGGTATCACGGTTGCTCGCACAGTTGAAGAGTTCTGTGTTTTGGGAACCCCTGATATCCTCAGCCTCTATAATACCAAGTAGCATAGTCACAATAATTAGACTATAATGTACCTGTTAGAAATCACAATAAATCACTCTATAGAAACCCAATTATATGAAGAACAACTTGTGTATTGCAAAAGTTTCACACCGAGAAAGATGGCTTTCTGGCCTCCCTCCAAATGATAGGAGAATGATGGAGAGCTGTTCCATAGGGCATAGTTTGCCATCATCTCTTCACTTAACTGAAGTGATGAGGAAGGTCAACTACATGAGATAACTTGAAGTACTTGGATCTAAGGGATAACAGTGGCAAAGGTAATGATTGTGGACTTTCTCTTGTTTGTATTGTCTGCTTCTTCTTGTGCCATGTAACTTTAGTTCCTATCTCCTTTTATAAATTTTGGTCTCTGCAATCATCTATTGCATTTGTTTTCTTGTGCTAGGTACTAGAATTCCTGTTTTTTTTCTTTTAGATAGTAGATTTTCACTCAGAGGAAAAGGGATTGTTGCTACCATCACTTCTGTTTTTTTTTATTTTCAGCAAGATAAATGGTTTGGTCAAAGTCTCAAGTTCAGTGAAACTGAAGAGTTCATTGTTGGTTGTTCTGTCCCTTACTGGTTCAATATTGGTCATTGATGAGCAATGTACAATGATAACAAAGAGACATTATGTAAGTGTTTGTACTATTTTTCAATTATTGTTGAAATGCCCTTATTTTGTAATAGAGCTGTTGTATGTGAGGAAACATAGATCACCATCTTCATCTTGTTCTTTTATCTTTATGGCAAACTGGTACTGTACATTATAGCAGTATATCTAATAAATTATAAAAAACATTGTATACAGTTCTCAGAAACCCTCGATACATTGAAGAAAATATCCTAGTGTAAAGCTTGTTACCTGTTTTGCAAAGTTTCTGTGACAATGACTGCAATCAATTACAATGTACTAAATTAAGTTCCACAACCTATGACACTCCACACTCACAGATTCTGAGATTTTGTTTCTAGTCTACAGTACCCTATTCCAATTTTGGTAATAGTTACCTCTCCTACCTTTTTAACACACCTGTCTGTACTTTTTTGAAGATTATCTAAATGTCTATGGTCTGGTATCTGACAATGTTACCAGGAAAAATAAACCTTAAAAATCATTGCCTTCAACATTAAAAGTGCTTTTTAGTACATCAGTCACCTCAGATTCCTCAATACCTCCCTAAACTGAGATGTATAAAAAACAATTAAAAACACAAATACATTGTTGAATAAGTGTAAACTTTCAAAAATAAGATCTTGCTGCAAAACATCAACAGAACGAATGAAGGGAGCTAAGACCCATGATGAATCTAAGCAAATCATAACAGTTTCAAGTGGATTCAATCTCCACATTCCAAAGATGCATCACTAAACTAGAAGAGAACCCACAATAAATGTGTTATTTATTTTAAGATATTCCACAGGATATCCTAAAATAAATTGGACAGCAAGCTCTCTAAAAGTGAGTTAACTTAGAATCTCATCTAATCGGAGCACGGTCCTCTCACATGGCTCAAGCTTAAGGAAGAGGAGAGTAATGGAGTTCATTTTTCTCTTTGTGCTTCCTCTGTCTTCCTTCTGTTTTTCTATTTTCTACATTTCTCTGTGTCTTTTTATCCTGTGTTCTGTGATCTGTTGGTTTTTTTTTCCTTCATTATGATGAACCAGAGCAATTCACTAGAAAACCCCCTTTGATCATTTGTGTTTACCTGTCTCTAAATCCAGCTGTAGCTAAGCAAATACCTCAAAAGAAACCTATTGTTTTTAGGTATCCTAAGAAGTGAACTTTGAAGTAATGAATGCAAATGTTACAAATATAATGACCTACATCTGGGAAATAAAAAAAATATAACTTTCAAGAATTGAATTTTTTCATTTCCCACTGTAATCTCCAAAAGCTCCCTACCTATCCTCGCTTAAAGAGTCTGTTAAATTAGAAAAACTTTAATTCAATTGAACATGTATTGCTTTATTCCTAGACCCCTCATTTTAAACAAGCCTGTCCTGCCACAGCATATAAGAAGCTTTTTCAAGGAAATACTGTATGCCACCAATACTGATTTAAGTAAAACATATTCATATCTTTATCCAGCCACAATCTGATACAAATTTGTTCTTTATTTCCTAAACCACCATGATAGAGAAGCAACAATTGCTTTCTTTCCAGAAACAGTCTTGTCTTCTAGCACACATTTATATCAAAGTAATAAGATGATGTGAAGCTGGGCAAGATAAATCCTTTCCTAGAATTTCTGATTCTCACTACTACAGTACACTTCCAAATTTTTTGTAGCACACCCTGTTCTTATATCACATTAAACAACAAAGAAATATCCAACACAGCAACCCCTGGATGCCAGAACGTTTATCCTTACCAGGAGCTTTGATTTTAATATTTTGGTTTATCTCTTCAGGTTCACCCAAAGTAAAATAATCATGTATATGATTATTACTGATCTACACTTTCCTGAATAACAACCTGATAATTCAGAGAAAAAAAAGTCTAATCTTAAAGCAGGATCTAAAATCACATTACTATTAAATGTAGAAAAATGTCTGTCAAAACATTTGACTTCTCTAAATCAGTTTTAGAAATCTTTTCATTTTGTATGTAAAGCAATAATATTCTTAACCATATTACATACATTTATAGTCTGAATTTCATGCTATACATTGTCTACTGTTGGATCTTTCCCTACAGAATCACAATTATTCCTAGAAAATGTCTTTCATGTTTATTACCTCTTTACACTTTCTTCCTGCTGTATTCCTGGTTTGCCTGCATTATATAATATCATACCTTTCTACAATCATTTTTTCTAATCCCTCTAAGGCAGTGGTTATGTTGCTTGATTGACAAGATTAACACAGTTGGATTTTTGTGTTGATGGTCTGAATATCACAGCATATTTAGTAAAAGCACTATAGCTACTGTAGGAGACATTCTCTCAGTCTGTCTCAACTGTGGATAGGCCCTAGTCAGATTCTGTGCACAGACTGCTTTGAGTTGAGAATAATGTTCCGAAAGTAACCGATTTCAGCACCAAGCTAAGTAAAACTCAGAGCCTCAGGGGACTCCTGACAGAATGTCAGCAGGCTAAAAGAGACTGGACAGCTGTGATGATCCCACCTCAGCTCCATCTTCAGCAGATGCTTGCCGCAAACAGTTAAACTATTACAAACCCATTGTAAATGTGTAATTCATGACACTAAATAAATATTTACTTGTTTTTGAGAATATTAATATTAATTCTTGTTATATTAATATATAATTAATACATAGAAATATTAATTTGTTATTTATTATATGAGAGATAAATCTTAAGAGGTAGACAATAACAATTTTTGTAGTAGATGTATGATAATCCAGATGTTATTAATTATTATCTATTTAATCATTTAAGTGAACAATCAACCATTTGTATCATGACTGATTGATTCATACACACTACTATATATTATTGCTATTGTTAGATTGAAGTCTATGTTTTGGTGTAATATTAAGACAATGTTGCATGTGGTTACTATTTTCTTCATTTGAAAATCTCATAATGTACTACTCTAATTTCTAATTCTTTCAATAAAATAAAAACCCTCACATCACTTCAACTGTGATGATGAGCAATTAAGCTCTTTGCATTGAAACACAAAATATATATTTTAGTTAAAATTGAATTACATATATTAGAAAAATTAGGAAACACTACACAACATTATTCCAATCAAATTTCCATAGAGAAGTCATAAACACTCAACTCTTAACCTCTAAAGCCACTATAGGCTATAATGTTTCTCTTTATCCCTGACACTTCCAAAAGTCTGCATTTCCCATTGGTCACACCTCCCTCATCTCCAATCCAGTGATATTTAAAACACTGCAGAGGAAGAACAGAGGTGCTCACAAGCTTAAGTATGCCAAATTTATTTTCTTATGAAATGTCTTCTCCTCAAAGCTCAAAATAACAGATGTTATGTATTTCTCCCTTTCTTCACACTTTGAATATTTTTTCACTCCTGCTAATTCCCAAATGTTCAGTTTTAGGAGCTTTATGTTTTTGTTGCTCATTTTTACAAAAGAAAGTGCCAATTTGACATTTTTTTGGCAAATATTATAGTTTCTTTTCTAACCATTGCCAACTCAATTGGATTTGTTTCATTTTGGATCCTTTATCTTCACTAGCAGATTTCAAAACACCCGTAAAGCCTGCAGATTGATCTGGTCTTTTTAAAAAAATACTGTAGAAATATCTCTACAGAATCCTTATTATCTTTCTACTACTGTTCATAATCCATCGTTTGCCCCCTTCCGTTATAGTCCCTCAGTTTGATTATTATTTTAATTATTTAAATGTACAGTATTTAACACTCACTGTCAGTAGCCGGGAAAGACCTGGTATAACACTACAAATTAAAATGCTAAAATCACATAAATATGTTTGCCATGGCAAACAGGAACTTACAATCTATCGTCTTTCAGCACAGTTACCACTTTTTAGCTGATCTAATCTTTTAGCAGAACTTCACATTTTTTGCACAAATTGGCACCTACTGGAAAGAGAGAACATTGGAAATACAGGTTGCTGTTGTAAGTGAAGTTGGTGGAGCAGTACTGGTCTTCCCTCTGTGCAAGGATTTCCAAACCATTGTATACTGACAACCTTTGGATGAAACAATATACTGAGATCATAACCTGGTAAAAAGTCATAACAATTTATTATTGCCAGGGACTGAGAGAATCTTCAGAGCAGACTGAAACTATAAAGATTCATGTTTTTCAATCATGTGATTAAAACATTTCTGTGTGACATGAATTTGTTAACAATGCCATATCCTGTTATATATATATTATTGATTGCTCTTCTCTTTCTTTTACCAATCTGTCCGCTGTGCAATATTGGTATAAGCCTCTAGGCCAACTCATTCATTAAATAAGAATTGCTTTTTAAGTGACTAATCTGGCTGAATAAAGAAATATTATTAAAGATCATTGTAAGGTACAGCTTGTAAATATATTCAGCCCTGTATGCTGACTAAATCCCCTTTCCTCCTTAAATTTCCACTCCTTAATTCATCTGGTGAAGTATTTTTTCAGTCTGTTATTTTCTGTAGTTGGGATGCTGTTCTTAAGAGATGGGTGAAGTTTTACCCCTCCTGCATTTTTGGGGTGACAAAAGCTACACAATCACAACCGTATTTTAATTATTATATTATACAAGCATCACCAACTGTTGACACATATGTATAAGTTATACTTGCACTCTTCTGTAATGAAATCTCAAATAAGATAAACTCACTTTATTGGCCATATACTGTACAATTTCTTGTATTAGGAATTTGTCTTTTCGCATACCCCAGCTTGCTCTCCATGATACACACAGGCTCACGGACAGGGAGAGAAGCTTGGGGTCAGAGCGCAGGGTCAGCCATCTCTACGGCGCCCCTGGAGCAGCTGGGGTTAAGGGCCTTGCTCAGGGGCCCAACAGAGTAGGATTCCTCTGCCGGCCGCAGGATAAGAACAGTCAACCTTCCAGCCACAGATGCAGATCCATAGCCACAGAGCCACCGCTCCACCCCATTACAGGTATAGATAGACGGAGTATCGTCACAAAGACAGAATAAATAAACATGAGGAATATCAGGAGCTGAAAATGAAATAATAGACCTGGCTAATGACTAATCTAAGTTTCAGACAGGAAATATGAAATTGCATAGATATGGAATCAGCCAACAATAGATAGAGACAGTTTAAAAATATGCTGCTTGAAGCACATAACAAATACATGAACATCCCAAAGGTAAACAGATCAAACAAATCAAAGCAGTGTTATGTCTCCCCCCAATGAAGAGCAGGGGAGCAAACTAGCTGTGATGCAGCAGCTGGTTATTTCATGATCGACTCATCGGCCTGCTCTGGTTGCCATAGAAACCAATCACCTGGTGACTTGGAGCACATGGAGGTAGTTTATGACCACACCTGTGTTCGGAGCTTCCTTGGCTTTGTTTGTCTGCAGGATATTTCTGGGCTTTGACCCTAGCTCTTCTCCTCTACTTCTCTCCCTGATTCCTCATGGCTTTTTATCTTCTGACATCTACCCAGTTTTTGGTTTTGGATTTAAACTTGAACTTAGACTTATCAGTTCACCCTTGCTGTAACTGAATTTTCCCTGTGTCCTGAGCTGGCTGTAAGACCGCATCAGCCTGCCTGCTAAGTTCACTCAGTTTACCGGTCAGCAAGCATCTTGTCTCCACAGTACATGATCCCCACTCAGCCTAGTCCCTGCAGCTCTGTGCAATTTCCTAACTCAGCTTCCTGATGCCCAGGTCTCGGGTTCTCACATTCCAGGATTGCACTACGAGTCCCATCGCACTAGCATGACATTACAAGCAGCGCCCAAGTGTGTTTTATGAAGCATTTAAGAACGTATATAAAGAGAAAAAAGTACATCTCTCTATATGTAAAGAAGAAATAAAAATTAATGTTCAGTTAATGGAAAGGAGCATAACAGTGTTATTAAAGTATACCTAAAAAGGATATGAGAAAGGCTAAGAGAGTAAAAACAATTTTCAAAATTATCCTGAAACCAGGATTACACCTTCCTCCTTCCCTCAACAACAGACTCGTTTCCTTCTCTATTCATTTACAGGTTTTTACTTCACCTCTCCCTCGAATTCACACTCCCGAGCCTCCTCTCCACACCTGCCTTTAGTTCTCCCAAGCTTTATCAACTGCTGATTTCCCTCTCTTTCTCACACCTGAAGAAGGCTCCACAGCCGAAACTTTGTGATTATTTTCTTCTCTTTTCAACAGGAATAAACCTTTACCTGTTCCTTTGCAGCCTATGCATGCTGACGCAGCTCCCTACTTGATATACTTGATAGACAATTCATAGATTATTAACAGAACTCTTCCAATAGCCAATCAAGACAGGGGTCTATACCCACTGGAAAGTTTACTAATGCAACAACTATTCTTAAATATGGTGACAAACCCCAACCAAATGATTATAAATCAATGTTTTACTTAATCTACAGTGCCCTCCAGATTTATTCATCCCACAAAGAAAAGGGAACAAAAAGCATCATATAAAGGAACAAGTTACAGATTAAATATATTTTGTTTTAGGCATTTAATACTAGTAGCACTGCGCTGAGCAAACTCATATTTGTCATAAACAATTAAATAAATTGCATAAAACTTCATGTTCTATTCCATTAGGGTTCTATATACAGTAACTTCCTCTGGAGCTTCACAGAGGTCTAAGAAGGTTTGTTGTTTCCACGGGGTATAAAGAGAGGTAACACAGGGAAGATATTCAGTAGGAACATACATCATTGTGATTAAGGTCAGAGAGCTTTCTGTTGACTGCAGGCAAATACTCATTAACCTCTACAATTTGGGAGATAGTCACATTTACTGACAAATCTGGCATATTTGTTTCAGAAATTAATTGATACATTTGATAAAAATTGATAATTAATTTCTAATTTGCTGGCAGTAGCTATTCAGGGAAATTAAAATGTTTGAATTGAGAACTGTTTAATGGATAGAAAACAAGTACAGTTTAGGGGTGAAAGCTCAAAAGTGGGTGATGCGATTGAGGGTGGTTGATGGAGTATCACCACACATCTTAATTTACATCAGTGATGCAGGTAAAACACTGAAATTTGCAGATGAATCCACTCATCTACAGCACTGCAAAAGATGGATGGTAATTGAAAAAGCTGTAGGTAGAACTCAAGATTGGACAAATGTATTAAGTAAAACGTTTCATACATAAATTGTCATATAATTATACGATATGAAATGCTGTGTTTGGAGCGTTTACATCAATGGTTACACGTAAATTGTACAATACTCCAGTTAGACATTTAAAATATTGTGTGTGATTTTGATCACCACATAAAAGACAACAACCAACAATCCTTTAAATAGCCCAGAAAGTCCTAAACAGCTGTCTACTGCCAGATCCAATTCCCAAATGATATAGAAAATATAGAAAGAAGAAAAAAACATGTTCTGATTGTTATCTGACATTACATACTTGAAATGTATCTGTTGTTATGTTTCCTTGTCTTTGATCTCAGCTGTGAACTTTATATACATTTAATTTGTTTGAACTAAATTGATTGATGATTAATCTTTATTGGTGATGTTACATAAATGTTCTGTCTAATTTAGGATTTTAGATTTTTTAATATGTTTTTACTTAGATTTTTATTGATAAATCAGTCTTTTCTTTTCAACTTTGTTGTTGATTCACAGTTAGTACATCTCGGTTATTAGTACTATTCACTGCAATAAATTAGCTGAATAAAACATCAGCAATAATAATTAAAATTAGAATTACTTGTATTTTTATCAATCTTTCATGCCAAATGATAACAAAGTGTTTTATATACTGTATAGGAGCACACCTGCTTTACCCACCACTCAAGTGCAGGTTTCCTGGATATCCTGCAATTGATGAGGAATGGAGCCATACAGCAAACAGCTATAGTACCTGGCTTCCAATATTGCCATAACATATCGAGTTTCAAGTAGAACTTCCTTTTTTTAAATATATGTATAAGAAGTTTGAGGAAATACAATAACAAAACTGTTGTTCTAACTAAACACATTGCACAGAGCTCTATGCAGAAAAATAACATATATAAATTTAAACATATACTGTAAACATAAATTTAAAAATCATATATTAGCATTCTTACCTAGAATTTTAAGAACCAAGCCGTACTTGTGATCCCAATGTTGGTCCTAGGGACCCACAAATCTGGTGGTTTTCCTTCCAGCTTAGCTCTCATTTACATAATTGAACCTTTATTGGACCTAATAATAAGACTAATTAGGAAGTCATTTACTAAACACGGTCTTGGTTACCTTTAACATTTGCATTTCATAAGTAAATTAAGAGTTCCAAAGTCTAAAAAAATGAACTTACTGCTCCGGTCAGGGGCCAGTTTATTAATGAGCACCAAAACAAAACAGTCTCCAAGATAAGTAAAAAATGAGTATGAACCAGCTCCACTAATCTACAACATTGATGTACAATAATTTTGGAGCTTCACATACACAACAAGGGTAAATGACCAATGAGAAATGTCTGTCTTTGTTTGCCATATTTTAAGTACCCTGGCAGTCAGCTTTCTACAGTGTTAAAAATCACTGTATTTCTAAATACATCATGCTTGGGCTGGGAGCAAATCACATCCTACAGTTGCCAGATCTGACCTTAACATTCGCACAAGCTCTCAGCCATCTACCGAGCCCCTGTAGACGAGACTGGGTCGCCTGTCAGTTAGATCAACGTTTTAGCAATCAGACAATCAATCAATTATTTAATAAGCTGTCTATTTAAGACTCACTCCGCTGTGTCAGTGCTTTGACATTGAGTAACACCGTGTCTAGGTAAGCAAATGTTTCGCTTTGCAGTCGTTAGTTTTTTTCCTGCTTTCTCATTTACTCCAACAGGAGTATTAACACACAGTTGAATTTATTTTTTCCCTTCACTGCCAGTACACTCAGTGTTCAGTGCTAGCAGTTCAACTTTTTTCCCAGTGGTGATTTCTTCTGAGGCTTCAGGTCTCCAGCCAATCCAGTCTTTTTCCTGCTGAGAGCCTTTACCTCTTCCAACCATTGTCCCATAACTTTCTTCCTGCTTGGGGCATTATTCCGCCAGCCCTCTCTCTGCAGTTTCAGGATCCCCATATTCCTCACTACCCACCTGCCTGGACCGCCTCTCCTTTGTATCGAGTTCACTGCGCTTGGGCTCCACCCCATCACCTCACTGCAGTGTTTTTTTTAAACAGCAGCTGCAGCATAACAGTGTAGCGATGTCAAATATATATGCATGTGAATATGCATGTAATTAAAAAAATTACAATATTTCTTTTTCTTTACATTTTACCTTTTTTAAAAAAAGGTGCCTTAAGCCAAGTCATACACAAGAAACAGATTTCTTAAGCCTTTAGATAAATATTTGTACAGATTTTATCTACTCATCCAAAATCATAAGATGAGGTGAATAAGATGGAGTAACATTGCATAACTGAACACTTTCAGAAAAGCTTTCAAAACATTTTGCTGCATGGTAAAATTGGCTCAATTTCTTCCCTGTGTCTACCTCGACTTGCAAAGAATTAGGAGC
Source organism: Atractosteus spatula (assembly GCF_055471065.1). Taxonomy (NCBI): domain Eukaryota; kingdom Metazoa; phylum Chordata; class Actinopteri; order Semionotiformes; family Lepisosteidae; genus Atractosteus; species Atractosteus spatula. The sequence goes on along the minus strand of NC_142720.1, from coordinate 24,391,666 downwards.
AAATTCTCCTCTGGAATAAAAATGTTTTGAGTTTTCGCCATACAGTAGCTACTATGCTTGTCAATAGTAATGGGATAAAGTTGTTTTTTGTGCTCTGCATCATCAAGATACCCAACAGTGTACATCCTTGGTTGCTGTGATCCCTCTAGTTACAAAATATACCAACTAGCATCCATCACTATCAACCCAATGCAATATCATTGAACACCTGTGAGATGACCTTGGAAACACCCATGAAATCTAAAATCAATGATTCTACTTCATTAAATTCAGAGCAAAGTTGTATTATTGACAGGCGAATAAATTGCATGGTTTGAACACTTTTTTTCTGACGTATCCTTGGGACAACATTGAAAAAGCCTTATGTCTTGCAAAGAAAAAAATATTAATGTGGTTAAATAATTCATACTAAAGTAAGCCTACATGGCAGCTAGCTGAAACAGGCTGCATACCAAAGCTTGTGTCACTCCTGATGAAACAAAATGATTTGTGTTGAAGTCAAATAAAACAAGCAGAATATGATTTTTGTATCCATTTTTTATACAGAAAAAAGAAAGTCAACCTCTATGGCATCTCTATACCTATGTGTTTACTGGCAAAGAATTAGGAACTAATTCTCTGCTGGAACAAAAATATTTTGAGTTTTATTAATGCTAATTAATTAATGTTAAGTAATTTATACTTATTGAATTATTGCTTTCAGTGAAAATATTGGATTAAAAAACATTATCGCAGTTATGAAAATAATTTTTAGTCTCCTTTGAAACAGCAGAAAAGTGATCATGACAAAAAATGAACATGAATTTGCAGTTAGAATGAGTGTATGTTTTGTGTTTAGATTAATGAATAAATAGGGTATTTGATTAAATTATATTTTATATTCATTATACTGTTTTGAAAGTTTATAGAAAGCAAGTGAAGTGTTACATTAGAAGTTATGCAGTAGTTGCATACATTTGTAATATTTTGTTATAATCCAGAAATAATCTAAAGTTTTGATTTGAGTGAAAAAACTGCTAACCTTCTCTTTGTCTTAATCATGAATCACAGGCAATGTGCAATTATAAAAGAGGCTATTGTATTTCTTCATAGGAATGACATTATAAATTATGGTGGTCCTGTACTTTGAAATGGTAAAAGAAATATTTAGAAAAATACTAGTTTAGATCTTCCTGAGTGTGAGCCATCACAAATCTAAATTAAAATCTAAGTATTATTTGAGACACTTTATGCTTTAAGTAGCAATCACCTTGATTAGCTTTTTAGTTCTCAAAATGCAGCACCTGAAAAAGGCTGTGTGTCATACTATAGGTCAAAGCACTTTTGAATACAAGTGCAGAACAAAAATACACGAGTTCTCCCAGCATTCAACTGAAAAATAGCTGATGATCACTCATAAATAAGAAAATTATTGTCACACCAGAATGTTGTTCAGATACAGGATGTGATATTTAGAATTTTTACATATTGCGGTAAAATAAGTTCAGGAGTTCACATATAAGTAAACATGCATTGCTACCTCATTTTTAACAGCTTTCAGTTATAAGCAAAAATTTAGATGTTTAATTGACCAAACACTTTTTTGTGTTACATGGACATGCCGGGGTATGGCTCAAATGACTGTGCTTGTGGTGTTTTCACTGAGAGCTACTGTATATCCAATTGATACTTTCTCTCTGTAGGCACTGTGGGGCTAGTTGTGTGAAAAATAATAGATGGTGATCAAAACAAATGCACATTTTAGAAGAGGACATGCATGGTGGAAGTAGGCTCCTCATACTCCCCTCCTTCCCTCCCCACACTGACAAGACTATTGAAACCAAGTTAATTGATAAATGGTCATTGCACATTATGTGAAGAGAAAATCAATTGTCAGTTCAAACTTCGAAAATTCAAACAAATTTTCAAACTCATTTCAAACAGGTAGAAATGCCTTAGTCCATACTTAAACAGTATCTTTCCTATAATTTTTGGCCAAACAATGATAATTGCTAAAGATCGATATTTGTACTGACAAACATCTGTTGTACCAACTGATGGTAGATAATACAAGAATTGATGAACATTAATTTGTAGATTCAGTTTTAATCAGTTTTCTAATCTTCCAACTCTAACATTTGGTTAATTATTTTAATTACATCTTTAAAACAGAAAAGCCAAGAGAAGACCTGAAGGTGGCTATTATTAAATGTACATCAACATCAAAAATATCAATGTACTATGGCATGCTACGAGCCTGTTTTTCAAATGAAAGCACAGAACATATGTTAACCAAAATGAAGAAAATGAGAATTATATACAGTATATATATATATTCTGTTGTTTAATCAAATTTCCCACACAGATTCTTAAACCCTTCTCTTTAAAACTTGTTCCTGGGTTTTATGCAAACTAGAATATTTTTAGCATCTATTGTATCACACACACAAAACACAAAATCTTGTTACAGTAGATTAGATAAAAATGTCATTAAAAAATAAGAAAATGAATTATTACCTTTATTCTTCCAAATATATGGTTAATAACCACAGCTATTACTCAAACTCTAATACATAATTACTCTACAGTGGATATTAATGGTTTCTCAGTAATACATTTAGTTTTGTTAAAGTCCATTTTCAAAACTATAATTTTGAAAAATTAAAAAAAATAATTAAAACTTAAAAATTGTATCATACAGATTGAATTAAGGCTCAAAGTTAGCCATTAACAGGTTTAAATCTCTGTGATGAATATAATGTATCATAAATTAAAATGCCATTAATAATTTTGAATTTTAGGAGATTAAACTTTTATTAAACGTATTTTATCATACCCTCCCAAAGTGAAAACAAAGGTGAAGAAATTTACATTTTTATTTTTCATATGAAATATCTGGATAATGTACAGTAGGTGTAACAAAGCTTTTAATCTAGAGTTTTCATCCTAAGGAGTAGCTGGAGCTCAGAAACAGGAGTACACTCAAGATAGGACACAATGCACTGATGAGCCCCATCTAAGGTGAAACCTGTGTGAAGCTATTGAATCTCTTGATTGCTCTTACATGTATGAGTATTTTGTTTTTACCATGAAAAATACATTTAAAATTTATATTGTATATGTACAGTATTTAATTGTCTGAGCAGTTTGTTCAAGATTTTATAGTTTTTGATTTTGTAAGTCATCTGGTATGGACTTTACCTTTATCTGCAGCTGTAAGGGTTTCCATATTTGTGTGAATTGTAAAATAAATTCTGTCTATAGGAGCTATCTGCCCTGTTATGTTGGCAAGTGCCTAAGTTCAACACGTGTCTGTAATGTAAATACTGCATATGAGTGATACATGTGTATGATCTTTATGTCTGCCAGTGTAGTTCACAGAAATACTGTTCCTTCTTTATTAGTCACCATCAATTCTTTTTACCTAACACTAATAGAGCTACCAATGGAGTTATTGTGAGATATCACAAATTACTAAATGTTTAAATATTAGTTGCAAGTTATAAGGTTTTGCACATTTTTGGCTCACGGAATTTGAACAGGTCAAAAGAACTTCTGAATTTACCAGATGTGTTTCAATTTCTACAGGTATTACCAGAAGACGAATCTGGAGTCTAAAATGACCTTGATAATGATTAAAGTTATTACACTCTGAGAAGTATTTCGTGCAGGCAAGAGTTTTGACAACTATGGTGATTGATAGGCAATCATTTTAAATGATAAACTAGATCAAGCAGGTAACAAACTGCACTCTTATATTTTTAATCAAACCATTTATTTTTATTCAGAACAAGAACATGACATACAGTATGGTACTGTACAAGTTATTTGTAAATGAGCTTCTGTTAAAATAATAAGGGAAAGTCTGGAACAAGTGACAAGGTGAGGAAGCTAGATCATTGCTTCTGCTAATTTTAAATTAAGTAAATTCATAAAAGTTCTGCAGTTTTAATCTTCAAAAATAATTTATTATTGGAGACAACCAGCATGGATTTAGAAAAGGAAGGTGTAATTCAACTGACTTGAAAAGGCAACAAGCAAAATAATAATAATAAGAATAATAATTATTAAATTTAAATAATAATTAAAATTACCATTGATATCCTATCCTATGATATCATAACAATAACAATGTGGTGAAGAAATAAAAAGGTAAATAGAGTGTTTGGGCATATACAGTAGTAAAATATGATGAAATTGAAATCCAGGGAAGTTATATTTCAGTACTACAATACATCACTAGTGCCTCTTTTGGAATATTGTACTTTACATGGTCACCATTCCCACAAAAAAGGATATTATATAGCATGTAAGATCTCAAAGAAGAGAAACAGGAATTATTCCTTGTCGCATAGGATTACCATGTACTGTACAAGCAGGTAAAAGGCACAAAGTCTCTTCTGTCTAGAAAAACACTGAGCAGAGATGTATTCATAAGAGATCAGAGACATCATATAAGAGGATAAAAGACTCAGTAGTGAATCAAGGACACAAGGTCACAGTAGAAAATAAAAGGAAATTAATTTAGGACAGACAATAGTAAATACATGGTTACACAAATAATGTACTTAGGGGAGGGTGGACTGTCACCAGGACTTGCAGAGAGGTGTCAGAAAGATAGCAGGGGAGTGGAAGCATGTGAGATGAACAATATTTTATCAGGATGGATCTCCTTTGCATACATGAAGCTGAAGGGGAAGGCAATGTCTTCTGCATCAAGAAAAAAATCTGTAAAGGAAGAAGAAAGTTAATGTCTTGGGGCATTCAGGATGACGTGTCCATATAGTTGCTACAGAAAAGAAGTTATGTTAAAAGACATTGTAAAGACAAATTAACAGCTCCTTTCGTAATTAGACACCAATCTATGTAGATTTCATAAAAAATATATTTGTAACTATTAATTAGAAAGGATATAATAACAATAGTAACAGTTCTGAAAACTATTATAATAACACAATATATAGTGTAAAAAAACAGTACGTTCTACTATTGCAATCTCTTAGGAAAGGATGGAGCATAGTGCTGAGAACTTCACACTGTCACGCCTTTTAATCACCACATTCCCACACGTAAACGCACCCGCACTAATTACACTCCAGCCCTGAGCACTTCGGCTAAACGACACTGTCCCTGCAAATCAGCCAACCACGACACTTCCTCAATCAACACACCTTCCTCTTCGCACAAGGGTTCTTAAACCCTTCTGAACCCTCTGCTCATTGCCTGGTATTGGTTGTACTTTAGTTTACCTGCCTTGTCTTTGTTACTCTTTACCTTCTGATTCCTCGTTGCCTACCTCAGAACTCTCACCTTGACTTTGCCTACTGTCTCGCCCCCTCGGACTTGGAAACCCACTTGTTGTTCTCCTCTTTTTGACCTTTGGATTTGCCTACTCAGCTTTGACCTCAGCCTAGCCCTTCTCGGGTTTGGATACCCACTCTCTTGCCTTTTTCCTCATGGACCTCGGAACCCGACTCGGACTTTGCCTCTCGTTTTGCTCCTTAGGTACCGCATAGGGACCATCCTTCTGTTTACTTAGCGGGTAAGCCCTGACACACACAGCTTGTAGATTAAATTCCAGCTTTGAGTGTCTATGTTTTCCCTGTGTTTGTGTGGGTTTTAATTTGATTTTCTATACATCCCATAGACATATTGGTTAGGTCCATTAGGTTAGGTCTACTAAAATGTGCCTTTCCTGGGGGGTTTCAGGCAGGTTCCCAACACAACCCAACACAACCAGTATTAGCTGTGTGACTATAGTGAAATATTACCAAATAAGTAAGTTGGTAGGAAAATCTTCCTCTCTTTGGTGGCCTTTCTGGTGTTCAGATATTTCTTTCTGGAGGACAGTGTTTCTAAGCCTAGGGCAAAGTCAAAGTAAAGAAAACTGGGGGCAGTAACAGTGAGGCCTGGGGGCTTATGTTTGGTATTATCACTGAAGGAATGAATTGCAACTTCTTTCACAAGCTAAATTCAAAGCTCTTGCATTAAATAGAGCAGTAAGTATGCTCTTTTCCCAGATACTCTTCTATAGAATGATAACAAATTAAAATATAATAGCTGAAAAAGAGAAAGGGTGTCTAAAAAGAAACTGTTCCTTGTGCAAAGTGCTGAAAATCGACATTAAGATTGATTTATCAAGACTCGACTGGGACTGTGTGCCAGTGGGTTAGAAGCAGGCAGCTGTGTAGAAGAGGCAATTGATCAGCAGGGCGTCTGGGGTACAGAGGTTCAGTGCTGTGAGAGACAGCAGCAGATCTACAGTATATGGAGTTAGTGAGCCATTGCTGTCCCTGTTGTAAAAACATCAATTACTCTCACTCAGTTTGTTAGGGCATCAATCGTCTCCAGTGACACACTCCACAATAAAAGCAACAATAAGCATTTGTTTTACCATGATTATATCTATGGACAGATGCTGACATTTTTTTTTCATCATAATGATTCCCAGTGCCATTGTTTTTGGTCTCTTAGTTCACAGGGAATCATAAGAATTCCATTTTCTGGTTTGTTTTAACTTACTGACTTTAATAGTTACATATATTTTATACATAAACAATCAACATTGTGTCAAGAAGTGTTCACGTGTATGGTTTTGTTTTTTACCCTAGGACACATGATTTGCATATATTCTTAAAACTTGCCCACCTGCCTTATTTTGCGTAATACACCTCAGCTCCTTTCTCACCTGTTCAGCAGTAACCACAAAAACAGACCCTACAACTTCCTCATCAGTTATAAAAATCATGTTGGTACAAAAAACAGAATCCTATGAATCACATCTTTTAAAAAAAGAGTAGGGGTGGATAATTATTTTGAACTGATTAGTAAACTGGAAAGTCAAGCATTCTTCATATTAATGTCGATAAAACCAATGGACTGGCTCTATGTGATAGTAATATGCTATATTTTCAGCCTCTCTCCGTTATTAATGACCCTGTGGAGGTTGCTCAGTGTTTCAAATACTTAGGAACACTAGTAGCTGAACATTTATTCTTTGTAGAGAATACCAATTGCATTTTTAAGAAGGCTATTTTTTTAAATTATTGATTAATTTTGATCATTAAGATGAAAGTGTTTGAGGGGAGTCAAAATATTTTAGAGAGGTTTGTAGAATATTAGTAGAAACACATCCTTAATTTTGGTATCACAGTGGTAGCCTAAGTGTTAAGTAAAGGGAAATTGGACAGTATTGTTAATATTTCTAGAAAAATAATTGAGCAACCACAGAAACATGAAACATCTAAACTGCTGCTCCACATCAAAATATTGTTTGTGTTGTCTTTACCGTGTAAATTGACCCAGAAACCAGTTATAATGATCCATTGGCTGAATCATCGTGTTACGATTGATGCAGTAGTTGAGTATCCTGAATCTATGGAGTAATCCAAGCTCATAGTCAAAAGAAAAGTAAATGAGGTCATAATCCGGTAGTGAGATATATTATACATGAACCTAGGGGAGTTCCAGAAGTCGAGGTCGCTAGCTAGTTTGTACGTTAGGTTACCCAGAAGATCAAGAGACAGAATACCAATACAAGATCCAAAAGTCATGGTCGAGGTCACAGTGGTTGTCAGGTATCCTAGAATCCGTACACCGAATGAGAGTTTAACACAAAATGCGGAAATGCAGCCCTCCTAAGACCGGAGGAGTGGTGGTGAAGGGGAACGGTGATTGGATAATGATCGCTGGAGTCTAGGCCTTCTAGGACAGGTTGAAGTCTGATTGCGGGAAGCTGATACCGTGACACATAGGCGTGGTCCAAAATGTTTTACTACTGGTAAAGAAAAAAAAGCTACATAAAAAAGAAATATGCATAAAATATTTAGCTTTTAATTCTAAAAACATATCAGTATATGTTTCCCTAAATTTAAGAAATAATTACTTGAATTATAACTTAAATAACTTAATTATAATGAAAAATTAAATTATGAATTAATTATACGGTTTCACACTGACATGCTAATTATCCTTTCAGTCCACCTCAAGCACCCCATGGACCTAAAAAACTAAATTTTATCACTTATATACAGCAATATTAACTGAATCCTTTGGTCCTTTGTAAACTACAAGTACAGTAGGTAGCTGTGTCAGCACACGCAGGCTGTAAAGGAACCATTGCTGAAAAGAAAAGATACTCACCTTGACAGCCAAAACGTTGTGTCTCTTTTCTTTTCCTTAACCTGTAGTTCATGATGGTAAATGCAAAATTAGTTGTGTGTGAGAATATAAATGTGGTTTAGTTATGAGACTGACAAAACCTTTGAGCTAGACAGTAAAACATTATAATCGATGTGTATTTTGTGTCACGCCCTCTGCAGCCAGAGGGCACTCATTCTCTGTCCTGTCTCTCATTTCCGGTTATTTGCTGTCCTTCCGGTGTTTCTCTCTCTGTGGGGCTATATATTTCTGGGTCTTGGACTCTGCCCTCGCTCAGCATTGACGTTCGGATGTCCTGAGACCCACCTAGCACCAGGTCGCCCGACGTCCGCTACCTGAGGGCATAGGTTTCTATACGGCACTCCTGAACTCTTTGCACTAACGAGCCCGGGCCTTTTTCCCGTTCTGCCGCTACGCATATGAGTCTTTTCCCGCTCTCCTGCTCTCCACGGTTAGTCTGTTTGGACATCTGTGACAGAATGCTGAGCCCTTTTTTCGAACCCCGCGAACGGCGCCTTTTGTTTTTCCGCAGTTTTTTTTCTTGTTCTCTGGGCTTTTTTTTTCTCAGTTCCTCTATTCTAATCGCTGGATATCACCCTGAGCATCTGTGTTTGTGAGCGGGTTTTCGTACCTGGCTCTCCTCAGGTTGTTCATTCCGATATCAGTGATTGAATGTTGAGCTGGCTTTCCTATACTTATTGCTGGATATCACTCCGAGCTTCTGTGTCTGGAGCGGGTTTTCGTGCCTGGTTCTTCCTAGTCTTGCTCTCTCGATATCAGCGATAGAATGGTAAGCTTTCTGCCCTTCCTCCATTCTTTTTGCTGGATATCACTCCGGGCATCTGTGTCTGTGAGCGGACTACGGTCTGGCTTTCCTCAGGTTGTCCACTCCGATATCAGCGTTGGAATGTGTACGCGCCTATTGCCCAGTCTGCGGTATTTTGTTTTTATTCTTGTTTTTTGCCTGTTGTTTTGATTTTTCTCTTCCTGGTTTCCCCTCCTTTTTGGTCCCAACAGCCCCTTGTCTCGGAACTTTGGTTTCTACCTGTTTTTTGGTTCCTAGCTGTGTTTTGTAGTTTGTCTCCCTGTTCTCCCTGGTTCTTGTTTTTGTGCTCTGTGTTTGTATTTTGATTCCCCTGTTCCCCGTTTCTTGGTACTTTTGGTTCCTTCTTGTTTTTGCAGTCTGTCTGTCTCCCTGGTCTCCCAGGTTTGTGTTTTTGTGGTTTGTGCTTGTGTACGTCTTTTGTTTTTTTGGCCTCCGGAGCTCTACCTGACCCCCCCTTCCTCTACCCAATAAAGGTTTATACCCCGGAGGAGGGGGTTGCTCTCAGCCGTGGACTCCCGGAGGTTTCCTTTCAGTTAAATGAGGTTTTTCCTCCCCCCAGTGCTGTGCAGCTTATTTATCTGTATGGGCGTCAGGAGCCGCCCTTGAAGGGGGGGGTACTGTCACGCCCTCTGCAGCCAGAGGGCACTCCTTCTCTGTCCTGTCTCTCATTTCCGGTTATTTGCTGTCCTTCCGGTGTTTCTCTCTCTGTGGGGCTATATATTTCCGGGTCTTGGATTCTGCCCTCGCTCAGCATTGACGTTCAGATGTCCTGAGACCTGCCTAGCACCAGGTCGCCCCACGTCTGCTACCTGAGGGCATAGGTTTCTATACGGCACTCCTGAACTCTTTGCACTAACGAGCCCAGGCCTTTTTCCTGTTCCGCCGCTACACATATGGGTCTTTTTCCGCTCTCCTGCTCTCCACGGTTAGTCCATTTGGACGTCCGTGACATTTTGACTCTGATCTGAGTAATCCCTGAGTGAACAACCATCATGTTCACAGCAGATCTTTTAATAGGTGTATATTCTATTACATTATTGTTTGTTGTATGACTATTATATAAATATTATATATGTAAATATATATACAAATGCCCTGCGATGGACTGGCATCCCATACACCTTGTACCCATTGTTTGCCATGACCCTGTACTGGATAAAGTAGTGAGAAAACTGATGGATGGATAGTCTTTCAATTATTTTTAAGGTATATACAAATATTTTAGAAAGAGAAATATGTTGTTTTGTATTTTTTTTTGTTGTGTTATACAGGTTTGCCGTAGGCTGGGGATGTTTCATGGGATCAGCAGCAATTCTTTTGTTGTGTGTCATGACCAAAAATAAAGTGCCGGCAGTTTTTGTTACTCAAGCTCAGTTTCCAAAACACTGCTCTTTACCTATAGGACCAAGCATTACAAATATAACAGATGTGAACAAAAGTAATTTGCTATTTTAATAAATAAAGATATTGGACCATTACTTAATAAAATGATATGCATGAAAGCATCATCCAATGAATTATACAAGTATCATTTATCCTACTCATTGTGCGTAATTTAAGCTGAAAAGTAAATGCAAGAGTCTGTCATGAAGATATGACTTTGAAGGTCTTGTACAAATATAAACACATTAGAAACAGGTTTCCAAATTTTCTCTCTGAAAGCTAGAGAGTTTGTTTTTCAGTCCACTACTGAAAAGCTGAGCTTGAGCTGGAACAGAAATTTCAAGGACTGTTTTTCTCCACCCTGCTGTGATCATAGAAATAATTTTCATGAGATGGATTATGATTAACCTTATCAGGAGATATAAAAAAATCATATTAGACTATGCATTTAATTTGTCAGTTGACCCATTTTGTTTCCTTTAAAGTAGGTAATAGTTGTAGCTGCAGGCATGACCTACAGTACAGTATCTAGGAAATCTATACTTGTGTATCAAGTATAGAAGAAAGGTGTTTATTGTTTAATTAAAAATTGTTTAATTTTCAAAACTAAGCAAACTAAACATTCATGTCTAAAAGCAAGGGAATGAATCAATTAAATCTGAGGTGCTTTTATGAGTTCATGCATTCAGGCCCAATTAAATATATACCTTGGTTCATGTTTCAGTCTCGGGTTTTCCCAGAAATGTCTGCCAGACCCATTACATAATGTTCTCATGCATACATTTGGCTCAGATAAAAACACTTGAGTCAGAGGATATTTGTGTAAATTATTTTATTGATTTTGAAAACTCCAAAGTATAGTTTCAGCTAAGATCTGCAAAGCACAAGAAAGTTTGTGCATCCAAAGTAGTTGTTTTCAAAGCATGTGTTAACCGTTGACTTAAAGACTCTTACATACAGTATGTCTTTCTGTATTCAAAACCTGGAGTCAAAGTCAGTACCAAAGTGCAAAATAGAAAATATCAATGAACACTAGTGAACTGAGGGAACTAAAGATGTGTTGGTAAACAATTTGGACTTGTCATATCAATGTGCTCCATTTGTGCTGATTTGTGTTTTTGAAAGTACAGTAGTGTTTGCATTGTTTTTGTTCATAGAAGCAAAGTGGCACAACAGTGGAGCTGAGTGATTTAATTTTCCAGTACAGTATATGTTCAGTTTAAAAAGTGTTTGTATACACAGAGTGGTATCTTCTTCATATTCCTTCCCACTTCAAAACATTTGCTTAAAATTTTAAGTCTTTTGCTTAAAAACTACCAGTTTAACTGGCCGGTTATTCAGATGGTCTAAAATCACATTTGACAAAAAATACAAAGAATGCTATTGTGATAAAAACGATGAGCAAACTTGAATACGTATGCAGTCCCTTTATTTTCTGTAACTGGTTTATCCTCAGAGTGTCACAGTGAGCTGGAGCTTAACCCATTAGCCTAACCCAGGGTACCTGATCGGGCTTCACCCTAGAGGCAATGTCAGTCCATTGCAAAGTACATTGTAACACCACATGCTGTATGCACTTACTTGTTTGGAGTGATGTTGCCTTTGTCTGGAAAAACAGATCACCATGATTTTGTTTTCAGCTGAAGAAAGGGGGATGCAAATGTATTAAAGTTATTATACTATGAAATAGAAGCACCTGTATTATATTTACACAGTGTCTACTGTAATTCTGCTGTGTAGCAGCTGATAGATTGTTGGATAGTAATTCTGTTACAGATATCCTACTGATGTTTCCTGAACAAACCATCAGAGAATATGAAATGTATAAATGCGGTGTGCTTATGAGAGGGCAAAATCAGCTCTAAAGCCTGTGCAGAGGCCTGTGAAATGAATTATGATTGCTTGGGAATATATTTTTGTGGATACATACAGTACACCTATCCAAACATGAATCTGTAATATTTTTTGTAATTTAGTATGCTCAAGGAATGCAACAGCATATCAACATTTCTTGTGAACCAAAAAATTTATTTATTTTTATTTTCTCTTTATGTCAAAAGAATATACTGTACCAGTCTACGTAATGAAGATTGATTGGGCAGCTGGCAAACCTTGTATGGCCTAATCTCTTGAAATGAATAAATTTTAAAAACTCTGAATAGGAATGCCTTGAATTATTATATATTCCGTTCTGCCTTCCAGAATATATACTAATATATTTAAGATGCAGACCTAATAAATTAAATCAATACCATAACAATGATGTTGTGTATATGCAACTCTAGGAAGAAAGGAAAATACACATTTCACATCAGTTAGTGTATATACATGAATCTTTCTCTTGTAATTGAGTCCTCCTTCCTTTCTCAGACAAAACTGAGAATCTGACATTTCTGATTGTGAAAAATCAGAGGAAAGTGTAGAACAAGTCAACAGCTGGTTTAACAGTTCTTATAATCAGATAAGTTTGGTAGAGCAGAGGTGTGTGTTGAATTATTTACAATTAATCCAAGGAAGAAGAAGAAATATAAAAAACAACCTTTGTCCATAACTGCAGTAAATATTACGTTAAACTAAAAATGCCTTGTTTTTTAATGATGACAGTTTTAACTTCACTGAACCCTCACTCATCCTGTGAGGTGATAGGAACATTGGGTGGGATAACTGGAAAGAGGCATGAAGCACATCCACAAAGCATTGCTAATATGTTGTGTTTTTGCATTTCTGCACTATTCTTAAAAACAACCGTCTTAACATTGCAAACCTGGGTAAATGTCATTCTGGACCTACAAATTCTGACCTCCCAGAATTTCTTTCTTAATTTAATTTGTGAAACAATTCTTTTTGCTCTGCCATGCAGAGGAGTTGCCGGTGCATAATAGCTTCCCACATCACCCAGGTGCAGGTGCATTTCAGAGGAGGATCAAATAGGTTCTCTCCTGTTTGTAAAGTGTTGTGCAATTGAGTGAGATGAAATTCTACTATATTAAAGTGAGGAATTAATTTACATTTCTACAAACAGATTAAAGAAATGTTTCCAAGAAACTGACAGCCATTGCTCACAGATAAACTATTAGAATATAGATTATTGTATTGCTTCTATAAATGTATGTTTTCACAGAATTTCTGCTTGGGTCCTTCACATGTTGCTACATAGTCACCTCTGGTGTAGTATTAATTTTCTCAAACAACAGATTGCTTGTAATGCAGTCGCAAGGGACAGTGAACCCTTCAGTGGGAGTGTTGGTTACAGTAAACAAGATACAGTTATTCTGCCAAAATGCACATTAAAATAATTTATTTACAGAGAAATGTAAAACATGAAAACAATAGGACAAGGTAATGATCCTTTTTTTGCTAATTGGATAGATCAGATGGTGGGTGACAAATTTGACAGACTGGATGAATTAATTGTTACTACGTGTTACACAGAGATTGTTACATGTGTTGCATATGTGTGCACTAAATTAATATATGGTAGCACTTGATAGAAATCTTTTCCCAGACTAAAAAAATCAATCTCCATTTAAAAGAACTTCATAAATCAAATCAGAATGGGGACTAAAAACAAAACTTTGCCTTTTAAACAAGGTAATTGTATGTCTAAATTTGTTGAATAAAGTTGATTGAACATCAAACAATAAGTCATTGTATAGAAAATCATTACTTATCCATAGAGTTGCTGTATTATAAAATGCATTCTAAATTGGTAAATTGGTAAAACAGCTATTTGATTTTCCTTTCCTTATGTACTGTGTATAGACAGATGCAGCAATCTAGAATGTGTCAGGTAGTATATGGCAGTAAGCACCTCAACATGATAAACAGCACCGCAGTTTTTATTTTTTTAATAATCTAATCAAGGGCTGACCTACTCTGTAAAACTGCTGGATGGAATCCTTAAAGTACCACAGCTGCATGTGGCTGTCAGACATATTACACTATTAAATGTTTATTAATCCATTAGTATTTTCCTGTGCTAATCATACTGCAAACTGCGTGTACTGCACTAGCAACAATTTTATTAAACACAGAGTAATGATTGATAATTATGACAAAATGTTTTTGATGTATAATATGTTGTCTTTCAGTGTGTTTCACAGTAATTTCTTTCATGTTTTTATTCAGACGTTTTTATACAAATTGTTTCATTTGTCAATTTGGATTCACTTCTTCTGAAAGCAATTATAACATCAGTAATTGCAATTATTTTTGTATATAGGAACAAGTAATAGGTTTATTTCATGCTGAAAAGAGAAGAAAGAAAACAACGTTTCTGCCGTGGAGCCTTCTTCAGGCGTGAAGAAGGCTCCACACCTGAAGAAGGCTCCACGGCCGAAACATTGTTTTCTTTCTTCTCTTTTCAGCATGGAATAAACTTATTATTTGTTCCTTTGCAGCCTACACATGCTGACGCAGCTACCCACCTGAACTATTTTTGTGTATATATATATACTGCATGATGCTTCTTTGCAATGCAGTGGAAAATCCTACCCTTGTGTTTTTTAATATAAGTTGTCAAAGGAGAGTATTGTATTAGTGGTTCAGTGGTAGAATTCTCACATACCACACAGAAGGGTTTGGGTTCAATTCCCAACCAATTAAAAAGTTGTGCTTTTAAGAAATTGCCATATGGGGCTAATGGACTCTTTCACTAATAATAAAATGCAATAAATACATATACATTATATTGATGTCTTTATTAATTAATTTTATGTATCACAGTATGTCGAATATTAAAATAATATTATGATGTAGCAATAACACATACAGTAGATTTACTGTAGCAAATGTGACATCACGAGAACAAGCAAGACTCTACGCCTAGACAGATGACTGATACAACATGCATATATGACTTGCAATATTAGGTGGTAAACAGTAAAATTGAATTTACATTTGGATTATTATATTATTATTTCTGTCATTTTTAGTGAAAAAAGGAACATTAACAGTAACAGACAGAACAGCCTGTAATGTTTCCTCATAAGAAATAATGGAAACAGGTTTTTCTTTTTATAAATTTTCCCTGTACAAATGGGTTTCTGGGAATGAATTTCATTTGTAAAAAGAGGTACAGGTGTGTTTTATCTTTAAAACATTATTATTTAAAACAGTTATGTAATGTGTTACTTACCATGTTTCTGATTTTATGTTACTTAATATGTTACCTTACTGTTACTGTTTTTATTAATTAGAGAGTCAGATGCTTCAAAGTGAAAAATGTATTTGAATCCTGTTATTTTATATGTTATAGTTTTCTTTCCTGCTGCACATGGCTTTAAAACCTACAAACATACACAGTATCAGTAAGTTAAATGGTGATGGACGGACGCACTGGAGGAAAAGGTGTGAATAGTGACAATCCTCTTGTACACAAGAGTATTGTGTGTTTAACTCGAATAGAAATAAGACAAGTAGCAGTCATTATCATTGTGATGGAAAGGGCATCAAATTGTTAACCTTACAGGTGATTGGATTCACGGCTCAAGGCACCTTTTCTCATTTGAAGAGGTTCTGTAAAGGAACAGAAAGTACTCTAATGTGTGCAGGGGAAAACTGCACTAAGGTAAGGACAAAAATGAAGAACTTAAATGCCAGTTGTCAAATCAAAAAGAATCGTGTGTTTTGAGAAGGTCATTTGCAAAAGTGCTCTGCCACGCTTTTCTTACAATGTTTGAGTTCATTCATTTTTGGAATACAATTACTAAACACTGCAATATACACTATAAGCACCCAAAAATCTCTGGAAAAAAAAGTTGAAGATGGATACAAATTATCTCTTGTCCTAAAATTCACTTGGGACCCAAAGTCCAGCACTGGGCATAAAAAAGTTAAGTAGTGTGGGAATGCTAACCCTAAACTTAGCTGGGGTTTCAATACTGCAAACCTGACATCTGTCTCTGAAGCCCTCCAGTCATTAGATCTGAAAAAACCTTCCTCAGGCTAACAAATATTAGTCTAAAAAAATCACAAACACTGTAAAAGGCTCTAGGAAGGGTGTCATCTTTAGTAACGCATGTTTTCAAGGGCACGTTTTCAATGAGCTAAAAAATGCTGTGGAAATCGTAGTAAAGTAATGGTGCATTTCAGAGCAGTGTAGGGTTTACGTTACAAGAAGCATTAAATATTTATAACAGTTATACATCTAGTTACAAGTTAAATGAGAAAAGTAAGAGAGTTTACCAGGAATAACAGCTTTCTGACAACTTTTGATCCAACTCATTTTTGGAATACAATTATTGACCGGTACAATATAAAATACAAGCACCGAAAAGAGTCTGAAAAAAAAGTTGAAGATAGGCCGAAATTATCACTCATCCTAAAGTTCACTTGGGATGCAAAATCCAGCACTGGGTGTAATAAAGGTCTAAATATTGTGGGAATGCTAACCCTAACCCTAGCTGGGGTTTCAACTGATCAATCCTGCCATCTGTCTCTGAAGCCATCAAGTCATCAGAATTGAAAATGTTCCTCATGCTGATAATCATAAATGCTCTTGGAAAATTTTCTGCTTTAGTAAAGCATCTTTTCTAGGTATGTTTTCAATGAGCTAAAAAATGCTGTGGAAATGGCAGTGAAATTAGGGTGTATTTCAGACCAGTGTAGGGTTTGTTTTGCAAGAATCTTTAAATGTTCATTCCTTTTATACATCTAGTTGACTTTTGATCTGACAAATTTTTAGAATGTAATCACTGAAAGGTGCAATATATAAAACAAGCACCGGAAAGTCTCTGACAAAAAAGTTGAAGATAGGTCGAAATTATCACTTATCATCCAAAAGTTCAAAATCCAGTACAAGTCCTCTTGGAACTTGGGGGGAAGAACAAGGATCTTTGCAAATGTTATGAGAATGTACCAGTATGGCAGTCTCATGTTTCTCCATCCCAATCTCTGGTCTTAAGTTCCCAGTTCCCACCCTGAACTTTCTGGCCTCTGTTAGTCAGGAAACTACACCTTCAGTTTGTTTAAGTGGCTTTCTTTTACAGCTTATACAGATGTGGCTCAAAGTGTATTGCTCCATACCTTTAAAAATATCTCCCAACACCTTTTTTATTTTTCAGATAATCTGATGCAGGACTGCACAACTCTGTACTGCAATATGGCGTAGTGTGGCTTCATTTTGCCACAATAAGGAGTTTTAACATGCAGCCTGAACTCATTTCACTGTATTTTGAAACTCTACGCTCTAAATATTGTACCTGTGTCTAAAACGCCTGGATGTTTAGAAAAGGGGAATATTTTTTACTATACGACATTCCCTCCTGGGTTATGGCAATAATTAACTTTGTGCTTTTGTTTTCTTTCTATTGTGGATCAATCCCAAATATTCTGACATTAGAAATAAACACAATCTATAGGCAATAAAATATATGAAGTAAATGTTGTTTGAATGTTTTAATTTTGTTTTAATTCCATTCTTAGTAATTCTGAAGTACTGTATGGCAAAACCGAAGCTAGTTACTATACTTGTGATATTGCAAAAAGAGATAAAAGCAGGACAAGTTCTTATGACACTTATAACAAACACTCCTTTTTTAAAGTTAGACAGCTAAAGTTCTGACTTGCTTTAAAATACTGGGCTGCCAGTACAATGGATAGACATTGTTCCTTTCTTCACAACAAACTTGTGACATTCAAATAAATGGATTTGTTGCAAGATGTATTTCCTCCGATTTGAAGATACAGTAAGTATCTGACCTACACAGACCTCGCAAGGTAATATTTTTTAGACGTTTTCTTAGCCAGCTGATACTACCAGAGCAGCTGTTATGTTTGCAGTAGAGTGTTCCAAATATCTTTGCTCTTCACCGCTTGAGTTATCTCTGACCTGCTGTATTACTGTTAACTTGCTTCTTCTAATGTTCTGTCTCTTCTGTACTTTAAGGTGACCAATTGCTCTCATAAGATTCCAGATGTGATTTATTTAAAGAAAATCATTCATGAAATCCAGAAACTCAACTGCATAGTTAACATAATCGGCAAAAATTGGAACACTACCCCCCCCAAACAAAAATCTGTTACATCATATAATCACCACGTGTGTTCAACAAACTAATTCACTACGTGTAAATCTATTTCTTGTTAGCAGCTTACCCAAGTAATTGAATCATTACTTACACAGTTCCTCCTAGCTATCCAGCTTAGCCTATCTGTATTCAATGTAGCTATATCAACATGTGTTTTTTTTCCTAATCAAATAATTCATGAATATTTGATGACAAATAACAACACACAGAGTGTGTATATCATTCAGTGACAGGCAATGACATTGAACCATTGCCAGGTGAATTCAACCCGCAGGCAGTGCTGTCACTCAGCTGTTGTCTTCTAATTTGTTTCTGACAAAAGTTTTATTATATGTTTTAAAATTGACTGGTTCACTGTTTAATTTACCCTTCATTCACACTATTTTATATGGAATTATATTTTATATTGTTGGACCTATGAGATAAGGAAGCAAATGACAGGAAGCAAAACTAAATCAGCATACGGTATGTACCAAGTGATAGATCTACCCTGGGTGGTGATCCAGGCATCTGGTGCCACCTACTGAAAGACCCAGACTGCTGTAGATGCTTTTGACTGCCCCAGCTTCAGGCAAGACACATCCTGGCTGTGACAGACGTGACCAGTACAGCAGGGCTGTGACAGAAAAGGAGAAGATGCCATGAAGATGCACATTACAGTCTAATTTAAAGTATCACCTGTTTCAAAACTGCATAAACAACAGATGTGCAGTATTATATTGGAATCCTATATTGGAATCCTGATTCATTGTCTTTTGTAAGTGTTTTTAATAATCAATGTTATCTTTTTAGACTTAAAAACAATATACACAACATTTTGATCATATCAAGCCTTTCCCTTGTTTGATAAAATAATTTTTCACTTATGTACTTCCCATACGGAAACCCTAGATTTCCACTTTTATGACATGAATATCTGCGTACTGTATACTTAAAAGTATTCACCATGTACCTCAGGGTGTGTATTAAGGGAAGGCAGTCACAGTAAGATATAGATAGGGTGGTAAGGTGGCTAAGGATCTGCACCTGTGGCTGGAAAGTTGCTGGTTCGTATCCCGCGGCCAGCAGAGGAATCCTACTCTGTTGGGCCCCTGAGGAGGGCCCTTAACCCCAACTGCTCCAGGGGTGCTGTATAAATGGCTGACCCTGCGCTCTGACTCCAAGCTTCTCCCCCAGTCTGTGTGTCTCATGGAGAGCAAGCTGGGGTATGAGAAAAGACACATTCCTAATACAAGAAATTGTATCTGGCCAATAAAGTGATTTTATCTTATATGGATATTAATAAGCTCTAATGTATGCTGTCTCCCATAGAATCAGGATGGGACTGGATTTTATATTCCAACGCATAACCCACTGCATATGCTCTTCATATCCTAAAAGAGTGTTTATTCTAATACAAGCAGTATATACTGTACAGTACTTCCATGTCCCTGTGAAATGTAGATATCTCATGCAGATAAATACTGACACCTTAAACATAGAATGATTTTATAATCCAAGAATGGGGAATAATAAGTTTTAAGAATTTAAGTTTTGAGATTGGACAAGTTGCAATTCACATTCATTACTACTTAGCACATTATTATGCATGCACTGAAGTACAAAGTTTGTGTTTATAAATAAAAATTATTATAAATATATGCCCATTTATCTATAGCTGAGGAATAGTTTATATAATTGTATATCATCTTAAGGACAATAGCCACTGCTGTTGATTTCTTTAATATTTGAACATTAAATCAAGTTAATTGGGAAGATTTTGTTTATCACTTATTGACCTCTGAAAAAACACAGGCTTAAGTATTCACTGCTGTCATGCTTCTTTGACATTAGTGTGTACAAATTAAATGCAAATTCTAGTCATTTAGCAGAAAACACTTGATGCTTATCAGTATTTTTCTCCATTAGTGTTGATGATTAATATTTATTTTTGGAGTATGTCGATTAAATACTCATCAGAGGAGCCAAGCAGAGAAAAACAGAAAACTTGTCAAAGCATTTTACTTTCATTAAAAGTTATACTATACTGGACATGGAAGAAACTGTGTTTCTTTCAATCCATTTAGTCAATGGAATTATGTAAAAAAATATGTCTTTTGAATGAATTTTAAAGAATATTTGCATAACATCTTTCAGTCAAACAGTAAGTAATCACTTACAGGTACAGTAAGTTTAGATCGTTTTAGGGAAAACGGTGCTAACCACTGTGATTCAGTTAAGATGCTTTTGAAAAGGATATAGAAGTTTCATATAGTATGTCCATGAACACTATTAACCATTCTTTTGTTCAGGGTGAACAGACCATGGAAATAAATATAATGTATACATTTATCAATTTAATTGTTCAGGTGTTCTGTTTGTGAGCTTGAGACAAATAGACTCAAGAGACACCCAGACATGACTGAACATGCTTAAGAGTCACTTTTGCTTTTAGGTTTTAGTTTGCTTTCCCCATTTGTAATATACAGTAAGTCTTGCAATTCAAATTATAACTGAATCTTTATATCCATTAGTATGTGTATTACTGATTTCACCTTCTTTCATAATTAGAACAATAGACATGGGTATATTGTACTGTGGTTGTTAGTAATGCGATTTTATTTTAATATTACAATAAATTTCACAGCAATAAATACTAGAATGGCATATTAATGATTATTTCAGTAATAAGCTGCTACTACATTCAAAAGATTCCCTTGTGATCCAGTTTTCTGCTTTGTAAGGTACTAAATTGCTTAAACTATAGCAAGAGTGGTACTTAGTCCCATATTTTAGTATCCTCTAGAGGACAGTAGCTGTTACTTAGCCTTAGTTGCAATTTGGAATATTTTTGATACAGAGCTAGGGACTAATTTCAGCAGCCAAGTTCATTGCGATTGGCATTCACCTGGTGTATGGAGCTGTGTACTAACCATGGGATCATCCTGAGTAAATATGCTTTTTTGAGTTTGTTGCAATTGACCCTTAATGACTTGATTTGAATTCAGCATTCAGTTTATTGATCTTTATTACCACTGCTTCCAAGTCTTTAGTCATTAATGATTATAAATTACCTTGTTATCCCACAAATACATTTGCAACATCACTTAAATGGAACACTATGAGGGACAAGAGATCGGTTTTTCACTCTAACCTGTGAACAGGCCAACTTTTTAGAGTCACTGAGATATCATGGACATTTTCTCCCATCTCAGCCATTGAAGTGTGTGGCTCTTCAAACTTGCTGCTGGCCTCACGATGGCATCTTTTGACAGTTTATAAAAATTGACAACTAACATCACAATTACGTGTGAGAATGTAATTTTCTATACCCCTTAAGCAATTATTTAATATTTAATCCCCCATGTGGCTCTTTACTGTACAAGTACTTTAGAGGCAAACTAGCAGCCTCAAGTGGCAGAACAGCTGCAATTACAGACTTTTCTACATCCAATGTGCCTCATTAGCTTAATCGCAATAATCTGAAAGCAGTGCACTGTTGATTATCCTGTGATTAGTACACAGCTTTGTACTAAACTAGTAACTAGTATGTTAGGTGGCGGCAGTGTGGCGCAGTGGTTAGCATTGCTGCCTCTCAGCGCTGGGACCCAGTGTCCAGTTCCAGTCCTGGGCTGCTATCTTCTTGGAGTTTGTATGTTCTCCCCGTGTTCACATGGGTTTCACCATTCAGTGCTCCAGTTTCCTCCCACAGTACAATTGTGCTTCTGGGAATATTGGCCTGATGTGCGAGTATGTGGATCTCTGTCTGCCTCTGTCAATTAATTAAAAAAGAAAACATTAAAACTTTGAAAGAATGAGGGAAAATGCAGGCATACATTTAACAAGTTCTCACTCTTAAGATTAACTTCGGAATCACTATGAGTAATGATTCTGACTGTCCCTGTAGTTTTGCTTCTTCTGGCTCCATGAATTTATTATTATTGTTATTGTTTTATTCCAAAGTTTAAATTAAACCTTAATTTGATCGTTTTGTACATTTTTCGATTTCACAGTCCAGGAGAGATGCTGGTAGCATTGTCTCAGCTGGGACTCCATTCAGGATGTTGGACCCATTATTCTTGTGCATCAGCTCTGTCATCTCTTTTATTAAACAACTGTTATAATTGAAAGCCCAGGCTTCCACAATACACAGAAGGATTCATTTATTCCCTGACATTTGCGTAAGCTTGCCTCAAAGAGTGCAACATAGCTCAAGCTCCTCTGGACATGATCTGCACTGTTTTCTCTCTTATGTAAAGAGAAAGAATTACATGTTAATACACCTGCAATGTCAATCAATTTTGTTCTGTTTTCCACAGAAATGAAACTTTACATATGGTGAAGTTTACCTGTTTTTTTCGTATTAAACATATAAAAGATGGTGTTTGGTTTAATAATAAAGTAATTTACATTGTGTGGACTTCCACTACTGCTTATTTGCTGGTTATTATCATTGTGGGCTTTTTCTCATCTTTCGTTCTGACATTGATGTAATCCTACTTCTTTTCTGTTAAGAACAATATACAGTAACTACAGAAACATACAGTAGTTGCTGAACTTAATAAGGAAGTAAGTGGTCAGACAGATGACACCATTTAGAGAAGGTAAAGAAGTTGTGACAAGATTGTTTTAGCTTTATGGCATTATAAAATACAGAAAAGAGGGAAATAAAAAAATACATATATAAATGCAATTATTAAATGCAAGTATAGTACCAGCCAGAAGCCATATCACCCTACAACTCACAACTGGCAACCTACTGAAGCTAAGCAGGTGTGAGCCTGGTCAGTACTTGGATGTGAGACCTCCTGGGAAAAAAATTAAAGTTGCTGATGGAAGTGGTGTTAGCGGGGCAAGTAGGGGGGGCTCACCCTGCGATCCATGTGGGTCCTAATGCCCCAGTATAGTGATGGGGACACTATACTGTAAAAAGGCGCCGTCCTTTGGATGAGACTTAAAACTGAGGTCATGACTCGCTGTGGTCATTAAAAATCCCAAGGTGTTTCTCGAAAAGAGTAGGGGTGTTACTCTGGTGTCCTGGCCAAGTTTCCCCAGGTGGGGCTGCACATTGGTGGTGGTGGGGGAGGGGAGTTCCCATTACCCATATAGTGCTTTGAGTGGAGTGTCCAGAAAAGTGCTGTATAAGTGTAAGGAATCCAAACAGGGCCTTGTGCTGTTTTTTTTATTAAATTTCTCATTTAAAAGTTATTAAAAGTCTCAGAAATTATAAAAATTACAACAAAAAAAACTTTTATAATGAAACAAAGATATTACTAAAGAGCAAAGGTCAGTGATGCGATGTTCTTGTTTTAGATTAGAAAAAAAAAATTGTTCTTGTTTTAGATAATGGATAAAATCACTTTTCCCAACACTTCCATCTGAACAAGATATACTTGCAAATACACACAACTAAGTACTATTTTCCATCCATACTGAAATAAGAAATACAAATTAAAAAATGACTCCAAAATATTGAAACATGGAGAATAAAAAAATAAGGAACCTCACTTAGGCCATAAGGAAAGCGATGCCCCTGGACATAATTACATTGACATTTCCGTCTGCATCCTTTCACAGAGATTGTAGGATTCTTACTCGAAAGACATCAACAGTATCTCCACCAGCTCTCGATGACTGATTTTTTGTAAATCTTTTCATTCATTTTACAAATTTCAGCATTTCACACTTCCTCTGGCATTTGTTTACCAGATTTCCATTTCTTTCCACACTGTTTCTCAGTTGCCATGCTTGTTCTCACAAGCGTGTTCTTTTGTTCTCCTTGCCTTCTGCTTTGCTTTGTATTCCTCTTTCTTCCTCACACCAGAAGAGGGTTCACAGCTGATTTTCTTCTTTCTACTTTTCAGATGGGAATTAACCTCTAGGTGTTCCTCTGCAGCCCACAGGCACACACATCTCCCCACTAAAACATCATAAAAACATGGAAAGAATTCTGAAGGTAATCTGTTTATACAACTGTGGCAGCTGTAAGAAACCACAAAGGTTATTAACAACAGATACAGTAAATGTGTTACTTTAATTATTACACATTTAATTATATCCCTCTATCCACACCACTTATTACACCACTCTAAGTAAGATGTTCCCATATTTCCACACTTGTAGTCTGACTATGCTAAGAGGAAACATATTTACAGTATTCAGTAACCTTTTTTAAAATGTTTATTGTTGGTGCTCCCAAAAACTGACAATTAGAATTGAAACCGTTTTGACGGCTCCCATCCTTCTTTTCAACCAAAATATACTTAGCAACAAAAGAAACTTACCATTTTTTAATGGACTTGTTTTAGAAAAATAAAGTATATAGACTTGAATATTAATTGGTAATTATATGCTCATGTGACT
This sequence comes from Atractosteus spatula, assembly GCF_055471065.1. NCBI lineage: Eukaryota > Metazoa > Chordata > Actinopteri > Semionotiformes > Lepisosteidae > Atractosteus > Atractosteus spatula. The sequence continues at coordinate 24,366,946 of NC_142720.1, read as the reverse complement.
TTAACTGTTTCTAACCTCTAACCTAAGGATGTAAATGCTTAAAAAGTGCTTGGACTCTTTTCCTCCACCACTTTTGGTATTATTTGTGAACACTGTGGTATCATGTTCATTCTGCAGCTGTAAGGATGCTGGATGGGTTAAAGTTATGATAGATTCTTGAATTTAATTTTTTTACATGGGAGATGCTGTACAGCATCAGTTAAAGTGCCTTTGAAGATGAAGTCCCAACATGCTTCCATCAACAGAAGAACTGATAAGATAACCTTTATCTCAAAACCACATAAACATTTTGGTATGAAAAATGGAAGATTGTCTTCAGTCTAATTAAATTATTCCTAAAAATGTAACAGTTGTGCCAAAGAAAGATGTTGTACAGAATGTACAAAGAACAATTAATATACATTGAAAAATAAAAGTAACATGACCTAAAGAGGAAGCTACAGTAGTATAAAACTGTAAAGACAGGTACTGTACAGTATGTGTTTTGGCTGCATACTGTACAGTATATAAAGGTTTTGCTTTCCTATAGGGTAAGTCACAGTTTTATGACAATACAGTAAATTCAGTAACCCCGTTTATCACCATAGAAACCAAATAACTAGTGAGCAGTGCATATTAATTTGCTGTTAAATGAATTTTTATCTTTTTGTTTGAAGGTTGATTTACATGTAAAGATAAAATGTCTTATTTTTATTATTTATTTTTAAACTTCTCTGGCTCATTAATCTGCAGTTCTGAGCTCTACTCAAACATCTGCCAAAAATGATATATATATATGTCATTTTTATTTGGTGTGTGATACACTTAAAATAATGTCACAGTATGTTAGCTGTTACAGTCAACATATACAGTATAATGTATCAGGGTACTGTACCATTTTGATGAATGTTTGTTTATTCATACTTGTAATTAGATGTATGGTAGAGAGGATAGGTAGAACTTGTGATGTGGCATTTTGTAAGTACTTTTCATAAGGGTGTGAAATATATCTCAGAATATTCGAGAGCATATAAGCTTAAGGCAGTAAGCTGGGATCATGTTGTACAAATGGACAAATGTTGGAGAAAAACCTGTCCAGAGTAAAGACTGCCAAAAAGTAAATAATTTAAACTCTTACAGTAAATGACTTGCTGTATCAATTGGCTTACCTGGTAAGATAAGAAAAAATAAGGTCTTAATTACATAAGGCACTTCAGGAGGTAGAATATCAAACTAGGATTGAGATCTCTACAGGGAAATCTACTGTAAAAGACTGTGAAGTCTGACTGTGTTCAATCAGGTACTGAATTTCAAGCGAAGATGTAACTATGAAAACTAAGGAGCTTTCAAAACTCCTCAGATACATTTGTCTAAAGGCACAAATCAAGAGTATAAATACAAAGACCCTTAATATCTCCATGAGCATGGTGAAGTTGGTCATTAAGAAATGGAAGGCACCTGGACACAAACAAAATCAGCAAGACAACACGAAACACAGTGATGCAGTGAAAAGTGGTTTTGTGAGAAAGTACAAACACACTCACCCTCCAGCTGATTTTATGAGAACAAGATCATGCATAAAGTCATCTAATCTAGCTGCCAATTAAAGTTTGAATCACTGCTAGAACTAACACTGGTCTAACACTGAGCTACTTTGAGCCATTTGATGATTAGTTCTGTGTTTCACATTCACTTTCCTGACCACAGAAAACTATCCCTTTTTCTAGTACCAGTCTGGCAGTGAAACACGTCTGCCTGATTCTCAGGGCAGCCCTGCTCCAGTCAGTCCTGCCCTCCTTCTCCCTTGGCTCTCCAGGTACTGCAGGTACCTGTGGCTTAACGATGGTCTCAGGGCCATGAAGAAGACCATGAAGGCCATGAAGAATCCAAAAATCCATATTTCAAAATGAATTTTATCAACTATAGACTACAAGAACATCTTTCTTTCTCATCTTTCTTTGTCTATACTATCTTCAGTCACGGAACTTATTGATTCTAAAGCTCTTTGCAAACTAAAGGTAATGAGGAAATCTAAAGGGTTAAGAATTTTGTGCTCTGAGAAGAGAACAACGGGCCCTGTTCTCAACCATCCTTAGCCCTGGTGAGTCGCTGGCTGATAGCTACAATCGCTCATGACTCTCTTTTATCAGGTAATTGACATTCCGTTGTGAAACTAAATGTTCTCTTAGTACACAAACAAGTAAAACTGCCGAAGAAAATATCTTGTAGATGTTTTTCTGCTGGAATATCTGCTTTTGTTTTGCCTTCCTCTTATACAGTATGACTGAATTAGTGTGACTCTCACTGAATAAAAAGGGAAACACTGCTGTATTCAGTTTGAGCTACATTCAGAACTGTATTCTGTACTGTCTGCTTTCCTGCTCACCTCAAGAAACTGATTATTGAGTGATTTCTACAGTAAAGACCTCAACAATTGTTATACAAATAGGAATTACTGCCCCGATAGCATGAGTAGGTTGTAAATATTAATAATTACAAACATGCTCTTAAGGTAGTTGCAAACTGTAGAACAGATCACATGATCAGGGACACCTTTGCCGTTCTTCCTCAAAAATGTTAAAATGTGTGATGGAACATGTTTGAATTTCTTACTTCTGAGAAGAAACAAGGGAGAGATAAATAACCAAAGCACAACTGAGGTGCACAAAGACTTGCTGAGTCTTGGAAAATGAGCGGCTTTGTTCTGCTTGAATTTTCCAAGATTTCTTTCCTTTTTTATCTAGCTTTAGCAGATGGCAACAGGCTGTTGCTGACTCTAATGTTTCTGTACTCTGGTTTAAGTATTGAATTTCCGTTTGGAGCACAATCCTCTGTAAAATGAAATATACCCTTCTGACCTCATGAACGAGCCTAGATTTTCAGTGCCATCATCAATTTTGTTGATCTTTGAAGTGTCTCATGTAACATTTGTTAAGGTAAAGATCACTATTGTTAATTTTCCCTAGAAATAATTGCAATGCCAATATGTTGTGCAATGGGTGCATTACTGTATTTATAAACTAATTTTCTCTCAGAGTTCTTTCCCCAAATCACCCCAACATAATTTTATTATTTCATTTTCAAACAACCTAAAGCAGTTTAAAAATACAGCCAAGCCTCTATCAGAGTCAGTGAGTGTTAATTCAAACTAATCTAACTCATTGCACTAATACCCATAGATACCGTCCTCTAAATAAAATAAATATTTCAGAGCAGAAATTAAAAAGGTAAAAATTGTGATATCAAGATAAGTGAATATCTTGCATAATTAATGTGTCTGAAGGTATAGGCGACTTTAAAATTAACTTTGAATGTCCGTCAATGTAAAAACATTTTTTAATCTGTGCCTATTTCCACTCTAAATGGTATTTTTTTTGGAATGTCACAATCCAATAGTTTTATAGATTTGAGTAAACACAAATACTAATATATTAGTAATGACAAACTGAGCATTTAAAGAAAATGATACTTAAGTGTCCTTAATTACACAACTACAGCTACAGTAACAGTATAATTATTCCTTGTTACAATGCACTCAACATTTAAATGTTGAGTGTAATTATACAAGTGTAATTTTTGTACTCTATAGGTACTTTGTACTATGTACCTAACAGGAACCCCTTAATGTAATGTGTCATGTTTTCATTAATACTCACTGCACATATAGTACTTTGAATTTACCCTGTACGTACTTAATTTAGCTACTTAATTTAAGTGTTACCTTTTGGGTAGCTGATGCAAAAGTACTATACAGTTAATCTGTACTATCACAAGAGACATCTGTATGTATAATTGAATATTTGTATTTTTTAATCTATATTTTCAATAAGGAATACATTTGAAATATTGTGGCAAACAATGCACTTAATGCAACACAGTTTAAAATCTACTGTATGCCATTGTGTTACCTTAATCTTTCTCATTTTAAGTGAAGTGTCTTATTGACACAGAGATGGAACCCCTCTGGGCTCATAGATCTTACATTGTTCTCTTGCGCAGGACCTCTTTCCTCAGGGTTTCATTTACTCAGATTCTTCACTCATGTTGTGCTTTTCATTGGTCACTGATCACTAATCAAAAAAGCACTATAGAAGTTGATCCGACTAACCTGTCATCACCTAACATCACCTAACAACATCTTCACTAGTCATCTTTAACGCAAGTAATTACTACTTAAGCTTTGCTCTTTCCTCTTCTTCATGTCTTACGTCTTCATATAGTAAGTATTACTCACCATTCTCTCTTTCCATCAGACTGTACTAGTTGATCCTTTTTGGCCCGGGATCAACTTCAAGCAATATGCACATTTTTTTATTTGCTTATGTATTATTTAATAATGTTGTTTATAAAATATATATGATCCACTTATATCACTACAGTGAATACAAAATGTCTACTAACTCTTTGAACTGAAGAAAAAATCCATTGTCTTTCCATTGTCAACTTGCACCCCTGACACAGCAGCTGCCAGGTTGTTGGTTTTTCTCCCACACTCTCTAATAAGCTCTCTACAAGACAGTATACCTGTTTGGAGCTCAGAGTACTCAGAACTGCACCTGTGCTAGACTCCATCCTTCTTAGCTATGGGGAGAAGATATGCTTCTACTTTGCTGGGGGTTATCCTACTCCTCCATGTACAGAACTAACACTTTCTATCAACCTAAGATCATCTTGTTCCTTGGCAGTAGCAGAGCACTTCAACTACGTCGAGCCTGACAAATCGACTACCAAACAGTCCACAAGTCAAGCGCTTGTGTTGGCTCTCAGCTCTCTTTAGTCCTTTGGAGAGGTTCAATTCTGGATCAGGGGTGCTCTGGGTACTCCGGTTTCCTCCCACAGTCCAAAGACGTACACCCGCAATGAACTGACCTCCCATCCGGGGTGTGTGTAACTGTTTGAGCCTGTTCCTCACTGGGATAGGCTCCAGCTCCCCCACCACCCTGTATTGAATAAAGTGATTAGGAAATGAATGGACGAATGAATGTAAGTACTTCAGTGTGTTGATTATCGTTATAATCCAATCATGTTGATATTTTTCACATTTTAAATATTAATTTCATAGTTGTAACGAAGCTGGTATCTGAATACTGATTAGGAACTGCAACTGTTAGATACCAAAATAATATCAAACAACTGTCAGATAGCAAAATAATATCATAATGTTTTAGAATTAATTATTGCTTCTAAAACAAAATGAGTTCAATATCCAACCACTACCAAAATGTTCCTGCTGTGTATTCAGAGCTGTGACAAGTTAAGTTGAACAGAAGCACATTTTTAAATAATATCAAATTAAGCTATCATTACAAGCATGAGTTGTAACTGTAATGATGAATTTCATTTGTATGAGATTTATACTTTGTACATTTTCTAAGCATGAACCAAGCTTTTCTTTAAAAACTAGTTTCAATCTTTGTGGTATGGTTTTCTGCTTATATACAGTATTATTTAATATTTTTTTAGTTAAAATTCATGTGATCCACTTACAAAAACTACAGTGCATACAAAAGTTTTACTTGCTCTTTGAACTTGGAAAAAATGCATTTTTATATTGATAACTTAATGACTGCTGTCCAATAGGATAAATGAAAATTATTTTAAGCAATGTGAAGACTCAGAGACTTCAGAACCAATTAAACATCTTGCAAAAAACTGTTGAAAAAATAACCTTATAGTTTTCCTTGCTTAACTAATAATCCCATTCACTTAGAGCAAGCTGCTCATCCAGCACCCTTCCACTTCAGCTTCCTCTCAGCCTTCACACTTGTACTTCGATTGCCTGCAATTCTCTTTCAATGTGTCACAGCCTGACTGTAGGTCAACAAAGTTTTGGCTATGATTGACAGAGTGATGTCTATATCCCTGTGAGCTAAAAGCCCTGACATATGCACACCATTTGCCACTTAAAATGGATGATCCTCTGCGAACGTGCTTCTGGATGATTGGGATCAAAGAGTGATTTTCAACATTGTCAGAATAGGCAGATGCTGAATCTGTCTCACATCTAACAGTCCAAAGATGCAAAGTTGCTCCCCATAGACAACAGTTTTACTGAGAAGAAAAAAACAAAAATACTGCTTCAAAAAACAGGAAAGGTTGACTTTAACTTGTACATATCGTACTAAAAAGTCTGCTATTCTTTGTTTCTCATGGAGTTTGCATATCAATTTACTTTGAACTCATGTTACATGACCTGCAAAAAAAATCTGCTCATTGTGCTCATTGTGTTCATTGTGCCTTCTGCTTGAAATTAACAGCACTTTAGAAGAATTATACGACCAAGGTATGAGGAAAAAATTTTAAAAATCCACATTTCAAAAGTGATATATTGATCTATTTTGATGTGAGCATTGGAAAATGTTCCCAGAGAAAGGCCATCCAGGGCCATGTTCCTAGATATTTTATAGAAACCTTTCATTTATCTGTTGGTTAAGACCTGGGAAACACTGTACAGTATATACAGAAATATCACTTTTAATAACAAAAGATTTGCAAATTTATTAGCAGAAAAACATTTTTTAAAGCAGGCACACTGACGTTCTTTTGAATAGACATGGCAAATGACTTTGTATCCCATTCCTGTTATACAGACTAGACAGGCATGTTCCCACTCACTGATCTCTGGTCCCTAGCTGTGATACACCATATTGCACAAGTGTTTAATGAACCTCAAATCAGATGAGTAGAACTCTTAAAGTACATTCTTATTTCATAAGAAGCTGTTGTTACACAAAAACCAGAAGAGCATGTGGTGTCCTGCTAGGATGTTGTCATGTCAGGATGAGCTTGCAGAAAGGACAGCAAGTGAGATCACAGGATGTTACTTTTAATGATCATTATAATTACTAAAAGCACTTATAAATGTATTTTTTTCTGTATACATAAAATATCATGGATCGTAAAAAACATGGTTTCATCATTTAAGATTATAACAAACTTCCTGTTGGCCACCAAATCTAAGGTGATTATTTGTTCTAAACTTCTTCACAAACTTACATACTGGCAAAAATTACAGTGAATATTTTATTAAAATTAATAATAAAATACTTTTTATTGAAGGGTACCTCCAATTCATTGCATGCTCACACTACTGCAGCACCACATTTCTCCTTCACTGTAGGTAGTTTATTAATCAGTAGTTTACAGCATTTTTACAGGTGAAAGAAAGCATGGAAAAGTTATAAGCCTGTAAAATATTCAAAAATAAAGCCAACCAAAGAATGGGCTAGACTGACAATATAAAAATACAGACTCTTACTTGTATCTATATAGAATACTGTTAATTTCTTCATTTAATTTTACAAATACATAATTTACAGGGCTGTAATTTTGATTACTCGAATAAGTTAAACAAGACCTACCTTTTAAATTCTACAATGTCTATTACCTATGATCTTATTTCCATTCATAAGATCCTCTAGTTTAGTTTTAATTATCATTTGGATAACCTTCCATGTAATAGAAATGACTTATTGGTCTATAATTACTTGGTTCAGTTTTGTCACACTTTTTATGGATGGGCGCTAAATTAGTAATTTTCCAGTCAGTGGTTATCACCCCTGTCTTGAACAACTGCTGTAAGAGTATTGTTAACAGACGATGAAAAGTATCTCTTGCGTTCTTATGTATAACTATGAGTTATACTTGACTTAGTAATATCTATTTTAACCTGTGCCTGAAATTCATTAAACTCATGTTCTTTAACTGTATTCTTCTTTTTTATAAACTATTATTTTTCTATGTATATTTTTCTTAATCATTTAATTAATTCTAGCCATTATCTTGTGTTTGAGATACATCCATTCTCTGCTTCATGCTGAATATCTTTAAACTGATGCTAACCATTTATAACGGCTTCCATATCTGCAATATACTCTTCTTTCTATACTCTTCTGTCTAGCTCCTTCATAGTCTTCTTTTCTGAAACTGTAAACCTTGGTTTGGACCCTACAGTTTCAAATATATAATTCCAAGAATATCATATTATGATTCCATAATTTTCCCCACATCTAACAAGATCAGATTAGAAGGCAGTGATGTTGCTGTCACAGTAAACAGCTATAACAATATACTTTTACTTGACTTGAACAGATGGGCACATTTTACCAGTTCTCTCCAAGATCACATCTCTTATTAATAATGAATGTTCTTCCTCACTTAACATTTTTTAGTTCCATGATTACTTACACTATTAAGGTACTGGGGCAGATTGTACTACAATCTTTGAATTTATATGGAACAAAAGTCACTTTGTATTAAATTCTCCATTTTCAATGTAAACGGTGTGCAGGGGGCCTAGCTCTGCCAAATGCCTCTATTCTTCAATCACTGGTTTAATCCTGACACACCTTTACATTATCATCCACCTGAATTACTTAATGTCTTGTGGCTCCATATAGACATCAATATTTAATTTATACCCCACAAGATACTGTATACAGTAGCACATGCTTTTTTTTCCCTGACATTCTGTAGTGCTTTATTTGCCTATGTGTGACTATGTACTGTACAAACTGTATTTACAGTACAACTTGTCAGTAAGTGGAAAGATTCATAAAATTATAGAAGGCATCATTCCTACTCTCCCATTTCCCAAAATGTTGAACTCGTTAAGGTAATTCTTCTCTTTTCACTTTGGAGATATAAACAGACTCACATTCCAGCAGATATTTGCGATAAAAATGGTCCTTGCGCCTTTCTGGATTTGCAAGTACTTGCTACATTGTTCTTCTTGTTCTTAACACACATACTGTACTGTACCTTTTATTCACTGCATGGCCATGGTGGCTCCTTGATACCATATTCATCCAGGGCATCAATTACTGGATAGCAGAAATTTGGTGGAAAATGATTTGGGATAATATAATTATAAATTTGGTTGGCTAATTATCTGAAGATTCACATTAAATTTCCTCACATAGTGTATTTGATGCATTGTAAAATAATGACTTTTTTTCTTCACTGCAGAAGAAATGGATCTGATTATCTGGCTCACTGTGGCTATAATCAATAATAAATCTTTGCAGTTTTCTGGAGACTCAAAGTGCTTTGCAGGCAATAGGGACTCCCCTCCACCACCAATGTTCTGCTCCCACCTGGATGATGGGCTAAGAAGTGTTGGTGCTCCTCCACGTTGTTTCTCCGATATTATTAGGAGCTTCTGTTGCAAATATTCAAGATGCTGGGTAAAGGATAGTGCAGGATCGCTTTTGCTGACATGCTCAGGTCTTGACACTGTCCATAGGTGGAAAGCAGTAATGCTTGTGAGGGAAGGCTGAAACTATAGTCTTCTCTTTAAACACATCTTAATGTAGCCAGCAGCAATTAAAACATGTTAATTACCAAATGACACTCCCCATTCTCCTTTGATTTTAAATTACACCAGGAGTGTCCAGTCATGGTCTTGGAGGGTTGATTTCTCAAGCAATTTTCATTCCAGCTGTGCTTTTATTGAGTTTAATGAGCTTCTCATTGGAGTCCCATTTTAAGCTGCTGCTGCTTTAAAGGGAAAATGTCTGCCCTCCAGGAACAGGACTGGACTGTCCTGATCTGAACAGAAACAAGCTGGCCTGATCGCAACCTTTCATCTGACAGCCTGTCAGTTCAGTTGTACAGATTATTTTCTTCTTGTTTTGTATGAGAGTTAGAACAATCTACAATGGAATAAACAATTTATGTGTCTCTACAGTGTATTTAAATGCAGAGATTCAGTTCCTACAGCCATAAGCAATAGATTAAAAAGATTTAATAACTGCAGCCATTTATCACAGTTATTAATCACATTCAGCAGAAATTAATGGTGGCAGCCTATCTTATGAGGAGTTAAATTTCTGATTGGGGATACAGCGTAGGTGAGGAATGAAATCTTGAGGCAAATATGATCTAAAAGATCATCCAATTTTATAAATTATCTTATGTTTAACTGTCTTTAAATTAGGTTCAGTTAGGGAAATGTGATTTTGTTGTGTACATGGTTTGCTAGGTCAAAATAAAAATAGATATTCATATAAAAACAACATAAATCATGTTTAAACTTAAAAAGAGACTTCTGATTATACTTCTATGCATGACTTCACCACTAAGATATTTGAACAAAAAATAGCTATTATATATTATTCATGATACCTAAAAACTCCTTAATAGCAGTCCTTTATACTGGAAATGCTTAAAAAATGTAGCTAAAAAATTTGCAATCAGGAGGGCTAATGTGAAGTGTATCAAAAAGCATTCTAATATACAATAAATCTACCTATAAATCTGTCTATTTATGTAAGAATAAATCTGTACTTCCAAAGAACTTCAGAATTTTTTTGCTGCTTATGTTTCTTAATGTAAAAGGAAATAAAGGAAAAAAAAGTTTTGGAATGCTGTAAGAAAGATTTCACAATACAAGTTGAAACATACATTATGAAAACTTTTTTTCTAAGATGGTTTTTGCAGTTCAAAGCACCTCTTACAGTACCTCAATAGATTACATTAGTTTGTTTTAGAGGTTATACAGTATATCATACTATATCCAGAACCATTCACAACAAATTGCACAGCAAATTAAATGTCCTACTTTCATCTTAATACAACATATAGACTGAAAAACTACACCTGACAACTTGTAAAATGGGGGTACAGCATTTTTTCATGACACACACTGTACAACACTGGGCACATAGCCATCAGCTCACTACACACTGACATTACTTCATAGCAGTCAGTCTTTTCTCAGTTAAGTGTTGTCTGTCTTTCAAGCTTTATATGTTAATATTACTACTTGACTTAAACTCAATTATAAAAGCAGAGAGACACTTTTAACCCATTTTTGTAACCTAACTCACATTCTGTTTCAGATACCTCCAATTTCAACACTAGAGTACTCGAAATTAGTTGTTTTTTCAGGTTCACAATGTTTTTCACAATTCCCAATAGATGAGATCAATAACTGTAAAAAATGAATTACTGTACTTCTGCAAATACCCTATGCATGCCAAAGTGAAGCTGTCAAAGTTTTTACTACGTATGATTACTGACTGAGACAATTGATTGAGGAAAGATTAACTATTTATATAAGGTCCTAAGGTGTCTTAAAGGACAGCAGGACAGCAAAGAATAACTGAAACAGAGATCTCAAAAATGTTTCTACACTGAGTATACAGTATATTGGAAAGGCTGTAGTGAAACATGTGTGACATAGTGGGTTTTCTTTGGGCATCCTTTCGCCGGCGGAGAGTCGATACTTCTTGTAGAAGTACAGAGCCGACTTGTAGTCTCTGAGATTTGTTTCTTCTTACCCTCAAGTTTATACTAACAGTAAGAGACTCTTGGGCGCTGATCGCGGACGTCCGGCGTCTTGCAGCTGATGCCCGGGTTCTGAGGTGAACAGAAGGGGAATCGCGTGAGAATGTTTTGTAAGGTTCTCTAATGAGAACCCAGGTGGTGCTGATTCCCATTCTCATGCGAAACAGGTTAGAGAGGGAACAGCTGGAGGGCCCTCAAGTGGTGTGCAGTGGAAAAACTTTTCACACTGTCACACACAATTGACAAATCCCTTAGTCTGAGACCCAGAGCCAGTCTCCTGACACTTATAACCTTCTTGGTCCACTTTGTTTAAATAATGTTTATTCCAAAACATGTTTCGGTAACATGTAGTCACTAATCCAAAATTATTTGCAGTGTCTGTAGTAAAAACTTAAAAACTAATTTGTAAATGGAATCCCACAGGCTATTCGTAAATTATTAATCAAATATACTTTGGTAATAAAGAAGCTGAACAAGAGCATTTATGAATCACTAACATATATCTCGGTATATACTATATTTACAGTGAATTTCTAAATATATAATTACCCATATCTAACACTAATCTACTCCCTGAAGTATTACTCCTAGAAATAAAAAAAACATTTACATGTGCAGTCACCAATTAAAGAGCTACACAGCCAATTACAAATCTTTTACTGCAATGATTTATTGATAGAAGAAAACTTTGAAGATCTAAACCATTCATTTTCTCCTATTGAAGTTTGCTAGTTGTAAAGGAGTTAGGGAGTAATTTATTACACAGTATCAGAGAGTGGAAGAAGCAATAAGCATAGTGAGTGATTCATTTGTGAGCTGACAATAAAGGAACTACTCTCCAGCTGCTGTCCTCTGCTGATACTGAATTAATGTATTATCAATACTGAACACTGGAAGAGTGGGATCAGTCACCTGTAACAGAACATGATCCAGGAAAGATCGATAGGGATGGCATTGATCATTGTAAACAGAGCATACATTACATTTCTTTCTGATCCACTCAAAGGAAGAAACACACCAGTGGTCAACCATACTTCATCATTATCAGTCAGATTAGCCTATTAGAAAATATACTACCCATTCTGGAAAGGAACACATCTCCCTGATAACTTAATAACTAAGTGTCAAAAAAACCTGCAACATTTATACCCTGACTTATTTTACTATGACCTTCACCTAGGGATGTCTATGAAGAATTACTGATGATTTAATTCCTGTAAATGACATTTATGAGACTACCTCTTATTTAGTTTATGTGTCTGTGTCAGTGCTGTATTTTTTCCATACATTATGAAAGAAAGCTTGATTGATTAATAAAGCGTCTAGTAGATGAAGTAAAGCAGAAGTCTCTTAAGTTATAAACTCAAGTATAGTATAGAGCTATTAAGCTTAAACTTGTCCACTATATTCTTTTAAAACAAATGTCAATGCCAAGTACTGTACACTTACACCAATATAGTCTTGTAGCTGATCTGTCCAAACTTCAACCACCCTAAGATAAACAAAGCTTGAGAGAGATTTGATTTCTGACTGGGGAATTGGGAACAACACAATTTAAATGCATTGTATTTGTAATGGATTTGATTCCCATCCCTCAAACATACAGTAACACAAAAACTCACTGTACTCCCAGAATTAATCAACTTGAAAGCCAAATAATTCCTATTTTTATTCCTATCATATGGGAGATCTCAATTTCTCATCAGACTTCTTTGAATGTTTATAAAGAATGAGATAAACAGTTGACTTAGACAATGGACATCTCTCAATGTTGTTCCAGATGAAATCCTAGAAATGAATGGGGGATCTTGCAGTTAATCTGACTTTTTATAGTGTGGTTCCTGTGTACTATTTATCCCTGTGCCACTGACATTTGATACTTCATGACAGTTCTTAATTCTTCAGATTCTTTACCATTACTCAATATAGTTATACATACTGCATTTGTTTTCCTGTATATACTATAAGAAGAATAAATGTGCTGGTGGCCAATAATTACGAAACATACACTAGTTTCAAACAATCTACAGTATACTGTATGTTATTGCTCTATTTAACAACATATTCATTATTTCATATATTTGTACTCGGAATTTTAGTGAGCTATGAACTGAAATTTACATAATGAATTAAAAGACTCAAAAACGTCAACGTTGATATAATAGTCAAGATTTGTTCTCATGACATACCACATTAAAAATGAATTGACAAAGCATAAAAGTTGTGATAACCCATTCAACCATTATCAGAAAGGCATTTCTTCCTGAAATTGAGATTCTCCCATATGATGGGAATAAAAATAGGAATTATTTGGCTTTCAAGTTGATTAATACTGGGAGTACAGTGAGTTTTTGTGTTACCGTGGAACCCTGGATCAGATCTGAGAAGCAAAGGGCACAAGCTGGAACTGACCACTAGGCCACTACGAATCAGATATGCACAAGCTCACAAGCACAATTAAGATAAGCCAATTAACCAAGCCAGTGCATCTTTGTGCAGATGGACCCCCAGAAAACCCACACATTGTATCACTGAGGTGCCTCAGTAAGGATCCAACCCAGAACATAAGAACTGTGAGGCAGCAGTGCTAAATGCTCTGCCAACAATGCTTCCCTGTCATAAGCATTTTTAATAAATCCATTCCTGTTTTTGTTTTTGATATTTATCTCTAGTGTGTGTAAAATAAAACATGGGACTTTGCACTCAATCTTCCATGTGGCCAAATTAATGTTTTGAAAGCCAGGGATGACTTAGGTTTCTAATAATGCATGCAAATGCCCATGACAGTCTCTTTGTGGGGCTGCACTTGTGTCTAGACAATACAGTGCCCTCCAAAGGTTTTGAGATAGTGAAGTTAAAACTGATATTTGTGCTGTACAGTCAAACAGTCCATATTTGTGATCATGAGATGAATATGACTCTTGAATATAATATATACAGTATATTATTTTCTGTAATTCCCTGTATACAGTTAATCATATCAGAACAAAAAACATACTTTGTGTCCAGCTAAGTGATTTAATCCCACTCTGAAAACCTGCTGTTCAACAGCAGCAGGTTTTATTCTTTAAAACATAACAAATACATGAATACAACTCAGTGCAATAATTCATTCAAAACTTCTTAGGTTTGTTCATTTATCATCTTGAATTTCTACTTGAAATCAGATATCCCACCATTTTTAGGGTATGACCTTGATATACGTTTTGCAACCAGGAATATGATTCCTTAAAAATAAGTTTAAGTTTAGTTCCTTAAAATAACTGGAGTGGTTAAAAATCTTTTTTGGTTTAAAAGATCTTTGTGAAGGTTACAATATCAACAGCATATTTACAAAATGAACTTAATGATTGTCTTACAGGTTAGAGAAAAAACATATTAAAGTCATACATCACTTGGTTTAACCAGGCCATCTATTATGCTCATAGATTTCAGTCTCAGAAAAAACACAATTGAACGTCCTGTAATTGGAGCTCTTAACCTTCAAATGAATGCAAAGCAATCTGGAAATGGTCACTGCACATTTGAAACAAATCTTGACATATTGTATCTAATTGACTTGCGGTAACAGCGGTTACTGCATGAATGTTAATATTTTAATGCATTAAATTACTTTTATCGATTTTTTAATGACAATCAAGAGGACAGTTAGGTTATGAGCTGCTGCGTTACTTAGTTTCTTATATACATCATTAGTCCTTGTCAGTCTCCTACAGAACAAATATCTCTGCAAATCATCTATTAACCGTTCCATATGTGACACAGAAAGCCCTTTTCATCCAGATGTTTGTGGAATTATGTTTACTTAGATATTATTTGATATAATCCAGCTAACTGGATAACAGCAGCACATGTGGCCTCAGTAATACCTAAAATTATGATCCTAAGTGTCCACTAACAATTAATGGTCTAAAAGTCGAGATTACCACATACTATATAATGGTAAGTAAGACTGGGGTTCCATCATTGTTCCTTTACTGTTCCTATTAAGCTCCAGGGTGAAAATCATAAATGGAGGAGTCCTAATAGAGTAAGCAGGCTTCCATAAAATATGCCTGTCCACTGATAGATGACATTAGAGGAGGTTATCCTTTGTTAAATGAATTTACTTCAGCCTGAAAGTCCCAAAAACACAGCTCATAGAAAACCTGTGGAACTCCATCCATCCATTTTCTAACTGCTTTATCCAGGAAAGGGTTGTGGAGAAGCCGCAGTCTATCACAGCAAGCAATGGGCGCAATGCAGGATACACCCTGGATGGGACACAGACACAAACACACACTCACACAAGGGTCATTTTTCCCCGCAGGCAATTAACCTACCAGTATGTCCTTAGAATGTGGAAAAAGGAGCTTGAATGAACATGCCTGGATACAGTATACTCATTATGTTAACATATTTTTTATCAACATTGGTCTACTGTGAAAGTTACAGGCTAGTCATGTGTATGGCCAGTGACACACCCGGGAATTAATCTGGTGGTCACAGGAAAATAGACAGGAATGCAGAAATTCTGTAATGTACAAAACCGTTGCTCTATTATTACAGTAGGATGAAAAAAACTGTAACTCTGCTACTGAGGATTTAGTCTCAGCAATGGAGGAAGAAGTTGCACAATTTGAGAAGAAGTTACAGATGATGACTAAAAAAGCGAAGGACTTAGAGAATCGAAGAGGCTGCATCAAACAATTGAGGAGTAGTGATATTGATTCATAAGAATTTACCATTCTTTTTGAAAGTGAAATATAGGAAAATGATGACAGAGTTGTTATAATCACTATGTTATTGGTTGGGGAAAGATATTCAGATTGAATTGGTGTACAGTATGCTCCAAATGATTTTAAATAGGAATTTATTTTTCTGAATTTGACAAAATTATCATCATCTTTACCTATGCCAATTAGTATAATAGGGAATGATTTGAACTCTGTATAGAACCCAAGAATTGATCAAAAACCTCAAACAATATTATGGCAAAAGAAAACAAAGTTCCTTCATACTTTGTGCACCAATGTAGGACTATATGATGTATGGAGGATATTACATCCTAACAAAATTGTTTCTTCTTGTTATTTCCCCAGACATAAGTTGTTTTCAGGGTTGAATTGTTTTCTTACTTCCCAATCAGTAATAGAGCTGAATCTTGTGATATAGGTGTTATGGATTTATTAGATCATGTTTATGTTTGTTTAACAATTAGTCCACCTTACAGAGATTTAAGCAGTCTTAGATGCCGTTTATTTAATATAATACCAGAGATAATAATACCAGAGTTTATGGAGATTTTAAAGAATGAATGGTCAACCAATATGGAAAAGAATGACACTCCAGAGGTATATCTTCCAATACTATGGGAGGTGGGTATTAAAGGAGCTATAATTTCTTATACAGTATCAAGTAAGCAGAAAATGTTACAAGCACATAAGAGAGTTAGAAAAGAGGGTAGCCAATCTATAAAAAAAATATTTAAAAAAGTAAAAATGTTTATGCAGAATTTAAAAAAAACTAGAGCTGATCTTGATCAGTTGCTTTCAGATAAAATTCAGGCAACCATTTTTCAAGCTAGATATACAGTAGACTTGAACAGGGGAATAAACCTAGTCGTTTACTTTCAAGGTTATTTAAAAGTAGATCTATATCAAATACAATAATTTCATGAAAGGATAGGAATGGGGTATTGCATTATAGAACAAGAGAGATAAATAAAGTTATGATGGATTATTATTAAGTACTTTAGAGTTCAGAAAGCGGTGGGAATTCATTAAATATTTCACATCTTTTGGAAAGTGTATCACTTCTAAAACTATCAGAGCAAGATAGAGCATTTTTAGGGAGGGATATTTCTAAAGAGGAGATAGAGGGTGCAATTAGTACATTAAAAATGGGGAAAGCTCCAGGCCTAGATGGTTTTGGGTTAGAGTTTTGAAAAAAGGTTAGGATATGATTTTGGGCTCTCTACTTAAGATGTTTTGTTACTGTTTTAATAAAGAGAGATTCCTCCCATCTTCAATCAGGCACAAACTTCACTAATTTTGAAAAAAACAAATGAGCTGAAGAAAGTTCTTTATATCATTTAGTATCCTTGATTAATGCAGTCAGTTAGAGTGTAAGATTTTGATTAAAAGATTGGAAAGATTTCTCCCCGCAAACAGGATTTCTAGCAGCGAGATAATCATTTTCAAATGATTATCCAGACCTGGCATTGCGGTGCAGTTATGTTGTCACATGGTTCATCCATGGACTGAATGGGTGTGGCATGGTCATAATGGTGGTAGTCATCAAGGTTCTATGTCCAGACTGAAAAGAATTCCTCTATTAGATTTCAAAATGGAGACAAAGGAGGCAGAAACATGCTAATTCTTTGTTGATGCACAGCAAACTATTATCGTATTACCAGTGCACAATGGAAGTTTGCATTTTCCCAGACCACAATAAATATTGTTTCTGTACCTGGATGAACAAGGTGATTGTACAGAAAATTTAACATCCAGAAAATTTAACTAAAGACCTAAACTGTATGGCCTATGCACAGCCGGCTGTCCTACATTGCCATTCCCAGATATTACAGCACACACTGTGATATTGCCTTTACAAAGTCCTGACACATCTACTGCAGCTCTCTGACCAATTACATTCCGGCCACAATTTGGCAGGCTGAAGCCATTAGAATATAGGAACTAATGAATTTCAGCAATTGCTTTCACATTTTCAGTGACCAATTCTCAGTCTTGTACTTTTGATTGAAGCTACAATTGATCTCTTCAGATTTGGTTTAGCAATTTTTCCAGCTATAAACATGGATAAACCTCTATTGATAGCACGGCCTACTATTGTACAGCAGCTATAATTTCATTTGAGTGAGTGGCATGTCTTTGCTGTTGACGTTAACTATGCAAGTGTGCTTGACCTCCCCCTCAAAAACATCCTCATTCATGAACATCTGCAGGTTCTATGTTGTCACAAGCTGTTGGCAAACTACTAACAGCTTGTGCTGTCTTGATGACCAATTTTGTAACCAAGTAGTGACACATACAAAATTCGATTGCCTGAAATGAGCCACATGTGTAAACAATCTTTAACATGATTAAATGATGTGCATGACCAGCATTTGATTATGGTTTAAATGTGGGCCAGACTTCTTTAAGAAACTAGATGATAAAATGTTTTGCAATTTGTATTTAAACATGGTAAACTGTCTTAAGCCTTGAATTCTGCAACTCATTAAATGAGTCAAAAATAATAGAAAAATCTGAATAAATCACATGAATAAATCTTATTTTTGCACATAAGGATGGCATTATTTGTATGTTTTTGGTAGTGCTGCACAATTGTCTTCAACATCCAAAAACTTAAATTACATTTGTCATGTTGGAACAATATAAATTTCCATCACACATTACAACATGCATTATACAGTACATACAGTACAAAAGCAGTTCGCAACAGTTTGAGGTTTTAATCATGAGGCTCCTATTCCCTATTTCTCAACAATACTGCCAAATCTGTTTTGGCTTGAGGGTGTATGACAGGGGCCATGTCAGCAAGCCCCTCATCCAGACCATGGATAAACCATATGACATCATAGCACTGCAGTAAAACAAAAGATTTTTTCCACAATCCCTTGTCATTGAAATTATTAGGTACAATTTGGATAAAGATATGTGACCTCATATTGATGAGAGATCAAAGAAGACATTTCATTTTGAATAACATTATGCAAATACATCTTTTTTTTGTTTTGGTGATATATAGGATAGGGTCTACTGTATTCTCAAGAGCATAGTCACTGATTATTAATTATATTTCCTTTTAGTTGTTGCACACTGAAGGATGACATCTTGCAACAATTTTCTAAGGAATGTAACCATGGCGATTTTTTGTTACTTTAAGGTAAGCAAACAATCAGGGTAGTAGGAAAAGTGTTTTCTTCTGCACCATGAATAGCAGGCAGGCCTCTTTCAGTAGGACATCAGGTGAATCACAATATACTGTATATTGTTGCCGTTTTTTAGGATCTAGGACAGCAAACAGCCTTTAGGACCCTGAAAAGCTCCCACAAGCAACTGTAGTGAGAGGTTTCAGGACCAAGGTCAGGGACAGTGCAGCGATCGGTGTTCCTTACAGAGATGCTTTCTATGCCGATGTTGTGTGACAGTATTAGTCTGTTGTAGTCCATTGCTGAGTAAACTCCTTCACATAAGATAGCTCCAGAATGCACTCCTGTACTACACAGGTGAAATAATTGGTATGCTGAAATCAGATTCTGTATATACTCTATACAGTATGTTCTTCTCATCATGCTGAAAGCTGTTGTTAATTTTTTTTTGTTGTTGCTTTCTGAAGATATTGAAGATAATATTCTGAAGAATATTGTTTCCATAGATCTGTATCATTTATATTTCTTTAAAAAAGCATCTCAAAGGACAGGATTATTGTATTTCAAGAAACTGACAATAGGTTAACAACATGTTCAACGTGTAAACTGAAATTGCAGAAAAATGAAAGCTACTGAGGATTACAGAATGTTACTTTCAGGGGAGAAAACGTAAACATATTAATCACCTTGTTAAAGATATTCCTGCTTCTCCTTTGTCTCCTTTCCAGTGCTGTGCAGCACATATCACAGACTGTGCAGCTTTCATGTCCTGTCTCTGTCATCGGGTATTCTCATTTGGTAAAATTGCTAAACTCACCTGTTTTTGAGAGCTGCTCAGTCAAGGTCTACTTTAAAGCTTTCTTGTGCAGACATATCTGTGACTATCTGCACTAGACACCTGGCACCAATTAGAAATCATTTCTTTGGCATTTATTTTCCTATCTTCCATGCACATACAATTTTGCTGATTGTGAAGTAGCAACTGTTTTTGCTGATTGATTTTAGAATAAAATATTCTTTTAAAAAGTTATTACATTTTAGCAGTATGCAAAAACTCTAAAAGTTTTTGAATATTGAATATTGAATATTGAAATGATATGACCTCATTAAACATTGACCTCATTGACATCATAATAGATATCATGATATCACAAGAATTGAGAAAACACAAATTATAACATTATGAGGGAAAAGCAAATTATTTATTTAGTTCAATTTTAGCTCTTTTAGCTCTAGAAAGGAAAAGATTCTCTTCTATCTTTGTCCCCAGATTTGGTGCTCTGTCTCTTCTAAAATTTATGCATTAGTGTTATAATAACAATTAATGGCATGTTGTGTGGTACAGTAAACTGCTGATTTTTTAAAAATTATATTTATTTTGTGAAAATCACAAATCTGAAAAATGTATTTTACACAGGTATGTGGCATCTACAGACACCTATTGTTTCCATTATTCTGTTTTTAAATTGTGAGAGAAAAAGAAATTAGAAATGAGAGAATATCATATTCCGCACACTATAAATTCAGAAACATTTTCCTTTAAAATACACCTTCCTCTGAACACTTAAAATCCCTTGAAGATCACAGGTTTAACATTTTGAGCCATATTATACATGCTAATATAACATGAAAATCTAGATATTCATAGATGTATAGATAATTAGATTAAATTAGATATTTTCTAGAATAAGTTGTCAGTGATACAGTAGGTAGTTAAGTTAGTTGGAAGCATAATTAACTTAAATCTACATTTAAAAGGCAGCGGGTGTACCTGGAAATATCATCCAATTTCCTTATGAAAAGTTTACCTCTGAAGCTAAAATGTATTATGTAGTTTCAATGCAATGGCAGAAACATTGTTAATTAAGATCACAATTTAGCCCCACCCAAATGTACAGTAAAAATGTCTAATTCCAATATCCAACAATATTCTGTGAGACATCCAAAGTGTATAAAAGCAACACTAATGTCATAGTGGAAATCTTCTCCAGTTTACTAATGCTCTGCAGGACGTGTAATGAGTTTTATTTGGTTTCAGCAACGTTAAAACCTGCCAGTGTCTCTTGTTTTAGCATTGTCCATTATCCATTGATGCTTCTTGAATCAGGTCTCATGGCTTCAGCTGGAGTTAATTTCATATCTCATTACAGTACATTGCAAAAGGTAATGATTTCTTCAGAGGAAATATACGTTATTAGCATTATTACAGTTAAAGACAAACCATTTATCTTCTTATATAAACAACATAGTATCGGGGACCATATACTGCAGTAAAGCATAAGGACACATTCTTATACTGAATAAATGGAGAAAGCAGCAATGCACACTATAATGTATTGTTTGTAGTAAGGTTACTTGCATGCCCTTCTCCACAGTTCCAAGAATACACATACTGTAGCAGATGATTACTAGTTTGCCAGGCGGACTGAACCTTTTGGCAGTGCAACAATGAGTTTACATACAGCGCTAGCATTTTCTATGCTCGTCCTAAAAAGCTTAATTCTGAACTCTGTCCTCAATGTACAAAAGTCTTCATACACAATCTAACAATAGTTTATTGTGGCTCTGTCTGTAATCTGACCTTATGTCAAGCATTGTCTTGATGGTTATTATTATGTATATTATGCTACTAGGATAATTAAATTTGATCTGTTAGCTCTAGATTATCACAACGTGGTAACCAGCACATATTTTTCATGATTTCAGTGCCATAAAATAGGTTTTAAAAGATCATAAACTTATTTTATAATATTTAAGTCAGAGCTCAGTAGATGGTATCTGGTGAATAATGCCTGAAGGCTTATGAAGTGCAGCTGGATAATAAAAAATAATTTCCTATCATTTTTACTGTTTTCACTTTGTCGACAATAAATGAAACATTCCTTTTGCATATCAATTTACTTTTCATTTGAATGTTGCAGAACTTCAGCTTTTGAGTTATTTAAATCTTCTTTCATGTTTGTATTACTCAGAAAGTATTTGACATAAAAAGAATGACACAATTTTTATTTTAATGTCAGTAAAAGCCAAAACAAATTAACTCAAGGATCTCTAGTTAACTTACATAGTTCTGATTAGGTCTGTATTATTGAAATAACACGCATACCTCCTGTGTCTTACAGGCAGAAGTAACAGGGATGACTCTTGACCGCTTAGAAGACAGGTTAACTGATCCATTATGAAAATCCCAATATATATTAATGCATTCTAGTCAATTTTCAATATATATTAATGTATGCTGTAATGATGTATTTTGTGCCCCTGCCTTCGTGGCCTGGTATTTCTTCTTCAAGGGATTTTTACCAAATGGAACTTTCAGGTTGAATAAATTATTAACTTCTAAATACAATCGATTTGAAATCCAAAATGCTTAGTCTGCACTTTTGAAGGAATCCAAACTTTGACGGGCCTTTTTGTTATTTGGCCACTGTTATTTGTATTTGTACAGCACTCTTCATCTGAAAGCATCCTTTGTGTAGTGATGTGGGGGTAGCAGCCCCCCCTGTTACCATACGTGGGCAGTGTTTTGGATATTCTTGTATGGAAAGAAGGTTGCCAACGTCCGGTCCACCAGCAGCAGCAATCTGGTTTTCCTTATAAGTCTCCCATCTCAGATCTGATCAGGCCGTGTTTCTGAATATGTATGCAGTACGTGCAGCTCTACATATACAGATTCTTAATTAACTCATTGATACAATTTCCTCTGAAACCAAACACTGAGCACCACTGTAATGAAATAATGTGATATGATGTAAGTAATTTGTTATCCCACTTACCAGTCCTACCTAAAAAACAAACGGACCTATCTGTTTGCTATGTAAAATGTAAAGAGCATCAATGTACTGTACTAATAAATTAATAAATGAATGATATTAGTACATCAATGTACTAATAAAGTACAGATATTAAGCTTTTCCATTTAAATCAGTGTAGTTTAGCCTAGGGGATTATTAGAAATTATTTATTATTTATTATTAGGGGATTATTATGTTATGTTATGTTATTTTATTCAGTTATGCAGTCTTATTCAGTGTATCATTTCGTAGAGCAAAACAAATATGATAGTATAGAAGTTTGCTGTTTCAAAGTGTTCAAAATGAATCCAGTAGTTTGCTTCTTATCATGGGCTTATTTTTATGTTTTTTGAATGATTGTGATTTCATGTGGTGAGCTGGAATCACCTGAGGTGGGGGATGACTTTACACTAGCAAGCCAAAACAGACAATCAGTATGGTAATTATAAAGTGGTAATTATTCTCTGGCAGCAACGAAAATGCAAATGATATACAGCAGGAAATTAACAGCAGTTACTGCTCAATATTGCATGACTCCTCCATTAAAAATAATACGAGAAGTTGTTAAATTATAGAAAATGAGAGTAACAAGAATAGAATGTTAAAGAACCTTGTGTTTTACTCTGTATGCAAAGAAGCATTAGAATATATCCCAGGGATGTGTTTCTTTGTGTGTGTGCGCTATGAAAAACATTGATAATTGCTGAGGGAGAAGCAGGTAGCGTGACACTTGTTTAACTTGTGACACAACCCAGAAGCAGCTTTGAGTGGCAATATATAACTGCAGCAGTGAACAAAATGTGTATAAGACAGGGTTCAATATCATACATGTGCACTTAATGTTCTCAAGAAATAAGGCAGGATTCTGACATGTCCCTTTAGAGATTGTAAGCTTCAATGTCTTTGGTTGTCTCCAAAAATTACATTATATTTAGAATTATTTAACAGTATTCTAGTTTAGCATCAGCTTTTGGTAATTATTTCGGCTGTACCACAACCACTCTTATACTGTAAAAAACACAGTATGGGTGAGGACCATGTAATGTGTCTTTTGAATCATTTACTGTACTTGTCAGAGCCATACTGCAATATCACAAGTGACTGAAATATCAAATAATAAAAGTGTTTTCCAGAGCACAGATCAAGTTCTGTTGAGGTGATGGAGGAAGTTGTTGGTTACATTTTCCCATGTAGTTCAAAACTATGTTTTTTAAGTTTTAAGTCCTGGGAGACCAGACAGATAGCAGAAGTAAAGAAGTAAGAAGTTAGGTCAGAGGTCAGGTCAGAAAAGCAAATATGCACCTCATGCCCTTACCCACCTAAGACATACAGGTTTATTGCAAATTGGAGTAAACAAGTTGTGTCTGTAGGGTGCAGAAAGCTTGTATTCTCTAGATATAATGCTGGGTCAAGCAATGCACAATTGACTGAACAGTGCTAAGGGTAATTTGAGATTAGTCACTCTGAGGGATTCCTGAGTGACACATACAGTAAATATGTTTGACCTTCTAGGCAGTATAAGTATAAAGTAAGAGGAAAATATTTGGAAAAATAAAGCAAAATCACCACATAACAAAACAAGCATAAACTCTTCTTTGACTTTTTTTTCCAAAGTTCTCACATTATCTATCAATACTGCTAGGCAGCTGATCTGCTACAAGTCCTAAAACAAATTGAAATACAGAACAGTTCTCAAACACCTAGTCTTTTTCTGAGACCCAAAACCCTCAAACAAGTTCCACAGCCCCATGGTCAATAATTTCCTTGTCCCTCTTGTGAAATCACATTGCAGAAGGTCTGCCTTCTGTCTCCAAATGGCAGAACTGTCATGCCCTCTGCAGCCAGAGGGCTCTCCTACTCTCTCCTGTCCCTTGTTTCCTGTGCTTTGCTCTCCTTCCTGTGTCTCTCTCTCTGGGGCTATGTATTTCCGGGTCACTTATTCTCCTGAGCTCAGTCCTGAGACCCGCCTAGCATCCAGGTTGCCAGGTCGCCCCACGTCCGCTGCCTGAGAGCATTGGTTTCTATACGACTCCTGAACTGCTGAGTTCTGCCTCTCTGCTTAATCAATCTTCTTGGTTCCTTTTGAAGCTTTAGATTTCACAATTTAATAGCTGGTGTTCCATTGTGTCAGATGTAACCTTTGTAAACTGAAAGTCCTGTGTGAAATCTTGCAGACCAAGCTTGAAGGACAGAGAACTTTCAGTCACCAAAAGTCATTCACTGTCCTATCAATGAAAAAAAAACTTTTTTTATCCAAAGGAATGTCCATAATAATTAAAACATTGCTTAATGGAATCTCAAAACAAATGTTTTAGTTTGACATGTCTTTGGCATATGAAAGTACAGTAAATAGAGCAGGTTTCCTACAGTATGTTGTTCAGCTAGTGAGCTCACAGTCACTGGTTTTTCATTGGAATTGCTGGTCCCCTTGACTAGACCTCAGTGGTTCCAGTCTGGATTCTAGTCTGGATGTGGTGCAGAATTCTCTGAGCACCACTGTGACTGAATGAACATAAGCTGGCTGTGCAGGTCATACACCAGCAAACCTCCATACTCACAGGGACCTAAGGCATTGCAGTAAAAGTCTTTCATCCAAACAATGCTGCCTCTTCTGTGGGCACTGAGGGACTACTAGTATTATGAATAAACTCAGACAAGTGCACAGTTTTAAGAACATCAGTTCAAAGTATACTGTATATACTTCCTGTTCAGGGACAGGAGCTATATTGGCAAGGTGAGTTGATTAATAATTATGAGTATTTGGAAGGTATACACAATTTTTACTTTTTGGATTTTTACCTTTACATAAAAGATGATAAAATGCATTTTAAAAATGTAACTTCATTGTCGGTGGTGTGTAGAAATCAAGAGGAAATATAACTGCTGAACCATGACTACTTTAGGATGAAGGATCCAGGTCAAGTCTGATATGATCTCTGACCTGTATCTTTTCTTGATTAATGTCAGAGTCTAGGCAGCAGTGCCAAAGAAATCTTTTAATGAAAGAGCTTACAAAGACCACTTAGAGAATGATTTTTCTTTTTTTTACTATAACAAAAATACGATAATTACTAATTTTGATTATCTGTTCCCTAGAGCAGTAAATTGCAGCTGACATGTTGCTGAGATTGATGTCTACAAAATCACTTTTTGCTTGAGGGAGCGAAAAACAACTGGAAACAGCTTGGGCCTTCATCAGAGATCGAAATCTGCCTTGATCCCACAGTCTGCAATAAACCATCCCTAATAAAGCTTTACTATTTGCAGGTCAATAGCAGTTTAACAGCTTTAAATTAAGCTATTGATAGTGCGACAGAGTTAAACACCATAGATCTCTAGAAATGCAAAGTAAAGACATTCATTCCTTTCACCTGACAACAAAGATATTTCCTAGCTGGCTTTTACAACAGCTAGAAAAGTCTGCTTTTGCACCAGAAACATGAAGTATCTTCAGTAACATTAATTAAAAATATTTTTTTTTCAAAATCAACTTTAAAAATATGTATTAATTCTAATGGAAATCTCAGGAAAGTCACATTGTTCATATGTAATATGTGTCTTAATTTGATTTGAGTGTTTTTCTATTGAACATTAGTGTCAATGTCTTGGATAATGCTTTACATTTAACAATTATAGGGTTTTTGGTACAGTATCTTTTTGTAATGCAATCAGTAGGAGGTTATCTTCTGATAACCTCTGTTATCAACAAGAGAGTTCTGTGGAATGATAGCATTACACATCATTGGAAGCTCTGTGAGATGATAATTTCTAAAATAAAGGTATTCCTTATTTTCTTTTAATGTTATTTGTTATTTCATATGTTATTATTTAATATGTTATTATTATTTCATATGTTATTTGTTATTTGCTGTTCTTGTTATAATATCAAGACAGTTTGAAATAGAATTAGAAATGTATTTACGTGTCCATAATGTCATTTTCAATAAATTTGAATATTAGAGAATTATTATTTTTTAAACTGCTCTTGACATAAAGCTTTATTGAATTCTTGAGAGGTGGAAAGGTGCAGATAGTTATGACAGCTTGACTTTCAGACTGCAATGTTTGGAGACTCACTTTGCCATTACCATACTAAACTCGGGGAGCATGGTAGGAACAACAAATTAGCAGGAGTAACCATACTCCCTGTCCAAAGAGCGAGTAATTGAGAAGCAGCTAGAGTGTGTCCAAGAGCACCATGTGATTTAAAGTTTTGTGTGCTAATAGATGGCTGTGGAGGAGTTTACCCTGCTGTTCTTCTGGACAAGGCTGGCTTCCCTCCTCAGAATTTAAAATGATTGTGCATTGCTGTATGCTTGCCTGATTCCCTGGTTGTCTGCTCAATCAAAAAGATGAAAGCAAAAATGAGCACAGTTCAATTCCCCACACCAGAATATGATTAGCAAAGGACTATTGCCATGTGTGATAAGTGGATATTTGGATAATGCCCCCTGGGTAGAAGACATGGTGGGTTTTTTTGAGGCTGTTGAGGCCTGTACTTTTGTGCCACGTGTTCAAAAGGATTCTATCTTAGTACAGAATGCCCATTGTATTTAAATCTATTTAGACTATTGGACAGACAATGTGCCTTAGTGTTTGGTAGTGATCCTTCTGCAATATAATGATTTTATATTATAAGTATAAAATAAGCAGCATGAAAGCTATTGTTCAGTCAGAAGCTTACAGAGAATAATGTTGCATACGTCATTTAAACGTTCAGTGATGACCCCAGAAACAGCACAATACAGTGCCTTGCAAAAGTATTCACACCCCTTCTATGGTGTTCTATTTTGGGAAATTACATAATCATATATATTTTTTCAACTTAATGCTTTCTTAAAAACTCAAAGTGAAGACTTCTAAGGGTAAAGTAAGTTACAGTAAATTTCAGAAAGAAATAAAAAAGGGAGATATGTTGATTAATAAGCATTTAGATACTTTATTATTTGTCCATTCTTGATAGATTATCTCAAACTTTGTCAAGTTGCGTGTGGATCACTTACGGATGGGAGTTTTCAAGTCAGATTCTCAACAGGATTCAAGTCAGGACTTCGAATGGGCTACTCAAGGATATTCACTTCTGTATTCTTAAGCTGCAATGTAGCTTTGTCATTGTACTTTGAATCATTCCCCTGCTAAAGGTGAATTGTTGTTCAAGGTTTAGGTCTGAAGCTATTTCCCTCTAGGATTTGCCAGGACTTTGCTCTATCCATGTTCCCAACAGTTATGACAAGCATCCTAATCACTGCTGAGGAGAAGCAGAACTATAGCATAATGCCGCCAACAGCAAGTTTGACTTTAGGGATAGGGATAATGGAATGATGCACTATTTTGAGTGCGCCATATGAATGTTTTGCATTTAGACCAAAAAGTTCCAGTTCTGTTGTTTGTCCACAAAACCTTTTGCCACAAGTTTGCTGGTTCACTTGCTTTGTTGGAACCCCCATTTGGGATTTGAAATGTTTTCCGTTATTGTATATAGACAGAGGACACTCAACAAATATTGTGGCTGTAAGAGTTTGAAAACTTATGTATTATAACCTTTTTTTCCTTTCATATCAATTATCTATTTACCACTTCCTGTTTGTTTCTTTGTATTTGAAAGTGTGGAGTAGGTTATGTACAGCATATAAAAATATTAATTACTACTTTAATGTGTCAAACGTGTAAGCTTTAAAGTAACAAAATGCGAAAATTGTTTAAGGGTCTGAATAGTTTTGTAAGGCACTGTACATACTCTGTCTTTGTGTACCATGTGATGGACTAGCGTCCCACCCAGAGTGTATCATGCCTTGCTCCCTTTGCTTGCTGGGATAGGCTCTGGCTCCCCCATGATCCTGTATTGCATAAAGCATTTAGAAAATGCATGGATTAATGCACATACCCCGCATATTTATACAATACATGCCTAATTGTATGTATTGTATAAAAACATGTAAATTCCGAAGTAAACAAACTCCACAAAAAATCTTGAGTTCATTTAGTGTGGCATCTACTTCGTTGTTTGCTCATTTCCATTACAACCCTGTATTTACTAAAAAAGTACTAGATATAGGAAAGTTAGCATATAATAATGTAAAATAAAGTTCAAAATTAAAATAATATCTAGATGTTATTGTTTTCATGGAACAATGATACAGAGGTTTAGATGTCCATTAATCATTGCAGTTATCACTTCTAGCCAGCTCGTAACTTTGTGCTGGGATTTTGTGTTTGTTCCTGCATGAAGAGACAAAAAACCTTTGTCAAACCATCTAATGTAAGTACTTTCAGAGTGTTATCCCCCCCTCCTCTACTCAGCTCCCATTTACACTAAGAGATTACTGGCAGCGCATATGAAGTGTAGCAACAGCTCCAGGGATAAACCATTATCAGTTCCTCCCAGTGCAGCCATGCTCTCTATTGCTATCATGCAATGCAGAGTCAGCCCCAGGGATCAGCAATTAAGGCACAGTGGCATAGCAATATGAACTCATGGATGGCAGGATGGTGTGAAGCTTAGCATTACTGCCCCACAGCTCCAAGGTCCTGTTTAAGGCCCTGCCTATATGGAATTTGCATGTTCTCCCTGTGTTTTCATGATCGTTTATCGTTTACCAGGCACACTGGGTTCCTTCTACTACCTAAATACATATACTGTAGTAGTTCAGGTGGGTAGCTGCGTCAGCATGCGTAGGCTGCAAAGGAACAAGTAATAGGTTTATTCCATGCTGAAAAAAAGAAGAAAGAGAACACAACGTTTCGGCCGTGGAGCCTTCTTCAGGTGTGAGAGAGACAGGGCAGTAGGCAAAGGTAAAGACTTTACCTTTGCCTACTGCCCTGTCTCTCTCACACCTGAAGAAGGCTCCACGGCCGAAACGTTGTGTTCTCTTTCTTCTTTTTTTCAGCATGGAATAAACCTATTACTTGTTCCTTTACATATACTGTAGTTTGATTGGTTCCTCTCAGCTGTCCGATTCTCCTGTGGCTTCATAGGCATCTCCTACTACTGTTTCTTCATGGTAGTACAGTATGTTGCCAGTTCCACCAGTACTGGCTATGGGCCTGGAGAGAAATCAAACAAGGTGAACTTGAAGGGCTTAAAGTGGCTTCCTGTCCACTATGACCATTCTGATGTACAAGAGGCTTCCCACCACATCAACAAACACACACCATACATTTGACCACAGGTGGTATTATTGGCCTAAAGAAAACAGGCACTAAAGTTAAAAGATAACAGTTTTGCTATCTACCTTAAAAAGCATCCTGGCAATTCTGAACGATACAAAGCATCTTTTTCAGAAATGCCATTGTTATATTACAGTAGTCTTATGAGCATTCAATGGTATTGAGTATGAATATTTATTACTTCATATTTTGTTGTAGTTTATACTGTATGTGTGATAATAAAATGAGGAGAAGGATAATTCCAAAATTTATA
Source organism: Atractosteus spatula (assembly GCF_055471065.1). Lineage (NCBI taxonomy): Eukaryota > Metazoa > Chordata > Actinopteri > Semionotiformes > Lepisosteidae > Atractosteus > Atractosteus spatula. Next base: position 24,336,588 of record NC_142720.1, on the reverse strand, counting down.
ATTTGAAATGTACTAAATCCTTTCTATATATTGTAAATCTCATAAGCCATAAATAAAACAACCACTGTATTATATTTTACAATAAGTAAATATTAGGGGCAGATAACCCTTCTTAACTTACAAAATCCAGAGCTATTAAATTGCCCTTAATCAGCAACCTTACTCAACAAAATCTTTAAAGTGTTCCTCTTCACTTGGTAGAGTAGCTGCATCAGCTCTGTGAGGTTGTTTTTCCTTTGTGCCAGGCAGATGTCAAACACCCAGCATCTGAGAGGGGATTTTCTATGTGGTTAATCACTAGAGGGAATATCTTTTTATAGGAGATGGGAGATAGGCAGTAAAGTCCTCTTATATTATCTTTGTTACAGTATGAATGATCTCTGTTATGAATAGGAAAAATAAAATTACTAATGAATCTGAAGACTTTTAATCAGGAATTAGCAATTAGAATACCAAATGACTAAGACACCAAGAATATAGAAATATATCATATCATTAAAACAAACTGTAGATATAATTCCAATTAACACTGAAAGAACTGATCAAGGTTTTACTGCTTTAGTTCTATATCCAATTTCTTTAAAAGCTTGAGGATGTTGTTTAAAAGAAAGGTTAAAAATCAACATAAGGATTATGATGATTCACTGCAAAGACAGACAAGCAACTTTCATCTCAACATCTCTGCAACCTGTTGAATAACCAGGAGTAAGGCAGTCATCCAAACTTAATTTCAAAATATATAGACATATTACAATTATAGTAACATGCCCTTAATTCCATGCCATTCAGTTCCAAGAAGTAAAAGGCATCATAGCTGAACAGTTTATTTTAAAATTCTGTTAACATTAGTATGGTTAAACTGTCAGCCACTGGCTTGACATTCAGATAATTTATTTTCAATACTACAATATTTGGAAAGACAATTGTGGCATTTAAGAGAAGATTGTGATTGTATACCACAGTGTGATGAGTAGAACACTATCGACCGTGACTAATACACAGTAAATTTTGATGTCTAAAAATGTTAATTATATTGAGCAGAATTAAGAGGATTCTCAGAATAGTAGTTCACATATGTCACAAAAACCTAAGCTGATCAGCTTTAACCATTATATTTGTCTACTGGTGTAAACGTTTATTGATCAATGGGTACTGAGGCACAAATTGCATTTCCTTGTAAATGGTAAGATGTATAATTTGCAGAATTGTTCATTTGTGTTATACAGTACTGCAATATTCCTGTCACAATACCTTAATTTCTTGACAGTCTGATGACAAACCTTTCACATATTGTTGCATTTAATGTCTCTTCCAAAAGAAAACAGCCTGAACTACTTTCTGTGCATGTGACCATCAAAATAAAGTTTTATTTGCCCTGCTAAAGTGCTGATAGTGATAATTATGAAAGCCACCTTTGTATATGAGAGCTCTGTATATATACTGTAACTTCGAAGACATGCTTAGAATTCTAGACTAATTATTAGAGTATACTCTGTTAATGTGCACACTTCAGATGATTTTTTTTGTTTTTGTGAGTAACCTATTTATTTATAGTCAGAAAAATCAAAAACCAAACATACAAACAATAACATTAACCCTAGGAATTAAATCCTTTGCCCCCTTCTCTAATCCTGCCTTCACCCAACCACCTCTATCCTCGAGTCCTCCGGGCATACAGTAAACCCCTCTCCTATCTTCCCTCAGAATCCACCTCATCCCAGCCAATCCCAGGGATTCTGTAAAAGCAAACTCAGTAACTGGAGGCAGTTAGCAGGACAAACAATCCTCCTATATTTTCTACTGTTGTATCCCAGAGTAATATGATTTCCTCCATGGCTCCAGTGGACAGTTCAGTCTGAGCAACATTAAGAAAGACAAAAGGCCGCTGGCCCAGGGAAGGGGGAGCAGCAGCTGACACCTACATGCAGTGGCACAGTGGTGCAGTGTTTAGTATTGGTGGCTCACAAACCTGGGACACTGTGTTCAACTCCTGGGGTACTATCTGAATGGAGTTTGTATATTCTCCCTGTGTTTACATGGATTTCCTCCAGGTGGTCCATTTTACTCCCATAGTCCAAAGACATACTGGTAGGTTAATTGGTTTCTGGAAAATTTGGCTCTGGATATGTCTGGTGACCCATCTAGGGTGTATTCTGCCTTGTGTCCGTTGCTTGCCAGAATATGCTGTGGCACCCCTGTGACCCTACAACCTTACATTGGATAATACAGCTAGAAAAGAGATGGATGTTTTTTAGAGATATTTTTCTGTCCAAATTAGAATAATGGGCACTTTTATTAAAGGCGAAGTGTAATGAAAAAATTAAGTAAAATTATTTCGTTGATACCTCTAAAACTGTTGCATCTTCTTCCCTCACTCATTCTATTTCCCATCCACTATCTTCCATTACCTTCTGTCACAACTTTTTATGTCTCTCACTATCTTTGTTTCCTCCATAGACTCCTTCGGTAAACTAAATGCAGACTCTGTTACCTTCCCCCTCTTCTTTACTCTTCCTCTATTCCTTGACTTCCTCTGTCCTCTCCCGTCTAACTCAGCCTGCTCCTCCCCTACCCATCCCTGTCTGTCTTCTTTTCTTCACTCAGCTGAAAAGAAATGGAAGAGATCCAAGTTGCCCTCTGACTTGAATCTCTATCACTCTCATTCTTCTCTTAGGCACTTGCCTCTGCCAAGTATTGTTATTTTCAGCCTATCATGCAGTCATTCTCACAACAATCCTCAGAAGATGTTCTCTATTTTCTCAACCCTTAACTCTCCTATCCCCCTTCATCCTTCCTTTATCTGAACCAACAGCTTTGTATCCCTTTTCTCCTTCAAGATGTGTGACAAGTACAAGCTTATACAGTATATGTATATTTTTATTAATTTGATATATTGCAGTATATTAAATATTAAAATAATATTAATGATGAAAGTAGAAATTATACTGATTAACCTGTATAGGGTAGAGCTACTGTAGTCGTATTGTATTCTAATGCATATACTCCCCTACTAATGTATTTCTGATGCCCCTTAAAGTGCTCACAAAATGTATTGTTGCTGAAAACTGGGACAACCAACTAAATATGGCAAATATATTTCTCTCAAAGACATATAACATTTTTTTGGAGTTAACTAAGATGATAAAATGTATGTAGGTGTAGGCATCCTCTCACGAGGCACCAATAAATGTAGGGGGTTTGTGCATTTACTGGGACAATTATTAATTGTAGCAGTAAGTCACAAAATGATTATTTGATGGCTATTAGAAGACCAACCTTGCGGGATAAGTCAAACAACGCACACACACGGATACTAATACACGACAATACATTTATTAATACATAAAATGTGCATATAAACATTACAGATCTTAAGAGTGAGGGTTAGCAGAATACAAAAGGTATATATTCAATCACGAAGAGTTACAAATACCAAGAGGGACACACATTCAGTATGTCATTCATTTAGACCGTTTCGTAAATGAACTTGGATTACAACTTCTACTCTAGATACTCAAAAGCAAGTACATCACTCATAGGAATTAAATTGATATAAACTCAGGTTGAGGTAACAATTGAATTCTCGAGCTGTAATACAGAATGTTGAATACTCATCCAATCTGTGTGGATTCAGATCCCCCGCGGGCACAAAGAAACAGCAGCAGGTTTGTTGCTGTGTCCAATCGGTGCTCTCTGGCTTGGTGCCAAGCAGTGGCTGGTTTCTGCTGGCGGTGTGGGAGAAGGAGGGAGAGATTTCTGCTGCAGTGCTCTAGCTGTGGGCTCTCTGAAGACCGGCTAGTTAGTTCTGGCTTACTAGCAGAGTTTGTGCACAGGAGAAAAGTGACTGCGGGTCCAAGCAGGTCACACTCTTTAGACAGGAATAAGACCGGTTCGTTCCTGATGTAGTGCTAGTCCTGAATCCTGAGATTCAGCTGTCCACAGTTCCGACCATAGTTCACTCGTTGACCAGGCTAGCATTCGCAGTGGGTTCACGAGGCTTGCTGCTAGACTAACCTTGGGTGGATCCTCTGGTTACGCGCTGGCGACCTCCGTTCTCGACTCTTAGAACAAAGGAAAGTCCTGGCACTCGGACACACTGGCCGTTAAGTGGTTGTCCGAGCTGAGTCTTAGAATGTCCAGGAGGAGCCCTGAGGAAGCCCTGTGCTGCCTGTTTTTCCTGGAGGAACTACGGTCATTCATTGGTTGAAAGTGTCGTGGGCATCCGAGACCCACGTGGGGCTCTACCAGTTCCTGATTGGCTGATGATGAGTAACAATGCACTCTGACCTTGGAGTTGTAAACCTTGGGATGAGACTCTCCCTTGCAATCTCCCAGACAGTAAGGCGCCAGAGATGACCATTTATTAGGATTGCTGGAGAATCTCAGCTTTGGGAGTTGTTCCTTATCAGGACACTCTATCAGCTAGAAAAACACCTTAAATGTGAACCAAATGGAATGGCCTCTCTGTATCAAGCACCACTGAGATGAAGGAGAGAGGGACTGGCAAGGGAGCAGCAAACTTAATTCCTGTATTTTAATAAGCCTTGCCACTACATAGGCTACACACAACCAAGCTATGTGCATGATATATTTTATTGAAAATGTCAATAATACACTTGCTAGGAACACTAGCAACACTGTTTGATGCAAAATACTTTTAGAAAGTAACCTCTTGCCACAACACACCACAACAAAAGTTTATGCAAAAACCTTTATGCAAAATGACAGCATACTATTCTGGCAAGAGGTTACGTTCCAAAATACTTTTTGAAAATGTCAACAGTTAGTTTTGGAAAGTAACCATGCGTCACAACACCAAAAATTTGGCGTTTGCCAAACCAAATGCGACTTAATAGGCTGGGCAAATATTTCCTTGATGAAGCTTGCCACATGCAAGAGGAGTATCAAAAGTCCCATGTAAGAGAAGAAAAAGTCCTATGGAGGAGTTTTTGAAGTCCTAATTGGGAGGTATAATTCCTAACAAGAAGAAAAAAGTCCTACATATGGTTTTTTTTTTCCTTGTGGCACCAGGATGCTGCTGTGCAGAGCTAGCAATCTTGGTTAAAGATTGTTTATTTAAAAGTTTGTTAATTTTGTTACAGAGAAAAAGAACTCACAAACTTTTTTTTTTGTTAGGACGAACCTATGTAGTTTACATTAACAGGTAAGCTCACGGTCCAAAAACAAACTCTCTTCATGCCTTGTTTATTGTCTTTGACGCATAAAGAAGCACACGTTGAAATAGCAATAATCACTTTACCTCCAGATCCTGCTGCAAACCCTTTTCTTCAAGTAAAATGAGTATTAATGTGTATATTCATGCACCCCCTCTTCCAAATGGAACCCAAGCTCCTGGAATGGATGTACGTGTTCCTGGTTAGGTTCTTGAATTCAAAGAATCCCTGGACATCTAGTCTGAACCTCCAGATTTTTATATGTGCTACTTGGTGCGCACATTAGAAATAAATAACAAGAACTAAAACAGAAATAAACAAAAACCACACTTTATTGTCTTTCTTCAAAAGTCCATTTCTCAAATTGTAGCACACCAAGGATGTAAATTTATTCTGCATGAATTTGTATGAAGACAGGACCTGAAATGGGTCTCCCTGCCTTCCAAAAAATGAAATAAATAGTAAAAATGAAAAGAATAAATAATTTATTGTTCTTTTTATTGCATTAACTTCTGGCAGTACTAGAGAGCCTGTTTATTGTGCTTATGGAGAAAAAACTGTTTTTGGACATTTTGCGCACTTTTAGTGTGGATTTATGAGAGATTGACAAGAAGCTATGTGATCTTCACTTCATAAGAAAAAATCATGTCAAATACAAGGTGCAAGTATAAACCCTGCCTATGTGTCAAATTCACTGAATGACTCCTATTTCTACTAGATCACTGTTTTCCATAGTCTATATGTTTCCATATCGAAAACATAAGGGGTTGTTTGGCAGCATTTTTGATCACTGTTAATTTTTCTGGAACATGTGGACTATTTACTCTTGATATTGACTTTTTTCAAGGTGGGGACAACAATTTTTATGTTTTTAATTATTTTTTGCTTTTGCGATTGTATTTTGCTGGAGAACTGATAAATTATCGATGCACTCAGAGAAGCATCTAAGAACAGATGTATAGTCTTATGAAAAAGGTTTTCATTGCTGTATCTGCTTCCAAAAAATCTGTTGTCAAGCCATTATTTTTATTTTTATATAACGTTTGCGGTGCTATGTTTTGATTTTGCTGGTAAAATTCTATTAAATTCACACATTGTTCTATATGTTTAAGTCTTGTTTATGTTTAAGATCACTTTATTGGCCGTATACAATTTCTTGTATTAAGGATTTGTCTTTTCACATACCCCAACTTGCTCTCCATGAGACACACAGACAGGGAGAGAAACTTGAGATCACAGATTAGGGTCAGCCATTTATACGGCACCCCTGGAGCAGTTGGAGTTAAGGGCCTTGCTTAGGGGCCCAATGGAGTAGGATTCCTCTGCCGGCCACAGGATACGAACCAGCAAGCTTCCAGCCACAGAGCCACCGCACTGCCCTTGTGACTAGTATCTCATTTATAGCTTTCTCAGAACATACTTTCACTGATGTGAAAATAAACTTAATGATTGGATTTAGTGGATGTTGGAGATCACTTTAATTTGTGATACATGGAGAAACAAACACCTACTTGCTCTTGGGTACAGTATGAGGGTATGTGTGCTGTACCCCTGATCAGGAAATTCTGCTGGCTTTTTAAACCCAGTTCATTCCACACAATGTATTGTAGATATCTGAGTAATTTTAATAAAAAAATGTTTTTTTCTCAGTGGGGTATCTGATACAATATGTGTCCAATACAAATTTTCACACAATAGTGTTAATTGCTTCTGTAAACTGGGCAGCTAAAGTTGTTTTGCTGTAATTTTTACCTTAAAAATGTTTGGTTGGATAGTATATAGTCTAGTGATATAACTTATGTATAGCTGTTTTATGTCAGACAAATTATACCACAAATAAATAAAAATGCATATTTGATTTATTATAAAAGCAAGAACTTTAATTAATCTTATTATTTAACTGCCCTCCTCTCAAAATGTTGCTAGAGGTTTCTTTATCATGTAAATAGACCCAGAAACCAGTTATTCTAATGGCCCATTGTCTTCAGAAATATTCCCTGCTGTCTGGATCCTGATACTAATTAGCGTCATTCTTGCAGACTGTCTTCATTTAGATGCCATTAGTAGCACCACTGTTTTGCAAGTGATCATTAAAATTATTTTGCATTCATGTTTTTGAGCACAGTATACCGTACAATACCTCAACGGCAAATTGCAATATCAACAATTTAAAAACTGTATACTGACCATAATAAAGTGCACGTATTACTTGGACTTAATGTACAGTACATGAATGACATTTTAATCAAAACTTATTTTAATTGGGCCTCTGTTTTTTAATTTACATGTTTATTTGCCTTTAAACATATTACATTACTACATGGTTTTAAAGCACTACAGTTTCTCAGGAACGAAAGCAGCACAAACACTAGGGGTGGCATTTTAAAGAAAACAAGAAGAAAAAAGGTCTGCAAAAACAAATATATTTATAAATACTTGACATTAAAAATATAAAATGTATTTTATATAGGGGGTTTATAAATTAGTACTTAAAAGCAAATATACATGTAAAAACCTCAATTGCAATTTCTAAGTACATCTTTAATTTATTCATTAAATTCATTCTGACCATCTGGTGGTCAAAAGACTAGTATAACTGGTTTTCATTACTCCCCCTGTTTAGTATTTCAGTTCCATTTTTAAGTTTCAGTTTGATAATGAAATTTACTTGTTGCAGTTATGCGTTGAATAGATGGAAAACATTATCGCTTGTGTTCACACTACTTGTTTCTGCTTGCTGTTGTTTTAGTATTTACCATTTCACATATGTTTGAGCTTTTGATACACCGACTGATTTGTTATGCTAGCCTGTCATTTTACTATTTTATTTTATTGCAATTGCATGTTTCGTATCTACGAATTTCTTAGTACCTAAAGTTAATTTAAAACTTCATATACATCATAAATGATCTGGGTATATTCTAACCAAATACTAATCCTGACAAGAACATGATTTCTAGTTTAAAATTTTGCAAAGGGTTAGAGGTCTGTTTCTGAATTTACTGCAGCGGAGTCGTAATGGGACTTGAGATTAGCAGTTCTACACATACTCTAACAACTGAAACATACAGTTGCAAAGGACAGAAATTTAAATGTGTCTCCTTGCTTCAGGGCATAGAGCTGCCTTGTTACCATTCATTCTTCCTGTAAACTGCTGTGGGTGATACTCTATTTTGAAGCTGAAAATATGGCAGTATTGTAAAAGATTTGCTATCAAAAAATAATTTAAAATCACAACAATAATTCTAGAAAAAAACATTAATAGAAATGTATAAAAGATATATTTTTAATCCTTTTCTTTATCCTTTTCTAAAATCAGTGTTGTTTCTCTCAACTGGACGCACCAATGCAATAAATATGAACTGAAAAATTTGTGCCCCATATTTCTGAATCTCCATCTCCATGGAAATAACATGATTCTCTACACTCTTGGGATCTCTGGCTGTGCCTGCAGTGCTAACTTCATGTCTCTTTAAAAATGTAGAGGTGCTCCAATGTCGCTGTTGTAAGAAATATGCTACTTGAAAATTTTCCATTGGGGTCAATACATAGTGAAAAATTGAAAACTCATCCAGGGTTTCAGTTTGGATGCACTTCTGTAAATGGGAGTTAACTCTGTTGCATTTCATTACGCCACACAGACAGAACTCAAGGACATGAATGACGGATTTACTGCATATTGCCTCCCCACAACTTTAGCCATTCTATTACAATAAAAAACTGTTATTAAATATAGCTGTTCAGTTTTTGTCTTGATAGAATTGCAGATACTATTTGGCTTTGCTTTTGGTGACAATGCAATCATATGTTGTGTATTTCTATAAAATAACAACATATAATGTATTTTTTGAAAAGTCACATCTTTTAGAGTATTTATTTTTTCCTATGGAAAGCTTTAGGCTGTCAGGCATGTCATCTGTTACTTTTTTTCAATACAAATCCAGCTTTTGGAAAGTAGGTAGTCCATCAGAATAAACAAGAGCCTGGGGAAAACAATGAAAGAAACCCTGTATTTTCAGTCATGCCAGACGGAAGCAAGAGGTAAAATCCAATATTGTATCCCAGAAACAATAAGAAAACTGATGATGATTCTGCAGATTCCCTGTAGCTCAGAATATAGAAAACCTCTTACTTTCAAAGGTGGGTTTTTCTTCTTTCTTTAAGTATTTAACTCACAGAGCAAAGCCTAGTTTGAGATTTAGATTTTACAATTTTGGTGTCTTCTTAAAAAGTTGCATCTTGACAGGATTCTGACAAAAAAAACATTCCGGATTAATTGGGAAAAATAGATTTTGGACATTCTTTATTATTCTTAAATAGACTGTAAAACAATGTCAAACAGTATTTAACATATATTTTTACCATAAATTCTATTTCATTTGTATTGAGTACAGACCAGGCACTGCAAACTAACCAAGGCAGACAGTCTGTCTGTCGGCATTAGAGAATGAGTGGCTGAAGCTCAGAAACAGTTAGTCTGGTGTTTATCTTGTGCCCTATGCTAGGATATTTTTACTTCAGAAAAATCACAGCACCACTTTATTTATAGCACAGGTTGAATTTCCAGACATATAAGCCTTGTCTCTCAATATAATACTGTTGATGCCATCTTTGCAGAAACATGTTTTTTAATGTATATCAATATTGCTGCTTAGTAGAAAACTAGTAGCTGCAGTTATGTGTTTATCACACCATGATTATCATAGTTTGCATGATTAGATCTTTTTCTCCTGAAAGATCGGATCACTTTCAGCTTTGGTACACCAGATTGTCTGGAAATAGTGTGGAATTTCTGCTTTTATCTGTTATGGAACAGTAAAAAACAACCATAAGAAATCTTATCCCATTGCTCTGTCAGTCACAATGTATACTTGGGTATTGTCTCAGATGAATGAGCATATCACTGTGTGGAGTTACGGCACGCAGGCAGCAACAGCAGGGACTAGGTTGCACTCAAGGGTTTGTTTCTGTTTTCTTAAGAACAAAATAAATCTACTATGAGTTTTTAAACTTCTTTCGAGAAAGAATATTGAAAACAAAATACCTCCTACTATCAGGTTACAGATGAGCACATAGAAAAATAAACACAAGGCACAAGATGTGCGTAAGCTACTTCATTTACCTCTGTGGCTTGAATGCTGCTAAGCAGGAAAATCATAAATAGAAACTACTGTCTCCTCTGCATTTGCTCAATGTTGTTGTCTACAGGAAGTCCACAATCAGATACATTCCCCATAATTCCCCTGCCAAAGGTCCAAATTTGAATATCCTCACAGCAGAAAATACAAGTTAAAACTGCAATAGTCAAGCACAATAGACTTAATATTTATAAATTAAACTCTTTATAACTTAGGTCACCCTTTATCTTAGATTTTTCTGGAATAATGCATCTTTACCTTATGTGACAATTGTTCTTTGGATGAAAAACATATGGGCAGCTCTTGGGTGACTTTTACATTTTTATTTTTAATTATTGTTCAAAATTAAGACTGCCAACTGAAAATAAACATATGCAACATTAAAATTAATAAAACTAAATTTTCCATATCGAAAATAAAAACTTCCAGCTTCTCCTGATGGTTCTGATCTAATCTTTTATTCATAACAGGGCTTTAAAAAGTTACCACCATATATGTAGCATTACTTTAGATTGCCACATTTTTAAACAATAACTGCAACATGGGAATGTTTAACATTTATTACCAATGCTTGTTTTCTGAAAACTGTCCAGCTTTCTTCTTAAGATCAGGGTAATATGGCATTCATAATATGGCACCAAATTAAAGAAAATAAAGGCAATTCAAATAACCTGATTTTATTGTCAGAGAATAATTTAACACCTTTTGCAGAGGTGTTTTCCAGTTTATCAGGTAAATCCAATACAGTGACTATGATTAGCACTCTATTATAACAGAGATATATTTGATATATAATGCTCAAGACATTCGAAGAATAAATATAGTTGCTCTTTTCTCCTTGGTGCTTTTGGGTGCAATATTGAATGATGTGCTGATTCTGAGGAAAGATCTGTGCAGACTAATAAGGATGATATCATTACAGTGCAGAATCACAGCAATAAGGACCATAACCAGTACTTTGACACCTACATTTCTGAAAGCTGTGCTACTAGTCAAGCAGCAGTCTCTTCTACACCACTTTGTGAGACCTACACCTACGTATATAACATGCTTTGATGGAATGGGCAATGCTTCTTCATTTAATCACTTTCAGCTGCCCCACTGAGTGCTTGCTTTTATAAAATATTACAAAGCACAATACCCATGTACAGTACCAAAGCAAATTGCAAAAAGTAAATTTATCAGGAAAGAACATGGGTTTTCTGTCTCTCCTTGGAATCTAATAATTGCAAGACCTATATGGTTTATTGGTTTAGAGGTACAGACGTTTTTTGGGGGGTCTTTTTGGAGGGCACAATGTTGTGGTTGTTAGCATTGTTTTTTCATGATTCTTGGGTTTGATTTGGAACTGGGGCACCTACTGTATGAAGTATGCATTCTCTCTGAGGCCAGCTGGGTTTTAACTGGTTGTTCCAGTTGTCTGACACAGTCTAAAAACATGCTGTGTAGGTTAATTTATGCACAGTTCTGTGAAGATTTTGGACATTCTCTAACCTTGTCACTGACAGCACTCCAGGCCTGAAAGCACCAAGGGTTTGCTATTTCTCTGCAAGCTAAAGAAATCCTTGGTCAACATCAACCCAGCTAGTCCCATTAGGATTGAACCAGATATGCACTGGCAGTAAGAGCGAAGCTGGTTACAGACCTTAAGTAGAATAGCCCAGACTGAAGATAAAAATGTATGGACTGCAAGCCGTAATCTGATGTCACATTTAGTGTGTAAGCATGCCCACACACACTTATTTTAAGTGTTAATTCCACCTGCCTGTGGTGATGGCACTTAAGTTCCAGAAGGCCTTTATAAAAGAGAAGAGGTTTTCATTTGCATTCTTTGGAACATAAAGAAAATGAGGTTGTAATCAAGTTGGTAGAATTCAAATCACTGTGCTTACATTGACTGGGCATGCTGTGTGTTGCATAGTATCCACCCACTGATAATACATTGTATACTGTATAATGACAATGTAGGAGGCATTCACAGTACTCAGAATAACAGAAAATTACTGTATAAACTTTCTTTCAAAAGCTGATTTCAAAAGATGTGAGTCATATTGGGATAGATTATGTGTGTACTGTATACAAATACATATAAGTTGTAAATTATTCCTTTCTGATGTTTAAATTTTAGTCAATGGACTGGTAATGTTTCCCTGAGGCAGGCAGTGAGGTTTTAAGGCCAAAGTACTGAGCATACTATCTCTTCACATTTGTTGACCAAACAACTGAAAATTGAGGAAAATTTTAGTTCAGTTCTACAGTTCCACAATCAAGAATATGAAGAACAATTAATCATGATTACTTATTTAATCTACTGTAAAGAAATATGTTCATGCAAGGTTTTTTATTGATTCAAAGTCAAAGTACCTATGTTGTCAAAACAGCATTCAGTCAGTAAAATAGATCATGACTATAATCTTAAACTTAGAAACATGGTGAAATGTTGAAATATCACCTCAGTTTAATATGTTAACTTATCCTTATCACAGTCTTTACATTGCTAGAGAGGGATTATGAGTACTAGTTAGTTAACTCACCTGGCCGAGGAAATGACAGTACAAGATGGAGATAATCCCTGTCACATGGACCCAAAAGAATCCCCAGAACAGATAGATTTTAAACACTGAGCTGAGAGTAAATCAGTGTGCCTTCCGTTTCACAGGAACAGAGCAGAACATGGATGCAACAAATGAAATGTACATATTACGCATGCTTGATCTTCTTTTACAATAAGTAGTTTAAATGCAGTGCATTGGAAGCATGTAAGTTGTGGGTAAGAAAATGCAAGTCATTGAATAGTTGACAGTAATTGCAGCTAGCAGCAGTAGCAGGACCGGTTAGCTTGGGGTTGGGACTCAATGGTGGGCTGTAGAAGAATAGAAGAATAGCAACCAGTAACATTGACTAGTTTGATAGATACTTTGAGCATCTTGTTTCAATAGCCTCTCATTCTTAATTTTATTATACTTTCTTATTCTTACTTAATTATTAGCTTATATCTTTTCTTTGATTTTTCAAAGTTGCTACTTTATCTTTTTTTGGTTTTATTTTCTTAGTTGATAACCTCATATATTTATATGTTTATTTCCCTTTTCCATATTCCTGTGCTTTACAGTGTGATGGTAAGAAGGAATCTAGGGTCTGTAATTGACGGTATTTACAAATTGGAAACAAAATGTTCAGCTGTTTATCTTGATGTATTGTCCTCCTTGTAAACTTCAATAAAAAGATTTAAACTTGAGATTTGAACTCTGTGTTGGGAAGATACCGTAGAGACCAGAACAGTAGCATTTGGATGGGGAAGCTGGAAGAAAGCTACTGGTTAGCATGTAACAGTACCGGCTAGCTTGGTTTAGCAAATCTGTCGGTTGGCAGTGGAAAATGCTTTGGTTGCCCGGAAGAGTAATATGATGCTGATGTTTGCTGAATATACTGAATAAGAACACATTCAACCAGAAATGAAGAGAGAAGAAGGAAAGGAAAGAGAACAGAATTAAATTAGGTACAGGGAACAAAATTGTTGCTGTTATTAGAAATTTCTAGAAAGCTTGCAAACTTTCGGAGACCTAAAATTAAATATCCAGTTGCAGACCTGCTCATCTTTTGCATTGAATAGACAAATGTATCCAAAAGAAGCAACCATTTCAAAATAGATGTTTGGTTAGATTTACGTGGAAATAATGCTGGGTACTTAAAGTGCTTGTTTCAGAGTTCCATTTTTCTTAGGAGCGACTTTTGTTCATTTGTCCAGCCTTGCTTATTTACCGAGCTAACATATATTCTTCAGTTGCAGATGACCTCAATTAAAGATAGTCAGGCACATTTATCAAGGTGGAGGGGAATTTGCCTTCAGGAAAGCACTATGTATACAATGATCTCTCTACCCACCCAGCAGAGAGTTCCACTGAGTACCATTAACAATCTGTTTATAGAAACAAGTGCCACTTCCAAAAATATCAGAATAGAGCATTCTGCTTCCTTGGGTGGGTCTTTACAACTCCTTTATTTATTAAGGATAAATAATTAATTATCTTATCAGCTTAATTAGAAAGATACACTCAATTTGTTTATCTTCGCTTTTTAAAATGTTAATGATTTATATTGTGCTGTGAGATATTTGCTCTCTAGGGTAGTTTTTCAAGGTTTTGATGTGCTGTATTATTAATCTTGGATGTCTACCGTAATCCTTGGATTGATAAAACAATAAATAAAAGATTTCTCCTTTTAATGTACATGAACAGAAATCTCATGCTGCATATTTGCACCACATACAGATAAAATATATCCTATTTGCAATGATTTAACCTTCATTTTCTGAGTATGAAAGCTTAATTCCAAGACTCTCTTTGCAGATTTCCTATGTCAGCAATAAGAAAGGGTTTCCTTTCCTTTACCCCAATCTTTCTGACAATCTTGCAACAGTGAAATATTAATGATTATTCACATAAAGGAGGTGGGGAAAATCCAATGGATACTTGGATTTTCTAAACTGCCTGTGAGGGTTGTTCTTACTGACTCATAGATATTTCTCTGAATTCATTTGTCTTTCAAATAATCATGTCGTAATAATTTTTATCCTTTATATTTGAAAAAGTTAGATTTGACAAACATACAACTTTTAACAAATCCTTACATTTTTTAACAAAATATTGATATTCTACAGTATCTACAGTATGTGAATTAGTATTTGCATAATGTTTGTTATAATACCTTTTTCTGGATAGTGCTAAAAATTTAACCTACTGTTGGAAATGTTAGGTTGATCCAGGCCAAAGACAAATTTCATCATTAAAAAAGAGGACTGCTAGACATTTGACTGAGACTACTAATTATTGACTCCCAGATTTTATCTGAGTGTGAAATATTAATTGCCAGATTATGTATTTAAGAAAAAAAATATTTATTTAAAATTGTTATTATTAATAATTTCTGTAGTCTTTCATTAAGCGCAGCATTACATACTTTCAGTTTTGAAGGAAGTTTAAGAATTAAAGAATTTGCTCTAGCTGTTTTTTATTTAAAGGTCTGAAAAGGCAATAAATATTCTAGATATTATTTATGTAAACCATAAATACTGTTCTCACATGAGAATGACAGAAACAGCACACTACATGAAATATGTAAAGAAGTAAGAACATATGAAAAAGCATAAAAAGCAATGTGTCATAAGCTGACAGACTATGCGAAGAAGCAAATATCGTGCTTTACAGATCACATTTGGTCGCCACATTCAAACATTCATCAAATTCCTAACTATGTGTCTCGGAAAATTTGGACTATCAAATGTCAGTTTACAGATGTGATGGGTTTCAATTTTAGCTTTTGCATTATGCTGGGAATATACAGTATATATATATCAGTCTAAGCAAACATATCACAATGAGTTTCGTGGGCAGAATGGCCTGCTTGTGTTTGTAACCATTTTTATTTTCTTATGAACAAATGACTGTGAAAACCATAACTGACTTCTGAGTTCCCTATTGGAACAACTGTATGATTCCCAGTAATCTTCAATTGTGAGAAAATTGCAATTCTAAAAAAAGATTGTCTGTTTATGAGTAGTATTACAATGTAGACATTAAAAAGCATGATGGATCTTACCAGTAGGGCATAATTTATGGTATTGTATTCTATGTATCTTCTTCTCAGTTGTATAGATTGGCAATTAAGAAGACATGTGGTGCACATAAGACTATCATCAAGTCAAATTGGACAAAAACGTAGAAAAAGAAGGAAATCTGCTAAACTAAACAGCAGATGGTATATTTGGTTATAGGACATTTTGCTTGTTCTTCAGATAGTAGCAATATCATGGTGTGATATCTAATAGACAAATTATGAATTAAGTAATAAGCAGAAAATCGCTGTATTAAAAAGCCTCAAATGCACCTAAAGCCAGGAAAGTACACATATACAGTTCTTTTTGCTAGTCCTACTGATTTATACAGTAGTATTGGGCCTGATGGTGTTGACTATATAGCTTTCTTAATCTGAATCTTAACATGGGAAGGAATGCATGCATCTTTGTGTATATGAAATAATAATAATAAACTTTATTTTATGTAGCACCTTTAAAGGTGGCTTCTCAAAACACTTTACAGAATGACAAACAACAATAAATAAGAAGAATACACAAGATAAAACACAATTACAATACAC
This sequence comes from Atractosteus spatula, assembly GCF_055471065.1. Lineage (NCBI taxonomy): Eukaryota > Metazoa > Chordata > Actinopteri > Semionotiformes > Lepisosteidae > Atractosteus > Atractosteus spatula. The sequence continues at coordinate 24,320,120 of NC_142720.1, read as the reverse complement.
AGAGAAGACTGTGGATGGTGGTACTAAGTTTGTTCAATGTAGATGTAGATACCCCAGCGAGTAGAGCACTACAGTAGTCAATTTGGGAGAACACAATTGTGTTGATCAGCTTTTAAAAAATACTGTATAGTATAGCTTTATGTTTTGTATAATACACAGTCCCATATCAGTGATACAGAAATGAAGCAACATTCTATTTGATACTGCAAATGCTATTTCTGAAAGATTGTCTCCTCGGTGCTTCATATACATTCATAAGGCATCCCTTACTCTTCTTTCACCCCACTCAAATAATTGACATTAATAATTTGTTTCTATCTTATTTAATTAGATTTACACTCATAGGTCTAAATAGCTGTGGGCAAAGCATATAGGCAATCAAACATAAAAACTAAATTAAGGTGATATGAATAAGATTGCTTAAAGAGGGAATATTCTGGTGTCTTACCGGGCTTGTAAAAAATAATGATTCTTGTACAGACATCAGTAGAGAACCAGTGGAAGTAAGAACAGAGCACACATTTACACTACACATTAAGACTTCATTACCTCTTTAAACAGTTACAGACTGCAAGTCCGTATGTGTTTAACTCAAAGGTTTATTATTTACTTTTACAGTAAGACATGGGGAAGGTTACATTTGTATTTGTACATGAAAAACGGCAAGGTCATGGATTTTATTTATAATGTTATGGTTACAGGAAGCAGACATTGAGGTGTCTTAAGAAATCTAGAGACAATGTGCAACACTTGGCTAGTATTAACATTTGCATTTCTCAGGAGCTTCAAAGAAAGAAAGGAATTGAGGTGTTTGCTGAGTGGTTGGGGGCCTGCTATGTTTTTAATGTAGCAGACATAAATGATCTGTGGCAAAATATTGAAATAACCTGATGTTTGTAAAGTAGAAATGTGCATTCCCTTAATGTATACTAACAACACAAACAAGATAGTTTTGACTTCAATGTTCAAAGGACCATATGATTGTTTTAGGACTATCAGAACTGATCTCTGAACACCACCCAGTACTCTTTCAAGGCATACCTGCTAAGACTTGTGCAATTTATCATACAATCATACAATACAATTGATGGGATAAATAATATTCAACCAGGGCTGAGGCTAGGCTGTAGGGGGGATGATTCAGTTGTTCAATGACACACTGATATACAGGTACAGTATGTCAGCTTGTGCATCTCTTGTTGTTTTGAACCAGCATATTATTGTGCAGTAGCAGAATACCATTTGTTAATGTCTACTCATTTTCATAGGTAGGTTTATGCCTTCAGAATATTGGAATTAAACTGGAATATTATTGTCCAACAATTATTGTTCTGTATGGCTTTCAATCTATTGGTAGCATTTGGTTTTCAATTCCAAAAGATGCTGGTCCTACTTTTGCCATGTGAGACCATATTGGAATTCAAGATGCTTGCACTGAGACAGTCTTGGTCTGAGGATCATACTGTACTTCTGACCCCATATCACATTAACTAACTAGACAGAACTATTTTAATTTTCAACTACCAAAAGTTCTTTACATGATTCCATATTAATATCACCTATTTAATTAAGTTAAAGTGCTGCAACTCTTTTAGAACAATAATGACATAAACATTTAAAAGTCAATGCATAATAGCATTTTATTAAGTATACAGTAAGTAATCAAGTTACTTTAATGCAGATGTGCATTATGTGGAATACTGTTGCGTATTCTGTATTTATTATTTTTATTTGTACAGTAGGTACCACTAACAGCTATATACAGTATGTATACTATTTATATTCATAAAATAATATGATTTATGATGTTCAGAGATGTTATCATTCTGTTATTTTTCTTGTCAGCTACCAAAAAATCCCTTTAGTTAAACAATTCTATATTCATATTCCTTATTAAGTGGATTTAAAGATGTACAGTAGGGAAACAGAATAAATGTTGATAAACGAACATTCTGAGTGGCTGCATCTGTATGTTTGTAAAAATTCATAACTGACAGTAATTAAAATAAGATTTAATAAAAAGCAATTTCGAACTCTTTCTGCCATTTACAATAAAATAAATTGGTTTATAAAGGCATAAATACAGTTAAATTATGTGCATGAGGACATGCAAACCTTAGAATCTGTTTCAGACAAATCAAACTTTTACTTTTGATAAGATTAAAAATGGAATTTAATTAAAAAGGAGAATTTATTAAAAATAACTCTTTGGTCATTATAACAAAGGAACCAGAAATACAGCAAAAGCTCATAATTAATTCCTTGTGAAAAGGTAAGTGATTCCATATGTAATTACTGTTGAATTGCTGCCACTTACTATAAGGGTTATTTTGTTTGCTAGTACCAGGATTTCGACAGCACCCTAATCCTTCAAGACAACCACTTCATTCCTTGTTAATGAAGTAAACAGTCCATAGTAGGTTACTGAGGAAATTTAACAGAAACTTACTTTAAAATGACTTCAGATTTTAAGTATTATTTTATAGAAGCAAATCTTGTTTATTAAGGCATAAAAGTATCAAAAATGTATTAAAAAGCGAATGAACATTCCAGCATGAACCATACAGTTTTTATTCAGTGTGAGTGGAGAACTGCAACACTATTTCAGGTCACAAAATTATTTAAAACTGTGAAGTTCTCTTTGACTGCAGAAAGGTCATGTAATAATATTAACAGTGAGCACAGACAGGCTCATGACCTCTGCATTAACATCACTAGTACTCCTTGACCTCTTTTCATTATATGAGTTTTGTTGCATGTGCTTTAGCATATTGTGTTGTATACCATTTTTAATCTCTTCTGCCGTTTAGTAAGGCAGCTGATTCTTTTTGCATTACGGTATGCCATTCCTTTATCCTTGAAGAATTAATAAACTTTTAACATGTGGTATGCAAGCACTTCCTATAACAAAATCTCCAATTCTATGATGGTCATTTTTTAGATTTAGTGTGCTCAATACTATTCCTAGTACAAGTCTGATATCTCTGGGAGCTGTCCATTGTCCACTTGAGCAGGTCGACATGCAGGGTTGACTCAGACAAGAAAATCTGTTATTCAAGGCATGTAAGTCACCACAGTTAACTGTTGTGTTATTTATAATGTGTATATTGATTGCAGAATAACCTGCTTTAAGCAATTGCTTAAAATAGGTTGTTCTGTTATATACTGGATGCAGCCATACAAAATGCACATTGACTTTCTGAAGTAGTTTCCTTTCTCTGTGTAAATTTGGGTCTTCTTGTTTTGCAACTGAAGCTGGTCATGTGTTGTAAAAATATCAAATCAACATTAAAGATACAATCTATTCAAATAAATATTTTATTTTAAACACTGATGTATTTGAATGGGTGTCAAAATTGCACTGAATATCTCATCACAATTGTTGTTGCAGTTGCCCTGGGCCAAATTAAATCTGACCCAATAACTTATTTTATATTTTTGCAGGCAAGCCCACTGAACCATAAGTCAGACGATAAAGCACTAACAGAAACTCTGGGGGCCATGGCAGATGCTCTGTCCATGGCCTAAAATACCTTCTTGTAAAAGTGTTTTATTTTTTACTTGCTTGATCAGACACTTTTTATAAGATGCAAGCACAAAAACAATAGTGCCTGTATCCCACAAAAATTTTGCTGTATAGGGACTGTCTCTTTTCTTGTGAATTTTACAGTATATTTGAAAGGTGTGGTGATTTGGTCAATGTAAATGTAAAGCTCACAAAACACTATCAGCTAAAGAGAGGAGGATAACTCAAACAAATGTGCTGGAAATTGGAATCATAATTCCAGCAGGTTTATAAGAGCTTTGAATAAATTTTAATTTTCCAGTTTCTGGCATTCCTATCTAAAGATAAAAAACAGTTAGCTCAAACCTCCAGACGCATGAAGAGTATGAGTTCCTAGCTGCTAGTCCATAGAGGAACAGAACTGCACCATTTTGTGATTAGACTTCAAATCAAATGGCAGAATTCAAGGGCTTCTGCCTTGGCTTGGTCTCTTCATTTGGTGAGAAGCAATGAAAAGAGACAGAAAACCTTTTGATGCTTACAACATTTTAATGAATATCACTATGCTTGGCCTCAAACAGGATCAGTATATATATAGCACTGTAGATTTCATGCTTTTAATAATTTTTAATACTATCAAGCTGTGTAATGCCTAGAGAGCTCATACAATTTACCTACAATACTTTTATTAATTAGCTACTCATTGCTTTGCAAACATACACATCATGTGTGTGCAATACAAAAAGTGCATATTTAAATATTAATAAGTACTACTTTTTATCTCTCCTTCAAAATTTTAGAGGTGCATACTTTTGTATTTTCTGTGTATTTATCCTGATTCATTAATTATGAGTTTTAGTTTAGTTTATTCATTGAGTTACTAGAGGTTTTTAGCAAAGAACAGTCTCAGTATCAAAATGGAATGGCAACCAAATAATATTTTTGTAAAGTTATTTTGTAAAAAGTATATGAATAGAAGAAAATACAGTAATTGGCAAATTGATTATAATAATCAATAATCAATTCATCCATAGTGTCATCCATATGCCAGGTCTAATTTTTCCAGAAGCCAGTTAACCTGCCAGTATGTCTTTGGACTGTGTGAAGGAACTGGAAACCCATGTGAAAACAGGGAGAACATACAAACTACAGTACATGCAGAGAGCATTGAACACAAGAATGATGATTAAAAATAGAATAAATATTGTCATATTATTGTCATATCCAGAAGTAACAGATGCAGCTGTTATCCACATACAGTATCAGCTTTTAGTATGTTATCGATTTCTAATTTACACTTTGCAAATCTCACTTAAAAGATTTATCAATTTTCACAATTGTGATTGTGGTATATTTTTAACATGCATGGTCTATAGTATGGACAGAAAAGAAGAGTAGAGTTTAGGGATCTAAACTAGGAAGAACCCTTCAGCATCTCATTTGTTAAAAAAGTTGTTACTTTCTTGTAAAAATAAATATTAAAATCTTCATTAGTAATAGATGGCAACTGCTTCCCCTTTTATCAGGGAAGTAGTTACCATTTCCAGTAAAAGTGTGTTGTGACTGTTTACAGTAAATAGTTACTGTTGCACACTAGACCTACTACTAGTTTATTGTTTCAATAAGTTCTTCGATAAAAGGCCTTTCTGCAGTTGGGCCAGATGTTGGCATGGCTAGCTTTATGTTACTGTGTTGAAACCAGGGGATAATTACTGTCAAAGTTTGAAAACCCCTAACACAGGAGGGCTCATTACCAAGCTGGCTGGAGTTTAAGAATTCTTTAGACACTTTTGTTTCTCCTGAAACTGCTAAAAAGTGAAATCTCTCTGCCTTACCCACCCCTGTAGCACAATTAGAGTATGAACAGAACTGAAGAATAAAATGACCTAAAATCTTAAAAACCTGATTTGGACCTCCACCAGTCTTGGAAAGATGCAAACTAATATGAACTTTGAGAAAAAGATAGATTACCTGAATAGTGAAATTTAACAATAAGCTGCTCTGTAATTGGGAGGAAATCTTAGCATTCCATCTTCTCCACTAACCAATCTCAGGCAGCATTTCATTATTCAGACAAGCATTGTCAGTGTAATGAATTCATCAATGTAAGAGAGATAAATGACCCAACAAGAAATAGACAGAACTGTCTTCCCGATCTTATGTGGGAAATTGTCTTTTTTATGTCATTATATTAGAGACAAGGCCGGCTTGACTATATGAACATCTTTTCCAATTTAGTGTGTTTCAAATATTAATAGCAACATGATTTGACCTATCTGTGAGAAGAATCCCATGCAATAAAAATGTGCTCATTTTGTATGTAGCTAGACCTTTACCCCTACAGTTGCTCTCCTTACAGGACAGGCTTGATTGTGAATACAGAAGCTTATTCAGACAATCTGGAATTTTGTACTGTATTTCATATTATATACATGTCACCTTTTGAATATATCATGGTTTCTTTTATATTGAATTGTCTTAAAATAGTATTTTCTAATAAAATATCACTCACTTCATTAATGATTATTACATATATTCCTTTTAAAGATGTTTTTGTAAACAGATCAGTAATTTATATTAATATTTAACTTTTTTTAATACAGAATATTAATTATTGATATAAACAATTAATGTTAACTATTAATCAGCTATCTAGATTTTACTACCAGTAGAGAAGGGACTAATATTTTATTTTTATCATCTGACTGCATCTGTTGGCTTATGAGTACATTGCACAAGTATTCAGACCCTAGCACAGTTTTACATTTTGAGGTTTTAAAACTTGCAGTCACTGACATTTTGAAGTAGAAATCATAATTTGTTATATATACGACCCTCTTCGCACATTGAAAGGCAAAAACAAAAAGGTAAATAGATACTATTTATGAAAAATGTAAAACGTTTGCAATTTTAAAATATATGACATCATAGAAAGGGTCTGGATACTTTTGCAAGACCTTGTTTTCTTTTTGATTTGGATTTGGATTGGCATAGTCTGAAAGGGGAACTGCAGTCTCAATTACTCAGACCAGTTATTAAATCACCGTAAACAAATCTTTGATGTTGTAGAAATATTTTACAAATTTCAAATGAAACACAATATTGCGATGAACTTTGTGAAAGCCTCCATGTTGTCACAAACTCACATCTGAGTTTCCCTGAACTGTGACATGATGCGGCCTTTCCTGCTCACTAGCCACCATAATGACAAATGTAATACGATGTACGAGCAACAGGTAAGTAGTATTTGTCAACAAAACTGTCTCAAACATTTCTATTGGATTAAAAGAGATGCTGTAACAAGTAGGCAGAAAAGGGAGTATGGTTCCTGTGCAGGACTCAGGAGAGAGAGAGAGAACACCTTCAGTTCCCATCCAAATCACAAGGCTAAGACGTAAACCAGGAAACAAGCAAGAAGGTCCGATAGCAACAAGACAGCAAGAGCGTAACAATCTGAATCACAAGACTAAATCATAAACGAGGGGACAAGCAAGAAGGTCTGATAGAGACAGCAAGAGGGTATTGCTGTTGGAGCAGTGGCTCTGAGGCTAAGGATCTGTGCCTGTGGCTGGAAGGTTGCTGGTTCAAATTTGGCGGCCAGCAGAGGAATCCTACTCTGTTAGGCTCCTGAGCAAGGCCCTTAACCCCAACTGCTAAAGGGGGTGCTGTACAATGGCTGACCCTGCGCTCTGACCCCAAGCTTTGCTCCCTGTCTGTGTGTCTCATGGAGAGCAAGTTGGGGTATGCAAAAAAGACATATTCCTAATGCAAGAAATTGTATCTGGCCAATAAAGTGATCTTATCTATCTATCTTATATAACAAGCACTAGGGAGCTCAATGAGAATCCGCAATAGTGAGTGGGGAAGTGAGGAAAAAGGGGAACTAAAATAGTGACAGGAGTGAGCGGTGATAGGTAGATTAGTTTGTTAAACACAGTGCGCATGGGAATGTGAGACCAGTCTGGGGTGCGTGTGGAATGCGTGACAAATGCATTCACGAGCCTGCTTGTTTACAATTTAATAAGGCCGCATCTTGTCAACTGAAGTTTTTTTGTTTCGTTCTGTATCGCAGAACAGGGCACTGCACAAACATGTAATTTTTGTCTATTTTGTGATTTAAATTGGAGGTTTTATTATTCACTGTGTACATTTTACTTTTATTATTGTTTGAAATCAACATCATCATCATTGATGCTGATTATTTCTAACCCCAAAATATAAAAATACTGTTGCAGTTCCCATTTAAGTTCTTTACTGGTTATAATCAGTAAAGCAAATTTACAAAATTTAAGCAAATAGCTTGTCTTTTCATAACTGAATGTTTTCTACAAGTACTGGAGTTTTCATAGCATTATAATGTTTTAGAAAATTTCCAGCTATTGTTGGATAAAGTGCAATAGAAATGTTTAATTAATACTTTAACATGCAAATGAAGTTGCATAGCATGATTCATTCTCTTTGGAGGTTGTGTTTTTTTGCAGATCTTTACATGCTTTAACATTGTTTGGTGTAAAATGATAATTTATATCTAGTTTAGGATGGATGAATGTCAGATAAACTTAAACAAGCACTAATAGCAGTAAAGCTAAAAAAGGATGTAATCAAATAAAGGATATATCTTTTCAACATTTATCTATAATGGGATCAGGTCTGGTCCGGGGGTCTCAGGGTTCATGGATATGTGTCTCATCACCTGTCAAAAACGGGCATAAACTAAAATGGATCCTCATGGAAGATTCCATGGAACTGATGACACAGTTGTTACTGTCAAAGCCTGTGGGTTACGTCCAAGATTTTCATTCCTGGTTCTTGCAAGTGCTTTGGGACTCCATCACAACACAGAGCTTGACCAAGAGCACCTCCGGCCAGGAAATTCAATATTCATTGTAAACCTTTCATGTTTTCCTGCAATTAGTTTAAACACGTTATTCTAGGAATTTGCTGTCCCACCCTTGTGAAAAAGTCTTAATCCAGGCTACTATTTCTTTACTTTCTAAAAAATACCCTTTATGCAAGAAAATATCCTTAAAACATACACTGTAATGTTAGGATTTTTTTTTAATTTTTACTATCTTATATACTGTATATGGACATACTGTACTGTCTGATATACAATCACCATCTGTGCATTGCCTCTGTTCCCTGAATGTGATTATTTCACAGTGAGTTCTTAATTTACTGTATAATTCAAAGTAGCATTTTGGCAAGAAGGAGTCTTTTGTAAAAAAAAAACTCTTATCCCTCTAATGAGGGATGGTTTAGGTGCATGTTACATTGACAATTGATGGAGTTGTGTTAATGATTACCTAGCCAGTATCTGTGTCACTAAGGAATGAAGTTTAGATCAAAACCTGCAGTGTTAAAGATTTTATAATATGTTTCAAATTGGGATACATTTTATTTATGCCAGAACCTCTTTCTTTGGTGTATGTGTGCTGTTCACTGAAACATTTAAATTTTTATAAATCAATCAGCCTTAGGAAGATTTAAAAATTGCCTATCATTTTGTTCAAGGGAGTAGATGTTCCAATTTAATAGTCACTTCACCAGAACCTTAAGGCTGCTCCTAATCAACCAAGAAATATGGTCAGCTAAGAGGTCAGAAAATATTTTTTTTTTGCCTAAAAGACAAACTTCCTATTCTAAAAATGCTATTTTTCTATTACATTATTACTTAAATGGTAAAATGAAAAAAAAAATCATATTTTTAAAGATTTTTAGGATTTTTCTTTTCATCTTTTTGACTGTTGTGTTTGACACAACCTTACAATTAATAATTGCTGAGCATATATATTCTTTATCAGAGATTATTGTTGTACTGATAAAATGTTTCAACAGTATCCCTTAATTGTTTTAAAATCACTATATTCTAGTGTTGTATAATACACTAGAGTTTTATGATGACACAACCTCCCTGGTTTACTGGTTATTTCGTCTGGCATCTGTGCTGTTTGATTGTTACAATTAGACTAAATAAATTGTTCGATATCCACACTGTCTATTTATCCACTCATCATATAAAAAATTAGAGCTGATCATGCTTTGCAAATAATTATAATCAATTAGCACTTATTTATTGATTGGAATCCTTAATCTTTAGGATACAACAGTTTGCTGGGGTACAGCTGGTAGAATTGATACTTCTATGACTGCTCATATTTTCTTATCTTGTGACAAGAAGCAGAATGAATTCAAAGGAGCCTTGCAATCCAGTTATGCCACTTACCATCTCCTTAGTTAAACACTTCATTCAGTGTTCTGTCCTCAGATCTTGAACCCGCCCTCTATGCATCACAAGAATTCACCTACTTTAAAGAGGAAACTTCTGTCTTTACACCATGCAATGGAATAGAAAGTCTCTGAACAATTCAGAATTAGTCAGCAGAAAAAATGAAGTGAATCTGAAAGTAAGTTATTATTTTATACTATGTTATTAAATTATTACAGTCAAAATATGAGAAAGCACTAATGTAAAGTATGCTCTAAAATTATTTTACTTATCTGCGGTATGTTTCTTTTTTTTTTAATCATGGCAACATTCTCGAAAATAAGTAATCCTCAATGTACAAAACCTAAAGTGACTAAAATGTGAGGAAAATACAAAGCCCCAAAATAGTGTTTACAGTTGAAAGAGAGAAAAGAAATACACTGTTATCATACAGTATGCCATCTTAGATTCCATTAATAAGTAAATTAGGTAGACAATTGAGATAAAGTGCAGGATCTAAAACAGATGGGACTGAAGTATTTTATTCTTCTTTGTCCTTTTAAAAAACAATGTAAGATTTTTGAGCAGTGTTAAAAATTCATGAGATAAACTAGCAGTTTCACTTACCCAGACCTTTCGATTTAGTGGATATTGTCTATCTCAAATTTTTGGCCACAACTTATCTTATTCTTGTCTCTTCTGTTTGGCAGCTTCAGAACTGCTGTGCATACAATGAAGTACTGATCTTTGTGGAGGTATTGTTCTCCATAAAGTATGAATGGTCATACTGTAGGTTAAAGGTGCTATACTATTACTCTCAATCTTCTTTTCCAGAATGTTAAAATACCCAAATGTTCTAAATATGATTTGGAAGGGTCAGTCTTTTCCAAATATAAAAATACAATTAATTTTAAGTGTGGTGATAACACAGCACTCTCCCTGCTCTCCCCTTACACACAGGCAGAGCTCTGGGTGCTGTACTATCAATGCAATTAGAGTTTATGTACTTGGCAGATATTCTCTTAATAAGTACAGAAAATATAAAACATAGTATTAACTTAGTAAAAGAAGGCAACAGCCTGTTGTGTCAGTTGTTGTGTTCAGTACGTTTAGCTTTTGTTAATGGCATTGCTGTAGCCTTAATTCTATGTTGGACTTGGTTTGGAGGATCCAGAGGGGTTCTAACAATCGTCAACCAGTTACATTTACTAATATATGCAATCATTAAAAAAAGATCATTGAAAAGCAAATTTTGATGTTTGTACATCTGTTTCCTTGACAACGCTATGTATCCTTTAGTGCTGCTGGGATTGTACTGCTGCAGGAATGCAGGACTGTGTTGCATTTTATGCTGCCCTTCAATTCTCAGAGTATCTGCTGTAAGATGTATTGTGACCACATCCAGACTTGGCAGCTCCACATCCTGCTTATTTAAAAGTCTTCATTCATCCTGGGTCTGGAACTGTGCCAAAACACAACAAATACTTGTTCTGCTTCAATCACCCACACTCAGAATACATGGGAGCTAGTTATAGGAAATAGATCTGCATTTAACTTCACAACCTGGTGAGCTGTGCCCATTTATTTCAGATCAGCCAAAGCCACCAAAGCAAAAATAACAGGAAAAAACAATTTTGCTTTGTGTGTCTTATCCTATCTGTGATATGAAATGTACAAAACTGACAAAGCAACTTCAGTTTAACTTAAGGTGAAGTGCACTGATGCATAAGCAAAGAGACCAAAGGTGATCATCTGGTGAACACATTCCTCTCTAGCAGCCCTCTGGCAAATTCTTATCATTTGTTGCACCAGAGGAAAATTATCCTTAGCGCCCTATTGAACCTAACAAATCATCTACAGAATCAGGTTGTCCAAGCCTACTGAATGAGGGGATCAGTGTTGACCTTCTACCTCGGAGCACACAGATGCTTCTCTGTCTCACTTTCATGATGCTCAATGGACTGGAAGAGCTCTCTTGAGCTGCTGCTTAATTTTCACTGCTGCCTTCTTGTCGCTCAATATCTGTTTCCTTTTCTTTGTTGTGCAGTTAGGAATTCCTGCACTCACTTTCCCCACCCTTATCCAGTTTCATGGACTTCACTGTCATTTCATTTTTATTCTATTCTGTGCTTTATCATCCATGCAAGTAAAGCCTGACACTCCAACCTGACAACTGCGTGTGAAAACAGGATACAGTGGCAGAGTGTGGGATTTAATTTAATTCATAGGCCATTTTGTGCTACATGTGTTTTTTCAAAATGGTGTTGTTTCCAAAATTGGAATGCCTTAAAAAAATGATTGAAAGGATTGTTCCCACAGTAGCACATACTGTATGTAGTTGCTTTCTTTTTTTTTTAGCTCCAAGCTGTAAAGATTCAGATTTTGTATTAAGCTCTTTTTAGAGTGACATGCACCACCTAGTGGCTGTGCAGTGTAATTTGTAAGATTTATGTTTTTCTCTTTTTAAAATATTAGCATTTTATAATTTAGAAAAAAACTGTTTAGCAAGTCTGCTGACTGCAACACTGCTAGAACAAATGGTTCCTTAATTTAAATTATCAAATTAATCTTTTGAGTTCAAGTCCCAAAGAAGCAACCGACTGTCTGCATACACAAAACATCCATTTTGAAAATAATTGTTACTTTGGGCAAACACTGAGCATATATAACAAAAAAGTCACACAATGCATGATTGATCACTCTTATGTGTTCTTAATTTTAATAAAACATGAAAGACAGTCAATCTTTTCAAATTGAAGAAAACCAGTCAGGTGATAAACAGAGATCTTGAAAAAATGTTAATATCTGAACTCTTGAGAAGTCAGCAAATACTGTAGCTTGATCCGACGTGCAGTCTAAGGTAATGTTGTGGTGGGAGTCTGAAATATATAAAAAGCAACTGCTTCTATTAGCTTGTTTGTAAAACACTTACGTGGTGTTGTAGTGTTGTGGAATCAGTAATTAAATGTATTTCTTTTGCATAATTTAAGTTCCAAATTATACATCCATTTCTTTTCCATTGGTTTTGATTGAAAATAATGTTCACAAAATCTTTGGGTATTTTCTAATGTTGATTTTGAACTATTTTTCTTTCATATATTCCAATAAAGAGAGACATAAATCAAGCAAGTCAACAAGAAAGAAACAAAGGCTTTAACTATTTCAGAGACTTTAATTTTAAATCTCCACTGAAGGATATAGCTTCAGCGTAACTGCCTCATCCTTTACAACATTTTTGTGTGAAACTTTGAAGTTTATCCCATTACATGATGCAGTGCTGTAGTTACCTAACAACAGACTAATGCTGCAATGCACCGTTTCTTCACTGTCAAACAAGAAACCGATCAAATAGCAGCCTATTTAGACAATTATTATAACAGCTGTTGGAAAAATCACTTTACACAGAAATATGAAGCCTTTTCTGCATTAGAATTATAAATATTTAAGTCATTAGCATTCATCTCATGCCTGCATGCATAACACTGCCAGGTCTATAGATATCAAAGCCAAAACAGCCTGAGGAAAACGTTGTATGGGGGTGGGGAAGTGAAGGACATTACTTAAGGATGAAGTCAGTTTGTTTGCTGTGTGAAAAGATACCTGCAGATAAATGCAGTATGTCCATGCACACAACACATATGATTTTGCTGCTTAAAAATCTCAACAAAGGATGTTTTAAAATAATAATTTGCCCCCTCCTTCTCTAAAAATATAATTTGAATTTTTTTGTGAAGCAAAAGAAGCAAGAAAGTAATTTGATTCATTTTGTATAATAAATGCCCATTGAAAAACTACTGATTGGAATCTCATTTTGTTACAAAATTCATAACTATATATAAGGCATTAAATTGTTTTTGCACAATGTTATTCGTCTGCACTTGAAAATGTTTGCTGATGTTATACCGTACAAGATGCATAATTACACTATTGTTACAGAATTTTAAAAACTGATTAAGTTTGTTTTCTTGTATTGTGTAAACAATGGAACAGTAACAAAAAAAACTAGAACAAAACACAGACCTCTTCTCATGACCTCATATAATTGAGCCACTTGAGCTATTTTACTGATTGATCAGGTGATAGAAAATACATGTGATATGGTTCTCAGCTCATAAATACAGCTGCTTAAGTCTTCATTTCTGTCAAGTACTAAAAAAGCAAGCAAATTGTTGTGTCATAGAAAGTTAGTCTGAGACCAAATGAATATACTGTACTGGATAGAACGTTTGCCTAAAGCTTCCCAAATGAACACACATACCTGTATACAGTAGATATAGAAAGATAAAAGCTTAGCAAAGTACTAACAAAAATACAAAAGACTAAAAAAGCACAGCATATACATTTATATCACAGAAAGGAGTTACCTACAGTAAATATCTGTATGAATACGTCATGAAATAGAATGGTAGCAACAACAACAGCATCTGCTTTGGCACTGTATAAATTACAAAATTACCTTCAAGTATTGTTGAGATAACAGAGACTCAGATATGCTGATTTACCTTTAAATGGATTATTAAATGAAACACATAATGAAATCTCATGCCTCTTACTGACAGAAAAGTCATTGCACAGTACTGTATATTTGCATGGTATCAAACATTAATTTGCATGGCACCCTATGAAGTCCGCCTCAGACAGTTTGTGGATTGTGCTCGTACACTCTACTCGTTGTGTTATGTGGAATGTAATGTACAGTAGTGCCAATACCTTTGTAATATTTATTTGGATTGACAAAATCGTAAAACTGTTCTATGTTGCAATACAACAGAAACATTATAAGCACCAAAATGCCATGTGACTGCTCAAGTTGTATAGTAATTGTCTAGACAAAAAAAATCATATTATGTGATTTTAGATTATTATAAGGTGAAATTTCCAGGCCAACCAAAATAAGAGACGTTTGATTTTACACTGTAATTCAGTAGTTGTCTGGCAGTTGGGGAGACTTACACTAATAAACAACAATAAAGAAAGTGTACTGTGAGTTACCAATTTCGCATGAAAGATTGTCTTTCAACTTCTTTATCTTTTAATAGACAATGTACTGTACATATTTCTACTGATTTTGATTTGATGGCATACTGTAGATCAATACTCTATATTTTATTACTTAAATCTCCTGCCGTTTGACTGCTATCTCTCCATTGAACCCTCTGTTGACCTCACGTGACAGAGTGAAAAGGAAGTTTTATAACACACTAATTAGCAAAGTTTATTTCAGCCTTTAATGGCCTGGTGTTTTGTCGACTACCATCTCGCCAGCTAAAATACATCAGTATTTAATACATGAAATAACATATTGTATCAACATGCGGGCGAACCACGAAGCGTAGGACACAGAAGCTGGGGCTGGTAAGGTTGCAGGCGTGTTAACATTTACCCAATAGAGCAAGAGTACTTCTCTAAGGAAACGCCGGCTTTGTCCCAGGTTACACATCTGCCAGAATGTAACCCCTCACGCCATCTTTCGACGAGGGTCTAAAAACGTAAAACAGAGCACCCCTGAGCGGTTTTACCAATGAAACTGTCACTTTCAGTTTTTGTTCGAGTTTCTGCTGTGCGTGAAGTACTGCATTTTCTTCCGGATTTTCATACACTGTGATACAGTACTTTGTCTAAACCGAAGGGGCGCTGCTATCCGCAGTCTGCCAGAAATCCACCATTAATTAAAACTGTTAGTTTCAGTACATGGTAGATCACATTTTATTTTACAAATTGAACTTTTTTATTTAGTAAGCTTTGTAATAATACAAATATCACAGAAACATTTTTTTAAAAGCACGGAAGCCAGCAACATTTTTCACTCGAAAGTACAGTTATTAATGTTAAATATCTGAGTGCGTTGGTAGTAAAATACAGTACATGTACTGTAATGTGTATCGTGCGTTCTAGAGATTTTGTTCACGTTTCAGAACGAAATCAGGACACCGCATTATTTTACCGTGTTTGTTCTGATTGCGATAAAAGCGTTTCGAGCACGTCACCGGTTACAACACTGGCTGAAGCTTCTGATAGTGTAGCCACTGGTTCGAATAAGAAAACCCAGTCGCCTCTGCAGGAGCTGGAGGTCTTGGAGACCACTGGCACACCGATACAGTGAGCCATTCTGCGGTGATCACTTTAGGGCTATGCTCATGTCAACTAAAAAGTACCAGAAAGTGAGCTTCAAACTTTAAAAAGGGCAAAGAAAATTTACCTTCAATTTATCAACTTAAATTCTGTTAATTTTAATACAGGTGGTTATAGTTGTTTTTTTTTTACTGAAGAATACTAAAATCACACACTGTTTCAGGTTTCACATTACCTAAGTTAAAATAACTTTATTTAAATTTTAACAGCGCCTTGACCACCAGAATTCTGGGACTCATTTAATTAAAAATAAAATAATAGTAAAAACAAAAAAAATGGCAATGCCCTTATTCATACTGAATTATTATTTAAATAATGGGGAATTAGTCATTTGATAGACTTGAAAATAAAATTGTACTATTATCCTTGGTAATGAGAAGTATGTTTTCCTGTTTTTGAAACATGTACACTGTATAGTGTAACATATCCTAATTAATATGATATTTTAACGACTGTCATACTTTTAAATATGATGTTGTAATTCTGAAAGGCTGTGTGTACTGTTCACAGCCAGGTGTGGTTGGGGCCTGTACAGTAAGGCTGTGGTTGCAAACATAACTATTTATTGAATCACTGAAATGCATTAGCAGTCACAGTGTTAATATATTATTCATGTTTATTCTAGCAGAGAATATCTCCTTTCTGGATTTGCAGTTCCTTTATCATGGATTGGAAAATTCTGTACATGGTTTTCTGCCTAGATAAGAGCATTGAAGTTACAAAGCAGTGCAAACAATTTAACCCATCTCTTCTTATTATGATGGTTATAAGTCAGTGATTAAAGTAAAATCTTACTGATGGTAATAGTGCCCATGTTTTATACAATGTTGTTATTTACAATATTGGAAGTGGCAAATGTGGTCAACAAGTGGCTCAAATGATCCCAAGTACAATGTGTAGTGCTAGTAGTGATGTTGTGAAGATGGCTACTGCACTAAGGAGTGCAATGTCAAGAAACAGCGATGAGCCATCAAAGCTCTTAAAGGACTATATAACCACTTATGAATACAAACGTGCATGTCTGCAAATGCTCCAATGTTTCTAGTAATACAAATCAAAAAGTAAAGCATTGTTGTTATGTATTATCTCCACAGAGGAAATATTTTGTATTATTTATTGACAGTATACTGTGATGGACTGGTGTCCCATCCAGTGTGTATCCCGCCATGTGCCCATTGCTTGCTGGGATAGGCACCAGCGTGACCCATAGCTCTGCATTGGATAAAGCACTAAGAAAAAGGATGGTTGTACAGTACTGTATATTGGGCTTCCACAGAGGTACAGTATGGCTCATGCGACATACTGCTTAGGGTCACTTATAAAACTAGGACAGTCCAGATTACCTATAATTATGACTAGCGTGTCTGCAAGTGGTGACCTCAAAGACTTTTAAAGATAGATAGATAAGACTTTATTGATCCTGAAGGGAAGTTGATGATAAAGAGAGTGATTCTAGGAGAGCATGAAGCAGGTGTATCAGTGTCCAACCATGGACATTAGCAA
The DNA here is from genome assembly GCF_055471065.1 of Atractosteus spatula. Taxonomy (NCBI): domain Eukaryota; kingdom Metazoa; phylum Chordata; class Actinopteri; order Semionotiformes; family Lepisosteidae; genus Atractosteus; species Atractosteus spatula. The sequence goes on along the minus strand of NC_142720.1, from coordinate 24,302,772 downwards.
ACTTTTTCATCAAAACCGGTACGCAGAGAACAAGGAACAGTGCTCTCAGCTTACAGTCAGGTCGCATTGGACACTCATCATACCTGGCTGCACATATTTGCAAGTCCAGTGGTGCAGCGTTTTCTACCTCCATCAGTTAAGCATGAGTTAAATGACTTTCTTGAGGAAGATTAATGACAACTCTCCTGCAAATTTCTCATTTCTGATACTTGTAGATTCTATGCTACACCACTGCATACAGGTGGTCCTGGCCATGTGTGGTGGCCCAAATTCTGAATTAAGTGATGTGGCAGTATGCAGGGCGTGTTCAGGGTGGAGGCGGAGCCCGTGATTAAGGGCGTTGCCGTAGCAACCACAGCTGTCCTGGCTGATTAGGGACGAGCCGCAGCTGCGGGGCCCTTTAAGACTGAGCTCCTCCCCCCGGAGTGACGAGCGGACCCCCGCAAGGGGAGGGCCCTCCAGCCACAGGCCCGGAGGCGGTTGTGAAGAGAACACTGAGGCCACGTCTTTGCTTCATTTTATTTTCTTTTTCTTTTCGCCTGTCCCTCCGTGTATCCCCCACTGGGACAGGCCCAGTCCTGCCATGCACCTCCATCGGGACAGTTTGAGTTACTTTTGTTTTGGTCTCAAGCTTCTTTTCTTCCAGACTGGACCCTGTTAGATAGGGACAGTCCAGCCTGGATGCATTTTCTGTTTCCTTTTTGGTTTTCCCTGTTTTCTGTTTTTCACTGACTTCACACCAGTGCCTCTGCCCCCTCAGACAGGGTGTCAACTTTTACTGGTGTTTGCCGCAGCTCCTCCTACTCCCACATTGTTACATTGTGACTTTATATTGTATAGCCATTTCCATTTTTTGTCCACTACCTGTACATCCATGCCATACCCTTCATCGCCAACACCAGTGTGAAGCACGTAAGTGTCATTAAAGTGAAGTCTGGCATCACAAGGATGTTCTTCTCATCCATTTTGTTATGGGACATGAAACAATAAGAGGTGTAAAATATTTCATACCTCTGCAAAAGAAAGTGTAGCTAAAGATGTACACATGATCATGAGATGTCATTCTCCAATACAATAATGTGCACACTGTCACCTAATCACCTCACAGTCTAGATTACACAACATCAGTTTTTCACCCTTTTGGCCTGAAAAAGACTGAGGTCAGATCATTAGTTGCAACAGCAAGGTCTTAGTAGTGGAGTAATGTCTCAGGAACTTACAAATGTCATTTTATACACAACTTGTTGAAACTGCATAAGAATGTGCAAAAAACATAAACCCATGAGGTCTGTCCTGTTGAATAATTCACAAATTTGCTTATTATCTTTTTGTATTAATATTTACAGTAGCAGTTGCAGAAGTAGTATTTTCATTAGATGTGCAAGTAGTTTTAATAGTACTCAGATTATAATCTCATCAAATTGTTTTCCACCAATTCTGCATGTAAGGTCCTGGTAGCAGTTTGTTTTTTGTGTTGAAAATATTTGTTTTAAATGTATACTAGTCAGATTCTTAAAATTATATTAGTTATTAGCAAAGAAAGTATACAGTATATGAAAAAAGTCTAACCTTTGATAATTTCATCAAATGAGTTATTGCTCTGTTAATATATTTCAGACATAAATACTGTACTTTGAAAATATATCTGGTAACTTCTTGAAAGAAGGGTGACTCCATTTTGAATAACTCAATCCATTTTAGAAAAAGTCTTCTTTGTTCTAAGCTGCAAAGATTCAGCCCTTGATTACTAGAACTCTTGTTTAAAATTCTTTTCAAACTGTATGCAGTATTTTAATTTGTGTGCTGGTACATTTTCCAGTTTTATTTTATTGCCTCCCTTAGATTGAATTTAGCACATGCTCTGGGTGAGTCAGTATGCTTTTAAATATATCTGTCCTTTACTTTTTGTCTATCCACTTCCAGTTCATAGTGCTTTACATTTTAATATATGCTGAATTTTTCAGATGTTTAATAGAGCAGACATTCAAGAATAGAAACAACCTTATTTTTCATACTTTTAAAATGAATTCATCCTTTCATTTTGGTATTGAAAACAAAGTGTACTGTACCTCTTCCTTTCTACATTCTTTCAGACTGTGCTTTGTCATTGGAAGTGCTCATTAGTCATTTTGGGGAGTGAGCTGGAATTTCACGATTGTCAAGACAGCCTGCACACATTCAGTAATAACTGGTTACTTTGATCTCAGACATCTGCCTGTGGAAACAATTAGGACTGATTTTAGATTCCAGTCCAATTGGCAGGTGAAATTGTGTCTCGACGGAGAGCGGTTTCTGTGGCAAAGTTTGTGGAATACAGTATCCTTGCTTAGATTGCTCAAGCATTTCTACACTGCTAGTACTTTCAATCCAACTTGGTGTAGGTATACACTTGAAATGCTGCTGACAGTACAAATTAAACTGAGAAGGATGGGAAGGTAGAATTAATGCTTTTTTTCTCCATATCTCAAGATCTTTAGTTAAATGCAAGTTACAGATATTTCCCAAACAACTTTAGCTGTTGTACGCTTCTTGGTGAGGCAAGGTTTGACCAAAGAAACAGCTGTCTGAAGATCTCAAAAAGGGTTTTAGACTTCTCCTTCTTGTCATTTACAACTTTTTAATCTACATACGATATTGTGTATAACGTCCCTTCTGCAATAACATCATGAATTAGATATTATGAATTATTAGATACACACAATCTGAAAATAAATTTACTTGTGGTTGTATGAGTATAACCTGGATGTAAAATGGCATAATTAACTCACGTTTGTGAGGATTTAGATTAAGATTAATCTGGAGATTTATAGAAAGTGATTATATCAAAAGACAAAATGTGAAATGTATACTGTATGCTATGAGTTACAAACACACTCCCACCACAATGTTCAATCTGCATGGATTGTATATTCCAAATTACTAGTACTGAAGAACTACACACTGTGGCATTCCCTAAAGCAATTTATGTGAAGCATGTTGCTGATAGATACAAAACAGTGGCCCACCCAGGATTTGACCCTCTAATTATGGAGTCCCAGTCCCTAAACACAACTCCACACTGCTGCTTTTTTGATATTTTTGAATCTCAATGGGTAAAGTGAAGGATGATTACTGTTATATACCAGTTATATTGAATGTAGTAAACATATTCTTTATAAATTTAGTTTTGCCTCTATGTCAAGACATTTTTGCTATTAATAAAATTTGGTTAACAATAAAATGAAGGTAACTAATCACTGATTCAGAAGTAAATTGATTTGTGAAAATCCATATGTGTAGTTACAAAATTAAAAAGTGTGGTTTGATTATACTGATGTGGATCTAATGTGAGATTTCATGTTTCACTCCCACAATACAGTACCTATAAAGTTATTTGAGCCTTTGAATATATGGATATGGATATTTTTAATAGTTAAAAAATGCAATCTACTGTATTTTGTTTCTCCTGATATTGTTTTTCAAGGGTAAGTTAAATTCTTTGAACTAAGATAGTATGCTTTAATTTGTGTTTATGATTTTTTGCAGTATGGTAACATCTGCAGAAATATATTTAATGACAGTCTGTGGTACAGTACATAGTGGAATAACCAGAAAATAATATCTGGTTGAATTGAGCAAATTAAATAGAACCTGATACAGTAGTTAAATATTTCCTAGCAGGATGCAAGACTGGCACAGCTGTAATACAGGGTCTGAATCATTTGCAAGTAAACTGAAAAGCCGATTTTTTCACTACTACTGTTGTTACTTATATCTGAAGTAGGACAATTAAAAATAAAGCTTATAGATTTAAGCATTTCTTAGAACAAAATAAAACAAAAGATGGTGATTCATCCCTGTTTGGATGAAGCTCATTGATTAATTACCTACAATACTAATATTGTGACACTTATGACATTGAACAGCATGATATACTGTACGTAAAATACAGTGCCAGGATGTCAAGGTCAGCAATACAACCATCTGCTCATTTACCTTTAGAGTTTTGGTCAAGGCACAATTTTAGACCTTGCAGACTGCTATTGTAGCCTCTTCCCATAAGAAACTTTGAGATGGGCTCTGATTGAGGTGTGGAATCTCTGTGCTATCCTCTGTTTGTACAGATTTAGGGGTCATGCTCACATCATTTAGATTCAGTATTAAGTGTCTACTAAACTGACCTAGCTTTGAGAGATTAGGTGTTTGTCTAATTTTTTAATTGCCTAATATATGATTGTTTTTGATGAATAAAAACTAAACAGTCTGCTCAATTAAATGTAAGCTTAAGTACAGTCGGACAGATTTTGAATTCTTCAAGTAAAATTAGCTGTTTAAGTTTCTCAAAATCTGCTATTTTGCAAGCAGTACACGACTTCTCAAAGGGTACCTTTTGTCAAAATTCAACAAAGGTTTAATTTCTTAATAATTTTTAAACTTGAACAGTATGCTTCAGGGAACAAAACACCCGCTGGGTCTCGTCTCCCGATGTTCCACACATCCGGATCACATGAAGTCATGTCCACTATCCATACTAAAACAGTAGCGTACATGTCTTTAAACTGCAGGGTGATTGTGCACTGTATAAATATGCTGTATATACAGTTTGATACTGTACGGTTTTAAAGCCACTACAGTGTCAGCAGTATGTGTGAAATATTTTTCATAATAAAAATTTAAAGTTAAATTGTTTGCTGATTACTCATCGCTGAACTTTTCATTAAGACAAAATGTAGATTTTCTTAATGTGGATGTAAACCTGAAATAGGCACATCACATTCACAACAAGCTATAATAATAAACTATTTTTTTATACATTCGGCTATAACATAGCCAAAACGATCTCTCTGATCAGGACTTGAACTGCATTCCTCAGAATAGAAAGCACTTGTCTTCAGTGCTAAACTGCTGCTATAAAAAAGTTAAATTGTTTCCTGATTACGTGTTGCTGAACTTTGCATTACATTAGGTATATATTAGGTTATACTTATGTTTTTATTTTCAGATACAGTACCAAAATGTCCATTTAGTTGTAAAATTCCATATTAGTATTCCATATGAAGTAGATTTAAACATGCACAGTAAAGATACAGATTAAATGAAGCAATCATATCACAAGTACCACCTATTGATCGTCTTTGGCCAGTGAATTACATACCGCAACGCACCGTACGACTTTTATCATGTTAGGAAGAAATCCGCACGTTCTGAGTGGCTGCATCTGTATATCATTTTGAAGTGGGGGATTATTTTGGAAACAGTTCCAAAGGGATGTAACCAAATATTATTTTCTTTAAAAAGTGATAGTTACATTCAAACAATGACAAGATTAGATACAAATAAAACCACTTATCTCATGAGATCTCAGGGATACAAATAAAATCACTGATCTCATGAGATTTCTAATATGGGAAACATGGTTAAGTGAACAGAAGTCTCTTAAAAATTATACATTATACGCTAACACTTAATTTTCATCTCTCAGTCAGTGTGGAAAAGCATTAAAAAGGCAAACAGTGTCAAAATATGTAGTTGAATATGAATCAAAGGTTGCTATGATAAAAGTATACAAATCAAAGGTATTGTGGGTGTCTGGAGCAAGTAACCAGTCATGTTGTCAAATCTGACACCCTACTGTAACTCCTTCAAGAAACCAGTAAGAAAAAGTTGTATCAGCAACTTGGGCATTTTATTGACATTACATAAATGTAAAAGAGACTGTACTTTGAAAAGAGACAGATAAAAATTGTTAAAATGCTTGGCATTCTTTAATTTTATAAGCAAAGTATTTTATTCCTTGCTTCATTTTCATACAGAGTTATGATTATTTTACTGTATTTTAAGTTAAAGGTACCTTTGTTATATGTCTACACATTTCTAAGGATGTCCACTCACACACATCATTGTTCAGAAACTAAAAGTGTAACAGTGAAGACTGAGCTTAATGACCTCTTTAATCCTCTAAAATATAATAAAGTTTATTATAAAATTGCCTGTACACGTGAGGCTGCTATAGCAAAGAGTGACAAATCATCTTACTATTGTTGTATAGTATTAGTCCCCAACCTTTGTCTTGCAGGCTTATCAAAATCATATAAAATAAGAGTTACATAACCACACACAACAGTTGTAACAAGGCGTCTGTTTGCCAAGAGAGAGCATATTCACAATACATTTTTTTATTTCAGGAGATTTAATTTTTAAGAGTTTTTTCTCTTTACTATTTAGTCTTTCATGGAATATGGGCACAAACCAACAATGTACACTGACAAAGGAAAAGAAAACAATTAGTGTTGTAAAAAGCAGCTTATGAATTTTTTTTTCAAGTCTGAGCAGCATTTGTCGATGCTTGTATAATCACTAATTAAATTTCCCCTGCTTTATTTGTGTTGAAAGCAGTGCTTTGTCTCGATAGTCCTGATGTTACAGGGACAGTGATGTGGGTTCAGAATGACAGAGAAGAATTGCTCAATGCAGAGCAATCCTGTTCCATTTACTTTATTTAAAATAGAAATTACAAGACATTTTTTCTTTGGCTTACATATAAATGGAAATTCAGCCCCATCCCTTTTCTTAATTAATTTGGAATAAATGATTACATTTCAAACCCCTTATTTATACAGTAGTTGTCATCAGCAATAGGCTGATCCAACCACAGTGTGACACGGAGCGCTACAGAAGGTCATTCTTGCCTTCTGCCATAAGACTATTACAAGTCATAGGACAACTACAACACTGTGCTGTGTTGACTGTGCCAGGCTGCTGTTGCACTGCAATTTCCCTCACGGGATTAATAAAGTATCTATCTATAAGTTTTCATTTATACAAGATGTAATAATTCCTACCTGTTTTTTCCACTTAATGACCAGATTTTCACTTATGCAAGTTAGGCATCTTGCTGAATTCTTTTTTTCTCAAATCTTCTTGGATTTTTTTTTTTAATTAAAGGGCTGTGTGTGTTAAGTGCATCAAGTACAGGATAGCAACCATTTTTTTGTTCTTGCTAACAATTTTAGGGTGTAATTACTGGACTGTAAATGTGCAGGAGTGGTATTGTTTTCCTGCCTATTTTCATACAGTACATTAGCTAATGACTTTAGGCATGTCAATGGAATAATTGACCTGGGATGTTTTTGTTTTCATACTTAAGGTACCATTCTGTGCTACATTAAGGTGATATTTGGATGTTTGAGGCAGCATTTTTGAGTTCTGGAACTAACCAGAGATTATAACACAGGATGTAATGACAATTAAATTCCCATAATACTTTAGTATAGTTTTCATTTTATGAGCATTTTTTAAGGAACAAATTAAGGTCTTATAACGAGGGATTTCAGTTTTTGGACCGTGAGTCCTTGGGGTGATTGAGTTCAAGGCATATACAGTACATGGGCATTTGCATTAATGTTATATACAGCAGAAAATTCATTTTTAACCCTAGTAAAAATATATTTACATATCCTGTGAGTTAAATGTAGGATATTCTAGGATATCATTTCTATCTTGGATAGGTTAACTGTATTGCAATTGTCATTTTATCAAGGAAATACATTATAGTTTTCAGCTAATAATTTATTAATTAATTAGTTATTATGGTTGTAAGAACCAGGGTTACTGCACGAAGATACTTCCATCTCAAAGCTAATTGTGATGCAGGAGATGATAGCAAGATTTGTTTTTGTTACTGGAGGTTTCAAAATGAGTCTTAAAATTAGCACATTTCAGTTTTGCCTTTGCACACAACTGTTTGTCACCAAACTCATTTCAGTACACTGTGATTCTCTTCCGTGATTAGATGATGATGAACAGTCTATAAATTAAAGAGTTATTTGAAAATTGTTGATGTGACAAGGATCAGATGGGTCCCATTAAGATATGCAAAATTGTCATCTGGGAAATACCAAGTCTCCACATTAATAGATTTCCTTTGGCTTGAAGGAATCCCTTGATCTTTTCATGGCATGCTCATAAAGTTATGATGAAAAAAATATTATTCTTATTAATTAGCACCCTAAGCATAGACGGCACATTTATGACTGTAGCCCCTAACTCATCAAACTTGTGACCCCTCAGAATCTCCACAGGAATTCCCTTGCATTCCCTTGCTTTTCATTTGCATAACGGTGGGACCTCTTCCTCCTCAATTCTGTATTCCCTCAATGACTTCCAGCAGCTGAACAGCCATTGCACACATGATTGCTTTGAATTGAAAGACATTTCGTTTAAACATTCTGCTGTTCACCAGTGCTAGGGATCATTCTCACATAGACAGTGTCCTGGATTAAATCAAAACTCCTTCATACCGGCCAATCACAAATGCTAAATGTGTCGCTCTCTGGTCGCTGTCCTTGTAATGACTTGATACCAAACTGTCAGTCAAGTATTAGGTTGAGAATTTGCAGTCTGAGCCTCATTTATATCAGCATGTTCTTGTATGAAGTTAAACACTGCTATATTCGGAATGAATGATACAGTAGCTCACTTGCTTTATAGTTAAAGATGATACTGTAAATCTTATTCTTTAATATAATTAAATGTTTGAATATATAGAACTTATAAATACAAAGAATGGTCAAAATAGAGGACAGGCTATCTTGCACAGTTTCTAGTAGCTTATTGATTGAAGGATTGATTGATTGATCTGAGTCTTTTCATGAAGAGTACCAATATACTGCAGCTGGATAGCTTCCTCAAGCCATGCTCTCCCCTCTGTGTCTCCCATTTTCTCTTGTTAAATGCACATCTTCTTTTTTCTAGTTGTTCTTGAAATACTGTAGTTCTCTCGGTCGACTTTATCACAAATATTTAATATTTTAAATTGTATTTGATTCCCTTATGATATTGCTTTATTAAAGATAAAATATATTGTTACAACCTAGCTGTTCATGACATGCTTGTAGCTTTGAAATTAATTTACTTTTTCTTTTGATTATAGCAGCAATTCTTTTAAAGATAAATGTGCACAGAATGTTCTAATATGTCTTATTATTGTAGTTTTTGTTATAGAAAAAGATGAACAACTAAACATGACAGCCATTACTTCCAGCCATGTCGTCCAGTGCTGGTCTATTGAATGTACCTGTATAAGAGCTTAAATCAGACTGAGCAACTGAATAGCAGGCAAGTTACAGCACTAATAACACATACTGTAGCATAGAGGGGCACAGTGATTCTTATACTTCTGCTACAATCACTTAACATCTGTGTTATAATGGATTCCCAGCACAACTCCAGCACATCTCCCAGCACATCTCCATCAATGCAATGTGTCCACTGTACATCTCTCATTGAATATACAAAAGGTTAATTTTCCTATACCCTATAATAACGCATGACATACAAAGTGGAGAATGGTTTTATTTACTGTATTTGTGTGTGCCTGTCTTCCACAAGTCCTTAGTAATTTAGCGTGCTTAAGAATATGTTGGATGAACTAAATTCACCCCTGTATTTGTGACTTAATTATCTCTTTAATTTTCAGTCTGCCACTAGTAATTTGCATGATAACAATTATGCTACACAACAATAATTCTGTCTTGGTTTGTATTGATATATTCTCTGTATTGTTTTAGGCAATCATTGAAATGCTTTTCGTACCCAAAATGCTCAGCCTCACTGGGTAACAAATGTTCTTACTTGATTGAAAGACACTGTTCAATGATAATAAACAAAGGAGGCAAGTAGACACACAGACCCAGCTGTTGCAGGTATTGTTTAATTTGGATCTCTGGGGTCTCCATCAAATCCCCTTCATTCCATATTGCTCTGAAGATTACTAGTCTGGAAACAATCAAGGCGAGTGAAGGAATTTCATCTGTGGTTGCCTGGCTTGTGAAACGGAGAATGACACATTTCTACAGAACAGCTGTGTCTACTTCTTGATTAGCCTTTTCAATTTTAGATTACCTTTCTTACCTTTAGGCATTAATTTGTTGATCAAGTGCTGAAACTAAAGTAGAAGGAGCCTATTGTTTAATGTCACATTAATAAGCTCGAATGGGTTTCGTGTGGACCAATTCAAATTAATGGTTGAAAATGCCAAACATGATTTGTTAAGAAGGTGAATTAGCTCTTGAAAACACAATAACAGCTAATGATCTTTGTTCTTCATAAAGCAAAAGCTGCACAGTATATCTGGAATAGCATCATAAATTTTGTTGAGGTGAGAAGTTAACTATAACTGTGTAATACCTTTCGCAAATATGTGCTGCCCATTTCAAAATATTTTAGTAGTTGGGATAAACTTTAATTAAGACAGAGTAGGGGCATGATTTGAATTTTTATTTAGGGCTGAGTTAGGGGAACTGCTACAAAGGCGAAGGGGTGAAAATGGAAGATTCTGTGAAATAAAATATGAAAGAAGATATGGTTAGTAATACAAGCTAAGAAAGGGGATAGGTAAAGTCCAATGAAAGCCTTGAAACATTTCCAAAGCAACCAGTAAGAAGTTAGAGTCCAGAGAAGGATGTTCTAAAAGAGTGTTTTCGTAGGAGCCTTTTTCAGTAATACGGTATGCTTTAATGAAATAATTCCTTGCCCTCCACTTTTTTCAGATAAACCGCTTGCTATGTAAATCAGATACATTTCAATTTTAATATCCAAGCTTCCAACACCAGCTCTTACCCTGGAACATCAGATTCTACTTCAAGAAAAGCCTTCAAGCAAATAATAAAATAAACAATAATAATAATATTCAAGCAAATAATAATAAAAATAAATTTAGAAACTTCTATAAGTGAGCGACATTCAATATTAGTAATAAATTCAAGTTAATCATGATTAGCTGCAAGAAATCTTTTTAAAGATACAATGTACTGTGAGTTAAAAGTGGGCCCGTACACGGATGTATTGCAGTTTTAGATGGCTGTTCAGGAGGAGGTGAAAACCTAGCTTTGCTCTCTTAAGGTTGCCATGTACAGGTAATTTGAGCACACCTACCTGTACTTACGCATCATTATTTTACATCCCTCCCTTCCCCTCTTATCACCCTTGCCGTAGCTCTCTGACTTACCTCTCATTAGACACAATATGGTTTCATCTTTACAGTTACTGTAGGTCAGCATTCTCTCAGCCAAGCAGGTTAATCCAATAAATCAACCTAGTTTAAGTACTGCATGTATTATTTATTCAGTCTTAATTAGGGTTTCTCCAAACTACAGTACTTGAATAAACATGGCCCTAGTGTTGTGTTTGTGTCTGTGTTCCTGTCCTGGTGTACCCTGCCTTGCGCCTGCCTCTTGACAGGATAGGCTCTGGCTTTCCCCTGACCCTGAGTTGAATGAAGTGGTTAGAAAATGGATAAGATATAAGAGGGAATTTATTTTTAGTAACTGTAAATCTAATATAATGATTTCATTAACAGTTACATATTATGATTCCACTGAGAAGCTGTGCAAATGATGTATGTGCTTCAATTTCTTTCAGCAGGACATTTAGAACTTTTAAAGATAATGCTACAAAATACATATTGCTTTTCAAAAATGTAAGAATCCTTCTACTTAGTGTTTATTAACTGACAGTGCTGATTCAAGGAATTATTTGAGACCAGAGCAAAACTGTTTACCAAAGAGTAGGAAGGCCAAGGGTTACATATTGATGGCTTCATGATACAAACTTCACCATTTTGTTACAAGCACTCATTAGTCTGCTGATCTAAGCTACCTTTATTGCATGATTCATTTATCTTTTTCAGTCTTTGTAAGCCTCGTACTTTGTTTTGTAATAGTCAATAAAGCACAATGGTCTTTTAATTTCCCAAATACTTAATTAATTTCTTAATTAAAAAAAGGGATTATATTTAAACATGTATTTAAACAATCTGTTCAGAAAATGTATAACTCTGCTTCTTGAGAACTATTTCAAGTACTATTTCAGAACATTTTTTCCTTAACAATATTAGCTTAAAGCCTATGATAAACTTTCTTTTGACACTGCAGTGTGCACTGTGTGCAGACCTCAATGTGCCGGGCCCCGAGTGATAGAATTCTTGCTGTGGCTGACAGAATTATATGTTTCCTTAGTGACTGCAAAGATTGCCAGCCAGTTCCACAATGGCAGGGATTGACAGCCTTTGCCAAAAAAGGGATATTTTCCTAATACCATGGATACCCAGAGGGGACATTATTTTTTTTTGTCAACATCTCATTTTTTTCTTCTGCTAAAGTGTTTCTCTTATCCTTGAAAAGAGATGATGTCTTAGAGCAATACATAAGCAACAGAGAAAATATTAATTATAACTCAAAATGCAATGTTAATAAATGTAACAATAAAATAAATGTATCAGTAAAATTATGGGATACCAGGAAAGTAGATTGGATATTTGGGGTTACCATTAAAAAAATAAAACTAGGGATTTGAGGAAGTTGAGGATGCATGAGTAAATGCACAAATAAAAAAAAGAAAACACAAATGAACTAGTATACCCTGTGTATTAAAAGAACAAAGCTGCTGTGCTATTTGAGGCTGGACTAAATCAGCACACATGTGTTGTCGTTTACTATCTTGAGTATTCATAGCCCACAATGTCCAACCTGGCTAGACAATACAATCAATCACACTCTGTCAATGGTAGACTGCGATCTCCGACGCAAAGAGTCATGACAGCTCAACCACCAAGACTGATTGGAAGGTCCAAGTATGATGATCTGGACAGGAGCCTCCAGCTGATTCGGAATGTCATTCGAATTCAGCAAGACCATGCAAGTTATCTTCCTGCTCATGTAACACTGCTTTTTTGAGAGAAGAGAATGTAACAGATCTGATGCAGACACTCTTCTAGCCAGACCTAAACTGCATGGAACATTTGTGGGATGCAATATGAGCACGCCATCTATGGCTCATGCTAGCCCAGGCTCTGTAGGAGTAATGGGACAGAATCCAACAAGACAACTGCTGCATCTTGGTGCAAAACGTGCTGGAAATTTACAGCTTGTGTTGTTTTCGACTATGGCCACACATAATATCAACCTGTCACATTCAATGTAAACCCTCTATTGATCAGTCCTGTTAATGACAAATGTCAGTCAGCAAAAAGCCTGCACCTGCCACAGAAATGTAATTTTACCTATAACAAATTTTATATGCAGTTATAAACAATGTTTTTCTTTTAAATTATAGTTTATAAAAAGTACCATGCAGGTCATTTTTTTTTAATACTGACAATAGTTCCAAAACTGTTACTCTACTATAAAACAGGAAGACAAAATACCAGAGGACACTCAATTTTGTTATTGGAGTTAAGAAGAATAATGTAAAAAATACAGAGACAGAGGTATTTCCAGACAAAATTACAGTTCAGATGTTGAACTAAGTAATTCCTTTAATGCTGGAATGTACACTATTCTTGAATGAAATCATGAAATATGAAGTGATATTTAAAAAAAAATAAGTTTAAGAAATATGTTCTATTAAATACATTTTTTTAAATTTAACAAGGTTTTAATTTAATTTAACAAGGTTTCATGAATTAAAAAGAACATAAAATCTAAGTTTATCTCTGTGTGTAAGTGCATGGCAGCAGAGTCGTTTTTTTTAACATTGCTGTGTACTGATCTTCTTATCTTGGAATCCAACCAAATCAAAACCTAAAGTGCTTACCCAACCATATTTGTAAACTCACCAATGACTTTGCAAGCAGTGGGTAATGTAGCCTTTAAGCACTAAGCTTTCCTGTGAAGAGTATGAACATTTCAAAATTGTTATGTCAGCTGTCTTTCTTATATAAATGTCTTGCACCAATATTTCTAAGAGTTATCTCCCAGATAACTTAATAATCCCTGAAACACTTCCTCTACAGTTAGTCAAATTATCAGCTGTTTAAAGCCCACACTGCCCTTCTGAAATGTGGGTCCTCTAAGTGAGGTCTCACCAACAAGTGACTTGCACTAACACAAGCTAGAGATCAGTACATTGTGATGCACCATCCACATTGCAGTATATCTCTGAACCTTACTTAAAGAAACAATCTGCATTTAGCAAATGAGATGTCATAAATACAGGGTGCACTGTTCCACATTCTTGAATTTAATCTCAGGTTCTTATTAATTATTTAATTGTTAAATACTGTATATTTAACTATTGCATTTACAGGTACATGTAAATATGTATATTACTGTATAATGATTAAATGTAAGTTAGACAAGGTATTGTTTCGATGATTATTATTGCCAAAAAGCAATCTTCTGATGTGTCAGAATTGAAACTAATAGCCATTTTGTTATTTTTTTTAACTATAATTACTTTTGTGCATGGCACAAAGTCCTTGGTTGGTTAATTTAGCCATACGTAGCTACAGTATACATACAAATGGCAGGCAGTTTAGGATACTGAGACAAAGAATCATAACTAATTAAATCTCCATATTAAAAAGGAAACTGTATAACTGCTTCCATATGCTGCTCAAAACCTTTGAGCACAGGAACACTTAAACATCCGTAATTGGTGTACAGTTTCTGACAGTTGGCAGAGAGGACACGTGAGGATGTTTTGTTTTGCATGATTCAGTCAAACAAGTGAAGTAATTTCTCACCTTTCCACATTATTACTTGTGTTATAGATGCTTTTGATATGTCCCTGAAAGTACAATATATAGAAAGTTTACATTCATTGTATACTAAGGAAACAGAAGAATCTTGCACAATCATTCCCTCCATTCCAGCTGCACACTTGCAGCAGCCTCTCTGCTTCATTCCTCCTAAGTGAGGGGGTCGAGAAAGCTCAATACCAAACACTAGAGTGTTATTCCTTTATTATTCCTTTTTTACATCTGCTTATTGTGTTGGAATTAGAGTTTGATCAAACTACTGAAAATAAATTACATTAATAAAATGACAGGATAGTACATCAAAGTTGTAAATGTAATGTGTGCCATGCAAAACAAAAATACTATAATATATATAATATAACACATAAAGCAAATGCAGGTAATTTTGATACAAGTACTAACGTGTTCTATAATTCTAATGAATAAGTTCAACAAGCAAATTACTTTTAATTAAAAGCATTAGAGCAATACTTCAGTCAGAGTTAATGAAGGATGTAGCTGAGAGATAAGAGGTAGCAGGTGCTGTCTAAACAGAGGAGTGTGTAGCTGGCGTTGAAAGGTGGTCAGTCAGGACCCAAGCAGTTCTGTGAGTAGTTCATCACACCCTTGAAGAACAAGGGTGGACAATAAAGGCTCTGGAAGTGAAAGAAGGAAGATGAAGAGCAGAAGTTCCAGAGGAGGAGAGAGGGACTACAGTGAGAAATTAGATACTGACAGACAGAAACAGAGTGGAGATTTGTTGTGTAGTGAAGCCATCCAGTGAAACACTGTAAAAAGCAGTATGCACTGATTTCAGAATGATGTTTTCCTTTTTGTTGCTGGAATTGCTTATTAATATAATCTAATCTAACCAATCTAATGTTAATACATTGGCAGAGTTCATAAAAAAACAATCAACATAACTTCAGTTTTGTCAAAGTCGGTATAGTTTATGTTGATTTTTGTTTCGCACTGGATTTTTTCTTTAAATACAGGAACATTTTTAGTATTCCAGAGGTAAAGCCCTGCAGTGCTGAATGGGGAACATTGCAGTGAGAGGTGAGGTTATATTAGAAAGTCACTAAGGTAATAAGGGATCAGTCTCTTTTGAAAAGACACAAGCAGATTGCTTTTTGAGTTTTTCCTAGAGATCACAATCTTTTTTCCATGCAGTGCTAGTTACTTCATAATGATGAAAAAACCTGTATACTGTAAAGCCATTCAATTGATAAAACATAATGGTTTGCTTTTGCTATAAATTTAAGCATCACCTCCTTTGTGTTGATTCTGTCATTGCTAGTATGGATCATGGAACAATGCTATTGGAATTGTATTGGATTGTGTCCACTATATTGTCACGAACAGTTCTTTCCGGGCCCTATGCGGACGACACGATCCAGAATAGTGAAGACACAAGGGGAAAAATGGTCATGCAGGAAAAGGGGCTGGAGACGGGGGGCGTGTCCATGCAGTGCAGGTGTCCAGGGGAAGTGAATCCAGGCGAACAATCCATGTAGGAAATCCAAATGGGAAATCAGAAACAAGGGCTGAAGTCCATAGCCAGGCGATCCATCCTGAGTGGGGGGGGGGGGAACAGGAACCGGGTCGGAACCGGCGAGGGGAACCAGGAACTAGGAACAGAAAGTTAAAAGCATAACGGAGCCAGACGCAGCAAGACCCCGGGCTCTCATGATGTGGAAATCAATGAGGAACCAGGAGTGAGGTCCGCGTCTGGCTTTTAAGGGGGAACGGGAATAGGGACCAGGTGCAGACAATGAGAGGGAACGAGGAAGGGCTGGAGCTCCCTTAAGAGGAGGGGTTAGCGATCGTGACATAATGTCTAATAAGTGGAAATGTAAAATTGGGCTTAGAGTACATTTCTGAGTTATATTTATGGTTATGATGCTTAGGGTACATTTCTGAGTTATATTTATGGTTATGGTGAACCATTTTAACTATTATGTTTAATTGTAATGGATTTGTACAATAGTTTTGATGGATAGTACTTTTCTTTTCTATACATTGAGAATATGTAATGTTGCAGAACATTAGGTTCTTACTGCACTCATACAGTACATGTAGATGCATGCAGTTTTATTTAAGTGTTCCTCTGAACAAAGAAGCTGAATAGAGAATGACTGAGGAATAATATCATATTCATGGCCTTGTTACTAACAATACATTTTGTATCCTGGAGCCCAAGTAAGGATAGGATAACCTACCTTCAAGCTGAGAGAGCCCAGGTCGACAAATTCCAGCCCTTCTATCAATGTTCTGCCACTTGTGTTTCTCTCCTTTGGGAATCCTGGTCACAGTTGGCTAGTGACATAAACTAGGCTTGAAGTGGAGACATCAGGAATTTACGGCTCAGTTTGTGTTCTCTGTAAGTACACATGGAGCACACTATCCTGTGTGAGCTATTCAGGAGCCCTAGAACATTTCTAAACACATATTTTCAGGATCACTGCACAGTGGATCTCAACTCCTCTGTCTTTTTATGCTAAGCTATAACTTCTTTCTCGCTATTTCCTTCTCATCCTGTCTGTTCTGTAAGCGAAGGTGTAGGAGAAAGAGGTGAAACTTTGAAAATAAGGCTCATTTGTCCTTTGTGTTGGACCTTTGTGAGGTATCCCTGAACGGTGATGAGCTGCACTTCTCTGACTTTTTATTTTGGTTTGGACAGAGAACACACTTAGATATATTTATACTGTACATGTATAGAGAGTTTGTTGTGTTTCGAAATGAGAAACAAAATGTATTTAGACAGTGGATACTGTATATATGATTGCTAAAGAGCATTTTGTGATCTGTGTGGTAATAATATGTTGGATATGCCAGGCAGATGTATCATGATAGTTAAAAGAAGAGATATAACACACAGTTATTCTGCTACTGTATTTTCAAATTGCTTCTCCTACAGTACCTTTCCTTAACTGGTACTGCAGTTACCAGTTGCTGTTAAGCTCATGACATACATAACAATTTGAAATACTATGAGGCAGCAGCACTAAACACCATGCCATTGAGCTGTCCAAGTAATCAAAATAAATGCAGCAAATACATTTCTGATTTGTTTACAATAATTTATTTATACAAAACATAAAATAATCATACACAATGAGAATAATAAAATATATAAAAATAGTTTAAGGCTAACACTGTTTTGCATTTATAGGATATGGAACCATAATCCAAATCATTATCTTTGTAATGCAACCTACTGTATATGTGAAAGAGGTGAAATTGGATGTTATGCTTAAAAAAAAGGTTTATATTCAATAGAACAACAGTATTGAGCTGATGAAGATTCAGTTTTTCTTAGAAAATATTTCTAACAAGAGGAGTGAATTACCTACATACAGTATATACTTCTTGCTGTACTAGTAAGAACCTTAACTGAAATGACATTTTCTCTAAGTGTTTGGACCACACCTGCACAGAGTTACTTTGATCGTTTTTTTCCTTTAATTAGTATATAGTTAATGGCAAAACATTTACATCAAATGTATCCATTGCATCACAGGCCGGCTGGCTGACAATTCTAACTGTATCTCTTACAGTATATACAATCTACATAGAACAGGCTGTAACTTTTCCTTTAATTTCATTGAAATAAAAAGAAAATGCACATCTGCACTGTCAAAAAGATAAAAACAGAATTTACAACATTCCACCATACTCTCTTTCTCTTTCTGCACTCATACAGGAAAGGAGACAATTTCCTTCAATGTATTACAAGTGTTTGTGTACTCCCTGAGCACTAAAACTCTTCTATAGTATGATGGATAGCCACAGAAGTTCACTCTGTGTGGGGTGAAGTGCAAATTGGAAGGGGAACAAAGTGCTGTGGCAAGGATGTTAGAAACTCAGTTGTTTCACACTGGATATAAACTTGGGAAAAATAAAATTCAACACTCAAAAAGCTACAAAAATGAACTGAAATATTTTTTAGAAGGGTCCTGGTGCCTAGGTGTGTGTGTTTCTTTTCCTACAAAATTCAGGATTATGAATCAAACAAAAGGAGAAGCTTTAAAAATCCAATATTAAAACCATCATATCTCACAATCAGTGTGTAATCTCATATTTTACTGGATGCAGCTCATTTGGACAATTTCATGAGCAGAGGTCTTTTTCTTAGGTGGCAGAATTGTCATGTCATGTCATTTGCCAGACCACTTTAGACCAGGGAAGCTGGAGCCTACCCAGCAAGCAACGAGCTCAAGGCAGGGTACACCCTGGACAGGACGCCAGTCCATCACAGGGCAAGTGCAAGCCAATCATACTGCACATGGGGACGATTAAAGCCACGGTAAAGGCTGAGGGGGGAAATTTGGCCCAGACACCGGGATAACTCCCTACTCTTATCGAGAAATGCCCGGCGATCTTTAATGACCACTAAGAGTCAGGACCTCAGTTTAACGTCTCATCCGAAAGACGGGGTTGCAGAATTGTACAATCAAATACAATAAATACAGCTTTGATTTCTATATTGCTTTCAAATACTTTTGTTTCTTTGAATACAATGTACAGGCTATCAAAAACTAACCTCATTCTATATATAGAACAATAAAAATATATCTTATATGAACAATGCAGCATAAGGAAAAGGTATTTTATAGTGGTTTTGAAAATCGTGCTTAAATGATCATTGTTCTAGAAAGAGACAGAGTAGAGCCATTACACTGTTTTGTTAAAGGGCAATTCATTGTATAAAACATAGTGGAACATTGCAATGTACAACAAGAGACATTAAAACACAAGGAATTGATGTTGGAATCTAAAGTGTTTTGTGTGTTCAGAATATAAAGCACAAGTTTTTAATGTACATAATGTAAGTAAACAAAATGTCAAAGTTACTAAATTAATTGAGAGAGATAGTCGGTACACATCAGAGGAGTAAACTAGTCTACCAATAAAGTACTGTACATGATCAAAATATCAAAATTGTGTTCAGTATTGTAAGCATTGTAATCATGCTTGCAGCTTTATAGTTTTAAAATCTGTTTTAGGCACTAAATCAATGATTGTGACATGTCTGCCCTCTAGCAAATTGTCTTTCAAAACTACTCTTAACCAAAAACATTATTCTTTTGGTGAATGACAACCAAATGTAAGATATATGAGACAAAGATGTATGCCTTTAAAGACTGAAAGGATACTTATGCAAATTTAAAGGTTTTATTAACATATATATTTAAAATACTACAATATTTTGCTATTGCTTTCTATTCTAATAAGGCTTACATTTTAACCCATATGTAATTTTAGTGAATCTCTAATCAACCTGCACAAAGATGCTGATAGTTTTAAAATAACTACAGTATGCGCAAAAGTGCAGCACCTAGTTTCTGAACCTTTTTGTGGTACCTGGAGGAGTAATAAAAAGCAATGATAATCCACAGATAAACTATCAATCAAATGTTAAGTACAATGATATCATGCTGTGAACTAAAAGCTACAGAATGGACGGGCCAATTTAACATACTCTTGAGTTACCTAAAGACCACTTAGCAATTAACAAATGATGTTAAAAAAGTTATGGATAATTTAACTAATGGTAAATGGAGTTCAGTAAAGGTGTCAAATCTTACAAGCTAAATAGACCTCTCACACAACTCATAGAGATTAAAATACGCACTACATTACTACATTGTTGAAATGTACAGTAATGTGAAAACAGATACAAAATCTCATGCTACCATTGTCACACATATGCAATCACACTTTAAAAAAGAGTAATACCAGTAGACAGTGGGTGTTTCAGGACTTTTATAGACATACTCATGTATCAGTATAAAAAAAACTCTTCCATCTTTTTCTCTTATACTTTAACACATTTTACTTAAAAATCTGTTAAAGAATTTCTGTAGTCCCAAAGGAGCAGGATTTCTGCCAGTGAATGAATAAGAACTGACAAAGGGCATCTTCAGCCATTTCAAATACAGTATCTGGACCATAGCCTAAGTCAAGACAAGTTGACTCCTTATTAAATGCAAGCAGTCTGCAATGTCTGATACTAAACACTTTAAAATAATATATATATATATAATGTGTAAATGCACTTAGGAATTAGCATCAGCTGCTACTTTCTAAAACCTAAATATACAGTATAAGCAGCCTACGCATGCTGACACAGCTACCCACCTAAATATATAAGTATACAACTCAGTACGTAAGTGAAAATGTATTTATTATATTTAGTTTAATATGTGCAGTAAAGTTTAATGATTTCCTCTCACTGCCCTGAAACATACCGGTAGGTTAATCGACTTCCGGTACAATTGGCCCTGTGTGTGTTTGTCTGTGTGTGGCCTGTGATGGGCTGACATCCCATACAGAGTCTATCCTGCCTTTCACTTGCTGCTGGGATGGGTTCTGGCTCCCTCATGACCCAGTCATTTGTCAAGTAGTTGCGCTGAATATATCTAAAATACATCTTTGCATTTATGTGGGAAGTAATTTATGACTGTAACAGCCGTCCTTCTCGGTGGAAATAAAATTATTTAGGTTTCAATCAGATTATTTTCTTTTCATTTTCCCTATCATGATGCATCACAAACAAAATCCTTAAGGCACAGTTCGGCTTAGAAACAGTATTTACTTTGCATGTAATATGCTTAAATTGCAGGAATGGAGAACCTGTCTATTAACGAACCTTTAGTATCCTATTAATACATTCATTTTCTATACACCTACTAGTTTAGTGGTGTACTGTATAACTCAGGAGACTGTGAGTAAAGTGAAATATTCACATTCAGATAAAATAATTTACTGCAATTATTGTACTTCAAAATGGCTTATATTAAGAAGGAGAGCATTATATATACAGATGCAGCCATTCAAAGTGCGCGTCACAGACACGTACCGCAGGTGACGTCGCTCAGTATGACGCAAGATGACGCGTGGCACCGCAGTACGTGATTGGTTGACCGACAGGGGCACTCGTGGTCCGTTGGTCTGTCGTAGAAAGACTTACAGTAAAAACGTCTTTGCTGTGCCCGTTGTAGATATTGAATTTTACCACTGAAGGGAAATCTTAGTAGCTGAGCATAAAAAGAATAGGAGCATACTGTAACGCGTGTGAAGGCCATAAACGATATTAATTTTGGAACATAAACATACAGTATATACTGTAGCTGGTCTTGGTACTTTAAAGAAAAAAATACACACCAGTATTCCATTTCTCCCTAAACATTTTAAGCTTTGAAGTCTTTAACTAACATGATACCGGAGTCAACAAGCATACTTTTAGAATTTGATTAAAAGGGAATATAATATGGAATCGCGTATCTAAAGAATTTAATAACGGTATTCGTGTGCTGCGACAGGGCTGTGTAGGGCTTTTTCGCCTGCCTGTTCATGCGAGCTGTCTTCTAGCCGACTGGTCTAGGTGCGTGACTAGCAACTGGGAGGTTGTGTGATCGAATCCAGCTGGTGCCGGACTTTTCTTTTAACAAACATTTCTTCGAAAAAATAGAATAGCGATATTATGGACAATAAATTGACTTTTATATTTCAAAATATCGCAACATGAACGATATTTGCGATATTTTGAACATATCTTCCCTTCTGACAGCGGTTCCTCCTTCTATTGTGTGTGTGTGTGCAACAGAGTAAATTTTTATAGAGAAATGGAGGCTGGACAGTATGCGTTACAATATAAACATTTATATTGATTTAAATCGTGTTCTGATTTAAATCGCAAACGCGTGTTTAATTATGTGTTTTTTAATCATAATCAGGCTAATGCATTTCTACATTTTCTGTATGAACCAGCTTAGAGGTTCATACAGAAAGACAGCTTGTGTTTAAATTGAGTGTAAGGTAATTTATGCTTCTAAAGTCATGGTCAGCATTTATTATTGTACTGTGCTGTAAACTTTTTCTGTGCCTAGTCACATTATTTTATAGCGTTTTTATTGCGTTATTAAATCCGGTGGCGCTGTGTGTTAGAGTAGTTTCCTGACTCCCTTGTCACATGGTCTGTGATTGAATCCCATAGAACTATGACTTTATTTTTTAACAAACATTTCTTTGAAAAAATGAAACGTTTCCCTTGGTCAGAGATTAAATAAAACCTCACTCGCACCAAACAAATTTATATTTCTAAATATCACAAAATACGTTCATTGTCTTCCAATCGAGTCGAGTTGACATTGGAAGCCTGCCACACCCGGACTGTTAAACCAACGCATTAGCACGTCAAAGCCCATCGAGGGTATTGAGCCAGTATTGCCTTTAGTATTCCCCCCTCTCCCCTCAATTCAATTCAATTCAAGGTGTTTTATTTGCATGACAGATGGGTACAAGCAGTGTTGGGTATGTATATTGTAACGCTTACGGCAGACAGGCACTGTGTAAGAGCCGGCGCACCAGAGCAGCGCACCGAGGGAGCGTCTGCATTTCTAACTTAGTTTTTAAAATTAGTCAAGCAATATGAAGCATCTCCTTTTACTTAGTGCCTGAGCATAAAAAGAATAGGAGCATACTGCAACGCGTGTGAAGTCCATAAACGATATTAATTTTGGAACTTAAACATACAGTATATGGCTGGTCTCGGTACTTTAAAGAAAACATACACACCAGTATTCCATTTCTCCTAAACATTTTAAGCATCGAAGTCTTTAACTAACGCGATACCGGAGTCAACAAGCATACTTTTAGAATTTGATTAAAAGGGAATATAATATGGAATCGCGTATCTCAAGAAATTAATAACGATATAATTATATTCATGTTGCAAAAGAACTGCAACGGACATAAAAACTCCCTTGCTTTTAACAGAGCGTTCCATAATTTCTAACTACGAAAATGCCAGGTGAAAGGATTTGTAAACATATTTTGTTAAAGCAAGTCAGAACCCATTCAGAGCCTACATTACATTTTAGCGTTTCATTCTGAGCAGAAGACCCTCACACCTGAAGAAGGGGGAGGTGTTTTTCGCTGGAAATCTCGCCTGCTTCTACTTTACAACCGGAGTGCTGGCTGTGACGAATTAAACCGGTATTACAGGTTACAATCACAGACCATGTGACATGGGAGTCAGGAAACTAACACAGCGCCACCAGATTTGATAACGCTATGAAAACGCTATAAAATAATGTGACTAGGCACAGAACAAGTTTACAGCACAGTACAAAAATGCTGACCATGACTTTAGAAGCATAAATTGCCTTACACTCAATTTAAACACAAGCTGTCTTTAGCCCTCTAAGGTGGTTCATACAGAAATGTAGAGATCCAGGCTCAGAACACACAGCTTCATTAGCGAATACATATGCAGGACAACTAGAGAAGACGTTTTACAGAGGATGGATTTTTAGAAACATCCCATCAGTGACATCACTGAAGTCAACTCCTAGGTACTGTAACTGTCGTGTGGATAGTTTCACAAGAATCAGACAAAGGTTTAAGCATCGCTTGTTCTAGATAAAACTGCAAAAAAAACAACAACCCATAATGTACTTCTTTGCGGCTCTGTTTGCCCAAATCATATATTCACAACGTGAAATCTAGAAAATAATATTACGTAACCAAAATCCGCAATATGGAAACAGAACCTGTGTAATTGTTGATAGATGATGTACTCGTAACATTTTTTCAAGACGAACTACAACATTTAAAAAATGACTTGTATGTACTTGATATCTCTAATCAATCCACGGGTCCCAGCACGAAACGAAAGTAAAACGCATACCGTTTCGCGCTTCTTATTAGTTGCTCAAAAGTAATTTGACCGTATGAAATGCATAATATAAACCTAGAAACATATACGTGAGTAGTACTTAAGCACTGTAGTATCGGTGTTAAGACATACCTCTCAAATACTGTAAATCAAGTTAAAAATATCTCAAGATTCTGGTCATAATGAAACCATGTTTCGTGTATGTTTTCTTTAAAGTACCGAGACCAGCCATATACTGTATGTTTATGTTCCAAAATTAATATCGTTTATGGCCTTCACACGCGTTGCAGTATGCTCCTATTGTTTTTATGCTCAGCTACTAAGATTTCCCTTCAGTGGTAAAATTAGATATGAATATTCAATACTTAAACGGGCACAGTTAAGACATTAAATATACATATACATACTGTATACAGTACAGTTTGCATACGGTAATATGTTTATGTCCCTAAATCAATCTCTTTTATGAGCATGTGAAAGGCATGGTGAATCACTGTACTTTGCATGATTGGAAAAAAATGCGTGATTGCGAAATGCTGTGGCGTTACTTTTACAAAGACGGTCAATGAAAAAAAGAATGTGGACCAGGGCAATACTTTGAGTTTACAGCTTGTCCAAGGTCATTTATTATTAATACTATTATTAATATCTTCGTTAAAGACTTTGATGGCTACAGCTCAAACATGAGAGGTTGAGCTTTATTAGCTCCACCTTGCGGAAATTCCGGATACTATTATTTTGCTAGCGGTATTTACCGGTAACTCGCGGTATTTACCGGTAGCTTGCGGTAGACTGCGTACAGCATACCGGAAAATAATGCGGTATCGCCCGCGCATTTTGAATGGCTGCATCTGTAGTTGACCTGCCAATAAACAGAAATTCTTTTCACTGCTAGTGCACATCATTGTGTTTAACGTGTTATCATTATTATTTATTTCGGGTCAGTGCATATTGTATTTTGCAGAATTTAGCAGTTACCCATCATTTATACTTAGGAAAAATGTTTTTCTGTGGATATTTAGAGAGATTAGAAACACACATTTTGTAAATTAACCACTCAGTTCTCAAAGGATATTAGTAATAATAAACATTTTCAGATTTTGAAACTAGATTACCTTGAATATAAATCGTTCAAATTGTGCAAAATAATTTGTTTCTAAGTGTATTCTGGGCAGCTCTGTTTGTAAATGTTGCATACAGTACCTCCTAAAGCATCCCTGAGATTATGAATTCAGATGTTTGGTGATGTCAGATTCATGTCCTTGTACACATGAATTCCACCTTAAGACATCAAATGCCCAGGGGACCCTGAAAAAAAAGAGGCAGCTAGGTTGATGACTGGTTAATAACTGTAAAAAAAAATTGTATAACCCAAACTGCAGGGTACTAGTGAATTTATAATTTAAGATTATAAAATGATTATACTCAAAGTATAAAAAGACAGGAACAAAAAGAGTCATACGGTATACTGTACAGTAGTATGGCATCAGCAGAACAGTCACACTATCAGTACTGTCAGTCATCTCAGCAGTATGTTGCAAGGGTTGCAATGGCAGAAAAGTGGTGAGTTCTCTTTTAGCATCCTTTTATATAAAATAACAAGACATTTAATCTGTAAAGTTAGTAGTGCAGCAGCTCAAAGGGGAGCATTATTGTGCTGAGGGGAGTGCTATGTCCCGATCGGAAGCCCTCCTCTTAAGTGCGCTCTGACCCTTTCGTATTTCAGTTGATTATGTGCACCTGCCACCTGTTTAGTCTGCCACTATTTTAGCCAGGCACTCTCGCTATTCCGGGCTCAGCACTGGGAGATGGACGCCCGGAAGCCCGCCTACCAGCGGGTCCAGGAGAGATCTGCTGGCATTGGCTTCCTAACAGCGTCCTGACCGTCTGAGTCCGGGGCTCGGAGCGCCTGGCCTCGTTACCCTGGTTTTATTCCCTGTCCCTGTTCCGCATCCCGTTCCGGACTTTGTATCCTTGTTTGTATCGTCTTTGATGGATCCCCCAGTTTTGGACTTTGGACTGCGCCCCGGAATCCCCTTTTGGACTATCTGGACCTTGTTTGCCTTGGGCACGTCCACCGAGCACCGGATCACCGTCGTCACGCCCCCCTGTCTGTCAAACAGTCCTACTCCTGCTGTACTTTCCCCTGTTGTCCTTCTCCATTTACTTCCGGATTATACCGTCTGCACAGGGTCCTGAACTAAGCTTCGCGGGAGCAGTGGACCGGCTCCTGTTACATGCTATTGCTTTCAAACAGTGGGACCCCCTAGATAAAGGAACTGTTTAGCCCAACTTCTGTAGTATGACAATGTTCAGAAAGCAAATAAGGCTTCACAGTAAATTAGAACAATAATTTTCTCTCTTTCCAGCAGCAATTTGAGTTGCCATAGAGACAGTTTTTTTTTCTGTATTTGGCAACTGAATATTAATTTATGAGCCTTTGGGCAACAGGGGCTTTTGATAAAAGAGAATGACTGGTTCATGTATTTGGCTATCATCCCAGAATTTCCCAGTGGGAACTTGTGTAGTTCCAACAAAGGATATTTTCTAATTGTTTTTGAGTTTAATTTGATGCCCATATTCCATGATAACTGCCTCAGGTGGTTGTCGTAAATAGCAAAGAAAAACCATGACCATTGAAGCTTTTTCAACATTCAGATGAGAATTTGTGGGTAATGTATTCCTTAGTCTGTAACTAAATTCTATGTATCAAAGAAATACACAAGCAGCCTACAGTATGTAATTACTTTAAATTAATGATGACTTATTAATAATACGTAGTCAGAAGGTTGAAAAAATTAATAAAATTTCTTCATTTCAAAATATAAAATGCATCTTTGCAATGAATTTGTTCTGCTAATAAATCTGTTAGACTGTATCTGTGTGTACTTAAAGTGTTGATGTATGATAAAAAAGAGATACCCGAAGAAGGCTCCACAGCCTCTTTTCAGCAGGAGTAAACCTTTACTTGTTCCTTTGTAGCCTAAACATGCTGACACAGCTACCTACTTGAAAACAAGAAATATACCATCATATGAGATTTTCTTGTTTCAAGGTAATACAATATTTGAATTCACACCCATTCTAAAATCTGTTTTTTAGAATGTATGGTTCTCAGTGCTGTTCTGCTGTTTCTGTCTGACCAAGTTGCTTTCTAATAACAGGAAAAAAATGTAATTTTTTTCAGTAATTATAATGGGATCCTGACATTGCTTTTGTCACAGGATATCACTACAGCTTTTGACATTACTAGCCATAATTGACTTCCTGTCCATATTTCTTTGAAGCTCGTCTGTGAAACACTTTGATTTCTGCCTTAACAGCCTTCAGCCCTTCACGCCTACTGTGGATCATGAGCTCCTTTTGTGAGGTGTCCTGAGGAATCCCACAGGACTCTTGGAACTCTTATTTTATCTTCCTTCTGTGTGTGACCTTTATCATTGTTTTTTCTTACATGCAGTGTATAATCTTCGTTTATTAACTACTGTATATATCTGTGCTAATAATATTTCCCCAAAATGACACTCTGCCATAGGAAATGTTGGGCATTTCAATGTCAATGACATTAAGCATCCTGAGAGCAAAAATAATAACCTCTTGTTTTCTGTAGACATCAGCATTACAGTACAATATACATGGAAATATCTTCCTTTTTCCAAGTGCAGTCATATTTGAATCCTTTGCCCTAATTCTGGGCTCAGTTATTTCATTATTATATTTATTTAATAGTACATAATGCACCCTGGACAAAACAGAATATATTAGAGTATGCAAAGGAACAAGTTATAGGTTTATTCCATGCTGAAAAAAAGAAGAAAGAGAACACAACGTTTCGGCCGTGGAGCCCTCTTCAGGTGTGGCACCTGAAGAAGGCTCCACGGCCGAAACGTTGTGTTCTCTTTCTTCTTTTTTTCAGCATGGAATAAACCTATAACTTGTTCCTTTGCAGCCTACGCATGCTGACGCAGCTACCCACCTATATTAGAGTATACCATATTAACGTGATGTATTATTATCTCTACATTAAAGATTTTCTTGATTTACTGTAGGTTACTCTGAGATTCCAAATATTGATTTTAATAAATTAAACAGATAAATCCCTGTTTTCACTTCTACACTTTTTCTCAGCAATGACAGGGTAGTGGACACTTTAAGAAACGTGTAGATAAATGTGTCAATAAAAATCATCACTCTCATCATCACACTGAAAATGAAAAAAGAAGTGTAATATGAATACACAAATTAAGAAATACTGGGCAATTTAATAATGTTGATCTTGATTTTGAATTTTCTCAAAATTTTAGTATAATGTCAATATAATACCCTATTTGTTCTTGGAAGTTTTTTTATTTATTTCTAGTAGCTAATTTTTACAAGAATCTCACCCAGTGATTTCTCAAAAGAAGTCAGGGCATCAGCTTTAACAGCATGGCTAGGTAGCTTGATCTAGACCCACACAACCCCTTGTGCAATTTCTTAATAAAAACTGAGCCCATGCAGAAGAACAATGTTTGTAACTTGTCATACATATAATCTGTTGCTGTTGTTTTTCATGGTTTATTCTTGGCTTTTGGTTGCCACAGATATTTCCTTATCGATAACAGTTTGTAAGTATTCTGGAGATTAATCAATCGTAATTGTGGCATTCAATCAATATTTTAATAATGAGGTACACACATAAAAGCTGAAAATAGAAAAAGAAAACCACATACTTTAAATGATTATTAAATGGTTAACACCTTTAAATGATTATTTAGAATTTTTGACCATAAGGTCTTCAATCGATCAAATATGAACATGCTGAGTGAATAATCTTGATTGTGAAATGAAACAGTGAAATGCACAGGCCAAATTGAAATGTCAAAGAAAACATGAACATTACCTTTTCATATAAAAACATGCTAACTATAGTATACAAGTATAGTAATGTATTCACCCACTTCTAATTTTATGCCAATTTGTTGAATTACAAATGTGTACAAATGAAGTGAATATTTTAATTAAGACATATCTGAGAAAATAAGTCAGCAAAATGCAGCAACATATCAAAAGTAGAAAAAATGTGTTCAGTTTAAAAAAGGTGTTTACATTTGTGTACATTAAAAATGTTTTACACCATATATATATTATTCATAATTCAACAAATATGACATGACTGGAAGGTGGAAAATGTTTCTGCAAGACACTTGAATTAATTGTGGATGTGGTTGAGATGGCGTTTTTTGGGGGGTAACTAATTAAATTAAAGAATCTCATTATGACATTAACTTCTCAACTTACTGTTTGCAAAGTAAAGAGATTTACAGACCTGGGGTTCATTTGGGAATTGGATGTACTGGATGTCGTGAAACTAATATTGTTATACAATTAA
This sequence comes from Atractosteus spatula, assembly GCF_055471065.1. Taxonomy (NCBI): domain Eukaryota; kingdom Metazoa; phylum Chordata; class Actinopteri; order Semionotiformes; family Lepisosteidae; genus Atractosteus; species Atractosteus spatula. The sequence goes on along the minus strand of NC_142720.1, from coordinate 24,273,219 downwards.
CCTTTTTAATCAATCTACAGTATATCAACTTTGTTCTTAATTGACTAATCCTTTTAGACTTTCTCGGTATGTTAATCAGTTACTAAACATTTAAAGTGTTTGAAATGTATTCGTATGGATATCAACAACAATTGAATCATTTTAAATGTGATGCAATTAAACTGAAGGGCAATTGCACTGATATTGTTTGTTTCCATTTGTTAAAGATTTTGTCTGAATCCTTTTAAATGTTAGTCACCATTTGACACCTAATGTGATGACCTCACATTAAATGTTGTCTTACTCTTGTCTTCCCAACTAAAACAGCTGTTTAAGTACTATTTTGATTGTGTTGATTTTCTTTTTCAAACCATTCACAAGCTTCAAAACTTTTCAGAAATCTTTTATACAGAATAATTATTGAACTTAAATGATATCTATACAAGTTGACTAGTTATTACCAATTCAGGCATATTTATTTATTGATTTATTGTATAACGTAGTATACTGTAATTCATTGATTGAATTATTGAGCACTGGTTGGTCATCCTGCGTGTCCCTGCCGTTCCTTTTAGAGATTTTAATTTGGGACAAAAGTGAGAGACATTGTGAAATGAATACAAAGTGAAGTAAACAAATTAGGGTTTGCACCATTAACAACCAAAGTGAACAAAGTGACAAAACCCATCAATATCTGGAATCTGCATTTTTTGCTGTAGTTCTATAGATAACTTTTATCTCATTGTGTCTATGAAGTTCCCTATCTTGTGCAGGCAAAGAGTTAAAGATTGCATGTTTTAATAATTCAAACTTTTATTCCATTTATTATAATTTCTAAGCGAAAACACTGCTATTAAATAATGACGGTATCATGAAACAAAGCATTTTTTGATTTATGTATTATGGTCATGTTATTTCTGCAGTGGACTGGCAGTCCATCCAGGTTGTACCCTGTCTTACACCTGTTGCTTGCAAGCAACACCTGTTTGAGATAAAGTAGTTGGATAGATAAAGATGTTGAGTTGGTGTGATCAAGCTGCTTAAACACTAGTAAAAGAACTGTCTTTACTCCAAAATGTCATTTGCATAGTATTACACTTAACACTACCATCCATCCATTTTCTAACAGTTTTATCCCATATAAGGTCCCAGGGGAGCAGGCAAGCAACAGATCCAAGGCAGGGATGCCACTCCATCAAAGGCTACACACGCATTGACAAAGGGCCAGTTTCCCCAGAAGTCAATTAATCTTCCAGTATGTCTTGGGACTGTGGGAGGAAACTGGACCACCTGGAGAAAAAACACACAAACATGTAAAGAACATACAAACTCAATGCTGATAGCACCCCAGGTCTGGAATTGAACCAAGGGCTCCAGTTCTGCAATCCAACAATGCTTACTACTGTGTCACCCAATTACAAACTACTATATGTTACTAATTGCTATCTACTGCTACTGTACTGCTCCTGTTAATGCTATTAATGATAACAGAAGTAGTGATAATGCATACCCCTATTATGTATTTGCCCAAGTTTAATGCAAATCACAGTAAAGAAAAAGAGGTAGCAAAATTGTCAGGCAGAGATGATCTGTGGATCATACCTGGTTATTGCAGAGCAGGAACTGAGAGAGTTATTTTATTTTCAATTTAAAAAGCCTATTCTGAAATAGGATATTATGCATGAAGTCATGTCACAGGTTTCATTATTCAGATGAGAGCTAAACAGCTCCTTCTGGAAAAGGCATTCCCACAACACTGGTGACCTGCAGTAAAAGGCACCAAAGATCAGATGCTTAAGCTTTCTGATAGATGGCATACAGTTTCTTGCAGAGGGCACAGAGCCAAGAAGAGCAAAAAGGTTTATGCTCTGTGTTTTTGTTCCTTATGTGTGCAGCCTGATTGTGCTGTGATCAACATAGCATGCATACAAGATTACTCTCACCAGCAGATCTGACCTGTGTTTAGATGTCTTATTCCTCCAATAAGCTTCAGGCTTCTGCATGTTACAGCTACGTCAAGCAGTCAAACTGAAAGTGCTTGCTTTCTGAGCTGGATATTGAAAGCTGATGATAAGATCAGGTAGGTTATGCAAGTTATGGGAAGCGCACTGCCCTCCTGTCATAAACTGCAATTGACAAGCTGGGTGAGGTTGGACCAGGTGAATATCATTTCTGAAAGTGCAGAGTTCAGAGAGAAATTAGATAGAGCATTAATGAGGTTCCATTTGCCTGAAATGGTGCTGTATTTTTCCCCTTCATTCATGTTTATACTTATACAGTGTTGTAACGATTTATAACATTTATTATCCACATATATGAAACTGATTATGCACATCCACTTGCCCTGTGGTCTGACTGGGGTTAGACATGCTCTTGAAGAATGATATAAACACTTACAAATTATGGAACCACATGTTACCAGTGTTACTGTGTTGTATAAAGAATTGAAACTGAGATTTTAAACTACAGAAATATAACATTTGCAGTAAGAATGCCATATGTAATTGATGCCCATGATATTTTATCAAAGATTGAGTAGGTCATTGTGAATGTGGCCAGAGTGAGAAAGTCATTGCTCAAGCTCTTGGCAAATGGATGAACACAGAACATCATTACCCTGTTTAATGACAAAGACATTACAGCTGCCAAGCACTGGCCTGGACACCCAAGTTGTACACCTTGCAACAGAAGGGCACTGATAGGGCTGTTAAAAATTACCCTTTTCAGAGATTCTTGCTGCATAAGCAAACTGCAAGGGAAAAATTAGAGGTGAATTCCACATTTAAGACACTAAGACATCGACAGGAGAAAAAGAAAATGTTATCGACCTTCTTTTGAAATTTGTGTCTTACATTTCCATTTCTTCGTACACTATTTCTCACTTGCTGTTGTCACATGCTGTTTCATTTGTTCTCTTTACTCACCCTTTGCTTCATATCCTTTCTCTGTTTATCTTTCTTCCTCACACCTAAAGAATGCTCCAGAGACAAAATGTTGTGCTTTTCTTCCTTCTAACTTCAGTGAGGAATTAATGTCCACTTGTTCCTCATCAGATCAGTTGTTACAGAAAACAGCAGGTAAGAAAAAGAACAGAACTCATTACATCTCATTCAAGCCTGGCTATCCGAAGTGCCTGGTGGACAGGAAGCCTACTGTATGTTGACTACAGTGTAAGCAAAGAATCAATTGTCCTGAGCTACTGAAATCAGTCCACGTCCTATGGAATTCTGAAGGACAGTAAGCTCTGATGACTCCCAGTTTCAACAGTTGAGTTCTAGTAAATGTGTACCAGTGTGGAGAAAGGTAGATTAAACCATTGTGTTTTCAGAAAGGAGTCTACCCTGGTGATCATTATTTGATCATTGGATTATTGACCATGGTGTCAATATTTTAGTGTGGACTGCCACTTGACATGTTGCAAACCCAGACAATGATTGTCACTGGTCACAGAACCACAACCTACTGCTTTACAACCTCACACATCTGAGAAAGGCAGTGCCCTTGTTATTTTTAAAAATGATAACAGTGTTCAGAGATCCTTTATATACAGTAAATCCTTCAGATTTTAGTTTTAAAAGTTTCTTTGCTGACATGTACTTTTACTTATTTCACCGATTAATGTGTTCAGTTCTTGCATTTAGGTTTTGATATTTAATAATATTAACATTGCTTTTATTTTTAAAGTGAATCAGTCTAGACAATATTTGCTCATTTAGTAACAACAAAATGGGATGTCATTGGAAGGGGGTGAATTAGTATAGTACCCTATATTCTGTATACAGTATATGTATATTTAAATTCAGAGGCACATTTACTTTAGCAAAAAAAGAAGACAGGATTTAAACTAGGAAAACCAAAGGGAATGACAAAAAGAGATTAAGTTCACATTCATTAACATTGTATTAATTATCCCTGGTTTAGAGATTAGTTTGAACCCAGGTTTATCAGAAAAAGAAAACATATAGAAGACATGAATATGAGGTTTTACCATCATTTTCAAGGATCTAGTGGTGATGAGAACCGTGAAAACTCTAAATACCAGACAGATAACTATTTCATTGATAAACATATTTACACTCGGGGACAAGCTGTGTTATATTAATTTTTAAACCTTGATGTATTGCACAAAGTTTGTGTATATCTCTGAATCATCTCAAACTCTTTTCTAACTTTATCAGTATGTTACATTCTAAACTTTTTTTTTCCCTTCCAATATCAGTTTGGCAGGACATCAAATTCCTGTGCTTGGCATTTCCAGCAAGTATTCATCCATTCATTATCAGAAAACTGCTGCCATATTGAAACACAAATGCAGATACTGGTCATTTTTATTCTCTCAAAATACTCTGAAGAGCACACACTGGCGATTAGTGTACACATTTAAACATCTCAGGAATTATGAGGTGTCAGTCACAATGCAATTTGACATTATGCCTTCAATTTTTTTGTATTACTAATGATATACAATAGTTATGCTTGTGGTTTATTATTTTTTATTTACCTTCAATAGTGATTGAAAAAAGAAAAACATAATATATTGAAAAAAAGATTTCAAAAGCATGTTATCTGTTTGTATTTGACTTTAGAAGATTTTGACTTAATGGAAAACAAGGTTAATTAAAATGCACTAATAAGAATCTCCATCAAGATTTTTTTATGATACAGAAGTGTCTGTAATAACCCCCATAAGGCTGCTGTTGGCTTAAGGCGAACACAATTAGTGCACTGTATAAAGTATTGATAGCAAAATGTCAAGTTATTTGCATTGGAAATAGCCTTTTGACATTTAAAAATGTATATCAATAGACTGATTAATTTAAATCCTAACAACAGACATTTATTTTGTTCAGAATAATCACAATTCACATTTTTCATGAGGGATTTTTACTGAAATTGGTTACAATCCAATTATTCATGCTTAAAATACTTTATTTTTATCAGTTTCTTAGGAATTGCAGGAACCTTTATTAACAGTAAACCACTTTTGTTATTGTTGTACTTCAAAACTGCTTAATAAAATTCTTAATTCTTTCATAACAGGACCTGTTAAGGACCTGTTAAGTGGCCTGATGTTCAATTTCATGGACAAAACCCTTCCAGGGTCCTAGATCTTACATCATTTCCCTGTCAGGGAAATCTGCATGCTCTTAAATGTATGGGTTCTTCTTTATGTGTCTCACCCACTCGAATCTCCACAAATCATTGTAAGACACTGGAGCATTTAATCTGACTCATTCTGTATCACCCAGTCATGGTCTTCATCTCACTAGTCACCTTTCACTAACAGTCACGGTCTTCATTAATCAATAAGCTCTGCTATTTCAACTCCTTGCTCTCTGTCTTTGTAAGTGCATTCTCCTTACAAACAATTCCCTCTTTCAATCTATACTCTTACCAGCTGATCCTGATTGGCCAGGGATGCCTCATGGTCTTCATTAATAAACATTAGCTCCCTGAACAGAGTAAAAGCCAGTTTGCGGTTTTCTCTCTCACACCACTCATATGCCTGATGGTGGTATAGCTCTGGAGTATTCAGAACTCCAGTTGTGCCATCTAGACTCCTCACTCTTATTTATGGGGAGGAAATATGCTGGTACCCTGCCAGTCACTGCCTTACTCCTCCAGTTGTTAAGATCTCCCATCACAACTACCACGCAGCCCATCTGTCCAGCACTTGCAAATAAAGAACTCCTACTAGAGGTCTTGCTGGAGCCTGTAAGGGCCAATGGGAAATTTGGCCAGGACGCCGGGGTTACACCCCTACTCTTTTCGAGAAATGCGCTGGGATTTTTAATGACCCCAGGATAGAGAGTGTGAGCGCCCCCTGCTGGCCCCACTAATACCTCTTCCAGCAGCAGCCTAAGTTTTTCACAGGAGGTCTCTCATCCAGGTACTGACCAGGCCCACACCTGCTGAGCTTCAGTGGGCTGCTAGTTGTGAGTTGCAGGGTGATATGGCTGTTGACTATGGCTACTGAAGCCTTTGTGAACAAGCCTACTGTAGGTGACATGCTGGCTGCTAAAGTCCACATCTAAATAAATTGTGACTCTGAAATCATTATTGCAATTTAAAAATGTTATATACTATAGACCAGTACAAGTTCCCAGGTGTACAGAATACATTGCTGTATTATTTTTAAGGCTCTGTTTAAGGCACTAGTTGATAACTGTTCTCCATTTTTTGCAGTGTAGTCAAAGCCTGACCTTGCCGCCAGTTGTGTTGAAAGTGGTCAGTGGCTGATGTGTTATATAGATTACAACTGTTTATTCAACCAGCCACCAAGCTTCTATGCAGAAATAAATTATATTGCAATAGAACAAGATCTTTTTGCTTTTTTAAATTTCAGAGTTTCAGACGGGCCTAGAAAGTTTCAGGAACAGCTGTGCTTCCAGAAAAGGTCAGAAATACATTATACGAGATTTGTGCCTTTAAAGGAAAAAAGATTGGTAATATTTGAGTTCATATTCATTTTTTTTTAAAACATAACATACTGTAGGTATGTTTGATTCTACAGGAAAAATTTACTCACAGAATCCCTCAGGGCACTGCTCTTGGACTATTAGTATGTGTTGCTGGTGATGTTTTAAATTTTAATGAAGTCACCCAAATTTACATGACCATTAGTTAGAAAAAGAGCAGACTTGCTTGTGTCTACATGAATAACCTGTTCATTCACTGCTGATGTTATTTGTATTATATGCTGTGTTCTACTTCGCTTTTGGGACTCATTAAAGGTTCTTACATGTTTTTAAAAAAGCATAATTTAATAGGCACTAAGAACATTAATCTGCAAGCCACGAAAGAGGATTATGAGCCAGTAACTACCCCACCCTAAACCTGCCCCATACCTACACCTTTACTACAAGTGTTTTTCTCCAAAAATATATTTTAAATGGGAAATAATCATTTGTTTGGGGATCCCAAGATGTTTAATAAGTTAAGAGGTCTGGGTTAAGAAAATCAGGATATACAATTTCCCTGCTGCTGTACTTCTGTTGTAACGACATCATTGCTTGTGTCTGACTGGTAATGCAGATTTCATTTTAAATTATTCATATAAGACATCTTCATGCACCAATTAAAATGAATGAGATCAGAGTTTTGCTGTCAGTTATATAGAGAGACAGAAATATGTACTGTATGTAGCTTCCTCCTTGTTAGTCTCAGAATTTTAATGAGTTTTACAGCTACATTGCACAGTATGTGGATGTCCCACACACCTGTAGCATTCTGTATTGGTATTTGCTGAATTTTAAAAATAGGAATGTGCTCAATAGAGTTTTTGTGAGATTGTTAAAAAGAAAGGACATTCTTTTACCTTTATTCTTTTAATATAGACAGACCCATCCAGTGAAAAAGTAAATCAAAGTCTGAACAGATCAAGGAGAAAGAAAGCACTTTATTAAATTATTTTAAAAACCTGATCAAGTAAAAGAAGAAAAAATAATGATGAGCTGCATGCACAGGTAAAAATGTATATTAGGACAATAGGTTGTATAGGTTCCAACAAAAAGCAACATTTCTTTTTACTATTACAACAGCAAAAGGATGGATTGTCTCAGATATAATAATTAGGACCTTTTAGACCATAAAAAGGACAAAGAATATGTACTGTAATAAAAAATATTTCAAACAAACATTCACCAAGATAGAATCTCCTAGCAATCCAGACTAAAGAAGGACATGTTATTATACTGAGTAACATTAACCTAGAAGACACAGAAGAATTTACATTTCTAGAAGAATTTAAGTTAAGGACATCTATACAGACTTACGGCACTTTACTTTATAACAGTAACTGTACCTTAGAATAGGATTTTCTTATCAGTCAGCCAGAGCCTTCCAAATGTCACTCAAGAGGGGTAATACTCTTAAACTGGACAATTGCTAATGCAGCATTCATCCATAGAAAGAGTGAAAAAAACAAAACATATACTTGTAATTTTAAACTAATTAGTGTTTTTTATGTGCAAAGTTCTGGGAATAATAAAAACTTAATGATACTGTAGGACAATTCCAGCCTTTTCAGTTCCAAAATATGAGGTTCTGATTTATGGGAGACCAATCTTTGTGCTGTTGTACTGAACCTTTAAAAGAAAGCAATCATTATAAATTATGGGAATTAATATTAAAGAGATTTTGCCATTTCTTCACACTGTGAGGAGGAAAAACCTTTTAGAGAGACTTCTAATTCTGCCTTTAGCTGATAAGTTTAGCTTTCTTAAGACACACCATAAATCTGAAAGTGTCCCTTTCACAACACAAATGTACATCTGTTTTACTCTGGAAAAGTGGTTATGTCAAGATATGTAAAGATGATTAATGGATTGTATCCTCTAGAATATTACAGCTTGTTCCTCTACACATCTACTGTACGTTAGCGAAAGCTATGCCGCTTAATAAAGTTAGATAAACAAACATTTTAGTTGTTTAGTTTAGTTGTTAGTTGTTACAGTGATTCACCACTAAGAGTGACCCCTAAAGCACTATTCATTATATGTAATGCTGCATTAAAAATGTCTTCAATCAAGTTAAATATAATTAATGATCCTTTAAACAGCAAGTGTTTTCCTCATGGTTGTTTACCACACACAGCGCTCTTTAAAAAGGATGTACTGTGTTACATCTTCATGTTCCAAGGGTTGTGCTGCACGATATAGTCTTAAAAGTAGCTTATGGCAGAAATTTATCATGGTAGTTAACGTAGTGTGTAAGCAGCATACTAATTATTTTGTGTATAACTTATACTACTATTATAAAGCTTTAAATTCATTAATTATTGCTGTTTTTATCTGAATTTTAAGTCATATTATGGAAAGCAGAATGGGAAAAGGAGATGCTTTCCAGGTATTACAAAGTTTTGCCTAAAATTCATTGGTGTAATTCACATCCTTGAATTTACAGCTGCTCAAAGTCTGAATAGATTAGAGAGCTCACATAAATTAAATCATAATGATATAAATCTAATGATATTGCAACTAAATATTTAAATCATATGATATTACCACTATGCATGTATATATATATGTAGAAAAGGTCATGTGAAATTACTGGCACACTAGTTCTTTGAGAAAGTAGGCTAGTGGTTTCAGGTGTACAGTACACCATCTGTGTGAATTTGTATGCAGGGCTTCATGACCTTCTGGGTCCCATTTTTCTATGCAATAGTGATTATGGCATGACATATTGAGTTAAGTGCATTAAAAATAGGCTTTACGGGAACCCTAGTCATAATTTTGAGTTCCTCTTAAATAGCTTTTATATTCTGCTAGTCCTCTGAAAATATGGTATCTGAATAAAGTTTAAACATATTAAAGCTTTCTGGACTGTTTTGCACTGTTCATAATTGAATTATAATGGCATATTTGACCAACCCATTAAGGATTGCATGCAAGCTGCAAACCCAATTGTACAGTAGCATGCATTGTGTGAAGTCTTTTATTTACAAGGATATGTTCTACTGTATATTTAAAGCTTAATGGTTGCTTTTCAAAAGCTGTATTAAAAATGTTTCATTATACACATAAGAGCTCTGTCATTGCCTAGAGTAATGCATATGAATCAATACAGGAAACCTTTTATTTAGTTTTTGGATGTATGGAAATCACATTAGTAAAGAACGGTGCTTTCAGGCTACAGACACCACTAGTTATTGTACTTGTTAGATGTATATGTTTTACATTCAATATTCCATCTTTAGGTGTATACTTCTGAAAAGGTTTGTATGAAATCGATTTGAGCTGTGCTTGGCCACATGTTGTGTACAACAACTAGGAAAGCATGCCACCATTGTTTGCAGTAAAAAGCACTGCCATAATTAGCTTTTTGATAATAGCAGCATGTCTGATGTCATTTCACTTGTAAGAGAGGGATGGAAATGAAGTTGTAAAAGGAAGTACTATTAAAATTGGGGCATGATTTCACCAAAACACAACCTAAAAGTTTTTTGTACCACCAATTTGGTAGAATAAAAATCAATGGTTTTGAGTATTGAGCTCAATTATGGGATACATTTTGGATAGCTTTGTACTCCAAGTCATTCTTTCTCTCTGACTAATCAAACTCTGCTCTCCATTCTGTTGACTCTGAGCTCAATGCCACATCTCACCTAGTGCTTTAGAATGCTTCTAGTTTTGCTAGAGGACTCTGATATTGCATGCCAATTTTAAAGATGACAGAGCCATTAGTACAAAATGATGAGCAAGAGAATGTACCCTTAATGCTGAACAACAGGAGAAAAGGGGGAAGGCTTTGGCCTGGGGAGGCAATTAATTGGCATGATAGGCATAGAGATCCAACCCCTAGAGCCCTACGCTATTTTAGTGTGTGATCGTCAGGTATAATGAATCATTATCATGAAGAACTCGGGGACTTTTAAATGTTACAAAATCATATTTAAATATGAAAATCCATGCAGTCATTTCTTAATTGCTCCTATGACTTCAGCATGACATTGTCATAGGAAAGTTCTGGTGGGTAATGTGCTGGAACAAGCAGCAAAAAGGTATGGACAAGGAGGTCTGTCAGTTCTCCAGGTGAACTAGAGATCAGAGTGTCAGTCCACTGAAATGGATGTATTGTGATATATCGTTCATTAAGTCCACAAATGTAAAACAACATCAAATAAAACTCTGAACTGCAAAGTAGGACAATGTTAGCATGAAGAAAGTCCCATTGCAGGAGATTTCATGCTTTTCAATGTGGTCTATAAGCTATTTATGTAGTCTGTGTTTCAAAGGAACAAGTATAATGGAATGTTTGGCATTTCATGCAGTTATAAATCCCATTTCCTATGTTTGTTTCAGATAGACTACTTTGGAAGGAATTTATGACTTCCATTCCTACTGTACTACTTGATTGTGGGTACTGAGGATTTTGTTTCCTTCTTTATAGGTAAATACTAGGTTCTGAGATTACATAACAAAAATTATCCCTTTTTCACACTTAAATGTCCTTCATGAGCATAAAATTGAAAAGACAGAGGAGTGGCAATTGAAATAGCTTCTGGTGAAAGATTTGGATTTGAACATTCCCAGAGGATCTTATTACTTGATTGAGTTGCTTCATTTTGAAGTGAATTTCATCCTCCTGTTACTTTGTGTCAGCGATTTATTTTGATGAGCACTGTCCAGAACTTCAGATGGCAAAATCACATGTAGTGTTCAACCACCTGAACAACACCACATATACAAAAATACTAAATAATTTATTTAAGACAGGATTGTAAACTGGGTCATCAAGTTAATGCATATTTAATAATCCGACACTAACCTTCAGAAAAAAAAGATACTGTTAAAAAGATCAGGATTCAAGTGTGGTTCAACCAATAAAGGTTTCCATTCATACAGCAGTAGATTGGATACTACAGTCCAGAATTCACCCAATGGACTAGTGTAATGTGTGATGTGTGTCTGAATGTGGGCTACCATCACACTGTGAGCTGACTGAGATCAGTACTCCACAAACAGTGGTGCACAACTGGAAGAGTGCTTCCAGGTCTAGAAAAGATAAATTTGCCCAGAGTACCATCAGGCTACCAAATGATAGCATGTCCATTGCAGCTTTTTAGGCACCTATTGTACTGTATGTACAGCTTAGAAAGCAACTTCCTTCTGAAGCTCTAGCTCATTCATTGGCTTTGTAAAGGAGAATCAAAAGCTTTGCAAGAGTGCGTTTTAGACACCAAAAGTATCTGAGTCTAGTTTGCTATACTGTAGCAGACAGTCAAAGACATTGTTTTTATTCCAAATCTGGAGAGGGAAGTAAGTGGCATAAAAGAACAAAATGATAATTTGCATGTATGAGATTAAGAGGACAAGTAAAAATAAAGAAATCAGATGATTTAGATTAAGAAGTAATTAGTCAGGGATGAACCATGCAAACAAAGGATGTGCAGTAGTTTAAAATGTAGTACATTTTCATCTTTGAGCAGCTTCCTGTGTAAGTTAAACACGCCTTGGATGCAGTAGGTAGCATTGCAAACCTTTTGATGTTCATAAATTGGGAAGAAACAGATACCAATATCTGTTTTACAGAAAGGATAAAAGATAATAAAATATTGCCTTTTAAAACATATGCATAAATATAAAAACACACACAAACAACACTGAATAACAAAGCAGAAGACACATGGAAATATGGAAGTGCATTTAAAAAGGTTCTTAAGTTCTTATGACGGTCAAGTTGCTATTAAACTAATCTTAAAACATTTTTGAATTGTGAAAGCCTTAGAAAGAACATTTACAATAACTTGCAAAGGATTAAATCCCTGTATTTCTCAAGCCATTAGTTTAAATAATATCCTAAGCTTTTTAAATAAAAAGAATGACATATTGTTATTCAATTTTAATACCTGTACTAGAAGCAGTTTTATCACCCTAACATAAGAACATTGACACAGGCTTGCAGAGAAAGGTTTGGAAATCAACTGTCCACTGAACTGTAATAAATACTATAGGACTATAACTATAAAAAGTTGTCTTAGAATTTGCTAACAAAAACTCATTGATGGCTATAAAAGTGGAAACAGTTAACGAATTAAGTCTTACCAACAAAATAATAGATTCAAATGATGGACACCTTATGAAGAGCTCATGGAGTCATGGAGAAGCAGATCTATCTGTACAGTTCGTAATACACCAGAATTCGGCACATTTTGTCCTCGAGTCCTGGCTTTTGAGGCACCTCTCAATCAGCACTCCATCAAGCAGATTAAAAACAGCTGATTTGACTTCTTATCATTTTAATAATTTCAGATTTTTTTTTGTACAGTAAATCTGAATCAGGGCACTTTTCTTTTCACATGAAGTCACAGTTTCATTTTGACTGTCACATAATTATGGTTGTGGTGTAAAACCAGCATGATCAAATACCAGCACAACTGAATGTAGAGTGGGATTTCATAATATTAAAAATATAAGACATCCCTATTACCTCAGGCCTATTTGCTACACTGGTACAGAGCAACTCAAAGCATTCTATGCAAAACATAAGTTTTACCAAGGACAGTTGAACTTGAAATAAATGTGTGGCCTTTAAAACCATTCCCTGGCACCCCAGTTCCCTGGGCAATAAATGGCAGTGAATCTCAATGGGCCTTTTCATAGATGTTGTCATGATTTCAGCACATGCATGAACTTTTCTTCATTGCTTTATCTATTTAATATCCCCTTTAAATCTGCCCCCTTTTTTATTGCATTTCTTAAATGCCATGATGGTATCTTGAAAAATGTTCTTAAAATGCCAGAAATTTCACTTTCATTCTTCTAAACTTTTTAATTGTGTTTTGTATTATTTTAGGTGTTACAGTTTTTTTCTACATGTACAGTAATTGTTACTGACTGCATAATAAAATGGTAAGGGAACAAAGCATATTTAATTTGAAAACATAAAGAAGTATTGTAGAGCTATCCCCCAAAAGAAACTGAGGTTACAAGAGTGCTGTGGTGCAAGATCCAGAGCACCAAAAAAATAATTTTGTCTTAGAATTTGCTTACAGCCAGGTGAGAGATTAGCTTAACAACTGAAAGCCTCTTTAAAGTTGTAGTTGATTTTTTTAGCACTCCCTAAGGTCTTATACTTTTGTTATCAAAAATGTCTAAAGAACAGAATTTCACACATTTGTCACACATTCCCACTCATATTATCTTGCTGTTAGCAGCACGATGCTTTAGGGAACAAGCAAAGGCAACAGACCATAGTTTCAGAAAAGGGGCAGGCTCATCAAAGAAACATAAGCAAAAACAGTTACAGGTTTAAAATAATTGTACACATTTCCCTTAAGATCTACTGATTAAAAGTATGATACAGTATAATAATTGGAATTTAATAGGAGAAGAAAACAGATTTTGTATTCAAAGATTCATATGAATATGCTGAAAAATAAATTATGGAGAAACAACAGATAAAAATTACTATATCTACAAACTATTTTGCTTAAGAGTTCTGGCTAATCCACTGCTAAGTGCAACTGTATAAATTATATGTTTTTAAACATGTGAGAATGTACAGAATGTAAGAATATGACTGTGTACCTTTAAAATACAATAATTGCATATCTGTTGCACAGACCTAGTACTGTCTTGGGAAAAATAGTTTCACGCTGAAGGGCCTTGCAAAGTGGAGAATAGCAGCATTATAAATATTTGAGGTAGAAGGACTCTAAAAGGCAAAATAAATAGTGTGGTTTTGCTCAAGGCTGTGATAATCACATCAGGTATTATTAAAGTGCATCGAAGTGAAAAGAAGCAAAATTAGGTAAAGTTACTGAGTGTACTTTCAAAGTGTCTTGTGTGAATGATGCACTTTACATTTTAGTAGGTAAACTTAACAAGAGTGAATTCCTTATCCACAAGGGGCCTTTTGAAACTTGGGAAACACAAGGTACAGTACCACCACTGCCAGTAATTATTTCTTAGTGCAGGGTCAGAGCTACATGAAAAGTAAATGTATCAAGTTATATGGTGTTGTATTAAGATATCAAATACTGTATATATTACACTTTAGCTTGTGGGTGTGACATTATTATTTTATTTTTTTGTTTTCTGAATTTATAATGTAACAGAAAAACCTTGAATCTGTTTCAAATTATTTTTGAATTCCATTTACCTTCATAGGACATAGACCCTTGCTGAAGTCAAACAATTGGAATGGTGCCAGAAGCATTTTGTTTCTCAATATGTAGGAGTTTATTAATACTTGACAAATTCAATTTTGTTTATGTTTTTTAATGTGTTGTAGAATTATTTTTTTCCATTAAAGTCAGCAGGTTTACATTGATTAACCTTCTATTTCATTACAGACAGGGTGTGTCTGTCTTGTGATACAGGTATTAGTGTAAAACTGCAAAAGCAACTAAGCTCTTAGCTCTGGCATTTATGTAGTCAGTATTGCTTTTTACACCACAGGAAAACATTACCAGACAGTACTCCATAAACATTTGGCTGCATCTATCAGTTGAGTTCTGATTTATAGTGGTTCCTGACCACACATTTCTCGGCGATTAAGTTAGGGCTGTAAGTACTGCCATGCCACACTACAGGGTGCTGATCTTTTGTTGCCATAACTGTTTTTATGTACTATCTGTGTCAAAAGGCTGTTCTTCCAACCAAAAGATGCTATTTTTTTCATTATGTAACCATTCATAATGAAAGGGGGGGGCGGTGGCTCTGTGGCTCAGGATCTGTGCCCGTGGCTGGAAGGTTGCCAGTTCGTATCCCACAGCCAGCAGGGGAATCCTACTCCGTTAGGCCCCTGAGCAAGGCCCTAAACCCCAACTGCTCCAGGGGTGCCATATAAATGGCTGACCCTGCGCTCTGACCCCAAGCTTCTCTCTCCCTGTTTGTGTGCCAGTGTGTCTTATGAGGAGCAAGCTTGGGTATGCAAAAGACAAATTCCTAATGCAAGAAATTGTACAGTATATGGCTAATAAAGTGATCTTTCTATTTTTCCTTGGAAGATGATTCTGTTTTAAACAAATCATTAGTAGTCAAAGACTTTGCTATCCATGCTTAATAAATATGTGGGTGTACAAAAATCATTCCATGATATCGGAGCCTTAAAGCACAATGCCTTACATAGTAATGCCGAGTGGCAATTATAAATTAGTTAGTGGAGGTTTTATGGTCTAGAGCTGCTTCTCTCATACATTAATATTTTGCACAAAAGCTTGGGATACTATTGAAAATTTGTAAGTACATTAGTTAGTACAATTTTAATACTGCATTTAGCCACAAATAGAAAATCTGATGTCCTTATCTGTGTCAGTTGGTGGGAATAAAAATGTGTTTTCTCACATATCAGTATTTTATCAGAATGTATATTCTTGAGATTTTTGTTTTATTTCTTCAGCGCTTTATTGTTTTGAGTTTAACTGCCAGCTGCACAAGTCCATGGAATTAGGTTTCCATAAAATGCTTCAAGGATTGTTTTCTCAATTCAAATAACAGTGGTTTATTTACAGTCTCTTTCTTGCAAATATCCCAGTGAACAGGACAATCCAAATAATGCAAGTAAAACGTTTTTAAATGTCAGGTGTCAGATGAACATTTCAATTTTTGTGATGAAAAAGTAAAGTGTGAAATACCAGCAAATAAATGATAAAGTGAATGTTTACTCAGAGCACAAGGGCTTTTTTAAATGTTTGCAAGTAAGTGATGATTGCTTTAAATTTATTTCTCAGTGTAATCACCATTCATTGTAATTAAATCAGATCAATCACTTTCCTGATAAAATAACTTTTTTGACTCTTGCTTAATATACTCACGTATGAATTTACACATGTACTGTAGGTATCATTATCTTGAAGCTGCGTAGCATACAGCACAAACATCACAACAAAAAAGGACTACACAGCTAATGGTGGCCTGTGCTTGCCCTTGTGACCTGGTCGCTTCTCAGCAGTAGATTAATACATCATCATAACATAAACCAATGATTGTAGTTTTATGAAGTATGTAATCAATTAGCAGTACTCCTTAAGAATCCACAAAGATGCTGACCATCATTTTGCCTTCTAAGTTCATAGTGTGGAGTTTATTTAGGAGCAGGGAAATTTTAAACCCACATATTGTCTCCAGTTACCATGTGGCAATACCCATACATATAGAGTAGAATTATTGGGCTATCAGCTGTGCTTTACTACACAGCTGTAAGCCTGGTCAGGTGACCTTAAATGTTAAGCAAAACTTGTTCAAGGCATTTTTAGCCATCTTAAAAATCTAAATTCTAAGTAGCATCAACCTTCTCTACAAACCAATGCCTCCCATCCCTGCTCCTACAGTGCATACATTTGGGACTGCACCTTTAAGATACAATGTTTCATCATTTTTTAAAGGGTGGATCCTTTGCTCATTAAAAACATTCAGTTTGATACAAATGCCTGTATGTGAGAGAGGCCTGAGTTCTAAGAAAACCCTTAGGCCTTGCATTTCGAATTTTAGTCCTCACCATCAGAGTAAAGTACTACTTATTTTTAAACAAATAAGAGTTTTATAGCTCACCTCATCTCAATCCTCATTTAGATTACTGATCATCAATTTTGGGATTACCATAATCTACTAATCAAGGAATCAGCAAGATGCTTACCATTTTTAAGGATTGAGTCCTGGAGGGATAATTTCTGTTTTTCATTTTTAAATTGCATTTGCTACTATGATAAGGACATGACTATTTACTTATTTACAAACAGAGTTAGAAAGCAGGAGGCACAAGAAAAACAATTGCTCAAAGATGGAAGAACCTGAAATATGTTTGTATATACAGTAGGAATTTGTTTAATGCCTTTGCGTATGTTCTTAGTAATTTGATCCCATGTTGTCTTTTTTTTAAATGTGATTTTTGTGAGAAAATGGTAGTATCACAATGTTTTTTGGTTTTCATATTTAATACAAGTTTAATCTAAGTTCCTCTTTAGATTAAAAAAAACTTAAAATAAAAATGGATCAAAGGACTTATGAGGTGGTTTATATCCATTAATTGTTTTTTTAGTGACCCAAATACTTCTAAATTATGTGCAGTACAGTATGTCTATAACAAAGTTGACAAAAAAAAATATTCCAACACATTCATGTTAATAGCAACTTGGTTTTCCCATCAAGCTGCACCAAGTGCTTTTTCTATATATATATATGAAACCACATTATAATTAAAAATACTGTCTACTATTTTTAACTTTTAAAAAATGCTCAAAATATTGCCAGCAGTTAGCAAAAAGCTGATCGGAGTTAAATTGCATGAGAGGTATCTTTATCTTGTAAATTAACCCAGAAACCAGTTATATTAATGTCCCTTTATATTTCCTTGTCTTTAATTGAAATATGCTCTGCTGTATAATCAAAAATTAACCTTCCTAGAAAATAAGCCAATCACTAAGCTACACTTGTAGTTTTCAATTTAGATCTTGACACTAAATACCTTAACTGAGAAACTACATTTCTTACTGTCCCACTAACTCAAGAAATGTTACGTTGAAAGGTATTGATGACATCCAGCAACCTTATTTAGTGCCTCTCTTGCAGAAAATGCCCAGCTATTTACATTGGTGAGACAGGAAGGAAACTGGGAGACCACTGTAGGGAACATGTCAGGGCTGTGAGGATCAAAGATCTCTCCAAACCCATAGTTTCTATTTCACTTGCAACGGCTATGATCATACTGATATCTCCAATTGCACCCTCACAGAGTTTCGGAATTCCTATTGCAGAAAAACATCCACAACCAAAAGTATCCTGAAGCTAGGATCACACCTTCTCCCTTCTCTCAACAACAGACTCACTTCCTTCTAATCCTCTTTATTCATTTGCAGGTTTTGACTTCACACCGCCTGAGTGTCGATACTGCTTCTCTCTTCCTCCTGCCTCCTCTCCACTCCTGGCTTTTATTCTTCCATGCTTTATTAACTGCTGGTTTTCCTCTCTCCTTCATATCTGAAGAAGGACCCACAGCCAAAATGTTTTGTCTCTTTTTTTTCAGCATGAGATAAACCTTTGCTTGTTCCTTTGCAGTCTATGCATGCTGATGCAACCACCTATTTGAATGTACAGTATACAAAAGGCGTTACATATGGTTCTTTATACTAATTAATTTACACAAAGGCAAGTGTGCTGTTTTTTTTTGTTAATGAAAATGGAACTTTGCAAGGGGCAATATTATTGTGTATATACTGCACATATTTTGCTAAAATATTGAGACAATATTATTTACACAATAATGATTGCATTTAAATGCAGTTATCTAATTTCAAAGTAATAATTATTATGTTTAAATGCAAAACACACAAGTTATTAGAGGTACAGTATGTACAAACGAGACAATTTAGAGGCCTAACATTTTACTCACCCAAAAAACCCCCAGATTTCTACTAAGTATTAATAAACATTTAATGCTGTACCAAAATTGTTCTGTCAACCCCATACAGCTGCAGTACTTTAAGGATTCACTACGTCACCTGGCATGTTCACAGATTTGTGCAGTCCTGTATCACATTAATAATAAAAAACAAAAAAGCAAAGATGCAATGCACTTCCTGACGCTGTGGCATAATAAACTGACACCTTGCACATTCAAAATGGCTGCATCTGTAATGTATAAAATGAAATGTATAATACGATGATTGGTCCAGCAGTCCTTTTTACTGTCATTGTTCTGGTGATGTGGACTTATTTGTAATTCTAAGCACAATGAGTTAGGTGCCAATGTGTGCCAATCATGGATGCTACCAACATGTTTTATGTCTGGATTTTTGGGAAATGGGGTATTGATGATGATGAATCTATGCTCTGTGCATTTGGTAAAGAAGAATGCTCCTTCCTTGGATAGTGTTTATGGAACCTTTTTATCCTGCTCCTGAAAGATGGGTGAGCAAAATGTATCCTAAAATACAACATCTTCTCAGTTGAAGTTACAGCTGCTGACATACATTTCTGCAAGATATCTTTTATTGTACTGTATGTCAGCTTCAACACAATCTTGACAAAATAAGATTTATCTGTGATTAGAGCTACAGTACTACAGCCTTTGAGATATCCTAGATGGAGAATCTAGGTGGAACAGAAAAAATACATGTTTTGTCTTTGGGGTGGTAATTGCCAAAACCCTAATTGCTGGGCATAAATAAGGAATTCTACCAAGCCTTCACAGTAACCAAAGTGACTTATTGCCCAGATTTCACAGCAAGGACAAGAAGGTTAGCTTTGGAACCCAGAGATGTGACTATGTCCTTTCTTGGAATACAGAGAAAACCCTGCTAAAACTAACATGGTTTTATGAAATAATCTTTCCCAGATTTTAAGTGCATTTATATGACCAGTGCAGTAAGACATTTTCATCCAAAAAGGAAGAAAACAGACATGTAGAAAAACTTTCATTTAAAAATGTAGCAGTAAATCTGCTCAGGTGACCACTTTTTGTCTCTGATCATCAAGAGAAACAAACACCAATAAACATATCTTGAAACAGCAATAAACACTGAACATGTGGAAGAAATAATGAGGTGATGCTATTGTCAGATTTACAGTGGCACTTCAGTACAATACATAATATAAACAGCCACTCTGTAATGATAAGAAAAACAAGATATATAATGAAATGCCTGTCAAAATATGAATTTTGTCTTATTGATAACATGGGACAAATTACTAAAGCAAGGTCTTTTCACCAGAGATAGTTTCTCGTCCAAAAGAATGTCATTATCATACCATGCACCTATTACTTGCACGTGCAGAGGCTGACAGAATTGCCATGTTGATACAATTATTACTGTACCTCAATGAAATAGTACAGTATATAATCAGTTCACAAAAAGCCACCTTTACTGTGAAGTCATTTTGCTCCCCCAAAATAAGCACTTTTTGAGGGTACCATGTTTCCGCTAACTTGGCACTTATGCCTTTCACACATTATGCTGCAAAGAACAGTGTAGGTATATAGCAAGTCATTCTAAATTCTCCAATTATTTTCACTGGTGTCTCTTCCAGATTAGTTACTTTAAAGACTGCTTCCCAGGATGTAAAAGACAACCTGTCATGTGCACGCATAGGATTAGTCACAATATTGATAACAGAGGATCTAGATAAAGACATAAAGGTAATTTCATACTAGTGAATAAGCCATGACATTTAATAATGTAGATAAATACTCTTGCTGTTTTCAATGGACAAGTGATGGACTGTTTCTTATGCATTAAGCTATCAGTGACGGCACATGTGAAACTACAGAAATTTAGCAGAATTTAATGAGCTTCATTATTGATACATTTATGAATTGTATTCCAATGCATTTGGTGCACCACCATTAATTTTAACAATAAGTGCCGTGTAACAATAAATCATATTTCCTGAAATTATGCATATTCAGTCTTAAATACAATTGTGCTTTGATTTGTGTGACATTTTATATTGCCATGCAATATCAAAATCTTGACAACTTTTTTGGTTTCGATTTTAAACTCAGTTACCTTCAAATATTGCTTTTATACTGTCACACCAGATCATGTTCTTTTTTCAGATTATTGGTCATTGCATTTTGAATGTGTAAGATATTCAATATTTGAGCACGTGCCAAATTTAAGTATCCAGATTAAATGCTCAGGAATTATAGACCGATATTGTATTCTGTTGTAGAATTAAAGAGCAGTAGAACTAAACAATTCCACCATCAGATTATGGGGATTAGCAGCTTCCATGTTTTACATTAATAAGTGATAGATACCTGTAAGTACAGAGAAGTAATATTCAGAGGGCTGAAAATGTCATGATGACAGTAATCAATCTGGCTGTTTCGTAGATCTCTAAACTAAACCACAGTGTCTTAATATATGTAGAAATATGAGAAAACAATCTTAAAAAAATCAAACTAAGTATTTAAATCCTGTTAAAATTTGTGTTGGCTAAAATGAGTATGTAAAACACAATCAAAATCATGGTGTCAAACATTAACATAATATTTCTTAATAACATGCACAAATTTGATAAACATAGTTATGTTTTTGCTTACTTGAATCTGAGGGTTTTGCTTGTTGACTGTAATAGACAAAGGTGGACTTGAATCATATTGCAGATTTATGCAATTCCAGGACAAAACTGCATGCCCTACTTTAATGGAATTCTAGGGGGAAAGTATTTACCTTCACCCTTTTTCAATGCCACCATGCCATGGAAGTGAAGCACTAGTTCACTGCATTATAACACTGAATTGAATATCTCCAGTGGCCAGAACAGACTAGCTATTTAAATCCAATTAAACCCTCCTGGGAAGTCTGGAATATTCCAAAACTGATAGATTGGACAGTTCAGAAAACTTAATTTAACCGGAAACCCTTCTGCAACACATACCAGAAGTTTATACTAGATATCCAGCTTTTTTTCTACAAGTACCAATAAGAGAGTCCAGGCTGGAACTACTGCTAAAGATTAGACTCTATACTAATTATATATTTTGTCCACTGCAAATTTATTTGCAGGCAAAATCTTTTCAATAATGCATATGGTAAGAATATAAAGATGATCAATTACCCAAAGCACTGTCATTTGTTAAGTTGCTCCTATTTCATTCTTATATAAAAAGTTAACATGCACATGCATGCATAACATATCACTCAAAATATGTATTTTAATACTGTAACAGCAAGTTATAATTAGATAAATAATTGTTGAAATGTTCTGTCATGTCTTTGTAATGCAGAAATGCTGGTTATGGTACAGTACATTACTTTTTTGTTGTTATTATTATAGTGAGAATAGAAAACATCAGACAGAGCTTAAGAACATTTTCAGATTACATATAAAACCATGTTTTAACTTTCAATGTTTTAAAGCATTATTAATGTACTGTATAACAAAAAGTCAAACATATTTCTGAAATTCTGTGTTCTATGCTAAATATTATTATATATTATATATATATATTATATATATTACAAATAATTTACAATAATATCTTATGTTGAAGTACTTTAAATGTTGTAAAAACACTCTTACTCTTCACCTTCACACATCAAAATTCACCTACAGCATACCATGACATATTTTAAAGAGTATCAAGTTCCTTTTAGGTAAAACGTACGGTATGCTGTTTCAAATATGAGTTCATAATATTACCTTCACTAGATCCCAACCCAAAAAAAACCTAACCAGAATTATGTTGCCTAAAAAAACATTGTATTACTACTGTTATAGAGTATCAGTAAATAACTAACAATGTTGTTTGTTCAACTAATGAATTTTTACTGACAATCAGAAAATAAGTGATTTTTAATAAATATTCCTATATATTTTTAGTGCCCAGCAGCTAATTATGTTGCTATTACAGATAAAACCCTATGATCTTTTTTTAAAGAAATTATTCATATTTTAATTTCAGTTCACTTTCATAAATAGTGCACCAATGCATTACTTTGGAAATTATTTTTTCATACAACTTTTTTGCACTGTATAATTCTAAAGACTTGCCAAAAAGTGTTTTGATATTTACAACTCTTACAAACCCTGGTGCTGAAGGAGTTATTCTATTGTTCTGTTCAAGTTTCCCTTGAGACTGCAGTAAGTAAAGGCTGTTCTTAATTAGGTAAGCTCGACCCAGCCATTAATGCTGCATCCATATAAAAGAATGTGCTTTAAATATTAAACTGCTGTTTGAAACAGTAACAGAATCTTCCTTATGAAACTTACTGATACAAATTGGAACTTTCAAACTCAGAATGTGTTTGATGCAATAGGATAAACTAAGAAACCTTCTGTAAGTAATGCCCTACTCCCTTTACAAAATATATTCTTACGGCTGTACTTAATTTTTGTCCTCCTCCATTATTTAAATATAACATAAAAATTAAATATAAGGTTAAATTTAACTTCAAAATAACTCTGCCATACACATTATAAGCAATGATTTGAAAGCTTCAAATGTTTCAAATGTTTTGTTGTACATTTTTAAAGGAAGAACCATTG
Organism: Atractosteus spatula; assembly: GCF_055471065.1. NCBI lineage: Eukaryota > Metazoa > Chordata > Actinopteri > Semionotiformes > Lepisosteidae > Atractosteus > Atractosteus spatula. Next base: position 24,249,799 of record NC_142720.1, on the reverse strand, counting down.
TTTCTTAAGGGTAGAAAAATGAAAAGAAATTCATACCTTATACTAAGACCTACTTAATCTTCTCATCAGATAATAGGTTTGTACTGACCCATTTTTAAAGGTGATGTACTTCTTTTGATAATTCTCCATTAAGTGAAATGTTACCAGTGAAATCAGATGATATTGAATATTCCAAGGTCTGTAAAAGTTATGGAAAAAATATTTCTGTATTAACAAGAGAAACATTTACAGATGATATATCCATACATTTCTGCATCGCCCTATAGCATGGTTTTAAATAGGACATGAATCACCTACTAAACTCTTGTGTGCTTGACAATAACCCGAAATCGAGCTAATCTCTGACACAGCAGGTTTTTGATAGCTCTGTAAAAACTGAACATCATTGCTTCAGGCAAGGTGACAGGGATAATCACCTGCTATAATTCATGTTTAATATCTAAATGTCAGAAAGGAATAGTGTACCGTCCTTGCTCCAAACCCTATTCTTTGCACTCTGCTCTCATCAGCAATAGATATAGCAGATGATATGAGGACCTGTGACATAGGCCGTCAGAACATCAAAAACATGAAAAGCAAAGCAGAAAAAAATAAAAGTTGAACAATAATGCTTTGCTCACCAGAGCTTTTGTCTTTTTTATGACTACAGATGGAATGCAAACAGTTATGATGTCCCGTTTATTCATGAGTTTCATTATACTCAAGTAATGCCAAGTAGTTCTTGCCGAGTTTTTTTGAAAGCCTTTTCAATTAAACTGACAAAGGAGAAAACAGTCTTATTGCAAGGTTTATTGTGTGCTATCAAATCATAAAAGAGTCATGGCTGAGACTGAATGTTATTGTCTTTTAATTACTTTCAGATCAAATAAGCATTGAAAGTATTTGTTGGAAGTAGTTTTAAACAGAGGACTCTGGGCTGCATCTGTGTTTGAAGTTATTCTCTGATTGTTTGTTTATTAGTGTATCACCTCCTATCCAGAGCTAAGTTAAAAACACATTTGTCTTTTACATAGTGAACTGCACCAGCTGAGTCTAATAGTGAGCTGCTTCCAAACTAAACTTTTAGCATCCAAATCAAATCCAGGGAAAACATGCGTGTGTTCTTTCCTTATTATCTCTTTTCCTCTCAAGATGGGGATGGGTTGATAATAGTAAAGCCAGTGGACTATGCTTGCCAAACAAACTGCATTGTGCTATAGTGAGCCTTCTAGTGCCACAGGCTCTTCCGGACAATGCATGCTGCAGCCAAAGTATGGCTTTCTGGCACTTGATACTGAGTTTATTTGGAAGCCTCAGATGTTTGAAGCTCTGATGAAATGCATGTCAGTCAAGATACCCTGTAGCATTTCCTAAGCCAGTGTTTGCCATAGATGCACATGAAAGAAAAAGTGGAACTAACTGCAAAAAGGACAGACTGGCCTTTAGCCCAGTTCCCAGTTTCACCTTCAAGGGAGACAGTGATAACAAGTTGCATTATTTTAAGTTTTGTTATAATCCTATTAATACATAAACATTTTATTGAGAAGTGTACAACACTTCAATAACAGAGCATGTGTATTTTTATGCATTTACTGTATTTGATTTCCTCATCTGTATTAAATTCAGGTGATTGTACTTTATCTTTAACCTTTAACTCTTTGTCCCTAAAGTTGTACAGTACCTACTGTACTGTATGTTTTCCCTGGGTGTTTGTGAGTGTGATCTATGATGACCTGATGTTCTATTCACAGTATAGCCCTACCTTGAGCCATATGCTTGTAGGGTAGACTCCAGCTTGCAATGACCCTGTATAATGATGAATGGAAAAGCTAGAATCATTGATTTTATTTTTCACTTATAGTTACACCAAAGCCTATAACAAAGTAAAAAGGCAATGGGTTCAATTGTGCTTCTGTGTACTGTAGAATTATTAAAAACTTTGGCTATTTCTAATGGTAAAATTAGAAAAAACACATTATCAAGATTTCTTCATGATCACTGTTAACCTGTAAGTGACCTAAGTACATGTGAAATTTAACACAGTTATTTGTATTTGGGTATATCCTAAAGCTTGATTTTCCATGACTTGCAAATGCATCTTATAAATCCAGTGTGTGATACTTTGCAGCATTAATCTATTTGGACTGTGTTTGTAATGTGTAAGACCTGTATTATAATGTACAGGAAAGACATACCATTTCAGATAAAATATTGCAGACAAGAATTAAAGATTTATTTGCTAGTTACATTTTAATTCCACTTGATGTTAATCGGCTAATCACTGTAAAAAGATTCTGAATTTTGTGTAAATAAGTGTATGATAAAACAGTAAGGCTAACCCATTCATAAACAAAAGAAAACATTTACAATCTTCATGCATTGTTTCAGATTAAATTAACAAAATTAATGTTAATGTTGTTCTGTGATGCACAGTGTTGTAGTTATACCAATATTTTTTGTGACATTCAACACTCAACCAATAGAGGCTAGCAAAGAAGCAGAACATACAGACAGCTTGCTTAGGCCACCTGCTCAGTATCTCTGCCAAGTCTTGACGGCTATGCATTTTGTAGAGCCCCAGGTCACATTGGGTGGGTTCTGTCCAGTTCTCCCTTCATCAATCCACCAACAGGACGTTTGTTCCTAAAGCAGCCCAAGACATTGGGATGGGCTAAGAGGTAGGTTGTGCAGAAACAGAAAATTGATGTCTGCCATCCCTAGTCACTTGTGCTAAAAGACTTCCCTTTGAGGTGTGTGTGAGGGTTACAACTAAGCAGAGACCTCTGTGGGCAAATGTAAAGAAACAGTAATCTACGATTAATCTAAGAGGTGAATGGGTGGTCCAGGAAAACCATCTTAGTATATCAGTAGTAGGGTTGGATATAACTGAAATAATGATTTCACTCCTTCCAGAGTGTAAGACTGTAAGATCTATCTGCCAACAAAGTATGAGCAATTAGCCAAGCCTTTCAGGTATTATTGTACTTCAGAAGGTGTGGATACAGAGACTCACAGTACATTTTTGCAAAGTAGTTTATGTGTCGATGCGTTAGTGTTGTAAATATTAGTTTGTCTTTTAAGTGGCCCTTCAAACTGTGCCCGAGAAGCAAAGAAACCATGGGATCCACTTGGTCAGTCTTCATCTCTGGCTGTAGGGAATAATGTTATTGGGAAATTTAAATTGATGCAATGGTTAATCTTCCATATTTATTTTATTTTTAGCATATTACACTGCCCACTTATTTTGAAATGGTGTAAAGTAGGTCACGTTAATGTTGGGAAAAAAGTGATCATACAGTATGTCCCAGGACTATCAATTGCTTGACTGACATGTACAGTATGATACAGATCGAGATTAGATTTTGCTACTCACACTGAAGAGTAAATCATACAGTTCAGCATTGTGTGCATAAGGAAAGAAAGAAAAAGGTCACATAACTCAGGAGCAGAATAAGTGCCAGTAAATGTTGATTAAACTTTAAAACTCCCAGCAAATTTATGAGTCCTAATATTTTTGTTTTATAGCTTTTTGAATTTGTACAGACTTTTATGGTTTCAGCCATCTAAGGAAAGCACGTACGGCTTTGGCATCAGACTGTGATTTATGTTTCTTGTTACCTTGACATTTTGGTAACCTCATTCCATCTTGATTGAAATTATAGTCCTCCTCCGTTTTCTGCCTTTTTTTCACTGTCCCTGCGGTGGTACAGGCCTATTGTATTAAAGAAATTAATGAAATGCAAGCTAATTAAGTCTCCCTTTCATTTCTCATTTTACATCACGCATTTCTCTGGATATTTCAATTTTAACATAGAAGCCAAATCATTAAGCTTCAACACAATCATTCCATAAGACCAGGTATTCAATGTAACATGGATTAATAAAATTCGAATACAAATACAAGGTAAATACTTCTAAAATACATGTGACTTTATAGTGTACAGTACATGTAAAATCATGCACATACTGTACTATTACCAACACCAATGTTATTTCAGTAAAATGAGATTTAGGTTTTGCAGTGTGAAAACTATCACAGAAGAGTCTTCTGGATTCCAACCAAGCTATTAATTTCTTAATTGAATCGTCTTGTTTGAATTGTCTTGATTCATTGATATCAGTACCATCTTCTACCACTGATAAAAAATAAAAACTGAAATCTTACAGCTACCTTTGACAAGTCTTGATGACCAATGTCATGTCACGTCACATTAAAATTCTGTAATTCAAGTTGGAAACAAAAAGCTGAGTAATTTCTTATAACAAGCAATGATCCAAACATCTGGAACCATGATATTTCAGACAGTGTTCCTAAGCTGGGAGAGCAGAGAGACTGAAACCTGTCAGCTGCAGTTGATTTAGTAAAGGAACTGTGCCAATAAAGGACATTACATCCACATCAATCCTGCATCTGACAGCCACCAGAGGAAATAGAGAGGCCGGTTGCAGTTGATAAATATTTTAAAACTTTACCCATGGGTTGCAAAAGTAGTTGTGTGACAACATCAAGGACTTGGAAGATCCACTGCATAGTTACTGTACAGTAATTCAAAAGTTTAGGCATTAAACTGAATTACTTTGCTCTGTGGGTTTTATTTTGAAAGCTGAATGTGAAATATATAGGCAAACATGTTAATGTATATTACTGTATAAATAATGTGAATGTAAAAAATGATCCAGTTTATAAAAAAGATAGTAAAATGGATATATCAGAAACCAAATCAAAGTACATGAATAAAATGAGGGTAAGATGACAAATGTGAGGCCATTCAGCTTGTTTAAACCATTTGGTAGACCTCTTTTAAAAATTGCACAGCTGTCAAGACTTCCACTATTTGTTTACACTTGGGATGAAACTGTTGTACTTCAAGACGAATATCATTAAACTGCTGATATTCTTTCTCTGCTGAGTCTATATCTGCCCTATACCTAAAACCTGTCAGCTGCAGTTGATTTAGTAAAGGAACTGTGCCATTCTACATCTGCTCACAGTGTTTTTGTTACACATCTGTTCTTGTACATATATTGAATTAATAGTTCATTGTATTTTAGGGCATATGTTATAGGTGGACAATAAGTATACTACATTTCACAAAAAATATACAATCTGATCAGGCAAATCAAAATAGGTTCTAAATAATTCCTTGCATCTCTGTAGCATGTCACCTCAGGATTATTTATGTACTGGCAATATTTTTAATGAAAACAATAAACCTATTTATATACACAAAATCAATGACATTTGAGCCTAGGTAGTTGGGTATACCAACCTGGGTAACACATACTGTAGATTAATATCTGTAAACAATATCCATTTTCTAATACAGTGGTGTGAAAAAGTGTTTGCCCCCTTCCTGATTTCTTATTTTTTTGCATGTTTGTCACACTGAAATGTTTCAGATCATCAAACAAATTGAAATATTAGACAAAGATAACACAAGTAAACACAAAATGCAGTTTTTAAATGAAGGTTTTTTTTATTAAGGGGAAAAAAATCCAAACCTACATGGCCCTGTGTGAAAAAGTGATTGCCCCCTAAACCTAATAACTGGTTGGGCCACCGTTAGCAGCAACAACTGCAATCAAGCGTTTGCGATAACTGGCAATGAGTCTTTTACAGTGCTGTGGAGGAATTTTGGCCCACTCATCTTTGCAGAATTGTTGTAATTCAGCTACATTGGAGGGTTTTCGAGCCTTAACCGCTTTTTTAAGGTCATGCCACAACATCTCAATCGAATTCAGGTCAGGACTTTGACTAGGCCACTCCAAAGTCTTCATTTTGTTTTTCTTAAGCCATTCAGAGGTGGACTTGCTGGTGTGTTTTGGATCATTGTCCTGCTGCAGAACCCAGGTGCGCTTCAGCTTGAGGTCACGAACAGATGGCCGGACATTCTCCTTCAGGATTTTTTGGTAGACAGCAGAATTCATGGTTCCATTTACCACAGCAAGTCTTCCAGGTCCTGAAGCAGCAAAACAGCCCCAGACCATCACACTACCACCATCTTTTTTACTGTTGGTATGATGTTCCTTTTCTGAAATGCTGTGTTACTTTTACGCCAGATGTAATGGGACACATACCTTCCAAAAAGTTCAACTTTTGTCTCGTCAGTCCACAGAGTATTTTCCCAAAAGTCTTGGGGATCATCAAGATGTTTTCTGGCAAAACTGAGACGAGCCTTTATGTTCTTTTTGCTCAGCAGTGGTTTTCGTCTTGGAACTCTGCCATGCAGGCCATTTTTGCCCAGTCTCTTTCTTATGGTGGAGTCATGAACACTGACCTTAACTGAGGCAAGTGAAGCCTGCAGTTTTTTCAAAAGGTTTTTTTGTGACCTCTTGGATGAGTCGTCGCTGCGCTCTTGGAGTAATTTTGGTCAGCCGGCCACTCCTGGGAAGGTTCACCACTGTTCCATGTTTTCGCCATTTGTGGATAATGGCTCTCACTGTGGTTCGCTGGAGTCCCAAAGCTTTAGAAATGGCTTTATAACCTTTTCCAGACTGATAAATCTCAATTACTCTGTTTCTAATTTGTTCCTGAATTTGTTTGGATCGCAGCATGATGTCTAGCTTTTGAGGATCTTTTGGTCTACTTCACTTTGTCAGGCAGGTCCTATTTAAGTGATTTCTTGATTGAGAACAGGTGTGGCAGTAATCAGGCCTGGGTGTGGCTAGAGAAATTGAACTCAGCTTTCCAAAGATGTGATAAACCACAGTTGATTTATGTTTTAACAGGGGGGGCAATCACTTTTTCACACAGGGCCATGTAGGTTTGGATTTTTTTTTCCCCTTAATAATAAAAACCTTCATTTAAAAACTGCATTTTGTGTTTACTTGTGTTATCTTTGTCTAATATTTCAATTTGTTTGATGATCTGAAACATTTCAGTGTGACAAACATGCAAAAAAATAAGAAATTAGGAAGGGGGCAAACACTTTTTCACACCACTGTAACTAGGGTGAAAGCTTTATCTAACTGGCTGCACATTGGTGGTGGTGGAGGGGAGTTCCCATTACCTAAAAAACGCTTTAAGTGGAGCATCCAGAAAAGCACTATACTGTATACAGTAAGTATAAGGAATTATGTTTTCGTCTTCTTTTCTTCTTCTCCTTCTTCTTCTTATTCTTATTTCATACTTAAATAGTGTCATCAGTTGAAAGGTGTTAATGTAAAGAAGGTTGCATGTTTTTGTTTACAAAGGCCTGATGTCCACTTAAGGTTTTCCAAAATGAATAAATATTTCCACACATTATCAAAAAACCTCTTATTCCTGATAATGATTGCGGTCATCAGAAGCCAATCTTGGAAGAATAGAGCACCAGGCAGCACTACACCCTGAACATTATAGCATGTACTGTACTTACTTGTAAAGGTGTAGTGGCCAGGGTCTGAAGGTGACTAGCAGTGTCAGGCAAATAGCAGGTAAAGTGCAAGCCAAAGCACTGAAGCAAGCAGGCAACAATAAAATCCAAATTCGTAATCAAAGACAAGCCAGGGTTTGAAACCAGGTTAGCCAAAGAATGCGGTTCCAAGGTTTTCCAAAATGATTCTAAAAACAAAACAACAGAAATTCCTAAAACAAAATAGAGGGAGAAAAGAAAAAGCTGACAAAATATAGAAGCGAAGTACAGGAAGAATCCAAAAACAAAGGTAATTAAAGCGCGGACATGACATGACAAGACATGAAAACAAGAAACAAGTGGAACTGATCTTCTGCTCACTGAGAGAGGAGGTGACTTATTTTTCTTCTGTAAAGCAGAAGATGAAGACAGGATCCATGGTTTAAAACAAAAAGTCTCACTTTAGACAATATCCTAACCTGTCTAAATACTACCTCTACACTTGCAGCTCCAACGATTAATTCACTGCTACAGTTGATAGAGACAGAAATTCATGATAGAGAGATGTGTATTGGTATTGTAGGATGACATGGAGTGGAAAAGATGAACGACACCAGATTCCCTCTCTTCCAGCACAGTGCAAACAATAGTACCTGATTTACTACATTATCCCTTTCCAATGAGATCTCTACAATGTTAGAATTAACAAACGTACAGTATGTGTGGTATGGAATGCTACACAGACCACAGATTGTTAAGAGAAGTGTTCAACCTGCATTTAATCCTTGTGCAGCGCATGACATCACAAACTTAGCAGAACGTTCTTTAATTTATTAAAATACATTGGTTACTATTATTTTATTTTTTTATTGTTGGAAAGCATTTAGAAAATTCAGGATGCATCTGCACAAGGAGCTTGAAGGACTCTAATATATAGAGTGGCAGTGGTTTGGGCTATTTTTTAAAATACAATCATTAATACTCCATGTGGATGCATTGTTAAAAATGTATTTTGCAAAACACTTAAGAGATATCTTCCCAATGCTTCAGATAGATCCTGAGAAATATTTTTGAAAATATTTCTGAAAACAGAATCACAATCCATAGTACAGGAAAAAAAACACCTAAATGTAGATATTTTTATTCTTGAGAGGTTTCAAGGCGGATGGATCCTTTAGACACATTTGTTGTTGTTGTCATGACAACAGGGATGGGTTTTATTACAATAACTTACCCACATGGCTTAAAAATCACAGGAGATGTCAATGAATGAAGCCTTGTAAAGTTCTTCTCTAAAAATGTGCAAAGATACTATTAGATCTTTAATTTTCACACACTTCAGGAGGTTAATATGTGAAGAGAATTATTAAGCATTATTAGCTAAGAAAATATTTTTTCAGGTTTCAAATTGGGAGGCTTCTTCTAGGTGCATTACTTGACTTCAGGCATGTGACAGAGTGCACAGCATTATGGGATAAATTTAAGAAAGTTTTCTGATCAAGATTTCAGGGAAGAAGCTGAAGTCATTATCCTTTCGAGAAGGAGAGCAGACCCTCTGCTATGATCTCCTACTATGGCTGTACCACAGGGAGCTTCGAGCCTGGTACTTGTGAGTTCTTACTGGATCGGTTTCTGGAAGAGTGTCTGAAAGAGTCTCAGAGAGAGAATTTTTAGGGAAGGGTTTTGAGAAGGATCTTGGGGAGACTTTGTTTTGTTAGCATAGCTGCCCAGATAGTTTTAGAGAGGGACTTTGAAGAAGTTTAGTTCGTAGTTCAAAGAGGAGCTTAAGCTTCTTATTGGTTTGTGTGGCTTTAATTTACTTTGCTTGCACTAGAAAATAAAAACACTGGTTTTGTGAGTTATGAGTCCATTTGTGTGCATTTTAACTTGACCAGCCTATTAAAAACTCACTGTTATGGCACACCAGTATTATGTATGTAGTGTTATCCATATGCATTAAAACAATTAAAACATAAACTCTATTCAATGCTCACACAAAACATAAATGATAAGACAAATGATAAGATTTATCCCAACACACTGGGTCAATTCACACAGCTGCTTACTGATTTGTGGACTATTTAGTACGGAACTATCTACAGATCATCTCCAACTCTGAGCCCAATTGCAATGAAAAACCGTGCTGAAAAAAGGTGGAGACCACCTGAACCAGCGCTCAGTATGGCACTGAGGGCTCAGTATTGTTGTTGATCTAATTAGCAAGAACTGCAAGGGGCTCCGAATCGGAACATTTCTTCTCTACAGATTTGTTCTGATCTATAAATTAATATGTCGGCTAAGTAAATATAGAATTATTATTTTGTCTGCCATGTCTTTATACAGTATATAACTGAATGTCCCTGAATGACCCTGACAATTTAATGTTACTTTTTAATTTAAAAACTGTATTTATGCTAAAATATACCAAATATGAGCTTACATAACCGCTAATGTGATATTCAATTGCAATTAATCACAAAACAAAAGAGTACAGCTTCTGGGGTTCAGATTTTGAACATGTATTATAGCATTTTTTATTATTATTGATGATTTAAATGGTTAAATCATGTAGATTTATACAGAGATCCTTCCAACAAATAACCAATCAGATTGCTTATCAGTTTTATATATAGGCACTGTTTGTGTATGCTAATGTATGATGCACTTTGAGGGGTTACATTTGTTGTATTTCATCTAAGGTTTTTTTTTTAATTTGTGACTTAAATAAGTAACTTACAGGTATGTTGAACAATGACTGACAAAGGCATGTATTGTACTACATTTTCCTTACAAGTTTATCAATCATTACAAAATGCACCAGCTAATGTCCAATAGTGTTAGCCATTTTATTAAACAGGAATAGCATTAATATAAGGTGCTGAGACATCTACAAGTAAATACAGTATATACTGTATATATGTATAATTTTCTGAACAATGCATGCATAAATTGCATAGTGACAATATTATTTATACAGACAGCAGCCCTATCACCCTGCAACTTGCAACTGGCAGCCCACTGAAACTAAGCAGGTGTGATCCTGGCCAGTACCTGGATGGGGAGACCACCTGGGAAAGCTAAGGTTGCTGCTGGAAGAGGTGTTAGTGGGGCCAAGTAGGGGGCACTCACCCTGTGGTCTGTGTGGGTCCTAATGCCCCAGTATAGGAATGGGGACACTATAGTGTAAAAAGACACCATACTTCGGATGAAATGTAAAACCGAGGTCCTGACTCTCTGTGGTCATTAAAAATCCCCAGGGAATTTCTTGAAAAGCATAGAGGTGTTACCCTGGCATCCTGGCCAAATTTCCCATTGGCCTTTACCAACCATGACCTCCTAATAATCCCCATCTCTGAACTGGCTTCATCACTCTGTTCTCCTCCCCACTGAGATCTGGTGTGTGGGGAGCGTTCTGGTGCATTATGGTTGCCATTGCATCATACAGGTGGGGCTGCACACTGGTAGGGGCGGAGGGGATGTAAAGTGCTTTGAGTATAGTGTCCAGAAAAGCACTTTATAGATGTAAGGAATTATTATTATTATAATTATTATTATTATTATTATTATTATATATACATTTCCGATATATTCAGGAACATTATAAAGACCCAGTGTTCCTTTTAGTATGCTACAGTACTAAGATGCTTAAACCATATGAAAAGGTGGTTTAAGTTAGTTTCCCTACAAAAGTAAGGTCATTGTAAACATTGTCCAGATTGCAGTTTATGATGTGTTGAACTGTGAGATGAGCAGACAATTTGTTTGTAATGGTCAATCTCACTTATTTCCAAATGTTCAGTATAGTTTTACTTAGTAGTTCAGGTGGGTAGCTGCGTCAGCATGCGTAGGCTCCAAAGGAACAAGTAATAGGTTTATTCCATGCTGAAAAAAAGAAGAAAGACAACACAACGTTTCGGCCGTGGAGCCTTCTTCAGGTGTGAGAGAGACAGGGCAGTAGGCAAAGGTAAAGTAGCGGGAGAACAAAGGTTGGGAGGGAGGAGGAGTGAGAGGCGGGAGTAGGGGACAGAAAGAGAGGCCAATCAAGAGGTGTGAAGTCAGAATGGGTGCAAAGAGGTGTGAAATGAAACTTCCAATGAATGGAGAAAATTTAAAAGAACATTAGTCTGTCGTTAAGGGAAGGGAGAATGTGTGATCCTAGCTGCAGAATAATTTTAGTTTCGGTGGTCTTTCTGATGTATGAGTTCGGAAAACCGTCTGTGTTCTCAAAGAGAGATTAGAGTGGTCGTGGCCGTCAGAGGTGAAATGAGAAACAATGGGCTTGGAGAGATCTTTAATCTTCACAGCCCTGATGTGTTCTCTGAAGCGGTCTCCGAGTCTCCTTCCTGTTTCTCCAATGTAGATGGCTGGGTAGTTTTACTTAGTGGCTAGTTTTACTCACTAGTTTTACTTAGTGGCTTAAAGACCAGATTATTTTAAATTGAGGGTAACGATCAGGAAAAGACGTCATGGAACTGTGTCAGAAGTCTTTATGTGATGCTGTCTTTACCCATCTCTATTTGCAAAAAAATAATTCTTTCTCACGGTGCCATCTTCAGCCAGCACTATTTTCCAAAAGAGATTTATTAGAGTAATTCCTCTCCAGTACAGTATATCAGCTCATAAACTGGTTTGCCTTTGCAGGAGCTAAAATTTTATGCTGCTTCATGAGTTTGAGGGCTCCTGTGTATAACTGGGATTCCCATGCAGGAAATTTCTTTTATTGATTCCACACACGGAAAGTTCTGTACAAAATTGCTCCTGTTATGTTTTCAGTCAGGTTTCTGAGGCTGTCTGTTCTCGTATGAATTATCACTTCCTCATGCACCTGTCCTGGCACAGATGTCACCAACAGCCTTGGTTACTTCTCTACCATTATTGACACTCCATTTGAACACATAATGATGGGCTTAGTTGCTCCATTAAACAGGTATGCTAGAGGCCATGAACCATTGCTTTAACACTGAATATGCATCAAGATACCAGTATGGAACCTTGGAAGATCAAAAACTATGGCGTCTAATGGTGCAAATCTTTATAAATTGATACGAATAAAGATTAAAGAAAATTAAGAATGGACACATGAACCACATCAAAAAGCATATGAGTGAGCAAAAGCAACAATGAAGACTAAACCAAAATGTAGTATTTACCACATTTTGCTGATTTGCACAAAAACGAAATTAATGAACCAATCAAAATGTCCGACAGTGTATCAGTAGTTACGGATGAATATGCTGTGCATATGCAAAAGATCACTGTCCTGCACATTTTGTTTCACAAGGACAATCAAGCAGTGTTATTTATAACAAAGACATTCTAGCAAAATATCTGGTCTCCGTGAATTACTCCTCAATGCCACAGGGCAACATGACATGTTCGAACACATTTGAAGTGAACTTTAAATTCTTAGTATATTTGTCTTGATAATACTAGTTACATGATTAAAGAATACAATGACATTCTTGGAGGCTTGTTGCCAAATTCAGAATATGTATATATATTCAGTAACTAGTGTCAACATAGTCACACTTGCAAGTAATATGTGTGTGTATTTTCTAAAAGCAGACAAGCTTGCTGCAACCATGAAATGTTTTAAACATTCTCCAAACAAGAAAATATTTTTCTGAGTGATGCAATCAAATAAAAAGGCTGTTCTCTACCCATACAGCTGCCTCCTGCCTCCTGAGCCATGAACATTGGTATTCTGCTGCAGTATATCATTTCAGATACATTAGTTTTTACTCATGCTTTGTAGAAATTGATATTTCACTGAATACAGCAGTGTTAAAGGAACTGAATGCATTGGTGAAGGATGTATAACACCTCTCCAATTTTTAATTTATTTCCACACTGTGATACTATTGACTAAAATGGACACATGAACAAGTGTCAATAGCTATATACTGTATATAACACCCCTCTAAAAGTATCAGGCCAGAGGAGTCTAAACTAGGATTTTCACAATAATCACAATAATAATAGAAACCATTACTCATGAAAATAAAAAAAAAACATGACTGATATGAAGAACTCCTGAGTATTTTAAATTTAACAGTGTCAATTCAGTACTACTCTCCTGAGTGCATTAAATAAACTGATAGTGTTAAACCTCTATTGAAGGAGAAAATGTATTAGGACACTTGACTGACAGGTCTGTGTGTTGATACTGTATGATACACAGTTAGCAGCGAAACGTCTCTGAAAAAAGTTTGGAGCAAATTATTGTTATTGTTTCCCAAAGCATAAAATGTCTAACACAATCAAAGCCACTGACAAAAGCTCTTGCACAAATAATTTCTTGAATAATGTATCTTCTTAGTCAAATTTTCAATGAGCTGAAAATTACTGAGACGTGGTCCTGAATTGAGGGTGCACTTCAGGCTAGTATAGGGTTAGGGTTAAAAGAACCCTGAAATGCTGACTCAGTTAAACATCTAGTTGCACATTAAATGAAAAAAAGAGAGTGTACCCTGTAGAACAGGTTTTCTTAAAACTTTTGATCTGACTCTGTTTTGCAATACTGAACAGTGCAGTATACAATATACTGTAAGCAGGCAAAAGTTTCCGAAAAAAAGTTAAAGATAGAAGCAAATTCTCACTCATCCTAAAGTTCACTTGGGACCCAAAATCTAGCACTGGGTGTAAAACAGGTCTAAGTAGCTTGGGAATCCTAACCCTAACCCTAACTGGGGTTTCAACAGAGCAATCCTGCAATTTGTCTCTGAAGCCTTGTAGTCATCCGATTTAAAAATGTTCCTCAAATAAAAATATAAGAGTCTAAAACAATCAAAACCACTGAAAAAAAGCTCTTGGACAACTAACATCAATTAATACTTTAATTTGCTATAATATCCTTTACAACATTTTACCCTTTACAGAATTATATACATGTACAGTAGCAGTTAACAATATAGCTAATCACTCCAAGATTCTGATAACCCTATTTAAATAATGTGCTGTTTTTTTTTTGCTTTTCAGCAAAAAAATAATCTCTGTTTTTAATTTGTCTCCTGTTTATTTCACACAATGATGGTGGCTGTGCTTGGAGTCCACAGGTGTAATCTGGTTAAACTGAAGAGATACATAATATTTATAAAAAGTAAATCACAGAGAAGGCATATTACTCAAATACTACTAGAGCTCTAAAACAATTAATCAGAGGAGATTATTCAGTCTCGTCAAATCTGATTGGTAGTAAAATATACAATGGTGTTTTGCAAGATTCATTTTCACACTCTTATAGGTAAATTAAATGTGCTTTATTAAAAATATTGCTTTGAGCATTCTCAATCAAGAAATAATTACCATATATTAATGGAGTTTGCAGATTTTGTAGCACTCCAGCTGTTGAGTAAATGTCACAATTGGAAGCTGAGATGTCTTTTGGATATAATTGACACTTGCACAGTAGGAAGCATTTCCTCTTCTTCTTTAGTGCATCACAATGCAGTCTGTGGGTAGTGCTCTTTGCTCACACAGTGCTAGGGCCTAACATTTAATTTTAAGAGCAATTTTAGAAATAAACACACCTATCTAAAGAAACAGCTTCATTAAAAAAATTTCATCAAAAATGTGAAGAAGCAATTTGTCTAATCTAACCTGCCCAAGAATTTCATCTAGCCAGTTCTTCAAAGGAAGCTTCAATTGTGTGGCAGAAAAGCTTATTCCAGGTGCCGTCAACACATTTACAGAGGAAATACTCTGTAACCATGTGAAGTCACACTTCCTGAGAAAAACGTTTTAGGTGCGCTCGACTACCACGTCACAAAGAGTTAGAAAATGTTATTTCGTGCACACGAATTAAAGAAAACAAGGGAACGATTTAGTCATTTTGTGGGCATGAATTGTAAATCGTTCCCTCAATATAACTCTTTTTCCCTATTGATGGCCCCTTCTGGGCTCCATAAGTTACAAACGTCCTGTCTTATGGATTTCCAGAGAACATTTTTAATTTGGGTCCCACATCTTCTAGTACAAAACAAGGTCAAAAGCTTAAAAATACCTCCACAGACCACAAAACACCTGCCCAAAACACCTCCACAGACATATACTGTATGCCCACAGTATGCAGAGTGGTTCCACTAGATAAGTGACAGTAATTAGTCCACACATAGCTATTAGACCTACTGTAGCACAGCACTACAGTGCAAAAAAAGATCTATAAATACAATAATCAAAATATATTTCTTAATTTGATCAAATTGTATCTCTTGAGTAACTAAAACACACAGATTTTAAGGCATTAGTGGTGTTCAGAACATTTTTGTACTGTGAGGATGACTGATGGTGACTTAAGGCAAACATTTAATGAAAATATCTAACTCTTACTTTTTGATTGTACTGTTATGTTTATGTAGAGTATTTGTTTTGAAATAGTACTTTTTTCAGCATGCCATTTTTAATTACAAGAACTATTATGTTTTTCTTTCCATTTTTATATGAAGTTGACAACATTGCACCTAACAAAACCTTGCAGTCGTGTAATGCATCACACAATGGACTGTAGGAGATGTGGAATGCATATTAATTCAACAACAGTTAAAAGTCAAACAGCTGCACTGAGTTTTTAAAAATTAGACAGGAAATATATAATGCTTAACATTCTTTGTTAAACAAATGTAAATGATTAATATAAATAAAAAAACAATACTCTATATTTAGTTCAGTTTATCCCAAAACTTTTAATTATTAAAAAAATCATGAAAAAATAAATGCTTATACTCCAATGTTAGGTGGAAAGTTATATTTCACTAATGTTGAATTGTTCAGATGAATTTCATTATAAATGTTTCGAAGATCATGCCTGCCAGCTCATAAACAAAACATTATGAGATATTTCACTATCTCTATTCATTTTCAAAAATAAAAAGCTTGAGTGCATTTTTGTGTCTTTTGTTCTGTATTTCCCCTTGGGCTGTTTTATGTGGTTCTTAATTATTCTGCTCTGTACAGGATCTGCAGTTTTGGACTACGAAAGGTTTAATTCTATCCTCCTGTAAACTACAACACCTGTAAACTGTCAATGTAGGACAGTACTAATGTTGTCTCCTGAATGACTGCCTTAGAGAAAGCCATGAAACATTAGCAACATTTGCAAAAAGAAATAGTTTTGTAACAGTTAAGCCATTTAAAACACTACCAGGATAATTCAAAATACCTTCCATGAGCCCAGATGGTGACTGAAAGCAGAGGAGAGGATGAAAATAAAAGTGTATAGTTATTGCTGCTCTATCATAATGAAACTGCTACCTTATCTCAGGACATACATTATTAAAAGTCCTCCCCACCAATACCGGAAGAAAAGTGAAATTATACTTTTTCATTTATTCTGGAACCCATATGTCAAAGATCTCTAATTCAGTACATACCTGTAATGATAACTGCTAGCACAAATGATAAAATGCAATATACCACATACAGAAAGATAAAATAAGAGCTGGCAGGTACCACCACTACCTTTCATTGGAGTAATTTTGTTCTGTGTGTATTCTCTTGATGAGAAATAATGACATTTTTGAAGTACAGTTTGAAGATGATGTATCTTCTACAACAGAGAAACATTTAGTTGTGGGTAAAACAAAACAAAAGACATGACAATTCGTTGATACTTTCAAGAACTCTTCATGAAAACTATATATATAAGCTGGTCTTTCTGTCTGTATATTAAGTTATTTTGAGGTTAAGAAAAGGAGAGCCTCTTTGCACAGACCATTTAAAATGATCCACATGGTCTTCATTAAAGTGCTTATGTTTTTGTTATTGTTTTTTTCTGTAGTGTGTGTCTTACTTTGAATTTTTCGACCGGTTGCATGTTTTTGGAATATCATTTAGTTTTCCATTTCTAAGCAAATTAATGTCCAGTAAAAAACAAATAAATATTGTTATGTTGCATAAATCAACAGCAAATTCCAAATAAAATAAAGTGAACACAGAGTGAAGACAGAAGGCCATATGTAGGCATTGACTGCACATTCTTCCATGTGGAAATGTCAAACGCGGCAAATCACAAAAATGAGTTGTGAGCTGTCTGGCTCAGTGGGAAGCCTGTAATTCTATTTAAATCTAGTTACTGTACGTCCCTCTGATCTGCCCAGTGGAGAATGCTGCCAAACCACTGAACTGTGAAGGGATGGGTTTCAAAATTCACAGCTGCTTGTATCAAGGTGTAGTGAGGCACACTAGTCTCAGGTGATCGTTCCTCCCTTACCAGTGGGAAAGCAAAGACAAAAGCATGATTTCCTGTGGATTGAGGAGAGTAAATTGTGCAAAATGCTTTGTAGTTCTACAGTGCTGTACCTTGGTGAGCTAAAACAGTTAAAGTGTAAGACTTTTTGTGGCCGAGAGAATATCAGTTCACCACTCTGCTTTATCCTGGCCCAGGTCATGGCTTGACAGAATATTATGCATGAATAAATTAATCAGCTCGTTTGCTCAGTCAGAGTGTGTGTTTTTCTTATTGGTCAAATATTAAATGGGATTAAGGCAATGGTTCTCAAACATTTTGGACCGAGTACCACCCATGATCAAACCAAAGCATCCAAGTACCACCTACAAGTCATCTTCTCATAGGAACCGCAGAAAATCTCAATGAACAACGCACGCACATATAATAAGTATTATAATAATAATAAACTTTATTTGATATAGCGCATTTAAAGGTGGCTTCTTAAAGCGTTTTACAGAATGACAACAGGAACAACAGCAATTAAAAATAATAAAAAAGCACCATTTCAGTGAGAGGGGTGAGTCTGTTTAGTCGAGCAAAGCAGATGTGAATTCATTGGCTGAGACTTGGTACAATTCACAACAGATTCTAACAGATTTTAAATCCTCAGGCATTTTCTTGATGGCCAAGGCCTCACGGTGGATGCTGCAGTGCGTGCACTTCATATCTGGAGCAACTTCTCTAATTTGTGCAACTACACCTCTGTGCTGGCTTGTCATCGCTCTAGCACCGTCAGTACAAACTCCAACGCATTTTATCCAGTCGATGTTATTCTCTTCAATCAATTCATTTGGAAGCTGAAATATGTGCTCTCCTGTAGTTCTTGTTGGTAGCGGCTTACAGAACAGAAAGTCCTCATGGGACAAAAACGAGCAAATTGGCCAAATCAACGACATCTACTGACATCTAATTGCAGTAAAAAGCATCTGCTTGTCTTAATGCGCTCTATCAGCGTACTTTTGACATCATCTGCCATATCAATAATTCTAAGTGACTGTGTCTTTCGAAGTGGGCAGCAGGTCGAGCTGTTTAGCAGCTTTTTCTCCACACATAATACTGTATGTGTCAGCTCTTTTGCCAACAGTAAACAGTTCTTCGCACTTCAATAGTGTGGGGTTTACCTGCTTTAGCAATCCACAAGCTTGCATTTTTCCCCTTTTCCGTTTCAATAGCCTGTCTCAGAAGTTTAAATAAGTTTTCATTTCATGCACGTGGGAGCGAAACACAAAGACGCTTGGTGTATTTTTCTCAAATTAACCTAGAACAGTCCTTAAATATTTTTCTATCATGCTTTCCTGTGCTCACAAGATTGCCAGTTTTCCAAAACCATACACATTCTCCTACCTCCCGACTTGCTGGAGATAACTTTTTTAAATACAATTGACCATTTTCGTTCGTAGCATGCATTCCCATACAATGGTATAGAATTACATAGTAGCTCTTGTGTCTACTCAAGTATTAGCGCACGTTGTATCATAGTACGTACTGTAGGCTGCATATTTGACACAAACTAATTTTATTAAAATATAAAATATGAAAACCAGTCCCAGTTTTTCAGTGCACACAACAAAGTTCCAGGGTCATATGGTGTACCACCTGGCGGCGAACCATAGTTTGAGAACCACAGGTTTAAGATATTATTGATATTGTTATCATGCAAACTTTCTTAAATTTTAAACAGTATCTGGGGATATTGATATACCTTTAAAACCATAGTCTAATTCAAATGCACAGAAGTCACCCAAATTGGAAATATATGAAATTCAGGAAAGCAAATGGTATTACTCAGGTTTATCAATGAAATTGTGTAAACATTGCCTCCTTTTTAGCAATGTTGTTTAAGAGTAAGACATTATTTATAATGCATTGTATTTACTTTCATATCTAAAACCATTTTACCCTGTTTTAAATAAAGTCTGATTTTAGTCTGTGTGTTTATCTTTCTGGCAGATAGTTTTCAATGTGTAAAGGATTTGCATCTGGTTAACTGGTGCTTGGCATCATTGAATATGGCATGTTAAAGTCCTAGCACTCTTCTCTCGCTCCACAGCTTGTATCTGACATGTTCCCAAAATGCACGGCCCACATAGTAAGGTGATAATCAGGTGCCCCTTGGATCTATACCACAGAGCATGCATATCACAGTATAAACCTATCTGCTTGTCATTTACACCTCATAAAAAGAACCAATGTTAAAACTGAAATCCTTGTACAATTTTGTAGCACAATATCAGTTGGGCAGAAATTAAGCAACTAATTAACGTATTTTTACTGTATTTTGCACTGTATACTCCTTTTACACTAAAAATCCCTGACGCACTATAGTACTATAATTGAGGTGCTTGTTCCCATTTCATTTGGGTGATATCTGTTTTCATATGTCACCTTAAATCTCAGGCAGCCTTATTGTTTTGGATTGCTGTCATAATGATTCATTACCGTATTTGTCTCTGCAATATAGTTATTCCTTAGAGGTGTATCCTGACCTTCTGCCTCATATTACTGTTTGCAGAATAATGATCATAGGTTTTAGCTGTATTCTGAAATTCCAATGTGAAGTAAGTTTAGATAGCATTTTTTCTGTTCTAGGACTCTGAGCAACTGATTTAAAACTGCTCTTCAAAATTAACTCCAACCTCAAACAGATTTGCGTAACTGGAGGTTTCCATCGTCCAGTTGAGAGAAAAGTATTGAAGTTGCAAGATAAACTTATAAACTTTTATATTGCTATGGATAAGTATACAGCAATAAAAGTTACTTTTATTTCAGAAAACAAAATCTGCTGTACAGTTATGAAACAATTCTGATCTTATTTATTACAATTATCTCATTTTAAAAAATAATTTACTGTGGTATGTTTTGTAACACCCAAATAAAGTGGTGAATCATACTGAAGCCTAAGGAGAGGTGTGGTAAAATAAGCAAATAAAGTGAATATGAGGGGAAAGATGGAAAATTCTTTATTATTGTAAACTTTCATACTGTCACTTTATATATCTTATCATAAGAGGAGTTTATTAATGAGTTTTATCTTTTCTAGCTAGAAGACCTGGTAGCTTTTATGTAGTACACTATGTGGGTTAGGCATATGCTGGAATAATATATTCCAGTTGCAAATGGTACAAAGTGGTACAGTACTGTATAAAACCAATATTAGAATTTCCTTTAACATCTTGCAAGTGAACAGGTGAACAGTAATATGTTTGTGTTTGTCAGAAAAACTTGTCTTGTATTCATGGTGTTTCACAGTAAAATATCACTGCATTTCTTTATTGAATTCATCTCAATTTCCTAACTAGAAAAATCTTTTTATCCCGCACATTTTCAGAGTGTGGCTAAAGACGGTGTACAGTGCCAACATGATGAAAAGGCTGTAATGAACAGCAGTTTAAGAGACCAGGTGAAGACGGAATTTCAAGAAAACCTACTGTATAGATAAATGTTTGTTTTTCTGTTATAAATTCTCATAAAGAACCCTGAAGGTCGGTATTTTTTTTTCAAATGAAGATTCTATGTGTCCAAAGAATTAGAAATATTGTCTGTGGTAGATCAGAAAGGGCAGTTCATTAATCCCAAGTACCATCTACACTTCTGAAAAAAGCACCTGTTATTTGTGTGTGCTATAGGTCTCCAAGTAATAATTCTATCAAATGCTTAAAGGTTCAAGCACTAAAAAATATCTTCTTTCAGTCCCTTTGCTGCCTTTTGATGCTTTAATCTAAATTCAATAAAGTGATATTTTGAAATGAGGTAGACAGTGTACAGCTATGTATGTATTGAGGATGACCTTTTGATTTTTATATTAAAGAAAATATAAAAACAGACTAACTTGAAAAAATACAATATATAAAGTGTTTAAAAGACACTAAGATCACTTTATTGGCCATATACAATTCCTTGCATTAGGAATTTGTCTTTTCACATCCCCCAACTTGCTCTCCACGAGACACACAGACAGGGAGAGAAGCTTGGGGTCAGAGCGCAGGGTCAGCCATTTATACGGCACCCCTGGAGCAGCTGGGGTTAAGGGCCTTGCTCAGGAGCCCAACGGAGTAGGATTCCTCTGCCGGCCACAGGATATGAACTGGCAACCTTCCAGCCACAGGCGCAGATCCTGTCAAACCCCACACTCTCCCTCGCAACATTCCCAAACCCACTGTTTCACAATCTCATTCCTAATTAATAATAATAATAATAAACTTTATTTTATATAGTGCCTGTAAAGGTGGCTTCTCAAAGCGCTTTACAGGATGACAATAACAATAAATAAGAAGAATATAATTGAACCCATCACATTCTCACAGGTACCAGATTCCACAGATTCTCACTCCCAGACCAATTATCAAACCACACCCCTTTCCTTTCAGTATTTAAATGCTCATTATTGAGAAGACCCATGTAGTATTATCTTGTGTATGTTTCTAACCTTTTTCTACTGATCTCCTGGTTCCTAATCTTTGCTCCTGCCATTTTGACAACGCTCTTTGGATTTCATTTTTCGGATTGTCTTTCTCGGATTTCTCTGGTTACCGGACTTATTGCTTCTCCAATCGACCAAGCCCCCGGATTTCGTGTTTTGGATTATCCCTGTGCTACTCCACATTTTGCAGGATTCTTGGTTACACATAAGGATCCTCCTATTCTTAGCCACAGATCCACAGTACCGCACTGTTTATATACAGCATATACAGTATGCCTGTCTGTTCAGACACAATGTATAACTACACTGTGCATTCTCTCTTTTAAATTATATGACAAGTTTAACAGAATGCTCATATAAACTGAGTCTTTCCCAGAAAAGCATTATTTTGTCAGCAATAAATTCCTAAAGTCTTTTGGGTAGCCAATGTGATGTCCAGTCTATGTAATTTATAACTGTCATCCATATTAAAAGGGAATTTTCAACCATCCAGTAACAATCTATAAACGTCTTTCTAGATAAAGGGACACCTTATTATTCATATTGATTATCTTCCTTTACTTTATCTGGGGGTCCACTGATTGAGCTGTTGCATTCTGTCTAGAAGAAATACTGATTCCAGGATAAAATGAATCAAAGATACCTGCTATGTTACATTCTCACTATAGGTGGGGAAAGGTGAAAGTGGGGAGCTACATATAAGACGGATATAATGAACATGCATACACTGCGGGTTTTTATGTACACTATATACAGTATTTAGAACAAAACAGTTTGACGTGTATTGCTTAGCATCTATTTCAGTTGAACTTTTCTGATGGAGTGCAGGAGGAAATGTATTATGCACATTATCCCCTCACAGTGGAGTAAAGGGTAACTGGGTGTGGGCTTTTATTTTCACTCTCCGTCAATACACATTCCCAACAGCCACTGATGCAGCTTTAGCTTAGGAACTTCAGTCCCAATAAATCCCATAGGACTACTTCCTGGTAGTGATTACATCTTCTGGTTATTAAGTAATACAATTTAATCTGGTCTTTTAAATACAAAAAGTTGTTATATTTAATGTATTTCTATAATTAAAAACTTAAAATAATTGTTTTATAATTAAATTAATATCTATACTATATTGACAGTTTTATTAATTTTGTATTGTATATCACAGTATGTTAAATATTCACTTTACATTCACAATCTCTTAAGCCCATATCAGTTTTTGTGTCAAATCATATGTACATTTATGAAGGGAGACAATAACTTCAGCCCCAACCCCGATCCCCCAAACAGACTAAGAAAGGTGTTATATCCAATCAAAAGGGTGCAGAGTCACCGGGTTCATCACATTTGTAAGTTAATAAGAGGCTATAAACTGCAGCAGCCTTAAGTACTTCTCCTGTGTTGATGTCAGTGGTTGTATAATAAATTGAACTCCAAAAAGATTATCTACAGATCGTCTTCTCTATCTGTTTCTGCTAAATAAGACAAATGGACAAATAGAAAGTCAAATTAGTCAGGATCTCAGAGTTTAATAAGCAAGCACATGGGTCTAGAATATTTTGCATAACAAGGTGCAAGTCAAAGAAACAGACCTTAAGTTTAGATCAGATATCACAATAGATGATATTGGTGATGGCAGTTCATTGCCAGCAATTACTGCTGCACGCTGTATTGCTGTGCATTTGATAAATAAACTTTGATTGACTGATTGAGGTTTCAGAGCTGTTGAGTTTTTATAATTTCCTTGACAGAAGGGTCAAACAGAAGTAGTAAACATGTATGTGTTAACACAAACCCATGTGCTAACACAGCCACTTGCATGAGCAAGATAGATTTCTGCTCAATGAAATAAGCTACAATACAGGAACAAGTAATATGTTTATTTCATGCTGAAAAGAGAAGAAAGGAAACACAACATTTTGAAGAAGCCGAAATGTTGTGTTTCCTTTCTTCTCTTTTCAGCATGGAATAAACCTATTAATTGTTTCTTTGCAGCCTACGCATGCTGGTGCAGCTACCCACCTGAACTACTTAAGCTACAATACAGTCAGGCAGCCAGATTTTAAATTCTACAAGCAAAATTAGCTGTTTAAGTCAAAATCAGCTACTTTGCTAGCAGGGCATGCATGACTTTTTAAAAAAGTACCCCTTTCTATTGTGCAAACTCAACTCAAGGTTTGATTTTTTAAAATAAATTTGAAAACTTTGATGGTGTGCCTCATGGACTAATTCATAACATAAACAAAACAAAACACCTGCTGGGCAGACCATGATCTGACATGCATATCTGAAATACAGAAGGGTTAATAGCTTTGGTTTTAAAAGGTTTCAGATTTGTTTTAACATTTGTACCTGATATAACTGTTAATACAATGGAGAAAATAATTGCGGTTCTACTGTTTATCACCTAATATTGCGATTATTATATATGTGTGTTGTACCAGTGATGTGGTTGTGTGGGCTACTCACAGATTCAGTCTTATTTACTAAACCTACTTTCTTAAACCTAACCCTTCCTCTGCGAGCAGTCATAGCAACCGTAATTTTAATTATTTATTATGTATTAGATACTGTATAATCTTTCTTTGCCATGTAATGGAAAAGCTGCACTTGTAGTTTTTAATTTAGCTTGTTTAAGCATAGTGCCACATTAGTGGTTCAATGGTAGGATTCTTGTCTGCCATGCGGAAGGTTCAATTCCTGCCCAATGTGCAAGTTGTACTTTTTAACAAATTGCCCGTTGAAGGTAATAAAGACTCTAATTATTTAATTATTTATTAAAATAATTTCTCTAATTATCAAATATAATAAATAATATGCTTATTATATGTTTATTATTTTAATATATCACAATATGTTAATTATTAAAATAATATTAAAACCACACTCCACTGCCTGTGGGTCAACACAGTAAAGTGAAAAGTTACCTTGCATACACTGAAAAAAGAGTATTACAAAACCCACTTTGTGTAAAACAGGGATAGATTTCTTTCGCAGTAGGCTGATATCTCTTACATGCTGCATTACACATTTTATTAATGAATGTATAAAAAATGAGTAAAAATCTCATTGTTAAAGCAAAATCTTAGCCTAAAAATGACATTTTTTTCTTCTACAATTTTTTTTTCTTTTAAAATTACATTTTGTTCTACATGAATCCAGAGAAAACTCCAGTAAAAAATGTTTTTCAAGTTGTGCATTTATAAGAGGTCAGTAAGACGCAGTCTTACCTGTTGTGAATCTGGATGCCCTGACAGGCAAATCGAGCAGCCATTCAAAGAATCCTGACCATTCTGAGACTTAGAAGAGGTTTACACATTGCTGTATGGTTACTGCCTGGCTCTATAAGTTGTTCTTTTTGTCTATGCCTGGAAATCAAGTGAAAAGTAAAAAAAGACTTATCTACTTATTCACTTTTCTTATCACCTTGCCTCTTACAAGCTAGAAAAGTTGGTTTTGTAACCTAAAACAACATAAAGTAGTCCCCTAGCACTGCCTGAAGCTCAATAATAAGTTAACTAATAGAACTTTTATTCTTTTTATTATTTTATTTATTTTATTTTAGAAGATAACCATTTCAGGATCTGGCTTTACAAAACCTCAGGCAGATTTTATTTGTCTTTGTTCCATCAGTCTCATATTTCTAGCCAAAATAGAAGACGTAATGAAGATATACTGGGCATTTCTTATGTTAGTTTTTGAAAAACTGACTTTTGAAAACAGAAAATGAAAAACTTTTTTTCCCTTTTCTTTTGCATAGTTCTTTCTAGCGTCTGTTTCATACCTGAAGCCCAAGGGGTTAGCTTCAATTTAAGCCATGAACCAGGCCTCTACGGTCTATACTTACAAAGTTATTACAAAATGTTTAAGGAGACATCATTCCAGGCGGAAATTGCCTCTGGATGTCTGTAACACATGGTATATTAAATTAATAAAAAAAGAGTGAACCACTGTAGTGTAGAGTTAGCAAACGTGAAAATACTGCCATAGTAAAAAAGATGGTAGAACTGTTTTTTTTAACCACCAGGCCCACCAAGATTTAATTCCAAGATTTAACAAAGATTTAAGATTAATGATAGTATGAAACCAAACCAAAAATGTGTTTACATCTCCCTTGAATCCCCTTCATCCTCCTCCCCCCTTCATAAACATTTTCTCCATTGAATTCTTTAACTCAGTTTCTTGCTGTGGTTATTTTGGGAACGATGTAACGTACTCATTTGAACTCTTTTCCCATGAACACACAATTTGAACATGCAATGCAATGTTCAAATTAACAAAAAATAAAGAACATACAGTATACTTGAACAAGCATTAATTCTTTAACAAGTAATATACAGTATAATGTACCAAGGCTGGGTGGCACCTGCATGACCCAAGGATGCAGACTTCTGGGGGATGTAGTTTTTCATGCGGTTATACAGTACATCATTGTTTTCCCAATGTCTACTGGGTTTCTCTTGTGTAATTTTGAAAGTTTCTGCTCCCTCTCTAATCAATTAACTTCAATGTTACAATACATATTCCCCCAAATCTGAAAATGTGTTCTTCTTCAAAGGTTTCTGCACAAAAAAACCCTAGGCAGGCCTGAAATGCAGTTATTTAAATACCATTTCAACATCCTTTTGCAACTTTGCAACACTAAAATGTGTAAATAGAAAATACATGAAGAACAGTGAAGTACAGGTAATGTATTTAGTAATGATTAGCTTCCTCATTCAGCCCAGAATTTGCACTTAGAACATGTTAATTATGTAATTAGCAAAGGCACATAATGTGAAAAAACAAATGGTTTGGGTTTTTAATTAATTTCTTTGAAACTATTTTTGTTAATGGCAAGAAAGAATAAGAATTTAGGCTCATACCTTTATACGGTCTGAAATGTGCATTTCATTAAAAATGAATGAGGTCTAGTCACTAGACCTCTCTGATGAACCAGATTTCAACCGACTGTTGACTAACGAGGGCATGGTAAATTGATCCTTAGCAGCTTGCATGAAGTCTCCAGCAGATTCCTATACACATCACTGCTCCTGGCTACAATGAGAAACTTTCATTTGAATTCTAAAAGACTATAAAAATAACTGCTTGTGCAGTTTGGCACTTTTGGCAGCATTTCATTTTGGTGGGAGTCAAATGTTAAAGTTATGTAAGCATTCTAATACATGATTGTATACAAGATAAAATATTGTGTCACACAATATAATTATTATACCTCTTTAGGTACAACAGACCCTTATAGATTTAAAGAAACAAAACAAAATTTTAATTTTAAAACACTTTCAATTTGGAAAAACAAACCAATACATACACTGTATTTTTAGTTTAGTAGTTTAATAATCAGAAACATAAACTCTGATGGAAAGATAGATACACCAAAGTACTGGCAGATATTAGTTAAACCTGGGACAAAAATTCACCTTTTAGAAGGACACTGATACAAAAGAGTAATAAAGTGAATGTCTTTGGGTTGCCCAGTCAGAGTCCTGTCTTGAATCTTATTGAAAATCTGGGAAAGACATGAACACTTGCCATTGGTGATGCCCAAGCACCTCAAGAGAGCATGAGCAACACTGCAAAGAAAAATGATCAAAGCTTGCACAATGCCAGTAGAGATTTACCAAAAAAGAGCTGCAGCTGTAATTGCTGCTATACTGTAGGTGCTTCCACCAAATATTGAGTGCAGAGATATTAATACTTAAGCAATTAACATATTTTTTTTCTTTTTAAGTGTTGCTGACATTTACTGTAACTTATTTTAGATTTAGAAGTCTTAAGATAAGTAATTGTTTAAATTATTATTAAATTAAATTACTGTTGTACGGTATTGTATTGATTAACTTGTGATAACAATATTGTAGGACCACTAGATATGACCGGGTTGCTCACGTGGTAATATAATATCAGTCAACATTCATTTAAAATGTAATTAGACATTCTTTTACTCCACACACACTATTATCTCTATTAATGTCCTTGAACAAGATTAGTATTAGTAACTAAATTGAATGGTATTTTAGATTTTCTACAGGTAAAAAAAAATAATGTTTAAGTTTGACTTTTTATATAACCAATTTGCAAGGGCTTAACAAGGAAGGTCTTTAAGAGAACATCACTTTTGAGGTTCGCCTGTGGTTTCATACAACAGCAACACTCACAATCCACGTTCCTTGATGCCTTTATTTACTGGCTGAATTATAAATAAGCACATTTAGAGTTAAAATGGTCTTTTATTGGTACAGATTTATTGTCATAAAGAAAATCCCTTGAATGATGTTTCACTTTCTATCTTGTTGTCTTAAGAATAGTACAGCATAGTGCCATCTACTGTCTTGTCCATATGACCTACAGCTATGCCACACTCACAAATTAAACAATTACAAGTAATAGCGCTATTCATATTATTATATTATTTTTGTCTTTGAAAAAACAAATATTTACATATGACACACATACTTTTTGTTTTTTATCTGTGTGCTGGATGTCATATGGATGACATACCACAGATGTCAGATCATGGTGTTGTTTTTTTCACTTTGTATGGTGTATCTAGATATCTCCTATACGTTTTGCCATTTTAACTGCTGGTTTATAACTCTCAGACTTGACATGTCTGCCTAACCAATGTTTGCTGCCACAGCTGCCTTGGGTTACTTTTTCCCCTTAACTTTAACCTTTGCTGTTAAATGGTGATGACAGATGTCTTTTATCAGCACACCAAGCTGATGTGTGACATGTCTTTGATGCTCATCTACACATTCTGTCTCTAACACGTACATAACAATATCTGACTTTCCCAGATGTGTTCTCCAGATGTGCTTCTGCCTGGTGTTGCCCTACTGCACTGTTAGACCACATAATCATCCTAAATTACATCATTATCTCTACAATAGTGTAGCATACTTATCTACCACATCACATTCTGAAATAGTGCTATAATGTATGTCTTTGTATTTCTGGGAAATGTTGAGTCTGATCAGGGAGATAAAAAAGGGTTTCTAAGGTGCTAGTTATAGAATCCATTTTTAAATAGTTAAATAATACATATAATTACAACACAGCAGGTGTGTTGTCATTTCTCTGTCATGCGAATTGAGGAATTGCTTTATGTAAAGAAGCATAAAACAATTAAAACGAAACTCAGAATGTTTTATGGCTTTAGCAGTAGGGATTTTTTATAGCTGACAAGGGAAAAGCAGATTAAGCTGGCATAGTGGAAATTAAATTTATTACCACCCGTGTCCTTTTTTTACTAAGGCAGATAGGAAGGCCTTATCATCTACAAGGGGAGATAGTGCTCATGCTCTCCATGTGCAGCTTTCCTATGATTAAATTATAAACATCAGGTTCTATTCTACGACCTAGGCCCTCAATAAATAACCAACAAATCTTTCATAATGGTGAAATATGGACCTACACAGAACAATACTAGGAAGGTTGTAAAGCAGATTTACGTCACATTTTGCAGGATGTACAATTTAAATAAAAGCACATTTCAAGTTCCTTTAAAGATATAATGTGTTTGTTTTTTTTTAGATTTTATTTAAAATGTATTCTTACCTGTTTAAAGTAAACGGTAAACTCTTTCTACTTTTTGAGTGCATTGACTTCTCAAATCCAAATAAACAGTGTGCATTGCACCTTTTAAGTCTGTTTTCTCCTTTGTTTTATAGGTCATCAAAGCCTTCTTGTTTGCTGTCAACTAGGTTTGTTTGTAGCACAGTAGAATAATGAACAGGTATTACTAGTCCATCTTAAAAGGTTCCTAATCAGTTTGGAGCCAGTGTGAAAGTTCAATGCTAGGTGGATAAGTTGGCTTTCTTTTGGGGAGCTACCTATGAAATGAGCTACATATTCACCTGGAGCTTTAGTGTTGCTATCAATAAAAAATAATTAGTCTGTTTCTCCCCAAATGTTACCCTAGTAACTGTAATAAAGCTGTAAACTTCCCTATTCTTCAAGAATGTCAAGCCAGCTTCCCTGAACCCGACTCTCCAGATCCACTCCAGTGAGACCAGAAAAAATAAAACGGGCCCCGGATGGTCCCAGGTCTCGTACCAACTGCCACCAGCTTCCCGTGTGGTGCTGCAGGAGGACCCATGCCCTGTTTTACCTCTATTGAGCTTCTGTATAAGGGGCTAAACCAATACAGCTGTTCTTTTTCTGCAGTCTTTTGGAATGTGAGACACGTTTGTGCAAGTCCTGTGCTTAAATACTCATAATCTACTATCCCTGTGTCATGAAGAATTGAACATACTGTAGGCCAGGATTGCCTGCTACATCCCCTTTCACTTCTGTGTATGGGAAATGAAATAATGAATGATGTGGGAGAAATTAATCAGGTGATGTGAATAATCACACTCGCGCTGTAATCCAAAACTAATCTAAACATCTACCGGCAATATCTTACTGAAGTCACAAAATACATTTGAACATTTATTCACTAAAATGTTCATTTTTCATGTTTTAAAATGTATCCTCCTCATAAATGAATGTTACCATCATACCTTAAACACACCACACCTGCAACAGAGGTGAAACAAGTAAATAAACTCTGCAGCATATATTAAGCTTTTTCTCTGTAATAGTTTACGTATCCAGTATTTCAGAGGTTCCTTTAAATTTATAAGTGTGTTTTGGCATTTTCAAAGTTCTATTTGTTCTTTTATCTTATTAGAGATGCTTTCTTGTCTTTTTAATAAGTAGACTTGCCATTAATCTTTTCCTCATTTCTTTTTGTTGAGCTGCCCTTTTATTGAAGTGAAATTTTTCTATATAAGGTCAATATCTTATAAAACTAAATGCCACTAAGAAATAAAGTAAAAATGTTAAAAAACATGATATCAGAAATGTTAATTAGGTATTTCCCATTTACCTCACGCAAAGAGAAAAAAGTATAACTTTTCATCCAATTACAAAAAAGACTTTTTACTTTCAGCATTTGAATGATTTTTTAGCTACAGTTCTTCACTGTGATTATTCGATTAGCCTTGCATCCTGCCTGTTAAGTGCTATCTCAGTTCATGCATTAAAACACCTACTCAGTACAGCAGTATTGCCAGATCTAACCAGGTCTCAGAAAGTAAGAAAAGCTAAAGGAAACTTGTCATGACAGCCATCCTACGATGTCCTTCACCCAGCAGTTACCCTGAGAAACCATCAGACGCTGCTCTGACTGGATCCCCTTTACATGTCATCCATGTTAATTAGCAATTTTCTACTTATTATTCTTACTCCCAGTTTTCTTTTTAAAGCTGAGGCGACACTTTGCCAGCGCATTGTCACTACTCACTCCACCTCGCGGTTTCCTCATTGGCAGTACTGCCGTCACTCTGCTGAGCGAGACAGCACGTCGCTCTGCGCAGAAGCAGCAGCCTCAAGCCTGCCTGAAAACCCATTTGGTCCCTTTTTCCAGGAGGCTCATGCATCCATTTCTCCCGTACCCGGGGCTTTTTTTTTCCGGCCCACGGGCTGTGCAGCAGTTTTCATTCTCAAGCCTGCACAGCAGCAACTACATCCTTCAGATCTGTCCGGCCCCTTTCTCAGGTGGCTCGCCATTCGTTTCTCTTGTACCCGGGGCTCCCTGTTTCCGACTGTGCTTGGCAGCAGTCTTGGCTTCAAGCCAGCCTTCGCTCTGCACAGCAGGTCCAGCAGCTCTCAGTGTCACCCGGCGCACCAGCCCCAGACCTTGTCTGCTCGCCGCATCACCCGATACAGCAGCCTCAGCTTCATGCCTGCCCTTCTACCCATCTGGTTCTTTTTTTAGGATTCTCCATCCCCAAGGCTCCCATTTCAGCAGATAGACTGTGTGCAGCAACTTCGGCTCCAAGCCTGCTCTCCCCGCCGCCTGGCACAGCAGCCTCAGCTTCACGTCTGCACTCCAGCTCTCGCGCCGACTCTTGGCTGCTGCCCCGGCACCCTGGACTCTCCCTGCTGACCTCCCCTCCTGCAGTTTCATTCTGTTCCCAGAGGCAGCTTCGCTTGTCCAGGATCCCAGAGTTTTCCTGTGCCTTCATCCTTCCCTCTGCCCTCATCCTTCCCTCTGCCCAGCAGCCCCATCACAGTTTCTACAGAGTCCGGACCTTCCTCTGTAGCTTTTTCTCTGCCTGCCCTTTTTCCTGCCGCCTTTCCTCTCTCTCTGGGGCAGCCTTTTCTCCTGGCCTTTAGGGCACTTTCCTCTCTTTCACTTTTTTTTTTTTTTTCAGGCTGTCTGGATCACTCATTCTTTTCACTGTTTGGTTCAACCTGTGCAACCTGTGCAACCTGTCAACCCTCGAGCTTGCTGACCTGTGCCCCCCGCACTCCTGAGAGCTGCCCTTCTGAACACGTTCGGGTCGCTTTTCAGGGGGCTTGCTATTTGGTTTCTTTCATTACACAAGACTCCCTTTTTCCGACTGATGGGCTGTGTTTATTAGCCTCTTTTCGCCAGGGATGCAGTTAGCGGGCTTCTCTCAGGATCGACGTGCCTCCCCATTTCTTTTTCTATTACTGACCAGCCTGGGCTGATTAAGCCACACTGGCCAGTAATCAATTATTTCATTATCATCTCCTTTCACTTTTCACTCCTCCTCTGTCCCAGAGTGCTCGCATCCCTATCAGTCAGGTCTAAGGGGTGGGTGTTCCTCCACTCTCCAGTCTCTTGTGCTTGGATTCTGACAAATCACCAGCCGCAAAACTACAAAACTAGGATGGTGTCAAAGGTGGTGTACAATAGATAGCACTCTTCCGCCTGGACCACAATTTCCAAACCTATGCTCCAACAGGGTGACCAGGGATACTGGTACAGTAGGTCATGTCCTTCAGGCCCCCCATAATTCATTTGGTAGAGTAATTTCTTACTCCTCCACCTGGTCTGTTGATCTGCTCTGTAGCAGGGCTGCTGACACAAAACCTTTGCTGTGCATCACCCACCTGCTGTTCTCCCATGGTGGACAGTGGGTATCGTATCGTCTCTTGTGCGTGGAGTGCTTAGCGTGCATTTTGGAGTGCCCTAGAAATGCAGCGTTTATTGTTGGCTATCATGACCAGTCAGGATGACCATGTTTATGCAGTTTAGGCCTTCGCAGCTGAGTGATAGAAATTTTCTTTTGCATACAACGTAGTTATCATTTTAAGACTATGGTCATTGAAATAATGGAAAGATGTAATAGTATCTTATCATTTTAGTTTCTCACCAGATGTACTGTTAATTCATAATGATTTATTTTTATATTTTTCTCTGATATAATTGATATAATGGTTTTTATTTGGTTATACTGTATGCTGAATCTTTTCAGATGTTTCTTTGACCTCTTTGTCCTCAATATAAGTAAATATCTGCATATCTATAGTCTGTAGAAATTTTATAGATCTCTTTTAAAGTGAACGTTATCGCTTTCCATAGTTTGTGATGCTTTGCTTTTTATGGCTTTGTTATCCATCTAAAAAATTAATAAATAAAAAGGAGGTGTGCATTAGAATAATACAAATTGAAATGCATTAAATAAACCCTATAATGGCATCAGAATCAAAACCCAAACGTGACCCTTTAAAGTTATACTGTTTCAAAGACCTTTGCCAAAAGGTGTTTCTCCAGTAGATCGCCAGTCTGCTTTTCTTACTTTTCTTTCATTCATCATTTTTTACCAGCAAGGTACACTGCAGTCTGGAATTCGAACTTTCTGTTTTCCGACAGTATTCAAGTATTGACTGTGCAAGCGCAGCTAAATCATTCTCCTCATAGTACTATTAATGGGACTTGTCGGTTTATTGAGGAGCTGCGCAGTATCACCGTGATAAACCCCAGTTTGTACATGTACAGTACGTTGCTTTCAGTTCGTTGCGATTGACGCACCAAGGGCAAAATAGCTTCATCTTTAAAACAGACCGAGACACCATGTGTAGTCGTTGCAGTAACAATGTGGGCTATTACAGTTTTTTTTAAATAATACAATATTCCCCGTGCGACCCTGAATTGAATGAAGCGGTTAGAAAAAGGGTGGATGGATAAAAATATCAACAACACCACTAGTCATTGTTCCTTTTTTTTAAATGTTCTTTTTGTTCTACTATTATTATTATTATTATTATTATTATTATTACACTGATGACACCGTTGGTATCTAGGTGTAGAAACGAACGAGCCTCGGTGTTACTCAAAAGAGTGAAGAAAACCAAAGATATTTCGAGCAACCCAACACCCATCTCCTTGCTCCCCGCTGTGCTGATCGAGCACCTGCTGCGGCTCTCCATCAGAGCGTCAGGTTTCCTTAGCAACAGGTGCCGTCCATAAGTGATCTGGAGCCGTCCGCATGTGAACTGCCGTGGCAAAGAGAAAATAAAAGGGTACATGTTAAGTCTTTATTTTGAGAAACAGACAGCGGAACACATGCACGGAGGTTCTGTTTTTGAAATTACGTACACAACCCTTTCGCCAGCAGAGTAAATTATAGCTCTAGGTAGTAAACATTAGCTGTTATAGTGCTAACGCAGCGTCAGGTGATTCGGGAGGAGCAGATGGCCCATTTGGAAGAAGCCTCAGATTAGGCAGATAAAAACCTGGGCCTTCTGGTCGTGAGCTGCAGGGACTGGACTGTGTGAGAGTTTCGAGGTAACAAAGCAACAAAGTCCTAACGCTCTCCAACTACAAGAACTCGTTTTCTTGTACATATTCCTTCTGAAATGTGCAGTTAACTGTTCACCCACCTGGTATTCCGTTTATATGTGTCAGGAGGTGGAGCGCGTTTACCCACTGAGTGAGTACAGTTCAAAGATCTTACCTACAGTAACATCATGTGTAAAATTAGGTTATTTTGACTTTAGAATTGCGATGATGAGTGATATGTATTACAGGTTGGAAAATTAATGTTGCAGTATTTGAATATGCTGGTTTGGAACTACTTACACTTAAAATATTTTACTATAATCGGTGCTATAATACGTATAAATGATATGACAGAAGGTTTGGTTTTGACAAATTATGGTTCAGAAAAGGCTGTTCTAGAACTGTAAAAAATTTGCTACAAATACTAATTTTCAGACTATGGCCTGGTGTCCAAATGTTATAAATCTTTTTATGCAAGAGTTTAATTGAGGTACTGTAGTAAAGCAATGTGCATTTGTGAAGCAACTTATAAATATAAATTAGCATTGCTTAATTAGACTTGCTCTGTCTCCAGTGAGTCTGTTTACTGTTAATGCAGACGATCCATCAGCACTCCTTCAGAACTTCAGTGCTACAAGTTGGTTAGGGGGACACTATGAGTCTGTACACTCTGACCATGTGTCACTCTGAGCAGGCCCTTGGAAGTACAATAGGTCATTTCTGAATTACCCAAGGCCTGCTCGCACTGGAGTCAGAGCTTCTGTATGAGTACTGAATTAACTCTCTCCAACACACTGTGACATGCATTCTTTTTTTCTTTTTAAAATTGACATCTTGGTCATTCTGCAGTGAATTGTTAAGATGCTGAATTGCTAAACCCTCTATTGTGTATATTTTTATCCTCCCATGAGATCCAATGAGATGCCCTTTCTTATTAAGAATAATGTAGCTGAATAAATGGCTTCTCTCTTTTACCCATCAGTCTGCAACATCTCTTGTTCCATACCCTTCTCTGATTTATTTTAGAAGAGTGATCAAGCTTGATTCATTTGTCCTTACATTAGATTTAAGTGGGTGGAACACTAAGGATTTAAATCAAAATGCTTTTTTTTTCTTTGGGTTTGTTTAAATGGCAAAAATTCTGGGGTAAAATATATATGAATTCACTTATCACTTATGCTAACATGAGATGTCTACAAGTCTACAATTGTATGTATGTACTGTAGTATTCATCTGAAAAATCATAATACAGGTTTTTATGGTTTTGTCACTTGTGTGCGAGCCCTTCATATAAGAGGGCTTAAAACAGATCAGTGAGCAAATCTTAGAGAAGTGATGTGAATGAAATTGTAGGCAGCCTGTCGTTTAAGAACAGTGAGGTATTTTAAATGGTATCAGACTATGTGACCTTTAGTGAGGGGTAAATGTTGGGGTTAATATTCTGGGGTTAAATACTGGACTAAGGAGATGCAAAACAAGAAAGCTCCAGCACTCTCATCTCTGTGGCTTTTCCCTTTTGTAGAATGCAGTATATATTCTGAGTAGCAATTGAAATACTCATTTTGACATATTTATTAATAACCAAAGGATAAAAGCAAATAATAAATCTTGGCTTTTGGGAGGTTTAAGAAATAATTAGCAAGATTTATAATCGTTGGAGTAATTGAATTGATCTAGAAATCAATAATGAAATTATATTCATGGCTATTAACAGCTTCTTCATCATGTACCCTAGTGCTCCTTATTAACCTCAAGCACTTTTTTTTACTTTTTGAATGTGAAATCCATATTTAACACACTTACAAATCAAGGTGACTTTTATTGCAAGGCTCCTCCACTCCATGTATGACAAATTTCACGATCATGGCTTTGATTGACAGCCTTTGGCTGTAATTTTGTATTCTGTACACAGACAGAGTTCTTTTGGAGGTCTGACATTGATACTCTGCCCATTTGATTTGCTATCCTTATAAAATTGATTTTAAATTAAACGACTTTAGGCAGAGCATCTGTTATGGCAAAGTTTACAGCTCTACTTATACCATCCTGGTTATGCTAATGCATGTTTTAAACAGGTTTTCACAAGGGTAAAATCTAATAAAATATGTTCCACTATAAATTGCCGATATGATAAAATTACACAAATTACAAAAGTGTCACAGTATCTTTAAACAGAAAGACAGCTAATGTCATGCTTAAAAGGTTAATTAGTAAATACCCCAAGGTGAAAAAAAGTGGGGATGGGGTCACATTATCTTTGTGATTTTAAAATATTTTCAACTGCCAAGAAACATTTTAGACAACATCTTCGCATTTGACAGGTCGAATCGTTAGATTATATGTGATCCAAAGGAATGGTGTGGATATTTGTAATATGTCATAAAAAAAGTGCTTGATGTCAGTGGTTGCTTGCTGATCATCATAGTGTAGGACAGACAGACAGAAAATATCTTGAGTATCTCATGTGAACAGTGTTGTGGGAAGGCAAGCCGGGGAAGAAGCAAACCCCATTATAAGTGAAGGACTGCCATGAAACTTGACAGAAAGCTCAAACTAGATAATTGAAAAATAAGCAATTATTTTTTATTCCTGTAAAACTTACACATACATTTTTGATAAAACGTATATTTAAGCAGTTTGTAGACAAGTGTGTCTCAACATTTTCAAATAAAATATGCAGTAAAAGTTTAAAGCTGAATCCTACCTGGAGATGCTGTGTCAAGCCCTTCTTCATACAGTACAGTACATCTGCGTGTACCACTATTTTTCATGTTATTTATAGTTCAGATTTAAAACGTACTGTATGTATGGCTGAAACTACTGTACATACAGTAAACATTGGAAATCATAATGTTTAAAAATAACATCAATGTTTGCTTTTTGTTCAGATCTCATTTTAGAATAGTGCGTTGTTATTCACTGTCTAGTGTCTGAGATGCAGCACTAACCTGAGGAAACAGATACACTTATTGTGCCTTGAAAATGGCCTATTAGGTTGTACAGCCTTTTATGCTTCATACCAGAAGCTGAATCGAGGAAGTGACCTGTGAGACTGGTGTGGCTTACTCCGACTCTGCCCTGTCGCGCAGGACCCTGCTGAGCAGCAGGAGTCACCGCTGTTCACTGATCAGGTCATCCCCATGCCGGTTCAACACAGCCAGATCCTAATGGCAGTCAGCCAGTTTCAGCACCACAGTGGTGAGTCTCCGCCACAGTCAAGCATGCAGAAAGTGGTGAATGCTAGACATGAGTGAATGCTCAGGAGGACCCGGCAGAACTTCATTTTAAATCCTCCAAAAATTAGAACTCTTTCTATTATTAAATAACGCAGAAAAAGAACAGGACATCTATGTTTTTTTCAGTGGAGTACTAATCGGAGATAAGATGAGCTAATGCAATGTTTGGCGAAGAGCCAATAATGGAGAACTACTGTACAACAACCATCTTAAGGAGTTTTGCAGCATATTGTTGAACTTCAGGTATGTTCTGATATAGACAAAAGGATAGGATAGGATTGTGATAGGATTCTGCTTAGAGACCTCTAGGGAATGATATTTGGAGTCATTTCAGACAAGGTCATGGTTGTCAGCAAGATCCTTTTGTCATATTGCAGGAGTCATATTGTCTTCAGATCATGATCCGATTCCATGACCATTTTAATAGGTATTTTGCAGCACACTTTAGGCCTGAAGGCCTCTACAGGATAATTTATTTTCTATTAACTAAGCTTTGAGTTGTATTTTTTAGTCTTCAGATATGAAGATGATGAACTATTAAAAATAAAATACAGTATATTATATGCATAGTTGGGGTATTGGGTATGTTAGACAAAATAAACAATTACAATTCTCATTTTCCCATCTAATAATATAAAATTCCTTTCATATTGATACAAAAAAAATTACAATCCTACACTGGAATCTTTAAAGCGAAACTTAGTATTATCAGTCTGACTTAATGAAAACACTGAATGTGATCCTCTACCGTTCCGTCCTGCCAGTTTATCTAGACTTTTGACAGACTGCTCACCTGCAAGGCACTATATAAGAAACAAGTACTGACTGGAGCTTTAAATGTGCTTTGAATCAAGGAAATCCTGACGGACAAAATCCCATCCAACTCTGGTGAAACTTGTACACTTGTGAATCCTGATCACATCTCTACCGACAGAGTCTGGGCTTGATCCAGTGACATCTGGGCTAAACGATTCCATCTTCTATCTGTGCAAGTATCTTCACTGCTTGAGCCATTCAGGAGTCCCATGCTTTGATATTTTAGAAGACATTCACACTTTAAAGGACATTCACTTTACAGATGGATAATACCCCTTTACCATACCAGAGCTAGTGTTCTGTGATGCGTCTATTTTACACATTTTCTGATTCTGTTTCAGATTCTATTGTAAATCCTGAGGGAATGTGGAGCGGTTCCCTTAAAGCAAGGCATTTCCTCAGAGGAGATGGTTTGAAGCTCTGAAAACCAGCTCCCTGAAACGTCCATAGCTAATTGGAGTACAGTGTTAAATGTTGCTTTTGGTACTGTTCATGTCATGTTGCAGTGCCTAATGATGCCCAGCAGTTTGATTTTGTATTAATCTGAATCGGTTAAATGAACAGTATTTCTATAAGAAAACAACAAGCCCATTGTACTTGCACTCTGAAGACATACAATCATGGCCACTGTTCAAGTGTGAATTTACTGTATTTGTTTAGCTAAGGTTTCTACTCTTTTTACAACCTAATGGTTTCACCACTTTGAATTTCATTTCATAGTACCATCTCCTACAGTTTGAAGTCTGTGATGGAAAATCTGTTTGTTTCATGACTGAATTGCTATGTGTACACAACAGCATGCAGTCATTTGACAGCCTCTAAATAAATCATTATCTGTATCTTTTAGGCTGCCACAGCGCTGGTTTGTTCTGTGCTCAGGCACTCTCATGATGCATTTTTTCAGCTTCTTTAATCAGTTAGCATCTCATTTAATGCTCTTTATATTGACACAGGACTTATGACAGCTTAGTCAATTGCAGGATATTTAGGTCTGTCATCAACTTATCAACTAATATGTGCTTATAATTATTATCTTATTATAATTTACTCAGGAACGTATTTCATGTACTAGAGACGACATACTGTAACATTTGCAGTTGCCACCTGGCCCAGCAAAGCTAATTTGAATGTCCATTGTTTCTGAACCACACACACAAAACCACAAATGAAAAAAAAAATGCAAAGTGTGCCAGAAGTCTGACAAATTACCTTTCATTTTTGGAGCTATTTTTTGTTATTTTAAAACATATCTTCTGGATTTAACAGAGGGACTGTGAAAATGAATAAGGTGAACATAATTACCACAAAGTGCATTTTAAAACTGTGATCAGGAGACTCTTTCATACATTATAAGTTATGGGAGTCTTGAACAAGCTACCCAGCCATGTTGTCAAAGTTACTACTCTTGATCAATTAGCTATTAGTAATCAAGTGAACTAGATAGACCAAAAGGTCTCATTTATAGCCTCTCTTATCTTTTTTCAAGTTGAACATGAAAACAATAGCTGATATAAAAATACTTAAAACAATTAACAATTCTCATAATATTTTCATACATTTTTCACATTACTTAATGTAAATTTTAAGAGTTTGTATATGTTTGTGATATATTTACTGTAGTTCTCTTGTAGCATTATCAGGTGTGCTCTAGAATTAGGAATGTCCTTCACATCTGTGCTGTAAGGAAGGAAAGGCTTATTTTTGCATAGTGTTTACAGGGGTAGTGTGTCAAATACACTTGTTTTACTGAGCCAGTGGAATATTA
Organism: Atractosteus spatula; assembly: GCF_055471065.1. Taxonomy (NCBI): domain Eukaryota; kingdom Metazoa; phylum Chordata; class Actinopteri; order Semionotiformes; family Lepisosteidae; genus Atractosteus; species Atractosteus spatula. The sequence goes on along the minus strand of NC_142720.1, from coordinate 24,209,444 downwards.
TTTTAAATGCAAGGAAGGCAATACAGTATACAGTACTGTATAAAATACAGTTTTAACGTTTTCAGGATTTGTTTATACATTTGGTAAATACTGGTGTGGAAAATACATGTGGATTTCCTTGCCTTTGCAATTTACTGTCTGACAGATAGTTATAAATATATTAATGAAAGACTTTATTATGCTCTCACTGTTTAATTACAATGAAGGCAAATTTCTTTAGGTCTTTTTGTGTCTTTCAGTCTGCATGGAATTTTGCTTGCCTTTATGTTTTTATTTTATCACCACAAATAGTGAGCACTTAGAGTAGCATAATCATCTAATAACACCTTGTTTTTGGCTTTATGTTTTGGTATTTGGCCTCATTTAGCAATATTCCTTTGTTTTGGTGCTGAAATAATATTTCTATAGGGGATTACTGTGCTACACACTAAGCTGTTTTTTTTTCTTCTCATGCATTTTAATGAATAGAGGAGGCCAATTATTTCCCCAGCCATGCATTTAAATAAGCAACTGCATTTTGTTTGTGATACAGACACTTGTAAGACTTGATTAGAACCACCATAGAGTTGCACTCTCTGTATAGCTATGGAACTGGTTTAAAGTCTGTAAATTAAAACCTAATCTTCCCTTTTACAAAAGACATTACAGAGCATATTTTTTTTCTTAAAATTAAATGTATTTCATCTCTTAAGGACAGCAGCAAAGGTTTGATATTTCCAGAAAAGCATTGCTATTTCTTGTATACTGTATAATTTATAAATCAGTAATCTATTACTGTGCTTTTGATGTTTGTTTTTATAAATAGTCATTTTAATCATTTAACATTTAAGTATACAGTACGATTCAAGATTAACTGATAACAGTGTGACAGAATGAATCTACAGTCAACAGTGATTGTTAGCTAAAGCCCTCTTTCTAAACCCTTTATAATGTGATGATCTCAAAGTCAGGTTAGAATAATAAATATCCCATGCCCAGGGCTTTATGTATTGTACATATTTACTTATATATATATAAGATACACTATAAGATATTAGCAAAACACGTTTCATCCTACATTAAACATGTACAGAATAAATGTGTATAGTACCTGCTACATTCTTTATTTTTTAAATGTGTGTGTCTGAATGATATACCCTTTTTTACTGCAATATACTACATATTTGGCTTTTCAGCATTAAAAAGAGATAACATTGTGCAGCACCTTTCACTGCTGTGCTGACCATGGATAATGAGAATGAAAAACTCATTTTATCAATAAGATTATTATGCAATTATTAACATTATGCAATAAGAAAATCTAAGTAAAAATATAAGACTTTGTTGTCTTCTATAAATAGATATGTGCTAGAAAACAGAAATATGGAGTATATTCACAACTAGTCCCATGAACCGATGAAAATTACAATTTAACATTGCAGAAGCTGTTACGGTCCTAAAATATTGCTTATGTTCTAAGTTATCATTAGTAAATTATTCTATCTACAAAATATATTCTACTCTTTAATTTATTTATGAACAGCACTTTTTATTTAAGGGAAGGTCCATTGAAATTAGAAATTAATAAAAAAGTAGGAAACATGAAACATTTTTGAAAGCTTCCAAGCAAGTTCCAGTGTCACGGAACTACTTCAGTCAATGTTTCAGTAAACAGTTATAAACAGTAGCAGTTTAAAGAAAAAAAATGGTCTATGGTTGGCCATCTTAGTCAACACAGAAACCCCTTTTCATCTTGTTGTGTTTGTATTGCCACTAGAATGATACCTAGTGAGTTTGGAACAGTTTGTATTATTGCCTACATTTCACAAAGCACATAATAAACAACTGCAGGCATAAAACATATTTAAACATGTGAGGTGCTAGTCTGAGGCAGATTTTAGTGCAATGAAATCTGTCAAGTTTCAGAGTGAATAATTGCTGACTGTCCTAAGACTGTAGTTTGAAGTCTGAGAAATAAATCATGGTCAGGTGGCCATTCTGGTTTAAGCAAGAACCTTGTTTCAACATGATAACTGTATTGTCACTTGAGTGGTACTGATTTAATTATGTCTTAGGAGCAGGGTTTGAGGTATCAGCAAGAAAACAAAATCTTATGGTTTATGCAAAAACCTTGTTTTACTGTTTTAAATTTGTCTTTCCTCTTTAGAATGGTACCAACCAACATTTATATAAGAGCACCATGCAGTAAAGGATGCCTATTAGAAAGGACAAAATGGCAGTCAGGTGCCCAATTTGGTTAAGCAGAAACAATATTGTGCTATTGTGTGTATTGCAAGTGCATTGTCACAAGAATGATATCTACATAGTTGGAAGATAACTGTCTAAAAAGATTTTGAAGAAAAGCAGATAGTATTGCAAGATACTTTTTGACAAGTAATGACCCATTGTATATGTCAAAAGTATCACTGCAAGCTGTGTGGTACAGTTCTGAAGGAGGTGTTGGTCTGAAGTCAATCAGTACAGCAGTTCCCAAGATGTTGGTAGTTTTTGGAACCATAATGGTTGCCACTGTGGTTTATCCAGGTATGACACTTTGCCACATGTCAACTCTGTTGCCACAAATGTGTTAACTTTGAAGTTAATTGCTCAAACAGTCCTTGATGAGGAGCAGTTCACATATTATTAATAATAATAATAATAATAATTGCTGGACACTCCACTCAAAGCACTTTACAGGTAATAGGGACTCCCCTCCACCACCACCAGTGTGCAGCATCCACCTGGATGATGTGACGGCAGCCATAGTGCGCCAGAACGCTCACCACACATCAGCTATCAGTAGGGAAGAGAGCAGAGTAATGAAGCCAGTTCAGAGATGGGGATTATTAGGAGGCCATGATTGGTAAGGGCCAATGTGAAATTTGGCCAGGACGCCGGGGTTACACCCCTACTCTTTTCAAGAAACACCCTGGGATTTTAATGACCACAGAGAGTCAGGACCTCGATTTTACGTCTCATCCGAAGGAAGGCGCCTGTTTACAGTATAGTGTCCCCGTCACTATACTGGGGCATTAGGACCCACACAGACCGCAGGGTGAGCGCCCCCTGCTGGCCCCACTAACACCGCTTCCAGCAGCAACCTTAGTTTTTCCTAAGGGAACCACATTTTGCAAAGCAGTTGTTTTGTTTGATGTTAAAGAGATATGCTAGCTTCAGTTCAATCAGTATGGTGGTTTATAAGAAAATAATTTTGAAAGTTTTTTCAAATATGTGAATCATGCTGCTATTTTGGTTGATTCAGGCCTTCAGTTTTTGTCACAAATATAGTAGCGTATCTGGCCCAGTATACCTACCTACTGTAGTATGAAGTTGCTAAGGTGCCCAGGGTTTGAACATGAACAGGTTCAAAAATGGGAGAACAAAATCCACTAAAGACTTCCACTTTGGAGGCCTTGAAATAAAACGCATTTATGCAATCTTTAGCTGGCAGTACAAACCCTCAGTAAACCTGCCCACTTGGCATTAATGTGAAGAAACTCACACCGTCTGTTTGCTGATCTAAAGGATTATTTCTGATTCATTTGCATCAGTTTGCAGATATTGATTAGTGTGGGGTTTACAACAAATCCTGCTTTTCTCAGGAGAATTCTAACAAAATCAGTGCATGCTAAGCAGATAAGTTTGATTCTGTCATTGGTCCATGGAGAAATCAACCATTTTTGTTAGACTGAAAATGGCATTATATGATCTTATGTTTCTAATAATTTCATAATACCAGTAGTTTTGGAATGATGCTTGACAGTAGCAGATTTATTTATTTCACCTCATTTAAATATAATTGTAATGCATGAATAATAATTCAACAATATAATCAAACAACGTTTTTTGGTGAAGTATGCAATAAAAACTTCTTCTAGACTCTCTAAAGAAGGGCTTTGAGGAGACAGCTCTTTTCAGAACTGAGAATTGTCAGAAATTAATTCTTCATACAGTATTTTGCAAAACCTTGGAAGTGTTAGCAATGAACACAGTTTTTCACACAACAGGGGCATTATAAACCCTGGCAGAGGTAGAGTTATTTAGACAGATAACTTCATAAATCCTTACTTTGGAGTACTTATTGAACCCTTAAGACCCTTGGTTAGCTAAATGAACAGTCTTTACCATTCTTCAGCCTTCATCAATCTTATTTTATTTCTTTTCTATCTGCTCCCAAAACAAATTTAGACCTCCCCAGTCTCTTTTTTTGTCTTCAGCCTGGTCCAGGCTCTGTGTGGCTGTCTTCGTCTCTCAGGCACAGCAAAAAAGTATTTCTTTATTGCCCCATACCTTTTCTCTTTTTTTACATAGTTAACCAGGGCAAGGAGAATTTTGGGAGCTTTAATCCTTCCCTAGCTCTCTTGGTGCTTCAAAGAGTTCTCCACCCATCAAAGTGTCACACATCCTGCGTCATAGCATGAAATAAGACCAGTCTGCCCAACCCAACCTCCTAACCTACTGGAGTGAAATGTCCTAGAGAACAATGTAAGCCAATCCACATAACTGAATCGGTTCTGTTCATCGCACTGTGCAGTTTCCATGCCTTTGCACTTCATTCCTTAGCAGACCCACCAGGTTCCTCTGCTATCTTCTGTTTTCTGGAAGACATTTCCACCTCAGTTTCCTTCTTCCCTTCCTATACAGTATATTGGCAAATTTCTAGTTTTCTTTGCCCTCCCCCGTTAGCACTAACTCAGTGCATGCCATTGTCTTCCTCTCTCATGCTGCTGGAAATAGCTTCATTTCTTCTCTGAACCGCAGATGTAGTAACTCATCCATTGTGTTTTTTTTATGTTTTCTTGCCTGACTCCACCAGCTCAGAGGGTTAGCCACAGCAGACACACTCTTTTAGCTCTATCCTCTGGGGTGAAATTATGGCTTTGGCATAACTGAAGCGTGTACAAATAAAAAAAAAGCAAACAATTCAAACTGGCGAGTTCAGCTGAATGGCCTCCACACATTTGTAACATTTCTTAGATTCTTAAAAGCAGGGTGCATTTATTTTCGCAGCACAAATAAGAAGAAGCCTAGATTCTCATTTAGTGGTCAACTCTAGACCAACTGTGAAACAAACATTCCCTCCTTCATCTGTCAATGCAATTTCTGTTATACTGTAGCATTCACTCATGTCACTATTTTTTCTGTTAGCTAAAATGACAAATGTAAGTGTCGCTCAGCATTTTCTTCAGCCCTGTCCTCTTCCTCCAGGATCTCTGAATGCCTGTGTAGATCTCCAACAGCAAAGAGTTATGGATCCCTCCTGCCTTATAGTCCCCTGTAAAACTTTGACCTCTGTTTCACAGTAAACAGGGTAAGTAGAATCGTAGTCATCTACAGTAAGTGTTAAAATATGTAAATTGAAGAGTTGATGTTTGTGAAAATAGTTGTTTTCTGTCATATTATCCTCTCAGAACAGTTTGCTAATGTTGGCAGCGATGATAATTGCATATATGTAAATGCTACTGTCGTTGACACCATACTATTATAGTAACATCACACCTGATGAGTGAGCAATATTAGATTTAGAACACTTGCTATCATTTAGTAATTATTGATGCTAATTATGGTAATAGATGGTAATTATTGATTATATTGATGGTAATTACTGATGGGAGGTAATGCTAATGATTCAGTAGTTTGGTTAGATCAATGGTTTTTAATCTGGGGTGCACATACAGCCTGAAAGTGTGAGATGCCCTGTCTGTTGATGAGAGACATGCCTGACCTTTTAGAAGGTAAATCATTGCAAACACAAATTAAGCACAAGCATGTACTGTAAGTACCACTACTTTGTTTAATCAAAGTTAGATATTTTAAAGGTAATTTTTTAAAAGGTGTGAGATTTTTTTCATATTTTCTTAATTTGACTGCTAAATTAAAAAATACATCTCTTTCATTCTATAATTATGATATATCTTTGGTTCAAAGAACTGACCTACTTCAATGATTTTTAATAAAAGGTACAAGAACATATTTTGATAAAGGGTTGCAGGCTACAGTAAAGGTTAAGAACCACTGGAGTAGATCCTAATACATGCAAGAGAGAGACAAGATACGCAGAGAATAACTTGCCTGGCTGGTTGAAAAGTTCAAGTAGGAAGTCGCGTCAGCGTGCGTAGGCTGCAAAGGAACAAGTAAAGATTTATTCCCTGCTGAAGAGAGAAGAACAGAAACACAACTTTTCGGTTGTGGAGCTTTCATCAGATGGAATAAACCTTTACTTGTTCCTTGGCTAATTGAAAAGGCTGCCCACACCTCCCCTCTCAGTTTTGCATGAATTGAACCAGGTGGTTGCTGCAGGGATGTACAGTAGATAGGGTGGTGGGAGGGGCATGAGAGAGGTGTGCCGTGGGAAGACATATATACAGATGCAGCCATTCAGAATGCTTGAGGTGTATTGGGCCATACCGCGGTATGTTGAAAGGTAATATCCATCACCTTTTTGTTTTATTTTTTCAAATAATCCAATGCGGGACTGTGGGAGAAGCGAATTGCCTACAGATTGTATGGATACAAACTGATGCATCTCAAGTGTTCAAAATGGATTGTTAGATGCTCATGTTACAGCCATAGGCTGCTGGGCAGGAATGACAGAATAGTAATAACTGGAGGAAGGCTGCAACAGACAAAACATGACAAATGACTGATTTGATTACGTTAGAAATATTCAGTGAGGTGGGTCATTCTGTATATGAGTTATAGTTTACCTGACCATAGTGGTCTTAAGCATAAATATACATTTGCATATGTGCACATTTTAAATCAGTGCTTTCACTGTTACAACATAAGCATGCTTTAACTTTAAACAAACATTAATCAACACGTCTGAAATATTTTAAAACACAAGTTATTAACGTATTTCGCACACTTCAGGAAGTGTGTGCCCAGCAGGTGTTGTGTTTAGATTACTGAGGGTGCTCAATGAGCACCAGGAGTCTATTTAACAAAGTGAGATTCTTGAGAGGTAGAGGAGATTGAAGAGTTTATTGCCATGTACATGTACGTTGGAATTCACACTGATCTCTTGGGACATGCACAGTACACAGTACAACAGACCAAACAGTACATTACAAACAGTAATTAATAACAGCAGGAATAATAAATATTTTGTGGGACAATAAATATGCAGTAGTGAGAAAAAAAACATGGTAGACCATGCAAAAAGTGCATAGTGCAGAAATGTATTGAGTCTGAGGAATTGTAGTTAGCTGGACAACTTTAGTCAAAAGGTTGACAAAAGTCTGAATTTTTGGTTTCATGAAGCAAGATCAAACTGTATTCAGTTAAGTGACTGCAGTAGTTCCTGGAACTCATCCATGAATTGGCTTTATTATTCTGTTCTCTCCAAACAACTGGTAGAACTGCTTTTACTCTGGCCTTTGAGAGTATTCACATTTTGCTAACTCATTCATGACCATTCAGGTTATTAACTTATTATTAATATTACTTTAATATTTAACATATTGATATATAAAAATGATTAATAAAAGGTCAATATAATACACATATTGTTATTATATTTTACTGTTACATAGTAAAATAAAAATCTTGATTTTTTAGAAGTACAGTATAACTCTGAGCATCACTCAGGTCACAAGCATTTCATTTTCCATTACAACAATCACAACAGCAAAATCTAGTTAAAACAAGCCATCAAAATGTTCCCAAAATAACCACGGCAAGTGACCAAGTTAAAGGATTTGATGCAGATGTTTGTGAAGAAAGTTGAATATGCTACCACTACTACCTGTTTAAATATATTATATTTAAATTCATAAATGACGTTCAAAAGCTTTTTTATTTTCAGCCAAAATTCCCCTTTAGTTATATGATTCCACATTGATATTCTATATTAAGTGGATTTAAATAAGTACGACAACAGATTATTATAAGCTAATGTTTTCACTAACATCTAATGTACCATAAGTGCCACCTACAGTATCAATCTTCTTCGGCCAGTGAAAATTCTTTGGGCATGTAACGTGGTATGGTAAAGTCATATTGATGCGGTAATGAGTTTTGATGCACAATCTGCATGGCTGCATCTGTACATAGATCCACTCGCCTAACCTTTCTCCCAAAAAAGGTTTCTCCCAAATTTCTGTTACAAAACTCCATTTGGCAAGAGTAAAGCCACCCTTAAGAAGGGAATTCTTTTCTTCTTGAACTGGAAACTGTTTCTCATCCTTTAACTGTACTGGCAGGAGTGTGTTTCTGCTAAGCTTTTAGGTACATTTCAGAGATTGTTTTTGCTTCTCATTTCCTGCCAGTTTGTTAAGAGACCTGCTGTCCATTTTTTTATTATTGCTGCATTTTGTTTATATCCATCTGAAGATTTGTTTTTAATTTGCCAAAATCACTGAGGAATTATTGGGATTCTAGGTATCAAACTCTAAATTCAAAAGTGTAATCTTTGCAACTCATTCATGAAACAGCTCAAATAGAGTATTACCTTTAAGTGCTCTTTGTTTCATTTGAATATTAATTATGAAATAATCCTCTTTAGACATGCCCTTTCCAGGGATATACTGTATACCGCTTTGCTCTCTCATTTAATCATAAGAAAATGCATCTGACAACTAGGAAATGGAAAAAAAAGGTTTCTTTTGGGCTCAGGAATGTTTGTGATTTTCTGATAAGTTAGCAGAACATCATATATTCTTAAGATGTTAACTTTGATATACAGGTCATTAGGATTTTATTATTTTCCTCTTCAAGCCATCAGCAATTATACAACACTGTATAGACTGGAATTGGCATTTTCTATTCCATTTCAGTTTACATTCTAATTGTTAATTAAGTCTAACACTATACATCCCTTATATTAGCATAGGAGGGATGAAAAACAAGCACCCTACTGTCTGGGTGAAATGCTGTTTCAGAATGCTGCTGTGCCCACAGACAAATTAGTGCTGATTGGTAGAGCACTGCGGCTCTTACTGCTGACAGTATTGCTGTTTTGCAGGAAACTAAGACTACCCTGTGGGTAGCCCACTGACTCACGGCTGTACTTGGCTAACCAGTTACTGCCTCTTGGGAAATTTTGGTCACAACTGGCTAATGATGCAGCCCAGATCTGAACCTATAGCTTTTAAACTACAGTATAGTGCTCTACCTGCCGGCACTTTGAAAAAAAGTGCCTTGAGTTGAGTGAATCAGGCATGCAACGTACTTTATTTTAATTTCTTGATATTTTGCTGAATTATTAACTCATATTTCGCATGAGTGACTCTCAGTTGAGATCTCTTTGGTATTTTTAGGGTCTTTCAAAATAAATACGTACTGTAAGTATATAGTAGCTAGGGCACAGACCAGGCAGTTCTTTTTATTGCATTATGCTGCAAGCAGATCTTTTGCTAGCTTTATTGCACAAAAAAATTAATTGGTGCCCTCTTTAGAAACCTATTATTTAATAAGTAACTTGTGGGAGAGGGTCAATTTAAATGTGAAAAATATATAATCGACGAAGTGCAACAAACATAATAGGAAGTAACATACAGCTTTGCCACATGCACCTTCAGTTGGTGCCCAGAAACTGTTTTCTAATTTGTTCTTGTATATAGCCATATAGTTTAATAGCTTTTTTTCAGGTCATACTATAAGTTTTTGCACAATTCTCTGTCTCCGGATTGAAAGACAGTAGACCACACTTTAAGTTTACTGCGAATATCTTTGTTAATCCATGGTTACTGATTGGGTTCTATCCAGATCTTGCTGGTAGGAACACATCTATCCACACAGTAATTGATCAAGGATGTGCCCACCTCAGTAACCTCGACAAGATCAGTGGAAGTGTGTTTGAATATTCTCCTATCAGTCATTTCAAAACAGTCTATGGGGTCCTGCTCGGCGGCACAAGACCAGCGCTGCGCGGTCTTTACTGCAGGTGGCGCTCTCTAGCTTCTGTTTATAAGCAGGAAGGCGTGGTCAGACTTTCTGAAATGCGGACATGAAAAGAAGCGGTATGCACCTTTAATGGTGGTATAACCGTGGTTACTCTACTTTGTTGTTGTCTCTAGTGGGAACGCAGATGTGCTGAAAGTACTTTTGTAGTAGTTTTTTTTAAGATTGCTATGATTGAAGTGCCTCGCCATGATAGAGACAGCTTCGAGATGCCTGTTTTCACATTTACTGATGACGTTGAGTTATGCTTAATCATTAGCATGCGGGTGGATGCGATCATAATAACAGTAGAAAATTTCTAAAGTAGGTAAAAAGGGTGATATTTGATGGTGTGATATTCCAGATTAGATTAGCAAAATCTGTAGAGAATTTTCCTTTTCTTTCTCCTTGCTGGTAAAATCAGCTGTGCAATCCATTCTGTAAAGCATGAATCCAGCGGATTGTACAGCTGTATCGGAAATGTTTGGTTTCAGGCAAGTTTCAGTGAAACAGAAGATGCACCAGTCTCTCATGTCGTGCTGAGTGTCGATCCAACAGTGAAGTTTGTCTATCTTGCAGTCCCAGAGATACCCCAACACGCTGCTTCTCTTACCGCTTCCTCTAGACTCCTCTGTGTTGGAGAAGAGCTGTAGGCTTTCTTTTCAGTGACGCTGCATCCGATACTGTAATATTCCAAATGATTAATGTATGTATCATTCAGGGAAGGTTTGTGATAAATAATTATTTCCTTTATTTGCTTAAATTAAATTTAATTTACTTAAATTAAATGGTTCCTTGTACAGTATACCTGTATGCTTCAGTATCTGTATTGTGTTGAACTTGTTGCATCCTACAGTACATTTTCCTTGATATTTTGCATATATCATTATTTTATAAATTTTTTCGATATATTGATTTTTTGTTTAAGTGATGAGATTTGTATTCAGAAAGAGCAGCCATTGTTTTCTTTCAAACTGCATTTAAGAAAATATCAAGAGTGATGATTTCTTCCATATTCGTGAATGTAAGTACCTACAAAATACCTCATTTTTTCTCAGTTCTTTGCTGTATCCTATCTGGCATTTAATTAAATCAGATGTAAAACTAAAATTCCTTTTTAGTAAGCTAATAGATTTATGAGCATTAATTGAAACTCCAAGGGTTTTAAAATATATTGGCGCAGTTGTCCTGTGGGCCATGAGAAAATTAACGTTATAAGGTGGCTCGGTATTGATCCAGTAAAGATAGACTTCCTTGGGGAATTTTAATTCAGCTATCATTTTTCAGCTCCAGAAGTAAGAGCATTTGCTGGTATGTTTTATCTTATTTTAAATTTCTTTTTCTTTTTTTTTTATCTGAAGGACCTCAGGTTTTTTTTATTACTTTAAAGCATCATTGGCTTCCTTTAATGAACTATATTTTCTACCTGAAGAAATAAGATGTGACCATAAATTAGGTTTATCTATGTCAAAAAATCTATGTTTTATATTGAAGACTAAAATAGAGACATTGCCTGTTGGTTCTCTAAGTGAATTAGCACAGCACCTAGGGAGTATAAGAATGCGTTGGGGAATATCTTTCACCAAATGACAAATAAGGGGTCCACTAGCTTAGGGAGAAAACTCCATGCAAGCATTTTTTGTTGTTGAGTATGACAGAACATTAATTTAACAGTAAGCTGATTGATACATACTATGTGCCACTTTTCCCCTTGTGCCAATATTTTTTTAGTGATCATTAACTTTATTACACATTATTTAATTTAATTTTGGCTTATGTTAAAGGGGAAATCAAGAGTGAAATCAAAGTTGAACATAAACCATACCAAACTGCAGTCCAGAATGCATTAGGTCATTGTATACCAACTGTAAGCTTCAAAATGCCTCCAAAGGGGGAACTCAAATATTTGTTGTCTGTACTGTATTTACATGTGGATGGATTCTGAATAAAAAAATGATGTAGATATTGCAGCTGAGAAGTAGAATGAAGAAGTAGGGGTGGTTCAAATAACAGAAAAATAAACTCATGGATTAGAGCACAAGAGTACCTGTACAGTATGTTTATTCATTCAGAGTGAAGAAACTAAATTGACAATGGACCTGACACAGTGAGAAGAATGCACCAGTATCAGACAAACATCCTGAACTAGATCCAAACTGATAGCAAATGGAAGAGGAATGAAGGAGAAGACCTCCTTTAAAATGGCAAGATGAAATCAATAAGTTCACAGGAGCATGTCTGTTGAAGGTAGCCAAACACTGGACCATGAAGAAGATTCGTGGGAAGACCTTTGTCCGGCTGTGCAGTGATAATGATGATGTATGAAACAGCTTATTTTCCCTTTGGGAATCCTGACTTTGTTTTTATTTGTGAAGTGAAGGACTATAGGGTTAGCTGCTCCCAAGGTCCAATCACTGAGTTCGATATTAACTGTTGTTCAGCTCTATACATCTTTGTAAAGCATCACCCACATTTTACATACAGTAAAGTATGATGAGAAGAACAATTCTCATGATATTGTTCATTCTTATAATACTGTCATTTAAATGTCATTATGGTACTGATACACTTTATTCATATTAGTGCACATTGGTTCTATAATGCATGTGACTGTAAAACAATATACAGTAAAGCAATAACATGGACAAAATGATAGGTGTTTTAAGGTGAATCATTTTTATAGTCTAATAAGCAAATAAGCAAGAATTAAGTGTATAATGTTCACCTTTCAATCAGTGAAAAAGCTTCCCTAACATTGCAGTATCTTAGGGTTGAAAATCTTTAGTATAGTGATATGCCTTTATCAAAGAAAATTTTACTGCAGTTTGATGTGTAGGTTGAAGGCTTCAGTTCTTGATTTTTCTTGACGTGTGTTTCATGCATATTCAAGTTCAATGCTTTCATTTCTCAGTGTCTTGCAGCTCTTCTTGCTATGAAAGATCACTTTAATTTGAAGTTTCTGTTTCAAAATTTTCACCATTGATTACCAACTATCTGTTATGTGAGAAATTAAAGGATAACTATGGAAATTAAGATTAGTCACAGTGTACACTAGAACTGTATCAAGACATTTTACACACTGTGTAATTGTTATGAAATCAATGTATTGACACGTGACTGCAAAGTTGAAGATTTTAGTAATAAGGCAGGGATAAAACAAAAAAAGTTTAAATAAGGACAATGCAAGGGTAAAGTTTTCACTGGATTCAGCTTGTTTTATGTTTATGCCAGATGATATGTCATTGTGGATTCTAGGCATAGAATGTCTTACCCAGAAGTGTGCACCAGATTCCTCCAGAATAAAATGTACTATATACAGCACACGAAGCCCTGATTTGATCTTTATTTAACCCTCTTTAGACTAACCTGTGGAAACGTATAGGGGAGCTTTTATTACATGAGAATGGATTACACCAGGCTTCCTATTCTATTGCTTTATTAAAATCAATATACACTTAATGTAGTTTTGTACTTTTATGTTCCAGCAATCCATATCACTATTCCATTATTATCTTCTCTCAGATGCTCATAGAGATGGTCGGGCATTTTGACGGTCCAGCTAAACATGGTGCTGTGCAGAGAACACCAGCTCATTCACATTATCTGGTTTCATCACAACATATCATCTTTTCTCTGTATATTTGTACCTCTTATTGGAAGTAAACTGTTATACTTATCACAAGAGGTTATTCATATCAGCCATTGTGAGCAGGTCAGGAAGAGGGAATTTGCAGTGGCTTGGATAATACTTTATCTCCATACTTGGTTCTTTTATCTTCAATACATGGGTTTGAAAAGAGCCTGAGGGAAAAAGACAATGCTCTCTTCATACCCAACACTTCATACATGAGCCTGAGCTGGGGTGTATTTTGTAGCGGCTGTATAAACCTTTTGAACACAGAAGTGTACCTTAAATATACAGTATAATATGACTGTTCATTTTTAAATTCTGAAATTTAAAAAATCAGATTAATTAAAAATGGAACTGTCAATTTTAGTTTAGTATTTTGCAATAATGTTTAAACAAATTTATCTGTGAACTTTTTAAGAACATAATTCTATAAGTGCTGCATCTATAAGTAATGTAACTGGTCTGATTGAAGAATGGACAAATTAAGTAATTTGTGTCATTTTGTTAACTTTTTGTTTGTCCAGGAAGGGAAAGAAAATGATTGACTTGACACCAAATTTTTAAATTTGAATTGTATTATCTATCAGCACATCGCTTTCATTGTAAGCCAGTGTAACACACACAATATAAAATGTCTTATGTGTAAAACAAGTTTCTTTTGCTGACTGAAATCATTCAATATAATTTCAATTGCAGGTCATTATTTACCAATACATACTGGACAATCTCTCCACTGAAACGAAGTTATTTCAAAGGACCTGGAAGCATTGGATGGAGATGTTTAGTAAGCCTGAAAAAAAGAGGATCCGTAAACTGACATTTCCCAGACTAGTGTTCTTAATTTTGTCTTTAATAAACTATAGTGCTTTTGGTCAGATAACCTGTAGCAGACAGATGCCCACTGATTGGCACTTACAGCCACAGAACATCACAATCAAGTGGACCTTGACAGAAAATATTTGCTCAGATGACTCTGAGTGCTGGAATATTAAAAAGAAAGATGGGGAAAAGCATATGTCCAACATTGAACTTTTTAACTTCCCACAAATATGTCCCCTTCATTTACAACTAGGAGACAAATTGTTTGTTTCTCTTGATTCAACATTAGAATTATATGGGATCAAGATTATTAATGTGTCCAAGTATGAATTTGAAAGTTGTTCTACAACTAGCTATTCTGAAGATCAGCTACTCTTCATGAACGACATGAAGGACGATCAAGAAGTTAACTCCAAGTGGCTTACTCCTGCCACTCATTACTTTATAGCCATCCATGAAGACAATCCTCAGTTATGCAAGTTGGGTCTTCGAATGAATGTGACTGTGAAGGAACAGTATTGTATAGGCTCCAGAGATGCACAGCTTTGCTCTAGAAATGGGGTTTGTTTGACTCGTGTCTGGGAAAAGAAGTACAGCTGCCAATGCAACAAAACCTATTCTGGAGAGTTCTGTGAAGAGTACGATGCTTGTTCTGAAAACCCTTGTCGGAGTGGCGCAACCTGCTTGAGCCATGCAGTAACATCCCATCAGAGCAAGCCATATGAGTGCATATGTCCTTTCCAGTTTACAGGTAAGGAGCATATGCTTTAGTAACACTGCCGTAATCCTATTGTTAGGATCTGTTGTTTGCAATGAAAACAATTCACCATGCTGCAGTTTGCAGGTTTAGGTTTGCTCCAGCATACCTTCAATTATGAGAAATTAAATAAACAATTTAAAATACCATGACAGAACCCAATTAAAGAGAAATAACATTTCTGTGTCTATGTACCTAATGATTTTTTTTTGTTTATTGTAATTACCAGGTTTCCACATTTAGATTAGTGCAGTTATTTGAAGTAGACACTGATATGCCTGTGGGCTTTATATACGAGTAACATTTTATTTTAATTACCATAATTATTCGTTAAATTGTTTTCTGTATTACATGAAAGTATTCTGCATTGACCTCTGTCTTTTTTCTAATTTCCTTTTTGGTCAAGAGTTAATTCCACAAGTTTAAACACTGGTTCAGCTTTGGTGATTTGAGTGACTTGGAACAGCTGGGAGTTGAATACCTAGTGATCACAATTGTTTCCCTTATTCTCTGGTGCCACTTAATCCTTCAGATGCTATAAAGGAGCATCATAGCCATTGAACCTGGTGTTTTTAATAGGTGCCTACAATAAAAAGTTGGAGAGACGTTTTTGTATTAAACTAGCTGCTAGGTCTTTGTAGAAAGACTGCTTATTAAAAATGTTTTGCTTCTTTCTAGTGCTTCTCTTAATAATAGTAAAGGTGTGAGCTACTGGTGATGTAACAGGCAAGGTATGTCTGTGACTGTTGACACACATTTGGTGAATCTGAATGAGGTGTTTGCTTCAGAAGTTCCCTCCTGCCACATACTTCGTCAGGATGGCTCCAGATTAAGGGAAAACATTGTGAGGCTCCATCTACAGCAAGATGGTCTTGCCAACTCCAGGGGTTTTAGGAATTGTGATCCCACAAACTCTTCACCAGTTCTGATCATTTTATTGCTTAATGTTTTAAAAACTAAAGTAACAGGTATCCTGCAATTCATTAAATACTGAAAGACAATATATTTTTTAAAACAATCCATTATTATAGAGCATTTTTGTTACTCATAGCACATTTCATTGTGAGCACAAACTAATATTGTTTTGATGTTATCTTAACATGAATAGAAATGCTTTTCTTTACCAGGTATCCATTGTTCTGATGTCATTGGTAAATGCAGCCCTTCCTCATGTCATAATGGAAGCTGCCACATCATAACTCCAAACTCCTTTCAATGCGTCTGTGACCAGGGGTTTACAGGTAACAATAAAACTGTAATTAAAAATTGGTACATTTGAAATTTTAAGTTCAGTTTGACCTTTTCCTACTTTTAAATGCACTTCTGTTAAATGGATTTGAATGCTATCTTTATGATTAGTATCCTAAGAATTATTATGTATAACTAACAAATTTACAAAGTAATCAGGAAAATGTCAAAGTATTTGTACTGTAGCAGGTGCACAGATATTTAAACATAAAACTAAACATGTATGATATAGGTAGTTTCATTATGCTAGCACAGTAACATTATTTATCAACACAGGGTCTTCTTGTAAGTCATTGCTAGTAATTTATGTGGTGATCATTGAAAGCTATACAAGCCATACATCTGGTACACATGAACAAGTGATAGGTTTATTCCATGCTGAAAGGAGAAGAAAGAAAACACGTTTCAACCATGGAGCCTTCTTCAGATCTGGTACACGTTCTTTACACCAGGTTAGAAAGGCTGTCTTGTGGGGTCCTTTTCTATAGCAGAGCCTGGACAACCATGTGCCTCTTCATTCATATCTGAACCCAAGATATAACACATCATTCCAACTCATGCCACATACTCTATATTCCATTCTGGCAAGTAGAATATCCATAACATTACTGACACATCTGGTAAGATAGCCATTATTACATAAGGACATGTTGTTCTGCTGGAGTGTTGTCATATCAAGATGAGCCTTCAGGAAGGGCAGCAAGTGAAGTCACATGACTTAATCAATATTGTACAGTGAAGTCATGTTACCATTAAAGTAGAAGTGTAGTTTTGTACTCCTACCTAGACCATCAAGCTTGTATGATTATCTGTTGAATTTGGTGGATTCTTGTGTCTCTCTTGTTCTCCCATATTTTCATGTATCGCACAATATGAGTTTAGAAATTGCAGGTTGTGAACACCCCAGATAAGGAGTGGCCATTTGCTGATTTAGCCCAGTCCCCATCATACTAATATGATTTTCAACATGTTACTTTCATCACCTTCACCCAGTGAACTCTCAGTAATTAAATGATTTAAAGCTTATGCAATATTCAGTCACTAACGTGTCCGTTAGTCAAGAATAACTAATTAAAGACACCAAAAACATTCAATCATCATCCAACGTGTCTAAATTATTTTTCTAAAAGCATGAATGCATAAATACATTGATGCCTTTTTATGCTCAGTATATTCAACATAAATTGGATTAATTCTGTGATGTTAAAGTACATGTAATGCATTCATTTTCATATTTTCTATAAAAGAATCCATTAGGGCTTAAGAGAAAATGAATATACTGTATATAGTATTTCATATAGTATTTTCAAAAAGCTTTCTTGACAAAACAGTTTACTTGTACTTTGCCTCATTTGTAAAAGAAGTTCACAAAAAACTGTTCATTTATATTAAGTAATCAATTTCCCAAATCAATTCACAAATTAATATTGAATGAACAATTTATTACTGCAGAATGAGAAATTCTCATTTTTGTACTGTTACAAAAGATTAGAGTTTGGACCTAACAATGAAGATGTTAGTAATTGCTTTGGTAGTTTCATGTGGATAATTTTATACATGAATAGCATTTTTTCTGAAATGTAAAGCTTACATAAAAAATAAAAAGTTACATAATGAAGAAAGGCTGACCTATTTTTAAACTGGGACCCATTTTAGATTGCTGCCAGTTGCCAAGACTCCCTTTTTGTTCTTCTAACCTTTTTGAACTGAGTGTGAATGCATCATTTTTCTGTGCTGCAGATGCTAGTGAAAGAGTAAGATATCAGATTTAGGTTAATGTATAGCAGGGTTACACCGAAAATCTTCATTCCTATACTTACCTTTTTATTTTTTTACTTATCAATTTTTTTTAAATGAAGAGAATGGCAGAATATATATTTTTCTCAAACACTAAGCTAACATTAATGTATTTGTACGTGATACAAACTGTATAGAAGTGGTAACTGAATGTATTACAATGAAAGGCTTGTTATATGGAACTACAAAAGAACAAAAAATGTTTAGTTTTGTTTAGCATTTAATTGAATTATTTTTTAAAATATTTTAGCCAGTTCTTGTGTTTTGGGTGTTTTGAACAATATTCTGTTGTTATAACATTAAACAAAAAGAGCATTGCAACAGCCTAAAAAGGTAAGGTTTAAAAAGGATTAGCCATTTGCCCAGTTTGTCTAGGTCTTTATCTTATATAAAAGTGACTGGAAGGGAATTGATTTCAGCAATGAGAAAAACATCTTACAGAAAAGCCCCCCTTAAGCAGTAGCATGGTGTGGTGAGGCCCGGCCAGCCATAGTGTAATAAAATTACTGTCCCACTCAAATATGGTTTGTGATCTAAGCCTTAACCAGTTTCCCCTTTTGTCTTAAACCTTTTTTTAAAAAAAGAAAGAGTGCTTTCTGCCTGAACTAGCTGTTGTAGATGCTGTATCCTACAGAGAGCTCCCACCTCCTCTCCCAGTGGAATACTGTAATTTAGTAATCTAAACTCTAAAACCTTTTAAACACAAGCCTAACCTGATCGACAGGTAAGCACTGAGCATTATTAGTGACCCACTTCAGTGCTGACTCTGAAACTAACTTAACCAAAAGACTTTGTCTCACCACAAGTCTTATCTCTAACCAAATGGACTGGTCTCACCATGAGAATAATGAGAATAAACTAGGCCGAACTTACCAAAAGACTAGACACCTGTGTACTTTATACAGTACATTTTGTAACAGTTGGCATTCCTGTTGGGTGCCTAGCATGAGCTGAGGGGATTTAACCAACCTAGTTTTACAGTATGAATTACATTATATTGATAAACAAGTGGCCATAACCTAAGTATTCTTTGCCAGCCCTCAGATAGTCCTCTTTTAGTTTGTCATATGCCTTTTCTGCATTTAACAAAAGAACGTCACAGAAGATTAATTGGTATGAATCTTAATATATAGTGCCATATTAGAAAAAATCAATCTTTCAGAATCTGCTGATTTATAAAGTGCCTTACAGTACGTATTTTGTTCTAAAGAACTTTTGCCAATCGATTTACAGTATATCTTGAGTTAAATAATAACAGCTTGTAGTCTGAGCATTCTAATCTTAACCATTTTAAGATGTAAACAATTTTAAAGTGATTTTGGATTTTTATGGAAGCTGTCAATTTTAAATGCAAATGTTATTTAATTAAGTATTAAGTGGCCAGCTGGAGCCCATACTTGCCAACAGTAGCTCTGGTGAACATAAGAAAAAGTGGAAAGGTTACAAATGAGAAGAAACCATTCATAATCCAACCTGACTAGTTGCTAGAACTTAATTGATTGGAAGATCTCATCCAGCAGATTCTTGAAAGAAGAATTACATATAAAAGGTCTTTTTGTATTGGGTTAAATGTGCAGTTTTCTCACCCCTTTTATGGAAGGGCACTACATTATATTTTATATAATTTTATAGTCAATGGGTACTAGCCCTGTCTTGAGCAACTGCTGGAAGCTTCATGAATTTGAAGTTGGAGTTTCATTAACAACTTATGAATAACATCTCTTGGATCCTGATGCACAACTGGCAGAATACCATCAGACCCTGATTTTTAATCTTAAGTACTCCTTGTACGTTTAATGCTTCTACCTCTTCTGTGTTAATACTTTAATGCACTGCACTACACTGCTCATAACCCCGAGTGTCCCGTGTCTAGGACAGTGAAGAGAATCCAAGCGCAGGCAAAGTGGTAGGCAAGCTGATGCAGCAAGCGAGCAGGCAGACAAACCCAATTCAAAGACGTAGTCCAAAAACAAGCAAAGTGGGTAGCCAGGAGAACTTGAGAACAAAGTACCAGAGAAATCTTTAAGCAAAGTCAAAGAGAGGAAAGTTTGTAGCCAGGAAACCAAAAGAATGCAGCATAGGGAAACTCCTCAAATGACGTGAAGTGAAGGACAGCCAGAACACAGAAGTAAGCACAGAGGGAACACCAAAACTAGTAAAAGAATCACTAAGTCTGAGTGCCATAGCGGTGCAGGAGTTCTAAATAATCTAGTACAGATGGGAGAGGTGTGGTGATTAACTATGCACAGGTGGAACCAATCTTCCGCCAGAGTGTGTTGTCACAGCAATCAGTTGATTGACAGATCTAAATGAAACTCTGCCAGTTGCTGTGGTAATTCTGGTGCTATCATTCGCACTCCAGTTGGAGCAAGCATGACTAATACAATATAATATAGAACACTATCCTTTTGCAGTCTGAGGCATGTTGTTCATTTCTTCCTTTGATGGTGGAATGTCATTTAAACTGGAAGATTTCTGCTCTGTAATGGATTGAGTTTGCTCCTTCAAATCCCTTCAGCCTGTACAGTTTCAGTTGGTTTAAAAATTCTTCAATCTTGGTCATGTCCGTGCTAGCATCAGATGTATAGTTATAGAAAAAATGTCCTGGAAGATTTTACTGACCTGCACAGAGTAAAATAGAGCACAACATTATTATTATCTTTGATTGTCTCAGAAAAAGGTAAACATTCATTTTTCTATTAGTCTTTCATTGCTTTATGTACTGGGACGTTTTCTCCTGTTCCAGACTAAGTACTAAAACTTTTATATTCGCTACTCCAAGCAAATAGATGTCAGATCTTAATCCTGAAATGACACCTTTATTAATTTTCCAGATGCCGGATTGTATTTTGCATTTACGTTTTACATTGTAGTATTACATTTCTGAAGGAAATGCTTACCAAATCCCCTAATTAAGCACTTAATAACCTTATACATTTAGGATTGTTGTTACATTATTACATAATCTTCAGTGTGATGTTTTAGGCATCTAATTTTGAAGAAAGAGAGAGTTCTTGGAGTTGCTGCCTGGAAAAAAAATAAACTGAAGAGAAAACAGGATCATGATCAGCTATAAAAGTTTGGGAAAATATTTGTGGAAATAATATGTTGCAGGAGAGGTGATTAGAAATAAAGTGGATAAAAGTGTTATCAGTATGAGAGTGTTGAATCTAATGTCTGTAAAAAGATAATATTTAACACCATAAGGTTTCAGAGACAAGAATGTATATACAGTTTATTTCAATTTTGTGAAAATGTTAGCATAAAAATACTGGGTGCACAAACCAATGATATATATATATAATGTTAAGTATTACCTTCATTAGAAAGAATTTCAATACCGTTGCTTAGACCGTTAACAGTGATATTTATCTACCTGTCAATTACTATAAGAGCATGACTGTAATAATTATTTTGAAAGCGATGTACTTTGGTTTGAAATGAGTCTACTGAAGTAAAAAACAATTTGAACACCTTTATGGTGCAATCTAAACATTTGTCTCTTTCGATGGGAAAAATTAAGCCAAATTTTTTAAACTATCTAAAAATATTTAGCAGTCATGTAGTGAGGTGTAGTGAGAGCTCTCTAAGAGCTGGATATGTAGAATGAAAATCCTCAATAACAGCAGAAAATAAGTATATCAAGTAGGCTACCACAAATAACATATTGTTACAAACTTTAGTTGGATCAGGAAATTACTTAGGCAAAAAGTAATGAGTGTTAGGTAATATCTGAGGCATGTGTTTTTTTTAATTCCCTAGCTCAAAATTAATCAGAATGAAGCTTGGACAACACAAATATTTATTAACAAAACACAACTACACAAAAACATATACTGCATGTACAAAGTGATGCATTCCAGCGGCTTATTTCTCACAGCTATAGAATTTCAGACTTACACCCCAGTAATCTAAACTATGTAGTAAACTATGTAACATCTAAACATGCAAAAATGGATAAAAACCTGTGTGCTAATAATGAAATACTACTCAGAACTTACTACTCAGAACTGAATCTACCTTCCTACAACATAGATATCTCCAGTAAAAGTGAACGGCACTCAATCTTCCTATTTTAAAAATGCATCACCAGCTAAGAGAGAATGTTTTTAATCTGAGGATTCCACAATAGAGGAAATTGGAATTTCCAAAAATAAATAAGACAGCATTCTAGCCAGAATTTGGTCTCTAAAATTGATCAGAACCTGGTCCACTCACATGGTACAAGCTTAGAGGAAGAGGAGAGTTTTAGTCTTCTGTCTGTGTTTTTCTTCAGCTTTACCATCCCTTAGTATAGTTATAAAGATTTAACATGAAATTAATTAACCAGTGTAAACCATTAAAAACTACCTGTGATCATCTGTGTTTACTTGCCTCTTAGGTCACCTACAGCTAGGCAAACACCTGAAATGGTCCTACTTTTACAGGCTTTCTGAGTAAGGATTTGAGTAGTGCAACTGAAATGTGAATTGCAAATGTCGCTTTTGATCATATTGTTTTGACCTCAATCAGAACAGTATGATAATGAAAAGGAGAAAGCAAAACATTCTCACTTTTCCCATAACAATACAGTGGTGTGTTCATACAGTAAGTACTCAAAAAACAAAATGCAAGTTCAGTTTAAAGCATATAAAAACTGTTCATAGAAATCTGATGAGGTGGAAAGTGTAGCAGTACACAGCCCCTGGCATCTATCATTGCCAGCCCGACTATTTTATAAGAGTGCATTTTATTCCATGGTTTAGAAATGAGACAAGTTCACATGGCCAAGGCAGTGTCTCGCATTTGATGGGAAGTCCCTCAGTGGGAGGAGATGTCTATCAGCAAGCAAAGTTCCCCAGGTGTTCCACTGCACTACAAATGCTGCATCTATGACTCTGACAGGGTAAACTACTGCTTTTTAGCCTTCCTACCATTTGTTTTCAGAGTGTTTGCATGGTAAATTCGATTTTTGAGGGTTTGCAAATATTAACTGGAGCTGTAAAAGCTGCCCTTAAATGAAATTTCAAACATTATTTAAAAGAAAAAGGTGTATTTGGTGTGACAGCATCTTACATACATCACCATCAGAGTTATAGCAACCTGAAGGCTATCCCAGATGCTAGGTTGAAGATAGGTGCAGGGCACAGGCACACACAAAGAGTTAACCTAGTCATGTCTATCGAAACTAAATAGACACCAGAGTACCCAGAAAAAAAACATGTCTATCCAGGATGAACACAATAAAGTCATATGATAGGTGCTCCAGTCAAATACAACCCAGGACCCAAGAGATTTTTGGTTTTCAAGAGGTTTTGAAAGTAGAACAAAAAAGGACAGACACAGAGGGCACATTGATTTACATCACAAACAGAGGGACAGCAAATAGTAGATTTTGACATAAAAATATCACATACTGTACAGGTATATAACTTGAGAGGAATTTGAGTATTTACTACCTTGAAGCTGTATTGGTTTCTAACAATCTCTATGAAAGATTGTGTTAGAAGAACATGGTGTGTTCTGGTATTCAAACTGGAAAGACAGTTTTACAAATTATACAGAGAAGATTTGACTATTTCAGCTGTGTTGCATGTCTTAAGTTGCTATAAGTGGAGAAATTGCTGACAGTAATTCAATAGACTAGTATTGAGCAGTTTAGTGTGCAATCTGAAATACATTTGACTTGAACCTGTTTAGCTGAGGGAATGAGAGTCAAAAGGAGATGCAGAATAAAGAGCAAAGGGGAACCGGCACATAGCTTCTCTTACTGACCGTGCCTTTCAAAAGCATTCACAACAATCCACAATTTTCACAATTTGTTGTTTTAAATGTATCCTGTAACCTATCTTACCCTTAAAAGTCTTCATTTTGAGCATTCAGGTTTAATAAAGTAAAATATTCATTTTAAAAATGTATATTTGTAATATCACAAAATGGGACACCATACTGTATGTAGGGTCAACATGATTTTGCAAGGCACAGTATATTAGGTGAAATGGTGGAGAGTTAGCTCTTATCTCTTTAAATACCTTTACAAATTAAATTGTTTCTCCTGCCAATTTCCGGTTTCAGAATGACATCTGTTTAGGTAGTAAATCTGCATGGAGCTTGTATGTACTCCCCATATTCGCATTTCCCATGGGTTCCCTCCAGCTTCTGCCATCTTTCAGATTTTCTGAAGTTTCTTTGAATTTAATGTCGTCTTCTTCTAGAAGAAGCTATATACTGTAAGTTCCTCATAGGAGCTTTAAGGAGGTTCATATGCTCCTTTCAGTTTATGAAAAGAATAATTTTTGAAAATCAATTAACATATTATACAGAGCCCTGGATGAGAACCTCTAAATATTATATGTGCTACACAAGAATCCCTTTTCTATGAATTATATACAGTACATACAGAATATAAATATATATACATATAGAAAAAGACTGAGGCATTATTACTCTACAACCAAGTCATTATGCATGGGAAAATGTCTCAAAAGACCACATCTCATATGGTCCTTAATGAAATGTCTTCATATGCTGGTGTAACTAATTATACCTACCTTATTTTTAACATTTATTTAGATTACTAAGGCTAAAACTGCTCTACGCTACTTCCTAAAGCAGAGTCCTCTAATTGGACTAGAGGTCATCCTATTTTTCTGTGCACAAGAAGAAGCAGGCTGTTGTGTAACAGGGCATTGCTCAGAGGAATTCCTGTTCAGCCTGAAGTCTCTATCAAGACCATTTCAGGAACAGTTACATCAGCAGTTTTTGTGAAACAACTGTTCTATTACAGCAAATAACACAACATGAGGACAGTGGTAATTATATACTGAAGATCACAAGCCACCTGCGGGACAATTCAGCAAAGCTCAATAAAGGAACAATTCTGCAGTGCTCAATAAAATTGCAGGGCTGTGTGTTCAGGTATTTAAAATCTGTAATATGACTAAACCACCAAGTCATTCTTAGATGTAGCTTAGATGTAGAATTTATCTAAAACATATCATAGATAATTTGTGCCATTGGAGAAGGGGAGTTAAAAATTCTATATAAAAAAGTGATTTATGATTTTCCTATTTTAAAAGTAAATCTACACCCTACTGAAACTACATACTGTAAATATACATACTGTATATGAAATACTAGATGGTGTTCTACTGATGCACATGTGGGGACAATAGGGAACTTCTGAGACAGTTGTATCATAAAGGGCCTAGAATGTGCTTACATTGTACGTACTGTATGCGAAAGGAAAATGAGTTAATGTTGGTTGTAAAAAAAGTCTATGAATACATAAATCCCTACTTAACCCTATTCAGTGGAATGTTGAGTGTCCATGATGCCTAGAGTAAGTGAGAGTCACAGCAAGACTCTCAAGACTCTTTTTAGATTGGGTCTAAATCATTGCACTCACTCACACCATGTGCTTTCAGCATATGTTAACAAGTGTAGACTCACTTATGTACAGTATATGTTCTCCTAATATTGAAGAATGTTTTTGGATTGGAATGGAAAAGGTGAAGGAGTTGAAGTAAAAAAAAATGTGTGGAGCAGAGGTTAGGATTCTGAAATTGAAAATGGAAGGCAGTGGTTTCAAATCCCAGATGAAATACTTCTATTGTACCCTTGAGCAAGGTGCTTTGCTCCTATTGCTCCAGTATGTATAAATAGGTGCAAATGTTACTCTCTTTGGATACAAGCATCAATCAAATGAATTAGTAAGTAAAAAGAGTGTTTATACGCTTGCGGAGTGGTGCCACATGATACATTTGTTTTGAAAATTAGGGTCATTCTTTCTCCATTCTGCTTCATACCAGCTGCTTCATGGGCATGAACAAGGGTGAGCCTCAGAATGTTCATGCTTTGCACTATATGTGACTTTTTATGTAACTAGTTTTAATTGAATAGTTTGTGAGACATTGAATTGAGCTTATAGCTTCCAGTTAGTGAGCATAATTTTTAAGCCTTGCATACAGTGTGTGTTTTGTGTTGTTTTCTGCAATATAAACTAGAATTGTGCTTGACATTCAGTCAAATAATGTAATTTAACATTGTTAGTAACCAGTCTTTTTTTAATGTTCCAATTAGATACTTTGAAAAATTAAAAAAATACAAAATTACTATAAGATACTAAAAATAAAAGATTCAAGTTTTAAATTTGAGTCAGCTGAAGCACTGAAATATAAAGTACAATTTAAGAAATGCATCATGACTGATCAAATCAGATATTCATACTTTTTGAGTTGTGTGCTACGGACTGACAGCTGAGGGATGATACAATGTAAGAACAGATGGTTGGTAGTATGAAAGGAGGAAAGGCTTTAATTTATATGTAATAGCAGTGATGCTGGGATTATATGTTGGCAGTGTTGGTGTTTAAAATTGTGACTTGACATGATAAGAACTTAGGTTAATTTTTGTGCCTATAAAATACTTAATTTACATTTTTGCAATTTAGACATGAAGTGCTACCTGACAGGAAAAAAAAAACATGGCTACTGTATTTCTCTGGAGAATCATTTATTTGCAAATACAATTTTAACAAGATCCCATATTGCATATTGTTTTCTGAATTATTTTGTTTCTTTATACAGCTGCTGATGTTTTAAAGAAATTGAAATTAACCACTATTTTTGTTAGACCCATCCTATTTGGAATTGTTAAATGTCTGTCTCCTGACACTCTAGGAACAATCCTTGTACCACTCAGGAGGGAATTAAGACACATGGACATGCACCTCTGACATGTCCATCTGCATAGTCCATTCATCTTTTGATATACTGTGAGCTCCACATCTGGCAGGAGACATAATGCCAGTTAAAGGACTGTCTGATCTCTTGCTGATGTTGCTCCATGGCTGCAGGCTCCCAGCAAGTCACAGCAGTGGTTTGCTGAAAAACCAAGAGGTCCAGGCCCCTAAACACAATTGTAGCCTGGAGGCCCACAATCAGTTGTGTATGAGATGTCCTAGGCTTGAACTAGCTATAGTTCAAGCCTGTAGCTAGTATAGAGCTCGCCCTGCATTTTACTGGTTGGACCACTCAAGAACACCTTCACCTTATATCATATAAACCATTGAACATATTTCCCTGTATTGTAAGACATAAACAAGGTACCGCACATTGCGATGTCAAACCAACAAAACAAGCAGCTGAGTTCTGTGTATGCTGTTCTTTGATACTCGTAATTTTAGCCTTCATTTTGTTGACACACCATTGTCAAGCAAATGAAGAATACTTTAACCTATATTTTATTAGCCGCCTTTTTTGTTTTGAAATGAGTCCCTATTTTCATTTTTAGGTCCATTATGTGAACAAAAGAAGGCACCTTGTGACTCACAGCCATGTAAAAATGGAGGCGTATGCAAGAACAACAAGGCAGAATTCATTTGTGATTGTCTACCTGGATTTACCGGAAACATCTGTGACACTAAACTGGATGAATGCATGTCATATGGATGTCATCATGAAATAGCATGCGTCACAGAGGAAAATGTAAGTTGTTGTAGCTGTTCAGAGGAACCAATTAATATAAAATGTCACTTAGGAATTAATGTGCTGTCTTTGAAGCATATCAAGCTGTGTCATTTTGAAGGTTAGAACAACAATTAATGATTCTGCTTACAAAAAAAGACACTTGTAAAGCAGTTTGATCTCAACAGCATGTGCTACCACAGATTTAAGTGCCAGAATGAAATTGCTATTATGAAATTCTCTATAAGATGTCCCTTGCAATTTTCCATTTCAGCCGTTACCAACAAATGTTATTAAAGTACATCCTGTTTTTTTATCTCTGAAGTTCTGAGTGGCAGAAGTTCCCTATTATAGTTAAATGAACAAAAAGAGAATACAGCTAATTGCTTTCCTGTGTGTCCTTCATAAGCCATAACTATAAAAAACCTGAATGAGGCTTACAAATAACCCAAAATTATATGAAATGTTTTGAAAGCAATTAGGTATTTTATCTATATATGGAAGAAAAGCATACAGAGTACAGTACCACTGGGTACCAATATGTACATAAGAGTAATGGGAGAGAAAAATCTATTTTTTGCTTACTGAAAAGAAAAACAAGATGAAGTAATTATAAAATGATTTTCTATAAAGGTAAAATTCAGTGGCATATTTTGCAGCTTGCCAAAGTCTTCCAGAAGTCATCTTCCAAAAGAATTAATATTTTCCATAAGAATGAAACCTAAATGTATTTTGTTTTTAATTAATATTTTTCATTCATTTACTTTGAATCTTAGATATTAATCTCTGAATCTTTTCATCTATTTAGGTGGGTTCAATTCCCAAACTGGAGTGCTATCTGGTGGAGTTTGCATGTTCTTCCCGTGTTCGTGTGGGTTTTCAGTGGGTGCTCTGGTTTCCTCCCACAGTCCAATGACACCCTAGTAGTATAATTGGCTTCTGTGAAAATTGGCCCTGATGTGAGTGACTGTGTGTCTGTGTGTGTCACTCACACCCCGGATGGGATACCAGTCGATTGCAGAGACACACAGACACAAACACAAACACTCACACCAGGGCCAGTTTTAACAGAATTAACTTGCTGAACCAGTATGTCTTTGGACTATGGGAGGAAACACACATAATCACAGGCAGAACATACAAACTCCACACAGATTGCACCCCAGGAAATGAACCCAGACCCCCAGTGCTGCAAGGCAACCACTGCACCACTCTGCTACCTCTGTGTGTTGTACTGCGTCAAAATCTTCATGCTAAATACTAGGTTGTGGTGTCCATTAACTGATGTATCTATACATCTCTTGTACTAGGGAATAAAAACACCTTTGAAGAAGTCATTTTGTTTTGAGCACTTTGAATAATAATGATCTATTTGCAAGATATAAATGAGTGTGCCATCTTATATTTCCTCCTGCTTTTCACATTAATGGAAGTGTGAGCGTCAGAGGGATCTATGCAGCTCGGCCCCCTGTCTGAATAATGGCAGTTGTGAAGATCTGGCAAATGACTATTATTGCAGGTAAAGAGACCTTCAGCCGTATAGTTCTTTAAACGCAACTAATTTAACAGTTTGGCAGATGCACAAAACTTACTAGTCTAATTTTAATTTTAAAAAGTATAACCTGTTCAATTATTGTATTGTATTGTATTTTGTGTTGTTTTCTTATTAGTACACAAATGCTTAAAATATTCATCGACAGTAAGTAATGCTGGGAATTTAAAGAAAAAGCTTTCAGTTTAGGATTTCCATTTCTTTGGGAAATCTCCTGTGGCTTTCACTTGTATTTTTAGTTTTTTTGTTTCATTTCCCATTTCATTTACACATTAAACTATAAAACCAAACTTTTTAAGTATTGTAACGCAACAGGGTTCAGGTGCAGAGAATTTATTTTTTAAAGATCTGGTGCAATAGAAACATTATGTTCTTTAAAAGAAAGTGTTTTTGTCATTCAGTCACTGAGTGCATGGTCTCTAATGGAAAATTGAATAATTCCATTTGCTTCTTTTAAAGATGGACATGTCTTTTCCTTCTGTCTATGTAACTAACATAACTAAAATCTCAGTCTAGAACTGACAATTTACTGTATAAGGCATTCTTCTGGTTTTAGTGTAAGGGTAGCTAAGCAGATAATCATTTTCTCTTTTTTAACAGTTTTATAGATGTTAAATATTATAATGGGTTCAATTATTAATTAAGAACTATAACTTAGCCATGACACCTTTAGTCTTTTAAAAAGAAGCACACCAGTAACACCAGTAAAGAGTTTACATCAGCCTGTATCTCTGATCAACAAGATACTAAAAAGACACTGTCACTCTGGAATCAGTGTGGAAAACATCAGCCAAATACATCCAATGTCTCAAAGAAATGGCGTATACTGACAAATAAAAAGAATGGCACTATTCAACTAAAACAGAGAGGACCTGATGCAAGTTTTCAAAATTCTGAAGCACTGAGATTGAGCTCAGTTGAATGTTTGAGAATGAACAGTGAAATGTGAACCAGAAGACAAAAAAGTAAACTACAGTATGAGCCAGTTCAAACTCAGAGCAGTAGGCACTAATTTACATGAAAGGGTTGTACTAGAATGAAACAAGCTACCCAGCCATGGATAAATCCAATAACCCACATTTTAGTAAATGACTGGATGAGACTCTTAAATCAGTTAGCTAGAGGCAAACCAAATGTGCTAGATGGACTGAGTGGTCACCTCTTCTTTGTGTCCATTCTTATATTTTGTATGTGTTGTACATGCAACCGTGTGAGGAATTGCACAGTAGAAATAAATGTCAAAGATCATCTTTATGTCAATAAATTCAAATGCATTCTTGAATTCGATTACAATTGGAAAGAAAGAGGCAGCCAGTGGTTTTAATAAGAAGTTGATTGAAAAATGCCCCAGGGAATCCACAGATCTCTAGGTGCTTTGAAACAGAGATGCAAGGTAGGTGACTCTGTGGGTAAAATGTGCAGTGTTGTAAGAGAGACTGGAAGATGGTTACAGTGGCTTGGAACCTAATGTTAATAACTATAAAACCACATTACTGTTTGACCCAATGACATCTCTTGAATGTTCTTATAATCTGTGTGGTAGAAATGATTTTTTCACAGAAAATGAAGACGTTTTGATAAGTGCAAATATTCTACATTAATTTATTGGAACTAATGACAGAAATTTATCATCTTTAGTTATTGATTTAAGACCACTATTTTAAATTAGTTAAATACTGCTTTATTGTGTATTGTAGTGTTTTTTTAAAGATGAACATTTTAAAGGGCCCTTCTAAGTCAAATCCTTTTAACATAATAAAATCTATATGCTGTATGTAATAGTTTCTGTACATCAATAAGCTGCTTCTTAACTTTTATTTTCTGGTGTGTGTATTGTGATGGGGTAATGCTATAATGTACAGTAGTTAGCAGTAGTCTGAATGGATGGTACATTTCTTCTAATGCAGTTTTACTTCTGCAGATGCCTTAGAGGGTTTACTGGGAAGAACTGTGAGGATATAATTGACTACTGCAGGCTGCTCAGCGTCAACTGTCTGAATGAAGGATTGTGTCTCAATATAATTGGCGGATATAGTGTAAGTAACTTAATATGTGGTAAATGAATATGATGCCTGTAAATAAAAAAATAGCATTTTTTCACAATTCATTAGTGAATTTGTAAATAAAAGAAATGCATGCTTCAGTAAGTGACGTACAGTACGTCTTGTTAACTACAACAGCTTTGTCAAATTTACTACTCGTATAAACCAGCTTTCTACATTTAAAATGCTAAACTCTTCTTTTCGCGATAGTTGTAACATTTTTATGAGACTAAATTAACATTATTCTTTATTTTACATGGAATATTGAGAAATAATCACATGATTTCACGTGACTGAGGAGTTTTATAGTGCTTAACTTTCATATTTGTTTAAAAAGTCATGTAATATTATGAGTAGTTTCTAAATAATTCATTTATAAAGAAAGATGTTTAATTCTTATTAATGTCTGGATACTTTTGGAAGTCTTGAATTCACCATTTTCCATGTATGCGCATCACTAATTAGATGACAAGACTATTTTTTACCTTACCAGATGACATGGTTCACATGACGCTTATGTATGACAGCATTTCGTCTGCCTTATGCCTTCCCAAGATGATACAAGTTTCAGGTTGTACCAAGCTGTTTACAGTATAATAACCACCATAATAATAGTATACTGTATATAGTAAGGATATATAATAGTATAATAACTAGCCAACCAACTGCTCACCCGATATTTTTAGACTCCAGCCTTTTAATTATGTACATATCAAGACATGTATTGAGATATCAAACATGGACAGTGAAGATAATAAAGCCATTTTTGTTGATAAGAAAAGACAATAAACTAGTACAATTTTATACAATTTGAAGTTTACTGTTTGTTTCAGTGCTTAAGGTTTCTTGGCCAGTTTTTAGAATTAATACAAACTAATCAAGTACTTTCTATAAATGTTGCATTTTAAATATACTCTTTTATATTGACACATGAGGAGTCCTGTGCCTGAAAATAAGTGACTGCATCATTTAGCACAAAGAACAGGCAAAAAGATTAAGCTTAATATCTTAGAAAAACACCTGTTAACTCAAAAGAAGAGAATGGATTAAATCTGCTGCGTACAAATGCATTAATTAATTTCACATTCAAAGGTTACTCAGATTTAATTAATTTGCAGACTTTTTTTCTTTGATCCTCCAAGTAAATCAAGACTTATACAAGTCAAATCATATTTGTGAGACATATGTACTGTATATGCAGTATACATACAGTATATAACACCACATTGCCCAATCTTATAACCAAACTACTGTATTCATGATGTATTGTAAAACTGTTACATTTGTCATATCTTTGGAAAACAGATACACACAGCTGTAAGGTAGAAAAATAAAAATAACATACTCTTTATTTATAGTGTAGGGAAAATATAAAACTAACAAAGGCCCAGTTCAGACAGCTAAGCTCCTTATTGATTTCAATAAAAATCCTCTTTACAAGACCAAAGTTTCTATCCGAAACTCTTAAAGCTTACAAACTGCAGAATCCCACAAGCTGTTGCTCGCAGATGTCCAGCTCATGAGATGCCCAGCAGCTGCCTTTCTACATAGAGTGGATTTATTTGAGTCAAACCTCTGGATTTCAGGTGTCTAGGGAGACACTTCAAACCACCAAGCTCCCCTCACAGTGACAGCTCTTTGTTACAGAGACATACTGTAGGATAAATTAAGATTTTATATTCTTTTTATTAATGTTGTGTCTGTGACAATGAGGTTTAGTGTTCTCCCTTGCTCTTGTGAAAAAATTAAAGTACAGTATATTTAATGTCCGAGATGGGAGCAGGATATTTAACATACATCTATCATCCAAAAGTAATTACATCTTAGAGCACAGTACAACTTCTAATCATCCTATTGTAGTATCAGTTTGAGATTTTTAGTCCAGAGGGGAAATTGTCACCTACAGCAGTCAATACGTACTGTACTGTACCTTTACCTGCAGAAAATTGTTTCCTTGTGCTATCTCCGTACTTGGTACTGTCCAGGTTCAGTCTTCTGAGCCTCTCTGAGCTTCTGAGAGTTGTTTAGATCAAGCTTCAAGGAAAATATCTTCTGGCTTTTCTTGTGGCTCTCCACTCTGGCATAGTCTGAGATCTTTGGGAAACACATTCATCCTCACCCCAGGTGAATGTGTGTGTATGTCTGATAATGTCTTATGTTACAGTCTGGGGGCAAAAGCCAAGCAAATGTGAACTACTTCTGTATTTATCTTGTACCCTTGAGGATTGAATGTTGGGCAAATGATACATGTTTCAATGGTTTATTTAAGTCAGACATGGTTGTCTTAAAAGTATATTTCAACCCTCACAACAGTAACTTCTGGAGAAGCTTCAACACGAAGAATTGTCTGTCTATAGCAATTCTTTTCCATATACTCTAAACAGATACTGCATGTATGTAGATAAGTTTTAATATAGTAAAAAATATAAAGTACTGTATATATACACTTTCAGTGGAACTCAGACAGTACTTAAAAGTGAGCCAACAGTTTGAAGTTTTTAATTTGATGTATCATTGAGCTGCATGGTATTTTCCCACGTTTAAAAAGCTAAATTGGTGTCCTGGGCCTCAGAGCCATGTTCTTTAAGAACCATTAGCTTTTTACATTCTTGTTCAATTAGTTTTTATATATTACATGCATTTTGTTACAGAGAAAGCAGATCATTTGTAATAATTAGTAGAGAATCATAAGAACATAAGAAAATAATGTGGCTGAAACAAATATTTCATGCAGAGGTCTATCACATTTAAATACAAAATTTAGCAAAACCAAATTCTGACACAGTGGAACATTTTTTTGCATGTGAGCTGATACAAATCCATCATGTCCTGCGTGCTGTCCCAGCACTGCTGTTTTTTCTGTTCTCAGCTTGGTCATTATATTGCACATCTATTGTAATTTGTTTTGGATCTATTTAATGGCCAATTTGTTTGGGGTTTGTAACAGAATATTTTGAAAAATATCAAGCGTAAAACCTTACGTATTATAATACTATTTTTGTTCAGGCATTATTTATTTGAATAGTTATTTTCTGTCTGATTTCCTTAAGCAAATAGGAGGTAACTGGCTGATTTGCAGATACATTTACTACTACACTGTATTTCAGAAAATGTTAAACATTTGTAAGACTGAAAGATTCAGTGAAAACTTCATAAAACCATACACTGTATATCAAACAATAGTCTGTGGCCTGAAGTCAGTCAAGTGATTGAACAACCATAATCTTTGGAGTTGGATGAGATACACCAATCAATAAACTGCTAACAGCCAAACATGCAATCTGGATAGAATGACATACAATAGTTTCTAACCTTTATTACACCACAAACATTTTAATGTGATTTAAAATCAATTACCTATTTGTTGGTGTTCTTGCTGAACAATATAAATGATGACATTGTTATAACGCATCCTTGCTTTAAATAAAATACAATTTGTTTATTTTCCGAATATAAATACAGAAAACCTTCTCTTATGTGATTTGCAGTGTTTGTTTTCAAATAATTGCGGCTTCCCATTATTGTTAATTCTCTAAGGATTTGGCCAGAAGCATGGTTTCAGCACTGTTAAACCACTTTGTCACTGTCACTGCAGCACACAGCTACTCTTGGGTATGGGTGTCTAATAACAAAATTAATAATGCAGTGCAGCATTGGTCACAGATTTACACAGCTATTCATTTTGAATCAGTAACTTGTATTTTTTTGCATATTGTAACATCAGACTTGACTTAATTTAGCATTTCGTTATTGGAATAAAGCTAAAGCTTTACTTTGTGTAATACAAATAAAAATAATCAATATTTTATGACCCCAGACATATTCTGCTTATAACAAATTTATGGCCTAAAACATTCTGAAAAAGAATTATTTCTTGTACTCTAACAGTTTTTTAACAAGTTTGATACAAGTTTGATACTTAATCACTTCATATCTCCTGTAAGATTGAAAAAAACAGTATAATTTTTGCAGTATTTGTCATAAAATGCTTATGACTTAAGTTCAGTAAGAGTAAATTGTAAACCAATAAGGTCAAAAAGAGCCAGCACAACCTTCCAAACAACTCTTTGTTGGGAGTCTACTATGATTTCTCCTTACACTTGAAAGTGAATAAGCCTATAGCAAGATACTGTATTGTTGCTTCAGCTGTTGTTTAGTATTACAGTAGAAAAAGGACTTCACTATACAAGTCATCATAGAGTAAACATTGAAACTATAGAAATGTGCTCATTTCATATTGATTTTGATGTGTAGTGTTTACAGTATAGTGTAGACACATTATTCACCTGTAAAAGTAAATCATTTAACATACAGTTACAAAGAGCGAAACAGGCTCCATACCCAGAAATTGAAGTGTTTAAATATAATTGTGTGAGAAATGTTGCTGGTTGATTTTTCTGTTAACAGACTTAATAATTTTATGGCGTCTTTATTTCCAAACAAAATCATAAATGTTGGTGCTAAAGAGATACCTGATTTATCTCTCCTCACTCTTGTGAATCAAACGCAAACCTCAAGTCAGTGAGTATCCAAGAGTAAGGAAAACTAATCCCTATCATTTCTATAATGATTTTCATTCTAAAGGATCACAGTGTACAGTGCTTCACAAATGGGTGGGGGCCCACTTCATCCACATCTGGTGTGCAGCACCCATCTGTTTGATTCAAAGAAACCCCACTACACAGTACTATAGATCAGGTGGAAGAGCGAGGAAGTACAGATGCAGCCTTTCAGAATGATTGGCATAATTTACCGTACTGCAAAGAACATGCCACGTTACAGCAAATGGTAATGCCAACATTTATTTACTTTTTCAAGTAAATAAATACCAGTCTTTGTGGCATTAAATTGAGCTACTATCAACTGAGCAACTTTCAACAGCACAAACCAGCACACGTACAGCACTAACAAATGAGACTGTCTCAGTTCCCCTGTGCCACTGTAGGGAGGCTGAGTGATGTTACACCCCCCAAAAAATAAGAAGTTATACCTTTTCAATGGAAACAGCACAAATGCTACTTTCAATGGCACAAAGCAGAACAGAGAACTAACAGTCTCAATAACTAACAGTGAGGTGGGTGTCACTGTTTGTGCTGTTTGTAGGAGTATCAACTTCACAGAGCTACTGTATATCAGACACGCTACTGGGTAGCCAGCTGCTATGGGCTTAAGAGATTGTGAATGTAAAGTGAGTACTGAAGTGACAGATACAGTACCTGTATATACAATTAATAAACAAATTAAACATAGTATTCATAACAGATTTTATTATTAGAGAGTTTATTAAAGACTTCCATTATAAAAAATATTTATTCATTAAATATTTATATTTATTTAAATATATTATATTAGTATTTCTAGGACTAAGAGCAGTGGGCTGCACCTTTCTCATGGTTTCTCTCTTCTTCCCTATTATTACTGCAGGAGATGCAAATTGCAAATGGATGCATCTCAAGTGTTAATGCTGCAGCCATGGACTTCAGTCAGCAGGCAGTAATACTAATATTAATAGTAATCCTTACACTGATATAGCACTTTTTTCACACCTCCACCACCAGCACTCCTCTGGATGGTGCAGTGGCAATGGCAGCCACAGCCCCAGTATGCTCGCCACACACCAGCCATCAGCGGGGAGGCGAACAGAGTAATGAATCCAATTCATACCTGTACATGAATTGCAGGAGCTACTGTAGTTACGTAACCAAATATAGTTTGATTATGCTTCGTGAAACTGAAATCTAGACTTTTGTCAATTTATTTACTGAAGTTCAAGCAGGTAGCAGTATCATCATGCACAGGCTGCAAAGGAACAGATTTATTCCTGCTAAAAGGAAAAGAAACACAACATTTTGGCTGTGGAGCTCTGCTTCTTTCTATATTCTTTCCTTAAAATTGTATTATTTTGCATTATTATTGAACTCAGAATCATTAAATATTCTAAAAATATTGAATGTATTAATTTATTAATCCAGTCATTGAAAAAAGGTCCAATATATCCTTTGACTTAACAGATATATTGCCGCTGGTGTTAAATTAATAATTTATTGTCTTTCTGCAGACAACAAGTCCTCATACGTAATGCATATGCAAAGACTTTGCAAAGACTGTTTGATGAAAAAGTTGCTCACAAGAAACTAAAGCATGACATGGAATTCTAGTCTAAATTAACTGTAGATTGAAGACTGCTGAGTTGAGAGAATTAATTTATGACGTGCACATAAGTGTGTGAACTCTTTTTAAGTAAAGTTACAATTTGATATTAGAATCTAATAAATATCTTTTAAAATACCAATGAAGGCATTGTAATTAAATTTTAAAAAAACTAAGTTGCATTTAGTTATTGATATTTAAATATTTTTCTGTGACATATCAATGCATTTGTTTTAACCCTAATGTTATTTTTGTATACATTTACAGTGCATGGAGTGGAGTATGGTCTCATTATTTTATTGTTTTTACTGGGCAGTTTCACTTAGAGTACAACATTGTTTTCAGTATCTGAAAATATGCAGTGCCATATTGTCACCAGTTTCTAATTATTTCCTGGCCTGTCAGGATCATGCATATTTAATCATTTGGAAGATGAGCTGTAATCCTTAGTCTGTAATACAAGACCATTTAGAGCTCCTTGTTGGTTTCTTTCTAATAAATGTCAGATGTAATGAAAATATTGATGTTGTCCAGTACAACTGAACCATTTCATTACCACTTTTAATTAACATCTAGAGATATCAGGAGCATAAACCTTGACCTTCCATGGAAAAAACAATGAACTGCGTGTTTTTTCTCAGATCATGTTTATGTTTTCCTGCCCATTAAAAGATAATTATTTAATGTACAGGGTGGTTACAATGCTTTGCTGTCAGAACCAGGAAAACCTGTAACCTTACATCTAGTTTACCTGGAAATCACTAAGTGCAAAATATGGGATCCTAACAGTGAAATTAATGTGTGTGCCAAACCCTAACCCTACTGTATATCAAGAGCCTCTTGATATTGGTTGCCATAGGAGATACTGTAGTATTGGTTAACACAGCTACTGTATCTTACTCTGGGGTCCTGGGATTGATTTTATGCACTTGGCTGTGTAGAGTCTGCATGTTCTTCTGTTTTTTCCTCAACCTTCTTTGATCTCCTCTCTTATCCCAAAGACATGCAGAATAGTGGACTAGTTACTTTACATTTTGTTCATTCCCTGGTTGCTTTGAAAAAGGGAGCTGCACAACTATCTCATTGCTCTGCCCTATCAAGAGATGCACTGTTGCCTCTCTGCTATGCATTTAGAATTGATTATAGGGTACAAAGATGGAAAAGCTTGACATGCTTACAGCCAGTTTTTCCAACCTAATAGATTGTAAAATAGGTTACATGAAAAGTAACATATAAGGGGTCACAGCTTACCAAACCTAGTTTTATCAGATTTTAATTTCATCCAATTTATTATCTGAATGTCCACTGAGTACTCAGTTAGCGCGAGAGTTCCTATGCTGGGAGAGACATGCAAACTTGAGTGTCATCCAGATAAAAATGAAAGACAGGGCAAGGTTTTCTAATTCAGCAGCAGTGTTAACTTGTGGCCTCCATCTTATCAAATCATAAGATGCACTGGGGCTGGGGCTGGTCAATTCATGAATGAGAAACATCAAAGAACACCTGTTTGTGACTTTTACTTGTCACGTAAAGAAGTTGGTGTCTTCTCCCCTCCCCAGAATTACCAAACAGGGCCCCACTATGGTGACTGGGAACAGTGGGCTGAAGTCCTGCCAATTTAAAAATAATAGGGTTTTAACTCTGTTGTCTTGTTTAAATACTATCTGGACTTGCACAATCATCCATTTATGCTTGAATTCAAATGGTGAAGTAATTTCTCAAGGTTTCACTTGAACAACTGTGTGATGGAACAGGAATGGATGCTTTCCTGGTGTCACCCAGGTGCTTGCTGCACTGGACATTTGTGCCTTCCTTCATGTGAAGGGCTTTGAGGTTCTGGGTGAAAAACAAAATATAATTTGCGAGGAATTGTTAATAATGTCTTCTAAAGGTAGCTTACAGATACAACAAAGAAGAACCAAGGATTGAACTATGATGTGCTTGCTCCACGCTATACTCACCAAGTGTTCTGAAAAATATTGCTGGGGACTGTAAACATAAAGAAATTGACTTAAGGAGTGCTGACATAAATTTAAGTTACACCAAAGTCATACTGTATGATAATGTTTCTCAAGAGCGGTCCAGATTTTTCTATTAAAGATCCTTAATACAGTGATGTTGCAGGTATTCACTATCACTGCTGAACGATATGATCATCTTCTGAGGTGATAACTTGGATTTCTGACTATGTATTCATGAGAAATGCTTCATCTCTCACACACCTAGAAGAATTTGGAGTTGAATACATTTGTTGTAAACCCCCTCATCAGCCTCAGCTTTCCGAATAGACTAAATACTAAATAAAGATCAATCAGCCTCACTCCCACACACAACTGATTATGGCAGACATGAATCAGAAGTATATAACACACCAAAGATTTAATTCAACATGCAAATCATTTACAAAGAATATGCCTTTATCACTATTTTGCATTGTGATGATGTATGTGTCTTGCATCAAGTGTCTATAAAGATGGGATGCATATTGAACAGCTATAGTAAAGTACTATAGGCAACTTGTTAGTGAATCATTTTTCCTGTACTAATTAGGAAGCTAATGACCTTAATCTGATTTTTGAATGAGTGAGAGAACAGTGGGGTCTAACCCTGTGGATGGTGCATGTGTCAAACTGGCACTAGTCCCTTAATATCAAGACATAGAAATATTAATAATTGTGTTCTTGCAATGTGGTCAGGCAGGCCCTTTGGGGAAACTGTATGTTTGTGGTGTTTTTAGCACAGGGGCTATTTGTTCCAATGAGAAAGTCTCCCTCAAATACTTTTTAGGGAACAGCACCCTCACAATGCATTTAAAATCTACAAAGTATATCATAAAACATCTCACCGTGGTAGTAATCCTTCAGTTTTGATTTTTTGGGATGATGTTAGCTTTTATAATGCTGAGCAGGTCTCTACTACATAATACATAAGCTGCACTAGTTTCTACATCTGAAATCTGTTTAATGTTTTTATGTGATTTTTTACAGTGTCTTTGTGCTCCAGGCTGGACAGGAGAGTTTTGTGAATATGTGGAGAATGCATGCCTGATATATCCAGACAGATGCACTAAGGGAGCAACATGTATTGATGTCAGTCTGCCAAAGACACCACCAAAATACAAATGTATTTGCCAACATGGCTACACAGGTAATGTTTTAGTTATTAATGATCTAAGATACCACATCTTTATGTCACTCTATGTGAGAATATTTAGTGTTGTTAGTGGTTTATGTTATATCTTAGCTAATCCTGCTTCTCTTGATTTTGTATACAGTATGCATTAATAGAGACCTAGATTGCACCTTGAAATTTAAGTGGTTTCAACAATTTAGAATGACTGGCCATAAACTGAAGAGCAAGAATCTGGCTATGAAAATAATTGAATGTGAAAGGCAGATGAGCTGTTGGGATAGGCTCTATGTGAAATTAACCACTCCTCTGGGGCTTACTAAGAGGCTTATAAGACCAGGTGTGAAGAAAGAGTTTTGAAACTGTATTTATAAGGTTTAAGTTAAGATATGGCACCAGGATTGATTACTGACAGGATTGATTACTGCAAATTACTGACAGTTGAGGCTGATTAAACTTGGCTGTTGCCATCCCTCCCAAAGTTTTGTTATAAACTTCAGTAGAATGTTTAATGGTTTATGAAATGTTAAAACGTAGGCTGCTGCCTCTTTATTTTGAGATCATTTTTGCCTTCTGTCATTTCCAGCCCCAAGTGTTTCTGCAGGTAATGAATACTGTAATGGATGTGATCCTTTCCAATGTGTTAACACAAGTACTGTACGTCTCCTTCCTTACTAGATCTACTTACTGTGCTTCTCTTTTCCTTTCATATTAAGCTTTATATGTGATCTATGATCCACTTTTTCATGTATTTTGTTTAGTTTAAATTAACTTCATACAGTATTATAAGCAGGGAAACGCAGAATGAACAATCCTTTTACCTAAATATAGCTCTGAATTTTTAAGGATTTCATATTTTTTCTTCAAATTATGGTATGATACTGCATATTTACTCAGCACAGGAACACTTATTTTTATCTTCACTATACAGTAAGCATAAAAAAACATCAAAAAGCATGAAAGACGTGAACATCAATCACAAAAATCCTATAAATTCTTGAAATACAGTATGTCTTTGAAAAGGTACTCTGGGTACATTGTGACCTCTCATAGCTTCCAGCACAGTCCCTGTGGCAAGGTTAGCAGGGCCTGAAATTAAGCAGTCCTCAGGTGACTTCTTCCAGCTTATGTTTTCAACATGAAAAGACCAGGAAGTTAGAAGTGATTAATTCCATCAGTCACTTACAGCAATCACATTGTGGAAGACAATTTTTCCATCACTGGAGTGGCACTGTATGTACGAGTCTTTCACAGCACAGGAAGTTGAGACTTGAATAGTATAAGATGAGGACACCTGCGGTGGGACTGTTGAAAGTTTGCTGTCTGTCAGAGACAGAGATTCCCTCCTGTTTCCTTAAGAATTACTGTAAGAGAAGACATTATACATTTTACCATAAATTTAACCAAATCTGGGCTCCAGGTAATGGATATTGGAATTAATATCAATAGCCAATGAAGCAAAATATAGATTCAGCAGTTTCCCAGGTTTATATATATATATTTCTGAAGCAAAAATGTATTTCAAGAGAATCGTAGCACATGCTTTTAAACAAGTTCTTACCAAGGCCACGGGAAATTACACAGCCCAGAGAGGTCCCTGGAGCTAGTTGGTTATACAATTAAATTAATTTATTGAAGTAAATGTGGCTGTGTGAAATTAAGTCATTAGTACATTAGCTGAAGTAATGTGAAAGGAAATTTCTCCACAAAAGATGCATTTAGAAATGTTTTACATTACATATAAATTTTACATTTGTAAAGGGATTAAAAATATGTGGTTTATAATTCTATTTTATAATTCTAAGTAATTTGCAGTAAAAAGCATGTCATCATTGTCTTTGAATATCTTCCTGTAATTAAATGCACAAATTTAAATATGAGATACTGTTTGAGTCAATATGAGAAATCTAGTAACCACTGAGAACAAAATGATACAAAATAATTTTCTTACACAGATGGAAGGCATCTTTACTTGTGGAACAGGAGGTTAAGTTTGATTTGTGTTTCACACTGGATTTTCCCATTAAATGTAGAAGTCCATCTAAAGAGCACAGTCATTTGTTTGACAGTATATAGCCCTTACACACGAGAACTGTAGCTTATACTACTTTTGCCCCCTATCGCACTCATTATCAGAAAATTTAAGACGTACTACTTTTATCAAACAGAACCTTTCAAGATCAACTACTGTCTTTGGAAGCAAGTTGCCACTACCCATTACTGCTATAAGCTGCAAAGTGAGCTAAAACTACCCACCTTTATATCTGAGAATGCTTTCAGTTAGATGGTTAACTATTTTCAGCCTAACACTTGCAGTTGTTATTTACCTTACTGTATTTACCCGTTTTTCTTTCACTGCTTTGTTTTCTGTATGAGAATGGCATAGCATCATAACCAGTTTGTAATGGCCGAAACATTGTGTTTTCTTCTTTTTTTCAGCATGGAATAAACCTATTAATTGTTCCTTTCTTCCTAGACAATGACTGAGTGACTGATATTCATGATTTTTTTTGTGGACATGAATTGCTTGCATTGACCAGAAATTAGAAATAATGCAATTGAATTTGATGTTATCTGTCCCTTTTTGTATATGTATTTGCACAATATGCATCTCTGTCTGAAGACTAAAAATAACTCACCAGTACTTTAGGAATTGTGGGATACATTTGCTTTATCCCTCTGCGACACCCTCAGTGGTTACGTATGTCAAGAAAAACCTAAAAAGGCTGATTTCATTCATCTGTACCCCTGCCAATGTAGGCAGCAAAATCCTAATCACACAAAATCACTTTTTTCTGAAATGGGACTGAGATGAATAGAACAGTTTGTAAAATCTGCTTAAGCAAAAGAAAACAGATTAACTATAGGCATACTGCAAGAAGAAGACAAGTTTGAGAAAATCTCCATGAAATGAAATCTGGTCACAGCTACACATCTCATGAACTAGAGACACAGTAAATGAGCTGACTCTATAACATTTTAGATGTACTGTGCATCACCATTACTTATGAATGTTGCAGTGGTCTGCATACTGAGGCATTGTGATCTTATCCAGCTGGACTGCAAGAGAGGGTTTCAAACTGCAATCGTTTTGCTGTAATCAAACAAAATGAAAAGGTACCATTATAATCCAATTCAACAACATTATAAAACATTTTCTTTGCCACCATTAGAAATAATTTTCAACTTTCAAGATTTTGAAACTTTATTATAGAGTACTGAAATAACATTTCATTAATTATATGAAGTCTAAAGAAATTATTTTACAATAGATTTAAGACTGATGCTTATATTGCGATCTCAACATTCAGTGTGTTGATAACATGCAATGTAATAATGAGTAACTATTAATATATTATTTCATTAGTTTTGTATTTATAATGACTGATTTACCCCAGGGAGTGTTATATATTATATTATATAATATATGATAATAACACACCCTATTTTTTCTGT
Source organism: Atractosteus spatula (assembly GCF_055471065.1). Lineage (NCBI taxonomy): Eukaryota > Metazoa > Chordata > Actinopteri > Semionotiformes > Lepisosteidae > Atractosteus > Atractosteus spatula. The sequence goes on along the minus strand of NC_142720.1, from coordinate 24,165,556 downwards.
TAATATGTTCGTGCCTTTTGGTATTGCAACAATTATTAGACATAAAATTAGACATAGTCCATGTATTACCAAAAGGTCAAGCAATGACCAACAAAATGATTGCTGAAAATGTTTTGAATACTTCCTCAAAATGTGGAGAAATAGTCAATTTATTGTAAAAGATGTTAAGTATACAAACATCTGGACAAAGCTTACACAAGCATGGGAAAAACAGGGCTTCTTTATCAGCTTTCTCTGTAGTGATGAACTGTGGTGATTTCTTATAATATAGTTAGAAATGCATTCAAATAAGTGCTCAAGACCACAAAGAGAAATGCTTATTTCGACAAACAACACGTGCTCATTGAAACTTGAATATATATTTTAAAAATATACATTACGCTATACACAGTATTATATATACAGTATGATCAAGACCTTCACTTAGGTATTTACAAGTAATCATTTGCAGAGAGTATTTAAAAGTTTCTATGTACTGTATAACTGAAAACAAAAAAACATAATAAGTCTAGCTAATTCGGCCTTTTAAAGGTAGGTTTAAAAATTAAAATTACATCATGTAGGAATATTTGTTGAACTGTTGTAATCATGAATAATATTTTTCAAACAATCAAATGTAATACAGTCAAAATACAGTAGAGAATGTTTAATTTTATGGGAAACCCATATTCCATTTACTTTCCATTCAGTATTTAGATTGGAATCGATACAGAAATAGCATTTTACCAGTGGTACTAGAAAGACTCCATTTTCATTGTGGTTTAATAACAGGAACAAATTGGAGCAATAATGATGTTTTTAAATATAAAGCAATTTGTTGAAGAGGAAGTATTTGGGATTGTGCTGCAACTCCTATTCACAGCATTCAGCATGATAAAGAGATTGTATGGTATCACTGCTATTTCCTTTAACAACATTCTGCAGATGAGTGATAATCAGTTTGAAATTTTTTATATGATTACATGTGGAATTGGTGTTTACTACAGAACGAAAGAACAGGAATAAATCACAGAAATGAATGAATTACAAGAACATTTAAGTCATATTCATTAATACCTCATCAGGTGTACAGTATACTGTATCTACAGTATAGTACATTTCAATAACTATGAAATGATACGTATAAAGTTACTATCACAAGGCACTTTGTTCTTTTGGGTTTGTAGCATTAGTACTTTATTTATTTTTAAGCAATGACTGCTTTTTCTTTTGGGGAACATGTCAAAAACCAATACCAAGAGAGGTTCAGATATAGATCATGGAAATGGTCTTTTGACACCCCAGGTAGGATTAGGGTTAGCATTCACACAATACCTAGACAATTTTTAAGCTCAGCGCTGGATTATGAGGCCCAAGTCAAGTTTAGGACGAGTGATTTTTTACTCCTATCTGAAAATTTGTTTTTCAGAACCTCTGGGGCCTGGATAGCGATGTGCTCCATGTGGTAATTGTATCCCAAAACTAATTCAGTCTGATCAAGAGTTGTAACTAAGCATTTTTTAATCTAGGAACAAGTAATAGGTTTATTCCATGCTGAAAAAAAGAAGAGAGAAAAAACACAACGTTTCGGCCGTGGAGCCTTCTTCAGGTGTGTTTTTTAATCTAGTTTTTAATCAGGTGTTTTTTAATCTAGTTCAGTTGCAAGAGCTTTTTTTAATGGTCTTGATTGTTTCCCACTCATACTTTTTGTTGTGGGGAACATGTCTAAAACCAATGCTCAGAGAGGTTCAGATATAGGTTACGCATACGCTCAGTTGACACTCCAGGTAGGGTTAGGGTTAGCATTCACATTCTACTTAGATAATTTTTAATCTAAGCGCTGGATTATGAGGCCAATATAAAGTGGATATATAAACCTAGTATGCATCTATGTGCATACTATCACAATCACTAAAAGCACTTTTGTTCTTTTGGGTTTGTAGCATTAGTATTTTATTTTTTTAAGCAATGAATGCTGTTACCTTAATTTTACTGTAGACTTTATGAATTAAGCACTACATATGCATCCATGAGCATAAAATTATGAGGTGAAGATGATGTGGGATGTGAGATGTTTTTAGAAAGAATCTGACCTATAAAACACTGGATGAATTCAGGTAATGGAAAGGGGGACTCCCCTCCACCTGGGTGATGTGATGGCAGCCAGAGTGCGCCAGTACACTCACCATATACCAGCTAGTGTCCCTGTCACTATACTGGGGTATTAGGACCCACCCAGACCGCAGGGTGAGTGCCCTGTACTGGCTCTATTAACACCTCTTCCAGCAGCAATCTTAGCTTTCCTAAGAGAACAGCAATATGTATGAAGTGAAATAGAATTTTGTGAAGGTAATTAATAAAAAATAAGTTAATATTACAAAAGTATATAATTAATTATATAGTAGCTAATGAGTTGTTTTGATAGGTGCAATTGAAGTATTTAAATTGTACACCAGGGCAGCTCTGGCAAATAGTGAAATGTGTCAGGTTGGATTTTATCACCCTTTAGGTGTTGATGTCTTCAGTTAAATGACCTTCACAGTAACTCTGTAAGAAGATTCCTTTGCAGATTTTGACAGCAGGCCCTGGAAACTGTCAGTCAGGTTTCAGGTTTTAGGCATCAGTATTTATTAAGACTGGTTTTAGTCACATTAAAGACAAAAAAACTGAAAAAAAATGTGCATGGTACATAAACTAGGCCAGAGATACAGTCAACAACTTTTACGTTATTTCTTTAAATAAAGATTGTGGTGATATTATACAGAAGCATAAAATATTAGGACTGATAACACAGTGAACTGATTGATAACAGTGAACACTCGTATACCATAGAGCATGGGGCAAATTTATGCCCTACTTTGCCATTCTTGTGGATGATATTCTTAAAGTTTATGTTGTTTTGCACTACCTCATTGATCCTCAGTGAAATAATTCAGCTGGGATATACGTTCATACTCAAACTTCAGGTTTAACACAGAGCAATGTCTGAATGTCTTTAAAATTAAATTGCATGCTATGAAAGGTGGGAATTGGATGTCACATCTCAGACAACATGCCCATTTTTCATTATGTTTTCTAGGAGAGCACTGTGAGACAGAAATAAATGAATGCATTTCCAACCCGTGCAGACACGAGGGATCTTGCAGTGACTTTGTTGGACACTATAAGTGCACATGCCCCATGGGTAAGTGAATTCCCTCTTTTCTCAAACTAATTTATATTGTCCCTAATATCTTGATACACAATGCAGCCAAACAGAAAAAAATGCCCTTTTGATTGACAGCAAAGCAATCCCATGCAGTCCATTGCCAGAGCTCGGCATTAGCAGAATGTGCATCAGTGTTGTTTAATATTTCCCTTTGATTAGGCAATTGTTGATTCTCCTTCATTTGCCTAGTTTAAATTTTTATTTATTCATGTCATCCTAAACTGGCTGGCAGACGACTGCTGGCAATCCTTTGGCTGTGCAGTTTTGCAAACTGCCAGGGAATCAGCCAGGAAATGTTGCAGCATGGGAAGCCATCCTGGGCCTTTTTTGCCATTGTTCAGTATGAATTTATATGAGGCAATGAAGAAAGTGATTGGTTAAGTTGTCTGAGGTGTATTTGGGATTTATAGTCTAATAGAGCTTTTCTGTAGGTTAAAACCTGTCATTAATCTGGAATTTTTAATTGGTCAAATGATTATAATAAAGAGATCTGGACATTTTCATTATTCCAATGACACCTATGCAATTTTAATATGCTGTTGATCTAGGCTAGTGTATCGTAGACATATCAGTATGTAGTTTGTCCGTTTGACTTCAAAGATTAACTGCAGAGATGCACTGTACTATATGTTTGATTTTGTACTGATAGTCGTTTCTTTAGAGGAAAACAATTTTTAATATTGTCGAATGAAAAAATGTTTTTATTACGTTTTTAGTCAATTTGGAATCTTCTGTTGTTTAAAGACATTGCTGTTAGCAATCATCCTTGTACTTCCTTGTACCTGACTGAGAGGGATACACATAAACACACTTTTCTGACATACCTTGCAGCCTGACAGCACAATTAGTGTCGATTGGAAACAACACACCTTTCACTCCTCTAGGCTCTTTTGTGTTGGGAGCCATTTGGACCCAGTTGACTCACCTCAGAAGCTCACTACCATTGTACCCTGCCACATGGGGAACGGCCAGGGCCAGGGCTGTTGGCTCAGGCTTAGACCTGCGCTCTGAGCAGGCATTTTTGTTGATTGAGCCAACATCCTTGTAGAGGATCACTGTAAAATTAAATGACTAGGGTCAATGTTATATGCTAACTATTTCCTTTTAACATGATCTTACTCTATCTCCTATCCTCCCTTTTACCCAGCCCACACCTGTTTCCTGGGTAATAGCTGACTGACTTCTTGTTTATACAGTCACAGCTCTTCCTAAACATCTTGATTTCCTAGTGTGATTTTCAGATCACAAATCCCTCTTGAGGTATATGCTATAGAAGGAAGAGGCCAAAGGAAAGTATAACAAGTATTTCAGCATGATCTGTATTAAAGCAGTATAATTCAAACTGTGCTGTTTACTTTACCACTGGTCAATTAAACCTACTTAGATTCCCATTTATATAGCAAGTCTGGCAAATGAGATCCAGCTTGCCATAACAAGATGTCAGCTTAGCACTGTCATTACAAGCATCAAAATTACTTCTGTGAAAAATAAGTTATGGTCCATTAACGTTTATTAGTCAGCACCTCAGCCAAGCATTTTAAGTATAGTTTTTTAGTTTTAAAACACTACAGGGGTACTAAATAAAACATGCAATTTAGCAACATATTTTAAAATAATCTTTAGCTTCTGTTCTAGTTGTCCAATGAAAGAAATAGAAAACATTAAAAAGTAGAAAGAAAAAACTAATTTCAGATGCTGAACCTACATCTTATGTGAGGATTTAAAAGAGCTGGCTCAACTACAGAGATGTTTTTTATTTTTCATTATGAAATTAACCTCTACATTTTCCTTTGTAGCCCTCATGCTTATGCAGCTCTGCACTGGATAATTAACAAACTCTTGCCTTACTGTAATATTTGTGCAGGATATACTGTAAAATATACAAATATATAAAATCTTTCAATGCTACACTTAAAAGATAATATGTGTTTTTATGTTTCTGATTAATTCTTTGAGATATAACTTTTTAATTCCGCAACTGCATCATACAATGTCTTTAGAAACATTTGCTGATACAGTATATGTCAGCTTGATTTTAAGTTTCACATGTAGATAAACTAGAGAGCTTATACTTATATTACACATTCAAATTGTACGGTACCCACTTCCAGAGATTTAATTTTGAATCTTAAAAAAATATTAAAATCAAAACCATACTTCACTGACTCCATATGTTCGCTTTGTAATTTTCTTCTAATGAAATTATGGATATGGGTATCTTAACTTAACCACAGGAGATAAAGAAGGTCTCTCTTACAGTTTCTTCAATACTCTATAATGAAAACTATCTCAATGTTATTGTCTTGCTCAGCCCTAGAGAAATGATTTGCTTTAAATGTGTGTTCATTACTATATAGAAGATTTACATAAACACCTATCTGAGAAATTCTATGTTAATCATTTGATTGTTTAATTGATTTTGTATATCCAGACCATATATCCAGACTTAAATCTGCACAAGTACCTGTCTTTCTGTTATTACTATGCATATTTATTATTTAAAACATATATAATTTTAGTGCAACCAAATTGACAGCGCTGACAATAATGTCTAAATTGATTCTTCCTGTGGCACTGAATTGTGAAAAATCTCTGCTCCCTTTTTTCCCTGCAGGTTTTTCAGGACACCACTGTGAGGTGGATATAAATGCCTGTGCTTTTCTGAACACCAGCTGCCCTCTTGACTACTTGTGTGTCGATCTGCCGATTGGACTTCAGTATGTGTGCCTCCTGCCATGTCCTGGGCACATAAAGGTAGACAAATGGAATTCAGAAAAATAGCGAGTCAACTGAAAAAAGCAAAAACTAGTGTACGTACTGTACCTTAACTTACAATTATTAACATGTAAATTGCAGCCTGGTGCTTGCAACATTGCTGAGGTATGTACAGTAAATAACTAACATTAGCAAGTTATCCCAAGAGTGCTACAGTACCACCTTGGAAACATCTGGTTTAAGATGTTATCATTTCCTCTCTCTGCATTGCTGTGCAGGTCCCCTGGCACTGTTTACCCTGAGCTGATAAATGCTTCACTGAAGCATTTGCAATGTGGTTCATGCCTTAAACTGTCATAAAATTTCAAAGCACTGAGGAAAAACCCATTTTGCTGCGTGCCTTAAGGGAGAACTATATTAGGTTGCAAATGTTTAATAGCTTTAATCATCCTGGAGTATTAAGTGTGCAACATTTTTAACATCAGTTTGGTAATAAAAGGAACATGTTTCCTTATAGGTACCAGCTATAACAAATAATATTAGTTGCACGTTGCTAATGCAATTTGTAATAATAAAAACATCTGAACTATAATGTGGAAATGGGACAGAATTGTACTATTTTTGCAGTAATAGAATTTCAAATGAGAATACATCTTACATTTCTGCATTTTTACAATGTTTTAAAATGCTGCATTGCTTCACATAGGAAACAAATACCATAGATAATTCATATATTTTGCTTACATTTTTGTTTTGTGGTTCTCATGCAGATGCATTCTATAAGGACAAACTCTAGTTGAAACTCCTATACTAGCATAAGTAAAAAATTACTTTGTACTGTAAAAGTAAGTACAAAGTGTAAATGATTCTTCAAATGTTGGAAATCTTGAGCAAACCAAATTCAAGAGTCCAGAGACTCTGCCAGAGATCACTGCTGCCTAGTCCAATAGGTAAAAATACTATAGAAAAGCATCAGTGTTGACTTGTTTTTGCTGAGGTTTTGTATACCAACCATATTGTTTTTTATATGGGTTTTGAGAAAGATCTCTGTTCTAGAATCAAGAAAGTGGCACAAGAACAGGCTCTCAAGTGTCTCAAGCAGTAAACATGCTCATTCACTTCACAGAAGGAGCTGCCCTTTTTTAAGATTAGGTGACTGTGAACAAATTTTCTCAAGGTGCTACTGTTTAAGGAGCTGAGCATTGTCCAGGCTTTTGTCAGCTTGGTGCTCTTACAGTAGCTCACCACACCCACCAATGTGGCCTCTTGTGACCTGTGAGCCTGAGGTTATGCTAACAAGAGCTGTCTTACACCTCTGATCAATGCTGACACTCCTGTGCGCATTGTGGGATGGCATGATAATGAAACCATGTATGGAGGCAAGCATGCTTGGATCTCATCCTTGTTTTGTGAGTCCAAGAATCTCAGTAGTAAAACCAAGATGTTTCACATTTTCCATATCCAACAGAGGTGGGATAAAATGACAATCCCAAATTTTAAACAGCTGCCAAAGAACAATTTCAATATATTAGATTTATTGTTTTTTCTTAATTAAAAAATAAGTTCACTGTTCAGCTCTGCACTTTATAAAATTAATTGCTTTTTTTATTTATTCCACCAGCCATGTGCAAATGGGGGCCGCTGTTTCCTGAAGGACGCTGAGAGCTACACCTGTGTCTGCCCATCTGGGTGGACTGGACATGATTGTTTGGAAAACATAGACGAATGTGAAGAGCACTGGTGTCAGAATGGAGCTACCTGTGAGGATGCCATCAATGGCTACAGGTGCAGCTTTCTCTTTCCACAACTGTGCAATCCCCCAATATGGAGTTTATTCAGCATGTCAGTATTCACTAAAAAATCTAGCAGAAAATCCACTTCTGCTGAATGACAAGATTGTAAGTGTGGATCTACTGAGGCAGAACAAAATACCATATATTTATTACTCAGTCTAAAATCCTTATAAAATCTTGTATAAGCTGAATATATAATTTATATATACTGCATCTTATAAAATCTGTAATGAAATCAAGAAATCCCAGGGTAAATGAAAATGAAAATTCAAAGAGCTTAACACTAAATTTGGGCTACAGAAAAAAGGGTGCAAGTAGCTTACTGTTTGATGAGATTAAGAAGCGATGTACCAGACATGACATTACAGCATGTACCTGGAGATTTCAATTTTCTGTCCATAATGTGAAATATTGTAATGGGGAATACAGAAATGCAGAATTGGGGTAGAATAACTGAAGTGGCATAGAAACAGTGGCAGGAGGATTACAAATAGATTTAGGAAAAGTGGTTTGTGCAGAAATGATGCACACATAAAGTAGGAGAGTATTCTGTCCATATTGCCTGTGGGTTTGGAGCTGCAGGAAGGTACAGTACACATCAAACGGTTCTGTAGATTCTTCTGTCTTTATCAAGACAATATGCAACAAAAAAGCAAAAAAAAGAATTCTTTGGTACAGTATAAAGCAAAGAGTCTGGAACTTAAATCCAGGGATCTTAGGGTTAGACTATCAAATATATTAGTAAAACCCAATTTAGAATATTATTTCAGGTTTGGTCACCACACCATAAGAGGAGTAAAACAAAAATGATTCCTCATCGTAGCAGATTCTGGTGACAGCAGATTGTCATATACAGTACCAACAGGGTAAAGGTGCTAAATCAAGAGATTGAGAGGAGATTTAATTCAAGAATATTAATCTTAAGAAGTCAATGTAGGAGACTACTAAATCATTAGTGAAACAAGGACAACTGGTTCACAATTGGAAACTGAAAGGGAATTCATTTAAAATGTAGAATAAAAAAACACTATAAAGTATACCTTGAAACTGTATAGGCTGAGCCTGAATCAAATATTTACAATTACAGGAAAACAGACTTGAAGTATTGAGACAAGAGGAATAAAATCAGACAGGATAGATATGGAATCAGTAGAGAATGTCAACATTTTAAAAAGATTTTTAAAATAAATTAGAGTAAATACAAAGAAAAGGAAAATATTTTATTAAAAGGCAAAAAAAACAAACCAACTGGATCCAGTTAATGAAAGGAATACAATACATTGTATTTTTTTATTTTTGTATTTCATATTTTTTTTAAGTACTGTAATTAATTTGCTTGTACAGTATCTTAATACACACTGAACATCTGCAGCTGCTTCCTGAAATATTTCGGTAGATGCAGTAAAAGTCATTTTTAAAATCATGGACAAGAGCCTTTCTGTCATATAAAATATTAAATATATACTGTATATATAATGGAGCTTCTCCATTATATGGGGCTTCTAAGGCTTCTGTGTTCCAACCATTCAGTTTGTTAGAGCAAAATCTGTCCTTCTTTTAATTCGACAAGATACAACATATAGGTAAAGTACTTTTTTATCCTGTAGTGTGCAACCGCTACAGAAGCAATTTAGATAAAGGACTATTGGCTAGTACAAGTGACAAACGATGCAAAAATACTTTTATCTCATTTCACTTATCATTTTTCTCCTTTAACAGCATCTGTCTTCAAAAGAAATCTTTCAAATACTACTGGTTGTACTGTATTGTATATACAGTATATACGTATGTATGTACAGTATGTATTTTCTTATATGTTAAGTTTGTCTGCATTCTTAATGGATTTTTAAAAAGACATGATCAGTTCAGCTTTCTTCTTTCTTATAAACTGAAACTTTAATTTGTCAAAACGTTTAAACATAATAGCAGTTTAAAAAAAATTGTAAGTTGAATTTTCCTGAAAATAATCTTTTTTTCTTATGTAACCGTTCTGCCAGGTGTGTGTGCCCTCGTGGCTTCACTGGGCCATTCTGTGAATCCAGTATTGATTACTGCTTGGGAAGTCAGTGCTCAAATCTCAGCACCTGTGTGGTCCAGCAGTACAGTTATACATGCCGCTGCATGCTTGGATATGAAGGGCAGTTCTGCGAAATGGAAATCAACGAGTGCAACAGTTCCCCATGTAAAAATGGAGCCAGCTGTGTGGATCTAGTTGGTGACTTCCTATGTCATTGTGCTGTAGGGTTTGAAGGTAACTGATACCACTTCCATTATAAAGTATGACTGTGATCAACGGATTGAATTTTATAAACAGATTAACATGCTTAAGACCCCCTTTTCTGTAGAAAGAAGGATAGGCCCATCAATTATTTACTGTAGCTGTGAAATGTGAAACAGGCAAATCCTCCACATTTGTCTATTTCTTTTTAAGTATCAGGTGAGATTGCATGCCGTTTATAGCATATTGCCAATTGTAGAAATAGTAGATTTTGAGGTCATTCATGTCTATCCCTTAGTCAGAATTTTAACACTTCTCACAGAGATTTAATGGGTTTGAGATCGGGGCTGTGAGCTGGCTAAGGAACATTAAGCATGTTATTGTCACATATCCATTGATTTACAACTTCTGCAGTTTGCAGAGGTGCATTGTCATGAGGATAATGGTAAGAAACAGCACCATAAAATTCCATCAATGCAGGAAGTGCTCTGTCATGAAGATAGTCACAATAGGAATTGACATGCATATTATTTTCAATTTCAAAGAAAAGCCAATGCCATACTATTGGCGTTAGAATTTCGCTCTAGGTTGGAGCAGTCTCTGCAGTGAACACACCTGAAGTCTTTCTGTCTAGTATCCTTCACATTCAGGTCCTTAGCTACATTTGTTAGTTTGTTCTTTTCATCCTTATGTACTTTTTTACAGATTTGGAATTGTGAAAATGATTATTTTATACTTGTCTAATTGGAATTGTCTTTAATGAATTGGAACCGCTGCTATGACTCTTATACAGTACCAACAAGACTGCAATGAAATATTCACTTTCCCATAAATTATCAATCAACATTTAATTGTGATTTTTCATACTGCAAGCTCCATAGTGCCACACAGGAAAGACAGAAGTGGTAGAAAGAGTGATGCACTTCTCATTGACCACACTGCAGGGTCGCAGATACACAGGAGGTCCCAGCTGTTGCTTTTACATGTCGAACCAAAGATGCTGTAGCTAACAAGAACATCTCTCACCTACAGTATTTGTGGTCATTATTCAGCTGTTTGCTGCTGCTATTCAAGGACTCCCGATCATATTGCGTATTGACATTTGCAAATCTGAAACACAACACATCTGGAGTAGAGCACGCTACTTGCACTTCTAGAAAGTACTGTACCTTCATAGTAAGCTGTACTGAGCACTGGTGTCTCCAATGTGACTCTGACTCATGCAAGCAAAGCAGAAGATAAGCAAATATAGTAAGTGCTATGTGCACACATCACCGTGTAAGAAGATATATTAACTAAATAAAGTGACTAGTTATACAGCTTTGCTACCTTTGCAATCTAGAAGTATGTATTTTGTTCTTTTTAATACTTAACTGTCCAGTTAATCTACAGGTATACACAGGGAAACACTGATTTAATGGTTTTAGACTAATTATTAAAATATTTTATCAAGTTTTAGGAACAATTTCATTTCCACACATTCTTAATACATACAGAACATTCATTATTTAACATTTTGAAATCATACAATATTTTATAAATTGCAAAAAATCCCAGAATTTTTAATGAGTTGTTGCCACAAATGGGTCACTGCTCTAAAGAAATTGTGGCTTATAACGAAGACACTATTTGGATTTATTTGGTCCTGTCTTCTTTAAATATTTTGAGCTGCTAAATGTACATACAGTATGAATTATGGACACTTTAATTAATCCAAATATTTTCATATGTGTACAGGCCTGACCTTTTTTGTGAATGTGACCCTTATGACTGTAACCACATCTTTGTTTGGTACAGCTTATGTTTGCTTCAGACCATTTTGCTGAAGAAGTGATTCTATTGTATGTGTTAAAGACACTTTTTTTTCTGAGAGGCTGCAAAGAAAAAGAGAGAAAATCATAACCATTTTGTGAAGGTAGCTGTCTCTTTATATTATATTTATATAGGAACAGGTAAAGGGTTTATTCCATGGTGAAAAGAAAAGAAAGGAAACACAACATTTCGGCCGTAGAGCCTTTTCAGGTGTGAAGAAACTGAAAACTTCTACTGAGATAATGGCTTTTGTCAGTGTCTGTAAATTTTGAATGTACCCTTAATTAAAATAAAAAGACTTGCAGCTGAAACTAATTTAATACGGATTCTCAAACTTGGAAAGTCAATAAAACCTTAGCCAAAAAATAATGCTTTGATGCTTTACGCTGATTAAATCAATTTAAATCTGACTTTGCCTGTATTAAAGATGAAATACATGACGAATATGATTTCAGTCAGTGCTTCAATGTTTTCCATTTCAGGAAGGACACGCTCCACACCTGAAGAAGGCTCCATGGCCGAAACGTTGTGTTTCCTTTCTTCTCTTTTCAGCAGGGAATAAACCCGTTACCTGTTCCTTTGCAGCCTGCGCATGCTGACGCAGCTACCTACTTATATTTATATATATTAATATTTGAGTGTAATATATAAACCTCATGAAGCATTTTACCCATATACTGTAGTCTTTTAAACAGCAGGAGATTAACGAGAATTACATGTTTTATGTATGTTTTACAGTCTGTAAAATTCACAAGGGAATGAAGTACCCAAACCCCCTTATTAGTGACTTCTGTAGTTAAAAGAAGAAATCTTCACAGACAGAGCCCACCTTTCTTCATATGTATGGTTTCTGTCCAATGATCCAAACAATAGACTATAGACTAAGAACAACTAAAATCTGAGTGAGAAAAAATAAACATGAAATTGTTCACAAAATAACAAATACACAAATAAGTATAACACTAATTTAGTTACGATTTCCCTGAAAATATTCTCCCCAATAATTGTAATTTTTTGTTTACATCTAGTTCCAACAGGGTTAAGTGCAATATTTTTATTTTATTCTGAGTTTGATGAATAAAGTGAAGTAGAATAGCACATAATGGTGTTTTTGTCAAATGAAGCAATTTGAAAGTAATAGCAGGCTTCAGGCAACATTCATGGACAGTTGTCAAGAAAAACCTGCTGTTTTCTGTTACTCTCTTATCATCCAAATTAGGAATTAAAAGGAGCTGAATTTCCATACTCTTCAGCCAGTACTATGCAACTGTTAGCTTTGATATAGATTGAAGAGACAACAATCTTTGTTTGACTTCTACTGAGATAATGGCTTTTGTCAGTGTCTGTAAATTTTGAATGTACCCTTAATTGAAATAAAAAGACTTGCAGCTGAAACTAATTTAATACGGATTCTCAAACTTGGAAAGTCAATAAAACCTTAGCCAAAAAATAGTGCTTTGATGCTTTATGCTGATTAAATCAATTTAAATCTGACTTTGCCTGTATTAAAGATGAAATATATGACGAATATGATTTCAGTCAGTGCTTCAATGTTTTCCATTTCAGGAAGGACGTGCTCTGAAAATGTGGATGACTGCTGGTCTAGACCTTGTCTTAATGGAGGGTCCTGTATTGACCTTATCAATAAATACCAATGCCTTTGCCCTTTTGGTATGTATCACTGTCCAGTAAGGACCTTACAAGTAGCAAAGACAATGTGATTCCAATGTCAATTGACAAAACCAAAATAGATACAATGAAGATATATTGATTGCAGGTCTTGTTAGCACTGTTAATAATACACCATAATGAATGTGCTTTATGGTTTTTTTTTAAGTTGAAAATGCCACTTATTTTTTAAACCCTCCCATGTCACGTAATCCATGGTTTAAAATGGATGTGTAAGCTCCAGAGAGTTTTGCATTCAGAACAGGTTTATATTCCAAACTAACTCTGTTAGCCTAGAGGAACTGATCAACAGTAGACTGCTTTTTTATGCAATCTGTCAAATATGAAAAAAATCAAAGATTTCTAGTACCCTCCCCCAGAATTTTAGTTATCAATAGTTTTTATTTCCATTTAATATTAGTGTTACTTTAGCTACTGCAAATGCTGGAATGGCTCTTGGGTGCCAAGTTTGATTTTACTTGTGGCCCCCCAAAAAATTGTGGGTTTTCTTTACATTGAGTGCTACAGCTGTCTGGGTTAATTGGTGCCTCTGAATTTCTCTCCCTGTGTGCACTTGGTCTATGATAGAGTCCTGACTCTGCCCTTATGTCTCTCAGGCTTCTCCTCATGGCGACCCTGTATTGAACTAGATGATTATTGATGAATAGCCGTTCAGTTCAAACAACAGATTTTTTTACTGAACATATAGGAATTCCAAAACAAAGTATCAAACTTTAAAACTGCATCTGTAAAACAATTTAGGAAAGTGTACATTTTGTTTTTGGTTAGCAGTTATTAGCAATTAGTTAAGTGAGGATGAACACTGGATTCTCAAAATAAACATTCCGTAATGGAGATTTTAATATGTTAGAAACAAGCAGCATTTCCATTTATAATACTGAATATTCTTGCTATTAAATGGTACTGTATGTGCACAGTGTCTGTATTTTCTTCTATAGAGTTATCAGCTTAAGAACAAAGATTAGAGACAAGTGATTTAGAAATGCCATCAGTCTCAGTCTTGATTACATGATTTATTTTGCTGTGCAAGATTATGTTCATAAATATTCCCAACTATTATATACTGAAGTCTATTGAAGGGACTCTGAATTGTGAATTGGTACTGATAATGAATTGCAGCTGAATTGATACTGAGCTAAATCTGCCAAAACACTTTAAAAATCCCTTAGTTTCTTATTAAGAAATGTCATACAGTACATTTGTAGAAAATAATTGGAGCCCATGACCACGTTTTGCGTTCCCTAATAATGCCCGAGTATGAAAGGACAGGAAGTGCCACAACACATGTGTGAGTTTGCTTCAGAGATGCTGTTTTCATGTATAAATGGCACACAAGCTAATCAGTCTTAATAACAATTGAATGAGGTCAAAAATCTATGAAAGAAAGAGGAAATGCTCTATGGGAGTTTGAAAAGAAAGTTATGACGTGAAATTGCTCAGGCAGTCAAGGTTCAATCCACCACCTCCACAGTGCTACAAACTCAGAGAAAAGCAGCTGTGACTGACTAACAATGCCACCAGAAATAACAATCAATGACAGTTTGGTCTTTTATATGGGTGCACCATGAATAATCACTTTCATATACATACAAAAATTATTGCAGCTGCCACAATTACTGTACATATCATTAAAGATCCAAAAAGCCAAGTGTACTCATTAGAGAATTATACTTACTGCTACCAGATGCACCAGTGATAAAATCACGACTCAGTGTCACTGGACTGCATAACTACAACTTTAATGGCAACACAGATAAAGAAAAATACCTTCTTGGCACAGGGTGCTATTCTCTCATCCTATATCTGATTTTTTGCTGGTAGAGGATATATACAGTATGGAGAGTAAAGACTCATTCGAGTCTTTGTAAATGAACAAAATCATCATTGCTTTGGTGAAAGTAGCTTTACATAGAGACTGCAAGAGCCAAGAATCAATCAAGGCCCTTTGGGATCAGCACCATATACAGTACAGATGCTTATGTGTCCCTTGTTCTTAATCCGGTCGAGCACTTGTAGGATGAGGATGTCAATCAAGAATGAGCGGTGAACTATGTGCAGCACCACTGCCAGTGTAACGCGTTCCACACACACCCTTATTCCCACACGCGCACGCCGTCAGTGATTAGCCTATCACTTTTCCCTGCCTTCACTATAGTTCCCCTCTTCCCCGCTCCCTGTGGTGGTTAGTCTTCCTGAGCTCCCGTAGTGGGTGCACTTCTCCACCTCCTTTCTTTTTTTGTTTGGATTATTACTGACCTTCACCTGTTTCCTGGTTTCTCACTCTCGCCCTACGTTTGCCTCGTTCTACTCCCCTCTACCGGTTTTTGGACTTATTGCAGGTTTTTTGGATTTGTCCATTTTGACCGGCGTGTTTGGACTTTGCTACTTCCCTTTGAGCCCTGCTCAGGGTCTTTTTACTCTACTCTTCCTGATAACCAGGCCATTGGCATTTTTGAAATGACTAAATGATGTTTCTTCTCTTTTGTACTCTTTCAATTATTCTATATGATATAATATTCTTATATTTTCAGTTAGTATCTAGAATTTCAGCTTACTTTTCTAAACAATTTAGTATTTTATAAAACAAAGATTTTTTTTATTTTGTTTAGTTTATTAATTTATCCTTGAGCATTGTCCAATTTTTAAAGAATTAAATTCATGTTTGGTTTTCAAGCTATAAATGTATGTGTAATTAAAAATTAAAGACACAACAATGATATTGCAAGTAGTTTAGAGGAATGTTTTATAAGACTAATAGAAACAAATTATACAATAAAAATGCTGTGAACTACAGTTTTCATAACTGTTTACAAGTTTGAAGGAAACACCATTTACATACTTTTCAGCATATATCATTACAAAGAATTTAGCTCTCAGCAATTTATGTAAAGGAGCTTATATGAATATTCTGTCTCATTGCTTGTTTTTGGTCTTTGGGTTGCTACAGGGTAAACATTGGTTGAGAAAACTTTGCTTGGTAATATGAATGATAAAAAATCTGAATACTTTATTAATATGAATGCAGTATTGTACTTGTCGACTTTGATATATTTCAGTTAAATGGCTGCAGTATTCGTAATCAATTTCAAGGTGATTGTTTTGTAAATATTCATGAACCAATTTCTATGTTATTAATTTTCTAAGCTTTTATTCAAGTTAATGGTGAGGGTCTTATGCATATTCTGGAATATCTTTTCCTTTTCATGTTGACAATGGTAAATGAGTTCCACGGAGCCTGGGATTTTTCTTTCAACTGGAGATAATAGCTGCTTACAATGCTGTTCCCCCTGGCATATTGCATGGCAACAAATCACTTCAAAACATTATTTTCATACAAGAACCTAGATGAATATATTTTCTTTTGTTAATGAAAATGTAATATCATTGTTAAGAGTATTAAAGCTTATAACGGAATGTCAGATTGTATATTCACTGTTTGTTTTTGTTTGCTCATCAAAATGAACTACCATAGAATTTAGAGTTTTTTTAAAGACTCGTTTAACTTTATTTCAATGCATACTGTACATTCACAGGGATATAGGAAATGTTTCCAATGAGAATAGGCTATTTTGCCCAGACAACCAAAGGCCAAGGCTTTTCTTAATGGAAGCTCGGGTCTCAGTTTCAGCAACGCTTCCAAACTCCAGCAAGGACTTTGTGTGAAATTACAGAAAAAGAATAGATTTTTTGTGCTGATAAAAATATTTACAATATTCTCTATATCTTCACTTTGTTTGCATGTTTTATTATTTCCTGACTTTGTTTAAAAAAGTTTAGACACTTAGGTCTCCTTAAATCTTAGTATTTTTTAAATCTTATACAGTATTTATATTTTCTATTGCTGTCTGCTGTACCACTGTGCTCTTGTCTACATTGTAGACATTGTCATTTGCCTAGCATGTGCCCAGTCCTGAACTTGGTCTAAATCAGTTTTTGAAGCTTTTACAGCTTATTTTGGTATCACCTTCAAACGTGACTAATTACTACACCAGCATTTAGATCATTTAGATAACATACTGTACCAAGAGCAGTGGTTTTACTGAAGGAGAGAGGTACTCCAAAGTCACCCAGATTGAGCTGTACACTCTGTTGAGAATGCCAAAGCCCTGCAATTTGAGTTTTCTGGCAGACTTGGCAAAAGCCCTCTGTACATCTTAGGAAGCCATAATGTGCGGATGTCTAAAAACATTAACAAGTTAAACTGGACTTGCCTTTTCTAAATCCATGTTGACTGTTGTGTAGTATTCTATTGAGTGTTCACTCTTTTAAAAGAGTTTTCTTCATTGCCCGTTGCTAGAATCTGTTTTCTTAATTACTTTAAGAATACGTATTATTAAAACTATAGCTTTATCATCCCCCTCCCACTAATTAATATAATTTTACTAAAGGTTTAATGGCTGATTTACATGTTAATTTATTTCTGTTTCAGTGCAACTTTTAAACTCCTATTGTATCTCAAAATGTCCAGGAAATAAGTGACAAGCTGGCAACCATAGATATAAAATTAGTATAAAATGGATGGTAACAATTTAAAGATAATCTGCTTGAAGCACAAAATAGAAAATTCCTAGGAGTAAGTAGATTAAATGCTAGAAGCAGTGGGAAAAATGGCTTACAATGTCAATTAAGGAAAATACAAAGAGAAAGAAAGCACCTAATAAAATAATTGTAAAAATCACAATGCAGTTCATTAAATTAAGTACAATAAACTGTAAACAGAGCAAATATTGTAATTTGTAAAAACAAAATTGTTTGTTTGTGTCCTTATTTTAAAAAAATACCATTACATAACCTTTATAGTCTTCTCCTAATTTGTAGTCTGCTGATTAAATAAGTAGTTAGCAGGACAATCCTTATCAAATTAGGGTTATAGTTTAATCAAGACGAATCAAGTGTTTAGAAAATAAATAACTGCAGATGATCACTTAGAATGTAAAATAAAAAGGTGCTACAGATATGTGTTTTTTTTCATATTGGTAGAGGGCCATTGTAGTGCCAGGCCCTATGCGGCAATTAAGCACCAATATCAATTTAATAAATGTTTAAAATACAATTTATATCAGTTTTAGAGTAACTTTAAAATCTTATTTAGTCCTTCACCTTCTATTCTGTCAGGTGGCAGCTCTAATCCTCTTAAATTCTGCATCATTCCTTCTTAGTCTGCTTTTCCAAAATCATAAACCTTTTGTTGTGTACCTTTACAGTTTCAGACTGTACTGTACACATCTATTCATAAAGCTGTCTCAGTTCCTTATACCCCTGGCATTAAGTACAAGCATTTAAATATCTGCTCTTTGGGCCTTTGGATTCACTTTTTGTTTCTATCCCCTGTGAATCTGCGTTGCATTTTTATTTTGGATTCCCCCCTTCCAATTTTTGTTTAAATGGTTTGGAATTTCTCTGTAAATAGGACTTGTGTCCATCTACTGCAGATATAATCCATAACATCTATACAGATAGCCTTTGCCACAGAACATTTTCCAGTGTCTGAGAAAGCTGAAGCCGTCCTCAACACTCGATTTCCACAGCATAAGATTCCCAGGACTCTTGACAAGACTCTTGAGTTTTTGTACTCTTCTGTTGTTTCAAAGGTCTTTGGCCCTTACATGAACAATTAAAACTCTTTAATTTTCATCTCTTTGGACGATGTTTCTTACAGTGAAAGTAATGATTGCTTAACCATTTTTTATTTAGTAAATCCATGAAGTTTATTATAAACTTTTTCTTAAAAAAATACCTACCAACTTACATAAACTTGTTTTTATAGAATGTTAGAATGTGATCAACAAGGGGGAGTTCCAATAGGAAATTTCTGGCTCACTAGGTTTGCAGTTTCAGCCCTACAGTAGTTCCATTATCTTTAAAAACATGGTAAAAACAAAAGCATCCTTTTCCTTTGTGCCATTAATGAAGAGGCTGTCTTACCCATTTGCAAAGCATTAGGCAGAAGTTAAACAGACCCTCTTTTTGTCAGTACAATTCCATAATTTTATTACTTTTGGTTCTGAATCTTGTGCTATGTGTGCGTAACTCAATTAAGCCTTCAGAAATTAAATTGAATTTCAGGGTGAAATTTTTTATTTGACAACTGGAACAAAAGTAACAGCAAAGGATGGAGAAAAACATTATTTTTAATAAGTCATGCCTTCAATATTTCCTATGCAGAACCTTTGTTTATCTGTTGGCTAAAGGCACTTCTCTTTGAGTAGAGTATCCTGTAGTCACCAAATTCTGGTGAATAAATTTCCACATGCTGAGTATAATGGTAATGAGAAATGGTATGTCATATTTGATCTGCACCAAGTGCTGTACCAAGTCTCTTCTTTAATTTCTGTTGTTAGTTTTAAAAATCTAGATAAGCATTATGCACAAGCAGCCTAACCTGAGGAATTAAGTCGGTCCAAAAACTTGCCTTTTCTGGATCTCTGTATTTGACTATATGTAATACAGAGCACATACATATTTATGTTAATTACATCACATAATGTTCTGTTTAATTGGTTAATGGATTTAATCTTAAAAGTTAATCTTCAGTCACAGTAAATTGCTACTGCTAGAACCTGAGGAAAAATACTTATATATTATACCTACTGTAGTTTTTAAAAATTTTGAATCCCCAAGTTTAGTAATTCAGTGCTCTTTTCATGCTAAAATAAACACCATTTACTTATATTGCTTATTATATGAAGAGGCCTATGAAGTACAAATAATAGAACAGACATTAAATGCATGTCAAATTTAAGGTCTATAATTCAGTCTTGTAATAAAAGGCCTTCTAAATGGACTATAAATTGAATATGTATTTGACACTTTTCATTTTATGTCTTATTTGGCAGCTAGACCATAATTTTACAACTACGTCAAGAGATTTTCCCCTTCAGAAATATTGGACCAATGCTACATAATCATATGGTGGCAACAAAATACCAGACATTAAACACACAGCACAGTAAATGTTATGTTTGACACATAATGTTTCATTTTCCTTTTAGACATGTGAATGTGCCAAGGCTATATTCTTTATTGATGCCTACAAATTCCCTAAAATTATTACAATAAGAACTATTGTATTTTCTTATTTTGGAGTTGAAGTCAAAATGTATTACAGAGAACAAGGTGTTCAATAATACAGTGAAAAGCATGCCTTTGGTACAGTGAAATGAGATTTGTCATTTTTACTGTGTAAAACTAAAATTTATATTTCAGGTCAGAAGATAAATATGAGGAAAAGGTATACAATATAAGCCTTTATTTCTGCATATTTTGCACATACTGTACACGTAAGACCATGTTAAAGCAAAAATGTTTTTGTATTCTGTCCCCTCTCCCGATTTCAGGTCAGTATAAGTATTGGAACAAATTAACTTCATGTAAACTAGTATAAAGTATTTGGTCTGATATTGCCTAAATACTATGATAGTTTCAAGTCCATGACCCATGGATATCAACAGACTCTTGTCTGACTCTTGATTCTTACTGTATGTTCCTTTGTAGTGTTTAGCCAAGCCTTAACTGCAGCCACTTTCAGTTGTTGCTTGTTTGTGGGGTTTTCTGATTTTAGTTTCCTCTTAAACAAGGAAAGTGCAAGCTTGTCTAAATCAGGAGTTTGATATATCCAGTTCTAAAGTTTCCACTTCTTACTGATGAAATCCTTGGTTAAGTGTACAGTATGTTTTGGGTCATTATCTTGCTGCAGGGTGAAATGACACCTAAAGCATTCGGAGGCATTTTTTGGGATATGGGCAGACAAGGTGTTTCTGTAGATTTCAGAATTCATTCTGCTAGTAAAGACTAGTAAAGACTACTGAATCAGTTCCAGAGGCAACCATGCATGCCCACATCATTACACTGCCTCCACTGTACTTCACAGATGAGGTGGTTTTCTCAGGATCATTTGCAGTCCCTCCAAACTTTTATCTTTCCATCACTTTGTTAAAGGTTTATCTTCTGTCCATAAAACCTTGTTCCAGAACTGTTGTGGCTCATCTTTGTACTTTGTTACAAATTCTAATCTGTTCTCTCTGTTTTTACTGGTCATGAGAGGTTTCCATTTTGCAGCGTAGCCCTTGTAATTCTCCTGTTGAAATCTTCTGTGCAATGTGACTTCAAATACTTTCATCCCAGCACTCTGGATGTTGTCTGCAATGTCTTAGGCTGTTGATTTAGTGTTTTTCTTCTGATCTTTCATGATTTTTCTATCATCAGCTGTTGTCGTCTTCCTTGAATGCTCTGGTCTTTCCTGAACATTTACTCCTTCTGTAATTTATTTCTTTTCAAAGACATCCATATTGTTGATTTTGTGATGACCAATTTGTCTGCAATGGATTTAATTGGAATTTTAGCCTCACAGTTTCTCATTTTCTCCCTATTTCATCACAGACAATTCTCTATTTTTTATCTTGGTTTATATCTTTTAACTCAGTGTCTTTTAAAAGTGTAAGGTACTGCTGTTTGAGGTGGAGTAAAGGGAGATTCAATGAAGATGATGATGATAATCATTTGTTTTATATACAGTAGCACCTTTAAATGTGGCTTCTTAAAGCACTTTACAGTAAGAGAAAAAAAGAGTTAACAAGGAGAAGGGCTAATAAAATAGCACAATTAAATAAAAACAAGGTTTTAGAATGCAGAAGAAGAAGCAAGGGGCAGACACATTCATCACATACTGTAAGTAAACGCCCTTCTGAAGAAGAAGGTTTCAAGTTTGGATTTGAAAGCATCAGGAGGAGTGACTCTCTGATATCCTTGTGGATAGAATTGCAGAGCTTTGGCGCATAGCAGGAGAAGGCCCTGTCACCCAGATGTAGACGAGCTTGTGGGATGAACAGGAGACCAGAGTCAGGGGTATCAAGCTATGAGGAACAAAGTGTCTGTGATCAGTAAGGTATTGGTTAAACCATTCAAGAGCTACCATATAACAGGTACTCCAAAAACAGTCTAAAAAGTAAGAACGTAAGATGTCATGGTTAACAGTGTCAAAAGCAGCACTGAGGTCTAAGAGAATAAGGATAAATAGGGAACCATAATCATAAGCAATAAGAAGATCATTAGTGGCTTTGACCACGGCAGTTTCTATGCTGCATAATTCTCTGAAGTCAGATTGGAAGGGGTCAAAGAGGTTATTTGTAATGAGATAGTTGTTTAAATTGCAACAGCACATTCTAAAACTATAACAAGAAAAGTTAAGTTGGATATAGGGAGAAAATTGTTTAAGTTGTTCAGAACCATATTTTTTTGACACAGAGGTAACTGCTCAAAGACTTTGTGTATTGTGTTGAGAACAACAGAGCAGAGGGGAGGATTGAAATGAAGCAGTAGGAATGGAATCTAATAAACAGCTGGTGGATTTCACATGTGATACCAATTTACTTAGGCATGCAGCGTCAAATTGAGGAAAAACTACAGAGATGGGAACCAGCAAAACTAGGGAGGGAGGAGGTACAGTAGAAACATACATTGTGGAGAGAATGTGATGTTGGATGTTGTCAACCTAGGAAGTAAAAAAAAACTTTAAGAAGGTTTTGCAAAGTTGGGATGAAGCAGGTAATGTAGTGGGTCAGTTTGGCTTTACTAGCCTGTCGATGGTGAAGAGCAAGTATCTAAGATTGTTATGGTTGGTCTCAATAATGCGGGAGAAGTAGCTGGATCTAGCAGACTCTGTTGCTTCCTTGTAATCAATCAAGTACTCCTTCCAAGACTGAAGATGTACATTCAGACCAGAAAGAGGCCACCTGTATTCTAGTTTGTGGGACACTGTCTTCATTGAATGTAAGTGGTCAGTATACCACGGTGCAGAGCGAGTAAAGGAGATTCTTCAAGATTTAAGAGGAGCTTAGGTGTCAAGAGAAAAATAAAAGAGAGCTGTTGAGCACATGTACAATATCTTGATTTCCAGAGTATCAGAGTTAAAAAAGCAAGACAATGAAGAAAGAGCAGAGTCAGTAACCCTACAGTAGACTTGTCAACTGATTGCCAAATGCGAAAACTTATAGAGCAATGTGGTGAAGAGTGTGAGACAGGTACAATATCTAGGTATCTGTGCACATAGGCTTTTGTTGTCATTCAATCTTTCTAAAAAATAAAACAACAACAAATCCAGTCCCTGTAAGTTAGCATATCATGATGCTATATCATTAGCATATCGATAGCCCTTCCAAGTGCTTTTGACCAGGCATAGCAGTTGCTCATTTATTCCGTGTATTTCATTTTTCATTCCAAAATGTTCTGCACATTATTATTTCTCTAAATCGACAGTATATTTCACTGAAACATGGTGTCAATTTATATTTTTTTTATTTTATGAGTTTAGCTTCACCCAGTGTGACTTGCAAACCAGTACTTTGTTGTAATTCACCTGTAAAAAAGCTGTTTCCCATGGTATACAACAATGTATGCCCCATGAGTAATCCTGCTTTCGTCCACAACATTTCAAGAGAATGCTATCACAAAAGACATATTTATTTTGACAGAGCCTTGAATGCAGTATGTATATGAAACCATGCATCTAATTATTTTTCAAATGGGTTCATTCATATCAGACACAGAGTCCAATGTAGCTTGAAATGATGTCCTCTCAGGGGCAGCCTTGGTGGATGATTTGCTAGTTGATGTTGCTTATAGCTTACAGTATTTCCTGGTGCAGCAATTTCTACTTCATGCTAGCACATCTGCAGTCTATCTGTTGTTGCAGCACATTTATTTAGTATAGTTTTGATTTCATTAACCTGTCTGTCAGGAAGTGTGTGCTAACTCTTTTGAGTTCATTATTTTAAGCAATAAAATCCATAATACTGCAATATCATAACCTGCTACTGGCAGTAATTGCCATCAATTTGTTATAATCACAATCAACAAGAATGGCATTTTATCTGTTCACAGCCTTGTGTACACAGGGTTAAATATTGATAATCATTGTTCTTTTTATGTTATGCTCTAAAAGACTGTTTAACATAAAGGCATAAAAACAAAACTGGGGCTTAGAATTAAACCTCAAATTTGCCTGTGTGTATTTTGCATTATGGATTATAAAACATAAAAAATGACTTTTACCTTACACTTGGCATCAAATTAGTCAATAACTCTATCTTTTTTAGAATCTTCTATTGGTCATTGCTTGCATTTCAGTTAAAAAATGAAAGTGCCCTTTGTAAAAAGTTGCAGAAAGCTGATGATAGATCTGTACAGTAGTTACTCTTCAGGAATACACAAGTGCTGTCCGTATAGAAAATGCAAACTCAAAATTGTTCAGAGAACAAAAAAAAAAACAACCACTAGATTATGTACTGAAAAGTTTTATAGCAATGAAAAAAATGTTTTGCACATTCCATTACAGTTGATGACACCTTTGAGTATACATAGTGTCTCTGAAACACTGTTTTATTTTGGTTTCTTTCTTCTTAAAAAACCTTGTATTTTAAGTGTTCACAAAAATATAAGCCATCTATTTTTGCTGCATTAGAATTCAAAGCAGGTCAATAACTGAGAGAAGTAGGTCTTTGATCTTTAAATTGTATAATTAAATTCCAAATCTCTGTTGAACAGCATACTTATATGTCCGTATTCATTTATGTTGTAAGTTCTTACATTATTGAGTAACTTGCATAAAAGGGCCTCAGATTCATTTACTATGCATATTGATCTAGTATTGGTTACATTGTGTGGCGGGGCCTTATTTATAGCAAAAGTTATCGATGTAAACATTTGTCAATGAATTGCAGACGTTGCCTGTGTTTCAGCAGACAGATGTGATATAGATCAGCTTTGCAGGACAGGGCTTTATGTCAGTGATTCGCTCAATTAGCATATTGGGCTGCAGGTGGAGTGCCAAGGAAAGAATCGATGTTGTAATAAATCTGTAGAGTAAAGAGTGTCTTTACCTAATAAAACATAAAACAGCTATAAATGTGTTTGGCATTTAGAATTGTGTGTTTTATAGTTGATTCCTGAATTTCAATTTTATGTCCCCTGCATAGCTCTTAGAAAATAAGGGATCATACACAATATGAAGAGGTACTTTCATTATAACGTTTTAAAATGTTTACATTTTAGGACTTCAGATGAGTTGTGACTTTCTATTAGAGAAACCATTTGCTGACAAGCAGTGCTCTATATTTCTTTTAGGTTTTGAGGCAGAAGACTGCTCAGTAGACCTGGACCTTTGTGGAATGGATTTATGCCACACGCACACAATGGAATGTGTAGAAACCGACAATGGGCAGAATGTTAGCTGTTTATGTGACAAGGGTGAGTCTTTATGATGTAGAACATGAGCACTGTAAGAGAACCACCTTTACATGAGATGGGCCACATTTACTCAGAAGCACAGTGGCTTGGACAGCTGTTGTGACCACACCACTGCAAGCATAGAATATTAACGGTATGGAGGCAGCTACTGTACTTACAAAATGATATTTAGTACAGTGAAAGTTGTTTTGATATCCCCTTTTCAGAGACTGGAAGAAAATCAAATGAGAAGTATAGGTTGCTACTATAGGTAGTCACATTACCTTTGATTTTGTTCATTCAAAATAGATTAAAACATAAATTAATAATATTTCATTTTGTTGAACGTCCCTATGTAGGGACAACATTCCTAATCAGTTTTACTTGATCCATAGTTCTTCTTTAAATTAAAAAATGATCTTTATTTTAGTTTTAATTTCATGGAACAATATCTTACTGCTTTAAGATAAAAAGAGAAATAGACAAAAGGGGATTGAAATAAATTGAAACCCTACAGTACATCTATCTATATAGAGGCAAATTCAATGCACAAATAAAACAGAAGTACAATCATTTCAATCACAGTTGAAGAAATTGAAGAGAATAAGGAAGGGTTTTCTTAATGAAAAGTTCTGGTAGAGTCATACCCTGCTTATTTATTTAGGAGGAGTGTTCCATAGTTCTGGGTAGCATTACCACAATCCTCATTGCTTGAGGTGTTGCAGTATCCTCAAGTAAAAGTAGGCGCGTAAAGTAAGACCAAGTCACCAAGTTAAACATATCCATTCGGGGCCTTGAATTAGTTATCAGAAAATCAGATACTAAGAATATTGTAGAGGACATTTCTTGCATAAGAACACTTAGTATTAAAGGATGCAAAACATAGATGTTTAGTTCTGTGATTTACAAGACATCGATAAACACATTGCATAGACACTTTTAATAATAGACATTTTGTTAGAGTATGTACAGTTTTTTGAACATCTAATCATAGCAAATGTTTATCTTTTTAACAAAATGAAGATGTGAAAAACAAATACAGAGACATTACACCATTCTAACCAGTTGTTTTGTTTTGATTTGGGGGTGGCAGTGTGAGAGTGGTTAGGAATATGACTTACATTCTCAAAAGAACACTGTGATACTGTACTCTTGAACATGTTACAAGACCTTTCTCAGATTCCAGCAAGCACAACTGAAGGAACGGGAATGTAAATAAAGTAAATTGTAGGATTGTAAGCAGTTTTACAAGTTGTGCAGTTTTATAAGTTTTCGGTAAAACAACAGAAGAAATGTTAAGAAATTACTGTGAAATCTGTAGACAGACACTGGGTTTCAGCTGTCCTCTCCAACCAGGACTAAGAATACTTATTACAAGAATGTTTGACAGCGTGATTCCCATCTGTGTCTTCACATTCATTGTTAACATTAAGAGTTGTTTAGAAAGCTATGGGGGAGGAACAGTTTAAAACAGAATGAGACTGTTCTGCTTGCTACTTTTTTTAGAAATGAAACCCATAAATCATTTGTGAGTCCTGGATGCAAAAAACAGATACAAATCAATCAGTCAGCTCAATAAACTTAACTGATGAAGATTTCAGCTGGAATGAAATCCAAGACACATGCTGTAACTCACCCTTGTTTCTCAAGTCATTAAAATATACCTGGTGTTTATTTGATTTGTTTTTTTTACCTCAGTAATGTGGTAAAGTTAAGGTATTTCTTTATTTGGATAATAATATTGAGACTAAAGTTTATTTGAATTTAAATAAGAAAATCTTCTTGTTGAAAGAGTATTAATGATATGCTTTGCATACCCACAGCACTAAAAAATATCAGCTATAAAATATCCCACTGTGTACAGTACCTCTTTCACATTCTTCTGTGGATTTGGCGCTGGCCTTGTCCTTTTCAGATGTTCTGTCAGAACCTGCAGTGCAGTGTATAATTGTTCTGTGCAGCAGGGCTAAGTGTGTCATTTTATACTGGAAATCCTGCAGTGCAGTAGTATAGAAACACAAAACCAGCGACCTCATTGATAATTTCCACCTCTTTCAGTAGTGTTATATTTCTCACTACTCTTTCAGTATTGGTATACATACAGTATAGTTTTTTAGATTATTTTACTAGGCCTCATTTATGAGAAAGTCCACAAATTGATGAAGTCCTTGAGACAACAGATTTTCCATTCCTACAAGTGGAAGTATAGACAAAGCAGGACATTACAAGGCCAGACAGTGCTAGGGCTACAGTGGAACAACCTCAAAAACCAATATTGAGGACTTGTGGTGGCCAAATTAATGCAGTAATAACAACAAAGACATGAAACTGTGCATTCTCCTTATGCTTTTATTGTTCATTTTCGTTTACTAATTGATTTTAACATTAGTGAAATAATACAAACTATATTATGTGAAAGGAAATGCTAAGGTGGTTAAAAATACATAGTCCTCAAATTTAAAAAAATAAAAAAATAATTATCATAAAACACAACTTGTGTATACTTGTTCTTACGTAGCAACCCCATTAAAAAAATCATGTATAAATATTTACATAGTGTGCAGAACTCAGATCCACCTACTGTTGCGTAGCGTAGTAGCACGGATGGGAGAGCACACACATCCTATATTGTGCTTGATGGTGAGTTCTTTGTAGCTCGGGTATTTTATTTATTTTGTAAATTTACTGTAACCATGGCTAGCAAGTACAAATCTGATGTGCAAAGTCATACAGGCACAGTGAAGAAGCAGTATAAAATGATTACTCAAGAAACAAAATGGATTTAGTAAATATTCTAATATCATTGCGGAAGACAAGAATCGAAGAGCGGCACATTCTAAGGGATTTGCCCTCCTAAAATCAATTATTAGAACTAAGCAGAGGAAATTTTATGAAGGAAATGGAAAACTTTTAATTTTGTGGATAGGAGATCAAACACAAAGATACACACCTCTAAGCACTACCTGTCATACATTAAGGTATGTGCTGTTAAACATGACAATCATTCCAGTATTGTATTTAATAATTTTCATTTTCAGTTACAGATTTTTTAAAAATGTATGATGTGTAATAATACCATATATACACTCGGACAGAACAAAATTGTAATTAAATCAAATACCCAGTAAGAATGAGGGCGTTGGTGTCAGCTGTGAGCTGACTAGCTAGTGAGTGATCCTGGTCAGCTCAGGGAGTCAGACCCTTGCTGTCAGGCATGACAGTGAGAAACCAGGTCTCATGCGAGACAGTAAAAGATGTAGCCCTTGGAAGAGGTCCAACAGCAGGGGGTTGGAGGGGATGGATGGAGCAGCATCTATCCTTGGTCATTTCCATGTTGACGTGCTGGTAGAAAGGAAGAAGGTGAAAGCATGACTGGCCAAACAAGAATGACTGGGAGGAGGTGCTTCCCACTGCTACTGATATAGCTGTGTGTGGAGAAAGTAAAACCATGTGTGGTTATGGGAGGTGACTTGAGTCCCGCAGACAAACACCAGCCACTGTCACAATCTGTATTGTAATGTTACACAGAGCTATGCATTACATACACAGTCATTAGGTATACAGTGTCTCAAAGAGGATTATTCTTAAATAATGACTACCTCACTTTGTATAGTTTTCTTTAAAAAAGTGAACTGACTCTTCAGTACAATTAATGGACAACAAGTAGAACTCTGAAAAACAGACTTATATTGCTACACAAGATATCAGCCCCCTATGAAAAACAATACTTATGTTCATACTTATTCTTGTCTATATTTGCAATATAAACATCTAACATACAGTTTGTTTATGTAGGAGGTTCAGGAATGTTACCCCTATGTAAGTTGGTGACTGCATTGCATCAGATGTGATAGTTAAACATTCATAGTAAATATCCTAGTCACAAGGAAGAATGGGTTGGATTTTACTAAGGGGGCTAATTACTTTCAGTGTGTGGAATGCAGGTGGCAGATCCTTCTTACTGTTTAGTGTGGTGTAGAGAACCTATGTACTGTACATTAACTCCTCAGCCCTAGTGTGATCTTTAACCTACATCCTTTTCCATTTCTTCTAAAATTCTAACCATTGGTCTTCTCTAACAGCTTATCCTGTTTGGCCAGGGTCCCTTTTTGAACATGTAAAACTAGGGTTATTGACCCAGCCAAGAGTCAGTTTGATCTTATTTCTTGCACCAGGAAATTGTATGTGTACTTTCAACACTGTGTTGAATGAATATGTTAAGTTATAAACTGTAACAGATCTTAACTGTATATATACCGTATGTCGTACAACCCTGTCTTGGAGAAACCCAATCCAGCAGGTCTTTTTGTCAGACATGCTCATGTAAATCATGTCACATGTAAGTTTTGTGAATTTGGCAATGTCATTTTTAAGCCAGAAAATTCTGTTGTCACTGAGGGCTGCAGTTTGTTGTTATTTTCAGTTCAAATTAAAGGATAGTAATAAGTCTAAAATCTACTTAATAAAAGAATAACTGTTTTAGACATCATAACATTATGACATTAATTCTAAAGTTCGTCTTGATTTTTTTTTTCTACATTGTTCCTTGTGCTAATCAGTTATACATAGAGGAATTGTCTTATTATAACCTTCTTTGCCATTCAACTTTATAATAAAAAACAGGTGTACAGTACCTTTATAGAGTGTTTACTTTTGATTAATTGTCTCACCTTTAAAACTGATGATAAGGAATATGTTTTTACAAACCAAATGTTTTAATATAATGTTTAATATATGTCATGATTTTCTTGAACACTCTCAGACTTGACCGATATTTGAAAAATGAACAGATGTAGCAATATAAGGATTTTGTCTGCTGATACACCTGCTGCTACAGATGATTGCAGTAGTACAATTCCCTGCATGCACTAATTGTACCACACATACATAATGGTGTGTGACTCTGTTGTTCACTGGAGAGGTGGAGCAGAGGTTGCTGATAGGTGAATCATACTTATTTACAATTTTAAGCTGTTAAATAGCTGAGATTTCTTGTACTGTATATATACAATATAGGTCTGGTCTTATAAATACTGTATATATACAGTATGTACAGTTTGTATGATAGATTTTGTTTTACAGCTACTACTTCTGCCTTTTGTGTATAAAGTCTTCATGAACAGTGAAAGATGGTTCTATCTCCACCACCTATGGACCTTTGTCCAGATCACTGGATAAAAAAGGCAGCAAAACCTGTGTGCACACATAAAATATAAAATACTTCTCAGGACAGTAATGCTCAATATGTAAAACTGTCCTTTGTAAAAACAGAACAGTCTTAATATGGACTGTTTGATTCCTTATTACTAGAGTTACTAAATATTAAAATGACCCTAAAGAGTGCAAAACTAAAATCTCATTTCCTTTTCTAGTGCATTTTGTAGATCAAGTAACCTTATCAATTACAACTACTTTATTACTGCACTTCCACTTGACACATGTCAGATTGAAGGATTGTCACTGATTTTTTATGTAAATGAAATCAGCCTATGGTGAGCTCCCTTCTCCTCTTTGGATCTCAAGGGCAAATTGCAAAGTATGAAATGGCTTTCAGTCATATTGTTTATATATTCTCTTTCATTAGTGCTTTACACTGACTTGTCCTCCTATTGCTTTCTATGTGTCCTCCCATAAAAATGACTTTTAACAGAGCCATTCTACCTGTACCTGTAGGAGTTTATTGTTATTTTACTTGCATTGAATATGATCTCAGAATCCAAACCTTCAAAAAATGTGCAATGTCAGTTACGTATGCATGAGGATTTATGGGCCAAGAAAATAAGCAATTTGAAATCTGTTAAATATGTATGCTGTGAAACCTATCAAATCACCTCTTTATCATCTTTTACATTTCATGGTGACCTACTTATAATAAACTACATGTAGTGTTTAAGTCAGGTAGAAAATGTAGTTAATGCTTACCTACTCTCCTTCCCAAGGCATTAATTATCATTTCTCATCAATGTTACTATTAGAATAGGTTAATAATACAGAGGACTAGCTTTTTGTAGCCTGCAAAACACTCTATTAATATTGTGCATATTCCACCAATATTGAAAATAAAAACATTTCCTCATGCAACTTTCTGAATGTCAAAATTGGCACATTCAGTTACTAACCATAGTAACAGAGATAATAAACTTGTGTTTAGCAAAAACCGAATGAAACACACGTCAAGGAAGATCTAGTTTGACAGGGATGGGAATTTTTATTTTGTTTTTAAAAACTGCAAATTTTGAATGTGTTTGCTCATCAGCATTCTGCACTAGAATACGCTTGGGGATCACAGTTTCAGATTCTGGCTGTGCAACGGGACTGCTGTCTGGATTCTGTCTAGGGTCGAGCGTAGCAATGCAGACACGTCTGTGGAAAGTTGACTGTCGGTGTGAAGTGGAAGCAGATCCTTCTCTTGCAGTGCTCTCCAGCTGGATGCCTGAATGACCATGCAGAGTGCAGCCTTTCCTCCACTTAGGGGCAGCTGTATTTTTCCATTTTGGACAGAGAAAAGAGCAGTCAATCTTGACACACAGAGGTTGCTTTTCATATCCCTAGAGACAGAGCAGGAAGGCACTAATTAAAGCTATTGGCATTTAAAATGTATATTTTAATACATGTAGATGTTAAGCACTATGGCACTGCATCAATGAAAATACTTGATATTTTTTGCACATGGTATTTAAATAGGTAGCACGTACAGTAGCTTACTTTTATCTGTTTCTGTATGATAGAGGATATTTATATCATTGCATTCAAGACTTGTTTTTTTAGACTGCACTGGGGAATCAGTTTTTTTTTCTTGTTGACTATATGTCTAATTACTTCATCAGAAGCCACAGAAGCCCTAATGAGTGAGATCAATAGATACACTATGCTTTTTCAACTGTTTCATTGATTAAACCAATGTTAACATTCACTTTAAACCAGAGGTGTCCTGCACACTGTGGTGTACCAGAATAGCAAATGCCATAGTTTAAATTCTGTTGTTAGTGTCATGCAAAAGTAACATATGCTTATTGCTTTTTGTTATTATGGCTTCAGGGTTTAACGAATCAGTAGTCACCAAAAGAAAATTTGGAAAGGAGGAGAAAAAAATTCAAGAACTACAGTATATCAATCAGTTAGCCATAGTTTTTGATAATGGCTAGAGGAATTGATTAATTGCTTACACTTACTGTATATAGTGCTTTTCACTTCACTCAAAGTACAAGTAATGGGAACTCTCCTCCACCACCACCAGTGTTCAGCCCCACCTGGATGATACAATGGCAGCCACAGTGCACCAGTACACTCTCCATACATCAGCTGTCAGTGGGCCAGGCTCTCACCTACTGAGTTTCAGTGGGCTGCCAGTTGTGAGAGGGTGTTATGAATTGATGGTTGGGAAATTATTACATTTGTCTTATTGTCAATATTATCTTCAATTAAACCTTAATTTAATTTTTAAAATATTTTTATATTTTTAATCACATGAACGTGAAGGAGCACAGGTTAATCCAGAAATTTGCTTTACAAGTCAAGGCTCCGTGATTAGCCGATTGTGACTGGGAATCAGTAAATTGGAATTGTGGGACTTGGATTGAGAGAAACTGCGGGTCATTCAACAGTATTTGTTTCAAAAGGAAAACATACTGTACAAGGTACTCATGCAGTGCTAATACAATTTTATACATTGTTTTCCAAGCCTTATATTCAGTGCTAACGAATGATTGATGGATATAATAATAAGCAGTATTAAAATGAAAAGTAAACGAAGTCAAAAATGAGAAACATAAGCCTTCTGAGACGCTTGTGGTCCAGAAGCCTTGTTTCTAACAGCAGTGTAAGAATATTAAAGCACATTGTTTAAGGTTAATGATAGAGCAAACATTAATATTGTTAATACTGTTCATAGATTAAGTATGCAGTAATCCCCTGTGCATAAACATTGAGTAGCCCAAAAACGAAAGAATCTTAACCTTGTAATACCTGCTGCCTGTCTTCAAAAAA
The DNA here is from genome assembly GCF_055471065.1 of Atractosteus spatula. Classification (NCBI taxonomy): domain Eukaryota; kingdom Metazoa; phylum Chordata; class Actinopteri; order Semionotiformes; family Lepisosteidae; genus Atractosteus; species Atractosteus spatula. The sequence goes on along the minus strand of NC_142720.1, from coordinate 24,131,934 downwards.
TATTGTTTGGGAACATTTTTTTCTGGTTAATTAAAATGTTTAACAATTTTAAAATTATCAGGGGCTTGTTGAAACATGGCTGAACACAGGCTGTCAGGGTGTTTCTCTCTTAGCTTGGAAGCAGATTTGCACTGCTGACCTCTTAGTGAAAGGTGGTCACACTGGTCCAGCAGGCAGCCCACTGGAATAAGTCTGGGGTGCCAGCCAGCGGAGTGACTGACCAAGGTGCTGGACAAAGATGAGCAGCCAGAGACCACAGCTGTGGTTTGCCTAAAGTCTTCACTGACTGGAGGGGTCTGAGCAAGGTGGGCCAGGTAGGAAACTCCAGCACGATGGTCCAGTTGGAGGGCTCGGATCTGGCCAATTCAAGAAACATGCCCTTTAATGGGGGGGAGTCTCTTCCAGAGGCCAGGACAGGCCTGTTCAGTCTCCCAGGAAACATCTCTCCATCTCTTCCAATGGAAGCGCTTGGGTGCGGCCGGCAGCAGATACCCAGAAACTCTTTGGACCAAATGGAGGGGACATCTGCTGAGGCTCACGCTCATGCCCACCACCTGAAACCCTCTCAGTTTCCGGAGCCTTGGGGGGACAGCTGTGGGCAGAGCTCCAAGTCAGAGCCTGAGAGCGCTGGAAGGAAACAAAAAAGGGTTCCACTGGACTGAAGTCAAGGAGTGATGGAAAAGAGGGGCCAGGATTTCAGAGAAGGGCTTGGATCTGCCAGACAGGGTGAAGATAGAAGAGGCAGCACTGCAGGACGAAGGTCTGAGGAGCAGTATTGCAGAGCGAAGTCTTCGACTGGAATGCAGTGCCATTTGAGACTGAAGAGGCAGCATGTTCATGGCAAATGATGCAGGCTGATGACTGGTGAGCTATACAGGCTGCTTCAGCTGCAGAGGATGAAATATCAAAGCTCTTGTTATGCCACGTCACTTGACACTTTTCTAGTTGATTGGTCACATTAAAAATATGGGAGTCATGAGTCAATCACATTTCATACAGTGTGTGTTTACTATGCATACCTTTGCACACTCTGTAACATACAGTACAGTATAGCAGTTGTAGAATTTTGAATAAGCTAGGCAATTCTGTATAGAGCAGTGGTTAAAATCCTCTGTCAGAAGTGCCAGAATGTCATGTTACACTACAGGGGTAGTGTGATCTGTGCCAAAAGGGGATTTACAAATTACTGACTACAGGCATGTGAATAAAAGTGTCTCTTGTGTTTTATGCACTTAATTATTTATGACTAATGTGACTTTGTTCTGCAGTGTTATTATGATATAATAACAGTATAATATATATATATATTTTAATCAAGGCAATACCGTATGGTCAAATTTGTAATTCTTTCTATTCAGTTCTATTTCATCAGGGGGTATGAATAAATCTGGTCAGCACTGTAGCTTAGAACTGTATAATGATCACAGACAGGGCCTTGCTTTATATGCAACACAAATAGGAACCCTAAAGTGGTCTAGCAGGAAATTATCTTTCCTGTGATTTATAATGTTTCCTAAAGGACACATGCAAAATCTTCTTATAACTCCTTATAGAGTGCAGATAAGTTCATAGTTATAATGGACTATACTGTATATTGGAATCCATATGTACTTTATGAGGAAATGCCCTTGTTTGTGATCTTTCACCACTCTTAAGGTAAAATGCAAAACTGTTTTGACACCTTGGAGGGTAGGGATAAGATATAATACGTACAAGAAATCATATGTGTTGTGCTAGAAAAAGGCATTTATTCATGACTTTTGACCTGTAATGGCACTTAAGAGCATGAAGCCAGAGACATGGCTGCTGTGAAAGACAAAGAAAGCAATATACTGTATATTTTTTGTATTATTGTGCAGGTAATCAACCTCTACTTTTTTTATCCAATTTAAAATTTAATTTATTTCAGGCAACAATGAGTTCATCCACTTTTCAGGATTTTCAAGTTTTAGGAAATAAAGAGCAATTATCTTACTTATTTTCAATATGGGGCAATTTTATCATAAGTGATATTTTGGATCCCTGCAGTGGAATGCCTATACAATTTGTTTTAACTATATTTACTAAGCTTAATGTCTTCAATACAAGATAGCCTTTCAAAATACTAAGACAGCTTTTTGAAATAAGCATTAATCTAATTATCCTTTATGCCTTTTCTGCAACAATCTATCCTCATAACGTCTTTCATGCTGAAAATACTGTATGAAACTATACTGTTCCCCCCGATCCAGAGCTGACATGCTGACTAGATTTGTTTTTTCACTGCTCTTATCCTGAAAAATAGGGATGATCAAATTTCATGTTTATTTATTTCTACTTAGAAATGAGAAAAATAATTACATATTGAAATAAACTCTAGAGTTCTCTGCCAGCTTGACAAAGATTGTGCACTTGTTTTGCAGTCTCTGATTTCATATAAAAGCAAAAAATACTGCTTCATCCAGATTAAAGCGTGATTATTATGTTTGTTGGGTGCAGCTGCAGTTCTGTTTGATGTCTGTTCATTAACTGCTGAATCACTGAAATTAGTGGCTTTTGTCACTTGGTTTTTCCTTTGTAGAGGAAATTGTAGCTTTGGGTTGCTTAGGCAATGCAAAGCAGAACAGAAAATGTGTACATAGCCTGGGATCATTGCAAAAAGTAATAGAGAACATCTTGTTATATTACACTGCATTGTAATGGCAACTGGCAACTGAATAAGGACAGTCTTGACAAGTCATGAATTGGGAACAAAACATCTAGTCCCATATTAACAGACAAAGAGAATCAACCTCAAATCATTTTGAATCTTAATTGTGGTAAAAAGAAACATTATTAAATATTAAACATTAACAGGTAGATTTGTTTCAGAAAACTATCTTGCAATGATTTTAATGAGTGTAACATAGCTTGGGAAGTAATATTATATTGTGATATACTTGGCTTTTGTTGTTGTTTTGTAAAATCCTCTCTGACTTCATCAAACTGTACAGTATATTTACAGTATAGTACTTCTCTGTTTATGGGAGGTTCTTCATTGCCTTTATTGCAACGTATTTTACTTTTCAACTGGCCTGGTCTTTAGAGATTGGTTAGAAATACTGTTTTTTGGTGCTGTGGGAGATCGTACCTGTTAGTATGTTGGTAAAATTTTCATTTTGAAAGTTTGTTACTGTCAAAATATCACAACACCTTGATCTGTATTATTCTTCACATTTTCCTTGATTTTGTTCCATATCTGTGTTTACAATACTTGATTATATCCATTAGACCAAGGTGTTTCCTTTCTTATGCATCATAATGTGCAATATGTTAATATGTCTTGGGCATGAATGATGAAAAAACCTGCTTATACAGCACTGCATCTTGACAATGGCAGGTCAGCAATTTTAAAAGCCTCTTCGTTTATCAGTGGGGACCTTATGTTCATTTTATGTCATTCTTCTTTAGCCAAACAGTCTATCAAGAAAAGCAGGTCTATGTTGAGAGGCAAGGATTTATCTTTCATCAAAGTCATGGCATTCTTTTCTCTAATAAATTATTAATATTAAAGGAAAACATTTTCTAGTATTTTAAGGATACTGAACTGAAATTGCACGAAATGAAATTTAATCAAATACATTTGGATACAGAAAAATGGAGACATTTATTTGTTTATTTGCAATTTACTATCTGGGTTTTAAAGTGAAAGCAACAAATAGGAGATTGTAGTTGTCAGTCCTTTACAGTTTTGTATTTTTCCCCCATTAAATATACAATATCAAAAAGTGACCTGGTGCTATACTGTAGTCCAGAATGTAGGAAATACTGAATGTTAATATGATTGATTAAACTAAAATATATCAAATGTAACAATGTATTTTGCATATTAATATTTTATGTAACTTTTTTTACAAATCCTTTAAATCATGTCTATGTTCTTCACAAATTGGGCCAGTGCATTATTGTAAATTGGTAAAACAATGAGTGCCTTTATAAAACGCCATGATCCAGTGGGTTACATATACATGCGCCAAGTGAGCTCTAAATCAATAACAGCTTTGTAAAGTAGATATTGAGTAGGGAAAACAAAGTCATACAAATCCTAATTGGCTGAGGGATTACACACACCAAAGGAACTACATTAATTATGCTGTTCTTCTGCAGGTTTCATTGGGCATTTCTGTGAGATAAATGTAAATGAGTGTGACTCCGAGCCCTGTCAGAATGGTGCTGTGTGTTTGGATGATGTCAGCAGATACTTTTGTTTTTGCCCTGAAGGTAAGTTCAGTTTTTTCACCAGACAGCTGAACTTGAAACATTAGAGTACCAATCTGCTGTTTACATTATTCCTGCATATTTTCTAAGGAGCACATTAAATAAATGTTCTTGGGTTTCTGTCTTAAAGCTGTGTTAGGAAGTTCAATATGTTTGTAATGCTTATAGAAGTGAATGTGGATCATCTAAGAGCTCTTTTCTGTGTGTTAAAAGCTTCACTGAACAGTTTTAAAACCAGGAATAAGTGTGTGTAACAAATAGAACTGTTTTACTTTCAACTAAGTAACTTCTCACATTTATGGTTTTAAAATGACTTAACAGTTTACACCCATGCAGAAAATCCATTTTAGATCTATTGTTATTGTCATAAGGTTTGAGAAAATGATGCAGGGATATGACTCTCTTGCTAGTGCTTCTCACTGCAGGGGCAGCAATGAATCACTGTTCCTCCCTGCGCAGGCGCCAGGCCTGGGGCAGCCCTCTCTCAGAGCACCACACTCCTGCTCTCCAGGGTCTCTCCCAAGGAAAACAACAATCACATTACCTGCCCTTTTCAAGGACCTCAGACTGCTTCCCAGCCTCTCTGGCCCTGACTAGTCCAGTTACATCAGTCTAACACTTGTGCCCATCACGCTGCCACCATCTTCATGAATGCTGAGCTTGTGTGGTTATTTAAGTAAGACGGAAGATAAGTCAAAATGAAAAAGACAAATTAATTTCAATAAGCCTTGCCTCATTCATGATACTTGTGTAATTCTGACATGCCCCTGCTTTGGTGAAGAGAATCATTCCAAGACTTCAAGTCATAAACCACAATCTTTTTATCCTTTCTGTAGTTGTTCTGCAAATTAATCGATATTTCCTGTAAGATAATCAGTCCATTGTTATGTAATTATCTAGTAACTAGAACTTTACATAATGAAGTGATGTTGTGTGTGATGGATAATATACTGTACATTAAGTACTTTTTTAAAAGCAAAAATGAAAAATGTTAAAATATTATAATCACATAAAATTACCAATCATTCTTCAATTGGAAAACATAGGGGCTAGTTAATTTTGAATGTAAAATATATCCCTACTTGAAAAGATGCTGTTCTATGTGTTTGAACATGAAATTGCTGTCTAGCTGTGATGATGAAAGAAATTTAAATCTTTAATTCTGAGGCCTTGTGTCCTTCTCAGAAGACTATCCACCCACTTGATTGGGTCTGGTTACATTACTCAGTGTTTCTGCTTTGAAACTGTTAATATAGTAAAAAGACTACAGTATGAAAGTTGCCATAAATTACTGTAGAAGAAGTTTGTGTCATCAAGTCAGGAAAATAAATCTTACCGTTTTTGCTAATAATTCCATGGCTTAGCTGGTGCCCTACCTGCGAGACATACTTCTGATTAAAGTCTGATTGCAAATGCGAGCTGTTATACATTATTAATGAAGTCAGGATAATTGTAGATTTTTATGACATAGGGAGCAGTGGAAATTGGTTCTATGGTCAGTTTGAGGAATGATGAGAATGTGCCTTGCACCGATGGTGCTGATAGCTTAGCATTAGTCATGGGCTTCCTGCAGTCGTGGCCTGTGACAGCACTAATGATAGTCATTTTGTAGCGTGACCATGCAGTGGAATACATTTATAGGAGCATAAAATGTCAGAAATTGGAGCAGAGCACTCTCCTTCACTTCAAGGCATTAACCTTTTATCTTTTAAAGTTAGAATGTGCTAAAATAACCCAAGTTTAATGGTCTGACAAAAGGCAGTAATCAGGCAAAATGTAAAACATTTATTTCTTCTGAAATAGAGGATACTTGGATGTTGACCTATAGTTTTGATCAAAGTGTTCTGTTCTTGATGTATGTCCTCCAAAACATGTATTCCGAGATAAATTATGTCAACATGGTTTCAGAAATCATCAAGCAACCTGAATTTGTGTGGGTGACATGATCAAAAGTATACTGTTAAAAAATATAAAAAAAATATTTTCTAAGTGACTTTTTTTCTTTTCTTAAATTATTTTTGCATGTATATTAAATGCAGCAATTGAAGAATATTGATTCAAGTTATTTATGGTTGTTGATCAAATGCTTTGTCTTACCCTAGGCTTTGAGGGCCTGAACTGTGAGATTAATTTTAATGAATGTGACTATGGATTTTGCACAAACAACTCTACATGTACTGACCTGGTGGGTGACTATGAGTGTGCATGTCCTCCGGGTTTTACTGGTAAGCTGAACAATTCCTTTTAAGATTCTGCTTAATGTATTGCTGCAAGAAAAAAGACCTTCCTGGGCTACAGCATAATTTTCAAGTCATGTTTTTTTTTGCAAAAATCAGTTAACCTTACAGTACCTTAGCAGAAAGCTCACTGGATATGAATTTGTTCTTCCAGATATGTAGTAACCTATCTCCTTTTCCTCTTAAAATACAGAAATGTGAAGTGTTGAGATTGAACATGATATGGAAAATCAAGTTTTATCTATGTACTGGGTTTCAATTTTTATTGTTAAAATTACTATACTCGATGCCTTTGAATTTTAGTTATTGTCTTGTTCCCTTCGGGTACATCATTTTTTACACAATAATGCAACAATTGACTTTGCTAGTGTGGAAGGCCCCTGACTCTGATAAAGTGGTTCAGGACTTTTACACCTTCTGAGCTCTTTTGTTGATGCAAAGCACAGATCCTGGAACACTGGTGTGTCTACAGAGAGTTGGGTTTATAACAACCTGAATCAGCTCATTGTTGGCTTAACTGAACCACCTAAACAGACTCGCCCTGCTTGTCAGATGCTGGTGCTTAAATAGACCTAGAAAACACATGGACACACCAGTCCTCTAAGACTTGTATTGACTACTGATTTAAAGGTCCGGGTGGGGATCCTAGCTTTTTCTACAAAATACAACACAAAAAACAGACATCCAGATGAATAGACGTTCTACAACAGGAGGGCAGATACATGTAAGACCATCTCACTATCCTAACATCTGCTTATTGTCTTCATCAAGTAAGCCACCACACCCTTATGTATATACACAAAACTATCTAACTGATTCCACAGTTGAGACTGCTTAGACTGAGTATTTATTTGATACTCTCAGCAAACTCTTTAAAGGAAACTTTGTGAGGAAACTCTTATTTGGATGCTATAACTGCAATAGGGAAACAGTCTCAGAACTACTGAATATTTGAACATTCAGGCTATATTATATCATGTTTTATTGCAGTTACACTTGCCACATATTTGCAAAAGTAACTGATCAAAGTAAATCTATCCATGTTCATACAGACCAGATGAAAATGAAAATGCCAGGATTGAGTAGCATAAGGTGCTACCAATTGATTTTTCAATTTTTGTATTGGTAATTAATAAATTACATTTGTGGAAACAGCAAATTAAGGAATTTTCACAGTGATTAGCCTACATCTGTTTTCCTGGACCACTTCATGCATAAATTGTACAATGGTAAGTTCATAAAGAACTTGATAAAACAATGTACAAATATTATTAAACTCATTAGGGACATTAACAGCCTAAAATACAGCCAGGCCATGTCTGGTGGACTGACAATATTCATATTTCTCATTATTAATTTCAAACACAAAGCTCAGATGTCAAGTAGTTTTATCTGCTGTGATTTAATAAATTGTGTATATCACCACACTTCTGGCTTCCCATAGACGTGCTGCTGAACAATACTAGAATATTGGACTTCCTTAAGTGTTGAAAAATATTTTAAGTTTTTGAAGCTCTTTCATTAAGACTTAGCACATAAAAAACGTTACCTTTCCATTTTGACACAGCTGCAAATTCAGGTATGTTTATACTGTCTCTGTCCATTTTTTGTACATCAGGTCCTCCATGTTCCTATGCTGCTCTGTAGGAATGCTCTACATTCTCTGTGGTCCTGTTATTGATGTGTAGTTAATCGCAATAACATAATTAATTAGGAGCAAACTGCTAAGAACAACTGGAGCTCAAACAAGACAGTGCAGTTTGTTGCAATATCATATGTTTTGCTCATTTATTTTAATATACAGCCACTCATTGATTCTGGCAGCTGTGTAGCAAGCTCCTATTGCTCTTGCATCCTGCAGTTATTCATCAGTGCAGGTCAGCCCATACAGTATATCATATAAAAGATACTTCACCTCACCTGTTGATCTGCTCAAGATGTTTGTTGGCCAACTTAAATACTTTAGTTTAAATCTCAGTGCTTAAACTGGTTAAACTTAGATACAGAGTTCAAATTAGTTGAATGAAGACATTTCTTTACATAATAACAGAAATTAATATTGCTGTACAGTATGTTGTATGATGAGATTACATGGATTCTGAACTTTGTTTGTTTAATGCTTGAGTTAACATTATGTTTAAAAGCATAACAATGTGGCTTTCTACAGGCATTATATAGTTCTCTACCTTTGTTTTGAAATTCAGCTTAGGCTGATGGTGTTAGTGGCAAGACAGTGGCAAAGAGTTTTTTACCTGCCCAGACTTGATTCATGGTTCTCTGATGTTACTCAGTCTTATTTTGTATCTCAATTGTTTGCATTCAGATTATTTTTTACTACAAACATACTTATTTCATGCCATGTGCAGTATATTTTATTCATGATGTAGACTGTATAATAAAGACAAATTCTCTAATCATCTGTAAAAAATCTGCTTTACTGCAGTCAGACTTTCCCCTTTATTGTTTTGTATTGCCATGCAAAAATGTAAATGCAGTCATTTTGCTTTGTTTTAGTGAATGTTACCAACTTGCTTGCCTAATTCAGGAAAAGACAGGATTTAATTTCATCGGTGAAATAAATCAAGAGATGACATAAAGGTTCATATGCAAAAGCAGTTTTTCTAGCCTGATGTGCAGCAGGTTCCTATCCTGCAGAGAGGAGATGGGAGTAGATTAAAGACCTATGGGATGGAATAGGGGAAATAATGTCAAGGGAAGAGAAGGTGACACTAGACAGCATCAATCCAGGATTATTAAGGAGAAAAAAGAAATTAAAACACAGTGATCAAAGTGAAAGGATTATAGATACAGTGATGCTGAGTAAGTAAGAATTCTAATTACATTTTTAGAAATAGTGTATTTCTCATTTGAGATAATCGTTTAGAGGTGATGCTTTGACACAAAAGAAACTTTAATCCAGAGTTTTAAATGCTATGTAAAGAAGCCCTTATGTGACAATGGATTGACATATAATCATGAGAGGGAAAATAGATTGAGGGGTTGAGCATAGTAGACGACAGGGGAAGGAAGGCAGTGCTGAGTGCTTCACTGCTGTCATCCACTCCTGATCTAATCTCTGCTTCACAAGAGCTCCGCATGACCCATTGCTTTGACTTTACTGGACCAGGAGGGATCACACTGCAGTTTTGACACTTTCAATTTTCCTGCAATAATTGCAGGTTAAAAATCTGTGTAATATAATGTTTTTAGGTCAAGACCAAAGGTAATGTTTTCCAATTTCTTTCTAAGACAACTGAAGCTTGGCAGGCCCAGTTGAAAACCATGCAGTTCCATCAGCATGGCTGTAACCCATAAGACCTAGCAATTCAGGAAGTGGGTCGCTGTAGGAATGTGATGTTGGCAGTAGATAACTTTACAGAAGATTTTTCACTTTAATACTGCATATACTGTATGAGAAGGGAAGAGTTTTACAAGTTTAAATATCTGTGATCTGAGACAAATTTAGAATTCTTGAAATTATTTTAATTAGTCAATTTACTCAATTAATCAATTGATTAACAGATAACAGATAAAGACAACCATTGTGTTATTTTAAGACACAGGACATTTGCGGGACATTCAATAACTAAAAAGTAAATAATTTGTGCAATAATTTATTCTTTTTTTCCAGACAAAAACTGCTCTACTGATATTAATGAATGTGAGTCTGAGGCTGACCCATGCAGAAATGGTGGCACTTGCTACAATCTGATTGGGGAGTATCGTTGTGTCTGTGCACCTGGTAATGTATTAAAAATGAAGGCAATTCTAGTTTGTCATGCTTTTACACTTTTCTTCTTATTGTCACATTGCACATATTATCTGAATGTGGAGATCAGTGGGGAATCTTCTCAGAGATGGGGTGAGATGTAGATGTGGTGAAGGTTTAAAGTACAGTTTGTTCAAATTGTAAATGCTATCTCAGGAATCAGTCCTTGCAAATTTGGTGGATGGTGGGTCTCACAGGTTTAAGCATGGGTCACGTCACTAGCTGACCATGACCAGGATTACCTAGACTGTGGTTCAAAATTGTCATAGTGCTGCCATGGATTGGGTGGGATAAGCCTACCAGGGTTATTTCAGCTCTCAGCAACACAGTAGCCCTTGCAGCCTCCTGCATGCTTGCAAAAATGCAGTTTTGATAGGCAGGGTACTGGCTTGTGCCTACAATTCGTCATTCTGCCCTACATTATATGTATCTTTGCAGGGTTCACAGCAGTGACATGAGATGTGAAAAACACACAATTGGCTATTCCAAATCTGATGTCAATAACAAAAATAACAAGCGATTCCAAATTTAAAAAATAATTATTACAGAGGACTGAAAGGTCAAAGATTCTCCAGTGAGCAAAGGAAAAAGCAAGCGACATCAGAAAAAGAGGATGTTAGAGAAAGTGCAAGCCCCATGCAAGAGTGAAGAATTGATCAAGTATAAACTGCATTAAATATAAACTTCAGCTGGACGGCATAATGAAGCAGTGGTGAGCATTGGTGCTCCTGAGGCCATAGGTTTCATTCCTGCGGTGCTGTCTGCTTTGTTTGTATGTTCTCCCTGTGTTCAGAAGACTTCCTCTGAGTGTTCTGGTTTCCAATTTCCATCCATTCCTTTTCTAATTGTTTCATCCAGTTCTGGGCCATGGGGCAGCCTGAGCCTCAGCAAGCACCCAGGACAGAACACCCGTCCATCGCAGGCTCACACTAGAGTCAGTTTCCCCAAAGGAAGACCCATGTGAACATGGGGCAAACATTCCAACTTCACACAGATAGCACTCCAGGTTTCAAAGTGTACCCAGGGTATATAAACTTGTCTTTACAGTATATATGATTTATAAAAAAGCCTGATCTGTCTTGTTATTTGGAAGTGGTTGCCATATTATAATTAGTAGTAGTAGTAGTAGTAGTAGTAGTAGTAGTAGTAGTAGTAGTAGTAGTAGTTTTATGCAATTTTATTTTCTGGCAAAAAGCATTACAATTTATTTTATTGATATATTAAAATGTAATAAAATAGATCTAGAAATATATATAAGGAATATATACTCATTCATTCTGTATACTTCCCTTGGATATAAGGCTGCTTTGGCAGAATCCTTAATTACTTAGTCCTATTAAAATCTCCCTTCTTCGAATACATGGCTCATTATAGCTTGAAAAATGCTCACTTCCCAACAGTGGCTTTGTCATGTGGGTGGAGTATATTAATCAGTTTATTTGGGTTCTGTGCATTTTCTGCTTTTTTAATTAACTATTGTAAAATATCAAAATAAAGAATTTGTCAACTGTTATGAAAATTCTGTAAATTGGGCTTTCTTGGTAACACAGTATGACTTTTTTCCTTAGCATCAGTCAGCAACTCTTCTGTCTTTAATAGCTTAATCTAATAAAATGTTTTATTTAATGCTCCTGCAGCTGTCATTTTTTTTCCAAATGAAGGCCCTTTTCTGAGAAATGAAGAGAACCTTTAATTTTAAAACCAAAATACCTATGTAGAATAACAAACATTGGGTTTTTTTTAATATTTAAAAAATTAGATGTCTTCTAATGAATGTGTGTAATACAGTAAACATGAATTGCAAATGAGAGCTGGGTAAAACACCAACCAAATGAAGATGCACAAGGCAGAGATTGAATCAAAGGCTCTTTAAAAAATGTCAACTTTTCTCCTAAAACAAGGATAAAATTACTAAGCTATGTATTCAAATTCCAACAGAACCATTAATCATAACTCTAATATATCAACAACATCAATAACAACTCAAATGTTTTTCATCCGCCCGGTACTGCAGGAATAATTTCTACATGATTTAATCAATTTGACACTTAAGCTTTGGTTTGAGGTTATTGCTTAAATCTCAAATCCTGTAAAGATCTAATTATTGTACAAATGTGATTTATTCTAGAAAACATAAGCTATAGTCAATTGCTGCAAGAAATACTGCAAATAATTTTAATCACATTTTTACAGGTTTAAAGTTTGAAATTCAGCTCTCAACTTGATCCAATTACCAATGATTACATAAACTCCAACTCATCAGCCGCTGAAGGTCTGTCAAGAAACGACAGAACTGGAGGAGTCTGTTACATTTCAGATTCCATGGGTATACTTAAGTACACTAAATAGTAATTAAAAATCATATACTTTAGGGTTTGAAGGTGATGACTGTTCTGTTGAGGTGAATGAATGCATATCAAACCCTTGTGATCCTGGAAGAAGCCTCCGCTGTGAAGATCTCGTGAATGATTGTAAATGCATCTGCCAGGCTGGACATATTGGACAGCTTTGTGAAATTCCAATAAGTCATTGTGTGGAAGGACTGTGTCATTATGGATCAATGTGTGAGGACGTTCCTGTGGGATTCCTGTGCCACTGCTTACCTGGAAAGTGTCTCACACAGGCAGAAATGGACAAAATAAAGAATTTAATTTGAGAAATGAATCTAGCTCTGTAATCTAGTTCATATTTAAATTACATGGAAGCAGCATTGATCTACATTGAATCATTAAGATGTTCAGTAGCAGTGAAGTTTTAACAAACAAGTAATAATTGGATAAGTATTGACGTATAAAGTTTGATAATTTTGATAAAACATAGGCAAACTCACAATATTGATTTCTGGTAAAGGTAGGGGTACACTCCGTGCATTAAAAGATAAAAATAAAAAAGGGTGGTCTGGTGGCTCTGTGGCTCAGGGTCTGTACCTGTGGCTGGAAGGTTGCCGGTTCAAATCCTGTGGCTGGCAGAGGAATCCTACTCTGTTGGGCCCCTGGGCAAGGCCCTTAACCCCAACTGCTCCATGGGCGCGGTATAAAGGGCTGACCCTGTGCTATGACCCCAGCTTCTCTCTCCCTGTCTGTGTGCCTGTGTGTCTCATGGAGAGCAAGCTGGGGTATGTGAAAAGACAAATTCCTAATGCAAGAAATTGTATAGGGCTAATAAAGTGATCTATCTTATAATCAAACTTCTTGGCTAATTTTATTAAGATGCCAGAAACCCGTTGAGGAAGAATTTTATCATGGCTGTGTACTGGCACTGTGCAAAAAAAAGAAAATTAAATTATAATATACATTTTTATTAGAAACCCTTTAGTTCGGAATTCTGTTCAAAACGAATCACAAGGCCCGTGGTTACTTCCATGTGGTGCTCACTTCCTGTTGTATGTTTACTCCCTCAGGGTTGACTGGCAATTTCTGTGAGGTAAACATTGACAACTGTCAGGAGAGGCCTTGTGGAGCGCTGAGTATTTGCAGAGATGCCCTGGGTTCCTATGAGTGCTTCTGTGCTCCTGGATTTATAGGTACGTTAACCAACCAAATTTCCGAGGAATTTTCCACTGATTTTGATTCTGAAGGACAGATTTGTTTTCCCTGCCCCTTAGTGACTAAGATCATGCCTTTGACATAGCCGAGCTGTGTAAAGCATTTATTTACTCAGTGAATATTAAAGCTGTTTTCATTATGCCCTTGGTCTTCCCCGTTGTGACCATGCCCTTTGACATTCATTTGACCAAAGCAGAGAGATCTTCTCGCACATCATTTAGCCACCTAATTTGATTTTTCTTGTTGGTTGCACTGGTGAGTCAACGTGTAGCAGATTCTTAATGAAGTGAGCTTTTTCCCTATTTCCAGGCAATAACTGTGAGATTGAAGTAGATGAGTGCCGGAGTGACCCCTGCCAGAATGGTGGCACTTGCTTTGATGAGCTGGATGCCTTTAGCTGTCTGTGCCCTGCTGGAATTGAAGGTAAATAAACAGAAATGACCAAAACTGTTATGTGTCATAAATCAATTATAGAACACCAAAAAATACATTAGTGCTGCAGAAATATTGCATTGTGCCTATTTCTTGGAATGTGGTAACATATTAATCCACGTAGAACAGTTGTGTAATGTTGTTGAAAAATATACATTGGGAACAAGTCCTTAAAAGTTGTCGAATTAGTGTGCATTTTCAAACCGAATTTATTTGTAATGAAGTTAAAATGGATGCAGCTATAGAACATGCTTAGGGTGGAGAGAATTGAGAAGGTTTTATAACTTCCATTACTCTCACAAAACCACATTGATGTTTTACATAGTGTTTTTTTTTCACATTTAAAACTGCTGTTGGGCAGTTCTGACCCATTCTTGGTCTGATGTTTTAAGGTGCGACAAGCCAAATGTAGTCACAAGTAGAATTCCACCAGTAGAATTTAACAACACATCCCCTAAGTGTTGATCTCACCTCCTTGAGCTTTAGTTCTATCAATAGCGCAGGCATTTTTAGCACCTGCCTTCAATGCAAAGTGACAATTTCAGTGACAGCACTGCTGCCACATCACAGTCAGACATTAGCCTTCAATCTGACAAGTTAAAACAAAGGTAGTTTTTTTTTCATACAGTATATCTGTGCTTACTCCTTTACATCGCTTATTAAGTACACAAATTACTATAAAAACTTTCACTTTTATTGTTCTCTATTATCGGACTGACACATTAATTGTCCCAGTCTGACTGAAGAGTGCAGAACTTAACCATGTTAAATGATAACCTTCAGGACATTATTTTTGTATTAAATTTTAGAGCAACACATGCCTCAAGTCATTTTGTTTAGTGAAATAGAGAGAGAGATGCATCTTGGCAGTTTTAATAGACCTGGCCATATTAATATCACAGGGAGTTGACTCATATTTTCTGAATACGGTTAAATTGAACGTGCCATAATGTATAATGCCCAGGCTTTTATTTTTGAGAAGCTGAAAAATAAATTGTTAATTGCTCAGATGTATTGGAGAGTTACGAGGCTTAAATAGTAGTTTAACATTAACAATTTAGATTAAATAAATAAGTGTGCCTTTTTTGTAGATACATTTGTGTATTTGTAGATACATTTGTGGACATGTAGAGATGGTCAAAGTCACTCTCTCATTTTAAATAATTAAGAATATATTTTAAAAGTTTTATTGTTGTGTGTTACTTGTTGTCATTAAAAGAAATGATCTTGCATTTAGATGTAGCTGAAGAAATCATATTCCATGCAGTAGATTTGCACAAGCCAATTTCTACATTGTGTTTGTAATTACCTATGGTAATACCCTTATCTGTTGGTTAATGAATTATTTCCTCTGCAGAGATGTAACCTTTATGACTGTGCCAGTTTTCATTTTTCATTCTGAGAGAGTTCACTTACTGGCTTATCAAGAACAGAAGGAAGATCTCCCTTTATGTCATACTGTATGAATTCCATTATATTTCAATGTCATTTTCCTTTTTTCATTCATACTAGTATAAATTGATAAAGAAACTGTCTTCCTTTATAGAAAAACTATAGAAATCAGCTTAGTGTCAGCCACACTTCGGTCACCTTTAACTTTTAGTACCTACTTCACTAATACCACAGAACATACTAATTTTACTTTTAGCCTAGATGACTAGGGCTAATGGTTATGGTGATCACAGCTGGAAAGCTATTTTTACTTAAATGCATAAAGCACTTTTGATCAAAATTGGATGACTTGAGAATTTAGATTACATCTCCTCTTCTTTGTTTTCTGGACCACAGGCAGCTCTTGTGAGATCAACACAAATGAGTGTCAATCATTGCCTTGTCTCCATAATGCAACGTGTACTGACCTTATCAATGGGTACGAATGCAGTTGCCTACCAGGCTTCACTGGTGAGTAGTGTGAAGAAGAGATACTGTTTTTTTGTTTTTTAAACTCCCTTCCAGGTAAATGACTCGACACACATTAGACAGGTATCAGATAATTCCCTTGTTATTCTTTCTCATTCCTCTTTATCTCCTTTTACTCGTTGTACCATTTTGAATTTTTTGAGAAATAGAGCATTGACTTAGTCTCTAAGCAAATCTCTGGAGATAAATTGCACCACGCACATCCCAACTGGCTTGAATGCTGCCACCCCAAGGGAAGATTAGTGTGTGCTTCAAGAATCTTCAAGAAGTTGTTAAGGCCCGTGGTGTGGTAAAACAAATGTTTCTCAGATGTAATTTATGAGGGGTTCTTTTCTAAGTAATTTAATCTCCATTTTTCCCTGTGTTATGGGGGAAAATAATTATAAGCTGCCAACTGCTTGTCTTACTTACCCTTTGTATATTTCTTCCTTTTATTAAAGGTGCACATTGTGAAACTGACATAGACGAGTGCGCTTCTTCTCCCTGCAAGAACGGTGCCACTTGCATTGACCAGCCTGGTAATTACTTCTGCCAATGTGTGGCTCCATTTAAAGGTAATGAACACTGAGGGAGTTGGAAAAGCAAAGTTAATTAACTTCAGAAAGCATTTCTTTCACCTGTCTGAACTCATTCCACTGTTTCAAAAACATTACTAGATCTTCATTTTCCAGTATAGCGATGACCACTGAGCACTAATTGTCAAAATTGCATCTAATTCGTCCAGCCATCTCACATTACAGAAAGAAAATTAGGCCAGGCCTTAAGGGCATGTTTGTAAAGTATGTATGTTTAAGCAAATAATTGTATTTGAAATACTATAAACATTTTAAATAAAGCCAATATGAATTAGTCATATGAGATGGATCCAATGTACCTTGTTGCAGATTTGCATAAATAATTAAAAAGGTTAAAAAATGTAGCATATCTGATGTGAAGGTTGTGTAACTCTACCTAAAACCATTTAATCCCTCGCTTCTGGTCTCAGTGCTGAAAACCAACCAATTTATAAAACAGCCATGGAGCAACTTAATTTTAATTAATACTTTATTTGGTTCATGCTTTTATCCAAACCAGTTCACATGTGTACCTATTTGAGTGAAGTAGCTCACTGCAGAGTACAACAGGACTCCACCTACTGTAGGATTTGAACCCACAACCTTCCAGAGCAGAGTCCACCGTTTGCTTCTCCCATCATGTCTGTAGCATGAGCCTTCTGGCATATAAATTGCCATCTTTTTTTTTTACCAATTTTTATGTTGCATCTCCACACTTCACATCCTTTTTGTCCAGAAATTACTTTTCTGATTGCGTTAGGACAGAATGCTAAGGTCTGGCTCTAGAGCTGTGAACGCCTCTCACTACAATTGGTGGATTCTTTCCTTCAAAAGAAGCCCTTCGATGTTTACCCACAAAGCAGTGTCCAAGTATACAAAATTTTAATGTGAACAATGTCTAAATGTGTGATATATTTTGTGATGTACAGTACATTGTCCTTGTCTTTATGTCAGCACCATAATATACTGTATGCTGTAACACAAACTCTTACTGTAATTCGTATTGTAATAAAAAGCAAATGAATACCAACCCATTTCATGTGAGACTTGAGGACCTCATGCGGTTATTGCCTCGAAAAAAATATGCAACAAAATACTGATTTTAAGAGATTGAAATTTCAATGATATCACTTGATATGGATATCAGTGATATGGTTAACATCACTTTATTGGTCACTTGATATCACTTAGTTGAACAGAATGTACTGTATGTTTATGTGCTAACATAGTCAAATGTATGCATAAAGATTTTTATATTGTAGTTATCATTCTTACTAATTTCACGTTCAGAAATACGAATTTCTTGACCATAATGTAGAAATACCAGTTTTGAGACTGCTGTTCTGATTCTTTGGGTGGCACTGTACATGCATTTTTTGACATTGTTTCTGCTTTTCTTTTTTCTTTCTCCAGAAATTATCAGAGGTATGAGGTGTTTCTGTGCATGCTTTTGATATGACCTTCTTTGCAGTCCATGCACGCATTTTAAAAATGGATCTTTTTTATTTCTGCATGTTGATTGATTGTTTTATTTTATATTGTTTGGCTGAAAGCCCTTTGCCTGTAGTGATTTTGGAACAGTGTATTTATTAACAAACTGTGTGTGTTCCTCACTTGTGAATGTATTAGATTTATCACTTTTTTAAATAGATGTTGCTTTTGACTGTAGCCCTTAGAACCCAAAATACATTTTTGTGGTTACCAGTTTGAAAATGGCTACATTTTCAAAGCATTGAAATCATCAAATACACATAATATAATTTGTAACATGATTTTATTTTCTACAATAAATTTATATTATATTAAAATTAACTAGGTTGATTAACATTTGTAACATTTTACAAATTGTAATACAGTTCAAAGTAGCTATTGTATAAGCCTTAAGTATCAAAGTTTGGCTATAGGGGTCTGGTTTATGTTACCATACTTGAAAATGTTCTATTGAAAATGTCAAGACATTGTAAAGAAAACGTCACATTTTTTTTAAGGCAGTGATACGATCAATGAAAAACCTATCTGGTCACCCTATTGCTTACAGTATTTATATTGTATTTTAGAGGAAATGACAACGTTGGGCAAAGATGTTGATGTCATCAGATTAATGTTGTATTTCAGGTTTAGAGATTTCAGTTCTTAAATATTAATATTAATATCTCTCATCCAGTCACAAAGTTATGGGTTACTAATATCTTGCAACTTTTCATTCTGTTTGTTTGCACATACTGTATCAGGTCAAAGAGTCATCAGTATGATGATGACATGGAGATGTATAATATAACATGTACCATTGGTCCAAGTTGGCTGTGTCACACTGAAGGGCCTTAGTAATAGGAAGGCAGCTGTCCTTTGCTGCCACCTTTGAATTTATTTGCACAAATAGGCAAAAATCTTTTTTTAAGACAATTCCATATGTCAGGAAGCACTATGGTTAGATAAGAACTAATTACTGTAATATTCATACCCTTTGCTCATTGCAGTTATTTGCTCTTTCACAGGCTAACCTGTAAGGGTATTTATTTTAGTTTCTAACTCTTAAAAAGAGAAACTACTTGATCTAAAAACCAATCCAAGATAAATGTGTTTCTTTTTAAGATATATACAGTATACAGTATATACTGTATAGTGTATACTGTACATACTGTACACATATTTCACTAATGTTATTTAACTGTGCCTTGCTGAGCCCTAATAATGGAAAAACATGTGTCTGATGCAAACCTTGACTTTTCATACTTGAAACGCAGAAGATTATCTAGGCAGTTTTGTTTTGTAGTCTTGTGAGGCTGTGCTACTTTTCACTTTCATCTAATATCTATACAGTACATGTACTGTATGTTAAGAGAATATTGCTTAAAATCAATAAAATGACAAGGTAGAATATCAGATTTTTGGGTAGCTTCTGCTGTGTGTTTTAAATAGAAACAGGAGTAAAGTTTAAACTGTACTATTCAATTATTTGAAAGCAAAAGACCCAGTTTTTTTCCGAAAGAAGTTACGCACCTGAGCCCATCATTGGGATGTCAGTACTGTACATCATGGTGCTTTCTCCTCCAATTGTACATGTCACTTCTGACAAATTAAGTGAGAGAGTCTGTCTGCCTTATTTGTGTTCAGATATAAGCAGCCCACTTTCAGCCCCAGAGCCCTCAGCTACAATGGATTTTGGTTGATGATTGTGTTTTCAGACAAATACACAGAGAACCCAAGTCCCAGAAATATACTGTACTGGAAGTTACTAGTAACCACTGCATGAAAATAAATGAACAAAAAATACTGTAAATATTTATCTGTACAGATTTTATCTGTCAAGTGTTTATAGTATCAGCATGTTTAATTTAATAATAAACATTTAAAGCATGTGTTTGTTGTAGTTATATACTGTACTGTATATACATGTCTAAACTGCAGAAGTTTTTTTAGTGCATGGTTTTCTTTTTTCCTTGATTTGTTTTTTGTAACTTTTTTATATTTCAAAACCTGCAGTTTTTAAGATGTCTGTTCAGATTTAAAAGTTAATTTTTACTGTGGTCTTTGGAAAAGAAAACCTGGATCTTAAAGCTAAATTAAAGAAAGTTCAGTGAAACTGCTCTGACACCACTGTGGAATGGCTGCAAGGTAACAGATTCAGACACAGGTTCATTAACTCTCTCCTTGACAACCTCACCTGTTTCTCCTTCCAGGCCAGAACTGTGAATTCAGGCCTTGTGAGGCCAATAATCCTTGTGAGAACGGGGCTGACTGTGTGGAGGAGATGGAGCTGGACACATTCCCCCTCGGATTCCGCTGTCAGTGTGTGACAGGCTTTACTGGGCCACGCTGTGAGATCAATGTCAATGAGTGCAGCTCCAACCCCTGCCTCAATGGATACTGCTATGATGGTAAGTTCAGCCTGGCTGGTCAGTTTAATGTGGAGCTTTCCTAGCTCTGAAACCAATTTAAAGACTCTGGAGAGAGCACTTGATAATTTACTCAAATTTAGCCTGTCTTGCTTGGCTCCTGAAACTATGCCAAGAGTCGTTTTGCCAAAACCACTTTGCTTATGGCGTGACAGTTTATTTTTGTATGGGTCACTACTGCAGCTAATGAGGAATTTGATGATATTAGAACTATTTCTTCTGATGTGAAAATACAGAGGACATTACCAGTAGAGTATACTTGATGAGTTTCATCTTCCAAGTGCAAATGAAATTGAACAATTAAGCATCAGTGGTGAGTTGTAATTTGAATAATGAATGATAAATGACAGAATTAATATATTCAAAGACAAACCAGAATGTTGTTTTTCTTCCATCCGCAATCAAATAAGATATTTTGTATCCATCACTCCTCAAAGAAAAATTGCAAATTACTGATAAAGTGCCTCATCTACAAAAAAAGATAAATTGCTGCCAGTAACATTTTGTTAGACCTTATTTAGTAATCATAAAAATAATGAGTGAAGTATATGTAATACTAGAAGTATTAGTAACAGCTTTCAAGCTATTTCCAAGTGCAGTAGCACACATAGCATAATACACAGCAGCTGGAATTTTGAAAGAAAAAAGAACATCAAGCTGTAGAAACTGAGACACTTAGAGTAAGACTAAAATACACAGTTTAGGTGAGTTGTTTTGGAAAATGTTGATAGTAATATAGTTTTCTAAGGATTTGGGTAGTGGGATTCATGGATGTTGTTCTGCAAAAACAAAGGTTTTATCATCCCTTGTATACAGCCTGGTCTGAGTAAGCAGAACTAAGGTTAAGAACTGGACTATACTCCTGCATTAAATCATAAATCCTAATCCTGACCCAGAAGGTTTAGTGTCTTATAGATGGGCAGGGGAATATTGAAGTTAATTCAACATTACACCTGGATTCATTGCAACGTACCCAGGATAGGAATTAATTGCTGATGCAGTGTTCTAGTTCTCTGAATTTTAGTGTATTTTAATGTATAAAATTTAATTAAATTTAATTTAATAATTTCCTGGAAATTACAACCTTCTCTAAATAGACAAATACAAACCTTTATCTAAACAGACTTTTAATTCCACTTCCCATATACATTATGAAAATAACATTTTGCTGGTGAGCCCTGATAAGGGGAAAACAGCTGTCTGTGGCAGCTGACATTGACTTTATTAAGATCCAAGGGTATTTATATACTCATAATTTATTTAGATTCTTCTGCTTTAAAATTTGTGAAAAGTGTCAGAACTAATTAACATTCTCTTTTTATATATAATAAGAGGCATTAAATCACAATATGGTATTCTGTACACACTTACATTCGGAACACTTCTCAAAACTTTGGAAGCACAGTGTACAAGGATGACTATGGGAGGGTAAGATTGTTTATTCATCTTCACTGTAATGCCTAGGACAACTAATATTTTTGCATCAGTGAACTATAAGTGTCTCCTCCTTTCTAATATACTACAGATATTGTATTGCAAGACAGCCCAATATATTTTCTATTACTCTGAAAGCTGTACAGCTGGGCAGAATGTATGTGTCACTTGGTATTGTATATTATCATGAGGTACTATGTTATTACTTATCATATAATTTAAACAGTTCATATATTTATTTACGCCCTCTCCATTTGCACAGCATTCCTAGTATAAGGAAGACAAATCTGGCAGCCATGAAAAATATGATGACGTCATCATCAATGATGCTACACATTTTAAAGAGGAGATGTTTACCAATTCAGTGGTGCAAAGATATCATGAATCTACAAATCACTCTCTCCTTCAGGCTTTCACTGCATGGTGGCTGCAGTCTTTTGAACACTCCAGGATGTAGGATGATGAAGATAGAAGTATGAACTTGTTTTGAAAAGGCTTTTATCTAGTATTTTTTAAGACTGATAAAGGCTAACAGTGACTCTTTAGAATCACAGCCCCAGATTAGAAATATTTTTTAATTTCATTTTGCATGTTTTCAAAATATGTTTCTGAACAGGTTTATTGCTAGAAAGATCAGAAGTCTTGTGAGGCATTGATCTGTACCTCGTGTGTCTGACAAGCTGCTCCATTGCATAAGAATGTTTGTTAAACTGGCAAAGTCTACTGTATCTCACCCCTGTCCTATTGATTCTGTATTTGTAAAAATATGGTAAAATGATTATGTTCTTACCTTGCAGAGGGTTTGGCTATTGCTTGCTGGAAAGCAGTCTCTCTTATTTTTTTAGTTATAGTGAACAACAGAGTGAAGTGGGGGTGTTTGTCATGACCGAGGTCATCTATGTCAGTTAATGGAGCTCAATATTTACGTGTGTTTGTTCCAAGATTATTTAGTATACATGAATGAATATGGATATTCCTGTTTTCTGATTGATAAATTTGGTTAATATACAGTGTAGATGCATTGCTGTGGATCTATAGCCCTGCTAGTATCACCCACCTGGGGGATTCAGAGCTTTGTTTCATTGGGGGATTCATTTCTGAGGAGTGATATATTGTTGTAAAAATGTCTCAGTAATCCCCTTGCTAGGAAAACGTTTAAAGGTTAAGCCAATACAACTTTTCTGGCATCTTTTGTTCATTTGTCTTGGAAGGTTAAGCCTATTTTTTTTCTAAAACCAATATTGATTGTGTTTGTTTTTTTTCTTCTATAAAAAATAGGTTAAGCTTTGGTTTTCTCAGTTGTCCACCATAAGGGTGGTTGGTGTTCAAGTACATGCCTGTCCAGTGTCTTCAACAGGTGCACAGTTAAGACCTGGAGGTTCTCAATGATTCTTACCAGGCTGGGAGTAATATTATAATGTTTATAAAAGAAGACATCACATTAATGCTGGTGTTGATGTAAGAATACAAAGATAAAGCACAAGCCTTAAAATGTTTCCAAGATATCTCAGGCAAGTGATATTTTCATCAACAACAAGTTAGCTATGTCATAATAATGCCCTTAATGTGGACCATATCATTCTGTTACTGCCACTAAAAATGTTCTTCCCTTACAAATGTCCTGAGAAAAATGTTCCCAGTTTTGCATGCATATTCATACCCCACTATTGTGAAATCAAACTTTGTCAGAAACCATCACCTTTTGTTCAGATTGCAGTTGTTCAGGCCAAAGGCACTGAATCATGACATTAATCATTTAACAATGCAGGGGAATGTGCGCTGAATAGAACAAGCTCTGAGTCATTTAATGGTTGTTATGTGCTTTATGGATTTTCCATGATGACCAATTGCGTAGTAACTACGTTAACAAGCTGCTGCTCTACTGAAGAGATCCCTGTGTTGATACCTCTTGTATCATGACACATAGTGGACTGGGTCTACATTGTAGATTGGGTAGCAGTGCTGTAATCTATTGATGGTGGGAGGATAGATCCTAATACTACAGAAATTCACATTGTGACACACTGTATGTCATATACATAAATTACTTTAAGCTCAGTGTTTCCAATTTTATACCTATAGTTTTCTTTTGATACACTCTGCACTTGTTTGCACTAAACATCATCTACCAGATGTTTGCCCTAGATAAATTATCTGATCTAAATTCTATATAATCTATATATCACCCTTCAACTCACTACTGGCAGGTGTGAGCCTGATCAGTACCTGGATGGTAGACCTCCTGGGAAAGATAAGGTTCCTGTTCGAAGAGTTGTTAGTGGGACCAGCAAGAGGTGCTCACCCTGTGGTCTGTGGGTGTCCTAATGCCCCAGTATAGCGATTGCGACCTTATGCTATAAAAAGGTGCCATCCTTCTGATGAAACATAAAACCGAGTCCTGACTCTCCATGATCATTATAGATCCCAAGGCATTTCTCGAAAGGAATAGGGGTGTTACCCTAGTGTCCTGGCCAATTTCCCTCTGAACTTTACCAACCATGGCCTCCTAATAATCACCACCTATGAATTGATTTCATTCCTCTGTTGTTCTCCCCACTGATAGCTGATGGTACAAGGTGAGCGTACTGGCACACCTGACATTGCATCATCCAGGTGGGTCCTGATGGAGGTGGAGGGGAGTCCCCATTACCTATGGCATGTTGTTGATTTCTTCCTTAATATACACCTGAATATTAACAATTTCTCTCTCTGCACTTCTCACTAACTTTTTTTACCTGTACTTATGAGCTAATTTAATTACTGTATGTTTTAGTCATTTTATAAAGTGCTTTTTTCCTTATATTTTCTAAAATATATTTCACTGTGTGTTCATAATAACGTTTACCCTGTCTGTACCCTCTAAGAAGTTATAATACAGTTTTGCATTTAACCTTTCAGGACACATCAAATGTCATGAAAAGGACATTTTTTTTAGTTAGGAATTACAGTATTATATGCATTTTACTAGAACCATGATCTTTCCTGCACTTTGTAAGGTATTTTTGTGAAGAAGATTTTCCCTGTGACCTTTAGGAAAGATCAGGCATGTGAAGCAAGGTTATTTTTTCCTAGAGCAAATAACACTTCCTGTTTGTAACCATAACCCTCATTACACTCATTGTGGCATTCCAAACCATTTTTAAAAATGAGATAAAGCTGTGAAAACATGTGAAAACTCAGCTTTGTTTGGTTGTGGACTATAATTCCTACAGCCTACTACAGTATATTTGTTGTGATTATTCACAAGCTTACAGCATTCTGCTATAGATATGTCACAACTTATGCAAAGACATATAGTTCATATTCAGCATAGGTGGAATTTACTTGGTTCATAGTGTCTAGACTATATATTGAAAACAATTTTCAGAGCAATCTTGAGAGGCAACCTCTCCTAGTTCACATATACCACGTTTCTCTTAAATGGACCAAGCACATTCAGGGAAATTCACAGTAGTCACACCATGTGACCTGACTGCATGATTGATCAGCTTCATTTCATTTCATATTCTCTGTAGATCCCTGTGAGCTCTCAGATGACTTGAGGTCTCATGACTCTGGCACGCTTTCTCACCAACAGATATAATGCAGTACAGTATGTGGGAAGCACAGTGTGACAAAGGTAGCAATGATTTTAGATAGCAACTTACTGTAACATGAAATATCTTGACAGATACTACTTTACTGACAAAATAATGATGTGAGAAGTTCAAGTTCAAGAATCCAAGATGGTGGCCAATTTATGACCAATCAGCCTCTCAAAGATATATATTATGTCACCTAGTTGGCATAGCATGGCTCACCAAGTTTCAAAGCCTTGCTGTGTTCAGTTTTCAGAGATCAGCAATATTCAAATTATTTTAGATCATGTCAGGTTCACTATGGTAGACAAAATATATAACTTGCTGTTGCAATTTTCTTTTCATCTTTTTTCTTTTACAGTGCCCAATTTCATGACTTCTAATGTCAGAAGTTTGGTTTTAAGCTTTTGAAAATAACAGTGAAAGAAAAAATAATTTGACCATAGCAATAGAGTTCTAACAACTTCCTTTCTGGCCCCAAACTCATATTTTCCTCCATTTAAATAGCACTTTCCACCCAAATCACAAAATATACAGTATGTGCACAAACATTTATCTGCATCATATATTTGTACATTTGCATTGTATTAAAAGATACAATACAGAGAAAATGAAAATATGTTTATTGTTTCAAATTCATATTCATACCTGTCTCAGGGGGCAGATAAGCAACAATCCTGCAAATCTGGTTTAAAAAATTGGAGGAGACAGCCTTTAGCCTACAGCTGGTTTCCCTTCTCTTTATGGATAATGACTGCTATGTAGGATCCTCAGTGGCCAGCACTGCTATTTGCTTCATACCATGAGACACTTAAATAGGGAATTCGAGAAAAGAACAGGTTGATTTGGATATTACATCAAAATTTTTGAAAAGCTGGTTTTCCTTATTAGTTGGTGGACTTCTCTTTCTTAGGTAGCTTGACTTCCATGCCTCTGGGGCCGAGTTATACCCCTCAGGGTTCATTCAGTGTGACTGTACAGCTTGTGCTGAAGAGAAACCGGTGACTGTGCGCAGCTCCAGGAGTCAGAGAAAGCCATGCATCTCCAGGCAGATGAAAAATGCTGCTGCCACCAAGGACCCAAAGCATTTAATGAGAGTAATAGCAGCTACATGTACAGAGACAGAGTGACAGCATAGATTACGTGGTAAATCTTAGGGATAATGAAGAATCCTGGGACCCATGTGAGGGTTGTAATAAATTCACTCCTGTAAGAACCGCAATTACTGCTGTCACTGGTCTGTGTATTGCTACCGTGTTCCAAAGATGCATCTCTTTACATCATTAATGATAAAAGGGAGGAGAGACTGATTATTAGCCCTTGGAGATTTTGATGAAGTGTTAAGACAGAAAGGAAATTGGCACATTTATTACAATTAAAAAAGGGTATCCTCTATGATCAGAATTTCATTGCACTTCTTTATTTATATACAGTACTGTATCTCACTGCAGTATATGGACACATGCATTGTTCCAATGTATATGTTAAATATATGCAGTATACTGTACAGTATACACACAACAACAGAGAAATGTTCAGTAAGAATTTTACTAATGTGATAACTAACTCTACGTGACTGAATCTGTCTAATACATCATATTATCTTCTCCATAGGCTAGTGTGTCATCTGTATCTATCTCTCTGCATGCTATCAGAATATATTTACTGTATATTGACATTCTGTAAACATCTTTATAAAGTTATGCAAAATCATTTTTTTGGTATTTTAGAAAGAGTAGCAAAAGATAGTCTGTTTTTAAAAACATATAGATTAAAGGATATTTGAGAGATTTGAGAGATTTAGTGGTGCATTTCAAAAGAGCAACTATAAGAAAAACTATAATATTGTTACAAAGTAAGGCGTTAACTTTTGACAGAAATGAACAATATCCTGTCAGGTACTGTAACTACACACTCCTACAGTAGGTGTAGATGTGTCACAGATGAGTTATACACAAACGGACAGTGAGATTCACTTTGTAATCTACTGAGCTACAGTATAATGTACACCAGTGAACATTCCATAAAAATGTTTTATGATATACTGTATCTTGTCATTTCCTTAGATCAGTGCAGTAAAGTACAGTGAAGGAATTATAAAACCATAGAAAACCATAGCAAAAGTGAAACAATTAAAGTAATAGTGCCAACATACCATGATACTATGTATATTTCCAATATTTGACTATAATAAGAGATTCCTTTTGAAAAGATACTTTTTTAAAACCATGTTTTTCCAAGAAAGACATTGCATGGAAGAAGATTTGGTGAGAATGCATCCTGTTATACTGTATGCAGTATAAATGGAATGGTTTGGTTGTAACAATTTTAATATTACAGCAGCTAAGTAATGTAATTCTTTGCATTTCTAGTTGTAGGTGGGTTTTACTGCCTCTGTAACCCAGGGTTTGCTGGAGTGAGGTGTGAGCAGGACATCGATGACTGTGTTAACCATGTGTGTGAAAACAATTCGACATGCTTGGATCTCCATTTGGTAAGACTCTTGCTCTTCACTGAAAAAATCTATGTACATGCTTTCCTGCCATAGATATATGTTTTTTTGCACAAATTAAGCACAATGTTTTAGTACATTCCTGTGTTGTTTTCATGCTTTTTCCAATCTTTTTTTTCAGATACATTTTACTCACAGTTGTTAATGAAAGGGATGTCACATTCTAACTATTGTTATAAGTTGTCAAGCAGTTTTTCTGCCTCCCCCTGATTTATGTTCTTCTCTTTTTATTTCAACACCCACTTTGATCCTTTATCTCGTTTTCATTCTCCTTCTTTATCGTATTTTTCTTTTTGTCCTTCTTCATTTCTACTATTTAAGTATCTGCCCATCTTTCTCCACCTCCTGGCAAATCTCTTCTTTCATTTCTTCCTCCAATAACTCCTTCATCTGCTCTTGAATTTATTGCCAAAGCATCCGGCTGGTTCTAAAGTATAAATGAATTGTTCTGGCCAAACATTTAACCCACAACTAAACAGTGGAAGATAATTTATATTAAGGACATTGGATCAGGTCTTGTTGAGTTTTTATTTTTAATTCTCAACAGTCTTAAAGGCATAAGAAAGGAAGCTTAATACTCATGCCCTTTTGGTCACAGATAACTAATAAATCCCCAAAACAATCCCATTTTCAGAGAAAAGTATTTTGTAATTTAAAGAGCAGTTTAAGTGGCATAAAGCCCATATATGGCACTAGAAATAGGAGATAGAAGAAAGATGAATCCACATCAACTTGTGTCTTCAGAGTTTAGAAAGCTCAACTGCATTTCTTAATCAAAAAGATTTTCAGAACTAATAAACTTCATGGCCCCTTGAAAACACTGAATGCTCTCCACTAATGAAACATATTATTGAGTAAAACTTTTGAAGTCTTCACAGAATTATAAATGTACATATTTAAATATAAAGTATATTTAGTATCTGTAACTCACAATTGCTTTGATGCAGAATGCATAATGTAAATAAACAATGCCGTTTTTTCATCTATTAAATTGTAAAGCATAATATAACCACAAAAATTTAAATCAAACACTTGAATAAGTGTGACCTTTACATAGATGAAATTCTAGTTAGTGCACTAATCACCTCTTTTACCCAATATTATAAATATTTAATCAGGTATTAATTATTTAATGCATAATAAAGGCAAACAAATTAATCTACAAAGGCATTTATCATGTTGACAGATTGCTGAAATATTGGCACCAATATTTAATATAAAAATTATATTGTATGTACTTAAAAAATATTTAAGGATATACTGTATGCATATCAGGCCTTGTGAATTTCTTGGTAGAATTTTGAAACATTCTGACTGACATGGTTTTGGTTAGAAACCTCAGGATGTCAACTACCTAACTCTGATGCAACTAAACAAAACAGACCGGAAATCTCTTAATGAAGTGGATGATTCTCCAACTGATGCTTGTGAAGGTGGTGCTCAATGTACTGTAAGCACAGCCATGTTTAATATTCAAAAATAGTCAAACACAAAAATCCACTCTAAACTGAAAAGCAATACTGGATACCCAGGCTATAATATGAACAGATCAGCTCTTCTCACATGGCTGTTTGTCTTCATGTGGGCATGCATTGAAAACCTGGGCAGTAATAAAATTAATAAAACAGATATGCACTTACTGTACTTAATGGTCCTGGAACATCAGTTATAGAAGACTATATGGTCTTCTATATATACAGTATAATATCTTAATAAAAATAATTGTTATATTATTATACTCTTTGTGGTCTCACAAACCACAAGCTAGGCCATCCCTGTATTAAAGTGTATTGCTGTAATGACTGCTACATTATCACCAGGGAGAATTTGCTACAATTAGGAATGATATTCAAGATAACACTTTAGCAATTTTATTTCAAAAAGATAAACTCTCTCCATCTGCATTTAAATATAATGGAATTGAGAAGGTAGTGATACCAAGGGGATTTAAAAGCTTTATACAGTAGTTGAAAAGGGAGGCCTGTTGGCTTTTTTGAATTAAAGGTCCTTTGGGTTTCAATAATGAATTAGACTTGAGACTATCTGATATGTCTAGACTGGTATGTTGATTGTATCAACTGTTAACAGTTTTAATGATACCACTGAATTTGCTGAATATACAGGGCATTCAATTTTAAAGTGATCATTTAAATGTTTGATTGTGGTGTTAATTAGTGCTTGGGCCATTGTAATGTTATACAAATGTGAAAAAAATGTTAATGTTAATTATGTTAATTAGGGCCGTGTGTAAGTTTTATGAACAGGTATCTTGCATAGAAACATCCTTTAATCATCAATACAGTGTATAATATATATATATATTAATACATATACATATAAATTCAATAAAAGTAAAAATATAATTTTATAAAACATAAAATAATATTATTATAAAACAATACCCTTTTTTTAAACAAGGTTTTTATGTGTGAGTGAAATAGTTTTCATTGAAATTTGGCCATTCAGATGGACTCCAGTAAAGAGAAATTAAAGATGAACCCCTCACGCTCAATATGTACTGTATATGGGTAACAGAGGCCCCACAGCTGATGCACCACATCATACAATATTAAAGATTTTCTCTAAAGCTATTAGTGCCATGTACACAGTATACTGTAATCCTTCTAGGGGCACACACCGTCACGATCGGAATCCCTCCCCTAAGGGCGTTCCGGCCCTTTCGGATTTTAGTTGATTTCATGCACCTGCTCCCTGTTTTGTCCGTCTGTATTTATGCCTGGCGCTCCCGCTATTCTGGGCTCAGCACTGGGAGACGGATGCCCGGAGGCCCGCCTAGCATCAAGTCGCCCTACGTCCGCAGCTTGAGGGCTTAGGCTTCAGCTCAGCGTCCTGACCTGCTGAGTCTGGGGCTCGGAGCGCCTGGCCTTGTTACTGTTTTTATCCTCCTGGTTCCCTGCTCCTGTCCCTGTTCCTGTTTCGGATCCCGTTGCGTTTTTAATCTTGTCTGTCTCGGATTGGATCTCCCGGTTACCTGGACTTTGGATTGCGCCCTGTTTTTCCCTTATGGACTCCCACTGGACTTGTCCGCCTGCGCCATGCCCCCTGAGCACCAGATCACTGCCATAACGCCCCCTGTCTGTCTTCCCATCCTGCTCCTGCTGTGTTTTCCTAGAAGTCTTTTTCCAGTCATTTCCAGATTATACCGTCTGCACGGGGTCCTAAACGACGCATTGTGACACACACATTTTTTAGTGTGATGTCAATATGCTTATTTTTTATTTTGAAAATATATTATATATTTCCATGTATCATTTTAAGATCTCCATTGTGGAATTTTCCAGTTGACATAGAAACTTTCCCTCACAGTGAATATTTGATAAATAATGCCAGTTGCAAAGAAGTCCAGGTTTTATTCAAATAAACAAATGTAAAAGTAATAAAAACAATAAAGATAATAAAACTTAGTGGGATTCAAATTCCAGGATTGTGCGACAGCATAATTTGTGGATCAAACAAGAAAACAAAATTATTGCAAAATCAATACTGAAAGCAAAATAAATAGAAATGTGCAAATTGTGAGTCAAAATGATTCTGTAGATTATCTTTTGTTTTGCCTGTAGCATGACCCTGGATTGCACAGATACAAATTGCATTTATTTCTTCATATGCCCAAGGTAAATGTCCTTTAGTAAACCCTTTTTATTTTGTGGAGAACATCTATAGTATGTCAGTTCTTCTTGCACATTGAATTTGCCACCTGTCACCTTGTTTGCCATAAAATATGTGCTTGCTTAATGATACACCTTTGCAAAAATTGCAGGTAGATTGACTGGAGTGTCCTGTTATATTATTTATGCAATTGTAATGCTGCTCATTAACATTTTAGCACTTTTCTTTGGTCATCAAACATGTTTTCAAGGTCTGACATTGGTTTATAGGAAAGGTAACAAGCTTTTTTCTGCAGTTTGAAAATATGATATTCAGCTTCACTAATCAGAAACAAAATAAGTAAGTTTTACTGAAAACAAATCAGAAATTGCTAACAATGGTCTTTTTCATTTCTTTTTTTAAACAAAAAAGATTGGCAAAGGAAGAAATAGAGGACTTAAAAAAAGACAGTAAAAGATGAAGATACTCTGGTGCAACACATAACACAAAGACTTAACAAAGTGATACAACAATGTGGAAAGTATGTGAAGATTCAGTAACTGGTGCCACCTCCTTGAGCAGCTATGACTTCAACTAGATGTTTCCAATAACTGTATATCAATTGTTTAGAAATGTTGGCCCATTCTTTACAAACCTGCTTCTATTCGATGATATTTGAGGATTTCCTTATATGAACAGCTCTCTTCAGGTCCTTCCATAACATTTAAATGGGGCTTTTATTTCTGTACTTTGACTTGGCAACTGCACAATGGAAAACATCTTCAGCCATTCTGTTGTTAAATGGCTTTTTTAGAATCATTGTTTTGATGCATGACCCACTTTCATCTCAGTTTCAGCACACAAATACTGAATTCAAGGTTCCCTCAATAATGGCAAGCCATCTGGGTCTTCACTTACAGTATTATTTCACATGCATTGATTCTTAATGATTCATATTTTTCAACTTCTTTAATTGATGCAATGAAATTGCATTTCAAAAATTCACATTGAACTGGTAAATATAAATCCCTTTGGTCATTTAAGAAAAGACCGATTTGATTAAACAAGCATATTAGTTCCTTGCACTTCTGAAGGGGGATTTTGACCATTCCTCAAAGAATTACATTTGGATCATTAATCATTTAATTCTGAGTACCAGGATGTCAGGTGGTGCTCGAGATCTCTGTTGAGAATGGTGTGGAGAACGCAGTTGCCTTTGGATTTGTGGTTGCCACCCAAGCCACTTGTCTCACAGCCCATTGCTGCACTGGAATCAGTCCAGTGAAGAGCAACTCCAGATGTTCTGGGGCTTAAAGTTACACTGACAATCTGAAAGAATTGAACCTTATTAGTCTAGAACACTATGAGGGGACGTGATAGCAGTATTCAAAATCCTCAGATTGGCTTAAGTGGCCTTTAATATTTCTGGAGGCTTCCACCGCACTTCCAAAGAGCATAATATTATTATAGATTTGTTGTTATTGGGTTATATTTAAAGACATATTTAATTGTGTGAATATAATATTATGTTTTCTGTTATGTTAGTTATGATTATTTATGACTTTGGTCTGAGCAATACTGTTATCATTACAGTATAACATTTTTAGAATTTAAGGAAAGCACATTATCCAATCTGTAACTCTGAAGCAAACATTCCTGGGTGACAAAATATTGAAGGTCAAAAGCTGAACAATTAACAGATATTTGTTTTGTAAGCTTATCATACCACAGACATTGCAACCTTAGCAGAAATTAAGGTAAATAAGTAACATATGTACAGTAAGCCACAGAAAACCAATATTCTGTAACTATGAATATCTTGGTCTTTGCAGTTCGTTAATAATTCGACCTTCATCCTACAGTATAGAAACTGAGTATGACAAGGTCTCTCATGGCAATCCTTCCAGGTTATTATTCACCCATTGGATTGTACTACAGAATAAAATACAAAGGTAATCTTTAAAATTATATTGGATATACAGTGTGAAAGGGGCTCAGAAATAACAGATCTGCTTTAGGCATAAAAGCAAAAAAAGATTTAGAAATGAATATGATTCATACCTTCTGATACACTGGAAAGTTTTCCTCTTTATATACATAAAAAATGTGTTTTATGATGGCTACCCTGAAGGAGATAAGGAATGATTCTTTCTTCTTTCTTCAAACAGAGTGAGGTATTGAAATCCCCTTAGAATCTCTGTGTTTACCACCTCGTTTTTTAAGCAAAATCTCAAACAGAGCTCAAGCTTATCGGGCAGAATTAGAGTCCCTGAAGGAGTTTTAGTAACCAAAATGAGATTATATTTTCTGAAGTCAGAGGTGGAGGATTGTTGTCTCCTGAAGGCCCTTTATTCAACACAGATGTCTGTAGTTGCTGTTGCTGTGTAAATAAAACTTGCTGTCTACACATTGTATATCAAATAGTCGATTTGTTAAACTGCAATGTATAGCACTAACACAGTATTTACAGCACTGCTTCAGCACCTCAGGATCAACCTGTCTTTATACTAAAGGAAAGTCAAATTTAATTGGTTCCTCTCAAACTAACAGAAACCAGACATTTATCTCACCTATAAAGATTAATGATTATAATGAAGTTGTTAACGACTAACAGGAGGACACACTGTACACAAAAGCAGTGTGCCATTCAGCTGTAGTGCACTCCTTCCTAGCCTTGCGCATACAGCTATAGTATTCTGCAGATCTGGAACATAAAATTTAAAGACAGGTTTCTCTCATTCCTGAAGTAAAACTGAAAGTTATAAGACACAATCTGCACCATAAAAGCTGTACTGTATGACACTGTTATTGTTAAAAAGCATTTGATTGTAACCAAAAACATTGAAACAATTTTTTTATATTATTGCATACAGGAAGAGTTGTTCACTCAGTGCCAGAAAATCCTATCACATGTTTACAGGTATTTGATTGAAACAAGCAAGCACAAATGTCAAACAATTTGTTTGTGTGTTTTCCTTTGCAGTGTGGAATTTACCTAACACTGCGATTGCTTTTTACCTGCATAAATCATTTCAGCCCCAAAGTACACATCAGGCTATCATAACATTGTTTTGCTCTGTATGAAGTCACAGTCTGTGTTGATTCAGTGGTGGGTGGATCAGTAATCCCCAGAACAGGGTTTCTGCTTAGTACCTGGGGATTATTTCAATTAAGAACCTGATTATCTGCCTCTGTATGTGTCATTTACACAGGATTTTTTTTCCTGGAAAAAATAATGGAAAAATAATATTTTTGGGTTATCATATGGATTTTAAAGTGTTCCCATAAACTTCTAAGTTTTGTTCATTTTGCTTTAAGATTTTATGAGGTCAATGTATTTTTTCAAAAAGTTTTCTGAGAACTGCTATTCCAGGAGAACAGGATTGGAAATCCACAATGTAAGTGAATTCTCCCAGGAGTTCCACTTGTTCTGTCATATTATCTTGAGTATTTCCGAGTGTGGGTGCCGGTATGCAAATAAAGATTTATTTAAGATTAAATAAATCTCAAGATTATATCTGGCTGTGTTACAAATTGAAGTATGTTCTGAAAAGCGATACTACAATGTTTCTAGCAGGATGGATAAAAAAATAAGTTTTGCTGGAAAATGGCCTCAGCAAAGACTGTATCAGCTCAGAGAATAGAGAATATAGTTGATTCTGTACTTATTCTGTTGCAGCGGTGTTTAAAGTTTTCTTTTTTTCTTTTCCACAGACCTACCAGTGTCTCTGTCTTCCTGGCTGGGAAGGAGAGTTCTGCCAGCGAGAAATGGATGAGTGTGCTTCTTACCCCTGCAAGAACAATGCATCCTGCACTGACCTCTTCAACAGCTACAGGTAAGGACTCCCGGACCTTATGAGTGATGTCTAGGCAGTAGCAACATGTAGCCTCTGTCCGCCCGCCATTAAGGTTATAGTGAAAAGGCAACCTTTACCATGGGCAAAGTGTTCTAGGTACTGACATGTATTTTCAGAAACAGCAGTGGTAATGAATTGCAGATGGTAAGTAAAACAAATTAATCAATCCAGGTCTCACAGCAGGTAGTGTAATGCGGAGCTGCAGTTCACTGGAGAAAAGCTGGTTTCTCTCTTCTACCAAATGTGCCCCCTCACTGAGATAGAAGCTTTGGGTTAAGAGTGGGGGATGGTCTATTCCAGGTCCCATTGCAAATCAGGACTGTGTTTCCACTGCCACCATGTGGAGTGAATTTCATGAAGCACATGGCATGGGCCTTTTAGAAAACATAATCCCAGATCAGAGCTTTAACCTCATGTGTCCTAGATATATCTGTATACCGTTTTATACTCAATGAACCAATTTCTAAGATGAGACACTTTGAAACTGTAATAACCTGTTAATCTTCCAGACTCTTTATGTAGTTTTATAAATCCATCTAACATTTTAAAATCTGATTTAAAGAGAAAAAAAAGTCATTCAAGCCAGGAAGTTTGAAAGGCGAAATGGAGACACCCAATGAAGAAAAGAACAGGAGGCACTGATACTATGCTTGTAGACTAATAGTAACATCATCCTGGTGTCATATTTTCATCTAGAGCTAAGCCTGGGATTCTATTTTGCACATTTTGATGATAATCTCTAAATCTTTGTTTTATATTTCTAAAGGTACTTACATTTATCAGACATCTTACTCTATGGTTTCAAATGTTTATTTTAAAAAGTATTTAACACAAATAATACTGCTTCCATTGAATAAAAAATAAAAAACATGTTTGTGTTGCATTGTTTGGAAAAATGAACAAAATATGATCTCATCAAAAAGCATAAATCACCAATGTTATTTTTTTTTTGCTTAAGCATTTTTTCTCTGTCGGTTTCTGTCAAGCATTGTCTGTATATTTGGATTGAATAGCTTTTACAGAACCGATACCTAACAGATTAGTATAGTATTACTGCACTGGGCAGATGTGCTTGTGCTTCAGCTGGCAATATTGAGCCAGTTAGAGATCTTTAGTGCCACTTATAGCAGGAAGGCAGCTGATGTAATAAAATTGTTGACAATACATGTTCTAGCACACTTTTCTAGGACAACACGTGAAGATTTCAATACTTCTGTTTCTCTTTTCTGAATGTGCCTCTACTCATCAAGAGTCAGATGTTCCCTCACTGAGACTTCCCTTTCCCTCAAGAACTCATGTACGGGAACTGTTTGTGGTGTAATATACTGTTGTAGCTGTTCCCGAAAGATCTTGTCTTGTACCTGTTCCATGCTTTTTAAACATTTGTAACACTGAAAATGTTTTTTTTAAAACAGAACCTTTGTGCGGTCTGCCGCAGCAAATGTTCAGAACATTTCAGATTCTCTCTGTTCCTAGCACATACTGTAGTTACAATGTTGATGCAATAGTTCATGCAATGCCGCATTCTCTATCCAGTAATTCATCATTTTTTACAGGTATCTGTAGAGTTGTACATCAAAACCCCCCCTCCCCTAGATAAATGGAGATATTTTAGCCTCAGTTTGCATGTTGTGAATCTGAAATGCACCAATTAGTTATTTGTACATCAAAGAACATTTGCTGTAATTGCTCAATTTAAATTATAATATAATTTGCTTTAAGAAAAAAAGTCATCCAGCATGAAATCCAGCATCTTTAGATATGAAAGGCAAATAGTTTGTACTTGGTATAGACAATACATAATCCTCTCAGAGTATTTTAAATTAATAATTATGTAGGAGATTGGGGCACTATTTTATTAATGTTAAAAATGTGCACAAGGAGAATGATTATTCAACACCAAAATGCCACTTCAAAAAATGAACTTTGAAAGTTTGTCTTTAACAAGGAATTCAGTGTTGCATCTGTGCTTTTTTTCTCAGCTGTACCTGTGCTCTGGGTTGGAAAGGGGAGGACTGCAACGATGATGTGAATGAATGTGAATCCAGCCCTTGCCTAAATGGTGCCACATGCATTGAATCTGCCCTGCCAGGAATATTTAAATGCATCTGCCCTCCATTCTTCACCGGCGACTTGTGTAAACAGCCCTACGATCCCTGTGACACACACTACAATCCATGCATGCACAACTCCACCTGCTTGACACAGATCAACGGGACTGCAATCTGCATCTGTCATGAGGGTATGGGAAAATACAGGGTCTGATTAATGAAAATTTGCAGTTCAATGAAAGGCTCACTGCGTTTCATTTTTCCACATTGACGACTTCATATGAAAGTTCACTGTGTTCACACTGAATACTGTGTTTGCCATACTGTGTTTGTAGAAGAAAAAGTACATATCAAATCAAAAAGTAGAAGTGATAACCATACTATTTAAAAAAATATAGGGCTAGAAAAATAACACAATCAACTGATTTTAATACAAATCAAAAAAGAAAGGGAAAAAATACATTTAATGACCATGCTGAGCAATGCTATCCATGTAATTTCGTTTTTTTTTTCAGCCTTTTTTAAAAAATGTTGCAGAAGACTTAGCTGTTACTTAGCTTTTCTCATAATGCACAATAATTTGATTAATTTCCAACCTGGAGAAGGAAGGTGTTCAGGCTGATCACCTGCTCCCTTGCTAGAATGCAACCTGTGCTATTTAAAAAATATACTATCTACAGTATGTAATACTTTGTAGAAATGTTATCAATAAACTTTCATCCTTAATCTCTGGATTAATAGGAAATAGTGTAATTCATATCTTTATAGTATTTTAGTTTTTCTGCACATGACAATAAATAATTGCAGGTGATGCACTGTCAGTTTCCATGGGTCCACTTCATTCTGATCACCCAATGCCTTTATTATCTAAAAATGTTTTTAAAAAAGTTTTAGTTTAATTCCATACAATAGTCAATACAAATTGGAGTAAAAAGCAATTAACCATAGCTTAATTAAGATGAGATAAACCCAGCTATAAGAAAAAAAAACATATGCCCTGATGACTAGTCAGATATATACAGTAAATCAGCAACCTTAATTTAAAAATTTAAAACCCATATGGAGTTAACTTATATATATTATATATATATATTGATTCTGAACATGTGTCCCTTTATAAGACCAAATGGAATAACTTAACTTAAGTAAAATATTGCTTATTAAAATGCATAGCACTGTCTTATGTTTTACCTTTAATACATAATCAAGAATCCAATGTAGATTTTTGATTTAAAGCAAACATTTGAATACAATTGCTAAGGAAGAAAATTGATTTAAGTGAATGCTTTATTGTGGTGTAACTGGTAAGTTTCTGCTTGGGAGAAAAAGAAAGGAAAATGTAAAAGTTATAAATAGAGAGGTCTGGCAAGATGTTAAAGGCTTTCCTCCCAGAGGAATCAGAAATCAGTTGCTGCTGCAGTTTGCTGCTATTGCACACGATTCTAGACATCAGGATGCGTAGGTTTGGATGTCTCTGTTCTGCATATTCTCCTCTTCTGACTCACAGATCTGCCCTCTCCCATAGAATTCACCACCGAGGGTGAGAATCAGGATCACGCTGAGATTACACAACTCTGGGCTGGATTCTGTTCCAATTCCACAGAAGCGTGATTTATACTCATAAGTAGGAGGATTTTTAAAGAATTCAGTAGCTTCCATATTATTCCTGGATCTAATTAAATAAGGTTTTGTTGGCTCCAACCAAAGTATAGTTCCAAAGATTTACAGCTTTAGGCTTATCTCTATAATCCCCCTTTTACTTGCATAGTAAATGTTATAAAGATTAACCGTTTGCAAAATCAACATTACTTCTTTGCATCATCTTTGCTAATTTATTGTGCAAGACATATTATGTATTAATTACTGTGATACACTGACAGTCACAAGTGATACTGGAATGTGCTGAGTACAATCTGCAACGGCAAAATACAATTTGAGGGGATGGCTCACACTTAAATTCCAGGTTTTGTGTAGAAAAAAAATCAAATAAAATAATTATTTGACTACTCTTTTATCGGTAATACAGCTACATCTCCTAAAAGTCTATTGTCAGACATACAGTACACACACATACCAATGCATGCTGTACTATATACAGTATATATTCATGCTGGGTTACAAGAGGACTTTCCTTTGCAAATTGTACAGTTAAAATTAAAACAATAATATTAACAGCGAAAAATATACAGGTAATTGAAAGTATTTGTTTAATGGACTTCAGTCATATAGTCAGAATAATTTTGTTTATTAAAAATATTATTTTTTAATAAAGTAGATTGTGCCGGGATAATTCCCTCCGTATGATTTAAGAACATTTGTAATGCTTGCAGATTGCATTTTTTGTGTGATTAGACGATAGTACTGGACATTTCATTACATATCACCCATTTATTTACAAAGAAAACAGAAATAAAAAAAAGAATTCACAGAAAGAAAAAAAGAAGCAGAAACTAGTCTATTTTAGAAGGCTTAAGACCCTAGATACACTGACAACACATTTAGAGAGTTGCTGTTCTCGAGAGTTGCTGGTTCTATTAACTGCATTTGTACTAAACAACAAGTTAGGAAATTCCCCAAAACTCCATACCACATGCATTTTATAGATAAATCAAAAATCACTGCAGTGAATTAGCACATTTTCAATTACTACTATCAGCTAGACCTGATCCTGGGGAGAATACTATTGAAATGCAATTAATTTTAATGAAATTCCTGTTTCTTTTCTCATTTATGTTAAATTGGCCCCCTGAATCTCTGTGTTCAGGGCAAGTTCATTAATTCTTTTTTTTCTTTAACTGAGACTCTTTCCTGTACTGCATGACTATTTAAATCTGCAATGAATTACATTTTCTTGAGTCAAGATGCAGAGATTAGAGACTGTTACAGCCTATCTTACTTTAAATTTGCACCTAGGTGAATGACTTTCTGTGCTGTTTACAAAATTCTAACTGAATTGGAGAGTTCTCCACTTCTATATAATTAACATATTTTAAATGAATAAAAAGGAAAATGATATGTTGTAGTGTATTAGTGTATTTGCTGTGATATAATAAATGTCAGAAACAATAGCTTGCATCAGAGATGCAAATGAGAATTGAATATAGATCGCTTTTTAATTTTTTGGACTTCCAATCTGAGGACTCTCAAGGGTTATATTTGTGCCATTTATTCATAGAGACCGTCATGCAC
The DNA here is from genome assembly GCF_055471065.1 of Atractosteus spatula. Taxonomy (NCBI): domain Eukaryota; kingdom Metazoa; phylum Chordata; class Actinopteri; order Semionotiformes; family Lepisosteidae; genus Atractosteus; species Atractosteus spatula. The sequence continues at coordinate 24,091,115 of NC_142720.1, read as the reverse complement.
AGTAAGAATATTTCAAGCTTCCTTGTATAGATAAATTTGCTTTATTCAAATCAAAGATTGCTGGTGTTATGGTTCTGTATTAAGTATTATACAGTACATAGTTAGAAAGCTATGTTCTTAATACAAACATAGAATTAATTAGTTTTTACTTAATTCGGATTAATAAAAAATGTATGTAATGTCTTAGGGGATTGGAGTTTCAATTTTAGTACTCCTATGTAAGTATAAATATATATTGAGTGCTTGCACCCAAGGGATGCTGGAAAACCAGTCTGCCTGATGTTGTTATTAATTCTGTTGCCTAGTTTCTCCCCAAACAACGCAAATTAACCTCTTAGATGAAATGATTTGTCTAACTATGTAAAAGTGTCATACACTCTTTTATAGTGTAGCCCTCAATAGAAAATATTAATCTCAGATATGAAAATATTCTAATATGAAATATATCAGTCCCAGTAGCCTGAGCACAGGATAAGACACTTGTAAAGCTATGATGCTAATTTACACCAAACAGGCAGAGGGAACTAAGCTGGTCTGCACCGGGACATAGTGTCAGTCACAGTTGCATGAACATGGCATGAAGTTGGTCAGGTGCCCTGAGCCTTAAGTTACCCCCAGTGTGCAATTATCTCAGCATTATCACAGCCTTTAGTTTTGCTGTTCTGCTCCTGAGATGGTCACTTACAGTAAGTTTTGTTTTCAGGTGCAACAGATGGAAAACAGCAAACAGATTCTTTTTAAATTTCGCATTCATCAATGCACCTGAAGAAGCATCTGAAGACACCCCATACTTGCCCCCTCTTCAGATATCGTAATAATTGTACATTCAGAAATACTGAGGGAAAACATCACCTGGATCCTCAGCATTTGTACTATCTGTATGCCTCACTTCATCTTTAAACTTTTAAAAAGCAAACTGTACCTCATTTATATTCTTTCAGAGAATGTTCCAGTTCATTTCTTTAATAATTCAAGACATACTCTGATTAATATGGCGTAATCTCCTTTATTGCCTTTAACCTTTCTAGTTGTGTAATAATAGAATGCTTTTTAGCCTGATGTTCCACTACAAAACCAGAAATCAGCCTCATTATTATAATTCCAGGGGCAGTAATCTAGCTGCAATTATTTAATCTTAAAAACACAATTGTTATAAAGAAATTGTAAAATTGTACTGTATGTTCTGGCACACTTTGTATGTTATTATTTATGTTTATACAATCCTGTACAGTATGTCGTCTAGATGGGGAGTCGCATTCTCTCTCGTCCGCTACAGAAACCAGGATAAGCTCTGGATTGATGATCCACTGTGGCTCTGTTATGGACATTCCCTTAACATACGGTACCTTAATTATATTGTGCATGTTTATCTTCAATGAAAAGAGAAGTCTTTCCTATAACCTACTGTATATATAGTACAACAGCAACTCTTTTTCCTTGTGTTTCGTATATCCTGTGTAAGGTACTTCACACAGATGATAACAGCTACTGTAGCTGTGCCTCAGGGACATATCAGTCCTCAGCAGGCAATGATGCAATGACTGTGCTTACATTCTTGTACATATCTTGTTTTATTACATTATTCAAGAAAATTCTAGACCTGGGCATTCCTGAAGTAGTTTATTTAATGGTGCTAAGAAGAAGAACAGATAAAGGACATAAAAATGAGACAGATAAGATAATATAATTCAGGAGAACATACAGTATTAAGACACCAGTGGATATAGATAATCTATGTGTTATTGCTGGTTCCAATCCAGGCTGTCACTAGGAAATTGTGACCTATTGTATAAGGTGGGGTGCAGGTGACTTCAACAGTGAGAGCTGTGTCACTTTTCTGTTTGACAATAAGTATTTTCTGTATGAAAATAAGTAAATAGCTATAGAATGCTCAAAATTATCTCTATCCATGGGCAGATGTGGGAATGTAGCAATTACTTCCATTGAATAGTACTTTATTTTTGTAACACTAAAAAGGTGGGATGATTTAAGAGATTACGGGTTTTGTGTTTATTTGTTTAAATCTGAAAAGAAGGAACAAGTATCTTGTTAAAAATTATAACCGTATTTGCTAAATATATTTATATAGCATTGGTTACATAACATTATTCATTTATTATGTTCTCTTGGCATTATAAGGTATTACTAGTTTTTATGACTTATAAGTGGTTTTGTTGTCTGTGGTGTTATGTTTCAGTTGCATCACTGTTGTGGATACTGCACTACTGCATTATCTGGTTTGGATTTCTCTGCTGGTGCAACTTCCTTACATACACTTCTGAATCACATCTGCATTGTAAAATGTCAAAAGATCTGAGTAGTTATAAGTAGTTATAGTAGTTATATAAAGTAGTTATAACTGCTTTAAACCGTACACCATTGAAGGTTCTTAGATCTTTTCAAATGGTTTATCAGTAACACAAAACATATTTTATATCCTCAAACATATAAAGTTGTTTAGTGTTCAATTAAATTTACCTGAATTTGTTTTATTGACATTGTGCATTAAATGTAATGCTGTTTATTGGGAAAGAGAGAACACTGATAAAAAAAGTCATATTCATTAAAAGGATTTGCAAATTCTAGCTTGTAAAGTATAATGGGCCTTTTCATATTCACAGATTCTTCTTAACTAAAATGGGATTTTAATCTAAAAATGGGAATTATACGATATATATATATATCAGCTCACATTTTCCTTAATTGTTTCAAGGGGAAGGAGTTTATTACATATATAGGCAGAAATGTCAATATCCCATTGTATCACGGTTTCTGTAGTGTGCTGAAAGCACATGAATTCTCCTCACAATGCTCAAGGGTATAATAGCAGTGCCCATCACAAGGATCTGAACACGTCATATAAAAGAATAGTTTAATAAGAAATATGGGGATGATACAATTCACAATTTTCACAACCCACAATTTGTTGGCAATAGTTTATATTTGAATATTAAGAAACTCTGTCTTAGATATTAAAACATGTTGGGTGTGGTCCTAAAATGTTCTCTATGGTCCTCACTAAATTCATCTTCCCTAATTTCAGATTAAGGTAAGGTAAGGTAAGAGATTCCCTTATCTGCATTGTTTTCTATGTAGTAAGCCGTTCTCAATCCAAAGACATTCAACACATTGAAATCCTACTGCCTGTATTTTGTGTATTCATATTTTATTAGGAACTTTATTAAATGGATCAATTCATTCAATAAAATAAACCCAAATAAAATATAAAACATAAAGACATCACCAAAGAATTGAAAAGAGCCATTAGCCAATTCTAAAATAATTCATTAATTTATTAGTGTTATATTTATATCAAATACAATATCATAAATATATATTAAAACTATTGGTACATTTAAACACATTGTTCCATGGCAGGATGGTGATATTGATCTTTTATTATTAAAAAAATAAACTAAAATTATCACTTGGCAACAGCATTTCCACATGAGCTTAATGAGGAGTTGGATCTCTGCCTTTTTCTCTAATTAGTGTGGATCATACAGTAGCATTTATAGAGCATTCTTCAAAAATATTTGAACTAATGAGTAATGTTATAAAATATAAATATTAATTGGTAATAAGGCTAATTAAAAATTAATTGTTAAGATTTTAAATGTCTTTTTGTTTAACTTAAATTGACTTCAAATGAAATGATCAGAATAATCTGTATTTTCTTAACAATCAACTACACACAGATAACTCCATACTACTCCTGAGCTTTGTTGATGAAATAACACCTTGTTTTTCTTTTTGGTATCATTTTTATCTGAAGAGAAAAGATGAAGATAAAAAATGTTTAGGTTCCAACTTGTCTGCATCCATTACTGCTGTGGCAGAGCTCTAATACTTTAGTTAAGCAAAACCTAACTCTTCTTAAATCTATCTCTAGAATCCTGTTACCATACAAGTTGTACTGTTTTGTTTTGAGCATGTTAATTTTAACAGCTCCACAGGAGTTATGTATTGATATACTGCTAAACTGAAACTGCCTAATCATAATTACCTCAGATATAATGACTATGCACGCACAACATCTAAATTTAAAATGCATTTTAAACTCTGAATTGTGAGTCTACAGTATGTGCAGCCGGATATAAGGCTTGTGTTCGATGCCCTGCATGAATCATTTACAGTGCCCACAATGCGAGTGATATAACTAACTGATGTATACAATTGGCCTGAGGGTTTTTGGGGTGGGAAAAGTCATAATTGGAATCCCTGTCTTCTAGTGACTGTGGCTTACTGGGAGCCTGGTGGAAGTGAACTACAGTACATTTGTACTCAGGCTCTTAGTCCCCAGTTCTCTCCCCTCAGGCTGATACTCAAATTCAAATTTTTTCTGATCTGTTTTACAGTGAAGAAAGCAGTACCTGGCAGTGGACTATTCCAAATTGTCTGGGTTTTTTTTTCCAATCCAAAAATGAAAAAAAAAAAGCATTGTAGTGCTTTCTTTTCAAACAAAAGTTCCTGTTCTGCTGGTCTGAGATTATATTGCATTCCTAATGTGCCGAGACTCGATTTGAGATCATCCTAAGCTCCAGTTTTGACAACAAGCGATTTGATTTTAAAGAGCTTTGGTTAAAGGCATTTTGCTAGAAGTGCTGTGCAAGTTTTGGAACCTTCTTTTCTAAACTGCTTGGAATGTAGCAAAAGTTATTTTTTCTTTCACATATTGAGTTAAAGGGGTGTCCTTTGGTGATATATATATACTGTACAGTAGGTGCCACTAAACATCTGAAAATAATAATAAAATATGCTGAGTATATTTCTTTTTTTTGAAATATGATATAGCTTTCTACTGTTTACCATGTTATGTTTGGGATGCTAAATACTGCTATAGTCATACAGTCAATATAAATTCTGTCTTCTGGGAGTTTTCATGCTTTGTTACAAGTATAATGATCTGAAGGACCTATTTGTGAGCTTTAGGGTAAAACATTTGTTGGTTTTAGGATTTTTTAAGAACTCAAGTCTGCAAAACTGGTGAAAGGAATGAAGAACAAAGTGCATATTTATTAACTTCAGTAGACAATAAGAACCTTTTAAAATATCACACTATGAACTAAATCAGATCATTTTGATTAGGTATTGATTATCAATTTGCTACTTAAGCATGAATGACTTGTTTCAGGAAACATGAAAACCAATTGCATTTAAATGTGCCTTTTAGTGTGGTACTTAAATAACTAAATAACGGTATTACTGTAATGACTGTGCTGTGCCTTGCAGCAAGACTTGGTGTTTTTTAAGCTTTTAATTAATGTGCAGTTTGTTTCTTTTTGGTTAAGATTATGCATAATTAGAAAAGACTCATGAAGTAATACATTAACATACTGAACTGGAAAGTAAATGATTAGACAAATTAATTGAAATGTTTCAATTGTCTAAATTTTTTTCTAAAAATCAAAAAATATATATTTTGTCTCCTAAAAAGAGCAAATATTGGTTCATTTGGCATCCCTGAGTTTAATTTGTGATAATAAAATTATAACATTGTATTTAACAGCTGTTCACCTAAGAAAAGTTCTGACATGTTTGCTGTGCTGTTTCTATATAAGGGTTGTTAATTTAGATTTTTGGCATAGAATGTAAATTTACCAAAGATTAAACTTTGCTTCAATATAAACCTTGTGTTTGAAAATATTACTCTTTGCCCAATGCATGAATAATTAAAAAACAACAGTGGGAAAGGGTCATAAGACAATCACAGAAACATTTGTTTTATAATTTGTAATAAGAATAAAATCCAGCTTCAGTAATTTACCACGTTTTTCAGATTGCTGAAACTCTTTTAATGTATTATAAATTACTTTAATTGCTTTTACTTAACTCAAGCCTATTTGAAATATTAATTATGTAACCTATTTTTGTCTACATTGACTCATCTGAATGAGGGATCATCTAAGCATCACAAGGAACAGGTGTCCAGTGCCATTAAAAAATAGGTTTCGTTGAACTCAAAGGTTCAATGCTTTATTGAATGAGCAGGTACAGCAGATCATCAATGATGCCGTTTTACAGGATCTTATAATTAGAAGAAACGTTTCTCATCTTAGTTAAAGCATAAGTGATTAAGTCACTTGCCACTAACTCTGTCTCCATGACATTAACATGACCAGTAATGTTAATGGATAGTACTCAAGTGTTGCTACAGTAGGACACAACAGGAACACAATACAAATTTTTTGTGTTCCCCATCCTTTGCTATTAAGCTGAATGTCTTCAAAATAAACCTTTAGACAAAAGCCTTTTTTGTTCTAATGCTTTATTATTTTTTTAATGCTTTGAGGAAAGAGAGTGCATGTGGGAGCTGGAAGAAAAGACGTACTGCAGAAGCCACTAGTTCCATTAACACGGCACCACCAGTGCCTCTGTTATCATTGATCCTGGCGTTTTCAGCTCGTGGTGGAACTCACTGATCCATGCCCATCTCATCTATCTTTCAGGATTTGAAGGTATTCACTGTGAAATTGACACCAACGAGTGCAGCTCTGGCCCTTGCCAGAATCAGGGCCATTGTCTGGATGGGGTCAGTAGCTACAGGTAAAGACTGATGGGGTGAATCGTCCCACATCTTCTTTTTCTCTTACAATATACTTCAAGGATTAAATATGGATTAAAAATGATTAAAAATAAGATGAGCTGCTGTACATCAAAATATACGGCAGGCACAACTTGGATTATTTGATAAATATTTTGTTATTTTATTACACTATAAGCAATGTGTGGAGTTAAGTAGTTTATTTTGTTTTTTAAGAATAATAACATGGTAGATTATTGTTACAGGGCAGAGTACAAAAACAGTGGTACAAAGATGAACAGCTATTTGTTTGTTCTGGAAAAGGAGAATTAAAAATATCATATTATCCCTCAGGAGCCAGCAAAGGAGAGCTTTTCCATTGATTTGAAACCGCTGTTGAGGGATCAGTGATAGGCAAAATTGTTTCAGTTCATCTGTGCTTATTTCTTTATTCTGGCGAAACATGTAAGAGCTTGTCTTAATGATGCATGCATGCTTTGAAGTCTCCTTTCTGCCTTAAAGAAAGGGCAACTGACAATCATTTCATTGAAAATAGGACACTTTAAGCAGAAAAAAAAAGATCTGTGTTTGAAAAGACTGTGTGCTCATTCAGGATGTAGAACTCTAATGGAGGTGGGGGTTGCTTATTCTTACAAACACTGAATGCAGATCTGATGTTGAAAACATTATTAGCAGTATTCAGACATATCTTAGATGTGTCATTTCGTCAGATTGCTTACTATTAATTACCAGATAGGCAACAAAATTGAAAGTGGGAAACTTATTTGGGGGATTATGAAGACCATGTCTTTGACAGACATAGAAGACCAAATGTCCATTTAAATGCTTTTTAATGATTAAAATTGATTCAAGTCTGATTACAGTGTTCCAGCACAAGGAGAACAATTGATAAGCTTTTCTATTTTACATGGATAACAATTTTCATTGTATATAAAATGCAATTTTATTTTTTTGTTCTGATTAGCTGTGAGTGTAAGCCTGGGTTTTCTGGCTCTCATTGTGAGGAGGACATCAATGAATGTGCCTCAGTCCCTTGCAAAAACAAAGGGACATGCCAAGATCTTATAAACAGGTGTGTATATTTCATATTTTACTATACTTTTATTATTTTTCACAAACGAAATATATGAATCAATAGAGAACACTTGTTTGTGATTTACTAACAACATTAAAAAAATTAAAGCCCTCTTTGGATGTTCTGACTTTCTTTTCAGGAGGGCCTTGGCTTATATTGTGGATTTATTATTTTCATTTTTTAAGCTGTTACATTAAACCACATTATTAACATGTTACACTACATATAAGCTATATTATAAATATCATGTGCTGGTTAAGACACAGTGGTGGTGATGATTTTGTTATTTTGTTATTTCATATATTTGTTAGTTATTTTGCAGGAATTTATGTTCCTGTTTGTAATTCCATTAGTTTCAGTTTACTAGTTTTCAGATTCTCTTTTTTGGTTAATATAAGCCCCAGGGTTTCTCTATTTAGCTGGACAGATGGGCTAATAAGTCCCTAAGGGCAATTTTAGATGTAAATGATTTGTCTCCAGTTTGTCTTCTGTCGCGAGTCAGCAACCACACACTTTTCCGAAGGAGCTCCCTGGTGTTCTGGGTCAGGGAGCTTGTGTCAGGCCTGCCTGGAATGAAGATGGGCAAGCCCTCTCCCTCTCCAGTCATGAGTACATGAATGAGTCCAGCTTTTTATTTGCAAGACCCCTATTTTACCCATTTTTATGGTGAATGCAGCAGCCACGTAGTAGCCAGTCTGTTCTAATTAATTTGGATTCTTTCTTCTAAAAATATTATCATTTAAAATCATTTTCACCACTCACTCTCTTCAGAAGGGTGCACTGTCTCACCCACTTCAGGAACTGATGTACTGTAATGATGCATGTTTCTTCTCTTACTTGGGAAAAGGTCTTGTTTTATTCTTCCACAACTTCTTCCCTGTGTTAAACTCATAAGTATTCTGTAAAATTGAACCTAACATATCTAAGGATCAACTGAGAATTACCTAGACTGGCTTTCATGTTGCAGCTCTCCTAAAAAGTAGATATTCTCTGAAATGGGCTTGGAAATAAATTATTGTGTATTAATGTAATACTTGTATAAAGTATTAATGTGAAATGTGAAATAAGATGAATCATCAAAAGTGATCTGTTTAATAGCCAAACAAAATACAGTATAAAGCTTATTATTTGGCTGTTCACTAAAAAAGAATGTGAATGTGAGCTCATTTGAGGAAAATAATTACAAAGACCTAGATATTAACTTAACTAGCTGAAATTAGGGGGTGACATGCAATGATTGATTTTATAGTGTTTTTGAGAGCTGTATTAGTCTAAGTTAAACTGTTTCTTATTTTGCCAATATTACATTAATCATGTTGTCCAAAATGTTTAAAAACATAACATAATGTTTACCTGGATACTTCTAATTTTTGAGTTTGTCGCTTAATAGTTTTCAATGCCTGTAAATCTATATACAATACATATCTTGTGGTAACATTTAATAGTCTACTGTCTTAAATATATTGTGGGTTCAATATAACAAAAGTTGTTCTTCCCTTGTAACAAAAAATCATTAGTGAAAGCTACATATTCATGTGGTAGTACAGCCTACAAAAGGTTTGTAGTCAAATAACAGTACCTGAAGGAACAGGCATGTGTTGAGCACAGGGAGAGTTATGCCCAGTTATACCCAGATGTTGAGCTGAACAGTGTCGTTTACGATCTGTAGCTGTGTGAAGAAGTGTGAGCCTTTAGGCTCAAAAAAGATGAGGCTTTGAAGAATTTGTCTGATGTCTTTTTTTTAATGTTGAAATCAGAAATTCCTTCAAATATGTAGCATGCCTCAAATATCACATTTGGTAGGCATGCACAGAGATTGTATACTACAATTTTAAGGATTTTTCTTTTTCTACTATGGTAACCAAATTGATAGTTAATGCTGCAATTATTCACTACAATCAATTGTAAAATACGAATGGATACAATTATTGGATTCATTGGACTTTAGGATAACTGTGAGCAGGCATGGGCTGACATATTATGCTTCATTTTCCCCCATTTATTTTTTTCTGACTTCCTGACTTCCTAAAAGACAAGAAGATACAACTCAAGGTTTCTGCTGGACAGTGAAATTTTAATGTAACATAAATCATATTTGTGGTACCAGTAATTTTTCCTTGTGAATTTTGAATCAACTGTTAAAACGGTTCATGTTTTTTTTGTCTTGTGCACATTGGAGCCATTCACTTTCATTGATACTGTGAGTCCACTGACACTCACAGAAGTTACTTTGGCCACGTTTAACCCAACACTCGGCCTGTTTTGTGCTTCTATATTGGGCATTCCAGTCAAAGTGTGCCTTGAGTTGGTGATGTATAGACCTGCTTTCTGAAAGTGTAGTTGTACTAGCTGGGACAAAAAGAGCGTGCAGTTTATATGTAATTCTGGAAAAATAAAAAAAAACATGAAGTTACTGCTTACTGTTATGCTGCAGCTTCTTTCATGTTAAAGTCAAAAAGTTGATCTTCATCTGTACTGCTATTTCTATATTTTCTTGAGAATACATCTGATTTAGTAGACTGAGAAAAATGTGTATGTCACGGTGTTGTGTTCATGCAAAGCTGTTTCTCCCATTGGCATTTTTCGTAACTCTGCAGGAATATAGGATTTAAAGTGATAAGTAATGATTTGGACTGTGGTAGCATCTCATAATCAGCATCATGTAGACTGTTTCTTTTTAAATCCTTCTGTGGTCTGCTTCAATCTTCAGGTTCCGCTGTGATTGTACACCTGGGTACTTTGGATCTCTCTGTGAGTTAGACGTCAATGAGTGTGAGGCATCGCCGTGCCTGCATGAAGGCAGCTGCATCAACATGCCTGGAGGCTTCCAGTGTGTTTGTCTCCCCGGATTCTCAGGTACATCCTCTTAGCCGGATGTAAAAAAACCAATGAGCTGTGCACAAGCTATTGCTCGTCATGTTAGCAGCACAACTGTCACTATTGCTGCAGGGCCTTTCTTGCAAAGAACACACAGCAGTCATCTGAGGTACAGGATAAAAAAAATCAATATTTGTGCAATAATCTCTTTGATCAAATCCATGCTAAATACCTTATTCCTTTATTTACATTCTCTTTGATTTATGACCTCTCTCATTATATAGTAAGTCTGTTAAAAGAATGTAAGTCTTCTTTCTGTTTGAAATGCTACAGACCATACTGTTCCAGCCAGATCTCAGAGATACTGCTTTAGTCTTTCTTTTTTATTTGTTTCCACTACTTTCTTTCCTCTATCTTTTTTTTCAGTTTTGTACTGGTTATGGTTAAGAACATCTAATCTTGATTCCTGTCAAGCTGTGTGAAGATTAATTTTACTTCTCTTCTATACTGTATCATCAATTTATCCTTTTCCAGTTTGAGAAAAGGAACTCTCTTAAGTATTGCTACTCTAGAGAGCCAAACCTGACATATGTGCCCCAATTCCCAGAGAAGCAGCTTTTTTTATTAGGCACATGCTCAGCACAGAACAAGTCATTACTTTCTCCCTTGCTCTAAGCTCTTCTGAGAAAAGACTGTCCTCTAGGGAGAGCTAGACTAGAGGATATATTTTAGATTTAGTTTAACCATCTTGAGCTCATAAGAAATATCATGTTTAACAAGAAATGTAACAGTGTCACTACTTTAAAAAAAGCAGAGGGATTGTTCTATGAAGGTGATGAAAATGAAAGGCTCCTTGGTGGCAGAAATATTGTGATGGCATTGGTCATATTTCAGCAACTATTTCCCATTTTAAAATGCTATTTGTTATACTTTTACTCTGATGTATCCCCCTCTGCTGTTACAGAAAAATGTAATTTCTTATGTCAGTTGATGCTATTATCGAACCCCACTTTGCACTGCCTGTGACACACAGCAGGAAAGACTTTTTCTGCTGAATATGAAATGTCCACATTCATTTAGCAAGAGAAAGCTGACTGTGATACAAAGGGATAATATTCTAAATATAAGATACATGTATTGTCTTCTCCACAGTATGCTATTATTTTTTTATTAATAACATGCTGAAAAGAAATTTCTATATCTGTATTTAATCTTCTGTTCCGAATCTGTCTGCTCAGATATGTAAATTCAGCAAACATGAAAATGCTAATATATTCTAAAAATTATCAATTTTATACAAAAAATTATACAAACTACATAAGGTTATATTTTGGGGTAAAGGATATGAAGAATAGAGTAGTTAATGCTTTCAACTCATATAAATTAATCATTATACATTTTTTTTTACATTTTAATTATTATAGGTAATGCCAGTGACTTCTCAGAGGAAAAGAGATTATGCCTTTGTCTTATTCCTGTTTTCATTTGAAGTACACAAAAGTAAGCCTTTTGCTGTGGAGTGTTATTTGATTATAAACTGTGATGATCTATATACTTTATTTTTCAATTGTTATTTAATACTTACTATACAGACTGTACGTGTTTGAAGAGAGTTCAAAATATAGTGCAAATTTACTACAGCAGTAGTAATAGCAGTAAACTATAATAAAAAAAGTTATGAAAAAGTGATATAGTACTGGAAGTAGACTTACTGTATATTGTTAAATGGAATCTAAAATTTTAATGCAAACCATAAATATTCACTCATCATTCAGGGCTATTTAGATATGTTTAGTCTTATTTGTAAGTCACTTGAGTGCCATCACACTCATTTCCTGCTTTATGTTATTAGCACAATTTTTCACAAAGCAAGAGAAAACTCTGTTAGTGATATGCGATACCTGAAGGAAATAATAAAATAGATTTATGTGCACAATGCTCAAAGTTACAGAGAAGTTATATAAAGAATATAGTGCATTGAAGCTTATAACTTTGAAAACATCCCTTAAAGTCTGATAATTGTGGATTAAGCTTCAAGATGTTTCCTGAAAAGTGTTATCAGGAGTTTTTAAGAATACTGAAACCAAACTTTAAGACAAAATATTTAGTCTATTTTCAGAGCTTGCCTTCATATGTTACAAAGTTAAAACTTACAACACTGGTTAATTGTTTATGTCCTGTGGAGGAGCACAAATGTCATGCAAATGTGCTGTGAAAAAAAGATATACAGTACTGTAATATGTTTATGTGAGTAAAGCCTACATTACTTAACACATTTCAGCACTGACACTGAATGACTTCACTCCTATTGTCAGATTCTCTTAGGTGCTGTGTAATATTTGCCATTTTATAAAACCCAAGTAGGTAGTTGTGTCAGCATGCATAGGCTGCACAGGAACAGGTAAAGGTTTATTCCATGCTGAAAAGTGCAAAACTGAAACGTGCATTTTATAAAACTGCCGTGTCTGGAAGGGGTTAATCAGATCAAGCTTTCCATCATCCATTGCTGATAAGATTAAATTCATATTAATCCCTTGGAGGAGAGCTTTTGCTTCTGGGGTAGGATGTATTCAGTTTGTTGCTTTTAAATGAGATTTATGGAGAGTGAACTGGATAGTGTAAAAAACAATGCATCCTGAGACAGGGGTCAGTGTAGTGAACTCTAAATAAAGACATGCAATGAACATAAGGGCAGCATTCATACTTCTAAAAATTAAAAGTTTTATTTTACAACCTTACATCATACTTTATGCTTTCTAATATTAGAAGTAATTAATAAAAATGGGCTTTAGGTCTGTGAACGTATCATTTCCTAAGAGGAACAATCAGAACTGTGACACAGAACCAGGACTGAAAGCACCTTGTTAACCTGCAGTCCTTTTATATTCTGTGAGTCCTGCATAAAGAAAGGATTCTGGTTTGACCTTAAATTGAAATTTTATCTGATCTACATCCCTTCTACTTTAATGAATTCAACATATCTGAAAATGGAAAGCAATCGGGGGCTTGTTAGGTGCTTCAGATAGTCTTAAAGATTACCATAATATCTAGAATCATACAGTGGCTTTCATCTTCAAAAATATATTCGTTTTCATTTCTCTAGAAGTACTGACAGCATAGCTTTATCAATGCCAATTGTACAACATCTGGTTTAGGTACGTTTTGAAAACATGACTATGATGGTTATGGTAATAACATCCCATTTTCTATTTTTATATGCCTTTTCATGTTAATAATTTGGAACAGGAAATATGTCTTCCTTTTTGAGAAAAGGAAAAGTCAAACTGCAGCTTGCAGAAGGTTGTATAAATATAAAATGGTTTCATTTCATGGTCCTGATTTTTATTTTTATTAAGTTACATTCTTCTTGCAAATGCTACTGTGTCAATTTATTCTATCTTGTGCAAAAGAACAGATAAATGGATTTGCAGAGGCCTACTGAAAGGCTTGCTTTTAGATGAGAAATCCCTTAAAAGAGACATTTTTCTGTTATTTTTGTATCTAATTAAATTTACGCTCCTAATTTACCTGTGGTCAATAAAGTAACAGTGCAGCATTGTGTTTGTACATGGCTATCGAAGCAGAAATGAATTCATTCCCCTGATACTACTGGGTCAATACAGAAGGAATTGTTGCAGCTTTTGAAACTCCAGGAAAAAAAAAATCTGTTTAATTAGAAAAATGTTAACTATCTGCAATAAATGCAGCTTTTTTCTTTATGGGTTAGGTTAGAAAATGAAACACTTTCCCAGACATGCTGGAATACTGGAAAATTTATTAGAAGCTTTCTTAAAATGAAAATTGCTGTGGTTCATAATAAAGTAGAAATTACTGCACTGTGTCACTGCCAATTTAGCTTAAATTAATTGAAAAGAGCCAAGATATATTACTAATAGTGACCAATGGATGTTTGAAATGTTGATGTGTATGCATGACCTTCAACGTTCCTTTGAATAAAGCCATTAATTGTTTCTATAAAGCATATGAATGATTTGTTTTGCCCAGCATAATGCCGTTTATTGGCAACAATGTTCAAGAGTGATGAGGAAGGTTTACAAAGCTCAGACCTACTACCTTATTAGTATGTTGAGAAGGAGGATAAAATACTGACTTACAAGTCTGCAGAGCTCGAAGGTTTATTCAGAGTAATGGCTGCAATATCAGGATACCCCTGTGAGTTTCTGTTTTTTTTTCTTGGTTGGCACTTTAATTAGAATGTATTATGCAGCAAAACTCTTAGGTATTCTAGAGTAGGTTTCATACCCTCATTACCTCTTGCAGAATCAGCCCAGAACTAAGCCAATTACATTATTGTGACATAAACAGTTAAGATAATTGTGCAGCAAAATATCACAGGAGGACACATACCCTACAAAGGCAGAAGAACATGTAAAATGCAAGAGCTATTTCAATTAAGATTGTGTTCGTCAGCCTGGCAATTCTAAAAATATTCCAGTATAGTGGGATTATGAATGATAATGTCCCAGTTTATTTGTGTGTACAAAAGAATATCCAAAGTCTCACAGCATGGTTTCAGGAAAATATATTTTATCCACAGTAATACAGATTACCTCAGATCTACTGTATCTCAGAATAAAGCAACATTATTCTTAAGTTTTAAGTGATTTTATGTACAGTAATACAGGTTACTTCACAACTCGGGATAAAACCACAGAATTAAAACTAATACATCAAACACTACATTGTGCATTTAATTCCTTCTGATTCTAAGCAGAAATGCACAATAAATGCTATTAGACGTTTCATTTTTTCAATTATGAGCTTTAGGTTTTTTTCAGCTTGAGGACTAACTACAAGTAGAGTCCCAAGCAACATGGCTAAGCTTTTTGAAAACTACACTGCTTTATTGAGAATGAATACAGCAGTTTTTTCTTCATGTGGAAAGGTTTGGAATCACATTTAGGCTCAGAAGGGATATAATTGACTTTCAGCAGATGAAATAGACAGTATTACCACTTAATGTGCAGGGTGAAGGTCTTTTAATTTTGCTGTCATTTGTCTTCCTTAGGTTTGTTTGCCTGAGGCTGATAATGACTGCTAATGCAAATCCTCACCCTTGTTGCTATAAAGGTTGAGTTTATTTGCTCTTTTGCTTAATAGGTCTGAATTGGGCATTGGGGTCATTTTTTAACAAGTCCATCCATCCATTTTCTAAACACTTTAAACAAAACGCAGTCGCAGGGGAGCAAGAGCCTTTCCCAGCAAGCAATGGGTGCAGGGCAGGATGCACCTTGGATGGGATGCCAGTCCCAGGGCACAAACAAACACACTCACACCAGGGCCAATTACCCCAGAAGCCAGTTAATCTACCGGTATGTCTTTGGACTGTGGGACAAAACTTGAGCACTTGGAGGAATCCCTCGCGATCACTGGGAGAGCATACAAACTCCACACAAATAGCACCCCAGAACTTAACCCAGGGCCCCAGCACTGCAAGACAGCAGTGCTAACCACTGTGGTGCCCCTATTACACCACAAATAAAAACATTCATTTTTATTATTGATAGATTTGGCTGACCTATCCAAAAAAGGAATTACAATTGTACTTATACCACTGGGCATTTAATTAAATAATCAGTTATATACCTTGCTTAAGGGTATAATTTGACACCTCCACCTTTATGCCCTGTGACCAGCCTTAACTTAAATAAGGTGGGTCACAAGGCCTGGTTAAAATAGAACTCACAACAACATGAAATATGTTAGAGTGAAAGGAGTCTTTATTGTAGCAGACTCTTCCAGGATACAGAGACTTGTTGTTTCAAAGCCTAACCAGAACCACCCCTCTGAACCCCTCTTTAAACCAAAAAATTTACCTTCATGTGAGAATGTCTTAGCCTTGACCAGTTAACTAATAATTACCAATTTCACCTGAGGTGTACGTACAGTATGTACAGCTATTAGAGGCCTTTTCCGGTTTCTAGTGGTATACAGTATCAGCTAAAATACCAATCTTTTCCTGTTCTGCCACACACCTGTTTTTATTAATTTATCTTAATTAACTTAATTAATTTACTCCTCCACCACACACAGTTTTTAAAAACTTTATCATTATTGGATACTTAATCAATTTGGGTACATGAAAACAAGTAGTAAGGCTGAACTGAATTCCTGAAATCTGTTAATATACAGTAAGATTCTTTCAAATACTTTTGTTTCTTCTATCTATAGCATTTCTTTAACTGATGGTCTGAATATTTAACTTGTTTTGAGACTTGCAGACAAGTCTATTTACTCTCCAGGTAAGTGATTTAGCATCATGAAGTAAATCTTTTTACTTCAGTTTATTGCTTACTGAATGTGTTTTGACTTTTTTCACACCTTTCAGTCTTTTCATTGGTGAGTGCATTAGCCATTGCCAAGAGAATTCCTGACAGTCCTGTATATAGCAGGAGACCCATCTCAGCCATATAAGTCAATCTCATATAATGTGACCCATTCAATAGGCATCTTTCAGCGAGTGGTATATGTCACTTTCTGTAACATATTGGCTGCTTTCACACAGCTGGAGTCAGTGTCACAATTGTATTGAGTGCAACCGTTTTAATTATTAATACAGTCAGGAAGATTCTTTTTCATTATAGAAAAAGGGGGCTTGTAGAATGTGTAGGTTTCCTGTCTTAATTGGACAAAATAGGATGAAAATGCTATTTTTTCTCAACTGAGCTAAATATGATTGGGAGGATAACAGAATAAATTAACTTTGTTCAGGCCAAATGTAGGAACAAGACACCTACAGTATGTGAACATAAAGACAGATACAAATGAGATGAGGCTATTTGGCCTCTATGTGGTGAATGGTGGACACGATCAGACTAAGAGCCATCATAACATCAGATTATAAAAGCACATATGGTGTCCTGTCACTGTTATTGGTTTTGGGAAGCCTCCGAGCTCCTAGGATGTACCAGTAGTCTCCTTTCAGCTAAGCCTGCTCAGTGCCAAAAACCAGTCCATCACAGAGGTATCAGATCAAATATCTTCTAGTCTTCTGTAATCCATAAGAAACTCCAGAGCAGCAGAAGTCCTGACCATTACCTTTCTCTTCCGTCTAAAAAATATTTCCAATACATCCAGGGACATCCTGACACACTGAACTGGTTTCATCCCCTCAATAAATGGTCAGGCTTCCCCTTTAATAGAAATATATAATATGTCTAATAGTATAGTATTAGAAAGTGTAATAGGTGGAAAAAATAGATGTCTCTTGTCTCCTCAGAGACCTACTGGCAGGCCAACCATTTTGGTGCCCAGTTTCCAGCTTAAACACAACCCTCAAGCCTATGCCCACTTGCCTACTAATATAAGTTATTCCTGTGCCATGTGGAATCACCAACTGCACCAATCAAATTAGCCCTTTTCCTCCCAGTGGCATTCCAGTCACACAGGACACTATCCAGGCAATCAAGCCAGAAGTGTCCAGTCTTCACTCACTGCGGAGGCCCTGGACAAAGCCTTGGATTTTTTCCTCTCTGAGTGCTACTTTATACACTTCCTGAGTGGCTTTACACCGATTGCTAATTCGACATGAGTATCCCACATCGACTGTCATTACATGGAATGTGCTGCCTCAGCATCCTGGTTCTCAGAGTGGTGTTGTAACACCTTTGTGGTTTCTATCCTGAGCTTGTCAACATGGCTCACTAGTTTTAGAACCGATAGCATTCTTTGTGTTTGTAAAGCACCACAGTATATTGTAGATGTAATTGCACAACATTAATTTCTTAGATGTAAAACTAAAAGTTGAAAAGCAACATTTGAGAGGAGGAAGTAGTTTTTTTTGCAAAGTACCAAGTTCTTGAGAGCCTGGTTTTCATTCTGTTGAGCTAATTATTTGAATTACAGTAGGAGTCAAATTACCTGTCTACATCAGGTATTAATTGAAAAGGACTTTTGAAACTTGCAGTTGTCTAGTTAGTCAAGACCTTCTTTAACTATTTGCTGTCTATGGAGCTAAGTGAAAAAAGAGTTGTATTGGGTTTTTTTAAAACATAAACAAGTTATTAACATTAAAAAGTCCAAATTTGTTGCTGTTAAACAAATGAAGAGAAAACTACAATTTTCCTAAAATGTTCTTGTAAGAGGAAGACATTCCAGCTTAAAACAATATAAACAACATCAAGACTGACAGAATTATGAGGAATTTTGAGAAATGTGTAACTGCAGGAAAGGAAAACTGTGTTTGTTTAGGGAGGTAAGGTAGGGGCAGAATGCACAGTTCAACACTGAACGATCAAGAGCCCAGCTTACTGCTCCCACTTTGCATTACTAAATTAAAGTATTGTCTTGTGGCTGCTCAACCATTGTTTTCAAAAGCCGAGTCTGTTACTATTCAACACCTACTCCTGCATCTTTAGTGTTGTGCGGAACATTCAGCCCACATTCACTCTCTTTGATATGTAAGAACACCCTTGTCATTGTTTCATAAGGCTGATTTTCTTCTTTTATTTTTCTGTACATAATTTTAAAAAGTACATAATTTTAATTAAAAATCAATTTAATTAAAATAAATTATACCACATTACAAAAGTATCCGGCCCCTTTCGTTCAGTACATCAGTTAAGATACAAAGGACTGTTTGAAAGGTCACACCATTAGTGTAATTGCCTTTGTGTATAATCAAAATTAATTTAACCTGACTTCTAAGAAAACTATATCTGTAAATTCTTAGATACTGAATTTCAAACCACAACTAATATAGTGTTATGAAAGATCAACCTAGAAGACCAAGGAACTTTCAAAATTCAGGATTAAACAAAGCAAGACATGGATACAAGTCATGCCTCCAAACCAAAAACCCAGACTGTACATGCACAAATCTAGTAAAAGATGTAATCCTGAAGTCAATGGAGACTAGTTGCATAGTTCCAAAGCCTGAGAGAGTCAACTGTTCATACATAGATAATATCCCATTAGTTGCACGACACTGACCTGTATGGACAATTGAAAAAAATTGAAGAAAGAAGCCATTGGTGAAAAAGGGCTTAAGACAAAGCTGGTAGATGACACTGAAAATTGATTTTTATGCAAAGCATTGTATCTGGCTCATGTTTAACACAGGACGTTTTCCAGTCAATCACCATGATTGTCAGATTGTGAAAGAATCATGTTATGTTTCTCATCCACAGACTCTGTGAGGTTTGCTGGGATTGAGGGAGAAATGGATGGTGTAGTTTAGAGGAAAACCATTTTACATCACCAGATAATCTGATATTAGGATGAAAATTCACATAGCAGCACGATGATGACCAGAGGCACAAGGTCACTGAAGTAATCTGAGAGGATGAGGGTGAATATCCCTGAGTGGTCAGTCAAAGTCAAGCTTGGCATTCAATAAAAAATGACAAGGCTTGAAAATTGTAATCCATCACTGATCCCCCAACAAACGTAATAAAACACTAAGGTTGAAATACTTCTACAATCAATACATTTGTATTCCCCTCTCACATATAAAGGTGGTTAGTTTGATCATTACGGTTTTGAAAACATTCAGACAAATGTGTATCCATAATTTGTAATTTTACAGGAATCTTGAGTTATTGGTGGAGTGAATATTTTTTTTCCATAAACCTTATACTGTATGTAATATGTTTTAAAGAAATGCATATGATTTACTTCCCCTTTGTCAGGATCACTTTAATTTGAGGGTATGTCAAGGCAATGTGTGGGATAGTAATCAGTTCAGCTATTTGCCGATAGGGGTGAAAGGTGGCGATTACACTGGCTGAAGAAAGTAATGGAAGTCTGTCTCAAGCTAACCACATCTGCTGCTACCATGAGTATTCATTTGACTGGGATTCCTAATAGTTGTTTTTTTCCTGAGGTAAATGTTGCGAAATTATTGTTGTCATTCTGTGTTAATTCTCAGGCATCTACCGGTGTCATTTTTGTTCAAAGTAAAAGTCTGCCCCTTTAGAGTGTACTGCATTGCTCAGATTTACTGTATAAGAAATGTATTTTTCTAACGCAAGATTCATGTAGCTATTCATATATTCTGTAAACTAGCTCTCAAGCTTCCATCTTTCTTAAATATTGCATTTTTGCAGATTCCAGATCAAGTCTTGGTACAACAGATGGGCATTAAAGGGGTTATGGTACAGTAGTTTATGTACTGTACAATATCTTCACAGTCATCAGTTTTCTTTTATTATATGGAGTCATAGTGTTTGATGAATTTAGAACCAATTGCATGATATTTACAATTCAGTATTATCATATTTAGGGGTAACAAACCTAATGTAAAATGTATTTTTTTACTTTTTTATGTTTACATTTCTCTTTTTTTAAGGTAAATGGTGTGAAGTAGATGTCAATGAATGTGCCTCAGATCCATGCCTGAACAGTGGAAGATGTATTGATGATGTCAATCGTTATCAGTGTTTGTGTGCCAGCGGCTTTATGGGATCAAATTGTGAAACAAACATTGATGAATGTGCATCAGACCCTTGTCTTCATGGGAGGTATGATTGCTTTTGTGCTTATATATTTCTTAGCATTTCAGGAAGCTTGATTAAATCATTTTAATTAAACTTCTCACTAGTGCAGTTAAGGATGACAGATGTTGCAAGTTTGCAGTAATGTAATATATTGACAGATGATCTAAGATCTCTTTCAATTATGCTTATTGCCATAAGGTAGTTTTCCATAAATTAGAACTAATTAGTCTTTAATATAGTTAACAGTGGATCCTAAGCTATTAAATGAATGATGCAGAAAACAGAAGAAGCATCCTTAAGGTGATAATTAAAGGAAACCAAATAAACTAGAAATGTATGCTTCGATTTACTAACACCCAGCCCGGTTTGAGGTTGAAAAGTTAAGTTTATTTTCTCTTTTTTTTATTTTCAGTTGCACTGATGAGATTAACAAGTATGTGTGTCAGTGTGAACCTGGCTGGACCAGTGACAGATGTGAGATTAATATTAATGTAAGTTGTTATTTTATAAGGATTATCATCATGAGGTATCACATTTTATGTACAGTGGTTCTTTGAAATATGTTTAAATTGCTATTAGGCTGCAGTTTTCTTTTAACAAGTTGAAAATTCTTCAATTAGAAAGTGTTTTGTTTAAAGTATATTTAATAATTCATTATTCATGTCGATATCTACTGTATGTATACGTTTCTTAAACACGATAACATAAGAAGATTTACAGCAGTGAAGATGTCATTTGAATTTCATTGAAATTGCTGGTTACTGGCTTAATATTTCTGAAATTCATCATAATTATTGCTGGAGTGTCCCTATGCAGCTAATGAATAATGTTATATTAATGTGCCCTTTGCAAGTCCCTGCTGGTTGCTTGTTTAAAGTAAATGAAACAAGTTTAATTATATATACAATAATTGGTCTCTCTTGCTACTGCATATGTCAATCAGAAGTGTCCATTGCACAGTATTTATAAACATTTATTTGTTATTATTTAATACACAATGTAGCAGAGATTAAAATGGCTTCAGAAATAAGGAACTCCTAGAAATGTGAAAGGTGGATTTTCTTTAGTATAGAAGTCATTCGGAACTCCAGCTTTAGAGATTTGCACTGTATTATCACTTCTCTATGACTTCTACTTTTGACACCTCCTTTCACATATATCAAAACCTATCTTCACAAGAAGGGCTTAGAGGGTATTAGCATAGACACTGCACGACGATCTCTCTTTTTACCGTAACTTCAAGATGTAATTTTAAATTTTTCCTGACCTTTCAGTCAAACTAGAACTAATATGAAATAATATGAAATAATGCACTACAAAATCCTTGATTTTTCTGCTCTCCAAGAGGTCGGTGCAACTGTTCACCAGTTTATTATTAAATGCTTAAAATTACAGCGTAAAGTGGCATTACAAAAATACTAAATGCTTATTGACCATTATTGGAGTTTTATATAAAAATATTGGAAGCCTTTCCAGCCATGAAATATTTTACAAAAAAGCATGACATTGTCATTGGACATGCTTTGGTGGCACAAATGCATACAATATACTTAGACAGGGTAACTGTTTGTTAAAGTAATTGTGTCCTTTTTTCTGTTCCTGTTACAAGGCTACACTGAACATGTAGTCCTGATTCTTAAAAAACAATCTTAAAAAAAGCAAGCAGTCAACATCACCATTGACTCAAGAGCTGTTTATCAGCTGAGGAATGACCACCTCAAAGTGGAAGAAAATATTTTTGTTACTTGACTGTGCACATTTGAAATGCAGCATCTTCATCAGTGCTAATTAGCAAACCCTCATTGATATTTTGTCATTGATATTCAATGATCAAAAGTTGTAAGATCTTTTGTAAAACTGCTTTTCATTCCATTGTGTAAAAGAAATAGAATACACTGGATTGCGGCATGATAATCATGTATCTGATCACAACAGGTCTTTTGGCATAGAGATATCTGATACAGTACATTTTGGAGTTATGTCAGTTCTATTACATTCATTAGGCTTAAAGGAAATCAATCAACACCTACTCTATTAAAATTACACCAAAAGACTGGTACATACATCTGATACATATATCAGGCATCTGATAACAATATTAAACAGCTGAATGCCTTTGCTTGGAATATTTTTTCTAAATAAATGAATCTGAAGGTGAAGGTTTGATGTGTTTTTGAAAAAGATTTCCAATGCATATACTTCACTTTGTGAGGGTTTTGTTCAAATAAATAAATTTTGTTTTAACCAGAAGGAAAAAAAACATTCTTTTATGGTTACAAATGGAAAAAAAATGTTACAAATTGTTGCTTTTCATGTTTGTGTTTTAAGTAGTTCATTATAAGTCTCTAATTGTCAGAATAATTGGGACCCAATTAGTTCCACTAGTTCATTAGTTTGAGCTTGATTCTCACATTTAATTGCTTTTTTTGTTCTTTATACACTCAGTGTGAAGACAGTAGTTTAAAGGATTTGATAGTGTATTAACTGATTAACTTTCCTGCCATGATTTCATTTCCAAGGAATAAAGTTAGTCTTCCAAGGGACTGAAGATATAGATTCGCAGTAGAAAGCAGATGTAGAAAAGCTATTAAATGCTGGGCTACTGTTGTCAGGGGGAAGTGAACAGTTTTAGATATATGTTTCAAATATTGATCACCACATGCCTTGTTTTCCCTCTTAGTGATAATTTGTTCAATATTAGCATCCAGGCCACCACTCAGTAGCTACGGATTCTAAGGTAATAACCAAGTGAATCAACACATTGTGATTGGATTATTTTTTATCGCAAGAGGTACTATAACTGTACTATGAACGGTATTTGTGTTTCACAAAACATTTTGTGTAAGAAAAGAAATACTTGAAAATAATTATGGAACCAAAGACAAATGAGATATTATAGATTGATAACTTTTGTGTAACCATGAAATGTTACACTCATATGCTGTAATGTCATTAGTTGTCAGGCCACCCATCAGAAAGTGCCACATTATCTCAAGGGTTACAGCACTGTAATTAATGATATCAGGCACTGATCTCATTGTTGAATTAAATGGCACAGTATGCAGTGAATGCAATGGCTCCTACAAAGGAAAACCAACATTTCTGATAACTGATCAATTGTAGCCCAACTTCAGACCAGTCCAGGGATAGTACTGCACATAATACAGCTCCAAACCTCAAGCTCATCAGCATAAATTATTTAAGTCAGTGGTTCTCAAACTGTGGTACGCGTACCGGCAGTGGTACGTGGAGTGCCGCCAAGTGGTACGCCAAATGACCCTGGAACTGTGTCGTGTGCGCTGAAAAATCGGGACGGGTTTTCATATTTTGTATTTTAATACGTGTCGAATACGCAGCCTACGTACTACGATACAGTGCGCGCTAATACTTCAGTGGACACAAGAGATACTCTAATTCTATACCACTCTATAGGAATGCGTGCTACGGACGCAAGTAACCAATTGTATTTTAAAAAAGCTACTGTATCTCCAGCAAATAGGGAGGAAGGAGAATGTGCGTGATTTTGGAACTATGCCAACGTTCTAAACACAGGAATGCATAGAAATACGTGCTACGAACGCAGGTAATCTTGTGAGCTCACGAAAGCGTGATAACAGAAAAATATTTAAGAACTGTTCTAATTTGAGAAAAATACACCAAGCGTCTCTGTGTTTCGCTCCCATGCGCATGAAATAAAAACTTTAAATAAATACGGAAATAAAAACGGAAACGCGGAAAAATGCAAGATTGCGTATTGCTAAAGCAGGTAAGCTACACTATTTTTGAAGAACCTTATTTACCGTTGGCAAAAGAGCTGACATGTATTATGTGTAGAGAAAAAGCTGCTAAACAGCTCGACCTGCTGCCCCCCCCCCCCCCCCCCCCCGAAAGACACAGTCATTCATAGAATTATTGAAATGAAGGATTATATCAAAAGTACACTGATAGAGCGCGTTAAGATGAGCAGATGTTTTTCACTGCAATTAGATGAGTCTGTAGTCGATTTGGCCAATTTGCTCATTAACGTTAGATACGAGTTTGAGGGCATGTCCCATGAAGACTTTCTGTTCTGTAAACCGCTACCATCAGGAACTACAGGAGAGCACATATTTCAGCTTCTGAATGAATTTATCGTAGAGAATGGCCTCGACTGGATAAAATGCGTCTGAGTTTGTACAGACGGTGCTAGAGCAATGACAAGCCGACATAACGGTGTAGTTGCACGAATTAGATAGGTTGCTCCAGAAATTAATGTACGCATTACAACATCCACCGCGTGACCTTTGCCGTCAAGAAAATGCCTGACGATTTAAAATCTGATAGACTCTGTTGTGAATTGTATCAAGGCTCGAAAAATTAATTCACATCTGCTTTGCTCAACTAAACAGGCTCACCACTCTCACTGAAATGGTGCTTTTTTATTAGTTGTTGTTAATGTTTTTTTTCTGTAAAGCACTTTGAGAAGCCACCTTTAAAGGTGCCATATCAAATAAAGTTTATTATTATAATATTTATTATATGTATGTGTGAGTGTGTGTGCACGCACACTCATGTTGGTCATTGAGAATTTCTGGGGTTCCTATGAGATGATGACTTGTAGGTGGTACTTGGATGCTTTGGTTGGATTAGGGGTGGTACTTGGTCCAAAAAGTTTGAGAACCACTGATTTAAGTGATAGGCGAGGTCGAGATTGTTAGTTTCCTTGCTACAGGTACAGTAGTTAATGTTGTTTCAAGAACAGTAACATGCACATTTACCCAAAATGGTCTTAGTGCACTATAGTACTTAGTACTATAGGCTTCATTTTTTTATTTTCTGTGTCAATGTTTCTTAGCAGAAAGTTTAAGTTTAAAGTTTTTCCTTCCTTGACCACATCTATTGTCACCATCCTGGTTTCATGAGGCCCTCATAGTACATGCAAATATAACACTAGATAAAATATCAGGCTCCAGTTATTTTACCATTTCTTTATGTTTTCCATGATTATTTTCAACACTTTAATTCCTCAATAAGAAAAAAAATGCAATTTTAAGAAAATCTTAATCATTATTTCAACCCAACGTATGCTGTTAATTTGAAATTTTATCTATAGTTGATCTTTCACACCCTTGTGCAGGTTTCATTGGAATTATCATTTGATTCATAAAATTGACTGATTTCAATTGTTCCATACTTATGCTCAGCCATTCTTTTGCTTTAAACATTTCCTGATTTGATGATTTTTGATACAGCAACATCATCCTTTACTTCAGCACTGTTAGCTTGATGTCACTTAATTGAAAATGTGCATATACTGTAATTCCAAGTAACAGAATAGAATGAATATACTTAGATTGAAGACCAGCTTTACAAAATGCAGTAATTAGATCTTAAAGACATGTATATATGAAAAGACAACTGATCTGCGTACAGGGATACACCCTACCAAGCCTATCCATTCTCCGTTCCAATTTATTTCACACTGAGCTACAGGATTACTATATTGTCATTCTCTCAGCATTTCAGATGTTGTGTGCTTCTCTGAGTCACGTGACTGAAATTCACTGTTTTCAAGATGTAGGTGAAAGCTGGGGGGTACCACAGAGTAGAATGGCTGAGTGGGCTTCATTGGGGGTGAAGGATGGTTATTTCAGTTTTGCATTGTATTTTACTGAGGTAAAAGTTATAGTGAAAGCACTGTGTTAATAATGTATAGCAGAGGGTTACACAAAGTTATCCTCCTTTTGCACATATAGAAAAAGAACTACATTTAAAACAAAATTTGCAAAGATAAATGTATATTTTTTTCGAACAAATAAAAATGATTGTATTTCAGATCATATTATTATATTTAAGGGGCAACAAAGCTGATACTGCACTCCAGCACTGGGTTCAATTCCTGACCTGATGAGCTGTCTGCGTGCCTTTGTATGTTCTCCATATGTACTGTATGTGTTTGTGTGGGCTTTAGCTGGGCGCTCCAGTTTCCTTCTCAAGTCCAGAAACATCCCAGATGTGTCTGTGTTTATGTCTGTCAGGCCTGTGATGGACTGGCATCCTATCCTGGGTGTATCCCACCTTGCGCCTGCTACTAGCACAAAGTGGGTAGGAAATGGGTGGATGGGTTATTTTAATTAGTGTATTAGTACACAATATACTGCAAATGATATTAGTGATTGATCCAGGATAACTATAATTGTAATTTAACAGAATATATTCCGAACTGCCATTTCATTTAGCTATGCTGCTGGAAGTGGAAATGTTAGTCCTAATTGACTGCAGGTGCTGTTTGCAACAAAAAGTAATATTCTGTCATTGGTATTTTATTTGTTAATACAAAAGTTTATTTAAGGGATAGGGTAGTGCATACCAGAGGACAGGCGCATCCTGCTTACTGGCCTGTTGAGCAGACTGAGAACATTTGACCCCCCATCTTGCATGGAACATTGGTTAAAGCCCCCATTTATACAGCTGAGTGGGCTGAAGTAACTGGAGTAAAGTATCTCAAGATACAATTGTGTCTGCAGCAGGGACTTGAATCCACAACCTGCCAGACCCTGGCGAAGTCGTTTCCCCATGACTCTATGCTGCCACTCTTAGATATATGGAATTATTGTCAAATATTCACAATTAAAAGGTTTTGTTTTATTGTGGGGAAGATTTTATATTGCACTGAGTAGCAGCTTCCTGTCAGTTTTTATCTGGTTTCTGTGCTGAGTTTCAAATATAATGGAGAGTATAATCTTATTTTTATG
Source organism: Atractosteus spatula (assembly GCF_055471065.1). Taxonomy (NCBI): domain Eukaryota; kingdom Metazoa; phylum Chordata; class Actinopteri; order Semionotiformes; family Lepisosteidae; genus Atractosteus; species Atractosteus spatula. The sequence continues at coordinate 24,063,488 of NC_142720.1, read as the reverse complement.
GTGTTTCTAAAAGCAAATACCCGAGATTCTTTTGTTCCACATGCCTGGAGTATTCACTGTTCAGCTTGCATGCCCTCCTGCCCTTGAGAGGCCCAATGTGTCAGTTGACCAGAACTGGATCTGTTTCTTGCTGTAGGTTATAGAAACACTGTATTGATCACTAGAAGAGGTGTTTGAAAGCACATTAGGGTAAATAAAGCAGGACCTTGTGTGTTACAGATTGCTATGAGCTGGTTTTGTTTTTATCAATTGTATTGATTTTTCAGTGGCTGAATAAAAGCATCAGCAGCATTTCAAAAGAATATAAGAATTACTGATTAAAATGTGGGACAGAAAATACTGTAAACTCCAATTGATTTGTGGCATGGGTCCTTCACCTTTTTTTCTTAATAATTTTCACACTTAACCAGGGTATGAGGCATTATTCTACAAACATGACATCTCAGGTGTACTGTACTTACAGTATGTGTTCATAATCACTGTTGATTTTTAATTAGGGTTAAAAGAGGGCAGATGATTTTATTGCTGTTGTAAAAATGTTATTTTGTCTAAACAAATGGATATTATTTTCACCATTGTTTGACTGTAGTAAATTGTAATCTTGTCATCTTTGATCCATTTGCAGTGGTTAATGTTAAAGACCTTGTGTTTACAGAAGAAATGTCATTATAATATATTGCTCTGTGAGATGCCACCCAAAGGCCCAGGAGTGCAATTAAAAAATCACCAGATATCTGTAACGAACAGTTCTTTCCGGACCCTATGCGGACGACACAGTCCGACGGAGTGGGGGGAACACTAGGGAAAAGTCATGCAGGAAAACGGGGCTGAAGACAAGGGGGCGTGTCCAAGGTGCGCTGGTGCACGGGGGAGGCGTGGCGTGGCCGAGGCGAACAATCCCAAAGAGTAATCCATAGAGTATCCAAAACATGAAGGTAAGTCCAAAACCAGGAGATCCATCAGAGGAAGGAATTAAAACACGAAGGCCGGGCCGGAACCGGCGGACGGGGAACAGGAACGGGAACCGAGGTTAAAACCTTAACGGGACCAGGCGCCTCCTGGTCCCGGACTCGCACGATATGGAAATCAGATGCAGAGCCCGGATGAGCGTCAGCGCCTGGCTTTTAAGGTGGGCTGGGAATAGGGAACAGGTGCAGAGAATAAAGTCTTAGTGAAAGGGCTGGAGCACCCTTAAGGAGGGGGGACTATAATCGTGACAGTACGCCCCTCCTTTTCAGGGCGGCTCCGAAGCCCTAAGAAAAAAAAAGGGGAGAAAAAAAAAAAAACTGATGGAATCCAGGCTGCCAGGGTGCCGTCCGCGGGGTCCAGGTGTTGGCTCTGCATTCTGTAACGAACAGTTCTTTCCGGACCCTATGCGGACGACACAGTCCGACGGAGTGGGGGGAACACTAGGGAAAAGTCATGCAGGAAAACGGGGCTGAAGACAAGGGGGCGTGTCCAAGGTGCGCTGGTGCACGGGGGAGGCGTGGCGTGGCCGAGGCGAACAATCCCAAAGAGTAATCCATAGAGTATCCAAAACATGAAGGTAAGTCCAAAACCAGGAGATCCATCAGAGGAAGGAATTAAAACACGAAGGCCGGGCCGGAACCGGCGGACGGGGAACAGGAACGGGAACCGAGGTTAAAACCTTAACGGGACCAGGCGCCTCCTGGTCCCGGACTCGCACGATATGGAAATCAGATGCAGAGCCCGGATGAGCGTCAGCGCCTGGCTTTTAAGGTGGGCTGGGAATAGGGAACAGGTGCAGAGAATAAAGTCTTAGTGAAAGGGCTGGAGCACCCTTAAGGAGGGGGGACTATAATCGTGACAGTACGCCCCTCCTTTTCAGGGCGGCTCCGAAGCCCTAAGAAAAAAAAAGGGGAGAAAAAAAAAAAACTGATGGAATCCAGGCTGCCAGGGTGCCGTCCGCGGGGTCCAGGTGTTGGCTCTGCATTCTGTAACGAACAGTTCTTTCCGGACCCTATGCGGACGACACAGTCCGACGGAGTGGGGGGAACACTAGGGAAAAGTCATGCAGGAAAACGGGGCTGAAGACAAGGGGGCGTGTCCAAGGTGCGCTGGTGCACGGGGGAGGCGTGGCGTGGCCGAGGCGAACAATCCCAAAGAGTAATCCATAGAGTATCCAAAACATGAAGGTAAGTCCAAAACCAGGAGATCCATCAGAGGAAGGAATTAAAACACGAAGGCCGGGCCGGAACCGGCGGACGGGGAACAGGAACGGGAACCGAGGTTAAAACCTTAACGGGACCAGGCGCCTCCTGGTCCCGGACTCGCACGATATGGAAATCAGATGCAGAGCCCGGATGAGCGTCAGCGCCTGGCTTTTAAGGTGGGCTGGGAATAGGGAACAGGTGCAGAGAATAAAGTCTTAGTGAAAGGGCTGGAGCACCCTTAAGGAGGGGGGACTATAATCGTGACAGTACGCCCCTCCTTTTCAGGGCGGCTCCGAAGCCCTAAGAAAAAAAAAGGGGAGAAAAAAAAAAAAACTGATGGAATCCAGGCTGCCAGGGTGCCGTCCGCGGGGTCCAGGTGTTGGCTCTGCATTCTGTAACGAACAGTTCTTTCCGGACCCTATGCGGACGACACAGTCCGACGGAGTGGGGGGAACACTAGGGAAAAGTCATGCAGGAAAACGGGGCTGAAGACAAGGGGGCGTGTCCAAGGTGCGCTGGTGCACGGGGGAGGCGTGGCGTGGCCGAGGCGAACAATCCCAAAGAGTAATCCATAGAGTATCCAAAACATGAAGGTAAGTCCAAAACCAGGAGATCCATCAGAGGAAGGAATTAAAACACGAAGGCCGGGCCGGAACCGGCGGACGGGGAACAGGAACGGGAACCGAGGTTAAAACCTTAACGGGACCAGGCGCCTCCTGGTCCCGGACTCGCACGATATGGAAATCAGATGCAGAGCCCGGATGAGCGTCAGCGCCTGGCTTTTAAGGTGGGCTGGGAATAGGGAACAGGTGCAGAGAATAAAGTCTTAGTGAAAGGGCTGGAGCACCCTTAAGGAGGGGGGACTATAATCGTGACAATATCAGCATTAATAATAAAAAAGCCAGTATTCTACAATCCTTGTTAGATGATCTGTAATTGATTTGACAAGAACTACAGCCAGACCCCAGAGAAGAAACATTTGGCTTCTAAGAAGCTTTCCTACAACTTTCTGTGGGATGAATAATTCAATTAGGCTGTGTTTTGCCTGCTAATTAATTGGTCTATAACATATAAAGTTTAGGGTTTTGTGAATCTCCTGTTCAAATCTTAAAGAATGAGAAAGAAGGAACTATAACAGAAATTAAACAAAAAAGTTGGGACAGAGGGTTGGTGGTCTCTTTTTGTGAATCAGATTAAATAGTTGCATGAAAAATAGTTGATTATTCAAACAACTGCCTTCATTACACAATTGTGACAAATCTCTTACAGTGTAATTGCACAAATCACATAAGAATATTTTTACAGCTGGAGAGGGCAGATATGTTATTCTTATTCTGAAAGTGTGAGACAATGGATAAGAGAGTTGCGTTACATTGCATTTACCAGGCACAGCCATGGTTACTGTGCACGGCAGACAAAATCAACACCAAGATCTTTTCATGTTGATCACTCCACCTGCGTAAACAGCGATGATGTCTCAGTCTTCCCGCACATAGCTGGAAGGGACCTCTACACGGCTGCCCACTCTCGCCAGTAGGATCTCCCAGAGTTTTCAGTGTTTTCTTTTGTGCTCCTGTTTGCTCTTATATCCATGCTTCTCTGCTCATTTTCACTCTGCTACAATGTAGGTTCACTTGGACCACTCACCCATCCTTCACTTTTATACTTTTAACAGATATAAAAGTGTTCAGACTTTTCTTCTAGCTTTCCTATCTTCACTGCTTTTGAGGTTTTTTTCCATGGTACTGTACCATTGTTGGTTATGGAAAATCACCTAAACTGAAAAAAGAAAGCCAGGTTATTTTAAAATTCTGATTAATAAGATTATTTTATATTCTGTACTCAATGTTAAAATGTATCTGGCAATTTAAAGCAGGGATGTTCTGGAATCCTTTTAAACTAGCAAGGGTATCCCCATTATCACCATGCATTCATTTCCCCATTATAACTGAACTGTTGTAATTAGATTCCTATCAATGTTTATCTTTCCCAGCAGGCTTCTCAGCTTCTCTATTCAAGACAATATTTTGTCAAATAGGAGTTCTGAGCCTGCTAATATATAATATGTTGAAACACTTCAGAAAGCAGATTCAAGATCTGACAATAAACATTAAGTTACTATGCATTATATTTTGGCTAGAACATCATTCAGTCATTTGTGAGTACGTGTTTTTGCTTGAAAATCTTATTGGCTTTGAGTCAAGGTACTTCAGCCTAAGTGGCCAGCACCCAGTGTATCCTGCATTTGCACCAGCAGAAATGGCTGTATCCTACATGCAATCGGCAAGGACAGTAACAGTTGTTTGCCAGGATAGGCTCTGGATTACTTTGTGATGCTGTATTGCACAAACTGATCGGAAAATGGATGCATAGAAATGCAGTGACATTTTTAGAAAGATGGTACATTGTTGAAAGACTAAGTTATTACACTGGCACAGCTGTTGTTTTAACAATGTGTGTAGCAAGATCAAGATCATAAATGTCTTCAGCATAATGCTAAGGAGTGATATTACAACAACAAGCCAACCTTAAGTGTTGTCTAAAAAATGAAACCACATGATAACATGCTGCCCCTGGAAACAATGTCAATCCCTTACACAGACCTCACTTTCCCTTTCTTGATTTCTGTGGTATACATGTGCTTTACTGTCACAATACTAGGTGCAGAGCCAGGGTGTATCAGGAAACACCACTATATGCCGATGTCTATAGTGTTGTTTTCCTAGTAAAAATAAATCTTTGCACTAACTGTATATAGCACTTTTCTGGATTATTGGAGCAATGACATTGAATCAGAATGTAGGCATTTGTTTGGGTATCTGGTGACTGTAATCGGGTTACTATGTCTTTAATTGCCATTGGAGATCATACTCAGGTCCAAGATCCTGCCAGCATAGCATGAACATTATTTTGGTAGGTTTGACCATGGGTGCTTCCTGACTGTTGATAATTCTGTTTGAGTGGCTATGAGTGGATCGACTAGTAATGTCATGTTGAGAAATTAAAAATATCTTTCATCTCTTTTTCATGTAGTTGTAGTATTGGTGCAGTACATTTAAATCCAGCAGACCTTTACATTTATTTCATTCCAGAAAAGGGCCCAACCTGTGAAACACGTCATACGTTTTAATCTTCTTCCAGTTTGGTTTCATTCTGAACTTTGTTACACTGCTGTTGAACCTTTCTACAGCATTCATTCTGTTCTATTTAAGTGCAAATCGCCCAAACCACATACAACAATTTTGGGATTGTTCCTGGTTATCCCAAAAAGACCTCAGTCAATTTCGGCCTAGAATGTCCCCTCAAAAATGTTGTAATATCTCTGCAAGTTTATACAGTAGAAGCCTGTTTTGTGGCTTAAATGAAAGCTAAGCACACCAAATGTAGTCGCCGGCGTCTCCAGCACACTAAAACATAAATTAATCTTAATCGTAATTAATCAGATTTATTTTTAACAATTACAACTGATTTCCGATACCCTCTAAACAAGAAGGTGAAACGATACTGCAACAAACAAAAAGTTTTTTTTTTCATTGTAGTAAAGCCCTTTAAAGGGACTGTCATCATAAACCAACAATGACATCAATCTCACACACCAAAATACAACCTCAAAATCAAAAACTGAGCAAAATATCTAAAATTAAATGTTATACGCGACTGAAAACCAGGTTACATACTTGCTAAACCACTGGGTCATTGGAAACCGAAAGAGTTCATCTGTTTGGCTGACCTCGATGATCTTATTTGATAAAAGGGGTCTAATTGGTTTAAATTGCTGTCATTCATTATTTTTCGACCAATCAGAGCACTAGTAGACACCACTGCCTCTGTAACGGGACTTGGGGAAGAAAAAAAATCAGCCAAGCTTTGTTTACCTTAGCAACCGGTTTGTTGTCATAGCAACCAGGGGTCATCTATGGTCTATGGGCAGTGAAAAACACAATGAAAAATCTCTAGCACTGCCTAGAGGCTTGTATAGTAATTGCAATGGCTTTTAGTATTTTTAAATATTTTTTATTAATTTTCTTAGTATGCGAACATTATCATTCCAGGTCCTGTCTTCACAAAACTATTAAAATTATGTAGTTTTTTTTATTTGTCCATTTTGTCTGCAATTTTTACCCAAGCTAGTAGACACAAAGGACAAGGCTTACAAGAATTTGCAGGGCAACAAAATGAGAAACTGATCATTCGAGACAGGAGAAAAAAATCAATGTTTTGTTTTGTTTTCCTGGACATTTGTCAGAGTGGACAGAGTAAGACATAAGACATCTGACGGTTGACACTTAATTCCCAAGTGGTTAAATCCAGCTGTGTCAGATGTTCTAGCTCTCGAACTTTCCTTGCATCTCATTTCTTTCTTCACTGGAAGAAGGTTATGCACCACACCATTTTTACATAGTTGACAAGAAACACAGTGTTCTTTCTTAACCCAGAAAAAAAAAGATATCAGTTCTCCACAGACAAATTGTATGCAACCTTAAATCTGATTTTAAACTTCTTTGGCAAACTGAAGTTTTCACTTGTTATTTGATTCCTCTTGAATGATTTCGTATTCAGGAACTCATTAGAGGCAAATTTCCTCCTCCACTGCTTATTACTTATAGTGAATTTCTTAAGGTCCCTCACTGGGATGATAATAAACATAATGAAGAGCTACAAATACAGTAACTGCTTATTAATGAATTCGGTTGTAATTTGACACATAGTTATGGCCAGAAATAAAATCTATACTTTCTGCTCTTCTTTTATTCCCTCTATTTATACTCTGTCCCGATTGTATACACAACATGCAATTCTTTTAATGTATAGTAATTTTCCATGTTTTGTCCTGCGTTCCTTGCTCAAGCACACATTTTACAGTATAGTACTCACGTCTCACAGGCAGTGAAGTTCTCGGAAAGGTAGTATGAGCTCGAATGTGTTCAGTTGGTAAATTTCCTCAGATTATAATATCAAACTCAAAAAGCTTATCCAATTAGCATTTAAAATTGAAGATGAAAATAAATGTTAAGTCTAATATACAGTAATTTAGAAGATTAAGAACAAATAAACAAGCATTGTAAAACGTAACAGGTGCAGATCCTGAAATTTAGTAATAGAGTTTAGTATTTTGTCTGTGTTTACAGATATTTGTTTTAATTACGATAGCCTTTCCTGAATTTAAAATGTTTTACGTGTTTTTTTTTTAATTTTCTGTAGGAGTGTGATTCCAATCCCTGCTTTAATGGAGCATCCTGCGTTGATCTAGTCAACAAATATGCATGTTTCTGCCTGGACGGTTACTATGGAAAGCTCTGTGAAATAGATATGGATGTCTGCCAGGATTCCCCACAGACGTTCTCTCTCTGCTTCAATGGAGGAACATGCCTGGATGGACCTGCTGCCAATTTTACCTGCAGGTCAGTCGTCATCAGATCAGGACACAAACTTTGCCAGTGTTTTGGGCACAACCATCATAGTTCATTTACAATTCACTTGTTGTTCACCCAGTCCATCCTCTTGGAATTACAAACTATTACATTATGGAAACAAGTATCTAAAACGTACATTGTTACCACTGCATTGATGTTGTGGTAATTTCTGTCCATGCCTGTCAGGCCGATCTCTGTGTAAAACTGTAAATGCTATAAATTAAGTGGTTACTCATTCCCTCCCATCATGACAAATTAGTGGGAAAGGGAGGCCATCAGTTATTAGATCAGCAGAGGACATGTGGGGAACATGGGCGGAAAATTGAGAAATGTGACAAAGTTCAAAGTATAATTTATGTGAGCGCTCGTGATTTGTACTGCATTTAATACTTTTTCCAGACATTAAAGTTCCATGTTGATTTCAGTAGTAATGGATAGACATTTCAATGAAACAATAAGTTATTTTGGATAAAAATGTATACTGTATTTAGTAATAGCATTGAGGAATTATTCAGCATTTCCCATTTCCCATTGCTTTTAATAGATTTGGATTTAAAATTCCCACGTTTGTTCCAATATAATGAATGGTCTATAAATTGTGCATGCTTCTATGTGATTTCATTCCCATCTTACAAACCAAACAGTGAACTCAAAACATCAGATTTCACTTTGTTTAAAGAAGGCTAAATGTTGAATTCAACAGGCACAAGTCTAAACTGAACCATATATCCAATAATTACACAGAAATTATTAGCTTAAAATATGCAATGTAGATTCTAACAAATATATTCTGTCTTCTTATCAGCACATATTATGTAAAAGATGTCCAAGCATTAAATTATATCATCATTTTGTTATAGCACTGTTTAAATAACAAATATAAAAAATGAAGTAATTATATTTCCATAATTAATTTAATTTTGTATTCATCCAGTAACCTGACATATACAATCCCCATAATATGATGTGTGTGACTAGAATAAGATCACTGAGGTGTTTTATGATCCAATTAATATTTTACTGCTTTTACTAAAAATCATACATGTTTAAGGAAATGTAAGAGTTCTTGAGTTCTTGATCAATGCAGTCTGTCTTGATGTAATAATGTTTTCCAAAAGTTGGTTAAAGGATGGACTTGGTAAATATAATGATGAAGTAGGGGAGCATGTGTGCTTTATAAGACTTTTGACTTGTTCAAGCCGTGCATTAATGTATTATATAATTAAACACAGCAACCTTGCCATACATATTCCAAAATTATTTTTAGTTGAAATACTGTATTGACTGCATAATATCCGTCTATCCATTTTCTCACTGTTTCATCCAGCTCAGGGTCAGGCTTATCTCTGCAAGCAGTGGACGTAAGGCAGGGACTCCACACAGCGCACACACACAGACACAGACGTGCACACACTCACACAAGGGGGCAGTTTTCCCAGAAGCCAATTAACCTTCCAGCATGTCTGTGCACTGTGGGAGGAAACTGGAGCATCCAGAGGAATATCACGCACGGGCGGGAAGAATAAAGAAGCTCCCTGCAGATCACACCCCAGTTCTGGAGGTGAGCTCAGGGCCACAGGGCTGCAGGGCAGCCATGTTGACCACTGCACCCTACCACTCTGCTGCCCTACTGCTCAACATACACAACAACACAACACAAAAAAACACAACTGAAGTATGGTATTTCAAGCCAATTATAAGAAGTCAGGAATTAGATAGAAATTCACCTTTTAAAAAACATGAGAAAACCAATTGTGATTTTTGTGGTCGAGGTTGTATAAGATATTAACTTGCAGCTCTGCATAAGCCTGCTATGGTGACTAGTTGCAGAGGTCTCAGCTCAAAACTCCTTCGAACACTTTGTATATCTTACAAAACTGTTGTGTGCTTAAAAGTTACTAAATTGTAGAAAAGTAGCAACTGTAAAATAGCATTAATTAAGCATTTATAATATAAGATTTTAGTATTATTTAGCCCTAAAACAGTTTTTCATGTATATGAACTAAATTAATGTAAAGATTATGAACTAAATTAATGTAAAGATACATATTAAAGTATTAACTAGTTTTCTTATTAATGGGTCTAATTAATCCATTTTCAGGCTTGCTCTCTCAGAAGGAAATAAACTGCAAGGGTCCTGTATTCAATTTACATTAAATCCCAAAGCTTGCAAGTTTCTCTTACAGTTTCTCTGTGTCTTTAGGTGGCACACCTCCCTCTGGTACAGGTGACACCATGCTGTTAGCAGGTTAGCATAGTGTACATTACCTCCCAAGCTCCACTGCTGAAGCTCATTGCTCGTTTGTTCTACCTGCTATCTGCTATTCTGGGGCTGCCGACACAGAATGGCTGCTGTGTGTCACCCAGGTGGGAACTACTGTACACTTCACATATATAAATGCACTGTTCCTGTAGTTAAAGTGCCTTGGGATCCTTCGGGATTAAAAGGCACTACATAGATGCAACACATTTTTAATGTACTGTACCTTCTGTCAGTATAGAGTTTGCATGCTCTTCTGTTCATGTGAGTTTTCCCTGGTGGCTTTGGTATCCTTCCATGTCGCAAAAGTGGTTTGATATTCCACCTTGTCTTGAATTGGACTGACATTCCCTCCATTTGGAGAGCAGTCATGTGAGTTTCACTTTGTTCCACATGCCTCCAGAATAGGCTTTGTTTTACTGCAATGCTCATGATGATAAAGCAGCTTACCCACAATGAATAGAAGAAACCTAATGGGAGTATTTCTAGTATTTTGTATAGATACAGTTTAGAAATGTTGCAGTTCAGAAACTAATGTAACAATTCAGTAAAGTGCGTTTTTGTATCGTTATGACATCATCATATTATATGTAATATATATACTGTATGTAACTGTATGTCCTTATTATATATTATATCCTTTGATCTAAAAGCCCATCAGTGTTATTCAGTGATAAATTAAGCGTTAGTAGTTGTTTGAAATAGTAAAGCTTCTGAGAGTTAATACATGACAGATGATGAATATACGTTTTAATTACTTTACTTTAGTCCAGGAAAAAGGTGAAGACGACATGGCAATGACTGATTGTGCTTTTTAATTTTAGACCATGAAAGTTAAATTAGAACGACAATCGAGACAGAAAATATAGGAGAAAATCTGAGCTGATAAGACCTAAACGGTGATCAGCAGTTTCTGTTAGATAATGATTTAAGAACAAAAGAAATAAATGGTTTGTTAGAGTAACACATGGCTTCAGGCCGTTCTTGAGCTGGCTGTTCCTAGAAGACTGCCATCTGCTGATAACCTTTGTGCGCTACAGCTAATAAAGAGGAGCCAGGTGGTCTTGAGGCAGTGACATACAGTACAGTAACATGACACTATAGTTAGTCAAACACAACCATGATGGTTGTGTACTGTACATACTGTAGTTTCATGAAAGAAAACATAATTTTGCTACTCGTTTTACTGTTTGTGTAAGTTTTCTTAGAAGTGTCTGCAACAGAGCAGAGACATTTAAATACTCAAATTAGGACGAATGCAAACATTGTGCGAGTAAACACATGAACCGTTTTAGTTATACTTTATAATGATGTATTTTAATCTTTCTATACTATTCTGTTGTGTTCCACATCTGCTACTTCCTTTAGTTGTTGATGTCTTACTTGCGTGAAAATAACTACTTTCCTCATTTTTCTTCACTAAGTGTGCTCTGGATAATAAATACAGCATACTGGCATTATCAGACTGAGCTTTATTCACAAATTCGAATGATAGGAGATTATATTGTTAAGGAGGATTATGACTTGTGATGCTTGTAAACACCTAAGATTGTGATTCTGACTGAAATGTGAATTCACAGCATTAGATAAGCATTCCATTAGATTAGCATTTTGTAAAAAAATATCTGGTTGTAGCACTTTTAACTCTAAATTAACATATTGTTCAGTATATCAGCCTTTCTGTCAGCATGTTTTAATAATCCTAAAGGTTAAGGAATGAACTATTTGACTGAGTCTGCATATTTGTCTGATAACATTGTTGATGTCTGGTAGATAGTACAGTTCCTTTAATTCAAATTTTCTTTTTATGATGAGAATAAAGAACATTATTGCTGGCTAAAAAAATATTATTTTTGCAGGAAAGAAGCCTTAAAAATATCAAGTAGCCTTGTGGTTTCTATACACTTAAAAACAATTGCTCTTTAATTTTTGTTTGGGGGGGGGGAAGTGTACTGTATATTATGAGCCAGTGGCATGTCAGCCCACAACATCTTGTTAATAATCTATAACGACTCCAGCTGCAGTGGTTGGCCTAAATCCTGTGTGCTGTCTGTGTGAAGTTTGTATGTTCTCCCCATGTTCACGTGAGTTTCTCCAGTTTCCCCTCAGTGTACAGAAACATGCTGGTGGGTCAATGGGCTTCTGGGAAATGTGGCCCTGGTGTGTGTGTGTCTGCTTGGGTCTTGCAGTGGTATGACATCCCATCCAGGCTGTACCAGGGTGTGCACGTTGCTTGCCAGGATAGGCTCAGGCATCCCCCGCAATCCTGTATTGTATCAAGTGGTTAGAAAATAGACGGATAGACTCCTGTGCAATATACAGTACTGTGTATCTGACACTCTAGATCTCATGCTGTTAATTACATTGAGATGGTTCACAAGATTGAAGACAAGAAATATTGCATATGAAAACACTTCAAATATATTGTTAATATTAATACTGTCTCTGCTACCCTGCAGTACTATTTTCAACAAACACTGCTTTTGATAGGGCCCTTTATTTCCTCCCCTCTGACGAGTCAGGAAGAAGAATCCATTCACATTGTGCTACATGCATGAAAAATCTAGGACATAAATTAGAGGGTTTAAAATGTTACAAATAGAGGGTTACAAAAAGGGTGAATATCAGACATAGGCTGAGTTGATTAATCAATATGTCAATTAAATAATCAATTAAACTCCCAAATTGTAAAGATTTTTGCCAAGATTGTACCAGAGCAGTTGATATACAGTATTTAGGGGAACTTGAGGTCTTTGGCACAGCTTTGGTGAAAAGAATCATAATTCATAATTCAAATATTTATTAGTGATGACAAATTAACAACATACAACAACACATACAAAACACAAGTTATACTACTGTACGTACAAACTTACAAACAAGATGACCCAGAGTCCTACATCCTGACCACCCAGAAAACCTCCAGACTCCTGGAGTATAATGCCTACAGAGACTAAAAGAAGAGATAAGCTGCCTTCTTATTGAACACAATATGACCAACAGATAAATATTCTCTCTCTGAAAACCTGGATGCTTTAAAATGAATGGGAACCTACCTCCCTATACTAAAAATAGATCCACTAACCAGGAGAGGCTGTTTTTAACTGAAGGATTCTTCATACAGGAAATCAGAGTTTCCTAAAAACAACAGAAAAGAAGGCTCTTTTAACAGGGTTCAAATACTGTATCTGAATCTGGTCTTCATGGATGATCTGGACAAAGGCCTCTATCCTTCTGTCTCCCTCTCGTCTCTGTCTTCCTGATTCTTCCCCATGCCCTTTCTATTCCTTTCTTCTCCAGCTCTTCTAAGCTGTCTGTTTTAGGTTGTGTTCCTGGACTGTTAATTGCATCGCACAGCCAGCAAAACTTATAGTTTTTTCCCTACTCAAACGTTTACCCTTGCCAGGTGTTTAACATTGTATCTAGATTCTTAAAAACACTTCAATAGTCACTTACTTTATACTGTATTACCAAAACATTGTATTTCAGATATTCATATCTCTTATAACTAAAGTGTTTTTTTATTTTCCTAAAGTTGCTTTCTAACATTTTACTTGTAAAGATAATGAAGACAATGTTTAATAAGGAGCCAGTTTTCTCTGTGGGTATTTAGCTTTTGTTTTCATAGGATGTGCTTAACTGCATTACATCTGATAACACTAATGAGACTTTCATTTATGGAAGACTAATGGACAAGACTAACCATCAAGCAGGTCAAAAACATTAATGTAGCACAAAGACAGAAAATGATAGACTGGACTGCTGAGAAGATCAGCTCATCAGTGACTTTATGAATAGGTTTATTTAAATGAAAGTAGAAAATGTATTATGTAAGTGATGTGTTTATACTTTTTAAAAAATGGAAAAAATTAAGAATTATTATTGTCTTATTAGAGCAAAAAAAATACTAGTATTTTTAATTGTGTGACAGTTTTTTAATTAAAACAAATCTGGGATTAGTCTCATGGAAATTATTTTTAATATTAGTTAAGGATATTGTTCTTAAGACTGTAATTTGGTGTTTTTATTCTAGATCTTTTTAATTTGTATTCTAGGATACAGTGTAATTTCTTTAATCATGTTTTTGCTTTATGTGACATAGTCAAGCATGACTGATTGATTCTGTATGGGGTGTTCAAGCCTCATCAAAACTTTAATAGTCATTGTAAATTCTTAGTGCAATGGAAGAAGCAAATTGCAGATGTATTTAATCTTAACCTATAAACATTGGGGAATGATTACTATTACTATTCATTTTATGAGAATAATTTTGATATGTGTTTATTATCTTTTTTATTGGTAACCCCTATTGAAAACAGTCTACTAACATCTGTGATATTACACCTTTCATCAGTAGGAGACATTTCTGTGTGTTACATTTCATAGATAATTTACACCCTCTTCATTGATTGTGAAGGTGAAGACATAAAGAATGACTCTCAGGAGTAGGGGCTAGGAGGTGTCAGAGATCTCTGTCTGTTTATTCCTTTACTATATTTTAATATTATTTGTTCATGAAATTGCTTTGCTTTACTCTGAAATGGTTGCTGGATCATTGCTGTTCAGGCTGCTACCTGTAGCTTCACAACAGGATGTGGTGGTGGGGAGATGGGGTAACGTAGTCTAACTTTAATGTTTCTGTCTGCTAAGCAACCATCTGATGGAGATCTGACATAGCAAACAGCTTTAAGTGCCTTTTTACCAGTGCTTCACCATAAGGTTTGCAATCACGGATGTCAGACTTTTACATTCTTTTGACATCCTGTGACCAGTCTCTAGGACCAATCTAAGAACACCACAGTCGTTAAAACAATTTCATAAGATAGGCACCCACATACAGCCTCTGACTGCTAACTGCTGTCATAATTCTCCATGCACAGATGTCATACCTCGCATCCCATCATGCAGTTGGCTAAATTGGCATTGTCGTATGGGCCTTATAAAATTCCAAGGTTCTTGATGAAGCGGCTTGGCAAAGTGCATATTTCATCTGTGCTTCAGTGTGCTTTGACCTAAAAAAAACAAACTTCAGAATTGCTTTTTAGAACACTTCTATACATCCGGTTTCAAAAGAGTTGCTCAACACTAGTTATGCAACTGGTTTCATGTGCAGCCTCTGGCACAGTTCTGCAATCTGTAATAAGATTTGCCATCAATGAATTATTCAGTTCACTCAGTAATCGGGGAATGTGGAATTTCAAGGGGATGCAAGCAAAAATCCTGTTTCTATTCTTAGTACTACAATTGAAAACATATCAATATGCATTGTTAAGAAACACAGTTGTAGTAATATTTGTAATTTGTGTCAAAGAGCTTTTTTAAGCAAATTATGTAACAATATGGAGAATGTTTCTTACATTTTTTTAAGACGATGCTCATTTTTGTTCAGGAGCAGCTTTCAGCAGGTGAAACAAATTTTTAGCAATTAAATTTTAATTATTTATATCCTCCCCACTATGAGCTCTTTCCTTTTAACAAATGTTTTCCAATAAAGTAAATTTACAGGTTAGAAAATGGTACAAATGACAATGACACATTGTTATTGTTATTGTTTGTTGGCAACAAAGTCACACATTGTTAGTCTAATGCATGTTATACATTTGTAAAACATTGTAAAACCTGACCTACTGTATTGATAATTAATTCCTATATCATTTCTTCATTTTCCCTTCCTAGTTAGTACTATATGTAACTCTACACCTTTTTTTCAAATTGAATTAAAATCAGAATATTCAGCACTCTGACAACTCAATGCTTATATGCCTCCCAATTAGAGGACAACACGTAACTTTAAAAATACTACTGTGCATTGTGAATTTGATACCAATGAATTGCATACCACTACATCTTCCTCGTTGGGCTTCTAATGGCCTGGAGAAATGAAACCTTCTAATTAAATTAGCTCAGTGGTAAGAGAAGAGATATTCCTGCCCTGCTGTGTTATGTTTTGTGTATTATGCTTCACTGAATTGCTTTGAATGCATTTCTATAACCATGTCTAACTCATAACTGTATATACATACAGTATATTACTATATGGTTGACTGATGAAGAGCCATAATGGTGTTTTCTATGAGTCTATACAGTACCATGCGGTTTGCACATCAGCAGCAAATGAACTATTGGGATGCTGCCACAAATATTTCTGTTAAACATAAGCAAGAAACTGTTGTTTCAGAAATGGCTGTGCTTACAAACTGTAATATCATCTCAGCAGTAACGTTTCCCAAAACCTTTAGCAACAGTAATGACTTTAGTAGGATCACCAGCTTGTATTAATCTCTTTTTTACAAGGAGAACGATGTTAGCCTGGCATGGCGTTCAGTTCAAAATGAAGGACCTGGTTTGTTTTGAAATAAGCCATTTCAGCCTTTGTTCTCCCCGCTGCTGTTTGCTCCACTCCAAGGAAACTTCCAGTCTTGTTCATTTGGCAGGTGGTTTTCTGAACCTCCTGTATCACCAGATGTTACAATGTTGCAAGTACTACTGTATGTGCTCATCTCATCATTGTCATACTTATCCTGATGAAATTATCACAATTTGCCATGCCCAAGACATAAGCAGGGTTTATGCACATGTGAGACACCCTGGTGCAGGGTGTCATGAAACTAAAACTTTGATAGGTGATTCCAAGTAAAACAGACTCACAAAGTAGCCATGAGGTGAAAAGCAAGAGCTATTTTATTTACAGTGCGGGAAACTACTTGTAAACCAAAATAAACACAAAGGCCTTAGTTCCTTTTTGAGCTACTAACTGGCTTCTTCCAAGTCCCTAACTATTTCTGCCAACAGCTAAGAAGTGTGGTAGTTTTCCAAAACAAAATCTCGTCTCCAATCTCTCCTTGAGTCTTTTCATAAACACTCTCAATAACTCCCAGTTCCACAGTTCCTTGACAGTCAGTGCTTGGTGCATCTTGCATAACAAAATATCTACCCTCTGATCTCAGATTGTGACTGATAATTTAAAGCCTCAGCTTCCTGCATTTGAAATTGTCACCTGACAAATTGCCTTATGCCAACTGGTCGAGGGACAGAGAACAGCAGCTAATTCTCCACAGCATTCCAGGGAATGTGATCCTGACAATAATCTCTATTTTGTCTGGACTCACTACCCTCCTACATCACATTATTACTAGAACAACATCCTACACAGCAATTAGCTGAGCAGTGCCAAAAATAAGTAATCTTTATGAATGACTTCCTTTATCTAATTGCTTATTTTGTTTGTATTATTTTAATTTCATGGTGTTGTTTTCTTCAC
Source organism: Atractosteus spatula (assembly GCF_055471065.1). Lineage (NCBI taxonomy): Eukaryota > Metazoa > Chordata > Actinopteri > Semionotiformes > Lepisosteidae > Atractosteus > Atractosteus spatula. The sequence continues at coordinate 24,046,379 of NC_142720.1, read as the reverse complement.
CACAGATGTCCTTCAGGATTTTCGGGAGACTTTTGTGAGGTTGAGATTAATGAATGCTTCTCAGCACCGTGTCTCCATGGTGCTATCTGCCAAGACCTTGTGGATGGGTATCTCTGCCACTGTAGACCAGGTAAGACATGCTAAAGTAGTTTGTTACAAGAAAATATAGCTTTAAAGCTATGCTTTAAAATACATTTTAAAACCACAACAAAAGTCCAAATTTAAAAAATCCAGCTGTTTCTTCTTCCAGTACCCTTTTCATGTATAATACAGTTAGCTGAAATGAAGGTAACCCAGGGACTGTCTCCAGTCTACTGCATTGACACTGCCTCAGCCTAATGATCTCTCCACGTCTCTTAAAAACTTGACATAGGAATACTGTATTATTACAGTATTTGGCTTTACCAAACATTTTTGTGTTTCTTCATGATATTTCAGTTTTTTTACTATGCTTTACCAGCCATACCATAGTAAACTTTAATAAAGGTGTGGTTCTGCTAGCATGGCATCTCTCCCTTCCTCTGACCGGTGTGAGATGTCACCCCAAAGTGCCAAGTTCAGATCCCTGAGCCACACCAGCCTGTGCTTCTCCTGTGTGTGCATCCGTGTGATCACGGCCATCCAGTGGCTATATAGAAAAGTGGGCAATCCATGGTTCCCAGGTCACTTTAATTTAAGTAAGTCTCTTAATGTTTCCTCTAGAAGTGTGTATTTTGTCAATACACTAAACTAAACAGAGAGACATTAGGATTTCTAACCTGATGTTTAAAAATAAGGTTTCATACAATATTTTACAATGTTGTACAAATGAAATAAATATAAAAACTTGTTTTAGGCACTGCATTAAATTGTTTTCCTCAGTGCATTTCTGTCATGCAGTCCCAGTAAGATTCTTTTCTGTCAAAATCACTTTCTCTGAGCATGCGAAGAGGTATTGCATATGTACCTGTATGTGTCATTCAAACCTGTCAAAAGTCATCTTCAATGTGAAACTCAATACAAAATATACAAGTATATTTTTATACAAGAAAAGAACAAAACTGGCCCTGGTTTCATTAAAAAGCCATCTCCATGTTTTTTCTTTCATCTTTCTATAAATCTCACTTCAGCAGAACTGAAAACATCATTCTCTTCTGATCAATTTTAATGTGCCTGCTTCTTTTTTCTGTGAAGAACTAAATAAATGCTAAAGAATTCAGTTCCTATTGACTTCAGAGGAGCCGGGCTTGTTCACTGCAGTGCTTTGTGTGCTTTGTTCCCGGCAGGTTGGACAGGCCGTCACTGTGAGAATGACATTAATGAGTGCCAGTCAGGGCCGTGTGACCAGGGGATGTGTATCCAGAAGCAGCCTGGTCATGGCTACACCTGCTTCTGTCGTCCTGGATTTGTGGTGAGATGTGTTTTCTTTTTTTCGTACCAGCTCTGTGATTAAGCAAATGCTGAAAACAATATGTTACTTTTCAGCTTTTGTTTTGTTTTTTTCTCTTGCTTTTTATCTTGCAAATCACAAAGCTCCCAGATGGGAAGGACTCTCCTGCCTCAGTACCTTCCTTAGCAGTCCTGTAACAGCTGGATCCTTCCAGATAATTGTTCAGGCCTCTGCACCTCAAGCTAATTTGTACCCTGATTAAGATGACTTGGGAGATGCAAACCGTACTTGAATCTTAATGCCTTCAGAAACAGAAAATGTATTCCACTGGCGACAGTACTCTTGAAAATAATGATTTAGCATTGTTTTTTTTTTCTTTAGGCTTCATAAAGATTCAACGTATTTTATAAACTCTTTCAATACAGTGTCAAAATAAATTAGAAGTGAAATTAGCAGATATACGCATATAAATATGTTGTTATTATTTTCATTATTAATATGTTGATATGTTGATTTTTAATATTAGGAATGCAAGAAAGACAAATATTTACTGCACATCTATACTTTCTTAATAGGGAAAGAACTGTGAACATAACTACAATGACTGTCTGATCCAGTCCTGCCCAGATGAGTATTATTGTGTGGATGGAATTAACAATGTCACCTGCATTCCCGCTATTACATCCACTCATAACGTGACTGGAATCACTCAGACAACCGATTGGAGCCCCCTTATCAATCCCACACCAGTGCTGCTGTCCTCAGCTCACTTAGAAGCAAGCTTACACAATGCATACCAAACAGAAGGTAAGATAAAAGACTTATCAAATGCACATTAATTAAACAATAAAGTTATTTTTTTCCTTGTGCAGTTTACGATTTCCTTCATTTTGGAAAATTACTATCAAAATGAAAGAAATGATCAAATGAAAATGCATACATTTATTTATCTTGTTGTTTCTTGTCTATTGATTTTCACCATAGAATATTACCATTACAAACATGTGAATCTTGGTCAAAATGACCATATTACTGGAACTACATGACACAACTGCTAAAAGACCCTGTATACTAGTTTCCAGTTTAGAAGCTATATAATAGCTACAGACACATTGTTGTGAAGTATGGAGCATCACCAGTAGGAAGTGAGAAACTATAGAATACCTTCATGATTATATTTAATACATGTGTTTAACTATGGTTAAAACCCCTATGATACCAGCCATACATTCCATATCTTCAGGATCTAACACTGCAGGGCAGGTCCAAACCTCAAGAAGGGACTTTTTTTTGCTTAGGCCATCCTTGAAATAGTCAATTTAAACCCTTCTTTACATGAAATATTTAATACAGGCCAATTCAAAAAGGTTTTGGGCAGCAACTAATTTAATGTTAAGAAATCCATTAATCTAGATTTTTCTCTTTGAAAGAGAAAAGGAGAAATATAAAAGCTTTTTCCTGTACATGAGCAAATGAGCAGATTTCAGATAGCTATGCTTCTATTCCTCCGTTTCCATTGGTGAAAGTTAATTTTCTATTCCACAATTCAACCACCCACCGATTTCTTATTTTAAAACAAAAGTATTTCTTCTTAGAGGTATGATTTCCTTTTAAATCCTTTGTGTGCATTTCAAATTACTTTATTTTAGCCAAAATGTGGATTCTATTCTCATCAAAACCCAATTTATCTACTTTGTTTAATTTCTTTATCATGCTGGTTTTTTTGCTGTTCCACACTTCAGAGCTCCTTGATTCAAGTGCCCTCACCTATCTTTTTGAAAAAAATCAGTACTGCCTTTGTCTGTCCAAATAACAAAGCTGCAGCGTTTAGCCACTGAATATTAACCCTGTCCACTTCATTGGACAGGCCTCACATCAGTCTCCACTTAGTCCCAGTGACACGTTTAGCCAATGTCCGCCTGGAATTTCCACCCCTTAAACATTGTTATATCTCTGCAGCAGAACATAGCAGGAGCCTGGTTCAGGTCTTACATTGAAGCTAACCCCCTTGGGTTCACACTTTTGAGTGTGAACAGTCACATTTCTTATATTTCTTAATGTGTCCACTCAGCAGACAAACCTATGGAAAAAAAACCCAAAAAACAGCAGGTGAAAATGTTGTTTTGGTCTTCAGAGGTCAGATTTTTCAACTATATGCCTGTAAAAAGGCCTGGGAATGATTTGAAAACCTTGTTCTAGGTGACTACTAGCTTGGATAAAAATCTGGGACAAATTGATCAATTAGAAAAAATTCTACATCATGTTTTGTGAAGACTGGACCTGGAATTAAATGTCACACCTATAATAAAAAATCATAAAAATATTGAAAATAATAAGAATAAAAACCATTGCAATTGCTATAAAAACCTTTAGACACTGCTAGAGAGCCTTTATCTGCTGTTATGCAATGAAAAAAAACTTCAGAGTTGCCTTCTGGTGTGAAAAAAAGGAGCACTGATAAGAAACTGATAAAAAACTGATTGATTACCCCTTCTGAGACAATGATTGACAGCTAAAAGGCAGGCGGAACACAGCCTGAGGCTTCTAGAGGAAGTCTTACCCCCTAAGGGCTCTGAATGGCTGAAAATACAATGAATGACGGTGCTTTTTACCAATCAGATCGCCTTATTTCTCGCGGTCCTGCTTCAAACATTTACTACTATTTACAACAGGCAATAACAGTCAATAGCTTATCCAGGTCTGGAGATAAGCAAGTCTGGGCTATTGTGGATATATATCATGCTTCAGAATAAGGTAAAAACATGGGATATATATATATTGCTGGTTTTTGCTTTTGCGGTCTTGTTTTGCTGGCTTATTGATTGCTTTATCGATGCATATTGGAAGTTTGGAAGTGCATCATCAGATAAAAAGTGACTTTGTGATCGATTGTCTTGGTTTTTAAAAAAAACACATTTTTTTAAAGCTCCGGTTCTCCTTTTTTGAATGATAACATGGTTTATGTGTTGGCCGGGTGTTTTATTGGGGGTCGTGCTAGTTCATTAATTTATTGGTTTATTGCACAATAGTGTCACAGCTGTGGAAACAAACATTATGGTTTTGTTGTGATGATATTGGAGAATACTTACATGTGAGAAAATTTGTGGAGTGGTTTGAAAAAAAAGTTGTTTATCTAGCGTAAACATTAAGTGGAGGCTGGGGAGACCGGCGTGGTCGTCGGCGACCACAATCCGGAATAAAAGGTTAACATTCCAGTCAACATTATTACCTAGAAATATTGTTTTGTCTAATTTTGACTCAAAATGTAAGTTTCCTGTAGAGTTTCAGTCCTTTTCAAATTATGCTATGTTTATAAGATTTAAAAAGGCCAGTTAAATATAAATATAACATCTAATAAATTTGAAAACATAAAACATAAACGTTTGAAATATAAACAACATCAGAACATATATTACAAGCATGTTGAGGTCAGTCAGCCCATCTAGTTTGTTTGGTTGCTAAATAGCTAATTGATCTGAGAGTCTCATCCAGGTGTTTCATGAAATAAGTCGGTGTATCAGCAGTTTTTCACTTCTGTACAAGCTTTGTGTACTAGTGCTTCCCGATCTTAGTTTTTAATAAACTTTCCTGTAAATTGTTAAGTTACATCCTGTGGTTGGTGTTTCACTATTAATTCAGAAAACAACGCATTGGGTTGACTGTCAGTGGCCTTGAAGATTTTGAATTTCAAGGCAGAAAATATTCAGTTACTTTAGTCTTTCAGAGCAGTACTGTTTATTCATTTTAAACTCTGGATGTGCTGTATCTGGTCCTCTTCTCTGAAGTATTTCCAAAACAATGTTGTGACGAGTTTGTACACAATATTCTGAATGTGGTTCTATTAGTGCATTTTATAATTTTAACATTACAGTACATCCATGACATCTCTTGTTTTAAATTGTTTTAATGCTTACAGTAGATGTATTAGTATGCAATTTGCCTTTTTTATTGTTTCACCATGTAGTTGTCAGATGCTGTAAAGCGGCTGGTTTGGACACTGTGCGAGGAGGTAGTACAGTAGGTCCTTTCCCAGAAGGGTTCCGTTAAGTACAAAAGTATCCAAGTCTGAAAAAAGACAAGCAAAGCCGTAGTCGAGTTGATATTATCTATGAATTTAACTCATTTACTAACTACAAAAATCTAGATTGTTCTTTTAAATTAGGAAGAGCTGTGGTCCTAATATGGATCCTTGGGATACTCCAGTAATTATATCACCTACTGTACATTTAAGTACTCACTACATATCTGTAAGAGTTTTATTAAGTAATTTTAAGAAAAAAACTTAGCCTTACTGGTTTGTAATTACTTGGATTGTGGGATTTGCCATTTCATTCATCTAATGGTAGTCTTTAAAACCCAGCTCCAGTGCATTCACATATAGAACTGGATTTTATAGCAGTTTTTACATAGTTAGACATAGTTTTTTATATTTATACAGTTTTTAAAGATATAGTTTAATTGTCTTCCAATATGCTACATGTTGCTCACATCACAGATCACAAACTTGAGGACCATTTGTTTGATATTGATATGATATATATTGGGAAGCCACCCCAGGAGAATCAACACATTTCTGTGCTAGCAGAATGTCAATCATTCAGTTTGTGCTGTGATTTTTTTTTAAGTAGGTCACCTATTTCCAATCTAAAGCTATATTCGGTGTCCAGCTAACAGGAGAAGCTAAATGCTACTCAAATGAGAGTCTGTAATTAATAATACCAGATCACAAAATTAGATGTCTTCCTTATAGAAGCTAAAAGATATATATATATACTGTACCTATAAATTACAGCTCTTAAGAGTTTGGGGTACATACTGTACCTGTCTTAGATAGCAACTACAAATAGACTGCCTATTAATGCACAGGATTGTGCAATTCGGTCCTAATTTACAAGGTGATTATGCCATTAATGAAGCAATTATTACACTAATGCTAATGTATAGACAAAAAACACTGCTGATATTTTAACACTTCAGAGAAATATAAACCAAAGCTAGAAAAAGATACAAGCTTGTGTGATCAACGGCTTAGATTTGATTGTCATGTCTCAGGCATTTCTCTACCGTAATCTAGACAGCAAAAGGAAGGTAAATCTACTTTACCAACAGATGAGACAGTTGACACAGGGCAACGTCATTGCATCCTGAGGACTGACATCATGATTTTACCCCACTTATCAAACTGTCATACCTGTTACACATAGTATAGTATATAACACACATAGTACACGTAGTAATCTATATAATGTGATTATCTGTTCTGTGATGAGGTTCGTTAGTATATGCAAGACATGTTATATACATTTTATAAGAAATGCACAATCAACAATCAGATTATTATTTAGCTTACCATTTTTAAACTTTGTATACATCTCCACCCCATTATTCTATTAAAAAATATTTTAAGCACACATCATTACAGAAATTACTAAATGTGCCAACAGTCCATTATTGTCTGGAGTGACTATCAGTTGTCAGTCACTCCATAATCTCTTCAGATACTTTAGATGCAGCTGATAACACAAAAAAACTTTGAAGACATAACTATTGAAGCATTGTACCAGCAACATTGAAATATATGTTGTTTGTTGTTTGTCAGTGCTAATGTCACAGAGTGAAAAAGAATGGCTGTGTGGGTGAGGGCACCAGGTGTTGAAGGTTGTATGAATGTGAATTACCTTGATGGTCCAGTGACACCTTAGTGATGATTAGCTGTGTGGGGTTCTGAACAAGTTTGACTGGACCCGTGATTGAAGTGCATCAGTACCCACACAGAGCTTTCCCCCTGGGGGAGGAGTTAGGAGACAGGGTTAAGAAGGCCTAAAAGGCCTCAGTGAGCACAAAACTGGGACCTTTGGAAGAAGGAAGATTAGTGGGACAGATTGTGGCAGTTGGACCCAGGAGAGGACTCAGACACCAGGGACTGGGAGCAGTGAAGGAAGACCCCAACATAGTCTTTCTCCCCCCTCTACACCAAACTGGACTTGGGGACAAACAGGGCAGAGGGGGAGACAGCAGAGACACATTGTCAGGGACGGCCAGGACTGGAGATGATACCTTAGGAACTTCACAGAGGACAAAATCGCAGGACTGGATTATTTTGGGATATTTGTTAGGTAACTGGTGTTCAGTGGTGTTCAATTGGCGCTTCTGGCTAGTCTGGAATGGTTGTCTTTTAGAGTTGTTTTTATTGTAATGAACTCTGTTTGAGTGGACTAGAAAATAAAATGGCTGTACAGTACTTCAGCCATACTGTCTGTGTGTCTGTTGCTGGATTGTGCGGACACTGGTGATTCTGGGAGATGAATAGAGCCTGTGACAGAACAGTAAGGGGCCCAGTGCCTTGTATAATCGCTAGGTGGTGTAGTCATGTAGAGGGAAGGAAAACTATAATTCTTGTTTGAGGGGTCAACTATCAGTGACATTAAGACATAATTTAGTTTTAATTCTATGTGATGTCCAATTCCCTAAGCACAGAGTAAGAATATTTGCTGCTGTTTTTATTTTTACATTTGCAAACATGAGGAAGCAAAAGTTTAGAAAATGAAAATGAGAAAGAAGAAATTTGAACTGAAAAATTAATCTGCAATATTAATAATAATAATAATATGAAGTATAATATACTAAGGATGCAGGGAGGAATACATTATGTTTAAAACATGATAGGTTACTATGACTATAACCATCTCAAGGTGCTTCAAAATAGTTTCAGTATTAAGAATCGACGCAATGCAGGTAAATACTATTTAATCACCACACCAAAGAAAAACAAAACTTTATACTTGTTAAATGAGAAGCCGAGCTACTTTGGTATACTAGCAGTAACTGTAATACAGTTATTCTGACATTTATTACAATATTAGCCTATAGACTTGGCATTATTCACAAGCCAGAATTGTATAATGTTTGCACATGGTCTGTCATGACAAATGCCCCTTATCGTTTTTTGCTGATCACTTTACCTTTGAGTTGTGAATTGTGGTTGATTTTGATGATGATGGTTCTGTTTTAGGAGTATTATCACATGCATGCTACAGTATGTCAAATGGCACTGTATACATGAAGTAAGAGAAGGGAAATAATATTTGAATTGATTGAGGAACTGGAATCTTTCTTCAAGCACACGATTCCACTGATTCAAATGATAATGTATTTTTGCAACCTTTTGAGCCTATTTGTCTTTGTTGCTCGAGTTAGATTTTTTTAGTCATGTCTCCTCACTTTTTGCCTCCATACATAGTCTTTTCTTTTCAGCCTTTATTCTTTTTGAAGTGGTTGGGGTTATTATTCCTCTGAAGTACTCTGTTCCTGTCGACCCAATTTCCCCCAGAAAAAAAAAACATCTGCAATTCTAAATCTTGTCACAAATCCAAGCAATATAATGCATTCTTTCATTCTCAGTTTCTCTTTTGTCCATTTTTGTTTGTCACTTTAAAATAATAGCCTTTATGGTGGCTAAACCCAGAGGTTTTTTATGAATTTCAGCAAAAGGCAGTGTAACATTAAAGGAAACTGTCATCATTTACATTATTACCTAGATAGTGAAATTGGAGCTTTGCATCATATTTGTGACCTTCCCTTGGTTATAATATTTTTAGTTACACATGGCTAAAAGTTGTGGAAAGTCAGTCATTGAAAGCAAGTATTGTCTGTTTCCTAGAGTTTTGTGCATTGTTTGTAGTTTTTAAGCAGTTTACTATTTTCAAAAACAGATCAGGTTTTGCGTATTTGTTTCTTTCAGGGATGCAACATCCCTAATACACAGAGATAAGAAAATTGAATGAGATTCAATAAAAAATGCAATTATGGTTGTATGTTTTCCATCTCTGAGTGACAGAGAGTCACCAAGAAACGGAGTTTGAACAGGGGTTTTAATTCCTAATTTAATTTGATTCAGAGTGCAATTTGATGTAAGGAATGTAATACTCTGGTGCGGAATAGCACCATTTGTCCTGTCTATAGCCATAGCTCAGAACATAAATAACGGAAGGATCTGCATTTACTCGACTCTCGAGATCTCTAAACCACACTTACACTTTCATTAGGAATGCAATTTACAGAGTTGTGTCTGTCCACTGTGTGAAGCCTGTTCTGCAATGATGAGGGAAAAAAGCAATCATTTTTGACAGATGACAGAATGTACTTTAGCTGTAGATTTAATTCAGAGTTAAAACAACTAATTTGTTTTCTTATAACAAGTTTTCACTCTTTGCAATCAGTTTTAAGGACTATAAACCTAATCTTTTCAAAACATTTGACAGGTTTGTTAATTAATTGCATTAATTCAGAAGTCCAAGCATCCCAAGGATGTGATAAAAGTACAGCAGATTCCAGTTATATACTGTATATACAATAGATATCACAATTGTCATTTTATTTCAGTAAAATGCAATGTGCTCCATTGCTGGTGAGTAATTTTTTTGAAAAAAGTTTTTTTGCATATTTTAATGATTAGCAGCTTTGGATGTTAATTTCAAACTCTTAATAGCATGTAAGCTGTGACATTCTACTTTGTATATTAACAAAGTTCGTCTGACTCTAAAAACAAGATTATGTAAATTGTGCTTTGGTGCAAAGTCCTTCATACATCTGGCACAAAGCTCCTTTGACCCAAGTCTGTTTATTTCTCTGAAAAAACATCACAATTACTGAAACATCACTTTACTATGCTGGACATCTAACTATGAATCAAATAGTAATATAGTTCTGAGTGACGGATTCACTGTGCCTGTGGCTTCTGACAGTTTACATCAACCCTCAGTGTTTGATGAGCGGAGGACAAGACCCATCCACCTCCTTTCTCAAGTTCAATGGATTTTTGAGCTGTATAGACCTCTCATTGCATTCAGTCTCCAGAGCGTTAATGCATATTAGTCTCTTATTTCTGCAAGTCAGGAGAGAAAGCAGTATGCTAATTTGACTTAAGTTCAATACTTATCCACATTAACCATGAGACAGAAACAAATTCCATTTAAAAAGAGTTTGTTTCAATATGTCTTCAGAATGTTATTTCTGAGGAGACACCAATTATTTTTATTGGGTACTGAGTGACACACTCCCTTATGCAGCTGATCTGAACGTATCCCTGGCAGGACAGCCTCAAGTGCTTTGCTCTGTACCGGGGGAAAGTCATCACAATCATTGTTTAAGCTTTCGATGGGCCTTTAGATGGAAATTTCTTGGAGTGGTACAGTATGTTCTCCATTCAAGACAAGTCTAAGTGGCTTATAAACAGTGATAGACAATGCAGTGCATACTGGCAAGGTTTTGCAATTAGTTTAGCATAAAAGCTCTTTTTGATCAAGTATTGATCCACATCTAATAGGGCAAACATTTAAGTAAAGTGCCTACTTGTCCAAACTGCAAACTCTTTCTGTAATGGGGAAAACAATTACTTTTTGTCATCAGTCATCAGGTGAGTGTCACGTGGCAGGAGGCAGCCGGAGGTCGGACCCTGTGCGTGGCTAACTCCGGTGGAGTCAGGTCGGGAGGTAGATCGAGTTCCAAAACAGCATGGTACCAAACGAGAGGCGAAGTCGTAGTCTTAAACGAAAGCGAGGAGTCGAAGCCAGAAGGGTTCCGAATCGATGGAGAACTAAAAACGAGAGGAGAAGTCCTGGTCAAGAGGATAGTACTGAGTCGGTAGCCAAAAGGTAGTACAGACAGTAGGAGAGACTAGAAACTAGTTTCGGAGCTTAGGGAGGAGACTTCGATAGTGAGAGAGGTAGAGGAGGAGAGTGAGGGTTTAAAGAGTGTTTGGTGTTAATTGGTGTCTGGGCGTTTAGAGTGACTAGAGCTCGTGGGAATGTGGGAGCGCTTGCATGCTCACGTGCAGTTTGTGACTGTGAGTCATCATTTAACTTTGTTCTTGTCAATATACTACTGATATATCACTGTACAGTATATAGGCCTGCTGTATTAAAACATGTTTACAGCTGCTCATCATTATAAAGTACTCTAGTGGTTTAAAATTAATTTCAGTTCCTAATGGAGTTTGTAGGTAACTGGGGCACATTGATTGGCAGAGTGGTTTGTTCAGTACTTCTTTTTTTGCTTTTATATATTGGAGTTTTTTCTGTATTGTTATTTTTATTTTGAACAACTGTATAATGTGAAGGGTTCATGCTCTTCTTACCACTAGAAATGTTTTGAAACATCATCTTAATGCAAACCTTTCAAAATGCATATCTTGTTTCGGTGAGTGTTACCATCTGCATTCAAAATGATTAGCACTGATGAGAACTATTCATCCAAAAAAACATTAATTATGTCATCGTGGTAATGAGTCAGATAAAAATAAATTAGTTCATAAGAGTGCAGTTTCAGATGAGAATGATTGTTAAGCTCATGCATCTTAAAAACATTATTTTGTTTTGTAATTATTTTACAAATATCACATTCAAATTTTATTCTTGAAATCAACAGCCATTGAGATCAGCAACAGAAAAAAAATATTACCTTTTTTTCTATGAGTGGCATGCACTCTGGTCTGATTCTTGTTAATGGATCACTCGCAAAATCAGAAATCAATAATTGTACTGTAACTTATTGGTCTGTACTTACTCAACATTATTCACACCAGAGTCATCTCTAACGTAGGCAACTCAGGATGGTTTAACTGAGTTTCATTCATAGATAAGTTGTAAATAATCAATATGTTCCTTGACAATCTGTCAATAGCAAAAATAATGTTTTGCATTCATTGTCTGTGTGACTGAACCCTGATGTTCTTGTACTGTAACTCGGTATCCACTTGAAGAAAGTTTACTTTCTCCATATTGACTTCAAGATCTGATGACAACTAAGGTTGTGTCTCCATATTTACAGAATTAAGATTTGGTACAAAGATTCACAAAATCACAGAAGAAATCTCTAATTTTCATAAGAAAAAAATCTTTACATTGTCGTGATGAAAGAATATGCTGTTTTACAGCTATTTTCAGTGAGAATGTCCTGTCCTTGCTCCAGGACTTATAGTACGAACACAATACAAGCTTAAAAGCTTTTTGTGCTTTATATACAGGTACTTGCGTTATTCTTCATTCTGCATTGTGTGCTTATGGCTTCCCCTGGGAATGTGTTGTAGTCTATATGTCCTATGCATAATATTTTTTATATCAAGTGTAAGACAAAAGGATTGGTTTCTGAATGTTTTTTTTATTACAGGCTTCATGCATTCTCTTAGCAGAATTAGCTCCCTACAACAGGGACCTCAATATTGCAGACAAAGCCATTTCCTGGCAAGTGTTTGAGAATTTGTAAATTCTATCTAAAAAAATCCTGTCAAATGTTCTACCTAAAAGTTAGGTGATACAGAGTAACACAACCAGTAAGTGTCCTTGCTTGAACAGAGCTAATCCTCTGTGATACAGTAATCAAAGGTCTGAGTCTGGATGGGTAAACCAGAATGGTTATTTTTTAATTAGATTTGGTGGGGGAAAAAAAGTGTTCATCTCAACTTTACTATCAGATGTTAATATCAGGATTTCAAAACACTGACATTACCTACCAAATAAATGACAATTTACAAGTTAAAAATAGTAATAATCACACTTCTTTAGCACTTTTCTGGACACTCCACTCAAAGTAATTTCCAGGTAATGGGGACTCCCCTCCACCACCACCACCAGTGCTCCAGAACGCTCACCACACATCAGCTATCAGTGGGGAGGAGAGCAGAGTGATGAAGACAATTCATAAATGGGATAAAAATTATGATCAATTAGAAAATCATTACCATTATGAAATGTAAATGAAAAGGCTGGTCTAATTGGTTCAAATTGCTGTCATTCAATGTGTTTCCAATTGCCTCTGTAAGCTGACTCGGAAAAGAAAAAAAAACAAAGGCTCTGCTTTGCTTCCGTTACAATTTTTATTCAGTCCAGTTTGTCTCAAATGTCTATGCAAGCTAGTAGACACATAGGTCAGGACTACAAGAATTTTCAGCTGTTTTTCGGGGCCACAACTTGATAAATTGATCTTTGAAGACAGAAAAAAAACAAGTTATTGTTTTTTTCCTAGGTATTTCTGTCTTGTGAGTGGACACAGTAAAACATATAAGAAATCAGATGGGGTTAGCATGAGTTTAAGCCCGAAGTAAGTCTCCACTGTCTGTATGTCCAGAGATATCGCAAATGTTTGAAGGGACATCCCTCCCGGTGAAAATTGCCTCTCAGGTCTGAGGTACTATTCTAAATTCGAGAACTATCTAAGATCCTATTACAATAAACTCGCAACTTCTGCTTTAAGCAGTCAGCTTCATTAATAAAAATGTCAAGCACTCCTGCAAGAGATAGTAAGTGAGCCTATACAGTCATTTAATTTACTTTTATTTACTGTTTTTATACTTATATTTAATATCTTGAATTCCTGTAAGAGGTTAGTAGGAGATTTTAATATGGATTATACAGTAAATTTTGACTGTACTTGAATTTGACTTTACACGCTACTCAAAATCCCTAGCCCCCACATAAATGATGAGTAGACTGTATTAGATATCATAGACTAATGGTTTGACTATGGAGTCAAAACCTAGTGGCGCCCCTGCATCCACAGGACTTGAGTTGAAAACCTCTCCTTGGCTCTGACTAGTGATGTAACTGATGAATTCCAGATATCATTAAATCACTGACAGACCTCATTCAGTATGCAGTCAACTTCTATGCACAATGCATAGAAAGATTTAAGCTCTTGGTAGATGGAGCATGACACCATAAGCCGGAAGCCACATGCACAGCAAAACCAAGGCAAAATATCTACAGTCTACTGTATTACTGGCCTGCCAGAGGGAATTGGAGACATTGGTCTCAGCTCACAAACTGTACGTGCCTTCGGTAGTCTCAGTCCCTGCACCTCTCCAGAGATCAAGGCCTATAATCATCTGCTTTCATGGTTGTCAGACAAAGGGACATTTGTGGGCATAGGGGAAGATATTTGTTAAACTGTAATGGAAGACAATACTTCAAAACACACCCTCTCCCTTATATCCCATGCTGAAAGTGGTTCAACAAAATGTGGTGGCTTGCATTTACATGGAAAATAACACACTCAACTTTTAGAATTAACAGTGATTTGAATTGCTTGTAGTGATAACACTTGTCACTGTAGTCTTTCTGTTGTTGGCTTGCTAATACATTTACCTCCTTTTATATATTATTGATCAGTTTTGTGATATAGTAACATAAGAACATTATCTGAATACCTTTTGTGACGGTATAAAGATATACAGTAGATTATATATATTTCTATGTTGCACATTTCCTTTTGTTCACTTCCAGGTGTGAATCTCAAATAAAATCATTTCTACCATCTACAAAAACTTTCAAAACTCAGTTTTTTTTATTTTTTTCCCTTTTTTGTTTGATAGTTCTTTGTAATTGTTTTTGTACCTGTGTACTACAAACAAAATCTGAAGATGTGGCCCTACAATTAACAAGGATAATCATGGAAAGAAGATATTGCCAGTAGTGCTGGGCGATATGGGCAAAAACATTATCACGATAAAAATTTTCATATCAGTCGATATCGATAATTATCACGATAAATGTCAAATCATTATTTCTTTCAAGTTTAAAGGCAGATTTTTTATCCTGAGTGAAAGTTGAAGAAACCAGACAGTTAATTGGTAAATTAAACAACTCTTTATTTTAAGAACACAACACTTGCCAAACAGCAGAAACATTAAACAAATCTGAGGTAGAGAGTATTCAAGTCTTTTTTTATGTCACTGCAGTGTGATAAAACACACATAGAAGAAGGCTCAGACAGACTGCAAAGTTTAAAGTGCTCTGTTTTATGTCTGATCGTAAAAAGCGAAAATATTTCCAAATTACCGAAGTTGAATGACCTTTTCTGTCGACGATATCATCGTCCTTCGAGCTGGTCGTTGGCAGCACTACATTTGCTTCAGTGTCGCTCATTTCTCCACTCTAACTACAATCCTTTCAGCCACCACCGTGTGGGTAAACAACACCACGTTAGCTGCCCGGTCTGCAACACGCACCCACACTCGCGCAGTATTTTGTGCGCATACACATATCATGCGCAAAGCATAAACATACATCGAACATTTATCAAATTTTTGTTAAAATTATATCAAGGAAAATTATATTGCGATAATTATCATTATCGAATTATCGCCAAGCACTAATTGACAGTACTGTGATTTCGCTCTCATTCTTAATACAGTTTAGTTGGCCAGTTGTGCCCATCTTGGCATTGATCCTGCCAATGTGTTTTTGTTCTTTAAAAGATGTTTCAGATCATTTATCTTTCTTTTCCAGAAGCTCATTTCTTAGAATAATAAGGTCTTGAGTGGAGAATTTCAGCTTTCTTTATCTTTTCATCATAATAATTTGAATCCTATGGGCTATTACCACAGTCCACACTTTACCATCAGCTGCATCATCAGACTTGGACATTAATTTGTCTACTAAATTTTATGGGTTACCTGGACATTTCAGTCATTCTCCATCACTTTTAATATGCCAGTATGACATGACCATTACATTATTCATACTGATGGTGGTTTAATAAATGAGGAAGAAAAAAAACGTCACTGTGTTTTAACAAGGTGCTGTGGACATACTGTCTATTTCTATGAATATCCCAAGATCTACTTTTCCAGACCTCAACACAGACCAATGACTGGAGAGAATATCATATCATGGCTCTTCAAGAACTGAATCAATTTTGCCCTATTTAATCCAGTACTGTCTGTCTTTCAGGGGAGAAACTCATCTTTAAAAAAAAAAAGTTTTTTTTTCAAAGCATAAACCTTCTATAAAAATGAAGTGCTTCTGTTCCTGGAGGCCAGAACTGCTACATTCTCGGCCTCCACATGCAGCTAAGAAGGGTTAGCAGCTTGTTTTTAACCTATTTCTCTTACAGACAGGTTTTCTGAAAGACAGACGTTATGGCTGTGATCTGCTGTTTAATTTTAAGCTTTTTTCTCTTTGGTTTCGGTTTCTCAAAGCGTCTTCTCACCCATTCCTCCTTACACAGAGGCTTCTGCTGTCTACTCCTCTTCTGGTTCGCTAGTTGGCTTATATAGGCTGATTGCCTGGCAGCCGGCAGCTCTGGTTGGACATTTTGGTCTGGGGGAACGTGTAAAACAGTGCTGTAATTTAGAAAGAAATCCCACCTTCCCCCTGGCAGCATTACAGTATGTAGAATTTGATTCATGTGCTCCGTACAGGAATAGACATTTGTTCTGCAGGTCATCTTAAAATAATTTGATTGTAAATAATTTAATTACAATTGTGTGTGCTTGGGTTCTGTATACATACACAAGAGTTGTTCTCTCTTAAATTTGACATTTATGGTAACACAAGAGATTGATTGGGGCTGTACTCAGATTATAAAAACCTTTTGAGAATGACTGAATTCATTACAAAATGGGAAAATTTTGTGTGTTCTTATTTGTTGTCTGAAAGTGGCCTTTCAGTAAAAGTATAAAACTCATTTAAATACTTCACTTTTCTGTGCTGTGACTTCTTGCATCCATCCATCCATCCATCCATCCATCCATCTTCTAGCCAATTCAGGGCTGTGGGGGAGCTGGACTCTGTGCTGGCAAGGAAGGGATGCAAGGCAGGATACGCCCTGGACAGGACACCAGTCCTTCACAGGACAGGCACAGAGACACAAACACAGAAACACACACTCACTTTAGTGCCCGTTATCCCAGAAACCAACCATCAGAATGTCTTTGGACTGAGGGAGAAAACGTGAGCACACAGCGAGAACACAAACATGGGAAGAACATACAAATCCATGTTGACAGCAGCCTACAGATGTAGCCATTTAAAGTGCACGGTACAAACCCGTACCGGGGGCAACTCACTACGTCACACCACGTCATAACGCGTCATACCGCGGTACGTGATTGGCTGGCCAAAATGACCGACAGGGGCACTCATGGTGCGTTGGTCGGTCATGGAAAGATTTAATCATTTAATGTGGTTTGCTTCTTTATTTGACATAACTTAGCTCTTATATTACTCCTTTTCTTTTGATTCTACTGTATTAAACCTTCTGGATATGACCTTAATCTAACCAAAAGTAAACTATTCTTAGTGCTGTTTTCATACAGTGTTTGTTTGGGACTTCTCTATTTAAAATTACATATAACAAATTTTTATATTTTAGGTTGGTGCTATGGTCTTATACCAGCCTCTTTAATTCTTCTTTTTAAAATGCTATGTGTAAACAGCAAAATTGATGTGATTCAGAGAATACCTGAAGCACAACATGTGGAATCACACTATATATATACCACATTGAAAATATAGCTGTACAAGCATACATTATCTTTAAAATATATAGCTTTATATGTGATTTTCAAGGGCTGTGAAGACCAGTACTGCATTCTTACTTTCAGTTCTGTATTCTGTACAAACCTTTAAATCTGGATTTAAGTAGTAAATAAACACAGACATCTTGTGGTATAGACTGTTTCAAGCACTGGGTCAACATTAACAACATAAGGAGTGAATAATCGGGCATAATGCCTAGGAGAACTGGTAATCATAAAAATGCTAGATATTCTCAGAAAACATTCTGTATTCTGAAGTAAGGTCATTTATGTGAACCTTATGGCCAGTGTGATAGTGCTAAACCCAATTCAGTGGAAGCTGATGGAAACTTAAAATCCTTTTGCTGTTGGAGGAAAGCTCATGGAAGATAAGCCACAATTCTGCGACCTTTACTCAAATGATCAACATGCTGTGGCAAGACCTGTTATCTAAGACTGCCAAGTGTGACAGAGATGAAATGCCATAAGCTGTGCTCCTTGAAATCAAATTGTTTAAAAGAATGGACGAGATTGCCAGATGTGCACAACGTTGAGGTCTTAACACCACTGTCACTTCTCTGACACTGCACATCTTCTAGTCAGTGAATGTCTGTCAACTGAGTCATTTTGACTGAGTCAATTACAAATGCAAGCTCTTCTTTGGGGAATTTGAGATGCAATTGTTGCAAATAAATAATAAGAAACCATTTAAATGCTACATGTTAAGAACACTTTGAACTGTATTTTATATTTCTTTCTTTGTTCATTAACGTACAGGTAGTAGATAAAAATGGAAACACCTGGGTAAATGAAAAGCACCAACTTAATTGAAAGCAATGGCTTCCCCTCAGCAGATCAGTTGACTGCAAATTTAATCCAGCCAGGGGATCAATAAGCCAGTTTAATCAAATACATTCCATGAAAAACTCCACAGAGCAGGGTATAATAGTCGGATTGCAGTGCTCAAACCATTCATCACACATGGCAAAATATGAGTCCAGTGGTGTAAAGAACACAGACAATGGACTATTGAGCACATGTACAGTCTAAAGAACTTTACATCCCGAGGTACTGTAGTTCTGCAATATTGTATGGGACATTTTGGAATGACCCCCAAAACAGTGTTTTCACCTCCATCAACCAGGCATGAGATGATTGACTTTTTCATTGAAGAATACGGCATCCCTCCTACAGGATTCTAGACACTGAATACTCTATACCACAGTGCATACAGTACATGTGGAGCTGACCACACATTGTGGCCCTGTCAAGTGATTTTAAATTTTTGTGTTTCTGTTTTTGTCCACTAACTGCAGAACAGTTATGTATTTTTCATGTGATAGCAATAACCTGAAAAATGCATTAAAATGGAAAGATATAAAAAGGAAATATCACTATATGGTTGGTCTAAGCTGCAAGCTTTTCCAATGCAAGCATATTCCTGTTGTACTGAAGGGGTTTATTTAAATTCAGTGGCCTAATTTTTAAAGTTCTCTCCTTTTTCTACCTGTTTTATTTCTTGTCAAGGAACGACTTTTAGATGGTCTCGATCCATTTCACGTTTCTTTTGAGAACAAAATGCATGTGGTTTTTGGCCCTTATTTTTCCTGTACGATGGCCAAGGACAAACTGGTCACATTACATAGAGTATTCAAGGCCTTTTGTCCCATACATATCATCAGTGGCCTGCCGTTACATAAGAATGCCAGAAAAGATTCCAATTTTTTGTTTTTTTTGATGGTGTGTTTTTGTTCAGCCAATAATACAGTTGCTAAGATCAAGAGAAATCTGAATGGAGTGCTTTGGGTGTTGCTTTGAACAGGAAGATACTTTATCAATAACCTAATCTATACTCGATATGAAATGTTTTTCTTAAACAATGCCTCCCCTTAAGATCCCCAAAGACAGATGATGTAAAAAGTTAGCTTTCCGTCTAGGAGTATTTTAACTGGGACTAAGAGTCTTTTATTGTAGTGTTTGCATTTATCTCCTGTAGCTTGGATCACTCTTTGGAATAACAGTGTTTATGTTATACATTATCACATTCTGTGTGCTTTTTCAACAGCTTTGGTCAGAAATAGTAAATATATCCGGTAGAAAGTGGCACCTGTCTCCCTTGATTGAAAGCTTTAGAATGGTGCTGTGCACTTGTTGCTTAAGAAGTAATTGCCACAGTTTTCACAGTTTGAATTCTTGTAGACCCAAGTGAGAAAGACTTTTTCTGTTCTTCAGCAATGGCATATGTCTCTGTAGTGATTTAGAAAGGTGCTGCTTAAAATGAAATTGTCATGGTGACTAAAAAAGTGATAATTTCTTATTTTTATAACTTCTCTGGAACATGTGCTTGGTATAAATGTTGAAAATTGATTTTTTTTTTGATAATGCAAATGTGTTGTTTCAAGACGTTATGTGACACTTAAATGAGGTTCCACATATAAAACAAGTTTCTATATTTTCTTTTTTCTTTTCATTGTGAAATACTGTATACTTGTGAAATACTGTATGTATAGAGAGACAGGGAGCAAGATACATACAGTATATATATTATACAATTATGTGATACATATGCTTGATATACATATGTACATAATATACATATAAAATATATACATAAACGCATATGCTATATGTGCTTTTGTTTTTAAAAATAAAAGTTCAACTACATTCCAATGTGATAATGCATTGAATAAATGGAAAATTGTGATTTATTTAAAAAGGTTTCATTTATTCAGAAGATCACTCATATGGGAACAGAATTTGCCCAAAACCCAGTCACCATATCAAAATCAGATGGTTTTATTCTTGTGCATAAAAGGGTGAAAATAATAGCAGTGACAGACAGGAGCTTTACAAAGCATAGTGGTGAATAAGTTTTCATTAGAATCTCAATAGCAGCACCACGTCTTACCCTGATGCAGAACACACACCTTAAGAGAGGGAAAACAAAAGGCACAATACTGCATCCCATGGAGTGTGTCTTGTATATCGTACAGACAACAGAAATCTCTGTAGTTAAAAATTAAAACAAGGAACAAAATAGAAATAACATTAAGTGACACAGACGAAACAGCAGTTGGGGCATTCAAGAGAGACAATTGAGTCACTCAGGCACTGATGGATAATAAACAGTGTTTATTAAATAGTGTTTCAAAGGAAGGTTGTCAACACTTTAATCTCTTACTGCATACATTCCTGCATGGATACTCACATATACATATAAATTATATATACACCAGTGTGTTTCAAATGAAACAGAAAGACTCCCAGTCCCTACCACTATTTTATATAGCCTTTGCACAAATCACTATGGTAACACAACAAATTATAAGCATAGTCAAATCATGAAAGATTTCTGAATTAAAAGATGATGAAATTAATAATAATAATTTCAGGTGAAACATCCTTATGTAATCTATTGTTACCATTATGATAGTTTTTTTTCTTCTAGGTTTCCTCAGAAAATCATTTTACATTTACTGCAGCCTGTAGTTGCTGATCACTATATACAAATTCTAATAAAAACACTCTAAGCATGGAGAGAACTACTCTTGAAAATCCGTTAGAATAAAAAGATCAACTTTCAGTCTTACACTAGCAGCAGGTGAAAAATTTACTAAACCACTTCAGTTATTTCAAAACCTGATAAGAGAAGCAAATCATGAATTGATTTAAATACAAGTGACAGGTCTTGAATACTTCATAATAGCTCAACATGATGTCTTCCATTACTTTGAATTGATCTTTTTTGAAAGTCATATTTTTACATAGTGAAGTGCTGAAGCTATTTAAGTTTAAACTTAAGTTGTTTTTTACTTTACCCATGTCTGAACACAAAAAAAAGATCAGTTACAGAATTTAAGGATATCCATTAATCTTAATCAATCTCTGTTTAAGCAAGTATCTACTGTATGTTATAACACAATCCAAATTGATTCAGTATGAACAAAGAAGATTGTTTTTTACTTGCATAGATGAATTATGATGATAGTTTTTAGTACATATTGACAAGAATGCAAAGATGTTACCGAGTTGTTTTTTTTTATCAAATCATGCACTGATATTAATCACATTCCATGTGAGCCAGATGGGACAAAATTCATCTTCAAAATGCAATATTATGTGACCCTGGCACATCTTAAACTTTAGAACACATTACAATTATGCAAGTTATATCATTACAAATGAATACAAGAATTTTTCATTTTTACACTTAAAAAGTCTGTCTAATAATCTAGATTTTCATTTTTTATGTAACAGACATATAAACACAGCATAGAGTGGACCCCCTTGGACTCATAATGCACATGCCGTAGCTTAAAGACACTTCTGCAGCTGCTGCGATTTTAACCTTGAGATACACTGAAGTACTTGACCCACTGCACCCAGATGTATAAGTATGTAAGGTACCAGTATGGTTGGGGGTTATCCCTTTGAGGGACATACAGTATGTCCAATCCTCTCTGGGAGTCACGTCTCCTTAGTGCTAGCAACCATTTATGCTAAAAAATAAAAAGACCCTGTGCAGGGCTCACGTAGGCGATTTCCCAGCGCTGTTGTGGGAAGTCCTGATAGAAAAAGGTTACAAAAAACCGCAAGTCCTAATATTCAAAAACCAACGGGCAGGCGAAAGTCAAAACCAGGGTGGGACAATTCAACCGAGACAACACATCCAAATCGCAAAGGCAGAACCGAGGTCAGAAACTAGGGGAGTCCAGGAAGCAACGCCGAGATCACACTGTTAGAGGAAGGGGGTGCGCGCACTAGGGAGCTCCGAGGAGGACCCGAATTCGGGAGCGAGGGTGAGGAAAAGGAGGAGGGTTAAAGTAGGGACGGGAGTGAACGGCGAGGGAAGATGAGTTGCGGCGTGAACGTCTGTTTAGGTGCGTGCGCGTGGGAATGTGACGGCGTTTGTGGGCGCGTGGGGAACGCGTGACACATGTTGCACAAAGCAGAATGAACTCTGGCCTCTTGAGATTGAATGACTCGGGTGTGGAGTTTACCTTTACCTTTTACTTTCATACAGTACACGAGATATACACATACACATGGAAAAAAAATTGTCAACAGCTGGCTAAAGTGAGTTTGTGAATTGTCAACAAAAGTTTTTTGCCTTTTGTTTAAATTTACCTATACTACCTTAGACAATTACGTCACCACTTCACTTGCTTATTTGAGCTTTTTATCTTGTACATCCTAAAATGTTTGGGGTGTTAAGGCATTCGTTTATTTTCCTTTTTCTGTCAAAGTGACTAAAGGGCAGCTTGGAGAAGAATAACTGGGCAGTGTTTTTTTCTAGCACTCTGCAGATCATGTTCTATCATACAGTATGCCCCTTACATTGTGTTGGAAATGTTTATCACGTTTGAAACTTCACAAAGCTTCTAGTTATGAGTAGAGTTAAAAAAGCTCTAGCTCTATGGCATCATAAGTTTTAGAGTTTCATATCTCTGTTAAGGGGAGCTATGATGTTAATACTGTTACTGCTGCTAAAGTAGAAAAAATGTGATTCACAGATGGACAATTTAGTAAATACTGTACCTGTATATAGTACATAATTATGTTTGATGTTTTAGTCTATAGCTAGAACAAGCCTTCATTGATTCCTTTAATTCCTTAATTCCCATGTTGTTCTGACTTCTACTGATAATAACCTTATCTTATATAACCCATAAAACATGAAAATGTCTTCTTTTATTAAGAAAGTGCCAAAATAAAACACAAGCAGTGTCCCTGGCTCATATTGTCTGATTTATAGATCAAGGACAAAGGGCCAATTTAGATGTAATTTCCTTCTGACTAGAGAATCAATGATACTAAATCTTAACCTATTGCTAAAAAAATTAATCAAATCAAATGGACTAAAATGAAATGTTTCAGTCAAATGGAAAAAATAGAGTAGTTGTGTTAAAAACACAAAATAAGAAGAAAGCAAGTAAATAAGTTTATATAGGCTGCCCTACCACAAAATTAGAGAATGCCAGAAATATAATTTTTGGTCAATGAAAGACAGCTGCATTGATGGTAAAAAAAAGTGTCAGAGCATCAGGGCTGCTTGTGATAATGGTTTAAACTAGTGATCTCTCTCAAAAACTCCAAAGATAGAAAGCCTCACTCTTCCACGCACAGGCAAAATTATCACACACAAGACAGCTCTGTGATATGCCAAGAGGCTTTTGGAAAACTGCTAGCCAAAACACAGAACTTAGCCATCAAGTACATATAGCTCACATACAAATGAAAGCAGCACTGGAATATTCTTTTAAATTAAACTTGTATGTATAGTATAAATTATTTTATTATTCTACCGTATTCCTCCGTAAAGTTATATTAAATACTGTACATACAGTATGATTAACAGGGAAATCTTATATTGTATAGAGTGGCTGCATCTGTAGAAACAAAAATACTTAATGTGTTTTGTATGTCTATACAAACATGATAAAATATTTTTGTTTAATGTTCTAGCGATTTGGACAGCATGGTAGTGTTACGTCCTCACAGTATTTGGGATCTTTGATTCTGGCCTGTGATACTTGTCTGTAGCTTCCAGAAGGGTGCTGCAGGGAAATCAGGGAGACTGATGAGATCAGGAACACTCGTATACAGTATATTTCACAAACTCGGTGTCTCTGAGTATTTAATGCGTAACTAACATGAAATGAGCTCCTTTTGGCATTGATTGCAGACTTCCTGAACAAATAAAAATCTGTTACGTTAATTTCTTATAAAGTATTTATTGTATTTTATTAAAAATATGATATCACAATGATAAGCACAGTGGTCTTTAAAATAAAATTAAAACATGTTTGATGTCAGATAATCTGTTTACAAACACGTAATATAATAGTATCATAGGGCTAAATTAATATTTTTGTCTGGTAAGCTACTTATGTAAAACTAATTCATTTATCTCAACAGGAATAAAAATGCTATAAATTTCATTTCAAAATCTAACTGAGGCAACTGATTCCAGCACCATTAAAGCTAATATTGAACATCCCTATACAAGATTGTTAGCAATGCAAGAGGAAAGACTAGCTGCTGTGCCACTTTAATAATTTGTTCTGAAATTGTAGCTGACAGCTAAGGTGGGTTCACTGTGTTGCACAGATCATTATAAGGTTTTCAGTTACCCAGAGGCAGATTGGAGAACTGTAGATGAAAAGAAACTTATTCGCTCAGAACGTTCAATTGCCTCTCTGAGGTTTTGGGATTTGTCTCTCAGTACCTTGGAAAATGAGAATCTAAATGTATGAAATTGGGTGTTTACTAGCTAGCTGGGCTGAAGACGTTTCCTGCACTGTGTTGCAAATATATGTGTATTGTTTTGGAAACCTGATGATATAAAAATTAATACTCCATTTGCACAGTTCATATACACAGAGATAGACCCAGGCATATGATTGTTTTTTAAAAAAATACTCTTTCCCTCTTTCAAAACTAAGCAAGCCCTAAAGAATCAAAGTTTTTTTTTATAATTAATTATTTCTTATATAATGTTCAAAATTATTTTTTTAATTAAAAAAGTAATCATAATATACTGTAGGTTATGTATAACATGCTCTAAGATCTGCATCATAAAAAATATACTAGCAACCAGAAGCAATTTCTTTATGATCAGAGCATTTCTGCTGATAGCTTTTGTTTCTACATGGGACTATTACTTAGGCTTAGCTGAAAACGAACACTTTTGTGCTGGTACAACACAAAATAAAGAGACTTGCAGGATACTACAGAAGAGCATATGGTCATTTTTAAATGTTCATTGACAACAATGTCTAACGAAAAATGGGTGCTAAAAGATTTCTGTTGTGTTATATACAGTATATCTACAACCTTGTTTGCTGTTTCCTGTTTAAAATATAAAGCACGTTATAGAACAAAAAAAATGATCTGCTACTGTATAAATATTAAGACACAGCCACTCCAGAGGACGGAAGTGTAGTCAACTATTGACTGTTCGGTATCTTAGATCATAGTGTTTGGTGCTTAAAGTATAAAGCAAAAAGCATGAAAGATTCTGGGTGATTCCACTTAAATTAAATGTATTAAAACAATGACGTTCTTTCACACAATCTTGTCTTTGTAATAATTTGGATAGTTTTTATTCTTTCCCATTATTTCTCTTTTTGAGCTTTCAGCATGTGTTAACAATAAGGATCACAAACTGTAATACTTCAGATTGAAAGGAAGTGTTACCTGAACCATGTTCATGTAGAAAATCAGCTATGCGCTAAACTTCAGTGATGAAGAACAGGTGTTGTATTTGGAGAGTTTTGTTAGGGAGAATCCCGTCATTGTACTTCATGTACTTGCAACTAGATAGAAGAATTTGGACTGAAAATCTGACACTGCAGTTACTGTAAATTTTGTCTCATAAAATTATTTTTAAATATAAGACCCGCCTTAAAAGTAGTATGAAGTTGGTAAAAATAGCTACTGTAAACACTAAATACCTTAAAGGGAAGTTGAACCCATTACAAAGTGTGCTTTTTCAGGAGTATACATGTTTAAAATACCTATCTGTATTTTTGTCCTCCTGTCTTATCCCATGTGCTCTATCCCAAAGTGCACCTGACAGAGATCATGGCAATTCACTAGCTCAGTCAAATTCTCATTCTGATGAAACAAGCCAATGAATATAAAGAGATAGTGTACTTAATATTTTAGTGTTTGGCATTAACTTCCAGCTGAGAAAATGACAACTCTGTCTGTAGGAATAGAATATAATTCTTCAGTGCCACACAACAATAGTTGGGAATTTGCTTTCAATACAGCATGAGAACACTGATGGAGCAGACATACAACACATGCAATATTAAAAAAGAACAGGTAAAGATTTATTCCATGCTGAAAGGAAAAGAAAGGAGACACAGCCTTCTTCAGGTGTGAGGGAAAGAGGGAAACCAGCAGCTAATAAAGCATGGGAGAACAAAAGACAGGGTAATTAAGAAGAGGCAGGGAGAAGGGGAGAAAGAGTATCGACACTCAGGGAGAACTGGAACAGAGATGTGAAGCTAAAACCTGCAAATGAATAGAGAAGATTAAAAGGAGATGAGTCTGTCATCCTAGTTTCAGGATAATTTTGGTTTCAGATGCCTCTCTGTAATAGGAGTTCCAAAACCCCTCTGTGAGGATGCAGATCGAGAGATCAGTATGATCATGGTTGTTGGTGGTGAAATGGGAAACTATGGGTTTAGAGAGATCTTTGATCTTCACAGTCCTGACATGTTCCCTGAAATGGTCTCCCAGTCTCCTACCAATGTAAATAGCAAGAGATGCAGTAAATGAGGTTGCTAGAAATACATGATGTCGCCTGGGTTATCTGGAATTGTCCAGAGGGGCCTTTAATGTGTGTGGCATTGGATTTGTCTGGTGTGGATAATTGCTGTGGCGGTCAAGGGAGTAGTGAACAAGAAGGTTGCACAGATTAGGTGGTCAGCGATAAGATGGTGGGGCGGTCAGGAAAGAGGGGTCATCTTGTAAGATTGGGAAGTTGTCATTAATGATCTTGTGGATAGAAAGTATGTTAGGGTGGTAGGGAAGCACCAATGGAATGCAGTTGTGCATCTCCGGGTTCCTAATTGGGTTGATCTAGCCAAGGGCTCTTTTTGGCTCAGGAGAAGAATCTTTCAATAACATGGGTAGGGTATCACCAGTGAATGAAAAAAGAGTGCATTTTGAGGGCTTGGTTATGGACGTTCAGATTGTCACTGCAAAGTCGTCAAAGCCTGATAAACTGTGAAAAAGGGAGAGAGTTTTTTTGGTACTGTATGTGTGGAGCAGAAGAATGGTTAATGGATAAGTTTATGTCCAGAAATGAAACAGTAGTGGAAGATATTTTAACTGTATATTTGAGGGATGGGTGAAAGCTGGTGAACTGATGCAGGAAATGTTCTAGCTGATCGTTAGAGCATGTGGTGTCACCAACACAGTCATCGATGTATCACCTTTATTCTGTAGAAAAATTTAGTATTCTTCTAACCAGCCGACAATAATATTCTCATAGCTGCATCCCATCCATAAAATGCATAATGCATAAAATGTTTATGAAGAAGGTGGAATACTGTGTGTACGTTGTATTTTTCTTAAATTTAACTACCATCTACTGTATGTACATTAGCTATATAATACTTCTGAGACCATATACTTTAAAGTCACAACAGTACAGTATGTATGAAATATATTTTTCACAATCAAAATTTAAAGTTAAATTATCTTGATTACTCATTGTTAGAATTTGCATTAAGGCACAATATAGATTATTCTCAATGCGGATGTAAGCCTGAAAGAAGCACATGGGTTCACAACAAGCCACAGTAGAATAATAAACTATTTTTCAAATATGGAACTAAGTAATGTTGTTTTTGTAAAATAGCCCTACTCTCTTTTTTAATTAATTTAATATTTAAAATAGTGTAATACACAGTTTAAAATGAATAAAAGTCTAATCAGAATACAACTTAAATTATATAATTGGAAAAAGATTGTCCCTCAACTTTGACTGAGATTTTTCAGCTGACAGCCCAATTGCATCCACACGACACATTAAACTTTCACTGCTCCACCTGGTGGTTTTACAAAGTAGTGCAGTCACACAACCGAATACTTGTAGAAACGTGAAGTAACCCGCAGTGTGCGTGCCACAATGTACTGCATTATCTGCAGTGCATTCTGAATAGCTGTACCTTTGTAATGTTGATAAACCAGTAAATTAAGCCTATTTTGGGGAAATAAAGATTATTTTATTTTCTAAAGAGGAAAAAATCTAAGATTAAACCTTCTGCACTTTACAAGGTTGGCAATTGGAATTTACACTATTTTTACTTTGAAAATTGAGTTGCCTGTTAAATGAGAAAATTAAGAGAGTTTACCAGGTAGATAGAAGAGGTCTTTTTACAACTTTTCATCTGATTCACTTTTGGAATACAATTACTGAACAGTGCATAATACCATATTAGCAGCCAAAAGTCTCAGAAGAAAAGAAAATTGAAGAAAGGAGTATATTATCACTCTTCCTAAAATTGACTTGGGACACAAAATCTAGCAGCAAGCTTGAAAAATATCTAGGTCGTGTGGGAATGCTAACCCTAACCCTACTGTAGCTGGAGTCTGTAAAGAGCAATCCTGCAACGAGTCTCTGAAGCCCTCCAGTCATCACATTTCCAAATGTTCCTCAAACCCAAAAATATGAGTCTGTAACAATTGAAACCACTGAAAAAAAGTTTTTGGAAATTTATATTCTTCAATAATGTATTTTCTTCAGGCAATTTTTCAGTGATCTGTAAAATACTGTATATATGGTAATGAAATGAGGGTGCATTTTAGGCCAGTTTTGGGTTTGTTTTACCAGAACAATTTAATGTTGTTTCCAGTCATAATCTATTTGCACGTTAAATAAGAAAATTAAGAGAGTTTACCCTCTGGAACAGGTTTTCTTCCAAGATTTGCTATGACTTTTGGAATACAGTTACTGGATGGTGCAATATACAGTACACCACATGTCTTTTAAATTGTTTATTATTAACCAGTGATTCCCGTAGTAGATCATTGATTAATCTGTCTTTTTTTTGCTTGTGTTTTCATGTGAACTTTACCTTAGGAATCCTTATTGTGAGTGGGGTTTGCAAGCAGTATACATTTTACTAAAACTGTTTAGAGATTCACTACACGTCCACCATCTTCAGGGGAAGGGGTTAGGAAATGACTTATTTATTAGACAATGCGCTCCTTTTGAATCACGTATGAACTCCTGAAGCAGTAGAAAATTGCAGCATTTATACAGGGTTTTTTTTAGTACAACAAATCACCTGCATGGTTCTCTGAAAGCAAATGCAGGGTTTTTTTTTAACTGGGACCTGCGCTTTAAAAGAAATGCATAGTTCTTCCTCACTGGGCTTTAAGGGATAGCAATATTAACAGTTGTATGTGTTAGACTAAAATTAGTTTTTACCCTTATGCTTCAATAAATATTTTGGAAATAACTTTTTTACAATATTAAAGAAACCACAAATTCCCATATATTGTGCCTGAACGTGTCTGGCATGAATTATGAAGTTTACACACAAAAAAAATTTATATGCTTATGTGGGAGAAAAAAACCTACAAAATAAAGCAAATGGTTGCCAATGATACCATGGAGTTCATCAGGAAAAATAAATGGAAAATCTCAGACAGGCCACATCAGACTCCAGATTAGATCCAGTTGAGTATATGTTTGACATGCTGGATAAAAAATGACATCCGAACACCCCATGAATAGACTAGAACTCAAATGGCTGCAACTATCTCAAATGACTACACTAAAAGTTTGATTAGCTCATTGAATTCCAAGCTTCATGCAGTTATTGCCTGAAATAGACATTACAACCAAATACTGACTTTTTACCCATTTCTTTAAGTGTTACTGTCACTTGAAATCATTAATACATAGGTTACACGTTTTGAATCCTTACACATTTTGTGCACTCTTTTTAAGAAAGTGGATCAAAGCTGATGCAATTCAATGTCCTATTTCAGCAGTCCAAGCTTTCAAGTGCTTGGACCAATCTATAGCTTCCTGTTAATTATTAAATCCATAAATTAAAAAGTTGTTAAGATGCATGGTGTATTAAAAGTGTGACAAATGTGCTCCCTTTGATAGTTATAGCAGATTTCCAGTTCATGCTATGAAGAGGCACAGATATACATGTATTTCAGAATTATTGTGTTTCAATATAGAAACTCTTTATTTCTTCTGGTTCTCCATAGTTTTGAAATGAACTGTAACAAATGCTGCACATTTAAAAAATAGAAAGATATGTTTTTCAAAGCAGATTGTCTAACACTATGTTCTGTAAAAGAAAGTGAAATTATGGTAAAGCATAGGCAGATGTGGTAAAACCTGAAAAACCATGACTCGATAGAGTAATGCATGATATAAATGCATGATTATCAGCTCAAGGGTAAACCACAAAAATCCTGTTCACTTTACCATGATTAAAATCAGTGTAAAACAAAAATACAGAATAAGTTGTGAAATATAGCCTGCAAGTATCAGATCCAATTTCTATGTATCTAACCTGCAAAAATATTTAGAAACTGTCTCAAATGGTTTCATTTTGAATACAATTCTGAATTAATAGTTTTCATTAAGACATCATCTGGAGACAATTTGGTTTGGTTCTGATTCATAGAAAAGGAATTTTTTTTTTATCTTTTAACCACAGTTAAATTCAGTGGTGCGCATATGTGTTTAAATATTTCAGATTTTAAAAATCCATCATTCCAAATGGAAAATGACAAAGCACTTTACAAACTGCAATTAAACACTTATTTATTCAAGCTCATGCACTGTTTACACCTTTAATGACTGAAACCATATGGTACCATGTTACTGGATATACTCCACACATGCTTCAACACAGCACTATAAATGAATCCTTAAAAAGGATGTTGCAATATGGATATTTGTTTTTATTGTTAAAGAAAAACATCCTGAAAGGGCATTAAAAAAATCTGAAGTTGAATTTATTCCTTCTGATATTGCCAAAGCGAATAATTTCTGTTTTCTCTTGTGTTGTTACGCAAATAGAAACTGCTTGGCTATTGAAATATCACAATGTCCTTCTTTGAGTCAAGAAATAGATAAACAGACAAATTGCTTACTTTCACATGTTCTTTGAGAATACCAAAAGTTAAAGGAGTAATCAGGGTCCATCCCCTGGGATGTTTTTTAACATATTCAAAATGCATAATAACAGCTGTATAATACATTTTATTATTTGCTGCAACAGAATTATTAAATAAAATAATTACCAATGTAGAAACTACAGTACATGCAAAAGAGAAGATAAAGGAAGCAAAGAGGAATGAAAAAATCTTGGGTAGGAGAACTTAACAAGCAGGCTTTTAAGGTTTTATATACAATGAACTTATTTCACCTTGTTTAAAATATAAAGCTGGTTAACATCCGGTGTGCGTGCAGTACAACACTGGACAGGACGTCCTACAGTACAATATAAAACAGTGAGCTTTCTGCAGAAGAAATAACACCAGTGACTGGAGAGCTCGGGATGAGGAAAGTTTCAGAGTAAAGAGCAGAATGAGCTTTAAACTAAGGGAGGACAAGATTGTACTGCTAATGAGACACACAAGTGTCTGAGTGCATTTTTCCAAGGATGAATCAAAGCCTACACACAGTCAGTGTTTAGAACGTTTTAAAATTAATTCACTGCTTTCTCTCTGTGAAATTTCCTGTCATCTTTGCATGCAAACCATAGTGTCCTGCCCTAGCAAAGAGCAGTGCGTTAAAACCATGCTTTTCCTCATTCTCTCTCTGATTGGAGTCTCTCCATTCTGTTCCACATTCTTTCCCCATTCAGGCATTTGCTAAAGGTCTCAAGCCCACAGGTAACTGCACTGATAGAGGTTCAAAGACGTCAGTGGAATACAGTTGTAAAGCACCTCTTAGCCTTTGCCTGTCATCAGAGGAGCATTGATTATAAATAATTCACTTATTACAAATTGTGGCTGTCAAGGTTTAAGTCATTATAGATCGATGTGGAAATAGTATTTCAGTAAAATACTTTTATTACATCTTCAGTATTTTTAATGATAAAAGAAGGGTATAAAGATGGTATTCAGTTTTTTGGTTATTATATATATATTATTATTATACTATTTTAAGGTACATGCATTCTGTATTAAACTCTAAACTCTTAAAAATTAAATTAAAAAATAGAATTTGTTTAATATAATTTCCTCATGTACATTATCAGACCTTGTATATTTTAAAAGAAAAAATATTTGCACAATAAATAAGGCTTTTTTATTTTCTGTCTGGACTAACCATGACACTCGTGAATCAATCTTCTAAGTGTTTCTCTGGTTTTTCTGCAGTACTGTCAATAGGGTTTTCAGCAATGGGAAATGTCTGCTGAAATGTCCCATAATTGTCTGCTGACACGGTTGATCTAAACTAGGATATCATGCCAAACAATGAGGCATGTAATAAACTTGCATGATTACATTTCTCTAAGCATGGCCTTTGTCCCTGCTTAGATTGCAACATTCATATGCTTCACAGCTTGTAGCAAAGCAATCTGAATCACAGTACTGCTACAAAAGAGCCATTAAAACCTCAGGCCATCAGACTGATGTGTAAGTGTTGCAGAGATGTTATAGAGTTATTCCTAACCTTCTCATTGACTTGAATATCAATTTTTAATGTGTCTTAATACAGTAATATTAGAAACAATAATTTATATCATTAATGTCCTGATTGTGCAATGTATTCAATTTTATAACTAGATCTTCATGGTCATTTAGTAACAGTTGTCAATAATTTGGAGCAACGATTTTCTTCGTGATTCTATTTTATTTCAACATTCTGTAAGGTGATTATAAGCTTTTTAATTTACTTAAGCTCTTTTTTCTTTCCTGTGGGAAAGTTGTTTCATATGGAAAATGTTTCTGTAAAACTGTAAAAAAAAAAACAAGAGATTTACTACAGTATGTGTCTTGTCTGTAGGAAGTTCAATAGAATTAGAGTTTCAGCATAAACAATAAACAATTGTTAATAATAAACAATAAGCATAAACAGTTTTTCTCTATTTGATGTTAGCAGTTCCTTGTGCAGCCCAAGAAATTATTTTGTGTTTCTAAAATTTCTAAAGGGATGTTTTCTATAGGGTGGTACACATTCTGCCCAGTAACAGATTACTTATTCCAACGTTGACCCCTCAGCAATAACAAATTGCTTTCTCAATCAACATTTAATTCTCATTCATTCTCGTTCCAAATGAAAGATGCTTTCGGAGAATGTTAGCCTCTGATTGTAAATCATTGGAGCTCTGAAAAGCATACTTCATGTTGTTCGTGACTGGAGCAATTTGCTATACATATATCTATAACTCTATTTATAGTTTGTCCTCATTTACAACCTGTTGTGCAATCTCCATTTTTACCAGTATCTCCATTTTATGCACCACAGAATGGAAAAAAAACTGTTAAAGTTTTGATTTATTAAATTTGTATATTTGCACATTCCATATTATCTCAAATTACTTGTGTGTTTTATGTTGCAAATAGGGTTATACACCTGGCTTCTGTATGTCATTTCTATTTTTATTTTTTGTGCAGGGAGAAACAGTTCCATCTGTACAACAGAACACCATAAAGCTCTGAGATGAGTTATGTGACTTATTGGTCTGATAGTGAAGAAAAACATTGCAGTTTGGCTTAGAGGAAATCAATGTGGTATGACATGCATGAAAAGCTGTAGTGCAGGTAAACAAGTTAATCAAGACAGTATCATAGTCTACCTTTTCCCTGCACAGCCCTAAACAAATGCTACAAGTACACATTATTTACAGGTGTCATTAGTGGGTTTGAGAATAAAGAAGAAGGCATGTATGAACTTTTATTACAAGCCTTGAAGTTACAATCTTGATTTTTGAAATATACAGGCAAAGGATTTGTAGGAACTGGACTGTGGTGATTATTTGAAATATATAATTGGAGAATTTAACTTAATCTGAAAATATGACTTCATGGATTTCCCTCATTGGGTGGAGAGTTCATTAGTACATGTTTGTTGCAAGTAAGCAAATACTAACAAAGAATTGTTAATCTCATACTTTTACGTAAAATATATACATATATATTGATTTGAAAGGTTTTCATAGTTGGGCCTACTATTATTTTAGTTCACAGCTTTAACAAATCCACAGACAGCTCTGCAATGCACATTAAAGTGCATTTTTATTTCTAACTGAAAGTGCTACAATTTTCCAAACAATTTCCTTTGATTGAATGCTGTTTATTGTTTCTTAAAACCTGGTGCTCCATTCTGACTACTTCAGTATAATCAAAGACTTTTCTAATGGAAAGAACATAGCCATCATCGTTATTTCTGATGTTATGAAGATAGCTGTACAATTAGGGGTAGAAAAATTGCATATCCTTCATCATTGATAAAAAGCGCTGAAAGCTAAATTCAAACCTTGTGGAATAGCACTACATTAAAAGGCCCTATACTGTATGCACATAGGTTAATCAAAATCAAGTGAGCTGCTCCCAAGACATATCCCTTTGCAATTTTTAATTAGCCCTGGCCTTGGACAGCATTAGAAAAATGCATCAGGTAATTCTAGATGAAATACTGATTCAGAACAGTGAGATGATCATTTAATCATGATTCAGTTCAGAGAAGAAAAATAAACTTATGTTCAAAAGAATCTCACATTGCAATGAATATCAGAAACTTTCAAACTCATTATTAGACTATGGAGCAAAAGCTCCTTACATTAGGCTGCAAGAGTGGAACTTTGAAATATTGTTCACCTTTGTAGTTTCACATTCTAATTGTTTATTATTTATAACCAGGCACTGCTGTTTAATATAAATTATTAAAATACTAAAATAGCACCATAAACATGATTTAGAACTCAGGTTTAATGTATGGGCAAACACACATCAATAGCATTACATGTAAGTGATATGGAGGCCCTTAGTGCTACAGGCAAATAGTG
The DNA here is from genome assembly GCF_055471065.1 of Atractosteus spatula. Lineage (NCBI taxonomy): Eukaryota > Metazoa > Chordata > Actinopteri > Semionotiformes > Lepisosteidae > Atractosteus > Atractosteus spatula. Next base: position 24,011,203 of record NC_142720.1, on the reverse strand, counting down.
TGATTTCCATGCTACCATCCAGATCAGCCTGAAGCAGATGAGCGATGTCAGTGATTGTTTGTTTGTCGAGGCAAAATTACAACAAAACCTATGCCTCAGACAGTTCGGAAATAACAAATGAGTCTTCAGTGTTTGACAATGCCTTCTCTTTGTCTGGTCAGATAAAACTGCAGTGTGTTGTCCTTTTCTTTTTTCTTGAGTGCCTTTATTATTTTCCTTTTAGATTTATTTTATTGTGACTTTTTATACTGGCTTTTTCAGGTAGTTTCCGCTGTATTCATAGTAGATCATGTAATACGAACACGGTTTAGACTTGGTTTTTACATGTTAATTGAAACACAATAGCTTTCATCTTTTGATGTATTGCTAAATTGTTATAGTTGCAAGTAGGTGAAGTTAGTCAACATTCACCCATTTCTAGTGATAATGCCAGCTAAGTGAAAGAGAAACATATTTGCATTGATGAGCAAAGTGTGTTATTTTGTCCATTTACAAAAGTGGTTTGTGATTGCCTTAAGGCTTTGCCTTTCCATACATCCCTATGAATGGAAAATAAATTTTAAAATAATTACAATTCATCAACAATTTAGTAAAATAATCAACAAAAAGACAAATCACATGGAAAACTATGTTTTCCATTCATTGTTGATTACTTCATATGTTTTAAGGGTAACATAAGTTACAGTAAATGTCAGTTATTTTTTGATGGAAGCACCTTTGACAGCAAATAAGCTGCCAAATGTTTTGGGTACGTCTCTATCAACTTTGCACCTTCAGTTTGCAGGGACAGCCTGATCAAGTCTTTGTCTATGTACTAAAATACACCTTCCTCTTCTTCATGATTGACTTTATCATGTTAAAAGGGACATTTGGAGTCTTTTAATTTTTATAACCTTTTCTGTGTTTTTCTACTAATTTACCACTGAGCTGCTTTGACAGCCCCTAAGTCTACATAGTTGAAATTCTCCTCCTGACTGAAGGAAATTACAGAGATGTATTTATTCTGAAATCATTATTATTGCCAAACTCAACAAATTATGTTGCTAAGATAATTTTGTGCACCTATTTTTTTTTACTTTCTGCCACAAAGAGTTTGAATACTTATTTTATCATGCCTTTTCTATTTTTCTAGCATATTATCTGTTTAGTTCTTTCTTTTTACTCTTTGCTTTAAAAAAACACTTTTGCTTTTAACATCTCCTGTACTTCAAAGTGTCAGGACTGTATAATTTAAAGAAACAAAATATAAAAACTGCAAGAGTCTGAATATTTTTACCTTGCCACTATAGGTATAAAAGATCTAAGAGGCATAGACAGGGTCAACTCAAGAGATTGGACACAATTGGTAACTGAAAGATAATTAATTAAAGGTGAAAAAATAGGAAGTGCTTTCTTATACGAAAATTTGTGATTATCTGGAATTAGCATCACGACCAGATGGCTGAGGAACAAACTCTAGGCACCTTTAAGAAGTGGCTGGATACATTTTTAATTTCTCTTAAGCACTAAATTACTGTCCCAAACAAGCAAGATGAACTGAATGCATGTCTTTCATTTTTGGCTTTTTTAAAAGCGTAGCAACTTTATTTGAAACCATTGGGACTGGGATTTGAGTTTTCCATTTGAGAATTTGAGATTCCTGATGATGTTTTCAAATAGTTTTTCTTTGGTTATACAGTATACACTTTTTTGTCACCAGTCAAGCAACAATGTGTTTGAAGTGTTAAACAGCATGGGGACTGTGTGATGATATAAACTTTTTTGTCTTCACTGATGATCTTTGGACTGCAGAAGGATCAATGAATGCTGCAAAATGTCTGTTGCACTCTTATATGTTACCCAGTAAAAGAAGATTTATTGGACAGAAGTTAGTGTTCCAGCTCTATAATGACCCTAAGCATTCTGCAAAGTCTACAGAGGAAAAGAAGGAAAGCAGTTATGGCTTGGACATCCCATTCCCCAGACTCCCAATTAGCTCTCCATCTGTGCTATTTTGTTGGCCAAGATAACTGTTGACTTCTTTATGATTTTTTATTGCTTCCATCTTCTTAGCCTCTGCAAGGTAATTGAACACTACTTTCCACTTCCTGAAGTTAATTTTGTGTTTTTTTTCTTGTTACTTGGATCTGACAGTGCGTTTGGCAAAGATGACAATGTCATCACTTGCAAGTGCCTCAGATAAGCAGTTTATATTAATTCCCTTTTTTCACAGTTCAACTTTCCTTAAACATATAATTTTGTATATCAGTCTCCTACCCATGAAAATTTCAACACTGCTTACCTAGTCATCATTTTGCCCTTGTAGAAGGGTAAATGTGCTCTTCAGTTTCATAATTTGTTGTTTTTCTCACTTCACTGAATTACACAATGTGCCATTCACTCTTGCTAAGCTCCTGGAGATGGTCCTGAAGTTGTGCTTTGTAAGGATCAGTGAAGAATGGGAGCTCCAAATAACTGAACTCAGATTTCATGCAACTATGCCATTCAGCTGCTGAAGGCTGAAACCCATTTATTGTTTTTAAACATTATTTTGCTGCATTACTATCGTCCAAGACCTTGCTCAAGCCTTCAAAGTTCAGTTGAATGCACCAGAAAAAAACAATTCCAATGTGTTTTGCTTTGTTCTTCCATTGACATGTTTGCCAAAAACAGAAGCAATGGAAAGTCTACACTCCCTTGAATTGTTTCATATTTTCTTGGATCAGTGTCAGAGATTTTTGAGCATTTAAATTAAGTGCTGTTACCTTATCTATCTGCACACAATATTCTACACTTTTCAGAGGAAAAAAAATCTAATCATTTTGTTAAGAATAAGTTATACATTAAAAATGAAAAACGTATTCACTTCCTTGGGTTATTATTGAGTGGTGGCACCTTTCCTAGGTGTGGCAATATTTGACCATTTACTTACACAAAACTGTTCAAGTGGACTTCAGGTGTGGCTCTGACTGGGCCTCAGACGCTCCAGTGCAGCTCTGGCTGTCACCTTCTTTCAACGTGTCCCTGTTTCTGTTTTGTTGCAGATGTTTTTGGTACTTTGTTCCATGTACCCTGAAATGGAGCAGTGTCCTGTCCAGGGTGTATCCCACCTTGCACCTGTTGCTTGTTGGTAGAGGCTCTGGCTTTCTCCCATCCCTGAGCTGGATGAAGTGATTAGATAATGGATGGATGAAGTATATTGTTACAAATAGGGGGTTATGGAAATAGTGAATAACAGAAATTGACCAAGCACATAAATCAAAGTAAATAAATAATCATAACCTCATAACCCCCAACTTGTAAATGATTTTGCCAAAAATATATCCAAGCATTTGTTATAATTAGAGGCACACAAAACCTTTGTTCTCTGGCACAGCTTATGTTAAAAGAGTAATAATTCAGCCACACTGGGTTAAACAAATATTTAGTAACTGTGACAATAAACACACTGAACAACACTGCATAAACATACAACAAGCGATGTACAAACCTTCTAGTAAGGTGTTTCAGAGGCCAAAACTCCTATCTTCCCAGAAGAAACCCAGACTGTTACCAAATATTGTATGTGACTCATATATAATGCCTACAACGGCATTATATAAAGAGAAAGCTGCCTTCTAAACCAAGCAGAACCTGCGGTTAAATCTCTCTCATTGCAATCCCGGATGCTGTAAAATGAATGTGAGCCTATCTGTCTATTCTAAAAAGCATCCACTAACCAGAAGAGGCCATTTTGTAAGAGAGGGATGTTTTACACAGGAAATCAGAGTTCCCCAAAAACCACAGAATAACAAACTCTCTTGACAAGGTTTGAATACTTAGCACCAAATGGGTCTTTCTGGGTGATCTCCCCCTCCCCTCTTTTTCTCATTTCCATGTTGCCTTGTCTTCCTTATGCTCTGTTCCTGGACTGTTGATTGGCAATTAAATCATTTACCCAGAACTTAATCAACTAAGGTGAACCAAGGTAAACTTTGCAATTGCTTTGATCACTGAATCTGGGACCACTACATCTCAACATCCCCTTGCTTTGAAGCTGGAAACGCTGATTAGTAGCTACTGTAGGTGCTCCCTGTTTTATCTTGATTCACTTCATAACATTACGATGTTCTTTTCAACAGTTTCTGAAGTGAGAAAGTCTGTAATTTTAAAGCAAAGCCAGTTTATGTTTCTTTATTTCTAGCAATAAAATTTAAAGCTTAACTCCCTGTAGTCACACCTCCATCCACCTGTCAGTTGGTTGCCATGGAAACATGTTCTGACAAGAAATCTGAATTACCCAGCAGGGAATGTTCAACCACACCGCCTCAGGTGGTTCAGAATACCTCAGGTTTGCTCGGACAATACGTGGGGCTCTGGTACAGAATGTGTTCCGACGTCTGCTTCTTCCCTAGTTTGTTCCATTTCCGAGTTTCATTGTGCTCCGCTTCTTTTCTTCCAGGATACTGAACCTGAGCTTTGCTCTGACCACATCTCTGGATTTGCCCCTTCGCCCCTTTGTTCCTTTATGCCTTGGCACTGTGTATTGCTCTTTTCCTGCTGTGAACCTTGTTTGTCTGAACTGCAGATCTGGATTTGCTCCTTTGTGCCTTCACTGTGTCTCTCCGGCTCTCAGTCACACTTGTGTCAGATTTCCATCCTGTATTGTGTTTGTCTGCACTACACCCTTCTTGTATGTCCAGCCTGCTCTCATACCACACGTCCTGCGGCTTCACAATCTCAGTGGGTTCATAAAGTGATTATTTTTACTATGGTGTTTCACTATGTGTTTAATAGCTGCCCAGGTCATTACATTAATAGAGTGTGAGATCTGGTCAGCGTTGCATGTCTGGGGACCTTTTGTACATAAACACTTTGATGACAAATACAGGTTCTAAGAGGTTTCTAGATTTATTTTATGAAATTAATAAATTTTACTGAACTATGAAATTACAATTAAATTCCTGAAATAAAAACAAACAGCTAAAAGACTGCACTATTATTATAACTGGGCCTCTAGGGACCATGCTCTCTTATCTAGTCCTTTCTAAACTCAAACCTACACCCACTAAACTGATCTCACCACAGCGACCCTGTCACTCCGTTATAATATTCTGTGATTTCTGAGGATTTTCTGAAGCCTTTCTACATTATGCCCCTGTCAAAATGCTTCGTCTTACTTTTTTTTGTTTCTTTACTAAATATAATATCATAATGTTAAAGTATCTCAAGATGGAAATGGCTTCACACAAAGAATTTATGAGTGTATAGTGAGCTCTTGATATTCTAGCCAAGAATGAAGTCTCCTCCAATCAATACTAACCTTTATCAGCACAAATAGTTATAGTATGCAACCTTTAGTAACTGAAGCATAAACACCAGGTTATTACAAATCAGAAAAGATTAAGTCTGCCAACTTCATCTACAGCGTGCTGTCTGGGAATGTGCTTGCCAGTTTTGTGACTGTTTTAACTTCACTGGAAAAAGAACAATTCAATTCAATTTTCTATTATACAGTACATGTAATTTTTTTCTTGGGCTAAAGCATTCTATTAATATATTAAATTGTAAAAAAAAATGTTCACTGATCAAACCATAATAACTTCTACAAGGTGAAGTGGAAGTGGAGGATGCGAAGAGTAGATGTGCTGTTGTCCCAGAATCAGATAATTTTCACATTGATTGACGAACACACAGGTGCGCACTACTTGACAATGCTACGTTTGCAGTCACGGTACCTTAAGACAGGTTTAAAGCATGATCGACAGCAGCCAGGGTACTTGGTAGTTGTGATGTTAAGAAAAGTGTGCATACTGTAATTACTGCCATTTCACTCTGTTCTTCAGGTGAAGAATTCACTTCTGTGTACTACTCTGGTGATTCGTATGTGGAGTTCGATGGCATTGACCTGGTGCCGTCCTTCAGTATTTCACTCAGATTTCAAACAAAACATTCAGAAGGAACCATTCTTTATGCAGATCAACAACGAGGCACAAATGTCTTTTTCATTAAACTTGCTGTTGAGGAAGGATGGCTACAGGTAATGCAATTTCTGCTTTTATTACGCTTTTCTTGTTTTTAGTAAAATTGTGAACAGAATTGATGGAAAGTAAAATACATAGGCAGACCATACTTCACGTATCAAGACAGAGGTATAGGAGACATTGATTCTCATCCATAAAGACTATCTGTTATGCTAAGTTTTCTATATTTTTTAAAGAAGGAATAAAAAATTCCTAATATTTTACAATCAAAAAGGAATGTCTAAGTGCCTAGAGTGGCTCTTGCCATAAAGATTGATGTAACAGTTCACAATTCTGGTGAGTGATTTTCTTATTAGTATAAAGGCAGGTGTGAACTTAGTGTTCTGGAAGCTCTTTCATGTTTATGATTCATATTGATTTTTACAGTATTACTACTGCTGTAGCCAAGAAAAGAGAGGAAGAAACCTAAATACAACTATTCGGGTTGATGATGGAGGAGAGTACATGGTTCGCATCAGGTTTGTTTTTTATTTTTGTTTTTTTAATAACAGATATGTAATTAAATTAATTTATTTTTATAATGTATGTTCAATACACCACATTGAGAACACCACATTTATGTATGCATTTCATACATAAAAATAGTTGAATTTAATTTAATGTTTTTCATCATTTCTTTAAAAAGTTTTTTAAAAGAATTTCTGGATTTTGCAGCCTTACCTTGAGTCCCACAAATGCCAAATAAGTGGTGTTTTGATTCCATTGTTTTGAAGTGATAAAGTTTTAATTTGGGATAGTGCAAGGTTATTTAGCCAATCGTTCTGATTTATTGAATACATAGAGAATGACTGGATTGTTTTTCTTTTAATAATACACATTGCCTAATTTGTGGAATCGGAATGGAAGGACTTTCTGCAGAGATGATGACGAACCCTGTACATGTTTAAAAGTTACACCGTACTGAAAACAACCATTGAATAATACATTTATTGCATATATTAGTTCTATATGTTCTCTGCCTGTCGATAAGCATTACAATCTGAAGATAATAAAGTTTCTTCACAGCCCCTGACCTCACAGCTCCTGACTTTTTCTCCTGACGTTTTCAAATGTTTTTATTTAATTGCAAAGAAGAAAAAATTCAGGCAGTGCTGAAAGTGAGATTGCAGTAAAACCCATCATTCTTGTTTCCTGCCTGCCCTTAAAAGACTTAGAATGAAAGAAGGCCATACCCAGAGCGAAGAGTCAAAAAAGCAGCTTTGGATTTCACTTCAACCAAAACAAATCCTTTGTAACCATCTGACTCGGAGGAATCTCTTTGCGTACTGTCATTTTGAAGCACAAGACACCTCAGAGGAAACCCGAGGTTCACAGTGTACTGAATCATTTCTCAATCTTATTATAGGTATGGCTGAAGTTTTTAATGCATCTCCACACCAAAGATGGTTTTCTATACATTTAACGGGAATCTGCTGAAGTTAGGTTTCAAGGACTCCCGGCGCACCCTGCCCTTTGGCAAACACACAGAGGGCCGCGGCAGACTGCTTCTAAATTAACTCCTTTTTCACATGGGCTCCGAAGAAAGACTCTCAAGCTATGTTTGTGCCCCCAAGTGCTGAACCAGAGATTGTTACAGCAATGGATGCTAGGCTGAACAAATCATGTCAGATTGCTTCTTTAAATCCCTCCCCTCCACAGAGGGAGCTAAAGTATTAGGAGGCATGGAGTTATCACATCTGCGGACCAAGTCCCCTCCAGCTGCAGACAGTTAGCCATGGTTCATACTTGGGTAATTATCTGCCTCCCCCGTTGTTTCAGGCCAGAGGATTAGCTTTGGAAATCTCCCAAGGCCTTGGGGTGTCCCTGGAACAGAACACTGAAGACAAGGGAGATGTCTTAAAATGTAGCTTAAAGCAGCAGGCAATGAAATACAAATGAGGTTTGGCAATATAGCTCACTCCTTTCTCCTCTTTCAATGTAGAATGTGTCACCTGCTTAGTCGTCCAATGAAAGTCTATTATAAGCTCGTTTGAAATTGATTGCTTGCATAAATAAAAACGCAGAAACAATAAATGGAGATTATGCTCCATAACGTGACATCTTAAACTTATCAAAATGCCACAAAGGAGAAGGCTGAAATTCTACCACAGATCTCATCCATGTCCAGCAGGGTTTCAGAAACGCATAACTAGCCCGGGAGCTGAACATTGACATTAAACAACTTAATCTTATCCTGCACCAAAGTGATGAGTAAATTGCTTAAAAATACATGTATACGTTTGCAGTTCAGACAATAATTTGCACCATCAACAGCAGGCATGATTGCTAGATGATTGTCAGTCTGCTATTAAGCTTCATTGCTTTAAGTTTCTGAGGCAACATGTTATCTGGGTGTTATCTTGGAGATAATTGAAATTGCAATAGATACTAGACAGTGTGTTAAGATATTGCAGATGTAATACAGGGTACAGTGTTATTAAAAGTATTTCAATTCTGTAGTAGAGCATATAAATTAAAAAAAAAACACACTGCCCGTGCATCTAAATTGTCTTTATCAGGTACTTGTCATAGTTTTTTTTAATTTATCAGAGATAGTCAAGTAATTTAATTTGAATTTATTCAAAATATGGTTTGTTAATTAGAACATTTGGTCAAATTTTGAAACCCTTTGAAAGCATGTGTGAAATGGATGTGCCACCTGCTCCGTAAGTACAATTCGTGATTACACATCCGCAAGAATTGTAAAGCTATGATCACTAAAATATTTAACTCTGGCAAACACAAGAAATAAAGCATGTGCAATTAAATTCTGATTGTGCTGAACAAATGCCCTGCATAAAACCTTGTTTTTATTTATAAAGGTATTATATCAATTGTGTTTTGTAGTTGTAATTATGCCAAAATAATGGTGTTGTCTCTTGACCTTTAAAGGAGGTCTTGTGCTAAGTAGTATTAAGTGCTACAGTGCTTAATCCAAAATTAGTAACATTTTTGTCTGAAAAAATGAAAATCATAGGTTATAGTGTATTTATTTGTGGTTACTCTAATATGCTTAAAAGAAGTAAGTTATGAAACTGCTAACAATAAAATGAATTTTCTCAGTTCTTACTCTAGCTTCTGAATTTACAACCTTATTATTGGTAATGAACTGCATACTGCAAAGACATGAAAAAAATTATAACTTTTTTTGCTTGATTTGTAACTAGATGCAAGCAGAAAAAGGAACAGAGATACTTATAATAACTGAACATGTGTAGATTTCTCGTGTTAATATATAATGGAGATTACATATTAGTTTTTGGTTTTTATTTGACAACAATTACAGCAGACTCATCAAAAAAGGACTGTATCTTTGGGTAGAATCTGACCTGCCCCTTTATAAACCATATCTCTGCACTGGAACTGATTAATTTGTTGGACAAGTATGTCTCACCTTAAGTCAACATTTTAATTTGAATGATGACTGTACATACCATACTTGAATGATGCTCTCTTTTTTTATCTTATTCATGTCTTTACATATCACAATTATGTTTTCCAAACAGTTTACTTTCTGTTTTTTGGGGGGTACCAATAATTTTTCCATCTTAAGCTATTGTGACCAGTTTAGCTGGACAGAGGACAGTGAAACAAGAGTTGCATTTCTTCAAGTGGCACTAATTCATTTCACAGACTGTATCAAATTGTAGAAATAATCAGTAAATTGGCCAATGTAAGTTTTGAATTAGAAGAGAAAAGCGTGAAATTAAAATAGCTCACACTAACCTTGCATCTTACCCTCCTAAAACAGTTAGTTCTTAAGTTCAAGGATATTTTCTGTCAGCCAGGGGTGGTTATTACTGCCACGTTGGGAGTAGTTTGTCTAAACTGAAGTCAAGATTCTAATTCAGAATAGGCTGATATATGTCTATTAAGAAGTCAATGGGAAAGGTTAGAAACATTCAGTGTTACAAAAGAGTAAATAACTCTTAAGCAAACAAAAGATTTTAGATCAAAAGTAATGTGCAGTATGTCTCTTTGTTACCCTCTAATAGGAAAGTTCTAAAAGTAATTAATAATTCCTCCAATCACCCTCTGTAAAAACACATAATTAAAATCATATCCTTACCAACACATTTGCTTACTTTTTAAGGCTCGCCCAGAATGCTGCTGAATTAAGTGTTTCTAAAGTTGCTGTTTCCATGGAGACCACAAATTATCATTTATACTCATTCAGCACAGCCTGTGTTTGGAATGAACCTGAAATCCAGTTATAAATACAGTTCTAGCACTAACTGGATTTTCTTTTTAACTACTCAAGAAAGAGAATAAAAAATAGGAATCACTAAGAACCTTTTTTTTACATGAAAGAATCTAACATACAGTATAAAATCATGTCTTGTTATTGGACATGAAAAGACTTGACATAAACAACGCAAAACCGAATTACTGGTTTGTATGCATTTACACCTGTCCACAAATTTACAGGATTGAAGCAACTGTATTTGACAATTTCCTATTTTAATTGTAGTTTATAATAAAGTTTTAGGAGAAACACTCACGTTTGTGCCAATTGCATACTCCAGTAGTGTATACCCTTAATACAAGCCTATAGTCCACTCTATTCTAGTGTTCGTTTCACTAACACCTCTCCTCCTCCACAACTGTATTGATATTTGGTCATTGTTGCACAAATTTCATTTGTCTTCTTCTCTTTTGTGCCCGTCATGTCACATGCGTTGAATCTGGTACTTTTTATGTTAATGCTGTTTGCTGAATCCTGCAAGTGTTTCACTCTACAGAGCGCTATTTTGGGCTCACCCAGCTGTGCCTTGCCCCTCTGTCAGAACTGTGTTTCCCTGTACCAAGTAGATTAAAGTTGTTTTATTAATCAAAGTTGAATTTCTCCTGTTCTTACAACTTTTGACTCTTTTGACCGTTTCTACCAAAAACTGATTCACTCATTAACAGTACCTAAGGGTTGTGTTCATAGAAAAACTCATACAGAAACTCAGCACTACTGTACGTTTGTTAAGCATTTTAAATGTTTTGTGTATATTGTTCATAGACAACACCAGGCGTCTTGTGAAGTGGACGTGACTGTGTCTGGGTTTGAGACTGTCAGGAGCTTGCCCAGTAATTACAGGCCAGGACTCCACATACAAAAAGCAGGTCCTCTCTTCCTTGGGGGTTTACCTTCAAGCTACTGGCCGTATCAGGTAAGCGAATGGCTACAAGATTTTAAATTACTGCAATTTGTTTTTTACTGGCTTTTTCTGCAGCTGAGTAGTCCTTTCAGTGACTTTTCTCATTTGAATGCTTAATCAGTCCCCTTGTAATTTTCTCTGGTCAAGATTAAAAAGATTCAGGTCTTTAAGCCTGCCAGAGTAGGGCATCACTAATTAAGCCCGGCAATGGAACTGGTCACCCTTTGGACTGATTGCAGAACAGTAATATCTTTTTGGAACACGATCACCAAAATTGCATACACAATGAGTTCTTTCTAGTTCTTTGTACAATTGTACCACAACAGCCTTTAATTTTAATTGTACACTTTTAACTACTGTATCTAGCCTTACTGCTTTTGCCTGACACACAGAGTCTAAAAGAGTACCTTCTTCAGGCTTTGGGTTTCATATCTTAGAATTTGTTTTTTCTACCTGCATGTAATACTCTGCAACTTGTCATCTGAAAGTACCTGTAGTAAGATGCTTACCTAGTCTTGAATTTTGTTGAATTCACCATATACATAGTGCAGTATTTGCTAATCCTGTATCATATAGAACTTTACTAGTTCTACTAGTTTTCTAACAATACCAGAATCTAGATTGTTGATACTGTATAAATCAGAAAGAGCAATGGTCCTAATGCAGATGTCCATCGTACTGCACTAATCGCATCAATGTGGGGTTGTACAGTTGTACTATGTATCAAGGTACTTCATTTAGGTGGTTTCAGTAAAATATCCAGGTGCATAAGTATAAGTTAAAAGAATATGACAAATTATTATCTGTTGTAATAACACTAATAATAATCTTAAATCTCATTAATTTCTTATTAATTTCATTGCCTGAGGTGCATGTTCCTGCCATGATGTTGTTTCTTTATGGTGAAGGTTTCCACCTGGATGTGTTTTTAACTGGCCAGGCCTGTTTTCTGTGCACTTGTCAGATGCTGGTTATTCAGTTAAAAAAGCTACAGGGACAGATTATTATCCATAGTTTGCACTGGTAGTGGTGCAGTAAGAAGCAAAAAAGTTGTTTTCTGCACAGTGTTGCAGATTTGACAACCCTAGTTGTGGCTCATTGATTCTCATTCAAAGTACAGTAATTGCTCCTATAAAAATAAGTTATAAAGAGACTTCTTAAGACTGGTTGTGAATATATTACGTGGGAATTTATTTCAGCATTGCAACAAAAAAAGAGCAAATAATCTACTGTTCTACTGGTTCTTCCTTAGCCTATGAGAACACTTCTTAAGGGATCCATTATTTTTAATATATAATAGTTAGTATGATAATTTCAACAGAAAGAATAAATGATGAGAGGCCACAGCATGACATGCAACATGAAAGAAAGCTGATAAAATTATTTTTCTATCCTCAATGGCCAGACTACTGACAGAATATAAACATCTCTCATCTGTTAGACATGTTTCATGAGTAAGGGTGTCAGCAATGTGAATTAACGTAAGCCTACTCTCCAGCTCCCTGGGTTAAGAAAGACTTGGCTTATGCATTTTCAGCTTACCGTAACCCCCTCCTCCCCAACGGTGCTCTCATAAACTTTTTGAGTTCTGGACAATTTACTTAAGATTTCTAAAGTACAAGCTGCATGGTAATATTTATAATTTACTGTGTAATTGATTACATGTTTAACTACTGGACAGTACACTGTACGGTAATGAAATGTACAGTAATTGTAAAAAATTAAAAGGTAATTCTCCAAGTTTTAATTTATTTGCTGTATTATGTGTTTTTAAGTGGGTGAGACAGTGGCGCAGTGGTCAGCATTGCTGCCTCTCCTTCCTCACTCAGCAGCACAGCTAGAGAAAATAAGCTGCGATCATCTCTGCAGTATCATGCTTGGTAATTCTCCGTATGGTTTCATGCAATGGCTATGAAAGGGTGGCTTCATGCTTATGGGAAATTTGGGTTATATAAAGACTTGAGGAAGGGAGACGCAGTTCTTATGTAACCAGCGAGTGGGTGTATCCAGATCCTATTTACAGAGAGAGAAAAAAAAAACAAACATGAATGATGACTTTCAGGCCGAGCCAAATACAATTGTCAAACAAATTGTCTGTTCAAGACAGTTGTCCTCTGCAATCAGAAGTCAAACAGTGCAGGAAATTCACTGCTGAAAGTTTTCTGAACACCCGTGACCCTGACCCTCCAGAAATACATTGTTGAGAAGGTGAAATTCAGTATCTCCACAATCATACTGCTCATAATAGACATCACTGTTCCCCACACATCACTTCGTTTGTGTTTAAATGTATAATATTTGCCCTTGCAAACATTGGTAAAATGGAATTTCTCTGTTGTTGTTAATAGCATGAAAAATATATTGCTTTTAAAGTAAACAGAGTGTTAAGATATCCACTTCTCTCCATCTAGCTTGTAAATAAAGCATTAGAATTAGGTGATAAAATTAATTTCTGAGTGCACTAATGTAAATGCAGTTAATGAGGCATTCTATATACAGTATATCATCTCAAAGTATTGGAAATTTCAAGCTCCATATAATTCCAAATGTCTCAGTGGTACATGTGCCAAATGTCTTAAATAGTATGCCATATTTTAAATAATATGTACTGATAAAACTTAAAATATATATGATTTAAGCTTTTCCTGCAACAATTTCTGGTGCAGAATCTGTTGAATCAACAAGAATACCTGAGAGCATAAAACAAAATTAAGTGAATGTTCTAATGGAAATGGCCATTCTTAATCATTAAAACCAAAAGTGAATGATAATCAAAGACAGATTAAATTAATTAGTTGTAGATTCATTTTCATAAGTATGATGTCATATACACTCTCGGTAAATAAACCATGACCTTCAGAGTCAAGATCAAAGGTTAAACATATTCAGTTCAAGGTCTCAACACCTTGAGGATATCTGGTGTAAAACTATGAAAAAAATTAGATCTTACTTCACAGCTTATGGCTGTTAGATCTGTTTAGATTTTCCTCTGCAGATATACAGTAGTCTATAGGTATTAAGTAATAGGTTTATTCCATGCTGAAAAAAAGAAGAAAGAGAACACAACGTTTCGGCCGTGGAGCCTTCTTCAGGGCTCCACGGCTGAAACGTTGTGTTCTCTTTCTTCTTTTTTTCAGCATGGAATAAACCTATTACTTATTCCTTTGCAGCCTACGCATGCTGACGCAGCTACCCACATGAACTATAGGTATTGACATTTAAACCGTGTCGTTTTTTATGCACCAAACCTTATATTAACAATCAAATGAGACTTTAAAATTTGAACATTTTTTTTCATGATTGAAAACCCTTTACGTAATTGACAATTCTGTGATACTCATCACTTACTGTCATTCTGCTCTGTGAGTTTGGTTGTTAACATATGGGCCATGTAATTAAAGGCTCCAGTGATCCAGGCCGTGGAATGGATTTTGAGTTATACAGCTGGGTCTGGGTAGTTGAAGGTCATGAGTCTTTAAGTATTGTATAGAAATGCAAAATCAAGCCTAAATAGGTAAGATGTATTTCTGCAAATGGGAAAACAAGCCATTATAAACATTTACAAAAACAGTGGCATATGGAGAAAATAGCTTTTTTTATTGAAGGAGCATTTTTTCTTCTATTTTTTCTTTTAATTTAGCAGAGCATACAATCTTTATACTGTATACAGTGTGAAAGCCCACTGCGCATGCTATAAAGGGATCTTTCAATGTACTGTAGGAGAGTCCAGAACACATACTTACCAAACACTTACGTCCCTTATTGTCCCAGATGGGAAAATTGCTTTGCAGACATGATACAATAAATAATAAATTTAACTCTACATAAGACATTCACAAAAAAGAAACATACTGTACATGCATTACATGTGAAAAACAAGAAAAACAAAATATGTAATCCCCACAATTAAAAAGACAAAGAAATTGGGTCATCAGTGGGTTAGATACTGTACGCATTATACTTGCATGACGGAAAAAAAAGCAAAATAAAGCAATCTGCTTCCAAGTTAAGCAGGTTAATGACTGTGGGAATAAAGGATAAATAAGTTCTATTGCATTTAAATCTAAGTTTAAATCAACATCTCGGTGGTAGGAGCTCAAATTCACTGTGCAATGGGATGGTCATGACAGTCAATGAGTATATTGGCATTCTGCACTGTTTGTTTGGTATACAGTAGATGTCTGAAAGCTGTAGTTTATTTTAATTTACATATGTACAGTATTTATTTTAGATCACACAGTCATCAATTCTATACAGTATAAGGTAAATTATTTCACAGCTTATAAAAGTTTTTTTATTAAACATTGGCAAGAAAGTCACAAACCTTAAGCTCCTTCTTCCTGTTTCCCATTTGAAAGAGGATCACTACAGCATTATTGATTGGTAAGTTGAGTATAATAGCTCCCCTGTTAATTCTGGAACTCAAGAGAACGCTAAGAAAACGAAAGCTAGACCTTCAGGGCACAACCACTTTGATTTATAAAGAGGTACAAGAACTTTCCAGCACAGCAATTAGAAAGTTAAGATAACAAGACAAATGTTCATTCCATGTTCTCTTAAACCCCTGATACAGAACATTTACAGTATATAAACCTGTGAGTTTGAGTTAAAAATAAAAATGTATGCATGAGAATTAAATAAGAAGTACATTGCACTTGTTTTAGAAACTGATATTTCTATAATATTTTAAGGACAGCACTGATTGACAGAAAGAAATAACTCACACCTTGGCACACACCTTTACACCTTTTTTAGGCAGACTTTTTCATGTTTTTTGACAAAAAAGTATATTCACAGTAACAATTAGCAAGGTAATTATATCTAAACTACTAGAGACAATAAGGAATTCTAATTGATTTGTAAAGTAATATAGCTGATTTTCTATGATAGCTGGAGCACAGCTTATATTTTAAAACATTTTTTTTTTAAAAATGCACAGCAATCGAGAAGCTCTCAAGTGACTCAGTTCGTCAAGACACTTGCTCAGAGTGCTAACCTGGCTCTGTGATTCAGATATTGCTTGTTCAAGTGTGGGTCTTGTCAGTTGCCAAATGTACGTGGAATTCTACAATAGGTGAAGCACTCTTAGCAAAGCACCAGTAGGATACGTTTGGGATTAGTCAGACAGGACTCCCTCTGCTTTCTGCCAAGCAGCGACTTTGTTGACACATAGCAACATCTGACAGTAACACCTTTCATGTCAGGTGTTGTGGTCTTTGCAACAGTTGAGTTGAATAACAAGTGGCTCTGCAGGTGGGCCTGTCAGTAGGTGACTCATTCTTTCTAAAAAAATCTAATAGAATTTGAAATAGGTATGTAATAAAAACTAATTGACAATTCCAAAATTCTTAAGAGCCTCACAGTGAACAAATTTGAAATTGTGTGAAGTACAGTATGTTGCGCTTTACATTGCAAAATGCAATTTTTTTGTAATTTAGTACATGTACTGTCTCACAAGCCCAGCATGATTCCTGGTCTATAGCCAAATTCATTCATGGAGCACTAGAAATGAAGTTAATTAATATACCTGCAGGATCATATCACAACATTAGCACACAATTTACAGGGTTGTGTTATATATATGTAGTGTGCTCACAGACTGCTCTTGCAACAATAACTTTTTTGCAGTTCCTCTGTTTAATCTCTTCTCTGTCATCTATGAACAAAACAAACAAGACAGGAGCTATGTACCTAAATACCTACATAAAAGGCAGTTTTTTTTCTGTAAAAATAGTAAAAACTATTAATGGTGTACAGAGATGGTGCTGTGTTGTTAAAGTCTTGCAATATACTGTATGTAATATAATAATACTAAAATCTTAAAGTACTTAAAAACCCCCACAAAGTGCACATAATAGCACATTCACCACTCAACAGAAAATGAAGAGTAAATAACACCATTGAATAGGCCTCGGTATAAAGTTCCTAGAATCTAGTTTCATAATCATAAATACACGTGAAACCAATACAAAAATGAAATTATATTGCACATTATGAGACTAAGTGAAACAGTAGGACTTCAGACAAATTTTAAAAATGTAAATAATCACAGAAACATTAATAGATTTGGCCTTCACAGACACGAAGCTTCACATGTAAAGACACTTTTGACTTTTTCTTCCACTTTGTGCAGTCTCGTCTATAGTAGAATTAAAAAAGCATGTTTAATAAGCAGATCTCAGATTAAGAGATGCAGTAAACGCATGCATTCTGTAAAGTCGGCGTCACACTACTTTTCCTAGAATTTACAGCCTTTGCCTTTATTTACATAATCGTAAGGAAATCGCAGCCAGTTGGAGAGAGCCACAGCACACCCGTTACCGTCGGATGTGTAGTGTGACACCGCCAGCGACTCAGTCATGGCTCCCTTAACAGCCCCTACGACTCTCTGCGACTCGCTACGACAAAATCAAGCAGGTTTGATTTTCTCGTAGCGAGTCGCAAATCGTAGAGGTGGGCGCTTGTGTCTGTGACAGTCAACAGCCCGTGAGCGCTCAGCCGGAATTACAGCTCATACAACGCGGCCGCAAGGAAAGAGTGAAAGCGAGTGTTTTGGACTGTGCAAATGGAGGAGAGGCTCGTCGAACTCTGGAGCCAGCAGAGATGTTTGTCTGTCTGTCTGTCTGTTTATTTGTCGTTTCGTGTTTGTTGTTTGTTTACTTTCGTGCGGTGCCCCTCCTCTTATTCCAGTGTGCTCCACGTTGATTGGCTGCCCAAATGAGGCGACCTCGCGGTACTTCCGCGGCGCAGTGCGAGATTTGGAACCGTGATGAAGAGGCGTGAGGGGATCAAGTGATTAGTCGCCCCCTGCGATTCCTAGTCATATAGTTTGACACCCTCTAGGACAGAAAAGGCAGCGAGATGCAGCAACTGCGGTCGTTAAATTTGACATGGTCTTCGACTAGAAGTCGAGTCCTGTAGTGTGACTAAGGCTTAATGCAGTGTGCTGTAACAGGCAGTGCAGTGGTGTGTTGATTTTAGTCTCTGCCATTCTCAGCACATCCTGCTCATAACTGAAAAGGTGCTAATTTGAGAACAATCATGACGCAGTTGATGGTTCGGGAAACTCACAAAGGTATTATTCTTGTTTGCAAATTCATTTTCTTTCTCTGCAGTTCTAATTAAAGATATGGGTTTTGATTGTTTTTTTATAAGGAATGGAAGATTGGAGATCTTTTACAGTTTTGTTTGCCGATTTCATTTTGATATTTTATAAAAACTATACTGTATTTCGCAAAGGAACAAGTAATAGGTTTATTCCATGCTGAAAAAGAGAAGAAAGAGAACACAACATTTCGGCCGTGGGGCCTTCTTCAGGTGTCTGTATTTCTACCTATTTTTGTCTAGACAGTGTAATCTTTAGTATCAAAGTTGTTTAGTATTTACATTTACAATTGTAAAAAGTTTGCTTACAACATAGTTTCAATTACAGTAATACATTTTACTTTTGATAACAGTAAGATATACAGTACATTAGTGCAAATGAGTCTCAATTGCTCTGTTTTATTTCTAAGACCACAACCTGAACATCACTATTCCATTGGTAATGTCATCTAACATATTTTATATAACTTCTGGAGAGTTTAGTTTCTGCCCTGATTGCTTCTGTTATCAATAATACCAACACTCAACAGTGTTTATCTCTTTCTAATTACTTGTATTGGAAAGAGATGGTAATTTAGTTTTTAAATTTAGTTTAGAGTAAATTTAGTTTTTAAATTTACATAACATCTGTTTATATGTTATATCATTAATATGTTGTAAATGTATATTTAACATTCAATTATTTTTGGTTGTACAAAAACATACATTTGTACATGGTACAAATCATGCTGTTGGGGAGCCTATTACACTAATTAAAATGACAAGGTAAAATGGCATTGTAAATTTAAGGCCAAAATAATTCTGTTAAAGACTTTTGACTTGTGCAGTTCATACAGTATGTCAAGTATGAATCCCAGCTATTGTGTTGTGTTTGTTAAGAACAGTTTACACCTTTCTTTTCCAGAGGTCAAAATAACAGTATACTGTAGATAAGTTATTGATTGTGTTGTACTTTTATGGTTTTATGGTTTGAGAATAACATTGGTGAAATATACAACTTTATTTTATTTCAGGGTGCAGAACCATTATACAACTTTACAGGCTGCATTGAAATAATAGAAATCAATAAGCTGAGTGGTTTCTACCCTTCGAATGCTGTAAGCAGGAGCAGTGTCAGCACCTGCAGGTAAGGAGTAAACTTTCCAGTGAGTCATTGTGGAAACAGAATAATAATATGCTTTCTGCTTTTGACAAAGGGAAATAGTATTTAAACAAGTGATTTAATTGAAGAACTATTCTAACTTCAAAACAGATTTATAAAAAGCACTGCCTAGAAGTATATATGTCTTATTGTATAGAAGTATACTGTATAAGTATTGTACTGTATAGAAGAATATATACTGTATGTCTTATATTTTCTGACTATCAATACTAAAGCTTTGTTAAAGATCATATAATGACAGATGTTGTAATGCAATATATTTTAACTGATGTATTGTAGATACTGCATACAACTTTAAAATAAGTGAAAAATATGAAATAAGAAATGTAGTCTTAAGTATTGGTATTATAGAGGTAATTGAAAAGATAATTAGGTTGTATTGACCCTTAAGTGGATCAGATTTTGATATTTTACCTTTTATTTAGTTTGTTTTTCTTTCTGTGTTCACTACTAAATAATCACAGTTTGAAGCCAAGTTCATTCAGATTCAGATTGCCTTCATGCAATTTGGATAAGAAACCCTGAAGCTTAGAATTCTGAAATCATTCTGTTTCTGATAGTGATTAGGTTAATTTTTTACTGTGTTTCTTTATGTGAATGCCATAAAAATCACTATCTAATAACAACACCAATTAAACAATTCCTATTAAAGGTAGTGTGTCTTGTATTAGATTTACTGTATCTTTTTGCATTTCTAAAAAGGGACAAGGGAACGGGTGTCCTACTTAAACATAATTTTCTTTGTTTTGTGTTTGGACACAAAACCTATTTGCTGTATATAGGACAGAATGACCTTCATTCTGCTCTCACTCTGTTTAAGAGGGGCTTGCTAGGTTTTTTTACCTGCAGACCATTGGCTGTCCAGCAAGATTATTGCTGTTCCTCCATTTATCTGATGCAAACAGGTCTGCTCTTCATAATGATGTATCAAAAATATATGGTTCATGAAGAGTTTCCTCTAGGCATATCTGTGACACAATACATGTGACTTCTGAGAGAAAGTGCTTTTTTCGAGTGAATAGTTATGTTTATAACATTAGTCTTTACTGTTTACTCTAAAAACATTCCCTCAAACTCCAAAATTGTGACAGGAAAGGAAACATAAGATTATATCATAGTAGGCTTGTGTGAATTTCATTTGTGTCTTGCATTATTAATCCCCTGAGAATGAGAAGCATATTTTCAGTTCACCAGTTCAAAGTCTGGATAGTATGGGGAAAACCAGCTGTATTATTTTGATTTCTCTGTAAAATTCTTAATCCTTTTACTGTTTAGTTAGGGTTATACCAGCACAATGATCATGAAAATTGCCCAATGTAAGGCACTCTAAAGAAAAATTCAGTTTCCAGTCTGAGGATCTAATTCTGAGTATGTTAATGAGCATCTCAGATGATAAACAATTGTGTAAAAAGGCATAAGAGTGTTTGGAGAAAGAAAAATAATGCAACCTCAAGTTTCTGCCGGTATTCTGTGACACTCAAGCTAATTAGTTTGTTCATAATAATTCATGTTGTACTGTATGAATTGCTGTAAAACACATTTAAAATATGCAGCAAGGATTGGTTTGAAGGTGAAAGAGTCATTAAATATTCCACTATAAAAACTGCAAGATGCTACATAAAGCACAGAAGCTGAAAGCATTTATGTCCTATAATAATATTAATGTAGCAGTAATAAGAACAGAAATATGGCTTTTTACAGTAAAGGTAAATACTGATCTCAAGAAAAGAAGGACTGTTAAAGACAAAGCTTAGTGATTTGGCCTTATGTTGGAGAGATTTTAAATGTAAAGCATACTAATGTCACTTCCAGCACAAGAAAACAAAACTGCATAGAGTTAAGTTTCTTTTGTCTGCCACAAGCACAGTGAGTTAAAAAGGTCAATGAGACCTTGAAAACTGAAGCGATGTGACATTATGTTGTCTTTAAAAAAGAAAGTCATACCTTTAATATTCTTAGGTTTAAAGGAAAGCTGAGGAAAATAGCAGTGCCACATGGGTGCAATCTAAATTATGACCATTTCCTAAAAAGGGAAATGTCTCTTGTGCTGCTGGCATTTAGAAACATTTCTCCAGCTGCCAAATGTGTAATATACAGTGTATATTACATGCTTGTGCAATGCTTTTCAGTGAAAGTGTTTGAAATGTCATGTGCAGATTTAAAATAAACATCTTTGGCTGTGAATGTCTAGGATACATGTGATTAATTCTTCAACATTTGAATTTTTAAGAACATTGGCACCCAATGCCAATATGATATGACCAACGTCAACCCATTAAACAGTCATTAAGACAGATGACAAGGTCGAAAGTTCCATCAAATGCTTCAGTGGCATTTGGAATATCTGTAAAGGTCAGACAGTGTGGAAAGAAAATACTCTCACATTGAGATGATAAAAAACTACATTGGATCATTAAACTATCCAGTCTTTTTCACTTTTACTTTGCAACCATCATGTCACATTCTCCAGAAACCTAAAGGACTGTTGTAAACCATTTGTAAACTGTTATAAATAAGTCTTTTTTCCTAATTACTTCCATACCAAGAAATATAATAGTTAAAAATGTAGAACAATGTAGTTTTCTTAAGTCTGTGGAATCTTTTAGGAATTATTTTCATATATCATGAAAAGTATTTGTGCATTTTATGATTTTGTGTGTTGATTTTGTTTTAACAACACATTGTTAAATGTATTGTACATCCTCTGGAGCCAGAGGTTGTAACTTTTAACTTATCATAATTCCTACAAAATGTTCTTGAATGATAGACAATTTTAAACATTTTTAAACTTAGAAAGAAAATAAACCCTTTTGCCATCCACAGAACTGGTAAATTACAGGGTTTGCCTTATATTTTTTCTGAAATTATTTAAAAGAGATGTCTGCTAAAAAATTGGAAAGATCCAAAGTATTTTTCTTGTTGTAAGGACCTATAATTTCTTTATGAAATTGCTGTTTTCTGTAAAGGTCATTTTTTTCTTTCTTCAAATGAAATAACGGGTATTAACATTTAATTAATTATAATTGTTTGATTTAGTTCATTAATATTCCCTGAAATTTAAAGGTTTTTCCTTTTTCCAAGAGTGTAAGAGAGGCATTGAAGATACAGGCACTGATTTCTTTGACGAAGTGAGTTGACGGAAACAGGACATCATGTTTTAGAAACATGGCAGTCTTCCGAAAAACCTGTTTAGTATACAAGAAACAAAGTTTTCAGATAAAGTGTGTATAGAAACCTAGCCACTTGGGGTCAATTGCAATATATGAAAAACAGTGTACTAACTGGGGATGATTCCTTGGTTAGTACACTACTCCATACATTAGGTTAATACCAATGTCGGTGAACTTGGCTGCTGAAATTAGTCCCCAGCTCTGTACCAAAAATGTTCATAAAAGCAACAAACCCAAAGTTACAGCTGCTGCCTTGTAGAGGATACTAAAGTGAAGTACTATGCTTGTATAACTCTGGCTATAGACTAATTTAGTATGGTAATAAGCAGAACACTGGATCACATGAAAAAGTTCTGAAAGGAATGGCAATTTATTACTGAAATAATATTGTTAATATGAAATGATTGCAGCATCTGTTGCTGTAACATTTATTGTAATATTCAACTAACATTACGTTTGAACCACAATGTAATAGAAAATGAGATATAGGTGGAATTATAAAGAAAGGTGTCATCAGTATTACACCTACTAATAATAAACTTAGATCCATTAGAATGTGATATAGAGTTTTGAGATATATATTGAGATAAGCATTCTGGGAAGGGAACTTAAGGGAGCTTAATCTAGGCAAACGTATGACCAAGCTACACTGATTGGTCAAGATTCACATTCATAAATTAGAAAAGACACTAACATGAAGTGCAGCAAATGTATCACATGAAAGTGTGTGAGGATTACCTTTATAATGTTTCGCACACAAAAATGTAGGCTAAGCCTATTGTGAAAAAATGATTACATTTTGTTTATAATTGTGTTCTCTTAAGCACCTTACATGTCTCAGTATGTCTCTGTATCATTTATTAATGAAAATTAAAGCCAACGATACATTGATACGTCAATGATCAAATTCAAACACCATCCAAAAGCAGCTGGACTCATTTTATGGCGCATTGAAATTATACAAATTTTGCAAATCGGCTTACTGTACATGCCTTCACCTGGAGGATTTTGCCATTCATCCGTTTTCTAAATGCTTCGCCCCATCCAGGGATGCAGGAAAGACGGAGCCCATCCCAGAAAACAGCGGGATAAATTAGATTTAAATATCCACTTTAAATGGATTTTTTTCAACTTCATTGTCATCAATTGTATCTAAAACTGGCTTAAAATAATTTTAGGTTATATTATACAATAATTAATCAAAACTGTGAATGGTTCTTCGTGTATATGGATTCATATCATTTATATAGTCATGTAATTATTTTTATGATTACATTAATATTAACTTAACTATTAAAACTAATGCAGTCAAGTGTAATATAAATATTTTTTTCCATGGTTTGTAAGACCAAATGTAATATAGTTTGTGAAGGCTGTACATGCAAGCAATTTTGCAAGTTCAAAGATTTTGCATTATCATTAATTCATTGCCTGTACTTTAATTGTTTAAGAACAAGGATATGCCCACCTAAAGCAAAGCAATTATATTAACTATAAAATTAAATTCCAGTGTGTAAATGTCTCTTCATTAAACATAATTTAATTATGACACTAAAATGTGTTTCTCAGTGAAAATTTTACAACACTGCATAATATTTTTGTTAATAAAACAAAAAAACAATAGAGATGTTACTGTATTATGGTTTTGTAACTTAAGAGTTTTTTTCTCCCAGCTTTAATAAGCAAGTGCATAGGTAAAGTTTTTGTGCTGTAGCAAAGAAAACACACATCTCATTAGTAAAACAGAGCAATTCTATAAATATAACCGTGGAAAAAAAAAACACAGAACAGCTGACCTTTGTGTTCCAGCAGTTGTTTTATAAATAACAAAAACGACAGGAGCAGAAAAGTGATTGCTTCTGAAGTAAATGCAAACACAAGACAATAAATATTGTAATGTGCCACTATGCTCCAGTCGATAGCAGTGTGGATGATGAGCTTGGGGCAAGCACCTTGACTTACACGGTTAGAGCTGATGCAGATCTCCAGTGCCTTGCAAAGGTATTCAGAGCCTTGCCTTGTTTTCACATTTTGTGAGATAAAGCTTGCAGTTATGATAGAATGCTTTGAAGAAGCAATTAATGTTATTCACACAGCCTATTCAACACACTCAAAGTAAAAATGAAAAAAGTAAATAGATAATTAGTATGAAAGAAAAATAGAATGGTAATGATTGCGTAAGTATTCAAACTTATTCAAAGTTGTTGTTGTGGCAAATGTAAATTAAGTTAAAAATTAATCTCATTTTGGTGCAGAACAATACCTTGATAAGTCACACATTTACCACATTAACTAGAGTGCCCTTTTTGGGCAGTAATAGTGGTATTCATGATTTCAGAATAAAAACCTCTGTCTCCGTGAGGTACCTAGGTTGCGTAGTGAATTTCAAGCAACGGCTCAACCACGAAGGCAAATGAGCTATCAAAGCAAGTCAGGGATAAAAGTGCTGAGCAGCAAGGACTGGAAGAAGAGTACAAATATAGTGAAGTCACTCTGTCTCTGTAAGCACAGTCTACTCCATCATCAGTAAACGGGGGGTCCTTCTGCCACCTTGACTCTGCCATCCCTCCAGACTAGGCAAGGAGGACACTGAGGCCAGCGGCAGCTTGGAAAGAGCTATATGGAAAACCCACCTCGCATCCGGCATGGGGTTTGTGTCAAATCCTTGCAATGTGTTCTTGCAATGGGGACCAGTCTTAAAAATAGGTGGGTCCAGGAAAACAAACACATAACTGTAAGGATCCAAATCGGTGCTTTTTATTTACAAAGTGCAGGGAAATTCAAAGCAGTCATCACAAAGCAAAATTATAAACAGAACAGAACAAAAGCCTAGCTCTTCCTTTGAGCTACTAAGTAAACTTGTTTAGTTCCCTAACTAAGATGCTGGGCAGCTAAGCTGCTTACTGGTTTCCAACAACAAAATCTCAAAAATCACCCAGACTGTTTCACACAGGAAAACTTCAGACTCTCCCTGAGACCTTCCACAAACAGTCCAAAGATCAAAAACTCTTGGCCTCTGGTTAATGTGGTCTACACAATGCAGCTATTTTGTCTGGACCTGTTGTGCCGTCATAATGCCAGAGAATATGCAAAAAAAATTGCACCAAGCCAGAGTGAAACGTTCATTGAGAAGTACCTAAAAAGTAAATTTATTATTTCAGGTGATTCAGTCCGAGCGTTAGATCCTTGAATAAAATATTTATTACAAAATGTGTATGCTTAGTTCTGTAGTTTCACAAAATGGGACACCATAGGAAAGGTCTGAATACTCTGTGAGGTTCCTTAGTTAAGTTGTAAATTTCAAGTAAACACTCAAACATGAAGACTATAGAGGAGTCAAAGCAATACAAGGATAAAAACATTGAAAAGCACAGATCAAGAAACCGCTAAAATAATTCTTGAAGTTTGCTAGGCTCTGTAAATGCCTGTTAGTGACAAATGGTGAATTGAGAATAATCAAAGACATGAGAGACACTTAGCATTCAACAAATGTACTCTGGGTGGAGTTACAGTACATGTACATTGACTTGAGGGTTTCCTCCTGATGCAGTGTTTAAAAGGGGTAGGATTTGGTGGATATTTAACATTTATAGTATGACAGAGCTGTTCTCAAGCAGCAGATTGACCTCACTTCCTGGTTCTTAAATTGTTACCTGACCAAATGTCAGTTGGATGGCTGAGGACAGCAGTTCATAGCTGTACCTCACAGCACCCTGGGGCATAGTGAACAAGAAGCTACCGTACGCCTACGATATGCATAAAGCTCTCGTGGTGATCTTGAAATGGCCAGTGGAGTAAGTTATGTGCAAACATTTCACACTTACTGTAAATATTTGTAAATAATAATCAGTTTTTCTTGTATTTGGTTTTGCTCAAAAATAGATGTTTGTGTCATTGAAGTTATTCCCTGTTCTTTAACAATAAAACTAGTTTGTGCCTGAAACAAAGAAACCAGGTGATCTCACCTGACATTTCCTTACTAAAGAAGGAGGTGCTATTATCTTTTTTATGGGTTTGCTGGAAAAGTGGTGTCAGGCCTTCTTATCAATTTTTCAGAATTAACCATGGAAATGGATTTTGTCCTTAATCTACCTCTTTATTCATGAGTATTCATGATTATTGTAGGTTCCCCTGGCATACAGAAACATCAACAGCTTTAAAAGCGAGTCAATCTCCCTGGACTACTGCCATCAGCAAAGTGCCTGCATTTTCACTGTTTCCAACACCAGCTCCATCTCCGCTGGCTTCCTCCTGTCAAGAGATGCTGTGTCAAAATGGGGGAACTTGCCGGCATGTGCAACTGAAGAGTGGTGCCACTTCCTTTGAGTGTGAATGTCCGCTACATTTTACAGGTCGCTTCTGTGAAAAGGGTAAGATTCTAAGTGATCCAAGTAATGTGTAGTAGTCTCAGCTGTTTTGATCATGCTTCATATTCAGTGGTTCCTGTGGGCAAACTTTTTTTTTCATGTGCCATTTGCCCAAAGTTTAACCATTGTAACAAAAACATGACATCTCAAATCACATTAGGAGTACATTTTAAAATCATTAATTGAGTAATAAAACAAAATAAAACAGGACATCAAATTAAAAACAATGAATAGAGAACACATTAAAAATGTAAGGAATAAAATGTGTGTTTCTTTTAATGTTGCTGTTTTCCCTGCATTACAGAACATTATTTCAGGTCACATCTTTATAGGATTTAGGAGAATATTAATTCTAACAGCAGTGTTCATAATTTTACTTAAGAGAATGACACAAAGACCTTTGGAGCTCCAGGGAGTTCCACTGTCTGTGAATTATTACCAGTAGACTGGCAGGACTTTAAATTGTGTTTATTGTAATGACTTAGTAGATGAGAACTACATATTGTTGGATATTTACAGCATGTATTTATGGGTTTCCTTAAATTGTTGTCCATTTTACATACAGTACATGCATGCCCTCAATGTGAAATCTCACTATGTGTTATTGCCAAATGTCTACAATTCATAATGATACTGACAATGACCACTTGACAGCAGGATCTTCTCTAAGTCCTCCTAGGAAGCAGCAGACATCTCTCTAATGGTTGCTGACATCGGTTTCCCTCCGTATCATTTAGAAGAGTTGTCCATGTCTGACTACAATACTGACAAATATCCAGCGTGACAGCTTGTTTTTGATTTGCCAAAGAACAGGCAAGACACACAGTACATAAGGAGAGAAAAGTCCTCATGGTTTGCTCCACATGCTCTAATGCTGGGAGAGTCAAATTATTGATAACAATCAGAAAAGCTTGCCTGTATTAAAAAATGGTCTTTTAATAAAGGGGAGACAATGGTGCAAAATTACGTTCAGGCATAATTTCTTGTAGTTACACAGTAAATACATTTTTATCAGTTTATAAATAACTAGACAAGCCTATATGAGTATCAGCAGAGAATGTGTTTACTTTTTATGCCAAGTAAAATAGAAATTTATCATGCAGCATAAAACAGTGAAGGATGCCAAATTTACAATCAGTATAGTAGATACTTATATTATCATAGTTCAGCTATAAATGTTATACAAATGTGGCATTGAGGATCAATCAGTTTTATTAAACATCTTTGTTCTTCATCTTTATGTGAGTATCTTTCCAAGCTCCCACTCCTTCAAGATTTGTTCAGCTTGATGTGTATCTGTCTAACAATGTTATTAAATTGTTAACTGACGTGGTGTGTTTAGAGTTAATCTCAATAACAGGGTATCTGATGTTTTTGATCAGTGGCACAATTGAAGGAAGTCTGGTTGGCTCCTTTGCAAGATTCAGTGGCTATAATGTAGACCAATTCATTTTTACACTTTGATATATTACTGACGCAGTGGTTAGCGGATGAGGCATGGGTTTGGAAATGGGAAGAAACTGCAGCTTGAGCTAGAGGTTCCAAAGGCAAGACAAACAATAGAGGTGACAGTGGGTGTGGCAGGCCACATCTTGGGGAGACTAAAATAGCAGCTGACATGCTGCCAGAGACCACAAAAGACCTCTATCTCCTGTATATAGACTACCAGGGTGCCATTTTAGTTAAGTGTATTATTGGATAAGGGGATCCACATTGTCATGTGGTGTTGATTAGTAGTAGTGACTGGGTCGGATACAGTCTGGGGAGACCTTTTGTTTTAAGTGGAGAAGTGGAGTGAAGTGGGGCTTCTCATACAATGCTTGCTGTGGTAAGACTTGGTACAAACTCTGCAATAGAGCCTCCTCCTCCTTGAAGGTACTGATATCCTGAGTTTTCTTCTGCTTAAGAACTCAGAGCCACAAAGCTGACACATGCCCCTAGACGTATCAAACTGGTGGGAGCACTTGGTTCCTGTTTGCACCAAATACAAAGGAAGGATTGCCATATAAATTTGTAAGTATGCTAATGACACTTACATCTATATGATGTAGAAAACCAAGATGTCTAAAAG
The DNA here is from genome assembly GCF_055471065.1 of Atractosteus spatula. Classification (NCBI taxonomy): domain Eukaryota; kingdom Metazoa; phylum Chordata; class Actinopteri; order Semionotiformes; family Lepisosteidae; genus Atractosteus; species Atractosteus spatula. Next base: position 23,982,201 of record NC_142720.1, on the reverse strand, counting down.
CTTTCTTGTCAGCAGTGTCCCTTTTGATATCCAGTGAACGAGTGGCACACGACTGTCTTTCCATGCCTGTATAATGCAGAGGAGGTGGTGAATGATCTCAGAAACAGGACCCCCTTTGACAAAGCGTGTCTGATCATGGCAAATAGACAGCATAACATGCACAGAGTTTGGGATCTTTGACGTTTTTTACTAATACTGATATAATGTCAACAATATCCCTTTAAAATGATATTTCCTGAATGTGTGCATGAATAATTTAAAGCAGAATGGGACCTAATTCTAAAAAAGCTTGTTTGGTTTTCAAGTTTCAAGTAAAAAAATTGAACTACTGTATGATCTGATGAATGCAGTTGTGGGGCAAATACAGCAAAATTATTGTAAAGTGTTATATACTCCATAGATTATAGATCTTTTCAGGATCTGAAAGATGGTTAAAATCAAGAGACACCTCCTGAAATATCTTATTTTTTAATAATGTGGTATTAAAACGCCAGTCAGGAAATATGAAAATGTATCAGTTAATACAGTGATCTGATAGCTATGTGGGTAGTTTCTCATAGTATAGTGTAACTTGTGACAAGACAATAATATGCTCAGTTCAAGAGTACAATTTATGTCTGTCTTAAAATCTTCTATGGCAGAGGGGTTAGCTGAACTGCATGCCTGTATATCAATCAGACCCAGATCAGACACATACCTTAACAACGCTGTACATGGCAGAGATTTAGCATTCTGTCCTTCAGTTTAAATCTCTAAAGTATGTGATTCATGACATTAGAATCTGCATCCAGAATCGCAACAGACCCAGCAAGTAAAAGATGGGATTTGGCCAGATTAAAAATAAATATGGCCTAAATGTTAAATTCCATATTTCCAGTGTCGAGGGTCTCATGCCAACTCGGTTATAGTTCATTCATATCAGGAAAAGTTTATGTAGTACATAGAGCAAGTGATTTGTTGGACATCAGCCAGAGCTGAGGCTGGAAGGCAAAACAATTAAGAGAAGGCTTGAGAAGACTTAAGAAAACAAAACTAACTGGAATTCAAGCAGCTGACTGGGACAAAAAAACATCTGATGCAGAGGATATGGCAGAAGGCTGGCCATGTGGAGCTAGTGAATCTTGCCTGGATCCAAGAAGGACCACATCGAAAACAACAGGTCTTTAGGCATTAAAAGATACAACAGTGAAGAGCAGATCAGATGCAATCACATATACGTAATCACGTATGTATACGAATGGCTTCTCATGCAGAGATTCAAAATGTGAACAAGAGAGACAAGCTTATTATAGTTTAGTTTTCTGCAAGTGATATCACAGAGAATTATGAGTTAGAGTAGCAGAGGTGAAGGAGACCTTGGTTGCTGTCATCCTTTCAGAACACACATTAAAACTCCATCAGCTAGCATATTTGGAAAGAAAATTTTGTGTTGGTCTGGGAACACGTAGCACAGGAGGCCAAAGCCATGTTTTTCAAGTCAGGGGTTTCGAGTCCTGCAGTAACTGCTTCTTGACCACCAGACACTACAGTGCTACCTAGAGGTCAAGAGTGGAGTTGGTCTATTTTATAAAAAGAAAAAAAAAAGAAAAACCTACAAAACATATTGTGGAGCTCTCATCAGGCAGTGATGCAGATAAGCAGTGGGGCTGGTGATGTAGAGTATGCTGGGATAGTTGGGAACTTTGAGGGACTCTGGGGAAGCGTTGGTGTACATGGTATGTGAGTGTACATGTTGTGGCCATCCCTTGTATTCACATCTGGATCTGTGACCTGAGGTTCCCTCGCTAAACTTATTGGCCTCTTTTGGTCTGGACCCCCCACCTTCACTTGCTGTTGTCTAACAATTTATATACATGTTCCTGAAGGTCATTTTATTTTTTCTGTGCTTTCTAAAATGAAACAAAATGTTGATCTTTGCATATTAACTGTATTAATTAAATGACTAATTGAGCTTATTAAGATGCCACAACGAGAAAATGTTATATGTGCCTTTAGAAGAGATTGTATTGTCCTCCTCATTCTGGAATTTCTACTCTGGAAGATTCATTAGAAAATGACCAAATCCACTATGAAATAATTAATGGAATGTCTTCAGTTAACAAAGTACAAACAGCAGCTACCAAACAAGAATGGAGAAACAAAATAATTAGACACAAAACCACTCCCATCCCCTCCCACTGCTAAATCGTACATTGTCATTACAAAGTCCAGCCATGTTCTAATGCTCTATCCACTTTATCCAGTATGGGGTCACTGGGGAGCAGGGGCCTATCCCAGCAAGCAGTGAGTGCAAGGCAGGATACATCCTGAATGGGATGTCACTCCATCACAGCAGCACCAAAAAACTTAAAATCAGCAAAATGTTTTTATAAGCACATGCCTTTTTAAAAAACAAAATAGACATTTAAACAGTATTGCAGTATCCGAATCACCGCCACCATCTCAGCTTTTACAGGCTGTGACCTGCTGTTATGTTGACTGCTTCAGCGGAGCATCTATTTTGTCCATTTCAGGATAATCGGAAATCGGTAACAGGTGATATATAAAACAAACAAGGGGTGGGTGACAATAGGAGCTCCAACTCTGGGTTGCCATCCTGATATACTGTACCAGCGACTGTATGATCAAGGGAACCAATGTCTAGAAGGCAGAGGATAACCTCACCAATCAAGGACTGGCACGTCCCTCTGATCCATCCGCATAATAATTTTTCCAGGAAGAAATCCTAGAAGAAATTCCAAGAAAAAAATCAGCCATGCATCATCAGAATTATTGTGGCATACTGTCTGCATGAAAATGATCTGCCTGCTTGGAGGTCTTTCAGGGGTGATGGTAATAGCTAAGAGATAAAACTGATATTTCTATGTTCCAGAGAATGTCTGAGCTGGTGCCAGAGAGCTTTGAAGTGTTTATTTGTGTGTTTACAGACACTGTGGTAAGCCTTAAACTGACTATTTAGTTAACAAAGCCAACCATGACTGGCCAAAGTTTTGTAATTTATTGGAAAGTTCAAAGTCCTGCAATTGCAATGGAATGAACATACTAAGGTGCACTACAGCTGATATAGAGACATGTAGTTCTTTTGTAAAACTTTATTTTTTCTAGGTTTATATTTCTTCGCAATGTGTTTGATGACTAAAATATTAGACAAACAACATCATCTACATCTTAACTGAAAGCCTAACAAAAATAATGGACTCCGTGAAAAATTCAGCCAGTATGAGAGCTCCTGGAATGCTGCCCGTCTGTACTGTGCCAGTCTCTGCCTGTCACCACTGGAGACCTGGGCTGCAGTGTCTCATGCCACAGAATTATTACACTTCTGTCAGTCTGGTCCCTGCTGCACAGTTGTTGATGACAAAAAACTAAAATGTAATTTTACATCTTGGCTCAGTGCTGTACAACTGTCTGTCTGAGAATAAAAATGACCATCGTGCTTTAATAACATCCTTCAGAGACAAAAGCCCTAGATAAGGATCCAATCCCTGTATTTTATACGGCAAATTATTGTTCATCCAGCATCTAAACAATCTTTTTTGTTTTGGGTAAAAATGAGCATTCTAAGGCAATGAAATCCAAAATATTTATTTATTTTTGCAGGCACTAGTTCATAAATTGAAAAGCTTCAGAACACATGCTAATATTTATTCTTCTGGTCCTGGTATTAGAATTAATTAGAGTTTTGCAAGAGATTGAATTGCTTTTGTTTAAAGTAGTTAGCCTTAGATCCCTTCTTTACTGGTTTTTGCTGTTATATATTTTTGTCTTTTTACATTTTGGTGACTATGCTGTTTACTGTGCAGTAGTTATAGACAGTATAAATGTTTCCATATATTGTTTACTGTGGACAGTGGAGATGCTAAAACATGGAATTATGTTGGTACCATAGTTGTGTCTTACAATACACAGAGTTTAGGGAAAATACTTAACACAAGCACGGTGTTAAGAATGCAAGTAAGATTTATTGTTTTTGCTTGCAAAATAAATGCTGTTAAAAAGCTTTATGGATTCTTAAACAGAAAATACAATTAGAGTATGATAACCAGGTATGCAAAACATTTCCAAAGCTGTTCTGTTCCGGTTCCTTGCCATTTATCATACTGAGTTGAACAAGTAAACGTTTTTAAAGTGCCTCTCTAATGCTGAAAATTCATTTTCAATTATCTTCTCTAGTTTATATGTAAATATTTAATACCAGTAGGCAGGCATTTTTTTTTATTTTTCAGTGTTGTGAAACCAAACTGGTTTCTTCATTAGTGTTAACATAAATACAAGCCCCAAAGGAATGACACTCTCATTTAGTTGAGCTTTCTTGTTGATAGTTCATGAATTTTAATGTGCCCTGTATGATTTTCTTCAGTGATATCACAAGTCCCGTTGACCTCTGGATTTTTCATCACACTGTGCCAAGAGTCTGTAAGAAAATTCAAACAGTAAGATACAGAATGCTGCACGATTATCTATGTCTACATTTTTTTCTGAGTTCAGATAAATAACAGATACCAGATGTCAAACTGATTTGGTTTTGAGACTCATCTGATGAGATATTAGATTGGGATTAGCAATAGAAAAATCTCTATGACACTGAATTGTGAGTCTTATATATAGATCTCTCCCACTTGATCTTAATTAAAGTTAGAACATTAGAAGAAATGTACCTACCTGGCCATACTTGCACTGCACAGAGGGATGGGGCACAGTACTTTTTCCCCCCTATAGAATCTTAATGGGCTTTTTCTGAGGACAGTGCCCATCTCTCAGACAGTGCTTGAAAGGATTAGCAACTAACTTTAGTCCCTTTAGTTATTTTTCATAACCAAGCAGGATTTCCTCTTTTTTTGGAAAGCAGCCGGGTCTGCCCAGAAGAACTCATTTAAACTTAATTCTAGGCCAAACCAAATGCACTCAGGGATCAAATCCATGACATCCTATTTAAAGGTTACTGCAGATAACCAATAGAATGTGCAAAAGAAACAAAGCATAGAAGACATATTGGGTCGCACTCAAATGCCGTAGCTACTGTATATAATTATTAACATTGTCCAATGGGATTATTAAATTGTTTGTTACTCTTGGTATTCTTTTTTAAATATTTAAATTGATAAATGGATTTAAAGGTGAGCGTTCTATGAAAAGTACATATGTTTCCAAAGTTAAACTTAAACAACTTTTTTATTAGGAATGATATATTTTGATATAATGGACTAAGCTTTTTATTGCTCCATATGCAAATTGTTAACAAGGTGTTAGAATCTAGAGCACACTCTTTTGAAGGAGCTTGTCAAACAGCAGTAAAGATAATTATAATGCATCTTTTGTTATATTGGTTGTAAAGCTTCTCCTTTATTGTATTTAATCTTTTACTCTACAGCATTATTTAAATAATTCCATTTTAGTGCTAAAATAGTTTGAATTTGTGTGGGTGAGACACCTCCCATATAACTTGGCTTGCTAATTAAAACCCTGCTGTTTCTGGAGAGTAACCCAGTACTCATTCATATTCCCTGCTCCCTTCTGAGAGTCAACTTCCATTTTTAATAAAGTGCAGGTTTTATGGAGCATACAATATACTGTATACACCGTAAACAGACAAGCAAGCTGATTTGGAGGACAGCCAACTATATAAACTGCTTAAATGGCAGAAAAAACCAATGCCTGTAAGTTAATAATGAAAGTTAGTAAAAATTAAGAATATCATTAAGAACAATGAACAGTTTATAGTTATTATATTACAAAATGTGTGTTTTAATTAATTTGATTTTAGGTGCCATCATTCATCAATTATGCTTTTCTTTTGCTTGATGTTTTTTTTTGTTTTTAACATATTCAAGAGACAGAATAGCAACATAAAATATGTGACACATAGAGTATACAATGTGCTAATGATTGAAGAATGAATCTCTGTTTTTAAAGCAAAACATCTTCAGATTAAACTAATTTACGGTTTTCACAGGGAGAGGTGATGTGAAAGTGATTCTCTACGAGCTTAGCTGTTGATGAGTGGGGCACAGCACCTGGTTTCATGGATATGAAGACAGAACACTATAACATGTGTAACTCTGTTTAGCCCTGGGCTGTGTTCCATTGGCCGATACCGTGGAGCTGTGCACAAATATATTAATACAGATCCCAGAGACATGAGTGAGCATTTAGCAGTTGCAATCTGCTTATTTTCCCATGCTTGCCAATGAGCTTGCATGTTGTTAGGATAAAAACAAAAAAAATAACTATAATTTTTTATTTTTGTAGAAACTCTAATGAAAAACCATTGTTAAGATGAAACTGCTTTGTTTAATTCTCAGCAGTGGATGATTTGTTAAAATTCTCTATATAAAAAAATGATATTTTTATTAAATGAAACTCAGACATGTTGCAAATAGTTCACAAAGAGATGCAGAGTTGAGATATAAAGACAAGGGAAAATCTTTGATTTTCCTTCCTGTGAAATCTTAATACCCTAAACTTTCATCGTGTTTACAGTGTCAGGCAGTCTTGAATATTTTTTGTTGCTCTCATTTTTACCATCCATCCTCCATAATCAGCAGACAGCAATACTTTCTCACTACTAAACCTCAGATAGTGCAGTATTCAATGATGGATTTAAATTCTGATGGGATGTACAGTAAGAACATTTAACCATGCACAGAGTTCCGTTTTCAAAAGCATGAAGATGTAAGCAAACAGTCACCTGTCCTGAGTGAGGCTGTATAGATGAACCGAGTCTGCAGCATCACTTTCTACAATGCTCCTGAGAATATTCTCTCCGGAACCTAAGCAAGGGAATATTGCCTTTTTCCAGACACCATCAGATAATGTAATAATAAAAATAGATGACCTGAATCAATCTGCTCGGCTATCAGAAGCCCTTTCTAGCACAGCAACTGCTCCGAAGGTGGTGCTAGCTGCAGGATGCCATTACCTTACAAAGTATTCTCCAAGAGTCATTGAAACAATATTTCATGCAATATTAGTATTATTATTATTTTTTAACATTGGCTGGAAAATTGGCTATATGTGACAAATGATAGGTCAGTATGTTTTAGGTTTTATTACTCATTTCTCATGGATACAAAGAATAGAAGTAAATTAGAGGAACATCTTTATGGTAGCAGCAGTCTTACTTAACTAGATTATTAAAAGTATTTGAACAAACTAAAATTGTAATGATGAAAAAATTTGACGGATACCACCACACCATGATCCGCGTAACATATTCTTGAATTCAAGTCCATCAACTTAAGGTAATGAATATACTTGGATATTTCTGGAAAGTATTGATGTGGTCATTTTACCTAAATTTTTCCAATGAACACTTGCACATGACTGAATAAACACAAGTTGTATAAGTACTTAAAAGCCACCAACGCTTGGCAGGCTGTGCAGGACCCAAAGAAGCAGAGCCAGGGATTGCTGGGAGGGGTAGGTTTCTGCACAGTGAACACGATCTTTTGCAATCAGCCTTCTTCTGCTCATCTTTCTCCAGAGCCACGTGTTATTATGGAATTATCTGTTCCTTCTCTGATTGATTAACTTCTTAATCACATATCCCCTTAAATATAAAAATCTGTTTTTGCTCTCAGTTTTTTTTCCACATTCACATTTTAGAATTCAATGATTTTAATTAATTAAAAATTAATTATTACTGTTGTCAACTATGTTGCTCTCTTGTCAACAGTTCATGTGAACCATGTTTCTTATAAATGTATTTATCTAAAATAAATAGTATTCTAATAACATCTATTTTGTTTGGTGTGTGTTACACAAAAGGAGAAATATTATCAAATTTGCTCAATCTGATGAAAAATTTCATTTTAAATGTAACTTTTGTGAGAAAAAGGTAGTACCGCAATGTGTTTTTTGTGATTTCATGATTGTTTTGTGACCCAAACTGATTTGTAAATTATGTGCCACACACTATGTCTGTAATAGAGTACAAACATTGCTTTAATTCATGAAAAACGAAGGTTGCTGCTGGAAGAGGTGTTAGTGGGGTCAGCAGGGGGTGCTCACCCTGCGGTCTGTGTGGTCCTAATGCCCCAGTATAGTGACGGGGAGACTATACTGTAAACAGGCGCCGTCCTTTGGATGAGACATAAAACCGAGGTCCTGACTCTCGGTGGTCATTAAAAATCCCAGGGCGTTTCTCGAAAATTTCCCATTGGCCCTTACCAATCATGGCCTCCTAATAACCCCCCTCTATGAATTGGCTACATTACTCTGCTCTCCTCCCCACTGAGAGCTAAAGTGTGGTAAGCGTTCTGGCACACTATGGCTGCCGTCGCATCATCCAGGTGGGGCTGCACACTGCTGGTGGTGGAGGGGAGTCCCCATTACCTGTAAAGCGCTTTGAGTGGAATGTCCAGAAAAGCGCTATATAAGTGTAAGCAATTATTATTATTATTATTATTATTATTATTATTATTATTATTATGATAGAAGCAAATAACACAACTTTGTTTTCCCATTAAGCTGCACCAAGTGCTTTTTTGACATATTTAAAACCATGTTATCATAAAACAAAAAGCTTTCTGAAAAATTGTCTACTGTTTTTAACTTATCGCATTGTAAATATACGGCAATAGTAGAATCACCCAGCAGTTGGAGGAGAGTGCCTTTGTATTAACTTCCCTGACCCTTCCTGAAGCACTGCCAGCTGTTGGCAGAAAGCTGTTTGGCGTCAAATTGCATGATAAGTCTTTATCATGTAAAATGACCCATAAAAAGGGTATGCTTATTACGCATTGTTGTTTTTTGTCATTGTACAACAGGGATAAATGTTGTGACATCATTTATAAATAAGCCTGACGGGTTAGTTTTCTCCGTCTTTAAGGTACACAACAATATTTTAATACTTTCCAAAAGTGTTTTAAAATGCTTCCTTACTTTTTGGTTTGGCAACATCATTACCATTAATTGTAATAGGGTGTGAAAATTAGTGAAGATTAACAGCAAAACTATGAAGCAAATCAAATAAACCCAAGTTCAAGAGCTTTACGCTTTACAGCACCCATTTAGGAAAAGCCTCTGTGTCCCCAGGTGGAAATTTTTCAAATCTTCACTGAACCTCTCTGTAACATCTTGCATCCCTGTATGTTTTGCTTCTGATTCAAGCAATCAGTTTTTGAACTGTAAACTTTGCTAACCTTTCTGAAATGCAAAAGTAAATGAAAGCTTGTAAACTGGTCATGTTTGAAGATCATACCAATTTAGGAGGATTAGCAAGCACTGTAGAAACAGAAAATGGAAGATAAGACTATCTTTGTGTCCTCTGTACGTGTGCAAATTTCTGCACCTAGATTAATTTAGGTTTAAGTTCAGTACTGATGTAATTATGACTCCATTTCTCTTTCATATAATATATATTCTGCCTTGCACCTCTTGCTTGCCAGGAAAGGCTCTGGCTCTTCCATCACCCTGTAGTGGATGAAGTGGTTAGAAAATGGGGAGAGGTTTCTGTGCCTGGAGTGTGTGGAGAAGGTTAGGTACTGTAGATTTTGTATTTGCTCATCATGATCTGCACTTGACAGGGGATTTCAATAACAGAATCTCTGCGAATGTCAAGGTCCTAATGTAAATATTAAATAAGTTAATAATAAATTCATTAACTCCAGCACAAGTTCTTTTTAGCAGTCTCCTGGATGATAAGAAATGTACACATTTACCAGATGCAGATCAGTTTTTATTTCACTGGGGCTCATCAGTGCATGGATGATGTAGTACACTTTTGTTGCTGTTCTCACATTCATTTGGGTTGACAGCTCTAGCTACTGTAGTGCACAGGATTGAATACATACTGTAAGATAATTTGTTCTACCTAATTAGTGATACAGAATCCAACCCTAAATAGTTCATGTTGTAAAAAATAATCATCTTTACAATAAAGAAGTCAGTAATATGATTATGAGGCTACCAAAAAGGATAATGGATTCACAACTGTAATTTTTCAGTTTTCTCTTATTAGACAGATGTGAAGAGGCATTACAGAGAACTTGAAACTGACTGTTGGAGTCCAAACCAAGAGTACAGCACCCCTACCCTTAGGCATGCTTCAGGGGAGCATCACAAGAACAGCATCTGCTTGATTTGTTTCAAATGCCTGTTTTCCAAACATTCGGGTCCCTTTAATTTCTCAGCACAGTTCTGCCTTTCTAACAATGTAAACAAACTTATCGTAAATCCTCTTAGAGCAGTAGAATTCACTGGCTTGCTTTATCTTGCTTTAAACAATTTGTATATTCTCGAAAGCTACTTTTCCATTAGTATCACACATCGCTAAACAAAAAAATATTTAAATCTTTAATTTATAATACAACCCAGATAAGTATAGTATCCAATTTAACTAAAGTGGTGTTCATATCACTAAAATTTATTTTCAAAGCGGAAGCAGTAAATTAATTCATTTCCATCAGAATTATGTTTCATCCTGTAATTTGTTGAACTGTAAAGAAACAGTATGAGATGTTTTATCAATTTAAAAAATATGATCCTTAAACTTTTAGAATCTAATTTCCAGCAGTGCCTTTTGAGTTTGAGAAGGATAATTCCTAAGCATGCTGATAAACCGAACCAGGGATCAATGAGTTTCACGCTGTTTCGGCATTTTATTATTTTGTAGTCAAAGAGGTTTTTAGAAACAAGCAAACTGACAGCAAGAGAAGCTGTTCTGCCAGCCTGAAAAGCCTGAAAGTCACAAGGAAGTGTATTTTTCCTTTTATTAAAATACACAAATTATTTTTTCATTATTGTTGCTACGTATTAAACAGAAGCATTACTTGATTTCAGAGCCTGTGCCCGGTGCTAGAGTGGTAACTCTATCGATTAGATCAGGGGGTGGAAACTGTGGCCATTATTGGCACCCAAAGGGATTTTTAACAACATGTGCAATGAAAGTGGCACATTCAATAAAAGTCTAATAAGCCATGATGAAATTAAGTTAAAAACAATAAAAACCGTGCTTGAATGTTCTGTAATTCTCTTCAACACACTAGCCAACGAAAGCTCTTTGGCATAGAAAAAAATTATTCACTTGGTTTATTTACTGCATTGTTTTCAGCAGGCCTAGCCGATTGTTTTCACAGGAGAGCTCGCAGTCCATGCCTCTGCTAACATTTTTCACACTTATTTTCACACTTAACATTTTGGACTGAATGGCGGTTGCTAAGAACACAAAGTTAGATGCTCACCCATTTCAGCCCTTTTGGAGAGATGAATATAGTTTTGTTCAACATGAATACCATGTTGTTTGTGCTCTAATATAAATGATATAAACTGATACAGATATAAACAATGTACCATAATTGGACTAGCAATTCTTGCGAGATGCTGTGACTCAGATGGAATTCTAGAACAGCTGTGCCGATTAAACCCATGCGTGGCACAACGACAGGGGAAGATATAGCTAAGATGTTTATTAATCGTTTTGAGGAAAGAGGAATTGATATCAAGAAAATATTTTCTGTGACGACAGACGGTACCCTTGCTATTGTCAGAAAATGGAAGGGATTATTGTGGGTCACATCCCCCACCCCAGGGTACATTTCATTACTTTGGCAAATCTTTTTGCCAAGATTTTGAATTAATAATGAGCTTAATTATAGGATGACAACAGTGCTGAAAAAGGTGAATTGTCTTGTTGCTGCATTTGCCGTGAAGCACAGGCAGTTTCAACGAACCTGTGATTGGAGAACTTAACAAGGGAAAGCAAGGGCAGGGATCACCTTAAATGGTTATTTTTATTAATCAAACTGTAAGTAAGATGTAAATTGTTAAGTGGGATTACCCAAGATGCAGTGCACCATTGGCAAAGCACCAGAGGGAAGCGTGGGAATAGTTGTCTAGGATGACATTACTTTTCTCCAATTGGTATTGAGCTCTTGTGGGGCTGTCTTGCCTTTGATATATGAAAAGACAAGTGTCACAGATAGGTGACTCCTCAAACAAGGATTCTTCCTGCCTTGTACAAGACTATGCCACCTGGCAATTATAAAGGGCGGCGCTGGGCCTCTTACTTCCCTGCCACAGGCTCTCTTCATCTCCCTGAATCACCAGTGCATCCATCGGCCAGACAAGATCATTGTTATATGTAATATCACATTTTCAGCAGTCCCCAAAAGTATCCCTATAATACAGCAATTTCTATAACTGCCTACAAATAAAACAACTCATCTACCAGTTTACTGGCAGAACAGTACCAAGAACCCAGATGCACCTCAGTTACCAAATGCAATGTCCCAAAGAAAGAGTCAGCTAGCATTGTTCTCTGAACCAAGCTCCGTTCGGTGACCTGGTGTGCCTCCTTACACCATAGCGAAGAGACAGTGAAATTCCAGGCATCCTCCTCACTCCCAGCATCCTGGATAAATGTGTCCCTGTTTGTCTTCCTTCACTTCTCCCATTCCCTGGTTTCTAAGGTCCAACTGCTAAACAAATTATATATATATTTTATATATTTATATATAAAAACAAATTATATATTTGTCCCTTTTTGTCTTCTAAATGGAACTCATCCTTACAATCATAACACATAATATTTCAGCAATAGCTCTAATGCTGCCTCCATGGCAACCAGATTACTAGCAATACAATAAATGTATTATATTAGAATAGTTTGATTGTATACACCAATAAAATATGAAATTAAATATCTTCATGAACATTCCCTCCACCACCACCAGTGTGCAGCCAGAGTGCACCAGTACGCTCCCGACACACCAGCTCTTGGGGAGGAGAGCAGAACCTCGGTTTTATGTCTCACACTCCTTTCTTACGGTACAGTGTTCCCGTCTACACAGGGTGTTGAGCATCTCCCCTTCTAGGTACTGGCCAGGCTTTCACCTGCTGAGATTCAGTGGGCTGCCAGTTTCTTCATTGAATTAATTTGCAAAAAACAATTTAGCCGTGGGTGACTCTTGAGTTTTTCAAAATGTAAAATTGTGCAATACTTTATGGGGATGTTCAAAACTAAATTGTGGTCCTAAAGGTCAAATGTGCATGATCTCTTGATGGGACATGTACTGTATATGAACATGTATTTAGGAAGTGTCAAACTATTAAACATCCTTCAACCAGTCGTACGTATTGTATTTTTCAGTAGCATTCCAATATAAAAGGTTAAAGCTGTTGGAGTTTTTTTTACAGGTCTATGTACAGTATATGAGATAAAGATAGATTTAAATTGAAGTGAAGAAAAGTTTATCTGAGACTTGACTGCATCCCTTTTGTTTGACTTGTGAATGAAAAAAAAAAACTTCCTATCTGTGAAGCCATTGACAAGAAACAGCCTCTCTATTTGCCAATGAGTGGTTAGCTGGTGTTGAAAGATTTTTTTTTTCTGCAAAATATCAGGGGACAGCTAAAAATAGAGGATCAATAAGGCCCATGGCTATTGAAAAGCAATTTAGAGTTTTCCTGAGAGCTAAGGATGAAAAACAAGACAGCTAAAGTAATTGTATGAATGCAGGAGCAGATAGTTCTCTTTTTATGTTGGAAGTGGTTAACAATAGTACAGCCTTCTGTGAAGAAATAAAGTATTGATACTTGTTCCATTCACTGTTAGCTATAAATATTTGTAGAGGGTTCTCCTTTTAAAGGAGTATAAACAGAAATATCTTACATCTGTCTTGGGCTTTTTAAAGGGAAAACCTCTTGAAGGCAACCACATTTCTGCAGCCTGTTTTCTACAGCTGAAGAAGGTGAGAACATGACAGAATTCACAAATTGAATTCTAATGCTGTCTAAACACTTAAGGGCAAATCGTCTAAATCTGTAAAAAGAGATTTTTGTTAGCTCTTCGGAAAGAGAATTGATTTCACTTTAATTTCCGCATTCTCTTTTATGGGTTTTTCTCCAGGTGTCCCCAAGTTGCCTCCAACCTTTCAAACGCATGAAAAAAAAACATATCACTTGGTAACTTTATTGACCACCCACTTTGGGATTTCGTTTACATCTCAGTTCACCACAACTGTTCCTACACTGCACAGGGAGAGTGAGAAGGGGCAGACCTTCATTTAGTGAGATGAGCCCTACAGGAGTGCCAGTTGTGGGTATCTATATTTGGAGGAGTGGCAATGATATCACTACTAGCCTACTGTCCGGAGATGAAAAGAGTAGCTCTGTTGAGAGCAAAGAGCCTAATACCACCGCGGTTACTTCATTAGTAACCCTGGTGCATCTGGCTGTGGATTGTTCTTAACAGATCATGTTAGGTCCAACAAGTCTGTTAGTACTTTTCAATCTTGTATGAAGGCACAATTTGTTCCAAAAATTGATTTTCTATATTTCAATGTACTTTCCAGGATGATTATACACTGAAATATTTTAACCCAAAAGGAACTACATAAAATAAAAATAATCCCAAGACATATATGAAAGGCATATTAAAGAAATATAGAGCTGTTAAGTTCACACACATTTTTATGTTTATTGCTATTATTACTGCTGTAACTACATCAGTTTGAGCTTTATTTGCTCATATTTTTTTCAGATAGTTTAACAGTATACAATAATGTGTGATCTGGGCTACTATATCTCTGTTGCTTTTGCTGCTATTGTTGTTTGATGCCATTTCACTCTTAATTAGAGTGCTGTTTGTTTTGCAATGCACTGCGGTTAGCAGGCACAGGAAACAAGCAGAGTAGTGGTGAAATCTTCTGCTTGTACCAGCTGGGACACTTGCTTGGAAAACGGATTGTTTGCAGTAGCTCTGACCTACTCTGCTGTTCATTTTCTAAACCTCCAAGCAATCTGTCATTTAAAGTAAGTTGAATGCTGCAACCTTTACAGAAAAAAGTGACAAATAATTGCCTTTGCTCCCTATCACTAACATCACATGGAACAGCTTCTCCATCTCTTGCCTGCACCTCCACCATTTGTGCTGTTAGTGCTAATTTGCTGATAATTAAGTCATCCACTGAAATGCTATGTGTCTCCCCAGGCACTGTGGCAAAGCAACCAGGGTCCTGTTTCCAGGGCTGACTCATTTACATTCTCCCACAGGAAATATCACATAATCAGGCAGATGAGGTATTAAATAATTCCTATGAGCATTAATACATAGCCTGTAAGGAGACTTTGCAGAATCTGCACATTCCTGGTGCTACAAGACAGATTGTGCCTATTTGCATTTCTCATAGATAACTTGACCTATATTAATGAGCCATTCCCCGTGGTTACATTTTTGTGAAGGATATGTTTATAATAATAATTTATTGGAGCAAACTGTCTTTAAAACACAGGTGTTGCCGGGGAATGTAAAGGGGTGCAGAAGATGCTTCTCCTTCCTTTTACTAAACTTTGTTCGAATTCAATAAAATAATTGTATTTCTTAATTTGACATGGTCCTGCATACAGATAGTCGTTTTTTTCAGGCACTCTGTGATTTCAGGAGCTTGTCCTCATAGCTACAGTTACGATGATAGTCATAGAATAAGAAGCATGGGCAGTGCAATTTCTCTTTATGATTGTAACAAATATCTGCTATTAAAACATTTGATAAGTCCAGCACTGAGGGTTCCTCTTTGCTGGGTTAGAGAGGGCACAGCAAGGCAGAAATATCAGTTTGTTTAATTGCTTTAACTCTCAGACAGCTGAATATTGATTTCATCATATTTTGGCACACTATCCCAATAATTCAAAACTTCTTTCTTAGTCTATTGGCTGTTTAAATGCTGCCCTTGAACAAGCAATCCCGTCACAAATTTCCAGCAGCACAACTGAAGAATTTTCCCAGTTCAGTTTGATTTAACACTGAAGATAAAGAGATTAATTTGATTACGAGTTACACCTCACGTGAAACTTTGCTTTAACTCCAAAGGGGTTTAATTTCTGTTATGTTAATCAATATTTTTGCACTGACAATTCGCCAATTACAATGGACTGTTACAGTACACAATATTTTCCTTTTTAAGAAAACATTATATACTGAGCATCAAACCGAATTATTACTCATTAAAATGTTTAAATGAGAAAAATTAAAGCTGCAGATTTTGGTTATTGATGAGATGTTTTTAATGTCATTTCACAATTTGATCATTAATGACTTGACTCATACTGTACTTGTACTACATATTCACAACTACTACTGTATATCATAATTGTTGCATAAACACTAATTCATTTCATTAGTAAGAGGGTTGGTTGAGAGGTGAATTACCCAGTTACAAGCGAGTCTAGTGAAAATCAATAAAGAAGGAGAAACACAGATGGAAATAAGTATGCCCCACTTATCAAGACAATAATGCCTTTGTGTCATCAGTAGGTGAAAACAACACCTCAGCTGAACTGAACAGCAGCGGAGCAACTGTAAATCCTCTTTAGTAATGAATTAGGGTTTGTGCTGACCATTCTGAACTAACATCAGCTGTCTCAAGAATATTAAGAATGCATGAATATATAGCATGATTGAATCTAAATCTGCAGAAACTGTACAAGCATTAAATAACTGATAAATCATTTTACAAGAGGAGATGTGGTAGGTCACAGAGCTTGACAAAAACTTTGCAGAGTATGTAGGTCCCAAATTAAAAGCTAAATGATGGAAAAAAATGATAGTCTGGGCAGGAGAGTCTACACTCCTACAAAATTCCATTTGTAATGATTGATTGCAAAAAGCCTCTCAGTACTATATTTATGAAGTCCTACCTTCCTCAGGGCTCATCCTAGCTTGACAAGATTTCAGCACGACAATGAATGTCCTTGTGGTGTTCATTTAACAATAGCCTTCTTGCAAGATGTGAATTTCACAGTTATATTGTGGATGCCCTACTCACCAGGATTGGAGCCCCACTGAAGACTTGCGGGATGAGCTGGGATGATTGTGACATCTTGGGATCAAGGGGAAATGCACAGGCACATCCTTGCCTGTGGTCCTTGAGGGAAATTGGAATCTGGTGCGAAGCATACTTGTTTGGTGTACAGATTTTGTTGTTGCCAGTGGTGGCCTCAAATTACAAGCCTGTGACTTTCACTGCTGGCCCCCTGTTAATCAACACTGCCGATAACAAATGTTAACCATTATAATGATTTTACCTGTCTCTTCAATAAAATGGTGGCACACCTGCTACAGTCATATACTGATAACTTTGCTACAATTGTAAGTGGTTTCTATTAATGATCAGGATACTGCATTTTGAATTCCCTCTTTTGTTAGTGTTACGCAGACTATAGGTTTTATTTTATTTTAATATGTATTATATTAAGCAGCTTTACTATATTATAAATATATTACGTATGTGATTCATTGTCAAGAAAAGGTAAGCATAGAATGTGAAGAATGCTTGAATATATAGCATGAGTGAATCTAAATCTGCAGAAACTGTACAAGCATTAAAGGATGATAAATCACTTTACAAGAGGAGATGTGGTAGGTCACAGGGCTTGACTAAAAGTTTGCAGAGTATGTAGGTCCCAAATTAAAAGCTAAATGATCAAAAAAATTAGTTGAGGATTAAATGAGGGAGGAACTGATAATATGCACTGAACTAGTAGAGCAGCAGAGCAGGAAATTATTCAGTCTTGTTCTGTATTGATCATGACCTCCTGGAATGCTTCATTAGCAGCAAAGACTGTGCTCTCATAAATGCATTGCAGGCCAGGGAAAGATCACTCATTGTTAGAATTGGCAGGTAAATCCTCATGGGGCCAGCAGGACGGAGAGCCGAGACGCGTTCCTTTCCCCCCATCGTGTCTTTCTCACACTTCTCCTTCCCAGCTCCTGACCATTCTGTTACAGACTATAAAATATCCTATTGATTGAGCTCAGAACATTGTAAATGTGATTTAAAGGCTGGGTTTGATTAAAAGCATGGCCGCTGGAGGCAATGTGGCCATTTCTCCTTACGTGGTCTGAGGAAAAAAAAATGGTGTAAATCACTTGCATCTGCAGCCAGGGAGGGACACACCACAGCAATGCGTAGTTAGAAAAACTGAAGGTCAGTTAGAGCAGGCTGTGAAAAAAATAAAACATTGGAATATATATTGCAGTGCAGTTCATGGGGGATAAGAAGACACTATGGTAAGCATTTACAGCCAGCGATTCAGTTTTTTTATTCCATAAAGGTTATCTTTCCACCAAGCCCCTACAGATGTCTGTGTTTTACTCA
The DNA here is from genome assembly GCF_055471065.1 of Atractosteus spatula. NCBI lineage: Eukaryota > Metazoa > Chordata > Actinopteri > Semionotiformes > Lepisosteidae > Atractosteus > Atractosteus spatula. Next base: position 23,964,103 of record NC_142720.1, on the reverse strand, counting down.
CACTTAAAGAGAAGCAAAATATATTATTAGCGATATAGTGTTTTTTATCGCGTATCCTGTATATTTCTGAATGTGCAGTATGCCACCATTTATGTTGCTAATAAATATGGATAATGAACAGTAAGACAAGGGCAGCATGTCCATGAAAGTGTTATAAAACATTGTCTTTTTATCACACTGCCCTTCCCAGTGACAGCTGGATGTATTAAATGTAATTTTGAGTTTCTTGATTCGATTTTAGTTATTAGAAGTGAGAACAACCAGTGATTTTTTTTTATTGATAGAACACTTCAGCTACAAGGGGCCAGCCTAATGTAGCCTGAGAAGTCATCAAGTTCAGCCCCAGAGACAAGAACTGAGAGCAGAACTGACTGTACCTTGTCTCTCACTGTATGTGAATCATGATCAGTGCTGGTCATGTCAGTAACTTGATTTCAGAACTTTACAAGACAAATGACTCCTTGTTATAATAATTAGAAAAATCTAACTCCATAAGCAATGACTAATATCACAAAAAAACAGTTGAAAGAATAATATTGAAATTGTTTCTTGCTTTCCTTCATGTCAAGGAGAGCATTCTTCTCAAATAATGACAATTGCACTTGTATAATCTTGACAGTGACTAAGGTTTTCTATTAGATTCTATTGATTTATGTCACAGTTTCTTATTCTCTTAAGTTTGAATCCACATTCATTAACAGGAATTATTACCTTTAGTGAGTGTTAACTTGTAAATGCGTACATAGTGCACACATCAATATTAAACACACCATCTGTTATTGCTGTGTTTAATGTTCTGTTTTCTTCCCTTTTGCCTTTTGTTTCATGGGTCTCAGGTTTACTTGTTCTCCAGTGTGTTCTTGTTCTCTTCCTTTTCTCTGTGACAGCTAAGTTCTGATTGTGGCATTAACTCCTGAGATTTCTCAGGTGTGATTTCTGCCGATATAAAAGTAGCACAGGAAGCTGAGTGGATGACATCTGGCAGTTTCTTCTTTCCCACTCATGTCAGACACTGGAATGTCATTACTTTCCCCTTTTCTGGGAAGGAGATACAGTCCCCAAAGTGGGAGCCAGGGCACTGAGGCAGCACACCCTGTTTGAATCTTGTGACATGTATTATGATCTTACTGTGAGTGCTCAACATATGGTGCCCCTTGTGTATGACAATATGGATCATTACTGGCTCAGAGAGTTTATGAACTGAGAAGTAACATTCCCCAAAACTCATTTGACTTGACACCTTTAGGGAAACAGAACAACACAGCAGAGACCCGGTGGGTGATTTGTTACTTTGCTTATGGGCAATTGTTACAGCCAAGCAGACTCTAAGCCCATGCCCAGGTGTCCCTTTATTCACTAAAATGTGTTTTGTACAGTAAAATATGCACTCTGAACAGATGCCCAGTTTTACACAAAGGTTTCTGTGGTATCAGTTTGCTTTTTACTGGCAAGAAGTAAAACAGTTTTTAAAACGAACCGAGGAAATACACAAAACCTTGTAATCTTACGTATGATGAAAACCAAATATATGTAAACTGTGAAGAATGCTTTTCATTAAATGTGAATTTGTTTTGCATTAGAGTAGTTCCTATCCAATTTATTTCAATAAAACAGATTGGGCAACAAAGTGTTTTGCCTCTAGGGAGTGGGAGACACTATATATATAAATGGCAAACCAATGTGCAAACATCTTCATATAAAATGAATTGGCATTCCTTGTTTAAACTAAATGATAAGGTTTCATCACTTAATATGGCTCATTTCAAAAAGACCAGTGATTGATGAAAATTGTTTACAGAGTTTAAATTAGCTCAGTCTTAATTCAATTGAACTCCCCAGAAATCTCCTCATGGAATTGTGATGAGATTTCCTCTTCCATGTTGTATGAAGATACAGCAAATATAAGTCATTCAAAGTAGCCCTCACAAGCTAAACCGATACAGTATACTCTCATAATAGGTTGTTACTAACATGGTTCAGCAAAGGGCTCATTACCATGTTTTATATGTACACATGAAGAGTAGCTTGTATTAGTGTTTTCCAAGACAGTAATTGCCCCTGTGTTTTATCATTGCTGCATGCCTTGACTGGAGAATGGCACTGCTCTATCAGTATACAGTGCAGCGCCGTGTCTTGAGGATGTACTATAAAGTGATTATAGCTCTGGACTTGAGTGGAATGGGGTAAAATCCTGGGTGGGATACTGCTGTTATAGCCTTTAGCAATATACTTTACTTAAATTGCTTCTCAAATGCACCGATGTCCAAATGGGTACTCTCACTATCACCACTGCAAATGATAATTGGTTCTCAATTGACTCATCTTGTTAAATTAAGGATTAAATTAAAAACATTTGATATCACTCTTCCTTATATTTAAGTAATGGAAAACATCAAATTCGGTGTGACAAGTTAGAATCCAGCAGTAATTTTTTACATTGTGCCTTAGGTCTACATTTTGCAACTCACAAGATGACAGCTGCTACTGTACTTCCTCTGCTGAAAGCAGTTCATACTACTTTGCAATTTAATGTGTCTGCCGAAACAGCAAAGATTAATGAAATATAGCCTTTCTCATTATGAATATTGATTTATTTTCCACATAATGATTCCCCCAAACTTTTTAGGGATTATTTTCAAACTTATTAAAACTTGGATGTATCTTTAGCAAGCTGTATTGCAATATTATGGTTAAAACTTTTACTGTCTGGGCTTATGACATAAATATCAGAGAACAAAATGATTTTTCTGTTATCTGAAAGATTTTTACTATGAAGAGAAGTCAGCAGATAGAAACTCACAAGATGAAACAGTTCTAATGCAATCTATACAGTTCCACACTCAATGCCTATACAGTGTGTTTACACCTGCAATGCAGTGCATCTTCAGCTGTAAAGAGAAATTGATCTGAAGTGCAGCAATATCTGTTCTTGTATTGTGGTAAACAAAATAGTGCATGCAATTCTAAATAAGGTCTTACTAATGCATTGTACAATTCTAAAATAATCCATTGATTTGAATTATATACTTTTAATTAAAATATGAAATGTTCATCTTTTTTATTGCTTTCCAACCGTACATGTCTGGAACAACATAAGCATTAACTATTTGGGAAGGATAATGGTAACCTGGGTGATTTTCACCCCTGCTGCTTTATATAATATTAATTCTCAACGTCACATCTCTCTTTGTCTTTGACAGCAAATCCTTTTACACGTGGACAGACATTTCACCCATTTCCTCATTCTTTCATCAGCTCCTTCCAAAGCAGAGATGTTGACTGCAGTCTTTTTCCATCATACTCATCTTCCAGTGCCCACTTTTCTTCTAGCCTAAAACTGCCAGAACTCTGTTTCACCTTCAGAATTCACAGAGACATTAGTTCACCCTGCTCATGGTCAAGAACATGGTGACCACATACACGTCATTCACAATCCATCCATTTGCTTTGGGGACCCTTCGTTCTATGAATATCACAAGCGGTTTTCTGCTAAATCTGCACCTCATCTGCTCCAGTGAAAATTCCGACTAGCCCTGGATATTGCACCTTACTGATGCATTTCCATTTGCATCAGATCCCTCCTGAGTCATTTACTCTTCTCAATCTCTGCCCCACAGCTATCTCCAAGACCAGCCTTAATCCTTCTGCCTCTCCCCCCACCCTCTGTCTTCACCTTTTCCATTCCAAGAATCTCCATGTTCATCCTGTCTTGTTCATCAAATTTCAATTTCTCATTCTGCTCTATCTCTTTTTGCCATTCCATGCATATATGTAGTTACTGTGGTGAAGCTCATTCTTGCTCAGTGTTTCCCCTCTGCCATTACATGTGTTCGTCATTGGCCTTATAGTAGGCCTCTTTGTTTCACCTCCTTTTTCCATTTAACATATAAGTCCAATTGTAGTCACTGCTGACAAGTATTACAAGAAGAGGTGTTTAACAATTGACTTGTGAGCCACCAATAACTCCTTTTCCAATCATTATCTGCTTGATTCCTAGTGCAGATCTGTCACTTCCACACACCACTGCCATTTCCCTCATTCAGACGGTAGGACACTGCATTCCAAAACTGACACTGCAATTCCTTCAAATCATGTGTTTTGACCCTGATCTTTGGCACCTCCTCAACATATATAGGAAAGATAAATTTAACTTCACAGATCATGTAACATTTGACCTTAAGAGGAACACCCTAAGCACTCTGCTTGATCCTACAAACTCCACTTTCTCCATCATCTTCTGGCGAATTTTCTTTGAATCAGTTTACCCAGTGCTCCCCCACCAAGAGCCTCATCAACCTGATCTCCGTTTTAACAAAATGGTGATCCATCTCACCACACTTGGATAAAACCTTCCTCTATTGTCATTGAATTTCTTCAAATTGTATCAGTTCAGAAGGTTACTTAAGCCTTCTCACTTAATTATCTATTATTATTATTAGCAAAGATAGTTAACAAACAGAAATAGAAAGCTTCTGATTTCTTTGTACCTTTCCACTAACCTGTCGGCTAAGTGTAAACCTGTCAGTTAAAAAAGTAAATCTGGTCCATGCTGGGTCACCTCATCTGTTCTATGCAAATTGATCCAAAAGGCTCAGCATTCATTTCAGATCTCTTAGATTTCACATGATCAGTCTCCTCACTTACTTCAAATCTTCACTTCAAATAGCAAACTAGAGCTTTGGTCGTGTCATTTATTTCTTGAAAAACTGGAATGGGCTGCCCTTTTTTTACATTGAGTTTCTATCTTCTTTCAAAGCATTTACAGACATGGCCCCTTCTGTCAGCTTTGGAGGCTATTATGAAAGTAATTGGTTTGTATCAACCTGGCCTTCTGCTTTTTTCTTCCTCCTATCTTCTTAACATTCTTCCTCCTTATTCAGATTATACTCAGTTTTCCTGTTTGCCTCTCTTTGGACTATAATTGGAAACAAAAATATATTTTTTATTTATTCAGCCAACCTCACTGTCATTCATATCATGAATTAAGGGAGAAAGGGAGCTTGAATTCCCCTAAGCTCATGATGAAATTCGTCCATCATCTCAAATGGCCATTACTAATTAAATCGTAGTTAGATTTGTTTCTAATGATTATCTCATTTGTTTCTTTTTGTAGCAGTTCATATTCTTGGCTATCGCAATAGCATTGCTAACAAAGGCTTGATTCTCTGCAGAACAATTCTCAGGCCATTCTTTTCGGATAGGTAAAGTCTCTTTGTATGCCCATCAAGGCATTTCCACCTACTGAATTAGAAACATGGCTGTCAGTCATCAGAGGTCCTGAAACAAGCATTCCATTAGCTTTAACTACCCAAAATAATTCAGGTAATTTATCATTGTGCATTAGTCTCTTAGAGCCTTCAGGTTTCTCATTTTTTTCTTTCTATGCATTGGTGGTTTATGGACCTGCTTGGTTCTTCCTGAGTCTCCTATCCTCCTTATTTTATGGAAATGGCCCTCATCCATGCGGGTTAAGCCCAAGCTCACTAAATCTAATCCCTTAATAAACATCCTTTAAATGCATTAAATTCTAATTATTGGGTGTCATTATGCCCTGTGAAGGTTTTTAATTTAATCAATGTCAATGTCTCCAAAACCTTAAATGCAATCATAATAAGATTATTAATTATTAATAATAATTGTTATTATTATTTATAAATGGTAGATAAAGCTGTTCTGTGAAGATGTTCATTGAATGATGGAATACACAGAATCAATTAAGTAATCGTCCATAACATCCCTTTTTATTTGACTCAGGCCCATCATTAAGCCCACATTATCCTTTTGGATTTTTTCTGCTTTTAGCCAAAGAAATATAGTAGAATATAGTAGATATAGTAGAATATATATATAGTAGATTTTTTATGGTGAGATTATTCAGGAATGAGCACAGTTGTCTTCTTAATGTGAGGAATCAGTTCCTTAGTAAACTCCTCAATAATAAATACTGTAGCCATAACAATTTCTTATAACCATCTGTGATGACACCATTATTTTTAGGCAATTTAGTTAGTTTATCTTTGCTGTTTTTGTAGTTATGCTACTGTAAAGCATTTTTTGCAAAGCTTCCATCACTATATTCTTTTTCTTAACATTTTTACTGTACATACAAATCTCTTTCAGATCATGAAGATAAGTGAGCATTAAATTGAATTAACCATAAAATTTTTACTTAATATGCCAGGCAGTAAATTAGTGAAAGAGACAATGTTAAATATGTATTTGACTATGCTTTAACTTTGTGTTGTTGTTTATCCTTTCAGATACAGCAGTATTTTTCCCATCTTTTAATGGAAAGTCTTACATGGAGATCCCTTCACCTCTGACTCTGCTGAAGCACGGCACTGACAGTGACCCCCCGTTATCTCCAGATGCAGAAAACCCTGTTACCCTTTACATCACAGTGAAAACAAATGCTTCACAGGGCACCATACTTTACAGTGAGTACAAACATGGTCTTGCATTGTGTACAATTTGGTCTTGTAGCCTATATTCCAATTGTTATCCTCCAGAAAAGCATACAAGTGTATCCATCTCACATACAGTACCATGCATACATGGACAGAACGTATTTTACTAAACCAATAAAATGCAGTTTATCATTGAACAATACAGCATCACAGTAGCAAACAGAAAGGGGGCTCATGAGTAGAAATGCTGGTAAAGGCACTCTGGGCACAGAACTGCAGTTCGAGCCTGGTCACATCACTAGCTGACTGTGTCTAGGATTCCGCAAGCAGCGAAGTGCGATTGACTGACAGTCATAGAGAGCAAGGTGGGATTAGTCTTCCTGGACTCTCTCTGAATAACCACAACTGACTATTCCAAACCAGGCAGGTACTGTATAATACATGTAATTGGGAATTTTAAATGCATAAAAACAGAATAAAAGGCTGATATTGACTGCAGTGAAATGGAGACCTTCAGATAAAAATGCAAGGATAACCCAAGCTTGGAGCACAGGCATGTTCTAAACTGCTTGGCTGTTGTTAAACATCAATACTATTATAGCAACCCATACAGCAGAAAATGTCTACCCTAAATTACAGTGAATTTTATTTATGTGACCTTTAATTGTTTCTTAAACTGTTAAGTTACATGATCAGGGTTTGCAAAAACATTCTTCAAGGCTAGTCATCAGGTTCAGTACGTTTAACGTGAATTAATATGCCTTATACATAATATTTGGGCAAATATTTTTTACTGATCACAACCTTGAAAAAATATTTTTCAAAGCAGACAGGCTAAAAGCTGCATTAGCAAGAGATAATATTAAACAGGAATCTTACTCTCTACACATAATTCTGCCACCTGTGCCATATATAGCTGGATGGGACACTTGATATTATGCTGCAGGATACCATATAAGACACTTTGCTTTTTAACCAGAAAGGAAAAGGAAATGGACATTTCATCAAATAATGTGATGTTAAAATTGAGCTACAGAAGTTCCTGAAAGACATTCAACACCTAGAATCACATCTTTCCCTGGTTGCAATGCACAGTAAAGGACTAGTGGATCAGTGGTTTGAAAGCTATAAGATTAAGGGTTCAGCAAACACAACAGTGTTGCAGAAATAAAAATTATATGTTGAGCACTGACACGAGATGTTCATGGCAAAGACATCACAATAAGCAAAATCTATACTAAGAGCTACTTTTATAAAAATAACTAAGCTGAGGATAGTTTGCAAGTTCTGTGTGATTACGTTATTACTGTATTATGTAAACAAAGGACTCTGTGCAAAGGCAAATAAACAAATTACAGAACAAGCAGACCAATTAAAAGCATCAATCAATGCTAGTGATTAACGGCTCAGTTAGGATGAAAACCAGCAGACACAGGGATCCCTCAGGACCAGGGCTGGGAACCTCTGATCTAACAGAACAACTGTTTAGAAAAATATATGTTCTCAATAAAGAAAACAAGTGACAACAGCAGAGTACCAGTCTGTGCACATGAACAGATGGACTGTAATAAAGAGCTTTTTTTGCTTTCTTTCTCCAGTGTTTGCTCGACTGTAAAGTCAGGGTCATATTGTATAATGTGGGTTGAGTCTTTGAGGAAGAGCAAGTATGTTTTACATCTTAAATTAAGTCTTTCAAAGCAGCAAAATTCTGGAAAACAATTGAGTAAAATTAAATCATGTGTGAATCCTGGCAAATACATCTTGGTATTTAACATTAAATTAATAAGCACTGTATATATGAGATCTATAATGGATTTTTCCAGTTTAGTAATGTAAGTGGACATATTTATGTTTATAAATGAATCAAAAGTTAAACACTTCATCATATTATAGGTGTTGACAAATGTACATAGTATATACATAGTAATTTTTTATTAAGAAAACATTTAATGTTCTTGTTAGTCAAATGGTGAAAGTACAATGAATGAAGCAGCTTAGGTAAAAAATGCAATTGTTTCCTTTCTCCTTTTACAGTTATACATGGCTGACATACAGTACCTATCAGTATATACATAGTTATCACACCAGATACTTTGAAGCGCTTTGAGAAGCCACCTTTAAAGGCGCTATATAAAATAAAGTGTATTATTATTATTATTATTATTATTATTATTATTATTATTACTTATTGGGGGTGACACATAGGAGAATAATATATTAAATTGTATGTTTAGCATTATCTATAAGAAGTCTTGAAATGATTTAAAACTGCAGTGTGACTGTAATGAATAAGATTTGTGAGATGTTATTTAGTTTGCTTCAGGATGTCCCGTCCTTTCTAACAATCTCATCTAACTTCATGCTACATCAGGTTTCATTGTATGAGTTTTGGCTGGTGTTGCCTTAAGCTTGTAATGTGTGTTAATACTAGCTCTTGAGATTGGGTGTGGGAGCTTAGTAACCCTGAAAGGGAAATTAATTGCATCTCACAGGAAAATGACCTCTCGTCCTCAAGACCAGGAAACCCAGACATTGTAGGGTTTTATTCAGGTAATAGCCTATGAAGTGATATGGCTCCAACTGAACTAATTTCCACCGCAGAATTCTGCTCAGTTAGCCACCATCAAAGAAACTTTGCTGGTCATACCGAGACTTACACTATTGTGGTTGATTTAATTGTTTAGTTTTTGTAAGAACTAATTGCAACACAATAAAATAATGTTTTGAATAATATTGTCTCCCATGTTCCTCTTCACCAACCTCTGAAGCATTCCCCAGGTAATAACTCCTTCCTCCCTTGAATTCCTATTTAATCATCCCTTCTCAAGTAGCAACATCTTCCATCGACAATAGTAGAGCACCCCCTTATGTAGTTGCCTTGTCCCTTCTGTGGCCCAGTGAGCAATGGAGAGCTACATACAATATATACAATGTCAAAAAAGGAAAGGGGCACTGATGTCAGGGGAATGAAAGTGGATGTCGACACAACTGCCAGACTCTGAACAGATACAAAATATTAATAATAATAAGGACCAAATAATAAGGACAAATTCCAGAGTAAACTAAGTTTTGTGTTATCCTTACAGATTACATGTCCTTCTCATCGTGGCCATGAAACAGGAGCGTCAGTGTCAAACCGAACTGTAACTGGGCATGATAAAAATAACTAAAAGTAAATTTGAATGTTTGGTAGTGATAATTCACAAGAGTGCACAATGAGCATACTTTAGTCCAATAGTAGTTGGATGAGGAGGAGAGGGGGTGGAGTGGAACTGAAGAGAAATGACGTGGGGGAGTACATTCCTTATACTAGAGAAATGTCCTCCTATATAAATGGTTCAGGTGTGTAGCTGCGCCAGCATGCGTAGTCTGCAAAGAAACAAGTAATAAGTTTATTCCATGCTGAAAAGAGAAGAAAGAAAGCACAATGTTTCAGCTGTGAGGCCTTCTTCCTATATAAATGCCTCAGTTGTTTTCAGATTATGGTAGTGAAATGAATTAGCACAGTTGCATGTAAGAATAGATTTTGAACACCAAGATATTTAAACAGCTTAACTAGCTGTATGTTTACAAGTAGAATCATGCGTCTTTCAAGATGTAAAAGGCAGCAAAGCACATTTGCACCATTTAATTTTACATTCCAAAAGCAGGCTACAAAATCATTCAAATGCCCAATTTAAAACAGAGTGAGAAAAATCAAGTGATAAAAATAGGATATTGTTAACAAAGGCGCTACTGTGTATTTTTGTTTCTGAAAAAGAAGTATGGAATTAGTGCTTGTGTGGGTTTGTCAGTGCAGTGACTAGTAGGGAGAGAGAGCCCTGAGGAGTGTGTAGAGACCCTTGAGTGCCTTGGAGCTGGGGTTCCACTCCTCATCCTGAAACACCACTCACCTGCTGGCTTTTGTTCAGTTCCACGACTGAATGTTTTATTACCATCATAACAGGGCTCATTTGAACTGTTTTAGCCTCTTAAACATGTTAAAAGTTGTTGCCTTTTAAGTATTACATTTCATAAGTAAAGTAAAATCCCAAATGAATGAGTCAGAAAATCAAAGATTACAAAGATTCCAATCAAGCAACTTCAATTCAAATAGGTCCTTAACCCATCTGAAAAGCAGCAGGTATGTGGTCCTACAGGATCAGGAGTGGGAACCCCTGCTTTAGAGCACCATCACTGAGGGATTTACAGCTAGCATCTTGATCATTTCTTATGAACTCAGTCCCTAAACTCATTTGTTCTGACACCAGACAGTAGTCTCATTCCACATGATCAAAGGCTTTTTCAGCATCTGAAGGAACACTTAAAGATGGAGTTCTGGTATGAATGGCAGCATGAATGATGTAAAGGAATCGGCGAACATTATCTCTCGTTAGTTTCAAGTGTCAAGTTAGTGTCAAGCATTTTGGCACATAGTTTAGTATTTGAATTTATTAAGGACAGGAGGTGATAGATAGAGCATGTAGAGGAGTCCTTATCTTTTTTCCATTAAAAAGAAGTAACGGTATTGATGTCTGTTGTAAAGGAATCACTCTCTGTTGCAGTCTGCATCTTCTCAAACAGTCATTGCCCTGGCTGATCCCAGAAGGTGAGAAACAACTCAAACCAGGAGGCTTGCCTGTTTATAGAGCCTTTTTGAGCTCATAGATATCAGAGTTAGACAAATTAGAGCACCATGTGCAGCTGAGTTACTTCAAGAGAGAAGCTGCAATTGAATGTCTTCAAAAAACTTTTTACATCTGTCATGGGATATCAAATTAGACTAAAAGTAGCAGAATTCAAAGAGATTTTAACATTTTATTGTCAGTTAAAGTTGGTTCAGAAGCTGTTACCTCTCAAATAGAGGGAATACTTGCAAAGTTTTCATTGTTGTGGAGTCTAATAAATAAAAATCAAATCACCCAAAACATTTTTCATTATGGCTCTGCTGCTTTGTGGCTTTTTCAGACTGGCTCTGTCTGCTGACAGAAATATAGGAATTATATACATATGTAAGTTGGTAAAGAAAACAAAGAAGACAGGATATTACACAATAATTAAGGAGCCTAACTGAAGAAGAACAAACTGCTGGGTCATGTGATTCAGCATTGACATTTTTAGAATAATATGCTGGAATTCAAAGGAAGAATTAAATATAATGTTTTGTATCACACAGATATGTATGGATTTAACTTTACAGGTTCTCTTTTTAACAATGAAAAAAGTTTTGAGTGATTTGATTGTTATCAAAGAAAAATTAATTATTTGTAGGTTTGTGGTTTTTGTGGCACATACTTAAATATTTTGTCAAAAATATCTGAGCATTCCCTTTCAATATACTGCACTGATGTGCAGTAGAAAAAACATACATTGCTCTACTGGTATATTAACATCAGTAGTTCAGCTCTTTAATGTTAATTCAGCCATGGTACTCTTAAGGTAAAACAAAATAAACACAAAGTTTTCAAGTTTATTCATTTTTTTCTAATAAGTTAACGGAAATTTCTAAAAAGCCAAAGAAAGAAATAAAATCAATGCAGTAATCAAGGTTGAATGTTTCCCTTTTTGTTCACAGATCTAGTTGTACTTAATTATGCTAGGGAAGGAAATAATATGACATGAGGGACATAGACCTATAAAATTCAACCTTAAAAACAGCAATTACCAGTAGTGTTTGAAGAACATTGATCTCTACATGAAGAACATTGATCTCTGCCCAGCCTGGATCGCTATGGCATACTGACATGACACACGGCTGCTTCTCTGTGTCTGTGCAAAAGTGCTTAAAGCGAGCATATGGTATCTTGTCTAGAAAACTTAAGGATCATATCTAAGACCATTTCAGATGTTTTAAGCCAGTGGTTCTCAAACTGTGGTACGCGTTCCGGCAGTGGTACGCGGAGTGCCGCCAGGTGGTACGCCAAATGACCCTGGAACTGTGTCGTGTGCGCTGAAAAATCAGGACGGGTTTTCATATTTTGTATTTTGTATTTTAAACGTGTCGAATACGCAGCCTACGTACTGCGATACAGTGCGCGCTAATACTTCAGTGGACACAAGAGATACTCTGTAATTCTATACCACTCTATAGGAATGCGTGCTACGGATGCAAGTAACCAATTGTATTTTAAAAAAGCTACTGTATCTCCAGCAAATAGGGAGGAAGGAGAATGTGCGTGATTTTGGAACAATGCCAACGTTGTAAACACAGGAATGCATAGAAATACGTGCTACGAACGCTGGTAATCTTGGGAGCACAGGAAAGCGTGATAGATAACAGAAAAATATTTAAGAACTGTTCTAAGTTAATTTGAGAAAAATACACCGAGCATCTCTGTGTTTCGCTCCCATGCGCATGAAATAAAAACTTTAAATAAATACGGAAATAAAAACGGAAACGCGGAAAAATGCAAGCTTGCGGATTGCTAAAGAAGGTAAGCCACACTATTTTTGAAGAACCGTATTTACCGTTGGCAAAAGAGCTGACACGTATTATGTGTGGAGAAAAAGCTGCTAAACAGCTCGACCTGCTGCCCCCCCCGAAAGACACAGTCACTCATAGAATTATTGAAATGAAGGGTTATATCAAAAGTAAGGGAGAATCTTACTCAGCTCAAATTCACTTGGACTGTAAATATCTCCTCTTGATTTAGTGAGGGGTTTAAGGAATGAGAAGCAACATTATTCCTGGACTTGAAATAGAAATCTCTGTTCCGGCAAGAGTACTGTATGTTCATTGTATGAAATGAAACAGAAAGGTCATTATACAGTAGTATAATGTAGCTCCATTAGCAATACCAGCTTTTCACCCATATCTTATACTTGTGTACACATCGAATATTTATACTTTTTCCAATCTGCAGGCAGTGCAGTGTCTATGCATTCATCATTTCAGGACCCTTTTCAGTTTGACTTTGTATTTGTTTGACTGAACAATGATTACATTTTCTGCTCTTCTTCTCATTCACAGTAGCATGGTGAATCCCGATTGCAGTGTTTTACAATAATCTGCAGTACTGCCGCCACGAAAAGATTCCGGCATTGTCTTGTCTGATCACAAAACTTTTTGCCTAATGTTTGCAGTTTAATTAGTCATGTCAAACAGATTTGCTATGATGGGCCAGATTTGATTTAATGTGATTAACCTAGGCCATACAAATCATAAATTATCAAAAAAGCTAATACACACATACAGTACTACTGTTATTTATTTGTAGCACTTTGCCTTTTTGATATATACTTTACAAGATATACAACAAAAAGCTTTATCATTATTTATCATTTTTTATTTTCTCATGGACATTTTCTCCGATCTAAGCCTTTGAACTCTGTAGCTTTTTCAAAATCACTGTTGGCATCATAATGAAATTCTTGACTCTTTTTTTTTGTTTGGGTGTGAACGTGGTTGTTTGGTTTGGAAGATCAGCCTGATCTAAACAGTGACTAGATGATACGATGAACCTTCCATTTCATAATCATGAACTGTCCTAGTACAGATCCCTGTGGTACTGCAGTGATAACATCAACACAGCTGTGGGGTGATGAGACCTCTTGAATAAGGAGAGATGTATGTACAAATGACATAATGATAAATATGTTTATATATTTTCTGGGGATTTATAGTTCATAATATTAAAGATATATTATATTTAATATATATGATAAATATATATATATATTATCCCACCAGTGAAAAGTTACTATTATTAATATTACATTTGTTAAATAATACATTTATCCCACCAGTGAGAAGATACTATCATATCAAAGATAGGATCCTTATCTGCTGTCTCATTTTAATAGTTTCAACATTTTCATGAGGCAGGGTTGAAGAAGATCCCATTTAATGTATTCAAGTATTAAAATTAACTGTACACTCTTTTACAAAAATATTGATTTTAAGAAAAATATGCATTTATTTAAATAATACTTTAATAATAATATTTATTTAATAATTTAGTAATTATTTTAGCAATATATTAATATTAAAAAAGACATACCTCTTTGAAAACAATCTAGTCATCAAAATCTTATGCATTACTACACTTTATGCGACACAAATGTTATAAAATATCTACACAAGCTGAAAAAAATAAAACTGAGAAGAATTAAGAAATTTAGTAAACTTGCTAAATATACAGAACAAAAAATGCATAATGATTGTGATATTAAGTATTCAGCAAGTGGAGTGAATGTAAAGTCACTGATCTCATTTTTTTGGCTTCAATGTTTGTTTTTCATTCACCTTATTTTAACTTTTTTATTGTTTTTGTTCCATAATGTCTAGAAAGATTAAGGAGAAACAATTAAAAGTGATAATAGTGTCAAAGGCAAAGGATTAGAATGGATGATAAAATGCAGATTATGAAGCATTTAAAAGCAGTATTAGAGCTATTGCCAGTTACTCTCATATATCAACCAATAAATCAAGAAGGTAAAAAATTCTGCTATTGAGAACCCTGTTATAATAACCTCTTTCAGTGCAGTTTCTTGGAGTGCTTGCTCTGATAAAATCGCTAGTATCTGGTAGTCCTTGTTCGCAATGTTTGCAGTTGCTGGCTGGATTTGTGTTAATCAGCTGGTTATAAGACCAGGTTATGGTTATGGACCTATAAGATATCTTAAAAGTGAAAAAAAATAATTTGAATTATCACAGATTTTGGTGATAAATTTTGCCCAAAGTAGATCAAATAAATGTTTATTACAACATTTAAAACATAGCTATACAACTCACATCTTTCACTGCTGTATACAGATTTACAGTTCAGTCAATCATAGCCATTTTCTTTAGCCATAGAAAGTCCAGAATTTAACCTGCATAATCTAAAGACAATAAAAAAAAAATCCCAGGGTGTTTCTCGAAAAGAGTAGGGGTGTAACCCTGGCATCCTGGCCAAATTTCCCATGCCTCCTAATAATCCCCCTCTATGAATTGGCTACATTACTTTGTTCTTCTCCCCCCCCACTCCTACGGCATACGGCAGGCAGAGCGACGCGCCGGTTGGAGTATTCTCGGTCGCATTTAATGGCAACGTCAGCTCAAAGATTTGGTTCAAACCACCAAATGGAGACTGGTGTGCCGACAAGCGGACCCTGCTGATGCGGGATTAACGCTAGGATGAGAGAGAATCTAAAGACAATAAAACATTTAAAGACGGAAGAGGAACCCAGGCATCCTAATTAAATTTATTCTGCCCAAGACTAAATCTCCCTCTCTAAAGAGATACTCACAGTTGAATACAGTAGGAACAAATTTTCCTATTCTAAACAAAGGCATCAGCAATGTAAGAGAGACATTTTAGCTTGCAGATTCCACAATAAAGGAAATCAGAATTTCCAAATAAGACAACATGCCCTCTTATATAATAAAGCTCAGATTCATACTCACCATTTAGATTAGCAGGACAGAATCTCGTTTTACATCTGATTGGAAAGGAACATTTTTCTCAGCACAAGTTTTTAACCAAGATAATGATGATGATATTTCCTCTTCCTGTCTTTTCTTATATTTGGTTTTTGCTGTCCTTTCTGTATATCTGCTCCCATATTTATGCTGTGGTCCATTACTATGGTGATTAGCTTAATGACCTCACCTGTAATGAACTAGTCACTGTTGAATATTTATGTTTCCATATAGCTGTTTTAATGATCTAACAGTGATCCTTTGGCAAATGTGATATTTTGGCAAAGACAGCTGCGTAAATATGTGCTAATTCCAATTGAACCAAACCCTCCCAGGTCACAACAGTATTATGTAGATTTCCTGCAGAAAACATGATGTTCTGACTCAAAAGTGTAGTCTTGATACTGTTCTGGAAGAATATTTGTTTTGTACAAAACACTACTCCTTGGTAAGGAACAAGTAAAGGTTTATTCCATCCTAAAAAGAGAAGAAAGGAAACGCAACGTTTTGGCTGGGACACCAGAAGAAGGCTGCACAGCTGAAACGTTGTGTTTCCTTTCTTCTCTTTTCAGCAGGAATAAACCTTTACTTGTTCCTTTGCAGCCTATGCATGCTGACACAGCTACCTACTTGGACTACTCCTTGGTAGACCTGTCAAACAATTATCAGAATTTTCATTTTTAATTTTGTTAATTTAAATTTATAAAAATATTATATTTTACTTGGAATTTCTCTTTATTTTTTTAAGTTTATATATTATGATAACTGTAAGATAAGAAGTACATACTCCCATTCTTGAAATATTTTAATTAAAATCCTTGGAAAAGCAATCTACTGTATAAGACAAAGTGTTAAGATTGTAAAATCTACAATTTCAAAATAAAATTTGAAATTTTTAGCATTGAATTAACAGCTAGAGACTCGAACCGAAAATTTAATATTTAATTAAATGTTTTAAAAGTAGGTATGAGATTCATTCGACTGATTGCATAATTCCTGATGAATTATCATCTTGAATCCTTAAACTAGGGATTAATCCTTAAGTACTTATATTAAACTTTAATGCCTTATAATTTTATTATTAAGTTGGTTAAAATATAAGAGTTTGTATTCAATAATAGTGTGCAGTGATTGAAGACAATGTCTTCTCACCTTATGGCCTAAGATGTTGGTTTAAAAGCATATTAACTGCTTGTTTAAAACCTGGATAAAGTGATTATCATATGGTGTTGAAGTGTATGATTTGTTGTATTGGGTTAATAAAAGTTAATGATGGCGTAGTCATGACAGCTGCAAGGCTACTCCACATTAAATCAAAATAAATGTGTCTTTCAGGGAATTTGGAAATCTTTAGGAAGCTAGAACGATTAGTTCACAGCAATCAAGTTTAGTATTCTTGTACCTCTTTACCTATACCATTACGTTAGTCACAGGTGCCCACAATGTCTTTCCGTTGTAGGTGTCAGTGCTCAGTAATGTATTTTGGATTCACAGATCTGAACTTAATGATTAGTTCACATTTTAGATGCAGTTGTTTTTTGGGGATTGTCATTGTATTCCTGAAACTTGTGGATATTTATTCTTTTAAAATATTTCTCAGAACATTACAAATGTAAAGTGTGTGTTAAATAATTATGCAAGAAGAAAACCAAGCACTCAGGACTAATAGTTTTAATAAAATATTTATCAAACAAAATTACAGAAAAAATGAAAGGATCACGGTTTTGTGTGGCGGTTTAGCATAATTATATTGGAACACTGGAAAACCTTTGTCCTAAACATCAGGTGTGAATGTATTAGTTTGTTAATATATTTATACAATGTGCATAGAATAAAATATTATTTCAGTGCACATCCACAATAAACAAATATTCAAACATGAATTATATTTAAAATTGGCCTCCGTTATTCTTAATTTATTTGTCTAACGCTTTTATCCAAAGTGACTTACAGTTCTACCCATTTAAACAGCTGGGAATTTTACTGAAGCAATTATTTGCAAAGTTCTTATCAGGAAAATGACAAAATCTTTTTTGAAGCAGGTGCAATGACATTTTATTAAGCACACATGACATACACAAGGTAAATTCTGATTCAGGTAATTATACCGATAAGCATTTATAGCCAACATGATTAATTAACACGGGGTGTGCTCTAAAAGTCGCAGGCGAGTTGCATGTGTTGCTACTGTACCACTGGAACATCCGAGATGCATGCTTTCCACCAGGTTACAGGTACTGTCCTGTGGGATGTGAATCCATTCATTTGATAGAGCAGGAGTATCCAGTCGTGGTCCTGGAGGGCTTGTGCATCTTTGGGCTTTCATTCATAACTTCATAACTTTTTAAGTACAGAGGTGGCATGAAGGCTCCAACATCCAAGAACATTCCTCTGTGATTGTCACTCTCTTGCCATGATGAGGCAGTTTATTTATCTGAAGTATATTAAAGTACCTGGAAAAAGGCTATACACTAATTTATGCAGTGTAATATGCATTGACTATATTTATATGACTGTGATCGCTCTTAAAAATATATTGATGACTAATTCATCCTAGCAATTCTAGTTCTACTTGTAGTGAAATAAACAAGGTGAATATATATATAAATATGTATATCTTATATATCTGAAAATTTAAACCTTGCATGTTAACATGTTAATATAGCTTTGGTATTCCAAAAGTGAATTTTCCCTGCACCACAGAGAGAATGTTACTCTTCACAAGAAATGTTTTCATTTATTCTCACAGAGTAAATTATGTAGTTTCTCAAATTTCTCAAAACGTTTGTCCTCTTATGATCCCTGCAGTTATGTGGGTATGCAATACGTTTGATTGCTTCGCTAAGCCCTGATTGATTTATGTCGCCTTTGCTAGATGCTCTGAGCTGATTTCAAAAGACTGAACCTCCAAATCAATACTTCCAGAAGTTATTTTTCCTCTTACAGTTCCTAGCTTCAGACACGATGCAGAACTGTTGATAGTGTGTGTGTGTGTGTGTGTGGGAGGGGGGGTTAAAGGTATTGGTGGCCTGCAGTGGACTTAAGACAGAATACTGTTTTAGAGGAAATGTGGTGTGATTCTGTGAAGCAGAAGATGGAGGGTGTTCTTAAGGCACACTTCATTTGAAAAAAACTGTGGCTATTTCATTCATACAGTACGTACACAAATCAGACGTGTAGCTCTGCCACTTGACTTGACTTTAGATACATACAGCAATAATGTGAAAGTTACCACATACTTATAAACCGTTTTACCACAAGCACTTTGAAATTTCAAAATATCACACTGATTAAGAAATAAATCTTAGTGTCCTTTTCAGGGTTATCACATTACCATTCAAAATAAATAAAATCCACCTTGAGCTTTCTAACACATTTTGTAACAGGCTTATTGCACTAATCACTTACTGAAGAAAGGACTGCATGGCAGTGAAGAATTTATTTTTTTCTTAGCTAACCATAAATTGTTGAATCACTTTGTTGTCTGTGCAGTTTCATGAAATCCTTGATTTGTGGAATGTATTCCCTCATGTTCCTCAAAGGTATGCCATGATGAGCTCCATATAAAGTACTTTCTATTACAACATGTTCTTTACATGATTGGTTGTCCTCCACTATTTTTTTTTAATTGTAACTGGGTAACAATACTTTCTGTTGTGCATTAACACTGCATTGCAACCTACCCTGCCTTTTCCTTTAACGAAAGCTACAAGATAAGACTCAGATTTTGAATATTCATGAAGATTTTTATTTGCTCTTCCATGTTTTAACATGAGAATTCGAAATGTCAATTCACTGTAAGGCCAATTGCCAAATGCTTTGCAATAAAATAAGATAGATTTGTTATCATGTTTACTGTATTCAGGACATTTCTACTTGTCATACCACATTTGCCTGAAGTTTCTGCTTTTGTTCCCTAAGACATTGGTTAGAAAGTCAGTTTCTGGCTTATATAGGCTTTTTCAATATATCATAAATCTACATCTGGTCCAATGAAAGTCTTTTTAACAAATACTGCAGCTGCTCTCATCTCTGCATGAGCCTTTGAATCTGGACAATCTCATTGCTGTTAACTTCATTATTCTGATCTTCAGATGAGCTGGGCTCAGTTCCTGATGTACTGTATGTGGTATTGATTTAGCATTTTCGTCTAAAACAAATCCAAACTTGTCTTTATGCCATTGCTTATAACAGCAACATTACTTACTTGGATGGTATTCTATACTTTCCTCAATCTACTTTTCAGATTGCGAATGAATTTTTGAATGTGCACTCCTGCTGACAGAAAAATTGAGAGTCACACGAGACACCACTTGGCTATGTTTATATTTCAAAGTTATTAAACTGCTGTGCACTGAACTCACACAAATTAACAAATTCCTTAAATAGCGTAAAAATATAGACAGCTTGGCATAAATATGGAGGAATATTTTACCCTGCATTTCTCCCATATTTTACCAATGCCTATTTATATCAAGTGGCACAATGCCTGAAACTCTTAATTTCCTTTTCTAAGAAATTGATTAACAGTGAAATCATTGTGGCAAGACTTTTGAGAAACTCCGTGCTTTTGCTTTCTGTGGAAAATTCTTGCAGTTTTACCTTGTGACATGTCCAGGTCCAGGCCAACAAATACGTGGCTATGAGGTTAAAAATACACCCTAGTACCTTTTTTTACAGTGTGGGGAAAGTCAAAACAAAAAAAAACAATAGCCTAAGATGTTCATTGAGCTCCTGCCTAAACATCTTTATGAAGCCCCTGTCTAACACAGGCCAAGCAGCTGAACTGCTTATCGACCACAAAACAAACAATTTTTAAAACTCCTTCTGCAAGATTCTTCACCAAATTTCCAAAAAGTTCTCAAAACTCAGTTTCTTTCCCAATAACCTCACAAAGTTCCTCCAGTCACTGGTCAGTCCTTTTGTCCTCCAGACAACAGACATCATTCTACTCACTGGCTGACTCTGGAAAGGGCCTTTTACTGTTTGTTTATAGTCACCTTTACAATGGGCGTCCTGGTCCGGTGACCAAGCAGCAGCTCATACTGAGGTTGTGCTCTTAGAACCTGTATAGAAAACTCTAGGAAGATGCATACTACCTTGCAAAATCAACCTCTTGCAATGATAGTCATTTTGTTGAATTACTTTTTTTGTTGAATTTTGTTGAAATGCTATATCAAAACCAAATGGAGTCGCCGGCATCTGTAGCACACTAAAGCATACAGTACATAAATTATAATCGTAAATAGTCAAGTTATTTTTAATTTTTTGTGATCTCCAATATCTTAAAACAAAACACGAAACTGGAACACACAAAAAGTATTTTTTTCACTGTAGTAAAGCTTTTTTAAGGGACCGTCATCATAAACCGATAATAACAACAATATCACACACTAAAATGTGATCTCAACATCAAAAGCTGAGCAAATAACTTGATTAATTACGATTATAATTTATTTATGCTTTAGAGTGCATCACTTAACAAAAAGCGACATCATAGACAAGGGACAAAACACTTTGCAAAGCACTATATGTTCTAAAGTCACTTCTTTAGAATTGAGAAACGTTGGCATTTCAGGATAAATTTGAGGAAAGTTCACTTCATGAAAAAAATATTTTTTTCATGAATTTTTTAAGTGAGCTGAAAAATAAGTTTCTTCCTTTTTTATTTTCTCTATATAACAGCTTTTAATCAAATTGCAGTTAAACATTGTAGAGCCAATTTTATCATTCAGAGACTCTACTAATCTGGCAGGAAATCAGACTCTTGTATGCTGCCCATCATTGTGGCCAGCCATGTTTCTGCCAGCCCTCAATTAGAAGGTTATGAGCATGAATCACATGAAAAACATTCCTGTCTTGTCCATGTACAGTCGATTAGCCAGTCAACCTCTTGGTAACGCACAAAATCCTCAGCTTTCTTTGTTTCTTAGTGAAATCTCTTTTCTCGCCTACTGTCCTCTGTAATTGTATTGTTTATTTGTTGTCATGTTTGTAGCCAGTTCCCTTTTGCCAGGTAGTTTTGAGGTTCACTCTGTTTTGCAGAGCATACTGTAGTGCGCATTACATACTACATGCCCTAAGAAACTGGCAGATGGTAGAAATTCACAAAATGCAACACATTTTGCTCATCAGTCTCAAAGAAGCCTGGTCTCTGGTGCACAAACCTAAAATCATCTAAAGCACTTCTCTTCCTTGAGGCTTAAAATATGGGCTCTCATTCTTATGCCCGATTTAGATCATTTTAAAACTTGTCTTTTGCAAATGAGTCTGTTATTTGGTGTGTAAAATGAGCTGCCTCAGGGCCACTTTTTCTCAAGTGTGAACACTTTCCCAAAATGAAAAGGAAGCCTTGGGCTGACCTAAATATAGGTCACCTTTTTGAAGTGTCCCGTGCTTTATGACTCCAGAGCCAACCTAATGTACAGTGCATGGGTGCACACAGCCAGCTCAGGGCAACCTTTTCATATTATACCAAAGACAACTTGTAAGTAACATCCCCAACTTGTCTGACAACAATAGAAAACAACGTCAATGTAACACTTTTAACAACATTTAACAACATTACTTGTTGCATAATTAAAAAACAAAAAACACTTGACTGCTGGAAATGCATAGTTTTTTAATGAATTTGGAATCAACTTATTATTTTTGTGATACAGGATGTCCCAATTACTGTTTATCTCCCATAATCTATATGATCAAACAAAGACTGTTAAAGACAACCACAAATGTATTCAATTATATTTAAGTGCAAACATGGGTGTCTTCTCATTTTCTGGTTTCTGAACAATTTGGATTGTCTATGGCCGAAAGTGAAGATTTGTATAGAGCATGCATGCACCACATGTTCTGCTAACACCACATTCTGCTGAAATGCAATGGACTTTATGCTCTCCCTGCAACTAGAACAGCAATGTTTTCTTCTGTTTTCATTGTGGGATGGCTTAGGTACTCAGATGTACGAACACTTCCTGTTTCACAAAACGTCTCAGCTAAGGAGATAATGGTATAAAATCTTTGTGTTGTAGTTCCTGTTTGTAAACTCTATGAGTAGCAACAACACAGAGCTTAACAAGTTTAATTTGATTTGGCAAATCGTAATGATCCAACATTCAAATTTCTAAGGACTCACTTGTGAAGGTCAAAGTGGTCATAAATTGTGTTTTTTTGCACCTTGGCTCATTGCTGTGGCAATCACAAACACACACAGGGAAGAACGAGGAAGTGTACTAAGATCCCACTGACCCACACACCTTCAAACAGCAGTCTTTAACACATCACAGGCATCACAACGCCCGTACTTCCACTTACAGATGGTGGTGGACACATCCAGTTTGTATTAAAGCGCAATGAAAGGCTTTCTTGTTGACACAGACAGCATTGAAATATAGGTGTTCCTGCACCTGTGGCTATAGTTATTACCAGTAACTCCTAGTAATATGTACTGTTATTGCATATAATACTGAAACTTATATAATATAATATCTATATATTATCTATAATATCTACAGTACTGTATATACAGTAGATATAATATAACATTGCAACTGAGTGTAATACATGTTTGTTCCTTTAGAAGCCAGTGTATAATGTTTACAAAACACCTCTGATTCTTGAATGTGTTGTTAGAGAGTATTCTACAGCTCTCTAACCCCAGTCATGTATGTTTTATGGGTTGCCATTAAACATCCATTTTTCGAAGACCTGGAACAATTTATCTTCATACTGTAAGGTAAACAACCTATTTTTAAAAATGAATCAATTGAGAGATAATTCAGGACAAAAATCAGTTACCTCAGTCAAATTAATTGAATAAATCGCTTGCTTAATTGATCAATTACTCACAAGAGTTCCTTATTTTCAGAAAACAGTTCATTCAAGGTGACCTTTAAGGCTACTCTGATTGGGGTTTTCCAGGACCAGGGCTAGAGATTGCTGTGGGTAATCTCTACATATATACATTATTTCACATATTATTCATTCAGCATTACACAAACACATGTGTCAAATGGGGCCAGATAAGATTACATCTAAAATTGCTGGAAGATGGTGTGTTATTGGGGTTCTGACCCCCAAATTGAAAAATTGTCTTATCAAATGCATTATCTCATTGGGCACTCATCTTGTTTTTGTTTTAAGTGATACTTCTCAGCACCAAACATTTTAAAGGAGAAAATTAAAAATAAATGAAACTGAAATAAAAACTGAAAGGTTTAAAGAAAAAGCACCAAATAAACATCAGTATATTAGGAATAACTAAGTGTTTAGTCAAAATGTGTCTTAACCCGCTTGACTGAGGTCTCAACAAGTGGTCTCAACTTTTCCCATTATGCCCATATTTACGTTACATTTATGTTTGGTAAATGCGGCTTGTCAAACATTAGGCTGGCCACTTCACTTCAGCATTGATTTCAAAACTCTAACTGCTGTGAATGAGTGTAAAAAAATGTCAACATAAATTTTGAACCAGTCGAGGGTTGAATCATTGAAGAAGCAGATGTATCCAAGGATTGATTAATTAACTACAGACAGCCAAGCCAGCAAGATGGGCTAAATAGCTTACTCTGATTAATTTGTTTTTAGGTTTGCAAAACTACTATTCTAAAGCTTGTGTAATCAGTGGAAAGGTTCAGTGGAAAGGTAGCTGGTTGAAAATAAACATTTTGACATTCGTCTCTGGCATAAAACAGGTATTTTTAGCTCTTTTTGAAAATAAGTGGAAAATGTAAATTAACCACATTATTGTTTTAGGTTTTTTTGTCTTCTGATGTAGAAGTTGGATTTGTCAGACAGCAAAGCATTCTATCAACTTGATAATAGCAAAACGATTTACAAATCCAATGTGTGCTGTCATCTGTCATGGTGTGTGGCGGCAAATACAAGCAGTGGCAAACACTCAATAGCCCTGTGGTGTACTTGATTCCTCAATGAATTAAACACACAGTAGCTTTTTAGCATGAAGGTTTTCTCTAGTTGTTTCTCAGTGTATATGAATCTTTGAAGTATGAATTGCTGAGGGGCCACTGGAGCGACAGGAATTAGGAGTTATTTGTAGAAACTCTTCACATCACAGACCTGCCTCTGTGTCTGTGCACACCCACTCTGCAAGAATCAGGCCAAACACTGATCCTTATATTTTGCACAGGGCACATGAAAATAACTGAATGCACAACTACAAAAATAGGGCCTGGACTTTTCAACCCTGCACGTGAATCTTCTAAGTATCTTCTTCACTGCCCAAGATTCTCCTGTGCTGATATGTTGTCTAGTCTCAGACAATTTATTTTTTAGACTGCATATTTTTCACACATTCTGAACACTTGGGTAAAACAAACGCAGTTTAACTGAACATTACTCATTGAGGTTCCCATGCAATGTCCAGATTTATGACATTAAGACAGCAGAAAGTAAGTGTTGATAGTCAAAAATGCTTTATAAAACTTAGAAAATAAATTCATATCATTAGTACTTGGAATAAGGTGAAGCTGCTAAACATTTTCAAAGGTTTGAAATTTTGTGTGGTGTGGTATCTAATTTTGTTCCTTTATTTTTGTTTTTTTTCTGCATTGCTTTGTAAATGTTGATCTCAAGGTGTGGCCAGGAGTTCTGAAGTGTTTATACCCTGCATGTCTGATGTGCTCTTCTGCCAAATATACCTTGAGCAGTTTACAATTGTCTTGTACTGTTTTCATGCAAGTAGTAAGAGCTCAGCTTGCTCACTAACTTCCAGAAATGGTCCTTTTTGAACATTAGGAATTGAAAAACTCCAATGAAAATCACAAAGAACTAAAGGTCTTTTCAGTGTTGCCGTGTAGTTGAAAAAATAAATTTATTGTGCCCAATTATTTTCAGTCAGTTTACTCTGCTGAGGGTCACAGTTCAACTAAATATTTCTGCATCTAATATGTGGTTATTGTAAAGGAAAAAAGTGGTTGAGTTTACAGAAGGATGACTTCCCTGACAAAAATAAATGAAATAGAATATTTTCATTTGTTTACTTATGCAAAGGAAATCATACACAGATAGGTAGAGGAGTAACGTTGTGTGATTTTGTTTTGACCACAAGAGCTCTTTTTGACAGCAGAATTCATTAGATTCATCTTACTGTAATTCACTTTCTTTTTGTGTATTGGCGCTTTGTTTCCTATTATCATCACAAAACACTTTCACTTGGAACACAGTGCTTCAGCATGGTACACTAATAGACCAGAATTAAAGATGGGAAGGAGTCTAATCTAATACGTACTTGAAGCTGGGAGCAATTTTCCTTTTTTATTATTAGCAATTAGTGGTGTAGCTTTGGAGAAATTGTAAGGGTAGCCACATGCATGGTTGCCATAAATAAAACCAGTACATTAGCTGAAATGATTAGTGCATCTCTCAAAACAGACTTTGGCAAAGAGAGTCTCTTAATGCTTTTAGTACTTTTTTCAAGGACAGTTGAAGGTATAATACAAACCAGAGTGCTTTACTGATTATATAATGGCTCATCATCAAGCAGTTCCCCTGGAGTAATTAAAAAAATGTTGATAATAGTGACTTGGACATGTTACATTTTTGTATCAAAGGATCAATATGAACATTAATTCCTATGAAACTACTTGGGATCTGCAAAATGCCTTTTTTTCCTGTAAAGAGTGACTATAGGAAAGAACTTTGAGATTTACTGGACAATAAAGCTGGTCACATTGCTTCAGCAGTGGTCACTGCATTCACTGCAGTGAAAGAAAATGTCACACAGGAACGCAATGTCAATCATCTCTTTTGTCTCTTTCAATATCTGCTGCAGAACCTCATAGCAGTAGGTGATGATTTGTACTGCAGTATGCTTCACTTTTACCTTGAAAATAACTGAGGACAGATTAGTTTATTATATGTCACTGCCACATGTCGAAAGACATCTGAAAGAGAATAGAATTAAAAAAAACA
Source organism: Atractosteus spatula (assembly GCF_055471065.1). Lineage (NCBI taxonomy): Eukaryota > Metazoa > Chordata > Actinopteri > Semionotiformes > Lepisosteidae > Atractosteus > Atractosteus spatula. Next base: position 23,937,382 of record NC_142720.1, on the reverse strand, counting down.
TTCTCGTTCTATAATATTGCATTGCAGGTTTCAATGGAATTGGAAATGCAAGGTAACCATTTTTCCAGGAACTTGCACTTTTAAAGCTGAATGCACAGGGGAGCTAAAATATGCCTGTGCAAACCAGCATTTAGAAATAAAATAAAACTGACTGTGTAGGACCATTATCTACCCAATAAGCTGTGCAATCTGTTTCTGACAGTTGAGTAAGTCTCGACATATTTAGTCTTTCAGGAACAAGACTGAACTGTTTTAAATTTCCTCTTGACAGTCTGAAAAAAAGATGATTAGGAAAAGGCAACAGAGGGTAAAAAAATCCAAGAACACTAGACATTCTCATTACCTGTGTTGTAATGTACTGCCAGTAAAATTCTGATAAGTTCTATGTTGAATACACATAGGATATAAAGAGATACAAAAGTTAAAATCAAATCATATTTTTGTAATATAATATTTTCCTCAATAAAAAATTGTGATTTGCACAAGATACAAAATGTTACCATGTGTATGCTAATTGCGTTGATTAATTCTGTGATGCATATGCTGTTATTCATAATCTAGTTCTTTGTCTAGTGTTGCCACACTGGGAATCCTAGTCACAGATGGTTAATGACTTTGTCCAGAAAGAAAATGGTGATATCTGGACTATAGTGCTTAACCTGTGCTGAGAATATTTCTCCCTTACCGGCTGAAAGCTCAGGAACCCAAATATTCATATTAAATTACTAGGTGCTGAGTTTCAGCTGCTCTTGAAGTACATGGACAAACACAGTGGTATAAAATCACCTACTATTATTTTAGCTGGCCAAAGAATATTGGACTTATTATATATTATCATAAATATTTTTTTTCCGGTCAAGGAATAAGAAGTTCTAAAAAGTTTTACTAAGCATGTCAGGGGCATGTGCATTAATTTCAAAGCAAATAGGGCTTATTTGTGGTGTTGGAATTTCAAAATCTACATTTCTGTGGCAGTTGTAGTTGTGAACTGATGTTTCTTTCTGATATATTATTTGCTGTATGCCTCTTGTGCTCTTATTTCTAGCTTGCCACTGATCCTCTGATTTCTGTCCCCAAAGACCTTCAGTTGTAAAGAGTTGCATTGAGCATTCCAGTGGGGTGCAGGCATAAATGATATTTTCCTGTCTTTTCCAAAGACTTGACTCTGCCAGACCAAAAGATCAGATTCCTCTTGACAAGAGCATGGACATCTCATTTTTTTATTTTCAAATGAAAGTGATCTCTGACAGACATCATCTGTGAAGAAAAAAATCTAACCCTTTTCACAAAATCACATGGAGCAACTTGTGTAATGCAGTTTTTAAAATATCTCTCAGTGGAAATCTTAGCAAATTTTGTAAAATGCTTACTACGTGTAACTATAAACATAGAAATGTGTCCATTTAAATATAGAAGTAACTGTAGCTACAGTATAAATGTGTATTGCATGCTCAATTGGTTCATGGTTCTTTACATGTGTATAAATAGGCTGGGTGAAAATAATTTGTTTGTAATTTACTAAGCCACTGGTTCATTTAGAACAAATCAAAGACTTCTTATATTGCTGAAGAACTGATTAGAAAGCAAAAAACAACTTGAACAGCTTTAAAAGTAAAATGTACCATTGTAAGCAATATGAATTACCTTAAGTGGGCTACAGTATACACATGGACTATGTACTGTATTAAAAAATAGTCAAACTTTTGATTTGAGGAAAAGCCCTGTCTGGCGAGTTCTGATTATTTTTTGTACTTTGACAAGGCGATTATGGAGACTCATTTAATTCCTTGAATGTGTGGTGACTTAAGGAATATTTGTCTGCCTTCTGCAGTGAGATTAATAACACGATTTGGAAAGATACCATTATGCATTACAGATGGAACAGTTGGCTGTCATGGCACATAATGATTTGCATTATATTCAACAAGATTCCTATTTATATTCAGATAAACAGTTTATTATTCATTAATCACAATCAATGTTTTCTGAGGACATTTTTGTAATGTTATCTCTAGAAATGTTCCACATTACTTTGAATGTTTGAAAGGTTCCCGTCTGCATTACATGTAATTCTTTGAATTAATGAAAAGAGATTCATGATGAATACAGCACAACAAAGCAGAACCAATGGCATCAAATAAATTATAGACCAGATGAATTGAAATTCAGCTCATTTAGTTAGTTATAGGGCAGAACTGTGGCGCAGTGATGAGCATTGCTGCCTCACAGCACTGGGGCCCTGGGTTCAAGTCCAGGGATGCTGTCTATAGTACATGGAGTTTGTATATTCTCCCTGCATTTACATGGGTTTCCTTCCAGTGCTCTGGTTTCTTCCCACAGTCCAAAGACATGCTGGTAGGTTAATTGCCTTCTGGGATAACTGGCCTTGGTGTGAGTGTGTGCTTGTCAGTGTGCCCTGGGATGGACTGGTGTCCCGTCCAGGGTGTATCCTGCCTTGAGATGCTGCTTGCTTACCAGGAGAGGCTCAGGCTCCCCCCACCACCCTGAACTGGATGAGGTGGTTAGTAGATGGATGGATAGTTATAGTGGCCCATATTCCACACTGCATAACAAGTCAAAAAGATTTTGTAGTGTCAATAACACAACATTAAAACAATTGTTGTCATTAAGAACTGTCACATTCCAAATATACATAGTTTATTGGGGACAACAGATAAAATGTTACATTTTCTTGTCTTCTTGACATGATTACACAGCATTATCTTATGTGCCTTGTGAAATCCTTCTCTTTAACAGCCAGTCAATAATAAATTATGAAGAAATGTTAAATACAGTTATAATGACCATGCACGTGTGTTCCACAGCACCTAACTTCTGTCCTTCGGATGAGACGTAAAACCGAGGTCCTGACTCTCTGTGGTCATTAAAAAATCCCAGGGCATTTCTCGAAAAGAGTAAGGGTGTAACCCCGGCGTCCTGGCTAAATTTCCCATTGGCCTTTACCAATCATGGCCTCCTAATAATCCCCATCTGTGAATTGGCTTCATTATTCTCTGCTCTCCTCCTCACTGATAGATGATGTGTGGTGAGCATTCTGGCGCACTATGGCTGCCGTCGCATCATCCAGGTGGGGCTGCACATTAGTGGTGGTGGAGGGGAGTCCCCATTACCTGTAAAGCACTTTGAGTGGAGTGTCCAGAAAAGCGCTATATAAGTGTAAGCAATTATTAAATTATTATTAATTATAGCTTAGCAGCAAACTCTGTTCCACAGTAGGTCAAGCAGATGGGCGCGATCAGGTGCAGGTGCATAATGGAGGATCTGTTTCTTCATCAAACAGCAGATCAGATCAGCTGTCTGGAAGCTTCATCTTCCTGCTTTGAAATGTCACCCAATCAATTACTTTCCTTTAATTACTCAGCTAACTGAGGACAAAGGGTCATTCCCCATTATCGTTTGCTACATTACAAAAACTATTACAGTTACAGGTGATACTTACTGCCTGGGACTCCTGATATAGTGCCCATGTATAAAAAGTTAAGTATAGGATATTGTATAGCTAATAAACAAGTCAGGTTTATAGATCATACTGAACTAGGAAAATGAGCAAACACTGTAGAAAATACAGAATATATTCAATAGAACCTAGAACAAGCTCCATACTGGCCAAATGCATGATAGATGACACCTAATGTCAACAGCTGAAGAATATAGCATGTTGACAAAAAGATACAGTATAAATGTAAGATGTTAAACAGAGCTAGTGCTAATATTTCAAATTCAGATCTTGAATTTGTGTTATTGGTAGCATATCTGTTCTACATATAAAGCATTTTTTATGGTCTCCACCGAGAAACAAACATTTAAATAAATGGAAATATGATCATTTAAATATAAACATTAGAGGTACCATACAGGACAGAAAATGTTATCTGAAGTGAAAACTGGATGTCACTTGTCTTGATGTTTGATTTGGAAAGATCCCTCTACCTCTTACTTGTCAGATTGACTGTTTCTGTTTTTCTCAGCTGCTGGATGCTATCTGACAGTCTTTATCTAATGTCACTCCCCGTCAGATTGCTCATACAGTATATTCAGTTTAAACATCAGCATGACCCAGAAAAATAAAAACATTATAAATCTATCTTCTGCTGTAACTTAACTATTCAGTGACAATAGAAATCTTAGTTATTATAAACTTTATTTTATATTTAATTTTAGGATTTATTTTTAGAAAAAGATTTTCTTTCTTTCATAAAGATATTTCTCTGTATAGGATTGGTGAATACCCCCGTAATGGTTTAACCTGAAGCATTTAGAGACAGGTTTAACTGAGTGGGTACCTGCGACTAGTCTACTTGTGATAATATGATTCAAGAAGACCATTCATATGAAGAATGGCTCCAGCTCGAGTCATGAGAGTGTATGACAAATGAGAGCTTCCACCCCAATGAATTTCCATAGGTCCTAAGAAGACGTTTCCTCTTTCATTTCCTTCTTGTACACAAGGAGAAAACATTCTGAGATCAGAGGATGGCAACTGAAAAGTCAGCTGCCAAGATCAAAGTTAATCAGACATCCAGTGAGATGCTGGGAATCGGAGAGTAGGAGCTGTTATTCCCTCACCAGCGGGTCTAGAGAAAGTTCCCCCTGGGTTTACCTTGTCAAGCCAGAAAAGGACAGAGAACAGGTGACAGGTGCTGACAAAAGAGCCAATGCTCTGTTAAGCCTAACACAGGGTAACAGGGCCATAGGGACCGTAGGAGTATTTTGTCATCTCCTTTGCTCAGAAAACTTGACAAAGGTTTTTGTGTACAGTATGTCTGTTAAATTAAGATAACCCTTTTCTGCTTTATCACACTATTTATAAAAATCAGCTATGATTATGTAAGAGCTGAAACCAGCTCTGTTAAATTAATACAGATGGGCCGTTGTTCCTCTGCAGTTGAATGTTTTGTTTCCTGGTCTCTCTGTAGCCATTTTTAGAAAAGGAGAACACATGTACTGTGGCAGTATGATATGTAAGTATTTGTTTGCTCTACTTGTGACTGGAGTGTTTGGATTTATGTTAGAGATAGAATATATATAGAAAATCATTGCCAAATAGCTATTGACACATTTTCTTATAGAATGTGCAGCAGATTAAACGCTCACAAAGAGTGAGAGAAAATTGATTTATTTCAGAGCAGCTTTGTTCTTCCACTGGATCTCCGCAAGGTTGTGTGCTGTCCCCCATCTTATACAGACAGCTGTAGAAGCCCCCTGGAGGACAGACACATCATTAAGTTTATATACAATATAGACATTTATCATGGGCTGTGGTGGATTATATTGTTGAATGGTGTAACAACTCCTTCCTTCAACTTAATGTATTGCAAACCAAAGGTATGGTCATTGATTATAGAAAGCAACCACTAAATGCAAAATCAACAGTCAGCGAGGATTATAAAATTGATATTGTTAACAGTTACAAATATATTGACATTATTATTGATTATAAACTAACCTTTGAGGAAAATACAGTTGCCAGAAGAGAGCCAAGAGAGTCTGTTCTTCCTGAGACAACCTTGTTCTTTTAATGTGTCTATCATGAGGATGATTTTATTCTGTAGTATAGAAGTTTTATTCTAAAATTATTATGTTCTAAAATTCACTGTGGTAGCCTGGTTTTGTAAGCTGAGTACACATGATAAAAACAGGATAGTGAAGGTAACCAGCAAAGGCATCTGTGCTCAGGACCTACAGCTGGCAGAGGTCTATAACAAATAGTGCAAAATGTCACTATAATCATTAATTGTCATTATCACACCTTCTGCATTGAATCTGAGGGTGTAGATTTTGTCATTGTTTTTTTTTCAAAATTGTCAAGACTACTTAAACTGCTAACTTATTTTTATCATCTATTGCATGTACTGTGTGTTGTGTTAATATTGTGTTTCTGTATGTCTTTTAACTGCCTGAACGCAAGTTTCCTATCTGGGACAATAAAGGAAGGATGCAGTAATAGCAATTGTAAATTATCTCTAACCAATTGCCTTCCAAATCACACAACAAGCTAATTACCCTCCACCTGTGTTCAATTGTAGTGATTTTGATGATTTCAGAACAAAATCAGCTGTTCCTGTAGGTGACCTCTGCAGGGTAGTACAGTTTAAAGGAAAGACTCAAGCACAACAGGGCTGTAAGAGGAGCAGAAGGTGATTCTGAATAAAAGCAGATTTAGCTTATTGTGGGGGGAGTTAATTGTTGTTGTTGTTGTTTTTTTTTTTACTTTAGTTTTGCAATTAAGGTTTGCTTTCTTTGAATTAAATTTGTTTAGTTGCTTTGGGTTAGTTAGGTCTATTTTTAATCTTAGGCCTTCTGGGGCTCAGGAGTGAGAGGAGTTTCTTTTTGTAGTTTTTGTTTCTTTCTACTTAATTGGTTAATGAGCTAAAGATGCCTATGAAATAAAGAGTATGAAGGCACAACTGTGTGAGGTTCTCCTTGGAAGGAAGTGAGAAGAATGGGGGCAGTGTTAAGCAGGTTGGACTTCTCTAGAAGATTTTGCAAAAGGAATTGGGATTAAGGTGGAAGATATCAGCTATTTAATAGCCTTACCATTGGGGAAAGGAGTTGGATGTCAGTTTTTAGATGGTAAGTGGAATGGGTAATGTCAGAGTTTTCTGGAAACAGTAAACGTTGTGATGTGTAAATTTGAACTAACAAGTCTTTCAGATAATGCAGTTAAATGGTAGTGGTTAAGATTTCCAATGAACTTGTTGCCCAGGAGGATATAGTTACTGTGTATTAGTGGTTCTGGAAGCCCTCCCACCCCTTCTCTCTTTATTCTGTTCTTTCCTATTGCCACCTCTGTTGCTGTGGCCCTATTTAAATATCCCATTAGTTACATGAGCTGGCTGGTCACTCTGGAAGATTCTGGTTTCAAAGGCAGTCAGGCCATCTGGTCTCCACCCAATAGGGCTTGCTGTCTGATTTGATTATCTCGGCTGTGCAAATACACTCCAACAGATTTTCTCTCCCTCTAGCCAGTGATACTGATTACACTGGGATAGGAACTGCAGGGCAATAAAATAATCAATTCAGACACCGAAGACATGGGACAAATGGTCTGCACTTCTAAACTTTATCCAACATATAACAATAGATTTAAAAGTCTCTGAGCATTTAAGATACTGCAGTACTTTACTGATCCAGGAGGTCACTCTCAATTTGAAGAGAAATAATGCATCCTCCACACATTTTGTATTATGCACACCCTCAGACAAGGAATATTCTCTAAGGTATCACCATATTGTGAAGCAAGGCTGAACTCCAGTTCATAATCCAAGGAGTTTATAGAGTGCTTGATGAACCAACCCACTTTCACATAAAAATACAGGTAATAGACTCATTTTATTTTAATGAGGCTGTGTCAAAAAGAGGGTGGTAAAGAACTTTTATTTGCCCTATTTTATACAACTGTGCTTTTATAGTTATCTCTGGGTTTTATTTTTTCAATTCTTCCTGCACAATGTTATATTAGCAACTGTCTTTTTATTTTCAGTATTTATATCACCTTAAAGCAATCATTTTAAAGAAAATTAGGCTACCACTTGTGAACCAGACCTTAATGTGGAGAGCAAATTCTAAATTGTTGTCCCAATGCGCATCTCTCCTGGGTGTGCTGTAAGAGGTTTATATAGTGGAAATGGATAAGTGTAAGGCTTTAGCTGGAAATGCTTTGATAAGTCCCTATCTGAATTGTTCATTTACTCTGTTCACTGAATGCATCTACTCACCATATTCACACATGAGCAGTGTATAAATCATTTCACTTGAGACGTTATATTAGAAGTAGGATTCAGATTGCTACCAAGGTCTTCTCAAATATACAGTATACAGTATATAGGGAAGTTCCTATCACTGTACCTTAAGTTTAGGATTATTTAACTTCACTTACACTTGCATCACACTGTGCTTGACCATACTGTCTGTCCCCAGAGGGTCTATTCTCCCTGGTTTCAACATCAAAGTTCTCGTGCAGGTTAAGATGCTTCCTAAGCATTCAGAGAGAAGTTATTTGTGAAGAGTATTTCATAGAGGATATGAAATACCAAACGTTCATGTTATTGATTTTACAAGCGTTGCTGTGGGATCTTGAAATGCTGATGACAGCACATTTCCAAAGTGATATTGTTGGAATGATTTACATTTTACTCGCTAGAGATTTTCAGACATGGTGAAGGGTGATGAGACAGAATGGTGAAATTATCCTGTCCAGGGTTTTCAGAACATGTACACAAAATAATTACTCCAGAGACTCCCTTTTCATAGTTTAGTCTTTGCTACAAATACCCAAGATCAAAACCAGCAGGCATCACTTTCAGGTCGTCCTTAAAACTAGTTGGGTTTGGTCCTTCTCTCACCTCTTTTCTTACCTGTGGGAGAAAATTTTCCTTTGTTGTGTTTCTTGTATTTTCTCTGCTTGTTTTGATTTTTTAATTATTAAAAAGATTCGTTTAAATATATCACACATTTGTAAGAGGAAAGATGGTCCAGACAAAGTGGCGGTTCTTGTCTAAACCATGATTCTGGCAAGGCAATGTGGAATAATTTGCTGTCCTCGGTCAGCTCACTTATTGAAGGAAGACAGTTGTTCCTGTGAAATTTACAAACAAGGAAGTGGAGGTTTCCAGTGGTTATTGACATCTTCTTTCTGTCTTATGCATTATTAAACACAAAGAGAGGGACACATACTGTACAGGGAATGTGAAAGATACTGACGGTCCACATCATTGCTTGGGTTAACATAAATCTGAATTTAGAGGCTAATGATATTAATGTAAAATAATTTAAAACATGTAAAGTTGTGCTAATCACATTTGCATAAAACATTGTTGGAATAAAGGCCACATACACTGAGCATTAGAAGAAACTTAACAATTCTATTCAAACATGTTTTCAGAAAAACCAAGCCACAGATTTTGGATATTGGTTAAATGCCTTACATGTCATTTTGATTAATTCATGAGTGATTGTAATTCACTTAAATTACATCGACTATTGCATAAATATTAAATTACTTCACAAGGGACAGCTGCCTGGGCACAGGTGATAAGGTGATTTAACCTGTTGCATGTCAGGTCAGGTAACAAAAATAAGAAAAACACAGAAAAGAGCTAATATGTCCAGCTTATAACAAGAGTTTTAAAACTTACTTTGGCACACATTGCTTTTTGAACTTTCACACGTATTTTCATGCTCAAGAAAGGAATGTCAACTAATTCCACAAAACAGTATCTGCAAGCTAGTTTTATAACATGTTCTGAAGATGTACATCTTGTGCTGCTTCCAATGGTGGTCGCAGATCCAGCCTGTGCCTTTCACAGTAGACCCCCTGGTGATGACAAATATTAATCAGAGTAATCGTATGTATGTCATATGTCTTCAACAAAATCTCAGTGGACCTGCTCTATAAATGACATACAAAGATGTGAGTAAGATGAAAATTTGTTGCAGTTACAGGTATAAGTGGTGAGTTTCTTTGCCCAGTATATAATAGATACATCCTAACCCTCTCCCTAAAAGTTAAGATAGAATTTGCAAAGCAAGGTTTCACCATGGCCCAGAGCTTTTGCTGAAACGATTAAAGCAATAATTCTAACCTAATTTTCCCTTGTAAATCTGAAAACCCAATTAGGATTGACATAGTTTCACAAATTACAGTGAAAAAAACCCTTGTCAGTATTTTTGTACTTCATAGGGGTCAGTGAATGAGTGAGTGATTGCATATTGCATGGATGGGTAATATGCATGTATATTTTGTAGTTTCCTGAAAATGCTTTGCTTTACTGTATTAGCAGTTGACCAGTCACTGTGAAATTACTTGTAATTCTACAGAGAGATTTTTGTATATCTGCTTGTTCTCCCACTGGGAGTGTGTGTGAGATGTTTGGGGATGTCATGTGCAGAGTGCCCTGGAGGTGCGAACAAAATTATTCATCATTCATAGGAATCAGTATATTCACAAGTCTTTTCATTCGTCAACAGAAAATTGTCTCATGTTTCAAGTTAAAGGTGGTGTTACTGTGAAGGTGTTTTTGTTTTTTCTGCTACTAAAGTCTTAAAGGCATGATCCTACTTTTAGGGTTAAGTTTATGGTTATGGTGAAGGTCTGTGTACTGATTCTGAACAGGTTTGTGTTAATGTTAAGAGTAAGGTAAGGGATTGGAAACACTTTAGTTTAGAGAATTGTCATGAGATATCTTAGACTCTTCTCACCAAGCTGGAGATTTCTTCATTGCTGTAAACAGAGGAGGACAGATGTAGCCAGTAGCTCACCTCTGACAGCAACAGGCTTTTATTTTTGGAGATAAGCAAAACTTCCTGTACAAAAAAATCCCCACATTTTCAATTGATAACCAGCAGCATATAGTATATTGATGCCATATACGGTGCAAAATCAGACAATTTAGACAGTCAGTTTAACTGTGGTCAACCCTGGGCCCTGTTCCCACTTTATGTAGCTAAAATCAGACACAAGAGATAAAAATCATACCACTGTTCATACGATCCTGGCTGTCTGGAGCACAGAAACAAATCTTGCAGAATTTGCAGATTTAATTTTGTAACATAACATCATAACAAGCATAAATCCCGAATGCCTTCTTTCCCTCCTGTTGAGACCTCCAAACCTCCAGAGGATTTTGCTCACAAATAATAATAATTATTATTAATAATAATAATAATTAATTAATAAATAATAATAATAATAATGTATATTACAATACATTTGACTGATAGCATTAGGATTCAACAATTACACCTGTACAAAAAGGAGAGTCTAGGAAGATAAGTGATCACCATTATTATAGGGGATAACTAAAATAAGGCGGCACAGTGGCTCATTGGGATAGCCTCATGCTTCTCCTTTGATCCCACATTAGATAAAGTGGTTAGAAAATGGATAGATGCATTACTAAAAATATGACTTATGCATTGTCAAGAGATGCTTTTCTATCTTTAAATGGAGATGTTTGCCTTCAAGGCCTCTAAAGGAAGTATTGCCCATGAACTTAAGGACTATTCACTGTCTCAGGAACTCCAGGGAAGGTCTCTAGAATCCTGAGGTTCATGGGTCAAGTGTTTTCTTAGTTTCATTATGACTGAGGTTGCATTTATTTATTGAATACTTAGATACATTCACTGATAATTAGATTAATTTAGCATTTTGTTTAATCGTTCATACAGTATCTCTTTAGCTGCTGGCAATTTCAAAATAATGTATTATGTCAAGTATAATATCTAACAAGAAATCAGTTTTTAGGTGGTAAAAATGGTCTCCTAAAACAAGATGTGAATTCAGTTAAGGGTTTTGTTAAGTATTAAGGAAGCTGGAATGAAAAACAACCCTAGTCCTGGAAGATTTGTTTTTCTGAGGAATACTGTTACACTAAGAGACAAATATTGAGGACAACAAGACTAAAAAGTACCATAAACTATCACATGCAAAAATAGGCTCTTCTTTTGAACACAGTGAGTTACATTAAACTGATGACTGCTTTCTAAACAAGGAATTTGCCAAAGTGAATAAATGTGTGGTGAACATCCTGAAAGCATTATGATTAAAAGCTCTCAGTATTGTATTTCATCAAATCCTCACAAACATTACTTTTTTTCTGGCATTTGTATTTTACTAAAGGTGAAGTGGTGGATGACAGATTGATTTTAAAATTCAATTTACTTTTTTTTTCTTTCCCCATTGACACACTTATCTCAGAACAGAAAGTACACAGAGAATTCTTATTAACACATCATTAGGAACAGTGACAGAATAATGTGATTGCTTGCTAACATAGTCATGTTATTGTTTTCACAAAATGTAGGTTATTTCAAAAAGGTGTTTTTTTTCTCCCCTAACTGATCCAAATCTATATTAGAACACAGATGAAGAGTGGATGGTTAAAATGAATAACTGTTTTTTTTTCAGGTCGAGAAGAAAACTTCGGGGATCGTTTTTTGCATGTATTCCTGAATGATGGAAGACCAGTGGTGAAGTTTGGTTGCAGTGGTATCCATATTTTGACTGCGTGGGCAGATCAGAACATCAGCGATGATAAACTGACACCAGTCACAATACAGTAAGCACTGACAACAATACAGATGACACTGCTACTTTCACTATGACACTCTTAATCCTTAGCAATATGAATCCAAAGGTGAACTGACAGTAGTTCATAATACTGTCAGTTATGTAGATCATGATGCTCAATATTAAATAAAAAGTGCTGATCAAATTCCTTTGTCATACTTGTTAAGCTCATCCCCAGCTAAATCTGAAGTGAATGAAATCTGTAAATTCCTAGTGGTTACATCTTAATACGGCTTTCTGAGAACATAACACTGTCAAGAAGAAAGTCACAGTGAAATGTTGCAAGACTAATTTTAGATGAATCCCCTTAATACATTTTCTTTCTAATTTTGGCTTATGTATGCCATATTTTCTGTGTTCCATTTGTCATTTTTATGTTAGGATTTTTAGGCATATATCATATTAGCAATGTCAGTTTTCAGACCACATTCAGCAGTATTCATTATTAAACTGGTTTAAAATATTTACTTTTCTGTGACGCAGATCACATTGTTTCCTTAAATCAAGAGATATCGATGGTGTCGTTGAGATAAGAATATTATGAAGTCTTGAATCTGTTCAAGCCTGGCTACAAGATCGTTGATGCTAGAGGAACAGTAACTGTTAAAGCTGTGTTGTTTCAGTTTTAATGTATAGTGTTAGAATTCACTTTTAGATATCTAAATATTAGGTTAATCTGCAAATATTGATTGCAGAGTGATATATATATATCCTCATATAACATTGGCTTTTCTTAAATAGATTGTCATTAAATTCTCAGAATGATAATGGTTTTTGAATAACATACAGCAAGTTTTGAATTTTCATAACTAATTGTTCATCTAGTTGCCATCATTCAGTCTTGAGACTGCCCAAATGATAGAGTATAGCAAAGCCATCTTAGAAAATCATTGAAGTTAAGGTGAAGCTAACTAGCTGATTTCAAATTAGTGTCTACCTGTCATGTAAGAGCAATGGCAAAGAATCTTAAAATAGAAATTGTTTGTAGGAGAACATTTATCACTGAGTAGTCATGCAACTTGTGTTAAGAGATCTGAGTTTATGTGATGTGATCTGTGTACCACTGTAGCTGTATCTGTCCATTACTCAGCACAGCAGGACAGTATGTAACCTGTATAACATCAGTTATATAACAGTGTAAAATGTTCAGAGGATCTCCTGACATACTGTGTCTGTGCTGATACTCTGTGGCAGTCATAACCCGCAGACAGGCACTTCAGTGGTGTTCTCCAGCAGTGCTGATTAGACCTGTTTTTTTTTTTCAAAAGAGCACTGACGACAGGTTAAAACAAAAAAGGAAAAACGGGGCTTTACCACACACTCATAATAAATAAAAAATAATAAAGCACCCCTTTGTTATTCTTCTACATTGTGCTGTCCATCTTTCACAATTAATTCATTATTTCACAAATGTAAACTAAAAGTTCACACCAGCTATAGTTCATTTAGTCACTGCTAACATCTAAATCTGTTCTTTTACAAGCCTTCCACTGAGCATACTTTGAAGATCTCCCTGTAGAAAACTTTCTTAAAATCTTGTCTTTGCTCCTCTCTGTTAGCTGGTTTTCACAACGCTACACGGCTGTGGCAGATCAGAAAATTTAGTTTCAGTGAGGCCTCAAACTGAGTATGAAGTGTTTTCCTGTCAAAGAGTGTTTTCTTAAGTAAAAGAGTATACTAATTGTTTAGGTTGCATAACATTCTTTTGGCATAAAGTTGCCTCACCATAGAGCTTGTTTGGGGCAGGCATTGAAACTGAATTAATTGAAAATGGAATTGCCAACAAGATAGATAGATAGATAGATAGATAGATAGATAGATAGATAGATAGATAGATAGATAGATAGATAGATACTTTATTGATCCCGTGAGGGAAATTGCAGTGCAACAGCAGCTTAACACACACAACACAGCCACAATGTAACGAATTATATAATAATAGTACAATACATACAATACAATACAAGAGTTACTCACAGTCCAGACGCACAAGAACAAACTAGAACAGAACAGTACACAGAAAATCATATCACACTCATATCACACATATGGATATAAATATAGATGTAACTGTAGATATAAATATAAATGTATTGCACAGGTCCCTGGCATATATTGCACAGAAAGTGGTTGTAAACGGGAAAAAGAAAAAGAAAAAGAAGAAGAAGAGAACAGATGTAGCAGTAGATGTGTAGATGCGTTTAATCCAGATACAGGTCACTGTCGATGTTGCCTCTGCCAAGACGCAAGGTGGATGCGTTGTACAGTCTTATGGCAGACGGCAAGAATGACCTCCTGTAGCGCTCCCTGTTGCACCGTGGATGAATCAGTCTATTGCTGTACGTGCTCTTCATTCCTGCAAGCCTGTCATAGAGGGGATGGGAGAAGTTGTCCATGATGGCCTCTAGTTTGGACATCATTCTCCTCTCAGCCACTACCTCCAAGGAGTCCAGGTCAGACCCAATGACAGAGCTTGCTCTCCTGATGAGCTTGTTCAGCCTTTTGGAATCTACTGCTCTAATCCCCGAGCCCCAGCACACCACTGCGTAGAAAATGGCACTCGCTACCACCGACTGATAGAACATGTGTAGCATCTTACTACACACATTGAAGGACCTGAGCCTCCTCAAGAAGTAGAGTCGGCTCTGTCCCTTCTTATAGATGGCCTCGGTGTTCTTAGACCATTCCAGTCTATCGTCGATGTGCACTCCCAGGTACTTGTACGAGTCCACCATCTCCACGCCACTCCCATGGATGTAGACAGGAGTAGGTTTGACCTTTTTCCTCCTGAAATCTACCACCAGTTCCTTTGTCTTTGTAACATTCAGTTCCAAGTGGTTTACCCCACACCACTCCACAAAGCTGCTGACCAGTCCTCTGTACTCCTCCTCCTGCTCACCCTTGATACATCCCACAATTGCAGAGTCATCTGAGAACTTCTGCAGGTGGCATGACTCTGAGTTGTACTTAAAGTCCGAAGTATAGAGGGTGAAGAGGAATGGAGAAAGAACTGTCCCTTGAGGTGCCCCTGTGTTACTCACTACCTGTTCAGACACACAGTTCTGAAGTCTCACAGACTGTGGTCTGCCTGTCAGGTAGTCAGTGATCCACGAGGTCGTGGAGGCATCGACTTGCATCTCTTCCAGCTTCCTCCTTAGAAGTAAGGGCTGGATGGTATTGAAGGCACTGGAGAAGTCGAAAAACATGATCCTTACAGTGTTGCCAGCCCTGTCCAGGTGTGAGTAGGCCCTTTGCAGCATGTAGATGATCGCATCCTCCACACCAACACTGGGCTGGTAGGCAAACTGTAGGGTGTCCAGTGATGAGCAAGACCAACGTACAACAGGTATACATCTGGATGACATTATTTGTACCTAATTCTCAAATAAAAAAACATGTTTTTTTGCATTTCAATCAGTATATTCAGTTAAGAGATTATAAAACCTGCTGCGGTGTTAACAGAAAACTCACTACTTAACATTGCTCTTCTTTGCAGAGTGCAAAGTTGCACATCAAGCATAATTACAATTGTTTTGATACTCTTATACCCATACCCAGGATCATAAATCAACTGGAGAGTGGAGACAACATTGAACCACTCATAAAATGCATTCTGGCAAGAGAGATGGGATGAATATTCTTCAGACATTTTGTCAAAAAATACAAAATTGAATGTTGTGAAAGCTGCTGACAAATTTATTCAATTCAGAGAAGTTTCCAAACCATGTGATTAATTGCTACAAAATATGAAATAGAACTTGATTAAATTATTTCCTGCATTCAGCTTATGTGAGCTGATTGATTGAGAGATCTACTGTAAATGCAGTTCTTTCAATCTTTTCTCTCTGGAAAAGTCACTGAAAAATGTTTAAGGGGGAGATGATGATCAAACATTATTTTTGCAAATCTTTGGAAACAATCTTTTGCTGGTGACACCATAGATTGAGAAGTTTTAGATTCACAGTTTCTTCCAACAGAAAGTTAATGAACCAAACTGCAGTGTTATCCATCTGTCCACATACTGTACCTGTAAACCGTGTTCAATTTGAAGTGTAGAACTGGGGCAATTAAACCACTCCTGACAGGGCAGAGTAATTAGAAGAAGCTGCCCATTTCTCTCTGACTCACAGAGTCTAGGAGTCAAATCCGGAGACAAAAAAGACGTTCGGATTTAAAGTGCCAAGTCAAGCTTATCCTTAGGGATGTTGAAGATCAAAAAATAAACTAAAGGTCTATATGAAAACATGGAAAGCATGCAAGCTTCATCATGCCACCATGATGTTTATTGTTACAATGAACATAAAAACCTATCGCAACACTGCCTCTCCAGTTTTCACTATTTTCAAACACTTCCCTGCAAACTAACCGGTAGTGATCTATGGAAGCAATAGTTCTTCATTCACGAACAGAGCAAGTAGGGCCTCCCAAATAAAATGTCCACAGAATTTAAAATTTGTATTATTTGATTAAGATTTTGTTGCAGTAATAGATAAAAGCCTTAAAGTATTCTGGGTAACTGCAGATTCAAGAGTTACCAAGTCATTTTAATTATGGCAGATAATTCAAGGCCTCCATGCTTTAGTTTTTAATGTGGCCAATCTAATGTACACTGTAAGTGGATTTCTGTATTTTAACTACTTAAGAAAACTGAATAAATATATATATCTAGTGCTTCGGTTTCACTCACTGTCCAAAGACATGCTGGTACAGTAGGTAAAACTGGCCCTCATGCGATTGTCTGTTTTTCTCTGTGTACCCTGCAAAGTACTGCAGCCCATCCTGAGTGTATCCTACACTGCACCTGTTGCCTGTACTGGAAAAGTGGATTAGAAAGTGGCTGGATGAATATACAGCATATGTACTGTACTGTTAAAGAGATTTTTGTGAAGTTATGTATCAACTGTGTTCCCAAAACAGCAAAATTGTCGGCCCCAGCTTCTGTGGTTATGCAGTGCTTCTCTATATGAAGAATTTAAGATAACTCACCATTTTGCTTATGATTTGGGCATATACTTTGAATTATGCATGGTTATTTAGGATTCATTTACAAAGACATCATTTAATATCCCTCAAAACACCCGTAGGAAGGTCTTGCCAAGTTAATATGCTTCACTCCCTTCCTTGCAGGCAGTCATAAGGCAGAAGTGAGAGGTCATGATCCAACATTTTCTCTGCTGTGGAAGAGATGCCCCATGAAAAGTAACAGAATAGCCCAGCTGCTGAATTCCACACTGCAGTAGCATTCGTGGCAGTCATTTCAGAGCTTACCTTCCATACTGAGTGTTTCCAGGTGTGTGTAATATTTCCCTAAAAAGAAAAAGCTCTGACTTACGTGAGGTGAATTCTGTGCTTTATATGTGAGGTCCCTGACACAAAGTGATATCATTTTGCTGAAGACAACTAATCGCGGATGAGTATATAAAAGGATATGGGAATTTATATCTATAAAAGGAGCCATAATAATCCCATCAGCCTGTTTCACATATTGGGAGGAAAAGGAGATCAATACTAGGTAAAAGGAGCAAGGAGTAAAACTGAAATACTTTGGTCTAGCTTTAAAAGCATTCCAGTACCATTCCACCAAAGGTTTTGTCAATTAGCAGTGATACCCTCAGCTCTTCTCACCTTAATTCTTTGCTTGGAAATGGAGCCAGAAAGTGTCTTTGAATTATTTTGCTTCTGTTTGATGAAAGATTTAAAAGAAACTCTATACGAGATATGTCAAGGTTATGGTACTGCCAAATTCTTTTCAGCTATCATATCCTGTTACAATTCCAAAAGCTCCAAAAGCTAATACATTGAATAATTGCTCTGCTTACAACCATAAAAGACACTTCATAATGTAAAATATAGTGAAGGCTACATTATAGCAACGATTATCTACAGTATGTTGTTGAGAGATGATGTACAGTAAGTATGCAAGGATTGAAAATTGTTATATTTGGAAAATAAGAAGAATGAAGTCCTTGTTGTTTTACGGTCAAATTAATTTTTGTTTACAAAATATTTTTTGAAATACGAGCATGTTCTCCTACAATCTAATATGCAACACCTTTCATCACTAATATTCACTCCTGATCCTGGAAGGCTATCCTGTCTTCTGGTTTTCATTCCAGCCTGGACTCATAAGGACTTTATTTGAAACAAGTATTCACATTGTTTTATTAAGTTGGTGAGGATTATAGGTTGCATATAACACCTGGTGGACTGTGGCCCTCCAGGACCAGGAGTGAATATCACTGCCAATCCTGCTCTGTAAGAAGAGCTAAAATTAGAGAAACTCATTCCCTCCACTTTGTGAAATAACATTAGACTGCTTTTTTTTTCTTATTTCAAGAAAGTGTTTTATTTTCATGACACCCATTAACGTTTGTTTAATTATCACATCACATTCCAAAATTAGGACGTTCTGTGAAACCACTGTAAAGGTCAAATAACCATGCCAATTTTGTCATGCTGAACTTCTGTACAGGAAAGGGAATACTGCTCAGTGGGCTTCCCAGCTGACAACAGAATGTGCAGCTAAGAGATCATTAAACACAGCTACTGTTTCAGAAATGATATGGACCTAGTACTAGTACAGTTGTTTGAAATGCATACCATACTACTCAGTAGCATCAAATATCATTTCAGTTTGTCAGAATGACTTGCCAGAATTTCCATTATTAAAACACTTCTTTCCATTTTATAAACTTAAGTAAATTGTATCATCCTGTTTGTTTACTGTTTAAAATGTTGTTTTAATGTAGTAATCTAGCTACCTAACATTTTTATTATAAGATATAAAAATTGGGAGAAAGGCTTTTTGTAATATGATAGCAACAAGAACTTCAGTGGCCATAAAAATGTGTCAGATTAAAGAGTGATATCTTCATGATTTATTACTTTAATTTATAAAATTAGATTGTAAACTTCCCACTTTCTCCATGGAGATGTCTGTTTCGTCATATCACAGAAGAAATAGGAGCTGAATAAAAGATATAGGCATAAATATATCTGAATTTAAATGAAGAGCGGTTGTTTAATGTTGAGCTGATAAGATTGTTTTCTTTGAAAACACATTCTGAGCTAAAGACCAAAACATAATGTCATGTTTTTCTCTCTAAAAGGTTTTTCCTCTTGCATACAATTATCATAGCTCAGCGTTGTTTTTTTTTACCTGCTTAAAGAAATAAAAGGGTCTAATAACAATTATTTTCTTGTTTTTAAAATATATATTTCCTTGGCTGGCTGTCTGCTTCTAATATAGCAGAGAGTTTTTTGCAATGGAAAGCAAGTAGCAAGTATTTTATTTTTCTGAATATCTGTGTAAAATGTACTAAGTTTGTGGCAAATAACAGATATACTTGTGCCTCAGTGTGAGGGGTTTTCTTATTTATCTACTTGTGTATTTTAATATGTATTAGAATGATTAAATATGTTAGAAAAATAAGTCCTTGAAATGAACATTAAGAAATCTGACTTCCAGGTCACAGACAGGATTATATGTATAAAACAGAGCTTCTTTTAGATAGTCTGAATCACTACTGGGCTGGTTCCAAAAAAGTAGCTGAAATTCTGAGATTTAACTCATTGTAGTAACTGAGCTGGAAATTAAATTTAAGAGCATAAATCCACAACGTGTAACTTTATTGAAAACAGAATTTCTTTTAGTATCCTTACACATAAATGCCAGTTGCCAATCTGCGTTTCCCCAGCAATCTGTAGTTAAGAAGCTACATCAGCACATTTATCAGCTCAGTGTATTTATATTGCAAGTAGCTTGGCATGAAACAGAGATGAAACTCCAGGGCAGTGTCTGAGCTGGGTAGAAGCTTGTGCAAGCCAGAGGTGCCCAACTCCAGTTCAGTCCTGAAGGGCCACTCCCCAGTATATACAGTATTATACTGTAGGTCTCTTTAAATCCCCATCTTCTTGAGAACAAGGAAAGGCTTCAGCTCATCTAATTATGAAAATAATGAGGTCAAAATGGTAATTAAGAGCTCAGGTGGGGAAGACAAGAAGAAGCCTTCTGGCCCTCCAGGACTGGAACTGCATACCCCTGAAATAAGTGATCTCTCTTGGTCTTTGCTAACAGTCCCAAAAATATACTCTAGCTGTTTCCTTATCTGGCTGTTCTGTATCTTTAAAACTGACATACATATTCACTATTATTTGCTGGCTTTACAAGCTCAATTATATTTAACCATTTGTTTCATTTGCCTTGGGAACATAAGATCATAAAAGGTTGCAAACAAGAATGTATTGTTTATTACATCTTCCTCATTTGCTTGCTGGTATTTTTAGTGTTCAAGGATCTTATCCAATCATTTCTTCCCAGGAGTCCCAAATAGTAGCAGTGATAATAGTAGCAATTCTAATAAAAATTAAACCCTCTTTATTTTATATACTGTAGCACCATCTATGACACGGCATCTCAGGATGATTTAAAATAACCCACAGCAAAAGCTTATTTAAAGGCAATAAATAAAACAGAACAAAAGCCTACAGTGTTTCGAGCAGGAGGGATATACAATACTTAAGTCTGAACATGTTCGGTGTCCTTTTCCCAAAGAGCAGTTACCCATGCTAAGGCTTCCCAGGTACCGTAAATAATAATATCACATAAGGAACAAGTAAAGGTGTATTTTGTGCTGAAAAGAGAAGAAAAGAAACATAACGTTTCGGCTGTGGAGCCTTCTTTGGGTTGTGTTTCTTTCCTTCTCTTTTCAGCAGGGAATAAACCTTTACTTGTTCCATTGCAGCCTACGCATGCTACGCATGCTGACGCATCTACCTACTATACTTCATAATATTACATGAACCTCCTTTGCCTGGGAGGTGGGAAAAGACGATCTCACATTGAGTGAGAAAGCCACTGCAAGAAGATGAATCTCCTGGGAAGGGCTGTGGAAGGTGTGCCTGAGGCTCCTGGTAGGGGTGGGGATGCCGTGGGAACAGGGTTGGTGCTGGTGCAGCCATACTGAATGGAGTGAAACCCTGGTGCATCTGCATCAAAGCCTTGCACATGAGTTTGATTGCCAGCTTTAGTTCATCCAGGCTTGCCTGTTGAGACTGTGAAACAGAGCCGTGACTGCCCAGAGAAAGGTAAATGTCTTCTCTGCCTGCTGGATTCATGATTGGCCCAAGTCTTAGGTAAATAATGCTCCTCTACCTACTCGACGTGAATGAGAGCAGCAGTCTGATGTGGTGAGGCAAATAAATTTCATCTCTAGGTTTATGTAAAATTAAGTTACTTACATGAAGCATAGTATTCTGTTATACCAAGAGGAATAGCACATTTAGACATAGTTGACCTGAACCAAGTCCTAACAGTAGATAAAACTAACCTCTGTTTTTTATTTTAAAACAATCATCCAGCATTCAATATATTTGTGTGGAAAAGTAAGTGAACCCCTTCATTCAGTAACTTTTCGCATTCCCTTTAGTAGCAGTAACTTGAATTAAAGGTTTCCTGTAAGAGTTGACCAGTGTGTTGATATCTCACATGTCCCGTGAGGCATTTATTTACAGAAATGCTTTAACTCTGTGATGTTTAAGGTCTGGACTTTGACCTGGCCATTCCAAAATTCTGAATTTCTTCTTTTTAAGCCATTGTGTTGTAGATTTGCTTGTGTGTTTTGGATCATTGTACTATTGTATAATTGACTTTTGGTTCAGCTTTAGTTTTCAGACAGATGGTCTCACATTCCTCTAAAAGACACTGTTATACTGAATAATTTATGGTATTACTCAATGATAGCAAGGCATCTAGGTCCTGAGGCAGCATACCAACACTCCACCACCACTATGCTTGATGGTTGGAATGGGGTACTTCTTGTCAAAGCTGTTTTGTTTTCACCAAACGTGATGTTTTGCATTATGGCTAAACTTCTCCACTTTTGCCTCCTCTGTCCAGAGCATTGTTCCTGATATTTTTTCATTCAAGTGCTGTTTTGCAAGCTTAAACCAGTGTTCTTCTTGGAAAGCAGGGGTTTCCTCCAGGCTATCTTTCCATGAAAGCTATTTTTAATCAGTCTTTTCCTGATGTTATACTCCTTAACTCGGCCATTTAACTTAGCAAGAGAGGCCTGTAGATCCCTGGATGTAACCTCGGTGTTCATTGAGTCAGATCTCGGAGAGAATTTGGTAGGACGGCCACTCCTGGGTAGTTTGGCAATGGTCTTGAATTTTCTCTATTTTTAGATTATCTTTCTTGCTATGGAATGTTGGACTTTGTATTGTCTTGGCAATGTCTTTGTAACCCTTCCCAGACCGATAAATGGCAACAGTTCTTTTTAAGACTGTCACAGATTTGTTTGGCCTGGGCATGATGTTTTACCAAAAACCTGAGTGCTTAAAGCCAAACAGACAAACTGTGTGACTTTCAATAATCACCTAATCATTTGCAGGTTTTGCATGTGATTCTTCATATCCTCTGAATTGCAATGGTAGAACTAAGGATGTACTTAGTTTTTTACACAAAGATTCTGGAAGCTGGCTGATTTCTTTTAATTAAATAAAGGTTAAGTTAAATTATTGTGAGTGACACTGGGGGTGAAATTGTACAGCATAATGGAGCCCTTAACACTAGCTGGCTAAGGGCCACTGACAGGATGATTTAAAATGGATTGGAAAAGCAAATCTGAATTAGCACACCTGGTGTTGCAAAGCTTAATTGTATGCTTAGGCTTATGAACAGAAACTGGAAGCTCCTGATCAAAACAAATGGCAGGACAATCCAAAGTGCCCAGTTCAAGGACATGCAGTTCTCTAACGGACAGACAATGGGTGATAAGGTGCAACATGTAGCCTGTTTTAGCAAACAATCTCTTTTAACAAGATATTGTTGAAGGAAATCCTGTTTACAATACTAAGCAAGGATCCCCTCCCGTTTCCATTTGTTTTCCTGGGTGTATGTTTCCCAAGTGGTCAGGATTTAGTCCATTAAACCTAAATTAGCAAGAGAGTGCTTTATTGCAGACCTCACTGCTGATGGTAGATCTGAAACTGCATTGTTTTACATTTTCACACTGGGCCTTGTTTCTTCACCTTGTTCTTCGTTACATTCATAAAACTGTGAATTAATTGTAATGTTTCAGCTTTTAAATCAAGCTCTAATTATACAAGCCCAATAGAGTTAAATTAATGCACTACATTTAACATCTGCACTTAATAGCTTGTTGTAATATTGACCTGGGTCTTTGCAGCTCCACTCTAAGGGGAAACTGTTTGTTGTACATACTTCCACCATCACTGTGCAGACCCAGTATCACCTGTCATAAGGAATTAGTCATTCCTCATTTGGCTCTGCAAACTCTCCTCCCTGAACTGCTGTCAGAGTATTCCACTGTCATTTATTTACCAAGCTCCAAGCAGGATTGTGATGGAATGCTTTCAAGACATTCAATTTGGTGTGACTTAGAGGAAAACAGCACCTGAAACAGGCACGGAGAGAAAGCAATAATTAATAGAGACAAACAATGACTTGTAAATGAAAATCTAGCATAATGTTTCTAGCAGAGCATTTTTAAAGAAGTGACCACATAATATATTGTATTTGTGGTCTGATTGTTCTTAAAGTAACACTATATGTTTCTTTCAGATTAAGAGAGTGCTTTCTGCACAGCTGAATAAAACAGATAAGTGTAAAAATAAATCTTTGATACAACAGAAGCTTGAAGAATAAAGGAGCAAAAAGATTGTTGAGAAATAATCAAATTTACGATGTTTTTGATTCTTATGGTAAATTAGAAAATGGCAAAACATTGTATGGTGCATGTACTGTTATTGTTCGAAAGGCAAAGTTGTAATTGTATTAGACAATCTTCCATTAATGAAATGCACAACTATCAACATTAACCGGTTAATACTTAAACAAACAACATTGTATTTTTGTGATCAAGAAGTGAAGCTTAAACAGGATGATACTGGATGCAAGCTGTGTCTGTCCTTAGCCAAGAATCTCAGAGTTTTCTGTGACAACACCCAGCTACAGCAGCTGTCATCGATTAGAGAGGAGACACCTCTGATGAACAGCATGACAGTCCTGCTACTCTGCTGCACCATGCAACAGCTTGACCTTCCTAATAACCTGCACTGGGAAATGAAAGACAACACAGATATTTTATGTGAAAATTAGTCAGTGCAGGTGAGAACTGAGCTGTGCCAGATTTTACTGCATTCAGTCGCACAACTGGGTCTGAGACCCCTATTTGTTCTGTATTTTTAAGAGACACTTATGAGATAATTAATGTCCCCTGAGCAAATACTGCATTGTTTATTTATTGTATGATAAATTAAACGTTTTATCACCATGATTGCTTATTTATTTAATATACTATAGTTATTTATAAGCTAGGTAAAATTATTTTGGCAGCAGAGAGAACTGACGTTGCTCTACAAATATAAATATAGCAATCATTTGATTTCACTGAAAGGCTACATGTCAAGGCCTTGTTTAGCTTCTATGATCTGATGGGATCAAGCACCAAGATTTTCTGACTCAAGGTCACTGTAGGATGTACTGAATTTGAATTCTAATGTGTGGTGTGTTTATCTTATCGAGATTGTCCAAGTTGTGGTCTGGTCAAATTCAGATAAACAATTAATTGTAGTACAAGCGCAGAGGAAATAATCTGGTAATAGTAATTAAAAATAATTCATGTTAGTGCAAGTGACTGCAGCTGACTGATTGTAATCACTAGTGATCATTTCTGGGTTTTGAAACCAGTCAATGTCACATTGGCACACTGGATGTGTTATAATGCTAATCCAGAGCAGTGGCTGTACTGCTAATTCTGTAGAAGAAAATAAGTCCAACAAATTTATGCACACAACAATAAAAGCTTTGTAGATGATGAACAGTTTAACTCACATCACTGAGTCTTAAAAATGTAGCAATGACAGGAAAAGAAACAGGGAGGAGAAGCTGACTGCCTGAATAGTCACAGTGAAACTAATTCAGTGCATTACAGAGTGTGTAGCACTGGTTTTATGGGTGGCCAGTAGCAATATGTGTAGAGGAAAGCTCTGAGCTGAGACAGCACATGCTAACAGAAAGATTCGACAGCTACAGTTCTTGGAAAGAAAGAGCAGAGAGATACCTAGTACTGGGAAAGGACAATGTGATTGGAAAAGCTGTTGATGGCTACAGGACTCTTTGTAGTTCTGTACTCTTAGCTTCAACAAAGATACTGTGCACTTGCTGATAGTAACTTACTTTCAATTTATTTACTTCTCCTTGATAAAACGTTCATTGCTCCTGCAAAGCCTCAACACAATAATTAAAGAGAGTATCTTTAAGGCACAACTGATCAGTATATGATAAAATAAATAAACATAGAGCTACATTAACAAGTGTGGGTGGGGTTGATGCTGTAACATTGGAACAGCAAATAAGTTTTTTTTCCATCCTTCTAATTTCAACTTGATAACAGTTTAAGAATTGTTATGATGATCATCTATACAATAGAGAAAAGCATTTTGTTGTATTAGACTAGAGGTCTGTTTGCCAGGGGGTACTCAGGGGGTACCTTAAAGTGTGTGGTGCATCCAGCAATAACCAAGAGGCAGCCCTGTTGATCTGAATCTGAACATCCAAATGTCCGATAGTCAAAATATCCGAAAACCAGTCACAATTATGGCATTACTGGTGCACTGCTGAAAGGGACAGTACAAACCTTCAAGAATGATAAAACAGCTCCAAGTATGTTGTATAGACATAGACATTAAAAGTCAAAATAGTTATTTCTTGAATCATCGGATAAACTTCCAGTTTGCATAAACATGGTAAAGGAAAATGCATAATAATATGACCGAATTGTAAAGCATCAGATCCTCTACGACTTCAGAGTTTCTGTCCTTGAGTCAAATATTGCCTATAAATGTTATACAGGTATATTAAGACAGATCTGTCTCTTGAGAGTCATGTTTGTGATTTTGTCATCTGATGTCAATAAAGTTGCAGCCCCTCAGGGGTCATTCTGTGCTTGTCTTACTCCCTGTGGTTTCAGGTGTAAAAGAGGACATATAATTTGCCCGGCAGTACTACAGTCTAATGCCACCCAATGCAGACATGCCAAGGGATGAGGTTTCTCTGCAGGAACTATTTTTTTCACAGATCACAGCTGGTAAGAGTTTGAGAATGAATAAGTTACAGCTGTCTGCAGCATTACTAACTGTTGTTATTGGACGAGAAGTTGTGTCCTAGGGGAAGAGAATGTAATGCGACTGAGCCATGGGAATGCCGAGGGGCGGATCTCTCTCTCCCAGAAGCATGTGCTTCTAAGCAACCAAAGCTGTAGAAGCTATGTGATCTAATATGATGCAGATGTGGGCAGTCCCATAAGTGCAGGTGGATACTTCTCTGTGAGGAGACCTAGTTAGGGGAATAGTCCTGATCAGCTTCAGGACTGAAAGGTAGTAAGGTCATGTCTCCCATTTGCATGCACGGTAATATGCAGTAGACCTGGCACAGCAGGGCATGACAGACCTGCTGATCCAGTGTACAGCTTATGTGTCAAACTGTCTCATGCTGAGACACGGCAGTGAGAGTGGCCAGGCCGAAGCTGAGAGGGACACAAACAGCTCGACATGTGTCTGTATGTCAACAGAAGATTTGAGATGCTCCTGCTGTCTGTGTAGAAAGAAGTTTGTCTGGGAAATGAGAGAGCAGAAGGCTGTATATTGTGAGTTGATCTGCACTCAGTGAGAGCAGACGGTTGCATACTCAGCAGTCTCAGATTCAACAGAAGACTAGTGGCTGCATATATGAGTTAAAACCAGAGAGCAGGGAGATAGTAGAGAGGCCTTCCAGCAGATGCAAGTGCATAGCCTTGGACAAGAGGTTGAGGTACTGGAGTTTATGAGTGACATGAGTCTGGGGCTCGAGGTTGAGCTCACGGAGACAATATGATGTGATTGTGTTGAGCATGCAAGACCCAGCCCAGTGGCGCAGAGTGCAAACGTCAGCAGCTGGAGGTGGCCACCAAGTCCAACAGATGACTGAAGCACTATGAGTGAACCAATAGCCATGCCCATGAGAGCAAATTACATCAGTGAGAGTGAGGCTTCTGGAGGAATCTGTCATGGAGTAGGACTGGACACTGTGTCTAGGAGCAGGGACTGTCCCTAGAAAGAGTGAGAGAGTCATCGAGATGCAGGGGAAGGCCCCCTTAGAGTAGCAGCCTTGGTCACTGCTGTGTCGGGCCTCCAGTAAGGTAAAGAAGCTGGTAGAGCAGTTCCAGCCAAATAAGAACAACAGAGTCACAGGTCTTCCACTGCTTCTCCCAAAAGGGGCTTGTTAGAGGGAGAGAACCAGAAGTGTGAGGTTTGCTGAGCCCAAAAACCTAATGAGAGGCTCTGCAATGTGAGATGACCTTGAGAAGGAACCAAGGCATGTGTGACAAAATGAGGCCATGTGGATGACACTGAGGGTGGTGTGTTAGTGTGCAAACTAGCCCGAATGGATCAGGTCTAGAACAGGAGATAACCCAATGAGGGGGTGCATGAGAGCACTGCTCTTGCAGGAGATTATGTGTAATGGGAAAACTAGAGTGAAAGCCCAACAGGCTGAGATATTCATCTTCATTGTGGGCCTGCTGGGATCATGTCCTTAAGTGATGGCCGCAGCATGTGGCATCACGAGAGTCAGAGTGCATCCTTGTCTCAGAGCGTGGCATTAACATTTAATTATACATTTGTACCAGTGCTGTAATGTGCTGATCTTTTCGTTTAATTCTAATGTGTGTTATGCAGATATTTATCCACAACAATCTTCATATATAGACAGATGTGTGTATGGTTGTATATTTTTTCATTTGAACATTCATTGGAAATGACAGAATATCTGTGTATTTCACACAGAATCTTTTCATATTTTATATTTATTCTCAAAGTTGACTTTTTAAGTGCAAAAGATTGATCTACCTGTATTGAGGTGGTACTGTACATTGTACACTTCAAATTAAAAAAATCTAATTTACAAAACATTTTTTGCATGATTTATTTCACATTATATCTCTAAAAAGTTGTTTAGTGGGATAAATTAATGTATTTCTCACAGCCGAAACGTTTCCTTTCTTCTGTTTTCAACATGGAATAAACCTACTACTTGTTCCTAAATGAATGTATGCTATTTTGAAAAGGTTCTGGTATCCAATGAACTTAGAGATCACTTATCTTAATATTATTTGTTCTTTATGGAGAATGTGAAACTGAATGGCTCTTCTTCCCAGTACTACTTATTGTCTTTTACATATCAAACCCTCATGTATTTTTATCAAATTGAACTATGCTATACTTTTAAACTGCATGTTTATCACCAAAAATAGACAATCAGCCTTCATTTAGGTCTCACAAAAAAGCTTATGTTGTCATTAAGTGACATCACCTTTCTCGCAAGGTCAAAGGTGATTGAGCCTAGCATAGCTTTTAATAATTTTCCCTTGTTATCATAAATGAACTGAGTTTGTAGCAGGAATACCTAGAAAAATACGCAGCACATTCTGTGAAGTGACTTATTGTCTTTAATACTTGCAAACTTAAGTGGTTCAGTTGGTGAGAAAATCTCTACGCTTTCTAAATCACACGCAGTTTCTTACTTGACAGCTGGATAGTCCGTTCCCTTGACAACTTCTTTGGTTAATCATGGGTGTAAATAAGTTCCTGTCAACTCATTTTGTGGAACTCACATCACAATGTGCAATACATACAAGATACAGCTCCAAGTGAAACTAGAAGTCTGATTTTTTTCTTTTGACATGCAATTTTGAATACTGTATAACAATTGTGTAACAACAGATAAACTTCAAAATAAAAACATAGTACTATTGTAACATATTAACAGTTATTCCTACATATTAACTAAGTGAAAATGAAAATCTCCTGATAGACAGGTTTCAAAACCTCTGTGTTGTCTTAGATGCTTTATCACAGCTTTCCTCACCAGTTGTACTTACAAATACTTGTAAGAAAATGATTCCCTTCAGAATTTATCACTCTCCAAAAAAGCTTTTAGGAGTATAAGATCTCTCTAAGACTTATGTCATCAAAACTCTTAAGATTACAATGCATTAGATGATCTGAAATGTGGGAAAGAATTCAGGCTTTCAAGAAAGTATTGTTCTAATTGTCACCAATCAGACCTGGTTCTCAGAATATTTCCATGGGGGCTTAAAAACGTGTTTCTAATGTGAAGGATCAAACGTATTTACAAAGCTCAGTGTCTAGTGCCTGTCTCACTAAATAAGAATCTGCATGTATAATGCCCATATCTTAGCTTTAGGCAGTGAAGTGACAAAGATTCCCTGTCCAGTTGTATCAGTTTAATACCTACTCCAAATTGTAACATTTATTTTACAGACTAAAATAATCCTTTTAACGAATAAAGAAAATGAAAGAAATCTTGATAAACAGACTTTGATATAAATGCAAGTCAATTTTTGCTAACGTAGTACAACTCAGTAACAGAAAAATATCACATAATTTCCATTTACTGTCCATTTTCACTCAGTGTAATTTTCTTTTCAGTCCTGAAGTCTCTGCCACATTCATTGTTTTTAAATAATTCTATCTAATCTTTGGAGGATAATTTAAAATTCTGTATAAACAAGAGCTTTAATACCCAGCTCTAGAAGTACACTAGTAGCATTAATCCACCTACTTGTTGTTGTGTTACAGGAGGTCTTCTTCATCCTGGCCCAACAATTATCCATTGCTGTGTGTCAAGCTTATCATTTTTGTCACTGTTTTCCTTCCAATGTTTGAACCCTTTCCTTTTGTTACCTATTTTTATTCCTAAATATACCAATTAAATTTATATAGATTGTATGTGTCTGTGTAACATATAAAGGCATGTACCACTGGTCTTTACTGTATTTCAATGGATGTAGCAATGGAATGTGAATTCCATGCCCTGTTCTCTCATTCCTTCTTCCTACTGGAATATCTAGAATGTAACACTTTTAATGTGTATTTCAATCACCTGTTCTAGACCGGATTTCGAGAACAAAACATGATTATACAAACCCAATGAGGGCTGTCAGTCACCAAAACCCATTATGCATCAAATGGTGAGAATTTCTTTGCATAGATGTAGTTTGGGGAAGTTAAAGAACAAGGAAAAGTAATGGGTAATGTTGGGAAAACAACAATAATAATTAGAACTGTTGGTGGGAACGACCACGATCAGTCCGGATCTACTTCTGTGGAGCACTGTGGGGAAAAAACAGAGCAATTGAATAAGTAAAGTTTAACTACACACTGAAAAACTATGTGGAATTAGTATTTGTTCAACTTCTGAGCCTTTTTCAGGTGTGAATCTGAAATATCTATTAGACTGTTACTGTATTCTTTTATTATTCTTTTTTAGAATGAATGTGAGAGTATGTTGCATGTTGCAGCATTACGTTGTCTTAAGGGAAATTAAGAATTTTAAATTTGTAAGGCATTTTATACAGCAACACGGTAGCATGACCACCAGGATGAATCTAGGTTTACTGCTATAGCATTTTACTATTCTAGTCATATGAAGATTTATGTAAAGCTGGGTTAATCTGGCTCTGAATGATTCAAATCTCTGACCCATTTATTTCACTTTATTTGCACTGAATTATTTGGTCTTGTGTGTCAACAGAAGATCTGTTTGCAAGTACAATATTAAAAAAAATAATACAATTTGGAAATTCTAGCAACTGTGTTTAATATTTCTGTGGTTTCTGAAACATTAATAGAGAGAAAATCCTTATAAAGTCTTTCTATTTGGAGGGAAGTCGAGATAATACATCAATCAGTTGCAACCGTAGAAGCTTAATAGCAACATTTCTGTCATGTTACTTTACTGCCATCTGTTGACCAAAGACACACATTTTTTCACATATCTGATGCTCTGTTATGCATCATCTTTATTATCCTATGCTTGGAGTTTAAATTTACATAGATAAGGTTACAAATCGCTGCAGTATAGCTAATAATAAATTGGATCTAAAAAGCCTCCAGCCATATAAATATGTAGTGGGGCACTTCATTCACCACTGAATGCACCAGCAGCCAAACTACACACCAGGTCAGGTGGAGACACAAGAAGTTATATAACCAACTGAATTAAGGGGGAAATTAAAATCAGGCAAGACTGGAGTGAAATTTCATCAGTTTTGAACACTGCTCCTCTTTTGCAAAGTGCCACGGGATCTTTATCAACCAATATCTATGGACTGAATGTCACCATACTGGAGTAGTGGTTTGGTATTCTTGTCCAAATGGAAGAGCACCACTAACTGCTCCACCAACACTACTTACAGCAGCAGCCTAGTTTTTCTAGGCCATCTCCTATCCAACTATTAACCAAGTCCAGCTTCGAAGTTGTGGCCATCAAGAGCAATAAAGACTTGATGGGGGTAGTAATGATGAGGTTTGTCTGCTGGGATGAGCATATCCTACTTCTTTACGGCATTGAACCACACAGTCATGAATAAAGGATAAGAGAACACCTACTTATTTCAGTTTGGGTGGTTAGAGTGGAAAATGTCAGCTTACTGCCTTCTCTGTAAGGCTTAGAAAAACCTTTAAGAAATTGAATTACGAATAGGTGTTCTGCTTTTGAAACAATTTAAGGTGAATCATTGTTTAAATAGCCTTAAAGAAAAGACGAAATAAGTAATTCTGTGCCTTTTAGGCATTTGAAAAGTCAGAACAATCTAAAAAAGGTCTGTGAAGCAAAAAGGATTGATTTACTGGACTGTCAGTCTCTCTATCATTGGAGATCCGGGTTCAGACTTGCCTTCGGGCAAAAGCAATGTAAATGACTTTGGTGGTCTGAGCTCAGAGTCCAGTGGTTATACGAACACATAAAATCATGCTGTGAACTTTGTGAGAAATCTCTGGATGTGAGCCAAAGGAAATTAAACAAGTGTTAACCAAAAAATAAGGACCAAGATGAAGGAAGAAAATGTGAGTTATCCAAAAACCTCAGAATCTCTCACCACTTTGATTGACAGACCTAAAGTGTGTCTGATGATTGTTCTGGCAATTATTTTAGCACTGTCAATGTTGTTTTAAAATATTTTCAGTTGTTAGAAAAGGAAGCTATAATTTCATGAATATGCACATTTCTATCACTATCAGAGACCCCACAAAAGAAAGAATGTGTGCTTACGTTTATAATTCTTATGCAATAAACAGCTGAACATTAGACTCTATATTTGATTTGCTGGTGGGTTTTCTTGTTAATGTGGTGTTCTATATGCAAAACTGCTCTTCAAACTTTCTGAACTATAATTAGTCCCACCTGAGGCAGGTGGTCTTTGATTAGCTTCTGGGAGAGATCCAGGCGGGTGATGCACAATTAGCATGAGCCGGATTGCTTTGATTACTCTCATCTGATCGTTTAAGAGACAATTTCACCAAACGTTGTGAGAAACACAGACCTCAATACAGGACAAGTGAAATTCTGTGAATGTGCAATGTGTCATGCTTTATAAAATAGCCACAGACTGCTGTGAGAATAAATTAGGCATAGAATTGTCATTTCAGACAAAAATTGATGAAATGGAAAACTCCACTTAAGGGAATGCCCCCCTTTAAACCAGTGGCCTGTTGAACAAAATTTCACAAGAATAAAATAAAGATTCTTCTTTCCTTATTAATACTGATTTCTATGCCCACCATTGTATAACACCCTTACATTATTAGGAAGACTTAAAGGAAAATTTAACTTAATACCAGATTCATGTATTTATGTAGGACTGACTCTGTTATTGTGTGTACTCTTAAGATTGTTTATAAACAGTCAAAATGGCCAACATTAAACTAGGAGTGTACCACTAAGCCTGAAATGCTAATATGAGAATGTTAATAAACTTTAGTTGTTGACAGTAGGTTTAACTATAAAAATGGTTGCAGTTGTTTTTGTTTTCAACTACAAGAAAACAAAGATAAAGGATTAAATCCATTTCTTCAAGTTCAGCGAAATGGCACAATCAGTGGATGCATTTCTCTTTTGTCTTCCTCCACCAGGCACAGTTGCAAGCAGTGTATTTTAAAGACCACAGAGAGCCGGAGGCACGGGGGTGGGAGTGGGAGGGTAGTGACATTCCGACATGGATTTCATGACACAAGAGTGACAAAATTGTTGAAGCTTCAGTCATTGTAATTGTCCTTTTGCCATGTATAATTTAGACTGCTCTTGTTATTCCGTTGATATAGCAGCAGAGAAAGAGGGCAGAGCTGCACTTGAAGGCAATATTTCACTGTTCTCTTCTCATGAACAGTGTGAGCTGTGCTAGATTTAGAATTGTATTGCATATGTACATGTATTTTAGGTAAGGGATATTTACTGTCAGAATCTTTTTTTATTTATAAAATATTCACAGTCATGAAATGGTGTTATTGGGCAACTTTAGATTAGAATTTTATCTCACAGATCTTACATGCAATACCGTCAAATATAAGATTTATGAGCCCTAAATCTACTGTGGACACAAATGATTGCTAAGGGCCAGCTTTAGTGCCGAGGTAAATCACTTGAACAAACATACTCACGTGAGCTACTTCCATCTATTTATTCTAGTGTCATTACTATTATGTGTAAGCTTTTGGAAATGATCATTAAAACAAATCTAGAAGATCATTTCATGTAAAAGAGATTCTAAAGAATAATTGACAAAATTGAGAAAAGGCAGATTTTGAATAATCAATTGGAGGCCTTTGAACAGGCAGCAGCAGTGATCACTATAGTCAGAGCACATGATAATGTACTGTATATTTAAATTTTCAGACGTCTGTAGTTAAAGTTCCTTTTCTCATAAAAGACTAGGTCTCAAATTGCAGGAGGTAGTAATTTGCAAAAGGACATGTATTTAAGTTTAGAACTTGTTAATGGATATTAAACTAGGAACACATACTGTATAAGAGGTGAATGTTCAAACTGAGGTGACAGTGTCACCTCAGTTTGAGCTTTGAGTACCTTTGCTCTTGCTAATTTATATCAATGATCTAAATTTGTGATAAACTTGGCAAACATTTGCAAAACCAGAACACAAGTATTAACAAACATTATATATGATATTCAAAGCAAAGAATGTTCAAAATGATTTAGGTCATGTTTGATTTAAAACATCTGTCAGATGGCATTTAATGTAGACAAGAATTAGTGTTACATGCAAATTGCAAAAACATCCTATAAATATAAGATGAAAGATAAAGAAGCTGCTTATGAAAAAGACTTAAGTGTTTATGTTGACGCGTCGTTTTCATCTTCTAGACGATGATGAGAAGCAAAAAAAGACACAGAATTTATGATATAATTCATACATCCATTTTTTAACCACTTCATTAAATTCAGGGTCGCAGAGGAGCCAAAGCCTGGCACTGCACAAGGTAGGGTACACCCTGGCCAGGATGCCAGTCCATTATTAGCTGATCCTTTTGTGTGGAACAAATTTGATTAGTTTTTTTTCCTCTTGCAGAGGCAAGATTTGTTACATTTCAGGCAACAAACCTTAATGAGCTAAAACTCGCGTAACAAAATATAAATCCAATTATAAATCCCATTTGTCTATTTTAAAGCTGAAAGCAAATTTTAAAATATGCCCCAGAGAGAAAACTGAAATCAGCTAAAGACAAACCTACAAGGCAGTGTTCCTCCAGGACCTGGTCTCGGTACCACTGCGGTACAGTACTCATTTTGAATATTCTGCTTAGACTTGGTCACCACAAAAAGAAACGAATCTTGAAATCCTCTGAAATCAATCCAAATTCAGTGTGGGGACCTGATTCGGGGTATTCAAAATTCTCAAAGACAATGGCAACATTGGTCCTATGGACTTCATAATCGACAGAAAACAGTAATATAAACTAGGAGGAAGCCCTTCTAAAACAGAGAAAACCCAGGGCCCACTCTTCCGAACTGACATGTTGGGAAGAGGGGAAGAGGGAAAGATCCGAAGTCAGCTAGTGAAGTCACGGGGACCCTTCTACCCACAACTTTCCGTTGGAAAAGTAACCTGTGTAAAAAAAATAATTTATATGACACATGATAGTGTTATAAGCCAGCAGCCCAACTCCAAAACAGATCAGGTAGAGAAGTGAGAATTTGCTTGACCAGTGCAATTAAGGGTGAACTCTAGGTAGGCCAGATCGTTCAAACCCAGAGTGTCTAGTTAGGACATCAGGGTTACCTCCCTACTCTTACAGTTTGAACCACAGTTTAACATCAAGACAGGGTCAGAAATTCTGGTCAAGAAGGAAGAGAACCACCTAGTGGGCAACTAACACCACTGAAAGTAGCAGCCTAATGTCAGAAAAGTTACTGCAGTGCTTAGAGGTCTCCCATTTCAATAACGAACAAGTCTGTCTTTGCTTAGCTTCTGGCTATGATAAAATATTCATTTTGAAAGAGGCATTTGATTTACACCCTATTCTGTAGTATTTCTGCAGGATTTTATGATTGCATACATTTAACTTGTAATTTCATAATAGAAGTCTTGGCTTGTAATGTCTGGGCATGTCATTGCCTGAAAGGTCAAGCTGACCCCTGTGCCTTGTGTAGCATAACATGATGTGCTATATGTCATTCTGCCTCTGCATGCCATTCCAGATACATCAGTTTATGCCCAGGTTGTGTTCTGGGTTGATGCAGTGGTGGTACTGTATGTGTGACGATATGATGCTGGGGTTCAGCCATGTGTTTACTTGCTTGAGAAGGTGTTTATGTTTGGGGAGAATGACACTCAGAGTTGGCTGGCTGTGCACTGGGCTTTAAAAATGACAGATGATAAGTCTGCTCAGTCAGATGCTGAGAGGTGGCAGCCTGCAATTGTTCTGAAGCTTCTATTGATCATATAAACCACAGCACCCAGAATCGTTTACTTGAATGAAGCAGTGTGCTCCAGAAAATCACACATTAAAAATGTCACATTTATTTTAAAAATTGTATTGCTGCTTCAGTAGTGTTGATCCTTTCTACATATTTTAAATGTTGGTTGAGTATTATGTTACTAATAGCCATAGCAGGGATAATGTTTGTAGTAGTAACTGCTATAGTAGGAGTATTATTAATTAGTATTACTAATAGTAACAATGCTTTTATTGCAGCCCCTCACACATACAAAGCATTTAACCTTATTTATTATAATAAGATGTTCTTCCTCATCCTATAACCTTGGCAGATAGCAGTGAAACAGAAAATTACTTCACTTGTACCCTTTGAAAAGAATAAGAAAAAAATGTTTTTTTCTGAATTAATCATATGTCAAATACCCCTCTTTACTGCTCAGCACTGCACTGTAAGATCCATCACGACGTTATGTCATGCTAAGAAAAAAAAAGATAAAAAACTCTTCTCCCTTGGCATTTCACCCTGTCCAGGTCTGCGGCTACGAATTGACAGAGTAATGCATTTGAAATCTGAGTGTCAGCATTCACAGAGACTCCATTACAAGATTCTCCTCTCAAGTCTGCATAATTTTCATGGTCAAATGGATTTATTGTGAATGGCGCATATTTTAATGAGATTTTTTTCTCTCTCTCCTCCACAGATATCAGCTGCCTGTTGGTACAAATGGAGGACACTGTATTATAGGAGTTGCTGTGGATAATGGTCCTCTTATACTGCAGAAAGAATACCTGCACCAACGTGTGTCAGAGGTAACAAAACTTTGTTGTTTAATAGAAAAATGCATTCTGTTTGATCAGCATGGTGAGAGTGTGGAGTGATTATAGAAAATATTTTTGCTAAGGCTGGTTTTTCATCAGTGTTATTACACATCGTACAAGTTCCATTACTTTAGAAGTGCCTTGCATGTTAAATAACAGTATGATCAGACACATTTGCTTTTGCTTTGCATAAAGCGGCGCAGTACTCTTGTCCCAGTGGAATGTTTCAAGTTTAGTTCAGCAAGCAGGATTTCAGAATTCACCGACAAGGTGCCGCTGATGTAATTTTATGCCAGTGTTGTTTACTACTCAGCAAAAATCTGATTTCTTACCAGAAGATTTGTCATTAAATTATAACTTTTAAAAATCTATTGCAGCTTATTTATATGTCACATAAAATCTATAATATATATATATTAAATTGGAGCTCAGCAGGGAAATACACAGGAATCAGAGAAATATGGCCTGATATTCCAGCTCAACTTTTGCAACCAGATTTAGTCAAATTATTGCAAAATGTCTGTATTTTATGTCAGACATATTACTCATGCCAAAGTGGTAAAATACATCCACTGTTTTTTAAGTGTCACTATCTGTTACACGTTCTCTAATTGTGATGAAAGATGTTGACATGGCAGACATAATGGAAGATTTACTGTCATTATGTACATATATATATTTTATATATATATATTAGATATCCTATTTTAACATGGTTAATTTCAAAACTGATTCAGGATTAAAACTTTCATAGATATCTAATTTGACAAACGAACACTGCATTTTTCGACTATATTAAAATACATTACTGCATTACAATGTTAAATGTTTTCAGTATTAATAATAAAATACAGGTATCAAATACTGAGAACAATCTAAAGACAACCAGATTTTTTAATTTAATTTGACCCAGAAAAATTCAGCTGCTTGGGTTTTGATCTGGAGTTTAAGTCCATCTTGATTACATTACAGTACAGGGTTTAGTCACTCTACTTTTTACAAATATCTCACTTTACATTTGTATAATAATTACTTTTTCAATTTCCTGTGATACTAGATGATTGTCAAATATATTCAGTGAAACAAAAATGCCACATATAAAACAGAAATTGAATTGTGCTTTTAAAGTCTCACCAATACACTGTGACGGACATTAACCCAAAAATATTTTAAAAGAAATATATGCTTCTGTTTGACTTAAAATTCCACATACAGTATGGCATTTGTAGTTATAATTTCAATAAAATCTGAGGTGTTCTGAGCTTAAGTAATTACACTGAGTACAGCTTGTCAAAAAACTAGAGACATTTTGATTGGTGAGCCCTGTCAGATAATTAGCAGACCTCTCTGAAGAAATCTGAGACAGTGATTTGTGCATTTCTCAAATAAAATTGCCACAACAGAGCAACGTTTAATTACTGTACAAGTTCACATGAGGTCTCACCACTTATTGTGTGCTACATTTTTAAATTGGATTATTGGAAACCTGACTATTATTAAAGTTTTTGACTTTATGCATGGTGTTGGTTAATATACCGTATCAGCAGTTTACAAACACACTGCAGCATTTTAAAAAAAACAACATGGGTTTTTTTCTGGATGTCTCCCAGAAATAAATATCAATGTAAATTAATTAATCTACATATGGAGATTCCCATACAAAGCCTGGATAGCAGTTACTCTTTATAACACGAGAAAACATTTAAGACAAGCTTACAGGAACATGCATGGCACAAAACAATGAGAAAACAGTCTGTGTCTTCATTATTTATTAGATGAAACATAACCTACTAAAAATCTCATTAAGGTGGAAGGAAGGAGCTTAAAAAATAGGAAAAGTGATGATGTGTGTTCAGAGGGTAATTTCTGAGAAAAATTGTATGGTATTGTTCCCAATAATGGTATAATGGGTATGAAACAACCTTATTTGTTTTTCATTTCATATTCACAAAACCTAGGTTACTTTTGGCCCACTATTCCTCGGAGATATTCCCTCACATTCTGAACTGCACGATGGAGCTGGGGAGGTAATTGGCTTTCGTGGTTGCATTAGAGAGCTGCAAGTGAATACAAAGGAGCTCTGTATTGTGGAGGAAGCAGTGAGAGGGAGAAACATTGAGAACTGCAACACCCCTGTCTGCCAGCACAACCCCTGTCGCAACCGAGGCACGTGTGTCAGGTAGGAAACAACACTGCATATTCATTTCCACAAGGGTCAGACTTCAGAACGCAGTGATCCTGTCAGCTATATTAAATTGCTGTGCGCAATAAGCCCATCTGGTTTTGGGAAGTAATCTGATTTAGGTGTGATGTTCCTAAACCCTGCTTACTTCTCTGGGGAGCCTTGTGTGAATCTGAAGCACATGTGAAATTAGTCATTTCACAACCACTGTTGCAATAGTAAAAAAAAGACCTTCATTGACATAAAGATGAAACACGGTTAAAAATAATAATTCTCCTGCAATAATTCCACCTTGTGTTGTTGCTGTTCTGTCAGCTGACTTTGGGAGTTTGGATTAATGTTCCAAGTACTGTAGACTCAGGACAATTCTAACAGCTGCAGCTTATGCACACATATTTATGTCATATGGGAAATGCATTGTCTTTAAGAAAGCTTGAGTTTCTGAGAAAATCAATGGTACTAAAGTCCCACAGACAGTACTATCTTTCCTGTTGGAAAATATGTCTGTAACTATTCTCCATGTAATTACTCATAATATCTATGTTCTCTCCATACTGGTGCAGCAGATGGGTCCATTAATGTTAATCAGTGTATTAAAGCTGAAAAATCAAAGTCCATTAACAAACAATTTCAGTGGAGAATGTTTTTCTTGTGGCTCTGAGGTCTTTTGTAGCAAAATTTTAATGTGTCCTTAAGAACCAATAAAATATCACAACTGTGATGAGTAATACAAATGAGGAACTGTATTTTATTTAAAGACTTGTAAGAATGGGGAGAACATAAAAACTCCACACAGGAAGCACCCCTGGTCCATAATTTAACCCAGGTACATGGAGCTGTGAGGCAGCAATGCTAACGTCTTGCCCCTAACACCTATTTCAACAGTTGCGGAATAATACAGCTCTACACCTGTGTGTAAACTGTCTGTGTCTGCAGACCCCATGAAAATGCAGGATGGCATCCAAAAGGGGGTGACGTAGTATCTGATAACAAATGCCCCATTGCATGTCAGTGAGGAGCTGCATACAAACACGTGCGCTTCAGCTTACTTACAGAGATCTCAAGGTCTTGCTCCACTGTGGAAAGCAAAGTCTTTCAGCAAGGCTGTCTCAGGCAGCTGTAGTCTCTCCTTCACCTCAAAACTGAGCAATCGCAGACTTGCCGCTAGACTTTTCTCTGGCTCAGTAATTTGATTTTTATTGATCTTTTCACTTGTCAATGTGTTGCTTCAAGGTAAGTTTTATTTTACCGCCAGAGAAAGCAATTCAGTGGTTCTCGATTCATATCAAACATTCATGAATACAATTAGGAAACATTCTTCTTGTAGCATTTCAATCAGAACTGCATAAACCTGTACACAATTGAATTTCATTACCGCTTGACATAACTGTGCTGCATTAACATCCTGTGATAATAAATGAGCATCATCAGTCATATGTTAAGAAACAGCAATAGAATGATTTTTTTCAGGCTGAGGGATGGTCTTGCCATGAGAACAAGACCTGGTTGCAGATGATAGGAGGCTTAGGTCCATTTAACTTACATGTATTTGGTAGTTTAATAGCTGAGTGAGTTTAAATTTTCATCAGCCATTTATTAAGAGTCCATAACCACCTGGCTGACAGGCTTGTTCCGTATACCCATAACTCCTTGCATAAAGAAATATGTCCTGTTTTTTGTTCTAAATGGATTCCGCTTCAGGTTCCAGTAATGACCCTTTGTTCTTGTTTCACTGCTGAGTGTGGAACAGTTCCCTGGGTTTACCACATCTGCTGTACATTTAGGATTTTATATGTTTGGATCAAGCCTCCTTTCAATCTTAATTTGGGACTTAAGAGATTTAGTTTCCTTGATCTATCTGTATATGACAATTCCCTGAAGCCTGGGATCATAAGAACATAAGTCTTGTAACTTTTCTTTGAACTTCTTCTATAAGCTCCTTCTACCAGCACTAGGCAAAGGTGAACAATTATAAACGTTCATTAATCAACACAGCACAGGGATGAGGACTTTGTGTGCAGACGGAGGCTTCATCTTTCTGCGCCACTGGAAACCTCTGCATGGCAATGGGCATCTATATAAATGTGATGGACTACATCTAAATGAGATGGGCACCTTGTGAACTAAAATGGAAGGGGAGAAACTAAAGATAATTGAATTGGAAGTTAC
This sequence comes from Atractosteus spatula, assembly GCF_055471065.1. Taxonomy (NCBI): domain Eukaryota; kingdom Metazoa; phylum Chordata; class Actinopteri; order Semionotiformes; family Lepisosteidae; genus Atractosteus; species Atractosteus spatula. The sequence goes on along the minus strand of NC_142720.1, from coordinate 23,896,307 downwards.
ATGGGCAGTAAAGACCAAGGGAAATTGAAAGGGAAAAACAAAACAAATGATCAGGTAATTAAGTGCTTATACCTAAATGTGGGGAGTACCAGAAAATAATTAGGCAAGATAGAAGCTACCACATTAGCAGGCAATTATGATGTTATTGGAAGCACAGTAATCGGGCTAATAGAAAATGATGGAGAGAAATGTGACAAGGGTAGGTACACTCTGTTTAAGAGATACAGGAGAAACGGAAGAGGGGGAAGTATAGCACTAAGTATAAAAAAGAACATTCGTGTTGAGGACCCCAAGCTAAAAGAATCAAGAATCTCTAAATCTGTGTGGAGCAGACTATACATGTTTCAAAGGTATAGTGTTAGGAGTACGCAACAGACCACCAAATCCAGATATTAATTGTAATTCAACACTGTATAATACAAAATAAGAGTTTAAGTGCAAAAGAAGTAGTTTTTATGGGAGACTTCAACTTTCCCATCATGGACTGAGAAAGACCTTTGAGGATATCAGCAGCGAAAACTGGTGGTAAACATCGTTCTCGACTGCTCTATTACCTAGTTTATCAAAGCAGCTACAAAAGTAAATGCTTATATAGATATTTCAGACAAACAAGACAGGCAGAAATAGGTAAGAGAACCAACTGTTGAGGCTGAGTCCAAGTAAAATGTAAAGTTTCCAGAAAGCAGGCTTTAAGACACAGCTTTAGGAAATTAAATGGAATAGGATACATATGAAATTGGTGGAAAATGATTAGCAACAGATTCTACTTGAAGCACAAAATAAATTAGTTCCAAAAGTAAGTAAATGCTGTGAGTAAATAAAGCTAAAAAACTGTTCCAAAATGTATAACAAATCAATATGGTAAAATGTATGGGAAAAGTGAATTAAAATTATTAAAAAACAACAGAACTTGGTTAAAGCAAAACAGTACAATGTGTCACCATTATAAAAAAAGTTATTTCAGTACTACCACAACAAAAGGACCCTCAAAGGTTAAAATTAAATATATCATGGATAAAAATTAGATACTTATAGACGACGAAAGGAAAAGGAGCGTACTAAACTACTCTGCAGGTATCTATCTAAACATGTATCTCACTCAGGTCTTCGCTAAGGAAGAAGTCAACAACGTACCCCAGGCTGCCGAAATACAAAGTTCTGAACTGGATAGTATTAGTGTTGAAGAAAGAAGCACTCAAGACTAATAAATTCCCAGACTAATAAATAAACAGTATCTTCCCAATTGTACGCAGGGAAATGCGAGATTGTATTCAAAAGCCAGCTTTTTCAGCAGTCTCCCTAGAAAGGAGTAGTACCCATGTACTGGAGAATCGCTAATGCAGTACCTATCCATAAAAAAAGATGAAAAAACTAAACCAAGTATAGAGCAAAAAGTCTGACTTCTGTTACATGTAAGATAATGGAAATGATTATAAGAACTAAACTAGAGGATCACCTTTATGGAAATAGTATCATGATATGATATATTTACATTTACAGAAGGGTTTGATGAGGTTCCCCATGAAATATTAATTTTCAAATTGCAGGTGTTAGCCATTCAGGAAAATTTGAGTATTTTGAATGAGAATTAATCATTAAATAGAAAACAGAGATAATAGGTGAGGAGTCACAATTTAATGATGTGATTAATGGACTACTACAGTGTCTCTGTACTGGGACCACTATTCGTATGTCAATGACTTTGGTTCTGGAAGAGTTCGTAAATTAATGCAGTTTATTAGTAGAATTATTGGACACTGTCAAGCAGCAAGTGAAATTCAAAAAGATTTAGGTAAATTTCACAACTTGACAAACATCTGGCAGATGATGACAAATGTAAACAAGTGCAGGGTTTTGCACGCTGGTATTAAAAATAAATTCTAAATACAAAATGGGAAACTCTGAGGTAGAAGAAACTTTATACATCATCTACATCTTGTAGAAAATATAGTTGAACAAGAAAGTAGGCAAACAAAATGATGGGATATACAATATAAAACCGTAGACTTTAAATGAAAGGATTTCATGTTAAAATTGTATGATGCACTAGTGTAGTCTGAAATAGAATGTTGTCTACAATGTTGGTCACCACATTATAGAAAAGACACAGCTGCTCTAGAATCAGTCAGGAAAAGAAAACCCAGGGCACAAACTGCAACTGCTTGTTAGTACATTTAAAACGGAGAACAGGAGGCAGTTCTTCACTCAAGCACTATGGACTCAAGGACTAAGGACTGTGGAACAAGCTGCACAGCCATATTGTTGAAGACAATACTCTGGTTTCCTTCTTCCCTTCAAGAAATGGGTGGATGAGATACTTGGATCTCTTAAGTACTAAGAACAGAACAGACTAGATGGTAGGTATAAGAACTGTTGTGAACTTATAATGAATAGATTGTTATTGACAATTTTTATCATATTTCCTATATTTGCAATATTTATTTTTAAAATATTCTGTTATTGATCCTCTAATACATAAAAACCTATTTACTTTCGCTTTTATAGTTTAAAATAGTTTGGCCTCTATCACTATGTTCTATCAATTCTAACATCTTTCATCCACTGCTCTTGTAGTTCCTGTAGTCTGTTATACTCTATTTTTGTACTTGGATCTTGAGGTCTTTGATGCAGTCTGTAGGGTACTCTTTTCCTTCTGCCTTTTTTGCTTTCTCCATTAAAGCATTTTTGTGGATAAATTTAAGGGATGAGTATGTTTTGAGCCTTACGGGTATGTTTCTGATGTATAACTATGCTTCTCCAACTGATCCACCATTTCACCAGTTATGAGCACTCTGCTTCATATCTTCATAGTCTGCTTTTTGAAAATGTAAAAGTTCTCGTTTTAGACTTACTGTAAGCTTTAGAAATTTAAAATACAAATTAAAAGTTACTATGTTATGAATACTATTTTCCATTAGTTCTATCACATCTATTCTCTTTTTTTTATCGTGGTTGCTTAAAAGACCATGTCAACAAACAATTTCAGTTTTTCTTTTATTCTTCGCAAATTCAGACATCTTTTGTCTTAAATAGAGATTTAGGCATTTCTAAACTGAATAGCGCAGGAAAAGTGTTAGAGAACCGGAAGGCTCTTTGTATATTGCATAATTTTAATACAGTAAGCAGTATGGTTAGCACATAATTCATTGTATAGAAATAATGAATGTAAAACGTTCAGTCATTACAGCACATAGAAAAATATTGCATGTTCTCTTGCCCATTTATTGCTGTCAGTAATCTGGCAGGATGAAAAACCTTTGTGAACCAAAACACAGATTCCATCTGTAAAGGAGTTCACAAAACATCAGTTGTTGGCTCACTTGATCTGAACAAATCTAAAGGATAAATTTCTGGTTCCGTGCTTTGCTGATGATTCTCATAAGAAAATGCTTTGTTTGAAAATCCTTCCACCCTTAACATGAGTAACATATTTCACACATTGTGACAGAAATGCTTCGCTGATCCCAGAAATACTATTTTGATGTTATTTATTACATTTTCTGGATGCAGCAAGCTGAATTTCTATATAAAGGGATGGCTTTCATCCTCTTCAAGCAACAAGAATGACAATTTATTTTTCTCTCTCTTTTGATAATTTTTGTGCATGAATATTTTTTGCAGGCATTGCAAGGAATCACTTGTTTTCATCACTGAGTGTCCTAATGATTGATATTGATGTGGTCTCAAGGTGACACTATCTGCAGTCAGTATAGCCCTGTGTGAGTAGAACACCACTCCCTCAGGCTGCTTCTGCAGATACTGAAGAAAATTTGGTAGCACAAAAGTGTTTGAAAATCACTTGACTTTCCTAAAATCGTACTTGAGTGGCTCTTGCAGTGTATATTAAGCTTAAAAAAGCCTTTGAGAATCTTCCCCGTGGGTTTAACTTGTCATCTTTATGAAATCACAGAAGTACAAAACAATACAATAAGGACACGCTGAACTTTCCTAGTCAAGGGGTAACTATGTTGCTCCCTCCTCTGCGATTCTTTTTGAAGACAACTGAAGATATATGTCTGTAGTCCAAATTGGTCTTTTAATGCCATTCACTGTTAAATTGTTTAATGCTGCACAGGCAGAAGTGTCCTGGCCTGATGCTACTTTTCAAACGAAAATCATGTTTCATCTCCCGCCACTAGCAATCCAGCACACTTTGTGAGTTCTGTAATGGAAGAAATTGTCATTCATCAAATACAGACGCTATGTGTGACAAGCTCGATTTTAGAATCAAATGAAGTGCTGCTCAAGAAATGTGCATTTACTTTCTTCACAGTACATAAAACATTAAATCTTTTTCCTTTTCTGCCAGTAATTATTGTGTAGTGATAGCCAAAATGTAATCATACATAGCAAGTATTCACCACTGTCTGGTAATCAGGAGAAGGAATGTGCCAATAACATTCACTGTTCATCTTACACTCATACTCCTGTTAACCCTCAGGGTAGACTTGAGCTGACACGCTTCGGCATATTAGGGAATGATGGTCACATGCTGTTTAATGGACTTTAATTGCTCTTTGCTTTCTACATTTGGCTTGTGTATTTTGATGAACAGAAAGAGAATACGGTTATTTGTTTTGTTCAACTTTCCAGCCCCATTTTTGCATCAAGGTTCTTTTATGACAAAGATTTTGATTCACATTTTTAAAAAAAATGTTAGAAAGCTTACAAAACGGCAGGTTAAAAAAACCAAATTACAGATGCATTACAATTATACCAGCAGTTCTTTATTTACCAATGAGCAGAGTGGAGTCTTTCTTCCCTGCTACCTGTTCTGATCATGGGAATATAGGGAATGCCTATTCCAACATGTCACAACTGAAAAAAGTATGTTCTTACATTGATTATTTTTACCTAGAGTGTTAAGTGCTTTCATGACTTTGAATGAAGTGTTATAACAACTTGCTGTTGTCCACCATAGAAGGTCTACTAAGAAAGACAAAAAATTTGATCGACAAATAAGTCTTCATTCTGATGTTCTTTGGTTTTTGGTGCCATGCAGCATTTCCCAATGTGATTCTTGAAAAGTAAGTCACAGACATGTGGACTGGGCTTTCTCCTCTTGAAGGACAGAGTCTCTTTGGGACTATAGGGGGTCCTGTGGCACTCATTGTGTCATCAAATAAATCAGGACATTGCCCTTTTTCTTGCACTGATTAAAATTATCAGGCACGCTTTCCTCGGGATTTTGATAGCACTGCTGGATGAGCATCGACCCTTTGTAAGTCAGCAGGATGCCTGCCTGAAATATTTATCAACCACTAAACCAATGCTCATGATATACTAATGACTGAAAATTAGTCATGATTGCATTTTCACTAAGGGATGAAAGCAGAGCAACTAGCTAAAATGTATTACAAACCTAGATCATTAACAGCACTAATTGATGTCTTAATTATGTTCAAAATAGCTGTCTTGTCAGATGTGGTCAGAACAAAGTTTATTTTGGCATATGTGAATAATCTTGTATAATATTAGGTACTGTACAGTATGTTATTATAATTAATAATAATTGCTTACACTTATATAGCACTTTTCTGGACACTCCACTCAAAGCGCTTTACAGGTAATGGGGACTCCCCTCCACCACCACCAATGTGCAGCCCCACCTGGATGATGTTGACGGCAGCCATAGTGCGCCAGAACGCTCACCACACACCAGCTCTCAGTGGGGAGGAGAGCAGAGTGATGAAGCCAATTCATAGATATTCATAGAATTCATATTCACATATGTTATTATTTGTAAACACATACACAGTTACATTGAGTTAAAGTGTTGGAAATAATCAGAAGATCATAATAAAAATCTAGATATAAAACAGAGACAGCAACAGAATTCCTTCTTGTGTAAAAACTAAATTCACCACAGTACTATGTAAATTGCTGTCATCCATGGAATCAGAAAGTGCCACATCCACATAAGGCCTATAAACATATGAGGAATAATACTAATATTGGTGAAATGTGATGAGTACTATGGCTTACAGCAAGCAAATTTCACATGACGAGTGTTTAGAAATTATAATCCTAATTAGTGAAGGCTATTCCCTGCAACAGATTGTAACCTGACTTCATGTTTCAGCAGGAGTTCCATTGAAGACTAATAAGGGCAGGCAAAGCTGTTACTGATAACAGACGAGGTCAAGAAAAAAACCTCTTCAGAAGGAGATATTAAGGACCTCAGCATATGTTCTTGATGCAGCAGATAATTATTCAGTCTAGACCTTCCTAATATTATAGCTATAAGCATTAAACTAATTTACTGTATCTCTTAGAACATTCTAATATACATAAGGACCGAGTGATCCCAATGCATGTATCGCTGCCTAAAAACCTTTGTTGAGCAAATGAAACTGAACAAAAAGACTGACCTGGCATACTAATTTAAACAATGCAGTGACTACACATGAAAGATGATAGTCTTACATAAGGATCCAAGTTTTGTTTTGCACTAATACTGTACATTAACAACTTGTGTGAGGACAAACGAACCAGGGAGCAGCGTCACAGAGAATGCTGGGCTTCGGGATAGGTCAATAGATCAGACAGACCAGGGAGCTGTGTTGCTTTTGTAGCTCAGCCGAGGGTCTCTTCTAACAGTCTCACCCAGGGTCTGATTGTTCATGCCATTCCATCAGAAACACATCTCACTCGGCATGGATTCGTCACCAGCATGACAGTAACCCCAAGCACATAGCCAAAGCAGTTAAACATAACTGGAACAAAAAGATGCCCAGGCCTGCACACATTACTGATGTGAAGTTCATTGAGGCTATATGTAGTTATGCAGAGACTGAAATAGTCAAACGACAAACTCGCACTTTGGATAAATTGTGGGAAGTGCTGCAGGGCGTTTCCACAGTCATATGTTGGTAAGCTGTATGGGAGCAGGAAAACAAGATGTCATGAAAAGAAAATGGCAAACATCCCAAAAGCTTACTCATTTTTTCTTGCTCTCAGGCATTTTGCATACATCAAATCAATGTCTTAGTTGCAATTGAAAGATATTTTCGGTCCCTGTATTTATGTCCTGGCTATTTTGTCAAAATGTAGCACTTGGAAAACATGAGAATATAGTTAAATTGAAAAACATATACAATATTAATCAATTGCATGTTAGATAAATCTATAAATAATTTATGATGTTGACTCATGACCTTTCTCTCAGACAACCATGCCCTTAGACAATAAACTATATGGCCCTATGAATAATTGAAGCCCCTTACTGTGTACATTATGTATTTAATTCTCTTTCAACAAGGCAAGCAGTCTGCTAAAATTAGTGTTTAAAAGAATGGGGTGGAATACTGTAGGTTCAGGAAGCTAAAGCAAAAAAGCTGCTCTTTCTGTGAAATTGTCTCTTACTGTAGGTACAGATTAAATTAATCATTCTGACCCTCCCACTAGTCACAAATTACATTGACTGGATTGCAGATTCCATTGGGTAGAAAGAAAAAGGCTGTGGACATCAAAACACACAGCATAATCTAGACTAGGGCTATTAAACTTACAAGTTCCATTACAGCATATTGACATACAATAAATATTCCCATATTTATCATGCTGATTAGTAATTTAATAATTACAGAGCTGTTCTCAGACAAACTGTTTAATGGAGTGAACTGGAGCAGCCAGAACCTTAGGATGCCTGATCCAGACCTCATGGTTGTCTTACATGAACATTTATAGGTGTATAGACCCTGAATACTTTTAGTGAGACATTTTGAGCACCTGACGTAAGAACATAAGAAAGATTATAAACAAGGTCATTTGGCTCATCAGGCTCATGCAGTTGCTAATAGCTAATTGATCTAATGATCTCATTCAGCCATTTATTGAGAAAGTCCGAGGTATCAGATTCAATAACACGGCTGGGTAGCTTATTCCAGACTCCCACAGGCATCGCCTTCTCTTTCATTACTGCACTGCTATGATGAGAACCTGACAGTTAAAATCATGCTGGGGGTTTTGTCACCATGGAACAGTGGTTTAACTGTATTGCTGAAGTGGCAGACTACTGTACGTTTGCTCACTCATTCCAGTCAGTCCTACACTTTAATTATATTTTATAATGTTACATCAACATTTCTAAGTGACAGTAATCCTATACTGCTTGCAAAGATTCTTGTTGAGGAAAAAGTCTATATTGAAATGACTAGACACCCTTGGCTCTGAAGGTTAAAATCAGCTGTATTTCTGTCCCTGTTCAGTAGTGAAAATTCCATGACTGGAGGTTGTGTTGCAAGAGAAGTCTTCAATGAGCACTGTCTCAGTCAATCGATGAATAACAGTAAGAGTAAGATCAGCTTTAACACATGAATTTTCATGGAAAAAACAGTGCACAATGATATATATTCTGTACAGCTGACTCACTTAAAATATGACATAATGGAAAAGCACACTCTTTCTGGTACCTGGGGAGTAATTTTCGACTTTGTAATTGCATTACAGTTATTTGTGTAAGGGATTGCTTTTTAGCTGGGGGCAGTATTTTTTTTAAATTTTGGTTACAATGATCTATGTAGTATGTATAATTATTACAAACTTCTTTCAATTTACCCTAATGTCTTAGTAAATTCACACAAATATCCTAATAATATTGCATAATGTATTTTAGGTAACTTTCCCCAGCAATTACAAGTCAGTTGTGTAAGGGAATTATTTTCAAAATTCACAAGAAGTTGAGGGGAAATAATTTTAAAACATCATGAGTTACAGAGATAATATAGTTACAAAGTAAAGAAATCCTTTAATACCAACGTATTAATTTTAATTTTAACGTATTAATTAATTTAAATATGTAAAACCTTACACAACTAATATGTAAGTGTAGTGCATCACATTTAGGAAGTACCTTTCCCCAACAACGTTAGCTTACAATTCCTCTCTACAATTCCATTTCCAGGATCTTTATACACATCTTTGGATTTCTGTCCAATAGATACACATGTGTGAAAAATTTAAACACACGTACTGTATATGTGGAAAATAATGCACATTAGTCTTGAAGCTTTCCTAATGCACAAATTAATTAATTGGGTGGAGCTTTAAAAAGACGCATCTGTCATTGTGATTTTTTTTGCCTCATACTAAGTTCATTTTATTGTGCATCAATTAATGCAGAAAGCTTAGTATAATGGTCTATTTATAAGGCCAGCACAGAACATCCCTTCAGGTCCTCAAGGAATTGATAATGTACTTAGTATGAGGTGCTTTTTCCTTAAATAATATAATGAGATAAAGAATTTATTCATGCATAATTGGACTGCTATTTCAACTGTACTACAAAAATGTACCAACACTTTCTTGTTATATTCTGCATTACATGGTGAATTCCTAACACCTCCAGAGGCATTGCTTTTTCTTAGTTGTGCAGTGTTAAAGAACAGTGCCTTTCAAAAGAACTCAGCGATTTTGGTATCATAAACAGCAGATGCTTACAGAACCACAATACCCTGATGAGCTTATTAGAGAACAAATTTGACACAATCTTACTAATGAACTGTCAGTCTTATATCATAGATCTATAGAAAACATGTCAAACAGTGACTGAAATTTAGCTTTGGAGGCAGTTCTCATTATTATGTTGTTAACACATGCAAAGATTAGGGAATTGATTATGTGACTGGGTTTTTAATATCAAATTTCTTTTTTTTTAATTTCAGGTCAAATCATCTTTAATAGCATGTATTCTCACACTGGTTATTTTAATTTCTGCATTAACAAAAAAAAGTATATCAACTTTTTTATATTTTTGTAGTTTCATGGGTGACTCTTGGTATAGTGTCCGTTAACCAACTGCTTTTCAGAATAGCATCTTAACCAAAGCAAACAAGACATATATACATAGATATACTGTAAGAATTGCCACCTACCATCATTTACTGAATCATATACGTACAGTAGTAAGTTGTGATATTGGCTATAAGTTAAATATCCCATATATCTTACCTGTTACTTTCTTATATTTAGCTCTAATCATACAGTATATTGCGTAATTTAGTCTCAATCAACCTAGAAGGCATGCCAGTGCCTGGTAAGTGTTGTTTAACTAACAGTATTTATTATTTTAAATAAATGAGTTTGGGAGATGGATGGTGTGATTGTTCTGCCTGCAGCTGAAGGAGTCTTTGAATTAAATGGATAAGTAACTCCTCCTTTTTGTTCTTATCTATACAACCTTAAGAAGCATGTGCATCATGTGTCTTCATTGCCTCTTCCCATGATCTGCATTGTCAAGCTTGACTATGGGCAAAGCTTAATACCTTTGGAAAGCAGTTTCCACAGTCTCTATAAGAAAATCACTGAAGTGTGCCTGTCTCTACACATCTTTTAAAGATGTTTCAGCCTCCTTCCAGCTTACATGCTGGTAGTTTTGATACTTACCATTGCACAGTGCAAGATCTCTTGTGTTTATATTGAAGTATTATTCTAAGAGTACATATAAAGTAATTGTTTTTTAACAGCTTCTCAAATTTTCAACATTTTATACATCTTTCTCAAGAGGGAATGTGTTTGAAATCAAAAGATGATATTGATGTAATGATGATGTTTGTTTTGGATTTCAAATTCCTACTGTATTTCAATTGATTATCATGATTTTCTAAAAGGTCATCACACTAAAACTATCTTGACTCAACCTGCAGATGTAATTCTTTCAGTGCGACTCTCAACATAATGACGAAATATAGTACTTATTTGTGAGATGAAAAATAACATTTATGTGTTGTCTAACAAGTCCGTGAATCACTCTAAAATGTTGTAAGGGAAAAGATGCAATATGAAAAAAATTAGGAACATTTGACTGAGAAAATGGGTAGTGATATAATTTTTATCCAAAGCAAGTGCATAGTGATTCTAGATGTGATTTACACATGCTGTTCAATGGGGCAGTGGTTGTGGGATGAATTATTAGGTCGTATGCTGTTTTATATACTCAAGACGTTTTAAATAATTTCAGTGTTTATTTTCTGTGTCCTATCTTTAAACGTCAGCATCACTGCCAGTGCATATGAAGGTCTCTGCAAAGCCTTTGTGTTGAAGCTGATGAAAACCACGGGGCATTTGGGCTTATTCTGTCTGCATAAATGACAGTGCTAAAAAGATCTGCTTCAGTTTAGCTCTACTGAATAGACCTTCCTTAAAACCTATTCTCTCACAATTTCTTAAATTATTCATGGGTATTTGTTACAAGAAGGTTATTCTACTTGCTGCAATGGCCTTTTTTTCTCAGTGATGACAGCTCATTATTTTAGCTGTAAAAATGTATCTTGCAAGCCGTTTGACCTATTTAAAAATGCTGCCACCTGCTTTAATATGAAAATGTATATCTAAGGATTGCGATTTAGACTGAACTATGTTTAGCAATTCCATTTAGTAATGTAAAATACATGAGAGTGTCCATTATATTTAATGTATATTCACCTGTTTACTTTTAACTACTGTACTTTCAGCTCTTGCTTTTCAGTTAATTCCTCATATGCATCGATAGTTTTACCTTGATTTCTCTACATGTTCCTGATTTGCACAGATTATGGAGTGGGGAAAAATCTCATTTTGGTTAGTGAACAGAATGTTGTACTCAAAAGAAGGACCCATCAAAGGGTTTGCTTAAAACTGTTTACTCTTTTTATTATTTTCAATGAATACAATGGGAATAAACAGCCTTTTAATTTCCAGTAACTTAATTTCTTTCTAAATGATATATAAAAGCTGCCTTGGGGTGCTATTGTGGGCAAAGAATTGGCTATGATCCGAGACAGAAAATTGATTGCGCTTGATTCACCTCTCCACTTCCCCGCGGCGGTTAGTGAGCAGGCCGGGCAAAGATTGCCTCATCTGAGCCTCATCCTCTTCATCCCCAGAGGAGGAAGCTCGCATGAGGCAATCTTTGCCCGGCCTGCTCACTAAATACCGGATCAGGATAATAATCAGGATGATTAGCTATAAAAAGGACCTGGATGAATGGTGGGATCATTTGTAGTTTCTGAGGAAGAAAACCGTTTTTCTGTTTGTTGTTTTTTTTCCCAAAGCAATCAAATCTAATCCCTTTTGCATTTTGCTCTTTATCAGCATTTCTCTAGCACAGATCTAAATGTAGAACTACTATTAAAGATGACAGCAATTATCTGAGAGATATGAGCTCTAATTTTAAACCTTTCCTTTAGCGGCCCATTGTACTAACTATGCTACTGATTTTTTGTTTTGCTTACCTCCAAAGTTTAACCTCATTTTACGGGAAAAAGAACTATTACCATTTTTTGTGAATGTGGTGATATTTTGTAGCAAGTGATCAATACTGTCAGGTTGGGGAATGGTACTTAGTATCAACAATTTCAACCATTCCCGAAATCCAATTCCTTTTTTTAAATTTCCAGAGACAGAACTTTAATATTTCATGGCAGAATCCTTTTCTGGTGAAGTAAAATTTATCCTACTGTGATGCTTTTCAAAGCAGATTATTAATTTATAGGTCTGAAACTTTTCCAGTGCTTAGTCTTGTGTCATATGTGATACCTTTTGAAAGTGTATGCATTTCAAAGAAGCTTATGAAGTCCCTACAGGAACATCACTTACCAACTTTGTGTTTTTTTTACTCTAGGATAATAAAATTGCACATGACGATGTATTTGCCTTTTCCATATTTTGTGTTTAAATTTGTCATGGATTTATTTTAATTATGTATTTAATCTATGTGTCCCTTGTATTTGTGTCATTACAACCATTGCAACAAATATTATTTTCATTTCTTCCTTTTCTTTACAATAAAAAACATAATTCATTTTGTTAAACTGAAACATTGGATTTGTGGTTTATTATTTTTTAAATCAGCCTTGCCATCCAATGACAATGTGATTAAAGCTGACATGTTTTCGTTGTTTATTGGCTTTTGTTCTTTGGAAATGCATTGTGCTGGTTTAGACAGATTGGCCTAACCTTGAACGCAATCTCCAGTATTGATTGTGGTCAGAAGGCAGCAGTGAATGCACAGTGCGTGTTTCCATTATGATGCCTTTCTCTGTGTGCAGCAGGTTCTAGAACATGGCAATGGATTCAAACAGGGGAAGGCTGTCTAGCATAATTGTCTTTTCCACTGTCAAGTTTTGTTTCCTAATGATTTGTTTGTGTTTTTCTATTCAGTGATTCAGAAAACTGGTTTTGCAAATGCCCTGACCTCTACTCTGGAAAACTCTGCCAGTTTCACGCCTGTGACAGAAGCCCTTGCAGTCACGGTGCAACCTGCATACCCACATCTACCCAGGATGCAGTGTGTCTGTGCCCATATGGGAGAGCAGGGGTCCTGTGTGACGAAGGTGAGCAACAAATGAAGCTCTTAACAAGTCTCGAGTCATTAGAGGGGAGATGTAAACAAGCAGCTAGAGGGGAGAAATTAGTTACGCTAATCTAGCCGGAGATCTACTAAGTCAGATAAGAGCAGGCAGCTTCCTTACTCTATTTCTGCAGCTAATAACACTTGGAAATAAGTCAATATCTATTGATTGGCAATCACTGACTGAGAAGGTTTCGCCTGAATATTCTAACAAGCATCACAGAGGAGGCTGCTTATCAAGATGCAAACTATCCCTGCCCATTAGTGCGAGTCTTGTTGGTATTAATTACAGTCCCTCTCATAATCTGAAGAAGAGCAGCTTTTTTAGAGTTAAATATAATTTACATACTGCGTGGAGTTTGTATGTTCGCCGCATATACCAGTTTCCTCCCACAGCCCAAAAGCATACTGGGAGGTTAATTGGCTTCTGGGAAAATTACCCTGGTGTGAGTGTATGTGTGTCTGTGTCTGTGTGCGCCCTGAGATGGATGGGTGCCAGGATGTACCCTGCCTCGTGCCAGTTGCTTGCCAGGATAGATTCCAGCTCCCCTGCAACCCTGTATTGGATAAACAGTAAGAAAATGGATGGATGGATCATTTCCATAAGTCTATATGAGCCCTCCCACATGCAGATACACAAATGGCTTTTGAGAGAACATGTCACAAATTGAATGGTCAGACCAAGGGATCATTAGTTCATCATTGCACTTCCCTCCAACAGAGGCGGCAGTAGTGATGCGTAAGGGCCCCACGCAAGAGGACAGTGCTGTTCCACTGTGGCTTGTTACTCTACCGAACACTCCATGTAATTATAACACAGCCCAGCATACAGTATGTAACTAGCCAGCACATGTAATTTGAAGGGCAAAGAAAAGCCCTGTAAAACCGTAAGCAAGTGTAGTCATGTAAATCTTACTCCTGCAGTTAAACAAGGAATTAAGGCAGGACTACAAGTGTACAATTTGTTTCTATCCTCATTATTAAAAGCAATAGCCTGTTGTGTGGTTTAGTTTAGGAGACCAACAGATCTTCCAGCCATCTCTCCATCAAGTACACACAACCCTAATGGTAACTAGAGTCTTCTAATCTCCTGTGTCCTGCTGAGGTTAGTTGACATTTAAATTTAAAGCCAGATAACATCAAAGTCAATATTGATCCCTGCCCCTCCACAGTATCTTTCTGCATTAAACTTGGTTTTATATTTGAAGTCATTTTCTCATTTATCTTTCCTACCACAGAAATAGACATCTCCAAGATACATTTTAGGGTGCATAAAGACAAGACTTGAAAAGATGGGTATGATCATTTACAGAACAGAAAAAAGTCCAGTAACATTATTTTATTATAAAAAGAAATTAGAAAAATAATCCAAGGATTATTATCATTAAAACAAATATATATTTTAGTGTTTTTAATAATTCTGTGAGCAGAATTGTAAAAAAAGTAGTTACAGTCTAAACTCTGAATAATAACATACATCCATTCATTTAATTTCAGCCCTTTTCACATTTTCTTTTTGTGACATTAGTTGGAAAGGGAAAACAATGTAGCCTTTCCTGCTAAAACTGTGGCAGTACATCATTAAACACCCTCTTTAACATGTATTGCATGACTGATTTTCTTTCCGATTAACGGATATCCCCAAACACAAACCGTTTTCCTGTTCAAATACAATGAATTTCCAAACTCCATTTGCATAAGTAATGCTTATCCAAACAAGTGACTCTTTCCACACTCTGTAGCGCAATCCTTTCAGCTAGTAATAGCACATCTGTTCAGGTATTTCTCAGACAATTGTGAAAAGCTTATAGCTACTGATCTAATATGCATAAAGTATCTTTTTATATTTATAATGATGTCTAATTCACTTTGTATAATTAAGCCATTGAAAGAAGTCACTGTGATTTTTTATGAGGAAGTCTTCAATCAATGGTTTCTGCAATAATCATTGATGGATTTAATACAAAGCCATATTAATTTGTCACTCATAATGGCAACATCTGTGAGCAAAAAATAAGCCCTGTGATTATCATATTTACTATCTCAGAGATAATGTATGTGTTTTACTGTATGCCAGAAAAAGACTATTGAAAATGCCCTTTCTCTCCACTGAAAAACAGAAAGCAACCACCAGTTGTATTTTTGTGATACAAGAAGCTAGGTGATTTGCTACTATCCCGAAATCTTCATATTAAAACAAGAAGTGTAATGTGAGGAGGCAAAGATATAACCTGTAGAGTCATGACAGCAATTGAAAAACACAATTTGCAGGTGATTATTGATTGCTCCTCATCCTCCTTGATGCTGAAGGAGCGGTACAAACATAGACAATTCAGCTGGGCTTCAATTTTCAACATCAGTTAACAAGGTATTTTGGGGGCAGATTAAAACCAAGCCCATTCTCCATTTGATGAATAAATGTATAACTCTGTGCCTCTTCAGTGCCTGAAGCTGCCTCAGCCTGCATGCATACTGCACTATTCTATTCCAGAGTGAGAGTGAGAGGCAGCAGGCTTGAGTCATCCTAATAGGAAAACATCAAACAACATGCATAACCCGTAGTTTACTGAGTGAACTGGATCCCTCGATAACAGGCAATTCTGTCTCAGTTTTCTGGGTCACAAACAACAATGAAAAAGGAGCACTCTATCCAGACCCCTTCACAAGCTCATTTGACCATTCTGTATGTGTTAATGAATGTTACTACCTTTAAAGGAGGATGTGTTAAATTGAGGGTTCCAAAAGTCTTAAAAACAAGGACCGACATGTTTTGTGAAACAGTCACACAGACAAAAAGGTTATTGTTTGGGGGACGTTGTAGAAGATTGACCTTATTTATTTTCAGACAAGAAAAAATGAAAGTTGCTACATGACCTGGGATGAATTGCTCACTAGAAACACCATGGAACAAGAGCAAGCATTCAGGCTCCGAGGTTTTGCCTAGACATGCTGTCCCTGGTACTCAGTTTCCTTTCTGTCAAATAGGATGTGGAGCTGCTTTTTAGACTGGTAATTAAATGTTCATATCAAATGTTAACTAATTCTAAGCAATGAAAAAAATGTTTATGTGTTTAGAGCAGTGTATTAATTATTTTATCTAGTGAAAAGATTTTAAAAGCCATAAATAATTCATAAGCAGGAAGAGGCTTTCCTCAGAAAAACACTCAAAATACCGTACTTAGCTCAAGCCGTGGGGCAAAAGAAAAAATGCTAGTTATTTGGTTTTGGAGAAAAAGGTATAACGTACTTTGTACTTCCCTGGAAGGGAAATATGGAAATATTGAGTTCTGCTCAGAGTGTGAAGATATGGCAGTTTCTCATCTTTGCCTAAGAGAACAGAGGAGATAGACTTTGTACTGACCTGTACTGTGAAGTCAAGCAATTCCTTCTTTTTTTGCCCACAAGACAAATCCATAGGTGCTTGTATTATTAAGCAGAAATGAAAAATTAAGGAGGTTTAAAATAGGAATGTCTGATAATGTACCACAGTAACAATAATAACACTTAGAATCTAAGTGTGTGTCCATGTTTTGTACTGTATGTCCTCCTTATCAATGTAAATTGCCAGTTATTTCTGAAAATAAAACGAATAAAAATGCAATGGGGGTTTTTAAAGGGTCGCAGTCCACCATTTCAGTTTATGGAAATTGTAATGAAACTGTTCCCTTATGGAACATAAAACAATGGCTCCATCTAGTGTTAACCATTAACTATCATTTTAATATGCAACGAAGACACTGCATTTTTAATAGGGGATGTGTGGATACGTCGGAATATAGCTACTCAGCGCTGATGCTTTTCAATAAGAACTGCACAGAGAGACAATAAAATGAGCTTCATGAGATTTCCAGGACAATGTGTGCTCTATTAATTGTGATAATGTGATTAGGAAAAAGAAATGTGTAGGTGGTAAAAGAAGGGCACCTCTTGAAATTAAATGACGAAGAAAAGTCCTTTCATTACTCAGTGCCATAGAATTCCTTTTTGACTACCTGAAGGGGATTGTACAGAAGTTTGTTGTCTTTTAGATAATTATCCTTGAGATAAAGAGGGCTCTGAATGAAGCAGGGGGTCTCAGCATGCAGTGTTTTTTCTTAATTAAAAAACTCTGGCTTAGCATTTTAATGAGTCAGAATTGGCAATTTTCTAGGAGATGGAAGAAATGCATCTAGATTTCAAACAAATTCTTTATTTTCACATATATTTAATAGTATTGTGAATATTACACAGAAATTCATATTTGTGAACTTGTTCTATACAATCTATCTATCAATTCTGTCTGGATAGTAAATTTGATGTAATATTACCAAAAATAAGATGTTTAAATGATTTTTATCAACATGGTAAAATAACCCCTGGACCCCTGAGTGCCTAGGGCTGTGCATTTTTTTTTTTGTTTTTTAACAGTGCAATACCAGTGATTTTTAATATTGCAATTGTCTGAACCTCCAGAGATCTGTGCACTACTGTGCACCATGAATGTATAATAATCACCTACCCATCCATTTAATTGTCTCATTAGAAAATGATGGCCATGAACAAGGGAATTGTATGTTTTGCCATGCGTTCCAAGCATCCATATTGATGCTGTAACTTGATCCTTCGATTTCGGCTCCTCCTATCAGTGTGCAGCCTTGGACTGTTCACCCACCAGTAGGATAGGCAAGCTAGGCTTAGACTGTTTCTCCTGTTGATGTGTTGTTGCAACAGCAATCCTGCTCAGTACGAGATCAACCAAAGGTTCAGGTCAAGACATCTGCTTGGTTTAGTACTGTACCTTCTGTGGGATTATCATTGAATGTTTCTAAATCAGAATCCACACTAAAAGGTACATACTGTAAATACTGGAAAAAACAGATGGGTTGAAAAGTCTGTAAAAGTATTTTCATCAATTAATTTGTTTTTAAAAACAGCTGAGAGGTTTTGTCATGTTACTAGGTGTGTATCTACCAGCCGGAATGTGCAGAGAAAGATACATTTACTCTGGAGTCAAGTTAAGCCACTTTAACTACACACACACACACACAGACAGACCATTGAACTATTTTTTGTGAGTTGTGCAAGCTGTTCTTTTGCCACTTGGCTGATTTAGGGTTGCCAGAGCAAATGGGTGGTATATTTAAGCAATTCCCAATCTTCTTATACTCTTTAAAAATCAATTGATAATACATCAGTATCTATTTTTTTAGCTTAAGCACTGTACAACTGATATGTAAATATAGACAGATGGATGGAATGCTGATTTAATGAAAGGAAAGATATAAATGAATGTATTTATCTGTTTTAGGCAGTGTTTGTTGTGTTTTCTACTTTTATATTGTCATCAAGCGATATTAGAGGGTTGTATCAATAACATCTTTATTCACCTGATGTGTTTCTGCAGCTATCAATATCACCAGGGCCAGATTTAGTGGAACAGATGAGTTTGGATATACATCTTATATGGCCTATTCCAGAATCCCAAATATGGACTTCTACTATGAATTCCAGTTGAAACTGACATTTGCCAACAATGGGTCTGCTGTAAAGGACAACCTTATTCTTTTCACTGGACAAAAAGGGAAAGGTAAGAAAGGCTTATTCACATTCAGGTCCTGTAAATATGGTAGCAGCAGTTTGTGAAAACTAGTAAATAAACTGAAAATGTGATTTTTAAAGCTTTTCTATTATGACTATATGTGACAGATCTCTGCGAATGGCCCATTATAACAGTTGCTCTCCACACTGCAGAAATTGAAAATAAATCTTCTTTCTGACATGCTGAATTTATGATTTTCTACTTTCATATTGAAACTTTGAAATTTTCATAATGCTCACACTCCTATCACTTGAGCTTCATTACGGAGTTCTGTAACCTACTGACTCTTTAATGTTTTTCCTGTGTGCATGGAAATGCACTGACAGCATGGCTGAATTACTTCCTGTTGGGCCACCCTTGCCTTCACTCAGTTCTGATTCAGAAATGAGGGATCTTCTGTTTTTAGTAAAGCTAGTCATTCGTGGGGTAAAAAAATGTTTCTTGTGAGTTTGGAGGAGCATAATTCCTCTCAAATTGATTTTTGTTGCCTTAATTGGTTGAGAGATATAACAGTGTTACTTATCGGGGGTGTAAAAAATATGCAAATGTATTACTTGAGTAAAAGTATTGCTGCTTTTAAAAATACATCATTAAGTAAAACTTTTCTTTCTAGAAAGCTATTAAATAAAAATATAAAGTAATTATCTCTTTACAGTACACAAGTATCAAGTGAAAATGTTAAATTACATGTTAAATTAAGATTACCCTGAATTTTACATCAGCTTTAATTATCATTGGTACTATTTTATACACATCTATGCCTACATGTACATTTAAATTAGGTACTAGGTACTACTTTCAGCCATAAATAAAACATTTGATGGAATAATTCTAGGATCAAGTGTTAAAAATTTTAAGTATTGCTTTTAAACTGCTTTTGGATTAATATTACTCTTCTAAACTACTAAATGCATCCTCCACTTCTGAACTAAAGCAAACAAAGGAACAGATAAAGGTTCATTCCATACCAAAAGGCAAAGAAAAGAAGCAAAGAGATCAGAGGTCTCTCCAGATCAATAGTTTCCCATTTAACCTATAATGGCCACCCTCTTTAAGATCTCTGTGTGTCCTTACACAGGGGTTTCAGAATTCCTATTGGAGAAAGACATCTGAAACCAATGAAGGGGGATAACACCTTCACCTTTCGCTCATCAAAAAACTAATCTCCTAATTTCTGGATTTTGGATTTCCAGACCTCTCCTCCTGCTCTCCCTGAGGTTGGACTCTCACTCTCACCTGCTTTTTCTCCATTTCCTCGCGGCTCCCTGCCCCTTCTTACTGCTCTGTCCTTTGCTCTCCTGTACCTTATTTACCTGCTGCTTCCCCTCTCTCACGCCTGACGAAGGCTCCAGAGCTGAGAAGTTCTGTTTCTTTCCTCACTTCTCAGCATGGAATGAATCCTCTCCTGTTCCTCTGCAGCCTACGCATACAGACTCCTATGTGAATGTAAGACTTTGGCTGGAGAGTCTTCTTCAGGTTTCTCCTTTCTATGTTTCAGGGTGAAAGTAACCTTTTCTGATCCTTTGCAATCAATGCATACTGACACAGCTCCCTACTCAAACATCCACAATGAAAACAATTGGGTCTAATTGCTTACATCTTTTGTTTTTTCATGATCAGAAGTATGCATTATTTTTAGTATTGTTAATTCTCCAAACCTCTTGCTTCTGACCAGTTTTGATCTACTTAGACTAAATAATTAGCTTACAGGTCTATTTTTCATATTTACTTGCTGGAATATTAACAGTGAATCAAAGTTTAACTCAGTCCACACAAGAAATACAGTAGCTTTTCCCATTAACATTCCAGTGTCAAAATGAACTGAAAATGTTATAAATAAAGAAAAAAAAACATTTTTTAGTGTATTTGGATGCATAAATATTGGTTATTATTTCCAAACACTGTCTTTAAAACAAGTTCCAACTTAACATGATATACCCAGGATATGTTACAATTTTCTCTAGAATTGACCATATCAACTAAAAATACAGAGATTACAAAGTACAGCAGCAACATCAGGAAAAAACGTCTTTTTTAAATGAGAAATCACTTTTTCCTTTACAGTTATGCATATGATTTATAAACATTTTTCAGTGGATGGTAACAACACAATATATCTCCAGTGCAAGATAAATAAATGTCTAAAGGTTTTTTGAAACCAGCAGACATAATTTTCTCATAGTTATAGAGCCCTCTCTGAAGCTTTACTGTGCGATGCCCTTGACTTTCATCAGAGCCTTGACTTTGGTTTGGGATGCATCAGTCCAGTCATGGCTGTACACCACATTGTAGAGCCCGCATCACTGACTGTGCTAATTAAAGAGAGACTCCCTCTCCTTTTTTGATGATGGCATAGTTCTTGGTCTAAGCAAAGTCTACATTAGGTCTTAAACTTTGGCAACAAGATGTCAGCCAAGATCAATTCCTGATTCTCAAGCTTTTTGCCAACATGCTTCTAAATGCCCCATTGAAGAGCCTTTACCAGTGGGCTCCAGTGTTTAGAGGGAAGTTTAATCATCTGAGGTTTGATTCCAATAGATATACTGTAGTATGGACAGCAGCCGTCCCATCAGTGTGTTGGTTATAGCTTAAAGAATGTAGTGCCTCTGTCACCAGACCCATAATAGTAGTGTATTTAGCCTAGAAGGTCAACTCAGTTGGATTTAGCTACAACACTGATGCTTGGGTATCTGGTACTCAAGACTGTTATCCATGTCCAGAACTCCTGCAATTTCTCAAAATTGAACCTCATTTTCTTCACCAGCTTCTTCTTCTGTTTGTTTTTTGGATTTTGTTATTAAGTATTCAAAGCGACATATTATTTTCATCAGCAAATGTTTTGAAGACAAAAAAGAATTGTCTGTGGTGGTTCTAATGATCTCCTCTCATTCTTTGAGTGTCACCTGTCAAAACGTCAAAAGTATCGTTTAAACACCTACATGCTAGTGCAGCAGAACATCTCTCCAGACTTTTGGGATCATTCCTGTGAGCTTTCACTGCAATGTACTGTAGCTGCTTTACCTAGCTGTCCAGAAGTCTGTGGTAGTAGCAATGCATTAAACCTTACTCACAGAATGAATCATATTTGTTTTCATGCTTTTAGCATCCTTACATACAGTATATTACTACAAACAGTAGCTCTTGATATAATTGTAGAATTATCAGTCAATTAAAGTTTATTTATCAAATGCAAAACAATACAGTGTGCAGCAGTAGTAGCTGGCAATGAAATGTCTTAAATTAGACTGCAGACCATGAATTAAATATTTAAATGCAGGTAGCTCAATTACACCGAATGGCTGGAGACCTTCTATGATTCACTTTATCACTGCATTGTCCACTGTGGCTGTGACCCAGGCATGATGGGACATGCTAGACTCACTTGCTTGCTTGTGGAAGCAGAGGTGAGAGCTGACTTCTTTCTCTTCTGCACCTTAGAAGTCAACATTGTGTACTTGCAGCTGATGGGGGTATTTTCCCTGCAGAGAAAATCATATTTAATATTGTATATATCAGTATTGCAATTATCATTCAGCTGTTAAATGAATAACAACTTTATACATTCCGATCACTAGCTAATTTAATTCATTTTCAAAATAATGAGTGAGGAATTTTGTCTCTTTAGAAATGTTCATGCCTTTTTTATCAATGCATTTACATTCATTAGTTTTATAACTTGATCGCATTACTGTAAAAATTAAAGCATTTTATCAGGACAAACAAAATGATTACCATCTTTGCAAAAAAAAGTATTTTTATTTACCAGTGCTAGCTACCACAATAGTAGCATGCACCTACAGTTAGGACAATGGTGCTTATTAAGGTGGAGCCTAAATTAAGTGGGCACTTCAGTAAATTAGGATTCAGGTTGGACAAATCACAGTTTTTAAAAAATGGATAGTAGCAAATGGTCAAGTAAAATGGAATTGTTTTTTAAAAAAAGCTGAAAAGTTTAAAAAATTAAACATTAAGAGAATAATTCAACTATGTGCGAGTTTATTGAATACATTTTTTAAATAATTTTCTCTGTTGAGAGACTATGGCATTCAAATTAATTGGTTCCGCAGAAGAACAAACTTTGTTTCCTACCGTTTCCACTTTGTTGATCACTGTTGTTGATCTGAATTTAGTTCAGTTTTAGAACCACTTTAAATCTCAGAATGATTGTGGATTATGGGACCAGGTGGCAATTGAAGCAGTGTTAGTTTTCTAGCTATCTCAACTTGGACAAATGAATTACATTAATTACAAATGAGCTAGCTATTGAAATTAAATCTAACATTTATCTATAGGAAACAAATTAACGCAGATACCTCAACATGTGTTTTTTTTTCCATCTGACAGCAGTGTACATTGACTCTTCCACTGCACTCGGTAAGCAAAGATGACATTAAAGGGACAGAGACTCCTTTAACTTACTGCATTTCAAACAGATCGTTGAGGTAAAGCCATGGATAAACTACACTGTTCTCTGCCTTTTTGGATGTGAGGCAGAAGCAGAGCTTTAATTTTCCTTTTTGTCTGTTGTTTGGCTAGTTCAAAAATCAATATATATGAAACTATATAGAAATTAAACTGTCATACACTCAACGTGTCTGCAATGTATTTAAAGGTTGGTTTTAGTAACTGCTATCTACTGTGTCATCTGTGGCAAAACATTTAATCATCAGCTTTCACAAAGGACCATCAAAGAACACGATGTAACTAGAATGTAAAAACTAATTATAGAAAGGGTTTGATGAAGTCAAGGTAACGTTCAGGTGTTACAGAATATGGGACACAGAGAATAAGACAGAGCTGCTCAGTCATGGCTTTAATGAGCTGTAATTATAGAATGCCTATTTTGTTAATATGGTGTAAATGAAGCAGTGAAGAATGGAAAAGGAAATTAATTCTGTGAATGGCTTCTTATAGGAACAGTTATATATTAATGTAATAGTTAATGCCATGATTTGTAGTTGTCAATATATTTATATTGTGAAGGGCTATTGGTGTATGAAATTAAATACTTTTGAGTCTCATTTCCATAGTTTCTTAACATATCTCAGTTTATTAGTGATGCAGAAAAATCACAAAAGCATGTAAACATTTGCAGCATGTAAACATAAGAATGTTTAAGAATCAAGAGAGACTACTGTATTTGTTCCAGCTTCAGCCTATGTAGTTACTAAAACCAATTTGAAATGAGGATCTTGAAAGAGAAAATGAAACAAGCCTTACGAATATCTCTGGAAAACTTGTTCAGACATCCACCACCCAGTGTGTATACACATCAGTTAGTGTGTCTGCACAGTTTGTCTGTGTATCAGGTCCTTCCTAAATTTACGCCCACATGAAAATTTGGCAGCGGTACCGAAAACAGTACCCCATTTGGTGAAAGTTGACAATGTAAAAAAAAGAAAAAATGATTGTTCTCCTCTGATAAAATAATATTTCTTCTGCTGTGGAGATAGAGTGCTTACTGCAGCAGTTAGCCCAAGCCACACTGGCTCAACAAGAAACCCTCCTTGTGCAGAAAGGATCAGTAGACTACAGATGGATTTGCAACATCTACCTTATCAGCAGCTATAAAAAGAGCTTCATTGGTGGACAATGGAGCCAGACACACACCCTAGGAAGCAGGTAACAAAAAATGATGCCCTCACACGATTTGGAGGTGTACTTGAAGACACTGGGCCAGCATAATTGCACCTTTATTGCCAAGAGAAGCACAGAAGGCTTACTATGACCTACAGCAGCAGGATGCTGAAAATTATGATATCCTTTTAAGGGAAATTCTCGCATGACTGAGAGTAATAATGGCAGTTAGAGCTCAGAGATTTCATTTCTGGGTTTAATGTCCAGATCAGCCTCCTCGATTTCAAATGTTTGAATTCATACACCTAGCCTGGAAATGGTTTCAGCCTGAAGAACTACCATTTAATAAGGTAATTGAGCGAGTGGTACTAAACCATTTCCATCACAGCCTTCCTGTGGAAATGCAAGGAGTTGTTCAGTTAAGGAAGTCCACAAAAAATAGACCACATTATTGATCTGGTGGAATGTCCGTGCTCCAAGAAAAAACATGATGAAAGTGATAAAAGAAATGTTCCAGAACTTAGACCAACACTTGAGAATGAACAGGAATAGAGATATAAAATCTGGACTTCTGTTAAAGAGACTTCTCAGACAGTGAGTGATGTGCTCTGGTAGCTGGCTCAAAGAAGAAAAATTCTAAAGAATCAAAAGTTCCCAGATGATATAATTATCATTAAAGAAGACACTTTATGATATTGATATTGTTCATTATGTCAAGAACCTATTAAAGTGGATGTAACTTTGGGTGAATGCTGTGACATTTGGGAGCTAGCGGGTCAGACTTAGCCAAAACTGGACGATTGAAACTTTAGCAGCCCCATGTGTAATTCTCAGTCAAATAAAGCTCCAAAAAGAGGACAATGTTGCTGCTACATGTACAGATGGTGGCAAAACCATATATAACAGCTCGCCTACATTTTAGAATACCACTAGGAAATTATAAGGTGGTGGTATTGGGTCATTCCTCATTTGCCTTATACTGTCTTATTGCCCACATTTCTAAGCATTATGGGAGTCAGAATGTATTTGGTTGGACCATTAGTGAAATCTGCTAAGAGGTGTCAGTACATATTGGTGATTTTGGACTAGGCAACCCAGTATCCAGAAGCTATACTTTTAATATGGTCAATTGTAAAGCTATTGCCTCCGAGCTTGTCTTTCTCTTCTCGCTTCTTCTCTTCTCTTCTAACAGGTGAAAGTTATCACCTGCAGAAAAACATTATTCTGCCTTTGAAAAGCCAATCAACAGAGCCTTAGACTTGCTAAAGTATTGCTTATTTTTCTACTGACCGGCCACGCACACCTGACACGAATGATGAATAATAAAGGCAAAAGCGATATAGTCACAAGATGTGGCCAGAGCCTCCAGTCATACAAATTTACAGCAGTCCAAGAAGCAGGTAAACACCAAAGCAATATGGATGGTCTGTCACGTATGCGACATGCAGATGTTGCTTTAAAAAGATACATTTTCTCAGAGAGAAGGGGAATGTGATGCCACAAGTGGTATTGTCCTTGAAGGATGGTACTTCCCCCCGAATTGTCATCCAGTTTGTTGACACTTTTTGCCAGTACTGAGATGGCTGTGCGAGAACACCAGAACTCAATTGCTGGAACAGGGAAGAGCTGCGTGCCCTGTTCCAGCCTATACTGTATGAGCCGGTAGTAGAAGTGGCTGATATTGTGGAAGAAGTGCAGAGTGAGCGAAGGTTGCCACATTCTAAAAGTTTCATATTGCTATAGCTATTACATCTACAAGAGACTGAAAGAAGGAAATGAACTACTGAGGCTGAAAGGAAAGGTAGAAATAAAGAGAGAAAAATAAAATTACGGAATGACTAAGGACCGGAGTAGGAATATTAACCTGGCTAAAGTTACACAGAGTGTGTGGTGATAAGAGAGAAAATTCAGAAAGCAAAAAGTACGTACATTTAGACATACACCCAGTACAACTGCACAATACTGTTCCTTTAAGAACTAAATTCAACACTAAAAAATCTTAGCTGAATTTCCTAACTAAAGTCTAAAATAAACAAGACTGTCAAACTGTATGTGTGCACAGTGAAGCATATGCACAGCTCATATATCAGGATCTACTTGTATTACTTGTTGTAAACGTTTTGTATTCAGTGGAAAAAGTGAAAATGAGGAAACCAGCAGTGTTCACTCTGCTTCACCAGACAAGCTCCCATGAGGCTTTTGGAATTAGACTGATTTGCATTGCTATGGAAGTATTAAACTCTTGCTTCAGAGCACACATTGCAAATGAAATTATGCAAACAAACAAGGAAATGACTCATAAGTAATGATTCATGTCTGTTTTTATAAATGTTGCCATTTAGTTTTTATGAAAGGTCCCAAAGATACAAATGGAAATTAAGAGGTAGATTTCACTACACATATGCCTATATGTATCCTTTTAAGTGCATAAGTGAATATTTTATACATATGGATATACAATTCTGATAAAGAGCCAATTGTTTGAATAGATTAAAAAATGGCAAGTGATCTAGAATAAATGCAGGTAACTTTTATCTTAAATGTATAAATTCCTCAACAACCCCAATAAATGTAGATTTGGAAATTTACCATGATATGTTTGATTCTACTTCTGAACAAAGTAACAGTTATCCGGTAAAAAAAGGAAAATTGCTTGTTTCTCTGCTTGCTGACTGAATTGCATAAGAACATAAAAATGGCTCGAAATTGAAGAGGCCTTTCAGCTCAACTTGTTTGTATCGTTATAGTTTAATGTTCTTTGAATTCTGCTCTTTTTCTTAAGGATCAGAGTGAGCTTCACCAACATAACTTAGGAGTTTATTTGCAGATACTCACAATCCTCTAGGTAAAGAGGTGTTTCTTTTTAAAGTGGTACTGTTGGTGGTGGTAAATACTCCTAAACCAAGTAATTTCCACTTGAGTTCCTGAGTTCTAGAAGTAATCTTCTGAGTTGACTTGGTCAAGGTCTTTCAAAATTTTTTAGTTAATCTTCTCCATTTCAGACTAAAACATGTATTTAGTGAGTATGACATACCCTAAGACCAGGATTAAATCAGATGCTGTCCATTGTATTAGCTCCAGTACAGTAGTTTCCGACCCTGGTCCTGGTGTCTTCTGTTTTTATTCAGATACATTTTCGATTTGAGCTCTATTTTTAAAAATGTTTTTAATTTTTATTTTTTAAACAAATTAATTGGATTTGTAATTAATATCAGCCCTGTACTAACCTCAGAACTCTGTTCATTTCTTTGTAAGATGATTGAAATGGACTGCCACAGAAGACAAAACTCCCTCATGTTTGTTCTGTATGATGACATTGTGGTTCACCTTTGTTTACACACTCAGACATAAGTGTCATTAATTGCATAAACAAGTGTGTAAACATGGGGAACCATAAACCTCAAGTAGGGTTAATTTATGACACATGTCTGAGTGTGTAAACAAAGGTTTGAATAAACAAGTACACTAATTAAAGCATAGAGAACAAAACTGAACACAGTATTCAACATATGATCTAATTAATGAATAGCATAACTTAACCAGCCTTGATTTAAATTAAATACTCTTATCAATAAAACACAATTTTTTTTACCTTTTTATCGCTTCACTGCATTGTCTCCTTGAAGAAATTGAGGGCACATTCAATTTCATTGGCCACGGGTCCGTCCAGTACTGAATTTTCTCTAAACCCAATTATATGGCTTGTGCTGTTATTATACTACAGTATTTGCAACATTGCCTATTTTTGTACCATCTGAGAATTATAGTTTACTCAGTGTACTGATCTAGACCATTGATATGGATCAGGTAGAGCTGAAGTCCTCAAACTGAACCCTGTGCTACCTCACTAATGCCTTTAGTCCTGTGTGATGTAACTCCTGTTATGAGTGTCCATAATTTTCTGTTTTTAAACATTTCTTTATCTACATGCACACATTAACTTGTCTTCCTGCAGCTTTACATTTGAAGAATAGTCTTTCATATGGTATATGGTCTAGATATGTCATGTAATAAGCCCTAAAGTTATCTAATGAATTAGATTCTTGCTCAAAGAAAGAAGTATCCAATTCACTCATTAGGCATGATCCATTAATAATAAATCCTTTCTGTCCCATAGAGCACAGTTTTCATCTATGAGATCTTCTTGTTTGCATCTTATAATTGTTTCCATAACATTAGATGTAACCGGGGAAGGTATTGCTCTACAGCTCCCTGGTACCATTTTGTCAATCTTTTTAATTGATAGGTATTAAATTTGTGATTTTCCAATAAGCAGACACAACCCCTTTCCTATCATAGAGATACGAAATATCCCTGAGGGTCTATTGATAGGTTGTCTTGTTTCTCTGAAGCACACAAATTCACTGTCTGGACTGGGCAGTTTGTTTTATTAAATTCAGCTAGCACCTTTAATGCCTTATCCTCTTATACACTAAAATTGTTTAGAGCTTAGCAGAATTCTTTTTTTTTACCTGCAGGGAATTAATTTAATCTTTTGTGAATACCTGTGCAAAGCAATCTTTGATGCCCACTATTCCCTGCTCATCTTCTATAATAGATAAATGTGTATCCCTAAGACAGTCTACTGCTCCCTTTTCTGAACTTTTGGGATTGCAATATTGAAAAAAGCCCCTGGCAATAGTTTTGACTCATAGCTACTGTATACTTCCTTTCCTCTTTTGATTCTTTTGGTTTCTTGAGTTGTGTTAGCAGCTCTGTGTATTCTCTGTGCTTTGCCTCATCTTCATCGTTATCCCCTTTAGTTTTCTCTATAAAGTATTTTCATTCTGTTTAGTTAATTCTTCTATTAAAACATTTAGGCCAACCTTTTCTAGAATGTGATTTGTTAACCTTTGTTATGGTCTTTCCCTGTGTTTCTAATACCACATTTGAAGTGTCACCATTCTATCTTTGTGCTTAAAGGTATCAATGGGGATGATTTCCTGGTCCTGGGTGTGCGCAATGGCCAAATTGTGTACAAATTTAATCTGGGATCTGGAGTCACCACCATTTTAAGTGAACCCCTCACTCTGGGCCAGCGTGTCCACGTCATTCGCTTTGGCAGATTCCTCAAAACGGGCTGGCTGAAGGTTAGTGTTTGAGATACAAGCTTCTTGTTCATAAACATTTGTATTGCAGATCGATAAATAGATACATTTTTCATTTATTAAAGAAAACAGCTTGTGCAACTAGGAACATCCAGCTGCATTTTCCAGAAAAATGACTTTAGAAATATCTATTTAGAAACAAGTGAATGGAAAAACAACATTCGCAATAACATTACAGGGGCCAGCCTTTTAATTCCCCTTTGCATTACAATGTGTTTAAAACCTAAAATCACAGTTCTTGTTTTTCAGGTGGATGAGCAAAGGAATAAGACTGGATCTTCTCCAGGACACTTGGTTGGTTTGAATGTTTTCAGCAAGTTCTTTCTGGGTGGATACAATGAGTATACTCCAGAACTACTGCCCGTGGGTGCTCAGTTCCAGAATGGGTTTCAGGGTAAGAGCTTTTGTTTCTGCTTTGTTTAAAATAACAGACTATCTTAATTATTATTCTTTGCCTTTTTACTATAAAGTTTCTGTTTTTTTTCTGAATTAATTGCACTACATATACTGTAATTACATCAACTTTTCAAAAATCAAATATGTATCATGTATCAATTTTGCAGTGAGTCTGTTAGTTTTTGTTCTGGTTATTGATATCACAGTTTCTAAGGACACAGATTTTTTGGTTAGAGCATTGTATTAGAAAATTGCTCTGAAATTGTATATTTCAGCATTTCAGCAGACATTAGTAATTATTAGATGGCACAGGAAGACCTAACAAGATATTTTCCTCCAAATATTATTATTGGGTTTTTTTTTTGCTTAGTAGATGCTCTTACCCAGAGTAGTATACTGTAACATTTTGTCTTGAAAGTTGTGTCTCATAAAACAGTTGTCTCATGCATAGTCCCAGCATTCTGTCATAGTGACCAGAAAAAAAAGTTCTGAAGGCTGGCTGTTATCCTTTACGTGAAGTAAA
This sequence comes from Atractosteus spatula, assembly GCF_055471065.1. Lineage (NCBI taxonomy): Eukaryota > Metazoa > Chordata > Actinopteri > Semionotiformes > Lepisosteidae > Atractosteus > Atractosteus spatula. The sequence goes on along the minus strand of NC_142720.1, from coordinate 23,865,795 downwards.
GTGACCTTTGTGTGACCCCTAAATTACCTCTTTTCTAGTCATTGCTGTTTTTTATTCTTTAGTTATTACTGTCAGGAAAAACAAAATGTCCCCCTGCTGCCTACAGTTCTGAGAAGGATTAGGCTAACAATTAGCCTTTAGAATTTTCCTCCTGAGGTTAGAATGTGCAAAATGCCACAAGCATGCAACACACCATCCAAAGCACTCTAATCAGCATTAGGACTTATAAGGAAAATAATAAACCATCAAATTCAAAACACTCAAAATAAGTGCCAGCGAGAGGCAAATTACCCAGAGAAAGCTCACTGTGTTAGTCTAAAGTCTTTCAAGAGATAAAGCACAATAGGATTTAACATACGTTTTTGTTCACTGTTTAAAGAACTTGCTTTTTATTATTGAATTAAGCCTCTGTAGTTAGCACGTGTTTACAGATTTGTATTTTTCCCACATTGCTGTTTGCCATTCTAGACAAACAGGATTTGGATGACGTGACTGCTTGTACATAATATAATTCTGGCACTCAGCCTTGGAAATGAATTTAACAGATGAAGCTTTCCCTGTCTGAGACTTGCATTTAAATGTATTTTATGACCCTGTTATTGTTGTATCATAAGATCCATTAATTTCAAAAACATTTTAACTGCATGACATATTTCTTTCCTGAAAGTCTTTTAAAAAGGCATTACATTTATGAGTTTAAATTCATTTATGACGCTATTTAAATACTTTCCTAAAAGACAGTTTACCTATACTTATGCCTATACATAACAATGTTCTTGTTAAAGGAGCTGCACATTTTCCCCAGTTTCATTATTTCATGTTCTAACATGTTGTAAAACGTATTACAGTCATTGTAAATGTTCTGACAGGATTTCAGCTGCTGCCACTGGATGCTGGCTTTGTGTATGTGCATGTAACAGTTCTAGGTCTTGGCCTGCTATGACAGCAGCTCACATGATTATCAACAGCATTGCCCTGTGATGGTTTTGGCCATTTTAGTTGCCTGACAGCATGTTGTGACTACAGTTTGACTCTCTTTGTGACACCCTCTGGGATGATATATCTCCTGTAAGTCCCCTTCTGGGGAATACTGAGTTGATCCTGAGATTCAGAAGTCTGATATTCCTTCTCCAGTCTCCTCCCTGTAATCTTCTCTCTCACTCTTACAATTCTTATCATTTTACTCTCTATCTGGCATACCCTCTCCTTCAGAGTCCTCTCTCAGGTATAGAGTATTATCTGTGATTTATTCCATAGGACCTAAGCTTATCTCTCTCACAACATTTTTACATAAGATCTTCTAAACTCTTTGTCTAATCTGTTTTATTCAAGGGCCAGAACCTCTCTCAGACCGTCCATCTGTATGCAGCTGTTATGACAGTGTTCATTATCATTGACTCAGTGATGTCTTTCTCATCTGTGATGAGAAGATATGTTGTTACCTTCCCAGGCAGTGCATCTCTCCTCAGTGCTGACAGCCGCAGTCAGCGCTGTTCCAGCAAGCTGCTCCTGTTTTTCAGAAGTTTCTCACTTTCATCTTCACTGTTGGGCCTGGCAAACTGGCTACCACACAACAGTGACACATTTCAATGCAGCACTCTTCGGTTTACCTTCTCCAGTTACCATGCAACTCAAAAATACCCACAGAGCTGTTAGCCATCTTAATCTGTCACTAGGATGAATCTATCCCTGTCCCTATCAACCCGTTCTCTCTTCCTGTTAAGCATTTTTGGTCAGGGGTGTCACTCAATTCCTTTACTGTGGAATTGAACTCACTGTTCTGAGTAAACCACGCTCAAAGCCCTAGTTTGTCTTCCATGCTGGCTTCCAAGTACTGTACATTCAGTAGCCATCATGGCTCAATGCCACACCATGACCTCAGTTATGGAATAATGAGAACATCATTGAACTGCTGAGCAGTTAGTCATGTGACACAAAAATACAAAACGTCCCATTTTTTGTGGCAACAGTTATTAATAAAAATGAACAATTCTGGAATTAGCACAAATAGGGTTCTATTTTTACACAGCACATTTCACACTCCTGACATTTTTTCTTAACAGCACTGAATTCTCTCTTGTCCAAACACAACTCCTGTCCAAAAGCCTGTCCTCTCTTGACGAGACAGCAGCAGGCCTCTCCCAGTTCATCTCCCCTTACCCAGAAACCATTGCCAACTCCTCCAGACCTCTGCAGCTCACTGAATATTCTCTCTGGCTCTTGGCAGCCCTTCTCCCGCACTCTTATCTGACTTTTATTGTCTCTGCTCACATGCAATTTAAGGTCCTCATTCCTAGATATCATTTCAGGATAGCTATCCTAATCGTCACCCTTTTTGCCCTCCTCTTCATTCCTAATCCCCTTGTCTCTCCTTAAAGTACATTGCACTGTCCGATATAAGAGAAATAGATAGGAAATTGAAAAATAATTGTGTTCCTCTCAGCACCTTCAAATGAAATCATAACCATGTAATGGATACATTACATTCAGCATGAAACCTTAAGCAGAACTCATTTCTCAAAGTAATTTTGCAGCAATTACTGAATATCAGCAATTGCAATAATATAGATTACATGCATTATTGCTTTCTGGAATTTATTTTATATAGAAGGTGTATTAAATGTAGACATTCACCCACTGTGTGTTGTTTTACTTTATATTTACAATTTTTACTTGTGTTATTTTACTTTATTTTCATTAACCTAAACATTTGCAATGCTATCAACAATTACCATCTGCCCGGTTTATAAATTAAGCATATTTGTTTTTCTGCAGGAGTTGTCTAAGTATACCAGGTCCAGAGAATAAATAGCATCATGCTATAAATATTCATGAATGAACATGACATTTCCCTGCATTCTGTTTACTCAAGTGACTCACACAAAATGCAGGCACACTCTAGCACAGGGTGGCTAGCTGGTGTGTTTATTTTGGTGATAGGATAAAACAGGTGCAAATAGATTAGTCTCGTCTTTTGGTGTTGTTTACCAAATAAATATAAAGATTTTAAAATGAGCAAAATGTTTGTGCATGTTATACTAAAATACTCAGAGAACTGTTTATTGGATTTGATAAGACTTTTTGCTCCCTTTTTTCCCAAATCTGAGCTTGAGGCCATCTGTCTTGTGTGCTTTTGTAAAGGCTGCATCTTTGATCTGCAAGTTCGGACTAAGAGGACGGCCCAGTTCCGAGCTCCAGGAGAGCCGGAGGTCCATCCTGACACTGGCCGCAGCGTGGGTCAGTGTGAAAGCACAGCGTGCACATTGATCACCTGCAGGAATGGAGGATCATGTGTGGATTCGGGCTCCACTGTGTAGTAAGTATGACAACAACAACTTCACATTGAAAACGACACTTCAACACACACTTTTCCACTAAAATGTGTGGGCAAATTGTCAATGCAGTGTCTTGTATTCAACATGTAAAAATGCAGGAGGAAACAAATGAAACTAGTTTGATCCGTGTAGTGATGAATTATAATTTCTAATAGAGATAAAAATTACAAAGAAGAGAGTACATTAACATTTGTTTAAACAACTTCTTCCCTTGATTTTTTAAAAACGTTTTACTACAATTAATTTTTAAATATTGCATTTCAAATTCATCCTTTGCTCTTAATGCTTCATTCAAGAAATGCAATTTTAAGGATTAGTTTTGTACTTCTTTCTCACTCTGTTGATCTCTAGTGAAACTCTAGACTGCTTCTCTGGTTGGACATTTAGCTGAGTAGCTGAGTTTTCCACTCTAAACAGTGGTAACAGTTCTTATAGGGAGAACAGAGAAAAGCCTATATTAAGGGAAATAATAGTTTTTTCATTAGAAGGAATAATGGAACTTTCTCAATCCTGCACACTGATATTAGTTTATAATAATATTAATCTTTTAAATACTCACAGTTTAACACTGTTTTGATACAGTGCATCTCCTACTAAGATAGGTCTAAATAGACTGAAATGTGGAGTTTGATCTTACAAGAGTAAGCACATTTTTAGTGTATTAATTTATTTCAGTTTGTGTAAACTCTAGAAAACCAAACAGAAACATTTTATTTATAGAGAGACATTAGTTCATGTGCACAAATGCACTCACATAGACTGTATAGAAGTAATAGAATTATTCTGGCCTCCACTAAAATTCTGACTGGCTTTTGACTGTCCTGAAAGATAGGTACTGTACATTCCTTCATAGAAAAATTATTCCACAGTGTCACATGCTGGAGGTAATACATTTCTGAAGTCTGTTTGCCAACACCATTATTAAAATGGAAAACAGGTCATGTGTCAATGTTTCAGATTTGACAGTGCCTGAGTGAGTCTGTGCTTTCTGTGGCTGAGGTAATCAATGTGATTATCCCTTTAGCTGCTCCAGAGAGAGGAAGGTGTGAAAGGGACCAACATTTTTCAAGCAGGCAGAAAATTGAATGGTGTGGTTGTTAAACACATTAAGTGTGAATGACAGGGGACAAAAAGCAAAAAAAAGAGAGGGGATACATCTGCCTGCTCTTTTCCTTTTTAATTTAAATCATATTTTTATCCTGGTAGGAGTTAGAGGAACCCATCATTCTAATCATGTGCTGCATGACAGAATTGTGAGGAAATTATACAGCAGTTCAATTTAAGGACTCATGATTTAATGTCCTAAACATTTTTTTTCTGAGCAATAAGATTTATACATATGTCAGTATGTATCGTATTGGGGAAAGTACTTTTAAAAGGTAACCAGTGACAAGTTACACGAATGAAAATGTAGCTACAGTACAGTCACTTCCTAGCATTTCTATCACTTACTGATAGATCTGGAAGGGTGAGCAGTTCTTACTCTTTGACATGAGGTTAAGGGGTTTGGGGTGTATTTATGTACAGTTGCAAGAAAAAGTTTGTGAACCCTTTGGAATTACCTGGATTTCTGCATTAATTACTCATAAAAATGTGGTCTGATCTTCAACTAAGTCACAATAATACACAAACACAATCTGCTTAAACTAAGAACACACAAACAGTTGCACTTCTTCTTGTCAGTACTGAACACATTGTTTAAACATTCACAGTCCAGGTTGGAAAAAGTATGTGAACCTCTAGGCTAATGACTTCTCCAAAAGCTCACTGGAGCCAGGTGTTCCAATCGATGAGATGAGATTGGAGGTGTGGGTTGGAGGTGCCCTGCCCTATAAAAAAGGCACACAAAGGGTGGTTACTGACAGTCTGCTCTTCTCAAGAAATGCTGTTCGTGTGAACCACGCCCTGATTAAAAGAAATAGCAGAGGACCTTAGAAGAATTGTAGAGATGCATTTGCTTTGTAGCAGAGTGGGTCTCCTGACTATATAGTAAGCACTTTGAGATTCTCTGGAGTTAAATGCATTATATAAATGCAATGAATTGTTAATATAATTATAATTAAGTGAATTAATTTTAATAAAGTAGCATTAATAGTGGTTTTCTATAAAGACAATGTGCAAGCACACATATTGTTATGTGTCCCGTAAATACCAGTGGTTGGAAATTAGTGTAAAGTTTCCATTGAAACCACATAAAAAATAAAAAAGATAATGTATTGCAATAAAAATATACGTAACATGCAGCTTGGACTAAGGGAGATGGATTTATGTTTCTGTCCTTTAGCCCATATTAAACTATTTAAAAAGTATCACTGTGACTACTTACCTGTACATTCTTTTACTTCAGATTTAACTTGAACTGTTGAAGATCTTACTGATATTCTATGTAGTAGCTTCAATCATTCATTAAAAAAATAAAAAGTTACTTTTCCTCGGAAAAGAACATATTGTACTACTGTCTTTAATTTTATCTCAGTACAGTATTAGTTATTCATCTACTAATATACATTATTCTATATATTATGTTAATAGACATGGGCAAACACACATTAACAGATACAAAGACAGGCTGAGTGCTAGACGTGTTACTGTTCTGTTCCGCTCAGAGTTCACCAGGAGTTTCTTTAGCTCCTTTCTTTCTTCCCTCTCTGTGGCTCCATTTCTTAGCAGCCTGGTGTGCTTTATTAATGGGGTCGATTGAGTTACAAAGTACGCAAAGTAAATTAAGTGTGATCATACCAAGGAGAAGCACAAGGCCTGCAGGTACCCATGAATAATATTTTTTATGGATGAGATCAGAATGTGCGACTGACCATGCAGGCCAGGAAGTAGACAGGTTAAAAAAAACAATCAATAAACAGACACAAACATAAAGACAAAACGTTAAGATCTGACTGAGTGTGACTAAATGTAAATGGTTAGTTTTGTAATCTTTGATTTTTCACTGTGAAGCAATTTAGGTTTTTTTATAGGAGATGCAGGTGAAAATATTACCAACAGGTGGCACTGCATGCAAGCTTCACTCTGGAGCAAAGGAGCAATAACTGAAATAAGAGTTGACCATGTAACACTAAAATAAGGAGCAAAAACCCATGAATTTAATATCACTATAAAATAGTTCTTCAGAAAATAATATAATATTAGAGGAGAAAGTTAGGTATATGTGTTTCTTGATTGTTTCTCATTGAAATGTTATCAAGTTTTTTTCTATTAACACGTTATGAAGTGCAATGATACCTTGCCTGTGAAAGGTGAGAATATCATGATTTCAGTGACGAGCTCTTGACTACTTCCCTCCTGGAGACAACCTGCGGTCTTGCTCTGTTTCACAGCTGTCGGTGTCCCCCTGGGTGGAAGGGGGCACTGTGCACGGAGACAGTGTCGGCGTGTGACCCTGAACACAGACCCCCTCCTCGCTGTGCCCAGGGTTCGACCTGCCTGCCTCTGCCACACGGGTATGCCTGTCAGTGCCCTCTCGGCACAACGGGCCTGTACTGTGAGCAAGGTCAGTCTTGCATGTTCCTTTCCTTCATACAACTTGTTCTTATTCAGACTGCTGCAAGTCAGAAATGGAATTTCATATATGGAGGGTTGTTACAAATTTTTACTCAAATGTTACTTTTTCATTCAGTAAATTCAGTTTTTCTGGTTATAGGCATTTATTCTTTCTATGTGTGCAAGGGTTTCCATAACGTACATAACATACAGTACATATTTGACATTTATTGTAACATGATATCCTATTTCTATTGCTATATGTTTTGCAGACTAATATGTCCTGCCTTCTTTAACTCAAGTGCATGAAAAAGTGAAAATTTGGAAAGATATTAACAAGCTGTAGTTAACTGAGGAACCAGAGCATCATTATAGCTCCTACCTGTGCTGAGTGAATGGGGCTGAAGTCATGGGGAGACCTCTCTCACTATGCTGAGCTATTTGTGCAAACTGAGCTAAATCTCTCACACAGAGATCCAAAGTTTCTCATGATTCAAGCAGACTCAAAGGATCTGGCCTTTTCTCTTTCATGCACATAGTCAGCAGTCTCATAGATTTCATGCAATGAATACTGTTAGTGGAACACAGCAGCTTACTGATCAGGGCCCTCTGACCACTGTGCTAAGCAGGATTATTCAGTGTAGTCGCCTGTTCAAGTCATCATGTGTCAGCATGACTTTTGATCATTGACTTGCAAAGTTAGCAGAAACAGAAAATACGGAAAGTGCTATTCAGGTCAGTTGCAAAGCTTTACAAGCTAGTTGTTGAAGTAAAATAAAACATATCTCTAGACACTTACTGAAAGGATTCTATATAAGTCACCATATTAGGTTGCACATCTCTGAAAAAATGTGTTCACTGCAGTCAGAATCATGAACAATGGTGCATTGTGCCTATTGCACCCTGAATATTATGAAGAATGCTGCTCTGTGTGTCACACACATCTGTATTTGTATGAACATTACATTTCTTTGGAATACTGAGCAACAAAAGGAGCTTATTAACTGCAACAAAATCTCAGTTATTATTAGGACAATGACAAACCTTTTTTTGTAGTAGGTAAATTTTCTTGGACAGGCAAGACAATTAAATCAGTGATGATGATTAACATTGGTCATCAATAGGGCTGGTCTACAAAAAAATCAACAAGCTAGTTCAGTGTGTGGCCTGTGTTGAAAGCAACCACAGGGTAGCAGAGGGTGACTTATCAGTTCTTTCATCTTCTTTTCTAAAAGCTGGGACAAGCATGTGCCTGTTCCCTAGTATCTCAGCCCTAAAGGCCACACATCATTCCTAGCTCATCCCACAGATGAGCCATGGGGCTCACGTCTGACATGTAGACCTTCCAAAACATAACTGACAATTCTCATTTCTCCATGAGCCGATGTTAGTAGCACGAGGATGTGTGCTGTACAGCTGGAATTTTGTCACCTCAGGATGAGCTCACCAGAAGGGAGGCAAATGAAGGCTCAGGATTTGACCAATGAAGAGCCATGCAGTCAGGCTGCCATCAGTCTCACTGACCGTGAACGTCCATCAGGGTGGTCAAACAGAGGTTTGATTCATGACGACGTGGTTCCACTGCTGGAAGTCCACCTGACGGCACAAAGGCATCATTCTCTTGAAAAACAGGACAGCTTGGTTTCTTTCTGTGTTCTTCTTTTGTGGTTTTCTCCAGGTTTGAAATTCAACTGGTAAAATCACCTAATCAGCTTCACTAATAAGGGGTTTTAGTGTTAATGCATCCAAGTCCCACAAGTCACTGACAGTAATAACCAATCAAAATTGTATAAATGAACAATGTCCAAAATCTAGGTACTTTGTCTAAAAAAACATGCACAAAATGGTGATTCTTTAATGTTCCATATCTTTATAGAGTATGATTGGGATCTGCCTGTAGGGTCATTAATTAGCTCACTGCCTGATAATCAGTTTAAATAAGGGATAAGAAGCTTTATGGGTCCTAATGCAGTCTGCCCTCAATTTCAATACATATCGGGATTGACAAGAAGGCAGCAATGTTGTCTAAATAATAAAAATGCAAATGAACGTCTGTTCATTACTCCCAAGAAACGAAGACAGATTTAATCATTGCATCAGTATTAGAATTACATTTTAAGTATTCATATTCTTGTTTATTTCTTTTCTCAGTTTATTTTCAAAACTCTTTCATGTATGCACCTTTTCAATTTTAAATCTATAAACAAGGAGGTACAGTGAAATAGCAGTTAGTGCTGCTTCAATTAGGTTCAGTTCAAACAGTCGATAGTGAAAAAAATAAACTAAGATAACAATATATAATCTTAACGGTAATTTTCTAATTTTGTAAATTGCTGCCTTACAGCTCTGGGACCCCGGCTTCAATTCTGCACTTGGGACTCTGTGTGGAGTCTATATGTTCTCATGTGCTCACGTTAGTATCCTCCAGGCGCTCAAGTTTTCTCCCACAGTCCAAAAAAAATAGTGGGAGGTTAACTGGCTTCCTGGAAACCTGGCCCTGGTGTGTCTATTTGTGTCTATCTGCCCTGCATTCTGCATTTTGAGTCCATGTATCTCAAGAGATACACATTCTGCCCTGAGCCTGAAGTTATTTCCGTTGTCCGTGTCTCTTGCAGGCCTCACCATCAGCGATCCGTTCTTCAGCAGCGACCAGTCCTCCTGGATGTCTTTTCCTCCTTTTAACATCAGGCATAGAACACACTTGCGGCTGCAGTTCCAGCCTTTGTCCCCAGATGGCATAATGTTCTACACAGCACAACACCTCAGCCCACGAGCAGGTTGGTCAAGGAAAAAGACTGGACACTGAAATTCTTGTCTGCACCACATAGGTAGATATTTCTAATAGTGTTGTTAGGCAAATATTCCATCACTTCTCTTCCAATATAATTGATCGAAATGCTTTGCGATATTGTGTTAATAATAGACTAGAAGAGCAGCAGCATAAGGAAATCATCTTGGATCAAATGTTATTTTAAATGTAGTCAGGTGCTACACACCCTGCTTATGTAATGTGTTTCAATGGGTGGAAAATTTTACAGGTTTAAACAGAGGGGGAGCAGAAATTTAAAAAATGTCCTGGTGCGTAAGTTTCCAACATCACAAAATGCTGAATAGGGTCTCAAAGCTGCTTATCATGCAGTCATACACTTCTTTGGCATAATCCAATTAAATCCAGGCACAATTAGACTGATGAAAGAGTCCAATATATTCTTAGAACAGAAAGCCCTTACATAACCCCGATTAGCACTGTATTGATTTAGCAGGAACCACTTATGTTTTCAACCACAAAAATATATATTTACCATTTAATCACACATATGTATGCTGGGATAATTACTGTAATAGCTAATTGTTCATAAACAATTTGGAAATATTCCAGTTCATAATTCAAACATAAGTATGCAGTCAGCTGCCAAGATTAAAGCTTTTGTGGAAAAACAAGATACTAAACATTTTTGACTGCTAATTTTCTCATTTGTAACTACAGTGTAACAAAAACAGTGGCTCCCCAGAGCCATAAAATTGGTTTTCATTCAGTTCATGAAGATAACTGAAATGCACATCTTCAGTGGTTTTTAGTGAACTAGTCATTTTACTAAGGATTTTTCCATGTCTTAAGCTGCTGATAGTTTTGTATTTCTTTAATAAAACCTATAATATCCAATGCTCAATAGCAGAAGCCCTGATAATAGTGATAATTTTAGTCACTTAAATCAATGATTAACACTTGAAAGGTTCAGATAGAAAAAAAAAAACCTATGAGGACCTTTTACTCTCCAGGAGTAAGCAGAATCCAAGATAAAAACACACGACAGTCACTATTTCGGCTTCAGAGCACATAAATTTAGTGCAGGCGGTTGCTTCTCATTCAGTTTGTATAATAGACTTTTTTCCTACAGGAGATTTTCTCTGTGTATCCCTGACGCATGGCTATGTGCAGCTGCGTTACCACCTGGGGGATAAAACTATCACACTACAGTCGATGGCACAAGTGGACACCACTGGCAAATCTTGGCACTCAGTTCACGCAGGCAGAGAGGGAAACTATGGCTATCTGGTTCTGGACGGCGCAAAGGTGAGCCGGCACTCGACCCCGGGCATGACGGCACTCGACACAAACACGCACTTCTTCGTGGGAGGCGTGTCACCTTCATCTGCAGTCTCCACCAGCGCTGTGGAGGACGAACCCGTCGGCTTCACCGGCTGCATCCGAGAGGTGGTCCTGAATGAGCGGGACTTGCCCTTGACCGAGACGGGGGCGTCCGGCGGCGCCGGCGTGGGGGACTGGGATGGCACAGCCTGTGGGTATAAAGTCTGCAGCAACAATGGAACCTGCAGATTAGACCGTCTCCAGAGGTTCAGCTGTACCTGCCCCCCTCACTGGACGGGCCCCCAGTGTACCCTGTCCGTGTTCTGTGCAGACAACCAGTGTCAACATGGTGCCCTCTGCACGCCCCACGCTCCTTCAGCTTCCTACAGCTGTGCGTGCCCACTGGGATGGGCAGGAAAACACTGCGAGAAACCCATCTCTTTTCGGACTGCAGGGTTTACGGGCAACTCTTATGTTAAATATGAGGATCCAGATTATGAAACAAGGAATCTGAAGTTTACAAAGATATCCTTTAATTTCACCAGCAGTAAAAGTGATGGTCTCTTGCTCTGGCTGGGAACTGCTGCTGATGAAGACCAAGACTACTTTGCAGTTGGGCTTAACAACGGCCACCTTAAAGTTGCCATAAACCTGGGGGATAGAATTTCTGTTCCTTTCACCTACCGTGAGACCAGCCTGTGTTGTGACAAATGGCACTTCGTTTCCGTGATTCAAAAAAGAACAGTTTTCCAAGTGTACATTAATGAGGAGAGGGTGCTTTTTGAAGATATAGACCCATTTGAGCGTTATGTGGCTTTAAATTATGGTGGCATCTGTTTCTTTGGAGGATTTGAGCTTCACAGAGATATTGCCAGTGTAACAGGTGGTCTTTTCACTCAGGGGTTAGTGGGTAGGATTAAAGATGTCATTCTGTTCCAGGACCCAAAAAAGGTACAGTTTCTTCAAAGCTCGGAGGGCTACAATATTTATAGCGGAGACACGGTTTAATAAAAATGCAGGTTTCAGGGATTGCTTTAGTATGACATAAAAACACTCTCTATACAAAAGGACAAGTATTCATACCATTAGATAGGTAGAGACTGAAAAAACTGGACATCAAATAGTGTTGTAATAATTAATTGATTTAATGTTTTTGTAAAGTGCATGATTGGGCATGGAGTGTTCAAAACAGTAATTTAAAGATTTATAAAAAAAATCCACACTAGACGGATTGCGGGTGTCTTCTTTAGAATGGAAGAGTGAATTAAAGACTAAAATTATATTCCCATGAATTACTTGTATGTTATTGTGATGTATAAAAGAAAAAGCATATTACCAGAAGATATGAATACATAATTCCAGTGCGGTTTTTTTATTTCAAATCATGACTTAGCAAAGTTTTTGTAATTAGAAGTGTCTGATTCATTAGTATTCTAAGTGGAATAAAATACTCAGTTGGTTATAATTATCTGGAAAATCTGTTTTTCTTCCAACTAAATATAGTAATGACAACACAGGAATTGACATATTAAATCAAAAACTTTGCTGGACATGTCAAATAGAAAAAATGGAACAGAAAACCACTAGACATTCTGCCTTTGGTTAATTGATGAATATGTAATGGAGATACTGTCTGCTGCCGTTAAACTTTTTTTTTAAACTTTGTTAAAAGTGTTTTATAAGATAACCTTCCATTTTGATGTGCTTTTCATCTCATGACATTTACTCACAGGGAAAATTCAGCTATGGATCCAACTTCAATTATGTTAATCAAACTGAAACCAGGATAGGCTAAACAGGAAAAAAGGGTTATGAAAAGGTTTTCTATTTAGTTCCATTAGCCATGAAAACTTAAGTTTTATGAACACTCTTGCTACGCCTGTCCATGGCCATTGTTAAAATGACGCCCATGCAACATAACTTCAGCAATCTACCGAGCTACTTGCCTTAAATAAAACTTCCTTGAACTTAGAAACATAATATCAAAGATAAAAAAGAGAGGAGCCCATCTGGTAGTAGCTAACTGATCCAAGGAGCTCACCCAGCTTTTTCCTGAAGGATGCCAGATATCAGCTTGAAAAACATGGCATCTGGAACAAGCTACTCAGCCCACAGCCCTTGGGAAATGCTCACCATGTAGTTTCAAAGCCATTCAGGATGCATACTGGTTTCTGGTTCAGTGGCCACTGATGCCACTCCATCTGCTGTAGTCAAAGGTGAGATCCATCCCTAGATCTGGTGGCTCACCCTGTTATGTAGCACTAAGCAAACATGTTAGGCATGATACTTTCCCCTGGATGGGACACAAGTCAAGAGTAGCACTACCTCTGCTAAAGCTGGTGCCCATTTATGCAGCTGACTTGCCTGGAGCACCTGGGATGGTATCTTGGTAAAGTGCTTATCTGCTGAAAGACATAACCATGACTGTTTTCTCCTTATAAGCATTCCCCCAGAAACGGCACTTGTGAAACTATCTACCATCTGCTGCAGACTGCTCTCCTTATTGCAAACACATCCGTTCATACACCCCAGTATGTCCTAGGCACAGAACATTCTCAACACAGTTTCTTGGCATCATTTCTTACCAGGAGTTTTTGGTTCTTTCTATGGAAAGTACACTTTCTTAACATTCAAAAATAATCTTAGGTCTTCTATAGACTACAAATTTATACTGACTGCAACTCACCCTAAAGTGTAAGAAAATACAGTATGTACAGAACAAATCTACACAAAACATCATTATGGACAAATATTTAAAAAAACATTTATTTTAGTGAAGAAATTAAAAAAAAAGACCAACAATGCTGCTAAAAAGATTTTTAAAAGTCATTTCTCCTTGACCTTACAAACTTCATTACATTGAAAAAAAATGCAGATTTTATGATGAAAATACTTATTTAATTCCAAGTATGTTTGCCATCTGAAGTAGCTTCATGCAATGTGACTGGTTTTACCAACAGCATGGAGTAGTATCTTTTAAAACAAAAAAAACTCAAAACTCGAGTTCTAATTACAGTCATACAACATACGAAACGGAAACAGAAGTATCCAAACCAGAAATGTACAACCACTTTTTTCTGTTAAATTTAAAACTCAACCAACTCAAAAGATATGAATATATCTTGTCAGTAATAAAAAAGGCATCTTATATATTAGCTTTAACATATTAAAAAGCTCAACTACTGAAGTACTGAACTGGTTCTGTTTCTAAAGATAAAATTAAGGAGAGTTTCAGCGGGTGTGTAAATGCAATCTGATACCGATAGAAACAACTATGCACATTAAGAAGATGGCGGCATCAAAACAAGCCATCATAAATGTTTATCGTCTTTTGATTTCTCTTTCGGGGACTTCACCCCTTTCTCGCACTCGTAGTCTTTCTTGTGCCTGTCCCGTTCCCGGTTCTTCTCCCGATCCGCGTCGTGCCGGCCGCCACGCTCCCCGCTCTGCTGCCGGTCCCGGTGCCTCTCCCCCCGGCCGTGCTCCGCGCCGTGACTCGGGTGTCTGTCCCGGTGCCGCTCTTCGTGGCTCCTGTGGCGCTCCCTGCTCTTCTCCTCTCTGCTGTGGCTTCTCTCCCGGTGCCCGCCTTGCTCCGAGTGATGCTCCCAGTGTTTTCCCCTGTCCCTCTCGTGCTCCCTTCCTTTCCTCTCGTGATGAGATTCGCTGTAGAACCTCTGCCGGCCCTGTTGACTGCCATGGTCTCTCTTGTAAGCGTCATCGGAATAATGGGGCTGCCTGTCCCAGTGATCACTGTAGCGTCTTTCCGGAACCTTGTCCTCCTTTGAAGGCAGCGGCTTCCCAGACCCCCCGTACCTTGGCGGCTCATATGGAGGTGCTGGTCCGGGAAGTAGGTGCCGTGGTGGGAAACCAGGCAGAGGAGGGCCAGCTCCGGGCCAAGGTGCAGCGTGACTCGGGCCCTCTGGTTCTGGCTGGTGAAACATGGGTGGGGCAGCTCTTGGAAAGCTGAAATTGGGTGGCATCGGCTGGAGCTGTGGCTGGAACTGAGGCACTGCGTTGTTTTGTCCCGGGAAACCTGGTGCTGGTATGGAGTGGTACTGGAATTCGGGACCACTGGCATGAAGCGGAGGGAAGCTGGAAGGTGGAGGCGCAGGCCCTCCTTGAGGGAACACCCCTACAGGAGGACCCTGGGGGTGACCCTGCACAGGCATGTTCAGATCAGCACCCTTAGCAAAAGATGGGGCTGTGCTTATATTCTGAACTTCCTCTTGCCGTGTGAGGGCTTGCTGATATGAATAGCCCTGCGGTGTTCCCACCGCACGAGCTGATGAACACTGAATGTCAGTATTCAGCACTGGAACGTTAAATACAGGGGTATGTTCTCGAGGAATAGGATTACCTATTGAAACAGAATGTACATTTTCTGCCTTAAAACTAACTTCTTTTTCTTGAGCATTTCTATGTGCATCATCATCATTAAAGCTTTGCTTTTGGGACAAGTATGGGGCAGGGCTGCTTTTCAAGATTCTTCCCACAGTCTGTCTGGGGTCCTTCACCGAGCCGGAAAACACTGAAGATTTTGAGACAGTAGGCTGTTGTTCCTCAGCAGACGCACAAGACACAGCTGGGGAAACTGAACTGATATTGCCGATTTTTTCAGTAGCCGATGATCCTTCGCTTTTCAGTTGGGCTTTGTGCAATTCTTCTTTCTGTGCATCTACCTTATTTTCTGACAAGGTGTCTTCCTCTTTGCCTGCTTGAGCTGTGGGCAAGTTAGCAAGGAATGCCTCTGTAGAAACATCTGGCGGTTTGTCTTTCAGAGAAACAGGAGAAGGACCACTTGACGGCTCCACATCTGAAGAATCATTAGCTGTACACTTGTCATTTGGATTAGACTGCTGCTCTGTTGTAACAATTTTGGCTTCTTTCTTTTTTACAATAAATCGATCTAATTTAGGACCATTTGAAGATGGGTTTTTGCTTGCTATATTTTCTGAAGAAGCTCCATCACCTGTGGTCTCTTTCTCTGGTGCCTTTTCTGTTGTACCCAGTAAGCTCTGGATAATATCCATGGGCAATGGTTTGCTTGCCAGATCAAGAGTGGAAGGCTGGTTATCCCAACCAACCAGAACACCAGGAAGGAACCGCAATGGTTTTGGAGGCTCCTGTACGTTGCTTTCCACCACTATAGGAGCTTCTTCATGTTGCTGCTTTTCATCTTCGGCCTCATCCTGACCAGACTGCTGAGGCTTCCCAAGATGCTTTGGTGCGACTACCTTCAGGGGGTTGAAGAAGTCATTTTGTTCATCAGGGCCATCTTCACTTTCATTTGATAAATCTACCTTGGTCCTTTTCTCTGGCAAAAACCTACTTGAAGAACTTTCAGAAACATCTACTGGTAGGACAACTCCAAAGTCCCTCTTGACCCTCTGTCGAATTATTAGTCCTAGAAGAAGGTTTGGACGTTTGGCTTCTAAACCTGAGAGGTTACAAACAAAAATAAAACATACACATTAATAAATAAAACAGGGAATGTTGCATAGGAAGCAATGAATTAAAAAAGACTTTATATAAAAAAAATATCTAAAAACAATCTAAACAGCCTGTGCAAAGGTCAAGAGGAGAAATAGTTGGGTGATGGGTGAAGTCTTCTGATGGGGTAGCATGTCAGTGTGGTGGATAGCACTACTGCCTCATGCCTCCAGGGTCCTGGGGGCAATTAAAAATGGAGGCATCTGTTCCCCTGTGTTCGTGCAGGTTTCAGAAAGGTGCCCTGGTTTTCTTCTGTCTCTTAAAGAATTCGGGTTAAGACTGAGTTGGTACTATAAATGAAGTGTTTCAGGAAAGGAGGGGTGCCCCCAGTACAACCACCTGGACATGGAACTCCAGAAAAAGAAACGGACAAGCTCAATGGGCAGAATGGCCTCCACTCGGTAGCCCTCCTCATATTTAGAAAAACAGAAGTAAAAATATTTTCCCTTACCTGGGCCATCAAAAGGTACAAGATGATGGGGGATTTTTTCTGAAGACCCCAGGGGAATAAGGTACATATCTTTAACCTGCTTCATGTTGTTGGCTACAACACCATATCGCTTGCGGCTGCTGAAGTAGGCATACAGCAGCGTGTAGGAGATCTCGTCTTCTTCTGTCCCCGGGGAAAACCGAATTAGACACACCTCCTGGAAGAGTCCACATTGCCACAGATCACTCCACAGATTTACACATACCTACTGTACTGGAAAGATGTCTGAGAACCCCCCTGGGGTGTTCCGTATTCTCACCCATAAGAGAATAAAGACTTCAAATCTTCTCAATAAAGGACAATGACCTGATTTCATGTATAATACAAATGCATAAGCTATATTTGAATTATTTACTTAACAAAATGACCCTTCGATTTGATAACTGGTAGCATCTCTTTGAGCAACGATAATTTCAACTAGATTTTTCCTTCAACAATTACACTCACAATCCAGGTTTTAGATTTTCTGGTCCATTCGTCCTTTCAGAACAACTTCAAGTTGGTGACATTTAAGAGCTTCCTTGCATGATTAGCTCGTGGCAAGCAATAACATGTCAATGGGGATTAAACCTAGATTTTGACTTAGCAAGTCAAAAATGCAAAATTTCTTCTTTAGACATCTGTTGCAGATCTGCTTACACTTGCTGCATGACCCACTTTCAGCTCAGCTTCAGTTGACGGATACATTATTCCTCCAGAATTTGCAAACACAACGATAGATTAATGGCAAAGTAGCCCAGAACCATGATACTCCTACCACTTGAGAGAGTCGGGATGACATTGTTCTGGCGGAAGGCAGCTGTGGCCCGCACCCTTCAGAGGGTGCTGCAGTTACAGCGAATCTGCCACTAGAAGCAATTATAAGGCCTTTAATTACTTGTAAATAGCTACACCAGGGGGTGACAAACTTAATTACTGAATAATTGATAGAAATTCACACTCTCACATGGGTACAATTAGGTTATTGTTTGATTTTAAAGGACATGCATGGTGCTTGTGATGACTGAAGTCTTGATGATTGAGTGTTGACTGTGTTCATGCTTGAGAGTAGGGTAGACCCCTGCAGTGGAATGGGGAACCCAGGGGACTCAACCTAACGGCTGTGAGTGCAGGACATTTTGACTCTTTTGAAGCCAGCCATGAAACACTCTATTGCAGGCTGGAGAGGGTGGTTAGATATCAAGGGGTGCGGGATAATTTGGGATCATTAACTTTCATAACCATAATGATTAGGTACTGAGAAAGACATGTACTTTGGAATGGGTGCACTGAAAGCACACAGCTATCAGCTAACCTTCATCTGCCAGTAACAAATCACAAAACTCAAACTGCTATGATGTGATGTAACACACACACAGTGTGAGTGACCTGATGTTTGCACTGCAGAATCCAGCGCAGAAAGTACAGGTTAGCAACACTGTTTTTATTCATGGCAACTTGAAGTCAGCTAATTGAAAGATTTAGATTGTTTTTGTTCATTTGTGTTTTGAGTTAACCAGCTTTTACATAACAAATTACCAAAAAAGCATTTCTGAGAGCTATAAATGATTATTAAAATGCATTAACAGTGCTCTTTATCTAAATATTGCCTTATGTGTGGCGTCCTGTGCTTTGTGGTAAGATAAACCTAAAAATACTGAAATATTCCTTATGTGAAAAAATGAGTTAGGGAGTTGGACAGTGCATGGAGGGCTCTAGGATAGCAACTGTCAGAGAACTGTTTTCGCAACGTATATTTCTCACTGTGGCCAAAAAAAACAACTTCTGACTTGATTTTCCAGAGAACATTCTTTCAGTAGTCTTGCTGCTCATCCAGACGTTCTTTGGCGAACTTGAGACAGGTGGCACTGTTCATTTTAGAGTTATGATTTCTTCTTGGTTATATCCTACCATGAAAAGCACTACTGTTCAATCTCTTCCTGATGGTAGAGCCATGAACAGTGATACTGGCCACACAGAAAGGTCCTTTAAAATCCTGTTTTATTGTGGCATGACTTGTTTCCACTTACCTGCATGGTAAAGGCCAAACTCACTAGGTTTCTCACCATCATATAGAACAGGGTTTACCCAGTACTTGTTAACTTGTTACCCAATTATATAACCACCTGATTCTAATTACCCCCCTTAAATGTGCTAAATAAACTAGGGGTTCACAAATTTCAGATACAAAATTAATAATTATTCATTTTTTTTCTACTTCATATACCATTGCCTTTCATTAAATTGGTAAATATAAACCCTTTCAGTTATTTAAGAAAAGACCGGTATAGATTAAACAAGGGTAATTGTAAGCGATTTGTAATTCTCATAAATTACATTCAAGATTCAGAAGTTTTTTCTGCACTGTAGCGGATGACTCCTGTTATTCCTTCACTGCTGGTAAAAATACATCTAGGCAATCACAGCAAATCCGACAGCAACATGAGAGCTGTAAAGGGACTCTTACTCACAAATGGAGGGAATGATAACTCATTGCTGGACCCTATTGTAAAGTTGACTTACTTTTGTTCCTGAGGCACGAATCTTTTCCACATAATCCCACACTGTCTGAGGTGATATCCTCCCACCAACCTGAATGCTATCTGGCAGGTCCTATAAGTAAAAACATTGAAGGCAATATTAATGTCTCATTGTTACAGGGTGGTCAATTCAACATATATGTGTTAATGTTTCAGGAGACTGGATGTGCCCTGATCAGCCCACAGCTCTTGCACAGATATCAAATACGGAAATATGGAAGTCTTGCAAATAACAGAAGATTTATACTCCCCTATCTACAAAGTTACTTTTTATCATTTAAATATTTGTAATGTGGCTCACAAAATACACGTATTAGAAATATATCACCTTCTAACAATGTGAAGGTATCTTAAACATACAAATATATATTATACTGCTTCCCCCCCAAAAAAGGAATGGCAAAGTGATGAATTTATAAGGTGTTAAAGTCTAAAGTCTTCCCACAACCACGAATACACCTCTGTCATCCACATCGTGGTCCCCATGACCCAGGGAGTCTAAACGTCCATCACCAATGCAATGTTCATGGATCCTGTTAATGACTGTTTGCAGATGGATTTTGCAGCTACTGTCTGAAGGCAATTATAGAACTGCATAAAACTAATCCAGACTATTGGATGCTATTCACTTCTGTGAGTACTGTAACAGACATCAATGTGCGCTACAATTGATATTAGTTTTGTAGCATTTGAGAAGCAGTGTCTCTGTGACATCTGAAGAGGTTTGCAACAGTTTATTGGGAACTGAATTCCATCTTAAAGCTTACAAAGTTCTTGATTATACTCGTCACTGGATAATCTTTGCATTTCTGTTTGGGACGAAGGCTTTACTCTCAAAAGTGTATGTATAACAAGTTTTCCTAACCACACGGTTATGGAACATTTGCCAAGGAGTAAAACACTTGAATTTGCAGTTCTAGGCATTTCCTTTCATGCTTCAATGCTAGTGAAGAACATGTTAGAATACTATCCATATTATGTGTAAATCACAAAAATGAATAGATGTTTAATACCCTTTCTCATGCAGTTTCCTTTTTGGAACAGAACATACACATTTGGTTCTAACAGGCTAAAGCAAAAACCTCAAGCTAACCTCAGTTAGGTGGTCCAAAATGCCTGATACTGGATAAGCCTTAGTTACAAACTTCGCTACAGAAGGCATGTTGATGAACCCTTTCCAAAGAGACTCCAAACGAGAGAGGAATGTGGCTTCATCTTCTCCACTGCTGGGAGCTTCAGATCTGGAAAACACAGTCGGAACACTGAGATCATGGATAAAAACGTGAAATCTTTTAAATCCTGATTACTATGCTTTCACACTCACAAATCGGGGTTTACTTAATCACAACACCAGCAGCTGCTTTTCGTAGATTGGTTGTAGCATTAACGTCACATTCATCACACATTTTCAGACAACGCAATACAATGAATAAAAATTAGAACATGTGCAGTGGACCTTTATAAGCTTACAAACAGCTCTGATTTATAAAATCCAAGTCATACTTTTCAACTGCCCTCAGTGTAGTCTCTGTTTATTTTATGTGCTGTGGCAGACTCGAGCTGAATATGCAGTGTAAGAAAAACAGGCAGTTGATTGTCTTTCCAGCTGACAGGCTGTAAAACTAAGTATATAGTTATACTGCACATCTGTTGCTTCATCAGCTATAACTGAAAAGGAACCACTTTGTGTCAGTGCAGATTTTATAAACTGAACATGCAAAGCTAACATTTCTGGTAAAAAAAAATCTGGCACATCTTGATTACACAGGAGCTTTTTAAAGTTTTCCCATAAATGTGGATTATCTATTTTTACAAAAACAAAGTCATCTAGTGACTACCATTTTTATGTTTCAATTACACTACTTTCTACTATTGTAGCACTTTTAAGCATTGAAGGTGTTCTTTTTTGGTGTTGTTTGGGATCATAGAATCTGCAGTAGACTTTTTTGATATTTTGACTCTTTTTAAATGAAGCCAAGTGCTGACCAGTGTTTTCCAAACACTGCAAGATGAAAACGTTTATCACCACCTGTGTGTACAGGATATTTATTTGATTCACCTTTATTTTGTTTTAATAAAGTATTTCAACTACCCTTTCAACCTAGTTGGGCCTCACTTGTCTGTCACTTTGGAGGCATTGCAGAAAGTACACAGACTCCAAATGTATGATATTATCAAGTGATCTGCACTAAAATGTCGACTGATTCATCTATCCATGTATTTTTGAACCGCTTTAACCAGTACAGGGTCGCAGAGGAGCTGGAGCCTATCCCAGCCTATCCCTGGACAGGATGCCACTCCATCCCAGGCCACATGATCAATTTGAAATGTCATTCTTAAACAAGAGGGGAGCCTCTTCTTGGACAATGTCCATGAGGTCTATGAAAATGTGAATGGAGACCTACTCTGACTTTAGCTTAGGAGGTTTTGCCTTACACATTCTTCTGTTGTCTTCAAGTGAGTGGAGGTTAGGATTTCTTTTTTTTTTTTGTTCGGTGTTAAGGTCACAAAATGCAACATTTCAAGAAACCAAACTAGCAATCATTCTGCTACAGTTTGATTATTAGCCTTGTTATATGACATTGCATTCCAGATCTTCATTAAAATGCAGTTCACATAAACTTCCTCTAGGTTTAAAAATCATTTTTCAAGGCATTATGAAATCTCACCTCCCCTCAGAGGAGAAAGAGACCCTAGAAGTCAGGGATTTATTCTCCTCTAAGTCACCGAAGGCCAGAGTGTCAGGCTGAGCAGAGGCTGTTGTTTCGACTGGTGCTTCTCCCTCAGCACTGGACTGCCTCCGGATCACAGTGGTGGCCACCTTCACTACCTTAGTACTCGCATCCTCAACGGGTGGAGCCATTCGACCTGCAAGTGACACAAAACACACATACTCATGTCCCCCTTCAAAGCCTGGAGGATCATACATTTAGTGAACAAAAAATAGAAACACAAATGTAATGTCAGTTAACAGAGGAGATGGGCCACTGTGTGCAGCAAATACAGCCTGTAAGTGCCACGTCTGCCATTCTGCCACGAGAACCAGCTCATGCCTGATTGATGGAGGTGGAAAACCTTCAGTTTCAGGCACTGTTCAAGGATATCTCATAATTGCTCTACTGACCAAGAAAGCAATGATATACGGATAACAGTAATGTCACTGTCATCAAACCAGTGGGCATCCTGAAAGACACCCCTCTCGACAGGAAGGAAATACAGCAACATGGGGAGACAATGAGACAGTGATTAGCATTTACCGCCAGAACCCTTCACTTTTGGAAACAAGTTACCAGAGCTGTAAAGTTCTTTAGATAGGGACCTTAAGCACTTTGAAAGACAACGTGGTAAAGGATGAATGATCTGACCAAATTGCATTTTTCCCCACTGCTTGTGTTCTTTGTACCACTGGACTTGTAAACGCACACTGCCTGATGTTATAAACATTTTTTGCCCTGCAACTCTTCTATGGCATCCTGCTCTCTGGGGGTTGTTAATTAAACTAGCTGCTCACAACCAAGGTTGAAATTTGCAGTCCACTGATCTGCAGCTGCTTGCCTGCTTTGCCTTGCCCTTCCAATCAGTGCACAGATATCACAATTCTGAAGCGTACATGTGACTGTCGTGGTTCTGCATGGGCTCGTGTCCTCCGCCACCCCATTCCGTCCCGCAGCACTTGTGGCACGAACCCGGGTCTCTGGCGTAAAGCAACAGGGAACCAGCCGCATGAGCTAAAGGAAACCTCCCCCAGCCCAGGCAGCTGAGGTCCCTGCTACGCGCAGTGAGGGCAATGACGTCACCGTATCCGAACTAGCTCCTCTATGTATGATGGCAAGCTCTGCTGCCCCCAGCGGATGATTTCTTTCCCTGGTAGCTCCATGTGGGGTTACATGACCTCAGACAGCTGCTCGGGAAACATCAACAAGTAGAGCTGTCTAGGGCATTAAAGCTCCTGCCAAACACACCCCAAAAACCACCCCTCTTCCGATGACACCAGGATCTTCTTCATGACTCTAAGCATGCGGGGGTGTTATTCGCTCAATTAACACAAGCTACATCAGTATGGAAACCCTTGCTTTCAATGTAATTGTTGTCCCTCGTTTAGCCAGGAGTTTTCATTTTTTTTCCAGTGCCTGTACATTACCTATCAAATATGGTGGATTATGGCTGTCCAGGCCCATGAGTGAATGCTCACTAAAAATAAATTATTACAACTGAGGTCAGAACCATTATTGTGGCTTTCTCTAGGATCAGACACTAATTTACAGTATTACAAAGACAGAAATTCTTTTCTTCAGCTGGTATAAGATGAGATATTACATCTATATTTATATTCATATGTGTGATATGAGTGTGATACGATTTTCTGTGTACTGTTCTGTTCTAGTTTGTTCTTGTGCGTCCGGACTGTGAGTAACTCTTGTATTGTATTGTATGTATTGTACTATTATTATATAATTCGTTACACTGTGGCTGTGTTGTGTGTGTTAAGCTGCTGTTGCACTGCAATTTCCCTCATGGGATCAATAAAGTATCTATCTATCTATAAACACCATCACATCTGTTTTGTCAGACAGGACAAACAAAAACTATGCTTAAAGCTTTTAAAACACCAACAGATAGCCACTGGGTTATAGCTGCTTATTGTATTATACACTATGTCTTTCTGAACTGAATGTTTCCATTAATATAGAGTTCTGGACAAGAGAGTGTTTTTAGCAATGTTATATTGACCAAACTTTACAATCTGCAAATTCACAAAAAAAACATGTACAATAATACCAAAAACAAACAACAAGCAGACAAAAATAACAAAATCACCTGTGCAGATCTTGCAATTGAGGTCAAAAAGGTGTCTCTTGTGCTGGCTTGTTGTGTCTTTGCTAATCTCCGATTCCTCCTCTTCAGGAACATCCACAGGCTCTTCAGCGGGTTTGGGTACAGGCTCTGGCTGAACATCCATACAGAAACGGAACAGAAGCTTGAAGGTTAATTCATTACCGATTTTGGGGCTTTCTTGAAATGCATTCACTGCTGTCAGGAACAACACACAGCCTTACCTCCACTTCCATCGCTTCTGGCTCTTTCACGGGCTCCTGGTTTTCAATTTCAATTTCTCCTTTGTGAGTAATTTTAGTGATCGGCCGCCTCTCTGCCTCCCGCTGCTCCTTTTCAATCATTTCAATAGTCTGAGGAAAGAAAGAAAAGCCAACTACAATGTTATAAAAACAGGTTCATCCTTTAGATTTTGTCTAGAACTCGGGCACGGCTTATAAATGTGCTCTGGAGCTGCTCAGGGCACTTGGAAACGTGAGACTAGACCCTCGGTGCCGAACTGGGAGGGACAACAGAATCTCAGTGAAGGCAGGTAAGACTGTGAGTTGTCTGAGTTTTTGTTCATTTTGTAACTCGTTTAATCTAATTCTAGCCTCTCATGGAGAAGGGGACCAGACGAACACAAGCCATCCTTACATGTCGGTTCTCTCTTTGTCGCCAGGCAGCCAGCTCTTTTGACGCAAGTTCCTCAGGACTCATCCGGATCAAATGGTCTGGAGTGATTTCTCCTTTGAGAACACGCTTGAATAACACCTAGAATATCCAAGATCAGCAAAAACAATGAGTTACTGTGTAGGGACTCTCTGACATGAGGCATCATTCTCCTTCTATCACGGACTCTTATATTTACATATACAAATCTGTCCTGCAGAGTGGAAAAAAATGTATAATCTAATTTCAAGAACTTTAGACAGAGAACCTTTGAAAAAATTAAACTAGAGACAAATATTTTTTAGCATTGAATTAAAATGCATTGCAAATACTAATGGAGGTTTCTGTTATGTTCCCTTAAAAGGCCTGAGTGGCAAAAGACAAGTATGAAGTGTTTTAAATGCATATGAAATATACATCTTATTCTTTTCTAATGCACATGAAATATGTATTTTGGCACTAACCGAAGCTGTTCACCTTCAGTCATTCCATCAGAAAAGTTCAACTTACGTTGTTTTTTGCATCTTTAAGGTTAAACATCAGGCTGCGGTATTTGCTTTTATACTTGGAGTCGGTGTCTCGGAAGAAAGCAAAAAGTTCCTTCTCCGTTTTCAGGGCAACCCTCGCAGCTCTTTCTGCTGAAATCTTCATGTCGGATTCGCTGAGTCTGCAAACAATTACAGCAATTCATATATGCCCTTAACCAAGAACACTCAGAACCAAGTTCACTATGTTTCAAGTGCATACACCTCCTGGAAGTAAATTAGTAATTATCCACACATGGATTACATAGAACAAGCAGGCAAAAAAACACCTGTGTCTTTTGGATGTGCCCTTGTAGTGTTAAATTATAAATACTTTCAAATTTTTCATGAATTGCAAACTGCTGCTGCTGGGATCTGTAGGCTAAATTCAATATTACCTTTTGACAAGGATGTCCTTCAGGGAATCCCGGACATTCTTTCTGATCTGCTCAACTGAGGGTTTTTTGGATGCTGTAGGTGAGGTGACAGGAACCTTTTCAACTTTCGCCCTCTTCATATCCAGTTTCTCATGCAGTCCTAAATTTCACAAGATGACAGTTATACCCTGATGACATTACAGAATCAAGGCACTGAAAAGAGAGTTCGGCCTTGTCTTATGCAGAGAAATCTCTTGATCCCACAGTCCCGATCCTGGAGCACCCCAGTCTTCTTGCTTTCAGGCATCTCACTCCTTAATTATTGAGGCCAATTTAAACCTTTGAGCCACTGTAATATATTCCTGGACTGTTCTCAGTTTTAAATACACCTTACTGTAGGTGTTGTTCCACCTCATCCGTGTAAATTAAACTTGAGACGTCTTAACAAGGGAAAACTAAAACCTTTATGTAGGGTTGGTGCTAATCCTTTACACAATCTAACACTTCAACAGCTAGAACCAATCTAGAGACAAAATAAGTATCCCATCAAGCTAAGTAATTACCACTTAATCACTAAAAGATAATTTCAGCTGAAACATCCCCAGAGATGGGGATACTTTAAGTGGTGTCCTAAACCTTACCTACACCCCGATTGTAACTCACACCATGTCTGGACAGTGAGAAATCCAGCTAAAATGTTCTATACAACTTTTACCCTAAGAAAAACAAGCATCCAAAAAAAGACACTTTTCATTAACTGGTTGATCAGCAGATCTGATACAGTACTTTTGCACTTTTCTCCAGAGCAGACAAACACATACATCACTCCCCAGGAGAACGCAGTCCTCCACTGCATCTTATTAAATCTTGTAATCTTTTTTAAACACAGAAATCACTGGGCTGTAAACAGGGTTGTGCTGTCAGGCAATCGCAGCCACCATAGTTTCTGCTGGATCTGAGCACCACAGTTAACTCTCACTAGAGTCCTTCGCTAGACAAGCAGCCACCAGCTCAAAGAAAAACCTATTAAACAGAACCTTCCAGGTCCCGCCATCTCAGAAAGACAGGCTCTGCAACTAGTTGTTCTGTCCTTTGACCTAAAGTCCTTCAGCATGCGTGCCTATCGATTAGGCATGTACTGCCACCCAGTTGGTTAGGTGGGGGCACACCTCTATCACACAGGCCCATGCTCAAATCTGGGAGCAGGGAGCAGGAGAGAGAGGCTTCAGAGCAAGCCCTGACAGGGCAAAGTCATGAAGTGAGGTGCCCAGAATCTATTCTCACAAAATGGACACATTAAAGTAGCGACTAATCTACTCAGCATGCTTTTCGGAGACGAGAAACTAGAACGCATAGCAAAAACCCATGTAAACAAGGAGAGAAAATGCAAACTCCTGGTTCTGTCTATGAATAAAACATGACTCCAAGTACCAGTTACAAGATTTTTTCATTTAATGACCTCTAGAAAAAAATCTTTATTTGTGTTAGAAAAACAAGAGCTTACCAGACTTCTGCACAGTCTCCACATGGGTCCTGCTGTCTCCCTGCTTCACTCCTATTGCTTGGCCTGGTTTGTGGTCCAAACTGGAATGTAGTCTTTTGTGCTCCACATCTTTCTGTTCCGACTGCCTTCTTTCTACAGAATCCTAACACGTGATATGAAAGGAGTAATCACAAATATCACAGGTGTTCTAAAAACTGACCATGTACACACTCTTGTGGCTCAAAGCTGTTTTTCTCCCATAATATTAAACTGCTACTGCTTTTAGTGACCTTGGAAAGGACATGAAAAGGTGTCCCCGGAATCGGTGGCTGTACCACAGAGTTCATCTCGCCAATCTTATCACTGATAAGACATCATTGTACCAAAAACAAAATTCAAATTCTAGATTCTCAAGAACTCCTTCGCCTCGCTAACTTCGTGAATATTTAAAACTAATAGAACACAAAGTGAATCTAAGGAAAATCATTTTAAAAGCTATGCTAGTGATGAGGGAAGGTAGCCCCTACTTATCTTGGTGTATTATAATGAGCAAACCAATATTCACTGGCTGAAAGAGAAGGAAGCACCCATAGACCCTCTCAGCTGTGGGTTCGAGAAGCTCAAACAGATTTCCATCGCTTTCCCCAACAGTAACACGCAGTTCTCAATCAATCTAAAAGCCAGTGAAGCCCGCAGCTCATGCGATTCAGCACCACATACCGCTCACATCACCCCGTTGGACAAATGGGAATGTGCGGAACACATTTCAGATCCTTTAGGAAAATAAGCCATATCCCATTCAAGCTGTTCCTACAGCTGGCAGAGGCGTTGTGCGGTGGGAATGCCAGTATTGTGTCCAGTGATGATTACTGATTGAAACATGGCAGTGAAAAGTACAGACCCAGACCTGGGGGGGGGGGAGGAGGGTGTTGTCACAGCAGTGCAGAAGTGCTCATTGTGCTCCCTACACTCTCACAACGTGCTGCTTGTTAAAGAACCAAGTAGTTTTCTCAAATTTTCATACAGACGTCTGAGAACTTGTGTATAAGCAGCTTATTATATCCAACCACAGATAAACTGGTTATAGCGGCCTTGGCTCCTAAAAACACTTACTTATAACTAAAAATGAACTTTTAAAGAACAAAAATGCTCTGCCCGCTCACAGCATCCACACTGTTTAGTGGTAAAATATAACTTGAAGAAAACTGCTGTTTAAATACTGGCCAGGAGAAATGTAAAACTGACCAGAAAAAAAATTAATTTCAAAAGCATTTGCCTATAATCAGGACATTCTTCTTCAATACAACCTCAAAATTGTCCATGTTTAAAGATGATCTTTTTAAAGTGAACCTGAATTACAGTAGGACAGTGTTCTAAGTGAACTGTGGCAGCACACAACCCAGTGCCCAGGCCCACCTGACAACGTGCACATAAAACACAGTGCGAACCCATGAGAACTGTACTGTGAACTGAGGCTACCTTAACCTCCAGGATCAGAAGTGCACCTGAAGTAGAAAGGACAAAAAGTTCATTCCGAAGCATGATTCATTTTTGTTCTTATTAAAAAAAAAAAGAAAATTAACTGATAGCTCTAAACAGCCTTACTTAAAAAAAAATCTCTTTAAAATGACAGCCCACTGTTTTCCCTTTTTGTTCGTTAAGAAACAGAAATGAGAAGTAAAACAACAAGCAAGACGAGCAAGACTGAGAGACGGCAAGCACACGAGTGCACTCACCTTCCTGAAAATTCTGACGCGGTGTCTGCGGTCGTCTGGCGGGCTGGCTGCATCCTGCAGCTCGCTGTGAGGGTGGCCCCCCGCGGGCGCAGGCGCAGGCGGCGGCAGCGTGTGGCCCTGCCTCTCCGCCCTGGCGGCAGGCTTGCTCTCCTGCAGCTGGCCCTCCGGGGGGCGCTGCTGCTCCCCGCCCTGCACCTTCCTGTCCTCCTCGGCGCAGCACTTCAAGCACACGTACTCCTGATCCTCCTGCTCCATCTGCTGCGCCTTGGCCAGGTCCAGCCCCACGCACTCGCCGTGGAACCAGTCGTCGCAACGGCCACAGCCCACCATGAACCTGTCGGTTTAAAAATACATCCTCTCTTCATGACAAGTGCTGGACATTTGACCTCTCTGAACTAACCATGTGGGTTAGCAGTCAAGTCTCTCTTAGTTCAAGTCATCAGCTTCCATAAAACCTACAGGACTCGGGCTCCTGAGAACAGGATTTCCTCACGCCTGGTATAACACAAGGCACAGTCCTCAGAGCTCAAATCACTGTACGATTATCATCACTACACCACTTCTCAGAAAACACATTTCCGATTCTCAACAGCAACGTCCTTTCCTCCAGATTGGTACACCGAAAACTGCCAGACTCCGAGTCATCCATTAACAGAGCAGGAAGTGACATGGGCTACTCAGTAGCTTCTCTCATAAAATTCGTAATATTCCTTTACAGACACATGCAACAACCCAATTTCTTAATCATAACAATGGGTAATAAATAATTCAGCTGATGCTTTTACTCAAAACAGGTCACATGTGCTCCCATTCATACAGCTGGGTGTTTTTCTGGAATAACCTGCAGGAATTACCTTGCTCAAGAGTACCACCAGTGCTGCAGGTGAACAAGAAGCCTAATCGCTTCTCATACATTGCCGTCACAGATACAGTAAATATCCGTATAAAGGCATATATATAAATATTTTCTTCACAAGACTAAAGTTAGTAGATTTATCTCAAAGAAACCAAACTGGAAGAATTCTGCCAAAAGATGCTTTCACCCTTAAGCAAGAAGGCTCACAATCAATGCAACATATTAACTACTGAACCTCCTTCTGAAAAGTAATTCTCCACTGGGTCTAGAAGAACCTTGATAAAGGGTGAAAGAATTTATCAGTTCAAGTGAAGAGAATCTTTTAAAACAGTAGTTCTCAAATGGGTCCTGAGGAACGCCTGTCTGCTAGTTATTACAACTGGGCCCTTAATCAACTTTGCTGTTTTTGCTTTTCTCGCAGATATTTAGCCTTGTTTAGTCTTTTTTTCTGTGCTCAGGCATTTGTTTAAAAATATCCAAAGCATGTTGGCAGCAATTTCAAGTTCAAAATTTATTTTGCATTTATTGCATTTATTACATGCATTTATTTTCCCCAACTTGCTAATTAAGAATTTACGCCTTTATCTCTGATTTAATAGGTGACCAGTGAGAGTGCCGATGTGCCGGACTCTCATGCACCATAGTGTTTTTCTTTGGTCACATTGCAGCTGAAACACTGGAAGGAGAGCAGCTCTGAATTACTCCAGGGTAGAAACCAATTACAAATTCCCTTCAAGCTGTTGAGGGCTGAAAAAAATGTAAAAGCGTCAGACAGAAAACTGAAATCCATTAGCCTGTGATTAGAAACTTGGCAGAAGCAAAATCCCGAAGCCACAGGGGTCCCCCTGGACTAGGACTGAGAATCTGCATCGTAAATCACCACTTCACGCACCTGCTGCAAGGAGGAAACACAATCAGCATTGAAATCAGTCATCAAATATCATTAATATTCTAAGCAGCAGGAGAGATGAAACTGAAGAGTTTAGCGTACAGGGCCTATTTCTTTAAGGTGGCAGTATCGTATACACCATAGACAGAAACGGAGACGTACCTGTTGTTGTGGGGCTTCTTACACAAGCCGCAGTGCTTGCTGGGATCCCACAGCGCCTCACTGTCAGTGGAATCGTCTTCTGGGCCTTCTTTTTTCACAGCAGGGGCATTATCCGGAATGAATAACGGCGGCTCGTCCAGGGACAGGCTCCTACTGCTCCTCCTCTGTCTATGCAATCCCTTCTCAGCCCTTTTTACTTTGGGTTTGTCCCTGTCATCATCGTCAAAGCCATCTACAGGAACATAGCTGGATATATTACCCACCACTATATGCGGGTTCTGTGGTTTCAGCCCCACCTGTGAATGAAAAGGTTTGCCAACACCAGCCTGCATACCTGCGTGCTGGCTCTTGGATTTCTCCTGACCCCCACGAGACGACGATGCTCTGTTAGCTGAAGAGCGAACTACCTCGGGAGATTTGGAGCTCTTGCTGAAAAGCGGGGCTGGTTTCTGAGGCCCTGGGATGTGCACATTCCCCGTCTTCACGTCCTGATTGTGCTGTGTTTTTTGAATCTTGGGCGGAAAATTCCTTTTAAGCTCATCCACTTTCCCCTTCCCAGCTGTTAAGCTTTGCTTCCTTTTCAAGCCCAGAAAATTCTGAACGTCGCTCCTGGTCTTTTTCTGGGGCACAGTCGCAGGCCTTATTTTCTCTCCCTGCACATTTGGTAAAAGCTGCTTCCTCTGTTCCATTACAGAACGGACCTGCTTGGACTTCAGCTGTCTCCTGACCGCAACTTTCTGGTCCCATTTTCTGAGCGGCTGCTGGCCTATCTTATTCTTGGGTGAACTCGGCCCCATTGCTTTGGTGGGCTCTGCGAGATGCGTGGCTTCGCTTCCATCCTGGCCTCTTCTCTGCTGAATCTTTCTACCACTGCTTGCCTCCAGTTTCTGTTGAGCTATTTGGTCCTTATTTTTTGGTTCTGTCTCTGCCCTCTTTGCCCCACCCGAGTCCCTCGGTGTCCAATCCGCCACTTTGCTGGTGCTCACGAGCACGTGGGGGCCTTCCTGAACTTCATTTGGGTTGACGCAAGGCCCCAGCTCGGAGGCCACGCCGATGTCAGCCTCGCTCGCCACATTCTCTGGGGCGGCACTGAAGCCTGCCCCTGATTCCCTTCCGCAGCCCGGTGCAGCTTGGGGTTTGTCTTGCTCCCCGCTCTCTGCAGCACTTGTTATTTGGCAAAGCGTCTCCTCCGCATCTTTCAAAGGCTGCGCGCCGTCCGTGTCTCCTGCTGAAGAGTCCTGGGGAGGCTTTGCCGGCTCTCCAGTCTCCGAGCTGCTGCTCGCATCTCCTTCAGCGGTGACAGTGGACGTCTCTGCCGTGGCAACAGCTGATGACGGCTTGCCACTGCTGCCACTGCACCGCGCCAGCTCTGCCTTCTCCTTCCCCTCCTCAGAGCCCATATCTGCCCCAGCATGCTCCTGGGGCTGCTCCTGAAGCTGCTTGCTCCCTCCTCGCCTGCCCTGCCCAGATTTGGCCGGGGGTTTTTTAACAGCAGATGTGTCTGTAGGGCCAGAGCGCCTCGCTAAGGTACTCTGTCGCAAACTCCTAACAGGTTCTACAAAATAAAATCAAAAGCCGTTTTCACACTTGACCTGGAAATTAATCCTCCATATTTAAACATCTGCAGCAGTGGCTGTAATAATGTTGGTAAACCCTGCATTCAGCTTGCTGCTATTCAGCCAGTGTTGTTTTTTTCAGGAATTCTGAACCCTGTTTTCTCTAACACCCACATTATAATTCTGTGCTTTCTAAATATATTAGCAGACGGTACAGAACACAGCCTCACTATTTTTTACTTGCAGGTGGGCACAGCATTCCGTAACCACACAGGTGTATATCGTGTTTCTGTAAACAAGTGGGTTCTATTTTTGTTATATACACATGACTCCAGTACATCCAATTCATGGAGGGATTGCATCACCTCATGATGCCACACTGACCACAAAAACAATTTAACCCAACACACCAAGTCACACAGAAACACTACGATGCAGATGTCTTCCGTTTGATGCACTGGATCCCTCAAATGATCTCACATTTTTAGCATAGCAAAATAAAAGTGAATAATTATATTTTAGAATATAATTACAGAAGACAAAATAAATGAGCAAAACAAAATTACGCCTACTTTGCAACCTGAACGTTTCATTCAATTAATGTTTTTTTGATTGAACCACATTTAAGACAGCCATTGAAAAAATATGCCACTGATAATATATTGTTTAAAGTATTGTTTGTAGTAATGTATAAAATAAAGATTTTAAAATGAGTGACATTTCATTGAATTCAATGGAAATAAATTCCAATTCTTTATATCCTTGAAAGTATTTCAATTCAAATTCCTGCTCAAGAAATCAACTGGAATTTATCAGGACTGGAATTTAATTCTAAATTGACCCCAGATCTGTTATTAATAAAACTAACATCAGTATGTCATATATGATTCAGCAGAAGGAACATCTCAATATTATGAAACATCTATAGTCTTAAAAGTAAAAAATTCGACAGCAGTTCTACATTTAAAATTTCAGATCCGAAGTACACAATCCACAGATCTGAAAGCTCATCAAGATAAGGGGTACATGTACAGGTCCTGCTCCAATGTTTCTGAGCAGTAGGGTAAGTAGGGCTTAGCAGGTTCCACTCTTATGCTTGTAAGTTCAGCCTACTAAACTTCATAATATCTGTAGAAGGTCTAATAATGAATGAGATCCATATAAAAGTTCAGTCCTGTGTAAACCAATTATTTATCTAGACTACGCCTCCTTGTAAAACTCCTCTTTAAGCCTCTTCCGCAGGGAAGATCGAAACCTGGTGCTGACCTTGAGCCATTAAGCGCGGCGACTTCCTGGGTGAACCTAAAGCAGGTTTTGCTCTGCCTCTCTGGTTCTTGTTCAGAAGCATCAAGTCATCCTCTGTGGCACCATGGCCACTTGCCTTTATACCACCCTCACTCATCATGTCAAGCCCTACAGCTAAAAAAACATAAGAAAGAGAACGCGCGTTATCATTTCACGTCAAAAACAATATTTCCTCTCTCCGGTCTATTGTTATATCACATTAACCACTTAAAAGAAAGTCTTCTCATAAAAGAACAAAGTGCAAACAGAAAAGGTTAAATGTATTTGGAAAAAAAAAATTGCTAGAGACACATATATACACACATCAAAACATGGTCACCTGAGTAAAGAAAAACTTGCATATTTTTTTAATAAACTAAAAAATGTTAACGCTCAAAAATAAATTAATATGAATGCCACAAGCCAGTGTGCCATTAGAAATAATATATAGTAAAGATAAAAGATTAGGGAAGACTGATGCTCCCTGCACACTGGTCACAGCTCCATTCTGACAGGATTAAGCCATGTTCCTAGTCACAGAGGACAGAAGCTCTTGCAGTTACAGTTTTGCATGATAGTTTTTGTCCATGTCATAGTCAAACAACAGAGCTCTGCAAATAATTTGTAGAAGTAAGTCATCCCTCTACATCTACTTCTGTTAAAGAGACAGATTACTTTTGGGTATCTATGGCTCAAGAGGCAAATAAGAATATTCCAAGTCTTCCGAGTAATTTGAGTTCTGAATAAACTCTACTAATCTAACACTTTGGTAAATGTGAAAAATAACTTTAACAAATAGAGCAATGTGTTAACTGAAGCAGAAGAGAGTTCCTGAGATCCTTTTAAAAGTCAAGGATGATTAAGATTTGCATGGGTAAAATAAACCAATAAAAAGCCAGTCACTTTGGAATGTTGCTGTTAAAAAGTCTATAACGTCAGAAAACACATCCCATGCTTGCAAAAGTGTAGCCAACATGCCCGAGGAGGACAGCTACTAGTTTTCCTTGTACCATTGACACAAAACTATTTCGAGTGCTACAATGAGCACTTTTGGTGGAGATAGGGATATTTACTCAAGAATTTTAAATGTGCTAGATTTCAAAATGCATGAAAAACAAATCCATTCTTCACATGCTTATGCAGCAGTGGGGACAGGGAATTGCAAAGACTGTGCAACCATCTCATTTCCAGGACTAAACAGCTAATCGTCTGCCTCTCTACACAAGCCAGGTGAGTAGCTCATACGCACCAAATTTGTCATGAATGCAGACTGGTTTATTAATTTCCTTTCCTGGACAACTTTCCTGAGCTAGTCATATTTAAGTTATTACAATAGAACCAGGAGAAATTTCTACAATTCATTAAGTACATAAGTCGAAAATAAAAGGTTCTCAGAAGCATTTTGGTATCAGACTTGGTACAGTAGCTATGGGCGCTAAGTATCACACTTATAACTCACCTGCTTGCAAATGATCACTTTGCATGATTTAACATGGCACTTACTCCATTGCACATTTCCACTGCTCTTTTCAACGCTGTCTTTGCAAACTAGAGCACTAACACCAGATCCTTCTAAATTCAGAGTCCCAGCCAAATCTGCGTGATGAGCAAGTTCCTTCTTCCAGCCGTAGGAATGCAAGTGTGCTCTCTACAGCAGACACCACCGCAGCCATGCCAGCCAACGACTCAACCGCCCACTGTACCAGAATTCCTCAACACTGGCCTCTGCCTGTAAATCTCATAGAATCCATCACTAGGCTTTGATTCACCTGCAAAGGACTCGGAAGGAACCCCATTCCAGTCTAAACAATTTTTCTCCCTCTTTCTAGACTACACCATAATACTGTCCCTGCTCCCTCAATCTGTATCAATGCTATAGCACTGCCACAGGATCCTGTTCAACTAAAGTCCACTCTATCGCTCCTCCTATTCCAGGGATTCTCTACCTGTATTAAATTGCAGTACAGGTCTGCCACACCTTAAGTGGCTTTGGCTTACGTGCAAAATTCATTGAAATTTCAGCGAGTGCGACCAAACTCTCGTGTATACATGGTCTAACACTCTCTCCTTCACAGCGTCGGTGCATCGCCTCCACCATCTGCCCAGTGATCCAGCATGGCATTCATTTGTCTTGTGGTACCGCACACCCTACATACTGTGTCTCCTGTATTTCAGTGTATTTAGTGATCTCCCTTGTGATTTTGAGATATTAGTGTTATACTGAGGCTCCCAAGTGCATTACGAGTGAGAAAGTCAGTAGTGCTGCTGAGCATTCACAGTCTGTAACGACCTCAGAATACAGATGTGTGGGGTCGTCTTGCACAAGGTGAATTTTAGTGGGGAGGTCAGTGGGGGGAAAATCAGCAAAGGTCAATCAGATTCAGTCAGGCATTGTAATTAACATGCCTATTTCTGCACTACAGTACATGTATGCTGTCTTATTACTATATTGAAATGTATTGTACATTACTGTTTAGGAAAAAAATTAGGGCTATTGACAAGTCAAGATTTACAAATCTAGTGCTTGCCGTGTGAACCTAATCCCTATTCTAATGAATGTTTAAGTATTCAAGTTTATTCCTTCAACACAGCTTCCTTATCCTCAGGGGTCTCCAGGAACTAAACCCCTGTGCAAACTAGTTGTGTGTCACTAGTTTAACAGGAATGTGTCTCTGCACGTGAACGCTGCAGAAAACCTGGATGGCATGAGATCTGTAGTCACTTCAAGTTCTGGAGCCACTCGCAGACCCATAACTGGTCTCTCTGAACCTAACTAGTGGACTTTTTTTACAATCTCAAATGGATATTTTTTTAACTTCATTCCAGGGTTATAACTGTGGTTATTAAAAAAAAATCAACCTGAATGTTGTGAAGTTCCAGTGAATAGGAGAAATTTATGTGCTGAAAGTCTCCGTTTGATTTATACCGAACAGATAGCAGTTCTTAAAAAGCAATAGCACTATCCGTACAAGTGATGTTACTGCACAATAAATACCAATAATTTAATTTTGTGTAATGTCTGTGCCGAGTATTGTGATAACGTATGGCCTACCTGAAATAAACTTAAACCAAACCTAACCTACCATAGCAAATTAGTTTGACATCCCTGTCCTAACAGTTACAGACAGGATCAACCCAGGAGGCTACATCTTCAGCTACTGCAGGAAGATAAGGATATAGGGCCACAACCATAAAAACAGGAAGGAATTAATCTGAAACAGGAGCTTTCTTTACATGAAGTGGTGTTTGGAACAAGGTTTCCAGACAGGTGGGTGAGCTCCAAACTCTGGACCAGCTTGAAGTAACACATTACTGTGTGATAACTTATACAAACTCCATCGAACCATGTCTGCATTGGCTCTCTGATCACGTCCCATAAATCAGATCCTCAGGCGGAAAAGTAATATTTCAGAGTGTCCTTGGAAAAAAGGGCATCCAGCAGAAGACTGTGTAACACTCTGCTAGCACACACTTGTCTCCTG
Source organism: Atractosteus spatula (assembly GCF_055471065.1). Classification (NCBI taxonomy): domain Eukaryota; kingdom Metazoa; phylum Chordata; class Actinopteri; order Semionotiformes; family Lepisosteidae; genus Atractosteus; species Atractosteus spatula. The sequence goes on along the minus strand of NC_142720.1, from coordinate 23,828,543 downwards.
TTGTTGACTTGTGCAAGCTAGTCCCACAGATTCTACTGGACAGGTCAGGAGAAACACTGACCATGACCTCAGCATAGTTTTCTTTAAAAGTAACGCTGCAATCCTTGCACTATGAGGTCTTCATTGTGCTGTTAGAAAATTGATACTTCCCAATGAGGCTTTAAATAGTTTTGTAAAAATTTGAATTATTGCATTTTCATTGTGCTAGTATGTACAGTATACAATATTCAGTATAGTTTGCCTTTAACATCCTTTTTTAAGGATCTGTATACATAAAATTGAAAGTATGACTACTGTGGCACAATTTCTATTCTTAAAAAAAATAATCACTCCATTTCTTTTTAATGCAAACTATATGTATATTTATTACAGTATCAGGAAAAATTGCACTTATAATATGCTTTTCAAAAAAGTGTGTAACATTTAAAAAAAAAAGTCTGCATATACAAATTGCTCACTTAAATTAGTGAAAAATACCCAAGCAATAAAATCTTACATAAAAAGATCATCATGAAGTTTGAAAGGCACTGTAAAAATGGTTTGCTATAAAATCTTTTTATTCAAAAACATTATTCTTTGGAATTTCGATCTTTACTAAGACAAGCTATACTGATTTATGTGACCCACACTGATCTAATAATACATCAATCCTTATAGTCTTACGTTGAGGCTAAAAACCCCCCAAAACTACCGACTAGTGTACAGATAGCCAACTGACACCTCCTCTCCTTAAATACTCCTACCTGACGGCCTGGCATTGCTCTACAGATGACTATTTCACTGCCACCCTGGAGAACCTTCATGCCCTCTGAAACCAGGTATCCAGATGGTACTTAGGCTCTGGCTCCTATTGTTTGGCTCTGCATCATAAGACTGGCCAACTCTCCTCAGACAGATATCTTTTCCTGACCAGTACACTGCAGGTACATGATGGATAAAGACAGAGGCTGATGATCTGGTGAGATTCCTGTTTACTAAAATTCTCATACTCAACTGACCATTCTGATTTTTGATGCGTGTATAAATATACATTGACAAACAATTACAGACAGACAGACAATATAGGCCTAGGTTTAATTACTAGTTTTCATCTCCCCACAAGGTTCAGGGGACTTCACAACCCTTTATATTAAAACAGCAATCTGCTGAATAATACACTTTAAATTGCATTCTTAGGGGTACTGGAGGATGTACAAAAACTGAAATCATCCGTCACATCTATATTAAAAACCATTAAAAAAAAGGCTGTGGAGTCTCTCTAAACCTTTTCATAAATATAACAAGGAATACTTATATCAACACTGCTAAAGTGAAACTCCCATGTGAGGCACAGTAGAAGATCACCATCAATAATATTCTCTATATCAATTTCAAGGCCATTCTAATATCAATCATTTTTACAAAATGTGCATTTAGTACGGCATTCAGATCTCTTTTTCCCCACTGTGCAACAAAGAAACTGGAAAGCACTTAAAAAGACTAGAGTACAATTTGTTTAAAGGTGATAAGGAGCAATAGTTTCTCACGGTACTAAAGCAGGGTACTGCTCTACAACCTTCTGGAAAGGTTCAGCAGGGTTCTCCTCAAGAAATATAAAAGTATCCCCACAATAAATATTTCTAAGAGACATAAGGCAGTTTCACTTTAAACAATGTTGAACAGAAATTTTAACAAAGCAGCACATTGTTGACCAAAAAAGCATGCAGTTACACTTTGATAATCCTCATACTTTCAAGAGTGTAAACCAGAGCCAGGCATTCCCAGGCCAGGAGGACCACAGTCCTGCAGGTTTCCATTCCAGCTCTGAACTTCAGCTTCCACTGATCTCATTATTGGGATAAGAAGTCAAATTACATGTTTTACGAGGTAATCGGTTAATAATTAAGAGAACCTCTAAAACATGCAGGATTCTGTCCCTTGAGGACTAGAATAACCTAGCTCTGGTGTAGACCTAGGTCTTGTTCATAGATTTTTAACACAATAAAGGCCCATCTTATTTCAATATAATATTTTTATTTCCCAATATAAACTGACAGCAGAGACCTTTTTGTAAGACTTTTTTTCTGAAAGGAAAAGTTTAAAATAAACTAGCAAATAAACAAAAGGAAGTATGAAACACTGTATAACTCTCACATGCAAACATTTTAACAAAACTGCACATGCAGAAACCAACTATGCCAGATTATTACAGAACAGAGGTTAAATGCTGAGCACATGGAATACCAGAAGAGAACAAGCACGCCCCCCTGGGCTAGACTGCTATCCAAGTAGACAGAAACATTTCCAGGCAAAAAGTGCCACAAACATCCACTTCTTCTTGCACAACTGAGACAGCACAGTTTTTATGGAAGTGCACTTAAAGCGGAGAACAGGCAACACTTCTTCTACCGGAGGGCTTTGGAAGCAGGGAACAAGCTACCCAGCCACGTGGTTGAAGCCAATACTCTGGTTTCTTTCAGGAAATGGCCAGATAAGATCTGTGGATCAATTAGCTGCCAACAACAAAAATGGGCTGGACAGCCCAAACTGCCTCCTCTCATTTATAACCTCTTATGTTCTCTTGTTATAAAGGCAAATTTAAGACAGAAATAAAGTATGGGTTGTAGTTTTGAGCATTCATCTATGTATGGTGTCAAGGAGGAACTTCAGACTAGAGTTACTAAAAGACAACAGCAAAGAAAAGTCCACATCTTCATTTGTCTCATGGTCATGCAGATCGCAAGGATCCCCTTACAGTTTAAAGACCTACAGTCTGCACAGAGACAGACAAGTAGAGCACTAGTGGTACGACCGTTATAATTACAAAATTAAACTTCCAGGCACTTTTCCACCATATCAAATTAAGATCCTGATTTTCTTACAAGACTTAACCTTTAAAATCGTACAAGATTCTTTACTTTTTAAACCTGAAAATACAAAATCTACTTACAAAAATAAAGAGCAAAAAATCCTGAACAAAAAAAGTCTGGGTTATCCTGTAGAGGAACAATTTTAAGGCCTATCTATTTTTGGAAAGATTATCAAATTATACATTAGCTTTGAATTAGCAATTTCCTTTCAGAAAAAAATGTGGAAAAAGGATAAACAAACAGCCAATGAAATATTAAACTATGTTTAATGTATAAAATCATATATAATCACAGCGCTTAAATTACAAAGACCAACCTTAAAGTCTATTTGCCATTCTTTGTTAAAATAGTGGATAGACGCTACACATACACTGCCCTGAAAAGTATTCCTGTCATCCCTAGTTCATTGTACTTAGCCAAAACAGCAAAAACACTCAAGAACAGTCCACCCTCTGTAAACTCATCACAGATCTCCACCTCAAACATAACAGTGAGAAAAGCATCTTTTCACTAAACAAATGAAAAAAGGTCAAAGGAACTGCAACCTGCAGCTATAGTAACAATGAAAAGCAAATCGTCCCATTGCTAGTAGATGGGACAATAGGTCTTGCAGGTCAACATAATCCAAATTATTCAGAAAGAAGTACTGGCTGCAGTTCAAAGGTACAACTAAGGAGTGTGGCTTCAAAAAAGTTGTACTTAAAAACAGTATTTTTTGTGGCACGGTGTGCCAAATATAGAATATGATTTTTCTTTTACAAAATACAGCACAAATTGTGCTTTGCTGTCGAAACCATGTTAAACATGATTTCTGGTATCTTGCAAAAAGTTTGCTTTGGCTCTGTGATAGCAAAGCTTGTTGCTTTTGTTCCGCAGGGCAGTGTATAGTGTAGGTACCTTTATTCTAAAAATTTCAGTCATTATTGGTATTCTATTTTCAGTGAATATTAAAACCTTCAAGAAAAGTCTATAATTGAATTCCTTCGATGAGATACCTGTCGAGTCAGCGATTTGAAAGTTGGCATCATCATTATCTAAAAGATGAAACTGGGTACTAGCAGATCCAAGCATAGGATCTTTGTCACTTAGCATGTTCTTTAAAGAGTCTTCCAGTAAGTTGTGACCTGTTCCAAATTCATCACTGACTTCACTGTCCAAGTTCGGCCCTAGTAATAAGGTGTCATCCAACTGGTCACTGGGAATTAAATGGTTAAAGGTGTCAACTATATCCATGAATGCTGTCGCTTTTCTTTCAGTTCTGCAGAAATAAAAGAATATGCATTAAGCAAGTTTATTAAAAAGTAGCAAAGATGGTCCTACAAAACCCCTTTACAAGAAAGCACTCTTGTACTTAGTAATTGACAATGTCGACTTATTTTTAAACTGGTTCACTTTTCTTCTAGTTATTCAACACATTATAACGTGAAGGAAATTTCTAAACCCCCACACAGTTTCGTGTCAAAATCATTCACAAGGCTCAAGTGCAACCTGTCAAATTCTCTAGACGGTAAACTTACTGAGAAAAATGTAAGATGCAGCACAATGATGGATATGAGAAGAGAACACACTGTTGTAAAGGTCTGAAACGTTTGTGCTAACGGGCAGGTACTGCTTCCTCATGAATATGGATGTTATTTTGCCACAGTCGTGACTGCTTTCACAAAATTCACCACAAAACATTTTAAACTTCTACACTATGGGTGTTAGCACAGGAAATGTGGCACGAAGAGTACTGGTACTCAGGGATTAAGGAGCAAGAAGTTCAGACTGCAAAACACAAAATAAAGCACCAACTTCCAGTAACTTTGTATCACATTCTAAAATCTAACCACACTTACCGCCAGCTTTTATCAAGGAAAATACAAATCAACAAAGAGGACAAGCAGCAGCACGCAACTGTGACTTTTACTACATATTCCTAAATTTAAAAACTCCAAAACCTAAACATTTAAGAAACTGATATTTTGAGACTTGTAGCATTCCTGTAGCAAGTGGGCAATTCTGGAAGTAACAGACTAAGAAATTTAGAAAAATGAAAGGAAAATCACCATCTTAACCTATTTTTACTATTTGAAATGAGTGTTGTGGTTGTGGTAAGGGATTTTTAAATCAACAGATTTTCATCAGTTGCCATCCACTAATTATGACCTTATTGATGATGCACTGACCATCAATGACAGTCTGCTACCGAGGCACTTCCTCATGCCACAGGCTGCTTAGACAGGGCTAAACGTTTCTGCATTGAGGTTTCCTGGCAACAAAAGTGCAAGTGTGTTATGAAAAGCAGAACCAGTTCCACACAATAATACCTTGCACACTTGGAACACAGAGTGTACATGATCTTACTGGCCGATCAGATCCTAGACTGATCCTACTGGCCTCATAAAAACATATACTTCAATTCAACAAAGCGTCTTCACCTGATCTGCTGAATAACTGCAGAACAATGGCAGCCACTTGCCAGCTAGGTGAGTGCTATACTTCAGAGGTGGATGAAGTCCTACACTTACATGGAAAGTGGCGAGATAGCCACTGGGAGGAAATATACTATATACCTGGATATGAATTATTATTACAATGAGTTGCAGATAACCAGTATAGCTTGTGTGTTCCAGGCACAGCTAAAAGACTATCTCATCTTCATTTCAGCTCCTGTGTACTATCTGCAACTGTAGACCCTGGACATCCACACAACAGTGTCATACTTGTGTGTTTCTTTCCAGACACCACCTCCTGTCGTGCCATCCTCCTTACTTGGCCACTCATTGAATTCATTTCAGGATATTAATAATAGCAATAAATTAGGGGTCACCCCCCCCCCAAGTGCAAACATCATGCATGATACCCAGACTGCAGTGCAAAAGAGAAAGTGAATCAAAGATAAGAGCCCTCTATTGGTAGGATGGTACATTAAATCATGAAGCCCGTTTTTTCAGCTGCTTCTTACCCCCACTTCGTCATTTAAGAAAAGCTGAATCTTGATCATTCATCTCTATACATGAATTTAATACAGAGAACATCTCATAAAAAGTTTTAATCACATTTGATCTCTTGATCTAGAAAATAAGTTTCATTGGCAAGAGACTGGCCATTGACATTGTAATTAGATTTTCAAAGCCATTAATACACAGATGTCAAAAGCACTTTTTATAGTATTTGTTTACTAGGATAATCTCAATAGTATCAAGAGGCCTAATTAGCATTATCTTAGAGATTGTCTTTGAAGAAAAAATAGGAGATATCACAATTCGTCGTTTTAATCAAGAGCTGAAGAGGTTAGACAGATAAGGCTTTATTGATCCCATAGGGAAATTTATGAAATTTGATCAAATTTAATGAAAAGGTTAATTCATTTATACCACTTTCCTAAAACTGATTTTAGGAAAATAATACGCTTTTCTCTGTAGTGTCTTAGACTACACAGTGGTACCAAACAGTGCATCATAGGTGTAATTTTCAAAAATACCTCATCAGTTGACACTTATCCAGAATTGCCCAGTTGCACCAACTGAAGCAGAAACAGGGTTTCAAAATGTCAAACCACCTTAAAGCACAGAGCTTTCTTCAAAGAAAAAGAAATAAGCACCCTGTCCTACAAACAATAGGTTTTCACAAACCAGCAAGCACTGTTGAGAACCCAGAGAGAGCAGTTGTTCTGGAGGTAAAACAAGATGTAGTTTTTGTCCTAGATTACATCAAAGAGGAAGAAGCCTATGGAGTGGAGATGTCAACACACACTTTCCCTCTAAACAGCTGGAATAGTTTATCAGGTAAAATGATAGATCAGGACATAAGTGCAGGGTGACAATCAGGCCATAAACCCACAAACCTTACAGTGAATACTGCAGAATACAACCTGTTTGATAACCATTTATCATTAAAGAGAAAAAATGCTGATCATCAGTACAACCCCAGTGTTACGTGTTCTTGTTCAGTGTCTAGAATGAAGACAAAAGGGATCCTACTCTGTGTGAAGGACTGTCAGTGGGATATTAGCTTCCTAATGCTGGGCAGTTATAGTTCTGGAATTTTTCCGTTTGGATAATTTCATTATGCTGTTAGGTAGCCCACAATACTGAGAAAGCGTTCTTTTTCTACCACCTAATTTCCGTAAACAGTGTTGAAAGTACTATTGAAAGTTATTATAGCTTGAGGCTCTTGGTCAACACAAACAGCGCTTCCTTGCAGGTGAACGATGAAGGCACTGGCCCACGTGTCGTCCACTAGAGACAGGTCTTCAAATCTTGGGATATCTGGACCACGCCGTTAACAAATCGGTATATAACGTGTTCAGGAAGAAAAATATTGAGCTGATCGGTAAACTTCTTTTTCAACTGCTTTAAACTGGTTTTGTTTTTTTTTCCTTCTCATTGACGTGAATGCCAGTTGGTTTGCGAATCGTAGTGGATCATGAGTAAAAAAAATAGATATTTGATTAGAATACTCTGACGTGCATACTATCACAGAGAACTGTTTTTAATTACAAATGAGTTCGTAATTAAAAACTCATTTGTACTGAACTGCTCTGTATGACTCAGTTATGTCAAGACGTCAGATAAACTTTACCGGACGACAGAGATACAGCGACGGGATACTCGTCTGGCACATGCAACGAGTCCCTTTAAACTCGGCCGAAAAACAAAATGTTTTCCCGCGACTACGAAAGTAATAAACATTGCTCGTGATTTTTTTTTTAAAAAGTGTATTAGCCGTTTTGCACAGGCGCAGGCTTCAGTTTTAATCCCCCAGGAAACAGGCTGCAACTTCGGCAGGGTCGATCCCCCGAGCAGGCCTCAGAGCCCTGCCCGCATCAGCAGCGGCCCCGAGCGGAGCAGCAGGCTCCTCAGACTCGGCCTGCGGCTCACATCCACCGCGGCCTCGCCTCGCCTCACGGCGGGGGACGAGCCCGGGTCAAGTGCGAAAAGCGAGGGAGCCCCGAGGCCTACGCCTCCTACCCGAGCAGCGCTGCTCCTAGGCCCTCGCTCGCTCACAGCACACAGCGACGATCACGCCCCCTTCCCCTTGCCCACAGCCGCTCGCCCCGTCTCCCAACAACACGGAGAGCGCCATCGGCACCCGCTCTTTACCTTCTTTCCGCAGCGCCGAAGACTTTGACTTCTGGGCCTCCCGCTGTATTTAAAGGAGCCCCGCTCTCATAGCGACCCTGGGCAGCGGCAAGTCTTCCTCCGGCCGTCTCTCGCCCGGGCTGCAGCCATTCGCGTCCAGCAGCCGAGCCGTGGTCATGTGACCCGTGTTTACTGCGCTCGGCGCCCCCGCCGGCTGCGCGGGGAACTACAGCCCAGCGCGGAGTCCGCTCTGCTCCCCGGGCGGGCGGGGGGGGGGAGCCACGAAGTGTCCTTCGCTCCGAGCGCTTCCGCCTCGGTCGCAGTGGCTCCAGACCTGGTGAAGGATATGTACGCCGTCGCGCCCCTCAAATTACAATGCCTCATATGCGCTGATGTCCGCCCCTTCCCAGAATAGCTGTAAAATTGGTGGACGCTGCACTTTGGTGGTGGTGGAGGAGATTCCCCATTACCTGTAAAGCGCTTTGAGTGCTGTTCTGTTATAAAAGGATACATGGAGTTTAGCATTAGTAATACAATATGCATTCTTTTTTTATATATAAAAGTATCAGAAAGAAGGAATGCACTTCCTAGAAGAATTCCTCTTCAAAGTGAAACATGAAAAATGTGAATTTAATATTTCAAAAGTTCTAGGAGCTTCTAGGAGAAATTCAAAATTTCAGGAATTATTTTGGATAATGAAATGTTGCTTTTATTATTTATACTGTTATTGGTTTTAAGAGTTGGATTTTAAGTCACTCCATTTAAGTGATATTAGGAATTCTGCCTCGCTGTTAATATGAAGCACTAACACAAAGTACTGTATTATGGCTTCAGAAATACAAAACTCGAGTACCCATAGCAACTGTATATAAACTACATATGAGTCACATCTGAGTTCTTGGAAGTAGTTTCTTAATAATATAAAAGGCCCAAGAAGATCCTCTGAGACTGTCTAGGGGTTCCCAGGAAAAAAGGAGTCTAAAATCTGCCTTTATCCGCTAAAGGAAACAAGATTTAAGAGGTTTCATAGGCCTTTTAAATTCATTCTCTTCTTAAGATGTTAATGATTTAAAAGAGAAGGACCACCTGGATGAAGCCTTTTCCTTGGGTCTCAATAGCTGTAATGATTTAAAGTGACCTACAATATAGTGTAGCAGCAAGGCTTATTAATACATTAAAGAATTAATGTTGGCAAGGATTTTCAAAACGGCCTGATTCAAGCCTGAAGGAATGCAGAGGAATTGGGCCTCCTTTATAAGCAGCACATTCCAGACCTGTGACAGTACTCTTCATGATAGATGACCTACCGCAGGTATCTCTGCGTCTACAGATATATACAGAAACCATGACATCCCCACATGAGGGTAGTGTGGGTCCTAATGCTCCAGTATAGTGATGGGGACACTATAATGTAAAAAGGCACCGTACTTTGGATGAGACATAAAACCAAGGTCCTGACTCTCTGTGGTCATTAAAAATCCCAGGGCATTTCTCGAGAAAAGTAGGGGTGTTACTCCAATGCCCTGGCCAAATTTCCCATTGGTCTTTACCAATCATGGCCTCCTAATAATCCCCATCTCTGAACTGGCTTCATTACTCTGCTCTCCTCCCCACTGAGAGCTGGTGTGTTGGGAGCGTACTGGTGTACTATGGCTGCCATCACATCATCGAAATGGGGCTGCACACTGGTGGGAGTGGAGGGGAGTCCTCATGACCTGTAAAGAATTTTGAGTGGAGTGTCCAGAAAAGCGCCATATAAGTGTAAGAATGATTATTATTATAACATCTGGATGAACTGCAGGTCCTTACAATGAGAAACCAATGAGGAACTTGCAAGGTGGGGGAAGACACTACATCCGATGTGATCACAGCTGTGTTTTCCATGTTTAAAAGGTAATGCACATCCCAATTTTTTGCTCCACTCTCTCAGTTGAACCTTGGCAATCTGACAGGAAGCAATGTGACTGCAACCACTGTTGTCCAAGACGCCAGGCTGACAGCATTACGTACAGTAAGCAGAATTCTGCTCTAGTTTCTGTCTCTAAAAAGTCCTATAACTATTTGACTGGCCAGCCTTCCTCTAGTTTAATGAGACCTAAGATGGCTGGACTTTCATCAACACCCCTGAATATCCACATATTCAGAAGTAGCAGCTACAACTAGGATCAAACTGAGTTTCTCCCCACCCATCTCATTCAATTGGATTGCTGTCCAACGTTGAACACAAACTTCAGCTCAACATGAATGAGGAAGTGCTTCCTGTGAAACTGTCTGTCAGCGTGAAGTTTCTGCAGAATCCTGTCCCACTTTACCCCTACACCAACATCACCGCTGGTGGGATACTGAGGACAACGCTTTGCTCTGACACATCCAGTCGGATGTCTCACTTCCTGCGCAGGGATGTTCACATTCAGTGTTCATATTGTAGCTCTTGAGAGTTATCCCACATATATTTTGATTACATCTAATTCACATTTGTCATTATATGTCACTCATCTTCAAGTACTCAAATGTTGAAGAATTGCATGAGGCTGATTAAGCTCCAAGGCACACTATGGTAAATGTTGTAATCACTGTTTAAGTAAAATATTTGTATCTTTGTAACCCCCAAATGAATAATCAGCCTTTTCTAAATCCAGGAAGATTGTTTCATGAATACAATTAATCTTGACTGTTCAATAAATACATTTTGTTATTATGTCAATAACATTATATATTGTGCTCTTAGAATCCATGAGCGGAGATTGCTTATTATTATGTTGACTGATTCCTAATAATCATAAAATACTCGTGCAACTTACTGTTTTTAATGTGCCAGTAAATTCTTTTTTACAACTGACAGGAAAAGGGGAACTGTGCTACAGTAAATCAGGCAAGCAGTGATTTAAACCAGAACTTCTTGGCAGGTAAAAACAATGTTTTGTACGGTATATAATGCACTGAAGCAGGGACATCAATGACATCACCCAGCTCTGGAATTTAGACAGAGTAAAACTCTGTTAGAGGACACAGTCTTGTACTGCAGCAGAATTCTCTGTTAATAATACTAACTAGCAACTGCCTAATACTGGTAGGGGCAGAATAGTACATGGTGGCATGTACAATCCTTTTGTGGTGAAGGAACCAGCGTTTAGCTGTGGCAGAGTGGCTGTTTATGGAGTGATACCATGTGTGCTTGCAGCCCACAAGCAACAAAATTGAATCTCGGGAGGGGGAGGGAGAGCCGCACACCCAACAATAACATGACTTGAAGTGATCAAAATATGACCATCTCTATACTCACACAGCATAATGCCTCACTTGTCAATGTAGAATTTGAATATCTCCAGACCATTTCCTCCGGTTAAAAAACTAGAACAGTTTCTGTGTATCAGGCCCAGAAACTAACAGAAAACATTTCAATCCAAGACACTGTATAAAATGATAAATTTAGTACCCTCAAATGGCAGCACTACCAACAGAGTTCGTGGTGGATCTTTTGATCTGCTAGTCGTCTTAATGTTGTCTCCTGAGGGTGTATTAGTTAATCCTATATGGATCGTGACATAGCTATTTAATGTTCTATACCTTTCAGCTAATACGGGCCAGTAACCAGGGCTAAACACAAATAACCCACACAAGCCACCTACTAAGTTACTCCACTGTGTACAGAGGGTGGAGGTCTGTGAGCGTATTTAGAGTGTTCTCTGCAATTAACCACCAGCCAGAAGTCTGTGGCTAAGCCAGACTTGAACAAGGGTGATCTTATGACTTATAGTGGCCTAGGGACAGATAATTAGTTTTGACAATAACCTCATATACTGAAATTCCTCCCTTGCGAGTTTGAGGTACAATGAGGCGGAGACCTTTGTGAAAGATATCCAGACAAGGTAGAGGAAAATAGTAACAGGAGAGAAGCAACTGGTCAAGGAAAACCTGGTTAATATATCAGAAATAGTTGGTCATTACCTTCTCATCCAGAGCTGAAGACAGACACCAGGAGAGTTCCAATTCCCTGCCGACAAAGCACCAGCAATTTTTTCTTAGAGGATGGAAACCTAAAAGATATTTCTGAGCACTGAAGAGGCCAGAATTACATTTACATAGAAATGACTTTAGTATCTGGAAAAAGATTTCCATTTAGTACCTGCCTGGCAGAACTTGTAACTCATCTCTTAGAAGAATTATCTAGTTTAGAGACATTGTTCACTATTTGGCATCGGTTTTACAGAGAAGACTGTCCCATGGAGGGTGTCTTGTTGTATAAAACTGACATTAACAAAACCCGCTTAGTTTAATCAATCATAGTTGGTTTCCGTTGGAGGTTATCAAAGGTCTGTTGGTTTGCAGTAAGGTTGGTCAGTCTGCAAGAGGACAAATGAGGGGAGCTTTCAGCTGTAGCAGGCCTGTGACTTAGGGGCTGGTAGTCTTTGTAGGTAGTGTCTAAATATTCGTTTACTTAAGCATCATAAGTGTTTTTCCTGATCGGTCCACCATGTCCCTGTGCCAGGGAAACAAACCACATGATCCCTAGTGCGGGGGGAATTTCTCTTGTATTTTAATTTGGTGTCAGACTTTTACCACCTTACATTCTTACACCCATTTTATTCCATTATCCAAATATTTTCACAATGACTTGAAAAAGCATCCCCAGACAGGATAGAAGCTTTGTCACAAGAATAAGCATCACACTTCACAAACATTCAAACAGAAGAATAATTGTATTTTCAGTGTTTATTTAGATGTACAAGCTTTCTCACAAGCTGGTGAACACTGGCAATTTACTTCTCCCACAGTACTATACCACACGTTCCCATTTACAGTATAAATAGTTGATCTAACATTAATACACATCACCATTTCATCAAATACATAAATTATCAAGTATCCAAGTATTACATTATGCAGATCAAATAAAAAGGCATACAAAATATTGTAGACATTGGAAGCCTACAGTTTGAAGCCAAAACTGAAGAAATCACATTTTAGACAAAGCAGTAGTTGGTAAACAAAGTCTTGATACATACATTAAAAGAAAATTACAAGGTTTTGAGAAGTTCATTATACAATAAGAATCTTTAGCTACAATAACAAAGCATGTATTAAAAAATATTTACTGAAGGGCATACTTCTAATGTACTTTCTGCACAAGACAAAGGCAACATTTTTTGCTGTTTTTCCACATAGAAATATTAAATAGCCCCTCCCAGATATATGCTTCCAGCCCTACCAAACTGCACTGAAGAGCACGCTGTTTCTTTCTAAGAGTAAGGCTTTTAAATATGAGCAGTTGAAGGAAAGCATGTGCTTCTACAGTCTAAAGAGAATGGTACAGCTTTTTGTGTGGCAATCTTGGATTGTAAAAGGTCACCAGTTTGCAGGATGAAAACAGAAGGTTGTCTTTTATTGAAAAGTTAACAGAAGGAAAAGTGACAAATTGTGCAAAAATAGCCCTCCCTAAAATGTTGAAATGATAAGGTGTAAACAAGTGTATACAGTGAGAAGCCAGTCTTTCAGATTATATCCCCATTGGGCTGATGATTCCTCTCATGATTAGATCAAGTGCAATGTGTCAAGCTAGTCCACACCCTTCAATCTTCTAATGGCAACTTAAAATACTAATTCTGTAAATTTGGCACCTAATGCCCCTCTATCCTTAAAATACTTCGAAAGCAATGTAAAACAAGTACAACATCTGTCAAGGTTAGATTTTTAAGTGCAGATAAACTTCCTTCGAAATAAAAAGTTACCTTTAGACCAAAAAGTGGGCGTTCCTACACTGAATTTCTGCAAGGCCTTGCCTCCCACGGAAGCACCTGTAAACAGATGGCGAATAACGCAAAAAAGTAATCAACTGCGTGCTGGGTGGGGCCCCTTCAGTAACCTCCACACCGCTTCAGGAGGGGCAAGCAGCTCATCGCTGGCGCCTCACTCTGGGTATCAGAAAAGACGTCGCCATGAACCCTGACAATGGTACTGCACTGTGCTGAAAGCCAACTTGCTTGAGCTACTCAGTCACAAAGCCCAGCTCTCTAGCATTAAAAACATGAAGCGAGGGGTTAAATATTCTTCATCTGCAAGACAGTCAAACTAAGTTCACAACATCAAACAAGGATGCTTTTGTGCCCCCTTGGTTCCCAGGTGTGGAATTGTTTGAGTGATGCTTTTAGCCTAAACTAAAGTTTGTCGTCACACAAGCTCTTTAGAGACAAAAATGTACCGTTTTTAAGGAGTCTATATAAAGACACCTGTTTCTACTGACTGGAAAGGTGGAGACAGCGAGAGTCCCAGTTATGGAATAGAGAAAAGAACAGTTACCGTGCAACAGAAGGGATCTGTGTAGAAGTATAGTTAAAGGTTAAGTCATTACAACCGTGATAAAGGAATCACATTATATGGTGAAATCAAACATCATTAATAGCCCAATTTAAGCTATTTTGTTTTCCATATATTTTACATTAGCAAAGCACTTAAACTTTAGGTGCAAAACCTCAGTTTGTTTTAAGAAATCAGCTCTAGTGACAGTGATGTCTCTTATTGAGAAGCCCAGCTCTGTTTTGTATATAACACTAAGGTTTTGCTGTGTAAAGAGCAATAGAGATTGATTATTTCATAATTGTATCCTATCAATAAAGGTATAGCAAACAGTCATATTTAACCATTTATTTAACAAGGTAAGCCAATTAAGAAATTCTGACAACTGACAACCTGGAAACCTGTTTACAGAGCAGAGTATTTGCTGGAGCAAATGGAGTGAAGCACATGACTAAAGAGTACAATAGCTGTCCCATAAACCCAAACCAAAGCTGCTGCCTGCTGCATCTCTCCAACACATGGCCACGGTGCATCCACAACATACCAATACTCCATACCAGTGTCAATTCATTCATCTTCACAGAGCACGGATTTCAACCACACTGTCAGTCTTCCAATTCTATCACCACAACTCAGCTCCACTGAAAGAGGGTATTTTAAATTCTTTACTTCTGATTTTACTAAATGTAAGCTTGGAGCTGTGGTGGGGAAAAAAAAAAAGAGAAAAAATAACCATATTTACAACTATTGTTGCTTTTGTTAGCAAGATATTCTCAGGTATACCCCAAATGATGACTTATATTACCGTGTGTCAGAATTGCAATTTGAACACTACAAAATAAATCTTTAAGACTAATATTTTGGCTGCATCTGTTAACTAGACTGTTAATCTGGGTTCTCAGAATTGCTTCAGATTCATGTTGGCCACTAGATTTTAATGCCGGAAAACAGGGCTTAGTATCTGCAACAAGGCGGTGTTTGCTATTTATATCTTTTACAATATATCTAGCATTGCAGGAGATATCACTGGAAGAAACGACAGCGTTCATTTGGTATTGAAGTCCTACGGTCGCTTCCGGGATCCGAACGAACGCAAGAGCCGCCTCCTGCGCTGCCCGTCCTACTGGATGCAGCAGTTGTTCCGGTGGCCGTTGGAGTCCTTGAAGCGCAGGCGCATCTTCGGGCGGTACTTCTCCAGGTAGAGCAGCTGCTTGCTGTTGAAGGCTCCTCGGCGCTTCCTGGTGTGCGACGGGGGAAACCGTTAGCGAGACGCCTCGCGGAAAAACACTTTTTTCTTTTGGTGTGAAAAGTTGTAAAGTTAACAGATTGATGTCGTCGTTTGAGTTCAAGCGGTGCTTCACGCGAGCCTTTTCTCTTTGCTTAATTCTGCAATTATTGATCCAATCACTGAAAGTCCCGAAAAACCCTTATTTAAAGCAGTAAAAGAAACATCAAAAAATGAACACAGAATGTTAAATAGTTCAGCTTTTAAAGCTTTACAACCACATATATACTTTCACAACATGATTAAGATGAAGGAATCAGTGCAATTTCATGAGAAATTGGAAATCCTGCTTTTCTCTACAGTCCCTTCTACTTTCTAATGAAGATGTAGAATAGTCCTCCAAAATCTGTCCATCCTGAAAATAAACCCTAGCTGGATAAGCGCAAATAAGACCTTTCAAATTGGTACTTACTGTCTTATAAACTGCACTGCATCTTCATACTTCATTCCACACTCAATCATAGCAAGGGCAACCAGGACTGGAGCTCTGGAAAGCAATTTTGGACAGAAATTTTACTTCAAAGTCATTTCATTGACCAAATTATAATGCAAAATGCATGCAACATATTGATTAAATGTACATACTCCTCCCCTTAATTCAAATTGGCTAAGACTTGATATTTCTTCAGTATTGCACTGTTTCACACATATGCAACAACATTTACCAAAGTGCTGTATATTTTTAAGATTTTAAACCTGATTTGTTGACTCTCAAATTATATGTTGCCAACATATAAAAATACTGTAAAATAAAGACATGTAAATGATACCTCTACCGTTTACCAAACTGTTTTTAGAACCAATAAAAACAATAGCTAGAATAAACTTTCCAAAGGAAGAATCATCTTAGAACAGGTCGTTTGTTTTGCCAATTGAGATGTTAAAAGAGTGGATGGAAGCTTACTAACAAAAGAAATGTTACTTCATATTGGCTGCTCTTCAAAGAGCAACACAATGAAGACAAAACACACCTGCCAAGTCCTGCTACACAATGGACAGCAATGCAACAGCCAGGCTCCTCACGGAATTTAGCCCTCAGGAGGTTCAGCCAGTCGTCGACAATCTGGTTGGAAGGTGGGGCTCCATCATCAAACGGCCAATCCTGTAGAAAACATTCAGAGCAGAAAAGCGTGAAATTCTAACAATTCCTCGCATTTATAAAGAGCTTTTCATCCCTAAGGATTCTAAAGTGCTTCTCATCCATGAGGGGACATGTTCCATCGACCTTTGAAGTACGGTTCCCACCTGGTTGTCACAGAGCAGCCACTATGGGCCAACAGTCCCACCACACAGGAGATTAGGCAAAGAAGTGAGGCAAAAACTCTCAAACTCTAGGTAAACTCGGCTAGACTGAGAACATTTCAGCCAGTACAAGGCTGCAGAGATCAGTGATGGAAGTGATCGCACCCCCGTCAACTAATCCTGCCATAACCTTGACAGCACTCAGTCGATTGTGCACCACAGTGCGCTGTGAAGAAACTCCTGCTGGCAGTCAGCTAGTGACATCACCCACAGGCTTGAACCCACAATTCTAGAGCCCCACCTGCACACAGGTAAATGAGTTCAACAGCTGGGCCATGGAATGTCATGGGATCTTTAAATGACAGAGTAAAAAGAAACCTTGGCTTAACACCTCATCAGAAGATGGCGCCTCCTTCAGCTCTCCTAACGTGTTCCTGGTCACAACTTTTCGGTGAGGAAAGAAGAGCACCTCTGATTTTCCACCAACACCACTTCAAGACCAACTTGATTTTCCTTAGTTTCTCAGACAGTACTGACCAGGTTCAGCTTGGCTTAGCTTCCAATGTCTGATGAGAACAGGCTAGAATTTCAGCCAGATGAACCTTAATGCTCAGATACTGCATTTTATCTAAATATAAAGTTATTCTAACAGGATTATTGAAACAGTACAAAATACAGAGAACCAAAATAATTGACTTAAAAAGCAGCTGTTGCAGTTACATTGAACTTGATTATATTTTTTTTGCATAGAAACTTGACAGTGTTGAGGAAAAAGAAAATGTCAAGTCTAATCTAACAAACCAGCTATCCCTCTCCCAACATTCATCACCACTCTGATATTTCCATTCATTTTACCAAATGAAATAAAGCACAAATGGATTAATTGTTGCATTGATCTAATTCAGATCCACCACTTATCTTTTTAACCTGAACTCATGGATTCCAAGTGGGAAAATGGAACCGGGTATTCCCAATAAATGAACTTGCTTAGCACTTACCAAAACCTGAATGCCTTCCTTTTCCACCAGAGATGTATCATAGGTAGCTTCACAAACTCTCACCACCGTGGTAACACCATATTTTTTCAGTTCCTTTAATACAAAGCAACAAGTCAAAATCACATTCAAGTCAAAACTAATTTTTAATACCATTTACATCCCAAAGCACATATAGAAGTGGAACCTACTTCCATCTGGTACTGAAGCAGAGGCGACTTTAAGGACACACTATGTGACACCAGCCAAACAGCAGATCAGGTGGAGAAAGGAGAAACTGCTTTACCAGCTGAATTAAGGGGGAATTTTAAGAAAGTGTTGGAAAAAAAGAGTGGAATTTAACCAGTGGGGTTTTATGAAAAGGTCCATGGAATCTTTAATGACCAAGTACTGAAGAGCTACAGATTAGTGTCCTGGTTATCATACAGGGGCACTGGTTTCGATATTCTAGTCCAGGTGGAAGTGTGCCACTGCAGGTCAACACTAACACCCTTTGCAGCAGAAGCAACATGCCCTTTGCTTTTCCTTAAAGGTCTCCCATCCCAGTACTGCCCAGGACCAACCTTACTTAGCTTCTAACTCAATGGAATCAGGCAATAAGCGATCCCAATGCTGAAGTTAGTTTGAAGGTTGGACATTTCCACTCTACAACGCTACATTATATAAAAAAATAAGATGGAAACAACCATTTATTTTTTCCTATCCAAGGTTAAATAAACTAAATTGGGAAACTGATTATCAAAACTTAAAAAGATCCATCAAATGAAAAGAGCAAACAAGCGTTTGAAAGGTCCGTTGCATAATTAAATGAGTAAACTTTAATTAAAGGTTCGAGTGACCTTGGTGTGTTTTTTCAGTTTTGAACAGCTTTTTTTTTACAATTTAGAAGGTCAACTGATTAATTAAGCAAACATTCCAGCAAGCCCCGTATTCAAAGTTATAAATTGTACCATATCTATTTAATGTAATATATTTAAGGAAGAAGGGGATTAAGTATAGTGTTTATAATGTTTTAGGTGAGGCAATACTGTCAGGAAATGATCACAAATTACTGACAGCCAAGACAGATTGAAATTGGCTGCTGTCATCCCTCCCAAAATTGTTACAAACGTCATTAAAAAACTGAATTCAATCTATACATGGGAAAAAGGATCACTGGTTTATATCATGGAGAGTAAAGCTACAGTTCTACTTTCTATAAATCACGGGTGTCACAAATATTTTTTTGACGGTGTGCAGAACTCACCTCTATAAACTTGTTCAGGGTGGCATTAGTGGGGTTGTGGGTGATGAGGAATCTCATGTTCTTGTACGTGATTTCCACAGGGGCAGGGCGATTCATTCGGGCCATTGTTAAAAAAGGTTTTGTACAAATTTAATAAAGAACAACAATAATAACAAAAAATGCTTAAAAATATCCAATACAAATTGACGTGGATATATGGGGAAAAAAGACTTTTTTTCTTTCACTGTACTCCACTGGAAATTCTCTGCTCTGCAAAGATGAGGTCTAGGAAAATAAGCTGGGGGTAGGTGGCTGGTAATGGACCACTAAATAAAAAGCAGCAGATCTTCTTGATTCCAGTAATACTGAAGCCAACAAAGAAGGCAGTGCACCAAAGGTTACCCCATCCAGGTTCGAGCTCCTCTGTTAAGACAAGTGCTCTGCCAGAACTATTCAATGCTTCTTATCCAGGTTATCAGCGCCGCCTCAGCTCCTAAGGGGGTTTCTTTGTGGAGTAGTAATGAATTTCTAGAGTTCACTTGTCTGCATAGACTTCGTGCTGTGCCTGGCAGTAATCTCCACTGCCCTTCAGAAACTCCATAAATGTGTGACCAAGAACACCACAGAACTGCTGCAAGAGAAACCACAACAGAAAAGGCGTTAACAAGTGTTCACAAGGACCCAGGCCGACCCCACTGTTAAACAGTTTCTAAAGATTATATGTTGAATGTGAGATTTATCCTGACTGAACTGTTGCAAATACATATTAAAAAGCTGGAACTCCTTTGATTGTTGTTTTTTAAATAATTTTTGAAGGCAGAAAACTGCTGAATTGCAAGTAACAAATCATAATCTACACCTGTGGCTATAAAAGCCAAGTCTTCAGCTTTGCTTTATTGTGCTTTTCTCAATATGCTGCGTCATTAAATGTCCCAGTTGCATACTAATAAACCTTCAACAAAATTAACACTTAAAAAGTACTTGAATCACACAACCATTATTCGTATGCACTATTTTATAGACCATTTGGTGTTTTCTGCAAGTACGCAAACTGAAGTATGGCTAACCTCCAACAGGTGAACAAGACGGAAGAAAATGAAGATAAATACTTAAATATCTAAACAAATTAAGATCTATTCAGGATGATGGGGGAAGCGTGGAAGTAAAGCATGTATTCTTCAGCCATGATTGTCTAAAAGAATCTTTTTAGTTTCAGACATAAAATGGAATTGTATCAAGAATAGTATGTGCATAGTTTACCTTAAAACAACTTGTTTTTACCATTTTGCACAAAGTCATTTGATGGAGTTTTATGGTATCGTATGTTTCCTAAAAGAATTTGTAAAGCGTACAGGATCTTTACCATGACAAACCAAGTACCAACAGTTAAGTCATATCTACTTTAAAAACCTCTGTTCAAGTCCTAACCTCTTTCAGTCACTGCTTAGCAATACTTATTGCAAAGGCACCACAGAATCAGAGACCAGAATATGCCAGTGATTAGCTGGACTGTTAATACATTTCTCGTGAGCGCTTAACCTCCTGGCTGTGCATCACATTGAAGAGTTCCTGTGAATACACCCGAAACACATAGAAACCGTTTCAGACTACAGTGCCCCACGCCTCAACAACTGATGTGAAAGATCTGAAATGTGGCTGTACATATTTCTAGGACTGATAATTACTACGTCACTTGTAAAAGAAAAATATCTAAGAGAACGAGCACATAGCCCGAGAGAGGAGCACTATATAAAAACTTTTGAGAGAGATATCTGCCTTGTTATATCTGGGCTATGCTTCCTAGTCACATTTACTCCACTTCCTCAAAACACTATCATGCTACATTTAAGATTAACCTATGCTGTTGGGAAAGAGAAAATAATGCACACCATTAAAAAAAGTTATATTAGTTATGGGCAAGGTTTGAAGTATCAGTCAGCCACCTCTGTGCTGTGAATAACACTTTTGTCCAATTAAATTCAGGGGAAACAGGGTGCAGGTAAGACTTCTGCATTCAAATCAAAAGGGACTTTACACAACGAATCTATCAGATTAGCATCAATGAGTCATAGTCATGAGACAGCAAAACATTTTTCTACACTCGACATAAGGCTCATTTTTATATGAATCAGGCCTTGAGCGGCGACGCCAATATCATGTGATTACATCTGTTGGCAGCTGAAAGAAAAAATGGTTTAAGAGTCAAGATGACTTCATGGCATCCACCTGTAGTGGCACACGTGACGCTGCGCACCTCACTGGACCAGGCCGCCCGCTCAGGGAGCAACATGTCCCAACTTGCGCGGATTTCACCACAAGAGCTGCTCTCTCTCTCTGCTGACACCGGTTAGTTATAGTCGTAAAAACGGAAAGGGTCACTTCAGGATTTTTTTTTTAACCGTGCGTTCCTTATTTAAAGCCAAGACTTTAAATATTTAATATTTGATAAATCTAAACATAATTTTTAAAAATCTACACCCTCATCGTGGAAACAAACGTTACTTTGACAATGCAACGCTAATAAAATGTTTAGAATTGGCAGAAATTTACCTCCACGGAAACTAGACATTCCCTTTCCTATAAGCTACTAACAGGAAGCTTAAATCAGAGGGGAGCCCTAATTATTTACCGCACTAGCAGTTTCGACCACGTTCCTGTAAGGCCATTTTGTAAGCAGGTTCCTGCTTGAACCCCCCCGCTCCGCCTCCTCGCTGTAGCTACACTGCGAAACGCAACGTATCCCGAAGCATCACTTGATGTACAATTTAGTTACTGTGTAGCATAACCCACTGGTAATAATTTCCTTCTCTGGGCCAAGTCAAGGCGTCCGCCGTGGCTCAAATGCCTGCTTACAGACAGAGGCTGCTGGCCCCCGCGGTACCGGGCACCGGCGCCGATGATAAACCGGAGAGCCAGGGCAAACCCGTGCCCTACTTCTGAGACCGAACTGGATTAAACAGGCTTCCAGTCGGGAGCCGCGCAGGTCCGCCACCATGTTCCCGACCGTGTTTCCCTTAGTGTTCTATGTCACAGTTTTTATTTTCCTGATGTTACTCGTACACACGCCGATTATGTTTTTTTAACCCAAACCCCCCCCCCCCCCCCCCACACACACACACAAAATACACGAGGGTGAGAAGAGAGGGTAATCAATGAACCGATTGCACCGGGCGGGTATACCACCACATACCTGCTGTAAAAGGGGGAAAATGGCTATTTTCTAATGTCTGGAATCAGAAAAAAATAAAGACGTGTTTCGTGAGGTTAAACCAGATATGTACAGAACTGAAGCACTTAGGTCTAAACATAAACCCGACACATCGGGAGGGAGCGGGCGAATGCAGCTCTTTGTGTAGCCTATAATTTCTGCCTCTGTCGTTTGAGGCCTAATCACTTGACTGCGATAAAGACGCGTCTTGAAAACGGAATCGTCTTTATAAATCGTCATGTGCATAATAAACAGCACCCCGCCTATGTTGCATACGACATATGCAACACAGTTACTGGAGCATTTGCTAAATTAAACTGTTTACCATGAGAAATTGCCCTAGGAACCCGTTCCCAAGCATGCAGTAGGCGGTCTTGCCCAGGCGTGCCTTCACGATCCGCGCCGGCATTCATTTAACAACCAGCGCAAGAAACCAGTATTAAATTCGCAGCCACGCACTCATACATTGACAGCGATAAGTAAATTATAAAAAACGTGTGACATGTAACCGACAGAATTTACCCTCCCCCCCCCCCCCCGCAAGAAAGACACGCTGGCGAATAATGGCAAGTTAGAAAAGAGGCCACCATGTAGCCAAATTGTATCCAAGTGTAGGATAAGGACTAGAAAAAAAACAAGATATCTTTTATAAAAAAAGAGGGATACTTACAGGGATATGCTTACTCATTGAAGATTGTAGCTTAATCATAAAGCCGGTCCCTAGGAAGAAGAGAAAAGGGTATAATGGTTTTGTACCATACAGCTACCGTCTCTGACTGCGTCGGCGTCTGCTCCGCTGCTGTCAGTGCTGGGCAGGCAATGATCTCGCCTCTTGTCTCCACCCCGCCCCCGCCGAAGACAGCGCAGCTCCGGACTCTGCGTCACACGCCTCGCCGTTCCTCTCCAGAGCCCCGACATTGCTGCTGCGCTCAGTGGCTAGGGCAGGATGAACTTACGCAAACAGTACATCCAATTAGTCCTGCCATTGCCAGATTCACTGGTGGGTGTTAGAGCTCTCCTCCGTAATGGGGTGTAATCATACAGTTCTATCCCATAGGGACAACAATCGGAAAATATCCTTTTTTTTCCTGGGCTTATTGGAATGAGTTTTGGAGATAGCATGTTATGATAGAGCTGTCTTACCAAGGGATAGCCTGCTGTTAAGGTAATGTAGGTACAGAATTTTGCACATATTGTGATTCGATTAAATCACTTTCTTAAGCTTGTCACGAACCCAAGTTTCAAACAGCGCTCCTAGACGTCAAGACATCAAACATCCCCTCAAAAAATTATATATAGAATCGTTAGTATAATCCTTTACATTATATTTTTCTGTAATATACAGAATATATGATTCTTTAAATATTTCCACAAATAAATATTTGTATTGCTTCTCATAGTTCTGCTTATTTCAGTATTTTCAGTTTCCTTTAACACACTCACTTCTTGGCATTGCTCTGTCACTTTTTTGAAGTGGCTTCGGAAATAAGCAGGAGAGTTCACCAATATTGCCCGTCCACCTTGTGAGGCTGTAAATGTTAATACTATTTATAAACTTTACCAATGAAGAATCGTGTCTTGTGGTTTCTGCTGCAACATTTTTTAAAATCAAAATCTGAATCATTTTCCTATGTTTAGGAATCCTTAAAATATTGTATGAAGTACTCAAGAAATCATTTGATTTCCAGTTCACATCACAGGCAGTTTTAAGTTCCACAAGGTATTGTAAATGTCTGTGTCTTATGGGCTAGGTATGTCATGCAAACTGCCCAGCCTTGTTGTTAGAGCAGATAAGCTGGGATCTTTCAAGAAATGGCTGCATGATCATGGGAAAATGGGGGAAAATGAGGGTCAGGGAAGGATATGGAAACAGAATGAGGGCAGATATAAGGCTTATAACTGCAAGTTCAAGTGGTCACAAATGCTTAAAAATTAGGTATATCAACAGCAAAGAAGACAGGACACGTAAGGTTCTGACGTTCTTCATTCTTAAATTGTTTGACCTGAAATGACAAGATTGTGACTTGGTAGCAAATCCTCTATTCATGTGGTGGGTTTATAATGCACTCTGTAAAGTTTCTTAATTCAATTCGCGGGGATCTGCAGTTTATTTTTATGTCTACATATCTGCCTTGTAAGAAATCATCTTCTGGATTGAGAAGATCCTAAGAAGAAGCAGACGTTTCTATGAATTATGGAATATATTAATAATAAGGGGGAAATCTCTGGCCTCAGTTACTTATCTTGAGTCTTGAGTAAATAGATGCAAAGCAGAATTATGACCCTCTTTGCTTTCTCATTGGGCTTTCTGAGGTTGTGTGTTGTCTGTTCATCTGATTAGAATGGCACATCTCATTTTTGTGACAGGTGGGAAAAGCCTTGACTAGTTCTAAAGAAAGGTTAATACTGTTTTTAGATGTCAAGTGTTTTCTGGCTCCTGGATAATCTAGAAAAAATTAAATCTGTAAACAAGCTGGTTGCTGAGTCATCACACCCACCACCATCAATATATGTTTTGTGCAATATATGCCAGGGACCTGTGCAATACATTTATATTTATATCTATATTTTCATCTATATTTATATTCATATGTGTGATACGATTTTTCTGTGTACTGTTCTGTTCTAGTTTGTTCTTGTGTGTCCGGACTGTGAGTAACTCTTGTATTGTATTGTATTGTATGTATTGTACTATTATTATATAATTTGTTACACTGTGGCTGTGTTGTGTGTGTTAAGCTGCTATTGCACTGCAATTTCCCTCACGGGATCAATAAAGTATCTATCTATCTACCATCGGTGTCTTTTCAGGAATGTTGCCAGAGAGCTGAGCTCAAGCATCAAATTAACTTCCTCTCAGTGTTAAACCTGAGTCTCTGTGGTGACCATGATTAGGGTACTGTGTGTTTCCACAGACAGAACATGTTGAGAATAGCCAACTGAAGAGTTGTGTCTATTTCTGCTCCAGACACTTCACTGTGTTTTGCATGATCTGGGTGGTAGTTATATAGTTGTGTATAACTCTGGCCTCTACATTTTATTGATATGTTTTTATTGAAGCTGCATACAGCATCTGATACTGTCAGTCCCCACATCCCTTACATGAAGTTCACAGCTCCCTTTCTCTGACATACAGGTAATCCAGCATCCCCAAACAAAGGAGAGTCACGGGGACACTCCTCCATGCAGTTTTTTCCAAAGTTTCTAAAGCTAGTTGTTTTTCATCTGATTGTGTTTTTTTTCCAGGATTTAGGAAGCTTATTAACATAATCCTGGTAAAAAAAACAGTTGTTTTCTGGTCTGCATTTATTAAATGTTTTTTTTTTCCTCTTCCTAGTCTGCTAACCAGTTTAGTGCTGTCCAGACCACTGAAATGTGCCTGTCCTGTAAATATTAACGATCATTCAGGTTGAGCATTTCTTTATACAAAACAACTTTGAACACAAAGGGGGAAAGACTGTTTTTTCTTTGTAAATCCTAGGAATCCTTTGCCATATCGATGATCTTCTAGTTCTGATTGCCATTTCCATAGTTTTACATGTAATATGAGGAATTATATGAATAGCCATCCATTTTCTAACCAGTTCAGGGCAGCCTGGCAAGCAGTAGGTGCAAGGCAGGGTATACTCCGGATGGGATGCCAGCCATTGCAGTGCTAACACAGACATACACATGCACACACTCTCACAGCAGGGCCAACTTATACCAATTTATACCAGGGCCACTGAAACCATTTACCCTACCAGTATGTATTTGGACTGTAGGAGGAAGCTGGAGTACCCGGAGGAAACCCATGTGCACACAGGGAGAACATGCAAACTCCACATAGATACCCCCCAGGTCCAGAACTGAACACAGGGCCCCAGTGCTTCAAGGCAGCAGTGTTCACCTCTGTGCCACTGTGCCACCCCTGAATTATACAAGCATGTGTATAATTACGTCATTCAGGTTTTTCATCCTGACAATGAATGTGTGCGACATTAGCAATATGTCTTGAGTGTCTCTTGTTTCCGTGAGTACTATCATGCCACTGTGATTAGCTCATCTTAATTGCGACTTGAACCAGTAAGACTTTACCTCTCTTATTCTAATACAATTTCATAAAGCATTTTAATATAGACCTTTGTTTTTTTATCAGCCTGAGGCATCTTGTTGATTTCTTCATGGTAAACACAAGTGAAATATTCAATTTCATATATTAATCGTCCCCCTTTCATTGTCTAAAAGTTTCTCATTATGACCTCTGAGATAATACTCTACTGTTCTTTGGCTGTTCTAATACTGAAAACACTTTAGCTGATTATTTTAGTCTCCACTTCAATATTCTTTTTTTATCTCTTTCCTAACCTTTCTAGTACATATTTTAACCCATGTTTTTTAATCCATTGTGTACATACATTGTATTTATTTCAGTTAAGCTTGTTTTACTGGAATTTGTTTTATGTGGTTATTTCTCCTTGTGTTTTTCTTAGTTACTGCTTTCTTGATATAGATTTACCTGAACACATTCTGTGCTTCAAGAAAAATATCCAGTTTCTGCCGGTTCACTACTGTGTCCATATCTGCCTTATCCTACTTTTTTTTAATTCTTCCACTGTCTTCTCACCTAAAATCATGAATGTTTGTTGTGGACTCTACCTATCACAGATCCACAATTGTTCTGTCAGCTCTGTTTGTCTTGTCCTGGTTGCATGAGCAAACTGATTAAGGAAAGAATTGTTAGCCATGTCTACCACTTCATTTCTAGTTGTTGACATCCGTGATGGTTTTTTTCCCCGGTCTATCTGAGGAAAGCTACAATCTCTCATGATAACCACTTAATTTCCCCACAGATATTCCTGATTTCATCATCTAAGACTACAGTATAATTTACATCTGAATGTGGTGGTCTATAGTGTTTTTTATTTTTTCCTTAAATCTGCCCTCTACAGATCCTGAGACTCTTCAATCATCCTGGCAAAGAATTATGTTTATAGCATGGTACTAAACCTTCATGTCTTATATCCTTCCTTTCCCTCCAAAACACTGCATAGTGTATACCTTCTATTGCTGTATTCTTTACCCTCAATCTCTGTTAGTCATGCTTTTGTGACTATTACCTCTACTGTTTAATGTTATAAATGTTAACACCTTTTTGTTTTGTTGAATCATGTCACCATCTTTCTGTCATTCACATGAGTCATTCAGACTGCGTGTCTGAAATTCATGGCAGTGGATCAAAAATGTTTTTTTTTCAGTCTAAGCATCACATGCATGGAATACTGCATAAGAATTTTGATTGTGTTTTTTAGAAATATTTTTCATGGACACTTTATCATCACACTAGGCTTTTGAAGATGTAGCATTGAGCATGCTACAGAAATTTAGAATTATGAGAAACTGAATTCAAAGAGTTGTAAGCATATTACCAATCCATGCATCAGTCTTAACAACTACTGAAAAAGAACATTAATGTAATCTTTTACTCAAGTATGCTGCAAGAAAATGAAGAAAATATATGGTTCTGCTTTCTAGTGTAGTGAAACTGGAGCTAATATTCTTATATCACACAATTCAGTGAAATAAAATAGTGGTTAGGGGTTCTAGATGTTGTAACTAGAATGTTATGGGCCCAAATCTTGGGTAAACTTGAGCTAAGTATTAAATTCACATTGCAGCAGAATGCTCTGCTGTATAAATTATAAATTACTGTTTGGGTTGGCGTTGTAAGTGAGAGTTTATTCTCAATTGATTTAACCAGATAAATAAAGGGCTGCTGTTATATTTCATTGTGAGTTCAGCTTGCTCTTAAAACACCATAAGCCTGAAGGGTGTTCAGTACATCCAGAATTTTTCAAATTCAAGACTTGCATTTGATGAAATTAAGCTTTTTATGTGATTATGGGATCACATCACACTGATTTTGATGGATTATTCAATGTTATGCTTGTCATATACATGAGATATTTAACAGGGCAAAGTTGGCACCTGGTGTGTACCTGTATGTAGGGCTGTCTGAAGGGGTGCATTTATCAAGATGCTTACTTGCAAACTTCATTCCTTATCTGGATTCTAAATGAGAAATATGCACTGATAATTATGAAAGCTAGATTTTGAAATCCTTTGTTATTCCTTTCTTTTTCTGAGACATGACATTGCAATGAGAGTGAAGGTTATCATAGCTGCTTGTCACAGATAAGATGTCCATATTTGTTACTTCATGCATTCTGTTGCTTGTAACTGGTGAAATATGCATGCTAGCAGAATTACTCATGCATAAACGAAAGGTCTTTCAAACAGTGTGCAGGAGTGGGTTTATCTGCCATAGAATGATTTTATATTTGATTTTTTTTCTAAAGGTAAGAGAAGTAGGATAAACTGGAGACTGATAAGTCTTGCTTCTACCTTCATGCCAAAACATGAAAAGCATACCTATTTCTGTGAAGAGGTGAAAATGGTGACAGTCTGCCGGAACTACAGGATTGATCATTTCACCTCACATGGTGTTACCTGCCTTGCATGAGATAGGTAACTGGTGGAGCTGTGTGTTCATGAAACTGCTGTATTAACACTATACCTGTGCTGTGAAGAACTAGACACACTCAGTAAAGGATCACCAGCAGGGGATTGCCAAATCATTAGTCCTGCCGTTACCAGATCTTAGCACTGCAGGAATGTTGACTAATACTGTCAGCATAAAAATAGCTTTAACACAAGTCCAACAGGTTTATTGTACAGTGCTTGACAGAACATCCCTGCCTGGAGCTGTTTACAATTTTCTATCTTAGCTAAGTCCAGTTCCTGTCTTATTTTAGCCAAAGAGCCGCAGTTACTAGAGCAACTCAAGATATGACAGAGGACAGCAATATGTTTAGTAATTCTGAATGTCTAGGTGAGTATTTGAAATTACACTTCTTTTAGGTGTAGTCAAATCTATGAATATCTAATGTGATCAATGTGTCCTAATGTGTCTTACCTTTTCTGTGACATTCTCTCCTACCAACTGCAGGCCTGCTTTGTTCCTATGTCCTGGATACACCCAATTCTCTATCACAGTTAAGCATGAATAATTGGCAATTTCGCCTTGCCTAGTGTGTCAGCATTGATTTAAATCCCTACACGAACACATGAATGCTCTGTTTTATAGACGTCAATGCCTGCTGCGTAATGCCGCTGTGGTAATGTACTATGATTTTACCATCTCCAGACCATGATACTAGATAAGTGCAATTTGAAACAACAGTTTTATTTGAATTATCTTGAAATTTGATTCATAAATCCATTGTGTTTATGCAAGGAAATTCTTTTCCACTTCTCTCTGAAATGTAGAGAGCTAGGAGAGCCATTTTTTCTTGATTGTTAGAAGGCATAAACTTGACTTTTTGAATGCATCTGGTTGCTATAGAGCTCGTTGCCTGGGAAACAGTGTTTATGAATACCTCAGAGGCACGGGAGATCACATTATCTGACTCACGCAGTTACGTCACTGAAACTCATTGGGACACAAAGCCTAAAAGTGTTAGATGTCAGGTGAAATAAATATTCTGTGAGTAAACAAATAATAATTGATTATCATCTTCTGCAACAGTATTCAAGAGTGACATTGATTTGGATCCTCAAATCTACACTCCTGAAAACACCAAGGAACAGTCTGAAAAAAAAACTACAGTATGAAATTCTGCATAGAAAATTATTTAAGAAAACCCATTTATTTATTATTAAAGTCGGATATCATACTTTGATCAAAGGCTTACGGAAGAGTAGATGAAGATGTTTTATCTTTTGGTGCCATTTGAACAGTGACGTCTGGAAACACAGCCAGGCATTGTATGAATGCAAAGCCTTTTCCCACAAACGTATTTGCAGTAAAATAAGACTAAAACTGAGTTTGTGTGAGATGGCTCTTTACCGAACAAATGTACATACAAATTATTCATGAAGGTTACGCATTGTTGATGTTTCCCTAAATAAGGACTTTAGAAAAAATGAAAACATTCTAACCCTGAGAAGTAACACTGTTGAGAGAGAAAAGCAGCACTCATAATCGGGAACCAACAGATCTGATCCCTTTGAACATTCTTTTGTCGGATTCCGCGCTCTGGCGGATGCTCTGTACGCTATGTCTTCAGGATGTTGGAATGCCGTTTATAACAGGTCCGAAACGGGTTGGACAGGCGATCGGCGTCAGCACGGAGAAGTTACACCCGCCCGGAGACAACTGCACCGATTCGCCTCCGTAGTGTCCTCCAGGTGTGTGGAATGAGGAGACATACTATTGGACAGGAATGTTTGACTTCCAAATAGTTCGTCATTGTTGATTGGGATTTCGAAATTAGCCACGATAAACTGCCGTTTTTAATACGTTATTGTCGATGGAGGATAATGTTTCATATCAGGCATTTGCTGCATTGCACTCTAAGACCATTTTTCATAGATTATTGCTATAGTAGTTTATAAAGTATCCACTTTGCCTTCTTAACATTTACATCCTAGAGTGTAATGCTCAGTAAAAATGAAACATAGAAACTACTTCATATTTCTTAAAGAGACGCAAGTGAAAAACAGTATCACTTCAAGCTACTGTAGTTGGGCTCACTGCTCACAGGCGTTCTAATGAATCTGATGTATTCATTCACAAGTCACGTTGCTGAGGACTACTAGCGTGTTCGTACTTGTTAAGGAAGTATTGCTATTTAAGCTAAACAATAGAATACTCTAAAATCATTGGCTTGTGCTCTGCAAAAAGAGGTGATAAAATAAATTTCGATAACCTCGTAGATAAACGATTCGTTTCTTTTCTTAGAACTTTGTCTTTGGAATAACAAAGGGAAAATTAGGCACTGCGGAATTTACTCGCCTATGCTACAGTACGTTGACGAAATCATTTTGGTTTTGTTCCGTGAAGTAGAGCTCTCGAGGCCCTCTGAACCCCTTGTCAGCGCAATGGGAAATAAATCCACTAGATGGCACTCTAAGTCAACAGCAAAACTAGAGGACGCAGCTGCAGCAAAAGAGAAAAGTGCATTATACACGTTTTAATCCCATTGATTTGTGCAAAACAATGTGTGGATGCCCTAAATATGTTCTAGCAAATACGTTCTGCGACTCACTTCAGAGGTTAAAAGGGAAAATGTGTGTGATCCGAACACTGAAGGTACTGCTTTTGTCAACTTCCCAACAGTATTTTTGTAATTTAGACTCCTAATCAATGTACTGTAAAAGTTGCCCAAACCAGTATAATTGTTTTTTTTTGTTTCGTGTAAAGTGCTAAAGTGCTAAAATGTCAAGTCCCAGTTGTTTACAACTCATGTTTACATCTTGACGTCGAATGACAAATTCTCTGATACATAATGAACAGAGGATAAATAAGCGGTATTACTGCCGTGTGGAATACTACGTGTGTTGTACTGTATCATAAGTATTACGGCAATCGTTATGTATATGGACGGATATCTGAATGCTTGTGAAAGCTTTTCAACATAGAAGTGTTAATTGGAAATCCAGGTTTGGAATGTAGGAAATTAGCTTTGCCTCAGGTTTGCATATTTAGACCTCGGAATAGGAACATGAATTTAGCTGTGTAAGGAGGTGGGAGACGAGTCTCACCTTTCCTTGTTCCATTGTACAGTACATTCCATTTATTAATGTTGCATTTATTATAGGTGAAAATTATTTTATGATTTAAAAACAAATGATATTAGACTCAGTGGGTCAATTGCAGGGAACTGAGAGCGGAATGCTAACTGGAATTGAAGCCGTGGTCTACCTTGAGACCAATTGCAACGAGTTTAGCCGCTGAAGTTAGTGTTCAGCTCCGTACTAAACCTGTTCTCAATTGCAATGATCCCAAAGTAACAGGCACTGCCCTCTAGAGGCGGCTGAAGTAGGGGACAAACTTAAACCACCTCCTCACATGGTTTAAGCATCTCAGTAGCGGACTAAGCGGAACATTGGAGCACTTTGAATATAGTGGAAATAATATCGCCACTAAGTAATGAATTTGTGCATCCCGTCCATTGGAAATGCTATTCAAATTTAACTAAAATTACTTTCCAGACACACTATTGTGAGGCATAATGAAGTGTGTTAATATACGTGTTTATTAATAAAAGTGTAATGTATTACAAATGAAGTTCAGTATCTATCTGTATTAGTAGCTGTATGAGGCTTAAGTATGCGATAGTGAATTTTTAGATATCCTGAGGAGCAAAGAGAACTGAAATTAGGGAAATGCATATTTAAATGGAGTCTTAAATGTATCCTGTCACTTCTGCGTGTTAATTGAACAGGCCTGTTGTATTTTTATTGTGATGGGACTCTACACTTGTGTTTCTCACACGAAAACAGGGATTATGGGATTTAGGAGTGCGGAGAATAAATTGTGTAAGCAAATACATGGGCACGTTAAAAAAAACATCGTTATCTTTTTAAAAGTGATTATTTAAGGCAGTTCTTCGGAACAGTGTCCCATCTCTTATCCATGGCTGTGGTCCAATAACATCGGTGCTGAAAGTTTAAGGAAACTTTAAATATCTTCCTATTAGTAAGATAGCGATTAATTGGAACGACTGGAAAGATTCGAACTCGGTACTGACATCTAGTGGTCAATAACAAATATTTGGCTTCGTTTCTTCCATAGATAGCAGGCGATACAGTTAAAATACAGAAGAGACACCAGATAACCCACTTAACACCTCAAAAGGTAATATTTTAACTTGACAGTTCCAAATGTTAATATTAATGCTTTATAAATAAGTAGTGGCACATAGCATTGTCAGTCATTGTTCAACTTACCTGTAAAGTACTTATCTGAGTGGTTTGTGCTACTGCCAGTCAAATTTGAGGTTGGATTCTGGACTGCTGTACCTTCTGTGAACTCCAGCTTCCTCCCACCCAGGACTCGATGGCTAGATGAACATGGCTAAGTCTTTAAATTGTGTGTATCCTGCATTGGACAGCTGTTCGGTCCATGGCGTTGTCCTGCCTTGTTCCTTATGCCTACCAGCTTAGTTCAACATTTGCAGTGTGCATCATTGAACATAGTGAATTTAGTATTCATATATTCCAAGCTATAAACTGAGGTAAGCCGTTAAAGTGAAATTACACCTGTGGAAAGCTCTCTTTCTGATGTGCTATGGATTGTTTACATCAAGAATATTTGCTTTGTAGAACAAACTATAGCAGTGGTGTATCAAAGCCACCCTCTGAAGAGCTTAATGATTCATGGATTTTACATCTGAAGTAACAATTTTAAAGGATTTAAGGTATTTACATGAATTCATTGCAGTAGGTACCAGGATTATAGCTAAGCTAAATTGAAATTCTGTTTGATTCTAGATTTATTTTACTAAATCATTTTGGCCTAGTTCTTTACATGTTATATGTGATTGTGTGTCTGTGGTGCAATCAGTTCATGCACTTGTGTTTTGTTAAACTTTGCATTTGTAGAAAGTGCTGCCTTTTATTTGGTAATGAAATGCACCTTTCTGGAAAAGCACTGAAGGACAACAGTATGCAGTAAAACAGCTGAACAGTGTGTTTTCCTTGGCCCCAGAGGCTCAATGGGGAACTCATCTGTCATTTGTTTCTGTCATATTTCATTGTCTCTGTGGTTTAGCGAATTGACCATGTGACTCCAGCAGCTGAGCTTTTTGTGATATTTATCTGCTGCCCTCTGTGAATGGCAGGATCAGGGTCATAGGAGAGGAAACAGAATTTTCTAACTCTTCACTATTGTGTTGTTGTCTATAAAACATGAAAACCATGGCTTATGTTTAATGTGGGTCTTACATTTTTATTTGGAGTCACAAAAATACTAGAAGGAAAAGGAATGGATGAAATAGAGGATTCCAATTCAAAGGTAATGTTTTAAAATGTTTTTTTAACAACTCATCAATATCTTGTATGGTATTTCTCAATATTCTCTTTATATGTACTATAATCTTTGGATGCTTCCCCAAATGTTTAGTACTGGACATTTAATACTCTTAAAACCTGCACAATGTTAGCCCAGTGTTAGCTTCTTTCCAGGTAATAAAGATTCAGTTTTCGTCAGTTTCCAAGTCCCCTCCTGCATGCAAAGTGATTTGGAAATCTTCTGAATGAAAAGCAGTTTATGAACATTGCAATGAGAAAAAATAAATGTTTTAATTGTGCTCCAATTTATTAGAGCAAACACTTAACATTTTTTACATTTTGGTAGCTTGTAGCACTATTAGTGGTCATCTTGCTGTATTTAAAGCATTTCTCCTTCTGACCACAATGTTTCTGTTCCTTCTGTAATAAAAGTGCCAAGTAATCCAGACTGCAAGACAACTGCAAGCACACCTTGAGTCCCAAACAAATAACCACTTTCATTTTTTTGGACATGGTAAAGAAGTGATTTAGACATGGTAAACTACTTCAGTTTTCACCAGAGAATGCAGACAAATGATAGCAATATAGACAATATGAATAGAAACTGAGATGTGAAAAAGATCCTAGAAATACTGTCCAAGCCTTTTCCCAGTTCCTTCAATGTATAGTCTGTGACTGCATTTCTGACTGCATAATGAAATTGATACTTCCCAAAGTTGTACTTCTCTCACTCTAGTTCACCTTAATTCTCACACTTGGGCAGTAGGATGAACAAAAAAAACAATTCTCTCCTGCAGTGGACAAAATGAAAGGAAAACTCACTGTGCTTTTTTTCTTGTCCACAGCAGAAGTAAACTGGCTGCGAATGTTGTTGTTGCTTTCAGGGAACACTGGAAAAGAACACTGATGAGCTAGACGGAAGTGGGATTAGCTTCGGGAAGAGGAAGGGAGTGAGAGTAAGTGGGAAGTACTTGCCTCCCATGGACTGGGAGAGAGGGGCATCCTCTCCAGCCTCCGAGCTGCCCTCTGCACGCAGACAGCAGCCAACAGCGCCCCCTGGAGCCCTGGCTCCTGCCCTGCAGGAGGCCAGCTATCAGAGCGAAGGCAGAGCTGGGGCTGTGCGAGCAGATTGCAAGCTCAGTGATGACTGGAGAGGGGAAGAGGGGAGAACTGGGACCCCCTGTTCGGATCCAGGAATTTCTAAGCAAACTTTAGAAGAACTGAAAAACCTCTTGAGGGAGAGTTCTCTGCTGAGCGCCCGAGGCAAGGAAATTGGCAAGCAGGGCAGTGCTTATTCTTACTTATGTGCAATAAAGCCCGGAGGCAGGCTGAAAGAAGGCCCGGTCAGGCCTTTCACCACTTTCAAGCCCCACTCGGAGGGATCCCAGAGGACGCCCAGGCCAGCGGAGAGTCTTCCCCAGCCTAAATCTAGCCACGATATGCCTGACTCCAGCAGGCCTGAAGCTAGCAGCTCAAAGCCAGTCGACTCCAGGCATCCAGCAAGTAACTCTGGAATGAAAACAGACAACAGTGTTGGGAATATGGCTGAAACTGGTTAGCTGGTTAACTGTTACTATAAATATAATGACTTGTTGTTTAAAATATTTCACATAACAGTTCATGAAACAATTAATCAGACCTCCCTGCTTTAAAGTTTTACATATATTAAAAAGGAATAATGAAAACTTCAGTATACTACTCTTTCTCGTGGACTTAAGCAGTATAAATCATAGATGTTGTTGAAGTGTATGATACTGAGAGTGACGCGTATTATGTAGGAAGCAGTTATAACCTAAAACATTACAGGCTGAATTATTCATTGGATTATAACATTTAACAAAAGCTGTATGGTGAAATGAAATCCTTCTCTAAAATGGTCTTGCAGATAACATAAAGGATCCAAACATGGAGACGAACGGATATCAAAGTGCTTTGCACTTCACTACAGGCATAGAGCACATCAAGCAGCAGATTGCAAGAGAGGAAATCAGCTTCGTCCGTTTCGAAGCCACGGACCTGCACGGTGTCTCGCGGTCCAAGACTGTCCCGGCTCGGTTCTTCCAGGTAAACAGCTCTCACGAGTTCTGGCTGACGAGCCGCTTTTTGCAGCCTTTGAGAAACAAATGTTTTCCTTTGCTTTCTTCAATGACTCAGTTTAATATTGTGTTGTTTTATTTGCCAATTAATCTACTTTAGTTAACATTATTAATTTAATTAAAATAGAAAAGTAATATTTGGAACTACACTGTTACTTAGCTGAAGGTACACGCAACTAGAGCATGCAGTGCTTTGTGAAATCACATCAATCTACTGCCAGACTCTCTCACACATTATTACTGAATTTACGACAGGCCACAGATCACTTGTGCTTTTTATTTAGGAGACAGAACAGGCAACAAACTGCATGCTCACAGCACAGAGGCCCGGTCGTACTGAAGGGACTACCTGAAACACATCCTACATAGTGCACAATTAATTAATGCAATTAAATTGCATTTTTAGTCCAAAGGATCCCAGTGTGATTTACATATAGTGGACCTACTTCATCCACTTCATCACCCCACTGCACAGCAGACCTGGTGATTAAGTGAGAAATTGCATCACCTATGAAAGCTAGGTAGGTGATCTAGGTAGGCAAGATTGTGTAGAAGTTAAGAAGCAGAAGTTAACACCCCTACTCTTATGAAATGTGTCAAGGGATCTTTAATCACCACACTCTCGCAGCCTTGGTTCAATGTCTTATCCAAAGGGTTGCACCTTCTAAAGCACAATGTCCCTAGTCACCATAGTGGAACATCGGTTTCGGGAATTCTGGCCCTGAAGAAAGAGTGCCACCTACTGGTCCACCAACACCACTTACAGCTGCTACGTAGGAGTTCTCCTTTCCCAGTACTAAGCAGGTCCAGCATTGTACATCTTCCGAGATCTGACAAACTGGGCTATAAGGTCCTAATGCTACAATCTGCTGTCTAGCGAGGTTAATATTAACCCAATAAGGATTTGTGGCATATGCTTCATTTTGTGCTTGCCTATATTAATACCTGCTCATTTTTGTAAGACAGGTCATTGTTTGTTTTATATTTCTGTACTTAAAATGAACCTGTGTTTCTGGAGACAATATCTGCGTGCATTCTTTACTGTGCAGGAAAAAGCTATATACGGTGTTTCAATGCCAAGAAGCTACCTGGAACTGACCCTGAGCCCTAAAGACAATGAAGTGGACCACATCAGTGCTGCCAGCTTCAACGGCGATGTGCTCCTCATCCCTGATCTTCCTACCTTTCGCATCCTTCCCTGGTCAGAGAGAACAGCCCGAGTCATCTGTGACTCATGTGCTCTCAATGGCATGTCACTGAGCACGTCCCCGCGACACGTAGCAAAACAGCTTCTAAACCAGCTGAGAGCCATGGGGCTATCCTTGCATTCGTCTTTCACTTACGAGTGTTGCATTTTTGGCTTCCCCGAGAAGATAAATTCAAAAACTCTGTTCTTCCCAGCCGCAACCTTGCTGAGCAACCATGACCTCCCATTCTTTCAGCAGCTCATCGACGGCATGTACTTCATGGGAGCCGATGTTGAGAGCTTCGCTTCTGCCAGTGGGCCTGGACAAATGGAGATCTCCTTTCAGCCGGAGTTTGGGATCAGTGCTGCCGACAGCGCGTTTACTTTCAGAACTGGCATCAAAGAGATGGCCAAACGGCATGGCTACATTGCAAGCTTCTTCACGAATGATGGGTTCTACAACTCGGGCATCTTCTCCCACAGTCTCTGGGATGTCAACGGCAAGAGGAATCTCTTGCAGGCTGGTGGTGCCGAACTGTCGGAAATCGGCAAGAAGTGGTTAGCTGGGCTGCTGTATCATTCGGCGGCTCTGAGCTGCCTGATGGCCCCGGGCATCAGCTGTCGCCATCAGATTTCTAAGGATGTCAAGGACCCCAAGCAGGCGGTGTACGTGACATGGGGATGCAATGACAACAGCTGTGCCTTCAATGTGAAATGCCACGGAGGAAAAGGCACACGCATCGATAACAAGCTGGGCTCAGCCACTGCAAACCCCTACCTTGTGCTCGCTGGGACCGTGGCGGCAGGCTTAGACGGAATCAAGCGGAATCTCACCGTCGACAGCGGCCCCAACGGAGCTCCGGCTCAACAGCCACCGAAGCGCTTTGCTATTCCCTTGAAGCTGGAAGACGCCTTAGTTGCCCTCGAGGAAGACCACATCATTAGAGGAGCCCTAGGCGATGTCTTTGTTCAATATTTCATCGCCATGAAGCGGTACGAGATAGAAACAAAAGAACTAGACTCCGAGAGAAATAAATACTTAGAATACTTCATTTAGGACTCACATCGAGCACCTGTGAGGAGCAAGATCCACAATTCAAGCCTGCTGCATCAAGCAGCCCCAGTCGTGAGTTAAGAAGAGCTGATCTCTCGAAACAAGTTGCCCAATGCAGAGATGACAAAGCTGGGATTTCTTCCTATTACATGCAAATTAAGTTACTGAAAAAGTGCATGAAAACAATATTTATTTACATTTATAATACTGATTGTTATTTACTTTTATAGATGGCTTCATAATCATTTCACCTTATAATGTTTGTTTTTTAAAATAAGGCTCACACTTGATTTCCATTGTTATGTGCTCTCTAACAATAAATTTCAGATCTCACTTATGGATTGCTAGTTGTATTTGTATTGAGACCAAGAGCTGGATATTTACTCATGTCACGTCACTGTTCTTCTGTGATTTCTTTTTCCTCTCAGTATCGATTTATAGTACTGCATGACATTCAGATTGAATTATGAAATTTGTTACAAAACATTGAATTAGCTGTCATTGTATGTGCAGCATATCTATGCAAAAAAAAGTTGACCATGCAGCAATACCAATGTCAGTTATTATTATTTAAATTATTGAGTCTTTATTGAAAAGAAACAACACCTTTCAAGTTATGATTGGAAAACAATAATCTTGTAAAATACATGTGCCTTTTGCTTGACATGCCA
Organism: Atractosteus spatula; assembly: GCF_055471065.1. Taxonomy (NCBI): domain Eukaryota; kingdom Metazoa; phylum Chordata; class Actinopteri; order Semionotiformes; family Lepisosteidae; genus Atractosteus; species Atractosteus spatula. The sequence goes on along the minus strand of NC_142720.1, from coordinate 23,789,537 downwards.
AATATTAATCTGTTTCTACATCATGCAGGCTTATACTAATATCCTATTTGCAGGTTTATGTGTAATGTTCACAGACATAGTTTAGAAGTTTCATTACACCAATTAGGAAAGCCGCTCTTATTTCTTTGTACCTTACACCATGAGAGTAAAATATAACTAATCCCTTGCATTTCAAACCCAAACAAGCAGAACAACGATCCCTGTCTCATCAGGGATACTGGAGAATTAATCCTGACTGTAGGACTCTTGGAGATATGCTGCATTTGTCTTCAGGTTCACCTACAGTTTATCCCTGAATGTTCTTGAACTCCATTGTGTCACCTTGAAATATACAAATATGAAATTAGAGGTTAAAGCAAAAGAGTTTTTCAGTTTACCCTGTTTTTTTTTTCTTTGGGTCTCTCACGCGAGAGCAGGGCTCAGGTGAGCTTTTCATCCTAAAGTGTAATAAACAGAATGCGTTACTTCCGAACGCACATCCTACCTTCCTTAACTGCAAACAGCCCTACAGGATCTATCATTTTTGTTTATCACTAGATTTTCCCGGAAGGTTACTGTATCTTCAGAAGAGCTTCTGTCTTAATAGACCTCTTCGATTATTTTTAAAATAAATTTCTCAGTGGTGGCCCAGTTGTTAGTGTTCCTGGGGCTGTGGAGATTGTATGCTCTCCCATTGTTCTTGTGTGTTTCCTCCGGGTTGCTCCAGTTTACTCCCACAGTCCAAAAACATGCTGCTTGCATAACTGACTTCTGTAAAATTGGCTCCTGTGTGAATGTGTGGGTGTCTGTGTTTGTGTCTGTCTATCCTGCGATGGACTGGCATCCCAGTCTGGGTATACCCAGCCTTGTACCCGTTTCTTGGATAGGCTACGGCTCCCCCGCCTGAACTGGAAGAAGCAGCTAGCAAATGGGTGGAAAGATGGAATTTATCAGTCACACCTGATACAAAGGATTTTTGTACATTGTGATTGAACCACAGCTTCACAAAGCTATTTCTGCGGTTCCTTTGGAGTAACAGAAGTGAGGCAGGCGATGCATGGGCACGTACTGTATTGAAAGCGTATTTTAAGGAAAGCCTGTGATGTTGAAATGCAGAGGAGCGATCTGTAGACAGACAGCTTTCAACCTTTTCGGAAAAAAACACAGCTGAAAATATGTTCTTTGGAAATAAAAATAATTAAGAATAAAAAGTTCTATGATTCCTTATAACATTTTAATTTGTCCCCGATTCCTCTCTCAGCTTGTTTGATTCACAAGACAAATATTCCAAATGGAAAAATAGGATGAAACATAGTTGAAAATCTGATAGACAATGAAAGGAAAACATTTGTTTATGATAAAAAGCACACAAAGGCTAGCTACATACTTACACAAAACATACCTTTATAAATTGCCATTTTGTTGCTGTGGTTTCACATACCAGCTCTTCAATTCATATTCAGGTCTGCAACACGCAGAGGAAAATGTCAATAAGATAGGAAATAGCTGATAATAAATAACACAATGCAGGAAGCCACAGTATTTACACAACGTAGCATACCTTAACATTAACATTGCACATCATAACATTGCCTGTTAGAAATGTAACAATGCATAATTCAAGTTTCAGGACCGTCTTAGAAATAAGCTAGATATACAGCATATAAGTCAACCTCTTTCGTAGTCTTTTATTCATTAAAGGAATGATCTATACTCCTGTCGACTGGTCTGTGAAGGCCTCCTTCAAGGTTCTACTGACCTTCTGTTTTCTTCTGTCCTCATCTGGACTCGAACGGATTTCATCCTGCTATTTTACAGGAGGGATTCGTTTGGTTGTTTTCATTACTGGGATTTAGTCGATTGTTTCCACATTCCAGTGCTGGCTCTTCCTAGGTTTGTGTGTCCAGCCTACTGTCATTTCCTTTACTCTTACACCACTCTCACACACTCATCTTGAATGTGCTCGAACCCGTTCATTCACTTTATATCACTTCATGTTATATTCCAAACACGCGTCTTTCTGTGTGTCACGGGGTCATCTGTATCACTTGTAGTCAGGATCTGTTTTTGTGTGTATCCCTACACTCATATACTGTAGCTATCACATTGGCTGGGGTCTTTCCCTGTTGGATAGCAGCTCTTCTGTTGGTTGAAAATTACTGTAAGTATGTCTTTGGTGAATCACATACATTCCATATATATTATTTTTAAATAGTGAGCAACATTTATACGGGATGTGGCGAAGCAAAAACTTTCAGCATGAGCAAAATATTTGACCAACAGGGCACTAGAGGGCGGCAGAGTAAGGGAAACGATGCTCGGACCTGTTCTGTAGAAGCATCAACTCGGGGAAAGTCATTTGTGGATTCTATATATATCATAATATTCTGATTCTTTTGCAATTAATACAAAGTAAATCACTCTTTAAAAGCTGGTATCTGGTACACTCTACAGCTTATATATATTCTTAATTCACCCACAAGAAGCATTACGAAAAGAATCTCAAAATTCAGTGAAAGGAAATGTAGTCTTTTTAAGAGGAAAACAGATCCTAATACCATCAGTGATGCATTTTCTGACAGAATTAAGGAGAATTGTGTTTAAATTGTAGCGAAATTGTATTTTCATGGATTCTGTTCAACTGTGTGCAACTTCTTTGTTTTTTTTTGCCCAGTTTTCCCTCTGTTAAGCAACACAGCAACATCAAAACTTCCCATTAGCCATACACTTCAAGTGTCTGCTTTTAATTTCTGGCTAATCCTCTTACATTCAGTACTCACATTTTCACTCCTTTTACTATTTATATATACCTGAGCTGATTTGACATATACTATGTTATTTATCTTTTTTCCTTTTTAAATCACCCAGCCGAATGTTTCAGTGTCGTCCATTGGACTTCTGTAGCAGCAGAACAGGGCGTAATACTGCTGGGGAGTGACTGACGGAGCAGGGAAATAATGGCTTCACTGCTATTTCGTGGAAATTAAAAAAATTCTGCTTATGAAATGCCTCCCCCCTGAAAGTGTCTGAAAATCAAACCCCCGCAGAATTTTTGAGTCACATTTTTTTTCGTAAGGTATCTGAATGTATTCTATTTTCTAGTTTCATGTCACTTACATATTTGAGTATTACCTCTGACAATGGCTTTATTTTAGCTTTATCGTGACATCACTAGCATTTACTAATTTAATACATTTGACTTCCCACAGCTTCAGATGTCTTTATTAGGTATTGAAATAGAAGGCTACTAAAGAGCGATAAGCCAAGTCTAAAACATACATCGTTTTCTAAGTTTCACACACATTAAATGCAGAACACGAGACGTCTCTTGCTAATGGCAAGAGAATTGAATTGACAGGCTGAGTGGTACTTAGCAGGAAACCGCGATAAAAGAAATGCCAGTGCTGACTCATCTCTTTCCAGCTCTGTGAAATTCAGATGGCTTTATTTCTTTCACAAAATATAATCTACAAGATTTTTCAGGTTTGCTGGATATGCAGCATACTGTAGCAAAATTAAATAGTGTTTATTCTTTTAAACAATTTAAATACTGTATACCACACACGTTTTTTTTTCATTTTATTATATTTACATAGACACACACATATACTGTATATTTACTGTATGAATGCTTTAGAGAAACATATATTCCCCTTTGATTATGCACTATACATGGTGATTTTGTATATATTAAGAAATGTTGATATACTTGTAGAAAATATGAACGCATGTCCTTCACAGACAGGTCTCAATATAAAACAGGAAATTAAGCAAAGGATAAGATGTATACATCCCTCAAGACAAAGGCCTTCAAGCAATGAATACTGGCTATACTGTACGGATAGATGCATGCGATATACAAGTCCAGACAACTCCAAGTAAGTTTGGCAAATATATCCTTAGAATAATGAAGACACACAGCAAGAAAGAGCTGTGAGTTACTGTAGGTCAGAAACAAAAGAGGCTGCAATGTCTGGGACTACAGGAGTGAAGGAATGGAGATGACAGGGAGCAGGAATCCGAGTAGGTGAGTGATATAGTTCAGTAGTAAAGAAAGGAACAGTGGAGGTGTGAACTACAAGAGCAGTGATCGACAGTAAGATCCAATAAAGAAATTTGCTGTAATTGATAGAGCTGGTTGGATGAGCTAGGTCTGCTTCCCATAATGCATTAACAAAGACTAGTGATGATTTGTGAAGGTCATATGTTTTTTTAATACATGGACAGTTAAATACAGGTGGTCTAAAATACTTCAAAGAAAAAGAAAACAATTGTTTTAAGAAAGCTAGAAAGACAAAATAAATAAAGGTTTCATTAATGAGCAAAGAACACACTTCTACAAATTATCAAAACAAACCAGATATCTTCCTCTTGAATTCCTAGAAGTTATGTGATATAACAGGTAACATCCCTGACCATTCTCTTTAGTTGGTGTGGGTTTTAAATAGGGGTAATTACTCACAAAATAAATGGACTTTTCGCCTGGACAATGAGAATGTATCATCCCTCACATTCGCTTGCCTCTTAGCCAATCAGTCAGCCCAGCCAAGACAGCCCAGTAATGTGACATTTTATATGTCTGTACCTATAAAATTGTACAAAGGTTCTACACAGTTATTAAAATATACGAAAAATCAGAGAAACTTTTAAGACTGAACATTACATTTAATCTGTGCCACAACAGAAATACACTCATTGCCTTGGGATGAGCATGCACATTTAAATTTTTAAATTTCTGGATCTAATTGGTTTTTAATACAGTCCCAATGTATTTCTTGCTAAGGCGTTGATGTGACCCCATATAAATTAAAAATGAGGGCTCATATCTCCAAATTTTCCACTCTAGGAACCTGTTCTAGAAAAACAAAACACAAAACTCTCCATTTTTGTATTCCAGTATGAAATATCTCATCTGGTGTTATTTGAATTTGCATTTGAATTTTCATATAATGGTAAATAGCCTTTACATACAATATGGAATTAATTAGTGTGTCCTCTTGCATAACAAATTATGATAAGTCATCTTCTGAGGTTAATCAGCTGTGTCCAGTCAATGGCTTCTGCTTCCATTAAAATGTATTATTCCAATAAAGCCTGCAAATGAATTCTGACGTCTGAAAAAGGTATGATTTCCAATGGCACTTGGTGATAGAGTTATTGGCATTTGCTTTGTGACTTTGTGTGGCACTGAATAGCAAGTGTTCTCAAAGAGGAAGAATAAAATGGTACAGAATAACAGAAAAAAGCTACTTTTTAGAAAAGCAGTATTCAATTCGAAAGTCCCTTATGTTGAGCTATTATTTTAAACTACATTTTGCTTCAATAAACACAATTTAATATGCTTTCTGAAACAAATCATTAGGGCATTTCTGGTGCTTTACCATATGCTCAGGTTGCTAATGTTTCAGCTTTTAAATAAAAGGACTGTTCGACAAGCAGTATCCATTTCTTACTTTTCCGGGTTGTTTAATATGATATATAAATGCTATTTTGATAATGTAAAGCTTTCTCTTATCGATTATGACCAATACTACACAGTTATGCAGAGATGGGTCTGCTTTACCTTGAGAAAAATATTTGTAAAACATGCTGTTGTCTGCACAATTAAAAAGAAAACCCAGAGACCTTCAGGTTAACAATCTGTTTTTCAGTCAAACAAAACGTTTTTAAAAGACCAAGAAAAAAAAACATACAATAATAAACTTCTTTCATGTTGGCATTGCTACAGGTAAGCCATATAGATCCACGGACTTCATATTATGAAAAAGATCACTCTCAGGAACCCTTTTATCTTTATGAACAGCACTTGATGTGAGCTGGGCAAGGTTTACATTTACAAGTACAATTTCCTTTCCAAACATGAGTCCATCCATCGTAAAGTAGCGTATATTCATAAAAGCTTACACTTTTAGATCACTCATTTTTTTAACATACCACACATACTGTAGCACTTGAGGAATGTTTTGAAGTGTAACTGGAGGTAAGTGAATGTTACTTTTGATGCCACAATTCAATGAAAATCAATTTCAGTGATGTTAAAATATCATCATCCTTTTTCAAACCACTGTTGGACAAAGACCCCAGTCCATGAAACATTAATTTCATCTTCCACAAGGTCAACTTGTTCTCTCATCACCTTTCTTATCATGGTCTTCTCTCAAGATTACTGGTATGATTAGTATTTTATGTCAAAAACAACTTACAAAACATTTTAAAACAATAAGAATGACCTATTTTACCCATGAAATCATCAGTTTATGCTGTGAGAGTAAGTAATCTGAGTAAAGTACCAAGCTGTGTGCTCCTGGAATTACCCACAAGCCTCTGGGCAGGATTCTAGACTTCTTAACACTGCTTTACCTTTTCCCTGGCTCTCACTGCACCCGTTACGGCAAAGGGAAAATTTTTAAAAGCAAAGGCACTCTAAGTAAATGTGAATAATCAATTTCTGGTCCATCCTGATAATAAACTTGGTCTAAAGCTGCCATGCACACTCATGAACAAAAACAGTACAAGCACAGGCTATGAATTCAGGCGTGCTAAGCACACTGCATCTGCAAAACTAATGAGCTACACTGTGCTTTTCAGAGGTGCTCAAATTTAAGGTCTTTTATGTCTTTGTTAGATTTTGTTTGGGTTCCATTCCTGTTTGCTTTGTACAGAAACTTGAGGTGTCTGATGGTGTAAAGTATTGAATTTTGATCAATACAAACCAGAAGAAAAAAATATCCTGAGAGGGAGGTGCAGATAAAGATAACTGCATTGTTGGATATGGGTCTTATTTTTTTGGACAATCCTCATTGACAGTTGAAATCTAACACTTACCTTACCTGCAAAAGCTACTGTACTACTTTCTTATTTTAAAACAGTACAATTAAGGGAATGTGCTATAGGTTTAACTTTGGTTCACCAGCTGTGTGCAGTCTGTGGGGCTGAACTGCTTGCTACTGCAATCCTTTATGCTGTTTCTGACAGAGCACCAGAAGAGGCTTCTGAAGTCAGCCACTGATCGATGATGATCCTTCTGTTTGTGCTGCAGAGAATCCAAGGTTTGATGATTTCTTTGAAATTTTGGGTTCACCAGTAATGATTTTTCTCTGGGCCTGTTTTGTTGCTTATAGCTGAAAGTTGAATTTGCGGTGCTTACTTTCAACAGTTATACTAACTGTATATCCTTACCAGCTCAGTATGTGACTGATTCATTCCAGCTTATTTTATGCAAAACCTTGTTTCCAGAGGATGTTTGCAATTTAAATTTTTTTTCATCTAACAATGGGGACATCAGCATCTGCTCTCAATAATACATTTTGAAAGGACTTGGAGGCATTTTAATCTTACCACATTTGCTATCCTGCATCAAAGCTGGAATTATGGATCTAGAGTTCATGTATATTTTATAAAAGTTAGAGTGCATATATGAACAGATGACATAGAATCTTGCCTTGAAGCACAGATAGATAAGGAAAGTAATTTTACACCCTGAAAGGTAACTTTAAAAGGAAATAATAAATAAAAATTGGGTAATTTGGTTCAAAACAATAATATTCTTACTTGTGGATTTTGCTTTGAGATATAAATACAATGCAAAAAAATATATAGAAGAATTCACTAAAATCAAATATATTCATAATATACAAAGGAATTGCTTGATTACAATACTTAATGCATACAAAAATGTAATTTTAAGAATTAATTTGCCCTTTCCTTAGAGAATTAGATTTCACTCTTAACACTGAAAACACAATTTAGGGCTAGGGTGTGCAACCCTGATCTTGGAAACCAAGAGAACCTCTGGTTTTATATGGTCAATGAGCCCTAAATGGTCAATGAGCAGATATCTGGAAAGCATGTTGTCTGCTCCCAGATAAGCAACTGATTGATTCAATTTAGTTATTAAGAGTTCATCTGCAACGAAATCCAGAAAAGACTACAGATCTTTAGGACAAGGGTTGAAGAATCTTATATAATCCCTCTGTGGATAACCCTGGTGAGAGCAAACTGAGGCATGAAAGTTTCAACGAGATGGGACGATGACTATAAAGGGATATTGTGCTTAATATTTTAGTATGTGTCGTTGACTTGGAGTTAATGAGAAACGTGTTTGTTGCAGGTGATGGAAAGCTGTTGAGCAAACAGGTGGCAGTAGAGGCAACAAACACTACATAGTCTGAGATTGGGATTCTGTAGAGGGCCAGCAGAAGACGATGTGGTGACCCAGAAAAAGTAGCCTGAGGCTGATGGAGGCTGATGTTCTGATGTAGAAGAGTAACTGGGAAAGAGTTACTACTTGCGTGGTTGCTACAATTGAGAAGATGGTTTGAACCCCTAAAAGAAGAAAAACTATCAGGTAAGGTGATGGCCCTGAGGACAAACAAGATTACGGTGTTCTTGATCACTGCGGGAGGAAACCTGCTGGGGGGGAATGAGTTGAGGGCCAGCATCACAGCAACTGAACACCAGGAGGAGATTGGAAAAGAAACAGTGGGGGAAAGATCGTCTGTCGCTGACAGGACCGAATCGCTTCTCGAAACAATGTGAGCAAAGGGGAGCAGAAGCAGGCAAGTATTTATAGGAGAGAGTAGAAGCATGAGATTACAATTTGTCATTCTTCTGAGATTCTCTTTTACACCACCCTTTCGTTACATGTGGTTTTCTATCATCAAGCAGCCACCAGTCTGGAAAATAAAACCACTAAATAAGAGCTTAGAAGATGTTCTTCATTGATTGCTTTAAATTTAAACATCACAACAGCTCTTTTATGAGCTGGCCAAGAACTATACAATAGCAGACTGATTCCTAACTGCTGATATTAACTAATATTGACACATGTTTCCTCTTTAATTTCCATCACTCACTTCAAATCTGCATTAACTGCTCTGCTAACAATAAACAATTTAAGAGAGCCCAGTTTCTTTATGTGCAAAACCTAGCCTTGATATATTGTCGTGTGTTATAATAAAACAAATCTGATGTTATTTTATTCTCTTTTTTGGATGGGGTGAGGGATAATGAACTTAAAGAGTCGATGTTGTAGTTCTTTGCTGTAGTGGGCAAAAGGGCTATTGTTTGGTATTATGTGGAGATTTGGGTGTGATGTGGATGCATTCTGTTGTTTTTGGGTTATAAAGGGTTCACATGGGTTATTTTAATTCTACTGAATGCCTCATTCAATTAAGTATCAAAGACCGTCATGCAGAAGCAGTTTTTGTATTCCAGTTTAAAGAGAATTTCATAGAGTTATGGAAAGATTATGCTGGTTTTGATAGAAGATTCACAGAACATCAAATTTTCCTGCACGTTTCAATTCTTCCAATAAATGCTTTTGTTTTTGCCCTTAAGGGGCTACTATATTACATTAGCTTGTACTGCAAATGAAGAATATTGTGATTTTATTAAATTTGTTAGGTGCTTCAGAGATTCTTTACCTGAGTTATATAATTTGACGGTTTTCCTGGTATTCACACAGTGCCAATGGCCTTGTGACTAACAAAAGAAGCAGCTTGGTTTGTCAGCACTTCTTGGAGAATATTGGCTTCCTGTTGTTGATGTTTATATTAAAGGTGTGTCATTTATTAATCATAATAAAGCATAATTATTTTAATCACAACTGCTTCTCTAAAGTTTATTGTTCAAATTTCTTAACCATCCAAAACTTCTGTCTGATGAACAATTTACAATATTTTTCACCTGCCATATGCTGAGACCAGAAACTAGATAAATTTATAACATTGATCTGCAAATGAAAAATGTTCAAAAGGAGCATTACATAGAATAATCATACCTCTTTTGTGTCAGTATGAACCATCATGTCAGAAAAACACAAACAGTTTTCTATCCATCCATTCTCTTGGGAACACACCTGAACACCCCAGACAGGACGCCAGTCATTCACAGGGCTCACACACACACACCTGGGCCAGTTCTCCCAGAAGCCAATTAACCTACCAGAGTGGTGACAGTGGGAAGACACCAGAGCACCCAGAGGCAATCTATGCAAACATGCAATTTTTTAAAAAAAGTTTTGCTTCCAGTTATGTTTCCTTGTATCTTTCTTATCTATCATATATATTTTCCTATACAATTCTTGTTTCTGTTTCTTATCTTTTACTGTATCCTTTCTCTTTTACTGAGTTACTGATTGCTTCTTATGCTATGTCCATTGTATTGTTAGAATGTTTTGTCTATTTTCCAGGTATTTGTCTCTCATGTGTTCCAAAGCTTTGTTTGAACCATTAATGCCCAATGTGTTCCTTTTACTTAATGGGATGAACACCACCAATGTCTATGTAGGAGCAAAGCATTTACTGCTATAAAAGATTTCTTATGATCTTTATCTTGTGATCATTGTTTTGTATGCTTGTTTCTGGTTTTATATCAATAATTGTGTATAGTATATCTACAATCTGTGTGAGACTGTAAATTATTGTGTTTGATTGGTTCCTAAAAGTCATCAAGCACTCTCACAATTTACAGTTGCAATTTTGATTGATACAGTAATCCCCCATCTCCTACACCTAGTATATCACTGGCATTGGAGGACTTGAATCACTTGACCTGGGGTTTATTAACCCACCTGTGTGTTAGGCAAGAGAAAGTATTAAAAATTCTGGCTTGGGCCTCTGAGATCTCTTTCAAATCTGGAGAAGAGAAATTAATCTTAACAAGTATGAATATTCTTTGAATATTGTTATGGCTAAAGTATACTTAGAGTTAAATTTACATTTTGATTATTCTTTATGTTAATATTTCTTATTTTGAACCCCAGAGATTTCTCTTACACAGTGTAGGTGTATTGATGCTGCACTTTACCAAGATATTTTAAAGACATTTTTCTCTGCATTTGCAGCAGCAAGAAAACAATCAAACAGGCCTGTGTAAATGTATTCTGTTGGAAAAGCAGGTTGTAACGAAAAGGGAGCATGATGTCACCACTCAGGTCAGATAAACAAGATGAAAAGAAAACTGCAGTATTCATTAACAACAATTCAGCCTTGAAAAAAATATGCAGTTGAACTTTAAACCTCTGAAACTTAGGACTTACATGCTGGACCTAGAATGAGGGTGGCCATATGGCTCACTGTGTTCACACTGACACTTGGAGACAGGCAGGATTTTAAAAGTGCTGTTAAATTGAAAGACTGATGTAATGATTACACAAGAGGTTTGAGTGGGGAGCTCCATCAGTGTGTGGGATGCAGAAGAGCAAGTAGAGGTTAATTCCACACTGAAAAGTAGAGAGAAATAAAAAACACTACTTCCAGCTCCTGAGGATTCTTCACCAGACATCTTTTTGAGGTATTTTTCACCAATTGCCTTTCAGTTTCAAGGCATAGTAGTCCCCCTACCTGGAATAAACATCTGCTGCAGTTAACTCCTGTTCCCGGGTATGGACATCATGTTACGATCCCTGCCTCCCGGCAACGGAGGAGGCAGAAGTAGGCGTAGCCCCTATCCATCAGTTCACCTATTAGTTTTCCCATTCACCACCACACCCCCGTCTCATCCTACTTAAACACCTGTCCTTCCCTACCTCGTTGCTCAGTATTGGTTTTTCCGTTCGAGCTTCCTGGTTGCGCTACTTCTACTCTGTGTTCGTCTTGGCTTTCGGTTTGCGGTTTTTCTCTTTGGACTTCGGCTTTTTGGATCTCGGCTTGGATTGGTTACTTTCGTTCTGTTTCGGATCACTGGCTACCCCTGGATTATTGGATTGCTCTACTGACTACGACTTCGGATCACGCTTCGGCTTCGGTACTCGTTCCCCTTCGGATATCTGGCTTCCCCTGGACTCCTGGCTCGTTCCTACGATTACGGTTTGCTTTTGGATTACGGCTTGGCTTTGTTCGCTCCTGCAAGTGGGTTCACTCACTGGTTCGGTCCCTCTTACCGAACCCTTAACACATCACACTGCTTGGGCTGCACACCACACTGTGCAATGTTTAGATGTTTATTGCCAGTGGTGAAAGAGGATTTATAAAGTAAGAGGAATGTATAATTCACACACCAAATGCATATGCATTTTAACATAACACGAAGGTCTTGGAGGCTGTTTTTAACTTAAATAAATTGACAAATAATCCATCCATTCATTTTCTAACTGCTTCATCCAGTTCAGGGCTGCAGAAGAGCCAGAATCTATCTGACAAGCGATGAGCACAAGGCAGGATACACCCTGGAAGGGACACCAGTCTATTGCAGGGAACACACAGACAAGCACATGCTCACACAAGGGCCAACGTTCCCACATGTCTTCGGATTGTGGGAGAGACCAGAGCACCTGGAGGAAACCCACAGGAACACGGGGAGAACACACCAATTCCACGCAGATCTGGATCCCAGGTTTGGAACTGGACCAGGGCCCCAGGTCCATCCCAGTCTGCCTCTCCGTCCAGCCCCTCTTCCTTTGATGCTTCCTTGCTGAAAGTCAGGTCCCAACCCAATTAGACACGTAGAACAATTTCTTTTATCACTTCCTGTACCAAAATGGACCAGAAGATAGTGTCAGGTATCTGTATCTGATGAATAATGCTCAGTTTACCCTGTCACCTAAGTAATAGTTACATTCCTTCTTTCTCTCTTTTCCACATGAGCTCGTCATAATGTTCAAGGTACACTTTATGAAAAAAGTATCGTACAATGAGGTGCAGCTACTGTGTAAACAAGAGAGGAGCTCTGGTAGAAACACATGATGTTTCCTCCAGGCAAATGTCTCTCTCACCCCAGGCCATGTTCTTTCTGCAAGATTACATGTGAGCCCTCTGAGTCATGGGCTTGTTTGGACAGCACTTCATTTTTTACTACTATTTTCCCTGATCAGGCCTTCTGGGATATAGTAGGTTTTTGCTTTGCACAGCTGGTGCTGCCAAGGGCAACCTAAGCAGTTGATGAATTGGTCAGAGCTACTGATTGCCTTAAAGCAACAGCCGGACTGAAGACATGGCTATGTTAGCAATGACAGGAGGGCCAAAGCAGGTTTTGATAATGACCAATGCACCATACTGTCGTTAAAATCCTTGTGGATACACTGCAGTTGCAACCCTTTAACAAGACAGTGAGCAAGATTTCATTTTAATAGCATCTTTGGGTTGTTAAAAAATAGATTTGAAATGACCCTTAAATGAGAATTTTGCCAAGAGAAAAAAATCAGTACACTGTTTGCCCATCTCATGATCATGTTGATTAAATCTGTTTTATTTCAATTTCAGTGTAACTTGGCAACGCTGTAACACTTTCAAATTTAATAAGCCAAAGCTCTGAATACAGAACTGTATTTTTACTCAAAATGAATAGAAGTTATTTATTCTTTTACTTATTAGGTCATTTCTTTTCCTCTTCATTAGTAAATATAATCAGACTCAATTTTATTTTTTCATGACAAAGTTCAGCCAGGTGACAATATTTCTGAAGAGACCTGATTTGTTTGCAATCTTCAAATCTTCAACCTTGCAAAAATTTCAGGACCAGTAAAAGGAAAATTTTTAACACAAATTAAGATCATCTGTTATAAACACTTGCTGAATTCAGTATCATAAATTGTATATGAATACAATGAACTACTTTGGAATAAATAAAATGTATAACAAGCATACACAAAAGCCAGTAAAATATTTAATAATATACAAATAATAAAAATCTGTATATATATATGATAAATGCACTCTGTGGATGAAGACCTATGGCAGAGAGTGTAAAATGGGGAAATGACAAAGAAACCCTAAATACTGTAGCACATGGAAACATGGTGAAATGTAAACTACCATCAGTCACAAATTAGCAAAGAAGATCAGGCATTATCAATACGTAATGCTATCTTAACTTTCCAATTCAGTGTGATCCTGCTGGCTTTGCTATTTTGTATGTTTTATCAACAGAAAAACAAGCAATGGGTTTGAAAGACATAAATAGCCTCGGAGTAGGCGTGGAAGGGTAAGAAGTCCTTCTGTCAGAGGACATAGAAATGATACAAACCCCAGCCTTAAATAAAATAGTAATTCTTACACTTCTATAGCGCTTTTCTGGATACTCCACTCAAAGCGCTGTACAGGTAATGGGGATCCCCACCACCACCACCAGTGTGCAGCCCCACCTGGATGATGCGATGGCAGCCAGAGTGCACCAGTACGCTCCCCACACCAGCTCTCAGTGGGGAGGAGAGCAGAGTGATGAAGCCAGTTCAGAGAGGGGGGTTATTAGGAGGCCATGATGGGTAAAGGCCAACGGGAACTATGGCCATGATGCCGGGGTAACACTCCTATCCTTTTTGAACAATGCCCTGGCATTTTTAATAACCACAGAGAGTCAGGACATCGGTCTCATCTGAAGGATGGTGCCCTTTTACAGTAAAGTGTCCCCGTCACTACAATAGGGCATTAGGACCCACACAGACCTCAGGGTGAGCACCCCCTGCTGGCTCCAATAACACCTCATCCAGCAGCAACCTCACACCTGCTTAGCTTCAGTGAGTTGCCAGTTGTGAGTTGCAGGGTGATATGACTGCTGGCAAATATGCAACATTTCTGTCTGATCTTTAACACCTTTGTCTGATCTTTAACACATAATTTTATTAAGTTTGTTTAATATTTTTAGGATATGAACAGGAAATATTTTATTTTGTTCTAAATTCTTATTTTGTATTTATATAGAACTGTGTCACTTGTGGATTGCTGATGATGTTCACCATTAGCATACTCTGAGTGCTGTTGGTTCTTACACAATTTGTTGCCTTTTAATGCTCTCAGTGTCATAATGAAATTAATGTACTGGAATGGACAATTGTCTACTGATACATCCTGCTGGAACTGACCCGTGGCTGTGAAACCCAGTCATTTAAATGTGAAAAACTCCAAACAAAGAGAGACAAGACGTGATGCACTCTGGGGATAACAGAAGACAGAAAAAGAAAGAAATGGATCTGAGAGCAAGAAAAGACCAGCTACATTACTGAAAGAGTGAAAAGGGTAAAGTGGCAATGGGCAGGATACATTTCAGGAAGAACAGGCTGAAACCAGCAGTGGAATGAATCCCAAGAGTCAGGGGATGGCTGAGAAGATGACAACATATTAGACAGGAAGACAAGATCAGAAGCTTTGCCACTGTGACCTGGAAATGTGCAGAGGGATGTCAGGACAGGTGGAGAGGTCCCGAGGAGGTCTTTACTCAGCGGGGCAGTAGCGAAAGGCTGCTGACCGTGGCGACAGACACTGTACAAACAGCCAGCATTTTGTCTTCCCAGCTCACATTTTCATAGCTGTTAACATCCGTGTTTCTAAATATGTTCCAGAGTAAGGCCTAGGAAGGCATTCATTTAAGTCAGTTAAATTATTCATGTTCAATTAAACAACACAAATGGAAAAGAATCTGAATGACCCTCAGGCTTCACAAGATTGACTTTGAATTAAGACTGAAGAGTCGCAGAAGTTATTTACCAGTGCATCCTTCTTTACAGTCGCCAGAGCTGTTTTCTTCTTTTATACTTGCCATGACATCTCTTACACCACTTTTGAAATGCTTATCTGAAAGGAAAAAAGACATTTCTTTCTCAGAAACACCCACCCAGATAACCTGGGTGCAGATAACCTTCTCCACATCTGATCAGCCACCTCCACATTCAAAACAGATGCAGCCGAAGGGAGAGAGGATGACATTTCACAAGTAAATAAACAGACCTGGAGCCCACCCACAGATGAATGCGATATTGTATTGATTTTTCCAGCTCACTTTTTTCTTCCGTACTCCACCTCCATTGCGAGGCTCCTCGGTTTTACGATACTGCGGCTTCACAGATACCCCCGATGGGGCATTGTAAAACAATACAGACTTATTTAAGGCTATTGCTCCAGCAAAATAGGTCTATATATTTGAAATAAAATAATTACTACCCATCTCTATAGCACTTTGTTCCAGAAATTGATGAAAATGTCAAGCAGGAAACAAACCTAATAGGTTTTCTTGGCCAGCTGAGGATTTTAACTGTTCCTGCTTTCTCCTGGTTTGTCGTTACCAGTGGCAGTAATTACCACAGGCATTGTTGTTAATTTTCTGAAAGTGTTATTGCATAATTGCCTTAAACATTACCGAAAACACAGAAGACCTAAGTTACGAAAGTGATTACAAACAGTAATTTTAACCCTTTTTGGAATGCTTTAATTGGACCAGGATTAATATCCCTCGAAATCAACAAGTTTTTGCTGGATCATCGTTTCACTGCAGAAACATTTTTGATAATCAATCGCTTTTTGAGTTTGAAAAGTTCTTTCCAGAATGATACTTTGTGGGTTTTACTGTTCATAAGCCACATGGCCTCCCTGAGGAATGGTACATGAATTATCAAGATGAGTGTAGGCATCCTCTCATGAGGCACCAGTAAATGTAGGGGTTTTGTGCTTTTACTGGGACAATTATTAATTGTAGCAGTAAGTCACAAAATGATTCTTTGATGGCTATTAGAAGAGCGACCCAGCAGGATTCTCAGCAACGCACACACGGATACTAATACACGACAATACATTTATTAATACATAAAATGTGCATAAACATAACAGATCTTATCGTGAGGGTTAGCAGAATACAAATGGTATATATTCAATCACAAAGAGTTACAAACCAAGAGGGACATACATTCAGTATATCATTCATTTAGACCATTTCGTAAATGAACTTGGATTACAACTTCTACACTAGATACTCAAAAGCAAGTACATCACTCATAGGAATTAAATTGATATCGACTGTGGTTGAGGTAACAATTGAATTCTCGAGCTGTAATACAGAATGTTGAATACTCATCCAATCTGTGTGGATTCAGATCTCCCGCGGGCACAAAGAAACAGCGGCAGGCTGTTGCCGTGTCCAGTCGGTGCTCTCTGGCCTGGTGACAGGCAGTGCTGTTGCGGCTGGAGAGAAGTGGGAGAGATTCCTGCTGCAATGCTCTAGCTGTGGGCTCTCTGAAGACCGGCTAGTTAGTTCTGGCTTACTAGCAGAGTTTGTGCACATGAGAAAAATGACTGCGGGTCCAAGCAGGTCACACTCTTTAGACAGGAAGAAGACCAGTTCGTTCCTGATGTAGCACTAGTCCTGAATCCTGAGATTCAGCTGTCCACAGTTCCGACCGTAGTTCACTTGTTGATCAGGTGAGCGTTCGCAGTGGGTTCACGAGGCTTGCTGCTGGGCTAACCTCGGCCGGATCCTTTGGTTATGCGCTGGTGACCTCCATTCTCGACTCTTAGAACAAAGGAAAGTCCTGGCACTCGGACACACTGGCCGTTACGTGGTTGTCCGAGCTGAGTCTGAGAAAGTCCAGGAGGAGCACTGGAGGAGCACTGTGCTGCCTGTTTTACCTGGAGGAACTACGGTTGTTCATTGGTTGAAAGTTCCGTGGGCATCCGAGACCCACGTGGGGTTAACCTGCTCTACCAGTTCCTGATTGGCTGATCTAGGTGGAGGATGAGTAACCATGCTCTCTGACATTAGGGTTGTAAACCACTTGGGATGAGTCTCTCCCTTGGAATCTCCCAGACAGTAAGGCGCCAGAGATGACCATATATCAGGGTTGCTGGAGAATCTCAGCTTTGGGAGTCGTTCTTTATCAGGACACTCGATCAGCTAGAAAAATACCTTAAATGTGAACCAAATAGAATGGTCTCTCTGTATCCAGCACCACTGAGATGAGAGACAGAGGGACTGGCAAGGGAGCAGCAAACTTAATTCCTGTATTTTAATGAGCCCTGCCGCTACATGAGTATTTGAAAGAAAATAGATGAATGCTGCTTTTGTTGCTTTTCTGTGTGAAACATTTGCAAATGTTAGCCCACAGGGCAGAATTTCAATTGATCCTTGATTCTTTATTTATTATAAACTTCAAAAATTCTTCTGACTGCTGTTTGACCTTGACAGCAATAACCTTATTTGCTCTAGTAAACATTTGTTTCCTTCGAACTCCGCGGGTGAGCTTTGTATGTGAGGTCTATGCTCAGTTCAAAGCAAAATTATTTTACTGAAGGAAATAAAATATAATTTAATCATTTTTACCTTGGATTCTGAAATTGTGCATTTCAGATTTCTACATAACTAGCAATTTCAATAAATAGTCTAACATACTTTACGATAATAGTTTACAAATATTCCTTTAACATATGAAAATTATTCTTCTGTATTACATTTTCATTGTACATTTTGGAAAAAGTGTAGTATTGCATACTAAAACAGGCATTGGAGTGGTTGTTTTTGTGTTTACAAATTGCATAGCAGATGTTAAACTTTTGATGTAGGGACATATTTTGTAACCATCCGGTGATATGAAAAAAAATAGCTTTCGACATTCAAGGCATCAAAGATGAATTCTTCTTGTTGTATTTCTGATCTGATAAATTACTCTCCAAACTGCATTTCGCGTGCCTCCGGACTCGTTTATTCTACTTCCAGTACATACAGTGTGGGTGGCAGGGCTCCTGTGTCTGTTCCACCAAAGCAGTGGAATACTCTTGAGATCAGGAATACTTTGAGTCCTGATCTGAGTCCTATTCTTGTTTTAAATCTCTCAAATCTTCAAATTGATTTATTTAAACTGACTTCACTAGGAATAACAACACCCAAGAATTCAGCGTGCTGAAAGGATTCTGGAGTCTTAAGTCAAAATGTGTCTGAACCTGCTTGGCTGAGGGCTGACCTCCCGGGCAGGGGAGGAGGAGGCTGGACCCCCCTGCAGAGTGAGGAGTGACCCAGGGGCAGCTGCAGAGGTGGAGGTGGGGTTCAAAAAGATGTATGTGAGGGAGAGAAGGGAATCACACACAGTTTTTATAGTGTTTTAGGACAGAAAATAACGTCAGGAGTGATTGATGATTACTGACAGCAAAGTCTGATTGAACTTGGTTGTTGTCATACTTCCTGAAATTTTGTTACAAACTCCATTTCGATAGCTTTTCTGATGAATGTTATGTGACTTTTTTCAAAACTTGTTAATTTCGTTGTTCTTTTTCTGAGGTTATATTGTGCAAGCCTTTGTAATATATTTTTATGAAACAGTCATTTCTTACTAATACAGTACTCCTGTAAGTTTAAAATAGAAAACTGTAATAATTCTTTTGCATGACAGGGTCATTGATACAGTATTTTTAATGTTATATGATTCATGTTCAATAATGTCAGTTTAATTAGTATGCACTCAAGATCAAGGAATGAATCATTCAAATACAGAGGAAGTATCATTGACTCAAGTAGGAGGTATATACATGTATGGAGAATAAGGGAAGCAGCTTTTCCACACTTAATCTACTGAAAAGTACTCAAAGCATTAAAAAATATTAAACCCAGTGTACTCAGAAAAGACCAATATCAAATGGCACTGCATGTGTGTAAATTTACATGTCATTTTGTTTGTTTGATCACATTGTCGCTCATGACTCTGCCAGTGTTTAGGCAAATTTGTTTCAGAAGACTCATTCTGTAAGCTGTTCAGAGAACACCTCCTTGGGATTCAGTCCGTGGCACATGACATCATCCTTGATGGCCGCCCAGGCCATGCGTTCGGTGGTGAACTCTGCTGCCCAGTCACCATTGCGGCTCACGACGATACATCCACCTCCTCCCTGGACTCTCTCTCCCATATACTGCAGGGAGATTTCGGCTGCCTGCTTTGCAGGTTTGCCTGTGGAAATGCAAGATGTTTTCATTAGAAGAAAATTAGGAGCAAAAAGCCATCGTAAAGGCGCACGCAAATTTATTTATGGGTATATTTTCACTAAGACGCTTAGTATATCCATTCTCTAACCTTTTTATCCAATTCAGTGTTGCAAGTAATGGGAGCAAGGCAAGATACACCCTGGATGGGACGTCAGTTCACTGCAGGACACACACTCACAGCAGGGCCAATTTTCCCAGAAGCCAATTAACCTACTAGTGTGTCATTGGACTGTGGAAAGAAACTGAAACACATGGACGACACCCATGCAAACACAGTGTGAACATACAAACTCCACACAGACAGCACCCCAGGTCCAGAATTGAACTCAGGGCCCTACAGCTGCATAAGACCAATGCTAAGCACTGCGCCACCGTGCCTCCTACACTGTGTATAATGTATATAATTGATTATTCATGACTGACTGTGATACAAATGAATGACTTTGACACAAGCACTAAATCACTTCATTTTTGAGAGTGCTCATTCAGCACAGGTAATGTGGAGATTTAACCTGTAGAATCTAAAACAAGGTGAAAATCAAGAATGAAAAACAGAAAGAAATGAATATGCCCCGTTTATCCAGAAAATAACATCTTTATGTGATTAACAGGTTAGAGCATCACCTTGGATGAACTCGTCAGCAGTTAAGCCTAGTCTTCTTCAGTCACCAACATTAGTGAACATGACTAAGTTATGCAGAATAATGCGCTAATTGTTGAGTACAACGGATCAAAGAGTGGAGAGGTCCAAGTGTGATTGTCCTGTCTAGTTTTTACAGATCTGTACTTCATGTGATTGATGGCAACCTGACTGCATGGCACTACATTGATGAAGTCACATGCTGCCCTTCCAGCAGGTGTATTCTTATATGACAACATTTCAGCAGGACAGCATATTCTCATACTGCTGATATGACAGTGACTTTCTTGCAGATTGAGCATGTGACTGTGTTGTTGTGGATGGCCTACTTGCTAGACTTGGGCCCCACTGAACTTCTTTGGAATGAGCTGGGATGGCATGTGGCATCTAGGGTTTACAAACCAGAGAACAGGCACTTGCTCATCCAGGTTCTGTAAGGAGTTGAACAGACTCCAAGAAGACAGCATTTGCAACCTGGTACAAAGCTTGCATCATAGAAATATAACCTGTGTTGCTTCCAGCAATGGACACACCTCCTTCTAGCTCATATCTGTCACAGTAGACAAACTTCTATTGATGAACCCTCCTGATGCTAAATGTAAATTAGCAAGTCATGTTTGCCGACTAAAATGTCAGTGCACCTGTCACATAAGAGATTTTTGTCATAATTTTGTGAATTTGTTGCAGTTACTTGTGATAGGTTTATTTTGAAGCTCTGTGTATTAGGGTGTTTCAAAAGGAAAGGAACATGCTTTTTAAATAAGGCATGCAGTTCAAGGAGTTCCTATTTAACTGTCACAATATTACACTTACTATCACTTTTCATCATAATCTCCCAGTACTGAAAGGCATCAGTCCTTTCTATGACTTCTTGTACTTCTCAAGGAAGAATTGATCTGATTACCATCAAAAACAAGCCATCATTGTGACATTTCCCATCAAACACTCCTATATGTAATTATTTGTGTATTCAGTTGCTTGTGAATGTCGTTTTCTTTCCTTGCCATTACAGTAGAGTTTCACATTATGAAACTGTACAGACTAAAGATTCATTCTCCTCAGTCTAAAAGCACTGGACTAATTGGCACATGTTATGACCCTATTTGCTTTGAGATCTTCAGTGGGCTCTTTAACTAGATGTGCCACTTTGTTAGATCCTCAGACAGGCTAAACTCAGTTTGTGAGGTATTAGAATGCCCAGGCAGCAATCTGGCCTCAGGCAAAATTAATTTAACTTAAAAAAAGCAATTGGAAATAATCAGTCAATGTCTATTTGCTTATTGAAACAACTTTCCTTTTTACAGTGTGTTAATTAATTAATGTATATGGTATATTCATTAGAGCCACTTTTATTAGAAAGTCCCCTGCCCCTGGATGTGGTAACTAGGCAATATGGATGTTAATATTTACACAGCTAACATGGTATTTAATCAGTTAAGCAGATTTTTCATGTGGAATCTCCTAAGAAATTCCAACAAACACAAAAACCTGTTTTTAAAAAGACATGGAGCAAGAGAAAGAGAAGCAAGATGACAGGAAAAATCAAACTCGAGCCTACAAGTCTTTAGGATTCTGGATTACATGATGAACGGAAAGCTGTCAGATACTGGGTATTGAATGGGAAACAATTAAAGAAAGGAGCTGCATTTTGATAGATTTGGAACTATTTGTTTGGCAGAGTTTATTTATTGGCATTTTTGTTGAAAACCAAAGATTTTCCCTGACTTGTGCTGTGAGATTATTGATCTTATATAAATTGTTTGTACGTAGGCTCTTATTAAGACCAACAATTTTAACTGAATATTCAAACTATTGTCACTAATCCCCTGAAACTAATAAGTCAATCTTTGGAAGGGTGAGACTGCTTTTATTAACTAGTCTTCCTCAGGCAAGCCTACCCTATAAACTGATGCTAAAATAGAGAAATACTAGTATCTTATATGATTTTCACATAGCATTCCTTTATTTATTTTCTACACTTTTAATTATATACCATAGCATTTTGTTTGCATTTCTGACTGCTTCTCCATGTCTAGAACATGTAAATGATGTGTCAACATAAACAACTGTATTTTTCATAAGAAGCTTCTTCTTTCTCATCCATTGCCATTTTTATATTTATAGTTTATGTTTTTACTATCCGCACGCAAAACCATACATTTGTCTACATTATACTGTACATCATCTGCCAGGTTAAAAAAAATCATTTACTGCTCCTTCACTGTTTGTTTATCCTTCTAATTAATTATAACCTTGGAATTTGGTTGTTTTCTTAACTATATCAGGATTTAGAATCAAGTAACAATTATTTCAAGAAGAAAACTCGACTGCTTCATCAGGTTTCATTATTCAAGATGGCGCCATTCAATGGCGATGTCTCGTGTGTAGCTCTCTTGTTTATGTTGTTTACTTTCATGTTATGTCTTGTTTTTTTGCGCAAAAAATACGCGTGTGACCATCACCTACAGTACGGCCCACAGACAGTCCTGGACCTGGGATTCAGAGCCAGGAAAGCACAGGGCGGACAGGGACACGATGGCGAGAGGAGGCGGGGTAAGAGAGGCAGCGTGCTGGGGTATCTCCAGGAGAGCGCCAGCCGGCCTACGCCCCCCAGCATCCTGCTTGCAGGTGTGCAATCGTTGGACAGTAAGATCGACGAGCTTCACTGGCGCATCGACACTCAGCGCGACTGCTGCGTCTTCTGTGTCACTGAAACCCAATGTTACCGATGCCGCTGTACAACCCGCTGGATTCACGCAGTATAGAGGGGACCGCACAGCTGAGCTGATCCTACCGGCAAGGAGAAAGGAGGTGGAGTCTGTTTCATGATTAATTAACTTTCTGTGGTGCACTGACGTAGACGTTCTCTACAGATCTTGCCCATATGGAATATCTCACTTTTAGATGTCGCCTTTTTTACTTAGGGAATTTACGGCTGTTGTTATGATGACCGCTGTGTGCTTTCACCCGAATGCTAATGCTGAATCGTCACTCGGCGAGGTGTACAGCGGCATCAGTAAGTAAGAATACACGCGTCCGGACGCTCTCTCTATCGTTGCGGGGGACTTTCACCCCTGCAGCCTTAAAAAGGTACTAACGAAGTACTTTCAACACATCTCGGTTCCCACTAGAGCCGATAACCCACCGGGTCACTGTTACATAACCATTAAGGGAGCATACGCTCCATTTCACGATGGGGTTTCGGGAAGTCTGACCACGCCTTCCTGCTTACAAACAAGCTGAAGAGCGCCACCTGCAGGAGAGACCGCGCCACTCGCAAACTGCTTTGAAATGACGAGTAGTAATGGAAGTGTTCTTTTGATAATCAAAGAGGTGTAATTTCACTATCCTTAAAAGGACTGCTCTCACCAGTCAGCAAAAATAAATCCATTGCAACTGAGAGCGAAGGTGGGGGTCCTGACTTACCCAGGCCCCCCTGTCGGGGTGGGAACCTGAGATCACACATCAGGATTAGGAAATATGGGACAGTCAGACATGAACACTCGCATTACATGTACACAAACCCCTGTCCTTCCCCCCAAGTCCCAGGACTTAACAATGCCCCTGCTAGTTCCCAGCTATTCCAGACAGGTTCCCACCTACCCCAGCATGCGCTCTTGGGGCTGACATCACCAGCCCCATTACCTGTTCACTCAGTGTCCCATCACTGCCTCACGAGGGTGCTACAATTAAAAGACTCTTCCACTGGTCTAAATGAGTATACAGAAGGTGGTCCTGTCCTACATCAACCTGTGTGAACAGATGTGTTCCTACTAGGATGATCTGGATATATCCCAATCGGAAGCCCTGTATGAACAAAGACATTTGGTGGAAAGTGTGGCCTTCCAAGCACGTGACAGAGAAAGGTCTCCTGTATACAGAGACATTTTTATCCTCCCTCTGTCCCAGTCAGTTATACCAGAGTGCTTCAGGAAAACCACAATTGTGCCACTGCCCGAGAAGACTAAGGTAACTTGTCTGAACGATTACCGCCCAGTGGCTGTCACTTCAGTGGTCATGAAGTGCTTGCAAAGCCTCATACTGTCCTATATAAACCACTCTATCCCAGACTCCCTTGACCCACTTCAGCTTGCTTACTGCTCGAATAGGTCAGTTGATGATGCATATCTCTAGCACTACATACTGCCCTTGAACATTCAGACAGGCGGGGCGACTATGTTAGGATACTGTTTATAATAATAGAGATTATTATTATAGATTAAGTTGTATTAGTTTAAAATTGTTCAACAGAGTGGAGAAGTGTATGCGAGTGTATCTACAGAACCTCTTGAATCATGATGACTGCAGAATGACTCCGGCATCTTCTTTCAGGGTTTTGATCATTTTATTGTGACCTTAAATTGTTACACCGTGTCTCTTTGTCTTCTGAATATGGTTTATTTCCTTTTATGTAACATGCTCTGATTAGTCATATTTTGGGCTATTTTTTTCTATTTATCATTATGACCTTTTGGCGTTTATGTACCTATAGTTAGCACGCACTTGTGTTGGCATTGGTATGGTTGGTCTGTTTTGTTACTTTTGTTGCTGTTTGTTGCTAATGTTTGATCTTGGCTTCCTTCTAATCAGTAATATTTTTTTTCCAAGATCAGAAATCTGCTTGGTTTTTAATGGCCTAGTTATGGGTGTGCTTTATTTGAGAATGCTCTTAGTGATACCCAGGTCCCATTTTTTTGTTTGTATTGTGGCACTGTGTCTTGACATTAGGCACAGCCAGAAGTTCAGCATGTTACCTGAGCAGGTTACTTAATCACCTGTTGAGATCAGTGAACTGATGTCTTATTGGAAATGACTGTGACAGTAATTGATGCAGAATTCATTCCCTAGTGTCTGTAAGCTGATGTGGATGAAAGCAGCTGCATCATGACTAATTATTTTCTGTAACACAATATACATACTCTGACTGACATCTGTTTATGCTTACTGCTTCCATACACGCACAACAGGTAAGATCTCCTGGCTTAGCACTGACATTTACATCGACTCACCATTTTATCCTGAGACGATTCTAGTCCTAGCACCTCACATGAAGCCTATTATTTAACAAATTAGCCTTCTATTGTAAAATACTATATGGCTGTACCAGTCCTTTGAGTATGTGTAGATTGAATAGATCACTGGGGATTCACATGGATCTGTGTGTGAAAGATTGTGTCAATTTTGAGGTTGTTTTGTCCAGCAATATGGCTAATCTCTTCATTAACTTTTACATTATACAAATGGGATATATGGATTGCTGGCATACAATGAACATTATTACAAACAAAGAAACTCTCTGCAGTGTATGACAATAGTGATCCAGTTTATTTATTCATCTGTTTGTTTTGTTAAGGGGGAAAATGAACCTTAAGACATTTTGAAGCATAACCTCTGCAAATGTTCTTTTGTAGTCTTTTGCTGCAGGCCCAAAAGAGCCCTGTAAACAGGCATGTTTAAACAATAATCAGTGCAGGATGGGCAATTGGCAGTCAGAAGAGGTGTCATGTCCACCCAGTCATGCAACAATACAGTTACAATTGGCCTTTACTGCTTTGCATACTGATCAACTACACAAAGCATATCTGGTGAATTAATAACAGTTTCTCATTGAGCAGCAACCTTGCTGCCTCCCTCAGAACTCAGAAAGTTTGCAAGAGCCAACCTCTGCTCCAGGCATCTCACAAAGTTCCAGTTTGAAACCAGGGTTGACTGTGATGGATAACTATTCACCCAGTAACAATCTGCTTGTGGTATTAGACTTTCTTCATTAGCATCAATATTTCATGTTTCCTGCAGAGTAACTCATTTTGAACTGGCTTTCAGGAGCTCTGTGTTGTTTAGCCACGTGAAAGCTCAGAGTGAATGGTGAAACCTTGGAATCTCCCAGACACACACTGAAAGCTGGTAGTCCACAATAAGCAATCAGCTTGGTTATTGGTCAAGTATCACTGGAGATGAGTGAGTTTTAGATGGCCAAATAATCAGAGTATTCTTCCAAGGGGATCAGCATGAACTGGAGAAATGACAACGCTGACAACATTAGAGGCACACAGACACTCAACAAGTGACAAGCGTCACTGATGCTTGGCAATCCAAGGACAACAGCACCGCCTGGGAAATTCCAGTCACAGATCAGCTGACATTTGGACTATTTGAGCTGTAGGGCCCAACCTGAATGAGTAGCCCTACCTTTCCCAGTTGTCACTGACAATTCCCCCCAAAATGTACATTTTGTCTATGAATTTTCAATGACACAAAAGTTATCCTAAACTAGTTGGAGCCCAATCTGTTCCATCAGACCCTAGACCTAGGTCCTCTGAAGCCTTGCTTATATCTAAACCTCATGCGCCACATGTTCAGTGAAGAGTACTGCCTCTGTGTTATAGGGTTCCTTTACTCTCTTTTGAGGGTCCTGTCCTCACAGGCAGGTTCTCATTTCCTTAGCTAGGTGTGTCACAGAAACTAAACACTTGATATGTTTCAATTATTCGATATGTTTTGTCTCTAAGATTTGGCCGATATACTGAAAATCCATTGTCTTGCTGAAAGGTGAATTTTCATCCCATGCTTTGGTCTTTAGTAGACTGATCAGAATATAATAATAATAATAATTGCTTACACTTATATAGCGCTTTTCTGGACACTCCACTCAAAGTGCTTTACAGGTAATGGGGACTCCCCTCCACCACCACCAATGTGCAGCATCCACCTGGATGATGCGACGGCAGCCATAGTGCGCCAGAACGCTCACCACACATCAGCTATTAGTGGGAAGGAGAGCAGAGTAATGAAGCCAATTCATAGATGGGGATTGTTAGGAGGCCATGATTGGTAAGGGCCAATGGGAAATTTGGCCAGGACACCGGGGTTACACCCCTACTCTTTTCGAGAAACGCCCTGGGATTTTTAATGACCACAGAGAGTCAGGACCTCGATTTTACGTCTCATCCGAAGGACGGCGCCTGTTTACAGTATAGTGTCCCCGTCACTATACTGGGGCATTAGGACCCACATGGACCACAGGGTGAGCGCCCCCTGCTGGCCCCACTAACACCTCTTCCAGCAGCAACCTTAGTTTTTCCCCAGGAGGTCTCCCATCCAGGTACTGACCAGGCTCACACCTGCTGAGCTTCAGTGGGCTGCCAGCTGTGAGTTGCAGGGTGATATGGCTGCTGGCAAGCTTGACAATGGGGATGCTGTTGATTGTGATGTGTTGAGTTTGCATATGCTGTAATGCAGACACAGAGGTTCCATTTTTTCTTGTCTGACTACAAAAGTACCACTTAATTCCTTTGTTGCAAAGTCAGTAGGAGATTTGAGATGGGTTTTCAACTCTGCCATACAGGCCAGCTTTATGGGATGACCACAATATTGTCGACTGATGGACATTTTCTCCCATTCAGCCATAGAGCTCTGTAAGTTTTTAAAGACGCCGGCTTTAACCTCATGGTGGCTTCCATAACCTGCTAACGTAACTCCGGGTTGCCCAGCAGGGAGGGACAACCAGATTGAGGAAGTGTCTATTATACCACCTATTTCTTACTGTTAACTTCACCAGATGTGTTAATCCCACAACTCTTTCTGTAAAGAGTGTTTCCTATTCTTGGTTTAAGTGAACTTCCATGTAGCTTCCACTAGTGTTCTCTGGTTTCACAATTTATTCTAAAGAGGTTCCCATTGACATTGTCACTACCTTTGTGGGTTTAAAATACCTTGATTGTGTCCAAGTATTCAAAGTATTCAAAAATAACTTAATCATTTATACTTATTTAGTACTTTCATCATTTTTTCAGGTATCACATTCTATAATTGGTCTACTATATGCAATTTTGCCTTTTTAAATCAAGTCCTCCAAATTGCAAGCAGCTATAAAACTGAATGCTAATTGCAAAGAAAAACAACAGCCCATAAAAGCTGTTCCTTTTTGTAAATGGGAGTTATTCTGATACCATTCCAATGAGGAAAGCTATATTGTCATTATTATTCTTTTTTAACATTCTGTTGTTGAGAACCCAAGGTTATGTAATTCACAAAATATACAATCTTTCACCTGATGACCGTGTTCCATCAGTGATGACAAAAAAGCCCAAGCAGTGTAGTCAGTGCAACAGGAAATGGGATAACATGAATTTGTGGCAGGAAGTGCAAGCACTGACAGATTAACATTAGTGACTTGGATGCCAAGGTGAAAAGAGGACACTATAGCTTTTAGCAGATTTACCACATAAGAAGTAAACTTGTTATGGTGGCACTAGTGTTTTGAGAGAGCCTGCAGACATTTCACCTCCACTACACAGATCCCTTTGACCCCCACTGATTTCAACTGTTGTATCTTTTTCGTTGAAACCAGAAGAGAAAGCTTGGTTTCATATGATCTTGTCTTTTGTAACCTTTCTAATGTCCTTTTCACGTGTCAAAAAGCAATTTTGCAATAAGTAATGGAGGCAGTAAGGGCAGTAGATGTCTCAGAGCCACAAAGAATTAATGTCATGAAACAGGGTTTAATAATGGTTAATACCATAAAGCAGAGAAAGCCAGGGGTCCAAGAGGAATTTGCCATTGATTTGAAACCACCCAGTGCCTCTGTGGAGCTCACTGAAACAGTCATATGTCACAGGCCCAGTCTGTCAGGCTGGTGATAAAAGCAATTCTGAAGCAGTCGTCTCTTGTTAAGGATCAGACACTCAAGCAGCTGTCTGATCTTGAAGCAGTGCTGCACAATCCTGGTTACTTAGCATGTTAATGCCATCATTTTTGTAAACCATTGCTGTTACTTCATCGTTTTTCATGATCTAGATAGATTCAAAATTGATATTTCATTAAAATGCACACAAATAATCCCTTGCATTTACTGAGGCTCACCTATAGCTTCACTGCATTTTAGATGAATAAATATTTTTTTATACCAGTGTATAAGCTATATAAATGGCTGTTTATCAATGCAACTAATAATTCCTTATTGGTGATTCTATTCTGACAGTATGCGTGACTCCATTCCTTGCCTCTGTACTTTTAACTACAGTACTTTGAACAGTACCTCTGGAACCAGCAGTATCTAAATTTATGAAAGTTTCAAGGTCTTTCAGTGCTGTGAGCTTGCAGATGATGGTTTTACAAACAATATATGTGATTTTTCTATTTAACTGAAAAAAATATTTAATCAATGCTGAGAGCCATTTATGTTCCTTCAATCTACTGGGAACTGAACAAGCTCTGAGTAATGGAGAGTAGAAGAAATGAAGTACTGCATAGGGACATAGGCCTACAGTAGATGTGATATGATTTCCTTCATCACTGAGGGCAATAAAGTCCTTAGGAGCTTTGATTCAAGCATAGCCACCTTTTCTCCTCTCTCCATCGTATTTTCTAGTGCGAGGCAGTCCAGTGTGGAAAGAACACAAATGCCTTCCCTTTCATGGTTAGCTTTGAAGCTACTGTAGAGTTTGTGTCAATGTAATTGTGATCGTAATTTTTTCTTATGTCTAATGAATATACTGTGGATTAAAAACACATGGGAATGTCAAATCTAAAATAAAAAGGATATTCCATAGTGTGATTTAAGGTAAGGGCATAGGAAGATCAATATTTTGTATAACAGAACTTTTGTGCAAGAGAACAAAACATGTATCAAATAAATAGAAGACAAATATTGAAAATGCAGAGCAGGAAAGTTCAGTCATATAATGTTTTAATTTATTTCCTCTCTATGTTCCTTTAAATAAGGTTCTGTGTATTCAAAGGATAACAGGTAAGGTGCTGTTATATGTGAATATGAAACATAGAAACTCTTTAATCTACACTATTTTTTTTTGTTTTTCATAATTAAACACATTCCTTGCAATTCTGCAGGCTTATAGAGTGTGCAAGCATTAAAAGAATAAATTGTCACACCTTATGTTTGGACATAGATTTAGACATTCCTACTTGTCTCTGAAGAAGTCAAATAAATAGAAGTGCAGACAATGCAGTAAGAAAAGATATGAAGTTATATATTACATCTTGACAGCAGGAGAGGCCATACATTCTTACAAAGCCTGATGAAAGTCTTAATAAGCACGGCTGAAAAGAGTAAGCACTGAGCTTGAAGTCACCTTTTTCATGTTGCTTTGCTCTCTTTTTTTAGTGTTTAGTAATTTAGTATTTAGTAATAGCAGTATTTTTATTTTCTATTTTCGTAACCTCCGAATTTGTAACAGTATTTAGAAAGAATGTATATGAAAGTGCTTTTTTAAACTACAAGCTATATTGTAGACAAATATGCATGGACTGTAAGTACAAGATAAAAAAAAACTGTATCATACAAAATTACCAGGTAGCTGTGACAGAAAGTTAACATGTTATTCACAAATAATTTTCCGTTTTCAAAAGTTGAAAAAGCTCACTTATTAGCTCACTTATGTTTGTAGATGATCTCATTTTTCTTGAAGCCTTACTTTGCCTAAAGATATTTTTACTCTAAAATAGAAGCTGTTAATTAACAATTTAAATTATAAAATACTTTTAATTAACAGAAGCTATTAAAAACAGAAAATAAAAAGGCCTCATTAACTATTCATTTCAGTATTCCTATTGTGAAATTTCAGTAATTGACAGCACATTTGTTCCAAATGGCTTTCAATATTAAATCTTAAAACCCGACAGTGTTCGCATCTGGTTCCGTGAAGAAAAATAATTAAATTTAATAATAATGCAAAAACACAGCAATCCATCATGTCACACTTGCATGAAGAACACAGAATTTCTGGCCCAGTGCCAGCAGAATATATCTATAAAGTGGGCCAATTATGTAGCCATAATGTATTTTTAGTCCCTGTGCAAGACAAGATGATCCCAAATCATCAGTCTGCATCTTGCGAAATTGATAATAAAAACAAGCGCTCCTCTGGGGTTTGATCACACTTTACTTCATGGTGTTCAATTTGTTGGACGATTTGTATTGCGGTGTTGGATTGCTGTCAAGGTGCACCAAATATGGAACCCATCAGACAGCCTCATATCAATCTACTACTTGAGCTTGAAATAAATGGATTAAACCCATCTAAATATCTTGTTAATCTGTTTTTGCTTTTCCCAACTGGATTAAATCTAAACAAGCTCACAGTGTAATATTCACTATCTGTCTGTCATCATGATGTTCATTGTCTATCACTCCAAAATGATTGTGTTTTGCATTTAAATTCTTCTCAAAAGCCCCTAGCATATGAGTCCATTAGTCATCAACTCAGGGTACAGCTATTTTTAAACAAAGGCTTTCAGCTCGGAGCAGAAAAGGGTATTCTCTGGCTCCAGGGTGATTTTTCAAATTCACCTTTTGTGCAAGCACTCACTCTGCTATCACTTACTGTATAGTATCAATAAAGGTAAATGTAATATTATAAATTAGTGTTGCTTGTCTGGTAAATACTGATGATGATATATCCCACAATGACACCAATTGTAATGAATTGGGGGAACTTTTAAAAATATAAAGGCAATTCCAATGCTTATTTAAAATGCCGGATAAAATGTCCCCTATGGTCAAGAATGAAACCCAGGTGAGTGAATCACATGGTTTGCTTTTCTGCTTCCCTTGCACAGTGTGAAGGAGATGTACTGTAATGAGGAGGCTCAAACTTAAAAATGAAAAATTATTTGCAATAACTACAAATTAAACTCACGAAGTACTATTTACACGTTTGTATATGTAATTACTGTAAACCTCTTACAGTCCAGTGCTACCCTGACTTGTCCCTTTAAAGATGGACTAACCTAAGTAGGCAGTGACATGGTTTCTGTAGCATTACGCAGACTAAGGAAGTCATGGCTACTCCATTTTCCCTCAATGGGACACTACAAGAAGGTAGTAAAGGAAATACATTTTCCTTTACATAAAACATCTGTTTTTCATAAATACTCTCAAGGTCTCTTCACACCTTAAATATACATGTTAGAGTTCAGTTCTTAAAGGCTCAAGTTACTGGTTTGGGTGAAAGGTTTTTTGTGTTCAGTGCTGGAACTCAAGTGCAGTGTTTTACTTCCTCAACTCTGAAAATGAGAGCAAGAGTTATGGTGGCCACTACTTCTGTTACACTAAGCTGGTCTTTCTGGACAGGGCACTCACGTCATGTGATTTCCTTGTTTTGGCATCTTCCACACAGGTCTCCATCTAATTTTACCGTATGTCCCTCTTTAAGGGAAAAAGTTCTGTGTATATTGTTATGTAACTACAATTTTCTGCTTCTAGTCAACTGAAAACTGGAGTCACTGAGCAGATGGCCTTGCCCATGTCTTCTGTGTAATCCTGGTTACTAGCACGTATTGGGAAACCGGTAATGTTAGTAAAGTTCAGCTCTGGTATAACTAGTATAACTAGTATAATCCCCAGAACACAGAAGTAACATCACGTAAATCCCAGCAGCAGCCAAATAACTCCAATGGCAATAACTGAGAGATGCAATATGATGTCTATAGATTATAAGGTAAAGCATAATGCAAAATGCTTTACATTGCCCATATTTATTAATTCTAACAAATAATATTTATTAAGTTATTGATAAGTACAATTCAAAATCAAACCAGCATTCACCATTCCCTCTATCAATGGCACCCCTTTGAGTGTTTATTAAAGAACTTGTGAAACTGAATCAGGCAGCTGCTATAGCAGTACTGTGCAAAAAGAATGATCAATATTTCCCATATCAGCTGCAATACTTCATGGGTCCACTTTATTAATTAATTTGTGCATCAGTAAATATTAACTTTAAATTCTCACTTCAGTGCTAGGCAGCAGAAATCGTCAACATGTCATGGTATGTTTTATTCAGACTGTGTGACTTTAATCATGTACAGTATATGGACAAAATATTAGGAACCCCCATGAAATACAATGTTGAGTATCTGCACAGAGTTTCAACGGTATATGACTTCTATTCCACAAGACTGTGAGATGCTTGCAACCGATGCTGTCCCATGCTTCTAGCAGGATTGACTTCAGCTGCGGTCATGAGGACAGTCTGAGGTTCTGATGCATTAGACTGCGTGTTCTACCAAATGTCGATAGCATTTAGAATGGCAACTGTCCTGGACAGGGATGGTGGGGGGGATGGCAGTCATTCTCCTCAATCCAACTGTTCTTTTCCTTATAGCTGACTGAGAGAGTCTATTTCACTGAGGGTTTCTGATATTTTGCCCAGTGAGTGTAATTTAACACGTTTGTATATCATAAAAAATTACAAACCCCGAAAACTATACTTACCTTGTTCCATATGAAAGAGAATAAGCCTTGCAAGAGTTACTTTCATAATGGATTCTCCATGCCCAGTACAAGATACTGCACCACTGAAATTGTCAGCATACCCACCAGAGCCTGTGGAGAGAACATTAAAATAAATCCAATTTCAAAGTTTCATTTTTCCAACTAAACAGTACTATTACAAGTTAAACCTTTAACTGTAATATCAAAACGTTAAAATAAATGCAGTTTCTCCAAAGTATTGTTTCAACAAAATGAGATGTCTTGATAATTGCTTACTAATCAAGAATGTAGAGCTTTCTTTATAATGTGTGATAATGACCTTTAAACCCTGTAATGACTGTATAAAACCCTGTTTTATATGTGACATAAAAATACATAACTGGGCTTTTCCAAACTGGCAGAGCAAGCTTGAAGTCACAGTAAATAAAAAAAAAACCTGACATTTCTGGATAATGTGACCCTACCTTTAAGCTAAATTCTGTGTTCTTTCCAATTCCCTGCCTGTGCATATCCCTCAAAAAGAGAGGTCTTAATTTCAGCCAGAGTTAATATTTAAGTAAAGATTAGGAAAAGGTTGGGTAAATGTACTTGGAAATGATGATAAAGCCCATACCTGCAAAATCATATGCTTTATCATATGCCATAACAGATCAGGAACCATGTGTATAATATAATCTACTTGCCAGCTATCAGCATTCACATGAAGTCTATAAGTTTGGTTTATCATGCCGAAAGTCTTCAAAAGCCCTCGATGCTTTAATGTTTTCATCATTCTTTGCTTAAGGCACTGTGCACTTGTGACATCCAGCATGTACAATCACAGTTGGTTAGCTTGAGTCAACCAGAGTAGGTCAAACATGAAATGAAATTGGCTTGAGCAGACGTTTCTCGCAACATTTCAGTGAAAGAGTGCTCGGTTTGCCTCTGTGGGTAGCAGACCATCAGAAGTGCCTGAGATTTTAATTACCAGCAGGAATTCTAACAAACCACGTTGACGCATAGGAAAAAAAATAGATTTCTTTCCTACCAATTTTAAGAAAAAATACATCCTTTAATGAATGTCAGAAAAAGAATCACAATAGCCAGACAGCTTTTTTTTCCACCTGGTATGTTAAAATGTCTTCTTTGAAAAGAAATATTGCAGCTCATTAAAACATGTTTTGTGAACCCTGGGTTCTACCTTTTCTCACCAATTATGGGAGAATCTCCAACTCTTCCCACCATTTTGTTTCGGATCCCTCCAGTGGATGTTGCACAAGCCACATTCCCCCTGCAGTCCAGGGCCACGGCTCCAACGGTGTCATGACCCTGTGCCCTGAAAGCACAAAGAACCCCCAAAAGGCTGCTTTACTTCTTTTTAATTTTTTTAAGAAAGTTGTTTTAGTCCACTTGGACTTTTCAGTCCAACATTGAGCATACTAAATGGTATTTCCATCCATCCGTCCATTTTCCAATCTGCTTTATCCAGTACAGAGCTGCGGGGGCAGGCTGGAGACGACCCTGGCAAGCAACGGGCACATGGCAGGACACAGGCTGGACAGGATGCCAGTCCACCACAGGGCACACGCCGACACACACACTCGCACTAGCATCAATCTTCTCAGAAATCCATGAACCTACCAGTCTTTGGATTGTGGGAAGAAACTAGAGCACCCAGTGGGAACCCACGCAAACACAGGAAGAACATCCAGTACAAACTCCAGCAGAGAGCACCCCAGGAATTGAACCCAGGGCCCTATTTAGCCCCTTAAAGGTATTTCTTAATCATTATGAGGTAGTTACATCAAGAATAACCAGTGAATGTGTAGATGAAGACATTTTATTTATGAGTTGTGGACTATGGATGGATAAATGAACACCATATGTACTGTGCCTCTTCATGTTGCCTAACTACGTCATCTGAAAATTGTTATTTGCTGGGAGACACAGTGAAGCGGTAGCTTGAATTACTGTCTCACAACTCTTGAGTCCTGTGTTCATTTCCGGACTGGGGTGCCTTCGGTTTGGATCTCTGTGCCTGTTGAGCCAGGTTTTCTCCAGGTGTCCCAGATTCTTCCTGTTTCCAAAGACATGCTGGCTAGGTTAATTGGTATATAACAACTGTCCCTGTGTGCATTTGTGTGTGCCCTGTGATGTGACTGGCAACCTACCCTGTTGCCTGTGCTTCTGGGATAGGCTCCAAGCTGATGGTTTTCTGATAAGAATGTTGTTTGCTCTTGTCTGGCCTTCAATAAGAATGTTAAACAGAACTCTAAATTGGTATTTTACTAAAACATACAAATATCTGTCTAAAATCAACAGAGCACCTCTGCAGTTTAATATGTTTATTTTCCTCCATACTCTCATTCCAAGACTTTTCTTATTCAAAGTCTCCAGCTCACACATTTGTTACTCACAGCATAAGTCAACAGATCGGTCAGCACTGTGGATTAAATGTGTCAGGATACAGTGTAGTAAAACAGCAAAACTTAGATTGTCAGACACTGGCAAACATAAGATAAAAAATATTTTCAAATGCCGAAGTTTCATTATTCAGTTGAAGACATAGTTTAATTATTTTTTTCTTCTTTGATGATTCAAACAATAAAAAAATTAAGAGACATATTTGAGAAGTATTTGCAGAACCAAACCAAATCTGTACGGCTAACATACATTTTGTGAATAAATTCAAATTTCCACACAATCATACAACAAAGTTGAAAGATATCACAATCCAGTATTAGGGAATAAAAGACAATGTATACCCAGATGAAAAACGTTAAGTTGTTAGACCCCAGAGGCACTTGAAGAGGAACTTCTTTAAAGTGTGCATATGACAATAAACTCTACTACTACCTTACATTAATATACAATTTTATGTTGTTGCAGTGTAGTCTGAAAATCACATGCTTGACTCCAGTCCCTGAAATGTCAAAAAATCAACACTTAAAAAAAATCTAATTTGATTCTAATCTGAATTCTAACTATTCAGTAGTTTACTTGTTGATTTAGGAATGGGTAGAATTTAAATTGGTGAAGCTTCAACAAAGAATCTCAACATCTGAATTTCATTCAATGAGGAGTCTACAATGACCATAAAATTACCATAATAATAAAAGCAGACTTTGTTTTTTAATAGGTTTTAGTCTTTATACTGTCCTCAAAACAATGTGAATTATTTAATTGCAGAGTTTTCTACAGTTCATTTAGACCCTACAGAATAAATGTATTTTATAAATCCTTAAAAGTTTGCCTTTGTATAAAATGCAAGCATAAATATCATAACATGTAAATATTTCTTTAAAGAATGACTCACAAAATCCACACTGCTGTTCTAAGTATGTTAGGAGCACTGGTTACTCCAAAGATGGTATTTTGATGATCGGCAGCTTGTACATCATGGGTCAAAGGCAAAATAAACACTTAAAGAGGGTTTGCACGTTCATGCAGCGACCTACAGTACATCACAGCCCAGAAGAGGCTCTAATGACACATCACACTAGGCTAGAGACCCTTCTGCTTTCAGTTAATCAAAGTAACTCAAACTCAGTTAATCACAGTTAATCAAAGTAACTGCCGTATGAAACACTGCAATAAAGTAGCTACTGTATTAAATACAGTAACTGCAAACAGCTGTGAAAGAAAACAAGAGTCAAAAACAATCTGAAACCAAGTTTGAAGAGAAGTACGAGAGAGTGAAGATCTGGGCACAGTTAGTTCTAACATTTGAAAGGCTGAAAATACTTTTTACTTTCACCATTATTTGCATCAATATTCGAGAGGACTTCTGCATGTGCCAAGACTGAAATGAAAGGGCTGTCACTGGAGATTGATTAGCTGTGTTGCCAAGTGTGAGCGTGCTAAACGTCAGTGTGCTAACACGTTCTTATTCTCCAAGAAAGAGCTCCTGCTCCCAGCACTGGAGCAGCTACTGAAGCTCAGAAGCACCAGGGCTTTGTGATACTGCTGTTGTCACCCACCTTGTCATCGCATTGCTTTCTCTTTAGGCAGCTCGCCAAGATCATGGTATCATTCTTGCAATAATATAACTTTAGAAAAAAAGTGCTTTGCAGAACTACAGTGAATCAATCGCCTGTCACTTTCTGCTGTGGGCCAGACTTGCTAACTTAAATGACCCTCACAGATATCTAATATATATGTGAAACATCCATGATTCCTTCCTTGACAATGACCATGTTACTGTATGTTTTTACTCTGGTTCCCCCCTACTTTACAAAAGGCCAGGAATGAATAGTTCTACTTTTATAACTCCAAAGGGATAAGTTTAAATCACTTTTGAATCACCTTTGGTACCTTTCCAGGGCATTGCAGAGGAAATGATTGAAAATCAGCAAATATGCTTCACACTTGATCAGACACGAGTCTTTTTGAATGTACTAGGCATGAAGCAAGAACAGTACGTTTACAATGAGTCTAAAGGTGTGTGGCAAACTGCCTCAATTCAAGGACAAAGGAAACAAGTAATGGTTGGACTGATCTCCTAGTGGCTTCACTTAGCGACAAGCTCTTCACGGGAAATATTTGTCTAAACCAGTCGGGACAGATTCGCTTGTCAGGCTCCTGAAGGGAAACATCAATCAGTTTTGACATGCAGTTGATTGCTCTATTAAATCACCACCAAGGGTTTGATTTGGCTCATCAGGTCAGGTGAAAAAAATAATAAATTTAAAAGATATTTGATGGTAGGCTGTATTTCAAATTTCCTGACTGAAGTAACCCGCAGTAATTTCTTTAGTGACCTAATGGACCATGAAGTTACCAGCACATATCGAAAGATTTATTGCTGTGAGAAAGTCCTGTTTAATCAAATAACTTAAACAAATAAAAGCACTGTAGATTCTGAGTCCTAATTGACAGAGAAGTACTGCACACCTTAGTCGTCACACTAATGATCAAAATGGATGAAGATTTAATTTAAATTTAAATGCTACAATTAAAAATAAAATTTAAAAATAATCTATTTTTAACATCGACAAGCATAGAAAAATATTCATACATAAATAAAATGTGATTCTGCACAATAATATTTAGATCTATGGGTATTTAATTTTTTTTTCATTGACAGCTATGACATCACACAAAATATTTTTTGCTGAAAGATTGTGCACATTTTTCCAAAAGTCACCACTTTCCCAGGCTTCATAAGAATTTGAATAAAATATAACTATTAATCTACTTCTGTCCTTACAAATTAAAACATCCTAGGAATCCAAAATCTTTATTTAGTTTTAAAGCTTATATATATATTATGAGATATGTATGTTTAAGATACGTATGTTTCAATAAATGCAGAATTTAACCATTATTAAATTAAGAGATAAATCAAATTAATATAACATCTAGTTACAGACATCTGAGTCTACCCCTACCAGTTAACAATAGATCTTAACAGTAATATATTCTGTGTCTATCAAGTAAGGTATCAAAGACCACAGGAAAAGAATCAAGTTAAAATTTGTAGGTGGAAGTCATTTTCCAATGATTCGGGAACATATAACTACAGTAACGAAAAACATACAGAGGATAACAATTATGACATTTTTTGACAAGTTTTTGACAGTGCTATTTCTGCACGAGTGACACAAGCAGACATCAGCTAGGATTCTATCATGAAGGAATCTTTAATCTGAAATCTAAAACTATTCAACACAACCGAATCTACATATAGTATATTATTGTGCTTAATTTAAATACACCTCTGTCTTCTTCACATGTCTTTATTTACTGACTAACAATCAAACACATCTTGTGAAAGAGGTTTGTGATAGCCGAGAGAGAATATTTTCTCCTGCTCGGTTCAGTGTTACAGTACATAACCATCTGATTTATGTCTGACATTAAAAAGGGCCTGAGATTCGCCAGTGTTAATCACAAGCAGTGGTCAGCATTGCTGCCTCGTAGTTTTGGGGCCCTGGGTTCAATTCCTGGGGTGCTGTCTGTGTGGAGTTTGTATGTTCTCACTGTGTTTACGTGGGTTTTGACAGCCCAAAGACATACTGGTAAAACGATTCGATTCTGGGAAAACCGGCCCTCATCTGAATGTGTGTGCCTGTGTTTGTGTGTGCCCTGCGATGGACTGGCGTCCTGTCTAGGGTGTACCATACCTTGCACAACTTGCTTGCAATTTGATGGATTTATAATAATATTAACAACAACATCAATAATAATGTTTATAATCTGTTTATAAAAATCTGGTGTTGTTTGTGATGCAGAGGCTGCTCACAACAAGGACACTTATTAAAAAATACTATTTTGGGAGCTTCTGCGACTGGATTTGTTTCACTGTAATACCTAAGTAACTTAAAGCTGGCACAGAATGCTGTGAAGCCCATGTTTGTGTGCTCAAATTCAATAGCAAGCAATAATGACAATTATAGAAATTGTTGGTGGGAGGTGGGGGAAACAGTTGGGGAATGCTAATTTGGAGGCTTAAATAATGTGTTCTGGAGGTGCGGGGGTTACACACTCTGTTGACTGTCTGTACTGAAGGAGCATTTATTTTAGCTCAGAGCAGAAGCTAATTGACTTTTGAGTTAAATAAAATAAGTGAAAACGTATTTTGGAGACTACTGTGCTTTCTGTCGGCGAATCTCTCTGCATGCTTCCAATGTTATATATGGCCAGGGTCGATGTCTCCCTCCGGAAGGCCACTAGTTAATCAGCCCAAATGAACGCGAAGGGTAATTGAGTTCCCAGGGCTCTGTATTAAAATTAAGAGACAGATCCTTAGACTAACACAGAGCGCACAGCAGTGCCATTAATAATGAAACTGAGACAGGGATGAAAGGTTCCAGATTAGCAAACTGTCATCTAGCACCTCCAGCACACTATTTTTACATGCTCCCTTAGGGTCTGAGGTTACTCTCCACAATCAGCAATGAAACCACCAGCTCGCTCGCTCTTCAGCTTTTATCTCTGTGAAGCGAAGGTGACAATGAAGATCTCTGTGGTGAGAGTGTTGGCAGGCCTCCCACAAAGCCTGCTGGAGCATTTTCATCACATTCCATATGGCTACAGCTGACTTCATAATGCAGTGCTGTCCAAGTTGTTTCACACTGAGACACAGGCCTAAGTACCATAGTGACTGACTTTGAGAGTCATCTTTTTAGGCCATTTCAATTTTAGCAGCCAAGAAAAAAACACTACAAAGCAGTAGACAAGATGATTACAGGCTTCTCCTAATACAATCAAAAAGGAAAGGGTTGTAACAAGTAACACGTACGGTCTCATATATAGAAACTATGACCTTAACATAACCCTAGTGTTTCTGAAAAGCTAAACATGTAATACAGAAGAATCATACAGTTAAAAGGAAAAAAAGAGAATATAATATTACAATACAGTATAACAGTAATATATGAGGATATCAAAATTTTAATTCAGTTGCAATTTACTGACTGAAAAAACAGTGTACTCATGTTAATCAAATTACCTGTGTCAACAACCTGGGATAATGGTTTGTTTTATTGAATAAACAGTTTATATTTTCAGGGTATGGTATGGGCATTCTAAGAATAAGAAATCTTAAGAAATATTTTGTCAAAGCGTGAGTACTGTGTTTTCACTACACAGATGCAGGAGCATTACGATGCTGGGGAAATGCATAACATTATCAGCTAATGAAGAGTATTTCAACACAATGCATCCCACTAACATGTGCAATTTAAAACTAAAAGATTCTTTGTTGCAAAACCAGGAGGGGAACAGACCTAAGCTGAAGTTATAGAACAAATGAACTGATTTAAAATCTAAAACAGTTTATAAGAACTCTTCAGGTGTTTTTACTTTATTATGTACCCATAACAAATTATTTTACATTTGCACAAATATCTGCATTCTTGGTTTGCTTTAATATAGTGTAAGATAATATTAATTATACAATATTAAATTAAAGAAATTAAATTAACCAGCATGGTCAGTCCTTGTAACATCCAGGTGAAATCATGTTAGATAGGGTTGAAACACAGCCATTGTTTAAATCCTTTTGAAACTTTACCACAGCAAAACCACAAGATATGTTTTCAATTTTCCTATGATTAAAGAATGTTCACGCCTGCGTTTCCTACAGATTTTGCTCTGCTTTCACTTCACTTTTCTGGGCTGTCATGATGGTACACCACAGTAACCTTTTGTAAGGGTGACAACGGTACAATAGAATAATTTTACGCCTTGCAAACAGAAATTGCAATAATGCACTACTTACAAAGAGCCTTGATTGTCTCCAGGGTTATACAAAATTAATTACATTTCATTGATGAACATAACAAAAGAAGAAACACTCCTGCTCGGGATCAGACCAGCTCTGAAATGTAGCCATCTGACAGACACTGACACACCAACAAGGA
Organism: Atractosteus spatula; assembly: GCF_055471065.1. Taxonomy (NCBI): domain Eukaryota; kingdom Metazoa; phylum Chordata; class Actinopteri; order Semionotiformes; family Lepisosteidae; genus Atractosteus; species Atractosteus spatula. Next base: position 23,747,665 of record NC_142720.1, on the reverse strand, counting down.
TTATTGTTCAAATTAATAAATATTTTTCACAACTCCCAGTGAAGATGAAAATGAATGCAGTTCAAACAATGCTATATGTCTAAGTCTTAAAAAAGTCTTGTCAGGTTGACCCCCAGCACTAAAATATTTTGTAGCAGAGACTTCAGTCCTTACCAATATCCCACAGCAGTGACAGTAAGCCATGCTGAGGTGTGAATGAGTCCCAAGTACCTCCAGCGAGTAGGCTATCACATCATGGAAGCACCCAACAGGCTTAGGAGATGAGTATTTCACATGTTTCTCATTTGTGTAACCTAGGCTTTTCAGTGCTTATTGCCAACAAAGGCAATGGCAACCGCACATTTCTGCCTGACATACTGCACAGACTTGTTTAAGTAAAGCTGTACTTTTACTTTTCTTGAAGGACAACAGAAATAACAAAATCAATTCATTTTAAACTTTATTATCTTTGTGCTGTCTTTATTTCTAGCTGATATTTTCTTGCAAAATGCACCTTTCACCTACCAAAGCCAAAAAAGTGTGCTAAAATAAAGCCCTACAACACACATGGAGAATCTTTCCTAATAATCTTCCTCCATGTTTTCAGGCTGGCCGCTGCTACTAAAACAATAAAAGAACTACAGTGTGGAATTGAAGTTTTTCAAAGGATCAGTATCCTTACAAAGGAGACCTGGAGCACAGTGTGTGGGAAGCTAGTTCTTTTATTTAACTTGCATCTCTATTTTTGCTGCCTTGAAGAAAGTGCGGCACAATACAGGAAAAAATAGTAAAGAAGCTGACAAATACATTTCATCACTTCTAAAAATAATTTTCAAATAGATTATTTTTTGTTCCAGGAAAGAGAGGGCATCCTGTAGTTTTAAATCTTTTAGAAACGTGCATAAAACATACCTACTTTTACATTATTTCTTAGAGTTCTGCTTTACAACGAGGCTTATAACAAACCGGGCTCATGGTACAATATTTAGTAGAGATGATTTGTGACAGATTATATTCCACTGTCTATAAAACATGTTCAGATTTCTTTTTACTTCGATTGTTTAAAGGAATGAGTGCACATACTGTACAGTTCTCTTAGTCCTCATCTGAGCGTATTTAGCAAGGCCAAATGACCTTATGAGTCCGCTTGGTAAGAATCAGCTAATATATTGATCTATTTGTTCTCTCATAACAGAATTGTGAATAAGCCAAGATTATTTCAAAGGTAGAGATAATTGCAGAGATAATTTCAATTGTTAATATGCATTGGTTCCTACTTCATGACATGATGCAGTCTCTTAGTCATGCGTGTCACTCAGCAGGAATACTATTGAACACCTTCCTCAGATGTAAGGCAAAGTCCTATTTTTGTCAGATAATTTATCAAAAGACTGACACCACTTGAATCAAGTCATATCTCTCAATCACCCAGTATGTCTCACACTTTATTGCACCATTTTATCAATTTTCACAGTTTATATCACTGGAATAAAAGACTGCTCCTAAACTCACAAGTTTTGTTGAGATTTGAGGTGGTTGCCAGACCACTACTACATTATCAAAATCATGATAGTTCATCAAATCAAATAGAATCAAATAGTTTCATATAAAAATCCTATTAGACAATGTTATTAGCATATTGTTTACTAACATTATTACGTAAATCTAAAGGTAACTTAATATAATAGTACTACTGTTGATGTCCTGTGGGTGGGCAAAGTCTAGGGCTGCTCTTCGTCTTGTTTTTGTTTCCACTCTCCAGCTGACCCCCCTTACTTAGGCTGGACAACTCCTGTTAGGTCTCACGACATCCAAGAGTCAGATGTTTTGTTAATGTTTATTGAATATTTAAGTATGATAAGTTCTGGCTTCTAACCCACTTGGTTAATACATAGCCTCCTGGCCGTAGGACAAGGAGCCTCAAACCTGCAACGACAGGAGTTGCTACAAAGGCGGAGATGGGTAGAGGCAGGATGAATGTAACAAAAATGTGAGAAGAGGCAAGAGTTTTTAACTCTTTAAAAACATTTTTAACAGTTTGTTTTTTACTTTTTAACAAATAGGACTCAACCGCTCAGATTACAGAACTGCTTATCTGACAGTCACTCTATTTCCACTGGATTACCACAGGGCTATGTTTTGTCCCCCTTAATGTACGTTTTGTATATTAAATATTGTAAAAGCAAACACACAAATAGACATCTCATTAAGTGTGCTGATGACACAGCCCTGGACAGCTTACATAGGGACCCAGAAAACCATCAAGGGCCCATTCTAAATGACTTTAATAAATGGTTCTCTTTGCATTTAAATGTTTTAAAAACAAAGGAGCTGGTCATTGATTCTAGGAAAAACGTCACACCCCTCCAACTTACTGTAATTAATGGTCAAACTGTAGAATTGTCAATGACTACAAGACCTGGGACTGGTCATAGAAAAAACCTGAGTTGGGACAAATGCAGCAATACCATTAATATAAAAAGGACAACAGAGACTCTTTTTTTCTAAGGAAACTAAGCTGTTTCAAGATAGGTAGAACCATCCTAACTCTTTTCTACAAGTCTTTTATGGAAAGTATCCTCACTCGCTGTCTCACATCACTACCATTGATTGTAATGGGCTGGAAAAACAAGTCTACGCAAGTAGCAAATTAATTGGGCCAAATCAAATCACCTTAAATATACTCTACAAATATAGGAACTTTTATCGCCCTACTCTCCACCTCGCAACCTCCGCTCTTCAAATTCTGCCCTCCTTACTGTCCCCCAAGCCCGTCTACATTGTATGGGCGACAGGGCCTTCTCCTGCTATGCCCCCAAGCTCTGGAACTCTTTGCCCAAGGATATTAGAGAGTCATCTTCTCTAAACTCCTTCAAATCCAGACTCAAAACCTTCTTCTTCAGAAAAGCCTTTACTTAACTGGTTCCATTCTTCACCCCTCTGCTCTTCTTAATACCACCTTCCACGGTCTCCTCTATTGTTATTGTTGTATTGTTGTAATTATAATTGTGTCCTATCTTGTGAAATCTTCTTATTTATTGTTGTAGTCTTCTTATTTATTGTTATTGTCATCCTGTAAAGCACTTTGAGAAGCCACCTTTAAAGGCACTATATAAAATAAAGTTTATTATTATTATTATTATTATTATTATTATTATTATTATAGGTTGGCTAAGAAAGCAAAGTATATTTTGGATTGTGTGTCTCACCCCCTCCACTGCAAGTTCAAACTTCTGTCTGGGAGAGGCCTCTGTGTCCCCAGGTGTGATACTAATAGACACAGGAAATCTTTCGGGCCCACTGCAAAAGCTCTTTCAAACAGTGTATCTGAACTATCTTATCCCTTATCTTACTGTAACAATGTTGCACTGATTTCTTGGTTGGTAAAATATGTCTCATTGTGTTATGTTGGGAGTCTGCTCAATGGGACAAAGCTAGAATTGAATTGATATACTGTAGATATAAGGAAAGTCAGAAATGATTGTGATTTAAAACAGCTGTGTGAGATTGGCTTGTCTTTCATTATCCCTCCCGAACGTCAGTTAAGAACTTCCATTTATTGGAAAAAGATGCCCCTGAGCTTCCTGAAACAGTGATGGGGGCACCTCAACATATGTGTTTTAGGAGGTTCATTAGCACACTGCAGTTCATAGCACTGGAGCACAGAGCACAGATTCCACTTTCTGTGAACATTGGCAAGGAGTGATACCAGGAGTTCATCAACACTTTGAGTTTCTGCTGCATCTTCCCTGCAGTCTGATTTTCACCTCTGTGAAACTTGAAAGATGGTTTTTGAGGTTGGAGAGAGGCTGCACATGGTGATCACAAGTTCCAGCAAGAGTCAGAGTCTCAGAATGCAGGTATTGCAAAATAAGGGAGAGTGTGGAGCAGTGATAAAAGACACCTGAAAAAATCGTTACTGTAATTATGAATAGCTATTGCTTTTCAAAACACCTTCACAAAGAGTCTTGTAAACCATTATTCTTAGAATGCCAAAGTGTTTTAAATTGCTCTGCTACATAGTATTTTTCTTACACTAAGGTTAGTAATAATATTAAAATTGAACTGATTTTTCCCGTAAACGTGTTGTCAAAACAGTCAAAACTTTGATTTAGTTAGACATTGTATGCTTTGGATTGAAGCACTTTCCCTACAATTAAAGTATAACAAACTATATAAAGTGTGCAAAATAGAGATTTAAGCAAAGATATTCTGGCTAAAATTTTAAGCAAAACAGCTGTACATATTTTCCAGATATCCATCAGGTTCCGTATTATTCTGTAATTACAAGACCACATACTCCGGGTCTGCCTCTGAGGGCAGAATCTTAAAGATTTAGACAGATCTTAAAAAAGAATAAAGCACTCTAATCTCATATTTGCATATTTGCAGTTGCTTCACAGCCTCATTTGTCCATCTGTACCTGAAGTAACACCACAACATTTCTAAAGACACATAGAAGAGGGATGTGGGAGAAAGGACTCCTATATCATAAACATATATTTACATAGTTAGATAGGAATCTGTGAGTCATCAGAACATAGGCTGCCAGTTCACATATTTTACTGTCAGCTCAGAAAATGTTTCTGTGTTCTGCACTCATGGAGTCTTTCCAGACATTCCCATCCCAAGACATCTCCCCACTAAATTATTTTTAATAATTTCCATTGAAACCAAAATCACTTCGTTTTTAATCTACAGCATTTCTTATAGTTACTTGCAAAGGACATGCAATAGGAGAAGTACACATTAGAATTCAGATCTTAAATATGCTTCCTTTCAGTCTGAGGCATAGTAGTTCTTCAATAAAAAGGGGCTTATAGCATTTTTCAGCAAGCATATAATTAACCAGTTCACAGTTTAACTTCTATAACTATAACCTTGAATTTTCTCCCTTAAGCATTGCCTTATTAACATTTCCTTACTGGAGATTTGATATTCACCTATGATCAAATTACCCCCCTGCTCACTCGCTCCATTTCTGTGAAGCAGACATGTTGCAGTCTTTGAATGAACAATGACCTTGCCCCTGTTTTGCAGAGTATATTTTCTTTCTCTTTTTTTTCTCCCACACTGGTTTTGTTCTGGACACTTTTAATGGTACAGTATAATGGTGTTTTAGGGGTATTTGACTTGGATGAAACAAATGATAAATCTCATAAATATTTAAATGCTCCAAAAGGTCATTTTTGTGAAACTTGCAAAAATGCAGCTTTCTGTGCATTTCAACGTACAAATGTATATAAATGTAAGTAATCCATCCAACAAAGGTTTTTTTTTCTTTTCATAATTTACTTATAAAAATTAGCTAATTAATTTGTGGCATCACAGGCTTTGTGAATCAAGGCAACTCAAACACGTAATGTAGCCCTAATTAATTAACAAGTGAAGGTTTATTCCTGCTGAAAAGAGAAGAAAGGAAACACAACATTTCAGCTGTGGAGCTTCTTCGGGCGTCCACAAAAGGAGGCTTTTCAGCAGGAATAAACCTTTACTTGTTCCTTTGCAGCCAACGCATGCTGACACAGCTCCCAACTTGACCTAATTAATTAATTTATTCATATGATTTAAAAGAATGTGTATTCTTTGGTAGAGCGGGTGGAAATATAAATCCTGGTATAAACCCTAGTGTGAGTTGAGGAATGTAGAATAAGCCGATAGACTTATTCAGAGACACTTGTTCAGAATTTGTCTTTTTACTGTTGCACAGAATGTCCGGTGATATTGTGTTGCCTAGGGCTTTCATTTCAGTTCAACTAGCTTAATGATCCAGTTTCTCTCTGTGACACATCATAAAGACCTTTTAATTACAGCATGGTTAATGACTCTTCAGGATATTTCCAAATGAACCGGTAAAGACAGCCTAACTACTATGTCAAATTTATGAACATTCTGAATTCTGCATCATGCACTAACTGGACTGTACTTTATGTGTTTGTTAAGCCACTTTGAGGCCCTATTTTACCTTGCAGTATCTCCACTGGGAGTTCTTGCCAGAAGTAAAACTGTTAAAATACAGGAGTACATGATAAAACAGTAGCCTCTTCTTCATGGTGTAATATTCACAGTATATCAAATGCCTAAGACAAACACTTTTGCATTTTTTTGCCTTTTAAGCTTGGCTCAGTCTGATGACCTTTCTTGAGGGATTTCTTTCATGTGCTCTCTATAACAGCAGTGTTCTAAAACTAGAAATCAAGTAGAACATTTCAGAAACAGTGAATTTTGGGGGTATTTTTTTTTCACTCTTCTATGTAGCTACAAATAGGCTACACTGATTAACAATGTCAGCGTTTGCACTTTTATGCAACATATCCAGCTCTTGCAATAGAATAAATATAATCATCATCATTATACACAGTATCAAATAATAATAAATATTTAGGTTACAATAATGACATCACTATATTATTGATTGCGTGAGGATTTTGAAATGCATCAATCCAATTGATGGGTACACTTTATTCATATGCTTTACCTATAGAATAAGCTCATCATATTTTTTGGAATGTCCAGGAGGTCACCTAATGACTAGAATTAGTTTTTTACTTAACAAAAAGAAACCCTTTTCTTCCTTTAACAACCTTTTCCTCAAAATAGGTTGAATGTTTACATTCTCAAACAGCAAAACGAAGGAAGTCTTCTCTGTATTTTAGGTATGCACAATTTGTAATCAGTGCACACTATTTGCCAGCTTGTTCTAAAGCAGAAGAATCAGAATGGAGAACTTTTACAATCCATCGAGAAGGCACTCATGATGGGCCATATGCAGGGCTTACCATTGTGAATTAAACAGATCTTTCACTCCTTTTTCATACTTCTGGTAGTGTTCCCACTTCCTCCTCTCATCTTCGGTTACTAATGCTTCTGTGCTCACTCTGGGCATGCCAAGGCTGTTGGCAAACCTGTCCGCCCCTCTGTCTGTCAGCATCACGTGGTCTGTCTGCACACATTAGAGTTATAGCCGTGGTTAAGGCAAGTAACAGTGCACATAGAACATCAGTAAAAATGACTGTGAATCACTGCATTAGCAATTTGCGTGAACACAATGGAGTGTCAAATAGCTTAATCAAGAGATGAACATTATATGGAATGATATTGCTGCTGAATCCTCTTATGAACAGCCTTTCAGTAACATGCAGATTAAAAGTAAATAATATGCCATCTCTGTATTTTATCATATTCCAACTGAAGCAAATGGAGTCTGATTTGTTTTACAATGACTGACTCTTTTAATGTCAGACATTAAATTTTACATACCTATCATTGTCAGTATAGAAAATCTTTTAATTTCAATGAATATACACTACAACCTTTCTTAAAGAAGCATTACATGGTACTAAAAGGGTGAACAGAATGATGAGAGTTTAGAGTGAGCAGGAGCTGAGTTGTAGGAGGGCCTCTGTTTTTTTCTCTGTTCTAATTCTGTGATGTACAGGGATTTCAGTAAATGCTTATGCAAAAGGAAGCCTTCAGAAACCTCTAATAAAGGCGTGCTAACATCCATTATGCTAAGTGCTTTGAATGTCATTCTTAAAACAGAGGGATTAGGTCTTTGATATGTAGTATCAAGGCCCCTTTAAGCTAACCAATGAGCCTCGCACAGGAGTGACAGATCACCTCAACCTGCTTATTATGTATGGTAACACAATCCATAACCTCTGAGTCACATCTGCGGTTAAATCTATAACTGCAGTGTGAATTTCCTCACTCAGACACCTTCCCCAGATAGATCACAGCAGAACTAATAAAAAGAGAGGTCTTCAATTTACCAAAGTGCAATTCCCCACCAGGTTTTTCAACATAATATTTATCAACCCTCCTCTCCTTTCTTGCCACCGTGAGGATTTCTTTTGCTCAGGAACCACACTCGGACTCTGTATGGTACGGGTGGGACATTACCTTTGTGCACTCCATCATTCTAAGGGCAAAAAATTAAAGCCAAAAGCACAAAGTGACATAGAGTATAAAGTTCACTGCACCATATAAAATAAACTGTAGGACAGAACTGTCAGTAATCACAGACACTTAGTTTTACGATTTCAATTTTCAAAGACTGATGCAATGGCAAAAAGAGAGCAGAAAGGATGTGTACTGTATGTGAACAGCTCAAGCACATTTTATTTTTTATGACCAAGACATACAGTACAGTATCATTTGAATTTTCTGCATCTGAAAGAAATCTAGAAATAGAGTATCACTCTTTTCCCTCCCAAACACACCCACACATTCTCACATACTGGAAAAACACACGGTATTTACTTTCTCCTATGAGCAATTTCTATGTATGCAGAAAATAAAATGAACAATGACATATAATTTTATTTACTTCATAAATCATCAGAGGATGATTAATCATTATAGTTCCAAAGAAGAGTTAGTTACCTTAAATACCACTCTCCTTAAGACTGTCTGAAGTTTCAACTACTATGTAATGTTCTTAAGATTTTAAATGTGGGATTTGGTCATTTGGGACTGTAGGGAATAATTTTTTTGTGTAATTTTTAGAGATACAAACTTTGGTTTTGGTTTAACCAACCAGTGCTGAACAAAATGACAAAGAAAATTGTCTCCGTACTTTTCCGTACCTGCAGACTTCTATCAGAAGCCTCTGGAACTTTCTAAATTCTAGTGTGGGAAGAAACTTTATAAATTTACTCCTGTATCATGAGTCTGTTGTCACCGGCGATAGGTTATTGCTACATGAAAATAGGAAAAAATAACCTAATTTGACCCTGTGAGCCTTTTTATCCTTAATAAGTCCCCTGGCTTATGTGCATGATTGCAGGTACATTTTCAAAGAAATGTATCACCTTTATGTCTTTGAGTGTCGCCATAGAAGTATTCAGGGAAATTCACTTTTTTTTGTAACTCAGCCTACAGCTTCCAGCTTGGGAAGGCTGTGTTATTAAAGTCAGGTTTTCTCTCTGCGATCCAGTCTGTTTTCTTCCATGTCTCCTCTCAGCCACACAGACATGTTTACTGTTCAGAAGCTGATGGAACTGTAATTGAAGATTAAGGATCACTTTTCCAAATGAGATTTTGCCACAGGAGATGGGAACAGGAGCCCTAGAATTGCAGAGTATATTTTAGTCTCCTTTTCTGTCATTTTGGTAATAAATCTGACTTACCATCAGGAAATTTCTATCAATGTGGTTTTAGTGAAAATAAAATATTTACATGATCGAGGATCACATAGCTGTTTCATATTTATAAAGAATCAACCACAAGATATTGGAAATATTTGCGTAGGTGTGCAAACTGAAATGGAATTCAGTGGACAACAGAACTTTTAATAAGTTTAATTTACGAAGCTGAAAAATGCCTCCATCATCAGTCAAATGTGCATTAGGAAATGCATATTCACAGCCAAGTTCATTCCATCCTGGTTTTAACGGATCTATCAGCCTAGCTGACAAGCACTAATCTGTCATTTCAGGCTAACAGAATACCTGCTGCTATTCAATGAGAGAAAGGATTTACATGACTAAATTGTGTTCTGTGTAAAACAGCCTGACAGAAATGTGTCTTTGTGTGAAACACTGTAGAAGCAGGGGTCAAAACCTTCACATTTTTTGACATCTTTATAATTAAAAAAAAAACAAAGTGCAAACATAGTTCCTTGCATCTTTTACAACCTCATTATGGGTTAATTCATATTCATGTATTTTTTACTCTTGTGAGTTTCTACTCAATGCTTTTTAATTTCAGTTTACAGCTCATTAAAAAGTTAAATCTATTTGGAACTATATAAAGAGAAAAAACATCAAAAATAATATAAACTGTGTTTGTCTTACATTGTCTTTTCTGCTAAGATTCGGAAGAATATAACCGACTTGTTTTAAAAACAGTATTATATCACTTTATAACATAGCAGCTGCTCTGTTATTTTAGAGATGTATTTATTTAGGATCCACTTAAGAAAGGACCCTTTTATTTTCTTTATTTTATGTTTTTCTAGACTCCTGTAGTAAATTCAGGTTTTTTGGATGCGTATCATTAAGTAGAACTTAATGGGCGATATTGTTCAAATTTCACTGAAATAGAACAGCTTGTTTTAATGTGATTAGTAATGCTAAAGTGTATTATTAAACTCATCCTGAGTCTGTCAAAAATTCAATAGACAAAATATTTAATGCTGAATGTCTGGAGTGAGATGTGCAGAACTCATTGATGCACACACATCTTCTCACAACTGTGGGGTATGCTCAACATGATAAGGAAATGAACTTCCAGACAATTACACATTTTCCTGCCGATCATGCAGCCCACACAACAGGATCAGTCCGTTGTGCTATTGAAAGTAATGGCTTTAACACGGTTCTTTGCATTTTTCTTTGCGCAAAATCTTGTTGAGCATTAACATATTATTCGGCTTTTACATTTTTAAATATTAAAAAGCTTATTAATGTAATTTTTCTTTGTCAGACAAAACTCTGTAGATCACAGGAAAGAACAAGGGATCAGTGAAGTCTGATAGCTGCATTGATCAAGGACTGATGAATTTTTAATATAAGGCTGATAAACGTATCTGCCAGTCCAAAGTTGGACCAAGGTCTTTCAGGGCAGTTTTGGCAGATTTCTTGAATCATCAGTTCCTGTGGTTCAGCTCTGTTCATTCTGCCTTTTCTCAAATTTGTCGAAGTATAAATTCTGAGTTTGGTTCATCCACCCATAACCCATGGCCACCTGGAACAAGGAGGGATTTCACTGGCTGTGATATAGTTCAATTTAAATTTAGTTTTATTAGATTATCACAATAACAAGTGAATTAAAACATTGATCTATATATAATCAGCATTCTCTTGTGGAATCATTTCTTAATTTTACATAAATATTCATCTATTGTTGTCTTTTTCTGTGTGACTAGAAGTAGACTTCTGTATTTCAAGAGTATGTTAGCTTTACATATAACAATTCCAGTATAAACTTCACGGCTTTGAAGCCCCTTGGTGAACCAGTGAAATAGAAAGCTTGCGTAGCATTTAGACTACACTAAAATAATTTCCTGTGCTCATTCCTACTCTTTTATCTTTGAGAATTATTGTCAAAACATATTCAAATTTATTAATTGTGTAAGACCACATACATGAAACAACTTTAAAATGATTATGTGCACATGCGCACATGAATAATCAATATTTTATTTAAGGTAAAGGCCCTGGAAATTAGATCTACTATATCTAAAAATAAAAAAAATATATTTATAAAATCTATTCATCCATATATTTTTAGCTGTGATTAGTACGCCTGACTTTCAGAGCTTGTCTTTGTTATCCCATATAGTATGTCTCCAATTCAGAAATGTTTCCAAACTCATCACAGATAACATCTTCAACAAGGTATTAAGTAGCAAGAGAACAAGACAGCCTAACTGAGTATACAAATACTCAGAACACAGCTGGTTCTGGAGAAATGCAGGCTCCTATGTTTTTTTCCCAGCTTAGTTCTTAATGATTTAATTGAGCAAGTTGTGGTCTTAATTGATCTAAATCACGTGTAACCAACCCTCAAAGCTGTTGAGGTCTCTTTAAATCATCAGTCGCTTAAATATGGTTTGGTTTTGGGTTAACCGTTCTTCACATATTTTAAGCATGTTATATGACCTAAAAATGACCTAAATTGTCAGTGGGACAGAAGTCCTTGAAGACCAGGACTGATCGACATTATAACTGTTTTCAGATTTTTCCTAGTTAATCTTAAAGCACTGCAAGGCAGTGTTCCTCTAAGGATGTCTGGTCTTTAAAGCATGTCTTACACTTGCCACAGTTTATATATTATAAGTGCAATTATTGTCTTATTTTCTTCACTTCCCTTAACAGTTACTCTGTTTTTTAGGTACTGTAGATAGTGATATCGCTGCTATTAACTCCAAGACCTCAACATTTCTCCTCATGCCTGAGGGAGAAAATTGTTTATGAAAAGCTTCCGTTTTCAATGTTTCAGTGCTAAAATCGGTTACAGTGCTATAGATTTTGCCTCAATTCCTGTTTTTAAAAATCAAATATAAAATAATTCATTTTAGGCCTCAACAATTAGTTATTCAATTCTAATACTGGGGGAACCATATTTGTTGTGTCAGTAAAATAATTTTTACCAAACTGTCTCATACAAACCTTATAAAGAAAAAAAGCTGTTTTTCATTTAGCTGTTGTGGGTTTTAGTATGTTTAAATGACACTTTCTCTGATATTCTGGTCAATTACATAGACTCAATTTTAAAACGTGTTTATCAGGGCTACATTTTTTCCCACATCAAAAGTGAATACTACCCTTAAAAGCTCTTTCCCAACATTTTCTTTTAAATCAAAAAGCCAAAACAGGGGGCAGACATTTTTTTCCCTGTGAATGAAGTAATGCTCTTATCAGGCCGCCACAGTGATAGAGCGCTTCAGAGTGGTTCAAGCCGTGCAAGTGCTCACAGGTCGGGTCTGCATGCGCATTTCTCAAGTTCCCAGCCTGGCTCTTGTCACTTGCTGCCTGTGGCTGGGATTGCCCCAGCATGGGCACATAATTAGCTCACAAGACAAATGGCTTGATGAGTGAGCCTGTATGCACTTCCTCATCCTCCCCATGTGGTATACGGGCTGTCGCTGAGAGCCAGGACACAACTTGTGATACCAGAGCGAGTAGACCGCTTTATAACAAAATATCAAAAGAGCCTAAAATGAATATAATACTTACACAGTACAGCTTTAACCTTATGCCAAAAAAGTGATTTGAAATCCACACAAGATGAATATAAAGTAATCACCCATATGTCACAAATTATTTTTAACAGTGCATGGATGCTGCACAAAGAGCACTGAGCAAGTGCTTTATTGACGGACAGACAGCTGCGGAGATTACTCTGTGGATGTGCAGAAAAGGGGGAAAGAGCCACAGCGCTGGCTCAGACCCAACCCGTGATGAGGAGACTGACACTCGTCAGCCATGCCTCCGCCGGGCTGGAATCGCACACTATGGCCGTGTCAGGGCTGGGAGAACGAGCCCCATGAAGATAAGAGCTTCTGCACAGCCACCCTGCAGCTCAAGCACTCACTGAATTCGTTTGAGCCCTGAGACTTGCTGGGAGAAACTATTAGCGTTGGGTTGCCAACAAAACTGCACAGCAAGCTGTTAATGACATTTTTTTGTGCAAATCCCCATGTCTGGTTCAATTTTGTGTGTACTGTTTTATTTTTGTGCTAATTAAAATTTTTAATCAGCACAAAAATAAAACCATGCACACACAAAACAGAATATACATTCCATGTATATTTGGAATTTAATCATGTCTGAAAACTGCAGAACTGATCAAGCAGCAAAAATCTGGTCTGCAGGAACCTCTTCTTAGTTAAACTAACCTTTCTCCTTAGATACAGTAAAAACCCACTTGGTTTTATGGATTGAGTGCATGTATTGAATTAGTGAAAATGTGCAGTTCTGAACTTTCAGTACTTACAACCTTTTTAGCTATACAGTAGATGAGTAATGGCTGAAACACATTACCTTGCAAAAGAGAAAAACGGCTTAACCTTGTGACAAAGCAAGTTGCTACTGGCTCATTGTTGACATCAGAAAGGAATTAAACAGATGTAGTCACTCTGAACCCAGCTGATTTACTCTGACCCAGACCCATCTCTCTTTCATTTTTTTCTGTTTTAAGCTTTAATTTTGTTTAGAATGTAAAAAAAAAGAGCAGCAGCACCTTTTCCATGACTGAGCGAGCAAATGTCACTGGATTGGAAATGTTCCTGATGGAGGAGACTGCTCCAGCAGCCAGAGTCTCTCCATCCATGATGATGGCATCCAGCTCCACTTCACAATCAGCATTCAGCACTGCTCCATGTCCTGCAAGAAGCCATTCCATTTGTAAAAGGTCAGACCCTCTTAGCCTTACGCTTTTGAAGCAAAGCAGAGAAAACTATTGCAGAGCTATTCACAACCCTGTTTTGACAGCTGATGGCCAATCCTTTTAAAGGAAAAGGGATTTTTTTCACTTTTTTCCACACTGTTATTTAAGTGGACAAATGTCCGGAGGCTAACAGATGAGGAAAAAAACCCAACAGAAAAATCTTAAATATTCTTCTCATTTGTTAGTTTTGAAGATAGTTACCCATGAAAAAGTAATACTTTAAGTAATTAAGGCACACAAGAAGTGAACCAGTTTGCATTATTCATTCCAAATAAAACTTAGAAGTAATTATGTATGTGTGATACCTTTTCAGAGTAAAGATTATCTGACTACATTTATGAGAGAAAAAGGAACCAGACTCAAGCACATTATCCTTCAGCTCTATTTCTATTAAGTCACTCCTGAAAGGCATTATCACTGCTTTATAGCAGGATTAGTGGATTCAGTTAACTCAAGGGAAATCAAAGAGTTACATCCTGATATATCTACACTACATCTGAAGGTTTCTCCCTGTTTTTTAGGCTTCATATTACATATGACCATTTCTTTCATTAACACCATTTTAAAGCCATTCAATGGGATATTGTACTAAATAAAGTACCTTGGATACCTGACTCCATTTCCTTTCCCAGAGATGTTTCAGATAAGCTTATAAATGGACTAAGTAACACATTCATTTTTTTTTCTGCGCAGTAAAGTTCTTTTGCCTTCTTCCAGAAAGTTTTCTGTGGGAGGCTAAGGTGCAGTTAAGCCCTGTAATATCCTGGAAAACCACAGAAACACCTTGTAATTTGAAGGACAAGCTTGTGTTTTTTTCTTGTGGTAAACAGCAGTAGTGTTTCTCTATCAAAAAGCCTTTAATCCGAGATTAATTTTTAAAGCCACTAGCAAAACACAGTCAACCCAGATCAGGTGATGCAGGGATCAGTGGTCTGTTTTGTGTGCTATTCAGCATCAACAGTGCGGTCCTACATGGCAAGTGTCTCTTATCTCTTTTCACTGCTGTTCGCACTGGACACTGCTCTATTAGCTGTCCGCACCCTGTGATTATCTGAAGGGCTTCGTAATAGGCTGAATGCAATTCATGGAGCATGCTCCTTTATGTATAAGTCCACAGGAGTAGATTTAAACTGCATTTCCCCAGTTTTCCATTCTGTTATCATGATAATCGCATAATGTTTGCCATAGCTTCCCTTTTCTGATATAGTTCTTTAACATATTATAGGTCACACTGTGTCATAACTGTGATTCCACTGACACTAATTTGCATTTACCTTGGCTTATTTTTATAAGCGAGTACTTATACAGTACCTTGTCAAAGTGAAATTAAGTCATTATCTCTGCCTGTTTTTCACAAGAGTTTTTGCAAGATTTGTCAGCTAAGCCATACATTGCAGAATCTCATTCAGCATTGCCAGGGCCAAATATTACATCATCTGAGAATAGTGTTTGCCTGTAGTGAACAAAGCCTGTGTGCAGTAATTAGGGTTTAGTTTACTGTGCAGCACTGTCAGGATCACCACTGGGATCATACCAAATACTGGAGAAAAGTCATATTCGTCTTTGAAATTGCAAGTTTAAAATACTGAGCATGTCTTTCTAGCTGTTATTTATCACAGTGACAAGTAGGGAAAGCAGTTGAATAGGGATTGAATTATTTGTCAAAAATATAAACTAGTTTTTAAATGGAGTTATTGAGCTTAAACCCCTGCACAGTGTATGTTGTTAGTTTTTGTGTGTAATGAAAATAGAAGTCAACTTTCAATTTCCAGGAGTACATCTCTGATTCAAATCACTGGACTAGTGGGATTCTATCTCCTAAGGGAAAGCTGTATGCATGTGAAGTGACTCACTATTAGAAAAAAGTACAAAGAAATGGACTAAAATATAAATGCTCAGAGGTTTCACATTGAAGCCGTTAGGAAAGTGGTTTTCATTAGTGTCATTGTACAATGTCACAACCTTTTTTAGTTATTTAAAGAATGGTTAGCAATCAATAAATACTCACTTTGTATTTCAATGAAATCCATAACAGCTTTAATTCATTGATCCAGTGTGGGAGAACGGCTTGCTACCCACGTTTTATCATTGTTAAAAATGCAGTTTAACAAGTTTTCATTTTGGCTAAAGTGCATTTTCATGTTTAGACAGTAAATGTCCAGTAGATGTGCTTAAACTGACATTTTTTCATTTATGTTTGCCCTTGATGTATTGTAACAACATCTCTTTTCAGCACATGTGGACAGTCATAAATATACATTTTTCCCAACAGAGCACTGAGGTCATTCAAAGCTTCTGTAGCCTCTCCCTCACCATGTAAGACTGCATTAGCTGTGTATTGATCAGTTGTGTTCCTGCTCACACAGTGTATAAAATTATCTGAATGAAGTGCTGATTGCGCTTTTATGCTTTAGAAAGGATCTGGCATTTCACCTAATGTGGCAGTTAGCCATCACAAATGAGATAGTTTCTGACAAGCTTAGTGCGTTAATGAAGTGAGTTGTTTTCTGGTGTAATCTGACCATTATCTGAAATGTCTCACCGTTTTCAGAATAATCATTAAACTAACACATGAGAAGTGTGAAATAAAGCTTAGTCTCGCATGGGTTCAGACAACACCTTTGTCTCAGAAGTCGTGCTGTTATTTCCACACTCGTTCCTGGCCTTTTATTTAAGCAAATGATATTTCTGAGGAGGAAGCTTGTCATTAAAAAATAATACTCAAGTTAGACATGAGAGTGAGGAGCTGTGCATACAATTTGTAAAAGAAAAAGTAAAGGTTAAATATAGGCTGAAAAATAAAAAAAATAGAAACACTACATTTCAGCTCTAGAGCTGTCTTCACATGATGTTTGATTTGCAAGTTGCTGTTGGGGTGGGCTAAGTAGGACTGCATTGCTGCCTCACAGCTCTTCATGTCTGGTCACAGTATGTCTGTAGCATCTTCTGTGTGGAGTTCATGTGTTCTCCTTCTGTTCATGTGGGTTTCATCTGCGTATTTCAGTTTCCTCCTGCATTCCAAAGACACGCTGGCTAGATTAACTGGTTTCTCTAGATTACTGGTATGCCACCCAGGAAGTTGGTCCCACCTTGTACCCCACTTCTGGTACAGGTTCTGGGGTATTGTGACCAACGCCAGAGGTAAACAGATTTCTGATACTTCTAATGGCTTGAAGTGGCCAGTGAGTGATTTGTATGTGTTATTGAAAATCCTTTCCACTTATTTTAATGTGGGACTAATTTAATTAACATTTCTCATAATAATTTTCTTTTCAGAACGGAGTATGTTTCTGTTAATTTGCTGTTAAAATATTTCATGGAATGGTGCTATACTGTACATTCGTTGGCTGAAGTGTGGTTCAGTGGTTAGTAATGCTACCACACAACTGCAGGGTCCAGTCTGTGCAGTGTTTGCATGTTCTTCCTGGCCTTATCTGGTTCTGGCCAGTTTCCTTCCTCTGTAGGATAGCTTTGATCGGCCATTACAGTGGTTTTCAGTCCTGGTCCTGGAATACCTTTTACTCCAAGGGGGGCCTTAATAACAAGCTCATTTATTTCAATGTATATTTTAGTCATTTTAAAATTTTCAAGATTTAAAAAAATCTCTTTTTAAATGCGAATGAGATTTGCAATAGGTATGAACCCTGTGCTATTTAGTGAGTTTCAGGACTCCCCTCATTCAGGTGAGGTAGCTGGAGCTGAAATGTAATCAATTGGATTTAAGCAGAGTAAGAGGAAAAACACTGACTCATTGCAGAAGTTGTCTTATGCTGTATCACTCCCAAAACGTATTAAGAACTGTTTATTCTTAATGAGTCAATTCTAAAATAGCAAGGTGATGAGAGACTGCATAATGTCATGTGTACTGTAAGCTCTTTAACTAGGTTATTTTTATAATGAAGAATGACAAAAGTGTTAAAGAGCAAGCAGTTCAGTTACGGGCACCAGTTATCACCAATAAATTGATTAAGGGCCCAGCTGGAAGAAAACCCAGCAGACAGGTGGGTACACCAGATCCAGGACTGAGACCTACTGGGTTATTGAAATTGTACCCTCGCATTTATCCCCTGAGCAAGGTGAAATGGGGTGGCTGAGTACCCCAACTCGTTACTTCCTTATCTTCCTGCTTATCTTCCCTCTGGCCTATGGGCCCATACAGACCGAATTCCAATTGTGTTGCTCACCTTGTAAGAAGACTGGATCTAGCGACATAGCCATGAAAACCCACCTGCATCAAAGACTGGATCATCTTCCATGACTCTCACAGCCTGTTCCACTGCATCCAGGCAGCTTCCCCCCTGCTTCAGGACGGAGAAGCCCTCCCAGGCCGCGGCCTTCACCCCTCTCACGCTCGCTCCTGACATTGCGTCAGGAATGGCCCAGGCGCCGCCGTGAACGACTACAACCGGCTTCATCTTCCACTGCTGCCTCCCCCAGTGCCACAGGATCTGTCAACAAGCGAAGCGATCAATCAGCCCCAGAGAGGCAGCACCCCAATCTACACAGTATGTTTCCAGAAAGAACAGAGGAAGAAGGAAACGAAGAACGTGTTCCAGCACTCTCGTGTTTTGGCAGTAAGCATTTGTTTTGCTCTTTTATTTTGAAATCTGAGGGCTAAATATATGCAAAACTACAGCTGTGAGTATATTTCAACATAGATTTTATTTGCGTTCAGCTACCACAGTAAATGCAGCTTCACAACCAAATAGAATTAATGGCTGTGGTAAAAGATCAGTAAGGTGTAGCAAATCACAGCCGAATCAAGCAAAGGAGCACAGAAAACTGAAAAAATATTGTTCAGATTTAACATTAAGAAAGAGAGCTGAAATTGTATCTTGGTATCATGTCCAGGGATGACAAGTTGACATACAGTATACAGTCGTCTGTTAAAGGTAGGCTGAACAGGATTTCATAATGTGTGTTATGAAACATATCGGGGGTCAGCCACAGTTCTTTGTGTATCTTAATTAACTGCAGTCAATATATAATTATACTCATAATTGTGTTAATTATAGTGTACTTGCTATTTGGGTGTATTGTATTTTAATCCTTCACCTCATTTGCACATTAACATGCAGAAAAAAACAGTTCAGGTTCAATTACTGTCTATTTAGCTGGAGCCTTGAATAAAGGATTCGGATAAATGAGTAACATTAAAAAAATGGTAGCATACCTAACAACCTGCCTCATTTGATTAATATGTGCGATGACTGCACTACAGAATTGTTTTGCTTAAGGACAGCAACATAGTTAAACTGGAATTAGAGACAGTTTGAGAGGCAGGGCTGTAGTTAACCCATCTTAACCATTCACGGTTCCAGGCTGTGTTTTACAGTGAGCAGCTTCAGCACACAGTGAAGTCAGCACAGCATGAAGGTACAGTATAAGGCTCCTGCTTGGGCCTAGTGGTCACAGCCCTGAGGAGACTTCCTGAGATGCTAATGTTGCTTCGGTTTAAAGTTAGGGTCAGGTGTAAATCTAGGGGTGAAAACTAAAAATGTTATTTCTGGTTTGGTTAAATTTAGGTCTTAGGTTTAGAACAAGAGTCTGAGTCTTTGAAAAACAGGGACACACAGTTCATGTTTAAGAATAATTAATTCACTAATTTATTTGGGTAAAAAAAAATACCTTAGCTGAGCAGAATTAATACAGTATATATTGAAAACCTAGTCTGTTGCATGAAAATTATTGAATGTGGGAACATAATAATTAAAATGGTCTACACTCAGTGAATCTTAGCAATAACATTTATCAGCTTTCTTATTATATTATACTTTTGAAGTGTATGATTAATACTTCAATTCTAATACAATAAATACAATCAGTCTCCATAAGTTTGTGGTATTTACTTTGAAAAGGTTTCTAGAAACTTTTAAATAACTTAACACCCTTTGTGTAATATGATTTATTCATATTATTGCATTTTTACACGACCCACTGATTTATTTGCTCATAAAGGAAGATGGTACTTCGATTACTTGGTAGTCAGTTGCAACAAATCATAAGAACCTAAGCAACATGATCATATGCAAAAAATAAAATTCTTTTTTTTGTTGTACACTGCCTAAATGGAGAGAATGTGATGTATTTCCACACCCTTTAATAAACAAGGACTTGTTAGTCTTACTTCATACTAATACCTCTTGCAGAAAAGCCCCATTTAACATTGACAAGACCATCCTTTCTGGATATTGAAAGCCTATCAATCTAATGCTTTCACATAAACATTTCTTACTGTGGTAAATTAGTGTTAAACAACAGGACTGTATAAGCACCCTGTACCACTAATGAGCTGGAAAAATGATGGAGAAGCTATCCGTAAGAAAGCCCATCTGTAGAATCCAACACTTCACCTGAGTTTTTCTGTTATGCTTGAACAGGTTTACCCTTCCTACACTTTTTTCAAAAAATCACTCTTTACACAATAATATAAGCAGACAAAATGTTTATTATGAGTCAAAATGGACCTGGCAAAGACAAGTTTTTAACTTGATAAGATTGTTCTTTGAAAAAGAAACTTCAGTAATAGACACATAATATATGATATGATATCAGAGTTTATGACTTTCAGAAAGCTTTTTAAAAAGTTCCTCATAAAAGATTAATTCTTAAATAGCATTTAAGCATGTTAGGTATTCAAGGTAATGCTTGTGTTTGGACTGACAATTGGTTAATAGACAGGACAGAGAGGGTACAGGTAAGGGGTGAATGTTCCAATTGGAATGATGTCATTAGTGGAGCATCACAAGGCTATGTGTTAGAGCTTCTGCTCTTCCTAATTTATACCAATGCCCTAGATTCTGATATAATTAGTAAACTGGTGGAATTTGCAAATGTTACCAAAATAGGAGAATTAGCCAACATTGTAAAAGTTGCAAAAGGAAATTTGCAAAGGTTTAGATAGGGCAAGCACCTGGCAGATGGTATTTAATGTAGAAGAGTGCAGATACCACAAATATAAATTATAATTATATTTAGGAGACATTGAGCTTTTAGACTATCTATGAAAACTACAAAGATGTTGATATTCATGCAGATCTTTTTACTGGGCTTTGGGGAAATGTCCTGCATGACAGGCTAAAAGAGCTGAATCATTTATGTCTTGAGCAGAAAGGAACAGAAGGGAACTAGTTCAAGTATTCAAAGTACTCAAAGGCATTGAAAAAACTGAAACCCCTGTACATCTTCAAAATCAGCTGTGCGTGATTTTGTGAAACATAAACAGATAAGGCAAATTGAAACAAGAGGGAAATGCACAAAACTATAAATAGGAGACAGTTCTTTACACAGTGGTGTGTGGGAGTCTGGAACAAGTTCCCTGGCCATGCTGCAGATTATTCGATTCTTACAAGACACAGCTGTATGAGCTACTAAAAAACAAAACAGGCTAGCTACTGAAGACCAAAGGAAAGTTTTCTTACATTCCTGTACTGTATTCCTAAAGATTCCGGGACACATTGGAGAAACCCTCTGAGAGCATTATATTTAGGATTTATACAGTAAGCCTTTCTAAAAAAAAGTCCAACAACCTTGAAAAGTACAGTATTTTCTCAAGGAGGAAAAATCTACAAACCCTCCTTTTAAGTCAACGTTCTCAAAAATATCAAAAACCTTACTGGAAATTCTCATGGAGTAAAATGAACTTTATTATTAGAAAATTGAAAGCATGTCATATGCGGTGTGCCATAACATTCCTCTAACGGACAGTACCATTTCTTGAATTACTAAGTGAAATAGTATAATATAGAGAAAACCTGAGAAACTCAAGATGTTTATTTGAAGCATTTTTTTCTGGACACAAATTGGAAACCTGCTGAAAATGATAAGAATCCTGGAAACCACCAATATGAGGCAGGTGCTGTAGGGCCTGAAATGAGCTGGGATTAGAATGAGCACAGTATCCACCACAGGTACACACCCAGTGTGTTTGTCTGAGGGAGAGATGAGCAGCCTGATACAATGCATGTAACATAATAAACACCACTGTTGAATACTAATCAGATGATAGAGGATGAATAATATTGGTGTCAGTACTTAGAAGAAAAATGTTAATATAAGTCAGTCTAATCCCAGATCAATGAATAAACTAAACATTTTTCTTGTGGTAATGATTTATTTGAAAATTATGGATTAGGAAAAGATTGTTTTTCTCCAGTGACATGAATCTAAATTATTCCTTTACGGAAACAAGATCATATATTAAAAAGTCATTTGGAGATGAAAAGGAATACAATGTAATTTAATGTAAGTTTCTATGCACAAGTATATTAAATGTGTTTATAGAGCATACAACAACAGAAGAGTAATAACTTGTATTGAAGCCGCCTTCTCTGTGTATCTTTCCACCCTGTACTTATAGTGTACGGTATTTATATATTGAAACAATTAAACTGTTTTTACTTGATTTTTTTTATTTCTTTATGCAAAAACATAATTCTGTGGAGAACCTCTATTGAAATTTCATCCATTTTGCTTTAATATAACAGATAATTCTGGTAAATCTGTATTTTGCAGTACAAAAGTAGCCTTTTAGCTGTACAGATGTGTAGAGAGGAACAAGTTATGTTATTGAAAAGGAGCCCCTGATTCTGTCAGATTTGATTGATTAATGTGACAGATTATTTCCCACAACACGTCATAATGGCTGCTCATGCTGCCCTCGCAGGGCTTCTTTTTATCCAATCTAAGCGCCAATAATAACTGTCAAAGATGTTATGATAGTAGTAAACAGTTGAAGGCTTTGAGAAAACTGTTGATGCTGCGTAACATGTTTAATTTCCTTGATGGGGACTGTAAAATAAGTATGTTAAGCAAAACAATGTTAAGCAGGAACGTATTTCCTGTAAAAAATAATGGAAATAGGGGTTATTGTGACCATATTGTGACTGGGAGGACTTTAATATTCCCTGGAGGGTATTAAGTATGACATGTCAACACTCTGAGAGAACTGGAAGAGAGGTGTGAAGTCAAAACCTGTGAATGAATGTGGAGGATTAGAAGGAGCCGAGGGAAGGAGGAAAGTGTGATCCTAGTTTCAGGAGAACTTTGGTTTTGGACTTCTTTCTATAATAGGAGTTCCGAAACACCTCTGTGAGGATGCAGAAGAAGAGATCAGTATGAGTTAGAGGTGAAATGGACACATTCCCTGAAATGGTCTCCCAGTCTCCTTCTCCTATTTACATTGGTGAGACAGGAAGTTCTTCCAGAGTGTTGATACTCTTTCTACCCCGTTCTTCTCACTTCACTTATCTCCACCAAACCCACATGGCTGGCTGACAGAACAACCACGTCACTGCCACAACTGTTGTCTAAGTTCTGGGACTTAAGCTTTTTGCCTGAAAAGCCCAGTTAGAAATTGTAGCTGTACGCAAGACAGAATTCTGCCCAACATCTAGCCTGCAGCCAAGACGTCCTGAACAACTAGCTACCACTGTGCATGACCACATGATCACGGGAGCAATGCGGTTAGCCTTTCAGAGACTTGCCCAAATATCTCAGTATTCAGAAGTGGTGCCACACCCAGATCAAACCAAATTTCTCCCCCTCTGTGACCCTGACTTGCAGTTGCCCTTGTGCACAGACGTTGTCCTTGTTTAGCTCAGCACAACCCACTGAAGAGACCTATCGGTGTGAGGCTACAGGAGAACTCTCTCCACTTAACACCTCGAGCAGCACCAGGACCTGATGAACATCGGGTCAGGGAAGCTTGGATTGGGCAATGCTGTGACAGACCCCGTAAGCTGTTTTCTTATCCTTTTGTGTGAGAATTATGAATCGTGAATACTAAATTACAAATACTAAAGGCATTATCCTTGTTTTTATATGTCTTCTTAATCTTCTTATCTGCTTTATCTTGAGAACCCTCACTTGAACCTCTGATCTTTGTATCCAGGATGACTTTCATATATTTGCTTTTAATTCTTTTACTGTATGTGCACATTTTATGTTTTGTGCCAATAAATGTTTTTGGTGTATTTGAAGCCTTGTGCAGGCTTGTTATTCTATTGATTTATTCCTTATAGCATAAGCAGTTAAATGTCAATTCATGCCAGTACATTCACATAACTCCAGCACCCCCATACTCTGTTTGTCTAGGTTTTGAGTAGAGAGGGAGGAAGATGATCCCTCTTCTTCTGTTCTCAGTCTCTGGTGTCCTAGTCCTCTCCTGTATCCAGCCCCAATCCCACATGTCACCTCTAACCTGTCTGCTAATTAACAAGTGTCTCTACAAGGACCTTGATCAATGGAAAGCTACGGAACAAGGTAATACAAATGCACAACCCTTACTGAGAAGCTGGCCTTTTTATGCAATTTCAAATTAACACAGCACTTGACATTTTTTCACTCTGTGATATACATTCACATTTTCTGAGTATTTAGTTGAGTACCTTAAAGTAATTTAACTCTGTTTGAGAAATACTTTTAATTTGAAAAATTAGCAATGAATGAGAGAGATTTTATGTGTGTGAGAGAGTGAGCTTGTATGTGTACACGTGTGAGTGATGATCAATATTTCTAAACATTATACTCAATTCAAAATTAAACTTAAAAATGTATTAATTTTACTGCATAGTGTTAATGCATACAGTACAAATGTATGCATTAACATTAGTATTGCATTAGTATAGTAATGGCACAAATTTATCCCATTCTTTTCTTTCTTTTAGTACAATTGAGCAGAATCACACCTGAGAATGTGATCTACAGGTACAGGATTCTACAACATATAACACCAAAGCTGCAGCCAGTGTCTGTTTGACAAAAGTGGACCTACAGTACTTTAGAAATTGTGATGATTTTATTAGTCACCTTGAATAAAGATATAGTATGCGCTACAAAAATTAAATCCAATAACAGCAAATTCGTACTTACATTCTCATGCGATACGTGAAATCTGTCAGTGTGCTCTCAAGAGTAGCACCATATTGTGCAACTTTCATAAACAGAATAACTCACAGTGCTCGCTGAACTCCAGACACTCAAGCTCCTGTGTGCAGCGTTTGTCTTCTGAGAGCACGTGGCCAGGGCAAAGGAGGAAATGGCACATCTGCCACAGTGCACTTTACCCATTGCTATAGAAACAGAAGTCTGGGGAGCTGTTTTATTAACAGGGCTAATCCCCAGCGTCAGCTGGCTGAAATGTCAGCTCAGTTCAAATCTCATTCCATAACATGTTTCTAGGATTACTTTGGCAGATCTCCATACAGGCCCCTGGGTGGGAAAAAGGGAAACATTTATAATCTCACATTATATGACACCAGCTGAATATTGTTAAATGATTAAAACTACATTTTAAAGCAGAATTGCCCTGTTTCGTTTTTTCTTACAATGAGGTCAAACACAATAGCAGAAGTCTAACTTAAAATCCTTGAAATCAAACACTTTGAAAGTGTAGGAGAGGATAGCGATAACTGTGGCTGTGGTGCCACTTACTTTGTTTAGGCACAGACATGCTCTTCCTCAGAGCTTTCGAGGTATAAAAAGAAGGAAAAAAACTTGATCACATAAAGAGGTACACAGTGTCAGAATTCATTTTCATGGAAATACAGAAAAAGATTATTAAAGTCAAATTGCTGAATGTACATGTCATCAATGTCTTCATTCAGAGCTGAAACACAGTATATAAATAATAAACATAGAAAGGATACTAAAAACGTTAAAAATCAAGTAATAAGAAATGATAGTTATAATATTGTTAAGGCATTCTGAAAACTTATTAAACTATATCGCTCTTTCAGATATTTGAGTAATACCAGTAGTTATAGAATAATTATTTTTGTATTCTCTGCTAAAGATTACAGAATAATCCAGCATGCTATAAAGACATAGAATTCAGGGAGCAGGTTAGACTCTTAAACCAAGAAGGTTTGGCAAGCCACTTTGGTGATTAATGTCTTAGAACAGGACATACAATTTGACATTTTTTTATTTCTGTAATTAACATTACACAACTGCTTTTTTTTAAATTGATGTATTGTATTTTAAATGATATTGTTACGGCCGAATGGGTAATAAAATCTATCGTTAGCATTTCACATCATAATGAACAACTCAAGGTCTAAAGAGAGTCTGAAAACAATGGGTTGCTTCTGAGTAGTTTACACAGCTGTAGGTGGGCTGAGAGATGATTAAAGGGCATTTTCTGGTTTATTCTAGTTAATTAAATTCATGATTAGATGCTTCAATACACGAAAACCATGGCATTAACAGACAGAAAGAGAAAGGGAAAAGAAGACAGGACACAGAGATACCTGTACATTACCTGTACATTATACATTCTCCTCTGTTTTCAAACTGCTCTTTTCATCAAACATTAATATAAAATTGGATAACAATTACCTCATCTCATTTTTGGAAACGTGGACTTTGTTAAAATGTGTGTTTAATAAATGGTTAACAGCAATATAAGGCCATTACAGAGGGAGTTTAGGAGGATGATGGCTTTCTGGATGAAGAAATGTAAAAAGACTATGGATCTAAACTGCACTTGCTAGAGCACTTTGAGTCCAAGATCTGAGGAACTTATTTAAAGCCTTCTGGAAACCTAAATGTCATATCAGATGCTTTCAGGGTATACGGTACACTACTGCTGTTTGTTCAAAGAACCCTCCCACGTTTGTTAGGCAAGAGCTACTGTTTCTAGATCCACTTTGTCTAATTAGGTTCTAAAAATTCCAATAATATTTCCATAATCTTACATGTAATACATGTCAAACAAATGTCCCGATTCAGAACTTCCTGATTCAAGTTTGCACTGCATGGGCACTTTAGTGACTGTTGGAAGAGCTACAGTATGTCAATGACATCTAAATAACATCTCATCTCCTTGAGAACAATTAGTAAGATGTCATTGGGCCCTGGGGATTTATTAATATTGAGTGATTTGAGAACCCAATCCACTATAGATCACTTAGCTATAATTAATGTTACATTTATATTTTTATGTATCTGCACACTAGGTTTCTGAGTTTTACCAGCAGCCATATCACCCTGCAACTCACCGCTGGCAGCCCCACTGAAGCTCAGCAGGTGTGGGCCTGGCCAGTACCTGGTTGGGAGACTCCTGGAAAAGCAAAGGTTGTTGCTGGAAGAGGTGTTTTTGGAGCCAGTAGGGGGTGCTCTGCTGGCTCTAATAACACCTCTTCCAGTAGCAACCTCAGCTTGTAAAATTTTTTTGCAGACTCTCCCTGTTATTACCTTACCATGATGTTCCCAAGAAACAAAACAAAACAAAAAAATTAGATGCTTAATATTCTCAATAGTGTTTTTCGCTTGCATAGCAAACTGCTGTCAGGGCCTAATACTGATTTGATCTGAATTTCTTAAATATTTTAGCCTCCTTTTATACAGCTATTCACACCCTCATTCACTATTTCATAGTACGATTTCAAGAAGGCATTTGAAAAGGTCCCTCATGAACGTTTTCATTTTGAACTAAAAGCTAGATGAGTCCAGGGAAATGTTAGCACATGGATAGAGGAATCCACAGGAAATTATAAGGTAAGAGGCATAGCATTAAGGGGTAGGACATACGTACGGGTGTACCGGAGAAGTCTTTTTAGGTCTGTTGTTTTTAGTGGTCTACATCACCATTTGAGATTTTTGTAGAGTTAAAAAAATAGTAAAATTTGCAAAGGATACAAAAACTGTGACAAATTCAGGAAAGTTGCAGATTTAGACAAAGTATTGCTTCCTTGACCTAGACAAGAAGTAGGAATTTGCCATATACTAACCACGTGGGGGATTCCGAGCAACAGACAGCTTTGCCTACATGACAGAGTTCTGGGTTTGCGACAGTTCGGGGTGCTGGTCTTGCTGTCTTCTGTCTTCTGCAATTCATAGTGTGCCAACATGGTGGAGTCATTTAACTCTAGTGCAGGGTATACACAGGAGATAAGAACCCAACTCTCCTCAGAGCTCCCTTTTTTCACCTGAGTTCTTGACACAACATAAGAGGACACGGCTAAGCTGTTTACCAGCACCGATCATGAAACATTGTACCTTTTACTCCAAAACAATTACATTCCAACTCTTAATTCCTTGATCCTCTCTCTCTCGTTCCTTCTCCCATGGAACTGATGGAACTGCCTTCTGTCTCCTGATGGTAAATGCTGTACCTCTGCTTCCTGGACTTTAAATCTTCACTTGAACAGTTGTCTTCCTTCAAACAGAGATAATTTCATAAGAAATTATTTTTTAAACAAAGCTATCTGAATTAGACTTCCCAAGCAATTGGGTGAGTCTTAGACTCTGGACAATCTTCAACATGTTCTTGGGTGAAGATTTACTTAGCTACAAAACTAAACAAGCAAACATAATGGATGGAATAGCCTGCTGCCACTTCAACCTTTTCTCCCATTTTAATTAAGATAAATTTATTAATATTCAGTTTATCACATAACTGTTCTTCAAAAACTTAATGTGCCTTTGTCTCAAAACTCATAATGATATAACCTGCAGTCCTAAATACTGCCCAGGAGGATGAGTTAATATGTCCTACACATTAATGACTGTGGAGTCTTTATTATTATTTAACCATAGCATTATTAGAAATAGCAGCAGCAGTAATGGAAGTAGTTATAGGAATGTAAGCTACTTTAACACACAGAGAATAAAAATCTACAGACATGCTCTTCAAGTACATCCTCATTTTAGAGCAATTCATCTTTTAACAAGCTCAACAGTACCTTACAGGAGAGTACATACTGATTGGAGAAGTGTATGTCTCCCAGTTAAGGAGAGTAATGTCACTCCACACCAGTAGACACCAGACACTGCAGCCGGTGTTTCACCAAAAGCTGAAGACCCTAGCCAACTAATGTCTGCCTTATCCCAGTGTCAGTCTGTAACTTGTGTGCTGCTGTTTGAAGCATCCTTGTCACAGTCAGTTAATGAGAATTATCTGGATAATAGGTCTAAACCTGTTCTCTGAGCAGGCCACTTAGTAGGCCCTTTCCATAACAAATTACTTTTTTCATAATAGCTAGGAAATAATAGCTGATATTGCTAATATGAATCTATTTCAAACAAATGCTACTTGACTTATGGGCAGTCTAACATAAGAACTGTGCACACATGGCAGAGACTCATAACGACCCCCCCACTACCTCTCTGTGCATTGTACAGATAACCACTCTTATGGTAGGTGATAATAATGATGTCTCAGTGCCACAGTAGATGATAAACGCTACAACATCTCTTCTCTATAAAGAAGATGTGCAGCTCACAGGTTACTGGGTAAACAGGTACTATATGTGCATCTCAACTCTGAAAACGGAAATGAAGATGATTTTCCTTCTAAAGCTGCACTAATTGTGTGTACTCCTTTGTTTAGAAGTTGAGTCTGTCATTGGAAGGATGGAAAACTGCAGGGGAAGCATTTTAAAGAGCCAGGCTGCAACTAGGGGCATACAGTACCAGAATCTCAAAGGAATAATGATGAATTAAAGCTTCGTATTTCTTCTGGTAGGCCTTATTTATTGATCTAAACAACTCTTATGCATTTAAGAAGACATCTGGGAGGTCAAACACTTAAGCTATGGATTCCCTATTTAGATGTGGTTCTTGCTAATGAGGATTGTAACACTAGCTGGCATTTTCTGCTCACTAATGACGGTGCACTCATTTCCTCTCATTTTAAACCAAGTGTTGGTTTTTCACAGTCCACTGTCTGGATTTTTAACAGAAAGTGATGCATTAGAAGATATAAGTGATGCATCATTTGTTCCTTCAAACATTTGCACTTCAGAACAATTTGTGCCCAGGATCAATCGAATAGATTCTCAAAGAAATATCTCATATGTTTCTTTCAGAACTCACTGCAATTAATTATATTGAATTTTAGAAAAAGAAAAACTGCGAACTACAACAGCGCGTGGTGCTCGCTGATGTTATAATGGTATTGATTACAGCAATTTATCTTTCTTTTTTACCTTGAGCATTCGACATGAATAAAACATGAGGAGTGAGTTCATAATTATTATTTAGCAGTTAATGCATAACTCAGATTGAAACATTGACCCTGTACACTTGTACCACAAAGACTGGCAAACTCTAAAACACACTAATGAATCATCGTTCTGAAACTCCTTCTGTCACCTGGAGATATTAAAATTTTAAAAATGAGTAAGCAGGAGATTGTTCTGTCGGCACTCACCTCTTTACTATCTGTCACTCTAATTGACTGTGTTAGTTTTATTTAAGTTTTTTGTTTCTTACGTTTCATGTTGCCATTAAGCCCCCCTCCCACCTCCACAACCGCCACAACTCTTCCTAAATGTAACACCCTGGTGTATATGTCACCAGAGATTCAGGTAAGTACAAATATCTGCCGTAATTGTGAAAAACAGCTTGGAAAGCAACAAGTCCCAGACTGACAAATGATCTCCTGAGCTCAGTTATCATTTAACAAATTTGCTAAACTCATGACCAAATCTTGCAGCCCTCCTTAGCTTCAGCATCTACAGGATGTTGGCAGATGGAGGCATTCTTGTTCATGACTGATGGCTCTTATGATCCATGCAGATAAATGGTACTGCCTTTTACCATTGCAGTGAAATCCACACAAGCTATCTTACCACCGTGTTTTTTGCAGTGGGTTACATGCACCAAAATTAACTTAAAAGCCGTGTTTCAATTTCTCAGCTGATCAATGCACATTATCTCTCTTTATGTCCAGAGCTCCAGTGCCCCCAAATACTTTTCTTTCTGTTCAGAGCCTCACCAGCAGCATATTAAATTGGTTATTATATGTGTCAGTGCTTCACAAATCATATTTTAAAAGCCATTTTACATTCAGATTTCCCTCCCTGAGGACTGCATGACTTAATTTACTTCTACAGATGAATTGATTTTTAATTTCCTTGACCTGCAATCATAAAACGTGTTATTTTTTCTGAAATCTTCCATCTCTACTTTCCTCTTACTACTATCTGATAATTCTGAACTTACATCTTTTATAGCTAAGAATAGAAGCCTGGTTTCTATCTGAGATTCTTCACATGTTTTGCAATCCACAGCATTCAAAGCCTGCTCTGTACATGTAAGCAATTTGAATCGAAGTCAGGCTCTGCCAGGTAGCATTATAGATGTTTACGACCATTATAACCAGCTGTAAGAATAAAAGTACAAATGTTCATGTTAGAGTTTCTTTTTTTACTTAGCTATTTTTCAGCCAGTGAAATTTATGACTCCAGTGTTTCTGTACTTGATAAAATTTCAAAATCATAAAATTCTTGTTGAGCATTGCCTTAACATTTCTGGTTATTTTTCTTTACCAAAGGCATTTCTAAGGCTCTGTGGTGGCTCTTATTATTGAGTTTACACAGGCCGTTATTTGTAGGGGACAGAGATAAATTTCTTGTCTAATTGAAGAGTATGTCTTGTCATCAGATGTACTGTAGTTAGAATTGTAATTAAAAACTGTAACAGTTTAAATAGAGTTGTGCTGCTATGTCTTTACAGTATTGACCCATAATACTCAGCTTCATTCAATGAAATTTGGGAGTTCAGAATGTGGAGCTCAGGACAAATACATTCTCTCCATTTAAGGGTGTAGCATTTGCTTTTAAGTACACAAAAGGGCAAAGAACACAGTTAAGCGTAAGACATTTTCGGTCATAAATTGCTCACTCCCAGGATACCTACTATTTGACCATAAGTGAAAAATGATGTTTAGGAACATGGGAGACCTTTTGGCAGAGACCTCAATAATCTCAGCTCTTTATCTGTGAATGTCAGGAGTTAACATTGTGTCTAAGAGACTCAATTGCTTTCTGTTTTCTTTAATGGATGACGTTAACTAACTATTCTTTCTGAACCATAAATAAATTGCACTGAACAAACAGATTTTTAAGATAGCAATATCTCGGTACCCTAGTGTCTAGCATCATTCCTCCTGCAGCCCAACTCAGTTCCTCTTACTGCATACTTATTACACCTTCAGGCTTCTTGTTATACATTTCTCAAGGCATCATGATACACAATCAATCAATATTAAGCAGGAAGGGTTGATTACCTTGATGTTAACAACATTACATTTGAGTCAATTAGGCAGTAGCAATGTATTTCCTAATAGAAATCTATCTCGTCTTTGGTTTCTTCAGTAGAATTAATACAATACTATGTAATGTGTGCTGTATCTGAAGCAAGTCCAGATATGAGCTCATTTTATAAACTCCAGTCTCAACAAAGTGTATGCCTGTTTTGTAGTGCTTCTATCCATCCATTCATTATCAATGTCCTTGTCCTGACAACAGCTGTGGCATGTTGCCATGTTCCTTCTAATACGACCAGGAAGAATCATCTGCCCTTCCAACCTCTGCTTGTTGAATCTACTTCATCTTGAGTTGGCTGTTCTTCACTGTATGCTCTATCTGCCTGGTCACCACCTGGTTCAGGTATTTATTTTTCTCTGCTTGTTCACAGTCGGCGATATCTCACGGTATCCTAGGTCTCATAAAAGTTCCAATGCAAAAGAAAAAATCATTCTTTTCTCATAAGCATGCTTTATATCCTAGTTTAATGTGTGATAGCTCCAAAGCCTGGGGCTATGGGAGGTATTTTCCTGGACAATTTAAAATATCTGAACAACTGCTTACAGTGGGTGCAGATTAAAATTATATTGAATATGAATGGAGCAAAGGAATAATATTCAGGAAATAAAAAATAACCTTAAGGAAACCATGAAGCATTTAAAACCAACAGAGCTGTCAAACTGAAACATTTCCTGCCAAGTTCACCACGTCTTAATATCCCCTTACTTCCTCTAAACAGGGTAGTTAATAATTTAAGCAGAGTGCTATTACATTTCTACATTTTTGAACTCGGCTAAAATAACAAATACATCATTTCCTTGTTTGTTAAATTTATGGTGGTCTCTGATATACAATAAAGTTGATAGTTGTTGGAGAAATTGAAGTAAACCTAAGACCAGTGATGATTTAAGTGTTTTTAATATTAGTATGTTTCCCCTTGCTCCACAGGAATATAAATTCATTAGTTTAGGTCATGAAATATTTTTTTCTCTTGTACAAAGTTATACCACAGGGCCCTGTTTTCTTGCCTCTTGACATCGTTTAGCTATGCTTGTAATCATGAATCTTGTTAGAGTATATGCTCTGAGGCACAAAGTTAATTTGCTATAAGCAGCTTCAAATGTTTTAGGCTGCAGTACAGTGCTTGGGACTGTATGTGTGCGTATGTAGTTTTATGTTTTACTTGTGTAAAAATCTCATTTGAGAGTCACTGGAGTTTATTATCTTGCTAAACTCAGCTGAAGCTATTTTAAAATGAACATAAATATGGCTTGTGAAAAATGTTAACTATCTAGCTCTGAATCGTACAAAATACATTTTTGTTATTTTTGTGTTTCTTAGCACTGTAAGATATTTTTCTATGGCATTATTTTCAATATTAAGTAAATTTTGAAGACTTTAAACAGAGAAGGGACAAATAGAAAGCTAACCAGCTTTATTTCTTTTTATTATTTCAGTAAAAAACTATTTTTAAATTGAATGAGGGATAATAATAATATGGTGTTTACAAGATGTCCCTAATTATGTTTGTAAATTAAATGTGAACTAGATTTATTCTGAAAACTGGCACATTCTAATGAGGGTTCTTGTTTTAATTTGGAAATAGTAGAACACTTATATTAACGCAACAACACAATGTGACAGCTTAAAGTATCTGGTATAGCTGGTAGAAACACAATACAGAAAATGAAGACCAATTACTCTTACTGAAGACAATTTACAAATGGGAAATTATTCATCCATATTACTATGCAAAATCATATTTTAATTATGAACCAATGCGCTTTTCTATTAGAGAAAAACTTATAGAGGATTATATCCAAATTTTAACTTGTTTAAAAATGTTTTAGTAATTGATAAATTAATAAACTGCTAAAGCACTTCATGATGTTTCTCAGAGATTCACCATGAATACATGACTTTCAAACAAAAATTCTAAGGAGTGAATTCCAAAAGAGAACATTCTACTGTAATATAAATCACAAATTAATCTTTCATGTTAATCTGTCTCTGCATTTCTTTAACGTTGTACAGTGGCAGATATTTAAAGCCATTTCCCTTTTGATAAACTGAAAGCAATCATGAATGAAGCATACTGCTATTTGAAATTTGCAGTATTGAAACTGACCACTAGAGAGCTCTAAGAATCCACACTACTTCAGTGACCCCTTTAAGAAGGCTTGTGAGAACATGTTTGTGGGTTGGTGGGGAGTTGTAGATCCAAAAAGCATTAGAAGGCTCGGAATCTGCCATTGTACAGATTCAAGAACTGTCTCTTGACAATTTATGACAAAATAAATTATTCCTGCAAGAAAATAATCCCTCATTTGTAAACGTTGAAAATAGTGAAAAAAATTCAAAAACATATGGTCCCACCTTGTGACTGTTGCTTGCTGGGATGGGCTCTGGCTCCCCTGAGACCCTGAATTGGATTAAGCAGTTAGAAATTTGATGGATGGATTTATGATTGGAACATACAGACTTCATCACATGATGATAGAAATTTCATCTAACAGGCACTCCTGACCTTCAAGAAAAGATTACTTTCTTTCATGTTAAAGGTGACCCAACCTCACAAAGGATTTTTCAAATCGTAATGCGTATGTTATTAGTAGCTTAAAGGTAAATAAATCTGAATGAATTAGAACCTCTGAGGCTGAAATATCTTTTGTTTGTGCCTGCATGAGTGCTCTCAATTGACAGCCTTAACTGGTAGCTGTGACCTCTAGGGAACACAAAAGGCATTTCTGTTTCTTAACACAGTGGTGTGTACATCTCCAACGTTTCTGCTGAAGATGAAGACATCTATTCTCCACATTTCAGTTCTAATTCCTGTATCATAGATCTCTTGAAAAGCAGCACATGGATTTTATGATACATCATAAATTAATGTGCAGGGAGCTTTTGCTTATGAAGAACTGTTCCTCCACTTTCTTTAATGTTGTTTTAATGTTTGTAGTCTTACAAATTCAGTACAAGGTTGCATTTGAGGTAATTTTAGAGATACACACCATAAGGTCCTGTCAGGAACACATATTTGAAAGTTTCTTTGGGAAAGCCGACTGACTCAATCTACTTTATATCAAACTTAAAAAGTCATCAGAACTACTTAACCAAAAGTATATAAATATATGTGGACAGTATATATATATATGATTAAAGTTTGTATTGCAGGCTTTCACTTTTACTTTCTTTAATAAAGCCAATGTTTTAATGTTCAAACCTTGATTGTTTAATATTGATATTATCAAAGTACAAGTTTGGGAATGTATCAGTTTACATTTTGATATATATATACAATATACAGATTCATACCCTTAATATAGTGTCCCATTTTTTTAAATTACAAAAGGACAGAAGCCTGATCTAAGCAGTGTCTGTGTGCTTTTCACTTGTCCATGTTCATAAAGAGACATTAAGAGGCTTTGAAATGTTTTCATACCCTTTTCTGATCAGTGCTTATCCCTAATGTCATTTTAAAAGCTCCTGAGTCTTCATAGTTTTAATTTTTGCTTGAAATTCACTAGCTAACTGAGTGACCTTAGAGAGTTAAGTGTATTTATTCTGAAATCATGTGAAGAACTATTATTGTGCACAGAAGCCATTCAACTACTTGTGTTTTAATACAAAAGGGTTTTAATATGTATGCAATCATGATTCATCATGATTTTTTTTTCCATGTTAATTTTTTTCTGCTTTCTTTTTGCTTTTTGCTTTGAATCCGTGGTGTAGATTGTGGATGTAACATATATTAATTGCTACCTCAAAGTATTATGACAGCAAGCTTTATAGCAACAAAATGGTGCAAGGGTCTAAAGACTTTTGCAGGGCACTGTATATAAAATTTAAAATGATCAAACACCCTAAAATAACACACTTAAATCTCAGGTCTGTAATTTTAGTATCTCAATTTATCACGCATTAATCTCTCTTACAAGATCTGCTCATATTGTCTCTTATGAAGAAAAAAAATATTCTTTAACCAGTCATTCCGAGACACTTTTTTCAGTTGCCTTAATATTTCAGAGAGAAAATCTATTAAACTGCATGCTCCTTTATCCCTTATTCACCTTTTTTTGTACAGCACAAATGTATATAAATGTGCCACAATTTTAACATCACTTCAGCTGTCCACACTGGAATTAATGATCTCAGTGTATCATTTTTTTTCAAACAATCAGTTACGAGCGAAAGTTGTGCAGTGAAAACTACATTTGAAAAATTGCAGCACAGTCACAGGAGAGTCAGAGAGTTATTAGTGGCTGCATGTTAGGTTTATCATTGTTGCTCTGTCGATCTTAAGTTTATTGTTAAAATCCTAATGTACATTGTAGTGCTTTAGCAGAAAAAAAATAAACTGTCCACTGGCCATAAAAACAACAATGACAGTTATAATAAAAACATTGCATTTGAGGTATTTTTCTCACCTGCTCCATCAAAATGCAGATCTTCTTTATTGTGGAGGCAGTAACACAAACAAGGACAATTCAGAAAAGCTGAAATATGAAAAGTTGGTAAGAGAACTTAATAGAGTTCTTTTCTAAGAATCACAATGGTAAAATTATATAGTCTAAATGTTGGGGAGTAGCACCAAGCTTCTTTTAAGTTATATGCCCATACCTCATGTTATTACAAATACTTCATTTTTCACATCACACGCACCTCTCAGACTACAGGCAGTTCCTTTCCTGTGCCAGCAGGGAAAGCTTAGCTTAGAAACTGGTTCTAATTGAAACAGTCATATGTGAGATGACAACCGTAACACCATGGAAAAAATCTAAACTTATAAAGAAAAAATTACAGTCAGATTTTGTGTATGATATATGATTTTCTTGATAATGCAGTCTTTCCACAGGCTCTTAATGTCCTGAGAGTGGGTGGAAGTTCACAGCAAACTTCTGGGGCATTGATTTTTTAGACTGTTTAGTCCAGGGGGAAGTGTGGAGTCTCTTAACCCACCAAGAACTACAGCCTACAGCTTCCAGCTGTCTTTATTCCTAGCCAGAGTATGTAATCATGTTCCACAACAGAAATGCTCAAATAAGTTATTTGCAAATAATATCATAAGCTATTAATTGAAATTAGACTTGAATTTTTATTGCCCACTTTAAACAAGAATTGTGCTCTGAATTTTTAAATCTTTATATGACATGTCTTGATGGTTCTTCATTAATGTCTAGTTTTTTATATGAACTTGACTATACTATCTGCCAACTTTATGACTTTCAGTCTTTGACTATAGCATTATCCTTTTAGGCCCTGTGGCTCATTTGGCTAAGTCTGCTTCACTCCTATTTGCAAAGACGATATACAATATGTGGATAAGAAAAGATAAAAATTCAGGTCTGCATGCCAGTCCATTTGAAATGGGGTAGAAACAGAGAACAGGTTACACCAAATATAATTATAATCAGGCAGAACCCTGGAAAAACAGTACAGTGAAGTGAATGTAGTGATAGTGGGGATAGTGGGGATGCACTATCACTACAGGAAAAAAACTTGAATTAATGAATTAGGACTTGAATATACAAGGTTTATCCATTGACATACACAAAATCTCAACAAGACTAAATTCCAACACACACACGTGAGACTGTACAAAAAAGGGAATTAATTAAGCACAGAAGAACTTAAACTAGGTAAAAGAGAATA
The DNA here is from genome assembly GCF_055471065.1 of Atractosteus spatula. Lineage (NCBI taxonomy): Eukaryota > Metazoa > Chordata > Actinopteri > Semionotiformes > Lepisosteidae > Atractosteus > Atractosteus spatula. Next base: position 23,710,103 of record NC_142720.1, on the reverse strand, counting down.
TTGGTTCCACTAGTAATAAAAAAGCTACTGCTTTACAGTGCAAATTGTACCTTTCATTAGAACAATGCATTTTATAGTACAACCTCAAATTTACAGACTCAATAAAATAACTGCTATGAAGTGTAGACCAAACAGAAAAACCTTACCACATGTGAAGAGATGTCACTATATTGTGTGCAGCATGTCTTCCTTAAGCTGTGTATCACAATACCTTTGTGTTTTATGGACAGATTTTTTTATTTGTGAGAGCTTCAAGTACCTCACAGAGAACTGCACTAGCCTTCACAGAATTGATACACTGTATATCTTTTGTGATGAGTGTGTAAAGGTTGTGTTCAGACAATGACTGGAACACTTCAGTTAAAATCACATCTATTTTAAGAAGCCACGCTTTTAAGACTTGTTTAAACTTTACACGATCTGCCATTACATTGCTTGAAAGCTACATAAATCCCAAGGGAAATCCAAATAACTAATAAATACAGACCTGACATCTCTTGAATATTGGGCATTCATTAACAGAGGTGTTATTCATCTGGGGCGGCACGGCAGAGGAGTGGATAACATTGTGGCCTCACAATGCTGGAGCACTGAGCTCTACTTCAGACAGAGATGCTATCTGAATGGAATTTGGATTTTCTCCCCATGTTCACATGGCGTTCCTCTAGGTGCTCCAGTTTCCTCCCACAGTCCAAAGACAAATGGAAGGCGAATTGGCTTCTAGACAAATTAGCCCCGGTGTGAATGTGTGCATGGTTGTGTCTGTGTTGTAATATGTCGCTTTTTTGGATAATAAAGTAGTGACACATATTTATAAAATAAATCCAAGAGCAGACAGATGAACACAGGCAATCAGGCAGGCAGCTGCATGAGCACACAACACGTTGTTTACAGCAAGCAGCACAGACAGGCTATCGCGGCAAAGGTGAGCACAGGCAATGTGGTCCAGGCAAAGACAGTCCAGCCTTAAACAGGGACAAGCAAAGCTCAAGACCAAGGGACACAGGAGAATCCAGAGAGCGAAGTCAGGGCAGTGCAGGTCTAGAATCATGGAAGCAAACAAAGAGAGAACCTGCAGTGAGCTCTAAGATACAGTTCTTGAGCACTGCCAAGTTACAGCTTACAGGAATGTAGTCTTGAACAACCTGAGGTGGGCATGGTGGATAATTGCCTCCAGGTGGTACAAGACTCCTGTCAAATTAATTACCATGGTAGCTGGCACTGAATGACTAAATACTATCTCTCTCCACCACTCATCTGAAGTGACGAGCATGACGTATGTGCCCTGTGATGGACTGGTGACCCACCCAAGATGTATCCTGTTTTGTGCAAGTTGCTTGAGGGGATAGGCTCTGTCTCCCCCATGGCCCTGAACTGGATAAAGCAGTTAGAAAATGGATGGGCCTCTGGCTATATGCCCAATTAACATCTGTACAGATTAAAAAATCTAGGCACTGTTCTACTGTCTTTTAAGAAATGGACTAAGACAAAGCATAGAAGCAAAAATCCTCTCTCTTCTTTTTAAACGGAAACAAGTCCAGACCTACGGGTTCAATTCCATCCATCAATTTCAAACTGCTCATGCATCGGGAAGCCCTGGTCCTCTATTAATAAGCAGCAGGTGGCTGTCCTAGAATTAGAAACTGAGTGGTCTGTTTCACTATCAGCTCAGTAAGTGCTTTCAACTTAGCAATAACGCTAGATCAAGTGGAAATGACACAGCATGCAAAAGGCTTAAATGTGCCAGTTTGGTAATAACTACAATATGTAAGAAAAGAATATTTTCAAATGAATCTTAGCTCAGCTTTCATAGTGATAATTTTGAGTGGTAAGACATCAATTTATTACCCAGTGGATTAAAAGCCTAAACTCACAAAAACAAAACAATATAGGCATTTAGTGACAAACGTTTTTAGTTAATATGTGAAGGGCCATGACGTCAACTGCATGACTTTAGATTTATGTTGGTATAAGTTATTTGTAAAGAGCAACAAACGATCTAAATATCTCTGACTTAGATTTAATTTAAAGTAAAATGAACGGTCTTAAATTAGTTTTGGTATGTCATCAATTGGGCAAAATAAAAGACAGTAGAAAAGAACAGAGGCCCATTTTTATCAATTCAAACCATGAAACATAAAGCCATAGAAAACATGATTTTATCTGCTATGGCTGCATCAGCACCCTTATCTCATCTGTGTTCTGACCATCTTTCTAAGTACTTGGAGCGTAGGTAGATGGGTTCAGGTCCTAATTGCTATTGAATCACTACGGGGAGGGTAGAAGATTGCCAGAGATTCATTTAATCAGAAGGTTTTTTCTGTAAGCCTATGAATACTTGGCTTCTTTTTATAGGAATGGAAATTGTTTGTGCAGTCACTAACTTTGGAAGATACAGTATAATGCCTATTAGAAATTGACAGCACTTAAATTAATTTCCAGAAAGAATATAGCCTATGAACTGGTGACCTCTGGAATGTCTGAATCACCTATGGTCTGTCCGTGTATTCTGTGAGCCTTGAAAAAATAGTCAAAGTAATGATGTTACAGTGGCCTTAACTGGACAGTTCTATCAGTTTTTTTTTTATTTTGCAGTCCTTTTGGCAATTTATCTTTTTAACTTAATGTTTTTTTGTGCAAAAATAATTGTATATGAATATCAAGAAAAATAACTCTTGTACCTCTAAATGAATGTCCCAGTGTTACTTTCATTCATAAATCCACAAATATGTTTTCTCGTTGGAGAATTTCTGTTTTTTTGTCTTTTTTGAAGAAATAATTCTGTAAATGCAATATTTTGGTTATTAAAACATAGAGATAATATACAGTTTCCCTAAAGGATATCACTGTATTTTGGATGAGAATTTGAACGTAGACAAGAATCACACATTATATCGTAGTTCAGGTGGGCAGCTGCGTCAACATGCACAGGCTGCAAAGGAACAAGTAAAGGTTTATTACTTATTCATGGGTGAGCACACCTGAAGAAGGCTGAGTTGTGTTTTCTTTCTTCTCTTTTCAGCATGGAATAAACACATTACATAGTGTTAGATATGCAGAGTGCATATCAGTAGGCACACATTTAAGGGAAAAAAACATTATCTATGCTATCAATCTATGTGATAAACAAAGTACAGATGTTTGCAAACATAATGGAGACTGGTCTAAAATTCATTGCTTTTTTGCATCTCCTAGACTCACTGTCACCATGCTCTAATCCATCTTGGCAAGGCAGAGCATACAACAAATCCATTGATTAGTATTCATCCTTGTACTAAACTGAGCAGCACTCACAGCGGAGAAAACACATCACAAGGTCTCTGGGAAGATCCTAGCAATGCAAGCAAGTGTACAGGCTTTCTTTTCCATTCATGGGGAGATTAATGTGTACCGTGTAAGGAAGGTGAGGACGTTTCTAAATGGGCTAGGATTTCTGTTTGAGTCTGTAAAACACTATTTACTCCCTCAGCACCAGCTTTATTCACTTTTTTAGAAATATCAACTACTTGAACAATCACTTCAAAACCTTCTCGTTTTTATTCCTTAGGAAGAAAATATAAAACATAGTAGTAAATGACAATGACATGCTTCAAAAACCCAAACAAGAGGTCATGAGGCTCAAGATAAAAACTACACTGAAAACGATTGTAATAAAATCAATTCATTTTCACTCCACTAGTTGAGATATAACTAAAAATAAACAATTTACATTTATTAATGGATTACATGGATTGTTTAAAAATATTTTAACGTTAAATAGCGTGCTGAAACATTTTGCTTTTCTTTGATGTTCAGGGGATTCAATGTTGCATGTAAATTTGAAAAAAATCTGCATTTGACCAACAGGAATATTCAGTATAACGGGCGGACAATAATGATTAGATTAATAAACTCAATTTCTGTACTACATATCTATAAATCGTTGTATTGTCTTCACAGTGTGGGAGGAATAATAATAATAATGATAATTTCGTCATTATGATGTGTGCCTCCACTTACTGAAGTCTTTCTCCATCTCTTCCCCACGTGTAGTGAGCGCTCAGCACCACGGACAGCAGCTTAAAGGTGCTGAAGATCCATTGTCTGTCACTTCACCGGAGCCGAGCCGCGACCAGTTGTGGCCGGAGAATGCAGTCTGTCGTTTGATATGACCAATCATGTTCTGAAGGGGCGGGAAGCAGGCAGCGCTCCAGTAGCGAAGGTGGCCACATCCAACAGGAGAGAGCCGAGCTGAGCGAGGGAGATGGGCTTTAAGCTGTGAAGTCTTATACATACAGTGATCATTTGGGGGAGATTCGTTACGGCATTTCTCTCAGTGGCTGCAAAGAGAATTGCATAGCAGAGCCCGAGTGCATATTGTGAGACTGATTACTTTTTTTGTATCACCTGCGCCAGCAGTGCCAATTAATGAGGGAGCGAGGAATAATGGATCAAGATAAATACTTACCAGAGCTGATGGCCGAAAAAGATAGCTTGGATCCCTCATTTGTACACGCGATGCGTCTTTTAGCCGAAGGTAAGTTATTTTTTCGTGTTTGCTTATTTGTTTTAACCCGTCTTATTGTATTGCTGATTGAATAACAGTGTAATCTAAATTGCCGCTCAACATAAAACATGCATTTAAATTTGGGAATATATCTAATTTGAGGCGAGCCTTGATTTGGAATTACGGGGTAGGTCCATGTGGTTTCATGTTATTTTGCTCTTAGTTCATGTTGCGTGGTGCCCCTCGATGGGAATTATCACAGAAGTAGGTGTCACAATCTTCGGGCGATGTAACTAATAGAAGGAAAATTAGACTCCGCTTTCGTCCTGCGCTTTTCCTTCATTACTACAAGGTGTTGCCGGTTCTGACACCTTTTTTCCGATTTTCAATTCAGAACAGTCGCGACAGTTCGATCACAGCATTTCCACGAGAGTGTCCTGGCATGTGCTGTGTGCGTGTTACAAACATTTGACGGGGCATATGTGGACTTGTGAAACAAAAACGTGAAGAAGTGTATTATTAGACTGCTCTCATTACTGTATAAGCAACTGTGAGGGATATTTGAAAAAAAAAGTGAGTTCATTGCATTTGATCCGAATTTCAAATGTAGAAATGTTTTAGGTTTATATATGCTAAGACATATTCTAAAACTCGCCGTTTAGTATCTTTATGAGATGAGGTAAACTACTGTATGTCGGGTATGAGATGAATTTGATAAGAAGCGCGAGCTGGGGTGCCATGCTTTGGTTACTATACCGATCTTCATGTTGCTACTTGTATACTGAAAACGAATAATCTTGTGATGTTCATCGACGGCAAATGTACGATGATCATTTTCGCAGCGGTACTTGTACCTGTGCTGTCAAATCCGTATCTTTGTGTAGTTCTTTTAAAAACATTATTATCACCTCTCTTGACATAGTGAAAGGAGAGTGTAAAAGTGCAAGTTTTCAACATCTATTGTCCAAAAGCAAATAATCAATAAAACCTTCACACATAATACTCACTGATTTATTCGTTTGTGATCAGCAGCTATAACGAGATAAATTGCGCTGAATAATGATTTCAAAAGAGTTGACCACTCAGTGTCCGTTTTACTCACAAAGGGAAGAACATTAGTTCAGCACAGGAGTCCCGCTTTGTCATTGATATGCAAGCAAGAAAAATTTACGATACTTAATTTACAATATTCACTGTCGATCTTCATAGACACGGAAGAGAGAAATTTTGCAGAGGATTAAACAAAAGACAATTCCTTACCAAATCAATTTTCAGATCGTACTATAATAAACAGACTGGCATTGGGGTTTTGCTACACTTAAAGGACAGGAAACTTCTTATGTGTCAAATCATCAAAGATCAAAGATTATCAATTGATTGTTAATTGGTAAATTATTTTTTTAATTCGGAGATTTATAGTTCATTTAGAGATGCCAAGATAAGCACCCTATCTGCTTATTTACTGGCCAAATATTCGCTTCCTCAAATCAGTTATTTATTTTATGTTTATTCTGTACTATTATGGATGTGAGAGAAATTAATAACAGAAATTAATCAGAAATGATTAATTTCCTTTATCCATAAAAAGGAGATCCCAGAGACCTACCCCTGAGAGATGTAGTACAGTTTTACAGACATACTATAAAAATAACATAAATAGTATAATGTAAAAAATAACTATACTGTATGTATTTGTATAGCACTTTTAACCCCATTCGGTCACAAAGTCCTTCATCCACCCAGGAGCTGCCATCCTGTGCCATCAGGGCCACTACAAAGTAGATCAGATGGGTAAGTGAGAAGTCACTTCATCACTGGAATTGTGGAGAAAGTTTGGTGCATAATATAGTATAAGCTCAGAGTGGAATTAACCCAGGACACTAGAGTTGGAAAGGCCAATCTTAGCAAGAGTAGAATGAGATCTTTATAGACCAAGTAGTCAGAACCCTAGTTTACTGTCTCATCTGAAGGACAGAGCCCTCCACACCACGATGTACACTAGCACCATATTGGGGTATTGGCTTAGAAAATCTGGTCCGGGTTCAAGACTGCCACCTACTGGTCCAGGACAGTAAATGCAGAAACATGGCATATTTATATAGGTACTTGTCTAAATAGGTGAGTTATCCAAGATTCTCAAAGTACTACCTTGCCCAACGCACAAAGTGTTTTCTGTATGACATTCTGCATCAGGTCCATAGGCACAAATCCAAGGAAAGAGGCACATAGGTATTGGTGAGACAAATGTGTGACTGCTCTGTTCTCTCCATTAGTGTTTAGTTACTGTTGTTCTAACGCTGAAGGATGCTCATTTTAATGTGGCAGAGTTCTGCATTATTAAAAGTACATTGCTTTGACTTTTTATTTAAAACAGGAGTATTTGTCAGAAATAAAATAATCGATATTAATAAAAATAACCTTTGTATAACAAGAAAAGTTTTTCTTTATAACTGGAGAGTGCCTACTGTATTTATACAGAAGGCACCGTCAACACTGGAACACTGATTAAACTGCCTTACTTGAGGGTACAAGAACACTGCTACACCTGGGATTGGAACCCTCTTCCTTACAGTTATGTGTCCAGATTACAGACCACTACTCAGCACTGACTTGAAGTCCATTTTGAGGATATAAAATCATGTAATTACAGATCTTATTCCAGACCATGGAACAAAGTTGCTAAAAGCCTCTTCACAAACAGTGCGTGTGTTTTGGGAGATAGAAAGTTCAGTCCTTACTTAGACCTCAGTTGCTATGAATTGGCACATGTGGTTATCAAAGGAGACTTCATATACAGAACAGGCAAAATGTGAGTAGCAGCTGAACATTTCCCATGGGCTCTGCTTTATCTAAAACACATATCCTGTATTTCAGTGGCAGGCAAAAAGAGCTTTTGTGCCTTATGCTCCAGTGAGTGCTCTAGAAGCTCAAAACTAGATGTTAACTGAGCTACCTGCTAAAGTAGCCCATTATCGGCTATTTCTTGTTTTCCATTTGGTGTACTTTGAAACGTGTAGTTATAATAAAGCTGTTTATTTGCCAGTTGATATGTTCTGTATAGTGTGTTTTATAAATGGCTGCACTTTTTAGAATACAGACAGGATTCCAAATGGGGTCCACACTCAGCAGCTGGAGTACCGAAAATAAAAAAATACAAAGGGCGGAGGAATTGTAATAACCTGTTGCGATGGTTAATCAAACTGGTTATTAAAGTAAGTGCCTTTGAGAAATAATCTGTAGGTTGGGGTGTGGAAGGCAGCGCACGTTTTGTTGATTTCCGTATTGCACAGGGAAACACAATAAAACAGGTGCTAGACCTGCAACTAATTACTCACACGTTTATTTGTTCACTGCAGGAACCTCTAGGCATTCTCTGCAGATCGGCGTTTTTTCCACACGCTCAGATCACACAAACATCAATTATTTACTGTTTGCTTTGGTGTTTCTCCTCCTCGTTTTTGATTGCAGTGAGGGATCTCTTCAAGGATTTTTTTTGTGGCATAGTTTAAGGAATAATATGTGAACGCTGCTCATTCATGATAATGAACCACTCAACTGTTGCAAACGTACCTTAGCGATTCTAGGTCTGCTTTTTCACTGCCTTTAAAATACTTCATGAGCTCAAGATCAAGTAACACAAAACTGACATTTTTGATAGGGAATCAGCACAGCTGTTTTTCACTGGTAGAAGTGAATAAAGTTTGATACTATAATGTCTTCTCTTATGTATTAATTTATAGTACTGCAAATATGGGTTGAGTGTGTAAATCGACATTGACTACTAAACATATCTGTGGATGAAGCTCCAATGTAATAATTCCTTTTTAAAAGCATCAGTTTCCTTTCAGAGTGGATTCTCTACTTACTGGCAAATGCAGTCTTTAAATGTACGGTATTACTGTAGTCTTAACACTTCTTAAAAATATAAAGAAAACTTGTATACAGTCTTTATAATAGAGGGGTAGAGAGGGACCTTTGAATGATCACAAAACAGATGTTAATTTACACTTTTAAGCTGGTGAAACACCTATTATTGTATGTGTGTCGTAATCACTGATATTTAGCATACAGTATTAGCACCAGCACACTATAACAATAGGATCGTTTTCCATTTCTCCCCAGAGATGAGTGCTTACGTCTCCCATAAATAATGTTGGCAATATATAACGATAGAAATGTTTAATGAAAAAAATGACTTCAGCAAATATCCTAATATTTGTAATGCCCAATTAAGATGTGTTTGACTATGGTGTGATGGTTATTGCAACTCTTAGGGTCCTAGATTCGATTTAGGACTGGGACTGTGTTTTCTGAATTTGCACATTTTTACTTTATCCACCATTTTTTTCCCAGGCCTCCAGCAGGCATGCTGGCTTCGTAAATTAGTGCATTTTATTTGTCCTGCATACTTGAGTACATGTGTTTGTGAACCCTGTAATGGACCAGTTGCCCTATGCCTCTGCATTAACTGTCATGAGAATGAGTGGTTTTCTGATCATGGTAGATGGATGATGCCCAGAACTGAAGTCTTAAACCTCTTTTATTACACTTCTAAAATATCTGAATCCCAGTTTCCCCTTTCTCGAAGCACAAACTTTATACCCAGATGAGTTTTTGTTCTCGTATAAAGCTTCCGGGCTCCATCTGTCTGGCACTGTTTGTAAGATGCACACAATGCAAAGCAAGAGCAAAATCCTCTTTCCTCCACCTCCTCTCTCAAGTACACAAGCAGGATTAATGCTAGTTTTCATTTGCAGAAAAAGAAAAATACACCACAAGCCATTGGCAGTGGTTCTAACATTTTTAACTTTCATCTGAGACAGGCCTGCTGATACTTAGATACTTAGATACTACCCTGCATGTTGAATTCATTAAACACGTATTTTAGAAACCATTCATTTCTAAACATGTATAATAATGATGTACTGTTTGAAACAGCATTTAAAATATATTACATGTGTGCTTTGTTTCAAAAACCCAGAGAAAATAGAAGCGGTTTAAAGAATTGCTTGGTGGTGCTTGAAATTTAATCAGTAGAGTGATAAATCATTTACTGTATGTAGTTAGAGCTTTACCTGAGGTGAAGCATCTCTCATTCATTCTGACTGTATTAGTGTTTGGGGAAATCCTTACACAAGCGAGTTCTACTTCAGCAGCACAATAATGCTCTGGGCCAGCATGTTTGGAAAACAACACTGCCAAAAAATATTGTTATTGTTTCTTTGTTTCTATTTGCAGCTTCAGATGAGAGCAGGGTATTTATGAATCACCTAGTTTATGTCGCTGGGACCAGCTGAGTGCTCTAATTTACTACTGCATTTGTACATTTTGATGTAGATAATATTCGTAATTTAGATACAGCAACTATACAACCTCTGTATTCTTTCTGGGTAACAGTCTCTGCACCATTAAATAAATAGTATAAACAGTACACTGTTTCTATATGAGACAAAAACAGTCAAATGCAATGGCAAAAAGAGAGTGATTCTGATGATCATGAGGATAATATTCAATTTTTTCATTAGTGCTCTTCAGAAAACCCAAAGTGACTAGGTGACACATTCAGATTATGGTGTAGTATGCTGGCCATTTTTAAAACCTGTGGAGAGAGTCTGTCAAATGTGCAAAATATCTTTAAAGCTTTTTTTTTACTGGTTCCAAGTGACATTATCCAGTTGTGATCTGAAGGACTAACAAATACTGTATCCTATACAGACGTTCCATAGAAGGCCTAGGTTATAATGTGCATTATTTTAAAGTTAACTTCCACCATCTCACTATTATTCCACTGCACCCAGTAGTTGTAAGAATTCTCGCTGATTTTTTCTTTTTGCGCCAGCTGGAACAAGTTCTTAACCTGGCATTAAGGAGACCAGCAAATAAGAAATTACATTAATCAATCTTTCAGGTTACTACAGCAAGCAGGCAGTTGACTATTTTCCCCTTGGTTTGTTTGTGAATCATCCCTGATGTTTTATTCCATTTGTCAGAAATTGGCAGACACTGGCGTTGCATTGAAAAAGGACTGAGATAGCCCAAGGGGAGGTATGGATCATTGCTTGACTGCCAGTTTATATTTACTCATAAGAGCTACTTATTAATCTCCTTTGACTCTCTTTATTGTATTCAGAAGCCTGGTCATGTGCGAACATTTCACAGATAACTGGCTAAAAGCTACCGTTCACAGTGTCAGACCTGGTGAACGCAGCAGAAAGGGAAATTGCAATTTCTAAAAGACACAACCGTCAGACCGTGGTGCTGTTACACAAAGGTATTCATCTTTTTCGTCTCATCTTCAACAGTTTGAAGATGTTTGTAATAGAGATAGGCTTACCTGTGATAACCAGCAAGAAATGCAAACGCATTTAAAACATGTAAATACCATTCTTAAAAACACTGACTACAACAAGGCCATTTTTTAAAACTATTTTTAAATCGGCATGAATACAGCTCAGCATTGAATAGCAACATAACCCAATATGTTGGGCTGCTGTACAGTATGTTTTGTTGGTTTCTGTTGTAAAGTCACGATTGATTTCATGTGCACTGGTGTTCATGTTAAAGTGCAACAGAAACTATCCTGGCTTTTTTCTACACACATTTTGTGCTGAAGTGAAGGGTGCTGAGGACTGGAGCATTCCATTGCAGAACTGCTGTGTGAGGAAAACAATTCACACCAGATAAAATTACTTGATTTATTTTACTGTTACAGAACTCCAAAAATTAGATTTTGTCTTAAAACATATGTCACAAACATAAGGTGTAGATTACCTGAGCAGCCCACAGTTGTAAAAACATTTATGATTCACAACAGTCAGCTGTTCTTTATGCCAATTAGTATGACCAATTTTTCATTAAGGTTATTACATTGATTATGATTTGAGCACTGTCCCTTTTTTCATATGATCATCAAGGTGGAAATTATAGTTGTCAAATAAACATCTGTTTTCAATTCTATGGAAGAGGCCTATGCTAGTCTATTTCAGAAGTGTCAAATCCTCGTCCTAGAAGATCACAGTCCAGCAGATTTCTGGCTTTTCAAATGACCGGAATCTATCTGGTCCAGAATGACCAGAATCTTGGAAAAGGAACCAAACACTAAGTTTGTCTTTTCAAGCAAATAATTAGTAGAGCAGGGAAACGGAGAGCTGAACTGGAATGATACAGTTCCAGTTTCACAGCAGCTTTCCGGGACCGGGCTGGAACCCCCAGTTCAAGATCATGCTGTTAATGTTTAAATCCATATAAACAGCCTGTTTTAGAACAGGAAGTTATGAGTACTTATTTTGCCTTTTGCAAACTACCAAACTCTGTAGGAAATACAATACCATGGATGGACAGAAAATTGCTATCTGTATATGACTTGTGGAAAATCTGAATATTTTGTTACTAAATTTTCAATAAAGTGAACTTAATGGCCCCTTGCAGACTGAAATATAAACATATGAAGCTCCTGAGCTTTGATTTTTGTTCCTTTTCTGAACTTTATCACTACCCCTGTGGATGATGATGAGGACTAAGGGCGTTAAGAAATGAAGTTTTGACAAAGAAGATGATCCCCAGTTCATGGCCTTGCTGTGTTTTCCCAGCAGCAGCTCCCACGGGGCCTGGGGGCCCGGAGGCCCTCTCCACGTCCAGGACACTGCTCCTCAGCCAGGCCAGCTCATGCTGAAAGGGGGACTACAATCCTTTCGCATAACCGTGTAATTGTATCAAGTTGTGGGAAGTTGTCAGTATCTCCTGCAAGATTAACTTCACTTCTGTTTTTTACCATGAATCACAGAGCTTTACAAAAGTAAAACTTTTAGAAGTTTATTTAAGAATCCTTTCGACTACAACAAAGGTGACTTTTGGTGTGATATGATGGTTCTAGCTCTGAAACTAGCTCAGCCCGTGAAGTCTAGAATGATTCTTATTTACGTGTCTTAGGACTGGGAGTACACGGTGGAAATCAGTCCTTATATCTGATGGAAAATCTGATACTGAAGCCATTTTAACTTGCACATTTTCTGGATCGCAGCAGAGTAGAAACTCACACATTTATGCCATGTTTCTTCTTTAAGTCAAAATGACTTTAAAAAAAATACAAAGTTGAGGATCAATGAAATTCTGAGACAACAAAAGTTTGAAAAGAAAAGTGGGCCTTGAGATGCTTAATTAGAAGCATCAAAAATGATGTGATCACGTTTTGCAGACTTTGGAGAAAATATTGCAACCTTTTAATTTTGACTCTTTCACTAGTGAAATGAAAGTACTTTTGTACACGCTCAGACTCTGATATAAAGGCCAGAGTTTTGTCTCGTGTTTTTGTTTCTCAGAGAATATACATACTGAATAAATGAATATTACAATATTCAAAATAATTAAAAAGACAGCCGCATTAGATTAAATTAGACAAATCTGGATCAGAAATATCTGTTAATAGAGCTGATGAGCAATTCGAGGTGTCAGAGGATCAGAGTACACCCTATCTGTTCAGATCTATTCAAGTACCTTCCTGCTGTGACATTCACATTCACAGGGCTAGAGAACTGGCCATATTCCAGGTTAACTGTATTAGACCGTTTTTTATCAATTCAAAACATACGACTGACTGCCTTTACTTAATATTCAAAATTACAACTAAACAAGAAATCTGAAATTGAAGACCTCCTTTCAACTTGAACCCTTTTGTTTTCTTTGTAAAATGCATTTTGTAATCAATGATTCACTATAAAGTGTTTTTTTGTAATCACTTTAATTTAACTTCAAAGTTCTGGTCTTAATAAGCACCCATGGAGCATCTAACAAACACTCCAAATTGTATTCTCAGATATATGAGTTTCCAAAATCACTTTAATGCTCCCTTCAGTTTGTTGCTCCTCCTTAACAATCAGAATGATTTCCAAGTGTGTGTAAAGCACTATAGTGGTATCAGATAAGAACCAGGGCAGGGAAGACAGTGCTTTGGTGTTTTTTTCCTCAGCCGTTAAATAAATAATGCTGTTACAAGGTTAGATGAAGCGCACTGAAGTCAAATGGGAGATAAGAATTGCATGTTCATCGGTGATGAAAGACAGCTTCTTGTATAGATTGCTCACAGAAATTAAAATTTCTGGATCATCTTCCACTTTAACTAGCAGGTCTTGTACTAAGAGAACATGATATTGGTGTGATACTGTATCCAGTATCTATAATTTTTCATGTCATTTTGCTTTGCAGGAGTTTAGATTTGTACTACAATTCTTTGTGGACTGGAGTGTTGCATTGACTCAGCCTGTGAATGTCAGTGTTGACAATCCAAGCCCTTGAGTAAAAAATTCTTTTAAGCACGTTTTAAGGACAAGAGGTCACGAGATTGGAACAATGGCTTGCAGTAACCGTTCACAGGACAGGAGCTCAGGGCATTGATAAGGATGAAGCAAAATAGTTCATTTTCTATCCATAGTGTCTCCTATTTCTTATGCAATCCCAGACCTGATTCCTAATTATGCCAGTCTCTTACTTCTCAACATCTCTGTTTTGAAATTAATCATAATCATATTTATAACACATAGCTCACACAGGGTTAGTACTTAGCGTGTTATTGCCAAAAGTTGTTTCTTTTAAATGATTAACATAGAATATCTATAAATACCTTGTCTATGGTCACCTCACAAACGTTCAGTGCCATGCACAAGTATTCCTGTTGTTCTTGGCAGATGTGCTCAAGCTTCTTCGTATTGCCTGGGGATCACATGTTGACAACAGTTTTCAAGTCTTTCCATAGATCAATAGGATTCAAGTCAGAATTTAGAGTGGGCTGCTCAAGGCCAATCACTTTCTTATTCTTAAGCTACTCCAGCTTTTACTGGAGCTTTTGCTTTGTCCTGCTGAAAGATGACTTTTTGCCCACGTTTAAGATCTGAAGCAGGTTTTCCTCTAAGATTTGCCAGTACTTTTGTCCATCAAGAATGTTCCCCTCAGGCTTGAATAGCTTTGTAGTCCCTGCTGGTGAGAAGCAGAACTATAATGCAATGATCCTGGTACCATGGTTTACATTAGGCATGGTCATTAAGTGACTGAGTGACAGTCCCTCTGGTTTGTGTCAGTTGTAATGCTTTGCATTTATATGATTTATAAGTTCCAATTTTGCCCCACCACAAAATCTTTTGCCAGTATCACTTTTTCAAAGTCACAGCTGGCCTCACAGTTGCATCCCTACCCAATTTCCTCCTGGCCCAGCTGCTCACTTAGGAGCAACAGATACAGTAGATCTAGGCAGTGTTTGGGTGGTGTATAAATATTCGGTGTTTCTGATCGCTTTATATACCTTTCTTCTCATCTTTGCTTCTCTACAATTTTATCTCTGAATTATTTGAAAAGCTCATTGGTCTTCATGATTGAATCTCTGCTTGACATTTGTTAACTGACTGAGGGATCTTACAGAAACAAGTTGCATTTATTGTGAAGTCATGTGAACCACAAAAACAGACTGAGGCCACTCCTCTAATTATGAAGTTTATTCAGGTAATTTGCTGCACCTGGAACTAGCTCTAAAATTATTTTAGGTTTCCCAGAGCATATTTTGCATACTTAGGCAATCATGACTTTTCCATTTTCCTTTCATATTACTTGTCTATTTACTTCCTTCTTTTTTGCTTTGAATGTATGGAGTAGGTTGTGTATATAACAAATCCAGTTTACTTTAAAGCAACAAAATATGAAAACTATGCAAGGATCTTTGCAAATGGTTGTATTCTTACAATCTGGTGATTTGTATATCTTCTCAGATATTCTTCTTCCATCTGGTTCGATCAAGAGTCATAATCTCCCTTGAGTTTATATTGAAGTTACATTTCTTCATGTTTGCTATTGTCATATTTGTAAACACTTCTTCGAGAGTCCTCTTGTATAATTGACTTGGCTATGCTAGGAGAAAATAAACTTCTTTGAAAGCTGGAATCTGACATACAGGCAACATTACCAACCCAACAGAGCTCATGGTAGATGATTATAGCTTCAGTGCTTGTAATGCCTTGTTTAGTCTTCTGAGTGTTACGTCCAAATTCCATTTTCTCGTATGCATCTGTGTACCGTATATCTTGACAGTTGTTTGGAGGCCCATTTCTGTCATCATACTTACTGCAATATCGTTAGCATACTGGAGTTTGAAGACTGAAGTTGGGGTTGTTTTAGTTTTGGACTGGAGTTTTTGGAGATCAAATAATTTAATTCAGCGGGACTCCAGCAAAGAGCTGGTGTGTTATTAAATAGAGCAGTCAAAAATATTAAAAATAGAGCTGGGGTGATGACGCATCCTTGTTTGACTCCTGTCTGGACTTCAAAGAGCTCTGTAATAGATCCATTAACGGGAATTACTGCATTCATCATAAAGCAGGCAAAGGATGCTGACAAATTCTGGAGGACATCCATACTTCAAGATGATTTTCAGAGTGCTTCACACTTCACACAGCAACATGTCAAAAGGAGTCAAACCAAAGGATGAGAAACTGAGAGGATGGTTTTATTCCCAATAACTCCTAATTAACAAGCTCTAAAAAGCTTATCAGCCATACCTTCTGAGGGTCTCAGCCCACACTGGGAGAATCCTTTTGCAAGAAGAAAGGACTCTTTTTGATGTATTCTTGCCAGAATGAACAGCAGAGAGATACCTATGTAATTTCCACCATTAGATTTGTACCTTTTTGTAAAAAAACAGAATTGCTCAGAATTGTTTTTATTCTAAAAACCCAATTAGAAATTTCCACATGTGTGTTTTACACATCTCTTCATGGCTAAAAACTCCTCTAACACACATGGTTGGCGGAGGCAAACTTCTCAGACACGCACACCTTTGAGCCACTTAACATTTAACATGTGACAGACAATAATGCCCAGTACAGTGCAGTTTGGTGAGGGATGCACCCCTCCTCCAACAGCATTACAGCCTTGCCAGTGCCTAGTATGCAGCAGGGTTCACTGTGTCACTGAGAGCTTAGAAATCCCTAGCCGGCTGGTCCCACCCTACCAGTGGTTTCACTAAGCTACTTGGGCACCTTCACCTGGGGACTCCTGGTCACGGCAGGCTAGCACATGATCAAGGTTCAAACCCATGTTGCCATGAATTGCATGTACTGGTTGAACCCATGGGGAGACGACCTGGTGCTAGGGTCTCAAAACATCCGATCCCTCAATGCTGAGCGAGGAGCAAAGGGTGACCCGGAAATATACAGCCCCACAGAAAGACACACCAGAAGGACAAGCAAAGCACAGGGAAACTAGGAACAGGACAGAGTAGGAGTGCCCTCTAGCTGTAGAGGGTATGACATAATCTCCAACATAGTGATTAAAGCTGGGCAATAGAACCTTCTGAAGTGCAGTACCATGTCTATGAAACTCACTGCCCAAAACCATTACAGACTATGACAAAAAATCACTTAAAGACCTCTCTTTTCATTAAAGCTTTTAATGTATAATTCAGATTTACCCTTGGCTTCATAATTTGGTTTGTATTTTTCCACTTTCTATTTGTCTCTGTTTTGTATTGCATTTGTGCTATTGGACAGCATTTTGTATATTTCTTGGAAAGACCTTAAAGATAAAATTTTAACAATATCCTCCTATTTCAAATGTTATCTGTAAAGACAGATTAGGCTGTTTCATAGACAGTTATTTTTCTTTTTTTCTTAGAGGAATTGTGTAATTAAATGTAAAAGAAGTTAAAATCATGCTTACAATGAGGATTCAGTGTAGCATTTTGTAAAGACAAATGAGTGAAATAGAAAGGAACCAGATTGCTACTGCTGCTTTTATTTTAGTGTATTTTTATTATTACAATTTATGTGCCATTATGGATTCTGTGCTTTGAGGACTACAGAAAAGTGTACAGTACGTTGTGGCTTTGTGCCTGGTACATTCCTCCAGCTTACAGTGTAGATCTCCATGCTGATACTCAGCAGGCGGTGAGTTCAGATCGAGTGCTCCCCTAAATCTGTAGTTGCATACACGCCACCTGTCATGAATTATGGATGACGCTGACAAATTTCCTCTTCTAGCCACACTGTACAGAGTGTTGCAACTACACTTCTAAAAGGCTTGTGAGCCAACTTTGTTGAAGAATATTTGGCTATGAATTAGCCAGGTCTAGGAAGCATGTATGCAGTCATACCATGATGTTTTAACCAGTGCAGTAACTTTCAATTAATATTTATTCTCTTCAGCTGCCTTTTTATGGTTGAGATCTATTACTTCTGTGTACTGGAGTATGGAGGTGAAGGATGTCATTTAGCATACTTTGCAGTAAAAATCAAGATGAATATATGTACTAGCCGATTGCAGACTTGGTATATGAGCTCAATTCTGTACCAGTGCTTTTACAACTGCCTTAGAAAGAATATTTATTTTAGATTTGTGAATGCAGGTCAATTTGACAAATCAACAGTAACCCCTGTAGTGTGTTTACAGTGCATGTGTTCTAGTTTCTGCTGACCAATCTGTTAACAGATTAAAGCTAGTTCAACTCCTTAAGTCCTTGAAAACACCCAGAAGGGGTAAAAAGTGTTTGAACCAAGCAGCAGAGTGTAATTGCAACAATTCAACTTCATGGATTCCTTGGATAAATTTAGACCATAACAAGTTTAAAGTGTATTTGATTTAATAGATTTTGTGAAAATAGCCTATGCATGGAAGAAACTGGGTTTTCCACTGTACCATGTGCCAAGTTAACAATGGAAATACAGAGTAGGTGGAAGCCTGCATTCCTTTTGATTCTTTTTATAATTTATAATGCTTTCCTCAAAGACTAATAATAAACAATATTTAAATCATTCTGCTTTGTACTTAAGCACAGCAACACTTCATTATCGCTCCTTATGTCGTTTCAGTGCCTATTTGTTCATTTTATTAGGAGTTATTTTTGTCTAAGATGAATATAAAGAAATGCATTTGCCAGCGTTTCCCAGATGTATGCCAAGATGAAAGTAGTCTAAGGTACAGTATTTTTCTGGACAAACCTGGACACCTTCCAAAATAGACATTGGAATTGTACATTCATGACTTAAAAAAGAATTGCAGCTAAATGTAGCCCTCTTGTTTCTTAATTTGTTTCATACAGTCTCAATGGAAAACCACCATCCACCATAGAATTCTGAATCCGTGATCCCTGCGTAGACGAGTTTTAATTTAATCTCGGTGTTAGCAGAGAACCAGTGAGAGAGATTGTAAATCACAGCCCCTTCTCGGTTAGCCTTTGCTAACACAGAGCTTGCCTGTGTAAGTAATTTCTTTGGGATAATGACAGAGAAACTTCAATAATGCTTCTGTTAGTCCAATTTCTCCATGTGTTCTGAATCTGTCCTCAATCTTTTTTGATTTCCATCCTAGTGAAATCTGTTTTGTAACTGAAGATTAATGGTTAGTTGACATTCCTTGAAAAATCCAAACAGCATTGTTGTTTTCTGTTTCCTTCATTCAGATGGAGAGTGATCATTCATAATCAAATGAAAGACCTGTCAACATTATTGGCGAACAATTTAATTATATGGATTAAAAAAACATATTTTAAATGTACTTATATTTGTCTGCCAAATTGTTTATTCCAACTTGTAATATATAATGTTTTAATACACAATGAAAATATACTTTGCTTTACAGAATAACTAGCCATTGATTTTATTAAAAAATGTATTGTTAAACCAACCTGGATTTTATAACCCTCAATAAATGGTAGTAGGAAAGAGAGCTGTGTTATGCCTGTAGTATTGCTCACAAAATAATTACACACCAGTCCACACGTATCTGCCAGCTAAGCATAACAATAATTACTGGTTACACCATTACATGATAAGAAGAGGATGAACACATTTTTCTAAAACGAAATATTTTTTCAATGTAATGAGAGCAGTAAAAAATATAATGACATTTTCTTAGCAGAATTGTTGAATAACTCCTTCGGTCAGATCCTTGCAATCTGAGATCAACCTAAATTTAAAATGAATGCTTTGGAAATGTTTTGGTCTTTGGAAAAAGATTCTGTTAGAGTTGTTTCTGAACTGGGGCAAGCGTACAACAAATGCAATAGTGAATGAATTTCATGAAATGTTCTTCGGTGGGAGGGCATTATGATGCACCTGCATTGTGCGCTGCCAGCCTTCTAAAAAAAATGCATTCATGAAGTCTACTATTCATCTGTGAGATAATATGACTGAAAATTGCAGGGAGGAACCTTGCAACAGTTGATTAGTTGTCATTCGTTCTGCCAGCATCCATTTCTCATCTGTTAGGACAACCAGTGGCCACTACAGCAACACAGGACCAAAACACTTCACTTCAACACCTGTCCAACAGGGTTCATTCAGCCAGCTCTATAGTATAGCTGATGGGGACGCAAAATAGAAGAGAGATGGTCACTTCTGCATATTTTGGCAATCTGGACTTAAGTGGATCACAGTCTGCAGTTTTAGATTGTAGTTTGTCATTTGCTGTACTAACTCCAGTCTGTTTTTTGACATCTACTGGGAGGGGTTTTCAGCTTCCTCACACATCTCTACCTCATCCTGTCTGACCACCTCAAGCTGAACTGTGCGTACAGGATGTGTCACCAGTGTGGCTGGTTTGGCTGAAGTCCTCCGAGGTGTCTAAAGAGTTGTGACTTATCATTTGCACGAGGAATCTGTGTCATCATAATTGCACACATCTGTTAATTAGTAGAATCGGCAGCTTATGATCTGTGTGGAGAGTGCAAGTGTCTAAATCATGCAGATACTAGGAGAGCTTTTCACAAGCCCACCCAGGCACTCCTTTTCAATCTGTGCATAGCATTTCTGGGCATCTGTCAGGGTCCTGGAGCAATCAGGTAACTGATTGTAATTGTTCATTTGGGTTTTGTAGTAAGACTCCACCCAAGCTGTAGCTGCTTGCATCAGGGTTAACAATAGTAGGCTTTGTGCAGTCATAAAAAGCTAAGACAGGAGCTTCTGTACTCGGATGTTGTCCCTTTTCAAAGCTTACTCTTGTACTAATATCCAGTTTCAGTCCACATTACTTCTCAGCCGTGTATTCAGGGGTCTTGTTACATCAGAAAGGCCAGATGGGAACCGGCTAACATAATGTAGGATCTTGCGTAATTCTGAGTCTTTCTTTGGAGGCTCTTCATTATTCTCATGTCCTTCAGCAGGACTACAGGGTGGACAAAGAAATGTAGCTGTTTTTTAAAAACATGCATTTACTGAGCTTCAGGTCTGCAAAGTTATATCTTCTTGCATCTGTAGCAACTAACATTCTCCATACGCATGCATTCAAACAAACATGTATACTGTATACTGTATTAACTTTCACTGTGGTGAAATTCTTATTGACAACTGAATCCAGTTTCAAATGTGTATGTTACTGACTGTACTCATGTTTCTGTACTTTATTCATCAACCTTGTCCCTGAACATTTGTCTGCTTTTTGAGGTACTTCACATAGTGCAATACAGGTTGCTTGCTTAGTCATCTCTAATTTTATTTTCTCTGGCGTGTGAGCAGTACAGTTTTTTCTAGGGTTAAATCAGGTTCCTACTGTAACTTTGGGGACATTTCCTTGTCTGTTATTTTGATCATGAGTCAGTTCCAAATATTTCCATTTTCCTTACCTTAAACTTGCATGATGTTATGCCTTGGCACAAAATATTGATAAAGTTTCTTAATTGTTTTTCATGCTCCCTGACTAACAAGCACATTCAAAGTATGTACTCTGCTTTTCTTACCTAAGTAGTAAATGGAAATGTATACCTGAACTTGTGGTGATCCAGTAACAGTAAAACTGTTGCTTCCATTCAGACCTCAAAATTCATCTTATTCAGAATAAGATGAAATATTCTAGTTTATGGTATATGAGTATAATCCCCCATTTCCTCAATTATGGTAAGAAAAATCTCATCAGACCCTGATCATTTATTAGTTTTTAACCATCCTAGCCTTTGTAGAACTACACTGTCAAAATACCTTATTTTGATGGATGTGATCTACTGTATGTAGTACAATAAATGTAATAACTAATAACATTATATGATTTGTACAATGCTAATAAAATAATAATGCTAATTTAGCCAACTTAAAGTGCTGTGCAATAAAACTTTCAATCAAATCAAAACATTTTTACACAAAATAAAACAGTAAATTAAGCAGAAAAGCTAGCTACTGTACGTGCTGACTGACTTGCAAGATCTGATATGAGCTGTGAGATCATTCCATAGTCTTGTAGAAACATAAAACGCAGTGTCCCTGTGGTTAGAGCCTCTTGCTAGGAACTGAAAGACCAGACTCAGAAGAGTGCAAATAACAGGAGTCAAATGAGAGAGTAAATAGTACACATATGTAGTCAGGAGCAAAATTGTTCAAACCTTCTAAGGTGAGCATTTTAAACATTATTCTCTAATCAACTGCCATTTTAGTTTTGCTCACAATCAAAGCAGCTGAGTTTGGAAGATGCTGCAACTTGCTAAGAGCATGTATGGACAAAGGGCACTGCATTACAATAATGAAATAATTAGAAAAAACAGGAGAATATCCAAAACATATTTTAGTTCGTCTGCATCCAACTGGGATGATGTGTTCAGATATATACAACAGTTCAAGTGGGGAGCTGCATCAGCATGCGTAGGCTGCAAAGGAACAAGTAATAGGTTTATTCCATGCTGAAAAGAGAAGAAAGAAAACACATTTTGGCCATGGAGCCTTCAGTTGTGTTTTCTTTCTTCTCTTTTCAGCATGGAACAGATATATGCAATGTTACAAAGATGAAAAACTGTGGACATTAATTTCCACAGCTCACCTGAAAACTTGGTTCACCTGAATTGAATACTTGCTGTAGACTGGTTTTGGGAAGGCTGCACTAAGAATGGGTAAATGACCAGAGTCATCAGCAGATCATTACCAACTATGACAAGTGCTGTTGGACTAAACAGTGTTCTGAACCCAGACTGCAAAGGCTCCTACAGCCTGTTTAAAGATAAGTGAGCTTGTAACTGAAAAACAACAGCAGCGGGCTCTCAAACCTTTGCCAACAACAGAAATGAGATATTGCTCAATAACTTCTGAACAGGCTGGAGCTAAATTTCTTTTTGTAAACAGAGTAAAGAGGAATAACCACTTTAGTCATTCATTGCTTTACTAGGTTTAAAGGCAGAGGGAGCAATTCCACATCTTAGCTTTTCACTGATAATATGTGTGACAATGGGACAGAGAATTGCAAAATGTGAAGGAAGGACTGGGCAGCAGATCAGTGAAAATAGAATCCAAGGAACATTTGGTAGGTTTTATGTTGGTGATAACTCCAGACAGCTGAATAGGAGAGACTGTATGAATTGCTGGAATGTGAGGTGCACTAAGCTTGAGAGCACATAAATTATTCCCAGAAGTGAAATCATAAGTTGCAATTTGAGTCAGAAAATCATCTCCGTAGAACAGCTTCATAATTCGTAGAGTTTTCTGATTAGATTGTTATTCTTAACCGGATATAAAACGTTAGGAAAAAAAGATACTTAGATTCTCTTCCCTTCTTAAATCCCCTTCTTTTCCCTTCTATTACATCCCAAAACGCTGACCGTGTGACAGTCATTGAATTACTATAGGATTGCTGGTGTTGCTTGAAGGCAAGTAAACAGTATCCAAAATGGTTGTTCAGCTAACCAGGGACTTCAGTATCCAACACTCCAGTGGAAGTCCAGCAGTGACTTTGGCCTGCCCAGACCATTCACTAAGGGTTAGAAACTTGCAACAGATTGAGACATAATCGGGATAGCAAGCAAGAAGTGTGATTGCATCAAGACAGACTGAGAGACCGAGCAAAACCAGCCAGGATCCCAGCACCTGCAAAGTGTGCAAGAGGTAGCTATAAAAGGTACAATGAGAAAAAAATACTAAGCAAATTAAAGACTTGTGTATAATCTATATTCTCAAAACTATTGGGTTGAAAAACCTTGAAATGCATGGCAGAGAAGCTACAGTAAGTGTACAACAATATCCTCTCTCAAACGGAAGTAATCTCTATATGGTATTTATCTACAACATCTTCTGTTGCAAAATCATGTGTTAAATATTAATTGCCATTTTTAACTATTTAGAATCTTCTATTAATCCTCTGTTATCTTGTAAATTATTAACTCCCCTTTTTATACTCCGTTTTAATGCTACAGTACTGAAAAAACATTATTCTCTGCCTCTGTTGCAAAATTATTTTCTGCCTCTGATGTCCTATTGGCAATTCTAATCTTTTTCAGGTACACCTACAGTATAACTCAGTATACTTTTTAAAATGTCTTTAAATATTTTTCAAATTCTTTCTTATTTTTTTTCTTAATTTTTACCCTAAACCTTAAAAGTTGTATTTTCCTTGAATTGTTTTAGAGGTCAATTCATTTTGAGCCTTTAACATGATGTTTTTTAAATATAACCATCTTTCTTTCATAGAGTCTAAAAATAGGCTACACATTTTACTTTGTTATGATCATCTTCACTGTTCTCAAAGGAATTTTCAGAGTTTTCTGTGATATCTTTTATACCTTCTTGTGATCTATGCCAACCTATCCCTGGGTTGTTTTGAAAGCTCCTTAGTCCTCGTTATTGAATATTTGTTTAAAATTCACTACATCACTGAGGGACAAAGGGACCATTTGACATTACAGAGGTAGGTATATTAATTCTTAATCATGAGAAACACTGTTATTGCACACATACAAAGGAAATGTATCTAATTGTGTGCCTTGACAAATCATTTTGTGCACCTGAACTAATTTCGATTCACCGTAGTTAAGGAAGTGAACACTAGTTCCATCAATATATTGTAGTTTTGGGTTGTTCTTTGCAGTTGTTGGTGACATCTAACTTATTTTGCAAATGTGATCCACCCTGGCTCAGATCTAAAGAGAGCATAGAATTTATGACTGATATTACTCTGATCTTGCTGGGATATGAACATGCTCACTTCAGAGCCACATAGTGCCACGGTCAGGCAGAATGGAGCTCACCCTCTGTGGAAGGATTAGTGCTATCTACAGTAGGTACCAATAGAGTGGTGTCACCTTCTGTAACTGATGGAGCTCTGTTACATATATTCATAATGTTAATAAGGTGTCTTTCTTTCATCCCCCTAACATTACTTTTGTCTGTCCTTGCTTTTCCCAGACAGAATCAGAGGATGTTACAATATGTTTGGAATTGAGCAACCTGAGTTTTTACCAAATTTAATTCCTATGAACATACTAAGCCAGTCTTAGCATCTCAGTATTGGCTTTTAGAGTAAAATTTAAAATCGTGAATCTAACACTTAAATCTAAGAATAATTCAGCTCTAAATTACATTCATTACTTTTTCATGACATACAGCATAAGTTTGCCCAAAGTGAAGCATGAATGAATCATTTTTCTAGATTTACACCTAGGCTGTAGCACAATATTTTACAAGTTTACATACACAGAAGTGTATGAAACAACTGTGAGGAATTTTAAACCAAAACAGAAAATCCGCATACAAAAGTATAAAATGCAATATAGATGTAAAAGTAACCTTGCCCTGCCCTGAATTGTGCAGCCCTCTCGGTAAAGCCATTCCCAGTGAAATGGCTACAATGGAAACGCGCAACAGAGGCATCACATCAGGTCTCCCCCAGCCTAGCGCCACTGACCCTAGCAGTGAACAATTCCTTCTGAGGAATATCGCGACCGGCCAGAATAAGATCCAGGACAGGGCGTAAGGAAGCTCTCAATGCACAGCCCATGAGTTTTAGCCGCAGTGTAGGCCAGCCGGCCAGATTTGTTCCTATTGTTGTAAAAGTCCTAAATAAGACCAGAGGCCTAAAGACTCTTCATACAGCAAGAGTACTTAATGTGAACAGGGAATAGCCCTATTTCAAATAAGTGACAAACAAGAAGAGACTGGTTTCCAGAACTTTACAACCCCTGCCCACTCCCAAAATGAAGGGCACAATAGAAAATCGAAATGATTATTATGATGTCTGATCTACTGCTTGTCCTTGGCTTGATCAAGAGAAAAGTATGAAATGATTTTTTTCTTCCTGTAACTAAATTAATGTGAAGCTTTTGTGTTCCCTCATTGTATTCATTTGGCATCGCTGAGGCAGAAGCAGATACTATACCAAGGCACATAAAGACTGTGACCATCTTATAACGCCTACTCAAAACCCATCTGTAAATTCGATCATCCCTGCTCACAATGTATAAACACTTACTGTATATGCTCTTATAAGAGATACTTTCAGTATGAGCAATCAAATATCAAGTACCATTATACTGGTTTTAGTACATTTGTTCTTCAGGTGTATTATATTGCAATCCATCCAGTCATTGTAATAATTACTGTTTAGTGTATTGTTTTATAATATATACTTGATTTCATTCAGTTGAATTTGAGTACTGTCTTGTTACAGTATATAACTCTGCTTTGTGGAGCTGTTATTTTCTGGTTCAGTAATTATTTTGAATTTACAGAACATTGCCCCAGCATAATATTATGTAAAACTTTTTAAGTTATTTATTGAATAGTTTGTGAAATTTAAATTTGAGTGCTTTGGTAGAATTGTTATGTGTGCAAAAATGGGATATATAAGGGGTGTTGTTTTAAAATAAATTCGTAAGTTAGCATATGATTTAATAGCAAATAAAGTTGGGTTTTACAGAGAGTAAGGTTAAAGTTAATTTTAGGACTTGAAATTAGTTTGCATAACATGCATTTAGAATTAATCATTGTTGAAATTATTTTTGAGTATAAATAGATACTTTAGGTGATTCATTTGGAGCCTGCAGACTTTTTATAAATATTACATTTTCCTGGAATTCCAACGCACAATTAATTTAGCAAACAACATTTACACTTTTATAATGTGCTGCACATCATAATGGTTCCTCAATGACGTCCATCTGTTCTTGAATGCTTGATTTTGAAAATCTGCCCTTTTTGAGTAGCAGAACTAGAAAGTAATCTAATTGTCATCTGTATCCTGCAGATACAACTTTGATTCTTTTAATTTGCTAATTAAGTTAATCTTTTGGAGGTAGATTAGATTCTTCAGACCCACCATACCTTGTTATGGAATCACAATAACAAAGAAACTAAGGTTTTTGTATTTTCAACAGTTGTTAACAGGATTTGCACATCAACAATACAGTTGTATCATGATGTGTGTGTGTGTTCATAATGTATTATATATTGTGTATCTCCAAGGTATTGTAGCTGTATCACAAATTAAGCAAACAATTTAATAAAGCTGCACTTGTATTGTTAGCATTACGTGTAATAGACCAGTACTTGTAAATGCTATTGCAAAACACTTTGAGAACAAACCTCAAAAGAAATCAAGTTAAATGAAGGATCAATCGAACAGCAAGACACTTGTGTAATAGGGATGAAACAACCATACGCTCTGTTAAAGAGTAACTGGCTTACAACCCTGCAAAAATGGTCACAGTCCTTTGTTTTATTATGGAAATGCATTTTTCTTCGTTCACATGAAAATGGAAAAATCAAGCTTGGAAATGCAAAACAGAATCATCGTAAGCTTTTGCACTTTGTGGTTCTTCCTATAGGCCGGTGCTCAAGCAAAAGTCTTTAGCTTTCTGTCACAGAAGTGCAGGTGGACTTTTTCTGAAATGACTGTACTGTATGTAGCAGATTATGGAAACCTAATTATTATACTATGCAATAACTACACACTCTTTCAAATTTGGAGACATACACAGGCAGAGCTGCATTAATGATTTATACAAAACATCTGCAGACATTTATATAATTTATGCAGACAGAACCATATAGCTCATGTTGCAGACTTGTTAACATAATCGCTTCAAGCTATTCCCTTTTTTTAAGTGATTGGTACAATGTATTAGCTATCAAGGCAGAGTTCTCTTCACTCCGTTTATATTATAACATATGCAGAGAGATACGAAGGTTTTTTGCTTATAGTCAATGTAAATATCTGTGTAATGGTTTTAAGTGTGGGGCAGCGCAGTGGCACAGTCAGTAATGCCGTCTCACAGTGCTGGGGCCCTGGGTCCAATTCCTGGGGTGCTCTCTGCATGCGGATCGTAACATCTCCCCGTGTTCACATGAGTTTCCTCCCACATCCAGAGACATGCTGGCACGTTAATGGGCTCTTGGGGAAACTGGCTCTTGTGTGAGGGTGTGCGTCTCTCTGTGACTGTGCCCTGTGCCCATTGCTTGCCAGGGTAGCCTCTGGCTTCCCAAGATCAAGTGGTTGAAAAATTGATGGATGGATGATTACCTGCATTTTGGAATAAAATGCCTAAAAAGGTTAACTCTTAAATAATGTTTTAACCACAACCTATCTCAATTCATGCTTATGTATAGTACAACTCCTCATTGCGAAGGACCAGAGTCCCATCCAGTGGCAGTCGTGTGTTCTCGGTCCACTGCAGGATATGGGGACCAGCATGGGTTTTGACCTGCTAAGCCTCTGTGCTCTGGTGTGGACTTTTACTCATAATGTATTTGAAGATTATTTCTATTAAAACAAAAATGAAGAACTTGTCTCTAACGTAAACTGACATGGCTCACATTTGACTGCTGCTCTAAACATAATTGAGGAAAATAGCATAACTCCCGGCTGCAACAGACTTCACACTCTTCAGAGTGATCTGAACATTAAGATTCCCTAAAGAGCTTGAACATACTATATGGAATCAACTGGTCTTGCAGATATGAAGGTCTAGAGTGATGAAAGACCTTCGATATCTTTAGCAGAACTTCAGATTCAGTTCCAGATTCACATGGGAGAAGAGGAGTGTTGTCACTAAGTATTAGGCCTACAGTATTCTGAACAAGCCAGAACAGGTATTGTTGAGCAGCATGAAGGTCAGCAAACATAGTATGCCTGCATTTCAGGATCTCTCTGAGACAGCACTGACTTTAAGGTCACAATGCTCCTAAGAAGATAAAAGGAAGATTTTTTTTTCCACAGAACTAAAGAGGTTATTATATCCAAGATCTGAATCCAAATAATTTAGTGGTGATTTAGCTGTGATTGATAACCTTTGACAAGTAGCAGTATTTTTTCAAGACTGAAATTCCATCTGAGAGTTTATGTACCCTGACTGTTCTGTCATATTATATACTGTATTTCTTTCTTTAGGGACTGAAAATTGTCTGCAGGTACATTAACATTGCAGAAGTGGACGAGTTAGTTGCACAAAAGAAAATATTAAATCTGCATTCACTTTCTAAAAATTATAGCATGAAGATGTGAATTTAAAATTATAACAATAAGCCTATGATAAAAAAATGCAAAGAAAAAAATTGCTGTGAAAGCTGTTTGCACCATTAAATCGGACATATAAAGATGTATTTATAGTTAAGGCATCCATAGTCACAGCACTTGTACAATCTGACATTGAATTCATTTAATCACATTCAACACCTCACATTACTGTGAGGCTTTTCAAAGGCTTCTGCAAAACACTTTCACAGCTTCATCTTTCATTTTCACCCCAGTGCAGTGCCATTGCCTTTGTGCCCATTAGCTGGGAAAGAAGAAAATAACATGACAGTGCCCGAGTGATTTAGGCCTGGATTAAATCAAAACCCCAGCTCACCCACTACTTGCAAAGCATAGACCCAGTACTCACCATTTGTCTGGCCCCTGCAGAACTGAAATGGAGAAAAGCTGTAATCAGACTGAGGGATCGGTTGGATTTTTTATTTAATCCAATTTTGAATGCATAAGCAGCACCCTCTGAAAGTATTAGGAAAGCTCAAATTAAAGCTTTTTTTTGCTTTACAGTCAAGCAGAGTTTAATTACAATAATACACTTCATTTAATATGGCGCCTTCAAAAGTAGCTTCTCAAAGCACTAATTAAGTAAAATCCTTTCTGAAGAAGAAGGTTTTGAGTCTGGAGTTGAAAGTTCTCAGGGAAGGTGACTCTCTGACATCACTAGGGATAGAGTTTCAGAGTCTGGGGCCGTGTAACAGCTTGGGGGGACTAAGAGGAGACCAGAGTCAGACAGATGAAGGTTTCAAGTTGGGAAGTTGGGAGATAATAAATCAGACAGATACTGAGGTGTCAAGCCATGTAGGGCCTTATAGGTGAGCACGAGATTTTGAAGTCGAGACGAAAGCTGGTAGAAGGCCGCTGTAAGGACTCCAGGACACTTGCACTAGACCTGGGCAGGGTTCCTGCTGCCGAGTTGTGGACATGCTGAAGGTTGTTCAGTGTGGATTTAGGTACTCCAGTGAGTAGAGCATTGCAGTAATGGGTTCTGTAAGGGCGACTGAGTTGACCAGCTTTTCAGCTACAGGCAGAGACAACAAAGGATGTAGTCTGGAGATATTTCTGAGTTGGAAGAATGGTGTTTTTCCAATATTTTGCACATGTAGGTCAAATATCAAGCCTGGATCAAATATCTCCTCCAAGATCTTCAATTTAGATTGAAATTCAAGTACAGTACCAGCCACAGATAGGATTACTGAATTGGCTTTACATAGCTGATGGGGCATGCTTGTTAGTTTAAATGAAGGAAATTTTTATTCATCCAAGTTTTTATATCAGAGATGCAATTAGAGAGAGCAGACAGACACGTCAGTGTCAGTTTTAATATGGACATAGATTTGAGTATTATCCACATAAAAAATGATAATTCAGACCATGCGATCATAATAGCTGACAAAGTAGAATCGTGTAAATACTGAATAGTGGAGGGTAGTACTGTGCCCTGATGGGACTTAAACCCAAATTCAGAACTGAAACTCCCAAAAGAGACAAAGTATCGGAATGTGACTTTAAGATTAATATGATTGATAAGTACAATATAAAACCCATTTTATTTTTTCCATGCATACATTTGATCATATAGTTTAGAATTCATTTTGCTGCAATCATTACATTATCAATTAAGATTGGTGAACCAGTTCTGGAGAAACTAGATAATAATAATTTATTTATGATGACACTTTTCTGATAAAACTTTTTTTTCTGAAATTTGTCTGCTATCGTAGAAGGAAATGCTTTGATACTTAATAGGAAGCTCTTCACCATGCGCCGTGACAATGTCCCAGTACATATGGCCAGGGAAGTCATTAGGAGAAAAATAGTGGAAAATCATAGACTGGTCAGATTTAAACAAGTAAAGGCTTCTTCCTACTGAAAAGAGGAGAAAGGAAACACAACGTTTCAGCTGTGGAGCCTTCTTTTCAGCATGGAATAAACCTTTACTTGTCCCTTTTAATCTCATGATGACTAACACAAATTACCCGACTGTAAAAGTTAAAATAACAGTTTTGACTTCGTAGTCCCAATACTTTTGGAAGACACTGTATAAACATGAAATAATGGACAGGGTACAATTTCCAGCTGACTCATTATGGTTTGACAAACACTATTATGTTCATAGATTGTGACGACATAAAGAGTAAAATTTTAATTTCGGCTATGTATGACTACATTTTTAATTTTAGAAAAACCTTATCATTAGTGCTTTGGAAGTGGGGTATTTTTAAATGCATATACGTGAAGTTTACAGATCCCTAATTGAAAGTCTCTTCACTTATTATGTTTTAATAAATACTGTAACTAGTATAAAATACATTTTAATTTGCAAATAATTATACAATTCATACAATAAATTAATTTTCTAAGGAAATATTTTATTCTGGATTGCAGGCAATGGAAAACATCTTTGTTGTATTTAAATGTAAAAAAACTTTTAAAGGCATACTGTATTCTCTTGTTCAGTCCTTGAGAACTGGGAACAAAGACGATATTGTCTAAAAGAAAATGGAATGGTCAAATCCTCCACTACTTGTGAAAAATAATTATATATATACAGTACACTTTTTTCAAGTGTTCTCAAACTAAAACATAATTATAGAATTATATTCTAGGTTTTATTATTTCCCAGTGAATGCTTGCTGTTTCTAATGTTTACTTTGCACAAAAAGCTATACAGACATTTTTTCAGCTAGCTTCTCAAACTGTGTCAGCTCAGCTTGGCTCAAAGGTATACACTAGAATCTCAGCAGAAGCCCAACAAATTCTTTCACTTATGACAAGGACAGTGAAACGTTGAGAAAAATAATGTATGAGAGGCAATGTGCTTCTTTCTTTTCTTATTTCAATACTATTTCTAGAAATGGAAAAGAAAACTTTCCTTTCTCCATTAATTCTTTTGAACATAAAAGGCTTTTGAAAAGTGCAGACATTTCTACAATACCACAGTCTGTATGCTGTCCTCCTTACTGTGAAATAAGTAAGTTCTCCTTATTATCAGTTGCTGTTTATTAGTTTTTTTCTTCAAGTACAATATCCACACAATACCAGTATACCTACATATTAGTTTTATAAAAATTATCTTGTGTACTGAAACCATAATTTATTAGGTACACAGACATTAAAAAATAAACATGTTTTAAACAAGGCGAGGGCAACATACACATCATGCATATTTGGTTTCTTGTAGCTTATCCTGAGATCCATGTACGTATTATTTTTATAATTATTAATAACAATAATCATAATCTTTATATAGTGCCTTTAAAAGTAGCATCTCAAAACATAAGAAAGATGAGCAGAAAGAGGTACATGGCTATTAAATAAAGCAGACACACGCACTAAATTCAATAAAAGCCCTTGTGGCATTATGCGGGGATGTGCCCAGTGTGGCCTCGCCTTTGTAGTCCCAGCTGTCCTGCCTTCCAGCTGATGAGCCCCATCTGGTCAGGTCCTATAAAGGCACACTGGACACCCCCCGAGGGGACGAGCAGGGCCACCCCTGGAAGGGGGAGTTTACAGTGAGGCACAGCGGTACACCTTTTTTTTTTGTTTGTTTTTTTGCTTATTTTTCATTGGGTTTGTATTATTTTGGTCCCTTCTAACCTCACGCCGGTGCTTCCCTCCCCTCGCCTGGGGTGTTGGCTTCTACCGGTGCTTCCCACCACACCCTGTCACACCCTTCTGAAAAGAAAGGTTCTGAGTCTAGACTTAAATGCCCTCAGGGTAGGTGACTCTTGGATATTGTTGAGGATAATTCAAGAGCTTTGGGTGTAGCAAGAGAAGGTCATGTCACCCTTATAATGTAAATGAGCTTGGGGGACATATAGAAGACCAGAGTCAGACGAATGGAGGTTGCAACAAGGGGAGCAGACAGATGATAAGACGGATAGCTACTGAGATGTCTTATACTGTAGGTGAGCATGAGGATTGTGAAGTCGATTCGAAAGCTGACGGGAAGCCAAGAACTCCAAGATCTAATGTAATGTGTTTATCACTTGCACGCAATCTGGTCAGGATTCTAGCTGCTGAATTCTGAACATATTGGAGTTTGTTCAGTGTGGATTTTCTGGAACCCCAGTGAGCTGGGTGTTGCAGTAATCAATTTTAGAAAAGACAAATGAGTTGTCCAGCTTATCTGCTGCAGTCAAAGACAAAGACATAGTATGGCAAGAATGATTTTTTTTTACAGTATTTTGCACACGAGGATCAAAAGTCAAACTAGGATGAAATATTACCCCTAAATTCTTCAGTTCTGATGGAACTTTAAATACTGTGCCATCCACAGATATGGTTACTGCTTTGGCTTTATGTATGTGATGCAAGGTGCTGAGAAGAAAGAGATCAATCTTGTTGCTGTAGTAAAGGAAATTTTGAGTCATACAAATCGTTAAGGCAGAGATGGAATTACAGAGTGCCAAAAAGCCATTTCAGTGTTAGGTTTAGTATGAACATGCAGTAGATCTGAAAATAATCGGTGTCGAAATGATAATTCAGACCATATTATTTCAATATCTGACCAAGTGGGAACATGTAAATGCTGAGTAGCAGGAGGCCCAGTTTTGAACATTGACATCAAAATTTGGGAATTTGATCTATCTTGGTAGCTTGATCCTAATATATGTGTTTAATACACTTTCTTACAGCCTGCAGTTGTGCCCTCATTCTTGCTTCATTCTGAAATATTAAATAATCCGCTGGATTGGTGTTATCAATACCTTATCAATACTTTCAGATTTATTTTACCATGCATGAACCTCTGAATATCATAATCATTTTGCTGAATTTTAATTCTAGTAGTATTGTTAACTCCCTCAATCTAATAAAATATAATCATAGAAATTACAACAAAGGAAGGCTTGACCTTGATCAGAGACCGACAGCCTAAATAAATTACACTTGAATAGGAGTGAATGTATGAGAGTAACATAGGACTGTGTGAGTTTTCATGAGGTGCTCTGGTTTCATTCACACCTTCTGAAGGCATGCTGGCTGGATTATTTAATGTCCCCCTGTGCTTGTGTGCCCTGCAATAGACTGGGCTTGAATTCAGGGGCACCATGTGCATCAGGGAGTGGCTCTGAGTTAGATGCAGCCTTTACCAGAGATTTGCAGCTTCTAATAATGGATTATGAAATGCAAATATTATGAAAGTCAATGTGAAATGTTAATGATGATATGTACAATATAAACAGTTGTGTGTTTTAGTGCACTAGTTTTGAGAACTCTGTAGCTCTTATTTTTTTAAAAAAAGGTATAAATACATTTGACAAAATTAAATTATAATGGTTTAAGTTTCATAGGGAAGAATCCTTTTTGTTCAGAAAAAAGTGGGTACTGAAAAATAGGATCATTGTTAAACTTGCATCTAAAAGTCTGCATGCTTTTAGAAGACAGATTAAAACCTTTGTGGTGATTAAGCCAAGATCAGCACAGTGATATAAATTGTCTGATTGCCATTTGAAATTCTTTCTCTGCAAAACTGTCACAGCAGGAAGCATCAAGATTATTCATGGGCTTAGCGCTGTGGATGTAAAAGGAGAACAGTGGCATGATTTGTTACAAATTGTGCTAGATGAAAACGATTCATTATAGGTTAAAAGATCAAAGGTCAGTCTCCTTGTTAAGCAAAACTTTTTCTCACTCAGTTTTTCATTTGGCATTCTACAGCAGTGGCACTGGTTCTTCTTTCTTTTAGAAGATTCTTCTATGAGTGACAAAAATGTGCCCTCAGAGACAAGGGGACAGTTTTAGTTATCTCTCATTGATGTTTTAGGGGTATGCCATTTTGACTGAATTCTCATATGCTTTACAAAATTCATCATCCAAGGAATATAAATATCTTTGAATTCACACTGGAGCATTCCAGTGTACTGTATACTGTATACAGCCACAGAACAGCCTTGGTGCTTAGTTGGCAAATGAACTATCTGTAGGTCAAACCTTGTACTTTCAGATAGTTTAGAGCCTCCTAGCTACCACTTGTTAATAAGAATTATGAAGTCGAAATAAATTAAATATTGTACATGTTATGTCCTTTGCAGGGTATCAGGTTGAAGGATTAGATCAAATAAGCTTCAGTACAAGTTCAACTTCAATATCTTATCTAAATCTTCTCTATATTTTAGAGTTTAAAGTAAACGTCTATAGCAGGTTGTATAGATGTAGATATGCATTAATGATATTTCTAAAATAAAGATGTACAACAATGCTCTGCCCGAGACTCATTTTTCAAGAACTTATTGGGTAACAATGTGCTACTATCATTGATACAGAAAAGCATAATAATGCATTACAAGACTATCAGAATTAATAAAGCATCACAATACATTAAACATTTATTTGATTAGATTAATTCTCCACTGATTTATCAAAAAGCATTAGTTTCCCTTGGGTGTTGTCAATGGGATCTCACACTGAAGCTACAGTTACGTTTCAAAAGGCTGAGAGATGGAAATATTGACAATGTGGAGGTGAAGGAAATCAACGGTGCATTATCTTTTAATATCACGTATTCAACTGCATAGTTTAAGGATCTCATAACTGCATTTTATTTATTCTTTACAGAAATTGAAAAATATGAAGGGGATGAAATAAAAAAAGAAGATGGGGAGAAGAAATACCTAGATGTCATCAGCAACAAAAATATTAAGTTGTCAGAAAGAGTACTGATCCCTGTTCAGCAGTATCCAAAGGTAAACTGAGATACAGTTCATTCAAAATCATTTAACTACCTTTAGTCCTTTTGGTTCCATCAGAATATGGTTTGAATTTTCATTTTTGTTGACCTCAATATCACATATCTGCTGGGAAGAAATGTTTCATATAAAGTAGCTACAGTAATGCACAGTGCAGTGTTACATCATATCTCCCTGTAAAAAGGCTGCAATTTTTGAATTGCATTCTCACACACTGCATTTGGAAGAGAATAAACATGCTGGCTTATGCCGTGCTTTATCACTTCAGCCAAGCACTACTGTATGTC
Organism: Atractosteus spatula; assembly: GCF_055471065.1. Lineage (NCBI taxonomy): Eukaryota > Metazoa > Chordata > Actinopteri > Semionotiformes > Lepisosteidae > Atractosteus > Atractosteus spatula. Next base: position 23,674,395 of record NC_142720.1, on the reverse strand, counting down.
TCCACCTGTGAGAATGGCAGTTTATTCCCACGGTGACAGTTCAAATCGAAGAAAATTGTTCTATAATCTCAGTGGCACTTCTCCTTGTAGATTCTTAAGAAATATCAACTTTGCAGTAGAAGTGCAAAGAAATACTGTGCTTTAAATTATTTGTGCCTCGAGCTAAAGAGGCAGAAAATCATTTGTGGGGCCAGTGTTATCAATTTCATATAGAGCTACATGGTTTGCTACACCACATGCCACAGTTTTTGCTCTCCATATGGTGGTACTGTCCTGCTTCAGTTTGTAATCCTTAAATGTGCACTTTTCTACACATGGCTGGACCTGACATTCATTTACATGCCACCAGAAAGCGCACAAAATACACTGGGATTTCTGCTATATTATAAGATAGTAAAACTTAAAAGTTGAAAAAGTAAAACCTAAAAAATGAATAAGAATTTTAGATTTAGTTTCTTCATGCCCAATATCCCAAATTTCTGACTTGGAAAATGGTTTAACAAGCTACTGTATTTCAAAGCATACACACAATCTGCAGAATCCCTGCATTTCCTTGGTTATCTTATATGCAGAGATTTCGCACAAGGATATTCTTCATCTTTTATACTCGATAAGCCTCTTTCCAGTTCCCATATGTATTCATTATACACATTTCACACAATATTTCATTTCTGTGCACAATGTGTTTTCAATGTTTGTCTAACATTTGTAGAATTCAGTGGACATTTCTCCATGAGCTTCATCATTTTAAGTCTCCACTGTCTTAATCGTTTTAAGTGATGTTGTTCTAAGTACAATATGAAAATGTCCACTCAAAGTATCTCTAAAAGCCTTCAATGATAAATGTTCAATATAGTTTTTTCTTTCATGGTGGCGTGAGATCAATGAAAAAAACATTTCCTTAAGAGACCATCACAAAATGAAATTGTTAAATTTGCTTGAGAGCCATTTGCTATTGATTGAAATTAAGGTATTTGTTAAAGCTTTGAGACTCCAGAGTTGTATGGCAATTCTAATCGATGAAGATGTGAGAATCTTTGTTTAAAGTCAGACATTATCATCATCACCCTACCTCAACTGTGCACAAAAACATATAGACCCAAAGGTTATAATAGGAGGATAATTATCTCTGTGTAATTGTCCAAGGCGTGAGCATACAGTGCAGGAATGTGGAGTTTTATGGACTATGATCTCATTTCTAACAGGATTAGAAACAGTATCCTTGCAGTCCTGGATGTTGTAGAAGTGAATCTACCGTGAAAGCGGAATTTTCCGCTTTTTTAAGACAAAACATTGCTTTTCTATTTTTAAAAATGACAAATATTGCTATGCTATGGGTATTAAAATTTGTTTTGAGTAAAAATATTAGGCAACTACTGTAACCCTTGTGACCAGAAAAAAGATAGCACCAGCACTGGGATACTTTCAACTCTAGGAAATAGAGCTAAGCATTTATACCAACACCTCCAATCTCAGGTGTGTGACACCAACACTTGGGTCTCCTCCAGCTGTGTGTGGAGACACCACTCCTAAACTTAAGATCCAGCGCATGAATAAGAGTCCTCAGCAGAAGTAGTGCTGCAGGATTCTACCTACAGAAGGAACTGCTTTGCCACTGAACTGGCAATACAAGACCTCAACATCTTGACAATAGACTTGGACACCAATCACGTGCTGTCTGGCCAGTTCCTGAGCACGAGTAGGAGGCGCTGAAGGACTAGAAACGCCAGTCTAACCCCAGGTCATTGATGTATGTGGACTGTGATCAGCATGTTTAAAAGCCATGCACTCTTCTCCCACGTCAGAGCCCCAGGCTTTGTTGGAGGTATGCTGAACTCTAAGTAGTGCTTACGTCCCTCCAAAATATCTCAAAATATCTCCGGGAGACACTGGTGGGGTTCCTCCTTCTTCTTCTCTTAGTTTTTCTCTTTTACGTGTGAAAGAGAATTGTGTAGGAAGGCAAAGGTAAGAGTGTTGTGGCACCAAGAGCAGACCGACAACGGTAAAGGGGGGCGTGAGGCCAGAACTGAAAGTAAAAAGAGTATTTACTCATTTACAGTGCAGAAGCAACCAGACCCATAAACAAAAGGAAATGTTGAAAATTCCAGAAATCTATTTTTTTGAGAAACACATGTGCAGGCCGGATGAATAGATTCCACTTCTATTTACAGTATGTATATATCTCTGTAAGAGGCTGTGAGGGACCTGCACTTGTAGAAGGGTAACCAACAGCAATAGGGGTTGGGCAGCAGAGAAGTCAAATGATTTGAGGGGTGTTTTTTGTATATGGTCGAGACACACACAGGATGGATAAAGACACCATAGCCCATTTCAGAGTTTCTAAACAAAATAGAACATGCAGCTCGGTCAGCACCAGTCCAGCATGACCAGTAGCACCTGATGATCCCTGATAGTTCTGGATTGGCCTGTGGGCGTTGCTGGTATAAATACTCAATCCTGTATCTCATTGTTTGCTGGCTACTCCTGGGCATGAAAGGGAAACGGTAATAATCCTACAGTGAAGGAAAGAATGATAATGAAACTGATCATACACATCCATAAAGCTAAAATGGTATATAGTATAGCTACAATTCTTCTTATACAGTACCACCTATTAAAGAAAAAATATTTTTTTATGATTTATGAGTTTATGGTTTATTTATGTTGCAATAGCACATTCTTTTAAGCTTTAAAAATGCTCACTAATGAAAATGTCTTTATTTTGGCTAACCTTAAGTTCACACATAGCACACCTTCATTTTTACACCAGTGAACAAATTACTTGAGGTTAATATGGTTTAACCATTTAATTTACATGTTTTACAGTGTTGCTGAGAGTTGAGAGAGTCAGGGCCAGCGAATCCCATCCTAATGCTGGTGGCACCCTGCCAGTTGTGAGCCTCTTTTGGGGAATTTCGCATGTTTTTCAGGCAGCTTGTGACATGACCCTGACTCACACCTGCAATCACCGCAGTCACCCTTCACATGCAGGCGCCACTTGGGTGGGTCCACTGGGTTAATATTGCCCGTGTAGAACTGCACAGCAATTCATTGAGGATAGTTCACTGCTTTATTGCACTTAGTGTAAGTGGATCAAATTCAGATCTTTTGCAGTGTAAAATATCGGTGCATTAAATATTTAGAGCATACTGTAACTGATTTATATTGCAATACTCAAATAAGTAGGAATACATCCTTGAAAATATGAAATAAATTAAACTTTGGAAAAAAAGAGATTCAAAATCATTTCCAGAATCCTGACATTAACGAGGGCTGTCATTCATAGTTTATTGTCCTTTGTAAGACAGAAAATTGGGTTTGTTTCAGTGCACAGTAAACTAGATGTTAAAAACACTTCACCATCTCAAATGAATGTATTGCATATACATCCTACAACAATAACTTCTAATAAGAGTACGAATAGGTTGTTTAAAGATGGCTCTTTCAAATCACCATTGGCTTAGTAAAAGAGGATATGAGCACCTCATTTATTCCCTACATTTTAAAAATACACTAAACTTTCTGAATCCCCACAACAAAAGTATTACTTTTAAAGAGACTTATGTGTAAAATTTTCAGGTTCCTCTTTGTTAGTGGATTTGGGTGAAGAATTGAATTTGACCAACGCAGCACAGTGGAGGTGCCATTCTTGCACCTGAAAATTAGCCAGTTTGTTTTGGAAACTGTGCCACCAGCCCAATTGCATTTGGCACTGCTTGTATAGGCGAAGGACTGGAAGTCGAGAGACAGCTGGAGAGGCTCAATTACTTTAACATTGACCTCAGTAATAAGGGGAAACATGTATTATGAGCTGGCATAATGAATATCCTGCTGGAAAAAGCACTTACTCGAATTCCCGAAAAAAAGCTGTTAACTTTGCAATATGTACGCCACTAACCGCAGAAAAGAAAATTCAAAGGCATGAAGAAGAGATGAGATATCAGTGTGGTCAATAATATTTGATTTTTAAAAAGTCATTTAACACAAGCCTTCTATTATTTTTTCTGCTATTTCATAAATTCATCTGCAGCATGTCATCAGAGCTGAATACAGTAAGTGTGTCACAGAGAGTAGCTCTGATGATAATTATACAGTTATTCAGTAGAGTGGATGTTATCATGTTGTAAGATTCGGCTTTTTCAAGATAATTGGTGCCAAGAGACATTTCCAGGTGTAAAGGTGAATTGTGAAGGGAGTTAATATGAAGCAGAAGCAATGACAATCAAAGACACGCACAGCACATTGATTTTGTACAACTTCTTTATATCTGCTGCTTTACCCCACATAGCCAGACACATTTACTATGCATGCCCCCAGACAGCTGCAACTTCACTTTCCCGGCTCTGTCACTGGCTCAGCTTTCTGCTAATTGCCTGCTCTGTTGCTGCCCTCATTCACTTCATACACTGATGGTCCTCTGAAAAGGCTTCAGAGTGACAGACACTCTGTGCAAAGCAGAGGAAAGCTACTGCATGTTTCCATCTCTGAAATTGCTCAATGGCTATAGGTATTTGAAGTTTTTAGAAGCCTTGTACCCCAGCATGAGGTACTGCACACAGGGAAACGTTAATCTCTGTGCACACAATTAAGCATTTATTAAATAACTTTTCAGGGGGAATCTTGTTAAACTGACATTAACAAAACGGCAAGTATCTTCCATTTAATTGTTAGCTTACATGTTGGAGGGTACCTCGTGGAGCAGAAAAGAAAATTAAGAGCATATGAACAAGTTTAAAGAGCGATAAGGAATCATGAAGCTTTTTCTTACATTGGAGGGCTGTCGCTGGCACATTCTTGTTCTATTTTTTTAGTCTGTCTTTTGCTCTTCAAGTGACCTGCTGTGGAATCAGTGCAGTTCATTTGCAGTTTTTGTTTAATGTTCCACCGAAACTGCTTGCAAAATATATTCTCTGAGGCCGAATGCTAGGAATTGCAGTGGAAAGGTAGATCGGACATGACTCCAAAGTGCTTCACTAAAGGGATTCTAAACTAAATTGTCCAGCACATATTTATTGCTCCTTCTGTGCTTTCTTTTCCTGAAAGACTTGAGAAGTCCTTTCATAGGTTCTTTTTTATTATGCAGTAATAGCTAGATAGGATGAAAAGAATCTAGTAACAAAAGCATACAAGACTGCGTATTTTGTATAATACGCCATTTAACAAGGATGAAATACCTTTGTTCGTAAGACTTAGGTTCTTTTTATCCTATTTATTTGCTACAATTACTTTTCCATAATTCAGCATTCTTTTCCATTAATTCGGTTATGACTTAAAAAAACAAAAACAAAAATCGCATTAGCAATTTCCCTGGTGAAAACATTTTTAATTGTATGATTCCAGCAAAAAAAGACTGAAACCTGTATCTACACATACCTGTGCATCACTAATGACTTGATCACATACAGATTTTCACCAGTGTGGATAATACAGAGCTACAGTGTTTTCCTCTTTTGCTAAGTCAATACCTGTCTTCAGCAGTCATTGTCATTTCAATTACAAGACAGCTAGCAATTTTCCTCTCCAGCTATAATTTATAAATGTTATTTTAATGTCAATCAAAAAACAATATTAAAAAGGTGACTCGCTATGCAGCATTTCCTTATCTATAATTGTGTGGTTTCTTTCAGAGTTTTATATTAAAGCTATAAATTCAATAGTCATGTATGGATTTTTTTTATTACTTTAGAACTTGGCAACTTTAAGAACTTCAGTTCAAATGAACCTAATATATGCATATCAATACCATGTTTTAAATTAAAAATGAGCCTGAAATGAAGCATAGTTCTTTCATACTTTATCTTTGTGACTGCTGTTATTATGGTCCTGTGCCACAGTAAAGTCCTACACTAATATAAAGGCTGTACATAACAATAGAGAGGTCAATGTGATGTTATGCTAATGGCACAACATACCCAGTGGCAGTAAATGATTTTTTATGGCCATCTTAAAACTAATGATCTTGCCCATGTTGGCACTTAATTATTTCATATAGAGTGGCATCATATGAGGCACAGTGGCACAGTGGTTGTGTCAGTGCCAGTGATTGTGCACACATTGCTGTCACTTCAAGTCAAGTTCATTTCTGGACCTGGGGCTCTGTCTCCATAGAGTTGGTATGTTCTCTCCATGTTCACTTGGTTTTCCTCTGGGTGCTCTAGTTTCCTCCCACAATCCCAAAACATATCAATAGATTAATTTGCTTCTGGGAAAGTACTGTATGTGTGTCTGTTTGTGTGTGTGCACTCTGTCTTTGAGTGGTGTGTAATTCGGGGTGTACCCTGCCTTGTGCCTGTTACTTACCAGGATAAGATAAGATCACTTTATGGGCCATATACAATTTCTTGTATTAGGATTTTGTCTTTTTGCATGCCCCAGCTTGCTCTCCATGAGACACAGACAGGGAGAGAAGCTGGGGGTCAGAGCGCAGGCAGCCCTACTTGTCTGCTTCGTGGCGGAATTCTGCTTCAGTCAGCTCCTTAATTATTTAATTGGTATTTAACAAGCATATAAACAATGAAGAAGGGCGGCGCAGTGTTGGCATTGCTGCCTCGCTGCCCTGGGGCCCTGGCATTTGTCCTCGTGTTCATGTTGGTTTCATCCTGACCTTTTGGTTTCCTCCTGCCATCCAAAGACATGCTGGTGGGTTAACTGGCTTTTGGGAGAATTGGCCCTGGGGTGAGTGTGTGTCTGCTCTATGATGGACTGGCGTCCTGTCCAGGGTGTATCCTACCTTGTGCCTGTTGCTCCCCTGCAACTCTGTATTGGATACAGCGGTTACAAAGTGGATGGATGGGTAAACGATAAAGGGTTAAAGGCTCCAGTGGACTGCATTGTTCTTCGTACTTCCCACTGTAAATCGAAGTGACTATTTCCATCCCTTAACTTTTTTATTTTTTTCATCTTTAATTTTGAGTTACAGTAGAAGTATAGAATTGTATATTATATGCATGTTTGTCACATAATACTTATTCCTGACTTGAGTTTTTCTTTGAATTATGAAAAGTAATTAAATATGAAATCTCTCGGAGAGGCTCCTTTCTATATTAAACACATTTAAGATCTCTAACAAGCCTGGTATGAAAGCCTCCAAGGAGTCACAGCTTTGCAGTGTCACAGTTTGAATTCAAGTAAACTGCAGAATATTCCTTTGATGTCCTCATTAACAGGGGGCTGATTTTTAATTTGTTTGTTTGCATATACGAGCACAGGCTTGTGTGTGCAGGATTCACAAGCCAGCGTTGAAGTATGGCAGATCAGTATGTTCACACTTTTACTGTTTGCTGATAACTAGTGTAGTTTGCTATCCTCTCCAGATCTGCCAATAAAATGGAATGTGTTTTTTCTACGAAATTGGGTGGATAAAAAGTTTGGACTTTTGTTTTTTCTACTGCATGTACCAAGTACTGTATACAGGCTCATATTTTCTATACCCTTGTGTACTGTATGTAAAAATCACTTCAGCTCCTCATAGGTAAATTAAACCCGAATCATTGCAGGGCCCACAATTTTTAAACGAATCCTGAAAAAGACAGTAAATGCTCTGTTAAACAAATGGTCTATATACAGTCTAATTGCATTGTTCTACTCCTTTAATCTTATTTCATTTATTTCTTTATGCTGAAACAAAATTCTTCTGTGATGATCTTCTCCTTAACATGTAGCTATTTTAGCTATATTTTTTATAAGCTAAAAGTTAATTCTGTGAAGTCTTTACTTAGTAGTACAAAAAATAAATATATTGAGAAGAAAAATTCTATTTATGGCAAGAAAAATGTGATAATGGGTCAGTTAGATTTGATTTATTAAAGTGATGGATTAACTTCTACAGCACTTTATATTGGCTGCTCATGTGTGGTTTACCTGGAGTTGTTGTCATCAAATTTTTAAATGCCTGATGTAAAGTGAATTAAAGATGCTAAATTACAAGGTCGGTTTCTTGTTTCTCTTTACTCAAGCTAAGCTGCATTAATAACTGTCAAAGATAGTAGAAAAGAATATTGAGTAAACTGTGGATGCTTTGTAACATACAATTTGTGTAACTCCTGATTGTATCTAGTCTGACTTTAGATTTGCTTTAGTGTTGCTTTAAAAAATGTTTGAATATACAGTGCTTATCCTGTCTTCAGACACTGCATGTTTATTTATGCAAGATACCAGAGATTGTATTAAAATTCCTCTGTGATGGTGTCAGTTGTTATAAGTCAGATGGTCTGCAGCAGAATCTGGCTGCCATGCTCTGCTGACTGCCACAAAAAATACATAGTCCCTACTGCTAGAAGTTTCAGACACCATGCGATGCAGTTATAAGTCACAAGGAGCTTGTCTCTTAGCTGAGGTCTGGCTGAGAATGAATTGGAGCACTGGAGATACCTTATGGTAATGTCAAAGATACAGTTTCCATGGAAACATCCTCATTCTGTTTGGGGATTTAAAAAAAAATCATCAATCATTGGGGTGGTTTCTATACTTCATGACAGTCCCTGTCCAAACTGTTTTATGAATTATAATAATCCCTGTGCTGCTAAATGTAATTATTTACTGTCAGTAACAACATTAAGGACAAAGGACTCACAGTGGACCACAGTTGTGATACCCTGTCTTTCTTTACCATCTCCAGCCTTGTGCAGTATTTGCACAGTGAGAGGAGGTGTTCACATTAGAATGCAGAGAAATCTAAGAACAAAGAGCAGCTATTTAAGCACCACGATTCTCAAAACACTAAGCTCAAGATATTCACCACCAAAAAAGCTACTGTGTAAAACTAACCTGAGGCTTATTTATATAGTAGTACATACTTACAGCTTTAATTTGCAACTTAGCAAATAAATTTGACTAGTTATTAAATTAAACTAAGAAAGTCCTAATTTAACTAGCATTGACATATGTGATAGCAGTACACAGGAAGAAAAGGAAAATCCACCATTTGCCTTCAGTGATGACAGCATGTCACATATTGTATAGTATGACAAATTTGGAAGAGGGTATCATAACACAGCAGTGAGGCAAGGTCTGTGAGGATATGTTAGTAGAACAAGTGTTATTGTTTCTTTGTTACTTTAATTTTACACAGCTGAAGCATTTTTTCAGCCGTGCTATGTCCCGCCGAGCTGAGGTATCACCAGCCTGTCATGTGAGAGTCATTAAAACTCCAGAACACCGCTGTGATGTATGACCCAGGGATATGCAAATTTCCTGCTCCAGACTGCATTTTTCATCCTGTCAGCTGAGTGCTACCTCTTGTTACCAGAATAGGTAGTCCAGTGTATCACATTAACAACAAAAATATAATTACTTTTTTTTCCATTGTGAAACCTGCAATCTGTAATGAATGCAAAATCATAGCTAAGTCAATCAGTGAGATGTCAATCAGTGAGATGAGACTGTTTTAATGATAAATTGTTAGGAGGAAGGTAATCCGCAGGTTTTTGCAGCTTCCAGCTCATTCAGGACTTTGGTCAAAAGGGTCAAAGATTTACAGAGAGAAAGACTGACAGTTCTGAAGCAGCATGCTGATCCAAATGTTTGCAACCAATATACAGTGTATAGACCATTGAATATTTCATCGAAGTTACTAGATATAATAGCAATGATGTGAAGTTTATATCACATTGAGGACCTAGTTTCAATAACTGCTATTGAGAAATTGAAAATTAAAATATTTTTTAAATGTCCCACATTGACATACCTAATACCATAATATACAAAACGGGCATAAAATAAATACATTTTCAAAATGCATCACAATGAGACCACTTTTATTTAGCAGGTTTCAGGCTTTTAACTCCTCTCTGTTGGTCAGTATTACACTCTGCACTAATAATATCATGTTGGGTCATATTAATGTTTCATTGCAATCAAATGCTTCCTTCTTTTTTCTTGATTCCCAAGAGGTGGTCTGTTTTTGTTCCTGTCAGCTGATTTCTGCCTTCTGGTTTCTGTCACATCACTTTACAGCCTGTCAGCTGGGGAAAGAAGCTCTAATACACTTGCATACAGGAAACAGGTCATCTCATATACAGTATACATCTCATATCTTTACCACCTTGCAGCCTGATCCCATCAGACATACTGTAAGTGTTTACCATAATACATGTATATCTCACGTTAAATTGCAGGTTTGTTTTGCAATTTAGTGATCTTGACCTTTAAGGATCTTGCATAATGCAGCTTAATAAATTGGACTCCATATTGTAGTCAAGGGAAATATCTGTATCTTACATTTTAAAGTAAAGGTACCACGATCTAGCTTGATCTTGTCAGAAAGTAAGCAGGGCTGGAACTGGTCAGTGCTGGCATGGGAAAACCAAAGAGAACTTAAGAGAAACCCAGGCTTCTTCTGTAAGTGACATTGGTGGACCAGTAGGTGGTACACAATCTAAACAACACTACACCATCTGCTGTGGGAATGCTGGTGCATAATGACTGTCTCACATCACTCAGCTGAGTTCTGCAATTTGCTGGAGGGCGAAGTGAGTTCCCTCCTGTATGTGAAGTAGTTGGGGATCCTTTGGGATGAAAAGTGCTGTACAAATGCAAGAACGTAATACTACATGGCAAGAAAGTGCCCACTCCATGTGGTCACTGCAAGCGTTTAATCCATCTGAGCAGCCTCCTGTTTTTCAATACATTTGCTTTTATAGTAGAATAAAATTGACTTTAAAACTAAATCTTCCAGGTTGTGCAATTCACAAAGAGGTTTGCTTTTACAAAAACCTGTCAAACAGAATGTTTTCTGCATATTTTATCACCTATCCCAGGAATATTCCTAACAGAGACACACAACAACACTCATCATCACACATCATTTCATAGCAAGCTTTCCCCACCACATGAAAACAAGCTGCTCTGAATTTCTTGTAACAAACAATTAAAGAATAGAAAATGAAATACCCATTATATAGAAATTACATGTAAAGCAAAGGACATAAAGGAAGTTAATTAGTATATACCTTTCAAATATTTAATTTAATCTTACAGTAAAGAAGAAACAATGCTAGGACTTTGAATATTTAATGTAAATTGGCTTTCTCCAGGATTGTTGGACATCTATTTACAACAGTTAAGTCTGTATATAACTCATTTCTCACACAGCTGAAACTTGCAGCTTATGATTTAAGAACAGTTATGATTTAGGCTTATCGGCTTCAGTTTATTATGACCTTTACATCAAGGTTCAGGTGTGCTTTCATGAGCAGAACAACCCCCCTGCTGTGCAATCAGGGAAATGTGTTTACCAAAAGAGGACCTTCATCCTAGAAAGGTGTTTTCTACAGATAAGACTGTAAGTGCGACCTCAGATCATAAAAAGTTGAACAAACTGTCTTAGAAATTATCTAAGTACATGGCTTAAAACAGTTTGCACAATTAGTTAAGTGAATTAACACTCAATGAGTGAGCAGTGAATGTTTTTTTTTCATTCTACAGTAAAATTAATTTATCTGAATATTGTTACTAGATGCATTAGACTTCAGACCAGTTTCCTCTGTGTTGTGTTAATATATTTTTGCTGACCATCTGTGTCTGACTGCTGCACACAGCTGAATTTCCTTAATAGAGTTCTGAAGATCGAAATGAAATGACATTTCAGGAGGTCTTGTTACTGCCCTGAGCAAGGTAAAAACATCTATCACTACATTCAGACAGGTCTCCAGCAGCTTAAAGATACTTCAAAATATACTGTATATTTAACATTTCTTATTAGATTTTATCACTTTTTTAAGAACCTGAATGCTATCATTATGTATCAGTAATGATAGCATAATAAATGTATCAGTGTATAATTACAACACTTTGAGAACTTTACCAAGAAAATGACCATCTTTGAAATTGTATTGAACAAACATACTATAGTATAGGAATAGGTAAATAACTATGCATACAGTAGGTATAGCATACAGTGGGTAAATACACCGGGCTGCTGGTCATCGGACTGGCGTCCTGTCCAGGATCTACTCTACAATGTGCCCATTCCTTGCTGTGATAGGCTTCAGCCCCCCAGGCAGTTAGAAAATGGATGGATGACTGTAATCAGCAAAGTTGCACAACAAGTGCAAATTGTGAACAAGTCGTATCCTGTTAAAGCCACTTGACAGTCATCTGTGGCCAGAGCTGGAAGCAATATCTACTGTATACACTACTTCAAGTATCTTTGTGAATTTGTTATTATAAGTTGTAACTTTCTTTTGTCGTTCGGTATATAATGTGTTCCCATTATCTATTTTTCACTTTACCTGCTGAATTAAACCCAAAGCTTATTTGCATTAAACAGCTTTCTAATTGATGATTTCATTTACAGCCTTAACAAGTGACATTTAGAATTGCCATGAAAAATTAATCCAATGTACATTACAATTAAAGTATCTATCTTTTAAACTCATTTAACCTTTTCCATTCAATAAAGCGATGCCTGGTTAAAAAAGAAACATCCATGGTTATTATAAAAGGAAAAAATGTTCCTAAGCTAAGTGACATTACAGGGGTGAATGATTTGAACTTATCGTTTCATCTGGGAGTTTTAATAACTGCAATAGAAAACCCTGTCGGGGGGGAGGAGGCACGGGTGTGAGCTTAGCGAGAACCGAAAATTAACGCGAAAAGTAGGGGGGGGAACAGAACAAAAAGGAAAGGAAAAATGCGCCGCTGTGCACCGCGATATCCAGGCTGGACTCACCCTGTCTAGCAGGGTCCAGCCTGGGAAAGAACCGCTTAGCACAGCGGTAACCAGACTGGATTTACTCTATTGAACGGGCTCCAGTCTGGGAGATGCACGGCGGGAGACCCGAAAAGAAAACGACAGCCCTACGGTCAGTCACAATCCCCTCCGGGCCTGTGGCTGGAGGGCCCTCCCCTTGCGGGGGTCCGCTCGTCACTCCGGGGGGAGGAGCTCAGTCTTAAAGGGCCCCGCAGCTGCGGCTCGTCCCTAATCAGCCAGGACAGCCGGGGCTGCTGCGGCAACGTCCTTAATCCAGGGCTCCGCCTCCACCCCGAACACGCCCCCCCCGCGTAACGCCGCGACTAGTTTCGGACACTGAGCGTTCAGGTAAGAATTTCAATTTCAAGCACTGTTTTTTGTTGCTTGAGATCAGGTAATTTTACTGTTCAATAGTAGACAACTATTGATACAGAGCTTTGGATACAGTAAACCATTTTGCTATAGTGGTATTTGTACGTTACACCAACAACGTACAAATTTATTGCCTATAGAAATTAATACATGTGAAATGGAGTGTGAATGGGTGCCTTGAGCTGTCTAATGGGTAGTCCTGCACTGGATTGCTTGATCATCTGCCTTTAACAATTTCTTTTCTATTCTCTACTTAGCAAGGTATCAATCTGACACTTTTTAATCCTCCTGGGAATCATACAACAATCCAGTGACACATTTCAACCAGCATTTTTCATTTTTCAGCCTTTTGCCCAGCTATATCCTGGGTTTTGCCCTTTGTGGTAATCCTCATATCGAACAAGAGCTGGACAAGCTGACGAAACCAGCAGATGGATCAGAGGATGGGTTGGATACACTCCACATCCAGGCAGTTTAGACAGGGCACCCAGAGTAAAACGCTGATGCAAATGAGGAAAACCAAAACAGTTGACTTGACTGATTTCAGTCTACCTACTGAGCCATGAAAAACACAGCAAGATGGAAATTGCTGGACCTAAGTCCAGTACTTGTTGGCTCACTGTTTAGGCAGTATCTAAGGTTAAAGACATCTTGTAAAACATTTAATCATCCAATCACCATCAGGCTGAGGTGATGTGGAAAGATGAGCTCAGAATTAAAGATACCTTTCTTTTTAACCTTTGAAAATCTGAGTGTTCATGAGATGGAATGATTTTTTTTTTGTACAAAAATGTAATAAAAACACCCCTACTGCACAGATTGCTATCCAAAGGAGAGATTGGCTTAATATATATTAAACTTCAAAATATAGTGCATCTGTGAGTAACCATTGCTGACTTAGCCTAAAGTAGCTAACAATGTTAGATGTGTTTATAAATAAGCAAGTCATAGTGCTCTCTTCTTTCCAGAAAAAAGAATGTAATTTATTTGAATTCCTTTTTCTCCTGATGTTTCAAAAACTAGGTTTGTTATGTGAAATAAATAAAGCCAAAGGCATAATTTGCTTTAATGATGCTGGAAGTGAATGAGTCGGAGAGAAGCAAAATAACAAAACCATTAAGAGAGTCATAAACTCCCAAAAATAAAGTACAGAGTTTGACTGCAAATGACACGTAATGTGTTTAAAATTGTTCCAGTGTAGTCTTGTGCATTGATTGGTGTTAAAAGGTAAATGTATTGCTTGAAAATAAATTGCTACAGTAGAAATTCCTTTTTAACAGCATTGCAAGCCTTTTCAACAAAACATTGTAGATATCCCAATGCTGGTGTAATGTGACACATGGTATTATTCTCAAGAGCTTCAGCAGCTGTTTTTAAGTGACACTCAAAGGTGAAAGCAGTACTTTTTCTCACATAACTGGAGATGTTTCACCTTCAGTTACATTGAAAATCTGGTCACATTCTCTCAAGAGCCTTAGGATAGCTTTATCTGGTTGTCAACTTTAAGGTTACATTACTTTGTGTTTTTGTGGCTGCATTCTGCATTACAGGACCCTGAAAAAAGAAAAAAAAATGAACTGTATTTAAACACATGTAGTCTCAAATGCCCCTACATGCAAAGTAAATAGGTGTAACCCATTATCTCTTTCTGAAGTGCACACATCTCTTTTAAATACATTGTGTTTACTGACAAAACTGCCTGCATTTTTTGAAGTCTTGTGTAATTCAAAACACACACTGTGTAACAACAGTGTTCAAAATGCAATTAAACTAGTTTCCAGTGATGCTAGTTCTTGCTGTCAAAGTTATAATATCGTTTAGAAGTAAATTAAATAAAGCAGTATGGTGTGCTTGCAGTTTTTCATCCCTAATAGGAAGTAAATACTGTAGGTTATGCTGTAGAGAAATTGCAAATTAAATGTAACGTCCATAAAGTTGTTCCTTATGATTTTGATGAACCTGCAGAGATCTAAACTATAAAAAGGGATCTTGTCACTACGGAATAATAATGAAAGTTTCTTATAGAATGTGCTATGTACAATAAATGGATAATCTGTTAAATAAAAACAGGTAAACAGTGGACCTACATTCTGCACATGATTGTCTTCATCTTGGCAAGTGTACTGTAGTTCAGCCTATAAAATATTTGAATGAAACATTAACATATTAGAAACTACATGGTAAACACAGTTGAAAAAAAATGCAGATGGTTTTAACTGCATTCTAAGACATATCTCAATGTAGACAGGAAGTCAATGTCCAGATGTCTCCTGCATACGTCATTACACACATTAGGTGTTCACACTGAAGATAGCATTCTGTCATATTCATTTCCTAGTAACACGAGGTTTCAACATCCCCACACATTAAGGAACTTAAAGGTAAATTTGAAATCATTGAACTGTGCCAATACCAGGTATTAAAATGTTTCTCCTGTGATTAAAACCAAGTGAAAACATACTTTTCTTAGTGTTAGTCTAACTAGTATTGTGTATTAATTGGTGTTAATAGGTAAATGTATTGTTTAAAAATATATTTTCACAGTAGAAATTCCTTTACGATGACATAGTCACCATACAAATACTGTGTATTAAATTAAAGTGTACATCCCCACTACTTTTATAATTAAATATAGAATTTACGATTGTATTACAAATATTGTCATTTTAAACACATTTATTGTGTGGTATTACAAAGCTATGCTGCTTGAGTTAAAACAGTATTTACTTATTTATCTACTAAATTCTGTTTAGCCTTTTTACCCAGAAAAGTTAAAACCATAACTCAAAGGTAAAGTCAGATTTACTCCATTCAAACTGGGTGGTATAGCAGTTAAAATCCAAAATCTTACTGACTGTAAAATATTCCCTGTAAAATAAAACTCTAACTGCATAATTGCGCTTTACCCGTTCTTGCATAAACATACTGTAGGTATTTTCACGGAAATTTTTGCTCAACCCTTAGCAAAGTTACGCCAACTGTTTCTGCCCACAACCGATCCTGCTTTTGATGAGTTCTTAACCTTTTCATTTTCCTTCCACTTGTTCAGTGTTAATGAGAGATATTCATATGACACAGTTGTCCTCCACACACACAAGAACATTCAGATCCCCCAGGCTCATCCTGTATAGGTCTGTGACGACAGCCTCACTCCCTCGGTTTCTCCAGTTTAAATCCCTGCAAAGCAGGAACAAGCCCTGGCAGCATTAAACCACTTAACTGCTAAATACCTTTAGTATTACATCTGGATACTATACAGAGTTCAAGGTACTAAGCTGTTTGATCATAACATTCAAATATTTTGACAAAACGAAAAATAAAGTTTCATTCGTTATGAAAATACACATTCAGCAACTGGACTCTGGTCTATTAGCATGGAAAATCAGTATTTCGTTTGGACTGTCTGGCTTGGTCCCCTGTGTTTGTGCCCAAGATACAGTACAAGTCCATGGACTTACGTTCGGAAAGTATGGCAGACCTGCTAATAAATAAAACTGTCGTTACAGCCAGCCTGTCACTATAGGCTTCTATACTACTCCTAATTATCTAGCAGCTAACTTACAAGTAAAACCCCACAGAAGCTCAGCAGGTGTGAGCCTGGTCAGTACCTGGATGTGAGACTCCCAGGAAAGCGAAGGTTGCTGCTGGAAGAGGTGTTAGTGAAGCCAGCAAAGGGTGCTCACATTGCGTTCTGCCAGGGTCCCTATGCCCCAAAATATTGATGGGAACACTTTACTGTAAAAAAAAAAGGGCATTGTTCATAAAGATTAGGGGTGTTACCCCAGTGTCCTGATGAAATTACCCCCTTGATTTTACAAATCATGGCCTCTTAATAATCCCCATCTATGAACTAGCTTCATCACTCTCTTTTCCTCCCCACTGCACCCTCAATGGTGTTGATGGAGGGGAGTCCATGATGTGCTTTGAGAGGAGTGTCCAGAAATGTGAAATATAAGTGTAAGAATTATTACTTAACCTTTCTGTTTAACAGT
The DNA here is from genome assembly GCF_055471065.1 of Atractosteus spatula. NCBI lineage: Eukaryota > Metazoa > Chordata > Actinopteri > Semionotiformes > Lepisosteidae > Atractosteus > Atractosteus spatula. The sequence continues at coordinate 23,657,340 of NC_142720.1, read as the reverse complement.
GTACCACTACCCTAGGTAGGTACTGTAGGTCCCTACCATCTCCAACACTGGAGGTGGAGGTGATGGGGTCAGCAACACGCTCCGGCTGGCCTGTTACCCCTGGAAGGATTAACCCCCGGTACTCACTGGGAAAGCAGGCCGAGTGGACCTGGGAGCTGTCTGAAAGGAATTAGAGCAAGCTACATCGGTTGACCCTACCTGGGATTGAACCCAGGACCTTCCTGTCAGGAGCTAGACATCCTTGTTGTCTGAGCTACCCTACCTATCCCACATAATAAACAGATAGTTTGACTATGAATCTGGACCCTCTCTCCTTACCAAATCAATGACTCCCTGATACTGATACTATCATAACAGTCAAAACTGTTATGCATCAATTTCCCTACGGGATAAATAAAGTATTATCTATCTATCTAAAACACTGATTCCCCCACCCCAATAATAACCAAGGCCACCAGAGAAATTTTCCCCTGTAAGATTAAAAAATAATGATAAAAGAATTCCACTCTTCCAAGCCGATAGAAAGGTTCTGAGTGCATAAAACATGATTAAGACCATGCTTTGTGAAAAAATACATAATTAAATAGCACCAGGAAAGATGCTTTCAAAAGAAACACAAGAAATAATGAGGTTTAAAAATGATCTGACATTCCCCTTTGTAACCATACATCAGTCTCAATAAGGAAATGTGACACAAAAATCCACACGGACAAATGTATATGTGCACTTCCATTTTGACAGTAGTGGTAGCATTTGCATTTATGGAAAATTTCTCCATACTGTATGTTGATGGTGTTTGCACAAATTGCTGTGTACCTCTTCAGCTGGTAATTCTGTGTTTGACACTGCAGAACGTAATAAAAATAACTGTGTAGGGGATCTAAACAATAACTGTCCAAGCAAAGAGTCATGCAGAGGCTGCAGAGTGCACTTGGTGGAGCTACAAACATCATTAACCACTGAACTGTGATCTCTAATAAAACCCAAATTGCTCACCATGGAGCTGGAAAGTTGCTCCAGACATTCATTAGTTTAATGAAAACAGGGCTCACTTTAGTAGCAGCCCAGTGGAGTTGAATTAAGAATAGTGTTTGTCTGTAGTCAGTGACCATCTGTTCTAGGGCTCACTGCCAGTTGAGAAAAAATGCCAATATTTATGTCAAACAAAAGTCTATGAAATCACATTAGTCGCAACTAAAGAATGCCTAGATAAGCATGCTCAACATTTGTGAACATTTCAAGGTGGAAGGGTTTTGAAGTTGCATTGCCCAAGCAGTTACACTAGAGCCTTTGACGTAGGCATCCGAAACAGAGCTTACAGCAAAGAATTAGGGTAGCTACATTCCCTCACCCAGTATCTTGAGTGATTCTGCATCACAGCTGGAAGGGGTTCTTATAAGCTGTTACACAGCAGCAGGTGAACCAGCACTAAGGAAGGATAGTAGCTTAGATCCTGTCTGGAGGATCTTAACTATGCAGACGACATCCTCCTGCTCACAAATCATTAAAAAAGACATGAAAGGGAAGACAGGCTGAGATGGTCCTAAAGTACTGGAAATACAAGGCTGATATAAACAAGGATGAAGCTAAGACTCTTCAACAACAATGTTCTCAGAGTGTTGTTATGTGGCTCAGGGTGCTGAAAGCTTGGAAAGAGACAAGCTAGAGACCTTCCAGAAAACACAGTATGTGCCTGCAAAACTGCAAAGCTTACTGTCAGTTGTAAAGGATAAGATAGGTTTGCAAAATGCCACCAAAAGCAAACCCAACATAGCCCTATACTGGACACAAGAAGAGAAGCCTAAAGGGCCCTACAGAGACATGAGGAAGAGGAGTCAACAGAGAGATGAAGGGATGCAGCCTCATGTGGAATATCATCATCAGACAGGCTGCAGATCTGCAGCAGTCACATAGTCATGGTTTATGTCATGTAGGCATGAGGAGGACTGAATGAATGTCAGTGAATAGATGAGTAAGGAACTGCATTCTTCCAGGTAACAAGGAGTGGATTGTTTTTACTGGGGACCACAGCTTCACCTTCCAAGTCCCTCAGTTAATGATAATGTTGTTCTAACCAGTTTGCATTTGTTACCTTGTGAATAACATCCGTAAAACAGTAAGAAATTGCCTGGACACTAAACAATGTTGTGGTGCCTAATGTGTAATGGCAAACATTGCAGTTTTCAAAAACATGACTTTGCTATACAAGTGAACTTCAGCTAAGCTTGGATTTTACAATTGATGTCACCGAATGAGATGCCAGAATTGTAGTCTCGGTGACAATCCATTATAAATGAATGTAATAGGATGAGAAAAGGTTTTAGTTTACACACAGCACATGCTGTAGTACTATACACTCCAAAACATGTTTATTTTCTTGTCAAACACAGGTTTAACCTCCCAAAACAAGCATATTTGAAGGTGTATACCTTGAAAATGCCCTTATTGCACTTAACTACATGTAATTGGCCACTGTAGTCAGGGAGCTTCAAATCCATAAACACAATTATAGGTAAACTGTGAATTATGATAACTGTTAACTGTTACACTAATTGGTACAGTATGTCACAGATTATTGTCTTCAGATTTGTCCGATTTCTTTCAGATTTTCACAACTAAATGTTCAATGTTTTTCCACTAGTATCGTGAGAAAATGAGAAAGGTTCAAATGAACGAGAGGCATATGGCCCATATAGTTAGTTTGGTTGGTTGTGAGTAGATGATTTATCCAAGGATATCATCAAGCTATGTCTTGAAAGAAGCCAGGGCACTCAACATTGGCGTGTGTGTGCTGCTTTTTCCTGACACCCACAATCCTGTGTGTAAAAAAGTGGCCTCCATTCTGAGATTTAAATTCCCTTAGTTTCCATCTGTCTTTCGGTTTGTTTGACTAGTGATTCTTAAGAAGTCCATGTGTACAATTTATCAATGTCTATGATGATTTTGGATACCTCAATCAAGTCCTTTCCTTTAAGTATGGAAATGTATCATCTCACTTTTCTGTCGAATGATTACAGAGCTGCCATCTTTTTTGGTAACATTGTGACCACAATTGAAGGTAATATTCTAATTGCCACTAAATGATGTATTACTAGTGCATTTTGCAGTTTTAACATAACATTTCAACTCTCTGGTTCTTTACTTTTAATGATAAATCATGACATTTGGATATATTATACTGTTTCCTGAAAAGGTCTCAAATTTAAAAATTACATATTAACAAACACATAGGACTTTTAAATTGGTAGTCTGCAAACCCAATGATTCACTAAATGTCATCTGCTACTCGTTTTCCCAGTCTTTTTGACAATTTTTTTGAATTATCATCCAATATAAAGTATATGAATTGACATTCTCTATATGCAAATTGAAAAATATACCTTTTTAGAGGTCCTCCTATTTTGGTATCATCTGAACTCGACTAGTTAATTGCAATACCAAAATACAGATCTTTGTTATAATTGAAGGAAGCTAGGTTCCTGGTCAAGATCGTAATTCAATATTTTCTTCACCCCAGTTTAAACATTCGCCTATCTTATTTGTATGCTGTTTTCTATGTACCAGTTCTAAGTTTAAACATATCCGTTGCTCTTAATGCCTACCCCCTGCAAGTTCGGAATTAATTTTTAATGAGGACATTCTGGGAGTTAACTCTACTGTTGCACTGGAATTAACCATGTGACCGTTGGGCCTGTAATTTAGTTGTTTTCTTCCAGGCGTCTGTATAGGCAGTCTAATCTCAGCAATCATTGTGTCTTGTATTTTATATGTTCCTTTGAGAGTTTTTACTTTGCTAACTTTTAGAAGTGTCCTCTTGTTCAATTCCTATGCAAATCTGATTCCATTATGTTGAATGGAAGGACTATTTGAATGTTTAAGTGTTTTTAAATAATTTTAATCCCAAATGTTCTTCTGTTAGCTAGCTAGTTAGCATAAACGTATTTAGGCCTGTACTGCCAGCTACAGTAGGCATTTCACGAAACAAGGAGACATGGTGAACTGGTTTAATTCACTCAGTGGGGTTGATTCAAATGTCCATTTATTCAAATGCATTCACTACATTTTTCGCCTATTCCTACATTTACACTTTGCAGATCATCTATTAGTTGTTTTTCACTTTCCTTCAAACCAGAGTCTTCTAAAACAACTGAATTAATTTCTGCTCTTCCCCTATACATATGTTTAGTTTACACAGAAATCCAACAGCAAGCCAGCTCTGAACCCATGACACAGAATGAAGAGAGTAGGAGGCAGAGAATGCAGTGTATCTGTCTAATCTCACCTACCCCAGAGGCATCTGACATGCAGCATCCACAGTCAGAACACAGTGTATTAAACCAAGGGCTGAAAAACCACAAGTGTGGAAATTAAATTATGTAACTGCAGCTGTTATTCCATTGAAGGAGAAAAATGACAACAACAAGGTAAATGGTGTGAAAGGTGTCTCAGATCATTAGTATCAGTCCTGAAATATAAAAGATTAGGTTTTGAAAATGACATTGCCTATGACATTCTTATTACAAAGTTGAAATTTCACTTTTTACATGTACTGTACTGTGAAACGTAAATTTGTTAAATTTCCCACTCTTTGACCTCCACTGTGCATTTGACTAGGAAAATCTGCAAGCTTTGAAACATGTTTGTAGACAGGTCTTTTCTCTTAGTTTGTTGGATTTTTTCCAGTACTTTATACCTGTAATAATAAGAAAGTTACAATCTTTAAGAACTGTCATTACATTGTGAACTCTTCATATACTGAGGATATACTGAAAAAAAAAATCTTATGCTTTCAAGGTTATAATGGAGTTTAGAAAGGGAAACTGATTTTTGTTGAAACATGCAACGTTTCAACAACTTTTTGTTTAAAAATTCTAAATTACCTTCAGGTTGATATACCCTGAAAAAATCTGTAACACAGAACAAATTTCAGAGCAGGGTCAGCAAATTTCTTAAATGGTAAATTGAAATACATGTACATAGAGTATTAATAATATTTTCGGAATGGACTTTAATCATGTTTGATTACTGCTCCAGAAACTGAGCCAGTTGCAGGCACCAGAAGCAGTAATTCACCGTTAATGCCATGCCTTTTGTAGTTCTGTAAAGTATTAGGGTTTGGGGGCAGCAAGTCGTAAAAAAACAAACCTCTATTTCAGCAGTATTCTACAATATTTCCCGAATTCGGACAAGACTGCAGTGCTTCTCAAATGTTACTTGGAGCCCCAGGGCAGGTAATTGATAGCACTTCAGCTGGAAAATATTGCTTGATTTCCCATTGGGAAGGAACTCATTATTTTTCGCTTCTATCTGGCATCTGACCTCCTGATCATCCTGGAGAACTTTATTAGCCTTTGCATGTATTGGATTTCTTCACAAACCCTAGTGCTCATCCAAGATTTCAAGGAATGGTACACGACAGTGTGAGAAACAACTGGCCGAAGCAATAGGGTCAATGGGTGGAGCACAGTTATGTAAGGCAGTATAAACAGACTGAATGTTCTGAAAAATGTAGAGAGAAGAAGAGAGCATATGTCTGAATGTCTTTAATTAAAACATCATTTAGAAGGAAGGTTTTGCAGACTTTTCTCTCTTATAGATAACTTTTTATTTCCGCTAACCAATGCACCCCTGTGTGCTCCTTAAACATGTACCATTTTGTAAAGTGCTAAAGTTACAGTAAGAGCCATGAACAGAAATCACACAATTAAACAGACGTCCAAATTCTGTTGCCGTTTTGAATTTCTTGCAGTTTAACTTTGTTGGAAAATTGCTGGGACCAAGAGGAAACTCACTGAAGAGATTGCAAGAAGAAACAGGAGCAAAAATGTCCATCCTTGGGAAGGGTTCGATGCGAGATAAAGACAAGGTATGGATGTTAATTGGTAACTCTGTACACTTATGTTTTTCAGAACACATCATTATTTACCTTTCATTAAAGGTGCATGCAGATAAAAGTCATATCATCATTTGCTGGTTCATTTTGGGTTAATCCTGTATTTCCTTTTGAAAAGCCCCATCCAAATGAACCACCTGCTTTGTTGATATTTTAGGATTCTTGCAAAATGTAATTGTAAGGTAGATTGTAGGCATTGCTTAATGTACTTTGATTTAATATTGCTAGCTCTCCCAAACCAACCATAAAAGAAAACAATAGAAAACCTTTTAAAACCAGTAGAAGTATCAGAAGAAAAAAAATGACTTTATAGTGCTGGGAAATATCCCAGTCCCAGTCCAATACTACAACACTTATTAAGGATAACCATTTTGAAATGAATGCTGTAGTCCAAATCTCTATATGCCTTTGTTCAATGACAGTGCAGAACTATTACAAACCATAGACAAATGGAAACATATAACTGCCATGAACTGCCGCAGTAATGGAGTCCTATGGGATGGTTTCTTTACTAATACAGCATTCTGATAATTGGCTGAGACTTCTCTTTCCAAGACAGTGAAGTCCCATAAACATAATAGTATAATGAGCTTAATCACTTACAAACATATCTCATAAGGAGGTACATTTTCAAACTGCAATATAAAGGAAACAAAACCTGGTCCTAGTTATTCCTCCTGTGAATACAACAGAGGGGAAATTATGCAGAAAAAAGTCTACCTTTACTGTAAGTGCATCTTCAAAGTAGCCATTACAATACGAAAACTTGTTCAAAGTAGAGCAAAACAATACCAACCCATGTTTCCTGGATTACGTTTCCCACAATTGACCATGCTTGCTTTAGTAAAGCTGCACATACACATGTGTGATCTGCAATCGGGGGCCTGCCTCAGTGTGCAAGCTACAAGGGAACAAGAAGAGGTTAAAACAGAATGGAAGAAGAATGTGCTGGAAACACTAGAAAAGAAAAGAAAAACATGAAAAAAAACCTTGGTTCTTCTTTCATTTTAGCAGGGAATTAACCTCTACTTGTTCATATAAATAATATACACCTTTGCTGCGGAAGCAATTCATCCTGCTGACCTTGGCTCCCAGGAGTTTCGTCCTTGTCTTAAACTATGGGCAGGATCAGCAGAAAGAACAGTGGAAGAGCCAGGTGGCCCCTGGTAGAGTAAGGGTATTACTTTAAGTCTCCAATTACTCCTGGAGAGAACTACAGAGTGCTTGTTAGTCAAGACCACCTTAACAAACAGTCTTAGTGGAAGACAAGATCACATAGACCAGACAGATGAAAGTTCCCTTTACCTTTAAAGGCTGAAGAAAGTGGATTAATGGGGCCTCGCACAAGCTATTGGTTGTATTGCTGTGCTATGACTTAGGTGCACAAACCTCCCGGTGCAGAATCCTCTACACCGATCTTCACTGCCCTGTTCTTCCTCTGTCTAACCTCTAGGCAGCTGAGCTCAATGGTTTTGGTAGCCCACAGCTTATCAGTAATGGAAATATAACTGGGCATTTTTCTGTCAATTAGGCTTAGTGAAACTAGATACGCACATACACATTAATATTTCCTCAATATTACAAATCTCAAAGTATTGCAGAAATGTTTCAAGCACTTTTCCTAAAAGAGCAGCCTTATAGGAAAATATTAACATAGGAGAGATTTCATTTTTTTTTGTAGAACTGTGTTGAAAGTCTAAATACGTTCCATATTTTTTTCTATTTCCAGTTTTGACATTTGTTTTTTTTTTCAATTTCATGTCCATTATTACAATGTCACCATTTTGCTTGTGACAGGATAATGAAAATATTTAAGAGATGTTAGTGGGGGAGTGGAGCAACTGCACTGTATGCAGGATTAGAGGAAAAAGGGAAAAGACAATGTGCAGAATGGAAATGATGGAATGTGTCTAAGGGCAAGAACTTTTTTGGGCCTTCAATAATTCACTCTGGAGACCTCAAGCACAGTGCCAGTGATTTAGTGTCACCACCTCAGAAAATAATAATGGCATCGGCAACATGAACATGTGTCTATCCAGATGCCAGGACATCAAAGCCTCCATCATTTTATTGCTACAGCATTGACAAAGCAGTTATCTGTGCATATGTGATGTTTTGCCATTGGGAAGACATCCTCGGTGATTGGTGATGATCATTAAGGATGGAAAAGGCATAGAATGCGTGTGTAAACTGAGCTTGCAAGAAGTGTGCTGCTAGTAACTTCACTGCTAAACCACCCACATGTGATCTGGGAATTGTCCTGTGCTAAAAAAACTTCCATTTATATTAGCATGGGGTATCTGGGATCTCCCTTGCAAATGTTGAGGACTATGAACATCTGAGATTATTTTCTCAGTCATTTCTGTGTGTACAGTATATACAAATTTATTGTTTATAGCACCATCATGACTTTGAGAATTCGTTCAGCAGCAGTGCAGAGTTGTAGTTAGGGCTCTGCTCCAGGGTAGAGGCTTGTAGGTTCATAGTCCAGGTGGGATGTTAACTGCTGTACCTTTCAGTAAGGTACTTCACTCAAAGTGCTCTGGGAAGTGCTTCGTTGCCTAAGTGGGTCTCCAAGTGGTCACTGAAAATGAGAACTTGTTCTCAAATGAGGTACCTGGTAAAATAAAGAAAAAAATATCAGCAGTGGTTAACATTGTACAGTATAACAAGGCGTGTACATCCATCTTTCAAAGATGAACAAGTGGCAAGTCTATTTTTCTCTATTAAATGTATTTTTAGCAATGCATTTTAACCATTATATTTAGGGAACTGCTTCATTTTGTTTTCATTCTTCCTTCATTACAGCATTGAGGACTCATGCTGATCACACCAGATTAAACAGAAATAAATGTAGCAAAGCAAATCTGTCACCATGTTTCTTAGGTCATTTTTATATGTATTGGTTTGCAAGGTCTAATTGTTTAATGAGCAGTAAAGTGCAATTTCAGGGCTGTGGCTTTGTATCTTCACTACTATCAGTTTTAGAACATTCCTGGTGGATAATAATCTTCCTACTCTGAAATATTAATCATTCCCATTTTTCCCCTGATTGAATAGTGTACAACACTTGAGTCTGACATTTATGTATTTACAAAATCAATACAACTGTTGAGCTAGAGTTTAATCCTGGCATGGTTTTGCGTGTCTTCAGCAATTTGTGGTTTCTCGGTATCACAAGGTTTTAATCTACTGAGGTATTTTGTTATGAACTTCCCTTCTGATATTCTGACACCATTTAGAGCTCATCATCAATAATTCTTCATATCAGAAAAACTGTATGACTGCTACATGTCTGACATAATAAATGTATGATGTTCAAAACAAGTCATTTATTGCAAGGGACTTGATTTAAAAAGAACATTTCTTTACGGTTTAAGAAGTTTCTCTTTGGGTGCAAAGGCAGCAGGAAAAGCTAAACACAATAGCAAATTTGGAGATACCATTCACAGGCAATTATGTACTGCAGTTTGTCATTACAAGGCAGACAAATTATACACATGAAAAATGTAAATATGTGTATGTTGCAATACCCCAGTTCTTGAATGTGTCTAATTTGTGAGCAATGGATTGTTGAATCTATTAAATGTTTTCAAGGAATGGCATTATGACTAGGCATAAGCAGGGGCTAGACTAAGAACAGTTCTCCAATCGTGGTTTAACTGTGTACAGTACTAATCTTTAAGAACAAACTCTTAAAAAACAACAGCAACAGCATGTTACAAAAAAGGCTGTACAGCAAGGAGGCATTTCCTTAACTTAATTTTAAAGTTTTGGATTGGTGACTTAAAATGCAGTGTCCCATTAGACATAATGATTTTGCTGCATAATGGCTTCAGAATCCCTTCATAACTGCAACACAAGACATAACAATCACATGGATAATGCTTTTATTGGACATGATTTAGGGGAAACTTGGCCAAGTCACTGGGGGTAACACCCATACTCTATTCAGGAAATATCTTGAAATTCTTAATGACCATAGGGAGTTAGAAATCTCATCCAAAGGAATTTTTATTTACAGTATAGTGTCCTCATCACTTTATCAGGGCATTAGGACCCACACGGACAACAGTGTGAGCGCCCCCTACTGGCTCCACTAACACCTCTTCAAGCAGCAGCCTTAGCTTTCCCAGGAGTCTCCCATCCAGGTACTGGCCAGGCTCACATGAGCTGAGATCCAGTGGGCTGCCAGTTATAGGTTGCAGGGTGATATACCGTAGCTGCTGGCTATATGTGCAAACTTAAATTAGGTTCTGCCTTAGCAATGTGCTGAAGTATTCACAGCTTCCATTTTTTCATATTTTTTTTTGCTTTGAATGTGCAGAGCTGGTTGTATATACTGTATAACAAATTATAACATTTAGGTTGATTTAAAGCTAAATAATGTGAAAGCTATACAAGGGTCTAAATATTTATGTAAGGCACCTGTTTCATTTGCTCATGAGGAGCAAGTGGTGTATATCTACCATGTTTCTTCATGTACAGCCATTTGTTTGCAACTTTGCTGAAAACATTAGCAATAAAACAAACATCAGAAGATCTGTCATTTTATAAAATATAATAAAGCCTCCTGCTGTATTTGGATTGAACCACTTCAGAAAACTTTGAAATTCTACCAGAAAGATTGCCCTGATTATGAAACAATACTGCATTTTGCTCACGGATTGACATAAAAAGAAAATTTAAAGCTTTCGAACATGATGCACAACAAATGTTTCACAGTTAAGCCATATTCTTCTCAGGAGATGACATGCTGGCAAGCTTTCAAATTATCCTTCCACATCTGTCTGTTTTTACATCACCTGATAAGTTTGACATTCTCTTAAGAAGGCTTGTTCAGTTTTGCTGTAGTCTGTCTCTGTCTTTTATACACAGTATATACAGTATTTTCAAAATACACAAAACATATATAGTACCGATATATTAAAATTATGTCAATGTGCTATACCTATACATATAAAAAAATACTTAATATCTGAATGTTAACCAAAATGATTTATTTGCATAGAAGGTTATCAGTTAATTTAGTGTCATTGAGGTCTATCATTATTGCATTACATTAGGCTGCATAAGCTGCAATAAAACAGTCAAATTTAACATTTCCTCTGCAAGAGGAGAACACATACAGTAGGTTAGGACTACTTTTTTTGGTGGCTGCAAGTGAAAGACTATTGATCTTGGGATTAAGTCAGTATTCTGGTCACAGGTAAAGATTTATTAGGCCAAACTGTGCAAGATTAAATGCAGAAGACAATATTTACCAAATTTCATTTCAAGTGAAAAGTCTGAGTAGCTGTTTTGACATTGTGAAGTTTTTTTTCTTTCAAAATCAGAAAAGTCTATATATGAAAACAAAAACCTCTGACTTCTAGTGTAGTGCTCTTTGAAAGTGTTGTGGAAATGAATAGATTGAAATCTGAGAGAAACACTACATATTCTTCAGAACACTGGTTCCCTGCAACAAAGTACCCTGTACTCAGAATAGGTTTGCGAACTGATTATTGTTAACTGGACAGAGGACTGTCTTTCATGTCTCCCTTTAGCACAGGTAGTGTGCAGCACAGATTTCAGTGCTCTCTTTGCACGTGATGATTTATAAGGTGCTTGATCTGTGTAGCTTCTCTACTTATTTTAAATGTTTTCTGCTTTACATCACTTATATAAATCTCCCACCTGGTCTTAAACAGCAGCTCCCTTGTTTAAACATTAGGCAGCTTCCCAGTGCTGCCACCCCTTCCTTTCCCATTGCTTTCCTCTCCTTAGACATGATTGTGATGACTCCTAATCAACATTTGATGAACACCCATATCAGACCTTGATTGAGAGTGAGTTAATGCTCCAGGGCTCATTTATGAAGGACAGTTATTCAAATTTAATAGCTTGATTACAGAACAGAGTGAAAGAAAAGGGCATTCTTCTTGAAATGATTGCTTGAGAGAAAGACATAGAAGCTGCATCACTTAACGCTGCAAACACAGTTCTCAGGTCCTTGGCCTGGAAAGCTGGGATAGGGCAGTTTCCTGCATGTTTTTTAAGATTATTGTGATTACCAAAGTGCTTGAAACCATTAACGTGAATCAGGTGCTTTTAAAAAGCAATCCTGGGTCACTGTCATCTCTCACTTTCCAGATTCAAGTAGCATTTCCTAATAATCAAGAGCCTATGTAGGTGTGTGTTACTGATAGAGTACTGTAGCTGTTGTCGTTTTCTACATCAAAGCCCTTAAAGCTTTGATTCTAGAGCTACACCAGTGTAATGAAAGTGAGAGAATCTACACAAGAAGTTAATACAGGCAGCTGTAATTACTGGCTTTCTGTAGAAGGGTTAGCAGTGACCTTCAGCAATCAGTAGACTTTATGAAGGTGACTGCTGGAAGTGGGATGTAATGTGTCTCAGAAGAATCACAAGACAGCAGGGAATTCAAGGCTACCCACAAAGATGTTTTTTAGTTATTTCTACTAGCCTGCAATTTGCAGAAAACTCATTGTTTGTGACAAGACTGGTGTCGATTTAGGAAGTCTTTCCTTTTCAGCGGCAAATGCCATTTAAAACAGTATTTGAAGAACAGATTTGAGAAACCACATTTGTGAGAGGGGGTGTTTTAGTGCTACTTACATTACATTTCACAATTTGTGAACAATAATTTGAATGACATTCCAAAATGTAAATAGTTATGTGGATTGAAAGGCAGCTTTCCCATTCCCAAATTTACTAATCAGTGAAGTACTGTACTAACTCCGTGTTTTGCGTTGAAGAGCCCCAAATCTGCAGAAGACTCTAGTAATTTAGGGGAACCCCCCCCCCCCCCCACTGCAATTCCATATTTATTATGTATGTCTGGATACTTCTAATAATGCAAAAATCAGCTAATTAGTTTGCTTCAACCTATTTTTGTTCACAGGAGGAAGACCTAAGAAAGAGTGGAGAGGCGAAATATGCCCACTTGAATAACGATCTTCACGTTTTAATTGAGGTTTTCGCTCCACCTGGAGAAGCATATTCCCGGATGAGTCATGCCCTGGAGGAGATTAAGAAATTCCTAGTTCCAGTAAGTGAAGCTACAGTCTTTCTTCCATTTGAATTCGAAGGATGGTGATACCATATTCCGATTAGAGTTTAAAGACTAGAAATTTGTTATAATATTCTTTAAATCTGTGCATGGTCTTTTGCTTGTACTACTTTATGGTTGAAAAACTTTTAGAAAACACAATTTAATAAATGCTTACAAAAATGCTTAAGAAAATTTAATTCTAGAGGGAGGGATCATGCAAAGTCGAGGGAGGCAAATGAGGGGCCATTCTTGAAAAGACCATAAGTGAAACTAAATGTTCACCATTTCTTACAAGTGCCCAGTGTTTGGGCCTGCATCACCTTACTGGGAAGCCTATTCCTGACAACTGTAAGTTAGTTCCTTCTTTCCATCCTAAATTAATTCCCTTTTAGTTTCTTATTTTGACCATGTCTATGCTTCACTACTGAGTATGTTATAGTCCCCTGAATTAACCCCAACTACAGTTTACCCCATAGGATTGTATTGTATGTCCTCGAATCAAATCACAGTCTTTGCTCTAGACAGATGAGATTGAGCTCCCTTAACTCATCTGCATATGACAATACACTGAGACCAGGAAACATTGCTGCCTTTCTTTGAACTCTTTCTAAGGCTATAACACCTTTTTGTGGTATGGTGTCCAAAACTGGACAATGAAATATTCAAAGTGAGGTCTGACTAGTGCAATGTAATGCTTAAGCATAGCTTCTCCATATTTAAATTCCACACTGTTGTGCTATATACTCTGTTTGCATTTTTATTGCTGATCACAGTCTTGATAAAGAATCTACACCAACATCCAGATCTCTTTCATGTGTAGCTTCCTACAGATTCCTTCAGATCATTGATGTGATATGTATATGATAAAGTATATGTTCCTAAATCCAGTATGGAGCTATATATTAATATATTAATTCAGCATGTTTACATTTACTGCACCTTTACAATTTACTATTATTAATCCCCTATTACCTCTTAAAATATTAAAGCCCACTTCTACTTATTTATTGTTAATGTACTAAACGAAGAATGAAATATTCTTTTCCGTGTCCCTCTTGGCAGTTCCTATATGTTTTTCAGCTGTGCCAGAAAAAATGCTGGCTTCTCTCAATTACTGTTTTTCTGTTCCCCATCACAATATCTCAATGTACATGAAAAAAAATTGGTTCCCCAATATAATAATGTCACCTTTGCTACATAACTAAATCACAAAAACTTAGACTCCGCAACGGCCAACAATCAAACGTCCGTTCAACACCTACTTCCTGTCTGTGCTACAGCAAAGTGCATCCGTACTGCAACCACAATCAAACAGCAAATATCTACTGTCTCATCGCAAAGCAAGATACAAATACATCTATATACAGTATAGGGCAAAGAGTGGGTAAATTGAAAACAACATACAATAGAGCACTAAACAGAGGAGGCTGCTGGTCTCAGCGCAGTGTTTTTGGAAACAGTGACTGAATTTAACGAGCAGTAGTGGATGGAAAGGGTAATGCTTAGCACTGTGGAGACAGGAGACAAGTGAAATTAATGTCACAACAGGTGAGACCTGGGAAATGTAGGGGCAAAATTATGTTCTGACATAAAATGTTCTGAAATTTACAGTTCAGGTTCTACCACGAATACTTTTTATGGTGCTTGATATTGTAAATACTGATTCATGTTGGTGATGGAAATTTACCTCCCATATTAAATATTCCTGATAAGAATCAAGCTTAAACAGCTTTTCTATTTCATTTTAACATGCTGTTTCGCACTACGGACAAGGGACACTGTGTACTGTGTGTATTGGTTCTTATATCTAAGACCTCCAGCACTGTAGGGATGTCTTCTTGATCTTGACTGCAAAATAAAAAGAATGGGATTATAAACACAGAGAGTGTTTGCAGGTTTCGGTGTGGAGTGGAATAGTGGCAGTGAGTGACCCGTTTTCTGATTCATTTCAACAGACTCCTCTTACGAGCAGACGAACATTGTCACCAGCTGCATAAACCTATTAAAGCTAAGTATGCAAGATGCTGCTGTGCCACAATGCCACTAGGCTTCAGGAGAACAGTCATCCAGGCCATATGTAAGACTGCCAGCAGATGCTACTGAAATTTCTTCTTTAATGCCAACTGTCGAAAAGCCATTAGTAAAGAAACCAGCAGTTATTATTGTTGAATTTGCTGATGCCAGTAGATATGAAAATTCTGCAAAATATATGTAGTACAAAATGTGGCTGATAACTACAATATACAGTAGTACATGCTACCCTGCAATCTGTATTTTTATGCAATTAATACCTTTGCTCCAGGATACAGTGTTTCTCATCACTTAACAATACATACTTCAAAGACTTAATATTATGTTGTGTATTTTTGCTATTCTGCTTTCATTACCTCTTAACTATGAATGTGCAGTTTTGCTGAGCATTTAACTTTATTTCTGTGCAGAAGAACTGCTGTATTATCCAGATATTACTGGGTGTAACAATATTTGATTGCATCTTCTTTCCTTATAGTAATAAGGTTCCAAGAATTTCTAAATGATGCCATTATTAAGTGAATCAAATTCATCTTTAGGCTTTGTGTGGATTCTGTTTGCTTTACAGTAAACTAAGCTCTGGGTGCAGTTTAATAAAGCAGATGGGCAAAGGGGAGTCCTATAGTTCTTGACATAATCTCTGTGCAGTGTCTTGTAATCTGGGATAAGACACATTAATCACTTGCTCTTTGCATATACAGTATATAGGGTTAACACAGGATAGGAGGCTCACAAAACTCAAGAATGGAAGCTGGAATTTTTTCTACATTTGTCATTTTAATAAATGCAGATTGCCTAATTTTTAAATGCTAAGAAATCGTTTTAATATGTGGCCAATTACGTAGTATAAGATAATTAGCAAAACTTACAATTATCCCAGTTAGCAGTTGTATGCACTTCAGTAATATCGATGCACATCTGTTCCTGAGGCAAAGTCTTGGTAAGCAAAACACTTTCATCTAAAAGAGAGCAAGACCTGAAAAAAATGTTAATGCTAAATTGCTTTTTTTATGTTAAATACACTTATTTCAGAAAGAAGCAGAGCACACTGGGGATAAACAAAAGTCAAAAGGCAAAAATCTGAAGGATACTGTATCTTAAGTTCTTCAGCATTATACGATTAAATCACATTAATCTTTCATATACTGTACATACAAAATATCTAATAAAAGGCACACGTGATGGAGGCCCTTGACCTACACTTATTAACAAACATACTGCCCAAATCTAAAGGTTTCTAAGTTTTCAGAAACTGATAATCCAGCAGTGAAGAAAATACTTCTTCCTTAATGGAGCAGAGGTCTTCCCTTTCAGCAAAACACAAACCCATATACAAGTCAAACTGTACACACACACCCATCCGTCTTCTGACTGCTGTATCCATTAATCATCTGGAGTGCAACAGGCGTGGATACTGTCCACCCAGTCCATCGCCGGGCACCGCTCTTACGCTTGGGCCAGTTTTCTACAGTGGAAGCCAATTAACCTGCCAGGGCTGTGGAAGGAACCCCACATAAACAGGGGGAGAACAGTACGATCTCCACGGAGACAGAACCCCAAGTCCAGAACTGAACCCACAGCCCCAGGGTGAGCAGCAAGGCTGGTCCCTGCCACTGTGCTGCCAGGCTACACACAATTTATATCACAATACCATATAAAGAATTGGTGATGCACCTTTTCCAACTGTCATTGTTTATTCTTCATATTCCTATAATACCAAAATATAGATAAATATACTCAAAGCTCTACAGGAAAAATACAATGTGTTCATGAATACAAGGTCTTCACAAAAGAATGCATTTATCATTTTAAAATTCTAACAAACATATTCCTTAGACAAAATGAAGGGGAATTTAAAAGATTTTTCATTGTACTTCAAATCTTAAAAGCAATGATATTAGAAATTATTCCTTTTTCAATACATACAATTATTTTTCTAGTAAGCTCTAGTAAGTAATATTAGAATACATATATCAATAAGGGCATTATTGTATCTACTAATTTTACATTCCTATTACCTTGAAATGTGAATGCCATACAGTCTTTCTAAATCTGTTGTCTAAAAGCTTTGTAACCATTACAGCAGTAAATGTAATTCTTATATTTTTAACAAGAGATGTCTCGAATTTTATAGAGCCAAGTAAAATTTACAGGTGATGACAGGAGTGATTTTTGAACTAGTCTTGTCTTCCTGAGGATTTGGAAAGACTGAAGCTGAAAGCTAACTGAAGGACAAAATAACTTGCGATATGACTGCATGTGTTTGAGGCATCAAGCTGCCTGAATGGGTGTTCTCTACTTGGAGTCTGTAGGGAGGAAAAGGCATATTTTGTATCTCCCAGGGAAGCCCTAACCCTTAAATAAATTAAGAAAAATAGACACACTGAGATCTTGGTGAATCTTAATAAATGCAGAGTGCTTATACCGTACATTATTTAAAAAAAAAAAACAGGTCTGGAGGTTCAAGCCTTTGAACACCAAAATAAGTTGTTTTCAAAATGGGGGCTAATCAAGGCAGCAGGCTGTAATTTTGTCTTCAATTGGATTTAATCATCTCTCTCCACTTCAGATTTAGGTCCTAATTGGCTTGAGCACACAGAGCAATGACATCAAGACTTAGATCAGTAATCCCATCAAAAACCCTATTGGTTCAGCTCCTGATACAGCCTCTTCACATTTCCTAAACAATTCAGACACAGCACGTTTTGGGAGAGGGACTGTGATTGAACTTTTCAATTCATCCTAAATCGCACACAGAACGCCACACTCCACCCCTGGTCGTGAAGTTCCCAAATCCTCCAGGTGCCATACTTGCCTTCAGACAGTGACTGATGACTGTAGTGATGCCAATCCAATCCAACAAGGGATTCGATAACGTATTGCAAGTAGAGCTTGGAGAAAAACAACAAACTGGCACTCCAGGACATTGGGAAGGAGTGTCACTGGGCATAGAAACCGTATGCACTTCTAAACAGACTACAACAAGTTTCCCAGCTATGTCTTCCCACTTGCTTTCAGCAAGGGTCTCTTTGAACATTCATTATTTTGTTACCATATGCTCCTTTCTGAGACTATTGGCAGTTTATCCTCAAATGAGGTGTAGCTTGGCATCACAGAATCTTACAAGAAATAATCTGGTAACAATCTGCTGACAGAGCAAGTGAGAATCTCATTAGCAGCTGCAGCACCAAAGGACTTTTAAAAGGAAAGAGTAAACATTTCTCATGAAGCAAAATTAAGTTCTAAAATTCATATTCAGAGAAACTAATTTTGGAATTCCACTGCTCTTCTTCATGTGTGGTGGATTTTTGCTGGGATCTGTAAATTCTATCCTATAAGGCTCTGTATACTATTCTGCATTTTACTACAGTATATTGCATATTCCTTTGATTTGGTGTTTTCATGTTTTTTTAAGAGAAATAAAATAAGGTAAGCATAACAACTATTTTAATAAATTTCAAGTAAAGAATAATTAAACTAAAGTATTAACAAAAGCTGTGGCCACACAGGAAGCAGTGTGAAAGCAGACAAGAGGGTAACAGTCACAGTCATGGTTGTTACTATCTCTATCCTTAAACTTTCCTCACTTTTGCATCCAATTTCAAAACAGATTTTCAAAACTGTTGTTTCCTAGAGTGAACTCAAGACTTTCCGGGCTCCTACTGTGGTGTACAAAGCCTTACTGGCTACGAAAATCTTGAAGAGATTTGGCTTGACCTGTTAAGCTCCTTGTGTTTCCAAAATACTGCCATGCTAAAGAAAGACCGCAAAACAGTAGAATACAGTACATCTGCAGTAGAGAGCAAGGATTTCTGGTCTCTGAATGCAACTTTTTCCATCTTTTAGAACCAAGTTAATCTGGAATGAAGAGTTTTATATGGAATACACTGTATATAGTGGCACATTTTTGTTTCTTTTCTTGTTTGGAGTATTCTGTTTTAGGTTCCCCAGAATGAATCCATTAATTTCAGTAGTGTTATCTGAACCTGCATGCAGTGTGGTGGATTCCTTAGGTTGAGAAAGAAAGGGCTGCAGCTGTCAGCTCACAAACACTGCATCACAACTTTGAATGTTTCTGTTAGAGACCCAGTTAATCTCAAAAAAGCAAAAAAGGTAACATAGCACAGTTCATTATACTCAAAATAAATTTTATTTCAGAATGCTGTGTTAGTAAACTACTTAAGGTTTCTGCTGGATAATAGTTCATTTTATTTTATAAAATTTTAACAATTTTTTTCCATTTTAAAAAGTGAGGTAAATAGGAAAAACTACTGGAATTTTTTAAACAGTTCTATTCACATTGTCATTGACTAACAATATGCATGAAAGAGTAAGTGAGGGATCAAAGCTGACACAGATTTCTAAACTCAGAAACAGACCTAATTGCTATCAAAAATTGTATTAAAACTGTTATGCTCAGTAGCATAACCTCGATCTAGTGCTGTCAAACATTGTGAAAGAACAGAGACATCCATTTCATCCATCCATCTTCTAACCACTTCATCCAACTCAGGGTCACGGGGAGCTGGAGCCTATCCTGGCAAGCAATGGGAGCAAGGCAGGATACACCCTGGACAGGACGCCAGTCCTTCACAGGGCAGGCTCAGAGACTCGCTCACACCAGGACCAATTACCCTTTCAACTGAGCAACAGTGCTGCTAACAGCCAATGCAGTTTAAGACAAAACATATTTAATATACTGTTCCATACAAGAAACTGTATTACTGGTAGCCCTTAGTTTTTAGCTGTTTTTGTAGTGCATTTTTGCTCTGGGTACAAGTCTGTGAGGCCTCAGCTCTTCAGTGCTTTTGATCACTGAAAGCTACCTGTGGATATTGCAGTTTGCCTATTTTTAATCTCCCCGTCAGGGATTTTATAATAATTACACTGTAGAAATGCTGAATTACTACACATTCTCCATGCTTTACTGTTAAAAACCTTGCCAATGGCTCTCCTATTGCGAGAGTATAGATATCGGAGATGAACTAGAATATTATATTATCATATTTACTCAGAACTAAGTCTTCATTTAAAACTGTGCTGTCTGTACAATATTTTAAGAATGATCATTTTTGAGAGTCTAGACTGTCTGCCCTTTAATTGGCATTTTATGGAAAAAGTCTTCCTATATAGAATAAAATCCAAAAAACAAAACCATATTTAAAATGTACTCCAAAACCTGCCAAGCAATAAGTATTAATTAAACAATTTTTACACTGGCTAACTTTAATGTGCTTACTTAGCCTCAGTAGGTATTTAATGTAAACTAAGTATATCATAGACTCTCAACTCATTATACATTAGCTCTGGAGTGTCTGAATTACTAAATTGTGTTTGTTGCGCCTGACTGCCTTTTGAATGAAGCTAAAATTGGTTCTGCCATGTGCCCTGGAATTCTCAATAACTTAACTGGACTGCTGCCATTTCTTAGTTAAAAAAACATCATTGTGTATTATTTTATTGCTGATTGTACTAATAAAGTTTTACAAAGTGTCTATCTGAGGGTGGCCAGGTTGATGTCAGGAATCGAAGCTATGCCTCAAGCTGACTGCAGTCAGGAGTTTCTATGGTAGCACACCCGAGAGGGGTTGCTCTGGCTTGTCCCACAAAACAGACATTTTTATTAAGGACTTAAACACTTTGTATTAAGGACACCAATCCATCACAGGACTGAGACGCAAACGCAGACATGCACACTCACAGGAGCCAATTAACCCATCTGTTTTGGACTGTACAAGAAAACCCCACACTGGCATGGGGAGAAGATACTGTACAAACTCCAGCCAGATAGCATGCTTGGAATTGAACCCAGAGCCCCAGTGTCCGCCTGGAATTTCCACCCCTTAAACATTGTTATATCTCTGCAGCAGGACATAGCAGGAGCCTGGTTCAGGTTTTACATTGAAGCTAACCTCCTTGGCTTTGAGAGTGAACAGTCAAATTTCTTATATTTCTTAATGTGTCCAAGCAGCAGACAAACATATGAAAAAAACAGAAGGTGGAAATGTTGTTTTGGTCTTCAGAGGTCAGAATTTTCAGTTCTAGGCCTGGGAATGATTTGAAAACCTTGTTCTAGGTGACTACTAACTTGGATAAAAATCTGGGACAAATTGATCAATTAGAAAAAAATCTGCATCATGTTTTGTGAAAACTGGACCTGGAATGAAATTTCACGCATATAATAAAAAATCATACAAATATTGAAAATAATAACAATAAAAACCATTGCAATTGCTATAAAAACCTTTAGACACTGCTAGAGAGCCTTTATGTGCTGTTATGCAATGAAAAAAAACCTCAGAGTTGCCTTCTGGTGTGAAGAAAAGGACCACTGATAAGAAACTGATAAAAAAACGACTGATTACCCCTTCTGAGTCAATGATTGACAGCTAAAAGGCAGGCGGAATACAGCCTGAGGCTTCTAGAGGAAGTCTTACCCCCTAAGGGCCCTGAATGGCTGAAAATACAATGAATGACGGTGCTTTTTACCAATCAGATTGCCTTATTTCTGGTGGTCCTGCTTCAAACATTTACTACAAAGTCAATAACGTTCAATAGCCTCCAGGTCTGGAGATAAGCTAGTCTAGGGTTCTGTGGATATATACCAAGCTTCAGAATAAGGTAAAAACATGGGATATATATATTTTTTTGCTGGTTTTTGCTTTTGCGGTCTTGTTTTGCTGGCTTATTGATTACCTTATCGATGCATATTGGAAGTTTGGAAGTGCGTCATCAGATAAAAAGTGACTTTGTGATCGATTGTCTTGATTTTTATTTAAAAAAAACATTTTTTTTTAAGTTTCGGTGGCAACATCCTACCCATGCTGTGATACAAGCTCTCTGGCCCTTCTTTGGGTGTGGTAATACATTCTCTGGCTTAACAGATTTGTACAGACGCCTTTCTTAAGACCAGATATTACTGATGAGATCACCTTAGACATAATTTATTTCTGAGCCTAAAATTAATTAATGTTATTATTACCAACCAGTAACAGGTCCACCTGTGGCAGAACTCTAACCTTTGATGGGATTTAAACTGGGAGTTGTTTTTATGTTCTTTGTTGTGTACAGAGTGCAGGAATTGGGTCTGCTCAAATCATGAATTCTTCTTCAGAGTAGAAGAATTCTTCCCTTTTGGGAGTGATACTACTCAAACTATCATAATCTGTATATTTCTGTCCTTCAAAAGCAAAGCAGTAAAGGATGTGAAATGGTACAAAAGAACCACAACAAGGGAAAAAATGCATTGTTGAAAAATATCAAGTTTGAAAATCAGGATTTTGAATTCTTAAACAGGTTTTTAAAGAAATTTCCATGCACAGCTTGAAAACATAAAAGGCTGAAATTGACAATTTTATCTCTCAAACGATCATCTATACTATCTCAATTTTAAGTTTCAGTGCCGATATTGGATTATTACTACAATATACAGGAACTGACACAAAGGACTCCTTTGCTTGCATGAAGTTCAAGAACTATAAATTGCAATGTAAAAGAAGGCATACATAGATGGGCAGGATTCAATGTCTCTGAAACAGGTTTATGTCTTTGTCAATGAAACTGAAGTGATGTTCCTTTCAGATGAGATTATAGACCTTTAAAGGTCTGTGACCTAACCACTGTCACTCCTGTTTGGAACTCGCCTTCTGTAAGACTCAAAAAATATTACTGAAGCAGGCAAGTACAATAAGCTGAGGCGACAGCATCAGGCACAGCAGGGTCACACTCAGCCAGACAGGGCCTTTGTGTGGTTGCTGCATCACACACAGCAGATGAACAGAGCGTCTTTAAACCTGCCAGCATTTGCGCACAATGGTGCCGTGCTCACAATGAACATGTCTGGCCTACCTGACCAGCTGCTATCAAGTCATCCGTTATCAGAAAGAGACGCGGACACATCTTGTACTTCTTGGACACATCTTTTACTATAAAAAATAGATTTCATTTGTTACAATCTATTTAAGAAATTTGTAGTGCATTGTAAGGGCATAATAAGCGAGACATGAAGTGTGTGCAAAGCACCTCTATAGCACAGTACAGTATGTGCTAATCAAATTGTGGTCACTTACAGAAGTACTGCAGCTCATGTACCTCTTAACATTCACCACGAAGGCCGTTGGATAGGTTATAAACAAGGGGAGGCCATTCCACTCAATCTAGATTATATGGTTGCTAATAGCTAAATCAGCCTAGGGCTTTATCCTGCTGTTTCTCAAGGGAAGCCAGAATATCAGCTTCTACAATGCAGCTGAATAGAATCACACTAGGAAACCTGTGTGGAGATGGACTGAAATTCCATCCAAAACTTGATAAAATACTAATTACGCTGAAAGTTTTGTTCAGAGATGGTAACTTTACAACATCAAATGGAAAATAACCCCTTTATTCAACATCGAAGGATTGTATAATTCTCTTGCAATTTTCTTTTAAATTTAACCATTTACGGACTTCTAATAATAATAGTTAGATAATAATATCTAATAATCCCTTTGCCCTCGGATTCTATTCTACGTTCCGCACTGTAGTTCAGATGAGAGGTCATATTAGAGGATTTTAGGCTTTTGGAATTTCAAATTTTGTTTGAATATTCAGGTGGGTCTTGTGGGGCTGTAATACTTATTTTGAACAGCAGAAAGTCATGGGGGGATCGAGAACGTCTTTGCCAATAGCCGACTCGGTAACACAACAGAGGAGACTCTATGGCACTTGTTATTGTGTTGCCCTGCCACTTTCATGTTAATGATCCCCTTGTTTCTTCTCAAAAAGGACTACAATGATGAGATCCGCCAGGAGCAATTAAGGGAGCTTTCTTACCTGAATGGATCGGACGATTCTAGCCGAGGGAGGAGTATTCGGGGCCGAGGTATTCGCCTCCCCCCTGCAGCAACAGCAACCAGGTACTGCACTGCCCCTACAAGGGATGGTCCAACATTGTTCGTTCAGGCTGTTAACCAAAATCCTCATTCATTTTTTTTAAAGATCCAGGAATTCCCAATAGGTAGGGCTTCTGTTTTTTTCCAGTTTTATTTTTGACCACTCTGGTTGCTTTTCCATGTAAAAAGAAAAACTGATCACAATTAAACGGTCTAAGTAACCTCTATATGCTAAGTATACTGAGCATCCTAATTCCAAAAACACAGACCTTCTTTTTAAAAACAAAACCTTGCAGCTTGCCGACATGGGTACAGTGGTTCAGCACTCTGGGAGTGAGCTTGTCAACCAAAGCTTTACTGTCTTTATATTCTAAACTCTCACCCTCCGAAATGTACTGTAATTATTTTCCTTGTCTTACAAGGAGAGCTAGAGTACTTTATGCAATACAAAGTTTAAGAACAAAACATTTCAAAAACTTCCACTGACCATAATCCACAACCACTTGTCTCCTAGTTCCTCAACTATCACTGTATGGAAGTATAAATACTACAAGGCCCATGAGTCGTTAAATGCACCGAGCTTCAAATGAAACTTAGAACTGCAACTAATTCTCAAAGTTATCATATGCAAACTTATAGCAGGAGCTATTTTTTGTAGCAGGAGCACTGACAGTTTACTAAACATTGTCCTGACAAAGGTGAATTCACCTGTGTTGATTGTGGTTAACATTTGTGAACAACAGGACTGATCAGCAGGTGCTCTACTAAGTCATGGACTCTTAGGACATGTGAATATCATGGGAAGCAATACAAGCTGTACATTTATGATGCAGGCTTTGAGCCAGGTTGCAGTCTTGTGGTAATCTCCTCTCAGAGAGCCTGGTCAAATATGTTCAATGGTCTTTGAGCCCTACATGCTGCATGTCGTTTAATCGATTTGCATAAATACTGAACCTTTCCGGTTCACATATTGTTCTGCACATCTGAGGTACACTTGCAGACATCCTTCAGGGTGGTCACTAAGAAAGACTTGACTGGTGGTGAATCTGCTTAGTCCAACACCTGATGGCAACAGAGAAGTCATCGTTCTTGGGTTTCATCAGGTTCGATATTCAACAGGTTAAATCATCTCATCACTTGTGCCCAAATGCATCTTTCCTCTAATGAAGTGATTTAGTGCTTATGCAACAAAGTCACTCGAATGTATCTCACCCAGTCATGAAGGAGCTATTAATCAAAACTACTCTAAAAGCATTGAATCAATATCCTACATCTTTGTTCTAAAAACGTACATGTATTACTAGAATTAAATGTTTCCTTTGGTGATAATACTGTATGTATGCAACATACAGTAAGAGTGGTAATATCATGTAGGTGAAAGTGATCTCTGTGTATACTGTAGAAGACACTATAGTTTTGTGCCTTACAGTGTGCCTCATGGCAGTATTTTATACAGAACAAAATATCGAGCTACAAAGGGGAAAAACTAAGCTTTTACCGTTAGCTTTTTATCAGGTGAAGGATTTTGGTGTCCTGGGCTTGTGATCTCTATTTTTTATGCACACAGAAATTTGAATGTTTCTAATGACAATCCCCAAAGAATTGTTGGATTCAGTAACAGCTTGCACCGCTTCAGGTGGTACTGTAAAAAATGCATGTTAATTTAAATATCTACTGCACTCACTTCTAGAAAATTATTTTTCATTATTTAAAATGACAAAAATATTCTTTTGGTATCTGTTTGTAGTTTACTTGACAGTACTCTTCTTAACAAATGTCTAGATTTTTTTAAGTTCTTTTTTTAAGAACTTTAAGTTCTACTGTCATACTTCTGCTAGTATATGTGGATCTGTTCCAGAAAAGAACTCTTGTGACCCAACAGCTCACACAGAGTCTGTGAGTATTTATCCCTTGCACCACAGAGCCTCCCTACAGATATAACCCTTTCAATGCCGAGATTCTTGAGCAACCTGTACCAGTTGGACCAATTTAACACAGAGCACCCTAGGACTAAATGTTTTTGTGTGAAATGCATTCTTCGCCGCTTTTGAGCCCTAGAGATGAGTATATTTTTAGCTCTTTTTGGCCCAGCTTTCCGGAATTTGTAAAGCATACAGACATTAAAATCCGCTAGAAATGTGAAATCCAGAATGTGGTGTCCTATTAAGTCATAGAGCTTAAACACTATTACACAAAGAGCACATTACACGAATAGTATCTCTTTTTTTTGTCTCTATGTACTGTAGGTTTTATTTCCTGGAAGGGCCTGTTTTTTTTTGTACTGCTTGCTAAAGAATAGAATAGATTCTTCATACAAGGTATTCTTTATATATAGAAGGTTATTTTGGAATAGTTCCACAGGATTCATGTACAGCCTTGGATTCGTATCGTACACTTTGGTCAAATATAACAGAAGCCACAGCATGCTGTGTAATAACCACCTCCCTTCCCAGCATGGTGAACACGCACAGACAGCTGTTTAAATATGTATATTATTCATCTATGGATTAGTGTCTCCATGAAAACCATCCAGTCTTTTCTCAAGAATGGTTTGTGTTCTCTGATCTATACAGCGTGTAAGTGTTTTTTTAATGCTAATAGGATTGCTGTGTTTAATGGAATATGCGAATACCATGATTGTGCTTTCTGTCTTTGTGATGCATTCAGTAGGACATTTAATAACCATGACACGGTTGGAGAGGGTGATCCATTTTTCTAAAGGCTGTCCTTTTCAGTTGCAGAGAAATGTATTGTCACCCTTCGGTTGAAACAATCCTATTCACTAATTCATAAATATTCTTGATTAACAGTTATATACTTTTTAAGTTGTTTGAACATCCATTGACTTGAGGTGAATTGTTCAAACAGGGGTACCAATACTAATATCTACTGTTGAGATATTTAAAAGAAATAACAATTAATACTGTTTCAAGGAAGAGCAGCACAGTGGTGCAGTGGTCAGCATTGCTACCTCACAGTGCTGGAGCCCTGGGTTCAGTTCCAGACCTGGCGTGCTGTCTGTGTGGAGTATGTTCTCCTAATGTTCACATGGGTTTTCTCTGAGTGTTCTGGCTTCCTCCCACAGTCCAAAGACATGCTGGTGGATTAATTGACTTCTGGAAAACTGGGCCTGGTGTGAGTGTGTGTGTTTGTGCTCGTCTGCTCTGTGATGGACTGGTGTACCCCTGCCTTGTGCCCACAGCTTGTCAGGATAGGCTGCATAGATAAGATGTTTATGGTTTCATGGGTTTTTACCTGACAAGGTGTCTATTTCTCAGTCTCTGATGCACTGTGGCAGACAGGTGACTGTGCTGATTGCTTCTGCAGTCAATGCTAAAAACTACAGGCCTTGCAAAAGATGGCATTAGGTGTGGAGAAGGAAAGTGAAATATCCTGTATGATCTTGTCATTTAACCATAGTTTTGGAGTCCTGGCTGGAGTTTGTTTTGTGAATTCACATGTGCACACATCTTGACAAATCTGGTCAGTTTAGACCCTTTGTCTCTGTCACAGTGTTAAAACATCACACTGTAAACGAAGACGTTAATCTTAACTGGGCACAGACACAGGACGCGATGGCTTTCGATGGTCTTTCCAGCTGCCTGCCATTTTACCACGACTCACGTTTCCCAACCGTCTCTGCTTCCAGGGGTCGTGGTGGAGCCATCCCTCCGCCCCCTCCAGGAAGGGGGGCTACAGCACCCAGGGGAGCCCCAGGCACCCGCGCGTCATTGCCAGTGCCTGCGTCGGCCAGAGGCGTGCCCGCCCCCAGGGCTCGTGGGACGCCTGGAGCTCCAGGGTACAGGCCTCCGCTGCCGCCAGCGACGCACGAGCCCTACGATGATTATGTAAGTTGTCTGGCTGCCCCAGGGGGCTTGTACACCACCGAGAGCCAGTGGGCTGCACCACCCGAAACCCCCACTCCCAGCTCCGTGCATCTCGTGCCGCGGGAGGTTTCATTAGGAAACGGCTCGGCCGCATGTTCCGCTTGCAAGAACTGTGGTCACACAACTTTCATCAAGTTGAATTGTTCTTAGCGTTCGTGATGAGTAGAGAAGAAATGCACATGATAGGTTGTTACTTGGAGGCATTTAGAAGAAGTCAACAGCTTACTAAGGTTAATAAAGCTTAATGAAGAGCAACATCCTCGCAATCAATTTCTACACAGCTTCCCTATAAAAAGGCCTCCTGTGCCCCTGTTTGCAGTTCAGACTGTTTACATGGGAAAAAATGGGAGTGAAGGGTCATTACCAAATCAGAGTTAATAATGAGAGACGTCTTATTGTTCTCACATCAGAGGGACAGATACCAGACACCAGATAATAATAAATTCACAGATTCTGGAAATATCTAAAACACAAGCCTCCATGTTCTTTCAGTACTTGCGTCTCACATTTATGTACTCAAAAGTGAGGGATGTGCTTGTAATGGAAACCTATACATGTAAGGTGCATTAATAGTAGAGTTCAATATTTACACATATTGTGAATCTAGGCTAGTAGTCCTTCGCGTGATTAATAGTAAAGAAGTAATTTTGGGAAGACACCTACAGCATTACAGCATTGAATATCCTATGATAAAAATTTTAAAAATGCATTTTGGCTTTCTCAAATTTTAATTACACTGATATTTAATGACCCTTCTAATATTCATTATTAATATAATGAATATGCTTTAACTGAGCATTGAAATGTAACCATTTTCCTCCTGGAGCTTTAGAAGAGAAGAGAACATTAGTTTAGTATCCAGGTGAGGTTTTCTAGTCCAGAGCCGAAGGATCTCACAACTGTTCATTTCCTAGAGCAGCACACTCTTCCGTGTCTGAGTGTGCAGATGCTGCACGTTTAGTTATGTGAAAGCCATCTGTCTGGTTGGAAAAGACAGTCTATTACACTGAGATACTGTGAACATTACTCATTAATCACATAACTAAATGACAAAAGTAAACCTAGAGAAATGAATCACAGGAAAGGACTCTTCTGCTAACTCTTGAACACTCGAAAAAGAGACCCACTTTTGTTGCCTGTAAACATTTGATTATTCATAAACATCAAAGATTTTGAATGCAGTTTAACATATTTCATAATACCATAATATTTTGGAATACCACCTCTCCATCCCTTGTTATTTCCAAATACCTTTAAAGGACAGTATATTTATATTATATTTTTTCACCATGGATTATATTTATCTGAATGTCTGTAACTAAGAAGACTCCTTTTCAAAACTCTATAGATATGGTAAAATTAAACATTAAGTGAATACTAGTGTATGGCAAAGACAAAATGTGAGAGTGACATGCACACAAATGCTTGAGTTGAAGAATCTGTGTCTTGTCCAGAGGGCATGATTTGTTTCATTGAGATCATTAGGGCTTCTTGCTCTTAAAATATATTTTTCCTTATGGGTAATAACCTGCAGTGCCCTGGTTGCAGTTCAGTTTTATAAAAGTTTCCTTTCTGGTCATTTTTATAGCACATACAATAATGTCTTTCCAGACTTCGTATACAGTTGAAGTCAGTAGTGTTAGCACTTCTTGTCTTAAATCTGTTAAGTCACCAAAATCTTACTATTACTATGGCAGAAATGAATGTCTAATTTTAAGGTGGTTTTATAAAAAAAGTAAAGAGAGTCTAAAGAATTAAAATGATTAGTTAAGAAACTGATGAATAACCTAGCTTTGGATGTATGGATTCAGTGCTCTGATCTATGACTGTATTGTTCTGCATCATGTCATTATCTCATAGGTAATTTCCCAACATGCAGCAGAGCACGTCTCATTTGCATATGGTACATGCCAGGAGATTCTGTAATAGTGGTTACAATTTATTGTGTTTTTTGTGTTAAAAGTAAATGCTTTGTTTTC
The DNA here is from genome assembly GCF_055471065.1 of Atractosteus spatula. NCBI lineage: Eukaryota > Metazoa > Chordata > Actinopteri > Semionotiformes > Lepisosteidae > Atractosteus > Atractosteus spatula. The sequence goes on along the minus strand of NC_142720.1, from coordinate 23,627,623 downwards.
TTTAGGGAGGAATTGCAATTGGTCATTTATTTTTTTTATATTTGTAAGTGAAAAATGAGAGCTGGAATAAAATGAGTAACCACATGGGAGAAAAGAGGAATGAGCTCAACACTGCTGTAAGCACAGCATGTTCCATGCACACACCTAGGACTGCTTAATTGTACCACAGCCAAAAGCATGTGTGCATGAATTCTAGCCAGCATGCAGCAGTGCCTGAAGTATTCGAGAGCTGTGAGCTGCGTAAAGGAGGAGAAGAATTTAAATTGTTGTGATTTTGTATCATTTCCTTCTTTTATGAAGACTGTTGTACCACACAGATAATTTAAAGGATTAAGGGTTGAGGAGTTAATTATAGTATTTTACATATGCCGTTGCTCAATAACAAAGACTGTCTTAAATTAGCATCTTTGGGATTGATCTGAAACTTTTGTACACGAAACCATCTTCTTTCATGTTTCAGGTACAGAACACTGCTTTTTTTCTGAGAAGCTTGTGGTTTAATTTGACAAATGAACAGGTGCAGTGGGAAAATGTGCTATATTCTGAACCTTGTATCAGGAAGCAGGAGAATTCATGTGCATAATCATCTTAAACTAAAGCACATTCCTGTAAGAATATTCAAATGTCAAAATGCAAAGGGGCTCGTTTAAATGACAGGAAAGACATATTTGAGGGTGGGGTTGCTAGGCTGCAAGTTTCATTATTTTAATTTTATAGGGTTCTAGAGAATGCATTTTATCTCTCTGCCACCCCCCCAAACTTTGGTCCTCTTACTTATTAAGTGTTGTAGGATGCCTAGAACTCACCATCCAGACCTCTTTAATATGACTGTGGAGCAGCTCCCCCGAAGTCCTCTTTTATTGGGTGTTCAGAATCCCGTGACCTATTTTCAGTTTAATTCTAGACTCGGTCATCAGTCAATGAGATAAGGATTACCCACAGTTGGGTTGTGCACAGCTGATCAAGTGCTCCACAGTTTGGCCACTTTGGGTCAGCCAAAATATCGCCACGTTTCCGAGCAAAACGTCCCACACAGCTGCAGGCCTGCAGCGATGTCAGAGAGAGATGCACAGCACCTCTGATCAGCCCAGCTCTTCTGGGAGGTGCTGTGGAGCTCCTAACATGGTCAAATGTGAATGGATCAATTGTCAGGCAGGTCAGAGGAGAATACCTGTTCCCTGTGCATTACAGGAGCAGGTGCTGTGAGCCGAGATGTACAGTAAACACATTATTCAAAGTGGTGTGGATGTAAAATTTTGCATGTTTTGGAGGAAGGCATCCTCGTCTCTTCTCTCCCTCCATAACGGTGTGTTCACCTGACAGGAGTAATGCTGGGGCAGGTAAAGGAAGTTCTTCTCTGAGGTGCCTGTTGCCTAGCAATGTGACTTCAGCTCTTTGCTTATACATGATATTAACGTATGAGAATATAGCAAAAGGAAATAACCAAGTGTTTTTGTAAGAAAACTTTGTAGTAAAGATAATTGTTCTTCAGGGTTGCAAAAATGTTTTAATCTTTCAAGTAGAAAATTCAAAATGTCATTTTAAGCAGTCAGAATTACAGAATAATTGTTCTAATATTAAACAAGCATTGCAGTAATAGTTCTGTTGTAAAATAACAATGCCCCTTTATCTTCCTAAAATCTCATAACTCAATTCAAGAAGTATTGGATAATCAGCAAAGGTGGCTTTTTTTAAATTCACAAATTACATTAATATCTTCTGTAATTGCTTTTTAACAATAGACATAGTTACAACCCTAAGGTTACAGTTCTGAGGTTAACTAATTATGGAAATGTGATTCAAGATTTCTCCATGCAGAACTCCTACCTTAATAAAACAGATGTACAGCATGCAATTCCATCAAATTGTATGATACTATTACACATGAAATCTGCAGTGTGTAGAATTTTTAAAACTTTGCTATAATTGTTAGAAATCTAGCCTCGTCTTCGAAATCTAGCAACATTCATGAAAAATCTTTTTGTCATTCAGAGCAAATATGATAACCTTCATGGCAAATCTTTTTGCATTACTTTAGTTTATTCTAGACAATGGTTTCTGATGTTTTTTCGATTGGACATATTTCAATCTTTTCTTTCTTTGGATTCTCTCAGATAAGCTACGAAAATATAAAAATAATGACAACAGCTTGTGTAGTATGATGATCATATTTAACTAAGGATGACTGTTATGTTTCTGTTTTAAAAGTTTTGTGGTTATCACTGAAGTTTACCAGTGTATTCTTTCACAGTCCACAATTTTCCTATCAACAGATTCCTGTTTGTTTGCATTATTTGTCTCATCTGTATTAGCAATACACATGTAATTACATTAAAGTCTAAGTGACATCCATAGATATACTGACATTTTTTAATCTTCCTATAAAATGTCAGCCAAAGAAAATATTCCACAGTATGTATTATAATTATACACACTTCATATGATGTATGACACCGCTCAATATTGAGATATTTAAGTGGGAAAAAACTAGTGTGCTATTAACAAAGCAGTACATATATAAAGCATCTTTCCTGCATTCTGAAAACACCAAGCTTCAAGGCAGTTTCCATAATGGTTTAATTAAGCCAGGTTAGATTAATAATATTACTTTGCCAAACATGAGGGACCCATTTTAATTTAGCACCAGCACACAACATACAGCAGGTTCCAGGTCTATGAATATGTATGCCTTATAGTGTAGGTGAGGTTATTTCAGGATGTCCAATGAGGAAATATTTTTAAGCTTGTACTGGACTGTGAAATATGCCCACAATGTCAAAAATATAAATTATTAAATGTACTAAAATAATATAATCATTAAAATAATTAGCATAATTGTAATTACAGCACTTCAAAACTAGTCTAATACATGAGTATAAGAAATTTAAGGACAAAATAAACTTCATGCTGCAATGGGGTGAATGCCCTGTCCTCATCTTTTCATTCTCCTCAACTTTAAGATATAGCAGTGTATAGCATATACTGTATAGCAGTGTAAAAATATATGCAGTAATGAAGTTTTCAACAGGCTTAAAACTCAACATAATCATGGATTTAAATCCATGAGAATACCCCCCTCCTCAAAAAAAACTTTTCATGTGTCCAGTCTAAGAATCAGCAGTGAAAAACAAATCAGAGGACACAAATGAAAAATAAATAGAAGTACATTTAAAATTTAATACAGGAGGAGCTTATTTACATGAAAGGTCGTGGGAGCAAGGAACCAGATACATGACCATGTGTTAATAAATTTACGAACAATAAATGTTGTGAATTAAGTTAATGTATTGTACATGTATGTGGTCTTTTAATTTCCTATTAGCAATCAAAGGGCTAGATGAGACAAGTGGCCTTCTCTTGTTTGTAACTTTACTAATCTTCTGTTAGTATACCAATGAAGGACATCTGGCAGCTCCCATCCCTAAGACCAATGGAAAGAAAGCCAGGAGGTTGCTGTTTGCCCCTCAGAACATAAGAGCAGACATATGTACATTTTCCTGCAGAAATTCACTTGGCTCCTTGACACCTATCCGCATTTACAGAATTATATTATTGTGAGTTTTGCTGGCATTCATGATATCTGCGTAACAGGGCACTAAGCTTGTGACATCACGGTGACATCACTGTATTGAAAACCAGACAGTGGAGAATTATCTAGAAAATTGAAAATCTGTCTAGAAAGCGCAGCTGTCACTTTGTATGTACCACACCTGCAAGTGACCATGAGCAAATCTCAGCAGGAACAGAGCATATTTGCACAACTCTGAAACCACCCTTTCTTACCTTCAGGACTGGGTGGAAGGGAATGTAGCTGGTCTGTCACATGATGACAAAGTAAGTGGGTGGATGTTCTGTAGGCAGTGCAGTACTAAAACTGCAACATCAGCACAGAGCCCAAAAAGGCAATATCCCTTATGAAATTCCCATCTAGCCAAAGTGGAATATAGAATCTGGCATTCTAATTTTCATAGTGTTGGGATGCTTAAGGTCACCAAGGAAGATAAATCTATTCAATTTTTACAACACTTTCTAAAAAGAATCTTTATAATTGCTGACCACCACGAGGCATATTAAAGTAATGACTTCCCACATGGTTTATAATGGTTCCAGTACATAGATTTATAGGTCTTACATTTTTAGCTTTAAGCTTCTTTGCTACAGTATATTGATCGACAGCTCATCCTTCATGTAGCCAGATGGTCCTGATGTACCACCTTCAGCACTTCACTGCTGTTCTTCAAAGATTATTCCATTCTAGTGCAGAACCACCTTCAATAGTTTGGAGTGCACAGCTTCCTGCTTAACCCAGATTAGATGAAGGTCATCCACTTGGGCAGGTCTCTTTGATATGGCACAGGAAGGAGACAGTTTTATCTCAGAACTGTAGGAAAGCAATCTCTGGTATCGCTCCATTTGCATTGTTGTTAGACACTGGAGGTGTTTTTTTTTCTATTCTTGATAACTCTGATGTTACAGTGGTGGTTTGGATTTATTTGCAATTCTTAAGAGAAATGGTGATTAAGTTTGCTTTTTTGGTAATGTTGGGGGTTGGTACATAAAAGCATTCACAGTAAATATGTGGAAGTCTGCCTGGATACAAACAGCAGGTTATTATGTGAGGCTTATCAAGCTATTGCAGATATCAAAAAGAGACACAAAAACAAGGTTTATGCGCTTAATTACACCAGCTCATTAAAATACTCAACATTCAGATACTAACAAGGAAATACTATTACTTGAATTAATTAAATTGATATCAACATGTGTTAGGATAGCAATTAAATTCTCAAGATCAGTAAAGTTGAATAGTGAACTATACTCATCCAAAACTGTAGATTTGTAAGTTCTGCGCAGAAAGATAAGGGAACAGCTAATGGGATCCGTTGCAGCGTTCAACATTGTCCAAAGCGTGCTCTGCTGCCTCAAGGAATCGGGGAGAAAGAAGGATCCTGCTCAGTTCTGTTTAGTGGGATGTCCGGGATATTGCTGAACTAAACTGCCACAAAGTCTGTGGGGAAAGTCACACAAAAGGGGGGAAACCCAGTTTGCTCCTGGCTTAGTGGCTACTGCTGAATAATAAGATATTTCTAGTGCTCAAGTGGATACATGATGGTAGCTATTGTAGCTGGTCGCAGTGTCCTGGCTGCAGGCTAAACCTCAAGTAGATTTCTGACCTTACATATGGGCTCACACTCTACCTCAGCGCTTAAGTCCCACAACTAAACATTGTGGCAGTCAACTGGGGAAATTCCAGCTGGTGACTGGTTAAGAAGCTACCAGGTGAAGTAGGTTTCAATGATTGATTGGTCAGTTTTTTGGATGATTGACTGTGACCTTGATTTAAGATCATGTCCAGACGTACAGTACCTATTAGTCTCTGCTAGGTGTCCAGGCACCAACAGTGGACATCCATCATAGTGAGTACTGGGTCTTCACTGTCCTAGGAAAGATTCGTATCCAGAAGATCTTCCATTTGCCATACTTTCCCAAATACAGACCACGGGGTTATTATGTGTCTCAGATCAGAAATAAGGGTCTCACTGGAGATCCACAACAACCCCTAATTTTGTGGTTTATTAATAAACATTGTTGATGCACCACCAAAGCCAAATGTTTATTTTTCTGTGGCTTTGCAATGATGATTACAGCTGAGAGCTGAGATGCGAGCTGCTATTTCTCCAATCCCTTAAATTATTAAGTTGCATTTGCTTTGTGGGAAAAAAAAGTTACATTATTGTGGGGGCAATTTAACATTTATTTTTTTACAAAATCTTCCATCTGATTATATTTTGGTTGAGCATACTATACTTACTCTTTTCTCTCCAGCTTGGTACTTCTGTTTTGTGTAACAGATGTCCAGCTCCCAAGGGGAAGTTTGACCTTCACTGCTCTTAAATCCAATATTTTAATTCAAATGTTATATCCAAGAATGTGTACATTTTAAATTCACAGATCAAAGCAAAAGATATACACGATAAAAATATTCAAAAAGCTTTACTTCAGGAGACCTGTCTGAAGTCTACTGATATTCACAGATGTTAACAGCTCAAACTCTTGAACATTGAATAAGATTAACAGGTTGCTAGTAGCAGTTGATAGGAAGATAAATATTACTGTCAAGGGCTTTAGCAGTGATACTGAAGGTTGTTGACATAAAATGATGGTAATCCTTAACAGCAGAAGGTTGTGCTTGTCATCAGTTTACAAACCCAATGTTTTTTTAATCTAGTTTTGTATTGTGTAATGCTTAGATGCTCTGAATTTGTGAAGTATGCACTTAATAATAATAATAATAATAATAATAATAATAACAACTTGTTATAGGAGGGGAATTTAATTTTTAATCCCACACTGAACAGTTCTTCCGTTTTCAAATAATTGCAAAAGCTCTAAAAGTCAGTGATGCTTGGTTAAAAATCATGGTTTAAACCATTTTACTCTTTATATAGACATATTGCAGTATATCCTCATATTAAATTGTAGCTTCTTTTCATAATCTTTGCAATATATGAACCCCGAAATAAAAATGGGCTTCGCGAGAAATAAAGCTCGCCATTTCACCAACATGAAAAAGTAAAAACCCTGACCAGTATTGGAGCAGAATTCCTGATACACAAGACAGGGCACGCTTTTTGCAGTAGTAATTCACTTGCCTCAAGACTAAAACTGCTTCCAACTTCTGTTCCAAGATTTAAGATTTTAAGATCACTTTATTATATACATATACAATTTCTTGCATTAGGAATTTGTCATTTTTCGCATACCCCAGCTTGCTCTCCATGAGACACAGACACACAGACACACAGACAGGGAGAGAAGCCTGGGGTCAGAGCGTAGGGTCAGCCATTGTACAGCACCCCTGGAAAAATGTGCCGCTGTGCACCGCGATATCCAGGCTGGACTCACCCTGTCTAGCAGGGTCCAGGCTGGGAAAGAACCGCTTAGCACAGCGGTAACCAGACTGGATTTACTCTATTGAACGGGCTCCAGTCTGGGAGATGCACGGCGGGAGACCCGAAAAGAAAACGACAGCCCTACGGTCAGTCACAATCCCCTCCGGGCCTGTGGCTGGAGGGCCCTCCCCTTGCGGGGGTCCGCTCGTCACTCCGGGGGGAGGAGCTCAGTCTTAAAGGGCCCCGCAGCTGCGGCTCGTCCCTAATCAGCCAGGACAGCCGGGGCTGCTGCGGCAACGTCCTTAATCCAGGGCTCCGCCTCCATCCCGAACACGCCCCCCCCCGCGTAACGCCGCACTTTCTACACAATTTGAAATTGTGTTTTTGCAACTGGTGTGAGTGCGTTACTTAGACCTCAGCTGATCTTTAACAATAAGGATTCTCGCTATCATTCTTTTATTAGGGTGAGTATCTGCAGGAACATATTTGTTTTGCAAGGCGGGCTGGAGACTCAGGTATCCTTAAATTATTCAGAGTTGCCGTCTTTTGGAGAAACTGTTCTTTAGGAAAGATTAAAGCTGGTAAAAATAGTATGACATTATGTGAGGTGACTTTTTCTGTCTTAAGAATTTTTTGTTTTGTTGTTTTTTGGTGTGAGCTGTTTTTATGTGGGTTTTGTATTTATTTCTTGTACTTTGATTTGCTTGAAAATTAATACAAATTTTATAACACAAAATAACTTAATGTTTATTTAGATACAGAAGATTATGTAAACCACAATACCCATATACAGTAGCTTATTGGAATCTGCAGCCTACAGATAACCACACGCAGCATGTCCGATAAGACACTGAGCTTTAAATTGTTTTTTAAGAAAACGAATCTGATAGCCCTTTACTTCATTTAAGTTACAGTATATTCTAATACAATACACCACTTAAACTTACAAGTATCCTAATAACATCTTGGTTTTATCTGAACAGGGGTCTCAGTTCCTATTGCTTCTTGTGCAATTGTAAGTATGCTAAAATTAACTCCAAAATATTGAAAGTGCAAGGTCCATATCAAAGATTTAGCAGATTTATTCAATCTTATGAGCATACAGTAAATGCATGAAATTACTCTTTATTGTACCTACCAAAAGTAACTGCATCAAATAGAATATATGTCCTGAGATATTGTTTTATTTATATTCTATCATAGATTTAAGAAGTTCTGAGTTTCCTTATCTTTTTTGCCAATCGTCCATTTACTGTACGTGGTTCCTTATAGTACAGTTACTGGTGCGTTAATCTTACAATCTTATTTGCACAGCATTTTCTGTTTCTCCACAATATCATTTTTGATACTGCCCAAAGCTAATATTGAGTTTTGGCATACGGTACCTTCATGTTCTTTACCATGATTTTACTGCAAATACAGTATAATGCTGAAAATCTCTAAAGGGCCCATTTCTTTTCTTCCAAAATAAGAATGATAAAAAAGGAAAAAATCATGCATGACTATACTTCACAACAGAATGTTCAATATTTATTAAGTTGTTTGAACAAAAAGTATTGTAAGAAAGAGAGATGAATTAACCTGAGGTTGAAGTTGCGCTGAGGTTAAAACAACAGTGCTGAGTGTCAGCTCCAGCCACAGAAACACTCACTTGATCTCTAGTAAGATGATATTCTGTTCACAAAAGCCACATTTAAAAGTACCCCCACATAAAAGTCATTAATTGCAACAGATAGTACAGGTTGTCAATTGTTAATAAAGCTCTGAGCCGTGGGCCATTGGCTCCTTGGTACCCTAATTACACAGAGCTGGGACTTTCAACTGATGTGTTAACACTTGATTTATTTCCCATTCGCTTGTTCAATAGAGCTGAAGTTAATTGGTTTTCCAAATGAGTGTTAAAATACAAGGTTCGAGCTTCATTAAGTATAGGCTGCAGTTATTATGCACACTGGCTTGTAAGGCCATGTAAAGGTTAGTGAGGTGAAAAGCAGAGGCTTTGTAAACAAAAGCATGCATTGAAATAAGTAAAACCGACATTGCAAAGACAGAGAATTACAGTCTGGCAGAGCTTCTTAATTAACACTACGAAGTCTTTTTTGAAGACATAAAAGCACACCACTTCCTCAGTTTCATTTTTTTAAGGAGACATTTCAAAGAGAAAAATTAAAGCAGCACAACTATCCGTGTTGGCAAAGATACTTTGTACTAATAGTCTATAGAAGTAAAACACACAGAGGTTTAACAACTTAAAATAATGACCTAATTCTTGGTTTAAGCTGAGTTTATTTTTGGTCACAAAGTGTCTTGCAAGTGTTCAACTCTTCCCACGATTCCCATTTGTTGAATTATGAATACTTTATACACATTTTTTAGTGAACATTGTTAATCAGCACCCCCCGCTCGGGAGAATACTTTAGTAGAAGTATTGCGTGAGTCTATACCAACTTTGCACAGTGCAGTTGAGCAATTGAGCAATGTTCTCGTTGTTCTGTGCACGCTTGTTCACATTCTGTCAGGATGGCTGAGGCTTGAGGTTTGTTTATGGACTGCAATTTTCAAGTCACATATTTTCTCTGGGAGATTGACATGACCACTCAAGGACATTTACTGGACACGTCTTGTAAAGCCACACAAGCCTGTGCTTTGGGTCATTCTCCTGCTGAAAGGTGAATTTTTGCCCCAGTTAAAGGTCTTTAGCAGACTGAAGGAGGTTTTCCTCTGAGCTTTATCTCTACTTTGCGCCATCTATTTTCCTCTCAATTTGACAGGTTTTCTAGTCCCTTCTGGTGAGATGCAGTCCCATAAAATAATATTTATACTGTACCAACGATTCCAGTTTTGTCTCATATGACCACAAAACCTTTTGCACATTTGCAGTATCATTTAAAATCCTTTTACAGACTCCATACAGGATTTGAGACGGGACTTCATTTCCTCCCATTCTGCCATATCAGACAGCTTTGTGGGTAATTAGTCAAAAATATCCCGTTTTGATTCATGGACACCCACCTCAGCTACTGGACGTTTTCAAAGTTGTCATTGGCCTCATTGTGTCGTCTCTAGCCAGTTTCCTCCTTGCCTGGCCTATGCTTGGTTTGCAGGGATAGCCTGATCTAGGCAGTCTGGGTGTTACAATACACCTTCCACTGCTTAATAGTAGACTTCACTGTACTGGAAGAGATATATTTTTATGCTCTTCTCCTAATATGTGCAATCTTTCTCTATCTCCCAGTTGCTTTGAATGCTCATCGTAATGGTTGAATCAAGTTTACTTATTCTGAAATCATGTGAACCTTTATTATTGCAGACCAACAGAAGCCATACAAATAATTGTGTGCCTTATCAAGTAATTTTGTGATTGTGAACAAATTCAGTTTCGCTCTTACAAAAGGGGGGAGGGATACTTATGCAATCAACACATTTTAGGCTTTGATTTTTCTCAGCTTTTTCTAAATTTAACTTCTTTCTGTTATGTCACTGCTGGCTGCTTCACACTGCCGGGGGCGGATGACAGGTTGAGATCTATATGCAGGTTGGTGCTTCTCCATGAGTCTTCAGGAGGAGCAGAGGTAGACAGGACTGAAGCCACTAGGAGGCGGTGCGCTGGCGGGAGAGCCGAGCATGTTGAGGCTGACTGGAAGAGTCTAGTAGAAAACAGCTGAGAGGGAGGCTGTTGAGGCTGGATCAGACTATTCGACCAGTGCTGCAGGTGCAGGTCAAGAAACCGAGGTAAAACAGCGTTTCTAATATTCTGCGTTACGCAAGGACAGAATTTCCAAAGGAGACAGAAGGTAGCTCAATGTCAGAGAACTGATCCAGGGGTATTTTGAGGCTTAAATACAGTGCTCAGTTGGAGGCTTGATCGGACGATTGGCTCCCGTATTGAAAGTGAGCCGGACAAGCAGAGAGGCGGCCCGACTTGGCTCTGATGGGTTCAGATGGAATGCAAGTGCCCGTGGGAATGCTGCCCTTTCCCAAGGCAAGTATATACCAAATATAAGCGTATATTGAACTATAAACATTTTCAGACAGAAATCAATGTTGATTTCTTTGAAAACAGATGTTATCTCCATATATCCATATATCCTTCTAACCGCTTCATCCAATTCAGTGTCACACAGAAACGTAATTTTTTGGGAGCAGACTGTGGCTGTTTGTTAAGACATTATTCCAAAGCCTGTGTTGTAAAGTACACAAACTAAATAATTTTGGACACTCTGCATCTGCTGTGTTGACTGTAGCTCAAGGGTATACCACTGATATTATTAACCACCTGAGTCTGAAGTACAACTGGCTGACTATTCACAGGCAATTAATGTAATAAAACCCCAAATCACTTTGCTCTCTTTTTTCTTTCTCTCTCTTCGAAACACTGCATCATTAGGGATGTTAGTGCAATGCACTTTGTTTCCAAGATTAGTAGCATAAAGGCCAGGAGACGAGTCCTCATAAGATCAGCTGATTATAACAATGTGTTTTTATTTAGCACATTAAATAAGATCTGTTAACAACTGCAGATGTATCGATTCAACAGAATGTGATATATTGTACTTTGCAAATCACACTGTCTTACGTTAGTCAGCAAATCAGGTCAGTCGGTTTTAAAATTTTGTCACAGATTGTGCTGCTGTCCAACCTTGGACAGGTAATAATTAAACAAACGCCCTTTTTCCTCCATCTAAGCATAAAGCCCTGACAATGTCTTTTCATCAGAGGCAAAAGTAGCCTTAGTGATGTGGTTAGAACTTTATTGTCATAGAAGCTGGACTTTTTTGTCACTCTTCTGTGTCATCTCTAATGGATGTGTAATGCTCAGAAGAGATTTAAAGAAGCAATAAAAAACACTGTGGTGTTAAGGCAGTAATAACAAACATAACAGAGACTATATGCCAGTATCAGAGAAAATAAGGACTGAGCCTGGAGGCTGAAGCTGGAACTTGGAAACCCCTACACATGCTCAGATGGGACCATACCTGCATATCTTAGTGGAAAAAAATGATCCACCCCCAGATGAAAGTGCTAATCTATCATTAGTGGAAAGAAGACCAAACGCACAGCTAATTTTCAGTTTGTTTTCAATGTATGGGAAAGTTAATTGATATTGATAAGAGAGGGGCTATTGTTCCACCTCCTGAATTGCACCAAGGCAAATCAAAAATAAATAATGCAGCCTTTGTTCAGGAAAAGAAATCTTCATTTTCCTTTGGTATAAAGAAATCAGAGGTGAAGCAGTCACTTTAATCAGTTTTCCTATCAGCAATAAATTAAAATATGTTTCCATATTGATTTTTTTCATTCACAAGTAATAGTTTTGCACCATTTATCAATTTAGAAACTATTAGGGATTCGATTTTCTCTCACACTCTCACACTCTCTCACTCTCTCACTCGTACTCTTTCGGCACATGTCCTTACCCAGAAAGTCTTTAAGTATATGTGTAATTATGTGCAAGTGCAGAGGATAATCATGCAGTTGCAACAGAGTAAGCATGAGTAACATGAAAACAAAGCTAGTACAAATTGGAAAACAATGTAAGTGTTGTACAAACAAAATGTGCTTGAGAGTGACCAAAAATGCTTGAGATATCAGTCAGTTAGAAATAGGGTTTTGAATCAGAAGTGTGCAGCAATCTGGAGGAAGTGGGCCTGGAGCCGCGGTCCAGTTGGGAGAAGAGCAAGGGCTGGCAGGCGGGTCAGCCGGGAGGGGTTTCTCAGTCATCTAGGGGAGAGAGTAGCAGGCTCTGTGTGGGAGGGACAGACTCTGCAAATGTTGTAAAGGAGAACCGGCAGGAATGTACGGAGAATGACAGAGAAGATACTGTATGTTTTGGGAGTAGGAGAGGGAGGGATCAAGAGAGACAGAGGAAGAGGAGGATAGGGTGGTGGTGGTCAGAAGGAAAAGAGGAGAAGAGGGCCAAAGACAGGGAAGAAGTGGAAAGGACTAAAAGGAGGTCAGATTTCATATGGCTGGGTTTTAGGTGATGAGAGGGTTTCCATGAAGAGACACGAGTAACAGTGGGTGGAAAAGAAAGGAAAAACCTAGTGAGATTCTGTGTCTGGAAATGTTACACCACTTCAAAATTAAACAGTATTGTGTTAGGGCATTGTGGCATAAATATTGTATTATTTGTGATAGTTTCATGACTGTTAATTAAATGATCACCCACTTTTTAAATAAAAAAGAGGGACTTTCCTGGCTTCAAGCCCTCATCCAGGAAAAATGAAAAGCAACTGCTTCCTTTACCTTCTTTACTCATATCCCTATGCTACTGTAAGTGAGTGCTGTTTCTCTCTCTATGAACCCAACACCCTTGTGTTGTAATGTGTTAGCAAACAACGCACGGGACTACTTTCTATTCTAACTGACATGATAGCACACACTGCATAAGAACGAATTATACTATCATTCCTTATTAAAGTTCATTTAATTACAGATGTTCCAGGGTCTTTGTGTGCACAATTGAAATGTATTATCTTCCAAACCATATGCCCATGTTCTGCCTCCTTACAGAAGTGCATCCGCTGTAATAGAACCCGCGCTTAGCTCTCTCCAGTACGCCAAACCACTGGCTGTGTCGATCCTGAACCGTGCATGGACGAGCTGAAGACTGCATTTTTCTATAGTAGTATTAAATGGATTTAGAAATAGTAATGATAAAAAATAACTAGCTTATTTTCTCTTTTTTTCAAATCAACATCAGAAAAGAAGGGCACAGTCATTTTCTACGAAACCGCAAAGTGGAGCGGTCTAGTGCCGTCACAGTCCTCTTAGTGAAAGGATTGTTCAAATAACAATAGTGTTTGATTTCAGACGTCTTTTGATCATATAGCTCTTGCTGAAAATCAGTAGCATAAAAGACTTGAAATGTACATTTTTATTGAATGCAAGGGTTTGCACATGATAATAAAAGCTTACCCTTACTTTTTCAATGGAGCGCATATATTCTGTTTCTTCTAACAATTCTATCAGAATATAATGGTACATCTAACTTACTTAAACTTACGTAAATGGTTGTATATTTACCAGGAATCAATTTAGGAACTAGTTAATTAATTTTGTTTCTTTATTTGCAGAATTTGCAGAGTCATAAACTGGGAAATTTTGACTGAAATGGTGTTATGGTACTAGTTGTTCCAGTTCTGTTTATAATGGATTAAAGGACAAATGTCCTATATTCCTGTGGTAGCCAAATAACCATATGAATAATCAAACACTAACTACCATATACCACACATTATGATTTTGTAATATATAAAATATTTGACAAATTTATATCTGAATTATAAACTAACTTTAAAATAGACATTTATTCCAGTAATTTACATTGCACATATGATTGCTCCAGGGTGCTAAAGAATCTCCTTTTATTTTTATATTGCTGTACTGTATATGACAGCATTTTCTTCACGTCTCTTATGAAATGACAAATCAGTTTCATTCAGACGCTGGTGCCCTATGTACTGGAGTACGCAGTAAAGCTGCAGCAGTGATGTGCTGTAAGTAGTGGACTCGGGGGCGAACCCAACAGTCAGAGGTTAAACAGCCAGGAACCAGAAACATCCTGTCATTTGAACTCTCGGTCAGTGTGGTTTGAGCTGTCACGGGCAGCTCAGGACCATATTGCTGGAATGTTAAACGAGGCTGTTTTGTAGCAAAGCTCCTTTATTGACTTTTGTAAAAACAATTGTCTTTGTAAACATCTGTCAATATTTGGAGTGAAACATGCATTGGTACTGTCACTCTTACTGTGTGTAGAGATTTTATTAATGAGAGGACTGGACTGGTGGAATTAATAATTGATTTTCTAATGCTGGAGCAAAAAATAATTAGGCTCTTTTAAAATTGTAGGATGCAATAGATTTTAGAAAGTCTTATTCCAGTGTCACTCCTTTTCTTATGGTCATTTTATCATCATTATGTACGTGATGCAATAGTTTACAATGCAGTCTTTTTCTTTCTCCTAGGGGTATGATGATGGATACGATGGAGAGTATGATAATCAGACCTACGATGTGTATGATGACAGCTACAGCAGCCAGACACAAAGGTAATGTCACTTTTGCCAGCCTTTTCTGCAGTGACTTTACGTATTTTAGCAGTAATCTTTCAAGCTGTTCACCACATGAATGTGCTTGTAAATAAGATAATTAAGAAGTTACCTGGACATTGGAAAGCATCATTGACCTACATTGAAATGTTTATACAGATAATGTCAGATAATCTAGCCTTCTTAGCTACTGTATGTTGAAAAAGTATTGTTAATACCATGTAAACAATAATTCTGTTTTAAGTTAGGATAATACAACAGTGAAATGACAATATTCAAGAAAGATTTAAGGGTGTTTTCATATGATTCTACACCCCTATCTGTTACTATACCCAAGTATGACACTCCACAGTGTAATGTTTCATTTTGTTATTTTTTTGGAGCTATCATCAATTTTTAAGTTACCTCATACTCTTTGTGCATATCTGGGCACTGTCTTTACTTTCTTTTCATTTTTTTATTCTAAATTTAGAATTACTAGTCATTTTTGTTATACGCTCCTAATTTTGGAATAGCCTCCCTTGTTTCTCATGTCTCAGCTAGTGGCTGCCAACCCCACGATCGCACACGGGGAGATTGAGGAAGTTTAGTCAGACCGTCTGACCTGTTCACCTTCCAGCCACTCATCCTGTAACACATCGCAGGGGACACAGCCCCATACCAGAAGGTCAGCACTGACTGGATGAGGCGCGTCCCTCATCAATAGCACCACGTGCGCCAGCACCCAGAAGGCCACAGGAGGCGCAGTGTCTCTGAGAGCCGTCTAATAGCAATGTTTGGCCAATAGGACACCTTCATTCCTCAGTTACAGTCAGCTATAGCAGAGCTCCCTCACCATGTACAGAGCTCAGCCTGGGCTCGGGGGTGAGCCTTTACTGGGTAAGACTCTAGGCAGTTTCACTGAACTTTCCATTTGAAGTGAAAACCAAACTGAAATTGACCAGGGAAAAGGCTTTTTGTGGGTCTGGTAATATTCTGTTCCCAACTCAACTATCCCTCTGTGTGCAACTGGGTGTAAATAGTGATTTCAGACAAATTTGGGAAAGCAGATTTCTTGTTTCAATATGTTATTAAACTCAGGCTCATTTATAACACAGTCATCGATCAATGTGTAAGCCTTGTTGGGATTACCAAAATGAATATTAAAAACGTAATGAAAATGCAGTTCTATTTCTGTCATTTTTAAATGCATATTATCTGCTTTAAATCTTATTATCAAATTATATAAAATCAGAAAGGAAACCATGATTAAAAAAAACTGTCAGTACAAAAGATTGCTGCACCCCTTTCCAATTGTCTTGTTTCACTTACTCTCACTGTACTGTACTAATGCTTGTGAAGTAACTTCATCCCTCCACACTGATATAAAATCTGCTTGCCCTCTATGATGGGATGCTAAAACTTCTCAGCCGCAGCTCTTACTCCTTAGTTGTGGCACCAGGTGCACAGGAAAAATAGTGATTGCATTACAGAACCTCATTCAGGATTTAGGTGCTTTACAAAGTCATCCCAAACCTATCACTGTAGAAATCTCTGCGGTCTGTCAACAGAGAGGATTGAGAAGGAAATAGACAGGGTCCACCTTCTGTCGATTCAGACAATGGACCTTTGATTCATGAAGTGAAAAAAATCTAATATCTTAGGAACTAGGAATAATAGTCATGCTTGCAGGTTTAAGGAATCAGCTCTCCATGCCTCAAGTAAGAAATGGATTAAAATTTCGAAGTAAGAACATTAGTACCAACATTAATGGGCAGTAGAAATTAAGCATTCCGTAATGTTGGTGATCAGGTACAGCTGTGTGAGATGGACTTATCATTGTTATCCCTTCCGAACTTCAGCTAATAACTTCCATTTAAATACCACATAAATACAAGCAGAAATGCTCAGGGCACTGGAAGACGAAAGACACAGATTGTTCAGCTGACATTGCCAAAGCTGTTGTGAACAGATGCTTAAAGACACAGAGGACATTCTGCACAGAGATGGTCACGCTGGTCATCAGAGACCAGCTCTCACAGTCCTGTTTGATTTGAGCCACTCGTTTGGACAGCAGTGTTACCACCTTGTAGGCTAATTTCACAAGCTAAGCCAAGCTGGACCTGGTCAGTACTTTAATGGAAGGCCCTTAATGTGAAAACCAGGCTGCTATAAAAGTGGTGTTTTGGACCTGTGGGTGGCACTACTCCATTTAGACCAGAATGTCTAAACCGATGGAAACCTGCAGAAGTTAGTCTCTGCTCTACCTGGTCTGCTGTGTGGTGGGGGCTGCTGGTGCAGAATGGTGCCATGTATCCGCCCGGTCCGTCCTGCACTTCAGTGGTGGATGTAGTGGGTTCCACCCTTATTGTAAATCGATCTGAGATATAAAATGCTACACAAATGCAAGAAATTAATAAATGATTTTGTTTCAGTCACAAAATGTTTATCAAAATATTTCATACAGCGCCTTGGGGCAACCTTGTTGTGAAAGGCACTATTTAAAAATAAATTGAATTGGATATAGTTATCAGGAACCTTTACGGAAGGGGTATTGTCCCACTCTTTTTCACACTGTGAGCTGTTAATTACAGTATATCACTGTATCTCTTAAACATTCTCTTGAGTATGCTTTGTTGACGAGTGTAATGACATTTAGTTTGGAAATACTGTGCATAGTAGTTGCTTCAATTTTGTACTGTGCCATCCACTTAAATCATATTTAGCTACAAAAACATCAAATCTGTATGGTTACATTCTTGAGTCGTTTCATTTCCAGATTTCTGAAGCCCTGTATTTGACTGGGAAAAAGACAAAAAAGTGTCTTTTTGTACCATTGATGATTGCACGATATACAGTACTGTATTAGATTACAGCAGCACACATGAAAGGCTGAAGAGATTGTGGTGTTTACAGTTTTCCCTAAATGACTTCAGCAGAAACCTCGGCTGTTCGGTAACAAGTGGCTCAGTTGCTAGTAGTTCAAGTGTTTTTTTACAGTACAAAGAATCCATTTCATGCAGCAGTTTTTTTCACTGAAAATTCTTTGAATTTTGGAGAGCTTCTAGGTAAAGTGAAAAGCTGCACAAGCTACAATAAAATGTGAAAAGTGGGCATCACCACAGAACCTGACACCATTCCGCAGAGAGCTCCTAAAAATAAAAAAATCCTGCGCAGAAATTTAAATATCTCCAGACATTTACTACTTAAATGAAGATGTCTGTATTTCTTGAGATTTGCAAACCTTGGGGAAAAACTTAAAAGAATCTGGCATAAATCCAAAAACCTAATAAATTTATAAACACTGATAAATTATAATTTCTCAGTGTTTAGAAATCACTGAGAAAGTACTCATGCCATAATGAACTAGCACTCAAAATAAAGCAGTTTATGACCATGCGATACACTCCTTTTTCTCTGTCATTTTAGCTATTTCGTTAGCTATTTTTTAGGTAGAATTAAACATCTTCCAGTTATGTGAAGGGAGGTGAGCAATAGCACAAAGCCCATGCCTGAATACGTAGAAGAGATTTTATTTTATTTTTTTTATTGGTTGCCTTGCCTTGTCCAATTTGAATGCAGTCATGATGCTCACATCCTGTGTGTGTCATCTGGTGAACATTAAGAGACTGTTTAGAGGCTGCAGTATGAATTTCGTTCTTATTCATATATCAACATATGTTCATGTATCTACTTTAGGAACAAAATGCACATACTGCAAATTATAACCAGTAAATGAGAGTTTAGAAGGTGCTGCACTGCTTGATGAATGCACATTTTTACAGGCATACCATGGCTGTGGTATATTAACAAGCTGGAAACACAAGGCTTGTCTTTTAGAGTGGGTGGCTCTGTTGTCCATCTTCACCTTTGCCTTTCACAGTGTGCAACAGTGGTTATTCTTTCAACAATGTTTTCCTTCTGGCACCAATTTTCTAGTTGTTTGTCAGGCCACCCTGTGTCAAATCTCCTGCACAATACCACACATGCTAAATAATATGTTTCAGGTCACCCATGAGAATTACGATTAAAAACAAGAATGTTTTTTATTATGATAGTGCCTGTCCAGGGAACTCCATTCCTGGAGCAGTATCTTATAAGTTATTTAACATTCTATAAACTAGAGGGCTTTTATGATACTAAACTAAAAACTAAGAGGTTATATTGTTAAATTTGAACACTATCCCCTGTTTTTCATAATATAAATATTCTGTGGCCCTTTATGTTTGCATAAAATGTTTGGAGCTCAATTTCTAATGATTAAGAAACATAAACGTGCCCAAGGCAAGGTAAGAATATTCAAATTGCTCATGCCCCTGCCCTCACGACAACACTGAATGGTTCAGGATTGTTTCGTGGGGATGGAGCTGGGTTTTAAAAAGCTTTTTCCGAGACTGATGACACTCAGGAAAGTGACCTTGGTAGGAGCAATTTGAATGTGCTCTTTCCAGGTCTTCAAGTACACAGGGTTCTTCAGAGACGCTGGAAGTCAAAACTGCAAAGCTCTGAAGTCCTCAAGCATCAAAGCTGCGCTGCTCTTATTTAAAATGTCAACCTCAAACTGTCACTGTCACTCAAAAAATACTGTTGTGTCTGCTTTTGACCTACTGCCAAAATGCACCTATTCTTACATTTCATTAGAATATCATTTGAAAATGACTCGGCAACAAAGGATTTGATCCATGCTTCTTTCCATATTTCAGGAGGAGTGTAATTCAGCTCTTATCTTTCACTCATGATTTATGCTTGCCCCATTATATGGTCGACACATGAGCTCTGAAGATGGGAAAATTGTAGTCAGGGCTATATTTTGTAATTAATTGTATTTCTGTTTATCATATAAACCACTAAAAAAAATCAAACCTTTTTTTTTCTATTCACAAACATTGTGCTTTTCACCTCCAGTAGCATTTTGGCATGTTAAAGGCAGCGAAATTTACTGTAAAACTGTTGGCGATGAGAATGCAGCAGACCAGTTTGTCCTTCCTGTTCGCACCCTCTCTGTGTTGCACACTGCCTCTGTGGCGACTGTGTGGTTGATTTCGCTCTCTTTTCCTTTAAGCATTCCTGAATATTACGAATATGGCCATGGAACAGGTGACGACGCCTACGATAGTTACGGTAAGGATTAGCGTCCAGGTTTTCCATTCTTCTATTCTTAAGCTAAGAAAGAAATCTGTTACTGACATCAACAAAAATGCTCCTACATTACTTTTTCTTCTGGATTTCAGACAAAATTGATTTTGTTTGATTCAGGCTTGAGATTTAGCTTTCAGGTTCTGGGGGCCAGAACCCCGTACAGATCTATTTTGAACAAAATTCCTCCAGCAATTAATCATCAGTCTAAAATCGATCTCCATGGGGACAGCAGGCAGTCTGATTAGTACCCGAGTGTGTTTCTCCGCGCAGGGTGTCAGCTCTATTGATGTGACAGTGCTGCAGCAGCAAGGCCAGTGTCATGTGCAGCAGATCGAAAGCACCACAGGACAGCCGCACACTTTGTTCTTTTCAAAGGCAAAAATGTTGAGCTGAAATTCGTTAAACCATTTACATACTCAGCTTTACACAAAAGCTTGTACATTCAAATCTTCCTAAAATAGATGCCATAGATAAATACAGTTTTATGGTCTATTTACTTGTATCTTTTGTCAATTAATGCATTGTAAGAATGTTGGAGCCTTTAGTCAATACACGATTATTATCGGACATCGCAGTGAAACACTTTGCCAGGTTAACACAAAGAAACCTAAGTGTGCTTTCTGATGGGTGACACAATTGCGTATCGATATACCATCCCCAGGGTATATCTCTTTGCTGAGATGTGCTGGAAGGAAAGCTTAAGGTTAGCTTTGTGGCTTGAACCTAGCACCCTGGCTTTGGGTCTCCCCCACGACTTGACAGAGTAGAGATGGACAGAGAGACTGACAGTGTTCAGAGGCTGACCATCAGTGCCTTGCCTTTTTGAGATGTCAAGCAAAAGGTTTTGACCTGTTCTTGAGGATAATGTTTCATAATTGAGCTAAGTATTTTTACAAAGTTGTCTTTAGTCTGATCTTGTAGTAAAAGCGTAGCTTGGTTAACAAAGAGTTGCCATGTTTATTTAGAAGTGCATTATGGCTTTTGCTTTTAGTTTTTCATCTCCCAGATGTGCATTGTGTGTAAACCTGTTATGAAAGTAATACGTTTATGTGAGTGGTGTGCTGTGAAATAAAAGAAACATTACGTACCATAAAACCTCTGGGTTCCTGTAAGTTATCAGACATCACCAATGTCTACAAGGTCTTACCTATCTGGACAGTTTCTGTTGTGGCTTTCTGCTGACTATGAAGTCCACAGTCGATCCACAGAATTGCAGCTGCCTGTGTGATGTTTGACCCAAATTCGTCCAGCATCACACACCTCGTTAGCTCACCAGTATAAGACCTGAATGTTATCGTGGAAGGTGCTCTTCTTGTCACAGTGAGTGTGCGCATGTGATAGGGCACAGTGTGCTGAGGGAGTTACAACAGTGACATCATCTCCCCTCTGAAACCTGCGTGGCGGAGCTCAGCCTGGCACAGGCCCTGGGCTTTTGGAGTGGTGGAGCTGTCTGTGGAGTGGTGCTACAGTATGTGTGCTTTGAATCCCAGCAGGGTGAGAGGAGAGTTGCATTTGTTTTATCCATAGTTTGATGACTTGTGCCAAAGTTGCACAACAAACACCGTATGAGTTAGTTCTATTACTATTTCATGATACTCGTATAGAGAATAACTCCTGTACATTAGAAAATATATGAATTAGGTCATTGTGTGGTTGACATATCTTTAATTGAATGGCCTAGAAATAAAACTATATTACTAGTAGTGCAGTACCTTGGCTTTCATGATACAAGATACACCAGAGGCAACTAACTTTGAACAGGAGAAAGGTCTGATGTTTTGGAAATTTATTTACTATGTATGTTACCTAAAATTTCAGATCTGTTATTATACTGAGAGCATTGTACTTTTACTGTCATGTGTTACCTGTTATGATATGCATTCAAAAATAAATAATATAATTAAACTAAAGGATGGCTTTGAAACTATGGATTTCTATCCCTGCAGAGCTAGTTTAGTCTGTAGGCATCTTGTTCTGCAAACTTACAGATGACAGTTTTTCAGCACATTCCATATTTTAGACATTTTATGAAAAATATGCTGTTTTTACTGTCGTGCTTTTGCTGCTGTGCGTTTTTTGTTGTAAAGTAAGTTAACTGAATGCTTAATAATGTTTAATTAATTATTTAATTAATTATTAATTAATCCTTATTTTTTTAAATGTTTGCTACATTTAAACAGTGCACCTTGGATGAAACAAAAATAAAAAAAATAAAAATAAATCAGGATATTTACACGCCCTATCCAAAGTCTAATCAGGAGTGAAAAATGCTCACAATGCTCTGCAGTGGACCAGAATGCTGCAAGGCCAAGTGTAGTGCTGTCTGAGTGCCACAGAACCATTGCATTATAGTTCACCAAATACCCATATTTCAGCAAATACCCAGTGTATTGGCCAATGCAGATAATAGACCAGTCAGGGATCGGTACCAAAATCAACATTGTATCCGCATGTGCAATATTTGTTGTGCAAACACAAACACCTTTTTTGCTTGAAATGGATATGATGGAGACACCAGAGGAGAGTGTACTACATTCCTGGCCTAAAGCACAGGAAAATGACTTTAGGTGTGAGGATGATTATGAAGAAGACTAGCAGTTCCTGCCTCTGCCTCAACTTGGAGTTGGGAAGAAGAGGCGGAGTTGTCAGGTATTCCTGACTCAGGAAAGAGTCCTAATGATGAAGGAAACTGAAGTTCCAAGCAACTGAGGAAGAGGTGAAAATGCTATCGGACTGTTCCCTGACAGTGGTGGGAGAAGAAGAGGAGGAGGAAATCAGTGCTATGCAAAAATAATATACATATGCTCTGTGTTCCAGTGGTCTGTCAAACTACAGTAGGGCCTGGCATTAAATGACATCTTAAATGAAAGAACTGTAACATCACATATTTTACAACAGCAGTGGGAAATGTTCTGTGACTTGTTGTGCTTGTTCATGGCTATAGAGCTGTGACAGCTGTGGGACGGTGAGTTCCACAGTTAACTGCGGTAGTTTCACTCTGATAATCTGGTGGTTACTGGAACTAAAACAAGACAATGTCACATTCGTAAACCCCTCCTCTTAAGGACGCTCCAGCCCTTCCTTGTTTTTTACTTATCTCCCGCACCTGCTCCCTGTTCCAGCCCCCTTTAAAAGCCAGACGTCTACTCTGTTCCGGGCTCTGCATTGGTTCCTGTACCAGGCGAGTCCGGGACCTGGAAGCGCCTGGTCCCGTCAAGTTTTTAGTTCCTGTTCCCGTGCCGGTCCCGACCCAGTTCCTGTTTTTAATCCTGTTTGTCTTGGATGGACTGCCAGGCTTTGGACTTTTGCCTTGTCTCGGATTCCCCCTTGGACTCCCTTCTGGACTGTTTGCCTCGGCCACACCTCCCCCGAACACCAGCGCACCTTGGACATGCCCCCTGTTTCATTCCCAACTCCTGCATGCTTTTTTCCCCGTGTTTTCCTCTCTCTACCCCGGATTGTGTCGTCTGCGTAGGGTCCCTAAAAGAACGCTTCCGTTACAGGCAAGGTGTGCATTAAAAATATGAATGAGCATACTGATACTCATTGGGTTTTAATCATCTGCAGCTCTGGACAGAGCACGTGCCCACCATCCAGTTGTAATATGTAGCTGTATCTTATGAGGTACGCCTATGAGCATGGGTTCTGTTTTTAGGAATCAGTTCTATAATAGTTCCAGTCAATGTTGACATAAAATTATTGCTTGGTGTCATCTATTGTCGACAGAGACATTGTGCATTTCTTTGGAAGCAAGTGTCTATGCTGAATTTGTTTTAATTATTTTCTGACAACAACCACAAAAATACAAATATGTACTCAACAGTCTTCTTTGCTGTGGTCTCCTGCAGGCTTCTGCAGCAAAGCAAAATATCATAAATATTTGGTACAATCATAACCCAATGTCTCTCCCTGCAGGTGCAGCCATTTCTTAGAGTAAAACTGTATGAGCTGTTAATGAGCTATTCTTCATTTTTTCCTGTATTTTGTCTTAATTATAGCTGAAGAAGACTGGACTGCAGCCCGCCCTAGCCTCAAAGCCCCTCCAGCAAGGTTATCGCGAGGTGGCTACAGAGAGCACCCCTATGGTAGATATTGAAGGTGATCGACGCCCATGGCCTTCACTCAAAGACTACATTAGTACCCTGTGGTCCCCACAAAAAGCAAGACAAGTAATAGTCCCTTTCTTTTCTACCCTTGGGATTTCTGCTCTTGGGCACCTTGCGCACATCTTGCATTACCTAAAACTCTGAAACAAAGTCAGCGTTGCAATTTTATAACCCGGACTTAAACAAGTGAAAAAAAGCAAACAAGCTTTGTCAAAAAACCATGCACTGGAATGCTGTTCTCTTGGTTGTCCATCGTTGTGTGTACTTCAATCGGAAAAAAAGCATGAAGTTGCTACATATCTGATGCCTCCAGACGCTCACTAGCAAACCTGGTTTCCCATTCAAGAGGCAAGAGCAAACTGCAACCTTTGAAAATGATGATAACCAAGTTGTAGATAATCTGTTTCCTTTAATATTTGTTAGTTTTATGATGTTTAAATATTGAGTTTGTAAATTTAATTTAAAAATGCTTTTTTATTGGAGTTGAAAGCAATCAGCTATGTATGTAGCTAACTTTAAGTGCTCTGTTCGGTGTTTAACCTGTATTTGTTTAAAAAAAGAATAAAAAGAGGACATAAATCACCATGTGTAAGCTTCTCTAAATAGGTGACCATAAAATGTCGAATATGTTTTGCCATAATTTGTCAATAAAGCTGAAATCTTTTTGTAAAAATTTAAATTTTTGAATTACTTGTTTCTAGCATTAAATTGCCTGCTTTATTTCTCCTTCAGGAAATGGCTAAAATGTTTTGATACATAAAAACCTTCAACAACAACAAAAATATGATTTTTAGAAATTTTGTCTTAAGACCATTTGTGTAAAGATAGAAAAGCTGTATTAATACGCCATGATTGTTAAATAATTTAAAAGTTAACGAGCTAAACTGTTCCTTGAATCTTGATTAGTCATATAAATGTGCAACATGTTAATGGAAGAAACTGTTTAGAACAATAAATGGATTTTAAACTATCCTCTAAGCTTGATCTTACTAAACACAAACTCTGATTGACTTGTTTGCATTAGCACGTCTCTCGTGAGAATGTAATGGAGATTAATGAGGTAAGACTGCCACTTACCACTATTAGACTGTCTAAATGCCTTCAACCTTTGAGTTGCCCAGCACATTCAGTATCCCATCAAACATGTGAACATTGCATAGAGTCACATTTCTGTCTTCACTCAGTGGACGGAGTGGAATGCATTATTTAGAGTACAGTGTCTTTACCAGCAAATCATCAAGAGTCACTGCCCAGCTGTTTCTTATTCTTGCTGTTATTCCACCTCAGGAAATGTATTTGTAATTTTCAGTGCTAAATATCACCACCATTGAAGGCAGTGTAGAAAGCTGAATTTTCTTTTCTATCAGACCTGATTGCTGATGCTTATTAAGGAAAAATATCGCAGGACTCAAAGGATGAATAAACGTTAATCAGGTAACATTAATAATAACTATAATTTTGCGTATGCAACACCAATTATAAATGATAAAGTTACTAATAGTTAAAAAAGTAAACCTTCCAAACCTAACCAAAGCAAATAGGTGTACAGGCTTATTAAAACCGCTAATTAATATTAACTAGTGACTTCAATATTATGCAAAAATATAACCCTGCAATCTATAAACCAAACTAAAACTAATGTTAATGACTGTCTTTCTAAACTTCAGATGCATAACCTAAGTTTCTCCAGAAAAAAAATGATTGCAAGAAATGGCTTAGGGCAATCAAAAGGGTCCATCCTATAAGTGTAACTCATATTACTCATGATGGTGATTTCTTTTACTCCCCTGATTGGTTTACTTTTTTGATAGTAACAGGATTTTAACCTCATTTTACTTTGTGAAAGTCTTTCAGGTTAATTTGCATGCTAACATTATGTATTTTATATTTTGTTCTTTAAGAAAATTGTTGTAAAATTTAAATTTGTGTTTGCTTTTTAATGCATTTGAGGTGTTTCCATCTAAATTACATGTTGTCTTTCTACAGGGATCAAATATCTGGAGACCAACACAGTGGAAGCCAGAATATAAATGACAGGTAAGCAACATATTCCTTTGCCTTCTCTGCTTGTTGTGAAAGTTGTGCCAAAGTTGGAGTAATATTATTTTGCATTTCTTTTTGTGTGCAAGGTTTTTCAGCATTGCATTGACAAGAAGAAATCAACAAAATATCTAAGTAGCCTAAAATATCAACAATCTAGTCAGTTAATTGGCACAATGTGTATGAAGCACAGATTGAATGGGAATGTTGCTATTAGTTAGGGTAAAACTCTTCCAGAAAATGTGTTTCACAGAGCAATCTGATATAATTTTTTTCATAGTGCACGTTTGTTAAAAGATTTATCATTCTTCGAAGTTAACTAACTGTGCAAAACAGTTTGCCATCATCACATATGAGACCCATACATTACGGGTCTTGTGGAGAGATGAGACAGTTGTGGTCATGTCATTCTCCGAAGCTGCTATAATAGCGCTGCGGTCTGCAGTGGGAGGCTGGCCCTTTGACAAAGTGGGTTTCACTGCAGCTGGAAGGTGCTGTGTGCTGCATTCATCTCTTTTCTCAAATGAATTGTTAAAATGACGGCATGTTCCTGGTTGTACCAGAATTTTACTACCAATAATTTGACTAATTTTTCTCTCTGATAAATTATTTTTATGATACGGCATATTTTAAGTTTATCATTTTATGTTTCATTATCTTAACTAATACCGTACATCTTCCTGTTTGCCTCACAGGCTGCACCTATAGTACAAATTAGCCAATTAGGCGCTTGAGAATGACGAATGGAGACTGTTGAATACATTCTCTCTGATTAATATAGTTAGCACCATCTACTGGAAATATTTTGGAGTTCTTACAATCTTCCTGCAAAATAATTGAAAATGACAACATGCATAAAATTATGCGTTACTGATAGTATTACATCACTAAAGTACTCTCCACAACACCTAAACTGAGCTCCTGTAAAAAGACTGGTGTTAACAAAATAAAACTGGGTCTGGTTAAGCATTGATTGTGTTTCCCAGTATAGTCACAATCCTAAAAAGCAGCCCATGACTTTTGGGATGTAGCTGAGCTGGGAAAATGAATAGTGGACTAGAAAAACCAAGTCCTGAAAACCGCATCACCTCACAGTGTCAGAACAAAAGCCTTTTGTTTTCCATGAGCTGTTTTGCTTTAAGCTTCCTTGATTTTTCTCATACAACACTGGATGCATGGTATTTCCTTTTTAATGTTCTACCTCAGTGAGAAATTGGATTTATCCCAATCGATCGTCTGCTTTTCTAATCTTGTTCCTGCAGGTTTCTGAGAATTAAATTTGGCCAAAATTATTTGTAGGGCCCTTTTAAGGTTTGATTTAAAAAATGTGGATTAGTTCAAAGGAACCAAAATTCTTTTTGTGTTGTCCTTCCTTCTACATACAGAAAGTATAAATCTACTTATATGCACTCTGTATTACAGTACAAGTCATATAAACCCAGGTCACAGTCTAAAAAGACATTAATATGTGCTTCATGTGCTTTTAAATTGTATTGCTTCTAACACAATAATAACATGCTTATAAGTAATTTACAATTTGTTTTTGAAGCATCTCTTAGCTAATTCACCAGTTAGTCCTGTAGCCAGATCACTTTGCAATTTTAGCTGAACACTCAAGAAACTGCTCAGCTATATTTAATCTTCTTTAACAGAGACTGATGTACTTAGCTGTAATTTACCTGGCAAGTTCTCACAAACGGGATTGCTGTACAATAGAATTTAATCTTACACAGCACTCTTCATACAAGACTCTACCCTATATGTTAGCTGTACAAGCCAGCTCTGACATAACAGGATTTCAGTCATGAGTTCAGGTTCAGTGATGCTGCTATTCAAAACATGAGTCAGGAACCAAAGATAAGAGGCCTAATGATGTAATTTTCTGAAACTGACAGGATTTAACAATCAATTTTGAAAGTTCTGGATATTGATATTTCCTGGTTTTAAACAACACCTAGGATCATAAGGGTATGTACAAAGTATAAGACCATAAAGGTACAGATTTGCAATGAACAAAACTTTGGGTTTTTTCCCGTAAATACATACACAAAACCCGTTACGTATTGTCAATTACATATTGTCTTGTAAAATACTCATGGTGATTTATATTACTCTCAATCTAAGCAGCCCAGGCAAGCAATTTTCAATATTAAGGTTCCTTAAAGTTGTGCAGTAAGCAGATGTTCATCCCATTTTTTTACCTTCCGTTTATTCACAGGGGGGGTTAGATTTAACATGTCAGCAAGACCAAAGACGTTGCCTGATGTTGCTCCTTCTTCTGTTGTCTTGTATACATTATGTGAGAGATTTTTCCAAGAAAAATCTTTCCATGATATTGGATTCCTGTAAGCAATGCTTACCTTTACTAGTAAGCAATAGCCACAAGGAGAGTAAAACAGATCCTCTCATACAAGGAGAAAATCAATATATTTGTGCATTTTAAATTGTATTTATAGTTTTTTCCTGCATCTCTGTTTTAAGGGGATATTGAGATAAAGTGCATTTTCTTTATTTAAAATG
The DNA here is from genome assembly GCF_055471065.1 of Atractosteus spatula. NCBI lineage: Eukaryota > Metazoa > Chordata > Actinopteri > Semionotiformes > Lepisosteidae > Atractosteus > Atractosteus spatula. Next base: position 23,598,896 of record NC_142720.1, on the reverse strand, counting down.
GATCTGCTGTTACTGTGTTTTTTCTCTTTGGATAGCTGTTTTATAGATTTATGAAGGCAGGAATGACAAATACTCTGTTACAATATCATAATACCCCTTAATATTAACATTTTAGAGATGTAGCTACATAAATAACTGATCCATTTGGATTAAGAGTGTGTTTTCATTTCACAAGAGACCCTTTTCTTGTTTAATTATGTCACCTAGAGAGCAACGCAGAATCTACTAATAATGATAGTTTTCTATTGTTTTAGCATTGTATTAAGGTTTGCACTCCAGATTTGGTTAGAAAAATGACTTTACATTAGATTATTTCAACTATTAAATTACATAAAATACATTAACACTAACAGAAATACACCAGCAAAGAATATATATTCAGTATCTTTGTTGTGGAAATGCTGTGGAACAAGGGCTGTAATGCAATCTGCTGTCCCCTCAAGAGATGAGGGTATATTCTGAAAATCACATTGCTGCCTTCCAAAACTCAATCTGAGAGATGAATCTGAAAAAGCAAAGAAAACGAGAAACACTTTCAAGTCAGCCATGCCACAGAAATAAATTAAATATGATTTTTATTTGCATACCGGTATTGTCTAAACCTTTTTTTGTTTTTTGTTTACTGTGAGCAGTCAATAATGTCATTATACACCACAGCATTAACGCACCCTAAGCGCAGAATAAGCAAGTCTTTAGATTAGAAAGAACACACTCTCACACTTCTAAGGAGAGGTGTACAAATATAAATGCCCCTTTGCTGGACAGAATGTACCGAAGTATAAGTGGAATAATTGTAGAATGTACATAGATTAGGTTTACATTGCGTGGTAATACATCATTTTATTACAATTCCCATCACAAATATTACAGAACAAACAAAGCAGGGAGGCAATACCAGTAAAATGTGCATTAACAGCTGATACAACTCTGTGTATCTCTCCATATATTGGTAGCATGCACCAAACCAGATGGGACCACATGCAGAACTAATAAATACTGCACTAAAGCACTAGTCAAAGCACTGCATGCTGTGTGAGAAAAGTTAGGCAATTTAACCACTTCGTAGCTTTATCATTTCAAACTCAAGGTGGTCGCTGGGGATTTCACTGAAAAATTGCTGTTATTCTTGGTTGCTATAATAATTGAGGCTAGCAATGAACAAAATGTTTATCATGTCTAGGGATACAAAGAGAATAATCAAATACTAGTCTCCCCTGTGTAGATGAAAACCTGGTCTTCATTTTAAACAGTGCAATTGCTCCACTCTGTATTTGAACATCTTTTCTGCACTTACCTTGTCTTCCTGAATGTATCTGCCTGTGTATTTCAGTTCTGTAGTGCCTTGTGCTTTAGATGCAGCTCAGTATCACATCTTTACAAAGAACCAGAGGCAGAATTATTAAGGCAGAATGACCAACAATAATTAAAATTGAGCTGTAGAGGGAAGAGGTGGAAAGGCTGAGCAAAGGCTGATAGGAGGAATTCATTTTTTGATAAGATGAATTCACAACCACACACTTCATTATTGGATATATAAGTGAAAGCGTCAGTTAGGAAATGTGCAGATAAAAACAGAAGTGAGAGAGAAATTTGAAGTTATCTGATGAAAAATGCAGGGCTGCCTTGGCCTTGTATGGAACACAGCTGTCAGGTTAAACAATGAAGACGTACTGTTTGCAGGCAAAAAAATATTTTCCAGGTTCAAAGACCCTGAAGATGACTTAATTTTATAGTCTTAACACTTTTCTGAGTTTGCCTTTTAGCAACACAGTCAAGACCATCATAAAACAATCATTTTAGCCTAAAGTCCATCCATCCATATTCCTGGTTGCGCCAACCAAGAGCCTGTTCAAAAGACAATTTAATTATGTACAATATGCTACTGTCTTTCCTTGCAGGAAATGTATATGGGAATTTCTTATTATATCTCTGCATATTCATAGTTTTTAAAAGTAATTTATAGATTAATTTATATCACTTTACAAAAACCCTGACAGGCTTTGTTTGTTGTATTACACGAAGTGATGCAAACTGAGAGAAGTATCAAAAGCTCAGGAAAATGTTGTTCCTGCCAGACGTATCTATCTGCAGCTATCAATACAGAAAACAAAGTTAAAGCTCCTTGCTAAATTATTAAGCACAGGGATGTAGTGTACTGCTATCTGGCTAAAGCCTTAAATCCAAATGTGTTCATCAAATAAGCATTTTCTAAACGTAACCATCTCTGAAATACAGAAGTGTCATAAAAGTTCACTTTATTGGAACTCCCAAGGACTGGCACATCTGTATAAAATAATTTCTTCTTCTGTTGTTAAGCTGTCCCCTGCAATATAGCAGAAAGCAACACATTTTGCTTGTAAAAACACATTAAAAAAGCTGTGTCAGTATAAGAAAGGTGACTGCTTGTCTTTGCTAATGAATGGTATTGTAGTTAGTAAACCTAAAAAAATAAACAGATACACTAAAGTGAATGTTTATCTTTTAGAAAGTAAGGTAATTATCAAGTCTGACATTCAGCCATAATTAATTCTGTTCTGTCAGGCTACTCTCCTGTATTGGGATGTTGTGGCATTGAAGGACAGCTGGCTTGGCACTGTAGTGCTTTCCATTCCAGTGCCAGTGAGTTTATTGGCAGTCAGCCCTGATGTTACACTATTTTATTATTGAAGAGGTGTCCTATTATGTCTGTGCTACAGTAGGTTAGATGTGAACATTGGATACTACAGTGTTTAAATCTATCACTTTTTATGGGCTAAGGTAGGGCTCTTATCACAGATATGCAGAGCAGGGATTTGGTGATTATTATATGACAAAACGTCAGCTGTAAAATTATCTTTTAATATGCTGGGTGGCATTAAGATATTAATCATCAGAATAAAAATGAATCAGGGAATTAATACCACATTAACTTCCTGCAAGATAAGAATGCTGTAAATTATCCCTCATATATTGATAAACAATCTACTAGGGGCTTTTCTACTCAAGAGCTCAGTCCACAGTGAACTGGAAATGAGAAATGAAATATTTGGCAGTGCCTATATCTGCTACCCTAATCTTTAGAGGAAAATCCAGGTCGAACCACCACTGAGATGTCTTCATCTTCAATAAATGCAAGTTTCTGAACTCTTCTGTTAAAACTCTTTTAACAGCAATAATAAAAGAATGCCAATCTGTTTTTTTTTTCTAAATGTAGTTCTCTAGGTGCTGTGTGCACCCAGGCCACACTAACATGACTCTGAAACAACTCTGTCTTCATCCCTGGTGATCTTGGGGTGGGATGCTGTCTCATGAGTTAAGGTCAAATTGTTAGAAGGAAATGAATGAAAGGCTGTGCAATCTGTCAGACACATTTCTACAAAATTCATCCACTCATCCATTTTCGAATCTGCTTATCTGGCACAGGGTTGTGGGTGGCAGGAGTGAGCAAAGCATAAAGTGGATTACACCTTGGACAGGACGCCAGTCCATTGCAGGGCACACACACACACACACACACACACACACACACACACACACACACACACACACACCACGGGACAGTTCTCCCAGAAGCCCATTAACCTCCCAGCATGTCTTTGTAAGCTCACACAGACAAAGGGAGAGCAAGCAAACTGCGCTCAGACAGGACACCAGAAATTGAACCCAGGGTACCAATGCAGCCAACTGCACTGCCACGGCACTCATGCCACAGTATTACACTCTGCTCTGCTATTCATTGTACCATATGTATAAACATATGTGCTCAAGCAATAATATGTGAAGATACTGGACAACATGGGAGGACAATCAGTATATAAGCATGATGACTTCTATTGCTACAGCAGGTGAAATACAGGCATAAGCAAAATTAGCTAAATATGTTTGGAAAAAAATGAGAATTTGACATTCTTTGTGGTAAAATGTTAATTTACAATATTAGACATTAAGGTTTTCTTTTCCGTTCTGTGCTTTATATTGTCAGTTGTAAGAGGGACAAAGGCTGTCCTAACCAGGTCTAAAGGTCTTTTAAGAATCATTTGCATACACAACGTTGTGCCAGGGTAGAAGTACATAGTGGATGTGGTAAACTGTCACATTGAAAAACGAAACACAAGCTCAGAAAATGAAATGCAGTTAGAAATGCAAATTAGTGCCACTTCAATGAAGACAACACACTTTACCTTTATACTTGAAACATGAAGTATTTTTGTGTGTGTGCTTTATTTTAGATGTGATCTTATTAACACACTACTCAGAAAGCAATTCAAGTGAATTACTTTGCTGGACAGGCTTGGCATAAGGATGAAAGGCTCTGGGCTTGCTAATTAAAACAGCCAGTCTCTTTTAATCAGCTCCGCACAGGTGGTAACTTTGTCATTTCTCAGTTGTGCTCCTAGCAGGGAGTTGTCAAGAACTAACTTTGAAGCCCATATACTTAGCATCTCATTTGTCTCTGCTAAGGAGTCCCATGCTAATTTACAAGGGTACAAAGGAAAAATAAACAGTCATTTGGGTAACAAAGAGCGTGCGCTTCCTGGGGACTCCTCTCACTGACATTAAAGGTAACGGATGAGTGCGACACTGAATCCTCTCCTGACCCCCCTCGCCACTGCAAAAACAATCTCCTTAAAGTCAAGTGACATCTAGTCTAATTGTGTCCAGTTACTTTGGGGACCAAGGAATATTAATGATTAATGGCCTTTGTGTCAGTGAAGTACTAGCTTGTAATACATCATTAGTAGCAAGTAGATCAAAAGCCTGAATTAATGAAGAGAGCTTTGCCTGAATCCATTAAATATGCTTACTGTATTTGCCCAAAATAATTTACATTAGTAATGTAACACAAATGCTTCACTGCTGTAAAAGCATATTTTTTACAACCAATTACAGCTGCTTATAAGCAAAATGAGCCAAATTTAATCCCTTTGTCATGTCAGTAATAAGAGCCTGGTGTTTGTTTTCCTTTATTTAGGTGAAGCTTCCCTTGTGATCAGTTTATTGGTCCCATTAAAGCACTGAAGACCTTAAGTCACAGGAGCACAAAGGAACAGTTACTCTTTGCAATAGCAGTACATTAAGAGGACTGCTATTAAACCAGATAGCTGACTGTAGTTTTATATACATTCAACCTGCTACTTCCAGGCAGAAGCAATTAAAGTTGATGTTGTGTGGACTAATAAATGCCCCATTACAAGACGGATTGTGGCTCATTTATATGAAATTGCATTTAGATATATCATGGAGGTCATGATAGTGACAAATAGTTGTCATTTGTTTTTAATGTCAAGTCATTTTCAGTCATAAGACAAATGATGCCTTCTTAATGATTCATGATAACATCTTTGATTAATATAGCCTCTTATCTGGATTCTAATGTTAATGAAGGCAGTAACAGGCATGTGCAAAAGTGCAGAAATAAAGAAATTTGAGATGTAGACTGCATCTAAACATTTCCAATTCAATTACTTTTGCATTTGTTTTAGATATTGTAATTAGTAATGCAAATTACGGGTGCCTTATATACTAATTAAGAAAAGAAATGCAACACTAATGGATTTAATCAAATATCTTAAACATAAAAAAAATCACACCCAGAAATTGCTTCCATAATTCTGTATTTTTGTACGTATCATTTGTTTTCAATATGAGTTGCGACACACTGGCAAAATAACAATATTACAAAGCAGCAGGTACTGGTCTCCCAAAGTATTAATGCAATCCTGGCAGCATTGACTCCCAGCTCTGACAGGCCTCTGGATAGACTTCAGGAGATGATGAGAGATGTTCCACCGATCCTCTGGTGCAGCTCGAAGAGTCCAGCCCATTGCAGTTGTCTGTGATGACAGCATTAGCGAGTTGGTCCCATAGTGATACAATTTTCAATTCAGAGGTATCTGGGCTCCAAAGCGGTAACTGTAACAGACTCACTGCCTTCTGAGCCCAGTCAGAGACTCCCTGACAGTAGAGGATTCCCATATGCTAAAGGGCTAGGCCTCCTGCCATGGGAAAAGTCTGTATTCCAAGAAGGTGATATCACTTCCTATACCATAATAAGCTCAGCAAGGTGCCAAATGGCAGTTCTTTGTTAATGTTAAGAACAATGTAAGTGAAACAAGTTATCCGCAAACCTATCAACTTACTATTTAAAATTTATCAAATATTTCACTTTATTTACTTTATGTAAAAGGAAGGATTTTTGTTATGTATCAATATATAATGATTATTGTGGTAAATCTTGCGGATTTGCTTTCAGTTCCTGTTTTTTTTTTGCTTGCCTTTCATGCCACTTCTTACAGACATGCTGGTTTTGTAAACCACGTTCCCCTCTGTGGCAAGTCTGCCTCCAGCCTTGGACAGGCGCTCCATTGCCAGACTGGCAGGATGCAGAGATACTCCCTGACAGCCCCCTGAGGCCACACTGTTGAAGATGTTTCTGCTGCTAGTACGTTCTTTGGGGGGGGGGGGGTGGATTCCCTCCCCAATACTAACAGAACCTCCACTGAGACCATATCGTCTTCATCTCCAGTCATCCTTGGGGCACTAAGTGACAGGCTGAAGAAAAAAAGTAGCACTGCCTTAGGGGCAGATTTGCCCCAGAAACAAAATTGATTTACTAAAGACCAGTATGTCAACTTCTTTGTTAAAACAGAACTTTACTTAGCAAGTGTCTCAGTATTCCACAGCTCCTCCAGCACTGGCTTGCTGGTTTATTTCAGCATTGCTTCGCAGAGTACTCCTGGAGCAGTGCAGGATATGATCTGAGAATGCTGGTCACTGCCATTGGGTATCTAACAGAAACAGGGAACATGCAATCAGGTGGAAGTACTGTACAGCATTGCTCTACAGTAACATGTCTGCGGTCTTTATCCTTAATTCATATATTTACATATTGCACTGAAACATGATGCATTATTTTGGATCACCTCTAAATTAGCTTTACAGGCAGAAGGCAACAACAGTAGCAAAACACCCTACACGTGGAGGAGGAATATAAAAAGTGCAATGGTCTAGCAATACACAAAAGAATGCAATTACTACATAAGCTGGTGGGCAGACACAAGTGTTTTTGTTTGTTTTCCATGGACCTGATTGCCACTTAAGCCTGCTGAACACAACAGTTTATTGATTCAAAATGTCAATTAGCAGATGGAAAAACTCCCTCCACCCCTCCACCATCTCTAGGTTCTGTGCAAACCGAGGGCCAAGCTGAAGTAATAAAGAACCTAACGGCATAAAATGAATGTCATGTCACCTCACTGGGACTTTCTTTTCTTTTTTCATTTCAGCTTGTTTTGCATCTAATTCTGATTTCAATTGTGCATCCATTTACTCAGCAGGTACGGAACGTTTCAATAGCTGGAGAAGCAGAAACGGCTGCTGAGGAGAAGGACACTGCTGCCGCTCACCAGTGCTACAGCAGGTACGGTGAAGTAGCGCCTCACACCAGTGAGTATGTATGTAGACCTTTACTGCGGCTTGACCTCCAGAAAGCCTGTAAAAGACAATCGGATTGGGAAAGATCAACAGTTTGTGTCACTCAAAAGCTTCGGGCAACAGAGCCCAGGGCGATACAGAAAAACTGAGCTATTGCTGAGGATTGCAGAAGCACTGTCACACTTTTACAGTAGTATCCATAGATTGTGAAACACGAACATGCTGGTCTGTAACACATACTGTACAACTGGGCTATTTAGCCATCTGATTTATTCTGAGCTGGTTGGCCGTCTGTTTTATGTTCAGTGCTCTTGATCCATAAATAAAGTGTGAGAACCATTTCATGTACAGCGCGTGACAGGTACGCACTGTCACCTTCACTGAGAGGGAGAAAGAAGAGGCTTGTGGCAATGAACGTGTCCAGTTTAAACACAGAGGAAAGGTGTTGAGGGTGATTATCAGAATTAGCAGTTCTTCAATCCCTGTCAGACAGGACCAAAACCTCAAGTGATTTTTTGATTATAATAACTAACCAAAACCTAGCAATAGGAGGAAAACCGTTTGAAGTACTGCAAACATTTTTCCACTGTAAGTTTTCTTCTCTTGGCATTAAGCCATCAAATGTCTGTTTTCATTCATTTGTCACTACATTTTCTAAGAGTGCCTGCTAGGAATACAAAATAAGAGACATAAACATGTCTGCCACTGAAGGACTGTCTGATAACCTACATTCCATTTTTTGTCATAATTTTCTAATAATATTAGGCTTAATTCCATATAAAAAGAATGTAATCTTAGAGTGGGTAGAGAAATATGGAACAAACATTCATTCTGTTACACTGCTGAAGGTTATATGGAGTTGTGCTGTAGGATAAGAGTCTTGATATTCTGCTTGTCTTACCATATCGAGTCAATACAGACGTGTTTGGCCTTCTTACTATTGTGAATTCTGCTTAAGGGCATCATCAGTCAGTTCATAATAAGCAAACAATTAACTCTACATCAGGGATGATGACTATGAGAAAAAATTCAACCACTTAAAGCAGTGTAGTCCAGAGGACTACTGCTCTCTTTTCCACCAGAATTTAGAATCACATCATTGAACCGAATATATAGATAATTTGAACTATTATTACATGAAAGTATGTTAAAGTGACCCAGGAAAACTGCTAGACTGTTGTCCTTCAGGACTGGACAACTGCGTGACTCTGGTTTGAATGGACTCTCGGAAATAACCAGCTCACACACAGCCCAGCTTCGTGGTCATGGCTTTTCAAAACAAATTGTACCCGATGTTGAGGCTTTGTACAAGTTCTATTAAAAAAGAAAGAAGAGTGCTGTTCCAGCTTGGGCAAACATTGCTAGAAGCAGTTACAGATCCATTTTCATAACAAGCATGTCACTAGCTTTACTGGCCCTGAGACCTAAAATCTCAAGCTCACAGTATATGTTTGTGCAAATCTCTCACTATATAAAATGCTGTTCAATTCTGGATCAAATAAAGATAATAACTTGTTATACATGTGTGTTTAAATTGCAAGAAACCACAATAATTAATTCAGTAATGTTATCAATTAAATTCAGTTAAATTCAATCCAGTTCAAGCTTTATTATTCCCTGGGGGAATTTTTTTAGGGCAGAGTCCAACACAACAACAAACCTACAAAGAATACCATGCTCATCAAATATTTCCATATTTTATTTGTTGGGTTCACTGAAATATGAGGGTAATATAGGCTTCTCAGTAATATTTAAAGGGTTCTGGATGTGTGCACCAAACCAAGCCACACTGTGAATACAATTGTGCTTGCGTTCCAGCAAAAACAGCATGATAACATGTTCTATAACCACTAGCAACCAGGGAAGGATGGGCTGAGAGAGCGCCACTAATTTATCAATAATTTCCCAAGATATGACTGACTGAAAAAAGCCCAGAGGTTCTGTTAGTAGTTCAAAGAAGCCACTGGCAGAATCACACACCACAGCATTTCCTGACAATTTCTCATTCTGTGCGCTGATAACATCTAAATCATCTGAACTTCCACTGCAATGGGAATTAGATTCAGGGTAATTGACTGTGCTGACAGTCCAGCGTCCCACGTCCAACAGCAGAGGTCAATTATCTATAAGGTAAAGCCCAGAGGGGAAAAACATTAATGCCATGATAAATCATTAAACTGTTTCTTATGACTGTTGCTTCTTTTCTTCTATGTGATGGGGGCAGCATCATTAAAAAAGCTGCCATAATAAGGCACTTCACGCCCGCGGCCTTACAAAGTTTACCTGCTGTAGCAGAAATACTCTGAATCACATTGTTAGGTTTATTAAAGAAAGAGAACATTCAGAGATTCTCAGGGCATTCAGGAGAATAAGAGAGAGATGTTATCTGATTGATCTTATTATATACAGTATAACACTGTATAACATAGAGTCAATTTCATCTCTTTTGTCTGAGGCAGTAAATTATTCAGGAGTATATTATTAAACCCCTCTGTGATTGTGACTTATGAGGTCTGGAATTAAGGTCTGTTTAGGAATCTGCTGCGTTAATCTTTTTAATAGTCAGTACCCCTGGAACACCATGTGCAGATTTTTGTGTTAAATCACGAGGGTTTCCTTTTAAGAAAAGGTCTGCCCCATCAGGCAAGGCAAAATTCATCTGCATTAAAGCACTACCTTCCAGGTTAAATATCCACACAGCAGCTGTTGATTAGACACTCAAGATGGAGTGAAGCAGGTGGTGAGAAGAGGGGTTTGAAAATACCCATTTGTCCTCTGCCCTCTTGGCTTACAGTGGAAACTGTTAAAACTGCAGGGAGAATCCAGTCTTTGGCACCAGATGCAGAAGTAACAAAACAAGGTACAAGAAACATGGGAGAAGATAAAAATGGCTGTGGTTTATATAATCTTGTGTGAGTCTCTGTCAGAAAAGGCTGGGATATTTGATTTTTTGTTGCAAAAGCCTGCAAAAATCCCAAACCTGTCAGTTTACAGTCAAATCTGAAAAGAGAGTGCCAGTTTGCTTGCTTGGGAACCCAGGTGACTTTTATTAACAGCCTAGGCAGCTTTCTCTACTAATAAACAAAGAAACTGCCACATCACTCATCTGAGGCCAACCTCCTAATGAGGCGTGTGAGGAAACCATCCATGTTTGGGGAGATATCTGGATCTACACTGAACAAATACACCTGGAGTGATGTCACTTGCAAAAAGAAAGAAAAAGGCAAAAAAAGTTTACAGTTCTCCCAAATGCGCTTTGAGTTTACCAGTATTCAACTGGAAATAAGATATTACCCAAAGAACCCCGCATAAAATGACATCTTGTCATACCAGCAGTATGACACTAATTAGTACAGTGTATTAAACAGCAACAGCATCACTGACATCACCATTCACACTGTAAAAATGACTTTTCTGTATTCTCCGTAAGGAAGCGGGTTTCTCACGACTTAAAGAGCACCTCCTGTTGCATCTGCACTTCAGATATTACACTGAGAGAAACATTTTTTAAGTTACTGTGTGTCCATAGCAGACCTGTTTGTATCTGTTTCAAAGTGAAGACCCATTACTGAAACTCAGTACACAGACAACCAATTATCCCTTTTCCCATTGTCTGCCTTTTACTGACATTCCAGGACTCAAAACCAATATGGATCTACCTTCTGGAACATTAGCGCTCTATGGGACTGTGTCTTTTAGAAACGACACAAGGAAAAGTGCACGTAATAAAAATCAACCATTCAATTTTAATTTAAAATGTATCATATGACTTCCCCTCTAACAAATAATGTTTAAGTGTTAGGTCATGGGATCTAGGTTTTTGGTATCTCTAAAACAATTGTACTCATAGATTTTTCTTTGTCATTTACATTTCAACCACTGAGTCCTATTTATTCATTTATAGAAAACTATGCCCAAAAACCAATGCTAATCTAATCGTGGTCAAAGCAATTAAATAGCTGCACTAGCCATTTCATTTTTTGATAAATGCTAATCAAGATATCTTAAGTATAATTAGTTTGGATGAAACAGGATGTATTACAGTATGGATCAATTCATCCATATCATTTCTATTTCTAATAGAATAATTATCCATTACTTTATCATATATTTCCAATAATATATGATCCAATATCATGTCACAGGGAGCCAGAGCCAATCCTGGAAAACAACAGGCACTAGGCAGGATGCTGCCTGGATGTGACAGGGCACATACAGACACACACACTCACAGCAGATCCAGTTCTTCCCAGAAGCCGATAAACCCATCAGTATGGATTTGGACTGTGGGAGATAACCAGAGCAACAGAGGTGACCCACCCGAACACAGGGAGAACATGCAAACTCCACCCAGGATCCCAGCACTGTAAGACAGCAAAGCTAACCGCAAACACATGCCAAGTCACTTAATAATAAAACCAATGTTTTTCGTGTAATAAGAACTATTTGGTTTTTATCCTTTTTATATTTTATCTTTTTATTGCATTATAAACAGTAATGCAACATAAAATTAACAGTTTACGTTTATAATCCTTATAAATGAAATATTATTTCTGCTCTCTGGCTGAAGTAAATATATGAAAGAAAATATAAGGAAAATATGTATTTGTTCTAATACTGATTTAATTGGGCTTCCACCTGTGTTTTGAAAACAATTATTAAATCTAGGCAATTATAAAATTTGTAACTTGGCTTTTTCATTTAATACACAACACTAGGATTACAGCTGCGTTTTACTGTTTCAAAATGTTTTCCTTTTATTATGTGAAGTCATGCAAATTTAATGGCTCCTTATTGTAAGCTGAAATATCATACTGACTGCACAAACCGAGGGTTTGTATTTATGAGCGCCGTGCTACACCCAGCTAAATATTTAATTGCTGAATATCCTGGATACAGTCAGATGTTTTTCTTTGATTATTTGAAATGCTTCCTAAAATAGTTTTCTTATTTCAGGCATTTCAACTTGATGAGACAAAGTGTAGTTACAACCTAGAGTGAGGAGAGTTGTTATATCAGGAAAGATCACATCTGTGATAAATTGAGACAAACGTCCATTGCACAGATTTTATTTTCCCACAGCTGTGTTCATATGATTTTATTCAAACAAATGAAATTAAAGAAAATTTTGAGACTTTTGTGATACTGATTCAGCAGTTCGTCTGTAGGTTTCAGAGTTTACTCCAGAGGAAAATAGTTTGCAGCTGAGGATTCCAAACCACTGCCTTGAGAACTGTACCCTAGTGTCATCTTTGCTCTTGTCTGGGGTTCCCCGTGAAACCAATAATCGGTCCTCATACACAGAAATACTGTACAGCGCCCTCCAAATCTCATCATGTCCACATCATGAACACACTGAGATGCCTCGCTGGGGTTTCCACCTGCAATCAGTTCCATCCCAATTACTCAAACCAAACTGCTTGTTCTTTTTCTAGTTCCCGATTCCCGAAGCTCTGGGAGCAGACAAGACACCTACATTGATTCCTATTCAGAAGTTATGTTCATTGACTCATCCGTCGTCCACCTCCGTCAGCTTCGCTCACAACACTAAGCATCACACCGCAAACTCTCCCCTCAGACATCTTCACCTGGAAATGTTACCAAGCCTTCCATCAGACCTTCCACATCTCCTTTTCCTCATTCCATCTACTGACCTCATCTCACCGATCTTCTAACGCACATCCTTCTTGCGCAGACCTTATCCATCAAAGTGAACCCATCCAGCCTCCATTTCTTCCTTAAAATATGTCAAAGAAATCCCTGCTCTGTCCTTTCTTCCTCCTGAACACGTGCATTTTGAGCAGCTACAGTGCCATTCTTCTCGTTTTTAACACACTCCTCACAGCTCAGTTTCTCCTGGACTTTTTTGGGCTCCTCTGTTGCTGAGATTTTACAGCTTCACTCTTTCCCATTAACCACCTTCTCCATCTAGCCTCCTCATACTTTTTGAAACACTCCAATAAAGATCCCTGTCCTCTTATAAAAGAAGTATGCATTCAGTCTTTATATTAGACTTAGCAATCAGTCCTCTCTGTTCCTACTAAATGTCACAATTTGTCTAACCCTCATTGTCCAACCCTAACACACAAATTACTCACCACAGGCCTCAACCTTATTGAGTGTTACTGAGGCCTCGGGTTGTCCTTTCCTCAGTCAGGTGTTAATCTTAATTAAGGGTGGGCCGAACTACGGAATAATAACTTCGGAAGCCCTAGAGAGAGATGCCTGGAATGCCACCATCTCAGTAGTTGCTCTGCTGATGGCTGCTGTGCATATGAATCCACTCAGCTTTCACATCAGATCAGATGAATTTCAATTTGCTGCCTGCCTGCAGGTAATTCGCACACTTAGTGTCGTACCCAATGCAGAATCTCAGTCTATGTCAGTTACTGTGCCTAACAGGAAAGGTAATATACTGGTGTACACTGAGGGAAAAACACACATACAGTAAGAGTGTGCATCTTGTGCATGGGAAGAACACTTTCAGTATTTGATGTTTCCTCTATCCTAAATAATAAAATATCCTATAACTGTATGCTACAGAATTTACTATATCAGAAGGAAAAAGGGCTCATACTTTCTAACGAGTCTGAATTTCTTCATATTTATTTGTATTCTTAAACAATACAAAAACAGACTCTTGGCGAGATCTTAAGAATATTCTAAAGACAAACAATTGTTGACATGAAGTGCCGTTTGGATTGTAGTCTTTTGGATTGGAGCTGCGATTCTATTAATCTTAATTTAAATATATATACAGTAATTTAAATAGGAAGATATCCTTTAAAAATAATAGAAAAAAACAAAATTATTTCAAGGTCTTTTGAAATTATAGCTTTGCATAAAATATGTAGAATGTCAGTTATGGGCTTAAATGTTGAAACTAAGGAATTCACTAGAAAGACTTCATTTGTGTATGATCTGGGATGCAACATAGTGAAGGGCATCAGTGCCCCAGTAAGAGATCAAAAAAGAGAAAATAGCACAGCTCCTGGTCTAAAAGGAATCACGCTTGGTTGATGGAAAGCAGGCTTTTTAAAATCCTGAAAGACTGGGGACTCAGAAATGAGACAGATGATCTCGGAATCAAAAGTTTCCTCGATTTGAACTTCCTTGAATCTGGGATTGAAAACAGAAACAAGATGTGGGGATGAGTGGTGGTCTGGAACAAAATACCCAGCACTGTTGCTAAATCCTGTTTCCCTTGGAACCTTCAATTAACAGCTGAAGGTGATCCTGTGATCAATAAGCTCTTAACATACAAGCAAACAAGATGTGTTAAATTTCCTCCTCTCATTTTTAATCTTTCTAATATTCTTGTGTTTTAATTCTGTATGTTTCATGTTGCCTAACAGAACACTGCACCTTTCTGTGGTGTTGAAAAAGTAATTTTCCTAAAATGTTAGACATCCGTTTCTTGATAATTTCCTTAAGTGCTTTTCCTAAACCTTCCAACAGTGCTGAAATATAAAATGGTAACAGAGAAAACATCAAGAATGCAGAATCAGGACTTGCTGGTATATTGTAGTGGTATAATTATGCAGTCTACCGAATTGTAAAGACTTTTGTAGATTACCTTCTGTTATATTCTTGACAGATTTAAAAATATAATGTCATCTGGTTTGTTATTTACTTGTTTTTCGAATGTCATTTTATTTTTCTTTCCTGTCATGTAAACTCCTGTAAAATTCATTTCCTTTATGACGTTTCCTATTACAAATTAACATTTAGATAGTGTATTTCTGTTTCATAAAAGCTTAACAGCAGTTTTATTGTTATATCTTTTCTTATATACAGTATGCATAAAGCGTCTGCACCGTGGATCTGTGCTCATGTCTTCTGTCTGTTGTTCATAGCAGGCAGGGCTGCAGCACTAGGCCAAGGAAGAGCTTCAGACCAAACATTTGTGGCCTTTTAGCAAAGGAGTCTCCTGTCTCCCTGCATCTTGGACCAGCTGGCAGAGCACACCAGAAGCTTTCTTCTGCAGCACGTCACGATCCTCCTGCCCTGGCCAGCTCTAGTTTAGGCCAGTCTGTTGTCTTCTGCACTTGTCAAAGCCAAAGAAAAAAAGATGAACATAGTGCAGAAACTTCTTGATCACTATACTACCACCTCACTAACCTGTCTTTGTGATCCATTTCATGATACGTTTTGAGAATGAATGAATGTGTTGCTATACTGTATATTCATGTTTTGGAATGATGATGCATAGGTTGTCATGTTGCTTTATTTGCGATCTAATTAATATCTCATATGTAGTAGTATTGAAGTAGTACTGAAAATAAATCATCCTTTTCATGAGTATTCACCTCAGGTTTTATTCCTTCTAATAAAAAAATATTTTTTGTAAAAGGCCAGTGTTGTATTCCTTTTATTTTTTTGGAAAGCATTTCCTTTCCAAAAAATCTCTGTAAAAACAAATTAAAAAAGCAAAAGCCTTCTTTGTCCTTGTATTTCGGTTTTAGAAAGTTCAGGAGAAGTTTTCTCATTATTTATTTTAAAAAATAATTCCTGTAAACATATTTCACCTAGTCTTTATTTGGCAGTGAGTGAGGTCTGGTATATATATTTATAAAACAGCAACCTAATGTTGAATTGTTGACATGCTGTGAAGTATTGGCATAGTAATCCTTTATGAAAAGGGTTCCGGGGTGTTTTAAGTGAAAAGCAGAGTTATTTAGGCCCATCAGTTGAGCAAGATTAAACAGGCCCGGTGTGTTTACTGCACACATGTAATCTGAATGCTAATAAAGGGGCTCTTCCACAATGAGGGAGTAAAACTCTGAAATTCATTAGGCAGTCAACCCCACTGTGTTAGTGTTCCAGCACAGATGTTGAAATGTTTTTATAGCAGTAGGCTGTTCACTCACTGTCACACTATTCAAAATAAATTATCCTGTACAGCAGAAACACAACGCAATGCTTTTATTCAAATTATGTAAAACAGGGCTGATAGCTATGAATGGTGATTTCAGACTTCTTATGGTATCAAGCATTAATAAAGGCTTTGGTGTTCTCTTAAGGGCTGCTTAACGTTTCAGCTTTAATGGTGGGATTTAAACAAAGCACAAATGTTTTGAATTTCTACTTCAAGGTTATTATTAATCTGTGCCAGTTTAGAAAGTTACAGTTTTCCCCTCATTAAAAATGTAGTTTCTGTATTTCATTTCACTTTTTCAAGTATGAGGCATTTAGAGCACCAGTTACAACTCATCTCGCTCTTCAAGAGATTACAATTTTTTTTTCCATGGTGTCTTTGATCTAAATGTATTTACTAATTAAAAATGGCAAAATATTATTAAAATCACGTTATTTAATAATAGGAATATTATTAAAAATGCCAACATCACATTTTAATAGACCCTTTTATTTAACATATATCTTTATTCATTTTAATGCAACTAAAAATAGTGATCTGACATACATCAAAGACATTTTTAAACTACTGTATAATAATTAAGAATTGTACTATGTTCCTGTTCTCCAGAGGCAGATAATTGTGAGAATTTATATTTTATTAACTTCTTCACATCAAAGTACGAAATCTCAATGGCAATAGGAATTTGAAGAATCAAGTAAATGTTATTGTTAAAGGCTCAAGTACTGTAAGTAGCATGAGAATTAAGAGGAAAGTTTGTGATCTACAATAAGCAGAATAGTAGCAATCTAAAGCAGTACACCACCATCCTATAAAACATGGGCAGTTACGTCAAAGTGATATAGAAAGTGAAAATATTTCTCACGTTTGAGTTCTGTTGGCCTCTTGCAGTTGACTCACATGCTGTACACTGATTCAATATACAGTATATATTCTAAAAATGTGAAATCTACTATTCTATTCCCATCCTTTCACTTACAATAGATCATCTAGACTTTTGGTTACCTAGGAATTTGGAACGACAAACTTCCAGTGATTATATACTAAGCAGCAATTCAATTAATGAGATCCTGGCTTTATTTTATCTATGGATTGAAGATATAAACTGCAATGGTCTTAATTAAAGTTTTTTAATTTTTCCAGGAAACACCTCCAGAGCTGCGTGGACTTGCCTATTCTATTTCATCTTGGATATTTATGACATACTTTTCTATTTTTTAGGCCAGGGCCAAATAATCTCATCCATTTTCATTCATGTGCTGGACAAAACTAAAGTATTTCTCTACTGTTATTGCATGTGCCTTTTAGCACTATTTGTAGTTCTGTTTAACCACAGATACATGTTTTCTTCAGAAAATAATCATACTGTAGCTACATGAATGGAGTAGCTACAGTAGATTACAAAAATGTACCATGTGGCCATGTGCAGCTCTAGAATATTGAGCATTTAGATTTCTCTAACGTGCTTGTTATCGAAAGTGAATTGCACATCAGCCCTTGAAGAACGTGTTCTGTAGAAGATGTGAAGGCAATACAGGACCCTGCTGTAAACCAAAGACAGGAGCTTTCCCTGTCAAAACAAAATCTTGTCTTCATGGCTGCTGCTGGTGGCGTAGACTAAATGCACCCTTGAGAAGTGGTTTTGTTAATACACCTTAGCAAATGAGAGAAGACAGAGCACTACTGGATTCAGTTCAAACTAATCTAGAGAAATAAAGTGATTTGGGTGAGCAGTTGCTTTCCTGAAAACACACTGGTTTTAAACTCTCTAACTTGGTGACCCACATCTAATTATGTGTGTCACTATTGAAAGTGGCAAACATTCTCATCGCTGGAAGAGGCACCTGGGCACTCAGGTTGTAAAGATTACTGGCAGTAACATTGAGAGTCCATCCCAGTGATACTGAAGACCTTGCAACACACATGTACCTTTTTCTATGACACGACATCAGGCCCATACATTTCCATGAGCTGGCAGTGAGATTCAGCTGATGATACACTGTTTGTGCACAGAAATCTAATCAAGCTGTACGGCTGAGTTCTTGACCACTTTTGGACAAGGTCAGCCTACTTGAATGGATACTTGGCATCACCATGGTCACATGATGCACTCCTGGGGCTCCTCACAAAGCAGGTGTTACAGTGTTCTTGTAATTCCAACAGGCCTTGCTTAATTCTTTTGATTATTCTTGTTACTTGATTATTGAAACTATTTTTATTCTTATTTCTGTATTTACTGGAACAGCCTTGTTTTATGCAAACAAACTGTAAACTACACAACATATGTTATAACTAAGATAAACTACAGTACATACTGTACAGAAGCAAAAAGTAAGTTATAATAACCTCCTAGACAGAACTATGTAATCTCAACATCTACTGACTATGATTTTGTTGATATTTGTCCTGTTTTGATACGATAACTAAGATCATGGCTGACACCTAAGTAGACCTAACAGTGAAGATAAGATACAATAAATGTATTTATCACAACCACACAATGAACAGTATCAGTTTTCTGTATTGCCTGCTGTTACGTCCCTCTGTGTGGTTTATGTGTGTTTGTTGTTATGTTCCACAATGCTGACCTTGATTGTTCTCCCTCCCCCATTGGCCCACAATTACACCACTGTTCCATATGACATCATCATCAATCAGCCTCTCAGCCAATCAGAGTGCATCTTATTCAGTATATAACATGGAGGTTTTCAGGAAGGAGAGGCCTTTTGTTTGATTGTGGTCCTGCTTGGCTTTGGTTATTGCTTCGCTTCTGATTTTGGTTTGTTGGTTTGTTGGTTTGTTGGTTTGTTGGTTTGTTGGTTTGTTGGTTTGTTGGTTTGTTGGTTTGTTGGTTTGTTGGTTTGTTGGTTTGTTGGTTTTCTCATAGCTTTGGCTTTTGTTGGTTTCTGTTCGTTTCTTTGTTCTTTTGTTTGTGTGTTTATTCATGTTTTGCCATTACCTTGCTCTAACGTGTTATATGTTCAACCTTTGTGTTCTTTTGTACCCTGTTTCTGTTAATTACTCTCATTTTCCCTTATTTGTATTCCTAGTTCACTTGTGTTTTTGTGTGAACTTTTGTGTATAAGGTTAGTTTAGGTTGTTGGGTAGATTCTACACACTTAGTTGATTTTGTATTAGTAACACTAGTTTAGTACGGGTGAGTGCCATTTGTCTTGTATGGTTTTGGGCAGTCAGTGGAGGTTAGCTAGGGTGTTGAAGACTCCCAAGACTGTGTGTTTCTGGTTTTCTTTTGTAATCAGGTTAGCTTTCCCTCACTTTCCTAGACGGCTCCATTTTGTTTGTTATTTTATTTTCTTTGGCACCACTCTAGTTCCCTTACCCTGTGTGTTATAGTGTCTTACCAGTCACTTATTCACCTTAAAATAATCACTTTTGCACCAACCCTTGTTATCATGCTTCCTAGTCCCTCACCAGAACCCACCTGCTTCCAGACATTATCCTAAATGTTACACCCCTTTACCCCTAGACACTTGGGGTCGTAACACCTGCTCTTTTACAAAACTATTGATGATAAGCAATTTGAAAGATTTGATCTGTCACTCATAATCTAGTGATAACTGATAAAATTAAAAGGAAAAATAATTATATTATCCAATTTTCCCTGGCATTAATTATTTTTAGTTCTGATTCTGTTTCAAACTCTCTAAATCATATGTTCTCCTATAATTTCAAAATACTGGATACAAATAATCAAAGGAGAGAGTGATTGTTTTTGCCATTTTTATAATAAGTTAAAATTTAAAAGAAGTAAGTGATACATAATAAATGTGGCTTACTGGTGTGCACAGTGTTTCGTAGTCAATTAGTAAATGTACTGAATTGCCACACGGCAATAAAATGAAAACAGCCTGTATATTTAACACCACAACATACTTCAAATTCATGTCCTTAAATTTTGTATCACAAGGTCCTCTGCTCACAATAGAGAATCTGAAAAAATAGGGTAAGTCTCTCTTGGGTTTAAGGACATCCCAAGGATCTGGATATCAATGCTGTCATCCTGGAATGGATTGTGTGAGGTCTTTTCTGCACGAGTACCAAGGTACAGGTCAGCACTGGAGCCGCCACATTTCATTAAGGAATAAAGATATATACCTTTTTTTATTTTAAACCAAGCAGAGGTTTATTTCTCCCATATACTGTTATTCAAGAAAACAACTCAAATTTAATTACATCAACAATGAAATTGACATTTATTCCAGGAGGACTGGCTGTTTCTTGTTGTAACCTAAAACAGGACAATGCATTTTTTTCAGCAAGGTTAGGGCAGTAGTATCTGTATCTGTCAATGCCGTTAGTGTCGGAAATAAGTGTTAATTGCCAGGACTCTGTCACGATCGTAAGCCCCTCCTCTTAAGGACGCTCCTGCCCTTTCTTGTTTATCTTTTGATTTCCTACACCTGACACACCCCCCCGAGCACCAGTGTAACTTGGACACGCCCCCCTGTACTTCTTCCAGCCCCGATCCTAGTCCTTTTCCCCGTGTTTGTCTCACTCCCCTCCGGATTCTGCCGTCTGCATAGAGTCCTGAAAAACGCTTCGTGACAGACTCGTACTCATTAGATCCCGTTCGGTTACCCGTTATGTATACTGTGACAAAACAGTTTATAATTTGCACTAGATAATTGGAATGTACAGTAGCTGTTTTCAACCTGTAATATAAGATGTGAATGCAATACATTATCTGAAGGAAAATGTTGATGTTGTGAGCACATTAAGAACATCTGCAACGTCAGTCTGGTCTCGTCTGCAGCCGGGTTCAGGTCATTGTGTATTCTGTAGGTGTGGAAGTATTGCCTTGTTTCTTTGTAAAGAGGATGACTAAGCTCAGGAATTATCAGAAGGTGTCTGAATTGAAATACAAGGCTTTACTTCTAGTGCAAGCTATTTATCCCTACAAAATAACAAAAATGAAAAAATGAACTGTGCTTAAAAGTGCTTTTGGGTAACACTTTGGGTTGCAAATTTTTTTGTTGTAAATTCTTTATAACCTTTGACATTAAAAAAAACATTACTAGAGTGTCCACGGATATGCCTATATTTGTCATGTATATTTATGTGCTAATACCTTACTTGTTCTCTATGAAGCTTCATTTCCAAACTCTGAAATGTGACCTTCTAATGTATGATTTTAAATAACAGAGGTATTCCCTTATTTTATGGTGTCCAGGAACAATGATGTGTCAAAAGGTTGGTAAACCCATACTGGTAAAAGTCGTTGTTGTAATTTTAAGTGCCACAGCAGAAACAAACTGAAAAGCCAATTCAAATTCACAGTGTTTTCATAGATGCTGAATGAGCTTTTGATCAGACCTGCTTTCTTTTGCAGCTCAAAGCTACATTGCATTTTATCACTACATTATTATAAAAGTCTTCAGATTCAGAAGAAAGAAAATAGCATAGCTCAGAGAATGAACATTTAGTTGCACCCATTTTTATCTGAGAAACCATCATACCTTTTGATGAACAGTATGGCTAAATTTAGAAAGGTTCTGCAGCAACATATTACAGTATATGCTACTTTTTTATGCTACTCATTTAGTTAGTCATTCAATATACTCTATTATAATGACAGAATAATCCATCCTGCATCTAGGGGCCATATTTATATACAGTATCTACATGTGAAGTGTGAAAGGATTTGAACTTAAGTTTAAAATGGGATTCACATGAATGACTGAAATGCTGTGCACACCTGCTGTCTGCAACCTGGCTTGAGTGAAATGCATGGTTCGTGTTAATTGCCATTCTTTTTTAATCCATACCACAGTTTGTAATACCAGGGCGTGAAACTGACAGATTGGACAGATCAGGATTTTATTTTGCAGACTTGACTTGGGAGTCTGTTGCTTACAATTGGACTCACTGAAATCTGGCTTTTCTGCTTAAGGGCAAGGTTATAAACTGTTACAGTCCATTAGGAATACACACTGACCCCACTTCATCTATGTGGCAGCCCTTGGGGCCAGATCTACAGAGATTTAGCTCCAGCAAAAACATAATTTATTTTCACACTTCAGTATAACTTTCCTCTTCCATTGTGTTAGTGAGAAGTGCTAAGAGATCATGCTGCAAGTATCTCTTAACAAACGTCTGTTTGTCTGTTCTCACGTAAATGTAAAAAAACTAAAAATGGACACAATCATACAGTATATAAACATACATGAAAAGGAAACAGATTGGCCATTCTGGAAAAATGAGTGAAAGCTAGCTGCAGCTGAAAGCTGCATGTCCTTTAAAAAGGACTGCCGATTTTCCAGCAAGGGTAAACTCTGGAGACTTCTGTTTTTTCACAGGCCTTTGCTGAGTGGTACTGGAGTTTGCATCCTTAGTTTTTCCCCAGATATCTGATTAGCTCTCTCAGCAATGTAACTTTTTATTTCCCAATGTGTCAGAATTGAATGTATGAAAAAAGTGAAATGTTTTCCATGGTAGTAGGGGCACCAGCAGAGACAGGCAATTTATTCCATAGAGCTTGGCTCAAAAAAGTAATAATTTCCAAAGTTGTGGGAAAATTGAACTAAATTAATTCAACAAGAGAACAAGTGGCTCAATTGATTGGTAATGCATTCCTGCCTAGTTTAGTTTCAGCTCAAATTGTCTCAATGACATTGTGAAATGACATGGAATTAAAAATTCTTTGACATTAGAAGCTAATTGTCTAGTAAGTTTTCAAAAAGCTAAGAGACTTAAAGATTTGTCCCAGCTGAACAGAAAATTGCTGCTTCTGCAATCAGCAACTGAAGCTCTTAAGACTTTGTGATTAAGACCTTTTGTATCTGAACTGCCAAAGTGGTTTATTTTCAAGAATGCAGAATTTTAATGGAGATTTTTTTCTGCTTACACTCCACTTCCTAAAAGACCTATATCAAATATCAGAGATTTCGGCGTACTTTAGCACAGCAGAAACTTATTGAATCCATATCAAATTCAGTATAGTTACTGTACATAGCATGTCTATTGGAAACAAATGAGAAGGAGTAGAGATTCTCTTCATCTCACTCATGAAGTTCTTCCTGTGTTCATATCTCCTGGTCCGCTTGTGCTCCAGCAAAAATGAAATTACACAGTTTTAAAGAATTGGTATACATGTGAGTGGCAATCTGATATTACTCTTAGCCCTGGTGCCTCATGGTTTGTGGTTCCTGGGCTCGATTCTGGCCTGCGATGTCTTCTGTGTGGAATCTGTGTGTGCAGCCTGTGGCTGGATGTGGTACACTTGTGTCTTGACTAGAGCCTCAAACAGCCATTACCCGCCTTGTATTACACTAGGTGGCTATTGAAAATGGATGGCTGGTCTGCAAAATCTTGTTATAGATAGTGGAAATGAGACAATGATGTTGAGTGTTTCAATTAATTTTGTTGTTGTTTTGTTATGTTTTTTTGGGAAAACACAATAGATACACAATAGATAATGGTTACATTTTGGAACCAGGTTTCTTTTTCTTTTTCTAATACTCTGAATAGGTATGCCCTCAGTATCATTGTATACTTTTGTTAGAAGATGGGTTTGATCTCTTGCTGTGGCAGAAACTGTCAGATCTGACTGTAGCTAAAATGATGCTGGATGTGCACTGTGAGCCACCATATTCTCTTCCTCGACATCACCTGGTCCTGTCCTGTCTTGATATCATGTATGATTCATGGTCCCTAGAATACCAGAGACCTAAAATACTGTTGCTGAAGCATCAAAGCCTTATTGAATGGGGCTTGCATTTCAGTTTTCTCATTTTAGGTTGTAGATCTTTTGACTGGCAGCTAGGAGATGGGTACGGCCAATGGGAACATCATTTGTGGTTTACAATGCTTTGTCTTAATGATTGTTCTGCATTTCAGAATGTACATGTAATACAGATTAGCAAACAGTACAGTACATGCAGCAAAATGGAAAGCCATTTCCTTTGCCTCAGATTCTACCACACGCATTTCTTTTCTTATTAAGTCACCAATTGGAATTCTTCCTTGCATATTTAAAAAGCGGAAGCTTTTAGATTATGCAAATAAAATAATAAAATCACTCTGTGTACGTCATTGTTCTGTCACACACATTTAACAAAACTCCTAAATCTGCTAAAAGCGGAGACATGCTCAGTATCCCTTGTGTATAATCAGGCCCTCAGCGCATAAAAACAAGGAAAAACTGTCACTCAGACAGATCTGATAAGCAATGAAATTACAGCAGTCGTCAGCTCCAGCCTAGCAAGATTAGAAAGGGTGAGACACAAAAAGTCTTTTTTCCATAATGAGTTTTTGCAGTGTTTAAATAAATATATATTCCTTTAGAGTTTGAAAAAATGAAGTGTTATAGTAATCAGTGGACACGGCTCACACAGGTTAGAATACAGCAGTAAAGAATTTTGTCTACGAAGCCCTGAAAAAACTGAACGTTGATGTCACGCCCAGTACACCTAGGGGGCGCTCTACTTCTGTCCTGTTCCTAGTTCCCTGTGGTTATTCATGTCTTTCTGGGTGTGTCTTGTTGTGTAGCCTATTTACTTCCTGCTTCTGCTCTGCTCCTTGCTCAGCATTGAGGTTCAGATGTCCTGAGACCCGCCTAGCACCAGGTCGCTCCTGTCCATGACCTGAGGGCATAGGTATCTATACGGCATTCCCTGAAGAGCTGAGCCCGGGCTTACCCCCGTCTCGCCGCTACGCATAGGGTCTTTATCGCTCTCCTGCCATTCCACGGTTCGTCCTCTCCGACATCCGAGACAAACATAGGAAGCAAAAAAATCCATGGTCACAGATATTCCAGCGCAGAAAGAATGCTTTCACTCCGCAGCGGCTTATGATTCTCCTTCACTACATAGAAAAACATTCTTAATTTACCCAGGGGAGTGTATTTTTTAATTAGTTCAGTTAGCAAAACCGTTTTCGAGATAATTGGATGGGATGGCTGTGTACTCCCTTGTGCTTCGCCATTATCAGTTCAGCACACAAGGCTGCGAGCAGGGCTGTGCTTACCTTCTTCCTGCTATCTGGAATCTCCATTTAGCAAACCCTGGCACAGCTCTTCATAAAACTATCTGCTTGTAGTACAGAGCATCGCCTGGCTCCATGGCTGCCTGCAAGCTAAGGATTGTATTATGTATTCCAAGATGCCACCTCTCGATTCATGTTCTACTAAGAACTGCCGCTAAGTCTACACGTGTAAGGATTAAAGGTGGGTCTGTTGTGGCTCAGACATCAAAAACCAAGAGAAATGCTTGACTGGAAGAAATTGCAAATGCACAGCCTTTTATTAGGCTACAAAAGCTTCTCATTACTATTCCTGTATGGTGCATTCTATACAGCCTTTCAGGCAGCAAAAGATGTTCATCAGAGGTGATAAAAACACCCAGAGGAGTACAAGTACTCTAATCCAGTAACCGAGAATTTATTGACCCATCCAAAGTACTCTGGTTACGCAAAGGTTATATGCACCATTCCTCTACACATTTTTGGTTACAGGTGATAGATCTTGTCTCTCCAATTGTATTTGTCTTTTTACACTTAACCATACTGCAGTGTTATGCAAGAATGGTTTTCTTTTGCTATTGAGATGGATGTGTCAATGTAATTAAGAGATAATGACAAGAGTAATGCAATATGCCCCTTTAATGTTTTCTTTTTCCCATTGTTTTTCACTTGACTGTAAACCGGCCTTAAATACCACAGGCGTTTGGCTATTGGAAAGGATAGAAAAATAGTATATTAAGCTGAAAGAAATACATTAGAATTTCCAAAAGTGAAAGAAAAGAATATTGCAGCAGAGGCAAAAACCTATGCAGAGCATTTGTTCACTAAAACAACTGTAAAAAGTTATGTAAATAGTTTACAAGATAAGAGAGAATTAATAATAGAAGATGAAAAAGAAATAGTAAACATGCTAAATTAATATTTCATCCAAGTTTTTACTATAGAAGACATCAATGACACAGTCTGTGCTGCAGAAGAAGCTCCATTAGCATTGGGTTATTTTAGCAAAACTGACACTGTGGTCCTACAGGGTCTAAGGGGGCTTTAAACTAATAAATCACCCAGGCTTGTTGGCATTTTCCCAGTTGTACTAAGGAAATGAGGGATGTTATTCATAGATTCTTAACTAGGATATTCCAGCTCTCACTTAAGATGGGAGCTGTACCCATAGATGGGGGAATTGCAAATGTAACACCAATTCATAAAAACTGGGACAAGTCTGAGCCAGGAAACCATCGTCCAGTCTTTTTTCTGACAAAGCTATGGAAATCATTGTTAGAGCTAAACTAGAAAAATTAATACAAAACAATGGTATTTTAAAAGAAAACCAACATGGATTTAGAAAGGTAAGCTCTTATTTAACTTACTTACTAGACTTGCAAAGCTATTCACACAAGAAGAAGAAACAAAAATGTTATAAACAATATTACTTGGGTGATTCTGAGCAGCAGGAATCTGAACACCAAAGAGGTGTGAGTTTTGTTGGGTTTTACTGAGATTCTTCTGTGTTCTCATCACGATAATGTGGGGAAGCAATACAAAGGATATTATAGCCTTAGAAGAATTTCAAAGAATAGCAATTAGAATAATCCCCAGGCTCAATGACGTGTCGCCAGAAGACATGAAGGTCAAAGGAACTAATTCTCTTCAGTCTGGAACAAAGAAAAGTGGGAGCAGATTTTATACAAGTAAATAACATTCTAAAGGATCAGATCAGCACAGGCATAGGATCAGCAGCACAACAAGGGCATGGGGTCACAAAAGGGAACTATAAGGGAATATGTTTAGGATGGAATAGGAAGCATTTCTTTTCACAAAGAGTTGTGGGAGTAGAACCTACCCAGACTCGCAGGGAAACCCAAACTCAGATTCTTCGAGAAACAGATGGATGATTCTTTTTAGATTCACTAAACTAATGTAGGAGCTGAATGACTTTAATGACCTCTCATCTGTTGCATTTCTCATGTTCTTGTGTGGGTCCTATATTCTTTCCTATTGCTAAAATAATGGCAGCTAGTAAATCAAGCTTCAGAGGACGTTCGCTGTAGATGATTGAGGAACAAATCGGTAGAAGGTGGGTGAGTGAGGTTAAAAAATATCTACAATAGAAGAAGTGCAGAGTGGAAGCTTATCAATGCTACACCTGCTACTACTTGACCTTGTCAAACACTAAGGTAGGACAAGTAATTATATTCTACAAAGAAAATATTCACACAGAATATTGGGAACATGAGACATTAATGCATGAAGTGAAATCATTTCAGACACACACTGAGATGTGTATCTGAATAGATCTGCATAAGCATAGAAATGATTGAAACAATATCAAAATTCATTAGCATCGATTTAGTCTTTGAACATACACTGTGTTTATGAGTATAAAATTAGATCTCAATACAACACATGAATCACAGGATAAATATTAAGCTTGCTTTTTTATGTAAAATAATGTCATCTGTGCAACAGTACTTTGATGTTGCAGTCATAAAGCGCCCACTGTAATAAATGTGGATGCATCTGAAACATTGGCAGGCTGCAGGATTTTGGCATTTAATTTCAATATCTCTTGAGCTCTGTGTTTTCTTTGTAACTGGCAAAGACCTGTATTTGTCAGCAGGATTATCTGAGCAAGGCTGTGAAACATTGCAATGCAATGCCAGAATTATTTTGTAGATGCTGTTACTTTTTTAAGTTCATATTCATGTGAAACATTTTAATTAATCCAGAAAATAGCTTTTTAAGCTACTGTTCCCGTCTCCAAGTTAGGCAAGCTGTCCAAACTGTTCAAATGAAGCACAATATCCCAGCGAGATGACAATCCAAATAAGGAATTTAAAGTCTAATGAGGAATTTAGTCAGTTTACATAACATCACAACAGCTGAATTACTGCTGCCCTCTCAAAGTGAAAACTGGAACGAGCTAAAATCAAAACAAGAAGTGCAGCTTCATTCCTATTCACCCTTGGTCATGCCAAAGGCACTTCATTTACCTATTACCTTCCTAGGTCATCTTTTCACCAGTGCAGATTCCAGACTCCAGAGACATACCAATTTTACAATGAAAGCAGAGTGTCTTTACATTTGATCAAAACAAACATTCAGAATTTTTGCAAAATACTTGAGTGATTAATTACTAACATTCTCCATAAGTTCATTTAATGTACGGTAGTACTCTGTGATGTCTTGGCTTATTGATTTTAAATCAATTTGTATTAAGATTGTACAGGATTCATAGATCCTACAGAATCTTGCTTTCTACATTAATTGTCCTGAGATTTCAAGGTGATTCAAATGGTTTAAAAACAGAAGCTGAATCTAACCAACAGAAAGCGAAGTGGTATTTTGAAATCCTACTGCAGGTTGTGCAAGGGCTCCATACTTCTCACCCGTAGGCCAGAAAGGTCAAAAGAGATACTTCCAGTACTCATTGCTGCATGCAGACCACAGCCTTTGTTTTGTTTTTCACTTTAAACAGAAAAATATCTTTCAGGTCTCAAGTGAGCATGAAATCAAAGAGACTGCAAGCAAAGGGCATCTCATTTGAACATTGATCATGAAAGGACTAATCTGGATATTGTCATTCTGTCCCAGAGCCTGCCGAAGCTTAGAGGATTGTTGTCTGTGACTGAGAATGCTACTGCAAGGACAAAAGGACTTCCACCAGGAGCACAGCAGTCCTGATAAAACGGTGTTTACACAGCCAGGCAGTCCAGCCAGTAGCAAATCCTCAGAGCAGAGGGGCAGCTGTGAGATGGAGATATCACCCAGGAGGCGTTACTCCAGGGATCCAGGCACTGCCAATCTAGCAGGGGCTGACAAAACGCATTTACACTCAGACCCACATCCAGCTAACATTCAGGACACAAACTGGGGAGCGGCGGGGAGGTTCGGGCTCCCAGAATTGTTTGGCAGACAGGTAGTGACAAGAAATCACAAGAATTCCAGCCTAGAAATCTTAGCAAACCGTGGTGCCAAACCGTGCATGAAATACTGTCAGGGAAAGGCACAGTAGTTTGTGTTGCTGCAGTTTTCTTTCTGTTTCGTACTTAAATTAATGTTTTTGTTTAAAAATGTTCTGTTTTACAACAAACCAGCAAATCATAGAGAGGGATACTCTACCGTCTCCAAAAGTATTTTTTCCTCTCATTTATTCGTCCATCAACACTATTTAGCTTTAATATTCAAGCTATGAAGAACACAGGGCTTTCTATTCTATTTCTTACAAAAACCTTGAATTGAATATTTCAAAGAGTTACAGTGGCCTAAAGTAAACAATGGAATTGCAAGATGTATTTTAAAGGCAAATGAGAGTCTTGATATGTTTTGTTGCCTTTTGGTTATCTGAAGTCTAAAAACTGTTCCTAGAAAACTTATTGCTGATTATTTGAGGTGTGCTCAGTGCCATGAGCAGGGACAGCAGCTGCTCAGAGTACAGAGTAGCTCATGTGGCCCTGCTATTTCCTTTCATTATTATACACTTGAATAGAACTTGTCTATTTTAGCATTTCGCTCATTTCAAACACTATATATTTTCTTAAGGGTCTGGAAATACAGTGTAAGACATGGGTAGTTTAACACCTTGCTGTAACTAACGCCCAGAGCCAACTTCCTCCCGGAATTTTCTCTCCTTAAACATTCTGTTATATCTCTGCAGCAGGACATAGCAGAAGCCTGGTTCAGGTCTTACAGTACATTGAAGGTAGCCCCCTTGGCATTGAGTGTAAACAATCTTTTTTTTTCACATATTGTGTCCACTCAGCAGACAACAATTACAGAAAACAGCAAAAATAACAGCAGGCAAATTTTTTTACTGTCTTCAAAGATAATTTTTTTTCAAGTTTTGTCTACTAACTTGGATAGAAATTGGGACAAACAATTGATTTGAAAAAAATCTACATAGTTTTCTGTGAAGACTGGATCTGGAATGAAATCCCCCCCCCCCCCCAAAAAAAATGTTATAAGAAGTATTGAAAGCCAATAAGAGATAGATAGATACTTTATTGATCCCGTGAGGGAAATTGCAGTGCAACAGCAGCTTAACACACACAACACAGCCACAGTGTAACAAATTATATAATAATAGTACAATACATACAATACAATACAAGAGTTACTCACAGTCCGGACGCACAAGAACAAACTAGAACAGAACAGTACACAGAAAATCGTATCACACTCATATCACACATATGAATATAAATATAGATGTAACTATAGATATAAATATAAATGTATTGCACAGGTCCCTGGCATATATTGCACAAAAAGTGGTTGTAAACGGGAAAAAGAAAAAGAAAAAGAAAGAGAACAGATGTAGCAGTAGATGTGTAGATGCGTTTAGTCCAGAAACAGGTCACTGTCGATGTTGCCCCTGCCAAGACGCAAGGTGGATGCGTTGTACAGTCTTATGGCAGACGGCAAGAATGACCTCCTGTAGCGCTCCCTGTCGCACCGTGGATGAATCAGTCTATTGCTGAACGTGCTCTTCATTCCTGCCAGCCTGTCAAAGAGGGGATGGGAGAAGTTGTCCATGATGGCCTCTAGTTTGGACCTCATTCTCCTCTCAGCCACTACCTCCAAGGAGTCCAGGTCAAACCCAATGACAGAGCTTGCTCTCCTGATGAGCTTGTTCAGCCTTTTGGAATCTACTGCTCTAATCCCAGAGCCCCAGCACACCACTGCGTAGAAAATGGCACTCGCTACCACCGACTGATAGAACATGTGTAGCATCTTACTACACACATTGAAGGACCTGAGCCTCCTCAAGAAGTAGAGTCGGCTCTGTCCCTTCTTATAGATGGCCTCGATGTTCTTAGACCATTCCAGTCTATCGTCGATGTGCACTCCCAGGTACTTGTACGAGTCCACCATCTCCACGCCACTCCCATGGATGTAGACAGGAGTAGGTTTGACCTTTTTCCTCCTGAAATCTACCACCAGTTCCTTTGTCTTCGTCACATTCAGTTCCAAGTGGTTCACCCCACACCACTCCACAAAGCTGCTGACCAGTCCTCTGTACTCCTCCTCCTGCTCACCCTTGATACATCCCACAATTGCAGAGTCATCTGAGAACTTCTGCAGGTGGCATGACTTTGAGTTGTACTTAAAGTCCGAAGTATAGAGGGTGAAGAGGAATGGAGAAAGAACTGTCCCTTGAGGTGCCCCTGTGTTACTCACTACCTGTTCAGACACACAGTTCTGAAGTCTCACAGACTGTGGTCTGCCTGTCAGGTAGTCAGTGATCCACGAGGTCGTGGAGGCATCGACTTGCATCTCCTCCAGCTTCCTCCTTAGAAGTAAGGGCTGGATGGTATTGAAGGCACTGGAGAAGTCGAAAAACATGATCCTTACAGTGTTGCCAGCCCTGTCCAGGTGTGAGTAGGCCCTTTGCAGCATGTAGATGATCGCATCCTCCACACCAACACTGGGCTGGTAGGCAAACTGTAGGGTGTCCAGTGATGAGCTGACCAGGGGTCTCAGGTGGGATAAGACCAGCCTCTCCAGTGTCTTCATGATGTGAGAAGTCAGTGCAACTGGTCTGTAGTCGTTGAGGACAGAGGGGCGCCCTTTCTTTGGTACCGGGACCAGGCATGATGTCTTCCAGAGCACCGGGACTCTTTCCAAGCGCAGGCTCAGGTTGAACAGTCGCTGGAGCACTCCGCTCAGCTGATCAGCACAGGCCCTCAGAACTCTGGGGCAGATGTTATCTGGTCCTGTGGCCTTACCCTCGTGCAGCCTCTTCAGCTCCTTCTTCACCTGGTCAGCTGTGATGGTCAGTCTGGCCTGGGGGATGGTGCTCATACTGCTTTCAGTGCTGCAGGTGTTAATGGCGGAGGTGTTGGAGAGTGGCAGCTGTGGGGGATGGGTGGGTGAGTAGCCGTCGGGGGTTGTGGCTGTAGGCGGCCATGTTTGTGGGGGGATGGAGGAGGTATTGGGCAGTCGCAGCTGTGAAGGGTTAGGGAGCGTGTGGCAGTGGGGGGATGGGTGTTGCGCCACAGAGGACCCAGAATCAAACCTGTTAAAGAACTGGTTCAACTCGTTGGCCATCTCCAGGTTCCCTTCTGTTGCACCCCCAGCCTGTTTGAAGCCAGTGATCTCTCTCATGCTGCTCCATACATCTCTCACCCTATTCCTTTGCAGCTTGTCCTCTATCTTCTTTCTGTATGCGTCCTTGCTCTCTCTTAACTTCTGCTTTAGCTCCCTCTGTACACGCTTGACCTCTTCCTTATCTCCCCTCCTAAAGGCTCTCTTCTTGTCATTCAGAAGAGCCTTCAGGTCGCTGGTGATCCAGGGTTT
The DNA here is from genome assembly GCF_055471065.1 of Atractosteus spatula. Classification (NCBI taxonomy): domain Eukaryota; kingdom Metazoa; phylum Chordata; class Actinopteri; order Semionotiformes; family Lepisosteidae; genus Atractosteus; species Atractosteus spatula. The sequence goes on along the minus strand of NC_142720.1, from coordinate 23,566,330 downwards.
GTTATTGGAAAAGCAGTGTACGTCTTTGGTGGGGATGGTGTTATCTACGCAGAAGTTAATATAGTCAGTGACACAGTCCACCATACTGTCTATGTCGTCCCCATGTGGTTCGCACAGCACATCCCAGTCGGTGGCCTCCAAAGCACCACGTAGATCCTCCATAGCCTCCTGAGACCATCTCCTCACAGTCCTCATGGTCACAGGTTGGCGCTGGACAATAGGCGTGTACAGTGGTGTAAGCAAGACAAGGTTGTGATCTGATCTGCCAAGGGGGGGAAGGGCTGTGGAACTATATGCATCCTTAGCATTGGCATATAATAAGTCCAGTGTTTTGTTTTCTCTGGTCGGGCACTTAACAAACTGGTGGAAAGTAGGCAGAGTGGTGGAAATAGATACGTGGTTAAAGTCCCCTGAAATAGCTATAAAAGCGCTTGGGTGCTTTGTTTGTAGCCTGGCTGTGACTGTGTTTATGACGTCACACGCTACCTCTGCATTTGCCGTAGGTGGAATGTAAACAACAACAAAGATGGCGCATGTAAACTCCCGCGGCAGATAGTACGGACGCAGTCCTACGGCTACCAGTTCGATGTCCGGGTTGCAGACGCGCTCCTTAACATGAGTATGTCCAGTATAAGAATACTGTACTGTATGTAAAAACTATTGCAATTGCTATAAAAAGCCTTTAGACACTGCTAGAGAGCCATGTTCTGCTGTTAGGCATTGGAAAAAAACACTAGACGGCCTTCAGGTATGAAGAAATGACCACTGATAAGAATCTGATTGATTACCACCTGCTGTGTCAATAATTGACAGCTGGATTACAGCTAGAACACAGCCAGAGGCTCCCAGAGGAAGTCCCATCCTCTAAGAGCTCTGAATGGTTGAAAATATAATGATTGACAGCGTTTTTCACCAATCAGACCAGCTTTTTCGTAGCGGTCTGTTTCGAAGTTCAGTTTCTATAGCCTATACTTCTCGGTTACCTCCAGGTCTGGAGATGAATAAGATTGGCGTTTTGTGGATATATTTCTGGTCCTGCGGATGCCTCAAACAAGGTAAAATCATGGGATATATAATTTTGCTTGCTTTTGTTTTTTTTCGGTGATGTTTTGCTGGGTTATTGGTTACTTATCGATGCACTTTGGAAGTTTGCTGAAGTGCGTCGTCAGATAAAAAAGTGTTATTGTGGTCGATTGCCTCGGTGTATTTCGGTTCTGAAAACGGTTGTGTGAATCCAGTTGTCTATTTTCGATAGATATAAGATTTTTCTGTGAAGATTTTGGGGTTTTGTTTGTGAAATACTATGAAATGTGACGTGTGTCATAAGTAAATATTGACTTGGTCCCTCGGGCGGTTCTGGGGGACAGTTAGGGGCAGGTAACCCCAAAGTTACCTGAGGGCAAACGTCCATCTTTGTGTTGATTTGCTGCATCATGAAAGGTACAGATTCAGACAGGACTTAAAGAAGCATAAGGAAACAGTTTAAAATCCTTATTTGGTTTGTCAATATCAGAGGGGTGTTGTGGTTCATTTGAACAATTTGGACAGCTTGCCTTGAACTGAAGCTTAAAAACGTTAATTAAACTTTTTTTCTTCACATTAGTCTTGACTGCCATAAGGGATGGATTTTCTTAAGTAATATCTTTATTTAAAGTTAGGGGGGGGAGAACTAAAAGGTTTCCTAAGTCTACAGGAAAAACGTATGTTGTGCCTAGTTTTTAGAAATAGTAGAAAGGATAGAGATGGATTAGAAGGCATGTATTTATTATCTGCTTTTTTCATTCTATTTATAGGTATCAGTTATTAATTCCACTCTGCTTCATAAGCCTTTAAACTCTTAAGTAGACAAGACTAAGTTTTTATTTTATTCTTATGGTTAAAACTGGTTAAAATGATTTCAGAAATCATTTTTTTCTTCATCATCATGGTTCAGCTTGTCAGTTAAGGCTTGTCTTGGAAAGATATAATTTTTTGCCTTGTTTTTCTAGAGGTGATGGATTTAACCTGCTTGCATAACATTTGTTATCAAAAGGAAGTCTGTTGTGAACTTCACAGGCTAGTGTCACGTATGACCACTGCTGAAAGTGTAACCCTGTCCCACTGATTCCCAGTCTGCAGGCAATAGCAGTTACCACATCCTACCTGCCTGAGTGTGCAGGTCAACATTAATTATGGAAACCAGGTACAGAAAACTGGCTGCCACTTGTGATTTTGAAACCAGTGCTAGCCTGCCTGTCTGTTCTGATTTCACTCAAGTCCCACCTGAGATCAGGTGGCTTCTACAATGGTGGTCTGGTGTGATAGTGGTGTGGCGATATCTGAGCACACCACTGTCGGACAAGACCACCATCGTAGAAATGGCGATAGCTTATTTCTATAAATAAAAGCAAGGTTTCTGGCTGATCTCCTCTTATAGTGGCGTAGGACTCACAAACAGCAACTCGTGCAGCAGGAACTAATCACAAACCTGCGCAAGGATGCTCCTGTTTAGGCATGCTCCTCCCACGACTGACTAACCCTTCCCTTGAAACTGGCCTGGCATTGAAATTACCAAGATGGGCAGACGGTTAACCCAACAGCCCAGCCCGGCTATGCCAGTCTCCTTGTCACCTGTTTACAGAAGGAATACACGAGCAGCCCAGGGACAGCCAGAATGTTGCATCACGATAAACCTACAGAAAGGGCATCTCCTTAATGTAGCATGTGCAGAAATGGATGCAATCAATAACCAAGTAGACTAGCAGACCATAAAATGTAGGCTTCCCTGTTGATACTGATGAGGTGTATCATGGTCCCAGATTGGGCCTAATATTCACAGTAACGTTTTTCTAGATTAGAAACTGCTGGCTTCTCTAGAAACATCAATGTGCTCATAAAGCCCAGCCTCCAAGGCTAGAATGATGCAAAGGCATTGTCTTGATGTGCAGATCTCAGTAGTTCCTTTTCATGTTCTTCTTTCTTGATTTTCACTAGGCCTCATATGCAACAGGCTGGATCACTGCATCACCTGTGTCTGATCCATATTCTCAACAATGAGGAGCTAGTGCTTATGCAACTGTCATAGTCACAGTCAGCCATGCATCCTCAGTTCATCCAAATGACACCAAAAACATTCAATCAAAACTGAAAATCCATATACTTTGTCTATGAACAAATAGGAATAAAACAGAGTATTCTGATACTTGGCACAGAGCCTGTCATGTCTCTGCAAGTTTCCTAGTTTATACTGAAGGGCTTTAGCACCAAAAGCACGACAAATCAAACACTAATTTATAGCATAAAGAGGAAATCTTGAAGCCCAGCCTTCTGGGTCTATAGTGTGTCGTGGCTTCATCTCGGTAAAACTCTCCGTTACTTAAACTAATTTTTTATTAGTAGGCCACTTTTCTTCTTCTCACACTAATTATATTTTTATCCGTAGTATTTTATGGGGTCTTTCCTACAAGCCTTTCAAATCTTTGTGATACTGTAGAAATCAGAAAAAGACAAGAAAAAATGTGCCTAGTCAGTTAAGCCATACTTCCAGTTAAAATGAAGATCTGGGTGGATCCTCAGGGACTCCAGTCATAGATCTTTGGTTTAAGACCTCGGAACACTGGTGGAATGGGATGCAGGTGTTCAAGGGTAATTAGATAAAGATATCGCTTAAGAAAATCCTTCCCTTATGGCAGTCAAGATTAATCTGAAGCTCATGGGGGGATGGAATAATTAAAACATTAACTATTAACCCAACCTCAGTATTAAAAATGTTTTTTTTAAAGTTTAATTGAAATTCACAGCCCTGTGCTTCTTATAATATAATAACTTCTCAAAATATGCTGGAATAACTTTTTAAGACTTTTCAAGAATTTAAGAATGAAATGGGTAAATAAAAACTACATAAACTAAGCTTTGTTTCATTGTTATATTTTGACGCCCTTGCTTTTTGTTTACATATTTAAGGATTCTTAATCTACTGAAATCAAATTGCTTAATTGGTAAGTCTTTTATAAAGCTATGCATTTTCCCCTTGGCATTTCACGAGGCTTGACTTGCACAATTACAGTGAATAAACAAATTGAATTATTTGCCCTAATGCATACTCTGATGTGCTTTCTGGTATGTTTCTGTTTTGAAGATTCTGCACTTACAGTACATGGCTCCACCTGAGTGGCTCTTGAGCTGACGGTTATATTTTTAGATTGCTCAGTTGAGGAAAGAGCATTTCTTTCTTCAGGTCTGCCGCAACCACCCATACATTAAGGCTCCTTTTGCCTTAACAATTGAACTCTTCATGTTTAACAGCTTGTTGTGGTGACCACTATTGGCTTAATATTGGCAGAATTCAAGGTCTAAATTGAGCAGGAGGTCAATGTCCTGCTTAAGTCCAGGAAAAGTAAGAGTGCTAGTTTCCTCATTATACAGTGGTGTGAAAAAGTGTTTGCCCCCTTCCTGATTTCTTATTTTTTTGCATGTTTGTCACACTGAAATGTTTCAGATCATCAAACAAATTGAAATATTAGACAAAGATAACACAAGTAAACACAAAATGCAGTTTTTAAATTAAGGTTTTTATTATTAAGGGAAAAAAAATCCAAACCTAAATAGCCCTGTGTGAAAAAGTGATTGCCCCCCCTGTTAAAACATAAATCAACTGTGGTTTATCACATCTTTGGAAAGCTGAGTTCAATTTCTCTAGCCACACCCAGGCCTGTTTACTGCCACACCTGTTCTCAATCAAGAAATCACTTAAATAGGACCTGCCTGACAAAGTGAAGTAGATCAAAAGATCCTCAAAAGCTAGACATCATGCTGCGATGCAAACAAATTCAGGAACAAATGAGAAACAGAGTAATTGAGATTTATCAGTCTGGAAAAGGTTATAAAGCCATTTCTAAAGCTTTGGGACTCCAGCGAACCACAGTGAGAGCCATTATCCACAAATGGCGAAAACATGGAACAGTGGTGAACCTTCCCAGGAGTGGCCGGCCGACCAAAATTACCCCAAGAGCGCAGCGATGACTCATCCAAGAGGTCAGAAAAAAACCCACAACAACATCCAAAGAACTGCAAGCTTCACTTGCCTCAGTTAAGGTCAGTGTTCATGATTCCACCATAAGAAAGAGACTGGGCAAAAATGGCCTGCATGGCAGAGTTCCAAGATGAAAACCACTGCTGAGCAAAAAGAACATAAAGGCTCGTCTCAGTTTTGCCAGAAAACATCTTGATGATCCCCAAGACTTTTGGGAAAATACTCTGTGGACTGATGAGACAAAAGTTGAACTTTTTGGAAGGTGTGTGTGCCATTACATCTGGCGTAAAAGTAACACAGCATTTCAGAAAAGGAACATCATACCAACAGTAAAATATGGTGGTGGTAGTGTGATGGTCTGGGGCTGTTTTGCTGCTTCAGGACCTGGAAGACTTGCTGTGGTAAATGGAACCATGAATTCTGCTGTCTACCAAAAAATCCTGAAGGAGAATGTCCGGCCATCTGTTCGTGACCTCAAGCTGAAGCGCACTTGGGTTCTGCAGCAGAACAATGATCCAAAACACACCAGCAAGTCCACCTCTGAATGGCTTAAGAAAAACAAAATGAAGACTTTGGAGTGGCCTAGTCAAAGTCCTGACCTGAATACGATTGAGATGTTGTGGCATGACCTGAAAAAAGTGGTTAAGGCTCGAAAACCCTCCATTGTGGCTGAATTACAACAATTCTGCAAAGATGAGTGGGCCAAAATTCCTCCACAGCGCTGTAAAAGACTCATTGCCAGTTATCGCAAACGGAAACTGGCCCAACCAGTTATTAGGTTTAGGGGGCAATCACTTTTTCACACAGGGCCATGTAGGTTTGGATTTTTTTTTTCCCTTAATAATAAAAACCTTCATTTAAAAACTGCATTTTGTGTTTACTTGTGTTATCTTTGTCTAATATTTTAATTTGTTTGATGATCTGAAACATTTCAGTGTGACAAACATGCAAAAAAAATAGGAAATCAGGAAGGGGGCAAACACTTTTTCACACCACTGTAGATCATATATCATTACAGTGAAACCATCCTCAGCGAACCCCCGTTAAAAACAGCACCATGTATACTTTTCATTTAAGACTACAGGGTGAATTTGACATTTCCAATGGCAGGAAGAATGATTATAATGTCATTCTTTTCTTTTTTTTAGATTAATTAAATAAGGCATGCCTTATCTTTTATAGCACAGTTGGGAATAAGACCCATCTATTTTAAATTTAATGCATTAATGGAACAATTTCAAAACAAAGGGAGATAAAAAAATGTAACCTCTTTATTTTCTTCTGTCAGTGTACTTTTCTTTTTGATGGTGTTTTTTTTCCTAGAGGCTTCGAGCTTTCTGTTTCTTATCTTGATGCAGTCATTTAGAGAAGCAGCACTAATTCAAGTCTCAAGACATAAGTATTGAAATATGGTGGTGATGTTCTTCATGGGGCTTTATTTGTAAATAGTTGTGTGTTTCAGTTTCCCTTTCTCCTGTCCTGACCCCTGTCGGGACCTGAAGGCTCATGGAAAACCTGTTGAATGAGTCACAGCTGCTTTTAATGAGTGATGAGCATTCGGAGGGAGTGAAGTTCCATGAGAGAAAGGAACTGATGTTAGGCTCTGCTTGTGATTGGTCACTCTGCTGGGTTATTTCTGAGACTTTAAAGACCAGCCAGGGTAAAATGCAACAGACTTTATATCACCCTGCAACTCACAGCTGGCAACCCACTGAAGCTCAGCAGGTGTGAGCCTGGCCCACTTAGAGCTGGTGTGTGGGGAGCGTACTGGTGCACTCTGGCTCTGGGGCTGCACACTGGTGGTGGTGGGGATCCCCATTACCTGTAAAGTACTTCGAGTGGAGTGTCCAGAAAAGTTCTGGCAGCATTTCGTTATTCTGATTCTCATCAGCAGGGACTGGGATGCAATGGAAAACTGATGGGGAACGTACTGTAGATAGAGCAAAGTACTGGAAAATATTAGAGGAAAAGTTTCACATTTCAATAAGAACATGATGCAAAGCAGAGTGCAAGGCAAAAGCTACATTGAGTGGTCAATTCAAAATTCCGACTTCAGTCCTACTGAGAAACTGTAGAAAGATTTGAAATAAGCTATTCTCAAACAACTAGAAACAGCTGGAGCAAAACTGACAAGAGGAATGGGCATAAAGTGCACCATGCTGTTGTGCAAAGTTGCAGAAGACTTATCCAAAGAGGCTTGAATCTGTTAGTGTTGCCAAAGGTGCTTCTTCCAAATATTGAGTTCAAGGGTCTGAATATATATGCAATCAAATTATTTTACTCTAGTTTTTGTTGACATTAACTGTCACTCATTTTGCTCTTTGAAATCTTTGGTTTTAGCATTTGTGTTTTTAATAAAATATTAAGTTTAATATATTGTACAGTAGATGCATCATTTTGTAATTTCATAAAATGCGACACCATTGGAAGGGTCTGAATATTCTAGTAAGGTTCTGTATAACCAGGTTCATTAGTTTATTTCAAAAGATCTCATTGCACTAAACATCTAGTCTTCTATATACTGTAAAAGGTCTACATGAAACCAAAAAGTCAGTGTTGTCTAAAGTTTTCTAAAAGCAAATGTTTCCAATAAATTAAAGGAAGATAAAAACATTCACCCTCTTGTACAATCTGCTCAAAATAAATAACTGGAAAGAAAAAAAAACACATTCTAATATGACTCAGTGTTAATAAATGTGCAATATTTGTTTTCAGTCTACACATTTCAACAGACCATAATCTACAATATTTTGTTCTTATTAAATCTTTCACTCTCATGAACATGAGGACAATTTGATTCCTTCAAACTGACAGATGTGGAGCACTCGAATTCTTTACTTACTAGCACACAGCAATGGCTATTTTTGCCAAAGAAATGAAAACATACACAAGAATAAAATAGATTAAGATGACCATTACTAGCAGAATGATAGTCTAATAATGCCCAAAACAAGAAAGGAATAAAAGAAGGAAAAAGAAAAGCGAAAGATTTCATTTGTTCTGCTGCTATTTCTGCATGTTTTGTCAGTTAATATTTCAATTAAAATTTATTTCATGCCCTGCAGTGTATCTTACAATGCAGAACCATAAATGTAAATGATGTACTATAGACTCAGGACAGCCAGCCTATCAACTGAGAGCTGATGATTGTATCAATCCATAGCTGGGATCAGGCTTCAGCTTGACTGCTGGCAACTAGCGGTGGCATTTTAGGGTAACTATAAAATATCAAGGTTGGGAGGGGGGCTATAGTTTTCCTCTCTGTTAAAATTAAAGTTTATACAAATCTAGACTCTAAGCAAGAGCGAAATTTGTAATGCAGTGAAAATTATTCACTGCATTGCTTTCACTTCACTGTCCAATACTCATCCGCAGATATGGGATGTCCTCTAGCATTTCAAAGCAAAAAGAAATGCTTTTAAAATTTGCTTTTCATTTCTTCTGTACCTTTACACATAATTGAGAAGTGCGTTTAATTTTTGTATTTCTGGATGAAGTTTATATTCTTGCTTTTCATTTGTTTTTAAAGCAAATGTCATTGATGTAATGTTTAACATGTCATGACAGTATGGCTGCAGGTGAGGCTTATGCGGACTGAATCAGTGAAAAGCTAATGAAATGCGTGAGGGTCACATGTCTGTCAGGCTGCTAATGAGCCATGCTTGAAAGAAATAATGGAGAGTTTACATAGAGCTCCAGGAAGCCATTTTCCAATTTTATAACCAGCAGGGTTTTAACATCTCTTGCAGCCTTTGCTAATTTCATCCCAGAAAAGACTTTGATGCTAAACGGCACTTTTGTTCTTCTAAAGCAAATGACAGGGGCTTTATCCTTCAATGTTAATCAATGGCAGAAAGTTTTCAAGATCATGTAGAATTTCTTGTGGTTGCAAAGCAGAAGAAAAATTAGCATAACCACTCTTGAAGTCTGATTTGCACATTGCTCTTCATCGAGGCAGGAGTTTGGGGAAAAATTATTTCAGGAAACTTACAATGACAGACGCACTCGGGCCTGGCAGGAGGTTAAAAAGCTTTTGGATCATACAGACCACAGTTGCAGAGATCCAGAGGTCACACTTGGACCTCCCCATCACTAATTTGGTCATATACAACAATTAGCATATTGTTCTAAACTTCTACAAAAGCACTCTGAAGGTGTTTGTGCCATACCTGATTGATTGATTGATGGAACCTCTTGACAAGAGGGACATATTAAAGCAATCTTTTTTAAAGAGTTGAGAAGAACTCTGTAGTATATACAGTAAAACGATGGATGGATATTAATTCCTTTCTTTGCTCATATTGGTGGAATGAAGGCATTCTCCTGATAAGTAAGGAACATTGGATCTTATTTTTTTTATTTTCTTCACTTTTCACAAGGCTTGACATTCAACAGTCAAATCACCTCATCACCTGTTCCCAAACAACTCTCTAAGTTAAGTGATTTATTGTTTATGCAACAGTCACTTTAGGTGATAATGGTCAATTGTCACAAATCAAAAATGATGCTAAAAATAATTAATCCATAACCAAAATCTGTAAATAGACTGACATCCTCATCAAAGAAATACTCTCTCCCGTTTGGCAGGCAGTGCATGTGTAGTTTAAGGTATTCCACACACGTATTCAGTGAGGATTCTAAATATTTTCAAATAAGGAGTAAGTGTAAATAAATATTTTACAGTTTCCTAAGCATAGACAGTTACTCTGTGAAAAACTGTTTACTATCAGGAATGAAGGTTTTAACAAATGTTTATTAGTTTTAACAGAAGGCTTATTTACACAAGTCAAATGTAAGAAATCAGGATACTGTCTTCAAATAAAAAATTTATGTGGAAAAGTTACAATTTACACAGAAGCAGGTCTAATTAAACTTTTTTCCCCAGACAGTTTCATTTTATTTGGTAGTGTTCTGTAATAGTGTGAGAGAGATTATAATCAAATCTTCGGTGTTTTGGGCCAACATTTGCACATAGTGGCCATCAGTAATGGTCTGTATCTGAGGCAGCTGAAGCCAGAACAGCTTTTCACAAAATGCCTACAGAAAAAAAGCAAAAGCATTCTTTGGTGGAAAAAGTATTTTTGCCTCCTTCTTGAAGTGTCTAATGATGTATTATCCTGATTTCAGTGATTCAAGTATGATGACTTCAGACAGCTATTTCTCACAGTTAAACAAACTCCTGTCTCAAGCACTGTCTGTAACAATGAGAATAACATCACATTGCACAGTTAAAGACAATGCATGTGATATTGAAAATAACATGAAACTCTTCCCAGTCTTATTAGCTACTGTCATGTATCGCTTATGAATCAGTGACAAAGAAAGCTTTCCAGTCCAGGATCTAGCCCAAGAGCTTTGAGGAAGCAATGCTAAATACCACCATGCCAATCCACCCAATGTTAAACAAAATATTTAATCTTTTTTACAAAATTCTTTACACCTCAAAAGTAAATCCAAACTACGCATGAACCAATGCAAAGGAAATGTAATCCTGTCCATCTCATTTGTACTTGTCAGGTGATGGCTCTCAAAATGTATCTAAAGTGGAATTTAACTGAAATCAGCATTCTGACTTAAAATGTACATGTTTGTCTTTGAGGCTTAATGTTCACATGAAAATGTGATTAGTGTGAAAATAATGTCATGTCATTTGCCAAACTGCTTTAGACCATACGGTGTTGCGGGAAGCTGGAGTCTACCCAGCAAGCAACGAGCGCAGGGCAGGGTACACCCTGGACAGGACGCCAGTCCATCACAGGGCAAGTGCAAGCCAATCATACTGCACATGGGGACGATTAAAGCCACGGTAAAGGCCGAGGGGGGAAATTTGGCCCAGACACCGGGATAACTCCCTACTCTTAACGAGAAATGCCCGGGGATCAGTCTAAAGTAATATGGTTAAATTTTCTAAAGCTGAAATCCCAAGATTACAGACTTTTGGGTGAAGTTAGTTAACATCAGAAGCTTTAAGAGATTTGTTACATTTTAATTTGTGAGACTATCGGCTAACAACACTAAGCAGTTTGGTCTCCCTCTCCATAAGACTGTCACATCATTTTATATATTTAGTCTGCATTCACATTTTCTCCTAACATCAGCATAGCACCTCCAAAACAGACCTTTAAAATTAGCTGCACACCTGAAGATACCTTGATAACAGCAACTGTTTACACGACTAATTCAACTTTAAAATCTTGTATTTTGATGGCTGACAGAGATTCAATATTCAGTTTATCAGTCATCAGAAACAAGACACTTTTGTTCTCTACTTACACTGTGAGTGCTAATGAGATTGCTTTGCATGACCAACGCCATTAATTACAAATTGTTATGCTAATAATCTAAATATTTAATCAGCTCAATTGATATAACGGTGAACAGATCATCCACACTTTTTTGTAACTTCATCTTCTCATCACCAGACAAACGGAGAGGATATTAAAAGTGTGCCATAAGTCTGCCTCATCTAGTGAAAAAAGATAGTGTCAAAGAGAGAGACTGAAATTGTTAGGTTTTTTCCCCTTCACCTGCCTAATTCAGGTACACAGTCGTCCCATGTGAGATTTGAGAGCAGAAAAACGTCAGTGCGTGGACAATGTTTTTGCGTTTGTTTTACTTTTAAGAGTGAAATTAGTTCCTCCACTTGTTCTTTTATAATCCACAAGACATCTTTCACAAAGCAATCCCAGGAATACCTTACTGGTGGACACTCCTTCCACCAGATTTTCCCAGATACCAGTAGACAGTACCCAGCACTGAGGGGTTTAGGCTTGTATGTCCAGATACAGATCCAAATAAAACAAATCAGCCAGTTCTATAGATGCATGTTTACAGACAAAAGCTCATTAAAGCTTAAGATCTGGGAAAACTTCCAGTGTGCAAATGAGTAGCTCAAGCACAGATCGGAGGCTGATGGAAACCTCCTGGCAAAGGTTCCATCTCAATCACTCTAACGTTGGCGAGATCTGCTCAAGTGTCATAATTGAGCTTTCTGATCTTATACTGCTTGAAAATGCTAGCTACTAATTCCCGTTAATGTACAAAATCTAAGCCCTTGCATTGTCTTCTGGAACAGATGCAAATACAGGTAACCAACACCCTTCCAAGATGTGTAATTTGCAGCTGTTAAACAGATGGTAGCTGTTAGGGCTCAAATGATCAATCCACCCACACTGAGCATCTAGGAAAACTTTGTTGTGGAGAAGTGTAAATGGATTTTTTTCTGAAAAAGTTGGTAAATGTATTTTTAGATATAATCAATAATGTCATGTCCATTCAGATATTTTTTTTTCTCCCTGTGACTCTCAAATTAACTGACAAAATAAAACCCCTTTAAATGTCAGCGAAATCATATTATGCAGTTAAATGTCACCCAGCAGTTGTTTGCCCAAGGCACACATTTTCCAAAATTCCCTCTGATCAGATATTGTCTGGATAGGAGTTTGGTATTACTGTAATCCCAAAGCTTCCATTTCATAAAAGAAAATGTGTGCCTGGGAGAAGAAAGCACAGCTGAGAGCAGGTAGGCAGAACTTTTGACTGTTTTCAAGCTTTTCGCCTGTCCCAGTCCAATATCTTGCTCTCCCCAGATTTCCTCTTGGCCGTCTTCGCTGTGCTCTGTAATCAGCCCGCTTTGTCGCCTCTGAAGGAGTCAGGTTTTCTCCAGGGCCCCGATCAAATCAAAACCTTAGCCTGCCTGCAGTTACAGTTACTCAGTACTTCGTGGCAGTTTTTTTTTCTTTTTTGAGTAATGTTCTTCAGCTCTGGTCCTGGACCAAAGAGGAGAACCTCCATCATCATCAGTCTTGTTGTGGTTGAAAGCTTCCACAGATCTTTATCGTTCTGATGTGGGAGTTAACAGAGCTGTTCCGCTGTTCCTATTTCTTACTCCCTTTTTCCATGAGGCCTTCCGATTTTATCTTATGTTGTCATTTGGGATCCTATTCAAAAACGTCTTTCTCAGTTTTGATCCACTGGCTGTGTGTCCACAGTCCACTTCCATTTTCACTTATCTTCATGGTTGTTCTCTAGTGCATTAATTTATTTTTTTCTACTGTATTACATATTCTGTACATTTTCCAGTTTGTAGGCTTTCTATGATATGTGCTACTTGTAGTTTCTAAATCAGTTGTGCATTCAAGGTTTGAGGAACTGTGTTAATCAGAAAACGTCCTCTGGAGGTGCAAATATTGTTGTAGTTTCAGTTTTTATTTTAGGATTGTATTTACACTCCAAAAAGCTCTTTATCCAATTTTGATTCTTCTTTTTACTTCAGTCATTTGGTTATTTGATGACACTGAATATCCCACATACATCCTTTGTGACCGTCTAAGTCTTAGGTCTATGGGCTTTAATCTTCATTGAGGAAAAAAATGCAATATTTCATACAGTAGCAGTGTATGAAATTGGCTTTATTTCATTGTTTGACCTGTCCTGACAAAGAAAATGGTTATGACAGAAGCTGTTGTGTTTATAATATGTCATGCTTTTTGAAGATCTTTACAACAGCTAATATTTATAATAATGTGCTGTACTTAAAATTAGAGGTGGCAATGTTTTAAGGGGGACCCTCATTAAGAGGACAAGAAGCCCAGGATTAAAACTTTACTTGCATAAGATCTAAGAAATGGGTCTGATTTCAATTAAGAACTGAGGAGGAAGATAATCCAGGTAACAGTCTGGCTTGTGAGGACTAGAACTGAGCAATACTGTGCTCAACGTGTCTTGCTTCCATTCAGTGGAAACCTTCCATCATGTATTGATTTTGTAATTTGTGAGCATTTAATTAATCCAGGTCCAGTAATTAAATTTTCCCCCCAGCAAACTATCCAGGGTAATATAACACTGAAATTTTAAAGGTGCCGCATTTAAAAAGTTGGGCATAAGTAATACCTTTGCCATTGCAAGTTAAGAAACAAGGCATGTGCAAAGAAAAAGGATTTTTTTTTGTTGATAAAAGCACAATGTTCACTTTAATTTTTTTTTTTTCAGATGTGTACCTCTAAGACAAAGCTACTGTGTCCTTCAGCCAAGGCCTGTGGTTCTGATTTTAATGATGTCTGCTGCACATTCCTAGCGTGTCTGAACCTTCGAAAGGGATTGTGCTGAACCAGACCACTCCCAGCAGGACACCAAGTTATCAGCACTAGTTATCAGACTGCACCTGGGGTCAGGGCCCGTTTGTATGTATCAACCAACCCTTTGCTGCCCCCACATCTATACTAGGTTCTGTAGAATTATGATTACATCTAAAGCAAATAAACCACTTGTTATGTTCCAATTTATTTGAAGTTCCAAGGAAGGGGTTTTGTAAATCCTCTCTTTGAAGTGCTAATAGCACGAAGCATTTTTTTCCCCAAACAAGGTACATATGTTAAAAAAGCAGCTTCACCTGACATGCATAACTGTAACCTGGGGGTAAAGATCCATCGATAAAATATAATGAGGCAGAGAGAAGAAATTTCTGAAGGAAAGTGTAGCTGAAAAAATGATTTGTCCTGCTTATTTGTTAATTTATTAACTTCTTTCAGGTTGCTTTCTGATTTTCTTTTTTGAGTTACAACCGAGCGTCCTCCGTTAGGTTCCCACTTGGCTTCGCCAGGGGGTACTCTCGGTGAGAAGGCTGGACTCCATGGCCCAGGCTCTGGTCCAGCATGGCCTCTCCAGGCTGTTTCCTACAAATGCCAGAGCGCTGCCGGGGTAAGGGTGGGATTGGTAGCCAAAGGCTGCCTTGGCTTTCTGGCAGAGACTCCTGTGACTTGTTGATGTGATGTCACCGGGGGACCAGATTCTCTTTCTCCGAGCAGTAAGTTTCGTGTCAGGTGTTGTGTAGTGTGTGACGTGTCCGACATTCAGGATGACTGTTTCCAGGTGAGCGTGTCAGAGGAGCTTGCCAGCACATCTCAATCTCTTCCAAGCGGGACTGATGTCATTTTCAGAGAGCCATCAGCTTTGGGTAATTGGTGTACTGTTTGGAATTAAAAAAAAAAGTTAAATTATCTAAAAGCAGTTTTTTACTTTTTTTTGTTTAATGGAATTTTGGTGTCAGTGTCCATTCAGACACCATGCAAGCAATCAGATAAATAGGCACATAATAGCCTCTTCTTTTAATAAATACATAATCACAAAGGATTCTCATCAAAGCCCTTAAAAGAGAAATTTGGCACAAAACAAAAATTAAACATAAATCACACCAAAGTGCAATTCTGATCCCATTAGGCTACTGTATAGTAACTATATTGTCCAATGTTTTTGTAATGCTACCAATCTCAAAATCATGCTGTCAGTGCAGCTTGCTTAAAAACAAATGGTGCCGTCGTGTAGCAACACAAGAAGGAGAGGTAATTGTAACGACACATCACACCCATCACAGCTGAAACATCTGTTAGGTAGCAGCTGAAGCTTCAGGCCAGGAACAACATGGGGGGGAAAATGGGCATGTGAATACAGTAGTTAGGCAGCAATAGTCTGCATTTATCATTTATTCTCGGGTTCTCAATCCTTCATCCAGTACCTGAATGTAGTAATAATAATTGTTTACATTTATAAAGCTCTTTTCTGGACACTCTGCTCAAAGCGCTTTACAGGTATTGGGGATCCCCTCCACCACCACCAGTGTGTAGCTCCCATCTGGATGATGTAACTGGCAGCCACAGTGTGCCAGTACACTCCCCGCACCCAACACACACTTGCTCAGAGGCCCAACGGAGGATTCCTCTGCCGGCTGCGGGATACGAACCTGCAACCTTCCAGCCACAGGCGCAGATCCTGAGCCTCAGAGCCACCGCACTGCCCCGAATGTGGACTTAAGCTCATGCACAATCAGCCCTCTGTGTTTTACAATCCTTTGTGACTGAAGGAGAGGTACTGTACGTGCTACATTATAAGGCTTCCTGGCAGCTCTCTATGGCAGAATTGATGGCAGCACTGTGAGCTCACATTACCTGGCCTCCCAGTGGCCCTGACTGCTGCACCTGCCAGTCTGATCAAGTGTCCTCATCAGCCCTGCAGGTCTTGGCACAACCCCCCTTTAAGTCACTAAAACTCTGTGACCGTACAGTTTGTGGCCATAAAGACTGCTGTTCTGGTACCCATCACAGCTGATACATTGACACCATTTTTTCAGGGAATCAAGGTTATGAAGGCAGCCCACCAGTCTACATACAGTGTAATGCTTACCGTATGTTTGTGCTGACTCTCCGATTTATATATAATTCACATATGTTGTTTTAATTTTTTATTCTTAAAAGAAAAAGGTCAGATTGTTTTGAACTAAATTTTCCCTTTAAGTCAGCCAATAATGTCTTACTATTCACAGAATAAGGGAGACAATGCTCACACACTCGTAAATCTCTTTACACTTGAAAAATGCTAGATTAAAAATAGTGTCACTTGTCTGATTATTTAAAATATAAAAATCTATAGGTTGTGTTACACCACTTCTCCTCAAAGCTGCAAGGCCAGTTGAGAATTTGTTCTTGTTTATCTCTAAGTAAAAAGATGGGGCTGGATCAGTGCCTCTAGTCTTAGTGTGTTGGGATTACAGGTACCAAACTAGATCACAGGGCTAACCTGCACATATACAGTAAACTCCAAACTACACCTGCTCACAAAATCTGTCAGACATTGCAAGTCTACTCTCATCTTTATTACCTTCATGAACATGGAGCAAAGACCATGAACTATTGCCTTCTGGGCTGTTCTTCATATAGTTACCACAATGGCCCTTTCAGTCTTATCCTGACTGGACAGTTTTGTGTTTGCTAATGTATATCCAATGGGTAGTAATTCTAGAATATCATCACTTTTTATGTATTGGTTTTAGTAATATATTTATTCATATTAAAGTTTCATGTTAAGATTTAAATAAAGGTTAAAAAAGTGTGGCCATTAGAAATTTGCAATGGTGTGTGGGAAAAGTACAGTGCACAACAGAAATCAGCTTTGATAATTACTGATGCAAAACAGTTTCGAATAGAACCGCTACTCCTTAATGACAGACAAGGAGCAGAGATGAGGATCAAAAGGCACAATCATACAAAAATCAGCCTTCACAAAAGACTACATTTTTAAACATCAAATTGAGGGCAATGGTAATTAACCTTTTGCTAAGTCACAAAGTAAAGCATTGCAGTAAGTGATGTTTTTAGAGAAGAGTTGATTAAAATCAAGCCTTGAATAATTACTTTAGATTAAAAATAAAATTGCTAACAAAATATATTTATTGTGCTGGAAAAAGTCGAGCAATAAATGGGGAAAATGTGTATGTATGCTGTTTGGCGTTTTCTTCACAAAGTGAAATGGTAGCCCTTGACTTCCATTCCCACTGAGGCAACAGAGCTGCTCTGTGCCTTTCAGTCACACATTGACTGTTAGGGTGATACATCCAAAGGGATCTGAAGTCCTTAACTTTAGCCTACTGCCCTTTCACATATCATATATATCATTGAGTCATGGGCTTTTAAAAATATGAAATTGAAAAAAGGCTATTTTGGAAATCTGAATGGAACAACAAAAATAGGGTTTTAAAAGCTCCTCTAGGAAAATGTTGGTGGACACGTGAGATGGTTTATGAATAATTTGGTAAACTAAAATAAGTGAGTTAAGTTGGTAAACCAGTACATAGATAGCTAAGAACAGCTGTGCATGAGATGTTTTCATTCCCCAAAGCCACAGAATGAGAATCATTAGGAATTGTCTTGATTTTCTTGTACAATATTTATTGTACAGACCTTCAAGAAAGAGACATGAAAGCTGCTTAATAATAATGGCTATCTGTACCAAAGAGCCTTTGTGAGCCCAGTGAGATTTTTCCCATGAGGCCTAATGGAGCGTACGTGTCTTTTACTGAAGTATCAGGGTTGCGCAGAAGCATGTCGAGCATATCCTGGACAGCAACGAGTGCAAGGCAGGATACACCCCGGACAGGATACCGGTCCATCTTGGGGCACTCGCAGACACAAACATGAACACACTCGCACCAGGGACAGTTTTCCCAAAAGACGATGAACCTACCGGCATGTCTTTGAACTGTGGGAGGAAACCGGAGCGCACAGAGGAAACTCGCCGAAACGCAGGGAGAACATGCAAACGCCATGCAGAGAGCACCCCAGGAATTAAACCAGGGCCCCAGTGCTGACCGCTGCAGCCCCATGCTGCCCCACATTACTGAAGCATCATGGGTGCTGTCCTTGGCACTCACTCTTTTTCACTGTAATCTAGCAGACACTTTTCAAATGTACGATATGTAAAGTTATAAGCTTTCAAAAGATGCCTAATGTGAATGTTACTTATTCACTCCTGTGCCTGTAGATTGGTAGCTTCATTACATTTGTTTTTCAGATATTTGCTTGTAATTTTAATTTCAATGACCTGCAACTTTCTTTACTGCGTGACTTCTGTGCCCCACTGTAAATAATTATAAAGTGCTTTGAGATAATGCTCACCGTAATAAAGGCATGATTCAATATAAAATGAGATTAGCAGAAAATGAGATGAAAAGGCTTTGAATGCACACTGGGAATGCAAATAATGTGTTACATCACCTGCAGTGTTTTTGTTTTTCTGTGTTTTAATGCTGTTCCAATTCTATGGAGGCAAGAAGCAAAATGTCTCTGGGAACAATGAGATCAACACAAATAAGCGATGATCTGATATGAATCTCCATAGATCTAAATTATTCTCTCATTTTGTGGAATCTCTTTTGATTGTCAAAAACATTACTATATCATTACTATAGTTAAGAATTTTAATTGAATTGTTATTGCTCATTAAGCTTCCCACATGGAAATGATCAGTGATTCCATGGTGCAAAATAGCTGCCAGACTTATCTCTAATTATTCAGCAACACAATGTAAATACTGAACTTTTCACCTGCATTAGTCACTGAGGCAACTTATTTACTTACTCACAGGATTTAATAAGAAAACGCCTGGGCGATAGTATGGCATTGAAAGGCATTTCTACCAGTTAGCCTTGTGAAATATAAATCTCTAAAACTGTGTAACTTGTTTTATGGTTAACATATTACACAGAATAAAAAATGAGTGTACTACAGCATTTATAAATGTGAATAACCACACTTTTAATCATAAACATAATCAAAAGAACCTTAAAAACTAGCAGTGTTGTTTAGTCCACGTTACTAGAAGATAATTTCTCCGAGGATCTCCTCGAGCCATTTTTTTAGAAAGAATCCTGGGGACCAGACACCAACAACCCTTAGTGTAAACAAAGTGCCTCCTGTTCTGAGTTTTAAATGCACTCGCCATAGTTCCCTCTTGTCCTCTTGTTCATGTCAAGTCTTGTTTCAATTGACTCTGTCTGTGTGTTGAAGGATTTTGAAATCCTGATTCAGGCCCCTTTATAGCCTTTGTAAAAAAATAAAAAATAAAGTTAAACTTTTTTGTGTAGGATATCCCTTTAAGCTCTGGATTGTTGCTGTGTTATAATACCACAGGGGATTTGCTGTCTGTATTTGTATATGTATTTCACCAGCTCAGAAGCATCCCTTCCAGACGCAGTGCTGTAGACTTTGTAACGTTAAGTCTCGAGAGCGCTGAAGGGCAGTGGGCTTGGAGAAGTCACTGCCTGGGCTCGGTCCTGTTCCCAGTCAACAGTGATGGATCTCGCCCAGCAGTATTTATGAATGCAAGGACAGGACAATGCTTGTCCTTTGACTGAAAGAGAGAATCTCAGAGGAAGGGGAAAGGCTGTAAGGCCAGTGAAGCTGCCAAACAGAATACAAAACCCCATAGATAGAAGTGGATTTAGGATTTAACACTGGTTACTAAAGGACCCCTGTGCTAAAGAAAAAGCTTGTCAGTGGGACATAGAAATTCATTCTACAGCTTTTGTGCTTATACGGGGTAGGATCTGTTTCTTTATCAATTCCTCAGATACCGGTATACCCTAGTTAAAACTTTAAAGTTTTTAATAAAGCTCTCGCCATCTGTTTCTGGATTGAGTTAAGACAGCCTTTGATTTGATCAATCTATTTATAGGCAATGCAATTAAACTGTCAACTATTTAAGTCCAGCGTCTGTAGGCATGTTGCTTAATACTATTCTCTGAAGAATACATGCTAAAAAAAACATACAGCAATACAAGTAGAATTTCAAATTATGTCGTTAAGACTGTGGAGCTGCAGAAATCCATTAATGCATTTTGCTGGTGTCTTTATCCAAGTAAACATGCAGTCAAAACAATGAAGAGAAAAAATACATAATTTACTATAGAGCTTTGTAAACCCTAGGAATTCAGTATATAAAATGAGTGTATGCACTATACATCATAATATATCCGAAAAAATGCAATACAAGATAATTGTTGAGTCTTGATACTGTTGCTCAGAATGTCACATTTTAAAAAGAATGAGATGAGCAGTCTTCAGTTCTTGAAAATTACAGGTACCGTATACTGTAATTTATGGGAGATGAAGTCACATGTTTGTTTTATAAAGCTATATTTGGGTCACAGAAACTTTCATATCAACAGTACTCCAGCTACTATGTACCGAATGCATTAAACTGAGGAAAAATAACTCCAGCTGCACAACTTTAATAAACAATTAAGCACTGATTTTTTTTTCCTCCTAGTTTTCTCAAGCTTGTAATAGTGTTACTGAAGCCCATCCGCAGAGCAGTGCAGTGATGCTGAGTACATGGGAGCTGCAGATTACTAGCCCACCACACTAGTAAAAGATTTGTTTTTATTTTGTGGACATCATTTAGGACACAAACATGAATACATTAGGCAGTAGATAAAAATGCTTCATGCTGAAGCTCTGCACTGTGTGCTGAGGGGAAAATCACACAGGATAAGCAAAAAGCTCCCAGCACCTTGAACCTCCAGTGACAGCACCAGAACATGAAAATTGCAGTGGGGAAAAAATTCAGAGGCCAGTGGTAAGTGCACAGCTGAGGACCTGCATCCACGCGTACCTGTAACAAGCTACTGTACGTGATCACTGGTATCAGATCAGTCTCTTTAGAAGGAAAGAATGAACTGCCATTTATGTTTGCCTTTCTAAACATCTTTCAGTTCTTTTTCACAATTTGTTTGGAACAATTGCTGTGATTATCTCAGTTAGTGAGTAATGCTTCAAAGTACTTCAGAGAAGGTATCTGACTATGGGAAAAGACTGGCTGTAGTTCAAATGACCCTCTGGAGTTTTACTTCTGTTTCTCCTCACGTAAAAGAAAGTGCGCTTTAGTATGTTTTTTTTCTCTGGCACAGGGTGTGAGTGGAGATAGCCGTAAGGAACATACTGTATATTGTTTTCCCTTTTATTCTCTTTTCTGGATGAATACAAATTCCTTGGCATTGACAAGTAAGTCAGACCCGCTGTTGTTACAGTGCTGTCTCTGACCCATTTTGTTATGGCAGGTTGGTGATATGTTTGTGTGTAAATGTTTTCTTGTCAATATAATTACACATTATTATTATCATTAACCTGTGTGCTTCAGTACATCAGCTGTTTTGTTGCAATTCCATTTTCTTCTGCAAGGTACTTTTGCAAAGCGTAGAATCGTCTGTGGTTTAGATCCGATTTGTGATGTATCCAACATTCATCACTCTTTATCCTGCACTTCATAGTTCAACACATGATCTCCACATGGTTCATCAGTCAGTTTTGCAAATTGAACGCAGGGATAACAAGCTAATGTGTTATAATTCCAGGGTTAAATCCACAACAGTAAAGAACTTATAAATACATTAAAATAGTAAAACTATTATTAGTCAAATCAAGTTGCCTTTCATTACCTTGGCTAATTAAATACCACTTTTCAAAGACTGGTGACCTTAATGTTTCACTTTGTGACAAGAAAATGAGCGCTATCATTTCTTTTAGCCATCTGCTAAAAGCAGAACACCTTGGACAGGAATATGATTTAAAATATAATGAAATCCATCATATCAAATTAGAGGGACACCTCTGTGACTAGAAATTCATGCTTCATTCATTAGCAGAACCATATGAACCTCTGTGTGGGGAAAAATAATATAAGAAATGACTAAATAGGTCATTTTGTGTAATTGCTCTCATCATAAGTGAATCATTTTCTCAGCTATCCTAGAAAAAGTCAGAATCTCATATTGTTTTCCAGGCAGCTCCTCCATAGACAGAGGTACAAGCCACTGGCATCGAGACCCCCTCGCCATTCTGTGATCGAATCGCTCATAACAGTGAGGGTTACTGGCCGTTTCTTTAATAGACGTCCTGGCAAAACCTTCATTTTCTCAGAGGTTAATCCCGCCAGGATGCCCTCCTCCCTGTCAGGATCAGGCCCAGCTGCACCCATGGAAAAACCGCTCTGCTGTAATGAGGTCTGCATGACCCTGTTCTGAGCTGATTTGCATGTTCGACTGAGGGAGAAGCAGAGGAGTTACCCTTGCAATGCTCCATTTTTCAGCTTGTCGTAGGGATCTGCCGTCATAAAAAGCCCAAGTCTCGCATGCTGTGCGTTGAGGAGGACCAAAGGGATTCACTGCTTCTGTTTTTGCATTAAAGGAGCAGAAAATCCTTTAAAGAGAACACCATACCCTATATGCTGTATATCATAACCATACACCATATTCTATGTTGACCTATTTTGTTGGCACATTTAATTCTAAAATCATGTTTGTAAGCAGTAAAGAAACTCAAGGAAGTTATAAAGTATTCATAATTGTTTAGGTATTTTTTAAAATTTGTCATTTGAAGGCTTTGGAATGAAGAAATACAATCAATATAAGGCATGTAAATGCTAATGGCACATTTTATTTTTGCACAATTGATTTTTTTATTACTGTATCTTGAATTATGATTATAGCACTGCTACTTCCTGAAAACACACTTGAATACAAAATCATGCCTAAAGAACAAAGTCAGATGGTAATTGGATGCCTAAAAACATCTGTAAATTATTTTAAATCCATATAGAAAAACATTTTAAGCCTTTTAAGCAAAGATTGCCATAGAAACTGCAAATGAAGAAAGCCTAAAAGTTCCTCATACTATACGATCTTTTGAAAACAATATTCCTGAAGCATCCTGTAAAGATTGTGGCAATAAAACAAAAATGATGAGATCCTGAAAATGTAGTCATATAACATTATTCCACATTGAGGCCCGAGACTTACAAGCTGATTTGTAGTTTACACCAAAGAAAACACCACTGCACAGTTTATACCACTGCATGTACCCAAAAGCCTCACTGTTGGTTATGAATATTTCTCTTCTTTCAAAAGTTAGAAATAAAAACAATCTTTCATTGATTAAAATCTTAGGTGTAATCCCATAAGTAAATATTTTATATATATGTGGTTACACAATTTTCACGGTCTGAAAGAAATCCCTCCTATAAAATTTACAATATGAACCATTAAACCATGAAGAAATTAAAAGCTTATACAAATTACAGGAATATTTTTATATCATCATTCTTCTACACATTATTCTGTCCCCTGGCATGTTGGATTACATTTGACATACAGTATCTTTAGCATATACAGGTATGTCAAAAACGGATGAAAAGCTATGGCGTTCTTCAAAAATTGACACAGCTTGATGCCGATTTTCACTTCTCTGAAGTTATAAACCTTGACAAATTTTGACATTCTACAAAGACGCAAATCTAGATGACAGGTTGAGTACGGAACTGGTTAACAGGCAACCCTGTTCTTCTCCGTTGCGAAGTTCGCCCTCTTGGCAGTCCAAACATGATCGATCAGCCTCGTCTAAAATTAGAAAAGGACTTTCAGGCTACAAGGTCAAAGACTAATTTTCTAGCAGTACTACACTCAGAATAGAGATGGATAATCTCGTTATTTTACTGCTTTTTGGCTGTTGTCTGTACACACATGCTTTACAAAAGGCCTAAATACCTCAGATCTATATCCTACAAGCACATGTATTAGGGCAGGTCTATGTTGGTATTAATCTTTATATTAAACTCTGACAGATGATTTCTTGAGATCGTTCCACCAGTCACAAACGTCTGTCACTGGGTTCTGGGGAGCTTTGAAAACAGGGTATCAGGAATTGATATTTTAGAGGCCAGAAGTGTCAAATAATTTAAAATTCACTTAATCACGGATAGCGCTAATTGGGATGTCATACTGAATATTAATTATATTAAGACTTATTCATCTTCATTCAGAGTAAGATTTATATCTAATTACTTTGGGAAACTAATACAATAGGAGTTACGCTTGGGCTGCTTAACCCTAGCTTGCTAGAAAAAAAAAGACAAGACATATTCTACTCCAGTCACGTAGAGGAGGATAAACCTGATGTTTCTTTAACTGCTGTCTGCAACAGTACCTCTCCTATTCAATTTATTAACTCCTGCAGCAACCATTAGCTCATGATGACAAATGGCAAATTGGCAGTTCATGTTCCCTTGAGAGTGCATGGTATACAAATGGACCCCCTTCACACATTCCAGCTGTTACACTACTAAGCCTTCGGAAAGTGTATATATATATATTAAATGTGTCTTAAATGGATCTAGAGGATCTAGAATGGATCTGGTGGAAGTTTGCTTCATAAGATTTAATCAGTTATGTTAATCACACTCCCTGATGAATGATTTATGAGTGGGAATCACTGCTTTTGATTAAAAAAAAAAGTTCTCAGAAATTGTAAGCCCCATACTTTGTAAATAAGAGACTGTTGTTACCTTGCTTAATAAAATGAAATGCAAGATCACAGAAACTCAAGGACGCTGCATACACTTTTGTGTTAATAATGAGTCCCATTAATTATCAGTTACTTTAAAGAAATAGCTGTATCTCTTTTGTTGTGTAATTAAATTAACACAATAATTGGTAGATTTTGCCAATCTTTCTTTCCCTGAAAACTATGAAAACCACAAGGATAATCTGTCTTTTAAAACAAATTTATATCCTATTATGTTCAAACTAATGTAATGTTTGTAGGGTGAATGGTTCTGGAAAGAGACATAAGAACTTCCCATCTGATGCTTCTTAATTTCTTTTGCCATATGATATGTGAAAGTAATTTTAGTGAAAAAGCAGCACAACAGTGTACAAATAGATTCTTGAAAAGGATATTCACTGCGATGAACCAAGCCCTCTGTGTATGTGATTTTGAAAGATAAAATTATACAATCCCATCAGCAGCTTGCAATTTACTGGCTTCCTCATCTTAACCACCATGCAAACATTTTC
Source organism: Atractosteus spatula (assembly GCF_055471065.1). NCBI lineage: Eukaryota > Metazoa > Chordata > Actinopteri > Semionotiformes > Lepisosteidae > Atractosteus > Atractosteus spatula. The sequence goes on along the minus strand of NC_142720.1, from coordinate 23,541,143 downwards.
CCCTAAAAAAAATTGGTCCTTCTGAGAGTACTGCACAGGCTTGATGTCTGTCCAAGTCTGGAAAAATCATGCTGAGCTTTAACCAAATTCTGAACATGACTGCAAAAAATTGAAGGATTAAAGATTTCCTGCAAAATGTAATATCCCCTCAGAAGAGAACAAGGTAAAGCCCTTTGTTATGTAGGTTTATGTTATGGTCTAAGATAAAAAAGCCTGTTTACGTATGTATGCACATTTATTGTTGTTAATATTAGAATTTGCAATTGTCCCTGTCCTGAGCAACACTTTCATTGTTCGGGTTTTATGTTTTATACATGTCGATTCAAGGGAAACAATGATTATGATTAGAATCAAGCAAAATAAAATTTAATATAATTATAATTATGCCCCCAAAATGTTGGGAAAGGAAAGGCAAAGCACATTTTGCTTAAAAGCAAGACAAAAACGTGAGAAGTAGGTAATTAGATATTGAGAACTGAAATGATGTCGACCTTGGATAAGCAGTGCAGGTACAAATTAGTGATGTCGACACCTCGTTGGCTGCTTAGGATTTTCGTATATGATTAAAAGTTTGTTACTAAAGCATAAACAATCAATTAAAAACTCCTTTTTTGCCTGTAGTCTGATCGGATGAATAGATTCTTGTATCAGTGACTCAGGGTGGATGTCTGAGGTTACATACTGAAGATCACAGGCTGTGCTGTCAGGAGCAAATTAATTTCTCATGTGAACAAAGTGAGATTTAATCTCTAACCTCTATCTACCAGAAAGAATACAGGCTGTTGCCTACACACACTCCTTTACATTCTACAGTAAAGAAAGAAATCTGTTCCATGAATTAATGGAACCCAAAAGTCTCTGTCTGCTGCCTTGTGAGAATGTGCTCTACACTCATAATCGTAAATTTTCATAGAAAAAAATGGAGCAAATTTGTCTCCTCTTTCCTTAACTGCAGAAAATAGAGGTGTCTGATTTAGATGAGATCAGTAAGTAAGGATGTGAATGTTATTTGGTTCAAGGTAATGGCTTGAAATGACATTCCAATCCTCTCAATTTCTGAAACTCCCTTTTGCATTAACGTTGCAGACTTGCACCCTGAAATCCTGTTTAAGCCATCATGTCTAGCTTGGGTAATAGATATGGTTTTCTTAAAAGCACCCCGTTTCAGGCTAAATTTTTTATTCAGTTTCCACTGTCACAGGTGTCGGCAGCGGATGGAGGGAGAGTTTTAAAACGACTCTCCAGAGAGACTGAGATGGGTAGTTCATCAGACTTTATTCGGGTCCTAAAAATGCAGCATCACCAAAACAATTCCTGCTTCTTTCTGTACTTACCTGTGCTGCCTACTGCATATTTTGCCCTACTATTGATAATGAAACTGTGCAACGCTGATCTGTGATGATGGGTAGGAACATATCCTTGTTGTATGACCTCTGAGGTTGCGGCTTGTCATAAACTTCTTACCTTTTCTCCTATTGTCCTTGTCATCCTAGAACAAAAAGAAATGTTTTTTGTACTTGTGTATGGTGTATATTATTGTAAATTATCGAATCTATGTGGTGGTCGTTAGTATCTATCTTCCCTGTTCGAGATCCACAGCCCTGTGCTGTGTTGCATCATGTTGTCAGGGTTACAGAGCCTCTCTCACCACTGGCTTAAATAGAAGCTTTCTGCCAATCATCAGGAACACAGCTTGGTGTTTTTAAGATTGTTTGGAAATGCTAGTAGGAATTTCCTTGGAAAACTGCAGTTTACTAGTTTGTTCTTTTGCAAATATTTTCCTGCACTGGAGCACTTCAATAAACAGTTTATCAGGCCTGTGTTTTCTGTGACCACCACTGGACTTACAGTAGATATATAAAGACTACACACCCTTATTGAAATTGCAGGTTTTTGTGATGTAAAGCCAGAAATCAAGATAAATCTTGTCAGACATTTTTCCATCTTTAATGTGAACTTGCAACCAACAAAATCCAAGAAAAACAAATGACACTGATCATCTGAATGCTTTTTCATAATGGAAATTATTATTAAAAACAACTGCAAAAAGACAGCTAAAGTATCACACAAGCTAAAAATGGTCTATCGGCGATCCCTCTGCAAATATCCCACCTAGACCACATTTACAAAGGAATAAGTGTTAAAAATGGCCAAAAAGAGAGGACTTGAGTAAATAATCACAAAGAAACTGCTACATTAGATTAGATTACCAGACACTATACCAGATTACAGCAAAAAAATTAAGAAGACGTGGTTCAGGCTCCCCAGCTTACATTCTCTGCCACAGGAGGACGCAAGTCTGAGTAAGGCTCCAGAACTCGACCGCTGATCTTTCCATATGAAGTCTAGCTGTTGATGGAACATTTCTTCGGTAAACACCAGCTCAGCACCTAGTACCTGGGTCTCTGTCACAACATCTTTTATCAAAAGCATAAATGTGGAAAAATGAGAATAAGTTATAAAGTCTAGTCTCCTTTATACCACTGGTACTAATTTTCCAGGCGATTTGTAAAGGAAGCAAGAAAGCGAACCTTCTGTATAAGGGACAAGGAATTAGATTCCTGGATAAGGTAAAATTTTCCTTATTTCCACAGATGGCAAGAATAATATAAGGCAGATCTAACCAGTCTCATAGGGCCTGTTGAACCTAACATATTTTCACTTTTGCAGGTTTCCTGCTTTATTTGGAACAGACCTCTAGTGAGGAGCTGTTTCCATAATGATCTTGCCCTTTGGCAACTAACGCGTAATTCCCAGGTCTCGGGCTGCCAATGGCTACAGTGCCCCGTGTCTCCTGCTACCATGCGTTCAGGTTTTCCTTCCTTCAGGGATGCACTCCTTTGTTTCTGCCGAGCAGTGTACTTCCCAGGATTCCAGGATTCCGGTTCTGTCCACATCGCAGTAGGTTACGCACTGATGTTGCTCTGGTTCTTCACCTCGGTGTTCCAGGAGCCTCCGATGACAGCTTGAAAAATCAGACCCATGCATAGAATGCATTAATTAGTGTTAATCAGTGAATATCCACTGCAAATTATTTGTATTTTTTTTACCCAGCTTGGAAATTCAGTGTCCAGGTGCGCAAATACTTGCTGACACCATTGCAAAGGAAAACTAAAAAATCAAGGTAAGATAAGAAGTCAGAATAATATAGAACAATGACTCCAAAAAACGTAGTTCGCATAACCCATCAGTAATTATGCCTCTTGCTGTACATTAATTGGAATGACTCTTAAAACATTATAAATCATAATCTCTCCATACATATCTTCAATTTCTAATCAGGGTGTTATTTCTAGAGATGCCAGCCAGTGTGATCAGTTCTTTACTTTGTCTTTGTGTAGAGAGCAGTAACATCTTCAAAGAGAAGCTCTATTCCCCTTTGTAGAGAAGCTACAGCAAAAGATGATTATTTCCCAGATTTCTTGTAGACTTTTAGAAAGGTTATTCTAAACCCTCATTAAATGTGTAGGTAAAGGTTTCTAAGAGAGATTCATAGAAATACAAAAGTGAGAATCCAAGTTTTTTTGGAATGACATACAGCATGTAAACCACATATCGCTAGTCACTATCTCAGTAACAATACAAATTCTTCAGCTGTACCTTAGTGTACATAAATATTTTAAGATCATGAAATCGGCAACAAAATTGAAGAAAATGTATAAGAGAAATGTATATTGATAGTTTTTGTAAGGTACAAAGATATAACACCATACAAAGGCATTAAAGCCTTTACTATGCTGTCCCATTTTGTGAAATGACAAAATGCTGCATACACGTCATATTCTAAACTTTTATATTTATATGCTCTTAATATTTTATTGAAGACCCGAAGACTTATAAAGGTAAGATAAATGGTAAATTACAGCAAAGTAATTATAAATGTTGGCAAAAACTAAAGAGAAAAATAAAATAAGTTAATTGTCTAAGTATACAGACTTGTTAACTAAATATTTTATCGCAGCCACAAGTTTTTTAGGGACAGTCTCTACCAACCAGCCTAGCTTGGTGCAGTTCTTACCCATTCTTCTTGGGAGATTTTCTGTTCTCTGAAGATGCTTGGCTTGATGATCACTTTATGGACAGTGGTTTTCAAGTTGATCCACAGATCTTCAATAGGATTCAAGTCAAGACTTTGACTGGGCCACTCAGTGATATTCACCTTCTTATTCTTATGCAGTTCCGGTGTATTTTTGGCCTTGTTCTTTAGATCATTATCCTGCTGAAAGGTGAATTTTAGGTCTAGTTCTGAAGCTGGTTTCCTCAAAGATTTGCTCTATCTCCATAATGCTGTGACCAACATGTATGACTGTAGGGATGGTCTTGACTGGGTTTCGCACTATGTTGTGTTTCTTCCTGACTGCAAACCTTTTGCCACATTTTCAGTATCACAAAGGCTCTTTGTTGTGAACCCCATGTGGAAAAAATGTTTTTTTTTGGTTCCATTCAAGTCCCCTTTGTGGAGTGATTGGGATATTGTTGGCCCATGGACATTTCCTCTCCTTCTCAACCGATGAACTCTGTAACTCGTTTGAAGTCCCTTCCAGTTCTTAATGATCAGCTTCACTGTGCTCAAAGAGATATTACAGGTCCCTGAGATAAAGATCTCCTGACCTCTGTGTGTCTTTATATAACTTTATTTGTGAGTTATTTTGAAAGCTCCTTGGTCTTCATGAATGTGTTATAATGCTGAACTCATGTGAACTACTGTTGTTGTAGTTATTGTACATAGACCGAGGCCACTCAACTAATTGTGTTGCTTGTTATTTTAATTAAGGTTTTCAAGAACAAAGGTTTAGAATACCTATTCAATCATGACTTCCATTTGTCATACATATTATCTATTCACTTCTTTTGTTTTTTATTTGATTTTGTGGAGCAAGTTGTGTATTGAACATTTAATTGCTTCTTCTATATGTAATGACTGCAAGCTTTAAAACATCAAAATGTGAACACTATGCGAGGGTCTGAACATTTTTTCAAGTAACAGTATATTATGGTTATATAATAAAAAGGGAAAAATACCAATGTGTTATTCTCGCCTTTTATGATTCTCACATATTATGAATGTGAAATCAAGACCTCTTGCATGACCCTAGCATTTTCACAGCAATCTGAATCTTGAGATGAATCACTGAAGTAGGTTATTATAAGGACTCTAAGACGTCTGCATTTTATTAGACAAAAAGTGGTGCAAACTGAGCACTTGTACAGAGACCTTGATAAATGGAGACCATACTGCCAAGCCATAGAACTGATGACCTACCAGGCGCCAGGCTGCTTGCATAGCGAAGACAGGTGTACAATGCCCTTGCATGTGCTCTAATACACAGTGAGATTTTAACATTATAAAGACTGACAAATGGAAGTAATTATCAAGTGGAGGTTTGAGGCCTCTTAGCATTCAATGGAACAAGCAAAGACATGGTGTCCTTTAAATACTTTAATTTTTAGAGGTCTGTGACAAGGTGACTTCATGCCTGCTAACTTAGTAACTTGTACTTAAAAAAAAACACTGTGGGGGAGAAGGAAATCTGAACTGGTTTGACTTGAAGGGAGATGTTTATAAGCCCTGCACTGTCGCTCCTTGGCTGAGAAACTATCATTATGCATTGGTGGGTAAGAGGAAAAAGGTTATTATAATTCTGTAGGAGGAATGGACTTGTATTGTGAGAGCGCATAGGGGGGAAGTATGGACAATGGCTTACATTCATCTCCTTTCAGCAACATAAAGCTTTGAAAGATTTTATATTTCTGTGGGGAAACTGGCATAGCAAAAGGCAGCGCTGTGCAGCATTTAAAACTGGGGTGGCTTTCTCCAAAGAGGGCAATTTGCCTGTGTACTCTTCAGAATGGCACTGGGATTTTACAAATGCACCTCTTGTGCTCGGATGCTGGTCCACCTGACAGGTAATGGGAGAGAACAAATCACATTTCAAAGCAGTGGAGCCTGTAACACAACTAATGACTGTAAATCCATTTGTCGGGAGAACACCAGCTCAGTGAAATGATCTAGACCAGTGGCGAAGAAAGGGACAGCTTTGTCAAACCCTGTCAGCGGTGCAAAATATTCAACAAGGCTCATGCTGAAGTGCTGCGGCTGTGCTCTGTTCATATTGCCTGCCTTATAATACAGCACAAATCCCTATTGTAGAGTTCCACGCTTCGCTAACTAAAACTAATTTCATTCTGGTAATATGACAACACTGAGCACTGCTTGAACAAAGCAGACTTCCTTTAACACTAGAAGCACAATGCGAAGCACAGTGTGTCTGCCCAAGGGCATGAGGATGCAATCATTAAGGTTTTATGGATACTCACTTTATCAAAAAGCTGGTGTAACAGATTCAGGCTTTGCGTTCCAAATTAATCAAAAGAGTGAGTTTAAGGAGTGCTTTACTGCATCACCTGAGAGCTGGAGGAAGTTTTACCACTCTGGCTGCCAGGATTGCAGTGTCATTTTATATTAGGACACAGGAAATCAAACACATTGCAATTCATCTGATATAGAATAAAGGAGGAGTCATGCTGATATACTATAAAATGTACACAATGTCATTATTTCATATCTTAAGTACTAAAGTCCTTTCTTTCTAGGCTTCAAAATGAATGTTTTCATGTTTGAAGAAATACAAGCAGAAACAAATACAAATTAAAGTCACTCATAACTTAGCTATGAGAATTCTGAATGTATTTAATTTTGGCACAGATTATGCAGAAGGGTAATGTAGGCTACTACTAGTCTCCAGCAGCTCACCAGCTCATGTTTATTCATTACATCGGATGAATCGTGCGGAGAAAAAGAGGAAATTGCCCAAGAAAGAATTACAGTTCTGCGCAAATACACAGATATAGATTATATATGGAAATATAATCATCAAAACGTTTCTTAAGACTTTTTTTAAATCAAGTGGAAAAAAAGACGATGACAAGGAGCAATCGTTTTGACAAATGTGTTGAACACAGAAAATGTGCAGCAGTAAAGCAGGTTTAGGGCTGTATTCTGCCCTGAACACCGGTGGTTTGCACCAGGGCTTTCATTGATAAACTCGCCACAACTCCTGGTGCACCTTCACTATTACAGGCAGAAGATTTCGCAGACGAGGCCTTGCAAGACCACGGGCAGGAGAGGGGGGGATAGAGCACCACCTTCAGACCACTGAGATCCAGAGGCCCATCGCCAGAACAGCACAAGCACAGGCAGTCCAGTGCGATCGGCACGAGAGCTGTCCTTGGACATTCCCTATTCCACCCCTCACATTGCAGGCAGATTTGGGGAGCAACACGAAACAGCAGCCCGAAACAACAGTCTGCACAAACCATTCGGCAAATATATGACCGTGCTCTCCAGAACATTGGCTAAAGGCGAGGCCTCATTTAGCAAAGAGATACAGCAGCGTTAAAAACAATTAACTAATGCAGCTACAGTAAACCCTCAATTTAACAGACAAACAGGGGGAAGGGGTGTCTGTTATTGCCAGATGTCCATTAAATCATGAATAATGTTTTTTTTAGCCTGAAAACACTTATAATTTGAGAAAAATACATATATTATATATATGCTGAAGTAGTTCAGGTGGGGAGCTGCATCAGCATGCGCAGACTGCAAAGGAACAAGTAATAGGTTTATTCCTGCTGAAAAGAAAGGAAACACAACATTTCGGCTGTGGAGCCTTCTTCACACCTGAAGAAAACTCCACGGCTGAAATGTTTTCTTTCTTCTCTTTTCAGCAGGAATAAACCTATTACTTATTATATATGCTTACCTGAAATGTTGACATTTTTTAATAACTGCACTCAACCCAGTCGATGGAAATCATTCCTGTGCCTTTTATCATAAATATACAAATGCTTTCTTTCATGTGTCACGGTGTATAAAATTAGCTAAAGCACATGACACACAAACCTATTGGAAGCAATATAGGAAACCAGTGCTGCTCCTGAATTTCAAACCTGTGTAATATTTGGCTTTGTTTAGTTTTCTGTGTATTTCATCATTAGGGTGGGGGAAAATCTGGTATTTCTGATTTCACAGACAAATCCCCTTTAGTAGATTTTGTCTGTAAAACCGAGGGTTTACCAGAGAGGAATTCACAGCATATCAGAATAACACACTGTGGTGTGGACAAAACACATTTCTAAGATTCGCCAAAATCTGTTATTAATGGTTATTCCTCAGTGAAAACGGATGCAAAGATTCATTCATTTGTTCATGCTTCAACAAGGAAAAAAAATATCAGAAGCTCCTGCCATTATTTTAATCTGACTGACACTTTTAGACAAAGTGACTTGCGTGTATAGTGTGACATTTTACTTGAGCAGTCTGAGGGACGTACAGTACAGCCTACACTAGCTGCAGTGTCCTGCCTGAGTGAAAAGAATAACTTTTACATCGGCGTTGGTACTGTATTAGTTTCCATATTACCCTCCCAGCTTCAGTTCTCCCTCCGTCTCATACATCATCTAACCAATTCAATGATAAATCACAATGAGAGAATTCTCCAATTAAAAATGCATTTCTGAGTGTTTGAGAATCCATTTCCCCCTGTTGGTCCTTCCATCATCCTTTGCAATGTATCTTGGTGTGTGACCACCCTATTCCCATTTGTCTGTTTGAAACACCTACTGACCACCCACCTGCGCTCAAGGAACATTGATTCTGCGGATGATGTCTTCAGAAGGAGACAGATTCCAGTCTTCACTTGCTGTATGCCCATTCTTAAAAAGCTTAGTGACAATGGCCTGTCTTCACAGATTCGTATTTCTTCTCTAACAAAATCTGAACTCTAAGAAGACTGCAGTGATAAACGCCAAACTGACATTTAATTAAAAAAGCTTTCAAAACATCAGTGTTGCCTATGAAGAACAAAACAGTGGGAAGGAATACATCCCTTCTCACCCTGGTGCACTGCCCAACAAAGCACATGAAGCAGACGCATTTCCAGGGAAGAAAATAATATAAAAGTAGGCTGTAGCACCTAAGCTGGAGAATGGAACAGCATGGTCTCAATGTTGCCAGCTGCGTTTTGGGATTTTTCAAATGCAACACACTTTAGCAAAGGAAATGGTGACCACGGGTAGCCCTTCCCCTTGAGAACTGAGAGATGGCATTTTCACTGTTCCAGTTCAGAAAGTGCCTTGTCACGGCCAAGTGAACAGGTCTGAGGCTTTAGTGGCCACATGCCACCTAGGTTGGACTTGGATCCACAAGTGCTACTCGAGCTACAGTATATTACACTAAAATAAGTAACAAGTAATAACATCATACCAATTTAGCTTTCAGGTAAACAGAATAGGGAATATTAACATCTACAGTACAATACAATGCTTCATCCAATTAAGATCCAAAATGCTTTTACTGTATAGCTACTTAACATTTCATTGGCCTAATTCACTCCTGTCCTGCTTTTTTGTTAGTGGATCATGAGAGTCTCCCTTATAGTGTGTACTATGTGATAAGTGTAATTTTATATTTTAGTATACTTAGATCGGGTATGTACTATTTCATGATCTTGCAAATTGTGGTTTTTAAATAACCACAATAGATAAAAAATTGTACTTTTAGGCACTTCTATATTTATATGCCATAGTTTCAGTCCCTAATGGACTCCATTATGATAACGTTCAGTTACAGAGCGATAATCCAACTTTCCATTAGACCTAAACGCATTTGATTACAACAAATGATATTAGAGAAAACAAAAGTACAAACATTACTTTATTATTCAGAATATGAAAGGTAACACTGAAGCATATTTGCTGACAACACACTTTCCACACAATGAGCTCAATGGCATGAGATACAATGAAAAGGCTATGATGTGAAAAATCAAGTTTGCACTTAATTCACAGTTAAAAAAATGAAAACCTCAAACCCCACTTTTCTAAAGATACCTTCAGTTTAGCAGAAATATTCTGAAAGATGAATTAAATCTGTGCTTTGGGAAACAATGGGTTGGTCTACAGCACATGTGAACTACTGTACACTTACAGAAGACAAAAAAGCATAACGGGGAGGAAGGAGCATTGTCAGTCTCCCTAGGGACTCGCTCATTCTTTGCCGGAGCTCCCAGGATCCTCCGCTGCTGAGGCCTCGTCCGTCTGGCTGGAAGCAGTCGAGTCCGGTGGCCCCGCAGCTTTCAGTGCTGGGGTGCTCTGGCCTTTCTGGGGTGCCTCCGCCTCCTTCTTCACTTCTCTCCCAGCGCCCAGCAGCTTCTGGCTCTCCACAAAGTACTGATTGGGGTGACTGAGTGAAAACCCACAATCGTCAAGCTGCCAAGAGAGAAGGCTTCATGTAACGAATGACTCAGCTGAAAATGTTACAGGAACTTTGACAAAGGACAGTAAGGTTTGAGAGCTTTGGTTGGCTACAGCCAGAAACAAGAAGCTTTTCTTTCGTGTGTTTGGACAATCTGAAACATTTGGAAAGCACACGAATATGTAATCCCTGATAGCTTGTAGAAGACCTTGCTTCGTTGAAGAAATAATTGTTTTACTTGATACTCTACCAAGAGCACAACCAACATTTGGAAACTACTAAAACAGAAGCAGTGAGTCAGTTTCAATGAATGCTTCAGCTGGCTTTGCCTTTGGAAATGATTTAAAACAGGAGCGGGGAGCTTATTTAGTGATTCTGACTGTGCCATGCCGAGTATCGGGGATCTGTCATCTTTCTGACCTTGTGGGGACTGGAAACCTTTTGAAGTCTTACTGAATGCCAATTCATAAACACAAGAAAACAATTCACAGAAAAAATGGCACAGCCTTTTATTGTTTTTGACTCTTCTTGAATGGCCCCCAGCTGTTCATTGTCTTTATCCTTTATTGGTTGGCTGTGCCTTCACTCATCTACAGATCACAGACACTGGCAGCTTTGCTCAGGTGATCCACGCTGGGCCCCTCCAGTACAGAGAGCACCATTTCAGAATGGATGTACTGTCGTTTAGCACTCCAACACCGAACATGGAATTTCAGCTTGATGAAAGGCCCCACAAGCTAACTAACATACTTGCTATGCCACCCCAGGTAGCAGTTTCCATCCAAAACATTAAGGTAAATGGAATAATACATTAATAACAGGAGCTGCACAGCCTTAATGAGTATTACTATAACTGAAGAAGACAGTTCAATTTAGTACGTTTCATTCAAGCCGTAGATCTGGACTAAGCATAAAGGTTAGGGCATTAACTGCAACCATTGATGCACATGCTATTACACACAAACGTTATTGTCCTTCTTGCTGACCAGAAAGAACTAATACAGCAAAATATACTAGAACTAAATGTATTTCAAATCATTTATAGCTCATAAGAACAATTTACTGACAATTAAACATTTCTGAAGTGTGAGTATTGCTAAATGCATTTTAGCCTTGCATAGAAAAAGTCTACAGAAGCTATTTGATCCAAAACAATTTGCTTCTAAAGATAAATGATTTAAAAATAAACCCAAAGTCAATTAAAAAGGAATTACATTTCCATTTTAACACTTTCATTTCCCAGAAGCGATACTTCTGTAACAAATCGCTGAAGTGCACAGTTCCTAAAGGTATAGAAATACAAAACACTGACAATGACTAAAATGCCATCTCCTAAGAAAAACATTTCTATTTTACATCACGGAAAAAAAACTCTGTTGATGTAACTATCAGTATGAATGAAGCATAGAAAAGCTCTTCTTTGTCAAGATTATGAATAAAATGGATGGCAATAATATTCCAAAACCAAGAGAATGAAGAAAATTCAGTTTTACAAAATGTGCTCAGTTTGCCCTCCAACCTCCGCAAACCTTTTTGCTTTCCACAAATCCAAGCGAGTGCATTTTCAATACTTACGCACTGCTTCACCCTATTCAGATTGTTTGATTTATTACCCTTGTGTAAATATTTCATCAGTGAAGTATTACATTGTGACCTTTAATAAATGCTGCAGAGGAAGGGGAAACGGTGCCTGTCTGTCTGCTGTAATTCACAGGTCTGGAACCAGGATTCACGAGGCCCAGCAGTGAAGAAGCTTTAACGTGATGACTGCCAAAAGCCACAATATTCACAAGGGACACTAAACAGATAGGTGTTTTTTTTATTTTTAAATTGATGTGCTTGACTAAATGCCATAAAAAGAACAGATAAATTCATTTAATAAAGTATATCATTGTTAATATGAAAGAGAAAAACTCCACAGGTAGGAGTGGGTGTGACAGTCATGATGTCTTATTTATTGCATTTAAATCCTCAGACTACATTGTTCTTGGCCATTTTGTCACCATTCATGACCTCTACAATGTTAATCCCTGCTTCCCTGGTAATGATGTTCATGAAAAGCCTTTCTTTGCAGCCAGGAAACTACGCTGAAAGCTTTTCCTTGAAAGCAGTCATTTGAATTGCAAATGACATTTTGACAGTCCTGGTAACAATAAAAATATTTTCTGAAAAATGTGACAACCACAAAAAGATACTAAGAATAAAATAACGAATGCAGAAGTGGCGATATGGTAACATTTGAGGTCATTTAGCGAATCTTAAGGACATACAAATTGGCAGCACAGCTCTTCTAGAAATAAAAACAAGCTTCAAAAAGACGTCTACTCATGATTTAAAGTGGATAACACAGGACTCTTATCTCATCCAGCAGAGATGGGCACAATTGTCACCACTCATTGGACACTTGCCCACACAATAGATTTCACTTAAGCTGAACACAGCATAAACCCAGATGCTGCTTGAGGACTCTGACATGTTCTGTCTGCCTTTCTCTGCTGATACACAGTTTCAGAATTTAGACAAACTGAGGCAACTGCTCGTTCCTAACAGGTGCAGTGTACAGTCCGTTAGCTGCCCTTCCAAAGATGTGAAAACTTCACCACAAAGACTTTCCTCGCTGACCTTCACAGTCAAACTAGAGTCTCTAATTTCCTTTTCCCGGGACAATTCCACTGCTCCTGCTGAACATCCCCCTCAGCAGCAGGTAGAGCTGATGGTGCAGGCGCTCGGATTACAAACACAAGCCCTGCAGAGTAACAGCAAACAAACAGACCTGCTGTGTTCAGGTGCTTTGATTTACATATGATTGGTAAGACAAAAAAATGTTCGGACACTCCCTGTAATATTCCAGATTTTCTCACATTCCATTAAACCAAAATTAGGTTACTCCTGTGATCCCAGTTCCAAGAAATAGACACATTACTACGCACAGAAGAAATATCTCCTAGGAGATCGCAGCATCTGAGTACCTTTCAGATACTGAGCTGGGGGATCAACGTACCCCCAAAAATACCAAAACCATCCAGAAAACTTTAGCTGCATCACTTGCCTAAGTAGTCTGGAACTGAGCAAGAGATGTGATATACTGTAGCCTCATTAGCCCCAAACTCCTACTGCTACAGAAAGAAAACTTTGTGGAAGAACACTCTAAGTGACAGCAATAATATAGACGGACTCACAGGCCGGGCCCCAGTGGGGCTACAAGCAGTGGGGAAGGAGATTAAGATACTGCCTTGGGAAGGTCTAAACCTGAAGCGAACACATAACAGCTCAGCCAACGCCACAAGATGAATGGCAACAGGAACAGTACTGAGCAACAAAGAAGCAAGAAAGCAAGTGACGTCAACGTAAGGTAAACAGAAACTCAGCGTCTGTGGGTGAAGGGGCAAACGGCAGGGAGTCTTGGGGCCCCAGGACTCCTGCCTCGCCCAGGGAGGTTTCTTCAAGTGCTGTTGATAGGTCTTCAGCATGTGGGTAGAGGAGAGCTACTGTACAAGCAGCAGTGAAGTTCTGCAGCTGAAAGAGACACTAACTGGGGGAGGTCTATCTGGGTCATGGCTTAACTATGACAGTTAAGGGAAAAGCAGTGAAGGCTTAACATGAAAACAATTAATACACTGTTGCTTGCATTACTAATATCTTGAATGTATGGTACACTGCATTCATTGATTTCTTTCATATAATTGTTTAGAACACACTGAATATCATCTGTGTGAAAATGTTTTGCTAAAGCACTTGTCAGAGAACAGGTTGGGCTACATTTAGTTTTTTTACCTCTTAACTCATTGTTCTTCAGCCCTGCTCATTGAGTTTCTCCTTGTACGAAAGTAGTTTCTCCTTGCATAACTCCCTTTACTGATGCTTCTTTAAGTTGTGCAGTATATTTGCATTAACTGACATTGAAAGTTTATCTTGTGAAAATTTAAGAGAAGATCTTCTGTTTTTGCTCTGTGCAAGGACTGAAGAAAAAGGAGATTAGCAGTTTGTAAACTTTCAGTTCCTTCATGTTTTTCATGGAGCTGGGCTAGCAGACTGTGATCAGGATTCTGCCAAGACCAACACAATTGTTCAGTGCTGCCAGGTGCCTTTCTTCTCCTCATGTGGGAACAAGGGCTGTCTCTGAGCCAAGATGTAAAAACCATTGACAATTCCAAATTGCACTGGACTATTAAAAATGGGGTGATGCAGTAAATACAAATTATGCCAAAACACAGAGGAATGCAACTGCATGGTCTACAAAAAGACTGAGAAATGCAATACTGACCATCTAAAGAAAAAATTACAGTACATGCAACAAATTTAACAAACCGTTTTTGTATCAGGCACAATGAACTTTAATGAACAGACAGGACGTAGATTAATTCAATAAACCTTTTACAATGGGGGGGGGGGGGGGAGGTCTACTTTGACTGTCAAAAGCTAGTTCCATGCGTGAGCACTGTTGGAAGCAATACAATATGTACGCTTTGCAGCAGGTTATGTCATATTATGAGATTCTGCCCATTGACACAGTGAGGTCCCAGCACTTGAGCAAAGTACAGGCGGACATTCAGGCTGCCATCAGTCCCTACAAGGGGAGTTCTGCATCATTTAGATACTTCTGCCCAGATCAATACACTCAGACCTCAGCATTGACTGCTCTGTTATACATTACAATTCACATATTGCTCTGCATGTGCACTCACTGATCTATACCTTAGCTTCATTTAACACTAGAGAGAACTAGAGTGACCAACATACTGATGGTGGAAATTGGTAGTTTTCTTGATAAGCAGCGATTTTCTGTTTTTTGTCAAGTTGTCCATTCAACAGTTTAAATCACCTCATTACCTCTGCTTAATCAACTCTCTAATACATTGATTACGAAGTGTTCATTCAAATGTATAAAAGTCACAAATGATTGATTAGTCAACATCATGCCAAAAATATAATCAATGTCTTTAGAACTTATTTTTCTAAAGAGACACATGCATAGAGCGATAGGTTTCTTTTAATGCTCAAAATAATATAGAGGCCAACCAGATGAAGTGTTTTTAGTGTAGCTAACAAAGTGCAGGTTTTGCACTGTGGAGTTATCTAGGCCTGTGCTCTCCCAATTACCCTGGTTTAATTAGAGATGAGAGCGTATTTAAGTGTATGTGCTACACTCCAGTAATTAGAATAGGGCTTAAAGGAAGCTGATATCTTGGTAGTGTTCAGATGCCCTTTATCAATATCCAACAGCTCAAAACAGTTGTAATCCTATATCAGTTATACTTTCTCCTTACTGCCATGAGGGTTTCTACATAATTTTAATGAATCTGTGACCTTTCACCTGCTTAAACAGTCACCGCAGACTTGGCTGTGACAAAAATCAGCTTCAGGTTAAAATTGCATATCAATCCATGATACACTGCAATTCCAAATACACACAATTACCCAACAAGATGATAACGATTCAAAATCATTATCTTTTTTTGTGATGGTAGTTCTAATTAAAATGAAATCCTGATTACAATGAAATCCCAATTGTTTTACAATCAGTGTTTTCAGTTCAGCACATAATTGAAATCTGCCGTTAATCAGAGGACATACAAACCTGCTAATTTAATCCAGATCATATTAGATCCCTATTTGGAAGCTGAATTTAGTTTTAAAAAAGGAAGTTGTCTTCATAGGGTAAGTATATTAATTATTAATGGATAATTAATATTTTTATATGCTTACATATACATACATATATATATATACTTACATATATACTTAATACAACATTTTAATATTCCACTTTTCTTTGCATTTTTGGCTGACATTTAATTGGTTCACACATAGAAGTGATCGGTCTGAGGATTCAAGTTTTGATAAAAAAGTATTACTTCTAACGAAGTGCATACATCATTTGGAAATCAACATGATGGAACAAGTGGGTCGTTTGCAGGGCACACTCTACATATATATATATTGCTACATTACCACTCGAAAAGCAAAGGTAATATATATTTACAGCACTCTAAAGTAAGTAAAGGTGTGTACATGTACTGAGAACATTTTGAAATTTGTCTCCATGAGTCACAGAACAGCAGGGTTGCCTGCAGGGAGAAGCTTTGGCTAAATGGTCACCTACTGCCGCCCTAGCTCTCTAACAGCTACAGTAGATTACTGTACTAGCTTGTGAACTCATGAGCTGTCTTTTCATTGTAACTACACAATAGTATCCTGGACAACAAGGCTTTATCAGACCACAACTGGCTTGTTTATGCAGGATTCAGACATGTACTGTACAGTTACCCATGATGCTGCCCCAGGAAGAGCACCGCACTGCCACTGGCTGTTTTCTGTCTGCATCATGCTACCGAGGTGCTGCTTATTATTTTGTGCTCGCTGAGGCAGTGTTTTCACTATGAAAATGAATTGGCAAGCAACAAAGGGACACAGTATCTGTTTCCCGATGGTTCAGCTGCAAAGAAAACCCTGCATTTTTTCTGTCTAACTAGCAGAGCTCTCAGGTGTCCCAAACCCTAATGTGTGACATTTTCCACTGAAAATTGCGATTGAATACTATTTGTACTGTAGGTTTCTTTTATTCATGTACAAAAAACACATTGGTTAGTTCTCTGCAACCTCCACAGTTACGAAAGACTAAGTTCATTACTTTATTTTTAAATCAAGAATCAAGACTTGATGCAAATACCTGAGATTTTCAGACCGAGGCGTGAGACCATGAGATTTGGTCAGGTGTGTGAGACTTGAGAGCTACTGTATGTGATTACATACCATCGTGGCTGCAGGCTGGCGAGATCTTTCAGTTTACTAACTACTATGAAACAGTATTTTAGTATGGAGTCCTGTGTACATCATTTTGTTTGGCCAGGCGGGAAACCCTGGAGCAGTGTCAATTCATTGCATAGACTGTCTCATCTCTCATTACAATAAATACCTGAAAGGTTTATCTTTCAGCCCAGTCCCTTAAACAGCTTTCCTGTTTCAGTACTTCAGAGCAGTGAGTAAAAGGTATCCGTCACCCACCAGACACCACGTATCTTAGTACTAGATATTGCTGGTAAAAGTGCAAAAGCCTTTCATCCCCATTCCGTCACCTCAGCTCTTTCACAGCTGGGGGACAGAAAATGCATGTCAGTACTAACTGGGACTGACGCCTTTGGTTTGTGCCATTTCTTCTTCACAGAAGTACTACACTGTCCCATAGTCATCTGGATAGACCTCCAATTTAAATCATACAGATAAAAGGGAACACCACTTACTGTACTGTGTAATGAATGCACAAAATCTGCTTCCTTTTCTGGCCGTTTTTCAATCCCATCGAATATCAATGGCTGGGCTGACAATTCTTCATCGGTTACAGTACACAGTTGAGCTCACTGTTTTGTACATACACTGAGAAATAATAGCTGAAACACTGGGAAGAGACCTCTTTTTTAATAAATCGGGCAAATATTAATAACCTTGAGTGCCTAAAATTGCTGATACCAAAGGTCTGTGCTAAAAGGCATCAGATCAAATGAATTAAAAATTCATAGGGTAAATTCATCTAAAGTGCTGTGATAAACCCATAAAAGCTAACGAGGTGTGACATATAATGATGGATGTGATTACAGCGCCGAGCCTCTGGAGTTTTCACGCACGAGTTCTGGGCCCTTCCGAAAGCTGACAGAGGCACCCCGATTATTGCCTGGTACAAATTAAACATGCCCTTACTCCGTGTGTCAGCTCGAAGTACTTCTGACAGGCCAGCTGATAGTGCATCCCCTTGACTAAATCCAGGACCTGGAAGATAAAGACGGAAAGAAAAATGCACTTAGGAGGAAAAAAAGAGCAATTTACTTGAACGTTACTTCCCCTCGCTGTCATTACCGCAGAAATAAAGTGACATTGACTACACATCTTGGCAAGCATTTAAGCACTTTTCTCTGTTATATTTCTATGATCGATGTAGTGCTCAAAAGCCTTTAAAGCTGCAGAGCTAGCCCTAGTTTTAGTTGTTGATCCCTGCGCTAATTTCTGAATGGCTTTCACAGTTCACTGTTAAAGGACTACAGTGTCTCAAAGCACTCAGCCTCTTTAACTTGTCTTAAACTCTGTATCAGTAGTGTAGCTCTATTCACTTTGGAAGTAAAATAATATATACACTGGAGTATGTGGTGTATTGGTAATACCTGCTTCATAAGCCTCTTCTGTGTTACATTTCAGAATATGTACAATCACCAGCATGTATCGCTACTTATAAATACGACAAAGTAAAGCATTAAAAAATAGTTGCAGTACCTATATACTGTATATTATGGTACATGAAACCTCAGAAGAAATATTAAACATTTTGCTTACCTGAGCAAAAATGCAAATACTAAAAAAAAAACTACTTTGCAATTACTGAGTCAAACAGGTGTAAGGAATTATTTTCCTCTTAATTCCGCCAGTAAAATTAATCTCAACTTCATTCCATGTCCTTTAAAACTGTGTCTGATAAGAAATTCCATTACTGTTCGTCCACCTCAGTCAAACAACACTTTACTCCAGCAGCTAGACTGCTGTACGTATCAGCACAACACTTCCCCACAGGAGACCCGCACAGTGCTGTCTGTGTCCAGAGACGACCACCTGCGACCCTGTCACACTTCACACAAGCAGCCAGGAGACACTGCCAATTACCACCAACAGGTCATCCCAGGTCACAAACATCCAGCGAGCAGCAAGAGCATCCACTTACACAACGTCCACACAGACTCGCCAGCCAATCAGCACCAGCAGTGGAATAACCTTAAACACGGAAACTGGCTCTGCCGGTCAGAAACGGGACTCCCACGTCTTCCACACCTGAATCCACTCAAGCAACGCAACACAAAGACAGCCTGCACAGACCGTAACAGAATTCACCTGTAGGGCATCACAGAAGGCCTGAGCAAGGCCCTTGACCCCAGCTGCTCCAGGGGTGCAGTACAATGGCTGACCCTGCGCTCTGACCCCAAGCTTCTCCCCCTGTCTGTGTGTCTCATGGAGAGCAAGCTGGGGTATGCAAAAAGACAAATTCCTAATGCAAGAAATTGTATAGGGCTAATAAAGTGATGTTGTTGTTATTATTATTATTATTATATTATTATTATTATTAAAGGATGTACAATTAAAGATAAGATCACTTTTCACTGGTCAGAGCGCAGGGTCAGCCATTGTACGGCGCCCCTGGAGCAGCTGGGGTTAGGGGCCTTGCTCAGGGGCCCAACAGAGTAGGATTCCTCTAAAGCTAAAGTAGTGTAAAAAGTTCAGGTACTTTTTAATAAAGAATATATGAGCATTAAAAAACTCAGACCAGTAACTGCTCTAAATATGTCCACAGGTATTAGTTTCAAGAATAGTTTTACATTGACAAACGACATTGCTTGCGGGTGTCTGGAACGAGCTCAATCCATGCTGCTCAAGTGCCTTCCCACACCCCTCTCCATTTCTAACATGAACTTGTCCAGAGGAATAAGCAGCACCCTTGCATCTGTATAGTGCTTTTCACCCTAAAGGATCCCAAAGCACATCTTCAGATTTCTGTCACAATATTTGTCAACACTAAATTTTTATTAGTTCAAGTAAGGTGCTGCGTCAGCATGCGTAGGCTGCAAAGTAACAAGTAAAGGTATTTCCTGCTGAAAAGAAAAGAAACAACATTTCGGCTGTGGAGCCTTCTTCAGATGTGAAATTCTTATTGTTGTCCAGTTGTGTCTTTGTAGCTGTAAGGGTATACTTTTCTGTTTTGGACAGGAGTACTTGCTACACACACAGTTAATAATTAGATTATAAATGTACTGTCTATGGAAAAATAGAACTGTTTCCCTTTTTCTTGCACAACTAATACTATATGCAATTAAGGCACTTGACTATTAGTATTAGACTATATGAACAGTTTTTGTGATGATAAAAGTTTGCAAAAACATAATTAGATAACTGTCTTGGTTGCAGTATTTAAACAAATGTTTGATGTTAAGAGCTGCCTGTTATTTACATAATGTCACACTACCATATTTTGTTAGGAGCAGGTGCATTAACAGAAGGTATGTCTTTAAGATTAATGTAAGGATAGCTCATCTGAGCTGGGGCTCGTAGATATGCGATCAATTGAAACATGGACTCTGGGGAAGGCGGGCTTTTAATGCCAAGTTACAGCTCATTAGACAACATAAAATCCCCCTGCATGTTTCACTGAAGTTTCAGTAACCCGAAACTTCTACAGCACACCTTAATGCTGTAGCTAACGCCCACAGGAGCAGTAACAATCCCATGGAAAGAAACACTGGCAACTGTCCACATTTTCTCCAAGTCATAAACACAACATTTTTCTCATTTTTTTATAAAAGATGTGTAGAGACTACGAATGTTATTTCCTGCTATTTATATTTTTATTAATATTTTTTGTGAACAATACACCTTAAAAAAAAAACAGTAATCAAAAGTTATTTACCTCTTTTGTTCTTTCGATGTATGCACATTACCCCAGGTAAACAAATGATACCCTAGGTAAACAGTCTTCACATTTTCTTCATGTTTCAGCTTCATGTAAGTTTTGTCACTTGCTTCCTATTACAATTGCTTCACAAGGAAATAGCTTCCAAAATTGTGCCAACACTACCAATATCGCCCATGCAGAAACCCCGCACACAGCCTGGTGACTCACGTCGCACTGCAGCACATGAGTGCTTTGCCCCAACTTTTAATTGTCAAGTTTGACGCTAATGACTTGAAATAGCACTAGTTCTCTCCCTGTGATCAAAATCGGCCCCACAGAGCTCAGTGGATGAGATGATATTTAACACAGAAGATAAATAGTACATTTCACAAAAGGTTCTCTATGATTAGTTGACCTCTGACATGTAAATTAAAACTGTTTACACAGAAAGCCACTGTTTTGTGCTATACATTGGTAAACTTTGTCCCAGATTTTCAAGAATACTTAAAAAAATAAGCACAGTAAACCAAGAGTGACAAGTTCTCCTTTGGGAAATAAATCTAAAGACTACAATTTCAGGATGTTCTTTTGAGCTAAAACGATAACTGAGGGGTTAGGTTAATTGGTACAGATTTTGTAAGAATGAGTGGAAGCGTAGTTTACGAAATAAACAAAATTAAATTAAAATGCATTTTTAGCTATTGATTGTGTTTCTGTGTGCTGGAGTGCTGAATACCAACCAAAACCTCTTCTGTGTTTACAGCACGGTACAGGACTGGTATTGACAGGTGTACAAATGCATTGTACTCCAGTCTTTACGACTGCTTTTAACACTGTTTCACTTTCATTCTGTTGATTGAATTCCCCACCTCCCTGGCAGTTGGTATTAAATGACTGCATTAAAGATCAAGGTCTGCAGCAGCTGTGTGCAACTCTTACCAGTGTGCAGCTATGTCTGCGCCACGTGCAGGTGAAAGAAATGAGATTGAGAAACTGTCAGGACACACTAAAGGGCAGCTTACCTATTGCGATACACTTTCCACTGTATTTGAATCGGATATTTAGTTTTTTATTCATCTTCTCAAGGTGAAAATAAAGACACCCGAACCATGTTTTGTTTAATGAGAGTTGCCCACAGGAATGGGGATGGTGGAGTTTACTGGGAGGGAAATAAACGCTGAAGCACCAATTTCAGCCACCTTCCTCCACAGGATACCAAGCACAGCCCCAGCAGAGCAGTACAGAAACCAGCCCTGTCCAGGCAGGGTGGACTGAAACTGGGCTTGACATCTGAGACTCAACCGAGTGAAGCTGCTGCACTGTGAAACTGGAATGAGAACTTAATTCAGCAAAAATAGTCATCATAGCCTGAAAGAGTGCTTACAAAACAGGCATGTTCAAATGAGAGAATCAGATTGTTTCGATAAATACTGATAAACACATATAGCAATAAATCCATATTTAAATAAAGAGGCAGCAAGTTGGAGTCACATTCAACAGGAACCTAAAAATGGTAACAAATGTAGTTATTCCCCCTGTCAATATCATCTCTTCAGATACAGCTGAGCGGTTGACGTTAATATTTGCTGCCTCCCGTCATTTTTCAGCTCAGGCTATAATGTTCATGTTTTTGTTGCTGGACGAAGGGGAAAATAGAAAAACCACCACTGGAATGAAAAGACATTATGTTTCACACTTGGGGCTTTGAAAGCACTACTAAAGGAGAACGGGACATGATGGATTTAATTTGAGAAATGGCAGGTTTTTTTGGAGTTGCTTTCTAAAACCACCAGTCCAGTAGCTGTGTAAAAATACCAAAATACTTTGCCCAGCACTCTTTCTTTATACTGTAGTTTAACTTGCACAAGTAACCCAATTTTATGTACGGTATGTATTAATACTATATGGATACACACAGCATGTATATAATATTAACAGATGGACTTTGTCAGGTAGTAGAAGTGACCTTAATATAATGCTTCAATGCACAGCAATACTGACAATGCTGTGCAAGATACCTGAATCAGAACTGGGTGCATTGCTATCAGTCACTGAAGGGCCTGTGGCACAAGACAAGACATTTACGTTCAAGCTCTCCATCTAAATTTCAATCAAGGTTTTACAGCGATAAACATATTTTGCTATAAAAAGGCTACATACCATCGAAATCATTTACTATCTATACGCCACTGTTATGGTCTTGTATACATGTTTTCATTACAGCTCATAAAATAATATTCTTCTGTAGGCTGTGCTCTGGACCCGAAGGCAACGTTAAGTTCTGACTATTGATCAGGAATCACATGCGTTTGGTTTTGTGATTAAACCCTAATGGCACCTGTGGAGCTTTATTACCACAACATTTTACATCATCAAGAATCTCACGGCAACAGCTCTGCATACTGAAAAAAATCAATTAATCCTTCAGGCGCTTTTTCATGGGATTCCTGGAAGCCTAGATCAACAGATGAATGAGTTTTATGGACCAAAGGCTTTGGGTTTTCTTGTATTATTCAGTTAGTATTAACACTTCCTTCAAATTCCTTCATTTACATTGTGATTGTATTTATACTGTATATCTGGCCTTTCTTCTGCTCTTTATCACAACACAAATGTAAGTTTTCTAATAGTATGAATCACTGCTTACATGGGGCTGGTCTTTAAGTGCCAGCTTTTTAGATATTGTTCAGTAAAAAAACATGTTTTAAAAATGCATACATGAAGAAGAGGGAATTAAAATCTTAGAACTTTACTTGCCCTGAAACTTCAATTAAACGCTGAGTCTCTAACATGCAGCAGAGTCATCTGGTTTTTATGATTATTAACCGACTATTAATTGATTCATCTGGTTTTCTGTGTTTATTTTTAATTAACACAGCCACCTTTCTATTGTAATTACTGCTTTTTAATCACTCTGTGCCCCAATTAGGAGGAAAGTGTGCTTTTTAGAAACGTTTTACAAATCATTAAAATCCTCAATGCTGTGCTATTGTGTATCGGATAGCATACAAGACCATGGATATTTAATGCTGAGATAATATTTGTCGGTAGATCCCTTATACAACACATTGCAAAAATAAGCCAAAGGACAGAGGCACTCTGGAGGCTAAATGAGGTTACTGGAAGAATGAAACACGAGACAAACGGATTCGGGAATGAGCAACCCGTGTCTTCTGTCAGCCGCGTTCCAGTTACTCGTACAGGAGAAACAATCAGCTGTCCAGACATGGACCCAACACGCCAATGCTGGTTGATCATTACTGAATCTGTGAATTAATGATCCGACAGAATCGGTAACGCGGCCAGAAAGCAGCCATGAAAAAAGGGTTCCAACAGTCAGGTCATATGAACTGTTTTTGCTTTTTGTCGTTGTAAAAACCCAAACTCACTTTCAAGCTTGTGACAATTACAAATTACAAATGATAGATTTTAATTGCTACTATTTAAATGCCTACTGAAAAAAATGTATAGTTATAGCTCTGCATTGAAACATTTTATGTTGCATTATTTCTAGATGCTTCAGAACATAAAACATTTTCAACTTTTGATTCCTAATGTTTATACATCATGAATTACAAAATAATGAAACTATAGTTCTGGGAGTACTGTAAAAAGGAGCTTTGCATCTTAGTTTATCCCCAAAAAAGACAATTTCACTCCATAATTGGCTCCCTGTCTTCTCAACAAGCTGCAGCATGTCTAAAACTCTGCAGCTTAGACTACTAACCCACTCCAGGTCTTGGCAAAATATCACTCCTTCACTAAGACCTCTACATGGGCTGCCTATAAAGTCACGTATTCAATATAAAATCTTGTTTCTGACTTTCAAGGCTCCGTCGTACATCTCTGAATCCTCCACGTTTACACTCCCTCCCGTGGGCTCTGGTCACCTGAGGCTGACTGGAAGGACTCTGGGCCTTTGCTCCCGGTACCCCACTGTACCCCCACTGCACCCAGGAGTAAATCTCAGACTGCAGGTGACGGTGCTCGTTCCACGGCCGCTGCTTTGCTATGGACTGCCCTTCCTCCAGCTCTTCAAGAGACGACGACTTCTCTTGAAATCCAAACCTAAAACTCACCTTTTTCACCATGGCCTACAGAATGTCCGATAGCCCTTTATTTCTCTTGGTTTTTTTCCTTTACTTGTTATTGTACTTCTTTGGTTATCCCTTGGTGCAGCTTTCTTGGGTTTGGTAATAAAAAGTGCTTATAAATAAAATCTTATTTTTATTGTTCTTCAGTGCTCATAAATGGACTGTTCTGATATTTTTGCAATGGGACATCACCACCCATGGGCTGGAGATGCGAGCCATTTTCTTACTACTGTCATTAAACATTTTTTCGGTTCCTAACCTGAATTTATGATCACACCATTTATAATATTAATTTTTCCCATTACATATAGATTATTCAACTGCATTTGAAGTATGTACTGCATGAGAGATTTTGAACAGTGAATTTAACAGCCCAATTAAAAGGAAACACAATTATATTAACATCCTGAAATTCATAATTCCTTACGAACACTTACAGTTCTTACAACATAGCAATTTAATTAGCAGCATAATTAAGTTTAGATATCTGAACGAGAACACGGCAATATGCAACACAAGAGAAGAACAACAATACCAAAAACAAGAAAACGCTCTACACAATGCAAAACTAAGTTGTTGATTCTACCATTATTTTACAAGGCCTCAGTTTTTAAGACAAGC
This sequence comes from Atractosteus spatula, assembly GCF_055471065.1. Taxonomy (NCBI): domain Eukaryota; kingdom Metazoa; phylum Chordata; class Actinopteri; order Semionotiformes; family Lepisosteidae; genus Atractosteus; species Atractosteus spatula. The sequence continues at coordinate 23,515,750 of NC_142720.1, read as the reverse complement.
CTTTCAGATGCCAGATGTACTCTCGGTCTAACAGAACCATAATTCAATAATGTACAACAATACAATACTGTAATTCAATCCTACATCCATATTTTACATGCAATTTCCATTGAGTTTTTAATATTCCCCAAACAAGAACATGCAGTTGTAAATGAATCGGTCTCACAGCCCCTGTGTAAAAGGGGAAACAATTCCCAGTCTTACACACTGCAGGCCTCCCAGCGCCTTACTGGACAGGTGCCGCAGCCCTGATGCGAGAAGGAGTTCCTCCCTCACAGACAAGGCGCTGTAGCTTGCCACACCAAAAACACCCTCCCCTCTCGTGACACCAGCTACACCGACACCCTTCCCCTTAATGTCTCTTACTTATAAACCCAAAGACAAAATAACTCAAAGTCATCGAGAATGGTAAAATCCCCGTTAGAACCATTAGTGGGAAGTCTCTTGGTGGTATGAAACGCCGGACGATACCACAGAAATCCAATCACATCTGCAGAGCACAAACACATTTCGGACTTCAGAAACTTTGATGTATTTTGAGTACATAATGTATTAACCCCAGTGGCATCCAAAACATTTTTGTATGAAATAACATTATTTAAAAATGCATTATTGGGCTTATTGTTTAACAATTAACATGAAGTAAATACATAATAGCATAAAAAATATTGCAAAAGATAGGAGGGCACTCAGAACATCGTGCTGGTTTTACAGTACAGCAACTAAGTGAATCTAAATCATCACCCAGCTGTTTCCAGAAGGAGCCCAGTGTTCTGGCCCTGGACTGACCCTATCTATACCCTTCATACAACAGGATCAAATCTCTTTTCAAGCGCCTTTCTTCCAGACTGAAGAGATTTAGCTTTGCACTTAACCTGTGAGTACACAAACAATCCCCTGAGACCAGGAATCGTTCTTACAGCTCTGGAGTGACCTCATTCTGAGGCAGTATTACCCTTTTTGTTATTCTGTGATCAAAACAAAACAATATCACATATAGGGTTTTACTAGTTTTTTGTGGTGCACCCAAGCATTTCATGTATACATCACTTTTCCTGCTGCTTCGCCATGTTTTACTGACAAGGAAAGAGAACTGACAAACGTGCAAGTCCACTTCATGAGCAGCTCCCTGTGACTCAGAGCCATCATCGCCCAGTAATAAGCACAGTGCATCTCCCTACTTCCTGCGGGATGAGTTGGCTCTCGTCAAAGTTATATTTCAGTTCGGTGGTGCCACTCCTTCTGCCCGATGCTACACTTATCTTTCTATCATTTGCATTTTCGATCATTCAGTTTGCGTACTAAACCAGAAACCGAAAACCGACTAAGATCACGAAGAGCTCAGGGTTTAAAACCGATCCCTGCAGTACACCACTGCTTCCATCTGCTCAATATGAAAGTACTCCTCCATGCGTGCTCCTACACGATCTTGGCCTTGGTTTTGAATTGAGTCTGAGGCGGATTATGCTTCCATGCCTCTGAGAAGTAACAGTTTCCAGTTGTTGAAATCTACCACAGCTCATGAAGTACAAGCATTACTTCTAGGGTAGCATGACTTGCTACCCTAGAGCCATATATACAGTCAGACTGACTGAATATTTTGTTGAAAGATCTTGTTTCAGGGTGTCATTTGCACTGAATGACTCTCAATCTATCGAGAGATGAACTTTGATTATCATTCTGAAGAAATATCATAGTAGTCTAATAAAATACAGTGTTAATAAAATGATCTTTTCACAGATTTTTCCCACACTTTAATAACAGGAGCATGACGTTTCAAGCTTTTGCAAGCCCTGGAAATCAGTGGGGCATTTTTCTACCCTTGCATATACTGTAACCCCTGCAGGTGGGAAAAGAGCCGTCAGTGCTGCTGAAATCTCGGGTGACCCCAGACTTGCCTGGTTTATTCCGGAGGAGGGAATCTTGTACGACTGCAGCTTCTGCTTCAGGAGCTCCGGGTCACTGTGCCGGAATGGGCACCCTGATGATTCACAGAGCAAGAGGAGAGAAGACATGAAGATCTGCAGGAACACACCTTGTCTTTACAGCTGCTAATGCCCTGTCCCTGGTCCTCTGAGTGCCCTGAGGGGTTTATAGTTGTATGTCCTCAGTCAAAATTGTATCACATCCAAATAAGTCCAAAACAAAGGTGCTGAAGGAATTATTCATTTACTCCTAAATGCATGATAAAAAAAATTAGGCTGCGTGTATGACCTTTCGCTATCATTATGTTTATCTGGTACTTGGTTTTCCACCCTCTCCAACTGAAGGGTGACGTACACTTTCATTTGGGGTTTTATAAGTCAGGCTGTCAACACTTCCCATGCTGTTTGCTGATATGGGTGTAAAGCTGCTTTGTGGTGTGAAGCCTGGTTAACCGAGGGGTCATATCCCACTGGCCAGTGGATTCTGTGACACAGACTCTTCTTTGGGACGTATATTGAATCTTGTTTCAATCGTGTTTAAAATAAAAAAAAACTTGCGCTAGTGCCATACCCCCTCCCACCCTTTCCAAAGGCCAGTTTTCCTGTGTGACCACTCACCATGATAGTCCCCCTGGCTCGGAGGGTTCGACAAAATCACCTTCATGCAGCTGTAGGGGGTGTAATCCGTGCGCTTGCCCTCCTTCCCAAACATGTGCCGGATGCTGTAGGCGTACGCTTTGTCAAACTGAAAGGCATGAAAGAGAGAGGGAGAGAGCAAAATAAACCGAGTTCTTGTCGTATATCATGTCCTCCACGTCAGGGTGTTTTCTTCAATGAAATATAGAGCTATTAGAGAGTACCTGCTGTAGGAGTGTCACTAAATCGAGACCGCTGTGACCGGATTATGGATATTGTACCGCTGTGATTGAACACGCTATAATCTTATTGCTAACAGTCTTCATCCTCCCTGCTGCAGCATCTCAAAGTGTCTGACAGGAAAATGTACAAATTATTGAAGATGTGTTATAAAGCAGCTGTACTCACCTGCACACCATGCGTTTTCTAGAGTCTGACAAGCCATAACCACCTCATAAAAAAACACCCATAGAGAAAAAGAGCCCAAACAGGAACTTGTGTCATTTTGTGGGTTTTTTTTTTAAATAGTGGAGCATTATTTTGGCTTTCCTATTGGACTGAAAGAATTCAGAAGTCTTAAAATAACACAGATGACACTACTGAAAGGTGAAGCTACAGTAGATGCCCGTCTGGGAAACATTAATCATCATAACAATAAAACGCTTAAAAAGCACCCTGCAGCACTTTGATGCTGAACATGCTCTGGGGACCTGGAAAGTGCAGACGACCATTTGAACCCCTGATCATGGCTTCCCAAACTGTCAACCACCCCCCAAAAATACAGCCCTACTTAAGAAGCCATTAAACGGTTTAGATTAGCTCGGGGTCACTGCATTCAATCTTCATAGTGAACTCAATTTACTAAACAAATACTCCCTGGTTACAGTTCAGAAGGGGAGAGAGAGACTCCAGGTGACAGTAAAATCAGAACTGTCTACTGCAGGAGAGGGGGAAATAATTCACCACGATTGTACTCTTCATAATCCATTAAAAGTGCTATAAAACCTGGGAACTCGACAAGGTGACTGGCTGCAAACCTGCAATAAGAAGGCTCATAAAAATATTTAACCACTCAGGAATTAATTATATTGAGGTTCTTGGGATTTAAGGAGCAATTTCTAGTTTAAAGATCACAACCTACTGTATTAAAATTGTTTAATGATACTTTCCGCAGTGCGGGCAGCAATTTATTTTGTGCAAATGTCATTCATTATATATTTCATAGTAACTAATGCGAATTGCTAAGACACAATAAGTAGTTCATGTTCGACAAAGAGACTTACACAGCATTAAAAACTGTGATCCACCACAGGGTTAAATGGTAAAACACAAGGACAGCATACTGACCAGGCACGGTTACGGCGAATGCACACAGAGACACATTTGCAGTCCTTACCAGTGAAGACAGACAGACTCATTCTGGGCTCTCCAGACACCTGCCATGTGCAAGATTGTCTCGTACATTCCTACACACTCCTATTATTACCACACTACTAATTACTGTATTAATGTCAACTGCTGTTTGCTTAATGTATGTAAATTGCTTCTGCGGAATTCCATACTTAAGGTCTCACAGCTTCAAAAATAAAATTAAAATAGGATTTAACAAAAAAATTCACCATACAGTTAAAAGAAAGCTAAGAACCCATGATAGGCATGGAATTGCAAACACACATTTCAATCTCTTTGAAAATAAATGTGTACTTTTAAACCAGATACAGACTCCTAAGAAAGAAATGTGCGTGTGAAACCATTTCCTCCACAGAGAAACGCATGGGCCCTATTATTTAAATTCTGTTCAAGCTTGTTTGATGTTTTCCAGGCTTTTTTTTCTGGTTGACAGCCCTTGCAGTGACAGGGGAATAACATGGACTGTAATAGTTTGGATAACTAGCATAAAAATATGCTTTATGCTCCTTATGTAGGTATAACGTCTCATTTACATTTTTCCAAGCAATTACACGATCATACGCTGGGACCAGGTTGGAAACAATTCAACACAGTTTTTAGTCAGATTTTGCTTACAATTTTCAGTGAAAGCTCAAGGTCAGGAAGAACTATTCTCTGTATGATGCAATGGACAGCAGTGAATGTTCTGGTCTGTGTTCGCCAGGATGCCAAGTGAAATACCATATCAGCCTTTCAATGTTCCAATATTTCACCTGGATTGGGCCAGGACTTTGAAGTCACTGTACCCCCCCAACTGGTCTACCAGCTTTACAATCAACACCAAAGAACAGAGGTGGACATTTGCCACCGGTACCTCTTCAATAAGAAGTCCCTTCACCGCTTTAAAAGGCATTTCGTATTTCAGTCTCACAGGTTTAACCCCTGAGGGCAGACCCGAGGCTGCTGGGCTCCTCTGGATCCACTGAACCCATGGAAGTCCTGGGTTCCAGTGTTGTAGCTGGCGGGCAGGTGAAGCTCTGCTTGAATCCCTGCCCCAGTCTTGTTAAGCCTCCATATAAAGAGATGCCCAGAACATCTATCTCCAACAAGAGATTTACATACTGTATGCATGTCCGGTGGAGGGGTTCTCAGGGGAGGGACCACGATCACACCTGCACGTCTTGCACCATATGAAGGGGGAGATCGCACGGTGTCTCGCATTGTAAAGAGTATTGACATTGCTGTTCCTGAAATGATTGCCCACAAGCTAAATGAATACATTACACAGAACAGAAACCAACATTTCTATGTTATTTATTCATTTAAATCATGTTTTTATGAGACATTTAATAAGCTGTATGTTACACAAAAATCAATGTTGTTTATACACAATCGTAAAGGCCCGTTCTTAGACAAGAATTACAAGCACAGGAGCTTTGCACATGCACTAGGTTCTAGTCTTAAATTAAAAACAGTAATGTCAATGCAAAATCAGTGGGTTTTCTTTGTTTTTGAGTTTCAGTGCTTCAAGTTATCCTGACTGCTTTCTCAGACTGGAGGTAGGGGAGTCTATTTAAAAATGAGAATTGACGATAGCTTTTTTCTTTTTTCTTGTAGAAAATTAAAGCAATGTAATTTAGTCACAGTGGGACTGTTGCATCGCTGGAAAAAAGGAGGTGAGTGAATTGAGTACTCGCATTATTGATTTTTTTTATCTTAACGCATCAGCTGCTGTGTTATTAATTTAATTTTTTTTAATTGCTAAGTGCACGTTTCAAACAGTTAAACAGGTTAAAAAAAGCATAATGAAAAGGCTGGTGTTTCACTATGACATTTTGTTTGCAAGGGAACAGCCCACTTATAGTTCGAAAATCCAAAATGACAACTTAAAATACCTGCTCGGTTTCAAGTGCAGCAAATGCGATCCAGAACTATAAGAAACTGTTTTTACAAATAATTTCTACTACTAATCCTGAGGTTTCATGACACACAGATCACATTTCTCAGCATTGGGCACCAAATGCCTGCTTTACAATCAATTGATCTCCGAAGCACTGTTGACATTGCTTGGCCTTTTCTCACAATACTGTACTAATTCGTTCTTTGAAGTCAGCTGTACCATGCCCATCTTTCTACACTCTTTATTCCACCACACCTACTGTAGTTCTGTTCTTACAGAGAGAGATTCTCACCTTATGCTGTTGATCTGGAATATTTCATTCAAACTGTATTACATTGAAAATGAAATCTTAACTGCTAACTGCATCATAATCAATTTCACATATAATGTGTACTCTTATCTTATCTTAAGTACTATATTGACATCTCAGCTTGGCTCCACATCTGACGTTTTCCAACACTTTCTCCTGAAATGTATCATACCTTTTACCATGTCATGTAACACTTTTGTACCTTGGTCACCGAGTTTAATGAACTTGTTGAATTTAAATGACAAGACGCATCGTAAATATACTAATCATTATGTCTACGTATCTTTTCACCTAAAAAATGTAAAGTTTAGAAAAAAGCTTGGGTCCACATGGGGAGAAGAACAAAAGGCAAGGACTTTGAGTCTCTACAGTAGTTTTACATATATACAGTCCTATAGATGGCCTTTCCAAATCATGACACCTAATCTCACACTAAATCTCCTGCCTCTTGACCAGACCAGGCCATTTCACTTTCGAACTCAACAGTAATTCTAGATAACAGGACAAGTTTTCTCATGCTTGGATTCTGAGATTCATTCTCTGAAAAAGAGAAGTTCTGTATATTGAAAGATAAAACCTTAGAATAACTACCAGATCCAAACTTTCCTAAATAAGTCAATTTATTAGTCCATTAGTAATAAATCATATTTTTTTCTATTGCTTATAAGACAACCTGAAAAAGCTTATTCCATGTTCAGCAGACGTCCTTACAGATTTTACAATGAAATGTTCCTGCATCTTCCTCAGAAAGGAACCATACAGCTAATATCCACAGCTATGCTACTGTACAAACCTCACCCTTGCTGCTTTCACTATGCTAATGAACAGTTGCTATGGATTTCCGAAAGCAGTGTGCTTCCTGTCACTGCTGAGGTATTAATCATGATCACACAAGAAGACAAATGCACACATTCTCAGGTGCTTGTCTCTGACAATGTGCTGATCTCTTTAAATTGAGCATTCTTATGGATCCTTTCACTTTCATAATGTCCACCTTCCCTTTTCTGCAGTTTTTGTTTACAAGTTGGCACTTGTATAGTACATGTGGTGTAGTACCGAGACGATGCACCAAGCGTGTATGACTAGTCTGATCCAAAGCACATTAATCAGCTGAATTGTGTACTTTACAGCACAGCAGTGTTATTTCTCGTTGGAGATGCATTAAAACTGAGATTGGTTTTAACAAAAACAGTTTCAATGAATGAAGGAAAGACTGGAATCCATCTATAGAAGGACATCGAGGATGCACATCTGACCTAAGAGAGACGGTGCCAGGCATAATCTATTGTTAAATCTTCATAATATAAATAAAAGGCCTCTTGTCAGTATTTAGACGACCACTCTGTCAGCTTGGAATGACAATAATAGCAAATGACTTTTTTGTTCTGTATGAATCCATATGTTGAGGAATCGCCAAAACAAGCATTCAAAAGTAGAATAAATAAAAATATAGTTTGCATAAATAAGAACTGCATCAGTCAAAATATTTCCTGAAATAATTAACTGTATAAATGTTTAGGTGTTTTTAGAAAAAATAATTCCTGTTAAATACCCTTGAAATCCTTAAACCGTTAGTGCTGCTTTAAGATTATAGAGGCTTGTCTACAACTTTTTTCCACTTCCCCCCAAAAACGTCTGCTTTTTAAAGGATATTACTGATATGTTTTGAGTTTCCAGATGAATAAATCTTCTTATTTCTCTAGAGCTGCTGAAATTCCCAATACAGACTTCTATAGCCCCCAAACTGCTAAAGTTTATAATTATTGTGACAAAAGGATATGGGATCACTTCCTCCCTAGTGTACTGACAGAGTTGCTAAAATTAAGAAAAGCTGAACAAGTCTAAATGAATCAGCCTCCTCACTGAAGTGAAACTGATTTTTTCCTCTGTAGTTCTGGACTGGGCAGTTAGTACTAGGATGTGTCTTTACTAGTCTGCTAACACATTCGTTGTCCCCCTGCAAACAGTCCTGGCTGCTTCTGTAACACAGCGGTGTGCTGTGAGCTAGAGGACTGTCCACTAAACACTGACAGTAATGCATCAACATTTTTTCATTAGCATCTTTGCATTCGAGAAACAGCTGAACAAGATCCTCAGTCTGCTTAGCTTGAAACATCAAAATGAGCTAGAAGGGCCACATGGTTTCTTCTCACTGGTAACCTTTCATATGATCTTCTAATATATTGAAGCAACAATATTTCATCCCATAAGGCCTCCGGCATTTCGGAATGGGCAGTAGGCTGCTCGGTGATCGTGGAACACCACCGTAAAACACACCAAGACAACATGATTAAATCTAAACTCAGTTACTGTATATCTCATTCTGGTAGTTTTCAGATAATGAACAAACCAAATAAAAAACTTAAAAAAAAATGAAATGCAACCATTAGTCAAAATTTTAAATACATGACCAATATTTACTTTGTCTTTGGGAATGCTGCTTTCACTTAATTCCGTAATAAACAGTGAAACAGAAAACACTGGATTTATTAAAGCCTTAAAAGTACTGCGGGTTCCATGTAGTGACTTCAGTCACACAAGACTTAATTAACGGTTAGTAGACAGTATTGTTAATTGGTTAATATACTATGTTGGTCCAAATTATCTCAGTAATGAGATTCCTGCAAGGGTGGAACAACTAAGAACAGATGAGCACTGCTGAGGAGATGAAGACAATTTCACCAAGCTCATCAATACGGTAAAGATGTAAAGATGTGCAGGATGAAATTATTAATAAAATGGTAATATATTGCTAATGTCATTCATTTCAACTTGAAATGTTAAGCTATGGTGAAAGCCATTTGCCATTTGACTACTGTCAGAAAACGTTCATTGTTTTTCTAATCAGGTTTCACCCTGACCAAATTTCTCTGTTTGAAATACAGCTCCTGGATGAATTACTTTGATTATTCATTCTGGTTCTCACAGAAATGGGTGGTTCTTGTTGTTGGCAATTTGGCACTAAGTTTTATCTCCTACTGGCACTTTTGGTCCCAGGGAGACAAAATAATAGATATTTAAACATATACTATTTGTCTTCCAAAGAGCCAGACGTGAACTGTGCCACTAAAATAAAATAATCGAGCACTTTCAATGTGGGCACACTGCAAATTTGTCTTTCCATCAATGAAAAAATGTTTTTTTCATTTCAATATGCAGTATGTAAGTAAACTGCTTTTTTTCATTTAACTTGAGTCATTGTAGGAGAATCATTATTCTATTAATGCATCTCACTCATCATCCTTGAAAAAATGCATAAAATTGAAATTATAAAAGAATATATCCACACCCTGCATAAATAATTTGACAATCTATGAAAAGAGCATTCAACAGCTACAAAGAGATGTTTTGGTAATTCTAAGTCCTTCTATCTATAAATATTGTTGCACATCAATGAAAATGGAATTATTTTCTATCAAAGGAAGCAATACATAAGCACTTCTTACTTTTTTTAAACAATACAATAATTACAATAACAATAATTCAAGATATAAAGGGTTAAGAATGCACACTTTTTTTAGCTTTCCAACTTTTCTCAAGTGGAGCAAAAATTGCACATGAAATGGAAACTACTAAACACATTGTAAAAGGAAGGACAAGAGAAAGAGTCTTGTACGATGTCTACTTACAGACTCCTTGTATGGTTCATTCATCAACAACAGTAAGTCACAGATAAAATCTTTCTCCATATAAGCAACAACAAAAGAAAGATCACACTACTTATGCACGTTTTTAGGAAAATGATGTATTAGGATTCTGGAGGTGGATTTAATGTTTCTGCACTTTCTTTCTATCCAATACATTGTGAGTGGCTGACCATGATGCACTCGAGAGACTATAAACACTAATCACCTCATTTCTGATTGGGCACAGGTGATCAACACTGTAGAATAGGCACCAGTGATGAAGTGATTTTTCCTGCGAAAATCAAGCTTGGAGAAAAACAAGACACAACATGGAAAGGAACCTATATGCCCCACATATCAAGAGAACAAAAAATTTCGTTCCACCGGTATACTGGAGCCTCAAGCAGTGTAGCCTAGTCATCTTTAACAATAAATTAAGATACTGTTTAAGCCACCCTGAAGGATGCCAGCGAGTGTGACAACCATGCAGAAAACTACGCTCACTGCTGTATACAACAGTCTAACAAACAGGCAGGACCAAGAGGTCGGGGCAGGTGCATCCAGAACTCAACCTGTGGTGCTCAACGGCAAGCTGACTGCACGGAGATACACTGGTCACGTCCTCGGACAGCACGTCCTGCCCTTCTCATGAGCTCGCCCCGACAGATTCATGTAGGACAACACATGCCCTCATGCTACTCGGATACCGGTAGCTTCCATGTGACAGTTAGGTCACTGATAGCTTCTTCGCCACGTTTGAGCACCACCGATCCTCTGGGGGTACATGTGAGCCAGGGCTCAGAGACCTGAACTTGCTCCGCAGGAAGACTGCAACACAACCCCACACCTGGACAAACACCCACAAGCCGGCGAACTGGTACAGCCTGCGCGGCCACTGTTTCCAGCAGCAGTCAGACACGATACATGCCTGAGACCTTCACACTAGATCCCCCCACCCCCGATCAGCCCTGGTGGTGATGAATGTCAATATGCATAATGAATTTACACAACAATGTCAGTGCACCAGCAAGGAAAAGTTTGTCGTTTTTTCCCCAACACTTTGTAGATTTGTTGTCATTGTATGAAAGAGTTCCTTTGGGTGCTCAGTACACTCTGTGTGTGTGTGTGTGTGTGTGTGTGTGTGTGTGTGTGGTATTGTACACATGCCGCAGCTGAAGAGCAGTGAAAGCGGATGAACCACAGTTGCTCTTCCACCCGGGAGAGGGGAATTGTGGGCCGCGGCTGTGGCTCTCCAGAGGCAGTGTTCTAATTAAGAAGGCAGCTGGTGCGGAATAACTAGGCAAATTAAAACCACCGCGCCAACACTCTCACAGGGCCACAGCCACCAGGCGCCTCCTGCCTTATTTGACATTGGATCGGCAGCACATTTTTAACAGAAACGCGTGCTTTCCCTGCTCGTTCTCCAGAGGGTTAAAGAAATCTTTTTTTTTTTCCCCTCCGAGTCGTTGCAAGGGCATCCCACAGCATCTCCTTTGTCTCTTGGAAGTATACTGTACGTCAGGCCTTTGCTTGCTATAGGGAGGTTGTCCTTTTTGTTCTTTAAAATGGGATTCATTTCCACGAGCACCAGGTCAGAAAGGCACTGAAGACTGGGCTGTGCAACAAGAAAAGCAAACGTGTTAAAGAAAGATTTTAAGCACAGTCGGGTCTGGACATTCACAGGGGTTCAGCGCAGATAACCATCGTGAATCACCAAATTCGCATACAACCTATGTACCCCTGTACCATCACATGATGTACTACAGCATATAGCGTGTGTGGTTAAGGGGAGAGAGACTAAATCAAGAGATTGAAAAGAAGGTTGGGTTTGCTCGAGACAATAGCCTTTGTTAGCTTCCTTTAGTACTCTAGGTTTCAGCTCTATTCAACACTGTTAAATGCCCAGAGTCACAGAGTACTTGTGTTGTAGAAGTGCCCTGTGAGAAGAACTCGCTGCAAATGGACAAGTTGACAGATGTTGCAAATCTGGCGTATCTTTTGTTCTACATTCATAACTTATTTGAGGGGACAGTATGTGAGTTTTTTTGCCCCTTCCCACCCGCACAACAGGGGAAGATATAATATCTATAATAATATATAATATACAATATATATAATTTTCACAAAAGCCAACGGAATCGACTGGGCATGCTGTGGCAATTTGTACCTGCAGGGCTGTTTCGAAGACAGGGAAAGCAGTTATAAATTTATAATAATGATGCTTATACTTATAAACAAGTAGCTCTAAACAAGAATGTTGCTCCACTGGCTTCCAGGGTACACTGTTGTGTTCATCGAGAGACTCTTGCCTCTAAAAATATTTGAGAAAAACTCTATTGATTCTATGAAAATATTCAATTTCATTAAAGCTCCCCTGCTCAATTCAAGGATTTTTACAACACTGTGCAACAAAGTGGGAAGAGACCATGAGACCCTCCCCTGCACATGAAGGTGTGCTGGTTGTTGAAATGTTAAATCTGCAAGGTTTTGTGGACAACCCATTTGAGTTGAAGAAGATAGCATACGTGGCAGACATTTTTTTTGAACGAACTGAATTTAAGCCTTCAGGGTGTCACCATCACGGTGTTCAATAATCATGACAAAGTCAAAACCCCGATCAAAAAACTGAAAGTCGGACTAGCTGTGTCCAGTAAAATTCCCTTCAGTGCTTTCCAGCACTGACGAAAATTCACTGCAATAAAAATAATGCACGTAAAAAGTAAGCACGTCAAAGTGTGCTGTTGAAGCCAGTAATGTGATGTCTATCAAGAAACAGCTACATGACATGCTTGGATCAATCAGCTATTTACTAGCAAATGGATTTGGTGGATCAAATGGCTTCCTGTCATTTGTTACCTTATGTTCTGCTGCTGCACTTTCAACTCAAGATTATGTTCAAGTTTGTTCACACTGCTAAAATAAGTAGGTAGTGACTTCTTTGAAACCCTTTAAAAGTACTTGCTGTGTTCTGATTTCCTTAAAACTGCATTTTAGTCACATTTCCAAGTAACAGCTTAACAAATGATGTCATGTTAAATGCTTCCAAGTGCAAATATTTCAACTTGGGAATAACTCAAGCAAAAGAGCATCACTGTGAAGTAAATGTTCACTCTCCCATTTAGCTTCAAAGGGAGTACTGGTGGATTTTTCTGGGAAAACTGACTCCGGGTTGTGCGTCTGTGTGTCTGCCCTGTGATGGACTGGTGTCCTACCCAGGATGTATCCCACCTTGTGCCCGCTGCTTGCTGGGATGGGCTCTAACTCCCCCGTGATCCCGTGTTGGAGAAAGCTGTTAGAAAATGGATGGAGTCTAAAACCAACAGGAACAGGAGTATTAATTGACCCAGTTGATCCCTTCTCGATTGGACACAACGAGGCTAATTTGTTGTAGTGTAATTTTCATCTGAAGCCAGACACCTGAGCAGTGAACTGCTGTTCAAGTTCCCCTTGATTTCATGGGAAATGGGAGCTGATAAGATTTTAATACGTAACATCTGTACTGCAAATGAGAAAGCCTGAATTGACTACATAAGGGAATGGATTTAGGAGAGGTGACATTTTCTTTTTCTGGCACAGTAACAATGTGAGGATCTCTTTTCTAAAAGAGAAACTAAAATACTTTTGTCAGATTCACAAAAGGATGGGACTATCAACAAGCTCCGAAGTTAATCACCCCATTTTATAAACATTTACATTGCCCACACGACTTCCTAGAAAGGAAAACAAACGCTGATGGTAAACACAAAGTGACCCATGTCTGACTTCACGATATTTCCCAGAAACTGAATTAACGGGATCAAGTCGCAAATCATAAAAAATAAAAAGGTCTAATAAATGCAGCATATCAATAAATCCATGTTCACACTCAGTGTTCATAAAGACTTGAAGCTTATTGACCAAGATTTGCAAATCACCGAGCCGTCTACACAATCTGTCTAACAAGTGTTTATACATTGTTTTATACGGCTCTATCTCTCTCTCTCCATATCTCATCATATGCTCCTGGAATACTGATGGGAGCGCTACGCTGATGCACAAAGCTCTGGGTCTCCGTCATGATAAATACATCATACTAAGATCCTTGGCCCCTTGCTTGCATCCCAGACTAGTGTCTGTAAATGAACAGGGCTCTGCCCTGCACTCGCAGCCGGCAAGGTTACCCTTGAAAAGCATGATTATGCAACTCAAGTGCAGCCACTCTCTCAAACCTGACACCACCTTACACCCTCGTTATCTTACAGTCTGCAAAGCAGGCTTAATACCAGTATGAAATGCAGAGAAACCTGCTTTCCATAATCTTATGCATACAGATTGCTTCAGTTAGAATTACTTTTCACTTTCTACGAGTGTGTGTAATATATTTAAGAAATCTGCACTGCTCTTCAAATTTTCTAGTAGCAACAGAAAACAGATGATATGCAGGCACAATGTTTAAAGATCTATCAAGTTCAATCAGTGGTATCCATAAAATGATTATTTTATCAGTCTTTTTTTTTAGCTTAACAAGGGGACTGGCTGTTTCAGGGAACAGTTTAATAAAATGAAGCCTGAAGCCGAGCTTCATTAAAAGCCAGCCCACCCATCCCCCTTTTAAGTTTTTCATTTCCAGTCACAATCAACCTTCGTGATAAATCCGTTTCTGCAAACGATCAAATCAGGGTTTCCTTTCCTCCTTCACTGCAGCTAATGTGCACTGATTTTCCCAAAAAAAAATATTCACAAAGGAGCTACAGCTCGAAAAAAATGGAATTTCCAATTTCATTTTTAAAAACACCGGATGGACCCAATTTCTGTGATTAAAGAGAAAAGCCTGAGTCACACATTTAAACTTTAATTGCTGCATATTTTAAAAGATACAATTATGGACTACAAGCGGGGTATTTAACAGTGATCTCATTTTTTACAGAAATCCATTATTACTGTTCTTAAATACCTGTGAGAGAACTTACAATGGCACCACTCAGATCCTAGGAAAAGACAGAAGAAAATTCTCTATGCAGCCTTCATCAGGCTTCAAATAAAAGCCATAAAACACACCCTCTTCACTTTGTCAGCGTAGTCAGTAAGAAGCCTAAATGACAGCCTCTGACAAGCCATTTATCACACTGCAATCACATCTTGCAGTTCCACGCAGCAGTCCGCAAACATTATCACCCAACTGTTTACTGTCACGCAGCTGTAATGGGATTTTGTTTTGAAGAAAGGACCCCTGCTTCAGTGTCCCAAGGCGAAAGGGTTAATCAGTGGGCTGCCACGTTTCCCCCCCCTCCAGGCCTGGACGCTGCACTGCTGGACAGACACGCAAAGAGTGCCGGCTGTGCTCTGGTCTTCCCGGGTGTCTGTGTCAGGACAGCAGCATCACTATGGGGCTGGGAGAGAAGGGGGAGGCGCCGCTTCAGCACCAGAACAGCTTACAGGCACTCGTTAGAAAGAAAAATACTATTACATCTGACAGGCTCTAATGCTGGAGGAAAGGCGTCAGATGGGAAGCTAACCCATTTTATTCCCTTCTTTCCTCCCCATCTGCATGGTTACTACTCTTATGTCTGCTTAGCGATCACGGTGTCTAGCACGGAGAGAAGTGGAAGGGGAAGACAGCATTTAAGAGACAGAAGCTCTGTCTTGTTTTATTATTATAGTAATTTGTCCCTTTTGTGTCTGTAGGCTTGAGGGTACATTATCTGAATTACTAAAAAGGAACAGTGAAATGAGGCTTAAGTAATTTAGCTTTTCATGTTTATATTACCCAAGGTACACCCTTCAGCAATAAGTAAATCTGCATTATTTTACTCTTTTCACTGAATATCCCATTTTAAATTCCACAGGTTCCCAAGACGTTTTACAGACTCATCCTTTATGAATAGGATCTTCAACACCTCAGATGCGCACTCACCAACATGGTTATACCAGTAAGCAACTAAACACAGTTTATAGGAGTTCAGATGGGGAGCTGCGTCAGCATGCGTAGGCTGCAAAGGAACAAGTAATAGGTTTATTCCATGCTGAAAAAAAGAAGAAAGAGAACACAACGTTTCGGCCGTGGAGCCTTCTTCAGACGAAACACAGTTTAGTCTTAATCGGAGCATGTAGCATTTTTGACAGATCTATTCATGCATGAAGTATTTTAGAACGGACATCAAATCCTCCTTTAAAAAGGACACCGCCTTCACAGAACACAGAGAGTCTAAAATACTGGCATTTGTAAAGTAAGATAAGGAGCTTTATTTTATATAGCGCCTTTAAAAGCTAGATAGCTAACTAAGCGCTGTTTGGTTGACCACCTAATCATTCCAGTTGATGAACTATCTCACTTGAAATCTATGTCCGTTGTTCCTCCACTGATTCCCTGTTGACGATATCACCTGATTTACAGAACTGTCCACTAAAGCTTGATCCCAAAATCCATCTTAATTGTGCATCAGGTGCACAAATTTTAAGTTGTGTATAAAGCACAAACTGTACAACTCAGACTAAACAATAAAACTGTTCATTGTGGCTTTCGATTAGCTAAACATTAATGGTTTCAAACCTCGCTCCTTTCTCATACCGTCTACAATAAACTCTACCACCGTACACTTATTCTACAAATTCCTTCTGTAGCTGGTGTAAATAAACTTTAAGGAAATATGAATAAATAAGACTTCTAGATTACTGAAAAACAACACACAACAACACATTCGACTGGGGCCTCATAACCAAATTGTGATCCGAAACATTCATGCATTATTCAGCTGCAGAAACGCATTACACTACAAACACAAATGAACAAAACAAGACTGTAAATGAATTATGTTTCTCCTACAGTGTAATAAATGGATCCTTCAATTGTTAATATATCCTTTGCATCACGCCTGCAAATCCTCCAGGACTGACGCACCCCCATCTGTATATTAGTAATCCTTTTCTGGAGTGAACGCGACTCGGCTACGCTCCATGTCCCAGCTGTCTCGCTGGACAGCGGTTGAGAAGACAGGAGGACCCGGCTCTAGGAACACGAGGCTCGTGTTTTTTAATTCCAAAACGATTGTCAGCACTGCTTCAACATTCAAAAAGCTTCTCCAAAAAAAGTTACACTCAAACTCAACTGCCAGGTGAAAAAAATATCATGGGCCTATTTCAATTCTTTGAAAGTCAGACATCTCACTTTGTGTGAAGACAGGAAACTTCATCAAGGGTTTTTAATGACAACCATTTGGGAATAAACATTTGCAAAACACAAAAAGGAGCACAGCTGGTGATAGAAATCTAATTTTCTTGTTAAATGTACCATAGACATGAAAATCAGAAAAGCACTGCATTCTTTCAAACTGTAAAATTAAGAACAAGGAGATACTGAGAATTCTAAAAATCAATATACATATGACATTCAAAATTCCACCAAAAAACAATGTGGTCCCTGGAGGAATAAATACATATTCCCATTATTACTGAAAGTAATTTATTTCAAAGAATGTAGTTTATAAAATACTACAGAATACAAATTCAGCCTTACTTGTAATGAGTGCAGTTGTGGCTATATGGAATTTTGATAACTTGATTATTGTATAAATTGAACTTATTTTTTATGATGACTTCAGTGTACAGGTTATTTTTTCCACAGACTAAAAAATGCCACAAACGACAAATATTGAAGCAAAACAAACTATAAAAAACTACAATATTTTACCAATATTAAAAACACAACAGCCTTTTACCATCTTCAGAATCAGAAAACCTAGATATCAATCTAAACTTCCCCTAAATGTTTAATTGCATGTCAATTTTTGTATTAGAAAATCTCTCAGGAGCCCATTTAATTGCCGAAGCTGAAGGTGTATCCACTGTATGAAAGCACTAAGTTTGAAATCCATTTTTGGGAAGCAACAAGCAAGATCTTCAGGGAAAAGGCACTTTCTTGCACTTGTGATAGTAAATATAAAAAAGCTATTGCTCTTTTCTGTAAGAACAGATCTCAAAGTATTAAGGACCTGGTCACAAGGCTCTTCTCCCTGTGATACGGGTTTAATGTACAATCCCACAAAATGCAGGCTTTACCTCGAAATGGAAAAGAAACACATCCTTGGCCTGCAATTTTGTAAATGGCAAAAAATACGTAGAACAGTAAATCATATCCCTAAAAATATCATTTTTACAGTGCTGTAAAAAAATATTTCCCCTCTGTTTTCTGCATATTTGCACATTTTTCACAGTGAATTTGGTCAGATCTCTTTGTGTGTTGTAATGATATATAGAGGAGGGTTTGAGAGGAAAAAATGACACCAAAGTTGGGTGCTTCTTTCATGTGTTTTGGTGTGCTAGATAATCAAACATGCAATCTTCAGGTGTGGAAAACATTGTTGCCCACGCCCCCTCTGGCTGACACGGGCATGTGTTCCACAGTGAGACCCTCATACCAGCGCTCCAGCATGGTGCTGGTAGACTCATGGCTTGGGGATGCTCTGCTGCATCACCACCTGGACAACTTGCCATCATCGAGGGAGCCATGAATTCTGCTCCTGACTAGAGAATTCTACAGGAGAATGCCGGGCCATCCATCCAGGAGCTGAAGCTGAAGTGCAGCTGGGTCAGGCAGCAAGACAACGATACGAAACATACAAGCAAGTCTACATCGGAATGGCTGAAGGACGAGAAATGTAGAGTTTTGGAATGGCCTAGTCACAGACCAGAGATGTTGAAACTATCTCTGGTCACTGGTCATCTCATGTGCATGCTCGAAAACCCACAAATGTCACTGAGCTGAAGCAGTTCTGCATGGAGGAGCAGCCAAAATCCCCCACAGCGCGGTGAGAGACTGATCAATAACTACAGGAAACGTCTGGTTGCAGTCATTCCTTCTAAAGGTGACCTAACCAGTTAGTGAGACTAAGGGGGCAATCACTTTTTCACACGGGGCACTGGGTGTTGGGTAACTTTCTTTAAAAATAAGCATCAAAAAGTGGTAGTATTTGTTCACCCAGGGTACCCGTTAACTAGTATTAGGTTTTGGTTGAAGACCTGATAACATTCACTGTGAAAAACACGCAGCAACGCAGGAAATCAGACAATACTTTTTCACGGCATTCAGTTCCACTGCATAGTGGAAACGGCACAGTTACTGTACGTCTTCCTCACCACTGGAAAACACCGGTGCACACGAAGCCAGCGTTACCTTGTCGGCGTCCACTTTGCCCTTGATGAACTCCGCCCTCCAGAACTGCAGGGCCTGCTCCAGCGTCAGCCCGATGCCCTTGAGGAAGAGGCCGTACTGCATGCGGCCGCCGTGCCGCAGGTGGTGCTGCTCTCGCAGGGCCCTGTGCAGATGGCGCATGCACAGCGGGAACGAGCTGGTGGACAGCTGGGGAGCAGGAGGGAGAGTCGCGGTCAGGCACAAGCTCTCCAGACCCCGGGCTCACACACACACACACCCCCACAAGCTCTCCGCAGACACGCAGACACGCAGACACGCAGACACGCAGACACGCAGACACGCAGACACGCAGACACGCAGACACGCAATCGTAATGACAGAGGAAGCTTTGGTGCGGTAATGCAGACATGCTCTGTAAAACTAAGCAACTTTTTAAAGTTCTGGTGGCCACGTCTAATCCCCAGCACTCCCATAATGGGTTTCCTTTATATCTTTTCACGTCATAAACCGCAATGCACAGATCCATGTCAAGTCTGTGATGACTCTCGCACTCTCTCCTTACAGCCTCTCGCCGGCTTCCTTCGCTCTTCTCTATTTTTCTTCTCTTAACATACTGACTTTTTTTTAAATATGCCAACATCTTTTTGTACATAAATCCAATTAAAAGTACCCACCAAAAAAGAAACATCTGCCTTACAGGGGCACAGATGGAAAATATTCAACAGCCTGCAGTCATCTTGTCCTTCAGAGTTATTTTAGGAGGGCTGTCAAAATCCTAAATAAAGGGTTCTGTCTGAACTAGGCCCCTGCTAAACCTGTCATGTTGCCACCTGAAGACATTCAATAAGAGTGATACAGGAATATGAAGTATTCAGTCCATGTATCCTTAATCATCAATGAAATATTCCTAAATAATACAATGGTAGGAAACACCTGTTCTCCATTATTTAGTAAAAGTCTTGTTTTAAGAGGAGACCAATCATGATGTACAGTACATGAATGTTTTTCCCCAGGATAAGAGAATGCATATGGGCAACAAAGAGAAGAGCAGCTCAGGATGTCCAACAGCCCACATGGACTCCCAGCTCACCCACACCTGCAGGTTACACACACAAGGCATGAGCTGGACTACATTAGAGATCATTACAAGGCTATAGTGTTCACTTTAATTACAAAACTTATTATGTAGTACAGAGAAGAAACAGGTCAAGCATAAATGTCCAAAATGTAAAAAGCTAATGAAAACTTCAAAGTTTGACAAAGCTATTTATCTCATTAAAAAAAACCAATTCCCTGGTTCCCTGGCCACAAAGAACTCTGGGAATTTAAACATGTATTTCACCTTCCTGTGAAGACTGATTCATTCATTGCATAATAATCCTTCAGTCAAGTCTTTTGCTGGACCTCAGTGGACTGATATGGACTGTTGCATAGCTGGGCAGACACACTATAAAAACCCTGTGTCTTACTTGGACAACATGGTCAAGCAGTGCTCAGGTACAGGTTGCTGGAAAAAAAAATGAAGAAGGGATAAAAGTTTAAATTCTGAAAAATGGATTTGAAGATCCAATGAGAGCTGTATAAAAGCCAATTAAGTGACATGTAGTGGGTACTTGAAAGTAAAGACCACCACTAAAGGTTATATAGTGTCCTCTGCAATAGTATTAGTACAACAAAGTCAAAACCTGTTAATGTTTAAGGCACTTTGTGTGCGATCATGAGATCAATATGAAGTATAAGTACAGTATTTTATTTTTAGGGTAGTTCCTTGCATCCATTTGATAATAAGAGAACAACAACTTACTCTGAGTCCAACCCAGTGATTTCAAGTGACTAAGCACTAAAACTTCACTTTAAGGACTTTAAGAGTCTGTTATTGGTTGTATATTCATTTAAGCCACAACTGCATGAAGTTTGAGAACCATCTAGCTCTCAAAAGCCTTTGTATAATCATTTGAGATCTCTTGCACATCCTTTGCTGTAGCAGCTTTGGGCTTTTGCCTATTCCTAGGGAGTTCAGACTTCAGTATCCTCAGCTTGCAAAATGTATGAAGGTGCTCACACCTGAAGAAGGCCCCACGGCCAAAACGTTGTTTTCTTTCTTCTTTTTTTCAGCATGGAATAAACCTGTTACTTGTTCCTTTGCAGCCTACGCATGCTGACGCAGCTCCCCACCTCAACTTGTAAAATGTATGCTCAGTTGGATTTAAATCTGGAGGTTAACTTGGTCAGTAAACGATGTTCTGCCTTCCGCCATCTGAATGACTCGGTTACAATGACTGAGTGTTCTGGATTATTGTCATGCCAGTAAAGTGCTGCCAATATGAATGAAAGACTTTATCCGCCACATAAGCTGACAAAGTGTTTCTATAAACTTCTGAATGTATTCTGCCGTTGCTAACATTAGTGTCATCACCAATAAAAACAAACGAGCCCGTTCCAGAGCAATAAAGATGAGTGAGGCAGCCAGGCGTGCCCAGGCCATGACATGACCTCCACCATGCTTCACAGATGAGATGCTGTTCTCTGGAGCATCTGCGGTTCCCTTCTCCACACATTAACCTTTCCATCACTTAAATGGTAAACATGTATCCTGGTCTCACCTGTCCACAGAACTGTGTTGCAAAACTCTGGCCTATTTGAGTAATTCCAAGCAAATTCTATCCTGGCTTTTCTGCTCCTAGTGCTGAGAAGGTTGCATCATGTGGTATGTACTGTAATACTGTTGTTTTTTTGTCGCCTGTGGGCTTTTACTGATTCATAATTATACCTGAGGTATCTCCATTCAGTGTGTTTCAATTGTTGATCTGATAAGCTCAATTTCTGTGCTGCAGTTCTGAATGAGTTTCTTCCAGCTTCAGAAGTGCTGGCTTTTTCTTTAACTTTTGGTTTTCACTTTGGCTTTTAACAGATTCAAAACACTAAAGTCAAAGCAAAACGGCTTGGTTCATGGCTCTTATGTGTGCCTTATTAACCAACAGCTGACACCCCACCAACAACAGCCGATATTCCAATATATCTGCTTCTTCAAAATAAAGAGGCCCAACACTATGCATCTGAGTCAAGAGTGTAGAATTAAACTGAATAGTTTTAATTTTTAGAACTCATAGTGAAAATTCCAGTTTAGATTTCACTGCCTTAGAAGTTCTGGAGAGCACTGAATTATAATCCTACATGACATGAATATTAAATGTGAAATTCCTGGTTTCACACACATATATGCGAAATGTATTGGGGATTTAATTACTAATTTACTGAATCAATATTGCTTTGTGATCTAAATACAATACCAACAATCCATCTGAAGGTCATTCACCAGCAGCACATAAAGAATTAGAATCTGACCGCGACAACTGTCCTCAGTACTTTAACGGTATACATACAATACGGAATTTCTCTTTGTGTTAGATTTGCTTCAAGCTGATACCTTTTGAAACATTTAGAAGTTTACTCTTACAATTAGAGAATATTTTCACTGTTTCCAGCCTCCAAGAGATCTAATGCCCCTGTTGAATCACAGCCCCTTATTGCTGTTCCAGGCCATACTTCTACACACACTCCAAGCAGTAGGTTTCCTTGTGCTGAAACGAGCAAGGACTGACTGACACATGGCATTGACAGACATCGCTGAATTGTGAGAATGGCTACAATAGCAACACAAAATGAATTTACTCTAAACACACTTAAACAAGACCTGCTTTTATTGTATAGTAACCAGGAATTTGCCCTTGGAGCCCTTTACATACTTACTGCACAGGCTCACAGTACAGTTTCTGAACCTTTAAAGTGTTACTCAAAACTTCTGCTATTCTTGAGTTTCCATGAAGACAAGTCTGTCAGTTCCAACAAAATTTTTAAACTACTTAGCACCACAGAGCACGCAGCTCACAAAGCTAATCACTGTGCAGTGATTTGTTTCTCTGTCGTCATTAGAAGAGCATCCGTTCAAACACCAAAGAGAAATCATGAGAACGCACTTTAATGACACTGTACTTTATCTGGGACATGTCAATGTCAAAGGAAGGAGAAACAACCACAACACACCCTGATGCCTTTGTTCCCCATAGGCAGCTGAGCAAGTCTCATACCAGTCTGTAATGTGGACTCAATATGCCGATACCATCGAACATAAAAAAATAATAATTTTGGAGCCAAGTGTACAAAAAGAAACTTCATTTTTTAAAACCTCATGTACAAATGTAAAATACCAGCTGTCAGTGCCTAAGCTCAGGAAAAATGAATTAATGTAGATCTCCAAGTCTAAACATGTTCATTAACATTTGAAATTTAAATATAATGTATAATTCACAAAGTTATTATGAGGAAAATTACCATTTTTTTAGTAAGAAGGTGCACTAACGTTTTATTGAACAAACATATCCGGAGTCTAGTGTAAAAGTCACAGACTAGCAGGGTGCATGGTCACCACTGGAAGCTCCAGAGCTGTCACACTCCCCGGGCTTGACAAACAGCTCAAATCGTGTTATTCTGTGTCCAATGAGCTCCTCACTAATGAGTCAACTTCATATTTACACAACACTGAACATCGCATGAGCCACACCGTCAGTCACGGATGATCAATTTATTGTAATGATGCCAAAAACATAAATCAACATCCAAAGTTTAAATTCTGCATATATTCTGTTTAAAACAAATAATGCACAAACAGTGATACATTTCTAAACCATTTATTTAGCAGAGGGGTTTGCTACTCTGCCACACAGGCCAGCTTTATGGAGTGACCAGGACATTGACGACTCATGGGCACTCTCTCCTATATCAGCCCTGGAGCTCCTCCAAAGCTGCTGTTAGCCCTGTGGTGATTTCCCGAAGGCAAACTAGGCAGTTTCTAGGTGGTACAATACACTACCCACTTTTAATGGTTAACTTCACGTTTTTAAAAGGGCATTGATTCATTTTGAAATGTCTTTTATACCCTTCTCTTGATCTGCGTTTTTCCCATAACTTTATCCCTGTATTGTTTTGAAAGCTTCTTGAACTTCATGGTTGAATCTTTTCCTGAAACTCGGTGCCTGACTAAGAGACCTTACAGATGTTTATACATCACTTTTAATTCAAACCAATGGAGATTTACTGATTCAAAAGAACGATCCCATGGCTCATTAAATGCTCTGATATCTGTAGAAAATCCTCCAGCCTGTAAAACATTAGTATTTAAGATTACAGAGCCTGGTTTACAGAACCTGGCTCAAACAAACCCTAGATCTTGAGCATGTGTCTACGAGCTCTAGAAGCACAATCCCAGGACCACAAGAATGGTCCTGAAGAAAAAGAAAAAAACTTACATTCTCTTTCATCACTACCGGAAAATGGCACCGACTGGATATATACAGTACATGCCTTAATAAAACAGCAACTGCAGAAGTCAACAGTAATTCATGGGAACAATTTATAGACTCCTTGAAAACTAAATTAATCTGTGTCAGGCCAATTGCTGTCAGTTGTGCTGCACAATCAGGTTTTAGAGCTATGCGATTCGAAGAAGCCCACCTGACATGGCATACAGTACATGCATTTCATTTTGTTTATTCTCTGGGAACAGGTAGTAATACTGGAAACTTGAGCACATTAGCAAATGAATATAGCCTCCCACTAAATGTTAGTAAAAATAAAACTGCAGTAATTGAAGTGCCATTCTTTTCAAAGCTTTCTCATTAATGTCTCTAAATGAGTTAGTTTATTTCAAAGATGTAGGATCATGTTAATGCTTCTTTCTTTAAAATTAGAACTTTTATAGCACATGCTCAATGTACTCATGTCTTCTCTCAATACAATTAAAATAAAAACTGAGGCCAGTTGAGTAGCCTTCAGTCTCTTCAGTATAATTTAACTTGAATGCAAAAATAACTTTCAAACAATAACTGAATTACCTAAAAGATTACCTTCTCTATCTTATTTTTTCAAGGGGAAATGTTCGCCCGTGTGCTTATCGTGGGGTCCCTTATGTTGTGTGGTATACAGCTAACACATGTTCTCTTTGTTAATGTAAAGCAATCCCACTGTGGAAGTAGACCAGTTTTGATACAATACATGAGAAACAGATTAATTTTGAGATGGCTAGCCCATTTTTCTTTCTTTAATGGTAATGCTTTCAATTCAAGAATGTGGAATACAAATGTGGACTATCAAGCTTAAAAGCACAGAAAATAAGACTTTGCAATTTTTGTCAAGGTAACAGTGTCCATAATAAGTGTAACCACACCAAATGTTACATTAAGATGTCCTTTTTTACATCAAATCCCTTAGATTCCATCTAGTAGGTAGAATATAAATTAATTTATCTTTAAAAAAATAAAGGTTTACATATTAAGGAACAGAAAGCCTCTTTGAAAGAATTCTTTCAAAGCTGTGAGGATCATTACAAGAAAATCTGAGTGCTACCCTGCTTTCAAAGAGCCTAGGACACTTACCTAGCCTAGGGTGACTTGTTCTGACAATTAAGACCTGAAAAACAGATCTACCACCACACTGCTAAGGACTCAACAGAGAATTATGATGACTCACAGCTCCAGAAGTAGCAGAGCAAGACTGTTTGGTTGATTTTAGGAAGTCAACAAAGAAGGCAAACATCTTGGCAATCAACAAACCCTGTTAATAAGTCGAGGCTCGCCATTGAGATGGGAAATATGGCACAAATAATTGTCAAAAAGTCCCCCCATCTGTTACAAAACCACACCAGGTTACAAATAATTTCATGGCAAAAAATAAGTAAAAAACTAGCAAGCAGTTAACAACAGCAATCAGCAGAAAAGACCTGGAAACCCACTTCTTTAATTTAAAACCTCCGTAATGTATAACCAAGGTGTTATCTTAAATGAAGCCAACCTCTCACGTGTCCTGTCACCTTTTCTTTAGAAGTGCTGGCTACATGTGTGGAAATTGTAAACCTGTCTTCAATAATGTCTTCAAAAAGCTGCTTCTACCCACACAATTAACTCTATAAAAGTACATTGAAAAAGTGGTTACAGCCTGACTATATCTCATTAAATCCCCTTAAATCACATCTGTTTTAATGTGAAGCTTTCCTTTACAAAGGGCACTGAAACAAAACATTATACAAAGTTGTGTGCTCCTGATTATGAGTAGTTTTGTTTTTTTTAAACTGGACAAAAAGCATAAAAACTGGATAAGCTGCTTTTGCATTGAAAAGACTTTGCAGTGAAATACATTCAATCCTATAGGGAATTAATGCAAATTTGAAGGACAAAATTTGCATTAGGCAATGGACCAATTAATGAAAACAGCAGCCAGTGCTGAAATAATTTAAAATGTAGAATGCCTTAAATGGCTTTGGATATACAGTACAAGCGTTGCTGGAGCTGGAGCTGCAGTGTAAGCAAAAGTCTGCACAGAACGATCAAAATGATGCTGATTCTTGATTGTGTTAACCCTGCCCTAAAATGGAGTAAAAGCTAATCCGTGCCAACCTCTAAGCTCAAGGCCAGCTCAAGAGACCCCTGAAACAGAGCCCGCTGCTGTGTTCCCTGGAATAGCTGGGGTCCTGCGTTTGAACCCAGCCTGCCACGTGGACTTCCTCACAATGCTAGCCTTGCTTGACACAAGACAGGTACCGGTGGAAGAGCACCGGCTGGGCGCTGCTCTGCGTCAGCTCTGTGTCAGCTCTGTGCTCCCTTCCTCAGAACAGAGCCCTAACAACGGCTTTGGGAGAATGCGGTGTCTAACGACTACAAAAGCGAAGGCTTCCACAGCCCTCTTGCGTGTCATTATATTACATTACAATCACTACATTCCATATCAGGAATAATTGGTACAAAGAAGTGCTATGATCCATAATTTATCCCCTCACTTTCTGAACAATCAGCAGCTTATTGAAGCTTAGATCTTCATGAAATAAATGGCCTGTCTCACTACCATTCAGACACCCCAAGTCCATACTCTACACTGTTACAGTATATATCCATATTTAACTGTGGTTACTGATTTCTGAGGCTTATTTTGAGAACTTGGGCAAAATGACATGAACTTATCAAGGAGACAGGTTTTCATGAGACTGTAGCACCTGATGGACCAGACACAATGATAAGCTTAGACGTTATACATACTGAATCTATCTGCTCCAGGGACACTTTTCCAATATTCTTCTGAATGCTGTAATCTTGTCCAACATAAGCATGGCTGAAAAGAAAAAACAAACAAATTTAAGCTTGGAAAATTAACCTACCTGCAGTAGGTACTTTGCAGTATGCTATTCCAATCACCTATTTTGTCATTATCACCCAGTATATTATCTGCAAAGCATATGCAGACCACATTGTTCTGCTTGTCAGGATACACTTGCTTTTCCCCACTGATGGTTCAACCAGCCTTGACACCATTCATTCAAAAGCTGGGATACCAGAGGATTTCTGACAATGTGCATGAATTTTCCTGAAGCAATCAACACCCTTGTCAGACATTTGCTTAAATACAGTTGTGTTAATGGATTTAATAGAGTTGGGAACATTTGCTGTTCTTATGGCACTGAGTGATCCCAGAGGATCTGACACATCATAGACAGCTGTGTCCTGGAGTGAAAGCAGCATGTCACGTGCAATTTGGTAATGAATGTAGAGATAATGCATTATCGCATGACAAGCACAACGTCTTAAGAACTTGTGTTGCTTTTTTGATTGTCCAATGAAAGGGGGGAAAAGTTCAAAACTATTTAAATGTTCAAGGTAGACTTCCATTAAAGTCCCTTTAAACTTTCCGTGCTTTTTTGTTTCTTGTCACATGCATGCTGTATGATATACTGTATTTCCAGTCTAGGCTGTTACTTCCCATGTTCCCAGATTAAATAAGCTCTTGAACAGACGTCTCTAAACCAGCTGCCAGCAAGGGTACATAAGAAGTGAATTAGCATCACACAACCACGGTTCTGAAGAGTTATGCACTCAAGCATAAGAAACATCGATGTACTTTGCTTTCTCTCATACACTAGTGACAAGCTGCCTAGCCATGCTGTTGAAGCTGATATGCCGTCTTATTTCAAAAACCAGCTGGATGAGTCCCTCAGATCCATTAGCTCATAGCAGGCAAACAGCCACGATGATCATGGTGGCCTCCTTGGTCTGTAACCTTTTTATGTGCCGAGCTACTTCAGAAGCCTCTGTCTGCTGGAATTCTTAAAGCTCTAGGTAATGGCACTGAACACAAAAAGTTCAGAAGAAAACCAGCTCGACAAGAAACGAAACAGAAAATGAGTTTTCAGCTGTGTTCTGAAGACTTTTATTATTGGCCCACCAGGTTTCTTTTGTCTGTACCTTTCAAGATACTAAATACTAGTAGTGAGTGCTCAACCTCCTCTGCTCAAGACTAGAGATTCAGTGCCTTAAAAGTGTTTTGTAAAATCGCATAGAAATGACTTCAGAGCATATCATTTTGTAACAAGGTGACCTGATCTGAATTTTACGTTTCACGACAAACTCACACATTACTGGCCTGTTATAGCCTAAATTTTTAAAACTCACAGAGTCTCATGTTACCGAAACAAAGAGCTGCAAGTCTTTTCAGCAGCTGTACTGTTGACACCTTGGTTCTAGTAATGAAATTGGCTCTTAATTAACCTGAACTAAACAGTTTTCATTAAATAATTAAAGACTTGGTCAGAATAAGTTCACAGGCTCATCAGCAGAGTAATTAGTGCCCTGTTTGAACATGCTGGTGGTTGGCTCAGTGAAATGATTAAAGCTCTGTGTGGAATAAGCTGACATTCCAAATAGCCAATGGTCTATAATTGTTCTATAATGACAATTCCACACTCCACTATAGAAGATATGTTATTTCACTCAAAGCCAGAATCTTAAATGGGACATGATCATTTGTTTTGTTTGTTGATGTACTGTTCTGCACCAGGGATCAGACTTCATTAATATTCACTGATGTGTTACAGCCAGGTTTGCTCCTCACCTTCTCAGCACATTGTGTGCGACATGGACTTGCCACTTCAACCTGCTAATTACCCATTAACATGGGTGACTCAGTTAATGGGTTTTTCTAGGTCAGAAGACGGCAGTTCAGAAAGTAAGCAGGTCAGTAAAGAGGGTCACAGTATTCACAAACAGTGATTACCCATGGAAAATAAAATGTTACAAATACAAAACTATCAGTTATTTCACATTTTTAATGTTAAATCTAAAAAATAATGACTTTGGCAGCTGGAAGCTTGTAAATGGAGTATCCTGTCATCTCATGGATCAGTGTCTACACTGTGGGACAGGTTGTTCTAGAAAACCACCATTGTCTTGAGACCTTTTACCCCGTTCTAAAGCCTAAATGCACATCCTCTGGCTCTCGGTTCACTGTTCACTAACCACTGGATTACCCTTTTCAGCCCTCTCAACATTTTACATACCTGAAACAGGTATAACGAATGAAGAAGTTATTATTTTTTCAGTTTTTCTATTTTTTGACACGGTTTTTAGACCAAGAAATAAGATAACCACTCTAATCTGAAATTCTTACAGAACAACAAGATCCTTTTTATAACTGTGACTGACACATCGACACATTGTACGACTTTATCCTCCCTGACTTCGAAGATGAATGCCAGACTGAGCCACACTGTGTACATCACAGGGCCCGCTTAGCTGTGCGCTCCTTCTTCTGAGGCAAGCTGTGGCCAGAAACCGCTTGGAGCTTAATCCCTCTCACTGTCTTTTTGATGCAAAAGAGTCTGGCATTAGGGGATGCTTGTTTCTTTCAGAAGCACAGGACGGCATTTAACATCGCTTTATCGTGCTGCCCCAGCAAACATGACTCAGGAACACAGCAGTGAATCGTACCCTATTGCTCCTGCAGTCTCTGTAAATGCATCCAATTAAGAATGGGCATTTGGAATAAAGTCCCCATCCACTTGTACTGAAGTCCTTTGAGAATGTCTTTATTATTACTCTTTTTTGTGCGAATGCAGTGCAAATATCCTCACATGAGCAAGACTGGATGGTTATGATAAGCGAAACACCTTTCCAATTGAAAAGGGATTCCAACATGTCCCTTTCGGTCCCATCCTGTGATCACGGTGCAGCATGAGTCTTATATAGACTCAGCACAGGGAATTTGGTCAGGAATTTGCAGCAGCAGCAGATGGAAGCTCTGAGTGACACGAATGAGTAAACAGCTGGGATCACCAGCTCATTGCGCTCCAGCACCCCCTGCTGGTGGGCAGGCAGCAACAGGATTGAGCACGATCAGAGAGAGAGCTCTGTCCAGCTCCAAGGCAGACGCTAGAACTGTGGTGTCACGTGCCAGTACAGGGGGGCTAAGGTAAGGATGGGAAAAAGTTATGGCTTAATAAGTTTCTCTCTGCAATCTATGGGATTTTAGTTATGAAAATAATTGAGGAACCTGAATGATGATAAAAGAGAAATAAAGTACAGACACATGGGAGGATAGCAATCACATATGCCCATCACGTCTTACCAAACAGAAAGCATGAATGTGTACAGTCACAACATATCAAGGACCAATGAAACAACTGCACTTGAAGGCCCATTCTCAATATTAAATTTGTTTAAAGTAACATTAATTTTACAGTATACATACTGTTGGGGTATTTTAAGAACTTTTGTATGCATACAAAGTATGTACATACTATATATTATTTTTTGGAAGCAATATAGCTCTTGAGAAATGCCATTTTTTCCAATCCACAAAGCACATTTTGATACCATATCCAAATTATTAGTGTTCCGTAAGCAGCACACTATGGATTTAGTTTTAATTGCTCTAGTGGGGGTTGCCCAATATGACCACATTTTACAAAATCAAACTATGGATTAGTGACAAGTGTACACCACTTCAGGCCTTGACAGAAACAGGTTGTAATATAGACATATCCCAAACTACTCTAGCTGTTCACTACTGGCTGCTGTAAGATGGCCATCTGTTATTAGACACACTGAACCCTTTCAACCAGTCACACTATTCTGTCCCAGAAATGCTAAACAGGATTCAGAGCTAGGCAAAGTGCATGCTAGCACACTGTGGGAATGTTGCTCTGTGCCAGGAATAGTCACACCTTACAGTGTGTTAGCTGTCATCATCATCCTGGAAAAGAGTCAGTACTCCACTACTCCAAAACAAGGTGATGATGACCAGCAATTACTGGTGCCAGCACATACTGGTCACAGGGCATTACCACCACAATGCTGGCTAAGATATCTCCCTCCTGAGCTTGTTCATCTGGTTAAAAGGCAAAATGTCTACTATCAATGTTCCCAGATGATGGCACCCCACTCCAAACCAACTGCCTAGCGAAAAAAACACATTCCACTGCTGCCAGATGTACCAGCCACGGTGGAAAGGAATCCACTCAGGTCTGTTAAGCACACAGACCAACAAAGTGACAGTGGCTTTACAACGTGACACCACACAGCAGTAAACACTGGCCTCTGATGGGTTACAGCGGTCTGTCAAGTTGGGGCAAAGGGTGACAGTAACAACCATGAAAATGAGAATTAAAGATTCTGATACCTCACATTGTGGGATGATGAAAATGATGAAATGTTGCTTGTCTGTTGATGACATATGCATTGCAGAATGGGGAATGATGAATTCCAAAAACTGTAGCTACCTGTAATAGGGCCATTCCCTGTTAGTTTTCCCTAAATAAGTCCACTGCAAATAAGGAGCGGCCTTGTGCATTTGGCTTAAAATCACGAGCAGGCTGTGTAACGTAGGCAGGTAACCACAGCTCTCAATGCAGCTCCTAAATGATGCTTCTTTTACTAGCAGAAACTTCAAGTGGCACATGTAATCAGCAATGAGTAAAGACACATTAACTTTAAACAGTTTGGAAATGTTAAAAGATAATTATCAATTGGTTACAATACTGAAGTCTGAAATGTTGAGCAAACTTAATATACAGTGTTGTCCAACAGTATTGGAAAAGCAAATTCAAAATTCATATTTTGGCGAAATGTGTACTTGTGACCATGAGATTAATATGATTAATACAATATGATACATAATTCAGGATCTGATCAGAAGTACAAAGATGGGCCAAGAGAACTTTGAAACTAACTGGACTTATGAGACCACGATTGACTAAAGTGCTGGAAAGAACTACAGATGCTTCAAGGAGCAGCCCCTCATCTGTGAAGCATGGCCTGGACAAGCATACAGTAACTACCTCACTCATCTTTATCACTGATGGAAACAGATTTCACACGTTTACAGAAACATTTTGTGTGCGTGTGCAGAAGGAAATGTTTGCATACTTATTGGGCATTACTTCACCATACATCATAAGTATCAAAAGTATGTCCAATGGAACTAAAGATTTCATCAGTAAGAAAATGTGGAAATTCTAGACTGGTCAAGTCATTCTCAAAGGGCTATACAACAAAACACTGAGTTATACTCTCTGAATTGTCCCAATTCCTACTTAAAATCACTGCGTTGACGACAAAGAATACTGTTATAATATGATAAAATGTATGCACAGAATTATGGAACAACTGCACTTATTCATATTAATCTCATGATCACAAATATATATCCCTTGAATTACAAGAATAACAGACAACTTCACTATAATACTTTTTGCAGGGCATTGTATACAGTATATACTGAACAGCAAAAGAGACTGTTCATATGTATGGTTTTAGAAAAAAGTCCTGATGTGCTTCCACACGCCGCCTGTGCTTTCTTGTGAGATAATGTGACATTTGCACCCTACTTGCTAGATATGAGCCCCAATGCACATGTGTGGGGTGAACAGGTATGATGTGTGGCATCCAGGGTTCAGAGACTGTTGAACAGGCACATGCTTCTCCTGGTTCCATTAGAATAAGGGATTAAATACTACAAGTCAGCGCCTGTAAGTGTTGCAGATGTACAGCTCGCAGTGCCTCCAACGGTGAAAGCACGCACAGGGAGCTTGTAACATGCACAATAGACCCCCCTTGAAATGTTCCTGTTGTTTAACAAACCGTCAGTGCATGTACGGTATTACACAAAAGAGTGTCATTTTCCATATAATAACTGTGTAAATGTGAAGCCTTTCTATGCGATAGGTTTCCCCTGGTGTGCAGTATATATATCTATTGAGCCATTCTCAGTAACGTCATTGTCGAGAATGACCTAGAGGTACCTGGCCTTGCAAGTAAGACTCTCTTCAGAGATCCACCCAATCACAGCAGTGCAGCTAAAGATGTCTCAAGCTGGCACAGCTCTATTCAGTGGTCTAGTACAGCTGTCAACAACAGGGGTTTAGAAACCACTCATAAGAGCAACCTTGAGCTCCTGGCTACACACTGGAAAAGAATAACTGCTTTCTGAGGGTAAAATATAAAAACCTCAGATTTATGATTATAAAAATAACTATCTCCTCCACTAAAATATTGTTTTAAACTTCTGAGGATAAAATCACATGCCGTCTGCATGCTGTGTGTACCTCAATGACTTTCAACACTATTCTGTGTTTTTTTCCCTTTTGTTCTGAAAAATACTGTCTAGACATGAGAGCAGGACTTTAATAAAAAATATGTCTCTCTCTCTCTCCATGTCACCAATCCCTGGACAGGCATCGGCTTTTCCATTAGGCAGGGCTGACGTTAGAAATGTGTCGGCGAAACCGTTCAATAGAAAACTGGCAGCATCTGCAGCCGATGTTCTCGTGGCTTTATAAAGGCGTGCAGCTGGCGGAGGAAGAGGAGCAGAATTACCTGAGATGGCTAAGCAGGGGCTGGAGCCTCTCATCAGACTGCAGCACAGGCAGGGAGCGCGCCGTCAGCTAGAGACAAAGACACACCAATGAGCTGAATCAGACAGCCGTCTCGTTACCACAAAAATAAAACAGGCATCTCTTGTTGAACCGAGGTTACGCTCTGAAATTTGGGTGAAAAAAAATTCAGCTGAACCACCAGAAATCGATATTCAATATTCAATAAACACTGAAAAACAATTTTAAAGATCAAATGTGTATCTAATCACTTATCACTTAACACAGAGCCCTAAGCTGTTGTGCTGTATCTATACACTGTAGAGAAAGAACATTTTTTACGATTTTTCCAGCAGATTTTTTTCCCAAGTGGTTTCAACACGACAAAACAGTGTAGCATGTTCTTCCACAGAGTACAATCCACAACAAATGCCTGCAGGATCATAGCAGACAGAAACACAAGTAATGAGATACTTTTCTTCCTTGTTAAAGAATGGGATTATGTCCCACAGATCTTGTAAATGTACGTGTTAGAGGCTTCACAGAAGACGTAGACTTCAGAAGCCTTTAAAGAAAAAATAAGTCTTTTCACTAGGGCCCCTTGCAGAAAATCAATGGGCTACACCCTGAGCGGTTCAAGTCATGCTAGCCCTGCGTGCGAGTGTAACAGGGGTAGCGTATATGATCGCACACTTCCAAAATATTTTCTTAATCATGAAATGCTTTTAGTTCTGATTTAGTTCTCAATTTCTCATTTGAAAGTTATACAATCTGTCGTCTGAAATTATTACACTTTATAATTGAAAAAACCCTGTAAAGAAAAATTAAATGGGCAAACTACCATTTTAATTTGTGACTGTAAAACCTTAAAACCAATTAAAGCAGGGTTTGGCCCTTCTGCAGAGAAACGAGACTCGTTTAAGCAATTAGACCATCAATAACTCCTCACCTATGATAAGGCATCAATAACTGAAAGAAAACGGGGACCATAATGAAGAGGTTCTACGTTTAAAACAGGATCAAATTATTGAAACAGCAGAGTGGTAAGTAGTGCACAGGAGGCTGGTCTCATCGCAGAGGATTAATGATTGCCAAGTTAGAGCTTACTGTAGTTAAAGCAAAGAAGGTTTTGCTCTAAAATAAAAATCTTAGAGGAAAATGCTGACTTGGCAGAAGAGCTCTCTCAGTGGCATGCAGCTTGAGGAAATTCAGATCTTTGAGCTATGGAACAGTTTAAAACAATAGCTGTTACTACAGACAGTTCAGACATCCTTAAATTAAAAAGGAAATACAAAATATAAAATTCCTTGTACTTGTACTCCTTTGGTAAAGCAGCTTTGAGCAACAAGTGAGGAGAAAATTTGAACTGAGTTTTCGAGTACATATTTTATTCACTTACAGTAACTGTACTCTTAATACCTTCAAATTCTGTTATGCAACACAGTGCCATTATGTAGCTGCAAAAAGTCTTTCCTCTGAGCTTTACAGGCTAAACTATTACCACAGACACCTTAAAAAACAAAACCCTCATTAGAAATGAAACCCATCTGATTAGAGCTGTATGTACAACCTCCTAGAGTAATTTTAGAACAAAGTCAATGGATCTGTAGTTCATCAGCCCTTGCTACCATCATTTAGAACATTTAAAGAAGAAAAATCCACAGTTGGATGGGCAGCTCTTGCCAATTTCACACTCTGTAATGAAACACTCACTCCTGCACGTCCTGTCCTCAAATTGCATAGGAAAATCATTAAAATGCATGCAAATCACAAAGGCACAAATGTAGGAGGAAGTCATTACTTTACTGGGGTGATGTTGCTGACCTACCTAATTACTGAGAAACAAGAAGTACATGGACCAGATACCTGAACCGCCATTGGAGGTCAGGCCACATGGGCCCAGTGTGCCAACTAAAACTGAAGACATCTCTAGCTGACCTGAAACAGAACCGTTAGCAGCTTCATTACCAAGGCAATTGGCTCCAACTTCCCTATCTGAGTATGAAATTACAACAGGGAGAAGAATTAAAATAACATCCATATCCTGCTTGTCAAAGGCCCCCAATGACTGACAGTTTTAGAAAGCAGACAAACCAGGAAAAACCCAGGACTCAATGTGTACTAAATGCGTATGCAGAATTCCACTTTTTATACATTCAACAGAGACCAGGCTCTGAGCTCACTAAGGCTGCTGTGCAGTTTAGTGTCTGAAAATCAAAATTAGTAGTAATTCCTATGTTCTCTTACCTGAATAAGGTAATTCAGAAAAGGTAAAACTACATATTAAGTAGGCCAGGAACAGATACAGACAGGGATAAGGCCTATATTGAATCAAGATCTCACTCTCTGCATAGAAGGTGATGTAACAGCTCTTATCATGCCATCCATGAAACAATGAAGACCATGACGACGATGTGTACAGACTTTACACACACATATGTAGAAATGCATGCGCACAGCTAACAGTATATACGCTCCCTCTATGCTCACATTATTTTGACAATCAGGGCTTCAGTCTCAAAAGGTCCACATTTGTGACCCTTGCCCTCTGGAGATTGATGTGTGTTTCACACTGTTGCACACACAATATGTTTGCCATCTCCACTGGTTTATGAATGATGGATGCTGACCTCTCAAGAAGCCACCTGTGTGAAGACACTATTACTCAAGCATGAACACATTTAGAGACCAGATGACTGGTGCACCAGCAACTAAGCACAAGGCGGGAGCACCTACTACAGATCCCTCTCGCCATCGATGAACTTATTATATTTTAAGCCTGGTCTGGATGAGATCTTATCCAATCTCCCCTTTCCTCTTCAGCAGAAGAAAAATTCGAAAGAATTTGGTTCTCTTGATCTGAACGAAAGGACAACACTGCCAATCCTGTCTGTGTATCAGAAAGTGCAGCTGTGTGATAATGAAATAGTGTTGTGACCTCCCAATTTGTCACCATACCTGAGAACATAAACATGCAAAGGATAGCTCTTCAGCAAAAGGACAATATTCAAACTGTGGGCCTCACTGGAGGGGTTGGAACAGGATGATCTTGTTGGAGAGCAGTAATCTGGCACAACATGACTTATTTACTGAAGACACTTAGGATATATGGACATGTATAGTATATGAATCTCCAGGAAGCCGTGACCAATCCTGAGTGTTTATTTTCAGGACTCTCCTCCAGGACAGACGGTTCTTTTTGGAAGCTGGCTGGATGTGAAAATGGGGCTTGCGTTTTGGTGTCAGGACATGTCAGGCATGAATGTTTCCTGTCCACATTCCTGGAATGAACTGACTTTGATATTACTTTTGGCAGAGCTGAGGGCAACAAAGACCAATGCCCAGGTTCAGGCATCTACATCACTGCAAAATAATGCCATTATGCCTGATCTCGGTGTGGTAAAGATATGGCCTCAGTTTAATCCTTCAGTCAGAAAATTCACTTTGGTTTTAGGCAGACATAAATCACACTGCGATGTGTGATGTACAACGTGGAGATGCCGTGGAGATGCTAACCAAGTCACTATCAGATCACAGAGTTTTGCAGATGTTTTAACTAATAAATTATTGTGTTCTGGTATTTCAATACACCACCACTACAAAATGAGACTTTTCAGATTGGCATTTGCAATCTAAATTGCAGGAATTTCATTATATTAAATGTGGCTCAGTCAATAACCCTAATTTCTGTGGGATGCAATCAAAGCTGTTATTACAGATAACTATAGTATTTGCCTCAAAATTGCATAAACCTCATCTTAGGAAAATTATTGAACTGGAAACCAAGTTGGAATTCTTTAGAGCATGCTCAACAATATCATCTTTTCTGAGGTCACAGATTTGAAAAACAACCTTGTATGACAATAATTAAACTCATTCCACAGACAACATGCTTCATTCCTTGTACATAGACTCAGGCAGAATTAGTATTTAAGTGGCAGTGGACCAAGCTACTTACAAGTTCTGGGACTCGGCGACAATGTACATTTTACTATTATTCCTACTGTCAGATCCCATGAAGTTAAACTTCATGCTATGCATACTATACTGTAAACTGCACAGTTCAGATACTCAGCTTGATCTCACACACCCACTCACACTCACACCAGGGATAATATATGGCAATAATTATGTCCACTTTTGCTTGACATGACATAGGAAGGAAAAGGAAAAGGGCATATTTGGGAGTAATGTCAAGACTGCTGTTATATCCCTATTAGGAAAAAATTAAATATCCCTCCCTTTGTGCAAGTGACATGTGGATTGAATTAAGGACACCTCCAGAACACTATTTCTCTCTCTCTGTGATTTACTTCTCTGCACCAATCTGTATGCAAAGATGCTTTAATGCTGGCAAGAGCCTTATATGACAAAATGAGTTTACTGCAATCAGGCAGGCTTATTAAAGACACTACAGACAACACTGCTTGCGTGGGAATATCTTACTGGCTCTGCAATATACTGTATGGTTTTGGATCCCTTCATTAAAATTGTATACGGTCACCCCACTGTCACACTGGGCAGGTGTTCATCCAGGAAGCCCACTTTGTCTCTGTAGATTGTAGATCTCTGTAGACTGTCTTTGGAATCTACAGCGCAGGCTCCTGCTCAATTACCCACTTTCATCCCAATCCATGTTAATCATACTCTATGTATTTGCTACACAGGCGATGTAGCGTTATACGGTTTGTGACAATATCTTCCAATCCCTGGCTCAACTCTATTTCCAAACATTTCAGTACTCTCTCATATTCTGCAGTGAAAAAGCTGGCTTACTTCCAATCTCGGTTTTGAGATGTTCTCTTCTTTACATACCCTCACAGCGCACAGCCTTTCATACTTTTAAACAGGTGGCTGACGACCTGAAGAGATGAACTCATCCCCCCGACTCATTTCCGACACCAGTCTCCTTATTAAAAGTGAACATCTCGTTTGAATTTTTATTTTTTTGCTCTGTGGCTCCAGCTCCCCTGTGACGCTAAATTGGAAGAAGCAGTTAGAAAATGGATGGGTGGATTCCTCTTTCTTAACCCATAGCCTGCTTTGAGGCAGAACTGGGCTGGCACAATCAAAGCCTCATCACACAGGGCCCCTGCTGCAGCTGTGGGGCTGGTTAGGGGTACTTAGGTAGAATGAGGGAGATACCACTGAGAGGGGTGGGAGAAATGATTTCTCCTGATGGTTTAAAACATCTAAAACAATTGGTTCATCAAAAAAATGACATCTTGTCTGAGATCCAAAAAATCATGACTTGATATTAAAAGTCATACAACAGTTGTCACCTTGGAGTATTTTCTAAATTTTCTTTAAATTCTGACAAGAACCGATTTTAAAATCCTGAATTTGAAACTGCCTTCTATTCTGACTTTGCAAGCCATTTTCACCCACATACCCCAAAACCAAATATGTTTTCATCCAATACATTATGCTTAAAATATGTGGCTAATCAGTGCAAAGGCAACAAGAAGTCAATGTAATAGATTTCAAAATGTTAATATTAAAATTCATATCTTTTTAAAAGGAAAACTAAAATTTTGTATTGAAACAATTTAAAACTGAAAGGAATTATGAATTATTTGTGCTAGTTGCAAACTATTGCAACTTATTTTGCACTAAGGGAAGGAATGACCAAGGTTCTCAAGCTAGAAGGCTCTTTGTAAGGAAAGAAAAAGGTACCTTATTTGGCAATTTCTGATTTAGGCAGAGATTGTTATCCTTCAGGAATACATGTTTTGACAAATATAGATGTTAAATTTGAGGTAGACTATAAGGAAAGCAGTGTCATTTAATTTACAGAGTATGTATTGTATGATAATATATTCTGTGAAAATAAGTTCTGTTAGCAACAACTTACTTGGGGTCATTTTGCTTTCAACAGTAATTCAATTAAAATGACATTCTTGTGATATGCTAAATAGGCTAACTGGGTTCTTTAAAGCTACCATTCGTGAGAGAAGATAATAGAAGACACAGCTGTGGTTTTCAGCCATTAATACAGGATAAATGCTTTTATTGTTCTCCAAGACATCGAATCGTTACCTATACCAAGGAACAAACCTTGGCCCCAAAGGTCAGCCTCCTGCAAACAAAATATCAGAATATTTCAGAAGAACTGCAAGGTTCAGTAACCTTAACTCCACTGGTAAACATATGCAATGTTTAGAAAACATCAGTAGTTACATTCATACTGACTCTTGGGAGATTGCTGTGTAGAGCAGAATTGATTTCTAAACACGCACCATCTTTAAAAAGCACTGAGTCTTGATTATATATGTATTACTGATGCATGGATGTTAAAAGCACAAGAGCAGAGATCAGTTCATGCTCCAGAAACACAAACATTCTTGTTCTGCAGATTCTGACTTTGAAAAAGAGTATGATAGATGAACTGTAACTGAAAAAAGATGGAAAAGCAGTGAAGGCTGCGAACAGGGTTCGCTTCCAGTCGTACAGCAGGTAAATAAGACCTGGATGTTCTAGAAATCTCTGGATATGTAAATAATAATAAACTATATTTATATAGTGCCTTTAAAGGAGGCTTCTCAAAGCGCTTTACAGAATAACAACAACAATAATAATAATACACAAGATAAATACAATTACAATACACAGAGGAGACATGCTAAAGACTATATTATTTAACTTTCCAAAATAAGCTACATCAACTGTCCCTCCATTTGTTTCCTAGTCTCAAAAAATCACATATTTCAATTTCACAGATGCTTAAATTCAAACCAGAAACTGGAGGTGGCTTTCTATAAAGCACATGTAAGGACAATTATTAACTGAATTGGGTGATTGAAACACAGCACTCTCTCAAGACTCAAACTACAGAGATCAAAAGCGACAGTTTATTCACAACTCCGCCTGCTATGCTGGTCCAAAAGATCCCTGTCTAACACACGTTTAATAGGTCTGCTGTATTTATAATTTCAGAACACCTGCAAACCTGTAATCAGTTAAGGTAAATATCTGTTCATTTAAGGCAACATTGATCCTAGAAAACTGACAAGTATACAGATATGTCTTCAAAATATTTAATTTAATAATAAAACACAATGAATTGATTACAAATGGTTCCAAGCCTTCAGAAGTCAATGGCTTATCTGTAGCGGAGCTCTCCAGAACCAGAGCTTGAGAAAGGCAAACTTATTAAACTTACGAAAACTCTACATTCCCAGGGCCAGAACTCTCAACTCGTCCCTAAAGAGGACTGGAGTCTGGAAATCAAAGTCACAAAAAGCTCTGCTAAGCCCCACAGGCCAACAGGAACAGAAGTTATTTCCTCTTGAAATATCCTCCTTATATTTCAAAAACTACTATTTCTAATGCACCATGACAATGTTTTACCACTTGCATTAGGTACAGTTCTGTCAAAGAAAGATTTTCTGCACTTTTAGAACAAAGCCATATTTCAAATACCTTTTCCAAGTTACAAATAAGTTGGGGATTCACAATAAACAAACAGCAAACACCCATGTCAAGACTTACATTGATTTTATTTTTTATATTAAAGAGGCTGCATCAGTTTCCTTGACGGGACTGTCACAAGGGTGTCTGTAGGGAACTCCTCAAGGTAATAATCAAATGACCAACTAAACATTATCAGCAAGTGCTAATAAACAAAAAAGAGGGGACTGTTTGCTTGTCTTCCTGGCAGAAATTAACAGCTGCCACAGCATCCCACTTTTTTCAAATAAACAGTAGGATTAATTTACCCAGATGGTAAATGCATTTCACTATCTTGGTAAACCAACGTATGGACAGCAGTGTGAAAACACTCAATGTGATTCTTTTCAGTAGATGGAAGATTAGAAATGAAAAATGACCCCATATTTAGAACATGTCTGTGCTTTGTTCCAGGGTGACTGCAGAGGAAGTCACCCATAATTCTTTACCATTTTACTAGTTTTACTCGACCTGACCCATAGCAATGACTATAAAGGGAACATTCCCAGAACAAGCTGCTCTCCTCCCCACTGAGAGCTGGTGTGTGGGGAGCATACTGGTGCACTCTGGCTGGCGTTGCATCATCCAGGTGGGGCTGCACACTGGTGGTGGTGGAGGAGATCCCCATCACCTGTACAGCGCTTTGAGTGGAGTGTCCAGAAAAGCGCTACATAGGTCTAAGGAATTATCATTAATAAAGTAATCTTGCTGGAAAAGGTTTGAGTTGCCAGACTTTACGGCATTGTCTTCTTCAACAAGAGAAGAGCAGAGTAGCGGCTGGGGTCCCTGCAGTCCCAACAGGGGGGCTGTGAG
The DNA here is from genome assembly GCF_055471065.1 of Atractosteus spatula. Taxonomy (NCBI): domain Eukaryota; kingdom Metazoa; phylum Chordata; class Actinopteri; order Semionotiformes; family Lepisosteidae; genus Atractosteus; species Atractosteus spatula. The sequence goes on along the minus strand of NC_142720.1, from coordinate 23,473,889 downwards.
TTTAAACCACTGGAGATGTTGAGCAAAGTACACTGTTGAGCTCTGATCAGCCCATCGCAGCATCATGAGTGTGACACCAGCATTGCTGAGGGAAGCACTGCAGAGGACGTACAGCCCAGCCAGGGAAGGGTCCTGCTCTCTGACCACTTAACTTTACAGAAACAGATAAGATCACAGCCTGATGAGCTTCACCAGGCTTGAGTTCAGACTATAATTCTTCTTAACAAACAGCCTGCTACCAAAGCTGTACATCAAACTGGCAGGTCTTCTACTTTGAAAGGATCTGAAGTGTTTTGCAGTGCATACATAGCAATTTCCTTACCCTAACGTTGTGGAGATGTAACTTCAATACACATTAGACTAGCACACAAGGAAATGGAGGTGGGAAAAAAAATCAGCTTTTTTGCATTATACACAGCTGGAGTATCTGGACAAGTTTAAAAGATGCTGATTAATGAAGCAGAACCGTGAAAGGTGAGTCCAAGTCTGAGCAGTGTGGCCCACTGCTATTTCACAGCAGAAAGGCTCAGACAGGGCTCTTGAAATGTAAACAAAACACTGATGTTATTGTTCCGCTTGATATTTTTCAACTTTTTAAAGACACAAACCACCATAACAAAACATTTTTCAGTTTCAGATTGACACCTGTTAATATAATCTAGGTCTGGCAGTGGAAAGATTACTTTCATTTAAAGTACTTATTCAAAATGAGTTTCTTAAAACTACAATTCCTTCAAATCACTGTTTTTAATCAAATACAGAGACAATTTTTGTCGTTGTTTGATATGCTCAGTTTACTTAGTACCAAACAATGATTGTAAAATGGAAAACACACATTAATAAGTATATTTTTTCTGTAAATGTCTTAGTGCCTTAATGCATCATGAGTGTGTGATGTTTACTTATTACTAGATGAGTAATAGACAATTGTTAAGGGTGCTAATTACAACCTATACATAAATAAAAGATCCTAAAAGAAAGATAAGGTAATTGGGCTTTTTTTCTTAAACAAATGTCCTGAAAGGAAAGTCTCCTTCCAGTTTATGTTGTTGTTACATATCACCTTATTTCTGAAAACACCTCTCCTCCTCTAGGTAGGGCCTTTACTGGTTTAAACCAAGTGAAAAGTTCAGACAGTGGTGATAAAAACCTACAGATTCATATCAACAATAAAGTAGAGCCAATGTATTGTCACAATCAAGGTTGGAAAATTCAACAAAATGGTAGGTAATTACATTCCAGTTAGCAATGACTTATTGTAAAAAAATTAAAAAGCAATCACATAAACAGTGTCTGGCTCATGTCCGGGCCCGGAGGACTGCAAACAGACACTGAGTACTCATGGAAGCCACTTGACACATCTCGCTCAACAGCTGTTGTACATACTTCTGGTTAATTTACTGAGCAGTTTAATTGCTTTCTCCTGAGCCTTGAGAAGCTGACAATGCAACATTACCTACAAATACTAGAAGTGCACCTTGTCTCTGGATAGCTGGAAAGGGTCACTTTGTCGGCAACAAGCTGCTCAGCCATGTGGTCCAAGCTGTTGCTCTTGCTTCTTTAAAAAAACTGGCTGGATGAGATCCTCCTGTCCATTTACTAGTACAAGTAAATCAATCATAGTGTAAGCATGAACTGATCAACTGTCCTCTGCAGATATTTGACCAAATTATAATGTCTCATCACACAGCAGAGAGCAAACAATGCATTTGTAAGAAAAAAAACAGTACCAATATTTGTGAGTTTTGTAGTAAAATTATTTTTGTTGATACTTTGACCTATTTTATTACAACACACTTGTACAGCTGCATAGACTGCAAGTTTAAACAGATCTCCTCCTCTGCCAGCGAGCCCCTCCATGTAAGGACAGCTCCACCAGCAGGCCGGATCCGGAAACACCTTCATACCACTGCAGACTGGAGACAGGCAGGTCCATTACCCAATTCATTCAGATTAACCAAGGTACTCCAGAAATCATATTTTAAGAAAACAACTCTGAAGTAAAATATTACAAATTGCGTTATTCAGCCCTGAATGATTCCCTCCAGCAGATAGCCGCAGCCTTATTAGTGCGAACTGGCAAGGGGTCAAGGGAATTAAGTATTTTACCCACAATCAAGTCATGCTACGTGCTCACTCAATTATATATGCAATTACACAAATTCATTTGGAATTAATTTAAAGGAAACCTTGTTAGCAGCTGCTGATTTTAGCAGATTAAGCACAACTAGAACTACAACCCTACGGGAATGACCAGACACGAATCGCGAGAACCGACAGAAACAACAAACATTTTGCATCTCGGATGAGATGTGGCCAAGGAGTCAGTGTCCACTCTTCACACAGTTCTCATTCACAAGTCTCAAATTTCACCTGCAGTCTATATAACCTCATCATCCAGGTTTGGCCATATTTTACTGTAATTTTACTGAAATCCTCACTCAACTGGTTTAAATATGCTAATCAAACTTACTGATGTATCACACTCTGGTAGGCTCTGGGTTGAATTTAATTTGAACAATGTAAAGCCACATGCTCATGGTTGAATAATGAATTAATACCGTCTATACAATGAGCACATCTGAAGCTACCAGTGAGATACAGTGTATGGTGTTGCACTCAAAACACCTCTAACATATGCCCTTCAAAATATTCCCAAGAGGTTTAAAGCATTCTGACATAGTAAGATGCTTACAACTGAAAAATCCTACTGGTGTTATACTCTCCGAAAACTTCAGAACTTCTTCCCCCCCCCCCCCAAAATAAAAAAAAACACAGAAACAGTTTTTAATTGGTTTTACAAGGGGACCATAAAAAACACAAGTTAACCAACAAGTCTCATCGCTCCAGATGCGCCTTGTTAGGAAGATGTACACCTGCTTGATAGGACTAACATCAGCATGTCTCTAATTCCATTACAAGAAACATCTCAACAGCTGCCAACAATAAGGAATGAAGCATTTTCATGGAGTTAAGCAGTAATGATCTCCCAAAAAGAAATTCATCAATATTCTGAATCAATCTCAAATGTCATAACAAAACAGCCAACTTCCTGAGTGAAGGTCATGACACTATTGGCTTTTACAAGTCATTTGCATATATTTAATAGACTCAGTCAGTAAGCTCTTTGAAACCTAAAGATTTTTTTAGAAAAACTATTGAGCACTAAAGGCTGTCAAAGTCGTGAGAACAGGTTTCTTATCTCCAAATGCCTGCTTTAAAGGAAAACAAAAACTAAACGGCTATTTTGCATATCTTTTCCTAACTAAATCAAGGTGAAGATATTGCTTTAATTGTTCGAGGGCAAGGTTTCAGTTTCAAACCAATATGAATAACAAAATAACCTACTGAACTATATCTATCAGAGAATAGGCAATTTTGAATTCTGGAAGTTCTTTTTGCAGCTAATATCAAACTTTGATTTAAAAAAAATCATGAGCAACAGGAAAGCATGTTTAAAATAATAATAAACCAGTGAAATACCTCTTCCCACACATCATACACTAATAAAGCTGAAGGCCCCACAGGATATTGTGTGAAGAAGAATCCCAGTAAGGTACAAAGTCCTGAGATACCTGCACAAATCTTTTCTGCATTAGTAATAGTTTCAGTCTTTGTAACAGTGTTAAAAGTCACACTGCTCTGTGCTCTGCTCTGTTCTCTGTGGCAGCAGGCATGAAATAACAGAGCAGCCTGGAAGTTATCATGCTTTATAGCATCATATGTCTTGTCAGAATTAATATCTTACAGTCCAGATCAAACTAAACTAAAGGGAACATTAAATATCTAAAATATAGTGCAGCCACATTTACAGTGATGGCAGGCTGCACACTCCTGGTCACACGGATTACTGCACATGTTGGCTTAGCGTGATCTGTCCACAGACACTTTGGTATTTCAGAAAACAGGGCTGTCGATTCTGACCTCAGACATGAATCTATGTGAAGCTGGCGTGTTCTGCTAATAGTTCAGGTGGGCAGCTGCATCAGGATGCGTAGGCTGCAAAGGAACAAGTAATGGGTTTAATCCATGCTGAAAAGAGAAGAAAGAAAACACAACGTTTTCGGCTGTGGAGCCTTCACCTGAAGAATGGAATAAACCTATTACATGTTCTGCTAATGTCCAGTTGGGAGTTTTTCATGGATTCTGGTTCCCTCCCATGTCCGAAAGGCCTGGTCGGGTCAATGTTCCCTCTCGGCCAACCCAGTGACACTGCACGAGGGGGGAACAGCTGTGTGCTCTCACTCCAACTCCACCCTGGAATTCCAGGACAGACCCCGTCTCCTCATGACCCTCAGCTGGACAAATAGCTTACCGATAACACATGGAACTTTTTAGGGTATCTGTAAATTTACAGAGTGATTCAGAAACAGAAGCACAGTTACAGTACTAGGCGTTACGACTGAACATGAACTCACAGCACTGAAAAATATTACCAAGCTGTGACGAAAACGCTGAGGGACATTGCCTTTGTGTCCATGAGGAAACACATCAAAGTACGTAAGCAACGAAGACTAGAGAGCCACAATATGTCATGTCTTACAAAACCTGTTTGCCACTCATAAAACCAGATAGAAATCAAAACTAAAAAAAGGTTGTACATTTAGTACCAAGGCATCATTTAGAAGCAAAATAGACACATTGTAAATTATTTTTTTAAATAACAGACTTTCATTTCGTAACACAGAACTGAAACCCTTTCAGGCCCTCATTGATTGAAAACACCAACTGTCTTGTTAACATTATGGCGAAATGTCATGCAATGCAAATTCCTGGTACGCTGGGACCCTGGTAAAAGTGCAGTGTTTGCATAAAGGCCTGGCTGTGTGCTTAGAAAGACAGCTGACAGGTCCTAGTTTATGAGCTCCCCTTTAACGCACGTAAAACCTCAAATTAAAATTCATTGCAAAAACGAACAGAAATGCACAGATTCCTTTTATGCAATTTCTGGATTCTTTACTAATCTAACAATAAGCATTTAAAAATGATTAAATATGATTAGATCAAAATTCCAGGATTTACCACTGAATATACAAATGAATGCTAAAGATTATTACATTTTGCATTTCAAACTGGTCAAAAAGCTCACCATTTCCACAACTGTAAGAATATTAGAGCATTGTCTACAAATGAGAGGCTATTTCATCTATGTACTGTAACTCACTTGGGTTTACGCAGCTAACTGAACCGAGGACCTTGTCCTGCTGCTTCTTGCAAGAAGCCAGGGTTTCGGCTCATTGTGGAATTGGCCACATAACTTAATCATGACCCTGAGCATGTCCTTTCCCTTCACTTATGAGCTTCTTCATTCTCTTGACTTTGCTAATGTCTTCGAGGATTTTAAATACCTGAATTAGGTCCCCTCATACTCCCTGCTGCCTGTCCCTAAAACCCTGTTACCACACAGATACTAGCTCAGATAGAATTAATGTAATATACAGTAAGTGAGGTTTATTGGTCTGTAATTACTTGGTTTGATTTTGTCACTCTTTTTATATGTAAGCACCACATTAGCAGTTTTCAATCAGTGGGTTACAACCCCCTTCAAACAACTGTTGATCATTTTGGTAACATGTTTCCTTTAATACAGCTTTAGTACAACGGGTAGAACATCATCAGTGCTGGAGATTCATTTTAACACATGGCTCATAACACACATGGCTCTTCTACAGCACTATTTGTTAATATGTTAGCAAATTATTTTATGAAAACCTAAATGAAAAAATTCAGTTAATATACAGGGCCGTCCATAAGTATTGGGACAGTGAAGTCCAAATTGCTAGTCTTGCTGTATTCAGATGTGAGATGAAAAAGATCAATCTGAAGCAAAAGAACAAAATGTCACATTTTATTTCTGGGTATTTATGCGCATATGTGCTTTTAAAATTTTTGAATAATATTCAATCCTCCCTCCATCCTCCCATTTTAGGTGAGCATGAGTATTGGGATAAATTACCTTGAAGTAAATTAAAGCAGTAAGAAACTCTGTATTCTGTTGCACATCCTGTGCACGCAATAACTGCATCAAGCTTGCAAACCACTGCCATCACTGAGCTCTTGGTCACTGTGTTGAGATGCTTTGCCAAGCCTGTGCTGCAGCCATTTTCAGTTTGGATTTAAATTGGATTTCAATCAGGAGGTTGACTTAGCCTGTCTAAGACTTTCCACTGTTTTCCATTCAAAATACTGCATGACGAAGCACTGGCCAGTGGGTCTGCAGGCATGTCTGCACACTTCTGGAGTCATTCTACTGCTGCACTCCTCAGCATCATCAAACTTTCAACGTTACCTTTTAAAGTTTCACGATCGGGACTCTTCGGCTCCATTTACTAACAAACACCTCTAACAATGTAGACAAGAAAGAAGGTAAGCACATTTCAGGACTACACTGTGGGATCATAAACCGACTTAAAGGCGCATACTAACTCCCAGAAGACTTTGTACCTGACTTAAAGCCAAACGACACCCAAAGATAAGGGTTCGAAACGTGTGCAGGGTATGGCCGAGGCATGGCTGAGTAACGCTGACAACATGAACACAGCACAGGAAAGAAACAGGTGCACAATGCAACGTCTAATACAAGCTAAAAACAGAATTCACTTTATGTGATGTCAAAATGAAAGCTTTATGAAACAAGTGATACTCAGACACCAATTCTTAGATTATTACTAACAGCTTTCACTCTGCATGGCAAGAGGCTTCTGAAAGGAATGAATAAATGAAAGGTCATTACTTATCTTTATTCATTTGGCGAAGACAGGCAAGCTTGATAAATTTAAGTGGAGACTTGAAAGCAACACTAAGCAGCAGAGAAAATAATGTCAACTCTCCAGCAGCTGGCTCGTTCCATATGAAAATCGCACCAATTTCAGATTTTATAAATATGTTGGATATCGGGCATAAAATACTTCCCGTTTATGTGAACATGGCCATCAAACGGACAGTGTAAACCCCTCCCAATACTCGCTCAGTCCTACGCTTCTCCAAATTGAGAGAACCTTGGTTGTTTAAGTTCCAATTTAGAAGCACTCAAATCAGGATACAATCCAAATCTATGAAATATCCCTTAAATATACTGAGGTCACAATGCTTAACCCTCAGATTCTGTTCGGTTTATAATATATCACAGCCTAGACCACTGCTTGCAGTTCATGAAAGTTTTCTTTTGTGTCCTCTATTGGTGGACACACAACAGAACTGACTACAGAATATCTGTATGGAAATGAAGTGACAGGACAACAATACAGAATACAATACAATTAAAACTATTATTAGTAATACGCTCTCCTGGTAATTACTGACTACAGAGAACTGCTGGAGCTGCAGCAGATTTTAATTTGATGTCTGGGGTAAAGTTTTCAAAGCTGTTAAAATATAGACTCTACATTTCCTGTGATACAGTGTCTTTCACGACAATTTATTGCTCTCCTATTCTTACGCTACTGTCCTTTTCCATTGTAGCCACCTTTTAAGCCTTCTTGGTTGCGTTTATTGGCCCCATTGGTGCTGATACACTATTGAGCTGATGCGGATGGCATGGTGTACAGGAGGCACAGGAGATTAATATCAGCCAGCTGTTTCGGCTCATCAGCAGATACCGTGAGTCTGAGCCACCAATGACAGCCATACTGGATTGCCACATATCCTCTCGCTTAGTCGGATACAAGGACATCGGCTTCGGCTGTCAACACTTCCACCCTCAGTGCTGTCGAGTGGCATCACTGGGCCAGGCGCAGTGCCCGTCTTGAAGCAGAAGACAAATGGTGGCTCCAGAAATCACTGCCCCACTACACTGCTCTTGTGAACTTCTCCACTTTGTGAACAGGAATGCTCCCTTTTGCAAATATTAACATGTGCAATAGGGTCCGGATTTCACGAGGAGATCGAAGGAAGATAATAAGATGACTTTTCATGCTCTTGGAGCCTTTTCCATGAGCTATTGTCAAAATCATTGTGAGTCATGTTCACAATTTTATACTTGTTTAATATCTGTGAAATAATCTATTTTTTTCTTGGGCACAACCTCAATTTGTATCCTTAAGAAACTTGCAAGTTTCCTTGTCTTTGCAGTAGCAAACTGGTTTCTTGAGAGTTGTTCCGATGGCAAAACTAAACTGTATTTCCAACAAACGGAAATTAATTTTCTTCAAGGAAAATTCCCTTGGTTTCTGGTAAAATGCAGCCTGCAGCCTGTAAAAATATACTAGTACCGTATACTTGTACTGTTGTGAAACATGGAAATGACAAATGTGAGCTGGTTTTTCATCATCAGCCGGCGGAACTGGCGCAGGCGCTTGCACGACAGCTGCGTCAATCCTCCAAGCAATACTCTCCTCTACTCCAGGCACTGAGGAACTAGCAGCAGGGAAACTGGGGCCCGGGTGTGACAGTGGCCGCACACTTCTGGTGCAAAGTGTGTGCTCGCCACATTCACCTCTAGGAGGAGATTACAGGTGATTAGCAATCAGACCAGACAGGAAACATCAAACAAAAACAAAAAGATAAAAAGCCTTGAGAACTGTTTAGTTTCACATGCACATGTTTTTCAGATGGAGAAGGTTTTATTTTGGGGGTGAAGACTGGTGAGTTTATCACCAGTACAAGTACTACTGTATCAAAGTGTCAGAAGTGCTCAAAATCAGAAGGCCAGGGACCTAAAAAATAAGAGCAGACAAAGGTCAGCTACACTACAGCACCATAAATACATGCAAAGGTAGCCCTCTCTTTATAATGCTCATCTTCCATTTTCCCCTTCATTTCAGCCTTTCTGGACAACATGGCTGATTCTGTTTAAAAAAAAAACCTAATAATGTTGTCCTGCGATTCCACTACATTTCATTAGCAGGTGAACTCTGAACATTTTCAAAAACGCATAATAAACTGTTAGTAGCTATGAGCAGTACTGGACAAATCAGGCCCACAAATTCTACTGACATTTTTTCTGCATAATAATTAATAAAAAAAATTCTGCTCAGCTCTTCTACAGTTCCACCTGTATGATGTAACATGAAAAGAGAACTACTGTATGTGTCAGACAAAAATGCACTTAATCCAAATAAAAATGCATGTGGGTTACAGGCCTTAATTCATCAGCTTAAGAAATGTTGAATTACTGAAATGATGCCCCTTGCTACTTACAAAGATCACAGAAGCAATTTCTTCTGCTCTCAGACCGGAAAGTAAAGGTCAGCTGTCTAAAAGGAAAAGGACAGCTTGCCCACAAACACATGATTTACCCATAAGGGACAAATGCACTGTGTTAACACAGCCTCTAAATTGCATGTCAGTCCACAGCGCTGAAGTACTCAACTACTCTCCAGCAAGAGCCCAAAAAAAGAATACATTCCTAAGATTTAAACAATTTAGAAAAAAAATTGTTCCTTCCCACAACATGATTTAGTTCTTTCATGCATTTTTTTAATTCAGAAAGAAAAAAGAAAGCAAAGCAAAAATTGCAAGCACTTGAAATCAACGTCAAAGTGCCATCTAGTCTACGTCCTCCATGTTTTAACACTGCTCCGCGCTGTGAGAGTCCTATGGGTTAATGAAGACTATTGTCAAATGGAAAAGGGTTGCCCAATCATTCCAGAACATAAAGGTTTGTATATGATTATGTTGTCTTCAGGCTTTTATAGAATTTGTCTTTTGAAAAACAGAATCCCCACAGCCGGAAAAGAAAAGACACCAATTCACCAAAGAAAGTGTAGTTTACAAACCACATATGCGATCCTTTGACTTATTATATAGCATGTGTCCTACTGTAAAAGTACACAAAAAAATCATGAATTTGTTCCCAGACAATGGCCCAAGAGAAAATAAAAGATGCACAACGAAAATCTCTGACCAGTGCACAGATCACTGTTTGCACAATATCGCAGTGCCTCATGTTGGTCAGACTTGATCTGGTGGGTGTCTCTTGCACGGTGAACACCAGAAGACACCTGAAAGGCCAGGTATTGTTGCAGAAGCCCTGGTGAGTGACATCACCATAACACTCTGGTTACACTAAGAAACCTCTCAAGCTAGACTGACAGGGCTCTACTATTTTCCAAGAGATTGTGATTAATAAAGTCAGTCTGGTGAACTTCACAACTGCATTAAAATAAAGAAGGGTCAATGATACAAATGTAATTATGAAGTTTTTCTAAAAAAACAAACAAACAAACACAAAGCCAGAGCAAACTTTTCACACCACTAAGAGGATTTTCTATCCTCAGGCCCAAAAAAATCATCCTCTCCTCTCCAACAGAGACACTGACCCTCTGGTCTTGTACATCTGAATATCAGAAAACAACCTGTCCTGTTCAATAATGTGGCCTGTCACACTGACATTTCCCTCATGCACAACAACCCAGACCACAAAATACACATCCACTGCTTTCTGCACAGATAAAGGGCTCTCTAAACTCACATTAAAAATTCAAAACGTGTAAGTGACTATACACCATGCTAATGGGAAAAAACATTAACCACCAAATAATAAGTAATAAGCACTTCTACACTTCACCATTTTTGAAAATTTCAGCACACCGTAAAGGTTCAAATTTTGTTTTTCCTTTGAAGCCTCAGAGAAAGTAACAATCTATATTGCAGAAACTGCATGCTTATTTACAGAACATGATGTCACTCTGGCTGTGGGCATAAATATTTAAAATAGTTTGTTTTAAAAAAGATTAAGCAATGGCTGTATGTTATACAACTGTTTAAATGTTTATGTAACAAAGGAGTTGAGCTAAAAGGCTGCTTTTTAGCTTAAATAAACGAAGCAGACTACTCTAGAAATCAATTTAAAATCAGTGAAAGTGACATTTTAAGAATGCCACACCTTTACACCATGAGAAGCCCACTATGCTCCTGGGCCACAGGAGGCCCACGGGACACCCGTTTGTGATATAACCCAGAATATGGGTTCCTTCCATATGGAGGAAAGAACTATAAACTAAACCTGGTTAATGATAATGAGTAATTTGTTTTGGAAAAAAAAACAAGGTTCATCTAAAATAATGATAGTTATGAAATCATCCAGAAAAAAAAAAAAACATCACCACTTTGGCAGCAATAAAAGATACACTTACTAAATCCTTTTGGTTGCATAAAATAATTTTATTTATAGTTTATAGTTGAAGATGACCAAAACACCAACCTTACGTCTCAAACTGAATTTTTTCCACTTCAACATCCCTTTTCGGTGTCGTCACCTCATTTAGAAACTTTTGCCTTTTAACAGATACAGTACTTGATCTGTCTTAAGACATATCTATGGTTCGTAAGTGGAACAATTTATTTTCTGACACCTGACAGTACTGTCTATATTGCCTTTCTGTTACCGAATTTGCAATTCCCTGCTGCGATATAACTCACTGTAAAGCTTTTCGCAATGGTGCTCACCATGAAAAGGCACTTTACGGAATTAATGTCAACATCCACGGGTTCCAGACCTAACTCTTCCCACATGAGCTTGAAACCAGTTAGATCACTGAAGTAAAACAGGGTTAATGTACCACCTGCAACACTGGTCATGTGGTGAAAACTGGATTCTTCGATTATGTTTTCAAAAGCATTCCTTTGAATATAATAAAATCCCATTCCACAGTACATGGTATACTGCAGCATTTAAGACCGTTACTACTGGCTTATAAGTAGGTCATTAAATAGCTGAAAAATAGGACCTGTGAAAAAGATCTTGCATAGCTGAAAAAATATCAATCATAAACAGAGATGAGTGGTAAACAAATTCTACTGTATCAGCTATTCCTGGCACTCAAATGTGGTTTATACTTCTACAGAGATGAAAGTAAAAATGTACAGTGAACCACGAGGAAAGAACAGCTCTCCAGACAAATGCAAAGCACACTCCTGCAGGTGTACAAGGATTAGCTCATGAGCTTTTCTTAGGAGTTACACTAACGATATATTATGTCATCAGCGATAAAGTGCACCTCTTATTATACTCATCAGAGAAAATTTCAGAGCTCCTGTTTTTTTTTCTGGGCAATCTCCTGAATTATTTAGATGGCATAGAAAGAACCGATTTTAAGCTTTTCAACTTTTAAAAGTGAGGAAAATCTGATTCTCCTGCTCATTTCTCAGAAAGATCAAAATGTTTTTTTCCCAAGGCGTAAACTCCTAGATTTCTGTTTTTTTTTCCTTCCAATAGGCAAACCAAAGCACAGTGCAGTTCCAAAGCAAAACACTTTTTTTCTGTATTAATGTTGTTTCTGTAAAAGCATACGTATAAAACAATTCAGAATGATTTTGGAAATTGATTAAAATAAAGAATTTTGCACAGGAAGATAAAGTGGTAAAGAAGACGCTGACCTCAATCCTTTAGCATTGCTACAGTTCTAATAATCACAGCCCTTTTAATCCCAAAGGACTCCAAAGCTCTTTACATATAACAGAGGAGCCACTTCATCCACCACTGACGTTCAGCACCTGGCACCACTCTGCACAGCAGATTAGGGGAGAAATGAGAAACAGCTTCAGGGAGGCCAGATTGAGGCAGGACGCTCAGGTACTCAAGTAATGACCAAGTGCTGTAGTTAGGACTACAGTTTTCTTCTGAAGGACGGCCACTCCTGGAGCACTGCCTGCCTGGTCACCATGCTGCAGCACTGGTCTGGCAAGAGCACCACCTACTGGTCTAACAACGCCACTTATGGCGCTATCTCGCTGGCAAAAGGGACTTGGCCTGAGCCCCGATGGGCCTCTACAGGACCTCATGCTAAATTCTTTTTTCTCCCCGTTTACAGCTACTGGAAGCTGGAACATCAGGAAAGGCCGCAGCCATAAGTACTGCTGTTGCTGTGGTCTTCCAAAGTCGACCCAGTGGACTTCTTCAGAAGAAGCAGTGAACACTTCTTTACCCAAAGGGTGGTGGGAGTGTGAAACGAGCTATCCTGCCTGAAGATACCCATGACATCCTGGCTTCTTTCAAGAAACAGCTCAATCAATCAACTACTACCTACCACACACGGCTGATGGACCACATGGCCTCCTCTTGTTTTTTTTATCTATTGACAAAGAGGTTTAAGCAAGAAAGCAAGAAATCCCAAACAGCATCTGGTTACAAGCTACAGTGTAAAAACATCAGTTTAAAAGTGTTAGCCAGTGTACAGAAACATGAGAAAAAAAGAGAAAGCAAAATATGTCCAGAAGAAGAAAAATAAAAGGAAAAAGGAGCTAAGAGGTAAAGGGTTAAGGAAGAAACAGAAGATAAAGGCTCCCCCTACTGTAGATTTGGAGTTTGTGAACTGAAGCTGCAGAGGACTGGAGGCCGAATACCCAGCTGACTACACTGACCTCTGAAGGGCACGAACTGCAGATAATTCAGAAAAAAAACAAACGACCACTGGGGAAAAACAGGCTTCTAAATATTTGCCAACGATAAACTAAAGCGATTAAACAAGAAAAAAAAACATTTCCACCTTTCAGGGGGCTTTCACACCTGTCTTCAAACTAACCTCAAAACCAAGCTAACACAAAGCCTATGAGGTATTGTAAAGGATAATATTAAAATCACTTAAAGCTTTAAAAAACAGTAAAAACTAAAAAAAAAATGTACAATAGGTTTTCCCAAAACTCACAGATTAAATTCAGATAATTGGTGATTTTGCGAATATATTTTTGACACCAAATTGCATAAAAAATTTAACCAAAACAATTGCATGAAAATACTAAAAGGCTAATTATCCAATTAGATTTTTATCTGGTTTCTCTTCACCTATTACCTGACAAGGACAATATGCTGACATACTGTACAGAGAAGAATAAAGAACATGAACAGGGAAACTAAAAACATTTCTCTCCTCTTTTCCAAAGTAAACCTGTTTTTACTGAATCTTCCAAATTTCAGGAAGTAAACAAATCCCAACCTCCACAGTCTAGCGATGATACATAGACCCATTTAATTAACTTAATTAAATTGGGCTTTGAAGGATCATAAAAGGAGGGTAATTTCATTAACTCAAATGAAAATTTTCTTCCCTAAAGTTGGAGATGATAGAAGATGCAGAAAAAATGTGTACAGTTCTCAGCATATCTGCTCCTTTTAATTCTTGTGATCTGCTCTCAGCAAAGCTACAGAAGATTTTTTTATTAAATTAATGGATGAGTCTGGCATTCAATATGCTCTGTGAAATTCAGTGAGAAGAGAAAAACATACACATTTGTCTTCTTAAAAAATATGCCACTTCCATAATGCTTAGATCACCAAGGCACGTACTGAACCATCAGATTTCACCAAAGAATGTGTTCGCCCATGTTCTGCAGGGCACTGACAGAGACCATGAGCTCCAGAGACTATGGAAGTAATAAAGCCAGGCTGAAGACAAGGGCCCGTTCGGACTGGTGGGAATGCAGGTGAGAAAATAGGCTTAGTCCCCCGAATAAAGGCAGTAGCAACAGTTATAGCCACCTGCGAGTGGGAATCCTCAAGCTGTGGAACAAATGACCATGAGATCCCCGGCTTGCCACACATCAGCTGCCCCTGTGAGCTGCTGAGCACCTCTCACCTTACTGTGATGCCAGCTGTCAGTGAGAGTCGTACACACTGCTGGGATCTGGACACTGCTGGACTGTCAAAAAAGGCAAAGCGACTGCACCTGACGGCACCTCCCACCTCCCTGACCCAGGGGGATCTGCTGAAGGGAGGGTGGACATTTGGAAAGGTATACAGAACAGATCGAAGATGGAAGGCAGCTGCAAGATGGCGGTTCTTTCCCAGAAAGCAACGAGGAAAGACCTTCAGTTCCCAGGCACCTGACCACAGGGCGGAAGGCAACTGGCTGGGTAAAAACAACCAGGGAGCAGAGGTTTCAAGTGGCTGCCAACCTCTGCTCTCGAGGAAGAGAGCAGAACCTCGATTACACCCAACACCTGCGAGGAAGAGCCAAACAAGCCCGCCCATGCACACATATCGCAAGTTATTACATTTTTTTTTGGAGATGTTGAGCAGTTTTCCTGCTAGGCTACTGATAGGGGATATTTAAGAAGTAAAGTTATAGCTCGAAGAAGAGGTGAGGCTTTACTGTTCTGATGAAGAGCTCTGTTTCGCACCTTACAGCTGCGTGTCTGTGTCCCTCAGACCAGCTCCTAGCCCTGAGCTGTGCTGCATTTGAAGTCTTATTTTCCCCAGAGGCTTCAAAGAGGTTATTTCCTAACGCATACAACCCGAAAGGTAAAAACTTTAAAAGTGTAGCTGATGATGGTATTTGGTACTGTCCACTCCAGGCTCCAATACCTTTGACTCCTTTTTCTATTTTGACCATTGCAAAACTGGCTATTAAGAGCTATAAAAATAGTACGCTGATATGTATACAATTTAATCACTGTGGAATATTTTCACAACAGGTATTTTTCATCAGAAAAGCTGGTCTTTGATGTACAGATATGACGTTATGCTTCTTCAAAAACTTGATTCCGTTTTCCAACACGTTGAAAATAAGATGAAGATACCATGTATTTCAGAAAATATTTTGGTCTGGGAGTGTGAAGCCTTCGAAATGTACTCAAATTACTCTGAAAATATAGTTCATTAATAAAATACCACCTTTTGGAAGGCGTGAGAAGGGAATGAATAGAAATTTCAGAAAAACCTGAAATATTTGTCTTCTGGTTCAATATAATTTAGAACTAAATATCAATATATTGTTTTCTTTTGTCAATTGGCATCTGTAAAATGCAACACGCATCAGCAATTCAGCTTTTCACACAACTGCTCTTTAAATATTCATTGCAGTCTCCTTCCACCCGCCTAGACTGTCTATTTAAGTGCTGAAATTAAAAAGCAAACCATGCTGTTGGAAAATTGGATTCAAAACAACACATGTACCTATACACATACACAAGACGCAATCACAAGCTGGAGATTAAAACAGATATTACTCCACTAATGCAGAATAAAAAAATGAGCAGCAATGGAAAGTTCAATAAGCAATCAGTCTTTATGGGCGGAGGAATAATGACGTGCCATATCAGCTATTCTGCACCAAAGGCTTCTCCTCGACGCACTCTGGCTCTGAAGAATCTCTGTTTCAGTCCAGCTCCCGAGGAGATGGAGGTTTAAATATTTAAACACCTCGTCTCCCAGAAAACTACGGAATAAAGCACTGTCGCAAATAATTAGAATTCTAAAATATCAATTTGGGCTTTCACTTCTTCATAACCTTGACAAATGCGTCAGTCAAAAAAAAAAGTCCCATCATCTACTGTCAGTGCAGCACTGAGGAGTAGCAGGTAGCAGGTGAGAGTGTGTGAACTTCACTCCCCTGCAAGACCGTCTCTTCACACTCCGCAGAAAACAGGCTGCAGCCTCACTCTGGCACTTTTTAAAGATGCTAAGTAGGAAACATACTTCATATGCTTGATAACAGAGTAACGAATTCAGCAATAGTATAGCACAATATATACAGTACATGCTGTATATATGCAAGAGAATAACACCCAGAGCAGTTTCTGCGGTGTGCAAATGCTACACAGCGAACAAGGTGAAACTGGATGCCCTCAGAACTGCAATCGAGCTGCCCCAGTCCATGGAGCTCTCGACAATCAAACGACTGTGGGGAGCTTCCATCTGTAACCGTGACAAAGTACATACTGAACGTGTATGGGAACGGCAGTTGCACACCGTGTTAATCAAAAATATGGAAAAACATTGGACAACTTCACATGGATACTCATTTCGCAAAACATCTTCATGTGCTTGTTCATTGACAGCCTTAGGAACATTCATAAAAGCATTTCACACAGACCAGTGCAGTGCTACCTCTCTGTTTTAGTGATATGCAATACCTTGGGTGGATAATTTCATTATATGTCTCTGAGTTATTTTCCTCAATTAACGAGCCACAGGATAAATCAGTTGAGGTACAGTAATATACACTAATCCCATCAACGGTACACCAAAAACAATTTGGTCATTTAATATAGATTTGGTATTTAATTTAGACTATTGAGCAACCAGGCAGCTGGCATTTAAAAAACAGTTTTAATACACCAGCTTAACACTGTGCTTTTAACAGATGCACTCAACCAAGGTGCCACACGACAAACAAGGATTTTCATGGGATGATCTTGTACAGATGTTCTCTGTGCATGGATACGTTCTGCCACGGATTGAGCACTAGGAGTCGATACATGGCTAATCTGCATAGCATTACCTTTTTCTGCAGCATATCACTGGGTGGGCAGCAGGTCTTTACCAGTAAAAATAATCTGAGGCTGTGGACTTCAAACAGGACCTGTGTATTTTTCGTACTAAATACATTTGCTTTGTTACAGGGACTTCAAAAACATATTTTATGTTAAACCAAGAAAAGATACAAGCTCTCGCCTGCTCATTTTTTATGTGCAGAAGGAACCTGCATATATTTCACAGATTTTTGCACACACTATTCCTCCAGCATTACAGTCTGTTTCTCCCTTTAACAAAGGAGATTAACTTATAGCAAGTTGGCAGATCATTATGGAAGTCTGCATTTGCATTCTGTTGTAATATTTCCCGCATTCAGTGTATTCATATGCACTACACAAGAAAACTACAAGGGTCTCGTTTTCTATGAAACATACAGCACCAAACAGCCACCAGATCCACAGATTATGTAGGACCCAAAACACAAGCCCCACCATTGCTGATGTCTCACACCCTCACGCCCACATTAACACCCCGAGGAATTTAAACATAGTTTAGCACAAAGTGCAAACCAGCTATTGCAAATGCTCAGATTAGAAGCACTGAACATTTAATGAGAGCACATATCACAGCTAAAAACAATACAGGCTTGCAATACAATACTCACTTTACCAGAACTCAAACATTCCATTACAACTGTTTCAAATTCCTATCTGAATAACCCCAAACTTTAACAGGTTTCAAAATGGTGATTTACATTACACACATTACTGACCATTTTGAGGTTACTAACCACTTCATCCAATTCAGGGTGGTGGGAGAGACAGGAACCTATCCTGGCAAGCAACGGGCACAAGGCAGGGTACATCCTGGATGGGATGCCAGTCCACCGCAGAGCACACACAGACACACACTCACACCAGGGCCAGTTAACCCACCTCTATTAGTTTCAATTTTTGAAACAACATTAAAGGCAAGAACCCCAAAGTTTTTCCTGATTACCACAGCTAGTGATCCATTACACAATCCTGCAAACACAGCCAAATGAGACTCAAAGAATCATATTCGGAAATGCAAATTACTCATTTCTAAAACAAAATAATGGCCTGCTTTCTTTCATGAAAAGTTCCCCTCTTGTAATACAACCTCAATGAGCTGCACATTAATGTGAACAGCTGACACCTTGGCCTCTCATACTGGGGAGTTTGAACTAGCTCCGCGACTTGCTCGGAGACCAGGCAAGCAGACGCTTTGTGAAGCTCTTTGGAGGGCCTGTAGTGAGACAGTGCAATGAATAATAACGCCTCACCTCCAGACAAGCAGACCGTGATTTCATTACGCTGATTTGCTGCGCCAGTGATCTCGAGAGCCCAGCAAGGTGTTCATAACACATGGAATATGTAAAAGGAATAGGATAAATTAAAATTGAAAGCATCGCCAGGTTGTTCCAATTCAATATTTGAATTTTAATAAACATGGACATGGTGCCAGCCAAACAAAAAGAAAAAGGGCTACAAACCCCGGCTCCACTGAGAGCCTCAATTCAAGGGGCTGCTGGAGCGCAAGCCGTGCTGTTGAAGCTGATCCCCTGACTTCATTTAAGAGGTAGCTGGTGAAAAACATGCCTCGGTTAGCTCCTACAAAAAGAGTCAAATGGCTTCCATTCGTTTGTAACATTTATGTTCAGAGTCTACCTTTCAGGGCTTGTCGATTCACAGCTTACTGCAGCATCCGCCCTTGAAATACATGTGGCCTGATCCGTTTATGACAAGTGCTAAAACCTAGGCATGAACTCTGCATCACAACGGAGCAAAATGTTGTGAAAACTTTGAAAAAGCTGTATATTCTACTCCCTTAATAAGAATCTTAAATATCCCGATAGTTGAACTGGGCTTCATGACACCTGTGTAAAGCTAGTGCTCCTAAACAGACTAAATATAAGGTCAAGTTCACAAACGTACAGTATGCCATGCCAGCTTCGATTCAATTCAAAACAAATGACAGCAATAAGATGTCTTGCAATGCTTCTGCAGAGAAAATATCTTCCGCTCAGCATACGAGGTTCTGCCTCTTTACCATACAAGACTTAAAAGATTGCAGTTCAAATATATTTAGTCCAAAAATTTTGACTTCCTATTTTGTTCTACCTAATCATTTTTAGAGCACCCAGTTTCAAGAGAATTACCCACAACATGTGTTACAGCTGAAATGTTATTTAACAGAGATTCTGACTGAGCGGTTACATGCAAGGATAAGTCAGCAGCAACCAAAGCTGATTTGAGACCCAGAACACAAGTGTGTAATTCAGCTGTTGCTGTCAGGCACAATAAGCCCAGGAAATAATTACTTCTACTACATATAATCATTATGATTGTCTGCACACTACTAAGAATGTAGAGGAAAATCAACAAAACAATAACTACCCTTCAAGTTTAAACATGAAAGAACTACACTCAGACAAGAATGACAATTTCCACAACTGTCCCCTTGAGGCACAATGAAAACAAACTTCCTTCAGCGGAATCTAATTATTTTAAACAAAATAAGTGTTGTGGCTCATTCAGTGGATTTGTAAAGAGGCAGGCCGAGTGGGAAGTGGTGAATGCTGTGTCTAGACTGAGAAATGTTTCAGCAAGCCAAAGTTTCAGATCCTGAGCAAGATTTTCTCCCTGACAAACAAGGAAGTCAAACACATCAGGATGTGCTGCTGCTGAAAACCTACAGGAAGGTTTCCTGCTGCATGAAACGTGTATTGGAGAAAACACTTCAGGCAAAAGCTTGAAACTCTGCATGGCAACTGGGTGCTTATTATTGCATCTTAAACTGGCACAGCATAAAAACAAAGATTTTCTTAAGAATCAATACTTAAGAGTTTCCAGATCCACCAGGAACATCTAAAGTGGAAAGATGTTTTAGTAGAACTTTAATATCACTTTTTGAACATTGTTTAAAACCAAAAGTGAGCTGACAACCAGTAGAGTTGCTCACCTGGAGGGCAGAATGAGCCCTGTAGTTCAAAAGGCGTTAGGTTGATGCTGGACCATTAAAGACATCCTCCTACCTAGCCCTTTCTCTAGCTTCTCTCCTACAGGTCACATTGAGAAACCTCTTTAACCTACCTCTGTCATCATTTCTTCTCTCTATAAATGGCATTCAAGCATAGCGTACACATAAAAGGCAAACACTAAAAGTAACTAACCAAAATACAGTCATAACAAATATGTCTGGGAAGATCTTTATAATAAGCATTGTAGCCCAACTGCCAGAACACAAACTGGATGAAAAATGTTGATAAAATAGCAGCAGCTATAAAAAATGCTGCAAAACAAGAGCAAACATGCAGGAGAGCCAGAGTCATAAATGTCAGGATGTGTGCTGTGGAAGACAAACATACATTCCCATCAATGACAATACTGATGGATTTTATTGACAAGTAAAGTGACTTTAGTTACATTGCAAACTGCAGCCTTATCCATTATCTGACTTATGCCTGAAGATTAATTTAGAAACCATCCATCTGACTTCAGTGCTTTAGTGAGGGTTAACACAGCGCCTCCTGCACCTGGTCACAGGTCCATGTGACAGATAGCCTCATTAATCACTCATCAGACTCAGACAAGGCGCCAAATAAACCTTCAACTTTTCAACTTGACAGCTCACTTATACAACAGAGATGGAGGCCTGCCTCCCTTTCCAGCATTACTGCCTTCTCGGATAAAGGCAGGTACGTTTTGAAGGATTAGGATTGTTAAAAAAGTAATTAAGGAGACAAGTCAGTTTGTCTCGACCAAAAATTGGTCTGACCTCAGTAAAAAAACATTTGTCAAGGCAAGCTACTGCAGTACCATTAACTCTAATGTTATGAAGGAAGATAATTTCTTGGTTTTATCCACCCCAGCAAAATAATTCCAAATAGTCTGGCATTAGGTCTAATTAAAAAACAACTTTCAGTTATTAAAAACAGTTCATTCTTCCTGCATCTATGACTGAGTTCTAGATGCCAATTTTTTTATTCTGAATCTGTTACATATTCCCTACCAGTAAATAAAATAGCTCATTAAAAACTATTTTGCAGATGGCATTTTTTAAATTTTAAACAACAAGAAGTCCCAGAAGAAATCAGACCGCTTGATAAGAGGAGCCCAGTCCCACCCATTCTTCAGCGGACTGGACTGAACCGCACCCTCAAGCACTCAATGGGCTCAGGGGTCAGTCCATCCGGGCAGAAGATGGAAGTCTCCCTCATGCTCCTCACGAACAAGTTCTGCCACAAAGACAGTCTCCTCCTTTTTTTTTTATACGGAGGTCTACAACTCTAAGAGTTCTTACACACAAAAGACATTTGATGGCAGTGTCCACCACTTAAGCAACAATGATAAGCCGTGTCTTTCATCCTCCCTGTTTTAAAACAGGACAGCTTGCTGTCACTCAATGGCTCTGCAAGTGCCTGTCAAATATTTTATTTGTACTGCATTCTACCTAAACTGGTCAAATTAAGACAATTTACAGTAATGATAACAATCCTCTGTCATCGGGGGCTCACTGTAACCCACTGCTCCACATGTACTGTTTTTTTTCCTTGGAATAATGTCAGCCAGTCTTTGAAAACCCTTATCTTGACCGTGAAAAGGCCATCACAACAGGCCTTACACCTATGTTATATCCCATCAATAACATCAGGTTGAAGGACACAGCCTTTTGGCAGGGCAGTTTTATATTTACAAAGAATTTAGTTATTTCTTGATCTGTGTTGCTAGAAGCATTGCAATTGTCTTTTCCATGAGAAGGAAAAGAGAGTGTAATGCTGATATTCAATGCGCCCCATGGACACCCTTCCTTGTGGAAAGGATCAGCTCAGACTGCTGATGTGGTAATGGGCCTGGGCAGCCCTCACCGATACCTCACATCTGTCTTTCATGTCTCTGCAGGGTCTCCCTGATCATCTCGCAGTGTAGCACATTAAGGTTTAACTGAAGGTCACGCAGCGCAGGAGTTCCACAAGATAAATGGGCAAATTAAATCATTTTAAGTAGGTCAACTCGGTGAAGATGCTTGGGGGGGAAAAAGACGTCCTTCTACTTTAAAAGAAAAAGCTACGTTTCTGACACTCGAGAGTAAAGCACCCATGAGAGAGAGTATTTCTAACGCGGTACCTGTACTTATAATTTGCTGTGACAATTCAGGACTCCAGCTGTAACCCAGGAAATGCACATGGCTTCCACTCTCTGCTGGCTGCGTGCCACTCTTTGAGCACTCTGCTCAGATACAGTCAGTCCTCAGACACTACACACTACAGACTGAACATCAAGAGATTTCACCTCGATTCCTGCGGAGCTCATAATATGCTTTTTGGAACACAAATTATACCAGAGACATCCTAGAAAGATGCGCTCAGCCGTGACATTTAAAACATGCTGCATTGTGCTCCGAAAGAGGCGATGCTAAATCTCCCTGAACTCTCCTACTGTTCAGGAACATCTTCCTGAAGTCCGGAAACTAGTTCATTCTTTACACCATTTCAAACTTCTCCTGACAGGCACAAATGCTGCCCAAAAGTGCTAAGTGATTTTCCATAGTCAAATGGGAGCTACCTCAGGCTGGAATACCCTTAACCAAGACCCTGACTTGAATAAAAAAATATTTACTTCGGTGGATTATCTGTGGTAATCTGTTCCAGCAGTCTTAACTTGATTTCAATACAGTCAGGTTGGACATCAGTTTGATCCAGAAAACACTCTGCATAAACTCAATTTATGTCAAAATAGCTAGACAGCTTAAGATTTTGTGTCACTCTTGATTTCCTGATGGTTTGATAAAAGCACACATGCGTCATTACACTGCTGAGAGAGCAAGTGCATCTGCGCAGCAGGCAACCACCTGAATGCTTCTTTTTCCCATTTAGAAAATGAGTCTCAAACCTCCCCTATTTCTAAATGGAAGTTGCACTTCTGTATTGATTTGCTAAAGCCTTGATGTCTGTTCTAATGCATCGTAGCATACCACAGTTCGAGAATACAAAGTAGAGACTCAGTATATAACAAAGGAAGTCAAGCTGCCTGAAAACTAGTAAGAAAATCCCTTTAAAGTGGAACCAACCAACCTAACATCTTCCCTACGACTCAAAAAAAAAAGTGTAACTAAACAGTACCCAAAGCATACTCCAGTTCTAACAGCTGAGACAGCAATCCTCAGTGTAGCCTTCTGAACATTAACCTTTGCCAAAATTCAAACCTTTCTCACAGGCCTAAACAGACATCGTGCCAGACAGCACGCCATGCGTGTAGGGCTAAGGACACAGAAGGAGACTGCCCCTGGACAGGACGAGTCTGAGCAAAGAGCTCATACCCACGCGCACGTGACTGGAGCCATCGCCATACATCTCCTTCCCACACTGGGACACAACCCAGCCGGCATACAGACCTGACTACTGCTAGTATCGCACACAGACCTGACTACTGCTAGTATCGCACACAGACCTGACTACTGCTAGTATCGCACTCAGACCTGACTACTGCTAGTATCGCACTGCTTATGAAACCGTTGTGACTTCCAAACACCGCTCTCCCAACAAAGACGACCTAAAAAAACAGCATCCCACACCTTTAAAAAGGAACAGATTTGAGAAAACAGCAACAGGCGCCACTTGCAGCACATAAGTATTGAGATAATCAATGAAGCTCCTTTCTAGGGGCTCATGGTGGCAATCATTCCTAACCCAATTAGCACTACTATCAGCATGGGATTTAAATTAAAGAGGAAAACATAAGTACAGTATGTGCAGCTATATAAAAAAAAGACATTGCCACACATACCTGCTTATATTTCTATCAAAAAGGTTAACTCTCCCTACCCAACAAAAACAACAAAAGCTTTTTGATTTACCTCAACATTAATTCCTCCAACAGAGTCTGTCAACAGCATTAACTGGGGATCTCATTTTTATACCCTTTCAGGATATTTGTTATATTTTTTGTGCAGAAAGGGTCGCAGTTTCACGGTTTCGTAAGAACTGTCTTGCCCGGGGCTGGACAGAGGTTCAGAATCACGGGGAGTGAGAGAAGGCACACAGCAGTGTGACGAGCGCGAAGCCTCGGAGCTCCTTTCCTATTGATCTGTTTCTCTTCGCCTCCCCGCCATCCTAGAGCCTATTAAGAGGTTCAGTTCTGTGTCAGACAAACGCGTGTTCTCCAGGTCTTGTTACAAGACACTGCTTCACTTCTAAGCTGTGGGTCATTTATTCTCATTTCACCGCGATATTGAATTAAAAGCAAAGAAATGACAGTGCAGCTTCAGCACTTTGAAAATATCTATCTAAATTAAGTGTAGGACGTGTGCTCCAGGGAGATTAACAGAAAGTATTATCTGGATGCAAAACTGATTAGCATACCAACATGAACTGCAGAACATTTTCTTTTTGATAAACGCCCCGTAAAACATGTTCTGTTAATGCAAGCAATAGCACACACCGTGAAGTAGTCATGTCCAAGTCTACTGCCCGACGTTCTTCCAGCACGACGACTGACATCAATTTCAGATAGAAGATGTCTCATTGTTTGCTTCCAAATTTAAAGGTCATTTAAGTACTTCAAATGTTAAAATTTAAACATTGCATTACAAACCACATTCTAACTACATAAAATCCATTGAATGGAGGCTCTCTGATACAGTTCTACCATGATGACTAATGTTGGAAAACAGATCTATATAAACCTTCATACAGAATTTTAGGAATAAATATGAGCTCATAGCATTTCACAATGACTGGATCTGAGACAATCACAGTAGATAATGTGTCAAGATCACAACCCCGGCCATGTATTGATTCGTGAATCCTCACCAGATATACACACAAGATCTCAACAAAGGAACAAGTAAAAGGTTTATTCCATGCTGAAAAGAGAAGAAAGGGAACAATGTTTCAGCACCCGAAGAAGGCTCCACAGCCAAAACGTTGTTTCCTTTCTTCTCTTTTCAGCAGGAATAAACCTGTACTTGTTCCTTTGCAGCCTGCGCATGCTGAAACAGCTCCCTACTTGAACTACAAGATCTCAACAAGATTGGTTCTGGTGTGGACTGGGATTGGAGACCTCCAGGAAAAGTTTTTAACTGGCGTTCATGGACTAGTACAAATATGAAACTGCCATTACCTACTCCCTCCACACTTGAGCTCATCTCATGCTCATCTCATGTCCAGTGCGGTGCTGGTGTAGAATGGCCACCATGTGTCTACCAGGTGGCTGCTGCATTTCAGCGGAGGTTAAGAGAGACTGTCTATGTGAAGAGCTTTGGGATGGATATTTGGCATTATACAGGAATCTAAGGCAAATGCTACTTTGCTTGTAAAGCCATTTGATAACCAGTTTTGTAAGAACATCTAACGGATTTTTCCAATTTATACAAACTGAGCAAAATGAACACAAAGAAAAATTACACAGACAACTTACTAAGACACATTCAATCTTAATCAATGAACACTGTCGCTGCCAATAAATGTAGTGTGCGATGAGAAATTATATTAAAGCTTTCAGATGGAATTACAGCACATGAAAATCTTGTTACAATATCCTTGTGTGGATACAGGCAAAATACAATGTCCTTTATTTTAACCGACTGGTAAGTACTCATCAAATTTGCAATCCATCAGAAAAGACTCATTAAAAAACCTTTTGCTGGTTGCTTTCTGTTTTTTCAGTAACTTCACGTTTTTTATAAAAAAAGATACTGCAAATCGAGTGGGTGGCTAGATACTGCACGTCTGTTTCATGTTTACTGCCTTATCTGCACGAACAGAGAAATACCCCATTTTTTACTCTGGAAAACAGAAATTATTGATTTCTCTTCCTATTGCACTGAAGCCTGTCAGGAAACTGGGCTGCCATCTCGACATCAAAAGGCTGACAGCCTGGGTTAGACCCATCAGCGGTCCCACAGGCAGAGAGGTGTGAGAGACACCTGACTGCACACAGCCTGTCTCCTCCAGCCTTTCGAGCACATAGAGGGAGGCTGGATTTTCTCATCTACAGGAAAACATTCAGGATCTGTTGATGGTACAACAGTCAATAGGGGAGCTTCAAAAACAAAGATAATGAGGCTGCTACAAATCTGGACTTGTCTCTGGATGGCAGGCAAGAGGGCATTTTCTGTTTGATTGCTCACCTCCCACATCACACAAAGACCTGCCCCACACGCCAAAATAACTGACTTTACACAAACTAGTACACCTTAGCTCTTGTTTTCGAATAGAAACTTCTGAACGAGGAGAGCTTGCAAGATTCTATGGCATCAACAAGTGCTTTTTTGCTAGTGCATTACCACCCAATCAAAGTCAGGGAGAACAGACAAAATGGTGATATCCTAAAGATGTCAAAGCAGAACAGTGCTTCAACATAAGGGACATTTGCATGATGATATGACAAATATTTACTTCATTAATATAACAATCGCAAATGACATACGACTAGAACATATATGCACGTGTGTGATAACTTGCTGTATACAGCAGCCCTAAATTGTATCACAGGAATCAAGTCCTGTTTAAATTTACAATACACAGTCTGGTGTGGGAGGGCCTGGGACAGAGCCATATCAAAGGTAGACTAAGAGACAATGTACAGTATAAATACCCAGGAGCTTATCAGGATCAAACACAAACCTGACCTATAATGAGGGAGGAAATGTAGCAGGAAGATTGACAATACAAACAGCAATTTGCAAATAAATTCTAGTAAGCAATTAAATGCACGGTGGTGCTTCATAAATGAGTGGGCAAACCCAGTCTCGAGTATAGTAAGAATTCCATGCTGCACTCTGTTAGCAGTGCCTTCTCCATTATAGCACGCCTAGGCACTGTGGACTCGTCAGATCGTCACAGACGCCAGCAGCTGCAGCGCTGAAACGGTCACAAGCCAGGCACAGAGCTGAGGTCAGTGCTTAGTTCCAGCCTGCTCAATGTGGCACATGATAGGCTAGCACGTCAAATTCATTCTCTCTAGCCGCAAATTCCACTATATGAGGAAAGGGGAATTTTTGGCTTGCAGGTTGTTCATCTACAGAACAGAACAATTCCTGGGAAAAGTAGTGGAAACCCTTGGCTTGTCCAGAAGAAAAAGTCTCAAGCGCAGACTCCACTCTGGACAGGACGGCAGGCTATCACAGCGTGCGCACGCATACAAACCCCAGCCAGCATGTCTTTGTGAGTTTAACTAAGAATGTGCATACTCCACACACAAGGTTGGACTGAAACCCAGCCTAACCACTACTGTGTTACCCGCATAAACGTTGCAAGTGTAAAAACTAAATATCAAGACGCCTCAACAGTGTTATATGTGAAACAGTATATAACATAAACGTATATATGAAACGGTTAACTATGTTAAAGATTAAATGAGAAAGTGTCCAGACTTCAATGAGAAACCTCAAAGAAGATTAAGAAAAACAATGAAATTGTGTTACCAGAAAACAACAATATTCATGAAAAACATGCTTCACAGCCCCATGCAACAGGGCCAGGAAAAAGAAAATGAGTGTGAAATATCAGGGCTCAGCAGGAAGTTCACAGGCACTGCTTGACTTTAAAACCTCTGGCTTTGAGCAGCAGTATCTTCCCCCAGCAGCTGCATAGATTTGTGACATATAAAGGCCTCCAAAACTTTTCCCAACACTTAAATTAAACTTAAAAGCAAATTTAAAAAGTTATTCCAAAGTATGCTTTATACATTTTCAGTTCCTCTAAATCTTACTTTTGTGTGACAGGTGATACAGAAAAAAAAGCTAGACAAAATTAAAACGCCCTGAATCCTCTCTCTCAATATACTGCATGGTATCACTCCAACAACCTGCCAGCCTGTGATTTTATCAAACAGAGGGGGAGAATCTTGACATGCTGTACATACCCACACAGAAACCACAAATCCCAATGACCAAACAGCTCTACTACCGGAAAAAAAATATATATTGAAAATGCAATTAAGAGCAGAAATAACAAGGCATTATAGGTGCTTTTGGGCTACAGGAGTGTTTGGAGATTATTTTCAATTCTATCTTTCAAACACAGCTCTCCCTGTGTCGATAACATCCAAGAGCTGCATGTATGAACATCCCCTCAGCGCTTTGTGGTGTCAAGGGGTGTTGGCACTACAGCAAAGTGGACTGGTCAACAATCTGTTGTGGAATCACCTGATGCCCTGACCACATCATGAATAAACACTGAATAAAACATGACCAAATATCAATGCGTCCTAATCCAAAGAACAAAGCACCCACTGCACTACAGAGCAGACCTCATCAGGAGCCTTGATTGTTTATAATGGGAGAAGTCTTGAGGAAAAGACAGGGACTATATAACACTCATGTGGGGGGTCCATGGCATTATGGAAACTAAAAATTCCATTACAGTGACGTTGTAGGTCTGTGAGACATGACATGCAGCTTAAGAAATTCAGAATATGGAGTCCTTCAAGCTGTGGCATCAGGAAATCTTGCAAGGAAACTTAGGCCCTGTTCACACAGTCACTCTCAAGGTCTGTCCACATAACCTCTTAATCCCAGAAGAGGGATCCTGATAGACAATGGGCACTCATGTTAATCTACGATAAATAGATTAACCCAAAAGTGTACAAGGATGGCTATGGATGCCTCACACACTGAACTTTTATCTTCAAAAGTGTGTCAAACTGTAATTTCTTCATCTCTAAGGCCAGTGCACTGAAGGACAGCTGAAAGAGCAACACCCTCACAAAGCAGGTCACCGATCACAAGAAAAGCATGAAGTTCAGGCATGCACTGTACAGAATAACAGCTGATGGAACTTTCCCAAATACCACTGTCTGTGGCATTCAAGTCTTTTCCATCCTTTGCAACAGAACACTTTTCAGTTCATCCTTGTCCAACATGTATTGATTTTTTCTATGCTTTTAAATCCAACAAAGACATCGTAAAACTGTGTGTGTTAACACGGAAGAAATGGAAATCCTTCCAAGGCCTCTGGAGTATTTCCTCTAGCGCACTGGGCACTCAGCGAGTCTCCAGACTGTTAAGGGAAAACAAGAGAGACACCTGTGGAAGCTGGATCAGCTCCTACTGAAAAACACACCATGGGTAAAATACCCCAAAACTGGTGTCTGGGTCACACTGTCTAACTGAGATTCCGTTAGCCGACGTTAGGACACCCCCCTTTCTATTGTACTGCGCAACATTTCTTCCAGTTCTGTTCTGGAATTGTGTGCAGAAAACAATGATTCTCTTGGAACATTTCTTCAAGACACCTGCTTGCTGTTACATCATTCTCTGTCACTCCATCCCCGACAAAATAAATCTCTACTGAATGTAAACATGCTCTAAATATAATGCAAACTGGAGGGATTCATAAAGTTTCTTTCACTGGTACTGTCTGCTCCACGTTAATTCTTTATCATAAACTCTTTTAGGAAACAAGGAATGCACTGATTTTTCATCAGACAATACGTCTCTAATCTGACTTTCATCCACTGAAATCCACTTTCTCAGTGTCTGGTGTGATTTCTAAACTGGCAATTGATTTCAACATTACTCTCTGGAAAACTATTTTGAGTCTCGTAACATTCTTGTTCACGGTTTGATTTATGGCAGGGCTGAACAGATGAAGATTGACACATTTCATTTTCTTCCAGCGTCCCATATCCAGAATGCTCTCAGAGGCTGAATGTGCAGGCAGCGTATGTTTTCATTTGTGAAGATGGATTGCAGCGATGCATCATACACGGGCAGACAGACTTCCTTAATGTACCGTAAATGAGAGTCTTGACTGGCCATGTCTGCATCCTTCTTCAGGAGCCAAGCATTTGTAAACTAATAATTTAAATCACCATTTCTAAAACCTGGACGGCTTGAATAGAAAACGGAAATGACATTTTTCCAGCAGCTGTCATGGAATCAGTCTGGCAGAAATGCAAAGGAGGCAGGAACCGCCAACTATCATCATTACTCGGCAGTTACGGCAACAAAAAGCCCCTTTAAAGTGCTCAAAACTGTCAACACAAAGTTCAAGGAACTTTTTAATCTACTTAATGCTCATCTTTACTTGTTCCATTATCAGTGTCTGCTGAAATTGAGCTTTTTCTGTTTTTAAACATTGAAGCTTTAAAGTTTTTCTCAGGTATAACTTCAAAGTTACAGCAACACTATGACCAAAAACATTTTATAAAAAATGTTCTACATTGTATACATCCATGGCAAAGAGCTTTACCACGTTTTATAAACCTGACAAACATCATACCTGTCCTGAATGACAACTGGACTTTAGTTAACAGGAAAAAAAAGTGAAATCCCAGAACCCAGAAGTGCTTCAATTGATATAGCTTTGTAATTTTCAGTCACATAAATCGCTATTCCTGCTATTGTCAAGGTGATTTGCACAAAATATTTACATAATCTCTAACTGTAGTAGCAGTAGCAGGTAATTCCTATTAAACCATCATTCACGATTTCTAATGGGATTTTTTGGAAGACACCACAGGCCCAGGGATGGTCTCGGGACCTTGATCACATGGAATGAGCCTCTCAAATGAGACTGCTTCAGTGACACGGATATTAACAGTATGACAAAAGCATGTATTTTCCCCAACTGAAATATCAGGTCTGAAGTAGAAAGGGAGCTCCACTGTGAGTTGTCAACCATTTTAAATTACATTACATTCACAAAAATCCAGAGTAATCCTGATCTTAATCTTTTTCTCTCTTAAAAGAGTATTACAATAATCCACAGACAAAAAACAGGGTGATGCTCTTAATATGATCTATGAGGGTGAATTAAAACAGTTATAATGGTAAATTAATATACATTCTCTCTGACCACTAAACAATGTAACTACCATATGCTTTATTATTGTGTCCTCAGTAATGAACACCAGCCTCAAAAATGCATTTTAAGTCTTCCAGAAAAATTATTTCCTCTCTTGAAAAAAACAATTAGATATCTATCCCATAAAATTACATAAAGAAGCACATTTGTCAATTCTCATGTCCAACAGCAGAAGGTCTCTATTCCTTCCAATATACAATTTACACACACTTTCCACTACCTTTTTACGTGAAAAAAATGTTCAGTCTTTGACGAACAAAAAGGACAAATAGAAACTCCAGATGGTTAAAAACTGCTCTCTGGGTTTTAGAATGCGCTACACAGACTGGGTCTGCCTAACTTGAGAAAGTGCACAAGTTTATTTTACTGATGCTCTTTTTCTAATGAAACCTAAGGAACACATCTCAGCTCATGTCAACAGCAAGCAAAAAAGCCTGTGAGAACAGGAACGCTCTTCCTCTCCCTTAACTGATATGGCAGTTCCCTTTTGCTTTTTTATGAACAATTTTGTTGTGAGCCTCATTCTTCCTGACAGCAGATAGGGGCTAGTAATGAAAATAAAGCTTTCCTCTGCATGCATAATGTCCAATATCAAACAGACCAGAGGCACTCCTCACAATATGCTTTTCATGGTCACTTTTGCAGTAAATGGGCCGTTGGGTTTTAATAACTGTTAGATCACTTAGCCACAGATATTGAAAATGACATGCTTCTGGAGTATTTTTCGGCTTCCACTTTGATCATTTCCTTACCAGTTCTTAAAAAGAGACAGATTCCTGAAATAAATCACCATTTTAATTTGGAGAACAAGGACTCCTTTCTTCAGGACTTTGGGGCCAGTCCACAGTGCAACAATTCACAAAGCAAACATGATTTGGGTTTAATCTCGCCTTTCACTGCAACAATGAAACTGCTGAGCCAGTGTGGTTGAACCAGCTCACTTAACTAGTTCACATCCTCCTGCCTGCAATTCCTTTTTCATTCATTGAAGAACACATTTTGCCAGCACATTTTGATTTCTTTGTTTTGAAATCATTTGAATTTATGTTTTAAAATAATATTTTTAAAAAACTTTTAAAGATTGAGTCAGAATGAGTAATTACATTTGGAATGATCTTTCATCAGGAGAGAAAGCCATCTTATGCAATATGACCCATGGGAGTAATTTAATAATCTGTAGAATACACCTCCCGACACAGGTCATCAATATTTCCCACAATTACACCACCACGAACCCTACACAAGGTGAACTGGCAGTGCTCATCTTAGCAAGAAAAAATACAAAAAAGGAGAATAACAAGAGAAAGAGGGAGGCAAGAAGAAGAGAGCAGAGAGTTGAAGACAGGAATACCTAAACTGCTTTTTTTCCGGGACAGTTAAGACTCTCATCAGTAACTAGGTCAGCAGCAAGTGTGGTGTTAATGGAAAGAAAGATGCACTTCTCATACAAATCCGGTGCAAACTGCAGCCTTCTCCACAAAGATGCACATTAATGACTTCAAAACTAATTCATTATCTCGAAGCAGAAAGGAAAAAATATTGTCAGCATTTTCCAACCTTGGCTACAACAGCATTTTGGTCTCGTGTTTTCCAAGCTTGATAAAACTTCCACTCCTCACCGTGTTGTCTCCTACAGCTTTCGAGACACCTCAGGCCGGATTTTACCGACAAGTTCTGGATGGCTTCCTGCGGAGCTATCTCACTGGTCCCAACACTAAAAGGAGCTAATCGACAGGATGGGAACTACAGTATTCTGAATCCCTGGCGCCTGCCGTACGGTACCATCCATTTGCTCAGCACCCAGTGCAACTATAAATGTCGCCCAAACAAATGGCAGCTGCGTTGCTATGGACACAACACTGATCCTCAGAGAAAGTTTGACAGTCTTCCTAAACAATAAAAAAACAAAGTGAGTGGGCATTGCACAGGAATACAAGAAAACTTCATAACATCATATTTTTTTAAAATTACAACGTTTTAAAAATAACTTATGGAGTTAGAACTACTCAGAATATTGATTTTTTTTTTTTAAACCACGGGTCTCAATTGTAACTTTTGTCTGCTGCTTAATATTCCAGCACAATCCTTTAATACTGGCTAGTCTTAATTCAATGCACCACAGGAGACTTCAAAAAGCCAGTGTAACCTAAAATAAAATGCTGTTCAATATCTAACCAGTCTCAGTTAAAAATGACTTGCTCCATACTTAATCATTCTATAACGGCTCCTGTATTTCCCCAGGTCCCAGTGTGCAAAATTTTTAAATTGGAATCTGTACAGGTGATGCATCTTTCTTTGTAGTCGCTGAATAAATTTTTGCTCTATGAAAGTGGAACTGTCAAAGAACTGAATTTACAAGTACAAAAAGAAGCTATTTCAGTATTCTGCCGTATCCTAGCAACAGGAATCTGCTGATGGTTTTTCAGCATTACGTGGCAGAATGGATATAAATGTGTTGTTTCAGACATGTCAGAGGAAAGTAACACTGAAAGGACAAAAAGGCAGAAGCTTCTAACCCCAACTCAAAGTTTTAAAATAGAGCTTTTTAAGTTCAATATTTAAGTATTTACGCAGAACACTGAGAACAAGCAATTCTGTATCTGTATTGTACATGCCGTAGGACATTTAATACTTTGATGCTGTATATCTAGAAAAGAACTTATGACTCTTAGCAGGCCCATTTTTTTATTATCATTCTACAGTATAATAAAGATAACGGGTGCTCACAACCCACAATAATCTGGAGCTGCAAGGCACACAGGAGCAATATGAAATAGAACACAAAGATTCACCATTAGCAAAGTACAGTACACCTGATTCCTTACTAAAACACTTATTAGAACAGCGTTAACGTCAAATTATTCTACTACTACTACTATCCCCAAGCATGGCTGCCATTCCTGCTTCGCTTCATTGCTGCAATGATGCCCTCACACCAGCACAGGAGCCCCAGCAAGCCCAGTCACTTCCCAGAGAGGAGGGGGACAGCATAGAAGATGAGCTCCGGGTCATAGAAAATACTTCCTTATGCTTCTATAGCGCTTTTCTAGACACCCCACTCAAAGCGCTGTACAGGAGATAGGGATCCCCTCCACCCCCACCAGTGTGCAGCCCCACCCGGATGATGCAACGGCAGCCATAGCGCGCCAGAACGCTCGCCACACACCAGCTCTCAGTGGGGAGGAGAGCAGAGAGATGAAGCCAGTTCAGAGAGGGGGATTATTAGGAGGCCATGATTGATAAAGACCAGGGGGAACTTTGGCCAGGGCACCGGGGTGACACCTCTACTCTTTTAGGGAAAGGCCCTGGGATTTTGAATGACCTCAGTGTTACATCTGAACCCATGGTGGCTGAGAGGCTGTGGGGTTGAGTCTCCGCTGCAGACAGTGCTGTCGCTGTTCCAGCCCGCTCGGCTGCGCGAGTACTGTATATATTGGAGCGGCGCTGCTTGGGTTCGGCCCCGAGGGTTAGGCGGGGAGTCGCACCCCCCTAGTCTGGCCCCATGAGCCTCTGTGGCTCTGGATTGGGCGTTCCCTTAACCTTAGCAGCTCTTTCACAGGCACACAGCCGAGCGAGCACAGGCAGGAGTGACGCAGCTCCCCAACTACAGGGCTCACTGCGAATACCTCTCCAAATTTCAGATTATTCTCCCCGTTAAGATTCATAACAAACTGGAAATAAGCTACATTTTCAAGGCAGTCGCCGAAGGGGTCAAATTTCCTGAGAATTTCACCATCTACTGGTTCTTAATTTAATACAAATTCTCAGTGTAGTGTGAGCAGGAGAGTCACTGCTTTCATTAACTATCGTCTTGAACACAAATTCTGTAGATTTATAGCACAGGGGATCTCTGATGTAACCTTAATGAAAAAACAGTGTATAAGTAGAAATAAATCAAAGTCTAATCTGTCATGGCCTAGTCCAAATGGCAGTACAACATGCACTAGCTGGGAGCTGAACTCAGACATTATGAAAATTTTAGCAAGCTGTATTCCAGGTGTGGTTACAGTAACAGCTATATGCATTTCAAACTGTGATGACTAAATCACAAAAAAAATGTTCAGTCAAACACTACAGACTGCACTCTGCACTAAAATCTATACTCTTAAAATTTCCAAGTATATTAAAAGGAAAACTAAATGTTAAGTGAGATGACTCCGAAAGTATATTCTTTAAGATTCT
The DNA here is from genome assembly GCF_055471065.1 of Atractosteus spatula. Lineage (NCBI taxonomy): Eukaryota > Metazoa > Chordata > Actinopteri > Semionotiformes > Lepisosteidae > Atractosteus > Atractosteus spatula. Next base: position 23,438,739 of record NC_142720.1, on the reverse strand, counting down.
GCAACCAAAAACAAATTTATTTCTTTCAGCTTCCAGATTGAACTGTTCCCCATTAATGTCTCCAAACCCTTGCCCACAACAAAAAAAAAACAGTACATCACCACCGCCCTAACGGCACAAAACGTAGACTAAAGACTATAAAGAGTCATGGACCAAAGACTTTGATGTGATCTCTACGGTTACACGGTCCTCTATGCAGTGAAAATGCTTGCTTATTCCAGAGAGGCACAAGAACAAAAGGAAATTCACAAAGGTATTTCACCCATGTTGCCTGTTTTGTCTCTGTTGGCTCATTTCTTTGAGAAGCTCAGCTAGTATTTTGATAAAGGTTCCAGGGAATCTGCTTCAGCTAAAGAAATGGGGTAAACTTGTTCCAGACACTCGCTACTGTTTCTGTAAAGAAGTGTATACTACTGTCAATCCTAAAAACACTGCAGGGCAGATCCAGTTGGAGTAACCTGCTCAGCTCCTTCTAAGACTAGTATGAAGAGCCCCCACATTCTTCTGCCAGAACGATGAGGTTGAATTCCTTTCAGTCTGTAAGTATATAATATGCTTTTTCCCCACAGGATTACGTAAGCTTAGAAAATCTGTATTATCGCAAACTTGGGGGAAATTCATTTGGCAATATTGCTTCACAACCTTCAGCAATAAAAAGAAAAGACAAAACTGTACAACATCTATTTCAGACCTGACATTCTGACCCCAGACAAGTGAAACAACAATCCCAAGGACTTTTCACCTCCATCATGAAAGACGCTGGGATCTAAACCAGGCACCTCTCTCCTGCACCTCTCTCCGCAGTGCCCCATTTTAGATGAGAGGCCCTTTTCACTCAATTCCAAAAATAACTTTAATTCCGAAGCATTGTTAAAAAAAACATGTCATTGTCTAAAATATCCCACAATGCGATCTAAACATTGATCCCTGTGACAGTGATTATATTTTACATAAAAGAAGACCAATGCTGGATTTGCATAGCAATGAGATCCTCGTGTTATCTGTAGAACTTCTGAAAAAGAGCTATTGCACCTTAATGAGATTATCTTGGCACTTATAGAGCTTAAATAAACAGATTCACAATAACAGTCCGATCCCTAAGCCTATAAAACCTGTGAAACAGCTTTAGTATAAACCCCTTTAGCAACGAAGACACGTGTACAAGAAAGACATCTTTCAGGCTTGTTAGTAATCCACAAAAATCATTTTCATCCTCGATACCTTTCAAGCAGCTCACAGCTGCAAGGTCACAATGGAAATATTTGCCAGGAATCGTCTTCTCCTTCACAGCAGTGGTGGTATTTCGATTTATATTAATAGAGCCAGGACATTACATTAGTTGCTCATAAATGCCAAAAACTTTTTTTTGTACTTTCCTAAACATTTACTATTCTTAATACATACTTAAACATCAACAAATCATCTAAATGTTTCTCCATTCAAAAAAATAATCTTTAGTGTGAAAAAAGTTCTAAAATTGTTAGGTACTGCCATCAAATTCAGAAAATGTAAATATCACACTTGCTTGGGCCTGTGAAATTGTGTGACATGGAAGCAAATATGTAAATAATTTCCAGGAAAGAAAATAGACCTAAAACTCAAGGGAATGGAAAGGAACAGGAATGAAGGCTTTTAGCATAAAACTTGGAACCAATTATTATTTTTCATCTGTCCACCCAGCTTGGAATCAGTAACCATTTGAAGACGAGGCTTTCCAGCACTGACAGCAACAAGCTGCAGAGCCAGTGAGACACGTGGGCATGTTCCTGACAGGCCCACCTGCAGAGCTCGTCGTCAGACAAGGCGTCAGCTCCACTGTGCCTGACTGGAGGAGCAGCACATCGCCGGAGCGTCGGATCAGCCGGCGCTGGCCAGAACCCCATGGCTGTTCCGACAGCCGAGGAATCTCGGTCACAGTCTGATCGCAACTTGACCCGGGCTCGAATCTCACATCCGAGAGCTCAACCTGAGCTCACCGCAAGCTGCCTCGCTGTCTCAGCCAAGAAACATCAGCTTTTGGAGCAAAATCACCAAAATCGTGCAAAACCACCACACTAAAGTGTTTGTACTTTACAGTCACCTGAGAATATTCATCTTTTGCAAAGCTACATTCATGTTGCCTTTTTTAAAATCAAGGTCTCTTTTAAAATAAACAGGTAATACAGGCAATTCATGTAACTGAACAATTGAAATACAGAGGTGGCTGAACTAGAACGTACCTCTGTTACTCTGAATAATTCATATAAAATGTTTTCCATGGCTCCAATTTTTTGGGAATATTAAAAAAACGCAAGACTTTAAAAACAGTCTGAAGTGAATGCAGTAGTTGAGTGACTTACAGCAAGTGCCTTGGACAGTCTTGTCCGGAAGTCGTTCAGGACTATCGTAACGATCTCCTGATGGGGGATAAAGGCAAAGCCTTCCTGAAGGAAGACCTTTCGTGCTCGAACTAAATCAAGCGCATCCTGGAACGGAACCTGTTCCAAAAGAAAATCAACAAATATTCCTCTCACACTGCAGGCTATTGTGAAAGAGATTACAGAGGGTGAGCTAGCCTTTACAGCACTGCATTTTTAAAAGCATGCCATCTCAAAATCTGTGTATTCCGTCCTTATCTGACCAGGGAGGCTGGGGCCAGCATTCTTGCCATTAGATTTATTGTGGTGTCAAATAAAAACATCCCACAATACACTTATCTATTTCTATTAGGATGCTGCAAGGTCTGCACAACTCTTTTTGTACAGTAGGGCATCTTACTTCATTGCGTACTGGGAGAGGCTCGACTACCCTGCAACCCTGTACTGGACAGAGTGGTTAGAAAACAGGTGGACTGTTTATTTGTTTAGCAGACACCCTTATACAGGGCAACTCCCAACATACAGTGGTTGGAAAGGCTGAAAGCTCAGATTTAGAGGCTCAATGCCAATTCTACTCTCATACAGCATCATTCATAGAAACAGGGAAAGCATTTCACTCTTTGCATCAGGTAAAACGGACTTAGTCCCTGCAAACGAATTTACTGGATGGGATTAAAAGGCAGGGGATGTGGGCTACCCTGTGGCTTTGTTGTATCAGTTTTTAAGAACTCCATTCCTCCTATCGAGTGGTAATTCCTTTGCAAATCAATTACAGTTCTCCAAAATTGCACTCTCTTTAAATCTTCAACAGGGACATAAATTAAATGTTTTGATGGGACATATATGAGCATATAAAATCTTAATTTGCAACACTCGGGCTTCATCACTAACATTCAGCAAACACAACCAATTACATGCAATCTACATCACAGTCCAACGCCTGACGTCTCACCACACTGGGCTTACCTTGTAGATCTCCAGCTCTTCAATTTTGGTGCTACTAATAGCAGAGTTTGAGTTGATTAGTTGGGACCCCAACCTTCTTTTATCTTCATCACTTATCTGCGGAAAGAAGAACAAATGCAAAGCACTCACTAAAAAATACCAACCACAAACCCGTATTGAACAACTTAAAGCTTGAGAAAGACAACTTTCTGCTAATGCAGAAAAACATGTTTATGTAACATTAGGTAATAGTAGTTGAGGTGGGTAGCTGCGTCAGCATGCGTAGTCTGCAAAGGGACAAGTAATAGGTTTATTCCATGCTGAAAAGAGAAAAGAAAAAACACAAGGTTTCGGCTCTGAAGCCTTCTTCAGGTGTCAGAAGGTCCACTCTTGAAGAAGGCTCCACAGCCGAAACCTTGTGTTTGTTCTCTCTTCTCTTTTCAGCAGGGAATAAACCTATTACTTGTTCCTCTACATTAGGTAATCGTGCAATGACATTTAATATCCTGTGACAAGTGCTTTGTGTTACTTATTGCATTGTGATGTTTATTCACTGAGTTAGAATCACTACTATTAACTTTCACCGCCAGAAGAAGCAACTAAGCATTTGAGTAATTAAACAGTTAGTTAAAATGTCTGAAATGTCATCTTCTGTTCTTAATTGAAGGTTCCCTAACAGTGGACAACATTCCAGTGGCAATCTGAGTTTCACCTCAGCAGAGAGAAGACCGAAATCTATATCTGGAGACCTCTTCATATTCTTCAAATTATGTTTTGTGTTGCTTTTTCCATTGTCAGTATGACAGAGCACTGCTGGGTGGAAATGTCTTCAAGTGCTCGGTCCGCGAAACACTGAATCCCTTCGCTCAATTTACTTTGTAATCAGAAGAGAAAAAAAACAAGTGTGACAAATTGTTTCCAGGGGGGAAAAACAATTACCTCTCTCCAATTTAACAAGCAAGCAGATGCACAGGCACTATATCGGTAAATTCCACACTGTTTAAAAATAGGTTGGAAATGCAGACACTTAATTTCAATTCCCAGATGAAAGCAGGATAAATATAAAGATTCTAGATCTAGGTTTCTTAAGCAAATGGCGTATATTCACAGCTCATCTTTCTTTGTAGGTGTCCAGCTATACAACTATCCATCTTATTGTATATATAGGCACCTTCATCTGCTTAGACTGACACACCAGTTCACATGCTGCCTGATTCCTCTTTGCCACCACAAGGCTGCAGTTTTATTCTGCCCGTTCACAGGCAATCTTATCTCCACAGATCCTACCTCCCTTCAGCAGAAAAGTTTTTAAACTTGCCTTTGGAACCCAGGGATATATGACAACTCACAGAAGTCCTGGGGGAAGGTAATTAGAAAATACTTTAAAAAATGAATAAGGGCAAGCAAAGAATAAGAGTGACAGGGTGTCTGGACAGGTGAAATTAAATAAACCTCAGAGGCTCACATTTAATTCTGAAGTGAACAAGGACAGAGCCCAAGTGGAAATGTAAGATGGTCTCATTTGAAATGGTTTAAATTACATGTAACAGTTACCACTTATCTCTTCCATCACTTCTGAAAATTCACAGAGCCGGCTACATTCTGCACTAAACAACCCACAAACTCCACCTAATGGGAAAACGACAAACTACAGTCCTATGTAATAAAAATTAAGGATATGAAAATCTAACTTAAATTGTGTAAAACGGTTGTTTCTAAGTGTACCAAAATGCTACAATAACAGCTAGCAGCTAAAAACCCAATCCTGTTAATTTTCATGTTTATTGTGTCACAATTAGTTTAAGCAGAAAGAACCTCTATATTTTTACATTTCTGTTTCATTTCAAACCGGAATCGTCCCATTTTCAAGTTCTTTGTCTAAAACATGTTGTGGTGAGCCACTTGAACTCACCTGCTCAAAGACAATGGCTTGAACCTACAGCATTAATGCAGAGCAGAGGGCGAAAGACTCCAGTGACATGTGGCTTTTAAAAGAGAGCCATGGAAAATGCACAAGATGAACAGCCTTCATGCTGGATGCTTGAGCCTGGAATTCATTTTAATCCAAAATGTAACCTTCGATTGGTTTTGGATTAAAGTTAAAAATCGGACTAAATGTCTATTATTTAATCCCAGAGCGCTCAAGAAGGTTTCCTTCTGAAGGAAGAAAGTTCATTTATTAAAATGCACATTTTGACCCTCAAAGGTTCAGCAGTAGACACAGGTACTGAAACTAAGTAAATTTTCATCATACAATTAGAAAGTGCAGAGGAGCTAAACAATAACCGACACCACAAGAGAGCAGATTGTTTTTAAATTTATATTAAACATTCCTTAAACATGTCAACTATAATAAACACTTAGAAAATCGATAATCCCTCAAGCTACAAGAAAATTCACTACCACACTTCAAACACGGTTTAGAAATGACTGACCATTGTCATGCTCCAGTAAAGAAATACCAGTCAACACTATAAAATACAAAACGCAACTGTTTCTCATCATAGACGTTAAGGTCACTGCTGTATAGTGTCTTCAATACAGAGCCACTAAGTCTTATGGAATCTGGAGCGATTTCACGTTGCGTGAATTTCAGGCTCAGGGCCTTGATTCTCCTGTGAATTTGGCAGCAAAAGAAATGGAATCAATCCAAATAAAATAAATAATGATAAATAACGTGAGGCAGGAAAAACAAATGCAAGACTAAAGAACCACATATGCTTTTGACAAAAATCACAACGGGAGCAAAAATACAGACCAGGAATCACTTTGAGTTTTAAGTTCAAACTGTGACAGCCTTTCAATATAGAAAGGATAAGAAGTTAGTGTGGGGTATCTCGGCAGCACTGACGCACAGGCCCGGTCAGCCTGCACGCGTGGCGCCCCTCCGCCCCCGCCCGCCTCATCGGGAGGGTGTCCGCGGACGTTGGGGAGATCGAGTATAAAGAAGAAAGGCCAGGCCACTTTCCTCAGCACTGTTTCCTTGCGCTTATACCACCAGAATCCTTTAACTTCCGGACTGGGCTGTAAAATGGAAAAGCTGGTAAAGCTCAGGACCCTCAACCAACAGGGTGTAACAAAGACCGCTATGGCTGCCCGTCACCTGAACTGACCTTCTGGGTCAAGGTCATCCCCTCCCAGACACATCGTCTCCTGTCGACGGTTCCTCACAGAGCCGGTTCTCCGTTCTGTTCTGGACTAGTCTGCTGACTGCTGGGCAGAACATCTCATTCTACAGGCAGCTTCTCTCACACACAGGCCACCTTCAATCACGCGGAAGCCAGCAGGCGGCCTGCATTACTCCAGGAGAGCACACTCTTACCTCTCGCTCTCCTTGCATTCATCAAAGTCATGTCTTTCTCAATGGCCGTATCTACAGACCCAATCAACTCATTTCGGCAATTTCAGCTCAACTCAAACACCAAGCACCCGGCATTTGATGAAATCACATGCCTTGAGCTCAACATTTCATTGAGAACAAGACTTAAATGTGCTCAAAATTTAAATACAGTAACTACCCGCCCAACAAGCGACAGATGTTAAGCTTTGTTGCCCTTTTCATTTTGCAACAGTATATAAAACCTGTTGAGGTTTAATCCTTCAGCCTTATGCTGATTTTATATCACCAAAAGAACAATTTTCTAAAAGCCCTGTTTCAATGCCTCAATGACATGAAAAACTTAAATTCAGAAGTGCATCTTTCAGATGGTCAGCCCTCTTTCGTCATATTATTTTTCAATTTTAAATGATTTTGGAATAAGAATATTTCCACATAAATGAGCCTCCTGTGAAGCGGTGATGACTGCTAAGAGTTTTCAACCATTTGGATTTCAGAGCAAATCAGTGTCCGAGAAGGAGGCCCTCACTCCGCCAGAGCAGCACTCCATTTCTCACATTTCAATTAGCACACACTTCAGCAGCAAGGAGGCTGACGGACGTGCATTTCTGCATTGGAAAACAACATCTTTTTTCAAAAGCCTTTGTGCTTAGATTGGTCCCCATTACTTCTAGATAGCCTGCCGGTGCCTGACTTCGACCCTCCGGACAAAACAAGGTGCTCGTCACTCAAGACTGTGGGGCAGCTGCTTGTGTCCACACCCGGCAAGCAAAACACCCATTTACTCCACAGTCCAAACAAACTACACGCATCTTTAGCGTGTAAGAAAACTTAACAAAATGTTTGAAGCACCCAGATTCAATATATATATGTATTTAGCATAGGTACAGCATTTTAGGTGCAATTTCAATCGCATCAAGAATTAAAAGCAATTGAACTTTACCACACATACATTTTATGAATACTCAAACAGCATACTACTAACTATAAGAGATTGCTTTAGATAAAAGAGTAGTTAGGAATAGAAAATATTTTTTTTGCAATCCAACACTTTGGCTAATTAAGCTACCTAGGACACAAATATATGTATCCTTAGTAGGCACTCAAATCACCAAAATTACTGTTTAGATTAATTCAAGACCTCTGGTGATGAACCAACACAAAATTAAACTCATAATTGCTCATATTTACAATGAATGCATAAAGCAATGAAAAGGATTTATCCCCTGTGCTCTCCCCATTAGAGAGGCTTGGGAGGACTTTGCAGTGGAATGATGAATAAGACTTTCAGACAAAAGCATCACAGACACAGAGGATTCATCAACTGAGGAATCTCAACAGCACAAGGCCTTAAGGCCTGCAGCTATACATTGAGTGTGGAATGATAAGATACACAGAAACTCCTTTAGCAGGTAAATCAATTGAAAAACCTTCAGTTACACAGATGACTGCAACTCAACTGATACAGAAAAGCTTTTTAGCAAAGCAACTGGGGCCAGTATCTTCATCGATGCCTACAACTAGCAAGTGAGAATCTATATGTATGTGTGGTTACATTTGTTAAATCCCAAAAATACCAGGAGAGGCTCAGACTTACAACCTTGGCAGAGACGTGCTGTGCGTTGCCGTATAAGTACTGAGCAAGAGGAGTGCAATTATCAGAAATAGACCATTAAACTTTAATACTGGAGGACAGACTTTTTAAAAAAACTTTAAAACAGTTTTCTTCTTTTCAGAGAAATTAATTCACCCGAATATAAAAAATGAATCATTTCTTGCGGTTTTCTAATCACAGAACACAGAGCAATTGATCATTACTTCACAGAAAACCACCTTCCTGAAATTTAATCAGTCCTTTTTAAAATGTCAGAAGACAAATTGCAACACAAAGGCTGGACAATATTAAGGTCGGGCTCGTTCCCAATAACTGGGAACTGATAATGGCACCCTATGGTCAATGTGATCCTGTCATTAATTTTCTGAAATGTAACTATTACTAGGAATAGCTAAAATTATTTTATGGAACAGTAAAAGAACGGTTCCATTAATGATCTAAGCATGAGCCTGATACATTCAAGACATCTATTACTGAGCTAACCAAGAAAAACCCTTCAGATGCAGTTTTCATAATAATAAAATCAGTCCCTGATACTTGAATCAAGCCCCCAGCATGCTATCGGAAAGTCATTCAGTCACGGTGAGGCTAGCAGGAAAGTAAAGTCTCTTGAACTACAGGACCTGACCCAATGATGACTGCAAGGAATCTCCAGATCACAAAAAAATGCATTTAAAACCCCTTTCATTTCATTATAGTTCTTAAATTATAACAAATTTCCGAGATATGAAACCTGCAACATTTCATTGGTTCATGCTCACAGAAGCCACACCCTTTTGCGTGTTTTATTGGCCAACTAATAAACGCATCACTTCCCTAAGCAACGGCATTGTTGCCGTGCCAACTGACGTGCCACAGTGACTCTCAGTGACGGCAGTTCTGTATCACTATTGAAGATGGGTCGTCCCAATCTCAACAGCAGAGAGAAACAGCTTTGTACAGTACAGTTTCTGCAATAAACGCATTGCATTTTGCCACATGAATGGATAGTTTTGGTGTACTGCACACGACACAGAGAGAGGAAGCTGAAACTGACAGACTGTGGAGAACAGGAGGCAGGAAGCTCGGAAGAATCGAAGGCCCCAGTCTTCACTGCGACGTGACATTCATTTTGGCCAGTCCTAAGTCCTAAGACATTTACAAAGTAAGTATGTGGGGGAGGGGGGCTATCGAAAATCTGAACAACAAAAAGAACACAGATCAGCAAGTAGGGCAGCACAGCTCAGTCTTAATCAGCGACAGAGGCTATACACCATCAGCAAAGCTCTCCTTCCTGCAGGCAAACAAGTGTGCGTCAGTATGTGCATCGCATCCGGAGCTCCAGTCAGGAACGATACTGCGGCTGCAGCTGTGTAAGCTGGAGCAGGTACATGTAACATCACTGACGCTCCACGTTTACCACCACTGCTAACCCCACAAAACAGGGAAAGGGATTTGGACAACAGATAGGTATGACTTTGCTTACATTAAACAGTCTGGATTTATATCAGTTATTGGAGGTTTAGAATGTCTAGCACAAATCTATACCCCAAACTCCTTAAAATTCAAATACACCCCACAAGACAGTCCCAACTGCAGGACTGACACATAAGAAACATTTCTAAATACGCACAAACATTTGACAATGCTTGTAAGCACTCAAGCAGCAAGTTCAGTGAACTGAGGAGGATACAGAGAGATACACAGGCAATTCTATTTATTTTCTTTACGCAAATTTTATCTAATATCTGTCCACAGCAGATACAATCTATATGCAATCTGTGCCTTCCTCAACCGGGATACCAAGTAGAAAACACTATTCCGAGATGTTTCTGGGAAACACGTCTGCGAAATGTGTGAGCTGGAATGTACTAATCAATACTTTCAGCGAAAGCTAAAGGTCAGCGATGTAATGGAAGACTTACAAGAAGTGCCAGGTTGTCTGTTGCCGCACCAGAATTGAACAATACTTTTCAAAATCTCAATCACACAGCAGCGAGCATTTGTGCCTCTTCGCTGGCAAACAGAAAAGTATCAAGCAAACTGCGCAGCTCTAACTCAAGGTCAGTAAGCACTTGTCCTCAGAGAAGTTCACCTGCTTCGCTCTCTATGGTGGGTAAAACAATCCTCTGCTCTACCTTCAGCTTGTACTACAGCTGGATAGGTTTGCTGGACGTACAGCACCTTCAGGAGAAAGTTATCAAATCTATTGATTACTCGGCGGCTATGCACGCTACTCCTACACCCGCCCCGAGCCCGGTCTCAGTGAAAGCACACAGAGCGGTGCGAAGGCTTCTGCTTGATGGAACACCTTCAGAAATACCTTCGCGTACTGTTTCCACCTGTGAACTGAAGGACTGCGAATTAATACGAATCTATCTTAAAAACCCCACAAAACAGGAAAGGGTATTTGGACAATAGATAGGTTTGACTGTTTGCTTGCATTAAACAGTCTGGATTTATATCAGTTATCTGAGGTATCGAATGTCTAGCACAAATCTATACCCCAAACTCCTTAAAATTCAAATACACTCCACAAGAAAGTCCCAATTACATAAATATCTAGAGACAAGGCTTTTACCTAATGTAAATACAGAGAACAGTAGAGATATCCAGATTCCTTGTGTCTAGAATTATAAAATGCCAGAAGAGACAAATTATTTTGAAGCCTCCCTACATCTAAAGTAACACACTGACAATGCATTTTCAGCAGGCTTAGAGCTCCCCCTTCTGATGTTCAGATAACCCTTTGAGAACAGTCTATTTTCAGCATAGAAAGCCTTGAAAACCTTAAGAGATGAAGATGGAGGATATCTCATGTCTGTATTTGGCTTTAAGACCAGATCTTGCTTCCTTTTTGCTCGATACTTCCAGGATTAATAATCACCACAAAGCACAGGGCAGAAATAATCAATTGCTTCACAAAACTCAATAAGCAAACAATATGCTGACATTTCGTCACCAGAATGATTTAAAATGCATTAAGAACATGAACAAGAACATTAAAGACATGCTTCCGGTTCTCAGTTATGAGACCACAGGTCTACAGCCCGCTCACTCAGAAGAATCTGAAGCTGCAATGCCTCTATAGGGCCTGCATGATCACTAGTAACTCTTCTCTTTGCCCAGATAAGCTCTTATGGTTTTAAAGGGCTTTAAAAGGCCAATCCCTCCAACCACATCCTGTTAGGAGAGATGCTAGACCAGGTGACCCACCCACCCACCAGAGAGGGCAGCTCAAGAGACTCTCCAAGACAAAGCAGCCCCTGAAGTCTAAGCGGACAAGGCTCCCATCAGAAGAAGGAAGAAACCAATAACTTACCGTTTCATACTTTAAATTGTTGTGCTGCAGAAAATCATTTTTGTATTTTGGGTGAAGGGTGTTAAACCGATGCCGAAACAAGTCCATCTCCTGCTGTATAAACCAGCGCCTCAGGTCTTCCCTGGAAACAGAGGAATCATTTTTATCAGCACATGTCCTAGTAGGACATGACCGGTCCCTGAACACCTCTGCTCGCGCATGGGTACACAGACAATTCGCTGCTGTGCAGGCTCAGCAAGGGCACTGAGACACCATGTGAACCAGGAGGAAACTGGCAGGACTGAACTGCAGACTTGGGCCCAAGAGATGCCAAGGAGCAGGTCAGTACATGGGCACTTGCGCTCATTATTGGACATCCTCATCCTTCAGAATGTTAATTCATCCATATAGGATTGATTACATGAGTTGTAACTACATTGTGGTGTTGCTGGTTTCAAATTGTTTTGAACCAAAAGTGTTTAAAACAACTTTTTCTTATTGCCTATATACCACAATGCACACATATGCCCTGAGCAAGGCCCTTAACCCCAGCTGCTCCAGGGGCGCCATTCAGACGGCCAACCCTGCGCTCTGACCCCCAGCTTCTCTCCCTGTCTGTGTTTCTCATGGAGAGCACGTTGGGGTTTGTGAAAAGACAAATTCCTAATGCAAGAAATGGTATATGGCCAATAAAGTAGTCTTATCTTATTGGAAGAGCAGTTACAAACAGAAATGAGGCCATTAGGCCTATCTAGCTCATTTGGTTGATACCAGCTAATGGATCTCTGGATCTTCGATACCTGTTTTTTAAAGAAGCTAAGCAATCACCTTCAACATAGGTCTGGGCAGCTTGCGCCATACTCCCACAAACCTTTGTGTAAGAAAGCACCTCCATTAAGGTTCATAAAAGCTATAAACAAAAGTTTTAAAGGTTTGTGATTACAGTGACATTCCATTTTTACTTTAAAAAAAAACTCTATGCAGGTTGTATGAGCAGTTTTCCTTTCGACAGAAGGGCAGGTGTTTTCATGCACACTGAGCAGAGACACTTACGTCTGGCAGTATGCAAGGCGAAGGATGAAGTGAGAAATGTGGTCTTTTCTTCTCTTTTCGTACTCTGAAGGCCCCGTTTGTGGCTTCTTTTCTTCCTGGATAAGTCAGAAAGCATTGGAATATTAATGTGGGCTTAAAAATAGCAAATGTTTCTCAATGATTCGACAAACATTTCAAAAGGATATATAGGTCACCACTGCGCCTAGTTAAACCAGAAATAAGTACAGTGTTTGCTTCAAATTGCTCTTTGACTCCCCCCATGAACTGTGGCATTAAAACATACAAAAAATGTTTCTTTTGTGCCTGTTTTATGCTGCACAAATGCTTTCTTAATTTTTTATTTTAAACTCCCAAAGTGCATAATATGGAAAATCATTTGGCACATGGACATCAACCAAGAAACAGAGCACCCAAGCAGCGTGAAGAGACAGCACCCATGCAGTTCCATTTTGAAGCACAAGAGGTCTCCAAATCCCAGTTTCCCAAAGATGTTTTAACTACTGTATTTCTGAAATAAATTTCAAGATTAACTATCTCAATATTTTAATATACGTGCACTGAATTCCATAACCATGCAACCCCTATGCAAGTCCAGATAAGTTATTCAATGCTTAACAATTCCAGGCACACAGCACAGCTTACAATGAGACAGTTTTAAATAAACTTGGCTCATTTTTTCCCCAATTCAAAAGCCATGAATAATTAAATGCTTTGTAAAACTCCTTAAAATAAATTAGCCTGATCATTAATTTAAGTTGCAGGAAAAGACTATTCTGGCCGACATAAAACATCTGCGAATTTAACATGCAAATTAAAATCTTCAGACAGCTAATTATGCACTTCCTAATGAACCCCTCTGTCTTCTTCCCTGTGGCACCCAGGTGCAGCTGACTGAAACCACGCTATCAGAAACCAGGAAGACCGCAGTGTCTTACTGTCCCAGGGGGTAACCAGAAAATACAGCACTTCCAGTCAAACACTAAAACTGCATGCTCATCTTTTAACTTGGCTTGAAGAAGATGAAACCTTGAGGAGTGCTTCTCCCATGCTGCTGAATAATTTGACTGGGACACAGCGCACCACTGCATTACAAAAAGCTCCTCTGAGCACAGTCTCACTCCCCTGCACAGAAACATCAACAAGTGGTCCACAGGACTGCTGTAAAGTCCCATAGGAGAAAAACCAAAGTATTCAAAATTATTTAAATATTAAGGGAACACAGTGATCAGCATTGCTGTTCAGTAGTGCCGGAGCCCTGGGTTCAATTCCGGATGTGAGGCGCTGTCTGTGTGGAGTTTGTATGTTCTCCTTGTGTACACCTGGGGTTTCCTGTTTCCTCAGGGTTCTCAAGTTTCTCGCACAGTCCAAAGACATACTGGCAGGTTAACTGGCTTTTGGGAAAATTGACCCGTGTGCATGTGCGTGTGTGCTGGGAAAGGGGCACTGTGCCAAACTGAGGTGTATTGTGGGATGAAAAAGGTTGAGAAACACAAATGTTATGCTGGTTTTACATTTAATATAGGAGCTTCCCGTTCATGTTAGTGTATATTTACAATGCCTCATTGTGCACTACATATTTTACATCTCTTTCAACTGATTTTCCCCCGAGTAACCTCCACTGCCAGTATAAAATGTGTATACAGTATTTAACCAAGTCAAAACAACATCGACAACGATCAGAATGCACCTACCATTTCAGACCTGTATGGAAAGTTCAGAGTTTTAATCTCACTGTCCAGCTTCTTACTATACAGCTCAGATGTTTTCACATAGCTCACTCCAAGGTTTTCCACAGTCTTAAGAACTGGAAAAAGAATTTGGGGGAGGTGAGAAATTAAAAAAGCTAATTTTTGCAGTTTAAGTAACAAGAAGTAAAGCCCAGAGTCCCCCCTTCACAACTACAGTCTATAAAAGGACCACTTTGTAATGTAACAGTGAACCACAGCAACGGCTCACAGTGTGACAGGGAAACACTCCCTAGAGCTCGCAGGTTTCAGCCTGGGACAGGAAAGCCCTTCGCCAGATCTTTGCCCATCTTTTCCAGACACGCTCAAAACCTACTTCAAAAGGAGTCGGTACAGTTAACACCAATCCAGCGTTTTCTATAAAGCAAGCACAGTTGTAAATATGAAATAATTTTCATTTAATGTAACCAAAAATGTATTTTTTCCTCAGCACTTATTTCAGTTACTATATCAGCTCGGAGGCAGCAGCCTCCTTCACCACACTGTATCTGGGCTTGTTGGGGCATGTGTCCTCCGCATTCAGCACAGAAAGACGCGCATTGCTCGTGCTACAGCGCCGTCATCTTTTGCCTTTATGACTTAAAACAAATGGACAATGTTTTGTATTTACGTTTCAGCCTCTCAATGGCAAAGGTCTCAAACTCGGAGAGGGGGATGTTTTCAAGCGGCGGTTGGCTGTAGAACTGAAGACAGTGTCCGTAGAGCTCTCCCTGGTAGTCTCCTGTCACCTTCTTGTGTTTTTTACGGCTGAACTCCATGCTGATTTCTGAAGAAGAAAAAATGCGCATTCACATTTAAGATAATAATAATAATAATAATAATAATAATAATAAACTTTATTTTATATAGCGCCTTTAAAGGTGGCTTCTCAAAGCGCTTTACAGGATGACAATAACAATAAATAAGAAGACTACAACAATAAATAAGAAGATTTCACAAGATAGGAGACAATTATAATTACAACAATACAACAATAACAATAGAGGAGACCGTGGAAGGTGGTATTAAGAAGAGCAGAGGGGTGAAGAATGGAACCAGTTAAGTAAAGGCTTTTCTGAAGAAGAAGGTTTTGAGTCTGGATTTGAAGGAGTTTAGAGAAGGAGACTCTCTAATATCCTTGGGCAAAGAGTTCCAGAGCTTGGGGGCATAGCAGGAGAAGGCCCTGTCACCCATACAATGTAGACGGGCTTGGGGGACAGTAAGGAGGGCAGAATTTGAAGAGCGGAGGTTGCGAGGTGGGGAGTAGGGCGATAAAAGTTCAGACAGGTATTGAGGTGCCAAGCCATGTAAAGCCTTATAGGTGAGCATGAGGATTTTAAAGTCTACGCGGAATTTGACCGGAAGCCATGTAATAAGTATAAGATATACATATACTGTATACCCAGAGAGAGGATCGCGTTTTAACACATTACTAACAATGCTGCCTTTTATACCCACTGCAGGGGATAAGTAAACAACATACTAGCTTCGTTTTCACCCTCAGGCTTCTGAAATAAAACTAACATGAAGCAGTAGTTTCAGGGCAGCCCTGTACACGTAAGTCGATCCTCCTGAAAATCGGTGTTTGTCACTGCAGTGTAGTGAAAGAGCTAAGGATTATCCCTGCCCTGCAATCACGGGACTCTTCACTCTTGAAAATTAGTTGCGTGGCTACAGTCGAAAGACTTCATAAATCGCGACAAGGCACGGTTCCAAAAAGAAACAGCAACAGAAGCATGCAAGACAATAAAGAGAACCCCCATGCAAACCGACTCCACACACAAGCAGAATGGATAATATCAAGGTGGTTTTGTCACTACGCTATTGTGATAAAATATTGCTACTCACAACCGCAATTATCCAAATCCTTTCTCTTCTCTCTTGCTCTTCCAAGTACCGCAAACTAGCAGCTCCCCCAAAGCGCGCGTAAATGACGCCATCATCTGAACAAGCCAATCACAGCGGTCGTACCCGAGAACCCGCCTCCGGAAGTGTGACTGTGTCGCGCTAAAGAAACACGTGACTGAACTTTGACAAGTGTGTTTTGGAGTTGGGGTTACTTTTTTTTGATGGGGTTAAAGACGTTGCTTTTTGGGACTGCTTTTTCAATTGAAGTGATCAAACTGGTATTAAGAAACTCTGAAATAGAAACAGATGTGAGGTTGTTACCGTTCTGGCTTTAAGAAGGCGCGCATTTCAGTGTCTAGACGTCGTAAACCGTCTTTACGTCTGCCTTAAACTTCAAGTTGGATTTGTTACTGTGAAGACTGTGATAAAATGGTGTTATCTGTTGATATGTTGTTTTAGATTCCCACTGCCCCGTGACTGGCGACGCTGGCAATGAGGGTATTTGAAGTAGCATCACAAAAGAAGGCATTTATTTAATTTAATTCACGAGGTGTGTTGTTTTTGCACAGATACTCAAGATAGTGAGTGATAAATGTGAAGCTTGTTTTAACAGCCTGAAGTTAGCGTGTTGTTTTTCTTACTGTAACAACCCATTCTTTAATCACTTTTGTCGTGTCTCAGATGTCTTAACAGTGTATTACATTGTTGCGCCTTTAGCCTTACGGGAGAAAAAATCTCACTTTTCAATGTAAACATAAACACCGAATTTCCAGCTATAGCGTGTGCATTTTTATGAGGGGGGTACAGATTTCTACGGGGTACCGTGACTGGACATAGAGTAGAAATTCGTCTTTTTTCATTCTCCATTCCCCGGAGAGTGGTGTACCGTAGCCTCGGCACGAACCAAGACAGTGCAGAGAGCACATATCGATTAATAAACGATGTCCTGATTTGTAAATTGTAAAAACAGCTGATAATGATGAAGGCTAGAACACATTATTTTTTAGCCTACCATCAATTAATTCTGTTTCTCAGGTGGCTCTAGCCTATTACAGTACTTACAAATGTATTGCACTGTATTATAAATTAGTTTCTTTATTATGTGCTGGTACCAGGGGAAAGGAGGAGGATTAAAACGACCCCAGTGCGGGGCTCTGATTGGGTGAAGCACAGTCGCATGCGCAGTGCGTCCCCTTGCTTTGGTGACGTCCTGTTCGGCTGCCCAATCGGACACCGTATTGATTTCTACAACAACCAATCAACAAGCAGGTCCTTAACGCTAAAAAGAACACGGAAGAGTTACTTGTGACTCGGGTTGAAGATGGAGAGTAGCGTGTGTAGTTCATTCGTGACTTTACCTGAAAGATCTGTTGATTTCTGTAGCGAGCTACATTTGGTTAGGTGCAATTCATTTGTCCGAGTTCCCGAAGCTAACTCTACAAGGATTGACACCTGCCCCTATAATCCTTCGTTATTCATAAAAGAAACAGGATTATAAGGTCTCCCAGAATGTGTGATGACTTCAGCGACAAACGCAGTTAACAAACAGTATTTCTCCGGCATCAGAGAATGTGAATTCCATAGTCTTCCTCAATAAAAACTGAAATAAATTCCCCAAGTGCAAGGAACAGATTTAACAGGCCTAAATGTGGTTGTCTTGTACTTTTGTTTTTATTTTCTTCATACCTCCTCGCGGCGTAAGACTATCTGTATTTTCTATGTAATGAGAAATACCATTTTTATAGTATGCTGTACACATGTAAGTAGGTAAGTGTTAAGATATTCCCATAATTCAAATGTGGGCTTTTTTGCATTACAATGCACATGGATTGTAGATTAAAAGCTGCTGTACTAGCAATAATATAAACTGAGTCTGAGTACCAAAACCTTTATTAAATTGATGTTGCTGTTTAATCACCACATGTGGTCTTACAATACAGTAAGCCTCTATGAGTGTGAAACAATGCTGATTTTTTCTTTTTACTTGTCCATTTCCAATTATCCGTTTCTAGGAGCTGAGGTTGTCCATATCGAATCCTAGCTAATCTTATACTGTTTATAACTAAAATTATACTGTGTTCATCCAAAGTTAATCATTCTGTTCATCCAGTGAAAATATTTACAACAATGTGATCAGGTTAGAAGATCAAGGTTTCCGTGAATATAATTTCTTTCTTTTGTCCATATGTTCATAGACTTTCCTTCAGAGATTACATCCAGCAGAGATGGCCATCCTGACTGAGTATGCTACTCTCAAGGACCCAGCTGGAAAAGCCCTGAAAATTCTTCAATCTGAGGCCAACACTGTCCATACTGTATGTGTTGGAATCAAACCTCAGATGATCACACTTCCCTCTAAACTCTGGAGCCCACTGGTAAAGGCTCTTCAATGGGGCATTACAAATTCGGAGTTAATCTCCGCTGATATCTTTCTGCCAAAGTTTAAAACCAAAACCTTGCTTTGACCAAGAACAATTCCTTCATCAGAAAAGGAGAGGGAGTCTCTCTTTAATTAGCACAGTCATTGATGCGGGCTCTACAATGTGGTGTACAGCCATGACTGGATTGATGCATCCCAAACCAAAGGCAAGGCTCTGATGAAAGTCAAGGGCATCACACAGTAAAGCTTCAGAGAGGGCTTTATTGTCATTTAAATACTTTCCCTTTTCACACACGCTTAAATATTCATTTACCTTCATATAGTGTGTGAATTAACTGAGTAATTTCAGTTGATGATTATGGGTTGAATTCCAGGAAATGGTAAGAAATTTACAAACAACACCTTATAATTGAGGTTGCTGCAAGAATTTATAAACTCTTGTTTCTCATTTCTAGAGAAAATTTAACAAAGCCTGGCTGTATCAGGTTAAGCTGGTACTTGTTTTTGGAGCATTTAACTGCTATCCAAATATTAATGCATTTAAACATAGATTGCCTAATTTATTACATGTTTATTATGGCGCTAATTTTAATGAGCAAAGCAACTTTATGTGCAGATGGTTTAAAATTTGATCACAGTTAACATTCCTTTGGGCATTTATGGAAATGTATCTGCTAGATTTGAATGCTGATTAGCTAATGGCATTCAATAATTTTCTAATTAAGTTATTTAAATTTCATATAATTCTTAATGTCACATTTGTGTGGCATCAGCAGTGTGTTCGTTTTCTGTAAGAAAATAAACTGATGTTGGCACAGTCGCGCAGGAGTCAGCATTGGTGCCTCGCAGCGCTGGGCCCTGGTTCAGTACAAGACTTGGGGTGCTGTCTGTGTGGAGTTTGTATGTTCTCCCCATGTTTGTGTGAATTTCCTCCCACAGTCCAGAAACATACCGAGAGGTTAATTGGCTTGGACCCTGGTACGAGTGTGTGCGATTCTGTGTGTGTCTGTCTGCCAGGCGATGGATTGGTGTCCCATCCAGAGTGAATCCCACCTTGGACTTGCTGCTTGCTGGGATAGGCTCCAGCTCCCCTGTGACTCTGAATTGGATGAAGCAGTTAGAAAATGAAAGGATGGATAAACTGTTCATTGCATGATACAGGTCGGGCTGCCTCAGGAAGCAGATGGAGATCTTGCTGAGCCCCCTTGTGCTGCAGATCAGTACTTTTTCACTTCTATGAAGTCTTCTTGCACCCAAGCAAGTGCCAGAGAGATTGAAGGCTGGATCTTCCACATGGATCTCCAGAGGTCCTTTTCCATAGTCAAAGAGGTGTCCATCAGGTCCCCACCTCTCTACCTCCCCGGGCTGCCTGTGAGAGGCTCACCAGCAAGACTGGACAGTGACCATTTTGAGAAACAGCTGTTTCTGAAGCTGAACCCGAGGTTTTGAAATTAACAGTGCTGATAATGATGCTTGCAGTTGAGTGTGAAAATAATAAAGACGCAAGTAATCTGAGTCATCTGTGTTTATTGCGATTTGCTCTAGATCAGATAAGTAGGATGCATCTAGTAGTTTAGCACAGTTAAGTGAATCTAAAACCAGTTTTAAATCAGAATTTCTCATTTTTAACACTTGATCCTGGAGTTGTTCTAGGACTCTAAGAACATTGTGACTGTAACTGTAGGTGTGTGAAAAATAGTGCATCGGATAAAAGTAACTGGTTTGTAATTCAGGTTAATGGCAGATTTTCAGGGGTAGAATTTTAAGGATGGTTACTTTTTTTTTAACTTCTGATACTTCGGTGCTGTTAAGCGATTATACTTTTTTTCCAGTGGAAAAGGACGCGGACACAAACTTCCAGACTCCCTGGCTGGGAAAAAGTGATATTCACTGTAACACGGGCTTTCCCCACTAGCGAGAGTTACCATAGCAACTGCCTCTAACACCAGTATTCCTGCTCAGTCTCTCTTTGGAGACAAAGAACCCTGCCATTTTGGCATACATATTCCCTGTGTAATGAACACGCCTCATATTTAAGCAATAACACAGCGAATAACACAGAAACAGCTTTGGCTGCATCAACCACAGCTGTTAGAAGTATTTTTGTCAATAATTTTGAATCGTCCCCTTGTAGATGGTACTACAAGGAACAGTATAAAATATCACTTTAGGGCTGTATATGCGACAGAAGTTGTACTTTCAGGTATTTATACTGATGGCTTAAACAAATACAAGATTGAGGTCTAATGGAGTTAATTAAGATTTTTAAATACGGATATCAAATTCACTGGAAATATGAATAAAAAACAGCGATATAAAACTGGAGTGAAATACCAGTGAAAATTTGGCAAGAGGTGTGAAGTCAGTCCCAGTGCTTTTTTTAGCATGTGAATTGCTGAAGATTTTAAAACAGAGATGGTTAAAAGAGGCAGAGAATATTTGGATGTTTGGTTCATTGGAGAAACGGCAAGTATAACCTGCACTGAGCTGGAGGTAACATTGTGTGCACGGAGAGTGTAAACGCACAGGGGACTGCATCCTCTGTGCCTGCGATGCACTGCAGCCAAAAATCCACGTGATTTGGCATTCAGAGCAAAACTCGAGTCCCACCCTGCATCTCCACCCAACACATGTATACCCACCCAGAGACCATTAGTGGCATGAAGCCCAGCAAATCAATACTAGATTAAAAACTGTTGCTTTCATCACACACGATCATTAAGTGTCTGTGAGATCGCTTTTGAAGATTGGCTTTGTGAATTGGAGATGATCTCAATTCCTCGTTGAAAATCCTGTTTATTTTCTAATCTTTTGCACTGATGTGACTCAATAAAGTGTCTTTTACAAAGTGCAAATAGAAAAAGAAATGGAACACTGCTTTTCTGTTGATATATTTTAAATACACGTGTGTCCTCACACCTAAGCACACTGTACAAGTGTTTAAGTTTGTTTAGAATGAGCTAAGAATCATGGCAGAAAAATAAATGGCACTTCTTATAATTACGGACTGTAAAAGTATTGTAACGCAACGGGGGCTCCGGCGGGCGCCCTTGCCGCATCAGGTCGGCCCCACACCGTCCGGGGCTCGAACCCGGGACTTCCGCGTCTCTCTGCAGCGACCTAGCCCCGTGAGCTAAAGAGAGATCTCTTTCCAGCCCAGTAGCTGTAGTCCTGCTATCATAGGGAAGGGCGGTGACGTCACCTGCTCTGGTACGCCGGCTCTTACACAGTACCTGACGGCCGTAAGCGTTACACTCTCCCCCGCTTAAATCGCCGTCCCCGGCGAAGGGCTATCCCACCCCGCTTCTGACACCAATGTAACGCAACGGGGGCTCCGGCGGGCGCCCTTGCCGCATCAGGTCGGCCCCACACCGTCCGGGGCTCGAACCCGGGACTTCCGCGTCTCTCTGCAGCGACCTAGCCCCGTGAGCTAAAGAGATCTCTCTTTAGCTCACGGGGCTGGGTCGCTGCAGAGAGACGCGGAAGTCCCGGGTTCGAGCCCCGGACGGTGTGGGGCCGACCTGATGCGGCAAGGGCGCCCGCCTGAGCCCCCGTTGCGTTACATTTGGTGTTGTTGGAGGGGGGCCCGGGAGCGCTCGGGGGGGCCCTTCTGTGCCACGCACACCGCACACGTTCGGCAGTACCGCTCCACGTCCCGGTGGCAAAGACCCCAATAAAAATGGCCTCGGAGACGCTGCAGGGTTTTTTTACCGCCGAAGTGCCCCACGCCCGGCTGGCCGTGCACCGCTCGGAGCACCGCCCCGCGGAGCGACCGAGGCACCACCAGCTGCCACCGTACCTCGCCACTGGAGGGTACCCGCCACCCCCGGCGCAGCACCCCGTCCTTTACCTCCAAGGCCTCCCACAGGGCGCAGAGGGCCTTGACGGACTTTGGGTGCGGGGCGAGCTCCTCTCGCGTAGGCCGCACTCCTGCTGCCCTCCAGCGGAGCACCGGCCCCACGTCAGGATCAGCTGCCTGACGCTGCGCCAGGTCTGGCAGGCCCACCCCCAGCGGCCCCTCCCGGGCCGTGGCCGCGGTGCTCACCCCCGCCACGGGGCGGACAGCCCCCTCACGCTGCTCCCGCCGGGCGCAGTGGTGGCAGTCCGCGGCCTCGCAGGGGCGCCGCGAGAGAGCGTCGGCATTGAGATGGCGAGACCCCGCACGGTGCACGACAGTGAAGTCGTACTCCTGCAGGATCTCTATCCATCGCGCCATCTGCCCCTCCGGCTCCTTAAAGTGGAGCAGCCAGGTGAGGGACGCATGGTCGGTCCTCAGCCGGAACCGGGTCCCGAACAGGTACGGCCTGAAGTGGTGGACCGCCGCCATCACCGCTAGCAGCTCGCGACGGGTCACGCAGTAGTTCCGCTCAGGCCTAGTCAAAGCCCGACTATAGTAGGCCACTACGCGCTCCCCATCCGGCCCCTCCTGCGCCAACACCGCGCCCACCCCCGAGTCACTCGCGTCGGTATCGAGAACATACGGCAACCGCGGGTCGGGGTAGGCCAGCACGGGGGCCCCCACCAGAGCTTCACGCAACCGGCCGAAGGCAGTCTCACAGCCCGAGTCCCAGTCAAAACGGCGGCCCTTGTCGGTGAGGCGGTGCAGCGGGGCAGCGATGCTGGCAAAATCCCGGACGAACCTCCGGTAGTATGAGGCCAACCCCAGAAAGCTGCGCAGCTCCGCGACGGTGCGTGGAGTCGGCCAGCCCCTCACTGCGGCGACCTTACCTGGGTCCGTAGCCACCCCTCGCGGTCCAACAACATGTCCCAGGAAGGTCACCTCCCGCCGCAGGAGCTCGCACTTGCGGGGGTTGAGCCTCAGGCCAGCACGGCGGATGCAGGCCAGCACCGCCTGGAGGTTCGTCAAGGCCTGATCGAAACTCCGGGCATGGACCAGCAGATCGTCCAGATACAACACACACTGGTTCCGCGGGACCGATGCCAGCACCCTCTCCATCAGCCTCTCGAACGTCGCCGGGGCATTGCACAGGCCAAAAGGCATGACAGTAAACTGCCAGAGGCCCTGGCCGATGGAAAAGGCCGTCTTCGGGCGAGCATCGGGAGCAAGCGGTACCTGCCAGTAGCCGCAGCGGAGGTCCAGGGAGCTGAACCAGGTCGACCCGGTGATGTAGTCCAGGGCGTCATCTATCCTCGGCAGGGGGTAGGAATCTTTCCGGGTGACCTCGTTCAGCTTGCGATAGTTGACGCAGAACCTCCACGAGCCGTCTTTTTTTTTGACCAGTACGGCTGGCGCCGACCACGGGCTCGCGGAGGGCTCAATCACCCCCGCTGCGGCCATCTCCCGGATCTTTTCCTCGGCGGCGGTCCGCTTGGCATGAATCATGCGTCCCGGTGGGATGCGGATGGGCCGAGCGTCGCCGGTGTTGATCTCGTGTTGGACCAGGGCAGTGCGGGTGCAGTCCTCATCTCTCGCCGCAAAGAGGTCTTCGTTCTGGGCGAGTAGCTCCTGGAGCCGCTGCCGCTGGTCCTGATCGAGGCCTTCGCAGCTCCGCTGGAAGAGGTCCTCCACGGCGCGCCTCGCTTCCACGCAACGCTCGGCCCCCGCCGCCGCCGCCTTGTCTGGCCCCTCGGCTGACTCGGGAGCAGGATCCGGCACGCTCGCTCCCCGGCTCACAGGCCTGGTCTGCCCCGGCGACTGACGCCGCCGCCGCCGCCGCCTCTTGTTCCCCCGGCTCCGGCAAGCCCGCGTCTCTCGGCCTTCGCCGGGCCTGCCCTCCACCAGGTGCAGTCGCTCCCCCTGCCACACCAACTCCTGCCGGTCCAAGTCCAAACTGGCCCCCACTCGCTGCAGCAGGTCCAGCCCCAGAATGCAGTCCTCCTGGATGGGTGCGAGGTAGCAGGGGTGGCGCACCGTCGCTGCACCCAGACGGAAGGCAAGCACCTGTTTCCCCCGGACTGCAGCGAGCTGTCCCGTCACAGTCCTTAGCCGCAGGCTGGAGGCCTCCCATCCTGGGGGGTTGGTGCCCTCGGTGTCGGGGAGGACGCCCGGTCGGAGTAGGGTCACCGAAGAACCGGTGTCGAGTAGGGCCAGGCAGGGTTGGTCCTCGATTCGGCATTGGAGGTACAGGCCTCGGCTACAGCCGACTCGCCCCACGGTGGCATGAGGGGCACCGGTTTTTACAGCGCTCTCCGGAGCGGGGGTTGAGGTGTTCAAGGGCGGCCTTCCCCGCGCTGAGCCGCCCCGTTCCCGTTTCCCGACGCCGATCGGGGAGGACGAGGCTCGGGTGCCCGGCAGAACCGGGCTCGGTGTCCTCTTCTTCCCGCAGCGGTCGCAAATCAGCGTGCGGGGCTGTTCCGCGGGGGTCGCTGCCCGGGCTGGCTCCTCTTCCCCCTCGCTGGATCCCTCCGTCGCCGTCTCGCTCAGCCGGCAGGGCGCACTGCGTCTGCTGGCGCTTCCAGTCACCCCGAACACGGTCTCAGCCCGTGTAGCAAGGGCCAAGGCCTGCTCCAGCGATGTTGGCGCGGCCAGCTGCACGTGGCGCCGCAGCTCCTCTGGCGAGAGGGCCTTGAGAAAGGCCTGGAGAGCCATCTCCCGCTGCGCCTCCCGGGGGAAAGTTGGGTATCCTCGGCGGGCAAGGAACATGACATCCGCGGCGACCGGGCCCAGTCGCTCCCCTGGTCGGCGCCGCCGCAGGGCCAGCCTCTCCCGCATCAAGTCCGGCGCCTCCTCTACACCGAAGCGCAGCTGGAGGGCTGCCGCCAGCGCCGCGTAGTCGCCTCTGTCTTCCTCCGGGACGTCCAGGAGCACCTGGCAGGCCGCTCCTTCCAGCGCCACCGCCAGGTGGCCGGCCATCTCCGCCCGGCTCCAGCCATTCGTCCGGGCCGCGAGCTGGAACTGCGCCTCATAGGTTTCCCAAGGCGCTTCACCATCGTAGCGACCTGGTCGCACCCGCGCCGATGGGTGTGGGAATCGCTGATCGGCTCCGGCAGGGAGGGCATCTTCTCTCCGGGGCAGCCGCCCCAATTCTACTGGCGGGGCCACTACTGGGTAGCCCTGGTAAGGGCTGTGGCCACCTGTCGCACCCAGGAGTTGCTCAGGCTCCCTATGAGTGCTGCCGATGGGTTCTGCGTCTGTCAGCGTCAGCCGGCGCTTAACAGAGTCGGATAATGTCTGCCACGAGTTG
Organism: Atractosteus spatula; assembly: GCF_055471065.1. NCBI lineage: Eukaryota > Metazoa > Chordata > Actinopteri > Semionotiformes > Lepisosteidae > Atractosteus > Atractosteus spatula. The sequence continues at coordinate 23,413,055 of NC_142720.1, read as the reverse complement.
CTCATTCTGCCCACTTCTGACACCAATGTAACGCAACGGGGGCTCCGGCGGGCGCCCTTGCCGCATCAGGTCGGCCCCACACCGTCCGGGGCTCGAACCCGGGACTTCCGCGTCTCTCTGCAGCGACCTAGCCCCGTGAGCTAAAGAGAGATCTCTTTCCAGCCCAGTAGCTGTAGTCCTGCTATCATAGGGAAGGGCGGTGACGTCACCTGCTCTGGTACGCCGGCTCTTACACAGTACCTGACGGCCGTAAGCGTTACAGTATTATAACATTTATTTAATTTGAATGGTATTCAATCACATTTTAATAATTGAAGTCATTTAAAATTATATGTCAAACATGCTCATTCCCTGTTATATTTTAAGTTACGTTTCAAATTATTTTGATTTTGCTGTCCTGTCATCTCTCTAGAGTATTTGTTATGCTCTTACTCTCCTGTCACACAGAATCAGTTGCATCTCTTCGGAAGGTCAGTGCGTTAATGAAAATAAAACGTAACACCAAACGAATTTACGTGCTGTATTCTCTGTTCTTATTGCACGGTGCAAATTAGTTAATTTAGTAACTTCGTAAATGTGCGATACTTCATTGTAGAACGTGTGCTTATACTGTACATGCTTGTCCAGATAAAGGTTTATGCTAAATTACACAACTACTATTTTACAGCTTATACGAGGACCTTTACAATTACAGTCTTTAGGAGAAACGATGCTAAGATCAAACCTATGGAAAAAGCTTTGTGAGTGCGGGACAGGCGCCCACTTCAGCTCCCGATCCTTTAAGAAAAAAAAACTTTGGAAATGTCGTGAGAAGGTGGGGGCAAACGGAAAAAAATGAAGTCATTTCCTCTATGCCCTGTTTACCGCCGGAAACCTGGAGCGTTTATAGCAACCGAGCAGGGAGAGAGGACTGCCCAGGAGAGAAATGAGAGATGGTGTAGCGCTATGGACCGGTATTCAGCCCACGCCAGGCGATAGTGAACCAGAATAACAAGGTGCAGCCGACCCTGGGGACATTTCCAGGAGAGCAGCTCTGTTTGCACCTCATTGCCGTGGTGTCGTGATGCTCGTTGGTCGCGTAGTGTAATTGATGATTGATGAAGTTTTGACGCGGCTGCCGCCGTTTTCGGGGGATAGGAAAGAGTTTAAGGCCGCCGGAGGCATCATCCCCGAACAAAATCCTATGAATCGATGAGGAAACACTTTGATTCTCTTTAAGAATATTTTTAATGCGGTTATTCCGATAGGAGGCCGAGGAACGCGAGGCGCTTATTAAATTTTCTGCGCGGAGTTACAGCTTCAGCGGAAAATGTTACCGACTGAATGCAGGTAGGCAAGGCTGTTGGGCTCTTCACATGTACTGTCACTAAAATTGATAATCGGATCATGCATGACGCTCATGCATCGAAGCTGCAGATGCGTTTTCGTATTTTCTTCTCAATGTTTCAGGTGCTCATGTGTGATTCTGCTGCTGTAAATGGGGAGTTGCGACACCAAATGCAGCAATTTCGGTGACTAGTGACTGTTTTTACTCCTGTAATTCGTTCTGGGGTCCTGAGTCGAATGTAATCGTGAATGTCGTTACCTGATATTTTGTTACAGTCTGAGTCCAGAGGTGTGCTTGCGTTTCAGCTACAAATACTACAGAAGGTGTATTTGCTACCCGATCGTCGTCGTGAAATAGTTACTTGCGTGTCTACGCCCATTAACTGTGATTCAGTACATCGCCCCTTTCCACGCGTAATTGCCGCAGACAGGATTTTAAAAGGAGACTTCAAATGTAGCCCCATTTCAAGAAAGCAATTACTGTTAAGTCACTCTTCCCCAAAATCGTTCTCTAAAAGTACGAAATAATTAAAAGGTTTGATCTATCTGAATTCACCCTGTGTTCACCTGGTTTTCCTCCGGCTGCTCTGGTGTCCTCCCACAGCCCAAAGACGTACTGGGAGGTTATTGAGCCTCGGGGGAAATTGGTCCTGGTTTGAGTGTGTGTCCTGTGGTGCGCTGGTGTCCTGTCCAGGCTGTACCCCTTTTGCGCCTGTTGCCTGCTGGGATAGGCTCCGGCTCCCCCACAGCCCTCAGTGAGACGGTAGAGTACAGATGGATGTCACTCATAACGCCCTTTCTGATTTTCTGGTTTGTTGTTGGAATTCACGAGGTACATTTACAGGACCTATGATGTTGGTCATGAGCATGCTGCATTTCGGTGTCTCGAAAGTGTGTCTGTGCCATAAAAATCATCAATGTGTTTGGACAAGTGGCTTGGACATTTTCCAGCTTTTTGCATGCCACGTTGTTTTACCTGTTAAAGCCTGGAATGTGCGTTTTGTAGCCCCTATAAAACATGCAGGCATAACGAGTTGGAACATTTTCAGTAGTGCTTGATGAATTTCCCCTTGGTCTCATGAAAACTTGCAGAAATCCATCCTAAAATCACAGTATGAATTAAAAAAAAACAGGTTTCGGCATGATGTTAGAATACGTAGGCCTCAGAGTCATGCACATTTTGAAAGCTGAAATGGAATAATTTTATCTTTTTAATAAATGAGAAATAAGAATGTCATCACTGTGTTGCTGTACTGCTGCATCAGACCATATGGTGCGATTGACTTTATACTATAGCTGTAAATCAGGTGATGCATGCTGTTACTATTCTTAGAGGAGACTTGTTTGTACAGGAGGGAGGTAGCGTTGCCTGCTGTCTTCAGCTGTAGTAGCCCTAAGGGTTAGTTTCTTTTTAAGTCATAAATATGGAATTATTAAACGGAACGTTTCTCACCATTTTCAAACAATAAATAATCCTCTAGTTTCGAATTTTGACTACTTCTCCTTAGAAATGTATGTAATTTATTCATCCTGAATCCTCCTGAATTTCGAAGGATTGAAAATCAAGTGTCTCTCTTTTCTTGTCCAGAGCAGTATCCCCCCCTTCTTGTCAGCTTACGTAATAAAATATAATAAAATCAGTACAGCAGGTAGAGTCTCGGGCGATCTCTTCCTGGACTCGCTTTGTACCTCCTTTACAGGCATCATTGTGCAGCTGTCAAACAAATCAAGCACAGTCCATTTTTTCCCCTTCTTTAACGCACAGGAAAAGTGTTGTCAATATTTCCAGTCACGTCCACTGTTCGGTAATCTTGAGCTCATCTCTTTCCGTACTTGAATGCATCTCCACTGCAGTTCTCAGTACCAGAAAGAGAGGGGTACGCTTGTCATGCTCAGGCCTCAACTTGTGCAGTTCAGGGGAAGCAGCTGTTCCACTGAGACCTCCAGGAGTGAGACCACAGCTGTCCCAACTGCCATGAGCTCACTGTCAAGAGCCTTAGCTGTCTGGACAGCAGGATAGAAAACAGACACACGTCATGCATTTAAGCTTTGGCATTTCATTGTGGTTTTCTTGTGCAACCAAGTAATGGAAAGAGTATGCAGGCTAGAAGCTATTGAAGATGAAGATGCTTTGATTGCTGTATTAAAGTTCAGTTAGTATAGAAATGAATTTACATTGTGCTGTAATTGCTTTTTGGGCGCTAATGAGTTTCAGATTAATGAACAGTTAATGGATGGAACTATGTCAAGACAATATCCTGGTGGCCCCTTCCACATAAACATGAGTAATATCCCCTATATCATCTGTGTTATTAGAGCACTGTGTATGAGCAGCAGTTGCTGGGAAACTGTCCCCACATGTCTGCATTTTTTAAATTGAATTGAATTCTTGAAAATTCGTCTGTCCCTTCTCTATTAAAGGAGTGAAATTAAAACACAGTTTAAAAGATTCCTATATTGGTCTCTTGGTCATATGTAATGATGGGCTTTCTTTACTGATTATCAGTAAATCCCAGATTTTCCCCTGTGAGTTTTCCTTGCACCTTAAATTGATTATTTTAGCAAATTAATGATCAAATTTCAAAATGAAAAGCCTGAGACGTTCAGATGTGCGTTTAAATTATTGCAATACTGCATAGTGTCATGAGTGTTTCTTTAATTTTAAAGCACTGGGGATTAATAGATCAGCTCTCTTTGTACTTCAGAGCTCATGTTGTATTTATGCCCCTGAAACAAGATGGAGAATAATTAATTTGTGATTAACTCGCATAAAATGATTGTTAAATCCCAGGAGGACTGAAACAAGTGTTTATGCAATATTGCAGTAACCGTACCTGGGACTAATATATTGTAATACATTCACACCTTTCCTCCAGTTCTCCCAGAGTGTTGATACTCCTCGTCTGCTCCCCGCCATCTCTCAGCTACCCTCTCTTTTGTTCTCGGCTTTATTAACTGCCAGTTTCCCTCTCTCCCTCACAACTCTTTACTGTAGTTTTTTAAGGTTAAGTAGATTGAGGGGTAACTACTATACCTAAGTCTGAATATCTTCTGAGGTGAAAGAAGGAGATGATACATTTTAGAAATACTGATTATTGACCTTTTGTTATAATTTTGACTCATATCAACTTATGTATAGGTGTGAATCCAGGTGCCTGTCAATAAAACTTTTTAGCAGTTACCTTTCTGAAGACTTTTTTTGTGTATTATTGCCTTTTAAACAAGTGTTTAAATTCCAAAGGGAGTCACTGTGAATGAAATGTTTTCTCTTTTTTGCTATATGTTTTGGTCTGCAAATAAAAGCTTTTTATAAAGAAGAATTCTTTTTCAGAGTGTGGAAAACAGCTTCCCTTTTAGCCCATCATTCCTGCATGATGAATTCTCCATCATATTTATATCGTATATACAGGAATTCTTGTCTTTTTTTTTTAAGAGCCTGTGATTATATTTCCAATGTGTTCAAGGTAGTGCTCGAGTGATTCCAAGACCCAGCCCTGAGTAGTGGAAGCTGCCTCGACCCCTGACCCCTGACCCCTGACCGGAGCACTTTCAGCTGCAGCCATGCTGGAGGAGGACATGGAGGTGGCCATCAAGGTGGTGGTGGTGGGGAATGGAGCTGTGGGCAAGTCCAGCATGATCCAGCGCTACTGCAAGGGAATCTTCACCAAGGATTATAAAAAGACCATCGGAGTGGACTTTCTCGAGCGGCAGATTCGGTATGTCCGATCGATCGCCTCTAGAAACCAACATACAGAAAGGGTCAAGAGTTGTGTTTGAGTGGGAGCTGCCTCAGTGTGCATTGGCTGCACAGGATCAGAAAAGGTTACTTTCACCCTGAAACACAGAAAGGAGAAACCTGAAGAACTCTCCAGCCAAAGTCTTACATTCACATAGGAGTCTGTATGCGTAGGCTGCAGAGGAACAGGAGAGGATTCATTCCATGCTGAGAAGTGAGGAAAGAAACAGAACTTCTCAGCTCTGGAGCCTTCGTCAGGCATGAGAGAGGGGAAGCAGCAGGTAAATAAGGCACAGGAGAGCAAAGGACAGAGCAGTAAGAAGGGGCAGGGAGCCGCGAGGAAATGGAGAAAAAGCAGGTGAGAGTGAGAGTCCAACCTCAGGGAGAGCAGGAGGAGAGGTCTGGAAATCCAGGATTTAGTAGGAGATGAGGCTGCCTTTAAGAGAAGGGGGAAGGTGTCATAATTTTGGTTTCAAATATCTCTGCAGTCTTACATTGTGCTTTATAAAAAATCCTTCGTAGCAATTAATTATTTTAATTGTTTGAGCATTTCGGAGGTAGTTGATAAAAAACATCTTTCTTTACCAAATTGTTATGCTGTTGCATGAAAGTAACTTATTAAAAATGAAATGTGCTTCTCTGTTCTGGGTTTGCTAAAATATTTATGCTCCAGCCTGTAGAAGTTTGACATACAGTAGGTGCATAACTCATCCTGGAACTGGCCAGAGTTCTTTCATGTCTTCTGACCTTTGTGAGTTCAGGCTGAATGGCAGTAAATGTCACATCGAACATCCGCTCACTAGTGCACACGTGTGCCACTTTCACAGTGCCCCCATAAGTATTAGAACAGAAAAGTCAAAACATATTTTTGTGATCATAAGACAAGTGCAAAATAATCAACACTTTATTTTTTGTGAATAATACGTGATTATATGAAAACACTTTATATTCAACCCACATATTTCAAGTGATCATAAGTTGTAGGACAGTCACTTCATTTGTGTGTATATTTGAGTGTAAACTTGGTTGCTTTTCCTTTCAAAACAATAAGTGCCTGAGGTCTGTGAGTCTTTGAGCTCACATAACTCAATGACTGAAGTGCTTTGCTGCTTCCATTTTGAGTGTTTCCCACTTCTGTTTCTCTTGATGAACTTACCTTTCTTGGTGTATTATTATGGGAATTTAGCTATTCAAGTTGATCTCCAGATATTTACCTTAAGGGTATCTACAAATAGAAACAGGGCAAATATTAGATAGTCATTAATTCTAGCTACTAAAATCTTTAGTAATGGAAGCAAAGTTGATGTAACTCCATCTTATTGCCTTTATTTAAAATATTCTCTTGCCAAACAGGTGTTAGTGGAAATGTGATGGTTCAGCAGCCAAAAACCGTTACAGATTTCAGGATAGAGACCAAATAATTAAGAAATAAATGAGTAATGTCGATTAAAAGGTTTGGGTGTTTCTTTACAACAAAGTCTGCAAACCAGAGTTTAGCCAAGAAATACTGTGCTGTGTCCAATTGGATTAGGAAAGTGAATAACAGGAGGAAACATAGCTCCCATCAGGAAGTTGTAGAGACAGTATGGCTCTCTTTCTAGAAAACCCAACTCTCATATGGAGGAAGACTGAAAAGTCAATCGGACAGTTTTGGGAATTTGAAATCCCTTACATGTATTGTATAAAATAAAAGTCACATTCCAGCTAAATTCTAAATGATTTGGTCTTTCCGTTCTCACACTGTATTTCCTCCTCTTGGTTTTTCAAAATCGAAGCCTCTTTGTGGTCACTCCTAATGGTCACCGCAACCTACAGCATAGATACTATAGGAGTGTCTTGCACATATCGCACACAGGAACAAGTAAAGGTTTATTCCTTGCAGCCTACACATGCTGATGCAGCTACCTACTTGAACGCATCACACACAGCCTGCAATGTGAGGGCATATGTTACACTTCATGTCTTTTAACACCGCTGTCCTATGGAATGGATCAAATGGAGCTACTTTATCGTTTTATATGAATTTACAATCACGTTACTTCTGCTATACCTACACCTGCCCAGTTTGGAGTAGCCAGCTGTGTGTTGTCCACGTCTCGGCCCGCAGCTACAAGGGGAGAATGAGGAAGTGTAGGCAGAATCTCTGACCTGTCCTCCTCTGAGCCGCTTATCATTGGAGCTGAGGAAGTACGGGCACCACAGCCCATTCCCAAGGTTCAGCAGCAGCTGGAGGAGAGGCACCCCTCATCCCCTCATCGCAGTGTCTCAGTCTGTCTGGTCCAGTCCTGTCACAGTTGGGCTCGAACCCATGATCATAGTTCGCAGCTTGTGCTTGAGCGAGGGCTTCTCCTGGTTCATGCACTCAGGTGGCCCCCTGAGCTACATACCTTACCAGATACAGTCTGGGAGACATCAGATCTGTTCTACTAGACTTTTATATCCTGCATAACTATTTCTCAAAACATTTTATATATAAAATATCAGCATTTCCAAAGACTGTGCTAAAGTGTTAATTAATATAAACTTAATATGAAGTTACTTTTTGGTCTGAATTTCGTATCAATCAAGAGTTTCCAGTCTGTGACTTTAGGGATACCTGTCCATCACAGAGCAGTTTGATTTTTTTTCTGCTGAAGCCTAAAGAGGAGTTTTGCTTTGTTGTGTGCATTTATGTACCATGTTTTGTGGTATTTATGTATCCACTTAGGATATTTAGCAAGCCATCGATATGTATATTTGGAACAGGACCTCATTAGGCCAGCATGAAGCCTGAAGCTTTTTAATTAGGATAAGCTTTATCATGTGTAGCGGATTGCATTTTGTCAATAAATTTGGAACAATTGGCTCAGGCTGGTTAGAATGTTGTAGCAATTACCCTGGGTGTCTGATCTCTTTCTCTGCACAGAGTTAACGATGAGGACGTCAGGCTGATGCTGTGGGACACTGCAGGCCAGGAGGAGTTTGATGCAATCACAAAGGCTTATTACAGAGGTGGGGACTGCAAAACATTACACAACCTTGGCACTTGTATATTTACGCCGAGCTGAAAGTGATGCATATAACATCCACATAATTGAGGCTTTGCTTAGTTCTGGAATCACATTCATCTCCTGGGGGGTATGTATCGCACACCTCTGCTAAGGCAGCTAGGGTTTGGCTTTAGTTCCTGCTTCCCAGGTTCGCTGTGACTGCGTGACCATTTCCCTTGCATAGTTTCAGCAGGGACTGTTGTTTGTAATCTGGATGCTGTGATACAGTACGTGTAGCCAGTACACCTTCAAGCTAGCTGCTTCTAGAATATGGTCTAGAAGACCACAGGCTGCCTTCCAGACCAGCACACACTTGAGTTCATACACACTCGCCAGTCCCCCGGCACTCCTCTTTCTTCCTGTTGTGGTGTCTGGTGATCGTATTTTCCTTCTGTACAGCAGATCATCTTCATCCGCACCCCGTCAAGAGGCCCCGAGCTGAGTCCTGCTCACTCTAGTCTTGTCGTCTGTGAATACTCGTATATTCAGTAGTACAGTATGGAGGTCCCTGCTGTCTCAGGCCTCCAGTACAGCAATGCTTGATTCCTCTGGAACTCTTCACCAGACAGTTGTCAGTATTTCTCTAGATATTGTAGACAATATCCACATTACAAATCTCCCTGGGGGACACATGAGATTTAGACATCAATTAGTGGCAGGTGGTCTGAGCAGAATTACCAGAAAAGCTGCAGTGCAAGACCAGAAAAACCACAGTAAGCATATTTGAGGAACAGAAGTTTAATGTTTTCTTGCAATACAAAGTTATAAACAAAAATTATTCTAGGGAAACCCTTGTAACTAAATTGTAGAATAAAGATGGGTTGTGGCAACATGCATTATGCATTCATACTGAAATTATTTTACTTCATGAATTGCACCTGGTCTCCCAGAACTATTAGCGAACAAGTACAAGACTTTGCATGTTTTGTACTATAGCACATTCATTCTCATACAGGCGTACGATTGCAGTGTTTCTTCACCAGCAGTACAGTCCTCATGCAAGTAGATTGTTTTGCATTGACGCAATGACACGTCTTCCACAGTGAGGTGAAAGTGTCTCTCATTTTCAGGGGCGCAGGCCTGTGTGCTGGTCTTTTCTACCACCGACAGAGAGTCCTTTGAAGCCATTTCCAGTTGGAGAGAGAAGGTGGAGGCCGAAGTGGGAGACATCCCCACCGTCCTCGTCCAGAATAAGATCGATCTCCTGGATGACTCTGTAATCAAAAAGTGAGGCTTCTCAGTTTCTAGGGTGTGGCATTATGTCAACTGGAAGTTGTTTTCTGTTGTTTTCTCCAGCATGTTGTTCATTATTCTGCAGTTGAGTTTTTTTTTTTATATTCCTGTACAATCATGACATATTTTTGTTATATCCACTTCAGAATAGCCTATTGTGAAAGGAGAACAGAACCAAGATTATAAATGAGAGGGGGGCCTCTCTCCCACCATCTTGCCTTTGATTGAATTAACCTTTTGTTAATTAGTAGTTTACTGATCTCAGAATTTCACCCGGCCATTTCTTGCAGCTTGCTTTGTATTCCCGCAAGCCCCTGGGCCCTCTGGTTTGTCATTTTGCAGAAATCCCCTGGAGCCGACTTTGCCCATCCATCCATTTTCTATCGGTTTTATCGGGTACAGGGCTGCAGGCAGCAACGGGCGCGAGGAAGGGGACATCCTCAATCGGAATACTTGCATCAGCTCCCCTCTGTTTGCTCTTAAGACTAAAAGGTTTAGTTCCTTTTGCCTGTCCCTTAATTGCAGTGTACTGATTGCTTTTCTCTGGACTTTGTGAAGTGCCAGCCTCCCTCGAGACATGGCCTGGACACACAAGCCCCATAGCAGGTGTTGAGCACCGGTCAGAGGAGAGGCTTGCTGCCCCATCGCTTCTCTGAGCACTCTTCACCACTGCGACTGTGCACTCTGCGGTTTGTACAGGACAGTTTTGAACAAATGAAGAAAGTGAATTCACATTTTTGTTTATAAACAAAAACTTGACATTGCAGTAAAAGCCATTTTCCTGTTTTGGGGTTTTAAAAATATTTTTATCCATGAGTTTTGATGTTTTTTTTCCTTTTTGTTTCTCGTTAAAAAATGTGTTCTCTGATGGGCAGTGAGGAGGCTGAGGGACTAGCAAAGAAGCTGAAGCTGAGATTCTATCGTACTTCAGTGAAAGAAGATCTCAATGTCAATGAAGGTAAGTGGAGTCCAGGATGCAGTCTCTGAGAACTGTTGTGCTTCAAGCACAAGGTCCGTGCTTTTCCAGCGTTTTTGCACCTCAGTTTAATGCATTTTGAGAAACTCAAAGTGCAATACTTAACACAATACACGACAGAAGTGAAAAGAAGGCAACAAAAGTACAGCGGAACAAATACATTACTGCGCATCAACATCAGAATTGAGGAGAGAGAAATTATAACAGGAATTTAATTCTGTGTCTGAAAGTAGTATCAGCTTGCCAACAGGTGAAAGACAACTTGCCTTTGACTGGCTGTCTGCTCAATTAGTTCTCAGGATTAAAAAAACACTTGAAAAAAGATCATTTAAAATCCTGATTTGATTTTTACTAGCCTTTTAAAGAGCACACAACTGCATTTATAGTTTTTTCCTCTTCTCCTTTCTGTAGTGTGGTTAGTTATTCTCTAATGAGGAAAAGAGGTTTTTTTTTTGTGTGCTGTCCAGCTTGAGTTTTCTCTTTCATTGATCAGTATGATGTCTTTCCTCAGTATTCAAGTATCTTGCGGACAAATACCTTCAGAGGATTAAGCAACAGACGGCAGAGGAGCCAGAAGTGGTGCACACAGCCAGCAATAAAATCGGTCAGTATGCAGGGTTACTAGTATTGTGTTTTTTATGTCATACAGCAGCAAGAAGATAAATTTAGTCTTACAGATCCCACAGTTAGGATCACACAAATACTAGGATATTAGGGACATTTTGCTCAGTAAATAAACTTACATTTTACTGATAAACTTGGTGGCATGTTGAGGGGGTCTGTGTTAGTGTGAATGCATTATTGTTTATTCCTGGTTTAAGTCATGAAACCGTCTGAAATGTAAGGAGCCTGAAGTCATTTACAATGGAGCAGCTTCAAGATGTACCTTGGGCTGCTGGCGGACCGGTTCCGGTGCGTCTAGAAGGAGAGGCAGAGCAGGGTGGGAGACGCACGCTGTGACTCCTGGCCTGGGAGTCCTCTGAGGGGAACGGGATGTGCTTGTTTTTAGTATTTCCTTGGGTCCTGAGAGCCAGCTGACCCTTCCTCTCGTACCAGGGGTTTTCAACACGGCCGGCGGGAGCCACTCTGGCCACAACTCCAGCACTCTCAACGGCCGGGAAGTCATAAGCCTCCGACCCAACAAGCAGAGGACCAAGAAGATCAAGAGCCCCTTCAGCGGCTGCCGCCTGCTCTAGGCCCGTGCCAGGCCCGTGCCAGGCCCGGACAGGGTCTCCCTCCTGCGCTCGGGGGCAGTCTTCGCCGACTGTGGACTGAGTGACTTTGTTGTGGATCGTTCTGCTGCAAGACTGCCCTCATCTCAATTTCAAATGCCTTTCTCTGCCCCCTGAGGCTGTGCCTTGTAGGTCAGCCAAAATCGTCTGTAATTTACTGCACCACGTTGGAATGTGTATTTTTATAGATTTGCGATGTTAAGCATTCCATAATTGATTATGATGAAATTATTGATTTCAAACAGTATAGGATATCTAGACAACACAACACACAGTGAAGGCTTGACTGACATGACTCTTTCTGATGGTTAAATACTCACAGGCCTACATCTTTGTACACATATGTGGTTTCAGCAAATGTCTACTTGTGCATATTACTGTCCATCTGTGCAATATGTTTGTACTGATTGAGATATACAGACTGTTTGATACTAATGTTTTTTTTTTCCTTGAACCTTATTGAACATTCTTTGTTATATCATGGATGTACCAATGTGGAACCATGATGTTCCAAAACTCTTCTTGAGGATATTTTTATAGAAATTGACAGTGCTTCTTGAATGTAGGCTGAAGCCAGAAAGCTAACTTTAGAAACAAAATAGTGCCAAATCATTTTGATATGTATTTGCCTTCCTTTAGTTTTGACTGATGACACGCTCTCCGCTGTAGCTATTTGGGCAGTGCTGCGAAGAGAAGGTTTCTGTGCTTGTTTCCATTGTACTCAAATATTATCATTTATCCTATTCTGCATTTCTAAACAAGTTTGTTTTTGAGAACATTTAATGTTTGCCTTATGAATTTTAGTTTGTTTTTTACAAGTTGTCAGAACACATCTTGAGCTAATAAAAAGAAGCAGCCTTTTCTTTGAATTCATTAATAAATGGCTACAGGAAAATAACAAATGTAGCATATCCTTCAGACTTCACTTGGACTATACTGTTATCTTTTTAATTCTGTAAGATTTTTAGACTGTCCATTTAAGTTTAATTTCTGTTCAATATTAAGTTAGCAGGATATTGTAAATCCCAAAGTTAGACCTGTTGTACTCCTGCCAGCAGTGAGACTTTTCAAAGGCTTCACACATACCCTTGATTTCTTCAAGGTATTGGAATTAAAATTCAATGTTTACATATTGGATTTTGTAATGTTCAGTCATTGGTCTCAGCAGTGCTAGCAGTTTTTGTTTGTATTGGTAAAGGTACATTTGGATTTTTTGAGGTGCAGTTACCAAAAAAGGGTACTGAAAGCTGAACTAACGGAGCAATGTCTCGATGTAATCCATGCTCTGCATATTGTGACTCTACATCATTAAAAAATTCTGAGTTTCAAATTAAGGCTAAGTACTATATTGTCTCTTTTTTTCCTTCGATCCCCTTTTTTTTACTTCACATGCTCTTTCTTACCAGGCCAGTAATGCAAAAGAGAGGGAGGTGTATGGTTTTCTTGAAGGTATATACCGTTAAAAGCCTAAAACTGCCTTCTGCCTCTACCACAGTTTTTTTTTAACGTGACAGGTAATGTAGTACTTGCTGCTTTAGGCCACTTGAAATTTGCTGTGGAATCAGAGCTCATTGAAAGTCTATATACCATAGAGGTTGACATACAAATGAGATCATATGCATGCACAAAACATAACATCTACTTGGATGAGAATGCCACCTGCATCTGAGTGTGTAGTTGCTGGTGAAAAGGCCAGAAAGGCTGACTGGTTTGCAGCAGATTAAGGCTATTGTTGCAGCAGCCAGGAAAGCTTGTTTTGCGATGCTGGTTGCAGTGGGCCAGGAATGGAGTCCTGAGACCTGTTGCAGCTAATTGCAGCTTTCCTGTGCTGAAGCTGTGAAGTGTCTCTGGGCTTTACTAAAAGGAGAGGCACAAATCTGGCGGTCACTCCAGGAATGTCTCGGTCATTAGGAACCAGTTTATCAAGACAGGGTTCACACAAAGATCCGAGGACAGCAGAAGGATTTTCTGGGCAGCCATCCCTGACTTATCTGTGTCACACTGAGAATAAGGCAAGTCTTTATTTAGACAGCTGAAAAGAGCCTGGAGAATCACTAAAACGGTCTGCTGAAGACTCCCTAGCCCACTGCTTTATGAGGACTGTTTTGTCGAAGGCATCTGTCTTCAGGCAAAATTTGTACTTGGAAGAAGATTTAAAGAAAATAAAACGGCTTCGTATGACTATTCATGCCGCATGAAAGCACGATCTTGATCTCATCCGGATATGCTTTCCTTCTTCAGTGGGTGTGCTGCACCAGTGCAATTCTTTCCTCTGCTTTGGGTTTCTATTTGAACCACATCTTCTAAAATGTGTGCGAGGTGCTGCTGTACTGCCTGCTGCTCGGTGATGGCTTCAATTTCACTGTTTTACTTTCAGAAAATTAAGTTATTATTCCAGCTATTTTGACTTTTCCACAAAGCAAGAATTTGTTGTGCCAACTTTTCACAACAAAGTTGGTATTATTTTATCAGAGTAAAGAAGCACACCACAACACTCTCTGTTGCACTGAACTCAGTTGACCTTTTGAATCTAACCTTAAAGATTTTTAATTTAAGTCCATTCCTGCACCTTAGTGGAAAGATTAAGTGTGCCAAATTCTTCCACTGTGGAAAAATGCCCAATTTTAAAAAGCTTCTGAGAAAATAATCCCTACAAAGACAAATGTTAAACTTTTGATTCCAAACCATTTGGACTTGGTAAATAGGGAAACTGTCAGGAACAGTAAAACATTCTCATTGTTTAATTGCACTCAAATTCCAGATGTTTTCTTAGGCTAAAAGACAAATATATACTTTGCTAGACTGGAGAACAACGTGCGCCATGTCCAGCAGTTTGCAATGAGGAGCGACACCTCACTTCACACTTGCTTTTGGATTGCAAAGAAGCAAACTGTAGCAACCAGATCTCACTGTATTCCACACACTGTATTTTCCACAACAGAAGGGTGTTACAGAAAAAGATTAACATGTATAAAGCTGCACTGTTCACAATCTGAATGATACCTAATGAAGTAAGAATGGTATAACTACGAAGGACTTCAGGGCATCTCATTCAGTAACTGCAGCACTGTAAAAAAAAATCCACATTTCCACAGTGTTGTCTGAAGACATTTGAAATTTAGCTTTCCTGTTTACAATATTTTTACTGCTTTCTGAACCTCTTTTCAAACCTGACTTAATCCTGAATTTAAAAAAAACGGGATTTCTTGTGACTCCTTTCAGACGAACCTAATGGCCTTCTCGTTTTCCATCTTTTTTATGCTCAGTGGAATGTATATGATGCTGTCATAGTAAGAAATCTTAATTCTTCAGGAGAGTGTTATGTTAAGCTCTTATAGATTAGTGAGTGTATAATAGTTGTGATGTTAGCTCTACAGTAACAATTCCACAGGCAGGTTTAGTTGCCATTTGAGGTTTTTGGAAGGTCCACTTTCTGTTGATCCATAATCCTTATGGTTTTTCCTGTGTTGTCCACGTTCCTGATCAGAGTCTCCAGTCTTCTCTTGATTTTCTTCTGGTCCTCCAAGGCACAGCTGATGACTATGGTCTGGAACTTTTGATCCACAGGACCCGGGGGTGCCTCAGTGATACAGGCTGCATGCAGAGACATCAGGCGCTTTCTGGCACCGTCCAGGTCATCCAGAACTTTGGAGGCGATCTCATCGATCTCAGACGTCGCCTTCCTCAGAGCTTCCTGCTGCTGGGGGTTACGGATGGTTTCCACGGAAACCTCGACAGTCAGGGTTCGACCAAGCAGGCGGTCCGCGGTCAACGTCAGCTCCTCCCGTTCCCCTGAAAATGGGACAAACGGGTCTCTAGAATGAAGACACGGTGTGTGCAGCACACACAAGATCCGAGGTGCACAATGGACAGTTTCACTGATTGACTGATTCTAGGCTGAATTCACTAAAACTGTGCCCTCCTGATTTATTCATTCCTCTGTTGAAAACTGAACAAAAAACATCATAAGAAATAATTGTTGATTGTGTCTTGTTTCAAATATCACTAAAAATGACTTTTCTTTACTTTTTTCAGCAGGAAACTGTCTATTCAGAGTGTGATGTTCTTTGTTCCTATTTAAACAGGGGAATGATTAAATCTGGAGGCTACAAAGACAGTTCCTTTATCTCGCACCCTGTTGCACTGCTGTCAGCTCAAATGAACATTTTTGATCATCGGATTTTACCAGACTGCAATGGATGGGTTTAACTAGGGTCTAAGAGGGCCCCACAGTCAAAGAGAATATATATATGTACAGTACATGAAAAATTGATGCTCTTAAAAAAGTGGATCTGCTCTGATAACACAGGGGATCTGTTGACATGTAGATCTGCCTGCAATATTTTAACAAATAGTAGCTTTCTTTGAAAACTAATCACAGACTTCAGTTTGATGTTAATCTAAATTGGGCCATCTGAGAGACTGCTTGAGCAGGATGTCTTGTAGCCAAACGAGGTTAAAGAAACCCTGCTCCAGACTATGTATGCTGCACATGGAAAGGATGCCGGAAGTAAGATCCACGGTTTTCACAGACCTTGTCAGTCTTCACCTGTGTGACAGCTGTCCATGACCTACAGTGTGACACTCCTCTCACTCACCATCACTGATGGTTCGCATCTCCTGGCTGTTCTTCACAGACTGAATCATTTCCAGCAAACTTTCCTTCTCCTGCTCCATCGCAGTGGCTGCCTCTCGTAAAGCTTCCACTCTGACAGAAGACAACAATGTTTGAAGTCTGTTTTACTTCATGAAAGAATCGACTGGCCTTAGTAATACATTTTACATTTAATGCTGAAAAACTACACCAATGGGTTTGCATTTTTTCCATTTGAGATCAGCCTCTTTAAACAATGCTATTATATTCAAGAACAAACTTAGGTTGTGAATATTGGATATGCCTGGGGAAACCAGATGGTTATATTCTTGTTGCACTTAAGAATTTTTTTCAAATTTAAGTAAAGTAGGATCATTATGTACAAATATATCACCTGCCAAGTGGTGTAAAAATATTTATATGTAGTGTGCAGCTAGATCCAGGACAATTATCTCTGCCTCAAAATGTTCTGGACAAAAATCAGAAAACACGTGAACTTCATTTCCAAAGAAATACATCCTGCGTTTCTGTAATCTCCTCGTAAAATGACACCCATGTGAGGAATGTGAACCTACTGTACGGTACGTGTTGAACTGCAGCTGTCTGGGAGAAACGGACAGGTCTATGATTTAAACAGCCAATGAAGTTAAATGTTCCTAGCAGTAGAATCACAAGGCAGTGTTGACGAACAGCAGGTTTTCGTATGAAAGTGTGATGTGGATTGCGCTGAAGCCCAGCAGCCCTGAGAAACCCCCAAAGGGGCTATTTTTAATTTCCCAAGACCGCACGTGGGAGTCATTAAGCAAAGTCGACCCCCCCTTGTCCACCTGTTGTTCATACAATACAAAAATTGAAATATTTGCAAACGAGCTTCAAAAACAACAAAGTATGCCGTTGTTTTCAGATAAAATGTATCTCTGGAGGCGAGACTAAGCGACAGGACAAGAATGCGGTCTTGGAAACAAGGTGCCAGAGCCCACGAACACAAGAAAGCGACTCTAAAAAAAACTAAAATACAATCCAGTCAAGACGAGCGAACCTCGGCCGCCGTTCTTTTCATTTTAAACTTTTAAAAATGTTTAAAGTTTTAAAGTTTTCTAAAACCTCCCCCACCCCCAAACATTACCTGAGCTCTAGCTGATCCAGGCTCTCAAGCAGTTGTCCCGATCGATCCGCCATGGACAAGGATCTGCTGAACTTGCTGTTCCTCTCACTTTCATTCATTTTGGCGAGGATCTTAGCTTGAGCCATGGTGCCTGGAAATGCCGATTCCCCAGGAGAGTCGCAGCTCCTTAACCCACAGCTCTCCGATCTTGCCTCTAGGGGCAACTTCTAGCGGTTTCGCTCGCAGCTCGCCGCTCGCAGGCAGCGCCCGTATGTCAACATTTCCAAACATGGGCCGGACCTTCCCTGCCGCCCTCTCCCGGGGAGCAGGCCGGGCGCTCGGCGCAGGGGCGGGGGCGGGGGGTTCCAGCACAATCCACAGGTCCGCACTGACCCCGAAATCTCAGCCGGTCTCAACCCTGCACAGTCCTGCACGGTTTCCACGGGGTACCACAGACTGCGCCCTCGTTAGCCTCGGTACATTGTAGCCAAGTTGCCCGTGTGACTTGTCGCGGATCATGTCAATCAAGCGCAGACGAACGACCATGACTCTCTATGAATAGAATTATCCTATTTTGACCATTTTATAGAACGGCCGCCTTTGAAAAACAGGCATATATATTAAAGCGGAACGACACTGACATTAACCACCTGCGGTATCGGCGCTCACAGGCTAGCCCAGTATGATACTATTGCGCCCCCGCCAGACAACAGGCTAAATAGACAGGAGAAACGCGAATGTCACGTTGTATTTGTCATGACAATTACATGGTGATTTTGTTAACATAACCAATCTCCTCATGTTACACTTTAATGTAATACATTACTCATGTAATGGCTTTAATGTTCACATTTTCTGCGCTTTGTCGTACCTCATTCTGTGCCGTGAAATCACACTGCAGCACGCCAACATACAGTAGGTAGAAAAATTAGATTTCTGATATTTCTTCCAGCTTCACCTTCGTTTCTTTCAGATTTCATCGGGCACTGCACTCTACTAATCTATGTATGCATATAGAGATGACGGCAGAAGCAGAACATTTCTCTGAACCTAACAAGTGCACACAGGCTATTAATGAACCTGCAGTACTTTATCTCACAATGGAATTAGCATGCTTGCTTCCACACATTTCCAACCTGCATTATATAAAAAAACAGGACATACAGACCTAAATATATGAATTAAAGAGCAGCCTGTCCTTGTTCATGTTATAGCTCCAATACAACCTCAATGAAGAATGACAAGGATAACATTTTATTCCCCCAAGTCATCTTCTGAATACGATCTGTCATTATTCATTTTACAGATTTTACATTTTGCAGGCAGCTAAGGCATCCTCTGCCCACAGTGGAACAGCGGGCTGGCAGGGAGCTGTGAGCTTACAGTGCTGTCAGGCATGATCCCAGCTCTCATGTAGGCATTTTCAGACTCCAAGTGTGAGGAGAGCGGAGCATCTTCCCACTGTGCATTTCGAGGAAGTGTGCAGTCTTTACCACCACCACTGCACAGACATGAGGTGGGCTCTATGTGCTAATTTAGTTTTTAAAAATCAAATAGATTCCTGTTAACTAAGAAAAACTAAAAATAACGGGAAAACCATCTTCAGGAAATCAATCTTGTAAATTTACACATTTATATGCTTTATACCTGGAAAAAAGAAAATATTTGCTCAATAAAAAAACATGTTTAACCTTAATAATAGATTTGTATTTTTATTGAATAATTCTGACTTTAATTATTAACATTCCAACTTAAACGTCATCAAATAATAATAAACACACATTGCTTTGCCTTTTTTAAACAGGAACTAGTATTACCAGTTAAAACATTTTTCAGGTTCCTGGGGGAAAAAAAAAGATCGTTTAAAAGTCATCTTTGGATCAGAACTCCTGAAGGCTTCTAGTGATGGCTTCTTCGAGCTCTGCAGAGATAAGGGATAAAAATTAATTTAGCGATAGAGCGTAATACATTTGAAAATCGTAATGGACTCGGCAAACCTGTGAGCAACAACTTGAAACGGAGCAAGTAAACTGAATGTGCATTTTCTTTTTTTCAAATCAAAGTCAGATGTCAAGTGGCTAATATGGTCACTACTATACTGTACAACTTGGGAAAACAAAGCTTGCAATATCTAAGGAAACGGATTTTTCATTTTACATTCCTAAGTACTGAAGCTCATCTTGGCTGAGTACAAGAGTCTCCCTGGATGAGACTCCACCCTTTCTACAGCTGGGTGGGCTGCAGCAATCTGCTTGCTACAACAGTGTCTGCATTGAGAATGTAAATCCACTGTTCAGTCAGAATGGATCAGGAACCACCTTACTACCGTATTCTGCCACAAATACAGAAATGCTAGTGAGCTGACACGCACTGCAGCTTGGCTCCACCCTTTTCTGATAAAAGAGATTCTGATTTTCAAGCAAAAATGATGTCCAAATCCAGGTGTAATTTATGATTTTTTAAAATGGTAGAATGAATACAGAATAAAACAAACAAAATAATTAACATTTATATGTTGTGTTTTACTTATTTATTTTAGAACAAAATACAAAAACAATGCTTTAATAGAAAGAAATCCTTTGGTCTCAATGTTCTTGCTTTTGTGACCATTACACAGAGTACAGGGGAAAACAACCATTTTAACCTCAAAATTGAAGACAGGAAAATCCCTTAATTCAAATAAACTCATATCAACAAATCAAAAAAAACAAAAGCCTAAAATTTATTACTCACTGTAAACAAAAAATCATAACCGACATGATGATGACAATTATTTTTTAAAGTCAGCTGAGTGTCAGGTTTGTAATGGTCTCAGGCAGGGGTGTCTGGTCCTGGTCCTGGTGTCTCTTTCAGGTTAGTTAAAAAGTGTGTTAACCCCCCTAGTGATTCTAGTCTTGTATGTTTTACACTTAAAATGCAGTTAGATCTTCATGGTGCGACACCCCAGGGGTAGGGGGCACCACTTGAGCTAGGACCGGCGTGTCCCATGCTCCAGACACGCCTCTTTGAGCCTGCTGGGGAACCTCTTCCACACGCATACACGCACTGTCCTCCGAGAGCGCTGCTCACACTGGCCGACAGACTCCACCACAACCACGGCCTGACGTCGCCGAGCCCCTCGTTCACAGTGACCCTGGTGACACACGAGCTTGGAGCCTCCAGCTCGCCCGCTCTTCCTCCTTCCACAGCCACCAGGCTGGGTCTCGCACACAGAGCCTGCAGCGCTCAGAACTCCATCTCTTCCACCCCGAGTCTCTTCAGGGCACCGAGAGCCTGGTGTCCAGACAGCCCCTACTCTCTCCCTGCTACCCTGTATCACACCCAGCCCTCCGGCACTCACTACCTCGAACACACTCACACAGCGGACACCCTGACAGCTCTGCCCCCCTGCAAGAGCAGGCTGCTGTCCCTTTAACTCTCACAGGGCTCCCTAACTTTACGAAGCCTGCTGGATGGCAGAGATGATATAGACAAGAGCTAATTTTAGCCCTGCTCTGCATTCCAAGTATCTATACATTCAGTATAAGGATGGCTTTCAAGTCTGATCCAAATGCACAGCTGGGGAGCAAAGAAATAGGTTGAAAATCAAATTATATTGGGTAAACCCCCCAAATAAGAATCTCTCATCATAATCTGCCTCTTCGGTGAAAAGGTGACAATGGCAGATCATTCTCCTCAGCACACACACAGAACCCTGTTGTTTCAGTCAACCACATGCAGGAGGACATTGTTTCTGGTGTCTATTTCTCATTTCTGTACTAGAGGTTTGCTGTGGGAATACTCAATCAAAAACAGCACATCATCACTGGAACCCACTTTCAATACAAGCACTCATAATGCTAGTTTGTACTTATTTAAGTATATAATTAACAATAATAAAATGGGTAAACTGTGCAGCAAAAAAAAAATGCTGCCTGCATTTTTAGTCTGTATCAGGGTTGGCCAACTCTGTTCCAGAAAAGTCACAGCCCTGGAGCTTTTGATCAATTTAGGAAATTGACTTGCAAATATATCTCTGTTCTTAGAAGACTCTCACATTTTCATTCTGAAGTCTTAAAAACTATTAAACAACTCCTTGTTTTGTTGTTAAATCAATTCTTGTCTTTGTTAATAATTGATCTAAGAATGACCTAAAGAAATCTTCTTGTTGGGATCTGGAGCGGCTACCGCAGTCACGATGTCTAAGCAGAGCAGTTGTTCAGGCTAGTGGTGCAGATGTCCTCAGTCCTGTGATTTGCGCACGCTGTGACCCAGACAGCCCAAGCAGCAGGACACCATTTGTGAGGGCTGCTGGGATTGCTTGGGCTGTCAGTGAGAAAGCTGCTTCTGGGACCTGCTGGCACTGGTGAGCTTGCCGTGATGTCAATGAGAGACATCCTGCTCAACACCCCTCTAACTGTAGTGCTGGCTAAATGACCACATATAAAATAGCAAACAAATTCTATTACAATTTACAAAAACAACTAAAGCTATTTCTTTGTCCAGGAATGTCCAATCATTGGTCTATGACTAACAAACACTAATAGGTAAGGGTCAGACTAAAACATTAGTTATGATCACAGAAAATGTAGAAGAATCAAAGACTAAAATTATCATTTAGAAACCCCTATGTTTGTCTGCATATAGAACAATTTTGTACATTCCAGCTATTAGTGCAAGAACTTTTCAATTGGATTCCATAATTTTGCATTAGGAGCCTCTCTTCAGTACTGGTGAGAATCAAAGTGAAAAAACTAAACTTATTAGTGAAATAAACACCATAAACAAGCCCTCTAAATGATTCCCACTGGAGACCACAAGATGTGACAGAACAATGAGAAATGCTGAGAGTGCAGAGATAAAACATACCCATATGATACAGGGATCATTCACCATCAATGCAAAGCTAGCAAAGACAGAAATGCCAATTAACAAAACAAGGTCTCTAAAGGTTTTAATAAGGCTGGGGCAATGCCTAATCTATTACTATTGATACATTGTCTTCTAAAAATGTGATGCATTGATCAGCTTTTAAAAATAATTGTGCATCAAAAAATTGATTTTAATTTATTACTTAATTACATGTGACAGGTATTGAAAAGCACAGCAATACATTTATGCACGGTATACTCAATTTTATTACAAAATAAAAATGGAAGTCTAATTTGGTGATATTGCACCCAGTTCTGTATATTATTTATAAAGACTGTAGAGTATTCTGAAGATGGTGCCCATAATGGCACAACTCCACCAACTGTTGTGCTACACAGCTTTGAAATATAGCTAAACAATTGCAGCGGTGGATTACAGTGCAATCTTGCTAGTAGCAGCTAGCACCAATCACAGACGAAATAACCCCCGTTTATACCAGGAGCTGTGCAAGAGAGATTCATTCTTACATACAGCCACTGAGTCAGGCTGGAGGGCTGCAGGGAAGCTCTGGACTCAAACAAAACTCGCCTGGTTTTAAACCTTCACACGGGAAAGAAAAAAAAAAAACAATGCAGAGTCTGGCCAAATGTCAGTGATCAAATGACAGACTGTATCAATAGACTGATGCAAATGCATTGCCACAGCCTTCGGTTTTAATTGCACTTCAATTAAACAAGAAATAACCAGAGCAGCAGTAATGGAGATCATTGCGAATGAAAATGCTGACATGACCATTACATTTCACCTAATGGCAGTCAAGAAGTCCCCAACAGCTACTTGGCAGTCATTTATAAAAATGTCACTTAAAAGGCATCAGCTGAAGTTTCATATTAAAAATGTATTACACACCTTTATCATCTTCAGTCACGTGATTTGCCTCTTCTAAACTTAAAGCCAAGGCCTGCTTAATTTCTTCCTCAAATTCTACAGCAGAAAAATGAAAATGTTAATTTCAAAGGATGTCAGATTCAAACCGATGCATTTCAAGTTCAGGCAACAGCAATGCCAGTAAATACTACAAGAGGGCAACACTTCTGTCAGACGGACCATGCGAAAACTGTAGATGCCTGGGTGGATGCGTACAAGTTATTGCACTTGAAATAAAATGGTCATTTCTCTGTACAATTCTCATTAAGGACAAGGCCATGAGTGTTAAAGGCGGAAATGTTATTCTTAACCTTGATTAGGTTCAAGAATTAAGACTGAACTGCAGATAAAGAAACAACCATTAAACACCATAAGAGATTGATTGTAAATCCTGAGAAAGGTGTTTATAAATATGATAATATCAATGACAATTTCTCTATCTCTGACCTATTACTGGCGAGGTTCAAGTACCTTTTGCCTCTTCCGGTCTCTCCTCAGCAGCGGACGGAGCCTGAAGGACACAAGGCTGGAGCAAGCAGTGCTTCGAGTGATAGTGCCCGTGGTATTCCAGCGTGTCAGGAAACTGCTCGGTGCAGTATTTACATGACACCAGATAGCGTATTTTGTCACCACAAATGTTATGCTTCTCATTCATGTGGGTTTTCAGCTCTTCTAGAGTGTGTGCCCTCACTGGGCACAAGACACAGCTGTAGTTTTCTTTGTGTTTTGGAAGAAGTGCCTTTGTGCATTCCGAGTACGCATTCTGCTTCTGCTCTTCGCCAGACACCTGGCATGGACAGCTCTGGACGGCACCCTGATCCTGATCCTGATCCTGGGGTGCTGGCTGTGCTGCTCTCTCCTTGGGAGACTCGCCCATGAATACATAGTCCTTGCTATGGTAGGACTGGTAGTGCTCCAGGAATTCCTCCTCTGTACCGTATTCCATGCTATCACAAAGCCCACAGAAATATCCGATGTCAACCTGTCCTTTGTGCACATCTTGGAAGTGACGATACAGGGTGTTTGTCTTGAGGAACCTCTCCTTGCAGAGACCGCAGAGGTACTTATGGAAGGAGTGGTTCTTCACCTTGCTGCAGTGCTTGTAGACGCTGCTTTCCGAGTCAAAGAGGTCCTCGCACATCCTGCAGAGCCACTGCCCAGATACGCCAGCGACGCCCGGGCCCCCGCCGCCCTGGTCCGTGTGGCACTGGCTGGCCGCGCTGCTGCCCGGAGGGGCAGGGGGCTCCTCGGGCTCCTCCTGCTCCTCCTGCTCGTAGTAATAAGTGTGGCCACGGTGGCAGTCGGTCACGTGGGACATGATGTCCTCCTTCCTCGGCATTTCGATCTTGCACTTCCGGCACCAAAAGAGATAGTTGTTCAGGTGTGCCCCGCCGTGAAAGCGGCTCATGTGCAAGCCCATCAGGGAAGAGTCCTCGGTCCGCTTCTCGCACACCGAGCACCTGTAGCAGATCTGATTGGCGGCCATGATGTGCTTCTCGGCAGCCGCTTCCGCCGCGAAACGCTGGCTGCACTCGCAGAGCCAGACGGTCACGCCGGCCTTCTTCTCTCTGGCCGGGGTGACGGCAGCCGGCTCCTGCCCTCCGCTCGAGGTCGTGCGACGCCTCTGCCGCTTAGCTTTCGAAGCATCGGGACTCTTCTTATCCATTTCCCGACTGGGGGGCCTCTTCAGCAGGGGAACTCGGAAGTGTTTTGACCACACCTCCAAGCTCTGTGGGTTTTTGCTTTTTTCAAAAAAATTGCAGAACTGCAAGATGGCCTTTTCCATGGTGGAGATGACCTCCACCTTGTGTAGTGTCAGCTGCTCGTGCTTTCGAATTTCATTGTCGTCGCGGAATATTTTACAGCACAGAGCACACTGTCCCTTTACCCTCAGCACCTCGACGACCTGCGCCACAGTCTTAGCTGCTTCTGCCACTGGGCTAGCATTTCGGCACTGGACCCTGTTTATTGGATGAAAAATTAAAAAATGCCAACATTAGCAACCCAGAACACTGCATCTTTGCAAGCATCTTTAGAAGAGAAAGTAGAAGCTGCTAATAGTATCACCTCAGGGATGCTGTTTTCAATAATCTAAGCACTACTGAAAATGGAGTAATTTACACATATGTATGTATACTCACTTAAAATGCGCCGTCACCTCCATATGTGAATTCAACACCTTCTTGCAGGCCATGCATCTCACCCGGAAACTGACTTCTTTGCACAGACCAACAAGAAGCTTTTTTGCATATAATGGGATAGGAAGAGGAGCTGGTGTATCGGCTTTATCTTCAAACAAGAGTGACAGGACAACATTAAAAGCACAGGCCACAACGAAACATCCCACAATAACAGTGCAGAATTCCAGAATTCCAGTATAAGCCTTGGGAAATCAAGCTGGCATTTTGTTGCAGAGTAGAAAATTATAACAGATTATTATTATCTGTTAGAATAGAATTTGCTTGGACAGGAAAAGAATCCTCTAAAAGTGCAGAAAAACTTCACACTACCTAAACAGAATCTCCTGAAGAATGTAATGCTCTTAATCAACAAAAGAAAATGTTTAGTTCACTTACAATTTGTTGTTTCCATATTATAATTTTCAAAAGGCTTTGCAGAAATGTTCCAAAACTCTAGTATTTTACATGATTTCTGGTTATACTCAGTTACTATAACGCATACATGACATTTAATAAAAGGTTTGGCAGCAGTTTTGGCAGCCAATAATTTAACAGAGCTATCCTTGCTGTCTCAGAGTCAGAATGGCACACAGAGCAATAATCACATTTGAGGGAGGGGGGAATCTGTACTCTCTTCATGCTACAGGAACTGGGGTTTGATCTGACCTGATGAGCCTATAAACTTAGCATGAGCCGTGCACGTTGTTTTTCTCTAAACTGAGACTTCAATTATTCTTGTTTCAAAGTCAGATGTCAGGAAGCAACCTGAGAGCATACAGAAGGACCTGAACTGCTGCATCCCACCTGTCATTACAAACTTCAATCTACGAGACAGAAGCTTCCATCCGAACTGGGTGTCTAGTTTGCAAAGGTCAGGAAGGATCAATTCAAGGACCAAGTCTCATTCTTTGGAAAGAAGACTGTCAAACAAATTTGACTAGGAACGTGACCTCCTTTTTGAAATATCAAGGGTTAACTGATCTGCTTTGATCAAATGACCCCTTAAACATTAAACTCACCACTGAGTTTGAGAGTCTGAACGAAGTGATTCCTTGCTGACATGTGCTGCAGACATTCATCTCTGATGTTGAACAGGAAGTAACAAGACGGACAGGCAAAGCAGTGAACTGGCTGAGAAGTCAAAGTGCTGGAGTGACCATCTGCATCACTGGAAAAGATCTGAAAAAAAACCAACAGTGACAAAGCAATAAATTCAATAAATTCCAATTCACAATATCATTGCAATCCTTTTCATGGCTTGGGTTGACAAAAGATCAACAGCACACAATACAAACACAGAGCCATTGCAGGGATTTATAACAATGAATGCAGTCTCCTCTGCTGTTCTACTTCATGATTACTATTGTTATGAAGTAAATCTAGATGCAATGGATCACACCTGGCTTGTGTCAACATTTCCAGCTTCAAAGCAAGGAAATGTTTACCGAGATGTAGTGGTCCCGGATTCAGTGATCAAAGCAATTGCAAAGTTGACCTTGATTTACCTTAATAAAGTTCTGCTTAAATCATTAAGTGTCAGACAAGAGTCCAGAAAGACACCATAAAACAGGCAGGCACAGAGGAGAGAGACAACAAGGGGAAAGAGGAAGACAAAAGGCGAGAGCTCCTTGTGCCAGATCACCCAGAAAGACCAGATTAGAGCTAAGTATTGAATCTTGTTAAGAGCGTTTGCTGTACTGTGGTTTTTTAGGGAACCCGAATGTCCTGTGTGAAAAATCCCTTGGCTAAAAACAGTCTCTCCTGTTTAGAGGGTGTATTCTTAGAATTGGGGAGATAGGTTCCCATTCATTTTGTGGCATCCAGGTTTGCAGAGAAAGAGATTTCCTCTGTTGGCCTTTGTAGGCATTAAAGAGTCAAATACCTGGTAGCAGTCTGGGGTTTTCTGGGTGGTTAGGACGTCCCAAAGGCTTAACACCTTATTTGAAAGTCTGCACACAGTGTAACTTGTGTGTTGTATGTTTATGTTGTGGGTTGTTTAGTGTGTGTGTTGTCACTGTTAATAAATATCTGTTTACCCTAGTGTGCCTAAATTATGCCTGTTTTCGCCAAAGCTGTACCAGAGAAAAAGAACTCATGTGCCTCTAATTACACCAAATGCCCAGGCATATTCTTAGCAAAATCTTTACAATTGTGGGTTCTGACTATTTAATTTACGTATTGATTAATCTGCTCAGTCATATTCTGATTTTCTCTATTTTCAGAACCCCCTATTTGTAACACTATGCAGGATTTCCCTGAAGAGGTTGCAGACTAGGATTCCAGCTAAGTACTTAAAAAACACACACTTTTGCAGACTACAGTCCCAGTCAGGATCTTTGAGCTAAGTGCTATGTATGTACATATGTACGGAACACAACTTGTATGCTGGGGCACATCTGTTACCTTAGTTTGCAGATGGTTCTTATATTCCTGCTCAGTTGGGTAACGCCTGCAGCAAGCGACACAGGCATAAGAAATCGATGGGCTCCCTTTGAGCGACACAGTGGGATCACATGGAGAATGGTCAAATCTAGAAACACAATAGATTAAGCTAACACAACTCTGTTGCCTCAAGGGTTCTGTCAGATAGACTGGTTTTTATTGAAAGGAAAAATTCACAGCGGCTGTTCACTGCCCAAGATGAAACAAGACATCAGAGAATATAAATTTCCTTAGGCTACAGAGGTACGCAAAGATTCCCAATGCAACTTCAAATTCAGAGAAGAATCTTCTTGAGCGGTTCCAATGCACCTGCATTTCCCCTAGTGGAAATTTCACAAAAGTCTGACTTTTACACTGAAACAAAGGGAAAACGCGGCATCAGAGACTTAAAGAGGGTGAAATATTCTTACTGTAATACAGTGAGGGGTTGAGTCATAGCATCCAGGCCCCTTGAGACACTTGTGGAAAGACGGTATTGCGGATCAAGACTATAAGCCCCAGAATGGGACGTGATTCAGACAGCAGCTGGGCCACTGCATTTGCAATTGACCACCGGTGACTTATGAAAAGGGAGTGGCAGCTGATGGCCAGAGAAAGAGATGAAGAAGTGGAACTTTACAGAGCAATCTCTAAGACTTCTGAGAAAAAGAAAACTGGGCCTCTGAAGAGCCCATGAGTTGACCATCTTAAGTTTCCATAAGCTTAGACATTAAAAGGATGCTATTTTTTTTCACCATTGTGTTGCTCTCTAAAATCTGCCAGGGAATGGTTAGCTAGTGCTCCAAAATCCAAGCTATGGTTTCATTTCCCACTTTTTTGGTGTACCAGTGGCACTCTTCCTTCGGGACCAGTTACAAGCAATAACATAGTTACTGTATGTTCACTGTACACTGTGCTATAGGAGACTTTGTCTTTTGGATGAGACATTAATATGCAGCCCTGAATGTTCATTTAAGATCGCAGTTTGTAAGAGCAGGTGTGAGGCCCTGCTGTTATAGCTAAATTCCACTATGGGCTTATTTTAGCCTACTTAAAGTTTCCGCCTTCATTTACTGGGTGAAATAATTCCTCTACATGTGTAATAAGACTCATAATGGCTTAAATGAGTCCACTTCTTCATGTAGATCACTTTGGGATGAAAAGCACTCTCCATCCATCCAGCCCATTTATGGCCACTTCTTCTGATACAGAGTCACGGGGGAGCCGGAGCCTCCTCTCACAGCAATGAGCGCAAGGCAGGACGCACTCTGGATGGGATTCATTATAATGAACTTAGGAGAAAATGGACTGATACATTTAGGAGGATCTGTAGAATTTTTTTCCACTTTAATATTACAGAGTGTTTTTTGTAGATCAATGATAAAAAAATCCTAATTAAATATATTATGATCCCATACTCAAATGCAACAAATTATAATAAAATCCACTGGCGGTGAGCATTTTTGATAACTACTGTTTTATCAGCAGAGTCTCCCTTATGAGACCATGCTTCCTTGCAAAATATTTCTGACACTAAAAACATCATTATTGAGCATGAACATTTTAAAAATACGAGTGAGTTTTGGTGCATTTTATAGTTTTACTTAAGCAACAAATAAGACTGACCTTTTGAGATGACCCATGAGCAAAGGTACATTTTCAAAGGATCGGTTGCAGTTCAATACTGGACACGTGACAGGATGCATCTGAGAAGATGGAGATCCTGCTGATTTCAGAAAAGACCTTGCTCTCCCGTTCAGCACACCTGGTTTCAGTCCTGCCATTGACAGCATGAATAAAGTCAGAACTACATGACATTCAAAATCGAAAAATTGTTGCTTTTATTGTTACTGGTCAAGGAGAAAATAAAAACTATTCAATTTCTCTGTCCCATAACTCTACTCTAATACTTAAGGACTTAGAGTAATTACCACAAGAGGGACACGTATATACCAGAGGTCTCTTGCTAGCTAATTTGTGTTCTGTTTCTCCTTTCCTATATAATATTTTTGTTCTTTGCAGGTTAAAGGCTCTATTTCTTTAAAGCTCACGTCTTTCCTCAGTTCTACATATCATTGCGTTGTGCTCGTTAACCCCTCACAATCGTTATCCTCTCACTATCACAGGCAAAAGCAGCAGCTGGTCTTCTTTGGTCTGTGATTGTGTAGCTGATCCCTTTACGCAAATGATTTTACTCTGTTATTAAAGAGCTAAACCAAACAAAAAATCTACTTTTGTCAGCTGTGTGAGGATGCTTGTATATTGTTGGGTAATTATTAAGTATGTGGTTAAAGTGAAATTCATTTAAAAGCAGTCAGTAAGGTTGCTAGTTAAAGTCCAGGGCTTGCATGAATTTACCATTAACCCGATTGCTGTGGTTGTGGTTTCTAGGTGACAACTGCTGTAAGGAAAGGTCCAGCCTCCTCCATCATAACAGGCGCTTGGCAATATTAAAGCAGGTCTAAAAGCAAGTCATGTGCTTTGTTTTGATGCAATAAAATTCAGCAGAGAAAATGCAAAACCACACTGTCCCTGACATCACAGGATTTTAACATCTGGATTGACCAAAGCCCATATAGTCTATAAGTATTGTTTAAATGATAACTTATATTCAAAAGAATAAAATAAACACAACAAAAAAATATCTGGACTATCATGCTTATTGATTAACGTCCCATTCCTAGTCTCATTTGATGTCCGCTGTACCTGGCATTTTTAACCACTGGTCCACACAGCGCTTGGCATCTTTGTTATGGGGGCTTCCTTGGATAAATTCAAGCTCCTGCAGACCATGTGCCTGCTGTGAATCCATTTTTTCCTGAACCAACGCCAGAGAAACACACATCAGACATTGTAAAATTAATATCAAGCCAAATCCTATCAACCGATTTCTCTGCCAAAAATGGAGATTTGTGCTTTATTGCATCACCATTGATTGGTCTATGATGTAATTTAGACTAAAATCAAACAGCAGGCTGAAAAAGTGTCCTTACTTTGACATAATGAAATCAGTATTCTCCACAAAAGCACATTCAGCTAATTAAAATCTACAGAT
The DNA here is from genome assembly GCF_055471065.1 of Atractosteus spatula. Taxonomy (NCBI): domain Eukaryota; kingdom Metazoa; phylum Chordata; class Actinopteri; order Semionotiformes; family Lepisosteidae; genus Atractosteus; species Atractosteus spatula. The sequence continues at coordinate 23,382,390 of NC_142720.1, read as the reverse complement.
CATACTCCAGTACTAGTATTCTTTTGAAAAATATATTAATGGTATGAAAGTACTTCTGGAGAAAGCTAGATTAAACTAACTTTTAAAAGTCATTTGAGAACATTTGCTAAACTAGGACCTATGCCTTACAAAATTATACGTAAGACATTAGCCTAGAAAGTTTTATTTTGAAAAACAAAAATGTCTTTTCAAACTTGTACAACCAGAAGATAATTTCCTATCCCTCAAGTCAAATTCTAAGATTTTGCCTCTACAAGACACTGTTGGGCAGTCTATTTTGTTACTGGAGAAATGTATTAAATTATTGAATATCCTTATCAAGAAGATTCTCAAGGAAACTTTTAGACTTCAGAGATAGAGGGCTGCCACTTAATGATTGAGATAAAAACCATTACAGTAGGTTAACAGTGGAAGATGAGAGGTCATCTTTTGTTTAGAAGCACTGTGGGCACCTGATGCCTTGATCACAAGCTTTCATAATGAGACTATTAAATATGTCAAGATCAAGTCACTTGAACATGAAAGCACATTCACTACAACCTCAAGAAAGCACAGCAATCCTATTGCCAGAGCAGCTGAAGCAGACCACATCGCGGGGCCTGCCAGTCTGCGCCCGCAGTCTCACCAGTGCAGACTGCCGACCGCGCCGCGACTCACTCACGACAAACCTTGAAGGCTCTGCACTTCTCTTCTCGCTCCCTCTTCTCCACCGCCACGTGGCGGGCCAGGCGGTCCAGGGTCGAAGCCACCTTCGCCTTCTGCCTGTCGACATGGTCTTCCTGCTTCAGGAGCTGCAGGCAAGCGCACACGGACAGCGGCTGAGACCACCTCCGCGGCTCGGCTCGCCAAAGCACACCGGTTGTTTTGTGGGTCTGTGTCATGATTACTGACAAACTCTAATCAATCCCTGATCCCTTCCCGCTACGTGACTATTACACGGCAGGTTAAAACACCAGCCGACCTGAAATTCATAAAGCACTTGATATCGAACACAAGCAGAAAAGTGTCATAAGAAAATGCATTCATCCATCTTTTATATTATACTTTTTTTCTTTTTATCCTTAATACTGACATTGTTCCACTTTAGGAAGGTCAGCAGTGAGAGTCGAACGCTCAAGATGAGGTCTGGCTTGAAAAGCCACTGTGGGACATTACCATTTTGAGGAAAAACTTATCGTACGAGCCATCAGTAGAATTTAAGGAGGACTCTGGGGTTAACACCCTTACTCACTGGATACTGAATGCCCATTAACAGACTAGACTGGCTGTGTGTAAGGAAATGTCTTGCTGTGATCCCCTATATCGCTGCAGATGTGCTCAGGCCCGCAGACAGGGGTTTAACTGCCAAAGGAAAGGGGAGTGGAGAGAGAGGGGGGCGGACCTGACACACCCACAGGGCAGCTCAGAGGAAGCAGTTTCATCCATTTCTACGAAGACATGACTGGGAGAGGCAAGGAAAAGACAAATACAAGGAAAAAACGGAAGCCCTCTTCCCCACTGTCAATCGGCTCGTCTTTCTGCAGCTGCACATAAGAGCAGGAGCAGGAAAGTGACCCGCGCTTCAGAACATGACTGGATGAGGCCACCCTCTCCAGTAGGATACTCCCGAGAGCTCACACAATCTCACTGCTCCAGGCCAGCCTGGGGACAAACATGTGCCACGGATTCAAGCAGTGAAAAGCAGATGGACAGGAGGCACTGAAGGATTTCTTTGACACCAGCTGGAGCGACTTACTTTGACGGGAGTAGCTGTGCTTCCACCATCTTCATCGTCACTCAGCAAGTCTATGTACTCCAGCACCGGCCTGAGAGGGCCCTCCTGTTGACAAGACCAGACCAGGGTACACGAGCACTCAGAACATGAGAAAGACTGCTCTCTAACTCAGATTTCTCTTCAGCCCATTAGGTACTTATGGGCTAAGTTACTAGATCTTTTCCAGCTGTGTCTCAAGAAAAGGCTAGGGTATCAGCTTCAGCAACATGGCTGGGTATCTTGTTCCACACTCCCACAACCCTTTGGGTAAAGAAGTGCTGCTTGTTCTTGATTTTAAACGCACTTCCATGTAGGTTCAACTTGTGCCCTCTGGTTCGTTCACAGTTCATTCTGAAGAAATTTGCTCTCTCGATGCCTTCGAGAACTGAGAACATTTGCAACATTCCCTTAAGGCCTAATCTCAACTGCTGTATCATTTTTTCTTGGCCAGAACTGATGTTATGAATTACCAAGGCTATAAAAGCAACATTTTTTTTTTTTAAGGTGAGCAGTTTATCTCAGCAGACCCCTTATCCAGGGGAGACTGCAACGGTATAAAACCAATACAATAATAAAATTAACTAAAACAAACTACAGCAAACACAAACAAAATCACAAACCAAGTATCACAAACACTGTACCAAGCAGGAGCGGATACATGTGGATTCCAGTTTTGGGGACATTTTAATACAGGCCTGGAGGAGGAATAATTCAGCATCGCAATGCACAGTGCAATACAGAAAAGTGACAATATTAGATACGTTGGGTTAAGAGGCTGTAGTGAAGAAACGGTAGATCAAATGAGCAGGATTAAGATAATGTTTACGGAAAAGCGTTTTAGTTTTTCTGTCTTCATCTGTACTTATCTGACAAAATACTTACCGACACAAACTGCACCTCATCAGTGGTCTCATCTTCATTCGCTGGCGTCCCTGACATCATAGACACAGGACTACCTGTGAAGACACGGGGCGCAGCTCAGTACGGCGACTTTAGAAAGCCATGTCAGCTCAAATCAATAAAAGGTGAATACTGTATGCTGTCCTTTGAAGCTCTTCTACAAATGGTCAACGATGTTTTTATACATTCATATGGAAACAAAATTACACAGGGAGAACCAGATTTTCTTGAAAAAGAAATCGCCTTTCTAAAATCACTTGAAAAAACGAAGTCTGCGGCATATCAACAAACTTTCTAGAAACCGGATTTGTAACTTCCTGGGAGTAACTTAGATTGTGTAAACTGCGATGAACTGATTTCCTATTTCAAATGACGCACACACGCGAAGATGCTATGTGCATGTACTGTTTTCCTAAGTCACTGATGTGATCGCGCACATGCAGTCACCCTTATTTACTTGCCATTTGGTTAAAAAAAAAACGCTGTTCATCTTGGGTTTTTGAACATTTTGCCAGGTCTTGTCGCATTCAGAGACACGGCTAATACTCACTCCCCACCGCTGGAGAAATGTGGATTGTGTGCACAATTAAAGAAAAACTCGGATTCGTGCACAGGCCGTTGCCCTGGGTCGGTGTTTTCCGCGCACACGCACAGGCCGGAGACAGACGCAGTCTCCCGGCAGCAGCACCACCCCCAGCTCTCCGGCCCGCTCCTCCACCGAGCCCGCACACACACACACACGGCAGGAACAAGATGGCCGCCGGGTTCTGGTACCGGGTCGCGGCTGGTGACGCGGATGCGCGAACATCCCGGTGTTTACGGGCCCCTCTCTCCCGGCGAGAGGGGTCCTGGTCAAGGGTCACTCAGACTGGAACACACCTTGTCCGGCGGTCTCCGTGCTGCCGCTGTCTCGGCACTCAGAGTACAGGCTGAGCTACAGAGGCTGTATAGGGATAGCTCCACTGCTGCCGCCCCCTGTTTCGGAGCACTCTGACATCACTACTGAAAAGAGAGAAATCTGTCTTGATGAAAATGATGAAAATGAACCCTGACCTTCCGAGCACGTAGGAAAATAGTATGTGCTGCACTATGAACTTCAAAGCTGCACAGACGAAACGTTGCGTCTCTTTTCGTTTCCGCATGGAATCAACAACATGTATTTCTTTCTCAACGTAGTTATGTATATATATCAAAAATTGGTCTCCAAATATTCGGAGTAAAGAACCAAACTAATTTCTAAACTTGAAATAGTAATGTAACCCGAAATTATCAGTTATTTTAACATAAAGCTTTTGTAGTGACATGAAGAACTAAAAAAATATATTTTTCCTTTAAGATATTAAGAAAAAGTTAGAAAAAATGTTTCATTTTTTATATACCCCATAGATCACGTGTTATAGAGTAAGAGACGCTGTTTCAAACTGTAACAGATTCAACTCTTTAAATAAATCTATTGACACGTTTTTTTGTTAAACAATATACCGGGCCAGTCCAGGTAACTGCTGTGGTAGTCCGGTAAACATTTGTGGCCCTTTAAAAACTTTTGCTTACTGATAGATCAAGCTAAAGGCAAATGTAACAATATGAGTAGTGTTAAAATTAAAAAAAAATGCCGTTCCTCTAAACAGCGGTGCACAGATAAAATTGTAAGTGAATACTTAAGGCTAAAACCATTTTGCTCGAAGCCCATACCACCGAGTTGGTTTATGTGACAGACCCTCATTACACAGCAAGGCCGAATAATCTGGGGTCGAGCAAGTGATGAACATAATATTTATGCCTAATACAAACAGCATTTGTAGAATTTTCTAAAGTAAATTTTTCATGTTCACATGTACCCTTAAAGCTCATAGGGTCCTTCTGCAGGTTGGCTCTTGAGTCTCATTTCTTATAAGTCCAATGTAAACCCACATATTGATTCAAATCTTAAAACACGTTAGAATTTAAAATTAAAAAATGTATGCACTATACTATACAACTATACTCAGCGTTTAAGGAATGCTCACCCAATTCCCCACAATATGATTTTACATGTATTTTATAAATTAATCACTTAAACAAATAAATGAGAATGTCATTAACAGGGAGAGAAAATACATTGCCAGGAGTATTTTCATTGAATTATTTCAAACACGATGGGATTCTTGGCTCTTCAAGCTGTAACAGTCCAATGCCATCTGTGAGCGGATTGGTGTCCTCTTGTTTAACCCTTCCTATACTGTTTAAGTGGCGGTGCAGTGGTGCAGAGGTTAGCAATTGGGTTCAATTCCAGACCTGGGCTGCTGTCTTCCAGCTCTGGGTCATGGGGGAGCCGGAGCCAATCCCAGCAAGCAGCAGGCGCAAGGCAGGATACACCCTGGACCGGACACCAGTCTGTCACAGGACACACACAGACGGAAACACAGAGAACCATAAGCCCATAGGCCATTAGTCCCAGAAGCCAATTAACTTACCTGTGGGGGACTGTGGGGGAAAACCGGAGCACCTGGAGGAAACGCACATGAGCACATGGAGAACATACAAACCGCACGCAGACAGCACTCCGGGCCCACTGCTGTGAGGCAGCACTGCTAACCACTGCACCACCATTCTGCCCAGCGTATCTCATCACGAATTCTAAATATTCAAGCAGTGAAGATGTCAATACCACTGATTTCTCCAGAATCGGCAGTGAAACACGAACCAGAGGACACGAGCGGAAACATCCCGAAAATGCACCTGAAACTGAGAACGGGGAGCTGTACACGAAGGGATGTAAGAGTATGGAACAAGCTGCCCAGCCGTGTTGATGAATCGAATGCGAGTCTTTTCACGGTTGAAGCAAACAGTAAAAAAATTATAATTCAGACTCTTGATGCTTTATTATAGTTTCTTCGCGATGGCCACTGAGATAGGAAACGAGTAACGCTGGGAACATGAGCCCGTTTATCTGCCCCGGCGAGGCGCATGATGCGAATTCGTGTTGATACAGTACATTCTCCCAAGAGGTATCGCTCCAAACTTGCTCTCCTCAGCTCACACCAGCTCCTCCCAGACCGCAACCTGATAACGCAATGCTCGTCTCTGGTTTGCCATTGCACCACAACTGAGGTTCTTGTAAGAACGTAGCAACAATCATGTAAAAACGAAAATGTTATTAAATACCGTGAAATCTCAAGCAATAATATATCTGTCAAGTTTATGTCCTTAAATATGAAGTCTCCTAACATAAGCTGGTAGGTAGAGGTTTGGGGTGTTTAAAATACATGTCCAGTATTTCGTCTTTTATTACCTTAAAAAGCTTGTACTATACTTAACATGACCTATATACTATAATCCCTTGCAATTCAGTTTCCAGCATTACAGAGAGAAATTATGCACAACTCATGATAATGAATGTATGATACATCCTGCTGTCTAATAGCCGTAAACATCTAGAATTTACGTTTTCATGAGGTTTTGGTGCTGCACCAAGAGTGAGGTATCGCGAATGCGTTACGTCTGGGCTTGACACCTTTAAATCCCTGCTTTTCCTCTGCTGCAGCTCTGCTGAGCTCAGATGCAGATGCTCCGCGCTTGGTCCCGCATATGCTGTAAAAAAGATGCTGGCTGTTCTCGACTGCTGAGTCATGGACTGTTGACTTACATTATTTAGATCAATACACCTTAAAGCTGGTCTGCAGGTCTGGGGGCTCAGTGTGCTTTAGATCCACGGCGAGTCCCCGCGTTGGCATGAACATGCATTTCTAGATTCAAATCAAAGCAGCAACCGAGCCTCCGAGGCAGCACCGCCTGCCCTACATCTCCTCTTATTATGATTGCAGCAGCGTTTCTGGTTTTACTGAGACCTTACAGTATTCAATGTGTCCTGCTCTTATTGCTGCTCTTGTTGGGAACTATCGCTACGATTTTGTTTTTTTGTTGCTGGCATCGCAAGCTTCGTAATGGGAAACATCCTATGAAATCTGTTTTTTCAGGACGTTCAAGGAGTCGCGGTGAGTATTTCTACATCTGAATTTACCGTGTTGCTGTAATGCAGCGTTACAAATACATCATAAAATATATTTGTTTTCATCAACATATTGGGTGTACACCGATGTAGAAATGTTCTGCTTCTTCTTGCTATTTATAATCATCCTTTCGTCATGTTTCAAGAGAGATTGAACATTTCTGCTGGACTGCGGCAGGCACGTCTCCTCCTATCCCGAAAGACTCCCTGACTTTCTAAACGACTTTCTGATATATTATTTATATTAATTGTTATACTAACTGCCACATAAGTTTTAAGTTTACAAGTCTACATCCAGCTATTTATAAAACAAGTCTTCAAAACGCGTCATGGTCATATTCAATGAATGTCAATTAATGTTTGTCTGTGTAAGATTGTGTTCAGGAAATATTAGAACATGTGTCCTTTCTCCTAGAAGCTGGTCTCCGGTCGCATCATTTCCGATCCGAGGTAAAGTCGTTGTTTTCTAGTTGCTCAAGGTCATGGTAACTTAATGCATTCTGTTCTGGGACGGTAGGAGAATAAGCTTGATGAGCAGAGGTTCTCTCATCTGTGTATTAATAGCCAACAGTTCTAGTCCCTCCAAGTGTATTTCCTACTTTTAAAGAGGAAACTTGCATGTCGCATGTTTGATGAGTAATCTAGTAACTAAAAAGTTATATTTTGTTTTAAACTGCCAAAATGTAACAAGGCGCTTCAAAACAAAATGTTCCACATTGCTAATTTCTCTGCAGGGTGTCTGACTTTGAAAATATGTTTTTACTTAGTAGCAAGGAGGTCTTGCAGTTATATTCCTGTTTATACCCAGAGTATGGAGCCGTGGGAGTGCGCCACGGTGCCGTTGTGAAACGCTGGTCTTCACCTGTGCTCTGTGCCCCTGCAGGGTCACAGGCAGAGCCCCCGCCATGCGAGACGGAGCGCCAGAGCCCGAGTCCTAGAGGAGAGCAAGTCGCTAGTGGAGATTCCCGAAAGCGAGCAAGAGTCCTCAGTCCGGAAACGAAAACCCAAGAAGAGAGTTCAGCCCGAATTTTATCATTCTGTTCAAGTTACTCCTACACGGAAACCCGTAGGTATTCATTTTTATTGTTGTTGTTGTTGTTCGTTGTAAACCTTTTTCTGTTTTCTGTTTGCTGTGCAAGTGTGCAATTGTACAGAGGCCTAGAACTCATACTGCAATTAATTTTGGAACGGTACTGTGTTAAATGAAACGAAGGCGCGAGTAATGTAGAACGTAAACGTCTTTTATGGGCATGTCATGAATCGGGAAAGAGGAATCGAGTAGGGGACACAGCTGCAGGCCTCAGGGATTCAGTGCTCCCTGTAGATCTCTAACTTCACAAGAACAAGGAAAGCCTGCAGCTAGGGCTCAGGTGAAAGCAGAACCAGGAACCTTCTGGCGCTCCAGTACGGGAGTGCTGTCCCCTGGCTTAGACTAAGCTTTAAGTAGCCTTGGCACCTTGACTCCGTGCCATTGCAAGTCTTTGGTCCAGCTAATCCTTTATCAGGGGGCTAATTAAGCAATTCAAGGTTAATTCATTACTTAACCTATTGGGAGGTTGCAAGTTCTGCAATGGTGTGTCAGGATGCCAAGGGTAACAAACCCCATCTATTAAGTAACACGCATGATCAAATTGATCCAATGACCAAAAATCATTGATCAAAGCAAATAAATCTAAACAGTACAGCACCACTCAGTTTTTACTGTTATGTGTAGGTACAGTAAATCAAGAGAGAGAGAGCCAAAAAGACTGTTTAAAATTACCTTTAATTATACAAGATAACAATTTTCCAAGAGACAAAAAAGAAACATTTAATTTCCACAGAATTCTTCAATATGAAGAATCCTTCAAATAATTAGGTGAAATGTGTTTAATTTTCTAATATTTATCAAATTGCGTGACATTGGTTGTGCATATGTTTATACAGGAAGAGGATCTTCCATTCAAACATCATAGATATACAGTTAGACCCCGATGAAAATGTCAGCTTTCTTGGTTTTCTCATTTCTGCATCAGCCAAATGTATTTGTAAGGCTTTTTAAATGGTAGTTTGTGACAGGTTGATGGTAAGGAGCACATAAAATTCTACACAGGCTTTGATTTGTGCCTCTAATTTAACATGTTAAATATACAGTAGGATTCCTTGCTGGATACTGCTAGAGTCCTTTAGTTACATGCAGTAAGAGATCTCAAACTGCAAGCTTTTCAGTCCTCTGTCTACCTGGGACCAATGAAATTTCATTTTGCACACATGTTCCTCTTAACTGCAGTTACCTTGAAAAGAGCTCAACAGATTCTCTCCCAGTTGTATAGAATTACCCTTTGAAGGAAAATGCTTGCTGATCATCCTCCCACGATGTAATCCATATTCTCAAGCTTATAGAGGGTGTGCCCACACATGTCAGGCATGCTAATTTCTGCCAAAACGATGTGAATAGCACATACAACTGCTTTTTTTAGTTTTCTATTATATTAAGTACATTCTGTGCTCGCAGTCATAGCTACCGCCTCTAAATTAATTGGTATGTTGGCAATTGTGGTACTGGCATTCACAAGGTTCTAGAACAGATGACGATATGGATGAATCTATCAGTGCAATTAGCCACCATGCTCTGGTGTTTGTCTCTGTGAAGCCCAGCTTGACACAATATGAAGCCAAAAATCTGCAATGACTTTCCTATAATCCTTATTTGAATTAATTTTCAAATCAATGAGATGCCTTAGAAGGTCGTGTTATGGGTAGATAGTGCAGACCTAACAAAGCAGCCTGGTATAATTTTCAAAGCCTGTGGAAGAGTGGTATAATGGATGCTCGTTAAAGCATGAAACCTCAGCCCTGCCTGGCAAGTCAGCACTTTCGGTGTATTGGTAGTTGGTGCATGTCACATCCATGTGGGAGGTGTTTAGGCCCTTCTTAGTACTCAGTTCATTTTTATAGAAGCATTTGTAATAGAAGAAATACGATCCAGTCTGTGGTATTCTTCAAAACATCCTCCTGATCAATTATTTTCAATAAAACCATTTTTATTTTTCTTACTTAAAATGATTTCTTATGCCCTCCCAATTTTCAACGTGATTTTTCTCCCATGTCAAAATGGAGTGGGTAAAACAAAAAATATATTTTTAATTAAAGAATGAAAATTCTCTCATTGAATGCTCTGCTACAATAAATTTATTTAGCTTTAAGATATCTGCCAAGCAGATGCATTTGGTAATTTTATTAGTACTATCAAGGCTGTAACTCGCACATGTCATTTTATTTGTAATGTTAAGGAAGGAATTATCAGCCTCTTGTTTCGGTGGCTCAATGTAGCACTCTGGGAGAAAGGCAGTCTGACTGGGAATAGAACCTCAGTCGACAGCTTCTAAAGTTTCATTTCCGAAAGGCCCAGACCTCCTGGTCTCACTTCTTTTGCCCTGTCACCCTTTGAGTTGTGTACGTTACATTATTATCTTTACATTACATCTCTTTTATCACTCTGTTCGATAAAATAATCATATATACATTTTATTCAGGTGTGTCTGTCGAAAAGACCAATTCACGAAGGTTATCGAGAGATTTAATTATAATAATAAAAATAACCAATTGTATTATTATTATTAATGCAGCTTTCATTCACATCAAGTGGAGCAGCACTAAAGCAAAATACATTTATAACACAGATAATAAGACAGTAATATGAAGAAGAAGTTAAAGGCCAAAGTAAACAAATGTGTTTTTAGCAGTGATATAAACATCTGGCAGTGGACTGGCTGTGACTCTGATATGTCTGGCTGAGGAGTTGCTGATATGTAGGTAATACTGAAAGGCCCAGTCGTCCATGGCCTAGGATATTTCTTGGATTGGGTCTGGGGTATTAAGTAAGAGCACAGGGATAGAGTAAATCCAGATCTAATGGTCTCAATCTATTCAGAGAGTCCTGTGTTTTCAAAAGCATTTTGAAATCTAACCTGTATTTATTAGGTAGCCTTTGTAAGAATGGCATGACAGGGTGTACATGTTTACAGGAAGCCAGATGCTGGACAGTTGCAGATGACGCAGTGGTGTGGCAGTCAGTGCTTCTGCCTCACAGCTCTTGGAAGTTCAACCTGGTTCCAGACTGAGAGATCCTGCTGAGGGGAGTTTGCATGTTCTCACTGTGGTCAAAGGAGGTAGTGGTCCTGTCTTTTGCCCAAAACATTTGGGATAGGCTCCAGGTTGCTTCAAACTGTATCAGGAATAAGCGGCGTTCTGATAATGGATGAATGTAGTATGCTAAGAACATATAGGTCTTTAAGCAAGAATGACCGTTTCTGGATCTGATATAGACAATATGATATCTGATATGTCAAGTAAAATCTCAAGTGAGCAGTGTCCCATGAATGAAAGAAAAAGCCTCAAAAGACGAATTAGAATTAAAAATAACACGGATGTTTCTGGCTTCTATGGCAATGCTTTCTGCACAGAATAAACAAGAATTCAATTGCAATATTTCCAATGGAGAAAGTGTCAAGTTGCTGGCAAATGTTGCTAAAGCAACTAATATACAATTCTTCTTTCAGTGCTTGTTTTCTTACTGTATTTCCATTTGCTCTGTTTTATTTTTTCTCATAAAAAGAGAAAAAAGCAAAATGCCCATTCCCATGTTGTCCCTTTTAACCTAGATGTGCACGTTGTTTTTTTTAACATCAAAGGGATCTTTCTCTGCATGGAGATGGTCGTGATCCTGCCTTGCTTTGCATATGACCTTGGGGTTTGTCATTTCCCAGCACGTTAGAAACCTTTCCACTGAAGTTTATTTTCCTTGCAAGAGGCCTTGATCATTTCTAAAGTCACGTGTTACTTAAGTTATTATGAATACAGGGCTTCTAAATGGATAGGGAGCTCCCATTCAATGTCTTCTTGTGATGCAGAATGAATGAAGCGAAATTGACACATTGTTATCGTTCTGCATGAGTGATAAAAGCCTGCACACTGTTGCACAGAATACCCCTAATTCTTGTTGCAGTCATTCGTGACAAATTAGATGCCTATACAGTATCGGAGTCTTCAGATATAGCGATGGTAGACAACTTAGTAAAAGCTGGTAAATAGACACCCAAGCTTTGAAAAGGCACCTGTTTATTCTCTTTTCATCTGTAGCACAGGAAGATGTGAGAGAGATTAATTCTGTGAATGCTACACACATGCAGTATATTTTTATTATTCTAGAGAATAATGTGCTAACACTTTGACTGGACAAAGATTAGAAATGCGGCACACCTACTGCACACAGTCTGGTAAGGGTGTGCTGGAAGTGGCCTTGCTGGGGTGTATACCTACTGCAGAAGTCGCTCAGGGATGTGCAGCATGTGTTCAGCGAGCTGGTGTCTGATGATTAATCAAGGTGTGGCATAGCTGTGATGCTTTTGTCTTTGTCTGTCCTTTGGAAAGATTTCCGATACATGAACCTACACGAGAATTCTGTTCATTTAAGTTTGTTGCCAGATCACTAACGCTGACTGTCCAGTGGCAGACGGGCCAACACATTTCTTTTACATTTTGTGGATGGTTCAATTGTTTTTTTTCTGCTGGGTGTGATGCATACCTACAGTATAAGCTATCCCTGCACATGCAGCCAAGCATACCATTTTCCTGGTACTCCCTTGTATGTGCTGAATTCCTGGAAGGCAGGGTTGGTGATCTCACACAACCTACAAGTACGCTTCTTTGCATCAAACAAAGGCCATCGCTGGAGAGCATTAACCCCTTCTCACATTTCTCCAGTGAGCTCAAGGACTGCAAAATAAATGGTTCACAGCTGGGCCATTTATTTAGATACGTCATGTTTCTGCAGACTGATATCTACCATACTATACCACACTATACCATACCATGCATTAAATAAAATAAAATAATTTTTTTCTCCAAATCAAACTATTGCGATACACAATGAAAGGCATTTTTGATTTAGAAATTTTAAGTATAAGGTTAACCTTGGCAAATACTGCATGACTATTGGGAAGTGCATTTGAAGAATGTCAGCATGCTTTACAGTAGATATGCTGCATTTAATCAGAAATTGTCATTGTGTGTAATCAAAAGCATTAGATGTGTTTGATGAAATCTGTGAGAGGTCATTGTGGGCTATCACCCTACACAGACAACAACCTCAAACCCTCCAGAGAGTCCACAGAAATGTTGCCTACTGTATGATGACTGAGAATCAGCCGGCGCAGTGGTATTGTCAAAGGTGATGGATCTGAGTTTGGTGTTTCTCAGGACGCTGCGTCTGTATTCTCAACTCTGGCAGCAGTGCTGGAAGGCTAATGATTATATTCTGGAAACTTCCTAGCAGGATACATATCACATGATCACCAAGAGGTGAGATCATTGATGTTACTAGGTTGAGTAATTGTGCGTAAAGGAATTGACCCTGATCATCGGTGATTGTGTCACTGTTTTATTTTAGCTATCACTTTGTCAGTAGATTTTTGTTTCCTGGGTTTTCCTAGGATGTTTCTTGAATGCTCTGCTAGAATCTGATCCGCTGTTATTTTGCAGTTAGGGTACTATCCATACCAGTGCTGAATCACAACTACAGTAGTTTTCTGTAGTCCAATCTCTCTTCACCTATTACTGTTTCAAATAAAATATACTTCAGCTCCTGTCTGAATTCCGCTTGAGTTTGAATAGAAATAGTTCATCTCTGTGACACGTACTGTATACAGATACTGTATATACAGAGAGATCTATAAATAAAAATAAACAGATTTAAGAATATAAGAAAGATTACAGCTGAGAGGGGATTTGGGATAGCATATCTTTGCTCTGCGCTGAAAGATAATTCCTGTTTTTTTTTTAATCATTCTTCCCTGGAAAATATGAATGTGAATTTTTGTCGTATTCATGATCATATTTGCTTGCCATGTTAAATAGGAGTTTTGGAGAGCTGTTGTCAAAAACATAAATATATAATCAGACGTTGTTATACTATATTTTTCTAAATGAAACACTAAATGATAATGGATTTAAGACCAAGCGCAGACCCTATCAGGTCATTAAAGACGGATTTTTTCAATGTTAATAAACACCATTTTTGGAGAACGTATTTTCCCTATATAACGTTATTTTACATACCGGCACTATCAGAATTCTAACCACCATAATGAAACTGATCACATCGCCATGGTTTAAAATAAAACCGTCTGGTTTTAAAGGCACGTTTCTCTCTCACCGTATGACTTCTCGTTACAATTTTCCCTCACTGTCGGTGCTGTGTCGCCATGACAAAGCACAGTAACGACTGCCTGCAGTCGTAATTAATGAAAGACAATAGGGACCGGAGCACGAGCACTCCGCGAATCTCAATGCCGATGACGAGTTATGCAAAATACACGCAGTCTTCAGAACTGGGCTCGAAAGGACAACACCTTAAAACGACCTCGTTCTAAAACACGGCGTGTATCTAGATACCGTATAGACACTCCTATTGGATTAAAGAATGAAAACCGAAAATATTGCAGCATCCTTTTTGTTTCTGTGTCCTGGTGTGATGTCGCGCTGACAACCTGAGACCGAAAGCAACTAGACCCCGGCCAGCGTGCGGACTCTCTCTGGGGGTTTGACATCATCCGAGGCTTTGCGACCAAACAGGAAAAATCAGGAGCAGGGCACAGCACCGTCGTAAGGGTGTGGTTTTGTGGCTAACATGTTATTTTAATATCTTTATCCGAAGCGCTATTTTGTTTTTCCAAATAAAGGGATTACAATTTTCATCAGCGGAGATCATGTATACGACGGTAAGTCTGATTCTTGCCCGGGCGGGGGAGCCAAATACAATCATTTTCAAATCTCTGGATCATAGGTTTTGCTTTTTATTGTGAATCAGTCAGGAGGTTATTGCGAGCCGCTGTCTGACCACAGGCCACCGCTTCCGCCTTCTCTCAATGTACATGCATTTTCCAGCTTCTGTGCGCCGTGCGAGCCGAGATGGTGAGAGCGTATTTTTTCCCAGCGTGTTCTTTGTGCGAGCCCTGTCGCCCGGCTCCTGCTCGTGTTGTTTTAATAGAGGGTGGGCAGCGAGAACAGCGCCGAGCCTCTGATCTTCGCTATTGTCTCCACAGAGCTCTGGGTCCGGGAACGCTTCTCATCGCTGTTCCATGTCTTCATCTGTGGATTTTTCGGATGAGGACGATTACAGTCTGAAGTCGGGGTCGGTTTCCCCTGCGCCCGGGGACACGCTGCCGTGGAACCTCCCTAAACACGAGCGATGCAAGAGGAAGATCCACGGAGGGTCCGTTCTGGACCCGGCAGAAAGAGCCGTCCTCAGGATAGCTGGTGAGCCCCCTCCCCGTACCTGTTCATATTGTACACTTTACCGCATTATTATGTTCTGTCGCATGTGGCATGTCTTTCACAATCTCTCGTTTCGCCTTGAAAGATATTAAAAATGACAGCATTACTGCGAGACTAGCATTGCGCCTACTGTGCATCCTGCGTTGTATAAAGATGTATATAAAGACGAAAGAGGTATTTTTCAGGTTGAGGTTGGAGGTAAATACATAACCGGCGCGTTGTGAATAATGGACATGTGCTTGATTAAACATGACTATATCCGTGATTTGGAGTTCATTCAGGCGTACCAGATAACGACGGTCGCGGTTTATGGTTTCCTGCTGGTTTTTGCTGTTAAAAATGTGTGACATTGTTAAGAACTGCAAGCGACGGTGGAAAAGTACACATTCTGTTAGTTGTGCGTGTATGATTACCGATTGCGATGCTAGGAAAAGACAATGTATAGGGGCCGAACAATGCTACAGTGCTTTGGCGTCTCTGCCCTGTGGATAGTGTTACAGTGATTTCACCCTTTTAAGGTACGGGTAATCTAATATCCCTGTGTAGCACACTTGGAGCGTGTCAACAATCAGTTAATTTACTACACCATCTCAGCCAACACTACTGAAGATTAATGAGTG
Source organism: Atractosteus spatula (assembly GCF_055471065.1). Taxonomy (NCBI): domain Eukaryota; kingdom Metazoa; phylum Chordata; class Actinopteri; order Semionotiformes; family Lepisosteidae; genus Atractosteus; species Atractosteus spatula. Next base: position 23,366,813 of record NC_142720.1, on the reverse strand, counting down.
TTTAATAATCTTGCAGGAGGGAACTATATTTATCAACTGAAATTTATTGACTAACAGAAAAAAGATACCGCTGCTTATGACAAAAGTTGTGTTTTTGTGAATAAATCTATAACCTGTGAAGATAAGAAAATGACGGGTTTTGACGTAGACATTTTGTTTTGTAAGAGCACGCAATCTTGGGTTGAAAGGTTAATTTAAAGTGTTGAGATAGAGGTTGTATTTTGTGAAGCCAAACAGCTTGTAATAAATGACGTAATGTAGAGTCTTTGCAACACGTCATCAGCGCGTCTTATGCTCGGGATACATTTGATTTGTAAACATGGTTTGATGTATGCATTAAAAATACCATAATGGCGCTAAGGGAATGACTTCTACAGCACATCTGACAAAATGACAGTTACAAAAATGACAGAATTATCCTTTAGCAAACGTGCAGTACAGCATACAGAAAGCTGTGGTCAATATTTACAGCAGGTAACTGATACCCTAAGGCTTCTGATCTAGTAAGAGTTATACATTTGACACCGATATCCAGAACCAGTCTTGCAACTTTCCTCATGCCAAATGACCTTGAAATGGTGTGAGAAAAGGGAAAACGACGAGGAGCTACGAGCTTGCTGCTGGAAAAAAAAACGATCTTGAACTGGTAGACCGTGAGTCAGGATTGTGCAGATAGTAGGAGCGACCGGCGGAGATTTGTCTGCTGCCTCAGACATGATAAGTGCTGCCGGTACCTCCCCAGAGCGCCTAAATCGCCCCCCGCATTTCCCTCAGTTCCTGATGTCGCAAAGTGTTAAGTCTACTCCTATACGAAGTATGTTCAAACCTTCAAATTATTTAATCGTATTTGAATTTGTCTTAACAGCTCTTGAGAAACACGGCAGATTTTGGGTGTAGGCCTTTCCGATTCCAAAGCTTCCAAATGCAGACATACCATTGCAGTTTATTTCTGGGCTATACAGGGAATGTACGCTTATAATCCACCTCAATATAATGCATAGTAACAGCAGTGATGAACGAGATTTGCATAATATTATACAACGAATTCACATTAATTTCACTCGTGTGAAGATTTACAAGGTTTACAAGACTTGAATATTTTAATTTCAGTTTTCTTATTTCTGGGGGATTAGACTTCGCTTGTTTCTTAATTGTTGCACGGTTAATGTTCCAATGAAACGATTTCCAAAACAAGTTACTATTTATCCATTCTGGACATACAACTGTACCCATCTAGCATTAGGACCCGAGTGACTTAACTCAAACTGGCGGCGCCGACGACACAGACTGGCCCTGGGACTGGAAATGAAAATATTGGAAAATGTGTTTATATTATCAACTTAAGTCACCAAATGCACACTATATATTTTGGGTACATCATTTCTAGTAAACAACTCTGCATCGCAGACTTTTGTCAAAGTGTAGTGGAACGCGTAAATATATTTAAATAACAATATTTAAAAAAACCTGCATGAAACGCATCTGTTTGACTGCCTGCATCACACTCGCCGCCGGATGATAATATTTGTTCTGATAACAGAGACCTGCAGGGTATGCCGAGGAGACCTGACCACCGGTATGTGAAAGCACAAGGCGCAGTTATCGGCAGAAGTGTGCGTTTTTCAGCGCCTTGGCTCTGACGGGCAGGGATAAATAAGCTTTGGATGGCTAACGCCCAGATCGAGCTGCTAAGGGAATTGATGTCGTCGCTTTGCACTTACTAAACGGGAACGTGTTGCATATGGGAGCAGCCGCAGAGCCATGGAGAGCAGGGGTGTAGGGAGGGCATGTTAATGCATTAGCGTTGCAGCAGCAGCCGCTCGATATGGGATGGCATTCATTATGCCCAGCAGTCCTTCTCTGGAGCCGCTCTCCCGGCGCTGAGTTTTCTCATGAAACCAGAGAGCGAAGTGTCGGCTATTGGAGGTTGATCGGCCTGGGAGGGGGCGAGGGGCGTTTCCTTTCAGACAACTACTGATCACTTTCATCCGTCTGCGGCTGCTACTCCAGGCTCCTTGGTAGAGCCTCTTGCATATGTCCAGTTTCCACCCCGGTCATGGCTGGCTTCTCTGGTCCCGTCGCCTATGTGTACGCCGACGAAAAGGACTATCTTCAAGCATACGAGGATGTACTGGAAAGATACAAAGGTAAACGACCGTTCAGTCGGCGGCCTGTTTAACTGGACACATGTAGCGGTTTGGAGAGGGCAGGGAGAGCCTAGCTCTAAATAGCTTTGACAGCTCGGTAAACAAGTGTTTTGCTAGCGCAGCGCGGATATTTGCTGCGGGTGGCTATTGCGCGGAGCCTGGGTAGTGTTACTGCCCGAGGTGGGACGTGAAGTTTTGCCCAGGCTAAAAGTAAATGTTGGTTTGCTTTTGGTGAATGGTCTACACCGAACATGTAAACGAGCGATATTTGTCTCATTCCCATGCCGGTTAAGATCCTAATACGATTTAGAAGGAGCGTCTGGTTATAGCGTTGCTGTGAGGTCTCTGCTTCATAGAAATATACGGGGTGATTCGTTTTATTTTAAGCGCAGACGTTTAACATATCGTGTTCACAAGAGTCGGCCTTGACAGGTGCTACGTCGGTGCTGCAGAAATATGGGTTAAAACGTCTTAACATGTGATGTGAACCCGGCTGGAGGACCGTTTTTAACACGTTTAGACATGGAGAGGTGATGACGTGAATTTCTACATTTCACTCCATTGTCATTGTTTTGACTTGCCAGCTATTAAAGGACTCATGTCGCACCCCTTTGCTTTTTTATTAAATAAAATTGCGTCTGTTTTATTGCACTTGCACAGTGTTAAGTATCATATCGTCATTTGTACGTCTAAATAACCAAAGCCTGAGTAAGAAAAAAATGGCATACATTTGAATATATCTGCGAGCTCTCATAAGAAAGTACAGTGAAAGTAAGTGATAACACATCAATACATTGATAAGTAATAGCAATGTATCAATAAGGGATCTTCACACGAAACTCCAAGATGAGGCGACTTTACTCCTGTGTACATCCTGCTCAGTGCTCACCGAGATTATCCAGACTGCCGCGGCTGAAAGCCAAAAAAAAAAATGACGGAAACCTGCAGAAGACATTATCATTTTTTTAAATGCTCGTTGAATGGCCAAGCTTTCCCTTCGCGTCTATTTGATGCATGACATCACCTCTGAGTGCAACGACTGGGCCAGTCTCTATGGAAAGCCTGAAATTCAATCGGCATTGATGTAAGTACTGGCTGAAGGATAGATTTATTCACTCAAGAAAAAAAAACACCTTTTATTTAATAAATTAAATTGTGAACATTTAAAATTCAGTTAAGAATTGGGTACAGACCCTTAAGGCAAAGATCACAATGTTATGTTTGTATCCTTGATTTCCTATACAAGTGTATGTTGAGGACCAAATTAGATTGGTCTCAGCTGTTGACTATCCTAACTAACAGAGAGTCAGCTGTGCAAAAGCTTAGCTCTTGGACTCAGTAAAATGGAATCATATGATGTAGCATCATTTGGAATTTGTGACTTTTTTGTCTGGAGGCAGTAAAGTTGGAGAATATGTCTGTACAACAGGACTGTTTGTCTGAAGTTCTTATTCAATGTAAAATATGAATCTGAAAAACAAGATCGCTGTGCTGAAACCATAAATACTGTATTATACCATTTCTGTAGTTTACAGCATTTTGATTTATAGAGATCACAGTGTTTTGGATTATAAGTTTTGAAAAATACCACTGGATGTTTTTTGGCCAGATCATTTTGCTACAGAGCCTGCATGAATTATACTGTACATCTTTGCACAGGATAGTGTTGTACATACTTTAGTGTTTAAAGGAAAAGGAAGCTGAATGACTATTTCATGTCAGAAACTAAATAAAACTGGCAGTCAACCAGTCATAACTGAATTCCATGAATGTCAGTATTGATAAGCTCTGGTCATTTTCACCACACTGGAAAGCAGAATTGTGTAGATTGGCTTCTGTTGCAGCTCTCTGTGTAAGCTGCCATGGACAGCGTTTTCAGCCTTATGAAGGATCACCAGCATGACACAGCTTATTTTGAAGCAGGCTAGTGCATGTATCTCTCGAAGAGCATCTTTCAGGATTGGGTCTTTTTTTAAGCAGAATTAGAAGTCTGTTTAGATGCTTTTACCTTTAAGCATTTTAAAATAACAAGAGTGAAGTAATATTCACACTATGCCTCCCATTTGCACAATACGAGCCAGGCCATTTTCTTTTATGAGGGTATTGTTTACTGTCACTGCACTTCTAACATAGGCCAGTCAACCCCTATACAAAATTATTAATGTGCAAGGGAACACCAGCTGATTTTATAGTCCTTCTTGATGTACATCACTTTATTCCCACATGGAGCCGGGCAATAATAATGTCATATTAATATCATGATAACAGAAACGCCCGTTATTCTTCGTTAGGTTGGCATGATGTTTTCTTAGTTCCCTCATGGTCTGACTATGCTTTTGACATTCATGGATTACCTTGTGTTACCCTGATATTCCAAAATGTGTGTCAGACTTTACCATAATTCCCATTCCTGTACCGTATTTTTACATCGACCTCACTGTGCTTTGCTTAACTTTGTGATTTTTGTACCATGATATACTGTACCAAATCAAATCTCATTGTGGGAGTCATGTCTGGTGTATTACATTACACTGTAATGTAATATTTTCTACTAGTGAAGCAGGTTGCATTTCTAGATCTAAAACATTCCTCATTAAGTATTGTAGAATGAATTTAATGTACATAGGAGGGAATGCAAAACTCTTAATATCATTTTTTTATATTTATGGTGCATTTTTAAAGTGCGTCTTAAAGCGTTAACAATTGAGTTCAGCTTATGGAGTCTTAGTGATGTAACAGAAATCTTGCGATCAGTGAGATACTGAATATATTCTTGTAGTGAAAAATGTTTGGTTGACATCAATCTTTACTAGTTCTGAACTTCTGCAACTGCTGTTACGTACAATATCTATAAAGTGTTTATGTATATATCTATATATATGTATATATCTATCTTTTAGTATAAAATGAAATTTTGTCAATTGATCCTATGGTTACATGATTGAGAAAAGATGCTGAAGAAAGTGTGCTTAACTTATATAACATGAACATATTTACCAACAGACACACAGTTTATGCTTTTCCATTAAAAATGTGAGCACAAAACTGAATAATATAACGATGCACACTAAATCACTAAATGCAGATTTGTGTGGAAATGGTGGTGTTATTTAGCATTTTTGGTTGGTGAAGTGTTGACTGTTTTTATTTCTGGGTTAGTCTCTGTTTTTTATGTTATAGAAATAGGAGTAAAGTTTGACCTTTAAAAATAAATTGTAAGGTTGGTATGAGATCGATCAGTGGGATACAGTGTAGAACTGCATGTTTAAAATGAGGGTATCACCTCTATTTTGTACAAAGCTTTAAACAAATCCTGATGGTAACATTGGTTCTTTTGGTGACCTTTGAAGGAGAGAACATTATCCCTGAAATGTCTTTCACAAATATGGCTTCAGGGTACACTGATAATTACAACACCTCGTGATGTTCATAACATTCTCAGAAGCTGCTTCTGTTGATCAGATTTTTTTTAGATGTGCTTTTATAAAAATAAGATGGGCGTTTCCTTCTGTTGCTGTCTTTGTGGCAGAATTCGTACTGTGGAACTGATGACAAAGTCTCCCTCAACATCAGCAACAAATGGAAGTTATTAGCTGGAGTTCGGGAGGAATAACAATGACAAGTTAATCTCCTACAGATGTCCGTAATCATAATCCTGACTGAATCTAGCTCTATATATCGAACTCAAACATCTCCCTTCGCTTTCTTCTCCAGTATCTCTCCCTCATGCCATGTCCACCCAGCAGCTGCCCCTGGCTCTCTCCTCTCGGAGTGGGGTTCAAACCCCCTCATCCGTGGCCAGGAGGCTACACATTAACGAAGCAGGTTAAGCCAAGCTCATCACACTGAATCTTCCAAATATCTACAAAGCATCTAATTCTTGGGCGTCTTTGTCCCCGTGAACTGATACAGCTTTGGATGGGTGCTGGTTGAGTTGCACAGAGTTGTCAGGAGTGATGCAGGAGTGATGTGCAGATCACTTGGCATTCACCACACTGGTCTGCCATGTCAGTTTGGAGCTACAGGGATCCTGGAAGTTGTACCTCTTTTGCTATTTGAAAGTGCTTTTAAGTGGTTGTTGAGCCTGGTGACTTGTGTGTCCCACAACAGCACGCAGATGATCACATGAGAAGTATGCAGATGAATAAAAATTGCACAGAACAAAGGACCTCTCGAAATGCAGTGGACTGTGAAATTAAATTTTAGCCCATTAAAAATGTCCTAAATTCTGATTTTCAAAGAAAATTAAAATAATGAGGAAAACAGATATGGTGTGATCATTAACTCTGACCTTACTCCCTCTTTAAATAATTAAAAAATTAAAATGTAATGATATTATTGACATAACAATGTAATATAATTGTTGATATGATATTCAGTCCTGTTTTTAGATTTGTTATTGCAATTGTGGCCATAACTAATTCATGATTTTGTTTTTGAATGAACAAATAGCACTATAAGATCTACCCTGCTTTCAGAACAAATTGTTGACTTTGGCCTTTAATATATTTGAAAGATTAAGATTTTCTTTCCCAAAGCATCCCTGCATACTGTTAGTGGCATAAACTTTAGAAATGTTACAGGTTGCTGTGTGTTGTAGAGAAAATGTCTTTTCTGAGTGAGGTTCTCAGTGGATATGGTGCTGACAATTCGGCCACCCTGTTAGTAAAATCCATCATCAAATTCTTTAATGATAAACTTTAAAGTGCTATGATAAGTACTACTCTCATCCTGTGATGAGAGGACTGTTTCACTAGAAACATGCTCTATGTAAAGTTAATTACATCCTATGCCAGACATTTAACTTGCAAATCATTACACAGCAGATTACAAGAGATTCTGCTTTTCCTGAAGGTGTTGTTTTGGAAGTCTGAAATATACTAGCAGCTCCTTCACATACCACTTTTTCACTTTTAGAGGAATATAGCTCAGCTCAAGAGCCGTAAATTTGCTTTACGGTATATAGCTCACGATCAGATCACTAAAAAAATAAGATCAAATCTGTTTTATTATATCTTCAGTCTGAAGGAGCCTGCCTGTCAATAGGCTGCTGAGTTGCAAAGCTAAGATACATTTTTTGAAAGAGAAATTGCTAACTCTTCTGTTGAAACGTTTCCAGTATTTTATATTTTATTTTATTGTATCTTATTCTTATACTGTGGCTTTACCATAATGTAATTTGGAAACTCTCTTCTGTTATCGTGTTTTGTGAAATATAGTAATTTAAGCTATAACATCTAATATCTCCATTTAAATGATAAGTATGTTCTAATAAGAGGTCCAAAATGTTTTTTTTTCCTGGTATTAAAGACTATTACTTCTTTAAGCAGCAAAAACAATGTTGTGTCCATTTAATTTTTAAAGGAACCCAATAGTTCAGATTCATCAGCGTTAAACTCGAACCTCCAACACCAGCTTTGAAAATCTGTTTGGAACTAGATAGGCTTGTATCCCTGAAGGTTTATGATGTAAAATGTGCTTAACTGCCTTTCTGAAAACTGGGGTCAGGCGAGGTAATCAATACAGCCCATAGTTTGTTGGCAAAATCACAAAGCTGATGCAAATTCTGGGATTTGCGTCAGATTGCTGGATTGTGGAAGGGAAGCTCGTGCAAAGGGGATACATTATTTAACCCATTGAATCTTTTTTAACACTAGATTTACCCCTTTGCAGCAGTTCCAGTAGCCTTTAGATTTATTTGGAGTGGGTGTGTGCTGCATTTTTCTGCGGTGATGGATTGATGGCCTCGCCTCGCACATCAAGAGTTTCTTTTATGCCCTTGGAAGGATTGCATTTGCATGGCACAGCAAAGGACTGCATTGTCCATGTGGTTTAATCTAAAACACGGCTGTCAGATTGAGAAATTTATTGAGCCGCTGCTTCACACTTTGTGTCTGCTGCGCACCCATGTCCTGGCTGTGTGGGGCTGAGGAATGTCAGTTTCACAGGAGAGCCTGTGCTTTCTTTCAGAGACCATTTCACTGGTATTCATAGGAAAACACTTTACTGTAACAATGATTAATTATTAACTATTTATAAATCAATGATTAATCATTGTTAATCTGTCTAGTTCACTTGGTTTTCGTATAACCGTATAGATAACCATATAGAGTGTATTGTTTCAAGATGGAAATATAATAATAGTTTTCATTTCAACTGTTTTACTCAGGGGATTGATTTCTAAGGGATCTATGCTTTGAGGAATAAATAATTACCTGTAATATTGGGATGACTTGTGTCCACTTGTGACTCCTTTATCTTGTTCAATCCTGTTGCATCGTGTAACACAGTTGATAAGACACAGGGGCTTTTCAATAAGGGGGACTTTACCTATCCAGCAATGAAACTAAATCTTTTTCTGTGTTGATTAGAAATGATCAATCAGATTGAACCTGTAGTCTGGGGAGTTGTAGATTTTGATTAATTTTAGTTTTACTTGTAAGGCACACAGAGGCTGGATTTTGGGATGGGTTCCTGAGGTGTGATGTGATTATACAAGGTTATTTCAGTCTGCTTCCAGTACGTAATGAGTCATAAATTACAGCAGTTGGATTTTCTCAGTGACTTTCACTTTGATCTAACAAGTATCAACTAAAGCACTGCATTTTTTAAGGTTTAGGTAGTTAAGATTCCGTACTGAATTAATCCATTTAGTTCTGTAGGTCATCCCAAATAACCTTGTTTTTAAAAAAACACTTGCACCTTATGGAACCATTAAGCAAATAATTTGTTAAATTTAGGGAATTTTTATTATGAACTAAAAAAATCTTTTTTTATCTTTGTGATCTTTAAATCACTTATTTAACAAATCACCTGTTATATTGATCATAATTAAATTGTTCCAGGTCTTTAGAATTTGGTGATCTTTTGATGACTTATAAAACCTACTGGAGACCCCTGCTGTTTTAAACTCAGCCAGTGGCTTTGAGGTGAACTGGTAGTGAAGGTAGTAGTTTTCAGTACATTAGCACTTCAATTGGTACAAATGAGCCAGCCTATTGTGGATTTGTGCTTTAAAACTGCTATGGTGGATTTTTACTTTAGAGGAACCTTCCTGTTTTGCCTCTTTATGTATTTAAGTATAAGACCAGTGAAAAGATCGTAAGAGGGTTTAGAAATGAGGGCAGGTGTTTTCATTCACCTAGCTGTTTCACCTCACCTGTTTCTGGACTAAACGCATCTACACATCTACTGCTATATCTGTTCTCTTTCTTTTTCTTTTTCTTTTTCCCGTTTACAACCACTTTTTGTGCAATATATGCCAGGGACCTGTGCAATACATTTATATTTATATCTACAGTTACATCTATATTTATATTCATATGTGTGATATGAGTGTGATACGATTTTCTGTGTACTGTTCTGTTCTAGTTTGTTCTTGTGCGTCCGGACTGTGAGTAACTCTTGTATTGTATTGTATGTATTGTACTATTATTATATAATTCGTTACACTGTGGCTGTGTTGTGTGTGTTAAGCTGCTGTTGCACTGCAATTTCCCTCACGGGATCAATAAAGTATCTATCTATCTATCTATCTATCTATCTATCTATCTATCTATCTATCTATCTAGCTTGACTAGTTGTTAAGTTTAATCATCTGAAGGATCCCATCAATCTTGAAGGACCTCAACAGCATGTTTGGAAGTTGTTTTGGTGACTTATGTTATTAAATTTACCCTTTAAAAGTGATTGAGATGCTTTAATCCGTCTTGACACAGCATTAAGTTTTTGATCATTTATGGACATTCTCTGATTTTCCATCACCTTTGTTTGAATCTCTTGTGAAAATGCTCTAAGACTGAAATCAATTGTTCCAAAACAGTTTTTATGTTAACTTCTTTCTTCCAGGGCCTTGTTCTGATGATGTCTGCATTTGGCTTCTGAAATTCTTCCTCGCATTAGTAGAGTCTCTATTATTTCCTGGTTGAAGGATTTATGAAATCTGCTTCTGTTTTATCTAAACGTGTTGCCCTGCGGGTGACCCTGGATACAGTTATTCTTGAGTCGGTGACCTCACAGACCTTCTTCCTTTCTTTCACCAACACTGATTGTTGCTAAATTATTTAATACATTTTCAGGTTTCATAAGACTGATGATGTGTGGTGGTCATTGATAGCTGATAAAGAAAGTTCAACCTATGAGATTTGCTAAGAAAATAATAAAATACAACCTTTGACTTTGTTATAAGTCATCAAACTTCCACGTAACACAGCTGAAAAACCACAAGCTCAATCACAGTGAATTTTATGGTAATGTATGGGTTAACCTATATGATGCAGAAAAATAAAAAAATCAAATGTAGATATGTTGCACTGTACTGTTTTAGCTAAAGAATCTCTGGAACTAGCTTACTTGTTTCTGTGCTACAAAGAACTACCCTGTGTGTTAATCAGAGACTAGACTGGAAGCAGTACTTTGCATTTTAATGTGAAATGTTTTAAGACCTCTACTGTCCATTTATCGTCTGCTGCTTTAGACAACACAGCTTTTGTTGTTCCAGTAAAATAGAATTTTTACTTGCGATTGTTCACCAGCCTGACCTTGCAAGTCTAAAGACCAGACCCTGTTTTTGTTGACTGCGGATAAATATGAATGATTATCTGTTGTTCTTCTGTAGTTTGATTATATGAGAAAGGCTGTTTCAAGCAGAAGTTGCGCAATGGACAGGCGGATCTGTCCTCTACTTGTTTTTGCTGCATCATGTTTCCATTAGTGATTTTATACAGACGATCAGCAATAGAGCAGCGAGATCTGTGCCATCTGACAAAGCTGCTGTGTGCATGCCATCTTTTATTGACCATTTTTACCCCAGTGGCAAAGATCCTGTTGAAACTTCGGCTGTGTGGCCTTCGACAGCCTCAGCTGAATGGGGAAATACTGTATGTTTCTTGGTGACCTGTAATACAGACTTAAAGGAGCAGCAAACAAACCCAACAGTGTGTATAATACATCTGCTTTACTTCCAGGACTGCGCTATAACATGCCATTTAACACACAACACACCCAAAGTACGCACAGAGCTGTAGTACTTGAAAGTAATGACAGGGTAAAGAACCACTTGGGGGTTCTTGTTGATGAACTGGGATCCCCTGATAAATCACTGTAGTAGTTCTGTTTGGGCTGAGATAAAAAATGCCTCCTCCATCGGCAAGGGTCAGTGGACAGACTTTACAGAGAATTTAACTTCTGGGGAAAAAAGAAGTGTGCAGACAAGTAGGAAGAAGCTGTTTTCCCCAAAAAACTGCATTTAATTTTTTCTCTGTCAGAACTTGCATTGTCCCCCTCTGTTGTATGTGAGCTATAAGCACAGAACTGTACAAATGCATACTGTATCTTTGCTCAATTGGATTGGAAATGCTCCAGTCATTTTATCCAACCTTGCCTGGTTGTCCCTGTGTGCCGAGAGAGGAATGTAACAGCAAATTCTTAATCAAATAAACAGTAAAGCAATGGTACGTTTTATGAATTTAGATGAAAGCTTTTTTTCTTGCCAGTTGAACCACTTTAAGTCCTACGCTGTCTCTTGCTGTCAGGCCAGAGATAATAGTATAGTCTCCATTTATTCGTTCTTTTTGAATGAATGATCTCTAATTTAAAAGTAGCATAATATCAGACGTACTTTCGTCAGAAGAATGCATTTTGCATAGGTTGATATTTTCCATATTCTCTGTCTTTTGTTTATCTCTCAGAGATGTGCTGATTATATGATTTCCTGTTCATGACACTCCGTAACCTCTTGCTTATTATGAAATCAAATGTCAGTCTCGCTTCACCACTAAGGTGTCTGAGATGCAGAGGAACTCAAATAAAATACTTTCCTCTTTTAAAACATACTGTACAGTTCAAAAGTACCAAAAACACTATGTACAGGACAGCAGAGGACAGTTAACAATATTTATTGTTCTTGCTTCACAGTAATTCCTAGATTTACTACTGTCTTTGCATCATGGAAAAGAAAACTATGTTGTTGTTTTTCTGAGCACAGTTACTGTATGTTCTTCCTAATTGTTTAAAATGTAATCTTTAAAAAAGGCAGAGGTTTAATGTGTGCCTCACATGATCAATCAGATTTCAGCTAAAATGATAGATGAACACAGATCAGGCTAGTAGAGCAGAGAGCATACTGTATTCCATATTGTCTCATCAGTGTTAATCCCATCCTTTGTTTAGTGATCAAACAGCAAGTTGTTCATATTAAATGATGGATGTGTTTTTGCTTCTCAAGAAGATCACAAAGCATAAAAGTGAACTTTCAGATACAGTGTGAAAACCTCACATTCTTGTCACAATTTGATCAATGGACCATTATACCTTGGCTATAATGTTAGTATCAGTTGAACTTCAGACTGGTGTTTAATGACATATCAGAGGTGGTTTTCTGTTTATGAAGGTTCCTAGGTAAGTAGGTTGTGAGGTAGATTGATGGCAGATGGTGGTGATGAGTTTTTAAAAGAAAGTCACTTCCATAAGTAAAACCCTTGTTTGATATACCATTGTATATCAGTATATGATGAGCATCTTTTATCTGAAAAACATTACAGTACATGTGGGTTTTAGGTTATTTGTATTTTTATTGTGTAGGCAATAAAAAAGGATCCCTCACTTGTGATCTGTACCTAATGTGTTTAAACAACCAAATACTGTGGTTCTAGCAGAGAATAGAATCTTGCTACTAGTGTGATCTATTGCTTTTCTGCAAAATAAATACAGAGCTCTAGACAAAAAGTGCATTTTATCTAAAATGTAATGTAAATTTAAGATAAATGTACACACCAAAATAAGTAACAATCACTTGGTTTTAGCTTTCCACACAAAGGAAGCACATAATTCTTATTAATCGTGTTAAAAGAGGAAAGCCATGTTTCTTATACTGTACGGCGCAGCACAGTCGGGGCCCACTGGTCTAGAGGGCTGTGGGCTGCGCATGATCACTTAAGGAGGAGGGAGTTTGAGTCTCACAGCTGACCTTTTAACTGCTCAGCATTTGTTGGATTGTGAGTGGGTGGGACAAGCTACCCAGCCATGACACTGAAGCCAATAGTGTGGCTTCTTTCAAGGCGTGTCGGAATGAGATCCTTGATCAATGAGCTGCTCAGTACCGATTGAGCCAGATGGGCCAAACGACCTCTCGTTTGTAACCTTTCTTATCTCATGAGCCGTTTCTGTGATTTCCACTATAAAACAAGGTGTAGACTTTGCAATGTCATTGAAACAGTTGTCAGTTTTACGACCGAATTAGTAAATTGGATGAGAATACATGTGCCTCGGAATCTGGTGACCGTTAGGGAAGAAGCAGTGCTTTCAGTCATGTCTTCCTGACTTGTGTCCCACATTCACGAGGCTGGTCCTTACAGTAAGCAGCGCTGAGTAAAGGTCTGTTTCTGAAAACCTGTTGCCAGGCTACTCAGGATGTTTTATCAGCAGTAACAGCTGATTTTTGAGCTTTGTCATGCACATTATCTAGAAAAGATTTAGTTTCATGCTGAATATGTGGATGATTTTGAGTTGAGTGCACTTTCATTATAATTATGCCCTTTAATATAGAAGAGGTAGTAAAAACATAAATGTAGCAGTATTACGTATAGTTTGGCTTCTTTACAATGTTTTAGTGGAGAGTAATACAGTAATTAAAGTTCAGTGTTTATGGCAATATAATAGGATGTAATGTATCCTTTACTGTAACGGCTGGCTTTGGAAGAACATGATGTTGTTTTATTTTGCCCTGTTAGTTCTGGTAAACATTTAGAGGTCAGTCTAAAGTCTTATGAGAGACAGCAGCAGATTTCCAGCAGGGACCTGACTTTTTGTTACCTGCAGTGTCTTGAACATTGCAGGCATGTTCCTCTGTGCTGCACAATCATACCTCTTCATAGACGACTCAGTTATCCTGTTTTGAATCCTGCTCTGGTATATTTAACAAGGCATTTTATTTAATAGGCATGCCAACACAGTACACTAAAGTTCTACCAAGTTCCCTTACAGCTTTTGAATAGTGTTTTGATAGGCAGATGATATCATCTGTTTATTCTGGGTGGTTTGTGTCCTGCTTGTTTCAGATCCTGTTGCATTTGTTTGTAGTTCTCTGCAGTTGTATCCATTCAGATTTTTTGCAGTCCTTCCTGCGATCAGTTTGACTGCAGACAGCTTTACCTGTACAAGGTTATTGTGCGTTACGTCCACCCAAGGCTTTCAGCCTGGGGTTTCTGAGCTCCAGGCTATCAGTGACAGTTGTCCAAGTGGCCCACAGAAAGAAAAGGAAGCTTGCTATTCCTCAGGTCCAGTATTGTCAGGTGAATAAAATCCACATTGTCTGACACTGACAGCATTTAGAGATTTCTGATTTTAACATTTTATAATTAAAAGTAACATTACTCTCAGTTGTAGACTGGAGACGTTCCCCAGCCAAAAGAAATGGAAAATGTGTGCCCAGCCTGCATTACTAAAAGACTTCAACAACAGAGCATTGCACGCAATATTCTTTTAGGACGAGGAGCGGGTAGAGAGATTTTATAGCACGCTCCCCTAGCTGTTCATCTGGATTTCTAGTTCCATGTTGGAAAAGCCTGGTTTTCTCAGTAGGCTGGATTGATGTAACTTCCTGCCTTACTGCTTTCAGTTAGAGAAACCTGTTTTTAACACCTTCTGAAGTATGGTACTTCCAGCAACTTCTCTAAAATCACTGCAGATTCATGAAGGAACTTGGCACTGCAGCAAGTCACAATGCCATTGATAATGTACAGGCTTTATACACCCTGCATTGTACTGTCGGCACGAACTTGGCATGGCCCCTGGAGAGATCCTAGCTTTCTGTAAAAAAACAGAATAAATGCCTTATACGGAGTATAAAGCTTGATATACAGTAGCTGGCTGTAGCTTTGAATTCGTAGCTTTTAAATCAAGCCGCCATGCTGTTCCTCAGCCTTCTCTATCACTTATCTTTCCCAGTCTTTGACCTTCATCTTTCATCTTTCCCATATCACCTGTTCTCTGGCTGGGTCTGCTGCTTGGCCTACTGGCTTGCTTTTCAGCAATGCTCATTCCATTTCCATTTGACTTCATTTCAGGCGCATCTTAACTGCCAGCAGCAAATTGCCTCGATAATTGAGTAGACAGATAGATATACATCAGCTCCTCTCTGTCCTGCTCGTTCCATTTCCTGTACAGGGATCGATAAGGCACAGTCATCTTGAGGGTGTGAGCACAGGGTTGCTGTTATTTTACTTAGTTCACTCTCTTATACTTGTGAAGAAAGTCTGATTTCTTTGTTGTGAGCAGTGAAATGTTTTTGGTTAGGTCGAACCTGAGTTTCCTGTAATTCTTATGTTTTTACAGTTCAATATTATGTTTCTGAACCTGGCACTATAACTGTTTTGCTTTCTCTATGAATGATTCCTGTTTTGTAAGTTTTATTGTTTCATAAACTAACTATAAATGAATGATATATAAATCTGGGAATTTCTCAAGATGTTTATTTTTCACTATAAAGGTACAGTATAGTGTCTACAAGACCAGTTTTTCTCCCAACTGGTATTCTGCCTCCAGCTCATTACTTGCATATTTGTTACGTTCTTTATTTAATTAAGTTCATGGCATGCTTTTTCAATTTTATTGTTATGTTTTGTTGCCTTGCTGTTGTATGTTTTTGCATTTCTCAATTTCAAATAAAGAAAGAAGGAAAGAAAGGAGCAACAAGAAGGAAAGGGGCATGCCACTGTCTGATAACACTGGTCATGTGAGTCCAGTCCTAAGTATCACTGCTTTTTCAGCAAACTGTGGATAATCTGATTGACTCTGTACCCAGACTCTGGTAACCATGTCTGACACAGTGTTTGCCACCTCCTTCACGCAGCCGTGATCTGATTGACGTTCTTGTGGAAGACAGGTAGCGCAGACACTGGTAGACTCCGTGCCACAGTGCTTACAGACTGCACCAGACACACGTCAGGCCCAGCGCCTTACTAATCACTTGACATTGGTGGTTCCATTTTTTGTCCTCTACCTATAAGTTGCCGATAATATAGTTTGAGAGCTAAAAATAGGGATAAAAGTCTTGAGATTTTTTTTTCTGATATTAGACCTGTGTGAGAAGTATCTAATTGCACAGAAGCTTGGAGATGTTGGTGCAATCCACGATAAGCATTATTGTTTTATTACCTTTTTTGAACTTATGTATTAAAGGATAATGTGGATAAAGTGTGACGCCTTTCTTGTGCAGATGTTCACAGATGTCTGAGTCAGTTAGGCCTCGTGTGAACTGTCATGCTCTAGTATCAGTGCTGACTCACCTGAGCATGTACTGTGGGACTCAAGTCAGGAAAAATGGTGAGTCTTGTTTGGGGTGGAGGTGTAGAGAACATATTATTTTTTACATTTCTGCAGAACTCTACATTACTGTTATGCCAGTTCTTAAAATCACTTTGTATATGTGATTCAGTTTTTTCCATTGTACAGTATCTTGCTTTTTATTACTAACAGAACCAGCTCCGGATGATGCTTGAGAAGCACATTGCCGTCTTTGTGTTCCCCTTCCTGTGTGTCCAGCATATCCTGGATTTTTTCCTTTGCTGAGTTCAGATCAAGGCCCACCCAAAAAACTGGGCACCAGTTCTGGGGCTGAACAGTCCTTGTATTTACAAAAGAAACATTGTTTCAGAGTCAACACTGTAACCCCAATAGAGGGATTTGTGTGCCTCACTGTCAGAGTTTTCATGGCTGAAGTTTGTCTTCTTTTGTGATGTGTGGAGCTGGATGTGGAACTAGCGAAGTGCATCTGGTCAAATCAGCAGGCGGGAGATCTGTTAGCCTGGCTTGTCAGATGAAATCCAAGCCAGTGCACGCTCAGCATGTGTGATGAAATCTGTCACAGGGTGAGCTCCAGCTCGCTCTGCCGATGGACGTCACTTCTTCTGGCTCAGTGTGTGAGTGTTATTCATGAAGTTTTCACGCCGCTGAACACAAGAATCGAAGCATAGATAGAGGGTGTTGAAGGGAAGGCGCCTCATCGAGGTGCTGAACTGTGCTGGCCTGCTGAGGACTTTGAGTTCTAAAAGTAATAACATGTTGAAACAGCCACCCACAGATCGCAGATGAGACATGTTTTTTACACATGCTGGTAAATGTTGAATTGTGGGAAAAATCCATTAAGCTGGTATATGTCATTAAATATGAAATAAAATTAAACAAATGTTTTAAACACATTGTCAAACACAATGCAGTCCTGCTGCCAGTTTGAAACGTAAAGATCTTTCTTTATTTTGTTGTAGTCTTGGCTTTTGGCCCTTATCTGTGCATTTTAGCTACTAGTAAGTCAGAACTGTGCCCTTACAATAAGTATTTCAGCCGTACCAGTAAAGCTACTAATGATCTAGGCAGTGAGCAGCCTGGACACCCTAGGAAAAGGTTTCTGTCATTGAAAAAAATGAAAATAAATAAAAAAAAATCAGTAACAGAGCCACACCGGTATTATATGTGTATAGAACTGTTTAGTTCGCAAAAAAGAAAATTGTCATGTTGTGGAAGTTTGTGTGTTTTCTTTTATTTGTATGAGAGAGAGGTTAAAGAGAAAAAAGTTTTGGTGTCCTGTGACTTTTAACTGGTGTGATTATTGACTTTGCGACTTGAAAAGTAAAATCCTCTGATGTCAAATGTGTTATGTAAACTTAAATTCAGAATATTGCAGTCAAGTGATTATCAGAGATATACTTAGGTGAGGTAGATCCGCGTTAGCCAGAAAACTAATTCCCTTGAATGAGTTCCCTTGTGATGTTTTTAATTGGTTATTTTTCCACCAGTTCCTGGAACACTGCATGCTTTCAGTAACTCGAGCAGTGGTAATTCATGACTGCATTTCTGCAAATGAAGTTTTCTTGTGACTCAGTTGCTATGATTGTAAGTATGGGCTGGCTAAATCATGCAACATAATTTTTATTTTCAAGGTTATATCACAGCAAGCATGCTGCAAGGTATTGATCTTTTCAATTTCATTTTCAGTTTTGTTTAAAATCTTTGACCAGTGCTACAAAAAATAAGCATATTGTAGAATTATTTTATGTACAGAACAGAGAGGGTTGTTTTATATGTAGCCATTTTAAATACTCTGTTTTATCTGTATATCACTTGGGTGATTTTGTACAGTGCTCAAGTTAAAGTGAATAGCTCGTTGGGAGCTTAGATTTGTGTTTGGGATGGAACAGCTCCTGGTTTCATTGCTTTTAGCAAGTGCATAATTAATTAAATATGTGATCTTAAATCTCTGGATCTGACATTTCTAGTTTAATTCTCACTTATTATTATTAATAATAACTTATTATTATCTCACTGGATTATTTTGTCTTTCTTATTACAGAGGTTCTGGAATTTTGTAGTCAGATGGCCTGGGAGTTTCATTTTGTTTCTTATTTTTTTGGATCTTTCTGTCAAAAGGTCTACAAATGACCCAGTGCTATTGGAATAACCCTCCTTGTCTTTATACTCTGTACTCTATTCCTCCAGTACACCTCTGAAGAGCCCCAAAGAAATGGAGGTGTAAGTCAACAAAGCTCCTGTGTTTTAACTGAAATTGCAGTAGCATTATGAGCCACAGTGAGTGGGCTAGTGAGACAGTGAGTACCGTCTACAGTAGGTGTGTCTCCAGCTGAAATTCTTTGCTTTTAGGTTTATAAACATTAGTTGCTTTATCAGTGGCAGCCATTCCAGTCTGTGTATTTTCTATGTATATATTAGGAACACCCAGGAACCCATTGGGTTTTAAACTCTGGACTTGAACCTGTTTTTTACTCTTGTTCTATCAAAGGTATTTACCCCCTTGGACTTTGTCACATTTTATTGTGTTACTATATAAAATCTCAATGTATTTAATTGGATCTTTTTTACATTGATCAACACAAAACACTATAATGTGAAAAAAGTTAAAAATTCTACAGATCCATGTAAATTAATAATAAAATATTGATATCAGACAAAAAAATATCTGATTGAAAGGTGAATACTTTGGATAGCCATTGTATTTCTGGACAGTGCAATTAAGAGCTTTATTAAGTGCACTCTAAAAAACAGAGTGAAGACTGCCAATGTGTATTTTTTTTATTTTAATGTACTACCATAATAAATATGTGTAATCCATAAAGTACAAACATTTATCCAACTAAATCAGTATGAGGAGAACATACATGCTTAAATATTGACATTTTATTTTGGGTCAACTAAACTATTTGGATGAAGAAACAACAGCAGCAGACAATGGAGATTAAATATGAAAAAAATTAGATTGTGATTATTATTATTTCTAGTGTAAAAGGCTACTCAAATCTGTTGATCTAAAAGGATGCTGTATTTTTGCTTTGCAGTGTTTATGTTTGTATTATATATGTAAAGCTATTGTTATTATTTGTTTTTTATTTCAGATTTATTTTTTTCTGGGTGTCTGGGCATTTTTCCTGGTGGGTAACTGATTCAGTATTTGTTACCTGTACACACTCCTTATATACAGTACTTTATATTACTGTATGTGTTCTATTTATGTAATGAAAAGAGTATTATGTTTGGAAAGAGTACAAATGTTACTACATTTCTAGACGCTCAGGAAATCCATTAGT
This sequence comes from Atractosteus spatula, assembly GCF_055471065.1. NCBI lineage: Eukaryota > Metazoa > Chordata > Actinopteri > Semionotiformes > Lepisosteidae > Atractosteus > Atractosteus spatula. Next base: position 23,347,072 of record NC_142720.1, on the reverse strand, counting down.
ATTTATATCCCAGGTAGCGAATGCAGTGCTGCTAATGTAAAAGGAAGTACAATCCTTCAGCTCTTTAAAGAACGCTTCCTGACGAACAGGTTTTTAAGGTTTGTTCAGATAAGGTTTCTTGGTACACTAAGGGCGTTTTGTATACAGTATGTGTCTTTGCAGTTGAGGTTACATACCTTTAAAGGCACAGTACATGTAACACACTCCAGCTCAGTCACATCTTATCAGTAATCTACACTGGGTTATATGGGTGTGAAGGAGCTCAGACCATGTAATATCCAGTGCATTTTACTCCAGTATTTTTTTTGGTCATCAGTAAGCAAATACTGTCTTGTCTTTATACAAATAACTAAGGCTAACGTCGTTTTCCATTGCACTGTAAAAGGGTATTTACTTGTTAGCTGTTAAAAAGGGAAGTCTGCTTGTTTCGAATCATACCAGCTAGACATCTTGGGAGGATTAGTAATAGGTAATAATGAAGGCAGTGTGAGTGAACCAGCCAGTGTAAGAGCACACCTAAAGGACAGACTGATTTTAAATCTGTTTTCCTCTGTATGTTTAATGTTGTTTCTGGAGCTGCTGCTGAGATGAATAGGGCCATTTCCTCTGAGCCCTACCTGAGCCAGGAGCAGAGTAATGTATTCAATGCTGTGGAATAGCAACTGACAGGACTCTTTATCTTAACAAAACAAACTCAGCTACTGGCCTAGTCATTGCTTTAATGATACAAATCATGCACTATACAGAATATCTCAGATGGTTTTAGAAAGCAGTGAGATGTACTAGATGTACAAACCCTAACCCTAACCTTCTTGAAGTGAGTTACACTGATATGAAATTATCTGCAGGATTATCTTCAGTGGAGCAGTGCAATTCTTGTAGATTGTCAGGGACTACAAAGTCACTCTAAAGCAATTTGTTTCATTACATCAAGAGTTGCGGTTGTGGTGCAATGCAGAATCAAAGTGTAATAAAATCAAATTAAATCGCATGCCAAATTATTAATTCCATCAATTAATATAAAATTCAACTGAACCAAATATTATACATAATCATTTCCAAATTTCAACTAAAATATAATATTCTAAGCAACAGTTTACTAGGAATTGGTCACCAGTAATCCTGTTTTGCCTTTTCCCACTTGTTGATGTGCTAAACAGGATTCTAGCTAGCTTCATGATAAAACAGCAGAAGCAAGGCTCTCGGTAATCTCCTTGGCGGTACAGTACCTCTTCAGTTAAATTTGGTGAGACTTTATGTATTGCTTGAAAGATTGCAAACCTTGAACAGAGTGACTTTGCAGTAAGTGTCAGCTTAAACATTAAAGAATGCCTTTCATTAACAAGCCATGTAGGTGAAAGCATTGTCTCTAGAGCTGTCACAGGATAGTTTCTGTGGAAGGCAGGAATTTTGCCTCATCAGTATGCGTTTGTTTTGCAGAGCAGACTGAAACAGAAAGGCAGATGAAACAGTTCATTCATTTTGCCATTAGCAAGTTCGCTCAGACAGGTCTGCTAAGGTAGCGTGGCCGCAGGCGGGGAACTGTGTGGCCCAGCTGCTGGAGAGGATGGGCGCCTGCCTGGCAGGGCCTCACCAGGTGGCGACCCCTGTCACTGTCACTCTTTGTATTGCCCTGTGTCACTCCTCCTCTTAGGTCAGTAAGGCATGATGAGGCTACTCCTGCTGTAAATATTTAACACTGGTTTTTTATTCTGGTTTGCTGTTGGCTATGTGTTTTGAGTGTATGTATGAACTTTGAAAGGCTAAAATGTAGGAAGGACATATTAAAGCATAATGTATTTATATTTATCCTTAATTTTTTTTTAATCTGAAGGGTTTGCTCATTGCTGAAACCGTTAACATGGTTGAATATCCCACAATCAATTAATGGTAGAACATTTTGTTTTGTGGCCTAGTTGTGCCTGAAATGATTGGTATTTACTGTAGCATTGGAAAACCCAAATTCCTTACACGTATTTTTACAACTACTTATCACTGGGGCAATAGTGTGGAGCAGTGGTTAGGGCTCGGGCTCTTAACATAAAGGTTATGGGTTCAAATCCCAGGTGAGATACTGCTATTGCACCCATGAGCTAGATACTTCCCTTCAGTTATTCCAGCAAAATACCCAGCTGTATAGATGTTTGCATGCATACATCACTTTCGATAAAAGTTTCAGCTAAATCAGAGAATGTAGCAGTGTTAGAATTATCTTTCCAGAACCAAGAACAAAGACGACTTAATTGCAGGTACTACACATTATTTCATCAGCACAAAGTCTCTCGCTAATGACAATATTTAAGATCCTTAAGATCCATGTGTTTTCTAGAAACATGAAGCCGCTTGGATTGTATTTTTTAGTTTTTTTTTAGCCAAAGAACATAAACTGTTTGGTTCAGTTTTAGTTCCGATGATAGTGTTTTTTTGTTAAACATTGGCATTAAATTGATTAAATATTTTTTCTATTCAGTCTGCAATTATCACCATCTTCATTGTTAAAATATGACACAAAACAGTTGTGTCTACAAATTTCCCAAGAGAAAATTTGTACAATTAGTTATGAAACTTGGAGGGCCATCTGTTTCTTATCAGTTGTATAACGTTTTTTTCTAGTTTCCTTTCATGAATAACAATGAACATTTTCTGAATTAATGTCACCAAACTCCTAATCAGCACAATAAAAAATTACAGTTTTACAGTTTTAATAATTGGACATGTAACGTGTTATATCACAGTAAGCAATTCTAGTGCCCTACCTAATGATATACTTCTGAACATTCATTATACAAAACACAGAGGTAGCGATAGCCTAAGATATTAACATATCCCCAGTGCTTATTTGCAAAACAAAACAAAACTCAGTCTGCTACAGATATGTGTACAAACCTTTTGACCTTCTGGTATTGCAAAACACAATTCACTGTAGCTTTTGCAGTGTTACTTTTTGTTAACCTTTAAAGAAAGTGTTTGTGTCTTCTGAATGATTTCTAGGATTTTAAAGAAACTCTACTCTATATCTTGTAGAAGTTTTCCAAATCTTAATATTTATGCCTTTTATATTTTCTTAAATCAGCCTTTTTTAATAGACTTACAGAAGTCCTACAGTTTTGTTTTTTCTCAGTACTGCTAGTGCGTTTTGTTTGAAAATGAGCTTATCAATGAGATTAGTGTGGGAGTGACCCCTGTGACACTCAATACAAATATTTTCAGCTTCAGTCAATAGTTCAGTGTGTCAATACAGCCTTTTTCCCCCTGCTGGGCCTCTGTGCACGTTTCTAGAGCTGTGTCACAGTATCTCACACGTTAATATTCGTTACTGGAAGTGACCTCTGTATATTTAATAAATAGAAACAATATTTTTTAGCTGCTTCCAATGAAGTCTTTCTATTCTACAGCTGTTCTTATGTTAAAGTAGGGAGACTAAATTAGAAATATGTAATGCTAAAATAAATACAAATGGTTTTATAATTTTTGCTTTTTTGGGTTGTACAGTGCCAATCATTTCCAAAGTGTACAGCTATACGGTATATCACACATTGTTTTTGAACAGCTTTGGTTTGTTTAGAGCATCACCGTACCGTAGTGTGATGGTGTTGTTAAGAACAAAGCAGATTGTAATATTGTTCAGTATACATCCTTCCACTTACCTTTAACTATCGTGGGATTGTAAATGAAGATCCTTAAGAATGTGTGTTATTGATTTTAGTGAAGATCATTTTCTACAAAACGGTGAAAACTATTATGCCCTGTTTGTTGGTTATGTGCATGCTTAGGCACAGGGTACTTAAGGAGCTTAGTGTTCTCAACCTTCGAAACATTTCTATAGAGCTTTTACTAATCTACTGTACAACACTATAGCCTAACATCACAGAAGTCCAACTTTAAAAATCAAGCCAAATCGATTTAAATTGACTCCTCTATTAACTGGTTAGGTCAATATTACAACTGCACCCCTGAAGAAGCAATTAGTGAATAATTAGCTGAAGTGGTTACCATGAAGTGATACTTAACTTCCTACCAATAGTGGGAATTATGTTGTGCTGTGTGGGGAGTTTGAGGTGGTCTTGTGTCTGATGTCTGATGATTAAGGTCCTTTCCTGAAAGTTGTTTTGGAATCATCGTATCGACATCGCTGGGCAGTTTGTTCCAGACACCTACCACTCTGTTTGTAATGGTGTGCTTCCTGTTCTTTCTCCTAAGGGCACTTCCTCTTAATCTCCATTCACCTCCATGAGTTATTGTTTCATTATTAATCCTGTTGTCCGTAACTTTCAGGATTTTGAATAGATGCATTATTTTCACATCCTTGTGCCATGCTAGTAAATTATTCCAGCCAAACAAAGTCCTGGAAGCATTCACAGAGCTTCCTGTCAGGCACTGTAGAGTTGAAGGAGCATGCCTGTCTTGTCTGCTTGTCCAGCACAATGTAGTTAAGAGTGTTTTACTTCCCCTCATTATTTCCTGTCACTCCAGTTGCACTTTGGAAGGCTGTAGCAGGGTGTGGCCACTGAGCTGTACTAAGATTTAATTATGCTCTGGAATGCCTGCCAGGGTGCTTGACTGAGTGCTGGACCAGCATGAGAATGTGGCTGCGGTCCTTGCTCTTATAGCTTGAGCAGTCACTCAATCAACTGACTGAGAGGCACCTCTGGTATAGACAAAAGGCCAAGGACTTACACTTCATTTCAGATTAGGCTGCATTTAAAGCAGTGTCCGACTCCACACGCGGTGTGTCCTTGGCCAGTTTCTTGTTGTGTTCTTTCTCTTCTGTGTGTATTGTGAGACTATGTGCTTATTTTTCTTTGCTGTTTATTATTATTTTGTAATTTTTCCAGGGTATACATTCTGATTTACAGGGACCTGGAGGCCCATTTATACAGCATATACTAGAGTAATCTGAGTGAAATAGTTTACGTAAGACAGCAGTGCCCCGTCCGTCCACAGCCCTCTTGTCTGGAGCCATTATTCCATGCTGCTGCCTGTAGGCTTTGCTAGTAAAGAACCAGGACCTGTTCTTCCTTTTAAAAGTTTGCTTTTTTATTTAAGACAAAAAATAGGAATATGCATGGAATAGGTGGAATAGGGCGTCCTGAGTCATCTGTATGCCCCAGGTACGCTTGTGCAGTGAAATGCGTCATTCCCAAAACGTGAGGAAAATCTCAACTTAAACAACTGGTATTTTTCCTGCTTGTTTTTTTCTCTCTCCTTATTTGTTTTCTCCTCTAAGTTGAAAACATGAATTATACCTGGCTTTTAGAAAAAAAAACGCTGAACCTAATAATTATGAAAATGAGATAGAAGATATAGAAAACGGTCAACCAGTAAGTTTACATGTTTGCCAGGAGAAAAAATCAACACATGTAGTTAAAGCTGAGCTGAATAGAGCAACCCACAGCATGTTCTCAGGATGGTGGTAAATATGAAGTAGAAATGTTAGGATTTGGGTCATTCAGGCCTTCCTGTGTGCTTTGTTGTATTGTGTGTAAGGCACTGCCCTGGGAAAGCAGGAAGCACTTCTGCTGCAGCACTGAGCTGAATTATTTTAGGCTTCCTGACTCGACTGTCTGCCTGTGCTCGGTTTTGATCGGCAGCCAGCAATGCAGTGGACAGCAAAGGGATCTGTGACATTTACCCATTTTGCCACATTAGCCCCAAGTCCTAAATTGGGTGAAAGTGAATCTGCCAGGAGGGTGGCGTGGTATGCCAGCTGTAGCCCTTGCTGGCGTGCTCACTGAAGAGCAGGATTCCCTTATTTTACTCTTGTCCTGCAGGAATGGTCAGCATTGGCTTCCAGGAAGGAAGACTGGCCTGGCTTTCAGCCCTGTTTGGGTCCCGTCATGCCGGTTCAGTGACCCGCTGCAACACAGCATTAATGAGTGGAATGGAAATGCATTTGGGTCTGAGCTCTGCACACTGTCAAGGGGCAAAATCGGAGTGCATTTCTGCTACACAGAGGAAAATACTATTGGGCTTTGCCGAGATGTGGCTGGCGTCAGTGCAAAACTAAGATAGAATAGACTGCGACTTGCGTCCTGTAACAGATGGTTTTGGTTTCCCGACTGCATTTGAATCTGTGCTGGCAGACAGATGGCATGTGACCAGCTGCAGTGAGGAACCCGTGCCACAGCTCCTCCTCACGGTCAGGGGACGTGCTCAAAGGGATAGAGACAAATTACTTTATTCTTACGCACATCTGCATGTGAAAACCAAACCAAAGTGGTATTTAAAATAAGGAGATATCCTGGGTGTATCAGTGCATGGGTTTGTTCTTTAAAGCTAGTTGGTCCCAGCTTCTTCTGTAGTGGATTCTTGAAGTACTGTAGCCGTGGATGACATAACATATGACTGCATTACAGATTTGATCTTATTGACTGTAGCAGGACATGGATCATGTTTTTGAAGAACAGTATCTTTGTATTTTGAGGTAGAAGTCAAGTCAATGAAAACTTAATCTTACCGAAGTTTAGAAACACTTTCTTGAAACAATGTAGTGCACCAGTGCTGGACTATTGTCTGTGGTATTGCTAAAATTTAAAAAAAAGGGTTTAAGCCTCTAATGGTTCAAAAATCCATCTTCATGTGTTAAAGCCAGCTCATATGTCGTGATTACTTTGACAGATCTACAGTGCAAAAGGTTATATCTACAAAAGGTACATCTTATAGTAAGAATGGGATCCAGGGATGTCAAGAGATCAATAAATCTTAAATATGCGAAGTGCCTGGTTTTTACTTTCTTACCGGAACAAATACACTCTTACAAATAATGTATTGGAAATGTAAAGACCTATTTTCTGAATCAATATTTTCTTCCTGTCTACATATGGACAAAAGACTTTGACCAAACAATTCAGGGGTGAGTGTTTGCAAAAAAAAGAAAAGAGAAAATTAGAATCTGGACATGACAACTGCCTGCCTTCAGTACTTCAACAGCATACAGTATACAAAATGGAATTCTTTTGTGTTATATTTGAGGAAATATTTCAAGTTGAATCCTTTTGTAGTTGGAACAGTTTACCAGTTTACCAGTTTACTCTTAAGATTATGGAATATTCCCATCCTGCAGCCTAAAGAGACATTTTTTCCATTGTTGCACTACAGAGCAGGTTTCCTTGGCCTGGTAATAGCAAGGACAGGGAGACACATGGTATTGATAGATATCTCTGAATTATAAGAACTGTTACAGTACCAACCGAAGAATAATTTATTGTCTGGGGATTGCTTTTCTTTAAGGATAGCTAGCAAAACGGATAGATAGACATGCTGCATCACAGCTGTTGTGTCCTGGGTTTGAGTCTGAAGTGGTCTTCTGTGTGGGGTCTGCGTGTTCTCTGTGTGTTAGTGTGGACTTTCTACAAAAGCTTAGGTTTCCTCTTACTTCCTAAAAAGATGCTGCACATTGTTAAATTGTGTATCTGAATTTTTCCTGGAATTCTGGCCCAACCGAGGGGGAGTTCCAGCACTAACCAGGAATAAGCACCCTTCCAATAATGTATAGAAAAATTAAAAACAAACTTGAAGACAAAAGTGTCTTTAAGAATGACGTGATTGTGTAATAGCCGTCTTTTTCTGTCACTGTCTAGAAGATTTTTCTCTAGTAGTCAAACTCTTCTTTCAAGGTTAAGGAGTGTTTTTCACAGAGACATTTTGTTTCAATAAAAGGACATGGTGTTTTTTCTCATTAAGGAAAGTTAAAACAAGCTGCAACATGTTTTTAAAGCCTGGACAAGCTCATCTAATCTCCACAAACTATCAACCGGCTGCTAAACAGATTACTTCTAATGGTTTGTTTGTTGTAAGTGTTCAAAGTGGCTATCTAGTGTACACATCTCTGTGTAGGAGACAGACACATTTTCAGGGAAATATATTGATGCATTGTGATGGCAGAAGATGTCTGACTCCTGTAGTATTGGGCTTTTCTGTTGTGTGTGAATGATTAAATAGGGACCCGCTTTTTATGTAGAATAATTTATTGAAGGCATTATCATAAAAGGAGACTGAAAATGAGTATGGTTTTAGCCTCAGAGATACTATAGATTAACCCACAATAAGCTATCAATTTTCGTGGTATTAGATATAAGGATGTTATTTGAATTTAATGGAAAAATAGGTTTAATGGAATCAATTCATTTTGATTTAAGAAAGCTTTATTGTTATAGTAGCATGAACAGCATCTGGCCTGATCCCAGAAGCTAAGAATGGCTGGGCTTGATCAGGGCTGTGATGGGAAGCCCAAAGGAAAGACCAGTTTGCTGCTGTAATTGGTGTTGGCTGCTCACAATTTCCAAACCAGAACTCCAGAGTGATGACAGGGGGCACTGTGCCAGAGGAGGTGTCATGAGACATTAAACTGAGGTCCTAAGTACTCGGTTGGTAAATATTCCAGGGCAATCTTCACAAGATTAGAGGTGTTAACCCAGGTGTCCTGGCTATATTCCACACTGTACTTAGAAACTGGCCTATTAAAGGTTCCCTTTAATTAAGCTATTGAGGCAATTGATCACTTTTCTGCCCGATTAGCTGTGTAGCGTGGCTGCTGGTGCAGATTGGGGGCGGGGGTGAAAGGCGCTGTGACCCTGCCCAGTCCTTCATGTTCCTAAGCTGTTCTGCACTGCTTCGCATCATCACCTTGAGCCTGGATCTTTCATTCATACATTTATGATTGATGAACAACAGCTTAATTTGATTTAGACTTAAATCAAAGACTTTAGGAAAATTTAGACTTTCTACATAATAGAAAGTATTCTTATACTAGAATAGTGTTCTTCAGAATATTATTAAATTATTTGATTAATTCCACTTGCTTTAAGAGTGAAATTCCTGAACTGTGGAAAACTCTTGTTCATAGTATGAAATTATTCAAACTAATTATTTTAGAAACTGTAAACTCCCTGTAATTGCTTTGATCTATAAGAATGTTGCCTTCAAATTTGCTCATACATGTACTGGCACAGGGTGGTGGTGCAGAGGTTAGCATCACTACCTCCCAGCACTGGGTCCCTGGGTTCAATTCAGGACATGGGGTGCTGTCTGTGTGGAGTTTATATGTTCTGCCTGTGTTTGTGTGGGTTTTCTTCAGGTGTTTAATTGTTTAACTGGCCCTGGTGCGACTGTGTGTGTGTCTGTCTGTCTCTGCCCTGTGATGGACTGGTGTCCCATCCAGGGTGTATCCTGCCTTGTGCCCATTGCTTGCCAGGATAGGCTCCGGCTCCCCTCTGACCCTGAATTGGGTGAGGTGGTTAGGCTGGATGGATGGATATACTCTCTGAAAAGAGATGGGTAAGAACTAACAGAAAATCTTAGGTTTGGCTCAAGAACCTGTTCATTTAATGATAGATTGTGCCCTAAAGCTGTTCTCTGCTGTAGCCTTCCTCTTCAGCTCCCTGGTTTCACAGGCAATCTCTTTCCTGGCAGGTCCTGCCGATGCTAGAGTTTGAGACTGTTCTTGGCACAGGCGATGTGGAGAGGATAAATTAAAACTAGACTGCGATACTGTATACATCCCAGTGGAGGTGATGGCTTACCAGCTGTTGGCAAGCATGTTACCCTAGCTAATATTGCTCTGAATCAACTAACACATGCTGAAAAAATACAATATGAAGAATAAATTCTTATTGAAAAGGTAATACAGTAGACAAGAATAAAGAAAATGTTTAATTAATGCACTTTGTTTTATGAGAAGGGCAAGGACCTGGAAATTGAGAACTGAACAGACTATACCAGCATTTCTGAAATGGCCTCAGTGTCACCTTGTAGCCACATCAGACAATATTGCCTGCTCACACATACTAAGATATTTTTAATCAACAGAAGAAGATACAAATGAGGGGGCCTTTAACCCACATAGGCCCTTTGGTGATTAGAAGCTAATTGATCCAAAGATCTCATCTAGCTGTTCTTGAGGGAGGACAAGATATCGGCTTCAACAGCATGACAGGAGTTTGTTCCAGACTCCTACAATCATATGTGTAAAAAAAGTGTCTCCTTTTCTGTTATATGAGCATTAACACACAGTTTCCACTCTGGTTTTTGTTCCATTATTGATTTGGATGAAGTCCATTGGGTTGAGTGTGTCAGACTTTGAATGCTCTCTGCATTAGCAATTTTCCAGTCAGTGGGTCTCAAGAGTGTGCTGGAAGGGCTTGCTCATGGCCTACGAATAACATCTTTTGTTTCCTTATGCAGCAATGCTAGAATATAATTAGGCTTTTTACATTTGTATGTCTTTGCCATTTCTACATTTTTAAAAAAATAATAATACTTAACCTAGACATTTGTCTTGATTCTGTCTGACAGAAGACTGTCCCAGGGTTCAGCAATCCATGATTTTATTAGTGGGCCCTTCAGCTAACAAAAACAGAATCATCCCCTCAAAGAAATGAAAATCACACGTATTTCTGTGGACATGCTTTTATAAGCACATTGAACGAAATTAACTTCACACAATGCAGTGTTATTATTAGTTGTACTGTAGAATGGATTTGGGTTAGTGACTTCCATTCTGAACACTGTGAATAGTAAAATTGCCCCAAGACAGCAGACCTGCTAATTGAATTTTTTCTCAATCAGTTTTCAAAGCTTGATGATTTTATTACATAGAAATGGAGTAGCCTATATATGGTGCATATCTTAGTAATTTCAGAAACATTGGCAGTGTGGCCACCAGCAAGAGTTGGTGGCAGCAATCTGTGGCCACCCAGATAATAGGCCTGATGACTTCTAAGCTATACTTTATTCTTAATCAGCACAAACACCATGGATGAACAAAGACCTTGTTTTTAAATATTTGGGCCAATACGCTGTTCATGAAAAGTATGTTGGCTGGCTGAGTGAAGCTCTTCAGCTGAGCTGGCAGTCGACAGTGTAGCTTAACTGTACGACCCTGGCTGAGGTTACAGAAAGGGGGCCTGTTATTATTTTTGGGCAGAGGAGGATGAGGGGGACCTACAATGGGAGACTGTGTTTGTTTCCTCAGGGATGGGAGACAGTGATCTCTCACAGGGAGCAGTGGAAGCTCCGATGATTCATCAGCACAGATAATGTTTTAAAGAGGATGAGCTAACTTGTTGTATAAGCAGAGAGACTGAAGTTTTTTAAAAAAGGTCCTCCTTCGGTTAGTTTGATTTTAATTCCACATTGAATGAAAACTTCCTCTGCTTTAGTTGAATCTTTGCTTGGTATGTGTATATAATAATAGGATATCCTCATGAGTTTGGAATATAACATATTCTAAATAATACTTTCATGGCGTGTGAACAGGATATTAAGAATACCTCCGGTGGAATTCTCGATGCCAGCGATCTCAATCCCAAATATGTAAAGTCAAATATTACCCCTGCATTCAGGTTACAGCTGGATACATTTTATGTGGATTACCTATTTAGGCTGAACTTTAATCTGTCAGGCTTTCCTGCTGAAACATGTATTGGCAAACAGAAAAACAAGGAAGCCATTTTCCAGCATGCAGCAATGCTACCATAATATATGAGTTCTGCATTCTTCTAAAAGTGTTAATTTCACATGAAACAGGACACAGCTGGATTGCTGTGGAACTGCTGTAAGAGTTGAGCTGCGTAAAACAGAAACGTATTCAAGCAGTTTTAATACACCTGCGGGAGCATCTTTACTCTTCGCCACCACTGCAAAATGTGTTTCTCTGTTTTACTGTTGCACACTTTTGTTGTTTATGTACTGCATTTTAAAAAAGAAATATTGTGTAAATGTAGCAGAGCATTCAGACCAGATCGCAGTTCTGTGAAGACAGAAAAGAGAATTGGAACAGAAAAACTGGAGATAGCCCTAACCCTTAAATGCAGAATATGTTTGGAATTGGTACCCTGTTCTATACAAAGGTTTACAGGCCACCTTTTCCAAATACCCAGCCTGCTCTGCATGTAAGAGTAGTGAGGGTTTCTAAATACCTGTATTCTGTCTGTTAGTAGGATTTTTATTGCTGAGTGTTTTGAAAACAAATAGACTCTGGCCATTCAGAGAGTAAAGAGATGATCATGCTTTTGTGAGTTCTTATAGAATCAGATTGGTCTTCTGATGTTTTTGTTCAGTGTAATTCTTATTAAAGACCACAAGGAGGAGTTTCTGTTCAGTGGAGAGCTGGGGTGTCCTTTTCTGAGTGCTGTTCTGTGTACATGCTGGGCTGAATTCCAGAAACCAATAACAAAAGCACTGAAAGACAGATTATCATTGCAGGATACTTTCTCTTTCATCAAGACATAATGTATTCTTTAAAACATTAAAGGAAGTTTAATTGTATTAATCTACGGCTGTACTTATCAGTGTCTGTGTTTTTCTTAGTACTTCATGCTCTTCCAATTAACTAGGACAAAGAGGGTGAAGAATTAAAAATAAAACATAAAATCATTACTTGATTAGAAAGTCGTATCTAATGCACCAAAAATCTTTAAAGCTGTAACTAACAAAGGAATTCAGTAACGTCTTCAGTGTTTACTGCTAATGAAAATTAATGTGAACATTCTTTTGTGGGGCATCAACTAAATGTAGTAAGAACAGCCTTACTACATATTCTTTAACTGTTACGCAAATGATAAATCTCCCTTGAAAATGTTTATTACTGGTGCTGACAACACCCCTCTGTCTTTAAGCCTACAGTCAATGTCAGATTCATCCTCCAGAGGGCACTGTTTACTGTTGGATGCTGTGATCTGGGGATTTTCCTGTATCACGCTGTACCAGAGAGTGGTGTAACTAGAAGCCCACCTACCAACTGGTCTAGATAGCCCAACACATTTTGTATAATAATTTTGTATATTATTTTGTTAATCCATTGTTTTTTTTACTGGAATGGAGTTTATATGTTAAAAGCCTCTGTTTCAGGCCAATTCAGTCTATTTTCCACCCACGGTGTGCCACTTAGTTTTCCCCAGCTCTTAAGACCTGGCTGGTACTGCTTTATAGGAGTCAATTTTAGCCTAGCCTGTCAGGCGGGTCCTTGGCATGGGCCACTGAGACATTCACAGCGCCTGGGCTGCTCGCTGCTGTGATCCCTCGAGGAGCTGCAGACAACTCCGGTCCTTGGTGTGGTTGCGGTCCGCGGTCAGAGATGGCATGGCTGACCAGGATCCTGGCGCGGGGCAGGGAAGAGCTGCCCCAGCACCGACACGGCTCGTGTGCCGAATGTGAACATCACCCTCTGCACTCACTGGTGTTTCCATTTGTTAGCACCAGCTGCTACAGAGAGCCCCTCATGGCAGCCCTGCTCTCAAGCCAAAAAGATGCTTCTTGGTACACTGTCATTTAATACATTTGCTCATCTTTCATTTATTACGGTATTTTTATCTTATCGGTCAGTAATATTTTGTGCTTTATGATTTTGTGTCCTAAGTGGGTTTCTCCTGAACTGTGAATAGTTTGACCCTAAAAATATATGTTACTCAATGTACATTACTTGGACTGACATATGGATTTCTGTGGCTATAGTCTTAGCGAACGCTTTAAAGTGCACCCAGACTGTCAGCTAATTTTTCTCTGCTCTGTTATTTTTAGATGATCTAAATGGAACGCCAGTGCAGATTTAATAGTGACAGGACAGCTGGAGAGATGGTGTTATACCAAATTAAAGGATACATTTAATTCCGTTGTTTTAATTATGGGAAAACAAATAATGGCCTTTAAAGGTTATTATAGAAATATATATTTTTTATGTTCTTTTGTGTATAGCTATGAGTGATAAATAATCATTTCAATTTTCCATCTTTTATTAGATTACAAAATTCTTGACATGTAATCATCTATTAGTATCTATTTGTATATATTATTTCCTTTATCTAGACGTATGTGGGGGTTATAATACTAGTCAGGTTTCACTGTTTAGAAACTGGTACAAAAGTGAGTTTGGCCTTTTTGGAAGTGAATGAGAAATGTTTATTTTCAGACCTGTAACAGACGAACAGACTTTTCTCCTAACTCACAATGTTATGAAATGGTCCCAAGGCTCATGCTGTGAAGTGAAGAAAGATAACAAAAGGCGACCTCATAGAAGGTTAACAGCTTGACATGCTGTACGTTGAAGTGTCTGTTGGTTTCAATTCTGCTCAATGAACACATCACTTTCAATATATAATATAGAATATATAAATATATGGTGGACGGCACGGTGACACAGTGGTTAGCGCTTGGACCCAGGGTTCAAGTTCTCGTGTGCTGTCTGTGCGGAGTTTGCATGGTCTCCCCGTGTTTGCGTAGGTTTCCTCTGGGCGCTCTGGTTCCCTTCCACAGTCCACAGACATGCTGGGAGGTTAATGGGTTTCTGAGAAAACTGGCCTTGGGGTGAGTGTGTGTGCGGGTGCTGTGATCGACTGGCTGCCTGTCCTGGATGAATCCAGCCTTGTGTGCGGTGCTTGCCAGGATAGGCTCCGGTTCCTCTGCGACCCTGTATTGGATAAAGCCGTTAGAAAATGGTTGCTTTACAGCATCTCTTGACTAATTTTCATGAATGATGTATTTTTGCCTGAATGAATGATATATTTTTGCCTGTGCCTTTTATGACCATAGGTGCTTGCTAACTAGGCCAATTCTGCAAAATAAAAATGGCTTCTGCTAGGACTCATCATAGCTTAGCTCTGAAAAGGCGGCGTGAACCAAACGCAGAAATGTTAGTCCCCTGTCCGAGAGAGTGCTGGCTGAGGGGACAGTTCATGTGCCCAGCCTGCAGCAGACAAGCCGACGTGTTTTTGAGTCTGATGCATTTCTACAGCCGAGCTGTGTTCCAGAGGTCCTCTCCACTGCTCCACTCATTGTTTGTCTTTTACAGACCAGCACAGTCTGCTTTAACGGCAAGTCGTACAAGTCACTGTCCCTAAATTCACACCACATCACCCTCAACAGCCGCTTGTCCCATGCAGCCTGTCCTGGGATACACCCTGGACAGGGTGCCATTCCATCGCTGGGCAATGAGTTTACATCAAATGAGCACATTTACTTTCTTCCTTTAATCCTCATCTGCTGTAATTGGTGTTGTTTTAAAAAATCCACTTCTAAATAAAGTGACACTGTAGAGAAGCAGTGTTCCTCTGACATCTTTGCTATCAATGTTGACGTGATTGATTGTTTTCGAAATTGTTATAAAACAATGTACATCTTAGCAAATATAGCCTTCTTGCTTTTTAGTTTAGGCCACTTATTTTGAAGTCCAAGCTTTTGTTTTTTTTTCCTCCTCTGTTATCTGAACTCATTGTGCTGACAATCACCTACATTGCAAGCTAAACACTGGGGCAAGGACAGAAAGAGCACAGCCAGGCGTTACTGAGAAAAGTGATCATGTTCAGCACTGTACGCAAAATATGTCTGTCAAAATCCATGTGTGTAGGTGAAAGTTACATCAAATGCAGTGAGAATGAGTTGCATAGCTGAGAAATGTTATTTGCATTTTTAGTGTGCAATAGTAACCAAAATTGTGCTATCTGTGCTATCAGCTGCTATGAGCGATAAGGAAAATGTTATCAGCTGTTCCAACCCTAGGGGAGAGCTACAGTTCTAAATGTGACATAATGAGACGTTGATCAGGTACAGTGCTGTGCACTAAAGCCTGTGCTTCACTGGAATATTCTTCTTGCTGAGCTTTGAAACACCTATTCATCTAGCATCTTTTCATGAAATTGTCAAGCTTATTATACCTGAAATACCAACTATTGCTGTACCGAATACCTGACCTCTTTCTTGGGTTATTTCCTCTCTGATGTTTAATTCTAGAAATCAGGATCTTGACTCCTTAGGCAAACCAGGATGGTGTTGGTGAGGAGTAAGAAGCAGGAGTATGAAAGGTACCAGGCGTGATATTCGTCATTCTGTGTGGACAGCCTCCTGCGCACAAACCGCTACTATGTCTTCTTGTCCAAAGGGCTGGAGTTTCCTATATGGATAGTCAGAGTGCATGACATGGCTTTGGAAAATACCGTGCCAACACGGGATGGAGTTATAATGCTGTTATTCAGCAAAAAGGAAACTGTTCTCTTGGAATGGGAACACTAGTTCATTTCAGTCTGTGACAGTGGTGTCTGATGGCGAATAACTGGAATGTTTTTGTTTTGTGGCCTGAAATAAGAGATAGCATTCAGTGATTTGTATATTATTTAGTTTTTCATGACAATTCCCAATTTTCCTAAAAAATTCATTGTACTGGGGAGATCTGCAGCTGTTTCTGTTATATTTGAATCATAGTATATACTGTATGTGCATATACAGTATATCCCATTAAAGCTGAGTCAAGTTAAAATGAACTGCAGTAGAAACCATGTTTAAAAAATCTTAAAAATCATAAATGACTATAGATTGATTTCAACATTTGTTATTATTTATATTATTATAATATTGTAATATTTTGTTTTGAAGAATGTACATTTTAAAACAAATTTAATCAAGATATGTAATGAAATTAGAATTAATGAGCATTACAGACACTGAAATACTCATGTCTTGGTTAATTAAAGCATTCAGCAATCACCAATTATTATTTTTTCTGTTAAATAGCCAGTGATTTGCCAGAGGATAGATAGGGATATATTATTTCTGATGTACTATAAGTCATGTTGACATCAGAGTTTCTGAAATGCGCTTTTCGATTTGATTTATAAATTGGTTTATACGCTAATGCACAGCAACGTGCTTCAGTTCTTTCACTCGCTTTGTGGTCTATCCAGAAACCGTATCATGTGATACAATCAGCTAAGAAGTGAATCACTGTCTTTTAAATTGGAAACTTTCTGATGAATTAAACGCTGATGCTCAGAATTGTGATGTTCCCATCTGGCAGTTAGTTAATTGCATGCGAAAAGGAAGGAACAAGGAGTTTGTCATACAATTTTGTCAAAAAGAAACCATGGTATTATCATGTCTGGCAATGTACTGTACAGTAATCCCTCGTTATACGCTAATTAACTTCACGCGAAATGGAGTATCCGCTCGAAATCTTTGTTCGCTCTTTTCACGTAGGAGGAGAGCAATCGCACGGCCTGATCTCGCCTTGTCTCGGTCAGCCTCCTTAGCGAGTGACGTGTCCTCAGTTTCTCACAGTCTTAAAGTGTCCTGCGCACATTGCTGTGCATTATCGCATCGGGCTTGGATGGGCCTTGATGTTGATTGTGCAAGTGTTAGTGATAGTGATTTCCTACATAAAAGTGACAGTTATTAGTTCAATTAGAAATAAATTAAAGTAGCTCCTTTGCTGTATGACAAAGGGAAAAGTATGAATCTGAAAGTGTGCATGATCAGTGCTGTCTCTAGGTCAAATAGAAGGGTAAAATTAACGTTTTTGAAAATTTGGATGAAGGCCAAAGCAGTCGTACTGTGGGTAGATAGTATGGTGTTAATGAATCCATACCATAAACAAAACTTAGTCTGCTACCAGAACAAATGCTGCCAGTTCCACTTACTGTACTCTGTCTTCTCTTGAAGATTTGTACTTTGACCAGTACAACGAAAACATTGAAAAGAATTGCCCCTGAGTACACATACAAATCTGTAATCTGTAATAAAGATAAAAGAATTTACAAGAATCATATCGAAAGTCCAGGAGAGGGAAACGGAAAAGCTTTTTGCCAGCGAAGTTTTTGGCAAAAACTGAAAAAGGGCTCCAGTCTTTGAATTGTGAAGTTTGCAGGAGATTGGCAGCCGGTATCCAGGTTTCCTGACGAACTGATAATGAAAATGGCTGTTTACCTGATCAGGTCTTCAGCGCTGACTAAACTGGGCTATTTGGATAAGAATTTTTTTTAAATGATTTTTCTATCATTCTTTGTATATGGTGTTAATAGTATGCTGTTTTTGAGATTTATTTTATTTTTGTATTTTACTTTAGTGGTTCATGTTCATGTGATCATTTATTGGAGCTGAAAAGAAGAATGTTTAAGGACTTTCATGGGTTCATTCGCGACTTCACTTCCCCTAAACCCTGTTTCTCCACGAAGTCTTCATCGCGATTTTACCTACCGAGAGGGTTTTCAGGATCTTAACCCTTGCGTCCGGAAAGGGATTACTGTAAAGGATTTACAGTTGTAAGACAATTTCAAAGGAGAAAGAACAAGAACAATACCTAACAGTTCACATGGTACTTATCTTTATTCATTCTTGTAAGGCAAATTTCTATACATTCTGGATAGCCAGTGTGTCAGTTTCTTTTTTAAACACACACACATGTAAAACGAGGAAGCTTCTGCCTTAAGTAAACAGAGTAAATGGAATCAACCTCTTACCCAGCCTTAGGACTGGAAAACCTGACAAGACTTGTTCTGGATGATGTAAGGGGGAGTAGCAGTCTCTCTGCAGCAGGCTGCAGTCTTCAAGCTTCGCTCATGCCTGCCCAAATGTGAAATTATGTACTTTTTTCGAAAAGCACCCTGAGGACCTTACAGGAGGGATGTGGCATCTTCTGTGCAGTGAGCAGGAGCAGAATGCTCAGCTGGTGAAGCTGATGTGTTGTATGGGTCAGTATGCCTCCTCTCATACGCTGTCACTTCTGTGTTTTGTCTCTGCTTTCTTCAGGATCGGCCGTTTACTGAATGCGTTCAGCACTGCAGTGTACTGTGTGCCAGAGCTGTTGCAATGAAATGCAAGTTTTCTGGAAACTGATAAACCCTGTTTTGCAACACTGTTTTTTGTACTCTAATCACAGCCTTGGACTCAGACCTCAGCCTTGGACTTCATTTTAGAAAGGACTGCGTTATTGCTTAAATAATTATGATTGAAAAAAGATGACAAGAGTATTTTATCTAATGAATTCCTTTAATAATATTTGACTAGGGAGTTTGTTTATTTGCACAGCTGTACTGGTTGGAGTTGGGAGATATTAATTACTTTTTAATGATGTTCGGGTTTCTTTTGTCTCAATGTTGTCCAGCTCAGGATAACTGCATCAAACAAATACCATCTCTCACTGTCCTGTGGACTGCAGTGGTTACTGTATTTAACTGGCCTGTTTTGGATACCTGACATTTACTGATGAAAAACACAGAAAAAAATTGTTTGGAAATAAGACTGAAAACAAAATGGGGATTGTGAGGATGAGAATAATTAAGCTGTTTATTTACTGTGTGCTTTCTGCCTTTGCTAGTGATTTTAGGTATTCTAACATTTTTAATTTTGAGTAGGGGATTTGACTTATTAAGAACCAATGTATGTGGAATGTTTGATTACCTCTGCAATCAAATCATTTGGTGTTCTTTCAATGAGCATTCTGTATCAGTAGTGATATTGGCCTGTTAGCAATCTGCTTTTATGCAGTGTCTTTAAGTTTAGATTCAGTCCAGCTGATGTATTTTACCACAGTGGTTTATATTACCACCACAACCAACATCGCCTGTTGTGGTCTTCTGTTCTGATGATGTGTAAGAAGTAAGGAGAAGTAGGTAATGTCTGTTCTTCAGACTAGATCTAAAAGTGACTGGTCACACTGATGTTTAAATGTATATCAGATATGAAATCTAAACTTCATGAACATAAACATTAAGGTGGTAATAATAAAATTAACAATTCTCAAAAGTGCATAACAAAAAGCAAAAGTGCTTTTCAAAAACCCATAGAAAAAGAAATGCATCAGTTGTTTGAAAACAGTGTGCAGAACAGAAAATACAGCAATTTTTTAAAACAGAACACTCTGTGCCAGTGGCTTTGTTTGAAATGTAATATCTCCAGTTATTTTGTGTTAATTCACATGGTGTGTCTATCACGTGCACGGCTCTGAACCCTGCATCCGCACACAGGGGAGATGAGGAAGTGAGGGCGGACTCCTCTGTCCCGCCCTCATGTCACAGGCAGACCAGTGCAGGAGGCTCAGCACTGACTGAGAGAGAGGCATGGTCCTCACATGTTCCTCACCTACTGCACCGCAGATCTGCGAGTTCCCAGAAGTGCTCAGGGGTCACTGGATTAGCTGAGATCCTGCCAACAAATCCCACCCTTGCCTTGACAGCCCTCTTCCAGTTGTGTGCTGCTACTGAGGGAGTCCTGATCACAGTCTGCTAGTGGCATGACAGAGATCAGCCTGTGTTCAACTGCGTTAGCCTTGCTGGATGAGCTGTTCTGGGGTCCCTTGTGCAATATTTGGATATTTATATTCATTTGTTCAGCACCATTTGTAAGTTTAATAACATTAATAACATTTCAAAATATCATTTTTTTCTTAGTTCAGCAGGTTATCTTTAATAATGCCGTAAAAACAGTGCAATGAATAGGATAGGTTAAAGAGTGCAGTTATCTTCCATGTAGAAGGATAAATCACAAGTTTTAGACTGGCAGACTCCACTTAATCTTAGTGGTGGTTATACTACAAAGGATAGATAGTTAAGGGTTCCAAAATCTGTGGCACACCTTCTAGAAATGTGTATATACTTGTGTATCTGCTTTATAGTTTTAAAGGAAATTTTGATGACGAGCATAATAAAATAACTTTATTCTTCATGCTTTTAGGGTTGATAAGGACAAATGTGTACCTCTTGTTCATGCACAGTGCTGTGCTCTGTTTTCGCTGTGTGCAGTTTTTTCCATATTTTTATGCTCAGTTATGAATTGCACCAATGTGTGTGTTTTAAGGGTTGCCACACCCAGTGGGCACTGAGGTTGCCACGGAAGCAATACACAAATCAAATACTGTGGTTGGCTGGAGCTTCAGCAGTCAGTGATGAGTAATGGAGCCAGTGAGCTGTGTAGGGTTGAAATTACTGCCATTTGGCACAGTGTAGGAAAATACTTCCACAAAGTTACACCTATCAACGTCTGTTCATCTTTCTTTATGAAGTACATTTTAAAATTGAAACCACAAAAAATGCACTTTTGTTAATACAGTACATCTCAAATGCCTTTGCAGAAATGCAGCTAATCTGTCTCTCAAAATCCATCCAAAATCATAAGAAATATCATAATAACAAACCCCGAGAGTGAGTGAGAACTGTGTATTTAAAAAAAACACTTTATTGCTGAAGCTGCATTTCGGTCCTGAATGTTCTGCAGAGAAATTATATGTTTAGTTTGAGAAGAGAAAAAATTAAATGTTGTAAAATCTTGTTTTTCACTGTTGTCCTGATGTAGAGGATGTAAAACATATGAAAGCATTTCTGAAATGTTACTCCCCCATTTAACTTATATTTTTCTCTGTATTCCACATGATAATGTCTGTTTGCATGACTAAAAACCTGAAAGTCTTATCTGAACATTTATATTATACAGAGGACACACGGTCGTGCTGACTAGTCAAGGTCATACAAGTAGAACAGTCCCATTTATCTTGTACAAATAGTTGGAGTCCGACGAACAGTTGAGGACTACAACAAGGTGCTTTTTATCCTTTCAGTGGTCTTGTGCTCCTCTCTGCACAGTTTAATCGATTCTCGCTCATTTCCGTGCTGGAATCTGTTTGCTCTGTGGATCTCACCTGGCTGTGAAGCGATAATACTGGCCTCAAGAACTGGACAGGGCAGCTTGGTCTGTGCTGCCACAATCCTTTGTGTAGATATACTATAGATGCCCCCTCTTCATTTCTGGTTTTGTCCCAGTATAGTAAATAAAACCAACTTTACTGCCAATGATGACATGATATCAGCGTATAAGTAAAGTCTAATACAGTCTTTACAGTCTAATGCAGTCCTTCAGTGTGCCAGAATGATTTTTAGTGTTCCTTTCTTTTCCTGCTCTGTGCCCTTTGCATTTGAAATAAACCAACCTGCCTCTAGTTTCCAGGTCTTGCATGGTGTAAAAATGCTGTTATAATAAAACAAATTAATTCATCTTTTCTTTGTTCCAGATGAAAGAGACAGAGTACAGAAAAAGACGTTCACAAAATGGATAAATCAGCATCTCATGAAGGTAAGATGCCTGCTGTTTTCAGTGACTCTGTGGTGGAAGGAGTTGCATATATCTCAGTTTTGTCCCTTTAGTTATTATTCTTTTTGCAGAAGATTTCCAACACATTTGACAGATTTTTTAACTTTGCTGTTCTCAGACCTAGTGTTTTACAGATATTGATGTGAAGTAATTTAGTGTCTGTTTACAGTGCTAAAGACAGTTATCCTGTTATCAAGAAAACAATTATGATAGTTATTTGTCAAAATCACTATAATTTAAATAAGAAAATTTGACAGTTGCAGGGATACACCTGTGCACTGGCAAAAACAATTGCACTAGTCTACATAATCTGTTGGAGTTCAGGGTAGTCGTTGGACAACATTGCTCAACGAGAAGGAATCTCCTGCTGCATTTCAAGAGCTGTTGACAGGTGATAAAGGCTAGAATGGGTGGAGTGGACAAACCAGATTTCTTTCAGATGTATACAGCTTTTAAATATGTAAGATAACTCAGTATTTTAAAAAGAACTACATTAATACTGAGATCTTTACTTATGCTAGCTGTTTCAAATAAAAAAAGGCAATAAAACTGCTAATTCTGAAAGGGTTAGCAGGACCTAAAAGTCCAGTTGAAATAATTTCCTTTCCTGAAGAGTATATGCTTAGCTAAGAACATTAATTTTCAGGGAACAACTGAAATAATGATGGCACCTTTTTTTTAATTAATACTTAAAAAAAAGTTATCTAGAGAAGCCTACTGAAATTGCTGCTTTCTCCTTTTTTTAGGTCCTTGTTACACTAGACAATCATCTGGCCTCTTTTATCCTCTGCTTTCATATCCCACACAGATCGCCTAGTTTAACACCGCTGGCAGCTCTCCAGCAGCACTGTGGGTCCTAGTGCTGTCAGCAGACCGCAGTGCTGCTCCCCGTGACAGATTCCAGTGCGTTGATATGTGTCGCACGTCAGCTCTGGAGTATAGCTGGTTAAAAATGGACACTACAAAAATCAGAATAGTATTGCTGGTAGAGATTTAAAAAGTTTAGCAGACAACTAACCATTTGCATTTTGGTAGTTCTGTATATTCTAGTGGTGATAATCGAAGGGAGAATGACTTTTAAAAACAAATTCCTGCTCCAGCTACTTTATGTATGCATTTACAGTATGTACATAGCCCACTTGTCTATCAGGAATTTGTCTTGTCCTTGCTTTTCCTCCTCCATCTCAGAAGCAATTTGAGATTGCTTGATATAATAGTGAGAATCTGTGAGACTGAATGCAGGTGTATCTGGAGCTGTACTGGATTGGCTTAACTGGCACATTGTTTGCATGTGAGAAAATCATCACAGAAAAGGCCCTGACCATTTAATATGAGTTGCAAAACAGAAGCAGCATCATTTAGCTTAGCAAGTGCAGCGCAGAAATCAACTCTTAATTTGTTCTTGCTTTCACATCCTCTCGTCAAATCCTTTTACCATTAGTCCAACGTACAGTAGGCCCTGAATAATGAAACGGGGAAACAATTCAAAAGACCCAGAAACCACGCCGAGCTGCTATTTTTGCTCTGCAGCTGTGATGGTGTTTGAGCCTGTGTGCAGGGATTAAGTAATGGTTGGGCAGGGGTGAGAGCCGGCCAGGCTCAGGCTGTGCAGTATTTAGCATGAGGCTGCTTCAGGGGAGGCAGCTTGAAATGGGAAACTGTGTGAGCACGCAGGCAGCTCTGCTGAACCGAGCTGAGTGGTTCTCTGGATGGTACGCCTGCTGGTTAAACAGCCCAAGACAAGTTGCCTTTCACCTGGCAAACGCCACATCAGCTGGTTTGTGTTTTGCCTTTTTTAGAGGTGATGTTGATTGAGCATTTTGACTCTGACTCCTTCTTTGCATTAAAAACCCATTACTCAGGTACTTGGAAAAATAGTGGTCCAAGATGTGTGCGTGGCCCTGTAATTACAATGCCGGTAGGTGATGTTTTTAGACCACAGGGGTTTTCATCAGGTGTCTCATGGGAACTGAATGAGTCTGAGCAGGTTGTAGGAAGGGCTGGGTTACCATTGTGCTCGCCAGCTACAAAGTAAATTCCTTCTGGAAAAAAGCAAATGAAAGGAAGGCTTTAAAGGTGGGCAGGGCAGATATTTGGATGCTGCCCTTTAAGGTGTGGCTGTTCCAAACTGAACAGAAAGGAATTATTGCTGTAGGCAATTAAGTCAATTTTACTGAGAAAACTATAGGGTTGAATTAAATCTGATTCAGTACTGTACATCCAGTATAAGATGCATCAAATTTGATTTGATTTGTCCTTCAGATGTAAGGTGTGCTGTAGCACTGCTATTCTTGGACTGTCTTAAGCAATTAATGAGTAAATCTCAATAATTAAGGGGAAATCATGACTGTTTTTTTAGTGAAATGAGTCACTCTTTAAAATTGAAAACATCATATTATCATGCTTTATATGCTGTGATATTTGTCTAATTTCAAGTCCCCAGTTGATATTGAACAGTCATTTTTAACTGTTTCACAATATAAACAATTAAATTAACTGCAGTATGAAATGATACTACTTTCGAAGCACCTTTCTTTAAACTTTGCATGATAACAGTTTTTCTTGTATTTTTGTTGCATAAAACTAATGTTTCTGTTAGGTGAGAAATAATGGCCCAGGCTTCCAAACTGTAATCATTTCATAAAATATAAAGAGATATGCTTTGCACTAACGGAGGTCATATAACAAGTGCAGACATATGGAGCCTCAGACTGTCCAAACTTGTGCTGTAAGGGAATTTCCTGTAAATGACTCCCTGATTACTTTGTTGAAGTGAATGATGATCAAATAAGTAATTAAGATGGGTGAGCAGTGCTACATTCTGCTGTGGAGTAGATGGGTGGGCTGCAAGCAAATAGTGCTTTAATATGAAAGTGCCTTACAGTAAATTACTTGCTGGCAGAATATTATCTCTTTAGTTGCTCTGTGCTGAGCTGTTAAAAGGGATCAGGTCGTTACCGGAAGAGAAGGGCATTTCTTGGAATCTGTCAGCTGAGTGTGAAGGCTGTTGCAAGCCTGAATGGCTTATTAAGGTGTGCGTTCAGAGGTCATGTGGAAACTGCTAAGTAAAAAAAAGAGGTTCATTCTAGGTCAAGAGAAGAGCATTTATTTTAGGTCTTATTTTTCTTGTATAAAAAAAAGATCCGGGCAGTCAGACTGATAGCAGTGGAAGGGGCTGATCTGTTTTAACCTGTGAACAAAGTCTGGACTGTCATGTGTATAGAGTCAGGTTGTGCAAAAGGTAGTCCTTTTCTTCTCACTGCTTGTGGTTTAACTAGAAAGAAATCGGTCCTACAGTTCAGGCATCTCTTATTGGAGCCTGAACTGTGTATTTAGCTGCCCTTGGCCGGCATTCCTGCTGCACAACTGCTGCCAATAATAATAACAACAATAATATTTAAATAACATCAGTAACAGTTCCAGTTCACCCTGTTATTGAGTCAGTTCATGGCTGAATTGCTCAACGGAGAGCTTGACTGGAACAAGAACCGGCCGATGTGTGTGGTCTTCCAGGACCAGGATTGGGAACCCCTGGGCTCAGCTTGCTTGACAATAGGTCCCCTGAAAAAGATGTCTCTGCTGACCCGAGGACCTGGGTGTTCCCTTCCCCAGATGGTGAAAGAGATCCCCGACACTGAAGCGTTTCTCATAGCTCATTGCTCTGTCCCCTCTGCAGGTACGGAAACACGTCAATGACCTGTATGAAGATCTTAGGGATGGACATAACCTGATCTCCTTGCTGGAAGTCTTGTCTGGGGAGTCACTGGTGAGTTTGGCGCCCCCCACCCTCCACTCCAGATCCCCTCTCCTCGCTTTGCTGTTCTCTTCTTCATCTGCAATGTGCTGTTTTGCTCTCCCACCTCTTCTGTTGTTTTTTTATTTTAAAGTTGTATTTAAAATTGTTTGAATACAACGATCCCATATGGAGATTATTTTTTTCATATTATTTCACATTCCTGTTTTATTATAAAAATCTTAGGTTATGGAGCTGGATCTGGTTATTGACCTATTTTTTAAATTCAGTTTTTCTTGTGCCTAGACAGTTTAAGCTGTACAGCCGTGGCCATAAATCGTTTTAGAACAAAGATTTAAATCATACTAATTTGTTTGCCTTGAAGCCTGTGAACCACAATATAAAGTGATTACATTTTCAGAAAAGCTGCGATATGGAAAAATCAGAGGTCATGGACTTCACAGAGCTCAAAGTTAATATGAAAGTAGTCTGTCCATTACTTTTTTAATACTCTTAAATATATATAATATATATTTTTTAAATATTTTGTGTTTCTGTATTAAGGAAAAGAATGTAAGTGTCAGTTCCTGTTATGCAAGTGCATAGAGTCCCAAAACTTAACACCCCACTTTGCCATTAATTGTAGTGGGGAAAACGGACTCTTTGTCTGTTGATGTGTTATACAGTGCACTTCTCTAGAAAGCACCCTCAGCGTATACCAGGGTACGGCTGTGCCTTATTCATATCACAGAGCTGATACCCATGATCTCAGTGTTCTGTCATTCAGAGTGTCGAACAGCCAAGAGAGTATTCAGTCACCCTTGTGTACTTCATACATCTCCTGCGGTTTGTTTTCCAGAAAACTAATTAATGCTGCACATCAGCCTTTACCTCTTGGAAGTAGATGGAAAACTAACATAGTTAAGTAGTGAAAGAAGTTAGAAATCACTGTTAGAAATAAAGGATGGTTTCACGTTTATTCTTAGTAAAGAGGAGGACACTTTCGCAGTTGCCTCTACAGTTACATTGTGCTGCTAACAGGACATTTGGCATTCTAATTAATCGCCTGAAGTAATACATCTCTAGAGAGTGTAAAAATAGCCCGTTGCTAATGAATTATGCACAGAATGTCAGTTAACTGTTTTTAAGCTAATGTTTTTAATTACAATACTCACAGACTGGGCTGTCCTGGAGTGAAAATGAACATCTGAATCTCTGTTCCTACATAGTTGTTACAGTGTAGGAGTTGTAACAGTTTTAGTCTAGTGTGAGGATAAAGGATGTCAGGAATGTTTAACATAGGATACAAGATGCATGGCCACTGCTGTTACAGTGTGGAGAAGGAATAAAGCCAGGTTAGCATGGAGACCACTTGTTTAAAGACCAAACAGCACGCGACCACATTCCACAGAAATGTGTCCCAGCAAATCCGATGGGCTTGTTCTGCTCCTTCATTTTTTTCTTCTTTTCCATGCTTTCCTTTTCATTTGTTGTCTGTCTTGTGTCTTCCCTGTGTCCTCTTGCGTCTCTGCTCTGTGGGTAAGCCAAGGGAGCGTGATTTTCTGAAGACGCTGCGGCTGGTGAGTGCAGCTGAAGCATGCGCGTTTGAGCAGCATGGCGATGAGCAGGATGAGGACAAGGGGGTAGGTGTGGACCCCCTGTAACAGCACTAATGCAGAGTGTGCCGTGGCGATTGACCGGAGAGTGAAAACCACAGCGTTTCTCGTGGGGATCGGACACGGATCTGGGGACTCCAGCACACAGAAATTCTCCTGTTGCTTAGCTGCCGGCTGACTTGGGGAGGGATGTCAGTGTCCTGTGTAACAATATAGATTGTTACAGATACCAGGGCCGTGACTTAAAACAATGCTGAGGGAAGTGGAGTTCAAAATATTGTGTACTGGGTTTGTAGACATAGAACAGAGGCTTTCTATACAATTGCATTCACGCTGAGTGCCTGCACCATGAGCCAGAGGCTTAGAGGCTTGTTGCATAAAAACCCTTACCTTAATTATTAAATATTGTGCAATATATGACTATTATTTCCTCACCACTTAAGCATGGTATTGTTTTCAAATTGTTTCACCCTTAACCTCAAGAAACACCTGAGGCAAAATTCTAATTAACATTTAATAACCGGTGTGTTATGCAACAAACCATAGGTTCAAATCTTCACCAAATGTGTTTTGGAAAGTTCTTAATCCTTGCAAGACTTGATCAGAGCAACGATTCTCTCTATTCACAAAACAGCTGCAGATGAAATCAAAACAACATAAATGGCTGTAAGATTAAAAATGGCTTACAAGATGTACGGTCTTTTTAAATTTTATGTACTGCTTTGAATACTGTGCTGTGAAGGAAAATTGGGCATATTATGCTTATCAGAACTTACTGTTATTTAATTACAAACCCTCTTAGATTCAAGCTTTAGCACATCACAGTTGTGGGATTAAATCTACTGATTTGAGTTGACTTTTTGCTGAATTTGCATGACAAGTGTGGGGATTTGAACCTAGATTAGTATGGCGAGTCTGAATAGCCATCCGCCTCATTACATCACAAAAGAAAACCCATCTAAAATACATCATTAGAACATCAGACTTTTTAAATAGTTTTGACTGAAATACATTAACAAGCCCCATGGTATGTTTTGTCTTGAGGCATTAATGCCAAACACTCAGAGAGACCCTAGTTAATTCTGCCCTAGAGCGTGCATTTCCCCCTCATTCCTTCACGCTGGGGCCATGCCTGCCTCTGTTGGTAACCCTACCAAGTTTTCAGAGCTGTTTTTCTCAGAGCTCACGTGGCTCTGCCTGCTCCATGCTGGAGGTAGATGTGTGCAAAGCCCCCGGTCACCTGAAACATCTGTCCAACGGTGTGCAAGCAGTTCAGCCTCCTGCGTGAGAGACGTCCATACCGGTCTGTTCTGAGCATCCGCTGCTGGAGCACGAGTGGGCCTCCTCTCTACGCTTCACATGCTCTCACAAACCAAGCAAGGTTCCCCTTTATTTAGTCTCATCCGTGACACATACTACGTCAGGAGGTGGTTTTCATTGTTTCCATTCAACGTATTTCTAGAAAAGATCGTTCTTACCTTTCTGTCACTCTCTGTAAATCAGTGATCAGGATTCTGGCTCCACTCACTACATACTGTACCCATCCCCTTGAGATGCAATCTGTTTGCCTCTTTCAGCATACCAGGGAAAAGAGCCTGGAAGCGCAATATACAGGCGCTCGTGGAGTGAGTCACTGGGTCTCTTCCAAACGGGTCAGAATCTGGGTTGCTTTGTATGGTAGTAACACTTGGCTTCCTTGTTTCCTCATCACAGCCTCGGGAGAAAGGCAGAATGCGTTTCCACAGACTGCAGAATGTACAGATCGCGCTGGACTTTTTAAAAAAGCGACAGGTAAGAGGAGGATTTAAACCTGAAGACAGGAGACACTTCTGTACACAAAAGGTTGTGGGGGTCTGGAGCAAGCTGCCTAATCATGCTATTGAAGTTGATACCCTGGCTTTTTTTAAGTAAAGACTGGATGAGATCCTCAGATCAGTTAGCTACCGCCTACCAAACAGGCTAGGCAGACCCCTGTTTGTTTTTCACATGGAAAGTAAAAAAGTTGATTTGACTGTTCCTTTAACAGTGTGATGCGGCACGATTCTCCAAAGTCCTACACTCTGAGACATAGGAGGGCACGGCCTCATGCAGGACGATCCTCTCAAAACTCTGCATTGTTTTCTTGGAACTAAAAAGAAAGACAGGAATATTGCCAAGCGTATGGCATATGGATGCTACTGGATCTCATTCTAGCAATGGCTTGCAGATATGGGTGTAGCTGTTGATGCTCTAATTACACACAACCAAAGAGAACATTTAGTCCATTACTAGACCTCATCAATCATATTTAGGCCTAACTCAATATATAATTCAAAATATGCTCCACATTGCATTGATTAATGTAGACTGTGATATTCTAACAGCACTCAAAATGCCAGTGGCTACAGAATTCTGTGATAATTCAGTGGGTAAAAGGTTTATTCCCCTTTCCCCTTCTCAGTACTGTTTTTGAAAGTTGACATGTCCCCTATTGTTGTGATTTACAATACATTTTGAAGTTAAGAGATGTGTCACTTATAATGGAAAATGTTGGAGTGGGGATCTGTACCTGCACATTCTGGAAGATGCCGAATTTTCTTCAGAAGTGTTTCATGTTTCCTTGTTCAAGAAAACAAGTGGATGTCTTCCGCCCTCTGCTGGCAAGAATGAGAGATTCTAGAGGGTGTGAAATTAACTGCTTAACTGCAGTTTCTAACCATCAGAGTTTATGTCCGCTGCTGCAGTTTTTCTTTATCAGTTTCTGGCAGCTGTGCAGTATTAGCTGATACTGTAAAGCTGTATTTTTCAGGGCTGCCTAAAAAAGTCAATAATACCTTTTTGTAAAATATGTCGTTCTAAGGAGGGAAAGAGAAGTCGCTGTGGGCCACTCTCATGTCAGAAATGACATGAATCCCTGGTTGTGGATGATTTCTGTATGGAAAATGTCTGATCGTTTTTGAAGCCTTCTTTCTTGGATATTACAAATCAAACTACGTTGGCAGCAGTGCTGCTTCCTAACTGTTCCAGGGTCCTGGGTTCAAGTGTAACCTGTGGATGCCTGTCTTGGTGGTGTTTGCATGTTGTCACTATGTTTACATGTGTTTTCTTCAAGCCATGTGGTTTCCTCTACCATCACAAAGACATGCTGGCTAGGCTAGTTAACTACTGAAGATCAGTCCTGTCTCTGTTGTGGTGCGGCGGGTGTGGTATCTAGTCCTGGGGGAACAGCAGTGTGCCATCCAGCCTGTGCTTCTGAGATGAGCTGCAGCTTGTTGTGACCCAGCCCAGGATACCTGGCTGAACGATAATGAAAGGATGCAGAAGATCATTTAACAGTGTGATGGCAAGCTGATCTGAGACACTGTGTGTTAATTGTAGATGCTTCAGGAGGCATAGTCACACTGTATAATCTTATTTACCTTTAACTTGCTAGATGGGCAGAAGCCCACCTCAAACTTGTTACCTTCCTTACGTGCTTGTGTTCTTGATGGATGGGCAATCAGCCTTACAGAGAGTTGAAACTGAAATCAACCACCCCTTATCCTGTGTCCTGTTATCTTGCTTACTGTTGTGTTATTTTACTAACAGGTGAAGCTGGTCAACATCAGGAATGATGACATCACTGATGGAAACCCCAAACTCACATTGGGCTTGATATGGACCATAATTCTGCACTTTCAGGTAGGACTGGGTTTAGCCTTCAGTTTTTATAAGGCCTGCAAAGCGCACTGCTTTAAAATAAAGTGTAGGTGATGAAGACATACAGTATATAATAGTTACATATAATAATAGAAGTTTGTGGGCATGGAATGTTTTCCTTAAAATCCATACAGGTATACTGTATGTGTTTGACTGAGCACTGATGATGCCAGCGGTTCTATATTCTGGAAGTACTGTATGCTCATGCTGACAGACACAATGACTACAATGGCAGTATTTCTTCAAATGTCACCTTGCCTATAGTTACATATATCGAAATAGTATTTTATGATGTTTTGAAAACTGTTCATTGCTTTGTAATGTAGAGTAATACAGAGAAGCATGGCTGTGCTGGATTTCTGTTAGTATTGTCAGGCTCTTCTTTGAGCTTCTTCTGAATTTAACAGCCTTCTCTTTTCACTCTTTTCCACGGGGATGTGTTTGGCAATGGCACTGCAAGTCAGGGCCCAGCGCTGTATCTCCCCGCTGGGCCGAAGACCCTTGTCTCATACTGTTTCACTTTCCTGACCTTGCGATGGGTTATTTATATCCTTGGCCTGGGGCTGGTACAGTTTCTGTTTGGGTTACCTTGATTTTATTCTGGTTGAGCCGACGGTCTGTGTGTTGTTTTCTTTAAATCTTTTGTCAGCCTTTTCAGAACTGCATTATACCATATATTAGAGACATACAGTACCATTAATTTTTAGGGAAGTAACTGGGCACAGAAGCCAGTACATTTAATATTCAAGCATACTCATTTGGTGAACTGTATGTTAACACACACATTTTCTCCCATTGATCGTACGGCCTTCCCAGCAAAAGGAAAATGTACTGGGCTGCCATTAAAGTTTACAGTATAGGAGAGAACAGGGTTAAAACTGTAGATGTACTAGTGAACCCGGTGAAGAGGAATAGGTTAGATTGCTTGCTGAGTTCTGCAGCCTCTCAGTACACGAGGTGGTGGAGGCAGGAGTACGCAGGTATCGATGGGGAGCTGTGCTTGTAAAAATGCCAATCCAGAACACCTGAGAACCTCACACTAAGGAGGTCAAACGTCTGCGCTGCGGGCGGAGCTCATGTGGAGGGCAGAAGGAATGCGATGAGTGTGACACCCCTTCCCTCCCTGCGGCCCGCGAGCTGCGTTGCTTTACTCCATGATAATGTCTCGACATAATCGGGGGCACCAGGGCCAGTGGGTGTGGAGAGAGGGGCCACATGGGCTCCTGTCAGATTCTGCACCTCTCCAGATCCTCACACAGAAACCCTGGCAATCACTCGTAGTGTAGTGGATATTTTCTGTATGGGTGCAGAGGTAGAGTCCCCAAGGAGAGCAGGGCTCGTTTTCATTCCAGCTGAGTCTGTCATAACCACTGTTTCCCTGACAGCCTTGATCAGAGTCTCTCTCACTTACTGCTCTCGCACAGTACCGTGTTACGATGTCACAGGGGGACAGGGCAGTAAGCACAGTGATCTAATGCGCTACATCACAACAGATATAAATATGTGCATGGGCGAGAATGAATAACACAGCACGTGAAGTGAAATATGATAGAATTAAAACCTGCAAGAAAAAAACATGCTGAGGAATTTACAGCAACATACAAACTTTTTGAAGCCCCTGTTCTGGAGCTGTTAAGGAAGGCAGTGCTGAGGATGGGTGGAGGGGTGTAGGGGTGTAGGAGTCACCTCTGCTCTGCCTGAGTAGAGACGGTCACCTCGAAAATGAATAGAGAACCTGAATGAGTTAGTCAGGCAGACAGACTTCAAGTCTTTTCTCAAGTCCTAAGATGCTGAGGAGTTGAAGAGTCCTGGAAAACAGGCTGGGCAGACAAGCACAGGTCTGCACTGTGTTAGGAAGATATTTATATCCTCCAGACAGCTTTTTGTCAGCTTTGCTCGCTTCAGATCTAAGCCTAATTTCAGAGAAATGTAGGAATCCGAAGTTTGTGTTAGACTCCATAAACAGGGATTCACAGTTTGCTCTAGAATGTCAATCATACTACCACTCTGTGTGCATATATGTATATCTCCCTCTGACACCCAGAAAGAGCTGTTTCTTTAATGAAATCCCAGCGCGGAGAAAGAAAGAATGCAATATTTTGACTGTGGCATGCCTTGACAGTTTCTCAGAGGAAACAACGCCATTCTTGCCATCTCACTTTCAAAGAATGAATGAGCAAACTCTGGTGCCATCTGTCTCCTGGGAAAAAGGGCTGAAGGTTTCAAAATGAAAATTAAACACCTTTAAGAAAAATAAAGAGAAATGTGTTTTATTGTGCTTGGGGTAATAAAACATACTGACAGATCGCTTGGGAGATGAAGGCTGTGTTCTTGCACCTGCTGCTGTCACTCTCACGCAAGGCTTCTGACAGTACTGCTGGTGGCTATAGGCTTGTTATTGCTTGATTTCAGAGTTGGAGGGCACCAAAAATGAAGCTTTCAATATTTTGCCCAGATTCCTTCATTTGTTCAAAATAGTAATGCCTTCGGGCTACAAGGAGTTTATTTTTGCAATGAATATTTTCATTTTGATGCGGTGCTTTGCTGATACAGTCACAAAAGCAAATGTCAAGGAAGATGTAGATTATATATATAAATGTCACAATGTAAGGAAGGTTGCAAATGAGGCCATTTGGCTGATCTTCCTTGTTTGACTTAAACAAGATTTATTTTATTAGCTAACTGAATGTAAACTTTCTAAGAGCATTTCTTACAAGAGCCCGCAGATTAGTGGATAGTGATTTTGGTAATGAAAGGTGCTGCCTGGATATGCGACTGCATTTCATCAACCAGTCAGAGTAATGAAGACAGGGATGCTGGAGAGTCGTGGGTGTGTTTCAAGCCCAGTCTTTCCCAGGACAGCTTGTTCACTATCTACTCCAGAGCACACAATAGTGAATTGTTTTACATTGTTGTAGATCCCAGGACGAGATACAAAACCTGCTGTAGTGTATGAGGATAAAAGATGGGAGTTTTAAAAGACCAATTAAAAGGCTTTTAAAGGTTGTGAACCTTTATATATATTGTTTGAACATATTTTCTGTGATTGAGAGAAGCTCAGAGATAACATTTGCATTATGTACTTGTACTTAGTTCTTATGCAGTGCTTTTGAAGACCTGGTAAAGCTTTTGCTCTTTTTAACATTAATCAAAGGAAACCAACATAAAAAAAATCCAACTGTTATATACTGTAAGTGGAAGCCCTGTCTTATTGTTTGTGCAAAATGAATGCAGGATCACAGTGTCCTAGTTGTAAACCACCTGACAATGCTTTTTTTGCATTATGCATTTAAATTGAACTTTGACAGTTTGACATGCAATTGAGAATAATGCATAGAAAGCTAATTTCACTTATTAAGACGTTCAGCTGTAATGCTAGAACTTAAACGGCCACATGATACTGATGGATTATTCCACCCTATAATACTGTTATTAATAATAATTCATTTCATTTAGTGTATATAAATCTTCACATCCCAAAGAATTGTAAGTCAAAACAGTGTTTTAGTTTGGAGCAGTAAAACAGAGTAGATTGGAGGATGAAAGTGATTGACAGACAGAGGAGCTGAACTGTATTATTAAGTGTTAAGCTTCCTCTACCATGGTACCCTGGAGTCCTTGGCGCAGAGTATTGTAGATCATTGCCACAGCTTTATTTAATTCTTGTGTGTTTTCTGGGCACTTGGGAAGGTTTTAATAGGTACATCTGTCTCTGTTAACTCTCGTCGTTTTTGTTTGTAAGGAGGTGAGATGCATGCAGACTCATTACCTTTCTCTAGACGTATTCCAGTGCTCTAAATTCCTGAGAATTTGTAGGCACATAATCTGCTTAAAGCTGTATGAATGTTTGTGAACAATTTGACTTTGACTTGCCATAGCAATAGGAACAGATTGATCACAGGGTAATACAGTACACCATGGCTTTCAATAATAAAGGCTAGGAAGAATGCACTGTAAGAAGAATGCTTTTGTTTCATTTTATTTAAAATAGTGCTTCCTATATATTTATTTAAAACTCCAACAAAAATGTGTTGTAAAACTTAATTGGGGTTAAAGTGTATGATTAAATTATGTATTCCTATTGTTAGACCTATATATATATAACCTCTTATGTAGTGTGTACAGTATTGTTTTAACCTTCACTGAAGTTTGCATGGATCAAAAGCGTGTTATAGGCCAGCAAGTCAGAAGTATTCTGCCTTTATTTTTAGTTCTGCAATGCAATATAGCTGTTACTGCTACGCGACCAATAAGGCATCCGGTCATGCACAGAAATCAGTCTATTAGCAACTCATCTGGTCTCACCCGGCAACTCCCATGAACAAATGCATTTCACATTGGGATTGACATTGGGATTGACATTGATTTGCTCTTTCAGAACTGTGAGGGACAGTCCCTTCTTGTGTTCTACAGGGTACCATACTTAATCACATTAATTCGAGCAATAGTACTTATGCCAAAAAACAACAATATTGTATTTTGGCACACTGGAAAGACTAGAATTACTGGTGTAATGAAAATTTGACAAACAAATTGCAGAACATTTCTGTGTGTTGGAGCTAACAAATGACAAAGGATGTGAATGGACTCAATTCATAGAAGGAATAGGAGGCTTTGGGACTTATTGTCTTTAGTACAATACCAGCAAGTTGTCTTTCATGACATGTGTTTTTATAGGTTGATGTTTCTGTGTTGTATGGATTTATTAGGGATTTTTTTCAGTGATCACTATTTGAATAAACTGTGCTGTTTTGTGTACATTTTAGAGGCTAACTTTATGTTCACTAATTTACAATAAAATGTTCATTTTTAAGCTGTCATGAGTATTACTGAATTGAAGCTTGTTTCCTGAAACCAAGGGCTTATAGTATTATACAACCCCTTAGCCTTTATAATCTGTTTTGGGTGAATGTTGATAAATGGCAGTGGAGAAAGCTCTTTATTCAGGATAGTGTGGCCTGTAACATTTTTGTTGACCCCTACTGTCCTGTTATTTTTAAACCATTCCTGATAGGCTAGGATTTCCTCGGCCTGACCAGTTCTATTGGAACTGCTGAACAAAGTTTTCACTTTGTTCAGCTTCCAGCGATGAAGCACTGGAGTCCTTGCAGGAAAATGAAGGCAGTCATTTCACTAAACCACGAGTGGGAAAAGTGAGGCACCTCTGAAAACAAAATGTGTCTAGAGATGGAAAGATGTTGCGTCTGGATATTTTTGAAAGAAAGCGGGGAAAAATCTGGGCTGTGCCTTGCTCTGACCAGACAGTGTTTATGGTGTTTGTTTTGGATCAGCTGGTGGTCAAATAGTTTCAAAGGTTACTGAAAATTCCTGCAGGCTGCATCAAACAGGCTGAGCAGCTCGCAGTGTGCCACGGAAAGGGAAAGAGGATCTACTGTAGCAGGAGCTCTGGGTCTGTGATATTTCAGCAGCGTTCTTGTTGAATCTGTGGTAGAAGTACTAATGAGTTTGTTTCCGAGGATTGCTGATCTAAATGGAATGGACTGGATAATCAGACCCAGACTGCAGCTGGGCTGAATGCCACAGCTTCCTGCGTCTACATATCCCATATGCAAAATGGCTGCTAACAGAAGCGAATGTGAAAGAAGTCTGTCTGAAGTTATGTTTGGTAGGTCTCTGTGCTTTTTTTTTCGACGAAAGTATGTTAAACATATTTAAGGAAACATAGGCACGTCTGGTTGATCTCAGTGATGGGGAATGTCTGTGGATGTGTGCGAAGCCCCAAAGAGGACTCTTACATAGACCCTGCCAAAGCTCCTTTAAGTCACACAGAGAATCCCGGAGGCAGAAGATACTTTCAGAGGAAGAAAAGAAGGAAATCTGGAAAGCTACAAACAAGCAATTCTTTAAGAAGTCAAAGTGGAGAGAGCTCGCAGGGAGAAAATGTACAATCTACAAGCATTTTATGGGAAGATGGGACCCAAGAAGATTACAGTAGACCTGGTGCTGTGGATTTCATGGCTGACGATGTGGAGAATTTCGGAGAGGATTTTGATCGTGTGAGAGGAGGGATGTGTTTGCAGTTCCCCTCAGCTGATCTTCAGAAGTCCCCTTCCTCTCTTCCAGAAGAGAGCATAGCAGATCCTCAAGGCTCACCTGTGCAGACAGTTCACACTGGGCTTCATTGTGGGGGCGATACGTGTGAGCCTGACCCCCTGCAGAAACACCAGTATGAGCGACAGTTCAAGAGAGCGAGCAGTCTGGGTGCTGGCGACCACCTTCTTCAGTCACTGGAGCTGGAAAACAGGACGGACAGTGGTTTTTCTAGATCGTTTGGGAATGTCCTTGAGCCCCATGAGCTTCGGAAAAGTGCAAGCACTGAGAATCCGTTACAGGTACCTGCCGATGGGTTTCCTAAAATTATCTGGACCACAGAAATACAGTATACCCAAAACAAAAGGCCCTATACCTACTGTGGAGGTTCCTGGTCACAGGAATTTTCTCTTGACACTTTCCAAGCATCACCCAGGTATATACCAGAGGAAAATAAGGTAATAAAATCAACAAATGTATAGCTTTGTATCGTGCCTGTTCTTACCTTAAGATGAGATATGATATATGTCTTATCCTTGCCTAGACTACTGAAATAACAAGCAGAGGTTACAGTTTAAAATGTGTTGGTGCTGTATAGTGGGTTCTGTCCATTTACTGAATGAGTGGAAATAGGATTTTTCATGTAACAGAGTGGAAAGGTTCTGAGGCTGTGGAAGCCTTTGTGTGGCTCTCATCTGCTGTCAGAGAATGCTGCATGGAGCTCTGAAAAGAAAAAGGAACATGTCAGAAACCACAATGTTTGTCGGAGTATGTGAAGTCATTGTTACCATTTTTAAACAAGGAGGCTTTTGACGGCAAACCACAGGCAGGAAGATTCTTTTTTAAGAGCAGCTATTTCCAAGGGAATGAGTTCCTTATTTTCAACAGGATGTTTGTTTTATCTTATTCTTTCCACAGTGTTAGTCTGTAGACTTGAGGAACTTTTTTAAACTATCCAAAAGCCAAATTTCAGAGGCATTTGTCTACACCATTCACATTTTTGTACGTGCACTTTTTTCTAAATTTACCAAAACACTAAGGACTAAGGAACACTAAGGAAAACATCACATCAGACTTTGGGCCAATAACAGTTCTATTTGTTTAATTCCTTACACGTTCTACGCTTCTATAATCGATCCACTGAGTATCAGTATATATGGGGAGGAGGACATTTTTTTAATAAAATAAAAATCATTGTTAAAGTCTAAGTGCTGTATTAAAAACAAGAAGAGCCAGGTTGGTATCAGAGATGAGAAACCTTAGATAATGTCAGCTGATTTTAAGGATATGTAAGCTTCATTGTTTGCTGTTCCGGGTGGTTTTCTATTGAGTCATTAATTGTTATGTCATCACATTCTTGTACTTATGAATAGCATGAGTGCCCCAGGGCCAAATCACTGTTGTTGGCAACATCTAGATGAGGAACAAGTAATAGGTTTATTCCATGCTGAAAAAAAGAAGAAAGAGAACACAACGTTTCGGCCGTGGAGCCTTCTTCAGGTGTTCTCTTTCTTCTTTTTTTCAGCATGGAATAAACCTATTACTTGTTCCTTTGCAGCCTACGCATGCTGACGCAGCTGCCTACCTGAACTAACATCTAGATGAGATGAAAACACTGTATTAACAAATCATCAAGGGTCACAGGTATTTTTAAA
Organism: Atractosteus spatula; assembly: GCF_055471065.1. Taxonomy (NCBI): domain Eukaryota; kingdom Metazoa; phylum Chordata; class Actinopteri; order Semionotiformes; family Lepisosteidae; genus Atractosteus; species Atractosteus spatula. The sequence goes on along the minus strand of NC_142720.1, from coordinate 23,308,496 downwards.
GCTTGAATACCTTCAAGTTCCAATGAAAGCCCTGCAGTTTAAAGGTCCGAGGGTGCTTCAGCTGTCTCTTCTCGTTTCACACAGGGTTGGGGGTAGGGGTGAGTTGAGTCTTGTGGTGAAGACTGGGTTTAGAAGTAAAGCTACAGATATTGTTGAGGTTTTTCCTGTGTCAAGGTTTAGGATTAAGGTTAAAATAATTTGTTTTGAAGGCATGGTCAGGGTGAAGACTATGATTATTTTAACATTAAAACGTTTTATTAAGGGGATTTGGTAAACATATAAACAATATAAACAATAAACAATACAAAAAGGGAAACACTAAGTTTGAAGAAGCTTCTTAGGTGTTTTGGTCGCTCTTCATTCAGCCTACACCCAACAGACATTGTTGAGAAGTGATAAAAGGCAAGAAATTACAAAAATCACCACGTTGAAAATATATATTCCTTCTCTGGAATTAGTGCAGAGAAGAGAAACCAGACACATTCTTTGGCTTAAAGGAATGTCCTGTGCTGACAGTGAAAAAACTGAACTTTTTAGTGTCAAAAAAAGAAGGGGCCAAATATGAGGGGACCAGGTATTCAGAATGCTGAAAGGCCTTAACAAAGTCACTGCTGTGACCTTCTTCAGTATTAACAATGAAACATGAACCAGATGTCACATGTGGGGAAAATAAAGTGTAAATGCGTAAATTATGGCTGAAAACAGGGAGGCACATCTTTACACAAAGATTTGTGGAAGTATGGAACAGACCACTCTGCCGTGTTGTTGATGTCGGAACCCTGGCTTCTTTAAAGAAACAGCTGGATGCTGCTCATTGCCATACGACTAGTAGGGCCGAACAGGCTCGTTTCGTTAGTAGTCTTTCCTCTGTTGCTATGTGCAGTTTCATTGAGTCAGTCCACATGTCGGGTTAGCCACTGTGAAGAGCAGAAGGGTTATACACATGCCACTTGTCTCAGGAAAGCCTGGGGTACAGGATTACATCCTTCCGGACAGCACTGCTTTCAGTTGCATGTGTAAAAGCGTTGTGTCCATTTTTTAAAGGTTGTTGAATCTATGAATAAATGGAAAAAAATGACCTTCCTATCAGAAAATCCAAAGTCTACAGCTAATGGCTACAAGACATCTCTGGCTCACATTCCATGACGTGTACACTGACATCAATGTGGAATCTGGAATTCGTGACTGCCAAGAAGGGGAAGAATTTGTTTTATTTGCAGTTTAAACAAAGTTTGGGTTGCTAAATGTCTTCAAACCATTTCAGTATAAAACTGCTGGTGGTTCTTTCAGAGTGTTCAGGGCTTAGATTGAATAAAGATCTTTTGAAAACTTTCAACTTTTTATTGTTGGAAGCATTCCACAATACTGCTCACAAAACACTTGAAGCTCACTGAGCACAGTGTATCGTGCAGTGTTTAAAAGAGACAGTTGTATCTTGGCCCTTCTCCTGGTTTCCTCTGCACAATTTGGGATTTGTTAATCATAATCATTTATCTTCTTATTTTGCCACTTATTTGACCAAACAGAGAATTGTTCAGAAAGGCTCGCAGAAGTTTAGAATGAACTAGATGAATAAAAGTAGAGCAGAAATAATCTGACCATATGTTGTTGGAATATTTATTAAGGTAAAGATCGACTTTAATTGTCCACTACATTCTTGGGTAATCACTATCTGATTTAGTGGATCAATTCCAAATCAGTGTTTTTTATAAGAAAGTGTTTACATTTACACTAGATTTCAAATTCTTTGTCACTGTGTGGCTTGAAGTACTCCCATGATATCTTCCCATGCCTTGTCTCTAGCACACTGTACTGTATTTGTCTGTATTGTACAATCACAGTCACGGAAAACCCCACTTTAAATTGGAATAAATTTGGGAAAAACAGACTTGCATATCTGGCCCCAGATTAGCAGGGTTCATTTTGTTATTCTACAAATGAGAAATTCCTTGAACTGTCATCGATTTATTTCCACAGACCTAGTAAGACACGATAGCAGTGGTTCCTGTTATTGTAACTTTAGCCATAAACACTGAAGAAAACGCCTTCCCAAACCGGGAGAAGGGCAGATTCCGAACTTATTTGCTGTTAGATTGTTGTGGTTGCACAACGGTGCTGTTGGCGTGAGATGCCTGTGGGTGTCCTGCGTTGCAGATCTCCGATATCCACGTCACGGGGGAGTCCGAGGACATGTCTGCCAAGGAGAAGCTGCTGCTGTGGTCCAGGCAGATGACAGAAGGCTACGTCGGCGTGCGCTGCGAGAACTTCACTACCTCCTGGAGGGATGGGAGGCTATTTAATGCAATTATTCACAAGTACAGGTATTGCTTCTTCACATTTCTATTAAAACATTGGAAGTGAATGCAGTGGCTGTCTGCTTTCTCCTCTTCCAGTGCAGGTATATACAGTATCACTCAGTATCGTTTCTTGAAATGGAAAGGGTTTGTAGGTCACCAGCAGGTTACCCTTGTTCTGATTCCCCAGTTTTCAGTCTACTACACTGCTCTCCATTCAGAAGAGAGTGTATTTTATGGAAACGCATTGGCATGTTGTCTGTTAAGGGTATAGCTCACACACTTTGTGCATTTGTTACAAAATAAAGCGAGCAATCTTGGAATTGTTTGCAGATATTAAGGATTTTTCCAATTGGCAATTAACATTGTGCTCTTGTGTAAACACACTCTTAGAATGCTATAAAACTCCGGAAATGGACCTCAATGTTATAACTCCTGGAATTTCCTCTGTTTTCTAAATAACCCTCAGCTGTGTGAAATGTAGTTCAGTGCCGAGGGAGGTCTGCTGCAGATGGAAATGACCTTTCAAATGTACGTTTCCACTTTTGTGATGTTAACCTCAAATGGGATGAGAATGCTCTCATATTTGTTTTAATTTAACACTGTCATTTAAATTAATGATTTTAATTGAAATTGAAATGTCTGCTTCATTTACAGTTATTTATCAGCACCCTGCAGTTTTATTTTTGTGAAACACTTTATAATGCGTCAAGGACACACATTTTCATTATTTTTCTGAGCTAAAAGAATAAATGCTGACAAACACAGCAAACCTTGCAGACAGCAACAATCAAACTGACATTCTTTTGAGCCTAAATAAACTTTCAAGTGTTTATGTGACTAAAACATTCTGCTGAGCCTGCTCTTCAGCAAGTCCCATTATGTTTCATGTCCTGAATAGAATCTGAAAATTCCCCAATTAGATTAATCCAGTGACCACATGAAAAGTGTCAAAAGAGTACCAGGTTTGTTCAGAGTCCTTGGCTTTATAAGAATTTGCTTTTATTTTTCAGAGATGCGTTTCACTTCTGTGTATCGTAGTGCTATAGAACACACAGGATCGCTTTATAAAGCAGTACATATGGTGTCAAAATGCTCACACAGTATCTGTCTGAGTCAGCTAGAGAAACAGAAAATAAATCACTTCCTTGCTTTTGGAACCTAGAATATAAAGCCTGGCATGTAACTGAAGGGGTGTTAATTTAATTAAGGCTCTTACAGCCCAGTCTTGAACCACTCTATTGTGAAGCAGTTTTAATGTTCGTCCTCCATGGTGTTTACACAGTATATGGAATAGTGGAGCCTTTTCTCTTTTCGTTATCTGCTGACAGTTCAGAAGTGTATCCACTCTGAAATAAGGAGGACTAGGAGAATTATGTTTTTTCTTCCACCATTGTTTTCGAACATTTATGAAAACCAAACCCCTTGGCAATAAGCCATGTGACTGGAATGAAATTTGGTGTGTTGTCTAGGAGAGGTTCTCTCTCAAGATATTTCTGGTACATTGCTACATGGGCAACACAGAGGGATAGCCTGTGAACATTTATTAGTCATATATAACCTTTGACCTGTTCAAATGAAAAAATCTCCAGAAGGATTGCAGACAGATACAAGTTAGGAGCCCTTGTGAGCACCAGCACAAAGTGTTCCTGCCTGTGGAGCACATATTGGAAACCTTATTTACTCTATAGAAAAACACGTTTGCCCATGAAAAGGAATATATTGGTTTGGCCAATGATGAACACTGATTGCAGTATTGTATTGTTTATTTCTTTTGGGTCTTTTGAGAGGTCCTATCCACCTACTGGATTACATTTAACAACAAAAGTATATAATAATATAATAATTATATTTGAACTGAAGGGTTCAAATGTTTCAAATGAGGGTTCTTCATTGAAAATTGAAAGGATAATTTCACCATACCCCGTTTTCCTTAAATAAACATAAAAAAAATAAAAGTGGTTAAAATGTGATTTTTCCGTTACCTGCAGGCCGGACCTGGTTGATATGAACAGAGTTTCTTCTCAGAACAGCCGATCAAACTTGGAGCAGGCGTTTTCTGTAGCAGAACAGTTAGGTGTTGCAAGACTTCTTGATCCGGAGGGTGAGCAGATCTTGTTGATCATAATTTTTTTTGGCAAGTGTCTTTTGGGAATAGAAAAGCTGAGTGTTTTTTAACCATTATGCCAGATATCCTACTTCACTGTTAGCAAACTGCAAAAGTGTAAATGTTTGATATTTTATCCGATTTTAACATAAACATGACAGCAAATGAAGCAAAGAAAGGGGGAAAATTAAGAAATACCAAACAAGAAATGTATTGCTTGAATAGTAGTATCTTGAAATACTAAAAACTACTTAAAAGTACTACAGTAATTATAAAATTAATTTGGGACTACAAACCAAAAATAGTGTACAGTATATCTTTAGATTTAAACACTAAATCAAATAAAAAAGTGGTAAGACATGTCTGATGTGTTTCTTTTCCCTTAATTAGACGTTGATGTGCAGTCTCCTGACGAGAAGTCTGTCATCACATATGTTTCAACCCTGTATGATGTTTTCCCCAAAGTGCCAGAAGGTGGAGAGGGCATCAGTGCCAATGTAAGTGAAGTACTCAGAACATCTGTGCACTTCAGGCCCACTGAGGCTGGAGATAAAGTCCCCTCAATACATTTATCAGTGTATCAGTGGTTATGAAGTTCACCTTTTTTCTATTGTTTCCTTTTTTTTTCTTTGTCTTCAATAGTTGGTGGAATTTGCTTTTGGTACAGCAAGAGTTCTGCTGGTTATTTTCACAAGTAACAATGGGAAAGAGAGCAACCTTAGAAACACCAAGAGAAACAGAATGCTCTTGAATTTAGCTGAAGCTAGGGGTTAGGATTCAGAGATCACGTTTATTGCATTTGCTCACTGGGACAAATTTTAAGTTCTTGAAGCTCTGCCAGCACTCAGGATAAACTTGCAGAATGGTGGTCAGAATCCATCTGAGTTGGGCTTTATGAAAATCTTGCTCTGGATTAGAGTCCTGAGCTTTGAAGGTGGTTTACCATTGGAATTTAATGCTGGCATCATACAGGATGCTTATAAAGTAAACTGGTATTTTCAAACAGCTGTATTGAAAACAATTTTTATTGCATCATAATACATTTTTTGTGATATGTTTACTTGAATAGGAAATATAAATTATTCTTTATTATGGAGTTATGGATGTGTCGGTTTGATTATTTAGTAATTAGAGAAAACTTTTAGAAAGAGCTGTCTTTTTAATCAGTTTCACATTTTAATAAAATGAGGCTACCTCCCTTGTATTGTTATTGTATTACATCAGTAGTCAGAGTGTGAAAGTATCTGTGAGAGAGTTCCATTCTTGATTCCCTTCTTAGCAAAAAGTGAAAAAGTCATTCATGGTTCAAAACAAAAGGAGTCAAGACTAACTGTTGATAGATGAGAAGTAAGAGATGTTTGTTTGTTAGTATGCTAGTGTAGATATACTATTTCACTTCCATCCCTGTTTAAGAACTGCACCCTTTATTGATAATTTAGCTTGTTTTTAATTGTGATGTAAACTGCAAGTGTTATGTTCAGTAACTAAAAGGTTTTTGACGTGGTGGATTGAACTCATGAGACGAGTTTCAACAGGCTAAAACCTTCTAGAAATTTCTCTTTACAGAAGCAGATCATTCTGTTCTTCAGAAGTTATTATAGGCTAATAATGCTGGATAAACATTAAAGAGGAATATAGGTTTTCAATTTTTGAAAAAAATACCCAAGATTTTTGTAAAAGATATTGTATTTATCTTAACAGTTCTCACTAGAATGTGAACAATTTAAAGGATAAAGAAATGTATGTATTCACACTCTTAAATAAAATCTTGCATTTTTTTTTACAATTTTGCAGTTAAATTAAAGAGGCGTTTTTACCTTAGCTTTTATGCCCTAGGTGTGTGTTGTGCGACCTGAATTAAAATTTATTTTTTTCCTTGGCTTGTATTGCTATAGGACGTTGATATCAAATGGGTGGAATATCAGAACATGGTAAAATACCTCATGCAGTGGATCAAACATCATGTGACCGTAATGTCAGACAGAATGTTCCCGAACAGTCCTGTGGAGCTCAAGGTAAGGGCTTTGAAACTGCTAAAAGGCAGATGGAGGGACAGGTCCCTCAAGTGGTGGTGAGGATCGGGGGCAGAGCTGGCCAGGAATCTTCCACATGTTACAGAATATCATAGCAGTAGTGGTGTGTTGTCTAGAGGCCACTTGAGTATGGGCGCTGTGCCTCTTAAAACGTGTACTTGTAGCTGTTCTGTGTGCACTCCACCTCTGCTGTGGGCAAGAGAAGCAAGGGAAGCAGCTTATCGTCTTGCATGTGATCCGGCTCTCCCGGGTCAGCACCGGGCGCAGCCGTGAGGCGCTCGATTCCGCCCTGGTACAAAATAAAGGGCGGAGGAAAAAAAACAACAGCTTGCATTTAGTTTTTATTCAAATCAAATGAATTGAAGGGGAGAACCGGCAGTTGCTGCCTATGTCTTTGCACTTCTTCTGATCTCTTTTCTGGAGCTTGTCCACGTTGCACTTGGTAACGTCGCATATTTGTGAGTTTCAGAGAGAAGTGCGTGTGCCATGATCATCTTGGCGTGGTGGAAATCAATCTCTGCCATTTCTGAAATTCAGTACTTGAGAGACAGATAAGGCCTTAGGCAGGTTACCTGTGTGTTTATAAAGCCTACAGTATATGGCACAGCCTAGCGTCTCTTTTTTTTATTGAATCGTTTTGCCTTCTGAAAACAGTCACTGAAGGGACGCGGCGCACAGCTGGATTTAACTGGAACAGCTGCTGACTGTTTGTCAGAGCGAGCCACTGGCGAGCTCAGAAGCTGCTACTGCAAGCAAGCCTGCAGAGGTTCGACAGGTGCAGGACATAGCCCAGCGCTGACTGCAGTACTGCTCTGTTTTGTGTGCTTGAGACGCTGTCAATAAAGGCATTTCAAAGACATCCTAATTTACTTTCTCCTTTTTTACAGGCACTTTATAACCAGTATTTGCAGTTTAAAGACAGTGAAATTCCACCGAAAGAGAATGAGAAATCCAAAATCAAGCAGCTCTATAAAATGCTGGAGGTATGTAAATATATATTTGTATTTCTTCAGGTATGAATATTTTGTGTATTTTTTCCAGAGTGGCTTTTAATAGAGCGGTTTGTTTTGAAAGGTGTGGATTGAGTTTGGCCGCATAAAGCTACCCCAGGGATATCACCCAAATGATGTGGAGAAGGAGTGGGGCAAGCTGATCGTTGGCATGCTAGAGAGAGAGAAGAGCTTAAGGCCAGAAGTCGAGAGGTATGGAGTAGCTCTGTCTTGCAATTTGAATGTGAAGTATATAAAAAGTATATACGAAGTATACTTGCTGAGTTTCAAGTTGTTGTGTCTCGTTCACGTTGTCGATCCCTTCCATTACACAATTCCTAAAGGTTGGTTTTGGCAGGTAAACTGTTTTTATGACAAACATCCTTGAATCTTCTCTGATTTTTTTTGTCATAAGTAAGACATCAGCTCATTTTCTTTTGAGTATTTTTTCAACCTGGAAAAGCCTGGAAAGGCATGATGTCTAGTAAAGGTTCAGCTTACTTTTTTTGTACCATTTCAGTTTTATATTTCAGAAAATCAACTATACATTTCATGCAGTGATTGGTTATACAAAGTTACATTGATCAAACCATTGCTCATGCTTTTTATTGGTTCAAATGCTCCACTGTGCATTGCTGATGGTACCCAAAGAGTGATTTTAATTTGACCCAGATTCCTGCTGTTCTCTTCCGGAACTGAAATCTTAAGAAAATCTCAGTTTTTGAAAGAGTCATCTTTCAAGAGGTCTTTTACTGCTACAAACTCATTTTTACTTTATTTAAAAATGCCATATTTGTTCTCTTACATTTATTTTGCATAAGCTACTTTTGTCAATGTTATTGTCGCTGGAAAATGTGAGCATTAGACATAATCGAATAAAGAACCTTTTTTATCTGATGAAAAAAATGCAAATCTGGAATCGGTAGTAAAATTCATGTCTTGCAACACTTAAGAAGAAACAGAAGCAAACAGAGGTGTTTAGGATCCAGAATAAAATACTGAATGGCATTAGTCTTTTTTCTTAACTTTGGGGAAAAAAAAGGAATTTAAAGGCTCGAAAATGTACATAAATTATTTCACTGATGAAGTATCTAAAAGTCTTAAACCACTGATAGTAATCTTATTTTTCTGTGAATCCTCTGGGGATGATATTGTATATCTTAACTTGAATGCTTATATGAAAATGAATTTCATCTGAAGCACTTTAAAGTGCTCATTCTGACATTAAAGCTGATGTAACTTCCTTAGGTACAGTAAAGCATCGGTCAGTGCTTGTGTGTGAGTTCTTTTCACGGTAAAAGGAAAGACAGACCAGCCGTTCTTTCTCAGTCAACCCCCTTTTCGAGTAGATGAGTCTATAATTTCCTTCGATATGGTTCCTATAAATGTATGAGAAAGAGCAAAGAGTCCTATGTTGCTCAGCGATCTATATCCGCGATGAGCTTCGGAAGTGCTTGGAAAGTTGCACCAAGGACTAAGTAGCGGTGCTGTTGGTCATTTGTGTGGTGTAATTGAATCTACAATTAGTACAAGAAAGAGAAGTGAGGCAGCTATCAGAGTAAGTGTTTGAAGTATAACAGCGACGTCACTTAAAAATATCTTGCATGCTGTGTGACGCTTTCTAAATCACAGCAATAAAGGTAAGAATTGTGTCAGAAACTCATTTTTAAACTATCTTTAAAATATATTCCAAAATATATTGTTTTTCTTTAATCTGATGTTATTGTTTAACTTTATCGGTGAAAAAAAATGTTTGAGGGATTTTAATAGTTTGAATCACTTCCCCTAACCCTATTTTTTCCCATAAGCTCTTAAGTTTACCAGCCACAAATTTACTTCCTGCAAGGGTTTTCAGGAACGTAACTGCAGGTGGCAAAGGCTTACTGTATATCTTTTTTCAGACCTTAGTATTAAAGAACACCCTTGAAAGCTCAGCCTCACTTTTGGGTTTTGATGCTTTTCTAATAGGCATGCCATTTTACCTTCAGAATTATCTTGCAAGGTTTTGTTTACACAGATTGAACGTCGAGAGCATGTTTTGTACTGTGTGAGTTAATCAAGTCTGGCTCGTGTTGGATTTTTGTTAGGATTTGTTTTGGGTTTTGAAATGAAATAACTCATTCTTGCTGCTAAGTAGGATCCAACAGTTACGGAGATAAATATGGGGTGGTGCAATGCAGTAAAACCGTTTATTGCCAAGAGAGCTAATCCCCCCTAAGTACTGTTTGATTAAAAAGTGAAAATCGGAGGTTGTCAGCAAAATGTACACCTTAAAGTGATTTGCACCACACCCACACCAAAAATGAAACTGTCTGGACCTGTGCTGGATTGCCAGTGTTAGTGCTGAAAGATTACATATCCATTTATGGCTTGAAGCACCATCCCAAACAACTTGATGCAAATTTTTGTTCCCTCACTGCGTGTCGACTGCACACCTCAAAGCCTATAAGTAGGAGCCTCTTACACACTGTCTACCACTCAGTGTGTGTACAGGAATATCATGTGCAGGAAGGCTCTCCGAAACTCAAACCTGGCATCCTTTGTCCTTGTAGGAGGAGTGGTGTGGTTCTGAATAGGGTATTATGTTTTAAGTTGTGCACAATGCACAGCAATCTTTCATACTGCAGCAGCGTGTCGTCTGTCAGTAACAGCACACTTACCAGCATCGGCTCCACAGAGAACCTGCTGTCAGTCCCCTGTGAGCCCACACTCATTGAAACATCCCTGGTTTTCAATAACAACTCAGTGTATGGAGCCAGGTAAAACTCTGAGAAGAGAGGCTAGTTTGTCTATTCTTATTGCACGTTTCAGGCGATATGCTTTTAAAATACTAGGGATTTGAATGGAAACGTTCATCAGGACCCTGCACACTGTTGTAGTTACTCCTGATTCATTTTGAGTAATTTTCATATACAGGCATGCAGTATTAGAAAATGTTTTTCCCTTTTTTTCAGGCTTGAAATGCTGCAGCAGATTGCAAACAGGGTACAACGTGACTGTGTGGCCGGAGAAGACAAGTTAGTGCTGGCACGCAATGCCCTTCAGTCCGTAAGTCACTATGCTCTGCTCCTTAATCCTGGAATCATTTTTCCCCTTCTGAATTTTCTGGATGGTTACTGAATGTTTAGTTGTTTAGTTTATTATGCTAGTATGTTCACAGTTACAAATCACTGTAACAGAATTGCACTTTTAATCCTTGGATTTGTTGCTAAAAAATCCAGCTTTCTGGAGAAAAAAAAGTAATAAAATTGCACCGAAGTGAAATGTACGAGTCGGAACGTGTTCTGTATTCTAGGATGCAAAGCGACTGGAGTCCGGAATACAGTTCCAGAATGAAGCGGAGATTGCTGGATATTTGCTGGAATGTGAGAACCTTCTTCGACAGCAAGTTGTTGACATCCAAATTCTTCTGGATGGGAAATACTACCTTGCGGATCAGCTTGTTCAGCGGTATAGTGGAGCTTTTATTACCATTCCTGCTGGTACTGTTAGTAATATTGCTGCATGTGTGACTAATAGCAAGAAGAAAACAATTCTTTTAACATAGCAAGTATTACCCTAAGAAGCATCAAGTTTATACATGTTTCTGCTTAATTATGAGATTTTAATCAAATCTTGTAGTACTTTTAAAAAGTCAAAGTTTCTACATTTTTATATTTTCAGAATCTTAATGCAGAAACTGGGAAGACTCATTTTGCAGTTCTAGCTGTTTTACACACACCCTCTTTTATTTCAGAGTGTCGAAGACGCGGGATGACCTTCTGACTCTCAAGGCAGAGTGCTCTTCGGTGTACAGTAAAGGCCGCAGTCTCACGACAGAGCAGACCAAGCTGATGATTTCAGGAATAACCCAAAGCTTGAACTCGGGGTTCTCACAGAATCTGAACCCGGGCTTGACACCGTCTTTAACGCCCGGACTGATGTCAGGGGTGTCCCCCGGACTCACCACTGCCTTCACTTCCAGCCTGAGCCCGAGTCTGACTCCCTCCTTCACGCCAACCATGACCCCTGGACTGCAGCCCCTGGCGGTGCAGAGTTACGCGGGGGGAATGGACTCGGGAGCACTCCAGCAGCTGAAACTCATGCAAATCCGGAAACCCCTCATGAAGTCCTCGCTGGCTGACCCCAACATGACGGAGGAAGAGGTCAACATGAATTTTGTGCAGGACCTCTTGAACTGGGTCGAAGAAATGCAGGTGAGAACTGGGAGTTAGTTTCTTTTTCTTATATGTTTTTCACCAGTCAGACTGGGCTGAAATTGGAGCTAAAACAATATACTGCATCCCTGTTTAATATTGCCGTTCAAGGACACTTCATTAGGTGTTTATCTGATTTGAATTTTCACTGTTGAAGAAAATGGCCAGTATGCATTCATTCACTGTAACGCAAGCGTTTTTTGAGCGAAAGTGAATGGAATAATTCAGTAGCATTCAGCTTTGTGTCTTTGTGTTTCTTTGAAGGTTCAACTGGATCGTGCCGAGTGGGGATCAGATTTACCAAGTGTGGAATCGCACTTAGAGAATCACAGGAATGTCCACGGAGCAATTGAGGAATTCCAAATGAGCCTTAAAGAAGCCAAAATTAGTGAGGTACTGTGCTGTTTACTTCCTCTTTTTCTGTTCTAGTTCAAGTTTGTGTGATAATGGGTAACTCTGCAAAGAGTAAAAGAACAGATAAAAACTTATCTTCTGGTTCTATAAAATTAAGTTGTTACTACAAACAAACCTTTGTTGAAAATGTATATTTTTACACATAGTTTTTCTCCTATGAAATGTTCTTCTCCCAGATTATTTTAGAATTCTCATACATGTATCGGTTTTGATTACAGAGTGTCACAGTGCCACAGAGCTGGGTGTAGATTGTAATGTAGTTTTGCTTCCAATACAGATCCAGATGACCTCTCCCCAGAAGCTCAGTTACTCTGAGAAGTTGAACAAGTTAGAAAATTACTATGGAAAATTGCTGGTAAGGGCGTCTTTTTTCTCTCTTGTTACACTAGCTATCTGTTCAGCTTGTTGTTTGTTAGTGCTAATGTACCGGTGGTAAAGGAAAGCTGCAGTTGTTAGTTTTTCATGTTGCTGCTCTTCAGAACACATCGAGGAGCCGCCAGAAGTACCTGGAGAGCCTGCAGGACTTCGTGTCGAGAGCCACACAGGAGCTCATCTGGCTGAATGAGAAGGAGGAGGAGGAGGTGGCTTATGACTGGAGCGACAGAAACAGCAACATGGCCAAGAAGAGAGATTACCATGCTGTGAGTTCTGCAGACACCTCACTTGCATTTGTGGTCATTTAATGTAGTTCCTGCCGGTACTGGGAGTGAAAACCCCCTGCTCATGCTGTGCCATTAGCAGGCTTGTAGACTATAGTAGTTTAAGTAGGGAGCTGCGTCAGCATGCGTAGGCTGCAAAGGAACAAGTAAAGGTTTATTCCATGCCTAAAAGAGAAGAAAAGAAACATAGTTGTTCAGTATGCTCTTAATATGAAGCTGCAGATTCAGAAGAAGTAATTAATTTAAAGATAGCAATGCAAATTAAATTAGGAAAAAACAACTATTGATAAATGTAAATGATCTGGATGGCTCCTAGTTCTGAACTAGAAATAATCAGGATGATTGCTAATAATAAACAGCCAGGTAGTGCAGGAGAATTTAGTCATCTTTAATATTTCATCTGATTGATTTGAGTTTGACCAGTGTAGCATAACAAACAGCAGCAGTGCAGCAACTGTATATGTGTGCCGTTTGGGAAGGCTGCACATACCAGAGAAGTCCAGCGTCTACAGCACTCTCTGATTAAATGTCAAGGACAAAGCTGCATTATATGTATCTTATTTCTCTGGCACAGGATCTCATGAGAGAACTTGATGAGAAAGAAGGAGCCATCAAGTCTGTTCAGGAGATGGCCGAACACCTCCTCCTGGAGAATCATCCAGCCAGGCTGACCATTGAAGTACGTCATCAGCTCTTCCTTACAAATTCCCCAAACATTTCTCTTGTAGGAGATGCCAGAGTGTTTGTTTTTCTCTATTTCAATTTGCAAATTGAAACTGAAAATCCATGCAGTTGAAATTGCAAACTTCATTAATTTATTAGGCATAAAATATTATTTGTTAATCTGTGTTTGTTTTCGATTTTGTAGCACATATTTAAGAGGCTGCACATATTTTTAATTCAGGGCACACAAGTAATTTTAGACAATGTTAGTGGAATACATGACATGCTATGAGCTCACAAACCACTTGAAGTATATTGTGATGGGATTTCAGCCTGTAAAAGAGGAGCAGTTTTACATCTTCTGGTTTGCTGTGTGTGCAGGCTTACAGAGCTGCAATGCAGACGCAGTGGGGCTGGATTCTACAGCTGTGTGGCTGTGTCGAGCAGCACTTGAAAGAAAACGCTCTCTATTTTGAGGTGAGTGTTCTCATATGTATCAGAAGAGAGTTAAATGGCATTTACTGTAACTCACTAAAAGCACTGCAGATTGAGGAGTGCTGTTTGCTGTAATGGCACAAAGTGACCTGTAAATTTAGTGGGTGCAGTAATTTTATTTTTGTTTCAGTTTTTCAATGATGCCAAAGAATCCTTGGATTATCTGAAGAATTTGCAAGACGCCATCCAAAGAAAATATGGTTGTGACCGTTCCAGCAGCCTACATAAATTAGAAGATCTGATTCAGGAATCCATGGTAAGTGACAGAGAGAACTAAACATAGTGGTAGACAGAGACAGGATACATGCCAGGTTTAGTAGCTTTAAATCAACTAGAAAATGTTAAAACAATTAGTTTACAACAACTAGAAGCTGTTTCCCAAAGTACTATTCTTTAATAATCTTTTTCCGTTGGGGCAAAGTTGTTTAAACTCACATGTCGCAGTTCAGTTGCATAAGTAATAAAAAGGTAGAAATGTAGAATTATTACAGTAAAGACGTGCCATTAGGGAAGTAATGAATTCCTGTGAAGATGTTGCATATTGATGTATCTGTCTCTGTTCCTGCTCCTTTAATTGGTCATTAGCAAAATAGTTCACATTGTGCAGTTAGTGAACAATCCCTGTTTACTACCAGCAGCCCTCATATCACGTACAGTACATACTGTATGGTACCTGTTAAGGCAGTTTGTTACAGTTCAGTAATGGATAACAGGGTTATTTAAGCCCTGTACTGCTCTCATATTTACAGTGCTACTTCCAGAAATGTGCCTTTTGTGCTAATGTGGGTGTTGTCTGGTTTCAGGATGAAAAAGAACAGCTTCTTCAGTACCGCAGCACTGTGGCCAGCCTGGTAGGGAGAGCCAAAACAGTAGTCCAGCTGAAGCCTAGAAACCCAGACAGCCCCATCCGAACCTCCATCCCAGTCAAAGCCATCTGTGACTACCGGCAGATTGAGGTGAACACTGCTTCTCTGCAGCCTTCCAGGGTCTGAACAGCGTGTAGCTGCAGGGTTACGAGCTGAACAGTGAGACCTGCAGGCTTAGTGTTCCAGGACTGATGTGCTGATCTAGCAAAAACAGCAATCAAAATGTAGCACACATAAAACGGCCTGTATTTTTTTTCCCTTCCTGGCAGATAACTGTTTATAAAGAAGACGAGTGTGTCCTGGCCAGCAACTCTCATCGTGCCAAGTGGAAGATTATCAGCCCCACTGGGAATGAGGCGATGGTGCCTTCTGTGTGCTTCACTGTCCCTCCACCTAACAAAGAAGCCATCGACATGGCCACCAGGTGTGAGAGACCACGGTGCTTCTCCTGTACTGCTGATCGCAGTGATCTCCTGATCACTTTGCCTCTAGTGCAACTGAGCATTGATTCATGCTCACTATTCGCTCGTGTGCATGCTGTGATTACCTCCAATTGCAATACCATACGTAGATGGTGTTCTTTAACATTTGTAATTGTTATTGTACCTGCATGTGATCCATACGATGTGGATATAAAAGTGTGACAGTTCACAGCTGAAGAACTCTTCCTCTTGCCCTCTCTGTCCAACCCCTTTCAGGATTGAGCAGCTGTATCAGAACGTGCTGACCCTGTGGCACCGGTCTCATATAAACATGAAAAGTATAGTATCCTGGCGTTACTTGATGAATGACATTGAAGCAATTCGCAATGGAAATGTTGCCTCGGTAAGCAGAACACCATTTAGAAAACTGGTGCTTTCAAAATACATAATCCCCTTTGTCTGCAGAAAATATATTCCTTTAGGGTAGGTTGGACTAACAATTATGAAAACTGTCTCTAATGCAGCAGCTCACTGTTTTAAGCATGCTTATAAAAATGGGATTGCCTGAGGTATAACACTGTAATACTTTATTAGTCATCCAAGCCTCACCTGGCTGGTATTTATCCTGTAATTTACTGCCTCATTAAACTGCACTCTTCTTATTTAATGCCACAGTTTTAATTCTGGAAACTTTTAAAAGCACATCATTTGAACAAGTTATTATCTGCAGTAATTCTACAGTGGTTCATTTTATGGGTTATTCAGGTACAGCATGAGCTGTGGAAAATAAGATTGTTTTTGCTTTTCAAACTAATCCCAGTCTCCCATGCTACATCACTCTACTGTGTTTTGTGTACCTACTGTGAATGGCATTAATGTTGATAGAAGGGTGTTTGATTTGCCTTCCAGATAAAGACCATGTTACCAGGTGAGCACCAGCAGGTCCTGAGCAACCTGCAGTCTCACTTTGAAGACTTCCTCGAGGACAGCCAGGAGTCAGAGATTTTCACTGTGTCGGACAGGGCGCAGCTGGAGAGGGAGGTGGAGATCTGCAAAGAGTTCTACGAGGACCTCCTCAAGTCTGCAGAGAGAGGTGAAGTTGTCTTGAATGACACTCTGAAAGTGAATAGAAAAATCTCCGTATTGCCGTGCTGTCATGAAAGGAGCAGGCCTGAGATAGATTTCGGCCTGGAATAACTGCAAGCATTTACCCACCTGTCAATAGCAAATCACAGACCCAGGTTTTGAGTGTGGGTTTCTGTGGGATGGACACAACAAATCTGAGAAACAAAGAGCTGTAGATGGGTTGAAATTGTGCCAGTGTTTAACTGTTAAATCTGGATTAAATCAATCAAGGAAGGCCCTGCACCCATTTTGCCTTAGCCCTGAGTCATTCAGGCAAGGTGGCAACACAGTGGAAGCCCTTTGTAACTGAGAAAAGATGACAGCAATTGCTTTGTGAGGTTAGGAGCCTAGACATTAAACATCTGTTTTTCAACAGGGATGAAACCATCTGTGTCTTCCAATATTTGTTCTGTAGGTAACGGGGTTCAAGTACTAAAGCACTAAATTGTTTGTCTGCTTTGGAGTGCCTCCTGAGCGGACTTTATTCTTGTTGATTCTTGCGTGACTGTTTAAATCAAATTGGACAGACTCTTAGTTAAACCCATCTAACGTTTGATGTGGCAGTCACACCCATTGCTGAAATCATTGTGCTGTCTTTCACCCAGTAATGGGTTTGTGTTTTGTGTTTTGTATTATTGCCACAATACCCTTGATTAGGCTTTGTGTGCCATGAAGCAGTTTGGTGTCTTAATACATGTCCTAAAAATACACTACCTGAAGGTCCACACCCTTTAAAAAGTACTTATTAAAATTAGAACATTATGGCCTGGTTCACATATGGCAAAAACATGCCTTTAGGCCATCTGAGAGAACAACAGCTTGTGTTCCAAACCCTGAAAGAGTGGAGAGGGAAAATGCTGTGCAGTATTTCTGTTTGCCATGTAAGGACACAGAATTATTTTTTATTCATGTCAGGTTTTAAAATAAATAATATTCTATAGTTAAAAAACTAGGGATACACCCTCTACGGGGTAAGATAAGACATCCATAAATTTGATTTCACATAAAACCTTCCCATAGGTCCCATGATACAATTTTTAAGTTTGGGTAAGTTTACCTTAGGTCCATAACCAGCGAGTAGAGTGATGAATTCCTTCTATGGGTGAATCGTGTGGTGTCTGTAATGTCGTCTGTATGGTGTGAGTGGAATGTGGCCCAGCGTCCACCATGTGGCTATATCTCTGCATATCATGTCATGCTGAAAATCTCCTGTAACCCTTCAACCCTGCAATCACATCAGGGAAGTACCAAGTGATTTCATTCTTTTTCTTAAGTACTGTGTTTTTCAATTCGTGTTGGAGAATGGGAGAACTCTCCTTAAATATCTAAAAAATGGATCACTTGCCGAGTTTCCCCAGGTATGCAGTGCTTTTTGACCCTGTCCCTCCTGTGGTTATATGTGGAACAGAGGAGCAGGAGGAGTCTGTGTACAACCTGTTCATCTCGGAGGTGCGAAACTTCCGCATGCGCCTGGAGGGCTGTGAGGAGCGGCTGATTCGACAGATCAGGACCCCCCTGGAGCGGGACGACCTACAGGAGAGCATCCTGCGCATCTCTGAGCAGGAGGTCGGTCCGACCGGCTCCAAAAGTCTTTTTTCCTGATAAAGATATCAGTGTTTGGGAGCCAAAAGTCAAATGGGAAATAGTCGATTTAACGTTTATAACATTTTGTATTATTTCTGTGACATCGTCATTGTCTTTTTCCTAGCACAGTTTTTTTCTAGCGATAATTGATTCGGAAGAGAAGCTATATAGAAATCCCTTGCCAATTTATTAGGCTAAAATTCTGTGTTTCATTTTTAACATCCTGAAAATTCGAAACCAAACTTTGTCCAGTTAGCTTTGCTCCACAGTTTTGTTATGTGTTTGTCACCGCTCTCGTGTAGAGCAGAAGTGAAGGCCGTCTTCCTGTCATTGCCAGAAATCTAAGAAAGAACTGGACAAGCTGAAGGAGGACTTGGAGACCATGAAGGAGAAATGTGAGGTGTTTGTCAGCCAGGCCTCGTCTTCTCCCTCGGTGCCCACGCTGTCCTCGGAGCTCAATGTGCTCATCCAGAACATGAACCAGGTCTACTCCATGTCCAGCATCTACCTGGAGAAGTGCGTTTGCCATTTTGAGTGCACCTCCACGTTTTCTGAAATATTTTGAATATACCTGAATATGCCATTAGAAATGTGAGAAAACCTCAAAGAGTCTTTGTGGGATAGTTCTCGAAGTGGAAATATTGTTAACCATACATTTTCAAAAAGTAGGCACCTTAACAAGAGGAATGGGAGAAATCGGGCTTTCTTTTAGGAGCAATTGAGTCTGACTTCATTTGTGCTGACAATATTTTAGAGAGATTTTTTTCAATTGGTTTTAACAGTTTAAAGTGTTTAAAAAAGTATGAAGAAATGGCATCTGCAGTGATTCGTTAATGAGCAAATGATTAACTGCAAGAAGGGACTTTGCCAGTGTAAAGTGTCAGTTGCTTTACTTTCTGAACCCTGAGATTGAGCCTCTTCACTTGTTACTCTCTTTAGGTTGTTTTGTGAAAGCTGGTTTCACCAGACTGTGAATTCTGTGTGACATGCCCTTGGTTTTGACATTGCAGGCTGAAAACTGTGAGCCTGGTGGTGAAACACAGCCAGGGTGCTGAGGCCGTGGTGAAACTGTATGAGACCAAGCTCTGTGAGGAAGATGCTGTGAACGCTGATACCAAAGCCATTGAAATTGTCATGAGCACACTAAAGGTAATAAACAGATTGTATGGCATGCTGCCTCTCGCAAGTTTTGCCTGTTCGGTACCATTTTCCTTAAGAATTGTGTGTTCCACCTCCTCATTTCATGCAGATAAATGGTGGTGCCTTTCTGAAGCAGAGATAAGTATCAATGATAATCACAAAAATTGGCTTTACTCCGTGCTAATTTCCTACTCGATTTTAAGCGACGTTGTGTTAAAGACATCCTGTTGCCTCCATTTTCCTTAATGTTGTATCTGTTTTACTGTGCTCGTGCTCTTTAGGGTTTTCAATGTAATTTCTGTTGTTTTACCGAGGCAGGAAGCTTGTTTGTGCCCTGCTCTTCCTTCTTTGTCCTGCTCATACTTTTACTGGATGTCTTTCATATTGAACTCATGACATCTTTGAAAACTGTATTTTAGCAATGGCGTACAGAAATCGATGAGAAGAGGGAAGTCTTCCACGACCTGGAGGACGAACTGCAGAAGGCCAGGTCTGTCAGCGATCGCATGTTTAAAACACACAACGAGCGGGACTTCGATCTGGACTGGCACAAGGAGAAGGCCGATCAGCTGGCAGAGCGCTGGCAGAACATTCACTCCCAGATCGAAAGCAGGTCAGCACTCCCGGGTTTTAATCTGACAGCCGCAAGTCATTGCTCAGTGCTGTATGTGTGGGCAGCACACAGATAGACCTTCTTTTTCAATCTTTGTAAATCTTCTTTGACAGTTCTTTTTTCTTCGTTAATGCATGCAGTACCTTGATCATTTGGTAATATTATTTCTCGCTGCATGATAACTATGCGTTACCGATTTGCACATTTTTATACCATTGTCATGTCTACGTGCTGTTCAGGCTTCGGGACCTTGAGGGCATATCCAAATCCCTGAAGTACTACAGAGACACGTACAGTGGCCTGGACAGGTGGATCAAGGAGATGGAAGCCACTCAGCTGAAAATGCAGGAGAACCAGCCAGAAGACAGCAAATCCCTTGCTGAGCTGCTCAACCAGCAGAAGGTAAGATGAGGTGCATGTGAAAGAACAGACACTCGTGCGCAACGTTTTTATATGAGCATAAAAACGTTGCAAACAAGAGAAGGCACATGTCAAACAAGGCTTTTACCCTCAATGCTTGTTGGTTACTAGTAAGTAGTTGATCTAGGGGAGTCCACTTCACCACCATGGTTGGGAAGTGTGCTCCACACATCCTCATCTCTTAGTGTAAGGTAGTACCTCTTGGTTTCAGTCGCCTCTTAACTTCTTGTGCTTATGTTTTATGTCTTTTTTTACTGTGTTTGACTTGTAAATTAAATGCAAACAGCATTTTTCAGTTCCAGTTTAACTCTTTTAAAACCAAAGGTTTTGAGTGATAGCAGCAGTTTAACATAGACATTCAGATCTGGATTCATAGCAAATCCATTGAGCTTGAGAGCTTGTTTTGTTTTCCCTCAGAGTTTTCTTATGTTGAATTTTATAAGATGACAAGTACAAAGCGCAAAAAATGACATAAAACTATCTATAAGATTACATTTTACAACCTTTTCATTATACCATTAATAAGATATATGTTGCATACTTATATTGAGGTGAATTTGTTCCTTAAGCATAGTGCACAACATTGTGTAATATACTGTATACATTTTGTTTCTTCATATCGTTTGATTTTGCCATCAGTTCTCACTCTCGTCTCGACCTTGACAAGAGTTGTTGATGTGTTATATTCTCAGACACCTGAATCACAGTGTCAGGTTCATGAATGTGCAGCATGAGCGGGTTTGGGGCCAGTGAAATTCAGTGCATTTTTAATGTGTTTCCTTGGCAGGTCCTCGTCTCAGAAATAGAACTCAAACAAAGCACGATCGATGAATGTCAGAAATACGCTGAGCACTACTCTGCAGCCGTCAAGGTGAGATTTGCAGCGCCTTGGCAATTTGGATATTTTTTGTCATTTTTCCTTCCACTTTCCTGCTTTGTAACTTATGTTAGGTCCCGTGTGAAGACCTGGTGCCTGTGTTTGCTGTGAGAAAACCTCAATCTGGAATTTCTGATCGAATGACACAGATGAGATACATAGTGCCAAAAACAGCAAATCAGTGTGGCAAGGTCCTGTTCCAGTTAGCTGCACATAGGGGCCTTTGTGTTGAAAAATATGTATA
This sequence comes from Atractosteus spatula, assembly GCF_055471065.1. Classification (NCBI taxonomy): domain Eukaryota; kingdom Metazoa; phylum Chordata; class Actinopteri; order Semionotiformes; family Lepisosteidae; genus Atractosteus; species Atractosteus spatula. The sequence goes on along the minus strand of NC_142720.1, from coordinate 23,287,355 downwards.
GAAGATATTGCTCCACCTTTTTCCCCACAAAATTAATTAATGGGACCCCCAAAGATTGATACAGAAACATACTTCAGTTATGCCCGAAGGGAATTTGTGCTAACTGTTTTCTCCAGATGGCCCACAACACTGGGAATCCTAATTGGGAACCAAGAAAAGATCGGAAATAAGAAAGGAGAAAAGGGAATTTTGAGTTTTATAATTATTTGATTCACAACATGTTATTGTCCTTATTTTCTAAGAATATAACAATGAGAGAGAGAAGCCCACTCTCCATTGCTCCACACTATTGGTCCTTGAATTCTTCACTGGCGTGACCTCCTGAACTCTTTCACAGGACTATGAGCTCCAGTTAATGACCTATAGAGCCATGGTGGACTCGCAGCAGAAATCTCCCGTCAAGCGCCGCCGCATGCAGAGCTCATCAGATGTAATTATACAGGAGGTAAAGTGAAAAGGACTCTGCTCTCACTGCTGTTGTTAAACGAGTAATCAGGCAGAGCCGTTTGCTGGAACACAATCCCTATTGATCATTGCAGTTCATGGACCTGCGAACCCGGTACACTGCCCTGGTGACCCTGATGACGCAGTACGTGAAGTTTGCTAGCGAGACCTTGAAGAGGACAGAGGAGGATGAGGTAGGAGACTGGTGTGGCCTCAGCACAGGCACAAACAGCAGGACGACCTGCCTGGGAAGCTCCCTCAATCAGCTGTATAATTGTGCATAGCAATATTTACTGTATAAACAACTTTGTTTAAAAGGATCATCCGTCTATGCTGATTTCATCTCGTAAATCTGGTCAAACGTATAATTTATGAATGGGAATTAATTCCTTGAGGTAGAGTTTTTTATGGTTTTGCAAATACAGTACAAACTGGCACAGTGTTTTTTGGGATACACTAACAGATTTCCTGAGAATTAAGATAGATATAGAGAGAGAGCTGCATATCATTCATCTGCTTGTGTGAATCTGTTAGCTCTGTCTTGAAAGACATTGTACACATGCATGGATATCAAAGGATTTTATAATGCATGAACAGCTAAATTTCTACACATCTCTAATGATGGACCAGTTCAGAAACACTTTAAATCCTTTTTTTATCAAGACCATACAGCACATGTCAAACACATCTGAGGAAAGTCCATCAATTAACTGGATTTCTCTATAGTTTGCTTCATAGCAACATTACTTTCTTGAAGACATCTAAATGACATAAAATGGAAAAGCTAATAACAGATTATATAAACTGAGATTCAGTGTCTTCATGTATACGTCATTTGGGCTGCAGTAGATTGCTGCCTTATGCATTTTTCATCAGATTTGGGGAAATTTAGTTTTAGGAGCTTTTTTTGCATGTTTAAAATTAAACCTCAAAGAATTAATCAGGAAATGTGTATGTATTATAATATCATATGATAGATGCTTTGTAAAATACAGAAAAAAATATTAGAAATGTTAACTGCATTTTAAAGTGTCTATGCAGCCTTCTCCAAGCTTTAGAGCTGAACATGTGCTTCTTTCTTCAGCACATCTGCTGAACACATCTGTTTCCTCTGAACAGACTAACAACATGGTTGCATGGTTGCTGAAATCTAACAGCATGGCAGCTCTAATTCCTTGTATTAGTTATTGCTTTCTACCAGGATGAAAACTTCTGAAATAGTTATACACTGCTTCATTGTTTTTCACGATTATTACTTTCAAATTACTGTTGTAAAAGCTTTACGATACAAATGTGTTTAGGTACGTAACAGAGTGGATCCTTTTTTATAATCTCAGGTAAAATCCAGAATAATATCTCCAAGAAGTACACAATATCTCATACAAATGTTTGTCTGTTCAGATTTCCTTCACTTTCCTTAATACTTCAAAATAGAGGTTGTCATGATTAGAAATAAATAATGCAACTTTTTATCTGATTATTCAGATTTACTATATATATATACAGTACTGTATATACAAAGGTTTAAAGATTTTAAATATATACAATATATTCAAACTTTCCAGTCAATCCAGCTTGGACATCCCATTTGTCCAATTTTCCTTCTTTCATTTCTGGCAGTAAGATGTTGCAGTTTTAAAAAAGGAAAACAAAATGCCTCACTCAATAACTTGTGCTGTTGTGCCCAGTATTCTTCTGATGAAGGTGAATTCTGCCCTTCAGTGGAGATGGAAAATTTTCCCAATGAAGCTGGGAACAGTGGGTCTGCGGTGACAGAGTCTTCACAAAGTGTTTTGCGTAGTAGAACTTACATAAGCAAAAGAGACTGCTTATTGCTTTCTGAATACACAGAGCAATCCCCATTTCCGGCCTCAGACCAGTTACTGCATGCCTTGGATTTGCCTTTGATAAACAAAACCACAAGCAAATCAGAATGTTCAAATAATAATCTTCCTGCAAGGGATAACGTCAAGACCAATTCAGATCAATTGCACTTTACCACCGTTTTTCCAAAAGCAAACATGGAACATTCAGGAAATTTTAAGAAATTAATTCAAGGTACAGCAACAGGACAAGAAAAAAGCTGTATGTACAGTTCTTCTCCCAGTGAACAAGATAGACAGCCTTTCATTACAGGTTGTTTTTACACTGAGCCCATAGTATGTTCAAGGGCAGAGATAAAGACTGAGCCTGGGGCATCTCAACTGTCATTTGATGCTGATCAGCGCAGGAACTTCTTTCCCCATATTCTCACCCACAACCTTTCCAATGCCTTTGAGAGCAGTTTTGAAGAGTCTCCTGCTTTCAGCACGAAAGAGCACCCTGATAGCTACGTGTGCAGACAGAAACTAGAGACTGAGGAGGTCATAGGGTCAGCCAGGAGCAAAATATTGTCTTCTGAAATACAAGAATGCAGCCCTGCATTTAGCTATGACAGCATTTTGCAAATTATTGAGGAAGGAGATGAGTTGAGTCCTTATCAGAAAAGTCTAATCGGCAGAGAAAGTAAGGAATCTAGAAGATGGGAAGGTGGTTCAGTTTCTGGTGAAAGGCAAGGCAGTTTTTCCTTCTCCATATTAACTGCAAGCCCTAAAGATCAAAATGATCCCCCCGACAGAGTGATGGCTGCTGAGCAGGGAGGAGCTGGCTGTGAGGGAGCAGGTCGTGGCTCTGAATGTTTACATAGAGCTGCTACACAGCAAGGTGCAGGATATGGAAATGAAAGGCAGCATACCACATTCACTGAATGCACTAGTGAGGGTCGATTCATGCAGTGTATGACTGAGCTTCAAACAATCGTTGAGGAGCAGTGTGACTCTGATGAAGCTACCCTTCAAGACGGGGAGCCCAGCGCCCCTCCCCTTACAAGGTCATATTCCTCAGTGGAAGATGACGCGTGCCCCAGTGAGCAAGCCTGTATTCTAAAAGAGACTATAGGAAATACTGTGACAGGGGATAATTACAGTGATAATTATCTGTCAGTGGAAGATGATGGCAAACAGCAGACCAGGGAATTGCATCGGTGTCACAGGTTTCATGAAAATGCTGAAGAACATACAAGCCTATGGATGAATGATCCCTTGATCAAGGGAAGGAAAGGAAAACACGAGAAGCTCCAATGTACACCGGGAAGCTTGGTGGTTTGGGAGTCGAATGAAGATGATGGACTGGAAGTATTTCTGACTGATCCAACTATAAGCAAAGCTGCTGAAATTAATTGGCTTCAGAATAAATTAACAGCTCTTGAACATAATCAAGAAATCACTAAATGCACAGAACAATTAACAGAACAGCAAAGACTGGAAAATGATGCACAGCGAAACAAAAATGAAGAGGTACTGATTTCAAATTCAACAACTAAAATCATTCTTTCAATTAATGGCGTTTAATCACCTGCTGAAATTTTGGATCATTGGTGGTGGTAAAGGTTCTTCATGCAGTATATAACAAACACATGCGTGTTGGTGAAATTAATAATCACAGAATAATTGAATTTCTTTCTTCACAGTCTGTTGTTTAAGGGAACCTCCCAGCCATGAATTATGTAAGATAGGAGTTAAAAACCTGCAGAAAACCATGAAACCCATACATCTACTTCAAACTATTTTGATATCTTACTCATTTTTCTTTACAGCACCTTCTTCCTTTCATTAACTTTGTTTTTTTTATAAGTCTCCTGAAGGAAAATGGGTAAAACTGTTACTTTAAAATGGCCTTTTGAAACAGGAGTGAATATGACTTTGTGCTTATAAGTGTTAAAGCAGAGTTTAGGCAGACGTCTTGTTTTTTTAACAAACCCGAATAACTAAATGCTTATTTGTTTTGTGTTTTTGTTTGTTTGATGATTGTGTATCAGTGAGTGTCTTTTTAATTTACTTTTTTCCTATCTGAAAGACCACGAATTTAAGAATAACCCAGATCTTTCCTGGATCCTGCGCTTGCCCTTTCAGTTTCTTTCTAGCTTTATTTATGACCCCTGTATTGTGCGTGCGAGTCACTTGAACGCTGATACAAAAGCCACAATCTTTTGTATTGCTGGTGGTGAGGAACATTTTCTGACGCAATAGTGTTGCTTTTCTTATGAGAATAGAAAATCTTTGAAGCTTTGATGGGGCAAAAGGTGGCTGGGGATGCTTCTGGTGCAAAACCTCCATATCCTAGTAAGTATGTTGACATTTCTCTTCTCGGCTTTTGGAACTGATTCTTATTTGCTTTAAAGACTCCGCAAGTCCTGGAAGCTGGGTGATTTTATTTTTCATTGTAGAGAAAAAAGGCATTGGACAAAGCCGACCACACAACCTGGTCAGAAAACCTGGAGCTGCAAAAAGCCATGAGTAACGAAGAAGTGTTAAGGCTGAGACAGCAGGTGCGGGATCTGGAGGGTGCTTTAGCCGAGACCGCGCATCAGAAAGAAAGTCTGGAAGGCGAGATCCAGAAACAGAAGAAGGTGATCGAGGAGTTGAAGCTGCAGAAAACGGCTGCGGAGTACAAAGCAGAGCAGTGTCGGCTGGAGCTGGAAGCCTCTGTGAAAGGCAAGGTGGCCCTGGAGCAGGAGCTGGCTTATGTGCGCCAGCTCGTCCTGCAGTCCGAGGCGAAGCGCTCAGCGGTGGAAGAGCACCTGAGGATGCTGAAGAGTAAGATTGAGGAGAGCACGCTGGCCAGGAGGCGGCTGGAAGACCATCTCAGGAGGAAAGACACTGATGTCCAGGATCTGGAGCAGCACAGGAGAGCTTTGGAAGGAGAATTAAAATCCAAAGAAGCTGCAGAAGCAGAGCTCTTGAGTCAGTTGAGGCAGCTGGAGCAAGACGTTGCTCAGCAATCAGAAGCCAGAATGCTTCAGGGTGAGATGCGTTTTTCTGTTGCGCGGGAGACCCTCCAGCAGTCTTCCTTTCCCAGCAGCAGCCAGTATCTGAACGTTGACAAGGAAGCTGTACTGGCTCACCAGGAAACCGAGGCAAGGAAGGCAGAAGCTCTGCAGCACAAAGTTGAGGAGCTCACACTGGGAAAGAAGAGAGCTGAAAATGAAATTAAGAACTTGAAAACTGAACTGAACTCCCTCATGCTGCAAAAACACGCGGCAGAGGAAAAGGCGCAGCGTTTTAAAGAGCTCATGGAAGCTGCAAACACAAAGCTCAAGCAGCTCCAGCTGGAAGCAGAGTCACTTAGGAATAACTCTAAACAGAGATCTGAAGAGGCGAGGCAGGAGGCTAATGAACTCAAGAAATCTGTTTTCCGCTTCCAGGAAGAAATCAAAACTCTTCAGCGGGACAAGACTTCCTTGGAACAAGAAGCCCTTTTCTACAAGACAGAGGTAGAGGGACTGAAGGACCAGCTAAAAATAAAGCGAGAAAAGTTGCTTCAGATAAACTCTATTGAACAGGAGAGTAACCAGAAAACAAGATATTTAGAAGATGAGCTCTTAAGCAAACAGGCTGAAGGTGATAAACTCAAACTTAAGATTAATGAACTCACAAGAATAAACGTCAAATTAGACAGTGATATCAGAAACCTGAAGATTAATATTGAATCCCTTAAACAGGAAAAAGCTTTTAGTGAGCAAAAGCTGAAGTCCCACAAAAGTGAAATGGATAGTATGAGAGAGCTGCTTGAAAAGGCCAAAGAAGAAAATACCTGGAAGTCAAAGGCTGAACAAGAGAATCAGTTAAAACTCCAAAACCTTGAAAGTGAGCTGGACAAGAGCAATCGGATGGTGATTCAACTAAAAGAAAAGGTGGAAGAGCTGAAAAACATGAACCTCGAAACTGAGCAGTCCATGAGGAGTGTGAAATGTGAGTTAGAAAAGGTCAATATGGAAAAAAGTAGCATGGAACAACATAATAACATCTATAAATCCCAGGTGGAGAGCTTAAAATCTCAGTTAAAAATTATTGAAGATGAGCTGCAGAAGAAAAGCCAAACTTCACACGAACTTCAGCTTAAATTAAGGGACTACAATGATGAAATTAAGAAAACAGCTGAACTACAGCAGAAGATCCAGTCTCTTAGCGTGAGCAATGCCAGCTATGAGAAAGAACTCAGAAACCTAAGGTCTGAGCTCACTACAGTAAACATGGAGAAGAAGCAGGCTGATCAGAAAGTCCAGACTCAGAAGGCCGAAATCAACGAGCTGAATATGAAACTGAAAAGACTGAAAGAGGAACTCCAGAGGGAGAGCCAAGAGGGTCGGAAAAACAGCTCTAAAATTAAAGAGCTTGAAAATGAACTACAAAAATGTAGAATGAAAATGAAAGAAATGAACACAAGCTCTGAAAAATCCATATCAAATTTAAAAATGGAAATTTTAGCCGTTCAGAAGGAGAAGACCGCTGCTATAGAGAAAGCCCAGTCACTGGCGACTGAAGTGACTTTGTTAAAGGAGAGATTGGAGAGAGCTCAGGAAGACATCAAACAAAGGCAGAAAGAAGGCATAGCCGATCAGCAGAAATCCCAAAAACAGGAAGAACAACTGGAGAACTGCAAGAAGATGCTGGAGGAATTGAAAAGCAAACTTGAGTCACAGAAGAAGGCTCATGAACGGCAGCTGCAGTTGTTTCAAAGTGAAATGGAGCAGAAGCTGAAATTAAAAGAGTCTGCTGCGAAACTGGAGTTTGATAAGAAGTCAAGAGAGCATTTACAGAGCACAGAAACTGCTGAAAGGGAAGTCAGGTATTTCCGGCAAGAGATCGAACAGCTGAAAGCCTTCAATCAGAACACGGCGAAGAAGAAGCAGGAGGCTGAGCAGGAACTGCATGCGTTGCGTGTGAAGGTCGGACAAGCAGAGAAAGACCGGACCACGACAAACCGCGAGCTCATGAATGCAAAAACCTACATCGCCGAATTAGAGAATGAGCAAGTCAAATTGAAAGCTAACGTCACTCAGACGGACAGTATCCGAAAAGAAACCACTCTGGAGAATTCGAGGCTTAAACACACATTAGCCGAGATGGAAAGAAAGCAAGTGATGGGAGAAAAAGAAGTTCGCTCTCTCAAAGAGCAGATTGCTAGCTATAAGAAGGAGATAGGCAGCCTGCAGGAAAAGGTATCCAAGCTTGAGGCAGCAGTAAGTGCAGAAAATAAGAAGGCTAAAGAACTGGAGATGAGTCTGAATCAAAGAAATCTTCAGAGCTCCAAGGAAACAATGATTTTGCAGAAAGCTGATGAGGAAGTTGGGACCCTGAGAAATGAACTGCAAATAACAAAGCAAATTGTGATATCTAATGAAGAGTTGAAGCTAAAACAGGAAGAGGAATTAAGGAAAATTAAACTATCCTTGGAGGTATATACACAAACATACTTTTGAATATTTCATACCATTATGTTGCAAACTACAAGTACAGTTTTTTGCAAGTATGTCTTAAGTTATTAAGTTTTAATAAGTGTTACCACGATCAACTGTATATGACTCCATTGAGATGTATCTTTATTTAAAATACAGTCATCCGTCATTATCTAAAGAAAGAGTAAAATACTGGTGTATGTTTTTTAAGTCCTTGAAAAATATAGTATTCTATTTCTATCTAGATTTTATGAGACAGCAATTTCCTTTATCAAATGATGCACTTCTAAAGATATATATTCAAATCCAACATTTTTTGTACATACTGTGTAAGTTATTGATCTTGAAAGGTCTGTTTTTTAGTTCAGTATATGCATATAGCCAGAATGCACATGTTTAGTGGTTTAATAGTTCTTAAAATTTCATATCTGCAGATTGCTAAACTGGAGAAGAATAAGCTGATGGAAGAATTGAGACTGTCACAGCAAGGAAAGGAGAATGTTTGCAATGAACAGGATCTCCTGAAAGTCCGACGCACAGAGCCAGAGCCTGTGCTTAACATCCTTGCAAATTCGTACAGTTTTCAGACATCGCAGGTTATAGAAAACAAGAACCTGCATGGAGACTCCAACTCCGTGAACACACAAATGGAATATATGCTCACAAACAAAAGCTCTACATCTGACATGGCACACTCGTTGGCGATCATAAAGAATACCAGCAGCCAGAACACTACAGACGCTTTCTCATCTCACTATCAAGACCTGAGAACCCCCCAGATAGCAGAATCTTCTCAGGCTCAGAGAGATTTGGTGAAAAGGGATGACTGGAACCTGACTAGGGGAGAAGACAAATTCAAATTCCAAGGGCTCAGGTATGGCGTTAGTGCCAGACAGCTGATTGAAGCCAAACTCCTAGACAACGACATAATCCAAAAACTAGAATTAGGCCTGAAGACGGTTGAAGAGGTACAGATGTCTCTTGAAGATTTTATGAGCAGAAAGTCGGCCATAGCTGGGCTATACTTAGAATCGAATAAGAAAAAGGTTTCATTTCTGGAGGCAGCCACTCAAGGCTTCATAGCCAAAGCTTATGCTACTGAGTATCTTGAAGCACAAGCAGCAGCAGGGTTCATAATCGATCCAATTTCAGGCAAGAAATATTCAGTTGAGGAAGCACTTAAGTATGGCGTCATCGAGGAAGATTTGAGAGACAAGCTGCTAGAAGCTGAGAAGGCAGTCACTGGGTATTTGCATGCTGGTAAAACGCTGTCAGTGTTTCAAGCAATAGAACACAGGCTTCTCGAAAGGCACAGGGGCAAGAAAATCATCGAAGTGCAAATAGCAACAGGGGGAGTGATTGACCCACAGAGGAGCATTCGGCTGCCTCCAAATCTCGCAGTCGATCTGGGCATTTTAAACAGGGCCACTCTGCAGCACCTGTACGAGCCAATAAGCAATCCTAAAGGGTTTCACAATCCAGACACAGGGCAGACGATGTACTACCTTGAACTGATCAAGATGTGTGTATTTGATGTTGATGGCGGAGTTTTCCTCTTGCCCTGCGGCAACAGGCATATCACACGTGTCTCTCCAGACAAGGGTCCTAGAACTTCTGTCATCAACAGCAGGGCAGGCACAGAGATGACAACATATGAGGCCTATCGAAATAAACACATTGACAAAAAGACATACCTGGACCTCTCAGGAGAGGAGAGTGATTGGAAAGAAACTTCTACTTTAGATGCAAGCGGAGCGCCGTTACACTTTTTGACCGACAGCAAAAGTGGACGGCAGTTTTGTATCAAAGATGCTATTGGAAAGGGGATCATTGGGAACACAGAATGGAACAGCTATAAAGATGGTAGAATAACAATCAATGAGCTCGCTGACACACTGATCACAAGGCACACTGTGCCTCAGGATCCAAACAGTCCTATTGCTGGAGTGTGGGACTCCACTGCCAACAAACGCATTTCAATTCTGAAAGCTCTGCAGCAAAATCTTCTTGACAGACTCACCGCTGTGAGGCTTCTGGAGGCTCAAGCCTGCACTGGGGGCATTCTTGATCCATCCACAGGACACACGTTTGCCATCCCTGAGGCTCTCCGGCGTGGCCTCCTGGATGAGACTTTAGCTCGTCAAATCCAGCAAGCCGAGCAAGCCTACACTGGCGTTGTCCACCCCCAAACCAAGAAGGCCCTGTCCTTGGCAGAAGCGATGCAAATGAACCTGTTCAGCAAAGACGTTGGTTTCAGGTACCTGGAATTTCAGTCTTTGAGTGGTGGACTGATACACCCAGAAACACATGCCAGAGTCACGATGGAAGATGCGGTCAGGAACGGCCTCATCGATGCAGCCACTGCCATGCAGCTGAATGATGAGAAGTCTCGCACAAGAAACCTAACATGTCCAAAAACAAAAAGGAAAATATCTTTCAAGGATGCTTTGGACAAAGGAATTTTTGACTCTCACACTGGGCTGAGATTATTGGAAGCGTCTAAACCTCACAGTGTTGGCAGTTTGACTCCTCGGTACTTTATTTGGGCGTACTGATTACATCTTTTGGGTCTTGTTGCTCCAGCAAATAAACTCGAAATGTAGATCCCATCAGAGACTTTAGAGTAAAGGAGAAACGGTGAAGTGTGTAATGCATTAGTTTGTTTCTGAAAAAAATGTGTATTTGATCTATTCTATACACACATTTAAAACCTGAAAATAATTATCTTCTTACTGAATAGTTTTAGTTCTTTTGCAGTCATTTAAAACTGCTGAGTATCAATCGCAATGTACTTCTAAAGTGAAACATTGTCTCAATGAAAAGGCATTTTGTGTATTGCTAAATGTATTGTGACACAGGATGCCTGCTTTATGTAAATAAAAAGAAATGTTATGTTTATTGTTGGTTTTATGCATGGTATTTCAAAAATTGCTTAAGGACAAACTGAAAGCACTCCAGAATAAGGACATAAGCAGTAACCTTTTGTTTCTACTCATCTGTCTGATGTGTATGATACTGTATATAGCTATATGTTTCTCAGCTCCTGTCTCTCTCTCATCAATTGAAACTTTCATCAAGTAAAAAAAAATGTTTTATGCCAAAAAAAAGCATTTTAAACAGTACTGGCTGGGAGGTTTGCCTTTTAAAAATTATTTTCGTTTTCTAGGTTGGTGGCGGGTGTCCACGTTCGTTTCCTGTTGATTTTATAAACCTGCTTGCATCGAGTAAAACAGCATTCCCTGCCTAATTGGTGCTTTGATTTTCTTCCTGAATCTCAGAAATCAGTAGAGGAGGAGAAGAAAGAGCACAATGAGAAAGTTAGCAAACTGTTAAACTGGGTATCCGGTGCGAAAACATGCCAGGGTAAAGAAGACAAGGCTTTTCAAGATGGCAAAACTGGCACAAGAGAGACTTCTAGTAAGCCCCAGGTAATAAAACACTAAATTCCTTAGACAAACACTGACCCTCTGCTCCCTGCTCCTATCAGGTTTCTAAACGAAGTGAAGCATGTGCTTTTACTGGCTGCTCTTTGAAGGAACAAATTGGATACTTAACAGTGTTCAGAGAAACAGATTATATCAATTTTATAAATTCTTTCACTTGAAGCTCTGTGTATATTCCATTAATTACTTCAATAATATAAAACACGGAACTCAGTATATGAAGTCCCTCCCTACACACAGTGTTTATATCTTCGTCTGTGGACTTTTCATATAATTATGCATTTTGTGTGTCATGTTTCTGTTCAGATTCTCTTTGGTCTGCTATCTAGCCATGTTAACAGAAACATCCCTTAATAAGATTTCTCCACTGGATTGCCAAGAAGTGTGAAGGTGGAAGAAACTATCCCCCCAAAAAATGAAGATATTGTTGAGTGTAACGCTCTTAAGTATCCCTTCTGCATTTTCCATCACTCACCCCTGAGACCTCAAATATGATGTCTGGTCATGAACTACCTTAGGGAAACACATGCAGTATATATGTAGTACCGGATAAAATATTGAGTTTCTAATGAAAGTTAATGAGACTCCGAATTCTCACTCCTTAAAAGTGTATATTTTATTCCTTATTCCATATTCACTTTTACATCACACAAAACTGACACATGGTATTGATCATCTTAATGATCTTCTTACTATTGGAAAAAGTTGTGTTGGCGCATCAGTAGGGTGACTACAAGAAACAATTCCTTTGTCTGTGTTATATAATCCCCATGTGGGCTTTGGCAGTATTCAGGTCACTGAAGAGGAGACGAGTCTCTGCCTGCTGAGCACTGGGGCGCTCATTTCATATTGTTACAAACAGTCAATAAGACATAGTTACCTTAATTAAGAAGGAGTATTTAAATAAACATTTTGGATAGTTATAAAACAACTATAGTTGGTTAAATGCATCTTTTTGACCATAAATGTGGTCAGAAAGTCACTAATATCAGCTTTTTGATAATTTGGATAGTTTATAGTGATGAAACCTGTCTTTATGATGAAAGAAACAGTTTTCACTGGGAGATGCTGTGAACAGAAATAAACCTCTTCGAGATTTGTTCATATGGAGGAAGCAAATGTTTGCCATAGGATGAAAAGGTTTCCTTTATTTGATTGTATTTTTCCATCAATTAACATTTGACTGTACCAGAGTTCATGGGGGAAAAATGCAATTATACTTCAGAATTGCAAAAAAAATCTATAGTAACAAATAAAATGATTCATTAAATATAATAAAATAATTCAAAATTATAGAAATAATAACAGCAACATAATAATAATAATAATAATAATAATAATAATTCCTCTAATAATAATGACAATAACAACCATAATAATTATATGGACTAGGGAACAGTCTGTGGAGATCCCAGGCGAAGGCTCACAGATAAAGAGAATTGGGTGAAAAGATCCTGCTGCGAAGATGTCGTCATGAAATTCTTCCGGGCAGTGTTTGCTGTGTTGTGGATGTAAATGACAAGCCATGTAAAAGATTTGTAAAAGTATTTTGCATATGACAGACATTAATAAGTGGTTTCAAGTTTCCAAAAACTGAGATGAAGTAGCATGATCAGAGGGAAAAGAGAATCGAGCCTGTATACCGTGTGTGACAAGCAGCACATCTAGTGGTGAGCTACAGTAGGTCCCTAAAAGTGCGCTGAAACTGAGTTGTAACTCTGGCTTGTACTCAACCTGAAAAGCCTCTGAAACTGAACACCATGCAGCAGAGGCACGGAAACTCCTTCAAGTGCAAAGGCTGAAACACAGAACAGCAACAGAACAGCTGTGTCGTTAGCACTTAATATTGACATTGAAAGTGTTTCATTTTGAGGTTCCATCTATGTTTCTGCATTCATACTTGATAGCAAGGAATCTCAAAATTGAATCTTTTCTTTACATTCTAGATTTTTGTATTCAGAAACCAAACAGATATTCATATGTATTGTTTTAATTTGTAAACCTGTTAAACTCATCAGATAGAAGGGTTTTCCCAGAGTCCGGCTCTGTGTTACCAGCTGCGTGGTGGTCTAGTTGAAGTGATTAGGTTGTACAGTATATGGGATGCAGATCCAGTTCTGATTTGCTTCTGTTCCCTCTGTTATTGCAGGTCTCAGCAGAAGAAATGGCAGCCAAGAAAGAACAAATTGCTGAGGCTTTGAACAGCACTCGTGTGCTTCTGGCTAAACACAGTGACAAGTGAGTTTTCTCCCCTGTGCTTTGCGGATGACACTCGATGCAACATCCACTGCTTCCTTCAACAGAAAAGTGCTGTAAAACATGAGATAAAGATCAAACTGTCATTGTTCCAGTTCTGAGTCTGAAACCTCTCCAATCCTGCCTCATGGCTTGTTGGTATTTTATTATTATTATTTATTATTATTATGATTATTATTTTATTATTAATAATAATAAAAAGAACAACAATGGCATGGTGATTAGCATTGCTAACTTAGCAAGTTTGGGCCCGGTTGGGTTTGAATCTCGAGGTGCTGTCTGTGTGGAGTTTGTATGGTGTCCCCATGTTCATGTGGGTTTCCTCTGGGTGCTCCTAATTCCTCCCACAGTCAAAGGCATGCTGGTAGGTCAAGTGTCTTCTGAAAGAAATAGCCCTGCTTTTGAAAAAGTTGTTAGAAAATGGTTAATAAGAATAATAAAATTGTATTATTGTAGTAATATTGTAGTGCACATCAACAGTAAGGAGAATAATTTTCCTTGGCCATCACAAAGACAGGTTAAGACTAAATCTGCTTTGTACTCTGTTTTCTCATTTTATTTTATCACAGAATGTCAGAGGAAGAAAGGCAAGAAACCAAAGAGCAACTGAGGTCTTTACAGCAGGCGTACAGTGACCTGTCTCAGCAGGGCCTTGGCCAGCTTCAAGCACAGCAGAGTCTGCCAGCTGAACAGGTAAGATGCCACAGTGTCAGTCAGGCCTTCCTTGACACGTGGCCTGTCCTGGAAACACTTGGAATAAGAAGAAACAACCAGAGAGACAGTGTCTCACTGCATGGTAAATGACTAACAGTTTTTCTTGTCAGTGTGGTCTACTGCATGAGATGGCAAGTTTTTGTCACGTTCACCCTAATGGTTAAGTCACACCAATGCTGTTACAAAAGATGATAGAATATGGGGGAAAGATACTATATTTTTGTTTTTTTTCTGAGTCTGTGTGTTCCTTAAAAATGTTGGAAGTTTTTTCATAAGATGTATTTGAAATCAGAGTGTGCTGTAAACATGCATAGCATGGGCGTCTAATTCCACCCACATTCTAACTTTTCATAGCAGAACCACTCAATCACAGCCTGAGGATTTTACCTTCACAGGTGTACATTTGACTAAAACAATGCTTTTAATATGTTCTGTCTCTGACTAACTGTGTTTTTGCAAGATGTGGAAAATTCTGTTCACAGATGCATGCCAGCTTTTTTGTGTCCCTTCTTCTTGCTGTTGAAACACTGACACAGACTTTCACTTTTGTGTATGAACTGCTAACTTTCGTATGCTTTTGCTGTTGGTAAGTACTTGTTTCTACTGTTCATATCCATCAATATCAACATTTAATTATTCACATTTCTCTAAATACTATGAACAATAAGTACATAATTATGGAGCATCCATTGTGTTTTTTGCAGGACTTTCAAACCATTGAAGGCATCATAGATCTGGAGAGCAGAGCTGTATATTCTGTATGTCGATCTGTGCAGAAAGGCTTAATTGACTATACAACTGGAATCCGACTTCTTGAGGCCCAACTGATTACCTCTGGACTGATTCTTCCTGAATTCAGGATGTGTTTGGATTTGGAAGATGCTTTTAAGCACAGTCTGGTGGATGAACAGGTTTATTTGCAATTGCAAAAGCTAAATGAAGCTAACAGGTTGATTATGAATGCACAGTATTCATCAGAGCCACTTCCAGTAGTAGCTGCCTTTAAAGCAGGTGCTATATCAGAACAGCTCGCTATTAAGGTGATCGAGATTAAGCTGGCATCAGGGGGACTAAGAGTGACTTATACAGGGGACGTCCTGAGTCTGGAGAAGGCTTTCCAGAAAGGGATGATTCCACCACCTCTCTTCATCAAGATTCTTGAAAGACAAAACACATGGAAGGATCTGATTGATCCCAACACTGCGGAAAAGGTTTCGCTTGTGCAGCTCATTCAGAGAAGCGTCACTTATGAAGAGACTGGTCTGCGTTTGTTGCCGGTGAAGAAAGGTAGAGATGGTAAAATTGCTCTGAAATCGGGCAGAGAGATCAGCATTTTAAGGGCTGTCCATGAAGGCCTCATAGATCGAGAGACAATGTTCAGGCTGCTGGGAGCTCAGCTATTTGCAGGAGGATTAGTTGACCCCAAAACAGGACACAAACTCAGTTTAGAAGAAGCCTTGAACGAAGGCCTGATTGATCAAGATACTGCCTCTGGAATTCTGAGCTATCAGGCACAAAATGGAGGAATTGTCAACCCTCACACAGGGGATAGATTAACTGTTGATGAAGCTGTTCAATGCAATTTAATCAGCTCTAGCAGTGCTCTCCTAGTGCTGGAAAAGCAGAAGGGATTTATGGGATTTATCTGGCCTCATTCTGGTGAAATATTAACAGTGTCAACCTCACTACAGCATGAGGTGATTCCAAACCAGCTCACTTATAAACTGCTAAATAACAGGCAAAAAATAGCAGCCTTTTATATTCCCGAGAACTCAGAGGTAGTTGGTATTGAAGATGCAGCAAAGGAAGGTTTAATAGACAGGACTACAGCTAATGTGTTAATGTCTATAGAAATACCCGATGTTTTTCCTAATATAGAAGATTTAAACAATAAAATTTCATCATGGTTGTCTCTTCGTGAGGTTCAGATTGAAGGACCACAACAGTCCTCACAAGATATTGAAATTTCAGAACTGGAAAAAAATTGTCCATCACCCACAGAAGCCAAGGAATTATTTATTTCATACATCATGATGAACAGTTACATGGATCCCAAATCAGGACAGAGGCTACTGATATATGATGGGCAATTGACAAAAATGACTCATCTTTTTGCAGAAAATATTGAAGAGCCAAACAGAGAACAGGAGCATGATATTCTGTGTAACGTCGTTTCATCCCCTGAGAATTACAGTGATGTTCAACAGTCTACTGAAACTATCCTAGATAATATGCACATCAAACATAATTTGCCACCTAAGGAAGATAGTTTAAGAGTTGAACAGAAGCAACACACTTCAGGTTGGCATTCTTTTCTTTCGACTGAAGAAAATGTTTGTGACACAGAGGCCACAACGTGTAGTGTAGGGGAGAAGAATTACAGTGATGTTGGTTTGGAAATAGATCTTAATTCTGGTGGCAATGATAAAATGACTTTATCAGGGCTGACAAGGCCTGATTCAGTTTCTGATCTGCCTAGAACTACGCTTTACATTGAGGAGGGTGACCTCTTAACTGATAATGAGCAAATAACACCTGAAAATAGATCTGTGGATATAACCGTTCTAGATGAACCCGATATGCGACACAGTGAGCCATCAAACACACGTGACATCACAGAAACAGACGTGAGAAGTGGGAGAATCACGGAACCTGAGACAAAGGGCACAGACATTCCTGAGGAAACTGTTGATATTTTGTTTTCAAGGGAAATTGTTTCTGGAGAAACAGATCTGCAGCAAGCCCAAGCCCTGGCTGGCTTAGAGCATTCAGACCAAGCAATAGACATGTCTCAGAGTTTGACATTGCCTGGGACATCGAGCATAAATGTGAAAAACAAAGAGGTGCACATCCTTACGGAGAGATCCAGACAGCAGCAGTCGGAGCGACACTTTGCAGCTCAGCTTTTGAAAGTTCAGGTGGAAGAAGGTGGGATTTTGGATGTTACGTCTGGAAAGCGGTACAGTCTTAGCGGAGCCCTTGAAAAGGGGCTTATTGATGAGGAGACAGCAAGAGATATTTTAACTCTGCAGGTACAGGAAGGAAGAATCTTTAATCTGCAGTCGGGCACAAACGCGTCACTTATGGAAGCTGTGGCTAGTGGTTTAATACCACCTCACATTGTTCCTCAGGTTGTCGAGCAGTTGGGTGGTCCCTGTGACTCAAATGCTGGAAAAACTGTTACAGTTTGTGAGGCATTGCCACAAGGTTTGATAAATAAAAATGTCACTGAGAATCTTTTAAAATCTGAAAAGGCTACTGGTCTTGTAATTGACCCAGGTAGGAGTGTTGCTCAAGCAATAGGTCACGGTCATCTTGATGATGTCAGTGCTAATATGCTGTTCAAAGGACAGGTGATTTCTGATGGGTGTGTGGATCCTAAACAGGAAAACGGGAAACCAGAGATTACAACAGCTAACCTTGAAGTGAAAGACAAGCAACATGCTGACATTTTTGCAAAAACTGAAGGAAAAAGTGCACATCAAAGCATAAATGAACCAGAAGAGATGAAACAGATAAATTTTCAGATGAAAATATCTGGTGCCGCCAATACTCAGCACAGTGAAGATTTGTTTTTTCCAGAAGCTATGAGCAAAGGAATTCTTGATAAGGAAACAGTTCGGTCCATTTGTTCCAAACAGTTAGAGACGGGTGATATTACACAGCATGCTTCAGGTCAGTGCTTGTCTGCAGAAAATGCTCTACAGCATGGCTTAATAAATGAAGACTTGACTGATGAACAGTTTAAAACAGAAATTTCAAACCTGAACAAGGAAGTACTCTGCAATACTTTACATTCTTCTGATTTAAGTCTTAATCAAAAAGACTTACGGAAGAATGCAACATCAGAGCAACAAAGTGCTGGTGAAAAGTCAGTCAATGAAAGCAGTGTCCCATATACCAGTCAAGTAGGTGTTAGTCAATCTGATGCAGTGTCTGGAAAGAGGTGTAGTGCATCCATTACAGAACAGTCTAGAGTCCCGATTCAGAGGACATCAGGTGTGTCCTGTGTCTCACATGAAGATGCCTTGTCTGAAGGCAATCACATGGACAACTTCAGGGACAATTCCAGTCCATTCAGAAATGCTGCAATGGAGTCAGAACAGAAAAACATTTCCCCCTCTGAAAGGAATTCACCCCCTCTTTTAGCTGACCCTGAAGCAGGAGTGAGAGGTGGTGAACTCTGCACTGACACATCCCACTTGCAAACTAGTAATCTGTTTTCATGGGTTCAAGGTACAAAGTGTGAACGAGGTAACATTCAGGAAAGGGTCAAGGATGGTGTCGAGTGCACCTCAGATGAAATGATGTCTGCTCCAGAAGAGTGTACTCAGACAGAGGCAGTGGGTCATGTCATAAAAATCTGTGACAACATTCCTGTTGCCTCTGACTTCAGTCTATCAGAAAGTACAAGGCAAGAGAATGATAGTCTTTTACAGCACCATGGAAATTTCTCAGAGGCATGCTCTCAACAATACGAAGAAGGTTCTCCTGAGAGTGAAACGTTAAACAGTGTGAGAGACAACTGTTTGAAGGATGTCTTCAAAGAAACTCTTGATTCTGAAAAAAACAGCTCAGTATGCACCACTGAATTTCTGCCTGGCTCCAAAGCAGAACACACAGCAGATGCAGGCACCTTAAAAAATGACAGTAATAAAATGGGCTTTGAGTTAGACAGTTCCACGCTCAAAGCATCCACAGTGAGCTGTATTTTTGGTGAAAATAGCATTTCATCTGTGAATCCCGTTCCGGATCATGGTGTGGATGGAGATGACTTTGCTGCACCACAAACGTCAGATTTTTCCAGTGCATTAAGGTCAAGGCTGCAGGAACTGGTGAAAATGAAAGCAGAAAATGCAGATGTTCATGTTTTACACAAAGCAGAAACCCAAATCATTGAGGACATAATCAGCATGATAAAAAACGCCCAGGATTCCAGTGGAAGAATTGGTGACAGTTCAGCTTCAGGTATTGAGCAGAAAGAGATGCCTTTCAGTCACATCAACAGCAAGAGTCCTGACCTGCTGCTTGACTTGCTAAAACAAGAGGCCCTCCGGTCAAAGTCCCGTGAGCAGCTGGGAGATAAGGAAAGCCTGTCCTCTGAAGTGAAAGTCCTGGATGCAAAGTGCACTAGTGTGGTAGAACAAATCCAGTCACAGCTGCTGCAGATGTTTCAGGCTGCATCCCCTGCTGAAGACCCTGCGATGATCAGAGAAGTAGCTGATGAGCTCAGCAATATGGTGGGGAATGGAATTTGTGAAGATGGAAGCCCTAACCTTCCTGTTGCTAAAAGAGAGAGAGCGGTCTCCACTGCAGAAGACAGAAGACATTGCCAGCTAGAGCAGTGCAGCTCCAGTCCACCGAACGACAGCATTCATATTGTCTTGCCTGAGGGTGACCTCACTGCAGACAACAGCAATGAGTCTGACAGCACACCGCAAGTAAGTGTCCCGCTGAAACTGGCTTGTGCAGATGAATGCAGTGGGAACTCAATTGTAGCATATATAAAACAAGATTTCAAAGGTGACAATGTTAAAAAATAAATTGTTTTTACAGACACCCAGTACTACACAAATGTTTCTGGAAAATGTTGGGAGACTTCAGGATCATTCAGATGTTCTGGAAGACATGAAAAATGACCTGGAAAGCCAAGGCCCCTTGAGCAACAGCTTGGAGGCTCTCAAAGTACAACTTGAAGAATCTCAGGTTGGTTTGTTACGAGTTGATTAGTGCCAGAATTTTACTAACTGCTTTTAAAAAGCCAGCTTTGTATGAGGGGGTGGCTTAAATATTAATAGAAAAAAAATAATAGCAGCAAAAACACCACTGTTTACATTCTTATTTGTGATGAAAATCACCCAGTTTGCATGTGCGACCCACAAGCTGTCTTTAGTGAAACTCTCTTCTTCAATAATAAGTTGGCTGTAAACCTGCTATTGAAGCTTGCATTCTCTGTTTTTAGTGGCTAGAATCTCAGCTTTCTGCACTGGCTGGCACGCTAACTACCGATTTGAAGGCAGCGGAACAATTACTAAGGTCTGCTAATGAGCGCATTCCCACACAAATACGTAGAGATCTGGAAACGGTCTCTGCAGATTTGCAGCAGGCTTTCTCTGAAGTTTGCAAAACGTCATCAGAAAGGAGAATTTCTGTAATAGAAGCCATTGACTCAGAAAAGGTCAGTATTTTAGTATTTATATAGTACTTGTATATCAGTATATGCTATACTGACACACTGTATACTGATATACTAATATATCAGTACATACTATTTTTAGATAGTGTTTCAGTATTTAATTGTATTGCCATATATTTAGGTTGCAATGAAAAACAAATCCATGTATTTTATGATTTATGATTTTATTTATATATGTATTTTATTTTCCCTCTTCATTGTGAGCATGAACCCTATACATTGCTTACTCTTCTCTGTATTTTAATATCAAGGGAGATATTCTGTCTCGGTGAACTTCAGTAAGCATAACAACAGCAAGCACCACGACATTGACAAGTACTGCAATATTAAGCCGAACAACTGTTATATGTCAGGCTAATGTTATTGGGTTTCCATTGATCATTTTAGTCAACATAGTTGCAGTCACTCGATTTGATGTTAGATCAGTACTTGGATTACAGTACTTCTTCATTGTAATCAGTTGACTTTAATTGGAGCATTTGAAAACGTTATAAACTATAATTGTATTTTTTCTTATTTTAGTTAAAATTAGAAGCTTCAAGTCAAGACCTCCTCAGTGTCCTTGAAAAGCTCTCTGTTTGCATTCATGAGACCTCTGAAACAGTTTCCAGTCTTGACATTATGAACACTGATGACTTGGATACAGTGAAGTATAGAATTCAGCAAAATAAGGTACTGTTCTGGTTCTCTGACATAAACCTGTGAAAGTATTTTTTAAAACAAGTATTGCTACAATACTGCATTAAAGTAACGATGAAATATATCAACAAAGACAAATCCCTCTCCCCTTTGTACGTATATAAAATCTTCATTAAAATATGCCACATTGTTGCTACCGTAATTTAATAAATAAGATATAATAAATCTTAATACTAAATATTCTACAGTCTTTTATATTAGTCATCCCTAACTTCAGCTCTGTATAAGCAATCAATATATATATATACTGTATATACAGTGTTCACTGTTCATCATCTCATCTCAGTTGATTTACCTGGTAAATGAAGGATTTAAAAAGTCCTATTAGAGTCATTTCTAGAAGCTCAAAAGCAATATGAATAATCACGTTATTTGCAAGATTTTAAAAGATGGTTTAATTTCTTTGATAATTACAGGACTTGGAAAATAACCTGTCTGTAACACAACAACAAATTGAGGCCACAGGATTTGATGTTCAGTTCTTCATATCTGAACATGCACAAGACCTCTCTCCCCTCCAGAGCAGGCAGCTGTTGAAGTCTCTGAGTGCCACTCAGAGGGCTTTTAAAGACCTCATGGAAAAAGTGTCTACCCAAAGACACACTCTGGACCTGCATCTAGAAATTAGACAAGACCAGAGTAATATGAAGGTTTGGTCTTTGATAATGGAATGGTTTCTGGCCATGTCCTTTTTTTGACAAATCAGTTGTTATTGAATGAGAATAATGTGAACAAATGCCAACTACTGTGTAATTCAATTTGTATGTGGAACTTATTCCCTAACTCCCTCTTTCTGTGCATTGTGTGCTTGTGCATCCAAACTACTGTATATGTCTCCTTTTTACTCATTATCAGTCAAGAGTACTGCATCTTCTGACATCTGTAAAATGAAATAAAAAGCATTCTTTAGAATTTTCTCTAATAGATATGTAATTTGCTAAGATAGTGATATGCAAGTAAGGATACTGTAACAACATTTCTGTTATCATATTACTTTTTCTATCTGCTCTTTTTGTACCTCAGTGTCTGTTCACTACTTAGTAGGAGTGCAGACACTATTCCTGCTGTAGAGGAATATACTTGTGAGTGATACTCATCTCTCACGATTTCACTATTTACTCTGGGTTAAGATGAGAAAAATGTTTGGATTTCAAATGTAAGTTAAATGAATGATGATATACAAGTACATGAATTCTTCTGTACTGTAAACATTGTGGCATAATCAATATACTTCTAAATATTTCTTGTAAAATACTAATTTTATTCTAGTTGCATTTACCTTTTGCAGGAATCAGGAACACCAAAATGCCTTTAACTCCAGGGATCGAAAAGCATATCTTTCTCGTGTGTGGATGTCTGACTGCATCGACATCATTTGAGTGCTAACACAAACTCTCTCTCTTTCTTTGTCTTGTTCAATAATTGAATTGTTGTTGGGTGTCTAGCATGTTTACAGCACACTCTTGTGAAATTAAGGTTGTGACAGCATGGGTTTAAAGTACTGGAGATGCCTGCTTCTTCATGTCTTGGTTTTTGTTTCAGAGCATTACAGAGAAGCAGAAGGAATACACCGAAAAGTTGCAGGAGCTGTGTGATCACATGACGCAGACAGAAAATCGCCTGATCGGCCATCAGCAGTCTGCTGTCACTGGTGATAATCTGGGGGATCTTCAGCAGTAT
Source organism: Atractosteus spatula (assembly GCF_055471065.1). Taxonomy (NCBI): domain Eukaryota; kingdom Metazoa; phylum Chordata; class Actinopteri; order Semionotiformes; family Lepisosteidae; genus Atractosteus; species Atractosteus spatula. The sequence continues at coordinate 23,264,647 of NC_142720.1, read as the reverse complement.
CAGAAGGAGCATCAGGTGAACACAGACAACTGTCAAAACCCCTTGGTAAAATCTTCCCTCTTTGGAAGGTGTTTGTCACCATTTAGATTTTATTTCTCCTCTATGAATATGGACAACTTTGGCAAACAATGTACATTCAAGTTTTACCTGTTATCTTCTATTGAAGTGTGATAAAAAAAACAATTGCCAAGTTCTTGAGGCTTTCCCTTTTTATGAGATCCTAATGAAGGGCAACATGAGATGAGACATACAGTAATTCCAAAAATAACCTTTTATCTCTTCTTTAACTCAGGCCTTGCAGAAAGATGTGAAAGATGGAGAGAGTGCTTTAGCAGAAGTGGTGAGGAGTACCAAGCAGTTCCTGGACGAGAACAGAGATAAACTACAGCCAGAGCAAATTGCAGTGATTGAGAGCAAGTTGGAGGAGGCCAAGAGCAAGTCCAGACTGGTCAGTCAGCGGGCAGAGGAGTCCAGGAAGGATCTAGACAAGGTTGTGACAACAGCAATAAAACAGGAAACAGAAAAGGTGAGATCACAGCTCTTTGTGCACATCATTTTTAGTTTAAGAAGAAAAGAAAATATGTTGCATCAACCATCCATCCATATAAAAAAAATCAGACAGAGTCTGGAGTTGATTGCGATTATATTTTCAAAACTTTTATTAAGGTAGATGACACACCTGTTTAATTGTTATTCCATCATACTCATTTAATCAATTGTGACAGCTAACACCTTCTCCAGTGTAAATCCTGTATAATTAGTTTACATATACTGTACAGTAAAAAAAGAACAATATTTTTAACATTGTAGAAATTGTTAATAGCCACAAATGAGACAGGATTCAGGGAGATACTTCAGTGTTCGCAGATGGTAGCATCTACAGTATAGTATTAGCAAACTTTTTTCCTCCAGTTGGCAGCGGGGGAACAGCTTGAAGAGAGCAAGAACAAAATTGAAGGTCTTCTGGTCTGGCTGTCTAACATTGGGAAAGACAAGGAAAAACAGGAGAACCTTAAAGACCAGGTGGCAAAACAGAATGGAAACCTTCCCCTGGAACCTTCAGACGAGCTGGTCATGGGAGAGGAGGACGAGGCCAATGGGAACCTGCTCCAGACACAGGGGGGCGAGCTCAGCGTTGTGGATGGCAGAGGGAAAGACACCACCGGGCTGGACTTAGACAGACAGTACGACAGGGTCAAGGTAGAAACCTTTTCCTGTCATTCCCTTGTTTTCCTGTCGTGCAGCTGCAACATTAAAACAAGTCCGCACACGTTGAAGTAAATTTAAGCTGCATTGTCCTTGACTAATGAATTCCTCAGGATTTTTTTTCCCCTTGAATTTTACGATCAATTACATCAGTGGTTCCAAACCTTGGGGTTTGTTGCAGGGCTCTGCTTCAGGGCTTCACAACCCTTTTCACCTCAAGCCTACTTAGGAATGTGTCCCGGTGGCTAGAGCTCACGTGAAAAAATACAAAGAGCAATGTGAGTGAAGATAAACTGTGATCAGGCAGGCTGTCTTTAGAGTAATACATACAGTAGCTGTCTACTCATACATACAGTGCTTACCATCAGCCAGACACCCTTGGGCCTGATCCTTACAAACAGTCTGACCAAACGCGTGTGGAAATGGAGAAAGCACTTAAAGTTTTTTGTGTCTTATTCCTCTTACGTTTAGATATACTGTACATTCCCCTAAACCCTTTGTTTTTGATTCACTCATGACTGAAATACCAGATTCACTCAGGTTGGAGGTAGTGAAAGGCATTAGAAACCTGAGTGATCGTGGCGACACCTGCCTGCCATCATTCTGGTCAGGATCTCTAAATCTCTAAATCTCTAAAAAGTAAATCTTTCAAAGTACAGTACCATCGCTGCTATCAGAAATATTTTCACCACTCAGGCGAGATGGGCCCAATGTTTCATAGTATTCTTACAAAAAAGCCACTACTGTATGTATGGTTTTTTCAAGACTTTGTTTTTAAAGTTTTTAAAAAAGTATTGCTGATTTTGAGCCCTCAAATCCTTATATTTCACTTTAATGTGAAATAATCTTTCACTAGTTGTATAGTTGTACAGTATATGTACAGTATATATAGGCTGTAAAATGTGAAATAGATGAAAGGCAACTTTAAAGGGAAAAGGTTTCTAAAATGAGATTATTCTAGGCCATAGTACTTTGCTTCAGCTGTTTTGCTTTAGCTCTCAGAAATGTCTAACATTCATTTCCCTTATAACTCCACAGGCACATCATCAGGAGGTCTTGTCCCAGCAGCAGGGCCTCATTGTTGCCACTCAGTCTGCCCAAGCTCTCCTCGACAAGCAGGCCCACATGCTGTCGCCTGAGGAGAAGGAGAAGCTCCAGAGAGACATCCAGGAAGTGAAGGACCGCTACGAAACCACGCTGACTGCTGCCGAGCACAAGCTGAAGCTCATCCAGACGGTCCAGGAGGAACTCCACAAGTTTGAGAGCGACTGCGGTGAATTTGACACCTGGCTGCTTCAGTCAGAAGGGGAGATGCAGGAGCTCAAGTCGGCCACTTCGCACCTCGAGGTTCTCGGAGAGAAGCTGCAGCGGCAGAAGAGTTTCTCAGAGGACGTCATCTCTCACAAAGGAGACCTGAGGTTCATCACCATCTCAGGGCAGAGGGTGCTGGATGCAGCCAAGTCCTGCAGCAAAACAGACTCCAGCAAAGACTCAGAGCTGGTTGTTGACACGTCTGGAGCATGTGCTGCAGTCCAAGACAAGCTAGACTCTGCCGCAAGTCGCTACAAAGCTCTTCATTCCCAGGTAATTTTACACCTGTAAACTAAAGACCTCCAGCTTAACTGTATACTGGATATGGTGTAGACACAAACTGTTTTATAGATTTTTAAACATTTAATTGAATGTTTAGTCTAGGGTGCACTTCCACTCCCAAAACACCTCCTAATTACTGCAAGCTCTGCCAATAATAAGTAACTTTCTGGAGATGGAGGGATAAATTCATTTTCACAATAAAATGATTTGTGCCTTTGAATTCAGCTGCATCATTGGTGTAACCTGTTGTGTGCATGTTTTGAACACAAGGTGGCACCATTCCTTTAAACATGCCTGGTATTCCTCCTGAACAAAGTTATCTGAATGCCTGTTACATCAAGTTGCCTTGTCTTATACAAACAGTGCAAATAATGAAGGAAAGAAACCTCTACAGTCTGTTTTTTTGCATTGTGCCTTGAATTGTGGAGGATGAATTTAAGAGTAATATCTTATTTTGCACTAGAAAAACACCAAAAGTCCTTCAAAAACAGCATTTTGTAATTTGCTAATGAATTTATTTTACTTTCCTAAATCATTGTGAATACTGTTTCAGTGTAACCAGCTTGGAACCAGCCTCAGAGATGTGGTTGAGAAGTACAAGAGGTATGAAGACGCTTCGTCTGGACTTTTGAAGTGGCTGAAAGATTCAGAAGAGGTGGCGATGAAACAGCTAGCAGAGACAATAGCTGTGGATCTCCAGCACCTTCAGAAGCAGTTGGAGGATACCAAGGCAAGACCCAACACTGATATCTCAATGCACTAATGTTGGTAGTGAAACTGGCGGCAATCCGGTATTGGATACAGTAGGCCCAAAGGTTCATGCACAAACGTACTTAGAAATAAGTAGTGGTTAATTCCATACTGAAAAGTAGAAAGAAAAAAACACAAACTGGTTCGGCCATTTAAGCGTTTTTCAGGTGTCGGAGTGAGAGAAATGAGATGTGGAACTAGAAAGCAAAGGAGAATATAGGACACAGCATGTGAGAATGGGCACAGCAGGTGAAGCAGCGATACCAGTTCAGGAAGAATTTTGGCTTCTGATAACGTTCTGGTGGGCGGCACAGTGCCGCAGTGGGTAGCATTGCTGCCTCGCAGAGCTGGGGCTCTGGGTCCAATTCCAGACCTGGGGGTGCTCTCTGCTTGGGGTTTGTGTGGGTTCATGTGGGTTCCTTTGGGTGCTCCAGTCTCCTCCTGCAGGCCAACGACAGACTGGTAGGTTAATTGCCTGTGTGGGTGTGTCCAGGGTGTACCCTGCCTTGTGCCCGTTGCTTGCCAGGATAGGCTCTGGCTCTCCTGCGACCCTGAAATGGAATAAGCAGTTGGAAAATAGATGAATGGATATCTTTCTGGAATAGGAATCCTGGAAATCCTGTCAAAAGATGCAGACGGACAGGTCAGTGTGAGGCTGGTCCTTTTACATACCTCATGGCTTTACCTAGCAAAGGCAAAAAAGAACAACACTTCAAGGTTTTACATATAACAGTAAACAGCATAAACAACAAATAGCTGAGTGCTGATTTAATGATCTTGGCAACTTATTTTTGGCAGTGTAAGGAATTTTACAGTTTTATAAGTTATGTGGATGAAGGCGTATAAAACAGTTATTATCTGAAAATAAATATAGGAAAACATATTAATATTAAGTTGCGTGTTTCGCTCAATGAGAGGTGGTGTGACTGAGCTGTTGAAGGATAAGTGTAATAAAAGGACCAAGAAAGTGTCACGCAAGTCATTAAAAACTAATTTCACTTAGAACCTTTTGCCAGAGAATCAGCAACACAGTCCAACATTTAACGTAGTCCAGAATCATCTAGGCATGGTTAGGGATGGATTCATATGGTAAGATCTGTAACTAACCAAACCTTTATCTAAGAGATGCAGACAACATCCTACAGTGTAATGTATTTACTGTATGTGGGTATTTGAAAAGGGGGCTACAGTATGATTGGCATGAACCCACGAGGCTGAATGCCAGGAAGCAGATGATGGTAAAGAAGTCAGGACCTGCCTTGTGCAGGGAGCTCGGGGGCTGCTGGGATGGTGGAAGGGCACCCTGCAGTGAATGCTGGGAAGGAAAGATCAGTGGCATGACCTGGCGGTGGGCTTTTCTTCCCAACTGTCATTTCTAAACTCCATTAAGCACTAAATCTAGTCCTTTGAGGCATGTTTCACACGCAGCGACCAAGTGAAAGGTTTGTGTTCAGGTCAGTATTACAATAACCAGGCTCTCTGAAGAAGCCATGGGCTCTTCACTATATCCTACGTCTGGCTCCCTGGGGCTGAGGGTAACCCTCTGATCCTACCGACGGGTCTAACGAGGCTTTTATTGACAGGCTTTGCAGGGACAAGTATCTGGACGCCAAGCTTCTGTGGAGATGCTAAGAACGGCAGCGAAAGCTCTAATTGCGGCCGAGGGAGACTTGTTGACCAACCAGGACGAGATCCAGGGGACAGTGGGTGAGTGCTGTATGATGTGCTAATTCTAATGTAATTGTTCCTTTCTTCTTGGACTCGTCAGATTATTGTTTCTATTGTTCTTTACATGACCTCATGGGAATGTTAATAGAGTGTGATGTTTTATGCTAAGAGGCACAGCTTTCAAAAACGCAGAGAAGTAATTCTGAAACTTGTGCCACACACAATGCATCATTACATCCTGTTTTTAAATTTCTTCTCAAAAAGAAGATAACTGGCAGGGCGGGTCTTTTCAGTCCAGTTTTCTCCCGCGGTGAGTGAGAAGACGTGGCGAAACTGTTTTGATCTTGCAGACGACATTGTAGAGCGGTATGACAACCTGTCCAAGTCGGTGAGTGACAGAAACGAGAAGCTGCAGATCACCCTGACCCGCTCCCTGAGTGTCCAGGACGGGCTGGATGAGATGATGGACTGGATGGGAGGGGTGGAGAGAAGCTTGGAGGAGCAAGATCAAGTGCCTTTGACTTCAGCCGCTATTCAAGACGTCCTCAGTAAAAACGCAGTATGTACAGAGCTCTCTCCTTCCACCAGCGGTGTGATCTGACTGCATTAACCACAGAGCTCTTCCCTAAAAAAGTTAGTTGTTTAGTTGGATCAGTCGCACGTAGTACAGGGTATTGTGGAACTTTCTATTTTTTGGAATAAACTGACCAGATTAAAAGAATCTGACCCGAGAGATTTAAATGACACCCGGAAATAGATTAAAAATCCCCAGATGCCTCACAGAATGCATGCATAATGTTTATGAATGCCTCTGGCACAGCTCTTTAACCGATTTTTTTTTTTCTCTGTTCAGGCGGTAGAGCAGGACCTCTTGAGCCGCCAGAGCAGCGTCTCCGCGATGCGGGAGAAGGTGAACGCATTCGCCGAGACGGCAGCCCCGCCCACGGCGGCTTCGCTCCGGGCCAAAATGGACGCCCTATCCCAGCGGTTCACCGACGCCTGTGACAAGCACAGGGAGAAGACCACCAGGCTGGAAGAGCTGAAGAAGAAAGTGGAGCTGTTCGAGAAGACCTCTGAGAGGGTCCAGCAGTTTGTGGACACACGATCTCAGGCACTTTCTGAGACAGATGGGCCTGGAAAAAATGTTAATGAGCTTTCTCAGCTAATGCAGGTATTGTATTTCTGTCTGCTCATAATAGAATACAGGGACACCTGTACAAAACGTGTTTTGCTTATGAATATGTAATATAAAAAGCCATGTAATAAAAACATTCAAGAGTTGGTGGCATTATAATTGGAGTTTTTACAGTGCATTATGAAATATTCTATACAGTATGATAAGGATTATCCTATGGACAAGAAGGAATGAATTGCTGAAACATGACCAAAACATGCCTAAAATTCAGTCACACTGTTGCTCATTCTCTTCCAAAAAAGGCTGACACACTGCTTGTGTTTTTGCAGAAAACCAATGCTGAGTTATCTCAACATGCAAAGGATGTGGAAATGCTGCAAAAGCTGTCGAAAGAGCTTTCAGAGATGAGCCCTGAGGGGAGCAAAGCTCAGATTCAGGGCAAAATGGAAACCCTCTCCAAGAACTTCAAAGCTTTCACAGTCACCGTGAAAGAGAAGTAAGTGGGTGCATCAGGGTGTTTGTCAGTGTCAGTGATAATTTGGTGATATCTCCTTGGGTAACACAAAAGAATAATGAGTTTCTTTTTGTAGAATCTAAAGTTTATCATTTTCCTGAAACTGCAGAGAAGAAGAGGTTTCTTCCTGCCAGGGGCAACTAGACGCTTTTAAGTCAGCAGTTGAGACACTGAGAAAATGGATAGAAGAATCGTCAGCGAAGGTCCCTGTGACCCAGCTATCATGCAGTGTCCAGACCCTGGAGACGAACCTGCAGGCTGTGAATGTGAGTTAAAAAAGTCTTCCCTGTGCATTTCCCTCCTTCTGGAAACAACATTTACTGAGAACATGCCATGAGCCATATCTTGCCAATAAAGGGTAGTAACACATTTAGAATCGACTTAAAAACAAATCCTGTGTGCTAAAAAAATAACAAGTACAAAATAGCATACCTCAGAGCTAGTGTTCAAGATCGTTTTGTAAGAACTCTGATGATGCCAGTTTTTTTTTTAATCAAATGGATGTGGAGCCGCTGTGCCAATTTTCCCAGGGTGTGTCAGAGCCAAATTATTAGCTATTAACCCTAACTGCCCAGCCCCCCCCAGCAAAAACTGAAAATATAACAAAGCATAACAGACACTAGTGCAGGAGCACATGCACTGTGTATGTGCATGCTTAAATGTACATGCTGGTCTGCTATATTAGCATTATTCTGTGAGGAAAGATTACCTTAACGGTGAGATTCTGCAACTCAACTGCTGAACATATTGTGTCTTCTGGGTTCTGAGTTTTTATTTTCTTTTTTTTTCTGAGTGTTTTCTTTTCTCTTGTGCCCTGTCATACTGTAAAACGATATTGAACCCTCATTAGTTCCTGTGTCTTCTTGTAAGTTGTTTGCCTGCCTGTGTGTGTGTTGCAGGTCTTGTTGGAGGAGTGGTCTTCCCGAGCTCCTCTGGTTCAAGACATTAACAGCAAAGGATCTGAGCTGTGCAGTTTGATCAGTGTCCTAACATCTCCTGCCAAAACAAAGACAGCACCGAAGACAGGTGGGCCTGGTTCAGAGATTTCTGAGCACTTTTGTAAAAAGGCGCTTTATAAATCTTTTATTGTGGCAAGTGAGAAAAATGGAAATGAATACTGGCTGCTCCATGTTTGCAATCTGGGGCTGAAGCCCTGCCAGTAGTGGTGTAGTGAGTGTCCTGAGAACAGAACTCTGAGCACATTCAAATCTGCTCTGTGATAAAATGGGAGAGGTGCATTCTAAAACACTCCTTTATTTTCAGGATCAGCACTAATAAATGGTGCGGGGCCAAGCACACAAGCCTACCTAACCAACAAAGGTACAGAACACAAGCCATTTGTTTTTTGTTATAAAATGTCCATATAAAAGCTAGTAATTTCAATAAAAACAGTATTCTTGTAACACATGGTACATGGTACAGAAGCATATAAAACTAAGGCTTTTAGTTTCTCTCTTCCAATTCTGCTGATAAGAAGTACAGGCATGAATTGTACGAATAAACTTTGTGCAAAGATAATATACATTTGTTCTTTGTTTCTAATATCTTACAGAAATGTTTTTTTATTTCTAAAATCTTACAGGCTAAAGACTGCTGTAATAACTTTGCATTGATTTCTAATTTCCGAAGTATTAACTGTGCTTTTCCTGTGCCTTCTTAAGAGTCACCAGACTGCAGCTTAGTGAACTATCATAAAGCCCCGATTTACCTCAGGAGCAATCATGAAAATGGCAGTGTGTTGTAATAGCCTGTGGAGAAAACTAGAGGAAGGTAGTTTCAAAGAAACTGAAAGATGATAAATTGGAAATGTACAAATTACAAACTGGAAATTTATGAAAACCTTGTTCAACTTATTAACCCAGGGATTTCATAAAACTTGACTCACAAAAAAGCAAGGAGTGAGGACTCCTATATATAGTGATATGTGTAGCTTATAGGCAGCTGTAATATATGGGCAGTGTTTATTGACAGTGAGTCTGGAGCTCAGTTTGGTACAGAGTTCCTATCTGAAATCTGCTCTTCACTTAAGATGTCCACTGTGATAGACAGCCTGAACAAAACTGAGACGTCATCCTGATTGATGTGCCCTGGTTGAACTGTGTTAACTGCAGAACGCTGTTTTTTATACATGAAGGAAATGCTTCTTATTTCTTTTGCACGGTTGACAGAGCTGACAGTTGTTCAGCACAACGTGTCCTACATGAATGAGGGCTACAATAGTTTGGGAGCCCTTCTGCAGGGGCGGGCCCGTGAGCTGGAGGACTCGCTCCAGAAGGTCCGTGAGGCCCGTGAGGAGGGGGCTGTCCTGACGCAGTGGCTGGAGGACATGAAGAAGACCACGGCATCCTGGGCTGCCATCTCCACTGAAGCCGAGTCCATGAAAGCACAGATGCAGGACCAGAAGGTACTGTACTTTGTGTGGGATCTGTCAGGTTCTGCGTGTTGTATGTTGCTTCAGTAGAGGGATTGGATTTCATATTTTTTCAAATTCCTGCTGAGTTGGTCCTTGTCAAAAATGAAAAAAAAACAGTGTGTACCATGAGCATTCCAATGTCCTTGTCTGATTCTACTTCACGTTATATTTTTATTGAAAATTTAAATGCAAAAATGCTGGATTAAAAGAAGACATTTTGTATGGTGCTTTTAAGTTCTTGGTGGAATCTGGTAAGACAGTTTCGGGTAGCATCTCAGCGATTGAGAAAAAAACCCAGCAGCACTGGTTAGAAAGCTGAAGCAAACCTATGGTTTTAATTACAGGTGTTTGAAGAAGAGCTGAATCGAAAGCAAGGCAAACTGCAGCAGCTAAGAGAGAGGCTGCTGGACCTGATTGAGAAATACCCCGACTCCCCTGAAGCTGCGGAGTGGAAGCAGATGCTGGATCAGATAGGTACTGCTCGGGTGGCTTCTTTTAAGATCATGACAACGTCCAGGAGGAAATTAACACGTGCTTCTGTACGGGTTTCTTCTTAGAATAGCCAGAAGGATTCATTGTTTATGCGGCATCATGCTACTGTATATGACATAATTATCTGCAAATCTAGATGCATTAGGTCATTTATGGCCCCAGGCTCTTTCACATTTCCAAAATTGTATGGTCAAAAAAGGCGAGAATTGCACGGGTGCCAGTCGAAGTTCTAGTGCTTTGTTGTTGTGCTTCAATGCAGATTCCACATGGAAAGATCTCAGTGGCCAGGTGGAGGACAGAAAGCAGAAGCTGGAGGAGTCCTCCAAACACCTCACCCAGTTCCAGACGGCAGAGGCCCAGCTGAGGCAGTGGCTTTTGGAGAAGGAGCTGATGATGAGCGTCCTGGGGCCACTCTCAGTGGACCCCAACATGCTGAACACTCAGAAGCAGCAGGTCCAGGTAAGAGTCCCTCCACTTGAAGAGCAAACTTTAGCCTGATCATTTCCTGAATGAAAAACTAAGCAAAGTAACACTGTAGTAATTCATCAGCCTTTCAAAAAGATAAACTTCCTTCAGCAGTTTTATATATGTTTTTTTATTGGTTCTGCATCCAGTCTTTGGTGTTACACAGAACAGGCTGTCAGTAAAGAAATAGGATGCTCATGAAGTTAGGTGGCCTTTTCAAACGACTGCATTGTGGAAAATCTACTGTTGAGAAATGGAACTACATATTCATATATACAAATTGAAGGACGGTGACATATACCTGCCTGACACTGTTGCTTTTTCATCAAAACATTTATTTTTCAGCGTGTTGCCTTTGGTTCTGTTTATACTGTATCTGTACAGATTTTCGTTATTTCGCAGTGCACTCTCCTTACTCCTCACAGCAATTGGTCTGAGTCAATATTTCTATCTCTGTGCTGTATCTTTGTCCCAAAGATTCTTCTGAATGAGTTTGATACCCGCAAATCCCAGTATGACCAGCTGAATGAGGCAGCACAAGGCATGTTGAGCACTCCTGGGGCTCCCCCTCCGGCGAGCGCAGTGGTGAGGGAGCAGCTGGCCGCAGTAGCTCACAAATGGCACCACCTAACGGGCCAGCTGAGCCAGAGGTCAGAGAGGATCGGCCAGGCCATCGCCAAAACCACCGCCTTCCAGAGCCTGCTCAAGAGCATTTCGGACAAAGTGGGCAGCCTGGACAGCGAGCTGCGGGGCCAGCCGTCACTGAGCACGCAGCCCGACGCTGTTAAAAAGCAGCTGGAGGTCGCCCATGGCATCTGCTCCCAGCTGAGAGAAGAAAAGAAGCGCGTTAAAGAGGCAGAGACCCTCTGCTCGGATCTCTCTGCGCTGGTGGGTGAAGACTACTTGAAGGCAGACCTTGCCCGGCAGCTGGAAAGTGTCATGAAGCCGTTTAAAGAACTTGAAGAAAAAGCAGGTTGGTGTTTTTGCCGTTTGAGTTTTTGCCGTGGCAACATTTCTGGAGACTTTTGTATTGTACACAGGTTAGAATTTTTCACCATCATTTGTTTTTGATTAAATTTGTCAGAGTTTACAATATGTGAAGATAACCACTTTGCCATTAGCCAGGAACATAGTTGTTAGGCTTTCTATGATGTAATTATATATTCTTACAGATTATGTTTCTTGGCTTTAGTGGCCGAGTTGCAAAATCTTTAGTATATCTGTAATGTTACAGTGGAACTTCAGTAACTGAGACTCCATTTTCTTCACTGACAGCAGTGACCTTTGGTTATTGCTTATTTTTACAATTCTAAGACACATCAGTTTTCCTGAAGAGCAGTGGTATGATTTCCAAAGTTTTACTAAGAAAAATTATTCTGCTATATTTAGATAGGATGACTATGGGTATATGTCATTCCTCTTTCTTAATTTTATTTCTCTTATGTAATATAAGGATTCTGATTCAGCAGTAATGATCACTCTGCTGACCTAACACTCTTAATTAGTTGAATTGCAATGTCTTTTAAAATTACATTGAACAGAACATCAATGTCCTTTTGTAAGGAAGATGTGAGTAGATGAATATTCCTGCCATATCTAATAAGGTTGAATGGCACAAAAGATGATGAGAAAGCTGAACTTTTTTTAGACTCATTATTGAACTTAATTGTGCATGAGGTCTGCAGACTTGTGTGTGTGTATTTCTGTAATGTCCCCAGCAAGCTTATAATCCCAGCAGGTGAAACACATACAGGAAACCCAGAGGTCCCTGCTTTCAGCAATAAAAGCTATTGCTACATTTGTGAATTATTTTTATATATTCTTACTGGGATACCAGTCCATTGCAAGGCACACACACAGACACACACACTCACACCAGAGCCAGTGTTTTACAGAAACCAATTAACCTAATATTACAGTATTTCTTTGCGGAGGAAACCAGAGAACCCATCAAAAACCCACATGAAAAAGACAGAACTTGGAGAACTTACAAACTCCCGCCAGATAGCTCCTCATGTCCAGAATTGAATATACAGTAGGACCCATATATGTGCCTCCATATATTCTTACATTACGATCTTATTTCTTTAATACAGGAAACCGGATACAACAGCTCAACTCTGCGTTTGCCAGCTCACAACAGTTCCACCAGATGTCCAAAGATCTCCAAAGCTGGTTGGATGAAAAAATGCAGGAGCAGTCTCAGTCTCCCCTGATTTCCGCTAAAGTTGAAACCCTGCAGCAGAACCTTAAGGAGCATACTGAGTTCCAGAAGGCTGTGAGGGAGCAGGAAGCTCCATTTGAAACACTAGTCAAGGAGGGAGAAGCCCTTTTACAAAGCACTCAAGGTGCTGAGAAAATGGCTTTAATGAGCCAGCTCTCGGCTTTGAAGTCAAACTGGGACGAGCTGAAGAAAAGCTCTGCAGAGCGGTTGGACAAGCTGCAGGTCTGCCTTCAGAGGGCCCAGAAGTACAAAGAGCATGTAGAAAAACTGAGCCCCTGGATAGAGGAGTGTGAAACCAAGATTGGTGAAGTAAAAATTTGCATTGACCCTGCCAAAGTTGAGGACTCCATCTCCCAGGTCAGAACCCTTCAGAAAGATGTGGATAAACACTGTGGCTTGCTGGAGCTGTTGAACAACGCTGCTGACAGCTTGCTGGAAGTCTCGCAGGCTGATGAAGATGTCGTCAGAGATGAGAAAGCTTCCATTAACAAGAAAGTTGACAACATGACTGAACAACTGCAACTGAAGAAGGATTCTTTGGAAGAGACTGCGCAGCGTCTGAAGGAGTTCAACGAGTCCCATAAAGAGGCTAAAGGCCAGTTGGATGGCGCCAGAAAACAACTAGAAGCCCATGTCTCCCTGGGAGCCCAGGCTCACAGCAATAAACATTTCACCAACATGAAGGCTCAGCAAAAAACACTTACTGCATTAAAGACCCAGGTGGATTACCTTAAGAACCTTGCTCAGGGGTTGGTGGTTGACATTCCAGATGCAACAGGGGTGAGCGATCTACTGCTGCAGGCAGACTCTCTGGAAAAGGACTACAAATTTGTCAACAAGGAGATGGAAGAGGCTTGCTCGTCACTGGAAGCCAGGCTGCAGGGAATCGGACAGTTCCAGAACAGCATCAGAGAAATGTTCTCTCAGTTTGCTGACTTTGACGATGAGCTTGACAGCATGGCTCCAGTGGGCAGAGACCTGGACACATTGCAGTCCCAGAAGGATGACATCCAGGGTTTCATCGGCAAGCTTCAGGAGCTGATGACCAACACAGTCAATGCCAACATGAGCTGCAAGAAGATGCTGGAGACTGAGGCTTCTCCTGACCTCTTAGGCTTGAAACGGGACCTGGAAGCTTTAAACAAGCAGTGCACAAAGTTAATGGACAGAGCCAGAGGGAGAGAAGAACAGGTTGAAAGCACCCTCACCCGTGTGGATGAACTGTATAAGAAACTAAAAGAGTTCCTAGAAAAGCTGGGGTTTGCTGAAGAACATGAGGAATCCCAAGGGCCTGTTGGATTGGAGACTGAGACCATCAATCAACAGCTGGACACCTTCAAGGTAAGACACCCTTCAGGTTATATTTATGGCCTCATTTAAAGTCTATACTTGCTTCTTCGGTTTGCAGAAAACCAACAAAATAAATAACACATCCATGATGTACGAGTTGATAATCTGTAATATTAAATTCCAAGCTCTGGTTTGGTTGTCTTACTCTGTTGGTGGTCTTTTTGTTTACAGTAATTACTAAGTTTGTTTAAAGAATATGATAGGAATTTGCATTCTGAGTTTAATTCAGAGTACTCTTTCTCACATTGTGATGAGAAACCACAGCAACAAAGAGTCTGCACTGTAGGGCTATCATTTTCACGACAAAAATATTAATCCTTTCTCATAAGGTTGTTAGCCTGCAATGCATGCACTGCCTGATGCCTTATTTTTAATTAGTGATTGTCACAAGTAGCTCAGCACAATGTTAAGGATGGCTTTATCCACTTCCAGGTCACATGGGAGCCGGAGCCTGTACCGGCAAGCAGCGGGCTCAAGGCAGGTTACAGCCTGAGCCTGTTGCTTGCCGAGATACTCTAGGCTTCGACCCTGAACTAGATGAAGTGATCAGAGAGCAGGGATGGATAAACTAGAGCAATTTGTTGTCCTGAAAAAAATCATAATATTTGCACAGCTACCACTAAAGCAATTATAGCTTTGTCAAATAAATAATGATTAAATAAGATGCAGCAATAGGACGTTGTTTCTGTTCTATAAAATCAGTAACTGTATTGTGCTTCATGTTTGTTGTACGTCTGCTTGCCCGGGTTTGCAGTGTTTTCTTTGCTTGTTAAGCCTGTGTACGTCTGTCCTCTAGGGATCACTACTTCACTTTGTTCCAGAGCATCTGGCAGTAACAAAAGAGAGCCACACTGGAGGCTATTGTTGAAAGTGACAGGCCCAAAGACAGCTGGGAGTCAGCAGGGCTGTGCGTGTTTCAGCCTTCCTGTTGCAGTCATAGGAGCTGACTCTTGCTGGTTTTTTCAGCAGTAGAACAGAGCAACATCTAGGTTTACCTACTTTACTTGAAACTGCCTGAGTTCGTAGCTTAACTGTGATGAAAGGAACATTGTTACAGAATGGCAGACACTCTTATTTTCCAATAAGTATTTATTCAGGATGTTTTGGTTGCTACAGACACAATGGCAAATAGCTGTGGTATGTTAAAGCTGCTGGTTTTCGGGCTGTGATAACTTCTCTCGATTTTGTGGCTGTTTAAAATTCATGTTCCAAACTGTGAAACCTGTCTTCTCTGGTGGATGGCATGTTTAGTTTTCACAATGCGTATTGATGACAATTGATTTTCTCTTCTGTTTTCCTGATACCGTATGTTGATATGTTTTCTTGATAATCCCTCTTTAGCTTTGCATAGATTTGTGCTTTATCTTAACAGTTTCTAGAAACAACAGAATATGTAGCTAAATTGAAGTGGATTACAGACAGTTTTTTCATGGAATAAATCCTTTCAAGATACAGAGAAAAATCAAATTTATTATTAAAAGACAACTGAGGAGAAAAATAGCAAATAATTTTATATTATCATGAGTATCATGCACATTTTCCTTGGAAACTTCTACAGTACGTATATAACTATGCATAAAGAATATTAAAGTTTTAAGGTATTTAAAATGTGAAAAATATCTATCTACCAGCCACTGCACTTTATGTTTGCATGCTCCTGACATAATGTAGGTTTCACAAACGTGAAATAAGAATGTTAAAAACTTTAACCTCATGATTAGAAGATCCTTATCTGTTTCTGAAAACATCATGAATAAAATGCTATTTTGTATTTTTTACTAACCCTCAGAGTTTTATTAAGTAATCGGCATGTTTTTGCTGTCTGTGTGCACTGATAGGTCTTCATTCCTGCACTGAATGACAACAGCTGCAGCTACTGTATACAACCTGTTCTGTTTTATTCACTGTCTCTGTGGCACTGCTGCCTAAGGGACTTGAGTAATAATGTAGCTTTGAAGGGAAATCAGCATTGCATTGATTTACTCTTTTATTCTGCCCCTGGTTCCCACAGATAAACCTTGTCCTAAGAGCACAACATAATAGGCTCTTCTTGTGTTTGAAGATTAGGACTGTGCTGTTTTTTCATGTGGTAGAAACATGTTTTTCAACTAGAGAAAGAAAACCAAACAAAAGAAAACAAAAGGGCATTTAACATTGAATTTTTTCCTCCCATATTTTTTTTACTTTCTGCCCATTTACTGATGAAGTTAATAATTCATTTCAAGTTCCTCAACAAAGCAGTATATACTAGAAAGACATCTAGGATTTACTGTACTCAGCTGTTTCTTTCACAAGCAGGCCTACCTATGTGATGTGCTGTTCTAGGCCAAGATTGTGGTCAATATTAATAAATGATTAGTTTACATTTTTTCTTCTGTATTTTTTTCAACTCCTCAGAGTATGTATTTAATGCCATAATTTTTTCATATATGTTTATAGCTAATATCTGTATATGCTTCTGTGAAAAGCTTATGGTGACACTCTTTTTTGTGCCCAGACGTTACATCAGTGTCTTTGTGGAAACAAACATTTCTGCTACCTGAATCATTTTTACCCCTTAGGTGGGGGAAAATATGTCTTTGTGTAAAGTAAAGCTTAATCATCGCCACTGCTATGTTTTACTGGCTTTTCAGAAACCTGAGCTCTGTGTCCTAAAATGTGGGTGCTGTCAGACATGCATTGTTGGTCCGTGATGGAGTTAACTTTCCACAGGGATCATATTACATGTTTTTATAGTTGCATTAGATAAAAAGGCATAAACTTAGCAGATCTTTTTGCAGTTGAGTTTTGCTTTTTTATGTTTATGGAGTAGTGTCCTGTAGCACATGATCAGACCATTTTTTTTGTTTTATTGGAAGCTTGGTCAGCTCTTTGACAACAATTACAGATGTCAGTGGGCCTCATGGTAGTGGAGCAGGGAAGAGCAGCTATTTTCCAAAGCGGAGGATCTTTGTAAGCCTGATCTATACGATACAAAGACTAAATAAGCTCCTTTCTTCTCCTAGTTTGAGCAAATAGTTCATGCTGAAAGCAGCAATCAATTTCTTGTTCATGAAGCCTGTAATGCCTTGAGCTGAAGTTATCGAGTAATCTTCCGAAAGGGTGTTTCAATTACACCTACAGCGTTATCTTTATTGCATTTGTACAACTTTCTTGTTTCCAGCGAGGATGAAGGGATTACTGCAGATCAGCCTTGTGTTTAGACCTTGCTAAAAAAAAAATATATTAATACACACACTTCAAGTTTTTTAGGCTCTTTTTTGACATTTTATAAGATTTAACAGCTTACTTTAATCGTTTAGATAATGTTTCCTTAGCTTTTTTTTAATTCACATGACATTGTTACAAATGCTGATTGAAGTGTTTTCTAGCTTGGACGATAATGGTCCAGCAGACACTTTAAAGGAGGTGGTACACCAAAGCAGACATGGCTTTCACCGTGTGAGGAGAGCGAGTTAGATCGGCTGATTTCTTTCAATTTACAGCTTGGATTGCATCCAGAAACCTGTCTGAGATTCTCCCTGCTGAATATCCTTTGACTAAATCCTCCTTATCACTTTAACCACTTACAAGCCTTTGCCAGATTTTCCCCTTGAACGTCGCATTGCTCCTACATCGAGCAGCTCAAACAACACTCAGTTATTTTGCCATTGTTCCGCTGGTGAAAGCAAAATAAATAGCGGTGATTTCTACTCCTCTGCTCCTGGATTTGAAAAACACTTTATTGCCTTGGCAGTGATCCTGGTGTTAAATTACCTGAGACCAGAGCCGCTTTCCACATTCCGGAGTAACTCGCAGGACATCAACGCACACGCCTAAGTAACCAATAACCAGTCTGTAAAAAACAAGAGAGAAAAAGAGGAGAAAGATCTGTTTCTGCCCTGCATGATGTCACTGGATTGGTGCAGCATTCAGTGAGTCTTTTGCAAGCCTCCGGATTCCTCCCACTGCATCAGCTCTGTCCTCTGGAACAAGACAAATGGTGTTTAGTGAAAAGATGACTAAGAAGTTAAGTCATGTGGACCATGGAGACAGAAGGAGAGAATTAAAGAGGTCAGGCATCTACCAATCAACATGTGATAGAGCACCCCTAGTAGGAATGGAGTTGTGGCAGATGTTGCCTGAGTAATGAAGAGGGGCGTGCCTTTGAGCTCACTGCTAGGAGGGTGTCTGTCATTGCAGGAAAGCCAGGACAGAGCAGAAGAGCTTTTTATCTGGAGCTGTTTGCTGGAAGTGGATTGTCTTTTGTTTTGCTGAGCCGTGGATATTTACTGGGATCTGGCAACGGGAGCAAAAGATGTCTTGCAGCATTTGGGATGCTTATGAGTTCTATTTTTAAGTGAGTATGCGACAGACAGCGACTTAGAAATTTGGCTCTGAGTCGAGCTTTCCGTTGTTGCAGTGTGAAAATATGTTTAAAGTTTTCACCATGGAAAGGGAAGAATCAAACAGCAAATTCTTTGAAGCAAGGTAACTGACAGAAGGATTTCAATGGGTTGGAGCAGTGACAAAGCAAAGTGCTCAAGTTGAAACCAGAGCCATGAACTGAAGGAAACTAAGGAGAAGATTATACTGTTTCTGAGCCATTACGTCTTCAGCTTCTTTCAGAAGAAAAGCTTTTTTCTTATACTTTTCAGTATCAAAAGGATATTTTTGTTACTAGTTTTTATAGTATTTGCATACACACTGTAAATAATCAGATGTTTTTGTTTCTATTAATGCTAAAAGCCATCTTTATTTCATGATAGTTTTATTGTTTGCCTACAAATAATATTTTTATAAATATTAACCTAGCTTTGTATGAAGTAATATATAAGAGCAATATCTGAAATTTGCTTGAAAGCAGGAACTTTAATTTTAATACAGTAATTTTTTAATATGTATTTTAATTTTAATACAAGCCATTAAGCATCTTTGTTCTCTTGTTGTAGTCTTGATCTAGGTTTGCACAAGTGGTAGGTTTTGTTTGCACTGAAAGTAACCTGTAAACCTCATGAAATATATATAGTATTTAAAAATTGCATATTTTCCCTAGCCATTTTTATTTTGATTACTTCCAATTGTGTTGATTTGTAAAGAAGCCAAAGCTGTAAAATATGGGGAAGCCGTTAAGCAGACCTGACTGTTTACGCCAGAACACTGCCTGTGTGGGTAAAGGCGAAGAGGAGGATTTCAACATTGATGACTGCTACGTGCCTCAGAGATCAATCTACGACACCGTTAGGCTCAATGAGCAGATTGACTCTGGTTCAAAAGGAAGTCTTGCATCTCGGCACTTTACTGACCGCACTCTTCCATACTGCCACAGGACTCAGGATATGGGTACGCTGTGCAGCAATGGGGTTTTGGCCTCTTCCAGCGTCTTTGAGCTGAGAAGCCGTGAGACAAACAAGCTAGATGAGAAAATGATTTTTGATGCTCTGAAGCTAAACAGTGACATTATCAGGACTTCAGGTATGGTGGTGCCCAAGGCCAAGTCTCATGGGGACAAGAAGGAAAACAGACGATCGTGGAGAATGTTTACGCCTGCCAGCTTTGCAGAATATGCCAACCGAAGTGAGAGCTCGTTTGCAGAGGGCGCTGATGTGTCTGATCTGTCGAGAAGTGGCAGAGGCAGGAGCACTGCCAACTCTCTCACCTCAGAAGAGGACTCAGGCCTATGCAGCCCGACAGCTGAGCGAGAGCTGAGGAATCGCTCCGTACATAAGACTGACACAGGTGGGAGAAGCTTGTCTTTCACGGAAGCCGTTCATGCTAAAGGGGACCTAAAGGCAATATGTTCTGTAAGTTCAGACAGAGAGGAGCATCTTTTCAGCCCAGCCCATGACTTGATTCCTGTTTCTCTATATTACAACGATGTTACAGAACAGGAAATGCGTCTGGATACGGACATGTGTGTAACAGAGCAAAGCAGAACTGATCAGATGGAAAACAAAGGAGAGAATGAGAACCTGTTCCAATGGACAACAACACAATTGCCAAATGGGATCAACTTCAGAGGCCACAATCGCTATTCCAAAACGTATTCAGATTACAATGAGCTGCCCACGGTGGAACTGCTGGAAGAGCTTCCTGTCCCTCAGGAATGTGTTGGGGTCACTGAAGAAAGAGCGAGACACGAGCTGGGAGACACGGGCGCTATTGACAGTGGAGCTCCCGGTGACTTCCATCCAGAAAGTTCAGGGTGCGGTGCTGCAGAAACAGAGGTAAAAGACTTAGCCAGCTCAAAAGAAAATGAAGACTATCCATTGAATGGCCTGATGATGGATGAAGGGAGTGACAGCATGGTGGAGACAACAGCCACATGCCCTGAAAAGGACAAAAGCAGTCCTTTCTCCTTCAAGGTATCCAATAAGCAGTGCATTTAACATGTGGTCTATAAACACTAAGACAGGAGAGCTTGCTGAGTGGTCAGCACAGTAAACACCCATTGTGATAAGTCAACCACTTTTGATTAGGTTTCCTTGGTAACCTGCCTCATTGCAGTCCTGCCTATCAGGTTACAAAACAGACAGATTTAGTGTAGTTTGCTGGCTAACCTTTGACATGTACCTATGATCCTACACAACTTGGAGGTGAATGAGTTTCTTTCTCCTTGCTGTCTTTCACCACGTGTTTTGAGTGTTTTTCCAAGAAGAAATATGTCAACTTTTCATCCTTTGCATTTACAACAGTGTGTTTAAATGGGCCTCTATCTTTGCAATCATTCTTTTTAAACAATCCCAAACATGCCTGTCATGTTTTCATTAATGAGATTTCTGAAGCAGCTTGACTAAAAGACATGTGAAACTTTTAAATGGCTTGTAACTAGCACAGAAATACTTGCGTTTACCATAAATCTAAAATGTTTGGCCCAGGACGTTGTAAAATATTTGGCTATAATCCACTCCTAGTATAATATTGGAAGTTTAAAGTTGTAATGGCCTCTTTGCTTATTTTAATGTGAAATTGAGTTATATGCATAAAATTCTGATTTGGTTAGACATGTTTGCAAGACTAACATTCTCAACAAAAGCCAGGTGAATAAACAGTGATTCTGTTAAGTCCTTATTTGTTTCGCATGGTCAGTTGCACACTCCTACACGCTGTAAGTCAGCAGAAAATATTTTCTTTTACAGTTAAAGAAGGAAAACTACATCTGATTTCCAGGCTGGCATTGCATTTGAATTTTAAATTGTCTGATATAAATGTAGATGAGCATAAAAGTAGAGGCACTGAATTTCAAAAATGTTTTTAAATGACCTTTTCTGAGGAAACCCTCCTTTGAAAAGGGTAACATAAGCTGTGAATCAATATTTAATATTCCCTACGACAAAAAATTCTCCATGTTAAAAAAAATTACCAAACTCTTCAAACCTCCTTCAAAGGGTTCCTGTTTGTGCTGCAGTTGCTTTTAAGGGTATACAGTAGCGAGCTGTTGAAAATCTGAGGTAATGTCCCTCGCCATGAAAAAACAAAGAGTGTTTCCTGCTCTTTCAACAATACTTTGTGACTGTTTGTCTACTACATTCATTAACTCTTCAGATACATTCTTACTCTTAAGATATGCATGTTTTACCACAGCATAGCTGTTTGCAGTTCACTACATTATTTGTTTGAACTGCAGGTATTTCAGAAAGAAGAAATTGAGCCCCTGCAACTGCAACTGCAAGACCTGAACTGGTTGGGTCAAGGCCTCATACAAAGTGCTGCTAAGAGCAGCAGAACCCAAAGCCTTGAACAGGACCTGGAAGATGTTAACACTAGGTGGAACACACTTAATAAAAAGGTTTGTTCCGTTTTTTTTTATTTCACATTCCCTTTTCTTCTGTGCTTTCTTCTCTAATGTACTGCTGAAGTACAGTAGTTCAATAAATGCTGGTTCTTTGCTAGGCAGCTGGGTTTCAGAAATGTGAAAGATGACTGCAGAAAATACTGTAATTATAAAAGAATGTACATGATTTCAATTGTTCTGTCAGTTTTCCATTTATTTTCTTCATTTTATGTTTATGAAAAGTATGTTTCTGAAAAATAGGTCATACCCAACACAAATATATGTGAAACATTTCTTAAGCAGTAATTACAATTTGTGAGTGTTCATTTTCTCCATTCATTAACTCTGAAGGTACACACTGATGCATATATCACATCAGTGTAGCTGAAGCCATTTGCAGAGATAAAAACCATATCAATTTTTGTCTGTCAGTGTTTGCAGAACTACAAGACATTTATACTTTGCATTATGGTTACTAAGTGTCTCACTGGGAGTGGCAGAAGATGAAATATGCCCCGAAGGGGAAAAAAATAGCTCATATTTTTAAGGGGGTGTATTCACACAATATGTCCACAGGTTGCTGAGCGAGCCACCCAGCTTCATGAAGCCCTGCTGCACTGCGGGAGGTTTCAGGATGCACTGGAGTCGCTGCTCAGCTGGCTAACAGATACAGAGGACCTGGTGGCCAACCAGAAACCCCCTTCTGCCGAGTTCAAGGTGGTCAAGGCTCAGATTCAGGAACAGAAAGTAAGTCACTTTATTGCAGAGGCCCAAGTCGTTGGCAGTGAACTGAGAAGTTCATATTTAGCATGGTGGAGCTGGGGGCCGGCAGGGATGAAAGGTGGCGTCCTGCAATCATGCATATCTCTGTACTTTACAGCTCAGGACTGAAAGCCGTGCTATGTGCACTCCTGCATTACGTCTGCTGTGAGTGTGAGTTAATTAAAATAAGAGTGCAGCACTTCTGTACCCAAAGGGTTGTAGGAGTAGGGAACAAGTAGCCTGTCCATTGTTGTATAAGCCGGTACCCTGAGCTCTATCTTGAAACAGGAGGATGAGACCCTGGGATCATTCAGCGACGTCACTTCCTCCACGCACAGCTTTGAATGCTTGCAGTGCCAGGTCAAGTCTCACCCAAGTACTGTAGATACGCTGGACATCTCATCCCTCCCCTTCATCACATCCTTCTGAAGATTAGTGCACTCAGGAACTGGGCTGTGATCATTCCTATAATATTGCTTTTTATAATAGAAAACTGTGTGGTACTATGTTTGTCTCCTGTCATGATGTTTAGTTATTTGCCAGATTTTGGTTGATTTGCATGGTGTATTAAGTAAACTTATGGTATCTACAGTATATGGCATGGGCTGGTTAGCAGGTCTTAGAAGTACGTCCCTACTTGTGCTTTTTTCCTAGTAAAAGGAGGACATATGAGGTGTCTGTCACATATACAGTATACAGTAGCTTCTTTATTAATGTCTGTTTTATAAGAGATCTGCATTTCAGAGATGCAAATATCTCTGAAAAGATGCAAAGATATTATATTTCTGTTCTGCTGTGCCCTAGCCTTTCCAAACAAGTGTGTTGTTTCCATGATCATTGAACATTAATTTGAAGGCAAGCAAAAAGAACAAGTGAAGTTGAATGATAAAATCATTTAAGAAGAATTCTAATAAATATAAAACTTATTTTTCTTTCAAATACCCAGTATTTGGGAGTTTTTACTGCACTTGTCTTGGGTAAGCCCAGGTGACCTACAGTCCTGTAACCCGAGCAGTCAGGTGCCCAGACCGGACACTCTCATGTAAGGAGTCTGTACAACACAAGCTCAGCTTCAGTTGCTTTCACCGCATACTTTTCTTTTTTGTTTTCTTGTAACAGCTCCTGCAGAGGCTGCTGGATGACCGGAAGCCCACGGTCGAGTTAATTAAAAACGAGGAAGGGAAAATGTCTGAGCTGGCAGAGCCAGCGGACAAGGAGAAGCTTCTGAAAGAGATCGGCAGCCTTGGGCAGCGCTGGGACACGCTGCTGAAGAAGGCAGAAAGCAGGTCTGTGAAACGGCCTGAAGTCCACCTTCTGATGAGAAGGCCTGCCAGTGACATCCACATTCAAGCTAGCAAGCTGTTTATCAGATATCGCCTGTTTCTGGGGTTTAAATACCTCAAAGCACTTAGGTGTAGGAGCTATTCTGAAAGCATTACCAGTCGTGCCAAAAGAAAGTGATCTCTCTCTTCAAACAGCTGCTGCAGGGTTAGATTGTAGAGTGATGCTCTCATTCTTTTCCACTGAATTGTTAGTTTAATATTATTGTATTATTCTAATCATACATTGTGTTAAAGTTGCATAAATACAGGTTTCTTGCCCCTTTTTAAATTTGGTTCATTCACAATTAGTGATCAGTAACTACAACCAGGGCTTTTATACAGCATTATGGCCAACACTTGGACATAAACATCTGATTGATTAACATCTCATGATACTGATAGCATGTTTTCATTGCTATTTCTGCTTTGATTTAGCAAAAGTGTTCATGCTGATGACTTTAAAGGATGAAATACCCCAAATCCATTGTTTTTGTCTAGAATTCCAGACAGAAAATTGTCTCATAATTTTTTTTGTTCATTAATCAGCCTACAATTGTGTTTCCTGTTGGCACTGATCTAGGCACCGACAGCTGGAAAGTATCCTAGTGGTAGCACAGCAGTTCCACGAGACCCTGGAGCCTGTTGCAGAGTGGCTAACAGCCACTGAGAAGCGACTGGCAAACTCGGAGCCCATTGGGACCCAGACTAAAAAGCTGGAGCAGCAGATTTCACAGCACAAGGTAAAACCCATAGGCCTCTTCCATCATAAACACACCCTTTCCTTTTTTATGATTTCTCCGCTTCATGATCTGTTTAAGTACGATCATCATGCTTATTCTTCTCTTTAGTTTATTATAATTTTTCATTTGTGTGCATGCTCCTTTTCTGTTATTTTATTTCCATTTTCGTCACTTAGGCGTTAGAAGAAGAGATTATGGGTCATAGTAAAAACCTGCACCAAGCTCTAAGCCTTGGGCAGACTCTTAAGACTCTGAGTTGCCCTGATGACAAGCAGCTGGTGCAGGCCAGGCTGGATGCCACTCAGGCTCACTTCATTGAGCTTCAGGAGAGGTGCAGGAGGAAAGCAGCCATGCTCCAGCAGGCCTTCTCCAATGCCCAGCATTTCGGCGAGGATGAAGTGGCTCTTATGAACTGGCTAAACGAGGTGCATGAAAAGCTGAGTGACCTGTGTGTCCAGGACTACAACACGGAGGTGCTTCAGAAGCAGCATACTGAGCAGCTGGTATTTTGTTTTTGTTTTTTTATTTTATCTCATGTACAGCATGTCTCAGATTTGTTTTTGTTTTTTTTGCATTTGGTTGACTTCACTCACAGATTGTACACATTCTGTCACTTTCAAACACTTTGCTAGTCGTTGCTGAATTTCTGTCTTTCGTGTAGGCTCTTCACGAGGACATCGTCCTCAGGAAACAAAACGTTGACTTAGCCATTCAGAATGGATTGGAACTTCTGAAGCAGACTACAGGTGAGAAGAAACCAGAGAAATGACTCAAATGTAATAACTTAAGGTTTAGAAAGGAGAGGAGGCCAGACTGTAACTACCGAGTATATGTGAAACATAAGAACTTCATTGTAAAAAAGTCTTTTTCAATATCAGGTTTGAGCCAGATACTTAGAGACTTCTATTCATGCTGCTCATGGCAACAAAGCTGGTTTCTCAAGAGGTTGTGTTACATTATAAAATGACTGCAGTGGCTAGGTTTATCATGAAGAATTATTTGCTTTTTTTAATTGCAGGTGATGAAGTTGTTGTTATTCAAGGGAAACTGGATGGAATTAAAGCCAGATATACAGAAATCAATGTGATGAGCAGCAGTGTTTCAAAGACCTTGGACCAGGCTCTGTCACTTGCAACTAAAGTGCAGCAGACTCACGAAGAGCTGTGTGTCTGGTTGGACGGTGTTGAAGCAGAGCTAGTGGCTTTTGAAGCCCAGGTTCCTGTGGGAGAACAATTATCTCAAGTACAGGAGAGGCAAAAGGTAAGACTGTCCAGGTCAGCTTGATTGCTATTATGATGTCATACAGTATATTTAATTGTTCTCTCCTCAAATTAATTTTCATAAAAAGGACACTAAATGAATATTGTTTTTTTCTTTATTTAATTTCCTGGCATGTAAAAATGGAAGCCATTACACTAAATTTGTTATGTTCCTGACAGCACATTGACCATTGAAATGGCTTTGGGCTGAGCTAATTATTTGAGTATTTGTCATTACTGTATAACACAATTACCCAGACCGGCAGGACTGCAGGCACACACTCAGTGCGCAGAGTCACTAATGGAGTGGAATTCCTGTTCAGGAGCTCCTGAAGGAAGCCAGAGAGCACAAGGCGCTGGTGGACAGTTTAAATGAGGTGAGCAGTGCCCTCCTGGAGCTGGTGCCCTGGAGAGCGAGGGAAGGGCTTGACAAGCTGGTGTCCGAAGACAACGACAGGTACAAGTCAGCCACCGACGCCATCTCTCAACATGTGGAGGCGATTGATGCTGCCATACTGAAGTCACAGCAGGTAAACGGCACTACTGTATGTACAGCCAGGGGCCATAAAAAATTCTGCAAAAGCTAATGGCCTGCTATAAAGAGGGCTTCTTACCAGAACGCAAATTGAAAACCTGGACGATTGTTATTTAGGAGTGTGAAAGACATCTGCATGCCAAACCAAAGCTAATTGCTCCATTGTTTGAACCATCTGCCTGATTGTGTTTTACTGTCCATTGTTCAGCAAATATGTAAAAGAACTGTGACAGTGATTTAAAGGCTGGTAACTTGCTCTGAGGACATTTCCATACTTATCTATATAAAATCCAACAATGATGTGTTTTGATCTAGGGCATTTTAAACATGATAAAGAAAGTATTTGTCTTCAATGTAAATCTGTAGAAGTTTCATAATATGTACTGTACAAATCCAGATGGCAAAATCCCTGTGAAATCTCTGCCTTATTAAAAAAGCAATTATGAGAAAATGTAATCCAGAACAAATAAACAGTAATCAGATGTCAAAACATAATTTTAGGTTTACATTTATAAAAGGGAATGTCTTCATGCAAGGTTTTGTAGTGCCTTTTAATAAACAGTGGTTCTGTCCCGGATACAGTACTTGTAGGTGGATGTAGACACTATGCTTTCCTGTCTGACTGTGTGTAAATGTGATCTAGTTTGAACAAGCAGCTGATGCTGAGGTTGCTTGGCTGGTGGAAGCTGAGAGGAAGCTGACTTCGATGGGGGAAATCAGGCTGGAGCCAGATCAGACTACAGCTCAGCTTCAGACACAGAAGGTAGAACTCAGAACTCTTGCATTCGCTGTATTTAACTGAAAACAGGACTGCCTTCGATAGCCTCACTCAGCAGCATGCAGTAAAACCTGCTTTGTTATCACCACTAGGCCTTCTCCATGGACATCATGAGGCACAAGGACACCATTGATGGAATTGTGAAAACCGGAGAAGCGTTGATGAAGAGCCGCGACGAGGAGGAGAAGCAGTGCTTACAGGTGCACTGAACATAAGATCAGTTTCTCTTCAGTGAGAGCTGTTACACAGACAAAAACAATAGTCTCTACAACGGTTAATGCTAGTGTTTCGTTGAAGGTTTAGCAAATGTGTTGAAAGAACAGCTCAGATTAGACAATGAAAGGGATATGTACACTACACCACAAACCCACTTTCCAGTGATTTATAATCAAGTGGCGAGCTCACTCAGAGGATGTGTGCATGTTGTTCGATTCGGTGGGCTTGTTCTCATTTGTCATCGCTGTTGCTGGGTCCATCCTGCAGGAGAAGATTAAGACCCTCCTGGATAAGTACAACGCCGTCAGTCAGATGAGCTCCGAGAGGAGCCTCCAGCTGGAGCGAGCGCAGTCTCTGGCCAGTCAGTTCTGGGAGACGTATGAAGAGCTGTGGCCTTGGCTTCAGGAAACCCGCAGCCTGATCAACCAGCTCCCTCCGCCAGCCATCGAGTACGACACCCTGAAACACCAGCAGGAGGAGCTGAGGGTAAGGCTGCCAAGACTTCCAGCTGCTTTACGCACCGAGCTCAAACTGAGGAATACACGCTAGCCTCAGTTTTCATTCTGCCCCACTGCTATACGTGGTGTGTTTTTTTTCCTGAAAGATTCCACTTTCGAATGGATACTTATTTTTATTTCACATGCGCCGAGTCCACCCAGCCAAAACTGGATCAGCACAAGGACAGGGAGCGTGACCATGTGTGTGTTCTCCTGAAACTTGCACTTGTCATATGCTTCAGTTAGCTTCTGCGCTGAAGACAGGGATGTGGGGCAAACTCACGGGTGCTCAGTGCAGTCGCAGGAGGTACAGTACCACAGCAAGTTTGTGATCCCTTGGTCCCTGCTGGCTCTCGTCCACATCATTCATCACCACTAGAGTCACAGTCGGACTGTGTTTGGCTAGCAGTGGTGTTGGCCAGACCTGAGCTGGTGGTGTCTGTTCTGTTCAGGGGTCATGTTGAGCTCAGAATGGGTGCTTTCACTGGTTAAGCCACTCCTGAGTCCCCATTGTACCTTTTTAAAAATGAGTCATTATACTGCTGGAGTATATCCTATGGTTGTAGACTCCAGGGCGATCTGTTCATCACAGTAGCCCATAATTTTTCCTCCTAATGCTTGGATGGGTTCTCTTGCTGCAGTAATGAACGATTCTTTTCCTGCTCATAGGGCATCTGATATTGATATGACCTCATGACAGCCCATTGTCACCATTCTGTTCTTTGCCTAAAGCAGGTTAATGGTGTCCCTGCATTCTTATGAAGGAATGAGGCAGAGCTTAAGAGAGGCAGAGTGGGATGGTCAGTGAGTCAGTGAGAGTCAGACTTCATAAACCAATTTAAAAAATAGAAGGAGAAAGAAAGCGCCTTATTAAATTATTACAAGAGTGTGTCCATTTACAGAAATGGAGTACAATAAATTGCAAGAACAGAAATGATATTAGAATAGCGGAGAGAGAGAGAAAAAATTGCATGGCAACACATGCAATATTGCATTTCTCCAGTACCGGATGAAGCTAAGGTGTCTCGGAGACAAAACATGCGAAACTTTCAGACAGTGAGGGGGAAAGGCTACTAGATCACTGAGGTGCTCATCAAAGAAGAAACAGAGATGGGTCTCAGTATAGATCAACACAAAAGATAAATACAGTGTTAACATAACGGCAGCACTATTACAGGACTTATGATTATGTGATTGAATTCAGAAAAGACATTTAGGTGTTCTTGATTTAGAATGCCAGCACCCGTGCACAGATGGAGTAATGTAGAATCGGTCTGCAGGAAGAACAGAAGTTACAACTCCTGACCGGCTACGATAAAAAACTTAATGGATTATTGATGTCCTGCTTCTTACAGCAACTGCGGGAGCTGATCGCAGAGCACAAGCCGCACATTGACAAGATGAACAAGACAGGCCCGCAGCTGCTGGGGCTGAGTCCTGTGGAGGGCGTCTCCATCCGGGAGAAGTACACGGCCACGGACCGGCTCTACGCCCAGCTGAAGGAGGAGGTCAAAGAGCGGGCCGCAGCCTTGGACGAAGCCATTTCCAAATCAACTCAGGTACCGGCTGAGGGTTTGTCCTTCAGATGCCCCTTTCCTTTTGAATGAGTTAAATTAGCTTAATCATTTTGACGTCTCTTACACTCAATACATCGCTGACCATCAAGCATGTCATGTTCTGTCCATTAAGCTGTCGAGACTTTTTGGTCTATAGTCTTCCCATGTTTCATGCTTTGTCAATGTCTTTGCCTTTCATTCTTCTTTTTTCTTTCCCTGTGTTTTCCACACCATCCTCGATAACATTGTTTGGTTAACAACTTTTAATATATCATCCAGCTTAATGAGGTGAGGCGTAAGGTTTTGCAGTGTGACTTCTGCATTCACTTCAAGTCTTCCCAAGATGAGCTAACCTCTTGCATGTTCTGTACAATTGTTTTTTATGTGTGAGTTCTGTATATACAATTACCAGTGTTACTAAAGAGCTCCTTCTAGTAAGCGCCTATAAAATATCAGTTTTAACAGATACAGTTAAATCACTTCTGCAGTAATGTGTATCCCAAAAGCTGCATGGCAAGTCTTCTGAAAGACAAAAAGGGTGAAGCAAAAAACTAATGATAGAGCTGCCTTATCTAGGACCATTAACCTCTATGGTCATCCTTGACAGCTAAAAGGAAATCTTGTATCTTTCTGTTGATCAATACCTGTCATACTGTATTCAGATTTTCTAAAGCTGAAATGAGATATGTGTTGTTTTTTACTGTAGAATGATGGGTAGATTAGATTCCAAGAATGTACAGTATAAGAAGGTTTGTAGTTGTGAGGTTTTCATGGCTTGAAAAGTTTGGAACTATTTTGAAAAACCCTTACTATATTTCTCTATAAAACCAATACAGTATATTGTATAAAAATACAAGTGTTCTGATTGTCTCTTTATCTCTATTTGAATGGTTGTCATTGCCTTGCTCGCTGCCTCTTTCCCTTTGAAACAAGTAAAAGCTACAGTATGCAGCGAGCTTAAGCTTGACAACATGCTGTATCCAGAATCTGTGATCCATTAGCTAAGCATTGGGAAATGCTTAAGGGAAATGTAGTTGTCTGGAGATGATCTTTTTTATGATGGAAAATTAACATTTCAACCAACCTTTAAGTGGTTCAAAGCATTGTATTACTTTTGGAACTGGCAGTGGTATTTCTATTCAAATATTTCTGGTGTTTGTAGCTTAACAGAAACCTTTTAGAAAGACAGCCTTTGTTTTGTCTTTGTCTCATATTTATTTTACTTTTATCTTGCTTTAAGTGTTTCCAAAGACTTACCAGTATAGTGGTACTGCACATCTAGCTGGTTTAGGCAGAGCTCTGATAACCTTACATGACTTGGCTTCAAAGTGCACGACACTCGCCTTTATAATCAAAGCATGAAATGTTGGAGCTTTTGCAAGTAGAAAATGGGTGGGATTCACAATTTATTTAGTTTAATTGAAAAAGAAACTTCTTAAATGATCTTTTTCTTCTCTCATTGTAGTTCCATGACAAAATTGACCCAATGCTCGAGTCTCTGGAGCGCATTGTGGATCGCCTGAGACAGCCACCCTCTATATCAGTGGAGGTAGAGAAGATCAAAGAGCAGATTGCAGAAAACAAGTCCGTGTCTGTAGACCTGGAGAAGCTCCAGCCAGCCTATGACACTCTGAAACAGCGTGGAGAGGAGATGATTGCACGATCAGAGGGCGCAGACAAGGATATATCAGCTAAAGGTAGCTTCACTCCTGCATTTTATGGAAAAAATAGGTGTGTTTTTTTGCTGCACTGACTGAACTGAGGTTTTTTTTCTGTTTTTCAGCTGTGCAAGACAAGTTGGACCAAATGGTGTTCATCTGGGAAGATATCCAAGCTCTTCTGGAAGAGAGAGAGGCTAAACTCCTGGATGTGATGGACCTGGCAGAGAAGTTCTGGTGTGATCACTGCGCTCTCATCGTCACTATAAAGGACACGCACGACCTCCTTCGAGAGCTGGAGGAGCCCGGGGTCGACCCCTCTGTGGTCAAACAGCAGCAGGAGTCTGTAGAGGTCAGTGGGCACCCTGCTGTGTCCGTGGGCTAAATCCAATGGTCTGTTGGGCAAGGTCAAGCGTGAAATTCTTAACTCACCAGTCAAATCATCAATCATCAAATGCCCAGCAGTGCAGATGTACTTACATGCTGTTTCCATTTGCGTTTTCCCTCAACAGTTTTAATTGGAATGCTGTGCTTTCAGATGTTTCTGATTGCAGTTGCTTGCTTTCTTCTAAAGTCGCAAAAGCATTAAATGAAAAGCCAGTACTGGCTAGTTTAGTCTTGCATTTCCAGGTTACTCCCTCACACATCGTCATTGAAATAGCATGTATCAGAGAGACCAAAATAAAACACAGTATGTTATGGTAATCTTAAACTAACTCTTTATGAATTAGAATTCATGTGTGTTTTTTTCTCGTGAATATATAAGGCTGTGCCTTATACAGTGCCCCTGTCACATTATAATAGCTATTGTAGCAAAGTAGTGTTTCAAACAATATGGTAACAGTGTTTGCAATACCCACTTGAAGAAATATTAAGTTTTAAAGGGGGAAATAACCTGTACTCGTTCCTTTACAGCCAGTGCACTTTGACCCAGCTCCCCACTCAAACCAAGAGTTTAATGTTGCAAATAAAAAGGAATAAAATAGAAAGGTGCTGTCCTTAGTGCCACTCCTTTCTTGCAGAGTTTCAAGGAAGAAATAGACGGGCTGCAGGAAGAGCTGGATGTGGTTCGTAACCTGGGAGCTGAATTGCTGTCTGCCTGCGGGGAGCCTGACAAACCTGTCATCAAGAAGAGTATCGATGAGGTAGCCACACCATGAGTGAAGGGCTAATAAACAGCTACCTGTTTGAAACGATAGTGGCACACATTACTGTAGCAAGTTCACACTGTTTGAATTTGTTTTACCACAGCACAAATAGCAACAATGCTAAGAATATAAAAGGTATTGAGTAACGCGTAAAGTCAAATTCACGTATAATCATATTTTACCCTACAACCCTTATAAAAAACCCACTAACCTCTTATGGTAATTCAAGATATTAAATATAAGTCTAAAAACAGAAAATAAAGGTAAATAAAATGACTATATAGGCTCACTAACTAGCTATTGTAGGCGTGCTTGACTAATTTTTCAGAAAATAAAGCATTTTTCAGTATTTTTTTATTTTCTGGAGTGTAAGTTGAGAGCATGTGAATTGCAAATTGACTGTGTTTGAGGTTCTTCATCAGTTATGTTAATTAAGGCTTAGGTTAGCAATATCTATAATTTATGACGTTTAATTTACTTTAGAAATCTGGAAAATTCCTGTTGCATATTTGTCTTTACTATCGTTCAGCATTGTAAGACACACATTACTTGATCTTCTTGCTGAACCTGCCTGCGTTATTCTTCATGCACAGCTGAACCCTTCCTATATTAAGAAAAGTGTTATTCTTCTCGTGCAGGTGAACTCTGCCTGTATTAAGACCAGCGTTATTCTTCTCGTGCAGGTGAACTCTGCCTGTATTAAGACCAGCGTTATTCTTCTCGTGCAGGTGAACTCTGCCTGTATTAAGACCAGCGTTAATCTTCTTGTGCAGGTGAACTCTGCCTGTATCAAGACCAGCGTTATTCTTCTCGTGCAGGTGAACTCTGCCTGTATTAAGATGAGCGTTATTCTTGTGCAGGTGAACTCTGCCTGTATTAAGACCAGCGTTATTCTTCTTGTGCAGGTGAACTCTGCCTGTATCAAGACCAGCGTTATTCTTCTCGTGCAGGTGAACTCTGCCTGTATCAAGACGAGCGTTATTCTTCTCGTGCAGGTGAACTCTGCCTGTATTAAGACCAGGGTTATTCTTCTCGTGCAGGTGAACTCTGCCTGTATCAAGACGAGCGTTGTTCTTCTCGTGCAGGTGAACTCTGCCTGTATTAAGACGAGCGTTATTCTTCTCGTGCAGGTGAACTCTGCTTGTATCAAGACAAGCGTTATTCTTCTCGTGCAGGTGAACTCTGCTTGTATCAAGACAAGCGTTATTCTTCTCGTGCAGGTGAACTCTGCTTGTATCAAGACAAGCGTTATTCTTCTCGTGCAGGTGAACTCTGCCTGTATCAAGACGAGCGTTGTTCTTCTTGTGCAGGTGAACTCTGCCTGTATTAAGACGAGCGTTATTCTTCTTGTGCAGGTGAACTCTGCCTGTATTAAGACGAGCGTTATTCTTCTTGTGCAGGTGAACTCTGCCTGGGAGACCCTGAATAAGACCTGGAAGGAGAGGGTGGATAGACTGGAGGACGCCATGCAGGCAGCTGTTCAGTTCCAGGACGGACTGCAGGTACAACCACTCACACGTTCTGGGTCAAGTCAAGCTCTGTGTTTTGTGTAGTGATGTTATACTGAGTAGGTTTACTCTGTAATGTGACAAATCATTTTCTCACTTTTTATTGACCTAGAAACTGTTTTTGTATGTGTAAAATTCTTAGAGGCTTTAATGCTTCTTTTGCTCCTTTCATGTTGGCTTCACTTATGTTCTTTAAGCATGTCTTCTCATTATGTTTTTTTGTTAAGTTGTAAAGTCATTCATTTTTTTTGTTTTGCATTTTTCAACAAACACAATGTGTAGATGGACTTTGTGCTCTGTGTATTCCTTTGTGCCCTCATCAAACTGTTCCTCTGGGTTTAGTCATTTATAGTGTTCAATGCAGTGACCTGTTGAAGGTGTGAAATACTGTGAGAGCTGTTCCTGAGTGCCCTGTGGAGTTTAGCTGCCATTTTTAGAGGGAAGAGTTGCCCATCAGAGGAACATGTTGGTTAGCGAAGAGATGCATTAAAAATGAATCAAAGCTGAACTTCGAGTGACAAAAAAAAGCAGCCATATTTAGCATTATTGTAATTTTTAAACTTACCTCATAAGTCCCTTGAGTAATAACTCTATAGCTACCTTGTGCCTCATTTAGCCTCTGCCCAGAGGTAAGAGGTTTGTGGTACCCTTATACTAAAGCGGATTATAAAGAGTTATTTTTTTCATTTGAGTAAATTTGTGCCTTTTTTTACTGATTTTACATAATGCTCAATGTAAGTTGTGTAAACACTGGTTGTGTGTAAATGGTAGAAAGCTAGAAAATGTGTGCAGGAAGGTGAATGTTATCTTTGTTCTTGGTCTGCAGGGGCTGTTCGACTGGGTTGATATTGTCGAGAATAAACTGGACTCTATGTCACCAGTAGGCACGGACCTGGAGACTGTGAAGCAACAAATAGAGGAACTTAAGGTGCAGTATGCAAGTCAGAGTCACCATATCCACTGTAGATTGAAGTTCAAACATGGCAGACTTGTGTAATCCCATACAGTACTAGCCCAATAAGGACAGTTATCTTCTGTTCAAACTAGAAAACAATCTAATGTTATTAATTTGCAATATACTCTAGGACTGTCTTTACAAAAATGTACTACTATAATGAACTACATTAGTCCTGCAGCAGAATTGCTCTTTAAAGGGTTTACTACGTTGGATTCAATCATTTAAGTAAGTGCTATTGCAGTATATGCAGCGCAAATAATTATAGTTCTACTGCTTTGGCACTGTACTGTATAACGGCAGTAACTTAGCTTTTTTTTAATAGCCATGGGATTATTTCTGTCATCTATTAAATGAGTTTTATTGATAAATCTCCCTTTCTCAACAGAATGGGGATGTGTACAGTGTACAATTATCAAAAAGACAATGTTCACATCAGTTTAATTAACAACAATACATCCTTATCCTAAACTCATTTTACTTTTACCTTTTACTCAGTTGGATGTTCTATTGAAGGAAGGGGTGCTGCTAATTACAGTTTAAAGAGAGATAGGATGGTGGAAACTAAACACCAAAAACAAAGAGCCCTATCTTTATTTAATCATGCCATTTCTTTTTAAACCTGTACTGTAAGACATGATTATGTCTTTCGTTTTGACAACAGTTACTAATTATGGTATCCTTTGGAAAATCAGGTACAGTTAATTTTAGGTACTTAAGGCCAAAGTTGATCTTAGTGCGACTGCATAAGCTTTGTTATGTGCTATACTTCATTAGGAAACTATTAAGGTTATGCTTTTTTCAGTGCTTGACGTGTTCCAGAGACTGTTTTCTGTAGAGAAGATGTGGACAGCTAGATGTTGTTTGCTTTTTCACAACTAAATTTACACCTCTCATCAATTGCAGCGTAGATCATGTACCTTCCTATATTAGATATAAAGATAGGTGTTCTTGATGTCCAGAATTTCTATGACAAAGCCAGCTTTCTGTGTTTTATAGTACATTATCATTCATAATGCAGTCACACTCTGCATTGCACATACTTTCTGCTCTGTGACTAAGCCTGAGGGCTAATGGTGTTCAATGCTGTCACCCAGGACTTCAAGGGAGAGGCCTACCAGCTGCAGATTGAGATGGAGAGGTTGAATCACCAGGCTGAGATCCTGCTGAAGAAAGTTGCTGAGGAGAGTGACAAGTGCACCATCCAGGAGCCCCTAACTGAACTTAAAATGCTGTGGGACAACCTTGATGAGAAAATTATCAACAGACAAGTAGGACTGGATAAAAAGTTGTTAATAAACCTCCACATCTGTTTTCATGTGTTTAAAGTATATTTGTATTTCAGCAGAGTAATTCTTTAAATGGTGGTGCTGTATTTTAGAGCAGTCTACATTCTGTTTCTGTGAGTAGTAAGGTAAAACACTTTGATTTCATTTACCCTTGATCTCCTGTCTTTAGGCAAAGTCGCCGGTACTGTGGCTTAAAGGGTAATGGAACCATTACAGCTGATGACACCATTTTTTGATATGTGTGCATGCTTTCCATTTAAAAAATACAGTGCAACTTCCTTTTTGTTTCAAAAGTTTGCAAGAAAAATGTTGGTTTTCTGTCATTATGTTGGTAATTGTACGGATGTTGAAGTCCAGTTGAGCTCCTCATGCTCTGTGTCTTTGCAGCACAAGCTGGAGGGGGCGCTGCTGGCCCTGGGGCAGTTCCAGCATGCCCTGGATGAGCTGCTGGCCTGGCTGACCCACACCGAGGAGCTGCTGAATGAGCAGAGGAAGGCAGGGGGCGATCCCAAAGCCATTGAAATCCAGCTCGCCAAGCACCACGTACGTCTGGCATCTGTTGCTCATCTGTTTTTGTATAGTAATGTCTACAGGTAGAATTAAATTAGAGATATGGGATCCTGATTTTTTTCACAGACGCTACAAGTACATGTGCCTGAACCTATTTATGGGGTGTTGTTATCTGCTTAGAAGATGAGAAGAGTATTTTAGTTTGAGAGAAGATTTAAGAGAAACCTTTTCCACATTTTGGACCTAATACTACTATTACTTGGCCAGACTGTCTTATTAAAACTGTCCAGCCATGATGTTGCCTACTTTTTTATCTCGTCTTATCACATGAGACACTTCATAAAATCATTTAGGCACAGTAGCTCTCCCTGTCTGAGGATTGAGACAGAAAGGGCCAGGGAAGTCATTGTGCCTGAATGACTCTTGCTGTGCCAAGGAAATTATTACCCAGTGTCCATCACTTCAGTCGGCAGGGAACATGCTGGGTTCCAATGAGCAATGATTGACGTGGCATCTCTGTGTGTTTTAACTACCTATGAAAGCACTAAAATGCCAAGACAGATCACAGCTGTGGTCACCATATCCTAAAAAAAAATCCTATGATCACACTGGATGCAGGGACTTTAGCTGTAATTAAACCAGTGTGACTTTTTCTGCTCTCCACATTCCGCATTGTAGTGATTTAAAGCTCTTTTGTTTTACTTTATCTTATTAAACGTGTTCAACCTAAAGGCTGTAACAGGAAAAACTAATAGCATAAAGACATAAAGTGGAACAAATAAACTACAGAAATGGCAGGACCCTGATGTGACCTTTTGAAGGCTCAGGAGCTGAGTGCAGGCAGGGAGCTCTGTGTCTGTGCAGATATGGAGCTCAGGGTGATAGAAGGAAGGTGAAAGCCATTGAGTTCTGTTCAGGTTTCATGAAGTATTCCATGTCTGATTGCAGGTGTCTATAATTACAGTTTTCCTTATTTTTGTTTGCTTGTTCTGTCTCTCGTTCTCATTTGATGTGTCTCTCTAGACTGATTTTTCAGCACTTGCATTACTACTTTTGGCCTGTCTTGCATTAAACAGTTTGCAAATGGTGGGGGCAGGGGTGGTGGGCTGTGTTGTGCAGATGGTGGTGAGCATGGTGCCGATACTGCCAAGACCCAGGGTTTTCTTCAGGTTGTTCTTGCTCTGCTCATGATAAGAATGGACCTGGGCAGCCCAAATTACCATGCACCCATAAGCACAGGATCTAGGGCCTCTCTTGGCCAAGAGCTCTGTCATCATTCTTGCTAATCTTTGGTTAACAAATGGAAATCTTTATCCATTAAAGTCAAGAAAGAGGCTCCCCAGGATGTGGAGCCACGTGCTGTTCACTTTATTGTGTTTTGTTTCCTCAAAGTTCCATTTGTACTCATTTGTGTTGCTGAAGGTGCTCCAAAATGATGTACTTGCCCATAAGACCACAGTGGAGGCAGTAAACAAAGCAGGAAATGACCTCATAGAGTCCAGCGCAGGAGAAGAAGCCAGCAGCCTCCAGAGTAAGCTGGAAAACCTGAACCAGAGGTGGCAGACCATTCTTGAGAAAACAGAACAGAGGAGGCAGCATCTGGACAATGCTCTGCTCCAGGTAACTGCCAAGAGAAAAACCTTTCTTTACATTGTCACAGCACAGTGGGATCGGAGAAAATGGGATTGACAAAAGAAAATGAATCGGCCTTTTGAGGTGCTGTTATTCTGAAAATTACAAAGCAATGTATTTGCTGCCAGCAAACAGTACCACCCCTAACACCCCTATCAGCAATTCTGACATTCTCTTGTGTGTTTTCTGAAATAATGTGGCTAGGTTGCATAAAAACAACAAATGTATCTTAGTTGTTTTATTTTAACAATGCTTTTCTCAGCCTGAAATTTGTCTGGTAAGTGGTAAATCATAGCAGAAGTAATAAAGATCTTATCATTTCAACAGTTTCTGTTGCTCCCACAGATCATGAGACAGGATGAAATCTTCATTTAGAAACTTTCAGCTTTCACAGCAATGCCAAATTATAAACAAGTGCTAAAATGTATTATTCCTCACCATGTTATCGGTGCTGAAAGGTGATTATACAAAATAATACATTTGAAAAGCTATAAAATTATATAAATCTGTAATTACTGAAATGTTAACAAAAAATACGGAATCCAAATCAATATTTAGGCAATCTCTCAAAAACACATCAACTACAGTGCAGAACACAAAACTTTATATGCCCATAAATATGACAATATGTTTTCATTGTTTCTAGAAAGCCCTCAAGCTAGTCTGGCATTCAAACATTCAAATGTCACATTGAATTAAGGCCTAATGTTTGGAGACTTCAGTAATTTTAATTATGTAAACTGTGAATTTGACAAAGCTGAAAATAATCTAAAATGATGTAATTTCATTCCACTCATTTACAAAAATTCCAAGAAATCATATTTATAAAAATTCCAGTTATCTATGCTAGTGATAGCAGTGTTTGGATTGCATACATTCTTCGTGCGTCAATAATTGTTTTTTCAGTGGATTACAAGTTGAGACTAACTTACTAGAGTTACTAGCTTGGAAACTTACTGCTTTAACCCACACATTTCCACTACAATGTGCCCATCTTTCTTGTTAACGGACGAGCTGCTGTGCTTTGTGTGCCTCAGGCTCAAGGTTTCCATGGTGAGATTGAGGATATGCAGCAGTGGTTGAAAGACACAGAGCGTCAGCTGTTAGCATCAAAGGCTGTTGGAGGTTTACCAGAAACAGCCAGGGAGCAGCTTAATGTCCATCTGGTATGTATTTAAGAATAACAAAGGCCTGATACAGATGGTGTACTTGTAAAGACTGTGGAGGCTTTTCAGATTTTTGAAGTGTGAAAAGTAAATGACATTGGGAAATTGCTTACAATTAGGCCAGGTTAAGACCATAGGAGTGTTTCAAGTTGATTACCACTGGTCCCAGTAAACAATTGAAGGAGTGTTCCTAGTCTTCCCAGAATGCTAGTGGGAAAATGACACAGTTGTTACAGACACAATAATTGTTACATTTTCCCTGTGGAGCTCCATTTAGTGTGCACATTCAGCATGCAGGCATGACTGTTGTCTGAAATGATCAGATTATCAGGTTTTTCCATGTGATGTTGTGCATTCTACCAAACTTTGAAGACAGCATGGAAAAATACCGAGCTACAGTGAGCATTTCTCTGTAGCTTTTAGATTTGTCAGTGTTGTTCGATACAATGAGTCATTACATTTATTGTTCTGATTCACTATAGGCAGCTTTTACCACAATGACTGATCCTGTGTATTCTGTGATTGAATTAATCTTGCTCCCACAAAATGGGTCCTTGTAAAAATGCGTAGTTTAATATGCAGTGTAATATGCAGCCAAGTAGGAAAACATGCATATCCTTTGATTTCTTTTGATTTAGGAGCTGTGCGGTGTTTTCGAGGCCAAAGAAGAACTGTACAGTCAGCTGATGCAGAGAGGACAACATTTGCTCACAATCGTTCATGAGGGACACGATTCGAATACAGAGCAAGACCTCAGGAACCTGAAGGAGAAATGGGAATCAGTGCAGACAAAAATGACTGAAAGAAAGGTAAAGCCCATTGTTGAACACATTAAAGACATTACTGATAATACTGTAAGTGTCATAAAGAGAAAAAGGGGAAAAGGGTGAGTCTGCTTGTTTTCGTGTGATAGATCTTTATGAATGTCTACAGTATGTGTTATTAATATTTTTTTACTAGATATAGTTATTTGGTCAAACTTAAACATCCATCCATTGTAGTAACATCAGGAACACTAGTGTAGACCACTATGCTCTGCTCAGCCTTTTGTAAGATCATATGTCAAAGGATAAGAGAGTACAGAGTCAGTGGACAGGTGTCTCACAGTGCAGAGTCAGTGGGCAGGAGTCTGACAGTGCAGAGTCAATGGACAGGAGTCTGACAGTGCAGAGTCAGTGGGCAGGAGTCTGACAGTGCAGAGTCAATGGACAGGAGTCTGACAGTGCAGAGTCAGTGTGCAGGAGTCTGACAGTGCAGAGTCAATGGGCAGGAGTCTGACAGTGCAGAGTCAGTGAGCAGGAGTCTGACAGTGCAGAGTCAGTGAGCAGGAGTCTGACAGTGTAGAGTCAATGGACAGGAGTCTGACAGTGCAGAGTCAGTGAGCAGGAGTCTGACAGTGCAGAGTCAGTGAGCAGGAGTCTGACAGTGTAGAGTCAGTGAGCAGGAGTCTGACAGTGTAGAGTCAATGGGCAGGAGTCTGACAGTGCAGAGTCAGTGAGCAGGAGTCTGACAGTGTAGAGTCAGTGAGCAGGAGCCTGACAGTGCACAGTCAGTGGGCAGGAGTGTGACAGGACTATGGAGCTTATGACAGTTTGTATTTAATGCAAAATTAATAAAAGAATTGTTGACACATTAGCTACAGTATTTTTTCTCAATTTGTTGATTTGATTTCTATGGTGGAGTTGCCACGTCTTGGGTCTGAGAAAGGGTCTGACTTAGGTACACAAACACAGGGTGCTTCTGTATTTCGTTATTATTGGTTTTAGCATTAATGATCATTAATGATCTTGATGCTAATGGTTTCTATGAATAAACTATATGCACAGTGTGAACATTTCCTCTAATGGTATTCGACCTTTGTGAGGGGGTATTTTGTCAGGAAGGGCCTGTTTAGTTAAAGGACAAGGGTCTAGTTTGTTTCTCCTTACTGCTGCTGAGGCAATACAGACGTTCGAACTGGAGTTGTCCTTGACCTGGAAACCCCTTTAACAGCCTGCCCGTTCCTGCGTGTTCTGCATTTTTCTGATTTTATTTCTGTTTTATTGTTGGGGGGGATATCACCCCTCAGAGAAAAGCAGTTTATGTAACATCCGAATGCTTTAATTGAAAACTTTATAAAATCTCTTGGCATGCAGAACGCAGTGTCGTCAGTATTTAAACCAGTTGTCAGTTGTTAATTAAATCCCCTTCTTTCTCTGCTGCAGGCTAAACTGGAGGAAGCACTAGCCCTGGCCACAGAGTTCCACAACTCACTGCAGGACTTCATCAACTGGCTGACTCAGGCGGAGCAGACTCTCACCATGGCCTCCCCCGCTAGCCTGATTCTGGAAACCATCATGTTCCAGATTGACGAGCACAAGGTACGCCAGAACACCAGAACATGACGGACTCACACCTATCTGTCTTCACAAACTGAGCCTGTTTTATATGAGAGAAACACCAGCTTTGAGACTGGGGCTGAGCTTTTAGACGGTACCTGTTACTCCCTGGACACTTCTTACTGAATTATTGAAAATGAGGAAGAAATCTTTAACTACAGATAAAGCTCTCAAAGGCTTACACGTTTACTTTGCACTCTAAATATTAAATTACACGCTCTATCCTGTTTAAAATATCCCTTTCTTTCCCTGCAACCTCCACTAGTTGGGTGTGTTTTAGATTCAATTAGTCACACCTTTGGTGTGATTCATCAAATTATTTTCTTTAGAAAAGTTTCTTCTTTCAAAGGAAGACCCTGAAGGCACACATTTTAGGACTCAATAACAAAGTTTATTCCAGTAAATTGCCTTAATGTTCCATTATTTATTGCAATAACAGCAGAAAACAGCAAAATGTTTTAAACAGATGTATCATTTACAGAGTATATTTATGTAGAATATACATGTAGAGTATATTTGAACGAACCATACTGCTGCTGTGCTTTGTGTAGTTAATCAACTCAATGATTTATTTAAATTTCCATGAATGATGATAAATTCCCTCTTTCAGGTGACTTGGCAGTGAAGTAATTTGTCGCAAGACAGGAAGTGCTTTAGTGGGTTTATCAGAGTTTGCTTGTGTAATTGTATATGATACTGTCAAGTCCAAATATTTCATTGGATTTTTATTTGAATCTCAGGTCTTTGTAACAGAGGTGAATTCACACCGTGAGCAGATCATTGAGCTGGACAAAACCGGAACACACCTGAAGTATTTCAGCCAGAAGCAAGACGTTGTCCTTATTAAAAACCTGTTAATTAGCGTGCAGAGCCGGTGGGAGAAGGTTGTCCAGAGATCAGTGGAGAGGGGGCGAATTCTGGATGACTCCAGAAAGCGTGCCAAGCAGGTAATTACAGACACACACACACACTCCAGAGTTCCTCACACTTTCAGAGGAGTTTGTGAAAGTTCATGGGATTTTTCAGAATGGGATTTTACCTTCATATTTTGTTTACAGCATAGAGTCTCGTCTGTATAGATTTTCTGTAAGTAATATTACTCCTGCAGAATAAAACATTTGTGTCCGTGGTTATTACAGGAAAGACTGTGTTACTGAATAGTGTTGTTTTCTACTTTGAAAGGTTAAATCAAATATCTGACAGGTTGCGAAAGTTAGTAAAACCTCTAGAGAGTGTGGAATTCTGTAGTCGTGTGCGCAAAAGCAATTAACATTATGACATCTTTCACTCTCCCAGTTCCACGAAGCCTGGAACAAGCTGACTGAGTGGTTGGAGGAATCCGAAAAGGCTTTAGATTCTGAACTGGAAATAGCAAATGATCCAGACAAGATTAAGATGCAACTGGCACAGCATAAGGTAATATAATTAATGAAATGCATCCTATTCAAGAAGCCAAGATGATGTTCTACAAATCAAAGGCATGAAGAATGTGTAGAAGTCATCTGCTTTTGCTAAAATGTACTGCATGGCAGTAATCAGGGCCATAAATTACCACTTCGTCTTCAGCCAGCATATATCTAAATCATTGTGCCATGCCTTTTCAAAGCACACTTCAGCTGTGATTAACATTCTCAGAATCAATCCATCTCCTTAATGATGGATAGTTGAGTATGAGCAACAGATTTGCTGCAGGTTCTGTTGTATAAGGCCAGTCACAGGTATTCAGGTTTTAATAATCATCCCTCCTTACCCTTCCAGTCAGAGGGCTTTTCATGGTCTCCTTATGATTCTTGGATACATTAGTACCTGAGTTTGGATACTTCTTTTCCTGAATTATGATCTGAAAAAAAAGGTATTTTTCTCAGAGGAGGAAGTTCTTCCTGAAGTTCTGAACAGAAGTTATTTTGTTATTTTCCTGGAAAAATGCAGGAGTTTCAGAAAGCCCTGGGGGGCAAACATTCAGTGTATGACACCACCATCAGGACGGGACGTGCTCTGAAGGAGAAGACCTGCCTGCATGACGACAACCAGAAACTGGACGACATGCTGAGCGAGCTGAGAGACAAATGGGACACAGTGTGTGGGAAGTCTGTGGAAAGGTATGCCAGCACGAATTTCTCAGTTAACAGTGCATATTGAGAATATACCTGCCATTTACTGTAAGATGTTTGCTTATTAACAGAAGCATGGCTGCTGGTCTCCTAAAGGCAGAAAAACTATTATGACCACATTTTATTTAATGACATAATTCTATGGGAGTTTTATTATGTTAATTTTATTATTGTAATAATCTATCAGTGTTAAAAGAAACAATGCCCTTAGAAATGAGAAATCTCCTGCAAAGATTGGTTATCTTGTAGAGCCACAGAATTGCTCAATTTAATGGTGTTGAAAATGCTGCTCTGTCAGTGTTAAACTATTGACTGTACCAGGCACCGTCTCTTACTGAACATAGTAATGATGTGTCATGATCATCTGAATCTTATCTCTCTGCCCTCAGAAAAGCTTCTTCCTGTCTTTATTGCTCTTCTGGTGGATGTTGGACTACCCAAAGCTTCTTTCATTGCAGAGAGCTGTTACAGCTTCAGTTATACACTCTACGGGACAGACAGCTCAAGTTCTTTAATTTCCTTTCATTTCAGGCAGAACAAACTGGAGGAAGCTCTGTTGTTCTCAGGGCAGTTTACTGATGCACTCCAGGCTCTCATTGATTGGCTGTACAAGGTGGAGCCCCAGCTAGCTGAAGACCAGCCAGTTCATGGAGATATAGACCTTGTACTGAATCTGATCGACAATCACAAGGTATGTGCTGTTTGAGAAGTCTTGTGAAACAGCTGGAGAACTCTGGTGTCCACAGGCATCTGTTCATCCAGCCCTATATACAGTGGAGCCATGGTAGCTCAGACGGCAAGGACATCTAGCTCCTGACCGGAAGGTCCCGGGTTCAATCCCAGGTAGGGGAAAGTGATGTAGCTTGCTCTAATTCCTTCCAGACGGCTCCCAGGTCCACTGCTGACCACATCACCTCCACCTGGTTGAGAAAAATGGTGGCCCTTGCCCCGCATTCCCCCATGGGCCTTTATGGCCTGCAAAGGGACCTACCCACCTAT
The DNA here is from genome assembly GCF_055471065.1 of Atractosteus spatula. Lineage (NCBI taxonomy): Eukaryota > Metazoa > Chordata > Actinopteri > Semionotiformes > Lepisosteidae > Atractosteus > Atractosteus spatula. The sequence goes on along the minus strand of NC_142720.1, from coordinate 23,220,065 downwards.
ATACAGTATTAACTACCTCATCATGTCAAAAAATGTTTAGGATATTGACTTTTTAATAATAATTACTTAGATTGCCTTTCAATGTAATATGAGGAAGCTCATGAGAAAGTTAACAAATCAAGGATTTCGAAGTCTGTTCAGTACGGTAGAGTATAGTGTAGTAGACGTGACTGCCTGAGAGAGTGTATTCAGCTGTTTCCATCACGCAGACCCTGTACGGCTGAAGATGCCGCGTGTGAGCGCTGTTGAGGTCTGAAAGGGTTGAGCGCAGTACTCGTGTCCAGCAACTCTCTTCTTTGCTGCTGCCACTGCTTGATTCCCCCTGAACACCATCCTGTTCTGCCGACTGCCAGACTGTTGTGCTCCGCCCTGCTAGTGCCTGTTGTAGCAAGTCTCGGACACGTTTTCTGTGGGGGCCGACTGAATCCAGGTTTCTAACACAAACTCTGCGGGCTGCATACAGGAGCTCCTGGGAGTTCCTGTTGTGTTGTATGCAGTAGGTGCCCAGGACCCCTGAGTGCAGCTTTGATGAAATAGGCTTCAGTGCTGTTTCACCAAAAACTATCAGTTCATACTGTATTATGTTTACAGTACTTGTAAATTGTACATTTTGTTTTAATATACACAGTATCAGGTACTGGTAATTACTTCCATAAAATTTAATTGATTTTTTGGTGCTTTTTAAACATAAATGTAAAGAGTGGATTTGAGCAGATCTTTTATTGTGGTTAACAAAGTGGTGGTTCAAACGGGGAGTGACGTTGGTGTTAATGGAACAGTGCAGCTGTGACAGAGCTCTGAGTCACTACACAGAAGTAGGCCCTGGGGGATTCTCAGATTGACCCCCAGCTCCGTCTCCCCCTCTGAAGCAAACGACATTACCGAATCAGGCCTGTTCCTGTCCAGAGGTGAAGCTCAGTGCTCAGAGGAAGCGGCGCCTGGCAGTAATACTTGACTTCATTAACCTTAGCAATCCAGGAGGGCTGGTGCAGTGAAGAGCTGCAATGCTTTTTTTCTTTGTCTGTGGTCGCAGGTCTTCCAGAAGGAGCTTGGGAAGAGAACCGGCAGTGTCCAGGCTCTGAAACGCTCGGCCAGGGAGCTGATTGAGAGCAGCCATGATGACTCCTCTTGGGTCAAAGTTCAGATGCAGGAGCTGAGCACCCGCTGGGAGACTGTGTGTGCCCTCTCTGTGTCCAAACAGACCCGGCTGGAGCAGGCTCTCTGTCAGGTACACTCCGAGAGGAGCAGGACACATACAGTATAGTTGTTGGTTGGTAATTGATCCAAGACAGTAGTTAATGCGTTCAGCCATTTCTTGAAGGAAGCCAGGACATTGGCTTCAGCAACATTGCAGGGTGACTTGTTCCAGACTCACAATTTTTTATTATTAATTTAAAAGACAAGGTCAGTGATTTTGCATAATTTCACTTGTAAAGCACTAATGGGCTGTCAAGAACTGTAACTTATGTGCAGGTTTTAACATTAAATACATAAATACAATGTTACAGAGTTTTTAAAAATCTCAATTTTTTTTAGCCCCACCCCACCACATCACCCCAGGACATGCTCATGTCCATTGTTCTCTGGGAATCCATTTTAATTTTGCTCTCATTTATTATTATACACCATTTATTCTTCTTACTAATTGTTCTAGTCATTGTATTTAATGCATCTAATGAATAAATTTGCAGTGTGCTTTCTGTTTAACCCGATGGTACCTGCAGGACAGCAATAACAAGATCACTAACTGCAGTTTGTTCAATACCTAGGACAAATGAGCAGACCACCACCAGGAGCAGAGAGCACTAGGGTGAAAGGGCATGTTATCCTTCCAGATGACTGCAGATGATGGGAGCAATGGATTTATCATTTACTAATCTTATTATCTCATATACTCAGATCTAGCCGTGTTCATTAAATTCAGTGTGCTGTCAGAATGATGATATTATTTTGCTTGGCACAAGCTAACACACCATGAAACAGGCTAAATTCCGAGCTCGTGCAGCTTTATGTTTGCCAGAGCTGTCTTGAGTCTACCCTATGGACACCCTTTCAGGTATTGGCTCTGCAATTTGCCTTCGGCAAGTGAGTGAAATTGCTGACATAAAACTGTCTGTATTCATAAAGTTAGATGTTTTAGGGACAAAGCAACTTCCAGAGAGTTCACCTTAGACATGCGCATTTGACTGCAGTTTGTTTATGTAAAACAGAAAGAGCTGTTGGGATTTATGAAATATCTGTGAAATCATTGTTATTGGGCTGGTTTGTTTTCGCCTGACGCATGCAGCGGTGTATGTTCCAGTGAGAAGAAAGCTGGGTATGTCTCAGTGTCCCAGTATCTCCTTGCAGGCAGAGGAATTCCACTCCACTGTGCATATTTTGCTGGAGTGGCTGGCTGAGGCTGAACAGAGCCTGCGTTTCCATGGCACCCTCCCAGATGATGAAGAGGCACTTCGCACACTTATAGATCAACACAAGGTGAGCGTGATAACACAGAGACAGCCATGGCTTAAACAGCTTAACATATGGTGCTAAACCGAACCTGTCGCAGGAGCAACATTAATTAAAAGAGGTAAAATGAGGAGGGTCCAGGGTGTCATTTATTATTTTATTGCAAGTTGTTTCCTTTATCGGTTCCGTGTTTCCAGCAGACAAATGTACTGTATGTGTTAAGGCTTTCTTCTGTTAATTAATGCATTTCAACTGTCCGTTTCTCTGCGGATCTGTTAGCTTGCCAGTTGAAAATAAAAATCTTTGCAGATTGCCATACATGGCTTTTTCGGGGAGTTCAATGTGTTGTTTGCCAAAGTCAGACTCTTACCAAAATATTAAATTTCCTGTACTTATGATCTAATATTTGAAGTGAGAAAGCTCTTTTGACCATCATGTATTATTCATTATACAGATGTTATTTTCAAATAATTAAACATCGTCTTGCCAGAAAAGCTTTGTAGGCCGATGATCTCAGACTCCTTGACTTCAGTTCAGATATTGCCAGTCATTAACAGAAAATATTTCAATTGTATTTCAGGAGTTCATGAAGAAGCTAGAAGAGAAGAGAGTTGCTCTGACTAAAGCAATGGGCATGGGCGAAGCAATTCTGACCATCTGCCATCCAGATTCAATCACCACAATTAAACACTGGAACACGATCATTAAAGCTCGCTTTGAGGAGGTCGGTATACCATCTTGATTTAGACAGAATGACTTAGTCTCTGTCTCTTAATAAATCAAAGTTAATAGGGATTTTCACTTTGAACTCCTGCAAATGTTTATAAAACAATGAACAGCAGGTTTGTATGGAGTGAAAATCACAGCAGCATAAAGAAAGCACTTGCAAATTGTCAGAGTGGGGAAGAACTTTTCCCCACCATTTAGATCTGTATTTTTCCACAGCTTTCATCATGGGTTGTTTTTAAACCTTAATTCCGCTTCCTTTCTGTGTTTTAATTTTTTGTAATATTGAATCATTTTGATGTCATTCTAGGTAGTTTACAGATTTTTCTTTAGAAAGCTGCTTATAGTTTTCTAATCCATGGCAAAGGCAAACAACTTTTCCAGGTTCTTAAAAAACTGTACACAAAACCCATCTCCGCTCTACACAATCATCAACTGTCAAAGCATTAGTATTATTATTTAATTAGTAGGCCGCCTTATCCCGGACAACTCCCTTATCCCGGACAATGCATGTTCACCTAAATGCAATTCATCACTCATGCAAGTACAATTAAATAAATTAATTCAATTACATGAAAGACTCAGGAAAATGACCCCAGAGACTCATGCCTTGGGTCATGAGTTCAAGAAATGTAACTTTTAATGAAAAATAATTGATTTATTAAGATAATAAATAATTGTCTTCAGCCTTAAATCTGCCAGATTTCAGTCAGACATTTTTGGGAGAAAGTGTTGTCCCTCATGCTCGCTCCGTGTGCTGTTGTCTGGGGTTTTAGGTGCTTGCTTGGGCCAAACAGCACCAGCAGAGGTTGGGAAGCGCTCTCAGCGAGTTGCTCAGTAACCAGGAGCTGCTGGAGAACCTGCTCGGTTGGCTACAGTGGGCAGAGACCACCGTGAAAGAGAAGGACAAGGAGACGCTGCCAGAGGAGATCGAGGAAGTGAAAACACTGATTGCAGAGCACCAGGTTTGTTTCATGCTGGACGGTGCAAGATGGTGGATTATCAAGGTTACTTGGGCAGAAACTCGGACTGTTGCTGGACCTGTGGGTAACACTCTTCCGGCTAGACACCTGTGCTGTAGAAGGTGCCAGCTTTCAGATGAGATATAAATTTGAGGCTGGTCCTGATAACTTGGCCATTAAAGATCTCAGGGCCTTGCTCATAGTTACAGGAATGCAAACTCCAGTATCCTGGCTAACTTTTGCTGTGGACTTATGCAGTTTGGTCTCCCTAAATGTCCTTCTGAATGAAATTGCCGAAGTCATTTCTTCACCTGATCTGCTGTGTAGTGGGGCTGCAGGTGCAGAATAGCCGCTATGTGTCAACTGGGTGGGGGCTGCCCACTAGTGGAGTTAAAACATTTTGGGTTACTTTTAAATAAAAAGTGAAAAGTAAATGCAAGTTGTTGTTATTATTATTATTATTATTATTAATAATAATAATAATAATAATAATAATAATAGTGATAACTGCATGATATATGCTATTGGCTAAACAGATGAAGCGTTGTCTAGGTAAGTAGGGGACTGCTTAAGACCCTGACATGAGTACTGTACCAGTCAGTCAAGCCCAGAGGTTACAGTTTTGAGCAGTGTCACACAAACAAGCAAGCAGAGTGTGTTTTTAAATTGTTGAATATTTTTCACAGACCTTCATGGAGGAAATGACGAGGAAGCAACCTGATGTTGACAAAGTAACTAAGACACATAAGAGGAAGGCCGTGGCAGAACCTGTCCCTGTCCAGTCACACATCCCTGTTCTGGATAAAGGAAGAGGGGGAAGTATGTACACTATGGAGCGCAAACGGTTCTTTGTGTATTTGCTTAATGTGAAACATCTGGCCTTGTTTAAGTGAAGTGACATAATATCCTCATACCTTAACCAGGCAGTGCTCATTATATCCTGGAACTTTTTTTGTACTTGGGATTTCCTTTCCATGTTCATGGCTCAGTTAATTTGGGTTAAATATATATATAGAAATACACCAAGGCTCTGATCCCGTGGACAGTCCTAATATGGCTTTGTTTTTGGGCAATGCCTTCAGGGAAGCGCTCTCCCACACAAGGGATGTATCCGTCAGCTCCACAGGCCCAGATTGAAACCAAGAACCCTCGCGTCAACCTCCTGGTCAGCAAGTGGCAACAGGTCTGGCTGCTGGCCTTGGACAGGAGGAGGAAGCTCAACGACGCTCTGGACCGACTGGAGGAGGTGTGTGGTGGGCGTGCCCGGGCTGTTTCCATTCCCTTGGCAAATGAAATTTCACATTTTAGGTCATTTAACATTCTCGACCCATTCACTCACCTTTCTCCCATAAGAAACAGATGTTTTTTTGCCTTTTATATTTGTAAAGGATTATTTGAGTGAAATGCTCACAGTTGACAGCTGTTTTTATTAATTATTGAATGGAACTTTAATGGGCCTTTGTGTTTTTAACGGAACAGATTTCAGAATGTGACCAGGAATATAATATTGTTATTGCTGCTATGATTTGTATTTGTCAGCAGCAGCATTAACCACGTTATAACCTGATCCTGTCAGAGTCCAGAAACTAACCAAGGCTGGGGCTGGACAGTACTGGGCTGAGCGATCTCTAAGGAATACTGTGTTGCTGCTAAGTGGTGAAAGTGGACCAGTAGGTGTTGCTCTTTCCTCTGGACTACAATTTCCAAAACCAATGTCCTGGTATGGTGACCAGTAACATTGTTCTGTAAGAGGTGCCGTCTTGCTGGTGAGATATTAAACCAAGATCCCCAATTACTTGGTTATGAAAGATCCCATAGCACTTTTCAAAAGGACAGGGGTGTTGACCGCAGTATGCGGGGCTAAATTCCCATTGGAGCTTCTACAATCTTTCCTCCCAAGGATTGGTTCATTGCTCACTCCACCACCTGATCTGCTGTAGTGCTGCAGGTGCAGCTGCCGCGGGTCACTCAGGTAGGGGCTGCGCACCAGTGGTGGGTGAATGGGAGCCGTCCACTGTGAGCAGGGCTTTGGGATGAAAGCGGTTCGTAATAATACTATCATTAAAGTTACGCTGTTCTTGTTTCAGCTGCGGGAATTCGCCAACTTTGACTTCGACGTGTGGAGGAAGAAGTACATGCGCTGGATGAACCACAAGAAGTCGCGGGTGATGGACTTCTTCCGCCGCATCGACAAGGACCAGGACGGCAAGATCACGCGGCAGGAGTTCATCGACGGCATCCTGACCTCCAGTGAGCCACGGCGCCCCGCCCGTCGCCGCGCCTGCGGACTGAAGTGCCCTGCTGCGAAGGGCGCGCAAGGACTAACCCTGGGCTTTCTGTTGCCTTGCAGAGTTCCCCACCAGCCGCTTGGAAATGAGTGCGGTGGCAGACATTTTTGACCGCGATGGCGACGGCTACATAGACTACTATGAGTTTGTCGCGGCTCTTCATCCAAACAAGGATGCGTACAAGCCACTGACAGACGCAGACAAAATAGAGGACGAGGTACTGTGCTATGGCAGCGACACTTGCTCTTACCAAAACTAGCTATGATACAGATTGAAAGAGACTCGGTGATTCGCTCCTGTAAGGGAAAAGCTGTGGTTACAGACAACAGCCCTCTCCTTTCTCCATTGCAGGGCAGCACACTGGCTAAGACAGTGAGACGGCTCAAACATTAATTTTTCCCTGTGTGTTTGTCTTGTTCTAGGTAACTCGGCAAGTGGCAAAATGCAAATGTCCCAAAAGATTCCAGGTGGAGCAGATTGGAGCTAATAAATATCGGGTGAGAATTTTAAATGAATGAATTTCGAGCAATATCAGTTTTCCATGTGCATTGCGTTAACCCCCTGAGTGCATATTCAGTGTTTTCTTATTGTAGACATCAGATAGCTGCATCATATAGAATTGCACAATCTTGCTCTTTAGACACTGATGCAATATATGAAAAATGTTACCAACAGTTGGACCTTAAGAGAGTGCTTTATTTAGCAGGAGTTTTGAATAGAAATTTTTAAAGTGGAGATGGCAATCTTGAGAGTGGAAAATTGGCTTTTTCATCCTACCCTGTTTAATATCTTTGAAGAAAGACCTTTAAGTGCCCCTGCACACTTGCCAAAAAGGATGACTTCATATAAATTTAATGCAGTGTTAGATATTTAGCCTTTCAGTGAGGGACATGTTAGAGCACATGGGTGTTAGATCAAATTCCCAGACTATAAGCATATATGGATCTAGGTCTTCCAAGATAGGCATCACTGTGGGAGATAGAAGATCTCATTCTTTAACAGCTTTGCCAGTAATTAGAAGCTCCTATAAGGTGGAGTGTGTGAGCAGAACAAAACAAGTGTATTGATAGACATTCTTCTATAAGAATAAGGCAGCTTTCAATTGCTATGCTAGTTCCAATATAAATTGTAAGGCAATTAAATATAAATTGTGTAGGCAGTGTCTAGTCTGGGAATAGAACAGCTTCTCAAGCAGTAATTTATCATACTGGCCACGTTTCTGATATTAATTTCAATTACTTAAGGAAAGGTAGGTATTTTATATAGCAGTATGTCTGCTTGTTTAATGCTTCTCTTACAAAATACATTATTTATTTCAAAACATAACATTCAGGGGTTTTCCACAGTGGACCAGTGGTAAGTGTTTTTGATGTCTGCCTCACTTAAACTAATTCTGTGTCTCTTTATCATTCCCTCCTCTATCAGTTCTACCTCGGAAATCAGGTACATATAAATGGCATTTACGTCTGATGTCTCGTGTGTTGCTGTGCTCAATTATGCCACATGTTACTGTATGTGAGCTCTTCTTTTCAGAAATCAAAAATAAATAATAGCTGAACTTATATAATAGCTGGGTAGGTTATAGGGATACTTCATGCTCTGCTTAATCTCATAATGCCCAGCTTGCTTATTGCTAATTATTGTATTATCTATCTCTGCAGACATCAACATTTTGTTTTATTAAATATACCGTATCCATATGCTTTAGGAAAGCAGATGGGAGAACATGGAACAGCTATTAAAAGAGGTCAATCTGGATGTGACTGTCTTTGTCTCCTCCATTGGTAAACACTGTTTTGCAATGCAGTTTTTTGCTCATGGCAGTAAGACCAAAGGACAACAAACAGATCTCAGCACAATGGATACCCTGTTATCCCAGAGGAAGCTTTGACCTCTGCCCAGTTTATCTAGCTTTGGTCAGCAAACTGAGCATCAATGAAGAAATAAGGAATAACCGTAAATATTGATGGATGCAGAAATAGGTAATCGGGAAATTGTAGATGCACATATACAGTAATTAAACAGCAATGCGATATGAGCATAGTAAAAAGTATTCCTTTATTTACAATAAAGTAAGGTTTAGTGACTGATACTTTCAAGCATTTACTGAAGTTCAGTACATTTTTCACTGGTTCATTTTTATGCTTTCAAATTTACAATATTTTGTTAAATATTGATGGAATAAAATGATGAACATAAAGATCTCTAATCCATATCAAGATACAGTGCTTAACCAGCACTTGAACTGCAAGTTTGACTTCAAATATTCCATTTATAGACTCCATTTATAAAGTATATTACAGCCAGAGTACAATTTAGCAACTAATCAAGAGGGCTATGAAAAAGTACTGAACGTTTTGTTCTTTCAGCATGTATTGTATGATGAATGGGTGCTTGTAAACTCAGTAGGCCTGTTTGAGTAACTGTATTTTGAAAACTGTGCACCACAGAGCAATGAGATTTGGTTCATATGCAACTGGGACTGGGGGGAACGTGTTCGCATAGATCACTTCAATGCACATCAGAGGACACTACGTCAGCTCAGTGCTTCCTCTCAGTCCGTGTCTGCGATGGGCTATTTGTGTGGAAAGAGATGGTCCACATCAGCACAAAGCTGTTCAGTGTCGGCCATCAATGTCAAAAGACCATCTTCCCCTAGGTCCTGTTTGTAAATATACCAAATACCATGAAATGCTCCATTATTCAGATGCTTGAATATTCCAGCTAAGTTTATAAGCACCTTGTATAAAGTACAGTTTTCATAATTTGTTTCTACTATTGTTAGAATTTAATTTGGGTTTAATAAATATTTTCAGCTGAAACCAATGAATCCTTGCATCTCTCAGCTTCTAGTTCTTTGTAGTTTTGAAATCTACAACTAACTCTGTATCTGTGTGCTTGCTCTTAATGCTCATGTTTTAAAAATTAATTAACACTATATATTTGGTGCTTTTATTTTTCAGCTAACATATGCTATTTTATTCTTGATTTAGAGCTGGGGAAATCTTTTTTGTTGGCTTTCTATTCATGTTTTGGCTAAGTTTAATTAATGAAATTGGGGGTCAAGATCTTTTTTTCTGCATAAAGGCCAATGCATGTTTAAATTCAGTTCTTCATGAACCATAGTCATAGGCCACGTGCTTTCTGAAGCCTAAATAAAAAGGCATACAGTACATTGGGAGATAAAATTAACATAAGGACTGAATTAAATTTTTGGTACAGAAATGAAAATAAAGGAAGTGTATAGTTTAAATCATGCAAGAACATACTCCCTGTTGTTATTTTGTTTTATATCATGCATTTTGTCATGTAAACACATTTTTTCAATACAGTGCTACATATATCTACTTAAACAATTCTTTTAACAGTTTGGTCTTGTACACTGCTTACATGATCCATTAATCGCGGATGAGACAATAGCAAACAGAGACAATCAAAATGTAACCCCCCAGCTACAAGTTGCTGTATTGGAAAGCTGTATACTGGTAAATGGTTATTCTTAAGCGTTTGTGCGTGAAGTTTTCAGATCATTACCCAAAATCATTCTATCTGATCACCAAAATTCACCAGTTGCATAATCACATTAGAGAAGTGTAATAAACTGAGAGGAGATCATCAGAGTGTTTAAATGCAGGAGTCCACTGCAGGATCATCGAAATGTAATCATCTTAGATTTTGCACCATGGTTACTTAATGAGAAAAATCATTTATCATTTTTTCAGTGTTCCATTTGAATATAACTGCATTATTTCTGTATTGTGCCAACACATCTGTTTTTAATATGGTGATTTATAGTGCTAGAAAATACCACAATTCACGTTGTTAATTTGCAGGCAGTTTCATTGTTTTTCTGCAGAAAGCATGAGGCCATAGCTGTTGTGATGTGTACGGTATTGGTGTATCATGGCGATATCCAACTGGTTTATTTATTCTTTTTTAAAATTTTGCCAAGTAAATGCAATCTCTCTTTGTTCACAGAGTGGGGGATAAAATTCATGTTTTTCACACAGTTGGTGGTATAAAATTCTGAGCTATTACCTAACTCATCAAGTGCCCCTTTACTGGGTCTTTACTGGAGGAGTAAGTCAGAGGATTGATTAACCTAGAAAAACATTTTAACATTTTTACATTAAACATTTTAACGTTTCTTGAATTTTTAATTTGTAATGTGAGCATATTCCGGACTCTATAGTAGTAGGCGTTCATACAGTAAGGATAATCAATTCATGAAGCCAATGTTAAAAACTGAAATCAAAGTTCCAGAAACATTTAATATGTACAATTACATTTTTAGAAGCACCAAGCTTTCTTAGTGGTTACTACTGTATATAGACCTGTTATCAGCACGTCGCTTGTTACCAGTAAAGGTAACAGTATGTCTTGGGAACACAAGGTGGATGTTGATTACGCCCCAGATGAACACATAACCGAGCTGCATGCCACCAGTGCACTGCCCTCTCCCCAGTGACGTGAAATGAAAACATTTCCAACAAGTGGAGAACATGCTAATTCTATACAGAAGGTGCCCCGGACCAGAGGGGAACTTCTGACCTAAGAGATATGAGTTATCTGTGATAACTGTGGTGCCACTGGAGAGAAGTTAATAAATTGCATAAAATGTACACTCACAATAAGTCGTGTTCATTCTGATGAACGGACTTGTCAATTGTTAGAACTGTGTGAGTCGCAGAAGGCAATCGTAAACCAGTTGGATTGGTCCTCCATTTGTATGTTTGGGAATGTTCAGTGAAACATTTTTAAACATGATGTTTCAGAAGCCAGAGTGGAACAACAAGAAAAAGAGACAGGACCAGGGATGGTGATCTTATAGGACAAATTAGACTCCAGATGAGCACCGACAGCTGGAGCTGGTCGACATCTGTCCCAAGCTCAATGGAATGCTCTTCTCTTTGTTTCTGTTCTGCATCAGGACTGTTTAAAATACCCTCCCCAATTCTGAGTTTTCACATTTATACAGTAGTAAATCTGACGCTCATAACGTTTTTAATTTTAGTGGTATCTTTAGCCTGGAAAACATATTAAAATATAAAAACAGTAACAGAGGCACCATGGAAATGTGCTTTATAAACTGCCAAGATTAATCTGTTGTTTTTACCAGGACATAGATCACCATTCTGACCTTGTCCTTTGTTCCTGTTGGGTCACTCAACGATTCTGAATAGAACTTTGTGGCACTGAAATTTCAAACCTGCTGCTCCCCTGAATTCTCACATGTTTCTCCCTCTTCCAGTTCGGAGACTCCCAGCAGCTGCGTCTCGTCCGTATCCTCCGCAGTACTGTCATGGTCCGCGTGGGAGGTGGCTGGATGGCACTGGACGAGTTTTTAGTGAAAAACGATCCGTGTAGAGGTAGCGTATTTAACGAAGCTGGCGACCCAGGGCGAACCCAGGGCTTCCCGGTGTAGTAGTTATGATCTTCTTCCCCACAGGTTTTCTGAAACAGGCCGCATTAGTTATGTGACCTGTAAATCAGTGTTGTGGTCATTTTAACATAATGTGCCAGTTTTGGTAGGTGTTAGAAAAAAAAACAGTGCAGTAATATTTCATTTTTTTTTGCTTTTTTACTGATGTAATAGTACTCACACTGCCTTTCCAGAAAAGACAACATTTTCTGTCTTGTGCATAGAAATTGCATGTAGGGCCTAGAGATTTAGTGTCTTTATTAGCTGCCACTCCTTGTAATGTGTTTTGAGCCAACTTGGGTTGATCATTAGAACAATGGAAGGGTCTTAGTCTGATGTATATACTCTACCTGACTGATGCTGCTGATCATTACTGCCCCCAAACCTGGGGTAAAAACTTAACATGCTACTCATTGTTTCAGTAACCTGATTTAGCCTCCTGTGTTAGTGGTTTGTAAAAAGTCTTGAAAATGCCCGGCAGTACTGTATTGAATTATTTTTTTTCCCCCAATTAGAATTGGGTCCCTATTCAAAAAGCGATAATTATATTTGAAGGGCAGGTGTGTTACACCCTGAAAATGTACAAGTGCATTGTGAGAAAGCATTTTCTTCTTGGCTGAAGAAAATTTGAATTGAAAATTTGGTTGAATCTCGCTCTGACAAATGTAGATAATGCTATGAGAGAAAACCTCTGGAGCTTTTATTTTGGTGGCACTTATGGTGGGTGCTGATTAAGTCATGGCTTTTTTCTATAAGAGCAAAAAAGGCACATACAGCACTAGTACTCATGCTTTCTGGTTTGCTGGTTGTGAAGGCTTGCAGTCTTGTGCCTATTTAGTTTTTCTATTTGTATTTTTTTTCTGCTAAACATTCCTACTGCTTTGTTTGTGACAAGAACCCTGTATCATTTTTTCTAGTTCATCATCATGGGAGTAAAATGTTACGTTCGGAATCAAACTCTTCAATTACTACTCAGTCTCCTATAGGTTGGCAACTCTCACTCTCTTTCCTGCTTCAGCCTGGTGGTGTGTGTCTGTGCATAGTGACCTGCATTCTTTGTGGATCAGCATTACATGTTTTTTCACCATTTAAGTTTCATTTGTAGCATCAAGGTGTTAACCTTGTTTGGAAAGCATGCTTGTTATTTCTTTCTGACTCATCTTTGGTAAGGTGTTACTCTCCTAACAAAAAGCACATGTCAGAGCATGGACTGTTTGCTTCTGTGTACATCATTGTTGTAACGCTGTGTAACCCATGAACTTTGCTTGCTGTCCATCTTTGCAGATTTATAATTGGCTTCCTTGACTTGATTTCTTAATACATAGCACCCTTTTTCTGACACTTAAGAATTTTAATCCTAGAATCTTAGAGATAGATTTCATGTGTTATGAGCAGCTTTACTCTTGGCAGGAAAGGATCTTTATTTTATTTTTATAAATGTCTGTTGATTTTTCTTGCTGTAAAAGTCTGAGGAGCTTTGTTCCTCTTTTAAAGCTTGAAAAGATTTGGCACAATTGCTCTCACAATCTGTGTTCATACATAAACCCATGCTAAAGATGTTTTTCTTTTGTTACAAATAAGTTCAAATTTGAATCTAGTACAGATTTAATGTCAGTCATCTGTAAAATGGTGTTTTATTTATTCCCAAAGGTGTGTTGAAACAATCCATTTAGTTTTATATCAACTCAGTTATGAGGGTTTCATGTTTTCAAAAACTCTGGGGCATTTTAATAAGATATTCTTCAGTTCTGTTTTTATCCCTGATGAATTCCCTTGCTATTTTAGGACTAAAATGCTTAGAGAGAGCCAAATGTTTAGTTTAGTAACCTTAGTAACATAGATTAAATGTTTTTTTTAGGAATCACTACATGGTTGTGATTCACTAACTGCCTGCAATTGAACTGCAGTTGTTGTAAAAGACATAATAGGATCCAAAATGAAATGGACTGAATTCCTTCTCCTGTGTGTATACATGAGGCATGTGCATGTTTAGTTCACTGAACACATGACGTCAGATGTTATATATTAAAACCTATCTAAATGTGAAGTCATACAGGATAATAGTTTCACCTTTGTGTCACAGTGGTGTTAAAGTGCATGTCTTTCATTCACTGTATATTTATTTGCTTTGTTTTCAGAACATGAAAGCTGTTTAGCAAGTGTTTCTTTTTTGTGTATTGTGAAAGATCTTCTTTTCGTTAAAAAGCAAGATCTATTTGCAGCTTGAACAATATCTTTAAATCAGGATGTGATTTTGCCTGCCATAGTTTAAATATCTATATTCAAACTTGAGACTTTGTAAACACCATGCGTGTGAGGGTTTTACATCACTAATGCTTTCCTTCTTTCAGCGAAAGGCAGGACAAACATGGAGCTGCGTGAGAAGTTCATGCTACCTGAGGGTGCCACACAAATGATCAGCTTCCGATACCGGGGTCGGAGGTCACGCCCATCGTCCCGGGCTGCGTCCCCCAACAGGTCCTACTCCAGCCACAGTGCTTCCGTGCCACCCGTCCCGGCCGCAAGCACACCCAAGGTGAGATGTCAGAGAAGCCCGGCAGAGGCCTGGGGCTATAACCCCTATCCCACAGGAGCCACTTCCTTAAAGGATCCCTTTCCCTGCTGTTGGTCTTTGAACTAACATGCTCGTCCTGAATCACAATGACAGTCGTGTTCCCATCAACGCAGTTCCACGCGATCAGGGGAGCCCTGGAATGTCGTGATTCTGGTCGGCTGAGTTTGACATTTACAGCCGGTGAAGTGAATGGGGCCTTGCAGCTCTTCTCTGTAGTCTCTCTATTCAAGCAGGGGGCTGCGTCAGCAGGCGCAGGCTGCAAAGCAACAAGCCAAGTAAAGGCTTATTCCTGCTGAAAAGAGAAGAACAGAAATCATGTGAAGAAGGCTCCACAGCTGAAACATTGTGTCTCTTTTCTTTTCAGCATGGAGTAGTCCTTTACTCATAGCTTTTTACTATTGTTTTGTTACCTTTTTTCACTTGATGCCAGTCATTGAAAATTCTCTTCAGACAATCCTGTTTACTGAAAGAAAAACATTTATATACATGGAGATTTTGTAGAGTTGTTTGTGAGCAGTTCAGTGCTATAGGTGATTGACATATTTCATGAGGTGTCAATAAGAATGCTTATTAAAGCCACCCCTAAACGGGATATACAGAATATATAGGCACACTGTATACAGGACACCTGAAATACAGACTAATGGTATTTTATGCTATGAGATTCTTAATTACTAAGCAATGCAGACCACTGGGCAAGTGAATTAGAATGAATGCCTTTTGGTTGAGACTGCTGTGCCACTAGGTCTCGGTACTCTTCCACTATTCCTATTATCATGTTCTTGTTAAAGCATTTAACTGATTTTCTCAACATCAGACAGACAACAGTTTGGCACTTTGTGACATCAGATGTCTCTCATGAAATCCAGTGTTAGCTGAAATCCACACTTTGCTAATTTCATTTACAGCTTGGACAGCGTGCCAAAGGTTTCATGGTCATGATTCCATTAATCCTCCGTGTTTTATTCCCTATTTTTATTTTGGTTTTGTTCTTCCTGGGTTGCCTTGCCTTGTCATTGTGCGTACTGCAGCTTTTCTCTGCCATTTCAATTTATTTTCTCCCATCTAATGTCCTTTGTGTTTTGATTTGCCATTGTTCCACACAGACTCCCCAACATTTAACCCGCAATTATGATAAACCATGGTTGACAAACAGCAAAACTTCAACTCCTATTAAATCTGCAGACTCCTTTGAAAGTCAACTTTCATCTACGGAGGTATTTAAGAACATAAATGCCTGTGAAGCCATGCTCTTATGGTTTAACCCACCGAAAACTCAAATGATTGCATCCTATTCTCTAACTAGTGTAGCCCAACCTGTGTACTGTACAGTATCTGTACTGACATACTGTATACCATCTGTCTGACTGAAAACTGTTTCTGAACTAGTATTCTGAGAAGTGTGCTCCAAGTCCTGGCTCAAAAACTACCATGCAAAATTTCCATATTTATTCATAAGCAAGGATGTGGGAATATGGTCAACTTTACCAGTAAAATGCTAACTTATCAATGAAGTGATCATATCAGGTGGTTGTTTTCACCACATTTAGCTTATGTAGTGCTGAAGATACGGTATATCTGGCTCTTAGAAATGCCTGTAGTTATTTTGTTTTCAGGTGGTAATGACTTTGGTATATTCCAGTTAGAGAATTGGATACAGTCTTTTAAAATACTAACAGATACAACAGTAATAATAGCTTACCGTGGGGTAGAAAAGAGTGTTTGGCTGTTTTGTATTAGCTGTAACTCCACTAAGCCCTGCTGTTTTTGGGTTGTACTTCAAACTCTACTTTATCATTTCCCAAGAATGGGTGTTGAATTTTCTTTTTGTTGCTGTCCTTTAAAGGCTTGGTAATAAGCTAGAGGAATGCCAGCTGACTTCAGCTATTTTAAGCTCCTGATTTGCAGTTGAAAACAAACAAATGACAAGCATGCTCTCCCTAGAACCACAAATACCACTTCCTTGTTAAATTTAACACACCCTTAAAAAATGTCCATTAAGGTTACTGGGAGTTTCAAAAAATAGTTTATGCTGCAAGGATACATTTCTAGAGAATGAAAAAGGCTACTCTTCAGAGTTAGCAAATAAGATTATTTTTGCTTGAGCCTGTTGCCTTAGTTTTTCAGTCTGTGATCTAAGATGAGATCATTTTTAGTTAACGTGAAGAGTCCGCGTGCCTCACTCCCCTGATTGGTGAAGTTGCAGCTGAGTGAGAAGTACAGCCCACTTCAGTCCGCTTTTCACAAATAACATTTCAAGTGGCATGTGCCAGTATTCTCCTGCAGATAGCATCACCTGCCATCCACTCGTTTGTCCTGTGTTTCTAACTAAGTGCACACAATGGATATTCCTTTGCAGGGTACGCCGATACAGGGAAGCAAACTCCGTCTTCCTGGATATTTGTCAGGCAAAGGCTTCCATTCAGGAGAGGAAGGTTCTCTCATATCAGCTGCAGCATCTAGAGCCAAATCACAGGCAATAGGTGGGTACAAAAACCTTGAACTATATTCATTCCACAGCAAGAGTGAGCTTATAGCCCTTTTCATTGGCCTCTGTTGGTACAATTACATTTGCAACCAAAAAAACCCTATAAAATCCACTTTCGCCATTTCTTAAAATACTCAGAAGATCCTGGGTTTTCAAAAGGGTTGTGGGAGTTTGGACTAGCTTGCCATTACCAGCCACGCTGGCTCCTGTTGAGAAGTGGCTGCAGAAGAGGTTCTCGAATCACTTACTGTAGCTGCAAACCAGCTACTGTAAAATGGGCCGGAGGGCCTCCTGTTGCTCATAACTTTTTGTCATGTTTTCAAAATATGGAGAGCGTGCAATTTAAAAGAAAAAACTAGAAAACAAAACATCCTGTCCATTGTTTTTTAATCCTGGGTGCCGAGTGCTGAACTAAAAAAGATCAAACCCCACTACGAGAAAAGCTCGAAGTCACTGCCAGTATATAATCCTGCAGTAAAGTGCTGGTATTTGAACAGACAGGAAACCAAAGCCTGCTGATTGAACTACCTGCATGGAGGTTTGATTGAAGCTGTATTCAGTGATTCAAAGCCACCTGCATTCAGAGAGCTTGCCCACTCTTGCTACCGCTTTATGATGATCCAGCCAAACCACTGATGAACTGATTAGTAAATTAAACCCAGACAGACCAACACAATCTAATTCTTTCCTGTCTGGATTATAGGATAAAACACTACTGCCCCCTAGTGGAATGTCTTGTGATAAAGGATATGAATACAGTATATTTACCTGTGCTTTAGAACTTGCACGAGCAGCTGCCGATTTAGAATATAAATCCTTTCACTTCTTGCTGGAGCAGGGATACACACATCGGTGTCACGTGCACACTGACAGCCAGGCTCTGACTGGAGCTGGCCGCCTGTGCTGAAACGTAACCAAGCGCCCTCGTGCCTTGCAGAGTCTAAGAAGATCCCCAGCAGACCTGGGAGTCGAGCAGGCAGCAAGGCTGGCAGCAGAGGAAGCAGTCGGAGGGGCAGCGATGCCTCCGACTTCGACATTTCGGACATCCAGTCCGTGTGCTCCGACATGTCAGAGACTGTGCCAGACGCCAGCAAGCTGGGGCCCAGAGCGGGGCCCCGGACGCCCTCTGCCAAGCCTTCCAAAATCCCCACGCCTCAGAGGAGGACCCCTGCTGCTAGCAAACTGGCCAAGCCTTCCAAAAGATAGTGGGGTGTTCGGACTGGCCCCGTGACGAGACTACAATGTGCATTAAAATATTTAAAGGTTGCAAGATGTAAAATATTCTGTAGAAATGATTGTGTAATATTGAGCAGGCAGTTTTGAATGCAGATGGCCTTATGTGTATTTGTCTTGTATTTTATTTTTTGTGAATAATGTATTTGTCAGATTGTTATTATTATTATTATTATATTATTTTATTATTTTATTTTTGACGCCATACTCCTAAGAGGCTGACAATGAGTACTTTCCATTGTAAGGTAAACTAACAATTCTACACGCTACCTTGTAACTGTAACACTACATATTGCTCTGGAATAATTGCTGAATGTACTTTTAATTTTTTTTTAAACTGACCTGCAAGTGTGGCACATTACTGGACTCTTGGTGGTGAAACATTTATTTATATTTCTTGATTGTGCAGTAAACAGCTGTTAGAATGAATGAAGGGACAAGTCAGTGCACAATACTACAACACAAATTCAGCCTAATGTGAAAGCAAAATTTAAAAAATTCACTCTGCAGAAAACTGTCCGTAAACAATTAAAGTCTTGAACTCTTAAATTAAGCTCTTGCAGTTACTATTATTTTTGACTGTCTTACAGAAATCTGTGCCATTTATTTAACTGTGACTGGAGTGATTCTGACTCCGATAACACTAGTCATTCATTACGATGTGCATTCATGTTGATGTATGGTTTGATTCTGCTCAAGTGAACAGGGGCACTGTATCACTTCATTTTATAATAAATCTGCTTGCAGAAAGCTAAAATGATATGCATAGTTCCATAGCCTCTTATTCATCACCCACACATTGAATGACTGTGTTTGACGAAAGAAACTGGAACAGAAATAAGCCAAGGAGTTGTGGTACCTTGATGGAAAATAAACGAATTGTGATATATTTCAAACAAGGGGAATCGGAACAAGATTCACAGACTGTATACTGTATATAGGCAGCACAATATTTCATTGTTCATATGACGGGGATAACTGAAAGACACACTTTACTTTTCCAGTGCTGATTTCCAAGATAAATCTGTCCGGTTTGTTTTAAAAGAGAAGGACTCTTGGCCTAAAGTAAGCTAAGGGATTTAAGGTTGGGAAAGGATTTTCTGTCAGCAAAACAGGAGTTGGAGGGAGAAAAGAGGAGATGAAGTTGAGAATATTATTTTTGTTGCTGTTAACACTAAATAATCAGATTGTAGGTCATGCCTGGAAGAAAAAAATCTATTGATGGCACAGTATGAAAGGAAGTTATGGATTGAACTAACTGGTTTTTATGTCAGTCACACGTGGAGAGGTGGGCACGTATTTTCAGAAGGAGGGAAACTAAATGGGCAGTTTGAGAGGATCTAAATTCAAAGCATTAGTGCAATTCAAAGCACTGAGCATAAGTCCAGGCAAGGGCATGATTCCCAGATTCTGCTTTCAGAGTTTTAAACTTTGCATTTTTGAGTTTTGCCCAGAAACATACTGTATCAAAGCACTTTAGGAGTGTCCTGCTGCATCCACTGCTAAGGGAAGAACCTAAGTGAAATGCAGCCCGTCTGAGCCAGCCGCTCACTGCATAGCAGATAATTTAGAGAAGGGAGAACCGCTTACCGGTGGAATTGGATACACCAAGGTGCCAGCATTTTTCTGTGATTTCTTGTTTCAAAATCCCCTTGCATAATTATAAAGCACCAGACATTATCTAAGGGTCTAAGAATCACCCACGCTTGTCAAAAGAACCAAAATGCTTTAACACAGGCACCCGAAGGTAAGACTGCAGTGTAAGGAAAAATACAAAGCTTTCTGCTACCTCATTCCTGCAAAATGGACGAGTCTTCAGTATAGAATTGTTATCGTTGTTAGCTTTCTTCATGAATGTACATCTCTTTGAGAAGTTATGCCACTAGTCCATTAAGGGATTGATCAGTACTTTGTACTGCACATTTGCTGAACTGCAGATAAATGCAAACATACAACATGGTTGTGTTTGTCCTAGATCAGTTGGAAATAGGCCACTGTGCACAGTCACTGTATCTCAGCTACAATGCAGTATAAATGGGGACCACAGGGGGGCAGAATTTCTCTGTGAGGTCTTCCAGCTGCTGTCTTGTAGTTAAGTCCTTGCACTATATTCATTCATTTCCCCTGCACAACCATACTGCTCTTTTTGAAAATTTTGCAGTTTTAAAATCTGATTATGATGGTGCATGATCAGATTAAACTGTAACAGACAATTCATAATACTTCGATGTATATAACAAGAAGCAACAGCTGGGAGAACAGTGGGTATTTTGGTACCTCTTTAGTTTTGCCATGGAAACTGATCTTTGTTTGTAGCCTGTGGAAAGGTTTTGTATCACTGAACATTTTATTCCAAACGACTAATTAATAAGATGGATTCACTAAGAACCTGTCATAGACAGCATTCCAGCTGCAATCCAAAACAGCTCTGCCTTTTATGGATAGTGACAAAACCCAAACATTTCCAAAGTACTTGAGTCTTTACAGTCCTCTCCTTAACCAATTGGAGAATGGCACCTGAAAGGAGCTGTACAAAATCAGCAAAGCAAATTCAACCCAGATGAGTAAAAGTAATCATTGGTCGCTTTCATCAATATTACCTCTCTTAGAATGTTTCCCTTTGTGCTTGTCTATATGTACAGTATTTGGTATCGCAGTCACTGGGAAGGTGTAGTTTGTGAAATATAATCTTGAAGTTATGCTTTCATAAATGGTAAAAACACTGTGGAATAAAGCATACTTAAATGATCAAATACTGTGTATGCCTATTGTGGCAATTAGTGATTTTTTGGTACAGTATCTACATTACTGTGTCACGTTGAAAGGTACCAAATATTCTTGTTCACAAGGTATAAGTAGAAATCGCACTCTTAATCATAACCACAATGTGACTTACATTTTGCCCAAAATGTGAGATTTTGAGCGTCTTAAAACTAACGTGCAAATAAAATCGAAACACTGTAACCTTTAGAGTCGTTTGATCCTTTGTTTTATTCCGTTTCAATCTGCTGTTTTCTGTCATTCATATGTAAAGTTCCATTTCATAAACACACTGCTTGAGATTGTGATTGCCCCTTTCAGATCTGAACTTGTTTTTGGGGGACACGTTTCAAACCTTCAGGCTTCTGCCAAAAGAAGAAGGAACTATAGCCCGTTTGACTTCAGCATTCACATTATACTGTATGCTTATCTCTGAATGTGTTCCTAACTTATGAGGTAATTTTATGAAGAAATCAGCCTTTACGTTTATGAAGTAATGTGCACTTAAGTAACCCCTCCAAATTTGGAGCTGGAATGGAGCCAGAGTTCCTGCCAGACTCTATTGCTCCAATCAAGGGAAATTACTCTGGGCAATTGTTCTCTTAGGACACATTTCAGAAAGGAAAAGACAGAATATCAGAGGCAAGTTATTTCACATTCGATACTGATTTGGGCAAAAGCCAGGAACTAGACTATTAGGCAAAGAATACATAATTAGAAAAGTGTGTACTGTACCATCTCTCCCTTATATGTGCATTGATCTTCCTGCTTATTTTGATATAAGCCTGGATTGAGTCACAGCTGCGATTCAACAACAATCCCAAAATAAAAGCCCAGTACTAATGGGTTGGTCTCCATTAGGCTGAAGTCAGAAATCTTCCATGGAGCACTGGGGCTCTGATTATAATTGGGTGAAAGTTTTTATTTGATCTGGGCCATGACCTTATCAGAAGGTTTAGACTGTGAAGACAGTATACCTGGAAATGTATGATTCCCACCTGGTGCTTGTCTACTTAAATTGACTATAAAATCACCCCATGGATGTTTCTTACACATTTCATCTTGATGTTTTTGATCATTTCTACACCCGTATCCAATGCTGACATTATCTGAAGGAGTTTCAGAAGAAAGGGGAAACACTACTTTGACATCTAGACCAAACGTGAAAGGTCAGTAGCCAATTGTGGGGTTCCTGGGGGAAAGACTAGATGACTTCACTTTTCTATGGATATTATATGAGAAATTCTACCTGCCCAGGAACTTCAATTTCAAAGCACATTCTGTTTTCCAGAGGTCCCCAGTGGAAAGAATTGGTTTGGAAATCTTTAGAGGTTGGGCAGCTTGTGTCACATTTCATTTCATTCAGATTCTAGTCACTTGTGTCCTGAAAGGATGATGCTAGTTAAGTTGTTTAATTTAGTGCCGTGAAATTAAAACATTCTCATTTCATATGTAGTTTTAAGTGGAAATAAGTTAAAGATTTCTTTCCAATTATTCCACATTTGAGGATACCTATTACAGTATCCGTGTACATCCTGTGCCCAAACCAAACTAAATTATTAAAAAATAAATTAGACAGGCAATGTGTTCACAGGGTAAACCAAGTCCAAGACATATTAGTTGGCAGAAGAAGTTACAGGAGATTAAACACTTAAAATCAAGAACATTATTTTAATACATGAAAGATGTATTGCATACTGTATCTACAGAGTAAAGTTTTTCACTGAAAGTGAAAAACCTGGAGAGACTAGATTATTTTTGAAAGATGTGCTTTACACATTTATTTTAATTACAAAAAAAATTAGAGTACAGCCTAACAATCAAGAGTTTAAAGAGCCGGGTGATCTTTCATGCCTGACAGTGATACACCGGACTATCTTTCAGTGTTACAGACGCGCTGAATCTCTTTGTTAGTGAGACATGGGTGATGAGCTGAATGTCAAGCATGGTGAAGTTCAGGAAAGAAAAAACAAAGGCAGGAACCGTATCTCATAAAGAGAACAAAGCCTGCCATGGTGGTATGTTGGAGACACTGCTGGCCCTAGTTTTTTGGGGGCCTAGGCAAGATCTTGACAAGGATCATAATTGTGCATACACTACTGTTATCAGCTCCCACTCCAACCTTATTTTACAGTTTAGAACAATTAAATGAATTTTGTAACTGGAAAACTTATTAACCAGCTTTGAAGAACACATAATAGCTTAAGAACAAGAAGCACACATTTCACGACCTTTAAATTGTATGTTAAAATTGAAAATAACGGGAAACGTGAATCTGTTAACTTCTAGTAAAACGCTGGAGTAGCCTACGAGTCTAGCTAGAAAATGCACCTCGTCTACTGTGACATGGATCTACCCTTCGCTAGTTACATTGATGTGAATCGATCGATCGAAGGATATAATGTTGCAAAAGAAAAGTAACTGTTACCCATTCTTACTGCGAAAAAAGCGTGCTTTTGAAGTTGCACTGCTGAGAGACTGCCTTCACTCTCCGGAATGTTTGCACAGGGTCTGGTACCTGCCTGTGACATACTGCACCTCAGCTCCGGGCCAGGCGAGATAGTGCACGACTGTCACTGCGCTACATAGCGTGGGCCTCATAAAAAGAGATAAATAAAAAATATGCATTAAAATACGTTAGATTGTATAATAGTTTCTAACACAAAGATTCGAATGTTTAACATGTTCTCCAAAGCTAACCAGTTGTTAAGTATTTTTTCCTTTCCAAACGTCAGTACGTGTTTTGCGTTCCTCTTTGAAAAAAAAATCGAAACTTAAAGGTGTGAAAAAGTTTACAAGGTAACACAAAATAAAATAAACGAATTTTAGTTCTAACATTTACAAATTCCCAATGATGCGTAAAATATTCTGAATGGTGTATTGCATGTTTTTGTGTACTTCTGATGCTAATTTGATCAGTATTGCTCTCCATATTTGATCTTACACAATCTTTAAATATATTTCAGGCACTGCCTCCAATGATTGCAATGCACAACTACGCTGGTTGAATTAAAACGTTGAAATTGTTGTACCGCGCATCGGGGGTGGTCAAATTCAGTCATGTGGCCGAACAGGTTTGGAAATATTCGCAGGCCCGAGATATTAGAATTAACGCCCAACAGCGAGTTGGGCTGTTCGTGACGGGCCTGTGGGGGAAAGGGGAGATCCCACTGGGACTGAAGGTGGAGCGGAGCGCAGGGACCCGGCACCGGTTTGAGTTCAAGATTCTCCTGCAGGACGTCCGGACCCGAGGTGCCACTCTAAAATTGTCTATATTCACAGCGCGGCACCTGTGACTGAACCGACAAGCGGCTCGCCTGGAGCACCCAGCCAAATATATATATATATTTAAAAATATGTAAGTCTTCCTTTTTCTTTTTTTCAAATTGTTAGAAACAATGAGGAAAAAACAGAAAAATAAATGGAATACCTCTATTGCAAAATGCAATTTTAGTACAGTTTCTAACAAGAGCACGAAATTCCATTTTGCGGACGATTAAGAGGAAATGTGTTAAACTGAACTCAAATACATTTGATGTTTGAAACTTAATTACAAGCGATGTTTATGTAACAAATAATACAGATTAAGTGCAAGACCATCATTTTTTTAAATTTGGCTTAATTTGTTACTTTTACGATGATGATGAAGAAGACGATGATGATGATGATGATGATTATATAATTTGTTTTATGTGTTTGGAGTATAATATTCAAGCTTTTGATTTAATTGTAAAAATCAGATCAATAAATCAGATCATGTAAAGCCTTTTATCCTAAAACTTTGTGGTCCAGGCAGGTTTTCCAGACTGGACTACAATTTGGAAAAAGCCTGCAAATATTCGCAAACTGAAAACCTTATACGAGACAACGATATTTTTATGTCAGTATTTTGTCATTCTAAAGGAATTTTCAAATACTCCTGTATTATCGAATGCTTTATTTCCAGGTGCAAAGCTGAAATACGTTATTACGCACACCCTATTGTTACTTGGCGTGACAAAGCGCTGCTCTGATACTTTGCCAGATCCCATCACAAAGTCCAGCTGTGACAGGTTGTGCAGCTCAGCAGTAATTAATCGTAAAAATGTATTTTCTTCTAAGGACCTTTTAAAGAAGTGCCTTAGTCGCAGTCAAAGCTAAACTGCAGTTCTGTTAGTTATTCGTTTTATTAGCTTAAATATGGAAGACAGCTAATCGATTTCAGAAAGCTGCAATCCCACTGTTCACGCTATTGAAAAAATATACTGTATAACTAATTTTCCTTATTCTATGAAGTTCTCGATACGTGGCTTGTTATGTTAACACACATCTCTTCTCATAAGTAATACTGTAGTTTCTGTTTTAAGGTAACTATATCTTAAAATAATGAAATTTGTCTTCAAAAAGCTCAAATAAAGTTGGGAATGCTACTGGTACATAATATTTGTGAAGTCAGTGTAATGCTACAGTAATATTAAGCAATTCCAAATATGGCAAAGTTGTTTATTTTCCATTATTCATCATTTATAGTACATTTAGTTACGCACTCATTGCATGCGTATTTAAAATTGCATATATCTAAAAAAATCTGATCTATTGCACCCTTCCTTTCATTTTGAAGTATAAAAATATGTTTACCCGTTTTTACATATGTTTAGTATCACATCCTGTACAACGGAGTGCACGCTAAATAAAGAGCTCGTGAGATTTTAGTTTACTTAGTATAAATCTAAATCGTGCCGTTAGAAAGCATTCTTTTACGGATTCACTCTGTAATCAATTTAGTTTAACATAATACATATCCATGAGTATTTTCTGATTGGTCTCTAAATAGCGATTGCATTCCGTTCTTTTAATATAAAACTATTAGTTTTTCAAAAACAATCTGTCCTGAAGCGATTGCATTAAAGTACAAAATGTAAGGGTCGGTTACCATATGCGTGACAGAATTATTTATACAATGCCAGTCATCTCAAACCTCAGTTAGTTAAAAATGATATTTTATTAATTTTTATTTCAGGTACATGTGAATCCAGAGTTTACCAAAATGAAAACTCCAACACTGAAAACACTGCTCGTTTACCCAGTCATCATTACTTTCTTTGGATTCGCTACGGGTCAGGAATTACCGAGTAAGTCTGAAGATATATGTAATAATAAAAGTAGAATAACCGCCATAGATCTCTTAGTATGTAATTGTTGTAATTATACCAATATGACATTAGCATTGTGAAGGAGGCTGAAGTTAAGGATCATCAATACCGGAACTTTAAATGCTTTTATTCTGTGAGGATGAGCCCACTTTTTAAAGTGGCTTTTATCTTTAATTCTCACGCGGTTCCGATCATTCGTTTTGCTGTTCTGATCAATTCGGATTGACAGACCAGGCGCAGTCACGCAGTTGCAGTGGTACAGTGCTGTTTCCGCACGATACGGTCCAAGTCTGCCCATGGTTTGGGTGTTCGGGTATTTTATTACCGTTCCTAGCAGCAGATGGCAGTATTGTCACGCACAATGTACTGCAGTAGTTTATTTTCAATTGGCCCTGGTAAGGGTCTGTCTATTTTCTGTGTGCGCCGGGATGGTGTACCAGGGGCTCCCCGCGACCCCGAACTGGATGAAGCAGTTAGAAAACGCATGGATGTCTTATTTTTAACAGCATTTACAGATCCTCATCTTTTAACTATGTTAATCTGCAGATATTTTACGGCCAGCTGAATTTATTATAATTGTTTTGGCTTGTTAGGGACTGATCAATTTGTTTGCTCACTTGTTTGCACATAAATACTGTATACAGTAAATTTTTCATTTCCTGCTTTGCACCCCAGTCTGGAATCATCATTGCTGGAACATACAATGTTGTTCAAAAGTAAAAGCTTACAATTTTCTAACACACGTTCACAGTCCCACTACATTCCGGCCTGGCATTACAGGACCCGCAGCTACTAGCAAGCGCTAAGCGCCCAGTTCAGAGACAGGTCAGTCTGTGAAGATATAAAATCTAAAACTACAGCACAAAGCAAGTGGATAAAGCTTGTAGTGTGAGCACATGTATGAGATTTGTGGGTGTAAATAGTTACAGTTTGTAAAAGGGGAAACACAAATACAAAGTTTTATATTTGCAGTTTATATTTCTTTATGTACAAAGTGTGTGAAACTTTAAAGTTTCAAGTCTGGAAGAAGTTTCTGAAAAATGTGTAGATGTCAGAATGTGACAAATACCTGAATGTCAATAAATACCATTCTATTAATTATTAATTGCAAACTGTAGGTTTTCTATGTTAAGTGGGTCACATATGGAAGATTTTTCTCACCAGGACAATCCATAACTGAGACAGAAAGCATGGCGCCTACTGCCTGTGCTTGCAGGAGGCCAGACACAGCTCAGTGTCGCAGGATCGTGGCCAGATCACGGCCTGTAAGACTGCTTCACAGTCCTGGAAGTTCTGTCAGCTGAGATGACCCCACCAAACAATACGAAAAATACAGGTCTTTATAGGTGAGCGATTTGTTCCCAGGGTACGTGTTTCACACCTGCCGGTACCTGTTCTCTTCCGTGTCCAGGTTTCAATCTCCTTGAAGAGTTCCGGGTGTCCGAGTCGTCGGGAGTGGCTGCGGTGGAGGGGTCGGAGCCGGACGTGTTGGCTTTCCGCGTCAATCCTTCCATCCAGCTGAAAAAGACAATGCGGTAATTTATTTTAATATTAGACATGGAAAAGAAATAGTGCTACTGCCCACTACATAACAAACAATGGAATTTATTTAACATTTAAAATGATAATTTATATGCACATGCTCATTTAATCACATTGAATTGTTAGCACCAACCACTACATTTCCTCATTTAAGCATGTGCTGTGCAGTTGGTATTGTAACGCAACGGGGGCTCAGGCGGGCGCCCTTGCCGCATCAGGTCGGCCCCCCACCGTCGGGGGCTCGAACCCGGGACTCCCGCGTCACTCAGCGGGGACCCAGCCCGGTGAGCTAAAGAGAGATCTCTCTACAGCCCAGTAGCTGTAGTCCTGCTATCACAGGGAAGGGCGGTGACGTCACCTGCTCTGGTACGCCGACTCTTACACAGTACCTGTCGGCCGTAAGCGTTACAGAATTAATATTAATATCCAGTGCAGTCTGGCCTCTTTATCTTATGCTGAATCATAATTTTCTGTGAACAAAAATGTAAGGAAGTAATTTGTTTAGAAGGGCCTGTTTATCTTGTGCAAATTTTGTCACCATGTTACAAAATCCATGTACTGTAACTGCAATGAAATCAGTTAGGGGCGCAGTGGTTAGCATTGCTGTCTCAATTGGCTTCTGGGAAAACTGGCCCTGGAGTGAGCGCGTGAGTCTGTGTGTGCCCTGCGATGGACTGGTGTCCTGACCAGGGTGTACCCTGTCCTGCGCCTATTGCTTGCAACCCTGTATTGGATAAAGAGGTTAAGAAATGGATGGATGGAAATGAGCTACAGTAGGTGGTCCAAACAGTCTCCCCTTGTTTGTAACCATTCTTTTGGTTTTAAAAATATCTGGCCTGGAGATTGCACATTCAGGTTTGCCCATATGAAGAAGTGTTGTTTTCCCTAAGTAATGTCTCCCTCAAACCACTGCTTGTAAGTCCTGCAGGTGGGTGTGGCACTGTGGTAGCTGAA
Organism: Atractosteus spatula; assembly: GCF_055471065.1. Lineage (NCBI taxonomy): Eukaryota > Metazoa > Chordata > Actinopteri > Semionotiformes > Lepisosteidae > Atractosteus > Atractosteus spatula. The sequence continues at coordinate 23,191,532 of NC_142720.1, read as the reverse complement.
GTGGGTCCCCTCCAATGTGCTCTGGGATCCTCTGGGCATGAAATGCACTACACAAGTGGAAATAATTATTTTGAAAGCTCAAGTCTTCACTGGAAATCCCTCTGAAACTCTAAAATCGAAGAAGTTCATTCTTCATGTCTAATTGCTAATAGCCCATTGATCCAATCCATCCACCCTCCAGAAAGCTCTTAGAACAAGCTCCCACACCCTGGAATTCACACCATGACTTCACAGGAATCCTCGTATTTCTGAATTTAAAACGCACAGATCCTACACATATTTTCTTTTTTATGTCGCTTCATGTATCTTCTATGTTGATTTTATAGTGATGTGTATCCAGATGGCTTGCCCTCAGATTACTCCATCATAACCACATTTAAGTTACTAGAAGACACACCGAATAGTGCCTGGAATTTATGGCAAGTCAGCGATCCGGATGGGAAGGAACAAGTCGGTATTCGTTTCCTGGGAGACACCAGATCTCTGGACTTCTTTTACGCCACCCCTCACAAAACACAAATGCTGAGAACGTTCCACAATGTGGAAAAACTCTTTGACGGCTCCTGGCACAAGCTGGCACTCAGTATCAAAGGGGATCAAGTGAAACTGCTCATTAACTGCCAGGAAGTCACGATCATTCCAATCGACGAGCAGCGTCCAGTGATCAGAAATGGGTACACTTCCATTGTAAAAAGGGCTGTAGGAGACTCGTCTGTTTCTGTAAGTATGGCACCTTAAAATCTTACTTTAATGTCCTGTATCTATCGTTGTACTAAGAATTGTAAGTTTATGTTTCTACACGAGCTGCAGCGAGCTCATTTTGTGCATCCTGTGAATGCCAGGTGGACCTCCAACAGATGGAACTTTATTGTGATCCTGATCAGGCCTATGCTGAAGGATGCTGCGAGCTTTCTAATGTTGTAAGTACAGTGTACTTGGTGTAAAGGTGCAAGTACCTGCATTCTGTGGATACTTCAGGTGAAGCTGTGAGATAATTGTTTCTCCATGGCTTTTTCAGTGTGGAGGACACGCCGAGATCGGGCTGACGGGCAGCCCCAGTCCGTGCAGGTGTGCTCACGGCCAGCCAGGTGTGCAGGGGCCTCCCGGACCCAAGGTTGGCAATTCTGTCGCTCATCGAGCAGCTCAGTAGCAGTGCTTTTCACAGCAACGTGCCTTCAAACTCAGTTTCTGTCTCCATTGGCAGGGGCACAGAGGTCTCAGAGGAAACCACGGCGAGCCTGGAAGAGTGGGAAACATGGTAACGGCTTCTCACGCACAATTCAAACTCAACACTGCTGAGTTTTGCCTTCCTGATCTTCGTAGCTGGAAATGTAGTTGGCGCTGTAACCAGAACCACAAACTTGACAGAATATCCAAATTGGTCTAAATCAAAAGTCCTCTTGGAGCAGATGGGTAATTATAAATCACAAGCAAAGAGTTAACTTGAGACATTTCTGGAAATGTGGATGGGAAATGTTCTTCCAGAACAACGATGTTGTGGCAATGTTAAATGGGAGAGCTGAAGGAAATGATGCTGAAAATAAATAATGCTGAAAATAATTTGGAGAGGATTTGGATCAAAGGTGGAACATTTTCTCTGATATGTACAGTATATTTAATTGTGAGTTTCAGATAATTTTAGCAATGTTCTATTTTCTATACAACTGTCTCCCCTCACTGTCTAGAATAAATTGTAATACAGTAGTGTGCCCACAACCATAATAACAGAAACTATAATCTAGCTATTTAAAACTAAACCCAAATACACCAGTGTGGTGTAATGGATAACATTAACACCTGCAAACTGCTTATTTGTGGATTTAGTCTGCACCACTATAATTTGAGATTATAAAAAATAAAGTATCAAGTACTCAGCTCTTTAAATGTCTTGAAAAAAACTACTCTGGCTTTTCAATGTCTTGAAGTGAATATCCCCAGGCCAGATATTCATCTTTATCTGCAGACAGTAAAGTTACAGCCTCTTCAAGGTTCAATTGCTTTGTTTGAAACAAACTGGTTGAGTCTACAAAAGGCTTTCTAATAATAGTTAATGCAGCAGAAATGGCTCTTACCGGTGTAATTGTTTCTACTCATATTCAATTGATATTTCTTTACACACTTTCTTTAAACCTTGGAATAACTAGATGTGTGAGTTTATGCTAAAATGTTATTAAATGTTATGTTAGCATTTGGAAAATGGAATCCATCACATTTATTTAAAATAGTTCAATCTTGTACCAAAACAGAATGATCGGTCTTTATATAACTGCAGGTAAGGTAGTGTAAAATAGATATTGGTATCGCAAAGCCATCCATAGTTCAGTTGCCAAGTCGTGGGTTGAGCGTTTCCTTTTCAATATACTTGATCAGACTTTATAAAGACTATCAGTCTAGGCTGTTGAAATCTGGCTGCTTCAATGCAGCAATGCTTTGGTCCTGTTTACAGGCTGCAAACACACATCTCTCCACTAGAGGGCTACAATCACCAATTTACTGATTTCATCATCTACACTTGACAAAAGTATAACTGTAAGACTAGATAAAATAATTATTAAATATAATTTGAGAGTTTAATCTATTTGGTGTTCAAATGTGCCCCCTAAGAATGTTATATTAGTCATAACACAAAGAATTCAACTTTAAATACTTATACTAGCATTTGTTGTGCATAAAATCATAATCCAGTAGTCAGATTAGTCTACATTTATCCATTAAATCAGTTCTTAGATCTACACTCAGTGGCCATAATTAGGACCCGAATTAGACAGACAATACTTTTTAGATGAACTGGGTAGAAACAAGGCACTAAAATATATAAATCGCACACTAAACAGTATAAATCCAATGAATAATATGAATATATAATATTGGATCTATTGTTTGTTGAGCATTAGTCGGACTGCTCTGGAAAGCACTGGTTCCTCTGTTGTCAGCAGATCGGCAGATGAGCTTGTGTGTCTTTCCAGGGCGGCCGAGGCGACCCCGGTGCTTACGGCCTCACTGGGGAGACTGGAGCTAAAGTAAGTGCGCCCGCGCCGTGACCCCTCTAGAGACAAGCCCCGGCAGTGTTTTCAAACCACCCTGAAGTGCCCTGACCTCTGTTCCTGCAGGGAGTCGCTGGAAGAAAAGGAGAAAAGGGAATGAGAGGACTCCACGGCCAAGTGGTAACTGGACCTGCGCAGTAAGTGGAAATACTTCATTGCCTTAGTGCCAGAGATTGGTAATAATTTGTCTGTCTTATAGGGTGACAGAGGCCCCAAAGGTCTCAAAGGGTTAAAGGGCGCACTAGGATTCAAGGTGAGCATACAACTCTTTTTTTTTTTGCAGTTGCTAGAATAAAATATTTGCATCCTCATGATCTTGTACATGCCGAGATCAATAGCTATAAATACCAACCCTGCTTGGTACTTTTAGAGTTCACTGCAACCTGAGTGATATGTTGTTAAATTCTGTGTCATCCAATTTATTACAATTTCCCATTTCAGCAAAACTCCTCAAAACATGCAGATCTTAACAGGGAACACAAGCCTTGTTGCTAAACTGACATACAGTAGTAGTCATGATTATGAAACTGGATTATGATTAGTTATGATTTAATCATTATTAATTATTATAATTTAAAAAAGCAACACAATTCAAATCCAACACAAGAACATTTACTATATTTGATGCCATAAAGAGAAGGAATATGGAATTAAAGGATTTGTAGTTAAAAGGTAGCTATTTCTGACAGTTATTTTAAATGCCCCTATTTTTACAAGATCTTAATTCTAGTGCCGTGAAGCACATGAAAGACAGGAAACCTGATCAGGAATGTGATACACTACATAATAAAGCACTTTCTAATAGTTTGCATGTGTGTGGGAGTTTAAGTTCTCTACACCATGCCTCATGCTTGAGAAACTGAAGGTCTGTACTCACACGTCTCATCCACTGTATATGGAGGACAGATCTACTGTAAAACACCACAATCCAAGTGTAATTCCCTGTAGGACTTGGAGCTTTTGGATGTTACACTTCATCACAAAAGGGATGGAAATTTTAGCAAAGCCACTATGAATATGAGAACTTAATATAATATTTTTATTCCACTGTGAATAAACCAGTCCCACCAATAACTTAGGAAGTGTCCAGTTGAGCTCAAAGTGACAAAGAACTAACTTCAGCAGCTGCAGTTCTGTCCAAGAAGGTCTTCAAGGAGGTCCTGGGATTCCTAATGATGTCATTGACCAGCCTGTGACAGCCGAGACCCGCCCAGCTCTGCTTCTGTGGCGTGGGGGTGTAAGACAGTGAGAAGGGTTGTGTTCAGCGCCGTTCTGATTGCTTGTTGACCCCTACAGGGAGTGAGGGGAGCCCCTGGAGACAGAGGACAGACAGGAGAGCAGGGGGAAGTGGTATGTTTTATGTTTTCTCACTACAGGGCCTCAACACAAGACCCAATGTTCTTAATGCACATACTGTTTGATAGTTGAGTGCGGAAGTAAAATGGCCATTTTGTCTTAAGAGCATTTCTCTTGATGGATAAATAAAAGATCAAACTGTTTTACAGTTTGCAATAGAAGAGTGGAGCAGTATGGTGTCAGAACAGTTGGCACTTGCTACCTGACGGCTCTTTCTGGGTTTGATTCTGGGCCGGGACATCTTCTGTGTGGAGTTTGCATGTCCTATCTTGTTCATGTGGGTTTTCGCTGCTTTGAGCTGCCCCCACCATGGAAAGGCATCCGGGCCAGATTAACTGATGTGTCTTAACCTGTCCCTGTGATGGACTGGCACCCTGTCCAGGGCTGATCACCACCTTCTGCTCTATGCTTCAAGGATAGTCTCTAGATTCATCAGAAATGAGCAATTTTATACCTGGTACACAATAAACATACCAGGGATGAGCAGCTTTATGATAAAGGATGAATTATCATCTTGAAATGTGAAATTACATTATGAAGTTGACCACAGTCCCTTTCTTCTATAAATGCAGATACAGTAGAAACCTGTAGATATAATTATATCAGTAAAAAGAAAAGGGTAAGAAAATATCAATGTTTGTCCATTAGGCTTAAGTATAAATATCTACCATCACACTATAAGAGATGAAAATAGAAAAAAACTATTGTAAAATGTGTTTTCAGTATATCACATTCACATTGTCATGGTGCAGTAATGAATGCAAGTCTGAAATTAAAACTTAATTTGTAATAAAGGGTGATCCAGGTGACCCAGGATTTGAAGGAATTCCAGGATTTCAAGGATCTAAGGTAAACTTGCTGTACAGTTTAGTACAACATTTTTTTTTACCAGAGGTTTACATGCATGGAAATGCATGAAAATGCTGAAAACGATAGGCAACTTGTAGAATATTACAAATTAAAAAATACGTAAGACACAAACAATAGCATAATGATCAAATTAAGTACTTTTCTCGCACATAGCTGCTGTGTATTCATCATTGCATGCAGAATGAGTACCACAGACTCCTGGGAGGAATCGCTCGCAGATTAAAAGGCACTTTGCCCCTGGATCAAGGGCAGATCTCAACACTGGCCTCTGCAGAGAGATCCGTGCACAGAGCAGACATTTGATACAGGACAGGGAAGGACTTCTTATCATCGTCTCCTTCTTTTCCTATTTTCTCGTCCTTCCTGCAGGGAGAAGAGGGATTCTCAGGAGCTGAAGGCCCACCTGGGCATCAAGGCCGCCAGGTAAAGTTGTGCAAGCCAGATCCACTTCCCAGTGAAGAGTTTGAAAAACATAACGAATGTCTGTCGCTCACATTTCAGAGAAAACCTACATCACATCGACAATGTCAGTAGATGCAGTAATGTGAAAAACAAAATAATAGATAGGTAAGTAGATTCTTGTAAATAGATTGGGATAAACCCACCCTGATCTTATATATAAAAATGTCACACAGTAAGTCACCATTCAGTGGGAATCCTCAGAATTTGTAGACAGTGCTGTGAGGTGTATGTGGATAGCAAGCGCTAAGATTATTGCCAGTTCCAGTTACAAAACACTGTCATCGTGACGGCAGTGTTACCACATTATAGCCTGATCGTGTCAGATCACAGAAGCTACGCAAGACCAGGCCTTGTCGGTGCTGGAACGGGAGACCTTCAAGGAAACCAGGCTCCTACACTAAGCTATAGGAGTCGCCATCTTTCAGACAAGATGTTCAGCTAAGGTCTTCACTTACTGGTTATGAATGTTCCTGTGGCTCTGTTTTTTATTTATGGTTTGTGCAATTCTAATCTCCCGTTCCCATTCGCCTATGTACAGTATAAAAACAGCGATGCCAATCACAGCAGATAAGGATTACTCTCCCGAAGGACAGTAACCTCAAGAAAACACAACTGTGAGCATCGTTAAATCTAAAACTATAAGGACATCTTCCCTGAGAAATTTAAAGAAAACTGTTTTTCCACTGTAAAAACTTGTATCTGTTAAATGTATGTTTATTAATACTTATCATAAGTTGCTGTATGAATTATAGATGCAGTATAAATTTTATGCTTTCCCAAGGATCACAGATCCACAGTAATAAAATAGTTTAAAGTACAGACATACCAAATACTTTAATACAAGCTATGACTGCTGACAGGAAATTAAACCATAAAATCCAAGCAATCCAGTATGGGTGATGTTCCTGATTAACCATTCAGAACATAGCAATAAAAATTTTGCTTTTTTAATTTTTTAGTGTAAATGTAAAAAGAAAATTAAAAAAACAAGAACCCAGATAAAAATCTTATTTGCTGTTGTGTCCCACTCGGATGCTGAGGACAGCGGAAGCCTGTTAAAGTCAGTACGAAGATCAACGTGTTGGGTACTTTCCAAACCATAAGTAGGTCTTAATCATTTGGTAAATGAAAGTTATCAATAAATCAGTGAAACACAAAACACTGAGATGTATTCCAGCATGACAAGAAAACTAAATCTTCATGGGCAAACCCTAATTTCAGAAATACAAATAAAAATGTAAAATATAACTCTTTAGCTGCAAGCCTTAAGAATAAGCATATGTCAAAATAAATCCTTTGATATATTATTTTAGATCTTTAACTGTGATGAATGAATCTTGCCTCTAGTTTCTGGAAGGAAGGATGCATTTGACCAACAGCAGTGATGAATGGAAAAAGAATGGAATGCTTCCTCAGCTGTCTGACTTTTATGTCTGATTATTTATTAAATGATTTAGGGAGGAACCTGATTTTATATTATTGTGCATAATTATCATTTTCTGTTCTTCCCACATCTAGAGCAAATACATTACTGACCTAAAATAGTAACAAAATAGTTACAAAAAAGTAACAAGAGTTTTTTTGTAGAAAACCCAGAAAACAAAGTATTGGATGATGACAGTGAGAGAAAATATATATATATATTTTACTGAATGGCTTTACAAATGCAACACATACTGTACTATTGGATCCAGTATTAGTTTGGCTGCTTTTATTGCCTTTCAGTATATGTTGTTTTTTTCCTTAGTGTAAACTAAACCAAATGATGAATAAACCATTGCTGTCATGTTAATTGTGACTTTTATAACTGTACCCACAACTTTACTTCCAGCTCTTTTTTCTGCAATTTCTGCAAACATTTTTCTGAAAATATTTTCTGCTGGGAATGATCCCATTGGATAGTTATGATAGATAAAAGAGAGTAGCAGTGTGAACCTTGGCTACTCACCTTTGTCTTTGAAACCTTTGCTTTATCACAAGGAAATTTCCCTCATCTTGAGGAAAGTCTCAGATGTTTTTGTTTTTTTCTGATAGGGTATTGTTGGAGATCCCGGTGAGCGTGGAGCTCCAGGACTTAAAGGAAAGCCTGTAAGTATGTAGTCTGCTAAGCCTTAACAGCTTCAGCATTTGTATGGAATAAGCCATTAAAGTCTACAGCTGTTACCCTCAAGGTACATGACTGAGGTATCCATTTATATTAACTAGAATGCTATAGATTTATAACTGTACTGACCAATGGGATTCACAGACCTACAGTAGGTTTTCTAGTTCTTGTTAGTATATCTGGAAAAGTGGTGTGCAGTGACATAATAAATCTCACTGTTTACTGTAGCTATCCTGCCTAAACATGGATGCCTAGACCTGAAGGCTTCACTTAAAACACTTTTTTAAGTTACTGAATGTTTTTTATAAAACCATTCAAATGAACGAACTGAGAGGAAGTTCAGATGTGAAATTCCCTGTTTCTGGTTCCTTGAATGAGATAAGCTACATGCCAATGCAAGACCTATCTCTGTTGGTGGCTGTGGAACTCAGGGAAACTCTAGAAACAGCTGTGCTCCCTGAAGTTTGGAAGGGGTGATCATGCACATTGTGGAACCCCAGTCCCTTCTGAGCATGTACTGGAGGAAATAATTACTTGGTGTTGCCTTAGTTCTTACAGGATTGACACCTCTGCTGGTAAAGTTGTTCAAGTGAAAAGATGGTAAAGAAAGACACTGGTCCTCCTCCAGTTGCAGTTCAACAAAGAAAGGCTGTGAAGACCAGATCAAAATGAAGCCCTGCACTGTAGACAGCAGTAAAAGTGATGTCTGATATTTCCTCATGTGCCTTTTTATGGAAATAAGCGTTTTGTGTAAAAAGAATGTAATCAATTGAATTTGTATTATGCTTTCATTTTAACATCAGGGTGTTCAAGGACTGCAGGGAAAGAGAGGTGATATTGGAATAAAGGTAAGTCTGTTTGTCCTGGCATTCACAGTGGCTTACAAGGGCTACGATCACATTAGACAGTGCATTATATTACATAGAACTTATATTATAATATTATTAATTATTACTAATTGTTATTATAATAAATTATAATACTGTAAATACTCTTTCAACTACCCTTTGAAAGACAATAACTAAATTGTTGAAGCCGTGTACAGTACAGTTTTTATGTCCTTTGCATTTGTAGGGGATTATTGGAGATCCAGGCTTGCCTGGCAGAGATGGGGACCCTGGGGTGGAGGTAGGACTATTGATTTCAACATGATCGTCGTCGTTCGTCCTTCACGTAGCCTTCTGCACAACTGACTGAAATGTCTTTTTGCCCAGGCTTATCAGGGACTGCAGGGCCCAGCAGGACGAGCTGGCCAGGAGGGAGAAATGGTAGGAGACATGACATCTTCGTGGAACTACTGTGTTTAGATAGCATGTTCGGATATCCTGTGGCCCCTACTGTACATCCACAGCTCAAAACAAGGCGCTTTGTTTTCAAAGGGAGAGAAGGGTGCAGCAGGACCAGTTGGGAGTGAAGGCCCGCGTGGAATGACTGTAAGTAGCTTCCTGATGCTTCTCCACAATGGTTTTGTAGCGGATGTGTGGGCTTTCTTAAATGTTATCATTTGAACGTGTGGTCCTAATTCACATATCATATTGAATATAATATTAATTATCCTCTCTGCCTTTTTTCCTCCTATGGGATATAAGGTCTAATTGACGTCTAATGGGTTTCCAGGATGTGCTTTGCCAATTTCTCAATGATGCTTCTGCAGGGTCCAAGGGGTTATAAGGGCTCTGCTGCACAGCCGGGAAGACCTGGGTTTACTGGCCCACCTGGAGCAACTGTAAGAGTTCCTGATAAATATTCCAAAAACGTCCTTGAAATACAAGTTAATTCTGTCTTTGTGTGCTGGCTTGAGCATTAAAGCGCGCCATTTCTCCATAGGGTCATGTGGGGCTACCAGGAAGGCAAGGTCCTCAGGTAAATCAGATAATTTTCATCTGTGCTTTCCACATTACTCAGGTCCTCAGAACACAAACTCACTTAAACTGTGTGTTATGGATTCCAAATCATTGTTGAAGAACAGTATTAGCTTTGAAAGCAGTTAATGTACACAATATTTAAAATCATGCAGTTTCACACAGACCATGGGTCTTCAGATTCACATGGACAAACTCACTTCATATGTAAGATTTCTGTCCTGTCACCAACCTGTCATTACATGGTCAAATTTTAAGCTGTCTTAATGATTTGACCCCCCAAAACAAAAACACAGTGCTCTGTCTCTAGGTGTAGCTCTAGAATATACAGTACCAGAAAGGTGAACCACTGGTCACTTCCCTGTCAAGCCACTTTGGAAAAGCATGACTCACTCACACACAGCACTGATTCTTCAGAATAAACTGAGATTTTTCCTGAGGTTACTGTAAATAAACCACAATAACCCTTTTCCACAAATTGCATTTTCCACTGTTGAGGTGGGTACTAAATATCTTTCAAACATAAACAGAAGAGATATGTTTATTCCTTTTTATTTAATTGAAGTTGCTTCCTACCCCTACTATAGTTATATACAAACTCCAGCCATGTTTCCTCTCAGCTGGTGTTGTGGCTTGAGGTGTTTTTTGAATGAAATGCAGCAGTGGTGGTCAAAACACTGCTCTTTTTTCTCTTCTAGGGCTTAATAAGGACACAATATTAGACAAGAGTAAATTCTTTGGGCATACATTCTTCTTGGGCTGCATATTTTTTAATGTGCATAGGGATAACTTTGCAGTTCAATGTTTAAAAACACTGTACAAATGAAATATTCTGTACTGAAATGTCCTGTGACCAGTTTTACGAAACGTTCTTAAAAACAAAATGCCACATTTACACCCAAGCACACCTAGTGCCGTTTCTTGAAAATGTTCAAGGTACAAAGTAAACTTTAGGTGCCATGCATTAGAAATGTCCTACAAATGCATGTCCTTACATTTTGGCTGTCTGTCAAAGATAAACACCAAATCAGTTACTGCAGTCTAGGCCCTAGGCATCTCTTCACTTACGAAAATAAGAAACAGGTTTTTCAGTTTTCCTATATACGATTGTAGGGATGGCTTGCTATGTGAACAGTTATTCTTGTGGAGTAATGAGGGCTGGAAAATTGGCTTCACTGACGTTTTCTGGCACATTAATATTGCACCCAGCAATGATGAATGATAACTCAGGAAAAATTAGATATCGATATCAAATTTCCAGGATTCATATACTGTACATCTCTTTGTCTGTCTTTGTCTATCCAGATTGACATAGAGGGGGAAGAATCTCATTAGAAACAAATCCCATTCATTTTGAAGAATACACTATTTTAAAAATAAGTTAGACAAAGATACTATCTCATTACCAAAACAGACACATGGAGGCTATTTGGCCCATATACTGTAGTCTTTGTGATAGTTAGTAGTTAATAGATCCAACAGCCAGAATTTCTTTCAGCCTTTTCCAGAAAGAAACCAGGGTATTGGCTTCAACATCATACCTGGGTATTTTGTTCCATACTCCCACAACCCTAATAATTAATATTATTAAGCACACATGTAGCTGAGGGGTTTGATTACAGTGATTTGCTGTTTACAGTAAGAATCTGAGCTGAATAATTTGACTCTTCAATTAAGAACACTGGCAGTGTGGAATTTATGTGCCAAAAGGCAATGAAATGTCATGCTAAGTACAAATTCATCCACTTATTCTTTGAAAGTGATACAATTTTAAAATAATAAAAAAGATATCTAAAGATATCAGAAACATGTACTCTACATAGTTTTAGAAATCTGAAACAGGGTCAAACATGCCAATGATTTCAACTGTGTTTGACACTCAGTTTTGATGCGAGTAACCTGAAACGGACACACTCCAGAGAAAAGGTGGAAAAAACACTCAGACATGATGAACTTGTTCACCTCTCGCTCGTGGGAAAACGGCATCGCAACTTCTTGAAACCACTTAAAAGCGAAAAGGGTTATAGAAGATTGTTCTCTATTATTCATTCAATCGTTTGTTTTTTTCTTAAAGGGTGACACGGGTATTCAGGGAATCCAAGGAGTTAAAGGTGAAAAGGTACGACAAATTAATCAAATATCTGCATTCGTTTAACTTGGTTCTGTAATTCATGCTGTAAAATCGTTGATTTTCTTGTCTTTTTTAAGGGGCAAAAAGGAGTCCGGGGACCAATGGGAGAAGTGAGTATCGGCCCACGCCCCTGGGAGATGAGCACTGCTCATTGTTCTGACAGACACTGCCTCGTGTCTAGTTCGACCTGCTTGCTTGTAACTACGTGCTCTTATCTGCACACACTGTAGCCCTGCTCCTTTGAAAGATGATGAATCAAAGCCTCATGCAGAGTGCTGTGTCTTCAGGTTGGAGACAAGGGCCCCCCTGGACCCCCAGGGCAACAGGGGAAAAGAGGCGCAGCGGGTGAGCCGGGGCATGCAGGGCCTGCTGGGAACAAAGGTGTCCGTGGAGACGGAGGAGTCGTGGGATTCCAGGGGCCTCCTGGACCACCAGTGAGTAAGGCTGGAGATGGCAAACGCTACACTTAAAGCTTAGTCTTTAACCCGAGCCTCGTGGATACAGGGACTGCCTCTGCTCCAACAGCTGAATCCCTTTACACACGTCCATCCATTTTCACATCTCATCCTGCAAGAATTACCCGCACGATGCAAGAGCTCTTACAGACAGATTCTGACTACCTTTCTACTCCAGTGAGGTTTGGCTCAGGCTCTGAACCCTGCTCCCCAGTCCTGTGAGACACCTCTCGTCCCTACATTGCACTCTGTATCCATTACAAGGAAGCAGGGAGAAATGTGATGTGCTAGTGGGATATAATACAAGTTTTGCTTCTCTTTTGGGCATTGTGCTTCTTAAAACGAATAAATAACAAACATAGACTACAGCTTTTAGTATTGGATTAATAAATTAAGGCTGTAAGGATTCAATATGAGATGTTCTGTGCTGAACCAAAGCTGATATCATTAAGGTGTCTAAGGTCTTTAACTTATTTGGTGTTTTATTAAAGATTCAATTGAGATCACTGTGGCACCAATTTCCTCGTACATCACAGCCCAACCTAAAGTAACATTTGCTACCCTCCATCAAATGGAATAACAGAAAACATAAGACATCAGTCATCTGTTCCAGAAGTATTTTTGTACAACGTACTGTAAGTGCTGCATCTAAGCAACACTTTATTGTGCTTAGTAGACCATGACAAACGCTGAGTACTGTGTTCAAGTCTTATACAGTTACCATATAAGAGTGGTAAAAGTTATGGTCTAAGGAATGCTTGTTTGTCATTAGCTTATGTTTTTCTTTGATTTGTGGTGTACTACCATTTTGTTTTATTTATACATTTAGCATAAAATAAACACTCTTGTATAGAAATCTATTTTGTCTTCTTGTTGGCTGATTGTACTCATATTTATATTTTGTCCCTGTGAAGGCAGTAATTAGGGTTTGGAAGGACAGGAACACTGAGAGATGCATGTATTTACCCCAGGATTTCTCCACACTAATGGGTTCTGTCTCTTTTTTTCCCCAAACAGGGTCCGACTTTCCCTGCAGAGAGAGTGATAGAGGTCTGCAGCCGAGTGGTGCTTGAGCAGATGTCCATGTATGCCAACGCTGTGAAGAGGAAGTGTGCCAGCGTGTGCCCGCTGTACGGGGATGTCCCAATAGGACCGCCTGGGCCTCCGGGCCTGAAAGGACCGCCAGGGCCCCCAGTGAGTACGGCGATTTCGGGACGGCACAGTGGCATGGCATTTAACGCTTACTGCCTCACAGCTCCCAGGTCCTGGGTTCAGTTGTAGCCAGGGATGCCCTCTCTGTGAGTTTGCATGTTCTATCTAAGACTGTGCTGGTTTTCTGGTTTCCTCTAATTCCTCCTACAGTATATCAGACACATGTCTCTAGGTGATCTGCCCCCTGTATGTGTGCTGCCTGTGGTGAACTGCAGACCCGTTCAGGGTTTACCTGCTGGGTTAGACTCTCGTCCCTACATTGCACTAAGGCAGGGATCTTCAGCCTCAGTCACGGAGAGCTCCGATTCCCTGTATCTCACAGGTCACCAGTTTCGAAAGACTGACAACACCTGTGAGCTACTGATGAATAAAGCAAGTAATTCGTTCAGTTAAGAGAATGCTTAAGATCTGAAGAGTACTTACATTTTTTTTACTTACTTACAAAAATTCTTATATGGGGTGGGATGGTGGTGTGCCGGTAAATTGCTGTCTCATTGCTGTCTCGGAATGCTGGGGCCCTGGGTTCAATTCCAGACCTGGGGCTCTCTCTCTACATGAACGGTCGTGTTCTTCCTGTGTTGTTTTGCCAACAACAGAAGCAAAACAAATTTAGGCCTCAGTAATGTGGCTTAGTCCTCATGCTCTGGGACATGTGGCAAGAAAAAGCAATAAACATCTTTGGGGTTTCTTTCTCAGGCACATACAATGACACAAGAGTTGCAAGAGTTAAAAAATCCAAAATATTTGGCAGTGTGGGATGCAATGAAAACTTTCCACAACCCTTGAAAGGCAAACAACAAGCCACTGACAAGGCCTTGAGTGTTGTGCTGAGTGTTTTTTAGAAAGAGTCAATTGTTCCCTGCTGGAAAGCCCCTTTTCCATATTCATGGTACAGGGCTGATCTTCACTATCTCCACAAAAACCTCCTAAGACACAAGAAATCTCTGAGCTACAGGCAAATACGAACTGTCTATGGAATCAAAAGCAGAAATGCCAAAGGCAGAAACCAGGCCTCTCTTTTCAATTAGTCAAGGCTGCAGAATGTTCACCACGACTGCCTCAAAGCCTCAGATCTGTCAAAATACTGTCCATTTTCTAACTGTATAAGCAATATTTTAATTGTAAATAATTCAAACACTGTGACGTAAACTTCTAATTATTACATCTACTGTCACATGCAAAAACGTAAATATTAGACATTCAAAACAATCCAAACACAGCAACTTGTTATAAACATTAGGAAATATACGCTACAGTATATATACTCGCATTAGCTTATGCATAGAACATAAACTCTGAAACAGGAAAATATCCATTCACATCTTCTGATTAAATAATTAGAAAAATGTTCTCTTTGGAACCATCTTGATATGAAAGTGATGTTAATTTTTTTCTTCATTATTTTGCTGTGAAGAGATTGCACACTGCACTGCTCTGAAATACCATTTCTCAGCATCAGCTTTGTGCAACAGTAGCAGACAAACCCCAAATCCCGCAATCGAATGTCACTCCTAAAAGTCAGAGAATAATGTTGCACGTTGCATGTTTATGGATGGAAAGGAGGGTTGAGGCTTAATAATCTGAATCGGAATAATCTTCAACGGGTTTAAACAGGTCTTGTGCTTCGGGGTTTTAGAGGGTTCCAGAGGCATGCATAAAAAAATAAGGGTGACCCAAAACTTCCACTATCACCCTGGATGATGTAAACTGCATCTAAGATGTATGAGGCATCTCCACTCCAATGCACAGCTACAGTGGTTTCAGCGTTACTGTATGTTTATTACTTGTTACTGTACATGTATGTTTATTACTATGTCAGGATAAGTCAATGTATGCAGGTGCTTACACTTAGCACCACATCATTGGCCTCAGATCCTGACCTTTGAGGTACCCCTGCCTTCTGAGTTCCCCTTTGAAGCATGGGGTACATGACAAGCACTAATCCCTGAGCAGACAGACAGGGTGTGGCCACTCCCCTTGGCTTCTGGAGAGAAAGGAAGCAGGTGGGAACTACAGCACAACTGAATGGTCGAAGAAGCAGTGTCAGTTACTACACCGGTGTGATGACTTGCAGAGCAATCGGAGTTGCATTCATGTGTTTTGTGTTCTATCTCGAAGGGAAACAAATGGGTCCTGCCTGAGTTGTTGCCTGACATGTTTCCATCCACTCAACCCTTAATAATACAGAACATGCCAGATGGACGCTGGTGGCACGGCTGATTGATTTAGCTCTCTGGCCCTGCATGTATCACTAGCTTAACTTGGCAAAGTGACCTTGATCACTTGTTCCTTTTTTCCTCAGATGGACCAGTTTTTTCCATCTTTCCTTTTCCAGTTGTTGGAAGTCAGTTCTTGACTTTTTACAGCAGTAGGGTCCCCAGTCCTGATCTTGAAAAGCTGGTATGTCTGCAGGTTTTCTCTTTAAAGCACCAGCACCTGAATAGCTAGCAGAAGCAGTTAGAAGCACCAGACTGGTAATGAGCTTGAGCCCAGCTAGGCTGGAAGTCAAAACACCAGACGTCTAGGACCAGCATTAGGGCTTCCTGCTTTATAGGGTACTGTGATCAAACCACCATGTCACCCAATAAACACCAGCAGCAGAAATCATTCTTGGACCATTGCAAATACAACATGACCCCGGTTATAGTGATCCTCTTCAGAGGGATAAATAAAAAGGTTTTTGACTTATTTCATGGGCTTTATGTAATTTTAATCATTCTAATGCAAACTGAACTTGGTCATTTCTTCCTTGTCGCGGTTTTCCAGGGTGAACCTGGAATCGATGGTGTTGATGGAGAGATTGGACAGCCAGGTTTCTATGGAGAAGCTGGTAATGTGGGCAAACAAGGAGAACCAGGTCAGACTTTAATACATGAAGCCATGAAAGACCTTTCTTGTTTTGCTAGATTTTTTAGGCAGAAAAAAAAATCTTCTGTGTTTGCCCAAATTCATTCCAGAGACACACAATGAAAATGTATTCCTAATCAAATCTCAACACTGCACTGGTTATTCTCCTGTAGACTGTAGCCACACTGACTTTTCAGTGGGCTTCCCAGTGAGCTTACATTGTGTTGCCAGCCCTGAATGTGCTTTTAAGTTGATCAATAGGAAATAACTGATATCAAAGCAGTAGGTGGAGTGTTTCATTTAAACACAAGGTATCAATCAGGGGTACTGCGTGTGGCTGCACAAATGAATATAATGATCTTTTCAGGTGCAGCCTGCTGCCCTGAGGTACAGATTTTCACCACTGTGGGACAGTACGGACTGAAGGCCTTGGAACAGTAAACGGTTTTATTCAACACGTGATGTGTCTGCTTTTAGGTGATCTTGGAGAGCCTGGGGATAAGGGAGCTAAGGGCCATGGTCTGCCAGGCGTAGTGGGGAGCCAAGGCCCACGAGGTAATTGTATTCTTCTGCATTCTGCCATCTGATCAGGACTCTCACAGCAGCACTGTCGCAGAATTACAAAGAAACCACCGAGAAGCTGTTTCAAATCTAAAGATAGTTGAAGTATATGTTCAGTAACTGAATCATTTAAATTTATTCACTTTTTCAAAGTCCAAAAGATCCATTTCCTGGTAGCTCAGCACCGCTCTCTCTCAGTGACAGAGGACCAGTTACTGGAAGGGCTGGTTTGTCGGCAGCTCGTGTCTCCTCGCGTCACTGGGCTGCACGTGCTGGGCGAGTGACGGAGGTGACGTCACCCCCACACTGAAATCGAGACGATGTGAAACTCTGCCGTGGCAGAGGGCCTGATGGTCTGGTATCCTGTGTCCAGGGAGAGCTGCACTCGTCCCACTCACTCCCACAGGTCTTCTTCTGCTGTCCCAGATGTGGGCATAGATCGGGGTGGAGCGGTGGCTCCGTGGCTCAGGATCTGCGCCTGTGGCTAGAAGGTTGCTGGTTCAAATCCCGCTGCTGGCAGAGGAATCCTACTCCGCTGGGCCCCTGATCAAGGCCCTTAACCCAAACTACTCCAGGGGCGCTGTATAAATGGCTGACCGTGTGCTCTGACCCCCAGCTTCTCTCCCTGTCTGTGTCTCATAGAGAGCAAGTTGGGGTATGCAAAAAGACAAATTCCTAATGCAAGAAATTGCATATGGCCAATAAATTGATCTTATCTTATGTGCTGGATGTGCTCCTGTCTAACGGTTCTCTTTGTCTGTTTATCCCCTGCTGCTGCAAACACACAAACACACCAAGGTCAACGTGGAAGGACAGGAACTGTGTTCGATGGGCAGCCTGGTCAGCAAGGGCCTCGGGGGCACATGGGGCAGCCTGGCCTGAGGGGGTACCCGGGACTTAGGGGCACCCCAGGAATCTGCATGACGTCGGGGTGTGATCTGAACAACGGGACCGGCAGCACAGAGGAGCAAGGAGCCCAGAGACCAGGCACAAGGCGCCCTTAAAGGCAGCTGTCCAAGTGTCGAAACGAGCTGATATAGACTGTAGTTTGTGGCCCAGCTAAACAACTGCCATGTCAGTAATTCACAAATCTTGACCTGGTACATTCTGTTTTTAAAAATGTATATAATTAGGCCCCTTGTCAACTAAAAAAACCCCAACAATGTTGTTTTATTTTTTGTATTTATTTCTTCGAAATTACTTCACAGCAGTGTTGCCACAAGGGCAGGGCTGCAGATTATCTTCTGGTTACCTCTTGCCTTTGATATCTTAATGAATAAAATGTAACAATATGGACATGTAACATAATTTCTTATTTCAATGCAGTTTTCAAGGGTTTAAAATTGGTGACGTGGATTACAAAATGTCTTAAAATATTACAGTTCTTTATAATAAAAGTCCAAAAAACATACCCCAATGCTCTCTGGCACAAGCTGGTAGTCGATTTCTTTTTTTAATACAAAAACTGTTTAATTTTCTGTGGTGTATGCCTTCAGAAAGTACGTTATACTTATGTGCATACATCCTTGCGAGAGTCAGTAGTACCACAACTTTCACTTATATCCCAGGATCACCACAGGGCAAAGGAATCCTTAGCACCAGATGTAACGTTTAAGAGGTACAGTATCTGCAACCAATTCACTTCAGCACCTTCTTATTCACCTCCACCTGCTTCCCTGGCCAAGCCCACTGAGGGAGAGTGGAAACACCTGGCTCGTCTGCACTGGCTCGCTTTGGGTCAGGAAAAACAGCAACCGGCTGTCTGAGCAGGCAGTGCCAAAGGCCAAGGAAACAACTGTACAAACCCTACGTGGAATTAAAAGTTAACATGGGTTCTCATGACTGAATTCATCAGAAAAACAGGACTGGAAAATATTTTTCATGATCTGTGGATAGGAGAACTAATGTAATAAATTAGACAGTTGTGTTCAGCTATAGAACACACACAGGAAACAAATCATTTTATTTGGGCATGGAGCTACACTACCAGTTTCCATGAGGCATTACCAAGGACAACTAAAGCATTTTACATTAGTTTCAATATTTAAACAATTCATTTGAAAATGCACAGAAGGTTCAAATTGGTGCTGATTTTCTTAAAAATAAGTCAAATATTTCCATTATTTTTTTGCAACCGAACCTTCATGATGATATACACACAAAAATGTTGGTGATGTTTTCTACATTTATAATTAGGATCCTTGCCAGACCAAATACTGCCTCTTTGATTGCCTTTCATTTTGGTGTTCAATTTCAGAATGCATACAGTAGAGTATTTATTCAACCTAATGGTGAGTTCTAAAGTTTGAGTTTTTATGTAGAAAATATACCGTACTTCTTTATATATCAACTGGAAAATATGGATTGTAAATAGGTTCAAGGTTGAGGACTGAGAACATATAGTCCTCTGATTTGAGAGCTCTTTTTTTGACATTCAGACCTGATATACTCCACAAAGTGCAAAGAAGCAATTCTATTTGGAT
Organism: Atractosteus spatula; assembly: GCF_055471065.1. Classification (NCBI taxonomy): domain Eukaryota; kingdom Metazoa; phylum Chordata; class Actinopteri; order Semionotiformes; family Lepisosteidae; genus Atractosteus; species Atractosteus spatula. The sequence goes on along the minus strand of NC_142720.1, from coordinate 23,172,145 downwards.
TCTGCAATTGCTTTTTAATAATTCTGTTTATAGTATGGGAAACTCACTAGAGCTACTAGACATACTGCCCTAATAATACACAGTGTTCTGCTTTTTAAGGATAGTAGGCAAAGGTAATCTTAAAAGCTTTGAATGAAGAGTTGAAAGAGCAGGGTTTAAACAGTCCACATGAGGATTGGGTGGCTGGATACTCCAGCCCTTGATTAAACAATTCAGCACTTCCGTACTCCTTGAAGGATTAGACAACGTGGAGTGAGTCAGGTGAATACCCCCAATGAACAGTGATTAGTAAAGATCTGAGCAATGAAACGGGACTTCCTTGAGAGGAGAACAACAGATTAAGGCCAGCAGCCATATCACCCTGCAACTCACAGCCTGGCCAGTACCTGGATGGGAGACCTCCAGGGGGGCGAGTAGGGGGGGCTCATCCTGGGGTCTGTGTGGGTCCTAATGCCCCAGTATAGTGACGGGGACACTGTACTGTAAAAAGGCGTCATCCTTTGGATAAGACATAAAACCAAGGTCCTGACACTCTTTGGTTATTAAAAATCCCAGGGCGTTTCTTAAAAAGAGTAGAAGTGTTACCTTGGTGTCCTGGCCAAATTTCCCATCGGCCTTTACCAATCATGGCCTCCTAATAATCCCCCTCTCTGAACTGGCTCTGCTCTCCTCCCCACTGAGAGCTGGTGTGTGGGGAGAGGACTGGCACACTATGGCTGCCATCGCATCATCCAGGATGATCCATGGTGGAGGGGAGGTCCCAGAAAGTGTAAAGTGCTTTCAGTGGAGTGTCCATAAAAGCACCATATGAGTGTAAGGAATTATTATTGAGGACGAGGCTCCTGGAAGGGGGTCTGAGAAAAAGAATGACAGACCAATAAAAACATGAAAAAGATAAGGTGATGTTGGGGAAGAAACTCTCATTTTGAATGCAGGCCTGCAGGTATCAAGCAGAAAATCAGATCAGGCACAAATTGCAGAGAACCATCTGTTTTTCAGAGTGAGAGAACAATCAGATTACTTTACTGATGGCACAGCTGTAACAGGGAGAGAGAGAGTACAGTGCCGTCAGCAGGAACAGGTGAAACCATATGCCAGTGGGCAACGGAAAAAAACACATTTGAAAAATTACTTCTGAACAGGAAGAAAGACAAAGGTTTGTTCAATAAGATGTTTCCTTATGCACTATCATATAGAAGTACAGCTTTTTAAAACAAAACGGGAACTTGGCTCCAGTGATTCTGAAAAATATTATAGTATTTTGTATTTTAATAAAACTGGTATAATAATATTCTGGTAAGTAGCTGGAGTCATGGGCTACTTACTCAAAATTATGCTTCACTATGTACAGTATTATTAAAAACATTTTCTTCAAGCACCAGTGCAGTGTTTTGACCAGCTGAGAGCGCACTTGTGGCAAAACTGATGCCACTGAGCAGGCTGTAGCTCCTATATGAACTTCAGCTAGATGATGATGTTAATTTTGCACTGACTCTTCCGGGGACTGAAGCATGTGAAGAAGTCCGTGTTGCCACGCAGAACCATTGGTTTTTCACATGGTTCAACTTAAGCAATAAGCTGGGACCCAAGGGAGGCTGCAGACGACCACACAGGCTATGAAGTGTCGTGAAAAAGACATTTTCCCATGCTGCTTAATGATCTGCAATCATTTGGTCGGGCTATACCCACGCATAGGTAATTATTAAAATCAAATCCAAATTCTAGAGTAATAAAGAATACCAGCTGTTTGCCCAGCTGACTTATCTTGGTAAGTGTAGTCTCCCCTGAAACAAAAGAATAAAAATTTCCTTTTTGTTCTTTCAGGACTATTATTAGTCACAATGAACCAATGTGTTATTTTTTCTGATTGTGGTGCCATACGCCAAGACAAATGATACTGATACAAACTGTTACTAATGTAGCTGGTATAGAACACAATGCTTGGTACATAAACAGCACATCAATCTTTTGGATAAAGGACGCTGCAGAGTCACCTCTTTATGCAGTAATACAGTATGTACTGTATATCTTTAGTGTGGCTTATACGGTTTCCCAGGTAACTCTACGAAGACTGCTAATTGGGAAACATGAAGAGCTGCATTAATTTAAACATTTACAGGGGCCAAGTGTTTTACCTCATCATTCCCCCAAGCTATGTTTTCAGGCGATAGCAATCACTGGTCCCAGCATGCCGTTCGCTCACGTCTCAGTGCTGCAGGTTACTGACCGTCGCCAGTTGTGTGTATGAGAAGATGTGCAGAAAGGTGCCAAATGGAGACTGAGTGAAGAGTTAGTGAGAAGGCCTAGAGACTAGTGAGTACAGCCAAGTGAAGAGCTACTGAGAAGTAAGAGGACTGTGCAGACGTCCCCACAAGGGGAACACTGTGAAAGAGATGGGATCCCGGAGGGAGCCTGAAAGAAGAAAAATCACTTATAATGTCAAAATTTAAGACATGATGACATGATGGACTTAGGGTGGTGTGTATGCTGGAGGTTGTCACAGTTTTATAAAGCTTCTGGACCTAGTGGGCACTGTTTAAAAATATGTGCCTGCAGGAATGTTGAAGCGATTCATTACAAATTGAAATCAACTGGGTCATTGACTTGTCCCATACCAGAGTCTAATCCTAAACTAAACTGACACCATAAAAACCTTCCTGTACCTAACCTAAATGCAATGCTAATAGACTGTAGTTCAACAAGACACTATTGGTCAAATTCTGATCTGTCAGAAAACTGACTAAAGTAAATTTCAACATGCAAGAATAAAACACCAGTATCAACATAATACATTAAAGTAAAGCTACTTAAGCTACTCTTCCTATTATAATTACTGTAGGTTAGGGACTGGCTACCAGATGAAATATTTTAAACTCAAGGTAAATGTGATTTTTTTAAAACAAAAAGAAATGAATTTCAAATCATGATGCAGCTGTTTTAACATAGATTCAGCTAGGTGTTTGGAGACCTTGAATTTAATTAACACTGTTGCTCCAGTCCTAACAAAACTACTGTGGTAGAACCTTCATTGATGGCCTGCATAACTTCAAGATTTCTGAAGCTTTATTTACAAAGATCACGAGCTGTTATAGTTGTCCTGATTATTTGGCATGAAAAGCAGTGATATTTATGCAGCATGTTTATATAAAACAGATTTACACAAGTGATACCAGAGTCGTTAAATCAAAAGTATAACAGTGCTGTTCAGCAGTTCCCTTTCTCCCCAAACACATCCTCCATCGGTTGTTCCATGGAAAGTCTTGTTATGGATTCAAGCTCTGTCAACCAGCTTCAACAATTTATCACACTGATCTCTTCTGCAAACCTCTAACGAATGAAATTAGCTTTAGTTTCCTAAAATAACTACTGTAATAAACCAGGACTATTTTGACTGAAGTCAATTCCAAAATAAACATAAAGATCCGGCATGTCAGCTCATGACTGAACATTGTGAGCTGTTAACGTATGTGATAATGTGAAGATTGGGAATTCGGTCAACGGAGATGTAGTCTCTGTTGTGGAAGTACGATGTAGTTTGTAAAGTCTGCAAAAGAATCAGCCTGTTTTCATTAAAAACAGCAGGGATTCAATATTTACAAATAGCTTACCAAAAGACTGTTTATGTAATGAAGTAGAATGGAACACCTTCAGGCACTAATGACGTATGTACGCAATTACATTTGGAAATAAAACAATTATTTTGCTTTAAAAACACATTTCCAAAGCTCTGACTGAAATCAGCACTACTGCAGAGAGTGAAGATGGAGAAACTGTGTAACACGAATTGTTAATTCAGGGCATTGTAAAATGGAAATTCTTAACTTGCGTTCAGGAAAGATAATGACAACCAAGCCACATTTGCCCAGCTGTTTTAAATCATAATTACTCGCGAGGTCATTTCTCAGAGCTATTTATATCACAAGAAAACCCCTCTCTTTCACATTTCATGCTCTCATGCTCTCCTCCTCCCAGCTCCACCTGCAGGGTCACCCCAGTCTGCAGGGAAGTCTCTGCCTCCTCACCCCAAGTGCACTCAATGAACATCCTCACATGCTTGGAATTCTTGTGTGTCATTATTCCTTGATGTTACAGATTTCAGTCAGGGATGCTTTGAGACAGAGTATAACATACTTTAAAAAAGAAGAAGATTTTTGTAAGATTTTTGACTGATGTTTTTCCTGTTTACATCAGTAAGGAAATCAGCATGAAAGGCTATATCAGAACATGACAAACGTCTACAATAAAATCCAACCTGACTCATCCTCCAGGCTTTCAAGTTCTACTGATACAGTACATGCAATGGTTATGACTCCCGTCACACAAAGGTTAAGCTTGTTTTGCAAGCAAAAAAGTTTTATAATGAAACAAAATGCAAAAGTCACTTTACTTCTCAATTATAGACATTCCCCAGTCATTTGTGGATAAAGCCTATGAACCACTAATGTAATTTTGTTTTAATTAAACTTTGGACCATACACTAGACAAATAGTATACGTATAAGAAAGATATACTGTAATATAGAATGTTACAATTACAATGGCTTATATTTTCCCCAATCTTATTTTCAATACATTAACCAACCATTCAATATTACTCTGCAAGCCCACAGCCTTTAATCTAAGAATTAGTTTTTTGACTGGAACTCTATTTAGAGATTTGTGGAAAATCCAAATACACTCACCTCTTAGTTTATGAAGGCAATTTATTTCTTGAAAAACTGTTCATAAGGGAAAAATTAAATTCTCATTTCACGTAAAATCTCCTGCCTCATTCCTGAGGTCTACAAAACACACACAATAGTTTTAACTATAGAAACAAAGTAACAAAAAATATTTGTGTTTATGATAATCAGCTTATTTGTGTTAGGGCAGTAGTTAGATACAAATGTGAAAGAATAAAACTCTAGAGAGAACAGCCTCTCAACAGGGTTGTACAAAGAGAAATGGAATGCTCTAGAACATGTTTAATTTGCCAAATGCCATCATGGATCAAGGCAGCTTCATCAGCATTACAACTATTGTCATTCATAGTAGTGTCTCTTCCTGGCTTACTAACACAACTTACAGAACTAGCCTGGTTTTCCTTTCCTATCATCCCAGTACTTATCATACCTAACGTCTAGGACCTGATGAGAGCAAGCTAGAGAGTGGTACTGGTGCATGTTCCTTAAGACACCTCGAGAGAAGGAATGTAGCCTCTACAAGTCTGACTGCTTTCATAAGTAAGAATGCTGGCCAAGTTACAAATGGCTCTTCCAGTCACAAAACTGCTGACAAGAACTGTTCTGTAAGGATGTTGCTGGATGGAATGACACCCCAGAGCAACATTTGATCTTTTATGGTCGAGGATGCCTCTTTGACATTTTTCCTTGAGTGTCAATAACTGTTAAGAACTGGAAAATGCCCTGTCAAAGGCTGCTTTTATTAATCTGAGAACCCTTTTTGAAGTGGCATAGAAAAAGCAATAAAAAAAAAATAAAGATGTACAGTAAGTGGTGTATGAAATGTTTTGCCAGTTTTGAAGGTATACTGTATATGTATCACCAATTATAGACAAATAAGAAAAAAAGTCACATTCTTATTATATGAATATATTCTTCATATTCATATTCTTTCAGCACATCATGGCATGACCTAAGCAAGTAAATTCATTTTACAAGTGAAGAAAGCTGTATCTGAATGTATTGCAGTCTGAACATTGGAACATACAAGATGGAAAGTCACGAACTTGAAATTGAACTTGCAATCTGACAAATAGGATTACTTCATGTGAAAAGGGTATTTATTTTATACTCCAATCTCCTTGTTTCCACTTTTTATTTGGTTTTTGGCATAAAATAATTTTTTTTATCTATGTGAATTCAGGTATTACTCTAGATGTGGAGTTTGGAAAGCCTGGTAATGTTCATTTTTCAAGATACTATTTCTATTAAGCTGTGCTAGTGACTGTAATGCAGCCTTGAGATCAAGAGTTTGTCAAATTCAGGTTCAGTGCCAGACACTCAACAGCAGGTGGTCTTACCATAAGAGCTCATAGAGATGTGTATTACAGAAGCAACTTGACAGGATTCTGGCTGAATACCTCAATACTGCAGGAGGGAAAATTAAAAGGAAATCAAATAAGAAAGCGATTTATTTGTATTTTTAAAGTTCTCACAAAAAAATATAGAATCACTGAAGCCTTTTTTGGAAAGGATCTCTTTTCTGATTTATTTTACAAGTAAGATATGTTAGGTATTGAGTATATTTTGGATGTAAAGGCTAGTTGTTTTATGTCCCTTCCTCAAGTGAAAGAGCTGTTCTAACACTACCAGTGTTATCTTAATGGCTAGATGAGGTGTGTTAGTAGAGTGGAGAATGAGAGAATGAGTGGAGACCCCTGATCTCTGACGATTTGTTGAGGCTGGAATTTTCCAATTCTGACCAGCAGAGCTCATGTGACCAAAACTGTACTTAAAGGGACAGATTGCAACAAAGAAGAGATGTAGCAGGGCCAAGACTAGTCCAATATACAGTAGGTTAGAGAGGTTTAAATTTGGAGAAAATCATCAACACTTAGATTCCTCAACAACAAACCAATTTTGTTGCAGGTGTTGAGCACTAGGCACAAAAGGGACTCAGATTTAAGGTAAGGATTTATGTTTTTCAAATTTTTAATCTTCCTTTTAAATGTGCCTTGTGATTTATGTTGTATGTGGATGTATTTTATTGGGACTGATGACTGGCTCCTTTTACCAGCAGTTTAGGGTGTGGACTTAACGATGGAGGATTTTTACGTTATAAAAATAGTCCTAGTTCCAGATAAAGATCTGTGTCAATTTCTGAGGGTATCAGAGTTCGTCGCTATGAGTGACTGTGTGGAAGGTTGGATTTGGTGTTGTGGACTCTGGAGCTCATTTCATAGTTTGTTCACATGTAATGACAACTCCAAGAATTAAACACATTTGGGAATGTTCACTGAGCGTTAGGTAGGGGAACATTTTTCTTAACTCTCTCGGCTGGGACACCAAACTACAGTACCAATGCAGTTTAAGGAAAAGAAAAATAGCTGAAGGAGGTGGTAGCAAATCGTGTATTTGAAAAGAAAGGAAACTGTTAATTCTTAATTTCTCCACTATTAATGAAATAAAGATGGAACAATTGGCAGCACTTCCAAGCAGTTGGGTAGAAAGTTGAGGCTGTATGGTACAGTTCCTGATAAAATATTCTTGGGCAAGATGGAGATATTGTTGTTGAGGGTCGTTCAAAGGAATACTAGAATAAGGAAGCATTAGGCAAGGAATCAGACCTGCAGGGAGCAAAGCTCATGAACTTCCGAAATTGGAAATGAGAAATAGAGTCAGCATTGCTGTTGAGATAGCCTGGAATGTGATCTGCAGTGACTAGAATTTGATTGGTTAGAGGCAGTCATTTGAGGCGACGGAGGAATCGCATAATGTGGGAGAATGATCTTTAATGATAAGATAGACCCCTGCAAATCAGATGATACTGCTCAGGACAGAATAGTTATGAGATGACAGGTGGAGAATGCTTTTCTGGAATGTCTGAGAGTAGCAACCCCAGTGGGGCTTATGAGCAGAAACTGAAAAGGGAGACAAGGGGGAAGATCAAGAAGCCACATTGACTCCAAGCACGAGTCTTTTCTTACAGATGATTGGAGAGGAACCGAGAGTGAATACACATGTGTAAAAAAAACAAAACAAAGGAAAAGCAATCTGGTAAACGAGGCTCACCGTGGGGGTGGGGGGGGGGGGGGGGGAGGGTTCAGGGATAATTCAGGTATAGGGTCAATATTTGAGGCAGTTAGCTTTGTAGCTTACTAAGCTACCTAGCAATTTTAAGGGTGCTAGGACCCTTTCTACCCTGCAACAGATTCTTTATATCTCCCACAACCACCAGCGCACTCACAGACCCCCCTTACCCTGTTTTTCTCCGAGTCCAGCTGGAGTGGAGGTGGAGCACAAAGACCTTCCTCTATTACCCTCTGTTGAGTCCATGGGGTCCGAGTCCTCAGTCCAACACTTAAAGCTGTGCCCCCTTAAATACTGCCCTCTCAAAATTCTCTGCCAGGGCTCAGGACTCGTTGTCGGAAGGGAAGTTGGGGGTGAAAGTGTCCCTTTGATGCTGTGGCAGTGGGCAGAGCTAACTGCTCGGGGTTCATTGATGTGCTGGTTGTATGCAGATTTCCCCTGAGAGGCCCAGTTAGATGTGTCTTGCAGTCCCACATGTCACCTCTGAACTGTGTGGTAACTAACAAATGTCTTCACAAGGAGGGCCTTTGATCAATGGGAAGCTCAAGAACATGGAAAGACAAATGCACCATGCTTATGGAGACACTGGCAATTCTACGCAAACTTAAAGCCAACATAGTGCTTGACACCTGTTGTCCAAACCACTATTTTTTTCACTCTCATTAGCAAACAACTGCTTGAGATATTCAAGGAATAATGAGTCCCCAAAATGAACAGATAAACCCAGATTGATATGCATGTAGTCAGGAGTTCTTGAGAAAAAGAAAGAGAGAAGGGGTGGAAGGAGTCAGGGGCTGAAACCATGGCAGGTGAAAACACAAGGCATTTGTGGGGGTTCAGGGTGCGGTGGGTAGGATGCCCGATGTTTAGCAAGGGACAGAAAAGAGGAATGAGTGGGAGAGCCCAACTCCATGCCAGGTGGGACACCCACAGGGAAGGAAGGAAAGCCTATGTTGCAAATCTGATTCAATAAGATTAGTTACGAGCTAAGGAATTCCAACCCTTATCTACATGGCACTCATGTCTGTCCCAGCCAAAACCGGTTGGTCTGGTGTCTGATCACAAGACTTCAACTTGAACTGGTGATGTCTGCATCACAAACCTCATTTCCAGTGAATGTCTTTGCTGGTAGGGAGCTCCTAGGTTTTTACGATTTATTTTTGACGCATCCGTATTCAGAAGTACCCGACAAAGATTTAACAGCCTCTTTGAATGCTTCTTTAAATATTTTATTCAGGAAGACCATATTAAAACAATCCTGAGGTGTAATAAAGCCTAGTGAAGTCATGATTAAGTACAGTTAAGCCCAGAGAGGTATGGAAAAGGGGAATATAAAATTTGTATAGCTATGCCAAAGCAAAAATACCACACAAATAAACTGTTATATTTTCATTAAAGTTTTATGTGATTTTCTTCAGAAGCAGCAGAATGAACAAAGGTTAATATAAATTATAATTGCAACTTAATATGATATAAAAGGGAATCCAACCAACAAAAACAAAAAATCTCTGCTGAGTCTGTCATGCCAAAGACAACCTTGGAACAAATGTTCTGCAATACTACTGAGAACAGAACATGCCACCAACACTGTGTTACATTCGGCAGAGAAACAACACTGGTCGGATACTTTGTAATATTGTGCAGGAAAACTGCTTAAGAATGCCAAAACCAAAAAGCTTGTATGAACCGGAAAGAGCTGGTATTTTGGGGAATTGTGTTACAGTCTTCAAAATAAGCACTGCATTGATCACTGCATGATTATTACAACAGGTAGGTTGTGTCCCAATGATAGCAATCAGACCCACACAAGTTGTCTTTTTGAAACTGTTGGCCTTATGAGCAGCACTCATTTTTGTCTAAATGATCATTTATAATGACTAGCATGGTGGCACAGCAGTCAGCATTGCTTCCTTGCAGTGCTGTGACACTGGGTTCAATTCCGAGCCTGGAGCGCTACCTGTGAGGAGCATGCTCCCTTGGGTGTCCTCTGGGTGCCTTCAGGGGAAACCAGCCCTGGTGTGAGTGCTTTTCTGTCTGTTGTCCCGTGATGCATTGGTGATGGACCCCCCAGAATGTGAACTGGAAGAGGCAGCTAGAAAGCAGATATATACTGTATCAAGTTTACTGTTTCATTACCAGTATCCTGCAGGTTTGCATAATTAGACATAATTTATGTTTAATAATCTACTGTTCCAGTATAATTGTTTTTTACTTTTAAGTTATTATACTAATATATGAAAAAAATGCATGAGTGCACTTACAGTAGAAATCAGTGCAACTGAGCATGTCTCAGCCAGAGTGAGTGAAGTGTGTATTTTTATTTAGTATATTCCAGCTATCACCCAGACCCAGCTCTGTAAGTACAACTCATTCATGCAGTCCATGTTCTAATCATGTGTTATCATTGACAAAACAGAAACAATACCATGAGAACATAAACTCATGTAAAGGCTCTGCAAAGTTTAGAGGAAACACGTGGGTCAGAATCTGAAATTTAAATACAATTATGTTGTGTATAATTAGTATACATTGAACATCTGGTCTGATGTTTGCTTCATCATGGTCTCTATCTTATCTTCACTCTGTTTCCCCTGAACACAACTGCTGTTTTGTACTTGAATTCCTAAGCTGCAATGAATGTTATTTTTGTTTAAAAAATTAAACCTTTTTTTATGCTACTAGGCTTAAAGTCTGAGTCTGCTGGTGTTAAACCTCTCCTTATCTGAGTCGTTTCCCCCATGGTAATTGAAAATGGCAGAACGCCAGTAAGAGTTACAGAGAACTAAGATTCAGAAAGAAAGGGCAGGCATTATTCAACGAGGAACATCTGTAGCAGCGCAGTTCTCATACAGCAGTATTTCAGATCACATTTGCACAACAATGTTCACAACAGATCAATGAGAAGTGAAAACCATCCTGCAAGAGGCTCCTGATCCATTTATTCAAATTCTGGTAGGTGTACAGTTTTATGCTCTGCATAAGACAGAACTGTGCTAAGACTAACTATAACTTCCAAGTTTGTGTCAGGTTTAATTGTATTGCATATCTCAATATAATATTTCAGAATATGAGCTTTGGTAAATAAAAGTAAATAAAGAAAAGCAAAATGTATTATAGATTTACAAAGCTCTGTTTATGACTTACCATTTTATGTTATGCAGTTACAGTAAAAAAGATTGTAGAATTGTGAAGAGCTGTAGATTCGTTGTGCATGATACTAATTTGATATGTACTGCAGTTATTTACAATATTTTAAAATGCAGTTATAACATTTTTATATGACTAAAATGAAGTGTATTGCATATATTTGTGTTCCTCCTGCCTCTGTTCATAAGACTCATACTTTAAAAGTGGAAAGGATTTCTCTGGTACATTATTTTATTTTTTTACAAATCATAGAGGAAATGTAAAATGGGAATTCCTGCAGAATCCAAAGCATATTGAAGAAATTAGGAACGGTTTTCAGATCCTTGTTTGTGTGAATGCTGCTTCCATGAAATGAATGGAAATACTGTTGTGTGTCAGTGCACTGGCATTGAGAATGAAGAAGACTTTTCTTTCCTTGTCCATTTTTGATATAGAAATCAAAATGTTTATAAACTTCATAATGTATTTTAAGTCAGCATGAATATTTTCAAATGCCTTCTTGTTTTAAAGCTGAAAGCAATGTTCATATTTTACTGAACTGGGTTGCTGAAAATTATCTTCTGCTGCAATTCTGAAATAATTAACTGTGAAGTGATTTGCCAGTATATGTTCAGCTGGATGCTGTAGTCTTGTGTCTTTTGTTCCAGTTCTCTGAATACACATTGCATTCCCCCTTTTCAAGAAAAGTATATGCGCTGCTATATCATCCATTTGTGGTTTTGATTATTTAAATACAATTCAATGGGGGACTGATATAATGTTTTGGCCTTCTTTCTGGTGCCTCAGGAACTTGGCTGTAATTAATTTTCCCATCATCTTGGCAAACTAATTGAACATGCCTAAACAGCAGTTGTTGATTTAAGGATGGAATAACTTCTTTTTCAGTGCACAAGAAAATTTAAAGCAGCAATATCAAATGTACTGGGCTTTGCCTTGGGACGGCTGACACAGTCTGAAGTGAAGCAAAGTGTCAGATATCTCCCCCTTAGAAGCCCAGGTCCCCAATTTGGTGCACTAACGAAAAAGCCAGAACCTCCAACAAAATCTGCAACATGCTCAAGGCTTCGTTTCTGCACCAGATAGATATTGGACAGTCCTCTTGTTGCAGTGGCTGAATTTAATTTCTTGTGCAGAGATTCAAGAAAAGCTACAGCATGCTCATTACCAATTCAAATACCACTCTCAGTTATGGATTGTATTCATCCCAATATTGACATTGACTTCCCTGAAGTCGAGGGCAAGGATGTAACCTTTTGGAAAATCAAGAATTAAAGTGAATCGACAATACTAACAGAGTACCTGGTGTCTACTCAATAAATTTGAAATCTTCAAGGCTGTGCATAGAGCCTATCTGCTGTAACCTTTGTCACAGAAGCAACTTATTGACTCAATACTTTTAATTACATGAAAGTAGTTGGAAAACCCCTCTGATCACAACATTCCAAAATTGAAAATTGACACTGCAATGATAAATAACTGTCATTAATCAAGGCTTCTAATGCCTAATAGTAGTATATTAGCTGAATTTCAGGAATTTTGCTTTCATGTTCAAGGTAGGACTGAAGTGATAGATTATGTTGAATTTTAAGACCTATGGGTCTTCTGGAAAATGTGCAAAGCAGTGCATACCACTCACAGGAAAAGAATTCTTATTCTCTTCATCTTGACATACAGAGACCTATAAAGAGGCTGCAGTGACCTCATAACTTCAGAGGTCAATGTGTAGGTCTCAGTGAGGGCGCATGCCATATGGAAAGAAAGAGACATGATGTGAAATGCCCTTTTGCTATGAAGGCTTGATTTGCAACCTAGCTGTCTTTGAACACAGCTACACGCTTTAACTGGCTATACTTAAGAGGTAATGGGATTGTGTACCGCTTTAATGCAAACAATACCAAATACTGAGTCTGAATCTGCTATTATAGGCTTTGAGGGTAATGCTACAGCACTGTCATATGTGCATGTGTTTGATAGAGTTCCAGCTTGACATTTCACTGTCTGCCTGTGCAAATGGATTCCATGTGGAATCAAGTAGGGCAGGAATATCCAGCTAGGGAAGACTGAAGGAGAGCCACAGTGGGTGCCTTTGCAGATGTGGTGTTTTCCAGTTACCTCCCAGCCTCAGTCCAAGAAACTGTTAGAGCAGAGCCAGCTTTGTAACGGCAGTCAAGCATCGCATAACTCTTCACATACAGTACAACCTGAGGTCACAGTGTGGAAAAACACAATCACCGCATGGCAAAGGCACCAGACTACAAGGAGAACTGAATTTACATCTTTGCACAAACGTACCCTTGGCCATTGTGGAAACTTCACTTAATGCTAGTGCAGAATCTACTCATCCCAGCAGAGAAGCTGAAAGGAGTAACACAATTCTTTCTTGCACAGACTTTAGTTAAACTTTGTGTTTCCCTTTTCTTTTTCATTGTTATTAAGTTTGCAGTTTCTTGGTTTCACTCTTTAGAAATATATAATATGAATATGTACTGATTTCTAAATCTGCCAAAGATTGAGAAAGTATACAAATGTTAATGATGGAAAAAATGTCTGGAAATGATTAAAGGCAGTTTCATGATAGCAGACACTCACCAGACAATAGGCAAAGTGATTATGTCTGCATGGATCCTTCTCCAATTAAAACAACAAGAAAATATTGAAACACATTCTTTTTTTAAAGTATGCATTAAAGCATTATTTTTCAATTTAAAATGATTCAATGCAGTTTTTTCAGCATGCTTTAAATGAAAAAAAAGGCAGAAAGTCAGAAATCAGACATTTAAAACCTAATAAGACATTAAGTCACAACAACTGATTATTTGTGAAATAAATGAATGTCTACTGTGACATTGGTTTAATGTTCAGAGTCATGTTGATGTAATTACAATGAAAAATGCTGCACAAATTCATCTGCACTGCTCTTTGCATGTCATAGTGTGTCTTGGAACTCAGTCCTATTATTAAATTTCCTGCTTATATGAAATCTTATTAATCTAAAATTAATCTAAAATTAGATGGTGATAGCAAAGATGTTATACATGAATATACTGTAACTTGCCCTCACATATTTCATTTCAGATTGCAACATGTGCACATTGTTGTATAATAATGTTACAAACCAAATGACTCAAATGTAAAGATCTGCACTGGTTAAACTATGAGCAAGTGGGCTTTGTCTTGGGATGGATTTATTTTGCAATGTTTGAATTTTTTGTGTTTTATTTTTTTGTTTTTCTTCAGGTAAAGGAGTGCAGAACTGTTGAACATGTGCAGTATGGCTCACAAAACAAAGCTCTTGAAATTCATCTTACAGTCATTGCCAGTTATGCTACTTCACAGCTTTTGCACAGCACAAGATGAAGATCGGAGATATAGTAAGAAGTTTATTTATTAAGATTATGTGCTTCTACAGCATACTTGGCATGTTTTGGGCTGTACAGTCAAAAAGATGCATGTGGCTTATTGATTTGTTTTGTACACTGAGCTTTACATCATTTTTAAACAAAAATGTTCTTTAAATCTTCATTTCAGTGATATACAGTACTGTACATTTGTTAGGTGAGTGAAGAACCTGTAGCTCAGTCCATAAAGTTGCCTTTTTCTGACCTTAAGAAAAGCAAAATATTTGGTGTGGATACTTACATAGTGTTACATTAAACTGTAACAAGCATTGAAATGAAAAAAAAATATGTTGAGTAAAGTCCATTTTCATTGTACGCAGTATGACTCCACTTTGTTTTCTTCTTGCTTTCAGGTTGCAGAACAGCTCCTAGTGATCTAGTGTTTATTTTAGATGGCTCCTGGAGTGTGGAAGACAAAAACTTTGCCATAGTCAAAAAATGGCTTGTGAACATCACGACCAACTTCAACATCGGCCAGAGGTTCACCCAGGTGGGGGTAATCCAGTACAGTGACGACCCTGTATTGCAGATTCCTCTGGGAACATATTTGTCAAGCACAGAACTAATTGAGGCCATGGAGTCAATAGAGTACATGGGAGGAAACACCAGGACAGGAATCGCCATCAAGTTTGCCGTTGATAATTTGTTTGCTCACTCTGAACGAGGGCCCAACGGCGTAGCAAAGATAGCTGTGGTCCTCACTGATGGAAAATCCCAGGATGAAGTGAAACTGGCGGCAGAGGAAGCAAGGAAAAAGGGAATCATCTTGTTTGCCATTGGTGTCGGATCCGAAACGGAGGAAGAGGAGCTAAGGGCTATTGCCAACAAGCCTTCTTCCACTTATGTGTTTTATGTTGAAGACTACATAGCAATTACTAAAATCCGTGAAGTGATAAGACAGAAGCTCTGTGAAGGTACTTCAGCTTTAAATATACATACAAATTCCATGCTTTCTTTCCATACTCATTTTCTGGAAAATTCTAGGAGTTTCTTTGGAAACCATCATCTTTATACGCCTATACACAGCTTTATCATAATGAGTGCCAGATGCTGACAATTGCAGTGTGGAGTAGGGTTAGGGCTCTGGGCTGCAGATCGCAGGTGAGAAGCTTTGCCCAGGTTGCTCCAGTTAATGGGGCTCCAGGTTGCCATTGCAAATGAAAATGTATTCTCAGTTGATTTATCTGATTCAATAATACTCTTTTATATTGTGCCTTTCAAGATATCATACAAGGTGCTTTAAAATAAAACAAAGCAAAAGCATACTCATTTTCAAATGCATGAATACACAATAATTTAATACACTGCGTTAAACCAAATTAACAGCTTCTTCATAATTGTAAAGTTTAAGAGAATTTTAAAATGTTGACTGACTTGCAAGATCTAACTTGGGCTGGGAAGTGATACCACCGGTTTGGAGAAACAGGACAGAAAGCAATCTCCTTAGTTTGGGGATCTGAAGAAAGACCACAGTCCCAAAAGGTGAAACAATGTTCAGGAGCATAGCAAGTTAACAGTTTACTGATACAGTCAGGAGCCAAACCTTTCAAGGCCTTAAAAGTAAGCAGCAGTGATTTATTTTGAATTTGATTCAGGCTTCGAGCTAGGAGTAGGTGCTATTTATGTTTTTGGATTCCCTATTGGTCCCAGGCTGGACACGTATAATCCCTGTGTTCACTAATTTTATTTGCAGTTGAGTTTGTGGCCACTTAATTGGACCCTCAGCAAACTAACAATGTGATAAGCCTGACCTTTTACACTGTTCTCAAACTATGGAATATTTTAGTAAAATCAGCAATGCCATTAAACTAAATATTCACAACTCAAAAAACACATGAACCATTAAAATGTTTGCCTCAATTAAGGATCCTATTAAGTAATTGAGATCTCAAATGAATGACAACTGGAGTCACAGAGTCCAGCACTGGAATGACCTGATCTATCTGCTTAGTGAGGATGGCTTTTGTAGTTCTTGCACCATGGCATTCAGGTGTTTGGCATTACCACGTTAATTCCTTACGGTTGCCATCACTGCTATCTTGTGATGCAGTAAAATGTCAAATATCCGTCTGGCTGAAGATCAGGTAGAGGTAGTTACATAAAATGATGAGTTATGGCTATTTTCACCAGCGTAAGTAAATGACACACTATTCACTGATTTAAATATAAATTTTATATTTGATAAAATATCTAAAATCCATGGGCAGCATGGTGGTGCAGTAGTTAGTACTGCTGTATTGCAGGGCTCGGGCCCAGGGTTGAATTATTGTTATCCGTGTTCTCCCCACGTTCACTTGGGTTTCCTCTGGAGGTCTGTTTTTCCCCCACAGTCCAAAGCTCTGGGAAAACTGGGCCACATGTGAGTGAGTGCGTCTGTGTGTGTCCTGCAGTGGACTGGTGTCCTGACCAGAATGTACCCTGCCTTGTGCCCACTGCTTGCCGGGAAAGGCTCTGGCTCCCCCACAACCCTGAATTAGGTGAAGCAGTTAGAAAATGGATGGATGGATATACAGTTCTTATATATTTAAATACTAAATATATAGGACTGTCTTTTAAATTTCAAATGTCTCGCATAGAAGTACTTGAGTCTCCTCTGATCTTTTCCTTTCCTGCTAGGTTAGTCCATGATTTCATTGGTCCACAGCAGAATTTTTTTTCTCACCACTGTAGTCACATTTGGAAATGTTTTTTTGGAGTGAGGAGGAAAGATACTAGATAGGGTGAGAAGCAAGAATCCCCATATTATAATTCTGCAGTTTCTGATTCACTTTCTGTTGCTAGATTAATAAAATCATCAGACTATTGTCACCTCATCATCTGTACCTGCTCGTTCTGTGATGTTAAGACATACAGACAGTATTTGTTTCAACTCATATCCTTCTGAGTTCCTGTTAAAGAACTCAGAATCTATTTAAAATAGATATGCATTTTTTGAGTACAAAATATGTTTCAAAATTCTGCACTACAAAGCTTGTACACACCATAACGATGTCTCCTTAGCAAGATTTCAAAGAACCTAACAATTCCTCACAAAGTTTTAAAAAATTTACAGTGAACAAAACAGCATGTTTTAATTAGTTTTCCTATCATGGGCATCATTTATAATTCCTGCAGTCATTTCTGTGTTTAGTGGAATAACATTCAAAAAACAATATTATTCCAAAACAGCAATAAAATGATCAACTCTGGTAAAACATAATTGGTTAATTTAACCACAACCCTAACAATCAGTCAAGTGACATCCATGCTTCACATGGGTGAAGATGAGTTTGTACATACATTGTATTGGTCTTGGTATTCTTTTAATATGATAAGATTCAGTATGGACACATAAATCAAAGCAACGAGCACAATGCTAAACAGCACTAGAGAACAATAAAGGGAATATCTCCTACAGCATTTTCCCGATGGTTAGAATAGTCCTAAAATTCTAGGGATTCAGAAAAAAGATGTTTGTGTAACTAGTCTGAAATGATACAGATATTTAACCACGGCCATCTTGCCCATTTAACAGTAAATGAAAATTAGGTCCACCACCTGTCGTAAACTCTAAAAGTTGTCCACAGTTAGACACTATAGAGAAATGAGATGATGCAATGCAAAGGAATAAGAATTTATTCATTTTTTGGAACGTCAATCTGAAGAAGAAAAAGTTTCTGGGGCAAAGGTCATTTTATGTCTGGTTTTTACAATGGGAGGGATGTTCTTAGAGACTGACTGCATAGTTGCAACAAGTCCAGTTTTCTGCGCCAGGCTTTTTTACTACAGATTCTTTACTTCAGAATGAAGGCCAAAACCAAATGAGCTGATGGCTCTTTTCCATTATTTTAACTCCAACTGATCCTAACAACTGACCATATAATATACACCACCTTGAAACTTCACAGCTATTTCTATGAGAAACATATTTTAACAATTCATGAAAAGGGCATGATCTTTTGTGCAAAGTGTTCGGTACTAGTGTGATTTTGTAATTTCACAAGTGTTGATTTCAATCGATCTCTCTCTACAACAGTAATTTTGCCAGATGGGTTCAACATTCACCTTTCCAGCCTCAAACATTCATCTAAGTTAATTATTTTTTGCTCTCCTTCAGCCTCTCTCTCCATTACCCCCTTTTCACAAAGCTGTCTGTAGGCTGGATCTGAACTTTTCCAGGAAACGCTCTCCCTCCATCCTCCGTGTCCCCCTTCTTGTCTGCTCTAGTTACTACTTCATCTCCTTCCCCCACCTACTCCCACTGATGTCTCCCTCTACCACTGCATCCTCTGCACTCCCACCTTCCACCTATTGACCGATTCTCTAAACTTCAAGCCGACTCCTCCACTCTCTTCTATGCCCTTATCCCACATCTGTGCTTGTAGCTCCTCTACTTGTCAGCTCCACTCTACCAGAACTAAGGTGCGCGTAGTTAGGGGGAAAAAAATGGAAGAAATCCAAATCACTCCCTTCTTTCATCCTCCTCTTCACCACTTGCCTCTGTCAACTGTTACATTTATGAATTTATTGTTCCTTTTATTTAATCTGTCATTCAGGCTTCTACCAACAAATCCTGTTAGCTCTTCTCCGCCTTGTCCGTCTTCCTCATCCCTCATCCTCCCCCTTCCTCTATTTTGACAGCTTTGCATCCTTTTTTCTTCCATTTTTTCTGACATCTGAAAGTTCTTCAACACTTCGTATCCTCCCTCACCCACATTCTCCCACCCCTGCAACTCATTTTTGTTTTCCCTCCTTCACCTTCTGCTCTGACATCTCCTTCTTGCCTCAGGGCCACAGGTTTATGACTAGTATTCAGAATCCTCCTACAAGCTGCTGCCTATCGCCTACTTCTTCTTAAAAACACCCTTGATCCATTAATGCTGCAGAACTATCATCCTGCCTCTCTTCTTCACTTCACCTCTAAAATCCTGGAGCAGCCAGAGCTTTACCAGCTTCTTGCGTTCCTCTTTCAGCACTCACTCATCGACCCTATTCCAGTCTGGTCCTCAAACCGAGACTCCCTGCTCTCTGTTACCAATTCTCTTCACTCCTCCCTCTCCTTAGACCTGTTCCTTTGTGATCTCATTGCTGCCCTTGACACAGTGGATGAATGTGTTATGTGAACATCCTCAACACCTTAGTGACCTCAAGATTTTTAGTACTGCTCTCACCTAGTTTTAACAGATTTGGTTGTTTGGTGGGACTTATTCTCTGCTTCTTCCTTTCTCTCCACTGGCGTCCCTCAGGGCTCTGGCCTGGGCTCTCTACTGTTCTATCTATATAGCTTTTCCCTGGGACTTCTTACTTCTTCCCACAGCTTTGTATATCACTATTATGCTGATGAATCTCAAGTCTTCCCTTCTCTTCCCACATCTCAGCCCGTGTTACAACTTTTTCCTCTTAGATGCGGTTTCACTGTCTGAGCCCCTTTTCGTCCCTTGCCTTACTTTTCTGTCTGTACGCCTCTCTGCTTCTACTCTCTTTGACTCCACCACCCTCTCCCCTTCTTCCTTTGCCAAGAGCCTCAGCAAATCTCCTCACCCCACCTCTCACATTCCCAGCATTTCTCTGGCACACTCTGGATGCTTCCTTCAGAGCAAAGCTGGCAGAATCCAACCCTACCTTACCGATTGTTCCACCAAACTGCTAGTATCAAGTCCTGGTAGTATCCTGCCAAAAGTATTGTAACTCTCTCTTGGCTGGCTTCACTGCTATACTTATATACCTGCCACAATACTTTTGCAGGATACTACCAGGGCTTGATACTAGCAGTTTGGTGGAACAATCGGTAAGGTAGGGTTGGATTCTGCCAGCTTTGCTCTGAAGGAAGCATCCAGAGTGTGCCAGAGAAATGCTGGGAATGTGAGAGGTGGGGTGAGGAGATTTGCTGAAGCTCTTGGCAAAGGAAGAAGGGGAGAGGGTGGTGGAGTCAAAGAGAGTAGAAGCAGAGAGGCATACAGACAGGAAAAACTGTCAGTGAGCCTGTAGTGTCGTCTCCAACCTATCATTCCTCACGGTGCCGACACAACCAGGAGCGTTTGTTACAATGCTAAAACAAGACCATGTTGAAATGACCGATGCTGCGTTTGTGGGAGCTTGGGCAAGGGGCAGGGAGAGGCTCACTCACTAGCTGGATTTGTCTCATGATACTGGTATCTTGTGTGGCTAATCTGAAAGTTGAGCTATACAGCTTCCAGCTTGGTTTTCTCCCAGTCTGCGCCTCTTTGATTCCAGACTGAGGGGTCTCTGTGTGGAGTTCACATGTTCTCCCTACGTCTACCAGGGTTTTCTTTAGGTGCTCTGGTTTCCTCCCTCAAAGACATACTAGCTTGGATAACTGGCACCTCTAAACTGTTCTTGTGTGTTTGTGTGCCCTGCAAAGGACTGGGTCTCATCCATGTGTTGCGTCCTAAGCATCTGGGAAAGCTTCCAGATTGCCACATCTCCTACTAGGAATTAGCGGCTCTGTGATAATGGGTGCACGAATGGAAAAAAGATGTTCAATCACAGCAATGGTAATTTATTATACTGCCAAAGTGGCACCAGTACAAAGTTTAATACAACCAACTGCAACCAATCAAGCCAACTTACAAAAATTTCTTTAGACATGCTTTGGTTATAGCTTCTGAGAATGTAAAAGACTTGCAAAAGAATTCATCCCCTGCTAAACTTATCACATTTGGATGAATTACAAGTAATGTGTACAATTTCGTTTTCAAAATGATTTTCTGAACACTTTTATATGTGAAGGAGGTTGAATGTCAGCAAAAGCTGCAAAGAAAATATATGGAGTGTAATTTACTGATTGCGTAAGTATTCAGCCCCCTAAGTCAGTATTTGGTGGAAGCACCTTTGGCAGCAATTACTGTCAGTATTTCTGGATACGTCTTCACAGGGGGGTGATGTAATTTTGTTCATTCTTTTTGGCAAAATTACTCGGCCATAAATGTTCTATTGGATTCAAGTCAGGACTGATTGGGCCAGTCAAGGACGTTCACTCTCTTGTCAGTGTAGCTTGGACTTTTTGCTTCAGGCTATTGTCCTACTGCAAACTGAATTTCTGAGCCACTTCCAGACTGCTTGGTGACTCAAAGAGGTCTTTCTCCAGGATTCCTTTGTACTTTGTGTCAGCTACTGTACCCTCAATCCTGGGAAGTTTATTAGTCCCTGCTAAGGAGAAGGATCCCCAGGACATGATGCTGCTACCAGCATGCTTGGTACAGTGCACATAAAAAGTATTCAACCCCCAAGGACTTTGACACATTTTATTGCGTTACAATATGAAGCTACTGTATAAATACTGTGGATATAGTCTGGATTTTTCTACATTGACCGGCACAAAACATGGTATAAAGTCAAAGTGAAAACAAAATTCTACATGTTCTTCTAAATTAATAAATCATCTAACGTTTTTTAAAGATTAAATTTATGTGCTTACCATCAATCATTTTTAGATGTATCAGTTTTGTATAGATTCAATATAGTCTTTTTTGAAAAATGTAAACAATATTTTCGCAGGGAATAGTAAACATATACAGTATAAGCAAATGTTATAAATGTCTGAAATAAAGAAATAGAAAATTAGTCTGATTCAACAGATCAAGTAGAAGACGTTTACTAGGAGATATTTTTCATTGTTTTTTTAATATAAGCGTCTGAAAATAATTTATTCAAAGTGCTTCCGTTTTGTTCCTGGGGTGACTACGTTTCACATTTCTCTCTCTCTTTCACGCTTTAGAAACGGTTTGTCCAACGAGAATCCCAGTAGCAGCCCGTGATGAAAAGGGCTTTGATATACTGATTGGCTTAGACTTCGCCAAGAAAGCTAAAAGAACCAAAGGATCTTATTCTGGTAGCAGAGCCTATCTGGTGACATCACGACTTGACTTAACTGAAAGCACAAGGTACCGCCTGTCCAAAATCTGTTTCTGATTATCTTGTTCTTCTATGATTCATTAACATGGGTCTTTTTTTTTTTAAATGTGGCTCATGTTAAGGATCACATGTGTTTTACTGGGGATTCCACCAACTAAGCCCTTTTTTGAATTTCAGAGCCATATTTCCTGATGGCCTACCTCCTTCTTATGTCTTTGTTGCCACACTGAAATATAAAGGATCCGTGACGAAGGAGACATGGGATCTCTGGAGGATACAAGCTCTGGACGGGACACCGCAGATGGCAGTCACATTAAATGGCAAAGACAAGACAGTAATGTTCACCACCACCAGCATGGGAAACGACACACAAACCGTGACGTTTTCAACACCAGAAACAGAGGTACTGAACTGAATTTCACATTGCTGATGCGAAATCATGGTAAAGTCATTCTATAACTCTTTGTCATCTGGTGCTGTGAACCAAAATTTAATTGTCTCAATTTTATCCCCTGAAAAGCTTAAAATATGCTGGCTAGACAATCTGTCCTCGTTTATTTAACCCTGGATGAATTTCAAGCTCATAGGAATCTTTTTTTCATTAGAATCTAGAATTTCCAGGAATAGGAACACTAGAAAGAGGCAAGGACCAACAATCTGTGCACTAATTGAATTGAAATGTAGAGTTTTACTTTTTTTAGCAAAAGCAATCAAATATATGAGTTGTCAATCCAGCTTTGAATGAAAATAGGATAAATATAAAACACTGCAGTTACTATAGTGAATAGCTACAACTAATTTTCTTGAAACAAGCTACAAAATGTTTTTCTCTCCAGGAAGATTATTTTTGGTTAAACACAGATCACCTGTGAATATGAGGGTGACAAGGGACACATTCAAATTACTGCTGTCAGGACGGTCTGTTTAGAATTGCAGCCAGCAGCAGTTTAAATACACTAATACAGTGTTTTTAATGTACAGTAAATAAATAACTAGATTATAAAATAACTTTACAGTTTATACAACAAAAGCACTTTATGTTATTCTAATTGCTGAAGACCATATTTGTAGTTTCTGCTTTCAAATATTGTTTCCACTGAATGTTAAATGTTTTTTTCTTCACAACTGCTTATGTGTATGACAAACCTTTGAAACTCCTATAATGTAAAACTATTAATTTTGTAAATGTACATTTAGATACAACCTATCCAGAAATACTCCATATCTAAATTCTAGCACTTACATTAAGAACTGCTAATGAGTGTGTTAGAATCTGGAAGAAAAAACATTTGGACATAAAGTAAGTGCTCCAACACCAAAAGTACTATATTCCCTCCTTTCAATGAAGCTCCATTTTGCTGAATTACAAATAATGTTGATACGTGTTTCTTAAATTGAATATTTTAACCAAAACTTGAATGCTCAAACTGAACATTTTAAGGGTGAAGTTAAATGTTAGCAAAAAATGACAAAGAAAAACAAAAAACTGAAATATGCTGATTACATACGTACGTATTCACCCTCTCTAAGCACTTAAGTTGCTTGATCTATTTTCCCCTTTTACCCATAAACCATAATCCTGGACAGCAGAGATAGTTTTGACTAGATAAGTGTTGAGTTTGCCCCAGACATAATGTAACACTTTGCATTTAAACCAAAACTTTGCATACTTGTCTCATCTGACCACAAAACCTTTTGCAACATGTTTTCACTATAACTAAAATGCATGGTTGCAAACTCCATGCAGGATTGGAGTTGGGTTTGCCACTTATGCCTGCATCCTAGAGTGACAGGGATACCTCTCTAGCTCTTTCAAAGATGCCACTGTTTTTACAGCGGGTGCTACTGTGAAGCCAACTGCAACTTTGACAGAAACAGAGAGGTCAACAGCTGAGACCCGTTTTCTGCTGGTCCAGCTCCTCAGTTTGGAGGGACAGCCTGATGTAGGCAGTGTCTGAGTGATTGGATACACCTTCCACTTCGTAATGACTCCTCGGCCATTCATGGTTTTTCAACTTTGTCTTTAGTTTACATTTTATGGTTAGATTTTTGCTAGAAATTCACTACCTCTTTGAGGGACTTTATAGAGACAGGTGCATTCATTCTAAAGCCATGTGTACTATTTTATTGCCCACAGTAACCATTCAAATAATTTTGTGAAAGTAATTTTGTGCACCTGCACTAATTGACAGGAGGTTTGCCATAGCAAAGGGGGTGAATACTTATGCAATCAGAAAATTGTGGTTTTGATGGTCCTGGGTTCAATTCTGCACCTGGGGTGTGATCTGCAAGTTTATATGTTCGCCCTGTGTTCACGTGGGAATCCTCCAGGTGCTCCAGTTTCCTCCCGCAGTCTAAAGAAATACTGGCAGGTTAATTTGCTCCTGGGAAAACTGGCCCCTATACTGCCTTACTGGGATAGGCTCTGACTCCCCCACCACTGGTTAAAAAATGGATGGGTGGATTTCCTTTCGCAGTTCCTGCTAAAATGTAATTTCTTTCACCCATAAAAGCAATCGGTTTAAACATTCAAGTTTTGATTTAATATTCACTGTGCCTCTAGCTAAAACTGTATCTATTTAGCAGCATTAGAACCACGAAAAGTAAAAGGTACAGTATTACACAAAATGTTTAAAATGTCAAAAGTAGACAATAGCCAATTTAACAATGCCTATGCCATTATTTTTATAAACTTATTATTTTGAGGACCAGGAAATACTTTATTCCAAACTGAAAAGGGAGCATATAAAATTGCACTTTTATATATAAAACGTCTGAATTTATATTTTTCAGATAGGATCTTGTAAAGTAAACTTTTACCTGGTGAAAACATTAGATTTGTAAGATGCTTCCTGAAAGATAAAAAAACAGAACCCCCACACAAGCTCTTAAAATCATACATTTTAAAACACTGCATTAATATCTTAGTTATATTAAGACCGTACTTCCAAAACTCACACAATTAGAGAAGCAACTTCTTTTCAGAAACCTTTTGCTATCTATTCTTAATGTCCCTGTTTCCAAATGCAGATTAACAGAAAAGATTGAAAGGATAGGCATGGCTCAGTAATTAACTCTGTTTCGTGTCCAGAAAAAATATTACTCTGAACTTCTGTAGTATATATCTGCTACTCTCTCTATAATGTGAAAAAAGAATGGTAAAAAATCAGGCACAAGTGGATGATACCTTATTGGAAAATGACATTGGATCAAATTATTTTTCCTTTGTTTGCTCACTTTCTGGATGGAAATTTCCATGGTGATGAAATCGGGGCCCCAGCACATTAAGCATATTGATTGTGCACTCAGATCTCTGTTTACTCAGTAGAGAGATTATCTGGCAAGAAGAGCAGCAGTGAAAGATGCACAGCAAACTGTCTGAGACCTCCTACAGGAGCTCTTTTTCTTCATCTACTGACCCCTGCCTGAGCATCAGCATCTGTTAGCCTGGCTTTGCAATGACTTCCTGCCACTCCCCAGCCAGCAAAAGCCCTGGATTTTTAGCATTCTAACCACCATATGGGTTGGAAATCATTTCTAGATGTGCTCCTCTTTAATTTTTTACCCCAGCATCGGATTATGAAGACCTATTCAATTTCTCATAAATTCATAGAAATTTACAACACGGGTGGCTCTCTACTGAAAATACTGAATCAACGGGTTAACAATCTCTGGCTTGGCACTCTTTGGTGACAACAAATACTGTGTTTTTTTCATTGTTCTGTGTAGTAAAAAAGAGGCTGCCTCTCTTCATCAGCATTAACGAATCTAAAATTTTAAAATCTTGACACTCACAAAGCTTAGCTTTACACATCACGTATTAAGGGGAAAATTTCCTGGAACAATAGGCCAACCTGAAAAAGAGTGGGACACAGGAGACACACCTGCAGCCCTGCTATTCTATTGTAATAAAATGCAGTGCAGCCATCCAAACAGTGGCTGTCCAGGATAAGATTCCATTTCAAAAAGTGTTGCCAAGTGTTAGGCAACAACACAGAATGCACAGCCACAGAGGGCCTGGTTGCTGACTGTCTCAATGTACATTTCTCACCTGCAGCCTCTGAAGTTTTAGGAGGGAAACAACACATCAAGATAAACAACTGAACAAAAGTTTCCAAGTTATAAATCCCCTAAATGACTGCCTTAGAATATCTCAAATGTAAAAATAAAATCAAAAAGATAAAGCAGTGACTGACTGCTTAAAAAATTAAATAAGGAAAGAAAGTGATACAAAAAATATTAAAAGTTAGCAACAACAAGACAGCCAGTTGCTAGAGCCTGTCAGTACAAGGATACATCTTCAGAGTGCGAAAGAGTTAGCTTATCAATATAGATAAGAATAAAACACAAATCACAGAGAAATAAAGTGAAGTCCTTTCTAGCGGGTACATTTCTATAACCACAGTAAAAGATGTGTAAAAAGTTTCAGTTCCAACAGGGAGAAAAAGATGTGTGTAATTCCATAGAACAAGCAAAGACAAGGAATGTTTTTAGAAAGGAGACACTGCGTTCAAGAGTTTATAAGATACAATAACTGAAGTGTTGGAATTACACAGGCACATTCTAGGCATGGCATAAATGATAATGGCGATTGAGGTGTTTTAGGAATACTTCGTCAGTTCTGTATTTATCTTATCTCAACAATTGACCACTTTGTTATTCTGCATCTCTCTTTTGGGGATATATTAATAATACACATACGTATATTTGGATACACATTTACAAAAATTAAATCCAGAATTAAAGCTATGATGTATTATGTTCATGTTGATCAGCTCAGGTTTTAAGGCTGGAGATCATAAATTGTTTTTCCCATTTATTATTTCATTTCACTAATTCTTATTTCACTCTTTTTCATTGAAACAGAAACTCTTTGATGAACACTGGCACCAGATTCGCCTTCTGGTATCAGAGCAAAGCGTCACTTTGTATGTTGATGGCCAGCAGACCGAGTCGTTGGAACTGGGTCCTGCCCCTGGTATCTTTGTTAATGGAAAGACGCAAGTTGGAAAGTATTTCAGGAAAGAAGAAACCATACCTGTAAGTTTTTCACAAATCCCATGAGGATTGATTTTTCTGGGAATTTAAAGGACAGAAATACTTAAAATTGGAGACTTCATTTATTAAACTAAAAAGACCCTTCTAATGGTTTCCTCGTAAAACAGGTCAGAGACAAATCACAACAAAGGTTCACAAACACTGAAAAGTCAGACATTGATTCAGACATTGATAAGTGAAGATGTTGTTAGAAAGGAGGCCGTCTCCTATGAATCATACTGACAGTATGGAGCACCAGATCCCAGTGTTTTGCGCCCACACTCCTTATTGCAGGTTTTGATGAGAAAGCCATTCTGTCCTCTTGCTTTATTCGCAATGGTCTGTCTCTGCGATTGTGCTCCTCATCTTGCCGATTCACTGTTCCAATCACATCCAGGGGAAGGAAATATCCTGCCAGCTTTGATTCTAGAGCAGATCTCCTTATTCAACATCTTGAACGCTCAAAATAAGAAATATATTGGTGAAATTATTTTGGTCTGGCCTGTCACAAAATAATTAATTGTATTTTGGTGTTAAAGAAAGATTAAAGCAAGGGACTGAAACAGCTGAAATGGTTAACAGCTGTTTTCTTACTGGGTTTGTTCATGCTTCGACAATTGGAAGTAACTCATCCTTCAGTGCTGGCAAATGACAAAGATTGTGTTAGCAAGAAATACATGTAAGTAAGAGAACTTCTATCATGGCATTGTTCCGGTAGATTCAAGTTAAGTTCAAATGTCCACATGTATAGTCTGGAGTAATAGTTAACCATTTTAAAAATTCATAATTGAAAAAATAAGACAAAAGTAAAATAGATATGGAAGCAGGGGTAGTCAAATTGTAAAACTGTCCTGTTTGAAGTTTGGTGAGAAAATAACTGATAACTTAACTCAGGTTGAAAGAGGAAAATGCCGTTTTGAACAAATTCAGTACAGCAAAGGCTTAAGTGCTCCAGGGGTTGAAGACACAAATAAAACACCAGGATCAGACAGTCCCTCGGTCTGTCATTTCTGTCAAAGAAATGAAGGATGTTACCCATATCCCATCAGCGCAGATCTTTCAGGAGTCACTGCAAATAGTAACAGTCCAATGAAGGCAAGCAATGGAGTTCCAGATATTCATGATGTACTGTACCATGAATTCTGAAGATTAAAGAAACATGTTGCTGCTGACGCAGTAGAAAATGTCTAAACTTATTTGGTGGTACATCACATGCAGCATTACAATGACCCAAAAACATGGGTAATGCAATCAAGGAGTTTGTCAGGAGATAAATAGGGAAAATTTTAGATTGGCCAAGCATTTTTATCCAAACTGAGAATACATTGTATGCTCATTTTACATGCTGAAAACTGAATCCAAACACCCCAAAATAATTTAGTAATAATAACTCAGTAAGGGTGCAGTAAGGTCTTGTCAAATCACCTCAAATGGTTAGTCAAAGAATTGAGTGAGCTCAATGGGATGCAGACTTCATACAGTTATTTCCTCACAAGTGATATGAAACCTAATGCTGACTTTAAAAAAAACCCCACAAATCTCACAGAAGAAATTATAAGGGAATCTGATGCATTCAAAAGTTCTACAACTCAACCCAAAGGGTTATTTTCTGCCCAGCAGCAAAACTAAAACTTGAGGGCATTACTGTATATATTAGACCAAAGCAGCAGGCAGTTGTTTATTACACAGGATTGTGGATGTCTGAAACAAGATGCCAACCCATGTTACTGTCACTGATTCAGAGGCAACCTCGAAGAAGCGGATGAATACAGTAAAATGGCTGAATCAGTTAGCTGCAAGCAACCATGATGCGTTGAGTGGTCACCTCTCAGTTTCAGACTGACTTTCATAACCGAATGAAAAGAGGTGGCAAATCAGGGATGCAATTTTCAGAGACCTTTTTCTAATTTACCAGGGAAATTTTAAGAAGTTTTCCAGCTCGAGTATATTTTAAAACATAATGTCGCCACTATTTTTCTAAGTAAATTCACCACGCTCAGCCCATCTGTCCTTCAAACGAGCACTTCCCTGATAACAGAGCTCTTCCGATTGCCCCTCTGCTTGTCAACAGCAGACCTGAGGTAATCAGTCTCTAGAAATGCTGCGCAGACTTCAAATGTTGGAGTCTACTGCCACACAGCTGTGCATTGCAATACATTTCTTCAAAACATTGAAGACCATGTTTCAGAAATCCATAATCTAGGAATAACCATAGGAAGAACAGAACAGCATTAGTCATACATAATAGGTGATATTGCTGAAATTAGACGTTAATTCTAATTATACTGTATATGTACAGCTTAAAATAATTAAAAGACTGAAGAACGTGAGCTGTGAAACAATTTTAAATGCTGCTCACACATGAAGTGCAAATATGTAGATTTCCCCCAAGTATGCAAAAGCCTGTAACAGCATTTGATTTCCTCCTACTACAACTCAGATCCCTAAAAAAAGAATGGCTGTCATTTGAAAATTGTATCCACATAGCCATATATTATTACATATTGTTTTATTCTTATGACTCAAATCATAAAGATTTATTTGGCATTAATGTTTGAAAAAACAATACAAATATCGGACACATTTCCAAGTGAAGGAGTTATTTACTCTGGGGAGCTCCATCAGAATGAAATAATTTTAGAATAGTTCACATGAGGACTGAGATAGAATAAATCACTGAGTCATGATGGTATGTTTCCCCGTTAGACTTAAGGAAATGACAAATATTACTGATAGACCCTTAACCAGGTTAGTTCCACTTTCACTCTGGAAGGGAGTTTTACTCACAGATTGGAAAACTGCAAATACTGTATAAAGCTAATTCATAAAAAGGGGAGCAAAACTTAAAAAGGAGACTATAGAGTGATTTGTCTTACTTCTGTTACTGGTAATATTATAGAAATATTAATTAGGGCTAAACTAGAAGGATGGTGTTTTAGGAGACAGCCATATATATTTAGGAAAAAATACTTATTTTTAAAAGGTTTTGGATCTTGATTAATAAACTTTTTTAAATTAATTTTTAATTGTTTAATAAACCTGATAAAATTCTTTGAGCATGCAACGGGGACAATATGACATTATATAGTTTAGCTTCATGATAAATTCTGTCACAGTAGGTTCATTCTGAACTACAGCACAAACAAAAAAAGGTAATGGACTGATTTCAGTTGTTCTGTTAGAGGATTCTTACAAATTCTTAAGAGCTGTTGCTATTTGGAATAGGGACTTTAATGTTACAAAGGAAGAAAAATCCTGGGGGCAACATTTAGGACAATATGCCAAAAGCCCTGGCCACGCAGGCATTCTCAGAGCATGCTTGACTGCTCATACAGAATGCATGGAGCTACTCTCTTGTCCCATGTGTATGCTTCGTCCAGGGGACAGGTGGGCACCTGATGCACGTGTGGAACACATGAGTGCCCAGATGTGAAATTTACTGGGCTAACATGCTTCTTCTTCTTCGTTCACTATTCCAAACAAGGATATCCCTTGCTCTCCCTGAGCACTTTTGCATATTGATCATTTGGGTCTTGCCCACTCACAGAGACAGCAGAGGACCTGGCTGGTTGGCTATTTTGGGTGTCTCTGCATTCCCCTCTGGCATCATCAGATCCTGGCCTGTCTTGCTCTTGACATGAAGCTCCGATCCATGGTGCCAGAGGAGTAGGGGAAGGCTGGATTGCTGCAGCTGATACAGTTCAGCCCTTTTTCCACAGTGTTTCCCTCATACGTGTCTAATTTTGCTTAGGGGTCCTTTGGGTGGAAACTTGGAAGGATTAAAATGATGGCAGGGGAAGAGTGGGGTGGGGTAGGGTGGTGGTGTTGTGCTGTACTGTGTTGTATCTATTTTGGTCTATTTTTAGAAAATCCTAATATAATAAAAAGCAGTTAATAAGAACTTCATAAACAGGACTTTCAATACCTGTAGACAGTTTTTACAAATGTTATATGTTTTCTACATATTATGCCTTTATATCAGACATTTAGAAATCAAGGTTGCAAAAGGGATTTTGCTTTAATCCCTAGCATTACTCCTGGCATTGATGGTAACCAAAAACATTTCCATAACAGAACTGGTATCACAGGAAAAAGCACAAACATATACAAGGTGACACCATGGACTTCTCGATTCCAAACCATTTAGAACAAAACATTAATCAAGAGGACTTTTCATCTTTAGAGCCATCAAAGAAAGCCACTACAAAACGTATGCTGATTATAATGACCTATAAAGAGTTTTAAAACTGGAAAATGTAGTAGAAAGAAATGATGGAAAATATAAAAGGAAAGACGCGGATGATATAAAGTATTATTTAAATGCATGTCTAATCACAATTCCATAAAACATTTAAAGATTGTTCTGTGGTACCCTGTTCTGAAACATCTGTAGAACAGAAATATCTAAGGGAAAGAACAAAGTTTATAGCAAAACTTGCATGAAACCCCTTCTTGATCTTGGGAGAACAGGAAGCCAAAGTCTTATAAGAGACTTGTAGGCTGAGTGTAGAGGGATACAGAAAATTGCAGTGCAGCTGAAGAATTAAGCTTGCCATTTTCATTGTTAACTAATCAGTAATATGTAATTCACAGTTTGAGATACAGAAACTCAGAATCTACTGTGACCCTGAGCACAACAATCGTGAAACATCCTGTGAAATACCTGGAACTGTAAGTATGAAAATATATTTTACACCAGTACACACACCTGATTCAATCATATTTTAAAATGCACATTGTTACTAAGCATGTTATTTTTTATAACAAACAGCAGAGGTAACCATGTTCCAGTACCATGTCTGTATATTTGTAAGATGTAAGACCATTGCCATTAAACTGAACTCCAGGCATTGCTCTTATAAGTGTAACCACTTTTTAACAAGAGAGATCATACGAGATATCAGAGGGACAGAATGTGTGGGGTATAGCAGAGTAGTTTTTGACATCTGCTGAAGTTCCATGTTCTTTCTTTAGAAAAGTCTCTAGTTTCCACATGGGTAACCTATTTATCACTATGTTGTATCCTTTCCTGGCTAGTAGCCTTTATTTTTAGACCATAGTTCCAGATTTTGCTTCAAGTGTTGGAAATGTGTTTTGTTTGGTTTACATCCCTGGGGCCCAGATGGGTAGTTCCTTCCACACGAAGGCGATGGGAGTGGGTGGGAAGGGGGAGGAAATGGCTTGAACCCCAGAGCAGGAAATGAACTGAGTAACAGAGTGAGATGTATCTGCAGATACTTGTTTTAATGTTAAAAGCACAATCAGGTCCTCCTGCCTATTTCTGGGGAGGCGATTTTCTCAGTGACAGTCATAACTCCCATCTCCCTCACCAGCATAATATTTTAAACCTCTTTATTTTAATTTCACTATTTATTAATTGGTTTGACTCTGCTAACTAACTGCCTGGCCCTGTGTTATTTTCCGGTGATCTCTCTCCTGATCTTTTTTCCCTGCAGTCCATGATTATTATTGTAAAGGCTTTTCCACAATGATGCTTACAGCTTTATGACAGCCTGTCAAAATGTTTGCATCCTGTGCTCTATAGTCATTCCTTTGTATCTTTTCTGGGATTTTGAGACCAGTGACATGCTTGGCTGGTTTCCTTCCACTACAGATGTGAAACAAAGCCAGAATGAGTTTATACAGTACTTTCAGGATTCGCACTCTGTCTAGGAATGGTTTAAAGTCTTATCCCACCAAGTCAAAACAAACGATCAGCGTGCAAAACACACAAATCCTTTAATTGCTCGTAGCCCAGTTTCTGTCGATTTAATTCCCTGGGTGGTAAGGTCTGTAAAATGCTGGGGTGTGACATGATTTCACTTTTTTTTATAGGATGGAGAGGTACGTATTTTGGCAGGTGGTAATACTATTATTGAAAAAAAAATGTTTTGAAAATTCATGGACAGTTTCCCAGCTCATGAGGTAAGTTTATCCTTTATTTTACATGTATTTCATCAGCTCAGTCACATGTTTGACTGTGCAGTTAAACAATCAGGCCTGCTGTAATCCAGTAGGGTCCTATTTAACTCACTTGCTCAATTGCATACTTGGAGTCAATTAAAAGAAAAAAAAACTAATAAATACTAGTGGTCTCCTGGCTCTGGCAAACAGACTTTGCTGCCACTTACATGATCTTGGAGGAAGATTAATAGATCAGACTGAGTTTAACTCCTAAGTGACTCTTGTATCTCTGTTGCAGTGTGCAATCAATCCTGGAGATATTGATATTGAGTCAACTCCAGCTCCTTGCATATGCCCTCCCGGACAACCTGGGCCGCCTGGCTTGAAGGTCAGTTAACCAAGATGATAACAGCAAATAGGAGGAAGAGTAATAAAATCATGTGTAAACATTGTGTGATGCTCTCTAACCAAGTGCAAAGCACTGTCCTCATCACAATTAAAACTGAGCTGTACCAGCCAGGAAGTGGCAAAGCCAACTACAGCTAAAAAGGTTGAATACTAAAATAGATTTTCATGCAAATTCTCATTTACAAATGATTTTAGATTAATTTTTAACTGTGTTAAAGGCTACATTTGGTGTAGTTTTAAAGCAAGAACTATATATTACTTCAGTATTTAAACTTTCATGTCAGTTTCATTATGCAGAACCAATAACTACACAGCAGTCAGTAATTGCATCTTAACAGGGCTCTTTTATAGGCAGAACACCTGGAGTTGCATGAAAGCATTCGAATAGGAAGTATGGAGTAGCTGAAAGTCCAATAAGATATTTAAAGTACATGGAATACATGACATGGATCACCCATAGGATCACCCATACAGTAGATCATGGGATCAAGTCCCTCAGCGTTGAACCCTGAGTGAGGTACTTTGCCCCAGTTGCTCTGGTCCAGTCAGCTGTACAGGTGGAGCCTGCATTGCTCTCTGGTTCATTTAACAACACAGAAACCAGAGGAGCACTGGCCCATCATGACACTGCAGCTCCTGCATGGACTTTGGTGACCTATGCAAGTGCATTGGATTAATGGCCATGCCTTGAAAGTGTTTATCAAATTTTTAATGTTTCATTTTGTGCCGCCTGTGAGAAGTCTTGTCACAGTACCAGTTTTGGCTCCTGCTCCAAGATCCCTTTCCATTTCCCTTCCTATTAGCAAGACAACAGGGCAAAACACGTGACGCGACACCAGAGGCACCGCAACATCTGCGGAGTGTGGAGAGGCAATGGTCTTCCACTGGAGATGCACTGTAACTTGCAGACCAAAATACACTAGTACACTGGTGAAGAAGAGGAAAAGAAAACGGAATGAATCTTGTTCACAGCAACTGAAGAAATTTAGATTGCAAAGGAAATGAGCTAGAGATCCAGCTTTTAAATGCATGTTCAGTCCCTCCTTTCCATTAATTGAATTTTCATTAAATAATGTATTTAAATGATATTTGCATCCTTGCTATTTACTCTTCAGAAACAATTGTAGTGCTGGGCAGCATCAATCCTCCTGTACAAAAGGGTCTTCCCAGACTCCTGAATACCACCTGGCATGCCCACTGTGCCCACTGTGTTGGCAACGGGTCTGACCTTACGGCAGGGTGAAATGAATTTTTAAACTGTTCAGTAGTATTAACCGTGGAGTTCTTTTTGATTGCAGACAACAGAAATGAAACTAGAATTTAAAGATCCACCCTTTTGGAAAATAGGTTACCAAGTCTGATTCCTGTTACAACTTGGCTACATCCAGTGTCTATTTCTGTCTCTTGGACCTGTCCCCCTCTGGAGTGGACATCACAGCTGGACACTTTTCCAGATATGCTTCTAAGAATCCAAGCAAGCAGAGTGCCTCAAAACTCACAAGATGGTCCCTCTGCCTCCCACATTTAATGTTAAAAAGTAGACATGCGAAGCTTTAAAACTCCCATTAAATAAAAATGATATCATAGGTTCTTAGGAAAAAGACTAATTTTCCTCATTTCATTCTGCTTTTTGAATCCAACTGCATATTTTTAATGTCAAGTCAATGCAGTGACAAAAATGGTTGTTCTGTAACTGTCTATTGCTGTTCATAATTTTATCAACACATCAAAAACAAAGTATGGCTGCTTCCCAGATGTCATTTTTGGTCGGATATATTTCTGGAAAACTTTAGAATGTTTTATATTAAGTGCAGACTTTTAACTTTCTTAGCACGGACTGAAGAAAAGCCTTTATTTAACTCTTCAAAATGATGCCTAGGATCATTTTTAACAATTAAAAATACATTTCTCCTTTAAAATGGCTTCCATGTCAGTTTTTTTTGTAAATTGGATATACAGTAGCACTATTGTACAGAAGAGGATTTTGTGGGGGAGACCTTGTGCAAAGACACTTAGCTGTGATTGAAACGGATGTCTGTATTCCCATCCAGAAACACCACCTCATCCTCACATTAAATGCTTACTATTAGATTATTAATGCATGTACAGTATGTGTCTTGTCAGGGTAAACCTTCTTTAAAAGGCTGACAAGAGTTCTGTGGAAAGAATATCTGTAATAACTGGTGTGCTTAGGTCAATAAAAATAGAAATAATAAATAATCTATGATCTATAATTTCCACTAAAGAAGTGCCCATGTACTGAATGTTTTCAAAACAATAATGTTTAATTCAGAATATGAAGATGTACTACTGTATGTAGCAAAACAAGTTATAATAAACCATAGAACATGCAAATGTCCTTAAGAAGCAGGCAGTAGCAAGTTACAGTATGTGTCTGAAACATGATGCATGCAGAGATCTGTCTAAGGACTACCTAATTTGGCCTCTTAAAAACCTTTTTCTCTCTTGATTTTTAAGAACTGGCAACGTGGACAACAAGACAGATTTTTCCCAATAACAATGCTTGTTATAAGTTAATATTTTTGTCATATTATTCTTTTAAAATGCTTCAGTAATTAAATCAAATATGAAAACCTGAAAATCCCAAAAAGAACCAGAGTTACAGGTTGTTAGCACTTTTACATAACAGTGCAGTTTGAATGCACTGGAATATTCTCATATTTTAGCGAGAATAATGTAACCTGTTTTATATTGCCCTCTTCCAGCTGGGCTTGCAGCCATATTTCTATGGAAAAGTTCATCTTAATCAGCTCAGCCTGTGAGGTTGTAAAGGTTAAGATTTGTCAACAAGTAACTTGTTTTTTAACCAGGGAGAACAAGGAAGAGCTGGAGAAGCAGGGCAGCCTGGTCAGCCTGGAGCTGATGGTAAGCCTGTGAGTACTACACACTTTCATATCCCAACATTGTATCATGAATGTATGGCACAGAAACGAGATCATATGCTTTTTCAACGTGCATCAAATTTCAAGCAAATGCAAGCAAAATACAAAAAACCCTTCCCGAAAAGCATAAGGAGGACCTGGAAGGGCATCCTGTCATCAGAGTAGTCTCACTGGTTACATTTAGTTCAACCGCAGTGAGACTAGACAGAATAGACAGTTTTGCATAATTTCCTGTTTTTAATAGAACAATATGTGAGTATATATGACATGAATTATTTTTAGCTCTATATTTTCCTCTGAAGCTGATAAGTCAGGGGAGGAAAGGGTTCTGAAAGGGCTCAAGGCAGCAAGTTAACCTCGTACTGCAGTGTATGCCTTCCTCATTCCCCCCCAAACCTGAAGAGCTGCTGGGAGGGACGGGAAAGGGGGAAAATCACCCTGACACTTTCATTCAAGTCAACACGGATGGTGTAATGTTCACCTGGGACGTCCCAAATCGCGATGTGTCCCTGAAGGCTGCCAACTGAGCAAAACCTTTATCTAAACTGACTTGGAGGGAGGAGGAGACTTCACCCTCGCTGAGGGACGGAGGAGAGCGGATCTGGGGGAAAGTAACCCAGTGACCCCACATTTAAATTTGATGACTGGTACCGTCTTCCCAACTTTGGTAAGAATGCGTCAGTGGGAAGATTAGTTTACAGGTTGAAAAAGTAAGTGATATAAAAGGAACAGCTCACTTTCTACAAACAAGAGTATGGTCCAGACTATGGTCAGGATTCGTTTTCTTACCAACATGCATTTATATGGCTGTATGAATAATGTATTAATATATTTAATTGATAACAGATTTATAAATGGGATTAGCATCCCATAATCTAAAGTGTACCAGAACTAATAAGTAATATAATGTGAGCACCACCATCTTTTTTTCTCAAAATATCTATTAACAAAGCTCAATAAACTGGCTTCTTCATTTCTATGGCTAAGTGGGTTTCATAATGAATGCCTTCTTTTAATCCAAATCAAGGCAAATCAATATGAAAGAGCTCTTTTGCACAAAGTTACACAAAG
Source organism: Atractosteus spatula (assembly GCF_055471065.1). NCBI lineage: Eukaryota > Metazoa > Chordata > Actinopteri > Semionotiformes > Lepisosteidae > Atractosteus > Atractosteus spatula. Next base: position 23,134,673 of record NC_142720.1, on the reverse strand, counting down.
ACAGGATGATGACATTGGAACAGCAGGATTCCCATCCTGCAATGGGGGTGAACAGACTCCATGTGCTCTTCTCTTTGTAAATCAGCAGATCAAAAAATGAAGTTCAAATTGAAGAATAGCATGTAATTCCAGCACACCGATATGCTTCAGAAAAAGCAATTAAACTGCGGTGGAATTTTACCAGAAATCTTTCTGTACCATACCAAGAAGATTTTGAAAAGTTAAAGTACCTAAGACTGAAATGCAAACAGTTTTATCCTGCAAATACAGCATTTTGCAATGAACAATGGAACCAATCTTGTATTAGTTAAAACGGGGCCTTAATGTCTAAAACTGAATGCGACAGTATTCAGTAATTCAGTCATCAAGCAATCTTTATAGAGCTTTGAGAATAGATGGAAATTGGCAAAAAACTGCCTTTACAAAGTTCTAAATATGACGGAAATGAAAACACCTCCTGCTGTCAGACACTAGTTCATGAAGATGTCCCAGAAGGACCTATTAGGTTAGTGGCAAGGCAGGCATACTAAACTATTTCTGTGATGCATGCTATACAGTATATGAGGAGATCTGTGCCACATTTTAGAGTATGCAATGAAAAATCCAGTGTAATCCTTGTTATAAAGAGCTCAAGTTTCTCAGAACTATTTACATACCATCGACATCTCGTGCTAAACAGCTTGAGAGTATGCTTCTTAAAGATAGTGTAATACTTAAATAATCTGAGCTCAGTTAAATATAATACAATGCTCCTAACAATGAAATAGAACCCCTGGCTTGGTGTAGGGTTATTAAAGCTAAAGTCATTTGATTTGCACTTGAATAATTCAATTTATAATTGCTAATACAGTATATACTGAATTATATTTAGTATATACTAAAATAATTATTAATGGGATGTGAAAAAGATGCAGATGTTTCTTATTCCACAAAGATAAAACAAAACTATAGAGAAGGAAATTTTGACTCTTTAAGCCTAGAATTCATGCCATAAAATTCACATTATATTGAAATGTCTTACATTTGGTAGGGGGCGGATGGTCATTGTTTCCATTAAAGCTGCTATACATCTGTCCTTGGGGATCATAACTGGATGAATCATGAAGGAAAAATAAATCATTTCTGTGGACATTTGCAGGCTTTCAATTTGGCTTTCTTTATATAGTACTTTTCTGGAGAATGAGTCACATTTTACAGTGATAGGCTGTGGAACACAAATGTGGAAAAGGACTTTTTGTAAATATTCACAAAGGAGCACTGAAATACTGTAAATACATCAATGGAAAAACACCTGGTTCTCGTGCACTAAAAGTGCTAACTGCTTTAGCTGCTGTACAGTATGTTGCACTATAGAATATGCAATGCAGCTGGGAAGAGTTCTTCTCTGAAAACAGTAGCATTTATTGAACATTCAATAATGTAGTTACATTGTAAATTGTAGTTGCATTATGATATTTATATTACTGTGAAGTGCTTTAAACACTAATATTTTGGTTACTGTTAAAGAATTGATATTCTTATCATCTGCCTCCCTCAAAACTCTTCTGTTTTTCTTCACTGTATTTAATTCATTATAACTGTGAGCTTCAGAACACATAACTCAGGCCATCCTGTCCATTAGGTTTCTAGGAGGTTCTCAACTTTACAAACTCAAGGAGTAACTTTGTAAAGATCTGCAGAGAAACTGTACCTATATCATGTTCCTTTGCTGTATTTGTTGCACTCTAAAACCTTCATAAAGCAAAGTGTTTTGTGATGTACTTCTGTATTGACCTGATGCTCACATTTGAACTTTCTGTCTTAGGTTTTGTTTCCCACGTTTCCATTTTAGGACTCGAGAATCCTATTGTGAGTCATGTATGTGGGCTTTTAGCTCCAAATGTTTCAAGCAGTTTGTTATAATCTTTAAGGTCAAGTGTTTCTAAAGGAGTCTTTGTATGTGCACAAGCTGTGAGGCATTATGCATCGGTAGACAGTAACAGGAACAATGCATCTTATGGTACTAAACAGAAGGATTTTCTTTTTAAAAAAAGGTTATCAAGTATACTTTTGCATTAAAATAAGCAGGGGGAGTACAATGGACAGCTAAATATAGTTAAATGTTGAAATTTGACTCTTAAAATATACTGTAAGTCACACTCAAGAGCAAGGAAGTAATATTCATACTGTTTCTCATTTGTCTGAAATTCTAAACACCTCAACCTTTTCATACTGGACTATCATCTCAAAAATAAAAAATAAGATTTCTGTGCACCTTCACTTCATCATAGACATTTAAAGGACTCTAACAACACTGGTCATTATGAACAGAATACTCCTAAGTATGCCTAAATAAAGTGAGAACTGTAAGTGAACTTTTGTTGATGACAAAGCAAAAAGGAAAAAACATGAAATAAATCATATCTTTTGGACTGTATTCCTAATCATAAAAAGGTTCTTATTTGGTCTGTTGTCATAATCTAGTTTTCCAGCTTTTAAAGAACAGCCTCAGTTTCCAAAAAGATACAGTGTAATAATAACGCTGAGTAGACGATTCTATTAATAGTAGGCATAAGAAACTGGTTTGATTTATAATTAAGTCCTTCTTGTTTTCCATTCAACATCTCATCCTAATGTATTTGATGGAACAGCAATGTTTCAGAACAGGCTGAGTACAGTAGCTTCTTCCAAACACTCACAGCCCTTTGAGTGAAGATGCAGCACATATTTCCAGACAGGTCAACTAGCAGTGTACACTACAAACATCGTGCACCGGACACTGAGAGGCACTTTATAAGCAAGCTGAACAAATTAAAAGGGAGTTAATGTAATTAAACAATGTTTATTCCTTACTGAAGAACATTATTTAAACATTGCTCAGCTATGTTTATGAAATTTACTGTTTTATAAAAAATGAACAAGAATCACGGCACATACAGAAATCATCACATTATATATATTATTACAGTATAAATATTAAACCTATTGTTTTGGAAATGTTCCCATACTAACGTGCATTAAAAGAAGTACCACTAAATGACAATGTCACTATGTCAGTTTTAATTTTAGTGCAAAAGGCCTCAACAATACAGTTAATAAATTCACATCAAAGATAACTTTTGTGTGCGATTTACGCTTCTAATTTGGGAAGCATACTTCCATACGTCCAGAACAGAATATTTTACAACAGAAAGTACTTCAGAAGCATGCAAGATTTATTTTAAAAGTTACAACAGTGTTGTTTTACACACAAAGTATATGTGTAAAACAGCATAGCCTGTGGAAAATGTGGAATTATCTGCTAGTGTTGCTTTCTGTTTCTATTTTCATTCTTTTGCAGCCAGAAATCAATCAACAATGATTACATGGTTATTAAAGTTTCTCTGTTCTATTTCTTCATGCATAACTGTGATAAAGAGTCTGAGCTCTCTGCTATAGTGTTCTGCATAGAGTCTGAATCATTGGACTTGGCCTAACAAGGTCATTGGTCAGGTTATTGATTACTTTGGTGTAGCCTCCCCAGAGACGCTTAAGAGATTCAGTTCTTCTCACCTGTCCACAAAGCAGAAACCTTACCAATACCAGTTTTATTTTACGTCTTAACAGGGGAGCAGTAGGGTAACAATCTAATACAGTTTCCTAGCCTGTTTCAAAACACGAGAAGAGTCCAGAATGAAAAGTCGTTTTTCAGCTCCGCGCCAGTGCTGCCACAGTCCTGTAAACCGCAGAGGACCTAGCGCAGCACTGGGCTGATCCTGAGAGGATCCAAGTGGACTGGAACCAACAGAATGGTTTGGGAATTTCTTCCCAACATTAACCACTGTCTGCATGAAGTAAAAAAAAAAGGAGTACTCCTTAATCAGTTTTGATTCTCCTTTGATATTTTTGCTTCCTCTTCACTGCTGGAGTCAATTTACTTTTTTTTTCCAATGTGGCACTCGAAACATTTTGCAAAGAATCATCTCACAATAGGCCACAGCAATAATGACGCACAAAAAAAGTAAGCCAACCTAGCAACATTTAAAATTTAAATGTACATTCTATATAAACACCCTTCAGTTTACAAGGTTATATTCAAAATCTAAGCTGATGATAAACAACAACAACAGCTTCAATTCTGTTTGCAGGACAAATTTGACAGTTCTGGGATTGTTTTGGTTGATCTTCTTTGAATCTGCAGTGTTCTTATTGCAGTGTGGTTACCTAAACTAAAGACAGTGTAACCACAGAAGCAATATGCAGAAATTGAATTACTGATCTGGATCTGATCAAAAAGTGGCTTTTGTAATATTATTTTTTTAAATAAATTATTTTCCCAAATATATTCTGTATTTTCTCATATGTTGCATTATGACAGATCCCACACAAGCACTGATGAAAAACCCAACTTCCCCATGATCAGAGCTGCAGTAAAAAACACATTTGGAAGAACAGCCAAGATTAAAAAAAACCATCATATCTGGAAGTGTGCTGGCAAAATACAGCTGATGAAACATTACTGTATAACCCTAATAAAAACAAACAGACAGTCTGTGTTCTGAATTTTGCACATGTAATAATAAATCAGTAAAGTAACTTATCATATGGTAACAAAGCATGATGAGTGCATGATAATCCCTGATAGATGTGAAAACCACACATGATAAAAGGAAGGAGATGGAGTTAAACCACAGTGTTTCCTTGAATTACAAAGACACTGTACCGTGGCACCTAACGTGCAGGTCAGAGAAGGAGAAGAATTCAGTAGTAAAACACTATTGGTAAACAAAAAAACATTTTTACTTGTGTAACCCCTCTGTTCTTCCATTCTTCCATATTTCAATACATAAACGTTATATACTATACAGTATGAGGGTGTAGTTGAGGATTTCACTGATTCACAGAAACGATACTGTATACACTCTGTGATACAAACTCCATTATGCTTCATTTGATTTGTTATTTTTTTGGCAATATCCTTTTGGAAGCAGCATTTTAACCATTGCCTCTTCATCACTATGCTTTCCTTTTTGCTTTCATCGCCACAGTCTACAGAATTCTTTTTATTTCATGTCTTAACACTTCCTAAAGTGAGCTCTGCCCTCTTACTCTTGCTTAGGAGTCTTCACAATTCTGCCATTATGAAAGATTCTCATATCAGTATGTATCTTTTCACATACTTGTTTTTTTATTTGGCTATCCGATGTTGTGGAAATTGTTTGATTTGATATTTCCGATTTTTTTTTATTTTGGTTATTTTACACCAGTTCTTAAACAATTAAGGCATAAATTGGTATGAAGTTTACTAAGAAAGAATAAAGTGCATTTTAAATGTAAGAAAAAAACATCAACCTTTAAATCACGGAAATCATTTAAATCTACTGTATATGTAAACAAAATACAACCCTTTGGTACTTTATATAGCGTAAGAAATTATACCAAGTGAAGAGTGGATTTTAACAGAATTTTAAATCTTATTTAAAGTTTTATTTTTATTTTTATTTTGCAGGGGGTACCAGGACTGTCAGGGAACCCAGGGCTTCAGGGTACAGCAGGCATTCAGGTATTAAAAGCACATCCAGTGTCCTTGTGCGACAAAGTACTAAAACACACAATTAAGCATTAGACTGCCAGCAGCCATATCACCCTGCAGCTCACCGCGGGCAGCCACTGGAGCTCAGCAGGTGTGAGCCTGGCCAGTACCTGGATGGGAGATCTCCTGGGAAAAACTAAAGCTGCTGCTGGAAGAGGTGTTAGTGGGGCCAGCAGGGGGCGCTCACCCTGCAGTCTGTGTGGGTCCTAATGCCCCAGTATAGTGACAGGGACACTGTACTGTAAAAAGGCACCGTCCTTCGGCTGAAACCGAAGTCCTGACTCACTGTGGTCATTAAAAATCCCAGGGCATTTCTTGAAAAGAGTAGGGGTGTTACCCTGGTGTCCTGGCCAAAGTTCCCCCTGGCCTTTACCAATCATGGCCTCCTAATAATCCCCATCTCTGAACTGGCTCCATCACTCTGCTCTCCTCCCCACTGAGAGCTGGTGTGTGAGCAGACTGGCACATCATCCAGGTGGGGCTGCACACTGGTGGGGGTGGAGGGGATCCCCATTACCTGTAAAGCGCTTTGAGTGGAGTGTCCAGAAAAGAGCTATAGAAGTGTAAGCAATTATTTTTTTTTGTCTTCTAGGGTCCACGTGGGGCCCAGGGATACAAAGGAGAACCAGGAAAGCCTGGCGATCTGGTAGGAAGTGTGAAAAGTAAACTAATTTGAGGTGCAGTAATCGAATTACTGGTGACAAATTTATTACACCAACACATGTTTACAGTTTTTTTTTTTTAAACCATGACCAAGCGAGCCACTGACATTCTTGGAGTAACTCTCTATTCCACATTGGTTTTAGGATTTATAGGTTACTCAACATAAATCTCTTCACTCCTTTTTTGGTAGTAACTTTTTTACCCGTTATTGAAGAGGAAAAATGGAATTTGTTGTTACATGTTTGCAAATTGACTTGACTAACCACTAACCTTTGCTAATAATGCTCTTGCTATAATTTTCCCCACACCATTGCACTTAAAAGATTGTATATGTTGTGAAAGATCTTAGAAAGATATTTGTTAACAGTAAAAGTTGAGTCTCTAATGAATGGAACACATGCAAGAAATACCCCAAGGCTCTATTCAATATATATTACTGTCTATGTATCCATCCATACATCCCTTTTTCTAACCATTAGCACTACCCAGAGTCATGCCTATCCCGGCAAGCAATGGGCAAAATGCAGGAGACATCCTAGATTGGATTCCAGTCCAGCACAGGGCACGCACACACAGACACTCACACCAGGGCCAGGTTTCCCAGAAGACAATTAACTTACCAGCATGTCTTCGGACTGCGGGAGGAAACTGAAGCTCCCGTAGAAAACCCACACGAACAAGGAGAGAACATGCAAACTCCACACAGACAGCACCCCAGAGTCCAGAACTAAACCCAGAGCTCCAGCACTGCTCATCGCTGCGTCACTGCACTGCCTTTTCTATAAATCCGTTAATCATAATTAACTATCATATGCTCAGCTGAACCTAGACTTTACATTTAACACCAACACTCGCCAACTGTCCCTTACTGTTCCTCATGTATACAAGAGCTTTTAGAATTAACTAGTAGAAGTTGTGTTGGTTGGCGTTTTCTGGGACAGACAAAAGTTGTTAATCCTTATTATGATTAATAAGAATGTTGGATTTCAATTGCCAGACAAAATGATATATATTTCCTAATTATAGGGTCAAAGAGGGATGCCAGGAGTACCAGGGCTGTCAGGTCTGCCAGGAGAAAAGGTAAAAACTCCTTGATCGTTTTTCCAAATCAGGTACGGTACTCGAAGAATCAATTTTTTGGAATAAATGAAATACATTCACTATGTTAGGATGCTTAATTGGCTTAATTTCCTTATTTTCTATATTATAGCAACTTTTCTGTCTAGTACTCATTTCATATTAGAAATGATGAATACATCACTGTTTAATGGTAACTTAATGACAGTTAAGTGCAGCTTGTAACAGACAACAAGAGGCATATAAATTTGTAAGTGATTTATAAACCATGAGGAACAGACATTCTGGGAAGAAAGCCTACAGCATCCATCTGTTAAAAGTGTAAAGCATGTTATATATCTTCAAAGCAGGAGCGTTGTTTGTTGCTTTAACTTTCTCCGGTTGTTAATTTTCAAATGTGGTACACACACACTAGTATAAGAAGATTTTTTGATATGTCATGCATTTTCTCAGAAACTAGCTCTTGACCACACAGGAATGCCATAGGAGATAAAAAAGATCATTTTCAGATGCTGTAAATTCACATAAAACTCCACTATGCGGTGCATTGTCTCAATGTGCACCTTTAAAGAATCAACAAAAGATGCTGTTGTGGGAGGGAGGTGATGGACATTACATCATAAAGTGATGTCATAGAAAGGCATACAGTGTTCCACAGTTGTGTCAAAGCAAAACTGGGCCAAACTGTCTTTTTCATGCATTATGAATGAGTTTCGTCACTTAAAAAATTCAGAAAGAGCACTGCTGTCCCTTGAAGCACTAAATCTCCTTAGCCAGCAAAACAAGAAGACTAATTTCTTCACTGTAAAACCACTGTTTCTTCATTGAGAAACACAAAAAGGCACCCTAATTAAAAAAATTCAAATATAAATAAACATGCTTTCAACTTTGATTTTCTTTTTAAATATGCGAAAAGTACAGTTTCATTATAAATATACATAAAATATTGCACATTTCCCACCTAATTTAAGGTCAATCATCTCAATTAGTGTGAGTTGAGTACTAAAACCATTCAAGACTAAAACAAAACTCTGCCAGGACTTCCTATTCATATGAGACAATGTATTATGGTTGATCAGGTCAGGCAAACACTACAGAAAGTATTGACTGGTCAGTAGCAAAATGCAAGGCTACACCTGACAGTGGGTTTCTATAAGGTGACTGTGCCAGAGATTTTAATATTACCATTAGAGCTTCCGATAGTTGTTCTCCTTAGGCACTTTTTTTATGGGATATGTGAACTTCATTTCTCAAAGTCTGTTATTTCAACATCTGTTCGATTTCTGCTTCCATCTCTTTTTCAGGGTGCTCAGGGCCAGAAAGGAGAAGCTGGACTGCCTGGCATCAATGGGCAAACTGTATGTACATAAACCTGAGGGGAACTTTATTTTCAAATGTCTCCCTAGGTTAGCAGCTGAAGAAGCAGATCTTTTGTCTTGTAAAGCTGCAATAATAACCTATACTCAACATAATACCTATAAATGATGCGTGTTCGTTTCTTTAATGTATTGAATTTTATTTTTTGCTTTATTATTTTCCTTAAACTTGTTCTAATGTTTCAGGGAGAAAAAGGAAACAAAGGATCGGCAGGGCCTGCTGGTCTCCCAGGACTTCCTGTACGTATGACACCATGCATTAAGGTTGATCGAGTTCCGCACACCTACAGCCTTTAGTGACGTGTCCACTATTCTCTACTCAGGGACAGCCCGGCCGAAATGGACTAGACGGAGCACCAGGAAGTCCAGGTCAAAAGGTATGCATGGATGTGATCTTCTCTGCATGTAACAGGAAAGCAGCACCATAAGCAATTATAATATGCATTACCACTATCTTGTACAGTAAGTGGGTCTTATACTGTAACTACAAATAATGTGGTATTCGCTAAGATGAATGCATCTTATTAAGACACATACTGTACCACGAGTGTCCAGATATTACTAGAGTACTAGGGGGCTCCAGAGTAAAGCCACTCATTCAGAATGCAGGTTGTGCACAATGATCCAGATGTTTGTTGCTGGTTTGAGCTTGGGACTTGTCGTTAGTAAATTGTGACCAGGATTTTTCTAGAAATAGTCCCACCAGAACTGGGTGGGATCACCAGTGAGAATTTTACAATGAGAGGCAGATTTTACTTGTGTTACAGAGTTTGTTCTTAATCTCACAGTACAAGTAGGTTCTTAAACTGAATCTGTTCTGCCTTGCAATTTTTATGGTAATTAACAGCAAATCTGTACTATGCAGGAGTGAGCCAGAGTGGATATTAGGAAATTAAAATTCACAGAATTTCTTCTCATCAAAACAGAGGTCTGCTCCACATTATGCACAATTGTTTCCTCTTTGTCCTTTCTCAATTTTGCAAATGTATTCCATTTTAAAATGCACCAAGGCAGAAACTATATCAAGTTTTCTTTATTATTATTAACAAGGTGTTGAATAAGTACAATATACTATATGTATTGTATATCAGGGCCAGACTATGCTCTTCTTCCAATCACTCCATTGTCCGATTTCTGACTTTTCAGGGTGAAATTGGAAAACCTGGAATCCCTGGTGCAGACGGGCTTCGTGGGCATCCAGTGAGTTTTTTTTATTTGCAATCTGAAGGATTAAGTGTTCAAAGAATTACAAAATACATTAAATTCATTATGTTAAGCTTCATTATCAACCAGTATTAAAATGTCCTAGGAAAAGGAAAAGAACAAGTAAAAATGTAATTTGGTTTTTCAAACCACAGGAACACAGGGGCATATTTGGCCTTGGGGCTTCAAGGGCAATTATTGCAGAAACGGGAACTCAATAAACTTATTTTTCTTTTAAAAAAACTTTTTATAACTTGGACGAAAGAATGAAAAAAAATTCTGGAAGACCAAACTGCAAGAAAGATAAATTCCCATTTACTTGTTTAGTAAGCACATTTTTGGATCTCTTTGCTTTATTCATTGAACGCCAAAGCTAAAACAGAAAATTGCATAAATAATGCGGTGCTCGTGTGAGGGGCCAGAGTCCTGGGCCTGATGAACAGCGCAAAGAGTATCATTGTTTGTCGTCCATACAACCACAGCAGCGCTGCTGAGGGTGAATATTAATAGCCGTTTTCACTATTCATTCTCACTTGGATATGAAAGTAAACCAATGGAACTGTAATCTGATGACTAATTCATGGATTTGGCAATTGGATTACAACATCATGTCTTCATTATAGTCCTGGTAACAATCACATAGTTGACTCTAGGAGCCGTTATCAATTTACCCAACCTTCACCCAGAAACTGAAGTTTGACAATATCATTGATTTAAAGCTAGAAGGAAAACAAAGCATTCAGGCCTAGCATGGTTTGTGAAAGATGAAAACAAGATTCTTATTCTGTTTTTTTTCTTTGTTTAGTTTTAATGTTCTTTAGTCAAACAAAGGCAGATCCAAAGCAAATCAGTGTTTTCTGAGTTCCCACAACTTAATTCATCTCAGATGCTTTAAAAGAAACATTGCTCTATTTATTCTTTTTCTTGCCCACAGAAGTCGTTTTTTTTTCTTAGTCGTATAGAAACAAAACTTACAGACACCCAGTGGAATGTCAGGAACCAGATCACACACTTATGAGTTAGTCTTGGCATAAAAAAATCCAACACATTGAAGTCAAAATGATCAATCTGTCACCTGGGGTAGAAGACATACTGTACCGCACAGCTGATGAACAAAAAACACTCATTTTCAACATTTAGCTCCCACTTTAAATAAAGCAGATGTATTGAATGATTAACATTACACTGAAGGTGAAGTCTGAGATGATATATATTGTAGGTGAAGTTTTAATAAGCTGATTCTTCAAATGTAAATAAACTCCATGTCATACCAACAATTCGGATTACCCTGTATGCAGTACAGCACATGTCAAAGCACCAAACAATCGTCAAAACCTATCTTTGAAAAATACCACATCCGCCAGCTTTAGCTGAAGCTTTGATAAATGCAGTGCTTCTCAAATAAGCATAAACATTGTTCAGTCTGCTTCACCAAAATCACAATATTCACTACTCCGGTTATGTATACAGGTGTGAATGAGAACTTTATCGAAGTATGATGGAAAACCACTGTCTCTTCCAGTTACCAAAAAAAGTATGACCTGATAAAGCAATTCATGGCACTGTACTTGCACACTGAATAGCTTCTGGTTTCTCTGAACACTGTTCCCCTGTCCCTGGAAATAATGCAGATATTTGGTAGCAATATGCACAGTTTGACTTCATACAATATCTGTGGCTCCTTTATTCATTTTAAACCCTGGGATACAAATATCTTTGCAACCTCGAACAGCCAAGTGTCTCTTCTTCAAAAGGTGTAACATACATTTATAACCTCTTTGTAAATGTATTTATTAAAGATGTCAGATACACATACCCTGTACATGTATGCACTTGTATACCATATATACCTTTATATATAATATTTATGCATGTACTTGTACCTCATATGTGTATCTTATATGTAAGCTTTTAACAATAGGAAACTAAACCCATGAAGAAGGGAAATGTGTTGCCCAATTTACTTATATTTTAGGGAAGTGTGTATGTGAAAAACTTTATATTATTTAGAAGAATATAAGAGTACATTTAGAGAAGTAGCTGTTAGAAGTAGTGGTTAGGGCTCAGACAAGGTCATTTCTAACAAAATGTCCTGCTATGTTTGCACATACAGTATATGCATGACGCCTTCGGATACATAAAGGGCTAAATAACAAATACTCTAAGCTAATTTATCATACAGCACACATAACTTTCACAATGGCACAATTTTAACAAAAGGAAGACATGTCCCTGCCATCATATTTAATTTAAGGCATATAAAGAGGCAGCTTTTCCTTCTGGGATGCTCCTACAGGTAGATTAATGAAACTCAGGAGAGCAAAGAAAGAGGAATATTGCTTTCATTCCCAGCCTCGCTGTACATGTGCAATAGTTTCTCAATTTTTAAATGTTACTGTATGTACAATATAAATAAGAGTGACTTCTCGGTTTAGCTAAGAGTTTTGCATTGCTCAAGGTTTTGAACAGCCTATTTAGATATTTTGAAGAACTCTTCCTAAATAACATTCCAGGGAACCTGGGGTCTGGATCCTCAGATAAATTATTAACTAGTGTTCAAGACTGGGCCAATTGGCCTGTTCCTTTCTGTGACCCTTCCTATTCACCTTTTTGCACTGCCTCTTTTATCACATGTGCTTAGTTGAGAATGGACTTCAGGTTCAGCTGGATGGAGATTTGATTGTGGGAGCTCACTGGTGGGTGAGCTCATTAAAATCTCTGTGGAAAATGCTCGTTGTGCTTCCTTTCAAAGCTGTGTTACTGTAAGTATTAATCAGTAGTTGATGGCATTTCTTCCATATTTGAAGAGGCGATACTTTGACTCGAAGCACTCTGCATGAGCTGTTTATTTCAATGAGTCTGAAGCAGGAGATACGCATTTCTTTAAAATGCTGCAGATTTTAGCTATCAGATATGGGTAGATAACTGTGTTTCATCATTCACACAAAATGTACTGACCCTCCACAGTACAAATATTTTATTTGTACTTTTCTCATCTATTTATTTTGCAAGATACTGCTGTTTTATTTTACTTATATCTTCTGTAACAAAAGAACCGATATAGCAAAAACTTGCCATTACAAAAATTGAGATATCAGCCGTCCATCTCTGATCATGATCTTTCTAGAAAGAGAAGCTTTAAAACAGATCCAGGTTTTTGCAGATTTAGAAACTGAATTAAGAATTATTTTGCAAGGTCTTTCCATGGTTTCTTTATAATCCCCTCAGGACAAAAAATGTGAAATTGCCAAACATCTGCACCAGTTTATCATCAAAAATGACCAGAAAGCTAAAACGTCTTGAGAATGTTCATATTAACTTAATATGCTTAACTAATTACAAATATATAGTTTTCAACTGTTCATTTAGATCTGATGGATTTTTCATATGGTTCCATTTTTTCAGGAGTTCAAAAACAAAATAAAAAAATTGATGCATTTCCCATTAGTCCACTTCCATAAAGGCTGCAGAACAATAATGCTCTATTCAGCAGTACGATTTCCAATAGCCTCCAGACCAATGGCAGTCAGACCATATTAAAACACATTAACACACTCTAAAGTGTAAAGAGGAAAGTGTGCCATTGTGACTGTTCTGCGTTATTCCCTTTAATAGCTTTGTAATCAGAATACCAAATTCATGTACCACCTAGGAAAAAAGTTTCTGCAGTGTATACTTTACTTTTTATGTCTGCTAAGTTAAATATTTTCTGATACAACTTAAATGAATGACCTATGATCTGTTGTGCAGTTTGCAATATTTAAGGCGTTTAATGAAATTCAGTAGTTCATTCAAACTCTGACGTGACGAGACACAGGAATTGCTGTATAGGGACAGAGTGTTGATTTGTTTTATGTCCCCTGGCTGAGAAGACAGCCTGACAGGAACCTTGTGAACAACAACCCCCAGCAAGAGATCACAGGAACCCCATAGCATGAGTGCAGAGTCTGTCAACGGCCTGACTCTTTGGCCCGGTGGTTGAGCCGAAGGGTCCAGCTACACAAGGGCTCGGAAGAACGGGGATGCAGGGCTGGGTGGTAGAGCTTGGAGTCCGCATGGTGCCGCGGTCGATGGAGGAAGTAACCAACAGCTATGGGGCTGTGCTCGGGTGTCGTTAACCTGATGTGGAAGTGGTGTAGGAACCAGCAGCAAGAAGCCTCTTGCCGTAGCGCGTCAGTGACTGAACGGAGTGACAGAGAAAGGGAATGATGCTAAGAAATCAGCTGCCAGGCCCCATGGTGGAATCGCGTCGAATCAAGCTTGAACGCACGTGCCCTGGCTTGTCTGGTCCGACCGGTACAAGTGAACGAGTGAAGATCGATTCCTACTTGAATCTCCAAACTAGCAGCCAAATCGACTGTCCTCGAGGGCAACTGGGTAAGATCGGAGTTACTGTACGCTTGTGGAGGCCTCCACCTGGGCTGCAGGTGGCTGCCCGGGGGAGGAGAGGCACCGACTGGACGCCAGCTGTGGGCAGACTGCAGAGAGGGAAGCGGTCATGACTGCTACTGGGGCAGTGCGGCCTTGAATGGGGAGCCATCATGCAGTGCAGACTAATGCTCTCTCACCCATGGGGAAAACACACCTGTTGGTCAAATGCATGGGGGGGTTGTAAGCCTGGTAATGTAGCAGGGCAGAAAGGGGAGAGAAGGAGGATGATCATCGTGAGCTAAGAGGTGGCACACAACTGTCTGGGCACATCCAGGGTGCTGTGCATTCACGTATATACAGTGTAATCGCGAAGGAAGGTGAAAAACAGCCGCGTCTGATGAGCAGGTCTCAGGCAACGGGGAGGCTTGTCTATTTCCTTTCAACGCTACACTTTTCGTTACCAAAAACATATTTGTAATCGTTTCACAAACTATTGCAAATACAACTGATCTCCAATATCCCCGAAACACGACCGTTAGGTTTGTTTTCACTGCAGTGAAACTATTTTGTGATGAACAATCAACAGTACTTTAGACAGAAGCGGCGCACCGGTTGAATAATACAGTATATTTTACCAGCAAAACCAAAACACAACATCACATACTACACTGTATATCAGAAAAAGCCAACCTGGGCTTTTCAGTAAACAGATACATCAGAATAAAGCAAATGAACCTCCATCTTCATTTGAATTCATCTCGCGTTTCAGTTTAAGGAAGTAGGAAAAAATATCTATAATGTACCGCTTTTCCAGCAAAATAAAAGCAAAAATTCGCTCAAATACATACATTTTACCTTACCTTGAGAAAGTGCATCCATTTGACTATGCAAATTCACGAAGTTCATAAAAACAAAACATCCTGCAGCAAAGATGGCTGTCGAATCCCCATTTGTTTTCACTGCGTCTCATAAATTCAAATCGACCGGCTCTAGACAACAGGCTCATCCGACAGGTTAAAGTAGCAGTCATTCAGCGTCTTCTGACCATTCAGAGACATAAACTGTCCTCTCTTTCCAGTGCATTCGTAGTTTTTTTTTTAATTTTACTAAACCTGATTGTTATGAGTAACGTATAAGCCAGGTATTCTGTATAATGCCACAAAAATGCAAAAAAAAAAGTTTTTGGAACTTTGAGAAAACCAGTTCATGTCCATTCTTCGTAAAAAATCATGCGGATTTTTTAGACTTGTTCAATCACTTCTAAACGTTTTTTTTAAAAAAAACAGACATTTTAGAGAAGACCTAGAAAAAGAAATTCACATCCTAAGTGTCCCACAACTTGAGATACAGACTTTTGAAGGAAGACATAGAGAAAAGGTATTTCTTTCTGGAGTGTGTACTGAGAAATACATAAAGAAAAGGTTCAGACAGGATGTCCAAGGGGTACATCTTTAATTCAAGACCTCTACCAGGTCTGTACTATGTGTAGTTTCAAAGATAATTAATGATATTAAAAAGTACACCCATTGCAGGAGGGCATTGACCTTGACTACTATTTTGGGGGGAGGGGATAGATAATTAAGGGAAATGGAACTAATAATGAGACAATAATTAAATAATAGACTAATTAGTCGCCAGCTGTGAAGATCTGCCC
This sequence comes from Atractosteus spatula, assembly GCF_055471065.1. Classification (NCBI taxonomy): domain Eukaryota; kingdom Metazoa; phylum Chordata; class Actinopteri; order Semionotiformes; family Lepisosteidae; genus Atractosteus; species Atractosteus spatula. The sequence goes on along the minus strand of NC_142720.1, from coordinate 23,118,778 downwards.
AAGCATGTTGTAGCAGTGCTGGCTAGTGCTGTCCTGCGTGTGTGTGCTGGACCAGTCACCAGCGCCCCCGTGGGCATGACGTACTGTACAGTTCACGATATCCTCTGCTGGGGCTTGCTGGGCTGTGGCGAGCTGACAGCGAGAGCCTCATCGCTCGCCCAGTTGGTGCTACCTCTCCTATAAGCCTGACGCTTGCAGAAAGGCCAATTCCTGTTCCTGAGGAAAGTGTGAACACTCTTTCACCCCTGCTAGCATAAGTGTTAAACTATTGCCAGTTGCATACTGCAAACTAGGAGAGCATAAAAATCTATCTAGTTCTGACTTCTGACATTTAGAATATACATATGCACCTGTAACGTAGACATGCAGGGTAGAATGTCAATTTACACATTATTCTTTGTTCTGTGGAATTCTACCACGGAAGTAGAATTATAATTCTTAGTCCGTCTGCTGGAGGACTTTTCATTCTTCATTTAATAACACAGGCCTCACTGCTTCAGAAGCCCTCCAGAAAACAGAGACTGATGGGACAGCTGGAGGTATCATAACTCGGTATTTGAAAACGTCAGCTGCTGCCAAGAATATCACTGTAACACAGACAGAGATTTTATTTTAGTTTTTAGCAAGAATAACACTTGTAAGGGGGAGGGGATGCCTTTTACATTCTTCCTTTCATGGTCTCAGGGAGTTGTGCCTTTTTGATCTGCTTTTTATTTATTTTCTTACTGGCATTTTCCCCAACAAACCTGAGCAGTTTGTCCATTTCTTTCCCAAAAAGGAGAAGACAGAAACTACCAATAATTCCATAGACATTTTCACATGTGTTTTCTGACAAAAAAAATCAATTTTCACAGATGGCCACTATATATACTGTAGCAGAAGAATGGAATAGTTCCAAGCTCTTGATGTTCACTGATTACATACTGTATCTTTGTCTTCCCTTTTTAAATCTGAGTCTAACTTTAATTTTGTACAATAATCTGTATTTTTCATACAGGAAACTGCCAAGTGTTTTTATTATATATTTCTTACCAACTAAAAAAAAGAAACAAACTTGTCAAGTACTTTATAATAGGGGTTTCTTCCCACTCTCAAATATATTTAGTCCCAGTATAACTTGTCAGGCCTAAAAAGTTCTATTAAAACTCTGCTGCCTCCAAAACACTAAAATGATCATTTTAATAACTAATTAGATTATTATTAATTAGATAAAAATTCCACATTCTTAGAAATAATTTTACTGACAAATTCTGTATGAAAGCTTATTAAATAGGTTGTTTAATTAACAGGAATTTGTTGTTACTTTGAGATAATGTTGTTGTAGACTAGGGATAGAAACGGTAGTTTCTGGTGTTAAGTTAAGTCTGCAGTTATCTAATACTAGTGGCAGGGCAGACAAGATTTGTCTTTTATATTTTAACTTTATAAGCCATTGCTGTAACAATCAAAAAGGAGTTAAAACAGCTCAGACTAATGAGGAAAAATCATACAGCCTATGTTAATTAAGAACTATTTCATTTTTTGTGAATGTGCCTATTATTCTTCTGAAATACTTCAGAGACAACAGATTCCCAATCAAGAATGTGTTGTCTGATATAATATTGTTCCTGCACTGTATCTGCTTTAGGTTGTGACTTGGCCCATACGCTTACTGCTCTACAGTATGTCTGAAGACAAGAGCATTATTTTTTCAGTGTCTTCACAATCTCTATAAAGCACATATTCTTTTTACGTTTTGATCTTGATCAGTGGAGAGATTATAAAAACTGACTTTTTAAATACATGGATATGTTCTGCATATTAAAAAAGCTGAATTGAGAAGGCAAGAGGATGTTAGTTTGCCAAAAAGATTCAATTAAAAAAATTGCAAGGAGATACAGTATAATTAATTAAGAAATTAAAATAACTATCCTCTTGCAGTTCCAAACTGTAGAAAGATCATTGTGGTGGAGTAACTGTTTTGGTAAAGCAGGTTTAGGAAGAGCAAATCATTGTAGTTCTTGAGAGTTATAATCTTTGCAGGAGAACAGATGTTGCACTATCATAAATTTCCAGAAATCATCTTTCTAGATAGGTTGTATCATTAAGTGTAGTAGTTGACTTTTTTGTCTTTCCTTTCTAATTTTTTATAAATGTGACATGGCTTTAGACATTCATAAATCCAACACCTGGTGCTTATTAAGCTTTTTCCCTTTTCTTAAAGCAATTTTCCAGACAATCTGGCAACAGTTCATAAATTTGTTCGTGGAAGACATCCTAAAGCATTTTAAACACCTCCCAATGTTTCTCATTAACATTGACTCATCTAATTTTTTATTCATAGCACTCTGTGGGCTCCAATACAGCATGCTTCTCCTCCCTGTCCTCCTCCTCAGTATTAGAAAAAAGTGTTGTTTCAGAGTTTTGGACACTGCACTTTATTTCCAGATAAGTGTAAGCCCTCTGGAAACACTTATCACTCTGAACAATTATCACTAAAAAATTCCTCAGTGTAGAAATCAGACAGTCACTCACTTGAAAGAAAAACTGACTTTAGTTTAAAGTGGTGGTACGTTTTTATCTCATCTTGTGCCTGCTTCTGTTGTTTCTACAATCTGCTATTAAAGAGTTATATAGCCCAGCTTTGACATATTTTACAGTGGTTTAGATCCTGATTCAAGCTGATTTTGCAACAGCTTTGTTATGCCTCCAATTTCCCCCGGCCAAGGCTTGTACAACGCAGTGTCTTTGAGCACTTCTCACATATTGAACAAAGAGTCCTACAGTTTTGGTAATACAGCAGTTCAGAAATAAGTTTGACTTTCACAGCCAGCAGTGAAATTTTACATGGAGGTGGGTGGGGATCTAAAAGGGTCATCTAGTTTATTCACTTACTGATTAGAGCACTGATTCTTTAGGATTACAGAACAAGAGGAAATTGGTGACAGTGTCTTGCAAAGGACATTCTGTTAATTCTTCAAACACTTAAAGATATTAAGTTATGTTTGAAATCATTGCTTACGTTGTACATGAAATTAGAAAAGCACACTGCTAACTTTTTTATCACAATCTTTAGTACCTTTGTCACATTTGTGGGTTTTAAAGTTATTCTCATTGTTTTGCAACCAAACAGAATTTGGTGATTATATTCATTCATCATGTACACATCAGATTTAAGAACAAAATGCAATGTTGTTTCCTTCAATGATACTGCAAAAATAGTGTTTTTTCTATTTAGACATTTTTGTGCAATCTGAATTATCATGATGCCATGGAAATAACTCTTTCATTTGTGCATTCAGACCCTATAATATCCAGCGACAATGAAGTTAATTTGGAAAAGCTTGCTTAAACATTCAGAGCATTTGCGATAGTTCAATATACATATTTCATATATATATATTTCAACATATTTAGAGGAAATGAATAAGTGTAGAAATTTACAAAGATATATAGTTATGTCTTACAGTTATGCTATAGAGTTAATGCATTCAGTAAATCTTTTCAAATGTTTCTAACATAGTTTTATTCATAAAAATACCTTGTACACCTGCATTTCCCAATCCATAAATATACACACATAGTAAAAGTAAGTTTTTAGAAGGTACAGTCCACGGTTTTCTATTACTCTATGTCACATTGGTGCATACATTAAATCGAGGCTTTAAGATATGAATGTTATTGAGGTTCAGCCAACATGCTCAAAACCCAACCCTGGCTGTGCAGCTTTTCATGAATCAGGTTAACCTTACAGAGGATTTCCTAAATAAATTACTTCACTTCTTACAAAGCCAGTGTACTATTAATTCTTCCATAGCGTTTTTGCTCTCATTTCCACTTGGTGGAAACTGGCATGGATTCCAAACTGTGATGATATCCAGAAGTTCAGGCTTCCCTTTGAGAATTCAGAGCTGCGCATGAGATAGCAGCTTCAGTCTAACTGAGGCATCAGAGTGCAAGGCGTCTGGAGAGGGCATTCGGCTTTGAAGATCCATAAAACAAAAACTGATTGGTTGAGCTGATGAACAAAATCAAGATTTATGAGGTGCAACCAGTCACAGAGAATGTGTGTTTGCCTTCTGCATAACTAAGTAAAATAAGTACTTTGTCATGTACAGTACACTGTGCCTGGAGGGGGGAAGCACTGAGCCTGGGGTCCCCAGGGGTTTGTTTTCTCCTGCTGAGAGTTTTTGTTTTGCTCTCCTCTGTGCCCAGTGGTTGACTGTTATTATACTGTTCACTGCTCCAGGCAAAGCGTTGCACCGAGTTAAATGATTGATATGACAAAGGGCAAATCCCATTCTGTAGTGAAAGATTAATACAGCAATGCAACGATAAAATGCTCACATTTATTTTAGTGGAGTCACATTTTAAAAATGAAAAAAAAACACACAAAAATGTCCAAACTTTGGTTTCTGTTACAGCTTGCAAACATTTGGATGAGATGTATGCTGAGGCTCTCTCTCTCCCCCCCACCCCCTGCCCTTATTCCTTTGAAACAAGCTGTTAAACTTGTGAATTTCCTGGCAGCCACAGATTCCTTCAGATCCAACCACAACAGTTCAGTGGGACATATATTTGAGTTATTATTCCTGCTGCTTCTTCAGTGTTTCACCTTGAGGCCTAGTTGCTGGGTTTAGAAACAGGAAGGCTAGGAGCTCACCACATAGTGATAAACCATGGTGGAAACGTCTTGTGAAAAACAACCCAAAACAAAACCATCTAATGAAAAAAATACCAGCTTTTCACCAGCTTTCACGTATTCACCCATACAGTTAGGTTTTTATTTACTATCGTGCCTTTCGCAACACTTCACAGATTTCTATAGCAACAGTTGACCGTTGAACAGAGAGGAAAGGTGTCAGGACATGTATGCATGGTGTGGGATTTCAGCACTGGGATCGGACTGAAGAAAAAAGATTAAAAACTGTGTTACCTTTTAAAAATTGACAGCCCTATTACAATATACTATACTGTAGGGAGTTTAATACGGATTATAAGGAAATCGGAGACTAAAGAAATAGGTCTTGAGGCCTTGATTAAAAGGCTAAGACTGTTTGGGCATGAGAGATGAATTGTGGAATGAGCTTGTAAAACACATCTCTGAAGTCATTCCACAATCAGGTGCCCTGTAACTAAAGGCTGTGCTGTGTAACTAAACAGCTGTTTTAGAGATTCTTGGGATTGCTAGCTAACTGCTGTCCTTGGAAGAGAACACTCTGCTTGGTGTGTGTGTTGTTAGTACTTTTCTTAACAGGGGACCTAGACCTTTAATTGATTTCTAGGTCAGAAATATAACTTTAATATCCATCCTATAATAAACTAGGAGCCAATGTAAAGATGCTAAAAATTGAGTTACTTGCTTGTGCTTTTTTGTTTTTGTTATGAGCACAGAGGCATTTTGCCAACTGGATATTTTGGTGCAGTTGGGTATACCAGACAATAGCCCTGTGCTAATCCTGTGTGCCACAATATTTCCCATTTACTGTAAGTCTGTGTGAACTCTATAGGTTTACATTAAAATATCACCAGGAATGTAAGGAAACTGAACTGTTTCACCTTCAGTGTCCTTGGAGGTTCAATTGAAATACCTGCTTGGCATAACATAATATTTAGCAAGAGTTGTGTAATTGTCTGTAACACATTAGACTGTTTATTGTTACACAATATAATAATGCAAATTTAAATGAATCCAGATGGCCAAATAGTTATTTAGAAAAAAAATAATTCTGCAATGAAACAAAAGTTAACCTTTGCATATCATCTGTACGTACACAAAGAATTGTATACATTATGTCTTCATGTCTTTTGATAATGCAGTAACTAGTATATTTTATATTTTTTCAGGGTCACCCTGGTTTGCCAGGAAATGATGGTATAAGAGGACCTAAGGTTTGTGTATTTTTAAAATGTTTTTAGTTAAAATTGCACTAATTTAAATTTGGTATAATGTCTATCACTGTTCCATTTAACTTTTGATTCAAGTTCAGTTATTTTATTACATTTTTGTTATTTTTTTAATTTGGTTGAGTGTACCACAGAATTTTCTATTTTGTGGTCATATAATATTAAGCCTACCAGTAAGCACAGGGAGAAGTAAATATTAAGGTTGTAAGTAAAATGGTGAATAGTATAATTTGGGCCAGAAAATATTGCAATTCTAGATTACATCATAATTACTGTATTCCAACCTCATAGTGTTCGCTTTGGGATACTTGTGTGCACAATCCACAACACAGCAGGTCCAGGAGACCCGTGTTTGTCATGAACTCTAAAAAAAGATAAGTGTTATTAGTCTTTAACAGAGAAAAGTAAGAGGGGACCCGACTCAAGGAATTCAAAGGCCTCAAAGGTATTGTCATAATCAACCCAATGCACCTCTGCTGAATCCACAGTGAAACACAAAGCAGACGACAGAAGTGGAAACTATTGTACATGGACGTGAACTAGTCCCTGGGTGGTCATCTGGCCTGCAAAGGATGACTCTTAAGTCAATAATTAATTCCTTACATTCTTCTTCACCCTAAATGCAGGGTGATGATGGAATACAAGGTGAAAAGGGAGCAAAGGGGTCTGCTGGATTGCCTGTGAGTTTACTGTTTTTTTCTAAAAACAAGCTCGTGACTTTCATTAATAGAAGACACGCAGCAGTGTATTTTGACCAATCACACACTTAAGGACTGCCAACTCAGTCTGTTTCTCAGATCAGTCCCTTGAATTTACATTCTGCTCTTCATCCTGAAGGCTCCGAAAGTGCTTTACAGATAAGACAGCGAGGTACAGCTCCTACATGTGTGACACGCAGCAGCCATTCTGCACTAGCAACCCCACTCCACAGCAAATGTGATAGAGAACTGAGAAATTACTTCGCTACTTAAATCATGCAGGAATCTTAGGGAGGCTAGACCAGCTCAGATAAAATCCACTTTATCTAAATGGTATTTACAGTAGCATTTGTAAAGATGAAAAAGGAAATTCTATGGCTAGTTTACTTCAGTATTTTGGTCTGAGAGAAATATTCATGTGTCACCTGACTCAATCTTTAAAGGGAGAGATGGGGTTATCTGGTGCACCCGGCTCACCAGGATTACCAGGATTAAAGGTAAACATGATTTTTTTAAACAAATAAGCAACAAACTCACCTGGCAGCCGGCAGCTGGGCCTGTGCTTGAGGTGGATGTGGGAAAATAACAGTGCCTTCTGGGGTTTTCCTCTGCTACTAATTTTCCACAAAATATTTTTCTATTTTTTTTTGGATATGGTTTTCATTCCCATTAAAAGGGAAAATGAAAAATCTGAAATTAATCAACAAGAAGGCACATAGTGGGTTTATATCATTTTAATCTCAGTCAGTGTTGATGGATTTCAGAAGATGAAGTTTGGTATCGCCATAAATTCATCTCGATTGCTTCTGAACAAAGTTGTGTTACTGTTCTTTGCTGATACCTTAGAATTTGTCTACTTACAATTTTCAGGGCAGTAAGGGTGAAAGGGGGCAGCTGGGACAGCCAGGACCTCCTGGGACACAGGTACAATATGTTGTATGATTTACTGTTGGAACTTCGGACGGTATTGTAAACAGTGAGTTATATCCAGTAGAGGTTGGGATACATGATTGAACAACTACTGTATATTCTTTCAGGGAAACTCAGGTGAACCAGGAATGGCTGGCCAACCGGGGCATTCAGGAATGCCAGGGATGAAAGGAAGCAAGGTATGCATGTTCCACACTTGTGGTTTGAATACTTTGTCTATTATCATGTTGTTGTACATGTTATTGGGTTACCTTGGAGCCTGCACTGTAGAATTATGAAAATAGCACACAGGACAATGAATGGCACGTCATCCTTTGTGAGATGTTTAATTAAGTTGAAAAGTCCTGTACAGGAAGTGTGTTAACAAACTAGTGTAGTGAGCAGTGTGAGAGCTTTAACAGATTATAGATCACTTTATACACAACAGTAATGAAATCGCAGTGGGTTTTCTGCTGTCTCACTTCCTAAATCTCTTCTTGCTCTCTCCCTCCACAATTCTGTAGTTTCAAAAACTAGAAGAAGTTCACTGGAAAGGCAAACTCAAAGTACGACTGAAATTTCCGTTAACCGATACAACTCACTTTAATGATTCATCTCATATTATTTTGAAACCAAACCTAAAATATGAAGAACTGCCTTCTTCCAACACAAACAAGCTTAACCGGGCATCAATTCAAACTGAAACATTTTTAAATCTCCATATTTGCACATTGTTTTAAAGACAAAAAGTTTCAAAGAAAATGTACAGAGTCATCCAGCATTGTTTCTGGCCCAAAACAGGGAAGAACAGCAGCAATTACATTTACCATTACAGCCAATTAAATAATTACTACAGTCTGCTTCTGAAGCTGTATGAAAATTGTAGAGTACTTTTTACTTTCAGGAATGGTGTAGAATACTGCTCAATGAACAGATTAGACTTGTTCATTTAGCTCTTTAATATTTATCTTTTCATTAGTTTAAACACAAGCACAAACTGTTCTTACACGTAATGTGCTCTCCTTCTCAGGTGTAGATGTAAATGAGGATGCATTTGTGTTACTTTAAGAGGTTCTAAGACTTTGCTGTAGAACACATGTGAATGGTGTCATGGAGGCAATACAACAGTACTATACAGTACTATATTTAGTATATATACTAAACAATATACTGTATGACTGAATTCAGTTCTTAGCTAGTTAAAGATCTCAAACAAACAAAGATCAGTTCATTTTTCCATCCAAATCTCGTTTGTACATTTAATGAGGAAGGGGAAAAACTAACAGCAATTACATTCTTAAATAAAATTGTAGAGCCAGAAAGCCATTTAGGGTTGGCTAGCTGTTTGTCCAAGTATACCACAGTAAACTTCTACAATAAATAATAGAAAATAGAATAATAGGCAAATTTACATGCTTAAATCTTTTGCATACAAGAAATGCATTAATGAAATAATGAAAAAGTTTCCAAATTAACCCTTATTAACAGAGCTGTGTTCGGAAAAAAAAATACAGTGATTATTCAAGATACTGTATATAAGAATGTCACCATCGCAGGCCATGTTTTTTTAGATATAACTGTATAATAATATACTAAATACCATAGGAGGGCATTCGAACTTGAATGCAGTTGAGGAAATGGGCACAAAAATAACAACTGCATGACCTTTAAAGTCACAGTACAATGTGTAATGGACAATAAGGTCTGCATATATACAGCACTGAATCTATTCCTACAGTGATTCACAATTTAGCATGTTGGCCCTGATTCATACCACTGCCTTAAGTACACCTGCACATGCCCAATCTACACAGCTCAGACAGCTGCCAAACCTGCTACACCAAAGAACTGCTTTCTTGTTGCCGGGAATTTAAATTATATTGAGAAACCTGTTACACTTTTATTTTACACGTTGAGCAGCTTATAGGAATCAATCTTACTGATTAGTGTCACAGGACCGGTGTAACATGCAGTACAATCCCAGATTCGACTAGTGGTCTGTGCCACACCTCCAAGAGCCATACAAGAGCCAGACCTGCTGTACACTGGCTCAATCTTATGCTGCGGAGAGTTTGCACTCTACTGAGAATCCTGGCAGTGGTGCTACTGTGACATCTTACACCAGGTTTAATTGAAATTCGACTACCATTGAACACCATATTAAAAGTAGTCGCATTTCTTTGAAATTTGAATTTAAAAAAGGCAACATGTATCCACTATCACTAAATCTTTGCCACTTTTTCATACAGTCTTGTTGATTTTTGAATAATCAATCAATTATGTTGATTATAGGGAGAGTTATGTGTGTGTGTCATGGTATGATCTAAAAACACCTCATTCCATGGAAATATCATTTGAATTATTTCCTTGCATTTTTTCTCCTTGTCACTCATATATCCATCTACTGTATCTACAGTATACTGATTTTAAAGATTCATCGGATATGCACACAAACCAAGACATGATATAGAGCAGATAAAAACTGGCTTGGATCTAAAATAAATATAGTAAGACAGGCTGCTGCTTTAGAAATCGATGTGGTCATGAGTCCACTCTTTTGGGCCTTGTCTAAATTACATAATCCATGGAACACTAGTTAACAAATCAGTACTGTAAATCACGGTATGATATAATAGGAAAACTGGATGTGACAACATCCTTAAACAAATTAACATGTTAAAGGGCTTGTAATTTTCCCCAAACTCTTTTTTTTTCTCTTAAAGCCCTGCAATTTTTTCAGTATTGTAGCCCAGATGTTGTAAAAAAAAAAAACAAGTAAAGTATTCGTACTGATCTTAGCATTTCAGATATTTTCTATTTAAATGTGTGCAGAGGTAATTTACGTCTAGGGGTCTGTATCAGACTTTTAAAATCATTAATATTAATGAATTGTATATGTTTATCCTTACAAATACAGTAGCCGTTAATTATGATACTAATTGCCAATTCATACTACATTTTACTTACAGGGATCCAAAGGAAATGAAGGAGAAAGTGGAAGACAGGTATTTTGTGCATACATATTGTTCATAAATATGTGAACCATTTCTATAATGTTGCATAGCAACATTCCACAATCATCCTAATGCTAAGGTAATGTTCTAGGAGGTACCCAATAAATGTTTCCAAATCATTAATGAATCAAAATGAAGCAGCCTCTGAGAGCACAGACAATAGCAGTGTTAGAATAACTGCGGGCCAGTCCACTTCTTGTGGGCCAGTCCCCAGTACAGCCTACATCCGGAGTCATTTGCTGTTGCAGCCCCCTCTGCTGCAATTAAGTGTATTTACACCAACACCTTCCACATGATCTGATGAATTGAGAAGAGCTGGTACTCATTTGTCATGTTTCCAATGCCTCTCAGTATATTTTAAACATTTTACCACATATTTAGAGTCCATACAAGTCTTATGGTGAAATCTTCAGAAAATTACAGAGGTAACAAAAGAAACATATTGTGCCTCTAACTTTGAAAAGGAAAACACTTTAACCTTTGGCATAGCATCAACGGAAAAAGACATTAAAAACTCTTTTTTAGAATATTTTCCACCACACTTGGTAGCTAGGATTCTTTGACATACTGTGTACCCTGCAGATCAAATGTTTACGCAATCAGTAAGACAAGATTTCTGCATAGCACCAGTGCTAGAAAAGACATACTGTAAGCTTGTAACATAGAATAGATAGACTTTACAGAGGGTCGCAGAGACTTTATTTTTTAGTGTTTTAAAGTGATACTGACAATTATCTGTGTGAAATTCTATTAATTCTGGCATGGCAAATAAGTAAGCATAAGCAAATAAGTAAGCAAGGTTTGGTTTCATTCCTGTTTGATAGTATATGGATGATGAACAGCATGAAAGTTATAATAAATGGTGAATTAATTGCTCCTTATTTTGAAGCATTACAGAGATATAACTGTATAAATCTATTTTTTTAACAAGGAGATGTGTTTTTTTAAAACACTGCTATTGATTTTAATTCTGTTTTTTGCTGAAAAAAAGAATATTTAATTTTCAGGACATTTTGCTACATTTGAATGTGTATTTCTCTTCTGTACACTTTTGTTATGAACCTGAACATCATGGATTTGCACTGTATGGCAAACTCCCAGCCTAAAGAAACAAAATTTGTTTACTTAAAAAATGATTTAGGAACAGCTGTGCTGATGGATTTTAGCATAATGTGTTAAGACAATTTTTAAACACAAGGAATTGTTTAAGAGAATATGACTGTGGATTGCTATTTTCCATTCACTAGAAACTGATCTGCAACTAATCGAATACAAGGTTTACTGCGTCCTTGCAGAAGTGTTTTTTCTTTATTTCCTGGAATTATGCTGAGCAAACACTGACTTCAAACCAGAGAATAATTCAGATAATTTGCGTCTTTGGAAACGGTAGCAAGTGTGGGTACGCCACACGTCTTTGCCCAGAGACCACCGAGTATAAGTTACATCTTTAATGCTAACACCAAGGCCAATCTAATTCATTGCACAACCGCTGTTCATGTAGCCCTAATACAATTATTGTAATTGTTCTGGTTGTGATTGTGTAACTCTCTCGGTGCATTCTTATTTTTTAGTTAAGAACGCACTGAGAAACAAAAAAAGTAATGCATCCTCTGTACCATGGGTATTTTGAAGTGCTTTCTCATGCTTTGTCTTGTGTTTATTACACTATTATCTGAAAATAAAAAAACTATGAACAAATACTTCCCACAGATGGAGCACATATTCACTTAGCATTCCCTGCCTTCACGTTCGGCCAGGGCTTGCTGATTTCTGTCCCAGCCATCATGGCTGCCACACTGCAGAAGTGGGGTGTCTCAGGAATTGTATGTGTGTGCTACCCACAGAACTGCTCTGGGTTTAAAGCGCTTTTATTCTTCAGGGCTCAAAGGGAGAAAAGGGAGACCCAGGAAGAGCAGGGACCCAGGTAAGCACATTCTGAAACCTTTTCTGAACCCGGGAGTGGGCAGTTTCATGATGGCCGGTCCACTGCTCCCGCGAAGCGTAGTTCAGAACCCTGTGCAGACGGTATAATACGGAACTAGTGGAGAAGGACATCAGGGAGGAGATGACGAGGATCAGGGTGGGATGACAGGGGGACGTGACAGCGGTGAATTGGTGCTTGGGGGGCGTGGCCATGGCAGACAAGTCCAAGGAGTCCAGGGGGGAAATCCGGGGCGCAGTCCAAAGTCCAAAACGGGGTGATCCATCCAAGATGAGACAAAATATGGTTAAAATCCAGAACAGGGACAGGGAAAAAACCAGGGTAGCGAGGCCAGGTGCTCCGAGACTCAGACGGTCAGGACGCCGGGGTGAAGCCGATTCCGATCGTGACAGGCTGCTGTTACAGTCAACCAAAGGTCATGAATGGGCTGGGACCTGTGTTACAGTAGGTTGAACACTTCACGTCTATGAATATACTCTATTCCCCTGATGACACAAGTAGAAACCTGACGATAACCTTCAAGTATTTTTTTTATTTTCATTAAGATGTAATGTACACTTTACAATAATTCATTGTATTTATTTTTATCATTGACTATTAACATTATGTCTTTTTCCTTTTTTGGGGGATTATTACGTTACTTGCAGGGGTCATCTGGTGTACCTGGATTGAAAGGGGAGGTATGTGTTTTATTTTTTCAATAAGCCGCCCTATAGTGGCAATTTCACGCGTTTATGATTTATGTTCAGGATCTAGTATTTCCAATCCTCAAGAAGGAATTAATTACGGAACTAAAAAAGTACAAGAGGCTGTAAAACGGTTTTGAGCTAAAAGACAGACTTCTATTGCATCTACGCAGCTACCCAGCACACAGAGAACAAAAGAGGCTACTGATGTCTAGTGTTTTTTATTAGTAGTGTAGTAATACAGTATAATTGTTGTAATGATAGAGTTCCTGCTGTTTAAAATATCCTGTATTTCCAGCACGTGGGTAACCCATCGTTTAACAGACGGGTTTTGTTTCGATGCAGAAAGGGGCACCTGGAGAACCTGGCCTGAGAGGTCAAGCTGGTCACCGGGGGGAGCCCGGCCAGCCCGGCCAGCCCGGTTCTGCTGGGCCGAGAGGACCGAATGGAGCTGCGGGAGCATCAGGGCCACCCGGGCCTGCAGGGCGACCTGTACGCACTGGACTTCCCATTGAACAGTCTGATTAAAACAGGGACACACGTACTGTACACGCATAGGTGCATCGCCACAGACAGCACAAAGCTTCGGGTCCTCCCTGTCGGCTTCTTTTACAGACAAGCATTGAAATTCTCCAGGGCAACTTCCATAACACGTCTGAGATGTTCACCACCTGTAGGGGAAGGGGCGTTTACGGGCACTTTACATGGGGAGCTCCCTCCGTCAACATATTTTAAAGTGTTCTTAGTTTTGCCCTTAAATATAACTTAATTTAAATATTACATATGGTGCATAAACTCATCCACTATACAATGAAGTAATTTGTAGTTATTTCAGCATAACTCCTCTTCCTTAGAATATTCAGCAACTGAGGATTTTGCGGTGCTTGAATGTGCTGTACTTACACAATACTACAGTATAAACAGTATCTGTTTGTTTCTTCAGTCCTGTCTCAGCTGTACTTTATTCTAATAGGGGAGAGAGCTTTCAGAAGAATTTATCCGCCAAATTTGTAGAGATGTCTTAAGAAGTAAGTAACAAAACAATTTCCTTTTTATCTTTTGTGTGACCTTGGACTTCTTTGTGGTTTTAATGTTGTAAATGTGTCACAGAAAACACATTTCATTTGAGGGAAAAAATAAAATTTAAAGCATAGGGCATGAGGCAGGGTGGGAAGAACTGAGACAGCTTTGAGTCTCAGGGATGTTCTTTCATGCAATTATTCTTATTCTTACTATTATTATTATTCCTGTCAGCAATTCACAGTATTAGAATTTAAAAGCTTTTAATATCATACCCACAAATCAAATGGTCTTGGTCTGCAAAGTCTACATGGTGTTTCCCAGCTCTTGAGGAACATGATCCATCCTTGGCCAGAACATTTATAGTTACTGAGTCTATAACATCCAGCATTGTTAAAGAGGTATCATGCTCTTAAATGAGCTCCTCACTGAAAATCACTGAAATTTGTATTTCACTTGAAGGTTGCAAGTTACAATGTGTAAATAAATGTAAACATAAATTCTGTTCTGATATGCCTTGACTTCATGTTACTAGGGCACAAAATGTATTACTTTGGAAAGGGTGTGTGGACTTTCTATAGGCACAGTAATAATATACATATATTATTATATAATATTATAATATATAATGTTTATAATGAGATTAATATATCTTCAAATTAAATTGAAAGCCTTAAAGTTTATGAACAGAAAACCCCGGCGAGCGAGAACTGACAATAAGCAAGACGTCCTCTCTCGTGTGCTCGCTTGCAGCGGAGATCCCCTCTCTTCTCCACAGCGGCCGGATGCGCGGCTGTGACCAGTGCCAGACCAGAGAGGGCTCTCCGGGCCTCCCAGGTCCTGCGGGGTCGCAGGGCCCCAGGGGTCTCCCTGGGCTTCCGGGAACGGACGGATCACAGGGCCGTCCGGGAGCACCTGGGCTTCCCGGCACTCCTGGCGCTAAAGGTCTCAAGCTCCGCATCGCAAACCCGAGGGGCAGGCCTTAAGGCTCTTGTATGTTTGCAGCTCGATGAATATTAACTGGTTTTCCTGGCTATCTGTGTTCGCAGGAGAGCGCGGCGATAAGGGCGAAAAGGGAAACTCAGGACGGGGGGAGCCAGGGCCTGAGGGGCCCCCTGGACCAGCCGGTAAGACACTTGTGGTCAGACTGTCCGCCGCTCCGCCGCGCTCTAGACAAACTGGGGATGGAGAGTTCGTTCCCACTCACGTGCTGGAAGGGAACTGTGAAAAGAGCAAAATATTCAGCTGTTTCAATTTCATTAATATTTGGGAATTAATTTTTATTGTGCACGGTTTCTTCTTTACAAAGTCAGTGAAGATAAAACTGGTGGGGAAAAGGCTGAATTCATGTGACACATTAAATGTGTGAGGCATCGCGGCTTTAAGCAAATGCACTGTTCCCATAATATAATACCACAATAAAAATCTCATAATCTAATAAAAAATGGAACAGAAACATTAAAGAAATAGCCTAATATGTGCAGAGATGTCAAGGTCACTGTAGTAACCCCAGTGTTCACTCCACTTCCAGGTCTGATGGGTCCTCCTGGGATAGGAAAGCCAGGCTATCCTGGGAAACCTGGCCTTCCTGGACATCCTGGAGATCGGGGACACCATGGGAGCCCGGGGGCCCCTGGACAGCCAGGATCCTGCGACCCCTCTTTGTGTTATGGTGTGATGGTGGGAAGAGATCCTTTCAGGAAAGGACCAAATTATTGAAAAATCTGATGAAACTTCAGCCAGCAAGTCTGGACATGGTGCTTAACTAATGAAAATAAATCTTTCATATCTCAGGAAGATCATGTTTTAACACTCTTCCCTATAACTGGGACAAGAGTACCTCTTTTCAGACACTTGTACAGTATTTAAAGAGAGGCACGGGCATACATGAAAAATACCTAATGTGCATTTCACGCGGCAACATAGAATAAATGATGGATATTTTCATAGCAAGACACAGATACAAACCTATACAACATCCATCGCTATGCTCAATCTCATTCATAACATTCATGCTGTACTTGCAGTGTATAAAAAGCTGCACAAGAGCTCAGACTGACACCTTAAACAATCAGGTGATGTGACTAAGAACTATTACAGTCAATGTCAGTTCCTGAGGCTGCATCAGGCACACAGATAGGTATTTCTTCTCTGTTTAACTCTTCACATGCTTAGGAGATAAAGGCATTCATCATTGCATTGACTGATACAGCAGCTTACCAGTATAAACCTCTTCTGATCGACCACTATTTCTGCTTCTCCCAGTGCTGTTAGACTGTGGCTTTCTGAATTTCTAATAAGTCATTTGCTGAACAGCTCTGTCAAACATGCATTTAGTTTGAGCTAACTTGTTGCATCCGAACATCAGCTTCCCTGCACCTTTTGTTCCGAGCCACACAAATCCACTATACCCAGATAAAGTGAATGGGAAGTATATGTCAGTTTAATACAGCTACAGTATATCTTAGAATCGTTTGGGTGTTTCTTCAGAGTTATGTGAGCCATCATTATATTGTCTGTTTTATTATTGAGCTTTTTTGTAGCATCTCCTAAATCCTTCTACAGTAGCATAGATAGCATAGAAGATAAAATAGGCACCATATTCTTCAGTGGTAGCATCTCAAATCACTTACTACTGGTGACAGATTAAATGAGACAGTGTAAGGATGATTATGCAAAATGCATCAATCACAACACATACTGTAGAAATAGTCCATTACTGTTGGTGTACTCTAGTCTGTGACAATGACATTTTCTTTTGCCTAAGCTTCAACAAGGTCTGAAGTTAATAAGTGCAGGTAAAATATGTGTCTTTTTGACACACAAAACCTAAAAAAACTACACTGTTGTTTGGCAATGAAATGCATGTAGGCAAAACAAAGAACTAAGCACTGGGATTCTAAACTTAACAATTCTGATAGACCATTTTTTAAGTTGCTTTCCTACAGATCTGAAAATAAATTCTTCTTCTCAGCTGGCATTTCTTATATCTCACACACGGTTCTTGGAATCAAATGCATTGAGTATTTCTTGCAATTTCATGTCTAAACTATGACCCCTGTGAGATTGTTATTATCATCATTGTTAATTTTGATGCAAACATCATAACAGTTCTTACACATTCCACTTCAGCCTGAAGAGATGTCTTCCATGTCCTGGTACATCCTGTGACTGTAGGAAACCCATGCCTTTCATAAGCTTAACTCTGTGAATATTAAGCCATAGAACAGTGCCATGGCAGAGTTCATGTCTAGTCAAGTTCAAAAGCTACTTTAATACAGTAAATGGTTGCTGAAGTTTGTATTTATGATTGCCTTTATAGTACTTTTACAATGTAAGCCTATTTATGACTAAAAACTAGGGAGAAAATAGCTGTATTTTTATAGATGCCTGTTAAAACAAGAAAATTGCTTTTAAAACAAGAAAATCTGAATCCTAATTATACTGAAAAGAATACAAATTGGTACTTTTGCAGCCATGTCCTGATTTAACCAAAAATCAGCAAAATATAATTCTTGCTATACGTCATTGCCAGTGCCATGAAAAACAGTACCTTTCATCACTATAACAAATTTTCTTATTTATAGAAAACTAAATCAATTATTATATGCAATGGCACTGTGTCTATGAGTGACTTTTTCTGTTGCAATGTCTAACTTTAATACTATGTTTTTTTTCTATTAAGTTTTTGTATGGGCCTTTGATATCTTTAATAAATACTTTTTTTATGAAGTCTGTGGTTTTATTTAACCATCCCAGGACTGTAGAAAGTCACTTTCACTACAGTGTAGAGCTTCACTGCATTGCAGGACAGCCTTAATCTTCACAGCTAAGTCATATATATATATAATACAGGAACAAATACACTGGGTTACAATGACCTATTGCCTTAGAAAAGAAAATAATATTGGACATTCTGTATTATATCGGGAGAAACATTTCTCCAATACTAAAGTCTGATACAAGGTAACTACTATAACCATGCATTACATACCTGAAATTCTAGCTCAGGCAAAATTGTCATCATGTAAATGTAAGTAACCAAACACTGAACCTTCTTTAATTCCAACTGTAACACTTATGGTTAATGTTAGGCTTAAGGTAAGACAATTGTTAAGGTTAGAAATAGAGTCAAAGTTAAGACTGAGGCTAGGGCTATTGTGAGGTTAAAGCGTAGAACAGAAATAAGGTTAGTTTATGAGGACATCAAATATAAACTATTACCAGCCTACAGTAATGAGCATATGTCATTGAATCACAATAATATGCTTAAAATTATCTCCCTAAAGCTAAATTGCCACACAACTGGCACATCTGAGATGTTGAGAAAATGCAGTTCAATCAGCCATTAAGGCATTATTTTTATTTATTATTTTATCATAATAATATCATATTTAGTGCACATTTAAGCTGACTCTCAGCTCTAATTTAAATTTCATAGACATGGATCTTCTTAATAGATAGATAGATAATACTTTATTAATCCCGTAGGGAAATTGATGTGTTACAGCAGTCCAGCCCAAGACAAGCAAAAACAGACATCAGAATAGTTATAAAACAAAAGACAACAAAATAATTAAAAATAAATAAATAAAAAATAAATAAATACATAGGTGTGTGCAAAATGTGATGATCATAGTCACTGTAAAAACAATAAAATATGTGCAAAATGTGCATAGGTTTATACAGACTGATTGTCCAAAAAGTACAATGGAGCAAACATGCTGTCCATAGACGAGCAAATGAAGGGCTAACAGTCCTAGCCTAGGGCAGCGTTATACGAAAGACCTGCAGAAACGTTCCCTTGAACACCGTAGCTGGAGCAGTCTATTGCTAAATGTGCTCCGCTGCCCAGTAACAGTCCCATGAAGCAGATGAGAGGTGTTGTTCATGATGGCTGTGAGCTTGGTCAGCATTCTCCTCTCAGCCACCACCTCCATGGGGTCAAGGCTCATCTCCAACACAGTGCCAGCCTTCTTGATGAGTTTATTGAGCCTATTTTCATCTTTTGTCATGATGCTGCTGCCCCAGCACACAACAGCGTAGAAGATGGCCGCCGCCACCACTGATTCATAAAAAATGTGTAGCAGTGTTCCACCCACACCAAAGGACCTGAGTCTCCTAAGAAAATAGAGTTGGCTCTGACCTTTCTTGTACAGGGTGTCAGTGTTACGAGACCACTCCAGATTATCATCCAGGTGTACCCCTAAGTACTTGTAGGAATGTACGCCACTATGTCCTCACCCTGGATGGAAACAGGGTTCAGCAGAGACTTATTCCTTCGAAAGTCGAAGATCATTTCTTTGGTCTTGCTGGTGTTAAGCTGGAGATGGTTAAGATGACACCACTCCACAAAGTTGGTAATCAAGCTCCTACTGTATATTCCTCCTCCCTCCCTTCACTAATACACCCCACAATTGCAGAGTCATCCGAAAACTGCAGATGACATGTCTCAGAGTTCTACCTGAAGTCAGAGGTGTAAAAGGTGAACAGGAATGGAGCAGGGACAGTCCCCTGTGGAGCCCCAGTACTGCTAACAATCTGTTCGGACACACAGTTCTGTAGCCGTACATACTGTGGCCTGCAGGTCAGATAGTCTATAATCCAGGACAGCAGGGGAGTGTCCACCTGCGCCGCCCTTAGCTTATCTCTCAGTAAAGGTGGATGGATGGTGTTAAAGGCACTGGAGAAGTCAAAGAACATAACTCTCACAATGCTCCCCGTCTTCTCCAGATGAGAGTTAGCTCTGTGTAGCAGATAGATGACTGCATCCTCCACTCCCAAGTGTGACCGGTAGGCGAACTGCAGGGGGTCCAGTGCTGTACTCACCAGGGTTCTGAGGTGGTCCAGTACAAGCCTTTCCAGAGTTTTCATTAGGTGTGATGTCAGTGCCACTGGTCTGTAGTCATTCAAGACTTTAGGGTGCCCCTTTTTGGGTACTGGCACCAGGCAAGTTGTCTTCCAGAGCATCGGAACCTTTTATAATCTCAGGCTGAGGTTGAAGATGTACTGTAGCACTGAACCCAGTTGGTCCGCACAGATCTTTAGCACCCTGGAGCTGACACCATCAGGACCTGCTGCCTTCCCTGCATGGAGTCTCCTCAACTCCCTTCTGACCTGGTCAGCTGTGATGGATAGGCCGAGGAGGGCAGGGGAAGATGGAGTAGGAGTAGGAGGGATCACATGATGGGGTGATTGCTTTAATGCTTTCTTTCTCCGTATATGTTAGTTTATTAATACATCTAGCAACTTTTGGCCACTACTTTCTTGTCTCTCTTGTCTAGGATTGTTTTTTATTTTGGGATAAATCTGTTCTGTGTTTCAAGCAGAATATGTTTAAACAGATATCATTCTTTCTCTGTTGATTCCATATCTATTCTGTCCCTTTCTGTCAGTATAACACATTCCTCAATAGTCTGTTGCCTGAAAAGGTAAGCCTTTGTTTTGGATGCTATATGCACAATTTTAAAGACATGCCATCCTCTAGTATGTATTCTGACAAACTGAGAAAGGAAGGTATCTTTAGCCACATCTACCGTTTCATTTTCTGCTTCTGATATCCCTATTGGTTTTTTACCAAACTAGGTGAGGAAAATATAACATCCCATAAAAAGCACTTATTCCCTGAAACATACTGTAAGCTCCTGATCTCATTAATAAAGACTACAGTTTAATTGGTTTTATTATTAGTGTTTTTTTTAGCATGGGACATCCCTTTAAACGTGACTTTGCCAATTCTGTTTCCCTGTTAAAAACATTAAGAGGCTTCTCATCTCAGCTGCTGAGCGCTATGCCTTATCTGCCAGATGTTGCTGGTCTCTAATCCTGCATATCTATATTGGTCCAGTGAAAGAGTGAGAGAGCCTACAGTATTTTTTCAACAAAACAGAGATCTATGAAGAGTACAATGATCCCAATTATGATATATAAAATAATTATGATTAATTATGATAAAAAGTTATTCATTCAGAACACATTTGCTACAGTACATTACTCCTAACATTATGCCTTTTTTATCAGTCTTTATGCAAACCTAATCCACAGTTTCTCTGTTGGCTCTGCTCCCTTCATATTCCCTCTGCAGACTGGTCTTGGATACTCTCTCCCTGGATTTTAGTGTAAATAATCTTCAGGCACCTGACCGAACACTCAAGTTGTAGAACAATGACCCTCTCATGCAATAAACTTCAATGGAAATGATTTCTGAGTTCATTTTCAAACTGTCTATGATGCAGTACTAGATTAGAAATGGGTATTAGCATTTCTCAAAACCATCTTCATTACTGTGCTCTGTATAACTAATAACTGTAATTATTTGAGTACAGATGATGCTGTTTGTGGTTGCCCTCTAGTGTTAAATTAAATTTAACACAGGAGAACATTAAAAGATCTCTAACAAAATTCTCTTATTTACTTTGTATATCTATTTTTGAAACAACAAAGAGTCATCTAACATGTGCAATACTGCCAACTCTTAATACTGTACTATGTACCCACAGTTTACCTTTGTGTTGAGATATTTTAGAAATAATAAAAATAGCAAGAAGGTTTGTTCCCTTCATTTACTGTATATAGCGCTTTTCATCCGAAAGGATTCCAACATGCTTTACATACAGGTGGTATATCACTTCATCCATCACCGCAGTGCAGCACTCAGCTGTATGATTCATTATACAGCAGATCAGCTAGAGAGGTGAAAAACTTCGGGGTACTTCAGGTAAGCCACACTGCGCATGCTCAAAGTAAAATTTAGTGTGAACATCAGTGTTAACAGTTCTTCTCTGATGAACATACTATGGAATCTTCCACCCAAAAAATGGTACTGTACCTCCTACAGTGCAGGCACAGTGTACAGATCCAATTCTGGGGCACTGGTAGGGAGATTAAAATCCAAAGGCTAGAACGCCATCTACTGGTCCATCAACACTACTTACAGCAAAAACATGACTTTCCTTAGAAAACCGAGTCTCCCAGTTAAGTTTCCAAAAGTCACCTATTCCAGTAATGATCAGGCCCAGGCTTACTTACAGTACGTTCTGAGATCTGACACGCATGATGGTCCAATATACGCCCCACTTTAAAAAAGCTGCACAACAGAGAGTTATGTGTAGTACTTTTCCAGAAACATCTTGATTTCATCCAGTATAGAAAGCCTGTTTTCTAAGTACACAACATATTTTAATGAGGAGCAGGTGAAAGTTAATTCCACAATAAAAAGTAAGAAGCAACATTTTGTTTTAATTAAACTTTTCTTTCTGGAATGGCAGAGGAGTCCACATTACCATTTTCTGTGGAAATGAGAACTTTTTCCTGTTTTAATTCTGACAATAATTTGCTTCAAAGGGATGTTTTTGGTAAAGTATTTAATTTAAAATGCCTTTTCAACACAGTATTAACAGCCAGCAGCTATTCACCCTGCAACTCACAACTGACCCAATGAAGCTCAGCAGTGTGAGCCTGGACAGTACCTGGATGTAAGAGACCTCCTGGGAAAAAGGTTGCTGCTGGAAGAGGTGTTAATAGGACCAGCAGGGGGTGCTCACCTCCTAATGTGGCTCCTAATGCCCCAGTATAGTGACATTAGGACATCTTACTATGCAGTAAAAAAGGTGCCGTCCTTCAGATGAGACGAAAAACTGACGTCCTGACTCTCTGTGGTCATTAAAAATCCCAGGGTGTTTCTCGAAAAGAGTAGGGGTGTTACCCTGGTGTCCTGGCCAAATTTCCCCCTGGCCTTTACCAATCATGGCCTCTTAATAATCCCTGTCTCTGAACTGGCATCATCACTCTGCTCTCTTTCTGACTGAGAGCTGGTGTGTGGTACATCATCCAGATGGGGCTGCACACTGGTGGTGGAGGAGGGGAGTTCCCATTACCTGTAAAGCGCTTTGAGTGGGGCGCTATAGAAGTGCAAGCAATAATTATTTAGCAAAATCATATGAAAATGCTAAATTATAATTCTTTATTGATCAGCCTTTTTCATCCTTCTAATATCAAACTACTGAAGCTAAGACCACGTCTGGCTGAAGAGCAGCAGCCATTCTGCACCAGCAGCCCCACTAACAGCTGATCAGGTAGAGAAGAGAGACGTGAAAGGGATTTAGCCAGGATACCTGTGTTCATATCTCTACCAATATCACATGGTGCTTTGGGATATTTAATGGCCCTGTCATCGGGTTTGATGTCTGTTTCAATGAAAGACACCTTCTAATCCAAGGTGTGTTTGATCACCACACTGGATTACTGGTCTGGAAATGACTGTTTAGGGAAACAGCGCCACCTGTTGCATCACCAAGACATCCGGGTGCATCAATGGGGTTTTCCTTCAACGTCCCTCATCCCTGCTCAGACCGGACCCAGCCCAGCTTTGCGTCTGAGCACTGGCTAGAGGCTACAGGGTACCTACTGTAAGATGCTGCCCCAAAGCAGTGAAACACCAACAACAGCAAAGCCACCCTTAGTCAATCCGTGAAGAGATGATCAAACTCTTTTGAGCTTTTCGGGTTTTACAGAAATCAGAGGATACTTATGTAATGACTCAACAATAAATTGTGCCCGCAACAGGAAATGCATTCTAGTTATTGTAAGCCAGGGGTCTGTGTGCAGAAATCATGGACTGAGTGTGACACAGACCTACACCCACTATTAAAAGCTGCTTATTCCTGGTAAATTACTGCAACCCGGAACCACTCCTGCAGACACAGGACACATTGCAGGGCTACACCCTGGGCAGGAAACCAGGCAATTTTTATCTTTATCTTAAAATAACTTTATTGTCCATCCAAATGGGTGGAAATTTAACTTTGGTATCACCATAAAAATTATAACAAACAAATGAAACTCAATATAAAATAAATATACATTAAAAACAAACGATAGCCTAGTCATGCAACAATACACATACTGTACACACATCTGTCTCCTCATACTACGTTAGGTCATTCAATATTCCGACAGCTTCATTCCTTCTTGACAACAGGCATTCTAAAACACCTTGAAGCCGACAGTTGGAAATGGAAATGAAGAGGCTGGAGGGGTCATCAAAAACATCAAAGATAATCTGACCTTTCCTTTGAAATGAAGTATAATGCAACTCTTTCAGCTGTTTCTGTGGTCAACCAGTGATTTTACTAGCAGTAATAACAATATTGGCCAAGTTGCCTTACTCTTACAGTCTACCCTCCCACACTGTAATACTAAAAGTAAGGATGCTCTCTACTAACACTCTACAAATCCTCTCTAAATCATTTTGATTGACCCCAAACTCAGCCTGACCAGCCTTCATAAAAATGCAACTGGTTTTCCCTGCAAAGTTTAATTGTTAATCTACATCTGTTCCTAGGCATTAGAAACACTGAACAATCTCCACAGGTTGATTAATAAGGGAAAGAGGTTGAAAACTGAATGTATTTCTATCACAAGTAGCCAGTTCTTTGGTTTTATCAACTATAATATGAAGCATGCATGACTGACCCCACCATTCCAGTTTACTGATCTGCTCAAAGTCATTCTCCAGCCCTTCTCTATCATCTCCAGCAAACTGTCCTTCTAGGACCATATCATCTGCATACTTTTAATAGATTAACTTTTAACAGATCATTTGTATATATAGAAAATAGTAAAGGTGACAAAATAGAGCCCTGGAGAATACCAGTATTTAAAACAATTTCATTTGAAAACGCATTGTTCACAAGAACCCGCTGTGGGCGACCAGTTATAAAGTCCTTAATCCAGTTCATACACCTCCCATTAACATCAAAACCCAACAGCTGTCCCAACAGTGTGTGGGTCTGAATCATATTAAAGGCTGAACTAATATCAGTAATGTGGAGAGTACACACGTAAGCATACACAGATGCCAGCATGCTTTTAGAAGGCGGGAGAAAACCAGAAGAGGCAGAGGAAATCGGGACACACACAGAGAGAGTCCAGAAGTGCACCAGGACCCAAGAGCTGTGACATGTACTGTATGTCACTGCTCGTACAGTATGCCTGTCTCTAAAGCTTAATCTCAAGCCACCGGCCTGAAGGACAGGCATTTCTAAAGATCGTGAGCATCTGTAAGTTAATAATAATTTGAGCATGTAATTTTTTTCAGGTAGGAATCCTAGTGCTTGTGGACTAAAGGGTACTCAGAATTTGGTTCCAAATGACCTTTTAATTATTTACCAAATCACCCGTTTAATTAATCACAGGTAAATTGTTCCAAACCTTGAGAAACATTGATGATTTAATGGCGACCTACTGTATAAAGCCTGATGGACAAAGGCTCTCCGGAACCAGACTCCATACACTGCAGAAAAACAGCAAAGCGAACAGGGCGATCACAACTCCTGTAGTTCCCCTAATTACCCGCTTGATGGCGATGTGGTCCTTCTATCGCTTTGTAATAACTTCCTGCATCCGAGCTGAAATGAAAAGGCAAGAAAGGCGACTTCTTAAACTATCCTGTCTATCCCGTGAGTACATCTTTAAAAGGGAAACTATTGAGACATCGGGAAAAGCGTTTTATCCTACTTGATCACATCTGATGATGATACAAACACCGGTTTGCATTTGCTATGACACACTCCATACAATGTTTGGATACTTTCCTCTTAAAGACGTTGACAACAATAGTTCCTTACATCTCTATATTGCTTTTCGTCCCAAAGGATCCCAAAGCGTTTTACACGTAGGAGTGGGACTGTGCGGGCCACGGCGCTCCAGCAGAGCGGCTGCTGCAGTCTGGACGGCCTCTCCGTGACTTTCAGAGCGGGCATGAGGAAGCCTAGGCCAGAGCCCACTCTGAAGAATCGCCCAGTGGGATCATTAATGACCAATAGTTACTGTAGCAGTAGACCATGGACTTCAAGCCAGTCGTTGCTTCTAGAAGACAAATTGCACCCTGTTGCCAAAAGAGACCAAAATCCTCATACAGTAATTTGATGGTCTCTTCAAGTTGAAACGTGGTTTGAACAGTGTCTCTAAGACACTGGGACATGGGACGACCATAGCTTTGTCTCGAAACGGAACGAGACGCGCACTTTCAGTTGATATCATAACTTCATCATTTTCATGAACACGAATTACACCCTCGTAGAGCTTTTCTCGAATTATTATAATATAATATAGGCAGATACAAATTCTTAAAATACAGTATGCTGGCGGTGAGTCGACACTCGGGGGTGGATAACAATCTATTCCAGTAGATACTTAAAGGGATTGTTAAACGTATGTTTATAACATGTTCAAGTAATTTTACCATCTGCCTGTATACTGTACATAGCAACTCCTTTAGCAAGTCCAAGTCCGCCACGCTTCCCTCACCGCCATCATGGTATTGCCGCCCTCTGTTCCTATTTCATTCTCTCGACTGTCCCGTGAATTTGTTCTCTCCTTCCATCTGTACAGGTCTACCAACCACTGAAGTGTAATTCTCCCCTCCGAACCCGACTGATTGAGACAATCCTGTCGCTGAAGCTTATTGTCTGCGTATTCGTACAGTATGAAACGCCTGCGGTTTTATGAACGAAATGGTATTTATGACAAAGGCAACAAGCTTAAGAATCGTCTTATGATTCTTAAAGGTACGTATGGTATGCATATAGTATGTATGCATCTTAGTTCTTAAAAGTTAAATATTATGAAATAAGTACTTCGTTTAATTTACAAAAAAAAAGATTAATGCAGGCCCACTATTTTAATAGTCAACGATAACGTCGCTGGGCTATATTAACACCTGCATGTCTTAAAGTATGGGCGTGAACACGAGCGGAAGATTTGGTCCGCTCTAAAGCCGGTTCACCTCACATTCCTGTGTTTGCATGCTGAGCCTGAGAAGTAATGCACTCTGCTTCACAAGGAAAGCTACTTCTCTAGCTCTGTAATTAGTAGCTATCTGCAGGGCGTGTCTTTTGAAGTACAAGTCACTTTGAAGCTGAAAATAGGTGTGTGTGCTAATTCTTTTTTGTGGTAGGCGTTTAATTTCACTGAAGTCATTACACAACAATTTTAGGGAAATGCAGCAAAACGCACTATCTGTGCAACCTGTAGGCTTACTGAGTCAGCCCGTGTGTGGACTATTTTAAAAACTTCACCAACGGTACATTTTATACACACTTGTGTAGGCCGGAAACCAAAAACGTACTGTATTTGCAGTTCAAAAGTCTTACGTCTAGGATCAAATTAAAGAAAAAAAAAACAATATTAATGCTGAAAGAGTGATTGTTCACATGTCCGTTTTTTTCCAATACTGTAGATCCCTTGGACTGTGAATTCTGAAGTAAATCTTACGTAAATTTTAAAAACTATGACCTATAATATGCGCAGTCTCTGGATTGAATTAACCTTTCCTTTCGAGAACACATTCATCCAGAGCATCGACAAAGAAAATAAGTTATTTGGATGCATTTCAGATGTGGAACTTTTAATTATGCCTTTCTCTGCGGGAGCCCTTGGGACAGACAGGTGTTGGTATACAGGTTGAAGGACGGAGAGGGCACAATAGATTTAAAGAAAAGCGCCACAAAATTGCTTCATTCACTGAAATTCTTTGTTATTCAAGGGGCACCTACGAGTCAAATAACTTTTGAGTACATCTTACGTTTGAGTCTTATCTTACGGTTTTGATAGTGCTCTTCGATTGGGTTTTTAACAGAAAAACAATTCCGTCAACGAACAATACATTTAGGTGACAGCTTTGCGTTTTTTTTTCATACAAGAAAACTAATGTGCTTCGAAGTTAACAACGAGCTGTGTTACATGATTTGCCTGGCCTTTATTTGCCTTCAGTGTCCATAACGCATGTTCTTCTTGAATGCGATGAGATTCTCATTGGCTCATAAATAAACCAAATCTGTGCTTTTATTTTGCGTTTCACTTGGATCGTCCGCGGTTAGCTCTCCGCAGAAGACGAAAGCTGTAGCTCCGAAAAAGAGAAAACGTGTTTGCAGCTACCTTTTCACGGAATAACGGCTATTATTTCTACAGCAAAGTATGGCTTTTTTTACCAGTTCAAAAACCGCTCTGTCCCTTTTCACTAAATAAAAATGTGTACGTTACGAACTGTGCTGCATAAGGCTATTGATGTGACAATAAGTTAGAAGATGTCCTTCAGTAGCCCACTTCTCTTTCGCCTTCATGTCTTTGTTTCTTGCAAAGACATACATACTGGTGTCAATATTAAAAACTTCAGACACGTCAACGCATAGCCTGTTGATAAAGAATTCATTTTCCCTATTCAATGGCAGTACCATTAAAATGATAAAAGCCAGGCCGCACAAACGCTATATTCTCCTTTAGAATAGGTGTAATTAAATGCTCATGTTGTTCCTCATTGACTGGTTTAAAGTCGTTTCGGATTACAAGCAGCTCTCCTCTTTCACAGCGGGCTGCAGCGCATTTCATCTGCCTGTCACTGAAGCTGTAGCGCTCCGGCCGCTAGAGGTAACTGCAACACTCACGGATCAGGGTGGGATGGACTTTTGGAAACTTTTGGCTTCCACAAATTCCTTTGGAATATACTTTAGTGCTGACGTTAAGCATTGCAATACAAACACACTTATAAATTGCTTATACTTATATATATAGTCATCTGTGCTCCGGGGGAACAGATTGTATCCATATACAGGACGTTTTCTGCGCTTAAGCTTCGAGGGACCTGCTGTACCTGCTGGGTGAGCGCATCGAGAGGCGCAAGGTGTAAGAGCACCGCCTGAAGAATCAGTAAGCGCTTTTTTTTTTTGAGGAGTTCACTTTTTTAAACGTCTCAACGGCGCGTTTCAGTGTGTTTAACGCGTGTGTGTGAAAGATATATCATTTGGGGATTTCTGAACACGAAGGATTCAGCTCGCCAGCGCTTCCAATGACACACGGCGTCGTGCGCGGGCACACTGGTGTGATACAGTAGCACTGAGAAGGAATCCGAATAGGATCCGACCGGAATTAATAAACGGACCCCCGAGAGAATAAAGGACTTTTGGAAAATTAAGTGATAAAATGCAACTCTACAATGATGTAAAATACGTACTGAGGTAAAGGATAAGGACAAGAAAGAAGCTAACTTACGAATTGGGAGACGTCTGCTACAGTGATTCCACTGACATGAAAACCTAAAGAGATCTACTTGCGCGTAGACAACGGGTAGTTTTAACGTGCTAAAACAATGAAACCGTTAACACTTTTCTGCCGAGCCTCACTTGGGCTGTTGTGGATGTGCTGGGGGTTTCTTGATTCCGTACACTGCGGCTTGGGCGACAACCATGCCCACTCGAGTTTTATTTACAGGAGGTTGCGTAACCACGAGCGGAGAGAAATCCAGAGAGAAATCCTTTCGATCCTGGGCTTGCCACACCGTCCCAGGCCGTTCTCCCCGGGCAAGCAAGCTTCCTCCGCGCCTCTGTTCATGCTGGACCTGTACAATGCCATGTCCACGGAGGAAGAGGACGCGGTGCTGGGAAGT
Organism: Atractosteus spatula; assembly: GCF_055471065.1. Taxonomy (NCBI): domain Eukaryota; kingdom Metazoa; phylum Chordata; class Actinopteri; order Semionotiformes; family Lepisosteidae; genus Atractosteus; species Atractosteus spatula. Next base: position 23,089,181 of record NC_142720.1, on the reverse strand, counting down.
ACCAGCAAGGGCACCCCCGGCAAGTCGCAGAGCAGTTCCCGCAAGGGGTACTACGGCTCCCCACACGAATACTCCCGTGCGGCGCAGTCGTACCGCGCAGGCCCCCTGACTAGTCAAAGCCCTCCTCTGGCGACCGCACACGACACCAACTTTCTGAATGATGCTGATATGGTTATGAGCTTTGTCAACTTAGGTAGGTATGCGTTCAGAGCCTCTGGATAGTGTGATTTAGCACACAAAAACGCGTTTGTTCCAGGATGCTGAGCAGTGCCTTCACAGGAGCTTCAAAAACAGAGCAGAGTATTCATGGGGGAAAAAAGCTACAGTACACCAGTTTCACTGCCGCGCGTAGCTGCTTGGTTGAATTAGTATATTTCTGTTTTCAGGCTCATGAAATTCTGCGTTGGGAAATGTTCTAACGTGTTCTCGACATAGTTGCGGCGGTGGACGTAGCATGATCTGTCTTCTTATTGTGTCAAAATGGCATATTGACGCTAAAATCATTATAAAGTATATCGCTTTTTAAATTACTGAACCACACTTTTAATTAGCGGTGAAAAGTTTGAACGGATCATTTGTCATTGATTTCGAGTAGGAAGTTCATTGTTTCCGAAGCCGTCTAATGTAAATATTGTCGAGTTTAAATTAATAACTTTTTACCGAGTTTACTGTAAAGAGTGTAATTTGCAAACAACAGAACGTCAGGTTAATTTTTAGTTCCTCTTGACTTTTGTAATAACTAGCAGTGCGTTTCGTTCTCATCTCTTAAAACTTTTTCACTATATCGGAAGCAGGTGTGCAGCTTAGACATTGCTTTCGTGTACATTATAATACATATCATATAAAATCTTAATCTACTTAAAACCTACAGTAGTAGGTAATCAAAACTAATTATTCTTAAGGTAAATAAGCACAACGTGTAACGGTGCGATACAAGTCACTGTACCAACGGGACAACAGCAATGTACAGAATGTAGTTAAGAGAACAATTATACTGTAGGAATGCAAAATCGAGCTACACAACTCTTATCTGAATCAAGTTAATGAGGAACGGGACCCCGAGTGACTATAGGTTACACAAAATAGAAACAAGAAAACTGCTGCCTTTTTATCTGTCAAGTAAAAACAGTTACCAGTAGTATCAGATTCCAATAATTAAGCGAACCTCTATGCGTTGTTAAATAAAACATAAATGTTTTTTCAAGCTTCTTTGAAATTATCATTGCATCTCTAATTTCAGTTTTAGTGAGTGTTGTGGACCGATTTGTTTCTTTATAGTTTTAAGAAGCTGGAAGATTAAATCAAGTTCTTATTTTGCTGCTGTTTATTCCTTGTACAAACAAATGGTCAGATCGTAAGGAAATCCTTTCATTTTCCCCCACTTTGTTTTGTACATGATTATCCACCAGATTAGATCTAACGTTCACAGCCCCTAAATAAAAAGTGAATAATTCAAAATCAAAACAGCTGCTCCTGTCTAATGGACTATACAGTACGTTACTACTGGATTTCAATTGACTGCGATGCGTTTCTAAATGATGCAGTTGGCTTGGTTCAGATTGACAAATTGCAAATATCTTTCAAAGCGTTTAAACATCTGGGAGTTATATAAAGCAATACAATACAATATTTTCTTTTCATAACATATAGACAGGCGTAGTCTTTTACTATTAAAACGAATTATTTCCTCCCGGTCTTCACAGCGGTTTTAAGCAAGAGGAATTCACCGCAACATTCCGCACGACTATAAAATTAACTTCAATTGAAAAAGGAGTTCAGGCCACAGCTAAAAAAAAGATAAAACCCCTTATATTGTAATAGTAATAATAATAAACGTCAACCCAGCAGGAGTAGCTACATTAAAAATTACTGGCTCTTAAACGAATACTATCTGCTACAGCTATATAAACCTAAATATGCTGAATAAAATAAATGAATGTGCAAGGCACCCTTCCCAGTATTGTAGGGTACAAATAGTGTTTAACAGATAAGGTGATAAAATTTGAACTGCAACTACAGCTCATCAGCTACAATACCAACTTTAAGTATGTCACGCTAAACCGTAACTAAGGTTAAAACTTTGTGATTTTGAATAAACACCTAGGAAGAATCTTTCCGCTATTTCTGAATTGCAGAAACGGTCCCGTTTTCTATTCTCGATTCCTTTCTTCCTTTGCAAATCGATTCGTTTCGGGTTTCTCGTTGAAGGCTCTATGTATGCTATCGGTTTAAATTAAAACAGCAAGATGCCAATTTAACTGCTGTGTGAAAAAAAGGCTCCCTGGGGATTTCGAAAACCCCGACTGGATTATTCTCTTCTAATGACTTCCCACACATTTCTCTGGTCTTTCTGTCCTCCCGATCGCTGCCTGCCGACCCGGCTGCAAAGGCAGCGGCTCCGAGTAGCTGCATTTCTACGTTTTATTAAAAATTTCCAGCTGGAGACTGTGGGGCCTTTAAAGTCAAAGTGAAGAAAAGGTCTCCGAATCATTAATTCACTCAAGTACGACGAGAGAGGAAATGAGGGGGGCAAGGAAAGATTTCAGAAGCTAAACATACTGTAGTAATAACAATTACAGTCGTCATTATCATCTTCACGGATCGCAAGAGCGAAGAGAATGTTCGATGAGATATTCCAGCCCCGAAATAAACTAGTATTTGCAGCGTTCGTGAAAAAGAGAATAATTACGATAAAATCATTTGATGCCTTTTTTTAATGAAGGCTTCATGAAGCGATATTAGAGCGAAAGATAATATGAATGATTAGCGTTATATTGCCTCAGTAGCCCTGACCTTTGACATTTTGCAGGCCTGTTCATACTAACTCTTATCAGATGACTGTCTGACCTGCAGATAATTGGTCTTAATTATTTCCTGTTGTTAAAGGGAAAAAAAACTCGAGGAGTTTTGTTTTTCTTAAACTTTTTTCTTTTCAAATTTTCAGGTAGAACATTGCTTTTACTTCAAAGCTTGAACCCACATGTTGTTTTAAACGTTGATATTGCCATAATGAAAGTAAACTAAGTCATTGTCGAAATGTAGCTCCAAATTACACCCTGAATAAAAGGACGACCCAAAACGTCTTTTGAACATGGAGCTTTATGTCCAAATATAAACACAACACAAGAAGTGAAATATACATTTTAATGTGTGAATGAAAGATTTATGAACAGGGTCCTAAATGCTTTGAATCCAATTGGCAGTAATCAGTTGAAAAGCAAACTTTTAGGTTCCATTTATATTCTTATATGTTGGGTAACATTCAAAATGTGAAAGTACACAATCTTATGTAGCAAACTCAAAGAAACTAATGTGTATTGATGTTCCTAGTTATGCGAGATATTTTCCTTACTAAGATTACAACCGATGAACGCCGCAGATAATCTTCTTTACATTCAGTCACAAATGCAGGGATTACCGCAGCACATTACCCTCATACTGTCATGGAGAGAACAGCTAGCAGGGCACACCAGACACATCTCCCGGAACAGCTCTCAAGTGGACATGAACGTGTTTAGGTGCTGTTGAAGATCTCTGTGATATTGCTTCAGTGCACATGTGACTTGTCATCATACACCTTTTCAGATTATCACTGTAAAACCATGAGAACATTACTGAAACAATGGCAGTGCTGGTGCCCTCTCTTTCAACGTGCCTTTGAATGCACATACAGCATTCATACATTATTCTGGCTGTGTGAGCTGGTTATAAGCAGCCCACATGAGCTCCACACTAGTTCACGGGCTCGCACTGTTGTATACAGGTGGTCCTTCCCAAAGCAAAATAACCTACAGTTGACCTGGCTGTAAGTTCTATAGAAACCTTTTGGTTATTTTCATAAGGGTTCCAGAACTGGCTTTCTGCTGCTTCTCAAGAACCACCTGGGAAAATGTGTTGAACCAAGTTTTTTTTTTTTGGTGGTGGTGGTGGGGTCAGTGTTTGTATAGCAGGATGGCCTGGCTAATCTGCACCTGTCCGTTGCCCTGCACACACCTGTTATCCACCACAGTGGTTAATTATGAAAGTCACAAAATAAGCATTTTTTTAGATGAAAGTAAGTTGGCTAAGTAACTTAGCAAAGCCCAGTGCTTTGTTTTTGTGGCTTGTGGTATGTGAAGACATAAGGAAGAGAGAGACAGAACTACGCCTTTGTGAAGTGTAGATAAAGCTGACCAGTGGTACAGCTCGTTGAATAGTTTGAGAATGTTACCTGGTATCTGCACAGTATTTGGCAAATGTTCGGATTACTGTCGTGGATCATTCCGCATGCGCCGATCTCTCCAGACTCCTGGAGTTCCGGGATATGGTTTTGGGAATATTGTGTTATTTGTTGGCAGATCACAGACTCTTTTTCACCAGATTTTATTCCTCACTCTCCTTTTGCATTGTAGAATACTGTAATAGAATATTCATAGTAATGTGTTTCTGGGTAGAATGTAAGGAATTGAATGTCATTCATTGGTAGAAAAAATGGATGAAATCTAAGCTAATTTCATTTAGATAGATTGTAGTAGTATCATTTATTGAATTTATCAGATTTTACACAAATACTACAGTATATATACTATATCATATTCTTATATATAAATACTATATAGTTCAGGTGGGGAGCTGCGCCAGCATGCGTAGGCTGCAAAGGAACAAGTAATAGGATTATTCCCTGCTGAAAAGAGAAGAAAGACAACACAACGTTTCGGCCGTGGAGCCTTCTTCAGGTGCTTCTTCTGGCCCTGTCGTTCTCACACATGAAGACAGCTCTACAGCCGAAACGTTGTGTTTTCTTTCTTCTCTTTTCAGCATGGAATAAACCTATTACTTGTTCCTTTGAATACTATATATATAAATATTATAAATACAAATGTATTTATATATACAGGTACATATTAGGCTATATACTGTATACAGTACCTTAAGTAATTTAAATGTTGCAACAAGAAATGTTCTATGACTTGTTCACTGCACATTTCAGATACAAGTATTGTAACTACATCAACTAAATATATTTACATTTTCAGTGAAAACTTAAATTCATGTTCTGTAACAGGTACAGAGAAATAAGAGGTCCTTAAGGCTGCATTATTATGACTGATGAAAGTAAGATTAAACGTTCCTGTCAGAGTTTCCTATGAAAAATCACCACGAACATTCTCGCTGTTCGTAATTAAGTGCTGAATATGTGTTTGTGCATTGTGACCTCTGAGATTATATTCATTTTCCCAAGTGTTAGTAATTATTTCTGAGTCTGAAAATGAACTGTATGGCACTGTGACAATTAATAATATTAAGACATAATTTCATATCCTGTAAACAGTGTAATAATATTGTGGAAGATGAGAATCACATATACACAATAAGGTACTGTATGTGTGAATATATTGTATATATATAAAACAATTCAGAACTTTCCCACTGATGTCTTTTCCAGACTGATTCCAACTGTGAATATCTTACAGCCATAAAACCACGACAACAAATCGTTGTTTGAAACATTCATGAGACCATCTTCTCCCTAAAACCTTCTCACACTTAGCTGTCACTTCGTTTGTCTTGAAACTGACATAAATCTACAGAAGAAAAAAGTACTTTTTGAAACAGTTTTTGATATGAATAATCAGTTTTATCTTGCAAATCTCTTAGATTTATGGAATCAGTCTTATTCCATGCAGGTATTGAAGACCTTGAACACCTCTGCATAAAATGTATAGGGTAAATAAATTGTGTTAAATTATAGCTGCCAACAAATTTGAAATATCATTTGAAATTGGATGACTATGCCTTATAAAGAAAGTGCATTCCATGTGAAATACTGTAGGTACAGTACATACTAGTACTTTCACAGCCATCAGAGCAGTACAGTTTATACTAGACAACAAAGCAGATATCATACACTAGCTATCTTTATCACAAAAGCCTCTACTCTAATTAACTATATTTTGTGGCTGTTATTATTATAGTTCTGTACAGTATATACAAAAGAAAAAAATGCTCAGACACAAATTGGGTGTCGGTTTCTCCAAAGCAGCATAGCAATGAATTCCTTTTGCCTGTGACCTTTTAGTGTCTTGTAACTGAGGCTTCTACATTAATCGGTTGCTTATCTGTCACCCAACATGTTTGATATTTTCAGTCTCTGCTTCCAATTACTAGTCATTACAGGCTGAAGTGAGTAATGCCAGTAAAAATCCCATACAACCTCTGACCTTCTCGTGTTAAGTAACCACAGGCTTTCACTGTAGATAAACTATCATTTAACTGTGCCCGGAACAAAACATCCCCTGTATAACTGCAGTGCTAGACCACGGACAGAAAAAAACATTTGATAATCTAGTTTCTTTTACTACACTTCTGTAGTTCAGAAACTGTTGTTTATTAAAATGTTGAAGAATTATGGGAAGTATTTGGGTGTTTATCTTACTAAAATCTGTACTGCAAATGTCTTTTTAAAATATTGGACAGTCCTGATATTATCCTCCCCTGAGGCAGGAACGTCCGTGTCATGATGTTTGCTGTTGTAACGTGTGTTACAGTATGTGAGTGTGTTCCGCTGTATCTCTAATGGACTCCACATTGCAAGATCCTTTAAAATTCAAACAATATTGATACATTTTGAATTTCTGTGTTATACAGTTTGCAATGCGAGAAATTATTTGCCACCTGCTTGCTTTCTAGTGTTTGAGTTGAAATTAATTGAAATCCGACCCAGCTGAAAATCGAATGCTGTCGTGGGTACACAAGCCGAGCCTCTGCGGGGTCTGGGAGTGATTGCACGGAGCTGTGTGTAGGGTTACTTTGTAGCTACATGTGGAACACTGTCAGCTTTTAGACTAGCTCAGTTTCATGTGCCATTGATCCAGCACTTCAGAGGAAATCCCTAAAAATACATTAAATTATACAGAAAAGTATGTGCAACCATTTGACAGGACTAAAAAAAACACAGACCATATCCAAGTTCCTGTGTATTTCACCTCCTCGAGTTTATTACGAAGGAAGCATACAACATGTACTGTATGCTGGTTCTTTAACTTGAGTACTACCTGAATTGATCCGTGTGGGTTCCATTAGGTTAACTGGTTTACTGAAAGGCAGAAATAAAAGATTCTTATATATGTGTTTTGCTGTTCTTTGTTATCTCTAAAATGAACTTCAGTAATGTTTTATGTCAATTTGCATATCATGAATGTTTGCCTGTTTTTTTAGCTTATTCTAGCGTTATCTGTTGTGCTTTCTGTGCTGGTAAAATGACCACCAGCCACACAGCTGGCCTCCAAAAGCATTTAAAGAAGATAACGAATGCTTTATTGATCCTGCTGAAATAACTATACTATCTATTTAGCCAAGCAAATGTTTCTAGATCTTTGTTTTAAAAAATGAGGTAATATGCTAAGAAGAGATGAAGAAACCTTGCAGAAGAATTTGATCCTTTTTTGTCAAATTAAAAGGCAGGGGAAAGTGTCTTTAATTGAATGTGGCCTGTTTTTCTTCACTGACAGCCCATTTATCATTGGTAGAGAAGGTTGTGAAAAAACAGTGCTTGGCCTGTCTCTAAACTGCTACCTGTAGTCAGTTGACTGATTTAATGGGATGGATAGTGTTTGTGTTAGTAGTCAAAATGTTTGGGTTTGGTTTGGAATGTTAAAGATTTTGATAAATTGCTTCATTTGTAGAAAACAACTTGTGAAACTTTACTTTAGCATAACAAAATGCCTTAAGTTACTTTCTGCATATGCATAACATTTACACTTCTTTCCTTTATATCTTCAGTTCTAAAGCAATTCCCATATCATTTCCATGTTCTCTTCTGTTGATTCCTTTTAGTGGAAAGAGATAAAGATTTCTCCCACCAGAGGAGACATTACAAGGAATTTCGATTCGATCTGACTCAAATCCCTGATGGCGAAGCAGTAACAGCGGCAGAGTTTCGGATTTATAAGGATCGCAGCCACACTCGGTATGAGAACAACACGCTGAAGGTCAGCATTTACCAAGTCATCAAGGAATACCAAAACAGGTTTGTACAAATAACCAGCATGATTCTTCAAACTGCACTTAATTCAATGCGAGATTAAATTAAAATTGCTCTTTCTCCTGAAGTTATGCCCATTTTATCATTTTTTAAAAATGTAATTTCCCTCATTTATTCCGTTCATCTAAAAAGTTTTTTGTTGTTGCTGCTGCTGCATAACACAGTATTATATTCCCCTTTCTATGACTCAGTCTTTTATCATAAATCACCCTTCCGTATCAGATTTCATAATATTACTAAGCTATTGCAATTGTGGTTGAACAGTACAGTATATTATTTATACATTGCTGTAAGACGAAGTATATAAAAACAGTCCTTGAGGTGATCTTGTTTATAAAGATCTGTCATTGTTCCATTGTTCAGACGATTGCCGTTGATCACTCAATGGGTTCATAAGTCTCAGATTCTCCCTGGAAATGCTCTCATGTTCTTTTCTGGGTACAAGAATTAGGAATCTCAGGTTTCCTTTTATATTTATTGTTTATGAGGTAGCCTGTGTCACAGAATATTCTGGGTATCTCATAACCATAGGGAAGAAAACTTACTCTTTCTGAAAGTTGAATACAGCTTAAAGGAGTGTTGATTTCTGGCTGCACATACAGTGGCAATTGGTCTTTGATGAGACTGGGTTTTGAGATTTTGACACAGTAAAACCCATCCACTGAAGAACATCTTTCTCTGCTTACCCCTTACTCTAAAACAAATAAAATAAAAAGGGACATTTAGATGTGCTGCACAAAAAAAAGATAAAATAAGCCCTAATTTTTCTCTATTATTACTATTATTATTACATTTTTATTTTAAAAAATATATATTTTAAGTAAACATTTTGTATAGTACATTGCAGAATTGAAGATAAATCTTGAATAACCTGGTAAAACAAGGATATTTCTAGATAGCATTCTGCAAGACATTATTTTATTGTGGTGATTTAACATTTTGCTTCCACGTTCCTAAAGTGTGAAGTCTGTGAAATGTTTGATAGTGTATTTACAGCAGTGGATTGATAAACTGTAAAATACCATGTATTAATATTATGCTTTTCTGGCATGTGTAATACCATTATCAAATGAAAATTATAGTTCAAGGCACAGGCTATGTGCCACATTGAGAACAAAACAAAAAGAAATGGAATTCTTTTCTGAACTTTCTGACAAGGGTCTAAACCTCATGACCCTTGTCGTTCTATTGTAGTCCATGGAGCAAATGCCCAGCAACACCAAAACAGGTGTTGGAAATGCTATCAGTCCTCATAACTTGCAAACAAAGGAAATTCCCTCATATAACAAAATGACTGTAATTCCACATTCTTGTATTTAAACAAGAAAGGCATTGTAATAAATCAGAGAGAGGAAAATACACAATGTAGGTTCAAAGAACAACTGTGGAATGCGAACAAATAAATGACTAAAACACAACAATGATCAAAAACAAAGAAGTACTGTAATAGAAAATGAAAAAAGACATTTGAATACACTAAACTGGTGTGCAAAAATCCATTATTTTTAAGCCAAGACTTGATGGTTAAAATAGCAAAATGAAAAAGAAAATTTGTCCATGACAGCAACATTCTTAGCAGTACAATAAAGAGTCTAAATGGTTCCAGTTAAGTGGGTAACAAATCAAAGCTGTTTATGGAAAGAATCCGAAACCTAAGAAAACTCCATGAAAATGCTGCCTTCCACTGGGGCCTCTCGTAGCTGCGAACACAAGGCAGTGCAGAGAATCACTACGATGGAGCAGTTTACCTCCTAGTGGGGGTACTAGTTGGTACATGAATCTGAGAATACTGGTCCCCAGCTTCTCCATAAAGGCTAACAAGTTAGCTCAAGAAAAGCAAGTCACTAAGAAAACTGTTACTTCACAAAGAAAGCAATAACTATTTAAACAGGGCAATTTGTACTAACTCAGGCAGGCACTATCTGTCATTCGGTTTTTCAGAACATGCCTGATTGCGTGCCACCCCAATGCACACCTGAGACGTCCCTCCTGGGCTCTCTCATTCTCATGATGCCTGCGGGAGCCTGAGCTAGGGTGCACATTTACAGCAGGCTGCTCGGGGGTTAAACGCATAGTGCAGCTGCAGTCACCCTTTCTTATATCCGGGTGTCTTGCCCGGCTATTTCCAGCACACGGATCTCAGATCACTGGTCCCCAGCTGCCCCATAAATGCTAATGAGTTAGGTTTGCTCGAGAAAATAAAACCATGAAAGAAACCGATTGTTTCAATAATAAAGCTGTAATCTGCTCTAGCGCAAGAAAACACTTCCAGTTATTAGGCTCTCTAGGGCATGCCACACCAGGGAAACAGTCCTGAGCCGCTGGGCTTTCTCATTCTCTCTCTCTCATACAGGCGATGCCTGTAGGATCGTAAGAAACACTCATTACACCAACAGGTCACTGGAGGGTTAACTGCTCCTAACGCAGCCACAGTGCACCCTTATCTCTCCTCCTTATATCTGTGTCTCTTGCTGGGCTATTTCTGGCCCTGCCACTAACCTCCCTGTAGTTAGGCCCCCAGAAAGCTCTGATACGCTGGCAGCTACCTGACCCACCTGCTTCCCCAGAGCTAAAGCCCCTTGAGCTTGAGTGGGCCCACACATCCAAGGGGCAAGTACTGTATGTACTGTATGAGGCTTCCGGGCCTTCAGAGCTCCTGCCTGATTAACTCTGCTTTCAGGACCTCCCAGCCTGCACCGACCACTGCCCCTTCGAGTCTTCCTCAGCTCAGCCAGAGACCCTAAACGCTTTTCCAGTCATTAGTCATGGCTTTTAACATTGTTTTGATGTTTGTGGTTGTCCATCCTGTTGTTTGGTTCAGTCCAGGACTTGTACGTTAGAACATAAAAATGATTACAGACAAGATGAGGATATTGGGCCCATCTGGCCTGTTTAGTAGTTAGTAACATATTGATCCGAGAGTCTGATTCGGCCATTTCCTTAAGGAATCCAAGGTATCAGCTTTAACTACAGAGCTGGGCAACATGTTCCATACAGCATGGATAGCAATGTATGGTCTGCTCAAGCACTGCATGAAGCCACAGCAAATACAGTTGCACTGAAGCTGATCTGACTGAAGTGCAGTTGTGAAAATGTTCTTTTTAAACAAATAACTTATACCATAAATTAAATGTCTAAAGATTTAATGTGTTGATCAGTATTTTTGCAACATACTGTATGAGACTCTAGATGTCTTACAATTGTATATTTTGCTTTAAGTGTAATGACATTCTCAAATTTTGCATTTAAAGGCTGCTTGCAGACTCTTTATTTATGCAAGTATTTACAGCATTCGTGTTCCCTTTTGTTTATTTGAAAGGTTTTTGCACTTATTCAAAACAAAGAACTTTCGAGTATAAATGCATATTTTAATTCAAACCATTTCTCAAAAGAATAATCATAATTGATCTATAAATAGAATTTGGCTGTGTTAATTTGCAATGTATTTTCTCTGTCTAAATGACGTAATTCAAAACTCAAAATTTAATTGTTCTGTTTTGAAATTGAATTGCTGCTAATCCAACCAGCAAAGCGTTTGTCACTCTTCTGAGTGAGAAAGGTTTATTTAGGAATATAATACTCAAAGGTACAAATCACAGTCCACCAGATCAGTAAAGTCCCTGAGCTGATCAGTGATCACTGTACACATACAAGTCCATTAGAGGCATAAATGTGAAAGCTGAGGCACCAGAAGCATTAGTTAGGCAGTGGTACCTTGTTTATGTAATCAACTCCTAAGTACTGGGTCAGGGCCTCCTGAATTGTAAGATTGTTTCCATGTTCAAATCACTCGGGGAAGCACATGTTTTCTCCCTGTGTGGCCCTTCACTGGTTTTACCACAATTGAAGGGCATTAACAGGAACTACCTGATTGTAAATTTTGTGCATACAGTTGTAGCCTTGAACATGACCAAAAAAAATAGTTATGACGTTCTTAGAGTGTTCACCCTTTATTCAAATTTTCAGGATGCTTTTTTTCCCTCTCCATTATTTTTCCACTGTCTAGGCCAAGGTTAGTTTTTGGCAAGTTCGAATGATCGCTTTTTTGCAATGCCCCATCCTGCACATCTTCCCCAGACTTAACTTGTGAAACACGCTGTGCTCAGGTAGTGGTGTAAACTACTCCGAATCTTTCACCGCTTGCACACAAGCGACTGGTCACATGATTCGTCATCTCAATTCGTGACAAGTTGGGAAGAGGAGTGAGATATTCAAGGCAACAGGATCTCATCTGAGGAAGAAAGATTAGGAAATTGCATTTACAGAAGAAGTCTGTGGTCTGTGAGTATTAGCAAATGCAGAAAGATAAAATGCAGAATAAATCCCTTATTAATCACTGTTGGTCTTGTTTTCAGGGATGCAGACACATTTTTGCTAGATTCAAAAAAGATCAAAGCTTCTGATGGGGGCTGGCTGGTTTTTGATATTACTGCTACAAGCAACCATTGGGTTCTTAACCCTCGACAGAATATGGGCCTCCAACTTTGTGTTGAAACAATAGACGGTAAGGAAAAACAATGTCTGTCTATTTCAAACTGTAGAGTGCAGGTCCTATGAGGTCTAACAGATGGCCGATTTGAGCTGTTTTGAAATTTGCTTTTGCTGTTGTTGCTGGAAGCCTTGGTATCGTATTATGTCCAAGCTTCAGATATTGGTTTCCTTTGGAGTGAATTTAAGAAAAAGAATTTAAGAAAATTCCTCTGCATACCTTTTAATTCTATTGGATCACTGGGATCCCCTGCTACAGAGCCTGTGGTCGTGAAACGCTTGCCACAACTTTAAGCGTAATTCTGGGATTTAAATCTAACCCGAAAGGTCTCTTATTTCCAAAACACAGCAGTCCACAGCAGTATTTTACTTTTAAGCAATCAAGAGAAGAAATAAACCCTGGCAATTAGAACAGATTCTTTATAGGAACTCAGTGAAGGGCTGCAGAGTATTGGCATTGAACAGGCAGCTGTGGTTGTGCATATCCTTTAAACGATTCTCCGCACACTCTCCAAGGGTCTGCTAATGTACGAGACCACTTTGGGTGAGGACATTTTCACAGAAAAGATTGAGCTTTACAGTGCTTGTTAATATTGACCTTTTTTTCTTAATTGTGCTGTTTCATACCTATTTGATATTTTCATACAGTACAGTATGTGCTTCTATGGATTTTGGTGTTTTGTCCTAGTGGGAAACAGAGTGGTGGTAGAGTAGCAATGTTCAACAGGAGTGGATTGTAAGAGAAAAGTCAACCTATGGTACATCTACTGTAGATATAGGATGGCAGCACTAGTCAGCAAATAAAAAGCTTACATTAAGCTCCCCCTTTCACTAAGGCATCTGATGTTCATGTCAGGAGTAGGCCTACAATAGTAATTATTGTTCTTGACATGACACAGGTTGACGTTCGTGGGATAACAAAACACATGTGCATAGATATACATTTTTGATTGTTGTTCTAAGCACATAAATTAAAACATTTATGTAATACTTGGATGTACTGATAAAAGACATGGATATAAAAGGTGTCGAATTGAATTACGCAAATTGTGAAATTAAATATTTCTCTAAGTGTGTCTCCTGTCCCCTTGCTGCCATTATTGAATAACTGCACTGCCTGAAACCTATGTATCACTTTGTTCCTACAAATTCATGTTTGCTTTTCTTGGGAGGAAGTGAAAAGAAATGCTGTACTATGGCTAACTGGCCCTTAAATGTTAAATAAATGTTTTCACACAAAGTCTGAAATATCAGGTTACATTTTTTTTTAAAGTGAAGGAACCTCAGGAGGAATTATTTGAAATAGAGTTAGGTGTAAAATCCAGGTTTTTTGTGTAAGAAAGTGTAAAAGAAATAATCTTTCTTTTAAAATATAATTAAGATAACCTAACATATAACTTCATTTTACAGTGGAATCTCAAGGTCTGGTATGATATGTATAATAGATTTTGTCATATAATTAAACAATTATAGCTGGAGAATTAGTTCAATATGGCCCCTGACTTTACTGTATAAATGTTAACATTCTCCCATGTGATGGAATTGTTCCTTGTCTTTGTGTACATGTTAAACGAATGTAAAGAGAAACACCTGAATAAACACGATGGAGAACTGTAACTGTTTAGAGACGGAAGTGGGTCACTTCAAGCTGTGGCATTTGGCTGGATGTTTCAGCTAGCAAATATTCATGGAGGGTCGTGGCATCTGAATTTAATTAATGTGTTTGCTATACTAAAAAACAGAATGGACATGTCTAAAACCACAAATCAAGACCCCTTAACTTCTCCTTCCTTCTGTATTCTTTCAATATTTTTCTAAATAAACTATTGTTTGTTTAAGACTTCAGGGTAACAGAAAAAAATATGGCAAGAGTTAATGTACAGTATTAATTCCCATTTCCCTTTAGTCTTCAGAGACCTTGTATACTATACACTGTAAAATACATTAAGGTGTAATATTTATCCAATGTTATTAAACATCACATTTCAATTTTAATGTTATAATCAGTCACAATTATTTAAATGTATAATGACATAAGCCTTCAGTCTTAAATCCATTAAATTAATATACCCATTATTGCTTATAATAGTTCACTTTCAAACAGTGCATGCAGAACTTTTGAATGGTTGTATTTGCTTTTTATCAGTCATTCAGCTCTGACTGTAAAATAGGAAAATGCAGCTTGAACTAATGGCACAGTGACTCTGACAAACTCCAGTGTGCTGAATGATTTAACAATTATCTGAAAAACAAGTAGCTGTTTATGCACACAAAATGTTTATTGTTTCAATTAAATGTATTCCACTAAATAAACAGCATATCTCACCAGTAGCATGAATAATATGGAGAAGGGACAGTGTTTTAACACAAAGCTGTCTGAGTAATATTTCCTTTCTTCCTTTTTTTGTGTTTATTTTTTTACCCTTTTGGTGTGTTTGCGTGACGTTTGCATGTTCTCTATGTGTGTTTTCACCAATATTTTTGTTTTATTCTACCCAA
The DNA here is from genome assembly GCF_055471065.1 of Atractosteus spatula. Classification (NCBI taxonomy): domain Eukaryota; kingdom Metazoa; phylum Chordata; class Actinopteri; order Semionotiformes; family Lepisosteidae; genus Atractosteus; species Atractosteus spatula. The sequence continues at coordinate 23,074,171 of NC_142720.1, read as the reverse complement.
AGATATGCTGGTTGGGTTTTCTTGGCTGTTTTGCATTATTCTTTTCTCTCTGGCCCCTTTGCACATTTCTCTTCTGGGATAGGCTGTGGGCTACCTTAATTTTCATCAGGACAAGGGGATGTCAGATAGTGGTGTCTTTGAGTAAGTCTTTCAAATTATAAGGTACACAAGAGTCACTGAAATAAATGAGGTACACACAATTCCTCAGCTTCCTTCTGCTTGTTAGATTGTGACATTTCACATTAATTTTCCAATACCTAAGTATACTCTTTGTACACTACTCTTTGTTTGAAACGGGGATGCCTCTAGTAGCTATTAGAACTTGTGGTATTTTCCGGAACTTTATTCCTCTGAAGGTACAGAAGCCACACAGCTTAATGTGTTCCACTCTATTAGCAACTGCTCTTCTTTACCACATGCTGTCTGAACCACAGTGAATAAAAATATAAACCAATAGACAGAAAAAGCATATCTTTCTCAGCATTTCGATCTACTGATACAAGTGAGCCTAGCAAAATCTTTTCATTCTTTTGTTGTGCAGTGCACTTTCATCAATTAACTCTAAAATGACCTTGTTTATATAACATCTGTTCTAGGGCGAAGCATCAACATAAAATCTGCAGGTATTGTTGGCAGAAATGGCCCCCAGTCCAAACAACCATTTATGGTTGCATTCTTCAAAGCCAGCGAAGTCTTGCTTCGTTCTGTGAGAGCTGCGAATGGGAAAAGAAAAAATAACAGAAACAAATCGGGCAGCCATCACGATTCCTCAAGGGCACCTAAAGTTGTTGGTAAGATGGATATTTTTTTGGTTTCAAAAAGATTAATAATGCAAGAACATTTTTTCAAATGTGTGAACATGCTCAGTCTGAATGGTATTAATAAATTTAACATTACTGCAAAAATCATTTTCTTTCACCACCCTACATAAATAAAGTAAAAACATAATTCACTCTCCCATTTTAACATTTATTTCAGCAAATTAAAGAGCTCTTTTTATTCTAACATTACTAGTTGGTGTGAAGGAAAATCCCTGCTCTGTATAAATACTAAAAAAAAATAAAAAGCAATCAGTGAGTTAGTGCATGTCTGTCAGACTCATTTTTAATGCACTGTCACTGCATTAAAACTAGTTCCCCCATTACATAGTACAGGATGTTATGTCTACTACAACCATGTTTCACTGCCAAACTTCTAAATCAAGGCCCTTGTTTTGAATATGTGCTGCTCTGCTGCTTGTATCTAAATTAGCATGATGTAAGAACAACTCTCCATCATCTGTAGTCTATAAAATCGTTGAGTTTGTTGCCTTTGACCATGGGGCTTTGAAAACATAATTAAAGAGCTATAGCACAACAAGAATGACTTCCTGCCCCTGACAGCAAATGTGTGGGGTTCTTTCAAAATGTTTTTTTAGTATGATGAGGACTCCCAGCTCGGCAGATACGTCTAAGCTGTTATCTGCTCATCCTTGGTAGGAAAGGTGTATGAACCCTTGGAACAAATTTGTTTTCTCACCCTACTTCTAGTATAACCGTGAAACACAGTAATTGTGTATTTTTGTTACTTTAGCCTTCTGACAAAGGGTTGATTAAATACAGCTTAGATCAATAACTTATTCTGTGCTAAAACCAAAAGGCTACACAATTTTTACTCTGTGCAGGTTGAAACAAAACAAGGAGGAATTAATTTAGCAATTTTTACTTTATTAACAATTCTTCATTCTTTATGGACGCAAAGACAAAGAATGTTCAAATGTTAAAATCACAGTGGAAATTATGGTGGAGCCCGTTTTTCCAGTTTTAAAAATTGTATCAGCTCCAGAAGGTTGTAAGAAGTCTGGTTTCATTATGGGTATAACATCAATAACTAGGAAGCGCCCTGGGTTATATTTTTCCCAAAAATGCAGAGACAGGAAGACATACTAGTCAAGCTTCCAATCCCTAACAAACTGACACACACATCTTTACATTAATTGTTGAAAGATTGTGACTTGTGGGACATTCAAGTTCTTGTCTTCTAATCATGCAGCATGATCTGTTGACCATACTTCAGTTCACATGCATGCATATTTTTGAGTTTGACTATATTTGTCTTTTTTAATTAGAGGAACACTTTTTAATTCCTTTATTAACACATGGATTTTGGAGACACACATAGCTACATTGATGTATGTACCACAAAAATGCTGTCCTGCTTCAAAGGCAAATTTCCACTGAATGTTCTGACTGCATTGTAAACCCAAATATTATTTCTTGTTTATGCTTTACAGTGACTCAAGATGAATAATATACTAATATAACCACTTTAGAAATACCTAAATTAAAAAAAGTTACATGTACAGTAAATAAAGAAAGTCATCCCTAAAGTAAAAAAAAAAGTATTGTTAAATGCTCTCAGCAAAAGTGTCAGCAGTCATGACACTTAACATGATGTTAATATATAAAAGGATGTCACCATTCTGAGTGTGAATAAAAAAGCATCATAGCATGTTTCTCGTGCTCATGGACTCGAGTCAGCTGCTCATGGTCAGTGCTGTTTCTACTAAAACACGGTTTACCAGCCAGGCTGGGGCTAATCAAGCTGCCGGTAGATTGAGCCTTACATCCAAAGTACAGGGATCATACGCCTTGTTTACAGTACGCTTTGCATTTTTGCACATAAACCGTAAAGCTGACAAAAACTAGCATTGTTCTGTCACATAATGTCTTTGTTCATACAGAGTGCTATCAACATGCGTGAGGACCATTTCTTTGGTTCATTGTTCTCAATGACAGTCAGATCATTTAGGAATTTTGCTCAATCGTAAATCAGAATGGAACTGTACAAAGGACCACACACACGGTTTTGGTTTTAACACCCTGTTGTAACCTCTCCCGGGGAATATACCTAGCCCAGCGTTTTACTACTTTGCTTTGTTTTGAAGATATGGCTTCAGAAGGTGTTTCTTTTTTTTGCTCACACAGATCAAAACACCAGTGAGCAAAAGCAAGCCTGCAAGAAGCATGAACTTTATGTGAGCTTCCGCGATCTGGGGTGGCAGGTTAGAGACTTTTACCCATTAGAAGACTGAAAGTACGAATGGACCAGTGGCTGACTGCAGATACATTGTGTCATGTTACTTCAGATGTTGTTTCAGATCTTTTCCATAGAATCGATAGGACATTGCATTTCTATTTTGCACAAAATAATTTATTGAAACATGCAAAAGAGACGAGACGACTGTTTTTTTTTCACAGCTAATTTGTTAAAATGTCTTCTGTAAAAAAAAAGCTGGTAATTTACAAAATCTGGTTGAGGTTTCAGGGGTTGTTAATGTGGGGCAAGAGCTAAAATATGACAAGTTTCATTCTCAGTATCAATTAATGTCTTGTTAATGTCTTGTTAATGTCTTGCTGGGCATCAGGTATCTTAAAATGATTTTATCATCATGTGTCTTCGTTAGCCTTTCACTGTACAATGCTGATAAAGATTTATGACATTGTGATATGTCCCTGAATTTACATATGTTGTGTTTCTCTTTATTTAATTGTATTGACAGGACTGGATTATTGCACCTGAAGGTTATGCTGCCTTTTACTGTGATGGAGAATGCTCCTTTCCACTCAATGCACACATGAATGCAACTAACCATGCTATTGTACAGACCTTGGTACGTATCACTTTACGAGTTATTGGTATGTTTTCTATATAACAGTGAATGGTGCAAGGTGAGGTTATGCTATAGCCATTAGCATTTTATCCATTACAGTCTGACCATTTGAAAAAATGTGACTCTGCAGTGCGTGACCAAATGCCACCAAGACTCAGAACACTTGCATTTGGTTGCTCTTATAAGAAACTTTGGGAATTCTGTACTGTAAATGGAATGAGGCAATGGACTGGAGCTTCTTGCTTTCAGTTGAAGAGTTTCAATCTAGATATTCCAGTAGAAGTTGCATTATCTGCAGCAGCAGCCTACAGTAGGTGTTCATTGGGGCCTGTTCTGTTCTTCCTGTCTTCTTTTATGGGTCAGTTCCCTGAACCGGTTCTCTCTCATGTAAGCTCAGCAACCCCATTCAAGAAGCAAATCTTGAAAGGGGACATGAAAGAAAGGTTACAAACGAGGGGCATTTTTCGGCCCATCCTGTTCTTGCTCATTGATCTTATCCAGCCATTTCTTAAAGGATCCCAGTTAATCCTCATTAGCAATGTGGTGGGTTGCCTGTTCCAGAGGCTCGGAGTGCCTATGCCAGCAAAATCTGATTAAGAGTATCTTGAGGCTGGTGAACAGAAAGCTTGTTACATTCTAGAAAACCCGTTAAGAAACAGAGCACACTCTGACTTGGTAATGTTTGTCCTCTAGCAAGACTTTGTGCTTAACTCAGTCTTCTTTGCAGGTTCACCTGATGTTCCCTGATAATGTACCAAAGCCATGCTGTGCACCGACCAAACTAAACGCTATCTCTGTGCTGTACTTTGATGACAGCTCCAATGTCATCTTGAAAAAATATAGAAATATGGTGGTCCGGTCATGTGGATGCCATTAGGCAGAAGTCCTTGTCATGCCTGCCTTAAGATGTGTGGTATTGCTGGAAGACATATCAGTGGTATAGATAGTTAATCTATGGTGTGATGTACAGTATTATGTATATATTAGTTCCATGTACTTATTTATTTTCTCCTTTTTGTCATAGTAATCATTTTTCCATAAGCTTAAAGGGGATTTTTAAAACAGAACATCTTTAAAAAAGTAATATAAAATGTATGTGATTATATGTAACCCTTATGACTTGTTGCTGTTGTTTACAGTAGTTTCATCCAACTCAACAAGTGGTGCTTTCCAAACAGATGGTACTTTTTTACTTTAAGCAATTTTTGAAAGTCTCCACAAGTATCTAGTAGAATATATTAGGGCAGGGCTGAGAACTGAGGAGCCGAAATGTATTGTGTGTTCAGTGTTAAGGCTACAAAGTGTGAAAGATGTATATGCACCTCAATTTCAGAAGAGAAATGTAATGATTATGAGCACGCAATGCTTTTTAAACTTTGGAAGTCTGGCCTACAGTAAGTGCATGTTCTTTCAGTCTTCTTTTTTCTCACACTGGAGGGCAATATTCACCTTAAATCATCTACTCCTGCGAATCTCTTGCTGTGTTTTAGGAATTATGAAAGAACATGTAACAGGAGATATCTTAGCAGCCGTTAAAGCATAATACCATACAGTAGCATAAAAAAGCAAAAGACAAGTCTGTAATAACACCGTTTCTTCTTTCTTAAATGTGAATACTTTTTGGGCATGGATTAAATCACAGCTCTGACTCAGACACACGTCCTGGTGCCCAGACCCAGCAGAGTACTTAATGTAGTTTTCCACTGGTTATGTGACAGATGCTGGTTTCAATTATCGCATGAAGAACATTTGTACAGTGAGTACTTTAAAAAAAATCTGAGCAGTGATTGTGGCAGTTATTGACAAATTACTTTTTTCACCTCCTTGGAACCAAATGAGTTTTCAACATTATGCATTGTTAATACCATGTACTTTCACCATCGAATCCATATGACATAGTGTAGGGTGAGAATTTCTACAGAGACTCTGCAGTTCTCCCAAGAGCATTTAAATGCTACATGACAAGAAACCAGCCTTTTGGTGTAGTAGATTTGTTTGAGTTGTGAAGATAAGTAAGAATTCAGGGTCTGACTCCATAAGCAACTCAGTACTGAAAAAAAATCTTTTGAAGTCAATTAGGGAGGACAAGTCTATAAGTACTGCACCACACATTTCAAAACCTTAGCTGAATACTGGACCAAAGTGTTCAGCATTGAATCCACCATTTAGATTTTTAAAATGCATTGGTCATATTAATTTAAGCTTCTCTTCCTGTGCAAACTTGGCAAAACATTAGCTTCACATAAAAAATATGAAATCAAAACTACGAACGTCTACATCTCATTTGGTCCACTGTACATCTAAGGTGTTTTTTTAAAGCTCTGTTCCATTAGCAGTTTGATTCTAATAATGTTTACATTTTAGTATGTACTTTAAATGTTCTATACCATAAAACTCTCATACTGGTAATGCCTGGTGGTTATTTATGTAGTATCTGAAGCTTAATAGTTTTCAAGAATAAATACGCTTTGCTAAAAAGTCTGAAACTGAAAAAGACTTAATGGATCAAACATTTTACATGTATATTTGAGAACTATTTTCCTGTGTGTTTTGTGAAGAAATACATAGAACTTTAATACAGCAGGGCAGCAACGTTTTCTCCATTACAGCTGTACACTTAAGTGCGTAACTGGATCAATTTATATTTTACTTATGAAAGATATTTAACCACTTCAAATTCATTTGACCATTTATGTGGTTAAAAGTATACAAATGCAAACTTAACACTGTGTTCTTCTCTCATATGTTCCAGAAATAGAGACACTTGTGTTTTCATTCTTTTAGAGTTGAATATCAGACTTCTCATATCAGTAGAGTTGAAAGCTGATAAGTAGGCCTTTAGTTTTAAGGACAGGGTCTCAGACATGAGAGGAGAGAGATGTTTTTAATTTTTAAACCTATGTGTAGTCTGTGTAGGTTAACATTTCACCTTATCATTAAGTTTCTTCTGTTAACATGAGTAAAACATTTTAAAATAAAGATGTACTGTATGAAGTCCTGTTTATATGTCATTAAATGTCTTTTTAAAACATTGTCTCTTCTGTTGTGCTTTGTGCTTTTTTGCCCAAAAGCTCATATTTTTCCTACATTCGTTCTTCATGGTATATGTTTTTTACTACCTTAAATACTCTTAATACAGTTTTGGGGATTCAATCTACAATCTTAATGAACAGATTATGTCTTAAACCTACAATCTTTATTCCTCCACATTTCATATAACAATAGGCCTCTTAATCAAAGCCTTCTTGTTTTCAACAAATTCAACATTTTTACCATCAAAGTCAGCTTTTGGTTTTAGTTTAGTTTTTTTTAAGCTACAAGGATTCCAATAAAAACAGCTTCTGATAAAAGTTCTCAAAGCTTTTTGCCAAGAAAAGCATTCAGAGAAGAGTGGTTGTCACAAAAGAAAGTTACTTTTTTCCAATGGGAAAGCAGAGTGGAGCAGTAGTGGTGTTTCCTTTCAAGACACTTTATGAATGTATCTGATGGTGGAATAGTCAGTTAATTAGACTAGTATTCTCAGCAGGATAGACACCACAGAATCATGTTGAGCTCATTAGATACAGAATAAGTAATAAGTGTAGTAACAGAAAAGATAAGATCACCTCTTAACGGCTTTTAATGTGTTAATTTGCAAATTAATGTGGTAATTTCAAATTGAATATGAAATCACATTTTCTTTTTCAAACACGAGTTAAACAGAATTAAAACTAACGGGAACTAGAAATAATATTGAAAGGGAAATCCTTGTATTGCTAAAAAAAATGCCTTACATCCCACTTCAGACTTTCTGATTTTTCAAACTTCACTTTCTGGACTTGTTAGTGTTTGGAATACTATGGATGCTTTATATAGTCACAGGACAACAGACCAAGACTGGTAAATGTTTGACAAGTATGATATAAACACCTGGGTCCACCCAAGGAGTGAGCACATCTGTCTGCAGCTGTGCAGCAAGTTCAGCAGTGGGATGAGTGATTTCAGTGTGGATAGCACATTGGATTATTTTTAAATCCAAACGTGTGGCTGAAAAGCCATTTACAAAGGGGTTAGGAAAGGTCAAACAGGCTCAATGTGTAGAAACAAAAGAAATGCATGCTTGCAAAATAACATATTAAAAAATAACAAAACCAAATTCATAGCCAATAAATTAATTAAATGTGATTAGTTTATAGGGTGATACAATGGCAATTCCAGATTGGACTACCTGCTGTGTGGAGTTTGCATGTTCTCCCTGAGCCTACTGTATCTGTTTTTTTTGCCAGATGCTCTGCTTTTCTCTCTCCTGCCAAAGACGTACTAGTAGCATAAATAAGTTTATCTAAATTATCAGTGTTTTCTTGTGGGCGTCCTATAATGGACTGTTGTCCGACAGTCCAGGACAGTCTCCAGAGTGCCAAGACTCTTGTGCTAACAGATCCAGGGAACATTAGTGTAAAAATTCTAATCAATCATCAAAAACATACTGCAGAAACTAAACTCATTTGCAGGAAACATTTTCTGCAGTGATGCTTCATTTTCTTCTACACACACTCACAAAACCCCTGCAAACGTCTGTTCTGTACTAGTACTAACGTACTACAGATAATCATTGTAAACACTGGCGCAACTAAAGATTATTATGGAGCTACTGTAAGTAAAGTAGTTCTGACATTGTCACAATTTTTAATAATACAGCTAAAGGGTGCTGATTAATTCATTTTTCTCAATCTGCACCAAGTGCAGTTCATGAGGTGTGGGGTTGGGACAAACTCTTTGTGAAAGACAAAGTAAAACACAGGTCAACAAACACCAGAAGTAATGTACAGTAAGTAATTTGAGTGAGCCCTCTAAAAATTCATTACTGTTTAAGCCACGTCTCAGAAGAACAAACAATAGCAGACAAATTCTTAGAATAAAAACAAAATGGCTTTTAATTTTTTTTTCACATCTGCGGTTCACAAAAAAGTACTCTTTTAACAAGTATAACAAACAACTGTCTTAAGTAAACTAGTATTTTTCTAGGATTGGTTTAGTCTAATTACAGTGTATTGCCCATAAATTTGTTCTTCTTTGATGTCAAATTTGATGTGGCTTCCTGCAATTGCATGTCTTTATGGATATATTGTGTATGGAACCACAATGGAATATGACAGGCAACAGATGTTCTGTGGAAATTGTTAGATCACTGAACATACAGTAATTGAAGACTCAATAATTTTTTCAGTAATATTCTATTCTATTATCTATCTTTTTCTAACTGCTTCTTAGAGTTCAGGGTCACAGGGGAGCCAGAACCTATCCCAGAAAACAATGGGCTCGAGGCAGGTTAGACCCTGAATGGGAGGCCAGTCCATCTCAAGACACACACTCACCACAGTGGCAGTTTTCTCAGAAGCCAATTAACCTACAGTACCAGTCTGTTCTTGGACTTGGACTGTGGGAGGAAACTGAAACACCTGGAAGAAACCCACATGAACATGGTCAGAGCATACAAACTCCACACAGACAGGAACCCAGGTCTGGAATTGTATCCAGGGTCTCTGTGCTTTTCTGTACCAATAACAAGTTTTATCGGAATGATTGATGAATTACAGTATTGCCAAAGTAATGACAATTACCAAGACATTTAAATTATTATTATGTGTAGTAGTATTATTAGAGAGAGAGTCGTGTTCTGTTTCGCAGGCTGGGACAGAAGATCATACGCTGGGCTGTCAGCTCTAATGAGTTTCTTCCCCCATTCCCCAGTAGTACTGAGATGGGAAACGTTTCTGATTCTTGCAGATGTTGGATTTCTGGGATTAGATTTGATATCTTGGCTAATCCCCGTATATTTTTTAAACTGTTTTAAACTGTAGGAGTGGGAGCACAGCTTGTCCTCTCGGGGCAGTCTGGTCTCCTGTGTCGACCAGTGTCATGGTCAGGCTGCAGTAACTGAGCCTGCACTTCATCAGTGTCAAACAAAATCTTGACAAAAAGTGACCTGAATAATTTTTATTTCTTTTTATTTCAAAGTGAGTGTTTATTTCTGTTTTACAAAAAATAGAATCTCTCCTGGATTTCTTGAGCACTACGTTGGGGACAGGTATTTATGAAGGTGACAGTGAATACTGTTCTCACTCTTACTTTACAAGTTAGTGGCTAGCACAGTCTAGAAGGGAGCTCCTGAACTGCCTGAAGGCATCCTGCAATTATGCAGCAGGTGGTAACCCTAATCTCACTAGCAACTTTTAATTTTCATTTTCAAAGATTTAAACAGCCCAGCACAATTCACACTGTGATTTTCTGTTGCTACTTACTGTACTTGTAGTGTAGTCTGAGTTCTTTTATCCTGAAATTTGGTGTGCAGTTCTAAATAATGATTCCAACAAATAATTCAGGTAACGTGTCTTGAGACTGAAAAGGAAGAAAATGCCCTGGTAAAAAGGAATTACATTTTTTATTCATTAATACACCTTTCTATTCTTGTTCTATATACTTTCTGCATCCCATTGTAATCTGAAAGTAAACTGCTTTCAGAACCATTAAAACATTTTAGAAAAAAAAGACACGATTGATGAAATTAAGTTCTTGCACAACAAAGTCATTTGATTCTTCACCATGATGATTTGTAAACAGCTTTGAAAAATCTTCACAATTTGTCTGGCTCTGCGCAATCTGAGAAGAGAGGACAATGTTCTCACAGAACAGACTAAATAGGAAATTAGCAAAAAAATGCAGGGATATCTCAAAATTGTCAAATTACTCAATGTCAGCAAAGCCATTGTCTGCTCAGCACTGTGTCTACTCTTTCCGTACAAAAAGCTTTTTTTCTTCCTTCCTTTTTAATGATATTATGTTTATAATGGGAAGCAAACCTTACTTCAAAGCTTTTATCACCCCATCATAAATCTATGTTTAAATGGCAGAAATCACAATATCCTTCATTGCTCCAATATTATAGGTGGAAAATTCCTTTAGATTTATTCCTAGAATATCTGGAATGGCTCCAGTTTTTAAATGTCTTTTGCTTTCAGATCGGCTGTGTGGAATACTGTAGCTTCTAAAACCTATTTTCCTGTGAAGAGTGTGTCCATCCTGTTTTGGAAGTATATGATACATGGGTTTCCAGAATTGCTTTGAAAATGTGGAGGACAGGCCAACTGTTGACATTAGCCAATCTTTTAAGAGCTAATATCCTGTAGTTTGTGTAGGAAAGCAGTCCCATCTTAGAATTTTATGCTTTACTAGCTAATTGTCTAATTCCAAATATTTGTGTTTGGAATTTTCTGAAAAAGTCTAATTTAAACTGTGTCAGCCTCAGATATGTACACATCTTTCTCGGATAATTGGTCTTTCTGTCACCAAACAGAGAGCTGATAAAGCACTTGTAAGCAGTAGTAAGTAATTGACTACATTTAAAAGGACATTCTTTTTGATTAAAACACAAACTCGGGAGAACTCTGGAAATTATAAGTAGACTCATAATTGTTCCACTCTTTGACAGACGGCCCTATCTTTTGAAGATAAAACCAGTAACATGTCTTCTATCAGGACCATGAGGGTTAAAATAGTTGTCATTCCAGCTGGAACTCAGCTCCAAGAGAGGAGATGTTGTTTAACCCTTCACCTAACATTATAAGAGGAATAATCTCTTTTGCTGTAGAGATAATTTAAAAATATTTCATGTATTAATGAAAAATCTCAATTTAACATTGAAGCTGAGTGTTTAATAAAAGTAATCTTGTCTGGGAAATGTGACAAAATACATCTCAGTCTATGGTAGTCTTTTTGGAGTATTACACTTTTTTTTCTTTTTAATTATTTGCCCCAAAAAAGAAAAGGCACATTATTTCATTCCACTACAGTAAATAGATCAATAGAAAAATCTCAGAGTAACATTCCATATACAGTATGTTTATGTTTACTGTGTATCTAACATTTAAATATCCTTTGGTACGTGGTTGAATAGCAACTGGCAGGGGAATTGACAGCAGATATGAGTGTGGAATGTGCTCTGTTCTACTACAGGCAAGAAACTGCTCAGCAGTGCTCTTATACAGAAGTGAGAAAAAACGTGCAATTTTCTATGGAATTTACTTAAACCATAGGACAGTGAAAAGACTTGGAAATGTAGGTAACCAAGAGGATTAGGTTAAAGATTAATATTTATTTACATAACTGTGTTGACCTTCACCGAACACAGGATATGTACTCAGTTATACTTTTTTCTTTTTTTTAACTGTGTGGTTTTTCCTGCATGTAGGAACATTGAGTGACTGTATTTCACTTAATTAAAAGCAGTGGCCAGCCTACCCAGATGTTATGTGGGCTTGATCTAAAAAGAGTGTTGACATTAGATGAATTGAGGAGGCCACCTGCTAACTTTACTCTTGGCTCAGTAGATGATTTGCATTCCTGTGGCCTGTTACTCTGCATGCTTACTCCTAGCACTTCACAATCCCATGTACTGTTTAATATCATGGATTCCTTCCAATCATGCAAACTATCTTCCTTTCTATAACGCTACTTAAACGAACAGACCCCTATTTAAAGGCATTCTCTGTAAGTGCATAGACCTCTTAACGTAAGCCTTTGACCACATGAGAAAGAAGAAAAACAGAAAAACAGTGACCATACTGAGCATAGATTTACACACTACCCCTGTCCCTGGGGAGCTCAGTTGAAAAGCTGCCTTCAGTGATTAAACCCTGCCCTTTTATGAAGGCTGTTAAAGTTCCGGAGACGTTGTAAAATTCCTGATGTGCTACAGTAAACGCTGATAAACAGACCTGCAATGATCAAATTTAAGTGTGAGTTTTCTGGAATGCATTAGGAAATAGTAGCTGGAGTGTTTACTACTATTAGCAGTTTACTTTAAATAGGTGGGGAGCTGTGTCAGACCGTGAGCTGCAAAGGAACAAATAGAGGTTAATTCCACACTAAAAAAAAAAGAAAAGCAAAACATTTCGGCTGTGGAGCCTCTTCAGAAGTGAGCTCTAAATAACTTTCTGGAATTCCAGCAAAAACTTAACATACTGTACCTAAAGGAAAACTTTAACTGCAATTTGTAGATCAAAGTAAATTTCCAGTAATTTTATTTCTTGCAGAGTGAATAGCATGATCTCAGTCAAACGGTTCTCCATTGTTTTCCGTTGTTTTCTGTGTGCTGTACAAAGTCAATTTTTGAAACTGTGAAAAACCTGGAGGGAGATATGGCAGGAGGCAGGGGTTGGAGTCAGGTCTTGAGTGGATTCTGTGGACAATGATCACGCCCTCTCCTGGTCACAGTGAGGTGTTGAATAACACTGGCAGAGGAGTGGGCTGCTCCACTCAACACTCAGCACAGTGAGTGCAGGAGGTTTGGTGCTGAAGCTCTACTATGTGTGACTACACAGTTGGAACACCACGTTGTCCACAAAGACAGAAAAGAAATTAAATTATTGCAACAGGCTGGTCACTTCAAGAATCATGGAGAAACCCTCAGTTCAGCAGCTCACCTGTACCTGATCTGTAATGGATAGAAAGCTTTTGCATTCAGTTCGATTCACCCTACACCTGATCAAGAGTGTCATATTTATCACAAATAAGAAACAAATTTGAAGTATTTTTTTTATGCATGTAAGATAAAGTTATATACTGTAACTTAAAAGAGATGTTAAAACAGAAGTACTTTTCACAAATCTTTCTTTTTACTCCTCAATCCAAAAACAAAATAAATCTTTTGCACATGATTTTATTTGTATTAAGATAGCTGAATTACCTTTGACAACTTAAACACAAGTGAAAGGCTTTAACACCAGGAATTCAGGTTTCTTTTTTATCGCCACTTTATTTGCACATTACATTTTTCAAAGCTGGAAATCTGTCCATCTTTTATTGAATCTATGTTCTTTATATTTTTATCGTATAAAAAAGTGAGCCACAAAAATTAATAACAAGTAAAACTTTTTCATTTTTAGCGTCAGTAATAATAATTGATATATTTCAAAGACTGCAAAACAAGCTTAATGAATAGGCGACTAGACCTCCATAGAGAAATTGGATTATTTCTTCGAAAAAACACCCTCCACTGAAGATTCAAATCTGCAATTTCCAGTTATGATTCTCTTCCTAAATCTTACATTTTGCTTTTCACAGTTTATTTTCAGAGTGTCAGCTTGCAGTCCATCCACAAGGCCAGTGAAATGGTATCTAATAAAAATGTTTTTAAGTTTACTTTATTCATTTTTCCACACACGGTTCTCTGTATTGGTCCCTTTCTGGGTGGGCTGATGGCTTCCATTTTAGTTCAATCAAAATTTCTGGAAAAAGGCAGACCATCTGGGCCATATTTTCACTCATTTTTCAGCAACTCAAGGTTACAGAAAGACTCACACATGTGGAACAGTTCTTATTAGTAAACTAAACAGAAATGAAATTCTACTCATCTACTTATCTACCAGAATTGCCAGTGCCAGGGTTTTTAAATGAGAAGAAAAGTTCTGCCCTTTCACTGACCACAGTAACAATTTAACAAAATTGTGAATCAAGTAAAGCAAATGACCCTCCCTACACATACAAACTATTCATTCGAATTTTAAATGAATGTATATCCCAGTGATAAAAATGTATTTTCATTTCCAAAGTATTTATTTAATTACAGTGGTTTGAGAGGGGAAGATGGGATTTGGGTGCCATGAAATACAAATTTAAAAATGTCCCCAAAGCATGACTGTACAAAAAAAGATAGAATTCCAAAAAAAGAATATTTAACCAGAACATTATTATAGTGTTTGAATAAGCCTATTTGTTTAAAAATGGTACATAACATAATAATATAATAACATACCCACTCATCTGGCATTACTGCCTCTATTCTTTTATAGCTTTATGCTTCACTGGTAGCAGTTGTGTTTATTACTGAACCTGCAATAGGATCTTTCTTCCTTACAATGTATACACATTTAAAATACTCAAAAGGATTTCAGTAAAGCCCTTCTTTGACCCAATAATTATCCATCATTTTCAAAATTATACAGTAATAGCAATTACCTTTATTTTCCTAATTATATCATATGGTTTATAGAGGGGAAGAGCTAGGCTTGGGAATTAGTCTGCAAGCTCTCTACTTTTCATGCTTTGTACCTCTGGAGGTCTAGGTTGAAATTCGACTTGGGTCCCCACTGAAATGAATTTATTCTTCTCAGCCTAGAGAACGTCAGTTCACAATACAAAGTCAGTCATTAGTATCAACTCAATTTACCATGCTTGGAGGAGGGTTGATGAGCCCAAAGATTGATGGGCATGGAGATTGAAATTTTCAATCATGTCCCATGTGGGTGGTCTCACTGGCATGGCCTGAGAAACTTTCGCAGTTCAGTGAAGGATTCACAGTGCTCCTGCCAGTTCTGCAACTGTATTGAAGATAGAAAATCAGATTCATTTTTTGAGGCCATCTGTCCAGCACCTTTTCAGAGCTAAAGCTAAAGTATTTTTAAAAACCAAAACTTTAAACTAATGAGCTTTTGTTCCCACGGAAACCGGATGAAATAGATAACATGCTTACAAGAGTCTCAAGACATATTTATGGTTGAGTCCTGTAGTGGAATAAATGGTAGTTGTGAAGTCTGTCTTGGTTAAAAAGCTATTAACATTCTCTCAAAACACTAGAGACAATATTTTAAGTCTAATAACTTGTAGATTACAGGCTTTTGAATGAAGAGTTTGAAAGTATTAATAACCAGAAAGCGAAGTCTTGACTCTGCCTTAGGTGAAAATCTCTCACAAAAACAGGTGCAGGTGGAAAATGAGGAACCTGGTTCCGTGGTATGCGTTAATCCTTCAATAGCTTGATTGCTTATTTCTTACTGGTGTTGTTTGGCTTTCTGAAGATAATCACACTTGCAGCTGTGGAAAAATGTGACCCTGCCGTTCCACTTAAATTTAAATCCAAACAAAGCAAACCTCTTTTGAAACCAAATGCATTAATCTACATGCTTTTTTGTAAGGCGATCAAGACTGACAGGTTCTGTTATTATATCACTTACTCTTCACGGTCCTTGTCTTTCATTTCTGCCTTGAGCTTGTAATCAAATACTAAGACACCGGCTTGGTTAAGAAAAAAGACAGAGACATAGCAATTGTAGGTATAGAGCTCCGACCTGTATTTAATATGAAACTCGTTAAAAAACACCCCTTACTGATTGAAACACTGTGCTATACATACTGTATATATTGTTATACTGAATGGTGTTTAAATGGCGATGAAGAGAAATCTTAAACTAAGGTATTTTCAGCTATATTTACAGTTGACTACTGTTCTTTTCGAGAAGCCACCGTTTAAAAAAACAGAACATAACCAGTTTGTCATTTCTTCTGGTCAGGTCTGTATTTAAACTGAAGTCTCAGCTCTCAGATGGGCAAACTGACCAGTGCTGCAGATTTGTGCTTGTCTAAGGTGTTACTGCAATGCTCAAAGGCACTGCTAGCAGCAACACAGGGACTCGCCAGTTTTCAAAAAAGATTTCCTTTAAAAGGCTGTACATTTCAATTTGTCTTCAGCGGTTGCTGTCTCAACCAGAGAAGCCAGTGCAGAGCAAATGTGGCTAAAAAAAGTTTTGGATAGGAGAAAAAAATTCTATTTGTGTACAGTATCCACAAAATATACAGCATTTAAAATTGGCCTTCACTCAAGGAAAGGATGTTATAAAAATGAATTTCATTCCAGTCTACACATTGTTTATTCATTTTGGTCAGCACAGGGAGTACCACATAAACCTCCACAACTGTTGAATTCATATGTGCATAACATTTTGAATCACAGCATATTTGTCAGAGGCAGTATGTGATTTAAAGTAAAAAATAGTAAACAGAGCTGCAAGCAGAAATCATTGATGACCAAGCTGACATATCCTGTTTTTGTTATGAAAACAGTTTGAATTTGATCTTTCAGAAAGATGAAAGGTCATTTTGTGCTACTGCACATGTGGTTTCCTATAAGCATTGCATAATATCTACAGTATGACCCTGTCTACAGCTGGCTGTTTGACAGGGCAGTGGAATCCTGGACCTGCAGGTTTGCAGGCTTTTATTCCAACTCAAATCTTAATAAGCTACAGTAATCATCTGACTTAACTGGACCAGTTTAACAGCATCTCCCTGCTCCTCAGGTGCTGCTGTTTTAATGCAGACCTAGGAGAGTAACTATGGCCCTATCTGCATGCATAACAGGGGTATAAGAATTTTTCATTGGACCAGAAAGACAGTTCAAAGGTCATACATGTCTGCCAAATCATGTGATCGATCAGCTTTATTCAATAGTGGACTGAATGGTGGGCATTCAGCTGCAAGTTCTTGAGGACATGGAGCAGTGCAGACCTATTTTTGAGTGTTCCATTCCATTTGGTCTAAGATCTCCAGTAAATAGTTAAGGGTTTCAATGTTTGGTTGTCCTCACTTGCACTGGAGGAGTCCTTTTGGTCATCTCACACTACATTTCATTACAACATATACAAATTTGTATACAGTATATTTGTAAATAATATATTGAAGTATATCAGGACGAAAGACAATTTGATGGTTCACAGTGGCAATGATTTTTAATGTAGCAACATGCTTAGACCAATCATCAGATGGAAGCTATTCTAGTCTACATATAAAATATTTTGCTCCAATCACTTTAAATGCTTTTCAACCAATCCAAAATGGCAGCCCAACTACAGTATGTAATTCTCAAAGAAATATGACATAAAATAGCCTTACACGCATCAGAAGTTTAGTCTAGTGTCTAGTGTTAGTGATCAAGAGTTTTTAGGATTCCTTTAGGATTTTACAGTATATCACACATTATATAAACGGCCCAACAACTGTTGTGTACTCTTTACAGTAATACAAGATCCATAGACCTGTGTGAACCTGCTAAATTTAATGAGTTTTCATCCTGAAGGTGTGGATGTCATAGAGATATAAAAATTACAGTGAAAGACAAACACCCACACAATCACAATAAGGTTATAGAAGTTTTGTCTCAATATTGTAGTAAAACAAATTTGAGGTAGATTCCAATATCAAAAGTAAGACCAAATGAAAGCAGGTCAGTTCAGGCACCACGTCCGATACGTTTTCACCCCTAACATGAAAAGGCACCCCTATCGAATTTTTCATTACAAAATTAAACATGAAACCTGCCAGACCTTCCAGGTACAGTGTGGGTACAAAGTGACTTAAATGGAAAACGGCATCGGTGTGTTCTTTTTGTTAAAACTGTGGAAAACAAAGAAACTATACTACTCTCTGTTCTAAACTCTTATCTGTGGTGACTCCATTACAGATATCTATTAGGTGAAACAAACAATCAACAGAGGTACCGCCATCTCTATACTGTCTGCTGTCTGTGAAAATGATTGCCACATCCTTTTAATCACTCAAGAGATCTGAATGCCCTTCAGACACCTGTAAATAAATAAAGTACACCTCCATGCAGAGTTTAATTACTGTACTTATTTTGAGTACCTACAGTAGTTCTCATTTTCCATTCGGGGGCGTCACTGTATACAGCCCCCGATGTAACACTTCCTACATCAGAAGTCAATATCTTGGCTTGTTTCAAGAAAGAGATGTATAAGATCCTCAGGTCAATTACCTTCTAGAAACCAGTTAGAAAGGGTGAATGGTCTGCTTTAATTTTTGCTGTCTTGCAACGCTGAAGCCCTGGGTTCAATTCTGGACCCGGGGTGCTGTCTGTGTGGAGTTTGTATGTTCTCCCTCTGTTCGTGTGGGTTTCCTCTGAGTGCTCTTGTCTATTTGCACACTTCAGAAACATATTCATAGGGTAATTGGCTTCTGAAAAAAACGGCCCTGGTTAGCATACAGAACATGTCTGTGTGTCCGTGTGTTCTGTCCAGGGTGTACCCTGCCTGTTGCCTGCCAGGACTGGCTCCAGCTCCCCTGCCACCCTGAATTGCATAAAGTGGTAACAGAACAGATGGAAGGATGTTCTTATGAGACTCAGCTGTTCATCATCTTCTACTCAGACCAGTGTCTAGTGATCATCACACCACTCGTTGGTCACAAACACTGTGCTGAAGTCTTGCCCTACCTGCAGAAGCCTCCAGACCTGAAACAGTGTGGTGTCTCTTAGTTCATTTGACTTTCTCTGTGGGATTAACCACTATGGTTTTCTTTGCTGCTTGCATGCTGAGGCGGCTTCCCACTTTAAAGCCTTCATACGTCAGAGACGCACGTTTTAACATTGTTCCACGTCTGCGTGCTTGCTCCGCTGAATTCCCCGAAGTGCATCGTCTGATGAGTGTGACCCATTGTCACGGGTGTCTGACCTGCAGTGCTTTCACAGGCCCTCTCATTTTCTGTTATTAATGATGTAATTTGCACTTTGAAAGCACATATCTTTCTCTGCAACATGTAAACTCTTGTTGCTGACAGGCACAGCAATGTAGCGTGCCAAACATGATGGAGCTTTTTATTTTGGATGTAAACCTACTCAAAGATTTACAGCTGAATTCTGCTACAAAACAGGGTTAGACTACAGAGATGATAGACTGGGGGTTTTGTTTTTTTTAGTATTCGTAAATAACAAGAAACAATGCAAATGTTTTGGTCATCACTCAAAGCTCACTTTTTGTTCGCTGAAGCAAAGCCTGAAGTCATGAAGCATATTCTGTCAAGATGTGAATGTTTTTCCATACAAAAGACATTTTTCTGGCTCAGGTTAATGCATTTTCAACACTTTAACAATGTCTAAAATAAGCACATACTATTGCCCCTCTTGCCAGGGAATAGTATGCGCTTTTACGTTAAAAGGAAAAGTAATACCCTGATAAATTTGATTACTTGCAATATGCCTGAGGTACACAGATTGAATCATGAAAGTATAACTGTAACAAAACAACATTCATATGGTTTGTCTTTAAAACAAGAGCTGTGCCTGTAATGTTTAATATCCAGAGATTCTTTCTATCTACAGGTAAAATGCATTCAAATGTAAACGTTAGAAACATAAATTAAATTCAGGCTTGCTCCTGACAGTTAAATTTGTTTTGTAAACAGGGAATATAAGATATGCTTTGTATTAATAGCTGAACTCACTTCAGTTGTTTTTGTCTTTTTATTTCTGTTTGAAATGCAGCTGCACATTTTTTCTACCGTATTAATATATGAAATTGTAAATGTCTGGATTTATAATCTGTTCGCAGGAAAAAACAGCTGGGAGATTTCTCTCCAGAACAACAATCTGCAGATTACATTTTGGCAATATTAAAACATCTGCATGAGTATATGTGCAAAATATGCTAATACCTATCACTCTATAGCACACAGTGCCAGCAAGCTGTCCTTTAATTAGATTGCTCTCTTTGGAAGGATTGAAAGCATTTTGTCACACAGAACAAGTAACTATTTAATTCAATAGACATATTATTTTATACATCAATGCCACAAAAGAAAATGGGGCCACTATACTCTCTCGGCTTTTGAATGTCACTTGACAGTATTTACATGCCTGCTTTTATACTCAGCTCAACCATTTTAGCAACATTGAAAGGAGAATGTTTGGCTTAAAATGCATGTACAAGCCTTTCTGCCTAAATGGTCCATTGTGGGGAGCAGCATTAACGCTGAAAAGTGAATCAGGTTTAACATCTTCACCAGCCCTTAGACTGCACTTGACAATCATACAAGAATGATAGTGCTTTTTAACAGGTCAATTAATTTTGTAACTAGATACCATAGGTACTCAAAGAGGTAGCTGCTGCAAAATAATCTTTAAGGCATATGTTATCTCTCAAGAGAGCAAAAGCTGTGGAAAGCTGGCTCAGTCCTGGCTATCTTCCTAGAGGAACCATATAAAGTAACCTACTGTTTTTACAAAGGATTTTGCATTTGTAAAGCTAATATTTCCTCTGGGTTGCTTTTTAGGTATTTTAATTTTAGTGAAGGACAGAAGACGGAAACGGGAAAGATAAAAGATCTTCTTTGCACTTTTCAATTCATGGCTTAATTTGAATTATTTTTTATGTTGTTTGATTGTTTCACATCACTGCCTGGGGAGATGAAGAAAACAAATCTTTTAAAGCATTGTCTCAGGATACAGGACTTCTCCTTATTAACCCCATCATTTAAGAGTGTTTTACTTTTTTGGCCTGTTGGAATCTGCTGGATATGTTCTCTAAATATGATTTTAGTAACAAGGCCATAAAACCTTATACACATATACACATACTATATACTATATTGTATATATTGATGCTAAGGCATTTTAAATATGATGTCTCAATTATTTTTTCAGACATCATTAAATCAGTTTTAGACATGTTTTAGACAAAAAATCTGAAATGGAATGTTTAAATGAGGAAAATGAGAAGTGGAGCCCATTTGTGTGGGAATGAGGCAGGAAGCAGGAGAGCGAGGTGACGGGGTGCAGCGGACAGGACAAAGGGAAAAGACTGTGGGTCTGGGGAGGTTACAGCCGGGAATCCAAGAGCTGAATTCCAGGGAGAGTGTGGAAGGTGGAAATCTGTCAATCTAAATGGGAATATTTAGAAGTAATGTCACCGATCACTGAGTGCTGGGGGGGGGGGGGGGGTGTACCGTACATACCGTGTTTAAGCAACATTTTGGCTTCCAAAGTCTTTCGGGCGCAGCAGGCTTTGAATCCCTGCGAAAGATGCAGAGAGGTACAGCGAGTGTAATCGTGTCTGGGAGGTGGATAATGGGGGAAAAGCTCAGCTTGGAGAGATCTTTCATCCACACTGCTCTAGATGGACGTAAATCACTCCATTAACCACTCAGGATTAAAAACGTCTCTGTATTACAAATTAGCACTTTTAGCAGATTTGTCTGCTTTACAGAACCATACATCCCAACTTCCTTTTCATTCAAATGGAACATTGTTTTCAGACCCAGCAGTCGTCTAATATCACTGAACACCTGATCTGACTTGGAGTTACTGTAACTGTCCAAAGCTACCGGCAAGCAGGACAATTTGGTGATATTTATTCTAATTTGAATTAGTAAAACAGTTCTTGCAGGGAGGCTGGTGTAGCGCCGGTCATACAAGGAAAAGGCAGATTCCAGCTTAGATAGTAGATAAAAGTAACCAAAGCATGTGGGGAAGCTGGAAAGTGAACTGAAGACAAGAGCCAGTATGTTGACTTGTTCATCATTTACCTGGCTTGACTTCGCCTGCAAAGCAGCAGCGTAAGTAATCACCCCTCCCAACATATACAGTACATAAACTCGGACATTTTGAAAATAAATAAATCTAAGGTAAAGATTTGGTTTCTGCTTTTGTCTGGATGCCTGTACTCTCAAGTTGTAATTCATTACATCCGTAATGGGAGCAATCTTGAAACTGATGCTGGGTTTTTGAATCTAGGGGGAGCCTTAATATTTATTGTGGAACCACACCATAAACTATGTGAAAACCGACCTAGGCAGTCAAAAATAACACGCACGCATAGAATTCCAGGATGAGGAAATAAAATTGTCTGACTTTATGAAAAATAAAAAATTATTTAAGATGGAAGGTTTTGTGATGTAAAAGGGTTTTGTTGAAAACGATACCGCTGGGACTATTCTGCCGTTCATAAACTCAGAACCTGACAGGAACCACTGGCTATATGAAATGATTCATAAAGTCATTCTGTGGAGCACGTATCCCACTCTTTATGTTTCGACAGGAGGACATGCACTCACTTTTCCAGAGAGGTGGTGGAAGGGGAAGGATGTGCAGAGTGCTGCGGTGTGGTGCTGGAGAATACAAACCCCTTGAGGAGGACGACCTCTCAAGGAACACAGACGGGATTGAGGGAATGTAGGTGGCTGTGGGGAGAAAAGCACTGCAAAGTAGAGGTTTAAACAAAACACTGTTGTCGTACCCTTCTGCCTACTTCCCCATAAAAGTCACGTTTCTTGTTTACGCACACATTTCTTTTTGCACATTTGGAGATTGCCCCCGCCGGCGCCAGGCCTTGCCCTGCTACTCTTCATGGCTTCTCCCTGCTCGGAGGAAACCAGACACTTCCACCCTCCTCTGTAAACCATGAGACGAGAACGGATTTCAGAGTGAAACCAAAACCTCAAAGCGCTACTCTCCTGCTGCTCTCCCAGTGATCTCTGTTGCCACACTAACCTCCATCTATCCCTCTGCAGCCATGGAATCCTCCTGCTACCCTCCCGGCAGCCGAACCCCCTTTCAGCCCTGCATCTCTTCTCCAGGTGCGCGTTTTCCTGGCAAGCCTCTCTCATCCAGCCTCACTTCGCTCGGAAACATCCCCCTAGCCTGAATCGCCCTGCAGCCCTCCCTCCTCCCCATCCTGTTGACACAGCGTCTCTACTGGGAGGTGCAGTTAGACGAGTCTCCTCATCGATCTTACTCTCCACTTCATTACTTCCCTGCTCTCGGCGTCGTAAGCCTACTCCTGAGCTTCCACCGTGCTTCGAAATCACAGACTGTGTTATACAGGACCAAAGCAGCAGGACAAAACTCTTAACTCGCAACAGCCGTCATCACTAAGGTGTTCAAATTTATGCTAATAGACCCTAAACTTCAGGCACTTTGTAGGAGGATAAGTATCATTTCACAGTCCATCGTGACTTCTGCACTGCCCACAGTCTTTTCAACACTTAAAGAAGCCCTCTGCTGGAACTTCCTTCATTTTCAAGTTCCCCTCCATCCTTCATTTCACCCATTTCTCTCATTGAAATCCTTCCACCTTGATTCAGGTTGTTCCAGACATCGGAGATATAGATTTTGGATATTCTTTTCAGCACAGAGAAAACTTCCCCATTTTTCCCAGGCAATTTCCCTCTTCGGTTTTAAGCTTGTGCACCTCCTTGCCACAAGACAGCCTTGACTACATTAAGACGATTCTTAAAACTGGGTCCTACACACTCTCCCTAGGGAGCATAGTGCTAGCTCTGCTGGCTTCAGCTTTGCAGTCATTCCTTTGACTACTGCAGCTTTCTTCACTTCACATCAAGGGATTCCAGTCACCCTATCGAATCCCTTTAGAGCTGCTCCTCTGAACTTTAAACACTCTGACAGTGCTCCACTCCACAATTAATAATCTGCTGCAATGCTACCGGGTTTTCATTTTTTTCCCTAATTCACCCAGGCAAACGCGATGCTCTGGCGCAGAGTGTCCTGATCTTTCTCTCTCTCTGTTCAATTTGGAAATGCTACTGTAGCAGCCTTCATGTCCCTCTTTTGTGTTCGATCTGCAAATCTTACTCTCATTCATGTTCTGTCTTTACATTTTGTATTTTTAAAATCCTGCATTCCTGCTATGAGGTCTGTCTTTTTTCTTCTGGGGGCTCTGACAGGCCTGTCCTCACAGGTGGGTTGTAGTTTTCCTCAGCTACAGTAGATGAGGTACCCCATGTGCTCACTATTCGAATTGCTCATCAATTAGTACTTTGGACCAAGCCACTTAACAGACATATGAAGAACTATTACAGAGATATTTTCCTCACAACTGATTCCAAGACTTATTAACAACATTGCTATTTTTGTTTAACCAGGAGTGATGTTTAGAACTGTGCAGCAAAATTACCATCATTTAAAAACATTTAGAATTGAACAACTTTTCCCACAAAGCCCTTCTACTTCGACGACGTCAAATGATGGGAAAGAAACAGCATTTCTTTTATTAGAAGTGAAAGTACTGTACTTCTTAATGTTTTACTGTATTTAGGCTGCCTCAGTGTTGGACAGTGTCTTCCATGCATCTGTTTCATGACTCTGAAGGCAAAAAATTCAAAATACCTTTACCACAACAGGTTATCCTCACAGGGTAGGGCAGAAGTTTAGGAAGAAATACAACACATAAAGCTTTAGTTTATACTCTTAATGACATGTTCAAAGTAGTATTACAATAGCATGCATATCACATGATTCCCTTGACATTTGAACACAAAATGTGCAAAAGTAGGCTTACTGCCGTTAGCCTTTCTCTCTTTGGGTGTAATACCAAGCAGATGGACAGCACTCAGTGTTAATATTCCAAATCTGTAGCTGTAAATACAGCTGTCGCATGTGTTTGCTTGTCTAATATGAAGTGGTTAGGTCAGGTGACACACTAATGTAAAATATAACAAAAAAAACAAGATATTCTATCAGTGTTTGGTTTACCAGATGTGTTTGAAAGCTTTATGGAAATACAAGTTTTTGCAGTGCACAGCATGACACAATTATATTGCCCAAAATATTTAGACTGAAAACTATACATCCTTTTGGGTTCAAAAACCTACATGATGAATTAAAGGTTAAACTAGTTTGTTTATGGTATTTCACTTGAGATAACAGATTTGAAATATTTGTTATCAACTTCTTTCTTACAGCTTGCTACTGAACTTCAAGAGTATCAACTGTATGAAATTCTTGGGAAAGGTTTCTTTATACTTTGGTGATTAATTGTTCAGAAAATTAGTTTAAAAACAACAGAAGATTCCAGTTTGCAACACAATGCAATTTACTCGAACCTGTTAAGAGATTCTAGAAACCATTAGAAATATAACAGGCCCAATCATAGTACTGGAATTTTAATACTGCAGTTTTATTTCTTACAGTAATATTCTGCAGCATAACAAATATGTCTTTTTCTTGTTGCTAGAAAATGGAACGTAAAATAAAATGTATCCCCTTTGAAGGTTCTTCCCAAGCAAATATGTATATCTTTACTGTTTTTCCTTCAAAACTACTTTTACATGAGTAGCACTACAGATTAGAATTTAAACAAACAAACTATAAACTCACCTGCATTGAGTTCTATCAGATAAACAGAACAGTCCTGAAGGGCGCTGCATGTTCCTTTAACATAAACCCTAAACAGCTGTTATTTATCAAGATAGATCCCTTTTGTATTTACAGAATCTGCCCAGCTGGGGACACATCTTTTCCTCCCAGCTGACATGTAAAAACAGCATTTTTTTTTATTTAATTGAATAGAACAATTTATTAGACTGCTCATAATTCAGCAAGAATCCCTTAGGTGACTTTTGGTTTTCAGTTCCACAAAGAAGCGCCAGTTAAAAGGTGACTAGAGTACCATAAATCAAGTAAAAGTGTTGAGAGCAGAATAAATAGCGGATGATTAGGTGGCTTTACAATGCTGTATGTGGGTGCTGAATTTCCTAAACTTGAACCAAAAAAGCTAATAGGAAATATCTATTAACAAAGCCTTCATACAAAATAATCTGACCTCCATTAATTTACATGCAACTTATCTTTATTAGGGGAAAGTTTATTAATACTGTTAATACCGATATATACAAGAGTCAAATTTTTCTAGTAAGATAAAATGTTTCAAGATCATTTATTACTCTTTTTTTTTACGCAGTAGCACCTAACTAAGGAGGAGAAGAGATATAATTAGAATCGTGAGTTTCAATGGGATGACTCGCGGGGCTGGGGAGAAAGTCAACCTGACCATACGGATGGGACTGTTGGAACCCCCCACCCCTGTCGTGAGGAATGAGCCAGGGAGCTGCTTCAAGGACGAAGATGGGGAGGAGGAAGGGGGGCTGAAACACAACGCAGGCAAGAACAAATAATAATAATAATAATAATAATAATAATAATAATAATAATAATAATAATAATTGCTTACACTTATATAGCGCTTTTCTGAACACTCCACTCAAAGTGCTTTACAGGTAATGGGGATCCCCTCCACCACCACCAATGTGCAGCTCCACCTGGATGATGCGACGGCAGCCATAGTGCGCCAGAACCCTCACTATTAGTGGGGAGGAGAGCCAGTTCATAGAGGGGGATTATTAGGAGGCCATGATGGCCACAAAGCAAGAAGTTTCATAGTAACAGCTTACATGCTGAAGGTAGGCAGGAAAGGGTTTTAGGTTTAGGGCCTGAGAACAAGCAGATTTACGGCCTTAATTGAAGATGAGATCTGATGGGTCTGAATCTGCGTCTTGATCTGAAAACAAGGAAGCCTATAAAATAAAACCCACCTCAGTTATGACACTGCATATTCCTAAACAATAAAGAAATATATTTTCTATGTATTTAAGATTTAAATTCTGAATCAAAAACATCAATTGCCCTTGTCTTTCTTGTAGGTAAGGGGAGTGAAATACAAAGTCAATGGTCTAAATCCACAAATTCTGACTATACGAGATGAACTGGAGATAATTTCAGCGCTGGAGAGAATAGTGTGATAGAATAGGTATATGCCATGGATACCATTAGAGTATTTGTAAACTACCAGCTTGTTTTTAACATACTCTTTGCATTTTCTGCAATAGGGTGCTTTCTCCTATTTTTGTCATGCTCTTCTTTGCAAAAGATAAAGAACATTGGTCAGTCATGCATGATCTGTTCCACAGCTCTGTCTCTGACTCCAGGTCCTTCTTGAATGTGGGTGGTCTGATTCTCTGCCTCTTATGCTGTTGGCTACTTTTACAACTGAAATAGTTTGCACTTCTGTGACCTTAGGCATATAAGCAGTCCGGGGGTCTGTAAAACAGTCCTGCAATCTGACTGGTGCTTTCCTTAATCTTGCATTTTAAGGGAAAAAATCTCCATTTAGCAAACTGCCATTATATTGCTAATGTCAAGCATATACCTCCAATCTCTTGTAATCACCTCCCCTCACTGCTTCACATCATACATTTTCTATTCCCTTTGATTTTACTGTCACAACATCCTCTCTTAAAACCCTGCAGTCAGCTAATGGAATCCATACACTAGCATGGTTCCTGTTGTTAGTTAAAAGCAGTTCTTGTTTTGTCAGATATTCAGATCTCTTTCAATGGCATTTAATGAATTACTAAATGCAGCTAAAGCTTTGTTTATAACAAGGAAGGTTTCACTAAAGGGGGTGACAACTGAAGTGAGTTAGCCAGAGCTTTCAGTCTTCTGAAGATAGCCTTACAGTATAAGGCTCACTCCAGTCCATGTTCTTAAGAGAGCTGGAGTTTCAGAATTCATGGTCTCCAATACTTTGGCCTCACTAACAGTAGGACCATATGTTCCACCACATTCGTTGAAATTGGATGTGTGACGGGAAGGATTTATCATTGCGCTTAAGGTTATTGTTGTTCAGAAGTCCAGCACTAGGACTTCATTAAACCCTCTATTGTTAACAGCTGGGTAGGGAAGAATAAGCCTTTCACTAAGAAATTACAGACAAACTTTACAGGGAGATTTTATTACAGCATGCAGTTGATATTGGCAAGAATGGTATAACTTGTGGTGGAAACCTTCAGCTATTTAAATTGCAGTAGATCAATCAGGTCAGCATGTTTTCACAGCGCCTTGGGTTTCTGTTAGAAGAGGCAATCGGACTGCAGCAAAGTCTTCTAGTTAGCACAGCTCCAGTACAGTGCATACAAACAAGGACATGTCAAGTTTTCTTTAGGATCTCCAGGGCCATCTAAACACGCAATTGTATGGATCCATGTCCATGCTGCAATTCCAGAGGACCGGCTGCTCCTCCCTTCCTATCCCTTTCCGGCCTGTGATGGTGCTGCCATAGCAACAGCTGAGTCAGTCTCTCCTGTTAGCTGCAGAGCCTGGCTCACAGCGGCTCTCCAAACGCAAAAAGCTGATCACTGCTGATTTAATGCATCTTTCAGCTTTAGCTGGGTGTATCGAGCCCAGCTGTAAGGGTCAGTGAGTGTGTGGAATCCTGGGGCAAACACAGTGATAAACAAATGGGTAACGTCCCCACTGCTGTGAAGCACTGCCTGAGCTACCAGAATCTCAACAGGGACTATTCCTGGCTTGCACATTCACTGCAGGAAGAGAAGGTGAGGTGTCTGTCTTGCATACATTGAATACAAACTCAACAGTTAGATGGCAGATACAGAACAAAGGAATGCGCCATCCGTATCTCTCTCACTCATTGAAGATTTCATATATTAATAATATAATTTAATATATTAGTAAGAATAATAATATATTTTCCTTCTAGTGATGTAATCTACAGATACCAGTGTTTTAAAAGGGCTTTTCACATGGCAACATGTGTTTGTTCAGGTCTGTTTCCTCATTATTGCCGTGTTCAGTTAGACTGGAATGCGATCAGACAGAGTTACTGGCAGATGATGTGACATCACGCCACAGAGGATCTGGTGCCTGTAGCGCTGTGCTTCCTCCTGGTTACTCACTTAGAGCTGACTCCTACTTCACGTCACACAGGGGAGACATGTCAGAGGAGCAGCCTCAGTCGCTTGGTATCTCCATTTTTACTAATGTCTTCCTCATTCCTTGATTTAGCAGCTTTAGAACAAATGAAATGCTAACCTGATCACCATCTGAAGTGATTTTCTGCAGACAGTTGTATCCACCTTTAACTATGTCCTTCTTTTTTTTAAATTTTACAAATTCTGCCTTCTCTGGGACAAAAAATATTTTTCACATACTTATAGTGCTACACTGCATTATCATCTTTCTTCCGGACATTGTTAAAACATACTAAAATACATGGGAATTTTACATGATTACTTCCTCTGAGTGTATGCTGAAAAAAATAATTTAGTTCAAACAACAAAGTAGACTTGGCACCTTTTGAATACACAGCACAGCTGTGATACTTAAGTCAATTTCAATACTCTCTTCAATGACTTTACTTTATTGCTGCAGCGCAACGTAGATACAGATAATAGAATATAAGAATTCTATTATTAATTTTCATTTGTTTCAGAAAATTGGACTGCCTACGTTTGTTAAAATTGTGGAGGTTGGACCAAGAGATGGCCTACAGAATGAAAAGGTATATTTTTGTAATTATTTAACCCTTTAAGTTCTTCTTGCTTGTAAAGAATGTTAAAACTGAATCCATTTTTAGCCAAGCCTTTGTTTTACATGTGTACTTCAAAATGTCTGTCAAGACGTTTATTATAGCAGTGTGATATAACACAACATTTCTTTCTAGCCAGAGAGACATGATGAAGTTTTGATTTCCAACCATGGCAGGAAATTTGCTGTATGCCATTAGTGTGCTTGATTAAAAGCTTTGGTAATATTGTTTTTTTTATCTAAAATTGCACCATTTCACGGTATGATTAAAGTGTAAATACCCTCTGTAATGAATTATGAGACGTTTCTGTTTTACTCTTTGCACAAAAAGGGAATTTGATGTGAAACATGTTTATATTCCAGCACAGAAAATGCACCTTATGTTGACAAGATGTATTGATATGTATGAACATACATAGAAAGACATCAAGAAATAGAGTACATTGTTTCTGTGTTATTCTTTGAATTTTCATCAGAACGATATGCTGAAAGCAAAACGAGAGAACATCTAGTCTGTTGGTGTACAACCTGAAGCTAAATAATTAATAAAATGGCATGGGTAATGAACAAAAAAGGTTTAATTGAATGGCCTACTGTTCTTCCTAAAATACATGTCATTGTAGGTCATTCTAAAACATTAAAACTTTCAATCCCAAAGTACACATTATATTGCTTTTTCTGAGGCTTTGTCACAAATGTTTGCTATAGAATTAAACAACATCCATTACTCTTAATGTGAAATTACATTTGGTTTGACAAACAGTCAAAGACTTGCTTATTGGAAGCTTTGTCCAGACTGATTAATGAATAATTATTTGAATAAAATACCTGTTTCAGTTTTACAGAAAACCCAGGGAAACAGCGCAGAGTTTCAGAAGAGTAAATTACGGTAAAAGAACTGTTTCATTTTGAGAGCTTAATTAAGAAAAAATATATAAATTACAGATCCTTCATGATGTATCAGACTTCAAAAGGAACAATGCCTAGAGCAAACTGCAGGCAGAACACATGATATCCTGGGTTCTTATTACCTGCACAAAAGAAATCTGTTAATGTTACTGGAGACACTTCCTGGGTCAAGAATAAACTACACACAGAATTACAGGAACATTAGCACACTGAAGCCCGATCTGCTTAGATCTCATAGGCTAAGCACAGCTAGGCCCGGTCAGTAATGAAATGGGAAAGAAAGTCCAATTCGATGCCTCAGTATGGCGACTGGAGGTTCCAACCATGGGAGGAGCCACTAAACCGAGGTCCCGACAGCTCGCTCATTAGAGATCCGCTGGCGCTGCCCGTACTGGGGATCGTGAGTTCACGTGGGGCTCTTGCCAGGGCAGACTAGAGCCCTGGTTAAACTCCGCTCTGTGCTGGCAGTCTGGCCCCCCGAAACGTCTGCCAGCGTTTCAGATCAGCCAGCGAAGCCCTTTCTCGTCCACCTGCCCTGCTTTGTAGGGGGCTTCCAGCTCATAATGGTTTCCACGCTTCACCCAGGTCAGTGCTGGAGGACATGGTTGCCCTCCTATATGTTGAGGAGCTTTGGGATAAAAAGTGCTAAAAACAAAATCTTTTTAGAATTTTTGGTATGAATATCTATTACAGTACCTTCATTACCTTTGCTAGCTCAAAATATCACGGTGTATGAAAAACCCTGTAGTGTTCCTGAAAATTCAGCAACGTTTTCTGATTTCCATTTGTTTTACGAATAGCATTAAACAACATATGTTTTCCATTTTTTCTTTCAAATATTGTATTAATGAAATAAGCACCACATGACCTTATAATCTATCGGAAGTATGACATGACTTTACCAGATGGTTCATATGCTGGTTATGTTTAATGCTGGTAAGGTACATCTGTCTGTTATGAAGTCATGCTTAATTTTCTCCGTTATGGAAAGGATAGACACGCTGTATCTTTCATGGCTTTTAACTTTCCATCATTGTGCATTTGTGCACTGTAGAAGTGCTTTATAAGGAACATACTCCTCTAGGTCAAAGAGTGAGAAGTTATAAAGTTCAATCAGTGGAAATACAGTATGTCATTTTTAATTCCATTGAGCTAAAAAAACATGAAGACAGAGCTGAGTTCAAATCAAACTGAACTCATTCAATGTTAAGGGTATATCCAACAAAAAGGTGTAGAAATAAATCAACAAAAACAAGCAGCTGTGAAATGCAATATACTTTAGAATTTAAAGGGTTAGTTGAGAAAGTTAGAGATAGGAAAGACATATGATGTTGGCAAGAGCGCTGAAGACCAATCAGTGACTTTATTAGGACTAATACTGCTGTAGACTGAAGAAAGTTAGAAGAATAGTCTTAAAAGGGTTTCATTCAGCTTACCTGCTGCTTGGTATCGACAGAATTCTGGCTGGTTTCGTCAGCTGCTGCTGAGGTGCAACTGAAGTCCCAGTCCCAGAGAGAGCACTGACAACTGTCAGGCACCTTTTAAACTCTTTGAATTGTTTTACAGGAAATTGTTCCAACAAAAGTCAAAATTGAGCTGATAGATATGCTCTCGGAAGCTGGTCTACCAGTTATTGAAGCCACTAGCTTTGTGTCATCAAAGTGGGTCCCACAGGTAATACTTTTTTCACAGTCGCACTGTAAGGGGATACTCATGGTGGTCTCATTAAGTGTCTTTTGATGCTCTCCATATACTGCACCTACTATATTTTCATCTTTACAAAACAGCTGGTTCAGACTACACACATTTTGTTATAGCTTCTTAGCATTTACAAGATGTTTTCTGTGCAGAGTTAAAAGAGATATAGTTGCTCATTATGAGGTCATTTTAATCACATTTTCATAAACATCCTTATAATCACTTTGCTCAGATTTATGTAGTACTTTTTGTCATGTCAACCTTATTGTAGAGTACTGATGTGTACTTCTGCCAGTAAAATAGGAGTACTCTTGTGGTCTCTATTACCAGACCATCTGTGTGTATATATTTAGTCATCATGACCGATGACCTTTATACAGCCTAGAAATACTACAATAAAGATTACTTTTTTAAATACACTGAAGGACACATAAAATATTTTTTTCAGAATAAAGAGCAGATAAGTGTCACAATGTTATTGAACTCTGTTGTTATTATCATTCTTTACAAGATAATGAATTGGTCTTCCACTGTGTCTTTTTGATAATATTTATTTCAAAGATGGCAGATCAGACAGAAGTCCTACAAGGAATAAAGAAGTTATCTCATATTAAATATCCAGTTCTCACTCCTAATATGCAAGGCTTTCAGGCAGCTGTAAGTAAAACTGTTCTTTCAAAATACATTTTTTACAAATATAGAGCTTTTCTATAATTCATCTTCTTTTTCACTAAAACTTTGCTACCAATAATATCTGTGCATATCTTGCATACAAGCAAGCAATAAGCATTTCAGAATTAGCTAGCATTGGAGTATTTTTCCTACCATTAGGTCTGGGATTGATTGATGAAGTAATAAATCTAATTAAAATAAGTATTATTAAAATGTTAGGCTATTTTCCTTTTGTTTTTGGCCTTCACATTATTTTCTTAATTTCAGTCTAAATCAAAATTGGGCCTGTGAAGAATTCTGATTTAGGATGGTCCAAGTCACAAGTCTGACCTAGCTGTCCAAAAGCATAAGTATAATCTGGGCTGGTTCATTTTGAAATTGGGATGGACTGGGGTTCAGGACTATTGTATATTTATGCATGCATTAAGGTTTTAAGCTTCAAGTGAGAAGGAAAATTAGTTGGTTATTAGAAGCAGTTCTCAGAAAGACAATTACTTCATTACTTTTAGTAGACCTCAGCACAGTAATTCTCACCACAGCACCACATACTTAATGAAGCGATAATGAGCTGCTAGATGGATTTGTAATCTGGTTTTATTTTCTTAGGTTGCGGCCGGGGCTACAGAAGTAGCTGTGTTTGGGTCTGCCTCTGAAACCTTCAGCATGAAGAATATTAACTGCTCTGTTGAAGAAAGCATGCACAAATTTAGCGACATAGTCAGATCAGCAGAAGAGGCAAAGATACCAGTCCGAGGGTTTGTACATCATAGTCTTACACATCCTACCAAGAGGTAGCAGTTCACAGGGACTGCTTTTTTGTAAATGTTTACTGCCATGTTGCAAATCCTTTTCCAATTCAAGCCAACTGTGCATAACATCTGTGGTAAATGAACACTGAGCCAAACAAATGTGCAGTGGATTGTAAATAATGTGGCCAGCTCACTATTACCGCACACTGTGGACAGTCTGGTAGCTCGACTGTTTGTACTGTGTGTTATTTTCTGAGAACATTGTTTCTAACACAATCAGAATGGGAGACTGCTGAATAATTTCAGAGTGGACTTAAATACTAGCTCTTAAGGTTTCATGGCCTCAAGAATTATAGCTCAATGAAGAATTGGTTCACAATGTTTACCTTCATTACATCACCTGTGGGGTTATTTTGGAAGCTGACTTTGAGGACAAATAGTATGCCATTCTCTAATGTCTATGAAAGTAATGTTTTTGCCTTTTTGGAGCGACACGACTAAGTGTCCAATCTTTATATGTCAGCAAAAGAAAATTTGCTCCAACTCTAGAGCCATTTCAGCTTTTCCCATACTGTGTTGCTGTAGTGTTATTTTTCACACTGTATATCCATACACCTGTGTGAAATTCAGAATTCCTCTTTAATTTGTGTCTAAGATGCCTTTTAATTTCAGTCCACATTCCACTTGAAACTAAAGCCAAGGTTGCTGAAATGTGGCCTGATATGTAGTATGTAGTCATGCTCTGATTCCATTTTAATTCTAAGCAAGCCTGTTAACAGGACTGAAAAATGAAAGACCCCTGTAATGAAAAATGAGCTGTTGATTCATATCATTGTTAACATAGCTCTCTAAAAAGGTTTTTAGGGAAAAAAACCCTGGCAACAATCATTTACTAATGTATTTTTAGTGTCAGGAACATCAAAAATGCAAACCGTAAAACTTACAAATAAACAACCTGACTGGCCTTTCACTGTTCTGTAAAAAAGATATTTTGCCTTCATAATCCTTCATTGATGCACAGAATGTTCACTGTATTTATTTTATTTGAACAGAATTTTGTAACGGAATACTTAAACAGCTTCAAATTATGTTAGAAATTATAGGTAAGAAAGTCCAGTTCCAGATGCTCGTTTAACCTGGTGTTTCGTATCCGTTACAACTAGAATGCCAGATGTGGCTAACCAAATCCAGGATGTTTCAAATAGTGGAAGCAACTCTTTAATCTCAAAGGAACCAAAGCAGAATTACCATGGATACACATCAGTTTGACATCCTCGTTTTTGTTAAAATGACTAAGTGAGTGATGTTTGAAATGACTAAAGAACATTCTTTTCCCAGGAGGAGAGAGAGGCTCTATGGAAATTCCAGTAGCTGATTGTAAGACTACAATATTTACTAAGGACCCAAGCCCAAGAGAAACATTTTCTGCTTTACCAGTAGATTTTAAGTGTGCCCTGTTAGCTCATCTGAAGACAAACAGTTAATATTTTTATATTTAAAGGACACACTACTTTCCTATTCTCTATATTGTTGATATGGGGAGCAAATGTTAAAGACAAACACAGATCAAATGGTTTGATGAAGAGACGAGATACTAGAAAAGTAAGAATGTGCCAGTGATTTGTGTACTTCTGAACATATAGAGAATTTGTGATATTTTGTGTTTTATTACCACCCAAATTGTATTAGATTTTCCACTGTTTTCTAGAACGGTTATGTAATAGGTGTAAGTTATGATATGGTTCTCATAACCAGAATTGCAATGAAAGGTACAACGAATAGGACCTAATTGCTGGAACTTTGCTGGGCACTTCAGGAAAGGCCTCAGTGGAATACTGTTGTAGCACAGCAGAAAGAATCCATACTATGAGCAAAGAAGAGTTTAAGAATTTTACAAAAGAGAGAACTACTCAGGACTCAGGAAAGGAGCATGGTTTTTGAAGAGGACATCACTCCCCCCCACAATACAAACTGGAAGCTTTTAAGGCCCAGAAGACCATTTTGCTTTGCCTGCATTGGTTTTTTCAAAAGTTGTTTTCTCCCCCAGACCATTCATAAACCCCTAAAAAATGAAGTAGGACCCTGGCAACAAGCACAGAAGCAGCCAGGATGGACCTTTATACGCAGGTATCATTCCCAGCAATGATTACCACTGGCAGATCAAACCTACTGTTCCCGGGCCGTGTGGGAAAGCATGCAGTCTTCACCGACTATCCGAATATCAGAATGAAACAGCAGGGCTGATAGCAATAGCTAAGACTGTACATGTCCCCACTCTTCCTGGTTGCCCAGTCTTTAGACTTCTGTGCTCACAGGACCTAACACTCCAAGGAGCATTTGTAATTGTGTTTGATTGGCTATAACTTCCTTCTCACAGACATACATGCTCATCTTTGTGGGTCCTCTCTATCAAGTCTCATTCTATCTTTATGAACTGTTCTCTTATACTCTACACAAATCCCCAACATTAAACATATTTGAGGCATTTCTTTTATATAAAAGAAGATGCCGTTTTTATTTTAAAAAATCATGTACATTGTGGGAGCATCCCCATGTTGTCAAGAGATTATCTTTGCATGAATATTTTTTCAAAATCTGTCCAGTATGTGTTGGGGGAGACACCTGACAAGACCTCTGTCTGCCTGGGCAGGCCATTTCCAAGCAGAATCGTTAAGCCTCATCTACAGAAATGGAATATTTTACAAGTTTTTCCACTGACTAATTCTCAGTTCATGAGGTGCTGTAATTGAGGCACAGGAGATATGCTGGTTCATGAGGTCCATACCAAAGAGCAGTGGTATTCACAAGAAACCAACAAGCCCGTGAAATGACATCCTGACAGTTTAACAATGTCCTGGATATTTTCAAGATAAATGCATTCTAAACATTACATTAAAAAATAATTATAACTGGAAGAAAAGTAAAATACATCAAGCTTTTGTTTGACCTTTCTTTGTTCAATTTTTAGAGCATGCTGACTTCAGGGAATAGTGCCATGTCTTTTAAAACCACTGTTGAATTCTGTAAGGGAAAAAGAAACTTGACTTTTATCCTCTCATATTAAAGAAGGCTTCACCTTAGTTAGTCCTGGATTAATTATCTTCCATCCTGCATCTCACCTTAAATCTGAACATGAAGCACATTTCTTTTGGGTTTGAATTACAGTAGATTGATCTGTTCTTACTCAGTTTAATGCAAGGTGCTAAATAATTCTTGAATGAGTAAGAAAACACAAAAATGCCAGTGCCCAGAAGCTTGATTGGAATGAAACATAAATAACTAACATGAGAAAATTCATTTTGAACAAATAATAGCATGCAAATATTATATATTTATTAAATATTTTAGTGTGCAAATATAACTTCCCTTTCATATAAGTTTTTGACTCAAGACTAGATTTCACTACAATAAAACCGTTTTTATTTTCTTCTATTGAATTTCTACACCACCACTTGTAATACAGCTTACATGTACTTTCACACTTTCTAAAAAAGAGGACAGTTAACTGATTGAATCACACAAATAACAATGATCATGTCAGTAAACATGTGGTAATATGTATTGTATTGCACAGCCCTTTCACTGAATGCTAAATTCTAAAATTAATATATTGTAGATATGTGTCCTGTGCACTAGGATGCCCCTTTGAAGGATACATACAACCAGCTAAAGTAACAGAGGTAAGTTTGAGTTTTTTAATTATATACTGTGCAGTATCGTGTAATGAGACAGCCATGAAGAAAGTTAAAGGTACAACGGGAAGGGAAATATGGTCTGATTGGTCATTCTGACACTAGATCCACAATGTTATCCTGGCAAATTATCACAGACAAAGTGGCAGCATGCAAGAAGAATATGCAGTATTTCATCTGTGCACAGTGCCACAAAAAAGTTTATGAACTCTCTAGGCTGGTCCATATTCTCTCATGTTTTAGATAATTACTAAAATGTAATGATACCTTCATGCTTTCATGGGAGTCTTAGAGAAAGATGAAGACAGTCAGATTAAATGTATTACACTATATATTTTGATTAATTAATGATCCAACATCAAATATCCTGAGGTGAACAAGTCTTCTAAACCCTCAGATTCAGTAACCTGTTGCACTGTCTTGGGATGCCTTGGCTACAATTAGGTGTTTCTTTTAACGGTTTATCAGTCTCTCAAATAGGCTTCTGGAATTAGAGCCCATTTCTTCCTATAGAACTGCTTTAAGTCTGTGCCATTTAATGGTCTCCATAAACAGCTGGCTGCAGGACCTACCATCCAGTTTCCCTGGGGGTTTAGGTCTGACTTGGGTCTCCATGCTTGATGGAGAGGTTGAGGTTCTTCTCTTGGAAGACAGAGTTTGGTTTCGACAAAAACAAAACATACAAAACATTTCTCAATGTGGCCATTTGTAACGTTTTTATAAATTTGTTACATTTTGTGGAGTTTTCTGGATCCTCCAGATGATCTCTTTGGAGAACTTGAAATGGGAGGCAGTGTTCTTTTTTAGACAGGTTTTTTTTTCCTGGCTATTCTCCCACGACCAGTCCTGGGCAAAGTTTGTAGTTCCGTTTGTAGATTATGTCTACCAGTAGATGGATAGAGCCCCAAATGTTTAAGAATGGTTGTATTTCCATTCAAAATACTTTACTCATCCCTTATGCCCCCAAGTGGAGCAATTTAAGCAGCAAACAGTGCAACATACAGCATTCGAAATAAAACTGGTAAAAACCATGGCATCACAACATTTCTAAGAAATAAAAAAGAAAAAATGGTCCATAAATTGACCGTTATGTACGTAACAGATCGCATTTTAAGGACTCTGTCCTATACTACCAAATAAAATAATTAGTTCATTGCATATTTAAGAAAGCACTGAAGTACATGTACATTTTTAGGGGGCCTCTACCAAAAGAGATCATACTGATAAAACATCTTTACACAAAAGTGTCGTAACCCTCTCCAGGCTGGTAAGCACCAGCTACTCTATTGACATGAGGTGTTTCTACTAACCTGTATTTACTTGTTACTCAGTTATTTAACCACAGTTATTTAATTGTGCTAAATAAACTTGAGGTTGACGTATTATTTCAGGGACTGATTTTTTTATTATTATTTTTCTACTTCATACACCATTGTGTCTCGGAAACACTGAACAGGTTAGTATAACCTGCTTTGTTTATTTCAGAAAAGACCTGTTTTCATTAAAGCGCTCATGGTTAGAGACGATAATTTTCTGTGATTTTACCGAGTGCTCACAAACTGTCTTGGTACGGTAACCATTCTCCTCACCTCTAACACATGGTCATCGTCACGATACGTTATGAAACTTCTGCTTTAATTTTCTCATGACACTATGAATTCCGTAAAGGCAAACACAGTGTACAGTATATACAGTAGTGTGGAAAAGGATGTTCTCTAATTTTACTTACAATGATCATTTTAACAGTGCCCAGTGCACATTCTCTTTTTTACTCTTGTGAAATAGAAATGATGCACTTCAGGGTGCTGGTTGTGATGTTATAACATCACTTCTTCCTCCACCACAAGCACCCCAGGGGTAACGCTGTTGTCAGGCTGTCAGTCCCTCTCAGTAATCCTCATCTCGTTTGTGGTGAGGAGTGCAATGCTCTGGGATCTCCTCTTCACAGTTACCACATCAAGCACAAGCAACTAACCCCGTGTGGGAATTCAGTCTGACAGGCACAGTTTACATTACAGGTGGCTAAACGTCTGTACAACCTGGGCTGCTGTGAGATTTCCCTGGGAGACACCACTGGAGGGGGTACTCCGGGGGAAATGGCCAAGATGCTGGAGTGTGTCTTGAAGGAAATCCCAAGCCGGGCCCTGGCGGTTCACTGCCACGACACCTACGGGCAAGCCCTCGCCAACATCCTGACAGCTTTACAGGTACTATAACTCTCTGGGCGGGCACCCTGAGCCTGCAGGAG
The DNA here is from genome assembly GCF_055471065.1 of Atractosteus spatula. Taxonomy (NCBI): domain Eukaryota; kingdom Metazoa; phylum Chordata; class Actinopteri; order Semionotiformes; family Lepisosteidae; genus Atractosteus; species Atractosteus spatula. The sequence goes on along the minus strand of NC_142720.1, from coordinate 23,034,831 downwards.
GCTCATCTCGCGCCGCGCCGCATGTTACACACCAAAGCTGAATACTGACAAACAAGAAAGCTGTGCCCTTTATAAAAATACACAGTGTTTTTATAAAGTTCAGTTTTTGAAAGACTTCGCATTCATATTTCAAGCCTAAACCTTTAAAGTTTGCCAAATAATAATAATATAACTGATTTGAAAAGAAGACCGATAATGACAAAGAAGACAATGACAACGGTGGTAATATTTTGAATACCTGACATGATGCCCTTGTGTAAAAGCCATTGACTTCAGTATTTCCTACATCTACTAGTCTGCAAATCATTCCCACATTTAGTACCAATTCAGTAAATGAATGGTAGGATCAGTGGCATGGTGCTTAGCACTGCCGCCTTACAGCTCTTGGGTCTGCGGTCTGGGGTCTGACACTAGACTGGGATCCTTCCTGTGAAGTGTGTATGTTCTCTCCACTTGCACATGGGAATTTGTTGGACACCTCGATTTCCTCCCTCCTTCCCGAGAAAATGCCATCAGGGTAAGCTAGTCTCTAAACTGTCCCTCTGTGTTTCAGTCGGTGTGTGTGTGCTCTGTGACATGCGGGCATCAACTCCAGGCTGTAGTACTGCTCTATGCTTCTGGGATAGCTCCATGTTGCTGTGACCCTTACTAGGACTAAATAAGAAGGATGTGTGGCATCAACGAATTCCCCCAATTATAGCAGACTCTGTAGGAGCTTAAGACCCCACCCCAACCAAACCCTGGAATTAAAATAATCTAAGTGGAAAGTAGCAGTGAAAAAAAAAGAACCTAAGGAAACTACTGAGCACATAAAAAAGAAAAAAGAGCAATGAGCTACTCACTTCAATAGTGGTGTTTTGTATAGCCTTTGTGCTTCTTTCACAGTTTGTCTTCCCCAGGAGTGCAGAAGGACTCTTCATCAGGTTAGCAGATGTAAAGGGTCGGTACAAAGGCTCACCTATTCAGTGTCTGTTCACGTGACAGCCCTCTGTCTTTCACAATGCCTTCAAGTTCAGGGGAGAGGATAGCCTGCAGGGCTCCTGCCTCATCTGTCTAAGAGCTGTTGAACTTTGTGACAAGGTTGTGCCAAGCCATCAGAAAAATGATCCCTTGCCTCACAGACACACATGGCAAACGGGATAATAAAAAGTAGAGACCCAGAGCACCGAAGCGGTCTTTCTAAACCATAAGGTAAAACAAAGCTCCAGGTACTTCACAGATGCCACACTGTTGACAGCCACACCGTGCACTGCGCAGTCCTTCTTGTGATGGGACTGGCCAGAGAAGTGCTGCAGAAAGCTCCTGCCCTTCAGACACTGCTCTCCGCCTGGTGTTTATTGAAATTTCAAAACCAATCCAACAATTACTATTGCTTTTTTGGAAAGAATTGTCCAACTCACCATCCTTTTTAAATACAGTACACAATTATAATAAACAACTGTTCAGCTTTAGCTGCAACACATCATACTCCAACTGCAGCATTCTTTGACATGAAAAATGTAAACCGTTTTTTTTAAGCAGTAAATAGATAATCTCTTGAGGGAATCAAAGTCTTTTGGACTTTATAAGAGCGCAAATGTTTGTATATAAATAAGATGACATACAAATCTTGTTATTCTCAAGAATGCAGAGATCTTTGAAACCACTCTTTGAAGTGCTGCAGAGAAGGACTAACATAATGAAGAGCAAACACTTATAATGAGAGCAAAACTACAGCTTTCACCATCAAAAAGCACCCGGCTAACGAGAGACTGAAGAAACAAAAAACAATGACTAGATTAGAATAAGAAACTAAGAGACTATTGTTTACCATGCAGCATGATGGCAGTTTTCAGCTTCACATGTTAGCATAATTTACCTAAACTTCAGACACAGACTCTGGCTCATTTGCAATGCCTGACTGGACTGAGGAGAGCCAGGAGCATACTTGTTCAAAACATGTTAAATTTCTTTGTGTGAATCAGCATAAAACTGATTCATTACAGCTGCAGAAAGACCACAAAAAAATAATAGGCAAGGAAACTTAGCCAACCATTTGTAATTCCCCAGCTCAAGAGACCTGATGGAAATTAAAGATTTTATCGTAGCCTTTCATTATGCAGTGGTAGCACTTCACACCACCAGCTGTGACAGAAATGAATTCGTCTAACCCTGTCAGAGCACAGTCACCTCTGCTTTTGTTCAATATAAAGGAATTCCAAGTTCTGTGGACTCCAATCCATTACAAATTCACCTTCGGTGTGGCACAAACTACTAAATGTGTACTCTTCCATTCATGGACTTGGCTTTTTAATTCATCAAGCATCTCTTTTCAGAAAGGTATCAACTTTGCTGTTTTTATTTTAATTGCAATAGTAATTAATTCACTTTAATGATAAACCTAAAAAGTGATCACCTCCAAATCATTCTGGGAAGAATTCCACATCTGTCTAAACTTTGCAGAATTATTATTACACACTACATAAGTAGTGACAAACCAAGATTCTTTGTTAAAGTAAAGTGAGTTTTGAAGGATGCAAGATTGTTTATTTAGGGAAAAGTGAACAGAATTATGTTTAATAAAATGTTCAGTGATCTAGGTTCTGTTGCCAGAAGGTATATCTTTATTTATAAATATTTGTTTCTATTTATATTGTTGCCCTAAGAGACCTGCAGTAACATTTCGACATTTTGTGAAATTAATAGTTCGTAAGGTTTACCGTTTCCCAGCACAGGGGTCTTGAAAATGTTTAGATGGGGTCTTTCACCAAGCAGGATATTGTTGGCCAGACTTCCTAAAGGAAGCAATGCTGCCTACAGGCCTAAATCTATCCACAAGAGGCTGAACAGTAGGGGCTGTCTAAATGATATTTAACAGAAACTAGGTGCCTCCATATAGACTATGGAAGCTTGCCTTGACTTTGGAAAAGTGAGGAGACACAAACGTACTATTTTTAATGCAACGCAATTACTGAAACGTTTAAAACTATCTGAATGAAATGGATTGCCTGCAAGTGTAAGACATACTGCATGCATTGGAAACAAGGAATCTGCATATTTTGACATCATAAGCTCTAGACAGTATCACTTTATACAAAGTGCTAGCTAATAAGACATCAATGCAGTTCTAAAATTTAAAACCAAGAGAGATTTTAATATACAATGTTAATAGCAAGCCTGGTTCCAAGCATACATTTTTTTAAAGCCGGTCCTTACCTCTACAGAAAGTGCCCTTTCATTTCAATGCACCACTGCTGCTTAGCAACGTTCACAATGGCATATGTAACTGTAAACCTAATTAATGTCCGGTTGATAAACACACCTTATGGAAGATGACACACAAAGTAGTCTGTGACTGTTCTACCACATCAGAGGAACCCAAAATATTTACTAAGCTCTCTTGTTAGTCTCCATAAACTAATCTTTTAATAGTCCGCCCAGACATTTCTAAAGACTACAGAGCACTTTTTTAATGATGTCTTTAAAAATCATAAAACTGCAATTGAAATTCTAAAGCATGGATCTAAAACCACTAAAAGAAGAACAGGATATAGGGTCTTAAATGGCTTCCATGGGATTACATAGTGTGTGCTTTTAATTATAAAATTTCTTATTGTTGTTTTGTGAAGGAAAGATTATATTGGCTCTTTTAATTTAGTGCTTCTTTGGGAGAACCTTTGGTGCAACTGTGGCATTTCCTCCTATTTTGACAGAGATTGAAACTGAGAACTGAAGAGAAACGTTGCTTTGTTAATCGAGCTCCAGATCGATGTTTTCTGTAAACCAAGAGCAAAGAGGAATCACAGAGGAACCCCAGCAATGCGCAAGCAGCTGCACCTTCTAGTAAAAGGCTCCTTTAAATCTGGTCATGTTAATGATTTGACAGGCTACAATTAACTTCCATTTTTAATTGCATGTTAAGCTGAGTGCCTCATTAGGATGCCTTCTGCCCTGGAGCTTCAGTACCTGGTATGAGTGCCAGGCTGTTGCTCTGATCAAAGCAGTGGAAAAACTGACCCCTTTCCAGGATCGGAGGTAAAAAATCAATAGCACTGTGTTCCAGAACCATCGATTGGAAAGAAACTCCATTTCAAGGACTAAAAAGAGCTGTGCATCTTGCAACCTACTGTATACATTGAACTTTTAAAGCTTGATTTAACTCTTCATTTAATCTCAATTTAACTTTAATTCTTAAGAAAAGACACCACAACTCTGGAATTGAGTGTGAACTCTGGATTGAAAGCTGTCTTTTGGCAGGACTCTGGTAGGGAAAATCTTAACAGTGTACCCATCTAAGTACGGTTTTTCTTCTACTCTGCTAGCACAATGAATGACACCATGTAATTTTAGTATCTTAAATTAGAAAAAGAAAATGTGTGTTCAACCATGATTAACATGGACTAACTTCGCCAAAACAATACTTAACCAATTGACTATTTTTTATCCTGAAGAAAGTGCAATAACCATAAATGTTCAAGAATCTCTCCTGATTGCAATTCAGGAGGCATTGTATCTTTACCATCTTCTGAATTCAGTTAAGAATTAGCTGGGTCTTTAGTCCAGTAAATTTGTTTTGTTAGACAAATATTTTGTAACATTTTGAATTTTGCACTGCATCCAAGGCACTATTTTGTTGTTTGAATATTAAGTCAATTTGAAACTAAATCGTACCACATTTCATTGGCTAAATACAGCTTTTAATGGAGCCAGCGCAGATTTCTGGATTTTGCAAACTTAGTTGAACATTGCCAGTTTGAGTTTCTGAACAAGTTTTACCGTATGTGATGTGAGGTCTGTGTTTTATTTCAAATTCTCTACCTGAGACCCGAGGCCTCCTGCAATTAGAGTATTGAATGGATTGACAAGGTAAATTACTGCTTAATGTTTACACAACAAAATGTCTGCCCAGTACAATATCCTACGCTGATGTCAGTAAAACCAAAGTCTGGAAATGTACAGTATAACCCAGAGTTGGTGATTTCTCTGTGCCAACACAAACAGCTATTAAAGGTTTGCATGACAGAAATCTTACGAAACAGTGCTGTGAACTGACCATTTATTACAAGTTAACAAGTAAAGCAATTGTCATTAAAAGCCCTGTTTCTTTGGGATAACTGCAGTTACGGTAGCAGAACCCCTAATGGAGCCTTTTATTGATCCTTGATAAAACACTGTCGGGGTCACAGGAAGGATAATGCGTTAATTTCTCTTCACTGTAGAATCTCCCAACATCTGGCCAAGCAACGGAAGCTGGAAAACGTCTTTAATATTCTCCTGACAGTAAAGTAGACATGTGGAAAACATTGTGATCTCTTAATCTGGAATGCTTCTGAAAAATAGACATTTGGATTCATAATTTGTAACGGTGAAGACAAAGATCCCAGAGCCTGCTGTAAATAACTCGATGGCTTTGAAGACAGGGGCCGCCAAGGCACATTAAATACTCATTTCCTCCTCCTGGAAAGTAACTAGTTAATAGTCATGCACCTGCACGGCAAATACTATAAATAACAGGAGCTTATCATGTGGCAGTTGTAAAGCAGCCTTAATACCATTTTTATAATAAAAATGACAAGCTCCTTTCTGTGCTTGAAATAGTAGAGATATAGACAACTGTTTGGATTCACAGATGTGAGAATGTTAAGGAAAGGCTATTTAATTCAGCATATCTGTGAACTCCAATTGCGTTTCTAAACAAAAGGCATTACAAATATATTATTGTATTTACAGGGTTATTAAGGACCAGCTGATAAATTGACTGCACACTCATGGAGCTACTGTGTTTTACCTTAATGTACAGAGTTGCAATTCGCCCGGACTTTCTTTAAAAAAATGAAACCACTTCATATTTAATTCAGTTTAGTGACTGTAATGACTCTCACTCAAGACCCAGGGAGCACATTGATAGATATTGACATTGTAGGCGCATTGTTCATATTTTTGAATCGACATGTGCCTTCTTCACAACGCCTCATGAAGCCTCTGTCAAAGAGCAGGAAGGATGACTCATCAGCCATTCACAGGCTACGCACATATTTGCAAAGAATTATGGGTGCAATGGCACCCTTCCTGTAAGAAAAATAAGACATACAGGATTGCTCACCACATGCTGTAAATGGCCTGTTAGTGTATACTAAATAAGCTGTTTTAATGGTAGATATAACCTAGTGTATCAGAGAGCAGGGTTTTGCTAAAACTGAAATCCCTCAAGCACAACTCATACAGCAGTGACACCTTGTGGTAAACTGCGTTGTAAAGAGCTGCTCTAGGCAGATCACTTCACTGCTGCCTGCAAATCAATCCAGCCTAGTCCGTAACACGGCATGATGTTTATGTAAACTTCTGAGTCCGAATTGAGCAAAAAGGTATTGTAATGTAAAAATGAACAGAAGTGAGTGGAAGAGATTAAGTAAATTGGCCAGAAATTAGAAATTAAATGAGAGAAAGATTAAAATTCTACGGAGGCCAAGAACTAAACTCTTAACAAGCAAAAGAAAAAAAAAACAAGACTTCTTACATGAAACTAGCATTGCCAAAATCATCACGGTGTTCATCTGAGTAGACCAGCACTGGCTCACATGTACAGTGGAACAGTTTGTAACAGGGCCATCAACTGTCTCCATCAACATGGAGACCAGACGTTTTGTGGTGGGGCTATAAAGACATATTATCTTCCCGAAAGTACAAATTCTGTAATTATTTCAATTGCAAGTGTTCTCCACTCAAAATAGAGTGCAGGAAAGTTAAACAAGAACAGTCCGGTGATGCATGATTCTTATTTGATGTGATGTGATGTGAAGAGAATATTCCTATGTGGATAATACTGGGGTATTGTAAGCAGAAACTGTCTTTACGACAGTAAAGTATCAGCTTTGTGTATGTGTTCCCCATGCCTGTATTTTCTTACACCAGACATCTGTTAGTCAAATAATGTACAACAGAGGTCCAATAACAAGAGACTGCACAACTCCTGTCCGAGAACAAGACATTTTTCCATTATACTAATTATTTGTTCCATGTGATATTATAGTAGTAGTGACAATTCCCTTAATCTTAGCTCTTCCGTTTCTTCTTGCTCACAATGATAGAAGCCCGAACTCTTTATGGCTGTCTTTTGAGAGCTTGCCAACTAGTCCAAGAACCACGCAGGGTCAGCCATTTATACAGCGCCCCTGGAGCAGTTGAGGTTAAGGGCCTTCCTCAGGGGCCCAACAGAGTAGGATTCCTCCGCCGGCCACGGGATACGAACCAGCGACCTTCCAGCCACAGGCGGAGATCCTGAGCCAGAGAGCCACCACACAGGTTGTGAACTGGTTGTGAACTAAGGCTTAAATATAGTCAACAGAGTTCAACTGCAATCAACTCATTCTGCTGTGTCTTTCATTCAGATGGGGATTTCTGTGGTGGACTCCTCAGTGGCTGGTCTAGGGGGCTGCCCCTATGCTGAAGGAGCCTCAGGAAATGTGTCTACTGAGGATGTCCTGTATATGCTCAATGGTTTAGGTATTGATACGGTAAGTGTTGTTTGAGAAGATAAATAACCTTTGAAGCTTCATTTCTCTTTGCACCTGATCAGATTCGTGATCTTCACCCTAGATGCCTAAGTTTAAACAAGAAACTTTCAGAACAGCAATCCTTTATGAATGAATGGCCAGAAATAGTCAGAATATTCATCTCTTGTGAGTTGTAATCTTTAACCTTGCAGCTTGACAAACAGAAAAGCAAGCTTTCTGTTTTTGAGAAGAGAGCAATTTGCCTGTAAATGTAATACAAGAAATTCACTCACCCTGGAAGCACAACAAGCAATAGAAGTTGAGGAAAAATAAAAGCAACAAACACTTGCATGGACTGTGTGTTAATTCATCACTGAAAAAGATAACCACAACAAATGACTTCATTTAAAATCTAGTGTAAACAGAATGTTCACAGGTAAAGTCACAAAGATTGATGGGAAACTAAAGGATATGCATCCGTTTTAGCGACATAAATGAAGATTTATCAGGAAAACGTAAAATGGTACTTTTATTAAAAAATAACTCTGATGTCCCTGTGACTGTATCCATTGAAAGGTGCTAACAGTGCCTAAATTAAAAGCATTTGTCTACAAATAAGGAAAATGTCAGAGCTGAGTCTTTATCCACAAGAGCCAATTTATGTTGACAATATTGTAACGCTTACGGCCGACAGGTACTGTGTAAGAGCCGGCGTACCAGAGCAGGTGACGTCACCGCCCTTCCCTGTGATAGCAGGACTACAGCTACTGGGCTGTGGAGAGATCTCTCTTTAGCTCACGGGGCTAGGTCGCTGCAGAGAGACGCGGAAGTCCCGGGTTCGAGCCTCAGTCGGGATGGGGCCGACCAGATGCGGCAAGGGCGCCCGCCGGAGCCCCCGTTGCGTTACAATATAAAGAAAACCGCACAAGTAAATAACACACATGTACTGTACATGCACAGGAGAATCATCTGTTGAGCGGTGGCATGGCCGCAGGTATAAATAAGAATTTAAACCTGTTTGATGAGATGAGAAAACCAGTATCTGCGTTCTGAGAGGGAAAAAATTGAATTAATTAAACAAAGGGTGTGAAGGGCGCTTTTAGGATGAAATGTTTTAGGCAAGAATCGTACCTGATAGACTGGAGTAGGGCCGGAAGATCAACACCGACGATTTTGTGACAGTTTGGCAATACTCCCCAACTTCAGATCCCCAAACCCATAGATCAGTGCAAACGTTAAAGCAGATTCTATCTACCTTAAAATGTTTAAGCTTCCTTAAAGCTAACAAGCTAGGACTTTCTCTGCTCTACTCGTTACATTAAAAACTGTTTTACTGTCAGGGCTCCCCCTTGTGGTTCGGATATACGTTTATTTGTGCTTCAAAAGATTTGATTTCGGACCGTGTTTGCGACTGCAGGGAGTGGATCTTGACAGAGTGATGGAAGCTGGGGACTTCATCTGCAAAGCCTTAAACCGGAAGACAAGCTCCAAAGTTGCTCAAGCCATCTACAAGCCCTAGGTTTTAAATTGTTGTTTCCTATCGAACAGGAAGAAAATATGCCGACATGCGCTCCTCTGTGTTATCTGTTCACCTGTGCTTTGATATGTACTGTATATTTTGCATTGTTACCTATCTATGCTGCAGGAAAAGATACATCCTTGTAATATAAAGCACTGCAGAGCCGAAGTATATACTGTATATATTAATGCTGATAACCATTTTAAAACCAAAGATTGTGATCGTTGCAATTTCTAATCACACATTTGTGTGGATTTTGGATGTGTAGTCTACTGATGAAATGAGAAGGGAAATCATTCCACACTTGTGAAAGCAATTCCTTTGAGTTGGTGTTTCTCGAACTCCATGGCCATTCATTTCCTGCTAGAAATGGTTGTAATTCGATTCAGATTGGAGTCCCAGGTAGGTCACGGGGGCCACCACACTCTAGAAACCAGCACAGCTGATTATTATCATCAAGAAAATATATTTTCATTTCCTGAATTCTTTCCAGGCAGATGGTTCCAAGCACCACCATGTTGTACATATCTATAACTTTACTTTTTCCAGTTTAAGTCCCTCAGAAAGGTTAATGTCTCCCTTCTGCCTGTTTTTTTTATTGCAAAAACAAATGACACTTTTCCTCATCATAGGATTGCAGAAATGGTGGTATTTTCTTTAATAACACCACATCTTCAAATGAAATGCTTGACATTTTCCTATATACTGTAAGTTAGTGGAAACTATTTTTCATTCAATAACTTCATTCATTGAATGTTATTCATGCAATGACTAATTACTTAGTCAACGAGAAATTAAGCAGTACATCCTAATATCTACCTGTAGATATAACAGTAGAAGTTTTTGGAAATAGTGAATAAAAGGGCTTTTGAACCTTTTATGCCCCAATCACTATCACATGAGCCACTGTCCTTCTCCAGCAGTGTTAAGATATTAACTGTATTTGTTATCTCAATACAACTGTCCACCTGCTTCACTGGGGAGAATTGTCATCTACATCCATTCTGAAATTCATTCGGAGTATTTAGAGCTTCATCCAAAACGTTAATTTCAAGAGCTTTGATTTCCCTTAATTTTGTTCTCAATTATGAAATTCTTTTTGGTTGCTTGCAATGATTCCTCGTGCCTGATGTCCAAACAGATGTCCATCTACCGGGGTCCTCAGTGGTGCATGAGTGCAGCTACTGATGTTATACGACCACACAGAGAGCAGCTGTGTGACTGAATGGAACTACAGCAAACCCTCGGTTTAACAGACACAATGTGCTAAAGGGGAATTCTGTCTGTAAAATCAGAAATACTAGACTTTTCACACAATTAACATTTTTTAAAATAATTTTAAGATGTTGATGTACAATACCTTCTGATTTTTCACAATAAGATTGCTGAAACAGATCAAATGACTTGAAAGCAATAAACATTGCAACATTTCTCATAAAGTGTGAAGGTCTCTTTTTTAGCATTTAAACTTCCATGGTCCTGCCCGACACAGGTGTGGGTGAAGAGCTCAGTGCCACCTGGGACCCGATAGTGTCTGCCTCCCCGTACTGTCCTGGACTGGACCGGACCAGAACGCCTAGCTGGGATGTGTCCCAGTGGAAAGACTGGCTGGATTGTACAACGGTATACATTATACATTATTAAATAAACATTTTATTTAAATACAGGATTGCATATGTAAAACGTCTTGCATCCAAAAACTCACTGACGTCAAGTTGTTTCCAGAGTCCCGAGCTTTCCAAAAAAAAAATGCTGAAACTCAAGGAGCAAAAACATGTCAATTTATTGAGTAAAAAGTGCATAGCAAACAGCTGCACCAGCGCACAATACACAGGCCTGAGCACAGCTGTACCCGCGCTCAATACACAGGCTGAAGAGTATTTAATCGGATTCAGGGATCATGCCAGTCCCCACAAAATAAGAACATGGCGAGTTAAGATATGCAAAGAATTTGGGGGGAAAGTGGCAGCAGTACAATGTCAATCAGGAAGGTAACCTGCAGGAAACAATTATTGTAATCACTGATATTCAACTGCACAGAGCGATGTGACACGTTCACCATCTATTCAAATCTACTCTGCAACTTTTACAATACTTTATGTGATGTCAAAACTTTCAGGATATGCTTGAATGTTCTTAGGCATTTAAAACAAGTGCAATTTAATACATTTACAAGCGGAGTGAAGCTATTTAAGAGACGAGCAGATTCCCATTTTATGACTTGAACGTTTCGTGAAAGCATGCCTCATTTTGTGAGGAAGGATTTCTTAAAACCACGTTTAAAATCATTACTGTGCAGGGCATAAGCCGTGTCCAGGGTAAAAACCGAAAGGAGTCGCGTGAGGAATAAAGAAAATTCTGTTATTAGAAACGAAACTCAACACGTATGAAGTTATGGATCTGAAAACTAAGCAGACAATAACCAGTCTACAGGGTTCATGAAACAGTATTACAGTTTAAGCTGTCTCAGAAAATCTTCAGAATTGGCTGCCGTGTGAAAAATAAAAAGCTGCGAAACCATGTCGACAGCTACTGATTTAATGCCCAGAATTAAAAACAAAGAGATTGACAGCAATACAGCTGAAGTTACTAACAATGTGATTTCACCCATCACTAAATCACGCGTCACCATCTGTCGCTACAATATGACGTAGAAATATAGGCGGGCGCGACAGGTCTTTTATCTAATCAACGCAGGGATTTTGGTATTCAGGGAGATTGACGCGGATCGTGTCCAATGATCGTGGATATCCTGGAATTCAGGGTGAGTGACGCGGTTCTTATCCAATCAGTCTGGGCTTTCTGGCTCATCTGCCGTGAGTGACGACACTCTTGTCCAATCAGCGCTGAGGTTCTGATCCGGGGCTTTAAGGAATTGCGGTAGAAAATGACACCTCTGAGAAATGTCCGCTAGGTGGCAACAGTTACATAGCAGTCTATGAAGGTGAGTGTTAAAATCCTTCTTAATCCTAAAAGTAGTTCACACAAATCATGTTGCGTACAGGTTTATTATTCTGTTTGAATCCTTAAATCACGTTCGTAATGTTTATCGTTCTCGCTGTTTTCTTGATGTTAGTTTGCATGTTGTGTTTGTGTTGATCTATTGCTGTGTCTGTGGGTCAATGGTTACAGACTTTTCGGATTTCACACGCAGCTGCCTACTGAATTGCGGACTAGTTAATACGGCACCATCTGGAGATCATCTCCAGCCCTGAGCTCAATTGCAACTTTAAAAACCAATGCAGATCAAAGCAGTTGAACGGGGGCTCACTACGGCGCTGAGAGCTCAGGGTTGTTGTTGCTTTAATGAGCAAGAGCTGCATTGGGCTCCGAATCGGAACATTTCAATTTAATCTGATTAGCACGTTAATACATAGGCCACGTTAATATATAATTATTACTGCGCCTGTTTCCTGATTACATATAACTGAATGTCCCAGATAATTACATGTTATTTTTAATTTAAGAGGCATTTAATGTTCAAATGTACCGATAAGAGCACTGAAGTACTAATTCGAAACTGAATTGCAATTAGGAAACAAACGAGAGCAGCAACTGGGATTTGAGTTTGAACGGGTATTGTATTATAGCGTGGCTCTGTGGCTCAGGATCTACGCCTGTGGCTGGAAGGTTGCCGGTTCGTATCCCGCGGCTGGCAGAGGAATCCTACTCCGTTTGGCCCCTCAGCAAGGCCCTTCACCCCAACTACCCCAGGGGCGCCATATAAATTCGCTCTGACCTCAAGCTTCTCTCTCCCTGTCTGTGTGCCTGTGTGTCTCATGGAGAGCAAACTGGGGTATGTGAAATGACCAATTCCTGATGCTAGAAATTGTATGTGGCTAATAAAGTGATCTTATCTTGGCTTCTGTTTCCATTGATAAATTAAATAGATTCATACGGAGATCCTCCAGACGAATAAGCGAACACATTGCTATTTCGCTTTTATGTAAAGGCTACATTTGTGTATAAATGTCATTCTTATGTACTTCAGGGGATGTATTTGTCCATATGAGAGGTTTCTAACTGATGTTTGTGGGTCTTCCCCGATTAAGTCGTGACTTAGATGCGTACTGTACGTTTCAGGTATGTTGAACAATGACTGACAAAGCTATGTACTACATAAGTCTCACAGCAGAGTTGGCAAATCGTTAGAAAAAGCACCAGCTAATGTCCAGTGGCGTTAGGAATTTTGTTACTTTATCATTAATATAAGGTGCTGGTACAAGGGAGTGGGTCTCATCCACAAGTAAAGAACAAATTATACTTGCACCTCTAAAAAGGTAAACTTTGGAGACTTCTGTAACAAAACGTTTTAGGTCATTTCCGTTTGCTGTTCCCCTGACCTTGTGAGCCTTTGAAATGTTGAAACTGTGTTTTGCCTGCCTACCGTCCCATAAGAGCCACTGTCACTGCGGATTGTGTGGTCCTGCACAATAAACAGTGTATTTTTGACTTGTGAGCTTTTAAATTAAATATTTAGTTAATATCATTTGTGTTTTTTTTTTTTTATTCATGATCTTTTATTACAGAACAGCTTTAAAGCTATCAAGTCACAAGTGTCCACTGTAGTGTAGTGGGCAGTATGATTAATTTGATCATGTAACCATTGGGCACGGAGGAGAGAAGAACAACAAACTCTGAAGTAGAAAAAGAAATCTCTGGGGGTCCAAGGCCTGATGGTTGACCTCCCCTCCAGGCCCTAGCTGTGTATGACAAGCAGTGATTAAAACATTTACATAGAACCGAGCTGGGTGAGATGGAGTGAAATCTACTAAAGATATCATGTGAGAGGAGATGCGCATGTTGCATGTGTCCAGTCCACAGGGTTTTCCATGTTTGTATTTTCAGATCTGTTACTACATCTTCTGCTTGCAAATCATACTATTGAGAAATGTAGAGAATCGGGTGTCTCCCTTCTTCACCTTTTTAAATTCCCCCGATGAGATGTGCAATTTATGAAACCAGTTTTCGAAACGCTGTCACAAGTTAACCTATTTCATTTCAATGAGATGTTTTGGAAGGAGACACCAGTGCGTATTGCATATTTTGTTAACCGGAGAGCAAAATACTTGTGGTATGCAAAACAAAACCAAAATACAGTATGTGTGAAGCCCTTTACATTACACATGCATGGAGAGTTGAGGTGCACAAGCCAAATAACTTTATTTATACTCTTTCAGAATGCATTCAAATCCATCCATCCATTTCCTATCCCCTTTATCCAACATACAGCAGGGTCACTGGGGAGTTGGGAGTCCATCCCAGCGAGCAACAGGTGCAAGGGACTCCAGTCATTATAAAATTAATTACACAAGTCTATTTTTTTAATTTCAAGGAAGACTTTGGAATTTGTTCACAGTTGTGTTCACAAGACAAATCTTTAGAGTGCAGCTTTTATGTTCTCGCATGGTGGCCTTTTAAGGAAAGCACACAGAGATGGTGAGCAAATATTAGATTGTCACTCTTTGTTGTTGACTTTACAGGTAGTATCACCCACTCTGTGCATTTGTGAGTACTTATCAGGCTTTTATCATGCTTACCATGAAAACAGAAGGTGACTTTAGCATCTGTGTTTTGAATAATTCCTAGTAACACAACACTCTTAATCTCTCATGAATAAAAGCATCTCGATGGGCAATAGGCTTATGAAGTACTATGACAAATAATCATGCTTTTCCAATATCATTTAAAAAAAATAACAATTTCATTAAAGAAGAGGGAACACCTGTGATGATTCTGTACTACTTCCATAATTTCTTAAAACTATGGACTCCCTTAAGCTTAAATAAACAATTCCTGATAGTTAATCAATGCTTTCTCACACTCTTGTTATTGGATGTACCATAATCAATTAGGGTCTGAGCCTTCTTCATATTGTCATGAATCCATGCTGTCCCTTCTTGATAATAAAATGACATTTTTGCGAAATCATTTCACATTAGCCCTTTTACAGTCTGCATGTGGGTGTATGATAGTGTGCATTGCATACAATAATTAAAGACTAAATAAAAACAGGTCATTCAAAATGATGTTTATTAATTAAACAGAACACAAAATACAGCACTATCCACAACACATAAAACAAGCAAACAAATAAGGAAACTGAAAAATATAAACAGTGAATCCTGATAAGTAAGGAGCAAGAGAGTAAAGATGCTGCCAAAATATTAACAAAGTTTCCTCCTTCACCTTTTTCCATATGACACTACCAAGAAAAAAAAAAACCTTCAAATGCAGCCTCATGTGGCAGTATTTTTGTGTTCCCCATAGTATCGCACACTAACATTTCCGAAGTCAAAGGTTTAGGTGGAAATAATTTTGAAACTGCATTAAATATTCAAAACATACAGTGGAATACTTAATGGAGTATAACATGTTTACCCATAATTGTTAATACTGTACTCTTATCAATTAAAATGCTTGATTAAATTATGAAAGGTTGTGATATACCTGTAAAATATATTAAAAACTCATTTACCTTTTTCACTCCCTGTTTCTTCCTAAGTATTCAATGACAGAAGTATGACAATACACAGAAGTGTTGGCACTTGCTCTGCAAGTGCAGAGTAAACGTGATGTGAGCACCCACAAAAGGGCACAGACTAGGTTTGCTAGTTCCCATCACACTGCAAAAATGCAACTGCTTAGTAAGACGGAAAGAAGGCATACGCTGGGTTGAAATCACCAACGGGAAGGCATCTAGGGCCCATCTATCTCCTGTACCATATCTTGAGTCCTTCTGTATTACCAAATGATAGGAAGCAGCTGTGATTGGTCCATACCCTGTAATGTATGTACATAATTCAGAGGGACAACCAGAAAGCCTCTGCCACAGCTATGATTGCCATCATCAGACTTTGGGGTTCTGTTACAGGTGACTCTGATATAGCAGCAGTTTCATGTATAGCAATCACCCCAGCGTCCTGGCCAAATTTCCCATTGGCCCTTACCAATCATGGCCTCCTAATAACCCCCCTCTCTGAACTGGCTTCATTACTCTGCTCTCCTCCCCACTGAGAGCTGGTGTGTGGTGAGCGTTCTGGCGCACTATGGCTGCCATCGCATCATCCAGGTGGGGCTGCACACTGCTGGTGGTGGAGGGGATCCCCATTACCTGTAAAGCTCTTTGAGTGGAGTGTCCAGAAAAGCGCTAAATAAGTTTAAGCAATTATTAATTATTAGTATTACTTGCTTTCATGGCTTTAGTGGGTATATCAAATGAGCCCTTCACTGTGCCAAATTGGCATAAGTGCAGGATGCTTATACAAAAGAAACCAAGAATGGTTTACTGTGGCTTGTGAGAGCGAAATTCGTCTCTAACATAATGGAGATTAAACACAAATGTTAGTGGGATCATTTATGAATGTTGATGAGAATCCACCCTACTTCATGATGTTGACAATAATTTGAAATCTACGCCTTTCAACTCCATCATTGTTTCTTTGTATAGAGGTGCTATTTATCACTTTGTCTATCCATTTTCTAATCGCGTCTTCCAATTCTGGAGTCACCGGTGAGCCAGAGCCTATCCCAGCAAGCAACCGGTACAAGGCAAGACACTCCCTGGACAGGACACTGGTCCCTCATAGAGCACACACCAGGGCCAACTTGCCCAGAAGTCAGTTAACCCACCATTATGGTTTTGGACTTGGGAGGAAACTGGAGGACCTGGAGGAAACCCATGTGACTGTGGGGAGAACATGCAAACTCCACACAAACAGCACTCCGGGTCTGGAATTGAACCCGGGGCCCCAGCACTGCAAAGCACCAATGCTGACCAGTGGGCCATTATGGAGTATTCAATGGTCTCTTGTAGGAACAGTATATCAAAAGGTAAAAGTCTGTTAAAGACTGCTTTCTGAATGAGACTAGAGAAGTTTATACTTACCAAACATAACAAAACTGGTTTCACATAGAGAAAAGGAGTAAAATTTAAAATGCAAGGCTGAATTCAGTAAAACATAATATGCAAACACTTAAATATATATACTTCCATGTCCAGCCTTTGAAATAATGGTATTGCTGATGTCATGTTCAGATTTCCTACCAGAAATGACCGAACAGTATCAGTATATACAGTATGTATATTTTCATGTATAAATAAAAATCAGTAAATCACAAGACAATCATTAGCATCAGTAGATGGAAGATATCTGGGTCTCTCAGGTGGCCTGCAGATTCTGCAAAAAATTATAACTAATGTTTACATTTCCATGCAGTATGTAGGTCAAGTAAAAAATGACAGAATATTGTGATCCTCATAAAAACATGGAGATGATAACACTGTTGCTAAAATTGCATTAGTAACACAGTGGATAAAATATTTAATCATGCAAGCCTGTAACTACCAGTATTATTCCAGATGTAAAGTACCAAATAAACATAAAGTAAACAATTTGAGTATAAAAATCTTCATCATGTCTGTGATGAGTGCAGAATGCCATATCCAAGTGTACATTTTTCAAGTATGTTAATTAGGCTGATTAGTTCTATAAGTAGTAAATAGTAATACCATTAATTGTAAATAGAAAATAACACTCCAAGGAACTGAATTCTCATAAAAACAATGTTACTGACATACCTTTTTTTGTGCAAAACCCACATGGTAACTCCAATCACAAGTAATATCACTATGATGTAAACAAAAACAAAAGCAACTGTTCCTGTAAAAGAGTGAATCAGAATCAGAATCAGATATGCGCACACAGTGAGAACACAGGGATTTACATCAGTAGTGCTCTCGGTTTGGTATTATGAATGGAGTTAAAACTGCTAAATCTTAATTAAGAATAAGTACAAATAGCCATTCAGAAAGTCATGATTTTTAAATTAGCACAAGAAAAATACAACCATGCCCTGCATGAGTAATAAAGAGTTGAGTAATAAGTCTGCAAAATTAGATGCTCTGCATGAACAATCAGAAGAAACCAGTCTCTGTGAGGGACAGACCACAGTGACCAGGGATCACACCACGTCACTTCACATCGGTCTGATCCATAGCATAGCCATCACTTCTAAACTGCAGTGGCTACAGTACATGAAACTGCTGGATGGAACTGCCTGCATAGGCGCAGAATGATTTTGCCATTTATGTGAAAATGATCTGCATGCTTGGAGGCCGTTCAGTGGTAACAGTGATGCCTGAAAGACAAAATCACTGTCTTCTAAGGGCCACAGAACATCTGAGGTTGTGGCAGAGACAGTGGTCGAGCGTTTTGATTCACCAATAAATGCAGTTTTGCTCTTCACAGACCTGACAAATTGAAGCTTGCGGAGACAGCACTGTGATTCACAAAGTACCTTTGCCAACAATTTTACAATTTGTTCAGGTCGGTCATTCATTGCCGATTTTCCAGCAGGTCAATGCAAAACAACACAGTTCTATGTGAACAAGAGCACGATTCAAATTGCTGTTGAGGTCTTGACATGTCCAGCTTCTTCTCCTGACCAGAATTAGACAGAACATGTGGGACCAACTCATTACTGTCATCCACAAGAAACAAGGCTTCAGCGGGGGCTGATTGGTTCTGTGTCAGTTCTGCCAGAACGTCTCGGGCCATATCCGATACTGACTGTGTAATGATTCATTCTGACAGTGCATCACATTTCACACCAATAACATACAATGATTCTCTGAGATGTAGTTTTTCTCACATTTGTTTTGTGTGCGATATCTTTATTTATGATATCAGCTTAAAACCATTAGGCCTGAGTGTTGCATTTCTTTTGTGCAGCAGTACAGTACATGAGACACAGACATGTGATTATGCTTAATTAGTTCCATCCAGGAAACAACCCAAATGCTAAGGAAAAGTGCAAATCGCACAATTCAGGAACGAATGGTTCTATAGTTAAAGCCTCACTTACAATATTAACAATATGTGTACTTACCACTGAATAAAGAGGTTAATCCTGTTTCGCTGGACACATTGTCAAGAGAACCCCCATAAAGTGGAAAACTCTCTCTTGTTAGATGGGAAACTTCAAAGCAAAAATTACATTAGAAATAATCTAAAATTATTCATACTGTATCTACATTATTTTCAGTGTAGTAAATAAAACATTTTTGCAGAGAATTGTACGTGCATTGTCACTATTATGATTGCAAATGGACACCTTGAACTTGATCACAGTAAAAGGAAGATTTTTAGGTGCAGAGAATAACCATTATTAAGGATTGCAAGAGAGTGCGCATTATATCTGGGCTGCCCTCCATTGCTTTTCTTAGGTCAAAACCTTCTTAATGCAGGATGTATTACACAGTACAGTATGTAATGTGATCAAAATAATTTAGAACTCAAATAGTAATTATTTAGCGACATGGCATTTGTAGTCCAGATAAGTACTTACCAAAGTGCGACCTATTGTGTAGTACATTATTAAGCTGTTTGCACTTTAATTGCTCTGTGTTTTGCAGTCCATTGCAGGTGCAAGGGTGCTGGAGGAATGTTCCCATTGTGCCAATGAAGGCGGCTCTGCATTCATTGTCATCAGTGCGCATCATTTCCTCATGCATGTGACTTTCACAGCCATCCCCAGCATGGCCTCTGCAAACTGCCCTTCCACCTCCCCAGCACTTTGAATGGAATACTTCATATCTGTGCCTAATGGGTGTAAGTCACAAATTAGTTGGCTCGTCATGCTGCAAAAAAGTACATTTTTAAATTCAACAATCTAACTGTTGCAAAGTAATTAAGAAAAAAAGGATATTGAAAATACATTAACAAAGTTCTTAAGGGGTTATTTCAATACCTTACGTTATTAGTAAAAAAAGACAAGCACATGACAAGTCATTAATCTTTGTGCTCAAAAACAGATTTGACCCTTTATTCTAATGCTCCCTGGAGCCCACCTGCATGATGTTTCCTCAAGGCATCTGTCCAGCACTTCCAGGCACGTCGGCGAAGGACTCTGCCGTTCTGAGCAAAAACGACTGTGCAGAACGTCTTTAACTTGCAGACATTGATCATCTGTAGGGCTGCAGTCGCAGAAAGCCAGCATCACGGCGACGCTGTAAGGCATTTGGTCGTAAAACAGCTGCACAGCTCTTTGGCAGTGAGTGGCATTGCAGTGATTCGGGTTTCCAGAACATGCTTGTATGTGGGGTACCATCTGTCTGTTACATATTTCGTCTTGTAGACAGAGCCTTGTGACATCCAAGCAGGATCCCTTCCTTCCGTACACTGGAAGACGGTTTTTAAGCAGAGCATGAAAAATACAGGTGTTTAATTGGATGAAGCCTTGACACCATTAATGATTTGGCTGATGGTCAAAAGCTTATTTTTATTTCCATTTTGCAATCGCTGACTATTATTTTCAGATTCCCTGTATAGATAACCAGCCTTGCTTTAGGACTACCATCCTCATGCCAGCTTAGAGCGTGAGGGAGATGAGCCTGGAACCTGAGCACTGCAAGCTCTCAGCTGCTGAGAGATGACCCCAGGGGTCACTGCTGAGCAACAGACCAGGGATACTCATAGTGCCTCAAGTAGCAGGGCTTTGACTTGTTAGGTCACCTGGTAACCCTGATAAAAAGAGTTTTAATGTCTAAAAACTCTTTAGAATATGCAGAGCCTTCAAATAATCAAATTCAGTGGCACGGATATTCATATACAGTAGTAGTGCAAAGTAAAATTAGTTGGAAAACGCCTTGGTTAAATTCTGTTGTTTCATTATGTGTAATTCTCAGTAACGCCATCAACTCATTGACTTTATCACTGACCTAAAGCAAAGAATAAGTCTAATTTTTTAAAAAATTTCCAGCAGAAATTTAAAAAAATTAAAACAGGTATTTTCAAAAATGACAACTACACTATACTTCTTCAGATAAATCAGGTAGGCTTGTTTTTTTCTTGTTAGGATTTAGAACAAATTTCACACTTTACCCTGTTTTGCAAGAGTACTTGATTCCCATAATCGCTTGGGATCCTTTTCAGGTTTAACTGCAATGAAAAGAGGAGGCTTTTATTAGGGCTTTGAAAATGTTTTGATAAAACAGGTCCACACGTAAATCCAGACCCAAGGACACAAGCACAAGGGATAAACAGGTGAATTCAGGTCTGAGAACAACTGTGAATGCACACAGCAGACTACAAAGACAATGGAAATCTACATACATTCTTACACGCTTAGGTAAAGTCTGGCCGCCTAGTGCCCTGATCCCAATAATTTTTTCAGAAGGCTGCTTATTCCTGGTAAGAGTTGCGGGAAACCCGAGCTGGTCCTGGAAGCATAGGGCACAAGGCAGGACTACAGCCTGGATGGGGATTCTGATCCGTCACAGAGCACACATGCAGATACAGGGTCAAGCACACCAGTCAATCTGGTCAGCATGCCTTCTGAAGCTGGAAGGAAACTGGAGAAACATTGAGGGAACCTGCAGGCTTTACACAGAAGGCGCCCCAGTCTGGAATTGTACCCAGGACCTAAGAAGTGTGAAGCCTCAGCAGCACTAACCACCACCCTATGTGTTATTTTTATAAATAATAAAAACATTAGGGTACTTACACATATTGACAACCCGCCCCTCAGATGTGTTTTCATGCCTTGCATTTGAATGATCCTGATATTTCTCATCATGTTTGATGCAGGAGTTATTGTACAAGGTGTTCCAAATTCTTACACAGTTTCTCCTTCTCTGGCTGGAGCAGGTGCAGTTAGCCAGTGGTGTAGCGCTCACAAGCTCTTTCCAAGCAGAAAGGCAAAAGTGCCAGAAGCTCACTGTGTTGCACTGGCCTTTGTCTGTGCGGCACAAATCCTTCATGTTCTCGTATAGGCTGGAGCAGTGCTGGGACTCCTGACAGTGCTCCAGGGCAGAGACACAGCTCAGTGGGACAATAGCATGGCCTTTTGTACCTCTCCACTTTCCTGTCCCCTCACATTGTGTGTGCTGCTTTTGTCCCAGGCCATCTGAGAAACAGCATATACATATCCACACAGAAAAGCAATGAACAACTTTTAAGGTCCCATACACTCTTTCAAACATTTTTGTACAAAGACCAGTCAATAATAGAGTTCACCATTTTCAAATCAGCATTTTGGCTTGTAACTGAGATTTTTGTCATTTGAAGGAATATACAGTACTGTATGGACAAAAACTGTGTTTTGAATTAAAACTGAAAAGTAAATCATATTCAACATCTTTGCTACTCCTACAGAATTCAATAGTTGCATTTTCAGACACAAACCAGTGGTAATAATATGAAAATTAATTCAATATTTTTCATTTCCACAGTTTAGATAGCAAGTTCTGCTGTTCCAAAAGGTATAGCTTATTGATCATCCTCCTGGCTAGAGCTGGACTGAAAATGTACAGAATCCCAGCACAGACATAACAAACCGATCCCCAGTCATTCTCGAGAAACTGAGACAGTGAAACATTTCATTTGACAGTTTTCTAGCACACTCGGTACATTTCAGGTAAGTATTGTTCTGGCAAGCCCTGGATGAAGTCAAGTTTAGACTAAAATCAAGACTGCTTTGTTTTTAAAACATTATTTGTGTACATGCTTATTCTCAGGAAAAGGGTATTGCAATTTTTGTTTTAAACATACACTTTATGAGTTGCACACTATTTTTACTCCAAATACTGTACTTCATTTCCAGTCAGACTTAGCAGCTAAAAATATTCATCTTACCTGATCTGTCAGTGCACTGGGGAGCAATTAACCTGAGAATACTGCAGGAAACATCTTCCATGGACAAACAGCCCTTGAGTTCCGGGTAACTGTTCATCATGTACTGAACCGTCATATTACAGCGGTGGGACAGGTTAATTCTGCAGCTTTCACCTGTGTCAATCAAACAAAATGATACACAATTTAGGATAATATGCCATCTCATTGTCATGTTTATAACCATGATGGGTATCCCCATGGCAAGTTGTTTCCAAGGGAAAGAAGAAAGCAATACATTTGGAAGGTCTCAGGGTCCTGCAAAGTTCCTTCCATAGTCTTCACAGAGGGTTAATGCTGGAGTTAATGTTACAGCTAGAGCTATCCACTTCCTGCGCAAAACCAGGGTACCAGCTTCAACAACATGGCTGGGTAGCTTGTCACCACTCTTACAACTGTTTGGGTAAAGAAGTGAGTTCTGTTCCTGGTCCTACTGTAAATGCACCATGCAGTTACCACTTGAGCCCTCTGATTCATGTGCCCTGATTTGACTTATAATGTAAGATGGCCAAATAAGATCATTAATTTGTAGCCACAGTAGGAAATAATTTTGAGTCATTTAAGTTTAAATAAGTATTAGTTCTCCGGCAAATATACTTCTGGGTGAAGATCAGCATATGCCACTGTACTGTACTTTGCAGTGAATTACAGAAAGGCTTAAAAGCCTATAAATGTGAAGGCAATACTTTAAAATTCAATTGTCAAAACGGTTCCCGATATACAAAGCAAGGGGATTAGGATTTAACATTTTTTAAACACATACCAGTGTTTTTTGCTTTACTTCTATAGAAAAACATTTTACTTTGATGGTTCTATCACTAATGCATTTGGCATGAACTAAACGGCTCCCATCCTGGTATTACAATTTAATTGTATTCAAATTGTCATTTATCCTCACTCCAAATCAATCATCATGTCACCTTGTTACAGAACATGAGGAACTAAACAGATTTTCCACCTCCACTTTTGTGGCATTCAGACTTCCAGCTCCTGGTTACATTTAATTTTTTCTGCCCAATTTCATGGGGGTACATTATAATTCAATAAAATTGATCTCATATTGGGTTTTTTATGTAATGGATGTGTTAAAGTTATTGAATAAAACGGTAGAACCATTGGGGACATATTAAACTCGGGCAAATAAAAAAAATACACTCTTTGCCTTGGGGAAAAACCATTTACCTGTTGCATTGCAGACATTTATTAGTAAATCCCAGGCACTTCTGCAAGCACTTGAGTCTGAGGCACACTTCTCCTTTGCCATTATACAGTCTGCGGTCTTGGATGGGATGGTGCAGATCATCAGATACACCAGCACGCCTGAGAAAAACATTAAGCTGAATATTTAGTAAAACATACTAGTGAGATTATTGAGTTTAAACATATTAAACTATATTTTAATGCTAGAATTATATAAGGGTCATTATTCCTTTCCGACCTAAGCAGAGCCAATCCCCAACTGTCTCATTATATTTCTGGACTGGTTCACTTGGGTATTTTTTGGAGAGGGCTGTTTCAATTTTGTAGATTATATCAACAACAATAATCACTTAGAGTTTGAAAAGTACTGAAAAGGGGGCTTTCTGTTCAAGCAGTTTAACTAAAGCCAGATGTATTTTTTTCTTAACTTTTTATCCATATTTTGCTTTTTTACTAGTTATGGTTTGTTTTGAAGGAGGATTGAAGGATTTCTTTTGGAATGATGCATTATAAACACAGGTCAAAGTATTCAAAGTATTCATTCATGTAAGTGGAAATAAAATTGAAAGTTTAAACAAACTGAATTTTCCATCTTACAAATTTAAGAAAACGAAGAAATTAGATAATGACAATGAGTGCATTTTGTCTTTAACTTCTACCAGCTGTATTCCAATATTTCTATATTGCTGAGAATTAAATACTGAACTGTTCTGCCATTGCAGTGTATGCATATCTCAAAACAAAACAGATTTTTGTATTATTTCAAATATAGTTTTGATTTATTTTTGAAGAGAAAGTAAGATTGTTAAATGTTCTAAAAAAACTTCTATTTAGAAATTAAGAAAGGGAAGCTCAATATGCTGCTGTGTAAACCTTTACTGTTCCTTTGAAACGGTACTCTGCTCAGTTTTTTCTGATAATGTAATGCCTTCCTACCATCAGTCAACACTCCCGTTTGTTCAGAGAAAGTAACCACTTTCAATAGGTTTATTTCAACTAAAGGTCGAAATACATACTTCAAACGTGTAGATTCACACACTCCTCTTGTCCACCTTTGATCCCTGAAAGCGTAGCTTATTGTTTTTCTGGGCACTAACTAAATACAGTTAAAATAAAATAAATACAGCCACGGGTCTGAAGCAGCTGCTCGCGACGTCTTTTCTCCCTTAATTACTTAAACCAAATACACCAACGTTTACCTACCCAAGACACATCATAATAGACATCTCTTATTCATGTTTTCTTCAGGCAGAAACCTTAGAGCATCAGTAACAATGTTTACCCAAAATAAGAATCAAAATGACAGAGTACATCTCATATAATTGCATTCTAATTTTTCTCTTGGGAGCTATATAAGGACAGTTAGACATGTCAGCTTTTACGTTTCGTTACCATACTTTATGATTGTTAAAATCTGAAATCACTCTTGATCCTTCACGTCAGAAGTACTCAATAACATGCTTCTACAGTGCATTCAGAACTTTTGGAGGCAATCTTAACGTATTTTTCAATATTTGTGCAGTTTAGACAATAAATTCCCCATGAACGTCATGTCAAATTTCAGCTACAGAAGATTTGTATGAAACTGTTCGTACGTTTAAGGCAAGTAAAGCGGCTACTCACCCAGAATCAGCCTGACATTCATTGCGGGAGGTGAAACTCACCTCTGCTGCCCGGTCTGTACTGCTGCCTCTCCAGGACGCCTGCAGATCTAGCCTCAACGTGACGTCACCTGGAAGGGCGACCTCGTTCTCTTTGAACACCGCGCATCGCTCGGACACGAAGTGAAAACCTGGACACTTGGCAAACATTTTAATTATAAACGTAGATATTTTTTTCCAGTTCTTGTTTGCTTCACCGACAAAAGGGACAAAAGGTTAGTTACAAGCATTGTAGTTCATTGCAACATTATTACAAAACTCGTGATCAATATTGTTGTTTTTATTGCTATGAGGAAATAGTAATGCTAATAAGACGTCTAGACATCGAATACGCACCTGGGGGAACGTATAGATTGCTGAAGAAATAACTGGGACAAAATTCCCGAAGCTGTAATCGGTTAACGCTTTTCACATTAGTTCACCAATTGAATTATTTACTGTGATAAGTTTTATTCGCTTGCAATTTTTTTTTTTACCACAAGTTAAAGTTCCCATGAAAGTATTGCACTGTGTTGTGAAGTAACTACCGCACCACCTTGTAAGTTCTACAAAGATGCGTTGTAAGAAAAACAATTCAAAATGAAGGAATAATAAATCACAGACCATTGCTACCTTTTTTTTACGAACAAATATCACATTTACAATATTAATAAACAAAACCGATACAACCAATTAGAAATCAGTTTAAGACACATTAAACTGCAAAGCAAGAGTAGTACGTAAAAGTACTACGTACTGTAAATAGTGCCAATCAGTGCACATATTCTATCCGGACAGTGAAAGACAAGGTTAGTTCATTGTCTTGAATCATATGGCAAACATACAGTAATACGTTGACCTCAGTTCATGATGTGTGCTTTGCAAAAAGAAACTCCAATATGTGTACATAAAATTATTTAATATAAAAATGGGAGCTCTGCATAAAATAGTAAGCATAGAGTGGCAGTCAAAATTAAAGGTACTGTATGCTTTCAAATGTAGCTGATACAACTATGAGCAGGAGAACCATCAGAAAACATTTTATAATCCTATCAAAATATAATTTCTGTCATTTCCCTGCAAGCTCTTCACAAAATACTCCCCCTTGTCACTGGTTACATGACAGCTGCACACGTTCATGGGATTTATCAAATGACATAAAGTATTCCTGCGTTTTAAGGCAGATTTGTACGTCTTGAAGTGTACAGTACATTTTTGCGAGTTGTCACCTCTCCACCTTTTCAAAAGGAGTTATGTTCATGCAGTCTTGTGTCTTCTTCCCTATTTCTATAAATAAGGTGTTTCCTTGCTAAAGAAATAAGTTACAAATATGCATTTACTGAAGACCAAGTATAAAAAACAAATTCTTCACATCAGCGGTCATCACTCTAGCTTGTGAAAGGTGTCTACAGAGGTAACCGCCAATATCGATCAAAGAATCATTTAAGTAAAATTATCTTCTGCAATTGTGGCTTTGGTTCCATGGAGTATCACTTGATAAAATCCAAGTAAAATATATCCTCTTCCATATTTTCCTTTGAAATTGACAACATGTCTGATTTATGTGAGGTTTTCTGTTGTTAGCAGGATTTCCGTAAAATATGGAATCAACATAATTCTGACTGCCACTGCATATCAGTAACATAGGCTTTTGTAGTTATGAATATCCAACATTAACCTTAACACATGCTTATTAGGTGCACATCAGAGACATCAAAATTAAACAGGATCCCAGAACCCAGCTACTACACTATATATAAAGGTTAACAACAGGACAACTCAACCTTCACTTAAAACCTTGACACTGTTCTTAAATTTAATTGAAAAATGAATTTAATGATAAAAACAACAAGACAACGAGAAGGTGAATTATATGGTGTGAATTATTTACAGTACTTTCGCTGTATTCAATGAAGGATGAAATACCGCCGGGAAAGCATGGATGACCAGTATTATTCCACATAAGCAGCCCAATCTGATCAGACTGACACTAAGCTGTTGAGCAGATTTCAACAGATTTGATTTTTTTGTCATTCATGACTCAAAATGTCTCACAGTGCAAGAGGGGGTTACTGTGGAAACAGTAACTCTCTGTGATCGTGCTGTCAGGCCTCAGTCACGCAGAGTAAGAACGTGTTCACCACACAAGGACTGGGAGATCCGTGTGCCTTTTCACCTGGACCACCAAGACATCCTAGATCATTTTCTCAGCATTCGCACATACAGTACCTGGCAGGTCCTTTAGCCAGAGATAAGGAATTTAGCCATGTGAAAGATACACTCGACACAGGAAGCTGTCCTGTAAAACCCATGCAGTAAATGGGAATTGATCACACAGTAGGCTGTCAGGTGCTCTGTTTGCTTGGCTGCCTTAAACTGTCCCATTCCATACTTTAGGGATTTGCTCCCCAATCAACCACTACTGGCTCTGGGACTATATAAAGGAATAGAAGCAAATGAGCCATATGGGGAAAATGGCCTCCTTGCCTTACATGGACATTGTATTATTCTTTGATCCTTTAAATGTTGGACTGAATAATTTGTGGTCTGTTTGTTTACTGGACAGGGACTTGTGTATTAGACATAGACAGTTCATCTTATATTTTCAGTGAAATTTCCCGTGTTTGACGTGAGCTCTTTGGTGGTGTACCACTGGTCACTGCACACGCAGTGCCTATCTGGGTACTGGTTCCCAGCGAGAGTCCTTCCCACTCATTGTCACTGAAAACAGTAGCTGGGTCACTCCTGCCAGTGCTTCCTACCAGGTAGTTTTATCCCCGTCGTTGGACCTCAGTGTCCCCATACTGGTCAGGACTAATTGTTCCGAAATCCTTGAGACATTATCGAAATGACTGAGCTGCGTGGTCAGGGATTTGCGGCTGTCAGTACTTGTTCTGCCTCTGATCTGGTGCTCTTCCTTAGGGTTTCTCATCTCACAACAGCAGCAAGAAAACGCTGCTTTGAATTCTTCTCTGAACTTCCCTAAAATAAAAATCAAGCCACAGTTACAGATTTTGTCTTTAATGGTTGAAATTTAAATATGTAACACAAATAAAAGTATAAAGGCACAATAATTCTTAATGTGTGCATAAAGATCAACATCGAAAGGAGGGAAACTTTCTTTCACAAACATATTAATTAGCTGCCAGCACACTTTAGCTAAAAAAATGGACAGAATGTTACATTAAAGAAAAGAAGTAATTAAAAATAAGGCAGATTTTAAGTAAATGAGCAGCGTTAGTAGTCAGCAAAGTGACATGGAAAAGGTCTGGAAGATCGATCACATCAATATCAGATTTTGAAAAAAACTGCTCATTTGTTTAGCTGTAGTTTGACTGGTTCTGGCAGATTTACAACTTGGATTGCAGCATAACTGGTAAAAGATGAAAGAATTTGGGAAATGATATTAAAAGGCATTTGGGTACTGAATTTGTAATTGGCATTTTTGAGTCCATCATGTTTAAGAAAATATCATGTTGTACTAAGCTATTCTGTTACTGCTTAATCTATGATAATTCCAATACAAGTACAGTATACAACAGGAATGCTATCCCCAAACAAATGGCCTTGTGAATAATTTTGCCCCTGTGATGCTTTAGGCTCAGATCACTTACACTCAGATCACTTCCACAGATACCATTTTTGCATTACATCTTCTTAGACTCTTAGGGTCATGGTCATGGCAATAATCCCAGCAGACCTGCAAAGGTTACTATCAGCTACAATCAGCAGTGAAACCACAGTATAACAGATATTAGACAGCTGAGAGGCAGTATAGAACTATGACCAGCAGATGGGGATATTGCTTCATAAATACATCCACCCATTTTCTAACAGCTTCATCCAAATCAGGGTCGCAGGGGAGCCAGAGCCTTTCCTTGAAAGCAGTGGGTTCAAGGCAGGATACACCCTGGACAGGATGCCAGTCCACCTCAGGACACACTGAGACACACACACCCTTCTGGGCTAATTTGGCCAACCAGTGTCCTGACCAAATTTCCCATTGGCCTTTGCCAATCATGGCCTCTTAATAATCCCCATCTCTGAACTGGCTTCATTGCTCTGTTCTCCTCCCTACTGATAGCTGATGTGTGGTGAACGTTCTGGCGCACTATGGCTGCCATCGCATCATCCAGGTGGGGCTGCACATTGGTGCGGGTGGAGGGGATCCCCATTACTTGTAAAAGCGGAGTGTCCAGAAAAGCGCTATAGAGGTGTAAGCAATTATTATTACTTTTCCCAGAAGTAAACCTAAACTGTGGGAGGAAATTAGAGCATCCCATAGGAAACCCAGCAAACAGAAGGAGAACATACAGACTCCACACATACGCACCCCAGATCTGAACCCAGGTCTCTAGCACTACATGGCACCAATGATGCCAACTGCACCACTGTGCCATCCTAATAAATATATTTCACATTGAATAACAGCACCCAATTAAAAATTCTGACTTAATCTGTCGTAAGATGAGGAAGTTAGGACCCTTAATGTAGACTAAGGAGTTAACTAAGGATCCAGAAAGATAACTGTAAGAAAGAAGAATTACTGTGGATTTTTATAGGTTTTTTAGGTAAACTTGACTACAAGTTTGATAGCAGAGGTGAAAGAGAACTTTAACTCCCAAATCTCTTTTAAAAACTCTTCTTTTTTAAAAACAATCCCACATTTTCCCACACACTTACCACTAAGAAAATTATAAATGATGGGATTTGCAGCACTATTCGCATATATTAACCAGTGTGAGAATGTAAACCAGGCGTAAACAGTCTCTCTGTCACTCGTGTTGTCAAAGGCTCCAAACACTCTAGATCAGAAAGAACAGAGAAAGAAACATTGATGGGAAACTCGGCTTAATAGGGAGAAAAAAACACACTAGTCCATGGGTCCCTTTATAGTACTGACATTTCTCCAGATGAATAAGACTGTTATTTCCAAAATACATTATTTAAGGAAAGCATCACTGTATTTTCTTCAAGCTTGTTTTTAGAAGAATTGTTTAAGTATAGGATGCCGTGCACTAGAATTCAAAATCACTACCCGAGGTGAGCTTCACTAATTGATCAGAAATTGTCACAAAATCACTTTTTATCTGCCTCTTTAAGTGAAATGTTTTCATCTTGGTTGCAGTAAAACTTATTACTCTTTTTTTCTACATCCTCAAAGAAGCTATTTATATTAACACTTCAAATGAAATAGGAAAGAACTTACAGCTGAGGCATTTGCTTGAGTCAGAACTATTTTTAAGGGAAAAATGGATTAACATTTAATTGGACTGTACAAACTTTAAAACTTTCATCATAATTCATGGCAAAAAGTGCTCTGCGCTCCATGCCCTGCCTCTCCACAGGTTCGAGTGAATGTTCTTTCAAAGCACCCTGTTCATAGCTCATTTATCAGAAACGTTGCCGTTGTTGCCTGTGACAGGGAAAACCTACAAAACAAGCCTTTCAAGAAACAGGCTACAGAAAACAGACAAGTAATAGGTTTATTCCATGCTGAAAAAAAGAAGAAAGAGAACACAACGTTTCGGCTGTGGAGCCTTCTTCAGATCCACACCTGAAGAAGGCTCCACGGCCGAAACGTTGTGTTCTCTTTCTTCTTTTTTTCAGCATGGAATAAACCTATTACTTGTTCCTTTGCAGCCTACGCATGCTGACGCAGCCACCCACCTGAACTACAGAAAACAGACATCATGCAGCACAGATGTTTCTGGAAATAGGGGATACGAAAGTGGTTTGTGAAACCATTGCTCTTTGAGTATTACTTTTAACGCACTCTCATTTTTACCTTTTCATAACGTTGAGCACGCTGATTGGCAGATAGCACAATGCGAAAACAAACAGGACCACCATTAACATGCGTGCAGTCTTTCGCCGAGCTCGGATCTGTTTGATTTCTGCTGCAGCTGCATTCGTTCGAATCCGGGCAGACTCCCCAGGAGTGGAGGACTGGGCTGAGCGCTGCAAAGACCTCCACTTCCTCTGAACTACGGAAGATGTCCCTGGAATCTGACAAGACCAGCAGCCGGGCGGTATTCACTTAGGCAGTGCAGAGACCAGCAGAGAAGTGTTTAAAGTTCTCCTGGTTAAAGATCAGTTTTGTTTACTTAGGTGCTCTTGTTCCTTAAGATCTAACCAGGTGGTCCCTAACTCTGGCAGTCAAGATCAGAGTCTAGAATCCAGGAGACTTTCTATGTGACGTTAATTCACACGTTCTACACCTGGAAGAAGGATCATACTGTTTTAATTAAAAGTGTAACGAGTTCAGTTTATCCCTTCTCCACAGTTGTAAGCTGCTGAAGATTTAAAGACTTACAAACCCCAGTTGGAATCAATGTTTTTTACTCCCAACAAACCTTGAAAAGCATACAATTCTAAATCAAGGTGAACTAATTACTGGAATAGGAAGTCCAACTACCTGCAGTCTTAGAGTTGCTAAATAACTAGTTCCTGCAAGAGACACAGGACTCTTGTCATTGGAGGATTGAAGCTGCCCATAACCCCTGCCTGCTCCTACTGTCGATTAGTTAATTCCATGATTATACTGTAAAAGTATAAAAAGTATAAAAAGTGAATTTCATCCATTTCTGCTGTTGACTCTTCTTCAGACCCACCTGGGGAAGAGCTGACAGCTAAACCATTTTATTTACTCACTTTCTTCCATTTCAGTGTGACATTAATTTCTTAAATTATCCCATAGGCTGATGTAACTCTACCTTTAACCATGTCTTATTTCAGTAATAGATATCTTCAGTCTAATCTGAAACGTTAAGCATATTAGCAGTGCTTACCTGTTGGCACCACAGCTTGTGAAATATCTGAATGTAGGCCAGCACCATCAGACACAGAGGAGCCAGGTAGGTGACGATGAAAAAGCAAATGTGATAAACTCTGGGGTAGATTTCATCTGTAATCAGAAAATAAACAAAGGAATTCCTTTAAGCAACTTTTGCAAACTGTTAATGATATGTGAATCCTAAATTAAGCATGCTATAAATTTAAAATATTACTTTAAGGGGTATATTCCAGTTTCTATATTTGACCTTAGATAAAGATAAAGTATATAGACCTTTGTATTACTGGTACAACTAGTTTCTAGAAACAACTAACTGTAAGCCAGATAAGCTGCCTAGACTAACAGTACACCTCTTTATAGCCACATAATTGCTGTTTATCCATTATTTCCAAACTGGAGCTGAGAGATCAGTCTGGGATTGGAAGACAAATAATGAAAAGGTGCATAAATTCTACCCCACTAGACAATAATAGTGTGGAAACAATTTCAAAGAAATCATTTCAATGCAGTTATTTTGCCCAAACACCAGCAACCAGCACTCTCACTGTGATTGATGCCATTAGGCCAAGCAAAGCTGTTATAACAAAAGACCAAAACAGGCCAAAACATAACTTGTATGCATCACACATGACGGTAAAAAAAAAAGTTCCTGAGATCTGTAGCATGAACACTAGCTCAAGCACAATCTGATGGGTGTGGGTGTTACCTTGTCAAAACGTGTTGCACTATTCCTTGTTAGTGCACGCTTTTGTAATGTAAAAAAGTTTAAAGTACTAAGAACAAGTAAGTTGCTGATGGGTGCATTCTAGCTGTTCAAAGGATTCCAGTTTGAGTAATTTTCATTTATGGCATTTCTGTTGGCTGTTTAAGTTCAATAAAAAATAGAGGTGTTGCGTTAATATTAATGAATGTAAAACATTTTATTAATACGGTATGATAATTAAGACTCAGGCAATAATATTCCGTGCTCTACTCATGACACACTCACACCAGAGCTAATTTCCCCAGAAGCCAATTAACCTACCAGTGGGAGGAAACCCACCCAATACGAGGAGAACAGATAGCACCCCAGGTCTGTAATTCAACCCAGGGCCCCAGAGCTGCCTTGTTTCCTCTGTTGAAATTGTAGAATATCCCCTGTAACTGTAGTTTCGTGTGGCTTAAAATCAAGCATCAGTATTCCCAGAAGTCCAGCAAAATGAATGCTGTGATTGTGCCTGCTGATGGTTTAAGGAAACTCTTTGTTTACTCCTTTATGGACTACCTGTATGGTCTCATGGTCCCTGTAGTAAATCCATATCTTTTACCCAGGAATGACAGGAATGAAAGTACGTTCCTTCCACCTCTAGAGAGCCTAGGATTCATGTCACACAGCTTGCAGAGACATTTGATATAAACAAATCCTTATTGTGGGTTATCTAAACCTCTATGGGAAATGCCAGTGTCTGCAGATGTTACTGCAATGATCAGTAACTATTGTCTCAGCCAGGTCAGTCATGTGGAGATTGTGGACTTCAAATAATTTTCAATGGTTTCCCCCTTGATCTCAATGGACCACTTTACTACTGTTGAGGAATTGGAGGCTCAGTTGGCATTCACACCTGTTTATCCTTTAACGGTTCCTGTAGGTTTCCCACCTTCCTTGACCAAAACCTCCCAGTCAAGAGGAGAAGAAATTGCTGTAAAGGAATACACTTTCAAAATAGCCACAAACGAAACTGCTGTAATAAATCTATAATCCTTTGTGAAAGAACAAACTGATGTACTCTGAAAGTATTCTAATTAGAATTTCCTTAGATCAAATGGAAACAAATCAAGCAAGAAAAAAGAAGAAACAATTAATGTTGTTGCTTCTTATAATATAGGATTCTGAGCCAGTACAGTTACGTGAGTGGGTCTGTGGGGGTCTGTGTCATTTTGTGAGTACACAAATGTTTGTGGTGTTGTGTGGGTAAATGGTGGTATTTTGTTCTTGATTGATGTTCGTGCAAACACACAAATAGTGCAAGATGATGAAAAGTATCCTGGACCAGTAGGGCTCTTCATTTTTTAATTACTGTATGTCCTCTTTAAGTGTAAGCTACCGTAGCTCTACTGGTAGAATCACTACGAGTCGGCATACAGACTCAAAACAGACTTGCTTTCTTTTAATATGACAGCTGCTGAGTGCTTGCCTCTGTCCCCCGAGCTGAATTTAGAGATAATGCTGATCACTAATCTCCGAGTCCATTTAACTTGCATTTTAGTCCTGATATTTCCTAATTTACTAGGAAAGTAGATCTTGTGTGGGTGCAGGTTTATTTTTGCCAGGAGTTAAATGACATGTACAATTTTTTTTCAATGTAACAGCACTGCATTGTTTAGTAACATTTTTGTTAATAATAATAGAAAGTTATTCTAATATCCGTTCATTCATATTAAACCTGAACCTCTTCAGTATATTGAAATCTAGCAAAGAATGACCTTAATTACCATTTAGAGGGAGGAGAGCCCTATAGGAAATTAAACACAATTAAACAATCAAGAGTCTGATGCATTAGGCATAGAGGAGAAATGTTTAATTATATGCCACAATTCTGAAAGTGTACACTTTATAAGGAAGTGATGAGGATTTCGAGTTTCTTTTTTATGTGGTTGTGAACATTATATTCAGAAAGGAACTTACCTCCCCAGTGCTCATCACAGACTGTGAATAGGCTGGTTCTGTTTGTTAGTTCTGGGACCATGCTACTACACTCCATCACAATGGCTTGGGGAATCATTATTACACAGGAGACTATCCATATAATGACAATGCTCTTCCTGGCCCGTTTGGCTGTGCTTTTGAACATCAGAGGATGACAAATGGCATACCATCTGTCCAGGGCAATGCAGCTCAAAGTGAGCACAGATACGGAAACTGATGTTGTCTGGGGCATAAGAACAAAACACAGAAAACATCAGAACCATTGGGCTGAAGGTACAACACAGGTACAATGCTTCTACCAAAATGGGTATTAGAAACATATCATCACTTCAAAAAAACAGTTTGTATTCTCATCAGTGACAAAGTGCTCTATTGAACACTCAGCTAAGTCTTAACCTTAAAGACCTCCAAATCATTTAAGTCTACAGACACTTCAAATTGCTGCATTTTAATACCATATCTTCACATCCCACAGCGCTAGATGAATAGTGAATTTCACGGCAGATCAGGTCTGTGGGGGTTGGAATAGCAGTATATTCACAAAACAAACACCAATCCAAAGTCATTATTCCACTGACAACAAAATAACACCCAAGTTCTGAAATCACGTAAGACCTTTTTCACTTAACAGCAGCAAAGACCGTGTTTTCCATGAAGATGTAAGAAACCTCAATATCGCATCTCTATCAGCACATCACTTTTTACATGGCGAATGATTAAGCATTCTGAGCCAGCTCGACAGATATCGACAGATCTCAAGGCTGTGTGTATCTACACCCATGACCAGTATGTTTTAGACCTGCATCTAAACCAACTTCTCTCAGATCCCTGCTGGAAGTTTCAAAGGCTAAAGTCATACTGTATAAGGCCAGAATATAAAACATATCAAAACAAACTTAAGGAACTGACGCATTCTGTCAAAAGTTTTTATTTTCACTCTAAGAATCACCCATCACAAAAATCATTTTTTTCCCAAAAATATTCAGGTTTTATTGATGTGTTACCCATGATGTGTTGAGATCCTGTCCATATACATAGTACTTCCAGCCACATATTGTACTGTATGAGCGGGCACGCACTATGTCACATGCTTTTCACTGCAAAATGACAATACACAAGAACACAGTTGTCACCATAGAACATTCTCAGTAGTTCAGATATGTCTACATTAGGTTTTCATTTGATTAAAATGTGCGAGGATTATTATAGTCCGTATCCTCACCTGTACGTAGGGCAGTACTTTGCACAGGGTTTGTCCAAAGAACCAGGTCTCTGTGATATCCACCACCAGGCTGGCAGGAAGACAGGTGATGGTCACCAGGACGTCAGCAAGGGACAGGTTCACTATGAAATAGTTTGTCACTGTTCTCATGTGGTGGTTTTTCCACACAGCAATGCAGACTGCAAATCCAATAGAAACAAAACTACAACATGATGGCTGAATGGGAAAATAGTTGTTATGGTCATAACAACTTTTAAATTATGAGCTTGGTTACAGTCTTGCCTGTTCTACATGCAAAAATACATTTTTACATGAATTGGACACCTTGATATTCCCATTGTTACAAATGACGTGGCCAGTATACTTGGATTTCCTCTGATCAAGACAACATTGGTACTTTTTACAGTTTCTGCCCATAGTGAAACCAAAGCAATGGCAATTTAAGAAATACTGCTTACAGTACATCTCATGGGAAGCATTTGTACCTTATTTTTTTATAATAGAAGCCTCTGCATGAAACTGATTTAACTGTAAAGAAAATATCCATTATTTTTTTAAAAACTTTATCCAGGATAAAGGATCCACTACAGGATCGCGGGGGAATTGGAGTCATTTCTGGCAAACAAAGGGAGCAAGGCAGGATATACTCTGGATGGGTCGTCAGTCCATCACAGGGTAGACAGACATAAGCGCACTCACACCAGGGCCAGTTTTACCAGAATTCAATAAATCTTCCAGCCTTTGGACTTGGGGAGGAAACTAGAGCTCCTGGAGGAAACCCACATGAACACAGGGAAAACTTACAAACTCCACACAGACAGCATCTCAGGACCCAGCAATGGCTACCACTGCACCATCTATCTGGAAGTCAAAATGATAGTTTTGTTTCTGTTCTAACTTTCTCCTTTATTCCTTACATTATTCATTATTCATTATTAATAAATAGCCCTGTAAAATGGATTGTTCTTTGACAAAAAAGGCATACAAAGAAGTATACAGCAGGTCATCTTCGGTTACACGTGGGTCTCATTGAAAAAACAAACAGAAATTGATAGAACATGCTGAGTGGCACTGTGTGTATGTCAATGCCACAGGTGTCATCATACAGTAGGTGTCTTGGTCTACATCAGCACAGGGGTATGACACAGATTGATGAGAAATAAAGGCAGCTCCCAGAACCCAGCAGCATAGGTGAAGGAGAAAGTGTGTGTGGAGATGGACTGTATTACTATCCAAACCCGACATAATTCCCCCACAAACAAAATAACATACAGTGTTGATGTCTGCTGTCAGAAGCCAGTACATTGAAAGGCACAGGCTGTGCTACTACAGCACAGCAGGCTCACACAGGTAGACAGGACTAGCCCTAGGCAGGATCTTGGAAAGGCCCCCCAGATCACGATTTGCACTTTCACTACTGTTACCAGCTCCCAACACAAGCTTCCTTTACTGTCTAGGACAATTAAATACATGAATTATCTAACAAGAAAACTTACATTGACCAGCTTTGAAGATCACTTAATAAATAACGTATAAACAAGAAGACAAAGCACACATTTTACATAGATAACATATTTAACAAAAACAAGTAATAAATAGGGCAATTTTAGCAAATTATAACTTAACAACATATTGCACTGAATCCTTTGTAGAAAGGAATTGTAAAAATAAATATGAAAGTAAGTAAGAAATAAAAACCGAGGGCGCTCAATTACAAGGGAGGTGGGACCAATAAGGCTGAGCAGATGAAAAGTTTTATAAAAACCATTCTATGAATCAATTAACCTATATTTTCAACCTCAGGTGTGTTTTAATCCACTTGAGCTGTGAAATTCTTCTCTCTGCTCTGGCAGCTGTCACACAGAGAGTCACTGCAATCCAAAAGGCTACAGGTGGGGTTCTCATACAGTGCAGTAGCCCCATTTAAATGTAAGATGGGAGAAACTGCCAGGAAAACAATGCGTTTTATGTGGATGATGTATAAATGTTGAACAGTCTTATGTACTTTATATTTCAATTTGATGATTTTGTTTGGCCAGGCAGTGCTGATTTTATTTCAGGTGACACACACGACATGTATACAGTAGTGTAGTAGTCCACATGTCCAGTCTGAAAATGGGCATGTCTGCCGTTCGCTAGTGACACGGATTTGATAGTCTCGGAACCAAATGAAATACAAATGATCACATTATTATTCGGATTCGGATTTCATTACACTCTTGATTCGGCGTACCTCTGGTCTGAGATGGCTTAGCCTGCTCTTCTTTTCTGCGCTTCAGAAACATGATGTACTCAACTAGGATTGGTCACTCTGGGAAAGGGCTCCCATAGGGATAATCCACAGCAGCAGCAGAAAGAGCCGCAATAGGGAATTTATCACTCGCATTTGAACTTCCTGATTAAAAATATGCTGCTCAGTGAAAAACTATCATGCTGGGCAAATACCGATCTCAACTGACAACCTCTGCACCTACAGACTAAATGTTGTCTTGACTGCAACTCGTGTATTGTAAAAGTTCCTACCTACTAGAGGACACTGAGGTAAAAGTCTAAATCCAGCTCTCGACAAACTTAAATTTCAGTATTGTACCAAATGGGAAGTGTGAATCACAAGAGCAAATTCCATAATACAGCACTTACAATCTTATTACTGAAATAATATTGTCAACAAGTAATCATTTTAAGTATCCTGTTCCAGGACATGTACTGCAATATTCAACTAAAAATGACATTAGTGTACAATACCTGCACACGCCACAATGATTCTGCAGCCTTTTGCTGGACTGGTACTAAGATAGACAAGCAAGAAAATTAAAAATACAGATGGCTCTTTCGATGTGGGTTACACGGCTTTGTCAAAATTTGATTTCATACATCTGTCATTCAAAACAGAATGTGTACTCCCTACCACTTACTATCTTACTGCTAAGTTGTGTAATCGGAAATTTTAGTTGCACACAACTTGATAAGAGAATTCTTTTTCATATCTTTATACTTATACCAGTACTTCAAATTGAACATGTGTCTTAAATAGAAATGATTTTATTTAAAGATGAAAGCCATGCATCAAAGATCAGATAGAAGATGGAGTCATGCATCCTGAATTATGTTCACTCGATACATTATAAATAAAGGGCAACCTGTCAGGGGTCTGTGCCATACAGAGTGACAAACAGAGATGACATCTCACTATAAATATTTCTCATTAAATGATTAATCAAAATGCTTACGAGAGGTTTGTTCTTTAAGGACAAGCAATTGTACTGAAGTCATTTCAGGAGTGGAATGATGGATTGAAGAATTTACAATCAGATCCTTACACTCCGGCAAACATTAGGATAAATACATGGCAATGAGTGAAAGATTCGATTTAGCTAAAGGCTATAAATTTGTAAGTGTCAATCAAAATTAACCACAGAAAAACCTATTACAGCAGTGTTATTGTGATATAGATAGCCAGCTATATTAACACAGGAGAAATAAACACCACAGTGAGTCTTGAATCAGGTCGGATTTATAAACTATGATTAGTGTACGTATGTACAGTAAGCCAAAACCTGGGCCTTGATAGTTCAGACTGGTTATCATACTGTGTATAAAAATACTTAGACACACATATCTTAGCTAAAAATGTGGTGTGTGTACTGTAGGGTTTTGTCTTCCTGTGTTTATATAGTTTTCCAAGAATTATTATTTGTACATGATAATTTAGTAATAGCATTATTTTAAAGTGCTGGAACATTGGTCTTTCATGGTAATCAAATATTACCTTGTAATGTAATGTATAATATAAGTAACTTATGCAAATAAAAAGTCATTAGTGATTGATGTTGTAACTTTTTGAAAGCCACTTGAAATTTCACTGGGTAGTCCTACAGGCAAATGGAGAAAAGAGTCAAGACCCACCTTATCTGGACCTCAAGGTAGTACCAAAGGAGGGGATACCTCAGGCTTTTCTGGATGCTGATTCAAGCTCGTAGAAAGCAGAAAAGCATGTCTATTGTGGGTATAGTGGGTATAGGAATTTGTGATTGCTTAGCAGAACATGTCTGCAGGAGGTCAAGGCTAGGCTTCCAGAGCAGTAAGAAATTAGAAGCTAAAGGAACCTATTAGCTTGGATGTTTATTTTATGCGTGGTTTCCACAGTTAATGTCAATTTGTTCTTCACTTCTAAAACAAAGGTTTTTATGTACTCCAAGTGAACACACACCTGAAAACATGCACCTAACATTTTTAAATCGAGTTCAAACACTTAAGCAGAGTTACAAAGTTGTCCATTCAAAGTGTAATCTGAGCCCTGCAGGCCAGAGGTCAGTATGTGCAGACTAGGATTCCATTAGCAGTGGTGCACAACTGGCCAGCTGTTGGTGAGGCTGGAACTGGCCTTTGTTTTCTGTGCAAGAAGGATGACTGTGACTTGTCAGATTGCTATTAGTTTTCAGGGGGAAGAGTGAGAGCAACACCACTCTTCCAATGAATTCTATCTCTTCCCAATTTTTGTGACCTGTGGTGCCATAGGAATGAACCAGCTAGATTCACAACTGGAAAATGCACATTAGTAAGATAATCAAAGAATTCTGAATTTTGAACATAATATGTATGTTTCTGATTCATCTCAATTTGTGGTTTATGGCTTACTTGTAAATTGTAAAATAGATTGAAATGATATGCAACAGGAGTCTTTCTACTCCCTAGGTCTTGACCTAACTACTGTAACTTGAAAACCCGAAGTTACAAAACTTCTTACTGTATTTTTGGAAGATACCGTCACTCTTAACTCAAACTATACTGGATTTCTCAACTGTCTTGAAGAGTGTCTGGTAAAAAAAGAATATGTACTGTAACTAAACCTTAAACATGGTTTAAGAGCAGTATCCCATATGACATCTGAGTAAAGATAAAATATTTCAAAAACCCTAAGGGACTGACCCCCATCAAGCAGGATTAAAAAACAAAACAAAACCTGACTTGTCAGTTTCTCTTAAAAAACAATGAAGTCGGTGGCATTTGAAGGTCAGTGAAGCCAAACCATGAAACTATGATTTAATGGAAACAGCCCTGAGGTCAGTCATACCGCTGCGGTTTATGAGTTTAGAAATGCAACCTGGCAGAGCTTATGCAGCTGACATGCTAACAACATCCACAGATCTGAAAGAGTGGAGAATAATAAAGAAGGTTATATGCACTGTCACTATCAGCTTTGTGAACAGGATTACTTCCACATCATTTGAACTTTCCAAATTAACCATCGCTGGATTTGATATTGTCTATTAATTGAGAAAAGCAGAGTGAGCACTTACAGCAAATGTGAGTGTTTCTTATCCTTAGGAAACACTGACCCTCACTGAAGATAAAGATCCTCTCTTATATACTATTCTGACATGCTTCTCAATGACTGTGTGTTCTGCTCTCCCCAAAAATCACACTCTTCATTCTCACCTTCAGGTTTTTCTGGTTTTTGTTATTGCAAATACACAGACTTCATGGGGGGATGCCTGTAAAGGTAACAGAAAGGAAGCTGGCTTTTAGAGGCTCTGGAGGCCGGCTCAAGCCTAGGTCATGTCACCTGCCGTCTGCCCCTGGATACCTCAAGCGGGGGCGCACAGCTGCTGGACAGGATGCAGCAGGCATCAGTTAGCCAGGGTCTTCTCATCTTTCAGCAAAACAGTGACTCCTGTGACCGGCGAGTTGCCTACAGACCTGCAGTGATGCAGTAAGAGATATGGTGTTGCTGCAACTGGCACTAAGACACTGTGCAGGCTGAAGCATGTCCAGGGAGAAATGGCTCGGGCAGGTGGAAGTCTCTTCAGGTCCTTATACTCTCTGCGTTGTACCTGGCCTGCAGCCAGAAGCGGAGAGGTAATTAAATGGGTACATCAAAACAAATAACTGGCAGTTAACTTTTTAGTTCTACAGAACGTAAGTCTTCCCTTTAGAACCCATCAGCAGGGTTCATGAATTAACATGACAAATTATCCTGAAAGAGTCTGGCTTTGAAAGAGTGGGTCATAAGTACCTTTTATTAAAAATACCAGTGTGAGAAATCCTCATTTTCAAGCAGCCATGAATCTAGGCTGATATGCAAATACTGCTTGCAGATTTCTTTTAAATCCCAATTTTATTTTTAACCTGATTATCCTTCAGAATAATACCCCCAGGATTCCAGTACAATAAGCAGGTGAGAATTCAAATGGCGGTTTCTGTTGTTTGTTCCATTGCTTGTGCAGGGCTAGTAGGTTGTTTAGTCATCTTGCTTTAATCTTTGTGTTTCCAGTGTTGCTCTTATTCAAAAAATGTTGTAATACATACACAAGCATAACTTGAAAGCAGTAATCATTGCTGCATGATTGTCCCCATCTTGTACTATAAAATAGATTTTTTTTTCCTTTAACATTGACCACCTCTTCTCCAAAACAGGATCTGGCTATTTTCCAGACATTCTCCTTATCTGAACTCTCCACTGCTCATTTTAGAAGGATAATGTTACAAGTTCCAAGGTTTGGGCAAAATAAAAATGCCAGATACACTGACTGAAACGACATCACAGGAAGTGAAAATATAGTCTACTGAAATCTTGTACATCAAATTTCCACTATCCTAAAACAAGCCTCTCATAAAAAAGCACAGGCTATTAGTCTTCTTTAATAACACTGCTTTCAAGTGTGGGCTCAAAAGGAAGTGAGATGACAGTAGCTGATGAG
Organism: Atractosteus spatula; assembly: GCF_055471065.1. Taxonomy (NCBI): domain Eukaryota; kingdom Metazoa; phylum Chordata; class Actinopteri; order Semionotiformes; family Lepisosteidae; genus Atractosteus; species Atractosteus spatula. The sequence goes on along the minus strand of NC_142720.1, from coordinate 22,991,922 downwards.
AGGTTATACTACACAGATAACTGCTGCAGCCTTAATAAAGCCAAGATCATAATGGAAAATCAATTACTTTGATAAGCATATCAATTCGCAGATGTTCTAAGCTACAGTACTTTGATTCACAGAATATTTTTTTGCGTGATGTGAGGTGACTTACTTACCATCGAAAATGCATAGAATGAGAAAGTGGTAATCTAATATGTAATAGACAGCAGTACTCCATTTTTCATCCTTTCTGTTCAGCTATGATGCTGATTGTGAGTTATACTGTAAATTGAAATGCACTGTTGCCTGATGACTGCTTGGGCTTGTGTTGGCCAGAATTTCTTTATGTAATGAAGCTCCTGAAAGTTACCTCAATGGAGCACGAGATGCCTACAGGTTGAAAGTGCTTTCACTGAAAACCACATTCGTCCCCCAGTCAGTGCCATCTCTATTATGGGGACTCACGTTGTGAAGAAAGTAGCAGATTTTCCAAGTTTTGAGTCTCAACCCTTCTGATGCTGCTAAGAAAGTCAGAGTAGTAGAACAAGTTGAAAAATAACTGATGTTACCAAACTGGGGAGTGAGGATATAAAAACATCACGATGTTCCAATTTTTGAAGAAATGCATTTGAAAATGAGTGTAAAATATGTTTATGAATGAATAATTATGTTTTATGGTACATTATATTATTAAATACAATTGACAACATCAGAAAATGCTCTTTCAAAAGTGTTAAAAAGTTATTCCTGGAGGTTCAGGTTGATGTCTTTTACATATCACTTGTAAAAGTTCTAAGAACAATGTATAAAGTGGCCGATCAATTAAAACATTTAATAAGTAAAACCCACAAGCATAATAGACCTTAGGGGCTAGACATTAGGCAGCGCTATGCTTCCTTGACCAAGAACCTCCTCCTGTGTGATTATGCACTGTGTGTGTCCGCCACTGATGATGACCACACACCCCACTAAAGAGACACATGCAGACTGTTGTGGTATCTGTGTCCATTCTATCCAATAAAGATATCCTGGAGTCCCTGGAGAAACTGCCATTAACTGAGTGTCCTCTACAGCATGTCACAGAGCAGGGTTTTTTTTTTGCAATTTTTAATTGTCAATTATTGTTCATTATACACTCATCTAGTTTTGAAATTTCCAATTATGTTTTATGCAGCTCAGCTCATAGTGACCACCCACACACAGCACCGGAAGAACAGACAGGATCCTCCAACCCTCCAGGCAAGCTTATTTTGCTACAATGCCACAATGTGCAGGAGGTTCTGAAGGCCAGTTGGGAGAGTCTGAAAGTTACAGGGGCTCCGGATTTCACTGGTAACAGAGAGAATCCTGGTTAGGTCATTCCGGCCCCATCCTCAGTGCACTGAGGCACTTGCACACCCATGCTTCTGGAATCCTGGTCACAGAGGCATGGCTCACAGCTGATTCCTGGATCATCAGTAACAGCTTGTAAAATTATCAGTTAGATTAAATACATCTAATATACAACTGCTTCAAATGAGAGAAACTCTTTGTTTTGCTAAACCCACTTCTAATGGCATGCTTTTCATGTAACTTTCCAAAAGCTTTCCCCATGCTCTGCTCCTTGACCCAATAACATCCATCAATTAAAGGAACATCCATCCATTTTCTAATTTCCTTATCCAGGGTTGCAGGGTAGCTGGAGCCTATCACAGCAAACAATAGGTGCCAGGCAGGGTACACTCGGACAAGAGCCCAGTCCACTGCAATGCACACACAGACACAAATATGGACACATTCACTCCAGTGCTATTTAGCCTCCCAGCATGTCTTTGGACTGTGGGAGGAAACTGGAGGAAACCCATGTGAATCTGTGGAGAACATACAAACTCCACACAGATATAACCCCAGGAATTGAACCAAGTCCTCAGTGCTTCTAAGCAGCAATGCTAACCACTGCACCACTATGACACCCACTTACTGTAAAAGCACATGTAACATTTAACCTAACACCACACAAACTGCGCTTGGGTATTGAGCAGTTTTAATGAAGGTATAGATCTCACATGTCTGTCTATCTTCTCGGCTGCTGCTTGGTAAAACTAAGAAGTGATTGTTCAATGTCAAATTAAAACCAATACCGGGCTGCCTGCACAAATATGAAGGTGCTGGTCAGAAAGATATAGAGGTACTTCTCTCCTCAGATATGCTCTGTAACATGACACAGAAACACTGTTAATCTCTGTGTTGTCTCCAGACCCTGGGACATAACAGAATGAATTCCATATCCGATTGACAATGGAGGCTATCTGTGTCTCCATTGGACAGCTCTCAGCTCTCAGAAAGCTGGTAATCTTTCCTCACTCTGTCAATCACAATCTTACGGAGGCAGACAGCTCTTTGATGTTGTCATTTGACACTATTGGGCGTTACGGATCTGTTGATATACAGGAAGCCACACTTTGGTGCATATTCACTAACATATTCCCTAAAGATACCCCACTTTCAAGCATTCACATATCTCTGCATTATATAACCAACATGTTATGTGTCATTATACTTCATTGCAAGAATATTTTCAATCACACACACTCCTATGTCTTAGATTTTGTAACATTTAACATGCAGTATCTTTATTCCCCCACATGCTGCACAGCGTTTAACACAATATATGCAGTGAAGGATGTACAAAGATTAACAGTTTAACCGAGATTACCACAGACAGGAAGTCAACAGAACCACCACAGGTTTTTAATTAAGCCTCAAATGTTGATCCTCATATATGACAGAAACAATATCCAGAGAGCTGCACAATGTCAAAAGACACAAAAACAAAAACCAAACAACCAATAACTCTATCACATGTTTTTTCACAATATCATGATTTAAATATATATTTAAACAAGTCGGTAATAACCAAACGAATTACCTTAAATTACTAGCAGTCATGTGCAAAAATCTATTTCATTTATGTAAAATAAATGGACGACATTTTATTTTACAGAATAACCCACGAATCCTGCTAATAACTACATTACTAGAACAGATCTCTAATTGTAGACACACTTATAGTTTATTACAAATTAATTACTCGAATCGTCCTACGCTGTTTTTTTTTTGGTATGAATATGTTTCTATTCTCTGTATTAACATATTCAAAAGAAGACTATTTTTATCATATTCTACCGAAATAATCATGCATTACATATGCATTCAATCCCTATTCAAATTCATCTGGTATCAGCGTTTGCAAGCGGCATTCGAAATAATGTTTATTCACTAAACAAAACTTTACTGCGAGGGCTGCTTTGATTTCTCTTAACCTCATACTGGAAAAACTGTCAGCGTCCATTGAGTCATAAAAACAGAGACAAAATGTATTAATTCGACAATCTGAATCAAAGTTAAACTCTAACTCTACTGAACTATCTTCTTGGTAGAACATGAATGAATGTTCGAAGAGTAGGTACAATACAAATATTTTCAATAAAGTATAAATACAATTATTTTCACTTACTGTAAAGTTAAAACCTCTGTAGTCAAGCTTTAAAAAATTCTAACGAAAGTTGCGAGAGTTAGGGTAGCTGTTAAACATATGTAACACGAAACAAATCGAAGTCTTAACTGGGTAACTGAATTTATATAGCACGTTTTAATAAAGCATAACCGAAGATTATTGTGTTTGTTGCGGATATTTCAATACATTTTCAGATCTCTAGGAGTCTAAGTGTTTATTTTTATCATAATGTGTGAGTAGAATTAACTTACCGAGAGTGTTTCCGATTAGAGAAATAAAGAACACGATAATGTAGCCCGCAATCAGAACCCACTCGTACTGTTTAGGATGCAGATATTCCCTCCAGATGTACCTCAGCAGTTCATCATCTCCGTCAACTGATGGATCGTGGGTCGACTCGACACTGGTGTTTAACTCGTGAAGGAGAGGTGAACAGTCTTCACACACCGAATTTGCGGTGACCCCAGACATCCCTCAAGGTGTTGAATGCGTGCGATACACCTTAGGTGTCCCGAAGTCAGCACCTGTGCCGTTAATGTTGCTGCTGTTGCACAGTGCGCAAAGCCTCCAGAATCCAGTAAGAAAAATGCAAGCAAGGAGCACTCGAACACTATATATATGTGACGTGTTCTTGGGGGATAACTACACGGAGCCAATCTGGACCAAGACTTGGAAAATCCGTTGAACAGAAAAAAAAAAATTAAAACCGCCACCCTCTTCGTTTCTGTTTAAGAGCCAACATCTCCTAACAGCTTTTGCACCTTTGCAGGTTAATAAATGCAAACTGTCAAAGCATAAATGAGCACTTATCTGTTTAACCAAGAACCTTATTTGATTAATCACTATAACGACTTTTTATACAAGGCAACAAAGACACATAAAAACCTAAAAACTACTCCTATTATGTACATGTAGTATAATTTACCAATAAATGTGATCACTGCAGTGCTATGGAATAATTAAAGTAACAAAGAAAATATGGCCTTTGATATATACTGTATTATTGTTTGACAATTTTTATGTTATTAGTCTTTTTCTTATTGACATTGTTGTAGGCATTGGCTACAAAATAACATTCAATTACCGATTTCTTAGTATGTTGTGTTATTAACATAAATCTTTGGCAAATGAAAGAGATGAGGTTTGAATGATGGCATACAAACATGCTTTTGCTAAATTAATTAATGATTGAACAACAAATGATTGTGTTCAACTCAGAATTATTCCCTATGTCTGGTAAAAAAAGGATGCACTGTAACCTTGTAGTATATTATAACTAAATTGGAAGTTTAAATAAACCTGAATAAGTCTGAGTTTTCCAAGTAAACTCTTCATCTCGAACTACAATATACAAACTGACAAAACTACACAATATCAGTCTCTTATGCTATGACACTAAAATAACTGATAGACTGACATGGCATTCTCGTGTCTGCCTCTACCTTCTACCCCTTTGTCCTATCACTGCTAGTATCTCCACCATGTGACTGAGACAGCTGTATTTATGCTCCACCCTTGGCAGAGACCAATCAGTCATCGCTCTTTGACATTGAAGACTGCTGGTCCCTGGCACAGTCCAGGACTTCTCCGCCCAACAGTCCAGGAGTCTGTCTCAGTGTGCTACCGGACACTTCACGAGGAATAACAGTACCCCAGAACTATGTCATGGAAAAATGTTCATGGAGTGTTTTACCGAGAGTAAATGTGGCTTAACCCACTTGGCTGAGGGCCAGTCTGCTGGCTATAGGATGAGGACGTGGAACTTCTCTGTACAGTGAGGAATAAATCAAGTGATGAAGCTGAAAAGGTGGAGGTGGGGTGGCGTAGGGAGGCAAAAAAGGAATGAGAAAGAGAAAATGAGCTTCTTGTTATTGTTACTCTTCATGCCCTCTCCAGGGCAGGGTCATGAGGAAGCCGAAACCTATCCCAGCAAGCAACAGGAGCGAGGCAGGATACACCCTAGATGGGACGCCAGTCCATCACAGGGCAGAAACACAGATACAGACACACACTCACACACTCACCTCAGGGCCAGTTTTCCCACAAGCCAATTAACCTACCAGCATGTTTCTGGACACAGAGGGGAAACTGGAGCACCCAGAGGAAACCCACGTGAATATGGGGAGAACCTACACACACCACGCAGACAGCACCCCAGGGCCCCGGAGCTGTGAAGCAGCAATACTTACATTATTTATTGTTTTTTTAATTGAGGAAATTACATCAGTAATGATTAAGATTCAGGACAGCTGAGTCCAATTGAATTTGGCTACCTTTAACCCTCAGAAGCTTTTGTTGTAAGCTCCATTGCTTTTGAAAAAACAGGTAAACATTCTCATATTTAGTAAAACCGAGGGCATCTAAGACAGATGGGACATTAGTTTGTACTGTAGCTACTGTAAATGAAAACCTTCCATGTGGAGTACCCAAGTAGAGATGAGAAAGCTTGCCCTGCCATGAACAGGACTGAAACAGTACTGCGCAGACAGAAACAGTAGTTCCTCTTGTGGGGTCTTGGAGACACTTGGCCTATGGTCTCTCCTCTTACAGCCTTTGCCACCTGCAAGAAAGCACAAATGATTTTAGTATAGAAAGAGCAACAACTCGTTTCTGAAACCCGTGTTCTTGTTCAACCAGTAGTTTGAGATCAAGCCCATTTACTGTAAGTGCAGTGGGATATGGCTAGCAAGAGTGAGAAAGTAAGGAACGTTACATATTCTCCAGGAGTCTATTACAATAGATCACACTGCTTCCTTTGCGTGACAGAACATCCAGAAAGATATGAGTGTGACAGTTCACAGAGGGACATTTCATTTAAAAAAAAGCTCTTCAGCAAAATGTGTGCTGTTGCATTTTTTTCAGATATTTATTATACTTTCATATGAATTGAAAAAAGATCTTGTGTTTGAATTGTAAGTGAGTTTGTTTAGGTGACACTTAATGACATTATATCTGAGAAAACACCTTTGGAAAACAAACACAGAAAATCACGGTTTTAATGTTTTTAAGATTAATGACATCTAAATGATCATAGGCAAATTTGATCATTTATATCAAAACTCTAATAAACTTATTGTATTGGCATAACATGATGATACTGTAAGTGCAGGTCTTCTTATTCTAAGACAAAGATTATGCCTGTAATGTGAAGCTTTTTCACAAGCTTCAGGTATAAAGACATTCTGCAGAGACTTTCCTTACAGAAAATAACACCAAATTGTTTTTAAGGTCTCATATGGAATAACTAGTCATTTTATTAAATGTGCAAGAGTTCTGTTGTGCACCTCAATGTCTAAAAATATAATTGCTGTTCCCCTAGAGTATGGTTCAATGATTTTTAGAATTTTTGGGAACACTATTACAAATATGATTTGTTCTCTTGTTACCAAAACTTGCTTTATGAAAGCATATCTCGAAGGAAATGTATATCCAGACAGACAGCTATAATAAAGTCATCAATTAATTTACAGTACTGTAACGAACAGTTCTTTCCGGACCCTATGCGGACGACACAGTCCGACGGAGTGGGGGGAACACTAGGGAAACGTCATGCAGGAATACGGGGCTGAAGACAGGGGGGCGTGTCCAAGGTGCGCTGGTGCACGGGGGAGGCGTGGCGTGGCCGAGGCGAACAATCCCAAAGAGTAATCCATAGAGTATCCAAAACATGAAGGTAAGTCCAAAACCAGGAGATCCATCAGAGGAAGGAATTAAAAACCACGAAGGCCGGGTCGGAACCGGCGGACGGGGAACAGGAACGGGAACAGAGGTTAAAACCTTAACGGGACCAGGCGCTTCCAGGTCCCGGACTCGCACGATATGGAAATCAGATGCAGAGCCCGGATGAGCGTCAGCGCCTGGCTTTTAAGGTGGGCTGGGAATAGGGAACAGGTGCAGAGAATAAAGTCTTAGTGAAAGGGCTGGAGCACCCTTAAGGAGGGGGGACTATAATCGTGACAAGTACATAAAGGTGGAGTACTGTTTATTCACAGAACAATATATAATGCAATATATAGTGCAATACAGACTGCTTAAAGTTTCGATTTTATTATAGTTTGGCATGAAGATCAATCTTGATTAATACTACAGAGTCCAAAAAGATTCACCAAGGTCCATCTTACAGGAGTCACTACAGAAACCGAGGTGATTAAAACCTTATGTTTTTCCTCCATGAGACCACAGAAGCACCAAGGTTATTGCAGCACTGGAAATCACAATGTCCAATTTAGTACAGACAGGAGTGAAATCAGCAGCCCTCTTACATTTAATATATTCAGACTCTAAAACCACCAAGTACAGGAAAAAAAACAGCCTGATAAATATGTTAGGAATTAAGTATTGCCACATTCTGTGACAGTGAAGGTTACAGGCAAAGCATTTATACTGTTGACCTGCGTTGTTAATTGTAAGAATTATCAGGAAACATGTCAAATATTTCAGAGCGAGAAGGGGAAAGTTAATTGATTTCAAACTTATTTCTGCAAATGCTCTTAGAATTGTAGACACACATTGCTTTCACCCTTTTCATTGCCATTTTCATTTTCATTCATTATGCTATTCCACCATGCAGAACAGGAGATAAAAGAATTAATTGTGTTTATATTTATATAATTTCTTTGACAGAGGGCATCAAAAGGCCTTCAGAACAATTTGCATTAATCATTTACTTACATCTTTGCCAGGAGCACCAACTGAGGCAAACACCGGGTGTAGACACAATATTTGTTATAATATGTACCGTATGTACGAATATTAATATGTATCTGATGCATTTGTGGGCAAATCCCATTGATGTAATTAAACATTTGATATGGTACTAGCAAGGCTATGTGAGTTAAATAAAAATGATCAAATGCATTTTTTTCATCTGCCAATTTTCTAATTGCTTCATTCAATTCAGGGTCCTGGGGGTTCCTAGCTCGGCAAGCAATGGGTGCCTACAAGGTGGGGCACACTCTGGAGAGGGCTCCAGTGTATCACAGGACACACACAGAAACACTCACACCAATTTTCTCAGAAGCCAATGAACCTACCAGCAGTCTTTGGACTGTGAGAGGAAACCGGAGCACCCGGTATCCCACGTGAACACGGGGAGAACATACAAACTCCACACAGACAGCACACAGGACTCCAATAAGGAATGGTAACGCAGTATGGTTAGTAAGTATTAAAGAAGTCAGTGAGCATTAATAAAATAAACATTAATATAGAAATACATACAGAGAAATGTACAATTTACCACTATCATTTACAGATATTTGCAAGATGAATTTCTGCCTTCTGCAGAACCAGGAAACAGAACTCAAACCAAAGACTGAGGTACAGATATTAATTAGGAAAAAGGGAACTTGCTTCTTCTAAAAGAAAAGATTCTATCCAGGACTCAATGACTTCTGTGATGGCACAGCAGGGTCAGACAAGACAGACCCCCTGCCTGGGCCACATTCCCCAGAAGGCTGTAAGGTTGGAACTGCTGCCTTCGATCACCAGACCAGTGAAGAGTCCAGAAAGACATTTCAGTTTGAGAAACTTTAATGTTGTTCTTGTAGCCAGTAAGCAGCTTAGCTATGAGTAGTTCAGGTGGGTAGCTGCGTCAGCATGCGTAGGCTGCAAAGGAACAAGTAATAGGTTTATTCCATCATCATACACGTGTGTCACTTACTGTATTTGTTCATGGGTCCCTGTTGTGCTCACTGTGTGTTGTGTTACTGTATGTCATTTACCTGCCTGCTAGCTGGGACATAAGAGTCAGAAGGTGAGGTATTGTGAAAGAAGTTGCTCAGGAGCTCAAGGAGAAGCTTAGGTTTTTGTTTTGTTGTGCTTTGATTTTTCCTCTGCACTCTAACTAATAGCCACTATTTTATACCTTTAGCTGCAATTGTTTTCTTGGGCCTGCCTACTTCAAAGATCCCATTTCAAGACTGCAACGCCCAGTTCAGACTCCTTAAAGCTGATGCTAAATAAACTGGAACTTTTTTCCCTATTCCACATAGTACATCACTAAACAAGATTCCTTTATCCTGGTGGAGACCACAGCAATTAGAAATAAATAATCCACAGTAATTAGACAATAGCCCCTTGCCCAAGTCCTTCTTGATTCATGTTTTCAGTGCTCTAATGACCTGATGTTTTCTGTAGTCAGGTCTGCCAAAGGATGCTGTTATTTTTCTTCACCTTCAATATCTTCTCTACATCTGATTCTCAGATATTTACTGTGTTGTCTTTTATACTGTTTTGGGACCTGTTTTTCCAACCCCAAGAAGGTTGAGGTAATGAGAAACCACACATTCAGTCCTTAGTCTTAATCTCCTTCATGTAAGGGGACTTCCACTATGTGGGTGGGGTCATGTCACATGTGTGGTTTGTGTACAGTTGGGATTCACTCTCCTGTCTCTAAGATGTCGAATATGTGTTCACAAATGAGGTCCATTCTGGCATTTCCAACATCTCTCAGCCCATTCAGTCTTTGGAAGCTACACAGTGGAGAGACAGACAGGTAAACAAATTGGGACAGAAGATGTTGCCTTGCAAGCTCTGGAAGGTTATGTCACTGAGTCAGCTGTATAACGCTCTAAAAGAAAAAGTGATCTACAGTATATATTTGTTATATACTTATTATAGCTCAATGAAATACAAATAATGTTGTTTGTAAAGGACTCAGGTGTAGAAACATTACAGCATCTTGGGAACTGAAAAATAAAATAAAGATTTACTTTAGATATCTACAGTATTACCTGTTTTTCCCTTTTTCTGTAGGATATTTTAATGTAGTAGCTTTTTTAAATGTAGTGGTTAAAAATTAAAACTATTCTGTAACAAAGGAAAAGTATTTTATCTCATTTTTGAGATTCCGTAATCTCAAAATCATATTCTGATAGCTTTGGGGAAACGGTGTTACCATGGAAAATGTTTCAGGCATAGACATATCCTTAGATGACTTGTAAGAAACAACAAAAGGTTAATATTTAAAAAACGGCTCAGTTTATTAGCCAGCCTACTTAGAGAAAAGAATCTCTGGAAAACGATAATCCTCACTGAATCTTTTCAGCAGATGTTAAAGGTGAGCCATTTAAACAACTCAAAAGCTGAACAAAACCCTATAAATGAAATATTATTGTACGTCTTTGGTATTAAGCTTATTACTGTAACTCAGTAATGTTATATCCAATAAATGGACAGAACTATCATAAACAGAAGAAGAAAAATAATACAGTGACATCATCAGATCAGTCATTTTATTGTCCCAGGTACAGTACATGTGACATTTTCTACAGTTCAAGGCTAGTAGTTCAAGACTACACAAAAAACTGAATGTAACAAGGTTACAGTATTTTATATATAGATTAAATACTTATACAAATAAATACAAAAATATCTCCACTGACCTGCAGATAAACACATTCCTGCCTGTTGCTGTCACATGTGTTTGAAAGTTGCATGCCAGCTCTCAGTTTCTTGTCTTTGCATGCCACAGTTAAATGTCCCTTCATTTTTGAATATTCATTATGATTGCAAACACCGCTAAGGTTCAGATACTGTATGAGACACAGAAGGAGAGCTGTTGTTGTAGGGCATTACTATGGCACTGCAAAGTTGGTGTCACACAAATTTTCATTCCTCCTCTAATTAATTGATTTTTGTTCATTCCTGCTTTGATGTTCCATCCTTGCTCCAGCTAGAGCTTATATCAGCATACCAGCTCTTCTGATGTGCTATAAAAGGAACAGACCCCAGCTTAGTTGCTTTTGTACCTACTTACATCGAGGTTAATTGTGTGAGAGTTGCTCATGCACAAATTCTAAAATTAAGAGGATTAGCTATTGAAAATGTGTCTGAACAAGGTTGATTCATAACAATATTTTTGTGCACATAATAACTGAAGTCATTAGCATCGATCCCCACTATCAGAACCACACAAAACAGGAGACTAGCAGGTTGCCGTCTGCAGGGGAGTTTGCAGGGACACAAGGCACACATTTTCTCACTTTGAGAAACAGACGACAGAGCACCGGCAATACAGGACCTCATTAATTTTTAGTAAACATCTGCTGTAAGTCTGGTACAGCTGAAAAAACAAATTGACACACTGAGGCAAGATGAATAGCTCACAATTATATTAAGCGGACTGCAAAACAAGCTTCTACACTGCCCTGCCGATTACTGGAGAATACCCTGATACTTCCAACTTCCATCAGTGATTATAGTTCCATCATGTCCATGTCATGGTAGAAATTATGCTAGATGTCCACAGATGTCCATGGGGCTACAAGACACAGTTACAACTACTCTGTATGAGATTTGAGGAACAGCTCATTAGTTTCAAGTGGCTTAAACTACAATTCAGATTGGACATTTTTTTATCAGAAAACCGCGGTTTCTAAACCCTTAAGGTTGTCTGAGTTGACATTAGCCAGGTTTTCTGTGGCTTTCAGCAATGCCTCAAACAGATGTGCACTAATAATCAAGCCTATTGTGTGGTCATTTATATCAGCTTAGTTTCCTACTGCACGCTGCACTGGGAAAAAGGCCTGATGTGCTACTACTTTACAATCTTTGGAGATTCTAGGACATATTGATGTCGAGCCATTCCTGCCACAATAAACAGGATGTGTCACTCTTGAATCATACTGTTCTCTAATAGTTTGGAATGGTAGTATAAGATTAAACTGAAAAAAAAATGGTCACTATGAGTTCAATATGTCTTGAAGATGTATAATAGTTTGGACACCAGAAATGTAATTTGTCTGTTTTGTGGTAGAAATAAGCAGACACAACTGGCCTGGATTCTAAGACTTCACTGTATACATTGAGAGGGCGATACAGTACAGTTCAATCATACCGTAGATATCTTGCATTGTTGTTGCAGTGCTTTGCAGAAAACTTATTCATCTGTCTGTCTCAGTTAACAAAAACTATTGTTTAATAAGTGTTGTGGCTATGTTTCAGAAAAAATAGCAGTCTTATGGTTTATTAAATTTTATTACCAGCATAACAAATATTCAACATCTCCAATTTTATTTTTTATATGATTTATTTACTAGAGTTTAAAATGGAATATCAATTGCTTTCTGTAAAAATATATCAAAAAAGTGTTGAGTATGCTCTTATTTTATCTTTCACATTTCTACTAATTTTAGGAAATAACATTTCCAGGATTGTAAACATCAGCAAACCTTTCAGACTGCAGATCATACAGAGAGAATTATTTTAGTTGCCTTTTCAGCAAAAAAAGTCATCCACCTTCGCTTCCTCGTTTGGTATTACTGTATTCTTATCTGTAATGTGAGACAAGAAGAAGACTGTCGACTCTACCAGAAGCTAAACATTTAATAGATAAGATCACTTTATTGGCCATATACAATTTCTTGTGTTAGGAATATGTCTTTTCACATACCCCAGCTTGCTCTCCATGAGACACACAGACAGGGAGAGAAGCTGGGGGTCAAAGCACAGGGTCAGCCATTTATACAGCACCCCTGGAGCAGCTGGGGTTAAGGGCCTTGCTCAGGGGCCCAACAGAGTAGGATTCCTCTGCCGGCCGCAGGATACAACCCGGCAACCTTCCAGCCACAGGCACAGATCCTGAGCCACAGAGCCACCGCTCCCTCTATAGTAGTCTATTCAGTTAGGTTTCATTTTAATTATGGTCAAGGTGTAGAAGAAGAGGCAAGAAATTAGATAAGGATCCCATCCACCTTCATCATAGGGTCATAAACCCCAGGAGAATAGTTTAGAGTAGCACATCCCCTCATCCATGAATTGAAAGCTGTCTCTTCCTTGCAAAGATCACGGCAATCTCGACCCCAGCCTGGAAGCATACTGCGCAAGGTGGGATGACACCCAGGATGAGCTGCCAATCCTGAGAAAAGCCAAATAGGCAAAGGTAAAACATGCAAACTCCACACAGATGGTACCCCAGTCACACCTCAACCCAGCACTCATGTCTGAGAGGCAGCAGTACTAACTACTAGCAGACCTAAACTGCATGTCAGAAGAAGGTGAAATGAAATTAAGTCACCTGGCAAGAAAAGACAGAAGCTACAGTACTACTCCCTGCACAAAGCGCTGCATTTCGTTAACTTCAGGAGGGGCGCAATGACCAGAAGTGCCACCAGAGGCCGCCACAACGATGTTCCACGGGCTGTTTTCAAATTTATTGTAAACGATTCACCTGGGCGAATAATGGAACAAGAGCAATTGGAAGTACGGGCTTTGCAGAAGGGAGAGTGGATTAAAAGGTCTGTCTTTGGTTTATAATGGGAAAAGAATAGTTAGAATGTTTGTCAGGCCAGGGGTGTTGGTGATAGCCACTCAAACCATGTTAGCTACTGTAGTATTGTGTTTTGGTTGTCTTTGTTTTACTTTGAAGTAGTTCAAGTAGGTAGCTGCATCAGCATGCTGAAAAGAGAAGACAGGAAACACAACGTTTCGGCTGTGGAGCCTTCTTCAGGTGTGTCCCGAAGTTTCTTCTCTTTTCAGCATGGGATAAACCTTTTACTTGTTCCTTTGTTTTACTTTGTTCTTTAACCTTTAGGAAGCCACAGAATTCTGATATATCTCAACATCAGAGGCACACTCAGCACACTGCCAGTCAAGCGTGGGCAACAGCATGTTTATGTCATTTGCAGGCTGTGGCAGGTTGGTTCCCAAACAGCAGGATTGGCTGGGCTTTAATCATCCAGGGTATCCCTGTCCTGCTGTGCAGATGGGGCATCTGCAAACTGCCAGGTGCCAATAAGGCTGCATTTCTCCTGCAGGTGCTGTGCTTTAGCCACAGTGGGATGCAGGAGGTGAAGCAGAAGACAGTTCTGATAAGAAGGAATGCCTGCCTTCCACGCTGGATCAAGAACTGATGTGCTGAGATAAATGAATGTTGAATTTTATTTGGAGAAATACCAAATCTTAAGGCAAGAGGTAAGTAGTATTAAGAAAGTTTTGTTCAGTCACAAAAGGGATATAATATAATTTTTACTTTGCAAACCATCATAGCCACACAACGTTGTTATTTCCAACAAAGAGTCTGCAATATTCTTTTAAACCATTGAGTAACCCAGTCCTAGGAATTGTACTGACAATTTCAAACCTATTTACATGTTAATTCCAATGTTAATCCTGAATGTAAATTCTTTTTCATTCCATAGACTGGATGGTATTATGTTTGTATGTTATGCAGACATTCAGCTCTCCCACAGAAAAATGCTAACAAAGTCTGCCAATACAAAAATTTCCAACTTTGAAAATTTTGTTTCACCTTGGAAAAGGTCAATCTTCAATCTCTTTGTTTTTCAGTTCATGGTGTGGAATAAAAATACAGATAGTTTTATAGGCTTTGAAGTTGGTTGCAGTTTACCTCAGTATTGTAAATAAATTATTTTTTTTTGTTTTCAGAACCTGTGAAATCTGTTATAACACTAACATATTAAAGTTTATTTATTATTCTTTTGTCCAGTTAAATCCCCTTAGTGCAAATATCTAATGCCTTTGAACAATTTATTGAGGAATCCTGAAAGACGTTTCTATGATATTTTTATTTTTCCCACTTTCGTATTTCTTACAGTACAAACATTTCTTTATGGACTACACAATAGGTAAGAAGTAGATAGATACTGAAATACTTTAAGAAACATATACCACAGCGTTGCATCTACACGGGATCATCAAGGTGGTGATTAGGGTGTTTGTGATTTTTTAGTATACTTATTAATTAAATTGACTTTTCTAAAATAAGTTTTCATTTCAGGAACAATGTGTTCATATAGATTAACAAAATCACTTTGCCTCTCTGTGCATAAAGCTTGACTTCCTGTCTGCCAGTGTGCTGAAAAAAACACTTACAGTGGATGCTTGGGTAACATTCTGCAGAATCCAGAAAGCACTGGATGTAGATGCTTTAGTGTTGTTTTACAGTACAGTAAAACAGTACAGAAAATACTTTTCATGGTTGACTTCTTTTTATTCCCTTTTTAAAATAGAACAGTTTAGCACAAAATCTCTCTCTAGTCATGATACTTTACACGCTGCACATAACAAACACAGACATATACAGAAATTGGAAAATTACTTTTAATTAACTTTTTTGCTCTCCAGTACTAGTCACGTGCTGTCATTTAAAGATGACTTCCGAGATACTGCTAATAAATGAATGACATTGTATTACACTTTTCTCTGCACTCTAAGAACTACATACAGTACATTACTTAGCAATCACTTGGACAAAACACCATACAATTGTAATGCATACGACACGGAAACCCCTGCATGCTTTAACTGGCACTCATTAACAGCACTCAGATGTGCTGCGTATTACAGTAGACAACAGACGCACTGCTTAAAGTAGTACATTCTGCTAAACAGTGTGAAAAGATGTGTATTAAAATGGATATACAGTAGGACAGTTTATACAGGACAGTACAGGACAGTGCAAAGTATGAACCCCCATCCAATGATGTTGCTTTATGTTGATTTAAACAGTTATATTGTATTTACACATTTTATTCATATGAATATTTGTAATCAAAATGTGAATGGTCAGCTATAACAGCAAAGCAAAAAAAAATTAAAATACTGTATGCTGGTTGGTCTCTACCAGCTTTAGGGTCCCCACTAGTTCTGTTGGTAGAGCATGAGACTCATAATCTCAGGGTACTGGGTTCATGTCCCATGTTGGGCACCAGGCTAACAACCCTCTCCTGTACAAAATGAATGTTACAGAAATGGCAACAGGATGGTGATTCCCCTACATGCTGGAAGGCATCTATCCATCTACCAACTTTGCAGGTGGGTGCAATTTTAGCCCGTTCTACTTTGCAAACTTGCCCACACTTTCCAGATTGGTTGGAGCTTGTTGATGGCAAGAATTTTCGTTGCCATATTGGATTCATGTCACTTTGACTGGCCCACTCAAGAACGTTCACTTTCCCTAATGTTAAGCCCTTGTATCATTCAGAAGGTTGGTCTCTTGCTTGATGGTGAATTTTTGTCACAGTTTTAGGTCTTTAGCAGACTGATGCAGGTGTTTATCTAAGATTTGCCTGTGCTTTGCTCCATCCAAACTCTGCTCAATCTTGAAAAGCTTTCCAGCCAGCAATGCAGCCACCTCCATGCCTGGGTGTAGGGTTGACTGCGACGTGTTGGGTTTGGGCAGTATCACTTAACCGCAGTGTTGCAAATTCTATACGGGATTTGAGATGGGTTTGCCACTCTGTCATTCAGGCCAGCTGTGGAGTTGCTGGAATGTGGCTGACTTATGAGCATGTTCTCCTGCCTCAGCCATTGATGTCTGTAGTTCCTACAAAGTCACCATTGGCCTCAACCAGCGCTGGCCTCAATCCATCACAAGTGGGATCTACCATGTCTTTGCTTTTTTCATTTCAATTATAATAACATTTTATAACTAATTATGTAACTTGTCAAATTAATTTTGTGCATCTGAACTAGTTAAGGTTTCTCACTGAAAATACAGAAGAAATTCTTATGCATGCAAAGTATTTTATTCAACATCATAGAGCTTTTTCACTGCACTGTATTTTGACTTGTTTCATTCTTTTTAAAAAATGCTCACAGACACCAGTGTTTCAATATCAGTCCTCATACCGCCACCCTTTCTCCGCAAACTGCTTATTCCAGATCATGGTTGCAGCAGCTCGGACTGTATCACAGACACACAGGGTGCAGTATGGAACTTCTTCACAACAGACAGGACACCAGCCCACTCGAGAGCACCCATGCACATGCAAGAAGAAAAGGACAATTCAGGGACACCAGACTACAACACCTGGAGAAATCCAATGTCAACATGATGACAAGATCCCATGCAAAGTTCACACAGTACACATGAGTATTACTGGAGCCTGAGAGCTTTGTGGCAGTGGTCCTATTAGCCTTTATGGAGGCTCTCCCCCATTAAAAAAAAAAACAGGCTGAAAATTATTTTGTAAATCTGAAAGGCTGGTGTCTCATTTTTCCCGATGTGTTTTGACAGCAACATTGCCACTTTGAAATGATCTCCTTGGGTCTCAAAAGCTAAATAAGCAGAGTTGGTACCAGGAGTGGAGGCATCTGAGGAAATTCAGGTGACTGCTGTAGTAACTGTTGGTGGACCAGTAGATGGAGCTCTTCCTCCTGCACCAGAGGTTTCAAATCCAATGCCCCAGTGTTGTAACAGGGGAGACTGTGCTGTGGGATCTGTCATGCTTCAGACATGGCATTATACAACTTACTTTTGCTTACTTGGTCTTCAATGACCAGACAACACTTTTTGTAAGAGTGGTTTAATCCCCAGTGTCCTGGCTAAAGTCCACTCCTGTCTTGTTCAGTCAAACCTATCTAAATTTCCTCAGTAATATGACACTTCTCCACTTGATGCGCAATAGTTTTCTTGGTGGATATCGGTCCTCTCCTGAGAATGAGAGCTACTACCATGAAGTCAGTGGGACTGTCTACTGCATTGCCTTTCTGAATATTTTGGAACACTAGAAGTGCTCCTGGATCACTTTTTGCCAAAAAATTGTACATTAATTTTTTTAGTAAAGAGGTACAATAAGAATGCTAGGAAGTGAACTGCGGTAAGCTGTCCATAAAATGAGATTAGTAGCAAATAATTGGCCAGGGGTATACAGTAGTGAGCCATATTAAATGATGTATCAGGGATTTTCTGCATAATGTGAATGTTTTTTTGTAATATTAATACAAAACTCAGTCACTCCCCCCTGAGAATGATGAAAAATCGTGAGGCAGCAATTCATTGTGTCACCTGACTTCATTCACATCAGCACACAGGTGTGAACCTGCTGTGGGAAAAGCTGACCAAGCTCATCTAGCAAGTTAACCACAACCGAGCAGAACACGGATATTGTTACAGCTCAAAAAAACTTTTCAATATGGGAATTTTATGCAAGTCAGTGTGTGATGAGATGGGTAGGTACAAGTGTGACAAGAGCAGCTCTCTGTACTCCCTTAGGATTCCAGCCCAGTCACTTGCAGGCCCTGAGCACACACACTGCCACACCTTAGACAACAGATAACTCTGGGGAAGAATTCAACATCACACCAGCGACTTGTGCATATCTGCCCCTTCTAGGATTCAATCACGGTCACTAGCAGAGCACCACTCTGTATCCAAAAGGAGAATTACACTACATCACAAGCCACAGAGTTTTATTCTGTCTAGACATCAGAGGAGGGTAAGCACAGATATTTATCCATCCATCCATTTTCTAACCACTTTATTCACTGGGTCAAGGGGAAGTTGGAGTCTATCCCAGCAAGTAACAGGTTCAAGGCAGGATACACCCTGTCCATCACACAGACAGAAACACGCACACACTCACACACCCTGGACAGGACACCAGTCCATCACACAGACACAAACACACACACTCACACACCCTGGACAGGACACCAGTCCATCACACAAACACGCACACACTCACACACCCTGGACAGGACACCAGTCCATCACACAGACACAAACACGCACACACTCACAAAAAGCACAATTTGTCTGGAACCCAATGAGCAAACCAGTATGTATACAGAATCTATGCAGATCACTGACCACTGCCCCATCTTGCTGGACAGCAAATATTTACATTCGAATTGCCAATCATGTATTGGTGAGCAAGTGTTTAAAGAATGGTAACATATTAACTGCATATTTGGGTCATTATTGATGATAATAAAGGAGTGTTTAAAATCCATTTGTTGGTTCAATTGTGTAATTACACTGGGGTTTTCATTGAATGGCATCAATTTTTTATTACAGGTATGTGACTAATTATAATACTAATTAAGCCTGCTAACCACTGTCCCTACCACACATTTCTGTAATGTAGCATGAAATATGCCATTATCACCTGTTTTTTTAAAGATTCTAAGCTCTGTGTAGCTACTCTAGAAATTCATGTTATCTCTCCACTTTGCAATGACTTTGCACTCCACTGACATCAGACTGAATTAAAATATTTGCTTTGCATCTTATTTTTCCTGAAACCCTGAATACAAAGCATGATCCCTTTATGCCTTAAAATGCAAATATCACATTTATCTCCCTACAGGTTAATAGTTCTATGTATCTGGCTTTTACAATATTTACAATAAAAGAACAGACTGTATAAAAGCACATACAGTGTGTGAGGTAATACAAAATGTAGTCCATTACATAATACACAGTACACAGTCTGACCCCAAGACCAGTACTAGGAGGATACTGTACATATATTCTAAAAAACGTGCCCAAGAAATCTGCTTCTCAGTTTGTCCTGATTTGACACTTGTGTGATGAGTTTCCCATCAGTCTTGTCAGTGCCCGGCGTCTCCGCTCACTTGTGTTTGTGAATGAAATTTCCCACTCTTTGCATGAATCTCCCAAACTTGTTTTCGTTGGGAGGGTATGTCTGGTACCCCGCACCATTGTGAGGCAGTAAACCGGCTCCTGCACGGCTGCTGAACAGGCTCTTCTTCTCAGGGGCGTGTATGGTCGTCGTGGCCGTCACGGTGTGGTCTGCGGGAGATAGTTGCTTCTCGAAGGTGCAGAAGGGCTCGAAGCGGCTGTACACCCGTTTCTCACTGAGACGGCTCCTGTGGAAGGCCTCCGTCGCCAGGCTCGGCCTCTCGTAGCGAGCGCTGCTCGACTGTGGCTTCCGCCGCTCGAGAGTGCTGGAAGGCGTGTTGGAGACGTTGGAGGTGCTTCGCTGCTCTTGCTCGGTCTGATAATGGAGCTGTTCGGTCCCGAATCGCGGGGCCGATGTACCTCCGACATTATGTGAAAAATCATTTTCCTTTGCTTGAGGCTTCGAATTTGCTTTGGCATGGGCAGTGCTGTCGACAGATTTAATGGAATTCGTCATGCTGCTGTTCTTCCCTTTGCCCGATTTGGAATTCTGGTCGTCATCATCAGATATTAAAGTGTCAGAACTGCTACACATTTTGTAATTGGAGTCATTTTTGCTCTTGGAAGAGCTATCTTTTTTGTCCGATAAGCTGAGCAGAGATTTGATCTTTTTGGTGCTCTTTTTGAAGAAGCGTGGTGAACCTTCACTCCCTTTGTTTGACTTCAGGGAGGGTTGGCCATTGCTTTCTCCAAGAGAACTAACAGACACAGTTCGCAAGGGTGGTGTCTGCCAGTTAGAGTTTGAAGGCTCGTGTTTGTCCACGTCATTCTTAATGTTGTGCTGTGAAGATGATCTCTGTCCCTCCAGTTGAGGAACAACAGGATTATTCTGACCAGCCCTCTCAGCCTCATTCCTAACCACTATATTAGTCTGTCCAAGAGCTCCAAACATGTAGCTAGGTGATTCATTTCTAGCACTGCAGTCCACATTTGATTTTGAGCCATTCAACTTATGCCTGTTATAAGAATAGTTCTCTTCCTTTTGTGCAAAATCAGGCTGTATTAATGGTGCTCTCTTAAGGGTGGAGTACACAGAGTGGTAGGGTTCTTTGCCATTTGCGTAGCTCAGATTTGTCTTGGGTTCATCGTAGACCTGCAGACTGCGTCTTTTTAGTATGTAGTCTTCCTGCCTCATCATGTTTTCCATGGGCATTACTGGGTTTCTCTGCAGGGAGGAATAAAACTTGTTGCCGCATGAAAGAGTTGGATCATCGTGTAGCTTAGAAGATGATGAGTTGGTTGCAAGGCTGCTAGATTCTGGCTGCTCTGGTATCGTGGACTTGAAGACTAGCGAGGATCGCACGCGTGAATGCATGTAAAGGGGATTCGGTTTGTTGTCTTTGCAGTCCATACCTTCGTAGGGGATTGTAAGGTGATCCAGGTAGTCCCCAGACTCCCCAGCAGGAAAGTCGCTGTTATTCAGGTATGATTCAATCCTCCATGTCCTCAGGAAGGACTTTGCAGTTCGCTCTAGAGTTGGCATGTTTTGTTGCAATGAAAGGACTTGCTTATCAGTGCCATGAAAGGACTGTCGGACATTTGACGTCCTGTTGTACGGTTGGGTCAGTCTTCCCTGGTGGTACTGATCCCCAATACCACCAGAGAGGTATTCATTCCTTCCAGGTGCCGTGTGCATATCACTGTCTGCTGCCACATTCCAATTGCTGGATAAGTATCTTGTAGCCCTCTGGGGAAGATAGGTACTTTCTTGTTTCTCTCCAGCATAACTGTGTCTTTTCAAGTAATTTTTTGTCTCAGGAAGCTGAAATTGTTGAATTCTGTTCTGTACGTTGAAGCCGGTATGGATTGCTGGTGTGTAGGTAGGTGTTCTTTTATGATATACATCACTGTCATAGTCTCCCAGGTTGTTCTTCGAATTGTACTGCCTTCCACAAGCTTTCATGTAAACTGTGTCAAGGGTGTGTCGCAGATGGTCTCTTCGTTCAAACTGTTGACCAGCATATGACACATGTGAGGTTAAAGGGCCAGTTCCATTCTGCCACTTTCCATTCTTACTGTCCAGCAATACGCTCTCCGGAGCAAATACTTGAGGTACAGTGGAGCGGGCGAACAGCATTCGGAATTCTTCATCGTAGGACTGAACAAGCTGGCCCGTGATAACCTGCACCATGCTGAGATTGATCTTCTCAAAGGACCACATGAAGCTGAAAGACATGCTTATGATGAGTAATG
The DNA here is from genome assembly GCF_055471065.1 of Atractosteus spatula. Taxonomy (NCBI): domain Eukaryota; kingdom Metazoa; phylum Chordata; class Actinopteri; order Semionotiformes; family Lepisosteidae; genus Atractosteus; species Atractosteus spatula. Next base: position 22,969,861 of record NC_142720.1, on the reverse strand, counting down.
TCTTCAGGCTTAAAGTGCCAACAAACAGAAAACATAAAAATAAACATAACATTTTTCTATACATCCATTTAAGGATCATTTTATCCAGTACAGGGTCACAGGGGAGCCAGAGCCTAACCTGGAAAGTAACGTGCAAAACACCCTGGACAGGACACCTACCCGGGACACATACAGAACAGACACAAACAAGGACACAATTACACTAGGACCAATTTTCCCAGAAGCCAATTATCCTGTCAGTATGTCTTGGGACTGTGGGAGGAAAGCTGAGCACTCACATGAACTCAGGGATAGCATGCCAACTCCATTCAGACAGCACCCCAAGAATTGAACCCAGGGCCCCAGTGCTGCAAGACAGTAATGCTCACCACTGCACCACTGTGATGCCCTTTGTAATTTTTGATTCCTTTCATTTTTCATTGTGAAAACTTACAATATCATAATGCCAGAGATAGTGTAATTTTTATTATTAAGCAAATTATAAGATGACACTGTTTTATTTCTTTCACCAGTGTTGAGCATTGAACTATGAAGCTATAATCTAATTCTATAATCTATGTTTTAAATTGTCAATATAGACAAATATATAGAAATTATAGAAAAAAATCAGAATTCAGAAATGTGCTATCTCATAATTCTGGAATGCAGGAAGTTAAAAGGCTGATACTGTACCTGTAGGAACCATACACCACTGTCTGGCAGTCAATCAAGACAAACTTCTGCTCCATTGCTCCATGAAACTTTGCTCCAGACCTGCAGAGGTATTCTTGGCCCTTTACTGTGCGCACCCTCATGTTCTGTTCAAAATGAAACATAATGAGGGTAAGAAAACATCACGCAATATATTCCATAAGATTTGTACACATGTACACAGCCCAGTCCTGTTCCATTCATCTAGCAGGATCTCCACATGCAATTGTGGTGAGGACTGAGCTGCCCGTTCCTCCGCTTGCCACAGTTTCCAGTAGAACTGATATGTGGAAATCGCAATTAAAAGCTGAAGAAAGAAACAATTCTGAATGGCTAAAATATCAGGATGACACAGGCAAACAAAGAAAGCCAAACACAGTTACATTGAAAATCGGGAGATGCAAGCCTGAAGAAATGTATTTTGAACTTTTAAAAACAGATGTGGAGTGTTTTACAACTTCACCCTGGTTTTCCACAGCTGTGGTGTGCAAGTGAAGAAAACCCTGTCACTAAAAGAATGGCATGGGCTCACACAGCAATCTGCAACGCAATGAGTCACACTTGTCCCAGAGAGGTGAAATAACTCACAAAATCTCTGGGACAGTCAGGAAACATATACTTGACATTTAGAAGTCAGGGGTGGGATTTTAAGACTACTCCTACAGTTTACATGGAGCCAACACAGGGAGGTCAAAAGAGTAGTGATGTGCTTGTATAATTGAAATCAGTTTTAAAGTCTAGCAGCTGAATTTTGAAGATACATGTTGATAGTCCAGTCATTTTAATCTAAAGAAATGAAGGGAAACTGACTGAGACAAGTTATTTGGCAAATATTACTCTGGAGAAAGCAAACACCTTTGTAACATCTGTGGCATGAGTTTCAAATACTAAAGTGTACAGTACATAATCTACAATTCCTTTAGACCTACAGAAATAATATTAAATTATACATAATTGCAATGCATGTTGTATAGCTATTTTGAAATGCAGGTGTATTTTAGAAACAAATGGGTGCCAATTTGAAACTATGATGTGCCAGGGGAAGAGACAACCTGTAAGTACAAAAATGTTTAAATATACAGTATGACATTAAGCCTTAGGGTTCAGCAGAGCTAAAGTAAAATTTATAGATCAAGAAGGAAGGGAAGGTTTTGATAAAGTGCTTTTTTAAAGGGAACAGTAAGATCATAGAAGGTAGTATGAGTGTTGTATAGAACTACTACTCAAAAATGCTTTAATAAAGTCTTCTAAAGACTGCAGTCAGTAAAATACTGTCACGAGCAACCTCTTTGAATAAGTCAGCATTACATATGCATATAATCTTTTAGGTTTATTAGAACAGGTACTTACTGTATATAACCCCAACTCACAGAAAATGCAAATGAGTAACTGCCACAATTGAATATGCAGGGGCTTTATACAAACATCCAGCTCCCTGGTTATTAGTAATTAAACTAATACTTTGCCATCCTGCTCAGTCCTTTTTTTCTTTTCAAAACAGATTAGTGACAAGTAATGTATTTTTTAAAATGTTAAACCTGGATCTCCACCATGTCTTTGCCACCAAGGACACAAATCTCTCACAACAAGCAATTTCCATTTATTGACTTGGGGACGGCAATCATTTTATTAATCTTCATAACCCCCAGTTTGTCCACCAACCACAAACAGATGAAAACACACTATGAGTAGACTCTTACCGTTCTTTTATTTCAGTAGTTTGGTCAACCTGTAATTGAGGACGTGAGGAGGTATGATTTGAGTAGTTAGCTTCACTGGGGCAGCTCACCTGGCTGCGTAGACTGCCAATCTGCCTGAAAAGACTTTACAGTCTGTCTCACTAACTTTGTTTTCAACTCCATTGCTGCTAATGTATGTAGGGTATAGTGAATACCATTGTAACTACCAGAATTAACTACCTGGACATTAAAAAAGATTAGCCAATTAATATACTGTAACTTGTTCTCCAAATTAAGATTGTATGTGTATTTTATTTTCCATTTCCTGTACAATACTTTTTATAGAAATATCTCTTCACTTTTCAAATCAGTTTTAAACTTGGATATCAGTATTCATTAGTAAAGTGCTAGTGACTTTCAAAAATCTGGCCCTGAGTCAAGTGCTGTAAAAAAGCTTATTGAACAGTAATTGTTCTAGATTTTTGTTCTGTCATTATGGGCAAGACAGCGAAATTGCAGAGTCTGAGTAAACTGTCTGAACCATCGACATATTCAGGCCATTATAGGTGCCTGTCTGCAAACACAAAAGTAACACGTTTTGTATTATTTGTACTTTAAAATATTTAAGTTGTAAAAATTCTTGATTAGCCAGCAGATAAATGATTGCAATGTAAAAAGATATCCCTAAAAGCAGTATGGCTACTTTTATCTCAAGTACATTTTTCTGTGTGTGTGCTTGTTACTAACAGCATTGCACAAGTTTGTGCATGAACTCTGCCAAAGGCCTGTAGTAGGTGTGGCAGACAATGTCTTAATTGCCTTTTTTATTGCTTCTTGAAAAGGTTCAAAACTGTTATGAAATAAAAATATAGCCAAGCCCGAAAGCTGTTGGACATATTTTTATAGAAGACATATTTTTTCTAGTTGTTTGCAGGCTCCTAAGAAAATGTTTGTAAACTTGATAATTGGGACTATAAAGTGACAGTAAGACGTTTTAAGAATTAATGTCCAATTTTGTCATTGTATTTTGCTACAGTACTACAGAATACACTTAAATCAGTATAAAAAATAACAATAAATCAATCTGAAATGGTTCCTGAGACATATTTTCTATTGTCAACAGATGCGCAGATTAAAGAGCCTTTGACTCAAGAAGCCATTTACCTATTGCCTGTCATTTTAAGCCAAATTGCCCATCAAAGCCCATGAACACTTAAATGACAAATTGAAACAATCTCTGTGGAGATGTCAGTACAATGTTGTTAATTTGAATTTCGCTGAAACACAAGAGCACAGTGAAAATCAGCTGAATAATAAAGGCTTTTCCTGCAGACAAGCCAAAAAAAGGCTGTTCAATTGAGAGGTCCTGTCTTTCCCAGATTTTCAAAGATTGATAGTTTTTGCTTCATTTAGATTTCCTTCCAGGAATTTAAATGCTTGAAACAAATGTGTGTAAAACATATCACATAAAAATATAACTAAACATAGCTACTGTATGTACCACATACAGTATGCGCATATAGCTTAAAAATCCAGTCTTCCATTCAGCCTTCACAAACAAGTTTTAACCTGTAACATCCCTGTTTTTTCTGCAGAAAACACTAGAGACGCTTAAACCAGAACTTTGGCAACGCTCAAAGGGAGGGTACAGGATGGTGTGTCAGCAGAAATAATAGGTCACGAACAGCACATAACGCTTTGAGGAAGGTGTTTCTGTGTTCTAAACAGGTGGTTGGAAAGAGTTGTAACTGAGAAAAATGGGCTGCTCAACAAGAAAATCTAGAACAGCAAACAGTAGTCAGTCTCTGATTAGCTAGGAGTGTGAAAATACCATCAAATTCCTGGAGACGAAAAAAAATTTGTGTGCATCTGACCTTAATCACTTTAAGTGATTTGGTCAAAGTCAAGATAAAATAATATCAGGAGCTTATTTCTATGACTTTGTGAAAGTTTATTTGTGTTCTTTTTTTAAAATCTTTAGATTTGTAATTTGCAGGAATTCATCCAAACAGACAATTAAGAATGAATTCAGTACTGACTTTACTGGAAAGGTTCTGTAATACCTTGAATAAGTAACATGCATTTAGTGCTGTATCTATAACTTCAGTTTCAGAATTTTTATGTCACGAGGAAGCGCAACATTTTTCCATTGGTGTGCCTTTAGACATTAAGGGAATGGGCAGAGAATTTAGGAAGGGTCACATGAGACTGGCCACCCCCTAAGACTGTCCGTGCGGGAATCGTGTGGTGTACGGTCCATTTTTCACATTTGATGGACAGAAAATATGCTTCATTTTATTCATTCCTGCCTGGATAAGGCAAATATGAGGCAAACTCTGGTTAAAGGCTGAAATAATTTTGCTTAGAATACTAATAACAAAGTGCTTAGACCGGTGATGTACAGTATGTGTGTGTGTGTTTGAAACAGGGCAGTTGTGCTGGAGAATTTTCAGATTCCTGTAAGTGTACCATGGGGGGAAAGGCTGAAAAACACTGAGTTAGAAGCTTCATTATTTTTCTTACCCTCAGCCTCTGGACTTGAACGTCTTGCTTTTCAGCCATAGTGTGAAAGCTTTTGAATTGGAAATCATCAAGCAGTAGGTAAACAGGAACTCCCCGGACTGAAGCATCTACAACCTCTTTAAATATATCCACGTCTGTAAAAATGTCCATGACAATTGCAATGACCTGGAATGAAATGAGAGGGAAACATTTAAAATAATTAAAAATACACTTTATTTTTTTTAAAATAGCAGCACACAGCATATCCAGAATGTATCATATTTTGCATGAGACTAGAATGTAAAAACTTGAGTGAGAAAGCTGCTGTTTACTAATGGAAAAAAAATGCAATTTGCTTTAAATTTCTTTTGCATTGAATATGTTAAAACTTGCCAGTGTCTGGCTAACCACTGGTGTTTTCTATTGAAGCTTTTTAACATGGAGAGCAAGCTGGGGTATGCAAAAAGATAATTCCTAATGCACGAAATTGTAAAGGGTTAATAAAGTGATGTTATTATTATTATTATTATTATTATTATTATTATTATTATTATTATTAACATCCAGCCAGCAAGACTGAGATACGGCACAGGTAGCCAGAATCTATTCAGTTGTGTGCATTTCTCTCATTAAAGTTTTTTCTTTGCTGGTGGAGTGCTTTCAAAATTATGCTTGCATTCACTCTGGAGATGAACAGACAGGGTATTTTGGAATAAAATTGGATTTGAATCTCCTTTGAAAAGCCTTAGTTGCCAATGGCATTAATAATATTTGCTAAATGGTATGCCATTAAGTAGGTGACATTCTCAAACTGTTCCAAAGGAACAAGTAATAGGTTTATTCCTGCTGAAAACACAACGTTTTGGCTGTGGAGCCTTCTTCAGGTGGGAGAAAGATAGGGCAGTCAGCAAAGATAATATAGCCTGGGAAAACAACAGCCAGGAGAGAGGAGGAGGCGGGAGCAGGGGAGAGGCAGAGTGGCCAATCGAGTGGTGCAAGGTCGAGAGAGGTGAGGTGAGGTGTGAAACGAAACCTACAAATGAATAGAGAGAATTAGAAGAAAACAAGTCTGTCGTTGAGAGGAGGGGGAAGGTGTGAACCAAGTTTCAGGATAATTTCAGTTTCTGATGTCTTTCTGCTATGGGAGTTGAGAAACCCTACTTTGAGAACACAGACGGAGAGATCAGTATGATCATGGCCGTCAGAGGTGAAATGAGAAACCATGGGCTTGGAGAAATCTTTAATCTTCACAGCCCTGTCTCCGAGTCTCCTTCCTGTTTCCCCAGTGTAGATAGCTGGGCATTTACTGTAAGAGATACAGTAAATAAGGTTGCTGGAGGTACAAGATGTCATCTGACTTCAAGGCCCCTCAGGAATTGTCCTGAGGGGCCTTGAATGATTGTGGTATTAGATACAGTAAATATTTGCAGGTGATGCAGCAAGTTCTGTTGCAGGGTAAAGTTGCTGGTGTGGATGGTTGCTGAGGGCAGTCGAGGGAGCCGTGAACAAGAAGGTTACGCGGATTAGGTGGTTGGCAATATGAGATGATGGGGTGGTCAGAAAAGAGGTCCCCAATGGAGGGATCATCCTGTAGGATAGGAAAGTTGTCGTTAACGGTCCTGGGGATAGAGAGTGTGGTAGGTAGGGTAGGTAGATTAGGGTGGTAGGGAAGCACCAAAGGAATTTTTAGGCCGGGGGTTCCTGATCGAGTATATGGTCCGTGGGCTGTTTTTGGCTCGGATAAGGGCCCTGTCAATAACATAGGTGGGGTATCCTCTATTGATAAAAAAAGAGTGCATTTTGAGAGCTTGGTTCTGGAAATCGACGTCATCACTGCAGAGTCATCGTAGCCGAAGGAACTGTGAAAAAGGGAGAGTTTTTAGTGTGTTTGGGGTGAAATGAGCTGTACAGAAGATAACTGTGTGAATCTGTGGGTTTGTATTAGACCAAAGTAGAGAGTCAGGGATGGTTAATGGATAGGCTTATGTCTAGATAGGGAAGAGTTTCAGAGGATATGTTAACTGCATATTTGAGGGATGGGTGGAAGTTGGTGAAGTGATGCAGGAAGTGCTCTAGCTGGTCATTAGAGCATGTGGCGGCACCGGCGCAGACATCAATGTATCGCTGTAGTATGTATGTAGTCTACAATGTAGTAGAGGTCCAGGACAAAGCCAGTGTAGGAAGCGAAGAAGCCTACAAAACCTACCTGCCTACAAAAATATTGGCATTGCTGGGTCCCATTCTGGTGCCCATCGCAACCTCACTAACTTGCTGGTAAAAAAGCAGCTACCCACCTGAACTACTTCTCAATCAGTTGTCTAACAGAGCTGAATTTGTTAAATATCTTATTTAAAATATACCAGTGAAGCAGGGAAGTGGGTAAAACCTTGTTAATCACTCTCCAGCTCTCTGTGACTTTGGCTATGCTGTATGAAACTGGAAAAGTCACCCAATGATTCCAAGCTGAAACATGAACGAAGGTGTTTCTCAGGTGTTTCAGAAATGCAAACTCACAAAGTGGGCTAAATGTCATGTTAATTTGCATGAAGAATTTAATGATATAGAGTTGAAAGATATTCATAGATGTGAAGAACCTACCATTTGTTCATCTCAAATTCCTGATTGAAATAAAGATGGGCATTCTGTGCTGATAAAAACAAATGGTAATATACAGTACCTGACGGCAGAAGCACTGAATCCCTACTTACACATAAAAACATCATGTAATCTCCATAAAGTAATTACTGTTCTTGAAAGACTTTTTGTATAGTTTGCATTTTATTGTTCTCTCATCTGTTGCATAAGCCATTTTTTCATTCATTTTCATGTTAGCGAAGATATCATTCTTGACGTTTGCAGCTAGGAGTGTGTGAGAACGCACTGTGTCACAGGGTTATTGTGGTGACACAGAGGCATGCCTCCTTGTGCGAGAACTTCTGGCTCAGTAATACAAATTACTGCCAGACCAGAGCAACAACAGGGAGCAAGGCAAAACACACACAGCAGGACACAATTAAGGGAAGAGATTACAGGAAATCCAAATGATATAAAGAAAATTTTGCACAGGGTGGTTTTTATAGCAGGGAATTGTTCCCTGTGGTCAGAATGTAACAGTTGATGTTTAAATCTAGCAAGAGAGAGCACAAAGGAAAAAGATTAAAAATTATTGCTCCACGCCCACACACATACTTAAATATAGTTTTGGAAAATCAGCAGGAGCAGGAGTTAGAAAATGGCGAATAGCAGGTAAATGAGCTCAGATAGGAGAAAATGGACAGCAGGTCTGAGAGTGCGCCTGTAAATGCACAGAGGTCTCTCTCCTACAGTATTACTTGTTCACAATTGTCTGGAACATCAAGATTTAACGGAGGTGAAGCCTTTTTTGTGTCTATGAATAAATATTACTACTTCGTTTTCTGTTGTTCTTTTTTAAGGATTCTGTCATGTGGGGATCTTTGTAGCTACATTCTCCTTCGGGTAAGTTTCTGAAATGACATGCTAAGCATGCTAATCATATTGCACAGGCTTATTTCTCTTAATGAGAAAAATTAATTTTATTGCAGCAATGCTGATAGACAAGTATAGGAAGGCACAGCATTTTAGAAATTCTGAGGATCCCATTTTTGATTCATGTAAGCTAGGAAGTTGCCCATCTACCATGTGAAAGTAAGCAATGGTGGGGATTCCATTCTGTAGCAGCGGGGAGTCTTGACAGAAATCTCAGGTGAGTACATCAATTGTGTTTCTACTGAAGAAATCACCCTGATGTTGAACCACTGTATCAGCAGTTTGATCAATTGGAAACAAAAGGGCATTGTAAGTCAGGAGTCATGTAACTGGCAATGTGGGGTACCGTTTTAGTTTTCTCAAGAACCCCACACAGCTCTTATCACTCTTGGTATGAGTAACATGAAAGTGCCTAACTGATTGCATTTATGCCAAGAGAGAAATCGGAAAGCACACTTGTTTTGGCATCCTGTGATTACTGATTGCGTATTTGTGTAGCTGTTTTTAAGGAATGCTTCACATTTGCCTAACAATGACTGATTGGATCTGGGATTCTAATTACAATTTGAAGCAAACATTACCCTGTTCTGCTTTAAATGCAGAGGAAAAAGATGGATTAGAGTTAAAAATCTTTAAATTGCTGTTTAAAAGATCATAGGTAGCCTAAATAGTTTTTTTCAACAGAAAGTTCAAAAGGAAGCCAAAGTCTAATCTCACCCACTTCCGTTCTCCTATGTCTAAATACATCGCCTTCTGAGTACCTCCTTTGCATTTTCTTATCCACCTTCCCCTCCACCCCATCTGCACCCTTGCAGCAGCTCCCCAGCTTCTTCCTCATAAAAAAGGGGGTGGAGGGTCTGGTCAGCCTCATACTCCTGGACATTAATTAGGATCTGTCTTAACTACTGGAAAAGAAACTTCAAGATGCTGATAATGAAGGTTTTTCTTACATGTACCAAACAAAAATGTATACTTGAATATTCATGAATGATGCTGAATAACTGAAGCAATCAATAAAACCATTTGGCTATATTTTAAAAATGGAATTCTATAGTTTTAAGGGGTTTTTAAAGTGGTGTCAAAAGGAAGTCCTTAATACCTTTCTTGCATCCTGGATGTGTTTTCTTACAACTTCTTTGATAGTGGGGCAGTTTTGGCGTGGGGGGTGGAAGAACAGATCAATCTTGGTGCGGTTGATGGGATCAGGCAGGAACTCAGGCCAGCCCAGGTCCAGGTCTGGAGTCTCCACATCAGAATCCACCGGCCAGTAGGTCCCCGTGGAGGGTGTGTCATCGTGTGGTGCCTCATCATCCTCAGAGGGGCTGGCTGCAGGAGGCTTCTCCATGTTCGCCATGATGAACTCCAGCTCCTCCTCCGACAGGAAGTCCCCAATGCGCTCAGACACGAGAAAGTCCTGATAGCTCTCCTTGCCTCCACTCACTAGAGTGTCAATGGCTAGGCGGTACGATTCTTTGTAATGTGGCAGAACATAGTCTTCGGGCTTGAATTCTCCTTTCAGAGAAGACAGCAGTGATAAAGACTCCATCGTTACTGTTGCCTTATACAGCTCCTCGAAGGGACGTCAAGATGCTAATACTGGACACCTGCAACACATGTATTACATTTTTAGATAACTATAATTCTAATAGTATTTTACATGAATTAAGATGTGTTTTCATATTACATGATGTTGAATGCTTATTAAGCTACATGTATTTGTAACACATTCCATTCCTTTACACAATTTCTCTTATTCAATATGATCTAATTACTATTATCAATTTATTACTGTGTTTTACTAATATATGCATTATATTCATTTTCCAAATTTAATCTTTTCCTTGTCTGTCTCAAAATGTAAATATGAAAGCATGCATATAGCATTAAATGACCTGAGTATGTAAAATAAATCACCTTTGGATGAGGTACTGTATTTGACCAAGTTTATAATTACGTGGTCATTAGATCTTTAAGATCTTATAGCCTTATTATCAATTATAGCTTTCACCTCTGGAATATTTGGGCTTTGTCTTTGAAGTATTTGTCTTTTTGTACCCAAGGCAGTTAATTGGAGACATTTTGTTTGCAATACAGAGTCTTCTCTGTCCTGTAATTCTTGCTGTTTTGATGTAGCCCTTTTGTTTCATTTTGGTTTCTGTTTTCTCATTTTGGGTTACTGTTCTGTTCTTATTGCTCAGTGTTTGATTTGTTCTTAAAATAATATCGTATCTCCCTTTAGCTGGCTGGGTCCCTGCTGAGTGAAGCCAGAGGCCCGGGTTCGAGTCTCCAGTGGTGAGGGGCTGGCCTGAGGTGGCAGTGGTGAGGGCGCATACCCATGTGACCCTGAGAGCAATACAATATAGTTCAAAGCTGGAGACTATGATTCTTCATGCTGTGTTTGTATTTCTTGGTGTAGAATCCCAGACATATTTTTGTCACATCAAGTGTAATCAGGAGATGGAACAATAACTCAAATTTCCATTTGAATCCCTAAGCACCAACATTTTTACTGCTGGTTGACTGATTACTAAAATTACATTTTAATTAAATAATGTCTTACCAAACTGAAAAACTGTGTTCTAAATTTTGAATTCTGACTTAAATTTTTGTCTTTCTTCGTACACTGGAACAAAGCTCTTACTGTGTGATAAAACAAGGGTCATTTTAAACTGTAAAAGAAGAAATTCTTTTAAACTTTAAAAATTCTGTAAATGGCAAATTTGTGTATTAGGATGTCATGAAGGCAAGAACATTACGTTTTAAAGAATCAAGATCTAATAAATACCTATAATTTAATACAGCATTTAAAGAACATGTTCAAATTATTTCTCCTCTCAATAAAGTCAGAGATATTTTAAATAATTATCTTAATTTAGAACAATACCAATATAGTCTTCACTGGACTAAAGGTGGCCCAAGTTTAGGGATGAGTTGTACTAAAGTTTAGGGATGCAAATACTAAACTACACCTACAGTATGCACAAAAGAAATACAACACAAGTCTAATGGACCTAATGAAATATATGTTTATTACAGATATCATAAACAATCACAGAAAATATAAGTAAAAATACTGTACATTTTAGTATTGTGTATTTTTGAAATGACAAGTATGATTTCCCTGGGCATACAGTATATATACTCCAGGTAACATTGTACAAACAATACAGACCTTTAATAGATCTTTAAATAGACTCTTGCTGTGCTCTTTTTTATCCTGTAGTGAAGGTTGTTGTCTGCCTTTGAAGGCATTAGGAGGTTGGTCCCTGTTCTTTTTCATATTCATTGTTAATTGGAATGTTATGGGGGGTAGTACTGGAGAGCTGGTCAGATGTTTGTAATAGGGATGTTTATGTTAATATTAAATTTACTTCTATTTTTTTCTAGGTTAGTTTAATTTGGTGTAGTCAGTTAGTTGTGAGGAAGACTTTTGTTGGCAATGCCATCGTTATTGTTTTTTTGGGACAGAAGCCTAGAATAATTGTAGTAGATTTCTTTTATAATGTGCTTTCCAGCATCCCTATTCCCCTTAGTGTGACCGTTTTATCTTGCCAGTATGTTTTTTTAACTTTTGTCATTATTATTCTAGCAGATACACTCTGTGTTGCCATTCAGTTTGTGCCCTTGTGTCCATTAAACCCAGCTTACATGCTGCTCTCTCCCCTGCCCTAGACGTACATAGAGTGGGGGTGTAACAGTCCCTTTGATGTTCTGCTGGACTCGGGTCATAAAAGAGAGTTGGCCACGCCAAAGCCGAGACATTGTTTTCTTGTTGTGTCATTGTAATCCTAGATCTTTGTGGGCTTGCATTGCCCTGCTGGAAAACTGACACTTCCTCATTGGTTCATGCTATTTGTCAATATATCACTGAGCGGTAAAGCTAGCCTTCATCCACTCTAAAGGCTTTATAATTATGTAAAAAGATATTCCTCTCTACTTCATCACATTTCCACTAATAACTGCTTTGCTTGAACAATGCAAATAGCGCTGAAATACAGCATTCATCACTGAAATAAACAGTCCCCCTTCTCTATTTACTATTCACTGTCCCAGAGAAGACAGTGATTTCATCTCTCGGCTATGAAGGTTACTCCTGAGGAGCCCCTGAGCACGCATATCATTTTCATGCAGATGGTCAGCTTCATTCTGCTGAAGATTACTCTTCCTGGAATCTCTCATGCTGTAGCTGACTATACAGATGAATAATACACATGTGATAGTCCTGGGCCAGTGTGGCAACCCCCTGCCTACCAGGGTATGGCCTGTCCTTCAGTAATACCAGTTTCTTGGCTTCTGTTACATTGTCTGCTTATTGCTGAAGCAGAACATTTCTTTCCCCAGGAAACATTTCTTACATTTAGGCCATCTTCAATCATGTCTATAGTAAACATACAGACTCCATTACTCAAGACAGCATGGTGATATCTACTGCTACTCCTATGTTAATTGAAATCATGTTGTTTGGATTGGCCATTTTCAATAAAGTAATTTGGGGAATTTTAACTCTACTCAAATACTTAGCCCCCAGTGTTTTCATGATATCACATATGTTATGTTATGGAATCATTCTACACAATTGACAGACCTATTTACTCATTATTTAAATTGTGAATTACATTATGTATGTGCTCAATGAGCGTAAAAAGCTTAATTTTCTTTACTTAAAGTGTCCAAATGAAAAATAAGCTCCAGTGTTCTAAACAGAGTTTAGAAAAGCGTAAGTATGGACTCCAACTCCAATTAAGAGAAAATGAAAAGATGTAAATGTGTTTGGTTTGGGTTAGACTTAATTCATTCTGCTGAGGGAGTGATGGCCTGGGTGCAGGGAAAATGCTTTCGGAACTAAAAATATAGGTGGAGAATACCAAGCTGGAGATGAAAGCTGTGAAGGGAAAGTTGCCGAGTCAATTCCTACATATCGGATAGGATCCGAGCTGGCTCAAGACGCCTGACACTAGGGCCCTGTGTTGCAGTCCTGCATGGCGAAGGGGCCAAAGAGGACAAGAGGCACCAGGATGAAGCCAACAGAAGGACAGAAGTGAGGTGCAGAGATAAGACGGTGATGTGTGAAAGAGGAATCCCAGTGTCATGAGCATGTGGAGATACTGTAAGTGCAGAAGAGAAGCTGGCGCGCTGTGTAATTGTAAACACGAAAGAGAGAGGGTGGATGTGGTGGTAGTTAGGAGTCAAGGAGGACGCCAATTAGGTGAGGGACCAAGGTGTGACTACCAACACGACAGGGACTTGGGACGTCTGATCAGGGCTGATGAGTCAGAGAGTCTCTGCAAAATTCAACAACAATGAAAGCAACCCAGCAACAATAAAACACAGCAGGACATGACAAGACTGAGAGTAACAACAAAATAGGGAAGCGGCAAAAGAGAGACAAACAAGCAGAGGACGTTTTGTTGGCACAAAGATAACAATAATGACATCAGCAGCTGGTGACCTGACAGGAGGAACAGTGGATACCAGTGTTGAGGTCCTGATTGGAATTGGAGACCTAGAGGAAGGTCCAAGAAACGGGAAGGCTGCATTCCAGCATTCTTTTTTTCTCAAGGCAAGTTATTGCAGAAGAAAAACTTTCCACTTGGCTAAACGCACTCAACTGACTGGTGGTTGGATGGGAAGGTGCACAGATGGTGGGCTAAGCTGGTGGAATAAATCATCTGAGAGAGGGAAATGAGATCATGAAACAACTTGTCAGATGAATCTCAGGATGGCGGGAGCTCCATGAAGGCACTGGAGTTCCTGCCGTGGAGTCCTGCAAGCTGAGCCTGAAGGACTAGGTGGAACGTATGAGTGAGAGGAGACAAGAGGCTGAAGGGAAGCAGAGCAGCTGCTGGGGAGCACAGCACAATAAGTCATACAGCAACGGCTGCTGTGAGAGTGAGCTAGATATCTGATCTCCAGCCTAGACGACCAGAACTGAGTCCCAAGGCTCTGATAAGAAGTATGATGAATGGTAGTGAACAGTTACTGTACCGGTCTTGATTCTGTTTAATAAGGAGGTGGGGGGCATGATGGTGTGGGGGTCGGTGCTGTTGTCTCTGGGGTGCAGTTCTAGCCTGTGTGGAGCTTGTGTGTTCCCTTTCTCCAAGCACTGCAGTTTTCCTCCACAGTCCTAAGACATGTAATCTATGTTAGCTGGTGTTTCTACATTGTCGCTGTATGTGTTTGTGTGAAAATCATGTGATGGACTGATCCCATCCAGTGAGTTTCCTGCTTTGCACCTAAAATTTGACAAGTTAGGTTACAGTTCTCCACAGCTTCAACCTGGCAGAACCTGAACTAATCCATTATTAAAAATGTCTGGTTTCATACTTTTGAAGCACTAATTGACTCAAGTAGAGTTTCTTAGGAGATAAAGTTTAGAATGAATCATGATCAGTTCCTTTGATACGTTTTTTATGTTTGTAGAGAAAGACTACAATAAATCACAGAATCCCCTTTTCCTAGTCCTAGAAAAATATTATTTAATAGATAACAAAGCGCAGGTGATGGAAAACAAAGATAACAGGAAGGGTTTAAACCACAGACTAGTCACATAGATATACTACTGATATTTGTTTTGGATGCAACACTGCTCAATATCATCAAGTTCCAGAAAGCCTTTTACTGTATAGGCAGCTTCTCACAGTACAGAAAATATATGGATTACCAGGGACGTTACACAAGATTATAGCCGATCACACCAAATGTTCACAAGCTGAGTGACGTCTGAGAAGCATGTCATTTATATTCTTACCATCTCATTTTGGGAAAAACAAGATAGTAAGAATGGTGAGAAAATGTGTAGTACATAAAAAAACAGCAGAAATACGTGGCATGGCTATCTAGAGTTTGCCCATGATATCTTATCCATGGAGCAGATAGCCAAAAAAGAAACAAGAAGAAAAAAAGAAACCTATGAAATAGCTGACTTGTCAAGGAACGTATTGTGAAATCAAAAGAAAAACTGAAGTTATGCAAATTCACAGGCAATTTGAAGAAGGAAATCCAGCTTCATCCGAAGCACCATAAATTATGATGAAGGCACCTCTAGGCAAGGTGTGAGGAGCAGGAGGCAGCAACAACACTTTATCACACATTAATCATTTCTAGAAAGCAAATCAAGTGTCATTTTTGTGCCCTATTTTTATTAGTTTCATTTTTTCCTCAAAGAAGAACAAAATGGGAACAAAGCAGTCTGACGCAACATCTCCCCAGTCCCCGACAACGCTGGACCTGTCCTCCACATTCCCACCCAAAACCAATCAGCAAGCTGGGACAGAAACCTCGCTGCACACCAGCTGCAGGACGCCAAGTCTTCGTCACACATCCCCTCCCTTGTGGCATTTCAGCCTCAAGCTTCCTCGACTGAGTCTGCACTAGAAACTACTGTAGGCACGAGCTTCACATGATGGTGACTTTGTGAGGAGTGAGGTATGACTGAAGCAAATATAAGTGACTCATTTGATGATTAGGTTTTATGGCGTCCTAATTTATATTTTCCGAAATGTTCCAGGCAATTTATCCTGTTACATTCAATCCCTATTTCAAATAGCAACAACTTCTAAAGGTTTGTATGAAATGTCTAACAGAAAAACACAGAAGAAGCGTGCCAGTCACATTGTGTTTCTCCTGAGGTCCACCAGGAACTGTAAGGCAACATTTGAATTTAGAAGACTTAAGTTTATAGCAGCCTGGTTTGTTATTTTTTCACTTCGGGCTGAAAAGTGGAAATTAAATAAATAAAATGTCAATTAAACGAGTTCACCAGTAGATGCTTATAAAAGATGATGAAAGCGATATGGTTTGATAACTGTAACAAACTGATTTAAGTTTTAACAAACTGATATTGGAGCAATTTTTAAAATTTCAATTCGGTTAAAGTGACTCTGAATGTACATCTCGTGACATCTTGCTTTTCTTCATGTACTGTACAAGTTCAGGCAAAGAGAGCAATGAGACTATACTGAGAATTATTCAGTGCCCACAGCTTTTCATATCGTATAGATGAACTATCAAAAGTTCAGGGCTCACCTGGTATTCAGGTATTTTTTTTCTGTCAGCTAAAACATTTTATGACTCACATTAATCACTAAATTTGTATAGAGTTAATGTTCTGTAGAGACTGCTTCTAGCATTTTAAACAGAAAACAAACAACAAGCTTTCAGTTTTCATTACCTTAAAGATATTTTAATACCGTACCTTTAGGGCAGAAAAATGTGATAAACCATTCCAAAGTAAAAATGAAGAGAGCATGCTATACTTGTTTGACAGTAGGACAATGTGGTCAGCGTTTTCAGGTAAAAAATCCTTTATGATTTTGTATTAGCCAATAATATTAATGACTTTCACTTTTAAGATGTCCAGTCAGATTCAGAATGACAATGAACAGTGGGCTGCCCACTCACAGGCTCTGGCCTTGTCTTATGTCCACAGTGCCATCTGTCTCCCATTCAGGGTGACAGGAATCCTACTTGTACTGCCAGCTGGTTGACTGCGCATTCCGAATGCTTTTGCCTCTGAAAATGTTGGATAGAGAAAGTCTAAAACTACCTTGAAATCAGCAACAGTTTTATGATGTTTTATTTAAAAATCAGTTAGCTGAATTAAAGGATTCTATGATTGAAAATGTAGCCCAAACAAAGACAAAGGGGCATGAGAAGCAAGGTTTGACAGCAATTTCAGTATGTTGTATACAGTATGTTTGCACTTCAGGATATACACACACATTAGGCATAAAGACAAACTACACATAGATTAACTGATGTTCTGTCTCATACGGTCTCTAAGTATTATGCACAAAAATGTTGGTCTGATCAACTTGAACAGGCTTGCAAAATCATGCCTGATATCAGCGTATCTTCAGCATATCTTCCTTACAGCAAGCTTTAATGTTATACAACTTTTGGCATGAAATTTTAGTAAACTTTGCCTCCTGAATTTCAAATAAATGTGGTTCATTTCTAAGGGTGTGCAGAAAAATCTTCAAAAACTTAGATCTCTATGGCAAAAAATTAAACAAAGGTTGCGTTTTTTCTCTGTCTTAATTTCACCCTACTAAATACTTTAGAGCAGGGACTTCTAAATCTATGGTCTTCTGATTTTTGTAACTCAGTTCTAATAAGAATTGTACCGTTTTTTATACTTATTTTTCAATTTTCTTTCAGATCATAAAAAGTCAAATGATTTTTGTTATTGATATCAACCCTTTACCAATTTCTGAGGTTCAGAACTTCAATCCTTCTGGTACATTACCTACAATGTCACCATCTGCACCTCTGAAGATGCAAACAGCAGAAAATAGATCTAAGAGTCTCATCCAATAATCTTGAAGATTGTTAAGAATAATATCCTTGGTTAGTATTGTATATTTTAGGGTATTTGTGAAATAAAAGAATGTGCACAGAAACAGCTAAATAGATCAATTAAAGGCATTACCTAGCAGACTAGGTACAGTACTAAATTGAAAACCAACAGACATAGTAACCGATCAGGACTAGAACTGAGAACCAGTTTAAAGTGCTATAAAAGGTAGTCCTAACAGACTACGCAATGTAAAAAGCCCACTGTCCATCTGGTTTCAGCCTGGAGTTGTTTACATAGCAGTGTAGCCAATAAATGAACTGGCATGACAGTTCATCCTTGTTCCAGATCAGATTAGTTGAACAATCTAATAGTCTTGCTCTCAGCTCAGTTAGAAGAGGTAACTTCCCACATACTGCAGATTGATGCTGACTCAGAGGCTAAAACTAGATAATGATTCCCTCCTATTCCTCTCAAACATGGAGCATTCTATTCTTTGTTAAAAATGAATAGGAATTTTATTTACACTTTTAACTCTCTTAATGTTATCTAAGTAGGATAAGAATCCTAGAGAGAGCTCTGCATAGGCATAATATTTGATGAATTAAAAATGATCATAGAGCATATTCAAAAATATTACGACAAAAAAAATTAAAAGAGTACTTTGATCAGAAAGCATTCATAATTAAAACTAGTTCAACAAGCAAGCCAGAAGGTTTTGTCTATCTAAGAAGCAGAATACTTAAAAAAAAAATAAATCCATCTTAAAAAAGCAAGATATCTGTCGCATTTTAATCAAACTGTGCTCTAATTCTCAAAATATCCAAGATCTGGTCATCATGTGATATCCACCTGTGCTGACATTCAGTTCTTTAAGAGCTGAATGTATTAAATCTGAAAAAGATTCCTGACTGCCTTATCATACCATGCCATGGGCTTAGGCCCAGACTTAATCACAGCTCTGACCCCTCCACAGGTCACAAGTTATTGCTTCAGTCCTTCATTGCAGGTTTTAAATGATGAAAGAAAACTCTGCCAGATAAAATATTAAATCTGAACTACTTTTAATTTTTCTGTATTCTAGGTTTCTGTATTCTGTAGAATTGATACAGAAGGGTAAAACTGTATTGACAGCTATAATAACAATATCGATAATCGATAATGTATATTTCAGCAATGGATTGCATAGCAACAAAACTTTATTGAAAACAAACGCATATATGACAACACTGAATTCTAATTAAAAAAAAAACAATCTGTAAGGGACTGATAAGTTAAATGTTATCTGATAAGCAACGTTTTTTTCTGAGTGACGACTATGTTGACCTCACATGCTAACACCTACAGTAGAATGTTGGTGTGCAACATGTGTGTCACATGTTTCCACATGCTGAGGTCATGATGGAGTTGTGTTCACTCTTTTCCACACATGTTTATTAGAGAGCAGACCTGCTTGGGGAAAATACGCCAAACTGTTTTTTAAACTTATCTGCAAAATAATAGGTTTTCTTAATATTCTATTTCAAGTTTTATACTAAGCCTAAAGTACCTTTGATTCACAATATTTTCACAATGTCCAATGCTTCCTTTCAAATTCTAGTTCACAGCTAGAAAGAAAAATGGAATACGGGGGATCTAAAAGAATAAATCTCTCCCTAAATTCATCGTAGAGAAACACAAATTCTTCAATCAATCTGACACCATTAAACTTGGAAAAACATTTCCGTTAGCAGGAAAGAAACGCATATATTTCCATTCAAAATGTGTGCTTGTCTTGTCATTCAAACAAGACACCTAACACTTTCATAAATGCCTACTGATGAGTAGTACTGATATTTTAAGTACATATTTGTTAGCAATCTGGAAATGTATTGCTAAAGTAAATTTAGAACATGTTAATTCAAGGTAAGAGCACAACTTTAACAAAGTTTTCAAGATAAACAACCCTGCAGGAAAATGCATTTTACTAGATGATGAAAAGTAGACAGAAGAATTCCACAGTTTATACTCAATTTTGAAACATAAAGACAATTGGGTTTTTTTCTAAATAAGTATCTCAAAGCAGTATTATGTTTCTTTAAATGGGCTTGGATGAAACTTACTTTCTCATTGTCAGTAACAGGCAAATCTTCATCGATCCCTTCTTAAATTCCCATTAAATCTAAAATGTCTTCAGAAGCATTAAAAAGCATAAAAACATATATACATGCGCAAGGAAAGTATCTAAAACACCAGCATTTAAGAACTTTCCCACCAAAGAAGCAACAAAGACTAATCTAGGTGTTGTCGCTAAAGAAAAGCACAGCACTGCTGGAAGGGTGTGGAAACCAGTTTTCGCATGCAAATAAAGGCTATAGGAAACCTGTTCACAGAGGACTGCAGAAGACCCATTTGAAGAATAAGCTCCGCCTTTTTGCCAGTGGAAAAGTTCAGAGTACACCCAGATACCAGTGTCATAGCCTCCCACACTCAAAGCAGTGCTCTGTACAGAGCACACACACTGAGTTTAGTGAAACAGGAGCTCCTTCCAATGTACATTAGAGCTTAATGCAGACAATACCGCACCACGCACACTGTTGTACACATCCTTGTCCACTGTCCACAGGGTTTTTCTAAAGGTTTATGCAGAACCATCAAATGGACATCCTTTCCTTATAAAAAAAACAAAAAACAAATGTGAATTTGACTTCAAACAGTAGTTGTTTGAAATTCCAAACATTTAAGAAACCCCCAGAAGCTGTCTTTATAAAGGCACTTACAGTAGGTTGTCAGTGTGTTGGCCCATGTCTGTAGGTAGAAGTTTTTATTTTAAAAATGCAGCAAAATGATTTGAGAAAAATGTATGTAAGAGGTTATGAAGGTTTTTGTAATAGAACAAGTTCACTTAATACAGCATGACTGAACTGATTACAGTCTGCTTTAGGCACTAGTCACGGGACGTGTTCTGACATGCGACTGGTCTGTTTGCATAAAATGTAGCTTGTATCTCACGAAACCTTTGAAGAAGATCACTTAACACTTTATCAAGGTTAAGGAAGGCTCAGATTAAAATCAGACCTTCAAACCATCTTGCCCATAGCACATTCCAAATGCTTCAGTTAAGGGCAAATTTTCTGGTGCTTAACCATTAGAAGATTACTATAAAATATTCATTCTGGATTCTGGAATTCACAGTTGGGAGTCACAGGTGGGTGGAGGTTTCGATTAAATGTGTTATGTCAAGACAATTGAAAAGCAGGTGAAAGAGTTTTTTGTCCTTTTGTACCTAGACAGCAAACCTACTATAGACCTGTACATTTTGTAAGATGTTCAAAGCCTTGTTGATTAAACTCTGTGTAAAAGGAAAGGACTGACCTCTGTTCTCTTCTTGGCTTGGCCTTCCCTTGATAGTGTAGGTGAAATAAGCTGGAATACAAGTACATGTTTCTTACACCTAATAGTGTTGTTGTTTACATGACAAATTGAAGTTGAAGAGTGAATGTGCAGGGCAGCAGGGTGGCACAGTGGTCAGCATTACTGCCTTGCAGTGCTGGGGCCGTGGGTTCAACTCTGGACCAGAGCTGCTGTCTGTGTAGGGTTTGCATGTTCTCCCTGTGTTCACATGGGTTTCCTCTGAGTGACTTGAACCTGTTGCTTCCCAGGACAGGCTCTGGCTCCCCATGATCCTGAACAGAAGAAGGTGGTCAGAAAATGGATGGATAGAGGGAAAGAGCAAATCAAAATCAGCTGGCTGTCCCCAGGGTTAATGTTGTCTATACTCCCAACCATCTAATAAGCTTTCTCTAAGCAATCATTTTCGTTTCCTAGAAATGACAGCCCCCTGAGAACAGGAAACATTCCTGTTTCTCTTCATTGATCTCTTTCTAAGGCTAAAACATCTTCTGTGGTTGGAGACCCAGAAGTGACCACAGTGAGGCTGAGGCTGAGACTGTGCAGCAGGATTGTTTTCTAAAGAGGATACATTATTGAAGAAGATACTTTTCCAAGAGCTTTTGTCCATGGTTTGACTGTTTTAGACTCATATTAGTTGATTGGAGGAACATTTTCAGATGTGTTGACTGGAGGGCTTCAGAGACTCATTGCAGGATTGCCCTGTTGAAACCCCAGCTAGGGTTAGGGTTAGTATTTCCACACTACTTAGACATTTTTTTACACTCAGTACTAGATTTTGGGAGCCAAGTGAACTTTAGAATGAGTGGTAATTTGCTCCTAGCTGAATGTTTTTTTTTCCGGAGACTTTTGGCTGCTTTTATTGTATTTTGCATCATTCAGTATATGTATTCCAAAACTGAGTCAGATAAGAAATTGTTACAAAACTTGTTCTAGTGGGTAAACTCTCTTAATTTTCTCATTTCATCAAATACATGTATAGCTGGAGTCAATATCTAATGGTTCTTGTTACCCAAACCCTACTCTGGCCTGACATGCAAGCTCATGTAAACATCATTCATTCAACATGGTTCAGCAGATTGAAAATGTTTCTAAAGAGGATACATTATTGAAGAAGATACTGTACATTTCCAAGAGCTTTTGTCCATGGTTTTGACTGTTTTAGACTTATATTAGTTGATTGGAGGAACATTTTCAGATGTGTTGACTGGAGGGCTTGAAGTTGTATAAAATCCTGTTCAACCGTGTTTAACACTCTTAATTTTGTCATTTAATGTGCATATAGACGTACAGTATATTATAGACTCGAGTGTTTTGCTGTCACAGCTTCTGTGCATTCAGGTCTTCACCTCACAGGATGAGGATCAGCAACCATTGGCATAAGATAGACATTTTGAAGATGCTTTGTCCAATTTGAAAGAGCCACAAGGACAGAGAAAGAAAGGCATCAAAGAAATGGATTATTATGTATTTATTATATATACCTCAGATAAACCCTAAATAAGGTGATAATTTGAATTTGCTTCAGTGATTTAACTCACCTGTCTGAGATAACCACGAGCCTGTTGAACCTTCACCTTTCTGAAGGCTGGGCCAGGCTGCAGCACGGGCAGGACAGGGTGGAGGGAGGGAAGTGACAATGAAACAGGACGGAGTTAGCAAGCATTGTCATAATTGTACTTAAGCAGGAGGAAGGGGATGAGATTAGGGTATGACCTCCTCCCAGACCTTCCCTTAAAACTCCAACAAGACAGAGCTTGGATCACTGAGGTATATCTTATATTTTAGGAATGATTAATCCACACCGCAGTTATTTTGAATTCATTTCACTCCTGTAGGTGGTATAGTCAATTGTTGGTCTACAGACACGAAGACCTCGATTTATATCTGAGGTTACATGTTTATCACTGGGAAGCCCCAACCTCACAGCCCTTTTAAAATGCATTCTTTATTCTGGAAATTTAAATAACATCATATTATTATAGATTGCAATAAATTATAATAAAATAATATAAAAACTCACAGCAATGCAATTTCATCTCCTGGCTCCTTTCAAAGGTTTTTACTGTGCAATTGAAATATTTGTCTATTTAGTGTATTTTGGTTTTCTCAATCCTGTGCCACTTATCTTACAGAGTTAATTAGGAGCTTCCTTGCAAAGTTGTAGCCATGGAGACTAGATTGACAAGAATGAAGATGCATTGCTTTGATATAAACTGTTTTTAACTCTCCTATAATTAAAATGAAACCAAGAAATCTATGTGGCATACATACTTACAGAGTATGCATATTTAGTTTTCACCATAAGGAATATATCAAATCCTTACTGCTCAATTTTTTTTACTTTTCATGGCACGGAATGCCAGTCCCAGTGTCAATATGCATTGTTAATCTTCCTTGAACATTTTGAACGTAGCTTAAATCCTTCTCGTGCCAAGACATGCATCAAGAAACTGCAGTTATATTTTTAATATAGCAAGTTTGATTCTTCATCTCGAATTTCTAAGAGAACTATCCATGATAATGAATTCCACATAATACAGCATTTCCTGGAATCGGCAACAACTCGAACCTGTATCCTAGATCTAGTAACAAAGTGGCCTAATGTGTGGCAGTGAACTACGGACATACTTCTGCAAGACTTTCTAATTAGAAAAATGAGATTCTGAAACACAGATTATTTTAGTTCTACTATTAAACATAGATGTATCTTTTGTAGGAACAATATACATGGTTCACAGTGCTGTTTCACCACCAGACTGTTGGGAGGGTTTAAATATTGCAAATTTGTGTTTCATGATCACCAGGTCCTCACTTAATGGTGAGCTGGTGATTTTCAGTTACAGCTCTCCATTGCTTCACAGGGACTGTGCTACAGCATTTTAAGAATTTTAAATACAAATAGACTGAAACCCAGCACAAAATGTAAAAAATAACTGAAAAACAGAAACGTGCTTGATTGAAAACTGACCCAGTGTGATGTAATCAACTTTCACTGTGCTAATTTTAGGTAACAGTGGAAATGGAACCTTGTTAGCGATAGAAATTGATGTATGGTTCACAGCACATGAAATGAGGATCTAAATTGTTTCAAGACAAATGAAACCACACTTGTTCTCTGTACAGCAGCAAAGGGCTGATTTTAATTAACATTACCAGGGAATTGTAGAGCCTGGATCCATGCACAAGACACCCAATTTCTTTTGATTTTTTTGTTATTTCAGTAGTTCAGCCAAATCCTAATTGAGACAAAGTAGAGGTGCTTTATTGGCTTAACTTGCCTGGCTGAGGCAATAGCACCTGGATCATAGGGATGAGACTGTCAGCACCTCCCCCACTTTTTCCACAAGAAGAGATACTGTATAATAACAATAACAATACTACTACTAATAATAAGAATAATAAACTTTATTTTATATAGTGCCTTTAAAGGTGGCTTCTCAAAGCGCTTTACAGAATGACAACAACAATAAATAAAAAGAATACACAAGATAAAAAACAATTACAATACACAGAGGAGACCATGGATGGTGGTACTAAGAAAAGTAGAAGCAGAGGGGTAAAGAATAGAACCAGTTAGGTAAAGGCTCTTCTAAAGAAGAAGGTTTTGAATCTGGATTTGAAGGAGTTTAGAGAAGGTGACTCTGATATCTGGTATGTTGGGAATTTGTTGTGTGGGTGATGTTGGGGTGAAGAGAGAGACGTGAAAAGAAAACTCATGAGTGGGCTAGTGCACTGGAATAGTGCACTAGCCATATAAACTGGAATAGTGATACCTAGCCATATAAAGTCGGCCAGGATGAGGTTTGACTTCCTTCTGGACTTTCATTTGAAACACCTGAGCACAGCAGATTCCGACAGGATAGCAGCTTTGTCTGGTCTGCATTCCCCAGGAGGCTTTGGGGAAATCAGCGGCTGCTCTCAGTCACATGACCAGCTGCTGGAAGACAATTGGTCAAGTAACCGTTTAAAAACCAGGAACCTGAGCCAGATTCTCTGTGTGCGCCATTTTTCCAGGAGGGGAAGACTGAACAAGCTTTTGGAACACTGTAACTGTGAACAAAGGAACTGTGGGTTTTTTAGATTTCTGGTGGTTTTGCTTTAAAGAGTCTGGAGCGTCTTTGTGAAAGAAGAGATTGAAATACTGTTAGTTGTTTGTTGTGAAGTAAGCACCATCCCTGATAGGAAGTTGAAGAAGTCAGTCAGGGCTAAAAAAGGAGCTAGACATTTGACTATATTATCCAGTTGTATCCCTATCTTTATGAGCATTTGGTCTTTAATGAGACACTTTAATGAGAGCTTCCTGCGATTGTGCTTCCTTCCAGTGTTGAGGACCACTGACGCAGTGTTGTCTAGAAGGCATCTTAGAGAACTTTTCAAATGTTTCACATTGAAATTGTCACGATTGTAGTCCCTCCCCCTTAAGGTCGCTCTGACTCTTCCTTGTTTTGCCTCATTCCCTGCACCTGTTCCTTATTCCAGCCCCTTTTCAGTTCCCCCTTAAAAGCCAGAGGTTGACACTAATCAGGGCTCTGCACTGGTTTCCGCATCATGCGAGCCCGGGTCCTGGATGCATCTGGCTCCGTTATGTTTTTAACTTTTTATTCCTGTTCTTGTTCCCGTTCCCGTTTTTGATCGCCTGGCCATGGACTCATGCCTGTTTTTGGATATCTCTTTGGACTCGTCCCTGGATTCGTTTGCCTCGCTACACCTTCCCCGACCACCAGCGCTCCTTGGACACGCCCCCCCGTTTTTTCCCGTATCCTGCATTACTTTTTCCTAGTGTTTCCTCACTCTACCCCGGATTGTGTCAAAATCATTCATTAAAAAAAATTTTGGGGAGGGAAAGTAGACAGGATAAAGGGTTTGTAAATTTTAATGCTGTTGTAATGGGTTTTTTAGAATGATTATTTGCATCCTGTGAAAACAACAAAATACATTTTCCCATCTCTGGCAGGTTTTGACTGATTGAAAGTCAAGTTATGAATGCTGGCCTGGCATAAGGATAAAATAGATCAGAAGAAAGCCTTTCATGTAATTATGCTGCTGGTCATGATAGTGATGAAATTGCAATGCAGACTATGAGATGTTCAGCATAATCAGAACTGCAGATGAGAGGAGGACTGCAGCCTCATTCCACAGCGTCCTGTATAACTAACCTTCACCCCATGACATAATATTGTAGATTTTGTAAATCAATAATTAAAAATTAATAATTTGAAATAGGATTGAAGGAATTGATTGTGTTCTGAGAGACCTCTACGATGGGCAGGCCCGTCCTCATGGTGCTGCACTAAAATGAAGCTTGAGTCAATGGCAGGGGGAGGTGCTTCGAGGCGAGAGGGTGCTCTTGCACAGGAGATCCTATTCATTACTTATTAGAATTTTTTATATTTTTTGGAGATGGCTGAAAATCGTTGCACGAGCCATGTTTACGTACTGTATTACAAAGAAGTAAAAAACAGGATAAACAGGCAAGCAATTACTCTGCCAGTGTAACAGTTAGACAGGCGGTCATCTGTGGAGTCCTATAATTCAGAACTTCGACCACATGGTTTTGTTTGAACCTCTCAGGGGAGCGTACCTCCCCTGAGCTGGAGGGGTAGCCCCTAAAGGCCTTTTGTGAAAACAATCCCTTTATCTCCTGAGGAAAATTACAAGTCAAGATGTTTGGCTTTCAATGCTTGTGTCATTAATGTTGCGAAAGAGCTTAAGTTGTTTACAATCCTGTCGGTTTAGCTGTCCTCACATTTATTAAAGGAGCTTTATTAAAGCTGGCCTGCATGAAGTGACACAAATGTACATTTTTTGTTTCTGAAAAATGTGAAAAAAAAAGCTTTTCACGGGTCTTTTTCCAGTAAGGCTAAAAGATTGGTAGCATTACTTTCTCACCACATATCCCTTTTATGGTAAAAATAAAAAAGTGTTTGAATGCATTCATTCTCAAGCAATACAAGGAACACATATATACATACATACTGTAAATTATGAAGTCAGGGAACCTTACCAGGGAGTTCATTGCACTTCAATTTGTGGCTTTATTTTTGCTGCATCCAGACCCTCCAGTGAAGATCTCCTTAATTTGACATCATACGTGTTGGAGATCAGCAGACATTAAAACAAGTCAGCATTTGCAACTGAAACTCCGTGTCAGGATTTAATTTCTAAGCTTGTCTTGTGCATCTGCCTGTGTTGATAGAACTCAATGATGGATGTGTTCTGGAGGTCACGTTCACTTAGCCTGTCATCAGTTTTTGATGTACAGTTTTCTATGAACACCAACACACTGGAGCAAAGCCTACAGTAGCTTTCTGGATGAAGGCCCCACATCCGGGTTTCTCCCAAGAGTGTACACCGCTCTTTAGGCAAAAGCAAGTCAAAGCTCTTCACGCACAGGAAGGGACCCGTTGGGTACAACCCTGAGGTGTAGCAGCTGAGTGGCATGAGGCAGGCAGTGTGTGCCAACAGCTCCCTAAGAGTGTCAGGGCTCTGTACGTGTCTGTTGCAGATAAGGCAAACATTCCCTCAATTAAACTAATATATGTCCATAACCACAGGCAATAAAGTCTGCTCTGTTGGAAAATGTTAGATATTCACCCATACGCTCGCCTTTTCACTTGATACACATGTTATTTGCAATAACTTGTTGCTCTAACATATCCATCTATTATTTAGAATTCATCTCCTTATATAATCTCACATACTGAGCTTTCAAACTCCTGTATGGAGTTAATTGTTGGAAGCTCATATACTGTATGATACTGTAGTGATCTCCTGCCCTTCCACGCTGGCAGCTCCTCTCCCCCTCAGCACCCTGTATAAGGGGGGCTTCCTTCCCCTTCAGACTGCACGGCAAGCTACGGGTGGCTGTGTGCCCCCTTTCTCTCACTCCGCACACTCCTGGGACTGAAAGGGCAATAAACCCCCGCCTTGTGAAGCTGCAGGCCTGTCTCTGGCCCAGCGCTGAACTGGGTTTGGGGCCAGATCGCCACCATACTGTCTATGAGTTGGAAATAGACCTCATTTCTCATCATCATTGTGCTGTCAAGTGCAATTAATAGAAACATTACTTCATTCTTAAACCCCCCAAAAAAATTCTAGCAGTGTCATAAAAATATCTGAAAAGAAGCAAAGCAACAAAAAAAAATTCATTTTGTTGAATTGCAAATTATTTTTTAATGAATTTTTTTAGTTAAAACTTGATTTCTCAAACTGAATGTTTGATGTGGGGGGGGGGGGGGGGGGAGAAGTTAAACATCTTGCTGCAGCTTTTTTTTCCTGAGTTATTTTAAAAACTGAGGGGTCTTCACAGCTGTATTTCTGCTTAAACTTCACTAATTGGTTAATAAGGGAGTACAAAACTTTGCAGTGCACTGTATTTTAGGAACATCTGATTCATGCTGACTAATTTCATACAAAGGTAAGATTTTAACCAGAAGACTTTCTGGAAATATCACAGAATCAGAAAGAATATCACAGAATCATAAAATGTCTATAACTGATTACAAACTAGTATGCTTTTTTAAAATGAGTTTCTCTCATCTGTCCTTTTGTTTTGGCAGGAAAAGATCTAAGATCTGCCCAATCCATTATTGGTTGAGGTACATTTCTTTTTCATGGGTGAAATGATGGATGAGTATGTCAAATATAACCAGACTAATCACCGCTTTTAGACTTAGACAATTTCTGAAAATCACAAGAGGCAGACAAAAAGGCAGTGAAAGTGACAAGAAAATTCAATGGAGATGGAAAATTGTTTAGCTGTAAGTCTGGTGTTTCGGGACAAGCAATGTCAAGCATTTTGTTAGCATTAGGACTAACACTGAATAAAACATTGATTGTAATGAAAGAAGGGGAAAGCTGAGAAGTACACAAATAAAATGAATCGGATGAAATCTGTTTTTTTTAAGATGTGCAATTTGTTATAAGTGCTTAATGGGTACTTGAATTGGTCTCTGCATAAATGACCTCAGTATCCTCAAAGGATAGGTGTGGGAGAAATTTGTACTGCTTCTGTTCCTTTCCTTATATGAGGAAGATAGGACATTAAAGTTTTAAATAGTGCTGAGAATATTTAAACACATTTAACTCAGACTGAGAGAATCCCTATGGTCCGGTTTTCGAATGCTGTCTGCACTCAGTGCCGCTGCCTGGCTCTAGCTCTTTTTCATGTGCTAAAAGTTTAAAGACCTGCCAGTCTTGAATTGCTGCATTGCTTGAAAGTGAAGAAGAAAATTGCCAAATTTTGAAAAAAAACAATAGTGGCGTAAAGTACAGATATGGATTTTCTTCCCCCCCAGAACCGCATTATTTGGGAACACAATACAGTTAAAAATGGAGCACTGCATACCTCATTGCTAAAGAACTGAGCAAAATAAGGGCTGATAAAAAAGTGATAAGGAAAAAGGTTACACAGCTGTGTGCAATGTAACTTTTCTTGGTAATGAATAGAGCACAAACTATTCTTCTACGGTGACTCTACAACCTACAGTTATGGTGAATGAGCAATACAAGATGTAATAGTCTCTTTTGTGCCTTAGAAAATTAAGAGATAAGATGGTAGTGCTGTTGAGAAAATTAAGTTGTGCATTAGGTCTACTAAAGTATACAAATAAAATTTAGACATTAATGTTACGGTAGAAGCTCAGCTAAATGCAGGGAGATTTTTATAGATCATGTACAGTACCTGACTGACCCAGCCAAGCTAAATTTTCAAACGCAAGCTGAGGCTGAACATTAAGACTTGTCAATGAAAACATATGATTCCTCAGTCTCAAAACATAAGGATATTCTAATTAAGCAATTAATATACAGGCATGAGGCATGAAAAACAAGAGATGATTTTGCTCTGAAGCAGAAAGTTTAAAATCATTTTATTAATGTTTTTTTTTTTTTGCTGTTTGACTTGTAACATCAGATTGTAAAATCTGTCAAAAATTACAAAGCAAAACTGCCAGAGAGTGAAGACTGATACTTGAAATGTGTGGAAAGATGGACTGCAGTGATAGAAGTCAACAAAAGAGTTTAATTGTGGCCTTCAGAGATTTCCTGTCTGGTTGATATTTGACTGTCTCTGCCTTAACAACAAAAATAATATGTGCAGGTCACTGCATGCAGTTTAAAGTTTAACACCAATTTTACTTGCAGTGTTTCTCCCAGTTATGAGTGCAAAAGTTACATTAACACAGTTCACATAAATGTAGCCAATATAAACAATGAATTACTCTTAAGTATAAAATAGCATGATGCAGAAAAATATTAAAAGTACGAATACAGGATGTGTACAGATAATGTGCAAAATAATTGTATATTTTGCGTCATTTGGGTTGAGCTGTGACAGAAAAGGGAGTGTGGTGATCACGCTGTGCAAAATGTTTGTTTTTTTTTTCAGATCAATAAAATTAAGACATTGCAAAAAGAAACATTTATCTCCAAGTTATAACAGTTAAATGTCACTGTCCAACATTACTTGTACTTGCAAACACATCAAATAAATTGCTTATCTGTGCAGGTCCGTTTACATCATTTCTTTCATGGTATATTTCCGTAAGCTACAGAAACAACAAAAAAGTCTTCAAAAGGTTTCTTCAAGGTCAATGTTTATTTACCATTTCATTCAAAATAACGTGTGGCATGGAGGGCAAGTAACTGTCAGGTGATCACACAGCCAGATATGCGCAAACAGCGGAGATAATTGTTTTTCTGTTATTTCTTCCACAATGCAGAAGGTAATGATAGTCTGTTTTCCTGATGGATCTATTCCATTTCAAACACCCAAATAATACAGAAAAGATAAGAAATAAAGTGCTTCTGCTAACCCAATGACGACTATTCTCTCATTAGTTCAAGTAGGGAGCTGGATCAGCATGTGTAGGCTGCAAAGCATGAAGTAAAGGTTTATTCCATGCTGAAAAGAGAAGAAAAGAAACAATGTTTCGACCCGAAGAAGGCTCCACAGCCTAGATAGGCTCCAGCTCCCCCACAGCCCTGAACTGGAAGAAGCCGTAAGGAAATGGATGGAGTCATGAATATCCTGTAGGGAGGTGTACACTGGTGTATTTCAATCGAATCTGCTGCTGTCAGGGCAAGGCTACAGGGCACTCAGTTTCCTCCATTCATCACAAGCACTCCACATTCTACACACATCGTTTTCATTTTGGTTTGTAAAGATGGGATATTCATCTGATACCATGCTAGAAGTATCTCAATGGGATGAATACACACAAGACTAGAATGAAAACACTTTAAGATCACTCACGTCTTTCATTTTCAGGCTCTTTTGCATTCTTATCAAAATAATAGCCGATGCCCTGAGAGAGACAAAGGACAAAAGAAAATGACTGTCAAGAACAGAAGTGTACATTTAGAGTGTAAATGAAATAAACCAAAGGATTTGCATTAAACAGGTTAGCGCTTTGCTCTTGGAAGCCACAAATAACATTTGCATTCGAATTTAAAGATAAAGTTAAACTCTCAAAGATACATTATATACTGTATACAGTATTTGAATGATAGAGTCCTACACTGCACAAGATGTTAATTAATTCCCTCAAAGACTTTTTTACCTTGAAAGCATTATAATGTGATCCATTTATATTTAATCCAAACTCACTTAATCTGTTATTGTCCAAAGAAACACATGTCTTTGAAACATTTTGGTCTTTGGGATTAATGTTTTAAAAGATGATGAAAACAAATCGGCATCTAATTGTTAGAAAACTGTCAGAAAAGGTGTATTGAGCAAAACAAAACCCTGAGATATCCTTTGATATTGGCCAATCCCTAGTGAAGTTACCTTTCTGTTCGTTAAACCGTTAAGGAGACGTTTCACCCCAGCTGTTCTAAGTTATAATCATCCCCAACAGCGTGTCCCAGAGCTGTATACTGTATGTAGTCTGTCAAACACAGACCTCCTTATACAGTACCTCATGCATCCCTCCTCCTCCCCAGGGCTTACTGTTAGCACTTAGAATACAGCACAAAGGTATTCACATCACCTGGTATGTTATTTTATCGTCTATAAGAATGACAGGTACACATTCTGGTCTTAAAACGTACCTGACCCACGACTCCAGCCACAGCTAGTGGACAACAGTTGGAAACACCTGGGTGTAAGAGGGACACTTAGTAAATTGAGGGCATAGGCCTCCACGCAGGTGTGGCTCATTCGTTAGTTTAGCCAATAAGCGTTATGTCGCAGCAGGCTGAAGGCGACAGCCTCTGGTCACCGCCAGGCTGGAATCCATATGCAGGAGCTTGGTCATCTCTGGAGGCTGGCGGAGATTGTCCAGGGGACAGAGATGGCCAAGGACTTCCGGAGATGGAAAGAGGAATGGTGGATGTGAGAGGATGGAGAGTGCCGTCGGAAGGGAGGATGTGGACAGGGAAGCTGTGCTGCTGTGAGGGCGCTTGACTGAAGGGTAGGCGCCACTGGTTCTCAGGTTCAGGACTGATTAGGACATCTTCAGGATTCAGACAGACAGACTATCCCAAAGACATGGGTCAGTACTGCGATAGCACTGCTGTGTGCCGGAGAGTCGCTCAAAGACAGAGCACTGTCCCAGTGCCACGACCGGGTATAGATAATGGGAAATGATGAGGCATTGGAGAGGTGCTGAGATAACTGTTCTGATTGCCTCGGGTAGAGAATCATGGGAATGTGCTTAGTCTCTGAGGGGACAGAGGCCTGGGAGCTCAGGCTCACCCGGGCATGACAATCAGATCCCAACATGCTTAGGGTCAGGTATGAAAATGCTGGTTCCTATTACACGTTATGTCATTCCTGTGTGCAATAATCCCAGAACAAATTCATTTTCTCCTTTACTAAGCTGTTGTTACTGTAGAATTAAAACCTGCAGCCTCTTGTTTATTCCAACATCACCCTTGCTTACATTTCTCATTTCATACAGTGCTAAATATAGTGCTAAAAGATTTCCAACAGGTAATATACAGTATATCACAGACTTTTGTGACATCATGCATAAACAGGAATAGCCTTTAGCATTAAGAAAATGGGGAAGAAGTACTCTGAAGTGTGCCTGTACATAAAAAGTGCAAAGGCAATAAGATTGTAAACCTTTAATCCTGACTTAATTCTAAAGAAATTGTCTCTGATGAAAGATTCGCCACCAATGATTTGTGAAAGCTGCAGATAAATGAGTTACTACTGAAATGAAATGAATGAGCTATGTTGTGAGCAGGCAAGAAAATGATTTCAGCTTTGAGGGAGGGGCTGTTATCTCTGCAGAACTCTGAGAATGGGTTTTCTGATAGAAATAGTGCAGTGCAATGCCTTCAACACGCCGCTACTGTTGTATCTTCAGCATAATCTGTTCACAAGTTCAAAGAAATATCTGCCTTATCGTTGAAACCAGTAGCAAGTGATTTTGTAGGTTCAGAGACACACTTGGTAGACTCCCTCGGTATACCAGACTTAAGGACATTGATTTATTACTCAAAACCTACAAACCTCTGAAATACTTTCATTAGAAAAGTAGAGGTTCTCATATATATATATATTTGCACTTACAACATAATCTAATTCTTCAAAACTGGTATTTCACACTGTGCTTATTTTATCGACACGTGTTTCCTTTCATCCTCAGGAGTTAAAATGACTTTACATCTCTCCACAATCTCAGTTTTTCCTTTTATTACATTTCACCTGGGTTCTGGTTGTTTTTAGTTAACCCGTTGTGGAGTAACTACTGTACTATTTTAGTTTGACAAAGGCTTTCACAGTCCTGCCGCTGTATAGGTTACCCCAGACGTTGTTCTCTGGCAACAGACGGCAACAGCTCTGCAAAGGTCTTCCCATGTGACAGAGCACTTCACATCCTACAAAATACGAACCGAATGACAGAAAAAAGTAGAAGAAAACATTTGCAATTAAAATAATGGCTTTTAAACATCCCCATGCACAGGAGCAAGTTATGCATGCATGGAGCGTCTGCTCTATTTCTTATGTCAGTTTACGTTTCTTTAAAAAAACCAAGCATCAGTACTAGTAAGTACATGTCTTTCCAGGTTTTTGATGTACCTAAGAAAATGCCTGAACTGGGAGATGCAGCGCAGTATTTGTATATATTTGTATATCGGAGTTGTGGAACAGGGAATGGCACACAAGATGATAAAAAGTATAGTTTCAACACAGGACTTAAGTGCTGTTGAAAAAGCTCATGAGGTTGTGTAGTGCTCTTGGTCGAGTTATGAGTCATGAATCCACCAAGGCCTCTTGCAGAAAGCTACGAGGCCAAATTTTAGTTTGCCATTGAGTTGTGTGAAAGAAACTGTTTTTGAGGTAAACATTGAAATACAAATGTTTGCCAATCTTCAATGTCAAAATTTAGCATTTTTAGATTTAGTTTTAAAGGTAATAAAAAACTACTGAAAGTAAAGAACAAATGAAAGTAATTATTGAATTAAATGATTTGATCTGGTTTGAATAATTATGTTATTTTCTGACATGCTGAAGAAACTTGTAAACAAATTTTGTTTTGTACATAATTTAACTGTAATTTACCGTTATCATGTTACTCTAATTGTCAGTTTTATCTGCACTGAAAGATCAGGGGGGAAAAAATGTCTAAAGGAGTTGATAATCATACGTGAATGGACTAAATACAGTGTCTTGCAAGAGAACCCAGACTCTTCCTGCAGAGTGCTATTTTGTGATATTACAAAATGATACATAAACATTTTTGTAAGCTTAATATTTTATAACCTGAATGCTCAAACTAAAGACTTACTGAAAGGTAAAATACGATATAATAAATGTCAACGACGAATAAAGTGAAATATGTTGAAAGCATAAATATCAGACATATAAACTCAATATTTGTTGGACACACCTTTGATGGAAATTACAGCAGGAAGACCAACTTTACACACCAGCTTGCAGCAATTATTCCTTCTTTCCACAGATTCTCAACAGGAGTTAGGACAGAACATAGACTGCATCTTTCAAGAGCGTCCATACGTTTTCTTACTGCTTCATCCAATTCAGGGTCTCGGCAAGCAACAGACTAAAGGCGGGGTACACCCTGGACGGGATGCCAGTCCACACGCACAGACACACACTCACACCTGGAAGCCAATTGACCTACCAGTTTGTCTTTGGACTGTGGGAGGAAACCAGAGCACCCTGCAAAACCCATGCAAACACCTGGGGAATAAACACTGGTGGGGGTGAAGGGGATCCCCATTACCTGTAAAGCGCTTTGAGCGGAGTGTCCAGAAAAGAGCTATATAAGTGTAAGCAATTATTATTATTATTACTTCTAAGTTTCATATGGATTGAACTGTAACTCTTTATTAATCACTATTGGCTTCACTGTACACTGTAGTATTCTATAAACATATAACCATAACCAGTATTCCTCTTTCCTTAGCTGTTCAGTTGGAGGGACAGCCAGATCTAGACAGTGTTTGGGTGCATCCTACTTCTTCACCACCTTCATCATGCTCAGAGACATATTAAGGGTCTTTGGAATGCGTTATATCCTTCTTCTGATCTGTGCCTTTCTGCATCTTTATCCCTGAGTTGTCGTCTATGTGGCTGATACTTTGCTCTGAAATTAACCACCTGACTGAGAGACCACGCAAAGACGCCAAAAAGGTATATTGATTCTGAAATCGTGTGAACTACCACCATTGTGCGCAGAGGCCACTCTGCTAACTGTGTGGCTCATTAAAGTAACTTTACAACTACTGTAAATTAATTTAGTTTTACCATAACAAAGGCTATTTAATACTTATACCATCATGATTTATGCATTTTCTATAAATTATGTACTGTATTTACTTATTGTTGTTTTTTTCTTTGAATGTGTATAGTATATTGTGTACAGTACATAACAAATATTAATTGATACTTCAAAGTGTCATGACTGCAAGCTTTAAAGCAAAAAATGTGAAAACTGTGTAAGGGTCTAAATTCTTTTGCAGGGAACTGTAAATGTTTTTGTCATAATTGGTAAAGAATGAGGTATAATTCACTTTTATCTCATTCACACTTAGGATGTCAGAAGATGGAGAAAGAGTGCCAAAATGATATTGGATTCCTGCATCTAATGTCATCCTCCAGAAATGAGTGTAATTACTGCCTGTCTGGAGGGAACAGAAACTTTCATCTGTCACAGTTCAATTTCTCAGGCTGATGGACATAGTGCATGGCTTTGTTCTTCTTATCAGAACAAATATCTGATTATGTTCTTACCTGGTACAGCTTTTCAAGTTTTTTTTAAGTGAAATCATTTTCATGGTTTAGAGTTTCCTCCAGTAACCTTCCTGTAATGACAATCATCCAAGTTCTGAAAATCAGAAGAAGTGATCAAACATGTTAAATCTTCACTATAGTTTTCCCATTCAGGAGATACGGTGTAGCAGGATAGCATAATAGTTTGTATATAGAATAGTATACTATAAATAATATATCATACTATAATGGTACAATTAGAGTTGTTTTTCAATCTGATTGGAATAATTACAAATTGCATGCAGGTGATATTTTAATGCATTCTAAGATCTTGATATTCTGTACATATTAAATTTAAAAATAAGTTTCAAATTCGTAATTTATTTACAAAAATAAAATTCAGTTGGATTCAGTTTCAATTTAATGGTGATGCTTTTTGTCCCGTAGTTCTGTTCTAGACAAGTTCAGAAGATAGCTCAGGATTCACAGGATTGTCAAAGGGAGAACTGTAAAGATATGCAGAATCAGCTCAAGAGGAGACAAGCATCACTGATGAAGGGCAAATTGTTGTCACCATGGGATTCAGCCGTCGGTGTTATTGGACACTTCCAGTCACATGAAGTGACAGATATTTAAGGTGGGTTATCTTTTGTTGTGCTTTTTGATTGAATATATCCATAACTATTTTCTTTAATGGAGTTTTTCCCTTGTTCATCCAGTAAGCTAAATGTTCTTACAGTACGTCTTTGTAATGAGCCCTATTGCTAGGACATTTCAATACAATTTGAATAAAAGAGGATTAAGTCATCACCACTTGGAAAATCAGCCTTTCATAATATGTTCCTGGAGGAATAATAAAAGAACCAATCATACAGAAATTTCTACTTTTCTACTCTTTGTCACTTCATTTAGCTATTCAGTTGCAAAATATATGTGAATGGCATTAAATACCTTCAGCATTACCTGAGGAAATTGCAATATTATCAACACAAATATCTGATGCATGCATTTTCTTTTTCATAAAATAGTATTACTCTATTTGATCAAAAAAGAAATGAAGTTCCAGTGACTGGACTAGTTGTTCCCGTGTCTTCAAAACACAGACACATTGACAGCCATTCTGTTGGACATTTTTAAACAGTTTCATGCAAACATGAACAAGAAAAGCAAATCTTGTGCAACAGTGGATTTCAAACAAATGCTCAAAATGAATACATTTCTAAACATAACACTTCCACTTTATAAAAAAAACATATTGCTACAAATGCATATTGTCAGAACATTACATTCCTAATGAAGTTATGAAAGGGCACTGCATGTGTTTCTGATGAGCTCAAGGATTTACAGTACTTCTACAATGCTAGTAAAAAAATGGTTCAGTGCATTAACAGAATTTAGCTTTAACTTTCACCTCATCCATCACAAGTGATCAGTTTGATTTTTCACACGCTATTTGGTTATTTAATGTGTAGTGACACTTTCGACACCGGCTGCTGTTCTGCGGGGTGAACTATCACTGGCATGGCATCCGCCCTCTGTTCCGCCCACCTGTCACTTAGTATTGGTTGCCATGGACAATGGCTGACAGGAGACCTGTATAAACTGGAGGCAATGACCAACCCACCTGTCCTGGTGATTCTGGGATATTAAAAGGCTGCTCAGACCCAGCTCTGGTTTCTGTTGTAGTGTTTGTACTCAAAACAGCTGTTCTTGTGTCTCTTGTCCTTTGCTTGTTTTGTTTTTCTGACCTTTCTTTGTTCATGTCAATGTTTCTTGGATCTCCCTTGCACCTGCTATTGGTGACAGCTTTTTTTCTCCGCTTAGACCCTGGCCTTTGTGCTCCGCTACAGTGTCTCCATGGTAATGACCCTCACTAGTTTTGGGTAACCCCCCTGGGCTTTGCTTGCCTGCAGCGTGATCTGTTTCCCCAGCCTGCTACAGCAGCACGCTCTCTGTGCACCTTCTGTTGGTTACTAGTCTGATGTGCTGATCCTCTCTGCTCCTGCTCCTACTGTATGAAGCCAGCTAGGATGAGACTGACAAAGGAGTCCTCACTCTAACCAGTATATCTACAGTATGAAAGGTACTTCATGGCTGAGTGGTAATTCTCTTTCAGCTGTGGGAAAACCACACTGTACAGTGGAACTGTTGGTGTGGGGCTCTCAGTCAGGTTTTACACTGGCTATTCAAGACTTACCAAAACTCATGGTTCCAATGGATCTCTAGTACATTTGGAACTTTTCGTCAGTGATATGACCACGTTTATGATCAATTATAAGCAAATGCTTTAGAAATAACACTTTTCAGGTACTCTTCTGCACATTTTGGTCCTGCTCAAAGCTTAGCATATACAGTACTAATTCAACTCTCAGACACTTTCTCTACTGATCTAATCAGCTGTCTTTGGACCCTCTCCTTGCACTACTGGGTGATGAGTCTCTAATGTTGGCAAGGATAAAGTTAGATTTATCAAGATAACAGTTATGGCTGCTATTATAAATGTATTGCCTTGGCTTGGAAAAGCAGTGTTCCACCAGGTGTTACCATGTGTGGCTCTAAGAGACTTATATACAGTACGCATGCCCTTCTGCAATACAAGATAAGCAATATGCAGAACGGCATATGAAAACACAGCAACAGAGACCAGGCAAAGACAAAAAAAAATAACAAATATTTTAAAAATCACAGGAAGAAAATGATTTGCTCTCTTTTCCAGCGCCTCAAAATGTCACCACATTAAGCCTAAAATATCACTAAAGTATTTCAGAATTTCCCTAAGACTGGTTCAGTTACACCTGCACAGTGTCTCAGCACCAGTTCCCCTAGATGTTAACAGAGGATAGTAGAAATGGGACAGTTCAGTCAAAGCCAGATTACATTGGTCTACATTTTAACAACAGCATGGCTTACAGAGAGCATTTTAATTACACCAAATGTTTATTTCCTTAACATGTGGTAGTTAAAAATATACTAGATAAATAGGAAGAGAAAATACATTATTACACTCCACTGTACTAAACCAAAGAGATCAGAAATTCTAAAAGAAACCATTATGTTCTTTTACTGTCCAAGATACTAATGTAGGTATATACAGTACAATTTTTTAATCAGCTGCTGTACAGTACGTCCCTGATTTTGTGATTAAAACTGTAAAACTGCTTGAAAAACTGAAAGTCTTTGAAAGCTTAATCTTGTTATTAATTGGATGAGGTGGCAGGTGGTAGAGGGTCTATCGGAAAATCAGGTAACCAAGAAATGCATATACTGTAAGCCTCAAAACACTTGTATTCTCTCACAATTGAGCTGCAGTAGCTCCAACATGTTATTAAAACTTTTGTGCTTCCAGGTAGTTTAGTAATCACTTCAAATAAAGCTTAGGGGGGGTGAAAGCCAGTTTAACTACCTCTACAACAGCTGCAGTAAAAAAAAACAAAGGTTTTTCATATTCCTGCAATGAACCCCAAACCCAGAGCCCCAGCGCTGCGAGACAACACCGCTAACCACTGTGCCACCATTCGTTTTTAACACGTATTGTTTAATTCAATGGCTTCTTACACCGCTGTTAACTATTGTCATATAACTATAAACAGCACCACAGTTTCTACTCCCTTCCAGCAGTTTGGCTTTGAGTTCCACCCCCCTGCTCTCCGGGGCTCTTCCCCCCTGGAGTCCGGAGGAGAAACAGTCCAGAGTCAAAAACAGGAGAAAAACTTCTGGTGAGCTCTGGGCCACAGTCGCTCGCCCCATCTTGTTCCATCATATGCCAATGCTTTGATTATAAAACAGTTTTATTTTTCATTTACCAGGGGATAGTTCCTTCTGAGTGGAATCATTCAAACCTGAATGTAAGCCTGTCATTTGTGACAATTTATTTACCAAGATTTAATGGCCTTTGCTCAGTCCAAGTGTGCATTTTAATAGTGGGCAATTTACCTGGAAGAACGCTGATTTTTTGCCTCTTTCCAATGCGGCTGCGTCATCAGTCAACGCTGTTCCCACGCGGAAGCTGCTCTCGAGCAGAAGGTGATTACTGCAGACTTTGATGAGAATAAGAGGTAGCAGGTAATCGTACATGAAACCTCTAGCCTAACTTACATTTCAGACGTAATTCTCATAAGAATGGGTTTACATACAGGACAGGAGTGCAAATTCTTTAGCATCTTTAAATGTTGCATATCATTTTACTGTCTTTTTTAATTTTGTTATTTTCTATTTTTGTTATTAATTAATGTTAATTAATGAAAAAAATGCATGACAACAGGTTGTGTGTGTTCTGGAAGAGAGTAGAAAGTTCAGTGAGTCGAAGACAAAAAGCACAAGCAGTTTAACAGCCTTATACAGTATATCATTTGTACCTTCATCAGACTCTGATGTTCTGTGATCTTTTCCAAAGTTCAAATAAATATATAGTTAATGTAATTCCCATACTGTTTTTTAATGACATAGCAGTCAGTATACATGAGAAAAACATTTGCTTTAAGTAGTTTAATGCCTTGCTGTAACTAACCCCCAGAGCCAACTTCCTCCTGGAATTTTCTCTCCTTAAACATCTCTGCAGCAGAACATAGCAGAAGCCTGGTTCAGGTCTTACATTGAAGCTAGCCCCCCTTGGCTTCATATTTCTTTTATC
Source organism: Atractosteus spatula (assembly GCF_055471065.1). Taxonomy (NCBI): domain Eukaryota; kingdom Metazoa; phylum Chordata; class Actinopteri; order Semionotiformes; family Lepisosteidae; genus Atractosteus; species Atractosteus spatula. The sequence goes on along the minus strand of NC_142720.1, from coordinate 22,928,972 downwards.
TCTCACTGTGTCCACTCACCAGACATAAATATACAGAAAAAAAACAGCAGGGACATTATTTTGCTGTCTTCAAATATAATTTTTTTTCAAAGGAACAAGTAATAGGTTTATTCCATGCTGAAAAAAAAAGAAGAAAGAGAACACAACGTTTCGGCCGTGGAGCCTTCTTCAGGTGAGGTCATATTTTTTCAAGTTTTGGGTCTGCCCTATTGCTGAGAATGCTTGTAGGCCTTGTTCTAGGTGTCTATTAGCTTGTATAGAAAAATTGGGACACATTGGTCAATTTGAAAAAAATCTACATATTTGTTTTTGTGAAGACTGCGCCTGGAATAAAATTTCTCACATTGCCAGAAAATTTGTAAAAATTAATGAAAGTCAATAAAAATATGTAAAAGCTATTGCAATTGCTACAAAGAGCCTTCAGGCACTGCTAAAGAGACTTTTTCTGCTGTTAGGCATTGAAAAAAAACTCTAGAGTGGCCTTCAGGTATGAAGAAATGACCACTGATAAGAATCTGATTGATTAACAACTGCTGTGTCAATAATTGACAGCTGGATTACAGCTAGAACACAGCCAGAGGCTCCCAGAGGAAGTCCCACCCCCTAAGGGCTCTGAATGGTTGAAAATATAATGACTGACAGCTTTTTCGAGGCGGTCGGTTTTAAAATTTAATTCTAATAAATCTCGGTTTCCTCCAGGTCTGGAGATGAGTGGGCGTTTTGAGGATATATTTCTGGTTTTACGGATGCCCCCGAACAAGGTAAAAACATGGCATATATTTTTTTTTGCTGGTTTTTGCTTTTGCGGTCATGTTTTGCTGGGTTATTGATTACTTATCGATGCACTTTAGAAGTTTGCTGAAGTGCGTCATCAGATAAAAAAGTGTTATTGTGATCGATTGCCTCGGTGTATTTCGGTTCTGAAAACGGTTTTGTGAAGCTCCGGTTGTCTGTTTTCGATTGCTACAAGGTTTTCTGTGAAGGTCTTTGGGTTTTGTTGGTGAAATACTAGGAAATGTGATGCTTGTCTTAAGTAAATATTGACTTAGTGCATCAAACGCTCGGTCCCTCGGAAGGTTCCGGGGGACAGCCGCTGCGAAGAGTTTCTTTAAAGCTATGGAAACTGGAACCATTTTCTTTCTAAAATGATTATTGAAAAAAGTACAGTATTACTTAATGCATTATTCTTTGACCGTAAATATCTTTCATGTAACATTTCAGCTGATATGCCCTTAAGGTCAAGTTCTCTGTGAACACAAAAGTAGGGTAATACTGGAACTACTTGGTACATTTCGAAAGTCTTCAAAACATCCATCAAAGGGTAGGGAATGTGTAACGGTGTGTCACTCCAATTGCAAGTTTCAAATTATGTTCAAACGCTCTTTGTGTTTGCATGATCCTGACTGCAAAAGCCTTTTTTCAGCTCACGTATGTCTCCTGAAAACTTCTTGCATGTTATTCTATGCTGAGTTTCTAATGTCGAATCTCTCACAGGACAATGCACAGTGCTGTATTTCACACCCATTTGACGACAAGGGTTTTTACTCCTTACTGGAGAGCACACACACCACTACAGCAGTGTACCCCGTCACGCATGTATTTGTCTCAGAGTGCATATAATAAAACATCATTCCTAAAGCAATTTGCCAATTAGGAAGCCTGCATGTTTTAGACTTGCACAATTTAATCATTTTATTTTCGTTAACCACCCTTATTGTGCATCTAACAAGTCAAAATACTGCATTTCGAAATGATCTTTTCTGTCTGTCTGATTGTCTAAATATCAATATTTAACTTATTCCAAGCTATTATATTTGTAGTACCTTCATCTAATTAGCGTGAAGAAATGAATATATTGCAAAAACAACTGTTTCTAGTCTTAATATAGCAACTTAGTTTTAAACAGTTCTTTAAGAAAATACTTTACTACTGCTCCTGGAAACATGCTGTTCTGTAAGAAAGCTGTCATGCTGTCCAGACATCATGACATGCTCTAGATAAAATTGTACCTGAGGAAAAAGCCAATTGTTTGTATAATGAATGCCACAGTATACACGATGAATAGTCCAGACATTCAGCTCCCTCAGGGCGCAAGCTGAGCCCTGGGGTTTAGACAGGACTTCTTCAGCTCCAGGTAAAGTCATTAACTGGCTTCCCTGAAGTGGCCTTGCACCGCGGTGGTTAGGAAAACTCATGTGTGCCTGTGTTTCTTTGGTTTGCTCCACATCAACATAGGAGCTGTGGCATCAGCGTGAAGCGTGTGGCTCCTGCAGAGCTTACTCTCCGGTGAGGCACTGTGGAGTTTCGTGTACCTCACAGACAGGCATGTTAGAGGAACACCTGCTCGGGCTTCATGCTGCTCACTGGATGCAGTGACAAGCTAAACCCATTAACAGCCAAAAAAATCCAAATTGGCTTTGTATAAAAATTTTAAATCCCTAGTCATATTTTATATTTTCTTGTTTGTTTGTTTGTTTGTTTGTTTTTTGTAATGTCAGTGCCAAGCATTCATGTTCTTCAGATTTCTAACTGCAGAAGGATGATAGCAAGAGTTGATCCTCAGCCAGTTGGGTCATGATGGGTCCTTTTTGACTGTCACTGGGGATGAGACCGCATGATCACGCTTCCTGATCAGCACAATATATCTTAAGAGAGTCAATAAACACACCTCACTACAAGCACGCCTAAGCCAGAGAAATACAGTATAACACGGTCGCCTGGCACATTTCAAAAGCCTATAAAATGTCCATCAAAAGTAAAGAATGTGTAGCAGACGCATTTCAAAAGTTACATAACAGGTTGGTTATAGGGGATTAAGTAAATTCTTATCAGGTTTATTGGATTTTCTTGCACTCAGCTCAGTCAGGCTGCTTCACAGGGATACTTTGATAAGCAAGCTACTGTAAACATTATTAAATGCAATTAGTAAATACTTTCATTAACATTGTATGTGCAGCCAAACCTGGGATCACAAAATGATATCAAATCCACAATCACTTGTAAATACACATTGCATTACTATTGTTGATGCTGTAAATGTAATAATGATATTTATCTGTTAATACAGACAGCTTTGCCCAGGCTAATTTACAATGGTTTACAGATGGAAGATAGAATGGTTGTTATGAATGTGTGTTGTATAAATTTCAGGGATCCTTGGAGAGTGAGTATGAGGTTTTACAGCAGGTGCAAAATATATATTTTTGCAGATATCTCCTACACAAGTAATACTCAACACTGCTTCCACCCCACTGAATGACTGTCAGTCTCCAGGGATTATCCTGTACTGTCTGAAGATGGAATGAAAGTTTTAATTCCTTTTACTTCTGCCTGTATGTGCCAAACAGCCTTTTCTATTCTGTTTTATAGCATTATACATTATAGAATAAGAATGGCATTTTTTTTACCACTTTTCTGTTACATGTACTGAAATATCCAGTATTATTTCAACATGGTTATATACAGTATATGTCTAAATTGAATATAGTCAAATGCCATCAACCTACCCATCCATTATCTGAGCACTTTATACCATACCGTGTAGCAGGGAGCCAGAGCCTATCCCAGCAAGCAACGGGCACAAGGCAGGATACACCCTGGATGGGACAGTAGTCCATCAGAGGGCATGTACACAATTGATAAATCAATGATATATCAGAAGCTATTGTTAATGTTACATTTGAATTTGGAGTTAAGTGGGATAATGACATAAGGTAGGTTATCCCTTTGTATCAATGCAGCCAGAACCAGACACGCTGTAGTAACCTGCAGTTCCTTTAGCAAGTCACCTGTAATGGCTACATGGACATGCAATGAAAACTGTATTTGGCATACCGCACTTCTTGGACATAATGTATTGCATACACACTGGACACATAGCAGCTATATTTCTGAGTTTTGTCTAAGTTTATTTTATTCAATTTCTATTGGACCATTATCTATTATTATGTAACCTTATTTTGTCATTTTAATTTTGTGATCATTTCATTGCCAGGAACTCCTGCTGCACGCTCTATTGTTGTGCATTCGATAAATAAACTTTGATTTGATTTGTATAGTGGTACAAATCTCATATTAAGTCCCATGACGTCACCTCTAACCTGCTGAAATGACATAAAAAGACATACCCTGGAAGCTCCTTGACTTGGGGGAGTGCACTAGAACCCATTTCTACTACCCAGGAAACTACTGCACCCGTGTGAAAATCTCTCTGGTGAGAGCAGGAGTCTGTCAATCTGAGGATCCTCAAGCTCAAACATTGCATTAGAGGCTGCAATTTCAGCTCTCGTAAACAAGGTTATTTAATTTTTTTTAAGGTCAATGAAGTGTTTCTTCCAATCTTATTATATACCCTTGTGTTAATTAAACCAGCTCTTTCTCCAGGAGTAAATGAATGCCTGGAACATAATAATTACCTCTGATTTCCTTTTAACATCCCACACAAACATGTCAGATAGACACAGAGACGGTAATCGTTAATACCTTTTCAGAAATACAATAATAGCCTAGTACAAATGTCATAATCGATGCAAAATAATTTAACACTGACATTATTATTATTTCAAAATCCCCCTGTGGTAACTAAAATTTATAAGCATTAACAACATCTTTTACAGATTTTTTTTAACTTTCAGAATATATTAAACAGAAAATAAATTCTGATAATTTATCATACTGTCTGCATGAAGAAATTGAAGAGACTTGCAAAACACTTCTATCCTTCTCAAAACCCTCTTCCATGTCAGTGCTGCCCCTATTGTGTTTATGATGTTTAATTTTACTACTTGCATGAAATGCTTAAAACTCTACCTATTTCTGGGTGTTATTGTTAAAACACAGCTACCTCACTTATGAGTATTTTGTATGCTACCTGCAAACAAGACATGTTTGCCGACTGCTCTAGAATGTAGAATCCCATAAAAAAGTCAGGAAGTCTGCTATTTGTCGATTGACCTAATCCAGTAAGGACATAGTGTATATTAGCAAGATTTTTTACAGCTTTCAATGTGAAATCAATAGGTGGAACTTCATCAAAGGCTTTCTGGGAAATGAAACATTCTGTATTGCAGCCTTTGTCTATTCTTTGCTCTAATATCTCGTTCAAAGAAATCTAGTCGTTGTGTAAAGCAGGACCAATTTGTGATTGATCTTTGAAACCACATCGCCCATTTCTTTCTAGGGTATGACTGACCAAGATTTGGCATGAATTTGCCAGTTTCGTACTTCTCCGTAGCATCTCCTCTTTCATAGCATTCCCTTTTTGGTTATTAGTTTTCTAATGATTGCCCCATCTGTCTGACCCCACTGTGATTTTAAATCATGCCTCCTTTTTTTTTCCATAGTCAGCTTGCCTGTATTTATATACCTTCCTGAACCTACCCGTAAGGATCTGTAAAATACTTCAAAGCATTATCCCATCACCGGCACAATTCTCGAGTAGTTCTCCCCCCTTTGCTCCCTTTACCTTGTCCTGATTGTTAGAGAAAACTAGATCAGTACTAGCATTGCCTCTAGTGAGTGTTTTGACAACCTGAGGAAAAACTCATGTCTATTTTTGCATATTGGAATATTCAAATCTATGTTAGGGCAGTTAAAATCTCCCAGTGAAACTGCCTTAGACACTAAGAATGTACAGTACCATACTAAACTGCTGTTATTGAAACATCCAAGAAAATGACATTGAAAATGTCGGTGTTTTAAAGCCTTAAAGCCTGCCCTGCGATGGGCTGGTGTCCCATTCAGCGTGTACCCTGCCTTGTGCCCGCTGCTTGCTGGGATAGGCTCCGGCTCCCTCGTGACCCTGAATCAAAAGAACCGGTTAGAAAATGGATGGATGAATTCTTAAAGCTACCAATCAAATACATACTTTACAGAAGTGCAAAACTTCCACCCAAGACATCTTTTAACTTCGGCCAGCGAGTTACTGTATTTGTTCTAAGAGTAATTTAGTGCATGCTATACTATTAAAACCCTAGTTTATAAATGGAGGAAGGATTATATTACTGTTACTAACAGCTGTACATTTTATAGTAGATGAAAACATATAAATATCACTTATTTATTGTAATTATAGTAGTTTTTTAAATACATGATTACAGAATAATGAATAAAAGGGGTTAAATCTTATGGAATATAGAAATATATTGCATTTCTTGTAATTTTTTACAATTAAGGTGTGTTTACTTAGGCTGGTCAACAGCATTGTAGCATTTAAGGATTTTTTCCCTATATATCACTCCTCAACTGCTGCACAAAACTGCCACACAGACATTAATATTTCCATTATATTATAATAGCATTATACAAACAAAATATTTAAACAAGGAAGGGGGAGTTATATAATGAATATGTTGTTTTGGATCAATTTGTATTAGAAAAAAAGATGTGCACATTTCTGTAGCTGAAAACAAAACGCATATACATATAAAATTAGAAATTTAAAATTGTATGAAACTGCATATAATGGGAAACTATAAAAATGCTGTTCCAAAATAATTTAACTAAATAATTTAGTATAAAACAATAATATAACAATAATATTGTTTCAACAAAACAATATAATATAGTTTCCTTAATTATTATTAAAGAGACCTTTTGGCATTCATAAAGGTAATCCCAAACTGGTGTAAAAATATTCTTCCTGTCAGATTTCTTTTTTAAGCGTAGACTGTTTGATTAACATCATAAGCTTTTACAGGACTTCATGCATCACATAATACCTAACAGATTAACACTGAGGATATGATGTGGGAGGAAGTACTATTCTTTTACAATTTATTAAATTAAATATCTCATCATTCATAACCATATTCCAAGGATGGCGAGCTGTAAAAAGCTTTATGGTAAAATAAAATACAACGGACATCGCTATGATTTGACAATGAGGATATTACAGTTGGTGTGACTGTTAAGTGAACCCTAAGTCACCGTTTCCAGCTCGACTGCTCAGGTTCAGAACTGCCTCTGGTGCAGTCTCCAGAGCTGTGTCCTTCATGATCTTCCCTCGCGTTTAAATGTGGGTCTCTCTAACTTCCGTCGAGTCAATGGAGCTGGAGACGGTCCCTGTTGACCCCGCTGGCCCTGAAGGGGGTTTCTGTGTTTTATGCTCTTTCTTTCCTGCGGTGTGGAGGAGTTCCTGGGTGTTGGGCACCTGCACGTTTTGCTGGAACTTCTCCTTGGTGAGCTTTTGGTTCCCAGGGCTTTTGTTGCTGTCTGTTCTTCCAGCTCCAAGCAATGTGTGAATAAGCTTTGAAATGAAAATAGAAGATGCCTTGTTATTGAGATTATATAGTCATTGACCAAAATATTGGGAACACCTAATTCCAGCAATCGCTGCTTGAACAGAACCTGGCCGTATTCTGCTGGGTCATGGCATCCTGTATTTGTTGCTCAATCCCAGCACATGGTCTACCAGTTCCTCCGGTTTTCAGTAGGACTGAGGTCTGGAAACTGCTCTTGCTGGGGAGAGTGACCGAAATCTGTGTCGTGCTCCTCTGGCCAATCATGCACTGCCTGACAACTTGAATATGGATTTGTCCTGAGATTCCTAATACTTCAGCCAGTGATGTAGATCAAAATGTGTGAATTACAGCAAAATGAATATTTAAAATTGATATCAGTGATGTGCACACTCAATATAGCTCAGTTAATAGGAATATATGAAAATACTTCCCATCTAATTAAATTTGTGGCACACTGGCTTGGTGTACATCAGACCATAGGTCAGCAAGCTGACACCTGTGTCTTTGGAGGAGCACACTTTGTCATGAACCCTTGGCAGTGAATTATTCATGGGAAGTGAGAAAATGAAAATATGATATATTACTGTAGGGGTATTGGGGTTTGGGGCTGATAATTGTAAAGGGAACATTTTGAGCATCTGTCTGCTTACACACTGCCCGTGTCCCTAAATTATTAATGGATCCCTAAACCACTGGTTCCCAGCCTTGGTCATGAAAGGAACAATTTGACTGATAGTTTTCATTTCAGCTAATTTCTAAATCCCTCGTGTTTAATTGCTTTGCTTGCTTGTACGGAGTTTTGTTTAACTTGTTTCAAGGTTACTCCATCCATCAGTTTTCTAATTGCTTTATCTAATACAAGGTCACAGGGGAGCTGGGGCCCATTTCTGCAAGCAACAAGTGCAAAGTAGGATACACCCTGGATGGGATGCCAATTCATCACAGGGCAGACTTACACTAGAAGCCCATTCAGTTAACCTACCAGTATGTCTTAAGACTATGGGAAACCGGGGAACCCGAAGAAACCCACAGGGAGAACTTACAAACTCCTCACAGATGGCACCCCAGGAACTGAACACAGGGCCCCAGTGCTACAAGGCAGCATTCCTAACCACTGTGCCTCTGTGCATGGCTCCCAACACATTCAGCACATGCAGCTGTACATCCCCTCTCTTCTGCTTCCTTCCTGTTGTTCCTGACTGCACAACTGTTAATAATTGATCAAGTACTGGTGAACAGACACAGGTGGGAATGACACTGTATCAGACACACAGAGGTCACATTGGTTACATTTCGGGCTGCACAGCTGAATGAGGGTAGTTGTGAAGCTCAAAAGTTGATGCAGGGTTGAAACCAACTGCAACCATTTCAGCTTTTGACAAATACGACAAAATAAAAAAACTAGAAATAGATATCAAATCAGCTGGTATTAAAAACTTTTTTTTTAATTTAGCCTTTGCTGGAGTTTCAGCACTATGATTTACTACATTTTCAAGAAGAATATTCTGTTTCTGAAGGTAAGTTTTTGTTGTTCATGTCCCTTTTTCTAAAGGTTCATGTGGGCAACAGAGAAGGGGCCTACTGGTTCGTGCTCCCTGACATTGGCAGGATGAGCAGGACGTGAGATGGATTGAAATCTGGGAGTCAGTAAGGGCAGCAGGTAAGATAATGTGTTCAGGCCATGATGGACAGCAGTGCCTGAAGACATTATATTAGCCCCTTCATTTGTGTCACATTCAGAACACAGTAGCTTTATTGTTCAAGAGCCCTTAAAACTAAGTCAGTCAGTTAGTTAACAATAATAGCTTCAAGTCTTTTAAAAGGGTAGTAAGATGCATGAGGGAAAACAAACTAGCTCTGTATAATTAAATATCAATTTTGTATATAATTCCATTTTTCTTATTTTTATTTTTAAAGACAAATAATAGAAACATTTTAAAAAGGGAAAGATTTTTATTTAGCTTTCAGTTATAACATCATACATTATTGATTGGTCATAAATCATTCTACTTGAGTGATTTTTTTGTGAGTTATTTTTTAATTAAAAGGAAGAAAGACAGAACTTGCAAACATCACAAGCTCCATGTATCTAAGGGAGAAATTTCAAAAAGATTTGTTCATTACCTCTTTAGAGCTGAGTGCTTCATTTTCATGGATAGTCACGATTGGGTGCTGGGGCTTCACAGGCAGGTCGCGAAGTGGAACAGCAAAAATAAAAACTAAAATGGTGAGACTGAAAACAATCTTCTACTACTATATCCTGAATATTGAGTACAAACTGTAGGTACAATTTAAGACCAAATGAAGCCCAGAATGGTTTCAAGGTCTAGTAGAGAAAACTGTGAATCAAGCACTAAGTTCTTGAATTAACAAATTGTTATTGTCAATTTAACAATATCTCGGTTATTTAAGTTAACATAAAGGGTGGGTGAACATTCCATAATTAAAACAGTCAGGATAATTCCACCGCTAAGAGTGGATTGCTTTTGAAGAAAGCTTTTTGGACACAGCTTCTTAAAAATATTTCCTCTGTATTGTATAATCAGGGTTGAGCTAATTGATATTACAGTTACAATATTATTACACATTATCAGTAATATAAGAGAGAGTGATATGTAGTATATTTAAGTGAAGCATGATACAATCTCTTGGGTATCAGACTAAAGCAGAGCAAATACATAGTACACGCACTACATAATAGCTTCAAAACTGCAGCAGTACTCTACCCATTTATCACGGCAAAACTTATATTTCTGCTTTATTTGGAGAACATTTGAGAACAATGGCAAAAACCTTAAATGAAATAATTAGTATCTTCTTAAGCAAATTAGTATTGAAGCCCAACATTTTGATTAAATCATGTAATTAAATATGGATGTTTAGTATTTTTTTATACAGAAGCATGTAATATTTCAAATCTCTTTGCTACCAAACTAAAATTTAAATTAGGTTTTACAAGTTCATATCTTTAGGTCTCAGTTGGAAACTTACAACATTATTTTAAAAACAGCACATTTAATTGGTGTAGTGACTATGACTCTGAATCTGAACCAGTCTGAACTGCTGTAGTAGCTAACCCATCATATACACCAATTAAACCTAACTGACCCAATGTCAAGTGGGAAGAATCAGTACTGTACTTGGAGCTCTTGGAAGTTCAGAAACAGCCTCGTCAGGCAGCTGTCAGAGTGAACAGAAAGGGAGTGACATGTTCCTTAACTCTAACTCTGCCGATATGTGGTTTGGAAAACAGAAGAGAAGTTCTGATTCACTACTCTTTGTTTGATTTTTAAAATATACTAAAAATCTTACAATTGCAAATATCTTAAAATATGTATTTAAAATTGTACATTTGGAGAAGAAAAACTGTTTTTACCAAATAAGATGGTTTTGATCACATAAGCGTCACATTTGCCTCTTCTCCAATTTTCCCCTGAAACATTTTCCTGCATTGTTGCTGTTTGGTTAACATGTAGCTCATTATTGGTGTCATCATTCATGGTTTCTGAGACATTTCTTCATTAATGTCCAATTAGTGCCCGTATTTTCCATTCATCCATCGAATAAATAGCCCTAATATACAGTAAATTGAAAATTACAGCAGATACAGAATACATGGTCCCATGAGTCAACCCCTCTTAGGAAAGAAAATAGTCAGTCTTTGAACGTACTTGCAGCTTTAGTTACATTTTTTTAAAATGTACATAATGTCTCAAGAGAAAGTTTTATTGCGTACGATGCTGATATACCTCCAGACATGGGAATATGGTCATATCAACATTTAACAGGTCTGAATATACTGTAGTGAGAGACACACTCAGGAGATACATTTCTCCTGAGGTGTTTTTTTTACCTAGAGCATCATACAGTTACTTTGTTTAGTAAATACATCTTAGTTGGGGTGAAAAGAAATCAGGCTTATAATTTACTGACTTTAAGTCACATTGATCAAAAGTTTCAAAAGCGTGATCATAACTTCTCAAGGTAAACTGTACATGAGCAGCCATTATGAAGTGTTGTAGTAGCTAATACATTATGTACACAAATCAAATCAAGTTTACTTGACTCCTTGTCATTGACGTCTCCAGTCTACACATCCATAAAGCTACAAGGCCACTTTTTGTATTCCAAAGGTAGTACAAACTACACAGGGCCAAAGATTCAGTAGAATATTAACATGTGATCAAACATTTCTGTATAAAGAAGGAAAAACATTGAGGAAGAAGGGAACAGCAGAATGTTTAACAGTTATACTAAGATTGCGATGGAGATAACATCATTAAAAGTACAATCACTGAAGCTACATGTTATGGACTTGCAGTATCATTCAGTTCAAGGAATCTAAGTTCTACCAGTGTACTTAAAGCTATTCTACTCCAAATGTGTAGAGAAAAAAATGTGTTTCTAAAGGTCACAGAACTCAATTTTTTCAGTGACACCGTTACATGTACTGTATGTACTGGTATTTCTTCTGGGTGACCTCACAAACCTGTGCTGAAGCTCTAAACATTCTGCTGCAGCTTACATATGCATTTTATTGTACTACTACTTTTCAGATATTACAAAACAATACTTAACAGTAAATACGTAAGACCCACCATAAAAAATATTCCTGTCATTTCCAGAACTTCAAAATCTAGGATACCCACACTCAGGACACCACATTGAACTACTAATCCTTCACCCTCACTCCTGAATTTAAAATAAACAGCACAGATTCTTGATAGGCGACACAGTGGCACAGTGATCAGCATGGCTGCCTTACAGCGTTGGAGAGTTGCAGCCAGCAGCCATATCACCCTGCAGCTCACCGCTGGCAGCCCACTGGAGCTCAGCAGGTGTGAGCCTGGCCAGTACCTGGATGGGAGACCTCCTGGGAAAAACTAAAGCTGCTGCTGGAAGAGGTGTTAGTGGGGCCAGTAGGGGGCGCTCACCCTGCAGTCTGTGTGGGTCCTAATGCCGCAGTATAGTGATGGGGACACTATACTGTAAAAAAAGTATAAAACTCTCTGTGGTCATTAAAAATCCCAGGGCGTTTCTCGAAAAGAGTAGGGGTGTAACCCCAGCGTCCAGGCCAAATTTCCCATTGGCCTCCTAATAATCCCCATCTCTGAACTGGCTTCATCACTCTGCTCTCCTCCCCACTGATAGCTGATGTGTGGTGAGCGTTCTGGTGCACTATGGCTGTTGTTGCATCATCAAGGTGGGGCTGCACATTGGTGGTGGTGGAGGAGGGGATCCCCATTACCTGTAAAGCGCTTTGAGTGGAGTGTTCAGAAAAGCGCTATATAGGTCTAAGCAATTATTATTATTATTATTATTCAGCTCTAGACCTGGGGGGCTATCTGTGTGGAGTTTATATGTTCTACTCATGTTTGGGCGGGTTTCCTCTAGGTGCTCCAGTTTCCTCTCACAGTCCAAAAATGTAATGGTAGGTTAATTGACTTCTGGGAAAACTGGCCCTGGTGTGAGTATGTATGTGACTGGGTTTCTGGCCGTCTGCCCTATGATGGACTGGTGTCACTTCCAGGGTGTATCCTGCCTTAAGCCTGTTAGTTGTTGGGATAGGCTCCAGCTCTCCTGCGACTCTGAATTGGCAAAAGCAGTTAGAAAATGGAAAGTTGAATGGATTCTAAATATTCAATGCAGCATCAACACACTTACTAAGCATTAGTTAAAAAGAGCTCTAAAATTCTCCTTAATTAATCAAAAGAGAACTGAAAATGTCATGAAATTAATTACTCTTCAATTAATAGTATATGAAAGCGAAATAGCTTAGGGGAAAAGTAAATCACAGTCATTCGGCATGTTTTGTTTAACCCACAGGGGATCTCACTTGGCAAAGATGTCTGACAGCCTTTTAACTTTGACGATAAACATCTTTTAAAAGTTGGTTTGAGTCTACATTGCCCTGCAAAATACCGTAATGATCACCATTTAGAAATGCTTGAAATAATTCCTGCTGTTTAATGCAGGTGAGCATTGCACTGTGATGAAGCCAGAAACTTGGGGGCTCTCAGGAAGGTTAAGGCTATAAACTCTGACAGTGCCTCCCCGGCTCCACACTCAGTGTGAATTACAACATAAAGAACTCCGGTAGCAAGCAGCACTTAGATTGATGAGCGCAAGAGAGGCTGAGAGGCGAGTTCCCTTGTATAGACCTTTTTGGGGACAATAGCCAAAGACTGGTATGAGAAATATCTTCTGGCAGGAGCCACAACTCGGAGAAACAATGGCGGTCTTAATCATAAAGCATAGTGCCTAGTTAAAAATAAGAATAGGCTAGAAATAAGAGAATCTCATGAAGATTATTTTGGCAGATGGTAGCATGAATGAAAGAAGCCAGGGTATCAGGTTCCAGAACATGACTATGAAACCTCTTCTGTACACGTACTGTACAAACTCTGTGCAAAGAAGAGCCTCCCATTCTCTGTTTTAAATACACTTACATGTTGTTTGCACTTGGGCCCCCTGGTTGGACTGTCATGCTGCAGCGAGATGACCGGCCGGAGCCCAGGTGCAGGACTCGGGGGCTGTCCAGGTGTTTCTGGGGAGACTTGGTAGACGTGTGGCTGCGAGTGATGGGAGAGAGGAAGCAGGCCGGCTGAATGCTCTGGTAGTTCTAATGTCGGAGCACTAATCAGGGGAGAAAGCTGCCTTAAATAACCAAGCCTAATGAGCTGATTGAGAACTAGATTGGAAGGCAGCCGGTTAATACACAGGCATCCTGACCTGACCCATTCACGTGGGGTCAGGGGAAGGCTGAGAACTTGTGCGAATGTTTGAGATGCCTCAGGCAGTGGTAGGATGCGAGTCGGTCTCAGCCCAGGCGCAAAGCGTATTCCCAAGACGTCCACAGGGCTGATTCCCTCAGCGACTTGAGGGATTTTGAATACTTGGATCAGGTCCCCTCAAAGTCGGTTCTTTCAGTCTGTCAGAATATGACATTGCTTTAAGACCGGGAATATATCTGCATGCTCTTCTACAGAGTGATTCCAAAGTAGCAATATCCTTTATATACCACAGTGACCGAAACTGACAATACTTTAAATCGGGTCTTATTAGTGCATCTTTTTTGATTGCCTTTTATTCTACTTTTGCACGTTTTATAGAAGATGATGTGTCAAAATAAACACAAATTGTAAGTCTTTCACAGGTCTCTTCAGACACTGGGCTTTGTAATGGCAGTGGTCATGGAAGTAAAGACTGACCATCTCGCAGTGTCTTTTTATTAACAGGATTTAATGGCACAGTAGCTGAAATGCCAAGACGGAAAGCAATACTGTCAGTATGCCAGTTTTTTTTTATTTGCATACTGTGAATGTGAATCATAAAAAAATCAAGATAATAAAAGGCTTTTACAACCATAGAAAATACAGCAACAGGCCTTACGTGTTTTTTCAACAGGAAAAGCTCAATGTTGATTAATTCCATTTTTACCGGATTGATGTATCAGTGTCTAACATGATCATTTTATTATTCCATTCTGTGTATGCATGTACACAGTATACTGTCATGGCAAGCAAAGCATTACTATGAAATCCACCCCTGCTTTTTCTAACCACTTCTTCCAAGTCAGGGTCATGGAGGAGCCAGAGCCTGTCCCAGCAAGCAGTGGCGGCGAAGTGGGACACACCCTGGACAGGACGTCAGTCCACTGCAGGGCAGACAGAGACTAACACACACACTCGCACCAGGGCCAATTTTCCCAGAAGCCAGTTAACTTCCCAGCATGTCTTTGGACTGTGGGAGGAAATCCACACAAACAGGTGGTGAACACGCACACCAGATTCAGAACATTAAAGAATTACTTTCAGAGGAATTGAGTAACCACAGTACCAAAAGACTTAGCTAAATACCAGCACAAGTGTGATTCTTATCTCAAGACATCTCATTGAGAAATTTTGTTAGCTGTAACACACCCATACCCAGACTGGACGACATACAGTATAATTGCTATGTAAATGACTTGCTTGTTGGCAATTTTTCCATGTGTGTAGAAGTTAGGACCTGACTTGTCATCAGTAGACGGGGAAAAAAGGTCTTGTGTTTAGTTGCAAATTCAGATTTTAAAAAAAAGATTTAAAAAGTGGGTCAGTGGTGTGGATATTAAATGAGCAAAACCTTTTATACAAAATGGTTCAAAACCATTACCAATAGCCAATGGACTTATTACTACCAATTCTACAAAGGATGTATTAGAGTATAAATGTACTTTACATACACTCAGTATGTTTGTTTCAGTAATGGGCTACATCACAAAACTGCAAGGTCTCCAGAACCTGACAGCATCTAACACAACTGTTGCATTATGGTTAAATATTGATCTATCAAACACACAACCAGCATTAATGAAATGTTAATTGAATGAATGATAATAGCGATGGCAATACTGATTCTGTCTGAAGGAAAGCCAATCAGTGTGATTCTAAGTGGCTCCAGCTGTTCACCAAGCCAGATGATTTTACTTAACTGAAGGTGACGGCTTGTGCCCAAATCAAGGGCCATTGTATTTTGTTACCCTAAACCTTGTAACTGGTCCATGCTTTTTTGATAATATTGCTAAAACAATTATTAAAAACATCTCTGATGAGAAGAGAAACATTCTGCAGTCTGTTAAAGTCAGATCATGTAGAAAAGGGTGTTCATTAAAATTCTTACAACTTCTTATGGATGAATCAGAAGAGAAATATTCTCTTTCAAGCTGCTTCTAACATACGATGAAACAATGATTACTGCAATGTGCCATAAGGACATGAACTTCACATTTTTCACCCCGATGGTGCTTTTTATGCACAAGATAAAGACATCACCATGGTTTAGCTGTTCTAATTAGACCGTCTAATTTTATTAATTAACCCCTGATGTAATTATTTTCCACAAAGAAGCATCTTTACACCATCTTTCACAGATCTTAAGCTGGGCAGTTTGCCCAGCCCCAGAGTCTCTGTGTCTCCCTGGTCCTTGACTGAGCACACAATTCTATGCATTTTTGTTTTCTATTATGCTAGAGAAAAAAACATTTTCTTAGAAGTGAACACTCAAAAGGGTGACATGGTGGAACATTTTCAAATCTGATGACTGGAAGGCTTCAGAAACACACGGCAGGATTGCTCTGTTGAAGCCCCAGCTAGGGTTAGGGTTAGTATTCCCACACTACTTAGACATATTTTACGCTCAGTGCTGGGTTTTTGGTCCTGAGGGAACTTAAGGTCGAGTGCTGATTTGCTCCTGTTTGCAACTTTTGGCTGCCTACATGTATGTTGTACTGTACTTGGAAAATGGACGTATGGATATAAAACTGCTACGAAAATTGCAGCTTTGTAGATTTGCTTTTACACTCGTGTTTGCACAGTTCTAGCATTTTCTTTCCAGACACATGGTTCAGTCCCAAACCCAAAGCTTTTTAAGAAAAGCCTGGATGAAATTTTAGTTTCACTTAGCTACTAAACCACCAAATGTGAAGGATGGTTTCCTATTATTTGCATTTGTATGGTAAACAGTTCTAAAATACACTCTAAATAGACTCAATAATTTGTGTTGGGAAATGTACAGCAATAAAAGAAATACTGTGACCAATGTGATAAAGGAAATTCAGGCTTACATGTGAAACATCCCTTTTGTGAAAGGGAATGCATTACTTTAAGCTTATTTACAGTCATATTTTTGGTCTGATTTTTTTTGTTAAGATTTACTAACTTTCTTGTGAATGTTTTATATATGTACTATAAATAATTTAGTGCTCAGGAGAGTAATATACACCTACAAATCTGATGACGAAACTCAAAGCAAACAAAAACTCAAGATACGGCACCTTCAAAAAGTCCCCATCCCTTTTTTCCCCACTTATGAATCTCGCAGCCTGGGATTTTATTTTCTTAAGAATTGTTTTTAGGAATATTTAAATTATTTTGGTTTGACATGGGACTCAATATGTTGTGGGTTGTCAGTGCCCAAAATTCCTACTTCAGCCTATTTCAAGTTCTGAGTCTGCGGCAATGCAATGTGAAAAACGTGTTGGAGGCTGAATACTTTTTGAAAGCACTGTATGAGGTTTTTGTTTGATGTTTTGATACGTTGCATCTAGACGGGTCCATGGCCCAGCTGCACTAGCCTCCATCACTATGCTGGTAACTTGGGACACTGCTTTTGATAAAGCAGCTTAGATGATGTGATCTTTCATCTTCCTTGTCTCCCCTTCTTTTATTTGTCTTTCTCTTTTTTTTTACTAAAACACTGTAATGTACTTTGTGTATACCTAGAGGAAATGTATGTTTTGTTCTTCAGTTGTTTGTTTTCTCCCCCTTGGGGTTTGGATTTCAATAAATAAGAATCAAAGAACTGCTCAAAAAATAAGATTGAGGAGGTTTCAGAGACATCTAACATTACAATCTAAATCAAACTGTATTTTTAAAAATAAATTATGGGATCTTCAGACTGTGTGTGTACACTCTGATGTCCTGTCTGATGTTTCAACCCACTTATCAGGAATAAGTAGCTTTCTGGTACTGGATGTATGGAATAAGTGAAAAGCTAAAGTTTACAATCCCATAACTGTAAGATCTTGAATTTAAAAGCTACTTGTGCAAAAGCTTTAGCACTTTTCTTAGAATGTTACAGGGCAGAGCATGTTTTTTTTTGTCCCCTCAACTGTAAATCACAACACTAGGAAGTTATACATCTTTTATTAATTGGAGGTCTGCAGCAGGTTAATATTAAAAATCAATAGTGTGCATCACAACTCAGAATGACAGAAATGCAGTTATTTTGTTTTCCCCTTTAGGATATTCTCACATTGTCTAGTACTTACAATGTCATGTCATTTTTTAATTTATTTTTCGTGTGTTTTAGGTTTTAGCATGCCAGCACACTGCGGGATGATTGAAGGAGGCATATAACACTAATCTTTGGATTCTGTCATCATTTCCCTGTGTCACTTTAGTTAGAAATGACAATTTAACGACAGCTAAGACAGAGTATATTGCAGAACACCTGTGTGTGAAGGTGAATGGGATTTTGAAAGGTGTCAAAGCATGTTTCTCCATTTAATGAACTCTGAATATATACTGAAACTTAACTGTGAGAAATTCACAGGAGTGTTATCTGGAAAATTTTTATTGTAGTATTTGCACTTGTTTCATTAAACATACTGCACATGACAAAGGTAAATCATGCTAATTAAGATTTACCTATCAACAGGGTTGATAACTAGGGCTTCAACAGTGATGGTCACAAGCTAGTAGCGTGTGTGGCCAACAAAGAAACAATGCAAGCTGAACACATGCTGTATACTAGTTTGCAAACGCTGTCCTATGGGATTAGGTCCCATTCCTCTTGTGTAGCCTGGATAAACTGTGCTTGGCTACTGGTCTCTGAGCCCTAGGTGCCACCCATTATGCCAGCTTATCTCACGAATGTTCAGTGAGGCTCTAAAGAATATGGCATCCAAGGCATAATTGCCACATTCTCCTTTAGCACAATTTACATCATTATGTACAGTAAGCACCATGAAGAGGAGCCCTGACCTGTTAAAAGCTGTTACAATGCATCAGCATGAGCCCAGAGGAAGGGCAGCGAGTGAGTTCACAGGATTTGGTCAGTGTAGTGTGTTAATGCACACTGCCATCAATCCCTACTAGGAGAGTTCTTTAGCAAATATACACTCCTGCCCAGTCTTTCACACTTGGACTTTTCCCAACAATCGTTGTGAGGTGTCATGTCTCATAGTCTCCCAGATTGTGGGAGTTTTACTGACTATGTTTGCCCAGGTTAGAAATTACCGCATGTGAACACCCCATAGAGTGACTGACTGACTGCACAAGCTGATGGCTCAAAGGCATTGTTCTCTTGATAAGCATCAGGTTTGACAGTTAACAGGTTATATCACCTCATCACCTGTTAGGGGTGGGGCAAAAAAATCTATTCTTATATGCATTGTGATTCTCTCTTGTACGATTCTGCATCAAAGCACAAAACTCCACAATCAATCTTTTATTTTTTTAATATGCACAGTACTAAACATTTCAGGTAAAAGCAGTACAACGTAAAGTAAAGGACAAATAGAGCAAATAATACTGGTTTCGTTTTTTGGGCTTAAGAGGAAACTAATTGCGTGGTGAAACGTAAAGGTGTATACAGTAGGTTAACAAGTGCACCATGCTTACATTTGAACTAAACTAAGCTACCCGGTTTGTGAAGATGGACAAACTCCGGCCTGCACTCCCTGCTTGTAAAGCCACTGTATGGGCACCTTTTGGATTTTATGAAGTAAAAGGTAAAAATGAACTGGATAAGAGCCAGGCAGTGTGTGTTCAAGCTGTGTCATACCAAGATAAAATATTTCGGGAATACAACGAACATGCGAAATCATATTTCACGTTTCCAGCCGGAGTCGGAGGAAAAACAGCCTGTTCTGCTGAACAGAGAACCCTCGGGCAAGTGTCAAAGAGAGCGAAGTGAATCGCCAGGTCTAGAGCAAGTTTTAGCGCAAAAGATGTGCGCCCCTCCCCTGTATTTGAAAGCCCAGGCTTTCGCTTAATGTTATAAACACTGGATCCGAGGTACAACATACCGTGTCGGCGTTTAGTGAAACGGCAATACCAATGCTCTACAGCGACGCCAAAACTCAAGTTTTGGAGCCACTGAAGAAACCCAATAGGGTGGCAATTACCTGTGATGCCCGGATCTCCATTGCGACAGAATCCTATATCACTATTACTGCGCACTACATCACTGGTGAATGGCAGCTCGTGTCTCGCGTGCTCCACACGGTGTCACACAGTAAGAAAAACAAATCGAGATGCATCAAGAATCGATTTACGATTGGGAATAATTTGGGAAAGCCTGAATCGAATAGAATCGTGAGGTGCTTAGAGATTTCCACCCCTATTACCCATTTCCAACTGATTCTTTCACTATTGATGTCATTAAGAGTTTGGAGAATTGGGTTACACTACAAAGTCACCTGAGTGTATGACAGTTGTGAATGATCAAAATAATTTCTTTTTCAATACTATGTACTTAAGTACTAAAACGAAAAGGATGAAAAAGGAAAACTGAATGACCTCCTTTTATATGTAGCCTTTGTGTGTTCTTGTGTCATTATTTATTGCAGTGAGAGGCAGTATTAGATAGGAGGGCACAGTATGCAGATAGGATACACTGTACAGTTAGAATTGTCATATTAAAGTCAAGGGGTGTGAAGTAAAACAATGTACTAGCAAGACTTTGTTTTGAAAATTCAGGTGTGGACACCACATTACAACGAGATATTACGCAGCTCAGAGAAGCGGCCTGTTTACTGGGCTTAAAAAAATTGCACTATACTGACAAGGTTAAATAACTGAACTTTTCTTCCCTTTACCAGAGGACAATAAGAAGAGACTTGACTGAAGTATTCGAAATCCTGAAAATCCACATTAATAGAGTCAGCCCAGTAGACAACTAGAATGCAGAGCAAAACAAATCAGAGGACACTAATGAAAACTTCAGGGAAGTTTATTTAAATTCAGATCAGGAGGCATTTTAGCACACAATGGGCTAGCTATTAGCAACCAAACCTGCTACTGTATGTGGGCCTAATGTCAGCATCTCATTTTTAACCTATTTACTATTATGTCCTTACAATGGGGCACACGCCAAAACTGGTTTGAAGACTATGTGGAAAAGTGATGTGTATCACCGCCCTATTATTGATTATACCTGTACAAATTAACCCAGTTTTACAGTACAGTAGCACTCATTATCCTATATATTGAAACACTTTGTACAGTATGTTATTGTAAAAGAAAATTTGTTTTTCGAAATAAAAGTGATAGGTGTGACTTATGCGATGACATGAGTGAAAGAAATACTGCTTTAAAGCTGTAGGAATAAGCCACCATTCACCAGTATGCTGGTGTTCACTCCAGGCTTACATCACACATTAAAACAAGACTGATCTTTTTTTCATGAACAAAATCTGCTCACTCAGACTGTCTAGCATAAACTTGTCTAAACTACAGACAAGGGCAAAACATGGTTCTAATTAAAAATTGATTGTGGACCATTTATTTCACTCATTGTCAGATGGTGATTCTTTATGAAGTACATTCTCTGATTGCACCCAATGCTCTCTGTCCATATGCAGATGCACTCTACTTCATCAGAGCTTGGCAGTTACCTTAGACCAGAGAGCAGATTTCCCAGTGAGGCATTTTCAGGTGTTCAAAGGGTATAATTCTAGCAGCTGGCAATAGGAGACTGTATTCTGATTGGAAAAATCTGTGTTGAAAACAAACAGCGCAGCAGCCCTAAAAGAAATTAAATTCAGTTTTCCATCAGCAACAGAGCAGACAGGAAGAGCAGCAGATGTAATCAGAAAGTCTGTGTTGATACTATGAGAGGCACAATACTGTGGGTGACTGGAGCAAGAAGCCCATAGGATTGTGCTCATGTCTGGAGGTAATTCACAGCAGCCTCCCAGCAAAAGGTAAAAGTATCTAAGCTAATGGGATTCGTGAGGAGTTCAGGCTTTGTATTTGAACAAAATCACAGCGTTTCATTGCAGGCAGTGAAGCAGAGATTCTTAATTTACAGGACTGCACTGGTGCCTTAACTGCACCTGAAACTGTTAAAGAACTCAGATAAGCAACTGGTCATATGAAAACAGTACTGCTCTACTTGAATAAATTAGTTATTACCCTTAAAAGGCATATACAGTAATTAATTCATCATATAATACTTGTTTTTTCACACAAATTTAGTCTTTTACAAAAGTGCCACAGTTTTAATAAGCTACTGAACATCACAAGATTAAAACCATGATTACATTTCACCTAGAAATATTTAAATAGTGGTATTTTTTTCTGACATTTGTTACAGTATGACATATTTAAAAGGATGAAACAAATTCTAATGAGAATAAAAATTTTAAAGCAAACAATAACAGTATGTTTTTGTTGAACACTACTACATGTATTCAAATTCAGATTTAGTCTTTCACAAAAGTGCCACAGTTAGTGTGCATTGGTGGTTCTCAGTTCTGGTCCAGAGAGACCCTGTGTCTGCTGGTTTTTGCTCCAAATGGGCCTTTGATCCCTGGTGCTAGCTGTTGCCTGGAACTAATCTGCTTGCTGGTTTAGATTTCTTTCTGTGTTCAGTCTTTGGTTTCAGAAATACCCTATTGAAAGTAAATAAACTCAAACAACTTCATCACACAGAATGATGTGCAGTACCTCTTCAACTTGTTAATTACCAGTTTGCTCCCTTATTTCTGGCTAAACGATTTTGTAAAGATGATGAATTTGTGATGAACAGATCCCAGGTGGAAGTGTACCTCACTCACGTAGTGAGTCATTGTTTTTTCTACTGGCTAGATTCCCTTTATGATGGCTAGATTTCAGGCCAGCACACCTGAAGGAGGGCAGTTCTGAAATCCACTAATTAGTTCAGCTTTGATACCAAAAATAAATTAATTACATTAAATATTAAAAGAGAAAAAATAAAATTTTAAAATAGTCCTTAAAATATTAGAAATCTGAATCAGCTTGCCTGTGTCTAAGGCAGATTACAGTGGGGCTCCCCAGGACCAGGTGTAAGAACCACTGCTGAGCACAATGTGTTGGACTGTTTCCACTGCTAACATAACAAATCTGTTTGAGAGACTTTGCAAATGTGGAGCCCCTACATGACTTCTGACATGACAATGCAGGTATCCCTGCATAGTCCAAGGTCAGCACTCAGCCGAACAACATATACTGTATATGAGTATAATATGGAGTTGGTAAATGAAATAAATTACACAGCTGTGGACCACTACATACATGAAAGCCTGAGAGAGCTGGAGTTCTCGGTGCTGCTTACACTGCCCTCTGCTGGCCCATGTGCTGTGTACTGCACAGTCTAATCCTGCTCTTGGCTTTTTTTCTTCCTAACATTTCAGACCAAAGATACAAGCTTTCCAAGGGTTATACATTGACCACTGACCACACGTGTGCATGCCTCACTATATAAACACACACAAATACGCACAGAGAGAGACCAGAGAAACATCTCCAGAACCCAGAACAGTTGCCCCTGTCATTCAAGGACTGTCAGATCTACTCAGACACACAACTAATGTTGAAATAGCAACAAGCACTCACATGAGTGCAGGGTCTTCATTTCATTAGGATGAGTCAGCAACCCAGAGGGTGTCCTCAGTTTCCCACTGCATGCCTAAATCCCTAAAACTGTGGGAGGACATATTTGAATATTTATATGGATCTACAGTATGTACTGTATGCAGATTTGTACATCCACGTTGTATATCACGGTACAAAGATATGAGTCAAAAAGGATGACACACCATCTTCCCCCAAATGTAGAATCCGCAATTAATCGCTATTTTACTGTTTAGCAATTTTCCATAGAATCTTTTTCTTTGTTACCAGAAGAAAAAGTTCATGGCTACTTTGTGAAAAACAACTTATAAACAAGATTTTTCTGTTGGCATTTCTAAAAGCAAATGCAGAATTTAACTGGCCAGAGAGATGGAAAATAATATCAGGAAATTAGTTACAACGAAAAGGAGGCTGATATTCCAGTCATACGTTCTCTGATTGCTTTCTTATCTGCCTGCTCTCAAGGCTGATGAGCGCACAAACATTTAGTTAATTAAATATTTCCTGAAAAATATAAAGGTTTATTTTACACAGGGAAGAAATAATAAGCAACTGCACAAGGAGGTATTGTGATTAAAATGTTCTAAAACTCTCACCTTTAAAATATTTCAAGGATGAGCCAGGAAAATATATGCAGTATAA
This sequence comes from Atractosteus spatula, assembly GCF_055471065.1. NCBI lineage: Eukaryota > Metazoa > Chordata > Actinopteri > Semionotiformes > Lepisosteidae > Atractosteus > Atractosteus spatula. Next base: position 22,904,947 of record NC_142720.1, on the reverse strand, counting down.
ATTTGTATGCTGAATGTAAGTGACCTTTCTTGAATATTTCCTTCTGCTTTTCTCTTAAATGCCTGGTCATCAATAAAGCTTGTATACAAATTTTAGTTTTTGAAACCTTTTTTTGGCCAGAAAACCAGTTCTTTCTTGAGCAATTGTAGCATTGAGGATAAAATTGGAACCAATATAACGAAACAACAGAAACAAAAGATTTCTTAGATATAAATAAAAGGTTTAAATATTCACTGGTGCACTATGAATTCACTGGACACAAAGAAGATATAGATATGGCTACATATCTATACATTCAGCCCTTATCAGAAGGCCACTACCTTGGGTTGGGTATTTGTGGCAACCCAGATCCTGTCCTGACAGCACGGCCAGGCATTAGATGGGACTCCAGTCTGGACAAGACACCATGCTTTCGCAGGGCACACCCACAGGGACAGCGTTAAGACTCTAATTATCCTCGCCAGCGTGTTTCTGGCAGGAGGAGGGACCTGGAGGAAACCCACACGGGACTTGGTGAGAACATGCTAACAGCATCCTGAATCAAAACTGGAATTTAGGAGCTGAAATACAGAAGTACTGCCTGTATACTGTACATTATCATCTTTTAGTCAATCACATGGGAATCTCACTTAGTAGAGCACTTCCCTTAGCAATGTGAAGGCATAAGGTTTAATAACTACAAGCTCACCTTGACCGCAAAGAGAGCTGTGGCCAATTGCCTCTTTGAAGAGACCCTCCTTCTATAAATGGATTCAATTAGGATCAGGGTGACAATGAATAAAGGCAAATAGGCAGCTCTCACATAGCTTCATTTGGCAAAAGCCCCCTTCCCCACTGCCCTAGACAATACCTTTTAGTCTAGTTTCATCAAACACAACTGTGGAAAAACTGACAATTTTCAGCAAAGACTTAGGTTTGAAATTTAGTGTTTCTGTGGCTGCAGAATTTACTCAATTGTGTTTTACATGGTTTTTTTTACAAAAAAATTGTATTATTAAGGTCTAACTGACAATGCTGTGGTAGGTTTCATTTCCTGGAGATAAACCAGAAGAAACAAAGCATATTCGCAGGCAGAGAAAGAGGAGTGTGCTCACCTTGTTGCGGGAGATTAGTGTGGAGGTTAGGCAGAATGGGGGTGGACAAGTGAGTGTATGGTCCAGGAATCAGACACCTGATGTGAGAGAAAGGCAGAGGGGCTGACAGAGACAGCCCCCCAGGGAGCAGGCCAGCCTGGCACAGGTGGTGATGGAAGGCAGGGTGAGAGACAATGGAAGCTAAGAATGAAGGTGGCAGAGACAGGTGCTGTTAGTAGAAAAGGGAGGAAAGCTAAGTGATTCAGAACTCTGCTGCTGTTAAAACGCTACCATGCAAAGGCTGAGAGTGACGGACACATTTAGTTTTTTTTTTCCTGTGGTTACAGATAAATAGTTGTAAATACTTAACATGGAAAGAGCTTAAACCAACAACTATAACTGTCAGAATTTGTTTTTAAGTCAGCTGTTAAGCAGTTTATATTCAGTTATACTTAGTCACAATTTTAAACACCTATTGAAAAGAAACAGCATTCTCTGAAGTGAACACTGTACAGTACCGATTTTTCCATTCACTTTTAATGTACAGTCTAAATGAAAGTCCACAATGTACAATGGGCTCAAATTCTGATGTTTATTCCACTTGAAATAAAGATACCCCATAGCACAATACATCCACATGTCAAAAGATGCTGATAAAGTTTTATCCTGATGTGCAGTGCTCACCTGGCCGAATTGACAGTCCTGGACTGGTGTTCATTGTCCATGAACAAAAGACTAGGGTGGCTGGATGTGGGGTGAAATGTTTCAGAGCAGATACTTGATGAGTGTTATGCCTTGGGATTATCCTAGGCACGGTGACACCGGATTTTTCTAGGGGCACAGGCTTTATTCTGACCCAGCATCACATCACTGACACCCGGACAGACATTAGAGTCATCACTGAACATGGCAGTGATCCGAAAAGCACCGAGCTGCATGACATCTGTCTGCAGCCTCTGTTGTGAAGATAATGTTTCACCACTGAAAAGGGTAAGGAATTGCTTTTCGTCAGCTTACTGGTATACGAGTTGTAAACTACACAAGTCCACAAGTTTGGTTGGTCTAGTCAACAGGCACGGCTGTTCTTGGCATTTTCAGGTCAGTTTTAAACTTTTACAGCCCGTGTGCTGGCAGCAGACCTGTCAGTGAGGAATCTCCCAGAATTAAACAGTACATTCGGGTGTTCCCTTTCAACATCCCCCTTGTGAACTGCCCTATTATTTTGCTCAAATTACATCAGCACTATAGGGAGGAACATGGCAATAGTTTTAAATTCATAAGACTACCTTGGAATTTCCTTCTCAGTTGTATGAAAGCAGAGTCTGACACATTTGTATTTTTTCCGATCAGTGTAGATTTATATTCTAAGACAACAGCTACTAATAACTTCTGACCAGTGAAGCACTGACGAGCACCACCTAGACTGCAGCAGATGGTTCGAATATTGGCAAGTGTAAAAGCATGGAAACAGAATTCATATACTGTAGTTCAAATATTACAAATGATCTCAATTGTATTTTAGGTCTCAGTCATATCTTATTTTAAAATTGCTATATTTTTATCTGCTTTAACTAGAGTAAGTTTATTTATCTTTAATGTAAACCATAAACAAGGCTTTTACTATATAAATTCATCCATATGTCAAAAGAGAGATATTACAAAACGTTTGAGGCATAATACCAGGTGGAAATTGACTCTTTTTCCAGAGACGAGTGATAAATAAAAAGCTAAGATGACAACTATGGATTTCAAACTTCTTTTATAAGCGTAATTGTTTGGAATTGAAATGGTTGGTGGGGAGAAAATAGCTCTTATGGTGTTATTTTGCAGCTGTGATTTTTGATGGGCTATTTCATCTAGCAAACTGCTATTTGATCACAGCAGAAGTTAAAACTATACCTCTGACTGAAAACCTCACTATGGCTACCAAATTACTGAATAAGTAAACAAGCCCTGAAACCAGAGCACATACTGTACTTCAACAGACAGATACAAGCAGCTTTGGGTTTGCCACATTTTGCCAGCAGGGGGCATCAGATATTTTTTTGCTGCAGAAGAAGTGCACAAGCCACAGGAACTGTGGGAGACACTCTTCTGGACTCAAACGGACACACTTGGCAGCAGTCACCATTACTTTCTAAGGAGAAACAGTCGGAGGTGAAGTTACATAATCCATCCCGTCTGTAAATCCTGCTAATGCATCCATCAAAGCCTCCTGTGTGTGAATACTTAATTCTCAAACTGTTCAAGGGTTACAAGAAGGGAATTGTATGAGGTAGATAGTTGCATATTGTCTTCATTGGCACTGCGCACTCTATACTTACAAACTTATACAGTTTTTTAATTCATTATGAGGAGCATCAAAGCTTTTCTCAACAGATTTGAAGAGCGAAGATCATGCTTTTGTGCGATGCTCACCTTTTGAAGCTCTAGATCAGTCATCTCCTCTAGATACTGCCTGAAGGGGTTTGGATGGTATTCCTCCTCCTCTTCAAGTACTTTTGGAATAACGGGCACAGGACGTATCACACCAGGCTTGGTCTGCAGACATTACCGAAATAACGGTCATGATAACAGTCACACAAGTTCACAAGCAGTGAACTAAACACATCTATAAGAACAAAATGCCCTTTTCACATATTGTTGTGCCCAAATGATTCTAATATAAATGCATTTTAAATTATACTGAACAAACTAGCACAAAGGGGTTAAACTGTGGATTATCAAAGATTACGCTTTAAATGTTTCATCGTAATAAAACTCTAAAGTTTAGAATCATTCAGGATGTCAGTAAAGCCAGAGGCTGTGGCACTTCACGTTTTCAATTAATATTTACACTGAGGGAACAATATCCGTTTAATTACCAGAAAATAAATTAAACAGATATTTTGTTTAGTTTTTTTGTCTATATGTCTACCTTTTGGTGTTATAATAATGATTATGATGAAGATCAAAATGAACTCTGAAGATGTGTTTACGAAGTGGCGACGAAATGACACAACCAGTAAAGGTGACTAGTTACGAGTGTAGCTTAAACCCCGCAGTCCAGAACATCAGGCTTTAGGTTTAGCTGGCTGAGTGTGAGCAGCATCACCTCGCCAGGAGTAATAGCACACTGAGTATTAATACACAGTGTCCTGTGCGTGCTCACACAGTGGAAATGGCTTTGTCCTCGGTGTATATTCTGGAGAGGAGCTTACAAGGCTTCAGGTCTTCCTCCTCCCAAACCAGCACCAAAGTCGCAGCAGTGAGATGAGATAATTGGAAACGCGCGTTTTGCTTGTTAAATTATTTTTGCATCCTTTCCTCTTGGAGATGATTTATTTCAAATACTTTCAGAGGCTTTTTGCTTGTTAATCACGTTTTTGCTCTGAAGCTGGGTTAAACAAAAAGAATCGTTTAAATACCCACCAGTTGTTTTGGAGCAGAAGCCGGTGGTAACAGATGGGACATTGCCTGTGAGAATAATAATATTAAACAATTCACTGGCATTAACCATCTCCCAAATTTGTGCACTTGCATGTCTCAAGTTTATCTCCTGGCCTTCCTTTAGGCCTTTTAATTAAGTCTGTACCCAATTTAATAACATTAAATGAGACATACTGTGTTTTAATGTGTTTTATATGCATCCTTAAATTTTGTCTCAGTACAAAAGTAGATACTTAACAGTACCGCTTGCACTGAAAAGAGTTTTAATTGCATTGTCACTGTCATTGTAATTACATGGTCCACCGTCTGTTGCTGAGCTAATGAAGCCAGATACATTGCACAGGTCGGTGAGGTAAAGCGAATTGTTCTTGAACTGCTTGTATGGCAGGACAGGGAAAGTGGAGAATGAAAAAGCACTGCATTCAAATACAGGAAACAGCTTCTGAATTATCCACAGCAAAAATGAAGAACGCACAGCTTAAGACTACACTTCTCTATAAGACTCCTGCAGAATACAATATACTGACGTTCTTCATTTTTTCCATGGGATTTTCACTTATCATATATTCATGCTAGTGTCTGAAAACGCAGTTTCTACCCCAATTCTAACCTAAAGATGCAAGTCCTCATATATAAACTGCTGTGTAGTTTAGTAGTAATGTCCTACTAAAGGTAGTTTTCATGCCCACCTTGTCTCCTGGTATTCTCATTTTGTGTTAGCTGTTTGATGGATCTCTGTTTTCACCACAATGCATGTCATAGAGTCATTCCACACTGTGGTAAAACACTACCTTCCTCACTCATTTGCGCAGAGTTTTCACTAACAATATATTTTTATTGAATTGTGCACTAATCTTTTTTCAAATGGCAGTCTGTTTTTCCTCTCTGTCTTACTCTCCATATCTCTCATTTACAACCCAAATTAAATTCACTGTCTTTTATCATCTGTTCATCTCCCTGCCCTCCCTTCTACACAGAATGCCAGGCAGAGACCGACAGTATGAAATCACTGCTGGGGAGCTGGGTGCTCATGTTTTCTAAAAAGTTTACTTAAACGCTTCTGATTTCAACAAAGGAGCTACACTGCATGGCCGAATGATGAGAGGCCCCTACTCAATACCATTCCTGGCACACGCCTCACGTGGATATGGAGGGATCAGGACTATTTTTGATTCCATCCACCAATGGCTGAACTGCAGCTTATCTGTTTTTCCAACCGTGTTAAAGCAACATTCGCTTGCTCCTTTACTGCAGTAGCCTCTCCACCCCCACACTCCACTATTGGCTGATGTTTTCTGTTTTAACCCTTGTACAGTAATGTGTAGCTGAGAGCCAGTGCTCATTGCATTTGCTCTACAATCTCAGCTGTTGATTCCCGTTACCTGGCCCTCTACAATCACAACCCTTCCTAGTTACTCAGATCATTAGTCCCATCTTGAAGCATTACTCCCACTGAAACTGCTGTTTCCCATATATAACCATGCCAAAGAGCAACCGAAACAGTTATGCGACATATCTTTTTTGCATTACGTACAGATAAGGTTAAGAGAAACTATTCCCTTTGATGGGAATAACGTTTCCTAATATTTTAGTCACGCACTGAAATTTGTTAGATCAGTGAGCATGTCTCTAAAATTCATCTACAGTTTCAAGTTTTATATAACATTTATGAAACTTTCTTACCATACTGCACTTATGCCTGTGTGCTCAACTGACACACATTTTCAATCTGATGACACCATGCAGTATATTTCACCTGTGCACACGACAGGAAGCCAGCCTGCACTTACACACAGTACCCGGAAGAGTTAACACTTACATATTTTGTCTCTCGCCCTGCAGACCTTGGCAGTGTTGTAAATTGCTATGGAGAATTTACAATAAAACAGTAAAAAAAAACAGTTGTGCAGCAACATGAAACGTTTAAACTTTATATATGAAGATAATATAGAGGTTGAAACCATGTGAAGCTGTAACTTTTACAGATTTAGGATCACATCCTTATTTTGCCCATGCAGAGAAATGAACAGAAGAAAAATAAAACAGAAATAGAGTGAAAAATAAAGTATGACTATCGATGCCACAATGAATTTCATTTTGGCATTATTAACTTCGGAGTGAAAAATTTGGGCAACACAATTCAGGCTCAGTGTATTAAAACTAAATAAGCCAGGTTTCTTTCAAGCAAAAGTTTTCAATAAACCTTTTTTCATTAAACATAAAAAATTACTGAAATCTACTCTTCACAGCTGAACAATATAAGGACAGTAACAGGTCTCTGATCTCATAGGCTTTCAATTGCCCATTAAATCAGAGCTTTCACCTCCTTTAAAAAACAAATTACAGAGCAAAGATAACATAAAGGATTCTGTCTCTGTAAAATGTACAATCTCCATACCATCACACAACAGGCTTTATAGAAGCAGCCCAGCTTTGTGTTTTGAACACAGTGTTCAAAAACAGGACTAATGTGAAAGAATTGTGCAAATGACAAGACAAAAAGCATGACAGCAGTGGTAAATACCTGCATTTCAGGTGAAAACTGTCTGTTCAGACAATATTAATTTTTAATTAGCTATAAATCAGAATAATTTGCAGATGGCCACTAAATACATTTTTACAATTATCAAGCAGAATTTCAGATGCAGGATGAAAAGCACTTTTTTAGGTTTCTATCAGTCTCAAACAGCTATGGTTCCCCAGACACCCAGCTAATTATAAATGGTCTCTTAATTAAATATATATATATATATCACTATAATACTCTATAGTACAAATATGTAGTAATACAAATCCTATGTGCTCATAAAGTCAATAGCTACGTCTTTCTATTATTTTCTGCAGTTAAAGAAAGTATGTCTGGAGCTCAGCAATACAATTTTCTATACTGTATACGTTTGTCCAATTATTACCTATCCATCTGGTACTACTACAAATAGTAGGACTGTGGATGAACTGATTAGATAGCTATTATATTATATTTATATAAGTAATATTTACAAAAATGTGCTCGATGCGAGTGCCTAAAAATATATTTTTTTGGAGAGGGGGTGACTAATAAATCAAAACAGTGTTCCCTGAAAGCGACCTCCTAAGTATCGATGTGGATTTGCTCAGTAAACTAAAAGCACAGCAAGACGAGACACTGATTAGACTGAGGATTGGGTGCCATACCTTCGGTGAATCAATATCCAACAGCTTCTGTAAGGAGGATGGAGCAGAAAGTGTTCGACGCTACAAAATGAGTTGTCATTAAGGATCAACAAACAGCAGGATCATTTGAGTGTGTATAAAAGTAGTGGTGACTGCGCTCTCGTTACCATAGGCATGGGCTCTTCTAAGGCTTGATCGATGGCAGCATACAGCTCCTCAGACTCCTGTCGGAGCTGTGCCGGAGAGCACATCTGTGAGAAGAATCATCATTAGAACAGTTATCCAGACTGCTGAAGTTATTTTCTATAACACTGATTGAATTTAGCAAACTCAAAGACACAAGCATCAGCTGTAATACCGCAATAATTCAGCCCGACTTCAAATGCGTTTGCTCAAACAGGTGGACTATGAGTGCACTGGGCAAAGCTAGTAATGATCGATTAAGAGTCAAGACGTTAGAGCAATCAGTAGTTTTGCAATGATTCTTATAAATGACTTATACATTTCTGTTACATGTTTTAAAGCACTTAGAATTCCTCCCCAATCCCCCAGCAAGGCAAATCTCCTGTCTGTTAAAACAGGCCCTGGTTTGTCACCCATCTGAAGGGTGCCTAATAAAAGAATAATTCAATAATGGGAAGAAATTCAGAATGTTTCTCTTAAATATTTTGGTAGGAATTATATATTGCATAATACCTCTATGTGGGTCTCTGTCCTAAGTTCATCTCCAGTGTTATCTGGAACCACCTCTAGTTTTTCTACTCTGTCATCTATCGCCTGTGATAAAAAAGAAAATGGTTACCAGGGATTAAGAACTCAAGAAACTGCCATCCAGGACAGCACACCAAGTGATCCATCTTATAAGTGCTTAATGAACGTTTGCAGCACCGCACTGGTACCAAATTATACCAGATTCCTGAGCCTCTGTGTCATGTCCCAGATAGGCCCAATTACTTGGGGGGCAGGTCTGGGATTTCATAGTATTTGCATTAAACCTTTAATTTTAACATTGATGTCTTGTTTCTTGGTCTTAAAGATTTTTTGACATAACCTCTGAGCTGCTAACCTGCTCACTGATCAAAAGCGAAGTACAGAATGTGTTTCTTTCTTACAAATTACTCAACCAGGGGAACATCTCCAGTTAGGATGATAGATTCAACCAACTTTTTTGTGTTCTTAAAACTGTTGTAATATTTAAAGCATCTGAAACTCAAAATCTCAAAGTTCAAAGTGTTCTCAAAAGTGTTCAAATAGAAGACTGATTTTGTGTCTGCAAAAGATGGAGTCATTTAGGTACCTTTTCAGTCAAGTACATGAGTCTCAGAATGGGATATCATTAGTACTGTACATTAAGAACTTTCTGTATGCCTCACCAGTACTGATTTAATTCCAGTTGAGTAATATGCATCTGAGTCATGGCCAATTCTATAACACCTGGCTACACTGGAGCTGCTGTTCATTAATAATGATGCACCGTAAGTACTGAGCAAGGGAGCTCTTACCCTGCTGGGGAAGCACTGACCTGCTGCTCCAGGAGAAGGGTATTGGTGGGAATGGCTGCAAGGGCTTTGTAGCTTGACTTGATCTTGTATTGCTACAGAGGAACGAAGGTTTGAGGAGAAATAAATAGCCTGTCAGCAGACTTCAGTACTTTCTCCTGTTGCGACATGAATTGAACCTGATTAAGCATAAAGCACATTTTTAAACACACATTATTCAATGCTTTTGGAGAATCTCTGATTTGTAGCTGTACTGTTCTGAACAAAAAGTGAAAGCTGAGAGTAATTCTGCAGGCACTTAAGCATCCTGACACAGGCAAATCTAAAATGACATACATATTCATTACAGCGATACCCAAGAACAAACACAGCAAACAGAACTGCAATTTATAATTGTTGAAAGAAAATAAAACACGCAATATTAGTTGAAGAACATTTTCAAATTGTAGCAAAATCATGTAATTGATCATGGATACAAGAAAAAAACTGTATATTATGTAAGATGACAGACACTGTATGGAGATGAAGGATTGGTTTTGAATTGTTTCTAATTTTCTAAATTAAAAAGAGGCATGCATGGGGCAAGCCATCAAACCATGCGCCAATGTGCACAGTACCTTTCTATTCCTAACCTCACTTTCAGTGGACGAGGGTGAGAGATCTGACCTCCCACACCCTGGGGATGGAGAGGGAGTGGCGGACGAGGAGAGAGGAGGTGATGGGACAGACTGGCCAAAACTGTCACTGCATGATGCTGGGGAGGCTGTGAGAACTGGGCAGTTTGGACTAGTGGAGGCTGGTCTAGGTGAGGGGGATTGAGAAGAAAAGGGAGGAGAAACAGAGCGTGGTCTAGGTGATGAAGGAAGCTTGCAAACGAGGTCACTGGGACTGAACCTCTCTCCAGCTGAGACTGTTCTAATGCCGTTGTGCAGAGGAGCTGGTGAGTAAGCTTGGGGGCACTCGGGAGCAGGAGAAATGGTGACTCTTGGTGCCTGGAAGGGTACATGGTGCCTCTCCGAGAAGCAAGTGAGGGGGCGAAGTGTAGGAGAGGCAGTGCTTTGTCTAGTCAAGGATGAGCAGAGCACCCTGGAGTCAGGAGCTGGGGAGAATCCCCTCGTAGTGTCAGTCTGGTTCAAGGGCTTTTGAAATCCAGGGGTGGCTGGTCTGAGTGGAGGAGCTGGGGAGGGACATGAACCACTGTGCTCTGGGGGGCAAGGAGAGAGACCCTCTCGGCGAAGGTGAATAGAGGGCTGACAGTCACACGCTCTGCGTGAAGGATTCAGCAAAGTGTCAGGAAGAGAGAAAGGTATGACCTCTGCGGGGCTGGGGGGAGGAGGGGGTGTCAGGCACTTCCGGGACACTGACGCCGGTCTGCGAGTGCGTGGAGGAGATCTCGGGGGAGGGTTGTCTACAACACTCGGGGACTGCGGCCTCGAAACCTCAAAGGAGACCGACGTCAGACTTGAGGTGGCAGAGCTGGGATTCAGCGATGACAGGCTAGCTGGGCTGTGTATCCAGGAAGGCGAGAATGGCCTTTGCACTGATATATGTGGAAGATGGCCTTTCCTGAGTATAGCAGTAAGGAGTGAAAGCTGTGTTGGTGGTGTCTTGTGCTTTGACCTCACTAGTGTGGCACTTGGTGACATCTGGCAGGAGGAGGAGGAGGGAGTGAGGCTCTCGTGGCTTGGAGACAAGCAGTGAGGGGGTGTCTGTAGCAGACTAGGCCCCGACACTAAAGAGTGACGCTTAATTTGCATTATCTTTGGGGAGAAGACTCCAGATTTTATGGAAGAACAGGGAGAAACAGTGCGGCTGAGAGAGGCTTGCGATCCCTCGGAAGAAAACAAATGTAAGGCCGACCAACTTTTTATTCTGTCAGAGTCCTCAGACAGAAGTGATTCTTTAGAGGAAGGTGAGGTAACCAGCCTCGGAGTTAACAGAGAACTCGTTACGTCGTCTGAAACCGGGGGGATTATTTCACTTTCACCACCACGTCTGTCAGAAGAGAAACTTGGGAGGACTCTGGCGGTGAGAGAAATAGGATCTCCCAGCTGGAGCACTGACTGAGGCTCATGATTAAGTGAATCTGTGGGAGTGGGCTGAGCTCTGGGAATCAATCTGACTGAGTGATGTGATTCTTTCTTTTTATGAGCAGTGACTGGAAGAGTAGGAAGCAGGGCTTGGGTCGTGTGATCAGCAGATTTCAACTGAGAAGAGAAGAAACAGGGGGAAAAGATCAAATCCTTTCAGTGCCAATGAATGAAAACAAAATCCAAGTTACTGTTTTTCTTTATTTCACTGCAAGGTATCTTAAACCAACACCATATAATGCATAAAAATGATGTATTCTTATTGTGACAACAGTTAAAAAAAGAAACCAAAGTTCTTGTGGCAAAACTATTCTTGAAGGTACTGGTCTCCACATAACATATTTCCAAAACTTACATGTGAGGAAGGAACACGTTTTACTGGAACACGTGAAAATCCTTAAAAAAAAAAATTTTCACCCAAAAAAACAACTGGTGATCAAGTTTGTTTTACTCCTCAAAAAATAAACTACAAAACAATGAGGATATCAAAGGAAGGAAATTAGTAAGACGTTGGCTTACAGTGAAAAATAAAGCTGGTTGTCACATTTAGAAAAAATACATTATTCACCTTAATCATGATCAGTAAAATAATTTCTCTCTCTTGAAAAGGACAAACTTTAGTTTTTATGCTGAAATTTTCATCTGAAAATTCCCAGCTGCTTTTTACAAGTGTTATCTCAATTAGCAAAAGCAAAAATAGCATTTGAAAAAGCACAATGATGTAAGAATACTATTCAAGTGCTGTTAAATCTTTAAATACTTTTGGCATAGACTCTATTATGTTATCATTCTCAGCTATGGAACAATAATGAGAGCTTGTCCAATGTGTGAGGAGGTGTTTGCACAAAGCTGTCCTCACCTGAGTTTGTGGCCCTGGTTTTGTTGAGTCATCACCTTGAATCACATTTAAGTAATGAGGTTCAGTATTATCCCCTCCTTCGTCTTCATCTGAATGGCCAATGTACACAACCTCTGCCTTGAAAACTCCATCTTCTAACATGGTCTCCTCAGTCGCCTTTTCTTTGTATACTCCTAAATACTGACGTGAGCAGAAAGGTAAATTCAGTTTATTATCTACAGTAAACGCTCATACAGTATTGTGTATTATGTTAGCCAATTAAGTAACTGAAGGATTGTAAATATGACCTGTGTATTAACACACTGTCACAAACTAAAAAAAAAAAATCAAGTCATATTATGCTCCTTTAGCTTCAAGAGTCACAATCTACCATTACTGGGGCTGTTTGTGTGCTACAATAGGAGATTGGATATAGAGTAGGTACAGGACACAGAGAAACTTTAATAGACCTTTAAGGTATACAGCTTTTTTATAAATGTTTAATCTTAAATGTTTTACAAATGAGTATTATAATTATTTTTTTTCTGTCCTTTATCAAGGCAAAGGGGAATACATGTTCACTGTAAAATGTTTCACTTAATGGCTCAGATGTTAAAATGATACCTAATCTTTAATTACAGTATTACACTTGAATAGCTAAAATTTTCACCCTTAATATATTCTTAAAATAATTCGGCATTCACAATATGCTCTTTTTCCACACGAATATTATGGCACTAAATTGGGTAAATTTAAAAGAGCAAAAGTAATTATGAATATAAAGGAGTGCACAGTGAAATTTGCCCATTTTCCAATTTTAATCTACTCCCAACATCGGAATAAATTCAGGAGTGTTGCTCCTTAAATTTTCCAGAGATTACAATAAGCAATCACTCTGCACGAACTGATAAAACTGCAATTATTATAAAAAACCAGGCCATGCGGCAGCAATCTTAATCTTTTCCGGGTGCATTTAAAGACGTTTCTGAACATATTTTAAAAACCTTTTCAAAAGCACTGTGATTGTGAGCCAACATATTTACATACCAATAACATACTGCAAAACGTCAAATTTTAACGTATTCTTTCTTTTTTCCCTTACATTTCATAACAGCAGAGGTGTACTAGAGAGTACACATTTATAAAATAATGTATTTCTTCTGTTGAAGAATGAAATGAAACATATTGTAAAAAAACTAATATACTATATTTTTTGCCTTAGGGCAACAATATTCTGAAGGTAATACTGTATATTTTCTTTATTCATCTAGTAACTAGAAAATTTTGACTAATGTGTATTTTTAAAAAATCTTGAATTGCCTGTTAGAAAGTAAATTAAAAAAAGTAATTAAAGAATAGTAATTCAAGTATGAAAAACGAGCTTTATTATATCTTGTTTTTGGAAAGTGAAATATTAAGAACTGCAGATGAGTTTTTCCATGCTAACACGAGTTTCTCTGTTGTGTTTGGGAAAAATACCTCGTTTTTACGCTGGGGTTATACAGTAATTCTTTTTGTTTACCATTATTCATTTTCAAGATAATTTATTCAACATTCGTGGATATTCTCAGATTTCGCTGACAATGAGTTCATTCACAGGCCTGTTCTGTATTTGTGTACTGATGTTGGCGATGCTCATACCTCGGGTGACTGCTCGTGTCTTCCTCTCTGCGCAACCCGAGTTTTAAGCGGCAGTTTCTTAACAGCTGGAACAAATGTAAAACAAAGTACCTTGGCCGGTGGTACTTCTGTCGGCACCTGTATTTGGTAAGAGAAACGCAGTTTTGATTATTGAGGTTCATGGGTTCAACACCAATTTGCCCAGCAGGGCGTGGCAGGCGAGGTTGTTAAAGGTTTCGAGAATGCTGACCACTACTACGAGTTTTTGCAAACACAGGACGCTAAGGAGGAGGATACAGTATTTTATCCCTGTTTGTCTCCCATTAATTATTTTCTTATTTCCCACACATCTCTAATCACACAGCAAATACAAATACTACAGATTTAGTGGGTCACATATCAAGTAAGATCATCATTTAAACTTTGTACAGATTAACATCTCCTGTTTTGACTGGACATTGTACGAAAGAATGTTAACATCACAAGTAAAAAAAAATAACCTTAAAAGGAAATGGAAACTAAGACAATTCATGTACACAACAAACATGTTGGGAGAAAAAAAACAAATATCATAAGAACAATATAAAAATAATTATTATTATAGTTACTGAAATTCTACTAATTATAATAATGTTAAGACAGATCTTAAAGATTAATATGGGCTCAACATTTTTAGTAACAGGTTTTTCATTTTTCAAAGTAATTTTTTATTACTCTGCCCCATTTGGTCAGCTTTGGTGGAATTCATTATGTGGTGTTAACAGATTATTTCATCTGGTATTGGCATTTAGAAAAACGTGGGCAGAATCTGTAGAGTAAATATACTGTAAACTGCTGTTAATTTCTGAAAGTCTCGAAACGAAATTTACCTTCAGGGTGCTACCAGAATTCAGCCTACAAGTGCAGAACGCTGTCCCTGAACTCCAGTCGAGTGCTGCAGTTCTGCAAATTGCTTTGAGGTTCTTAAGCCCTGAATGGAATGTGTCAGAACAGACACTCTATTCACGTTCTGTGAACATGTAGGAGGCCAGAACATTTCCATCCCTGTTTGCATTTAATGGACTGACAAAAAAACTATTGTTAGGAGACAAACCTGCTGATGCATCGAATCAAACATACAGTATCTTCCAGAGAACTGCTGTAAGTCAGTTTCAGAATAGAATTTAATTTTTCTTTGAATAGAATTTAATTGTTTTATGGGGGGGTTTTAATTTTAAAAAATGCATAATTTCCAAAGCGTTTGAAAGACTGGTTTATATAGCACTCATGTTAAATGGTGCCAGACTCTACATGCTGTCTCATGCTAATAGCAGAAGACACTGCTGTTGGGTCCTTGAGCTTGGTTGTGCACTTTACTTTGAGTGATTTAATTTCACACTGGTGAAAGAAATGGTGCTTACCAGCATTACTGGGGCAAACAAGCTACTGTCCCAGCCAGGGTGAAGCTTGTGCACTCATTTGCTCAACTATAGAAAAGGGGATGAGCTTTAGCCCTGTGAACTTGAGAAATAATTCTTAATTGAATAGTTAGGTTAGATCCCCTTTTCAGGCTATAAAGGCCCATGGGGAATGGGGGGCAAGGGCCACCATTTTTCTTAACCATCCGACACTGGAGGTGGAGATGATTGGGTCAGCAGCACGCTCCGGCTGGCCTGTTACCCCCAGAAGGATTAACCCCCGGTACTCACTGGGAAAGCAGGCCGAGTGGACCTGGGAGCTGTCTGAAAGGAATTAGAGCAAGCTACATCGGCTGACCCTACCTGGGACTGAACCCGGGACCTTCCTGTCAGGAGCCAGACGCCCTTGCTGTCTGAGCTTCCATGGCTCCTTAATGGAACAGTGCACCACTAATTTAATTTCCAACACTTTCTCAAAGACAAACGTTTTGCAGCACTGTAGCTCGCAGTCTGAGTAGTAAAGTTTTTTTTTAGTAGTAGTTGTTTTTTCTGAATACTTCCCTGTAATCAACGTCTTCATTATTGTCTGTCTGACACAAGGCTTTCAGTTGCTCTAATGCTTAGTGATTACAACATATTCAGAACCTCTAGGATGTGTGTGCTTTGTTTTATGTGCTGTAATAAGTAAAGTAATCCATAAAAATATTAAGGTTAGTGATGCCTTCTTTGTGACACATGATGTGAAATTAAAGCAGATAAAACATGTCTAAAAACACTATATTTCATTTAAGAACATAACTCTCTGCAGTATTAAATGCAGTGTTTTTTTTGTATTCCTGATTATCCATTACAAAAATCTGTTCTTTGTGCAAAAGCACATCTTAATGACTCTTCTAAATGGTCTTTTCATGATAAATTATTAATTAGGCAATTTATGTTGAACTACTTGACGCTTAGCCTTCATTGCAAATGTAGCATTTGTATTAATCATGACAAGTGCAGAATATGAAGCGGAATGAAGGACTTAAATATTAAATGGGGAAATCTGTGCTGGTAAATATCTTTAATAAACTTCTGTTTACCTCTGTTTTCCCGTGTGTACATCCACACCCAGTATCTTTCTGTAGCTACAGTAACGTGCAAAGCAGAGGAACAACAAACAGTTGGAAGGAGTTAAAGGTTACGGAAGGCATTTCCTATCTTCCAGTAAGTACTGCTTGCTTTGGATGTTTAATTGCTCTAAATATCAGCAGGGTCATGCCTTCCCTGTAGATCACATTTCCAAAAGGGGCTCAGGATAGAATCCTATCCTCTCAGCAAACAGAGCAGTGAGCCCCTGGCACTTCATTATATCTAATATCCACAGTGCGTGTGAACCCCGTTTGTTAACCTCAGTGAGAGATGAAAAGCACAGACTGTACTGACATTTAGTGTTCCCCATGTATACGTCATGCTGTTCTGCTTTTGCAATATTAATAAGAACAATTCCTTCCATTTTGTAGAGCACTTTTCATCTCGGTGAAGCACAAAGCGTACATGTTCTTGTAGGAGGAGACCCAATTCATCCGCCCTTAGAGTGCAGCTCCCACCTGGGCAGCATCCGGCAGTCATAACGTACCATTACTCAGCAGGTGGTGAAGTGAAAAAATAATCAAATGAGATAAGGGTTCTTTAGGTAGATTACATTTTGTGCAAACCCAGATTGGAATTTAGGACAATGGAGCTAACACACCTACTCATTTGAAATTCCTGGTGATCTTTAGTGACCAAGTAGTCAGGACTTCAGTTTGACATGTCAGCCAAAGGATGGCACTTTGGTTGGGAAATTCTTATCTAGAATGAAGACTTGTCAGTCACCTCTCGTCAATCAGCAACACTACAGCAGACAGTTTCTTTTGTCTGCAGGTCTCCCGTCCCACCACCAGCCCGCCTCGCTGAGCTTCTCAGACATGATGAGAACAAGCTACAAGCTGGTAAACTCTCTGCTCTACATGTTCCGCTGGGTGGTGATTTTTTTCTTTCTAATCCTGTTTCCTTGGTTGCCGTTTATTAAAAAACACTCCGATTCTGTCATGTTGTTTTTGTTGTATTTGGACACTTGCTGTACAGAAGCTCATCTGTCTTGTTATCCTTCTTTGAAACTCTGAGACGATATTAACTAGAGAAACTGTTAGGTTTGATATTTACAAGGAAAATCATTTTCATGTGATTCATTAAGAAATAAGCAGTTTTAAAAATGTGTGGCTACGTATGCAGTCACACAACTGCATATGTGCTACGTTTTCAAGTGTAAGTAGCAGGTGTTTCTTATTGTTTTAAACACTGACTCACTTTTGCATTTCATAGGAGAATTGAGCCTTGTTTGTGATGTTGATCTTCATTTGGACTTATACACAAATGTTCTTGCTCTTTCATCTTTTAGAAAATAGATTCAGTTTTGAAAGGTTTTGTTTTCCAGTAGCAGTAGCTGTCAGGCACTACATTTACCTTCCTATATCCCCTTATCATGTCATGTTTCAGGCATTCGGTGCAGAATGAACCGATTGTGAATTTAGAAATACATCGTTTTTATGTTCATTGTACATTCATCATGATAATGTTTTGTTTAATTTGTACTCTTCTATAGAATAAAAAAAAAGTTTTGTACAAAAAATAGGCCAAGAAGACATTTTTCCAGGGCTGTGGAAGATTTGATTTAAACTGAGGCGTACCTCATTGCTGAAAATCTGAAAAACAAAGGACCATTACAGAGGCTGAATACTGTCCAAATGTGACTATACAGTAGTTAGATAATGTGAGTATTATTACTGAAATAACTGACTAATACCTAAAAGGAAATTTGTAATGAATACTTAAGCGAAATCATTCCTTCACTGATGCTGGTAGTGGTTCTCCTACTGTTTATTCTTGCTATCCACAGGAACCAACACTCAGCTCCTCAGTTAAATCACTAGACTCCACAGCTCAATGTTTTTAGGCATTGCTGTCTCCAGTCCTCATCCTCTTAAGAGAATAAACATTTAAGTTTCTGCAAATGTTTATCTCAAGTAAACCACATATAAAAATAAAGCTTCTAAAGAGAGTGTCAATAACTAAAATAAAGAACTACATTTAGTTTAAGTGAACTTCTGAGTCACTTGAGCATCTATAAACCATACACTCATTAACCTCGGGCAACTGCTGAAGTTAACTGTCCAGATGTTATCTTCTGTGAATGTTAGCAAAGAGACAAATTCAAACGTATGAAGTGGCACTTGATTTTTCTGGGATCAAATTATTTAAGCTCATTCGACTGCACGCTGACAGTATCGACACTGCATAATCAGTATTATCAAAATTTGCTCCAAAGTTAAATTCAGATTACCAACGAAAACAGTAGGTTAAGGTTTGAGGTTTCTCACTTCACGTTTCCTCTTATTGCTGTTCAGATACCCTTTCCATCCACCAGATGGAAATATGCATGACAGATCATTTTAAAGGGGTTGCAAAACATTTGGTTGGTATCAACATTCAAGCCAGAAAGCTTTCTTTCCCATTATAGCAAAAAGCCACAGAGGACAAGAGACCCCGACAGCAGGGAGCAGGTGATGGACAGCAGGTGCCCAGAGGAAATTAGAGGAGGTGCACAAGAATATCATGCTAAATAGAAAATTAAAAAAACTAGTCTACATGCTTGACATTAATGAGAATTATTAAAACAACCAACCTTGTATTTTATGTAACTACTGGAGCTAGATAATTATATTTCAAGAATGAGTAAAGAGTTTTATCTTACAGCAGGATTGTGCCTGCAAGGTGAGACCCAAATGATGTACACACCTCTACATTACCATTTTAGGGAAGATTATTTTGGTAAATCATACAGATATTGCACCAAGTGTGATTTAATAAATTAGACCAAGTACATATTCCTTCTCCTGTGCCCTCACTTGTACCCTACCTTTGCAGTATAAAAAAAAAATTTAATTCAGTTACGTTTACTTATACTAATATTATCTTTTGCTTATTAAAGGTTGACAGTCCTAATAAATCCATAACTATAAAAACATATAAATCATTCTATAAACATATTTCAATACCACATTGTTCAAAAGAACACAGGTAAGAGAAGTCAAGTAATTTCAAACACATTTGTTCATTTGCTACTTAAAAATAGAAGATCCATCTTTAATTCGGGTTACATTATAAATCGGTTGCTATTTCTTCAAATTTTCCAGAAAAAATTCAGCAGTTATGAATGCGGAATTTGATAAAGGCACCAGAAACCTCTTTGAACTGTCAAGGTCACAGAATCTTTAAGCCTGTAGAGCTACAACAACTGAGGCCCTGGTGCCCCAACAGCAGCAGCTGTACGGTCGTGTTCTCACAACTTTGAAAAAAACAATTTAATTCTGTTAGCTGTTCTCTCACCGTGTGGCCACTCTTCTCTGTGCTGTGAAAGAAAACTGCTTGCTTTTCCCTCTCCATCGTCCCTGAAGCAATAACAGTTCCACTCTGTTTATCCCACTACATGTTGGAATGCACTGCAGTTTTCACCTTCTTGGACTGAAGTCTATCATACTGCCCCAGTGATAACTTCAGAGTGGTGCAGGTTTCCATTTATAGATATACAAAAGCCACAAATAGCTTTCAGACTGCTGCCAGCTTGCAGCAGGCTGATAACAATAATTATTGCACTATCATCAGCTTCTGACACTTTGACAAAAGATATATGAATAATAAGCCTCTAATATGTGTGATGTTTGCTGATATTTTTCTGAGCTTGAATGTAAGGTTGAGCTGCGTCGTCAGAATTGTGCAAGATAAAAGGACCAGCCACTGAAGAGCTGCAGTGTTGCTAACATTTTGATGACTCAATTTAAGGGTCTCAACTCCATTAAATCCACAATGACATGATTGAATAGTGACATGCTCCTAATTTAAAAGTAGGGCCCTCCTCTCAGTTTGATATTACTAAAGCCATAAAGCACATTGACACCTGCTATTAATATCACAGTGATGTTTTCCTGGTAACCACTTACAGTATTTAGTGTTTGATTTACATCTTTAGCAAGTAATATCTAAATTATTCACAGGCCCATTGAGAGATTATCACTTCAATTTAAAACCAGTTTTTTGCTTTTATTGCAAAATGATGCCTTTTTTTTTGCAAACGTTCATACTGTATGTACATTGTTACAGATAGATATATACTGTATATAGTGAATATTATCCTGATTCCTTTATTAAAACAAATAGGAAAATTAAATCTAGTTCCCTCTGAATATGAATATATGAAGTTTGGTTAGCAGGCCAAGGAAAAGGTTATTTAGGCCTTTAGGCCAAACAAAATAATAAAATTGTATTGTTGACCTACTTTGACTTCTGAGATTTATGGAAGAAAAATTAGCAAAATTCCATTGACAGAAGAACAGTTTTAGACATATACAGCACACACTTTACAAACTTATTCTAGATTTTTTACTATAGTT
This sequence comes from Atractosteus spatula, assembly GCF_055471065.1. Lineage (NCBI taxonomy): Eukaryota > Metazoa > Chordata > Actinopteri > Semionotiformes > Lepisosteidae > Atractosteus > Atractosteus spatula. Next base: position 22,884,377 of record NC_142720.1, on the reverse strand, counting down.
TATAGATATACTGTGCATACTGTATATTTGCAAAGGAACAAGTAATAGGTTTATTCCATGCTGAAAAGAGAAGAAAGAAAACAACGTTTCGGCCGTGGAGCCTTCTCCACACCTGACTGCTTCGGGATTTCAGTGTCCCTAAGGCAGCCCGTAAATAAATGCTATAGTTCAATTCTATGATCATCAATAAAAATAGTAAGTAAATGTTCCCTTTTTCAGCGAAGTTCAAAATAATGAACCATAAATGTTTTGGACTATGCTCAGCAGCCTATTTACCTTCTGGGACTCGTGCATACAGGCTGAAAGCAGAGCTGAGCAGGGGATGTCTAATCCCAGAAAGAGTCACATTCCGGTTTCCCACTGCAGCTGCTGCTGCCCGTCTCCGCTCGGCCTCGGCTGCCCAAGGGTATGACGGGCAGCTCTGAGGCTGTAGTGCTGGCACGACTGTCATTCCTGACAGCGAGAGTCTCTGAAACACTGCTCTCGCCTTTTCCCTCTGTCAACGTCCCTCGTGCCCAATTAGACACCCAGTGTCCAGAGAAACCAGCCAGGAAATGTGGAGAAACACACAAATGCTCAAGACTCAAACCTTGAACTTCTTATAAGCACATCCTAGTGTGTAACACTTTTATTTTTTGATAGCACTTTTTTGTGCATATGAAATATTATTAAAAAACTGAAGTATCTACAGTACTCAAGTGTCCTTATGCTTAAATCCTGAATAAGTTTCATGTCTCATTCTTTAACAATTGGGTTTGTGGGGTAGAATCACCTAATCATATTAATATATTCATACAATAATTCAAAGCAATTCGCGATTGCTATGAGACCTATGATTCTGACAGGCATCTGTAATGGAATAATTTATCCAATGATGACCAGGGAATGAGGGAGTCAATAAATTAACATTATGAGCCTTACCACAACACCCTTCATTATACAGAACCTATGCTGCCACTCTGTGATTGTAACATTACATTGCAACAGCAAAAATACACCACAGGCTCCCTAGAACATTTACCACAGATACGTCTTGAGAAGACATGTATTCAGAGCAAAAACTGAGGGCAACAAACTTTTTGTGCAAACAAATACCTGGCTAATCACAATCATTTCAGTAATTAAATTACAGTAATATAATGTGGAAAAGATGTGGAGAAGCATATGTGAACCATGAGGATTAAAGATCCAAACAATACAAAGCACTATGTATTGTAGGTATTTTCTTATTTCAAATTGTCAATTGTTTTTGGCATTCAAACCCGCTTTCGAATAGCCAGTTGTGTATCCATGTGGTTTTTCCATTTCAATTCACAGCTTCAAATCCTTTGACCACACACAGCTCAGAACAAGGGAGTGTAGGCAGACGTCTCCAACACACTCACTTTAGAGACATTCATCTTTTCACATGTTGCATCACAGCCCAGGCTTGAACCCATGACCACAGAGCTCAACCTACATCTGGGCAAGCATTTTAACTGCTTGAGCCACTTGGAAGGGCTTAAGGAAAGATCCAGAGTAAATAATAGTGCTTTTCCTTGACTGTATATTCCTAGGTTTAGTTTTATTGCTCCAGTGTATAGTTGCTATTGTTGTATAGTGTTGACTATACAGTAGTTGGAAGAAGGGTGTAAAACGTTAAGCCTTGCTTTGCACCTGTATGCCTGAGTAGACATGGGACATTTGTCTTCCCCTTAAAGGGGATGTCTGGCTGTATATGGATGGGTGAATCCAGCCAAGTGTGGTGGCGTTCCAGTGAAAGAAATGGGCAGTTTGTGTAGATAATTAAGAGAAACGGTCTTGAGTGGGAGTTTATCTGTTCTGGCTCTTCTGGTGAATTTCTGAACACTGAAGAGTTGACCCACAACAGATGAAGAGGAACTGAGAAGACGTGGCTAACAAATCCGTGAGATGACCTGGTTTATGGGCCTGAGCACGCTTCTCCACAAGAGTGGTACGTCAGAGAAGCCTGGAGGGGCCCTACACACCAAAGGCAGAACCCCTTCATGTGCACTTCTCAGTGTGGATATCTTAATTTACATACTGGGAAGAAAAATAGTGCAGCAGTTGCTCAACATCTAAAACTTCATTTGAATTTTAACCACAAAAGATTAGGACAAAAGGCTGATGTTCCTGGTCAGTTGTGGGACTTTGGGATTTAGAGTGAGTGTTTTCTCCTTCCTCCTGATTGCTTTTTCATGCCTTCTGTTTTAAGTCAATTCTGACCATTTTTCACTCAGGCACCGAAATGCCACACACATAAATAATTGCAGTCTATTTTCCATTTGTCTGAAGCACCTTCCTTGCAAGGTCAGCCCAAGAAGAGAATTAAAATTTGTCTTGAAGTTTTTGGGGAAAAGTCTCACACAGCCAAGGCACTGCTGAATGCTCACGTGTAGCAGAAAGAAGCTGCTTTTAAGTTCTCCCTGCCTACATGAGTGAGTGAGGTGATGGCTGAGCTGGTGGAACCAGAAAACCACTCAACAAGCCAAACTTTCATTTGTTCTATAGCTTTTGAATATAACAGACCCAAATAAGGTGAAGTATTGTTTATCTACTTGAAAATGTTATTAATTTCAAAATGCAGAAACTAAGTTAAATTCTTAAGAAAATGTTTCAGAAATATATTTACATGTTATGTCACAAAATTCAAACTCCAATACAGCCACTCATTGCAACTGCATTCTGGCATAGTCTTTTCTCATAGTCCTTCATACAGTATGTGCAAGAACATCCCCAGTTCTAGTAATTCTAGTTTTCTGTTAATGTTATAAGAAAAAAATATTTTGCTTTTTGCACTTTGCTAGTGGCTCAGCCATATGTTCTACAATACACAGTGGTGTCAATAGTGACCACCTGCAAATACTGCAGGAAGATTGTTGGAAAAAAAACACTCATTCTTTCAAGACATGAGTTATTTAATGAGCAATATAAGCATGATAGTTGGATTAACAACTTTTTTTACCAAGTACAATAGTACAAAGAACAGTAAGGCTTGGATCATTGCATATCTGAAAATAAAAAAATTATTTTATACAAAAAATGTTTTTGTGTATATTTATATACTTACATATGAAGTTTTATTCATTATTCAATATGGGCTACATCATCTTCTACTTTTTTTAAAGAGAATTAAATCAGTGCAAAGAAATACTCATTTCAATTTTTAAGCAACGTAAGATCTTAGGCCAGATTTCTCGACAATTATTCAAACAGACACAGAAAACTGGATGCATAATCTCTTACAAATAAATTACAAACATTTTTCAAATCTCTCTGCACATAATGCTATTCATGTTACTTGCTGCTGTCGCAGAATAGTATTTTCTCCACAGTTCGTGGTGGACGACACGTACCTCTTTTTAAATTCTTTTGATGGTAGTCTCTGAAACATCCACCTGAAAAATTCTGTTAAAACTTATTTAAAGGGTGCTAGTGTGAACATTTTTAAAGTTACCTTAAATTGTACAAACTACAAATAAAGCAGCTTTTTCTTTATAACATTCAGATTCGGTCTAGGTAGGCAATTTCCATATCCATGCCATAGCTGCTTATTAAGCTGAAGCTTATCCCAGTTTCCATGGTGCTGGGCAGACAAAAGAGCACGTGACTCTCCTGCCTGGACAACACACCGGTCCACAGCCGCAGGGGGTACACCCAGCGGGTCTCCTCCATTTCTACAGCTGGGTGAACTGGAGCAACTGGGGTACAGCACCTCACGCCAGATGACAGCAGCATCCGCAGCGGTGACTTGAACCCACAACCTATCAGTCGTGGGGCTACCCAGTACGCTACCCCACTCCCCAGCTCAGTGTAAAAGAGAGGAAAATTAAAAAGAAGCACTTATTAGAGACGCTGCGTGTGCACACAGTATCTTGCTCTGTGTGCCTCTAGGGAAGGTAAAACACACTAGTAGAGCAGCCTGAAGACGTCTGATTGTCTGTGCTGTCTAATTCATCAGGTTCTTCTTCCATGGGGTCTTGTGTTAACTGTTCAACATCTTCATCCGAGGTAGAAGGATGGGTGAGGATAATGCGAGGTATCTTGGGAATGACAGTTAAGGGAGGTGGATGGGGAGAGAAATTGAAAAAAAAACATTAAAGACGGTGTACAGTGTGTCCGTCCTCCAGCAGTGTCAAGTGCAGACAAGAGAACTGTATTTGCTCAGGAGATGAAATATAGAAATAAAACTGACAGGGATGGATGATAACAGGCTTCTGTGGAATCAGAGGAAAATAAATAAGGGCTGTAGCAGATTGCACGTGGAGAAAGAATACTGAACCCAGAAATGTTTTTGGCTTTAGAAGAATGAATAACATTATCTGATCTCTGTCTGCAGTTATAAAAAGCACAGTGCCAAAAATAACAAAATGCCTTTCACTATTCCGTAGATGATTGATTAAAATGTTAATAAATGCTGCTTTTGCATAGAAGTTCACCTGAGCACAAAATAGGATAGCTTATAGTGGCCTGTCTGAATTCCTTGTACAGTAGTTACCCTTTATAGCAGTGACACAAAGAGCTGCTTGAAAGTACTTGAGCCCTTCATCTTTCATATGTCTTAGACAAATTATCTTAAAAAACCTTTTATCTGACCTCTAATATTTACTGAAGATAACCCAAATAATGGACACACAATGAAAATATATATTGCTTCATAATTCATTAAAAAAACATTTATTTAACAGAAACTCAATGATCCCTGTGTGCAAATGTAAGTTCAGTAAGCAGTGGCACATCCTTTAGCAGCTCTGACAGCAACCAAACATGTCCTATAGTTACTAATCAGTCGCTCGCATCTCCTCTGAGGAATTTTTGTCCTTTCTTCTTTACAAAACTCCTTCAGAATTGTTGGCTGTCTTGCATGAACAGCTTCAGGTCTTTCCACAACATTTCTATTGGGATGAGATCTGGACTTCGATTGGGTCATTCCAAAACATGAAATTTCATCCTTTTAATCCACTTTAGTAGTTTTGCTGGAATGTTTCGGGTCACTGTCATACTGGAGGACACATTTTCAGGCTCAGCGTCAACTCACAGACAGAGGGCCCAACATTCTCCTCCAGAATATCGTGGTGTGACTCTGACTTCATTCACTCCCTGAATGATGGCGAGTCGTCCAGGTCCGTGGCCAGAAAAGTTGCCCCAAGCCATGACCCTCCCACCAGCAAGCCTAGTTTAGTGGTATAGCAGGTTCACTTTTAGACATATCTGTCCAGAGAACACTCTTCCAGACTTTTGCAAACTTCAGCGGATTGTATTTTGAGAGCAAGGGTCTTGAGAGGAGGCCTCCCTCCCACGGATGCCTTCAGCTTGTGCCGTGCTGTTCAGGTGTGACCATGGACATCAGCTGCAGCAGGAGGGGACTCATGATCCCGGAACGTGGTTCTGGGGTTCTTCCGGACATCCTAAAGGAGTTTTCTTATTGCTCTGTGGGATCATTTTGATAGACATCTACATCTACTGTAGGTAAAGTCACCAAGGTCCTAAATATTCTCCGTTGGTTTCTTTGCAGTAGACTGATTCCAAACTGCTTCGCTTTGGTTTTATAATCTCTCCAGACTGCTGAGCACTTTCCTCTAAACAATACATAGAATTTGTGGATATAAACCCTTTTTCTTTTAGAAAATTAAGTGTTAGTTTTGATAGACAAGGATTTCATAGTATAAATGTGAAGAACTACAGGAGGGGTCACTAACTTTCAAGGGGCACTACACTTTCTCATACACTTTCTGTGAATGAGAATGTGTAAAAAACACACTGGTGTGTGTGTCTCTTCAGGGGCATGAAGTGAGTGCAGATCCGTCTTAGAAAATTAAATTACTTTAAAACGTGTGCTTTGTAACAGGTACAGTAAGTTTAATTTTCAAGAAACAAGTCCTCAAATCCCAAACTACCGTGAATTGTGAGTCCAAACTATTCCCTTTTGAAATTAACTTTCTCTTACAAGGCTTTAAAAGAAAATCACACACCTTACATAGATACTATATGTATATTCTCCTGACAGGGCAGGATTCATAATTAGTAAAATATAAAGACTGAAAAACACAAAAAGAAACATAGAAAGATATATAATGTATAATGTCCATATAATGGACATGCTGTTTTAAATGTTTTTATTACAATAATCCTGTTCAATTGCAGGTTTAAGGTCTGATTTCTTAAACATGCAATTCATATAATCTCGACTATTTTCAGTTTACTTACTGTCATGGTATTCTGTACCGTTGGGATCACATTATTTTTGAAGGCTGCTTCCGTGTCACTTGCAATTCTGCTCTGGTCCTCCTCAGACTCAGAGAGACCCTGGAATGCACAACAGCACATTAATATTGTACATTTGACAGGAAAGAACTCACCAGGCTGATGAAACATTCGCCAGGCACAGAGCCTGTGTCTCCGCCTTGTGGTCAGGACACGCATTGCTTTTTAAGTCCACGTGACTGCTGAAATGCAAGGTAGTTAGAAAGTGAACACGACAAGGTGGTCAATATCAGTGTGGTCAATTAACTAGTCTGTGACTCTCCTGATTATAACAGTGACGCCCGTGCCTAGAGCTGACGATCCAGACTGCTGCAGGTTTTCTAGTTCCGTTAACAGTTAACTATAACACATGCAATCAAGGAATTAGTTCAGTTGGGAAATCAGTAGCACGAATGAAATTAAAACCAAACATATTTCTGGCTCTTCGGAACCATTTGAACGGGATTCTTTCACAAAACATCTGTACTGTGCAGTGATTTCCCCCTTCTAAGTTTCTGATTTATTTTAGTTTTCTGCTTTTTTTCTCCCAGGTCAGTAAATTGAGGTTTGAATCACTGCAATAAAGACAGACACTGTATTAAAGATGAATCAAAGACATTTGTGCAATCAGGTCATTTTCCTTAATCTCATATACAGGTGTGTTTTAGAGTTGTTGAAATCACTATATAAAATAACATTTAAAGTTTCTAATAATAATAAATGTGGCAGGGTGGCACAATGATTGGCATTGCTGTACTGGGGCCCTGGGTTCAGTTCCAGACTGGACTGTTGTCTGTGTGGAGTTGCTACCCCAAATCTAACCCATTCAGAACAATAATCCAAATGTTGTATAGATTTTACTGGCATTTCCTGCGATCAAGTTATTATAATACCGTGAAACAGTTGGCCTTTCAAATTTCAAATTTCATTCATCTGTATCCATCTGCATGAATCACTGCTGAAAGCGCCGCACCTATCTGGGAGACCAGCACATTCGAGGGGCAGCCGTGTCTGTGTGCTTCGGCTGCAGGGGAAGTACAGTACAGGTTCATCCCATGCTGAACAACAGAAGAGAGAAACAAAGCTTGCAGCTCTACAGAATGGAATTAACCTGTGCTTGTTCCCTCTTACCTGGGAGAATATCAGCCTAACACCTTGTTTGTCAAATAACCAAAGTGTGAAACAACACAAACATTAACAAGCTCTGTATTGAAAACAGGAGGCCTTTCGAGCAGCAATGCGGTATATACTGACCATGCCATTCCCATTGCAGACAGGAGTCTCCTTCATGTCGGGCAGGCTGTGCTCTAAGCCCAGCTCCCTCCTCTGTGGAGAGCGCTGCTCACTGCACTTTCTGCCTTTGATGCTTTCTGTCTCCCGCACACTGGTGCTGTCTGAGCTGTGTGCTCTCTCTCGCAGCACAGTCATCTTGATGCAATTCCCAGCATTCCTCAGGGTGCTCACAGCTTCATGGTGGGAGACAGTCTGCATATTCACGCCGTTCACCTGCACAGCACAAAAAAGCCATTTACTCCCGTAGTTCCTCTCCACTTCAGGTAGGGGTAGGTCGGAGATCAGGTCAAGGGCGGTGGTTCTTGTTATCCTTACTGTTATGGGGGAGGCTGGGTGTTTGGCTTGAGCTAGGGTCAGGATTGAGTTTACCCACTAGAATATACCTCCCTTTGCTATTCCAGCATCACACTGGAGAATGATGTCTTCTCTTTGTGGCCCCATTGTCACATGTGAATGTTATCTGTGTATTAAATATGGAGACTTTAAGTGCAGTAGCCACTCCTACATTGTGTCCGTGAAAGGATTTTTGTTTAAAAGAAAGAGACTGATAAAAGACAGAAAATTGAAACCCCATCCTATAAAAGAGGAGAACTTGAAAAGTGTGCACTTTTCCATAAACATGCTGATTTTTCCAGATTTATTGTTTTATAGTTCTCTTAACTGCTGAACAGACTCCTGCTAGAATGCTATCACAGAGCAAACTGCACTTTGCATTTTTCTAAATTTTAAATTTGGTTCTGATTTATACTGCCCCTTAGTGCTCCAGTGTAGACCTGCAACCTGGAGGTGTTGAAAAGAAGACCAGATCATAAGACAAACCTCAAGAAATTGTCTTAATATTGTACAACAATACACAGGCAGCAAAAAATCAAGATTTAAAATGGGAAGCCAGGAAGCAAAACTTGAACTTCAAAGAAATGTCCTGACATGGAAACTTCAAAGAAAATCACCTGTCTAAACAATACGAAATCAAATGCAAACATTTTTTTAAAAGAAAATCTATAGTAACACAATTAATCACTGTGAATCCCATCTGGAACACGAGCTAAAGTCCTAAGTTCCTTTAAATCATTCTTGGATAATAACCCCAGCAAAGAAATTGCTGTTTAATGGGTTATACCCCAGTTTAAGGGGCTACAGACTCAAAGCACTGGATCCTGACACCCTGAGTCCTGGCGTCAGTGTGGGTTAGAGATCTTCCTCCCTGTACCTCCAGCAGTCGGTCTCCTACACAGACTCCAGCCCTTTCTGCTGGGCCTCCCTTTGAAACTCTGGAAATGAAGATCCCCTGGGAAAGAAAAGGGAAAAGAAGACAGATTTCTGTCTGCACACTTGATATAAAGTCCGGTGGAATAAATAACACCGGTCCTAGACATTTAAATTCCTATTCAAACGCAGTACAAGTTTGGGTTCAGCTCTGTTTATCCCAATGACTGTAAGACACGTGAGTGTACTTCTGCACCCAAATCACTGGATGTAAGAAACAAGGCTGATATACCAGAGCCACCAGATAATATGAATATATCTGTAACCCTTACCTATGGGGCTGTACACTGAAAAATCCCTAAATAAAAAGCACTAATTAGATGGCATTTAAAATATTACTTACGGATATGAAGTGGATGAGTACAGCGGGTGGTGCTCTTTCCTTTATACCAGAATTTACAAACCAAAGCTCCAGTAGGATGACTGGTTAAATGCGCTGTAAGATTTCCTTTGCATGAGATGTCAAACTAAGGTCCTCACTACAAGATCAACTTGACAGTTGCCAAATGAGTAGGTGTGTTAACCCCATTGTCCTGGCTAAATGCTGCTCTTGGACTTAACCTAAAGATCCCCTTGTAATTCATTTCCCAAAGCAGCTCACTTCACCACCTGCTCTGTGTAGTGTGGCTGCTGGGGCAGAGTAGCTGCTCTACATCGTTGATGGTGGATGGATTTGGGATGAAAAGTGCTATATAAATGGAATTAATTATTTTCTCCACCTATATTATTATTATCATCATCTATTCTCTAACCCCTTCTTCTAATTCAGTGTTGTGTGGAGCCAGAGTCTATCCCAGCAGTATGGTGGAACGGGACACCAGTCCCTCGCAGGGCACACACACACACCAAAGCCATTGTTCCAGAAGTTCATGAACCTACAGGACCAGTATGTAGCTCAGTACTACAGGGAGAACCCAGGGGGACCATACAAACTCCACACAGAGCTAAACCCAGGGCCCCAGGGCCCCAGGTCGTTTGCACTTTTTGCTGCAACTCTTCACAAATCCAGTCTTCCCCATGTTTAATAGAATCGTGTTCTCTGGTCAGTATGCACGCGATATCACACTTACCTCATCGTTTTCTTTATAAGGCGCCGATCCCTTTCCTCCTGCAATGCTAATGCCAAGACTTCCATTCTGACTGCACACTTTAATCTGCAGCTAGGACAAGGCAGTGACAACCATAATCATGAGTAAATGGCAAGTTAATTTTATATTGGATTTCACTTTAGTCTTATATATTCTGCAAAGCATTTTAGCTCTCCATGTGTACTAGAGTACATTCATTTTAACACCAAGATTTTATCTCTGAATGCCTGTAAGCAAATATCGAAGTCAAATGTCAATTTTAAAGAGCTGGATTTGAACCTTATCTTACCTTTAGCGGCACTGTAGACCTCGGCTTGTCTGCAGGGCCTCTCTCTGGAAATCCCCCTTGGCCATTCTTTTCTGCAGCTGCACTGCATGCTGGGACAGGGGAGGGTAATCTGCGATTGCCGAGGCCCCCGGGAAAGGCTCTGAGTTTCGGAATTCTTCGGTTTTCCCGGTGATCTCCTTTGTGGTGCCTGTGCCTCTTCGGCCCATATTCCGGATCCGAAAAACTCACAGAGAAATTGGCAGCTGCTTCCTACGGTGGGAGTCAGCGTGTGTGGGGAGGCAGGAGGGAGTGGAAAAAAGAGCAGCGTGAATTTATTTTCAAGATTAATCCTTTCAAATCCTCAATTGTCAGGACATATCAGTAAAGAGGATTTGCTGTTGTAGATGAAATATTTTTTTAATTAACATTAATAATAATGTATTATTTTCCCTAGGGACTATATTTCTTTAGAAGTAATGGTCTTGTTTTCCATTGATCTCCAGATAGTGACAGCATGGTTCTAAGGCACTGAAAGCCTTTAATGATTCTTACAGAACAAACAAGAGACTGGATGTGGATATAATATTCACTGAAAAGAAATCTCTACAAAAGCACGCAGATCTTAAGAGAAAAGGTTGCATCAGAAAAATCTTTAAATGACAAGTTGGCTTCACTGTTCACTACCATGACAGTCTGTCACCCATTAAAAAAGAGGTACTTGCATTTCTTTTAAGCTTTCCATTTAATCTTTTTCATAGCTACCATTTTTATTCAAAACTAACTTCAGTGTTGTTCTCAGTGTTTCATTGTTTGGGCACAGTGGTAAAATCATCAGAATTTCATGTGTTGTTCCAATAGTCAAAGTGATCAGTTCTGCTGTGGGAAGATATTTTTGTTGACTTTATTTGCTGCAACCCTTCCTGTCCATTAAGGCGATGACAGTAATCATATCTGCAGACTCGCGGACGCAGCCTACACAGTCTAAACCCAAGCGATGAGCATGACCTGCCTTACTTCTTCAGTCTGATTTTCAATTTCCTCCGCCTCCTGCTCAGGACTGGAGCAGTAGCCTCTGGCCCTGTCACTGACAGGGAAGAGTCTGAGAGAATGGCCTCCGTATAAACGCTCTTTTCCAGAAAGAGAAGCCCAGCGGATTCCTGACATGTTCCAGCTATGACTGCTGCAGTTGGACGAGACCTTAGAAATGGTGTTTTTACACCCCTGTAGGTACAAAATACAAGGTGTTGCTGAAGTTTTATGTTTCGACACTGGACGTAACAGTCCTTACACAGTTTAATATTTTATGCAACTATAAATATATTTACAGAAACTAAAACAAGAGGGATTGCACAAAATGACGTATGATGATGGAATATGATGTCAAGGAGTTTCCCTTTAGATCAGATGTCCCCTTCTTCATACAGGCCACCCTACCATCATCATCAACTGTGTGTGGAACTACATCAGGCTCATAGTCAAACATCTGTGGAATGGGGACATAATTAGAATTAATTAATTATAATTTCATTTTCCTGGTCTTTTGTTAAACTATAGATCACATTATTTAAGCTAACAAAACTATAGTTAGATAAAATAGTTTGAAAATGCAAAGTGCAATATCCCAGTTGTATTGTCTTTTTACAAGAAGAGTTTCTGAATGTGGCAGCAGAATAATTTAGCATGGTGCAGTTAATATGCAGGGAGGTGCACTTTGCGCAAAGCCGCCTGTCACTTACAAAGAATACCATGGAAACCATGGTCAAGCTACATAAAGTGTCCTTTGTCACTCTCCAAACAATGTTTCCAAATATAAACCAATCACCAAATCACAGCAACCTTTTTAAAAGAGGCACAGCTGTTTTTAAAAACACTTCAGATTATTTGCATTCTATTTTGTGATCAAATGGGACAACAAATTTGAAATGAAATGTTTCTTTCCTTCTGATTCCAACAACATCCACAGGCACTATTTTGGTCCAGTCTGGTGTTTGTTACAGGACATATGATTAAGCATAAATACAGTTTTAATATTTATTTTCAGTCCTAGTTTATTACATTTGGTGTTTATATGTATTAGAATTCTTCATAACGTGATTTACTGTATTATGCTGTTGTTGAAACTTTTTGCAATATCTTTGTATTTGTTATATTATATGATTGTTTTTATTGTTCAGAGAGCAAGTAATTTTGGATAAAAATGACAGATACATAAATAACAGAATCAGTGATGTTAAAGACAGCGCCCTGTCCAGAGCGTGCCCTGCCTTGCACCTGTTGCTTGCTGGGCTAGGCTCCGGCGTCCTCAGGACCCTGCATTGGTTAGAAAATGGATGCATGGGTGGATTATTTTAATTTAATAAATTGTGATTGTTACACTTTCAAAGATGAAAGGAAGAAAAGTCTGAATGTAAACACTTGTACAACCACAGAAGAATCACCAGCGATGACAGTTGACTATACAGGCATTTGCTTCTTGCACATCAGGTGAGAGAATATGCTGAGCAGTATACTTCTGCTAAAGAATTACTTCATACACACTCATCTAGGTTAGTTATCGACTTTTAATAGCAAGTACAAATATGAAGCACGTAATCATCATCAATATTTCAGAAAAGCTGATATGAAGAATAAAAATGTCATCCTGCTTTCCTTAAAAAACTTTTTTGCAATACATCTTTGCATTCTTTAAGACAATGAACACTTGAACAGTTCAAAGACTATTTTGTGTAAAAAATATAAATGTCTCCATTAAAAAATTCAATGAAGAAGGCCTGGAAATTTCTAAGTGTAAATAAAAGTTTAAGGGATTTGTTCATTTTTTCTATGAACGTATATTTATTTCAAACATTTTAAAACAAATGAAAGCATTTAGGTACAAATACAAGATACTATTTCACAAAAAAGGCCTGGAGAACAACATAAGTGTGAATGTATAATAGCCACTAATACAGCAGCATAAACATCAATACTGAAACAACTAGCAAAACTGAGCTAATTATACAGTAGGATAAATTTGTATGGACACAGTATTTGTGACACAGGCCATGAGAGAAAAAGATCGATTGGTCAGGTAACATTTTTCAGTCACCTCATTATATACTGTTCTAATTCTTCACAATCATTAGCCAACATCTTCCAAAGAAAACGTCCCAAAGGCGCTCTTGAAATAGAGATTTAAGAGGAAAATGAAGTATAGCATTTCACATTGAGGGCAGACAGAATTAGAGAGAGGATATGCTTAAGCTTATGTGGCTGGCTAGCATGCTGAACGTTCTGAATTTTCCACTGGTTTTAGATTAGGGTTTGTATCATATTTAGGTCACACGATGCAAAGTCAGTTGTCCACTTATCCAGAAAAATGCACACCACAGAACCAAGCCACAAGGCAGCATAAGGAATCCCAGATTTGGGGCTCTTTTTGAAAGATCTTTAAAGTTGAAGCTCTATAAGGACTGAAAGTACTGCAGTCTGCTCTGAAGTCATTCTTTAAACATAAATATCACTCAGAAATACAGCTAATAACATTGTGTACTACAAAGAGACAATGGATTCTGACACCCTATTCACACTGTAAATGGAGTATGGCCCAATTAACAGTGTTGTATAACTGAGCAGCAAAACAGGCAGTTTAATCGAGGCACTGACTCATTATCTTAAATATGCCAGTTAATCAGAAGGAGTTAGCAAATTCGTTGACTGATTTCATATCATACCTATGAGTTCAGAATAATGAAAATGCAATAAAACTATAAGGAGGCTTTCAGCTTTAACCTTAAAAGTTATTATGCTTCTTGAGTCACTAATCCAGGAATTTACCACTCTCCATAACAGTGCCATTACTGTATGTCCCTTATAAATGTGTTCAGTTTTGCAAAACTTGTAAAGTGTCCATTAACAACGAGGGACTGATAGCAGTTTTTTTTTACAAAAAAACAGAATACAAAAAACAAACCTTTGAGACCCAGAGATCAGAATGCTTTGACTTTTCTTCTTCAGGACAGGACACACAAGGAGATACACTCTCAAGAGTTTTTGTCACAGTGGTTTCAATACACATGTTCATATATAACACACATATTCTTGCAGCGAAAGGTGAGCATGAGCTCAGCCTGCAAAGGGAGACAGAGATGAGGAGTGATGAAGTACATGCAGGACGCTGGAGGAACAAGGCAGTGACATCAGAAAAGGAGCAAGTGGAGCACAGAAAAAACCCTGGTGCTGAGCGGACCATAGAGGAAACCACAGCCATGGTTCTTTAGTAAAATATTTGATCTAAGGAAGTGCTTGTGTAATAGGTCTCTGTGTAAGAAGCGTCTGTCACAGCGATGTCACTTCCTGGGACTCTCAATAGTGATTAAACTCAGCTCCCCGTTTCACAAGAGAGGTTGTTAAACAGGGGGGGTTAATCCTGGGCTGGTTGGGTTGAACCTGAAACAGGAGTTTGAATCTGGTGGGGGGGGGCGGGCACAGCAGATGATTAAATTAACTGTTTTTTCGAAACACCACCCACACACACACGCTGTGCTGACTAACGTGTTCCTGCCTGTGCACCACACTCCAGTGGAAGACCAAGTGAAAGTGTTGAAAGAAGAATGCATTATGGCTTTGGTAGATTAAAAACAGGCAATATCATCCATCGCATTGTGATGCAAAAAAAAGGAGAAAGCTCTGAGAATAAAAGAACTAGGATGGATTTAGTTGAGTGTGTAGTCTGAAAACCTTCAGGGACAGTGGACACAGGCCAAAGCCTTCCTTGAATTTTTTAAATCAGAGGATAAATTTGACTTCTAGTTCTTAAGAGATTATTATACATTAATGTGGAAAAATATATATTGCCTGGAAGATCTGTAAGTGAGACCCACAGACTTCACACCACAATGGATAGTAATATGACTTTTTCACAGCATATCTGTGATTACTGCCCATCCACACTACTCTGGCTAGAAACACATATGCCATCTGAAAACAAGAAGAAAAAGAATTACAAAAGCCAACTAGTGGATTCTTAAGGAATAATGAATAGAGATGTTTGGTTTTCAATTGCTTTTATTGTATCAGTGGTTAAAGTTCATAAAAATCTGCAGGCACAATGTCTGCGCCTATCTGAGATTGTAGAGTTTTGTGCAGTTTTAAATCATTTTACAAATAATCAACATTGAACCAATTTCTCCTTAGATTACAATTAAAAACAAAGTGAAAGAAACTTTTTTTAAAATGTAGTGTACCATATAAACAATATCTCATTAAATGACTTAATTGTCACTGACATCACAGAAGTGCAGGTATTTGTTCTCAGACAGCTGCATTTTTAAAAGTCACTAGTTTACAACTTGAATTATTCCAGTTAAATATTTCCTGGTAGGCGGTTTTACAATATGAATATATTTAAAAATGCAGATGTCTGTCTTCAGGCAATACAAAGCCAAGCAGCGATATGCTGTAGACCATACTATGCAGTTCAATATAAGGTAGAGAAGGAAATGTTTCTTAAAAAAAAGACACGTACCAAGTTCCAAGATAAAATCTTAAAAATCCAGGATTAAGAAACTTGCTATACAAAATTTTAAAAATTTACACCATCTGAGCTGCCAAAAGTGTATAAAAGTATAATTTTCCACATAAAACTATACAATAATCCTTTATCAGTAGGTCCAAAAATACCAGGGCATAATTTATCCCAAAAAACATAAGAAGAAATATTCACCCTGTTTAAAAACAGCAAAAAAATATATATTTACATATATATTTTTACAGCTATGATACTCTAAACTTACAGCAGTGCATCTATCCATCTGTTGTCCTTTCTTTTAAAAAAGCACTGTTTAAAACTAGATCACATGTGCAGGAACTGGTCATAAGGCAGGCACGGTGCCCCAGCTAGCAGCGCCAGATACCACTGCAGATTAGGAGATGAAGTCAGGTACTGGAGAAGGAGGGTGGGCACATCCAAGAAGGAGGTGAGAACAGTCAAGGGAGACACAGGAGGTGAATGTTTCTGAGGTAAAGTCTTACACGGAAGTGGTCACTCTGTCAATAGCATTATTGACCTCGTTTTTGTTGGAGTCCAGTCCTTTGGCCGCGTTCATGTCGTTCCGCAGGTTCTCCGCTGCCTTCTTCATCGTCTTCAGCTCTCCTGGGTGAGGAGTGGCGCGGCGCAGCAACGTTCCCTGCAAACAAACAACCGGAGTCTCACCTTCGACCGGAAGCAAGCACGACCTCCCGCGTCCAGGCCCCTCGGACAGGGGCTCATGGACGAATCGCAACTGACAGGAGAGAACTCAACATTTTCCTTCAGCACGTCAACTGTGCTCAGCAGCTGGACTTGGACATGACCAAACCCTCAGCTAATGTTTTAGCTATCTAAAGGGGACCAACACTTTTGGTCTGTGCGATGTAAAAGTAGGCATTACACTTCATTAACAACAGCAAGGTTCCAAATAGTGAGTATATCAAAATTCCACACACACTATTAAATACGTAGTATCATGTGCAATCTCCAGCACGCTCCCAAATTGTCAGTAGTAGTCAGTGATGCTCAGCACTACAATCTCTGTACTGAATAAGGAGAAGGAGGACCTAATTTTGCATTCCTCTGAAAGACACACCTGTCAGAGTTATTCACTATTCAACATGCTGTAAGCTCCATGATGCCTTACAGGAGACCAAGCACAATTACAGGGACAGCGCATCTCTCACTGGCAACATTACAAGGTTGCCGATGTCTCAGGAGTCACTGCTGTATGATGGGCCAATGAGTCGAGCTTGTCGAACCCAGTCAGGACCATCTGAGACACAGGAAGCCAACCTGCGCTCCAGCCCAGCTACTAGGGAGCTATCTAAACCTGGAGGTCATACCAGCCTTAAAGACAGAATACTTGAATCTCCTGTTCACGTGACTGGGCCTCAAAGCTCTTCCACACACACCTTCTCGTCATCCTCGTCATCCTTCTCCTCCTCCAGGAAGCGGATGGCGCTGATCCTGTTCGCCGGCGGCCCGTTCCACGCCTCGTCCGACACATCGGTCACCAGGCTCTCCAGCGCTCCGCAGCGCGCCAGGTTATCTGAGATGTAAAAAAAGCCCGAATGACATCGTGCAGGTATTACGGCTGTACACTTCGCTCTGGAGGAAACGCAGAAAACTCCCCGAGAGCCTAGCCCACTATGGACATGACAGAAGTAATTAAGACATGACCGGAGTGAAGGACTTCCAGGTGCTGGCAAAAATGCTTTTGTTATTCCTTGGTCCCCTAGAATAAACAATCTGGCCTAGTGGTAAAAAAAGCTAGATGATTTGAAACTGCCCTGTGTCACATCAAGACAAGATGCTTCAACCCCCATCTGCAATGAAACTGGACAGACAGTACTTTATTCCAGAAAACTGCAAGGCAACCATCAAAAGATAGGTCTGATGTCAGCTTTTTTAATTTCAGAATTTCAACTCAAGTGAATAAGAACAAACAGAAAAAAATAAAGGAAAAAATACAAAAGATATACATAAAAGTACAAACTGTAACCGATATGCGTGTAGACATTTTGCCAGGCTGATGTTGATCACCTCTCCCTCACAGCAAGCCAGTGATGGCGGACAGCCAGATAATGCTAATCCTCTTTACTTTCTCAATCTGCTGTGCGGCCACAATATCAATGGCTGAGCCACAGAAAAACTCCAGGTGACCCTGCTGAGCAGAGTCGCTACAGGCGCCCTCCAATACGCTCTCAAATGTCAGAGCTGGTGACATCTGAATTAAAAGTACAATCTGTCCGGTGCCCTGTTGATCAATCAGGCCACAGACCCAAAGACAGGAAAGGCAATTAGGATACTAAGGAACCAAGTGATTACAGAAACCCTGTTGGATTGTTTACCAGGTTCAGTAATCAAAGAACATTACATACACAGGTACATTTATTTCCATTCAAATGTTTAATTTTCTAAGTGAGCTTTTCTTATATTTATAGAGGGTTTGAAATTCCAGACATGTACTGAGTAAACCAGAGAGTGATTTAAAGAGATGAGTAAACCTCTCATCACTTCTCTGATGTACTGTAGTGCAACTTTTGTGATACAACACCAAGTGATTAGTAACTTCACAGCACTACTGTTCAGACCTGCCTCACAATGTTAATAATTGTCCACACCTACAGACTGGCACAGGTCTAAAAAGTTCTCATTTCGAGAAAATGGTGTGCAAAAAAGGAGAAAACCATGGTGATATGCTGAACTATGCCAATGCACTTCCTCATTTAATTTCTCTCCATCAGCTTTGAGAGATCTATTAATACAAAGCTTTTACTACAGCAGGCAGGCAGTACAGCACAATGTCAGCAAAGACAAAAAGAACTAAGAATGACGCACAATAGTACCTTCTACAAGAAAAATAAATGGGTTTAAATGACCAAACTAGAATTAGTCTGACTAATCTGCATCGACAAAGACAGCAGAGAGCAGGAGGTTTTTTTTTTTACACAAAGGGTTGTGGGAGTGTAAAATAAGACTGTTTCAAGAAATAGCCGGATGAGATTCTCGGATCGTGAGACAGATGGGCCCAATGGCCTCCTATCGTTTGCAAGTGTTCTTCTGTACTTGAAAACAAATACATTTTATCTGAAGTGCATAAGAGACTGAAGGGCCCTAGCCGTCAGACCTCTGCAGCCAGAACACTAATGCTTAATACATTATCCTGGAAAATTACTGCACTGCTTTCCTGGCTGAAGTACTGACTAAGCTTTTGCTGACATGAAATTCTCAGACAGATGGGAGTACTTTGTTTCTGAAAATGGGCTTCCTCTACAGATGGCTGCAAATCTTCTCATTTTCCAACGGTGTTTCTAAACAGGGTGACCACTGTTTAAAAGAACGCAATTTTTAATTAAACTAAAATGTTGAACGAACAGCACTTCAGATTTTATTGCTGAAGTAATCAGTCATAAGAAAAATAAGTTTCACCTTCATATATGCTCTCATCCAATCAGTAGTGTTGTGAGAACGCAGGGAACAATAAAAAGAGAACTGTGCATCACCCACTTCTGTGTATATTATGTACCTCTATTACTGCATTTCAAACATTTCTTTCACCTATAGAAGTGACGGACTTAAGGCTGTAACACTTCCCTCATTATCAGGCATCCAACAAGCTAATGGCCAGAGAACACTGAAAGCACTCTATGCATCAGAAGAGGATGAACTTAACCAAGCAGAAGACACTGACTGCTATGATCAATTGCACTCATTTATTATCAGGACTCCGCTAGTCCTGATGAGGGCTGCTACACCCCAGAACATATCCTGGAAAAATACGGGGATAGGCAGTACCACACCCTCCAGGGTATATGCAAGGGCAAACGTACACAAGGACAGTTTAAGAGACCTCAAGTAACTGGGCCAGCGGGTCTTTGGAAAGTTGGAGGAAATCTGAGCCCTCCACTGATGTCACTATGAAACCGGGGAAGAACATGCTAACTCCACACAAGAGCTGCGAGAAAGCTGTGCAATCACCCTTCCCTCCCAACTACTTTCCAAAGCCTGAGAAGTGAAAGCTCTTTAGCTTCTTTTTCACACTCGTATAACAACTTTGCTTGGCATTAGTCACTAGTATGATATATTGAAGAATGAACTAAAATGTTGCTCCTTCTTCCCATGTCCTCTTGGCCATGTTTCTCCCATACAGCTCCTCTGCTTCAAGCTCCCATTAGGACCTCTGCCTCTGCATACGCCAGTTCGAGACTGTCTTTGCGAATGGCTGTCCCTGCCACTCTCGCCCTCCTATGTCCAGTTCTTAGAGAGATCTACAACTCTTCTACCTTGAAAGTTTGTCTTCAACACCACAGTGCTCGACATAACAGCCCCTTACCGGAAGCCACTGGGAGTTGAGAGATCCCTGACTGACTACTACCCACCCCAGCCTCGGCAGTCACACATGGCAGAGCGCCACCTCTTGGGGATCCCAGGCACAGCAAGTCACAGTCAGCTCGTGACACGATCAGCCTCAATCAGGCTTGGCTTCTTTCACACTTCCACTATGAATTTTTAAGATGTGACTGCGATTTTTTTTAGCACCTGTGGGTTTCCAACCCTGGTCCTGGAGAGGCCAGATCAAGAATGGACAATCTTAATCATCAAATTGTAATTTAACTGTTTGATTCAAAACACCATTAGCCAGATTAAGTATTCAAAGGTAATCTGGAACAAAAAAATGTGAAACCCCTTACACCCTCAGGGGGCAGAGTTCACAGATCTTAAAAAATAACCCGCTAAATTGATCTGTAAATTACCTGAATTACTACATGGGAATCCTTCAGAACTAGGAATCTTCTGCAGTTACCCAGGTGTACCTTATTATCTACCATATTTAGTGTTTTAGTAGGTTTAGATGCTCCTAGCTCCAAGTATTGCACTGTGTAACTTATAGTGACCTGCAAAATTCTACATATTGTTATTCTTTTGTGCAACAGGCTGTGGATAATGTGGTGAGCTAAAGAAATCAAAGAGAAGGACAGTTTACATTCAGTCCAGAGCCTCTGGGCAGCAGCACTCATGGGGCCACAGTACCTTGGCTCTCCTGTTCCGAAGGCTGCTGAGGAAGGAGAACGCAGGTCAGCACCTTCTCCCGCGACTCCGGATCCACATCCGTCTGGAAGGTCAGCAGTGGCTGGGACTGGTTCTCCGACAGCCAGAGGGCCTTGAGCTTCAGAGTGGTCAGTGACATTGGCAGACAGACCAATCTGGAACGTGAACAGGAAGCAGCAGTTTTAGGGCTCATACCCACTAGAGGAACACCAACCCTCCTCCTGCCAGCCCACCAGCCTTAATAATAACAAAGTGAAAGAGCCTTTGAGAGGCTTGCAAAAATACTGCTTCTTTACTTTAGTCTTTTGCTTCCTGATCTTTCATGTTTTTTTTGCCAGTGTTTTTAATTTTTTTTTTTAATAGTTTCCTCACTTCCTGTTCAACTCAGTCTGCACTATGCACTCTCCACCTACTCCAAACAGCTTTCCCTTAGTGTCCAGAATCATTTTGCCTAGGACAAATGACAAAAACCCATCCCAATTGCCACAAATACACAACTTTATTCACGCATGTCAGGGAGTAGTACCTACCTGTTGCCAGACACATCAAAGACGTGTAATTCTGTGGCCTGGGAAATCTCGGAAGGAATCCGTGTTAACCTGTTTTCTCGTACACAGAGGACATTAAGGCTACAACAGCCTCCAATCTGAATGCAAACATCGAGGAGGAGGAAAAAGGAAAAGTTAAAATGCTGGAATAAATGAACACACTAATGTCTATTCATCAGGATGCATGCCAGATCTATCCAGAGTTGTGAAAGAAAGCCCCATTGTGGAGACAACACTTCAGCTAAAAGGGGATTTGCATCAGTTTGATAATCTTGTATCACCAGAGTGGCTTCCACACTGACTGCTAAATGTCGATGACAGTGGAATGAGTGCAGACAGAGCTAATCAACATGCCATTTTATGACATTTTCAGATGAGCAGAGGTCTTGACGTGAAAAAATAACAGAAAGGCTAAATCATGTGGATGGAGTGAGAAAATGTCCTTGCTGAATTCCATCTCTTGGCCAAAGCAGCCATCAATTCCATCCTGTAATGGTCAGTTTGGTGTCAGATCAATAACTCAATCCGAGGACCAGACAAAACGTGTCTAAAATCAGAACAAATTAAGCCCTGGTTAAACTGGAGACCCAATGGCGTTGCTAATGTGCAGACAGTAATCTGCTCATCAGACAGCATGGAGATCTGCTCAGGCTTGTATCAGTGGGTGAAGCCTTATCAAGTTAAAAAGATACAGATAAGCTTATGTAATTGTGGCAATTACATAGAAATGGCTGAAGTCACATGGTGGGGAAAACCCTAAAATGCAGCTAGGAAAAAACAGACAGGGTCATACATCTCTAATGCAGTCTGCTCCGAGAAGGACTATGATCTGCACTGAAAATTGTGATCAAATATGAACAAGCACTGCAAAAAACACTGTACAGAATTTCCCTAAGCAGACTTGATTTTTTTTTCTCCAAGAGCAAAATCATTCATTTTGGAATCTTCCATTATATCCTTCTCCTGTTGAACGCCTACAACTTACTGTACCAGGCTCAGTTTATTACAAATGGAAGCATTCCATTCATTCAAACTAATATGCCTTTTCTATTATTTTATTAGGACTATTGATTTTGAATAATTAATTTAAAAACATTTAAAAAATTAAATCAAATGGCAGAATACAAGAAACCCAAATAGATTCTGAGACTCAAAAAAGACCAAATGGAAAAAGGATGGATTTCACTAGATCAGTTACTATGCACTAATAAATTCTGTATTACAATCAATACATTATTTATTAATAGCTTACCTGTCTTAAATTACCAAATATTTTCCAAAATGTATGGAAATAATTCACAATTAAAGTGAATTAATTCAACAAAGTTTATTTCACTCTTGACGGGGGACAGTTCCTTCTGGTAAATTTTAGTCAACACAAGTAAGACAAAATCAAGATGTTTCTACTTTTTAACTTAGCCTTGATAGTAGAATTGCATAAAAGCGGCCAAAGTATTACACTAAAAGGAAATGCAGAACGTTTAGGAAAAGGAATTTAGATCTACATAAGAGCTTGGGTGAATTTTCAGTAAATGTTGTCTGGGACGCTGCAGGTGTATTTAGATTCTGTCCTTCACCTTGTCGACACACCTCGCACTACAGTACCAGCCAACAGGTGTGATTCCAGGCAGAAAGGAAGACAAAGAGAATGTCAAACCACACTGACGGGCCGGCTGTGAGCATGTGAAGTCCCGGTCTGGGCGAACAGCCCATGACATCCTCACAGCCTCACAGTGTAAAGTCATGCTACAAGCACACACAGACAACACACGAACTGAAGTGCAACGGATATTTAAAATGCAATAAAGCAAAAGATGACAGAAAGTCATTCAGAATCAATGTGCTTATGGACTATGGTTATTTGGAATGACAGCAGGGCATGATTCCACTGAATAGTTCCTTTCAGCACATGAAACCGGATTTGCCAGTGAGCAGCTGAGCAGATTAAGCTTGCAAGTCCCATTAAAACCAGAAAGATAACAGATCCGGTAAACAAACCCGCATGCAAATAATGGCAACGGGAAGGCAAACAAAACATTTGAACTTACTCACAAGGCTACAAGATTCAATATGTTCCAAGCAGCAAATGTTCAAAAGCAAAAGAAGAAGTAATCATGGCTTCTTGTTTACTTTAAAATTATTGTACACTGCTTTCAAGCTAAGGTATGGGGCAGAGAATTTTGTAACACGCTTTTACACAAAGCGCCTTCTGAACACGTTCAGTCCATGCTGTAGTCAAAAGCACAAGTCATACAACTGGTCAGCACAGTCTTTTACAGGAGCTAGCGAGACAAACGAACGGACAGGGAAGACCTGAAAATTGTACCTCAAGAACTTCTGCCAGAAACTTAGATAATGCTGAATAAGGTTAAGCTAAATGAAAAACATAATAAGGTATCCTTTTGGCACTGATGGGAGTTATGCTAACCAGTGCAAAGTCGTCATTTGACCAAGCATGCATTCTCCAGGAGGTTATAATGCAAGACCATTCACACCGGTGCAGGGCAGGTTGAAATGAGGTTAAGATCAAAGATGTGGGTTTGTGCACATAGTGAATGGTTGGTCAGTATCACTCAGGTCCAGAAAACCAACCGCAGCAGCCTTCCTATCAGGACAGTTAATGCAGCTCGGGTATTTTTGCCTATGTTGCTTTTGCATAATGCTCATAGGAAGAATGTCCCTGAGCAGTCCTTGTTAAAACACATGCATTTCGTTTTCCTGGGCAGGATTTACACTCCCCAGGCAGAGCTCAAGCCTCCTGCCCGAGGTAAGCAAGCGGTGCGGGTAAGCCAGCTGCGCTCAGGCTGTCCGAACCTCGGGGCGCAGGGAGCCGCGGCAGGGCCTGGAGGGACCTCCACGAGGACGGCGGGAACCCGGTCCGTTCACCTCGCGGTCGTCTCCCTGGACTACCGTGCGGCAGTGAAAGCCAAAGCTTAATCCCCACCATGAAAGCAGCGTGCGGATCGCTAACAGACCCCCCCACCTACTGAGAAAAACATGGGTCCGGAGTTCTGGTGGACAAACCTGTTACCCCCCAGCAGTAAGAACTCCAAGCACAGCTCCTGAGGGCTGCTGGCTCTACCAGTGTTACTCCCATCAACTTCCACCTACTCACACTCTCAATTGAGCTAAAATGCACTGTGCACTTAGGGGAGTCCAATCCTGGTCTGCAGATTTTCTAAGTCTCTTCAAAAGGGAAGGAAACTGAGTCAAAAAGTGTGCCGATTTAGGTCATTCAGAGCTGGCCTGGAAAGAAACCCTAACTGTATATTCAGCTCCTGACCCAGAAGCTGGTCAAAAGAAAAGATAATAGATTGCAGCCATTATTGAACCCCCCCCCCCTTTGCCCTGTTATACTTGCAGTATGCTATAACATATACACTATAATACATATTAACCTATATACATATATACGTATATAGCTTATATATGTTTGTTATAGAATGAAACAATTTGACAGATATGCATCTCATGCGATGCGTTTGCTCCCTGAGCAGAAAAACAACCCTGATTTCTTACTTGCCTCTCATCAATAGCAGAAAAAACTTCAAAGCAGTACACGAGCACGTGACACCCTGGGCACCAGCTGAGCCCACGCTGAGGGGCTGGCAGCAAGCTAATGCCCAGGTTCTCTCTAGGCACATCTGGAACATGTGGGTGACTTCAATCTCACAACACTGGGGCACTAAAGGTCATTTAGCCGCACAGAGCTGGACAGTCTGCTTTTAAAGTATTTTTTAAACCTGTGGTTTGAGGCTTCCCTTCAACCCGGCCTCCTAACAAAACACACTCCTTCCAAGACTTCAAAACCAGGCTGAATGGGAAGAGGCTGTGTTCCTCCCAGCACAATTCACCTTCCAGTAACTCACAAAGCAATTGTTATAATATAACGCAGACATGTCTAAATAAGGACATGGCAACAAATCGCCAAGCACCGCATGATAATTCATGCGCAGCAGAGCTCCATGTTTTTAAGATGCTGACTTGAATTGTACCACCCTTAAGTCCATTAATTTTCTCATTACTTTCTGAATGACAGCAAGCTTCCTTCTGAATGTACTGCACCCACCCACTCTCTCTCCCCACGACTGCTATTTCCTAATAACGTTTAATCTACAAAAGCATGTTCATACAAACTGCTCTGGGCCCATCTACTATGTCAAAACAGCTGGTTTTCCAAATATATTACTGCTTTGAGAATGAACCAGTAGGAACAGGTTTTGAAAGATATAATTAAGTGGAAAATGAAATTCTGTGCTCTGAATATGACTGGAAAACAATTCATGCAGGAATCCAGTGTGGACCAGCTCAGCCAATCAGCCACCTGTTCGTTACTTCAATAATAATAGTGTCACCAGCCAAAATGTTTCATGCTGAATTGTCAATATTCAGTATATAAAACAGCTTGAAGTATTTCTACAGGGGAGACAAAACAGAAAATATTTTTACATACCTCTTTTGGTAAAGCAATTAGCCTATTCCTGTCACAATTGAAATTGGACAGTTTCTTAAGTTTTCCAATACTTCTTGGTAAATTCTGCAGAAAAAAAACAAAAATACCATTTGTCAGTGTTAAATCCCTTCTCCTCCTCAGCAACAACAAAAGCTCAATGCAGCTATATTACCAACGGTCAGAGATATGCATCACAAACAGAATGCAAGCTGCTTGCTTACCACCAGCTGGTTTTCTGTAAGCACCAGTTCTGTAAGATTCTCACACTCGCCAATACTGTCCGGCAACTGCACCAGTCTGTTCTGGTCCACCTTGAGGATTGAAAGCTGCTTCAGTTTGCCTGCAGGATAAAAGGGATCAACATTAATGAGCAAACTTAAGTGCAGCTTATTTTTACAATGACTGAACCTTGTTAGGGTACACCCCATACTATGAGCCAAAAGTGTTAACAGTCAATTCTTAGTTGGTTTCCCCTCGTGGTTGATGGGAATGATCTTCTATGAAGCCAAAGGTTTAGCAAATCCTTTAGGGAATCAGGGCAATGCAGCAATATGCTCTCTGGCAGAGGGAGCAGCTTTGTCTCAGAAGGATCTGGTCATGGACAATCCGCTCATGCTGAGCTCTTCGATGCTCCATTTTTAAGAACGAAAGTCAAATAACTAAACAGCAATGATTAATATTTTGAGAGCTCGTTTAATCTTACCAGTTACATTCCTAATAGCGCTGCTTCACATGCGTCTCACGGATTCAAAGCTAACTTCAGCTCAGAAACCGCCAGGGCGCAAGCATGTTACAGCAATGGAGAAATAAAAACTACAGGGACCTCCTCCACTTCACCACCCGCGCCGGTCCCGGGCCAGCCCGAAACGGGCACCCGCGCCGGTCCCGGGCCAGCCCGAAACGGGCACCCGCGCCGGTCCCGGGCCAGCCCGAAACGGGCACCCGCGCCGGTCCCGAGCCAGCCCGAAACGGGCACCCGCGCCGGTCCCGGGCCAGCCCGAAACGGGCACCCGCGCCGGTCCCGGGCCAGCCCGAAACGGGCACCCGCGCCGGTCCCGGGCCAGCCCGAAACGGGCACCCGCGCCGGTCCCGGGCCAGCCCGAAACGGGCACCCGCGCCGGTCCCGAGCCAGCCCGAAACGGGCACCCGCGCCGGTCCAAAGGGGGACACGTACCTATGCCGTCCGGCAAGACGTCTATGAGGTTCTGGGAAACCAGGAGATCGGTCAGGGAGGAGAGCCCCCCGATCTCCTCGGGCAGCCGCTCCAGTTTATTCTCCGACACATCCAGGCACAGCAGGCTCTTCATGCTCCCAATCTCCTGGGTGATGAATTAAACAGCAGGTGCACGTTCAGACTTGCAGTGGAAATATTTCCTGCCTTGAGCCAAGTTAAAAATCGTTCAACTCCTCAGCACCTTAACACCACTGAATCAAAACATTTGGGGACAAAAAGGAACTCTGTTTCACCGGTATGGATTAATAATAATATTCAATTTAACATTAATATTAATACGAATGGATTAATAGTGGATTATTCTAAAAGGCACAGAACAATACCTATATATATATAACTTGAGGATAGCACTGAATGTTTCAGTGGTCAGAATTGAGCTTAATTCACATACAGTAGGCAAAGGCAGAGTTAATTTAGTGCTCTCATGGGGAGTACATTTTATGCATTTTAGCACAACAGAGAGGCTTAAAGTGCGATATTATTTTTCACAGTTGTGTCTTTCAGGTGGCTGGGGGATTGGGACAAAATCAGACCAACTGGGCTTTAAGCCCTCCCAGAGCATTTCAATTTTCAAAAGAAGGCAACACAAAGTATATCTGTCATGGGTATTAGTTTCTGGCACAACAAGAAACTGAACATACATGTTCATGAACGAAAAGAGAAAATCTGGTCTGGTAACTTCTGGGAATTTCCTCTCATTATCAGCTTTACAAGAAAAGGTCCCTAGAGCTAAGTCATAAAAACTACCCTGCAGTCCCGTGTAACTGGCAAAGAAAACATGGTTTACATCCAAATGCAAGAGTCTCATTCAATATTTTCAAGATTATCATGTCCTTCCACCCATCTTCTAATCCAATACAGGACCACAGGGGAGGCAGAGCCTATCCTGGCAAGCAACAGGCACAAGGGGGCGCCAGTCCAGGGCAGGGCACAAGCCAACACACCAGGGCCCGTTTTCCCAGAAGCCAGTTAACCTCCCAGTAGGTCCAGAGTTGAGCCCAGGGCTCCAGCACTGCGCCATCGTGCCGCCCTCTTCCTACCCGTGTATGCATTAACTTTTTTTTTCAAAAATAGCTTACCGCTGGTAATTCTGATAACTGGTTTCCATCTAGCCAGAGGTCCTTCAGACTGAGAAGGCAGCCAATCGTTTCTGGCTAAAGAGAACAGAAAAAAACAGAAATTCCTTCATTGCAAATTTTTGGGTTTTTGTGACAGGAAGCGTTTGCCAGAAGGATGATTTGTCCTTGAACACACAAAAGACAGATCATCGCAAAATACCTAACAAGGAGACGCAAATAACAGCATATCAAAGAGCAAAAACAACAGATACATTGTTGATCTCAATGAAATGCTTTAAAAGTTGCTCATTATAGTTGTATTTTTAAGCATTCCCTCAAAATGTTGGCTATTCTTACATGCATCCATTGAGCTACGGAATAACCTATGAAGGACTGTTTTTTAAAAAATCCCTCGGGAAAGGTAAAGTACAACACGCTTTGTCCCGAGACTGAAAAGTGGTCGCTTGTTCTTAGAAAGACTTCTTGGGTGTTTCCTTTTAGGCCGGCGGGCGTGTGTGATTGTAAATGGAGTCACCTAAGAGTCTCCGACGGCAGAACCTCAGCATCTGGGTAATCATGACCTGCACCTGTCATTCACAATGCTTTGCTTTCATGCACAAGTAGTATCTACGTTTAGAGAGTTCCTTTGTGCATGCAAACTTCATTTTGCAGATACTGAGACCATAGTAACATGATGACTGATGTTACCGTCCAACAGACAAACCAGCACTTCAGTGCTGAAAAAATGCTCGGTAGTATCTAGAGAGTTCAATCTGCAAATACAGCAGCACTGCGTTTCACATTCACAGGTCATGTTTTCTTCAGGGTTTGCCTTTCTTCTCACAGATAACTTTCACACTGTGTGATTTTACAGGGGTGTGCGTAAACAGAGGAGCTCACTAGAGGAAACATCGAGCACTGACAAAATTAAACCGGCAAGGAGGCTCTCAAAGCTCAACGAACTGCACGAGCTCGAGCAGCTTGATGTACTCTTGCACTCGTAACATTTTAATTTCTGTTTTTAAGTCAGAAATATTCATAAACCACTTTTTCTCCAGGAACCAGTGGTAACTGCATATCAATGGTTAGCACTTTTGAACTTTTAATTCTCATTGTGACGTCATCTATCATAAATTTCTCCATTCTCTTCACGTAAGTACTTTTTTAAAACTGTGAGCTGGCATGGCACTTAACTTACCAAACTGTAAAGTTCATTGTTTCCTAGATCAAGTTCTTCTAGTCTATGTAGTTGGGATAATGACCTGAAAAACAAAAGAAGTTGTAATAAACACACTGCTCACGCCTATAAATATTAAAGTACACAGAAGGTATATGTATACTCATATTTCCAGTTCTCTAACTGTACCTTATAAAAGTACCTTATTATTATAAACATGCCTTTAACATCCAGTTCTTAAAGGTTGCTTTGTGAAGTCGTTTTTCCAGAATCGGTCCTCACAAATACAGTAACACCTATATACACACCACTGCATAATGACTACAATTACTCAGTAATACCACCACACATTTATACAAGACTGATTTTCACAAGTATGACGAGTTTAACGTTACACACTATACTGAATGGTCACACACATCAGGCGCTTCTGGATTTTAAGTATTGCATCACTTTTCTCATGTAAGATTTCATGGCACTGCCACTGCTAGTTGTGTGGACTGTATCGGAAAATGATTTAGAATAAGCTATAACCAGGTAACCATTATTGATTAGAATTACCTGTCCCTCACATAAAGTGCTATGAGGTTGAAAAAGATTTCTTTCTTTTCCTACTCACTCTGGTAAGTATGTCAACAGATTCTCTCTCAATTCCAGTGATACCAGGTTACAAAGGCTGAAAAAAAATCACAGAAAAAAAAAACATTTTTGTCCATTTCAACAAATTCAAAGTTCTTTCCTTGAAGATCAGCATAATAAGTCACAGAATAAATAAAGCCCTCTAATAGAGTCCAAATATAAACCTTTGGCTTTTTAAATTGCTTTGTAATGGCAATCATGCCATTTTTGTGATAGCCTGGTTTGGAAACTCAGCCGTTCAGGAAACAGCTGGGCAGGGTGGTCCACACTGCTTCGAAAATAACTGGCTCTGACTGACCATGTGGTGCCTCCATATACACTACGCGTTGAAATGGAAAAACTCTGAAGATTATGAGTGACCACTCCGACCCAGCCTCTCCCATCTGAGCTCCTACCCTTGGTAAGGAGACCAAGATGTCTCAAACCCAGAAGTGGTTCCAGAAGACCCCCAGCCCTGAGGCTCATCTGGTTCTCAACTCAACACTCTTAAAGTGGTTACTAAATTATTTATAGGTAAAGGTGTGGATCCTACCTTCACTGCAATATAGCATAATACTGTATTTTGTCTAGGATATGTGTATGATATGTCACATATCTACCAATTAGCATCCATCAGCCCAGTGAAGGTTGTTCGATTTTTCTTTCTCTTCTTGTATTTCTATCTGTTATTTCAAGCTCGCCACAAACATCCTAACAACCAGAAAGGTTGGTTTGGCAAAAAAGCTGGCTTTGAATTCTGGATCTCTTAATTTGCAGTGATGGCTTCACTCATTTCATTCTAAGCTCCGTACTTTATGATGATTCATTTTTGAAGCACTGTTGTACAACAGCCCTGACCCTGTTGCATACGAAATGAACTGACACCAACAGAAAGCTACAAGACTACAAAAGATCAGGATGATAAAACACACCAGGTCCAGTCCTCCCTGTGGGCAAACTCTGCACTCCCCAGTGCAAGAAGTGGATGGCTAGTCTACCCACAGTGAAAATGAGGTTCACAGAGCGATTCACTTAAGACAATGCACTATGCTGTGAGATTCTGATCATTTTTATATTTCTGCACCAAATCAAACTGATCTCATACCCTTGATCAGAGATTTGTATCTCCTAGTCTCACCTAAGCTTCAAACTACCGGGGCTCATAGCAGCCTTTAAACAGAGTATAATAATCGCTACAAATGGGGGCCATTTCCCTGACTTGGTAGCTAAATAATTCTAGGATTTTATCGCCCATTGCTTGGAAAAGACCTTTATTTGAACCAATTCTGACTGTATAATTTGGGGTTAGAAATTATGAATATCTCTACCGAGTTCTTAACTAATTAATAATTAACCATCGCTTAATTCATACCCAGCCTTGGATTTTCATACCCGGCCACATTTTAACAATGATCTTTTAACAGCAAACTCCCAGCCTGCAATTAATTGTACATATGTAGTTAACTGAAATTAAATGTCATTTAATTATATTTTTTAAGGTAAAATGCTCAATTTTGCTAAGAAAGTAATCTTATGTCAAGAGTTGATGATATTAAAACTAAGGCAGATTTTGTTTTTGATACCATTGCTTTCAAAGTTCAGGGGATAAAACACACAGAAGACAGCAATAAGACGGAGAGAGACGGATACAGCAGAGCCTTTTACAGCACTACTGTAAGAGCAACGAAATTAGTGCCCTCGGGAGCAGTGTCAGCTCTGCACCAGGGACAGATCCGCTCATCAATAAATCCCTGTATTTCATCACAGGAAACATATATGGGCTGGAATAGAACCAGAACTCCAGGAAAGAGGAGGGTGCAATAGGGTTTCTCATGGTTAAAATAGGAGGGTCCTATTCTTTTTAAGCTAAACTAACAGGAGGCAACACTACAAGATCCCAGGACAAAGACCATCAGCTCCTAACTCAACACCATTTTCATGGAAATATAATAAAATGACCAAAAGCTCTAATGGCCAGGGGGAAAAAAGATTTAAAAAGGCATATAGTCTCTCGTTCACCCAGGCAGTTTGAGTTACAGCATCATTGAGGTCTTCGTTATCCACAATAGATGGAAAAGGTTTTCATGGCTCGTGACAGTTCGACAGCTTACAGTTAACCTCACACATGTGGTTCAGTATCGCTCCATTTCTCCTACATGAGAGAATAACCACAGCACTGCCATCTAAACGCAGTTGGCCTTTGGCAATGTGCTGGGGGGGACCCCCTTACCTCTCTGGTCTCAGAATTTTGTGAGGCGAATGAAACAGCTTATTAGTTTCCAAAATCCCCTTGTGTGACTGTCAGAAAGGGACTGAAGAACTGCTTCACACTCAGTTACGTAAAGCACTGGACTCCATCTGTCCTTTCAATTTTCACAACAGTTAACTTGCATTAACTTCAGGTCCGACTATTAGTTTTAAAAACGTGTCCTCTTTCATAACTTCCAGCTCTCTGTGGCTTATGACTACAGAACTGTGAATTTCAAGCAAATGTCAATGCAATTGAACCAAATGTGTTGTCTTTCACACCTAATTTAAAAGCAATTGGGAATAAAGGGCACTTTTTTCTGATGAAAGGATTGTTATGATCATCATTAACGTGGGGGCTGGGAGATTTCAACAGGCTTAATCTGGTCGAGTCCAAACATTGAGAAAAAAATTAAACAGATCCATCCGTCAATGCTGACACCTCAGTGCTCGGAGGAGGAACCTTCTGAATCCGTAAATCATGAAACGTGGTGAAGGGATGATGACAGGGGCAAATGTAAAATGAGGGGGTAGGCAGGACAGAAGAAGGGGTGGTGTGGTGTGATAAACCACCTACAAGCTAGAAAACTGAAGCAAGAGGTTCAGGTGGAAGAGAAACTATGGGGATTACACTGCAAAATAAAAGCATTAAAAGTTTTAACAAAGGGTGTATGTGACAGACCACCACATGCAAACATGGTCACAAGACGTTTACAGCAAGGCTTACTGTGCTACTATGAGATCAGGAAGGAATGTAATAAAAGTGATACTACATTACTGGGATATTTCAACTTTCCACAGGGAAACTGGGATACAGTAACGGGATAAGAAACAACATTCATTTCAACCATATCTATTCCAGCTTCTGCATTTCCTAATATTTAAAAGCTCCAACTTAGAAAGACACTGTGACCTCATCTTTTCCAACAGGCAGGATATAATTAAGAGAACTGATGTAATAGAACCACAGTACAGATTCTTCTGATGTGTGCTTTCGATCTAGAAAGGGGGAGTAAAAATTAGGGTTTATAAGTCCAGAAGAGCTTCCAGACGGTAAACTGGAAGAGCTGGATAAAGAGCCAAGAGAACAGTGGCTTCCCCTGAGACCCTGTACTGCATAAAGAGGGTGACAAATGGGTGGTCATACATTAAAAATACAATGTTAATGGCTGAAAAGTGATTAATCCCTAACAAGATGAACTCTAGCAGAATGGACTAAATGGTTTAATGGGTCTAGTAGGAAAAAACATTAAAGGTAGAAAGTGTTCTACATGCTGCATGAAGGGACCCAAGAATCAATGATGGGAAAAGACCACAGTGCCACAGTGCTTCAGGCACAGCGAACTGAAGACATTACAATCGCCAGACACAGGGAAGGCCTTTGCGGTAAAATAATGCAAAGTGTTTGTTTTTTCCAGTTTTTAAAAAACGTTTTAGTCCTGCACAGAGAGTGCTGCGAGTGAACCGAGCCCAGTATTCAAAATCCAGAAAGGCACTGACAAACTGAAGACTACGTCTGGAGTAACAGTGAAACATGAACCAGCAGAGAAGCAGATTTAAAACCAAGAACAGGAGGCACTTCTTCACACAGAGGATTCTGGGGGTTGGCACACGTTACCCAGCCAGGTTGCTGAAGATGACACCCTGACTTCCTTCCACAAACAACTGGACTAGGTCCTTGGATTGTGCTCCAATCTAATTTGCCATCATTTCGAAACGGAAGGTCTAGTTTAACTCACTTCACACAACTGGCAAATAAGAAACATGGAGAGTAGCTGATCATTAATAATCATAATGGATTTAAATTTACAGAAAGCTTTTGATAAGGTCCCTTATAAAAGATGAT
This sequence comes from Atractosteus spatula, assembly GCF_055471065.1. Lineage (NCBI taxonomy): Eukaryota > Metazoa > Chordata > Actinopteri > Semionotiformes > Lepisosteidae > Atractosteus > Atractosteus spatula. Next base: position 22,850,474 of record NC_142720.1, on the reverse strand, counting down.
TTGCATAAAATCCAATGTACACGAATCAACAACTGTTTGTCTAATAGGAAACAGCACATCTTAAAAACTTGAACTGGACTGATGTAAGCAGTGGTGTTCCACAGATTAATCATTAGTGATATGAAAATGACAAAGACTGACAGAAAGTCATGGATTGGAAAGACACCTGGGCAGTGAAATGTAACAAAGACAGGCGCAAAGGAATCCACACTGGTGATAGGAACATTAACTGCACACATCACATGGGAGTTTCAAGCTGCAAAAAGCTACACGGGGATCTGTGTAGGGTCTTCGACATCAAAACAACATGGGGAATCTTGACAAGACCACACGGGGAGCAAAAACAGAAGGAAAAGGTGTAGATTTTCAATCCAAGGAAGCTGCACATAAGTTTTACAATGCAGTGGGAAGACCTCACTTGGAATATCTGTGTTGCATTCTGGTCATTACTACCAGAAAAAAATACATTCTGGCTTTAGAAACCGTTCAAAGAAGGGAAACCATAATGATTCCCGGTCTCGGGAAATTGTGTACACAGACAGGTAAAAGGAGCTAAATCTGTTCAGTCTAGATTCAATGATGAAGACTGAAAGGAGATTTGATTCAAGTACATAAAATATTTAGGGGTTCAGAAACTCACGGGAGTTCCACCGTTGCTAAATAAAAGAAGACACATGGTCATAACTGAAAATTAAAAGGGAATTCATTTAGGATGGCAAGCAGAAAGCACTTGTTTGCACACAGAGTTGTGAGTGCCTGTTTCAGGCTTCCTAGCCAAGTGGTTGAAGCCACTTTTAAATAATGGCTGAATGAAACTTTTGTTTTACTTAGCTACTAAAAACAAAGGGAACAAGACAGGACAAATCTCCTCCCATTTGCAGCCTTCATTCTCTTACCACAGTAAAGCTGCTTAAAACTATAGTACTTAAGATGAAACTTTATGATGTTCTATAAAAAATATGCAGCGTATTGAGAACAGAAAAGGATGCTTTAATAAATGTTTATACATGAACAGTTTTAATTACCTGTACATTCTGATACTTACAAAGAACTGTTGTGCTGTCTCACTGTCACAAGCCTCTTACACAGTCCTCTTGGCACTTACTAAAGGATCACCGTTTATGTGCATGTAAATGACCTGTTTAACATTAATTCTGAAGCTAAACATCAGTGCAAAGTTTTGCTTCTTTAATCTAGCCTTTTTAACAGTTTCTATTAATCCATTCCAGAAGCAAACATCTGTAGCTCAGTAACACAGTAACAGCGCAAGGCTGAATTCCCTGACTCAGCTATCTGAATGCTCAGCACACCTTGAAGCATTTAGTGTAATGTCTGCAATTCACCACCCTTATAAATGAGTCACTTAAACATCCATTTAAGTTTTGTCTAAAAGTAATCTCAATCTGTTATCTCTAAGGAAAAACTTAGACGGAGACCCAGGGGAGAATCAAAGTAAAGAAAGGGTCACTAAACTGACACTGCATTTTGAACCCGGTCATGAAAGCTTTGAGAACAATGTGTAGCACGAACAGCAATTTCCCTGCATATCCACTGTCTGTTGAAAACTTCCATTATTTAAACAGTTGCAGGCAGTGATTGCTAAAACATGTAAGAACCTCTTCCCCAGTGGGGCTGTACTCGGACGTTTCTGTCCTAACACGGGACGCTGTGGTAGGACATTGCTCAGGCCTCCCCGACCTGCTGCAGTTCCCTCATTATCACCAGCAGCACGTCTCTCCACAGGGCCTGGGCATTTTTTCCAGCTTTTGCGGTATCACTATGGTAACCAACAGATTTACCCAGTTTTCAATATGACTACATGAAGCACAATAAGTGTAACATTCACCCAGATCTATAATCTGCTTAAAATTTTAAAAAATGTAGCTGAATTACTTCCCCCCCCCTAACAGGCCCATCTGTGCACTGACTGTACATGCAAATTTGAGTGTTCATCTCCCTGCAGGGCACTTAATGCACTGTGAAGCAACAAGCAAGCACACCAGGATCTTCTAAGCTCCTGTGCCAGTCGGCTCTTGATTATAAAGGAGGAACTATCCTTGGATGCCCTCTAAATGCAATTCTGAGTGACAGTGCACAGCAGGAATTTAAATTCATTACTGTTGTGAAAAGCTGCACAAAACAAAAACAGGATGAGACAATACACATAGTGAATTTGTGAATTATCCTCCACTTTCTTCACAGAGGAAGCAGACTTTTTCGACACGGACCCTTTGCACAATCACGTGCCTCAAACACTGCCCTTCTCAGGACATGCTTGTAATACAATCGCACTGGCTGGTTCATGAGCCAGTGTCACACAGCCCGCACTGACCTGGGCATTATCACCGGGACTGCAGCATGGGAGAGCTTCTTGTGTTAGGGGGAGCACATACAAGTCCGTCAAGTGCAATAATACATGATTATATTATTGTAATAAGATTCTTATTGCATCAGATTTTGTATTATTTTTATAGTGCTGAGAGCAATTTATTACATGTACAGATCTGTTTTTTGTCAGCCAGTTTAAAGCTTGTGTGCAAAGCCCGGACAACTTGTATTGATCCATGAGATACAAGCTAAATGGACCCACTGAGTGGATAATTCTATATTGCTGTTCCAGACTCCCTGACTGAAAATTAAGAGCCAATGCAAACCTTAGTTCCATTCAAATTTTATTTCTGCTGTTTACATCTATGGTTAGCGGTGGATTGTGAGTGCCAATAAATAAATGTAGGTTTAAAAAACGCTAAACTCTTTGCTTTTTCTCATTTCAATCATCACATTGAATATGTCACAATTATTTAAAGTTGCAATGTTAATTTTACATATCTGTTTTTTTACAAGTCGATGTTATCCAGCAGATATTTCCTTATTGTACATATCTGGTTATTTGTCTAAAGTATTGCATCCTGATTTCAACATGATGACAAACTAAACATGCGCCTCTAAAAACCCCAATGTCTGAGATCGGTCATTTACACACTGGGACTGCCACACAGCCACATTTTCACATTACAAGCCATTTATTAACCACAGCAGGCCATGGACATGAGCTGGATTATGATACCATCTCTTTCCCCTCTTATCCTGATCATCAAAGACACAGCATCAGCTGACTTTTAAAACAGTAACAGCAACAGATGTGAATATCACCACACACAATCAAATTAGGAAAAGAAGATAAACTTACTTTCCAATATTATCAGGAAGGGCCTGCAATGAAATGTCATTGATGGAAAGACATGTTAAATTCCGTAATTCTGGGAAGCTTTCAGGTAACCTGAGACACAGGAACAAAAAAAAAATCATTCAGTGTCACAAGCTAGAGGACGGAAGGCAGCTTGCTCTAAAATTCAGATGACTCCAGCAGTTTTATCTTTGCAAGCTTCCAAATGCCAGCCTGTATCTGCAGTGTTTTATTCTGGGGACATGTATGAAGTCATTTTCAGTGGTCTGCCACAGAGGAGGAGCAGGAGGAAGCCCAGTTAGCTCCAATGAGTTGTGCTTATTTCCTGAACGGTAACTGCAGCGTGTAAAACCCACCACAGCGTAGCTCTAAAACAAGCCACATGGGTCACCCTCTTCTTCGACGTAGGTGGAGCCATACGCACACCGCACGTCTCTAGCGTGAGGGAGGTGCTCCAGCACACACTCCTGAGCAGCCTGCTCCAGAGCAACAGGCAGGATACGTGAAGGTACTTACAGGAAAAGCCATCTGTAATCACATTTCCTGCTGCAGACGGCAAATCTGGTGCCAAAGCAGGCATATGGCGTGACTAAGTGTCTTATTTAGACTGTAATAGCATACACATTACAGGGCAGTCACACAAAGAGGTGACAGACTAGGGCCCAGAGGTGAGCAATCAGCACTTGGAGTCCAACACCTCTCAGAGGCCAGGCTCTATTCGGAAACAAGAAACAGAGCCATGACCAAGAGAACTGTGTTGTACCTGAACAGTTTTGCATCATTTAAAGCAAAAAATAATGTTGCTTTTTAGCTGATGATTAGGGCTGATAATCAATCAGAAGTTATTACCTCATAAAAACAGATGGAAATGATTTGGAAGGGGAGAAAACAGGGGAAACGGGTTTAACGCTGAAAGTGTGATTAATGCTTGATTAGACATGTGGTCAGCACAGTTGAAGTACTTCTTCTGGGGTCGTCACCACTGTGTTGAACAACCTCCAGTCTGGTTTTAATCAGAGCAAAACGTGATTGTATTATGTTATATGTACATGCTCCAGAAACTTACAAAAACACAGCCTGCTCTTCCAAACATATCAAAGACGTTTTCCAAGTAAACACAAAGAAATAAATTAGATGAATTCTTATCTGGCTTTCAGAACATCACTATAAAACATACTCATGTGAGAACCCAATACTGTAGCATAAGTGTTGCATCTGGACAGAATCTTATAACAATATCACAAAAAAGAGGAGTTTTTCTGACAATAACAAAATGGACAAAATCTGTCAGCCGCACTGGTACCTTAATGTAATTTTCTTTTACAATTTCTTGGACACAAGAATTAAATCAGATTAGATTACACCTAGAATATAAAGGAAAACTGCTGAAAACATACACTTTTAACTGAAAATCATAACTGAAAATGCAGCTCATATGTTATTACAAACAAAACTTAATTACCTTGTTAAAGGATTCCCGCTAAAATCTGCTACTTGAAGAGCTTTACAATATGAGATGCTTTCAGGAATTTCCATTATATCTGCAAAGGGGATGGAAAAATATTAACAGGAGATCTTAAAAAGACCAAATATAAAAAGGCATGTCCAACAGAAACATCTCACATTCTCACAAGTCTGTTGTAGGTGACAAATATCAGCTCATTGTTTCATTTTACAGAATTAAATGTGGCTCAAAGTGCACTGGAACCCTGACCTGAAATAGGCAGACATAAAAATATTAAATTATGTCAACATCATAATTCCATCAATATCAGCTTTAACTCAAAAATCAAGCACGCCAGACAAAGTAAACATAAAACTTTGTATTTATACACGCTATGCCAATAGGAGCACAACATGTATTTAAGACTGTCCTTGATAGCACAAATTACAGTGTCGGTCAGTGAAAATTCAGCTTTGGTCAAAACTAAACCATTTAAACGACTATAATTGGTTGATACAATCTTCATAATTATCGTTCCAGCTTTGTTCTTACAGAAGTGCTCTGTAATCCCTGCACTGGCACCGCTTGTAGGACATTAACCATGCACAGGCAGAGCTGCCTGTCTCTGCAAAGTGTCCAGGTCTGAATTTGTGCACCTGCGTAAAGGGTGGTCTCATCTCCCCACTACCCTCTAGAAAAAGTAGAACCAGGTTTTTTGGGGGAAAAGATTGTGCCCCTTTTTATTTACATGTAATGAATCTCATGCATTAATTCCTTTTAAGTGAGATTTTGATTAGCCTATTTTGATTACGTCTCCCTGCAATAGTGACGGAGAGCCAAAAACCTCTATTTTTAGGATAGTTTGCTGGGTAGGAAGGAGTGCAGTAACTCGGATGAGGTACATGTGCAGAATGAAAGTCTTTCTCCTGAGCGTTATAAAGGTTGTGCAAAGGTCTTATTTTGGCAAATTTTAAAGACACTTCAAAGCCTCATAAAAGCAAGAGATCTAAAACAGAAGTCAATTCCACTCTCTTTTCCATGCAGCTCTCCAATCCTCCTGATTTTGAAATTATGATACTGAAACAGGAGTGACCTTCACCATTTAGAGTTAAAAGCAACAACATTAAGTGATATAAATACATGCTATGGTCAACAATTTAATCAAATTTTAGTATACAAGTTTACATTTCAAACTGAAAGTCGTAAGTTTTCAAGATGTATATATATATTTGGTTTGAGAATTGGTTAAAATATAGAAAGCAGTACAGAAGGTGAATGCTCAGACAGGAGAAATGTAATACAAATTCCTGTGATACCAAACTCATTACAACTGCACTCTTTACTTTTAATACATGATTTATCAAGTATCGTTTAATTTACAGAGACGTTCACAAATGATACAATATAAAAAAATTAGCAAAAACTATATATAAAACTAATTCAAAGTTTAAGGCTGGGTAAACACCTATTTAATATTAACATTTAATATTAATTTTTATTTGTATTAATTTTAATATAGACAAGTAAACATTATATGAAGTTAGCAAAAATGTAAAGATGGGAAACACTGAGCTTGAACAAGCTGCTTTTGAAAATGATTTAGGCATTTAGGTTGAATGGAAGGGCTAACAATGTTAGGATCCATAGTTAAAAGAGTCCAATTTAAATTTACAGATGTTAAAATTGTACCACGCATTATTAAGCCCTTTTTAGAATAGTGCCCACAATTTGGGTCATCGCATTATAAAAATATATTTCCAATTGTCGAAGAGTAATATATGTTAAGATATGTCCTCAGACTTAAAGGGATGTGCCAGTGACAGACTTAAAGGTCTTAATCTTTTAAGTCTTGAACAGAAAGTGGATCCTCATAAATTCAAGTATTTAGAATCCTGAAAGGCGCTGACAAAGTCAACTCCGATGACTTCTTGAGAAAATACAGTGAAACACAAACCAGAGGACACAAGTGTCAACCACAGCGAGGGGAACACTCAAAGGAAAGTGGAACAAGCTACCTAGTCCTGCATTCCAAGCTCATAACCCCACCTTGTTTCAGGAAAGAGCTGGACAAAACCCTCTGATCTCTTAGCTACAGTACTGGTAATTCAAAGAGCTTGAGTCACTGAAAGCCTAAAAGGCCTCCTCTCACTTTTGTAACTTCTCTTGCATTCTAGGGTTTCACCTGTTATAAGCATGTGCCGGGATCATTAGGTATATACTGTACATCTCACATCTTTTACATCTTTCTGGGATCAATGTGGTCGTGTGTTGGTTTTACATACCATTTCTGGACACATCCAGTTCCACGAGCTGCATGAAGTTGGCAATCTCTGGTGGGAGTCTCTGGATCTCATTGTCACTGAGTCCAAGTTTCCTTAACTTTACTAGCTGGAAAAAGGGCTGAAAAGCAAGGGTTTAATACAGTTAGCGAATCAAATAGCATACACTCTAACGATTAAATCTGGTATAAACAGAACTTCCGTAGTAGCTTTCCAAACGGTAGCTCTTTTGAAATATCTCCTTTAAGTAAAAAGAAGCTCACTGTACAGGAGCTGATGCCAGAAAATATTTTAACACACCTAAAGTTGGCTGCCGTGCATTTAATATAGCAAACAGAGATCACAGGGTCTGGGAGACAGAAATACAAGGAAATGTTTCTGCAACAGGTATCAAAAGCAAAGATCATGACAATATGTGTTGGAGTGCGAGAAAAAAAAACCTATTAAATTGTTTTTTGTGGAAACCATTAAACAAGTTTCATCTGAATCCCTAATAAAACTGTATCCTTTTGCAGCACTGAAACAATTCAGCTTTAAGATGTCTGGAGCCTGTTTCTCTTCAAGAGGAAGGACCAAAGGGCATAACAATATTACATTTGGATTTGTATTTAAATGTGGTGCTTAATACTTCCAGTTACAAAAGGCCCTTTGGGAGCTTCAGTACAGTAAACCATAATTAATCGCTGAAATAATCTTAAGCGGCTCTTAAAACGGCTTTGGTTACACAGCACACCTGAAGGAATGCCTGTTCAATGATGCCCTGTTCTACATATGACTCAAGCTTTTCCAAAACCTCCTCAAACCATAGTCAGCTGCTTTTCCTTGAAGAGCCAATACAGAAAAGAAACATTCTCTTCTAGCGTTTTAGGATGAATAATACAATTAAGTGTACAAATCCAACGGTGATAATCCAGGCCCAAAAGGTAAACTAATGGAAACTAAAAGTATAGTAACAGAAAACTACAGAAAACCTGAATGATCTCCATGATCATGCTTAATTTACTGCAGCTATGACTACAGCTACTGCAGCCTGCTATATACACAACTTAACCTGCACATCCAGTAGACATTTTGAAAGACAAGGATCTGAAAGTAAACTAGGGTATACTTTCTGATGAAAAACACTTAGGCAAGTAGCCTACAGCTTCTCAACTTTAACAGGCAACAAATGTAAGAAATGAGAAAATATACTGTACATGAAAACCAAGGATTTGGACTCAATGACACCAAATACTTAGGTTTTGGAGACTGACCACAAAGTGATACTTGAACTTAAACCCTACACTATGCATCTGAAGATCATAGGTTTTATGATTGAAATATTAAGAATGGGGATGATTCTGAAGATCTAAGACTGCAATGAATTTCAGGTACCATACCACACTGTTGAACACTTTTGGTCTATAATTGCAGTAAAGCACTTAAGGTGAGGAGCTCCGTGTATATTTTTGCAGAAACAGCTTAATCTTCTCCTGGGAAGGCTTTCCCCAGTTATTTCAAGTATGGAAAACAGAAATGGCACTTTTCCTTTATTACACAGAATGTAACTTGCAGGATGTAAAACAAAATTCTGAACTTAAAGCTGACCAAAATATGGAATTTCTTTTTCAGCTCTATAATGCAAAAGACGTTTGTCATCATAAATATAATAGTCAACTCCGTAGTCGAATTTTGAAAATTATGACAAAACAAGTTTCTATCAGCAACAGCCCAAGGTGTTTTTAGATCTCATATTCCTGCCGTTTTGACAGACGTCCAAGTGAGAAACACAAACAGTGACCATCTGTTCTGCGGTCAGCACTGCCAGACCCCTCAGCTGCCAAAAAATTTGGTCATTAAGAATGCCCACTGGCCTGGCAAAAATTCTACTGTTTCATACACTGTCTGACATAATAATCTATTCACTGGCCTGTGTGTGACCTACTTGTCTGCCGGATTTCTTGTCAGATATGGGGAACTTTCAAATATTATGTAAAGTGCACCTCAAGGAGACACACAATGTGCTTCTGAATTCACACAACCCAGTGCCAGGTCCAAGACCCTTCTCGTCTTTTAGGGTTTACGTTTTTTTTAATAAGGTGCAACATCCAAACAAACTACAGTACAAAACTGATTTTTTAATTTAAAAAAACGACAAAGGGCTAAACATTAATCCAGCATTCTGCATTATTTTTCATAATTCTGCAGTTAACGCAGTTTTCCCTGCATGCAGTTACACAGCTACATTACTGCCGTGGGTCTTGGTATTCATGATGGAACTTTACTTTTAGTACCTCTATGATGCATTAATCAAACCGAACAAAACTGAACACTGGGCTCTTTATAATACATCCTGTATTACAATTTATATGATAATACCTACTGCATTCAAAATAAGCCCAAGGGGTCACTGTGAAAATGTGAACCAAACCAGTTCTAAAGAACCTAATAAGTGGGTCCGTACTGTACAACACTTCTGCAAGATTATCTTAAACATCACGACTCTAAAGACCAGACCATGTGTACTGAGAGCAGAGCAGAGCTGTTTCTTCAAACACAGAACCGACAAGGTTTCTCGACTGTCATTCCCAGACAATATTACCGAAGTTTTACAAGATTGCTCAACAATGAAACTCAAAGCTGCAGACAGACTTCACAGCAAATTTAAAATTATACTGCGAGGGAAAAATTAATGGACCTTCTTAATTCAATCCCTGCTCAAATGTTCTGGAACAAACTAGTAAGATTTAACAGACTGATCTGCAGCTGCAAAAGTCGTGTAGCGCTGTTTTATGTTAAGTTAGACTGCAAAAATACAGTGCACTGACAGAGTATTCCATCTCCAGGCATCCACTAGGAGCATCAAATTATGTAATAAAGGAAATCATTGCAATAAAACAATATTATCAGATGAAAAAAGGTTCTAAAAACATGGATGTTAAAGCTCCATGTCGCTTCAAAATACTGTGGATCAAGAGCCTCACTCTCCGTTTAATCTGTTTGCTGCACACTGAATACTCAATTAACCTAATTATTTTCTTGTATATGTAAGATTTTTCGTAAGATCTTGTCACAGTTGACTACTCAAAACATTCAGATCACTCGTCACACAGTTTCTTGGTTATATATATATACATTATAGATTATAATTAAAAGACTTTAATAATGACATTGAATATGTAAGACAGCTCTTGTGGAACAAGAACCAGTCCTCTGCTGTACTGCATTAGGGCAAAATATTCAAAGCTGTACAAGATCACTGACAGCACATCAGTAGGAGGCTGCTTGACCTCTGACCTCCATTTACTGAGGCCTTGAACCAAGCTGTTTCAAGACCTCTAGCCACATAATGTACTGCTATCAATTCTCCTAAAATATTCCACCGGCAATTACCTATGGTATTTGAATTATTTGCCCTTTTATCAAATGGATACAGCAAGAGCTCCTGGTGAAACTAATATTCAAATTGACTATATGCATGGTCACATCTGAATTAAAAGCAGCTATTCTGTGTCACATGTAAGTTGCTCATAATTGCTTCTGCGTCGAAAACAGCTGGGCCACAGGCAGTCACAGAAGCTCACACGGTGTGCAGCCTCTGTGGAACAGCAATGGACTTCATCGCTTTTTTCATGAAAAAGAAACATGTACTTATAAACACTTACTGCCTTCTCATATTTTCACAGAAACAGGGTTTTTGGGGATGATTGAGGCTGAGCAGAGGATCCTGAAGATACTTTTTCAGCAAGGATTTCTGAAAAAAGAAACCAGTTTTTGCCACCAAGAGGAATATATTCTGTTGCTCTCTGTTGGCTGCGTTATCCATATACAAGACAAATATGGATGGTCACTAACCCACCTGTTAAAGGTTGAAGAAGCAAGTGGTGTTTTAAAATGTTTCCCCATGGAAAATGAACAAACTTTAAATTGCTTTAAAAACTGTTGCCAAGTTTTAGCATAGCCTTCTGTACAATTTAATTTAAGTTGTTCACAATTCAACACTGTACAATAAGGAATGCAGTAATATTGTCCTAGAAGTACTGAATAACTAAATCCTTTTCCCAAATACAGTGCTGATTACACCTGGGTATAGGCATCAGGCAAACACTGCCTTTGTGAGTCCAGCAGGATACTGAAATCTCCAGTATTATGGAGAAAAGATGCATCTGGAGGTTAATATTTTGTGAAAAGAGGCGGCCCTCCCTGTTTCTTCAGTTGTGTAACTGTCAGATTTATGACATGGTTTATTGGGTTTTTAACTCTCATCTTACTGTTCTTATTAAAGGTGGCAACAGACTCCTCCATTAACTACACCACAAGGAAAACAAGACTGGGAAAGTATTTAAAACAAGGATTATATCTCTATACCTGAGAAAAAAATTCAGCAATGGTGTGAACCATCCACACATCCTGTACATTTAGGAATTTGAAAAGAAACCGCAAAAGTAGAGTGTGTTAACACGTGATGTGTGACTTCTTCCAGCCCCTGCTTGTGTAGAACACAAGCAAACTGTGAGACATCATTAGTAGCACTGTGAAAGGTCATCATCGCGAATAAGAGCACACAGCAAAGAAAAACCTCACTGAGGGTGCAACGCCATTTTTACATTTCAAAAACCTGAGGTCTAGCAGAGGGGCAGTACCTTAAGTCAAGGACAAAATCTGAGTAATGTGTTATTTTACATGCAAAGTTCTATTCTGTTTTGTTCAATACTTAAGAGACAAGGTGTTTTACATTTGAAAAATATTGCCCTGTGGACCATGGCTACAAGCCAGAACATACACGTTACAGAAATGTAATATTCTTAAAGACAACTTCAAGACACAACAGAAAATGCACAAACATCAGACATGAGCTACAATTCCTGATTGAATTTTGCCACTACTCCCGTCTAATGTGAGCCTTGTTAAAGTAATAAACACTTTCATTTTTTTCTCCTTAAGTCAATATTTGCACTGAAGGATAAGCCAGAAGAGGACAAAAACAACACACAGGGGTGTCAATCAAATCAAAGAGTTCACACCCGCTTCAGCCTAGAAGATAAAGAAATCCATGTTTGAGTAATCAGCACAAACAGCACTCTACTCTGCAGGCCAAACCCTGCAAGATAAAGTGAAAAGACACCATCTATACTACAGCTGACAGACTGCAGACCAAGAACTGTCTCCTTTGCTTATATACAATAATCAGGATAAGACGAGACACTGCACTTCTGGAAACAATTTGGAATAGATCTCTCCAGGCAATTTTGTACATCTTATTCATTAAAAATCTATCTCCAGAATATGCTAAATGGCACATTTATCATATGGAGAGAGATCTTAATACCAATAGCTTCTTTTCCTCTTAGTGATAAGTTTTGAGGCTTTATGAGAAAGGGTTTAGTGGCTCCTTAAACAATGTATTCAAATATACAGTTAGCCATCTGTTCTCAGTATAGCTCAGTGGTGGAGCCTAATCTGGCTGGTATAGGGTGCAAGACAGGACAATCCTGTATGGGCCAGCAGCCATATCGCACTTAAAATGAGACGTCCTGACTCTCTGTGGTCATTAAATATCCCAGAGCGTTTCCCTAAAAGACTAGGGGTGTCACCCCGGTGCCCTGGCCAAATTTCCCCCTGGCCTTTACCAGTCATGGCCTCCTAATAATCCCCCTCTCTGAACTGGCTTCATCACTCTGCTCTCCTCCCCACTGAGAGCTGGTGTGTGAGCAGACTGGCACATCATCCAGGTGGGGCTGCACACTGGTGGGGGTGGAGGGGATCCCCATTTCCTGTAAAGTGCTTTGAGAAGATCCATCAAAGTACTATATAAATGTAAGGAATTATTATTATTACTATGGATGCTGGTTCATTGCAAGACACGTGCATGTGTATGTGCTTATGGAGGTGAAACTTAAAAACTAACAGTGTGTTTTTGGAATGAAGGAAGAAAACTGAAGCACACCGAGAAACCCCATGGAGACGAGTTTGCATGCTCTCCCATACCAACCCCAGATCCAACCCAAGAAGCTGGAGCCGTGAAGCAACAGCACTACCCACTGTGCCACCCTCACACAGCTATCTTGTTTCATTTCTATCCTACACCTCGCCAATGTTATCTACAGTGTCAGTAACTGAGAAATCCAACAATCCCCAGCACCCACACTGCTTTCTCACGCTGATTAACACTTAACTGTCAGCTCAAGGCAGGTCCTGCAAGATGATGTTAAAGTATGTTTGGCCAGGAAATGCTCCGATTAACTTAATACAATGCCATAGCCTTTCAGCAGCATTTGTGTTTATATAAAGTAACTTTGCTAAACAAGACGGCAAACGTATACAGAGGTATCTACATTTGTAAATGAGCAAAACAGTAGCTACATCTGGACTTTTTGCAGCGGCAGCAGTACAGAGACTGATGAAGTGATCATGTTTACACACAGACACTTTAAATGGTGAACTTTGTGAATAAAACATCATTGGGGACTTGAGCACAGAGCCCCCCTAAGCTATCACACCTGCTCCCTGTTCATTTCCCCTGTTGTAGAATGGTGCCGTTTTAGCATTAGTTATACACTTCTGTACAGAACATTTTTATCACACACTAGGTACACCGTATACTGAACTAAATTCTAGTTTCAGAATGCACATTAGAATATACAGGCTCCTAAATGAAGAAATGAACATTTTTTGTGAACAAAATTACTCATTATCACAATGGTACTTTTAAAAGAAACTAGGGTAAGTCAAAAGCTCACTGTTCACTGTGTTGACTGAAGGTGTATACAGTGTATATTCTCCTGTAGGTAAGTCACAAGTGTACCATGAGCTGGCACTTTGATGAACTACCAAAACACGAATTCTGTGAATCGTCCATTCTGAGATGGTTTCTACATACCTGCTCCAAAGTCTGCCTTATGTTTCTTGATGAATAAATGCTGATAATCGGATAATTTCTCAGCAGGAATACTTCAAACGCACTTCTCCACTTGTATTTTGTGAAATTTTTTATTCCTTTTACCCTTTGTTATTTTGGGATGCATCTAACACTTTATCACAGCATTTTGGGTGTCAGAGAGATATTTAATATATTTCTTTTTTTGTGTGAGTTTGCACCATTTTATTCAAGCATCATCACTGTGACTGGGTGTCAGAGAATGGTCAGAACATTTTAACACTTTTCTTAAAGGTGGGCAGCATATCTTGCGATAGAACCCAAGAGAATGTGGATGAGCATGTCATAAAAAGCTCTTTCAGTTCTTTTATATTTCTTCAAGTCTGGAGACAGGCACTGATACTGGCAGTAAGCTGGGGGTATTATTATAAATACAGCAGAGGGACGACTGTAAATCAGAACTATACCCTTCCAAAGGAAATACTGGCGTTATAACTGGTGGGAAACATTTTTGTTCTTATCTATGTCGGCATTCTAACCTCAGACTGAACCCTTTGTTTTCTAAAGGCTGTTCTCATGGTTTAGACAAAGCACAAGCACAACAGCAGAGGCCGAGAATACCAAGGTCTCAATACAAGAACGCATGTCCATGGGAAGGGGAAGAACAAAGGCACAATGTACCACCACATCACCCAACAATCACAAACACCCTGGGCAGTAAGTCTACATGAGAAAGGCCATTTGCAAAAGTGACACAAGGAAGACGGAGTCTCCATGTGTAATAAACACCAAATTAAGTTTAAAAGACTGCTGGTGTCGTGGGAGTGGAGCCGTCATACTATATCTTAACAGGTCTGCCTCTAACAGTCGCACAAGTACACTACAATAGGGAACCATCGATCTCCTGGTCCTTCACACAAGCGTGCAGCTCTCCTGTCAGGGACAACACTTGAACTGCAACCCGGCACGGAATGAGCAACAGCTGGTCGTGTCATTAACTCGGCCTGATGAGCCCACTTCGGAACTGCTGACAGTCGCAAGGAGGAGCTGAGGGTTTGAGGCCCACTGAGCTCACGCAGAAAAGCAAAACCGCTAGAAAGAGTCACAAAACGCAGCTGCTACTGACTGTATAAGCGCACGGACATCAGCCTGCGGTTTTCCTTTTGTTTCATTTTCCTCAGCGCTGTCATTGAGGTTTGTTTTCTTTCCCCCTGAGCCTGGGATCAGAGTCCCACTGAATACCATGTGTCCAAGCTAACCCCGGCAGTGCCCGGGCAAGAATTCCTTTTCATCCATATCAAAGAAAATCAACCTTTTGTGTCGTTTTCTCCATCTGCAGGAGAGTCACTTTCACACGTAATGTGGTCAGGGTACTGGGGGGCCCTGTAGGTCTCCGTTATTATTGTATAGTCTGCTGCACCTCTCTGGAGACTCCAGCACGATGCTTGTGCTCTGTTTTCCGATATAAACAGTAGGGAATGAGAAGTGTAAAAGTACAAGGAGAAAAACCCTGTTTCCATGGAATATTCTACCAAGTCCAACCTGAACAATTACATAACCTGTGATCATGTCCACTCCCACTATCATTTTCATAGGCAGAACGACACACAGCAACAAATTTAGCACTCAGCCAGGGACTAATGTCTGAACGGAGCAAGATTTGTATTAAGTATTAAAAAAAAGAACAATAGAAAGTGGCAAAGTAATAATCAACCCAAAATACCGAGCCAAATACATTTATTAGTGATATTCCCAGTTCCTGTGTAGAACAGAACGCCTGAACAGCTCTTTACTTGCAGAGAAGTTGCGAGTCTCTGCCCACAGCTATGGCACCAACATTCTACACAGGTGAGTCAGACAAGTATGTCATCAACGTGGAACTGGAAGACAATAACTGCTGATTATCTGCGTTACTGTATGTGACTTCACTTCCTCCCCCTACCCACTGGAGGGAAGCGGTCGAGCTCTCAGCATGCAAGGTCAGAGAGTGACATCAGCTTCACCTGCCTTTGGAGACAACAGGACAGAAAGCGCTAATCCTGAACTCCTATCTTCTGACTGGAGTAATGGCAGGGAAATGAAGCTCCTCCCCAAACCCTAGAAAGGGTCTTAACACACTTTCTCATTTATTGTGGGGTTCGGCAACGTCGGTACTGTCGATTGCAATAGATGGGGAAAATGGGTTTAAATAAGGGAAAATAGGTAGCCATATAACTAGGGCAGATCAAACCAAGTTAATATCCTCAACACACCGGGGGTGGTAACGATGGCAAGAGCACTGTGGAATGTGCGTCACCCCCTCCTCTCTGGGAGTCTTTGTCCCCAGGTGTAACAGTAACAGAGTCAGGAGATCTTTCACCCCCACTGCAATACCACTCACATACACTGCAAAGTAACTCTCGTATCTCCTGGAACACCACTGTACCGTCTCCTCTGTTGGTACTGTTTGTCTGTCCTTGTTGTATTGGACCGTGGCGTAAAACAAACTTCCCCCAGAAGATAATACCGCTGCGGCCGAGTCGCTGGACTGGACTGGCTAGGTGTCTGACTGCTGCTGGGGCTCTGGGGTCAGGTCCTGAGACTCTGTGTGCTTCCAGGTTCTCCCCGTGTTCATGCAGGTTTGCTCCAGGGCTCTGGTTTCCTCCCACAGTCCAGAGACATGCAGGGAGGTTAAATGGCTCCTGGGGAAAGTGGCCCTGGTGTGTGTGTCTGTGTGTTTCCTGCAAAGGGCTGCATCCTGCCTTCTGCCCACTGCGTGCTGGGATGGGCTCCAGCTCCCTCATGACCCTGGACTGGATGAAGTGGTTTGAAACTGGATGGATGAGTACAAAGACAGTTACTCCAGAAAACATGCCTTCTGGACCTGATCCTTTATATACCTATTAACAAATTACAGCTCTTCCCCTTTTCCAAACTGGCAGCTGCAATGAGAAGTTTCAGGGGCTCAATCTCAACTGTTTGCTTCAAAAGGTATGATGCACAGTATACTAAGTCAAGATAAATTATTTTTAATACAATTGGCATGAATAGGTTGCTGAGGACAGCAGAGCAAGGAATATAATAATAAATCATAATAACGAAATTATATTATATATAATTACATTTTAAAAAGTGTACATGATTCCAGTGAGGGGATGAATTCAAAACATTTCCCCAAAATGGAATAAGCAACAACTCACACAGGACCCTTAAGAGTACAGACAGAACATTAAACCTGTAGCAGAACTCCAAATTCAAAGCCACTTACAGTAGCAACCTCTTTTTTAAAATACAACACCAACTAAGTTAACTCTTTTGGACAACAAATCCCTACTAGAAAACCAAAACAGCCTTTGCACTGCAGAATTTTATAGCTCTGTAATTTAAAACATTTCTCCCCCAACCTTCACAGAATTACTAAAAGCTGTTTGTTTCTAACAAAGGATAAAGGGCAGCTGAATGTTGTGGGGAATTTACATCTGCTTGGCTTTAAAATAGTTTAATTCTACCTAATTATATATCAACCTAGGTATTATAGCTTGTTAACTGGACACATAAAGCATTTATCAGTCTGCAGATATGAACAGAAATAAAAGCTAATTTTATTAACTAATGCAAATAAAAGGTGACAGGATACATACGAATGGGTACCATATGCTGCAATTCCTGAAAATATGGGCAAAATGTAAAAAGAATCAGCGTGCTTTT
Source organism: Atractosteus spatula (assembly GCF_055471065.1). Lineage (NCBI taxonomy): Eukaryota > Metazoa > Chordata > Actinopteri > Semionotiformes > Lepisosteidae > Atractosteus > Atractosteus spatula. The sequence goes on along the minus strand of NC_142720.1, from coordinate 22,833,021 downwards.
TCAAGCTAAAAATTATAATTGCTAAAAACATGCAGGCACATTGGGCTAATGGGCAATGTTAAACAAAGATATTAGCAAAAGCACATCGGAAAAGAACCTTAAACTACTTCTTAGCATTTTCATGTGTATCTGATAACTCTTTGAATTTATTTTTAGTGTGCTGTGTACTTTACCATTTACACTTTTATTTTAGCAGATAAGTCAATTGAAAATGAATTTATAATAACCTGGAAACCCAGTTATACAGCAGCGATTTACTGGACCATTCCAAGCATTGCACTCGATTGTGAACCTACAGACATCCAGGCCAGATTCCCCAACGGACTCCAGGCAAAACACATTACTCTTTAAGGTCAGTCTCCCATTAAAATATTTGCTAGGATAGCCTTCACCTATCAGCCTCAGGGCATAAAAAGAAGGCAAATACAAACCTGTTTGCCACAGATCTGAAGAGAAAAGGCAGAAAACAAAGGCAAAAAAAATCCAGGCCTAAAGATGTTTCCTATTCATCAATAACCGGAAATGAGGTTCTTGAAGAGCCAAGCATTTTCTGGGTTTTGTTCTTTAACTGCTCAGGTTACAATTAACCCAATAATTTCTTAACTTGACAATTTTTGGAAGTCTTTTACAGCTGATTACTTAAAACATATGCTTCATTAAAGATACGTTACCTACAAAAGACACGAAACCCTGGTTGGGAGTTTTGCAATTACACAGTTAATTGCAGTATTAGACCTTCTGTCTAACGGAGATCTCAGATAGAGCAAAAACCAGGCGACACTAGACTCTGCAGGAACTGGGACCCCCAGACTACAGCTTGGACTGAAGTGCGATTGAACATGTTCTTTTCCGTGTACAAGCTGAATTCCACCATTCTGCTTCTTCACGACCTTTGATTTTGTCCTCTAGAGAGGGAGCAGAAAAGTGACATGGTAATTGAATTGTCCGAGACAGCATTTAAAGACAGGAAACAGACGTTTAACTTGTTGTTACTACTCAATTTGACTACAACTTCAGTGAAAGACCAGCAGAGTGTTTCTTTTCCTCCCAAATTTACACAAAACTGGTCTTGAAGTATTTCCCAAATTTTTGCTGGTTTCTAAATTTAGAGACCACCAGCTCTACCCCTTGTGACTAAGGAGGTCTCATTCATGTTCACACCTCAGTCTACATAACTGAGCCAACGAAAGGATTAATGGTTAATTAAGGGTCATCAAGGTTTTAGCCCCGACTAAACACATCTAGAAAACAGGCACTTGAGAGTTCCAGGATGATGGCTGCATCCTGTGCAAGAAACAGTTTCTCCAATAGCCAGTCCAATTCCAGGAAAAGTGGGAGTGGGGACAATTTATACTGCAGTCATGTGATGTTTGTCCACAAACCATGTTTGCAAACCCTGTTGAAATTCACCATGCTCATGCAGTTGTGTGGCAGGCAAGCGTTTCAGAGCCATATTGCTCTCCGCTAGCCTGGACAAGCCACTGCCTGCCCACTGGTCTCTGAGCTCTAAATATCATATCATCCCAGCTCGTCTCAGCTATTCAATGGGGCTCAAGGCTGCCAAGCTGAGGGCATAGCTGTCACACTCTCTTCTGACAAGAAAGCCGTTGTTACACACGAGCAGCACGAGGAACGTTCGTCCTCCTGCTTGACTGTCGTCGTGTCAGGATGAGCCAACAGGAAAAGGAGTCACTGCTCGTCACAGAAACCTGGCACATCGCTACAGAAGACCAGGTTCTGCTGCTGGAGAGTCCACCTGAGACTTTACCACACGAGGAGGTTACAACACCTGTGTCGGATCACCTCACTCACTCAGGAGGTGATTTAGTGCTTATGTAACAGTCAAAGCCACTCGTACTAAACATAAGAGAAGGATGTGTGTGTGACTATTCACCACCTGACCATTTTCTGAATCGATGACGATTGCTAAATGAACTCATTAGGGGTTCCTGCTCAGCTGTGAGAGCCAGGGCGGACTACCTGAACACAGCCCACAGAAACAAACCAGACAAACACAGGCACCTGGGTCGGCCGCTCCGTCCGAGAAGAGATTCTCCTCTAAGAACTGACAAGGGAGAGTTAAGCTACATCATACGGGACAGTCTAAAATAACTCACTCGCTGACAATTATGCGTAATCGTGGCCTCAGATGGAAAGCCTCCCTCATTCGTGTAACAATGAGAGAATTGCAAACAGTTCGAAACAAAACAACAGACTGGCTTTTCCAGTTAGAAACAGAAACAACAAGTTTAAACTGATACACACGCATTCCTATGCAGTACCCAGGTGTCTGTGCCTCTTGTAATACGTGTCCGGTTATATTTTGGAATCACCACCCAGTTGTTTTTACTTTCATCAGTACCAAACGCAGCTAAAGAAAATCAACTTTTGATAGAACAAGAAAGTTAATCGATTAATAAGCATACACATTGCATGACACTCCACAGTCAGCGCAGGCAAATACTTTCTGTTCCCCGATTTGGTTAAGCCGCATCATTTGCATATAGTTCGAACTGTTAACTGCAGAGTGGTTAAACCTTTAACAACTAATCTACATCATGGGTCGCGCTTTCCACCTTCACTAACTTGACGAAGAGGCTTGGCCTTCGGGGACATTGCGTAACACCAGTACCTCCCAAACGGGTAGAGGAAATTAACATTGTTTTTCTGAACCTCGATGAATTATAAATGACCTATGCCGGGTGGGAGTGAAAGAGAACGGTTGTGGGCGCCGCAAAAATTAAAGGCAGTGTACAGTATGCGATTAAAACGCGTACCGCACGGCTAAGCTACACGTTGTCCGTAACAAATGTCTAATTAGTCTGTGAAAATGTTTTTTTTAAACTGTTTGATTGCACTGAGGGGCAAACCAATAACCAGGTCCACCCTGGAGCCCGTGGCGCTGCTCCCCGGTCCCGGGTCTCACCTTGGGCAGGTCGCGCAGCTGGTTGGCATCCAGAAGCAGCTCCTCCAGGCTGCGGCTGTAGCGGTAGATCTCGTCGGGCACGTACAGCAGCGAGCAGTGCCGCTTGTCCAGCGACTCGACGTGACGGTTGCACCGCCACAGCGGGATACAATGAAACATCACGGGACAAGCCGAGCTCCAATGTAAATCAAACGAAAATACAACAACAACAAAAATCACCGGCTTAAAAAAAAAAACCCCAACAACAACAACAATCAAAGACGGGAACTCTGCATGAGAGTGTTAAAGACCCTCCAACTCTCCTGTTTTCAGAAACGACCCCGTTTCAGCCTCCGCAGCGTTGTCTTCTCGTTAAGTTGTAACAGCAAGCAAACAACGCGCCCTCCTCCCGGGGATAAATAAACTGCACACAGTAACATGGACTGAAACCCCAGCTGGTCCGCCTTTTTTTCCCTTCCTTGCTCGCTTACTTTCTTATCTCCAAGCTCTTTTCCTGCCTGCGGGAAGGTCTGCGGACTGTAGGACAGCGGTGGGAAACAGCTCGCCGTCGGGTTACATCTCTGTTTCGGCCGTTTCGATTCCGAGTGTCTGTTTTTCTTTTTTAGTCCTCGCACTCGGGTTAATTTCCTCTCACTCCAGTTTCTGACCCGGAACAGTCACTCCCTCATTCCAGCTTGACGTCACCATTCCTGCCCGCTCCTCCCTTTGTTCCAGGCGGACACCGGGAGCGGGGCAGGAGGCTCGGGATTACTCTTGTGAACAGCTCGCTGGTCCTCAACCTCTGTTTAATTCTGCTGTTGTATTCCCCGGACAAGGTCTTCGTCTGCCCGCTGTGGAATAGAGAGAAATCCATTTCGCAGGCGCTTCGTTAATGGTCCGTTTTCAGAGGTGTCCACAGTGTTGTAGTTTTCAAACTCATGCAGGGAGATTGAAGAATTTCAGTTGTGACAGCTGTAGTGTAATTTATTCCATTTTCAATACCAGGCATTAAACTCTGAACAAGCTATCAAAGTCATATTTTCAAAAGAAGTCCAGGTTGTCACTACTGGATGAAAATATGCTTTTGTGTGGTGCAACAATTTGTATGAAAGTGTATTTTTCAGTGATGGAAAGAGTTAATACAATTGTTAGGCCACCTTTCACAAAAGCTAATATCTCACAGCTTAAATACATTGTCCCAACATTGCTATTCTAGATACCAGAAAGGCATTCATTCAAAATCTTACTGTAGTGACTTTCCTACAGAATGTAGGAACCTAATGACATCAACAAGGCTATTAATATTTTTAAGGACTAACATTGAGTATTTTGTGCTATGAGTTTATTAATAAACATTAGTTTGCCACTCACATTAACTGTGCATCTGTTAAATTTCCACTTCAAAGCTTCAGTCAAGCTGAAACATCTGGGGCCATATGTTTGTCTACACATTGTGTAATAAGTACTACTCAATCTGTAAAGGAACAAGTAATAGGTTTATTCCCTGCTGAAAAGAGAAAAAAAAACACAACGTTTCGGCCTTAGAAAGCTCCACGGCCGAAATGTGTTTTCTTTCTTCTCTTTTCAGCAGGGAATAAACCTATTACTTGTTCCTTTGCAGCCGACACCTGCTGACGCAGCCACCCACCTGAACTACACAATCTGTAGTTATTTTCATGACACCCTTTTCACTCCTACAAAAATCAAGAGCATCAAAAGAAGCTCATCGCTTGTAACTGCAACATCTTCACAAAGATACAAGAAAAATGATAACGGCAGCATGTGCGCTGGTGTTTTATTGGCCCTATATCCATCTAGCCATTTTCTAACCACTTCAGCCAATTCAGGGTTGCTGGAGGAGCAAGAGCCTATCCCAGCAGGCAACAGGCCTGAGACAAGGTACGCCTGTCCAGCACAGGGCAGACAGACACAGACACACCGACATGCACAGTACACACTCACACCAGGGTCAGCTTTCCCAGAAGGAGGAAACCCAGGCAAACACAAGGAGAACATACAAACTCCACATGCAGAGCACTTCAGGCCTGGAATTGACCACAGGCCCAGTGCTTCGATGCAGCAGTGCTAACGACTGCGCCACCCTGTGGAACATGTATGAAAAAGGTAAACTCATCATGCTGATTAACAGGTGTCATCAACATGGGGTCTGCCTTGAAAGTCACAGGCTAGCAGTGTGTGTGGCCATCGCTGGAAACTGCAGATCTCTGATACATGTTTTCTGTCTCTCGTACTGCCTGGACAAACAGGTGCCTGCTCACAAGTCTCTGAGCCCCAGATGCTGCACATCATCCCAACACATCTCATATGTGGCCAGTGGGGCTCAAGTCTGGTGAGTAACACATGCAGGGCCAGAAAACCTGTTGTTACACAAACATCCTGTACGTCGGGAGGTAGATTATCCTGCTGGAGTGTCGTCTTGAGCCCAGCGAGAGGGAAGTCTCAGGAACGATTAACCAAGCGCTGCGCAGTCGGGTCGCTATCAATCGCTGTAAGTGGAGCAATGCAGCAAGTTCCCCACAGACCTTCACACATGGGCCAGATGTCATGACGTTTGGTCTCCTGGACTGTGGCATAAGATTCACAGATTGTAAATAAATCGCTGTAACATCTCGCCAGGTTACAAATTGCTGGCTGTGAACACTCCAGATGGCAAACAAGAGTGCAGAGGCAGTCCAGCCATCAGCTCTTCCCGTGATGAGTGGGGCTTTCTCATCCCTTTCTGTTAATGGCTTAACACTCAGCAGGTTACAACACTGCGTGACCTGTGCCCAATCAACTCTCTCTACTGAGGTGGTCTAGTGCTTATGCAACAAATTTACACTAACAGATCATGATCGGGAATGATTAATCGGAATGATACAAACATTTCATAAATATTCCAAATCTGTATGCTTTATTTCTCCAAAAAACCTACATGTATAAATAGCGGTATGTTTCTTTTGATACTTAGTAGAGAACTGTACAATGATGATAATGCTTGCTGGGATAGGCTCCGGCTCTGCCACAACCCTCCACTGGATAAAAGAGTAAGAAAATTGATTCTAATTGTAAGGGCTTTAAATCACATTGTGAAAGTGTTAGCGAAAAGATATGTCTTTACACACGATTTAAAGATAATTGTGGAGATTCCAGCTGTTTTCTGGATTCAGTTCCACAAACATGGTGTAATGCAAGAGGAGGCTTTATCACCCAGTGTGCAGAGATTTGCTTTCAGATGCGGAAGAAGGTCTAAATCAGTAGATCTCAGCCTAAGACCTGGACTTTCCTCATGTGAGAAATTAACCTGTAGCTCAGCCATTCAGTGCCTCATAGGTGAGCAAATGAATATACCCTTGTGACAAAAGTAATACCAAGCCTTTTCACTTTTATTACATGTAACGTGGACAACGTCACTGAAATTTCCAGCTTTACAAACCTGATGTAAGGAACATGAGATTCCTAATGTAACCAAAACAGTATGCAAATACGAAGAAGTAAAAGGTTCCAACACAAAATCTTGTGGAATACCATAAAAGGGGGACTTAAGGACCAATTTAAAACCCCCACAATTTCATAGTTGGCTCCAGTTAAACAGATAGGAATCAAACCAACAAAGAGAAATACCAGAGATTCTTAAGTCATTTTTCCGTAAATTTTCATGAATTCCGAAAAGATCCTGTGATTGAAATCATTAAATGGTGCACTAAAGCCAATGAGAACATTAAGTGATTCAGAGTCAGTGAATTAACTGCTTTAACAAGGGTTATTTGAGCACTAGAACTCAGACTCCACTCTGCCCATTAGGCCTACAGAGGTCTCATGAGCATTGTGCTTATCTGATTACTGGCAATTATGTGTCATATCTATCAGCATTATACAGTACCCATCGGTTATTATACTATCGGCAAACAAAGTCTATCTTGAAGGGAATGTGCAGGCTGAGATGTCTTTTTCTCTACCTTTTGATCTCTGTTCATGTTGAGCTAGATCCATTTCATCCATGCATTTTCTAACCACTTCATCCAATTGAGGGTTACAGGAGAGCCGCAGCCTATCCCAGCAAGCAACGGGCGCGGAGTGGGATACACCCTGGACAGGAGGCCAGTCCATCGCAGGGCCCAGTCACCTCCCAGCTTGTCTTTGGACTGGCGGAGGAAACCGGAGCACCTAGAGGTAATTCACAAATACAAACGCCACACAGACAGCACCCCAGGTCCGGAATTGAACCCAGGGCCCCAGTGCTGTGAGGCAGCAATGCCAACCACTGCGCCACTCTGCCACCCTTTAATAACTTTCTTCATAAAGTAAAATCTTGTGGCGTGCCTTAAGATCATAGCCCATTCTGTTCATGTGCAGCAGGTGTTATGGAAAGATTTAGTGCTACGTAACACTTTGCTATTGCAAAGTTAAGAAGACATGGTCAGACACCTCTTCCCGTTTTAATATTCCTACTATTTTCTCCACATATCCATCTGGTGTGTGAAACCGCCTGTTCTTTGTATGTATTTGTTGACTTCAAATTCCCTGAAGCCACAAATTCCACTTCACAGTGATGGTGGATGGCTTTCCCAGTCACACATCGGCCAGAATCAGAAATGTGGGCGTCATGCTTGATCCTCTCCTGTCTTTTGACCGTGCCTTCTCTGTCGCTGCTCCAGTGCTGCAGAATGAACTTCCTCAGACTCTTCAAGAGAACGTCTTTGACTCTCTTCAAATCCCAACCCAAAGCTTTCCTTCTTACCAAGGTCTTGTGTCCAATAGCCCTACTCTGTGAAAACCTGTATACTCATTTTTTTCTTCTTTCTTCTTTGCATGACCTTGGGTTCAGAAAGGCTCTTTATAAAAAGAAGTTAGCATTCGTGGCATGCAAGCCCTTTTCCCTGGTTTCTCTCAGTTGAGTATATAGCTCTGGTACTCCTTACCTGAACTAACACTAAGCAGCAACATGCAGAAGTCCTGGTCTTCTCCTCAGTCCACTCATCAGCAGCTGATTTCCTCGTGTCACCCTCTCTCTCGCCCGTCTCTGAATCGGGGAGAAGTAATCGCTCACTCCTCCACCTGACGGCTCTCGGGGGGCTGCTGGTGCAGAGCAGCTGCTGCCCCCCACACAGAGGGCAGCACAGCAACGGGATGAAAAGGGTCCCTCCCTATATAGTGAGACGTCACTATACAACTGTAAGGAATAACCATTATCACAGGGCCTGCTGCACTGTGACCTGAGAATGAGACTGTGCTGCCGCCTTGTTTGCACCCGTTATGATTTCATGCCAGTTGCCTTGGCTTAAATCAAAGTTTTTAAACAATCTCCCTAAGGGGAAAAAAAAATATTTCCCTGGCATGCACAGGGAGATTTGCCAGGACCGAGCCAGAGGCCCTGGCTGCTCCACAACCCTGCACTGGAAGAAGCAGTTGGAAAAGTGAATGAAGATGTCATGTACATAAATTTCCCCGGTAGGGAAAAAACCCCAAAACAATCTGGTTTCCAGTACATTTTAATAAGCAGATGTATTATTACATGGACAGTACCTACATAGATGTATACATGTACAAAGTGCCTTCATACTTCAGTCTTCTGTCAAAATCATACTCTCGAGAAAATGTTCCCTCCAAGAAAAAACAAAGCACTGGTGTCACTGGTGCCTCCAGTAAGCTGAGTAACTGGAACTGGATTCCTCATCTACGTCCCAGTCTGCTCCTGAAGGCCTTCAGCGACTTTGCCATCATTGGTGCAACTCCTCACAGGAAGAGGACAGAAACAAAAACTCCATTTTAAAAATGGTAACGGTTACAATGATTTCTTTTCACCCATTTCCTAAATGTTAATGATGTTTTTTTTGCCTTCACGTTATTGGGGACCCAGAGTGACAAGGTAACACAGCAGAACTGAAACACGTGGAATACATTCACAGTTTACAGTGCTGTTCCTCCTAACGCTACTGGAGGAAACTAAGAAATAGGAGAGAAGTTGCAATTTCATAGTTCCGCCAGCAGATGGCAGTGCTCAACAATTTCAACGGGAAAGTATACCCACCCAATCAGCCAGCCTTTGCTACACTAAAACAGCAAGTCTCTATCCACATAACAGCTACTTTTAACATGAGTGTTTTGGACCTTAAGTCTTGGTGTCATTCATTCTGGAAAATTACGAATGTAAATATGAAAGTTTTAGAGACACCTTTTCTTTAATTCCAGTGAGACCAAATTTCTTTTTGGGAAGAAATACAACTGCTAGATACAGTAGATAAGACTTTATTGATCCTGACGGGAAATTGAAACTAGTATATTTCCCATACCAACTGCTAGTATATTTCCATACCTGCTGCTAGTGCAAAACTAAAGATCATCTCACATAAATTACAGCGGTTTAACCTTTGTATCCTTTAACTGCAAAACATGAACAGCTAAAAAGAAAAGATTAAAAAATAACTAAGTTTCAGCACTTTAGAATACACTGTTAAAGTCACACTAGTGAACAACTGACTGTCATGCTAATTCCAATTCTTCTAAAGTTTTTAAAATGATCCACTTACTTTTAACAAGTTTTTTAGGCTCCTGGTTGGTAGCACTGCAGGTGCTGGAGTGTTCATTGCTGAGCTTCAAAAGATCATGTGAACTGGTTTTCACTTTACTGTCTGATGACTTGACACTATAAGAGAAAAGATGATTGTTACAACTAATCTTTCAGTGGCAGTAGTACAAGATTGTGCAGACCTACTATGAAATACCAAAAATCTAACATTTCCTGCCAACCTAACATATCCTATCTTGATGGTCTGTGTATTGTATCTCAAAGTCAGCCCTACAGCTCTTTTAGTGCATTTAAACATGTTAAATCAAGAGGCAGGTCAATGACTACTAAATTACACCCTTGTGGATATTTATTATATGTGGTCGTCTCCACATGGCAGCCCTCCAAAAGAAATCAGGAGTTTCACTCCACGTGTCAGGTAAAATAAGTCATTCGTCATTAAGTGCCTCAAACAATATATTGTCTCAATACGAAAGTATTAGGACCCATTTATTTATTCAGTTGCATAGAAGTAAAAGAGGCTTTGGATTTTATTTAGCAGTAAAACATTTTAGAAGCCTTATGAACTGCAGTTCCTTGTACATTTGCAGTTAATAAACCACATAAGAGAAAGCTTTCAGAACTCATCAATTTATAATAATAATTGCTTACACTTATATAGCGCTTTTCTGGACACTCCACTCAAAGCACTTTACAGGTAATGGGGATCCCCTCCACCACCACTAATGTGCAGCCCCACCTGGATGATGCGACGGCAGCCATAGTGTGCCAGAACGCCCCCCACACACCAGCTCTCAGTGGGGAGGAGAGCAGAGTGATGAAGCCAGTTCAGAGATGGGGATTATTAGGAGGCCATGATTGGTAAAGGCCAATGGGAAATTTGGCCAGGACGCCGGGGTTACACCCCTACTCTTTTCGAGAAACGCCCTGGGATTTTTAATGACCACAGAGAGTCAGGACCTCAGTTTTACGTCTCATCCGAAGAACGGCGCCCGTTTACAGTATAGTGTCCCCGTCACTATACTGGGGCATTAGGACCCACATTTAGAAATGCTTTTCCTTTCACCATTACAATGTTCAGAGATATGTACAAGTTGTGCTAATGAACTGCTGTAATGCATCAGCGTTTAACCACTAGATTGACCATTCAAGGGGGGATCTTGAAGAAAAAATATACATACTGTAGCCTAACCCCGAATCTCTCGCCACTTCAAACCAGATGTGAACAGGTTTAAAATGCATGTCACTGATCTCTGGGCCTCTGTATCTTCAATTTCTTATTATTTATTTGCTTAACAGGCGCCCTTATCTGCACACAAGCGGTATTCTCAAGAGCAGCCATGACATGGCTAGCATTGCCTTATCACTGCACATTTCTGTTTGGGAGGGGCAATTGGCTTTGAAAGAACTATCTCATTTTGAAATAAAGTAGAAAAAAAGCAAACAGCACAGTTGTTGAAGGTACTTCAGATGTTATCCACCTAGTCACACAAACTACAGTATACAACACCATAGTATCTCAATCCTGTAGTAAATTCTAGGTACCTAAACTTTAGCATTTGCACATGGGATCAAAATAAGATAGCCCATCTTAAATACATTTTATAAGGGTTATTCATGCATTGACTGGTCTCTAAGACAATTCAGCAAGGACTCTCTCACTTATGAAACAATTTTTATCAATGTAAATCATTCATCCGACACCATTCTAAGGGTTATCTTTCAGCATAAAACTAGAGATCACTTTAACAAGGAAAACTGCATCAGCTCAGATCTCAGATGTCTTATGGGATGATACTGAAAATCTTAAGCAGCCAATTCAAAAACCAGTCATTCCTTTAACCGATAGAGTAGGTACATTTCATCCAAGCATTGCTATTACCAATAAAGGTTAGGCAGGCTTTATAGTTAAAAATTATTTTACAACATTACTTGATTCTGCTGGAATCCCTCCAGTAAAGAGCAACCAGATACACCCCCCTTGTCCTGCACTGACAGGAGCTCAACATTTTCAGTCTTGAATGCTGAAAATTAGAAAAGGGAGCCGATACAAAGTATTCAAAGGGATCAACAACATCAACCCAATGGACTTTTCAGATCAAGAGTGAAACGAACCAAAGGACTTGAGAGAGGGAGAGGGAGAGGGAGAGAGCGAGCATTTGAACCCAAGACAGCCCACAGGGAGTAGGAATCGGCTTCACGTGTTCAGCAGAAAGGTGCAGGCCCTTGACGGGGGACTGCCGCTGGAGAGGGCAGAGCAGACCTGGGCTTGTCGAGGGGGTGAGGCTGGGCGATGGGCCCCGCTGTCCCGTGGATCTCCTGCTGCCGACGGACGTCCCGGGGCGGCTTGGCCACAGAGTTAATGAACGCCAGCTTCACCTGCCGACCTGCGGAAACAGCCTCATATCAACACATCAAGGGGCCATAAAGAAGTGTTGAAGTGCCATTTCCCCCATTTTCCCCAACCACATTGTAAGGTTACCTGGATTCAGCTCTTTTTACCTTCAGCAAAAAAAAGACTACATTGAGACTCTTCGTTACCGCTGTTGCCATTAAATTAAAAAAAAAAAGTCTTATTTGATCGGAATCCTACTCCATCATCTGCCTGATCACAAGTCAAAGAAAGCCATGTCTAGTTCACAAGAAAGCACAAGATGCACCTTGTGCTACAATTCAAACAATCACACTCTGCAAGACAGTTTAGAAAAGGTGGTTACTGATGTACAAAACAAAATGTTGGACAAAAAACTAATTTTGCCTTTGGGGAACATTATTCAATCACACAACTTGTACAGAGGAGTTGCTGGATTCCTACTACCAAAACCTGTTGTGGATTCAAGTCACGCTTTCTGACAATGCGCTCTGCGTTCACTGAAATTTAAATGAAGAATGTCTCAAAGAATTTGTTAATTCATATACAAAACTTCTGTTGCATTTGCACACCTGATAAGCAATTACTTTTCTTAAGCATAGTGCTGAACTACAAAACGCATTCTGGAAAGAATCATCCAGAATTTCGAAGTAATTGTACTTCACCTCTGAAATAATCCGGAGCTCACAAATTAAAACTGTGATCCAGTCCCTCAGAGGAAGGTTTACCATTTAACCTTTGTTGACACCACTTCACTTTGAATCTATTTATAGCAGCTGACAGCAGCTGGCAAGCCTGATATACCATAGTCTTAACAAGAAGATAATCAGGATTTAAGTGTGGTGCTGTATTTAACTTTAAAAAGTAATTGTTTGCAGTACACTATGAAGATAGTGACGTAAAGTTAGGGGAAGACTACATATCAGAATTAACCAACTTTGAATACTATGCCCTGATGATTATGCTTGTAATTTTAAAACTTTTTTGCTGGATTTAAACACGTTACCTATGGCCAGTCATTGAACAGTACATAAATACTGTTATATCCCTTGCCAGCTTTAAATTTATTTGTCTTGAAAATGGCCAAGAGTGAGAGAAGTTTCAATGCAAACATAATACTTCAATCTGGCATGGAGCTACAAATCTGTTTATACAATATATCTGAAAAAGATCTTAAACCCATGATTAATTACTAACTACAAATCTCAACAAACACACTTTTACCTGATCTCAGAATGATCTCAGAGTTTTTGATTAAGAGCCAAGTTACCTGCAGACAAAAGGAGCTTGAAATACTAAGGAGGACACCAACAGAATTTTTACACTCAGCAGAACAGAACCCAATCCAAGCCCACGGCTGCTGAAGCAGCGTGTGTGGGACTGAACTGCACATTTCAGTGCTTTCGTTTTATTGAGAATTGGGGATTCAAGTCAGGGAAGCCGAGGAAAATCTTTTTATATAATTTTCAGTCTAGCTACTCATAACCTGCCAGTGAAAGTCTATCCATTTACCTTGCAGTCCCACAACATTTTGAGCACATCCAACACTTCTTTCTGTAAGGAAATAACAACACAGGGGCAAGGCTAGAACTGTAGGCACCAAGCGGGAAACTCTGACACAAACCTTTTGGTTTCCCAGAATGTGCAGAAACAATGCTTTGGGTTAGTTGTTTCAGCTTCTTCTCTCTCTCTTCAAAAAGTCTTAAATACATTTCTCTCCAGGACTCGTATTCCTGAAGCTGGTGGTTCCTGAAGTCCTTCTTGCAGTGCTTAATCCACAGGTGGTCCGTCTCTCCTATGTACACCTGAAGGACCCAATACATTAAAACTGAAGAAACAGTTTGAATAAGACAAGCTGACAAGTACTTTGACTTGTAATTGTCATTGTCATTGTCTGCACCTGGAATTGCGCAATGCAGTGCACAGCCCAGGAGGAGAACAAACAAGACAGTCATTGTTAGAAGTGTGCCGTGTAAGCATGCACTTCTGACCTGGTTTTAAATTAATCTTCATCTCAGCTGTGTAAAACAAGTGTGCCTTCCCACACCGGGAGCTGCAAGGGCAGCTGCTGACGTCTGATTCAGAACAGAGCCAGGAAACAGTATTTAAAACAGCAGTAGGAAAAAAAAAGAGAAACCATGCCCCTTAGAAAGAGCTTCATTCCTCAGGCAATTTTTCTAAACACAAGCAGAACTGGGGCCAATTCCAAAGTATGAATGCAAAAGTGACACAGAGAATAGGTCTGAAAAAACTGGAACTGACCCCAAACCACAAGATAAAATGTGTCTCATCTCAGATGGGTGACAATGTCACTGTAACCAAGCCAAGGCGCACACTGTAAGAAATGCAATAATGCAACTCTGTGAACTAATTGGTTTTCAGTAATTGACGTTCATGCACAAAAGGAAAATTCTACATGCCAAATAACTACAGTGAACCTCTCAGAACAGCCTCTTAAGTAATTTGCATGTTTATCCTCCAATTACTGTACAACTCAATACAAATGGGACCACAAGACAAATCATGCTTGCTGACTTCAACTGTAGGTTTTATTGTTATCTAGTGCCTACTTGAATGGGACTACATGAAATGTCAACAGAACATGTAATCGGACTGATCTCTTTTAATGTCACATAGCGAGAAGTCGAAACAAGGCGTCTCCCCCCTTCGTCCCATCTTCCAGCCTCAAGCTCTTACCGGGTTGCATTCTTCAATGCGAAGCAGCTGTTCTGGAGTACAGCGCTCCAGCACAGGCTCGAGAATTTCAAAGGGCACCCCTCCAATCTCGTACAGTACTGGAAGAGACAACTCTGCTTCACCACCAGCCTTGCGCTAAGGCCCCAGAGAGGAAACAGGGGACTGGCACTTACAGTCAATGTTGTTCTGAAGCGCGCGGATGCACTGCTGGTACAGAGTCATCATGGTTGGCAGGAAAGTGGTCTTGGTACCAGAATAAACTTGCATCTTTGTATTCAACCGCTGCCCAGTAAACACTGGGGGCACTTCACAGATACTAGGGACTGCAGGCTTGGCTGTAAACATAACATTTTGTTTATATTAACACATTCCTCCACACAAGTACTTTTATTGAATTCACCATATTTGCAACAAGCACCTTCATACTTTCTGCAAATCAGCATCTACAGTAGGCTGGGCTGATTGCTCCAGGCTCTGTAAAGAATGCATCTCCTTGAAGTCTGTGCATTACATTTCAGTGAATCCAGAGATATAGTCTTTTTTTAAACATACAGCCTGTAATAGAATCTACTCAATGAGTTCTAAATGCAGTTTTAGCTTCTTGATTCAAAAGTCTCACTGTTTACATCTATAGAAGTATTCTGCAGTTTTAATTTGATTTCTGTTGTTTCCCAGTCTACCTCAACAATCGACAATGACATCTTATATGTCATACACTGTACATACACTGTACATATTCACAGGCAGTACTTTGACTGTGGCATTACACCCTGTATTCTGGGTCACAGACTTTACATTAGCAGAATAGGAGGCCATTAAGGAAAGTCAGGTTGCTGCTGTAGGTGGTGTTAGTGGGCCAGTAGGTGACATTATCCATTGTGAAGGAGAATATCCAAACCAATGCCCAACATGGTGAATAGGAGCACTGTACTGTAGATGGTTCGATCTTTCAGATCAGACTTTACACCAAGGTCCTGATTACATGGGATCTACAAAGACCATCACGATGTTCATTAGAGAAGGAGTGTCAAAGCTGGTGTCCTGGTCATAATCTTGGGCTTGGACAAGCAAGCCTCCCTAAGTTTCCCCCTCTCTTCAATTCAAAGCAATTTCTCACTCCTGTGTAGTGGGTCTGCTGGGAAACGGGGTTCCATTACCCAGGTGAGTGGGTCCCCTCCCATGTGCCCAGTGCTTTGGGATTCACGGAGTTGAAAACTGGTGTAAAAATGAAAGTAATTACTTTATACTTGAAATCGCTTTTGTTGTGCTGTTGCTACCATTTTATGTACCCCTCTGCTGCATCATTTTCAGAATTTAACAACCTGCCAAACTATACAGAAACCCAGAACAGTCCAGTAGGTTTTATGTCTTCCCAACTAAATTACATGCACAGACCTTTCTTCTCATGGGAAGGGAAAGGAGACAATTCTGACATGAAAGATGGCGCAGGAACATTCTGGACGTCTGTTGCTGATGCAGTTTTAACCTAAGGTGGAAAAATACTGAAATTAGAAAGAGATTGTTTTGACTGAGACAGGCATTTTGGTTAACAAATACATAATACAGATACTAAAGAAGACTGGAACTGATTAGAAAAGGTACCATTTTAGGACGTTCCTCCACAGTGCCTTTGTCATGTTTTGCACCGGGTTTGATGTCCGCTGTGTGTTTAGAGGTGGGCTCTGATTTATGATGACTGCTTTTATGTTTCTTTACCGATTTCTTTTCTGCGTGAGACTTCTTTTTTCTTTTGGGTGACTTGAGGTCATAGCTCAAGTAGGACTCAAAAGACATGGCAGGAGTCTCGAAGTCATCATCGCTGTGCCCCTCCTTCTCCTCAGCGCTCTTCACATCCTTCACAGCTCCCTTTACCTCTCGGCTGGTTCTCTGGCGGCAGGGCGACTCGACTTTTTCGTTCGGCTTTTGTTTTAGTGAATCCTGCTGCACAGGAGCTGAGCCTGTGCCTTTCTGTGGCTTCCGATCCTTCAGAGAGCTCCTGGCTCCAGCTCTCTGCTCCTCTGTCACCGAGTCAAATTCCAGCAGCTTCTTCCTGTTACTCTTAATCCTCGATTTCTCTCCATTGCCAGGCCAAACCTCCTCTGGTATTTCAGACGTCTCCAGGGAAAATTTAGTAGACTTAACACACCTTTCTTTTTTCACAGTCTCAAGGGCCGTACTGGAGTCTTCCACTGTAACATTTTCAGAATAACGTTTCTCTTTCCTAGCTTTGCATTTTTTTGAGGTCCAGCTTGAAGTAGATGCCGCTCCGGACTTTGGCGACTTCATGCAGTGACTGCTCTTGGATTTTTTGTGTCCAGAATCAAAGTTTTCCAGTTCCTGGTTCTTGCTAACAGAACTAGGTTTCTTCTCGGGAGCCGGGAAACACGTCCCGTTTTCTTTTTGAAAATTTGACTCCTTTGTTTTAAAGGCCTGGTTATCTGGCAAGAGGTCATCCTGGGTAACACTAAAAGAACAACGGTTAGATATCCATTTCACTGATGGTTTAAAACACACCTTAGAAATCAACTAGGGGGGGTTTAATACTAGTATTTAAGAAATTCAGGGATAGGCCTGTGAAGCTCCATAATGCCATTTAGTCCTGCATATTACGTAGGCAGGCAAGGATTATGACTGCAGTCTGTGAAGCTACGGAGCTTAATGTAAAAAGTCATTACCTGCTTGTTTCCCTGGGAACCAGTTTTTTCCACCGATCAACTAATTTTTTGGCTGTTTCACCAGCATTTTCATGCTTCCGAAAGCCATTCACTGTTTTCCCTATTCCTGTTTCCTGTGCAGAATAGGAATTGAAACGGAGTTAAAGATCAAGTAAAACATACAACAAAACAAGATCAGATATGGTGGATAAACACCACCAACAGTGATTCATACCTACTTTTGCCCCCCACAGTTTTTCCTACATCTATAACTTGTTTTCCAGAATATATTTACATTGGTCATTAAAAACATTGCACAAGCACAGATATCCTAGATCATCAGTGTAAAAGATTAAAGGAGTTCTACCCAACTGGAACATATGAATACAGTATTTAAAAATACATCTACAGATAATCCAACAGTGCCAAAGGTATGTAATTCACATTTAAGAGGGTTGACTCTTACCACAAGGATGTCAAGTGTTATATCCAAGTCTTGTAGTCTCTTCAGTGCTTTAATAACCTACGAGAGGTGAAAGGGTGTTTTAACAGGCATTGCATGGTGTCACAGAAAAGACAGGCTGTTAAATTACAAACACACAAGCTTTCCACCTGCTCTGCTTCCCCCACGACAGACCAGAGGAGCCTTCCTGCCTTGAGAGGCAGCTGACAGCACCAAGGCAACAGAGCACAGAAAAACCCAAAGAAAGGACCTTCGTGGAAAAGCACTGCAAACTACACAGGACAAACGGTCTACAAATGTACTTCACACCTGTTTCCCCAAAGCGAATACAGTAATAAGAGCACACCACATAAAACCAGTGCTCGGAAAAGAAGGAGAACTACATCTTATTACTGGATACCGGATAAGTCATTTTGTTAGAAAGGAACTGAAGCACAACGTAATTTATTTTTTCAACATGACAACCCTGTTTCAAGCATGCAGGGGCTAAAAAACATACCGGACCACATCATTTTGAACTGTTAGCCAACAGAGGTCCATCCTTTTTCAAACCAAACTAGGTGGGCAAGCAATATTTAACTTGCATAGCAGTGACAAGGGATCACAGTAAGAGTGTCAGATGGATCATCTTTCATTAGTGCCTATAGGACGGGTTGTATTGTCCACATGAACACTTGTGCACAGATTCACTTCACAGCTGTGGTTTTTCATTTTTAGGGTGACACTAAAGCTCTTTTGGGGATCTCGTGCACATAAGTGACAGCAACCCCGCGACTAAAATAACATACTGATGCCGAATGCAGTCCATTCATAACCAGTTCAAAAGGAGACGCCCATTCATTCCTCAAGTAACCTACTGTATAACCGCACAGCACTGAAACCCCCAAAATGAACACAAAAAAGAAGAGCTACCCAAACCATTATCGGTACAAACACCAAATATGGGCAGCACCTCTGAGGCTCCCTAGAAAGCTGGAATGGCTGAGTCCGCACTGAGATCAGGAGCTATCTATGGGAATACCACAGCCTGAGCTACTCCATTTACCACCTACTATAAATGGGCAATGGGGAATGCAGCAGCAGCTAGCTACCTTGGCTGTAAAAAGAATTAGCTGATCTCACAAGCAAGCATTGACGTACAGCATCAAGCTGGAGGGCCAGGAGCAACGAGAGATTTACAGCAGATGTCACTGGGGCCTGGACGACTCGGGTTACACAGCGTCCACCCCCAGCAGACCCTGCCAGCGTACCTCAGACCTGGGGCACCCCAGTCCCGGCGGGCCGAGAGCTACTGCACAAAGCCTGCTTTTTCTTCCCCACTTGTTGGGGACACAGGGGATACTGGTATATGCACTTAGCTGCTGAGAAAGAACTAGTTACTGTAATATAAAGGTACAGCACAGTGCCGTCATTTCCCTGGTGGCTCAAAACACACCTATGAGGCCAGCTAATACAGTTTTAATATGAGTACTTAAGGAGCCTTTGAATCTTGATTACTCTGCCAATTCACCCTGCATATTCAGAAATATCTGAGGTCTCATGTAGCCGTACTACTGTTTAGGGTACACTTGCCTACAGCCTGTAGAAAGCAAGAAGTGTGAGCTATTTTTATACTCATTCCAATATCATTAATCACAATAATAAACTGGTGCAGATTATCATTGGAGGAGACTCACTTCATGCACCACTGCAGTGTTGCTCCCCCTTTGTCACACAGGGCAGCCGTTCTGTACAAGGCAGGTCAGGTGAAGAGGTGAGAAACTTTTCCACCAGCCCAGTAAAGCTCCACTAACCAGGATGAGCTCTGGGCCCATGAGCCACTGTGCCCTGGTATAGACTGGACATCAGAGGTCCAGTCTCCAGTTCACTTGTCGCATCTTTTTTCATTAATAATAGCATATTTTTTCTCCATTTATTTTGCAAAAGGAGCATTCTCAACACACACTTTAAATTTCTTATCACAGCTGTGATTCTCTCAACATTCACCATTTAGAGAAGAAATTAGATAAGTTGAAACAGCAGAAGTCCTATTTTGTTCTTATTTTAATCCTAAGAATAATACTATTCTGGTAACTACCTTTTAAACTAGAAGCAATTAAAAAAAAAACAATAAATCACTTTGCTCTAAACATATTTAAAATCTAAAGTCTGGTATTGCTAGCCCCCACTGTATCCATATAAACCAAAATAGAACGAGCTACTCGGATCGCTAGCACCTGTCAGGCCTGGATTCACAGGGACACCCAACTGAAGTTAAACTACAGACTCCAATTCAGCTCACATCTGCTGAGCGAAGACACAAAAGCGAAGTTCGATTCCTAACAAACGTGTTCTCGTCTTTAAGTAAGCTGCAGAGGGACAGGTTTTTGAGTCTTACCACACCTTTATCATACCTTTCTGAAACCTTAACTTGCGCCTCCCAGCTGTCTGCACAATCCGTTCGTTCCCTTCAGGTGAAAAGTTTTGAAACCACATGTTTTTGGATAAAGCCATTAAAACCAGTCCGTACAATTTAAGAATCGACTCCAACTAGAATTTTCAAAATTGAAAATAGCCTTGTCGTATCTGATAACTTTTGAGGCTTTAAAATGAAATACGGAACATTTTGATGCATTTACTTTGGGAATCTTATGAACGGGCAAAGAAGCGTGCCTGTTTAGGTACGACAACAATCAATTGATAGCACTGCGTATTTACCTTTTTACATTCCGTCGCTTTATTTAGCTTTTGTTTCAGTTCAAAAACTTCTTCCAAAACATCTACAGCAGCCATTACAATTCGGCCGGCTTATTTTACAGAGATCCTGCTCTTACTAACCCAAAGGCAAAAATCCCGCAATGCCGTCTTTTTATACAGGGCGGTGCCTGTGCGTGAAAGAGCTTGAGGAGCGAAATTGCTTTGGACGAAGAAAAAACCTGTGTCGAACTGTGATTCAATAACACGTCTTTATACTGAAATTGCGCTGCGGCGCTCCATCGCCTCATGTAGGCTAGACAACTATCGATCTCAGCCTGTTTTAGTTGTTACTGCTGCACAGTGATGTGAAATGCGATAAGAATTTTTTTGTGATTTTTACATTTAAAGCCAGGTCAATTTCCGAGTTTCGCCGGGTTGTACGGGAAGCACGCTGGGATATAAATTGGGAGAGTATGGATTGGGGAGGGGCTTTCGTGGAGGATCCTTAAATAAATGATCTTTTACATTCCTAATGTGTTATAGTGACTCCTCTCATTTCTAACTATTTAGACGTTCAGACGTTCCCACTGTTGACCGTCACTCTTGTCTTTTACTGGTGTTGGTGTTGTAATATTGATAGCACTGTTCTTATTTGTTTTAGAGTGTATTTAAATATCCATATTTGCCTTCCTATGTCCATTTAATCTGTTTGCAATTCCTCTTATTCCTTTTCTTTATCCGCATCCTGTTATTTTTTTATCGTTTCCTAAAGCTCTTTCTCATTCCTAGATATTTTATTGATTCAACCCTTGTGGATGTTCGCTTTCATGATTTTTGATTTGCCTATTGCGTGTATCTGCTTTGATATTGAAACACAGCATCTCCGTGCTTGCAGTTCCTGATCACCCTCACGAAACACTCCACATTAAATGCAATTTCCCAGACGTTTGTCACTTGAATTTTGTCTTTTGTAACTTCCTTTCCACAGATTTACGTCTTTAAAAAAGATTAATTTAAAAAACCTAGTAGAAATATGTAAATGCAAATAAATCATTTCAAAGTTGCCACAGAAACTTTCTTAATAACCCGAACCCGAAGAAAAGAAGAAACACTTTCACGCACAGTAAGGCCTTACCATTGCCCGCAGCCACCTTCTGAAGCCGTTAGCCGGAGTGGGCGGACGGCGAGCACTGCACTGGGGATCAGCCCCCAGAACTGACGGGTTCGAGCCCTTGTTGGGGTTCTGGCTGTGTATGTGCGCCCACCGTACAGCATTTCATTTGGACTATTCCACTAACCTATCCAAGTAACATGGACGAATACTGTAAGTCGCCATTGCCAAAACGATCTTCGTTGACTCCCGGGTAGAATTAAAGAAACGTTAAGGAAATTGGCGTTTTATTTTGTGTGTATTTTCGACATGGTCGTCACGCATGCAGCCACCCAGCGGCACCACATACCGGAGCCTCGGTCCGACCTGGGGCTCTCACACTCACATCAGGGCTATACTCCGTAACGTGACATAATGTGCTTGGGCAATTCTTGCAAAGGTAGTTTTGAATATTTTCCTGTGTGTTTGTTTTATTACTTTACAGCGGTAGCGGTCTGTGTCACACGGTCCCCCAACAACTGGCTCTTTGAGATTTTTAAAAATAGTTCGCTTTCTTTGCATTGTGAGGTTGTACATTAAAAACAGCCAAACTTAGGTTTATTACAGCGTGTGATTGATCGAACCCAGACCTACATAACTGGAGCAACCACGTGCCACCAGCCAGCACCTTTTTTACTGTCCTGAAACACCGCTGAAACGCACTGACCGTTAAAGCGCGGTTAGTTACAGGTGACAGCCAGGTGACACCCCAAGCACCTCCACTTATCTGTGAAGAATTTCCTAAAGCTACTGCACCCTTCATGGAGTAATATCACAGCTCTAATTAATGAGAAGCTGTGAATGAAACGACGCCTTGCTGGACGCGCTAGACCTTCCTGCCCCAGCTATTGTCAGGCCCGGGGGGTATTTTAGGAACTGCCCTCCCCGCGTCGCGCAGCCTCTGTCGTGCACTCGGGCTGTCAGAGGAGGAGTTAATCTCCAGACTAGTTTGGCTCCACTGGGTATAGCCAATCTTTCACTCTCTACCCCACCACTACTGCCACTTGGAGGGACCAGGTGTTTTCCACCTACTTTGCCTCTCTTTGAAGATCTTTCCTCCAGCTAAAAGGTGAGTGCCGTTAGGATCTCTCCGATATGACCCCTTGCCTACTGTTCTGCCTTTTGGGTGAGGAAACTAATTTTAATGGACCCTGTATAAATAATATTTTAAGGCCATCAGTGTTAAGGAGTTCTGTGTGATATGCAGTACTTCATAACGTAACGCGTTTGAATTGTTCGTTTGTAATTCGGACGCAAATTCAGTTCATTGTGATTGTGCCCGACTAAAAAGTGCCGTTTTTAAGTAATGTCAACGAATTGTTCAAATACAACTGTAGTGTAAATTCAGCTGTCTGCGGGTTTGTTTGTTTTTTTTGGAATGTGGCTTTCTTGCTCTAAACTGTTGTGGTTGAAAAGTGGTTTGTTAAAATACAAAATGTCACTTTTGTGGAGTGTAAGGGCACATTAGCTTTCATGTTACCCCATCTTTAAAAGGAATGCTGAGTGAGAGCCTTCCAGAGTTGCTATTCCGGGAGCTGCTACTGATAAACTGTAACAGATGCGACTGCAAGAATGCGCTCCAGTAACAGTTCAGTGACACTTAAACAACTCAAGCTACCATGCTGTCTGCGTGGACTACCCTTAGTGTTACAGTAAATGTAGCGTTGTATTGTATTTTTAAAATCATTTATATTGTTTTTATGGTATGCCTGAGATCTGTGAGTCTCCTATCTCCTCCTAAAAGGAGCCTATGGGGGTTAATGTGATTCAACATCTTTGAGAATTTGCCCATCGAGTCTTCATTCATAGGGTTTTATCATGGTGACGTGAGTTGTATAGAAAACCATGAATTTCCAGACCATAGTGCTAGTTTTTTTTAAAACTGTAGCGCAGTAAAACCATGCGACAAACATAATAAGACAAATCCCAATTTTAATTTACAAAAACATTTTGGCTTCCTTGCTGAAACTGTTACAATAGTTTCATCGTTAATGGTCTCTGCCCCATACAAAATACGCATGTTCTCAAGGGAAACCTGTAGTATCAGTGTTTCTGCCCAAACCTTCCTTTGTAAACACACTGTGTCCTCCGCCTAGCCAGCCTGTCTTTTTTTTCTTGTGACACACTTTCCCAATACTAACTTTGTATCGTTCACAAAAAACCATGATATATCTTTCTTGTAGGTCTTGGCTGTGACCCACAGCTCCAGTCATGGCACCTAAGAAGAAGAGCGCTAAAAAGAACAAAGGGGATATAAATGAAATGACCATTATAGTGGAAGACGGCCCGATGAACAAACTAAATGGGCTGAACACTCTTTTAGAAGGGGGAAATGGGTTTAGCTGCATCTCGACTGAAGTTACTGACGATTTGTATGGGACAAACCTCATGGAAGGCCTGAGCAAGACGAGGCAAGAAGGCTTTTTGTGCGACTTGACCATGGCCACCAAGACGAAGTCTTTCAGCGTTCATAAAGTGGTGATGGCCTCCTGCAGTGAATACGTTAAAAATGTCCTCAAAAAGGATGCATCCATCCAAAGACTGGATCTCAACGATGTATCGCCTACTGGCCTGGCCTCAGCCATCACATATGCCTACTCAGGGAAGCTCACCTTGTCGCTGTACACCATTGGTAGCACCATCGCCACTGCCATTTTTCTGCAGATCCAGAGCCTTGTTAAGATGTGCTGCGATTTCTTGATGCAGGAGGTCAGTGTGGAGAACTGCATGTACGTGGCCAACATCGCAGACACGTACGGACTCAAAAGCACCAAAGAGGCTGCACAGAAATTCATAAGGGACAATTTCATTGAGTTTTCGGAAACAGAACAGTTCCTGAAACTCACGTATGAGCAGATCAGCGATTTCCTCATGGACGACGCCCTGCAGCTGCCCTCTGAAATCATGGCATTCCAAATCGCGATGAAGTGGCTAGATTTCGACCAAAAGCGGGCAAAGTACGCAGCTGACCTTCTGAATAACATCCGTTTCGGTACCATCTCTGCCCAGGACCTCGTGAACTACGTCCAGACCGTGCCGCGGATGATGCAAGACACCGAGTGCCGCAAGCTGCTCGTCGATGCCATGAATTATCACCTGCTCCCGTACCAGCAGAACCTCCTGCAGTCCAGAAGGACCAAGGTGCGCGGTGGCTTCCGGGTCTTGGTCACCGTGGGCGGACGCCCAGCCTTGACGGAAAAGTCCCTCAGCAAAGACATTCTCTACAGGGATCCCGACAACATCTGGAGGAGGCTGACGGAAATGCCGGCGAAAAGCTTCAATCAAAGTGTAGCTGTCCTGGATGGATTCCTTTACGTAGCTGGCGGTGAAGACCAGAATGATGCCAGGAACCAGGCCAAGCATGCTGTCAGTAACTTTTGCAGGTGAGCTTTCGGTTTTTTTCTTTTAAATTCAGTTAGGCTTGTGGGCCAGCCTCCATCCACAATCCTATGGGATTGAATTAACTAGGGGACTGTTGGATTTTGCATGTTGATACCGCTATCCTACAATGCTCTCCATGTAATTAAATCAAGGGTGATGGTAAACCATAGCAGACTTCAAGTGATCTTTTATTATTTCCTCCATGTTCTGCAGATACGATCCTCGTTTCAACACTTGGGTCCATCTGGCCGACATGACCCAGAAGCGAACCCACTTCAGCCTCAGCGTCTTCAACGGCCTCCTCTTTGCCGTGGGGGGACGCAGCTCGGAGGGCTGCCAGGCTTCAGCTGAATGCTACGTGCCGTCATCCAACCAGTGGCAGATGAAGGCCTCCATGGAGGTGCCAAGATGCTGTCATGCCAGCACAGTCGTAGATGGCAAGATTTTGGTCACTGGAGGCTACATCAACAATGCCTATTCCCGCTCGGTGTGTGCCTATGACCCCTCCAGCGATAGTTGGCAGGATAAGGCGAGCCTGAGCACTCCCAGGGGCTGGCACTGCGCTGTGTCCCTTGGCGACCGCGCGTACGTCTTCGGTGGCAGCCAGCTTGGGGGCCGTGGGGAGAGAGTCGACGTCTTGACGGTTGAATGCTACAACCCCCACAGCGGGCAGTGGAGCTACTCGGCCCCATTACACACGGGGGTCAGCACGGCTGGAGCCGCCACGCTAAATAACAAGATCTACCTGCTCGGGGGCTGGAATGAGATTGAAAAGAAGTATAAGAAGTGCATCCAGGTTTATGACCCTGATCTTAACGAATGGACTGATGAAGACGAGCTGCCAGAGGCCACAGTTGGCATCTCATGCTGTGTTATTACTGTACCCAGTCGCAAAACGCGAGAGTCCAGGGCAAGCTCTGTGTCATCAGCTCCAGTCAGTATATAGATGACCATACCATAGGAATACACAGGAATTTACAGTACACCATACACAGATCAACACAAGAATATCCCCTATCCACACAAGAGATTGCTTTAGGTGATAACTTTAAAATAGCCAAAGAAACAGGATTGTTTACATCTATGATAAAACAATTTATTAAATATAGTAATTTATATGTAATAAAGTAATTTATTGATCACTTTAACTTCTGCGTTGCACAGTATTCCTCATATTTTCAACAGATTTACTTTTCTAAAACATTATTTTATACCTCCAGTGGTAAAACATCTGAGATCTGGTACATTATGTGAATAAAATAGCTCCTGCATAAGCTAAGAAAAATAAAAATAATGTGAAATTTATTCAAAGATGTGTCAACCAAATAGAACTTTTAAAGTCAACTTTAAATTAATTAAATTTAAATTTAACGATGAAATGAAAGTGGCTTTGCACACTTTAATAACTCACATAAAACACAAAAACAAAAGACTGTCGTTCGTCTTATCAATTGGCTTTGTTTTGTTTTCTACAGATCATAAGCTTACATAAGCAATGTGGATTTTTTTTTTCTTTTCAGGATTCAGATACATTTATCATGTGTAAAGCTGTGAAAAAATATCTAAAAAAAAGAGAAAAATATTTGGAAGAGGGAACATGAAAGTACCTAGAAACATTTGTACAGTACGTCCTAGCCTTTGTAACTTTAATGTAGTGATTAGACTATGTGTGTAATAAAGATGAAAAATACATTCTAACAAAGAATAGACAATATATATTTCACAAAAAAAAAACTTAACATGTAGGAAGGACATAGAAAGCAAGCTCTTTTTCCCATTGGGGCCAATAATACATTTGGGTTTTTATCTGTCCTGTTTCCTTACTGCTTTCCCCAGAGTTGAACTCACAGCAGTGGTGTGGCTGTAACTACTTTCACAGCACGTTATGTTGGTTGGAAAAGGGAGAAAACTAGCTGCTGCCCGGTCTGGTATAATGGCACTTCACCGGGGCTGACACCAGTGATCGTGTGCTTTCTGTGATCTCACACAGCCACACAGCACCCACCCTCTTCTTCAGGTGCTGAAGAAAAGCACACAGCCCCGTTTCCCAGACCAGGCAAGTGATGCTGCCAAAGTGCTGGATGCAAGGAATTTGTATGCATGAACTAGATGTTTCAGCCCTGCTTTTTAAAGTAAGGAAGCTGTATACTAACAGTGCCCTATGGTGGACTGGCGTCCTTACCCCGTCTTGCGCCTGTTGCTTGCTGGGATAGGCTCCAGCTCCCCCCACTACCCTGAATCGGATGTTGAGGTTAGAAAATGGAAGGATGGATATAATAGCACCCTGAAATTAGAAAGCTCAAAATTAAATAATGTCCTATGCACGTGCAGATCCGTATCCCAGCAGCATGTCTGTCATATGACACAGCTGTCATTCAGTTTATGACTTTAAAAAATTGGAATCCTTAATCTAAACCAGGGGAAAGGCTTTCCTGGGTACTAAAATGTTTTAAAAATGATAATGTTCTCTGGAAGTTTACCTACCAGGAGTAGGTTTACAGTAACAAAATAGTTGACGTAGACATTGCTGCTAGTCTTATGTAGCACACTGTAATATACTGACTGAGTAAACCAGGATGAGAAAGAAAGATAAGCTGGACCTGCAGGGAGGCGAATGGGACTGTGAGGGAACCGAGAGAGGTGTGAATGTGTTTGTTAGAAGAACACGTGGAGCACGTTTTCAGCCTGGGCTGCTGCAGGGAAGAGCACACGGCTTACCCCCACCATTTCACACGCTCTCAGGCAGCTCATGTCATTAAGTGTCTTTTTCTTTCAAATTAACGAAGCGAAACGGATGCAGATCTTACTGATGCAGGGTGAGGTGAAAGGGAACTGGAACGCTTTGTTTCCAGAGGGTGTATGTAAAAGATTGGCTCCCATGTTGCGTATTTGACTGAGTTGGTATATCTCACCTCCTGTATTGCAGTCATGTTAAGAGCATTGCATCTTCATTAAAAATCTCCATGAAAACATAAGCTTTGTCTGTCAAATTTTGCTTGATTTCTTTTAGGTTTTTTTATGGAATCAGTTTTTTAAGACAATCAGGCACATTTTGTTCATTTTAAGTTGTTTTTACCACAGCTTATTCAGGGGGATAGATACAGTATACTGGCTGACCATAGTCGGATCTAGTTTACCTGTACGATGGATGTGCCCTTGCATTGTAATGCTTTAAACTGAAATGTAAATAATAACATGTAAAGGAAAACAAAACTGGTAAAAATGTTTGAACGTTAGTGATAAAACAAAAGGTAAGAAAAGAGATTGTTCGGTCTGAGCAGATATCACCTCCCCACCTCATTGTTTTAACATAGGGTCCTTCCTCTCTTAGACAAGGTACCTTCGCTTTTACAGCCACACTGATATTCCTAAACACGTGCTGAGGGAAGACCAATGTACTGTATCCCGGTATCTTTACAACATCCAAAGCAGGACAGCACAATGAGACTGGCGGTAGTAATGTAGCTGTGTTGTGTATGGGTGATCACCAAGGAAAGACCTGCTTACTTTCTTAATCAGTCCTTAGCTCCACTCAGTGTACCAATCAACCCTTTTTAGCTCATGTGCCACATATTTTATAGTAGAGGAAAGAGGACTACATATAAACTTCATTATTGCATAAATTCAGCCACATCACAGACTTTGTCAAACTGCAGAAGCACCACAATCAAACCCGTCTCTAAGAGGAGTTCCCATCAGGTTCAAATGAAGAACAATCCAATAATACAACAACATTGAAATGTGAAGACATAATCTAAAGACCACTATAATCTAGGAAAAGGAATTTTAGTATCAAAATCATATTGCAAAATAAACCACAATTTCATTTCACTTTGTTAATTTCACATGTATATACTGTACTGAACCAGCATGCTGAGAATCTTAGCTTCTCAAAAACACTTGTATGCAAAAACCAGTGTTTTCTCTTTAAACTCTAATCCACATACAAAGCAGTTTCTGGCTGAGCCACAGCGGGCATTCCAAGACATTCAGAGTTACAGTCCGCCTAGCTGCAAGAATGTGCACAAACAGCCTTTGAACAATTCAGGAGTCTTCCCAGGTTCACTTTTTCATGATAGTGTTGTTTCTGAAACACATCACTGCACAGCAATTAGTTTATGATACAATTTCACTTTATGGTAATCAAGCTGATGTATCTAAAATAAACACCATTCTCAGAGAGATACACAAAACATGTAAGATGAAACCATCATTTTTCTAACATGCTACAAAAGGCATAAGAGGCCAGCTATCTTCTAAAGGTTTGTAAATTTAATTAATAAAAAAATGCATTTTTCTGCCACTAGTATTATCATTGTGACTGAATAATATATTCCATGAAGCAAGAATCAACACAGAAATTGTACTTTTTAATTACTGTTGCACTGCACTGCCATCCTCTGTTTGTATATGAGTCAATTAAACTGAATTTATTTTCTGTCAGGAATCGCTCTTGCTAAAACAGAAGTGAAAGAAAATAGGAATTTTAATTTCTATTTAACTTACAACTTGTCAAATACTCAAATACTTTATATGTAACAACAACAGCAAGTGATTTAGTTTAGAAAACTGAGGTGATCCATTTTGAGACAGTTTTCATTAATTGTTGTACTTTATTCTCTGTTATTCCAATGACTACTGTACATTTATTTTTTGCTGAGTCAGAATGTGCTAGCAAGGAGGGGCATTTTTACATTCCAAGGACAAAAGTGTTATGCAATGCAACCCATAGTGCACAAGCCTTAGACACCGTAGACACAATCCATAGTTACAATAGAAGTGGGGAAGAAATCAAGCTTGTCAACCAAACTAGGATGGTTCAAAACAAAACAAGCTTTAATTCACATTGATCAGAATCTTCAGAAAACTGATTATATCATCTCAAGGCAGACGATACACGAGCAGGCAATTTGAAGTTTTTTAGGAACTAACTTCACATTTATAAATGAACTCAATTTAATTGACTCATTGTCACGTGTCTTATGTCATTCACATATTTTATTATTCTGTATAGATCCACAATGCAAAAACGGTAATTTTGGTATTTCATATACTCAGATTTATTAGGATTAACCATTAAAAAATTCAAGTAAACTTTTCCCTTTTCCATCCACCCACTGTCTAACTGCTTCATCCAGTTCAGGGTTGTGGTTGGCACAAGGCAGGATACACCCTGGACAGGACGCCAGTCCAGTGCAGGACAGACAGACACACACACCTACCTGTACATATTTGGAGTGTGGGAGGAAACCGGAGCACACAGAGGAAAAGCATGAGAACACAGGGAGGACATACAAACTCCACGCAGACAGTACCGCAGATCGAGAACTGTACCTAGGGCCCCAGCACTGACAGGCAGCAATGCTTGTATTTGTTCAAGTATTTCTGAATTTAGCTGGAGAAAGTCCAATGTTTACCAGTTCTTCTATTTTGGTGTAATCCATAAACTTGGCAAGTCTACTACTACTAATAATATATTTTATTTTATATAGTGCATTTAGAAGTGGCTTCTCAAAGCACTTTACAGAGAGAGAACAAATAAATCTACAGTGAGAGGAGACAGTAGAATTAAACAGTTACAATAAGGGTTTGGAAAACAGCTGGAAAGCAAAGGGACAGACACAGAGCCAGTTAAATAAAGGCCCTTCTAAGAAGAAGGCTTCGAGTCTAGATCTGAAACAGCTCTGGGGAGGTGACTGATATAGGGATAAAATTACAGAATTTTGAGACGTAGGAGGAGAAGGCCCTGATGCCCACTTAATGAAGACAGGCTTGGGGGACAGACAGGAGACCAGACTTAGACAAGCAAAAGTTGTGAGATGGGGAATAGGATGTTAGTAACTCAGACAGGTACTGACGTGCCAAGCCACAAGCAGAGGCTTATAGGGAGTATGAGGATTTTGAAATCAACACAAAACCTGATAGGAAGCCAGTGCAATCATTCCAGGACAGGAGTAATGCAATCACTTGCACTAGACCTGGTCAGGATTCAGACTGCCAAGTTCTCGACATATTGTAGTTTGTTCAAGCAACAGTTAGTGACAACATAGGAAAAGGTGAGGTGTCATTTCTGTGATGGAAGAATGATGCATTTACACTATGTTGCATATGTGGGTCAAAAGTCAAGCCTGGATCAAATATCAATCACCCCCATGTTCTTCAATTTAGACTGAAGTTAAAGTACAGATAGGGTTACTGCACGGGCTTTACATAGTTGATAGAGTGAGAAGCATGACTTCAGTCTTGTTGCAGTTTAAATGAAGGAAAGTTTGAGTCATCCGTGTTATTATGTAGGAGATGCAATTAAAGAGAGCAGAGACTTTGGTGTCAGGTTTAGTTTGGATGTAGATTTGAGTATCATCAACATACTGTAGAAGTGATAATTTAGACCACGTGATCTTAATAGCTCATCAAACAGGAACCTGCAAATGCTGAATTGCAGGGGCCCAATATTGAGCCCCAAGGAACTACAGACCCAACGACTCCAATTTCAGAACTAAAACCACCAAGCGAGACAAAGTGCTAGCGATCAGGAAGGTAAAACTTGAACCCTGTACAATCACTATCAGAAACTCCAAACAGTCTCAAGAAGATATCATGGTTAACAGTGTCAAAAGCAGCACTGAGGTAAAGAAGAATAATCATAGAAAGGGAACCAGAATCAGAAGTCATAAGACTGTTAGTGACTTTAACCAGGGCAGAGTCTGTGCTGTGCAGTTGTCTGAAGCCAGATTGGAGGGTTTGAGAGGTTATATGCAATGAGGTGGTTAACTGAATTGTAACAGAACATTCCAAAGTTTACTGACGATGCCTGAAGCTAGATCATCGACAAAAATTAGGACAAGATATGGTCCAAAAATAGATTTCTGTGGTGCTCTGCTAGTTTCATCAATTCAATCTGAGTATTCACCCCTAATGTCTCCCATCTCATTGTCTATACATTAAACAGTTTTTAACACATGGAAGTACTCATATTCAATGCTTACCTCAATTTAAGACTTGATTTTTAGGAGAAACTTTGTCAAAATCATACAGAAAATCTTAATTTATTAAATGATCTGTTTGCATCCATAATTGTTGTTGCTTGTTCAAAGAAGTCCAATGAGTTATTTAAGCAAGGCCTTTTACAAATAAGTGCTGTTACATAAAAAAATATTGCCAAATCAATGTCTTATTACCCAAAACTATAGTTTAGTAATCTACAAGATTTACATTTGTCATGAATTCAGGTATTGCTTAAGCCTGCTTTGGTGAGTTATAGAATCAGTCCTACCCAAAATGGTGTTTTTTTTTTAATCTGTAACAACTGAGTCAATCAAGAAACAGGATTTCCTATTTCTGACAGTGACACACTAGAAACTACCAAGATTTTACTTAGTGGTTTTAGATTTAATTTGAGAAATTACAGACTGATAGAAAACAAATAGAAAAATATACTCCAGAAGCCAGGTCAGAGTTCAAAGTCAAAATTTAAAAAAGAAAATGACTACCATTTCTGAAATAACAGGCCTGAAGACATCCAGGCCAATTTTTCAAGAAAAAATGTGAAATGGTTGGGCAACTGCTTTTGTTATTTCTGTGACAGGGAGAAAAAGAAAATTATATGAGCACCTTTCCACAACCGCATGGAACGACTCCACCCGTGAAATGATTTTGAAAAGATCTCTAAATCCCTTGAACTTTCTGTCCCCCTTGTGTGTGTTTTCTGGGTTGAAACAGTCAAACTCTTTTGTGAGGGCTAGCCTGTTCAATACTTTCAGCTTATTCTAGGGACTTGGATAAGGTTTAGTGTACAAAGGTACGATGAGTAACATAGTGCAAAGAGAATTTTAAACATAAAAATCTACAGGTCGCCTTTTTCCTAGAGTTGATTCAATAAATGTACTTACACTACAGAAGTCCTGAGGGAAATTTGTTTTCTCTCTCCCTGAGATGACTTATTTTGTGGTAGGAGTAGGTGGGGCGGTGCTGTGGCTCTGCCCCTGTGGCTGGAAGGTTGTCGGTTCAAATCCTGCAGCCGGCAGAGGAATCCTAGTCCCTTGGGCCCCTGAGCAAGGCCCTTAACCCCAACTGCTCCAGGGGTGCTGATCAATGGCTGACCCTGTGCTCTGACCCCAAGCTTCTCTCCCTGTCTGTGTGTCTCATGGAGAGCAAGCTGGGGTACATGAAAAAATGAATTCCTAATGCAAGAAAGTGTATAGGGCTAATAAAGTGATGTTATGTTAGGTGTTGGTGTTGCACAGGGTTAGGTTTCATCCTGTTTAGTCAGTTAGCCATAACAGCA
Organism: Atractosteus spatula; assembly: GCF_055471065.1. Classification (NCBI taxonomy): domain Eukaryota; kingdom Metazoa; phylum Chordata; class Actinopteri; order Semionotiformes; family Lepisosteidae; genus Atractosteus; species Atractosteus spatula. Next base: position 22,799,911 of record NC_142720.1, on the reverse strand, counting down.
CAAGCTTGTAGTCGTGCCGTCGACTGTTGGATACTTGCTTGACGGCCTGGAGTTTTATTTTTACAAGAGCAGCCAAAACGGTAAAGATGAAGTGTAAGGGGTGAGGAATAAATCTGAATATTTCTCTGACATGAGTGCCGCTGTGTGCCGAAGTCCCACACATGCTAATTTAACGTAACGTAAACCTTTTTACTTATAAACTCAGAATAACCCCCTTTAAACGGTACACGCATCGGGGAAGAGATTTGAAGCCAGCCAACTGACAAGCAAGTCTTTTCGCTTTTACATTTCGCCGAGTGCTCGCTCCGTATGATTGTTCATTTTGTAACAAACCCCTTTTTCTCTTGAAAATTGAGAAACTGTAAAAAACAAAATCATACTTTTGTCGAAAGCAGCCTCACATACATAGCTACTGGGATAAGACAGTATAACACACTGCTTCTGGGAAGAAACGCCTTAGACACTTTAAAATGAAGAGATGTACATGTTAGTGGGTTTTTTTTTCCATGCCGTGTCATCGTTACATTTATTTCGAAGGAAATTCGAAGTTACAATATAACTAAGAATCGAAAATGCCTTTGATCCACATGAACCCGGGTCGCTGTGCTGCTTCGTTGAAGCTTTTGTGAAAAGTGCTGAGTCACGCCATGACGTCCAGTTCCTCCTCCTCCTCCTGACACGATCACGTGTGTCCACTCATTGCAAAGTGCTTGAAAGAAAAAGGGTTTTCGGTTTCACTAATTCAATACAGTTAGTGGGAGAGAGGAGAGAGGAGCGTTTTATAGACTGGAAGCCGACTATTTAAATATCTCTCACTCACCGATGAATCCGGGGACGGGCATCCCAACCTCCAGCTGACTGATCGCTTTCTCTCTCTCTCTCTCTTTTTCCTGTGTCTCCGACCTCAGCAGCACATTGCAGGAATCGCGCCGGGGTGGGGGGGGGAGATAATCTTGAAAATTAATGTAACTGTTCGTTAAGAAACACAGTTTTTAATATTTACGTGGGAAGGCCTCGTGTTCTGTGGCTTTGACTACCCTCTGTAAACCGGTCACGTCTGGAAATCGCTTCCAGCGCAGAGGATCGAAATCTGTAGAGATCCGAGACTACAAATCCAGGATTTGCAGGACGCTGCAAACTTGCCATCCCTACAGATAGGTGATAAAGAAGGGGAAAAAAAGCACCGGGGCAGTTCGCTGTCACTGTTTCAGGGTGATATGGGCTTGCTGTCACTAGGATCGCCATTGAACTGGGAAGAGACCAGAAAACACGCAGATCATGTTCGGAAACACGGTATCATCCAGTTTCTGAACATCTACAACCAGGTGAAAGACCGACAGAAAGACGTGCTCAAATGGGGAGACGAGGTAAGACTCTTGTTGAACATTTGTTCTGTTGACTGTAAATGAAACGATCGCGATCGGGTGTATGATATTCTTCTTGTATCCTTTTGATGCTTTTTTTTTAAAAAAAAATAAGAATCATGCCCAAACCTCTTACCCTTTATTTACCACCAGATTGCTTTCCGAGTGAGGAAACGCGGTGCGGTGTTGCAGTGCCGGGGACGAGCAGAGTGATGTATAGACGCAGGCCCTTGAGCTTGAAAGTTGGAATATACTGTATTTCGTGCTCTGTAGTACAATCCGCAGGTGCAGGCACTGAACTGGGGGTGTTTCGTTGAGTCTACAGGGTATGAGGCAGTGACACCGTGCCGTAAATGTACGCATCTAGTGCATTACAACGTAATTGCTTCTTAGAAGATCCGTTACATCCGTGTGTACAGTACGGCACAACATAACCCATGTGTACAGAGTGTGCTGTAGGAAGGCCGTTTGCCCAAGTGAGCGGTTGGTACTAGCCTTCATTATTTTCTTCAGTCGCCGCCTGCTTCATACAGTACAGTTACACTTCTGAAATGCATGTGGTTCTTCCAACGCTTCACTGATTTTTTTTTTCATTTACAGCATGTAAACATGGAAATATTTTGCGGTCCGTTGGGATTTGATTAGCCATTTGGCGTCAGTCAGCGAGCCCATTCAGATTTTTTTCTTTTTTTCACCTGCATAAAAAAGTACGTGTTCCGCTGTCGAGCGTACTGTAGATTTACATGAAGCAGGGTTGCATCTGGAAGTATTTGCGTCGCCATGTGTCCTAAGAGTTTGAACTTAGTTGGAGGTCTGGACTGTAGTCGCTGTGTACAGGCAGCCCATTGGACACACATCTTTGAACTCTTGGAGCTCATTGCATGGGGTTTTGATGAAAGGTAACATGAAGCGGAAAAAATATTTTTTTTCCGGTATCTGTCTTATAAATTAGTAAAGGGGAACGTCTCGTATCAACACTTGACCGCCGGTATTCGCCTGTCTGAACCAGTAGAAAACATTTTTTGTGATTATTAGCAGGTCACGCTGCAGTGCAACAAACGTGTGGTCTCTTCCAAAAGATTTTCTTGATAAAACACGCTTTAGACATGTGCACTAATGTAAGTAAATCATTAAAACTCTCGGGGGGAAAAGCTATGATCAGCTTAAAATGATTAAATTTCGTGAACAGTCGAAACGCTAGTCATTTTGTGTTGAAGTAAAACCCACTGACCTATTTTATCTGTGCCTTTATTGTAAACTTATAATATACATACTTACACAACATCCATCCATTTTCTAACTGCTTCATCTAATTCAGGGTCAGGTTGGAGCCAGAGCCTTTCGCGGCAAGCAGTGGGCACAAGGCAGGGTACACCCTGGTCAGGACACCAGTCCACTGCAGGACGCACACAGACGCACACACTCCAGGGCCAGTTTCCCCAGAAGCCAGTTAACCTCCCAGCATGTCTTTGAACTGTGGGAGGAAAGCGGAGCACCTGGAGGAAACCCATGCGCACACAAGGAGAACATACAAACTCCACACAGACAGCACCCCAAGGTCCAGAATTGAACCCAGGGCCCCAGAGCTGTGAAGCAGCATTGCTAACGCAGTGCTAACCACTTCACCACCATGCAGCCCCATTAGGTATTCTACTACTGGATCCATATTAAATTCCCCATTTTAAATTAAAGTATTTTAATTTCATGTTTTATACTGTGATTTTCTGGCTCAGACTGTCCTTAGGAAAAGTTCTAACCCTGAAGCACTGTGTATACGTACTGTAGGTGAGAATGAGGAAGACTGTGATTTTTGAGCACTTGTGAAGGACACACTATGTGCTGTTTAACGTAATATTCTCCTTACCCATCATTTCTGAAAAAGTCCACCTGGTTTATTAGGTTGAAATCAGATTCTTTTGCTATTTCTCTTCAGTCCTCATTTCTTACGTTTGTTATTTCCCCAAATTTCTTACCCTTTACTGTCTGATAAGTGCAGTAACAGCCCCAGAAATTACTTATTTTCTTACTACTCTAAGTATGCTAGGTACAGTACAAAGGGTAATGTTTTGATGTGAACTTTCCTTCATGTTTCATTTTTTTAAACATTTTGCAGAGGAGACATCATTCATCCCAAGCTTGGAATAGGCTGCATTATAGCAAGACTGTTAATATGACATAGCAAGACCTCCCTTTATTTGGGATTTTGTAATCTTGCTCACGGCTTTATTCTTTCCTTGGGATCTCTATTGGCCACGTAGTCAGGACCTCAGTTTCACCTCTCACCTGAAGCACAGCACCTCCAAACAGTACATTGTATTGTATGACACCTCCAATGACAGTAACAGCCTGGTTTTTCCTAGAGAGTTCCCGTCCCAGTATTGACCAGATCCAGCCTTGTGTATCTTCTGGGTGTAGGACGATTTGTCATTTAATTGAAGCATTGATTTGAGGATCTCTGGATAGTGTGCTTTGATAGTACAGGTACCTGTTGAGCTTTCTTACCTGTGTGTTCTGAAGACCCTTCATTTCTGAGCAGAATTTATTAAACTGAATAACCACACAGTGGGAACAGTTTTGTGTAGTTCAGTGAGTTTTCTTTTATGCTTTGTAAAACAAATGTAGATGTGATTGCATTGAGGCCCAAAGGTCGTGCACATTATGCTAATTTGTAATTTGTAGCTGGTAGTTAAAGGTGTCCATACCTGAAAAATGGTTGAATGGTTAACTAATGCAACAAGCTGTGCACAGGGGTGTAATATCAATGCCAGAACACGCTGGAGCTGTCATTCAGGACAAAGGTTAACCTTAACTCTGCTAATGGCTTCCTCTACTTCATTTTTGTTCAGGCCTAGTTTCATTAACTAGTAATAAATTGCATGGTTAGCAGAAGCCATTATCCAGTCTGGCTTACACAATACACAGTTCACATTGTGTATGAATAAGGAGCACTCCTGCAGGAAGAGTAAGCTAAAAATTATAAAGAAAACTAAGATGAAATGTGTTTAGATAAACAGGATCAGAAGGCTCAAACATTGCACATACTGCATACTGTAGACTGTCAAAGAGGAAGAAGAAGAAAAAGGAAGAAGTTATTCAGTTTCTTAAGGAAAAGGACATTTGTGACAACACTACAAGTTCAGTTTACAATCCACACATAAAACATAAATAAGAATCACATTAATGCACAAAATGTAGATGTTGAGAACCTTCCTAATGTCGTTAGTGTAGACTGCTTCAACGTGTATCGTATGCAATCCAGTGTCCTTTTAGTCATATGGTAAAAGAAAGGTTGATGTAGGGACACAAAAAGCATAATGCTTGAGCTGTGACACAACCACAGAGTTTATTAGAGCATGCAGAAGACTACTACCAATTTCCCTCACAGAATCTGCTAAAAGTGGTCTTTTGTATCCCAGTCGTCTGCCATTACGTTGGAATTATACATGTCCTTTAATCATATAGACTTTTTTAGGCTTATTGCCAAAAATTGTTTTTAAATAACACACCTGGTATTACTCTGTAACATTATTACTGCTCACACAATGCTTATGAGTGATGTTTATTAGAAACAACTGGAGTCAATGCATTGAGTTCTTGTGCTGAAACTAGAGTGCTACCACACAGGGTATTGTAGAAATTCTGTAATCCCAAGAACATGCTTTGTAGTGTTGTTTTTAATGATATAGTCATTACTCTTTCATAGCAGTGCACCTCGGTTATCTGTTAACACCTCAGGCCTGGGTGCAGTGCTTGGATTTTGAAGATCCCAGCCCTTTGTTGTTTTAGATTAATCCCGCATTCCGACAGCGGATTACATGGTGACAGAAACAAAGTAAAAAGAGTTTGATGAATTGGAAAGGATGTGATGTTCTGTTTTTATTCTAAAAAGGGGCACGTGACTTTTAGGCTGGTCATGATGAACAGCTATGAGGGCAAAAAAAGGCAATTTGAAGTTTCGCAGCATATATGTAATTTTTTTTGGAGTTATGCTTTGATGCCTTCTATTTGAATTTGTCAGGTTAATTTAAATGTGTCAGTTTCTAGGAACATGACCACCCCTAATAAACACATTTTTCAATGTGAGATGGTGGCTGTCCTGGTTTTTGTGTTTTAAATAAATCGTACATGCAGCCCGCTGCTCCTGTCTGAGCCCTGACTGTGCCTCTGGCCCGAGCAGGTGGAGTACATGCTGGTCGCCATGGACCACGAGCACAAGAAGGTCCGGCTGGTGCTGACAGGAGGGGAGGTCCTGCAGACCCTGCAAGACAAGGGGGAGAAGACCAACCCCAAGTAAGTCGGCCAAAACCACCTTGTGACCACATAATTTCTGAAGAAGCATTTTCTGTGTCTTCATGTTTCTTCATATTTGTTTTGCGCCTGTCTTAATGTATTATGTGCTCCAGTTTTGGATCTTCTTAATGAAGTTTGCTTTTGTTATAAACCCAAGGAGTTAATTTCAAGCATTTGCTCCTGGACAGCACACAGAAAGAGTGTCTGGCATATTCTTGCACACTAGCTTAGGTGTTTACAGAGTTTCAATAAACAGCTCTCAGTTGTCTCCACGGTGTATCAATGACATGGTTACACAGTCCCTGAAGCCTAACCTAGGCTAACAGTCCCATTATTGTACACTTTGTTTTCAGAAGCAGAATGTCTTCCACTCATCAATATAATTGTGGTATCAATGTTTAGAAGTGTCAGATTTGAGCTCCCGTGATTTGTTTGTATATTGTGAACCTACATCAGAACCTGTGGACATCATACTTTATAAACAGGAAGAAGAAAATAGAACAAAGAGTACCAGGCAACCACTGGGTATAGCCAAGTACACGACATGCAACCCATAATCAGGTTATAAATCTAGGGCTTCTGGTTTGTTAAGTTTGTAAAATATGTTGAACATGATTCACAGAAAGCTTGTTACCGCTGCTAATTTCCTAGAAGTAGTGGAACCAGTTACTGTAGGTGAAATCTCGATTGACCAGAAGTACTCAGGCTATTGTTCCAGCAGGTGGCTGGAGCATGATGCCTCGGGGGGCAGGTGGGGTGATGAGAGAGAAAAGTACATCGCAGAGTCAGGCTGGGCTTAGCTAATGAACACAGAAATTGTGAACTTTTTCACTTGGCCACTGATGAGATGCATTGAAATGTATCTGTGTGTGAGGGCTGTGAAGGGGCATGGATACATACAATATTTGGGTAAGAGTGTAAGATTGCTCAGTATGAGGAATCTCATCTGTGGTCTGGACAGGAGTTTACCTTAAACATTTCACAGATTTCTACTTGCAGTTAGAGATAGGCCAGTGATTAATCCAGTGGGAACAGACCAATGACTGTGCCTAATTCTAATGCAAGCTAATTTTAAAGCCATTGCTAGCTTCTGAACAGACTTTGTAGGTCAAGTGCTCCAAATCCTGACCCTATTTTTGTCTGTTATGTTTTTACATTGGCCCAGAAATTTGCATTTGTACTGTATATATAATTATAATTTCTTGATGTGTGTACTCACAGTAAACTAGAAAGTATTTGAGTAGTATTGATTGTCCTTTTGTAAAAACATTTAAAAATATTTAGACATAAGAGGTTGCTCTCTGTTGTGTTGAGCTTTTTGTATCGATGAAATCGATACAAAGCTGGTTATGTTACCAGAAAGTGCATTACTAAAATATTTTTTTATTTCTAATTTGATAAATGTATATTTGCAAGAGACAATGAATAATGTTTATATATGCACTTTACTTCCCAAACGAAGTTTCGGAAGTAAAGCAGTAATAAATCATTTCAGAAACACATTGCTTGCTATAGTTAAAAAGGAACATTAGCATATCCCAGTATCCAGAACTGTGCAGTGAATATTCTGTACTAAAAAAAAGTGTAAAGAGCCCATTTTATTTAGATTAGAATTTGTACGACATTCAACAGAATCATTAGTCCTCTTATTATGGAGCCCTTTCTAAAAATGGAGAGAAACTTGGAGCCTGGGATAAACGCGGCCTCAGAATGTCTCTGATGTTTGGTGCCTCACTGACTCCCTCCTTCAGTATCGGGTAGTGCTGGCCAGCCTCTCCTGAAAGCCATGTAGCTGGTTTGAATCAGTGAGGCAAGACCGGCCTGATGGAGCTGCAGGGCGAGGAGGAAAAACGATAACATTCCCGCTGAATGCCTCTGTGCGCATGTACTCCACCATCAGCCCAGAATCATGGAGATCGCACCAGCCCGGGGGGGGATTTAAAGACGGGAATTATGGGTGGCATGTTGGTTACTGCTGATGCGGTATATCGTTGGCTCACAGACGTACCTGCTTTTCCTTACAGCCACCCAACTCTCTGGAGACCAGAGTATGGCAGCTACATGATTGAAGGCACCCCAGGACAGCCCTACGGGGGCACAATGTCAGAGTTCAACACCGTGGAAGATAACATGGGCAAGCGCAGGAAGGAGGCCTCCTCAGTACTGAAAGAGAATGAGACCCTCTGCACCATCACCTCATTCCCAAGGTGGTAATCTTGTGGCGCATAGATGTTACTCTTATCATTCTTTCACTTTCTTAGGATTTGGCAGTCTCAGTAATAACTGTCTGTTTTTAGCATACGGTGCAACGGTCTGAAAGAAACAAATATTTAACTAGCTAGAAATGTCGTTTGTAACCTAAGAATGAAATTAATAGTCCTGGAGACTAGAAAATGCTTTTGACCCCCAAGTTGAAGCCAACAAATAGAAGCAGTTTTTTGTGCCATCAAAGTGTCCATATTCTTGGACACAATCCTTTGTATTAAACCAACCCCAGCACAGCAGATGAATGCAAATAGTTTTACTACCATAAAACACATTTGCTGCACTACTGATATAAAGTAAACAAATGTTTTGTTGTCTTTGGTTTGTGTACTATTTAAATGTTGATATTTGTTAGTAAAATGAGGTACATTAAGCACTCAGCCTGGATCTGAATATAATGTGAAGAGTACTGTGTTATACACATTGTCAGCCTGCCTTAAGTCACTAGAAAATAATTTATCTGACAGACCAAACTTCCCAAAACATTAACTTATAATTCGTGTTTTTCTTTAAAAACATTTAAAGCAGCTAGAGCTAAACCAAATCTTTCTTTGGGAGCTTTGCAGATGAGTCATAAACTTACCATCAGATGTCTTTGAAAAAACTGAAAATGCTCTCTCTACACTCTTGTGAAGCAGGTGTTGCAAAGTTTTTCTTCTGGCTGTGGAATGCCAAATCTGTTCGAGTTCAATGCAAAACTCAGCGACACTTTTATATATTTTATACTTTTATGGGATATCCTCTCCAACAGGACAGGTTTAATGCTGACAGACATGTGTTGTATGATATTAGTACTTCATGTTGAGATGAAAGCAGCGCTTTCATTAATTATGTCATTAATTATGTGTGTTTAACTATTCTGAATCCTCAAAGGCATTGTCAAAGTTAACTCAGCGGACATCTTTAGACCAAACAGTGAAACAAGCCAAATATACGTGAAAAAGCATTTAAAACTGACAACTGGAGACACTTCTTTACGTAAAGTTTGTGGGCAAATGGATCGACCTAATCAGCAATATTATTGAAACCTGTACCATGGCTTCCTACAAGAAATAGTTTGAGGTCAAATTAGCTGCTAACTACCAAACAGCTTGATAACATTTCTTATCTTCTCTACTGTGGAAGGCTTGGATATCTTATTTAGCATTATTTAGCATGAAAATTTTACAAAAAAAAGCCTCTTCGACAGTTATATATATATATTTCTATTGTGTCAAGTAGCAATCTTTAATTTTCATTGATGAAAATATTAAAACACACTGATCAAAACAGGGTAAAATCCTAGTAAATTGTAAGAATAATTGCTTACACTTATATAGCTCTTTTCTGGACACTCCACTCAAAGCACTTTATAGGTAATGGGGATCCCCTCCACCCCCACCAGTTCGAGCCCCACCTGGATGATGTGCCAGTCTGCTCACACACCAACTCTCAGTGGGGAGGAGAGCAGAGTGATGGAGCCAGTTCAGAGATGGGGATTATTAGGAGGCCATGATTGGTAAAGGCCAGGGGGAAATTTGGCCAGGACACCGGGGTTACACCCCTACTCTTTTCAAGAAATGCCCTGGGATTTTTAATGACAAGGGTCTTGGTTTAATGTCTCATCCGAAGGATTTTTTTTACTGTGTAGTGTCCCCTTAAGAACCCCCACAGACCGCAGGGTGAGCGTCCCCTACTGGCCCCACTAACACCTCTTCCAGCAGCAGCTTTAGTTTTTCCCAGGAGGTCTCCCATCCAGGTACTGGCCAGGCTCACACCTGCTGAGCTCCAGTGAGCTGCCAGCTGTGAGCTGCTGGGTGATCTGGCTGCTGCTTATTAGTGAATTAAATAAGAACATCAGAGAGCTAATAAACATGAGGTGGCCGTTTGTCCCACTGGGCCCTTTTTTAATTCGTAGCTTATTGATGCGTGGATCTCATCCTTGAAGAAAGGGTGGCCATTTGGCCGTTTCTTGAAGAAAGTTAAACTATAAACCTGCCAGACAGCAGCACTTGGGGACTTTCTGGTTTAAGGCTGATGCTAATTCTTAGCCTTATTGCTATATTAACATGTGTGATTGAAATCTAGCTTGATCTGTGCTTATGTGTGTGGGAACACCTTGCAGGTTTGTCAGTGTGCCCTGTCACATGGTGTTCCAGGGTGTTAACGTGATAAAATATCGATGAGGAGAAAATAGCAGGGCTTTTTGTTTCTCGTTCCTTTGTCAGGCAACAGTCCAAATATTGACACTGTTCAATTTCATGCTGTTCTTTTCTTTCAGGCTGGGCTGCCCAGGCTTCACTCTGCCAGAGTACGAACCCAAGCCTGTCGATAAAGGAGCATCCAAGTCCCTTTTCTTCCCTGATGAGGCCATTAACAGACACCCAAGGTTTAGGCAAGTAGAGTCAATACTGTACCACAAATCGTAACAGCCCAGTGTCTGGGCCAGTGGGAACATGAAGAGGTGTGGAGGCAGCATTTTGAACGGATTCTGTTTTATTCTACCACAGTAGCTGCATGTAGTCTTTGGTCTTTTATTTGCACACACATGCTGTGCAGTATTGTGGAGAGGCGTTTTCAGATGAGTACAAAACAGAGAGCCGGTTGAACAAAACACAGCATTCAGGGATCCCACCCCAGTCAAGGTCATGCTAAGATACAGTACACTGGGAGGCCCAGAGGCTTGTGCAAATGTACATTTCTAAGTTATGTCAAGGGCACTTAAGTGTAAATATTATTGCAGAGATACGTTATTGACTGGAGGAAGACATTCTTGAGCCTGACAGCGCCGTTGTAACAAATCGCGTAACGTAAGGTGCTACATGAATCTGAGTTTGGAGCACAGACGGTGTGTGGAGAATGGCAAGATGAATTTTGCTCTGTTTTGACTAGTACTTTGACGAGAAACATCCGGCACCGGCGAGGAGAGAAGGTAGTCATCAACGTACCCAGTGAGTATAAAAGAGATTAACATTTCCTGTTCCACTGTGACAGACAGTAGAGTATCCATGCACAGGCTCGCTGTTCGTGAACGTTATGGAACAATGAGCATATTAACCCAACTCTGCTAATGAACCAGGACAGAATAACATTTTCAGTGCTCTTTTTTGGGAGCAGAATGCTTTGTGAGGAATGATCCGCACTGTAATCAGGCTATCCTATAATGTAATGGAACTGGAAACGGTTAATATTTTCCCAGTGGGAAAACTGAGCGAGGTCTAGCTCATGACCGATTTCGATTTGGCTTTTCTATCCTAGTTGGTACTGAAAGGAGAAAAGCAAGGGGGTGAAATTTGCATGCTGTGAAGAGCACTGAGTACATGACAGAGGAACGGGATCTTTGTGCTTTCCTCAAAGAGCTGTCTCTGTCTCTCTCCACAGTTTTTAAAGACAGACACACCGCGGTGCCTTTTGTTGAGAAATTTCCTGGTGACGATGGCGAGGCAGCAAGGGCAGCTCTGCCCGACCATATCTACATGGACGCCATGGGCTTTGGAATGGGCAACTGCTGCCTTCAAGTAAGAGCATTTCTCCTGTGCACAGTGCCAGCGCCGGCTGCACTCCGAGGCCTGAGCCTCTTTTTAAACGGTCCCAGCGCAAACCGTCACAGCAATATGCTGTCGTTTTCCCACAACGACAAACGAAATAAAATAATTTTCTTACGCTGAGCAAGTCCTCTTCGTGAAATTCCTTTTACCGCCGTGCGGCCATTCAGTTTGAGTGGTTTTCAGAAACGAATGGCTCGGCTGTGTTCCGAAGCTAGAGGTTTACACAATACTGCTATTTATTTATGTAAATTCTCTCCCCGGGTTACATAAGACTCAACTTACACAAACTCGACTCCACATGAAAACCTCCCGAGGTCCCATAATGAAGGTTTTGTAGGTAAGGAGAAAATTCGTAACGAGCAGGTTGTGTGGCAAGTTCTTCCGCGGATGATTAGCGCGGAGTGAGCACGCTGCGGTCTCGACCACGGGTCCGTTTGGGTGACTTCAGTCTCATTTTTCACTTAAGATTGTGAGTGACCTGTATTGCAATCAGGGAAGCGCCTGAGTGATTTTATTATTTCACTCATATGTAACTTGAGGAACCCGGGGAGTGGGTGTAGTTAAATAATTACTGAAGAAAGGGACATTAAGAAGAAATCACAATGTAATTCCATTATACTCCAGGTACTGTATGTAGGGACTGTGTAGTGTAGCATAGTGTAACAGAGACTTCACACTAAGTCTCTGGACTCGTGACTGTTGGGTGGTGAGTTCAAGAACCTGGTGCAGACGCTGCTTAAGGTGTTTTAGCTTTGAATTACTTTTAAAAATGAGTTTGTAAACGAAGCCCAGAGTGCATGTTGTCTCTTACTGTTTTGTTATTTTTGTTTTATTGTTATTTTCAATCATAATTGTACATATGCTGTCACCTTGCAGAGCAGCTTTAAAAAGCTTTACTGTCTTGGCAGGTAACATTCCAAGCTTGCAGCATCTATGAAGCAAGATATTTATATGATCAACTGGCCACAATTTGCCCAATTGTTGTAAGTGCCCTTTTTTTAGCTCCATGTTATAAAGCTGTGGTGACGATTGCTGTGTTTTCCCTCTACTGTAAAGAAAGAAATGCAATTGCATAAAAAAATACTCAGCTTATAGCAATTCATTGCAGTTCATTGATTAAAAAAATAGATTCTGTGTTTTTAAGAAATGCATGTTTTCACCTTATTTTCTGTACATAATTTAAAGAGATTATGGGCCTAGCAGTCTTTTTTGTGGAAACATTTTTCTTTTAACATTTATCTTTACTAACTCCATCATCTTTGAGAAAGGATATTGTCCTACCAGTGTGAGTCTATTATTAACCATGCTTGGAATAAAATGTGAATGTGCTCTTAGAAGTGTTGTGATAAATGCTTTGTTCGTTTTTGTGTTTATAGATGGCTCTTAGCGCAGCTTCTCCGTTTTATAGAGGCTACGTGTCCGACATTGACTGTCGCTGGGGAGTTATTTCGGCTTCGGTAGATGACCGAACCCGAGAGGAAAGGGGACTGGAGGTAAGGAAGAGAATTCCAGGCGTTCTTCCGTGTGCTTAACCACACATGAATCGGTGGCAGATCTCTCCTTCACAAAATTCCCATATTCATTGACATAAATGTGCAATTTGCACACTCTGCATTTTTCCTTTCCCTTTGTTTTTTAGTCAAGTTGCATGCCAATTATCAATACAGTAATTTATCCTTACATTGCTTGCCATTCTGACAGCTAATAATTGGTTCACAAAACTTGCCCTTCATATGACATTTTGAATTATAAGCTAGGAAGGCCATACAGTGTCAGTGTTCCACAAAAGGAGCTCTGCATTTTCACTGTTAGGAAAGCTTGACTTTTAAGAAGCGATATTGAACAGTTACTTGTCCTGTAAAACACATGAACAGAGCCAGTGACACATCCCAGGTTAAACAGCCGGTCAGATATTTTATGAAAAGAGCATGCCAAGATCAAACCCTCTATGCTGATACATCAAGATGTTAATGCTCAGTATTTTTTTCTGTTTCTGGTTATGCTGTGCAGTCATACATGAGTTTTTTAGAATTGTGTCATTATACTTAAAGATGTCTTATTCCATTTTCGCAGCCCCTGAAAACAAATAAATTTCGGATCAATAAATCAAGATATGATTCCATTGACAGCTACCTCTCCCCCTGTGGTGAGAAATACAATGACATAGAATTAACCAAGGATGAGCAGATTGAAAAACAGCTTTTGGAAGCAGGTAACTATGTGAAATGGGAGGTCCTTTTAAAAATGACTTGTGTTCATCAATGCATACAGTACCTCCACCCTCATTATAATGTAGATAATCTCTTTGAGTGTTTTTATTTTTTATCTGCTTTGTATTTCAGGGATCGACAAGCTCCTGGCACAGCATATAGCCCATCTCTTCATCCGGGACCCTCTGACTCTTTTTGAGGAGAAAATTCACATGGATGATAAAAATGAGTCTGACCATTTTGAGGTACAGTTTACCCTGAAGTGTGGGTATGCAGTGTGGTGCCTGAGTTCCTTCTCCTTCTCGCTCGGATTCATCTTCTAAGCACATGAACACACTCATCTTGAAACGTGCAAGCAGGAAAGCAGCAAACTGCTGATATTCGATTTTTTCCTTACAGAACATTCAGTCAACCAACTGGCAGACAATGAGGTTTAAACCACCTCCACCCAATTCGGACATTGGATGGAGAGTCGAGTTTCGCCCAATGGAGGTAAGAAACTGCTATTCACCACAGATGTATTGAGAAGAATGGAAAGTATAGTTATTTCTTTTGCATTGTCCCACATTGTATGAGTCACTGCACTCTGCACATGAACTCAAAACCAGGTGAGCAAAGAACTTATTGGACTTCGAAATGCATCTCATTTTTCTCCTCTCCAGGTCCAGCTGACAGATTTTGAAAACTCTGCATACGTTGTTTTTGTGGTATTACTCACCCGTGTGATTCTGTCATACAAGCTAGACTTTCTCATTCCACTGTCAAAGGTAGGTAACGACTTTCATTAATCAGCAGTGGAATGCAGATTAATTGTATTTTATGTAGACCTTTTAGTTCAAGTGGTTTCCAATGTGTTATATAAATGGGGGCCATTGTAGTGCAGCCACTTTTTGCAAAGTCCAGAGTGGAATGTATCCCAGACACCTGGATTAGTTAACAAACAGTGTCAAGGGATCTGAATGATCGAGATGTCACAAACTCGGTTTAATGACTCATCTGAAGGATGGCACCTTCTACAGTGGTGTGTCGCTGGGCAATATGCTGGGGCTTTGGTTGTAGAAGTGCTGGTCTGTGGCAGATTCCTCTAACCTGGTAGTGTGGCTTGAAGAATCTACACATAAGTACCCCCTTTCACAGAGTAACTGCTTCCTATGTGCTGTATCCTTTATAACATCTGTGGGGAGTTAAGACACTGGGGTTGAGGTCGGACAAGCTCTCATGTAAAAACCTCCTCACCCTGACGTGGCCCTTAACCTGCTTTTTCCTTACTGGATTCCTCCGTCACAATCATATTTAAATGATCGGAGAGCAGCATTGTGCTGCTCCCTTCTATCATTAAAGCAAGTCCTGCTTCTCCTTTTTAAATCTACAGGACTACAAGAGCACTAGCCCACTTCTCCCTTACAGCCTGCAGGACATTGTTGTACTTTCCCCTGCTCTAAGAGTCATTCTTACACCGGTCGAACCTCATGACTAGCCAGTTCAACATTAAGACCTGCGTGCTGAACCTTTTTAAATAGGAGAATGGTTGAACAAGACCACAGCTGATTTTACCCTCGCTATCTCTTGTGAACGTCTGCACTTCTGTCTCTGAATAGTCCGTCAACCCACACACCCTCAGCGCAGACCATCACAGATGGCTGAGACACGATTGCAATGTTACAGGGCCCAGAGGGAAAAACACCACCTACTGGTCAACCAGTACTATTTAAAGCAGCCACATGGTTTTCCACATAGTTGTCTCATCCTAGTACTGACCCTGTCCTGTTGTATAGTGGTAGTTAAGATGTATGGATGGGTGGGGAAAAATGAGAAATTACCATGAACATGTGCAGAGCTACAGTGCTGACTGAAGTCTTATTGCAATACTGCAGCAATCTTTCTTGTTACATTAGGTTGATGAAAACATGAAGGTTGCTCAGAAACGAAATGCTGTGCTTGAGGGCAAGTTTTACTTCCGAAAGGACATTTTCAAAGGTACTTATTATGTATTATCAATAATTGTCCACTTTTTATTACACTTTTTTTCTGATTGGATAAGTATAGGTTTAAAACCTGGAGAAATGTTGTGGTTGTTTTTATCAGTATGTGTGGTATTCTGATCTTGTATATGAGGAACAACATACAGAACATTGTTTTCTGGTTAGTATTATTTTCCTCTGCTGGCTAAGTATATAATTGTCAAGATAAAGAAAATATTGTAACATAATTGTAAAAATCCAAATTTAATTAAAAAAAACATAGTCAACTTGAATTTGAGCAGCATGTTTTGCAACTAAACATTTATTCTGGATAGGGTACATAAATTGTCTCTCTGTGTGTGTCCAACAGGCTGTAATCCTATAGCTGATGGCTCTGCTACCACCCAGAATGGGCTCAACGGTGACACTGAGGAATATGCCCTGATGAGCATTGACACAATCATAAATGGAAAGGTTGGTAACCTCCACTGGCTTATTAATGCAACCTTAATACAAGCAAACGATAAAGAATAACTGTAGGATGGCGAAAGCAACTCTCTTCACTGTTGCACCTGGTGTTTTTTAGGAAGGTGTCTTTCAAGGCCTAATACCAATTCTTAACTGCTATCTGGAGAACATGGAGGTGGACGTGGAGACACGGTGCACCATCTTAAACTATCTGAAACTGATCAAGAAGAGAGCTTCAGGTACGTGACTAGTATCATTGAAGTGAATCGAAAGTTTTCAGCCTCAGAATCTGAGAGGAAATGTTTCATCCCCAGTCTATTAGTGTGTAAGGTTAGCACTCTCACTGACTTTTTCCTGACGTTGCTGGTGGATATGTTTGCCTGCAGATCTGCTCTTAATATTCATTATTGATAGTGTGCAGTGGAAGCTAGTCTTCTGGACTCGAAATACTGGTCCAAATTCTGCGTGGCATACTGCTGTTGTACTCTTGAGCAAGCTGCTTTTCTTAAATTTCCTCCAGAAAATACTTTTGTCCATTAAAATCTTTCCAATTGACTTACCTGGTAAAATAAAGGGGTAATTAAAAACATCTGACAGTGAAGCTACTGTTTTACTGTTTTAACCTTGGACTTCTATAGGGTAAAGTACAGTAGCTGTGGATAATGGATGGATAACTCTCTGTATGTGAGTTTTTAGAAATGTTTTGCCATTTGCTTTCTTATGGGATCCCTGAGTGATATTCTTTTTTTTGGTGGCTTAGGGGAGCTAATGACCATGGCCCGATGGATGAGGGAGTTTGTTTCCAAGCACCCAGAATACAAGCAGGACAGTGTGATAACTGATAAAATCAACTACGACCTCCTTCTGCTGTGCGACAGGATTGCAAAGGGAGCAGCGCAGTGCCCGGAGCTCATTGGTAACCCCATTAACAGGGCAAAATAGAGGAGTGGAGCAGATGTCACCGTTTTAATGAGAGTTTTATTGGAGATGATGAAGGCCCTTCTTGCATGAAGTGAAGACCAAATACATGAACCTAACAGCGGTCCAATCAGATTGACCTTGTCTTCTGAACAAAGTAGAATTATTGGCACAGTTTTTATCAAACCTGTATATAATATCAGATTTTTATGAATAACAAAATATTTTAATAGCATAAAACTGAATATTAAACAATATCTATGTACATATTTTCCTATTGATATGGAAACAAAGTGATCTCTTTGGGTTATGTAAATGTAACAAAACTTGAAGGTGTATATTAGAAAGATTTTATCCTATACATACCTGTAAATATCGTTTCCCTGCTTTGCTAATTTTAACTGTGCTTAGTCTATGCTTTTGGGCTATTTTTGAACTGCTTTGACTTGTTCTGACATTGCTGCTGTTCAAACTCCTCCAGATGAATGTTCTGGCTTGAAGACAGTAATCTCAACCACTGTGGTAAATAAATACTTCCACATATTGTCCATTCTACTGATATTGTATAGATAACTTGCACAAAAGTAGCACTGTACCAGAAAATCAGGTGAAGCTGAACAATATTTTTGGCATTTTAGTGAAGAGATTGAAAGTAGGCATGGAAATAAATTGGAGATGCTCTGTTTCTTGAATGTTTCTGTCTTCATTTCATTGTAGTTAATTCTTTGGAAAGTTTTACTTGTGTGATTTGAAGCTAATTTAATCGTTCCCTCTCGCACAAATAGCACAGAAAGTCAGGACCCAGAAATGCAGACTTGAGCTTTCTGTAGAAAGTGATGGGGTCAGAAATGTCATCTTACATTTACATGAGATCCAATTGCGAAGGAACAGGTGAAGGTTTATTCCATGCTGAACGGAAAAGAGGCTGTTGCTTTGAAGCCTACGCATGCTGACGCAGCTCCCTACTTGAATTTAATCAAATCCATATTTCTTGTGTTCTTTGTAGGACTGCTTTAATTTTAATTTTAATTTTAAAGGGTGTTTTTTAATTTTCATCACGGCATTAATGAAGATACTGCATTCTCGCTTTTGCTGCAAAAGAAAGCAGTTCTAGTAGAAGCATTTTTAACGCCATACTCTTGAAAGCATAAAATCGATCACGTAGTGTTCCTGGAATAACATGATGCTTCCTAAACTTTTATAATATTAAAGGGCCTTTCAGTGTAGTCAATTAAAAAAAAAATACGTCACTATTTTCCTTCACAGTTTAAAAAAACGTCTTTTAGAGAAATCTTTGCGCTGTAAAATAATTCGCTTAACGTACCACTAGGTGGTGAAAGAGAGTTTACTACATGTATATCACGAGGAACTCAACACAAATTTGCAACATGTATTTTTCACTTCACTTTTGATCTCTTAAAAGATTATATTTCCTCTTGTGTTAGCAGGTACTGTCCTAAAACGGACAGGAATGCCAAGAAATACTTTCCTTGTACAATATTCGGTTGTCTGTTTTTAAACATAAACTGGATGCTTGCTCCTTCTCGTCTAGCTCATGCCGTTTTCTTCTGCTTTATCTGTAGCTAATGCTAATGAAAAACAGAAAAAACGTGAAGAAATGGCACCAGCTGTATCCCTAGTCAGGCCCCACATCCGCTTAAAATTACAATAATAACTGTAAAGAAAAGGTTAACAAAAAATAAACATTCTTGAAACGCCACGCACCTCCATCAACGTGTGAGATCCAATGACAAAGTCTTCTGAGGGCAAAGGTTTACGTCACGACTAACATTTCACTTGATGTACCTTATTGTTACATACTGTAGGGTTAAGTTCATATACTTATTCTGGTCCACCCAGCACTTCCGAAAGTAATGGATCTGAAAAGTCGAGTGCTGTCACCGTTATTTATGCTACTTGTATCACTTCAGAAGCGCTTGCTAATCTAGATGCAGTTCAGCTGCAACTTTATAATCGAGTTACACAGTACCGCCTTACACAAACCGTTAACTATGAATCAGGATTTGTGTTTTTCGATACAAATTGCTGTGTTATGTAATATGTGTACTTTTTCAATAGCGTTGTAGTGTCTTACTGACATTCATCCAGTGAATAAGTAAAAATAACACTCTTACACGACGTAACTACGCCTGATAAGTTTAGGTTGTTAAAGAAAGCAGATAATAATAGAGGAGGGACAGGACATCACAGCAGAACTGCATTGTATCTATGTTTTATTTTGCATTTTGGAGTTATATTAATAATCCATAATACTCGAAGCCATTACTGTACACCATGTTACCAAAAAACAAACTTTTAAATCGAGTTATATGTAGATTTTCAGTTTAGTGTTCCTACAGATACGTATAGCTTCCCCGAACCATGACCTGCATTCTATTCCATTTGCTTTATACTTCAGACTAGCGCTTCATAGCAGAACCGAATATAAAATAATTTTATAGGGTCCCGTTTTTACTAGTTTAGTACACGGTGATAAGTGAAGTAGACTTTTAATGTTCACCCTATGAACATCCATCTTTTGTATACTATACAATTAAAAATATAAATAAGGATACAATTTGCAATCCATTTCAAATCAGACAATACGTAACACATAACAGAAGGCGTACAATGCGTGCGAAAAACCACATATTTATGCTTTGCAATATCGCCAAAATATATATTTAACTTTGCTAGTTAGACTGCATCATCCATTCAATAAACATAACGTGAAAAACATCCACTGAAACCTTGATCGTCACCAAAAGCTCAACAGTAAAACTTACATTATTTAGAAAAGCTTAGAATTAATTCGCTCTCTATGAACAGTCTTACGAAGTCAACCTACTGTAGAGATCGGAAGCACGGTACAGTTTTTAATAAGTCCTTTTACCTTTTGCCTTATCTCAATGCCCGTCATCTGATGTCATTCAAAGAAAGTACCATGATGTAACTAACAAGTTCTAAACCTTTAGGGATAAAAAGTAATTCTACCACTGTGCAAAGTAACACTCAGCGTATCCTGCAAAGCAGCTCTCAAATTAGGGGATCTCGCTCAGAAACGTTGCGGTAAATAAAGGGTTTGTATATCTACGGCAGATCAGCTTATCTGAGGGAAAGAAGTGTGACAACAAATTTACCACAAGGTGACCTTAGATAAGAAAGAAGAACAAACTACTGCCTCAACAGTTTTAAGTACGAAGGCTACAGATACAGTAGTTCACCTGTGACCTGTAAAAGTTATTAAAAAACCCGAGTTCTAGATAAATAAAAGTATTTTTTGTCTGATTTACCACATTTAAAGTAAAAGGTTTTAGAAAGCATAATTGTTCAGATGCCCATGAGGCCCTGTCAAGGATGGTACCATGCTGACTGAGCAGATCATTACACAACTCTGACGTGCTGCCGTTCTTTGTATGACTTGCATGACTTTCAGAAGTGTATACAGTATATGTGGAGAGGCATTCAGCACAAAACAAATGCTATTGGTTTCAATACTTACTGTATTTATCGTGTGTTTACTACACATCGTATATAAATACAAATAATAATAATAATAATAATAATAATAATTGCTTACACTTATATAGCGCCTTTCTGGACACTCCACTCAAAGCGCTTTACAGGTAATGGGGACTCCCCTCCACCACCACCAATGTGCAGCATCCACCTGGATGTCAAAAACAGGCTTTTAATACTGAAAGGAATTAAAAATTTAACAAATGAGCACTGGGAGAAATCCTTACCAGAAATATGCAAATTTCTTATTATGGAGTGATGCACTTTGGTTCCTATTCTCAATATTCAATACCACAAAGTTTAAAAACTATTAAAAATAACCAATCATTTAAAAAAATCTCATTTTACACTATGCATCATTCTATGATATTTTCCTTAGTAAACGGTTTTTAGAAACAGTTTAAAAATAGTGTGATTCATTTATTTAGCGGGTTCTCTTATCCAGGGGAATTTTCAATATAAAAAATGTACATTACATGTATGGGTGTCAGTACAAAAAACAATCAGATACAAAAGGGAAGTGATACATTATAATAATCTGAATGATGAAAGCACAGATACAGTGCAGTGATGTACTGTAAGCACCCTGTAGGTAGATATTCCCTGTTTGCAATGAATAAGCTTGATTAGCAAGTTGCTTTACCAGTTTGAGAATCCCGTATTTCCTTATTTCTGTGTACAGGTGCGAAATCCAGGTGAGGTCTGGGATCATACTGGCGCCTCATCTTGAGGAGCAGCCCGGTGTTGTTCTCACAAAATGGTCTCACATTATCTATCACCTGTGAAGAAGAAATTTACATGACAGCGCCTGTGAAGTGGGCAGATTTCCTTAATGACCGGTCTGTGTGGTGATGCAGTGGTCAGCATTACTGCCTCACAGCTCAGGGGCCCTGGGTTCAATTCCTGGGGTACTGTCTGGGTGGAGTTTCAATGGTCTCCCCATATTCATGTGGGTTTCCTCTGGGTGCTCCGGGTTCCTCCCACAGTCCAAAGACATACTGGTGCGTCGATTGTCTTCTGGGAAAATCGGCCCTAGAGTGATTGTGTGTGTCTGTGTGTTTCCTGTGATGGACTGGCGTCCCATCCAGGGTGTATCCTGCCTTGTGCCCGTGGCTTGCTGGGATAGGCCCTGGCTCTACAGCGACCCTGTGTAAGATAAAGTGGTAGACATGAATGGAAAGTTGCAGTAAAGGTGATGGATGGACTGGTCTTCGGCTCTTCAGCCAGACCACCAATCTCTCTGAAACTGTCCCTGAGCAGACTGATGGTAATCTGACAGACCATGACCTGTGTTGCTGTATGAACCTTCTGAGTTCTGGTTTTAAGCTTGAGTAACACAATGTGGATTTTGAATTAGTGCAACTAATTGACCAAATGACCAACCCCTGAATTTTAGAGAAATACTGCCATGCCTTGCACATGGCCTGACAGAACAGCTATCAGGTTCTATCAGGCTATCAGGTAAGCTATTAGCTATCTTACAACACCACAACAATTTATAAAACAATAATCAACACAAGAAGACCGTTTCAATTTGGATGAATGACCACATCATGAGCTCTAAACATTTCTTGTGCTTTTGTTAAAAGTAACACGATCGAGTGTAATTTCTCTGAAGTGTTGACAGAAATATATTTTCTAATATTAACAGGTTCCAGGTTCTGTGACCAATGCAGAACTGGGGTGACAGAACAGGAGTGGAAATGCCCCAATGTCCCAAAATGGCTTCCATCATCTTTAATAAACTGGACTCTCTTCCTACCCGAGTCTTCTCTTGTGCTCATGTTTTGCCAGTCAACTTTTATCAGACAGGGAGTGCTTTTTATTGCATGTTTTCCAACACAGGAAGCATGGACATCTTCAGAGGTCATCTTCACAATTCTTGGTTTAAAACCATTACTGTACAAAATAGCTCTTTTAGTCTATCAACACACTCACCTACTTTTTGAACATATATAATGTAGGATACGATAATACTTTATTGTCTCACTTCTCCAAACCTTGTCTTGCATCAAAGCAGCTATGTTTTACACACACTGAAACTTACAAAACATACAAACAGTACAAATAATAATAAGTCCTTACACTTCTATAGCGCTTTTCTGGACACTCCACTCAAAGAGCTGTACGGGTGATGGGGATCCCCTCCACCCCCACCAGTGTGTAGCCCCGCCTGGATGATGCGCCAGTCCGCTCCCCACAGACCAGCTCTCAGTGGGGAGGAGAGCAGAGTGATGAAGCCAGTTCAGAGAGGGGGATTATTAGGAGGACATTACTGGTAAAGGCCAGGGGGAAATTTAGCCAGGACACCAGGGTAACACCCCTACTCTTTTCGAGAAACGCACTGCGATTTTTAAGCACCACAGCGAGTCGGGACCTCTGTTTTACATCTCATCCGAAGGACAAGTAAACATTACATTAAAAAAAATATTACAATAACCAGACATCTACCCATACTGTACATATAACTTTCACACCAAGTTCTGAAGGAATCCACAAACCGATACCAGAACCCTGGAAATGTACTCCCCCAATTGCAAAAAGCCCATATAAGTACACAAATGTTCCCTAGTAATTTCCATACAAGTCTGAATTCTGACTGGTGCCTTTGACCAGATTATTATTTTTTGGGTTATTACTTTTATACAAAGTAACTTATATTTGTACTAATACAGGTACATTTTCCTGAAGCAATCTGAGCAAAGTCGAAGTGCTTTGCTCAAGAGTACAAGAGTTCCCTAATAGCAGAGAGCCCCTAATATCTGTGTAGAGATGCGAAAAATTAAGACAGGAACAAAGGCTGTTTCTCTGTATTGCCTCACAGTTTTCATCTGGGCGTCTATTTGTCCTCCCTAAGTAATTATTGGCTTGCTCGTCTGCCCATTTTCCACTCTCCACACAAACACTCTCACTGGATGCCAACTCTTCCTTGTAAAAAACATAAAAACTCAAAGTTGTCACTGTAAACTGCGAATGGATTGTCAACTATATCCTTTCGATATCACATCATTTTCTTTTGAATTGTGCTTTCCCCTTCCTAAAGCCTGTAATTTTGAATTTAAAAAACTTAGAAAATCCACTTTAATGGGACCACCTAAAGTAACGCAGTTAGGGATCTCGGGAGCGCCGATACAATTTTCACAAATCTTCTCACGTTTGAGCTTTTGAAAGGAAATCCACAACGGTAAGGACCCGCTGTCCGCTAACAGATGAGGGCAGGAGTCCAACCGTTTGGAAACCTGTCCCGTTTGTTGTCACTGCCTGTGCAAGAGGAGCCCGGTATCTTCTGTGGCCGACAGGGCCGGGCCCGACAGAGCGCAGCTGCTCCGTGCACACCGGACAGATGACCAGTGGACTGGACTGGCGGCTGGGCTTCTCCCCTGGCATTTTTTTTTTTCTCACTTTCAGATCTGCACCCTGAGTTGCGTTCATTTTAACAGCAAATAGAAGCTCGGTTTCCAGCGCGCAAGGCAACGGCCTTCCTCTCTCAGACTTCCTTGTTCCCCCTCCTGTCCGCAGGTCACCCCGAAAGGGATTACGTGGGCTGCCTGCGCGATCCCCGCCTCCGCCTGCCGCATGTGTGCGCCCTGTGATTGGTCTGCGCCGACGCCAGATGAATGGGGTGACATAGCGGAACAGTTCAGGCCCGAGCCTATGAGCGGCAGCCGAGCTCCTCGGCTTGAATATCATCTGATGGGGAGGTCGGGGGCTGGGCTAGCGTGGGCTCCCTGAGATGAGATAAAGTTCACTTTTACCTACCGATACAGTTCAAGAGGTAAGAGACGAAGGAGCAGTGTGACATTCGGGGGCACGGGACTTCGATAAAATAAATGCTACACGTGAAGTCCAGCAACACACGCCAATAAAAGGCCGTATTAACAGATCACAACTTTGCAAACGCTGTGGCTTCTACCACTGCAGGTTGTCATACACATCTGACCTATTATTATTTTGTTCGTGTTCCTGTTTTGAATAGACGTCGTTAGTCGTTAGTTAACCCGTTTTTTTTTGCGCTCGCTTGCTTGGTCTCCAAATTTGTGCGGCATGTTTCGTTCAGACCACCAAGCCTCAGCAATCCGTAAACGCAGAAATGCATGCTTTAGTTTCACCATGTCAGAGGTAAAGAACCACTCCGACGCTGCGTGTTTCTCCTAAGATGCTCATTACATTGGCACGCATCCCAATCTCCTCGGAGCAGTATTCGCAGCTACGGTGATCCAGATCGAAGACGAATGGCTCTAAAATGAAAGATGCACTATTTTCCGTAGGAGCATCGTTGCCTGAGCATGATCACATAAAAAAAAGCTCAAGAAGTAAAAAAAGTATTGTCGCGTACTTCTCGCCAGATGTGCTGGTCTGAGTGAGAGCCTATGCTTGTGGAAGACGTGCGTCACATGCTCGCTCCCTCTGCCGGACTGAGCTCTGGGCAGAGACTTCATGCGCCTCTTTGCGCTCTCTCTGTTTCCACAGGCAAGTTAGTCGAGCGGCTCATTCACTGCTAAAGGGCTGGGCATCCGATCTCTCCGCACCCTGCAAGGCTGAAAGGTACTCACTTCAACACGCGAAGACTTGCTCGTGGGTAATTGTTTCTAAATTATATTTTCGTACTTGGTTGTTGTTGTTTTTTTACCTGTCGTCCGTGGGTTAAAGCTAAGATTTGATCTTTTATTCTTATTCAAGGGGAGTCTAGTGCCAGTTACATAAAGGCAAAAAAAAAAAACTGGAGCGTCTTTGTTAGCTACTCATGTTGTCTTAATTAGCATTCCGCTGGGGACTTCTGCATGCACAAACGGAGTTAACATCTCTGATCGCTTCCTCGATGTGTTATTTTTCACTGTAGTTTTGGAAGTTCTTTCTCGCGTACGCAAATCACGCATGGGCTGGGCAGTGTAGCCCGTAGCCGAGACTGTATGACACTGGCACCTTTACATCTCGACTGGTCATGTGTTGAGCAGTATTCGTTTCTCTCTTTCTCTGTGGACACATTCTGCCCTGCAGTATAGCGTTTTTATGTGCTTTGAAACGAGGTTTTCCTGGTACATCAGTATTGCCGTGCGAAGCCTTGGTACCCACGAAGGGGTTAGGCAGAACAATCGAGACTGTCGAAATGTCACCGAAGTTAGATATGCTTTGTAGCATCGCTTTTCATAGTGAACGCCCGCAAAACCCTCTTGTCTCACAGCAGGTGAAGCTTGTAACCGTCTCCCGACGCTAGTTTCCATACGGTAGATGTACATCTATAAGGAAGGTCCTGCACTGTGCGTTATAGGAAAAGCGCTTGAATAAATTTGCAAATTTCCATTCGGAATAGCACCGGCCTTGCAAAATGCTTTAGTTGCTCCTGCTATTGTACATACTGTGTATGGTGACTTAAGAAGACAGCAGATAAGTGTGTGTTGAAATATTTTATTCTGAATAGAAGAAAAGATGTAATGCAGTGTTCCCTGTGAGTGCTGAGCTGTTGTGTTTTATTTGAATAGTATCCTGAGTAAAACCGTAAATGCGTACTAAGGGGAAGTGTGAGTATTGTGAGTAATGATATAAGGGAAATACAGCTGCAGTTGTATTACCCAGGCAGGTGCAGGTGTAAAACAAAGTGAAAGAATACCTTCTTCCGGGAATGTCTGAGCTGTCACTTCTACATTAGAACTGCAGGGCAGACAGTGTCCCCTCAGCTCATTCCCGCTGGGGTTCACACACACACGACTGACCCCCAGCGCAGTGCAGCAGGACAGTCGCCCTGTGCGGCAGCTTCCGAGGAGACAGCCTGCTCCCTTCCCGCATCTGCACATGCACATTCGCCTTCAAGCCTGCTGCAAGCGTTTGTTACTCTAATGTAACGAAGGCAGCAACAAATGTATTGTTTGTTGCCTATAAACACACCATTGCTGCAATCCAACAGATTTTTTTTTAATTTTCTCATACAATGGTATTTTGAATGGAACTGGCAGTCCTTCTCGTTCTAAAGATGTGTGGCCAACTTGTGGTTCATTATACTACTTTCAAATCCGTCCCAAGTACGTGGTGATTTCGATCTCTTTTTTCTAAGGAGTAGGAATATTTTGATACACGTTTCATTAACAAGAGAATAATCCTTTCATGTGTTTCTTTTAGAAGACTAAACCCCTCTGCTAAACTCTAATCCATTTGAGTAAATGGCAGTGGATGAATAGTTTAATAACTTTCTTAAACCAAAGAGTTTTACCATATAATGACCACTCAAACCAGGAACAAAACTATCTAGAAAATAAAGGATACTTTAACAAAAAATATTTTCTCTACTATATATTTAGATTTCTAAAATGATATTTGTTGGCTTATCATTTTATTATTAATATGTGGAAGGTTTTTGTAAACTGCTCTGTTGAAGTAGAGATAGCAGCTTCAGAAGAGACAGCCTGGTCATTTTGATTTACACTCTTCCCAGATTATAATATTCCCATATTACCCTTTAAGCATGATTACATTACAGTACCTTATGTAACAAGTAATGTAACAAAGGTTGCAACAAATTTATTCTTTGTTGGCTAGGATGGACTGTTGGTTTAGGTTGCTAGATGAGTATATTTGTGACTAAGAAATTTGTTCTTTCAGAGACATTCCTTGTTTAAACGTAAACGTGTTGAATGTATGGCCTCCTAAAATGGTCTTCAAGTTCTAATTACCAGTTGTAAGAGCAGAGTTATATTTGCGAATTGAGCAATCTGAGGTTGAAACTGTTTTGAGTTGTGGCTGAAACTTAATGAATACCTCTGACGCAATTTCAGGATTTCAGAACACAGGTATAACAAAACTTAATCTGTGAACTAATTAATTGGTGAAAAAAGCACAACATACTGTATAAGGTCCTGCATTGTACTTAAAAGAGAACTGTCTTCGTATGTGAACCTGCTCACTTCAGTTGTATCGCCATGGGACCTGTCTCTGATGAAAAAGGGCTTTGCTTTGGTTGCTTTTTCCGAACCCCACTCCATTCTTACATGCTTAACATAGCTGGTGGTGTTTATGTTGTTAATGGGTTTGACATAATAGTGGTTGAGTCAAACATTGTGCTTCTAAAAAAAGTGAGACAAAAGAAGGTCTGGGACTTTGTGCTTTCACCCACGGCTTATTGTATTTAATGAGCCCTGAGAATTCATTATAAAGTGTTTGGCAAGAATCCAGAGAAGCCATAAAATTGTAATGCTGGACAAGAACAATTTATATTTCACTGTGTTTATACAAAATTGCCTGCATCTTCCTAAATAGGAAAAGGATTTGGAGATGCCAGTGTGACAGTGAGAAATGTGAACTATGGTAATGCTCTCACTCTGGGTGAATGTGATACCATGCATGATGACCACAGCATAGAGCTTGAAGGCAAAGAGACCACTTGGATTTTTTAAAACTTCCCTTCACTGTTTTTTACTCTTCGCAAGCGGTTTTATATGGTATTTTATTGTAAGTTCTCGATGTGTTTTCTGTGCTCGATTGATATGAAGCTAATAGCTGTCAGATCTCTTTGGAAACATTTTGACATACAGGATTAAAGTTCTTTAATGCTTCTGCCCAGAAATGTACTGTAATTGTGATGTAGAGCTAAAACATTTTAACATGTCTGTTGGTGATGAATTAGATATCCCACAATTATATAAAATGTGGTTTACCAGCAAAACGTGTATCTGTCTGAGCAGAAGAATCTAAACCTTACAAGTGGTATTAAAATAAATTGAAACTCCATTAAAGTACATTATTTATGTAAATCAAAACAGGAGACATTTCTTGAAACAAAGGGTGGAAGTATGGAACAAACTACCGAGCCATGCTGAGATCCTTGGATCAGTTAGTTATTAACCACTAAATGGGTTAGTTGAACTGAATGTCCTCCTGTTGTTCTTATCCTTCCTTACGTTCTCGACATCATTGTGGTCCTTCAAACAGCTCTGGCATTCAGTGAATGTTTTATTTATCGTTTCCGGACTTGGGATACGGAAGGTAGTTCAGTGGTTCTGGAAAACAGGCGGGATAGTGGAGCATAATGAAAACCATCAGTCCTGATCGCAGAAGAAGCACCTTTAAAATGTAGGGCGCAATGCAACACAGGCCTTTCACAGACCTCTACAGAGTCACAGCAGGAATCTGTGTCAAAGCAGTGAACCGGTTGAAGCTGCTTTCATACAACATCCACTTGGTGTCTACATTGTGCCTGTGGCATTGACTGTAATTCCCTACACTTACAGTGTTTAGCTCTTTTCTGGACACTCCACTCAAAGCACTTCACAGGTAACGGGGACTCTCCTCCACCACCGCCAGTGTGCAGCCCCACCTGGATGATGCGCCAGTACGCTCACCACACACCAGCTTTCAGTGGGGATGAGAACAGAGTGATTAAGCCAGTTCATAGATGGGGATTATTAGGAGGTCTGCCTTTACTCCCAGGACCAGCTCTGGGGTGCTGTATCTTGTGCCACTTCCACAGCTTTCAGTTTTGGACTGTGAATCTTATACTGCAACACAATTCTGTTGATCACCCATAGTACACTGACATACCCTTGAGGTCTTGAGATACTGTACCTGTCAATAAAACACAGTAGCTGGTGGCACCAAGATGGAACAAGAGACTACACGTTTTGTCAATCAGTGGCCAATCTGGTAATCATTTTAATTTAATAAATCTTTTTAATTGAAGCTGCTCCTTATGTTTGGGTTCACGAGTGAAACACACACCCTGTACTTTGTGTCACTGTGAACAGCAGAATCCTCTTCTCTTATCTATATGAAGTTTACAGTAAATTTCAGGCATTCCTTATTTATTACATTGTGTCTTCTTTTTGAAATAAATGTGAAGTAAAAATGTAAAACATTATACCACTAAGGAGATTAGATCCTTATTTGTTAACATATATGTCTATCAGACTTTGTTCAGAGTTTAAGTACATTGCATTGCACTCCTAGAGCACCATGGGAACGTTGGGAAATATCAGGTTACATTTGTTCATTGCAGAAATAGGCCTTTGTTTTTATGCCTATGAAAGAACTTGACTTTATCCAGATGATAAGGGAAGAATAGTTATAGTATAATAGTCCATTATTTCTGTTGCTGTCAAGCCTGCCTACAGAATTTAAGGTACAATTACAGCAGTGTTTGTACACTATCAAAGTCACATCACAGTATCTAAAATAAAATATGAGGTAGTGTTTTTATGTTTAGCTTTGACTGCTCTATTCCCACTAATTTGTTTATCTTCCTTGCTGAAAACCATGGAGAAAACCTTGTTCCAATCCAGGAAACTAAGATATGACAGAATTGTAATGAGATTGTATTGATTGTATTGAGAATTGTAATGAGATTGTATTGCTCTATCATGTTTTCAACAGCTCAATTAAAACACAGCCAGTTTTCATGTTTGTAACAACTTGTCGTTCTGGCTTCAGAAAGTGCAGTTGCAGCTGTAGTGCAAAAAGTGAAAGCTTAGGGCACCAGTATCAAGGGAGAACAGGAAATATAAGCTTTAAGTTGGTACCTTGAGACTGGAGTCAAAAAAAGCATAGAAACTATCCCTCTGTTTGTGCACCGCTGTTTTTCCGCACAATTGTGAAGGCAAAAGCGGTTGAGATTTAAAAGAAAAAAAATAAGCACCAATAATAGAAAAGTCACACAGCATCCTGCTAGACTGAGCGCGTTGCAAACATGGGAAAGAGTGGCCATCTGTCAAAAGAAACAGCTCTCCTCTCAGAGCTGAACTCTTGCCCTGCAGTAGGATGGTGTGTTCTATCTGGTCCACAGCCATCATAACCACAGAATGATAGAAACACATGACCAGCGCAATTTATCAAGGTGAAAATTAAACACAGATCACCAGTGCGGATTTCACTGAACAGGATATTACTTCTTTCACAGCTATTTTTTACTTATTACCAGAGTAACCACAGCCAGGTTTCCACTAAAGAGGCAGACTTGATTCATTTCTTTTAATATTTCATTGTATGAAAACTGTTAATATAGGAGTGATCAATAACAGCTGGCAGTGTTGTAAATTATGCAATTTTATGGTATAAATGAATAACTTGACGTACGGTGTATATGGGTGGCAAAACCTGGCTGAAGATGTAATTGCAACATGTTGCCATGTAAAACATGTTTGCTCTCTGAACTGGGTTCAAGTTCCAACATTTTTGCAGAAGAGAAGTCCTGCCTGATTTGACTGCAGTAAAGGAACTGAGTTATGGTGGTAAAGTGGGTGTCGAGATTTCGGTTTGTTTTACGTCCTCATCGTCGCCTGCAGTCGTGAACTCTGGGTCATAACTGAAAGGATGAGATTGCTGGTTCAAGCTCAGAAATGAGGCTTCCTCACAGGGCACTTGGTCTGGATTTCTGTGACAGGGTGAGAGCCGCGGCTGTCAGGGAGAGCTTCAGATTAGAGTCGCTGTTTCTGTGGATCAAGAGGGTTCAGACAAGGTGGCTCAGGAACCCCGTAACGATACCGCCCTTCAGACATGTCCCACCGGGAAGAGACTTTGAGGTCAACCTAGGACAAGCTGGAAGGACTGTACCTTTTGGCTGGCAGGGAACGTTTGGAAATCCCTGAAGGGGGAGCTGATAGGCTGCAGAGGAAGAAGATACCTCATCCTTTCTGCTGGACACACTGCTGTCAGGACTCCCACCAGGACAGGAGGGTTGAAAATGAATAGAAATTTTATCAGAACATTTGTACCTTGTACAAAATACACATACTGTATTATTTTCTGATGAAAAAATAGCATCATGTACTGTATGTGCTTGCCAGGCCTGGGATTAGAAGTAAACCCCATAATTTTGAAGTACTTTAAGACTAGATGAACTTTAGTTTCCCACTAAAGTGAAATAATGCTCATTACGGCTTAAAATGAACGTAAATGAAATCATCGGTGTTGTAAAGAGGCCGCCTGTTTTCTGTTGGGTTACATCACTTTGATTTGCACAGGCCTGCCCGATCGAGCAGGCTGAAGCAGTCAGATCATCACCAGCCTCTGCCATTAGAAGGGATCCTTAACAAAACTACTTATTCAGAGCTGGTCCCCCCATTAAAGGCTCATTTCTGTGTCTAAAATGGGTAGAAAAACAAGATACGGAGTTCGATTATTTATCTCCCCCAGTTAAACAGTATTCAGAAGATTCAACACTACCACAGCTTTATTTTAAACTTCTATTTTATATTTATTTGATCATAAACTCTTCTTGTTAATTTAAAAAAAAAACTGTTCTTTGTTTATCTCCTAGTGCACTGCTATCTTTCAGTATAGAGACTTTCCCTCATTGAATGTACTTGAACATCCAGCTCTGTAGGGGTTTTGCAGTTAAAAAATGAAAACTTGGTGCTTCCTCTTCTGGGGGTTCCTCTTATGTTAGACGAATTATATCAAACAGTGTTCTTTATCCAGACCTCTAATAGGGCGGCTGATACCCATTAAACAAAGTACAACAGCACTGCTAAAAAGGTGTTATAATGATCATTGCCATGCAAGATACTCAAGAGGGAGGCACTAGCTGGGCTAAATTGTTGTTTTCTTGGCCTGACTCTCCTGTCCCTAACAGTGTTTTGTGAACGTGATGCACATTGAGTGGGCATCAGAGAACATCTGGACTGTGTCTCATTTGCATTACCAACAAGCACTCTGCCTTTTCTGAAATATGGTTACAAGCATTACACTGCATCATGTGCATTCTGCTTTGATCATATGAAAATTGAGGTACAGGCTGCAGCTTGCTGAACTGCCCCCACCTGGCACAGTCATTTTCCTGCAGTACTGTAAATGAGTCTGAAAGATGTGTATTTTCTATTTCTAGGGACCTAGTTTGTAGAACAGAAAGTTTGAGAAACTCACAAGCAACTGCGTACCAAGCATCAAATCTATCAGGAAAATGACAACTGGTTTCATAACAGGCACCCTGAGAATTTATTGAACAGCCACCACACGGTTTAATTCGTTATGGTGATTAACATTTGTCATCAAGAAGGTCCACTGTGGACGTTAGTAGCCTGTGTAGCCAGGTGTGTTGGTTCACTGGTCCTTGTGCCCAAGACTATGCTATACATCATTCCAGCTGTTTCCACAAATGTCCAGTGGGGTTTGAGTGTGGCAAGTAGGGCTTCCACAGCATAATCGTCAACTCCTCTCTAAGGAAAGCCATTGTTATTCATGAAGCGAGAGGACATGCATTGTAGTTCAGTAGATGTGGTTCCAAGCCCTGGTCAGTCTCTACAATCCCTACAAGCGGAGATCTCTGGTGACTAGACATTCTTGCCCTGATTCTTGCAGACACTTGGAGTTACCCATCAGCTGGCCAGTTGTGTGGAACAGGCACACAGGTTCAGTCACCTCTCACTGATGAGGAGATTCAGTGCTTATGCAACAGTCAAATTCATTGGGGTGTATCTTTGTCAGTCACGAATGATCAATTAATCCAGGTGACACTGGATTAATCCGTATCTAAAATATACTTTATTTTCCTACAAACATAGAGTGACGAGTTTCTTTTGATGCTCAGTGTAGAAGCCTTTAATGCAGCATCTGTCCAAATGCATGAAGAAAGAGATACTGCACGTAAAGTGATTCACCTGCTACTGGTGTGTTTTCTGTAACAAAGGCTGTTTTTCTTCTTTCATGTAGGTCGAAAATGGAGGCCATTAATCATGCGACCAGTGTTTATATAGATTCCTGGATGGGACCAAGAGGTAAGTTTTGAACCTACTGTAGGTGTTTAATCTCAATTTGCCCCTGTGCTTGCAGTCCACACACTTTGTTAATAAGCACCTGCTTGGTGCCCAGATCATGCCACATGCTTTTCAGCTCAGCATATGAACAGCTCTTGTCAGACGAGAAAAATCAGTCCTGTTCTCGGAAATTTGCAGATCTGATTTACATACAACAGAACAGACAAAATGTTTATTCTACATTTTGTAAGAGTGCTCGTGGTTCATACTAGTTGCATTTTAATAATAGACAGAATAGAATATTGGTAGAGAGGTGGAAGGTCATGAGATTGTTTTGTTTTCAAATAAGCTCAGCTGATGACAGTGTTATTTATACTTTTAATATACTTCATACGCTTATACTGTAGAGTGAATATTTAAACCAGTTACAGATATTGAAATGAGGAAATGTAGGTACTCGTCAGCTTTACAGATACTACAAAGGAACCAAAATGCACTGAGACTCAAACCAGGGTCCTGTGGAGCTCTTTCCTTATATTAGTTCTTTCTGGCTCTTTCAGTCAGGGCTGTAATAGCTGCAGTGAAAAAAACACAGGATTGCAAGTTCCTTTTCCATGTCTGCCAAAATTGTGCTTCATTGAAAAAAAGCGCTGCATTGATAGGACATACACAAAATACTGTAATTTAACTGCTATTAATAAACAAAGACATGTACTGTATGTGTTGATGTAATTAATCATTAAAGATGGTGCTGACAAGTCAACTCAGGATACAGTCTCGTCAGTCTGCTCCACCGTAGTCCTTTGTGGTTATCAGAATTGAACTCTGTGAACAGAATATCTGAATAATAGATTGAATGGCTAAGGATTCCTTCAGTGAGGTGTACTGAGCAGATTGTAAAAAAACAGAAGTAAACCTGTTTTAACCCAAAAAAAGGTGAAACAAGTATCACCACAAAGGTGTGCAATATGGGGAGAGAAGAAAAGGAAAGTTTAGGATCACGGACGTGCACACAGATTGAATGTTTTATGTTTTCATTGTCATGTATTATATTAAAAAGGCTTAAATTGTCTTTAATATTCTCAGTTGAACAGTCTAAAAGGGTGAAAAACTGCACTGTGTTCTCTACCAAGTAGTCTATTGAAAATAATAACCCAGGCTGTGTATTCTCTCAAAGGTATCTTTATCCCATCTTGTAATAATTACATTTTACTGTATGAGAAGGTAGCATACAGTGTTCTGGCAGAATCACTGCTAGTATCTGCAGTATGTTTAATTATCTGACCAATTGATAGTATGACAAATGATGTTCAGATTATTTGCCTGTGTTGTTCACCTGTCCTATACATTGATTTTCTTATACATACATGTTCTTATACATACACAATTATAAACCTGGAATAGTTCACACCAATAAAAATAACAAGCCTAAAAAGCCCTTAAAAGATTTGTACTTGTCAGTAATTTAAAAGAAATAATACCTCTATATTATTAGTACTGTATGCCTTACTTTATCCTTCCTATGGCTGCCATCATCAACAGTATTTCAGCACTTTTCAGTCTTCCAACACCATCCCCAGTGTGTTCACAAGTGTTGTCAGAAGCTGAATTTGTTAAGGACCTTTTTACATTAGTATGTCAGAGTGCTATTATAAGACCGTTATATGTTTTTGCTTTTTAAAAGTAACAGTGCCTTCTTCTACGAATTTAGCTTTCAAAAAGGCCTGTATTTAACCTGTATTGTCTACACAGAGATGAAAGAAAAACACTTTATAAAAATACTAACAAGCGTCATTGTATGTGGAATGCCAGAATTAACATACTCTATTCAAGTACAAGTTAATGGAGATGAAAACCTTTTCCTAGTGCCTGTGACTGCAAATAGAAAAATATAGCTCAAGAGTGTTGATAAGTACCCACACTAGATCAGAAAGCCCAAACAAGGAATCACACAGCAGTACAATGTAGAAACCAAAAAAAGGCAGATAACTATTAGTAAGTAGTTTGGCCTGTGTAAACTCTTCATGTTCACATTGTTTTGGCTTGTTATTCTCAGAAATATGTTTAACTGTGGCGTGAACTCATGTTGCGCCCATTAGTAATTTGTTGCTTAGCTACATCACTTCAGGCATATGGTTATTCAAGATTAAAAAGAGATAAAATTTGATTTTTTGAGTCACTTGAAATGTTGAAAATGTTTCAAACTCAATGGTGCCTTATTATACAATTATACAACTGTTGTGTTTTACTGTAGCACAAGAGCAGGGTATTAAAAACACTCCACCCCTTATAAATGTGCGCAGGACACAGAACAGAGAAAAAATACGTTTCCAGAGATCAAAACATTTTAAAAAAATCATAAATGCTTTATTTCTGCACGTTAATGAATAATGCTTAATGATTTGTAATATTTTGTTAGTGGATTTTCCTTTCCTTAGAAATTCCTAAAATATGGTTTTGACAGACTACAGTCATTAACACGTCAGTGTCCCATTATCCTTCGCCATGTCTGGGCTCTGTGTCTTGATGTATGTGTCTCTAACACAGCGCCAGCTCTGATTCTGCCTGTGTCAGTGACCCATCACCTCTATTTAATGTCTGCGACCCATCACCTGTGTTTAATTTAATTTCCGCTTTCTGTCTGTCTTTGGTGTCACCTGGTGGGGTTTACACTGCCTGTGGTTGATACGAGATATTGCCTGCTGCTTAACAAACACTAACAGCCTTTTTGGTTTTCTGTCTTTCAGATCCCAGGGTTAGAGGGTGGTTTCTTCTTGATAACTATCCCCCTACCTTTCTGCTTACACTCATGTACCTCGTCATTGTTTGGATAGGACCGAAATACATGAACAACAGACAGCCCTTTTCTTGCAGGGGTATTCTTGTCGTCTATAACCTGGGTCTGACGCTGCTGTCTTTTTACATGTTCTATGAGGTAAGCTGAAAACATTCTGTGATTGTTAAGCATAGGTAGTTGGGGAAAATCCCTGCCAGTCCTAAACTCTGTGCTTGTTTTTTGCTATTGGTCAGCTATTGGGCTGCTGGTAACTCATATTCTAATTAGAGTCCTGCTCAGAACACAAGAGGAAAATGAGTCAGATATTTGTAAAACATTGTGGTTTTGCTGTTTTAACAGCTTGGTGGATGTGACATTGCAGTGCCTTTCTCCCATATCCCTGCTCTGCTGTTTTCGTTGCTTTAACTGTCTGTCGGTCCTTATGGAAGAAAAGTCTAGGTAGTTCACTGCAACAGGAGAAGGGCTGACTGTCCCACAAATCTGCTCAACAGAGGAAAAAGAGTCTGAAGATTAAAGGCTTTGTTTCAGCAGTGACAGGCAGCATTAGATGCCAGACCTCACAAATAATTGAATCTTTGTGCTGCTGAATACTGTGGGTCTGAAAAGCTTCTAAGATTGAACCCACCACAAGTACATTTTTTCTTTTCTGCATAAAAGAACAATTCTCATAAAGCGTGGACATTTATTAACCTTCCTATTAAATTTATTAATACAAATATGATATTTGTCACATATAAGGGTGAAATGTGTTGCATGTAATTAATAAAAATATGCTCTTTAGGTTCTCAGCAGTACTAATAAAGAAATTTATTCGTATCTCTGATGAAATAGGAACAAAAAATGGACAAAAGATTGGACAATGTGTCTTGCTTTAACAATGTTATCCTGTAGTCTAAATAGCTTTGCATAAAGCAGACATTCAAAAGGACATGATTTCATTTAACAAAAGAACAGCAAAATGATACAGCCCAGTTCAACAGAGAAGATTGCCTGGTTGCGTTTGGCGTAACCAAACCAGTATGTGAGAGGGATGTCCTGGGAAATAATGCCAAGCTCATTGCTCTTGAGCTGCATTGCCGCAGTTTTTGCATTCCTGTGTGCCAATCCACAAGCACTGATCTCCCAGCAGGACAGCGCAGGTCCGCAGAGTGCGAGGATTGCAATGGCCTGTCCTGTGGAGACGTTTCTGTGGCTGGCCTTTTTGCCTGGCCTGACTCCAGTAGCACTCCGGCGGGGCCAATGCAAGAGGAGACAGCTGTAACCTGCTAGCCTTAGCCAGCTGGCTGTAGCCGCCCGGGAAGAGTAGCAGGACATCCCACAGCAGTCTACACAGAGGCAGATCAGGTCTGAGCCTGGACCGTGCTGATGCTCTGGGAGGCCATACGCGATACTAACTTTGCCTAATTTTTAAAATGAATGTCAGTCTAGATCCTCCCTGCTCACGTGGGAGTCTGGTCTACTCTGCTCAGCCTGTTACCACCCTCACCAGGAGTGAGTGGGTAGAAAATGATGATGATGAAATCAATGTTTTGCATTGTGACAGTATGTATGTCACTTTTTATAACAAAAACATATAATGATGCTTTGACCTGTATTTTTGGTGGTTTCATTTGATTAAATATATTAGAATTAAATTAATCTGAAATGCAAAATAATGTAATAATAGCTAGAACATCTTTTTTAATTGTTTTTTTGTCTTGTAACCAGATAAGATGACTGCTGTGTATTCAAAGGAATGCACTGTTTCTGACATTGCTGTTTTCAAACAGGGAAAAGAGCAGTGCGATTTTTAGCAGAAGGTCACCTGAAGCTGATTTAGGGATTTATCTTCCCAGAGAAGTGTGCTGTGTTGCAGATGTCCTCTGGAGATTGTCCTTTTTAGTCATTGTCTTGGAATCCCAAGGAGACTTTCTGTGTTCTCCCGGTAGTTGATGATTTATTCAGCAGGCAGCGCTGGGCCACAGTATCTGGCCACCTCTCTCCCTCTGCGAGTTTCCGGGAAGCGTTCGTGTCGTTGTCATGGAGAAGCAGACTCTTCAGCTCAGTCAGTGAGGATGGAGAAAGTAGAACACTGCACAAACTTATCACTGAGTCCTGGGAATTAGGAGAACAATCTAGTTACGTGTTTCATAAATGCACATTAATAGCCGTTTGTTTCTTTGAATCTGAATTATAAATAAGAAGCTCATGCAATGAGGGGTAGCTCACTCCTCCAAGCAGTTTTTCCCTGTTTAGATTTGACCATGTTTATACAATATTCATGCAAAAGCTATTGTTACCTGTACTACACCACTGTCTTTGTGTAGTACATGGGGGTTTTGCATGAGCACAACACAGGAGTGGGTCTACAGTCTTGTCCTTCAGTGTGGCATGGCTTAGTTTCTCTGCCTGCTGATGGGAAAGTGCTCCTTTGGAAAGTCCAAACAAGTTAACCCCTGCATCTTCTCGCATAGCTCTACTATTGTATTGTTGGCTGGCCTTCAGTTTGGTGGTCTGATGTAAGACCATAAGACCAAAGTAAGACTCTCCCAGAGGACTAAACAGAATACATCCGTATCAGGGTTACAAGTACAAAAGGGGTTATTTTGTTAATTAAGTGCCAAGACATGATTCTTTCAAATTTATATGGAAGGACACTGGGTCACTAATTTAACTAGTGTACAATATTAGTGTTAGTGTGTTGTGTTAATAACAGGTTACAATTTGTACAGTTTGTACACAGTAACACAAGAGCATGTTTTTACAATTCTGCACAGCAGTAGACTGCCTGTTCTTTGTAGAATACGAGACAAAGGATTTTAGGCAGCATTACTTAGCAAGGGGAATTACCGGAGATTATGTAATGCTTTTTGGCAATGATGACAAATTAATGAGGAGGGCATTCATCAGCTTGCACATTTCCTTGCCATTGAGCTTTACGTTTTCACTATTGACAGTGAGTATTTTACAAATCCAGTGTAGAGTGATCTCTGTAATAGATTTTAGTAGTTTTCTGTACAGCAGATGATTTAGAAATTCTTGACATCTGTCAAGGTTTAAAACTGAATTATAACCTCAAACTGTGATATACTGTCTCTGGCAGCCAATACTGATGTCAGCAGAGTCACTGTCAGATTCAGCTTTTTAGCTAATAGACACATTAGATTTTACAAGATGTGTTAAGTTCAGGGATTTCACATTCAGTCTCCAGTCCTTACAATCAATTCAGTGTTGTTGCAATCAGCCTTCAATGTGGTCTGTTGTAAAAGTATTACTTCATGCATTAGAGGCAATCTGAATTTAAAAAAGTCTTCTACAAATTATAATAATATAGTTTTCTAACATTCTGCTGTGAACAGATAAAGATCTTTGTCATTTATTGCTTACAAAATACTGCTTTGTCATAAGAGATGATTCTATGGGCAGACAGATGTATTCATGAAAATAAGGTATTTGTGCTAAGGTGAAATAAACAAGTACTGTAGCTTAAAGTACTAATTACTGAAGTTAATACCATAACCTTGAGTACTTTCATACTGTATCAAAAGTATGGCTGTATACTGGTTGTTAATGGAGTTAGGGTCTTTAATGTGTATTAATGATGTACTGCTGGGGACAGGTCTCACAAAAACCCTACATGAGCTGTGAAGGTGATCTAGGTTGTGTTGCTGGGAAAGTGGGTGAAATCAGTGGACCAGTCAAAAGAAACTTTTCTCAAGTCTTGTGTGTTAATAGCATAAACTCTCCTCATTACCGAAATAGAAAGCTCGAGCCCCTTTGTGACTCGGTGGCCTATATACTGCTGTCTTTGATGAACTGCAGTGCAACAGTTGCAGTATGAATTGAATGGAAATTCCCTACAGGATATGAAATCAACAGAATAAGTGGCCCTTTGCATGCTTTGCATATCACACTCAATTTCGGCACTCTCTGTTTGCTTTCCAAAAATGTAACAGCTCTGGGAAACAATTCTCATTCTGGTTCACTGTTTTTGATGAAACACTTGAACCATTGTGTTAAGAGGCAAATTCTTAAATTCTTTTTCAGATGCATATTTAACAACCTTTTTTATACGGACGCGTCAGAGTAAAAGTGAAGGTAGGCCTGAATTTAAAAGATCTGATATGAGTAGGGAGATAATTCCCCAGCCTTTGAGCAACAGAATGCAAGTCACTGTTTCACACTGTTTGGAACTTAATTTTGGGAACTGAAAGAAGGACCAGAAAGAGTCCAGAGAGCACAAATAATGGATAACTGTAGTTAACAGTTCACTGTAGTCAGGAGCCTAACTGCTCAAGCTCTTAAAGGTGAGTAGCAGTGATTTGAATTTGATATCCACAGGGAGTCAGTGCAAGAAGTGAAAATACTGTAGGTGCTATCACATTGTAAAGATCCGAGCAGCTAAGCATTAAGCATACAGCAGCTTGTTAAGATCATGTTTGGAGACACTAGTAAACGCTGCATGACAAAAAACAAGCCTGGAAAACACAATAACAGATAGTGTCTGTTTTGCTTCACACTGGGAGATATGATTGGCTACCAGCACTATTGTGATAAAATATTAATATGACAAAAAAGACACTTTCAGAACATGTTTAAAGGCAGCACCCAACAAGATTCCCAACAAGACTACTTGGAGCGATTATAGGGCACTTAGTGGTCAAAACTAAGGTTGACACATTTGCCAAGTTCATAAGGAGAGGGAAACAGCATAACATCTAGGTTTCGTCAGAGTTCAGATGTAAAAGGTTTTGTTGAATCCGTTTTTTAACATCACCTGTGGTACCCTGTAGACTTATTCATACGTCTCATGAAATAGGAACAGAAATGATCATATAATGGATTGGACAACATGTATTCCTTTAAAACACTAAAAAGAATTATAGTGTAATCTTTATATTAAGTGATCATTTTGTTCTTTTGTTCCTGTTTCATCAGGCTGTTTTGCATGAACATGCTGTAAGTCTCAGTGTAATCAGCACAGATGTGAAAGCTGACTCCACACCTATGATGAATCTGACCTAATGGCAGCATAAACAACATGCCCCCAGAGACTGCTGGGGAAGAGCGTACTGTTACAAAATATGCTCTCCTACCTCTGAAGGTAGCAATTGAGTATTGAGTATTTGTTGCTTAACTAGGAGAGCATTAGTCAAAACTGAAGAGCAGACTACTGCATGCAAAAAAACAAAACAAAACAATTGATGACCAGTTGGTTCTTGTTAACACAAGTTTCAAAAGACAAAATGTGAAGAGAGTATTATTTTGTCATAAAACTTAATACACTAGGCTGGGCTCTTTCACCATATATGGCTTCCTGAGTAATAGTTGGGTAATTTATTTTTGACATAGATGGGTTTAAAAACATAACTGTTTGAAACCTTCAATTAAAGCAACATTTGAACAAGAGCTCCTTTGAGCAACAACATTTGGGAGTTTGAGAGACACAGCTGTACAACAGTGAACAAAGAGGAGCCACAAGTTGATGGTTGCTATGGAAATCGCACTTGGTATAAAAGAGGAGATGCTTGAGGAAGTAGAAATAAGCTGACCTCGTCTTTGGAAAGGACACTCACTGCTTGATTAGTTTTGCTCTGATATTAACTCTAAGTTGGGTCACAGACACCAGATCGTATCCTGTCTTTCAGTGAGGAGCCACATGATTCTGGTGTAGTATTTTACCATTGCTACTGCTACTACTATTTAAGATGGATAGACAGTATTACTGAAGAAATGAATATGAATTTGCAAGAGCTCAGAGGCGCAGTTGTTGACAGACAGGCCTGGCATGCTGAAGTCCATGAGGTCACGAAGAGTCGGACTCGACTTAACGCTTAAACACACTGCTACTGTGAAGTAAAATATTTATTACCCTATGCATCCATATTTTGAAGTAGATAAAGAAAGATATATCCATAAAAACACCTAAATGTGATTAATTTTAAGACACTTAGAATAAAAGGAAGTGCCATAAAAATGTAAAGCTTTTTACGAATTTAAAAACTAGAGGGGTCATATTATATCGGTTAGAATTCTTAAATAGGTCTCTTTTTAAATCTGCTTATTAATGGTTAAAATTAATGCTTTTACAACTACACTAATTTGGAAAGACAATATGAAACACTGTCTGACCTTAGAATAGTCTTGTTACAGAATCTGAACTGTACACATCTGTATTAATGAAGGAGATCAGCAGACAAATCTGATCTGCTGGGTTTGGACCCTGAGGTGTTTCTTGTTCTATCCTGCAGAATCGCACTAAACGTGTATTTATAAACCTGATTAATTTAGTACCTGCGTATGAATCAGACTTGTTATTTTCTGCATTATCTCTACTTTTGTCTTTTTGATGTTAAAATCTTGCCATGAAAGTTAGTATCGTGACAGCTGCCCTCATTGTGTTTCACTCAGCGGAAAGGAAAATAAAAATCGTTTACGTGCTTTTTGATAAGGATTGGAGTGCTGATGCTCTTTAAAGGATTTTGTGAAGGAGATATTTGAGTCCTTTGGAGCTGGTTGATTTACCCAGAGTCTGTCTCCAGAATTCGAACATACGCACAGGGTTGGTATAAATGCAACATATGAGGCAACAAATATTTTCTATTCACTGTTATGACAACAGATTGCTGTAATACAAAGCCTTGGTCTCTTCACTTTGTCTGTTATTTGCACAATTGGCCTGACAGCGTTTATGTCCGTCCAGGGCTGTCCCGAAAGGAGAGGAAGTGGTGAGTAACAGTTAAGAATGACTCACAGGCAGTAGAAATGATACACCCGCCCACAGCCTGGAATAGATGCAAGAGAAGACGCCCCACTTTAACTTTAACTAAAGGAAATTCCATACTAAAGGAAGGAGAGAAAATACAAGAGCTGACAAGCACTGAAGTACTTTGTATTATTCACTGACGATGGATGCAAGCGTCCTTTACTCTGAGAGATTTCTTTAAGTTCAGCTTTTAGACTGCATTTTTAACCGTCTGGCCCTGCGGATGACAATTGCATTTTTTATCTCACATGCCAGAGGCATGAAGTCTTCTTGGAGCCCACTGATATGTGTATAGACTGGTATGTGGGGACCTAGAAGCTGTAAATTGTTTATTTAGTTTGCGTTACCCTATTACATGATTCTCATTTTCATCCTTGAGGAATGTTTTGCTCTTGTTTTACTATATGGGAAGCTGCCTTGACTGTCAGGAAGGGCACAAGGGAAGCTATTTACTGCTGTGCAAAGTTCTGAAACACAGTGGGCTAGTTTTACTGGCTAGTTTACTACTAGCGTCAGCAGTCTGTTTTCTGTTATGTACATAATGTGTTTTATTATGATTTAAGGACCTTGTCTCTTTTAGTGTGAATTGCTGAAGGCAGGTGGAAAAGTCTGAAAGCTTACTTTTTCTAAAACTGCTAATAAATTGTAATATAATTAATCAACAGCAGAAGTTAGAAGAAACACTTAAGTCGTCTTAAGGCAGCAGTTGTTTAGTGAAAGCAATTATTGCTTAGAAAAACACCGTAGAACTTTAAGACTGGTATTCCACTAATAAACTTCACCAAGTCGTTTCTCTCATTCAGTGTTGGAGTAATGCATTCGCCTGGAAAAAGTAATTTCAGAAAAAACAAGCAAAAAAGATTTAAATAGAAGACATACACAAAGACGTGTACTATAACTCCTCTCTTCAGGTATTTAAGAGAACTCTCAACTAAACCGAATTACTTTAATGACAGTTTAAATATGTTTGTGTGTGTCTGTGGGGGGTGCGTTTGTGGCCCTATAGCAGCTTCAAGGGCTGTTGTACAGAATTAACATGAAATTGCAAAGACATGGGCATCCTTAGTATACTTAGCATACTGACCACTAACCTGAACACATGGCTTCAGTTTAGTGATGTAAATGTGTCT
Source organism: Atractosteus spatula (assembly GCF_055471065.1). Taxonomy (NCBI): domain Eukaryota; kingdom Metazoa; phylum Chordata; class Actinopteri; order Semionotiformes; family Lepisosteidae; genus Atractosteus; species Atractosteus spatula. The sequence goes on along the minus strand of NC_142720.1, from coordinate 22,756,043 downwards.
GTTCTGAATGCAGAAGAGTCAGGAGATATTAATTACATTGTGCTGCTGATGCCATGATTCCTTAACAATAATATTCTTATGACTTTGAACGTTATTTCCATTTCTATCTGACGTCTTTACAAGCCGGGCGGTGGAATTGTGGAACAGGTTACCCAGCCATGCTGTTGAAGCCAGCACCCTGCTTTATTCCAAGATGGATGAGATCTTCATCTCTGCAGTAAACATAGCTAGTGGGTTCAGCCTTGCAGGGAGACATTAGGAAAGGAAACAGCTTTGCTTCATGAGTATCGGCTGGGTCTGCTTTTGGTGGTGAGGATTCTAAAATGCTGTGACCTTTTGTTTGCGCAGCTTGTCGTGGGAGTGTGGCAAGGAGGGTACAATTTCTTCTGCCAGGACACACACAGTGCAGGGGAGGCTGACACGAAGGTAAGTCAGAAATGAGTGGCGTCCATAGGGTGCAGGCCTATCACCTCATTCCTTGCAGTACATTTTTCAAGATAATATCATGAAAAATGGTTTTTAGTCTGCCTGCCAGAAAAAGTTACTTGACCTAAGCCCCCACCCCCAAAAGCCGCTCGTAACAAAACAGATAACTGTTTCCTTGGAGACAGATTTAGGGGTACGAACAGTGAGGGTCGCCTTTTCAGACTTGCTTGTAGGAAAAGGGTGAAAAGATCGAAATATAATGAAATACCACAGAGATCTGGACAACATGCGGATGAATAACCACACAACTTTTTTCTTACAGCACTTTTCAAGGATTTCTTGCTCCTTGAGATTGTTTTTTGCAGTGTTGTATCGTAGTTCATTTGGGTATCTTTCAACAATAGAGCACCACTATATTGACCAGAAATACTTGCCACTTTGTGGCCGGCATTTATCACCCCTTCCATTTTCAAAACTACCAAAGCATTCTTGTCTGGCCAGAGTCGTCATCCCTTTGTGCTGGTTTTATGATGCACAGCGAGAAAGAGCACCAGGCCCTCACCTTGCAGAACACTGAGAATTGCAGCACCTGTGACTTGAATTTTATTGTACTAGCTGTCAGCTTACATTGCCTCAGCAGAATAATTCTGATTTGTAGTAACGATTACGTTGTTCTCCAGGTGTTTTGAAATGTGATAGATTGTTAAGGTCATTGTGTTTGCTTATTTTCAGAAACACATCTTTCACAAGGGAAATTGCATTTCAGCACAGTAGCATTACTGAGGCCTTGCTAAGCACATTTCAGACAGTTGCCGAAACTTTTATTGAATCTTTTCTAATATTCACTGTGGTAGCCTGGTTTAATAACCTGAATATATACAATAAAAACAGACTGAGCAGGACAGCGAAGATAGCCAGCAGAATGACAGGTGCACAACAGCTACAGCTGGCAAACATCTACTGTACATCAAACAAATAGTGCAGAAGGTCAGTATAGTCACTGACTGTCACGACTCCCCTCACACAGTGAAACTGAGCTCCTCCCATCTGGGTGTTGAGTTAGACTACCCACGTTAAGTGCACTATAACTAAGTTGCCCTTTATTCCCATGGCTGTTAACCTGCTTACGTTTGACAAGTGATTGTATATTTGACCTTATTTACTCATCCTGCATGTATATTATGTATGTATCTCGTGCTCTGATGACCCAATTTCATGATTTATTTATTTTTCTAAATTGTGACGTTTACTCAAGCTACTAACTTGTTTTCTCATCTTATGCACGAGCGTTTCTTATTTGTCAATGGGTACATGTTGTGTTTAATGGATTCTGTATTGTGTCTTTTATCTGCCTACAAAGCAAATTTCCCATCTGGGACTATAAAGGAAGTAAGTAGGGCACTGCTGCCTGGGGAATCCCATCTACATTCGGCGAGTCACTGGACACGGGTTCGAATCTGTGATCTTAGAGCTCAGGCTTTGCTCAGAAGAGCATCTTTACCAGCTGAGCCACCCAGGAGTGACCTGCTTATATTAATATGTAATTATTATCATAACCAACTGCAGACTGCACGCACAAGTACTTCAGATGCAGAGATCCCTTTGGAAGTTTACATGCAGACAACCTAGACAATACTTTACATTAGCTAGCACAGCAGTCCAACAGTCTTCTGCAAGATTGTTTTAGCTGTCAGCCTTATGAACCCAGACTTTGTGAATTTACTGGATAAAAACAACGTGCTTCTGGCTCGATTGACTGAATTGATTTGGATGGCCATTGATTTCAGATTGACTGAATCGGTTGCGCTATTCAATATATGACTTTTCCAGACTAGCCATCTTTAATCTGATACTGCAGTTGTGTCAGTTGTGAGTCACTTTGGATAAAAGTGTCTCCCAGATGAAAAAATGTGAATGTAAATATTGCTTGGCATTACCATGGACACACACTTGGGCTCACAGCCAAGAACTTGGTGCTAAAGTGCTATATTTATTCATTCCCCCTAAAATCGTTTGTTTTGGATTAACTGAGGCCTTGTTACCTTTTTTCTGTGTATTATGTATTTATATTTATGCATTGTTTGGTATATCCCTGTGTGCATATTTGCAAGTTGAAGATTATAGTTGATTATTTGGACACCAAAGTATGTTATTTTCTTGTTTAATAATCATTTCCAAAATCAGAATGGTCTCTTTGCTCATTTTGCTCCAGTTGATGAGTGAGAGAAGGGTTGTGACTCCTGAACCAAGGCCAGATGGGAGACTTTCCAGATGTTTCCTGTCCTGGGAGACATAGTTTAGTGGGGTGCAGCACATTGGCTCTTAATCTGAAGCCACTGTTTGTCTGTTTATGGTTTCTTCATCATTTTGTTTCTAGATTGTACACGTCCTGTGGTGGTACTACTTCTCCAAACTTATTGAGTTCATGGACACATTTTTCTTCATTTTACGCAAGAACAACCACCAGATTACAGTTCTGCACGTCTACCATCATGCCAGCATGCTGAACATCTGGTGGTTTGTCATGAACTGGGTGCCTTGCGGACATTGTAAGTCAAAACGTACCACTTGATCTTATAGTCTTGTAAATGATCCACCCAGGGCAGAAGTATTGCTCATTTTAAAGCTTGTATTAATTATTTGCTTTAGAAGGTTAGCTGTGGAGTGAGTACAGGTGACAGAGGTATTTTTGAGAAATATTCCTTTTGTTCACATTTAAGCATGGTAAGGTTGAATAAGTACCATTCATTGTTGCTTTGCTTTTCCTTATTCTTTCATTCAGCATATTTTGGAGCAACTCTCAACAGCTTCATTCACGTCTTAATGTACTCCTACTATGGGCTTTCCGCCATCCCAGCAATGCGCCCCTATCTGTGGTGGAAGAAATACATTACTCAGGGACAGCTGGTGAGTTTCAGTGCCTATAGTCACGCTGCTGCTCACCCAAAAATGAACACAATGCAGACGGATGATTTCTTGCACTCAAACAGAACAACATGTATAAAGACAATTCTGAATACACCAGCAAAAAGCTTAATGCTTTCTCCAGCAGAAACATGGGCTTGCAGGCTGGCTGTCCTCTACAGTTTAACAAGCATCGATTTTCAGTGTTAATTGGAAACGATTAAAAATTAAGGTTGATATAAAAAGGTCAAGGAAACAAGCTGCCATTTGCAGATAAAGCAGGAACACAAGAAAGAACGGCACATTGATTGAGGATATATTATATCGGAAAATGTTGAAAATTCTCAACATGGAAAATTCATGGTATTTTATTTAATGAAGGTCAAATGTGATTATGTTGGCAACAGTTCTGTTTTTATTAAGTTCTGTCGTGTTTTCCGTGACAGTCTGTCAACACTGGTTCTGTTAAAGAAAATGTAGGCAGCAGCCTGAAGGAAAGGAGATGCTAAGGGAGCTGAAATTGAATCACTGCGAAAGGACAGTGCAAAGAAAAGCAAGATGTGGACCATTTAACAGTGTTCTCTAAACTGAATTGACAGAATATTTACCTTACTCATATACAGTAGCTTCTTCATAACATTAACATTAAGGATGTTGCCCAAGTACTGCATAACCTAGTATTTACTGTAGGCCTTGTCTTTGTTACTTTAGTATACGAATGCAGGGCTTAGCATTTGATTGCCTTTTATACTTGTGGTCTTCAACCTAGTAAACCTAATAAACCTCATGTCAGCTCTCACCTTGGGGGAGAGGGGTTTCATGGGGGCACCTCGAACACGCCTGCCTTGGTGCATTCTGTTTGGAAAGACAAGTTTGAAAGGAGCATTTACTGTCGACATTAAGATTAAGATAAAACAGAAGCAGTTGCTTGATTAAAGAACCTAACAAGAGTTACAAATGAGAGGAGACCATTCAACGCATCGAGCCAGTTTGGTTGTGCGGAGCTAATTGATCCCAGGATCTCTTCCAGCTGCTTCTTGAAGGACGCCTCCTGTTCTGGATTTTAAATGTGCTTCCAGATTGCGCCCTCTGGCTTGTTCTTCACTGTTCTTTCTGAACTGGTCATTTATGCATGCTCTTACTGCTACAGTAAACCACAACCTCAGTACCTTACTCTAAAGTGTTAGCTCATTTAACTCATCATTTAAAAACATACATTTCTTTGTGCTTTTCCATCTCCTTTTTTCAGATTCAGTTTGTGTTAACTATGTTCCAAACTGTGTGCGCTGTCATTTGGCCATGTGGGTTCCCTATGGGATGGCTGTATTTCCAGATATGTTACATGATTACACTGATCGTTCTTTTCTCCAACTTCTACATACAGGTAAGAACACCTTCTGAATTGTTCAGTAGTTGTTGTCTTGTTGATTACTTTCTAATTCCAGGGTTACCTCAACCACACACTTAAACTTTTGGTACTGGTTTTTCTGTTTGCAAGGCAGGAGGCAGGCAGTTCTGTTTGTAGTGAATTTAAATGAGTGGACGTAGAATAGAGTCTAAAAGTTACTTCTGTTTGGGTGAATGCAGAATCTGAAAGAAAGCCATTGTGCACTTTCTCAAACAAAGAGAAAATGGAGTGAGGGTGAGAGATCAGTTGGCTTAAGCAGAAAATGTAGATGGAAAGAGTTCTTTCATTTCAGCTTTCATTTCACACATACAGTGTGAAGACTTGTTCAAGTCTCTAAATGGGCACTGAAAGCAATAATAAACAGTAAAGTCAATACATTTCTATTGGCAATGACATCAACAGGGCCTCCTGAGTGGATCAGCTGGTAAAGGCTCTCACCCAAATGCAGGTTCGAGGCCAGGGTCATGTTATTAGCCAGCTGTGACTGGGATTTGAATGAGCGCTCCCTGTGGCCTCCCAGGCTCTTGCAGACTCAGGGTGCTGTCGGTCCTGCTGGTACGGCACCAGACCTCCTGCGCTGGGCTGTGCTGCCTGGGGGTGTGTCAGAGGGGGAGGGGCCTGAAGGAGGTCAGTGGGAGGAGTCTGTCTGCAGCTGCCCCGCCCCCCTGCGCGCTGTCACAGGGATCGCAGCTGAAGAACACACCGATCTCATATCGGCTGGCCATATCCAAAACAAGAACTGAAATACCTGGCGATGGGAAAATATAAATACTGTACAGGAAAGGATGTTCGAGGGGGGAGCTGCATCAGCATACAATGGCTGCAAAGGGATGATTAAAGGTTAATTCCCCCTAATAAACAGAAAGGAGAAATGAAATGTTTCAGCTCTAGAGCCTTCTTCAGGTGTCCTGAAAGTAAATTAACTTTCACGTGTTCCTTTACAAGGAAGAATGACTGTCAAAACACTGGATAGAGTCTCATTCGTCTTTGACCTACCTGTATTTCCCTTTTGTTGCCCAGACCTACAATAAGAAAGGAGCTTCCCAGAGGAAAGAGCACCAGAATGGTTCTGCTGTGTCCATGAATGGACACTCGAATGGAGTCTCAGGAGTCTCGGCAGAGACGGTGAAACACAGAAAACACAGAGGGGATTGACGTGCTGTCCCCTGCCCTGCAGAAATCTCACAATCTGAAAACTAGCACACTTAGAGGTACCGTTGCTAGGAAGAGGATTTTAAATTGTATTTTAAATTTCTAGATTGCCCTATTATATCCATTTAGATAAAGAACCAAAGCCATTCTAATGCTAAGGAATTGTAGACTGTTTGCACATTACAACCTGTTTATTATTCATATTGAATCGAGCCCATTATGGTTAAGGGAACAGTATGTGAATGTTTATACATACTGTATATATTGTGCCCTTTTTATTTAGTTAAAAAAAGAAACTAGACAGGTTCATTCTCTAAAAAACTGCATCTCTCTGGCTCACTTCATGTTTTATGTGCTAACCTCCAAAAGGTTTCAAAATCATGTTGAAATGTCAAATACAATTCTTGCCCAACCTAGACCACTAAGTGAGTGTTCTTGGTAGATAATAGTCATGTTTTTCACCTGCTGCACATTGGATAAGGTACAGTATGCAGTACAGAGTATACTTTAACCAGCTAAAGAAAAGTAGATGCTATATAAACAGTAGTTTGAATAATGTGGAAATGCAGCCATGTCAAAAGTAGTCCAACATGAAATGAATGACAGTAGAATAGCACATATCATTATTCACTCTCCTTGTAGGGACCCCTGCTGTGTTATTGTGGAATCCATTGTAATACACCTTACCTGTACATACTGTACCAGTATCATACTGTATACATACTATATTGTGCAGTATAGTATAGTGCTACCATTTAAAGGTTAAAGTTACTTCTGCTATTGATATCACGTTTCTAATTAATGTCTGTGGAATCTTATGTACATCTTAGAGGACATATTGTGAGTGGGGCTTTTCAGAATACGGTGAATTGATAAGGGTCTGGAGTTGCAGTAACGTAATTTAGTCAAATTTCTTATTTTAGCAAAGTTTGGCAAAGTTCAAGCCAGGATTGACCAGGATTGATCATGAAACATTTACTCTCCAATCTATCTTAAATGTTAATAAGTCTTTATCTTAATTTGGCCAGGTCTCTTATTTATTTTAGGGAAAGAAGGTTGTAAATTAGGTTAACACTAGAAAGCTGTTTTTAACCTCTGAGAGTGTTTACGGTATGTAAGATGGAAATTAACTGTATACATTGGTGAAGAATGAATAAATGAAGTTAGCTATGTTTTTTAGCATGCAGTTTTTCTATTAATAACTTGATAAATGTCAAGTTGCACCTGCTATAAAAAGTTTCTAAATACTCATGGCATGTTGTTGAAAATGGGTGAGCACAGAGAAAGATCTCAAGTGTAACTAATAATTGTATTGTGCATTATTGACTTCAGCTGTTTGTACTCAGGGGAGCGGTGGTCTTCAACTCAGTTGTTCAGTGTCCTTACTAATATACCGTATATCAAGTGGTGGTAATTAGGCTCACAGCAAATACAGTGTTGTGGGAGGGCTCAGCTGAATATAATTTTAGACATTTTTCTTTGGCCTTAAAGATGCTGTAGCTTAAGGAGGCACTGGTTTACAGCTGCACTTTAGTCTAAGAATCGTAGAAATCTTAGAAAGGAGTGATGTTAGCTGAGAAAGTATGGTGTACTCTTAAACACATTTGCACATGTGTTTCTTAAGATTCTTGATGCTGTTAAAGTCCCCATTAACTGTCCCGTTTTAAAGGCCTTGGTTAAGTCTAGGACATTTTTTTTGTTTTGATCAATATTGAATGTACAGTGGGCGGCAAACATGAAAACAGAACAAAAACACTAAACCTCACTCTATTCTTTTCAGCGTTTAGGACAGCAGCACTATCTAAGCCATATATCTGGAACTGTAGCCACAGGAGATCTAAGAACAAATTAATGAGCCAGCATTCTCTCCCACATGTCAAATTCCTTAGAATATTTCTATTCTAATCATGTCCCTTGTTGCCATGAGCATTTTCGAATCCTTCAGTGCAAACACATATGGAAGTGGTGAAACAGAGATGTCCATTTATTCCCCAATTATGACATGAGACACACAGGTGGAAGCACTTCAAAAACTAGATTTTGGTTTGAAATCTGCTTACCTTCATGAAAAACAATCTTCATTAAACTGAGTTTTGTTTTCTGGTGTTGTGATGTTTGAAGGCAAATGTTGCTCCCCTTAAAGTATATTAATCATCTTACTGTTCATCACTTCCAGGCTGTGGAAGAACCAGGTTTTGCCACAGTAGAGCGGGGGTCCCAGTCCTGGCCTGACACCTGCTGGTTTTCTTCCCAGATATGCTCTCAGTTACATAATTTAATCTTTAATTGACTTAATAAACAACTCATGTGAACTGTTGGACTGTTTTCGGTTCTTAAAGCAGATTGCCTTTAACTATTATATTTTATAAGGAATATAAAATGCCTAAGTTTGGAGTGCAAAACATTGCAAATATTCCAGTCACACAAACTGTTAGTGAACTGGTCTGAAAATAAATCCAGCAGGGGTGTGGGGCTCCAGGACCAGGCCTGGAAACACCTGTCACATCACAATGAATGACCTTGATTTGAGACTGTACACTAAGTATTGCCTTAATAGTGAATTACCTGGTAGGTGCTGCTTCTTCATGTTCTAAAAGTTTTTTTTTAGTAAAACTCCTAAGATTGTTTTCGTTGCTGTCAAAGCATGCTACTGTAACACAGATTTAACAGTGTTTTTGTCCATTGTAATACACTTATGCCTTAAAGATTAATTGCAGGGGTCAGCGAGTGAAGAATGCAAAATAGAAACTCTAAAGCCTGTGTAGAGAGGCGAGAGCCATTACATTAACAACTTGGCATCGAGTAGAGTTGACTGACGGCTTCATTGTTCATATTCATAAACCTGTAAATCAGCCCTTGCAGAACAGCCAATGCTATAGTCTTGACATGCACTGTTAGTTTTCATTGGATAAACTTGATATCTTACTGTGATCATGGAAAATCAGTGTATCTGAAATGTTAAATCCTCAATCATGCTGAAAAGTAAGAAAAAGCATATAGTTCCCTGGATGTGGATATATAACGTGCAGTGGTAGTAAAACATCTTTGCTTAGAGGAAGAAGATCCTGGGATTTAAATGGAGCCAGATTAGTGATAACCACCTAACAGTACTGCAATGGAAGGGAATACTGATGTAATGTAACTGTAATGTCATTGAATTTCAATAAATAAAAGGTGTTAATGTCACACTAAAAATTGTAATTGTAGAGTGCTTGGAGTGAAGTCCTCCCCCCAGCGGGTATCGCATTGTTATTCCCCTGCAGTGGATACTAGTTCTCACCTGTGCCGGGTCTTCATCCAGCGCACTCACTGCATTCCCTGCTGCCCAGCGCCGTGCGGAGCCAGAGGAACGGAGCACCTATCATTGACAGCGTTCCGACATCACATGTACTCCACAGAGCAGCCCCCTTTGGGAACCTCAGCCAAGTTCACACCGGACAGCAGCAGCAGATGGTCTGTAGGCCCTGCGCTCTGTCCTGAGCGAGCTCCCCTGGTTCTGAAGCTAATTCAACTGCAGTGTGACAAGCCTGATCGGATCAGGTCTCGGAACCAAAGCAGGTTTGGGCCTAATCAGTACAGCGAAGGGAAATGACTAGATGCAGATGATGACTCATGACTCTTCGAGTAGAAATTACTATTTGTATACTCAAATATGCTAGATTATGTACACAGTCTACTCAACCCATTCAAAGCAAAAAAAGAAAAGGAAGAAGTTAACAGACACTATGAAAGAAAAATTGAATACATAATACAATCATGACTTTACCAAACTCTTTGTTGTGGAAAAGCTACATTAATGTATGTGTACATAATTACCTTAATAAGCCACACAATTAGATAAGTGGCCACTGTGTGCAGTAATAGTGGTTCACAGATTTCACACCTATCCCTGTAAAGTCAATTAGTCAGGTAATGAATTTCAAGCAAAAATTCAAATTGAAAACCAAGGAGTTCTCAAACCAACCCAGGGATAGTGATGTAGAAAACCACGGATCATAAGAAAGATATAAAAATCAAAAACACTATGCCTGTCAATAAAGTCGATCATCAAGAAGTGGAATGTCTCATAGCACCCAGACACTGCCTAGATCTGGCTGTTCCTCCCACCTCAGCAGCTGGTCAGGGAGGAAATTGGATACACATGCAACTGTGAACCAGCTGTGACTTCGAAAGAGTTACACCCTTCAGTGACATAGATGGGAGTAAATGTGCATGAGACAACACTATCTCAGCCACGCCACAAACTTGGCCAGTATGGCAGAGTGGAAAACCCATCTCAGATACCACATGGCGTTTGCAGCCAAACATTTAAGTGATACTGCAAATGTGGCAAAAGGTTTTGTCCCATAAAACAAAATTGGAACTTTTTAATCTAATTGCAAAGCATTACATCCGATGCAAAGCCAACATAGCACATCACTCAGTCAACACCATCCCTACTGAGTAGCATGGTGGTGGCAACATTATATTCGAGTTTTCCTTATCAGCAGGGACTGGGAAGATTGTCAGGACTGATGTGAACACAGAGGGAGTACAGAACTGGCAAATCTTAGAGATAAACCTTAAACAGGTACAAAAGTTCACCTTTCAGCAGGACAATGATCCAAAGCACATGGCCAGAGCTACACTGCAGTGTTCTTGCAGTGCCCTCCAGGATAAGAAAGGGACTGTCTTTGAGTGAACTAGACAGGAAGAGTCTCTGGAAAGACTGCTGTCCACAAGCAACTTGAGAGAGCTTGAACAAATCTGACAAGAAGAATGGAAAAAAATGGTTGAGACATAGTGGTTGTAACAGCTGCCAAAGGTGCTTCCACCATATCTTTACTTCAGGGATCTGAATACTTGCAATGGGCATATTTGTATACCCTGCAGCCATATCACCCTACAACTCACAGCCTGCAGCCCACTGGAGCTCAGCAGGGGTCGGCCTGGCCATTACCTGCAAAGGAGACCTCCTGGGAAAGCTGAGGCTGCTGCTGGAAGAGGTGTTAGTGGACCCAGTAGGGGGCGCTTCCCCTGCAGTCTGTGTGGGTCCTAATGCCTATAGTAATGGGGACACTGTACTGTAAAAAGGCACCGTCCTTCAGATGAGATATAAAACCGAGGTCCTACATCTCTGTGGTCATTAAAAATCCCAGGGCATTTATCGAAAACAGTAGTTAACCCCGGTGTCCTGGCCCGATTTCCCCCTGGCCTTGACCAATCATGGCCTCCTAATAATCCCCATCTCTGAACTGGCTTCATCACTCTGCTCTCCTCCCCACTGAGAGCTGGCGTGTGGGGAGAGTTCTGGCGCACTCTAGCTGCCAGTCGCATCATCCAGTTGGCCAGGTGAAGCTGCACACTGTTGGGGTGGAGGGGATCCCCACTACTGTAAAGCGCTTTGAGTGGAGTGTCCAGAAAAGAGCTATAGAAGTGCAAGGACACATTATCAATTTACAATTTTGTTCTTTAATTTATCTAAACATTTACTGTCCCTCATCTTCCTCTTGGAAGTCTTCAGCTGGAGCAGTCATTCATAAATAGAATATGTATATAATTTTAAAAGGGCATTAATGCCAAGAGTCTGAATAATAATAATAATAATAATAATAATAATAATAATAATAATCACTGTTTAAATGCAATTTTAGTCTTGGTCATAAAAATATTTTAAAAGCGCATTTTAAGAGGTAATTTAGATTCATGGTTCTTCCAGTAGTTCAGGACACTACAGTATATCTCTTAGATGAAGGTGAAAGGCTGCATTGAGTTGACAATGCTAATGCTCAAAGTCTACCCTTTGTACCCTCTATCCTCTGTAAATAATCAGCTCGGTTTTGTCTGTAGGTACGATTTCGACATTGAGGTGTTGTTTTAACAAACTATGGCGCAAAGCTGTACTTTGCGCTGCGGAGGCATGCACACGTATTGTGTAATCCGCCCAACCGGCGGTATTGGGTGCCCAGTTCACAAGCACGACCCACATTGCAGCATTTTTGCAAGAGGTTGGACCCGATGTGACCGGCTACCTAAAGACTCCATTGAATCTTATTAAATAACATGTTTATGATTGTGTAAACGAAAATAAGATAACAGTTCTGGTATTGTAAACGAGGCAACAAAGATCACACCAAAATTTTCACAAAGCAGTTGTAAAAAGTGACTCAAAATATGTTCTACTTTAACGCGATTAAGCATCTGACCAGCAGATGGCGCTGTGAACCACAAAATTGACTATAAAACGAGAACTGACGCCTTTGACGTAATTTAATTCATTAGATTAAATATATAAATATCCTCTATGTGACCACAGTATCCCTCCCCTCCTTTTCATGTCGAGCCACTATGATATTTGTGTATATTACTGTCTCAGTATATTGGAGGAGACTGAGTTAGCAGTGGCCTCAGAGTTAGCTCTGCCACCTCACAGCTCTTGGACTCTGAACTTGATTATGGCACCTTCTGCCTGGAGTGTGCAGTTCTTTCCATATTTGAGTGACTTTTCTCCTCTTGCTCCAGCTTTTTCCCTATTGTTTCTTGCATCCTTTGCTGTCTGAATAGACCTGTCCCCGGCACTAACTTCCTCATCATAAAGGAGGGGTGGATCAGAGACTGACGGTGTTTAAGGTGCCAGGAAGCCAGGCTGAGAAGCGTGCGGTGACCAGGGCTCAGCAAGTTCTCCTGCTGACAAAAGCCCCGGGCGGCCCTGTGAGATGTCTTGGATGTTTCGCTTTTCAAGCATGTGGGTTTTCATAAAATTAAGAAATGCAGCAATTTTTGATAAAGAAACGTCAACCGTCAACTGTTTAAAAATCATTTCACCTGTGTTTGGTGGTGATCTTCCACCCCAGCTCCGGATGACTCCTGGCTGTAACCTAATACAGACTCCAACAGGCTCCACCACTCACACCATTAAGCCAGAAGAGGAAATAAAAGCAATAGCATTGGTGCCTGTAATTGTGTCATCATCAATCAGCACTTAAGAACCTGTCTAAAACATACCGTGTACATCAGTATTTACTTTAAAGGTTTTGCTAACCAAATTTTAAACATAGCAACTAAAAAATGTATATTAGATTAACACTATTCAATGGGTCTCATACTAAGGAATCGCACAACTTTGAAGTCGTTTTGACAAATAGCTTTGCCTTTAAAATGATGACTAACGCCACGCTAACAGATAAACATGTCAGTGTGCCTCCGGCCTCGGACACCCATCATTTGAGTAATGCACATGAATGGTTCACATGCCAAACAGAAAAGCCTGTGTTTTGATTTGGGTTTGCAAAAATACAGTAGCTGAGGATACTTCACACTGTACCTTTTGCCGAGGAACTCATTACTGATTTTGGAATATTGCTGATACAGAACAGGATGTAATTGATGTGATTTTAGTTTCAATGATCTAACTTATGACTGAGATAGTGTAGTTGCCAGGAAGTTAAAAGCTGCAGGGTGGTGTTGTTCTCTCTCTATATATTTTCTTTTCATGGGATACAGAAACAAATGACAGAAATCTGAGAAAATGAGAATAGGCTAAAGGTATTACAAACATAAAATATTATAAATCTTCTGATTGCAACGTCAAAGTACAATGCCAGTTTAAGACACGATCACATATAATAAAACATTTTTCACAATTACAGGTGCTTGGATGAATTAAATTGCATATACATTCCCACTTGAGAAATTAGTAAATCTGGAAAATGTAACTTCACCCAGAGTTTTTTTTATATAACTAAGAGAGAAACTGATTAGTTTCTACACATCTGTTCTCTCAGATGTCGTTGTTGAAGAGAGCAGAACAACTAAATTGTGTCACTACGTCAGTGACCCTGAAAATAATTTAGCCCTGGTCTGAAAGTGAGAGTGTGTGTGTCTGTGTGTATCTGTGTGTGCCCTGCGATGGTCTGGAGTCCTGTCCAGGGTGTACCCTACTTCTACCCTGCCTTGTGTCCGTTACCTGCCAGGTTAGACTTCAGCTCCCCCATGACCCTGTATTGGATAAGCAGGTTAGAAAATGGATGCATGGACTTCTAAAAAGGAATCAGTTACAGTTACTACTTAAAGAGATTTTTTTTAATTAATAAGTTGGGACCAACAGTTTTAGGAGGTAGTGTGATATTTTGACTAGTGTTCATACACGTGCTTTATGTTTTCATTCCATGCTTTTTATTTTATATACTTTTTTCATTTTAATATACTGGCATATAGTAACTGAAAGAAAACGCCCCTCTTCACCTAGTCTTTCCTGAGAATCAATTTTTTTCCTAGAAGTTTCAAAAAGAAAATAAAATGAACAGAGGTTCATGTCTGGACAGGATAACCTTGTCTTTTCACTGGCTCTGCTAGATCGTTTCATTTTCTCTCTTGGTTGCCAAAGATTTAGATTCAGTCCCACTTCTTTCTGGCGGTACTGCAGAAATCTTGTTTTAATCCTGACAGAAAAGATAGGCGTTTTTCTTGAATCCTTAATTAGTCCTGTTTTGCCGTTCAGCTCACGTTTATGTGAATGCAAATACCAGGCCCTGCCTTTAGACAAGGTGGATGTACTATACTGATGTTACTCACTATTTATTTTTTTAGCAAAAAATATATTAGTATTTTTTAATACACATAAAATAAATTACTATAGATTACCTTATTCCTACAAACAAAACACAACAGATCTTGATACAGGTACTTTTCTGGAGTTATATTCCATTGCATTCCAGGATATCTTTATAATTAAAAAAAGAAGAAAAAAAAGTCATTTTTATTTTTCCATGATAATTTATTTTATGCCTTTATGTTTTTGTCTACATCCGTAAGCATTAATGCTAGCTTCCAGAAGAAGTACATCCTTCTCAAAGTCACAGACCTCTCATTTAATCATTAATAATCAGATAATATTACGTCATCATTATTTCAGCATGTACCTGTATATTGTTGTTTAACACTTATATGCACATTCAATGCTGATCTTCAAATGAAATGGAAAGGAGCTGCAGAGCTGGACTGTCACTCGTGTCCCAGTTGCAGGCACTTGCTGTAATCTGAGAACAGCCTGATGGGCAGGGCAATGAGCCTTCTTGACTCCTACAGGTAAGAGCACTGTAATCATTCCAGGTGGGAGCCTGTGAGTGCAGATATCCCTGTCTGAATTCTCAAGAAGAGACAGTAATCTCCCCATCATCTGAATAAATGAGGTATGTACCAGCATGATTTACAATACTACTGTGTGAACACTTTTAATAGATACTTACTGTTAAATAGTACACTGTCCTCCTACGAGAACAGGCAAAATGAAACCAGTTCAAACAGAAATGATTGGCTCTTGTTTTTCCATCAGCTATGTCCTCATCTCATCCCGAATCTCATTCAGCGATGTCTTGAAGTGCGCAAAGAGATGTTTTCTGTAAATTCACTGAAATTGGGGGTTTATGGAATGTGCTATCATAGCCTTTCTAGCCCAGCCTTAAATGTAATGCAGTTTAGCTTCTATCGTAGCTTTTTTAGTAATTGGCAAAAGCAATTGACCATAATCTGTTTGATGATAAAGTAACACTGTTGATATTGTGGTAGATGGCACATTTAAAAAAATAAAAATAAATAAACAACACTTTGTCATTCTGGCACAGCTGAAGTGGTTCATGGAACTTGATTGCAAGCACAGACAGATTCTGGACCAGGCCAATATCTGGGATTCACAGTGTTACCAATGTTGTGTTGAAGTGAAAGGATCTCAGTTCCTTTTGCTGTTGTATGTTTTTTGCAGTGACTCACATTAGAAATATGAAGGGACTAAAAAGAAAAGATGTTATCGATCAAATCATTAAAAAATGACATTAGTTTTTTCTGCTGAATTTTCTGGGTTTCTAAGAGGAAGGTCTATACCATACATTGAAAGCCCTATGCACTTGTTATCAAGTTAACCAGTGCCTGATTTTGATGTTGTCTCACATTCTAAAGTCTGTCACTCTCTGGAGGAAAAAAAAACGAGATGTTTACAAGTCAAGTACCCAAACAGGTTTTGCATGCAGAATATTGTTTATGCTTATCAGTATCATATGACTAGAAGTTGTGGAGTTTCACAGTCATACATTTCTTTTTATTTCCTTAACTGTGGAGCCCTGTGTTTGAACATGTCAGAAAGTGCTGGTGAGATAACAGTGACAGAGCAATTTCCCTCACACATGGACAGAACCTGGGACATTAATGACATCAGCCTCCCTCAGGTGAGTACAGTACAACACAACCTGCTACCCAGCTGCAGACTCTTTGACAAGAATTTACATTAAAATAGAAAACTAAACTAAAAGGGCTCTATGCATGTTTTGATGTGCAGCATAGTAACTGACCTCTGCTTAAAAAGGGTTTTTAAATTTGCCCACACTGTCTTGAAACTGTAATAGTTCTGTAACTAGACATGCACATTTCCAAATAAAGAACTATATACATTCCTGTCTAGAAATTAATTAAGAAATAAATTACCAGTATCAGCAAAACAGGCAGTTTAAGAGAAATAAATACCAAAAAAGTGGTAATGAAAATGTCCATGAATCTTGCTTTACTTGGATAGAATAAATCGGTCATGTTCATCACTTCATATCATATCACTAAGATAAAAACAGAACAAATCGTAAAGAAGTATTTAAGAAAATCATGGACCCACAGATTACGGGACCATTATATTTAATCAAATATTAAGGCATAATTAAATAAATCTTACCTGTACAAAAATAACAATATTAGGGGAAAGTATCGTGCTACGTTTCTACAGCTATTGCTTTACAAAGGCTTTAAAGATTTAATGCAGGTTTTATCGCTTGGCTCACAAAAAAAAAAGGTTCACGTGGAAGCCAACAGGAGTAAAAGCTACAAAACAGGTATTCGATTTGCATCGCACTAACCAAAACACAAGAAATATTAACATCGGCATTTTATCAAACTCGCGTTAACTCGAGTGGAACCTAGCAAATGTCTAGCAGCTATACTGCTCCTTTACATCAAATAAAGAAAATAACGTTTACAAATATGTCACTTCCACCCCTAATAAAAGTGAAAATGTCTTAGATTGTCATCGCACCCTGACGCCTGCGGGAGCTCGGCGTGGACTCGCACACAGCCCTGCTCCTGCGTCTCCTACCAGCGGCTCAGGCCAGTCGCTCTGCCTTGAAACTGAACGGCACCTTGTCGGATTGTGTTGAAACGACAAGGAACATGGCAGAAAACTTCGTGCATTACAAATTATATTCCTGGCCCTTTCTGTCCTTCATTTTCATTCCAGGTGACAATAGTACGGATCATGTTCAAGAAGCTGTAATCGTTAATTATATTGTCATAGAGAGTGTGTGTGTGTGGGGGGGGGGTCCATACAGATGCGAATCATACCGACCGGACGTTTCAGACACATATACCAATTTTACCCATAAAGAGTTCATAACACTAGTACTTACTTTTTTTCAAACTTTTTTTTTGTTTTAAATTGACGTTAAGTCCTGTTTGCTGAATAAATTAAATCCCCAAGACAATTTGTCGACTGGACGAGTGGGTAATTCTGGGATACTGGGTGATTTTGTGGGGTTTCACTGTGCTCGGAAATCCCCTTCTGGCCTTTAATGATGGCGTAAACGATGGTGAAACGACAACATCACTAAATAAACAGAATGAGTTATAATTATACAGTATTCCTGATTGTGAAAGCCCTTCCCTTTCCGGAAGCTTCTGTTTCAATGGTTAGATACTCTTAATTACCTTGTCTGTTTTCCTTCAGTTCAGCCACATCTGACACGCCTTTCACACCGGGTTTGCCGCTAACGCGTACTGGTTAAGGTACTCGTTTATTTCTGGGGTTCTGTTTTTCTGAAGCTGAGCAAAACCACTGTTCTCTAAACAAGGAGACAGTGTCGACGATGTCATCCCTGCTGCTTAATTTAAACACCTTGAGGAAGCTGACGCACGGATTTGTGACTTCCTCTGACAAAACCACGCCCTTGTCAAACACTAGTTTTTGATTCTACTACACTTGTTCTTCAGCATAACTTTACAAAGCCCTAAATGTCCAATTTAAAAGGAATAATATTTTTTTTCCATAAGTCAGAGTAGTTAAGCCATCTGGCTACAGAGACAGTGGACAAATATTCTTTAGCAAATGAACAAGAATGGGCCTCTCTTCTGTAACTGTTCCTATGTTGTTGAAGCCATATTAAATTAAAGAAACAGCACTGGGTATTAATTTTGAACAATATTAAATCAAAATGACAAATAAAATACTCTTAGCAGTGGACACCAGTGGAAATTACTGTACAGTATGTGGGAGTGCTTTTAAACTTCAGAACGGGAGGCACTTCATTACCTAAAGGGTTGTGGAAGTCTGGAACAAGATACCCAGCAGACAGCCTGGTTTCCTACAGGAAATGGCTGGATGAGATCCTGGCATCATTTAGCTCTGAACTACCAAAGGGGTCAGAGGGGCCCTTCTTATTTGCCGTCTTTCTTATGTTCCTCTGTCCATCTTGTTTCTAACCGGTTCTTCCATTTCAATCACTTCCATGTCCATGCCAGGACACACAGAGAAACAAGCACAGGCATGCACACTTTCACACCAGGCTGAAGCAGTTCAGGTGGGGAGCTGCGTCAGCATGCGCAGGCTGCAAAGGAACAGGTAGCGGGTTTATTCCTGCTGAAAAGAGAAGAAAGGAAACACAACGTTTTGGCTGTGGAGCCTTCTTCCCTAACCCTAACCCATTCACACCAGGGCTAATTTTCCCAGAAGTTTGTTAACCTACCAGTATGTTTTTGGACTGTGGGAAGAAGCTGCAGCATTTAGAGGAAATTCACTCGAAGACGGGAAGAACATACAGACTCCACACAGATTTGAAAGTGGGAACAGAACCCAGGGCCCCTGTACTGCGAGGCACTAATGCAAACCCTTCTGCCCTCTCATGATCTTATACTTATTATTTGATCTAGATGGAAATAACACATTCAGAACTAGGAGAATAGAAACCACTATAACCCTGGTCAAATAGTATGTTTTGTTACATCAACAGAAAGGACAAATAAGAGAGAATTTGTCTTTCTCGTCCTATGAGAAGTGTGAAGCTCAGCCGGAATGTCCTGAAACCAGACCAAAAAACAAGAAAAGGAACGTGAGTCATGAACTCATTCATTCCAGGTGCAGGATTAAGTTCAGCGTCTCTTTGTTTGAAGGATGTAAAGCAGACAGACGTGTTCCAGGAGTGGACAGACTCCTATGTGAAACTGGTCTACAGCTCAGAGGAGAAGAACGCACAGAGGCACCTGAGTGGCTGGGCGATGAAGAACACCAACAACCACAACTCCCGCATCCTGAAGAAGTCCTGTCTGGGGGTGGTGGTCTGCAGCAACAACTGCACCACCGCGCACAGCAGGAAGATCCACCTGAGGCCAGCCATCTGCGACAAGGCCAGGCAGAAGCAGCAGAGTAAGAGAAGCCACGTCCTCAACTCAGACAGGTGTAGTGAGAAAATCTCTAGGGGCCAATGTTAGTGCCCTTTGTTTAGCAAATAACTTCAGATAGGAATACACATGTAAAAAGCACCTGCTGAAGAGGGGGAATCATTCTGGTCTAAAATGATTAAATATTTCATTTTCTCTGTTTTAGAAAAGGAGTGTCCAAACTGCAATGCACCTCTGAGACTACTGTGCTGTAAAGGAAATGGCGGATACCCTGTCACCAATTTCTGGAGACAAGAAGGACCATATATATTTTTTCAGGTGGGCAATGAAACAAATTGATCCCCAGGATTATTGATTTGTGCTGTTAGTGCAACAACAATTCTACAAATGAAAAGGCAACGTTTCTCATATGTAACAAAGGTTACTTTGTGGGCTAGGAAAATATATGTTTGTGGCTTTTTACTGTTCCATTTTATTCACAAATATTTTGGATGTACCTGTACCACAAATAATTCAATTTTGGGTATTGCATCAGGAAAGTTTTATATTAAGATGTCTAGAGGTGTGAAAAGTGAGGTACATGGCTGTTAGTTGCTCTTATGACAGTATTCCTTTTTATATCGATTTAGTCCAAAGGACAGCATGACCACCCCAAGCCGGAATCTAAACTGGAAGCAGAGGCTAGAAAATTGGGTCGAAGAAAGATCAGCCCCTTGAAGTCCTCTAATTTAAATAAAATGCTGGATCAGGAGGTATGATCAAACTGAGTTCTTTAAAAACGATGCAGTTAGGTCTTACAAGTATCAATGAACTTTTCATTTCAGCCGAGCAGGAATGTTGGGCATCCATGACCTCTAGAAAATCTTTGAATTGTATGTGCTGTTTTCTCATTTGTGTAGGCTGCTTTAATGTTTATTTACTCACTTTTAAGAATTTTTAAATATTTGACTGGCTTTCTCTCACCATAAATAATTAAGCTTTAGGAGACTCACATATTTCACCCTGTCACCAGGATGTCATTTCCCTGAGGCTGACTGTCTCACTCTTCAAAGATGCTGCATTCTGTCAGCTAAAGCTTTGTAAAGTGAACAGAATAGATCACACAAGCACAGGTGTACTGCTCCAACTGCCAAGTCATAAGCACATGGATAAGAGAGCAGACAGTGAATTTTATATTGTGCGCTCACTGGCCAAACTACTAGGAATCTCACCTAAACCACACAGTGGGCTTCTGCAAGCAACTGCAATCCTGTATTCTGCAGTGTTCTGGGGCGTGTGCAGCCTAATCCCATCCCACTGTGAGTGACACAGATTGTGATCAGAGTGATGGTGTGTGAGACATCCACATTCTAGCAGTTTTCAACAGTCTGTTCATGTGATTCCTTGGCCAGTAAGAGCACATGGTGCCGTGATTCCAGCTGACACTTTGTCTTGTTTTATTAGCATTTTCCAGGTATGGCACCAAGTCAAGATGTTACCTTCTGCTCTGTATCACCCATCCCAGACCACTATCAAAACAATGTGGACAAAAGACGTAGTATTTCTTGCCCAAGGAGCTTTGGGAACGCAATAATATCTTACACAGCTGAAAGCCCACTGGAAATGGACATTGGCAGGTGTTATGGTCCCTGTGTCCAGTATGCAGGTGGACATGACTATGAGGAGCCCTGGAGTAAGATAGCCCAAACCTACACTGGCCCAAGCAAACCCTCACATGGACGTGTGCAGGACTATGGAAGCACTTATGAATTTAGCGGTTCACAAAACTTCTTAGATGTCTCACTACAGAATATTCAGACCATTGTACCAAAAAACAGTTTATATGGGTCGAGTTCAGACTTTGGCCCGCTGTGCAGTTTGGGTGAGTGTGAGAGAAAACAGCTCTGGATCCCTGACAGCACTTTTCTCACCACAGACAGACATCTTGAAGAGGACTTGTACTTTCAGAAACAGAATCTCAGCCATTCAATATCCCCGTCACCCTTGCAGATAATGAAACCAAATGAGCAGAGCTTTTCTGAAGGAACACTTGCCAGTACTTACCATGCCACAGAGGAAAGAGCGTACTTTGTGAGTTAAGCAAAACCCCAATGGGAAAAAACACTTAAATATAATATTACTCTGACACAATGCAATTAATTTTAAGAGGGAAAAGCATTTTTTTGCTTTAAATCATGTACTTATTGCCAATGTATTTTATGGTTTTTTGTATATACACTGCAGTATGATGAATTAGGTGTTGCATTGAGAAAGGACATTTCTCCTCATTAATTCTAAATTATACCCGACCTACTGTTTGTCAGTATTATTGGCTTTCTTCCACGCAAAACCAATCTTTCCATACGGTCAGATGTCAGACACCCATGAGAGAGATTGAATTGGCCAAATGGAATGGAGTTCATTGGTGTCTCGGTTGAAAAATATAAACCATTTTCTTCTCAAATGAAGCCAAGAAACTCAGGCTCTAGATTATTCACTGTGCATTAAACCACTTCTGAAAGACATACTGGCAACTGCAATAGTGGGTAAAAGCCAGCTGTGAACTGATGTTTGTGCTATTGCCTTCCATCACCATCTCATGCTTTTGGATTCTTGGCAGAAGAGGTTGAATGGACTCTTTTATCTGACAGACACTCTGAGTTGTTTTTGATTCTTGGATGATGAAGGATTTAAGTGCTGTCTTGTATCGCGTTTGTTGTGTTTAATAAATGTGCACACAGAGACCTCCACCTGAACCACTGACGTCACCGATTATTCAGGTGTGTTCTGGAGCGACCAGGGAAAAAAAGGCAGGAATAGACCCTATGTTCTTCTCGGTAAAATTGTCACCTTGAAATTCACTTCTGTGTCACAATGAAGGGTATATACCATATCTCTCTTACTATTAATCATTACTACCTTTTGACCTTCCCAGCTTGCACATCAACAAAACCTTTCCAATATCCTGTGGTCTGTTGAGGGACAGAGAGGAGATGTGGTGGGGGGCTGGCGCACACAACACCAGAGTCACCCAATTCTGTAAGTGTGATGCTGTTGCAGCTGGGATGAGCTCTGGCTTTAAAAGTCATTTCAGCACGTAAAGTAACACCCAATGTGTTCCCCTGAAACACTTTGTCAAAGGACAGACATCTTCGACCAAACCCAAGTGGCACATTTATAATGCAAAAGTGAAAATATGCTACAGAGGTAGAATGCTGGCTGCTTCGTTTCCCCCCCATGCACGGTCAACAGAACAACTTTTGAGACTCCGACACCAAAGATAAGAAAAGACAAGAAGAAATGTGAACACAGCAGGAGGAGGGGAGATTCCATTGTTTTGAATTGCACTTCTGCTTATCAGCCCAGAGCATCAGTGGGAAAACATACTTTTTACATTAAGCCAGCAAAACTGGTTTAGGGACCACGGACCAAGCTGTGTCACATTTGTATGCATTTATGCACATGCAGTGAACACCTGCGTCATAAAGAAACAGTCTAAATTCTCCCATGATTGTTGGTAAAAAGGGGGTGTTTTTTTGTCAAAGCTCTTTCCCACACTTTCGTCTGATATAATCTGATACATGGCTAAATTTTGTTGATTAAAATTCACTCAGAACTGGCACTGATACACATCAACAGTCGAGTCAGGAAATATCATGGGTTTCCCCAACACTGATTTTTCAGCCCAGCTCTCAGTCCAATCATCAAACATTTAATTGACGTGATAGCAGGATTAATTTAAAACTGTTTGTTTTCGGCTCTGAAAAAAAGTGACCATTTTCAACTACTGCATTCCACCAGGAAGTTAAGATATATAGATGAGTACAAAGAAAACACCCAAAAGCTCCAGTCAAGTAAAGTGTTAGTAGAATTAAGAATTTCAATGTAGTCTAGAGACTATGGTGGAATCAAGAGTCGCAGGCGTGTGGGCAGAAGCGAGCCATCCTGTGGGTAAGCGGCAAAGGTCTCAAAAGGAATGGGAAAATCACAACTGAGTCTGGGCTGGAGAAATGTACAAGAGCACACCGCTAACTGAAGCCTGAAAGCAAGTCTTGGACACAAAGAGTTTGTCTCGGTAAAGTATTTCAACCTAGAGAATCTGTACTTGTTATACAGTAGGAGCAGACCACAATCAAACATTCATCTATTGAAACATTAATCAATGTCAGTGCGTTGCAAGATTACGTGTGTTTGTATTACAGTTCTTCCTTATCGTCCTGCAGGATCGGCCTGTTGCTCTCAGTGGCTGTTTGCTCATCCCTGTTCTTGTATTATTCCTGTAGAGATCCAGTCATAACAATGAGGTATGGCTCCAGAGGTCTCTGTGATGACTGGTAGCATCACACGGCTGAATGGCTCTGGTGCCTAATCTGCCTTACAATCAGTTGTCGGCTTACAAAATAGAATTGAATTCCTCCCGTTTAACTACTTTTGAGCTTTGTGCTAGAAACTAAGGGTTCGGTGGTGAGGGAGCAGGATGTGAACTTTTGACCTCTTCCATGTCTCATGTTCACACTGTACGAATGACTGACGACAGCCTAGTGTTGGTATCATGGAAATGGTCCCTTGTAGTGACAGCTCTGATCCTCCCGGCTTCACAGCTCAATCAGTCACTAAAGATCATGTTAATCTTGACTAATTTAGCACACGTGGCTAAATTAGGTAACTAAGTCTTGCTAAAATTACAAATAGGTGGGTTACCACGGCTGAAAATCTGTGGGGAATCATTAACATTTAAGAGAAAGTTAAGAATACATTAAATACATAGAAAACTGACCTCTCTTGACCAGTTCATTATCATTCTTTTGCAATACGGTGGTCACGCTTATTGAACTACCCAACTTTCATACTTAACACATGCAATCTACCCTTAAGAAAAAGCTCTGTGAGCTTTAAATATTTGTGATAAACCAACTTTATCAAATGAAGTAACATGAGTCATTAAGTTTTGTAAATGTTGGCAATTATTTTTGATTCTCTACAGAAAGGCCCAGGGTTCCAAACACTGTTCAGTGTGAAGAAGTACATCCTATCCGCATACTTAAACATACCACCTTGCAGCTTCTAATTATTTGTTCCAGAATAACAGCTTTAAATACTTTAGTTATCTGCTTAGTTGTGTGAATTCTGTTTATTTCAAAAGATTTTTAAAACAAAAGTTTGGAATAAACCACTAGTGTAAACCCCACACATCAAACAGCTTGCTTTGGCGCCACCTGGTGAAAGCACTGGGTAACACAGGCGTGCCGCGCACTGGAGGCGCGAGTGGGGAGCTGCGTCAGCTTCAGCGGAACAAGACCGGGTTCATTCCACGCTGAAAAGAAGAAACGAGCCGCATAAGGTTTCAGCTCTTGAGAGTTCTTCAGGTGTTGAAGTTGCTCACAGCAAAATCCCAAATGTTTTTTTTTATTTCTGCCTTGCAACGTGGAATTTAACCTTTATCTGTTCCTCTGCATACTGTGCATGAGCTAAGGCTGCACAATCACCACCTCCCAGGTGACTTTCCACGGACTTTTTGGGATTCCATTCTGCCAGCCCGACAGTTTCTCGCACCTGTGTGTAATCCAGATGTACTCTGTCTTTTCCTAAGCCTTTCGGTGCAGATTTGTTTCCCAAAATATACCGCTGCCTTCATGCTTAACCTACAGCTGTCTAAACAAAGCAATTCCAATGCAGGCCTGTGGACATGTAACCAATGCAGGCATCATAAACAGTAAAAATACAGAGCGTGTTTTAAGCCAAGCTCAAAAAAATACATATTCCTCATGTTTCACTCTCAAACATTTGCACAAGATCTTAAATTTCATTCACAGTATGAGCAATTGCTCGGTATTACAGTAGCATGTACAGTAGATTAAATTCCTTTTGAGCCAACAAGTTACAATAAGGCATACTGTTCTAGTGAGGACAATAAAAATTCACATTATTCAGGGGTGACAAAATGACAGGTGGGGCATGATTCGTTCAAGCCAGAGGTGCCGGTGCAGTATTAGCATTGCACAAGCTTATTTTAACAGGCTTATCCTATGAAAATACCCACCCTTCTGTTCATTTACTAACCGCTTTCTTCACTCCAGGGTTACGAGGAGCTGGAGCCTATGCCAGCAAATAACAGGTGCAATGCAGGTTACAGGCAGGAAGGGGCACCAGACCCAGCACCTAAGTCAACTGCTGTGATTCAGGAAGCCTTAAGGAGATGCAGAGTGAGGTCACCATGATTTTGGCCTTAGTGTTTAGCCTGATCTGATTCAGATGACTGCACAATTATGACAGAGAAATAAGTAGTGTGAAAGGCATGAAAGGAATTTCTTGAAGGTATCCCTGTATGACTGCTGTCAATTCTCCTGTGATGAGTGAGGGTCTGTTTGTTTCTGGATTTAAAACTAGTTTCTACTCCAACTATATCTTCAAGCTTATTAACACTGTCGGATCATACACTGTTTTTTTTAGTTCAAAACACATCCCACTTCCTCCATTGAGAGTGTCATAAATAAGATTTTGTGGCATAAGTCAGTGATGAAGTTGCAAAATCACACCACCCCTCCAGAAAATAAATCACTACGAGATTAGGTGCCTCTTCATTGTAATTTGCCGGTTTTAATTTGGTCAGTTGTTTAAAATTTTCCTTTAAACACCTGATATTTGTGCATATTATATAATGTGACATTAAGTGACTAGTATTCATTAATATTAATTCCTTCACATTTAATTTCTAAACAAAGTTAATTTGTGACCTTCCCTTCCTGTAGACTGAAGTAGAAAATCCTAAGAGAGAATGTTGTGTCGATAAAACTTTATTATATGCTCCTCTGGACTTATTAACAGTGTTACACTCATTTGACTATAGCAAAGTCAATCCTTAATATGAAAAAAATCAAAGTATGAATGAAGTGGACAGACGTTATAAGCTACTGGCGTTTCCTGCACTTTACTGTTCCTCAGGACACAAAGATGTGGACTTTACGTGCAGAACATTCTGATGCACATAGACACCGCTCAGTGTAGTGACAAACACGTTAATCAGATGAATTATAAATGACTTTTTCCTGTAAGTTCTCCAGAAGTTCTTGTGCGTGCATACTGATTAAGTTAAAACTAACTTATCTTAAAACTTTTCAAATCAAGAGAAGCCAAAAAATTCACATTATACATTCATCAAAAAATAATAATCCAGCATAAAACAAGGGACAGTCAACTGAATTTTGCAAGGGGTATAGCTTCAACTTCTTTTTTTGCCTGCGAATGCTCATGCAATGCAAAGCTTCTGACTTCCTCACATTAGAGAGGCTTTTCTGAGAGTGCAGTGTAGCTCTTTACTCGTGCAAAGAACAGAGGTGTGTACATCTTGTCGACTTCAAATGCCGTGACGACCGTTTCTTCACTTGACCTGAAACAGCAATTAAAAAAAAAATAACGGCATGTTTCCATATTTCAAAGTTTCTGCTATTCATTCTGCTGTCCACCCAGCCGAAATGATAAAGGGCAATTTACTATACATTTCTCCGATATTCTGGACAACTTAAAGAGGATTCCATTCACAGCGACGGCTTTGCTCATGCAGGGCCAGGTGGGGAGCAGCTCACCTGTAGGTGATGTGGCA
Organism: Atractosteus spatula; assembly: GCF_055471065.1. Lineage (NCBI taxonomy): Eukaryota > Metazoa > Chordata > Actinopteri > Semionotiformes > Lepisosteidae > Atractosteus > Atractosteus spatula. The sequence goes on along the minus strand of NC_142720.1, from coordinate 22,729,170 downwards.
GGAATGGTGGATCCAGATGAGCTTGTTAAAGCGCTGCCGTCCCCCGGAGCAGAGCTGGAGCCCCACGTGAAAGCTGTGCTCCGTGTCCTGCACGGGGCTGCGGCGAAAGTATCGGCTCTTCTGATACTCCGCAGGTTTCTGGAAAAACATCAGCAGGAATGCCTCAGGTTTACCAGCAGCAGCTCTGCATGATTGCACTAGGGCCCAGTTCTCTGAGAGTCAGTGAGTAAGGGTAGTTCAGAGCAATTTATTTTTAAAGGGAATTTCTGGAGTACATGGAAGTAGGCCTCCCTCTTTTAATATCACTCCTCATTTTGATGTAATCAGACTTATCACAGCTGAAGATGGATCTCTGTTTTTATCCCATCTCAATATTCTTCACCACACCCCGCTAAGAATATGCATATCCACCTCTGAAAGTGACTCACTTGTCTTTATTGATGTAACTAATGCTGGGAAAGGCAGGATGAATTCCGAGTTTTTCAGACATTTTTGTAGAAGATCATTTCTCCATATTTATTGGGCTACGCTTCAAGAAGCAGCATGATAATGACTCAAAACGTACGCCAACACAACCAAGGAGCTTCTCAGGACAGAAGCGTGGAAAATGAGAATGTTTTTAATATCCTAAAGAAAAATTTGAAGTCAAAATAACTATAAATATGCAAGAATTTAAAGTAGCAAAACATCTCAACTGGCTAAAGAAAGGTTGGCGAGCACAAGTTTTTTAGCTCTCCTGCAATTTTCTTCCCTTCTGTTTCATTCAATCTAAAATGCTGTTTTTACTTGTGCCTCTGTTCACTTTCTCTGTTTGGCAAATGTTGGCCCCTCTGTAGAGAGCTCTTTTCCTTCTGTTTATCGCATCTTTTACATCATATATTGATAACCTTGAAGGGCTTCTTTGTTTTAAGGACAAATATGTTATGGGACTCATTTCTGAAGTAAATGAGAGCCATCCATCTTCCGAAGACTGTATACACCTTCATGCCCTCAGTTTGCTCTTTAAAAATACATCTCAAAATTGTGCCCACAGCTCACCTATGATTAAATTCAAAGGTTTTAACAAGAATGAAGAGAACTGCGATTTGTTTTGCAAAGTAATTATTTGAAACTTGTGGATTAAGTACACAGTTTACATCTCTGTAAGTCAGTGCAAGACACCTTATGAAATTATGTATCTATTTGCAATCTGAAAAAAAAGTTTACTTTACTAGTTTTCTGTATTGGAGCTTCTTTTTACTTTTTAATTTAATTTTAAACAAGATTCATTACTAAACCACTGCCTTACAGTATTCAGTATTTCTTGGCAAAATTAACATATTTCAGGTGAACCTAAGCTCTTCTTATTCTAGTTGTCTAATAGACAAGGTTTGCTTAAACTTCACAAATCAATGACAGTAAACGCAAGCTCTATGTATCGAAGGAGATTAGTTTTTGGTTATTCAGAAAACTAGTCAATAAAAAGCTAAAGGCCTTTCCACTTACTTCATCTTTCCTCTTGGAAACGACAGCAAAAACTTTGGTTTGATTGTCTGTGTCCTGGGACAGACGGTAATGACCAAGCAGGACAGATTCCATTCTGAAAAGAACAGAAGCACACTTAGTGTGCGGAAGGCTGGCAACACTTTTGCCACTGAAGAATCATCACACAAAGTATTTTCTAGATTGGGTAGGTGTGCTGCAGGCGAAACAAGTGAGTTATTAGTGTGTCTCTAATCCTCACTTATCAAACTCCTGTCAAGAAGAAGTTCCCGTTTCCAGAAGAAATTTCAGAGAAACATGTCAAAGAAAAAAAGGCATCTGCAGAATTTCATATATCTAGAATAACTTCAGGAACTCAATACTCAATTCCCAGAACACCCAAAAACATTCTGAATCAAAATAGTGAAACTAATACTTTCAACACAAAATAAAGTTGACTTTTTATGCTGTTAGTCATTTAGAATACCTGTAGGATTAATACAAAGCTCTTCTCTTTAAATATATTTACATACATTCAACACCTAAATTCTGCTAAAGCTAAAGCACTGGTCTAAATGCATTTTACCTGGTGTTTCTACTACGTAAGCGAGGAACTATGCTGAGAGGATCCTCAGGTGTGGTGAGCATCATCACCTGGCCATCAGGGAAGAAGCGCAGGTACCTGTTCAGGAACAGTTACCAGCGTCAGGTCTTCCTCACAGTTTTAACCAGCTGAAGACAGATGCAGTAAAGAAGAAGGTAACTCAGCTCCTTCACTCCTACACAAGCCTACCTGTAGTATTCCACCTGGTGCCAAGCCCTGTAGAATCCATCCAGGGATTCCTCTCCTTGGCGGATGTAAGTTGTTTTACTGATGTAGACACCTAGAAGGATACACGAAATTAAGGCCTTTGCAGCTAGTTAGGTTTTGACCATCTATTATCAGAAACTCATTTATTCACAGCTACTTGTAGCCTATCGAAGAAGTACAGGATACGAGGTGATACTGATTCCCTGACCAGACACTAGTCCAGCTGCTCTCAGTCCTGGTCCTGGTGAATTTCACTTACAAAATACAACGGTTAAAATTCAAACAAGTTTAAGAGCTCGGAACAAACAACTCTTAAATCAACGAAGGGACTGACTGCGTAACTGAGGGCTCAGCTGGAATGAAAACCAGCAGGAGTGTGGGTCAACAGGACCAGGACTGGGAACCACTGCGCTTGTCCAATCACAGAACATGCACCGCAAGCACACCTAGATGAGCAAGCAATTCAGAGACCTTAGATAACCTTACTACAATGTCTCTGGAAGATCTGAGGAAATGAGAGCACCCAAAGAAAATCCATGTGAAAACTGAAAGAACACGCAAACTCCACACAGCAGGTACCCCATTCCAGAATCCAACCCAGGATCTGGGAGCTGTAGTTGTCATGCCATCCTGCCACTTGAGTTTTAACCAAGGAGATATCAACAGTGCCACAGACGCCTTTTCCTTTGCTCTGTGACATTTTGGCAATGCTGCTGGGTTAATTCCTTGCTCCATCACCTTAACTTTCCTGTGTTCTACTTTGCTGAGGTATCAAGTGAATTATTGCACATTTGTCACATCATGTACACTCAGCCACTGTAGGACAAAAAAAATTGATTTTTGAAATATGATTGAATCAATCATCTGCTTTCAGATCCGTGTTAAAATATGAACTCCCACTACATTACCATCAAACCGCACACGGGGACGCTCCAAAAACATCTCTCTCCAGGAGTTAAATGGATTAATTTTGGTGCAGTTCCGTCCCCAAACCCGAAAACAGGCTGAACGCCAGATTTCAGGGTCCCTGAAAAAATAAAGATTAAAAAATATTTTCTAAAGCGATCGGCATCTGTTACCATGAACACTAAAGCAGAAAACATCCGAGTGAGTGGCAAAGCATTTACTTTGCTTTCACTGTTCTTAAAGTGCACCAGATCCCCTCTATTTCCATCCACGCTGCTTGATAACACCTCTTATCACCGATTGTATACATTAACGCAGAAGTGGTTGACAAGATTTGCGAATGCTTATACCTGGCACAGATGTAGAAGCCACGGCACACGAGCGCCAGCTGTTCGAGCGCCCTGAGGTCGAGGTCACTGGACACAACCCAGCGGAAAATGTACATCAGAACCTCCAACGGCAGAGCTGGTGACAGAACCAGTGGGATCGTCAATCAACTACACAGGACCACACAGCCTCCTAGTAACTTACACAAACACATACTACATCAAAACACGCAAAACAACACTTATCGTTTATTTTAAGGTGCTCCTTAAAAGTGCTCTAATCATGTTTCATACATGTGTAACAGACTGTGAATCAATTCCAAAGTACTGATAAAGTATTACAGTTATTACAGTGTAGAAAAAGGGCATACTTTCATGCAGCTCTTGAGAAGCCTCCTTAACGTCATAGTATATTACATATGCACAAAACGCCCATATTAATACACCTTTATATTTACTTGAATTTCCATTCATAAATCAGTTTCTTTAGTTCTGTCTTTTCACTTTTCTGCTACATTGAACTGATTGACATACAGTGTAGAATGGAAACAAAATTCCTATGTTTTTGTGATCAGATACTCATGGAATAGGTGATGATTTACCTGAAATGTGCATCTGACTTATTTCAGCTTCTGGCTGACAGATCTTCAGAGATGAATCCTGCAAAGTGAGCTGCTGCTGGAAATAGGTCAGCAGATCAGCTACCTCACCATCACTTTCATTCTCGTCCATGCTGCAAACCACAAAACAAATACGGAAATCAGTGGGGAAAAAAAGTTTGAGCTTCTGCTAAAAGAGGATGTTATTTGGGATATATCTTGCAGTGTATTTTTCACGGCACTTGATAAAAATTGGATATTTAAAGGGTTAGTGCTTACCCTATTTTAACAGCAAGTGGTTAACCATTTTGCATGTTTTGTTCAGTTTGCCAATTTGAAATAATTGGTTATTTTAAAAGGGGAACTGCAATGCTATTGTTATATCTCAGGGTTACAAAGAAACCACAATAAAATTAAAATGCACACAGTAACTTCTAAAACCTCCAATTTACACTACATCACAAAGCAGAAAATTTCCAGGTATGCACAGCCCCATGTTCTGCGACTCAGAAAGAGGCAACAAAACTTCCAGTGACATGATGCGGCCTTATTACATTGTAAACTTGTGAATTCATCTCTTTTAACCCATTAAAAATATTGCTCTCGACTTAAAGATGTTTTTTTTCCCGAAAAAAAGGAACCTACTTGTTAACTCTGCATGCAGATCACATTGAACACTTCTGTGGTTAAATATCTGCTGTACGACCTGTACTTAAGTCGCTCGTACATCGCATCACACTAGTCAGTACAGCGACTAGCGAGCAGGAAGGGCTGAGGTGCTTTGCAATTCGTGGGAACTCTCGCTCTCGCCCGTGACGAGACCAGGGCTTTGTGACAACATGTAAACTTACAGTACTTTCACAAAGTTCAAAATGCTGTGTTTAATTCAAAGTATGTCATTTTTTATAACAGCAATGAATTTATTTTGTTACCAAGATTTAATAACCAGTCCAAATTTCTCAGACTGCAGTTCCCCTTTAAGTGATACCACCAGCACACTTCATCACTATGTATTTTCTTACATCAGTACTGATCAATAGTTCCAACTGCATTTCTATAAAAGTAGAGACTACTCTTTATTTACAACATCTGTAACATTCAGTGTATTTGTCCCAGATCTTCATATAGTATAAATCTGTGTATCCTTCATATCCCACAGGCCAGCCATTAAAAATACTAAGTTTGACAGCATATTAAATACTAATGCTCCTAAAAACAAATCACTTTTATAATGTAATGACAGTAGTACAGTATATTTCAGATTATTAGTTTGTTGGTTTTTTAGCATTTGCAATGACAGAAACCATCAATGATTACAAATTTACAATTACTCTACCAGAGACAGCCTTTCAATATGCCTTTAATAACTGATAAATTCACATACTAGTTTACACCAACTCCATCGGGATCTGGAGACCGCGTGTAGTTGATTTTAAACTCAATGTCAGGCACAAGCTGCATTGCTCTCCGATAGTACTTGATAGCTGAAACCACAAGATTTTACACACGGTTAAATAACACCCATTTAACATGTTTAAACAATCTTGATTCTACAGATTTCACAAGTAATATGTGAGAAAACACAGGACATCAGATGTTGATAACCATGCTAAAGACCCTCAGACAGCCGTGTCTCTGACTGGTGTAACATTACTTGTGATGTCTGTCTCTCGGTAGCAAATCTCATTTAGAAAACTCCCATCCATCCACCACCAGAAAGCTGTTTTTTCTTGTCAAGTGTCACAGCCACCCTGAAGCCTGTCCCAGAAGCATAGGGCACAAAGCAGGCCTGCACCCTGGGCAGGAGGCACCGGGAGAAAGCCTGTAACAGAGGGAGGACATGCAAACTCCACTCAAAAGGGATCCCAATCCAGAAACACACCCTGGGCCCAAGAGCTGTAAGGCAGCAGCACTTACTAAAGCACTAAATGCCACCGTGCTGCCCATTTAGAAAACTGGACTGCTTAACTCACCTTCATAAACAGCTCCATTCTGCTCCTCCTCTACTGCTTTCAGGAACAGCTCTCTGGCCTGAGAAAGGGCACATAATCAACCTATATAATCAAACACGTTATGTCCCAACAACTGCTTATCAGTGACCAAAGCAAAACTATTTTCCAGTAAGTGGACTGGGAACTTGCTGTGCTAGGCTGCCGTTGTTATGCTAGCTTGCGGCTGCCTGAGGGAAAAAGGGATTCATCTGCGAGACACAGTGAAAGGGATGGAAAGGCTGGCTGGTTGAGAGTGGTGATGGGGGACTGACTGGACCCAAAGGACAGCCCGGTGGTGTCCTGGTGCGCACTCAGAAAACAGGGTGGGCGGGATCAGGATAATCCCAGTTGTCCCAGTTGTGGACTGGGACAGGCATCGGTTAAGGCAGACAGAGAAGTAAACTGCCTTTCCTACGCGAAACAGGAACTCTTAGTGTGATGAGCACCACCAGACCAACAGCTGCTCAATAGCAGAGCACCAGGACAGTGGCAAGCTGGGGTTTAAATATCTGGTTGATTGCTAGTTAAGTGCTGACAGATGGCTGAGAGAGGGTGGAGTCCAGCCCTTCGTGTAAATGGGATTGGTTCCTGGGGAAACCAAGGACAGGGAGGGCTGAATAATCCCTGACCCGCCTGGGTGTAACGGGCATATAATAAAATCGTATTATTTATCATATAAAAGAAATTGACGGCCCGCTGGACCAGGCCAGAGGCTGGGTTAATGCTTCCTCAATCAGGAGCTCATACAGTACAGCATGCATACATACTTTTTCAGAAAGCCAAACTGCTTTGATTTGCTTTTACCTTTTCCTCTCGGGCCATCTCCTGTTTCCGTTTCAGATCCGCAGAGCGTGACAGCGGACCCCTGTTAGCACCACTGGAGCCGGCGGGAGGCATCAGCTCAGACATCCACTGTGCCCGGAAGGCACTGAGCTCCACCTGCGGACACCAGACACCGGGGGGTCGACTTCTATACCACAGCGTCACCCTTAGTGCCACTTAACCGATCCACGCTCTGTGACATGTCGCTGTCCACATTTCAGTCCACATCCCTGTAAGTCAGTTTTCTTGACTTTTCTATCTGAGGTTCTAAGTATTTTTTACAGGTGACAACCCAAGAAGTACAAGCAGGTGCCTCAAGATCTCCAGAAGGACTCTGCAGTGCCATCCGTGCCCAACACTCACCATGAAGTGGAAGCTCACACCGCAAACACCACTACCAAAGCTCTACACGATGAGCTAGAAGAAGTATATGTGAAATTCAAGAGTTGCTTTGGAGTACAGGTGAGTTATTTGATTCTTAATTGTGGAAAACTTGAGTTTTGCTCATTTTTTGGAAAATCCTGTGTCAGTTCAGGGCTATAAGACATCTAGCCTTGAAGCCAATATTAGATTTTGATCTGTCTCAAACACAACATTTCCAGCTTTATAGTGGAATTCCAAACAAATGTTGTTTAGTTCTATGTTTGGGATAATTTATTGAATATTTACCTGTATTACAGACTGTACTGAAGCAAGATCAAAAAGACCTACAACAGCACCACTTTCTGAACCGCTAATGAATCTTTCTTACACCAGTTCCTAATAAAGAATGCATGCCTGAACACGGAGAAATTTCAAGAACCACATGACATTAAAAATGAAATGGTACTAACCTGAAGGTCAGAATCACCCGACTCTTCATTTTCTTCCACTTCTACAGTACCAGCAGAGTTGATTTCACCCTCTGCCTGTTGAAATGAAGACATGTGAGCTTGCAAACATGCAATGTGTTACAGGTACACATGTTAGTGGCCAGGGCTCTGGGCATCCCAGGGGGAGGATAGAGAACACACAGACCTCAGGTGAAGGTCCCTTGAGCCACACAAGCCCTGCAATATAAAGAGTCGGGCCTACTCTCCAGATGGCGGTTTTAAAGGAGAAACAGCTTCCAAATCACATATTTGGTTGAACAAAGAGTATATATATTTTCATTGATTGCGACTGTACAGGTATTTCCTAGAATATCACATCAATAATCCATGTCTAACAGAGTACCAAGGTTTGTCAACAGCACAGAAAACAAACCTAATGCACGACCCGTTTATAAGACACTTGCAAATTAAATATTCACCGATTTCACTGCTGATGGACTTTTTCTTGTTTTTTTTAATGCAATGCAGCAATTAAGTAATTTTTGTTGTAATTACGTGCAAAGTTAAATACTCATCTAATAGTCGAGTTTAAACGAACTATTCTTAAGAGACGTCTGACATAATAAGCACCTTCACTCTGATAAGCATCTTAACTGTTGTAATAAAGTATATCTTCTTTCCCAGTTTCTACTTTGTACTGGTTTCGGTCGTATTTTAGTATTAATAATTGCTAGTAAATTAAGAAACAGTATTGTCAAATTCGAACAAGATACTTGTAGGTGCTCGCTTGTTTAAACTTACTTGCCCCGCATCAAATGAGCGAGTTTGCTGAAACTCGAATCTGCAAGTTGTAAATAGTATTGATTGGAAAGCACGAAAACCGCTTACGTTTCCCCTATTTCAAAGTTACAACGAATATATTCTGCTTCCTCATTCTTTTGTAACAATATTCAGTAGCGTAAACAGGTAAGCAGACATGTCCGGCAGTTTACCAGTATCTGGTAGCTCAGATAAGGACGTTTTTACTTGGACTTGCAAGTGGGAAACATGCAGACGTTAGATAATGTAGTTACACAAACAACTATTTTGTACAACTTCACTGTAAGTACGAACTCAATTCCGCATTCACTTCAAAACGAAACACATATGGCGTGGAAATAACCAACAACACTGGCAGAAGGCGCACCTCTGCAGAAACTGGCGTACGAGGCTGAACAGTGTTACTTTTTATAGTTATCCGAGATGTAAATAACACCAGGTGACCGACACACCGCCTAGCTACACGTCATGCAGACCCACCAGTTGGTTTATAATTTACACCTGAGCCGCAGCAACGACCTAGGTTTTATTATTTACCATTGCGTGATATAGCCGTGAGCGTCTCCTGTCGGTCCCCCCCCCCCCTCTCTCTGTCAGCGGGCTCAGTCTAGTACAGTTCTCGGTCGGAGAAGCGGACGACGCAGCGGGCGAAATTGCGAGCTCTCCACATTGCAGCCATGTCGGACGGTCGCTGGTGGGGCTCGGCGCAGCTCCGCAGGGGAAGGGCGCCTCCGCGGAAGCGGGCGGGACGGCGAGCCGGCGCGGACACACAGAGCCGAGCGCGACGCGAAGCGGCCCGCAGAGCGCCGGACAGGGCGCCGGGGGACGCGTGGGGTCTGAGCGGTGCACAATGTAATCGCGTCTTGCGTATTCACAGGTTAGAGAAAAAAAAGAAACCCTAAACAAAAATTAAATGTCTCTCTTCGCCTCTAGACGCTGTGAGAAAGCGATTAAAGAAGACCATATGTTAGGATATATAAAGACAGAATTTAAATCAAGGAAAGGTATGTTAATACCTCATTTAGAATATTATATTCCGTCTTGGACATGTATATAAATCGTTCAGGTGGGGTTCAGGTTTAGTTCAGTGCTCGCACCTGAAGAAGGCTCCACGGCCGAAACGTGCTGTTTTCTTTCATCTCTTTTCAGCATTGAATAAACCTATTACTTGTTCCTTTGCATATATATACCACAATCCATATAAGTGCTCTGAATCGGTTCAGAGAATAACTAGTGTGGACACCCGGGTGAGATGAGCTCTTGAGAAGGGTCAAGACTGACTGTGACTTGCGCCCAAGACAGCTGTCTGCTACTGAAGCCTGTGATTTTACACACCCGTGTGTTTTATTACAGAGAAATAAAACAGATTGCAGGATGCCAAACGGCATGTTCCTTGTCCTGATGTGTGTGTGTTTGAAAGACGTCTCCTGCGTGGAGCCGTGGATATGTGTGTGCGTGTTGGTGTCTGTGTGTGCCCTGCACTGGCACTGGCTGTCTGGGTGTACCCCGCTTTGCACAATTTACATGCCAGGTTAGGCTCCAGCTCCACGGTGACCCTGTATTCAATAAAGCTATTAAAAATGGATGGATGATTGCTTTATGTCTTTGACTGTTTTTTTTTCTAGTTGTGTCTGCCTTCCTGCTGTACTCCAGACCCTTACTGTAATAGCTGAATTCCCCCTTTCCCTTCTCCTTGCGTACTTTTGTATTTCTTACCGTAAAGCGCTTTGAGAAGCCACTTTCTAAGGTCGCTTTAGAAAATACAGTTTACTATTATTTCATATACTGTACTGTATACATATCATGTGTATAAAATACGAACATAAAGCTAAAAATAAGGCTAGAGGTTTTGTTTTGTCTGGAACAACAAAGGGTCCCTTAACGTTTTCCCCCCCGTGTGCATGTGCTTTTTTGGGGGGGGGGGGGCGTTGTTCAGCGATATTTCGCCCTCCCCTTATTTTTTCCTTGGCAGTGAGGTTTGTGCTGGAGAAACGGCAGGGCTGCTGGAGCAGGCAGGCGGGCAGGCGGGCAGGCGGCGCTGCGGCTCCGCCCTCCGCCGCTGGGATCCCGGGCGCCATGTTTGCTTGACGCCCGAAGACCAGGGGTTTGTTTGGGTGTGTTGGTGCTCAGCGGCGTGTAACCCAATGTCAGTGCGCTGCGTTGTTGAAACTCTGCAGGTAGGTGCTACACGTTGCAAACGAAGGGGGCCTGCCCCGTTTCCGTTAGCGTTGGAGAAGATCCAGTGATATAATACAGGACTCGGTCGAGACGTACAGAAGTGTGCAAACTTTGTCCAGATGCAATTTGGAGGCGAAGGATAAATCGGGGCTCACCGATCTGATCAAACGCATAGCTCCGTGTGAGTACCCCCCCAAAAAAAAAAGACGAAATGAGATTTCGCTGAGCCTCTGTTTCCTGGAGTCGAAACAAAAGCTTTTTTTATATTAAAAAAATTAACAATGAAGTAACGGGAATAAAAAAAAATATCATTGCGTTGTGATATCTGTCTGTTGATAATCCCGCTGTTCTTTTCTGTCATGTATTTTTGTCCTTTTCTGTTGAGACCCTTGTTAAATTTGTAAAGCACGGGTGTTGCGTTTCTATTCCTTAACTCTGTTATCTGAAATGTTAGCATTTGCCAACAAGGAAATAGGTGCAGCCGAGTTAATGAGTTATTTTTAGGAATTGTGTAGAACGGACGTAGCGTACAGAAACAAATACATGTTGGGGTTGTTTGGTTTTTACTGCAAGAACATCACTGGTTTGTTGTAAACGGGAAAGTGTTGCTATACAGAATTCAACTACCCCAACGCTAACTCGAGATTAAGGAAATGCGCCCGGACGGGCTGCACAGTTGTGGTGTCTTTGCAGATAATCACACCACGTACAGTACCATGTTCAGTGTTCAGGGGCTACAGACCATTCTCATGGGCGAAAATCGGTAGTTTTATATGGATGCAAAGGAACAAGTAATAGGTTTATTCCATGCTGAAAAAAAGAAGAAAGAGAACACAACGTTTCGGCCGTGGAGCCTTCTTCAGGTGTCTATTACTGACTTCACGTTTCTGGGGTCAGTAATAGAACAGCCCTGGGTCCCACATCTCTCTTTAACAGTGTCACAGTGCAGGTGTCACACCTGAAGAAGGCTCCACGGCCGAAACGTTGTGTTCTCTTTCTTCTTTTTTTCAGCATGGAATAAACCTATTACTTGTTCCTTTGCAGCCTACGCATGCTGATGAGCTCCCCACCTGTTTTATATGGATGCCAAGTAGTAGATGGTTCAGTACTGGGGAGTTGTAAATAATGAGCAGATGCAGAATGAAAATGGGAAGAAATGCAGTCCCCCCAGTTCCTGTGCTACAGCTCCAGAGCACAGCCAGTTTGTTTTGGAGACCAGCCGTAAAGAGTATCCTTTCTATCGTTTTGCTCATTCGGACATCCTTTCCCATGCTAGTGTTAAACATGAATGAATGGTTCCAAGGTATCTGAAGCTTACAGGCTGTTTCCAGCTGTGGTGCTGGCCTGCACTGTGACACTGTTAAAGAGAGATGTGGGACCCAGGGCTGTTCTATTACTGACCCCAGAAACGTCAGGATGTTGCCACGTTCCAGATAGATTTAGTACAGAAGTGTGTTTCTCTGGAGACTTTGCAATAAAGAGTAACCTGGATAGTATCAGTGTGTCCTACAGAGAATAGTGTGCAAATGTGTGTGCTGAAGACACTGTGAAAATATTGTCTCCGTCCAGAATCAAGAACTGAGTGTCATGCAGTCATTTTCCTGAATTGCTAAGACATCTTTTTTCTAACTTGATTGTAAGGACACATTCTTCAGCATTAGCATGGCGGGGAGAAGCAGTCTGTATTGTTCATTATGTTGCAGAAAATTCCTGAGGAGTAACATTAGCATTTTGCATTCCAGAAAACATTGCATTAAACAAGACATGATTTCCTGGGAGAAATACAAAAACAAGATTAACATTGCCTGTACTGGCGGAATCGGGTATTTCTGATACTGGTCTGATGGTTATCTTGGATTTCTTCCTTGGGTTTAGTCATTGATCATGAAGGTGTTGAGCTGTAGTTTTGTTTGCTGATAAGTGTTAGAAATGCGTACTTGTACAGTTCTCTGCTAGGTCTGGTTTTATAACCAGATTTAAAAATAACATAATATATTCTAGATCGGAGCCTGAAAACATTTGGTATCACTTCAAGGAGGCTTCAGAGCCATCTGCTTGCCTTATCTCTGTGCTACCATCACTGAAACATGAGAGCGTGGTTTTTAGTGCTGTGAAAGAGTATGTAATAGTATGTTACATAGTAGTATAGAGTTTGTATGTAATAAATGAACCAGAGTATTACTTGAGACTTGATATTACAGTAACTTACTTGTTAGTAAGTCATTATTATTAAGGAAACCTTCATATTCATTAGCTTTGTAGCACTTGAGTGTAAATGTGAACTGTCACCATTTGTGTCACTTTGCAGGGTGTTTGTTAGAAATATTGAAATATATTGTGAAGATTTAACGGTACTTTTATATAAGAGAATAAACCCCATTTTTGATTGTGCTTGTCAAGTCTTTTGTCCTGTCTGTGCCTGTTTCGTCTCTGCAGGTCCAGGACAGCCTGTGAAAATATGAGTTCTGCAGTCCTGTGTGCAGCCCGGCCTGTTGTCCACTGCTGTTGTCACAGAAAGATCTGGCTGCACTCAACAGGAGGGAGCAGAGCGCCCTCCATGAAGCAGACCCCCGTCTCCTGGGCGATGCTGACAGAGCCATGAATAGATACGCGACTCTCAAGCAGCTGGGAGACGGGACCTATGGGTCCGTTCTTCTGGGAAGGAGTCTGGAGTCGGGAGAACTGGTTGCTATTAAAAAGTAAGCAAGCAAGGTTTCTATAAAGATTCTTGCCCCTCCCCGGAAATAGTGTCAACAGTAAAACAGGACATTTTGACCCAGTCACATTTTTATTGAAATGTCACCTCATTTGAAAGGGCGTAATTTTGACTTTAAAGGGTTTGCTGTTTTTGCTTCACTCATACCCTCTCTGCAAACAGCTGTTCTGTATTTTATTTTTTCGTAACGCTGGCAAGTACTGATTTTGTCTGGCAGTAAGTGAAGTGAGTGCCCTGCCCTGATTTAATTGATGTTTCCTGAGTTGGTAAACTGTTTTTGATGAAGGCAAGTTTAATGTTTGAAGATCATACATACTGTATATAAGTCTTTGTTGAGGGCCGTTGCACTCATCCAGTGCTCAGTGGTCTATATTACAGTGTGTAATATACTGAGATTAAGCTGTTGTTCCCTCATAGACTGCTACATCTTAATAAGGATGAGTCTGGAAGAGGAACAAGTATGACAGATAAATTATTTATACAGAAAACATAATATAAATAAGAATTGAGCATGAAGGAAATAATTAAAAAAATACTTATTGGAATGTGACCCCTTTAATTTTGCCCTTGTTGTAGATTAGCCTTGAGGGGTAGATGCCTCATGCAAAATAATCAATTTGAAGTTTGGGATAAAATGAGTGTCACCACATTTCCAATGAAATATTGAAATAGAACCCCCCCCCCCTTACCTGATAAATCATCGCTGTCCACTCAGGAGCATGTGTCTGAGCTAACAGCTGGGAATACAGCACTGGCTAAATGGGTTTTGCAGCAACTAATACAGAGCCACTGTATTTGCATTCAGATTAGAATAGGGCATCAACTCTTTCAGTAATGGAATCAGTCAGATACCACAAATGTGTCATATAAAGGGAGAAATAAATGATTTTAAGGCTGACAGACTTTTTTTATCACAAAGTGAGCCTCGTTTTACAAGCCTTTGTCTTAAAGAATACGAAGGGCCTTCAGGTTAAATAGCCAACATGTTGCATGATGTTTATGGCCATTTTGGCCTTTCATGAATAGGTTTATGTGATCACATGATTTACACACGAGGTCTGTCTTAGATTTAGAAGCAGCTCCATATCTGGGCTGATGTGTTCCAGTGTTCTCACCTATACGTGTAACATGCACACTTGTAAAAGTTCTAAAATCTTTGCATGAAATCTTGTTCAAGGCAGTTTAGGAATAAAATAATCAAAAGGTATGAAAGGAATAATTGATTTAATAGTTAAGCAAGTTTACTGTTTGTAATCTGTTCTGAGCTCATAGTTTGTAACTACATTTCCTGCTGTTGCTCAGAGTGCATTTTGTAAGTTCAGTACCTTTCGCAGTAAACATCTTCTTTTTAGTTACTGAAGTTTGCAGAATGTATGTGTACAGGGAGTGAAAGTATATTCTTCCAAAGACCATGCATACAGATGTGATGTTTTTCATGCTGTCATTATCAAGGTTGTTATGGGTTTTTTTTTTTGAAAACATGGCCTGACTGTCAGCTTTAATCTGTCCCCTAGAATGAAAAGGAAGTTCTATTCCTGGGAAGAATGCATGAACCTGCGAGAGGTTAAGGTAACTGTCAGCCTTCTTTTTTCTCGTCTCAATAAAATGTCCTTGCTGCAAGCAAGGTTGAATACTTCTGCTGGGAGAACTGTAAATTGTGAGAACGGTCCATTCTGTCAAAAAGCAGTGTGTAAATGTCTGAGTGATCCACAACATGAATGTTCCAGTGGTGGTGAAAGTGTTAGGTAAAATTCAGAAAGTAAAGTTCCTCATTCTTTGTTGTAATAGGTCCGTTATCACATTTTGTTGAACTTAAAAACATTGGCACTAAAAATATGGCAGCTAAGGCCCAGTGTTAAGTGGGGTAAAAAAACAGATACTAGGTCATAAATGTAGAATGTCTAATGTATGTGCTTTTTTTCTTTCAATTCTGAATGCTCCATTTAAATGTCACCACATCCCAGAAACCAGCACAGAGAATACGGTAGATATCTGATGTGAACCCTTAGCTCTACTTGTCTTGCTGGGTCCTCTTCTCCCATGGGGTGAATCTACTCCGTAGACAGTGCCCCCCCTTTGAGTCCTGCCGCGGTAGGGGGCCTGGGGGGGTGTTTTAGGGGTGCCTGTTCAGTGGGAGCTGCTGCAGTGCAGTTGGGTGTTTCCTACCCAGCATGCCTTCCTGTCTCCTCATCTCTCTGCAGCCTGTGTGACTTCACCTCCCTGTGTCATGGCATGTCCGCGTTAAAGCTCATCAGCGCTCGGGTGCATGGGAAATCCTCCTGATCGCGGAGCCACTTGGCGTACCTTCTTCCCCCCCCATCTTTCAGTTCTGCATGGTTGCATTTTTAATTTTGTAAGACATTGGCATTCCGTTGAAATGGCTCAGTTCGGAAATAAATTGCAAGTTCGAGTAAGCAGTCAAAACGTGACAAAGAGCTGTATTCATAGGCATGTGATTGTGAACCGCCCACCCTCCCCTCCCCCCAGTGCATAACCCCTGTGCTGTGGCGACTTGTGAAGGGATCCAGCAGTGTGCCTGTGTGTTGACATCAGCTCCGTCAGCAGTAATGTTCTGGTACGAATCAAGATGTTCCAGAAGATCTTCTGCGTGCCTAGTTTTGTTTATTTTTGTGGTCAAAAAGCAGCGCACACCTAGTTCAGTTTTAGTACTAATGGTTCATCCAAGTGCCATATTATTTGTAAATTTAACCTTACATTTTATGCAGCCCATGTAAACCTGATACTAAAAAGGCTTTTATTATTTCTCTATAGTCCCTGAAGAAACTGAATCATGCTAATGTAGTCAAACTGAAGGAAGTCATCAGAGAAAATGACCAACTCTACTTTGTGTTTGAGTATATGAAGGAAAACCTTTACCAGTTGATGAAAGACAGGTATTTTGATCAAGATTTTCCTTTACTGTCCCTTGATGTCACGTGAAATGTGTTTTTACTGTATTTATATTGTATTTTTATATTTATTTAGCTTTTGATGAGTATAACGTTTTTTCAACTAATAGATATTTTGATGTCACTATAGTTAATATAAATCACAAATGTAATCCAGCGATTGTAATGAATGTGGAATTGTTAGCACAAAGAATGCGTTAAGCCTTTGGACATACCCCTGTTTCCGCATTTTCAAGTAAGGATATAATTTTATTAATTCACACATAGTTTACATACTGCAGAGGAACAAGTAAGAGGTTTATTCCATTCTGAAAAGAGAAGAAAGAAAACACAACTTAAGGCTCCACAGCCGAAACGTTGTGTTTTCTCTCTTCTCTTTTCAGCAGGAATAAACCTGTTACTTGTTCCTTTGCAGCCTGTGCATGCTGACGCAGCTCCTCACCTACTCTAGTTTACATACTGTACAGTATAAGCAGTCAGATAAATTATAAATAAACTCTTATCTTTATTTTTTGCATTTATAGGAGTAGATTGTTCCCTGAATCTGCTGTGAGAAATATTATGTACCAGATACTACAAGGATTGGCATTTATTCATAAACATGGTATGGTTCCCTCCGCGCTTGAAAACATAACTTCTTGTATACTTGGGTTGGCATGTAACTCTTAAATAAAGAAGCTGAATAATAATTAATTGGAATGTGATAATAAAAACTGTCCTCTTCATTGCAGTTGAATGTATCGCTGTGAAATTAATTCCAAAATGGTTTAGGCCTTCATTAACTAGAATTAATTATTGATATAATAATGTTTGCCAGTGCTTTGTTCTCCCACTGATTAGTTTCATTTTACCATTGTGTTCATCCTAGGGTTTTTCCACAGGGATATGAAACCCGAAAATCTTCTTTGCATGGGACCAGAACTTGTTAAAATAGCAGACTTTGGCCTAGCACGGGAAATAAGATCTCGACCTCCATACACTGACTACGTCTCTACAAGATGGTACGTTTTTGTTGCTGACTGGTTACCTGTGCCTCTGCATGGGTCAAGACAGGTCTGTGACAAGTTCTAAATGTGTGTTTGGAAGAAGAATCACCGTAGTACTACTGAGTGGAAAGGGCATTGTGACTTGGAAATACCTCTGTGCTTAAGAGCAAGTTTTACAGCAAGACTATGAATGCTTGCATTTGTTGGAGGCTGGGGTTTTTATACAGTACACAGTTGTCTCACACCTCGAGTCTGCTGCCAGTCTGGCACGGCTGAGGCCCGCCCAGGCCAATAAAAATGTCCCTTGAGTTTTTATTTCCTTCCCAAGATGGCCGAAGTTGGCAGTGCTTGTGTTGCAGCACAAGCTGATTATAAGACCTTCTAAAAACCATTATGATAGTACACCAAGGAAAAACAACGAGCAGCTGTATGGGTCTTCAGTTTTGTGCTAACAAATGTAACAAATTGAGAATGAAATGAGCTTTACTTTGTCAGTTAACAAGGTTTATTTTACAGAGCACTGGGGTCTTTGAAATGTCTTAGATAAGTCATCACAGGTAGAAAATCTCTTGGGTACCTGTTGTGTGAAATCCCAGTTACCCCTGTTTAAGGCTGTAGTTCAAACATTGAAAGCTGTGATTTGTTTTAAGTGTGTTTAATATCTCACAGTACATATGCTTTTAGTCACTTCCGACTTGTAGACTCGTGGCACTTTGAAGTCCCAAAAATATTAAAATGGTTATAACAGTTAATGTGTTAGTGATGCAATATAGGCCCTAGTGGAAACACCCATTTTTTTACAGCCATGTCCAAATGTGACAAGCATTGCTAATTGGGTCATGGGTTCGTTTTAGGACTGGGTAACCTGGTGTGTGGAATCTGTGTGTTCTCCCTGTATTCTTGCTTTTGTCAACTTACAGTAAGTCAGTTGATGTCTGTAAATTTGCCCCTGTGTGATGCGTGTGTCCTGAGATGGACATCTATGAACCCTAAACTTCTGGGATAGGTTACAGGTTGCTGTGATCCTTAGCAGGAATAAGCAGGCATTCATTCCGATAATCTCCAACTAAGTAACAAAATCCCGAGGAGGAGATCAAAGCATTTTTATTGACATCAGTAGCTACATGCAGAAAATATATGAAAAAAACATCAAATGCTTTGTGTTTCTCAGGTATCGTGCCCCTGAGGTTCTCTTGAGGTCCACCAGCTACAGCTCCCCTATCGACCAGTGGGCAGTGGGCTGCATCATGGCTGAGCTCTACACACTGCGGCCTCTGTTTCCTGGCTCAAGTGAAGTAGATACGATATTCAAGATCTGCCAGGTCCTGGGAACGCCGAAAAAGGTCATTATATTTAAAGCCTCAAAGAGTGTCTTCAGGAAGGGCTTTTATTGCACTTTGCTTGTGTTATGAGCGGTTTTCTTGGCCTTTATAAGGTATAAGAATTAAAGCTTAGTTCCCACATATAAACTTTTTTTTAATTAACACACCATTCTTTTTGAGAATATAAGCACATTTGGTTAAAGTTCTGGATTTTTGGATCCACCAGCTCTGAAGGATTTGTCACGTTGAGATATTCTGGTACACTGAAGGCACTCCACCAAAAAAAAAAGTTACAGAAACTCAGGTTTGACAAATGTGCTGGCCAAGGCACATCACGATCAAAGCTTCCCTCATAACAGCTTCACGCATCTTGACGTATATGGGGAGAGAGTAAAATCCTGGCATTTACTACGGCGGACCCTGGGAATAGAATACGATACAATAAATTAAATGCTCAATCCTTTCTTCAGGGCTCCCTGACAGCTGTCCATTTACTTCTTACTTTTTGTTACGTAGTTCAGATTTTGTTTTTCTTCTAGATTTTTTTGGCCTCTTAAAAAAAAATCCAGAAGCAATAAAGGTGATGACGGAGGGTACGCTGATACTTCGTTGTCTGCATAGTAAACCCTTGCTTTTACGGACTTCGGATTCAATGGACAAAATCTGTTACAGGGGACTTTTGTCTGTCACATCAGAAATCCCAGCCTTTTCCTGCAATAATGGACACGATGTGGGACAGTTGGTGTAATTAGTCTAGGGGTGGGCAGACTGCTTAGTCTGCTAACCTGAAGGTTTACTGCACACAGTCAACAGGCAAGAAGGAATCGCAGGCCTGTTCCCTCGCCTTCTCCTTTATTCCACATGTGGTTTATTGGCGAGGGCAGCGTTGGCTAGTGTCTCTTCTTCTTCTGGCAGAACGACTGGATCGAGGGCTACCAGCTGGCGGCGGCGATGAATTTCCGGTGGCCGCAGTGCGTCCCCAGCAACCTGAAGACCCTTGTCCCCAACGCGAGCAGCGAGGGGATCCAGCTGATGAGGGACCTGCTGCAGTGGGACCCCAAGAAGCGACCTGCAGCGAGTCAGGTACGGCAGCGCCGGAGCCTGGCTGGTGCCCCTGGGGTCACGGGCTGCTGTGCGTCCTCCGGTACCTTCTAGGGCTGTCCTCTCCTCGTTATTCATCCAGCCAGCGTGAAAGCCCAGATCTCAGCTCTTGTAGTTCCTTTTGGAAGGTGTGATGACTGGAGAATATTCCGAAACCACATCTGAGGGAGCGAAGTGTGACAATGAGAGCCCTACCTGTTCCCCCCGCAGGCCCTGCGGTACTCCTACTTCTGTGTGGGCCAGGCCCTGGGGGCGCCGCAGCAGATCCAGGAGCAGGGGGAGCCTCACCCCCGGGTGCCCCCGCAGCAGCTGAAGCCCACGCCCGCGCCTCGCCCCCCGCCCCGGCCCCCGCAGCCGCCCCAGCCCGGGACGGGACCGCTGCCCCGCGCCGCCAAGCCGGAGCCGCGCGAGCGCCAGCCCCTCCTCCCGCTGCTTCACGACAAGGCGCCGCAGCAGCAGGTGTGTGTGTGCGTGGGAAAGAACATGAGTGTGCGTGGGAAAGAACATGAGTGTGCGTGGGAAAGAACATGAGTGTGTGCGGCGGGTGTGCGTGGGAAAGTACATGAGTGTGTGCGGCGGGTGTGCGTGGGAAAGAACATGAGTGTGTGCGGCGGGTGTGCGTGGGAAAGAACATGAGTGTGCGTGGGAAAGAACACGAGTGTGTGCGGCGGGACTGTGTGGGAAAGCACATGAGTGTGTGCGGCGGGTGTGTGTGGGAAAGCATGAGAGTGTGTGCGGCGGGTGTGTATAAATGATTAAATGGTGATTTATCACTGTGTTTTGTATAGTGTTGGCTTCTGCTCTTTAGTAAGTGACTGTATGTTTGCTGCATGTTGCTTTTTGTCCTGTCCTTAAACACAGAGAGCATCACATTTTTATCGTAACAGGTAGCACACAGGTTGCTTTGCTTTGGTGGCTTAAGTAAGATGCTGATGTACAGCCAGACTTTATCGGGAGCGATTGTGTTTGTTTTTTCCTGGATGTTAAACTGAGAGGTGCTCCTGAGGTCTGAGAGTTATTATTGACTGTTGATGGGTGGCTGTTTGATGGCAGAGACTGCCTGAAGCCACAGAGAAGGCCGTCCTCCAGGGTGTCCACACCAAGCCCAAGGCTGGCAGGCGGCGCTGGGCTCATGTCTCTGGGGTTCTGAAGAGCTCCGGCGACTGGGATGACTTTGAGGATGTAGAAGTCTCTTCACTGAGCAAAATGAAGGTCACCAATGACAAGAGGAGACATGGGGATGAAGCCTTGAGCAGGTGAAGTTCTCCTCTGCTTATTTCTGAGGCCTTTTGATTTTTGTGCAGATGCTGAAAATAAGCTCCAAATGTCTTTCAGATTTGGAAGCATGTTGAATTTGGATCCGGCAAACGGTAGAGGAATAGGCAATCCTCCCAGCGTGAATGGCTCCCTTTCCTGCCAAGAGCCAGCCTTGTCCAGGATAACGTCAGCTAAGCAGCATTACTTGAAACAATCCAGGTATTTGCCAGGTGGGTATTCATTTTATTACTGTGCCACTGTCACTGGGATCCTGGTTTATATGCTTTCTGTGGTGAAAAGAAGCTGGGGAGTTCAGTTCCAGGAGTAAAGAGTTTCTGCTGATGTGAACTAGTAGGGCACTTCTCCTTTTTCAGAAATAAATGAATCAGCAGTCCAGTAAATCCTCACTTTAATGGATTAGTAGGGAGGAAGGGGTTTCCATTATTGCAGAATTTCTGTTAAATCACAAATTATATTTTTCAGACAAAAAAACAAATTATATGAGAATCCTGCTATATCGAGGGTTTTCTGTACGCATTTCGTTTTGTACATTTTCTTCCTCGCTTGTTCAGGTGTTCTGCTTTACCTCTTGTTTAGGGCTCAGTGCAAAGAAGAACGGGGCGATAAGTTTAAATCTAGACTGTCCAGCGAATGGCCAGTGGGGCAGTGCCAGCTTTCCTCTGGGCGTTGGAGGAACAGTGCCGGGGAGAAGAACAACCCAGGGTCAGAAAGCAGTGTTTGTACTGTTTCTGTTCTCCAAAGTCTCGGGAGGCCACCTGTAGCATCTTGGTGTCTTCGTCACTGCCTAGAAAGCAATACAGTAGTTTGACCTTCCCGTTAAATGTGAATGTACCTTCATAACTAGTGCTGTCTGAAATGAGTGTCTACTTATTATTAAATATTCTCATCTAAAGCTGATCAAATCAATGCACATAAAAAACTGAAATAAAGTAGAAGATGATCTCTTACTGTGTTACATCCAAATCTCTTAATACACAGGTATAAGTATAAATACCCTTAACACTGGGTTGGTTTCGTGATCAGATAAGCTCTTTAGAAGGTGGAAGTGATCATCCTCAGACACTATGTGTCTTTAGCTGGGTACCTCACAGAATATGTACGAGAGCGTAACGGGCGCAGCTCTCTTGGTAAGGTTTCTGATTTCAGTAATGGGGTCATGCAGGTGTTTAATGAGGTGTACACCTGCCAAGCGTGGCCGTGCCACAGTGATGCTGTCGGAACATGGAAGCACTAGTTTGAACTTGCACTGATTCCTTTTCTGTCTGTGTGTTCTTTGCAGGTCCCAGCACGTTGCCACGTGATTATGCTCCTTCTTTTTATAAGAAGGAAGTAGCTTCTGCTGGCCAGCGAGTACAGCTCGCACCCCTGGTGGATCCACCGTCCTCTAGTAAGACTTCCTTGGGTGTTGTCCATTACATTGAAGCTGACTAGAGCTGTCCTATCTGTATCAGATTGGTCAATATCAACCTTCTGAGTGAGCAGTACTGCCTCCAGTCCAGACTTTTAAACTGTATATCTGTACCGTGCCAGAATTCTGATTTAAACGAGGAAGCTCTCGATGCTTACTGTATGTCTAAGGTGTCGGTGTAATGTAGCCTAGAAAATACAGAGTAAATGAAAACTAACCAGCCACTCTTGAAGGATCTGCTGACGAGCTTGATGTTTTTTAATTACAGACTATGCAACGTGGAAATCCGGCCGCAGTCAGCTTGCGCCTCCATCCTATACTTCACCTTCAAAGAGCACCCCAGGGGTACTGCCTCACCCCCCTGCACAGCCTGTCCAGCCTGTACACGGGCGAATAGACTGGGCCGCCAAATATGGGCATCGATAGTGCCCCCTGCAGGACAGCGGGCTACCGCCAGCCCCTGGATACTCAGGAGAGGGGAGAGAGGGGCACTCTGTCATGAACTGTGTAGATAACATGTAATATACAGCAATAATGTTCTTTTTGTATTTGTCTCTGTATATAATGTATTATATGTGTGCTCGGTTTTGATATGTTATTAATATACTCTGCAGCAGCTTTTGTTACTCAAGCTTGTTTTGGTCTCTGCTCAGTTTTTTAAGAAAAACACAAGAGAAGCGTTTGTTTTAAGAGTGCAGTACTGAAGCTTGTCTGTGCATTTCAGCAAGGTAGTGCACTTCTCTGTTCTGTCCTGCTACACTGTCCCGAACACCACTGACAGTGAAACATTGTGATCTGAGGTACGTGTCCATCACACTTCAGTCACGGCTTAATCGCACCCGCAACCCATGTTTGTTTTGAAGCTGGGACTGTTCATTTAAATTATACCAAAGTCTTTGCTTGCCCAAATTGAAATGTTAAGCACATGGCTCAATAACTGATCAAATTATGACAACCTTTTTCTTTTTTTTCTATTGGATTAACATGGACCTCATACAGACTGTTTACTGTGCACTCTGCAGTGGTGTATTAAATTTCATTCAGAATTGTTATTCCCCACTGTAGCAACAGGGCTCATTGTGTATTATATGCCATTATATACCTTCAAATCAATAAGAAACTAGACTATCGAAAGGTGGAACACTGATTTATTTGGCTTTTTGTTTCTTGTTTCCTGATAACCTGTGCTTTGGAAAACAAGATTAAAAAGCAAGGATATTTCAGGTTTTTAGGGGCTTTACTGTATAGTTTCAATAACTGTCCTAACAATTTCCTTTTTATTTCCATTAAATGCTATAGTTTACATGAATCTGACTCACGTGCCAGTGATAGTAATTTAATCACGTTTAGTTTTCATTTGATATTATTGTACCTTTCATGAGTTTTAATAGATGAGCTGTACATAGTCTTCTGTAGTTTATAATACTATCATTTATGGGAATTTCATGACCAGGAACCACTTTTTTTAAAGGGTTACTGTAATAATTATCAGCTGTTATTTATGTTAAACAAAGCCTGTAATTAGATGCAATAAGTATTTGAATGCATTGATTACTGGCAGCTTTTGCATAGAAATATTTTTTTACTGCATTGTTTTAAAAACTTTACCTTCTTCGTGAAAAACAATTTCCTGTGCTTTTTTAAAAAATGTAGTTCCTTCTTCCCTCACCACGAATATTAAAATCTCAATATTAAATATAGTCTAACTTGCAGAATGCCATGCTGTTTAAGTTTTATTTTATTTTGTTTTGGAAACCTCTTTCAAGGTACATAACCTATTCATAACCCCCCAAAATGGAACTTGCTTTCTTATCTAAACACAAGAAGCTTTAATGTCACAAACATTACAATGGAATAGCACCAACACTTGTGCAAACTTTGTGGTCATTTTAATTTTTTAGCTTGTATACAGAAATAAATGTACAGAGCTTGTTTGTTTTAGGAGATATTCCAGAGCTCTGAGTACTGTAGCTTTTTTACAGGTGTGAATGGATAACGGAAAGTTTCTCTGTTATAAGCAATAAACTATTCTTTTCCACAGTGGAAGTGTGTTTGTTGCTCTGTATGCCTTCTGTATTTTATTTTATTTGAATAACAGTCATCACCTGAACAAAGACTATTTTCCTTAGATTTAAAAGAATGCTATATTTCAGATTGTCTTGGATTTGTAAAAACATAATTTGAGATAATTTCCATGCAGTTTAATTAACTTTAATGTGATGTGTTAATATTCTGGTGTTCACTGTTTTTTTTTCAGTTTGTTATAGTTTGTTTGCAGTGTTATATGGCACCAGTCCATGAATTTCAGTTTCTGACACGTTACAGCAGCAGGTTAAGATACAACCGCAGAGGACTTAGTCCTATTACTGCGAAGGAACGATAGGTTTATTCCATGCTGAAAAGACCAGAGAGAAAACACAACGTTTCGTCTGTGAAGCCTTCTTCAGGTGTCGTGACAATTTTTATTACGGCTTTACAGCCGAAACGTGTTTTTTCTCTTCTCTTCAGCATGGAACAGACCTCTTACTACGCAGACTACGCATGCTGACGCAGCTCCCCCCACGGAGTTGCACTACTTTCTTTTTTTTTTTCCCAACTTACTGGTTGCAACTTACTGACCAGCAGAATGGTCCTTCGTGGTGGGGAAAAAAATGGCGCATTTCTTTTTTTCCCCCCACCCTAAAAACGAAGGCAGGCTGCCACGTGCAGTGCCTCACTTGGATGTGTCGTGAAGTCTCGCAGCTCGACTTCCCTACGTCTCTCCTACAAATGGGCCTTGAGCTTGTTTGGAGGTGCTAGCAGGGGAGCGCAGCTACTCGTAAACCCTTGAACCGCGGAACGATTCTCTTCCACCGGGACGCCGGTCCTCTTCCACCGAGCGCAGGGCTTCGGGAGGGACGCACATGGAGCCGTGAGGGAGGGAGGGGACACCCGCCTAGCCAGCCAGATCAGCCGAATCGACCCTAGCGATCAATGGGGTGACAGATGTCGCAGCCAGATCGCCCTCACATCCGAGAACGTAGGGTGTGTCTCCTTGGTATATAAACACCGGGCATTACTATTGCAATGGGTCTAGGGTGAGTAAAGTGAGGCCTGTGTGTCTCTTTCTTTTTTTTTAAAATCTTTTCCTTCTTTTTGTCTACACGTGTCTCTCGGTGACACTATCATTTCTGTTTCCAAAATTGCCCGGTTATGCCTGATTTTTCTTCATGTTTTTACGGGCTGTTCCAGGAACCCAGCAGCCCGCGCGGCTCTATGCAAATGTAGGGAGCGCTTATTGGGTAGTGTCCTCGGGGCTGTGCCGCGCGCGCTTGCATAACGCCGCAGCTCCCGTGACGCCAGTGCGGGGCACGAGCGGAGTTGCATCTGTGAAAAGGCACTTTGGCCACATTTTCTGTTTTTGCGTCGTGAAGTTCGGTAAGTCTGGTTTATTTAGAAGGAATGCAATCCATTCGAAAGATAAAGTTATTTCATTATTTTCCGATAACGTTACCTGTAATGAAAGTGCGCGCGTCCTCACTTGCTGTTAAATGTAACTGTAAATCGTTCTCGTAAAGTGTGAGGTGTTTTGCTGTCTAATTTCAGGGGAAACCACGCATAGCGGCAGTATGACAGAGAAAGTAAAGCTGTATTATTTCGATGGAAGAGGGAAAATGGAATCCATTAGGTGGCTGTTAGCAGTTGCTGGCGTGGAGGTAAGAAACATTTATTAAACAGGCTTTTTAGTTAATTAGATTTTTGGGGAGAACGATGATTTTGTAATAGTGCAATATTGACACTGGCGCAAGTTTGTGTTATGATTGCTATACATTATTATAAATAGTTGCATACTGTATATAAAAACGCAAGTTATTGTTGACGTTTCACTAGTAACTTTATTCACAGCTTTAGCCCCTTCGACCAGAAATGCGTCTACAGGTGAAGAAAACTGCTTAGTTCCCTTTACAGTGTGAACAAAAAAGACAACAAACTACTAACACCAAAACACAAAAAGGAAGCGAAAATTAAAATACAAACGAAAACAAATCCAAAACTGAAAAAATGAAATGCAGGTATAATAAACTATATACTGTATATGCTATGATTAGTTCGCATGTCAGTTTAGGCTCCATCGGTCCTGCTATCAGTTTAGATTTCGCAAACAGTTCAAAGATCGTCAAGAATGATCAGGACGAGCGATTAGGAACAGCAGCGTGTCCGTGCAAAATGATTTTAAAAGCGAGCCGGCTGGGATGTAATACAGCGTGTTTTTAATCGGGCAGAAGGTCGCACATTCTCAACATTACAGTTTACAATAAATCTTCCCCAACTCACACAAACATGAGCGCTTGGTGAGCAACTCACAAAGGTCTGTTCTGCTTGTTTTCTGTTTGTTCATGACTGCGTACGATTTTGTTTTATATACTGAAAGTTGTTTTAATGTGTTGGCTGTCCCGTCATTGGTGATTATTTAAATATCGAGGGTACTCTAGTCGCGGCTGTGTTACTTGCGCAATTTCAGGATGCAATCCCCAAAATATTTTTAAACAGATATACTAGATGTATTATACTACGTATAATTAAAATGCTTGTACTCTCCACCGATCCATCAATTTTCTACCCGGTTTAGCCAGAGGGGGGAGATGGGGATTAACGCGACAGGCTCTCCGGAGTTGTTAAATGCAGCTGTAGGTTGTTTTCTGTTGAAACACCTATCCTGACAGGAAACAGGCACCAGGTCCACTGCAGTACATACACAGTATGGCCAGTTTTCCCGGGAAGCCAGTTAACCTATCAGTGTGTTTTTGGACTGGGATTCCCTTGTGATGATTTATTTCTTCATTCCATGCGATGTCACCGGACCCTGCCTTTAACGAACCACCTTCCACAGTTTGAAGAGGTACATTTAAAGACCAGAGAGCAATATGAGAAGCTGCTGCAAGGTATGTCGAAACTATTGCAGAACTGTTAGGGACAATTAGGGTAGGTTCCTCATATTTGAGAACCCGACTCTAATTTTCCATCTTTTAATTATTTCACTATTTAGCCTTATCTGAGCAATATTGAATCTGTGCCAAAGAGGGATCTTCAAAACATGCTAAATCAATTGGTCGTTGGTGAGCAGTAGGCAGCTCTGTAGTTGAAAATGGGTGGAATTTCATTTTTGCAGTATTCAGGTAGGGAAATTTCTCTGCTTAATATACAGGCTCCACAGTTTAGGCAGTT
This sequence comes from Atractosteus spatula, assembly GCF_055471065.1. NCBI lineage: Eukaryota > Metazoa > Chordata > Actinopteri > Semionotiformes > Lepisosteidae > Atractosteus > Atractosteus spatula. The sequence goes on along the minus strand of NC_142720.1, from coordinate 22,701,520 downwards.
GGAGTCCCGTAGGAGAAAATAATAAACAGAATAAAGAAATAAACACAGGAGACATGTTCGAATTTTCAAATAGGTGGATCAGGTGTACGAAGGACTAATTCCGTCTGCACCCTTGGAGCCGCTCCCTGACTCATTCCTCGGAAATTAGGGATTTTTGTCAGAATTGACCTTATGGTGACGCTGCCATTTTCTTGGCATAAAAAGTTATGCCAAATTTTAATACACTCTTCCAAAAAAAAAATCTGTTGTCCGTTGCATTCATTAGAATTTAAACTACTGAAATAAAAGTTAAGAAACCGAGTTGCTGTTCATGGTTTTTAATGAGTGATTTAGTTAACCATGTGCTCCATTGTCTTTGTGCCAGATGGATCTCTGATGTTTGAGCAGGTTCCCATGGTAGAAATGGATGGAATGAAGCTTGTGCAGAGCAAAGCCATCATGAACTATATATCTGCCAAGCACAATCTGTACGGGAAAGACCTGAAAGAGAGAGTCATGTAAGACCTTCTTTTTAGATTGAGTTGTCTTTTTCAGGTGTGTTTCCTTCACTGCTTCGATGTGGTTTACAAACTGTGCTTGGAGGTCATTCTGGAGTCAGGCACGTTATTGTAAGAATGACAGATTGGAGTTGTGTTTTTATTACTCTCACCAGGAGTGTTTTGGTAGGCGAACATCCTTTTTTTAGATAATGATACCCTTGAGACAAGCAGAATAAAGGCACCCTACAGAGCAGGGGCTTCTGAGGTTCCGGAAAGCCCCGAACCAGTAAAAGGTCAGTCTCAGTCAAAGGTTTGGGACCTTGAGGGTTAAGAATTTGTGTTTGTTCCAAATGATCTGTAAATGATAGAATTGAACAAATCATCCATATTCAGTCACACGTTTTCCAAGCTTTTAGAAATGAGCAATTTAATGGTCATCTATAAAACCTAGTGGATTGGTGCTGTCCAGGACCAGGGTTGGCAGGGGTGTTTAACAAAGGTTCTCCAATGCATATCCTTGCTATTATTGAGCACGTTGGAGCAAAACCTTGGAGACACAGCGCAAGGTGAGACAGGATGCCAGTCTATCTGTGCCCATGAATGTAAGTGTGTCCTCAATTTAGAAGCACACGTTTATGTAGTGATAAAGATTTGAAACTAATCTTGGTTCATAACTCTCAACACTCAAACATGCTGTCTAGGAATAGAATGGGCAGGCTAAGTTTTGAAGGGTTACTCAGAGGTTACACCTATTTTGATGCAGAAAATCTAGGGCCATTGATGCACTATAAAAATGTAATGCTTAATAAGATCCTATTTGCACGAGTTGTCTGGATTTAGAGAGTAAATCTGTTATGTAAGAGAGAATTTTACCTTCAGCTAATGTTGGGGTGAAATGTTTCCCTTTGTGGGGACCTCTGATTACAAAGCCCTGACCCAAATCATTAGATTCCCTTCCTTTTCCTGTGTGTGCAGTGTGACAGAATCCCACTCTTATGGGCGTTAAAACATCTGGTCCGATTACAGGATTGACATGTATGCCGAAGGACTGAGAGACCTGATGGAAATGATAGTGAACCATCCTTTCCTACCTGAAGCACAAAAGCAGAGTGACCTGGAGGCCATCTGTAGCAAGGCGACAGAGCGCTATCTTCCTGTCTATGAGAAGGTGCTTTTTCTGTGTACAGCAAGTGTGGAGTACTTCTGCTTTAAGGACAAGGCAGAGACCTATGCCTCACCGTTCTGGCCTGTCAATGTACAGTAAATACTAACGCTATTGGCAGGTGTCTTTTTGAGAACAGTTACAGTACGTATAATTAGAAGAAATTGTTCTAACAGAAAAGCCAGCCAGAAAACTGTAAAAAGAAAATGTATCTAGATAAAACCTGGTGGTATTTACAGGGTGTACTGTATATTGGCATTTACAGGGAATAGTCATTATTGTCTTCTTTGCAGGCTCTGGCTGAATCTGACTATCTGGTTGGCAATCAGCTAAGCTGTGCTGATGTTCACTTGCTTGAAGCTATTTTGATGTTGGAAGAAAAATTCCCTTCAGTCCTCTCCAACTTCCCGCATCTGCAGGTAATGAACTTTGCTTGTCTTTTTATTTCTAAAAGTGACTTTACTGTAATATAAAGACTGTTTTCCCCGACTCTGATTTTAATCGGATATAATTCCTGTGCTATCAGTGCGAGTGCTGACAGGATGATTACATGTCAGGATATTTCTTCCTAAGCGGTATTGTGTTCGTACTGAGATGGGGTGGGGGATTTCAGGCACGTAAACATTGAATAGAAGTAGTTCGGAAATGCCAAATGATATCAGAATGGTTGAGAGACAGTGCTAAAAAATAGAAAAATTAAATCACGGAACTTAATTCCATCTTTAACAGCAGTCGTTGTGTCGTTAAAAAAGGTTTATATTCCCTTACCGTTGGAAAAAAATCTTAATGCGTCTGAAGAGAGATGTTTCAACATTGAACGTAACATTGACGATGTTAGTCACAAATGTAAAAACCAGAGAAACAATTGAATAGGGGCATAGAAATAGGGTTCAAAACAGGCAGCAGGTCTCATTTTAGCCACAAAATCCATCACATAAGAAATCATGTCTGAAGACGCGAGAACCCCTGTGGAAGTCTCGAGTGTTTTTGGTTTTCACTCTTTTCTTACACTGTAGTTCTGCTTCCTCTGAAACACTTTATATACGCAAACATGAAAGGTTGGGCTAGTGACAGTCTGTGTGGCTTTCTTGGATTCTGTGACTTGAGTTTGTTTCTTCGGATCTGAAGTGTTCTTAATTCCAGCATAAAACCACATTGAGATGCTCTGATCTCTCTTTCAGGCTTTTCAGACCAGAATTGAAAGTGTGCCAGCGATCCACAAGTTCCTGCAGCCTAACAGTCAGAGGAAGCCACAGCCTGATGAAAACTATGTAAAAACTGTGCTAAAAGTTCTGAATTTCTGAAAATTCAACTGCTACCCCAGTATGTAGGCCATCCACTAAATGCAATTATTCTTGTGAGAATGAGTTTTATTAAACAGAACATTTGGAAGAAATTGTTGTTTTTATTTTTAACAAGTTTTTGCTGAGGGTAGCATGGTGGCGTAGTGATCAGCATTGCTGCCTCGTGGTTCTGGGACTCTGGGTTCAGTTTCTGGGGCCTTGGTGTGTGTGAGTGCCCTGTGTTGGACTGGTACACTCTCCAGGGTGTATCCTGCCTTAAGGCTGTTGCTTGTTGGGATAAACTCCAGATCCCCCTGATCTTGAATTGAAGAATGGATGGATGGGTAGATGGAACTTTTTGATCTTTAAACTTTGGCTGTGTGTGGTTCCTAGTTAAAACCACTACAGATCTGATAATAATGAAACAAGGCCAGAGCTGTTTCTCACTTATCAGTGTTTTGCCTTCATATACAACTCAGCCTGGCTTCAGCAGCGGTTCTGTGATTGATCTCTAGTTGTCGAGCTAGATACGTTACATACAGTGCTCCAGAAGACTCACACATGCCAGATCACTGGCGCATTTATTGACTGAAACGGGATGTTGTAGACAGCCTTAGTTGTGAGAAATAAGCAGTATTTTAAAGTATATATTTCTTCACTTCAGATATTGCTTTACAATCTCAGCAATTGCAAAACAAAATCTATTCTTTAAGCCTTCTTTCAAAGGCAAGTTTTTTCAAAAAAGATTTTATTTTTTAAGTGCCTCACAAAGCTAAATAACAAAATAATATGAGCATTTGACTTTATTTGGAATGTACAACATTTTAAACAACACTTAAGTGGTAATTCAAGTTGATTTACATAGTAAAATAGCACTTAATACAAATGTTACAGCTATACAGTTTTGTAACTCAGTAATATTTTTACTTTTATTTTGTTGCAATAAAAGGTCCTATAATTCTGCTTTTCAACAGATAATGTTTGTGGAATTATATTGATTACTATATGGCAAACACTGAAAAAATACATTTCTTTAGAATGATTCTAAATTATTCAATCATTGAGTCTTTATCATCTCCATCATAATGCTATTCATTTTAATTCTTCAATCTTAATTAAAGATTGATTAAGCTCATTATATCTCAAAGTAAACACGTCACGACAGCCATCTGGTCCTGGTTTTCAAGCACAGCCAGCGCGCAGTGCTCTGTGTGAGCTGAGCTCCACAGCGGACACTGCATGGGCCCGTGGCGCTCAGCCCTGTGCTGTGAACCTACAGCAGAAGCAAGACGACTCGCAGCACCATCAGGACGCTGAAAGGAAAGTGAAGCTGTGGAGTTTATTCTCCGGAGGCGGGTAGAAAATATACATTCATATCCACTCTCACACAAAGTCATCCCTGGTCTTCCAGTTAGGTATTAAAAGACACACTACACAAAACCCAGTATGTTGCATTTAAACTTTCAGTGTTGAGACAGTTTCACTGCCCTGTTATTTTAAAAATTCAGGGAAATTGGTTCAGACATTCAGGACTAATAAAATAATGATGATGAGGGAATTTTACTGGATTATTGTACTGGTGGGCAGGATTTGTGTTTGTGTTTTAATGGCCTATATTTCATAAACTAAATGACACATTTACAACTGCTCAGTTTTCCAGAACAATATGAGCCCACTGGTGAAATGCAGGCTGCCTGTGTACAAATGTAGTCAACAAAACTACAGGTGCTGTTACCTTAATCCAGTCATAATTCCAGCAGGCATTAGTTTTCCAGATTTCTTGTACCTCATTCCCATCACAACAGACAGAACTAATGAAGCCACTGCAAGAAACAGAAGAACATGTTATGTGTGGATTTCTTTAAGAAATTATACCTGAATTTCTGCTTCACTCAGGTCTTGGACGTAAGTGCTGTGGAACAGATGTCATGTTGCTTTAAGCTTCAAGCATGCAGTCTCTCCAGAGCAGCCTAGTGCAGCCAGCACAGGCCCCTGAAGAGCAAGAGATGGGCCTGCAGCCTGAGCTCACCTTGATCGCCATGTGGGCTTGATGGGAGCCCAGGCTGTGAGCACACTGTTCTGATGTGATGTACACGCACCCCAAGATGGTATTTAGTTCCATGAGAACTGTTCATGAAGTGAAAATTTAACAATCGAAAATCAATAAGATTACATGTAAATCTCACCTTCTGGTTCCCCAATCTCAGAAAAGTCACAATAATTTTCAAACTAAAGTCTGTGTTGTACAAAAGCATTAAAATGACAACAGTATATCTCTTTATGTTAATTACTGACCCCTTAAACCTAGTTAACGTAACAGACCACTTACCATGTGTTAAATGATGTTTATGTTGTACAGTAGTTAAGGTAGACAAAGCTTACTAAACAATACATGGAACAGTTTTCTTTAATAAAACCTCTAATAATTAAGGTAACAGTAGGATGCTCATCAAAGCTTCTTACAGCAAAAACAGGTTCATATTTCATATAATATGTTTATATTTGCATGTTTTGTCATAGCAAAATTCTTAATATGAATATATTACTATATCATATATAATTGCATATACATTGCTACACACTGAAGTGTAGTCATCAACCTTCAGTTACATGCTCAACAATAATTTTGTTTGTTATAGTGAAAACAAATAATGACAAATTACCCCTGCAATTTTGCACATAATCCACTGATTGTACTGTACATGCACATGCCCATAAACCATAACTCATTTATTGTGAGCTCATATATTGAGTGCTTTTATCAAGAATGGGATGAAAGAATTACTCATTCTGGCAAGTCTACACTGACAGTCACTAAAACGTCTGCTGTTTGAAAGCACGAGTCAATATTCTTCACGCAGAACGTGAGAGGAGATACTACCAGCGAGTCTCAACATACTCTAAATGTCAACAAATGCTTGCAAACTCTGCTCAAGGAGCTGCCCTGCTATCTTGCAACACAACCTTCCTATCTTTGTGTTGCACAGAAAGACAGCTACATCAGAGAGTTATTCCATACTGCACATGTATCACGGAACTGAAAAACTGCAAAGAGAGTGAATTTCATTTCCGAGCAAAGAACTGGCCCTCCCCCTGTTCAGGACCCAGCGCGCTACAACACTAGCAGGGGTGTCTCAGCTAAGTGGGGCTCTGTGAAAGCAATGGAAGAGACAGATAAGGGAAACGCACTGCTTCACTGATCCAAGACTGATGGCTGTTGCCGCAGAAGTGTTTCAAGACGAGGCCCTTTACAGGCCTTGCTGCCACTGAGGTAAGATGTACACAACTATTACACAGGGAGACTCCTAAGTAGTCTAGGGGCTTAAAATGACCAACACCTTCTTCAATCCATCCCTTTCTAACCGCTTCTTTCAATTCAGGGTCGCGGGGGAGCCAGAGCCTTTCCCTGCAAAGCAACGGGCGCAAGGCAGGGTACACCCTGGTCAGGACACCAGTCCACTGCAGGACGCACACAGACACGCTCACACCGGGGCCAGTTTCCCAACAGCCAGTTAACCTCCCAGCATATAGGAAATCAGAGCATGTGGAGGAACCACACAGACAGCCCAGGCCCAGAACCGAACCTCGGGACGCAGCACCACTGCACCACCGTGCCGCCCCCCAGAGTGCCCGTTCTCCATTTCGAAATTTCCCATCACCTGCAAAATCACACAGAACCTTCTCGTCTTTAAGTGGTTACTGTCGGCCTCAGTACTGTCAGCCCGGAACATCCTCCTTCCTTTTCGTGTGGCCAGCCCGCCCAGCCGTCTCCCGGACCGCCAGCCCTCTCTGGTGCTGGGGCAGATGCCCACCATACTCACCAAGGGAAACCTTCACGTCTCTTGGGTCGATCGACAGCCGATAGGCCCCAAAGGCAGACAGGGAGCCGAAGAGCAGACCAGCAATCAGTGACATCACACTGCCTGCAGGAGCACACAAAGCAAAAGGCTAGAACTCGTGCCACAGAAGGACAATATTTTACAGCAATTTTTATTTCAAACTTGGAGCCACCTATCAAGCTGTCTATACAAATCCACCCCAGAAAGACGTATCAATTTACAGTTACTGGATCGGTTTGTGTCCGCACAAGAGTGGCTGGTACCTTTCTGCACTACAAGGTTTTGGTGACCTTTAAAATACATTTTGAAGCCTCCAACAGTAACGAGAACGGAGGCACGTACCTTTCCGCTTGTACCCCATGAAGCCCCCCAGAGCCACCGCCGCCGCATAGCCAAACCCAATCCAGTCCACTGGCATGACTGCGCTGGAACAGCAAGGACAGGACAGCAGGCTGATGTGCAGGGGCCTTCAAGCCTGAAATCTCAGCTACCGTGTTCCTTTACGTAGAAAGTCACAGAGGGGTTTACTTAGAGAGGTACAGTCTGAAGGGCAATTTGACCAAGTCACGTCACTCCTAGTGAGGGATATATCACCAATAACTGGACCAAAACAAAACTGATAAGTGCATTTATTGTGTGTTTTAAAGGGAAGAACAGGACTTCCATGAATGTAAGAAAGACCACGCAGCCCATCTATTCCCTTTGTTTATCTAGTAGCTGACTGATCCAAGGCTCTTGCTGAGAGGGGCCAGGGCAGCAGCTGCAGTAACACGGATGGGCAGCTTGTTCCAGACTAATCGGGACAAGTCACCTTCATGTTCGTTTATTTTGGAAAGAGCGCCATCTTGTGTCGCTCCGTGTCGTTGCGCTGTTCTCACAAATCGGAGGCCAATCTATTCGCGTGCACGCCTTTGCTACCCACTGCAGTTATCGCTTCTTTAAAACACGTCAACCCAAAATAAATTTTCATCGGTGTTTTTTTTTGGGGGGGTTTTCAAGTTACCATATACCCACACAGCAACCCAAATTTGGTCAACTTTTCAAAATATGACCGCGGTAGCTTAAAACGGGTTGAGTCTGACTCCGAAGCCAGATCCAGCTGTATTTACGTGATACGAAGTTTATTCTCATGCCTTGAATTAGGTAAACAGCCCAGCGGTATGGACTTTAAACCGGCAGACAGTGGGATATCTGCATGACGATGTGTATAAATCAAGTCGTTATTACTGACCAGATATGTACGCTGGGGTCAGCGCTACAGACCCGAGCTAAAAAAAAAGTCTAGATCTGGCCTGGAGCCCGCCGGGCTGTAAAACCTAACTAAACGGCACATCAATTTCACGTGAAAAAGGGTCATTTACAAAGTCTCAGAAAAAATATACAAACTAAGCAGCTAACAAAGACGCAAAGAAAAGAAAGCGGACGAGACGGACCCACACAAACGCAGAGCGCCCTGTACCTGTCGAGCACAATCGGCTGTTCGCCCTTTAACCTTTGTGATGTAACCTCATTTTTTTTAATTTGTCTGTAAATGCATCTAATTTTTCCCCCCTAAAGGTGCACTGCCCACTATAACGACTTTTTTTCCGGGAAAAAAAAATAAAAAATTTGGTCGTGTTGAGGACAGCAGCAGGGTTTTTAAGAAACGGAAGGTGGACCTGTTTCTGCGCCATGTTGTGTGTGTCTGAAGGCTGTCTGCTACCCCAGTATACTGGGAGTACCGGGGTCCAAATCTGTGCTGTGTGAAGTAGTTTGACTTTAGGATATATATATATAAATCAACAACAAAGATCGGTGCTTGATACAAATATGGGGTGGTGCCAAATTACAAGTTTGCGAGCTATGAAAATTGGTCGTTTTGCGTGTCGTATAGGGATGTACCACACGCTAGAAACCTGCCCCGCAACTTCTGTAACGTGCTGTAGTTGCAATGACTTTTTTTTTACCAAAAGAGGGGTGAGAGTATTATTAGAGTATGCAACTCGTATACATTTGCAAACCCAGAGCGCGGACTGTTTTGAGTCGCCAACCGATTAAAGATGTAAAATACTGTACTGCATAACTGAGGCAGTTTATTATAAACGGCGGAAAGACACTAGCTTTCGAGCGTCATATTCCACTCTTTAGTGATTAAAAAAAACGCAATTCAGCAGTGATGGAATTCATGTTACTTAAAATTATTTTATTTAGAATTTTTCAAAACACAGTTGAATTGGTACTGTCGATTCCAGTCAGCATCATGAAATATTACATAGCTGTATTACAGAACAAAATGGCCTATGACATAAGGAAAGTAATAGATTAATGCAATAATGATCAAAAAAACATTGATTTTAATATGACTTTAATTTACATTTGTCCATTACACAAGTATGGCAAGGATAGGCTTATAAAGCAGCACCAGTTTCTGAAGATCAGAGCACACCACGTACCAAGATATATAATTCATCCAGTGTCAATATAGTCTGCAGCCGGACATACTGAGAAAACCTTATGCGGTTTTTCAAACTTTAATCCATTGACAAGAAACGGGACGGACAGCCAAGTTTAAGAACCTGGATTTTTCAAGGGCAGATCACCCCGTTCCTGCACAACATGGTAATTTCAAATATTTTCAAACGAAATCGTTCATTAAATATACTGCAGTTGTAGTATTTCAGGACCGTAGCAGGCACTGTGTAGCTAGACTCACTGGCCAGAATATTCGGAAAGCAAGATGTTTTCACACTGAACAGCAAGATGGCTTGAACAGCTCATGCCCTGTATCCACTGGACACTGACATTTTTGTAGAGCAGTACCATGCCCTTGTTCTCACAGGATCATGTTTACCGAGGCTGCGATGAGCAGGAATAGTGGAATTGTGGAAGAGTGTTCATGCACTGATTTTCAGGATTGAGATGTAGGGGTTGTTCAGACCAGGGAAAGCTATGGAAGTCAACCCCATGCTTCTCAAGCTCAGTCCGGACACTGACACAGCCTGTTCTTTTGAATCAGGCTCCTAAGAACCTGGCCCGAGTGCATTTCAGAATAATACAATGAAGACAATGAAGGCCTCCGACAACAGCAATGGAAATGGTGTAAAACTCACAAAAAATTAATTTAAAAAGCAATCTATGCAACTACTGCCTAGCTTTACAGAGGAATGCTTGGGAAATAGGTTTGTGTTCTAATAAAATATTTTTACTGATCAAAAAGGGCCTTTGAGATATGCTACTATGAGAAAACCTAAGGGAGTAAAATGAATACGATCCCAAATTATAATTTAAATTTTATTATGCAGATTCCTCACAGTGCATGTCTAATAAGCACAGCATGTGGTGAAGTATGGTAATGCCAAGTTTGAGAAAACACAAATAAACGTCACTAAGTCATGATGGCATGAAACAGAGGCAGGAGGGGGATGGCGAAAGTGGATGTGGTTTAAAATCAGCATGACCTGGCAGGGCTGCACAGATCTGCTGATTCTGGAAGTCTGATTTAAAATAAGGAAATTAATAACTTAATTAAGGAAAAGGGCACTTAAATTTTAAGGGTATTTAAATTTTTCCTGTGTAAATTTTAATCTGCATTTTCTCAGGAACAGAGAATGAAGTACTGTATTTATAATGACCATATTTGACCCCTCTGTTTGACAGGCTGTTGAGAACAGCAATTTATTCCAGGATTAGAAAAAGCATAAAGATTCCTGGATCGGTTTGTATACACACAAGAGTGCCATTTATTGCTACTGGAGAAAGGTAACAAAGGTTTTAGTGACCTTTAAAACGAATTCTGAAGCCTCTACCATTAACAAGAGCAAATGACGGTGCTAATGAAACCCATGTAAAACCTCTCTTTTCCATGATCTATAGGAACTAAGGACTGGAGAGATTCCAATTCCAATTCTTGCTGCCACTAAAATGTGACCTGTAGGTAAATCAGATAAAAACCTGTTTAGTACAGCTCAAATAACCAGATTTGCTCACTTGACTGGATGCTTTTTCACTGTGGCCCTGTGCATGCTTTGGATAAAATAGACGCTCATCTTTAAGAGCGTCATATAAATGCATTTGACTTGTTGTGAATACAAAGGACTTTTTTCAGATGTTGTTTCATTGACTCACTGAAATCCTTTATGTCAAGGTGTCTCATCTCAGGTGACTTTCTGGTGAAGGATGGACTCCGGGCATTCAAGATACAGAGGTGCTTACAGAAGGAGACTGGGGCCGAGGGGCTTTTCACAAGTCTTCTGAGCCATTAGCTTAACAGCATTATTTTTACAATCAAGAACGGTCTTTAAGACAGATGCAAGGTTAGTGAAAAGTTCATCTTAAGGTGATGGATTAAACAAGTGTGAAGCTATACTTTTAAACATCTGATCACTTAAGTGAGTAATGACTCTCGTCCATTAACAACACACACAAACAGGTCTCCCCAATAGTCTACGAACAGTGAAATGGTTAAGATGTTCGCAGAAGTTTTTTTTTCTCTACTTTGTTCTTGTACTTCCGCAGTAATTTCTTAAGTCTCCAGTTCAGGCATTAATACATGAGCAATAAAACCCAGTTAATCAATTTGCGAGGCCAAGAAATTTTAGCCCTTTAAAAACGATGCTAGTCATATCTAGAGGCAGAAATGCGTAATTGATTCAAAATGTTAAACATTGGTTTAATTTTATACATTTTAGACCTTACCACAAAGAGACTGGAATAAATTTAACAGACGAGAAAACTCAAACTCAGAAACAAGAAAAAGTCTTTCAGCCAACAAGAGGAATTATGACAGAGCAGTGTAATAAAAACAATTCTAAACTCCAGGTACTGGATTACAGAAACTACTGTAATCGGTAAAGAAACAAGAAACAACACACAGACACTGAGCCACTGGCCTTTTAACACCTCACAGGCACCACCGTTCTGTCCCGGAAGTTCAGGGCTGGCTGGAGGACGGGCACATCCCTCCCCAACAGCACCCCAAGCCTGCGAGCACCCGGGAGGCCAACCCCCCCAAAGCAAACCACAGTCCGCTAGTGCCATGGCCCAGAGTCCAAATCCACGAGGCCTACTTCTTGCAGATCAACCTTCAGCCATTCCGAAGGCTATTCCTTGAGCTTTTAAGATCACTTTATATACAATATCTTGCATTAGGAATTTCTTTTCGCAAACCTCAGCTTGCTCTTCATGAGACACACAGACACACAAACAGGGAGAGAGAAGCCTGGGGTCAGAGTGCAGGGTCAGCCATTTATACAGCACCCCTGGAGCAGTTGGGGTTAAGGGCCTTGCTCAGGAGCCTAACGGAGTAGGATTCACCTGCCGGCCGCAGAATTTGAACCGGCAACCTTCCAGCCACAGACGCAGATCCTTAGCCACAGTGCCACTGCTCTGTCCTTAAAATACTTCCCAGTCTACAAATTTCAACACCCTTTTCTAAGCTTTTTATACAAAATCCATTTACTGGAGGAACCTGCAGTGCAGAAGCAAAAGGAAATTCACCTTCCATGAAAAACTAAGATCACAGATCTGGGAGATTACTTTGGTTGTGAAGAAACCAATCCATTCTTCCCAGTAGCATGTTCTAAATGTTACACTCCTCATCCCAATTCATGACTTCATAAGGAAGATATTTCAAGATGACCATGCCAAAAGGGTCCATGCATAATATTTCACATTAACTGTTTTCCTGTTCTAACCATGTTTTTCAGTCAAACTAACTTGGTCTCAAAAGCACAACTAATGAAAACCAAAGAAACACAGAAGTGCTGTCTGCACTTGCATTGCAAATTGTAGTAAAATTATGAAAAAATGTTAAACATAACAGAAGCCAACTTTGCTCAGAAAAAAAATGTTTAGGATAGACAGTTCCTTATAACTTCTGTATTGCATTAATATTTCAGTGAGTGGAGCTGAAATTTCTGTTTGAGGATGTTAGTCACAGTGTGGCACAACCTGCTGCTTGAAAGTACAGCTTGGCTGCACTGCCAGTGAAGTATATAAGGGACATATTCAACTGAGAAGTATATAATACAACTATTTATACTAGAAGAAACATTTTTTCCAATGGGACCAAAAGATCAGATGTTCGATTAAGATCTGAAAATATAAGCCTGTATATGGCCTGTAAACATGCACAAAAATAACCTTGTGACCAAATCCAACAGTGAACAAAAATTTAATTTGTTCCAATTTACCGCAAAAGCGTAGACAAGTACTATTTGAAAACAGAAATAAAACATCTAATTTGCATACTATGGGTGGAAATATTTTGTAATGAATTCTGAACTAAATTGTATGCAGAAGTAGACAGGGAAATTGACCATTTGAAATGAAAATGCATGCATTTGGGAAAATATTTTAATTTTGAAAATTTACTAAATATTTCTTAGAGTTGAAGCTTGTGAAGAAGAAGAAAACAGAAAATTCACAAAAGCCAGTGTGACATCTAAAATTTACTATTAAAATGGCATTCAATAAAGTTAATGCATATCAGTGTTCATTTGACATGGTTTATTGAAAAATCATGTATGATGTGTTCAGAAAGTGATTTACAAAAAAAGGTATGATGAACAATTTTAGAGGCAGCAGAATTTAAGTATAAACAAAACCAAAAATAGCAACAATACTGTAGAAAGGTACTGTAAGTAGCAGAAACAAGGTGGAATTCATTTTCTACTTGTGGATGCATGATGATGATAATAATAATAATAATAATAATTGCTTACACTTGTATAGCGCCTTTTCTGGACACTCCACTCAAAGCACTTTACAGGTAATGGGGATCCCCTCCACCACCACCAATGTGCAGCCCCACCTGGATGATGCAACGGCAGCCATAGTGTGCCAGAACGCTCACCACACTTCAGCTATTAGTGGAGAGGAGAGCAGAGTGATGAAGCTAGTTCAGAGATGGGGATTATCAGGAGGCCATGATTGGTAAGGGCCAATGGGAAATTTGGCCAGGATGCCGGGGTTACACCCCTACTCTTTTCGAGAAACGCCCTGGGATTTTTAATGACCACAGAGAGTCAGGACCTCGGTTTTACATCTCATCCGAAGGACGGATGTCTGTTTACTCCACATATAAAATGACAAAAATGATTTAAACAAAAGAAAAGGTCTGGTTCAACCCTCTTGACCATTGTAGATTCATACCTGTTTCTGCATTTCATGCCAACCTTATGTCAAATGTTTAAAGCCATCAACTCACAGAGGGTGAGGGTGAGGATGACATGGGCTCAATCTAATCTCTGGGTTACAGATTTATTTGAAATAAACACAAGAAGCAACGATAAGAATTCTCTTTCTTTCTTTTTTAAGGATAGACAACTGTGAAGGGAGTGTGCATTGCCCAGAATTCATCTTGGCACCTGCTGCTTGTACAAACTCAAAGGATCTCTCTCAAAACACAAGCAGCTGTCAAATTTACTATTACTTCTATTGCAACATCTGAAGGGAGAATCTGCTCTGCTGCGTCTTGTAGTAGTTTTTCCGAGTCAAGTACAGCTGCTACAAATGTCGGGAGACCACCTGTAGGCAGTTATCCTTCTGTATCTTATTTTTTCATGGAAAAAAAAAAGAGTCAGGCAAAAGCCGCTATTGGCAATAAAGATTTGGTAGTGCAATGGGTGAGTGAGCCCATCTTATTTTGGGGTTCATAACCAACATACTGTAGACAGATCACATTAAGCATACTGTATGTATAGTTTGAAAAGGGGGAGATTTCAGTTCAGGCATTTAATATTTAACAGCTGGTTACACTCCGCAGTTGTGCGGTTTTTCTAAACCTGCAAGAACACAAGGGCCTGCCCATACACTTATGAGATACCCTCCTCTTCAGTGCGGTCACTATGAGTTTAAGGAGACGAGTCAGTTCTCTGCTCCGGGACTTTTTAGATAGAATGAAACCAATAATCAAAGAAGCATGATCAATACCGCCCCTCACCTAGCCCCTGTACTTTAGTTCCTCCCTTCAAATATTGAGCTTGCCGTGCACATGCCATTAAAAACGAACTGTTTGGCTTCCAAGTGTAAAAAGGCTGATTCATAATAGTAAATCAAACCTATTTGTGTAACGTACTGTAAACAATTTCTTAAAAATACACATTAATTACAGACTGTGCTATGATGATAATAACTAGTCCACTAGAGGGAGTTTCAGCACATTTATCATATTAAACAATTCTGGCTGTTAGTAGCCTCTAAATAGTTTTCTGCTATGATTGTCCTCAGTATGTAAGATGAGGATTGACCCCATGTGGGCAGAAGGCACATACTCTCTGAATCAAAATGGCACTTTAAAATAGCTTCTATCAGTTTTTCTGATAGTTTATAAACTTTTTTCACTTCTACAGATTGCATAAAGACCATAATTTAACACTGGATTGAATTTATTTTGCTGAGAATTTCCATACTTGACTCTTGTGGTACTGCTCCAAATTCAGCATTTGTTTTATCCTATAAAATGATATGCAAGTAAAGCTCCTGAAGTTTATCAGCATTCAAAGCACTACCTTACATTATTAATGGCGTGAGTTAAGAGCGAAAAAAAGAAAACCCTTTAAAACATCAAATCACGCATGCTCTAAAAAAAGCCATTATTGAAAAAGCGATCACTTCTCATATTGAGATCAGGAAAAATATCAAAAAGGAATAAGTAATGAAATAATGAAACATACTTAAAAAATAAAGAAAAACAGCAACTGCGACATCAATACACTTTACTTGGCGTATTATATATTACCACATTTCTCTCCCTTTTCTTTCACTTTCAGTAAGGTGCAGGGGAAATGACCATCAATCTACTTCTGTAAAATGCATGTTACACAAAAACCCATTCGTGGTGGTAAATTTCCATTTTTGATATTCTGCCTCTCATGTACTTTAAAAATGAGCTTTAAAAGGAAGCAGTAACCTATGGATCTTAGTCGCTATGGCAAATAAGACATTTTCCGTCATGAAATAAGATATACTGATAAGTTTTAAATTCCATGAACTTTCCTTAATATCAGGTATGGCAACAAATTTCAAAATGTTTCCGTACGACAATATTTGAAAAGCACACACAAACATTTATATTTTGCATCTCAAACAGTTGAGACTGAATGAACTAGACAGCTGCCACCAATTGCATTTAACTAAAGCCATGTGTTAACCACACAAACACTGAAATCAGATTAATGAGATCAAGACACATTTTTCTGATTTTGAAAAAAACAATAAAACCCAAAAAATGACAAAACCTGCCAGCAATTAGCTATGCCTGGAAGCATTTAAAGCTCGTCTTTACCAATTGATTTTTACCAGTTATCCCTTACTGTTAAAAGAAAAGATGGAAATTTCATGTGCAAGTTGAACAGCCTGGACTTGTTTAACTTGCCTGGCAAGTTAATGGCATACCTGTTTAAAGAGTGACAATGATATAAACTCATTTTCAATTACATTAAGTGCTAATCAGTGCAGGCCAGTTTAGCAGTTTAATGACTAAAGTAATCCATGTACAAACTGTTAAACTAAACCCATAAATATTTCAAAACACTGAAAGTTTTATGGAACCCTTTTAATTTCCATTTTTAAGCAGTAGGTCTTTCTGAACTTGGAAAACAGAATTTGGGATTTGGCTCCGTTGTAGAAATTCCAGCCACATGCTGAACGGTTTACTGGCTGGGATTTTATACGACTTGCACAAAGATCAAGATCAAGAAAGTTGCAAATAAAGAAAATGATAAGCTATCCCCCTAAATCTATCAAGGTTAAAGGTACACCGTAAGCCACCTATATGTAAAAGGTCTTTAAAGCTTGAAACTTATAAAAAAAAAATCTTTCTCCAGTTAAAGAACGAAAGAGGGCTGGACATTCTGAAACAGGTTAGAAACTGCATTACAGATTTTGTTTCTCCTATGGCCTAAAATTAACCCACAGCCATCCTGCCAAAGTCCCATAAACCCAGGTGTTGATGTACAGTTTCCGTCCAGACTCGGTTAATAACATTGGCAAAGTAAGGCCACCCAAAATGAGCAATGATGGCAAAGTCTTCTTGATACTCAGAGGGGATCTGCAACTCTCTCCGGGAAACTTGTTCCTTTTTTCAGGCTCTTCAGACTCGTAAAAGCTAGTCAGCAACCTGTCAGGGAGAAAAACACATTCTGACCTTCTCTTCAATGCATCCAGTTCAAATCACCTGCAATTACACTCACTCAAACGTTTAAAATGTAAAGGTGATGAGATCTGTTCTCAAACAGAAACCCTATCAAGATCAGAAAGTGATGCAGTCCTGTTAGGAATAATTCAATAATAACTGCTAAGTAAAAATACTATAATAAATGACCAGATTTCGTTTTTAAATTAGCCATTATGGGCTAATGAGTACAATGATTATAAATCCCTTTGTATAAAAACATTGTGCTACATCCCTTTTAAGCAGTTATTAATCTTTTATGACTTTGGGATGAATTAAAGTGAGGTTCACCTTAACTGAATTAAAGAATTAATGCTGTAATTCACGCAAGAACTATCAATAAATGAATACTATGGGAAAACATTACAGTATGTCCCTCAAATACATAATGCATTTATCACACTGAATAAATATGAGGCATGATGGCTATAGTTAAATACAACTCATTGATATTCTTTTAAAAATTAAATGTCAGAAGCTTAATTACTAAACGCAAGTGTTAAAGCTAGTGAAAAAGCAGTTTTATCAGAAGCCTTTAATACTGTGATTTTCAGACAACTATCCCAGCTATTGTGACACCAGGAAAAGGGTTATATAAACATGCACCATAATGGAAGTTATGGTCTTTAGTCATGAGAAGTGCGAAATGAAACATGACAAAAATGGGGAAAACAAACTAATGCTTTTGAAGTTTAAACTGCTAAATAGACTCTTTGATAGTTTCCTCAGTAGTGCAGATTTGGAACAGCAATATGGTGAAAACCAATTGTTCTAGATTACATTTTTTTATATTTCAAGATTGTATAAAATTATAGTTAAACTGCACTCACAAAAGCCTTCTTGACAGATATTAACATCTTCTTTTTTAATTGTATCACCATCTTTTCATAGCTAGACTCCAACATCTGACAAAAAGGTAAATAAGACTTCCACATTCACACGTGTATTGCAAATGGGAGTTTCGGATTAGTTTGTGCGAATGTTTTCCAAGGCAGTTAGTAAACTTTCAAAATAAATGTCACCATTATGTGTAAATATTTCTTAAATAAACACGTTTGCCCTTAATCTCAGGATTCCAGTTTCCCATTCAGATTGAAAATGGGGTTTTAGTTTGTACAACTGTGCACATAGACAAGAATCTTGTAAAATAAAGGTCATTGTTTTGTGTAAATGTTTTAGATAAACTCACCTGTCCTTAATCTCAAATCGCTCATGCAGCCATCGCCGAAAGAACAACGTTTCTTGAGGAACCTCTTTCACATCCACCCTTTCAAAATAAATATGAACTCTGGGGCATTCCTTGCACAGGAATTCTGACAAAACATGGAAAAAAAAACATTAGAACTCCGTTTTTGAAGACAAATCATCAGCATATGAAAATGTGCTCAGTAAAGCAAAAACAATTTAGCATTGTTTCTAGAACATACCTTGACACGAAAAAAATCATCAACTTGTGAACCACTGCAAACACTGATTAAGTCACACCAAATCTTTGGTCACTCTTCTGTGACTGCCAGAATCAAGAACTTGACGTAGGTTAGATTAAAAGATCACACAAAAAACTTGTCACGTATGATCGGATGGCTATCTTAGGAAGTCTGTTTTTAGTTCATTTCACCGCTTATTTTAGTTGGTTAATGAAAGGATGACAAACCGCCTAACAATTAGTGTCAGTTTTTGAAACAATTAGGTCATTTCTTATTTTCACTTACAAAGCATAGGTTTCTTGTGAAGACCCTAAGGAAATGCTTTTAATTATCCAATTCATCCAGATTTTGAATACAACTAATCCAATCTCTAGGACAATCATTAATGCATCCTAGTGGATGGGGGCAATTTGTTCTGTTACATGGTATCAAGCTGAAACAGCTGGATTTTATCACAATATCCTCATGAGAAACAGGGCAGTCCCATAAACTTTAACATCACATCACTTGAACCTCCCCAGAGGTCAAGCAATTACGCTAAGAAAATCAAACCTTGCTGCAGCCATTCTGTGACTATGGCTCTGTAAACCACAAAGCGAGAATGTCAACATGAAAAGAATTTCTAAATTGCAAAAAAATGCAAAACTTAAATGAACACTTCATATATTAAGCTGGAAGGCTAACAAAACTCAACTGTAAACAATCTGCCCTTTAAACTTACATATCAAATGCGTAGCACTGCTTTAAATGTCTGAATAGAACTAGCAACAGTTTATAAGACCAATTTACAAATGAATTCAGCACTGAAGGAATCTAAAGCAGCAATATGTTCACTACAAACGTACTAGCAAATCATCCTCAATGGAGATGCATTGGAGGTGAACTTCACTTAAATCTGCATTTTAATACATTCAAGAAATATGCAAAATGTGGATGTTTATTGAAAGTAAAAATACCTCTTTAAAAAGATATATTAAACTCAAAACTGGTGTTCTTATAGATTACATTCCCATGAAAGCCAGTGCATTTTATAGGCCTTGAAAAACACGAAGCTCTGCTCTCTAAGATGATGTTTCCCAGGAAAGTAAACTAAATGGTATTTATTAAGCCCACATGTCCCACTAGTAGTACCTACAGTAGGAGACTGGTCAATCACCCACAGTGAGTGGCAGGTATGTGAGCTATCTGCTATCTGGATACTCCTTAACCAGACAAAGCAAAATCTAAAGTTGTTTTAGGGGATGTTCCAATAAAAGCTCCCTGTATTGGTTATTTTATGTGTATTATTACAAACACGGTATAGGCAGTAAGACATTATGAATCTACTTGTATAGAAGACACCGACACTGACTTGACAGTGTTTCAATTTCTACAAAAACATTTTACAATCAAAAAATAAATGGTCAGGACTTGCTCCTATGGTTAATTGCTGAAGCCTTGCAATAAAAGGTGACAGATTCCTGCAATTTGCACTCCACCTAGTCCACACTTGGGACAGAGGTCATGGCGACTTCAACACTTTGCTGTTGTTCAAAAAAATCTGCTGCAACTTCCTGGCTCGTCTGTGCAGTAGAACAGAATGAACTGAACAGGGACTGCTGACCGGATAAAGTACATGCTGGCAGTACAAAAGAAAAAAGAGTGATCTTCTTTTCTTTTTTTTATTAGCAATTTTATATCCCGTCTTCATATTGGACTCCTTAGCAAATTCTAATTAGCATTAGAATAAAATAAAGGCTATAGCCACTTTGCTTGCTAGCTGCTTTAATAAATCAAGGCCATGCCGTTCCGCAAAACTTTTCCCTGTCCTGGTCATGGAATAGAACTCTGGTACAGAGGTTTGCCAATTTCTGCAGTTTAAAATTAATTCAATTCACATGGCCATACCGAGACAGATAACCAATGTTGTTAAGAAAATGTAAAGGTTTATTCTCATCCACCATACATTTTTCAAAAGGAACAGTAAAGGAGCATTCCAGGCCCCAGAGCCAAAACACCGCGTTCACTGCAGGGAATGAGCCTTCACCTGTGCCTCTGCAACCCTACACATGCTGACGCAGCTCCCTACTCAAATAGCTTTTTCAAGTATGACATGACTCAAGGCTATTGTGACCCACGACACACTGCTCCCAGTCAAGAGTTGATCAGTATGGTTATAGTGTCAACAGGACAAATGTGGGAGAAAACGGGCTTCTGTGGAAACGAGATGGCCACCTGACTGCCATTTCTTTGCGGTCACCGTCAATGTTCGCATTACAGGATGAATCCCTCCCATTTCTACCGTGGACGGTAAACATCACTGTGTGCAAACTATGATTCATACCCGAGCCACAGTCGCTCTGTCATAAACCACGATGGCTACACACCTGTTGGGTTGCTCTCGCAACTTAAACTGCCTCAGTGTTGGGAAACACTGCACTAAGTTTCCTGCCCACACAAGGCCACCAACCTCACGGTGAAGCAAAGCCTGGAAACGTAGTTCCTCCTCATCAATGACCCTTTGGCCTATCATCAGCATTCTATAGATAATACAGTTAAACTGCATAAAAACCATGGCAGGCCAAGTGGCAATTTTTGCTCACAAAATGATTCCGATTAGTTAATTACTGTATTGGCTAAACTGGGAGGTCATTTCTTTTTTTAAAAAAAAGAAAAATCAACAGACCAAAAGGGCAAACAATGGAATCACAAAGACCTGACTCAGAAGATCAGCAATACTACTCCTGTAGCTTGGTCATAAAAACTGAACATCAGTGTTATCGCTGACCAATTCCATCATTTCTTCTGCCGATTTAAAAAGAAGATTTTAAGAAAGCTGCACATTCCATATGAATGCAAATACTGCAGATAAATAATACCAAAGCTGTTAAACTAGCTATATGTGTACTTATGCATGCTGAACAACCTTAGGAAATCAGTACCTCCACAATGTTCCTACCATCTAATTAGGACTGGACTGATACGGATTGAGCTCATCTGCCTTTTTTTCCTTTAACCACCGGGTGTCACTTTAGATTACAGAGTGCTTTAGTAGTAATTAAACCAAAAAACCACCTGCCAATGTCATGCAATGCAAGATTAAATGAAGGCTTTTGTACAGAGATACAAAACAAAAGGGAGTCATGAATGGAAGAGTGAGAAAGAATTTCGAATTCTCTCTTCCTTGCATGCCACTGATGTTTATTCCGGTCAATAACAGGATGTTTTCACATTTTTAGCTTCAAAACTTTCGGTATAGCTCTGTGAGAATTCACACTACACAAAAACATCACGTCATAACGTTGTTTACAGGAAGCTGAATGAAATTAAAATTCCCATATTAAAATTGTTTATTTTTAATTAGTTCTAAAAACTTTTCCATCAAGAAATGGTTATTAAATACTAAATGTACAAAGCAAGAGACGTGAACTGTTTTGTATTTAGTTGAAAACACCATTCAAGCAGCCTGTGATTTACAAAACATTGCGCCATTAACGTAATATCTTGATTACTCCACTACAATTTCTAAATTATTCCGAGGAATATAATTACTGCTAATCTCAGCAAAGCTTATTGTATAGAATGTTTTGGTTATCTCAACCACAGTAATTTAAAAAGCAAGATTACATCAGTTTTCCTTAAGGTCCACAAGAAAAAAAAAAGTTGTTAACGACATTGACGCAATTCCTGTATATGCTAAAGTTAATTTAGATTTTTTTCTTTTAACTATAATGCCAAATGTTAATTTATTGGACATTAAAATACAATATACAACTAAGACATCTACAGTATACATACATGACTGTATATATACTCTGGCTTTCAACTAAATCCTTCATACATCTAGGTTGTTAGAACCCGTATATCTATTTTGGAAATGGATTAAATGTTCTTGGCTTTATTCCGATTCATTCTGATCATGAGAAAATCACCTCACTTGAGCAAGCTGCCCAGGCTCAGGTGATCTGGTGACGTAGTGTGCTGAGGATCAGGAAAGGAAAACACTGAAATGAATAAGTCTCTCTAATCAGGACAATGACACCTCCTTGTATTCTGAATGTTGAAGGCTGAACAAAGTCACCTCAAGTGGAAACATGTTTTAGTGATGCATTAAAATGTTGCATAAACCATTCTGATAGGTATCCCTAAGTCTGACATGCAAATAGATGTGTTGATTGGTGTGCACAGCAGGGTTGCTAATGGGAAGTCTGGGCAACAGCACTAACAGACTACAGAACTCTACTTAGAACAATTGATAGCAACTGAACAGCAAAGCACTGCAGTAGTCAAGCAAGTCCCAAGACCTGCCTCTTAACAAAGGATACACAATCAGATATTCTTTAAGAATGGCCATTTGTTTATTCCAAGATCCTGAATCTTAAAAGGCGTTCTTTTTTTTAAACTTTCAGCTTATTCTGCTACACATCCCTGTGTCATCTGCACATCCAATGAATAATTTGCTAGATTTCAGGGGCAAAAGAAAACAATAGGTTTCCTCTAGTTACATTTTTCTATGAGAGCCTTCATATACAGTAAACCGCACACACATTACTCTCTGGATCAGGGATGTGAATATTAATTAAATGTATATGGTCCCAGCAGATGTGGCTTCCAAAATTCTTAATGTCAGATGATTCACTTTAAATTTTGTTCCACAGAATGCATAGAACTTTGCTGATGTTATCTCAAAATTATCTGTAGTCCCTTGTATACTCTACTCACAAAGCAATAAAGAAACTTTACATATTTTGGGAGTGTCCAGATGTGGAGAAGCACAGGAAACAAGCTTCCATTAATTTGTACACTATTTTGAAAAAGAATACACCTTACTCTCCCCCACTGTGCTTACTAAAAAACTCTAATCCTGATCTTTCACATCACCAGAAATGGATCTCCACTGCTAGGATCCCATTTTTTAACTATGAATCTAAATAAACGATAAGCAATTATTTTATACGCGGAAAGAAATTAACACTTCAGCAGCCAGCCAGAGTAAGCTGCCAAGAGACTACAGCCAAACACTTTGACTAATTTTCTCACATTTTTGTATCATTGCAACAGAACCTGTACAGCTATATTGATATGTGACTTGTAGCTTAAGGGTTTAACTAGGTTTAAGAAGCAAAACAAGGTCTCGCTTCTCTTCATAATTACACTGAGAACTCCAGCTTGATGACGAAGTACATCAACACACCTCTTCCCCTCGCGCCTTCACTGTGCTGCAGTGCTCTGTGCTCAGTCTCTCTCCGGGTTTGTATCACACTTTGCCTTGACCTCGAATCAACTGTTTCAGCTGTACCTCGCTTGCCTGCATGCTCCTCACTGCTCTGCAATGCAACTAGCAACTTTGTTGTTCTCCCTCTTGTCCTGCATTTGGGTTCATCTAACAACTCACAGCCTCCACCTTTTGTATCATTTTTGCATACGGAGACCAGGTTTTACAGCTATATGCTAATCATGTGGCACACATAAGTCAAAGACTATCCTTTAAAAGGCATCTCTCCCCTTGTAGAATCACACTTAATTTCCCAAAAGCGGGCCAGCATGGTGTTAGTCTTATTTCTAACCTCTGGTTAATGCTATCAATTAGTCAAAGTACACATAACAGTTGACCTTTTTCTGCCTAAAGACATTAATAAAAAAAACTTCACAATTTACAGCAGTTTTAGGCAAGCTCATTTTCAAGCTTCCTTGATGCTTGTTTCAAGCACGTTTTAAACTCTTAGTAGCAGTTATTCTAGGTTTTGAGCAAATAGGATTGCTGCCAGTGAACTGGAGATGATTTGAGTAGCTTTGGGTAAAGCTGAGATTTTCTTCCTTTATCTTGAGAGACCTCTTGAAGTATAAATCTTTCTGGGCTAGTGGTTTACCAAAGGAAAACTTTCTTGCCGTCCTCGTTTGGTTTTATTGATGATGCAGCCTTTGCAGTACAAAACGCAAATACATGCATATCAGATCATGATGCCATTAGAAGATATTATGAATTTGCTTTTATACTTTATATAAGTTGGAAACAAAAGTTGCATAAATATTTGCTGATCACTTATTTTTATTCTTCATGCAGTTATTTGCAATATATGAGAACAAAATAATGAACTTAGAAACCACTAAAAATGCTTGATAAATTAAACCAGGAGCCAATCACAGAACTAACCCCAATCATTCTAATTGAAGAACGAAATTTCACATTAAAAAAGTTTTAGAATTCTGAAATTTACGAAGGCTGGATAATGATGGAAACAGCTTAGGAGTTTATTTGCAATGCTGCAAAGAAACCACATTTTTCAAAGATCAAAAAAAGAACAGGGATGCCACTCAAAACAACTCTAAAGCCAAAACCAATATTTAAAGCTCCCAATTTTTTGGAACAGATGACAATCAAAGTCCAGTAAGCATCACAAAGCTCACTCACAAACTCTGAAGTCCTTGCTTTCAAGCGGCAATCCAGTGTGTTATCTCAATACATCATGAAAATATTAAAAACTGTACTAAAAGGGGAACTGTAGTCCCAATTCCTAAGAACGGTTATTAAATCTCAGCAACACAATAAGTAAATTGACAGTATAGAAAATTTTTACAAATTTCCAATTAAGCACAAAATTGTGAACTTTGTGAAAGTACTGTAAGTTGCTATGTTGTCGCAAACCCCCGGTCTCGCCATGGCGAGAAAGAGTTCCCACGAACTGTGATGGGATGTGGTCCTTCCTGCTCACTAGTCACTGTCATGACTAATGTAATTGTGATGTACGAGTGAATAAGTACAGGTTGTGCAGCAGACATTTCACCGCAGAAATGTTCCAACGTGATCTGCATGCAAAGTTAATTAGCAAGTAGTGTTTGTCGGCAAAGCCGTCTTGAAATCAAGAGCAATATTTCTACTGGAATAAAAGAGAAAAGCAGACAAGCCTGCTTCTTTACCATGTCATAGGAAATTTCATATTACCGTATCCAGGCATTCTGGATATATCATCCAAACGAATAAAATAAAAATAAAAGAGTGAATGAAAACATTTTCAGAGAAGATTGGTTGAACATTACATTGTTGGTCCTGGAAGGCACCATTGCAGCACCTCTTGTGAGTTACAGTATTAATCAAGACTGGGAGCTCATGTGAGCTTTTCAGCAATGATGTTAATTTGTTCAATTAAGTCAGGAACTGCAGTCCTTTAGAGCTATAGACCATTCAAGTTTTCTTTTTTAATTGATCTAGTAACTTACTGTAGTGGTAAAGTCAGAATTATTTGGACTATCACCCTAGTCTGTAGACACGGGTGAAGTAAAGGAATGGACTGCAGACTGTTTGAGGATGTCTCTCAGCCTTAGAAGTAAGAAAAATAATTTGCACAGAAAGGATGCTAAATAAGAAAAACATACTGATGGACAATATAACTATAACTCCATCTGGAAATTTTCTAATTCATTCACTTTTCCACATGGCAGTGATTCCAATACACTGCAAAGAAGGAGCTAATAAAAATACTTTAAAATGGAACAATCAAAACTTTTGCCAAAAAGTTGTACAGATCACATTTTATTCAGCAGAAACAAACCAAACTATGTGATTTACTGTCATTATAATTTTACTGTACTTTCATGCTGTATCTACCATTTCCCTTGTACATGTACTTAACATAAACTTTGCATACATTGTCAGCTGCCGAGGAACTAAGATACACAGTCTCTTGACTACTGCAATAATAATGTATACTCAGCGCTGGGCTGTCACCCTGGACAGTGTGTGTGGAATACACGAACATTGAGGCTACACAGGAAATGTCTGAATAAAGGAGAAAAGAAAACTGTTGCTGTAAAAACCTCTTGTTCCTTCGGACAGCAGTCAGACAGCATCCAATCATTTCTTCGCTCACAGAATTGTGTACAATACTGCCACAGAATTTCTCTTTTTTTCCCAGTATGTTCTGGGTGAGAGGTTTAATGCAATTCCACCAAAGAAAAGGCTAAACAAACAATGTATTCTTGTAACAACCAGAAATAAATGATGACAAATTGAACGTGCTCACCAGAAAGAAGACAAGCTCAGAAGAAACTTATAATGGTCATCAAAATTCTCCAAGGCATTTACCTGGCATGGAAGGTGCAGTCCCCCTCTGACCCCTGGCGTCTACAGTTCCTTCGTACGCGACGGTGACGTCATAAACAGCATCCAGGTGACCCTTCATCGTCTCTATGGCTATATGGGCTGCTTTCATCCTGGGGGTCAGTACGTGCTTCAGAACTGCAAGTCCTTCACATGAAAAACACCCGAACACAAATCATATGAGTGGAATATAACAGACGCACAGCATGTCACAAGCGTAAGTTTAATGAGCACTTTGACAGAGGTGGCTGGATGTATCTGGAAAATATAGCTGATAATAAAAACGTACCCTGTGGAGTCTTAATGACAACACAGGAAAGTCAGTCGTTACCCCTAAGTTCTACCATACATTGCTTTCTGTCCAATCATTTTTGTCAGGTTTATTAATGTGCTTTGGAAACCTTCTTGTTTCCTGTCTTGTATGTGGTTCCCAGTGCTGCAATGCAAATTCACAACTTTTCACCAGCCTGTTTCAAATGAATAATGATTTCTGCATTTCATCCAAATTTTTTTAGATCGCAGAGTATGTACACTGCGTACATGATTTAAATACACTGTGCATAATTGACAGCTCATTTTTTAGTAGCGCAGTTATTCTCCATGGACAAACTATCAGTTGGATTTCAGGCCAAGAACCACAAATTTTGGGGGCCAAGCAAACTCAGGGACAACTGTAACTAGCAACCACATCCTGATGTTGATGGAACCGACATGGCATATTTTTAAAATCTTTTCAGAAATACAAACAAAATATTTTTCTAAATAAGTTGAATTTCCGCAAAAAAACACTTCCACTAAAGGTGTAGATAATACTTGTCCTGAGATTCACATAGCCAGACTCGTGTTGTATCATGCTGCTTAAATTTCCATCATAGAAGGGAACAACGTCAACACAAGCTTCCAAATGTACATTTTCTACAGCACACATACTGAAAAAGTGGCGATAATAATCTTAATACACTGCTCAGTGTCTTAGCAATGTTCACAATTACATATATCCCTCCATTACAAAATAACAGGAAGTTCACAAAAGCACTTTTGGAACCACAAAAGCAAGCTGCAACTTTAACTGTTACATGATTACTTGAGGACATTTCAAAGCTTTTGACAAACATTTTACCTCTTCTACGTATTGGCACACAATCTAGTACTCCAACAATCATGTGACATACAACAGCTCCAAAGACAATCTCACATATACTCTAATTACTGTACATAGAACTTGGCATTCAAAGCCTATATGGCTGTAATGATTAAAAGGTTTTACAGCCCTATATAGCAACATTAAGGATTAAATTTATGGCGCTCGTTACCTCGCCTTCTACTAAAACATCTATCTTACACTACATGCAGGTGTAGGTACTGGCCGACTCAGTGCATCTGTCTTACAGTAATTCTTTAAAATGGCCTAAATTTAGTTAGGTGGTATATGTTTTAGTTTTAAACTTGTGTGATCTTCAGAAGATAAAACATTTTCCGCACAGAAAAAATTAATACGTTTAGAGTACGAGCACATACATTACACATTCCACAACTTACTCTTACTTACGTTAACTTTACCAGTCTTCTGGTCACATTTATACATGTATCACACTGTTCCTCATGTCAGTAATCAAAATAATTTTAAGTCAATACTTAGTATATATTTTATATATATTTTATACTAAGACCAATTCACTGGTTCAAGTTTTGAGAGATCTTTTAGAGATCTGGCAAACTGCCTGTAGTGCATTGACAACAGTGAAGAATAAAATCCATAAACTGGTTTTAATTTTGACAGAGGTTTCATTCTAACACTATCAACAAACATTAAGGTCATGAGATTTTGCTACGAATGCCAAGCAAAGCAAACTAGAACTAAAACAATGTTACCTTGCTCCACAGCTACATAAATTGCACCCAATTCCCTGCTGCAGTACCAAGTTCTGGGAAAACGACAATTTTGTTATTTGCAACTGGGTCACTAAATTGTAGAGGCCAGTTAAAACATCATATCCAGTACTGTATGTCACAGTCTCATTTGTAAATCTACTAAGGAACCACTTATAAACAGCTTCATACTATGACTGGGGGTGCAGTGTCAGTACAGACATATCCTGTATAACGACATGTGCCTTGATGACCAAAAATGATAACTCCAGCCACACCAAGAAAAGGAATTTAATGTCTTTGAAGTAAAATCAATCCTTCCAACCAACTAAATAGAAAGTACCCTGTCAGGCCCCCGTCAAACCACAGACCTGCTCTTCTTGAGAAATTGATTATGAAAATACTACATCAGCATAGACCTTCAAAACTGAGGTGGGCAATTGTTGGATTGTTCTTTGGTGCTGAAGGAGATTTGGTGAAGTTCTATTTACAACTTACTGGCTCCACAATGAAGATGCAAAAGGGAAAAAAATATTTTTACACTTACTTCATTAATGAAACTAGGACTGAGACTTTGAATCGCACTATTTTAAGGACATACCTTCTTTTTTTGCAAAAGCTTGACTATCGCTTATCACTTTTCGGAGGTCTGGGTTGTAACGTGTTCCTTCTGGGAAAATTACAAGATACATCTAGGAGGAAAAGAAAAGCAGAAATAACAGTGCTTATACATGTCGATCCCAGGTTTAAGAGAGTGGACAGGATTTATTTCCTGGGACCAATAATATCGAATCAAGACTTACGTTACTGTAATTAAAATATCAGTAAATAGACACGAAATTTTAGAACTCATGTTACATGTCACACTGGAAAAATCTTTCAGTCTGCATGTAAAAGGAATTTAGCAATTCCTCTGCAGTATAGAGTGTGAACATGTTCACTAAAAAAAAAGGATTGCTGAGCTACTGTGTACCCTGTTGAAATGAATTACACCAGACATTTGGATTAAATTTAAATCACAAGATGAACGGCACTGCTGTGTTCCAAAATATTGATCTGTAGGGTTACGAAAGATACAAAAAACATCATCATAGTTGCTCTACAGGACAGTACCCAGGAGCTTTCTATGCACTGTAGAAAGTAATATTGTGTATTCACCGTAAACAAAAAAAATCTAGAGGATCAGTTTATCTAGTAAAGTTTCAATGATATTTCATCAGATCCAAGCCCAGGGGAGATACTGATGTTATACCCTTGCCCAGGGCACTTCACATGGATGATATATGTATACAAGTTGCTTTGGATATAAGCATCACCAAAATAAATAAGGAATTAGCTACATTTTCAGAATTTTAGCTTAAATCAGGGGACCATGTGAAAATCCATATACAGTAAAGATTAACCCAGCCTACCATCACGTGCAAAAAAACAAAAAGATCTGAACTGAGATAAAACCAAACAACTGAGCTCAATCATACTTGGCTTTTAAACAATATATCCTATATGTCTTACGAATCAAACAAGTTATTTAAAAACGAAACAACTGGGATACATCAAGTGTTGTCACATGAACTGTAAAATTGTAAGCCCAAGATAGAAAACACAAGGCTGTAATCTAGCAGAACGCACTGGAGAGGTCCCCAGTCATTGAGCCATGGAGCTCACCAAGTGTCATGGGAAAAAGTCATTTGGCAAGAAATACCTTTTTACAAATAGAAAAAAATAATATCTTTAGAAGGCATGTCTGCTAATTCACGAAACCAACATTCACAATGATTAATCTGATTGACATCTGAGTAACAACTGTACTACCTCATTTATAAATACCATGCTTTTTAAACAATCTTCTAATTACTTAGACAAGAAACAATTTTTAAATTTGGAATCCTTGGTAACAATGAAATTAAAAAGATTCCTCTAAAACAAAATGCTTTGGGTTATTTTTTTAAAAAAACATCTCCATAAATGGCTAATGTTTAATTTTCGAAAGTAGCAAAAGCCTGAATTTCTATTATGTTGAGAGATTCCAGCCAGAGCATGCATTACTAAAAACTGGTACATTCCATAACTGGCAGAAAGAGATCTGTGCTTTACGATTTCTGGAATATAACACCCCACAGAGCATAACCTTGTGCTTCTCATTTAAGAATGAAGACCTGATTTGTAAAAACACAATCAACGTCCTGCTAAGGAATTGCCATAGTGAAACAAACATGAATACTTACAGGAGTTCCTATTTTTGTTTGAGATAGGAGCTTGTTTTTCATGGCTTTTTCATCAAACTTGGCACTACGCTTCACATACACGCCTCCATGCTGGGAAACAAGAAATAAACATTACACAGAGTCTTTGCAACATATCGAGTCCTGATTTTCACTATAACAGTGTAACATTTCAGGGATTCCCACTGGCCAAAACACCTGTCACTGAGCCATTTGCCCTCTTCGGCGGGAATATTCTGTATACAGCACATCGCTCGCGTGGCATACCTGAGAAAAGTACCATCCATACAGAGGAAGCCACCTCAGTCCATCTTTTAAAACATATCGCACATGGCCCAGGGCATCCTGTCTGATGGCTAGCATGTCCGCAATTATCCAGTCAACTGCCAGAAAAAGAAAACACAAGACAGTGAAGGAAAAGATGGGCAGAATCTTCTTTATGCCATTATATGCAGAAACAGCATTTTAAAAAGAACATTAATCACTCAACAGACTTAACTTTGTGTTGGTTAAAATACTATTGCAAAGGAAGATGGAAAGTATGCAGACCTTAAAATATGGAGTCAGCTTTTAAGAGCGCTAATGAGACCAAATTATTGTTCTTCAAAAGCAAAATGCACTGTGGACGTACTGGACTGTAAGCCTTTCGTGTTAATATGAAAAAGTCCTATTTTTTCTCTGCTCCAATAGATAAAAATACTTGCCCTTCGCTATTAAGTCTTCAAAATAAGAAATTCATAGGTGAAAAAGCCAAAAAAAAACAGGTCACAGTATATTCAGCTAGTTTAAACACCTCTTTGTCTTTATTAGATCGGTTTCAATAGACATTTGAGTAGGATTTAAACATCCAAGCTGTAATACAGGCAAAACGCCACATGGCTGGAAAGCAAAAATGTATGGAAATTACAAGTCTGAAAACCCTCAAAACAAAACTGCTTCCAAGTTTAAGGCAGTTTGAGAAAATGAAGAACTAAAACACACACCTGTACACTGATGGTTGGACAGGTAGACCACATTCTCTTTTTTCTTTGGTATATCGCCATATATAACCACCTACAATAAAATAAAAAATTGTGTGTTAAAAAACATTCCAATATGGAGCAATACGAAAGCTTGTGTAATAGACTGAAACTGCAGCTTAATAACTTACCACTAAACCTAAATAGCTCAACATCTCTTGTAGGCAAGAAAGTAATGAACACTGAAACCAAAGCATTCAACAACACTCGACACAAAAATGTCTAAAATGACTAAAAATGGAAAAAACAGGATACTTTTTTGGACATTCCAAAACTACAGGCCGTATGAAGGGCTTGTCTTCCCTAACAAGGTTAGATGGAATACATTTGCAGTATCATGTTACAGCAAATATTTAGAATGCTTCACTGATAGAAATAATATCTTTACGGATAATAACCCACAAATGCAGATTTGAATCCTCAAAATGTTTTATACATAGCCAGGTATATTTTCTTAAACAAATAATGATGATGAGCTCATCTCCAGCAAGGCTATGCTGCTGAGGTTTGGAAGTCAATGGGTGCTTGGATTCCATATTTACTTTTTACAACTGGGAATAATTTCCAGGAATGAATTGCTTTGCGTAGTATTTACTGGTACTCTGAGTTACCAGTACAAACTGGTACAAAAGACAAAAACATGTGGCAAGACAAACTGCCAAACATAATGTCTACCCATCTTAAGCAAGATCAACTCAAGAGGAAACAGGAATGGCCATTCAGATGTGCACTGTGATCACTATTGCAGCTGACAGTGAGCCTTGGAATACATTTTGTTGTTGCAAAATTAAGAACTAATACTCCTTACTATACTAAAACATCAATTTATCATTAGATCATTTATGTACATGTGCTCATAATGTTAGTAAGGACTGATGCAATACGTTAATACGGGCATTACACATCTATCATGATTCTTTTGTTTGTCAAAGCTTAAACTGGTTGGTGGAACTGCTGAATGCCACTGCACATTTCAAGATTAAAGTGTTAGGAAAATTTACACCACCAAGTACACATCGAAACGTGTACGAAAGTGTGGAACTGACGATATAATCCTCAATGATCAGCGTCTCGGATACATCATAAGGAAACAAACATCTGCTTCACAAAGTAAATACTGAGGCAAACTATTTAACTGAAGACCAGTGGAATACGAGATTAATTTACAAGTGTTCTGTGGAGAATGACCTAGACTCCCACACACACCTTAAAGGCTGAGCTGTACTCAGAAGAGATTTGCGGACTATGAAACAGATCTAGTCCTCACTGTCTCAGGACAATCAGCTTTTTCTTGCCTAAGAAGCCCTCCCCCTCCCCAGCCAGGGCAATACATTTTTCATTCCAAATCCCAAAACTGAACATGGAGAAACACAGCTGTGTTTGGGTCCTTAGCAGTACGTAAGACTTAGCAGCTGTACAAATTCTAAACATATGCACCAGTGGTCTCATTCTAGAAAAAAAGGAGAACATCTTTCAACATACCACTCACTGACCATCAGGGAATATGAAGTAGTGACATTCTAGATACAAGATGATCACAAAAACTGGCTCTCAATTCAATCAAGTAAAGTCAAGCCCAGTGTTAGATCATGCTTGTTTGACCCAAATATGCTCCCTGACAGAGGTGACACAAGGCTAAACAAAAAAAAAAAGATGGGGAAGACTGGGACTAATTTTCCATTCTTTTAAATCCACATCTGTTCTACAAATACTGTTCCTATGCTTAAAATAATAAAAATAAATTTCCACTATACTTTTGTCTTGAATGCAGGACACGTACCCTAAAACAAATCTAAACAGCAATCATGCTGTTACTAATTTGATTGAGATCTCACTGAGGCACATCATTCCAAACTCGTTTTTCCTGCTATTGCTGATCCTGTTTATCCAGATAGAAACATTTTTGATTTTGTTCAGTCCTGTAGTGTACCAGTTACCATGACTCAGAAAAATGAAAAGAATAAAAAGGGTGTACCAAAGGTGAAAAACAAAACCTGGAACTAAACTTGATATCTCATAACATTATGCCCTAATCTAAGTGGAACAAATTGTCAAAATATACTTAATCAACAATGACATGCCTCCTTACCGGACATTCTCTCATCCTAGCATATCAAAATACAGCTGCAAGCACATACACTGACGCCCCACTGTCTGAAACAACTATTTACTAGTTTACTGAATGCAATAAATGTGAATGTTTTGTTAAATTTTTCTTGTCAGTAAGACATCTGCAAAATGCATTCAACTTAAATTAATACCAGAATGTAGTAGCTCAAATGTTCTGGTGAGCTACATAATTATATTGTGGTGCTATACTGGGAACCTGGGTTCAATTCTGGACGGTAGGAAGTTATCTGTGTGGAGTTTGTATGTTCTCCCCGTGCTTGCGTGGGTTTCCTCCCACACTCCAAAAACATGCTGGTAGAGTAATTGACTTCTTAGGAACATAGCCCTGGTGTCCCGATGGACTGGTGCCCCTTCCAGGGAGTTTCCTGCCTTGTGCCCACTGCTTATGAGGATAGGCACTGGCTGCCCTGCGACTCGGAACTGGAAGAAGCATTCAGAAAATGGATGGAGGTGCTTCTATTATGTTTACAGACAATCAACCCTTGAAAAGCTGTTTTCGTGCCACCACTTCAGAGTCCCAGCTAGAGCCTGAGGAGAATTTGCCCTGGATATTAGGCAAAATTAATCCTTTTCTCTTCATGTTTGTATCTACCAGAAATCTCACCAGTATCTCAGACCTGCTGTACAGGTAACACAGCGCACTACAGATACTGCTTAAGCTCCTGTTGCAGGAGACGGTTCTTGGAAGGTAACATCATCTTCTACCATTTTAACTGGTCTAATTACATAGTCAAAGGGACAGATTTAGCAGCTCCCCCTCAATGTCTTACATTATTTACCAAGAGATACCTTACAGCCACACCAGAGAAAATACTAAATGTTTCTTAGTGAGCAAATAATTCCAACACTCAATTACAACACTCAATCTTGTTCTACAAACTCCAAGCCACAAAGCCTGGGAATATGGAAATGATTACATTTTCCCGTTTTCTTTTCATTTTGATGAGTTTTTGGTTATTGTTTTAAAATCCAATTCAAAGTACTAACCGTCTTCCCTCCAAAAAATCTGAAAAAAAAACGTAAACATTATTGACGCAGGAGAGAATAACTTATGTTGAATTAATTATTCTAAGATTCCAGTGTGTTGAACAGGCTATAAAACTGGTTAATTTAATGTTATATCTAAAGCAGGCTCACACAAACCATAAAAGGACAATTTAATAACATTTGAACACTTAATATCGGGAAAGACGAATACTTGGATGTAAGGTGTGAATAATTGGCATTTGGTTTTCCTGCAATCCAGTCGAAGAAGGAATTTAAGATGGACTTTTTCTTCTGATTCCTATTAGAGTCAGTCCATTCAAGCAACAGCTACATATCAACCCTGAAGCTCGCCAGGAGCAGTTGTGATGGCATACAGCAGGCCAAACGCTTATTACTAGTTACTAGCTTTCTGAAATCCTATGCTCAAGGGGTTCAGAATAACAACCTATTCAATTTCACTGTATAGTACAAAGGACACAGCTACTTGTCTTATTTGGATATAACGGACGCCCCCTCCATAGATATCGTTATTAGTATTTTGCATAATTGATTTGAATATTCTGTACTTTCACCCTATTCTGAATAGCACCTCTCATACTAAGCCCTTCAAAAACTCATATGAATGTCAATGTCATGTAGCCAATACGCACGGGATAACTCAAAATAACTTCTTTAAACTTAAGAGATGTTCTAAAACAAAAAAAAAAAATGTAAATAAAAAGGACTAAACTTCATCAAGGTCCGTACAGCCACTCAGAGTCGCAGGCGAATTCGTGACCGCGCGAAGGGGACTTGTAACACATGAACGCGCGAAGCACAGAAGAAATCGTGGTTGAAGAGCCGAACACCACAGACGTCTTCCAACAGCAGGCAAACTTGATGGGATGCTGTCATATGTACAGACCATCTACAGCCTGCCAGTCTGTGGATCTAACTATAGTAAAATGTACAGTATGTTAACTAAACATAGATGTGGAATAACTGACGCGACTCAAAACAGAGAGTACAGTATACCCCCTTCAGCTTCTCAAAGTTGAAAAACCGACAGGCACTGCATTAGACACGGTAGCCTAGTTTCCAAAGCAGATGCACTATTTCTATTGCAAGTGCTGCTCTGAGTAGTAGCTCACTAGCTTCTGGGGAGGGGACGAATGTAACTACAACTACCCC
This sequence comes from Atractosteus spatula, assembly GCF_055471065.1. NCBI lineage: Eukaryota > Metazoa > Chordata > Actinopteri > Semionotiformes > Lepisosteidae > Atractosteus > Atractosteus spatula. The sequence goes on along the minus strand of NC_142720.1, from coordinate 22,665,703 downwards.
AAAACGACAAATCTGAGCTCGGTGAAGATTTCCTACACCTGGCCAGTATAACTGTGGGCTCCTTACTCAGAGGGATTATTAGCACTGACCCCGCACAACAACGACACTCAAAGCCCACACATCTTGGCTCCTGTCAAGAGTGGACAGAGGTAAGGCGGTTCAGAAATCACTTCGATTTCCCCACGCCGTGAACTATTTTTAGTAGACTGTGAAATTCAAGTTTAATATTTCACACTTATTTTTAGGTACAGTTTTTTTTTCTAGAAAAAAAGACGAATTCCTAGCCGGGCTGCAACTTCAGTGCTGTGTTTCCACAACACAGGCCTGGCGGACAGTAATTAGGCCTAAGAGTCCTGACTATGGAGTGGCCTTGTCAGGTGCTCTTTCTTCTTTAAATCAAAGGGCCAGATTTAGCGAGATTCCGATGAAGCAGGTTAACTTCATATAATACACAACGAGTTGGTTTTCCAAAATCGTATCATTAATAGACCGTAATGGTCAAATCCCTGTCCATGTTCACACATTGTATAGACGGACTGAGTGTGCCACCCTCAGAATACATCTTGAGTAATGTTTGCGTTATTCCACTCACACCTACATAGTCTAGATAGTTGCTTTAGGTGTGTCAGGAACTGTAATCGCAAACTGTACTTTTGATTTACCATTACGACTACAAGTTGACTAGTCGACAATACATTTCCTCTTGGTAAACCAAGATGAATTTAAAAGTAAAATCCAGAATCACTTTCACAGACCCCGACTACAGATTGGGCTAACTTTTAAATTGTGATTAGGTACTTCGGCAACAGCATTAATCCGCTTCTGAAAATGAACAGACCCTTCCTACGGTATTATTACATTATAGATTAAACACAACGCGACGCAAAAAGTACTCCTCCTGTCCACACAATACTGGAGATGAAGATACAAGACAAAAAAAATAAATAGATCAACGGAAGGATCAATCATTTCAAAACTCACCTCCACCCCCGTGTAATTCTCAAAGAAGAACAGGACCATGCTCTGATAAACGGAGTAGATCCGGTCGTCTATGGCGTGATAGAAGCGGCAGGGCAGGACACAGGACAGGAGTCGCCAGGCGACCCAGGACAGCAGGTAAGCGGGGGCAGTCCCCAGCATCACCGCGGCGGGAAACCAGTACCGCAGAGAGTACGTGTGGACAACCAAGGACAGCAGCATTTTCAAGAGACAACTGCCCGGCTGCGCTCCTCTACCGCTGAAACAACCCTGACCCTAATCTCCTGAAGCCAAACTCGCCCGCCCTCCCTTTCGCTCGTCTCGGCTTATCTGAACTGTGAAAAGTTGACAGCCAGGATCACGCCGAAGAGACCCTATTAAACGACATGGAGACAGTTAATTTCCGTCCACCCACAGCTGTTCTCACATATGCATTCGTACGGAGTCCCCCTACGCAAAGCTAACTAAAATACAATCTTTATAAAAGAGAATATAATACCATGGATTTAAATAATGGAAGTCGACAAGTTATCACAAAAATTATTACTTTAATACTGTCTTACACAAACCCGAATACCGACCCATTTTCCCCACCACAAAGAAGTAGCTGTTTTCCCCAACTATAATCTAGTAATAATCGCGATTACATTTATTTGTATTTATTTTTTACACCCCCAAGAACTCCCTGCTACAAAGTCACACACGCCTCCTCATGGACACCATGTTGGAAGTGTTACGTCGCTGCACGTCCTAATATCGACGGCGCTGATTGGTTAAGGCGTGGCTTCCTGAGGTGCTGGTTGCTAAGGGCGGATGACAGTTGCTGGGGAGTTGGTCCACGCCTTTCCAGCAGAGTGGTCACGCAGTGTACCCTGGTCTGTGACAGTTCTTGTGAGAATGGAGATCTTTTTTTGTGGTTGCGTTTTTGCAATTCCTGATTTTTATTCACCGTGATGATTTTATGATCAAAGCAATATAATTTAAAAATCGTAGTGGTTGTCCACATTGCTCTGTGTTTGGACATGCCCTGCACGCTTTAGATAATGAAAGGTAAGGTCGGTGAGAAGAATGTACTGCGTTTACAATACGTCAAAACAAAGAAAGACATATTCAGATTGTGCTGTAGATTTTCAGATTAAAACAACCCAGGCTTTCTACATTCTGTCCTGCAGGCAAGCAGCACAGCAGCTTTTGGTATTTGGTTACAGTTGACTTACGTTGGTGCCTTTGGAACAAGTATCAGACCCATGTTACATGATCTCAAGACAAGGGAGTCAATCTTGGCACAATCGTGGATTCCATGTCATTGCAGGACTTTGAAACTTCCAGTAAATGACATCTCAGTTGACACTTATTAACACAGGTGCCACCAATGACCTGGTAAAGAATTAGCTGCAGTGAAGTCTTGGGATTGCAATCGTTGCCAAGGCTGACCAAGAGATGAGGAGTTCACTTCATGTCTGTGTAGTTTACAGACTGTTCCAGCCCTGTTCCTAGACAACCAGTCCCAATCCAGCAGGTTTTGTAGGTCCAATCAAATCGCCAGTTTCTAAAGAGATGGAACAATTCCATTATGATTAACATTAAACCAGTTGTTAAATTAAGTTATTTAGATATTGTTTGGGATTGAAATCTAAGGGCTCTTCATCTCTTAAGCTTAAGAGTTCTCTCAATTGAACAGATCTTGCTTGATTCCATCAATTCGTCAGACTAACTTGATTGGGTTTCTCCAAGACCTGGGCTGGAGATTGCTTGGTCTGCTTTTAAAATCCATTCTAGATTAATGATGTCGATTTGCAATTTGTTTTGAACTTGCATGTTGTAATTGGAAATAGGAGACATTCCAGAAGGTCAGAAGGTTTTTTGATCTTGCTGGATAATGTCATATGCAGACATAACTAAGAAATATAATTATTCACATGTGATGCACTAGATGGGTTACTTGAATATTGATCTAAACTGGTGCAAGGGTAACTTTCACAGTGCTGATCTAGCAGTTACAGAATGATAATGCCAAGGTTGTTTGGATATATTGAAGGAAATTAAGTAACGACAGACAGTGATAACACTAGTAGATTTTTCAGATTTCAAATACCATCTACAGCTGCAATACAGCACATGGTTAAAGTCCACATTCTGTACACACAATACTAGATATCTGTTTCATAGAGGCAGCTGTCATCATCGAGCAGGTTTTGTATTTTAACTCATTCTCTATTTTTTTAACTCTGCATGCAGTCTTGCATTACGTATAAAATTGTTTGATCTTGTGATCTTGTTTTGACACATTCAATGTGCCTGGTTAATAAAAGAAACTTAAAATGGCTCAAAAGAAAAATTGACAAGGAAAGATCAAGACAATTCAAAGAAACACTGAAAATGTAATCAACTTTGCTTAGTTATTAGAGATGCAAATCTAAATGAAATGTGGTGCTATATAAATCTGGTGGTGCTATACTCTAAATAAATCTGATCTCATCTTATTTCCTAACCACTCACTCCTGGAGAGGGTCATGGTGGTAGCAGGCTGTGCAGGGCAGACCAGACTGCCCTTTCCCCAGAAACAGCAGCTCCTCCTGGGGGACTCCCAGGTGCTCCCAGGCCAGCTGAGAGATAAAACCCCTCCAGTTTGTCCTGGGTCTGCTTGGGGTCTCTTCCCATTGGGCTGTGTCTGGTACATCTCCAGTGGGAGGCACCCAGAGGGCATCTACTCTAGATGCCCAAACCACCTCGACTGGCTTCTCTCAATCCAGAGGAGCAGGGACTCTACTCCAATTTCCTCCTGCACTGGTTAGCTACACACCCTGACATGGAGAGTAAACCCAGCAGCCCTGCAGAGAAAGCTCATTTCCACTGCTTGTACCTCATTCTTTCGGTCACTCCCCAAAGCTAGTGACCATAGTTGCAAGAAAGCATGTGTAGACAGGGAAGGCAAGCTCCCGTGTCCCCTTGGGATTGTGGTCCTGCTGTAGTGTCCCAGGGAGGCTAGAGCTTTGGCATTTTGTTGGCAGCTTTGCACTCCTCTTAGGATTACCCTCGGCAAATTGGTCTAAGGTGAAGGGCCAGACAAACAGTGATCCAAACTAGACTCCCATGTTGGTTCCATTAAAAACCCGGATCAGGAACACTGGGACCCACCCCTGGAGCCAGGCCTGGGAGTGGTGTTCACAGGCAAGCACCTGGCTGCTTGCAGCCATCATGTGGGCTCAGCAGCCGCAGGGTGAAGGATGCCAGTCGGGTGACAGGCTTGAGCAGTACAGATGCTAAGTGCAAGTACAAATAATTCTCATGACAAATAATTAAAAAGTAAAAATAATGACAAGTAATTAGGCATGTTTGAAAGCATAAATCATTTCTGCATCTTTCAGATTAAGGTTGCAGTGGAGTTGTAGCTGTCACAAGACAGGGTACAGGGTGCAGCGTGGACGGACAAGTCCATTGTAGGGCAGAAACACAAACACACTCACACCTGATGTGAATTTTCCCAGAAGCCAATTTACCTAGCAGTATGTTTTTGGACTGTGGGAGGAAACCAGAGCACCTGGAGGAAACCCGCGTGAACACAGGGAGAGCATACAGACTCCATGCACCCGAGATCTGGAACCCAGGCCCTAGTACTGTGCAACCTCTGTAGCCATTTCTATTTATTTTAATAAAAATCCATCCTTATTTTAGTGAGTGCACTATAACCATCTATTATTAGAAAGCAACTTATTCCTAGTAAGGGTCACAGTAACTTGGCCTGATCCCACAAGCACAGGGAGCAAGGCAGGACTACACCCTGAATGGGACACCAGTCTATCACAAGCTGTGGGCACACATGCACATAAACATAAGGTCAATTTACAGACACCAGGTAACCTAGCCAGTATGATTTTAGAACCCACAGAAGCATGGACAGACCATGCAAACTCCACACGGAGGTTCCACAGTTTGACCAAACACCTGTGAGGTACAAGGGCTAACTGCCACAGTAATTTGTAATCCAAGTGGGTAATAATATGTATTTAAAAACGTGACCATCTTTAAAATGTCTGCCTGCTGTGTGCACAAGTGTAAATAGCATGTCAATTCAAGACTGCTAATAGACATTGAAAAGTTCCATCTCCCCGAAGAGGAATGTTTTTTCCATGAATCTAAGCCTAAACTGCTAAAGAAAATTGTGTTGATGCACAATTTGATCTTTTTCATAGTTTAGGTTATGGAAAATCAAAAATCAAATGTTGGAAAAAAGAAATGAAACAGCAGTTCTTTTGTCCTTATTTAGTGTTTGATATTGCAAATGTTTGTAGGTGTATTTGTTTAGTTTGGTGCATTTCCTAGCTCACATATTAAACCATTTTATTATGTTAGTCATCCAGATATGTTGTCTGATTTGATAACTGCAAGATCCACAACGCTTTTATTCCATAAACTAAAACATGGAACAATGAAAAGGTTTTCAATGAAAAGGTTATGAATTTTGTATTACTACATGATTTGTTTTTTCCACTGTTGAAACTTCTCTGATTTGAAAGTTGAAACTGATTTTTCACTTTTTTAAGTGAAAAATCTTAAGATGTAACTCAAAAATTTCTTAAAGTGACAAACAGAATCTCATTCTATCACAGTTTAATGGCTGAGTTGTTTCAGCAAGAACTGGTACTAAATGTATACAGAAAGGCATCAAAAATGCAAAAAATTAGTATTGGAAAATTTGTGTTTTTAGTGCCTCTCAGTAGGTATTGATTTGACCTGTCGGTTCTTCTTCTAAATGTCTAACCTTTTCGGACAATAGACATCAACAGAAGTGTTAAGAAACTAATGCCTCTTATTCTACTTAAAGAGCAATAAAAACAAAAGTTAAACAGATCCTCACGGTAAAAGTATTAATATTCAAAAGAACAGTCTAATGCAAAATCTCAGTACTGATTTTAAAGCAGTTCTGCAAATTCATTCCAAAGGCCAGAAGCTTGATTTGATCATCTTGTACTTGGCACAAACATGCCTACAGTATTGCAACACAGTAGCACTCTCTGGACATTGTGTAAATGATTGGGATGCCAACAAGCAATTTTGTTTTACCCATACCTTTTAACCCTCAGAGGATCTGTTCATAATGACAGACTCTGAAATGCCATAGGCTTGTTGAAACCTGTCCCTCAATTCTCCACAACCAGTTCTCCGCAACTTTATTCTTTCAAGGGTAACATTTACAAAAACTGATTTATTTGACAACAGGAGGAAAATGATTAAAAAATACCATTGTATTGAAATAAAAAAAACACAGCACAACCGATACATTTTAACCATCAAACAGACCTAACTGAAGACAGAAATTCAGCTTTCCCAAGCAGATGAATGTGGTTATTATTGCTTACCATAATGAAAAATGAATGCAGCCATTCAAAAAGGGATTAACTTGAGTGTATTGGCTGTGCACACTTTAAAGTGAAATAACACAGATTGAAAATTTTCTGCATTGCTTAATTTACTAAACATGAGTTCCATTTGGAGATAACAATCTGTGGGAAAATGATTTCTAATGTCAGAGCGCCCCATCTTCCATAAAGTCAAAACAGCAGCTTGTGTAACATGATCCAACATAAAAATGAGTAAAAAGAATACACTGGAAACCATTGTCTACTGGATTTCCGGGATTTACCTTTTATTGAAAGGCTTAAACTTGATTAATTTTTTTGTGAAAAACTATTTTTGGTATAAAATACAGCGGTTTTTACATATCTTAAAATCAGCAGCACAAAACACACTTTCAACAAGTCACTCTATCACGTTCTGAGTTTTTTATGGAGTATGTCTAATAAATGCCTAATTAATAACTTAGTGTTTTTCTTTTATGTATATGTATTTACAAAATTTAGAAACAGACACAATACAATTAATCATTTCCCATCTCCTGTCATGCAAATTCCCTGAGACAATTAAACTATTCCTGGTTTAATTAAACCATTTCTGTTTTATCACCATTATGATTTACTGTAAGTTTTAAAAGACTACAGGCCAGGGAGAATTAGCTGAAGCATAATGATTTTGACAGTAGTAAAAAGTCTGCAGAAGTAAAACAGCTACCCAGAATGTAGTGTACTGAAAATGACATGTTATGATGAATTATGCTGAATATGACTGTAGCTTGTTTTCACAGCTGAGAAAAGATTAATGCAATTTAGCCTGATGCCAGTTTTATTCATAGTGTTAGTCATAGTGTATGTCTTCAAAAAGTTTGCACTCACTTTTCTCATGTTTAACCTTTTAGCCTCTTAAACAGAGCACTTTCTTAGAAAATTATAATATTCTTTGTTCCTGGAATTTTTTTAAATCTTCAGTAAGCAACAACTTTACTGCACAAGACTGAATTTGACTAACAGAGATTCGATATTTACAAGAAAGAGGGGTAATTTAAGTAGAGTGCATCTTGGGAGATGGTGTGAACATATATAAACATCTCATTTAAGATGACTTGAACATCTATTTACAATGTTTAATTTAGGACAGAAAAGACTGAAACAATATACTGTACAAGACTTGGAGACTTTTTAGAATTCCTCAGATCAAAAGGTAAAAGAAACAGAACATTCATATGTTTCTACTCTACATTTTGTGTATCAATATTTGTAAAGTTTTACATAATTGTTTTCTTTTGCTTTTATCCAGTTCAAAAAAGCCAATGAACTGTAAAAAATTAAGTGTACAAAATATTAATAGATATGTACATTTACTTTCCTTTTTTTAAAGGAAAAATTTTGGTGTAGGTCTTAGGGACTGGATTTATGTTTATTTTCTGTGCTTCTAATGTATTTTTTAGATTTCTCTGCTGAAAGTCATTTTGCCAGCATCTTAAATAGTTCTGTCATTGTTTTTGAATGAATCCATGTTGATATAACGAACATGTGTTTTTTCATAAATACGAAAATTATGTTATGACATCTGTTGTTTGGTTTGGGATATCACAATCTTGAAGTTTGTTTTTTAATCATTTCTGATGTGCATCACTTCATTCAAAAATTCATTCATTCTACAAAAGAAAAAAAAAGCTGTCAAAATTAATTTATGTAATCCCAGTCTATAGTGTTAAATTTCAAACAAATTCAGGACGAATTACAAAACACTTAGAATGGAACTTGCCATAAAATAAGTCAATAGGCTGACTTAATGTAAAACAAACCTCTTTTTTAGAAATCAGATTACGACTAAATATTTAAATAAATTCACATTTTAAGCACTTTAATGTTCCCAAGTGGCTTTATTTCTGTCAGGTTTACATTTTTGTTTTGAAACTTATGGAACATGGGTATTTAAAGATCTTAAGCATGATATGATGATCAAGTTTTTTAAGAGGTATAAATCCAGTATAGTCAAATATCATTAAAAATTTCTTATGCAAGTGATGTGATGAAAATATTTGTATTATGTAAGTTCACTGTCTTAATATATCCTATTTAAAACGAATAAACCTAGGTCATATTTATATTATGCATTATCCTTCAGGAATGTATTTGATCAAAGTTCAAGGCTCTTGGATGATGTACTGGTTTAGGACAGTCAACAGCCACCCATTTGTGTGAATTAAGCTGTTTCAATCTTTCCCCATATTTGTCATTCTTCAGGGAAAATAACAATTTCTTGACCATGTAAAAACACAAATTCTGTTCAATCTAAGACAATGTATACTGGCACAGAATCATTTTCATCACCTTTAAACTGCTAAATGTATTATTAAAATGACAGAACAAACTGAAGATTCATGATGAAGGTCCTGAAGATGAAGAGGAGGGAGTCTGTGCTACAGTAAAGGTCTTATTAATTAAAAACAGGTGATCAGTTATGAACTATTTCTGAATGGAGAGCAAGAAAATCACATTATACAGTATGTTATATTGTGCATTAAGGTCAGGAACTCCTGTGTAGATAATGTATGGCATATTGTACCATTAAGTAATTGTATTCCAAAACTGAATACTGTATATTGCACTGTTCAGTAGTTGTGTTCCAAAACTGAGTCAGAACAAAAGTTGTAAGAAAACCGATTCTACTGGGTTATCTCTCTTAATTTTCTCATTTCATCAAATTCATGTATAGCTGGAGTCAATATCTAATGGTTCTTGTTACCCAAACCCTACTCTGGCCTGACATGCAAGCTCATGTAAATATCATTCATTCAACATGGTTCAGCAGATTGAAGATGTTTCTAAAGAGGATACATTACTGAAGAAGATACATTTCCATGAGCTTTTTTTCAGTGGTGTTCATTGTTTGAGACATATACATTTATATACCTCGGTGAGCAGTGGGTGAGAGGCAGGACACACCCTCGATGGGGTCCCAGTCCATTGCTGGACACACACACGCTCGCACACACACACACACAAGGCCTTTCTTTCCAGAAGCCTACTAACCCATGGAGCTGTGGTAGTTCAGATGGCAAGGGCGTCTAGCTCCTGACTGGAAGGTCCTGGGTTCAATCCCAGGCAGGGGCAAGCACTACTCTTAATTCCTTTCAGACAGCTCCCAGGTCCACTCAGCCTGCTTTCCCAGTGAGTACCGGGGGTTAATCCTTCTGGGGGTAACAGGCCAGCTGGAGCGTGATGCTGACCACATCATCTCCACCTCCAGTGTTGGATGGTTGAGAAAAATGGTGGCCCTTGCCCCCCATTCCCCATCGGCCTTTATGGCCTGAAAAGGGACCGACCACCTAACCCACCTGTATGTCTTTGAAGTGTGGGCTGAAACTGGAGTACCTGGCCACTGTGGCACCATGATAAAATTTTGGTCACCACATATCCAAAAAAGATATAGTTGCTCTAATATCTGTGCAGAGAAGAACAAGAAATACATTCTTGGGTGCTAGAGTGAGAGGGTAAAATAATGTATTCATTTTAGGTGATTTAAAATCCTCATTGACAAAGTCAACTCAAAGGACTTTATCAATATCAGCAGTAGAACACAAACCAGGGAGCACACGTGGAAACTTTGGAGAAGTACTTTTAAAATTGGAAACAGACGGAGTTTTACAAACACAGCGTTGTGGCATTGTGGGACAAACTAGCCACTTGGTTCAAGCGTCTTTCAAGTCAAATTATCTTTGAATCTTTGGCAAAGTATTAAAGTAGTTATTTCAAGAAACAGCTGCATAATATCTTAGGATCAGGTAGCTACTAGCAGTAAGCAACTAAATGGGCTGATTTGGCCTCCTTTTGTCTGTAACCTATCTGTAGCATGGAGCGGCAGAGACAGTGCACACAGCTCACCTGCACGTTCCTCCATCCAGTCGGCTAGGCAAACACCAGATGAGTAGTCTTTGGCAGTGTTGGACTTCCTAATTCATCACATAGCTCGTTGCCTGGGTTGAACTCCAGGCGTACAGCTGGCCACACGTGGGAATAAACACTCTCATGCTGGAGAGTCAAGGGACGACACCCTCTGTGCAGCTAGAACAGTGGGTGCAGTACAGATCTTGAGATGTAGTCAGTGTAACAGTGTGGTACGATTACCACCAGTGCCAATAACCTGATTTGTATTAAAAAGCTTTAATGGCCTGTTTAGACCATGTCACTACTGCCACCAAAATAGCCATCCCCTTACAAATACCTCAGCAACCCTGTTATGATTTATTTTATATAAGCATACTTTGCTGTTACCCACTGAGGTTGTCACTCATACTGGTTTACAAAAAGCAGTTGCACAGCCTCTGTGTCAGGATGTTACCATTGTACTGGAGATGTTGGTGATGGTAATAGGGTTCAGGCTGAATTATACTATATAGCAGTCGTAGCTGTTGGTAGTGATCCCTTAAACTCTCCAGTCCCTTGGGCCGGTTGTTGCTTGTGGTTGCCTAGTTAGTAGGACCACTGTCGTCTGGTGAAGGGGGCTGGATGGGCTCTGAATGAGCATGTGACTTCATGTTGGATTCAAGCCAGCAAAATACCCAGCGTACAGCCCCTTCCTGTGAGCCAGAACACTGCCGCCGTGTGACTGAACGAACAGGTTTTTGTGCATTTTATTCCTGCATTATTCAACTTTGTACACGCAAGCCCACAGGCATACATTCCATTTAACATCTCTCACACTTTTGGTCATTTCATACTTACAGTATAACACCACAGATGTACCATCTCACCTTCCTCACTCGGTTAGGAGAAAGGAGCCGTGTCAGTGTGTGAGCTGCAAAGCAACAGGCAGGCTAATTCCATGCTGAAAAAAGTATCTAATTCCACAATGCTGGCACCTTTTGTCTGTAAATAATGCTGCTAAGTAAGGTTTAAGTAGTCTCAAATGTGTCACTACCTTAATGAAATCCAAATTTCACCCCAGGTTCATGATTGTGAATCCCTGGACATGCTTTACGTACTTTAGCCTAACCAAATGGGACATAAGCAAAAGTTCAATGCTTGACATTTTTTCAAACTCAAAAATCTGCCAAAAACTGAACTTTTTTGCTTGATTTTTGTAGATTTCATTAACATCTATACATAACCATTATTAGCTGACTTTGTGGAGCATTCCCATGTAGTTATAATGGCCCAAACTGTGGATTACTGTACATAAAAAATATTTGTATTTATTGACCAGTTGGATACTGGAATTCAAAAACGTTTAACAAAATTTGAAACTGGTGACTAATGTTTCTATAACAATATTAATATTTTAGAACACAGTAAGGGCTAATTTGCCCAATAGCCCTCATTTGGTGAAATGAAAAAAGTGTGAAGCCCCTCATATATTTACTGCTAAGCTGAACTCGGAAAACATGGAAGCAGACTTTTGTCAGGAAGCTGGATTAATGTCTCGTTTGAATGATCCCACACCTTACAGCACAATGTTAGGAATCTATTTAATTTTTTTTTCAATTGTAATTTTTGCCATCTGACTTGTCTTGGATTGTTCGACTTAGATTTTGGAGTTTTGATTCACTTTTCAGAAATTGATCAATTCATGATGCATTTTCATGTGTACAAAAACATCCTTTCCTTTGCATATTCATCATGTGATGATAATGGGTTTTATATTTTCATTGATTGTGCTAATAATGTCATCAAAAGGAGACATTTTTCTTTGAACCACTATATACCCATTCATCAAATGCTTAAAAACAGTTGCTTATCTTTAGTGATTAATTACAAAAGTACCCTTTTTTGTGATGTATCCATTATTACTACTTTAAATCACTATTTCGTGATGTAGTGTATGTGACAATATGGAGATTGTTCACTTATTTAAACTAATACTCTACTGAACACCTCTTGTGATTAAGTATTGTGCGTTTAAGGCAAACTAGTAAACAGAATGAAAGAGTGATGACTGTGGGTAGAAGCTTTCGTGTGGAAATGTATTATTACAGCTCTGACCACTGTCAACAAAGTGCTATATAACAAACATACAGAAACTGAACTTTTTTTGTAAAACATTTTATTGAAAATATACACACCAAATGTTTTTCCAGTGCTGAAAATATTAATTTAAATTTCCTAACAATAATTAAAAACTGTTTATTGTGCTATTATAAAATTAAAAAGTTTCAAAAGCAAAACAGAATGTTCCAGAGGACAAAGAAATCTACAATCATGTACTGAAGAAATGGTCCTTCTATTCCAGGAGATAGTTTTCATATGGAAACTGCTTGAGATGTGTTATACAGTCTGAAAGTGGAAAAATATGTTTTGAGCAACAACATTTAGTCAAATATTGCATACATGAGATATAAGTGAATAATACTATACTATTACTGGGATACTCTTTGCTTGAGTTATCCTAAAGAACATGTTATGTACTGCAGGATTTAAATGCAAGATAAAATGGCAGTGAGTTCAGGAACAGCACCTTCGTTCCTGCACAGTACAGATAATGGACAATGCAGGATTTCATACTGCTAAAGCAATTCTAGACCTCAAAGCAAATAGCTTAAAACTTTAGTCCACGTGCCAGAATATTAGATAGCCTTTGCAACAGTGCCCCTAGTGGACATACTGCTCATTTATCCAGAATATTCTCCTTTCTGAAAGTGTGCTCCACAACCCGGTCCTCCAAACGGAAGTTTTAGCAACAGTTCAAGTATATAGCTCTTTGTGGAAGTGCCTTACCTAGTACCCACTGCTCAGACAAACAGTGGGTCCCGGGAGCCGTCTTGCCCTTGTGGTGGCCGATGCAGATTCCAGCCTGCCGGACCGTTTTGCACACCTTCCCTCCACACAGCAGGATGAGCTCAGCCAGTCTCCCGCAGGGCGGCTGACTCAGCGGGGAGACGAACATCACTGGCTGCCTCGCGAACAGGTCCTGCTGATGCTCGCCCGCTGACAGGTGCTGTTGCAATCTGCAGATCTGGGTGCCAAAGAGAGAAAGGAAGGGACCTTTCAGGCTTGCAGGCTATATACTTTCCTCCAATGGAAAAGCAAATACCAGCGAGAGAAAAGAAAGTGTGAAATTAGGTGTCACTAGCTGTCACTGAACCTCTGAACCTCTTTTTCCAGGACACTAACGCTCTTGGTGAAGACGTGTTGTATAGGTTTATCTTATGCATCAGGAGGACTGTAATTGAGTCTGGGCTTAAGCTCTGAGAGAACAGAATTACCCAGTCACAACATTGAAAATGTAACTTGTAAGCAGTATTACAGTTATGGCTGAAAAACACAAACAAAAAAACATTTTTTTAAAAGAGTCATCTCTCTGTCCCTCGGTCAATGAAAATAAAGAAACAAAGAGGGACAAGAATATTAAATATAAATATATTAAATATAAATTCTAAAGGATTTACAGAAATATACAACTGTGTTGGTCTTGACATTTCCACTGCTTTATGGGAAATACTTCATTGCTTTTCAAATATTCTTAGACAAAAACAATAACTCCAATTCAGGCCAGGGTGGAAAAAGTGACAGAAACATTCAGAATCCCAATTAGCCCCTGTTGTTAGTGCTGTTAGCAGACCAGTAGGTGGCACACTTTCCTCTTGACCAGAAATTCCCAGCCACACCACAAAGTGGTATTCTGTACCGTAGGAGGTGCTGTCCTTCACAAAAGATGCTAAATTGACTACTTGTATTCATTAAAGATCCCACTGTGATCTGTAAATATCACTTTCATCCATTTGTATCACAAGTCTAATAGTATAATATCATAACAGTGGATGGAGGTGCATCTTTCCTGTATTTTTTAAATCCTGAAACCTTGTAACTGTATTACACAAAAAGGTAAGTCAGTAAGTAAATATGCAACTTTTTCAGCGATTAAGCTTCACAGTTGGTGGCGGGTGGGTATTTTATTTTTTATCATAGTCCCGTGTACTTCCTTACACTTGTCAAGGCTTCATCAGGTTATGGATGCCTTCCACAATGGCAATACCATGACATTAGGTGCCTCCAAGGCCATTCAAGCAAAACCTCTTGAGCCACATCGCATCACTGAAGATCTGAGCGCCCTTCTAAGCTTATCCTTGGATGTGTGCATGCAGAAATTTTCATGCAGATATGAAAAAGTTTTGTTTTCATATCTTTTCAAATTGTAATTGCAGTTTTACCTGCACAGGTAGGCTAAAAGAAAAAGCAGATGTGTTTTTCTGTGAAATGTGCAGTATAGACTTGTCTGTGTTTTACCACTCTGGGAGCCCCACAGTGCACACAGCCTTTGTCTTGTGGACTGGAGAACAGGAGCAGCTCGTAACTGCCAGGCCACAGGGGTCGGGCCAAGGATACCCTCGCTGACTAAAGTCCACCAGACCACTGGCCAGCTGCGGTCTCAACTGCCTCAGAACTAAGGCCATACCTTTACTGGTCATTTCGGGATAATACTGTCCAACCTTCACTCTGAAGGGGGGCCTTTATTTGAGAACTACTGTACTTGCAAGTCGCTGTAGCTGTTTAATCCAACCCATGAAGGATATTTAACTAAATATATTGAAGGCCTCCTTCCTTGAGTTATCAGCTGGAATCGCACTTTTGGAAAGTACACACAGCTGTGTATCACGTTTTTGTTTAAGTTTGTTTTGATTAACTAGGACTGTCCGTGACCCACCCTTCTGAACATGAAAGCCAAGTTCACAACAAAATCCAAAGCTTTTAAGTGAAACGGAAATTTTTTGCCTACCCATTTTAAGCTATCTTGTTTCTAAAATGAAAGGAAAAAAGAGATTTATCATTTTTATAACCTGTGTCTTATTAGCCAAGACTAAAACAGTGCTAGACTTCACTATACACCACCATCTCTCATGAAGAACTCTACACACTCTACAGAGTGACGGGATATGGGACTGAAGTAAATACAAAGATGTAGTAGAGTCAATATCTTGTAAAATACTGAAAAACATGAGGATATATTCTGCATATCAAATCAAAAAAGGAGGCGTTGAAAAAATAGTTGTGCTATATAAGCCCAATTCACTATTCAATTCAAGTTCCATCATCCTATGAGGGAAATTGATAATATTTTAATTTAAATATATTCACCCAAAGAATGAAACTTAAATAAGCCTTATTTTAAACGTATCAGAACTCACCTGTGCAAATATAGCACATTTATTGTAAACAGAAATAACAGTTTGAACTGAAGAGCTCCAGGAAGCCCAATAGTATTACTGTGCCAGTTTCCCATTTACATAAGACTTCTTCTGGCTTTCCATGCAAAGTGAGCGATGGGAACTTAATTGTCCTGGGAATTATAAAATGACAGAAGGCTTATGAACACTGGCTGACATGCTCACAGTTTGTGGCTGCTCTTAGCAATACATCAAAGATTAAGCACAATAACTTTCTTTTCTCCTTGTTAAAGCTCCTGAAACTGTAGAGCACCAAATTTCTTTCCATGCATGATTGCTTTCAGTGTTAGCTGGGGGTTCAGTGCGTTCTTCTTTCTGGCATTGTGCTCCATCTTCGACTGCTGTGTTTAGCGCTAGACTCCATAAAAACTTGGAAAACAAATCAGTGTCCGTTGTGGGTCAGCAGCAAGCCTGAAAGGGACAATCTGCTTTGTCTTGAACGGATGCCAGAAAACTTGCTTTAAAAATGTATGGCTTCCTTTCCTGGCAAAGCTCTTTGAAAAGGAATAATTAAGGTTCAGAAGGACAAAACAAGAGTGGACATAAAAGGCTTAAAAACACGCAATAAACACTGTGCCATGAAGTATTGCAAGAAGGTCAAAATATTAGGAACCAGCTAACATATTGGTTTTCTCGGCGCCGGCAATGTATAGCTGGCTTTAGGGCCATGATAAAGCCTTCCCTCGCCTTCATTGGCCAGAACAATTCCAGATCTCAATCCTACTGGGGATCCTGTATGCCTTTATTCTCATCACAACCTCAGCTGAGGACAGTCCTGAAAGCAGAATGGCACAGGATTGGGCTGTAAATGTTCCACTGGAAGCCAGCCTGGTGGAGCGGTGGTCAGTTTTGCTGCCTCACAGCACTTGGGCCCTGACTTTAACATGGACCTGGGGTGCTACTGTATGTGCGTGGAGTTTGGACTGTATGTTCTCTGCATGTTTGCTTGGGTTTCCTCCCACCGTCCAAAAACATACTGGTACTGTAGGTTAATTGACGTCTGAGGAAAGTGTGTGTATGTGTCTGTCTGCCCTGCGATGGGCTGGCGTCCTGTCTAGAATGTGCCCCGCCTTGCACCCATTGCTTGCCGTGAGAGGCTCTGGCTCCCCCATCATTCTGGATGAAACAGTTACAATATGGGTGGATGGATGTTCCACTGCCTTCTGCAACACAGGCCACATCCTGCTCCAATTGTCCGTGCCGTATGAAGACACTCAAGACGGTATTTGATGAGGTCTCCAAATATTTCGACCAGTGAGTGAACAAGATACACCACTGGAAAAAAACCCTAAAATAGTGTACAATAACTAAAAAGATGTCAATACATTCTGGGTGAATTGTACTGAAAACAATTCCAGAATCAAGCCCTGTGCCTGCTCCCTTATATTAAAGCGGTGAGAATGTTGAGAATGTTGCTTTTTTATATAAGTGCAACATTTGTGAGACACACAGCTGTGAAAATAAGTTTTTATTTGATGTCACAGAAGTTCACATTAGTTATGCCATGTCACAATGAACCGCTGTTCCAGAAATATTTTAAAAAATACTGTGGCAGTATGGGTCTTGATCCACACATTTGACGACAAAGGCAATGACAGGAAATTAGCCCAGTCTGCCAAGGATTTCTGCTTTTAGCATAGCTTGGCACGTACTGATTTTACATGTACATCCTTTCATGCAAATGCATGCAATTCACCTCCAGTATTATTTTGTCAGATTTGTTTATACTATTCAGGAACTGTTATGTAATATGAATACATTCTAAATGTTTTAGAAATATCCATATCAGGCACTAAACAGAGCTGCTAACTTGTTTTCTTGCTCAATAGAACAGAAGCTATTGAATTTTCCAGTTGATAAAATAGCTTACAGCATCAGACTGTAATTTTAGGTACTGTACATGCCCTTGATGTTTTAACCTTGGAAATCTAATCAAATATTCAAATATTAAACATTTCTGGTAAATTGTTTAAAAGGCTGTGAAAGTCAGAGAAATCAAGGTACATTATAATATACTAATATGAAAGATCTCTATATACTACATTCTGAGCCTGTAGATAAATAAAGCTGAGGTATCTCAAGCCATTTATACTTCATTGTAACAAAACAGCTACTCCAAGATTACAGATGGTCTTCTATGGTATATTTTCTAGTTCTTGGGGTCTTTGTTGAAAAATAGGAACCCCAAGGCTACTGTTTAATTTAAATAATTTTAAAATGGAGCAGAGAAGAAAAATCGTAACCCATTTGTTTAATTGAAAAGGACTCAAATAACCGCATTACATATATAAACCTCTTTACAGAGTAGTAGAAGAGTGTGGTATGTCTGCGTTGTTCTTTATCTTATGCCATGCTAGCATCTTGCAAACATAAGGATGCTATGGATCTTGGCCTATGTGTCATGCAGTAATGGGCTGCTTGTATAACAGTGCAAACAGATTACTGGTAGCCATGTCTTGCCTACCTGTCTTCAGAATAGTTATAACTTGGCTGTGTAAAACTACTTGATAGGCAATCAGATGAGATGTTAATCTCATTCTGATCCAGGGTACTTTCAAACCGTTTTTCTGTGGAAATACCAGCTGTAAAAATGTATTCAAACTGTGCTTGATAATGGTATACACCGTCTTATGTACCTCTTTGTCTGCAGAGTGACTGACAGAGGAGGCAAATGCAAACATTCCAACATTTCTATGCAGCTTGTTTGCTTATGCTAACAAAGCTGTAGATAGGAATTAATATTCTCGTCAAACAATCCTTTTTTCACACTCATTTACTCAGCACTGTAACAGAGTCAGAAACTGCCAGTGTTAAAGCTGTTGTAGCTAACAGAGAGAAGGGGAATGAGAATCAATGTGCAGTGATCTTTTGGTTTGGACTATTTCTGCAAAACCCCCAAAACACATTTTATACATTATCTGCTTTTCAATAGCTAATACTTTTAGTAGCTAAGTGCGACTAGCTAATTTAGGAGCTAATCCAGCTCTTCCATGGAGCAAAAACAGGATATCAACAACATGGCTGGGTAGCTTGTTCCCTGCTCCCACAACCCCCTATGTAAAGAAATACCTCCTGTTATTAGTAACTTAGTGTCTCTAAATCTCTCTGCATTTCCTTAATCCAACACTCCTGTTTTGGTATAATCTGTTAACATCACTAATCTATAATATAACTATACTAGGATCTAGGTCACTGATATAAATGAAGAAAAGCAGTGTAAGAGCTCTTATAAATATCCCTGTGGAACTCCAGAAATCATATCACCCCAATTTGCTTTACTTTCTGTTTCCTGTCTATTAACCATATCTTATTCTTGCCTACATTATTTTGAATTACTTTATGAGGAGCTTTATTAAATGATTTATGAAAATCTAAATATACCATATCATATGCCTTATTTATATCAGTTATTTGTGTTGTTTATTCAAAGAACTCTAACAAATTAGTAAGGCAAGGTTGATTATCCTTTAGAATCTTACTGCCATATCGATGATCCTCTAGTTCTTATTTTCATAACCTTGCAAGTAATAGAAGTAGGATTTTTTGGTCTGTAATTGCTTTACTCAGTATCGTCATTCCTTTTAGAGATGGAATAGCAATATTCAAGTCAATGGGTATTAGCACTATCTTGAGAAATTTCTGAAAGAGTTTCCCTAATTCATTAATTCAGGATTAATGAATTACGAATCCTTGTTTCCTTCAGTACAACTGATAGAATACCACTGGGCCCTAAGATTTATTTCCAACTTATGTACATTACAATGTAGAATAACTTTTACTACTGTATCTTTTCTATCACATCTCATTTTAATTTTTCCTTGGATTTGTTAGTGTTCTGAATTTTGGAGAAAAAGTGCCACACTTCTAATTTCTTTACAAAATGTCTATATTCTTTAAGGCAAAAATTCCACTTTATACCCTGGTGAACAACTATTCATTTTAGTATAAAATGACACTCTTAATGCTTAGCAAACAATCTGTGGAGCTGCAATGGCATGTTTTTTTTTTATATTGTAGCGATATGAATAATTACAGGAGCCATTAAGACTTAAAATACATAACATTCAAACAGAAGGGAAATATAACACATAGTGACTGCAATTCTTCTAGTGGGTGACAAATTTAAAACAGCTGTTCTGTGTGTGTGACTGGTGTGCACCCTGCCTTGCCGGGACAGGCTCCGGCTCCCTCACGGCCCTGAACTGGTAAGTTGGCTGGTGAAGTCAGCAAGGATGTATTCGTAAAGATACAGTCCACCGAGAGGAAGCTTCTGGGGGGGGCTTGAATTAAACGTTTTATTTATTGTTCTTGCAGTCTTTGCAGACATTTGACTTATATGTCCCATAAAAGTGCTCTGTTTGAGAATTCAAGTTCTGATTCCAATATTCCCTTTAAAATGTGCATACACCATGTATAACCATATTGTGTTATAAAGGCAAACGTTATGCTGGAAAAAACAATTTTGTGTTCTGAAAAATACGCCCAAACATATTGAGAAAAGCGGTGGAAACATTTGCTTGTGTGCATGTGCATTTATATATGACAAAACTGTGCTATCAGTTATTGAATCAGCATTAACGGATGTTTCTCTGCCTGGGGTGAACAGCTATCAGAGACACCCAGAGTTCATAAAACGTCAAACAGGATGAATCTCTCTTGAACACCTGCTTTGACAAACAGTTTAATAATTAGCCACGATGGGACATTAAAAAGACAGCTCTGGATGTTATTCATTCCACTTAAAATAGATCAGTGTGTAATTTCCTTCCTTCTCCTACTCTCCAATAAGCTCGAACAGGCTCATGTGCAAACAACTGGAGCACATCGAACACAGGATGATTCAACAAGCACCTGAGCTAGTGCTAGATTTTGCATGTTGTTCTTTGCAATTACATGATTTTCCTCTCTTCGTCAGTGCCAAGCAAGTTACATTTTCTTCACAAATAACTTATTGCATCACTTCCTGTAGCTCCAGTACTTGTGGAACTTTAATCAGTGATATTCTAAAATATAAACGTCTTGTAGAATATAAATTTTACTTGTTTAGAAATTATATCTAGAAAAATGCACAACTTAAAATACTGGGATCGATCTCTAGTTTTCTCTTCTTTAAATTGAAAAAGCAGTAAAAAGGAAGTTGTGAAAGTGTTTACTTTTATTGTGTTATAAATGTATGTGCAGAAATGTACAAAGATTTACTGTATATAATATTGATGTAGAATAGCAACTTCAAGTATCACTAATGAAAAATTCTCCCTTCACCAAATCATATGCAGACAGGCATTATAAAATGTTTAACTGGATGCGAGATGGATTTGAAAAATGCCACCAAGTTTGTTTGAGAACACAAATCACATTTAACATGATGACAGTTTGAGGCAGAGTGTTTTAGATTGTTACCAGGTTTGTTTCTTTTTTCCACATGCAAGGGGTGCTTTGTAGTGTTTGAGAAACCATTTGTCTACTTCAAACAACTGATGATTCTGGGAAGGAATCAACATATTTTTGAAAATTTCAGTGCCTTTTTCTAAAGGTATGCTGGCTGGTGCATTTGACACACCAATACAATTTATCATATGCAGGATGTTGAACATATGATTTTGTTTTAAAGAAGCAAGTAGAAAACAAATTTAAAGGCACTCAGGTGATACTATATTGAATTATATGGTGTAATTCTTCTCAGGTGTTTCCATTAATTATTCCAATTCAGTGTTTTTCTGTGAGTAACATACAATTCTTAAACACAATGCTTCAATTAACTACACACAACATGATTGAGATTATCAAAATAGATAGCTGAATTAGTACCAAAGGCGCCAGACCAAAGTAGATTTAAAAAAAGACATTTTAATTTCTGCATTTTCTTGACTTGTTTTAGAGTTTAAATGTATTATGTGAAACTAGTATGTAGGTTGGAAAGTCACAAAAACACAATTCACAATTATTTTCTGTTATACTGTAATTCGAATCAATGTTCTGGTTGTACTGAAATAATTTCCTCTCAACAGTAATAATTAAATACAAAAACTTTCTGTTGCAATCAGGTGCTCAATTTGTGTAATTGTACAGGAAGGAAAGACACAGTTCACTTTACTGATGCAATTCATTTCATATGCAAAACAACTAAAAAGAAAAGAATAAATAAACAAAACTACACTTAGACAAAACTGTGTGTAATGTGTGTTCTCAGGTGCTCAGGGGGAAGTTTGAAATCAGAGGTCGAAACTATAGGAAGATTCATGGTTGTGAAAAATATGAAAGATCCTTAGGGATTGTGACAAAACATCCTCCTAGCACATTTATTTCCCTGCAAACAAATGTTTTCTCTCTGAAGTCTACTCTTTGATAGACTATTTCAGTTCCAATATCTGAAAACAGCCTGAGTAATAGGCTACCAGTTCTGACATCAAAAGTAAAACCCGAGATGAAGGTTTTTAGAGGGTCAGTAAAAATGTTTCATAATAGTTTTGTCAGGAGAGTCCTAAAGTAACTGGATACCAGTCACCTCAAAAATAAGTATTAAATGTGCACCAGAATTCAAGTGTTTCTTATGTTGCAAATGTTTAGCAAGTGAAACTGTTTTGAAACTATTTAATTGTTTAATAATTGTTTAAAAGCAACATAATAGCTGAGTTTTCTGAAAGCAGCTCTATAACACTCAAGTTAACCAGAGTTATTGCCAATAATGAAACTTGAATTACAAGTATGACAAATATATTTCCAGACACTGGGTGTACTGCTTTTTACATATGCTGAGCATAAAAATGTCTGTGTCTAACTTATCTCTTTCAATTACAATGTTTTCTTCACCAGAGAATAAAAAAATTAAACTTACACAAATGGGACCATTGTCTCGTCAGGCTGTATAATGTATGACCTTTGCCTCTACATCAGAAACCAGACACAGCCTTTCATACATTAGCCCAAAAGGTTAATATATACCAGCCATGCATAGAAAACACTTAATGAAAGTACTGCTTAAATCAACAATTATTTACCATTGTAAGCATATTAAGAATAATTTTACTATAATCACCCAATTACTGATATAAAGTCATCATTCCACACAGCATCAAATATAAAACAAAAGGGTTTAAAGTACAACAGTTATGCTATGCACTAAAAAGCATGTAAAGGCAGCACATATATACAAATTTAACATTTTCATATACATTTATTTCATATTAAAACATCTATTTCGCTTTTAAACAGTGTGATTGTTGGAAAAAAGGGAAATACAATTTGAGCTGTTCACAAGTTACAAAGTATGTCTCAAGCCTAAAGTTTGCAACATCATACAGTAGTATACATTTAGCTTTTCAGAAAGCGTTTTTTTCTAATTCATTTGGAGCTTTTACTGATTTCTTGGTTTAGTACTTGCTTTCTGTGGCTCGGCTTTCTTTGCTCCCCAAAGCTTTTCGTTTCCTTCTGAACGTAGCTTGGCACCAATCGGACCATTAAAGAACCAAAAAGTAACATACAGAGGGCTTTCCTTCATGTGGGAGTGGAAAACAACCAGTTGCTAAATGGACTTCAAGTGATTTGAGTTGGCAATCTGTATGATACAGGTCAAGCACAAAGTCTAGGGGCTTGCTGAAAAAAATTGAGCCCTTGTACAGAAGCCAAGAAGAAAATCTCCTCCATGTACTACAAATATGGCTTTCTGCACATGTTTCCTAGCAACGTTTGTGACTTTTCTACTTACTTCAGAGAACTTGAGCCTCATCTTATCCCTGAACCCTTCAGTTTTATATACAGAATACAGCAAGAGTCATACTCTTCTAAGAAAGATAAAG
Source organism: Atractosteus spatula (assembly GCF_055471065.1). Taxonomy (NCBI): domain Eukaryota; kingdom Metazoa; phylum Chordata; class Actinopteri; order Semionotiformes; family Lepisosteidae; genus Atractosteus; species Atractosteus spatula. The sequence goes on along the minus strand of NC_142720.1, from coordinate 22,642,408 downwards.
GGAACATTATGTATTCTTGAGACATGTCTTAAGAAACCAGATTTTGTGCACAGGACATTTATAACATGAACCCCCCAGAGCAGAAAAGCAGAGGACCACTGCTGGGGCTTACAAAAATAAACATGACTTTGTATTCAACTTTTTCAATATCAGTCAAATTTCTGCAATTCTGCATACACTTGAAAAGATTGACATTATTGAATGCATAACTTTTCTATTGACACAACAAACATTTGAGTGTGCTGTACCAGTAACTATTGCCTCTTTACGACTGCATAAAATCCCAAACTATTATTCCCTTTTTAGAGGAAATGCTTTTCCTATTCCTCACAGATGTCAGAAGGAGGATATGCAGTGCATTTCTAATTTTATATAGACTGACTTGTTACACAGATCAAAATTCTTGACTTATCTGCAGTAAAATGACCAAGGCTGCATCACATACATATCTGTAGCCCTTTAACAGGGACCATGAGTAAGCAAGATACAGCACCTCAGTGTAATAGCAGGGGGTGCCTGGTACTTTCTGATTCAGCACTGCACATGAGGTGATAGTATTTTTCTAATCCCATGTAGAAGTACGTTAATGTATCACAGCAGTCATGCTTTATGACAGGCTGTGAGAGTATAAGGCTATGCCAGTTATTAATGCAACATCTATAAAACGAAATGAACACAAATGAGGATAGGTGAACAAAGGTAATAATAATTTTGCAAAACAGCTGCTAACAGTTTTAGTTGCCTTCTAAAACAGGCAAAGAAATTCACAGACTTAGCAAGTGCATGTTGAGAAAAGTTAAGTGTAAGCCATTGCAAATAGACCTGTAAATTTTACACAAATTGATTAAAGAAAGCTTGACTTCGTATTTCTTATCAATGGTAGTGAGTTCATTGTCTGTAGTTGTCACAAACCAAAAGGCTCTGAACAAGTGAATAAAGAGGAAGCTCTTAATCTTTCAGTAGTAATGGAAAGCAGCTGTACAGCAGTGAACACATGGACTTTCTTTATGGTGTATTTCAGGTTTCAGACACGCAGAAGCCTGCTATTACAGCAAATGACACCATTATCAGGTGAAGAGGAAACCAGCTTTCCTGTCAAAGAACGTTAAGATCTTTTTGTCGGTAGGTTTGACATATACCTCAATAAATACCTCAGATTCAGGATGAAGAGCAGCTTTATCATAAAGAAGAAAAAATAAAATGGAATTAAAATGATCATGAACATTAACGGAATAATCTCCATTGTTTAGGTAAATGGGTAATGAATAAAAAAGGCTGTTTATGTGTGCTAGTAATATATTGATGTGCTTCTAACCGTAATTTGTAAACTGATTTTGACAGCAAACCAAGCAGCACCAAATGGCAACCCTACAGGATGTAAGGAACAAGGCCTTGACCTGAGGAACATCCTCCAAAATATAAGGTGGGAAGTAGAGGAAACAACATTATCTGCCAGCAAATTGCCCTACATTTTAATACACAAGACCAGACATACACAGCACGCTCCTTCACCAGGAACACTGCGGACTGTTCCCCGCACTAGAACTGCATGCAGGTCATGTTTTCTACGTGCTGACTGGATTCCTTTAAGGTCCATCGTCAGCTGCTTGGTTCTCCCCTTGCAATCCGAGAAAATCCGTAGAATTCCCTGATTGAGAAATCAATCTCCACAGGAAGCCCATACAAATCCCTAAATGTAAATAATTAGTGTCTGATGTTAAAAAAGCAGCTATCCCAGAGGAGAGGGGCAAACCTACTATGACCACAGAGGTCCATGTGAACGGATTAGAAACGGCTATTTTAGGCTATTGAGAGGCTTGGCATCAAGTAAAACGACATAAGGCAAAGAGGCAAGCTTTTTTAATGCCTTCTGATTCCTGAGCTGGCTACTCTCTCCTTCTGTAAACAGACTATTTTCTATAACAAATTCCAGAAACAGCCACCACAGACCGGCACTGAAAAAGCAGGAAATCGGAGCTAATGCGACCGAAGAATTCAGCTGTAGAACTCTGAATAGAGTGAGTGACAGCTCAGAGACCCCCCCCACTTAAACAAATGCCTCTGCTTTTGTGGTTAAGTGAAAAAAAGCTTCCCGCTCACAGTTCACGGCAAGAGATACACAGATATCTGCGACTGCAGGGTGTGTTGGAAATATGCAGACACAACCAGGATGTACTCTGGATACCAGTCCCCAGGAAAATGCTTGTTAGTTTTTTCTTCCTTATGTCTAGGATTCAATCTCCAACAGAACTGGCATTCAGGGGTTGCAACGGGAAGCCTCTAATTGGTCTATTTACTCCCAAACGACTGGTCTGCTCTTCGCAGCATGAGGGAGACGACACTACTCCGACATAACTGTTGTCTGTTGGTGACCCCCTCCTTTAGAATGAGAAGTGACAAGGCTGTGGGAGGGGTTAGAGCTACACACAATTCCATCTCCTCTCAGCTAATCATATAAGAAATTGCAGTTGAATCAAGATACCAGGGGTTGCTAAAAGCAACAGCAGCAGGCAACTTTTAATCAGAGAGCAAGACATTTCTGCCAGAACAAGGAGGGTTTTTTTCTGTTCTTGTGTGAGTAGAAAGACACTGACTACGGGAAACAAGTACAAAAGGCTGGCTTCAGAAGGAAGATCTGTGTAATATTTAACTGAAGGACTTTAAACTTGAAGTGAAAGAAGCGCCGCATTAAAAAAGTCAATATTTAGTGACTTGTGTCTTGTTCTGTGGTAAATTTCAACCCAGAAATTAAAAAAAATGTGGAATACCTGTTTGTTGCTTTTGAGTTACAGTCTTGCTCTGGGGACAGGGTACAAGAAAAACGCAGACAGCACGGGCAAGAAACAATACCAGATTCAGAATGGCCCGTGCAGCTACACGTTTCTGCTACCTGAACAGGACAACTGCAGGACCTCGGCTAACACCTACACAGGCAACTCGCTGCAAAAAGATGAGCCAGCAGAATATGAGTCAGTGCAGAGGCTGGAGCAGCTTGAGAACAGCATGGAAAACAACACACAGTGGCTCTTGAGGGTAAGGCAGGGCTACCTGCAAACCACTACATGTCTCCTTTGCACAAGTGTAGCATGCAAGAATGACAGAAAAGCAGGTGTGGAGCAGACAGTTGGTATACATCAGCAGTAGCAGTTTCTGGGAGATACAGATTTAATATATTCCTCTGGGTTTTGAGGTGTACTGCACTTGAGCATGTGTTTTTCTTTATTTTATAGCATATAACCATCTGAATGGAATTTCTATTGATTTGTCTTTTAAAGAAATGTTTTATAAAACCATAGTTACCCAAGAAAGTACGTGGAGTTTTTAAAATTGTGTTCAGTATTTTAGACAAGACACAGAATTCCTGTCCCATGTTTAATTTTTAGCCTTAAAGTCATCCTCCCATGGCTGACTATAATAAACTTAGCATTTTGAAACCTGCTGATTCAGAGCCTAAACAGCAAGCAAACTATTTCAGGTTCTTACAGATAAAAATCTCACTCATCTGTCCATGTTAGAGCAGTATTTCATTTATAAAATGAAAACACAAAGGAATGTCTGTAACAAAAATGAAAAAACAGATGCTGTTAAGATCCAGAGAAAGAAAAACTACCCTGAATGACCCCTGTATTTGTACAGCAGCTGAACCTACAAGTGTATGTGTAAATTCTGAATACTGACATTTTAGAAGCTTCTGAGCAACATTTTTCATAACTTTTTAACTTTAAAAAATCAGTAACAGAGCCACACTGGTATTATATGTATATGGAACAGTTTAGTTTCCAAAGAAATAGAAAATTGTCATGTTGTGGAAGTTTGTATGTTTTCTATTATTTGTATGAGAGAGGTTAAGGAGAAAAAAGTTTCAGTTTACTGTTACTGCAGTGTTTCAGTGCAAAAGAAAAAAAAATATAGAAGACCCAAGATCAACTAATTGATTCTTAATTGATCATAAAAGAGCAGTTATTAAAATACATAAAATAAGTAATTTTTATTTTAATTTTTGTTTGTGTAGACACAGAAACATCACAAATCTCTCTAATTCTATATACAGTTGCAATGCAATGGTTAAAAAAGTACAAACCATCTTGTGCATTTGAGTGAAGTTACGGGTACTTGAATGAACTGTCACTTTGATCATCTTAATGTGCAGTTTTGAAGCAACACATTTTTTGGCCATGACCATGGCACAATGACTGAAGAGCGAAAAGATTAGTTTGATGCCTGCTTCCCACCTGCTCCTATCCTATCTGTAGCATCTAGGCTGTGAAAAAGAAAACTGAAAAAGGCATTGTTCTTCTGGATCGTTATGACTGTTTCTTTTACTTGACCCATGGCACAAGTAGAAAATCAAGCACAGCTCATTCCAAGCAGCAGAAAAAATCCCGGCATTTCTGTTATCAGCTGGCATGTAATCTATTACAGATCATTCTCAAAAGATGTCATGCTTGATTTTGACTCTTTAGAATCTGTCCTAAGGATAAACTAAAGACCTCATTACTCATTACTAAGCTTAGGGGAAAGTGGCCTCAATAAGCTTCAAATCTTTGGGAGCGTGTGATTTAAGAGTTCCTGAAAGTCTTAAGATTTCTGAACTGTCCAACACTGTACTGAGCTGAGATGCTTTTCTTTCACCGATTTAAGAAGTTCTGACAATACCTTTATTAATCCTTTAAACTTACATTAAACTAAAATCAGTGAATCATTAATATGGGAGAACATTTCTATAAAACAATACAGAAAAAAGGTTTGATTTCCATGGTCTGGTCTCACATGACTTGCTCAAAACGGTGACAGAAGTATTTGAAGTAGTTCTGAATGAACTAGCTCATTATTCCTTTATTTAAAGGGAACCTTTAAAGATGTCTTGGCTGGTGGGCAATAGGGAAACATCTAAGTGTTAAATTTGAATGAGTAAGAATGTATAGTGAACAAAGATACATCTGAGCTTTAAGGATACAGACACCCTACAAGTGCTTGAGGAGTGCCATTGAGGAACAAAGCCTCCATACAGGTATTTGAAGGAGAAATGTGTGAAGGCATCTTTCAGTTCTGAATTGTCAAAGTATAATGTGGATGCAGGGCAACCTTTTTTTCTAAGCATTAGATTGATGACTAGAGCTACACAAAAGAGTCATGAGGATTATAAATCTTTATAAAGATCAGACAACTTCCACTTTTTAAAATTCGGATCTGGACACAATCTGAAACCATTTCTTTTGAGAAGAAATTCCTTTAATACAGATTTAACTCATTCACCCTGCTGGTGTTTCACATTGCAAGAGAACAAAGTGCATCTATATTAGCTTGTGACTCAAGCTTTTTATAATACACAACCAGAAAGCTATTGGAATGTCATTTAGATTTATGTCACATCAAAGATGATTTCAGAAGATCTGTAAGTAGAGAACAGGACAGCAATGGACTTTATCTTCAATCAAACAAGTAAAAGACAGTAGTTTTTTTTATTTACTGTTTTTCTCCTTACTGTGGAATGTTTGGAGTCACCATGATCTATAATACAGAAAATTGTCACAAGTGGTGTGGTGAGGGTGTTCTAAAGCCAAACCTTTTTCTTCACTGAACCCAGGCAAAGGGAACCACCACATCCAGATTGACAATGAGAGTATTGCTAAAACCCAAACTAATCCTCAGTTTACAGGCAGAACCCATTTCGGTTCAGCAGGTCACACCTTGTCCAAAGCTTAGAGCATCAACTTCACAACCAAGACTGGAAACTGACCGTCTATCCCAGCACATACAGTTAACTGTAATACAGCATTATTAATAACATCAATAACAGCTTCTCAGGTCTGCAAGTTCATTATGACACTTACTCCCTCTGAGGTTCTAGAAACTTCCAATTCTTTATTTTACGAAATTGCAAAATGTACTGTTCTTTTTGTCTTCTTCTTTATCATAAAAAAACAAGTACAAAAGAACATTCTACATCCTATATCAGACAAAAAATAGAATACACCACTATGTTCAGTTCATGAGATTACTCTTGAGACTTAAAAAATGGAACATACTGAGGTCTTTTCCTCTGTACAACATGAAATATAACTTAGAAAAAGAAAATCTTGTAAATATTTTTCCCTCGCTCTTGGGATTTTGTTAATCACACAAGAACTGAACATTTTAGAAGAACTAACAATGAACATTTATTATCTTTAAAATAATTTACAAATAAAAGCTAATGCATGGAAATGTCTCCTATACGGCTTCCTTTTTTTCAAGTTTTGTTGTGAGTCATTCATGCTCTATGGCTTTCGGCTAATAAAATGCTGAGAAAAAGTCAACTATATTGCTTCTTTGGACCAGTATAATGGTCCTCTGTTCAGTAAATTAAGCCTTTATTGCTTCACAACCTACAGCTCTGAAGCTGAATTCACTTTAAACAAGGGTGACTGAAGAGAATAACTGAAATGTAATTAATCACTGTCCAGGAAATACACTCGTAGCTTCGGTTACATCCAATAGGTTTTTCAGAGCACTATATTTTAAGTGCATCTATCAGATTATTTCAAAGACAAATATTGATATTACATATTCTCTATGACTTAGCCTTTAAGGCTATATTTTTGTTAGTCAGAACTAATCTAGAATTCAATGCACATTCAGCAGTAATTTATTTATGCTGTGTGCTTCATGCTGGTTTCTATCATAACTTAGTGCAACAACACAAATATTGTAGAATTTAGACATGAAATAATTCCACCAAACTGAATACAACTTTTAAATACCACTGATTTGCTTTGACATGGATCGCACCTTCACCAAAAAATCTTAACACCTACTTTACTAGCAAAAGGTTTTACAAGTCTACAGTTGCTATTCAGCAATTAATTTAACACCTTCATACCGTTTACGTTCGATCTCACAATCATGCTTCTTCACTTTGAGTCACTGATGGCATTGCTAAAAAGTTATAAAAACAAAAAGGAGAGACAACAAAAAGTTGTTCTTCAGACAACCAAGTCTAAAACCTTGCTTCTCTCTATACAATGGCCCAACTATAAGGTCTGGTAGTCCTCAATACTTCACTGTATCTATGCTACAACTAAAGCATGCCAACTGCCACTGTGGGATTAAACCTTTTATCGATATGACCCTTTTCAACTAACATTCTTCATTTCCTTTCTAAGACAAAAACTAGAATACAACTATTCATATTAATTACTAAAAATGGCAGGGCATATTTTAAACAAAAAGGAAAAACTCTGCATTACTTGTAATGAGGGGGCTATTTTCTTAGGCTGAAAACATCTGTTTCATGGAGAAAAAACGGCTGTGTTAGAAATAACGATTTGTGACATTAACTGTGATTTATAATGATGTCTTTGAACCATGATGTATTTACTAATGCTGTTTGGTTCAAAGAAAGAGGCATGCACTTGTCAGCTCTCTGGCATATTACCACCCTCATTATCTGAGTGAACAGGACAAAGGCTGTAGTTTTAAATGGGCCATTTCAATACTGTAACAGTGCAGAGAAAATTACTGCCACCCATTGACAAACTGTACTGCAAAAACAACTGATTTGCTGACCCTGAGATTAAACCCTCTAGGTGACACTAGTGCAAAACTGCTGTAGCAATTCATGAATGTGCCAGTGAACTGAAATGTCAGTCTGCCTGCATTCTTTTCAGAGAATCTGGGAGATAAACAAGGCATTTTAAGAAGCAGCCTCTGAAATGTGGAGTCTGTAAACAACTGATTAGAACATTAGCACTCAAAGGAATGTCCTGCTCACAGATCCCAATACAAATCTTCCTTCCCCCTTCCTTCTTCCTTTAGTCTTCAGAACTAAGAAAATAAAACATCTAAGGCAAACAACAATAAGCCTAATTACAACTTCTGTCACATTTGCAGGTAGTGAATTTGATATTTTTCTATAAAACTGAATCATAGCTATACCTTCCCGATATTAAAAGGCATACTGTACTTAAAACATGTCTGTGCTGTATTTCCTCTTTAAATCGACAGCATTGAAAACTTTTCACATAAAGGATGCAACATGTCACTCATCAGCCTCATCCTGTTTGTTAGTCTTTTGGTCCAATTGGCATTGTTTAACCCTGGATGTAAAGCACAACACACTCAGGCTTTGATGATCTGATACACACTGCAGCCTCTCTCCACACACAACTACAGAAACCACAATCAGGATGTATTTTGCTACACAATTTGCCTTGGACAGAGGCAGCTGTTTTTAGGATAAAATTCAGACAGCAGTTATACCTCTCCCTTACTGTTGGATGATCTAAAAGGAGTAGGAATACAGCAAAGCTTAGCTAAGGGATCATATTGTGTGAAGTCAAGACTGCAGAGTACTGTACGTAAGGACTGATGTCACAGGCTTCTCAAACATTCTCATCAGCACTGAATGTTTTTTTTCTTTTTTTTTTTCCCTGACAAACAGCAGAAGCCAGTTGGGACTTCCTGTTTCAATCTTCAGAGGCAACAAAATGTAAACTTAATTTTCAAGCAGCATGGACTGTGACAGGCTAATTCTCCTGTCGCCTATCTCTCATGAGAAATTCCACATTGAGCAGAGCGAAATACAACTGTGTTGTGCCGTGTGCTTGTGCTACAGCTGCCATTACATCCCAGACGATTGAAGATTGAAGATAAAGCCCATTTAAAGTTTACGTTGGTTATACACACTTCTGCACATGAAACATTCTAAGCTAATATTCTGTGTAATGTTGCATAATGTTGCAGCTTAGGTCCTTATTGAACATGACAAGTATAACATCCATTCTAGAAGGTTCTTTTTATCACTTCACTGCATGTACTCAGAAATGTACCAAAAAAGCCTTTCATAAGTATTCCTGAAATTGACAGCGATTTCATAATACCACTTCTTCTACAACCCTGTTGACAATACTAAATCAATTAGTCATGTTTCAGTGATCGGTTCAAGACTTTCTAAGTACAGAGGAAATTAAAAACAGAAGTTGAATGTTGGTTTTGGCACCACCTTTCCTAAAAACAGATTGTAAATATATATTTCATATAAGCTAAGGGTTTTCTTTGAATTTCAGGTATAATTAGACTAGATTTTCTTAGAATGTGCCTTTCTTGGGGAAACAGATCTTTCATTGGATATTATACTGAGAGTTATCATCACCATCCCTGTCCACTTATACAGCACTGAATTTGGGTTCTCTTTTTAATTTTAAAAATAGAAATTTGATTAAATAACTTTCATGAAAGTATTTGAATACTTTGAGGCAAAGTTTAATGCCATCAGAATAAAAAAAAAATCTATACCGAAAGAAAACTCATGAATGCTTTTCTTAGTAGAACAAACGTTCCAAGTGCATTCCTTTAAAATGTCAACAGAGACTGTTTTTTCTTCTGAATATAAATCTGGATAAAATACAGAAGTGCATTACTTTTGATTTTCAAGTAATGTCATTTTTTCCTGTTCATTACAACATTGCGATGAACCCACAATTTATTCATGCAGTATGGTGAATAGCACACATACAACACCTTCCTATTTACTGGGTAATACAAGAATACCAGTGGATCTGCTAATACAAGGTTAATCTGGGTGAAATGACATGATATGTGAGAAAGGCCTGGATCATACATACTTCCTTTACATTTAAACTTTGGAAAAAGAAATAAAAATAGCCAAGATACTTATGGCTAACCACCATATTAGTAAGATGAAATAAAGGTAATCTTCTGAGAATTCCTCAACCACCTGTGTTCACATTTACATGATTTATAATTAAAAATAACATGCATATGAACACATAAATTTGAACAGTTTTATTCAGGAATTTAATTTCCTGCCAAAAGAATCTGTTTTAAACAGCTTAGGTCCTTATTGAACATGACAAGTATAACCCCTTCTGTCTCTCTTCAGGGCTATGACCTTCTAGTACGAGATCTTGTTTCCAAATATCCTGTATTTAATACTATTTTAGACTTAGATTAGTTTTCTGGTCATAAAAGGACATGTTGCAGTCTGGAACAATTTATAAGTAATCCTCATAACATACGAACTCCTCACAGACAGCACCCCAGGTGCAGAATTGAACCCAGGGCCACAGTGCTGCCTAGCAGCAATGCTAACCACTGCACCACTAGTATTTAAAAAGTACTAAATGCTAAAGTTATACAGTTTGCATTAAATTTACACAACATATAAAATAGTATTTAATCAAATAAATAATTTCTATTGTATCTATGACATTCTTCTACTTTAAAATGTAGTTACTTAGTTATTTTCATGTACTGTATCTCAGCCTTTCAAGAGAATACCAGCAGTAACAATTTTGTAACAGCATATGTAACTGTCCAATTTTTAAATAGGAAATAGAAATGTTAAAATCCAACACAGTTACAATATTAAAAGACATATCTATGCATCTTTTTTTTAACTAACTGGACTAGTTCTGGAAACTTTGGGAGGCTTCAGACGAATCTTAGGAGCCACCCACTTTGACAAGTCTCTTCCAAACAGACACAGACGTCTGGAAAAGAGTTCTTTCATTAAATACCAGTATTATGGGGGAGAATTCAAGACCTTAAGTGTCTAGTGTTTTACCTTCTTCGGCTATTCATACATTTACTTAAAGCTTTAGGGAATTAATTTTTCTTATTCAATAACACATGCTGGTGAAATTTTTCACTCTACATTTGAACTTGACATAGATTTGATGGAGCACAGGCGGTATTTTTAGGGTTTCAAACTTTTAGCATCCCCTCTGAGAGCTGGAAGCCCATCTGTAGAATTGCACTTGCGTCTATAAATACAATACCAGCTCCTTCTGGGACAAGAAGACACTTAATGTAGTCCCAGATTTCATAACAGAACAATAAAGCGCAATAAAAGAGCAATGACAGGCAGCACACCATCCTGAAAGCTATCAACAGCAAAACTCAAGTTTTCCAGCTGTATTTCAGGCATCTTAACCTAATTCCCCAGGCACTGTATGATTTAACTGTTTCCCCAAATTCATTATACGTATGATTTTTATGTTGATTTGCTGCAGCTTGAAAATTATATTCAAGAAAACATGAAGCACGAGATGGTCCAAATTCAGCAGAACGCAGTGCACAACCACACAGCCACCATGATTGAAATTGGAACACACCTGTTGAGCCAGACGGCAGAGCAGACCCGCAAGCTAACCAGCGTGGAGGCCCAGGTAAGACGGATGGAGACCATACGTGATGTCTTCTTTTCACACAGTACAGCAGAACCTTCTCAAGCTACATGTTTATTCAGATGCAATAAAGAACTTCAGATGCACTTTTTAACAGTTTCCAATGCCTTAAATGCAGACTCGCTTAGTCCTTTGGGCCACGTTCCTATCTTTTCAGTTTTTGTTCAGAAATACTATCAAGAAGTATCCTTGGACTGAAATGCAGAAACGTTTCTCAAACCAGGAACTGAGAAAAGTAATTTAAGGACACATTGCCTCACCTGTTTCAGAGCTCTGTGAAGCCCGATCATCTCTCATATCCTGAGCTTTTATTTTTTATATGCAACTGTGTCTGTGATGTTTTCACCTCACCATCCTATTTCATTTGCACTTTATCCAGCTTAGTAGAACGGCCTTGAAACATATCCAAGTCTTACTCTCCTTGAAGTACAGTATCTATATCTCAACTTAAAAATAATATAAAAACAAAATGTTTCCAATGAACAATAAATCTAGATGATGGTGCAGAGGAGCACTGTTTTCTTAAGAGGACTCCACACTAAGAATCGGTTTTAATTTTCTTTGCCGACAAGCTGGTTTTTTCTTAACATGAAATTACAACAAAACTTTTACCCTGTATAAAAAGTGACACTCATGTAATTTAATACTTCTATTTTGCTATGGTTTTGTAATTAAAATAGCTGACATACTGTAGCAAGTAAACCACCAATTCCGGATACTCATAGGTACAGTACATATTAACCTAACAACTGTTCGTTTCAGAACAAACTAGTCTACATATATAAAATGATTCAAAAATATCCCAAGACTTACTGTAAGTACAACCGTATCCCTATTCTTGGTCAATGTTAGTGATGCTGCACTGAAATTTTCACATGACACCACATTTCCCAAATCGTGAAAGCCAGCTTAAGGCTTAATTGATAACATAAGGAGAATGACTGAATTACAGCTCTCTGATGGGCAATAATATTTGGCACCTTTCCTCACTGCTTTCTTGATGTAAATCAAACTAGAGAGCTCTGCCAGGCACTTGCACTGCCTTTTCCTTCCAAGAGCTCCAGCAGATCCAGAAGGACTACAGTGCCTGGTGACTGTACGAGTGTTTCCGAAACTGTCGGTATGAAGGGAAAAACAGGCAGATGTCAGAAGGTATTACATAAATTGAGCTTCAGAGTAATTTAATTTGTGATTAAGGATGTTTTGTTTAATCAGACTACATCCACAATTGAAATATTACATTATTTTCAAATTTTGAAATAACAAATGACGACATTGGAAAAAATAAAGATCGAAACAAAACACTTTTGATCTTGTTCTAGAACAAGAGAAATCTAAACTGAAAAGTTTTTTTGAAAATAAAAACAGCACAACTTGTTCTCTTCTTCTCTTTAGGTTATAAATCAGACAACAAGACTTGAACGTCAGCTCCTTGAAAACTCCCTCTCCACAAGCAAACTGGAGAATCAGATCCTAGTCCAGACGAACGAAATCAGCAGCCTGCACGAGAAAAACAGGTAGGCAAATTCAAAGCCATCAAGCCTGAGGCGAAAGGTCGCAATTTCACATTTTCAGGAATCTACCCCGTTTTTATTTTTTACAAGAAGTTTTCTACTATTAACTTTTAAAATAAAGTACATACAAGAAAGTACTATATTTAAGGTTGAATCAACCTTCTGATATGGTATATTATACAGTATATGCGAGCGTAATAAATAGTGGAGAGTGCACATTGACTTTATTTCTGTCGAAATTTTAAGCTAAGATAGTCTTGTCTCAGTAGTAGCTTCCCATTTCCCTTCCATTTTGACTAAATTACTCTATTCATGCCAGAATCATTTAATGCCCATATAAGCTGGAATCATTTTATCAGTTTAATTACCATATTTCCCTCTGGTAGTATCAAAGCTCCTGTGTGTACTGTAGCTCAGTGTGTAATTCTATCCTTTCACAAAGTTGTTTTTTAGGAAAATGTGTTAATAGTACAACAAAATAGGCTACACCTCCAACTTTTCCTTTATTTTGCATTCTTGAAAAGAAAAGCACTTGCTTAACACGCATCATGGTGGCAAGATCAAAGGGGTTCTGACTGACAAAGTCAAGCTCCTAAGAAAAAACTGGGAACGTCTGCTGAGAGATTTTATTTTAAAATTAAATGTGGTTTCCCTGATGGAATTTTCTTTCACCTCTGGAGATCCGTTTTTAAAGGCATTCATGACACTGAGTCCGGATTTCAGAAGAAGGTGGGAGGCTGAATTGTTTAAATCTACAGGGAATAAATCAAAGTCTTCCAGTTGCAGAACACAAGCTTTAAGGTCAAAATGGGGGAAAGTTTTTTTTTTATTTTTCTATGAGTAGCTGCAGTGCCCCCCCCATTAAAAATATTTTCTTTTCTAATGTTTTCCAAATCCGACTACAGAGAGCTTCTGAAGCGAGTTTAGCAAGGGGCTGACAGGAACGCTCAGCTTGTTTTAAATCAATTAATGCCCAGAGAGAAGGGGCCAGACTCCTCGTACTTACGGCCCCTGCTCTACCTGCTCTACTCTAGTGCCCTGGAGAAGAAGGTGGAGGAGATGGAGGGCAAGCGCGGGGCCGAGCTGGCGTCCCTGCAGGAAGAGAAGGAGCTGCTCCAGCAGCTGGTGCAGCGCCAGGGCGCGCTCATACGGGACCTGGAGCAGCAGCTGCTGACGGCCACCTCCAACAACACAGCCCTGCAGAAGCAGCAGCAGGAGCTGATGGAGACCGTGAACAGCCTCGTCTCCACCATGGCGGCCCCACGCAGTAAGAGCCTGTCCGGTGCCACTCCTCAATCCTGTTCTGGCTTTGTATTCCCAGCTCACAACCGACTCGGAAGCATGTCGGACAGCTGTTTGAAAGTTGAAACCCAAGTAGAAATTCCTAAAAACATCCCCACAGACAGCAGAGCAATGCTGTATATTGAGGTTCCTTCTGCTTTTACATATATCAAGACTTGATTTATTATTATGAAAACCATGGGATTTATAAGGTACTATAATACTTTTAATGGAATTCAAAACAATAGCAGTAGTGGACAGGAAACGACCGTTAATAGCATATTTCTCCTTTACAGTCAAAAAGATTGCTGCCGTGCCAGAGGTTCAACCTCTCTATAAAGACTGCGCTGCTGTCTTCAAGTCTGGAAAGACAAACAGCGGTGTCTATTCACTGACTCTCCCCAACACCACCGAGTCTGTAAAGGTACTGTAGGCTTTGACATTTCTCTCCAATAGTACTGCCATTCTGTTCAACGTTAAAACTGGTGATGCATGTCCTCTGGTGATCCTTCACTAGTGATAATCTAACTAGGTTTAAGATGTTGAAAGAAATGGCTGAACACACTGAGGTCAGTAAGACCAGTTAAGGGAAAAGTACTCATGTTTAAGGTATTTAGTAATTATGAAACAAGTAAAGATTAATTTCACGCTGAGAAGTAGAAAGAAGAAAAACAACCTGTGTCTGCTTTTTGGCACAGCTGAAACATTTCCAGTCATACACCTATAGCAGTTTTCCCGCTAAACCTATTGAATAATTATGGCACTTACGGAGTCCGGATTCTAGAAATAAGATGAGGCCTAATTAATGATGAGGCCTGTTAAATGTTCTTACTCTGTTACTGAGGCTGATTTGCCTCCTGAATCAGAATTACAGTTTTCAGATAAAGCATTCTTTCTAAACAGCACAGCTTACTCTCATGAAAGGCGGTTTAGATTAGTGCATATCATGTTACCCTAAATCAAACTGCAATGATAGGCATGCTGCAAAGGTTATTAATAAAAACATTAATTTTGTCCTCTAATGCAAGAATTATTATTTCATTCTTAAACACTTAAGAAAAAGATATCTAAAAAGAACATCAGGAACTCTGTGATTTCAAAGACAAAAAACAGGGTAAAGCCAGTAAAAATGCAGTTGTAGATCTATTATAATCAAACACACGGACTAACTTTCTGTACATCTTAAAGCAAGTACTCAAATGCAGTCAGCGCTTTATAATGAAACTGCCTTTTAAATGCAGCCTGTCCTGTATTATCTGGTATCAATTAAGTGAGCTGATAATAATCAGTTAAAAACTATGGGCAATGAAACAGTAACTGTTAGTCTTTAATTCTAATTTTTAAACCAAGTATTTGTTAAAGAGGAAAAAAAGATGCTTTCTCAGCAATTTCTTGATTTATGTTTGTTATTACTTAGGGGTAAGGAATTTACAATATAATAGACGCGCTGCTCTTTCCCATGAACCTCGGCTACTTGTCGGCCTGTCTGTCAAATTGTGTCGGAGGATGTGTGCAGCTGTAAACTTGACACCTTGCTGGGAGATGCCCACAATTACTGGAACCTGAGCTTTTAGCCATTTACATCTTAGGGGAAATTGAGGAGTCCTTATTAAAAAGAATGATCAGTTTTCTCTGGCAACTGTTCGGTAAAATCTAACTTGGTAAATGCCCTCGATAAAGACAATAAAAACACACTTTTTTAACAGTAACCTCATTTTGCAAATGACAAAAACAACATTCTGTACTTAGGACATCAGTTTGCACATAACATACGGACCTCTACTGGAGACCCTTTTCACTAGGATGGTTTACAAGGCTTCCAAGTGACAATACTACAGCTATACGAAACACTACAAAACGCTCTGGCAGTGAGCCCCTGGTCTAAGACACGCTAGGAAAGTTAAGAGAGCTGCACCTGTGGCACCTGCTAGCTATTTTCCAACATGCAGTCACCACCCAAGCTGAACAACTTGTATGACCATTATGTTCTCTCCTTTATAAGCAACATTAGCTCCTATTCTAGTTTATCAAACAGGAGTGACAAATTAATCTTGCATTCTCAGCAAAGTTTCTGCCAACATGAAGGTAGAGGGTTTCAAACCATCTTAGAGGGAATAAATTAGTTTTTCACACCCTGGGGTCATTTTCACACATGCCTCGGCCCAGAAACCCATCTCCTTGGATACCTTTCAGAAGTAATTAATTTGCTTTTAGCTTTAGGAAAAAAAAAACTTGAAAAAATCAAAGTAGAAAAAAAATCTATTGTAAAGTTACAATAAAAGCAAATCAGGAATGCACAGCCTATTGCATTCCTGTAATTCCATTATTTTAAAAAAGTGCTGTATTGGGATGATGTTTCTGTAAACTCTTGTCTCCTTCAGGCATACTGCGATATGGAATCCAGTGGAGGAGGCTGGACCGTATTCCAGCGTCGCGCTGACGGCCGCATTGATTTTCACCGCACGTGGAAAGAGTACAAACTGGTAACGCACGATTATACAGACAGTACATAGATTCCCGAGTGTGGACATGTACCACAACTGAGCCCTGAAACGTCCTGCTGTTATGCGCCAAACCCCTGTTCAGCTGTCAGTAGCCTGACAGAGATTTAATACGATACGAGGTGGCCAAGTGGACCAGCGCTTAGGGCTTTGCACTCCAAAATGAAGAGTCCCGCGGTCATGCAAAATAAGAAAAAATGTGCTTTACCCTAGTTCATGTTATGGTAAACACTCATCAAATGCATTATGAACGTTCTTGTCATTAAATAACACTACACAAACTAATTCCTTACTTACTGAATTATAATATTAAAACTTGATATTGTACTGACAATGAAGTCCGTTAATAGCAGATCTTTGTTTTAATTAGGGGTTTGGAGACCTTACTGGGGAGCACTGGCTGGGAAACGAGTTTGTGTCGCGACTCACCAATCAACAGCCCTACATCCTCAGGATTCAGCTAAAGGACTGGGAAGGGAATGAGGGATATTCACAGTATGACCAATTCTATCTCAGCCCTGAGGCCCAGAACTACAGGTCAGCACTGAAATTCTTCTGCTCTCTTATGCTTGAGCAAATTCTCTCTCTCGGGTTTATCCATGGTTGACAGTAGTGCAAGTACTGTATTTATTGCTGCTGTCTGAAAAATAAAAACAGATGCTGCAGCATTCCCAATTTCTCTCACATTTTAATAAAAAGCAATAAAGAAAAAAAAACAGGTATTGCTAAAGGTCAAACTTTAAAACAAGAAGCACGAGAAACCGAGAAAAGTTCTCTGTACCATTACTCACATGACTTCAAGAGTAGATTTAACTCATTAAGATCATTACCTGTACGACTTCAATGCTAGATTTAAATGATTAAGCTTCAGACCTAAACCTCATCTGTGCCTATAAGTCTTTGGAAACGTTAAAGTGATTGATCATCTGACTTAGACTTCATGTTGGTACAATTTTAAAAAACTAGTATGCAACCTTTTATGTTGACTATGAAAACTAATATCAATCTAAATGTGGTACACAGTTGTCAAGGATCCAAAACAAATATTTTGCCATCTGGAAATGTTTAGGATCTTTAACACAGAAAAAAAGAACATAGAATTGTTGTCCCTTCTATGACAAAGTGAAGGTCTTAAAAGATATCAGGGCCATGTATTGGAAAAGATGCTATGTATGTTCTTTATTTCTTATACACTATTTTTCATGAAAACCTACAGATATTATGACCTAAGGATTGGCTAACTTTGCTAAAATTTGAATATATTACATTTGTGCACACTCTTGATTGTAGTGGGCTTTAAATAATTAACTTGTGGTGACATTGAAAGTGTAATTTAAAACAATTATTCAAAATTACTTCCCTCTTCTTTTGCCTGTGTTTAAGCTGTATTGTGGATAGAGATGATGAATATCGTTTAAGATGATATCTTTACCTAATCACCTCCTTTAAAGTACATCACAGACTAAAGTTTACAAAACAGAAGCCAACCTTCATAAGCAATGAGCAGCTTTCATGCCTCACCTAGCAGTCAATGGCTTGTGTGGACAAAGTGTGCTTTAATCTTCCAAAGTACACAAGAATGACCAGAACAAAAAAAACTTGTGGAGCTAAAATCACCAAAAACAAACAAAAAAACCCGCTGACCTCATTGAAGCTGAAAAATTCTCACTGGGAGCGAGCGCATAGAGACAAAGCTGCTTAACAGAGTCTTCTTGCTGATTCGATTTCATTAAATGCTGTCAGTAAAACAAGCTTTTCTCTGTGCAGTTCTTTATTGACACTGCGAAACGTTTATTGTAAAAGTTTATGATATGTGATGTAAACATGTGAGCAAGCCTTAAGCGTTTTGACATTTTTGCATCAATTTCTGCAGCATTTGAAACAGTGGATTTCCGCCTCACATTGTTTTTTTCTCTTTTCAATAATACAGGATACACCTTAAAGGCTACAGTGGAACAGCAGGCAAAATCAGTAGCCTTGGTCAGCCAGGAAGTGATTTCAGTACAAAGGATGCAGACAATGACAAATGCATTTGCAAATGTTCACAACTAACGACAGGAGGTATGAGCGGTTTCATTACCTCATCGCGCTGCTCTCCCCTCCCCCCCGCCTGCCGCTGTCAATATCTGCAGCTTGTTTTGAAGAGACGATGCAAATTCTGTTTCATGCGGAGTTACTGTACTCACTGAACAGTTAACTCCGAATGTTGCGTTTCCACACTTGGCAATCCCCCCAGAATCTGCAGCAGTTGAAAAGAATATAACATTTTTTGCAGTTGGGTCAGGACTCTTGAGCAAAATTAGCTTCAAGTTAATCACTGATCCCCTCTTTTGGGAATTTCAGGCTTTCCAAAGCCTGACATTAATAGTCTGGGAACGACAGAGTTTTGCTAAACTAGCAGGGGTCCTCCTTCAACCGAGCCTCATTGAAAATATTCTACATTACAACCTGCTCTCAGTCCTCTTTCCAGCAGGAGAGCCCCACACGTCCGCAGCTGAGCTAAGTAGGGTCAACAGTTTGGAATTTAACCCACTGAAGGGTTATTCCAGAAAAAAAACCCACACAATGGGAATTAACAGGGATTACCAAAGGCATATTTTGATAACAATGATTGAGACAATATGGGAGGGCCTTCATTTTTTGCTACAATAAAAAAAAGTACTCAAGCATTTCTGGGGAAAACAGTTCCTTCAATGCGACAGTATTGCTAATATCTTTTGAAATGGACTTTGATGAATTATTAGAGGCTGAGGGCTGAGTGTGAGCCAACAAAAACAGCTTGCCTCACCTTGCGTATATATATCACTTATCATGAATTAGACATTTCTGCCTCTTGAATTTAAACTGAAAAACCTCAGAGACTACAGCTGCAGAGGAGTCATGACCAACTGAGCAAACGAACAGTAAAATGTATCATTAGGAAACTGATAACTGGGCAGGAGTGTGGTTGGTTCTCCTGCTCTAAACAAACATTTGTCTGCAAGAAGCAAGTGAAAGCGTGCTTCTTCCTGAGTTTATGACACATACTCACTTCTTGTATTGTATACACTACACAAAAGTTCACTTGTAATACTTAAAATTGGTTTTCTGCCACTACTTCTCAACATATCCTTTATTTTCTTTTCTCCTTAGGCTGGTGGTTCGATGCGTGTGGCCCTTCAAATTTGAATGGAATATATTATCATCTGGGACAGAACACAAATAAGTTTAACGGAATCAAATGGTACTACTGGAAAGGCTCAGGCTACTCACTGAAATCCACCACAATGATGATCAGACCAGCAAATTTTTAATGGTTGTTCCACTACTGACATTTGATACAGCTTGATGTAAATACTTTTTTCCCCATGTCAAGATATGACTTCAGCATTTTAACTTCTAAACATTTTTTTCAGATCTTCATATTTAAACAGTTTACATTTTTCATTTGTATCCACAAAAAAAAACGTTTGCTTTGCTTAAGGAAAATGCTATGTACACCCAGAAGATGGAAACATTTTCAACGTTTCCCTCACAAACATTGAACTCTGGACTATGGCTGTACATACTTTGGAATCCAACTCAGCCAAAGGACTACAATGGGTTCGACTATAAATCTCCTTTTTATTTATAGATAACTGGAACTGTGAGAGACTCTTTAACATATATATATATATTTTCTAACAACTTGATAACTAAAGTTTGGGAAACTGTCAAGAGTTTTCACTGCCTGACTTTAACCCAGTTATTAGATACTGTAACAGAAGTGATCAGCTGTGAGAGGGGCTTGTGGCCCTGCTATGGTGTTGAAAACCAGATAGAAACATCTTTTAGAAAAAAAAGTCCTTGCTGTTTGTTATTATTTAATTACAGGGAAATAGTTAAATACTGCAAAGTGTTGTTCTGGATGGGATGTCAAGCACAAGTTATAAACTGCAGACCTAGTTCATATTCTATTGTTTAAAACAAAATCCTTGTTGATCGATGCACCTTTGACCTCACAATGCAAAGCTGATAAGAGTTGCTTGTAAACAAATTTTCACATTTGCAAAGTAGTAACGTGGGAGACTTCAGTGTTTCTTACAGACACCATTTTAGCAGAATAGCTCATTTCCAGTTCTGCTTGGCATTTCATAATAGAATAACGGGAGGGGTGATGATGGTGAGCTTGTTTCCGGCTTCTCCACACCAATTATTTTTGTATGTATTGAAGTGCTACCTTTAATTTTAATGGACATTTTTTTAAAAAGAAAGCTATCACCATTATATTGGGAAGAAAAGTACAGTGGGATCAAGAAATTTCTGACTATTCTAATATATAACCAGTAAATTAACAGTATTTAACTAGAATATCTTAAACTGTGTCTTCATTCAAATGATCCCAACAAACGATAGTAATAAATACCTATTTTGATATTTATGAATATATATTATACATAGTATAACATATTTCCATTGCAATGTAACACGCACAAAACAACAGAAACAAGTACCAGCAATATTTACAATGTTTTTGGCTGATCATTTAGAAGCAGTATGGAATAATGTAAATAAAACATTTATATTAAAATGTCAATAATGAAAGATGCACTGTTTTAAAGGATTTGAAAAATATACAATGAAACCTTTCTTTCTCATGCGTCTCTCACTAACAGAAAAGCTTCATGTGGACTCCAATTAGTATCTTATGCTGTGTCCATGCATGATCCCACACTGCTAAACATGAAAAGAAATAAATTGCTTTGAAAAGTGTCCTGGGAGTGAAACACTGAATGACATTCGGCACATTGCCTGCTGTTAAATGCAAAAAACAGGAACCCGCTGGCTGCTCATCATCCTCTTTTTCTGCAGGAAGTCACACAAAAGCTCGCTCTCAATAACGGATTTGTAAAGCTGAGAGTCCTGCTTTTATTGACGTATGAATCCTGTACCAAATTAAGCAACAAAGAGCGTTCCTACAGCCTGCTTTCTAAGTGAATGCCCTGCTCAATGCTGGATTCTGTTCCGACTACCATAATTACAGTAAAGGTGATCATTAGTGGGTTCCACATCAGAAAATGGGTGCTTTTTATTCCTGTCCTCATTCATTTATTTTAGAAGAAACATGACAAGAGGTTTTTAAAATGGGCTGTATTGCTGACTGAGGAGAACAGATGCAGGGAGACGATGACTCATGAATGAAGGAAGGCAGGAAAAGGTAACTTCCAGATATGACAGAGGACACCGGTGAATAAATACATAGAAAATTAATGAATAGCAATAAATGTAACTGGCTTCCTCTTCAATTCATTAAGCTAGCTTTTAAAAATAACATCTGAGGCATGAGATGCAAACAAATTACAGGAAGTATGTAATGATGACCTAGTATCACCAATTAGCTTTAAAAATCTGAAAAAGCATGTTTTCAAATCACTCAATATTACAACTTCCATTCCCCTTGGTCTGATCATTAATAAGAAATACATACAGTACATCAAGAAAAACTGGAGACAGTATTTTTGCGGTTTAATAACTTAACTTTTTAGAGTATAGCTATATTGACATATTAAAATATGTATATGAAAAAACAACCACCAACTGCACCCATTTTGTGCATTATGCTTGTTCAGAAAGATTGTAATAGATAGATAGATACTTTATTGATCCCGTGAAGGAAATTATATTATATTCTGAAAAAATGAAAAAATTATATTATTATATTTATAATATATAATATTATATTCTGAAAAAATAATATATTCTGAAAAAAGACTGCATGAAAAATATTGTTGTGCATCGCAATGTGTTTTCTTCCATTAACCGTGGGCATGATAACAGAAGGAAAATGCTCCCATTCCAATGCAGGGAGATGGCTTTTCTGACAAAGGCATACTTACTGGAGCAGCAGGGAACTGATCTGACAGCTCATATGGTTCCTCTGGTATCCACTGTCCACGTTCCAGACACCACAGGATCTATCAGAGACAACAATAATGTACTTAGCTTTTGGGGAATGATAAGGAAAGAAGTCAAACATTTGCAGCACACCAGGATGATGGACTTGGATGGAAGACGCTGCTTGGGTAAAAGAAACACTTCTAGGAGTCTTTACCAGGCTCTTGCAGAGTGAAAGGATCCACATAGAAAGGTAACATAAAGCACAAGGCAGCTGAAGATCCAACCAGAAAGCAGAGAGGTCAAATAAAAAGCCACCAGAGCACTGGACAAAACTGTACAGGGTGAAATGAAATATTCTCAAGTCTAAAAAACACTGTAACATTATCTCCAGACTGCTGACAGACTCCCTCAGCAGTTCCACTGCTTCCCCTGTTGCCCAAGCTGGGTTTAGAGACATGCACCATGCCACAGCTAAACGTCACCAGATTATCTACTTCGAAAGTATATGCATCCTCATCTAAAAGTAATCATATCTCAAACACCGAGTCCTCAGTTCTTTATAAAAAATTGTCCACGCTTACTTACCCCACAAAGATAATTGCAGGCTTGATGATGAATTTGCAGTATAATGATATTGCGCATAGCCTCAAACAGGAACATCATTTCAGTGCAAACTTATTTAACTTTTGTGGTATATGCGGTATCTATATAGGAGTCATAATGTGTTCTTACTGTTCACCCTGAACGGTACAGTGAATTGTGAAACTGCTGGGAATTGATGTTGGATGAGGAAAATGTATACTACCAATGACCAAGCATGCTAGTGAAATATGGGGATTGGACACCTGTGACTTTTAAGTTCTGAAAGTTTGATTTCTACATGAATCCATTCAATGCAATTTAACAGTAACATAATAATCAATTACGTACATTCATATAAAGTGTCACACTGCTGGCCTGGGCTATACACCTATCACGGCCAGTAGCATATGCTCTCTGTTATTTTAGGTGTTTTAAGAGGTCTGTCTTCACTCTATCGCATGGTTCCAACCCTCTCTAGGATCCTAAATCTCTTACGTTTTTTCCCTTCCAGGAATGAATGATCAGACATCTTTCTTGCTGGTCCTCCCAGGTCTATTTTCATACAAGCACCAAAACTCTGATCCTCTTAACTCACACACCTAGGCATTAGGTATACCAGATCAAGCAGTAGTTGCTCCAACACACCTCTTCTCTCATCTAGACACTTAGGTACCTTAAACAATGGAATATTAATTTTGACATACACCTCCATTTATCACACTCTAAAAACCAAAATACCTTAGACAGTGTGATCTTCACCCCAATGCACACATTCTCACATCACAGACTAGATAACAGAATATCATTTTCAAATTCCTCCCCCTCTGCAGTTCTCTCTCTACCTCAGGCTTCTTCCAGCTGATCCTGTTTGGCCAGGTATGCTGCTCCACAGTCAACCCTGGTGTTCCTGACATGGCAGCAGTCAGGCTCGATACCATGTTCCCTTTGCCTCAGTCTACCTGTCTGTTTGCAGCTCTTGGGCCACAGTGAGATCTTACGATTCAAGTGCTGTGCTGTCTAGACTTCCATGGCAAGAAGGTGCACCACTACTTGCCAGGCAATGCCCTACTTCTACTTGTGCCAACACTTCCTGTCAGCCTTGTTAAAGTGAGCCACAAGCAGTGTGCCCCTATACGACTTGGCCTGCTAAACAGTCATCTTGACAACAGGCCTGTCCGCTACCTGGAACTACCCTGTAGCCTGCAGAGTCCCACAGGCCTGTTAGCCATCTGTAACATGAACTCCCAGTTAGAGTTCGCACCCACTCTTCTTCCCTCCTAGAGCTTAGATGCAGACTGAATCCTTTTCTGTCTCAGCTGGACGTTTCACTTCCTAATTATCCTCAAAGGAGTGGCCAATTCCACAGAGAGCCAATCCAAACTTTTCTTTTACCTCATGTGGAATTTCATTCACCACAAGTAACATAGCAGAGGTACTAAAGTCCTTTGCTATAACATTTTAGATTTGATTGACCAAAATATGTCAAAATATCAAAATACTAGGAACAGCTATCGCATAGCATTATTTATTTGGGGTATTTTGTGTTTTTTGGTATTTTACAAAAAAATACCTCCCTCTGAATTGCAATTAATAGTCATTGTGTCTTCACTAGATGACAGTTTAGCAATACTTAGTCACTAGCCTTTGAGTATGGCATGTTTCTTGTAGATTTATTATTGACATCTCACACAGTGCAGTGTCTGGTTTTGGAAATTCTAGTTCAAAAGAGTGAGCTCCACATACTGACCCACCAAACTAATAACACAACTTATTAGCACATCCTAGCAAAGCTGTCAGCTTAGTTTAAGACGAAAACTATCTACCTTGTGGCATTTCAAGGGAGGCATTAGCTTTACTTATGCCTTTTGCTGAACACGAGAGACAACGCACAGTATGGAAGACTTAGAGAGCCTGCTGGAGGACACATTTCTGATAATGCTGGAAAACGATTACATCAGAATACAAATGCAGTTGGCAAACATTATAATCTTAAAGACTCATTAAGCACGACCTACCACAAACCAAGTTGTCCTTGTAAGATAGTAATTAAAGACAATTTTGCTCAGAATTTTCCATGGTCTTTTATTCTTTTTAATCTTACAAGCTGTGCAGTAAAAAAGCCCTTTGAAGTAAAGTACACTGTATTTACGTTTTTTGTAAACTGCACAGTCTCTTAAATCAGGAAACCAATGTACTTTGCCCTGAAATTACTGTTAAAAAAAAAGATTATATCAGCCTCAAGTGTTTACTCGTTCGGTTATCTAAATCAATCTCATTTAAAAAAAAATAATTCTATATTTAATCTGTAGGAAGCAAAACTTTAAAGTCAATGGCCTCTGTGATTCCCTGTGCACTGAATAATCTCACCTGTACCACAAAATGCAAGCTTTCTCTAACCACTGTAAATCTAGTTTTAAATGCCGAATTCATAAAGTGAAATAAAATTAACTTATTTGATGTGATTTTATTAAAGTGACGTAACAGTGTACTGAAGTAGTTACACATTTCACAAATACTACGTCCTAAAGCAGGGGTATCCAGTTCCTGGTGCTGGAGGACTGGTGCTGTCTGCAGGTTTTCTACAGTACGTCTCTTTAATGCAGCAGAACCTGTAGAGTTCCATCTTAGTGCCCTGCTAAGCCAGCAACGAACTGGTTTAGCTTGTTGAGTGCCGAGTTGGAATGAACACCAGCAGAGAGACAGGTTCCCGCAGGACCAGTATAGGACAGCCCTGTCATAAAATACCAGTGTGCTACTATGGATATTTTCCCCACAGTCTAAATCCTTTTGAATAACCAGTAACCTTTCTCAGTGTACATACCCATTCAAAAGACAGGATCCAGCAGCCTCTGGCTATCCCAAGCAAAACATTCAAAGTACGCCGGGGATGGCCAGTCACCACATGAGTAGTGCTTTCACACACAGTGTCCGCGAAAGAGAAGCCTCCCAGCTTGTTCACGACTTGAATGACTACATTCTGCTTGCTGTAACACACAAATTCACAACAGCCGTTACAGTTTCAGCCATAGGCAGGGTTATTAAATCATACTGATACACAATATATTATATTATTTGTCCAGTCAGCTTTATTTCTGGTCAACATTTTGGCTTCAGAGACTGAGAGAGCTGTAACAGACCTAATACAGATTTCTAGTTTCAACCAGCTTTTGAGAATGAAAAATCTTTTTAGTTGTCAAAGCAATACTTCCCTTAATATATGTCCTTCCGGATTGTCTCCGTGTAGAATTTCTTAATAAACTGAACTTGCACATTACAAAGGCCTGTACAAGAAATTATAGAGCTCCGTCGCAGACACTGATTATTCAAACATAAATCTGTCAGTAGTTCTTTGTTGAATTTTTGCTCCAGTGTAGGAGAATCCTCAAGTGCATTGAGCTCACATTTTTAGTGTATGCTCACATTGTCTGTTTATACACTTATATATTTTAAACGCTCAATATGAGCAATCCGAGTCACATATAATAAACGAAGACTTTAATGTGTCTGTTACCACAATCACTTCCTACTGGCAACTTGTTCTGTGCCAGTCTCCACCAAATACACAGCAAGGACACAATGCTCAAGCACAGCTCCCCAAGTCTAAAGGCAGTTGACTACCACAGTGTAATATACGTAAAATCCCTTTATATTTTTATACAAATCAGAGATCGGAGGAAAAAGAGATGTTGCCTAAAAAGAGCCATCTCTTTTTTTCCTACAATTAAAGAAGTAAAACCACTTCTAAACTCCTGCAAAATAAAATGAAGCCTGTTAAGCAGACATTATGTAAAGAGTTATCTTAAAAGTTTTTCTTATAGTATCAATACAAAAGTGGATAATACAATACTTACTCACTAGGCATGCTTGTCATCACTAATGTTCTTGTCACCTGAAAGACCAAGGAAATGCAGTTTGTTCACAGAAAAACATAACTTATGTTAAATAAATCTGCAGAATAATGAAAAAATTAAATGAACATAGGAATATACTACAGCAATAGCACTGCAATTATATTCCCTTTCAA
Source organism: Atractosteus spatula (assembly GCF_055471065.1). Taxonomy (NCBI): domain Eukaryota; kingdom Metazoa; phylum Chordata; class Actinopteri; order Semionotiformes; family Lepisosteidae; genus Atractosteus; species Atractosteus spatula. The sequence continues at coordinate 22,615,461 of NC_142720.1, read as the reverse complement.
ATGTCTAAGTCCTAAACATCACTGATACATTTATATATATATATTTATGGCAACACTTTGTCAATAAGTCACTGACAGTAGGATTACCCAAGTATTGGTGCACACCCGGCTGAGTACCACTTGGGTTGATCGCCCTCGAGGTGCCCAGGTGTCCAGGTGTCCTCAGCTAGCTGTGCAACACTGGTGGGAGTGATCACCTCATTACTACTCCACAGACGCTGATTTTCCGGTGACTTTGCTATGGGTGAGCCCAACAGCAAACCGACCTGCCGTGAATGTAACTATGGATTTCACGAACTGTGGAAATTCTTTAACTCCTGATGGTGTACTGGATGTCTATTTCCGAGGTGCGATTGTCAGCTGAGATATTTCAGAACATCCACACTTCCATTACCAGAAAGCTGCTTGTTTTACTTTTTACATTATATGTTGAACTATAACTATATTCACCAAAACAAAAGGCAGAGAGAAAGAAAGACACTTTGAGATCCTTTCGGCTGAAAAGTGTTATATAAATGCTAAAAAGTTGTACAAACTAAAATATGTTAGGTGAAAATAGAGATACCATTATGTCATTAAGCATATGAGTATACTGTATAAAGTCTCAGCAGAAAAGCTGCATTCTGCCTGAAGTATTGCAAGCTTGTCTTAAGAGTAGAACAGTTAAGAGCACTAATATCCTCCGAAATGCTTAAATTTCACTGTAAATGGGTACGTGCAGGACACCTCCCTAATTACACAACCCATGATCATTAGCAACATTTCTCAGAGACTGTTCCTGAGACACACACAGAGCTTTTCCTCTTTGAGAAACAGTGAGAGCCTCCTGTCTCCCCACAGGATACTGAGGCAAAGGACTCACGTAAGTGACTGAGAACAACACATTGTTATGAAGTTAATCACACTGCAACCAAACGTTACATGTCCTGTTATAAATATATAGAGCAACTGTCAATAATTACACTGTAGTGGATAAAGAGGTTATAAAATGGATGGAGGGACAGTTTACCCTTATGCCTCAACAGAGACTCCATCCCAATAACATTACAGACTCCATCAGTGCGAATCACAGTCCTTTGGTTCTCTGTACACCAACTCAGTGTTACAGACTGCTTTAAACAGGTTTTCTGGACGAAAAACTTAACCTTAAACCCATAACATTTCAGTGTGCAAAATATTTATGGGAAGAAAAAATGTGCCTCTGCAAAGCATTGCTTAAAACCTCAAACTTCATACCAAGATGCCAGCAAACCGTACAAAAGCATTCTTTTTTGCCCAAATTAGCCTTTCAACCAAGAATCTTAAAATGTAGTATTTGCTAATTCTTCTTTTCTAAAAAGCTCTAAGTTGGTGAAATGTTTATCTATGTCTCCTTTGAAAACCGGAACCGATTCTCTGCCACAACACGAGTCTTTCTTTAGCTGTTAAGCCATAGACTGACAAATCACTCATCACAGTGAAAACAAAAAGAAGACGCTAAAAATTAGTATTGTTACATTAAATGTAGGAAAAAAACCCATCTTAATTTAATCAAAGAAGAATAATAAAATTAACACTGCCAGGCAGTTGTGGGTTACTGTGGTAAACCTCCAAGAATTCTCTTTCCAATTTGGGCTTGAAGGAATGCTTTCAAAAAAAGCCTGCCCTATTATTAGACACGTGTCCTAAAAAGTGCCTGCTTTGCAAAAGTATTTGTAAACAATCTTCACAATCAGACTAGCTTTTGTAAAAATAATCAAAAGCAAAAAAATGTAGTGGTGCACTTTTTTGCAGCATTGAAAATAGGACTTTTCTTTTGGTGCTGTAATGGCTTAGCTTGCAAGGACAGACAAGCACAGACTGCTGTCCATGGAAAAAAACACAAAAGTATTAAGTGAACCCGAAACGGAGAATTTGTGTGAACTGTTGCATGATTTGCTTCCAACAATGTCTTAATACAAATGAAGGAAATTCTTGGGTGTATGACACACTCTCTTGGAAGCTAAGTCACGCAGAGCAAGATGACTCAGGCCACTATTTGAGACCAATGCAGGGCCATTTCCAATAATGCACTTGTATCAAGAATTTCTTATTGGTGGATCTGATCTCACTGGTAACACGTAAGCATCATCTTATCAGGAAATTCAAAGTCACATTAATCTGCTGTTAGCATTTGATTTTACCATGTCTTCAATCCATTATGAACAAAGTAAAGCAAAGTCAAACTGAATTACTGGTATAAAATGTAAAGGAAATTATGACATGCCTTGATTATCACTGAACTGTTAAATTTCCTTAATTTTCCCAGTCTTACAGACAAGGAGGCTGTCTTTTTGATTCCCTGTGGACACAGGAAATATATGTTTTTCACATAACCTACTTTACAGTACAGTCTTCAATCACACTTGGACCAGTATCTGGAAAACTTCCTCTTTCTGCTGGGAGAGATTCATATTCACAACATTTTTTCATCAGAAAAAAAAACATGAAATTAAAGACAAACCATTAAGTGTCAGAAGGCCAAAAAATGTTTATTTTAAATCAATCTGTATGCTTCATCAACTGTAACAGTAAAATTCAAATAAAAAGATCCACCTGGTAAAGTTTTTAACTAAACAATGGTTTGAATAAACGTTATTTTCAGCATAAACAATATCTAATTTCCCCAGTAAACCAAAGCAAAATGGTCATAAAAGATAAAAGAAACAATTTGTTATACAATACCCAAAAATATAATAAAAAAACAAATGTAACAGTATATTTAATATGAATCAGAAAATCAATTTTTCAGTTTGGTTTTTACAACCAACGCGAGTAAAGAAATTTGTTGGATATTTTGTTAATGCACCAGATATAAAGTAGTACTATAGTCTGTGGGAATTGTAGAAGGAACTGGGAAAGTTGCAGTTACAAATCATGAAAGACTATGAAAATGTAATTTGCTTAATAAATAAAGTTCAAATCCGTTTACTTATGACTTCATTTTGCACTTTGACCTGATGGAATTTTAACTCAGGATGTCCTGGGTGAAAGTAAAGATGACTAAGTCTAAACAGCATTCCAGATGTCAGTTTTTCATGAATATCGGACACAGTATGTCAAAAGAGATCATAACGGTTCAATCTAGAGAAAAATGCTGTGGTTAAATGAATAATCATTTTGAAATCACTGCATTATCTCTCAGTTTGAACACTAAAAATGTGGAAAAGATTTTTTAAACCCAATTCCATTATTTTACAGAAATACCTTCTTCGTTCAATATACAACATTCTGTTTTAACACATTCATAATTTTAAAAATCATAAGTAATATTACTGTATTATATGGTAACAAAAATGGGCAATAAGAAAATTAATCTTGCTGAACAACGAAATACAGGAATTCACTGATCCAACATCTTTTTCATAATTAAAACAGTATATAGTATATATTAAACTGGCATTGACTTTTAAAACAAAAGAAAAGGGATTAACAAAAGAAAAAAATAATTTAATTTCCCTTTTACAAATATCATGCTAAAGGGTTCTTAACTATTATTTTCTAATTCCAATGAATACATTAAAAGTTTACATCTAACGCTGATTACAGACTAACTTTCTAATGTTAACCATCTTAAACTGCTGTGATTTTTGTTTTCTGTCTTTTAAGCAAAACCAACTTATTTTCATTATCACCTCCTTCCATGTGATCACACTTAATGATGCCACTTCTGTTAGGCCCTGTCATGTTATAACTTCAGCTCCAGGGCCCACTTTGTAAGTGGTGCTGCACACAGACATGCTCATAAGTGGTTTAAAGGAATCTGACTGCTGTGATCGAGAATGACATAGAACATACCAGAGTTTCCCCCCATACCAGGGGGGGAGAGGAGATAGATGCAATTACATTTTCAAGGGAAATGAACAGCAATTATCTTAATTACAAAAAAAATTAAAAAGAAGACTGAACTTCTAGGAAAAGATGGAATTGGTATAACGCTCAATCTGAAATAATTGTGAAAATGTTTCCATTGCTAATCAGATAAAATCCTCCAGCTCAGCCTTTTATCAAGAACTGTACTGGTTCGTTAATGTTAATTGACCCAACTGAATGTAACCTAACCTCTGAACTGTAAAAACAAAGCTCCACAATCCCAATGTGCCATATTGTATAGAAAAATAAATAGGCTTCCATTGCACTGTATCACCTACTAGTTCTTCTTCAGAACCACATCCGCCACCAAACATTAGAACCTAATGCTTTAATAAAAATATATAATTAAATGAACAATAAAATAACACAAACACTGCTGGATAATGCCCATGTCTGAGTTCATTTGAAGCACTTTGAATACTATAACTAGTGGATTATAATAATGACACTGTGAACACTTGGAACCTGAGAATTCTGAACAGTAAATCTTCAGAGTGCACCTAAGGCTTTTTTCTTCATTGCACATGGGAACGTTTTGCATAACTTCTGCCTACGTATGTGTATATTTATCTGCATCATCCTCAGACATTTATATGTCTCATGTTTCGCTGTGATTTTGTTAACAAGAAGCAACAATTAAAAGCCAAGCTAGTTTGCTTCTTCGTTCCTGTTTCCAATAAAACTGCACCCTACCGCCATGTGAGGCTTTGCACTCATCCTTGATAATCCCATGGCTGACTGACGCCACTGGAGTTTCTCTCACTTCTCATTCATCGCATTTCAAATCCAAACTTTAGATTTAATCGTTGTTTTATCACTCTTGGGACATCTGTTCATGCATATACTGTATCTGTGCCGGTTATTTTCAGCTGCTGTTGTAAGGCTGATAATGCAACACTTTTTCAGAGGTCTTGTTTTTTCATGTGCTTCAAATAAGCATATTTTGTTATGAGATATGAAAATGAAAGTGACTTCCTGAACAACGGTCAGAGACTGATGAAAGCCAATTGCGGCAAAGAAGGAGCTCAAGTTCTGTTCAGGCTGACAGAACACCAAAGAGGGCACAGCTTCTGCTACACGGCCAGGTGCACTTTAGTGGTTAAATAGCAGAACAATGCAGCTGCTTAACGTCGCCTACAGCTCACAGAAAGGAAGACAGACTGCACTTTCTAGTCAGCTAATGTGCATCACACTTCACACACTATATGGCCATTTGAGGCTTTAATTGAAGCAAGAAATGACAACTGCAAAATGACAAACTACAAATTATTCAAACAACAAAATTAAACAAAAATATGTTTTGCAATTTGCACTTGTTTTGCAGTCAACATCATCTAGTCAACATTTAACATTTGCATTTTGTATCTTGTTTTCATAGATAATCTGTTAAACAGCATACAACAATTAAAATAAAACTTCCCAATATCAATAGGCAACTTCCCAATATGTGATGACTTGGGAGAGCAAGCTGTCTCATAGGAGTAGCCATAACCCAAAACCTCTTGTGCATTTAACAGAAAATGGATTGTCATTGAAAGTGTGGTCAGAGATGTTCAACATTTATGATAAATGTAGAATGATTTTCAAACTTTAAATAATAGTATACAATTCATTGCCATAATAGTGATTCACATGAGTACAGCTTCCAAAACAATAAATCACAGCACTAATGTAGCACTAACTAAGGCAGGTGTGCACTCTCAAGGCAACAGTCTATTTGTCTGTAGTCTGAGCCGTTTAAGTTTTTTCACTTCCTTTGAAGCTTTATAATATCCATGAGAAACGGCAGGACACATCTACTGGTTGTTAACTTTTATTTATTGACCACTTATGAAGAGGAAAAAAAGGCAGGCAAGAGGAATCGGAAATGTAATGAAACCTATTTCAATTTTTACTGCGAGTAAAAGATCATGTTTTCCGGTTAGGCTATCACTTTTATTCTGATTCATATTCCCTGTGTAGATATTTTCATGCCATTTTATGTTTACACATTCCAAACTACAGTCAGCATTGGTTTCATTTAGATAAAAAACATGCATGTATATAAACAAGCCTGAGCTGTGAGTCATTCGGTTATTTTTCTTAGTCTTTCTACAGTACATTTTAGCTACATAATTTGTCATGTAACAATCAAACTAAAAAAATACACAAGAGATTGAATTACCTGAAGGAAAAGCCATGAAACCTCAAACTCGCAAATGGCATTGCAGGCAGGCTTACACATTTGTAAAACCAAATTATACTGAAAAATTCCATTCTTGAAGAGCACTTCTCCAAATTTAACTGTGACACAAAAAGTTAGTAAAAAAGACTTGGGGGGAAAAAAAAACACAGTATCTATCGATAATAAGAGCAACACCCAACTGTATCAACGAACATAGGACTTAAAATGGTTACCTTCATCTTTTGTTCCATTTTCAATTTCTTCTCATTGCATCTGTGTGTCTGGTTCTTATACATTTCAGAACTGTTGACACTTTGATCACCAGCTGAACTTTTACTTCCACACCCTAAAACCAAGGCCATTTAAAAAAAGTGCATTAGTGGAAAAAAACATGTTACCCCAAAACCTAACGACTAAAAATAACAGGTGCACTGGAACTGTGGCATACATGCATACACCATCCTGCAGACACTCAGCTCACTCTCCAGTGCACGTTTTAACTGTATTTTGGTACATTTGAGTTATAATACTTGAAACATACATTTTTACATGGCAGATCTCACTGATAAGAACAGCATACTTCCAATACCAGAGAATCATTAAAACATATACATATATAAAATTTTGATAAAAAGCAGAAACTGTTTAATGTTTAAAATTGGCAATAAGCCCAGATTTGTACTACTATACATTTCTCTAACCAGCGGACAGTGGTGCCAATGTCAGAATTAACACACTAAGTGCTTTTTTGATTCCAGCCGGTCTTCTGTTACTCTTTTGTTCAGAAGTTACAAAACAGAACCTTCAACAATGTCAGCAGGACCAATTCAAAGGAGTAACCAGCTTTTTAAATCAAGTTTCCAATGATTGAATTTGTTCTGTGATGCAGTCCTCCTGTGATTTCTCCTTCACTGGAAATGCGAGACTGTCACCAGGGATCTCAACTCCCTCAAACTTAACTAAAATATTGTACCACTATCTGTTTGCTACTTTTTCATTTTTCCCTTTTGATTCATGTGCAATCTCAGGAGACTTAAATCAATATTTCTTTTTTGATTTTTTTCTGAGGGATGCAAAAGACAATAAACATTCACAAAGAAAAAAAATTTATTAGCAATATATTTAAAAGTAAACATCAAGATTAAAAGGGAATTGTCAAATAAATGTGCGTTTTTACAAATCTTTCACAGCTAATCTATGATAAAAAAAATAAAAGCATGAATTTATACAAGTTTCCTGAGAAGTATTTCTGGATTACTGTCTTTTTCACAAACAGGTTTGCTCACTATAATAGGAAAGTTCATTAGAAAAGAAAATTCCTGAACTACAAAGTTAAAAACTGGATGAATAAAAAAAACTCACAAATTTATTCAAGTAATAATGGCATAACTAATTCTGAGAAGTTATAAAAGAAACTTCCACCAAGCTATGCAGGCTACACAAGCATATAGCCCTGGCAATTATGAGACAAATTCTGATGCATGAAATTGTATATGGCTAATAAAGTGATCTTATCTTATTCTAACTGTATGAGTATAAATTAAGAAATTAGACCAACTATTCCCCAAGCAGTGGTGCACAAGCGAGACAGTAGTGCCTGACATAGGGCTGGAATTAGTCACACAGGGGGGACTCCAGTGGCCTTCAGACTGGATGGGATTGGATACAACTGCAGTGACATGGGCAACAGACTTGTACCTCCTCCAATCAGCACCAACTCTCCTATCAGGCACTGTGGAGCTCACAGCATGTCTAATTACAGATGTCTCAGGAGGTGGGAGAGCTGAATGAGCACTTCTGTGTCCCAAATTCACCAGAGAGAGTGGAGTAATGATTAAACAACTGGCAATTCAAACATATCTATATATAACAAAAAACAGCGATATAGCACGCAAAACATAATTAGTGCTGTACATGGCTCAATATTACTGTTAACTTACATCTTCATTTACTACTTTTTTCATCTTCTTATTCCATTGTACAGAACACTTTTCCCATAAATTCCTTATTGTTATTTCAGTTTATATTCTTAATTACTTTTATATGCGTGTGTTCTGAAAACCACTGTCAATTTGTGGATACTGACAACAGCTGGCGTAATTGGCAGTGGGGACATACTTCAAAGAAGCAAACAGTGCTTCAACAGTGAGCATTACTGTTCTTTGAGAGCGACAATCTAATAGGTTAATAAATCACCTTAAATCTTCAGCAGCACAAGACCTCAGGAACAGGTTAATTTAGTTTCATTAAAGCCTGAGTCAACCAGTCTAACCTACCTGTCAAGTCTGAAGCTGTTGATGAATTAAAGAGATTTACAAAACCTTACAGATTGTTGCTCTTGAGGACTAGACACATTACAAAGGCATTCAATAATCTCTCAAGTGATCTCTGTTAGAAGGTGGGTATTTTCTGCTCACAGTGGGATTCTGAAGGTTTCCACAAGAACTCTTTTGTTGGAACCTTAATCACTGCTGAGACTACACCTTTTCTTGCTGTTTATTGTACCTGTTGTATTTTCCTCGTCTGATCTCTTTCTCTTCCCCGGGGGCTGCTCCAGTACAAACTGAGGAAAAGAAATCGACTGAGATGACAAATTTCCTAAGGAAGACCGTCTTATGCAGGGATCATGTTTCCAAACATTAGCAGAATAGAAATAGTCCTCATACTCCAATTCATCCTTGGATGGTGAGCAACCTAAAGATTTGCTTGGAGTCTTCATGACAGAATTGACAGATCCCTTTTTTTGTGGGCCAGAGGTTTTCACAAATGTAGAATATTCCTGGGGTGATACTACAGATATATTATCTGTTGTTTCTTTTTTGCATGTAAGCTTATTTGTGCAAACATCTACAGCAGTAGAACAATTCACTACAGAGTTCAATTTGCTACCATTGTCATTTTCTTCCATGTTCAAAGATACTCTACTGTTGCTTTCTTCAATCGATTTCTGCCTTTTGTCTTCTTCATTGGGCTTTCCATCACATGTATCCTTGTTTGAAAAGGCTGTACTTTTTTGCTGTGACTTTACTCTGGCCGAGTGTCTTTTAGGCTTCTTTATTGGAGGAGAACAAGTAATATTTCTCTCCTGTGACTCATCATTACTTTTATCAATGCGCACATTAGAAGAGGATGTCTCTTTTGGCAATTCTTTCTCATTCTTTTTTAAAGAACCACCAAACAGGTCACCAAAAGAAGAGTTCAGATCAGCACTTTCTTCCTCTGTAAACAAACAGGGAAAAGAATATAGGTAATCAATCGATGAGTCTCATATTTACAAACCTAGACATTTTGCATAAGCAACTTTTAATTATTTTTCTTAATCTGATGAATCCAGAAAGTAACTTAAATGGATTACATTTATATACCACTGTAAAATGTGATTATGTTCATCACAGGCTATATAATACTCAGTTAAGTGAATTTGAAATGACCTTTGTTAGTTTGTTTTCATAAAGAAGTGGCTACCAGCTTACTGATTCACACACAATCGTCAAGATGTCAACAATTATTGTAATGCTTGCACGTAATCCTGCTTCAGATGTTTAAAAAGTTTGCGGTAGCATGTATGGGTAATTATATGTTAGGATATATAGAAATATATTATCCAATAATATAAATGATAATGGAAAATGACCACTACAATACATCACCTTGACATCAAACCCTCACAACCTAACAATAGTGCAGCATAAATAAAACAGTAGCAAAGAAAACACTTAATCTTTTATAATTACCTAGGTTTTGGAAAAAAGAACTTGATGGAGAATTTCCAATGGATGGTCTATGGGAAGACTGTGATGAGCCTGACTCGATCATCTGTGAGGCTAAGAGAACACTGTGGTTAGTTGTGCTGCAGAACATGGGTGTGGAGAAACACAAAGTCAAGGAATGATAAACATGTGGAAAAACACTCACATAGATACAAACAAGCAAAACTCCTTGCCCCAAGCTTAGATTCAAAATTTATATATAGACATTATGCACACACATGAAAAGTGTAGTAAAACAAATTTAACAATTGATCAATAGTATTACAATCCAGAAACGAAAACAGCCGAAACGGGTAGGATTTAATACTGGGTTCATCAGTCTCATATAGGTAACACTGAAACAAAGATGGAAACATAGCATCCTTTTCACAGCTTTAGTAAAAACTGATTGCATCATCTTGGTCTAATATGGCGATGTCCAATATTGAACATCTAAACGTGAAAATTACCAGTGGGGGATAGGTTCTCTCTTTTTTGTTTCATCTCGTCTAGCCGTTTTGCCATGGAATCTGCCCTCTTTACAAGTGTAGGGTTGTACACAAGCGTGCCTTCTTCATCAAAGATCACGGACGGAAAACTAGTGGCTGCAACACACACAAGTTAAACACAAAAAAGCTTTATTAAAGATGCACAACCACTCCATGGTTAGGCTGGTTTCTGACAGATTAGTGCATTACCAATAGGCGATTTAGGAAGATTCAGGTCTTTTATCATTCTGTCGAGCTTCCTCTGCATTCGCTTGTCATTTTGAGGGGTCCTGACTTTTTTGTCCGTCGGTTGCATGCATCGATGCTTCAAAAGCAAAAAAGAGAAACATTGCAATCTTGAGAAATGAAGAATGTCCCTCATACAGTATAGTCAGCTTTGCATGCAACTTGTTTTCTTATTTCCACACTGGTTGAACATTTGTATAACAAAAATATATTTTCAGTGAAGCAGTAGAGACGGAAGTATGTTAGGAAAAAAAGCATATTCTTATTTAGTGCTACCTAGATTTTAAGCAGAGAAAAACATTTTGCAAAGAAATTTAGTTCTTAAGATGCAAATCAATTTGTGCAAGTTCTTCTGGCACAATCTCATCATTTATCTCAATATTTTGTCTTGCTCAAAGAGATCTGTTCAAAACTTTTTTTCCCCATGTAGAGGTCACTTTAGAAATTCCAACAATGTTCTGCAGAATAATTCAGAGCACAAAACGTCTTATACTTCCCTTAAAAGCCCTGGATAATATATCTTATGGCACTCTGCTTGTCTTGCTGTTGACTCCTGCAAGTGCTTGATGACAATACACAGTCTTTTTATATTTCAAACTCCAGTCTTTCTGCACTGCTAACACGAGTTCTTGGCAGCACAAGGCAAATTAAAAATGGGTCAAAATTATCTAATTTTTTCATTAGATAATTTAATTTGGGCATATTTATAAGTGTACCAAAAAAGGCTTGAACTACAAGAAAAATAATGCAGAATATTAAAATAATACTCATATTTATTACAGGATATTAACGTGTTTTTCTATGCAGCATACTTACCGTTCTTTTGTTGAACTCATCCCACACAGCAGGGTACAAACTCTCATCAGCACGTTGACCACTTTCTTTACAGCTGCAAAAAAAAGACCTTTAATTAAATGTAAAGTATTTTAAAGCTGTAAAAATGTGTAGGATTTTTCCTGTCGGAACTTAAAAATAATTGGCTTTTTTAGATATTTACCTAAATGTATCACAAGCACAATAAAATACATTAATTTCTTCCATATAAAAAATAACCTTTTGTCAAAGGATTATGGGTGTGTGGAACAAGCTACGTATCCAAGGATGAAGGCAAAACCCTGGCTTCTTTCAAGAAACAGTGGCATAAGATCTTTGGATCTATTAGTTACTACAAAACTGGCTCAAAAGGGCCAAAAACCTCGTCTCATTTGAAGCCTAATATTATTATGCAATCAGGGCCACCTTGTGTTTACAGGTGGAAATGCATGGAAACTGCTACTAACTGTCACATGTCCTTCATTTTGCACAGCATTTAGTAAAGCTGTAAATCACCTGCAATGAATTTCACATTTATAAAGCACTTATGAAATGGTACATATCTGACTTTGCAAGTTACAAGTGTAAATATACAGTACTTTATGCATGTACATTCCTTGTGTTTCTTCCATTTAAATTGGGTAAGTAGTGAAAATCCAGGTATCGTTTGAGATTTGAATCTTCTAACCCAGTTCTCTTCTCACCACCTGGGTAATGATGATCTACTTGAGAACTGTTTCAAAAACTGTAATTGTAGGAGTGAGTTTCTGCCTCAGGTCACAAAGGCATTTAAAGCCAATTAAAATAATGCTTAATCTAGTCACTTTACAGATTTTTTTTTTTACCAAAAAGATTAAAGACATCAATTTTTTTTAAATATTATTTTCATTGCATTGACGTATTGCGACTGGTGCATTGTGACAACCCAAGAGCCATGTACAAAAATTAACCAGTTCGAAAAATCGTCACTCATACACTCGCACACTTTCATTTTACAGGTCTGAAGGGAGTAAATGTATCGTTACAACTCAAAATATTATTTACTATTAATGATCAACTATAACCCAAAAAGACACAGGTACCCAATAACCTGTGCATATGCATGTGTGCTTTGCAAGTGGATTTGTTGATCTTCTTTTGCTTTATGCTTCAACATTTAAAAACAAAAGACAAGCTTTTGATCTTAGCTTCTTCTTTTAATAACTTTTCTGAAGTTCTTCTGTGCCAATTACTGGCATTCTTAGTACAAAATTAATGTGATTTTTGGCTGCTGACAGGACACTAGCCTCGAGCTGGAGCTGTCACATCACCTTCTCTCTTTGACTATGTGAAAAATTAAAATTAAAATCACATCAACTCAGGGTAAAAGACTAGTAAAAAAAAAATAATTGTGCCATTAATATTTTGCCAGATTTACCTCTCCACCCAAAGAACTGAAACAAGCTTCACACCAGTCTTTTTCGCTTTTTGCCATGTCTTCTGATGACCATCTTTGAAAACTACATGCGTTACTTGTTTGTTAAAGGTTTTTGTTACCTGTAACAGCAAAACAATATGGTTAGGAAATTTAAATAGTATCATGGCAAGGAAATACATTATTTTGACATTCTGAAACTCAAGTGACAAAGTATTGAAAAAAAACATCTAAATATGAATTAAAGTGAAATTTAATTTCACAAAATACATTGGTCATAAGCATAAGTCAGGGCGATTTCACATCATTTTATAAACATATGATTAAAAAACAAAAACATCAAAGTTTTTATAGGGCATGATGAAATGTGCAAGCTAATTACCTTAAGAAAACATTCAGCTATTAAAGTCAATGGTTAAGCTAAACTTGGGGACTGTAATGAATTCTTCGTGTGGCCAGTGAGCAAAAAACTTTAGTTGAATGCAATTCATTTGATAAAATCCTAAAATCCACAATAACCCTATAACCCTGAATAATAATAATATTTAAGCAAATCAGGATAGATGCCTTTGCAGGGCTTTCTTACACTATTGCAAAAGGAGACAAGATGCTGGATAAGAGGTTTCAACAGGCAATTTAAGGCACATTCTTTCGACCAGGAGTTCCCTAGCCTGCCCCTGGAGGCCCAGAGGCTTTTATACAACTGAACCCTTAAATGACTTCAGAACAGAATTCATTTTTGCCATCTTTCAGAAAGCAGGTCTAGCCATACAGACCTCACTGCACACGGTGACTGGGAATCCCTATATACTGTAGCAGGACAGAACTGGCCAAGTGTTGGCCAAGGTTTCACATAGAAAAGTGACCTTTTTCAGGTGGAGATCGTCTTTTTGAGCGAGTTTTTCAATCAAGCAACGTGTTAGTTCAATTAAGGGTTCAGTGAAATAAAGAAATTGACAGGAACAATAACTCCTTCAGACTAAAAGTGTTTTGCTCCACTACTTTAAGGGTATCTAATATATAAATATCAAAATGAGCCTTCCTTTAAGGTACACTGGGACATAACTGGTGTGTGAATTTTAATGTTTCCATTATTATAAATATTGAACTAAAGTTTAAATCAAATTAATATTGACTTGAATCCTTATTTTTTCTTACTTTAAAAATGGTAACAAAAATACTGTAAAAATCCTTTAACTAAAGCAAAAAAATCACTTACCACTGCTCCCATATCCATTAACTGCAGAGCAAACGTTTTGGAATAATTTTCATTCTTACTGGACGACCATACGTCAACAAAGGCAACAACATCTAAAAAAATAGCATTAAGCACTGTCAGGCAGGCACACTGCATGAAATAAATAAAATGTCAAAAATGCTTCCTGCTAAAACTACTCTAAATTAACATTTTTAAAGTGAACGTCATAGTCAGTAAGCTTATTGCACTAACAAGCTAAGCTGTTTGAGCTGAAAGATTACTCTGTGTGGAGCTATAAACACTAAATATGTTTGGCTATTAAATCTGGTTAATGAATAAATAATGTAGTTTGTTTGCTGTACTGTTGCATACATACTCAAGTGACCCATGAACATATGACAAGTTCACATTTAATTTCTAAAATAAATTAAATTAAACATGCTTAACCTTTTTTTTTTACACTGTGGAGCATTTCAACAGCCTAATTATAAATGTTTTTCTCTACTCGTTGAAAATGTCCATCAAATCTAAAATGCTAATACTTATAAACCCTCCAGTTTCAGAAATGTAAATGTTTCTGACACATTCCAGGGTGCAGGCAGCATCAAATTAAAACTGTACCTTTGAGGATAGCAGCACCATTGTGGTTTCCAGTCATTGTTCAGTGAAGGCAAGACTCTCAAAAACAGTTTTAAAACCTGCAAAATGATTTTTGTTATTGTCAGACTGCTATGTAAAGACAAATTGCTGTACAGGTAATATTTCTAAAAACAAAAAACAACAGATGTAACTGAGGGTGTATAAACACCATCAGCCAGTTTAAGACAGTGGCTCTCAGAAAGGAAAAAAAAACGATGAAGAAAAAACAATCGCAGTGTTTAGTCTACAAGAGCCTGGTGTGTCCTCTAACTGAAAGGTACAGTGGCATGTACCAGACTTGAACATCATGTGTAACTCTGCTCTCATGGAAGGCAGGGGTCAAACTCGAGGCAATTATGTCTCTTGACCATTCCTAACCTGTACTCTGCTGCAATAAACACCATTTTAAGCGCATTTGTACTCTTCAGTTTAAATCTTCAGAAGGGAACTACAGGTCTAAAAATACTCGTATAATACCCGCACTAAGTATCTTGTAACGTTTCTACACATCCCGCAGGGCATCAGATCAGATGCCCTCAACATTCATATCAGGTCTCACAGTCTGCAAGACATCCACAGCCTCCGGGTACATCAGATTTGTACATGCAGGTACAGTATGAGGAATTACAATACTACACTGATTGCCTACCTACTCTGTCTGGAAAACTTCAAGTTTAGAAAACCTTTAATCAAACTAACTCACTATGGGTGTCTTCTGTGTTTCAATGTCCCTTACAAAAGATGTTAAAATGGAGGTATAATGAATAAACAAAAATAAAAATGAAAATATAAATAAAGGGGAGGTACGTCAATAGTCGCTCTTAGCAGTATTTGTTGATTTGACCTTCGTGTTATTCAGTTGTATCTATTCACCACATGGACAAAATTCAATGCTAAATAACACCAGCTGCTTGTGCAACTGAAAATCCAACCTAGCAGCCCAGGTAAAAGGGGCAGATCCAAGGGATATGTGCTCCAGTTTGAAAAAATGGCTTTTGATTTTTAAGTGGCACTATGTCAGAAGATGGCATATGTGTAAGAAAACAAAAGCCTAACTGTTCAGCTGGTCCTTTCACAACAAAGGCATGCTGATGTTTCCTGGTGATGCTAACATTTGATCTGCAAAAGACAAGAACAAAAATGAAATATTAAAGAACTTAAGCATGGAACCGGCTTTTGAGCTATCTAAATGCATCAAACAGCTGGCGATGAAGGCAGGAGAGAAACAAAAATCTTCCATTAATTCAATTTTTTTTCTTTTATTAAGACCATGCTGAGAATGCCTGAAAACAGGATGTCAGGCGAAACAGATGACTGCCTTCAATTTAGCCTGCAATGAGGTGAGGGATTACATTTGCATCAAAATGAGAAGTTATGAATTACAGCCTTCAGCAATGACTTTTCCAAAGAAGTCTGCTTGGAATCCTGGTGAATACTGTTAACAGGTTAGGGAGCAATATTATTCAGATGAACACAGAAACATCATTTGAAAAGGTGTGTAACTGGGGAATCTAGTAAATAAAATTTTTGTTTAAGTGCCTTTTTCAACTTCTTTCTGTGGTTCGGTTATTGTTAATGTTCAATAAGATCTTGATTACATCAACAAGTAATATTTTCATGAATCTAATTTAGATGTTTTCAGTGGTACAGGAAGGTTTACTGTACTAAAATGACAGAACTGTTATAATATTCTAGTTTAATCTCATCAGATCTCAGTAGCTCAGACTGGACCCGGTTGATACTGGAATGTGAAACCTTTAATAGCAGCTACAAGATGCTATAAATGGCTACTGCTATTAGTGGTATTGCTTGACCATTTTTCCTCTGGACCAGAACTGTTAAACCAATGCCCCAGTACAGTGACAGAAATTACTGTTCTGTAAGGGTGCTGTCGTTTGGATGAAACATTAAACCTGAAAAATCCCAGATCCCAGTGCACTGTTAATAAGCAGTAGGGGTGTTTGTTATATTATTATATTCTGCGTGTCCACAATCTGGCCTAAGTCAAGATCCCCTTTATTTCAATTGGTGAACTAGTTTCTCACTCTCTACCCAATCTGTTATGTGCAGAATGGCTGCTATGTCTCACCTAAACCGAGATCTTTACTTCAGTACTGGATGAAGTGGCTCCACTCATATTTAGGAAGCAATTTAAAATCCTATGGTCAGAACACAGTACGCACTTAGTCTGCCTTGTTAATTGTGCTCCTGTGTTTTTTCCCTCTCATGTACATTCTTCATTCAGAGTTGCAGAACAAATTTAATTTTAGCTGCAGCAGTAATGCCATTTTCAAAATTAGTTCAATGCAATAAACCGTAATTTCCATAATTGTAATATTGTGAGATCACTTAACTGTACATCTTAAAGGACACGTTTTTAATTATGTAATCATATACAGTTTGTCACGAGTGTTAACATTTCTAAATCAGAAGCGTGTGCATATAGCCATCTCAAGCAATAGATAGTATATCAATGAGGTTAGTCAAAAGCACAGAACTAGTCAATCCAATTAAACGGAGCACATGGGAATGATAAGGCTTAGTGTAAAAACTTGCCAATTGACAAAACGTATACTAACAATTATATAGTGTAAAAACAGCACTTTCAGCACATAAAAAAACAATCTCAATGTATCCGCTTTGCGCCTTGCATTTACTCTTCAAAGTTTTTTTTCCCCTGCAGATCTTAACGTTTAAAACACAAAGACGCATACGAACTAACGGAGAAAAAACGATCAGTGTCTTTCAATCCAAGAATCACCCTCGACATATCGCCCTGTGTTTTCCCTGAGTAAACTGCTAACTCCACTTAAAAAAAAAAATCATGCATCGGTCAGAAACAAACAGTCGTGCGGCAACCTAGAATTAAAGTTCCATAGGAGATATTTTTAACCTACACGACGCAAGAAACTGAACACGGACTGTCGTGAATTTATACAGCATATTTATGCAGGAAAAATAGCATTCCGGAGGAATGTAACAATTCTTGCAACCTTTCTGCTTCCACATAGGGAATATCCAAACTCGGGGAGAATAAGCAGATATAATGTATCACACTGATGCACATTGTTTACAGTATCGAGCTCAGTCGCGGATGCCTTCTGGCAACATTGTATCCCTTTAAAAGGCTGTGAGGTTTAAAGCTGTAATCGAAATTTACTCTGCACGCAATCGCCACTGAAGGACATTTTACAGGATCATATCAATATGCCAAAAGGCAAAAATATTTTTAACGCTAAAGCAGTCACTGTAACAAACACCGCCGAGAACTGCAGCACAAACCATGAGGGATCCTTCGTCTTTATTTACAACAGTGCAACTTAAAAGTTCCACCTTGTAAAAACCCCAAAAGAGAAAACACGAAATTTCCTTTGCAAAATAAAAGCGTAAATCCCGCTTTTTCTAAAGATCAATGAACAGCTTACCCAGTGCGGCAGACGGAAACCGTACACTTCCCAGTTTACCTGTGTCTTTTCAAATATGGCGGTTACGGGCCGCAGAGCGGAATTGTGGGAACGTTTGGACGCTCGACGTCTTCATTGGATGGCGCGACTGGTGGCGTCACGAACTCCTGGCTCCTGGCTGGGGGAGCTCTCAATACCCTTGCAACAAGAGCTTCCAGTCTGACATACAATCAAACTTAGGCACAGTACATGATTGTTGGACTATACATACTGCCACTATCGTAAGGGTAAAAGCAGAATGTGCAAGCACGCATCCACCAGAAGCAATCTCAGACCAGATCCATGGCCTGTGTATTCATTTCACTACTAGACTCGAGCTGAAGTGTTTCTCTCCAGGTAGTAGCCTGGTGCCTCAGGGACACCTCATGGGTCTAGGATTATTAGCACTGAGGATGAAAAATCTTTTAGGGAAGGGAAGAATTTAGACAGGCCCCAGGCTAAATTTCGGATTTAGACAAGAAGAGGGATTCCAAAGGGTTTAAGACGATAGGATTAGAGGTAACATCAACATTAAGAGCTTATGCATTACAGTCAAAAAAGCTCGGGGTTTTTTAAAGCCATTTAAAGCTCCAGCTTCATTTCAGAAATGAGAAGGAGCTAGGGTTGCAATAACAATTCTAAGCTGTCTTAAGTCTAAAGTAATGAAATGTGGTGCACAGAATTATTTTGCAGGTCCAGTATACATGATTCTGCTTTGAGTATTTAGAAAACAGTATTTACAAAAAGATTAATCATTTTATTTATGTTGCTCTTTGTAAATGTTAACTGAACTTGTGAAGGTATAATGTATTATATTATTTAATTTTTATGGTCTGAGTCTTCATCAGTTATGAATTGTGTGTTTTGTACTATTGTGTATCTGTATTTTCCCATTTGCTTTTTTTTATTTTTCATGTCTGTGGATTATTAAACATTTTCAATTTCTTGTTAATGTAATCTATAAATGCCTTGCAATGATTCGGCATGATGTCCGATTTCAGACGACAGTGCTTCTGTAATGTATGGGAAAGAGAGATTAACTCAGTTACTAAAAATGATGCCTGTATGATTTTTCATATATATAAACCTGTGTTCTGAATAAATAGAAGAAATATAATGGCCTTGAACAGGGTGCGAATTATATCTTGGCATTCTTGACGCATCACGCGTGAAAGAGATTTCTTCAACAACTCATCAAAACCCACGTTACTAAGTCTTCCTCTCAGGCAACTGTAAATTGATTCAGCGTCTGTGCCATCCGTCAGCTCTGTGATGTCCAAAACTACATTGTCCATGTCCACTTTCCCACTCACATCGCATCTCATGTATAGGATGAGATGAGCACGCCCGTACTGTGCTTTCATCGATAGTGAGGCTAATTCGTGACTTAAGTTCTTTTTATACCCGACACAAGCTTGTTCCGCATTTTCTTTGCAATATGACCTATAATTTCAGCACAGGAATGGTCCGACTTATGTACAGTGCCTACTTTGGCACCATTAAGCTCCTGTAACATTATTAAAAGAGTGAACTTTTTATAAGCTAGTCTTTCCTTGGCCACCATATAGGCAGATCTGAATTAAACTGCGGCTTCTTGAATTAAATGAGCATTAATTTCAAGTACCTTGTTTGGGAGAATTTATTTTTGTGTCGTCTCTTCAATATCAACGGCCCTTTCATGTGATAAGCACTCACGGTGTTTATATATGTTTTCCCGCAGCTGGTTCTGCAAAGGGCTACTTACATCTCCATTAATCCACTCCTCAGGCAAATGCATGCTAAGTGCTTTTTCTGACAGCAGAAGTCTCTTTGCATCTCTGCACACTGTGCATCCCAAATTTCCATCCTTAACGAAAAGCCACGGGTTGCGTTTTTTCCACTCTGTCCACTGCCGGCTGGTCCAGTTAGCCAGTAGATCAGTGCTGACTGGGGTCACAGAGGGCTCAGCCTCTTCCTCTAGCGCTGCTGGTGGACGTATTCGGTAGGCCGGCAGGCAGGCAAGCAGGTCAGCAGCTAAACTACTGTATCTTGACGAGCAACTGCTTGCAGCAACAGTCAGATCGCGCAGTTTGGGTTGTTTTGTAAATCCAAAATTAGCAAGTAAAGTTCCCTGTTTTCTCTTGGGCATAATCGTCGCTTTTCAGTAACATATATAGAAAACTTATTTTTTTATATATATATATAGAAAACTGAATGTCATTGGAAATATTCTCTGCAACCTCACTGCGCGCCCTTTTTTTTAGAAAACGTAACCAAGAGTGACTTGTTAGCTTGTCCGTTTGTCACGTGAAAAGAAACGTTGCCTGCTTTTGTAACAGCGCCACAATGCCTTGATCGGTAATAGTATTCAATTGCTTAGATGTTTCTATGTCAACAACACGCTCGAGACAGAAACGCAAATGTAGTCCATACCGGGTGACACATAAATAGGAAATTTTATAAATGGACAGTTCCCCTATTTTAGAGACCCCCCAAAATTTCTCAGATGGTCTCTTCAGGGGAGCTCGGGCCATATTCAGGGGTGCTAAGCTCCCCCTGGCTACCCCGTAATTCGCACCATGGACTTGAAACACTTGTTGGATTAATGTGTTCATGCAGAAAGTATAGTTTGATTGAAGTTTTTTGAACAACATTAAAAAAGTATAATTTTTTTTTAACTTTAGCATCTTAACAAAAAGTAATGCATACATTGTATAGTGTATGTGATACCAAAAATATTTTTGTTGTTTTATGTTCGTCTTTATTGCAGATTTTTAATAAATGATATAAAGATATGAGAGATCCAGATGGAAAAGGATAGGTTCACATAAGGACTTTCTGCTTTAATGATTTGTCTTGAGCACGTGCATTTAAACAGCCCTGCATAAACCATGCAGGAACAGAAAGCCTCCAGTCCCTTCAATACCTTAACAAAATGACTAGGATATTTGTTTCATTTTATGAGGGAGTGATTCATACTATTATGGGTGAAGTCAAGCAGCGAAATGTTCAACAAATTGAATAACATGCTCATTTTTGTTAAAAGGTTTTAGTAAACCAGAACATTTTGGATACAGGCCTGTCAACACGGGACTGTTGCATCTATAGACGCTGCCTGCCAAACCCAAATCCATTGCAATAAATTGCAAAAGACAGACTCTATTCCTGAATTCCACATTAACTAGCAAACTATATAGTATGTAGCTTTCTGGATTTTTTTAGGCTTGACTTTATTTAAGAGCAATGACTGTATTTTCCAAAAACCTTACTTCCTTACGCATTACAATATCCAGTACAATAGTGTATACCTACTGTATATATACCATAGAAACTTGACTTGCTAGAGAAGTTGTTATTACAATATTGATTTCACCAGTATAAATAAGTTATGGATGATTGGTAGAAAAATTAACAGAAGTGCTCCAAACAGAGAGAAGAGCAAGTCTAAAAACGTTTTATTAGACAATGAGTTGTGATGAGTTGTGCTGGTCATGTCAAACTTTGGTTCTCTGGAAATCCTGTCATTGGAGATCTTAAATAGTTACAGAAGATCATTCTTTGACATTGCACACACCATTTAAAGCACTCTATAACCCACTAATATTTTTAATTCATATGAATTTATTTGATAATTTTAGCATTTTTTGCCTTTGTTTTGTACGTCCATTCATTATACAGTATATCCCTTTAATTTGAGTTCTTCCTCTTCTGTTCCAAGAGGAAATTAAAACATTAAACAAGTGATTGATTTCTATTGCAGAGTCCATTAACATCCTATAAGTACCAAAGGTCTGCAATCTTCCTTGGATAAAATTATTTATCAACTAAAACTATTAAACTGACAGTAAATCAAGTTAAAAAAGTTTAAAAAATTATCTAAGTACTTCTCACTTTTGAATTGTATTTTGTATGAAACATGCAGTAATTGATTTCTGGGTTGTTCTGTGTTTCCAGGACTGATGAGTACACTAAACTGATGTGAGTTATAGATTAGACACAGTTTCATGTAAAGACTCTTTTTAATGCTTGTGAGATAAGAGTTTTTAACATCTCCAGGGTGGCCTGTTGGAGAGGTCTGGCTGGGGAAGCATCCAAAACTTTGTGCTCTGCAAAATAAGGCTGTAACTTTATTCAAGGTTATTCAAGTCTAATCTGCAACAGATGGTGTTCAACAGAAAAAAAGAAAATAAAATCCACACCTCTCAGATGTTGTACATTAAGAAATATTTTGACGCAAAACAAATTGATATGCACAATGAACAATATACAATACAATAAAACCGATTCACAACAATGGTACTAAGTTGAACATTTTCAGGAATCAATCAGTAATTTGTTGCAGATTGAATCAGTCCAGTTCTTTGTAGGGTGGCACAGAGGTTAGCATTGCTGCCTTACAGCCCTGTGGCCCTGGGCTGAATTCTGGACCTGGGGTGCTGTCTGTGTGTAGTTGGTATGTTCTCCCCATGCTGGTGTGGGTTTCTTCCAAGTTTTCGGCCTTCCTCCCACAACCCAAAGACACACTGTACTGGTGGGTTATTTGGCTTCTGGGAAAATTGGCCCTGGTGTGAGTCTGTGTGTCTGCAATGAACTGGTGTCCCATCCAGGGTGTATCCTACCTTACGCCTCTTACTTGATCCTGAATGGGATGAAGTGGATAGAAAAAAGAAGGCTAGAGAGAATTCTTTGTATGACACATAATATCCAGTCTATGGTTTTGTATTAGAAAGCTGCAGTTTTCCCAGAGAAAAACATCACATTTAATTTTTCTGTTTTTACAATGTGGATATCAAAAAAATTGTTTTCCAAGAGGTACGGTATGTGAAAAGACAAGTCTCTTACATAATGCGTCATCCTGTCGGCATCCATTTGAAACAAGACTGAGAATTGGGAAACACTGTTAGACAAAGAGTTATGGTTGAATCAAGCAAGCTACCAAACCATGCGGTGCGAGACAGCGCAACTGGATGGTTCAGGAAATGGCTTGATGAGATTCTTAGCTCTATTGGCCACATACTGTAACACCAGTGTGATTCTCATTTGCTGTCCTCATGTTCATACTGATTCGCTTAGTCAAGTGTATAGAGAGATAAAGAATGTAGTGTCACACACTCAGAGGCTGGGGTGCCCAAGCAAGTGATGTTGTACATAGAGGGGTCTCAGGAAAACACAAACACAGCCATATGGTATAACTTTGGTATAATAGCCATATGGTATAATATGGTCTCGGCTTTTTTTGAGTGTGGGAAAATAAAACACAAACCACAACCCAACAAACTAAAACCTGTGCTCTTCTTTGGGCTTCTGGCAAACTCTGCTCAGTCCCTCAATAGCTAAGCAGCTTACTGACTTCCACAATAAGCTTTCACTCCAAGAGTCTCGCAAATTCAGTCTCTTTTTGACACTCTCTCAAAGTTTCTCATAAACACTTCCAGACAAAACTCTTCCCAAAACAAAGATTTGCTCTGAAACTGACTTTCCAAACGGATGGGACCTGGTCGATTATGTCTTTCTCCGGGGCTTCCCCCAGCCTGTTTGCGCAGACAGCAGATAGAACTACACCCGAAAGACTCTGCTTCCTGGCCTTAACACTAACACCTAAACTACTGTATCATCTCTTCAGTGTTGGTCGGGTGATTGAAGCCAGCCTGTCATTGTCCACAACATTATGAGGATAACAGTTCAGACAAGGATCTCCATCTCGCTTAATCATTCTGACCTTTACCATTACAAGATCATTACTGTCATTACCATTACAGGATCATTACTATCTGTCTTAAACAGCAAACAGTCTTGAGGAAGGATTAGCATCAAGATCAACCAACATGATTCATGAGAGGAACAGCAGATGATGTAATCCAACCCTAGAGCATGCAGCACATCCATCATGACTTCACCCACAAGCATGTCCTGCTTCCACACCTGTGTGTACTGTGTTTAGTTATTGGGATGAATAGGTGCCATCACATACAGAATACATCTTGTGAAAACACATGGAAAGTGACTCACATTATTTGTTAATGACTTAAATCTTCAATATTCCTTATTTGGATGGTGTGACAAATTATTTATCATTTAGTTTGATTAAGTCCTAAACAAAGGATGCTATGAACTCTTGCTGGGTAAGTAGAATTGTTCTCAGATTATACTGCAAGTTAGTAAAACTGTCAAGTCTCTTCTTTGTTGAAAATACAGAACCTTTTCAAAAGATGAGTGGCGTATTTCATTTTTAAAGTAGATATAATTGTGTGCGCTTTTGTTTCACCTTTCAATATCCTTGCCCACTGAAAAGAGGCGCTGGTTGTGAATCCACACAAAATACAATTTAGAATGCATTTGTTGCAACAGGTCATATATTTTCAACCCATTTAGAGAATCCATTTACAAGAGTTACAGTGCAATTTGTTAATTAAAAAGGGAAAGAAAATGGCTCAGGGGGCATTATTTTACACAATGAAACCAATTTTGAGCTGGTCTAGGGATTATCAAAAGAAAATGAAATCCCAGAACCAACAATTCTTCCCGTTTTCCCCAGCTTTTATTTGATTGATACTTTTTTCCACAATACTTTTGTGTGTGCGGTTGTGCAAAATTACTGGGGTGGAATTGGCCTGAGTTAAACATAATTGAATTTGGAATTGCAGCACCTGTCTGCCTGTCACTCTAATTTCAAAATATTTGGTAAATTAATGCACTCATTTACATAAACAGGAGGCTGATTTCCTCAAGTACAGAATGAGATAGTAGAGGTTTTTGTATGCGACATTTGCTTACTTCTGCTTTTGAAGACTTTTTTTGTAATGCAGAAACAAAAGCTCCTGCTTGGAAAAAACACAATATTATTGACTTGTTTATTTTCACAAACGTCTGAAAAAGTGTGAAAATGCTTTTACAATGCCATGGAATTTCCTTTTTTTTTGGGGAGAAAGTCTATTCATTAGCAAACCAGATAGTTAATAAAATATAAAAATGTTGTAGGAAATGAACATCCTTTGAATTATTCACACAGTGAAGATACAGTTGTAAAAGTTTAAGGGAGGCACTAGATTAGAGGAGGTGGAGATATCAGGTCTAACAGAGGAGAATAAGGGTGAAGCAGGCTGAATGGAGGTGAGAGAAGGATGGCTCCACACACACCCATGCTGACAGCTGTGAAGGGAGAAGGTAATGAATATCCTGGAGGAGGTCCAGGAATTAAAATGGGGTGAGAAAGAATTTAGTAGGAGCAGTCAATTTGTCTTCAGTGAAAAAACTAGAAATAATGAAATGAGCGAGGTAAATAAATCTATTATCTATGTAAAATATGAATCAATAATCAAATATGAAGGTGAAATATAAGATTAAGGCCCATGGCTAGCAGCCTAAATCTGCCATTATACATACTGTAGCTGGATGAATACTGCCCGTATTGTCTGGCCTATTCACCCAGAGCAGGGTCTGGGAAGCCTAAATTAAGTTTCCTGACCCGACAGGAGGGGAAGTAATGTGTTTATTCTAGACTCCTACCTAGCAAGGAAAAGCTTCTTACATTAACAGACAAGAAACAACTAACAATGACCTTTCTTTGACCATAATCTGCAGTCTTGTTGTAAGCCAAGCGCTGTGATATACTAGTCTCACATACATGACTAATACTGTACATACTTATTAAGGATAAGACATTTTTTTTTAAAAAGACAGTGGGTAATAAATTAAAGAGTGAGTTCTGTGCACCTTTGTGCTGTACTATTTTTAATTCAAATCTGGATGTTAAAATGTTTTCATAATGCATCGCCACTCCAGCTCCTGCATATCTGCTCATTGTATTTATTTACCGTTTGTATTAACACTGTGTAATATATGCTTATTTCATTGTCTCCCTTTTCTAGCTCTCTACTTGCACAATGTAATACTTTCATATCTGGAAGGCATCTGTCAAGCTTGGTTAATAAAGGGTGGAGTCCAATATTATTACACAGACCTGTGCTTGTGTTCATGACCTTGCTCCCAGATTCCCCTTGGCTTGTTAACTCCCCATGTCTGCTCGACTTGTTTACTCCCTGTGTCTACTTGGCTTGGGACCCCTCTTGCTCTTTTGGATTTGCCCTTTACAAAACGTCTGAAGCTGTGGGAGAGAGCAGATCCACATTGTCCATTCTAATACTTTGGGCAGAATTCTAGCTGTCTAAATACTGGTTGTGATGGTGCATATGTGCTAGACTGAGCCTATACAAAGCCCCCCCCCCCCCACACACACACCTATGGATGGTGGAGGAATCCTACTCTGTTGGGCCCCTGAGCAAGGCCCTTAACCCCAAGTGCTCCAGGGGTGCTGTATAAATGTCTGACTCCAAGCTGCTCTCCCTGTCTGTGTGTCTCATGGAGCGCAAGCTAGGGTCTGCAAAAAGATAAATTCCTAATACAAGAATTTGTATATGGTCAATAAAGTGATCTTTTCTCTTATCACTTTCCACAGTAACACATTTTGTGGCTGAACAGCCTGAAATGAAGACACATTTATTATAATCTATGCAGAGTCTTGGTTGTGCCATACACCTTCCACTTTTAATAACTGTCTTGACCTTGCTCCAAGGGACATTTAAATCCTTTGAAATCTTTTTATATCCATCTCCTACTCTGTGCCTCTCCACAACTTTATCCCTGAGATCGTTTGATAGCTCCTTGTGACCATTAGCTGACTTTGAGTTTTACTACCCAGCAGAGGAGACCTACAGGAACAGCTGAATTTATTCTAATATCATCAGATTCACTAAATTTGAACATGAGAGTCACTATGATTGAACACAGGTGGAGGCTAATTAGCTTGTTGTGTGATTTGGCAGACAATTGGTCACATCAGAGCTACTTTAAAATTGCTATTACTAAGGGGTGTGTACACTAATCCAAGCCATTATTTCATTTAATTCTGTTCTTATTTTTCAGAGCATTTGAACATTTGTTTTTCACTTGGAAGTTGAGTGTTTCAATGTGTAAATAACAGTAAAATACATTCTGATTAACATGTCTTGATTTCAGGCTGTTAAGCCACTAAATACATTACTTTGGAAAAGGTGTGTAGACTTTATACAGGCACTGTATTTGCCAAAAGCTGGCAAAGCACACCGATCTAAAAATCACATTTAAGATCTGTGCTCATTGCCTACAAAAGTGGTAAACAGCTTTTATAAGACTGATGATTCTCTGCAACATTACGTCATGCATAGTACTGGAGCAAAACTGATGCTGATGCTGATGTCGCTTGTGTTATATTCTACTCTGCTACAAAAAGCAGAATGCTTGCTGTCTCTCGGGATGTGAAATGCTGGGACTGGTAGTGCTTATTTGCTGGACTCAGATTAGCTACATTGCCAAAGGGGTCTCTCTCTGCTCCATTACTCTGAGCAGACTGCTGGAGCACTGGCACATTCTGAGGAGAGCAGATTTGTTTCAGATTTGTGATTGAACTCTGCCGCTGTGAAACTCTGCCGGTTGTCTCAGTACTGGTACTGGTAGTGCACATTCTCTGGTCTCGGATTAGCTGCATGGGCAAAGGAGCTTTTTGGCAGAGCAGTCCAATCCAAAGATTACATACAAGATGTGTACAATTTGGCAAATAATTTCTTTGATTATTTTAAAACGATTATTATATAGATGGTGTTTGAAAATGCACTTGAGTACATAATGCATACATTCATTGTATTGGTGACCGACTAAGACATTGGCCAGAGTTGAGGGGTGGAGCTTTTTAGCAAAAAATTGCAAATAAGTGCCCATCTACACGTTAGATTTGTGCTATATCTAACTTAAAGGTAAAAAAAGATCCATCTTGAAATGATCCATCTGTTTCTTTGAACATTTTTGTGCCTGTACTTCAGGGCTGCTGCATAATCTGGCTTCAACAAATTGCCAGTTTTATGGAAGAGCAAACAAAGC
Organism: Atractosteus spatula; assembly: GCF_055471065.1. Classification (NCBI taxonomy): domain Eukaryota; kingdom Metazoa; phylum Chordata; class Actinopteri; order Semionotiformes; family Lepisosteidae; genus Atractosteus; species Atractosteus spatula. Next base: position 22,587,525 of record NC_142720.1, on the reverse strand, counting down.
CTTCAGAGCAGTTATAATACACGTGTATGCCATAAGGTGTTCATCATTAATTTTCTTATGTTTTCATATTTTTTACATTGAAACATCATGGACTTCGATTCCAACAAAGACAAAAGGTAATTAAATTACTGTTTTTATTGTGTAGTATGCTGACAAAAAAAAACACAGTCATTGTATGCTTTGTGGTTTTATATAACCAAAGATTTTCCATTACCCTGGATATTTTTGCAGAAAACATCTTGATTTCTGCAATTAAAGTAAACAAAACATCATGTAACAGTTGTTCAGTTTGTCAGTATCTTTCAATGTTTTAATGGAAATAAAATAACAGCATATGAGTGCCGGGTTTCCAGTTAAACCATAGAAAATACAAAAGTAAAAATCAATACAATATGTATTTTCCACTAGTCATAGGGTTTCCTTAGAGTCGTAACACTAAGTGGAAGAGTCTAGAGTGATACCCATGTCTCTTTTTATTATCTTTCAGGCAAATGGAACTACATACCTCCAACTACATACCTTTAATTGTTACATACCTTTTAATTATTGTTGCCACATGTAAAAAAGCATGGAAATTGTTTTGATTGTGAACACATTTGAGGGTGTATTCTCCATGCAAATTAACATGCAGGTGACATTTTACACTAAAGCGCTGATTCTTAATCTATCTAGTACTGATGTACAGTACACACTGGCAATGGCTGAACGAGCCTTTCAAGCTCTGAAAAAAAGATACACCCTCATTAAACAGGGTGAAATCCACTGTTCGAGCCACTGAAGCAATATATATATCAGCATCATTTTTGTACCTAATTATGATGAGCTGTGAATAAGGTTTCATCTATTTGATTCAGCATTTTGTGCATACAGTACACACACACCACTTTCATTTCTGCCTATGTGCAGAATACATATATACTATTACACAGACTGGACCAAGTACAGACAGCTTGTTCACTTGCACTCTTTCTAATCAGATTTTCAAAAACAGTTCCCTACAATCTGGAGCTGCCATGCCACAGTATTTCCACTAGGTGTCATTTTAACATTTTTTAAAGAAATCTGAATCACTGCCTAATGATAGTTGTCATGCATTCGGTGACTGCACATGTTCTTTTGTCCATTTTCTCATGACACCTCAAGAAAACAGTACTGGAACTCACCGAGTGATCATTCTGCCACATGGTGAACAGCTCTCAGATGAGAGGAGACCATTTGGCCCATTTGGTACAGTAGTAGTGGTTAATATATCCAAGATCTCATCTGGTTGTTTCTTGAAAGAAGCCAGAACACTGGCTTCAACAGCATGGCTGGGCAGCTTGTCCCATACTCCCACACCCCTTAGGGTAGTGAATATATATATATATACAGGGTTAAGGTTTCTTTCAGATCAATATACACCATTAGCTAAGCTAAAATATTCTACAGCACTTCTATTGAAATTGACCAGAAGGATTTAAAAAATAAATTCTTATTTGTACATTTTGTTCCACTTTTTTCCAATTCAAAGTAAATTTCTTTTTTATAGTTCAAACTATTAATATGACTTTGACTATTTCTACTGCTACTGGATCTCCTAACAAAATAAAAGTAAAATATATAGTGGTATTACAATTGTGTGATAAAAACAAACAATCTGTCTAAGTCGACTTTAGAACTGAAACTTATATCGAGCCATATCACAAGGATGGATGTATTAAAAGTAACATTAAAAAAAGCAGATTGTTTTGCCAAATCTGGTTTAAAATTTGCCACACGGTCTGGTTTGTAATTCAAAATTCTGGGTGCATCACTAAAATAAACGTTTCTGCAGTATGAAAACATCAGAGGGAGCACAAATCAAGTGACAATTAATTTGATTTTCCTTGATTTGACAGAGCCCATTATGTCAAAATGCATCATAGGAAATCTAAAAGCACACCCTTACTTAAGCATGTGCATCGTGTGTATGATCAAAACTTAATTACTCCCGCTGTTACTTTCTGGAGGCTGCAACAAAGGCGAAAAGGATGATAAGACTCTCTCTGCCCTGCTGGATACATGTGTATCTTTAAAACTACTGTGAGGTCTTCAGTTGTTTGAGAACAGAGACTCTTTGTTCCAGTGAAGGTATAATAAATCATAAATTTAAATTTTATTTCCTATGTGCATTCATGTGTGAAATTATGATAAGAATGGCATAGATACTGTTGTAAGTACTATTATTGCATTCCCCTGCTAGAAGGAGGCATTACATATACAGTACCGTACACCCACGAATATCCCTTTTTGTGATCATTTGAATTCCCCTACTCTGCATTAATCTGGAGCACTTTGGATGAGTGTGCCTTGAGGGCATCGGCATACATGCTGTGGGGAGATTAGATCTTAAGCATGTAAAAGAAATCAGCTGACAAGAGAAAGCTTGTGACTTTAACAATTCAGACTGAAGGACAGACTTGCATGGCGTACAGTTTTAATCCTTTAACAATACCTTTAATTAATCTTTCCTATTGTATGTAGCCTTGGTGTGAAACTTTGTTTTACCCTTTCCTTCATTTCTAATTAAATCTGACTAAAACAGCATGCCGTGATGTCTTCCAAAAACCACTTTGCTGTTCCCCCACATTGCCTTTTGTCATCCAGGAGTCAATTATGTTGTGTGCCGCAACACCTCTGCCCCTAGTACGACCTGCCAGGTCTGAATCAATGGCTGTGATGTCTCAGTTCACAAGCATTTCAGAAAAACTTCAAAAGCTGTTGCATTCAGGCACTCTCCAACAAATTCAGCAATACCATAGAAAGTCAGAGAATAGGGGAAATGTTACTAACATCTTGTCATAGCTTTGTATAAAATACTGTCGAGGTTGTGTAAGAATGGATATTGATGGAAATCGCTTTACAGGCATAATGAATTGCACAAAGTGAAATTCAGGGAAAAGGCAAATAACATGGAAGCTGAGATTTCCTCAGCTACTGTGAAACAATCAAATAGCTGTTAAATTATTTTCTTTGTGCAAAGTGGGTTTTTGTCTTGGTCAAGTGTTCGTGCCAGATTAATTAATAATAATATGATCTTATTAAACCAGCATCATTTATTTTTTTAATGAATACAGTTATTTAAACCTTCACTTTCGAGCCTTACAGGGTAATATAAAAACATTCCTTGTAATTCATTTCAAAACAAGTGACTTCTTCCAAAGAGACACAGATAACAGTCATCTCTTGTGGAAAGCATGGCAAATGAAAATAAAACCCTTGTAGCATGTGCTTTTTTTTTATTAAAGCACCTCTGAGTGTTCTGTAAACAAAGATGACAGGGAGAAAACTAAATGGGTCTCTTCACCAGACAGGCTCAAGGACAATTTTTATTGAGACTGAACTTTTACTCTGATGCTCCGTTGATATGCAGATTTCACAGTCTTGTTGTACAAACGAACATCCAAGGAAGCCAGCAGAGTGATGCCGGGATGCAGTGCTTGAGAAGACCAGTAAGAGCAGGATGCATTTTGTACAGACTCCTCTTCTGTTTTCACGCCATAAACATGCAACTCAGCTGAACCAGCAGCTCAGGTCAACGCAATGTACTACAGCCTCACTGGCAGGCCTGAACTCAAGAGGCCTGGACTGGTCGAGTGAACCAGTCATAGACACTGTTTACCTCTTCTGCCTCCTGCAGACCAGCTCACACAGCGTTCCCACTGGGCTGATGGCCAGGTAGAATTGAATGTGACCTGAGCCTCTGACCTTCCAAAGACCTCTCTTGTTCTACACATTGCGCAGGAAGATCAGAACCAAGGTGCACAAATGAGGGACTCATAACTACTTGTTCTAACAAGTATAAAGGCTCAGTCTTTAATTAGTTAATTAGTTTTACTGTCGTACCCTGAATTACACACAATTGCTAATGTAAGCAACTTTAGAGCTTTGAAGCTCCACTACCTGCTACAAATGCTTTGCTTACATGTACTGTAGGTTACTCAGTACCCCTCCCAAATGTAATCACATCTGAGTTTACTCAAACCCAAAAGGTCAGATACACCGCCAATAAGATGTCTACAAAGCTTGTACATGTCTCTTGCGCTCAGTAGGGTTCTGTTTCCTATGAGTGGGCCTTCCTAGCCCTCCCAACAGACTTAACAAAAATACTGATGATCTTTCAATAAACTCAACAGACTGTAATACAGGACAGTATTTAAGTAAGTCAGCAACAGCAAGTCCTGGCACATGAATATGAGTTAGAACGAGGCTATCAATTTCGATGAATACAGTATGAGCTGAAAGTCAGACAAATGAAGCAAACTCAGATAAAGATCAGATCTGTTTATTCTTGCAATCTTATTGAATAGCAGATATTCAGTAATAGACATAAAACACAAAACAATGTAAATGTTGAGCTGGTACGGCTGTCACCAGCTAGAAACAGGTTGTGATATACTTTCTAACCTGCACAATCTGGAATCTCGACCTGAATGAGGCCTTGTACTCCAGAGACGTCCTGGAAGCAGGGGGTATACTGTATGTACTGTACTGTCCCGTCCACAAAAATTCAAAAACGAATACAAGGACAATATAATGCAATATTTTAGAGGTACTAATCTGAAAATGCTGTTATGCTGTATATACATGTGTCATGGTTAAAATGCAGTGCTTATGCTGTAGAATTATATTCAAAGCACTGCAATGAAGGCACTGAAATAATTTGTTCTATTAATCTTGAAATAGATAAGTATATTATTGTTGCTTCCTATAATATCAAAAGCAGGGCCAAAATAAATTATATGAAACCACCAGATGTTAGTTAAACATAAACCTGTGACATTTACTTGATAATAGTTTGACAATTATCTCATTATCATGGGCAATTACCCCATAATCTATAATATGATTGATACATACACCAGCTATTTAGAAGACCTAATGGTCACAGATATTATCTCACAATAAAATGGCTGTTGGCATAGGTTGTTTGTCCCACAAAGAATTCAAAACATTAATTGTGATCAGCCTGCTTAACAGCTCTCTAAGAAAGGAATTAACATCACAATTCATCAGCATGCTTGGAGAATTCTGTTTTGTTTTTTTTTGGATAGAATTACTTTAGTGGAGAAATTCTAAGAACTTGCAAATCCGTGCAACTTTTCCCCACCTCTGCTTTCATTATAAAACAAATGTGCATTTATTAGCATAACTGGGAAGTAAAACAGAGTTAAGGGAAAATTACTCAAAATCACAATGCTGTGAAAATGAATACATTTAAATAAATCTGTATTGGCATTTACTTGGAAAACAAGACTATCCCATCTGTTTCAGAGTTCAGAGCACACAACAAGCGAGCAGCAGATCATAGACTTCGTCTGCAACATGTAGTGAAGGCTCAATAGAAACGCTGCTGAAATGTAGTAAAACAATTTCAGAAGTGCTTTCTGTTCTAGTCAAAATGTTTCAGAAATGTATTTTCTCTGCAGGAGAAATATGATTGGCTAGAAGTGTCAGCAACCCAGGCTTTGTTATGTGCCATTACCTGCTATTTAAACACAAGTGTATACAGTACATGGAAATATGTGTATGTTCTGTACTTACAATGTGTTTTCAATAAAGTATATTTAAATAAAGAAATCAGTTATCTGTTATCTACTAGTTATGTAGAATCCTCAGTTATCTTAGAATGATAATTTTATTTTTAAATAGTTATTTTTTAAAAATTGAGACTTTTTTTTGCAAACTTTTTTTAATTGAATTGGCTCACCATTACAGCCTTTTCTAGCATTTTATAAGCTCAGCACAGTGGAAATGAGGACTGCTGTGTAAGAACACAGGAAAAGTTACAGGTAAGAAGAGGTCGTTCATCTCATTACTAGTGGGTTGTTAGTAACTAATTGATCCAAGGATCTTATCCGGTGTATCAGCTTTGACATTGTCACTGGGTAGCTTATTCCATCCTCCCACAACACTTTTTGTGAATAAACTCCTCCTGTTCTCAGTTGTAAAAGCACTACTCTTAAACAAGGTCTTGTCACAGCCATGCTTTACATGTTGCAAGGAACACAGGGACTAAACAGCAAAGTGTCACAGTTGTCATCCCTCCTCTAAAGGGCGCTCCTGCCTTTTTCTGTATTGATCTTAGTTTATTAGTTTCACTTGTTTCTTTTTCCCTATTTAAGCTCAGGGCTCGCTTTGGAAGACGGACGGTCTGTGGGCTTGCCTATCCACCGGGCTCAGGAGTAGTCCGAGGGCAAGGCCTTTTCCCCAGACGTCCTGACCTACTGAGTCCGGGGCTCGGAGCGCCTTGTCCTGTGATGGTTTTAACCTTCCGTGTCCTACTTCCCTGTTCCTGTGTTCATCTTGGATTGACTTCCCGGCAATGGAAACTGGATTGTGCTATAACTATCCCTCTGGACTTTACTGGATTTGCCGCCTCTGTCTTTCCCTGTGCACCAGATCACCACCGTCACCGCCCCCTGTCTGTCGACCTGTCCTAACCTTTCTGTCTCTCCCCTGATGTGCTTCTCCAGACACTTCCGGATTATACCGTCACGCATAGAGTCTTTAAACAACGCATTTCACCGGAGTCAGATCCAGCTCTCATGACAGTAAGCTTTAATTAAGTGATGCAGGTGATTTACTAAAGCAACTCCCATCCACAGCCCTCTCAACAGGGAAACACAAATCAGATGACACAAGTGGAAAACAAGAACAGGCTCTTCTTTTCTCAAAGGGTTGTGGGAGTTTGGGAACTCTACCTAGCCATGTTGTTAAAGCCCATCCCCTGGTTTATTCTAAGAAACACTAGAATGAGGTGAGCCGGAATGAAGATCATGACGTATGTAGACCTCCAGGACTGGGGTCCTGGCTCTAGGCCACTCAGAGGTCAACATTTGATATGTACCATAGGATGGAGCACTTGTATGGAGTTCAGCAGTGTCATCCACATACAGAGAACTTTGGGCTGCATCTGCTGCCCTGTCGAATCTCCACAACTGCGCACAATCTGGAATTTCAAGCCCACTGATCTGTTCCTCTGCCACTGGCTACGCCCTCTCCTGGAAAGTCTCTCTAAGACTGACAGCATCTCACGAAATTCGGCTTTCTTTTTTAGGACTCTCCTTCAGCCTGAGTGCTGACACGACGAGCGTTATGTTCACAGGGGTTAGTGGTGGACTGTGCAGTCAACAGCTGCCCGTTTTCCATTCCTCAAATACTGTGGGGACTTAGCACTAAAAAGAGAGTAGTATAGTCCCACGTTTCAGAAGCAGACGAGAGGCAGGATCATCACCACATGCATGTCTTCTTAATTAATTTACTACAACCTCCCTGTTCTGTCCCTGGCTTTGCTGGGTTCTGCACTAAATCCAACGAAAAGATTGCAGTGTGCCTTGCCGCCAGTAAAGGGAGTCCTCTAAGGCATGTCACAGTAGCACTATTTTGGGGGTAATGTTGTTTTCTGGCTTTGGGCTGCTGTCTGAGCTCATATGCATGCCAGCAATTAATTATTTATTTGTCAGACCTCAAAACTGAACCACTGACTTTGTCACGGCCATCTGTGTCACAATTAAAAAAAATCTTGGATCTTGGTGCAGTTCCAAAAGGTGCACTTCAGGGTCTCTGTGTCTCAGCACGAATCACTTCCAGTCAACTTCTTTTGTGCTGCCATGTGACAGTCTTCAAGTGTCCACAGGAAGTCATTGAAAACCTGGAATAACAGATAGCAGTAGTTCATATGAAAGGCTGCAGCCTTTATATACATTCATATTTCGTAGACTTTATTCATATTTCTCATGATGAAGGAGTAGCAGCTAAGTACATCACAGTAAGATTGATCAAATAGTTGCACACACCTTACTTTGCATCTGTTGCCAAGACAGCTTCAGCTGTTGCTATTCAATTTTCAGGTTAAAAGGTATAATCAATGACTAAAACATACTATACACAAATCTGTTGTAAATGATATTACCATTGATTATTAGCTCTTCCATAAGTTTTATTTTTATCAGTAAGCAAAATGAATGGAAATTCATTTAGTGGAAGTTTAAAAAAGATATTCATTCAGATCATGCACTTACAGTCAATACGGGAAGTTTCAAAGATCATCTAATAGTTTTTGAATGGTTAAACTAAACCACAGAATAAAACCAACTTTAAATTCTACTCACAAATTTGTGCAAAACAAGCAATTTTGACATTTACTTAATCAGGACAGGACGCCAGCCCATCTCAGGACACAGACACACACACACACACACACACACACACACACACACACACACACACACACACCGGGGCTAGTTTTCCCAGAAGCCAATTAACCCACCAGTACGTCTTTGGACTGTGGAAGGAAACAAGAGCACCTGGAGGAAAAGTGGGGAAAGAATGCAAACTGCCTGCAGACAGCACCGCAGGTCCAAAATTGAACCCAGGGCCCAACGCTGTTCAGTGTTCCATCGTACCGCCTCTCTTCAATATGCACTGCAAAAATAATTCATTAGAATTTCCAAGGTAGATGTCTTTTGTTACAAAGACAATAGTACACATTTCCCCATTGACAAACTGAGTTCAAATACTTGTCTAATCAACATTCAATGAAACTGCTAATTAGCAACAGTTTTGAACACGGAAAAAATGAATGCATTTCAAAAACATTTACTACACCATGTACTGAATTTGCTATAAGAACACATGAAGTTTGTGCAAGAATCACAGAGAACTAATTTCTGAGAAGTAATAACCACCAGGAACCTGTACCTCCAATTTTTCCTGAGAAAAAGGGAAAATTATCAAGGGGGCATGCATTTCTGAGAGCATATTAAAATTGAATAAACACAACAGTGCTACTGGAAATGCAAGACATTGATTACACAGTTCTGCAAGCGCTACTGGGGGTTCTTTACAAATGAGAAAAGTAATAAGCCTTTAAATCTGTTATTTCATATCTTTTATCACTGGCTGTTGGGGATCCAGCTGTAAGCCAAGGTTTAAGCCCAATAAATCTGTGAGGAAAAGCTGCCTGGGAAAGCAACAACATTTTGAACAACATTAAACATCATTAAAAACATTTCAATGATTTTAAAATTCATGTTCAATATCTTAACTACAACATTCTCCTGTAATTACCATCAAAAAAGATCTGTTATATGTACTGTACCTTGTATGCCATTTAATATGAAGTATACAGAAACATATAAAAGCAATGTGATTATAATTACACTTTACAGGCTGTGACATTGTTACAGGTATTTGTAATAAACCTTCAGGTTGGTATATGGCATTGTGGTATTTTTCACCAGTGGATGTGTTATGACTGTACATGTCCTTGGACATTTGTATTTATCTGGCGTTGTTCTTCATAAAACTTCTATAGTATAATTATATGTGTATAAAAACATGACATTTGTAAATAGATTTGTCAGACTATGACAATAAACTGATGGATGTCTGTTAAAAATGTGGAACATTACTTTTTGTATCCATGCTTACTGATACAGTTATTAAACTAATGTATCCTTTCAATTAAAAACCTGTAAATGAGATTTTTATTTATTTGTTTCAACCTAAAAAATGTGATTTTATAGAACATTGTATTGATTCAATACCCATTTAACTAAGCAAGCCCTCTACAACATTCATCGCATCCAGAAATTCCTTATCTCTGTGTTACTTTTGCAAAATTAATAATTGAGTTAACAAATAATCAAATGGACAGGTGTAGGCATAGTGTTCATATTCATCTTCATCACAACTTAAAAAAATGTTCTTTGCTTCAGATCATTTAATTCGGGTAAAACAAATTGTGCTACTTTGCCCTGATGACTGACTGTGAAAGGTAGAATACGATTGAATTTCAACAGGCAGCATTAAGAGGGACAGCTGTTGAGCTCTGAGCAGGGTGTAAGATTGAAAGTCTGCTGTGGGGTTTCGGCAGGTGCTCGTGTTTCTTACTGCCTTCATTTTACTGCAGAATGTACTGGCTTGTCCATGAAAGCCTTTTCTCTCCTACTTTATTGTTCTTTCTTTTGGGCAAACTTCATATTCCTCAATATGATCCTCAGTACTTTCATGAGAAAATAGTGCAGATCAGTTTCATTTTTAGTTCCACGCTGCTTTAATCTCCTGACAGTAATGGGTGATGTGAATTTATTGTGCTGGGAAATGTTTATTTTTTGCAGCCCTCAGATAGAACATGTCGGCTTGAGAGTCACTCCATTGTTTCACCATAAAGGCACTTCTGTAAGACCTGATTTTAAAACACAATTCTGGAAATAATGGTGAAAAAACTGTATGGGCATTGTTTGTGAGGACACCCATACTCTTCCTTTGTATTACTAGTTGGAAAATAACATTACCAGGAGGCACAGTAGCTACACAACTTGGCACCCTGGAGTCATGCGTTTGAAATATTCCCGTTCCTACCTTTATTACAGTCCTGTTGAGTGGGCGTTTTTAAATCTGTTAGTTAGAGATACAAGAAAAAGAAATAGCCAGTCCAATGTGAATCCTGCCAAACTCTGCTTTTCAAAACCAACTGACTGGGAGTTGGATGTATATATGACATAAAGTGACATACTTTTCAAATCCAAAATAAGTCTAGTTGAAAGGAATTAAGAGAGTCTGATTTGTTGACAAAAAAGGGATGTTTACTTCTGTTCGTAGCCATGCTGTGGAGTTTCATTAGAATGTATTTTGATGGTTTGTTTTTTAATATATGTGGTGGATGTTTTCCTTTATCTGTCCCTAGCTTCTAAGCCATAGCTTCTAAGTCCATAGCTGGCATAAGCCATTTTGCAATGAGAGAAAGATCCACAGCTGTGCAATGAGACTCAGAATTCAAACTATCTTTAGTTTATCAAATTTGTCTGATCAAATATCTTATTCTTTTTAGAAAAACAGTATACAAATACATTAACATCTATGTCATCTCCCTTGCTCCCCCCTGCATTCAAGATAAAAAATAAAAATGTCAATGCAATGGAAAAGTTTTAAGAAACCAATATGTTCACAGTTAAATTCACAGAAAGCCTACAAGACATACAGTACTGGGTCAGGTTCAATAATCACAGATGACAGCCACAAGATGTGAAAAGAGGAAATCTTTATTATTAATGCATACAGTGATTGCTCCTTTTTTTACCATCCACTTTTATCTAACGGCCTCAAGAAATCTTAGAATCTGATGCCACACGTCAAAAAGAGATGATGTGTCCAAAGTTATTTGCACTTTTCCGCCATAGAGTTGGCAAAAGACTTTTAGTTCACCAGATCCCATTTGATTTCAGAAAATATATTTGCACCTTTTATCTCAGAAAAAAAATTAGGTATTTATTAAATGTTGTTTCAAGATGACACCTCACAGATATTCTTCTAAAACATATTCCTAAAGTTTTTGTATTCTTTGTTTACTCTTGGAGACTTGCAGAAGTTTGTCACTGTGGTGAAAGATCCCCACTCCTGCTTGCAGCTTCTCAGAAATCTTTTTTTCATGTAGTTAACATTAGAAGGCATAATGTGCCCTTCATTGTGTTAAATAATTAGTTTGAATCTTCACACTAGTCGTGATCAGTTACTTGTTTGCTTGTTAAACCCAATTCCATTCCAGTTCTCTATCACAAGTTATGTTGTTTAAATCTCTGAGCTCTCTGAAAACCTCTTAAACTCCCACTTCACTTATTCAAAATTATATAGTGCCAACAACTGGTTAGACAAATGAAAAGACGCTTTCTTTCAAACCTGATTTATTTTTGAGATGCACACAGGCTATTTTATAGTTTATCACTTAATTTTAAGTGAGAAATTGAAACTTGCATTTATGACACCAGTTTAGGAACTTAAAGTCTGCATTAGCACTGAACCCTGAAAGTCATTAAGTTGTGTGAAAGAATAACCAGAGATTCTTGCTTTTGCACTAAAAGCAACTGGTTTGAGTTGCAAAGTTAATTGGAACATGTCTGAGCAACTTACAAAAGATGCTATGTTGTGTGGACTTTTACTACTTTCAGATGAAAATAGAGTGGAAAAAGATTGCTATCACTGGCATAACCATAATCTGTTTATTCTAATCATAGATTTTTTTAATAAACACTGTATAATGGCAAACAGAGAACATCAAAAGAATAGTAAATTGTCTCAATAAAACAAAGAGTAAAACCAAATTAGATATTAAAAGGGTGAATGTCAGATATTTCCAACATGTACCAACACAAGAAGGGTGACAGCAGATTAGGCAAACATACAGTATAGGTGTCCTACAGATACAGTGTTCTGACTTGATTTATGTGACATGCATTATACTGTATTATGAATTTTTGTTCTTAAAGATATTAACTTTATCTAAATTACATTAAACACAGAAGAGAGACAAACACTTCCTTAGCAACTTTTATTTATTGTTAAACTTTTATTTATCTTGTTAAAAATGTATTTGAAAGTTAAGTGTGTTTTTAATCATAGAACTGTCAGACACAAGAAATATGACACAACTGTGAAAAAAATTAGACATAACAACATAAAAAGTTTAGCAGATAGCCTTTCAAGATCTGTCTTCTTCTTCAAACTCTAAAACTATGGAAGACATTAAAACTTGTCCATGTCCACATTAAAAGACCTATCCAGTTTTTTAAAACAGCACCTTCCTTTCTTAATTCAAATAACACACTAAGATACTTTGACTCTGTCCTCTCTTTATGCCAGGAAAATAAAAATAAAATCAATTGTGGGTGTTAGGGAATACCATGCCAGTTGTGTTATAACAAATAAATACAAAAAGCTGGTTTACCATCCACAGACAGCTGGAAGCTGCGTCTGTGTCAGCCTGCTACAGTATCCTGTATATAACACATTGAACATGTGTTCCAAAGCCTGCAGAGAGCTCCGGAGAGCAGGTTTTCTGATGCTGTTTATTGAAGTTAGTTTGAGTACACTGATCACTTTGAACAAATTGAAATATGCAGTTTTAAATATGCATGTACTTTCCTTAAGCTCTTTTTTGGTAAAAGTTTAGATTTAATATTTTAAAAATGTTGAACATCAATAGCTGCTGACTTGAACTTCAGGTTGCAGAAAATAATATATATGCTCAGATATTTGTCTTATTTCAGTATTTCCAAGACTTATAGAAACAATGTATATAAGTGATATCCATCTGTCCTATTTCTAACAGCTTAATCCAATTTAGGCACAAGGTAGGAAACTCCCTGGACAGGAGACCTGTCCGTCACAGGGCAGACATTGATACAACCACAGACACACACACTCTCAGACCGGAAATAATTCAAGTCCCAGCATGTCTTTGGTTAGTAGGGGGAAACCAGAGCACCCAGAGGAAACCCATGTGAACACGGAGAGAACATACAAGCTCTAAGCAGATAGCACCACAGGTCCAGAACTTATATAGAGGGTGCAGGGAATACCCACTATATAAGGGTTTGTATATTAATATCTAAATGAAATGTATTGGTTTGCAAAATTTGCTGGCACTGTTGTTTGGAAATTGTGAACAGCTTTAGAGTTGAACACCTTTGTCTTTAGAAACGTGCTTAAAAAACTACAGTAGTCACAGAAATTATCACACTAGTTTCTGACATCAAGTTGATTTCAGCTATCTACTGTATTGTCAGGGTTCTATTTAAAGTGTAGACGTTACACCTAAAATCGACATTAAAATTGCTAATCTTGGAATACACAGAACTGAAGAAATGCAGAACGTAGTTGCGCTTGGCTTTATCATCCACTTTCCTCTCTTAAGAGCAGGAAAGGACACTGGGGAGTTTGGGCAGATAGACATAACAAACAACACAGGCTTAATGTATGAATTAATGAGTTGTGAGTGGGTTGGGAGGAAAACATCAAAAACACACAGAACAATGATAAACATAAAAAATGGACACAGACAATAAATATTAAAATCTTTCACAGGGCTATTTAAATACTAGGGAATCTAACCTAAAAAGAATAGGGATAGAGATCAGAAAGCAAAATAAATAATGCATTCAGGTGTAGTCCGACACAAACGTGTTTGGATTATGTTATCGCTTTTTTCATTTGAACGCTGAACTCTGTGCTCCTTTCCGTGTTGGGAAAGCGGGCCTGTATACATGCTGTAAGACAAGGTTGTTCATTCCTGCTCCTGGAGGGCCGACCTGCTTGCGAAGAGCTGGGGGAATCTGTGAAATTGGTCCAATTAAACCAATAATGAGCTGCTTTAGGTCGTTAAGAGCTGAGGTGAGGGCCCTCCAAAATCAGGACTGACAGTCCTGCTCCATAACCAGGCAGAGTGCTGGGCCACACATGGACAGCCCCCACACATGGACAGCCCCCACACAGTGGACAGCCCCCACACAGTGGACAGCCCCCAAATGTGGACAGCCCCCACACAGTGGACAGCCCCCACACATGGACAGCCCCCACACAGTGGACAGCCCCCACACAGACTCACAGTACTTCCATCCTCAGATGGCATCAGCAAGCTGCAGGAGCTGGAACAGAAGTTTTTGAAGAACACCTAATCAAATATGTTTCAGAAAGCCGATAAAAAGTTACTTTTTTAAAAAAGAAATAATTAAAAAAATTCTGCCATTGCTTTTCTGGTAGCAATTTGTTTTCATGTGCTATTCTGTTACAGGGAGATAAAGCATTCCAATGAAATCAATAGGTCTGTTATTAATAAAACTCACAGAGACTGTATAAAGATAAGAAAGGTTACAGCTGAGAAGAGACTCAGCCCATTTACCTCTATTTGTTGCTGGTAGGTACTTAATCAAAGGGGCTCATCCAGCTGTTTCTAGAAAGAAGCCAGGGTATCAGCTTCAACAGTGTTCCTGGTAACTTGCTCCATACTCTCCAAACTCTTTCAGTAAAGAGACCCAACTGTTCTCAGTTTTACATGCTCTTCCTCTAAGATTTGACTTGTGTCCTTTCGTTTGTACTTCCCTGTTGATTATGAAGGATGTCCATTGTGTTGAATACTTCAAACAGATCCCCTCATAGTCTTTCCTGTTCAAGACTAAATAAATCTAGGTTTTAGCCTGTCACAGTAGGATATTCCTTTCTGCCTGGAACTTGCTCTTCTCTGGACTGATTGCAGAGCAGCAAAATCATTTTGTAACATGGTGACCAAAATTGTTAACAATATTCTAAATGAGGGCTTTTACTAGTGTGTTCTGCAGTTTTAACATAAAATCTGCTTTAATCCTATATTTTTAATTTGACTATACATCCCATTGCAAGGCATAACAAACGAGAGCTGTTGCTCCACCTAAAACCACAAAAGGGCCACAAGGGCCTCTTCAAAGTTAAACAAGGAAATTGTTCTCCAGGAATCTCCATGTGAGGATGAGGATAAGGAAAAAAGAATTACAATGACACAGTCACTGTAGAAGTGGAGAGTTGCTCTTTTGTACTGCAGAGATTTCCCCTTTCATTCCAGCTGTATCAGTGAGTGCAGTAGAGAGGATGGGGAGCAGACTTGCAGGCACATTGGCGTTCATTGGGCTTAAAGATCGCAGGTGGGTGTGCCAGTCTCGAAGGAGGGTAGAGTGTAGAGAGAAAACAGGAGGTAGAGAGAGAGAAAGGAAACCTCCCTTCCTTGTAGAGCTTGGGAGACAGGAAACGGTAAGCCTGCACTAAAGCTTACATGTGAACAGCCCAACGCCGGAGAAGGAAAGCTACAAGACATTCAGACTCACTAGAGGAGTAAAAAACAGCTGGAGGCAGCAAACGTAGCCTGAAATTACGGACAGCCAAGAACAACGAGACCTGAAAAACTCGAGCAATCTGGCGAGATCAGGATGTTCTGGGATGATGATAGGGAACAGGAGAGGTTTTAAAGAAGGAATGTCGCTAAAGCCATATGCACGATTAAGAAATCTGCTCTGCGAGCCACTTAGGGCTCCCTTTTCAGCTTTCTGAGACTGGTTCCCCCAGTGCTTTACTTCACTAAAGGAAAACTTTTCACAATCCTGACATTCAATTTATTACACTGAAATGACTGTGTTTTATTGCTGTCACATAATTATTAGAGGAGGAAAAAACATGCCAATATAAACACTTAAATCTTTGTGTAATTAGCTTCTCTAAGACAAGTTTCCAATTTCATGTTTATAATATATAAGATATAAGATATAAGATAAGATATAATATAATCATTAATGTAAACTAGAAAAGTGGTCCTAATACAGATACCAGTGTTTATCTAGTTTTAAACATGTTTTACTGTAAGATGTTTCCATGAAATAGTAATGATCATTGATTCATTAATGGCATCATTATTATTAACCACAAATATTCTAGATATTCAGTGGAATTAAAAAATATGTAATAAGTTACAGTATTTTGTTTTTTACTTAAATATTTTGCAAACAATGTGTAGCATTAAAGGATTTAACTAATTTTTAATCTTATCTCACTTGTTGAATTTTTAGGGAAATGCATACTAAAACATGCATTGGTTGCATCACTGCCTGGTGTGGGAGCTGCTCCGCCCGGAATCGCAAAGTACTGCAGAGGGTGGTGAAGTCAGCACAGCTCATTACCGGCTGTGAGCTACCAAACATCCAGGATATCTACTGAGCTAGATGTCTTAAGAAGGCCAGGTCCATTCTCAAGGACCCCAGTCATCCCAGTCACAAACTGTGTTCTCTCCTACTGTCCGGTAAATGGTACAGAAGCATTTGGTCAAAGTCCAGCACATTACGGAACAGCTTCTACCACCAGGCAATAAGACTGCTAAATAGCCAAGCTGCAGTTCATTCAGCAAATCGTAATGGCTACATGGACATACAGTTTTAATTGTATTTGGCATACTGCACTACTGCACTACAATACAAGACATAATGTATTGCATACACCCTGGACACATTGCAGCTCTATTTATATTGAGTTTTGTCTGAGTTTATCTTATTCAATTTCTATTGCACTATTATTATGTAACCTTATTTTGTAACTTTAATTTTGTAATTTTTTATCCCCCCCAGTGAGCTCATAGAAAAAACATTTCATTGCCAGCAATCTCTGCTGCATGTTGTATTGTTGTGCAATTGATAAATAAACTTTGATTGATTGATACATTGATCAAACATTAGGATTCAAGCCTTACAATGTTTACACTACTTAAAATTCAAATCCTCATTCTGGAATTTGCAGTATTTTTATAATATACTCAGAGCATGCTCTGTTTAGTCTTCAGTTTAAGGAATCCATTAAGAACAGTCTATTTCAATATTGTAAATGGTTAGTTCCTGTAGTACAACTCCTGTTCAAGGTTACTGCAGAGTAATGGTAAAGGTAATTAAATATAACCTAATTTTCTTCCTTGTTCCCATTTGAAAGCAGCATAATAATTTCAGGCAAACACATCTTGGGTCTCATAATGCAATCTTTTATCTTCCTTATAATACATTTTTCCTATGGGTTTTCAGTATTGCATGGGAATGTTCAAAGTCAGAAAGCTCCATTAATGGCCCTAGAGCAGTGTAGTCATGAGCTGACCTCAAAGTGTGGAAAGGCTGCAGTAGGGGAGGTGTCTCAAACACACTGTATTTGATTCTTTTTTCCTTCTCCTCCTCCATAACCTTAAAAGATTGCTTTGTTCATATAATATTTTGTTCTTTATAATAGTACAATTTAAAAAACAGCTTTTTGGAAACCTCATATCACTGTTTCTCATTTCATTTTCATCCTTTATGATATTTTTATGATACTTTTTTCTATATTACTTTCCTATTCATTTAAGCACTGAATCCTAATTAGTCAGCTACCCGAACCCATTAGGATTCTATGTAACATATGTGCTTTTATATGCTTTTAACTTTCTGATGTTAACTCATGGTGTTCTTCATATTATGAAAAATCCATACATTTCCACCAAAAGTTTATACAATTCCAATCCTAGCAATCAACACTCTAAAAATATACATGTCAGGAATATGAGATAGTATTTTGTCAGATTCTGACTGCTGAAATCTGAATTACATTACTAGGGACTCTTAAATGCATAGTCATGCCTGTAACTGATCGTGTTTTGATTTATTTATACTGTAGAATAGTGTTTACATCATTTTGCCAAAGATAAGTATTTGTACTGTATATAGTTGTACTTAAGGAACAATGAGAGTTTAATCCCGCTCTGAAAAATAAAAAAGATATCGCTTGTGGAGTCCTCATCGGGTGTGAGGGGGAATAAGGGCAACGCATAAGGCACAGGGCACAAGCCACAAGGCACAGGGCACAGGGCACAGGGCACAGGGCACAAGCCACAGGGCACAAGGTTGGTTGACAACAAAAGAAGAATCTGCCTTTCCCATCTTTCAGCAGCTTCTCACCTTCACTGTAGCCCTCCTGTGCACTCCTGGCTGTAAGGCCAATGAAAGTGGCCAAGGAAAGTACATTCGTATTCAAAAATCATGAATTAAAAAAGGGAATCATTTAAAACAAAAGTATAACATGCAACTGTATGAATAGCACACAGTAAACAAAAGGTTTATCCTATTATACAGTACATAGCAAAATGAAACGAACTACAATTATTGTTTTAAGCTTTGTTTTAGACGGTAAGCTTTAAGATTTTAATTTCATAGCAGTGCCTTAGTTTCTGATGCCATAGACATGTAAATTTCTTTTCAAATCTTATTAAAAGTTTACCCAGTGTGATTTCTCTCACGTTATATAAATGTATAAATCTGTTTTTTTTGTTCTGAAGAAAAAAAGAAAAATCTGTTGACGCTTATATGGCGACAGGCTACTCTCTTTCCATTAAAGATTTATCACATGCAGGAAATACACAAAGGTGGATGAAGTGTGTTAATTCAGTGAGCTCCCCTCAGGCTGATTTTGTGCTGTTGCCTTTTTCTTCTTAACTCTCTTAACTCTCCAGCATTTTCTACTATTCTCCTGCCTGTGTTGTACTTTGCTTCCCACATCTCAGTTCATAGCAATTTGCTCTCTAGCTGTACAGCTCTTGCCGTTCTTTATACACACTGCCAATGAAATCTAGATTGAGGCAGGGGAATTACTATATACAGTATTTAGATACCCCATATCCTACAGTATCTTCTTATCTATTATATCTTAGTCCCATTTCATCTGGACTGTCTTATATGAAATACAATGTATATTTCTATTATAAATATGTTAAAATAAAAAAAATCTGACATTAATGGATATTCATTATTAACTCTCTTACCTTACAAAGAATATTTGTAAGAGTCTCTAGTCCAATATCCAGGGAGATTACAGACCCCCATTTTATTACAGGTTTTAGCAACAGTCATCAAGCTGAGGGCGTTCTGATGTTTGCCATCCTGTCAGTTCATGATAATTTCTTTTGTGACTCATTCATATTAAATTGAGTCAAGTATCTCTAGAGCTGCAAACAGTGTTACAGAGAGAGAGATGCAATGTGTTTTATAAGGTTTGGACAAGGAAGTACAGTACACAGAAGAAAGACATTCGTATGGAGTTTGAATTTACCCCCCAGTAAAAGCAAAAGACAAGCTGCAGCAAAGCATGACACAAAAGTATAAACATATAAATAAACAGTAGTGGTGTAGCTACAAGTGCTATGGGAAAATGCCTTATGCTAATGCCAGTATCATTCTCCAGCAGGAGTCTCTCACAATTTCCCCTATGCCTCGGTGAAGCACAGCCTCCAGTAAAAACACCAGTGCATGCAGCCATTTAGCCCAAGCTCAGGGAGCCACACTGCTGAGTGTGTCGCATCTGACACTTGGCTATTCCCCAGGACACAAAGCAAACATGCTGCAGCTTGCCATGAAGAATGGGGCACAACCTGTGGGGCAGCACACTGCTTTGATCTCAAAGACTCCAATTAACTCAAGAGCTCTGGAGCTCTGTAATGGAGTGGGTGTCTTATGTTGATGTCAGTTTGGGCTTTAGGTGGGAGTGCACTTTCTTGCACTGCAGCTACTGCATTTCCTGTCTCTAAGCAGCTGCATGGCTCTTGGCTTCTCTGTTTCACCTTTCTCAGTAATTGCATTTCAGATACCACATTGTTAAAGTGGAGTGGCATCACTCCATGGCATTTAGAAAGCTGTAGTGTCGAGTTATCTTTTTTTAAAGGCTTATACCCCTGCTAAATGCCTGCTGTACTAACATCCATGTCCATTAAACCTATCATTATTCACCCTTGTCTTAGACAGCCACTGTATATATTTATTAGAGTTCATCTTGCACTGCTTTCAATTCTGTCTAAACCCTTTTGAGTGCCTGAGTTTCCTGTGACCTTTCCAATACACCACAGCCACTCTCTCTCTCTTTCTAAACAGTCCCTGCCTGTGCATTAATCAAACGAGCCCTTTCAGAAATACGATTTGAATTTCATTCTTGTCCTGACAGCCACTTTTTTTGCTTAATGTGATTGTTAAACCCATTTACATATGTTAACAGAGATTCATCTTTCCCCAGCTCTAGACAGGCAGTCTACGAGCATCAGAAAGTCATCAGTTAATTAAAAAGTCAAGTAAATCTGTCTCTTGCTTAAAATCCTTCGATTTGCAATATAGAAAAGTATGAAAGTTTTTTTTTCTCAAGTTCAAAAATGCTTAATTCAGGTCTCTGAGCAACCAGATTTTTAGATAAATTATTTAAAGGAAAATTGGCATTAAATTACAGTGCAATAAAAATACAATTTGTTGTATATGTACCATCCAGGTCAGGCTCCTGAAGTGCTCCACAACATAGATACAGTAGGTGTGTCATTAGTTGTGCACTGAAGTCTTGCTCTGCAGCTGACAGCATTCTAGGGTGGAACTCACTTGCATGTCTTTTGTTCAACACTCATGAACTTCTAATGCCTAATCTATCAGTGTAACGAATGCTTCTATTGCATAGTTTCAGGCTGGCCAGGTGGTAGCTCTTTAATGGAGCAGTGTTGCATGTATGGGGAAATGCAGATTACATGGGTATAGATCCATGTGCAAGGCTCAAGCCTGCAGGTTCATGACAACTTATGCTTGAACAGATTTTGACCTCCTCTTTGAGTTAGTTCCTACATTATGTATGAAATATTTTCCAAACCAAAACGTTTGAAGGTCATGGTCTGGCCTGGGGGAAGAATGTAACTAATGCTACTTAATTGCTCATGTCCTCATGACATAAGATCAGATCCCTGCGTGGCAATCAGACCGGCAGCCTCATTACAGCAGCCTCATTACAGCAGGGTCTCATCTCATTCCACAAACAGCACCTCCCACAGCAAAGCGTCTCCTAATATCATGGCAGTTGTACTGTATGTATTTAGCAGTCCAGTGCCTGCTCCATCAAATAATGTTGACCCACCAAAATCACATCTAATGCTGATATATTAACAGGTAGGCTTTTACTGGAAATAAAGTGTGAATCTCAGACTTTTTTGGAGGTAGAGAGCCAAACTGCATTGAAACTCTCAAAAGCTCTTGACTTTGAGGAATCTCAGTAATCCATTAGCCTCACATTAAACATGAAGCAGCTCCAAGAAGCCTTTGGCAGGGTATTCTATTCCTTACAAGTAAAAAGTACATTCCAATAGACAGGAGAAAGTCTACAGGGCACTCTGCCTTGATTCAGAGACACCCAGGCTGTGAGAACAGCGTGATCCGGAGATCAGTATCACAAATTTCTCAGAGCTGTGTTACATCAAAAATAATGATACAATTGCATTGACAATAAAATCAAATATTCAACAAGATATTTGAAAATTGATGTGGCCTTTTCATTTCATAACAGAATGGCTCCCCCCTGCAAAGAGTACATTCTACCAGCTTCTTAAAAACAGGGTTTTCTAGATCCTTGAGACACAATTTAATGTAAAATACTCCTACTGAGCAGTAATCATTAAACTGAAGCTTAAAATTCATGCAGTGCCAAAGACAGAAAACTTGTCAACAGTTGCAAGTCACTCCATTTCCTTTAGTTCATGAGTATTCCAGCTATTGTCAAACTGTTCTGACCCTGATGAAAAGATAGCAGCTGGCTGAGTCCTTGACACACTTGATTGACTTGTCTGCACCCATTGCACCTGTCTGTTTTGCTGACGCAGTGTTATAAATGGTGATGTGCTGTCCCACATGTTAGCCTTCACCCTTCAGCGCCTTTGTTGAAGTGTCTGCCATTGTAATATTTCGGGGCAATGATGGCATTCCCACGTGTATCTCCCAAATGCTGAATTAGAGTCTCCTTTCCCCACCATAACTCCTAATTCCTTTTATCACCATTACTGAGACAGTAAAGCAAATCTGAACTAATTCTGCTGTTCGAACTTTCAGACGGACTGTTATTGTAGATTAAGATATATCGTTATTTTGTTGTGTTTTTCCCTTTGTTCTCTGCAAGGCTGTCAGAAATGCTCTCCCTTTTCATATGAAATGCACTGAATAATGATTCACTTCTTTAAAGTTTAATAACTTCATTTTAACTCCTGTCTGTGAAAGTCACTTCTGTTCTAAGCAGATGTTAGTAATGTTTACCTTGAAAGTATGTTAGCTTCAAAGTTAATTTAAGCTTATTGATTTGGAACCTTATTGACTGAAAATTACCTTCAAAATTGTTTACTTGTTTACAGTGCCTTCCAAAAGTGTTCAGACCCTTGTTCTGTTTCCACAGTTTGTTGCTTTAAAGCTCAGTCATGCCATTATAGAGTAGTATTTAATATTTGTTATGCACATAACATACTCCACACATTTACAGCAAAACACTAAAAGAAATATGTAAACAGATAACTAATATGAAAGAAATTGAAAAGTCATGGATGCATAAGTAATTTAGTGTGCATAAAAGTGATTTAATGAGCCACAAAATTAGTTGAGTGGCCTCTGTGTGTAATAACAATGGTTCACATGATTTTAGAATAAACACACCTGTCCCTATAAAGTCTGTCAGTCAGGTATTGAATTCCAAACAAAGATTCAACCATAAAGACCAAGGAGCTTTCAAAACAACTAAGGGATTGTTACGTCCCAGTGTGTGTTCTGTGTGTGTTTTTTCTGTTATGTCCACACTGCTGACCCTTGATTGTTCTCCCTTCCCCATTGGCCAACCATCACACCACTGTTTCAATATGATGTCATCATCAATCAGCCCTCAGCCAATCAGAACACATCTTATTCAGCATATAACATGGAGGTTTTCAGCAAGGAGAGGTCTTTCGTTTGACTTCGGTCCTGTTTGGTTTTGGTTATCGCTTCGCTTCTGGTTATTGCTTCGGCTTCGTTTGTTGGTTTGTTTTGCTTTGTGTGTGTGTATTTTCGTATAGCTTCGGCTATGTTATTTTGTTGGTTTTTTTGTTAGTTTCTTTGTATTTTCGTTTGTTTGTGTGTTCATCCTTGTTTTGTCATTACCTTGCCCCAGTGTTACATGTTCAACTTTTGTGTTCTTTTGTACCCTGCTCCTGTTGATTACTCTTGTTTTCCCTTATTTGTATTCCTGGTTCACTTGTTTTTGTGTGAACTTTTGTATATAAGGTTAGTTTAGGTTGCTGGGTACACTTTACACACTTAGTTGATTTTGTATTAGTACACTAGTTAGTACGGGTGAGTGCCGTTTGTCTTGTATGGTTTTGGGTAGTCAGTGCAGGTTAGCTAGGGTGTTGAAGACGCCGAAGACCGTGTGTTTCGGGTTTTCTTTTGTAGTCAGATTAGCTTTCCCCCACTGTCCTAGCCAGCTCCATTTTTGTTTGTTATTTTCTTTCCTTTGGCACCACTCTAGTTCCTTACCCTTGTTATCACGCTTCCTAGTCCCTCACCAAAACCCCCACTGCTTCCAAAAGAATTATCCTAAATGTTACACCCCTTTACCCCTAGACACTTGGGGTCGTAACAGGGATAAAGTTGTATAAGGGCACAGATCGGGAGAATGTTAAAAACATTTCAAAGACCATTAATATCTCTTTGAGCATGGTGAAATCAAACTGTAAGAAGTGGAAGGCACCCGGACACTGCATAGATCAGGCTGTTCCTCCAAACCTAGCAGCAGGGCAAGGAGGAAGCTGGCGACAGATGTCATCATGAGGCCAACAGTAACTTTGAAAGAGCCAGAGAGTACAGTGGCTGAGATGGGAGACAATGTCCACAATGTAAGTCAACACATCCCAGCCTCTCCACAAAGGGAACGTGCATAGAATCAAACACACCATCCCAAGCCCCACATGGGGTTTGCATCAAAGCAACTAAGTTATACTGCAAAAGTAGAAACAGGTTTTGAGGTCTGATGAGACAGAATGTAACGCAAAGCATTACATAAAACCCAGCATCACTCAGTCAACACAATCCCTGCTGTGAAGTAAGGTGGTGGCAGCATTATTTGAAAATTCTGCTTCTCATTAACATGGTCTGGGAAACTTGTCAAGACTCTAAGAAATATACTGTAGGTGAAGTAAAGCTCTGGCAATCTTAGAGGAGAACCTGTTTAAGACCTAAAACTGGGACAAAAATTCACCTTTCAGCAGGACAATGATCCAAAGCACAAGAAGAAACGTACACTGGAGTGGCTTAAGAATAAGAAAGTGAATGTTCTGTCAAAGTTCTGACTTGAATCCTATTGAAAATGGAATGACATGAAACCTGCTGCCTGATTGGTGCTCTCAGCGAATATTGAGTTTTCGGGTCTGAATACTTATGCAGGCTGTCACTATCCTAATCCCTCCACTTTTCGGCGCTCCGACTCTTTTGTAATTTAGTTGACTAGGTGCACCTGCCCCCTGTTCTGTCTCCTCATTTAAGCCTGGCGCTCTCGCTGGTCCTGGCTCAGCACTGGGAGATGGACGCCCGGAAGCCGCCTGCCATCAAGTTGCCCTACGTCTGCGGCTTGAAGGCATAGGCTTCCTTACGGCGTCCTGACCAGCTGAGTCCGGGGCTCGGAGCGCCTGGCCTCGTCACTCCTTTCTTAATCTCCTTGTTCCATGTCCCTGTCCCTTTTTTTAATCGTCTTGTCTCAGATGGTTCTCCCGGCACCTGGACCCTAGACTGCGCCCCGGATTCCCCCTTTTGGACTGTCTGGACCTGTTTACCTTGGCCACGCCCCCCGAGCACCGTCGTCACGCCTCCCTGTCTGTCAACCCATCCTGATCCTCTTCATCTCCTCCCCGGATGTCCTTCTCCACTTACTTCCAGATTATACCGTCTGCACAGGGTCCTGAACTATGCTTTGTTGGAGCCTGGACCGGCTCCCGTTATACAGTCATCTTATTTCAGTTTTTTCTCCTTAGTTTTTGCTGATGTTTACTGTACATATTAATGGAGGAACCAGTGTTTAATATGCTCTATGGAAAATGAAGCATATTCTACTTTACTCTTAACTAAAGAATGCATTCTGACTTTCGTGCTCCCTCAGTCATGGGGTATGGACTTCGGTGGGGATGATTCATTGGAAGCATTGTTCAAATGTAATTGAGGATAATGAAATAGAAAATGTGTTTTTAAAAGTCCTTAGATTAATACAATTCATCTGCTGTGAACTTCAGAAGAGAAGAGTACTCAAACATACCAACATCACCTACATTAGAGTGTGGATGTCTTCTATCTTTAATAGCTTGATATTGCAAAATGGAAAAAGAAAATAAAGTTTAGTTTTGGAATTTGTAAATGAATCAATTATAATGAAAGAATCCACATTTTTTGAAAAAGAGAAAAAACGAGTAACAATTTCTGAGGATTAAAAGGACAAGTAGTGAAGAGGGATGGCAATCTGAAACCAGACCTCGAGCTACCTTTGTGCTTTCACATCACTCTGAAAGGAGAGTATTTTATTATGCTCCTTTCCCAGTCCGCAATGACCAGGAGTAGATTAGAGTCTTTGTGTTCTCTGTGTGAGATTCTAATTGATTTGCTTCTCTGACATGTCCTTGTAGTTAATAATATAAAATGAACGGAATACTACATACATGCCGCATAAATGTTTTGCCTCTATCGTAATCTCTGAAGTGCCCATCTAAATGCTAATAGTAAGAGACCAAGCAATGTCGTGGTACAGTATGTGCTGCAGAACGATATTAATTTAATGCCACACTACAATTTTAATCTTATTATCCAGTCTTACCCTTATCACTGTTTCATTCAAAATGTGTTGTGATTGGAGTACTCGACAAACCTGTGGTCTTAACTCATATCCAGATTTTGCGTTTAGACATGTTTATTCTTAATTTACAAATAAACCATATTTTCAATTCAAATGAAGCTTTATTTGATATTCCTGTCGTAGGTCCATTGCCAGGTTAGAAACCGAGAGTAGCTATTATTATTTCCACTATAGTTTGCTATTAATTGGAAACACAAAAAACAAAACAAGAATTATGTTAAATATTCCGTATTTGTTATTTCACAGAAGCAGTTAAGTTGAAATGTCATGGGTAATATTGCTGCACATACAAACTAGGAAGTCTCCATGGAAATGTGATTCACTCAGCAGCAGAGCTCTTTCGCCTACAGAAAATGAAAATTCTACATTGTGAAGGAAGGCTAACAGTGCTCTGGCACGCAGTTGTGTTAGTTGCTTCCTTAAAAAGCAGTATCAAAAGCAATCCAAAAGAAAACTCCCACTTCAGAGCACAGGGTGCATGTTTTCATGGACAGTGGCTGTCGACCCCAGACTAAATCAACAGAGCCCACCAGAGGGCGTAAAGTGATCACCTGAAGTTATAGAGTCATCTAACCTCTAACGTATAGTAGAGATACAGTAGTAATTCCTTGCATTTGTGTGTTTCTTTTCCTGCCAGAGGATCCCAAAACTCTTTATACAGTACAAGGAAATGGATCCATTTCACCCATCACAGAAGTGTGGTACCTACCTGTGAGCCCCCCACAGGAGATCAAGTGCTCCCAAGATTGTTATAAGATTTGCCAAATATTGCAGCTCCATGATGAACAACAGCTAATGAAATATGTGTACTATAGTAAATATTGCTCAGAAACATTAATCATGGTATATCACTGTAGGTCCATAGTCTGGAGTCAAAAAGCACAATTAAGTCATGTTGAAACTATTGAAAATCCCTGTAAACTGATGAGAAGACCATGAAAATATTGTGGAAAATACTCTATACTTTCACATGGGTCACCATGCACATTGGGGTTAGGTGAGGCTCCGATTTCCATGTCCTTGGATTTTAGGAGCAATGCTCTATTAAGTAACTCACTCAGCTGTTTATGCATATGTAAATGTATACAGTACATCCCTACCACAATATCAGAAAGTAAACCTGATAATGACTTGGCCAGCTTCCAGCAGTATTTAATTTTGGTAGATGATCATGAATGTCCGAGGAGATATGGATCCACTTAGCCATTAGCTGTAGATGCAGCTACGCATGAGATGTGTGTAGCAGTTCAATAGGTTCTTTATGGGCTAAATTATACTTCCTTCTGCTGTTTTACATCTGCTTATCACTGTTTTTTAATGCTTGTCTGAACTGCCACATTAGCCATGTCTGCTGTTGTCCTTAGCACTATTCGCCAACAATCATGTTTCTTAAGGCCACTAATATCTTTGATACAATATAGCACACAGAGGAAAAGGGTGTGTCTGCTTCTTTTTTACAATCTTCAAAAATTGTGTACAGTGTACTAGTTTTCACAAGAATCACACAACAATAAAACAGCCCAAGCAATAATTAGAAATATTCCTCTAAACTGAAACCAGATGATTCCTCTTGTCATTTGAGTTATCACCAGTTCATGTCTGCTTGTACATCTGAACCCCGGGCTTGTAATAACCTCTGCTGTGCAGCTAGCCAAGAGTAGCTTATTCACCCAACCCCAGCACTCTATGTCAATTTGTCAGCAGTCAGTTCACACTGAAAGTGAAGATGTATGCTTAAATGTATTTCAAGGCTTGGTGAATTATCATGGTTTACAGTACCTACTTTTGAATTCCATGAGAGCCACGTTCCTATTATTTATATAATTTATAATCCTTTTTAGCTTTGTGTTTACTACTTTGCTACAGCTTTCATGTCCTTTTAAGCCTGGCTTATGTGTGTTTTCTATTAGCTTTATGCCTCTGGATTTGCTATCTTTTTTACATTTACATGTAAAGTCTTTCACTGTCTGGGGATTTACTGGCTTTTCCCTGAATTATTAACAGGACATGGGGACAGGGCAATCTTTGAATGAACCGTGTGCTAGGCCCACTTGGACTCTTGCACAGTTGACCATGAAAGTCCCCATAACACTGCTTACTTTAACAGAGAACTGATTCACAAGAGGCAGCTCTTGAGTCATTAGGCCAAGTCCAATGTAAATAAGGCTCTGATGTCTGGCTTTGCTTATACCTGGTTCTTCATCTATCTTGCCGGTCACTCTTCTGGAAAAGCTCATTCTCTGCCCCTTACTCCCTGCCTGTGGTTTCCACGAGGACTGTCGTGGGAACCCTACAGTTTTTACACCAACTCATAAATTCCCACAGCTTCGCATTGTCAGTTGTCAATATTGTTCAGAACTGTCTCTCTTTTCACTCCTTCTGTCTATAGTAGCGATGCTGTCTTTCTCCTTGATGTCATTGTGCTTCTTTTTAATTGTAATTGTATAGTATTGCTTCATTCTGCATGTTATAAAAACTGTACGTTACCTTGGATAAGGGCATCTGCTAAACCAACAATTGGCTTAGTAAGACTTTAACTATTATTTGTGTTTTTAATACTCTTTTGGAGTGTTGTAGAGATGCTGTTTCCATTAAAATGCTGATCTTACAGGGATTACATAAGAGTCACAAAACTGAATTAAGATCTTGATAAGATTACAGCTGCAATGCCACCTCTTAGTCTGGTCTTGGCAAGGTCTAGTCAGTTCTGGGATGAAAGACCTCCAAGGACTATCTGGTTGCTCTAATTGGTACTCCTCCCTTTGGACCAGAAATTCCAATCCAATGAAAAAAAAAATCCCGTTCTGGGGGGGCGTGTTCGGGGTGGAGGCGGAGCCCTGGATTAAGGACGTTGCCGCAGCAGCCCCAGCTGTCCTGGCTGATTAGGGACGAGCCGCAGCTGCGGGGCCCTTTAAGACTGAGCTCCTCCCCCCGGAGTGACGAGCGGACCCCCGCAAGGGGAGGGCCCTCCAGCCACAGGCCCGGAGGGGATTGTGACGAGAACAGAGCATCAGAGGCCGCGGTTTTCTTTCGTTTTATTTTCTGTTTCTTTTGTCCTGTCCCGCTGTGATCATTCACCGGTGCAACATTAGTTTCTTTTGGTTTGGCCTCGACCTCTTTCTCTTCCAGTTTGGACCCAGTTATATGGGGTAAATCCAATCTGAACGCCACTGTGCAAAGCGGTGCTTTTTTGCTTTTTGTCTTTTCCGGCTCTCGCTGGCCTCACCCCGGTGACTCCGCCCCCTCAGACGGGGCGTCGACTCTGACCGGGGCTCGCCGCGGCCCCTCCCACTGCCGCACTGCTGCACATGGGCTGAAGCTTGTAGTTGTTTTAATACTAATTTGTGTACACCATGAATACTTTCCTGCTATACACGACCTTTTTGGCTCATTTAGGAATGATTAGACGTTTTTGCACGAGAGTAAAACTGAAACTTCACGCATTCAGTGTGTGTGTGTCTACAATCACGGCACATTTAACAACAGGATTTGCCTAGGCTGAATTTTAGGGAAGACTGACAAATAGAAGCAGTTTACCAGCTGTATCAGTCTGATAAAAAGCTATACTGCAATACAAACAGCTCAGCTGCTGCCATCTTTGGTCCAGGAGGACTTGTCTTTTCCCTGGTAGCTTTTATTGTGGCTTTAGGGAAGCTACCCAAGCACATTCATTAGCATTTCTCTTCAAACTAGCATTTACATTAGTAAGTAGGCATTCATTTCATGAACATTTTCCTGAATCTCAAATTCAAATTTCTTCTAAAAAAAGTTGAGCTTCCTTTTACCCATATACACACTTTTTATTGAAAAGTCACGTGATTATAAACCGTCATTTAAACTAGTCCTTAGTGTCTGGGAGCATAGGGCAAAACCATTTTCATGTGTATCAGTCTGCCAGAGACGTACTGTAAACTGTGTGAAAGCCTAATACATTTAAAAGCATTAAATACTGCACGCTGGTGTGAAATAAAATCACTTCCCTCTAGTATGATTAAATTTCTGCCCCAGGAATTTTCACCATCTGTGAAAGGAAGGTCAAGTTGCATTTGTGAAAATGTTTGCAGTTTTTAACAGTACGTAGGCATTATAGGCCATTTATAAACAACTTATGAGTAAGAACTAAGTGTTTCCTCTTATTGGTGTATACCTACACATACTGTAAATGAGAAAATTTAAATACATATAATACATTGAATGATGAATCTGAGCCTTCTTTGAAGAACGTTATACTTTTATCCCTTCCACTACTTTACAGTAGTAGTGTGATAAGGATCTAAAATCTAAGTTTGAACTTGAATCACTAAAAGAAAGATTGAAATTTATTTACAGTACACTACATGTGTAAATACGACATGACTTTCTCTTAAATAATGTGTGAGCTTGGGTTTTGCGGTTATTCATTTAAAAATATTCATAGTTATTCATTTAAAAAAACGTTTACAAAAATGCCCAAGGTTAATCATTGATCTTACATATTTATTTTCTTTGAAAGATTTGTTCTGGCAAGAATTAAATGTTGAATTAATTTCATGTGCTTGGATTTGAAAACCATATTGTAAATGCCGACCATTAGACTGACCAGCCATTTTATTTCAGAGAAAAAAAAACATCTTTGGTTTTATAAACAAAGAAAAAAAATATTTGTTTCAGGATGTGAAAGTGATGACCATTAACATGAGAAAGAAAGAGCAGACCTTTGCCTCAGGTGCATTCACAAATGTCATTTATGTTAGGATATCAAGAATAACAGAGGATAATATTCATCTTTTATTCAGGAAACAATGAACCTTTTCATCTCATGCAACCCTCACCCTTTTATAATGATAGAATCAAACACACTGTTTTTTCCTTTTTTTGACACATTAACACATTTTGTTTCTCTGTAGCATATATTTTAATTCAAAAATAGAACTTATCTCTTTAACAACAGGTTGTGAACATCCTAGGGAAAAAACATTAACCAAAAAAAGTACATGGGAGAAAATCAAAATATTTTGAGCCTTTCAAAATGATGTACCCAGAATTATGGAGAACCTGCCTTGATAGTCATCAAATCCTTTGTAATTTTCTGACATCTGGGCTCTTCGGTGAAAACATTGTTCTCTAAACAAAGATAGCGTTTTGTGGCGGTTTTGGATGCTGACATATTGTTTCATGCTCCGTTAGGCTAGTCACTTCAGACTGATCTTGTTTAACACCCCACAGCACATTTTAACTAAAACTAAAAATAGTCAGCATAATTAACTCATTTTAGTCTAGGTCCTCTGGCTGCTTGCATGGTGATGGGATTGATTTTAAAACCCCATGTCATTTGCTCAAAGGCTTTCAGAATTCATATTAGCCTGTACAATCAAGTCTACATAAAACGTTGATTGAGAGGTAAATAGGAAGGGTTCTTGTCAATTTCAATCCTCAACTGGGCCAGGACATTGGATATTTTTGATGAAAACTGGATTTCAGAAGGTGATATCTATGCTTGATGCCTGACATGGTTGACCCCTTGGTTTTGTAAAGACTTACTGGTGTGTGTCTGAGAATCATGGAAAAACATTGTATTGCTACAGGCTGTCTCCTCAGCTGTTATTAAAGATGCTAATCTGACGTAAGTTATGGACTCGTCATTGTGTAGGAAGCTCCCAGCAAACATCATAACTACGGTCTTCTGCTGCAAACATTCCTCAGAGCAAGAGATGTACAAAAAAGATTTTAGAGCTTTTTGCTAAAAATCTATGCTCAGCATGAAATGGGACTCACATTCATTTTATGTAAGATTATAAGTCATGGAAACTGTTTTCTTGTTTCCAGAAAATGGCTCCAGTGGCTATTGATCAATAAAGTCACATGTCTTTATAGCCTTATAGTTCAGATTTCTCTGTCCCATGTCTGGGCTTCGATGTGTCAATAGATACATGTGGCTGGGACTCCTCAAGCAGCAGTACCTTTACTGTACTTCAGTCCTCCAATTGATGACAACTTAACAGTAAGGCTCACAGTGTGCAAAACAGCATATGGCTCTGACATACTGTATACTGTTTCCAAAGGAATTCATGAGCAATCCTTAGTGCTGTTCATGAAGGATAAGTACTGGTGAGCAGAGTTCATTTTCCATTACAAAAGAATAAAGGGAATACAATGAAAAAAAAATGTGATGACATTGATGTAATGAAATCGATGTAAGATACGAGAAATTATTAGTGCCAATCTCTGGTGCCACCACAAATGCTTGGACCACTTGCATCAGTACACTCCACCCATTTTTCCTGATGTGAAACTGTAAGAAATACTGTCAGAAATATGGATTTTTTGCTATGACAGAATACATCTAATAGAAGAATACCCATACATCTCTGTATGTTCGCCCAGAAGCTTCACAGTCCAATTACGCAATTTTACCATGTAAGCCATGTTGAAATTAGATTTTTAATATGTGAAAAAACATTCAGAGGAGGATTGTAGATGTACTTCCCTGTGCTTGAGCCCCATTTTAATTCACAATTTTGTTGTTTACATTGATGTAGCAAACGTGAAAGTTTTCCATTGACCAATTGCAGTTCTTTGGAACTCAAAAAAGTAAAAAAATAGTTAAGAAATACGATAAAAATAACTGATTCAATTATTTTTATATAACATGAAATTTAGGATGTGGTGTGCCTAATTATTAAATGACAAGATATTTTATTTTCTAAATGAAATAATATATTAAATATTTCAAGTAAAGTCAGGCATCTGATAATTAAGTTCATTTATGATCGATCTTTATTGAATTCACACATTTGTAATTTTAATTTGACCCTGTTAAATGACAATATAGACAAAACAATCCTGCACCTTTTAACAATTGGGAGACCATGTGTACAACTCAGTCCTAAAAAGCCACCAATATAGCTATATATTTACTTTCCAGTTAAATTACTTTTAACAACAAAAGATAAAAAGAAAGTCAATTTCCAAATGAGTTTTCAGAAATCAGTTTCAGATTGAAAACTTGTGGTGTATTAAGCAGGTAAACCCAATGTTTCTTTATGATCTCTCAACTTAGATCTTAGATCTTTCTTCTAGATGAAAGACTGGACTTGAGTCAAAAAGTTAGTCACAATGTCAGATTGACTTTTAAAGACAGAAAACACTGAATTTAAGCTAAATTAAGTTATTTACTAGTGACACATTTGGTTACTTATTTTTTGCCAATTTAAACAATGACAAAATGTGCTGAAGAAAAAGGGTTAATTGGTAAGAAATCTGTAAGAAAAACTATTTTACTTGTCATGACAGTTTGCCAGACTGGACCATCTGAATACCTCTAAAAGCAAACTGCACGACTGAAAAGATAAATTAAATTCAGGTTGTAGGCAGTTATGTGCATTTCAAGAGGATTGTCCAAATCCATTTAGACTGTTAAACTTATTTTAATATTTTTCAAGATCAAAGCAATTTGCATTTTCCTAATTTTTAAAGAAAATCTCAAAGGTTAATATACTCTTCATAATCTTAATGTCCAATAAATAAAAAAATGAACTATTTGCTTATTTATATGTTTCATAGGAAAGCTACACATTTGTTTTCTCACTTCATAGTATTTCAATACTTCAGAAAATAAACAGACGTCTTAAGAAACAGTTTACCATGAACAAAGGCTAAGACAAAAATCATGAAATATTTAAGAATGTCATTTTTAAAAGTTTCATGATGTTGCAAAGTACAACCTTTGATCATTTCAAAAGAGGCAGGGTTGAAAGAAAAAGGGAAAAGGAGGAAGATATTCAAAGGAGCTGAATAACATATTCAGTCAATACATGTGATTTCAAAGTAGGTTTATGACTTGAAAAGAAAAAGCATTTAAATGCAAGTTTATCAATATTTTTACGCTTTTAATCTTACAAATGGTTTACCATGAACACCTGGGGAAAAAAAACATGCATGGGGTTTACTTTACTCTTGATACAGTATGTATTGCACACGTTTAAGATGGCATTGTTCAGATTTTAATCTAAAGACTGTTTTATTTCATTTTCTTTTGGCTGTAAAGGTTTAGGGAAATCACAAACCCATGCTTAAATAATAATGTGTCATAGCTAGTGTTTAGTTCGCCTCAGTCATGAAGTGTTTTCATGATGTTGTCATGTGAATGAAAAAAATGAAATATTTGTGATAATTTTGAAGAGGGAACTCACCACCTTAGCTACTGAATGCTTATAGAGCGAAATCTATGCTCTAGTCTATATAAATAAAGATGGCGGAGATTAAACAAACACAGTTTCAAATTTCTCCACACTCTCTCAGTTAATGAGATTTTTTAATAATAACTTACTCATGTCTACATTATATGGTGTTGTCTGCTGCACTTCTGTATGTCCTGTACAGAGCTCAGCGCCAATAAGAACTCCGAAGTGCGTATGGCAGTAACCTCCCGGCGGGGGCGTGCCCAGTGTGGAGGCGGAGCCCCGGTAGAAGGGTGTAGTCCAGCTGTCCCGGCTTCTAGACTAACCCCAGCCGGGCGGGTCCTGTAAAGGCACACTGGACAGACCCGGAGGGGTTTGCACCCGCGTAGGGTGTACTTTTTCTTTTCTGCCTATCCCATCGCGCACTTTCACTGGGGTAGGCACAGACACGCATTTTCTTTATGCAAACGTTCTTGTTTTGTTCTTGCCTTACGCGCCCTGCTTACCAGACTGGACCCCGTGCAATAGGGCAAGCCCAGCCCGGTGGTAACGCAGCACAGTGGCATAATGTTTTTGCTTTTTGTTAATTTTTTCCACTTTTTTTTGTATTGTTTTGGTCCCTTCTAACCTCACACCGGTGTTTCCCTCCCCTCGCCCGCGGCGCTGACTTCGCGCACTGTCACAGAGAGGGGTTTACGCTCTTCCGGTCATAATGTGATGCATACCTGTACAGTATAGGACGTATTTCCCAGCTGCCTTTTCCCATAACATTCTTCAACTACTGTATATGTAAATGTAACGAAAACCGCTTAGATATTAATATCTTAATGGGTTGTTTAAAAAGCTTTTAACTTTGCTTTTCTTGGATGATCTCTATGTGGTAATTTGTGATTCTGCTACCCAAAGACAGAGTTGCCTGCAGTTAATTTTTCTTGTGTGTGATGGTGCCGGTTGGGGGGGGGGGGGTACCCTCTCGCTGATTATTTAGCTTCTGAGGGTGAGGGCTCACTGCTCCTCTTTGAAAAGTGTAGTGACCTCATGGAAAATAATCATAGATGCAAAATAGTGATTCAATTGGAATTTGAAAATTCATATATAATATAATAAGATAATGGCTGGGTGTTATGAACTAGTGATGTTCTAAAAACAGAATGTACTGTATGAACCAGAAGCTACAAAGAGAAATGCTTTGTAATCTTTAATTTATAAACCATTATGCTAGCAATAGAATGACAACTGATCCAGTTGAGACAAAATAAATTTAAAATAAAATAGAAATAAAGCAGAACGTAAAAACGAAATAACACTGGGGTATGCAGCTAACTCTGTCCACTAATTCACTCAAAATGTTTCACAGCAGTACCTGTGGGAGTTGAGCATCTCAGACGAGCTGACAGCTTCATTGCTAGATTCTTGGCAGAACATATGAATCTTTACTCCAGTAAAAGAATGAGGTTTCATGCAGTGTCAAAAAGTACAGCCACAAGTCTGTTGTCTTTGGATTTTATTTAAGTGGTATTCTTCTGTCTCTGCTTGCCTTAGTGACCCTTATACAAATCTCTGTATCAGTGCATATTTATAGTACTGTGTAGTATGTACCTTCTACTTTAGAGCAATTCTCTGGCCGACAATCATAAGCATCGTACAAATGGACACAATGAAGGTGATTCTTTAACAGTTGTTGCATTTTACTGTATGTGCTACAGCAAGGCTTATTATTACACTTAGAATTAACTGTTCAGACACCTCCAGTGATGTTTGAAATTAGATTTTGTTTGTTCTCTTTGACACTCTATGCTAGCAACTTGTCTTAAAACTAAGACATTGCTGTTTTTCACTACATTCTAATAAAGCTCATTCTAAAGATTCATTCTAGTAAAGCTCATTGCACAGAATATTTGCTATTTCTCCTCAGTGCTATTAGGAATAGGAGCATGGTTAACTTCACACAAAGCCTTGAGTATTGATAATTGTAAACCTCTGAAATTCTTTCACAATCCACATTACTGTTTTAACATTATTAAGTAAAGGCTGTACATATATAAATATATATTTTAATCTGTGTGATTCTGTGTAGCTCCTCTGCCATTGGTTTCTATTATTTATAAAGCACCTCCTATATCACCTCGATCTTTGGACA
Organism: Atractosteus spatula; assembly: GCF_055471065.1. Taxonomy (NCBI): domain Eukaryota; kingdom Metazoa; phylum Chordata; class Actinopteri; order Semionotiformes; family Lepisosteidae; genus Atractosteus; species Atractosteus spatula. The sequence continues at coordinate 22,551,195 of NC_142720.1, read as the reverse complement.
TATTCAATGCTAATGGATTTTGAACCAGAGTGGCACAATGGTTAGCACTGCTGCCTTGCAGCGCTGGGGCCCACTGCAACCTGAATTGAATGACTGGAAAATGGTTGGCTGGCCGTTAGATCTTTTCTTCCTGTGTTGTGAACCGTAAGGGGGCAAGGTTGTAACAGAGATTATACAGTAGGGGTGGCTTTCAGTTCGCAGCTGAGTTTGCTGGTCTTTCATGAAGAAAAGTCAAGCAAAAGCTCCCATGTAGAGTAAGGACAGTGTGCTCCTCTTCACACAGGGAGCTGGTGAAGTTTCTACCTCAAAACTTCTAATACCAAGAGCTTATCTTTTGCTATCCTGTCATCCTCTGGAGAATAAATAAATCTTTGTGTAAGAAGCGTGGACTGATAGGCAGATGTGTGAGAGGAAGAAGAGAACAGATCTTTGAAAACCAGCTTCACACACAGAGCAGGCCAATGGTACAGGTACCCCAGCCAGTCATGAGATGCTGTGTGCTGCTCAAATCACCTACAATAATAAAAATCAAGCTCACATTTAAGCCTGAGGTTTTTCTGCCATTGCCCACTTCTCACTGGAACACTAAGGGAAAGGGGTTTTGCTATGATTGTTCATAAAAGGGAATAATGAAAAAGTCAATCTTTTCTAAGTACTGGAATAAAGCTGAGGAGTCCCCTGGAGAACGGCAGGCATAGATTAAAGTAATAGAGAGGACCTTTAGGCAACGTCTGCTCACTTAGTCCTCTCAGTCCTCAGCCATATAAACTGAATGAAAATGTGTCCACTCTAATTGTTTTCCAACCCTTTGCAACATACAGAGTTATAAATAATGCCATTAAACTCTATATTTCTTGACATACCACTTCCTGTCACGAAACACGAATCATCCAGACAAGGTTAATTGCATAGCAGTGCATTCTCGAACATTTCTACAGAACGAGACAATGCACCCCCTGCTTCCTCATCTCAGTGTGACAGGTACTGAGTTCATCACAATGCAATTTACAAGTTTAGGAAGATTAAATCCATTTGTCTTTTCGATGGTTCTACAATGCACCGTAATTCGCTGGGTGTCTTTTCCTTATTTCTGGTGAGGTTTCACACGGTGGAATAAAAAAACAATTTTTCAACGTTGAGGCAGGCTCGAGCCGTGATGGGGTCAGGCAGTCACAAACACAGAAACTCATAATATTGTTCTGGACGGAGTTTACTAAAATGAAGAAACCTGAAACGTGCAAAAAAACAAAACAAAGAACAAATGGGGACTCAGCTACACAAATAAAATACACACTGGCATGGGTTAGCTTGTGGTAACACATTGATCCAACCAGCAGGTGTATCTGAAATGAAGAAAATTGAGATCTTCTTGCTGGAGGGCAGCTTGACTGGATAATTGACCACACATGGAGAACAGGTCAGTCGAACACCATCTGGGAAGCTCAAGCTTCAGCCCAGTGCCTTCCCAATGAGGATGTGACACTCATTAAAATACTTTGTATTTTACAATTAACAATTAACAATTGCTGTATGGAAATATTTGCAAGTGATACTGCTCATAACAATTAAGGTATATGAAAATCAATCTCTTTATATATAATTAAATGGTGTCTGGCACACCAATAATTTTCGGATTTTGCAGAATGCTCATTGACCTGAACTGACAGAACAGTCCTTCGTTGCTCACTGAAGTCCATGTTCTATTATTGAGGCAAACTCATGTAAAAGGGGTGGTGCTGGAATAAAATTCAGAAGGGCTGTAGCCATATCTCTGTGCTACGTAAGTCCCCTCTATTACAAGGTAGATAGAAGATTGACATGAAATACCCCCAGACCCATTTAGTGAGTTATTTTTCGTGCAAGAGCACTTCAGGCTTTTTGAGTGTCAGCTGTGGGAAAGGGGAAAGCAGTACTGTATACTGCTGCATGCTCAGAAGTAGAGGCAGCCCTCTCGCTGCTGTGTTTGTGTAAACTTGTCAGCTTGTATAACCTGTGTAAACTTGTCAAAAAAGTTTTGGCTTGTCAGCAAAAACTGCAGAGAAAAACAAAACTAAACTGAAATAAATTGATTTTGTTGAAGTGATTGAAATGATTCACCCTCCTGAATCAATACCTGGAGAAAGTACTTTCACTTGCTGTATGAGTCTCTACCAACTTTGCGCAACAGGACAGCAAAATATTCATCTATTCTCCTTTGCAAACATGATCAAACTCTGTCAAGATTTTGATGGACAGATGGCAAAGAGTCCTCTTACTAAGCCACTTCACTAGAGATGTGGCCTTGCACTTTGGGTCATTGCTGATTAAAACATTACTGCCAATAACCTTCCTTTTTTCTTATGTTCCCAGAAACACCGCTCCCTCTGCCAGGTGTCGTGTTCACTTTGTCTGGGATTTGTTTAGGACCACAAGCTAGGGGATGCTGTTGGGAATACAGACAGGATACAGAGGGAACAGGAAGACAGTAGAAAAAGGGAAGATAAGAGCCAGGATTTTCCAGTAAAGGTTATGTTCTTCATTACTTGTGCTTCTTCTTCTCTATACTGATAACTACACAACACCAGGTCTTCGGTTGGGTGCTCATTAGCATGCAACAGTTGTGGCAGATTTCAAAATCCCAATGACACAAGTAATATATTTATCAAAAGACTATTAAGTTACAAATAATGATCCTATTTAGAGATATCAATATTGTTTTCATCAACATGTTATGAGGTAATAATTAATCAGTCCTGTGTATAATTGTACATTAAAGAAGTACCAGGTATTTCCAAAATTCAACCTTTTCATTTCACTAGGACTCCTCCCACATTTTCATTGAACATCCCTGATATTAGGCCTGAGATGGTACTGGATTTTGATGTATTCCCTAACTGCTTAATTACCTGAACATTCATTTTTATGTGTTGCTCTTCGCTCATTAACTTTCTGTTGTCTTAATTAGATAAGGGATTGCTATATTTTTACAAGATGGAAAGGCCATCTGTCTGTCTGTCGGTGCGTGTGAGTGAACTGTAGAGGGAGAAGAGGACAGAGGTGACACTATGAACTTTGTTTTACAGCTTTAATGACTGAAAGTTGTCTCTTAAGTGGAATAACTGTGAAATTTAGATCACATGGGCTGAGTGAAATAGTTGAAAAGAAAATAAGCCCCAGTTTTGCTCCTCTTTGCCTGTCATGTCTAAGCATCTGTGTCATTCTTATGATTTGGTCTTGTATAACACATTTCAATTGTATATTTTTATTTCTGAAATGGAACAAACTGCTCCACATTATTTTGTGTGCCATGTCTTGTCCCCCCTGATTTAAAAGAAGCTGCGGTATTTCTTGCAGAGCCATTCCAATTGACAGAATTCTTCCAGTGGCATACAGGAGTTAGAGTGAACTAAACCTTTGATTATTTTCACCTTAAAATGAAAACGTGTTCTGCATCAGTGACAAGAGACAACTCCTTACCAAGAGAGAAAAGAGTGGGCAAACTTTTCACAAGAATAATTGCCCTTTTCTTTTGAACTAGAGCACAATGCACAACAGGTTCTCTGAAAGTGATATAAATGTATAAAAGTACTTGTCAAGAGAGTGACAAAGTGGAGACGATTTTGCTCCAAAGCTTTGAGAATCATTCTTCATAATGCTATTGAGCTTTGTATTTGATGGCATAGTGGGAGAAACGACAAGGACAGGATCAGAATAACAGGTGGACGAAGAGTGAAGTGAATGTACAGTTCAGGGAGAATAAGAATCTTTCTAAAAATGTTTTATTCATTAACTAAAGAGAAAGCTTTCATTTACCGTGACCTTCCAGAGCTGCTTTCTCTCAGTGTCTAAAACAAAAGAGCAGGACTTTATAATGTTCTACTCAGCAGAGCTAAGAACAAAGCCCACCTTACATTTTCGCCACATGTTTGTTAGCCCATGGGACATTAATGACACCAAATGGCTAGCATTTCTTGAAAACAAGTCTGTTTCAGAATTACCCAAACATTACTATAGAAGCAACCCTGCTATCCTAATTGTATTCACTGAAACAACCTCCATGTTTGGTACAGTACATACTCGTTATTAATTCCACTTGCACCAGCCTGGTTTGAAAGGCTGGATTCATGTGTGTTTGGCATGAAAAGCAGTGAAGTGGACAATTCCCAGGAAATATTAGCCATGGTATCCTAACTGCGCTGTACTGCATGCAGTGCATGTGGCATATATCCGTGTTTCTCTTGCTGCTGAGCAGGTTTTTACATCTCTGGCGCAATTGGAACTACAGCTATATAAGACAACTTTAAAAAGAGCTTTCAGAAAAGCACATAAAATGCTCAGTGGCACTACAAAAAGCCCTCAAAATGAAGATGGGATCAATATAAGCTGTTTTAAAATCTACTTTCTTATCAGAAGATACTATTCAGTGCACTAGTCTTTAAAGCCTCCCTGCCAGGACTGAAGAACGTGGCTGAATGAAAAATGGAAGGAATAGGATCGGTCTGAGCACAGCCTTGCCCAACCTATACCCCTCAGAGTTAAAAATGCTGTCCAGTCAGGAGCCGGACTCACAGCCCACTGATTTGCACTCAGATGAGTTATCCCTTGTACTTGTTGCCCAAAGTTTCTTTTCATCTTTTGTACTTTGTGCACTTGTTCAACTAGAATCCAGAATGAACAGGATGAATCAGTTCTCAGAAGCAAGAGGACAGACTTTGGGATGAAATTTTGATCATTAATGGAATTTCTGAGTGCTGCCCAGGTTGAGATGCAGCTGGTGTTTCTGCACCTGGTTTATCAAAGCTGATTTTAAAGCCAAAGTGGAGTTACTAGAAAAAAAAAATTAAAGGTTGTCACAGGTTTAGGAGAACTTTGCTCTCAAAGTTTTCTCCGTAGAGCAGCTTAGTTTATTTGTTTTCAGAACTGCAGTCTAGAGTGGCAAATGGATGAGTCTAATTCTCTAAACACATTAAAGTATGATAATTATATTTATTTCCACAGGGACATAAACTAAATAATTTCCTTATGTTTTCTGTGCATTGCTGAATACTCAGATTGACTGTGAAACAAGACTCCGAGCTTATTAAAAACTTCTCAGGACAGTTATTTCTCAAAGCTGTGAGTCAAATTAAAACTTTATTTGCAGAGACTTCTTTGTTTAATCCAGAGAAGAAATTGGGATTTTGTTCTAAGGCTTTCTTATTGTATAGGGAATATATTTATTATTTTATAAATATGAGATAAATATTTGGTATCCCAAAATGTATTGACTCAATATATTTAAAACACATATCATCCATACTGTAGATGTATACCATACATATATCTGAGCATGCTGGTGTGTATGCTTTGTACTAGAGAAGGGTCTTCACGTCTACAAATTTAACACTTGTGCATTTGCTTATTTTTGATTCGGTCTGCCTGACAGCGTCTTCTATGGAAGAAAACGAGCCGAAAATTGTTACAGCAGCTTTCAAATTAGCTGTGCAACAGACTAGGATCGTGAGACGGATCTAATTAGCGTGTGAACCTCTCTTTCCCCTCCACGAGAACCCACAACCCAGCATCCACACTGCAATGTGATCTTGTTCAAATATATCTGATAGCTGATTGTTATGAGATTATGATTTTTGTTGTTTGTTTTAGTTGATCAATGTTATTTTAATGTTATTTCAGGTGTGATACCTGAAGAAGGCTTCACAGCCGAAACGTTGTGTTTTCCCTCTTCTCTTTTCAGCATGGAATAAACCTATTACTTGTTCCTTAATATACTGAGGTTTGTTATGCAACAATATAGGGATGGACTTTGTATGAATACGAACTTGGCTGTTTGTGATGGTTCACTAATGTTGAGACCCAACTAGATATACATACTTAAGGCATATACAGTACATATACAAGCTCCACTATGTCCAGAATGTGCCAATACATATCTTTCCATGATACATGTTCTTCTCAGTCTATTTAAATGAAGTACACTGTACTTTAAAGCATAACAAGGCAGGGGTTTAATTTGAGACAGAATAATGCATTAAGAAACTATACAGCTATCAAAACAAATGTTTTTAAATTCAGTAACAAGCATTAATTATAGAACGATTACAAAGCAAATACTTTTGAGACTTTTGAGGTTGAAATCTTTAAGTCTTACCTGCAGGTAGATGTAAGGGGCCAGAATATCTCATGATACTTACAATATTTTGTCTATAATGGAAGATTTAAGCTAAAATTGGTCTCTTGATGTTTCCATGTGTAGAAATATTGAAATACTAAGGTGTGTCATTCCTAAATGATTTATAGTTTATAGAATTATTGAAGACATGGCCTGTGGGCTATTTTTATCCTCATTTTCTAAGGTCAAAAAAGGTAAAAAAAGATCCATCACTACAGATCTTATGCTTCATTCATGAAAACTGCTGCCTGCAGGACAATAGTGCAGGTTTTTCCCTGGACAACTGTCATCAAGTGTTTCACAGTTCATGAGAGTAGAGGGCTAGAGAGGAAAGAAACATGGGAGACTCAGGGAAGCTCTACCTACACAGCTAACTCACTGCACAGGCATTGTCTGAGCACTCTCCTTGTGTCTTAAATACCCATTTTATTTCAAACATATAACCCAGGGTTACCAATGGGACTGCATTTCCAATTAGCTGTGTCATCCTGAATGAACTCTCTCACTAAATAAATATCTAATTAAAAATGCAAATTAACGTGCAAAGGCTAATGAATATTTATAGCTTGGTGAAGCACCAGATTTATTTATGCAAACATGTGTGCACAAAACAAAGACAGAACAAACTTTTCTTTCAGTTATAAAACCTGTCCGGAAAGAACTTGCCAACATAATGAATTAGAGTAAATGACTTTGCTGCAGGCTTGTGAACTCAATGAAATTTTTAAACACATAAACTCATAGTTGCCGCAAATACTGGAGAGCAGTGATGTGAGTAGAGTGAGCAAGAAGTAAAAGGCAAGGAATACAGTATCTTGCTGTGATTTTTTTCTAAAAAATACTCATTATCACAATCATACTACAGTATCAGTCTAGAACCTTTTAATTAATCACAGAACAAATTAGCCCAAACGTCTGATTTGGAATTGAAGCACTTTGGCTAGGAAGATTAGAGAGGGTGTACTTTAAAACTTTATGTGCCTCAGAAAAAAATGGTAATGGCTGAAGATATTAAGTAATTTAGAACATAATATGTAAATTGGTTAATTCTATCTGCTTATTTGCTTTTTCTTGTCTGTTTCAGCTTACATAACATCACATTTGGGACTTATTTTTTGTTCATATTGCTCAGAAATGAAAAAGACTGTGACTGTCATAGTACAAAAAATGAGCTCCCATTTCTTAGAGCAAATCTAAAACTAAAAAATTCAAATCTCCTTCACTCAGTGCATTGGTAAAAACCTAAACCATACAACTCCATACAGTAAAATTAATTAAATTTGTGAAAATAAAAACATTTTTAGATAAAAAGGTAAAAACAGGACACAGACAAGACACACGCTCACAGACAGAGCTTAGTGTCTGCAGAGGTGAGAACACCACACTGCTGCTGCTCAGTGTTCAGTGAACCTATTCACACTCTAGCATTTCTGTGCAGCATTTTACATACCAACCCCCCCAACATTTTTCACACATATGGTCTTAAACACCAAAGTGAAAATGCAAATAAAAAATGGAATAAACATAATTTTAGAAATAGTTTAATTCATAATTATTAGGTCTAATAATGTTATCTGCAGTACAGTATATGGACTAAATGCATGTGACTCATGGTCACTTGAAGGTGGTTCTGAAGAGACAGGTAAAATCAATAGCAAAAAAACAATGAACTGCAGTCATGTTTTATGTACTTATTTTTATTATTTTACTCAGAATGTGGGAACTAATCTACTGGAAGTGTAACTTCGATACATAATGTGCTGCACCGGATAAAGAAACTTCAACTTAGCCGAGTTGAGTTTTGGTAGTGAAGCTCTAGTTTGAACCTCTGCCATTTCAGAAAATGCAAATTAACAAGAAACATTCTGGTCATGTTTGTATGAAATACACAAACAAATATAACATAAAAATGTGCAGAGTCCATAGAAAAGACTCAGGAGAGGTAGGGACTCCCACAGTGGGTTTCGGTGAACAAATGCTGAATGCACAAGAGTGAAAATGGAGCAGATGAGGCCACAAGTTGTTCACAGACCTGAATTTTTAGTGAGCCTGTATGATTAAAATTTGCTAAACCTCATTATCTTCAACATCATGCTGCCACACAATCAGCTCTTTTTATCAGGATAATTTGTCATCATTCCACAACAGCAGCATGAATACGAACAGCTAACAGGCTACAAAGGACACTGAGAGGATATGTGTGTGTTACAAATGTATACAAATAGAAAGATTCATGTCTGGACTACATTTTCTTTTTAATAGTAAAAAGAAAACAAGTTACATTACTCTTTAATTTTCCCCTTAAGAGTTATTTGAGTTGAATGTTGTTGCTCAATGCAGTCAAACACATTGAAGTTGATATTCAAAATACAATATATGGAATCTCTGTTTAACACTTAAATTATTCAATATTAAAGCATTTTATGCAACTAAAGTCAGAACATCTCGTGAGGATTCTCTGTCTTCTCGGAATGAATTGACCAGGGTATCCTCAGCCTGTCAAGCAAAGGTGACCACTGTAGCTTACCAGTCAGTCACCTGTCAGCTTGCAGTATTATACAGTACGTAAGTGCTACAGAAGCGCTCCTTTAAATTTCCCAGCTCTTTCTTTGTCACTGTGGGCATGCAGTGTGAAAAAGAAGCAGATGGCCTGCCAGTGCCCGTTTAGGAAGACACATGTGCCTTGCCTTCATCATCTACCATCACAAGGGCCGCTGATTAAGATCTACTGATACCTAATGTGAAAGGAAAGAAACAGGAAAATATGCCGGATACAAACTTCTCCAGTGAACTGAGATCCATTTTCAGGAGGCTCAGCTGGTGTGTTGTCAAATTCCAGAAGTACAGAATTCTAACTCCACTTTCTCTCATATTTTAAATTATTTTGATGTTTACTTTGAGAGAGCCAGAGAATAAATAACTGATGGCACTACTGAAGCAGAAATGTAACAAATTATATTTTTTTTCAGCGGCCTACCAACAATTTTAAAAAGTTAGAGAAAAGATAAAAAGGGAGCATTAATCTGTCAGATTCTTTTTCCTTGCTTAAACAAAGTCTGTTCACTGGCTGAACTAGTAGCCACAATGCCAGGAGAGAGCATCAGCTCTTACCCAGTATATTAATGTACTAAGACTGCAGCAGTCAGTCAGACTGTAGGCTAAGCATGATGTCCTATTCTGTTATGCAGGATGTTCAATTCACTAAGGAGTGCAATAGACAGCTGCATCCAGTGCTTGCCTTACTCCAGCTGAAACATGTAAAAAAATCTGTTCAAATTGAATGAGAGAAAGGCTCTAAGGGCAAGGACATAACATTATTGTGCTCTGCAGAGGAAATTACTACTACATATTAGGCATATAGTACTGTAGGATCTGGACATTTGCGAGAGTCGGGTGCAGAAGATAGCCAAATTCACATACAACCAAGTCCATCCCTATACTGTTTCATGATCTACTATAGTATTTAGTCTGTATGTGTAAAAAACATAAGAAACCATCCCATATATGATAAAACCTCTTAATGTTAGGTGACCATGGGCTAAGTAAATATTGACTGAAGAGACGCGTCTCACTTCATCGTTTTACATCAACAAAACCACAAAACCTTAACAGAAAACCTTTTATCAATCGAAAAAGGGACAGCTAGAGCTTCACAAAACCGTTTTCAGAACCGAAAAAAAACAAGGTAATTTAATCAAACCATGCTTGTGCGCCGCGTAGTCGCAAGCGACTACTGTCTAAGTCAATATTTACTTTTGAGAACTGCGTCATATTTAATCGTTTTTTACCAACAAAACCACAAAACCTTTACAAAACCTGTTATCAATCGAAAAAGCTTTACAAAACCTTTTTCAGAACTGAAAAACACAATCAATCACAAGGACACTTTTTATCTGATGATGCACTTCCAAACTTCCAAAGTGCATCGATAAGGTAATCAATAAGCCAGCAAAACATGACCACAGAAGCAAAAACCAGCAAAAAAAAAAGAATACTGTATATCCCATGTTTTTACCTTATTCTGAAGCATGCTATATATCTACAAAAGGCTAGACTAACCCACCTCCTGGGTCCCTGGGTCCCACCTGGAGGAAACTGAAGGTTATTGACTTTGGTATAGATATTTAAAACTAGACTGCCAGAAATAAGGTGATCTGATTGGGGAAAAAACGTTGTCATTCATTGTATTTTCAGCCATTCAGAGGCCTCAGGGGGTGATACTTCCTCTAGAAGCCTCAGGCTACATTCCACCTGCTTTCTAGCTGCCAATCATTGACTCAGAAGGGGTAATCAATCAGTTTCTTATCAGTGCTCCTTTATTTCACACCAGGAGGCAACTCTGAGTTTTTTTTTCAATGCCTAACAGCAGAAAAAGGCTCTCTAGCAGTGACTAAAGGTTTTTATAGCAATTGCAATGACTTTTATTGTTATTGCTTTAAATATTTTTATGAATTATTTTGGGATGCAAGACATTTCATTCCAAGTCCAGTCTTCACAAAACATTATGTAGAATTTTTTTTAATTGATCGATTTGTCCTAAATTTTATCCAAGCTAGGACAAGGCCTACAAGCATTTTCAGCTACCTCACAGGTCTAGAATTGAACATTCTGACCTCTGAAGACCAAAACAAAATTTCCACCTGGTTTTGCATGACATAGTTGATGGCAGAATTGTGGTTTACCTTTTAGAAACAACTCAATTTCTGAATGTAATTCTGTTTTTTTCTGGCCAACACTGGAAAACACAATCTGGGACAACTCTTTAATTCATTTTTCCTATGTGTTATCATGCTTGTGTGCATGTGATGTTCAAAACTGTCCTTTAAAATTCACAATGTCCATGAACTGGAGACTATTAACCACAAATTAGATATGACATATTTAAGATTACATAGATATTTTCTGAGATTTTCTTCAAATCTTTGTAAACATATATTATGACTTTTAAAGCTTTAGTTGATCTACTGCAAATTGGCACATTACTCAGAATTTGACTAGCCTGTTGAAACCTTCCAGCACTTTTTGTAGTCTTTCGCCATGCTCTTTTCTGTCTTTTCCACAGTGCAGTATGTAGTCAGCGTGACAAAGTGCACACTTCTGTTCAGGTTATTAGCTAGGAAATGCTCTTCTGGAAGGTGTCTTGCGTTGAAGCAAATTGTAATTGGCAACCTTTGGAAACAGTACCATCTGAAGGTCTGAAGAATGTGATAAATGTGGTTAACTGAGCTGAGTGTTTGTCGGGTAGTATTTGCCAAAATTCTGCTGTGGCTTAAAGCCACATAAAGACTGAAACTACTTCTGACTATGTTAGTCTCATTGAATGTTTGGCAATAATATATCTCTCTCTTCAGTTGTGGTCTACTGGTCTGGTAAGATATCCACAAATTATTATGTTCCCATTTATTTTTGGAACCAACACCATTCCAGTACACCATTCCGCTGGCTCTTAAGTTGCTTTAATGACTTCCATCTGTTGTATCCTTTTTTTTAATTTTGCTCTAACTTTCCCAAGTACGGGTAAAGGAACATGGCTCAGAGCTGAAAACGCATACGGAGTTGCTGAACGTTTAAATTTTATTTTACACTTCCCCTGTAGCATCCATAATCCTATACACTCTTGGAAACGTAATTTTGAAGTGCTTTCTCCATTGTGAATGAACTGTATTTGCAAACAAAATCCAAATATACGTCGTATTTCTTCTGCTCCTAACAATGTCATTACTAGCACAAAAACATTTTTACAGAATAGCAATGAGGTGGCTTTCACCCTACAATGCTATATTGTTTAGAGCAGTGAGAATTTAATTTGATGGCTGTAATTGTCTATCTTGCTCTCTAGGGTACAAGGTCTTGGGTATGGCTGTGCCTGTATCTAGCTTGAAGCACATCTACTCTTTGTTCATAGTCATTGTGCCTTTTGTTACTATGTCCAATTTGACCTGTCACATCATTCAACACTGGTCTTCTTTCTTTCTTTAATACCAGGTGAACAGGGTAGTTGCCATTTTTGTGGCTCATTTCTACCCAATGGCTTTTCTTTTGCTGTGATTTTGGTTTCGAGTTTGATTTTGTCACATTTCTCTTCAGTTTCATTTGGATCTTGTTTAACTCAAGACAGAAAATACAGTCCCCTGTAAATGTATTCATACCACTGAGGAAATAGGTAAACAAACCTTAAATAACAGACGCATTTATTGATTGGATAACGTACAGTATGTTATGGGCAGCAAATAATGGACACACCATTAGAAAGTGGTAGATTCAGCATTTTGTGGATTCTTCTCTGGCCATCCTTCAACCTGTGGGGGTCAGTGACCCTTGTCCTGCAGTATAATTGCTCTCTGACCTTTACTATGATGATACATGCTACTGCTGAGTTGTGTATTACTTCCTTTTAGAGCCCAGGGAAACAGAAAACCTTTGGAGGCTTCTGTCTAGCTTCAGATTCTTACACTTCACTTCCAAAGAGCAGAATGTTCTTGTAGATTTGTAGTTGACTGTTGTTTAAAGAAATACACAGAGGTTTGAATAAATGTGACCCCCTTGTCTTCTGCAATCTGTTTTTATGTGAGACATATTATTCAATCTGTAACTTACTCTGCTTCTTTCACTTACTTCTGTTTCTTCCGGTTGCATTGGGGGTATGAATAAATCTGAAGAACACAGAATATTACCACAATGTACTGTATACAAGCAAGCTGAATTGATATTCTCGCTCTTCTTCTGCTAAGCCTGATACTAGTCTAAATCTTTCAAACCAAATCCACTGGGGCCATAGATGAACTCAGAAGAGTAGAAACTGTCTGGCTGGTGTGATCGAAAATATTTGATCCATCTTCTGCTCTTTCTTGTGTTTCAGAATAGCTGCATATTTACATTCAGACAAGCAACTCTCCCTTTGTTGTCTTCTGCTGCTTTCTCACGCACTGCTGACCTTGCACATTTTTGTGGCTCTTTCCCCCGGTATACTGCTATGTTACCCAGCATCTCCCTTCATCTCATATTTGACGTCTGTACTTACCAGAACTTTCCACTTCTGACATCAGTGTTGCATCTTAGTCAGAAGGGAGTGCAGAGATTGCCTGACTCCATGATCAGCAACCCTTCTAAACCATTACACTGGAAGCTCTTTTTCTGCCCAGATCCTCTCTGTATTACTTTACTGAAGAATTAACTCCTCAGTTGTCTAACAGCACAAACAACATTTTTACTGTCTTTTATTAAACGGGCTTTAAGTACAATATGCATTGTTAACTTCCACCATCAGACAGTTACAATGATAGGAAAGCATTATACTGTCTGCATTGTAGTATTACAGTATGTACATTAAGGCCTTGTACACAGCCTAATTGTTGTTGCAAGTTCACTTTTTAGTTTTAGAGTGTTTTACAGAATCACACACAGTTTCGATAAGAAGGGCAGTAATAACAGAACTTGTTAATTCCATTCATAACAAGTATTGAGTGCAATTATTAGTTCAGTTTTGGTTTTTTAGCTGAGCATTGTGTGTGTTATAACTGCATTAAGTTATAACACACATACACAGTATGTGCTTTTTTGCTGTTTAAGATCTAGGGATATGATGCATCAAGTCCAATCAAGTCATTTCCCTACCCACTTAATTCAATCATTCCTACAGATTGCAAGACTGACCACATTTTTATCTCTACAGCTGGTACTGCAAAAATTACCATTGAATTAAGTTTACAGAGAAAGGGCATTGTCATGCTCGATTTGCTCACTGTTATTGGCATTTAAGATGTTGTCGTTTTCACAGTGCACAAACAAAATCACAGCCAGACAAACATCATGGTCAGTGTGCAATGGAGGTTCCAGTTCAGAGGTCATTTAGATATGGAGTTCACTTGCACCAGAAGTAAGGTACATGTGTGGAGGACTGTTATGTTGAGTGCAGTTTGTAAATATGTTTGTCTAGCTCACTGAAATGTGTGTGTGCATAGATTAAGTCATGCATTGAGCATTCTTCAAGATGCCTACATACAAAGTAAACACCTGTTTTAAATGGAACTACCGTAGATGTCTTTGAAAACAAAGTGAGGAACCTAACCATTTATTTTCGGATCCATTAAAGCAAGCAGAGATTAAGGTGCTCTGACAAATAAAATAAAAAATGCCTGTTTCCTTGTGCCTTTATTTCACTTTTCCCATTAGTGAGCTGCTGATCTTCTTTATATGATCTGCTTAGCGTTTATTTTAAAGAACCATTTGTTCCAGGGATAATTATCCACTCTTTTAAGTTTGTTTTGTTTGTGAGTTTCTTAAACACATCTTTTAATGATATAAGAAGGTTGTGATTTTTTTATTGTTTTTTAATACAATAGAACTTTTAGATGGTTGTGGTGTATGAACAGCATGTAATACCATATTATTGTAACGCATACGGCCACCATTGTTGGTTGTTAGAGCCGGCTTACCAGCGCGGTGATGTCACTGCCCTTCCCTGTGAATAGCAGGGACCACAGCCGCCGGGCTGACGGGAGATTTCCCTTTGGCTCAAGTGGCTGGGTCCCTGTTAAGTGACGCTGGAGGCCTGGGTTTGAGTTCCCGACGGTGGGGGGCTGACCTGAGGTGGCAGAGGCGAGGGTGTATACCCATGTGAACCCTGGTGCGTTACATTATATTCTTATGCACGTATTGAACTCTCACAGTCATTTTCCAACACCCTATATTTTGAGACAACTGTAAATTTGCTCATATGTTAGAGCTGTAGATAAAAACTTAACATTAAGTTGGCAGCTGTGTATCGTTAGCTTGTTTTTAAACTCACGATTTAGTCTTTTTTATATCTTCTTGGCTGGTTTTTGTTGTTCTGTTATGTCTGGTGATTTCTTTACTCATTTTAGTGTTGCTCTAATCAGATTTCTATTTCAAAGTAATGACTGAGATTATAGGGTGCTAGTAGACTTGAAGATGTGACAAATGAAAATTTAACACTGTACAGTACTAGGATTGCAAAGACGTTTCTTTTAATAGAAATGGCTTTTGATTGGAGCACTCTTCATGGTTTACAATCATAATTTAAAAAAAGTACACAATCTTTTTGAAAACATGCTGAATTCAGATCTCCGCTAATAGTTTTCTGTCTTCAAAAAGATTGAGTTGACTATCATAAACATGAGACAACAAGGACACTAGTCACAACTTTTAAAATTAGACTATTACAGTATACTGTATCATGAAGGCATTTGAAATGGACCTTATGTTTTTTTAATATACAGTACTGTATTACACTAAATTATCAAAGAATCCCAGGAAGAACACTGTCAGAGAATTATTTTAATATTTGCAGGTCAGTAATATAGAAGATTTTACCCACAGTAAATTAATGGCATGTGAACACCCTACTGTAATTTTGGTAAAATACAGCAAATTTATTTTCAAAACATGCCCTTTCAATTATGATTAAAAGAAAGTAGTATGACTAACACTATTGATAAAATGTATTACAAGTTACAACAATTTAAGTTCATTTAATATTTATACTTTCCATATAATATATTTCCATATAAAATATTTATAATTTCCAGTATTCTGAATAAGTCATAATGCTACTAATTAAATTCCGCATACACTGTATTAACAAATTCATACAACACTCGATAAGGACCAAATTAAGATACACCTGTTTAGCTGAAAATAAAAAGGATGGGTTAGCTTGTAAAAACAAGGCTGTTTTAAAATCTAGCCTCTTCCTTTTCTCATTCCTGAAAAGAGAACAGAAATGTGTTGAATATGTGGCTCAGTCTTTTTGATGGCAGTTTGAACAGATGGTGACCTTGTTTTTTTTAATCAAAGTTTTATTTCTTAAATTTCACAATAACAAAAACAAAAGCCGTTTGGGTGTGTGACAAGGTCCACCTCTGAGAGTTGCTTCCAGGATACTGAAGATCAAACCATTCCTTCATTCAAGGAACTCTCTTCTCTTCTTAGATCTAATACAAATTATTTCGCTCAGCAAGAAACAACAGTATTTTGCCAATCAAAAAGTATCAATGGCTTGAGAACTGCAGGGTTGATGAAATATTACTATAACCTCTTGTGTAAAAATAACACAATGCAAGCAACCTCTCTGAGAAAATCAGTGGAATTTTTGTGGAGAGTCAATGACATACTGTACAAAAGGTATAGGGCAACAATGTTAATGATAGCCTTCTGCTGTAGTGTGAAGCGTTCCTTTCTTTCTTTATTTGTCAGTGCACTACTGTATGACACCTTGATCTGGATAAAAATCCCTGTACCAGAGATAATGGTTTCACCTTATATCAAGGGAAAGTAGTGAGATAAGGTTACATCCATATCTGGCCCAAGATCCTTATCAGGATGAGGCTTATCCCAGTGAATTGAGATGGATTGAGGATGAATCGTATTTCCTTCTGCATGTGATCCTGGTCCATTGTAGGATTAACCTCGGCAACTGATACCCATTTAAACAGCTCTATGAACTTGAGCATTGGAATTGCTCAAGTTCATGCTCAGGAGCACAATAGCATATCCTCAGCCAAGGACTTGAACCCATAATCCTCCAGTTAAACATGTAGGTTCCTGATTACTTTATAGTATGCAATGAGTATTTATCTATTAAAAGACTCTTTTATGGATTGCACACACCAGTCTTTAAGGGGTATTTTATGAATATTCAAGCAAAAGAGCTTTAATAACCAACAGCAACAATTAAAATAAAAATGGGATTCCTCAACAAAGGCAAAACAAAGGCCTCAACAAAAAACCAAACCTATAGCAGGTCACAGTCACTTGTGAACGACTGTCCAGGGGACGCTAATGACAGAAGCGTAATAGATCTGTCTTGTTTTAAAGGCTGGTTTTATTAAAGAGAAACACTTCAATGCAATGTACACTTCAAAAGCTACAGGCTTATCAAGACGATCTGTCATTTTCGCATAATACCATAATTACTTTGAACATTTTATAAAGGGTAACCTTTCAAATTCAGATTTTTCAAACTGTTTACTCAGAGGATCCATTACTAATTGACTGCCAGGAAAAAAATTTGGCCTTTTCTTTTAAAATTAAAAGGATCCATTTTAATAGCAATTAAGCATGAAAGCTGCTGGAACTCAAAGCATGAGCCTCCTTTCAAAGGTCAGTCTCTATCTTTACAAAGAAAGCACGGAGCAGGAGAGAAAGCAGGAAATGAAGAAATTTCATAAATGAGTGCTGAAATGAAAAATGTACTTATCTTAATGCAGCAATATTTTCCTACCGTCAAAAAAA
The DNA here is from genome assembly GCF_055471065.1 of Atractosteus spatula. Taxonomy (NCBI): domain Eukaryota; kingdom Metazoa; phylum Chordata; class Actinopteri; order Semionotiformes; family Lepisosteidae; genus Atractosteus; species Atractosteus spatula. The sequence continues at coordinate 22,533,794 of NC_142720.1, read as the reverse complement.
CACAGGAAAACGTTTAGTTACAACATATGCTTAGACCAAGGCAAGAATACATTTCTCACAACCTGTAGTGCAAAAATGTCCACAGGGTTACAGCAAACAAATTTATCATCACCTTGAAGAACCTACTGTGTATGATAATAATGTGTAATAAAAATGAGTCGCCTTGACAATCTAAAGCTACAATAATTCAATTCAATAACACGCATTGAGGCCATAGTATTCCCTAACCATTACTGGAATGTTTGATTTACAAATTGCTTGTACTGTATGGAATTGAAACAAGTGTATGCTTTTTCATTGTTTTGTACTTTTAACATGATACAGTAATGTAATGATTAATAGGTTATTTGCTTTAATCCTTATTAACTTTGGCACTTCAAGTAGTGTTAGGTTTTGGGCCGCATACTGTATAGTTGAAGTGTCTGCTTCAGTGATCATAGTGCAAACCACAGCTGACTGCCAGATGAAGCTCATGCTTCTGTTAAAGTTTTATGACTGAATTTCTGAAGTAATGAAATATTGACCTTGAAATTTCCTCAGCAAAGCTATTCTGGAAAGGCTTGTAAATTAAATTCAATACTATCTAATTAAATGTGCATAGTTTTACTGATTGAGTCTCAGATTGAAATGAAAAAAAAAATCTGATAAAATATTTTTTAAAGAGAAATGAAACACATGTGCATTATGCGCTTCATGCATTTACCATGAAAACGTGGTCTAAAATCTATCAAGGTAAAAGAAACTCTGTTTTCTCTGACCTCTGGTGGGAGACAGTTATCTGTTGTGATCCGGAATATGCCCTTGCACAATTGTCATTTTATGTTAAAGCAATAGTATTTTATGGGCTATTTAAATTTGTGCTGCTTGCATGCAGAGATCCTAGAAGACTGTGGAATTCAAACAATGTGGCCACATAAAGAACAGAGTCATTTAATGTTGCAATAATTAGAATTAACACGGGTAAATTGTTTCCAAGAATCAGTGTGTTCGGGACTTCATTGTGATCAGTCAGCATTACTAAGCTTTAATGTACATAAGTAAATATGCATTCATGAGCACTAGGGGTGTTCAGTGAGGCAATCTGTGCAATGATTGGATAATGCAAAGTAATCATAAACATGCTGGATAACTGGAAAACAAAACTTATAGGTTAGGTATGATTTATATGATAAGACATTTTTCTTTATTTTAAATAACTTGAACCTGATGTTCTTGAACACTTAAACAGCTAGGACTAGTACTAGGACTAGTACAGACTGCAGTCATTCTGAAACTTTTCTGGTATAGCTATCTGATACATATGCAAGTCCTGATTCCAAAGATGACATGCTGTAGTCTTCAGTCCTGAATCTGTTCATGCTAACCTATAGCACGGTAGCTTTTTTAATGTTAACTTATCGTCACAGGAGACTGCTTTGAGGGAGCAAAACTCGTTCATCATCTCAGCCAATTCCAAAACGAGAAATGAAATATTCTTTCCAGCTTCTGTTAAAGAGTCTTGGAGCTTGATTAATAATTCCCTGCAGTTCTGTAGCTCTTGTTATCTCAAAGGATCCCAAAGTGCCTTACACACTGGAAGCTGCTCACTTCAACCAGCACTCAAGGGTAGCACTTATCTGGGTGGCACATGGACACTTGCCAATGAATATACTCCACCTTGCAGAACAGGAGATCAGGCAGAAAAGTGAGACACTGCTTCTCCAATTGAATTAAGACAGGACCTTAGGTACAGTAGATCAGTTTGTGAAAGCCCAGAACAGAATCCCCAAACACAAACAGTGCCATGGGTGTAGACAGTCGGGACCTCTGCTTGAAGTGTCCTCCAAAGAATGGTACCTCCTGTGGTAGCGTTGCCAGTCACTATCCTGGAACATGGGTTTTGAAACAGTGGTTTAGAGGCAGGAGTACCACCTACATGTCCAACTCCAACACTCACAACCACAAACCGGTTTTCTTAGAGGTCTCCCATCCCAATACCAATCAGGTCCAGCTTTACTTAATTTCATAAACCTCACTAGACCAGACTCGAAGTTTCAATATAAAATGGAAAAAAAAAACAATAATAAAACACTAACGTAGTCTTAAAATTTATTTTTGTTCTATCATTTGACCTTTCCTTTATTCTTCGATTGTTCTTGTCACTAGGATCCTACAGGGAAGTGTGGTCTGTGGGCCTGATGTACAGTATAAATAACTGCAAACATACGCTGGTTTTTGGTTGAAAGTCAGGAGGGATTTTGTTACTGAGGCCAGATGGCACTCTCAGTAGATCTCCCCGAGGGAAGAGTTAGAAAAACAGGAATAACTAAGTCAATCCAGACATAGCATTAGTCTGTTTCACCCACAGCTACGTTGCAGGGGACACTAGGCTGCCTCCTGTAAACTCTACGAGAGGCAGGAGTCTGCCTTCTGTTTCAGAAGCTCCTCCCCCTTCACCAGCCACAGGTCTCTTAAAGGCATACCGCTCTGTTACAATGTTACAGAAAACTGACTAGGCACGGAGGAAAACTCTCCTTCTGCTATCAACTCTCACAGCGGCAATTAGAGGCCACTCGCAATTTAAGCGGTCGGCTCCGGAAAATGACCAATATTGAAAAGATTCTTTTATTCTCTGAAAAAAATCGGTCAAGCACGCTTACGAGAGCTAGTTAGTGACCATATACAGTCATCTTACTCACTGTTTTTATATATTAATTCATTTAATATTTTGAATTTCCGTTAAGTGGTTAGTAGGGGTTTACAGGGTTACAGGGTAAAATCTGACTATAAGCTAATTTCGCTTTACGTGCTACTCAAAATCTCTGCCCCCCGCGTAAGCTATGAGGTGACTCTATGGATTTTAGATTTTTTCTTAAAGTATCTGCTTGCATAAATATAGTGGTTTAAAACTGAGTTAAAAGGTTAGATGACCAGTGTGTATTTAAGTAGATGGGTAGACTGTTTGTTTTCTATGCCACAAGGGGATTCCGAGAAAGCAGTTTGTTGTACATTTTTGGCTCTGACCTTGACTCTGGTTGTGGCCTATAGTCTAGATGGGTGTAAACTACAGTTTGCATACAGTATATCAAACAAATCCAACAGTTTTATTTTCTGGGGTTGCTGGTGCTGTAAATCTGCAACAGGTAAGTGTACAGTTTTCCTTTATTGTACAGTAAAGCAGGTGTTATAGACATGTTGGGAGAATGTATTTGAAGCCTGTGCAATAGGGCCCCACCACAACCCTTGTTTGGCCCATAGTCTTTCTGTGTTAATGGCTACTTTTAAGTGGGAGAAACGCATTGCAGTCTTTAAGTGTTAATATTGCTAGTGAGTCAGACTTCAGATTTATTAAGTGTAATTTCATGTCAGCTGGAGAGATGTAGTTCAGTGCTTGTTCAGAGATTATAACATGCAGTAACTTGGATCTTTTGTTGCAATTTAACCTTCTGCATTTGTTAAAGAATATTTTTGTATACAGTAGTTAGTAAGGTATAGCACCAATACAACACATTGTGTCCTTAAGTAGATAAGGTACTGTAGCTAGCTGCATCAGCATGCGTAGGCTGCAAAGGAACAGGTTTATTCCATGCTGAAAAGAAGAAAAGAAACACTGTTTTTCATTTTAATATTAATATTAATTCAACATTGCCTTGGAGAAGTTATTATACACTTTTTAAAACCAGCCAGCAAAAACCCAATAATGTAGATTATGATTATTTAAATTTGGAATCATTTGTAAAGTGTAAATTTTGCAGATTTTTTTTTTGTTTCAAACTTTGGTACAAAAGTGTAAAGTTGTTTCATAGTGCCATTAATTTTCCAGTGGAAAAAATCATAATAGCCTGATCAGGTTGTGTGTATTATTATGCTAGGAAACAGTACTTCCAATATGTTGATTTTCTTTAATGTGCATGACAGTAATTTGTACGGTAACATTTACTGATACTGGTGTGAAAAATCTTTTCAGACATAGTTAATTTAGCACAGTTCAATAAAAATGCACTTGCACTTTCTTATCTCTTAAAGCTTGATTAAATCAAGAATTCAGCTCATCCTCCAATAGCAAATTACAAACCTGATACTTGATGGCAGCTTTTAAATTGTGATAAATTCCCAACAGCAAACTTCTGTAAAGGAGGCCTTAATTTTTATTGAACAAAAACACACTTTAGTCTTTATAAAACATGGGAATTCAGAAATACTGACAAAAATAGTGGAAATGCAGAACAATCTTGTACTGTGCAGAAATACAGACTCATTTTGTAGCTCAATAAGTATTTCTGAGTATACACCACAAACTACTACTTTGACAATGCAATCGTGTTGATTCTTTCTGAGAAGTAAAACATTCTTAATCTTAATTTTCTCCAGCTTTTCTCATTTCAGTGTTTGGCTTGTTAGGTGACTGTCTGGAGAATCATACTTAAATTCATCGCAAACTACAGCCTTTGTTGTCTTTGCTACCTGAACTTTGAGATTCAGAAAACAAATGAACACAGTCATTTTAGTTGTGAATATTTATGCATACCTGCAGTATAAACCTTCATAATTGAAGGAATACAATGCACATATGGATGTAGTTTCTAAATCTGCATTTTGACAAGCTATAATTTTACAGATTCACTGTCAAAAAACATTGTCATTTTATTCACCTATTGCACAAACTGAACTGAAACTTTCAGTGGAGCACCTAGTTATGTTTTTGTTTGTTTTAGGCAATGTGTTCCTTGAAACAAATTCAACAATGCGTTTTACGGAGTGCTAGGACTGAGTGCAAGTCTTTTTACTGTGCCAGTATCATAACACTGCGTCCCTGAAAAGAATACAATTGATATCTGGTGCTGTGCCAAAGTTGACGGTTGACCATTCACTCAATGACATGTCGCCTGACCAACACCTCTTCTCATTTGACGCTGGAACCAGTGTTTTTATGATGGCCTAAAAGTGTTCCCTAAAAGTGTTATCCAAGTCATTGTGAATAAGAGGGCAAACATCAAAGGTTACAGTGAAGATACAGTAGGTTACAATTAGGTTTAGGTGAAAATGCAAGGTCATAAATACCACAAATGGAACTGTATTCGGCATGTTCAGAAGCATATGGATGTGAAGGGCGAAACTCGTATCAGCAAAACATAGAGGTCTTCAATCAAGGATCCAAGCTGTGAGCAGGACTCTTGTAGCATGATCCAGCAGTGAGTCTCAGTGATCCACCATGCCTGATGGTCCATCAGGACATGGCAAGCTGATCAGGAATCTTCAGCAGTGCAGTCTGAAGCATTTTTAGGTCTGATTTTTATGCGAGATGACAACAGATGAGATGATTGCTGGGAATCAGGAGCAGATAAGGGTGTCATAATACCTCCGGCATCGGCAGTTTGTTGATATACAGTAGAAGACCTGGAGGACCTTTGGGATAAGGATTTCTTACGGCCTTAACATGGTTATAGGTGCAGTGGTGTAGATCTGCTGACCAATGTGGCTCAAAAGGAGGCTTGACATATACTTTTGAGGCAGTAAAATGGCCAAACGGTTGTACTAATTTATGACTAAAACCAAACCAATTGTGGGGTCCTGGGTTCAGTTTTGGAACTGGGGTGCTATCTGCCCGGTGTTTTTGCCAGGTTTCCTGCCACTTTCTGAAGACTATTATATTTCTAATGACTTTAGGAGGGTCTGTAGATTACTGTTTGACATACAGCAGGTGGAAGAGGCAGAAACTAGTTATATTCCATGATACCTAAATACACCTACAGGTATGGTACGCTTATTTTACTTCAGTGCCAGTGGTCTGTTTGCTTCAAAGAAAGTTGTGCTAACCTGATAATAAGGTAAAACATGGGAAAGATGCCAAAAGGTCTATAAATAATGTAAACCCCCTGAACAGGCACATTAAATATACATTTTCTTAATTTAGTCCATTCCCTACAAGGCTTTTAAAAATAAATAATTATATTTTGAGTGTGTGTAGCTTTAATTAAGTTGATTATATTAGGCAAATTCCATTTCACATGCCTTGCCTCACAAAAAAGACCATTTATTTGAAAAACATTGAACAATTTATTAATGTAACTAAAAAAGACATAACGAACAAGAAATACCCTAGGAGCATAAAGTATTATGAATTCAATGGTATTTAAAATACTTTAATTATTTGCGGTTTTAATAATTCATTTACAAAAGTGTTATCTGCAATAAGTTAAAATCTCATCGAATACAGTGATATGATGTGGTGAATCTGCAATGTGTGATACAGGGATATTTAAAATATTTTATGACGGTAATGCAGGTTAGATTATTGTCATGATGTGACTAGGAAGTGCATCCTTTTTGTTGCTGTGGCTTAGGGGTTCCTGCAATGTTTAGAACTGTTTTCCAATAACACCATTTACATGCTCAGCACAGATTCCAAGCAAAGGCTTAGATGCAGTAGCAGGTTACAGGGGTGGTTATTAGGGGATCTTTGTTACTGCCGGAGGCACATAGCCACAGGTGTGCACTGGATAGCCTCTCGGAGAGAGTCTTAATACTGCTGGCATTGCTGCATGGAGGTTAATCGCAAGGGTATCAAAGCATACTGTTGTTTATATGTTTCAGTCCATAACAGATATACTGAGAGGCATTAAAAATGCAACAAATGCTGTTGGTTTCAATACTTGATTGTTGCATTTATTAATGGTTCTCGACATACATTAGCTGAGTGTGGACACGTGCTCACAATTAGTAGATTTTGCCAGTAAGAGGAATTCACTTCACTTCATCCATTGGCAAGACAATGAATCTTGGAGAAGAGTTCGGATCGCAGGCACCCCTGTGTGCACACTGACATGTCTGACAGCCTGTTAAGAGGAAATCATGTCAGAAAAGTAAGTGACAGCTACATGACAGTAATTCACACTCCTGGTGGGTAAATCTGTGAACTGTGGGAATGCTAGTCCCCTGTGTGTATGCACTCAATTCTATTTGCAAACGGGGAGTATAAGCAATGGGATATGTGAAGTATTTCCTTGCATATCATGGATGTAGTTACCCTGTATGCTGTACTCTATGCTTTGTGCCCTAACACAGTGATGGTGGTATCAGTGTTCGTCTATTGTGATATGAAGGACCAGTTAACAACTCTTAACAGCATCTTTTTCTTTTTTCCTTTCTTTCTTTTATTTTTTCGTAATGCACAGAGTAGCTACAGTTTAATAGATGCCATTGAGGCATATTTTAACTTGGAAAAGTTTCCAAGCGAAACCCTTACTACTACACATTGCAAGCATTTGTAGTTTTAAGCAGGCTTCTGTGATGGGACTCAGAAGTGTGAAGGTTTGGAATGATTGAGGAGAAGTAAATAAATCAATTTTGACGAGACAACTTGCTGAAAATGGTAAGCATATTACAACAACTTATTCTTTACGCCTCAAGCTCTGTACTCTTAGAAAAAAATATTTCTGGCAAGATCCATTTAACCCTACCCTACTGTATATTACCTTCACATTTTTCTTTCAGAAAGTTTCACGTTCAGAAGCTAAGAACAGTTGTCCTTATATTATGGATTGCTTTAAAAATATTCCTTTATAATGCAGAGGCAGATTACCTTATTATGTAGATGACTAGCACTCAATCAGTGCTGAAGTGAAAGTTTTTGCTGGCATATATGACTCAATAAATTTCATGTGAAGGGATGCAATCTAAAAACTAATTTTGAGAGGCAATGTTTCACTCAACATGAGGGAAGACAACAAAACACTTCTTTTCTAAATGTAAAAAGTTTGTAAAATGACATGACGTGGAGCCTTACTTATGTAAATAGTTGAATAAGGCCTTGAATGAGGCCTACATATAGCAATCAGGAATCAGAGGGGAGTGAGGGGATTTGAACTCGTGCTTCATCTAAACTTTTTTATAGAGAGCCCAGCGGGGAAGGCGAACTTTCAACAAGTAGACCCAGCTGGAATGGAGCTCCTCAAAACCTTTTAGAATGAGCTACCCAGCTACCCTGGATGAATTTTTAACGCAATAGTTTTGAAGGACATGTAGTTAAATGGGTTAGAAAACTTGTTTATTCTTTCCTTTGCTCATCTTTCTCTGTGCCAGCAGTGCTCATAGGAGACTTCGACTTGGACTCACGAGGACCAATTGTGTTGCATCCACTTTAATCTCCAAGATATTTTTTTAACTGACACTTTTTCTTCTCATTTACTGCTGATTTGATCATTATCACTCATTTCTGTACTTCTCTTTGATGAATTGACTTTTCATCCATCCGACCATTTTCATTCAACGGGCACTATGCAGATTCCCCCCTTGATGGAACTCCAGTCCATCACAGATTATTGATTAATCATTATTATATTTGACTTAGTCCTCCCAGGATGGTCAATACATCCACTACACACAAACCTGTATGTTTAGAACATGCACTCAATGGAACAAATCTTTTTATTTAAATTTAGACACCATGAATTTATTATGTTCACCGAATTTGGAACTGCCAATTGTGTGTTTTTTCACATCTCAGCTCGCAGCTACGTTCTTCACAACCATGCACAGGGGGGAAGGAGATAGTATGGGCAGTGTCCTCTGATCCAACCACCTTTGAGCCAGCCATCTTTTAACATGTCACAGGCAGCACAAGGCACTCCCCAAACAAGAGGTTCAGTGCTGATCACACATGTACTTCTCTCTTCTTGTGTGGTATTTAGGTTGATATACAGTAAGTTTGCAATTTGTTGTACTCTGTCAGCATATTGCTGTGTTATAATGCAGCTGTAAGTCACTGTAGATAACACTGTGTAACCAAACAATACAAAATGTGTATGTAAGATGCCAGAGTTGTAAAACATACATTCATCATACACAAATATTTATTATTTGAAAGTAAGTTCTTTAATAACTATGCTATACTGTTGATGGAATTCCACACTCTATATAATATATACAGTCATTCCACAATAGTTTTAACAACTGGTCTCCCCACCACAGGTCCTTAGATGGAAAGGCAGACAATTGTAGAGATTTACATATCCTTCATAGCTGATCATTTTGACAGTTTGAGACTTAATAATGCAAATAAAGTACGACAATAATAAAGGGAAATGATACAAAGAAAGCAGTAGAAATAAAGAGAGAAAGCACTAAAAATGTCATAGAATCTTGTTCAAAAATGTCTGTAGTATTGAACAAGACCTTCTAGACTTATAGTGTTTATGGGACTTCATAATCCCAGCAGAGGAAATAACACCTACAGTACCTCCTGTAATTTGTTGCGTAAGTCTTGTGCAGCTTCTTAAAAGCTTCAACCAACTTCCTCTCAACTACTGTATACTCTGACCTACCCTGAACCTTGAGGATAGCACCTGGTTTCTCTTTAACATCGCCTCCATCCCACGTTATGGTACACAAGTCAACACTTAAAGTAACTGCTTCAGTGTCAAAAGTGACATCAAAAGTTAATTGGTAATAAAAATTAAAACTCTGAGCTGTTACACTGCCCAGTGCAATCCTGTTACTACATTTCCGTCAATTTGTCCATCAGTCCTTCTGAGAAGTAGCTCACTTCTCTCTCTCACTCTGGTGTGACATTGGTTTTACAGTCTTCAGCTGGCAAACAGCAACACATTTAACCAAAGTAGTAACAGTTAGCGGCAAAATAAAAATACAAAACATCTAGAGTTCAATTCAGATATTCAATTTGACTACATTTCAATCTGAATTAGATATTTACAAATTCTTATTGATGATTCCTCTTCTACTGACTTGTGGATTTTCCAATGGCAGAGTTGTCAGGAATCCAAGTTCAGCAAGATGTCCTTACCCAGAGAAATGTATATACAGTAATATGCTATCGAGCAAATGCACAAAATCATGTGACTACAATAAAAAAAGAAAAATATTTAAAATACAAAAAATGACCAGACTAAATAAAGAAGGGAAGCGGGCAGAGCAGAGTGAAAGTACTCCATCGAGTGGTAAATGTGTGGGTAAGGATTACAGTGGCGAAGGATCATCACGTAGCAGAGTATACCCATCTGTTTTCTTACTGCTTCTTCCAGTTCAGGGTCGCAGGGGCGCAGAGCCTGTCCTGGCAAGCAATGGGAGCAAGGAGGGAGGAAACCGGAGGACCCGGAGGAAACCCACCCAAACGCGGAGAGAGTACAGAAACTCCACGCACTGCTCACCACTGCGCTAACCCCAATGTGAAGTCCATCATTCCACGGTGAGAAAGATCATTAACAAATGGAGAAGGCACACGGTGGTGGCCAATCTACCCAAGATCCGACCGTGTGATGCACCTAGAGATCGCAAAGCAGCCCAAAGCTACATCCAGGGTTCTACAGGCCTCTGTCCATACTGTAAACATTAAAGTTCATGATTTTGCCATGGAGAAAAGACTGAACAAGAATGACTTTTGTGGAAGGGTAGCCTGATGAAAGCCCCTTCTTTCTAAAAAGAACATTGCTGCTAATAAACCCCTTACAGAGGAATTGAACCCAGGGCCCCACTGCTGTAAGACCTTAAATCTAACCAATGCGCCACTGTGCTGCTGGTGTTGACAGCGTTGATGTCTAATTACCTTTGTCTAGACTGCTTTTTGTGGTATTAAGGGTCAGATGGAAGTTAATTCCACCATGAAAAACAGAAAGTAAAGAATATCAAAACGTGTTGACCTTCTTCAGACATGGCTTTTTCTTTTTTCTACCTTTTAGTGTGACATTAACCTCTGATTACTGCTGTACACTGATGCAGCTCCCCACTCAAACCTTTTCTTATTAGTGTGGAATCAGTAGAACTTGTATAAATTTGAAAGACCAAAACTAATCAGGAACAATTTGATATTCCCATATCAATTTACCTACCCAAGACCCTGTAAAAAAGTTTAATTTAAGTAGTGAGACAAATATTAATCATGGCAGATGGAGTTTTTGAAAAAACAAACAGCTCACACTTTTATATTGTGTATGATATAAACATTTGCATGAGTATTTATGGTATCTCTGTTGAAGATGGATTTCAGGAAAAATCACATATTCTGAGAAGCTTAGGACCGGTGTTTGTCTTCCAAATCTAAACAGGCTCTCTTGACAAATTTGATTGAGTAAGTTTGTCTTAGCTGTAAACTCCCACAGAGGAATTGCATTATTTTCAGAGATGGGTACATTGTCAACCACGTACTTTACAGGCTATGGAGCTGTTATAGCCGAACAAGAATTTCTATTTTGAGCTTTCCATATCGCCAGGAGAGAACGAAGAAAAGACGAAACACCAAGTAAAAAGCTATTAAAGAGAGAGGAAAATTCTAAGAACTGTCACATCCAGTCATCTAACGGGCTAAGTCAAGGGAAGTCAACCTGTTTGGCCAAGTTGAAATGGCCTAAAAAAGTCTGACAACCTGTGTAAAATTTCTCAATGGATGCACAGAGTGAAAACATATTGCATTCAGGATGAACAAGTGAGGCTCAGCTTGTGGATCAATAATGAGAAAACCAAGCCTCTTGAAGAAAGAATCTATTAATGAAAGAGACTGAGGTATTCCAGCAAGGCAGGCTTGAATTGAAATTGATCTGAAAGATATCATCAATTGCATAAGATTGCCTTCAAATGCTATACATGTAATTAAATGTGAAGTGGCATTCTGGCAAAGTTGATGGCCCAGAGTTTTACCTGTCTTGTCATCATGTTCATACACAATTTAGCATGTGCACTTCATGGCTGACCTTTACTGCAGGCACAAGTCAGACTGTGCCAGGGAGGTATTATCATTTGATATTGTATTAAAGTCACTCGACACTGAATAAAAGACATTCAACACTGGAAAAATAGGAATAGGAAATTGGACTGAAGCTCCGGCAGTAGAACTGTTTTAAAGCTGAAAAACGTATACATTTAATATAATAAAGAAACAAACAAAGTTACTACTACCAAATTATTACATCATCTACATGTATTACCAATATAGTAACACCAAAAAGATGAAGAAAATACACAGAAAAATACAGAAAGGGCTGATGCACAGGAAATGGCTAAAAGGATTTGAAGGAGGTCATGAAGTTACAAGCAGCAGTCCCTCTTATGGTGATAGGATGATATCTCAAAGGAGAATCCTGAGACCTGATAACAAAATGTTATCGAATTCGTGGAAGAATATACTGTGTCAAAGCTCAATTAGGGGCACTAACGTGTCTTACTGTAACACAGTACTGATTACTGATGCTAAATATGGCTGTGCTGTGTGAATTAGTATAAATCTCACGCACAGCCATTAGCGCACCAGAGAGTGTATGATTCATGGTGCAACTTTAAAGTTCTCTGGTATATGAAAATGAATCTCTTCGAGTTATGCGATTCCCACCTGAATTTCTGGCAATGATCCATGAAGGACCTTTGCTATTGTGTTGTAGATGGAGCTTAATTTATAGTGGGATTTGCTGCTAGGTTTCTGGTTTTTATTTCCATCATAAGCTTGGGAGAAATATACTGCAGCGATCAATTTCTAGTCCCGTTTGGAACAATCACACAACTTTCAACTTGTTGGCACCGACAAAAATATCTCTTTTATAATAGAATGCTGAAGCTTCACTATAAATAAAAAGCACAAAGACTACTCTGCTTCTTATTATTCTGTTTATATCTAGCCTAGACAGACATCTGTTCTTTTTTACTTTTATTTCACCTGCTTTTACTGCTACCAATGTGAGATTTGCTCTATGCATTGCACATTATTGATAATTTCAGTTTTTATTATTAATAAAATAATTTGTAGATTTATTATTACCTGGGCATTTTTTTATTTAGGAAATTTGCAATAACTCTTGGAATTTTAAATGTGTTAATTTGAAATTGCACCCTTTATTACTTTTAGTTTCACTGAAAGTATTTGAAACTTGAATAGGTACTGTACATTTACTGTACACTGAGCCCTATAGTAACCTGATTTGTAAAGCTCTTTCAGATGGTGATCACTTAAGATAAAAATTTGCATCTGTGATTGATCCATTCCTTTCTTTATTTGTTTTCTGCATATTAAAATATTTTCAATGTATTTGATAAATGTGCTACTAAGACCATTTATTTGGGGGAAAATATCCATTTGTCTTGGAAGAATTTGGAAGTATCCTAGCTGTTGAGAATAAGACAGTCTCCCATTTGGATGTTGGATGTTAATACTTAAAATCACCATGCATAATTTGGGGAGATCTTGTATATTCCTCTTATGTCATGTTCTCTGACTCAGAATGGAAAGAGAGGAGACCATTCTTATAAAATTGCAGTAGATTTTACTACACTTCAAAGTTAATAAAATGAAACAAAAAACAGAAAAAATGAAAAAAAAAATCGTACTTGCACTGTCATGCAAAAACATTTATAAACATTTGTACCATTCTCACTGGGGGAAACCCCCCCCCACAGTTTATAGTTTATACCCCAAACTAATGTAATGTAACCAAGGACAAAGTAGATCTAATTTTTGTAATGTACAGGTATTACTAGAGTATGTGTTCAGTTAGAGTGTTGGCTGGTTGAATAACCCTATAGAAAGCAATGTCAAAAGAAAGAAACTCTGAACTGTGGGATTATGCTGGATTCAGCTGAAAAATAACCACAATCTAAATTTTAAAACCAAATCCTTTCGCTGCTAACTTTCTCACCTAGAGAGATAACCTTGCTTTACTGGCTATGAACCCAATATGTAAATCAGATCAGATGCTTGCAAACAAGCCACCACTGCTGTGCAGGTGCAGGTTTCCATGAGGCTTCACACACCTGCTGCCTGTTTACCATCAAGAGCGGGCTGGAAATCTTCACCATAAGAATGAATGAGCAAACATTTATTATTTAAACGGTGCCTTTTGCCATTATTAATCTTTAAAAAACATCTGCTCTTATTTCAGTTAATGTTATAAAAAAGCCAAAAAAAGATGTTAAAAAAGAAATAGGAAATTAACACATTTGTGCCTGATGCTTGCATCCTGCTTTAATTTTCCTATTGAATGTGTAGTTCCCTGCCTACCATGCAAATGGATATAGGACCCACTCAAATCATTCATCTTACTGAAATTACTGTACTATGCTAAAGGTTTTACCCCCTCCCCATCACCTTTTTATTGGAATGTCAGAAGCACACATTGTGTTTTTCATTGGGTTTGAAAGCAGATGAGAAAATGAATTTCATTCACAAAGAGTTTTTAATCTTAATGTGTCAAGCCATCCCTGGCAAATAAAAGCATGCAGGCCAGGCGGTTTCCTTGTCTCATTTCTTCTATAGGAGTTATTCAAAGATATTTTAAAGACGTTTAGCACTCTGCTGTGCAAAATAAGCTGTACAATCTATCCCAGCTAGTGAATAATTTCATGCGGTAGACAACATAATTTTGACATCCTAACAATTTGTAAGATTTGATTGATTTATGAAAGGGCATCTCAAATTCAGAACATTCCAATATGCAATTAACCACACCATTAAACTGAAGAACAGATGTTACTTTAATATGAGTTGGCAAAGCATGACTCCATAAGAAGGAAGAATTTAAATCTTCCCTTAATTTCCCTCTGAGACTAAGGAAAGCTTTCTGTTGAAAGTATTACCTGTAAGTAAAATCAGACCAAGACCAAGTTTGCTATTTCACCTTCACTTAACCTCAATAGTTACAGCAAATGTTCTTTATCATTGGGGATAAAAAAATCTGAAAATTTATGGAGGACTGGAAAGAAAATACAACAAAGTATTTATGTAAAATCACTTCTGGAGGTTTTTAATTTATTTTCGGTAGTGTATTTGAATACGATCAAGATTTCTTGTACATTTTTAGTCTCGATATTTTTTATTAAGTGCTGTGCTTGGAAAGTTGTGAGATTTTGCAGATTGGGATTTCTAAGAAGAGTTTGTAAATCAAATTAAAATGTATGTACCCCACTGAATTTATTTCCATTTTACAGATGCTCAAATGCTAAAGTTCTTTCTGCATGTTTTAAACACCACATTAAAGTCAGCTGTGATTTTTTTTCTCTCAATTGGAGCAGGCTTACTAAATTTATCTCCAGACACTTGACTTACAGTATGTTGCTTTGCTTCCACTCTCAGTTCACTTGTGCTTAAGGTGTTGTTTTATCTCCACGCGTTCCCATTGGAGCCCTGTTAATTCTGCACACAAGAGAAAATGTGCAAAGATATTTTGTGAGCTGTGTGTTCAAATAACTGAATGATATATCTGCCCAAAACACTCTGAATAACTGACAGCCTTAGTCAAGGGGAATCATTTCCTTTTTCATTTAAAGCAGGGTGTCCAGTTCCAGTGGAGAGTTGGTGTGTTTCTCAACAGCACCAGCTCCTGAAACTGGGGAAAGCTGTCAAATCGGTCCAATTAAGCCAGTAACGAGCTGATTTAGGTCGTTAAGGGCTGTATGGGAGTGAAAAGCTACAGACACAGTGGCCCCCCAGGACCAGGATTGGACACACTGATTTAAATGGTTCCAGCTGCGTGTGCAATCAAGTCCTATAAAGCAACTGTGATTTATGTGTTTAACATTTCCGGCTAAAGCCAATTGTGGTTTTATTGCATCTATTAAGCATAACAGGTTAATGTGTGGATTTATTGATTTCATTAAAGACTAAAAGTAAGTCGTAAGTCGTAAAGAGTAACTCATATTATTCACTTTCCAGAGCAAACAAGGGCTGGCTACTGTTCTTCTTTTGTTAAATGTAGTAGGTTGATTTTCTGTTCAGGAATGTTGTCTCACCAGTGCTGAGTTATGAGGCTGTTCTCGGAAAGAATGGATCGTCTGTGTATTCTGTTTTGAGGTTTTGTCTACTGGAGACACACTTACCGAACAGAATAATAGACTGTGACAGCTTGACTGTGGGTGCACTTTTCAAAATGAATGCCTTAAACCCACTATGGGCTGATACCAACTTCATGCACCAGAGATTTCTGAGAATGACTTGCCCTCTTCTTTGATGAACGTTGATTTGTTGTAAGATACTGTCTTTTCATTGTTTTTTGTGAAGTGAGATCTTAGTTCCTCAACATGGTATTCTTTTATACTCAGTATCTTGTGGTGTTTTGTGATTAAAGGAGAGAATTTCGTTCCTTAAATACATTTTTTGTACATATACTGTAGTTCTAGTATTGTATTGTTCCATTTTGTTGTTTGCTGTTTTCTCTACCTTTCTTAATGTGCGACTCTTTTTATGAAAGTTTATGCACATGATGTAAAATCTTGTCATTTCTATATTTTCGCCCTTAAACTGCAGAGTCCTGTTGTTACTGTCACCCTTCTTTCCCATTTGCTTGCATGCTTTCACATAATATTGTTTTTTTGGGGGGGTTCAGAACATGAAGAGGAAAATCCTTTTGCCTTTCCTACCTGCCAAAAAATTAAAATGACTGACTGATTAGCTGGTCAAAAACATATATACTGTATGTACAATCGGAAAGAAAATGCCAGAAATATTGTCCCAGTTTGGATTTCTAATGGTAAACTGAAACAATATTAGCATATTAAAACATTAGGTAGCAAATTGTATGATTTTAATGACTACAGGACATAAAACATATAAAAATCAGGCATTCAACTGACATTCTACTTAATCAACAAAAACCTGCACACAATTTCTTTGGGCTTATTTTTTCCAAAATGAACCATAATGCTTGAAAACTTCTGTGACTGAAGAAAAGTAGAAGAATTGTACAAGCAGGGTATTAACATGCTGTGGGCTGTCTTAGTAAAGCAGTGAAAAATAAAATAAACAAGCGCTATGAAAAGAAGGTCCTCTTAAATTATGTCAATGTTTAATGATCCTGGATGTATTTTAAATTTTGCTCATTAATGGCATGGATCATCTCATATTTACAAAAGACTTTCAGTGTTAATTACAAATTCCATGTGACCACACTGTGGATTACAGCCCAGAATGAAAATCATTTTATACTGGCTTGAACTTAAAGTTGGAGAAGTTTCTTGAATGTAACCTTGAATTCACTGCCAAAAAGCTGATACTAGCCCTATGTTTGGTACTATAAATAATACCTAATTTGGATACTGTTGATTTGTTTACTTAATTGCATTGACAAGATTATTATTAAATCTGTTGCAGGAACAACATTTCAAATCCTTTTTTTTAATTTTAAAAATTATTTTTCAATTAGATGTACTATAAGTTTTTTTCTGTTGTCCAAAATAAAAAAAAAAAACTTTACAATTTTATAGTTTGGTCTGGAGTTTAGAATCCAGCAGAATTATAATTTGTGTCTCTACAGATCAGGTTAATGTACTAAAGAATCATTTTTATTGCAACTGTTACAAATGCTCACGAGCTCTGAAGATTTAGAAGAAGGAATCTTTACCCTTAAATAGAATTTGCACTGATATTCAGATGATCAGGATTAGTGCACAAATGCCACATAGCAGAACAGCATAACAGAATGAACCAACTCCCACTTGGTGTTATTTGTACCCCCATAGGGGTCGCCTTCAAACATAAACTTTCCACACACAATCTATAGTAAACACAAGCCTACAAGTACACAGGATATATTGTTAGAACAGAGCAATAGGAGAGGAACATGTAATTAAAAAGAATATGGAATATTTAGAACAGTTTACTCACAACATGGGAGTCCCATCATGGTGATATGTTAATCTGACATTAGAGTCAAGAAAATAGTTGCATTTTCTGTCTGTAGGGGATGGTGGTCATTTATTATATTGTAATCTGGTCTTGTAAGAACACACGCAGATGACCCCATTTACTTCAAGTGTTGGTAGTCATCCTTTGTTTTACATGGTGAAAATAATACTGACATTTACTATATATACAGTGTATGGTTAAGTATATTGAATTCTCTATGAACCTGTCACATCTGTATGTTTAACACTAATTTTAGATGGCTGTTGTGTTTCGTTGACAGTAATGATGCATTAAAATAGTCTGAATATATAGAATACTGTAAAGGAATGGGAGGCAGAGGTGGGAGTCAGCATGTCATACAGTAGCTGAAAAGCAGGAAACTCATAATGTGCTCTTCACCCTTCATTTTGTCTCATGCTTTCTGTCTTTCCTACATTTCCAATTATTAACCGTAAGAATGCTTTTTGTTTACCTTAAATTATGTCATTATGTTAAGACTCAGTCTGTTTCTGTTTGTCTGTATGTCTATCAAATAAATAAAAATATACTTTAAAAAAAAGAAGCAGAAAGCTAAGTAAGGAAGCCGACAGAATGGCTGGGTATAGCACAAGTGTGTATTCTGGACTCGTATCGAACAGGGTTTTTCCTCTGTTGCGTCCAGCACGGGCATGGCCATCCTGAAGAAGAGAGGTGGAGGGGGCTGTCCCGGTCCTGAGGCCTGTGCCCAGGGTTCCCAGTGCAAGCCTGCAAGAGGAGAGATACCGCTGGAGTGCCAGCTGCCGTCTTTACTCCTCTTCCCAGGAGGGGTGTGAGAGACTACAGGCTCACTAGAGGCTCCGCGGGGGTTCTGAAGAGTCTAGTTTGGGACAGAAGGCTGGACCTGGGTCGGTGAGTGCTCTTACTGCCCGTAATGGCCGGGGTGAAGAATGACACCAGCACTGCCCAAGCATAAGCACACTGCCTTCACAAATCGGGTTTCGTCTGGCTCTTTTTTTTTTTGCGGTTGTCACATTCAGTTCGTCTTACAAGTCAGTGTCACTCCATTCAACAGAAAACAAAAGTGGATGGACACATTAAGATTTTATTTTTTAGTACCAAGATGTGATTTTTAAATACAAAATGGCATCTTAGACATTTGGAATATGCAGTTGTGTTATACAGTATAAGAGGTAAGGTTACTGATTGGGGAGAAGAAGAGTGCAAGCTAAATAAAGCTGTCTGGATGCCAGAGAGTATAAGATCAGTCCAAGAGCACTCGTACATCTGAGTAAACTGACAAGCTGGCACTAAGGATCAACCATATAGAAAAATCCAATATGTTAGATGAAAAAAAAACTGTACATCACTGCTTAGTCGAGTCAGTTCTGGTAACTGAGGATCAGAAGAAACAAAGCAAGGTGATGGGGAGGAATCTCCCTTTAATACTCTTATTTCCACAAACACCACATTCAGGATGTCTGTCCACCCCTATTTCAACTCCCTGCAGTGGGCTTCTTGATTCTGGAAAAATAGGTTTACTGGCTACTACTGACCACATCTTAAAAAAAGGCTTTTCAAAGAGCATAGTTACATAAATGTTGTCTAACATTATGTCTTTGTATGCACCTTTCTTTACATTTTGTTCATATAATTCAAATCTGTTTTTGATAGTTTTACTTTTTTAATTTAGTCTGTGGGTATATGATATGTGTAACTGATAGTAACATTAAGTGTTATACTGTAATTTGCCACAGATTGTCCAATTTTGTTTTTGGTATTCAATATACCAATTTGATACTTTAGTCTGAATCTAATTAACAATATGAAAATGATTCTGGAATTTTTGGTAATAAATAATAAATACCATCCATGTAACATAATAATTGACCGTGGTTTCATAATTGTACAATTGATTATTCTGTTACTTGAATAGTAAGTGTTTTATTCTATTCTATTTTTTTTTTAAATTTAACTGGCCTTCCCAGCCAATGAAAATTCACATTATTGTCTAATTGGCTAATAAGTGGGATTTAATAAGTTTAGATACATTGGTAATTATGGCCAAATAAAAACTTTCACATTCCTCTTTTGTTATGAGGATTCTTCCAGTGGTTTGGAGATGAAAAATCTTATTTCTTCTGCCAATTTATTGCAGGGTGTACAAAATAGCATTTTTGAAACAGTATCTATCAAATCTATCACAGTTATAGAAATGTAGAGATCTTGAAAAAACTGTTATGCATGCAATGTTTTATCACTTTGTTGTAAACATACCACAATATCACCAAGCACCTTTTTTTCCCCTCTGCTAAATTATATTTTTTTGATTTGCTGCAGTTAAACCTCTTGATACTGTAGTCTTAACAGTAAGAAAGAAGAACTTACCCCCTGGCTCTCTATTATTTTCCCTTACACCAAAAATACATGTGTATATTAATTGAAAGTGAAGTATAATATTGTAAAACGAAATAAATACTGTAACAGTGCAAGCTATTCTTAGTTTGCAGAGCTGAACAGCTTTATCGCTAGAGAGGTCTGATCAGGGCAGTGAAACCAGTGCTTCTGTGCATGGCATAATGAAAATTTAATTCAACCAATAAAAGACTGTCATTACGGGGGGCAGCTGATTATCTTCTCCTCAATGAATTTATACTGGAGAGTTCCCAGGGGTTGCAACCTATCTGGAGATTAATCGAGTGAATATTTTGCTCGATCGTGAGCGAAACCCTTGAAAACTCTTGCTGACTTTCAGCTGTATTGCAACAAAAAAAGAGGGACTGAAGAGAACCCAAGGCAGACTCCCTGCTTGCTCACATCAGTGCATTCGCCATTTTCACTCAGATAAAATCTGATGGTGCTTTGTCCCACTCAGCACTTAAAAAGAAGGAAGAACAAAATCAGGCCATTCAAAGCCAATTGGTGGCCACTCAATCAATACCTGTTTTGTAAATGCATTACATTAGAGAAGTAGTAAAAGTTTTTTTTTTATGTATATATGGTTTTCTTTTATTGTGTGCCAATAAATTAGACTATCTCTAATGTACTTTTCCCCCTTTTCACATATTTTATCCAAGCTAAGATGTGGTCATACTTGGATCCAAGAGGATGTTGAAATGTGGAAAAGGGGAGTGTTTGAAAGAAAGCATACCGGGCTAGAAGTTATTGAAGCTGTGATTTTGAAATGTTGGAGCTCGACATGGTATCTTTGCCACTTTGATCATATACTGGTGCATGGACATATTAAGTTGTCTGACTTTGGGATCCGTGTTGTGTTTTTATTTTTATTTTGTTTTAAACCGTTGCTGCAAAAAACATTTTTAAAAATAGTGACACTGATTAAAGACTTCCTTTTCAAGGCTCAGTGGTAGCTTCCCCTTTAGAACTGTATTTAATCTTTGAAAAACAGTTCACATGTTGTCCTTCAGACGCGATTAGTACAGTACATGACATTCACCCACATACAGTATCCCCTTCAGCTTGATGATCGTTATCTCTGTTTCACGAAGAAAACTGTATTTGTTAAACATTATTTTTCTTAAAATTGGTTTCAGAGTTGCTTTGTTGCTCATGTCAAATAAATGTGTAACTCAGTGATTTTTGTGATGAGGTATACAATTATGTTGTCAGTGACTTGTTGGTGCCACTAATCCATAGACCTTTTTCTTCCAAACTCAATGATATAAAAACATGTTTCGAAGCTGTAGTCTTTGGGGATTTTGAATGTCCTGGGCAGACACATTTCTCTATTTTGACCATCTTTCTGTCCTTAAAAAATTGTTCCTTCTTGTTAAGTGGATGTTATATGTTAAATGGATGCAGATCTTTTTAATTCTCTGTTTCAAAACATTTTGATCGTATTCTAGTAACCAGTTTTGTATATAGGTTTGCTTAATATATGTAATTTCATACTCCTATGTCAGTGAATTTCTTGACACTTTATTTGCATAGTGGCCCATCTACATCTGCAATCCAGTTGGTCTTTTGATTAAATAATTCAGTGTCATGTTTATGAGTATTTTGTTGAAATCTGGAGGATTAAAGGCAGCAAGTTACGCTTCAGTCCTTTATTTGTTTGAAACTACTCAAACCATTATCAGTGGGTTTGCGGTCTTCCAAGTTCCAGAGACTTATGTTACCATAACAGGCTCATACATAATTACTCATAATATTACTCATAATGACTCATAATATAAAACTAATTTGTTTTGTTTCAACTCAATGTACAGTATGTGAGCTAAAGACAACACAGATTGTATTATTTTATACGACAGGCTCTATGTGTGGTCATTGCAGTGAAACAGTATAACATGAAATAGATGTTTAAAGAGACCAGAACCTGTCTGCCGTGGTTTAAGATGAGATATTTAATCTGTATTTAGCAGACATGGTAACTAAGCAACAAGGAAGAAAATTTAAGATTTATCAGTTTTGTTGAAAAATAGAAGTCTGTGTAAAATTGAGTTTGGCATTTTGTCCTATGCAGTCGGCACAGCTGTGGGTGCTGTTTAATATACAAAATTCTTAGATATTAAACATTTTGTTTGCTCTCAATATCATTATTCTTTAGAAAGTTTTACAGTTAAGATCCTGAAGGTGAAAAGGGAATGTGTGCATGCTTTTTTTATCTTGCTTCTCATGAATGGAATACTGTACATTATAAAAAAGCTTTATGGACAGTGATGACCTTGTGAAACATTTAGACTTTTGATTGAGTATTATCAGTGTTTTTAAATGTATGCACTTGTACAGTATGTATTTTATTACATTCACATATGTTACTGAATTATTAAACTTGTTTATGTATGTTGCATCTCGTGAGACTATTCTGGAAGAAAAATAAGTAAATTATTCTGCTTGTTGAATCTCCCCTTTGGGATATCATTGCTTTTGAGGTAGTGAAGTCATTTTAAGGATTCTTCATAGGCCATAAGTGGCTGAGAGAAGGGAAAAGAAAATAAGAGGTTTGTTAAAGTATGATACATGTATCATAAGCTTAATGCAGAATGAAATCATTGATAGAATAAGCAGCAAATACATTGTAACATGAGTCTATGAAGAGTATAAAAAATCTTTCCTGGGTTTAACACTGTTGGAAATGTAAGACATTAGACAAGGGAGGATTAGGTCCAGTCTATTTCTGAGAAGAAAGGCAGGTCTCTTGTGTAAGTGTATGGTAGGTGACGTAACCACTTTAAGCTTGAACATACTGTATACACCTGCTGTACAATATGTCTTTATAGAAGTTAAGTTTGCATAATTAAAAACTGGTTTTGAAATAGGCTCTTATATTACTAACACCTTTGAGTGCCGTATAGGATTGTGTTTAAGAAATGTATAATATGATGCTAAGGTTATCCAGTTATCAACAACTGTTGTGTGCCAGTTTTTTATATACAGTACATACATTTATAATATGGATATTTCTAGAGTTATATTTGGGCAAAATGCAAAGAGTATTTACAGTACTCTACTCTATTACATTGCACTTGATAGTGGTTGAGGACATGAAGTCCTGAAAAGATCACTTCTTTAAGAAAGGACACAATAGCACACCTTCACAACTACCCCAAAATACACACTTGAAAGTTCTGCTTCAATAACATTCCACCCAACTAACTTGATTGATTTACTAACCATCGGGACTATTTGAAACTATTTGCTTGTTAGACTACGCTGAGTTTCAACATCTGAGAAACTCACTGTTTTATTTATTTAAATCAAGGGTGACACACTTTGCTGTACTGTCCTTGACACTGCTTACCGTATCTGTGCTATGTCCAGTACTTCAAACATACTGTAAGTATTCATCAGGTATTAAACAGAAACCATTCCATGAAAATAGCTTGTTGGTCCTCTTTTGGGTTCAGAAAATGATCTTTAGTGATTTTCTCTATCCAACAATTTTAGCATTCCAGCATCAGATCACCTCAGAGGTATATCTATTTTTTGACTGAGCTGAATCTTGCTTATAGCTTTTAGCTTGAGAGTGCAGTCTGAAGATCCATTTAGAGAGAATTAGCTGAAATGAGCCTGAGTCAAAGAGTTTTACACTCCTTTCAGTAGTACCTGTATTTAAAATATTATTATAAGAGGGAAATAGAAAGTTGGTCTTCATGAACAATTGTAGGATTTTCAATTTTTCTCAATCAAATATGTCCATAATACTTGCATATTTTTCTGACCATACCATATTAACAATCATGCATACTCTCACAATCAGTATTTAGTTGGTCTTCCTTTGGCTTGGATCACAACATATTCTTTCATAATAAACTTTGATTGAGGTCTAAAGACTGAGTTGGCCAATAAAGAACAATTGATTGTCTTTAACCATATGGGAGTCCCTTAACCATTTGGATGTTTATTTGATTACATTTTATCCTCATTCATTAAGAAAGTTTGGTTTCAACCTTTCACCCTTTAGCTTCTTGTCTGAATGATCTAGGGTAAAATATCCACTATACAATAATTGTTTCAACATTTTATGGTTCTTGTAACCCTTACCATAAGTAAAAATGTGTTCCTATCTTCAAATAAATATGTTTTGTTGCTTTTTTTGCTAAAATTCAGTAAAATTTCAGTTACATTGTATCGGGTTGGTGCCAAGTGTATCTGCAGTATAGTTATTAAATATTTGAAGTAACATTGTTATAAACATGCTACATAAACATTGATAATGAATCTTAAATTTCTGATTTGCTGAGACTCTTTAATTTCTTTCTTTAAAACTCTTTTATTTATGACAAATGCTCTTCATATTTTCTTTTATCTTTGGACAAAACAGCCAAGCAGTCAGGATAACTAGCCCATGTAAGGCTACCTTACTGATTCCTGAATCAGTCTGCTGAAGACTGAAAGATTAATTGCTACAGTCTTATGTGTGTACTCATCTGTAGCATGCATGTTGCACTGTGATGCAGCCTACAATGAAGAGCAAATTCTGACAGCTCAGGAGGGGATTTAAAATTGCTCACAACTATGCGTGAATTGAACCCTGCATGCACTTAGAGACAGTTTTGAGTGATATGGAAAATCCATTTTTTGCAAGTATAAAATAAAACCTGAAGCTATAACATTTAAGGTTTGGAGAAGAGCGGTTAATTGAAAAACGTTAGTGAGGATATTAACATAATTATGCTCAGTATCAAAGTCTGCTTTTCTGAAAGCCCAGTAGTTCCCCAAGCAAACTTTTAAATTTTCATCTCCCTCTGCCTTAGAATAAAACTAAAACTCAACATTGCCAGCCATGTTTTCTTTCCAAAATGCAGGGTTTGGATGTTTTTATTTAATGAAAGATTTTTCCCCCCACATTCAGCAGTGAAAAACCATTTTAAAATCGTTTTTAAAATTTGTCAGACACAGCTCTGTGGACGTTTGCGGCTGATGGCCATGGACTCCTTCTCCACCTGTCTTAACTGGCGTTGAACATCTGTGGCTGTGCAAAAGGCCAGATTACACCGATGCTTTTTTTCTTCTTAACAGCAAGTCTTTAAATATACTGTACTATTTATTACATGTTTTTAAAGATATTTAATTAAATGTTCTGCCTTGGCCATGAGTGTTTCTGATGACACATGTGATGAATGCCTCCAGTTCATTCACAGTCTAGCCCACAGCAAGCTCTCTGATTCTGATATATTATGATATAACCTCAGGTAACGCATTTGACTGTACACTCGAGATATATGGCACATTTTGATACCAGGCATTAAACTTCTTCAGGGTAATTTATGGATTCTACTTGGGGATTCTTTTTGTAAAGCCTCTTTGAAAAGTAATAGCAATGCCATGGGGTTTATTTTTTATCGAAAAAAACAATTTTATTGCCTCTTTTATTATTTTTACAGACCGTGGGGACAAGCACCAGATTTAATTTTCAGTTTAAAGTGGTATTTAGAACCAACCGGCACTGCGTCATTGTACTTTATAGTGTGCTGGTGTTTGGTGTATTTTAATTTGCTGTATTGGCTGTAGCCTCTGTTTTCATTTTTACCGTAATATATATTTCCAGGAAATGTTTTTTTTACACCACCTTGGATATATGGCATGAGATGGGACTTTGCTGCAATTTTTATCTAGGAGTGGTGTTATATAGGATAAGTATTTTACCTGTCGATCCCGAAAATGCAAATTAAAAAGAAAGCATAATGGATGAAAACCTGTGACTTTTTATTATGAAAATCAGGATATTGTAACATGCAAAATAATAGGAAGCCACAGTCAGTTAACATCACAACTTACTGCATGTTGGAAGTGGCCACTGCTGTATTGAATACCCGAGAGTGTTGACAGATGATGTTGCTAGACACAGAATGAAATAATGCTGGCTACATGACGTCTTGGCAATTTCAGTTTTGGTGATTTGATGTGAAAGGCAAACAGTTTACTGCATTTCTGAATCAGATGTCTTTTTTTATTAGACTTTAATTAGCTTACTTTGAAAAAAAGATCAGTCTATACTGTCTTTCCTTGTGCACATGTGACTCAGAAATAAGACCATAATCCTACTGAGGTGGTGCATTTGCAGCACATAAAGTACATGTGTACAAGGCCAATTCTCCTGCTGGAGGTGCCGTGACGTGTCAACACCCATGTTTCATGGCTTATTCACTGTTGTGTACTGATCACAACTCGACCCACAGTGCTTTGGAAATTAGAATTCATGTCAACACCACATATAACACTGCTGTAAATTGTGGTTTCCAATATCTGTTTCTACCATATGTTTTGTAAATTAATCGTATAGCATAATACAGTTAATCTTTTCACACGTTAATTATTGCCCATTAATTTCTATTCAGATCCACTTAAAAGTAAAGGTATCAGCATAGGAGATGAGAACATTATTAATTACAATGGGGCTGTGATGTTCTCAGTTTGTAGACAAGAAATCCTCTTGTCTACAAGGAGTCTTCAGATCCATTTCAAACTGGAAATTAATTGATGCTGAACAGTTTTAAGTTTGTGATCCTTAACTAATCTTCAGTGTGTTTTAGAATTAAATTCACAAATTGATCAAATCAATTTTTGATTAATAAATATTTTCTCAATTTCAATGAGAGGTAAATAATAAGATTGCAGGGCTAAGAATATAAAATTAAAAAATCACTTGACAAAATACTGAATAGTATACAACAGAAACATTAAAATCTTCCTCTAATGTCCATATAATGTCCAAGAACAAGGAAGCAAAAGCTGCAGAAATATGTTTAAAAACGTTTAATGCTAGATTAACAATTGTATTATTAGAAACAGTCTTTTATTTAAAGTGAACACACACATGAGTGATCTGGGTAATCTAAATACTGGCATCAATTAATATAATGATTTAAGTTGGCTTTTGGTATCTAAAATTTAAAATAATAGAATTTGAAATGAAACTAAAATAATGTATTCACTGATGAAGAATGAAAACAGTCTACTTTTTACATCAGTTGTGTATTGCACACATGAAGTTATTAATATTTTTAAATCATGAGCAGATGGGTTTGTTGATTGTTTGAATAGCATTGGTTCTAGGGATCCCTAAACAATGAGCATAAGTCATGCTATTTTATCAAAACGTCAGGTGGTAGGTGTGTGGTGTTTGTTTTGAATTTAAGGTGTTAAAATGATTTCAATCTCTGATGTATATTTAACATACAGACAGCAGATTAGTTTTCATTGTGCTGATTTTTGCACAATAAAGTTTTTATTAAATAAAATATAAGATATTGCCAGAAAACATTTTCGTACTGTGCAGTAGAGTCTGTATAATTAGCCATTCACAAATACATGATTTTAATTAATACAAGAATGTGAAAGATATGCCCTGCTTGAAAACTGACAAGCACCCTTTTTGCTGTGGGGCAGCCAATTGAAGAAAGACGATCTGATGGAGAAGCTGTTTGAAAAATAACATGTTCTGGTTCAACAGTCGGCAGGCTAGTCCAGGGAAACCGGGACACTGGCACTTTGAGGTCTGGGCCGTGTCCTGGGTCACCACAGCAACCTTAGCCCACCTCGTCTGTGGATCCATTTGTGTGATCGATGTCTGACTAGAATACGAGGCGTTACAGGAAGAAGGAACGTGTGCAGAAGCAGAATGATAGTGCACAGATGAGTGATTGAAATTACTTTCTTCTGTGGGCTGGAGAACATCTGAAGAGGCGGCGGACAGACCAGGGGAGTACTTTATTAAACAATCGATGCCGTTTTGCCTTTGACAGGTCTGACGTTCTTGTTCAAGCCAGCGAAGTGTGGCTGTAAAATAGTGGGGGAACTAGCCTTTAGCCTTTAGTGCAGAATCAGTGAAGTCCCCCCCCAGGAGTGTGAGACTTATCAAGACTGTGTGAGTGCTTTGGGAGGGCTTCCATGATCCTGACACTAACTTTGAACTGTCTTCGTTTTGAGAACGTGTCAACTCTCATACTGGAAACGCATCATAATTCTTGACTCTGTACTTTTGTTCACATTCTTTGTGAATTTGTTTGTTATTTATGTCTGAAACATTTGATTAAATCCATTAGACTTCAGCCTAGCTTTGTTTTTGTACATCAATACAGAAGCATCCAGGGATCATATTAACGGAAAGTGAAGTTGGAGTTTAAACATTAATAACTCAATGGGACTCTTTGCATAAATGAGTCTTGACATATTACAGATTTCTGCACCTGGGAGGAACAAGAAAAGTTTAAACCTGCCAGAACCATGAAAAGCAATAAACATAAGAAACAAAATGATTCAGTAATTGTTTTGCTATCTAAAAAATTAGCCCAACCATCATGTACCTTTCAAGGCCCATGGGGAAACATGCTTGTCAAAATGAAAACTTGGTCGCCTAGGAAGCGAACACATGCGTACATCATTGTAGTTTTTGTTATTAAAAAGATGTGGTTGTTTCTAGATGATGAAATGACAGGGCTGAAGCCTTGAAATACTTCAACTTTAAACTCTCTCTAAGCACTATGGTACGTGCTTGCAATAAAACTATGGCCGCTTAACTAAATGAATACACAGCAGGTACTGGCTGTTAAGAGCGGGGCTTGGTGGTGGAGTGGCTTACTCCTGTCCTGCAGTGCTGGGGCCCGGGGTTCAGTTCCTGACCTTGCGTGTTATCTCCGTGTGCTCATGTGAGTTTCCTCCCGCGGTGCAGGGTGTATCCTGCTGTGCTCCTGGTGCTTGCTGGGATAGGCTCCAGCTCCTCTGCACCCGTAAATTGGATGAAGTGCTAATAAAATGGATGGATGGGTATACTGTATGTAAACATGTGATATGCAATACCTGGCCAAGTTATACCAAGGAATGAATCTTGTTTCTGCAGCAAGGATAGATTCATGTTTTATTGTATACTTAAATATTGGGACTCACAGAGTTTTTGAAGTACATAATATAAAAATAAAATAGACATATAAAGTATACATTTAAGCCTGTTCTCAATAGGCAAAGACTATTCTAAAATAGTGCTGAGGTTTTCAGATGATCTGATTTCAAAACAGCACATTTTATACATGTGTGGAATCTTACATGTGGGATGTTTGAATCTGATTAATAAATTCCTTCCATAATTAAATAACCAAATTCAATATTTTTTGTTTTAAACAAAAAAAAAGTGCAAAAATGCCATGCATTACAAATTTAGTTAATGTTAAATGATAAAAGAAACCCACTGCTCATACATTTAGGGAGAAGGGAGTTCAGAATTATTTGGCTGTGTAAACAGTGTACTGCAGCCTGATATGAAAAGGTGTCAAATGTTCAAAGAAAATTTACCAGCTGCTCTTATTTTTTTAGTTTGTCAACTTCTAAACCTTCTTTATATACTCATCAAAAACTAAAAAATATATGTAAGGGCAATCAATACATCATGAAACCCAGAAGAAATAAAAAGTTGCTTGATTCTAGAAATGTATTGACTTATTATTATGTTTGGAATCTGGAAGGCTTTCCTTATTATAAAGGATGGAGTTAGAGAGCAGCAGTAATATACTTATTATACTTTAGATGTAGTATAAAATCTTTAACACCTTATGCCCTCGATAATTTATTTCGGAGCTGAAACACATACGTTTCCTTCCTTGGCTTTTAGCAGTTTGAGAAATTGCATTGGACTTACACATGAAACAGAGGAGATTTTAGGTCATATAAAGTCATGGTGTTTAGTTTTAAGTGCTGCATTAAACCTCTTTTGAACATTTACCAGTGATATGTTATCTAAATGCAGTCTTAAGTGTTTTTTTAGACACTAACTCACTTGGGTCGTGCTGCCATTGCTGAGACTGTTATTTTCCTCATCTTAAAATCCCATCTATAATATCAAAGGTTTATGAACTGGAAATAAAACTCTCCAGACATCTGAGGGACTGTGGATTTTTGTATTGAATTAAATAGAAAATGATTTTGAGCCATTATTTCTGGGGACATTGTAGGATGTGTTATTAAGTACAAATAAATGTTTATACTCAATGTATGCTTTAAAGAATGCAAAGCATCAGAAACCAAAGGGGACAGCACAGTCATGTTGAAAATAATTCTGAACACTGACCATAAGGTGGATTTTATGGTTTAAAGACGTTTTAATGGCACCACACCTCACTGAGGTGACCCGCTGTCAGTATGCAATATAGTGTATTTCTTAAGTAACCTATTTCTTTAACACTGATACTTGGTTATCAATTTTAAATATCTCAATCATTATTTAAAGCGGATTATTATAGACGTGGCAGGTGATATTTTATGCTTGGCATTTAGGATGACAATGCTGCTTTGCTATCTCTTGAATTTATAGGACTTGACTGATGCATGGAGGCATTAGCTACAATCACTTCTCTGCATCGGCAGAAATCCATTTAAGTAACCTCCTCGTTTATTACTTCCTTATATTCAAAAAGCAACACAAACTTTTTTACCTTAGTGCTTTCACCATTTTAAAAGTGCCCTTGTGCTGAATTAATAAAGATGCTTATCTTGCATATTTAAAGAGGTTTTTTTTCCATTTTGCCATTGCATTTATTGGAGGAAAAAAAAGTAAAAATAGCACTGGAAAAACATAGAGATTGAAATAATGGGAAAGTGCTGCATTCTTGAGTGTAATTAATACATGGCAGATTCTCTACAATCAGAGTGGAAGTTGCTGACACCTCTTATATATTCAGTTTTCAAATGCACTGTCTTTTTCACTGAAATAATATTTGCGAAACCAATACACACTGAGAGAGCATGTTAGCAGAGTGACTTTAACACAAACATTTATGAGGAAACAGTGAGCATAACGGTAAAAAACAAGCTGGCTTCATCACTGAAAATTGCAGGCGCTTTTTCATCAAAAACATTTGGATTTGGAACAAACAGCTAATCATGTAATGAAACTTGCTGAGTTCCTTCAAATAGTCATTAGATGAGGCTGTTGGATCAATATGGTTGATCTAACAACCTAATAAACAAAATTGACAAAATTGCCTTCTCTCATTTTAACCTTTCTTTTAACAAAGACCTTAGTACTAATCTTCCCAATGTCCTTGAAGACCTTTTCATCAGTACTCAAAAATTTGATAAACAACATCACAGATTGAATCTAATCATTAAACCACATAAAGTTAGCTTAATTATATAATTCTGTTAATTTTGGTTGTGACATTTGAAAACAAATTTCGGATGAAATTTGGAACTCATGTTGAATCAATCTAACAGTGTATTCAAACCAGACATCCCTTTAGGTGATCAATACCAACTTGTAAAGTACTCATCAGATGATTTTTGCTATACGTCTTTGGTTGATACAGTACATGCATCCACCGGTGCTCAATACACAGATTAAAAAACAAGGTACAGTATAATGATACAGTGTGTTGGTAAAGAGTGTCAGACTGAATGGCCCTGTGGAGGTGAGCATGATTGTGTAGAACAAGAAAGGGATGGTGATGACATTGTTCTCCTGTAATGACAGATGGAACAAAGTATCAGTTGAAGTATCAAAAGGTTTCAGTGTAAATATGTGTGGAAAGTAAAACATATCTCTAATAAGCTATTTCTGGATTTGGCATTAATGACCATTCTACTTCTGCCACCAAATAACCTTTGGTGATTTTTACTTCATTATTGTGTTCTTCCATCCCTACACAAATTTGAAAACCATCTGGGAGTTACTTTTCGGAAGTAGGAATGGCAGAGCTGCATTCAGGTAATATTGATTCTTGACGGTATTATTGCAGTTCATTTACAGGTCTTTTCTACTGCTCCAGTTATTTTGCAATCTTAGTGTTTACTGTGCAGAAGCCATTCCTTAGGTGTTCCAAGTGACGATTCTGCCATTAAATGTTGTTTTGGTTAATGAAGGATGCTTCCCGTCACCTGGTGGAAGTGAAATCCCATAATGATGGATGGATGAATTCTGAATGTCCTACGAACATTTCAGGGTCTCGGGGCAGCCAGAGCCCCTCCCGGCAGGTATGGGGCACAAGGCAGGGTACACCCTGGACAGGACACCAGTCCATTGCAGGGCAGACACTGACACAGATGTGTACACACACCAGGGGCGATTTCCCCAGGACCCAGTTAACCTACCAGTACTTATGTCTTTGGACTGAGCACCCAGAGAAAATCCATGTAAACATGGGGAGAACATATAAACTCCACACAGACAGCACTGCAGGTCTGGAAATGAACCCAGGGCTCCAGCACTGCAATGCTAACCACTGCACCAATGGACTGCCTCTTAACAACTTTATATTGGGGGAATTCCCCTTTCTTTCACTTAGCAGTAGCATTGCTGCAGTGAGGTAAAAATAAACTGCTCCATATTCACACAACACATGTAAATCTTTAAACTTCCAAGCAAGTGCATCTAACTATGTGTTGTCAAACACATAGTTTGCCATTTTAAAGGCCTAACACTGTTCATCACAATACTGTATCGCAGTCAAGTTAAGTGGTAAGTGTTTAAATTTCAAGGGGTATTGCCAGATGAAAATGTCACCCTGCCCAAGCCCTCCTGTTGATACCTGGTTATTTTGGAATTCCAAAGGGCACCTGTGAGGCACCGTAACCAATCTCTAACTTAATTGGTCTTTATTATAACTGTTTCCAGGTCTTTACTCATTGATGAAGGTTTAGAGTGCCCATAAAATCTGCTGGACCGTGGCCCTCCAGGAGTGAATATTAGGTGTTAAAACATTCAGTATCTCTGAATAAAACATTCTGAGTCTCTGTGGTCAATGTGAAAGGGGAAAAGGAGGGCCTCTTAACCAAATTAGGATGAAATAAGAATAAAAAAATCCACACAAACAGAATGTTTAAACAGAACAGAACAATAAAATTCACAAAAAGTGAGACAAATGAACATTTTATCGATATAAAGTAAGCGTCAATTAATGAGGGAATGTTGCATCTAAAGGCTGAATTTTACAATGGGCCGACAAAACCACATTGCTTTTCTAAAGTGCTTCTGTATAGATTACTGGTAGAATTTGCTGACTTCATCGTCAGAAACAGCTGATAAAGTGTGTAAAGTATCTCTAGTGAACTGTTTACTTCTTAAAATAAGTCTTCGACAGAAGCATTTCCAAGGATATGTATTAATTTTACCAGATGATTTTTCATCAATCATCCTTATTTGTTGTTGGTAGCCAAATGTAAAAAATAAAACTCACTTGAGAGAAACCACTGTTTTTCACCAAGTGCTGATATTGAGTATGAGCAGCCTGTTATAAATGTTAATTTTCAAGCTGCCAAAAACAATTAAAAAAACAAATATAATACTGTTTTAGTAAAAGGGTCTGCCAAAGTATTTTCCTTAAAGATTCATAACTAATGATCCATTCTGATGTTCATTTATGGTGGGTAATGACCTTTTAATGAAATAAAGCTGTGACATTAATATACAAAGTACTAATTAACAACCAGGAAGTGACAGGGCATAGTATTTCTTCTCAGTCTTACTCCAGATGCATCTGGTGAGTTTGATTGACATTCCACCTCGTTTACTTCTGTCGATCACTTCTGAGCCTGGAGGACTGACGTGCCTTCTGTGTGAAGTCTGCACATTCTTTCTGTATCCATGCACCTGTTTTTCTGATTCCCCTCATTTCCCCTTCCTTCAGATATGATGGTTAGGCTGATAGGTGTCTATATATTTTACAGATGTATTTGTGTGCCTTGTCACGAACTGGCATCCACTCTAGAGATGACGTTTTCAAGATACGGGCGATATCCTCCGATCAATTAGCTGCTAATAACCAAATGGGCCAGATGGTCCAAATACCCTTCTGTCATATGTGACTTTTCTCGTGTTCAGAGTGTAGCCTCTCCTTTTGTCCTGGGCTTCCAGCGACCCTGTATTGGATAAAGAGGTTAGAAAATGGAGAGAAGAATGTTAAATAAAGGATTTAAACAACAAGTACCATAACATGTTTTAATTCACAATAAATATGTGACCCATAGAATGCTTATTTTCTAGAAACAATAAAAACAAAACTTCCTGGCAACATCAGAGCATCGAAGAAATGGTTTGATTCAGGATTAGAGTTATGGTTAAGGCTAATGTTGGGGTTAATGATAATGTTAGTAGTAGTTCAGGTGGGTAGCTGCGTCAGCATGCGTAGGCTGCAAAGGAACAAGTAATAGGTTTATTCCATGCTGAAAAACAGAAGAAAGAGAACACAACGTTTCGGCCGTGGAGCCTTCTTCAGGTGTGAGAGAGACAGGGCAGTAGGCAAAGGTAAAGTAGCGGGAGAACAAAGGTTGGGAGGGAGGAGGAGTGAGAGGCGGGAGCAGGGGACAGAAAGAGAGGCCAATCAAGAGGTGTTAAGTCAGAATGGGTGCAGAGAGGTGTGAAATGAAACTTCCAATGAATGGAGAAAATTTAAAAGAACAGTAGTCTGTCGTTAAGGGAAGGGAGAAGGTGTGATCCTAGCTGCAGAATAATTTTAGTTTCGGTGGTCTTTCTGATGTATGAGTTTGGAAAACCATCTTTGAGAACACAGACGGAGAGATTAGAGTGGTCGTGGCCGTCAGAGGTGAAATGAGAAACAATGGGCTTGGAGAGATCTTTAATCTTTACAGCCCTGACGTGTTCTCTGAAACGGTCTCCGAGTCTCCTTCCTGTTTCTCCAATGTAGATGGCTGGGCATTTACTGCAAGAGATACAGTAAATAAGGTTGCTGGAGGTGCAAGATGCTGTCTGGGTGATCCGGAATTGTCCTGAGGGGCCTTGAATGAGTGTGGTGGTGGCTGTGTATTTGCAGGTGATACAGCGAGCTCTGTTGCAAGGGAAAGTGCCTGGTGTGGATGGTTGTTGAGGGCGGTCAAGGGAGCTGTGAACAAGGAGGTTACGCAGATTAGGTGGTCGGCGATATGAGATGATAGGGCGATCAGAAAAGAGGGCCCCAATGGAGGGATCATCCTGTAGGATGGAAAAGTTGTGGTTAATGGTCCTGGGGATAGGAAGTGTTTTAGGGTGGTAAGGAAGCACCAGAGGAATGCGGTTGTTACGGCGGGAGTTCCTGATCGGGTTGATGGTACGGGGGGTGTTTTTGGCTCGGGCAAGGGCCCTGTCAATCACACTGCTGGGGTATCCTCTGTTGATGAAAAATGAGTACATGTTAGTAGTAGGTTAATGGGTAAGGCACGTTTTAGGGTTAGGACTAGTATTTCTATTGGTCTTAGAGGTTTAAAATAGGTTTAGGGATAATGCTAAAGCTATTGTAAGTTATTTTTCCTAACTTACTCTGCAGCAGTTTCGATTAAAATTTAAGTATCCGTTAACCCCGGCCTCATATCATTTATTTAATGTGTCTTCTCCACTTTCTGGTAGGACAGGTTCTCCTTTTTTCAAGCATACTATAAGAAAGAAATCATTTAAAATTTATCTGTGAAGCACTTCTTCATAGGAATCAGTTTAAATGGGGTTTATTTCCCAGTGCACTATTGTCCTAGGCTCCTCTCAGCTCTCTGTCAGGACCCTGTTTTAACTTCTCACCAATCTGCAAGGCACATATTCCCTTTGTAGGTTTATCTGTGTTGTTAAAAGAGATTTTATCTCTGTGAAT
This sequence comes from Atractosteus spatula, assembly GCF_055471065.1. Classification (NCBI taxonomy): domain Eukaryota; kingdom Metazoa; phylum Chordata; class Actinopteri; order Semionotiformes; family Lepisosteidae; genus Atractosteus; species Atractosteus spatula. Next base: position 22,498,199 of record NC_142720.1, on the reverse strand, counting down.
GCTGACATTTGTTATTATTGCCTGTTTTAAAAAAAGAAAATAAAATCATTCACTTCTTTAAGACTTTATTGTATTCTATTCCTATACTCATACTGTATATGTCTTGCACACATCATCCACTTATATCTTAGCAATTCAGCTTTTCAGCATTTTTTTCTCAGCAGCCTGCTATTATTTTCAGCTAAGTTACGAAATGAGCACTGGACCATTTCTTTTTAGCTCATGTTAATTGCTCATTTCCTTTCATAATTATTAATAAGACATTTAAATATTATACTCAATATAAAGGAATTAGAAGCATAAATATATTTTAGCCTTAAAATGATAATTTATAATTTATTCCATTCACATAATAGCAGAGCCTTATTTTCACAAATCCAGGATTCACTTTTGTCAGTTAAACTTAAAGAACCTGTTTGTCCTCTATTCACACTACAGGCATGTTCATGAATTAAATCTAAATTTGCACTTACTAAAGATGGAACATCAGGATCAAATATGCTTTTTTCTGGTCTTGCAAAGAAGGAGTGTTAAATGTAGTAATCAAGTCTGGATTAGGCAAACCTGCCTCGGCTGAAATTATTCAAAGCATTCCCTTTGAAAAATATCAGCCATTGCATCTTAATCAATGCACTTCTTAGATGTTTGTGTAATCAAGACTAATTTAGTTTATGTGTGTGCTGTCACTGTTTTGAAGACTGCAGCCTTGATCTCCTAAGAAATGACTTAAAGCATTTTTGTAGCCTCTTATATTCTGTGCTTGGAAAGGAGTTTAGAATTGATCTTAACAGGCTTAGTGGGGGAATGTTGTTCACCAGTCACATGAAAATGAATTAGGCATGGCACCATCTAAAGAGAAGTGCAAATCTATTTGTTTAGAGATATGTAGCTGTTTAGTATTTCTGAAGAAAAGTATTTACAGCATATGTTTGTTTTTTTATTTTAACACTATAAAAAAACAAGAGAGGGCAAGAGATGACAAGTGTCATATAAAGGGGTAAAGCACTTGCAATATATAGATCAGCAATGTGAGATTACTATAAGACCCAAATCTTTGCATAATCTAAAATGTAATGTTCTAAATGTAATTCTGATAGACATTCAAGGGCACTCCTGACTTGGTATTGTGGATGCATTGCTACCCCCTGCGAAGTGAACAAGAGCTGTTTTCCTCTGAATTCCTTTTACAGATGAATGGCAAAGCCTTTCTTTTTGTTCTAGTTTTTGTATCATGGTGATAGACTTGTTTCTGCAGATTTCTGAACACTGTACGTGTCTTTAAAGAATTTTCAACATATTTACTTTACATGCACACACTGCACTTGTGATAAGAGTATGGTATTGATAAGAGTTTTTGATGAGCATGGGTTATTTTCGCTAATGCTCATATTTATAATATATTGCAATATACTGTATTAAGCTGTGGTATTTTTTAAGAAAATGGGTACTTTTGACCTGGTTTGTACTAATAAGTCTGAAATACATTTGTGTGTTTCTAATGCCAAAGAAAAGATGTTTGACTTGTGTCTCAAGCAAAAAAAATACAACAAACCATTAACAAAAAATAAATAAAATGGTTGCAATGATAAAGAGAACTAAAACTATGTATTTCACAGACAATTAATAAGATGTTTCAGCTGTGACTGTGTAACAGTCCCTTTCCAGGACAGACTGAATTTCTATTTAATGTGTGTTCTGTATTTGTTCATGGCAGATATGGGTGATAGTTGGATCTCCTGTGATATTCTTTATTTTATATGATAAAAACGTACTGTATAGTTAATGTTATGATTTCTCTTTTAGTATTAAGAGACACATTTCATGTGCCAATATTCATACAGTAGTTTTCAAGTATAACTCCTTCTCATTTGTTATTTAAAAATTACTAGTCATTTTGACATATATTCTACATGCCTAAAAATACAGCACTGATTTATTGGACATCATTTGGTTTTGCATTTTGCTTTTGTTATTTTGAATTTTGTAATAAAAACTATTATAGTCTGTCAGATCTCCATGTGCTGCAATGTGTTAATGGTAGCTATTTCACAAACATGTTCATTCATCTGCTTTACAGCTTGCAAATAGCACCAGTCAGAGCTTCTGCCAGTACCACACTTACTCAAGAGTAGCATAGGTACAAATGATTGAAAAGAATATACTCTGTGTAAAAAAACATCTGTTTTATAAATGTTCTTTTATAGATGTTCAAGATTCTGATAAATGGTTTTCAATACGGTAGGACATAGTTGAACTGTTGTTTGCATTGTAATATTGCTACATAAACTGCATACTGTAATATTGGTAATCCTTCATTTTGTTTCACTTTATAGGGCATGTATTGGCTCTTTATTATCGAAAAACAGCTCATTACTGCCAGAATGTCAGTTATCAGTAAAATTATTAAGTTTTGCATTTCTAAAATACTGTACGCCTTATACATGACACAGATAAAGCATATAATGTCTGTGTAATTTCAGGAAAAACAAATATTTTGCCTTCGAATTGAGAGGCACGTGTTTAAATTTCTAAATCATTTAAACCTGCATTCTGGGTTGTAGGGTGAGCTGGGGTCCATACTGGCAAGCAACAAGCCCAAGGCAGAATACACCCTGGACGGGACACTCGCATTAGGGCCAACTTTCCCAGGAGACGATTAACTTACAGTACCATCACATGTTTGGACTGTTAGAGGAAGCTGCAGCAATGGCAGAAATGGGGAGAACAGACAACTCCACACAGATGCTCACCACTTCTCCTCTGTGCCACCCTGAAACTACATTCCATTATGCAAAAGGTTTTGGAAAGTATTACTGTACAGTATGTCTCCTTTCTGTCTGTTGTTTTCTGGGGTTTTTCTTGGGTGGACTTTGAATTTTTCCTGGTCCATTAAATGCAAGTAAACTGCATTGTCATCGTGCATCATTTAGTATTTTTTTCTCCAAGTTTCTCCCTCATTGTTGTGTTTCTGTTGGTTGTCTTCATCAACCAGTGCTATGTTCTCCTGTGCTGCTCTTGTTGGGAGAAGTTCTTTCACATTATACCCCAGAGCCAAGACGGTGCTTCACAAGATATGCTTCCAGGAAAGTTTACTACTGTTCCATCTTTTTGAGAAATAAAATTATTACACGTTAACAAATACCTTTTTCTCTGAGAAATTGCATTAGAATATAAGAATATAGTTTTTTTTTCCATATTGTTAAGCATAAAATATAGCTCATTACCTGTGCTGTTTATTTTATACAGTCTTTTTTGCTTTATCTTTATCAAGGGTGCCAATAACTTTGTAGGTGACTGTTTTTTAGTGATGCTATTTCAGGCTTTAAATATGACAATTTCCTATAGTCAGTTTGTATTCCTAGTGCTGTTATCAAATCTGTATAATTATAACATTAATTTAATCCAACTGCGCTGATGATAGGTATCTTGGGTTGGCTTCATTTCAATTTAGTTTGTCTCAAACCACTAGTCTTTTATTGATCCTCTTATTTCCTATAGATGAGTTAATTACTTTTCAAATGCTGAGATCCGTGTAACTCCAGGAGAGATAATAAGGTTTTTTGCTTGTTATTTTGTTTTCCTTTCTTTCTGTGAATGGATATAAAGCTTAATTTATCAAACCTTTCACTGGGCCAGGTGATCTTTGTGAAAAAACAGTTTTCTATCACACGGTACTAGAGAGTGGCAGTTAGATTTAATTGAAGAAAGGTCACAAAACAGCATCATAGTTTTATCAGCATAACAAGATAATGATTAGAAAACAGGATTCTTCAAAACATGAAGAGCAGCCTCATATCTGTTTAAAACTTGTAATAGAACTGCACGGTGCCATTTGTCACTTTGTACTGTTGTAGATATACACTGTAGAATGTAACTGAATTGTAGTCAGTATGTAATGTATGAATGTAATGTAACTGAAGTGTAAGTCTACATGAAGCACTGAATGACTGCTAAGTATTTACACGAGTAAGGCTGAATATAAAGGGCACAAGGCAGGATCCACCTTGGACAGGGCACCAGTCCACCGCAGGACAGTCCCAAACACGAACACACCCACGCCACCGCCCGTTCTCTGTCACCCCGAATTGCACAGAGCGGTTGGAAAATCAATGGATGTATAGGTGTGGAATGAGAGTAGCTGAGGCAACTGATGCACGTACAGTATAAAAGGCCAGCTGTCAAAGGCGGATCCTCTCACAGTGGCCATTTGGGCATAGCGGTAAGGAGACTGTGAGACATAAGGAGAGGGAGTTTTCAGGTGATGTCCAGACTACAGTCCTGGTCATTAATAATCCCATGATGGTGTTCATTAAAGACTCTAACAAGAGAAAGAGGTTTTTCTTGGTTCTGGCTTGCCTACAATTTAACTTGAACAAAGTGATGGAGAATTCTGATTTATTTTTCCTTACTTGACTTGGCTGAATCACTTTAGATAGAAACAAAATGAGCTTGAGAGTTGTTTTTCAAGTTGTTAAAAAGGACTATCAACTGCTGTTGTTAAAAGCAAAAACTGCAGCTATTGAGGGTGTTATAAAATAATTGGAAAAGTGATTGATTTTATGCTTTATGTGCTCTTTGTAGGACATTTTTATGTTTTAATTTCCCCCATTTTTCCAAGGTTCAGAAGAATTTTTCTTTCGGGAAACAATTTGATTAAGTCTAAATTGTTCAAAAACAGAACAAGGCACCCTTTCACTTCACACTCACCAACTCCAATCCTCAAAATTGGATTTTCACCATCTATCTTGTTTTCTTTAAATCTTTTTGTTGGTATGCTGAGGTTAGGCATGTCACAAATATCATTTTTTGGAGAACTCTTGTTACATTTGGAGATCTTTTCACAGTTTGTATTAAAATGGTGTTTCCATCTCATTTTAAGTAACCTAGTAATAAACTTAGTTCTGATAAGCTCAAACGATTTTAAAATCAAGTCAGTTTAAACATTGTCCATAGCAAAAATGAGGAAAATTCTATCCATCGATTCCTAGTCACCAAATAAAGGGTTCTTCTTCTGCTTTTCGACTTGAAGGATGGTTAATCGTCAAAACATCGTACAGAGCAAATGTGATTTCTGTGAAAATCAGTACATAGTTCAGGGATGTTTAACATTTTTCTTCGCCTATCCCTTGAATAAAGAGTTGTGACTGATTGCTGCACTAAAAACTAGTCACACTACCTAAACTAAAGAACAGCTGAGGCCTTTGGTGAAACCTTGCAGGTACTATAGATAGACAGGGAGTCATACAATACACAGAGCATCACTGAACAGAGTGTCTAAACTTACCGAGCTTTCACAGATGAAGCTGAGACTGTTGATGTGAATGTAAGATATTTATAAACAGGATGGCGAAAATGATAGAATGCATAGTCCCATCCACTAGCATTTACAGTACAGGCTACTCTACACTTAACAGCAGTGACGTCTTGTGAAATGCGTACTTGATCAAATGTACAGTTGTCTCTTATCCACTCTGAGTTACCCATTTGTTTTAAAAAATTATTTGAGGTAAATGTTGATACAATATACAAAAATAACCTTATACTGTATCTGTTTTTTGGAAAAATTAACGTTTGTCCTCATAACATCTGAAAATCTGAATTGGCGAGTGCAGAGCTTACTTTTGAAACAAGTTTCACTAAGGACAGATATGGTAACTCCCTTGTTTTGTGTTTCTGCATAAAGCTTTATTTAGAAATAAAAAAATGAGCAACACTTCCAATCTAATTTTTGTGTTAACATTCCTTTATGGTGCCATGAGTCATTCACTCCTTGAACTGCTAATATGGATCATGAATTTGTGATCAGTCTAATAAGATGTATCTGCCACAGTAGCTAGAAAATATGTACTTATATTTCTTGAATATCGAACTCTAATTTGCTCTATGAATAATACAATTGTATTTGAGTTCTCCATTTAACTGTGAGAGAAAGCAAATATTAGGTTTGGGATGCCTACAGTATATACTTGCTCACACACGAAACACATATACAGTATATTCAAGAATTTTCGTTAGGCAACTCTTCATACTGTGTGTTGTTTTATATTAAAAAGCAGAAAAAACAATCTACTGCAATTGTAATTAGTCTTCGCAGGAAAGAAAAAAATATTTGGTGTGAGTTCCTTTTATTTCTGAGAGTGTATTACATTGTTGTGTTTGTGAGTTATTGAAATTCCATTTAAATTATCTCATACAGAGTGTACAGTATATAAGAGCTTTCCAGATAAAAGTCTGATGCATCAATATGCTGCATATGCACAGTTATAAGATTCATTGTCATTGTTTATTGTGTGTGAAGTCATTACGCCTGGTGTTTAGGGTCATAAATACAGGCTTTGGGCATTGACTGAGCTGTGCGAACATCTTGATTCATAGGCAAGCTCATTTGAATAGCACTGGGCATTGAACAAAAACTGCCTTTGCTTGGCAGTACAGAAAGACCGAAGGGCACAGCGACAGCCACAGACATCGTTTTCATTTGTAGGTATTGTCTGTGTTAGATGCAGGGAGTGTGTATGGGTGGTGCTATAAGGAGGATGTGCACTCAAGAATTAATAATAAAAAAAAACAAATAGGTGAGGTACTTTTAGAAATCCTGTACAGCTGTATGACTGCGGCAAATGTGTAGGTGGCCTGTCTGCTGAAAATAAACAATTATGGCATTATTAGAGCCATTACAATGGAAAAATAAGGCTGGAAAAACAGCAGTGTCACATTAAGACCTTATTTCAGCCTTGGCATTGTTTTGAGAAGCAGCACTGTCTTGCATTCTGTTTGATCCTTTGTTTCTTACAGCATGTTACTCTCAGGCACCTTCTGTCTGCTCCGGTTTCTCTAAGTGTGCTGTGCAGAAAGAAAACATCCCATTTGGAATCTGACAGGAAAAGATGGCTGGCGATGGTTAAGCTGTCTTTCCTTTGTATCAGTAGCAACTTGTATTGTCATTGTTTTCCTTAATATGGGTGACTATGCTGAGGTTTTGCTCTCATCAGCCTTTAAGGTATCAATTACCCACAATCTTTCTGGGGGCTCAGCAACACAACCAGACCCTGATGTCGCCCTCCAGTGCTGTGAGCTGTGGTACTGAGCTGCTGCTGCTATTAAAAACCAGCCCTTCTCTCAGACTTTTGGAAAGGCAGCCTCAGGCTGTTTCTTTCTCCTGGCATTCCCTTCTCTTTAATGGCTTGTCACTTGTTGCCAGATACAGTCCGCCCTCTCCAGTGTAAACGTTTGGACTGTGATACTGTATATAAAAGCACATTAAGACCAAGAAAATTACTTCCGCCCTTCCTTTATTGCAAGGTTAAGCACCTTTGTCAAAGACATTTTGTGGGGTTTGGAGACATTAAGTAGTTATACCACTTTCGAAATTTGTTACAACCAGGGCTGTTTGTATTTCTAAGGCATCCATTGTGCTGGTTCGTGCAGACTAACTTCAGAGGAAAACGTCCTGTACAGTATACTAGCACACCAATGTTGACCCGTGGACTGATGTTAAATTCAAAATGGCAGAACATTCTGACTTGCCTGCAGTAAATGTCTTCATATTTATCAGATAATGGCTAAGAGCACCACTGCCTTGGAACATAATACTAATGATTTAAATCTAGACAACTTTAAAGGCATTTTAGTACATCAGATTGCGTACTGTATAGTTCAGTATAACTTGTTGCAATTCTTACTTTATATTTTTCTATGTAGCTTACTGAAGAAAAATTATTCTAATGAGATCTTTGAACTTGTTAGTATACTATATAATATTAAGTCTGAATGTATTCAGTTTTGTATATTGCATATTGGCACATTGTTTTCTCAGATCATCTGAATTTTACTTCAGACCACCGAACATGAGAAAATTAAACCTTTGAATGGAATTTATACAGTATATGCCTCACAGCATGCAATCAACATGAAAATATGAATGAAAAGCAATATATACTGTTTTTTTTACAGATTATAATGTGAAATGTGGAGATTAAGTCTGGAAACATCAATTTAATAGTTATTTCACTTTTGACTCTCATATCAAAGGGTTACTAGTACTTACAAGTGCAGGCAAAGTTTGACATCTGAGAAGACATCTAAAATTCTTTTTCCTTTCATCAGGTGGAGGTTATCTAGTCACATCTGAGATGGAAAAATGAAAACTAACCCTTTAATTCTCATTTAGGAAATGCACAAGAGAACTGAGCTTGTGGATGAGCCTGTTCTTGTTATGTATTTATTTTTTAATTTAAGAATAATTTTGTGGCATTTCACCATTGCTATTTTCTCTGAACTAACAGAGTAAATATTTTACTTTACTGCATAGAACATTTTAGAATTTTGTGAGTTAATCTTAACTGTAATAGCTTCCTCAGAGCTGTCGAAACACCCACTGCCCATATGAGCAGTTGGAGGAATGAGAAGTCATTTCACCAGCTGAGTTCTACAGGATCTTTAGGAGGACCAAACTCTTTGGCTCCAGAGTGGATTACAGGCAGGGCCCTGGTATTGACATCACAACTCTTTCATGTCCTTAACCTCAGTTTAACATCTCAGCTAAAGGTGGGCATCGCCTCCAGCACATTTCTCCTGGTCATCAACCTGGGCCATTACATTGGAAATTCAGGTTCAGAGAGAATAGTGCCTCCTACTGGTCTGCCGATACCACTTACAGCAGCAGCATGGCCTTCCTTCGAGGTATCCCAGTATTGGCCTGGCCCAGCCATGCTTAACTTCTGAGATCTAACGAGATTAGGCTAGAAAATGGTGATGCTGCTTTCAAAGATACAGTAGCATAGGTAGAAAATGTAGAAATTATGCTTTTTTTCTTGCTAGTAGACTAATGCATTTGTTGTGATTGTTGGTCTAACATGTAGTCTATGAGCTTTCATCCTTTGCTGCTTTCCCCTGTTTTAGTGGGGAAAAAAAGTTTCAAACTATTCAGGCCCAAGAACTAAATAAAATAACTTAGGTTTGTACAAATTTGGTATATTCAATTGAGGATAATAGATTCTTTTACTTTTTAGCAATGCCCATACTTTAGCAATGCTTCAATATTTCTGATGTGCATGTTTAAGACAGCATTCATTTACTTTACGTTAACATCACATTCTATGACAGTCTTTGCGAGACACAAGATGCACATAATATTTTATCTCACATGCATTGACTTAGATCAAATGCATTATGCACTTATACCTGAATGATACGTTAATGGGAATTTCTGATGTGGAGTACCTGCATTTCTATGAAGAATCTCGCTTGATTCGAAGAAGTTTCCAGCATTTTTTATTTTGAAAGCTGCAAATACAGTTGTTCCCTCTAGATGGCAGCAGAGTCACGCTATACAGGCCTAGAGCGCTGTCCAAATGCACTTGACACAGCACCTTTGGAATGTTTGACTTCACTTATTTTCTGTTGCAGCCGTAAAGTTATAATGCATTTTTTTATTTTCTCCAAGGGACCAAATATCGGCCATTATAAACTAGTCTTTCCCAATAATTTGATTTGTAAGCTGCCCAACGAAACCTTCAATACAAAATTAACTTACGAAACAAGCGAAGAACGAAATCTGAAGCACACGTTGTTTAAATTAACCGAGAAGAGATAGGAGAACTGAGAGATTCTGTGCTGTCGTCTACCGTTTTTTAGTTCGTGCTTCAACAGTTCGATTTAAGCACGGAGGAGGTGGAGTGGGATGATGCTAGCATTCAGAGAAGTACAAGCGAACACAGAGCATGACATTGACCCTTTTTCAATCAAAACAGTACCGATTTCTAAATATAACGAGGCTTCCCTAAATCTCACACGTTAAAAAAATACATAGGAAAAAGGCTGGTGGGTCTTCTGCCAGCCAAAAAAGTAACTTGGCTTACATAACGATTTTGTGCAGAGAAAAGACTATATTCTTATGTAAATGTAACGATCCGGTGATTAAAACGCTTTCCACCACCACTCAAATGAATGCTACTCAGATTCACAGTGTACAGTACATACTATATTACCAAAGCTGCACAATGCCAAACACACATGCAGCAGAAGAGAATTATGAGATCTGGAATATTTTCATGAAGTAATGATGATTTCTTCTAATCTAGTTTGAAATGTCTTTTACACTATTACGAGGACTAGAATTCACGTAGTTTGAATATACTGTAGCTTTATAATGTCCAAAGTCGGGAACAGCGTGACTTCAGAATGTGTATGTAGAATGCACAGACAAGTCTATAAGGATACTTCGTTGATCAATGTCTGATTTACATGATTGTTGACTGAACTTTCTAATTACATTTTCCATCCCGAAAATGCATATTTGAGCGATTTAGTTTTCCCTGTCTTCTCTTTTGCACCTTAAAGGTGATATGGCGGCCTCATAAAGGTGATGCTGGATGCGAAGTTGCAGTGCTGGCTCTCCATCTGTTTCTCTTCCCCTATACGATAGTGATGGTTGAGTCCAGCTCCTTCTACTGGTAACAGGCTGCCTCTTTTCTTTCCTCTCCTATTCTCCCTAACACATTCTGTCTCTCTCCTTGGATCAAGACAGCCTCTTAGGGTCTCAGCGCTACAATCTCTTATCTCTGCAGTGGCTCTTCTTGATGATATGAGAGCTAATCGAGGCGAGTCCCTGCACCATAGGCGTCAGATCGTTGTGCCAAAGCTGGATCTCTATGCATTTTTGTGATCGTTCACAATAAAACCCAAGAAGCCCTTGGCTGCGTGGAATAACATCAGACATGACTGCGATGAGGAAATTTAAACACCTTCTGCTTATTTTCGCAGCTCTGACTACCGCAGCTAATGGTAAGTTTGAAGAATTTTCAGTTACTGTTACACTACTTACAGGTCTGTTCAAAATATGAGCATTGTGTTTGAAAGCTCCGTTATGCAGTTCTATGAAATACGCGTTATAATTCATTCAGTGACCAAGATATTCCGTTTAGTTTGATGTTTTACCTGTTTTCAAAACTTGCATCCACTCAGAAACAACGACAACTACAGTATATGACCATAAGCGTCTGTAAACTGGAATTAAAGAGCGACATTGCCTGTCTTCTTTCCAGATTGTGTCGATCAACACGTCACTTATTTCACTGTTGGTATTCTTAAGGCTTATACATATGGATTTGAACGAAGTATGAGCGCCCGTTCTTTTGTTAAATTTCAGTAAAGACCGTACCAAATGCCATTGATAAATAATATTATATGAATCAACAGAAAAGCTCGCAAGAATAAAGTGATTAAAAAAAATCTGCTTTTGCCATTTTCAAAATATGAAATGGTTCCAATCTGTCTTGCAGACGTCAGGTGCTGATTTTGAGATTTTGTGGATCTAGTTACGATGTGCTGGTGTTGCCGATATAGTTGACAACATCTATAACCCCCACATTCCAGTGGTGTACTGTATATCCCTGGCAATGGGCTGTTGAGTCAGGCTCACCTGCCCACTGAGAGGAAGATTTTACAAATGGCACTTGTTTAAATTCACAGAACAAAGCAGTTTAGATGTTCATCTTGTGTCAACTTTTACGGACCAAATTTTCTCTGACAAGTTGGTTACTCGGACTTCTCTCCTGTCTTCTGTCGATAGGCCACCAGCACCGGGCAGAATGTGAACACAATTTCCTTCAATACTATTTTAACAGTAAAGAACATGCACATCGTGTATGTATGCACTCATCCACGCATGTACTGTACTGTACTTGTTTACGGAAAAAAATAAAATGCCTCTACATATGTAGACCAAGGGCCTGCTAAGACAGGAATATATTTGTCTTTGCTTTCCACTTAACACATACTTCTTATACTGTATATAGGACCTATACAGTGTATACTGCAATTGTATGTCACTTTTAGTGTTGTATATATGTCACATTCTGTTATTTTGGTTTTCGGAGCCTTCACAAGTGTTTCTTTCAGCCTGTATTTCCATATATCGCCTTTATGTCCGGACACTGTAACTGCGAGAGCCTTTTGATGATGAGAATTGGCAGGAGTTCAGATGTTGTTTCCCACAAAGACCTCTGCCTTTTGAGAAAAAAAATGAGTTCAGAATACATTTTTAACTTTATTTTTCAAATGAAAATGTACCGGTTATATGTTGGGCATACACAGAAGACTTTCAAATGTATTATGATATGTGCTATTTTCTTTACAATTGTTATATCATTTAGAAAAAAGGGCAAAACGGGTTTAATAAACTTGGGGATAACCTCAGGGGCTTTCTGTACCATACAGCAATTGACACTTGTGTTTTAAAAAAAATGGTTTGGCTAATTCTTATATTTAATTGGATATTCTTTTATACTGTACTGTATGTTTTAAGCAGTCTGCTGATCTACGCGGTCTCAATGTGATGTTTGGGGTCTGTTTTATTTCAAATTAACTTGATTACACTTCCTGTATATAATGTTTATTTGCTTCGTCAAACGCTATGTGATGTAGAAAATTACATTAATAAGGTACCTTTGTAAAATGCTAAGCATCAACTGCCAATTATACAGAAATTGTGTAACATCAGTCTAGCTGCTTATTTTTCCAGTTTTTGTTAAATGTCTACAATTTGTAGATGCACAACACTAGCAGCATTTAACTCTCCTTTGACAGAGTTTTTCTGAAGTTTCATTTAGGCAAGAACTTTGTGATGATACCCAATGTCCGTTGAAGTGTCCACATTTAAATCCAATTTAAGTTTTGCGTGCGAATCCCTGAACTGGTACTGTATGTGAATGAACGTGATAAAAGCGCAAGTATCTACATTTGAACCGTTGCTGTATCAGGCTGTTATATTATCTTTCGTTCACCTTCATTACCTTCGTAGCATGTTATTTCCTTTCCAACTTTTATTATTTTTTTACCCCGTTTCCTTTTTGGGGGCATCCATGTAGCTGTTTTTCAACTAGTAGTTCCAACGTTTTCGTTATTATGAGCCATTAAAGGCGACGCGGTTGCGAATGGAGTTGGTGATACTGCAGGCATTTCCTCTGGTTCCCGATCTTGAGAAAGAATCATTAGTTGTGTCACAGCTGTGCTATCAGAGTTAATGACAATGACTGCTGCTATTCCTTGTTCAAAGGCGTGTGGGGAGTTTGGGAGGACAAGCTTCAATTAATCTCGTTTTATCAGGCACCATGTTACAAATCTGCAAAAATATTGCATTATGCTTTGTAATACGCTAATTCCGATTGAAGGAAAAGTCAGTAACCATTCTAAATTCAGGTTTCGGTAAAAAGTCTAAAAAAACGTAAATAACGGGAAGTTGAGAGCCCCTTTCACTATTTTTAGGATAAGCAGTTGTATGGTATTTCTTCACTGTCGGGTACAGAATGCGAACAATTCCATTCTCAAATACATCAAGGAGAGACTAGCCTCGACTTATTCCAGAAACACACAGCACATCACGCCTCAGACTCAAGGGAATGTATTAACGAAACACTTCAGAGACGGAGAGTAGATTAAAATCTAAAAGCTTTTCCGTACATATTCCCATTCAGTGGAATGTGTTCTGCACTATCTGTTCTTCATTGCATTTTATATTAAGTGAATATTCTCTTGCAGTCAGAATTATGGGGACTTTTGTAAATTTTTAAAATAATCCATAGTAAGAAAACAAAAAAAATATACGCCACACTGCACATACTGTACCTGTACATTTATCTGGACATGGGTGGCCAACAACAATACTCAGGACCCAGCAGACTCTATACAGTAGATCCCTCTTAAATCCCTCTAGTTTGTAAAGAACTGGATCACCTGTGAGATCTGACCTGATCTGATTTTGTTATGTGGTGTTATTGTTTTAGCTTCACCTTTGGCCTTATCCAGGGCAACTTAAAAATGTATAATAATACATAAAGTAAATATAAATAGAAATGATTTGCAAGAGTCGAAATACAAATGGCAAGAAAAAGCACAATAATGAGGCAGGCAGATGTGAGACGTGTGGTGGCTGTGCAGCAGAGAGCCAGGGGAAAGTACTGCCCATCAAGCGGTAAACAACATGTACGCTAATTGCTTCAATTAAGTCAGGAATGGCCAACTGCCGTCCTTGAGAACTACAGGGTGTAGAGATTTTCAATCAAATGTCAAATGTTCTCTTAACAGCTTAATTGAACAATTCATCAGCTTAAGTGGTCAGAACAAAGTTGTTCAAAAGTGTTTAGAAATGTATGATTTCATAGCAATCCATAAACCCTACTGGATAACGACTCTGTAGGACCAGAAAACTGATATCTTCTCGTTTTCGTACTGTAGAGCATATGCCTGCTTCTTTTAAGTGGGAAGGCAAGAAGGGGCAAGATGTAATGTAGGATGAGGGACTTATGATCTGTCCAAAGTAGAAGATAAAACACTGCAATTATCATGTCCATAATTCCATGTGACAAAGTACTGTCAGAGAGAAACTGTTGAAGTCTGTTACAGTGTTGTGTGCACCATAATACACTCCAGATAGCTGGAAAATGAAACATGCCATGGAACAAAGAGGAAACAAACTTTAAAGAAAAACTGTTTGGGAGACAAAGGCTAATCACTTGCTTCTTCTTCTTTCTTGTCCACCATAATCTCATCACCTGGCACAATGTCTGATGATCCGTATCAAGTGTCAAGAGACAGATCTTTCAAAAAACAGTCATGAGGGGTGGGATGCAACTTTAAAAGCTTTATTACAAAATGTCTGGAAAAGCCATAGATTTTGGCCAGCAGGGCAATTTAGAAGTGTTTAATAGATGTATGGAACAATATTTTAACTAAACTGTGAGAGGAATTAGTATGTGAGCAAAACAAAGTTTTTCAGAATGCTGTGTGGCTTTTACAGGGAACTATTGGGGCAGTAGAATGAACGTCAGGGTGCACACACAGGAAAGTGAAGAGTAAAAGTGGATTTTGCGATCAAGCAATCTCATCTGTAACATCCTGCATCACTTCCAGAAAGGCATTTTGAGAGAGAGGTTCATGTTTTTCTATGTAGTGATGACCCAAGGCAGACTGCAGGATTAAACCTTAATTACATAAATCATGAAGTTAATAGGGAGGCTTCTGTAGTCCCCTGAATGTAATACCATTGAAGTGATGTTGGATAAGCTTGACAGGAGTGCAAAACATGACTACCACCAGCTAGAATGGGTAGCTATTTTCAGAAGGAATGCTTACTGTAAAATGCCAAGAAAATATATTCTGTTGCATTTTCTTTGGAGAAGGTTAATGCATTTTCATATAGATCAATAGAGTGTGCAGATTCTCCCTTTTTTGTAACACAGTAGAACCTCCAGGTGTTCCCATAATTTCAACCTCAGCTGCACACTGTAATGTGTATCTTTTCTGCACATGTGCTGCCTTTTGCAGTTCTTCTCACAGGGCATAGATCTGACAAAGCAACCTTAAGAAAATCACATCCTTCCATAGCTGTAATGAGGTGGTATGCATTTTTGTAATGCAGTGGTTGTAACAAAATTTGCCATTGTAGCAGCAATGGTCACGTGAAGGTTTAATAGTCCTGAGCAGCAATGCTGTGACAATAAGATGCCATTGAGTTCTTGCCAAAGTACAAGACGTATCCATCAGACTTCAGGTTGTGCATGCAAATAAGTCTCCCCTGGGAACAAGGGAGCAGAGCTCGAGAACAATTATGAAAAGGAGCTGTTAATTCTAATAAGATTTTCCTAGTCCAATTTCTAAATAAATACATTTGTTGTAAAAAATAATGAAGCTCAGAGACAATGTGATAAATTTAGTCTCCTTCATATTGTAAGACGCAAAACTATATAAAAAGTATTGACTGACTATTGATTATGATTTATACAATTCTGTTACTGCTCAATTCATTGCCACTGAAAGTATCCTGGTCTTTATGCCAACTCCCACCAAAGCTATTAACTCATAAATAGTACAAACCTTGTTCCTATGGATTATATACATTATCATTATCATTTTCCATTAAATATTGAAGTGCCTGCCAAAATGACAGTGTCATACAGGTGTGACTGAATCACTGACCTTCCTTTTTCTAGCAGTGCGGATCAGATGAGATCATGTTGCCACGCAGCATAAATGTGATGCTGAGATCATTAGACAGGTGTACAGACCAAGTAAATTTGATTAGAAAAATCATTTCTGATGGTTGATGAATTTTAGTATATTGTGAAGTTCAGTCCCTACGTAACAACTCTATTCTTATCTTAACTTCTCTGTTTTGCTACTACCAAAATCAGAAGGACAGGTTTACACTACTGTATATAAAATTTGAAAGTTGCCTTTAACTTTTGTACTGTATAAGTTATATGTATTTGGATATAAGATGAAACACCCAAATTTGTTGAAAAGAATGAATTGTCATGCCTGACATTTTAAGAATACTGTACATGGAATCTGCTTTTCTCATTAAGAATTTAATTAATTGTACAAATGGGCAAGGTTGTAGAGATTGCAGTATTCTTTAAGCTGCAGTTATTGCCAACACAGGCTGAGGGAACTATGTGAACTACTGTAGTTTCTCATAGTGCAGAGTCCTCTTATCAAAAATTATTATTGTTATGTCACTTGCATTTGTAAACCAGTAAATTCCGTTTGCAGTACATCTGTCATTGCGGTCTGCCAAAACATTGAGAGAAAATCACAGTCTACTATGCATTGGTGCATAAAAAATAAGGATCCTCAAATTTTCCATTATATCCTTTGTAATAGAGTTACAAAGCATTCTATGAATACACTGGGTATTGAGTCTTCATAAGATATAAAAATATAGCACCTACTTCATATAAAAGAAAAGGTGTCTGTCTGCTTCGGTCCGTGATAATACAAATAATCTCTTCAGATACTGAGACATGGATGAAATCCAAGATACATGAGGAATGTTAAAAAGTCCTTTATATGTATGAGCAACTGTCGGGTTTATTGAGCTACTGAAAATGTATTTACATTTTCTCCTTTTCCTCTGTCTCTGATAAAATTCAAATAGGCCTGTTTCTTGATTTCTAAGGTAGAACTCACTTGTCCCATCAGCACACAACTACTGTCTGGGTTCAGGATAGGCAATAACTATGCGGACATAGTTTTTATCATAGTGTTATAGGGAAGCGGTTCACTACAGCAAGATAGAGAAGTACATTTCACATGCGCCTCACACCATGTAATCTTAACTGTTAATCTGGTGAAGGTATTTTTCTGATTGTCTACCATCACAATAAATTCATCAACAGTATACGGATACATAGAAGGGTTACAAATGAGAAGAATACATTTAGCTCAAATTGCTTATTTAGTTGTTAATACAGGTGGTAAACAAAGAATTGGAAAGACCAATGGAAAATCACCTCACAGCATCCTGGGCCACCATGTGCATTACAGCCATTACAGCCTGCATGTGCTGTGGCATAGAGCCCACCTGCATCTGGAATTCTGCAGAAGGGATGTGGCATCATTCTTCCACAAGAAAGTCAATCAACTCACATGTGATTGATAGAGGTGGAAAACACTGTCTTTGCCATTGTTCCAGAATGTCCCGTTAATACTCGACTGGGTTCAGATCTGGTGGCTGAGAATGCCATGACATATAGATAAGATCGAAATTCTCATCAAGCTACGGGGTGGCCACACGTGCTCTGATTTGGGGGCATTTCCATCCTGGAAGATACCTCTCCCGGCAGGCAGGAAATGCTGCACCCTGGGGTGAAGATGATCGCTCAGTACCACTGAGTACTGATTAACATTGGCAGTGACTACCAAGGGAAGAAATCCATGCAGAGCAGTTCTGGGAAACGTGCTCCATGAGACTACAGAACCAACAAAATCCTTGAGTATCGGAACCAAGCAGAACTGTAGGTTTCTTAAGGTTGTTGCAGCATGTGTGCTTGTCCCTTTGTCAAGAAGAAGGTAATGGATGATTTATGTCACAATAGCACACTGTTCCACTGCTCCAGTGTCCATTACCTGCACTCTGTCATGTGCCTGTAAATGTGCATTTCCAGGTGTGATGAGTGGTTTTCACACTGCAGCCTGACTATGGTCATCCTGTGTAGTGTTTGGTGGACTGTTCCTGACTAAACTGGCTGTTTGTACCCAATGGTGAAATTTACAGTCAACTGATCTCCGGTTTTTTGTCCACTGCCTGTAGCTCATAGATCTATGGGTCTCATCCAGCTATTCTTGAAGGATTCCATTGATAAAATGTTCTAGACCAATTTAAGTATTTGAAATGTAAAATTCTCAAAGGCATTGAAAAAAGTCATCCTAGTGAACTTCTTCACTATCAACAGTGAAACATGAACAAGAGGTGTGGAAAAGTTGAAAATATGTATGCATTTAAATCTGTAAAAAGAAGCTCTCATTCATACAAAGGAGCATGAAACAAGCTACCATCCCAGGTTTGTGAAGCTGATACCCTGGCTTCTTTCATGAAATGGTTAGTTGTGAAGCACTATTCGATTGTCTACTGGCAATTAAACAACCAGTAGATGGACTGAGTAGCCTTCTCTAGTTTTGACCTTTTCTTATGATCTTATAAAAATAAAAACTGCCTCAAATATAATTAAGACAGTGTCCTTAAAGAGGTGAAACCTTTGAAATTAACTGCAAAAAATCCAGTAGACAGTGGAGTATTACCAAGAATAGCAAAGATGAAAAAAAAACATAGAGCTTACGATATTTTAGTGGCGAATGGCGAGAAAGCTCTAAATATTGTCTGAGGAAGAAGTAATCAGATAATGTCTTAAAAGGTTAGAAACTTTGCTGCACAGTGTGACCCCAACACACTCTCTGTAATGCCCTTATGATCAATGTAAGCCTATGTGTCCTAGTGTTCCTTGCTGTCCATGGATGTAAATTTATGTCAGAAGGAAGGCAAGCCGTTCCTTTAGTGAAACACATTTTCAGCATTTTCTCAGCAAAGGGTATGAAAATCCTCAGCTGGATGTGGTGTGTGCATACTGAACAACGACACATACGAGCATACATACAGTATAATTACTGCTAGCACTATCACAGTATAAGCAGTGCTAGAAGAACGGGTAACAGTATCAGCATCCTAATCTTTCAACTTTAATCAGACATTTGGCTTTTTAGCATTCTCATCTGTTCATCCTTGTCCCATATTAACCAAGACACTCCAAGATTGTGAACAACTGCATGTTTTGATTTTTGAGAAACAAACATGCGGATTCATTTGGAATCTCATGTATTCACCACACCAAGAGAGGCTGAGTAAGACAGAGCTTTGTATTATTGAGCTCCCTTTGCTAACAGGCTCAGGGTTCACTTTAACTGCTGTAACAGATCAAACACAGAACTCAGTTACTGAAGCTATTCTTAATCTTTTACAGAATGAAAGACAACTGCTGTTTCCCAACAACAAAAAAATATTTCAATGAAAACCTAACCATGTTACCAGTTACACACGCAGTGCAGATATTGACAGTAATTGGAACCAGTGAATTGAAGGGAAAAGTTTTCAAAAGCTAGACAAGTACGAAGTCTTTCAAAGTGCTTCAAGAAAATGCCAGCAACCTAATTAAAATTTCCCGAAGGGCAAAAATTTCTCAAAAAGGCAGCAACCAGGTAATTGACATTTACCTTTGAAGGTAGATTTAGTGGATACTTACACACTGTTTTCAGACCAAAATATGCTGATTTAAATTTAAACAATTTAACAATTTTAGTAATATTTATTGCTTTTTGAAGGAAATTGCAGAAGTTTCTTTTGAGCCTATTAGGGGTGCCACATTTTAATTTAAAATATTAAATGTTGGAGTGAAAAAATGTATACAGTACATACCGTATATATGTTTGAGCAACCATTATACTTTAACTGAAAATAAGTTATTTGTAAATTTGTTAATTAGAATTGCTTCTTAATTGACACCATGTACCTGGTAAAATAAAGGAATACGTACAAGAATTAGTTGTATCCCCATATTGATATTGTTAACCTTGAAGTATACTTATGCTAAGTTTAAATCAGATTTTGTCCAAACCATTGATTGATGGCTGATTCCTAAGTACCATTTTACTTATGAACTTAGTCTCATTTGTTGGTGCTATTTTGTTTTTTTTTAATTTATTGCCTTTTAGAGGCTTCAACAACAGCAAATCTTTTACAGACGAAAATAACTTATTATGCAGTACAAATATTTGTGCTTAGATGTGTATATATATACTGTATCCAATCAATGAGCATTATATATAATAGAACATACAGTACACCCCAAGTCACTTTTTAGGATGAAACAAAAAGCTTTTATGAATCAAATGTTGGCAGGACATTATACCATAGATAAGAGACATTATTAAACTTACAGTGAAAAGGGGATTTGTGTGGCTCAGCAACTTGAATTAGTGAAGCCTTTATACCAAATTAAATTTGCACAATATACAGAACCAAGAAAGGGAAAAAAACTGTTGGAGATTGCTGCATGCATTTTTAAGTGAATGGGTGATTACTTATACTGTACATTCTGATTACCCAAAATGTGTTTTTGCTTTTCCCTGACAAAATTCTTCCTGGTAATGGTGTTTGAGCAAAACAACGCATGATACAAATGTCAGTTTCTAATGTGCATTATTAGGATTAAAGCTCAAGTCTATCATTTTATTCCTTCTGTTGCCAAACTCCCTGTTAAACTGAAATAAAAGTTCTCTGTTTTAATAATATAAAAGTTTACTATAGAATCTTTTCTTGCTACTGGGGGAATTTTCTGCAGGTCCGTTGATGTAAAAATCCTAAGATTGTGCTCATTACACACGTGCTGTATTCTACAGTCGTTGATCCAAATGCACTCTACCAGTTTCTGATGCAGGACTTCATGCGTAAAACAAGTGGTTGTCTGCTAACATAATGCCTGTTTTATTTTGTTTTCGTTATTCTGTCCTTGCTTCAATGTACCTGGTGTTTACTGTCAAAAAGATTGTGAAGAAGCTTACACAAATAGCAGTCTATCTGTGTCACAGTCAGAATTTAATGGGTCGTGAAGGGTACCCAAATATCAGGCAAACTTTAGAACTCTTATTGCATTTGACTGTTAGCTTTACAAAGACATTTCCTGTTAAGATGGTATAGAGTATATTCCATGGCAAATGATAAACACTTTCAAACAGCAAGCAATTAGACAGCAGCTATTTTTGATAAGGCTTAGTCCCTGTTCTCTTTATTTGGGGAAAAAGAAACAATAGTGTAGATAGGGCTGTGGCTTTGCTACAGACAGGGTATGATTTTAAAAGTGAAAGACTGATTACTGTTATCAATGTGATGCAGTCAACTATATAGAGGCTATATAGAGTCCTGTCTGAGCAGTCTATGTTATATGAGGATTTTAATTTAATATGTGTAATGTCATTAGTGAGGATTGATTTCTATATCTTTAGAGTAAACAAGGTGTAAGAGTCTAAGATATGATAAGTTGATAAGAATGACCAGATGTTTGAAATTTCAACTTATGGCAACACCTCAAAGAAAAGGTGAAGTAACTGTACTGTGCAATTAAAAAAAACTCATTGCATGTATCTCAGTATTTTTGTTTTGTAATTTGATTTCACCCCTGTGGTTTCTGTGGTGAAGAGATTGAGATTTATTTGTAAAAATATTCTAATCAGAGATGCCTTTCCAGATGATTTTTGAGGATGAAGGTCTTATCCACCAACACGGGGTTGTTTACATCTTAAGACATTCAAAGTTGATATCGAACACTTGCACTCCCTATTGTGTAAAGCAAGGGAAAATTAAGATATCCTGATGCACTTCTATGATAGCAAGAGAAAGCTGCTGTTTCTCTTACTGTATGTTGCAAAATAACAATGTGGCATTAATCCTGATGACTTCTGTCATGCACCACACTCTATGCAATGTTTTTTAAAGTAGACTGAAGATAAAACAGTGTTAGGATGAGTCTTTATCCAACAAGTTAACAATATATGATAAGTTAATAACAAATAAGATTCTATGCATTACCTTTGGCCAGTAACTGATCAGCCTGGAGTATGTGTAAGAGGGCTCAGTGCAGTGAGTAGGTTACAGGAGTGAGCTCACCACTCTAACCTGATGTAGAACTCAGTCATGGCAGAAGGCCCAGTCTTTTGGCATGGAGGACTTCACTGCTGTCAGAGGAGTGTGGCTGTGCATGCTCAGAGCCCACAGGTGACAAGACACAAATCTCAACACTTATCACATATGCAATAGAGCCCAACCACCTCATTCACCCATCTATCCATGTTCTAACTGCCTCTTCCACTTGGGGGGTGCAGGGGAGCCAGAGCCTGTGCTGGCAAGCACCGTGTACAAGGTGGGGTACACCCTGGACGGGACGACAGTCCATCACAGGACACACACACAGACGCCATTGGCCCATTTTCCCAGAAACCAGCCAATGAGAGTTAATTAAATATTTGGGTTTATCATCTCAAAGTGGTCCTAAGGCATTATTTGTTCATATCATGAAAAGCTTGAACCAGAAGCTTGAAAGTATTTGACTTACTTTTGGAATGATCAGCTTCAATCTTCAACTTCTGTGATTCTCCTCTGCTCTTCATCCAATAAAACATGGTAGCTAACTGAAACAAATTTCCCCATTAATTTTCCCATTAATGTGGCTGTTTTAAAAATATTGTCTCTCTTTCAGCACAATGGTAGGTAATGGATGTATTTTGATGTATTGAGTTGATTTGTCCTGGCAAATGAAAATAAATTTTGTTTGTCCCAATTCATGGTATGTAGGTTTATACATCTTTAAAAGAGCTAATCATAAAGATTATTTTTTCAAAGCAAAAAACAGTTACAAATGAGAGGAGGCCTTTTGTCCTATCTAGCTTGATTGGTAGTTTTTAGCTTTTTTAGCTTTTAGCTAATTGATCCAAGGATCCAAGGATGTTTCTTAAAAGAAGCTAGGGTATTGGTTTCAGAATTGTGCCTAGGTAGCTTGTTCTCTACTTCTGCAGCCTCTTGTGTAAAGAAGTGCCTCTTTTTGTAGGTCATAAATGAACTTCGTTGTGGTTTCCACTTGTGTCTTTAATTCTTAAGAAGGCCACTGAAATGATGTTCTCAATGGCTTTGAGGATTTTTAATACTTGAATGAATTCTGTACGTAGTCTTCAGTGTTCTTGACTGAAAGGGTTCACTTATATAGCCTGTCAGTGTAGGACACTTCTTTAAGCCCTTCTGTGTCTTACACTGTTACAGAGATGTAAATGTTCCACGTGGTTATCTGCCTCCTTCTTTTTCTGTTTTTATCGAAATCGAACATTTATAATGCTTACAGACTTTTGTTTCTTATTTCAAAACATAGAAACCAAGTTGAAAAGAAGCAGTCAAACAGCAGCTTTTAAACCCTCTGACTCCTGCTTCACAGTCAGGGACTCAGCCTCAGTGGTGCTGTGCTGAAGCCAAGCTTAGGATTGTGTTCACCACAGTCTAATGAGGTGTCAGAACAGAATTGATGGTTTAATGCCGGCAATTTCTAAATTAAATTTACAGCTGCATGTAAATCGCCACAGCATAAAAATAGAAAGCATTGGCTAGTTTAGTATAAAGTGGCAGAATGTGATCCCGTGAGATGGGTTCTCAGTTATTACAACAGAATCTGATATCTACAGTAAATACAGAAAAGAATGGTGTAGCCTTCTAAAATACAGTGTATATTCAGTTCTCTTTCTTTTACAGCTATTTTTCAATGGCCTGTCTTTTTCTTTTTTTCTTAAGTTTTCTCCTTCATTTATTTCATATTCCTATACCTTTAGCACTGGTAAATCTCCAGCTTACGAAGGCACATGCCACAAGAACATCATTGCCATCCTTATTACAAAAATAAAAGTACTAATAAAGCATAGATTATAATACAAAGGGGACAGGTGCCAAAATAAAATGGAATCTGATGATCAAAGCACAATATCTGGACCCCCTGTTCCTTGGCTTCAGCATTGTTTTAAGGTGACTTAAAAAACACAGACACATTTGAGAGACGTTTTTATTTCTACATAACATTGCAAAGCAATATCAACACATCTGCTGTCTTTATACACATTTTTTATGATTGTGTAAATCTTTAGATTTGGAGAGAAGAAATAAAAAAAAAATTCAAAGCAAACCTCTTTTAAATGTTTGTTTACTATAAATTAGTGGCTCTGATAAGTATTTATATTTGCAAATTATTTCGCTTGATTGAAGTCCTAGATATAATCCTGTGTACAGGAAGCTGAAGTCATACTGCGTTATTAGATATTGAATTCCTACAGTTACTAAGGCAGACTTTAATTGCTACTCCTGTATTCTTGTGCAGTCAGAATCTCAGCAGGCAGGGAGGTTTAACTGTTGACCCTGAGAGAAGGTATCAAAACAAACTAAATATTTCTTCTGAATGCTTCTTTGTGGGTGTCTTGGTGCATTTAGAAACACCATCAAAAAGATTATGATTTTTGCGGGACTGAATCAAGACATTTTATCATCCTTTGCACAAGCTAGAAGTCCTGACATTGTCTGTCCAGGTCTGGGCTATGTCTGTAATTAGCTGACAGTGACTTGGATTTCCCAAATGTATCTCTTGTTTAACTGGCCTAGTGGTTTCATGTTTGACGAAATCTACAGAGTTACTTTAAAAACAATGATAAAATGTTTATTAACAGATTGACAAATAATAGAAAATGGCTTCAAAACACAGGAAGGTATACAGTACGTGATTAAAATGGACATTTTGTAGTTATGTTTACAATATATACTAGTAAAATATTCTAATTGTAAACATACTGTTCTTTCTATGCTTTAATACCTCATTGACAAACCTTTCTAGTAAATACTGTATGGATTTCTCTAAGATGGTTCATTATAAACAGTTTGATTAATTTACAAAGAATGCTTGTTAAAAAGACTTGAAAGACTAATACTACAGTACTGTATGTATGCTATCTAAAACACATACTTCTTAGAACTGTAAAAAATTCATAAAGTTGAATTCAATCAAAACATTGTGTGCATCAAATGAACTGACAATTTATTGAACAGAAATGGGTACGTAAATTTATTATGTAGATCAACATGGGGTCTGGATGGAAATTAACATGTGTGGCCACTGTTGGAAGCAACACAAGCTGTGCACCTGCAAAACACAATAAGCACCAGGTTACAGATTTGTAGGTTTCTGTTCCATTCCTCTCATAGATCCTCGACAAACAGGGGCCTGTTCACTGGTCTCTGAGCCCAAGATGCCACACAATGTCCCAGCTCATCCTGAAATGTTCAGTGTGGCTGAAGTCTCGCATGAAGGGCAACCATGGCAAGATAACTGTCACATTCTTATCTTGGAGAAAAGCTGTAACACAAGCAACACGAGGATCTTGCGCTGTAATGGTGTCACGTCATGGCAGGAAGAGCCCAGTAATTAATCAGTGTATCAGCGTGCAGTCAGGTTGCCTTCAGTCACTACCAGCAGAGTTCTGTGTGATTAGAGTTATGCCCCTGCATCAGTCTGTTCTGCACAACAAGTAATATATCCTGTTTCAATCTGTGTCACACTCACCAATGTCCATCAGGGTCACACAAAACCTAGGTTTCACCTCTAAAGAGGACTTGAGTCTAC
The DNA here is from genome assembly GCF_055471065.1 of Atractosteus spatula. Classification (NCBI taxonomy): domain Eukaryota; kingdom Metazoa; phylum Chordata; class Actinopteri; order Semionotiformes; family Lepisosteidae; genus Atractosteus; species Atractosteus spatula. The sequence continues at coordinate 22,472,670 of NC_142720.1, read as the reverse complement.
AATTGGCAAGTCCTGATAGGTTGGTTCACTGTACCCACGGCTGGATTATGGTACAAGAAAACTAAGCTAATTGTTTCATTTTTAATTTTCTAATTAAATACCATTTTATATGTAACAGATGTTTTCACACATGCAATATTACTGAAAATCGAACTCAATTTAGATTTTCCGTGTCATTAGTACCAAGCTGTAATTCATTTCCACATGTCTAGTGCTGGGTAAGTGTGCAAAGATGGCCACGCCAGTTCTGGCTCATTAGGTAACGCTGCTGGGTAGAAAGAAAAACACATATTGTATTGGCTGGCTTTGGGCTACCACTAAGCACCATCTCTTTCGGACGCAGGGGAGCGCAAAAAGGAAAACCAAGAAGTTGGTGCAGCTCGCGGATTCATTTCTTTGAGAAGTGTTCATTATCAAAAGGTATCGTGCCATACTTGACTGCTTAATGAATAAACTTCTACAACGCCTATGAAGAATTACTGTACAAGATGAATTTCGTTCACAATTTAATTCTGAATATCTGTGAGGCTTGCATACAGTAGATGCAGAACATTTACAAAAGCTCTTTAATGTTTCACAATGTAGAGACGTAAGCGATAACTGTTTACAAGCTACGCCTGAGGGACACATGTGGACGCTGGTCTTGGCATGTACAAAATCTCATGCTGTAGCGCTCTTTAACTGTTCCAGAGACCTTTGTCTTCAGAGTTTCTTTGTTAAAATGTTTTTAAAAAATGACTCTGATCAACAGAGAAGGAAATAAAACTAAATGCACTGGCTTTTGAATTAATTTTGGATTTTGATGAAGTTATTGAAGAGTTCTCTTGGAGAAAAGTCTCCTAGACTTAAAAGTCAGCACAAATAATACTTACAATCCAGTGGTCTTGCAATTCATTTCTAATTTATTGTGTATCAGATTTATTTCCATATTAATGCCATTGTTCTCCATCCATCCATTTTCTAACTACTTCTATCTCAGCAATCAAAGGGCTCAGGGCATGGTACACCTTGGACAGGACACCAGTCCATTACAGGGCAGACATAATGTAGATACAGGTACACAGGGCCAATTTTCCCAGAAGCCATTTAATCTACCAGCATGTCTTTGAACTGTGGAAGGAAACCAGAGCCATAGAGGAAACCCAAACAAACACAGGGAAAACTGGCAAACTTACAATCTCCACAGGTCCAGAATTGAACCTTGCACCCCAACTCTGTGAGGCAGCAATGCTAATCACTGTGCCACCTTTCCACCCCAACATTCACCATTGAAGTCCACATTGTAACTTTAGGGAACTGTGTTTTCCTGGGGTCCACCAATGCGTTAATTTTGTCCAGAATGAAATGATGACACAAAAGCAGTAATTACTGATAAAGGCTGTGTTGGTACCTTTTTGTGTTTTTTTACCCAGCTTGATATTGTATAGGTTAAACCTCCTCCACTGTTACCCTAGCCCAATCCACGCTCTCAGCAATGAGGTGACTTTGTGTATTCTCAAAAGTCAAAATCACTTGAGTGTGTCACGGTCAGTCATGACTGATCAGTTAATCAGAATGATGCATTTAATCAGTACCTGAAATGTAATTTTTCTAAAAATATACATGCGGTGTTGTTTTGAAGCCCAGTATTACAAGAATTTGTGCTCACACAAGAAAATCATCCTTAAGTCCTTTACAGCTTTTAAATTCACATTGTTACTTGTTGTTACACCTCAGGATCTCATTATTGATTGATATACTTGTCTTTGCAGATGTTATAAACAGATTCTGTGTGATTTGCTTTCTTTTTTTTACAAACAATCAAAATTGTTTTCAAGAAGCAACACAATCTTTGCCCAGAATCTTTTCACACTATGTGGGCTGTCCTTTCCTCAGGACTGAAAACATGATTTAAATGTGCCATTTATCCAGGGAACACAGAGAACAGAGCCCAAAAAAGTAGTCATAGCCTGTGCTGGAATGAAATAACTCAGATCTCATATCACCAACCCACTACTTAATGGCACCTTTTTGAATGTCAAAGTTTATGATGAGCCCAAACCTTATGTTATTGGGAATGTGTCTCAAAGTGCACCTACAAAAACTTTTCAAAACTTTCATTTCATATCTTTAATAAAAACATATTTGCTCTTAAAATGAATTCTCCCTATGGTGCTGACATAAAAAGTATTACTTTTTGCTTCCACTATTCTTAGGAGCAATTTACATTCAAAATTTATAGAAACGTAATTTGTCAAGTCTTAATGTCAGGAATACAGGGACAAGTCCTTTGGGCCAGAAGAGGTGAAAGTTATAATAGCCATACTCTGCATTTGTTTCATACAGTATGTCATTTCACCAGTTACTGACAGTCCTAACAATATAACTGCGTCAAGGAAGAACACGTCCCAGTATGCTTTTGGCTTTATCCCACTAAGTTTGAGAGACAACAGTGTGCCTATACGGATGAGGTATTTTGTGGTTTTCTGCATTGGTGGTGGCACTGAGGATGGTGGGGGTTGATTACACAAACAACAGAGGTCTTGAAAAGTCCAGAGGTCCATATTTATACCCAGGTGGGTAGCTGAGTCAGCATGCGTAGGCTGCAAAGGAACAAGTAATAGGTTTATTCCATGCTGAAAAAAGAAGAAAGAAAACACAACGTTTCGGCCGTGGAGCCCTCTTCAGGTATGAGAGAGCGTGCTTTTTTTCAGCATGGAATAAACCTATTACTTGTTCCATATTTATACCCTATTGAGATGGTGGTTGGCAGGAACTGGGGTTTGTCTTCCTCTCATACTTTCATTATAAATCCAGTATGTAAGAATGTGAGAAAGGCCTGCAAACAAAAGGAGGCCATTCAGCCCATCTTGCTTCTATGGAAAAGATGGAAATCTACTATGCCTGCTGTTTTTCATGTTTTGTTAGTAAAAACCCATGAATGTTATTGGATTATTTTTAATTTGCCAAACAATACCTTTTGGAACTACCTGTCTTGATATATAGGCTTATTCCCCCCTGGGCTGAACAAGTAAGAGTAGCTGCTTTCAGCTATTTATTGACAAGTTTATTTTCGTGGGGTTTCAAAAAGGGGCCACCACAAATGGGATACTGCCCGCAGGGTGCAAGGTAGACAGAGTTTGTATGTCAGAACTGACGAAGTATGGCCTGCTTCCTTCCTGGGGATAGAGCCAAGCCATGTCCCACAGGTTGTCCTCTTTTGCTTCCTCTTGGCTTTCAGGTAAGACTGCTTTTTTTGTGCTGTCTCTTAGAGAACTTAGTGCACACTCGCATCCCACAGACTAAGGGGATTTAGTTACTGGAAGCTGGAGCTGTTCCTGGCTAGATAGCATTCTCTTCTATTCTGAGCCCTTCTTCTTTCCTCAGCTTCTGCTTGAGTCATCTCAGCAATGTTATCCCATCTCTCAGATCAAATAAAAAAGGAAAGAAAGAGACATCTTCTGAAGAGCTCCGGTGTTTCAGCATATCTCTTCTGAGAGGACTTCCTTAGTGTCTGTTTTATTCAGGTTGGCTTTTGTGTGCTCTGTTGTGGGTTTTTTTAATGTATATATTACCCCTAAACATTTATATGTACAGTATAGTAATACAAGGCACACACAATGCTGGAGGTTAATGCGACATTGGCATTTTCTCCTTTCTTTATTGACATCCTCATAACAACATCACTTCCTTTGTGGTAACCCAATAACAACATGAAAATCACTAGTTAGTGCATAAACAATATGAATACATAAGAGGTATGAAAGCAGAAAGGGAATTGTCTTTGCTTTTCACAAGCTGAGTTGGGTCAACATCTTGCTTCTGTGAGTTTAACCCAAGTTCCTGTTGAACTGGCTTGGGAAGGCAGAAAGGATTTCTTTCCTTGTGAAGAGGTGGGTTCATGCGACAGCTGTTGTCTGGATGATACTGCTATTTTCTCTTCATTCAGATACAGACTATTTATTTTATGCCTTTGTTTCTCTGCTGGACATTCCCGACGTCTGATGAAGCATGCTTGTTTTTCTTTTTTCGATTTCTTTCAGTGAAACCATCCAGCCAGTATGAATGGCTTTGTCTGCAAGCTGCATCACAGCTCACTCTAACACCATCAGAAAACCTACCACTTGGGTCTGGCCTCGTTTCTGTCTTTGTCACAGCCCAAGGTTCTTCTGCATCATGCATGGGATGAATGGTGTTTGAGCCTGCGCTCGCAATGAGCCCAAATGCTGAAGACAATCGCTTCTTTACAAAACTTGTGATCTGTCACTCTTACAGCTTGTCTTATGACAGCTTAGGTACACAGTTCCCATTTTTTGTGGCCACGTTTTGAAACAAAACAGAACATTTGGTTACAGTTACGTACATGCTGGCCCTACTGAGTCAGATGGCAGGCTACCAATTTCTGATATACTTTCTTTGCCTAAAAATGTATAAATAACTAATACAATTTTTACTAATTATTTAAAGAGGAGTTTTCTATGTAAAAAATACTACATTCTATCCACTTTCTCTTACATGGGGAAATTGGTACTTGTCATCCAGATGCACTCAAAGGAGCCTGTCATGAACGATGTTGCCTGATAGGATACCCATTCACCCACTTTCCCAATAAAATACCATAGCTGCACACAAACTTCTACGTGATACATATTAGTAGTGTGTGTACAAGAGCAAAAAGTGCCAAAATATCTCAGCGATAGTTGAATGGCATACCAGCGATGGTACTCATGCCTTCATTCGGAATTAGACATTGCTTGGAAAATGATCAGCATCTGTAAAACCTCTAGGATTTGAGGCTCTAGATCAGAACAGAAAGTGGAGTTTTTTTTTAAATCCTGGGGACCTCCATGGGCTACTATTAGAGAAGAGAGAGTTGGGAACATCACCCTGTGCATCTGTACCATATTTTCTTCAACCTACCTATTTTGCTTCTGTTGGCATGTATGCATGTTTTCTGCCTTCAACCGCTCTGACACAGGCGCACGCTACCTTGCACCCTGCAGGCGATGTTCAGTTTGTGGTGGTGCAAGTCTTTATTTAGGGAATTTACGATAGGAGAATATAAACAAGTTGTCTATAGATATATATTACATACATGTACAGAGCTTCAGTTCCACAAAATTCACTTTCAGTTTAAATATATGGCTTCCTGGGTAATTGCTGTAGGCACATTATACTGTATATTCACCACTGCCTGACTAAACTCACCTAATTAAACTCCTCCATTAGGCCTCCAGGCAGCACGTCAGGTGTGCATATGACCTTAATTGCCGTATTTGCTAATTGCTATGTACAAAATGTCAGGGATTGTATGAAACTCCAAACAACAAATCAGTGAAGCAAATGGGAAAAGCGAATAAATGCAACAAAACAAGTAAACAAATGAACGAAAACAGAGCAGAAAACAGGCTTTGATTTCCAGGATATACATTTCTAATTTAAAAGGAAGCTTATCAGCTCTTTCTATATCTACACTATATACCTAAAGGGAAGATCATATTCGATTATTGGCTGATGGGAGGCAGTATCTTTTTATTTACTCTGCAGCATCACAATCACATTTTTGTCTTGTTCTTCATTGTTGATTTTTATAAATACAGGTGTCCTACTTACTGTATATATTGTATCTGCCTACTCAATATATTAAGTGTTTTAGTCACAAAATGAACCTTTCTTCTTGTTCTGAACATCACGATATAAACAACAAGAACGTGTTCAGATGCTTTAATATAGAAGAGGTGTTTTTCTCACATATAAGGCGAGGTATTAAAAATACAACAAATGAAAACTGGAACTCTCAATTTATAATGAAGTTTAACTTGTAAGAAGGTAGTTTTTATTGGATTAATTTAAATTGCTAGCACTTAATGCATCAGGATCCTAATTGTGAGAAGCAGGTCAAAATATATAGTGTAATTTAATTTTTTGACTGACAGAATAGCATAGCTCTTCCCCTCAATGTCTGAGATTTGGCTGCCTCTGGGTTTTAAATATCTTCAATTAATCCATCTGAGCTGCCCTGTGCCTTCCAGAGTTATTGCGATTTTATAATTACTTGTCTGTCCTAAATTGAAAAGAAATCTCTGCTGATATTCCTTCCATTGATTTTTATTTTCAGTGTCAAGATGAGAGGTGTCACTGGGCCATCTGCATCTATTATTAAGAGAAGATGCTCTGAAAAATGTTATACTTTTTATGTTCTTTCTAAGATAGAATTGCACGACTCGGTCACTGGAGACGTTCAAATAAGCTCTCTCTTGCAATGATGGAATCACTTTCTGGACAGAAGGTCTAGTGGGAACGTACCATCTTGCATGAAGAATTCAGTGTTTAACTTGCTTTTTTTATGTCTTAAAATCTGCTGAACATTGTAGTGGGAAAATTCCCAGTTTAGGACTTGATAGCTTGTGCATAGTTCATTATTACTTTTAATGTAGTAATTTATCACAAATTCTTAACCCTCATTTAGATATTCTCAAAAGATAATGGGATATCCATCTATATTCTTATATCATGCACAGATATTGACTGATTGTTGAGTGTGTATGTATTTTTTCGGTTGCATTTATTTTTTGTTGGTGCATATTACATAAACCTGATGAAAATGCTTTTCAGGTAGCTCACAAAAATGCAATAGTTCTTGTCAAGCCTAAATAATAGCACATCCCAGTCAGTGCTTAACTGATTTTATAAATTAATGCATTTCAATTCCTTTGATCCTGTGAAAATGGACACACAATTTTTCTTCATCATATGTTTTCAGAGAAGAGCTTTAGCCGATGAGCCTTTTTTTGGAATTACTTCACAATACAGGTGGTTTGACTGTATAGCAGTTGCAGTGAAGGAGAAGTATAAGCATGATGAATGGATGTTATAAATAGGTCCTGTAACTGGAAATCAAAGGACAATGTAGAGATAATTACTTTAAATTACAGGTAGTTTTGTCTTTGGTTTTCAGTTAAAATGTAGTGTCCATTTTTTCACATATCTAAAAACATTTAATTGAATATTGTGCCCATATACAGAAGTATAGGATTATTTTATAGAATTGCTGGTTGTTATAAAGATAAGAAAACATGTTAAATGTAAATAACTTTCAATCATTCCCTTCGTGGTCACAAAAAATTGGTTTAATAACGGGTTTAATAACGAGTACTTCAGACGCACTATCCTGTGTCAGTAGCAACCCTTTATTACCTCTGTAAAAATGTTTTCTTTCAGGTTATTGAGCATCAAGTCAACACAATACAAAGGTCAAGCTTGCTTAAGTACAGTATAAAGATGTACACTGTACATTACACAGAATAAGTAATTTCAGAACAAGTGCTTCTGTAGCTTACTAAAAGTGCTTTACCCAAAGCTAAATATTTCTTATGGTTAAAGTCCAATTGATTTTTAAATATTAAAGTGGTCCTGCAATAATCCATCAATGAATACAGATGCCTCAACACCCTTTTCTAGTTAAAGGAAATCACTGTTGGATGATTAAATTGTTAAAACAAACTACTGCATTAGCATTCTTGCTGCTTGAAGTAGGTCTATAAATCTGTCATCATTATTGAGTATCTTTTCTCTGTTGTTGTTACTCGATTCAATAAATGTAAGATTTGATTGATTTTAATAAAATAAGCCTGCAAATGCTAATAATCTTCTAAGTTTACATAGAAAAAGAGAGAAAAAAACAGCTTTGGTCACAAACTTTAACACTGGCCCCTCTGGAATCTAAATCTACCATGAAAGGCATTTGAGGTAGCTGGAGAAGAGAACTGCGCACAAGCTCATCTCATGTGAGTTGTTTGCTTATATGAGCATGGTGCAGTGTGCTCTTTATGAGTAAATAGAGGATTCCATCTTTAGTAAGTGCTAGATTCTGTCTAATTAAGTACTAGAGATGATTGTGTTGCTAAGTAAACTACACTACAAAGTTCAGCACTCCTGTTTGCTGGTAAACAGTTCTGTTTAGAAGAGGCTTTATTCTGTGTTTATGGAGGGTATGACAGTGAAGGTTGGAGTATGACGCACAAGTATGTCTCGTTTTACCTTGATAATAGACACTCCTTTTCTTTAAAGTACAGAATCTTTAATGAGCCCTTTGTTGAAGCTCCAGTAGGTTTCACTTTGAACTGAACTAATTGATGTAAAAGCAAAATCGTGACTCTTTAACTAACTCTTATTCTTTAAAGAACAAGGTGCTTGGAGACTATTTTTATCATCAGCAGTTTGGCTCTGGCCCTGTTTTTGGTGAAAGAAATAAGTGAAACGGCTAATCCCTAAATTAGGATAGATTAGTTACTTATTACTAATTGGGGTAATTTAAGAGATGTTGGTTTCCCAGATGTACTTTAGATGCCAGAAGACAGAATTATTTGTAAAATATACCTAAAAACTCTCACAAAATTGATTTTCATGGAGTGAATATATTATTTGAATATTGAAATCAGTTATTCAACCTTATGCTAAATTTGTAATTATGCAAATTGGCCCCTGAAGTAGTACCATTTTTCGTCCTACCAGACAAAAGTGATAGTAATGAAAAGATTTAGATGACAATGTAGTTCGATAAATTCCCCGTTTGAAATGGAAACCCTAGAGATGTCTCTCCCGTTCTCTGGAGTCTGGTAATGTGGGTGTTTTTACTCAAATCAGAAGGGACGCCCCCAAGTCTGTGCTTCCTGGCCGCAGCAGGCAGTGAACCCCACATCCCTAGACTCCCTCAAGATCTGATTTTTTTCCTTTAAGAGCGCTTTTCCTTTAAGCGCTTGTTTCTTGTGTGCTCTAAAGGGACCCCTTCAAATACAAGAAAAATGAATGATATGTATTCTGGAATCTGTATTACCCAGAGGAGTTTTGTAATTTTTCACAATATATAGTCAGTTTATGCTATTTCCATGTAGATTTTGAAAAGCAGATGATCTTTTATACAGTATTACTGAAGCTAAACCTGTTGTAAAACTGTGAACAGAATTAGCATGATCTTGAGGAATTTAAATTTAAATTTTTAAGTTAATTAAATAAATAGATGGGATAAATAGATGGGAGGACCTCTATTTTCAGGAACGTAATATAGAAAAAATAGATTTTTCTGTTGTATCAAATCTTGAACAATTGCTTTCTTTCTAAGCATTTTTTTTATTCTACAAAAAAAGAAGAAACAAACCAAGGATACAGTACAACAACAAACCACATTCAGGAAATGGCAAATCATAAACCTACTGTAGGTCAATTAATACAGAATTATAAGATTATTAATTTATCATGTCCAAAATGATTCCTTATGTAAGGCAACCTAAAATAATCAGCTACATAATTAAGCTAGTGTTTCACCTTACACTTTGTAAAAGAAATGCTGTGCAAGTTAGTAAAATAAAACTAAGATATTGTATTACGTTTTCTGACTCAAGATCCCATTAAGTTCAGCTGACCTATAGCAACCCATGCATTTTTCACCTATGGCCATGTGTTCATTTTTTCTTCCAATTATAATTGCATGCAAAGTATATCAAAGTCATTGGCAAATCCTTTCATTTCTAATTTTTTTTTGGAAATCCTCCCAAAGGACATGCCTTGGAAGCACTGATAATCAGGATTGCAAAAACTCGGTTTCCATTAAGGGTGATCTAAAGCTCTGCATGTTTTAAATGGGATGCATTTCAAAGCCATACATATCAGCACTAAATTGATTTTAGCAGTGGCAATATTGATTTCTGACTAAAATATCTTGTCACTATACTGTTTTCACTGATGCTCTTAGAAGTACACAGTATTTGATCTCATCTGTAGTAGTTGAGAATCAGGACTCTTACACTTTGATTTCCTGAATTTATCATGGCTGTATTAAAATACATTTTATTTGCTTTTCATTGTTTTAATATATCAGTGCATTTTAAAATACTTCAATCTGTGTGCATTTGCGCAAGAACAAGAGTATAATTTACTCATCGGGTTATACAGTATACAGGCTCGGATTGATTGGCTTTCTGATGTCAATAAAAGTGGCCTTTAGAGAAACGAATGTTACCTTTTTGATTTAGGGAGTTGACTAATTTCAACATCATGGCTGTTATTTGTGTGTCTTGAGGACCCTTTAAGCACTTGTTAAAATTTGAATTCATAAATTGTAATTTATGACAGATATACTTGGCCCAGCCTGAACTCATTGAAAAGTTGCTGTCATAATTCAAGTAAAATATTACGGCGTGCTGTCTCACAATAAAGGAGCTGGCCTACAATGTATTTAAAAACGGTTTAATATTTGAATCAGGTAAATCACTGTGTTCGTGCCAGAAGTTGCATATTAATGAAGTAGATGGAGCATTATTAAAGCTGCTTTGTAAAACTGGAGCATTTAAGGGTCAGTGCAAGCATATGTTCAAAAACTTAGTGCTGAATAGCTTCTAACTTTGAGTTCAGCCAGCTATAATCTATTTAACTTTTGAAAAAAGAGTATGTTTTCATTTGTTTCCAATATTTTGGCCTGTACAGAGACATTATGAGGCCTGGGGAGATGGTGAAGAAACATGTTATTTCTTCAGAGTCAGGAGTTCCTTGATGCTTTAGAATTGTGTATTTTTAAGGCAAGGTAAAGTTTTGGTTGTTTTTTTGTTGTGTTAAAAACACCGTGTTTTTTGGTAGTTTCTGTATTCAAACTGGCAGCATTGTTGCTTTTTTAGCCTGATACGGATTCAGATCAGAAGTTAAAGCTGGGCCTGGTCAGAACTGAGATGGGTGACCTAGAGTACAAGAAAAAATTACCTCGCTGCTGTGAGCAGTGTAGGTGGACAATGAGGGGTAACTATTCTCTCTGGACCAGAATATCCTAAACTACTGTAATTACCCAATTCACTACTAATTTGTCGTGACAGAAGACACTGTCCTTCGGATGATCTTTTCACATCCCATGGCAATGTTCAGAAGAGTGGGCGTGATCCAGAACATACTGTACTGTACAAACTCATGTCCCACTATGTTAACAGGGAACACTGTGCTGAGGAAGATGATGTCCTTGAGGTGTTAAACGGAGGTTCTCACTGCTTGATAATTACAAATGCTGGGGCACTGATCCAAAGAGTGAGTTATATTAACCCCGGTGTCCTTTTTGGACAAGTACGCTCCGACATTCCCCAAATTTAACAGGTGAAATAATTCCACACTTCTAAACCTGACCTGCTGTGCACCTGGGCTGTTGATGCTATAGGTGCATCTGATACTTCAGTGGCTGATAAAGGGAGGCCTCTCCTGTAGGCGAAGAGCTTTGGGAAAAGTAAATGGAATGATCAAAATGGATGAAATTGTTACTATGCTAAAGTCGCACTTCTCCTTCTGTCTGTAGACATTGTACCTACAGTATAAGCTATTTGACAGACATTGTGCTGGAGGTGCTCAGTGGGGAGCCTGTATACTTGTAGCTCTGCTGTGGATGTGAGAAGAGGGGATTGTGTGTTACCTAGAGATTAGTAAAAGGCTAGAAGCAACTTTACCAAGTGGTTGCTCTATCTTTTGTGAAAAGAGAAGCAGTACTGATTTGAAGGGAGGAATTATTTTACTTCAAAATACGCAGTTCAGAAAAAAAATGTATTTCCCAAATCAAGCTTGAACAGAGAAACTGACAGGGACAGCCACATAAAAAGAGCTGCGATATAAAAGGGAATTTTAAAGGATGTGTTGTATAAGCAGGCAGTTATATCAAGAGGGGGGCAGGGCATTAAAATGCTTTCAAACTTGATTTTAAATTTTCTTATATATACACTTGCAACTATTAAGGAAACAGTCAGCAAATTGGGAAACCATCTACATTTGTGTTCCTTCTCATGCTCAGGTAGCATGGTGGCACAGTGATTAGCATTGCTGCTTCACAGCACTGGGGTCCTGGGTTCAATTCCAGATCTGGGGTGGTATCAGCATGGAGTTTATATGTTCTCCCTGTTTGTGTGGGTACTCCAGCTTTCCTCCACAGTCCAAAGACATGCTGTTAGGCTGCCCTGTGGTGTCCCATCCAGGGTGAACCCTACCTTGTGCCAACAGCTTGCTGTGATAGGCTTCTCTGCTACCCTGTATTGGATGAAGCAGTTAGAAAATGTATGGATGGATTAATATGCCTTCAAAGTGAAAAAAGTTAGAAGCCACTGTACAAGACAATATTCTGTAAATATAAAATGATACTCAACAAAATAATGATACCAATGTTTTTCTGCAATATCATTTTTTGTCAATTACCATTACTTCTGAATATATCAATTCAGGGTGGCTTGCTTAAGTAGGATTCAGTCTTCTGTGCAAAGTGGGAGCAAAGTCTTGGTACAATAATCCATTTGTATATGATCCATTAGGAATGGAGAGTGCTGTTACTGTCATAGGACACCACAGCTAACATTCTCACATGCTCACTTGTTCCTGCAGATATTTCCAAAGTCGATCCTGATGATAGGAAGGAAGCCCGCTGGGAAGCAGGTGCAGAACTGATAAATGTCTGAGTTGATAATTGGACACACAGGAACTTTATGACTGTTCTCCAACACAAACCGCAAAAATACCTTCTGAGCAACACAGTTGTTGTGAAGTTGGATCCTGTCTTCCATGTACAGATATAAAATCCTTAAATCAAATTTAGTAAGATTGTATTGATTCACCCAGGTATTTAAAGCACAGTGACTTCATACTGAACCAGGAAAGGTGGTTGTAATGTTCCAGCTTTAATTGTTATTCCATGTGAGCTGATTTTGTTTTAAATTCACTTGTTAGCACATCTGAAAAAGGTGAAACAAACCTTTCACTTTCTAGATTTAGCACTGCTGTTTTTTCTTTATTTCAGGTTTGTATACCTTCTGTATTTTCGCTTGATCATTTTCCATGGGAGTTTTCAATCTGCAATTTGTGTGTGCGCACAGCAAATTCATGAAATTACATTAAGTCAAAATGATAATGCCTTAAGGGCTGTGAAAATGCTATTCTTAGGAACTGCTAGTGCTAACTGGTTTTGCATCTGGAGAAGATTGCAGACATCATTTCGACTCAGTGTGTGGGAGTAGATGACTTCTGCAGCAGAGGAGGAGAAAGGAACAAAGGCGGTGAAGATAAATTCTCATTTATATTTTTTTCTGAGAAAAACTCTTCTTTTTTTCCTCCCCCGGATAAGGGAAACTGCATGTTCCTGTGTGCTTTTGAAAACCAACTGGTGTTAGATCTAATGACTAGGCAGGCATCTAGACTATATGGCACAGCATAAAACCTCATATTTTTTTTACTTGATTCAAATGATCACAGAGGCTAGTTATTCACTTTATTCACTCTTTGTTATGAACATTCAGTCCATTGGTAGTTAAGATCTGGAGAGAAAAACAGCTTGCTATCAAAATTCATATAATTAGAGGCCTTTACTGCAGAGCTTTCAAAAATCACCAATATTGCAGGCACCACATATGAGGAGCCATAAAGTCAGTCGTTATTCTATAAAAATTATTTTTTTGCTTCTAAAAAGTTTTTGTAATGTCAAAAAAGACGGGTGGTCTGACATTAATTTGAAAATGCGTGCAGACATAAATGTCTGTAGTTGTATTTATACAGTATATATACTGTAAATGTAATGCCATTTTAAGACACCCTGACAGAATTGCCCCCTCCCTGACACACATTGGCACACATCAATAGGAAACAGAAAGCATCTCTTCCTAAATCATTACTAAATTAGAGAGTTTTGCATTTGGACAAAGAATCAAGCTCATGCAACACCGTAGAGGGTTGGATCTTTTCCCAGCTTGCTGGAGTGTGAATGTTATGGCTCCTCTTTCTTTGGTTGGCAAATGTGCCTGATCTGTGACCTGCAGCGCTATCTTTTTGGGAATCATGTACTGTGTTTCCCTCAGGTAATCCCGCTGGTCATGTACTGTATGGAAGCAACATTCTACTTGACACTTGGCAGCTACATTTCAATATTTCACTTGAGAATCTCCATATTTCACATTTCAGTTTCCAAGCTGGTAAAATGGGCTTTTCTACGAAAAATTCTGCTACTTTTGCAACGAAGAGAAAGAAATTAATACCTGGTGCTGCAAATTCTGGCTTCCATTAATAAGACCGGATTGTATTGCTTGCAGTAAAAATGTATGATGTGAATGGCAATCACAAGTGTTGTGGAATTGTATGTGAAGTGCAAATATTAAAGCCCTGCTATTTTTAGTACACTAGGCAGTTCTGTGCCGTAGCTTTCTGCTGCCTGTACCATTTTTCATGACACATTACGTCTTTGTGGTCTTGTGGAAAACAATAAGAATTCGTTTTCTACTTTCTTCATTCTTTGTTCCTTGATAACTTGAATTCCATGTATTGCCAGAAAGAACTTCAATGTGAATGATGTTCTTGTCCTCTGTTTTTGCGGAAGAATGTTCACTCTTCTAGATCTGATAAGTGATTCTGGATTTGCTCAACAAGTGGCAACTAAGCATGATTTACTTTGGTCTGAGAGGTAACACGACATCATAACAAGTGATGGTAAAATGTGTAGTGTGATTTTTTTTTGCCCTGAAATCTAGTGTTAAGGGAGTTGAGCTCTTGACCTTGGCTTACATATTGGAGCCAGCAGTCCCAACACTTTGTTATCAAACCACTGCATGTGTGATAAGAAGTCTTTGCTTTTGGCTGTGAAATTGCAGATACCAAAGGCCACGCAATGAAATTACCGTTTCCCTGTAAGTAGTAAATTCTTTTAAAACAAGGCAAAGATATTAATGCAAGTTAAATCTGTCAGAACAGCAAACTTCCTGTCAGGCAATAAAGGTTTCAGAATTCTTAATATTGTTTAATGTTTTTCTTCACTCTTTGCTCATTTAAATATCAAAAGGGCTGTTTTGACTTTCAGATTACATGCTACCATGATAGCATACTGTGCAAATTAGCTCTAATAAATGACATAGCATTTATTTCTAATACACATTAATTGTGGCTTTCATTGATAAGTGGGTATAACTTTTGATTTAAACACCTTTTTTATTAACAGTAATAAATACTAATGAATGCAGTCTGTAGGTTTGACTTTAGTCACCATATTTTATCCATAACCATGGTTCCAGGATTTGCATTTGGTATACATGACCAAGTGTTTGTTCCTGGATTTTAATGACATTTGTGCTTGACTGAGTTGCCATTGGTGCTCTTCACTCATTTGACTTGGATTCGTGTGTGCACATGCCATCTGCTTCACAAATTAAATCTTTGAATTTCATAAACTGCCTACACGGTCCTAAGCAGTCTCTCAAGCCTCGATTTAATAATTACGTTTTTTTCTTCAAAGTAATAACTGTAATAAAAATAATTAGAATAATGACAAAATAAGCAACCAGTTAACACTGCGGAAAAAAACGCCCCTGCAACAAATTTGTGTGGAGCAAAATGCACTGCAGGCAGAATAGCATTTATAATTAAAATATGTGCTGAGACAAATGATGTCTGAATTGCACCTCTTGCACTGACATGTGCCGAGAGCCCTCTAAGAAATTATAGAACTGAACTATTATAGAGTGTTCTATACTGCAATAAAAATTGGCTTTGTGCCCACGTACAGTTCCTTTTTAACGCTGCACTTAATCCTCACGGCACATAGAATTCCATCGAACTAGCAACAGCTTCTCAGATCCTGTAAGCTGGTTCTGTGGATTTCAAAGTTTGTGGACTTCACTATAGAAAACTTATCAACAAAGATAAAATCTCTTATCAACATTCCATTTGTACAGCAGTTTTCATCCAAAGGCTCCCGAAGCCCTTTGCGTATACTGCATATACTGTACCACTCAAGTGCAGCACCTACAGCACCTAGGAGTTACTTGATTGCAGCCTCACTACACAGACGACCATGTGGAGAAGTGAGAAATTAAATTAAAGGTAGAAAAGGGCAAGACCAGGATCAGTGTGGACACGAGCCATCGCAGCAGGATTCACACTGCTCTTCTGAGCATGCCATAGGATCATTAATGGTAACCTAGTCAGGATGTCCGTTTGAAACGCCCATCTGAAGGACAACATCCACTGCAGCACATCATCCTACTAGGGTGTTACTTTTGAGAAATCTGGTCCAGAGGGTTCAGAGTCACATGTAATGGCTTACCCACACCAGTTATAGCAACCTTGTTTTTCTTTTGAAATGCCATCCCATTGCAGAATCAAAAGATGAAGAACTGCATTGAAAAACATCCTTGACTTATAAAATGATTTTGGCTCTTAGTGTTTAAATATGCTGTTTTGCTATGATAGAGCAAAAGCCTGAATTAGCAATATTTTTAAGCAGCATTTTTCCCCTTCTTAGGATTACCAGGCAGAGTTCTGTTCATTTTATTTCTTATCTGCAGCACACACTGATTGCTTCTTTGGGTCTGACACTCCCTGGTGTGTATGCTGAAATTGTCCTTGAGTCTGTACACTTTGAAAGGGGTAGTGGTTTCTTATTTTACTTTCTTGGATTGAGTATTACCCTGGGCTTTTTGCATTTCATAAATCAAATATATCATATATATCGTTTCAGTTATGTCTTCTTCCTGTTACTACCATCTTATTCTTTTTTAAAAAATTATATGCCCTGCTCTTGGTGTGTGAAAACGCCTTCAGATTTTATGTAGAGTGTATATTGTGTTAAAATAGAGTGCATTATAATACTCCTTGTTCAGTCTTGTGAATTGTGTCTTCACCCCATGTCCTGTTTTAATTCAGAAGTAATGTTTTTAATTTAAAGGAAATTGGTCAGCCTATCCCAGTATAGGTTTATTGCAAAGGAACAAGTAATAGGTTTATTCCATGCTGAAAAGAGAAGAAAGAAAACACAACGTTTTGGCCGTGGAGCCTTCTGTCTTCTAATGCAAACGATTGCTTTCGATTGATCTTCCCATCCCTCCCAAAGTTAAAACCACCACCTTCTGTCATTGTCATGAGTATTTTATACTGACATACTCTGCCGTTGAATTACATAACCAAACCTCAGCTGGCAAAACTGCTGTGATATAAGAAGAAATCCAAAACTGTATAAGGGCTTTGCTCTGCTCAGGATAATTATCCTGATGGTTTTTGTTTAAATGTGGATACTACGAAGAAAATATCTTTTGCACACATCGTGACATAGTTTATCCACAACAGTCCTTACTGAAATAGTGACAGAAGTGACTAAATACCCAGGGGGTTATATAAAGCAACCCCTCCTCTCAATAATACAGAATTTTTATGCTGAAATCAATAACGTGGAAAGACAAAAGCCTTGCATTGACATTTCATGCTTTTCGCAATATAGCATCCAAGGCCCTGGGTTTCTGTACTCCATGACAAGAGTAATCCAGAAAATGCCCAGTTCACATAGTGCACCGGACAATCGAGGCCCAGGATTTAGCAGCTTAAGGTCAATGGAAGAACATATTTACACAATGTGATCTCACTCTTATATGGAAGATGTTGTTTGCGAATTGGGATGATGGCAAATGTCAAGACGTAGTATTGACCAAAGACTACTGCACACAATAAAGATATCAAAAGAATGGAACTTATAAAGTCAAAATAATTTATAATGCAGGGCTACTCAACTTGGGCCCTTTCTACTACTATGTTGCAGTTTCATGGAACAATCAGCTTAATTGTTTTATAAAGCCAATTAAATAAATGAGGAATAGGTTTCAGCAAGAGTTTTGTAAAGTGCATTGGAAAGGCCATAAATAAAGTAACCCTGTCATAATCTATGCTGGTGTGCGTATGTTATGTTTTGTACAGTATTTGTCATGTACAGTATGTATATTTGTTTTTTAATATTAGAACATGCAAATGTTATTATCCATATGCATCTGAGGTATTCTGCATGCTTGGATAGTTAAATAGAAACATAGTTTCTTTGTTTATTAAATATTATATAGCTGGGAAAGGCTGTGGATGATTCTTTGTATACTGTAGAATATAAGTATGAGCTGCATGAATGATGGACTGATTTGGATTTTCATATACTACTTATGGTGAGAAACTTTGTGCTACATTTGTGCTACAGCTGTTGTGTACATCAAGCTACTATGTGGAATACACCATTGACCCAATCAAATGCTTCAGCCCCTTCATTAAAAGCCCATGGAGTATGGTTCAGTAGAAGATGCAAGAAGGAGACCTTCATTAGAGCACTACATGCCAGAGAAACCCTTCTCTACATCACAGTCAGAAAGACACGTCTGAGCATTTGTCATTCTTAACATGCCCCCAATCAACTGTGTATGGAACACGGAGTGAAGACGGCTGTGCGTGAGTTACTGTGAATGTCAGTATCTCAGTCCTGATGCCTCAGTTCCCATCCCATGTTTTGAAGCAATCATTGTTTTATCTCACCAGCCTCCTGCTCGGACTGAATTTGAACCAGAATTAGCATCATTAGATAATATTCTACATCAGACCAGACTGTCACGATAACATTTTTGTTCTTTTTTTTCCTTCAGTGGTACAAATTAATGAAGTTTTAGAAAATTCAGTGTTTATTAGGCTCCCAAGGAATGGAAGTCTATAGTAGTTGTAAGATTTTTTTTCTACCCAGTTGTGAAACTGATGTTGTTTGGAGACCAGCAACTAAATGATATGCTGGTTTTCTGGGACAGATAAACCATTAAATTTGGGGTCCTGTTGTAGCCTGACTTGACTTTTTGTCTTGTGAATGTTTTAATTGTATAAATACCTAAGGCTTTTTCATGTTTCCAACTTAAAAGCTGTTACAGTAATCAACTGTTTTCAGAATTGTGGCCCATCGTGTAAACTGCGCCTGCTCAAAAACTGTTTGGCTAATTAGCTTGAAACTTTACAGAGGTAATTTTAGCAGCAGCTAATATATATATTTGAAAATAGATCTCCTGAATGCCCCTCCATTGCTATCTGACCACTTTTTCTTCTTAATTATGGATACGTGACCTATAACATATGCTGTTTAAAAACTGCCTGGCCAATTAACTCCAAACAAGATAAATATAATTCTCATGAGTATTCTGTTAACATCCGACTTAGTGTTGTTCCAGTAATAACCCAAGATGGTCACTTGACCACCATTTTGTTTTTGCAACTGCATTGTTAATTTTCATCAACAATTAAAGCTGCTTCTGATTTGCATCTCACAAGTTGCTGTGATAATTTTCTTACCCACGCCGAGTTATCAAATGTTTGGTAAAATTTAACTCAAGTTTCATCAGTTCATTGATTGTTTCACCAAAAAACTCCGAAACTGGAAGGTATTATTCTAGTGATATTTCACCTAACAGCTGTTGAAGTGGTTCCTTTCTGATTAGCATTTTATTATCAAACTTCAGACTGCTGGTGTCTTCAGAACTGCTGCACTGATTTCCTTGACACTTGGACACTTTTATTACACTCACATCTTCTTTAGACTCGCTCCAGACATGTCACAGGTACTACTTTCATTCTCACAACATATCACCACCTGTTAGGTGAAATACAACCCAAATAAATCTTAACTACCCTTCTTCAAATATCGTTTGGCCAATTCAACTTCATGCTTGGTAGACATCTTACAAGTCCACCGCTTAATCTATTCATAGCTCAGTCACAGTCACAGACTTGTTTGGGTGCATTCAAAACTATTACCTAATGTAAATGTTTTTTATTGTTTTCTTAATGCAAACATTTCCTTGGTAGCTTGACATTATAAGTGAGGTGCACAGCTCTGGCCAGCCAAATCTTTAGGTTTTGTTGCATGGTTTTATTTATGCACTAACTTAACAAAATATTCAGGACCACGTTGTTGTACAGGAGTGACTCTTCTCCAAGTCAAAAAATGAAAGCTTTTCAATGTCTTATTTTGGCATGTATTCTTTCATTCGCACTTCTTGAAGTGAGATGAGCTGTGACATTCAATTTGCACTGCATACCATGGTACAGATGATTAACAGAAATTGTTTTCTTTATTACCAGTGTAGTAGCTTAGAATTAAAAGGACATTTTTAAAACATTTAAACATGCATTAGCAATAACATATACCAGGAATGCTTGGGAAGTTTCATTCTTAAGTTTAAATTTAAGCTACTAGGTCTTAGGCCCATATAATGAGAGAGGCTTAACAGAACTGCACTGTTATTCATAGGAATTTTATTTGTTTGGTATAATACTGATAAAATGGTGTCAAGAACAACCATTTGTGTAATTATGCAGTTTATCTTTTTAAATATTTTTCAGTTTGTAACAAACAACAGACAGACCTGAATGTGCTTGAGCTGGAGTTCTTTTTTCTGTTAGTGGTAAATTGTTGAAAAATAGCCAACAATCGCTAGTCATTCCATATGAGTGTGTGTCAGTCATTCTATTGTATATCCATAGATTGACATACTGTAGTGTTTTGTGTAATGTTACCTCTTAGAACACATCCAAGTGGAATTCTAGTTCTCTTCACAATGGAAACTACTGCTAGCCTAAGGTAAAGGAAATCTTTTAAAAACCTCTAAATGAACAACTGGGGAGTTTTCTTTCCCAGACAGTTATTAAGGACTTGCAATTGTGTAGTTCATTGCTATCTGTTCTGTGAAAGGGACTGAAAAAGCAGCACAAAAGTGTTTCTGCAGTTATGCCTCCTCTTTTTTATTACGGGTAATTGATCCAAGTCTGACTATTTAATGGAATCCAAAATTGTGAAGCTTGAAAGACAATTTACACATGAAGAGCATAACAATTTTGTGCTCAAGGTGACATCATCCTTGCTTTAAAGGGCAATTTCATGTAAATATATTTTATTTGGTCATTTCTGTTATGTAGAAGTCAAAATTCCAATTAAATGATACTGTTAGACACCTTGTTGTTTTGAATACAAATTGTTATTTTGTCCTATTTTAATGACTGTACCTTTGTTGCACATGCTTTCGGAAATGGTGATGTCTTCAGAGGAAGGAGAGTGATGGGTTCCTGGTTAATTAGATCAGATAGAGGCTGTAGTACATGTATAAATCAGGTGGACAGATGGGCAGGGCATGCTGGGATTAATCATTATCTTGTGTACAGGTTAGTGTGTGACAGCACTTTTGAAACTGTAAGAAGGCATTGTGCCCTGGATCGCTGCTAACACACTTTTTAACAATGGGCTTTAGAAAATAAATTACATCCTCTCTGCTAAGTTTAAAGTAAAGCAAATGCACTAATACAAATGAAGGCAATTGGTTATGTCTTATAATCTCTTGTGTGAAAATGGTGCCATATAGACAAGAGTATTATCTTATCTATACTATAAATTAATCTAGTCCTACAGTACCTTTCTGAAATTGTATTGAGAAACAGGACTCTTGATTTTCCATAACTGATCAGCTGTTTTATCAATAACAGAGAGTACCAGGTATTAATGCTTTGTTTTTCGTATAATTAACTTGCATACCTTGAGGTGGTTTCTGGAGCAACCTGCAGAAAACCGGAAGTCTAATTGTTTGCAAGGAATGGATAACTACAGCAGATAAAAAAACCATTCCCATTCAGATAAAACTCTGATCTTTCATCGTCTCGTGCCTTTCAACCCATCACAAATAACATATTCCAAGCTGATAGTAATAAAAGCTGCTTTCTCTCACATTAGAAATGATCTTTTATCAGCAGTACTTGTAGCACAAACAGAGCTGCTCTGTGAGTGATAATTTTTCACAACTATGTTCTATAAATGGTTTTCAGATCAAAAGTAATTTATGTCACTGGGGTTATATGGGTTATATATACAGTATGTAGTTAAAAATAAAAAAAACGACATGCTTGGATATTAAACATGATTACCTGATTTAGAACTACACAAGCTGTTCAGTGTAAGCAGACATGTATGCGGTATATTGACAGTAAACCTTTTCTTTTCCAATGTTAAATATGGGATGGGCAAAAAGTCTGCAAAGCAACTCATAAATGAATTGCAAAATTTTTTTGCCCGAGGTTCACTCTGGGGAGTCAAGATTCCTGCTCCAGGTACCATGCTGGTCATTGAAACAGTGTTTTTAATTAAATCCTCAGTCCGCCGTAGGGAATATTACATTCAAATACTGTACAAGTGAATTTGACATAATGGCAGGTTCTGTATTTCTAGTTTTTATTCAAGGCATTTCATTAGCCTGCTGATTAGATCTGGGAAGAGGCATTCACAAGTACAACACCAGGCCTATTATGTAGATAATGCAATGAATGACAGGAATCACTTGCACTGTATCGGAAAGTGTTTTTAACTTACTCTTTTCCATTCAGAAATTCACAATGGTTGTCTCAATTGAATTAAACTGTTTTGACACTATTGGCATACTTCAAATAACACTCAGTTCCATCTTCCTCTATTTATTTGACTATTCTAGGAGAACACTGAGTTAATTTTCTGTTACTGCTAAATGATATTTTGGTCTCCTTGCAAATAAGTTATTAACTCTCCAACCCATTAGCTGGTTCTGTAGTTTGGAAGGAAGCCACCAGCAGGGACCTTTACTTGCTCACACAATGCACCTTCTCCAACACATTCTGGACCAAGGCAGTGAGAAATAATACAGATAATTATTAAAACAGAATCAGTCTTTTTACATAGCAGTAACACAGAGTAATTCAAAGGAGACAGCACAGATATTACTATGATCTGGTTTAATCAACTAAAGAGATTACTGCTCACATTAATAGTGTCAAACCATGCAATCAATCCAGGTCCTGAGGGATCCCTCTGTCCTCAAGCTTTTGCTCTTACTTGCAGGCTGTTTGATTTTAATTTTCTGTTGAAGCCTATTTTTTGCATTTGTTTTCAATTCTTATAAAAATGAAATGAGTACCAACCCTGTAGTAATTAGCAAGTTTCAGACCTGCCCTCATTCAGGTGTGTTAGCTGAAATATAGCCCATTGTACTGTAACGCAACGGGGGCTCAGGCGGGCGCCCTTGCCGCATCAGGTCGGCCCCACACTGTCCGGGGCTCGAACCCGGGACTTCCGCGTCTCTCTGCAGCGACCCAGCCCCGTGAGCTAAAGAGAGATCTCTCTTTAGCTCACGGGGCTAGGTCGCTGCAGAGAGACGCGGAAGTCCCGGGTTCGAGCCTCAGTCGGGATGGGGCCGACCAGATGCGGCAAGGGCGCCCGCCGGAGCCCCCGTTGCGTTACATTGGTGTCAGAAGCGGGGTGGGATAGCCCTTCGCCGGGGACGGCGATTTAAGCGGGGGAGAGTGTAACGCTTACGGCCGACAGACACTGTGTAAGAGCCGGCGTACCAGAGCAGGTGACGTCACCGCCCTTCCCTGTGATAGCAGGACTACAGCTACTGGGCTGTGGAGAGATCTCTCTTTAGCTCACGGGGCTAGGTCGCTGCAGAGAGACGCGGAAGTCCCGGGTTCGAGCCTCAGTCGGGATGGGGCCGACCAGATGCGGCAAGGGCGCCCGCCGGAGCCCCCGTTGCGTTACAGTACTTAAACTGAAAGACAAACAAGCACTGTGAGAGAGTCTGATATACAGCCATTTCCACCTGTGTCTGTCCATCATAATCTGGTCACCGATTAAGAGTTTTGTGTCAGAACTAAGGGAGCAAATTCTTAATTAGCAAGTGGAGAAGAGATAAAGTTATGCATACTGAAGTTACTGGAATTATTTCTGGTATATTATTGTACTTTAGAATGTGGTTCTAATTTATTTTATTATTATACTTTAGCTAGGGTATTTGTAAAAAACAAGGCCTGAGCGCAATAAAAAAGTAAACAAGCAAGCAGATGACTTACAGGAACAAATGAGCAGCAGTGATTAAGGGCCTAGCAGGAATGGAAACCTGCAGACACAGGGCTCCCTCAGGACTAGGACTGAGAACCGGTGTAATGAGTGATATTTTCTTAAAATTTATTACAACACGAGCTAAATATGTTACTTTAACGGGGATCAAAACACTGAAAATATTTGTCATGTATTTCATTTTAATGTAGCATTGTTTTCTCCTTGATTCTTGTTTGGAATAGTACCTTAAGAATGTTTGTCTCGTGTAAGCGTAAGGGCTTGTGTCCTGAAACGCTTTGTGCTTTTGCCACAGACATTCAGACTACTGCATATAAAACTGATTCACCAACCACAAACTATGAATCCAGATAAACTGAGTGTCAGGCGGCATTGCTTGCTGTTGCGTCCCAGTTTAGGTCCGTGTGTTTTTGTTTTCTTCCGCCCTTTCCGTTTACAGGCATTCCGGTTTTCATTGGTTCATCATTCATCTGCTTCCACATTCGTGATGTCATCCCCTCATCTCCCGGCCAATCAGCAACAAGACCTCAAGTTCAAATACCGAAGAAGTTCCGACATCGAGAGCTTCGGCTCAACTTCGGTTAGCTTTCGGCTCGTGTTCGCATTTGCTCACTAGTGTCTGTGTTTGTTCGTTGTTGGCTTCAGCTTCGTTTGTTTTTTGGTCCTGATTACCTGTGTTTTGTTATTACCTTGCCCGCACTTGTTCTTTCCCTTTTACCTTGCTTGTGCTCATTTGTTACTCCATTCCTTGCCCGTGTATTTCTTCGTGTATTACCCGTTTCCCATAATCGTGCAACTGGTTCACTAATGTTGTGTTATTGTTAACGGTGAACTTGTTGTACACTAGGGAAAAAGGTATAGGTGAGGTCGTCAGGTTACATTGTGAACACGTAGGTTTGTTTTTGTCTAGACACACTAAGTTAAGGGCGAGTGCCACCGTTCTGGTTTTTGGGCAGTCAGCGTACGCGAGTTAGAGCGTTTGAAGATGCTGAAGACCTTTTGTTTTGGTTAGTTAGGTCAGTGTATTAGCTAGTGCTGTTTTGTTTAGTTATTTTCTTTTCTTTGGCAATGCTCAAGATCCTTTTCAGTGTGTTCTTTGTGTCCTGTAAATATGTACCAGTCACTTATTCACTTTTTTTAAACTTGTAAATAAATTGCTTTTGAACCGAAATTCTGTTGTCACGCTTCCCTCATCAGAAATCCGCTTGCATCCAAACCCATCCTTAATGTTACACCCCTTTACCCCTAGACACCTGGGGTCATAACACTTACTGTATGCCAGAGGCTTGCTGTTTCCGAAATCCATCCCAGAGCTCTAGGTCTGGAATGCAAAACTGGAGTGGGGGCCAAAGTCTGTATTTTTCCATTTCTATCCATGGGCCACTGGAACACTGCTCACTGAAGCTATTAAGATGGGAAACCATGGGGCTCCTGTGTGGCACAGCTGGTAGAGGAGCTCACCTATCAAGTAGGTTAAGTCCAATGGTCCAGATGTTGGCTGCTCAAGGCTGAGTCCCATCAACAGCCGATTAAGACCAGGATTCCCCAAGTGTCTGTGCACAATTGGCAGAGAGCCTCCAGGATATGGTGGATATTGTTTAGCCACGGCTTTCTCGACTTTTCTTTAGACAGCAACTATAGGGACTTGTTGGAAGATGTGGTGTTTTTTCCAATTGGCACTTACTTTCCTGTGAGGTAGGTTTAATCAGGTAGTGTATAAAGAGATGAATGGCTCTGACTGATATATGCACATTGGAGGAGAATATCTTTGGTTTATAATTTTCCCTACCAAGACAGAATACTATTTATAACTGCACTGCAAATAAATATTTTAGCAATATTTATCAGTAAATATTTTTTGGAGCTTCAGAGGGTGATTCCATTTTTGTAAATACCCAGGCAGGAGCTGTAAAATTAAATTTTTATGTCCACTCTTCGATAAAACGAAAAGAAGCGTATACCATACGATGCTAATTATTTCCCAAAGGTTTTAGCTTGTAAATAGAAAATTATAATTATGTTTCTGCCAAATATGGTTCATTGAAGAAGAAAGCTATTTGTTAACCTTTTTGTATAGGAAGAGTCTTTTTATTATGGGAAAAAAGATAATTTAATGCAACTGGCAATTATTTTATAGTAACATATAATAGTAATAAAATACAATATTATTATGTATACAGTACATAGGTTTATTATTTTGAATATTGAATTTTACTGCTAATGATTTTTCCTTGAGATAAACAAATGGTAAAATCAGCACTGTAGAAAGATCATAAATTTATTAAACATTGAAAAAGAAAGAGTATTTCTTCTGTGGGATAAAGGAAAAGACTACTAAACTCTTAGCAGTATAGCTAAGAGTTGTAGAGTGATTCTGTGCTCCACAAATTTGCCTTCTGATGGCTCTGTGTATTTAATGAAAACTTTACTTTCTGTTCCATGTTGCATGAAAGACAGCCAAAGGCTAACTCATTAAGTATGTACCTATTCCTCCTACATGTCTTCACATATCAGATTGAAAGAGGATAAAAAATAATAAAATTGGACAAGGATCTTGATTTTAATGCAGAGCGTGTATTCAGGAATACTGTTTTAATTTGAATAGCTGCCTTTATGTGCATGATATTCTTAAGTTGCCCCAAATTTATGTGGTCTTTTTTGTAATTTCATGGAAAAGTTTGAAACTAAGCTTTAAAAAATAAAGCTTTTGAACTGGAATCTAACAAACTTGGAAGTGGAACTTGGGTCTCTTTGTAAATTTGAATACTGTCAACCATGTATAGTAAATCCCTATAGAAAATGTGTTTTTATATAGCCTTGTCCTCCTTCTTCTTTTCCTACATTATTGGGATGGACTTTCTCAACTGCAAGTTTCTCGTTCATCTTAAGGAAAGATAGCCAAAGGTGAACATTAACTCTGTGCAGCTCTTTAATGGAACACCTAAACCTCTGACACCCTAAAATTTGCAGTGGCTCCTTTTCCGAACCCAGACATCATTCCCAGAAAGAATGCACTTTCTACAAAGGATCAGTGAATAATTCTTGTCCTCATTCTTAAATATTTTTTATTATCAATTTAGATTAAAAAAATCGCAGTAATATAGATATTTTAAACAGAACCGTATGCATTATAGCAGTGTATTAGCTACTGAGACAATTTAGCTGTGTGTGAGATAATAAAACCATCATAGTCAATGTTATTGTACTCTGTAATACCCCCAGTAGGGTGTGAGCAGGCTGTTGAGTGGTCTCAATTAGTGCCAAAAGGCTACTGACGCACAAAAGAAATGTAGATGAGATCATCACATGTTGGCAGTTGGAATGCAGGAAAATATGAGTTCTGTGCTCATCAGTTTCAGTATTCTGCCTGCTGCAGATCCTTGCTTTTGATTCCAATTACATGCACAGCAGTGCCATATGTAAATGAGCGTCCAATATTCCTACAGGACATTTGAATCTGCAGTACAACTATACTTGACAGTGTGCTTCAGTACCTGCATTAGAAATAATTCCTGTTTAACTGTCATATTATTTGTGTCAGGAATACTCATTTTGATTACAAGTCTCTGTACTATATTTTAACACAGTATACACACTTAATCCAGTGAGACCCAAGCATAGATTGCCTTTCTAAATTGAATCAAACACACTTCGAATATCAGAGCATTGTGTGCATGCAAACAGGGTCTCTGAGAGTTTAAATACAACCCTGTTCATCCCTGATAAGTTAAGATACTGAGCACTTTTTGCCTGCCTCAGTCCTCAGGCTGATTGCTCTGTGGTACAGAGCTCTGACATTTTCAAAAGAGCAGTGTTTACTTTACATATTGTGCATAGAGCACAACACCAATTTCAAAACCACACAAAAACAAGAGGATCTAACTGCAAAGCTTTGTGCAGGACAGGGCCTCCACTGCAGCTGATCATGCAAAAGCCTGACATTTTCACCGTGGGCATAGTAAAGCTGGATAATTGCTCTGTGTTTGACGTGCTCATGTTTAATATTTCGAAGTATCTCAAGTATCAGTTATCATATACAGTAGGTCTGCTGGTCTTTTTCTGTGCTATTTTTACTTGAAGTGTGATGATTCAAACCTACTTTTGTTCTCTAGGTATTGCCCTCAACAGATTTTCCTTACTAGGTGGGCAAGGATATGGTTGGGAGGTGAGGTACTGTATAGTTTAGTTTAAGCATAAATTAAACTATATACTGTATAGTAACAAAGTATTACTGTTTCATTTCAGAGTATAGTGCTAAGGATTCAGTGTGATAGAAATAAGCATAAGTCAGTTTTTCCAAATCAATGATGGTGAAAAGGAAGCTTGCAGACCTGACTTCATTTTCTGAACTTTTTGTCTTTGGATTGCATGAATGCTTGTTTGCTGAAATAGCAACAGTTTGACTCGGGTAACTACAGAAATCAGATATTTTTCAGATTTTAATATCTTGCAGTCTGCCATTTACCTGCTTTTGCCCATTTATTTATTTTTTAATCTGTGACACCTAGCCATCTGTGATATTGGTTCAAAAATAAAAATAAACATCTAAATAATTAGCCTAAAAGCAAGGGGTAACAAGGTTTATGCTGTGTTTTAGGTGCCCAGACAGTAAATTGTTTCATGAAAGGAGGAGTTTGTAGTATTCAGAACCCATTGACTACTGCATGTCACAATGTGTTAAAAGGTGTCATTAATAATTATTATGGATGAGGGACCTGCACAACCTCAGAATCAGATAGTTCTCAGTTTACCGTCGGTGAACCAAGATGGTTTGCATCAACTTCCTGGCTCCAAAGGCTTATTAAAATGTTTAAATTAGAGGAACTAAGGAACTAAGCAGCAAGTGCTGAACCTCAATCACTTTGCTTCCACAACTACCACATCAGAGAAAAGCACTCAAATGAACAAAGAAATGTATTTGCCTCACAATTTAAGAACAGATGCAAATTAGAGGAGGCAATCTGGTCCTTCTAGGTAGTTCAGGATGATCTCATTCTGCCTTTGCTTAAAGAAAGTCATGGTGTCCACATCAGCAAGATGGCTGGAGAGCTTGTCCTAGACTCCCATGTCCCCTATTAGCCACATTTTAAATGCACTTCCCTCTAGTTACTGCTTTTTCCCTCTGGGTAATGTTTCACATCTGATGTGGGGTTGTGCTCGGTCTAGGGTTTTTGTGGTGAAGAATGTCTCTATAGCACCTGTAGAAACAGAGGGTGACACTTACTGAGCTGAATAGCAACCGCATGATGTGCTGTTCTTCACAGGCATTTAATCATTTTTTGCACATATGAGGAGACACAGCTAATGTGCAAAAGCAATCACTTGCACAAGATGAGAGGTAAAAAGAACAGTATGCCTTCTAACACCAGCAATTAGGATTTGGGTTCTTTTAGCCCAATCTTTCTAGTGCAAGACTACTAACGTGTAGGCAACCCTGGTCAAGTAAAGACAATCCAGTAGGATTAAGGTCAATCATAAATCACCAATACCTGAGACAAGCATGGGACTAGTTTGTTTTGGGTGATTTGTGCAATGAAGCAGTTTAGGGATCATTTATTTGAAATGAATAGAAAAATCCATAGCAGTAAGACCACAGTGGCCATTGCTGACTGAATTGACTGAATCAATTAATTTACCAAATTGAACTCATTTCTACAGCTTTACAAGTGAACAGTTTAAGGTACGATACGAGACTTGCTGGACTGTGGACATTAAGGACCAGGGTGGGCCACCTCCGCACTAGAAGAAGCATTTGTCCTATTAAATGAACCAAGGTAATAATTCAACATAACCAGCCTCATGGATTGCACATTACGCAGCAGTGTGGAGTAATTTTTAGTGGTTGAAACTCTTCAAAGTGTTTTGTTTGTGCACTGAGGTTCTTTACTGTAAAAATGTACATTTAACAGCAACACAGAATTACTGTTCAAAAGCAGAAAATAATTAAAAGACAACTGTAAGTTTAAATTCTTGTTAATAAATTCATTACAATGTTTGTGCATTAAATGTATAATTCATATAAACACAGTACAAGTATTTATTATTCTTATGCAAAATACAATGGTGATTATATAAAAGCACAGGCTATTAAGATACTTGAAGCAAGAGACTACCAATGTTAGTATTCAGATGTACAATATGAAAGTATAAAACCTAAATGTTGCTTTTATTGTTTTAAGGTGCCAGTTTTATGTGATACAATTGCATGAGGTGTTTTAGATGATGTGTGTTATGATCTATGTCTTAAGCAGAATGTAATTTTTTCATTGTTACACAAAAGTTTCATTTAAATCAAACCATGTGTTTGTAACTGTAGTCTTCTTTGACATGTATTTTAATTTTTTGTGTAATTCTATCTTCACAATAGTGAGAGTTAATTGTTGTGCATTACTCTCTTTTCCTGTGTAAAACTGAAGCACTTTCAAAGTTTATTTGGCTTCAAATAATTTAAAATGCACTTTTGTTAGAAGTGTAATTTGTAGTGTATATTTAAACTAGAATTCTGGTGACAAATGAAATATTGTGTGCTAAGTGCTATGGAAGGAGGGATAATAGGTTTTGAAGTATAGATCTTTGAAACCAACAGTTTAGTAATTATTGCTACAGCTGTTTAGTTGAAAATGACACGCTTCATTGTAAAAACCCCTATCAAAATGCTTTCTAAAGCTTTCAAGAATGCTCAGCACTGCCACATGTAATCAGAATCTGCCTTTTTGCTTGTCATAGAATAATAAGGACAAGTTTATTCAATGAAGCACTTTGTCCGTTATGTTACTCTGAGTAAGTAAATTTATTTTTGTTTTTAATTCATTTAGCAGCACTTTATGTGCTGTAGATCAAAGTTTTTGAAAATGTTTTAGTATATTGTGAGGTTCTAGTGCAGAAAAATATTAAATGGTTACTTTCATATACTTGTATATTACTGACTTCAGAAACTGAAGAACTGTGACTTGTGGAACAGAATGATCATAATTAACTATTTATGCTTCAATGAGCACGAGACGTTAATACCATTAATAAATACCAGTAATAGTTTTATTAACTATTTACCAGTGTGCCCATACATTCCCTCAACAATAAGTAAGAATATCTGTATGCAATATATGTATTTTAAGAAAGTTGGCATATCATCTATTTTGCTCAAACAACGACAACATTTAATCTAATAAAGCGGATTCATTTTTTAAATTGGTCTAAAATAACTTATCTTCTGAAATCATTGTCCAAGACATAATATCATCCATTCCACCATCCATGCGTTCCAATATAGAGTCACCAGCAAGCAACTGGCACAAAGCAAAATACACCCAGGATGGGGCACCAATCGACTGCAAGGCACACACAGACACAAACACCCACACCAGGCTAGTCTGCCCATAAACCAAAAACCTACAGTACCAGTATGTCTTTGCACTGTGGTAGGAACCCTGAAGGCCCCATGTGAACACGGGGAGACCATGCAGACGATGCAGACAGCAGGCCAGGTCCAGCACTGAACCCAGAGCGCCTGCGCTGTGAGGCAGCAACGCGAACCACGGTGCAGCTCAACATGATATCAGCAAGTTGCAACTTTAAAGAGCTGCTCCTACATACTGTGGTGTTTTAAGTAAGACCAATATAGTATAGTGCTTTATAACAGAACGTTTTGGGTCTGTTCAAACAATAGCAATGACAGTAGCACTTTAGACAGAAACTGCACCATGTTGAGCTTTTCAGAACTGTGTTTCGTAAATTGATACAACAGCATAAAACAAATGCACCTTTTTCATAGTTATATTTATGTTGCTTTTCAGTTTAGAGAAGTAGGAAATACTGTACTGTATGTGTAACTTATCAGTTCTCCAGCAAAACAGAATCGTAAAAGCAAATATTCGCTAGAATAAAGAACATTTTACCTTACCTTGAGAAAGTGCTTCCATTTTAGTATGAAAATTCGTGAATTAATAAAAACAAAACATTCTGCAACAAAGATGGCTGCTACAACTACAACTTCAAATCGACCGGCTCTAGGAATAAAGCTCTTCTGATTGGTTAAAATCACTATCATTCAGTGAATTCGGACCATGTAGTGATTAAACTCTCCTCTCTATAACATGTACTGTATGTGAATTTTTATTTGACTAAACCTGTTCATTATGAGTACTATATAAGCCCATAAATACCAGTACAAGAGTAAAACCTTTTTTTTAAACTGTGAACATCATAAGAAGACTCTCTAGGGCTGGCTGTATTTAAATACTACAGTAAAAAAAAAAATCATTATTTTTATTATTTTACATTTTTGGAAGGTTGAGAAAATCAGTTCAAGCCCTGTTTTCATAAAAAAACATGCGCATTTGTTATACTTCTTCAATCACTTTCAAACCTTTTTTTCCATGGTAGTAGACATTTTAGAGAAGACCTAGAACTTGAGAAATTGACTTTTGAAGAATGATAATAAGATGCATCTGTTTTTTCCTGTTTTGTTCTGGGTAATTCTTTCTAAAGTGCATTGAGACATAAAAAATCTGAAGATTCAGACAGGATGTCCAAAAAGGTTCTCTTTAATACAAGACATGTGCAGGCAGGTGGCTACTGTGTGTAATTTGCAAAATAATTCAAGATATTAAAAGGTACATCCATTCCAGGAGGGCTTTGACCTTGACTCCATTTTGGGGGAGGGGATGGATAAGGTTGAAATATGTGTTTTTCTTTAAAACAGCAAATTAGTTGTATGGTTTGAGGTCACAGTACCAGTAATGTGCTTAAAAATACCATTGATGTTGAGATACTGTATACAGTACTGTGCTATCCTGTAGGATACAGATGTTTTGAAAATCCTTCTAAAGGCAATTGTTTATAATAAAGTTTGAGTCCTCAGTAAATAATATCTTCACAAGAATGGTGTTCACTTTTAGTCATGTTTAGTCAGTCTCCAGAGCTTTCCTATATTTTTAACAACTTTGGGAAAAAATGGAATTCCTCCTTGTTTAATGGCATTTTATCATGCATTTCTAAGAGGGCATAGAGATAGAGAAAAGTGGATGGCAGTGTTAGACACACAATCCCAATGAAAGAGCTTCTTAGCTGTATTTATTTTAAAACAAAGCTCATTTAATTTACTCTTTAATGCAAAGCACACAGCAATGTTGCCTAGTAACTGTAACAGGCACATGATTTGAGTAAAGCAGTGAAAACATATAATAATAATTCTATATTAGATTTAACTACCCATTTATATAGCAATAACTGCATATTTATATAGCTAATTCTTAATTGCTAATTGTGCTGTCCTCAGTGTAATGCTGAATTTTAATAGAAGTAAGTTACTTCTGTTACTTCCTGGTTTTATTTAAAAAGTAGGCCAACTGACAGCACTGCAGTGAACGAATTTCTTTGTACTTATCTGGCAGTGAGAGAGAAACACTTAGGCTAAACTGCACTGAGATTTTTTACTGTTTTCTACATGTTTTCCTTATTTTGTTGATAATGTATGTAAAATAGAGTTGTGATGTCATTTTTCTTTATTTTTTACAAAAACTAAACACAGCAAGTGAAGAATGCTGTAATACACACACAGGGGTTTTCTGATGTTAACGTAATAGGATTGTTTTTTGGGGCTTTGGCTGTCAGATATTCAGAGCAGCCAAGAACTGTTTATTTGAAATGAATGCTGTTTCAAAGCTTGTGTGAAGGCAACTTTGATTGCATTTAAAAATAAATAGAATTGACTTCAGTTTTAATTCTGTTGTATGTTCACTCACTGATGTGAAGCAATTACAAAGAACCAAACGGTGATAAATGCTTGATTCCAGGTGGTAAATGATAATTTTCTTATTATCAATCACTGATACTGAAAACACTGTGTAGACTGAAATGAGAGGCAGGGAAGGTCTTCATATTGTGATAATGAAGTCTTCAACAGTTTCCACCCTGAGAGACCTGACAGGTTAAATATGTTTAAAGGGAGAAATTCCCTTTAAAATGATCCTTTTCATGATACAAATTGCAATTATACTGGTGTAGGAATTGATATTTCAAGTAAGACTGTCATGCACATTAAACATGGTTTGTAACACCTGTAACTTCTCGGGTTCTGCTGTATAAATCAGATTTCTGTATGGGTTTAAAAACCAACAGTTCAGTCCATGGTAGCATATGTTGATTTTTGTCTGCTTATGAACAGTCGTTGTAGAAATCACTCTGTGAAAATGCACTGTCAAGTTTTGTGATTCAGGCAGTCAAAAGACACTTCTTCCATTTGCAATGAATAATACTGAAACCACTCATGGAATGAAAATGAAGGAAAAAGGCAAGGATGTCATTGATTTTTCAAATTGGTATCTGACACGTCAAAATGTATTTAAGGAGACAATAACTGGAAACACCCTTAATGTAGTATGCGTCTCTCCTTATAAACTGACATTGCAGCTGAGTACTACTGAAGTGGATGGGATTCAAATCTAGGCTAACAAACATCTGCTTCTGTGTTTATTTGTCTGTCTATTCTTCTTAGTGCAAGGATTTTTATGTCTAACCGCATCTTTCATTTTTTAATAATTTCTGCAGTGCAGCATCTTAAATATTCTGTCAGTAGAATGAATACAAATGTTATTCATTGGCTCCTGGCTGTAGAGGACATCACACCAACGCCTCTAAGGGTTTTTCATTTACAGTGCATGTACATTGAATAAAAGTAAAAATGCACCAATCAAACCGTGGCCTGTCAGGAGAGCCATCTAACTGCTCTTGAACCCAGTCTCTGAGTGGAAAGGAAAATCTGAGTAATGGTAGAGTGCAAAGCAGTTTTTCATACAGTAATCTGGGTGGCACAGTAGCACAGGCAGCAGCGCTAATCACTCACAGCGCTGGAAATCTGAGTTCAATTTTACACCTGGGGTGCTATCTGCGTGGAGGTTGTATGTGCTCCCTGTGTTTGTGTGTGTCCTCCTGGTGGACTCTGGTTTTCTTCCACAGTCTAAAAAATTACTAGTACTGTAGGTTAATTGGTTTGTGGGAAAATTGGTCCTGGTGTGGGTGCGTGTCTGTGTGCGCCCTGCGATGGACTGGTTTCCTGCTCATGGTGTATCCTGCCTTGCACCTATTGCTTGTTGGAATAGGCTACAGCTCCTCTGCAGCCCTGGAAAAGGAGTGAGAAGATGGATTTATTAAACCAACATTGTTGTTTGGCACAATATCAAAGACCAATATTTGCCTCCTACTCTTATGTTTATGTTGAATGCAGGAGTCTTTGGGAGGTGTCTACAATATATCGAACTCCTTTATAAAACCTTTGTGTTTGGTAGCAGGTACTTCATATTAAACAACATAGACAATGGTCATAAACAAGTTTCATAACAAGAAGCAAAAAAGATTTTAGATAGAATTCCATTAATAGATTATTGCAAAACAAATAAAGCTGTTGTAAAAGGCAATGTAGGTAATTGAGTGGGTTAATCTGAAACAAGCGTGATTCAGTCCACAGTTCCTCTCTCAAGTGGGAGAAAGCTGTTCATGTTGGTGGGGAATGACCTTTCCTTATATAAGTTCTTACATTCTTTTAATTGTAATTAAATTTTATCCTTTTCAAAATGAGGTGCTACTATAAAGAAAACTACAACTTCTGTTCCTGTTGTTTTTGACCGCTAAATGTTTATCTTAATTTTAATTGAAATTATTTTGACAAGCAATTGTCTACATCTGTAGTACCGAAAAAAAAGACCTTGACACCTCAATGCAAAAGAACGTGCAATGAAATTCCTTATTTTGAGAAGGAGAACAAAATTTCAACCACATAAAAAAATTAATAACTTCTTCCCATACTGAAAAAACAACTTAGAATTACATCTGTTTTTCCCATCTTAAATCCGCCTTACAATTTCTGACCAATTGAAACCTTTTAACACGTGTGTTCACTTCAAGCAAGAGAACGAAAGGTTTGTATAGCACTAATGCCTCCTGCTTTGGCTGCATCAAGTCATCTTCAGCCTAACTTCAAGGAGCACTAGCATTAAACACAAAGGGCAGAGGAGAAAATATTTAAGTTATTCTGTACTGTCGAGACATGTATTAATAAAGTTCAAGAGGGAAATTTGCTCTGTAGCTACGTATGAACTGCTTTGAGTTAAAAGCAATATTAAACCTTGGTAATGCATTAAAATGTTAATATAGAGCTAGGGTGATCAAAGCTGACATTATTATTATTAATAGTGTGTACTGCAAGATATTATCAAAGTGTTTGTATGCAAGGCCACTTTGATGTTTTGAAAGTTAGAGCTCTCATGAGATAAATCTTTTAATACACAGTCACAAGTACAATATCTTTTATGTGCCATTTGATTGTTTTGTGATTTTCACTGTTCATGTTAATTGAGGTATGTAACGAAAGATGATGACAATAGTCAGCCTTTATTGTAGATTATGAAACCCGTTTTTTCTGATGTTTGAAGGCTTCATGTATTAAATTAACTCTTGTCTATCTTCTCAGTGCAGCAGTTGAGACACTGAAGTCATACTGTCCCATTAGCAGGTGAGGTAAATGATGATATCCCACCTTGATCAGCTTCAGCAGCTGGAGTTCATACCTGTTTTGTGTGCTTGGTTGTTAATTGTGTGTATTGAATGAGAAAGGAGCCTTCACATCTACTGTAAATACTGATTCCTAAATTCTTGAATGAGAGAGGAGTCTTTACAGCCAAAACTCATTCATAAGTTCACCTCATTGCAGAAAGCAAAATAAATATATTGCAGCAACAACATATTTCACCTCATCTGACAAGTTTTTTCCTTTGAACGGAGAGGTAGTAAAACCTGTGACTAGTGTTGGTATCAGCCTCCAAGGTAAAGCAGTAATGAAAAAAGTGATCAGATGAGTCTGAGGGCCCCATGCCTGAGAGTGCTACGCTCTTAGCTAATAATGTTCTCTGTTTTAGCTGTGATATGCCCTCCCCTTGCAGTTATAATATTAGACCACAAAGCAAAAATTAAAGGTGTCTGCTTCATTATGCTGATTAACAATAATCCTTGAGTTAATTACCTCCTCCCCTGACAGACTACCACCATGGGGCTTTGTTTTACCTTTCAGTTAATCTTAGATTGCTCATTCATACTCTTATTGAAAAAAACGTTTGTCTTTTTATTCACTTATTCTTTTTTTAGTTTAGAATTATTTTGCCATGTTAAATGGTACATCTAACAAGTTATTCAGTGAACGTAATTGCTCATTCATTCATGGAAAGTGCAAGATTGGAGGAGCATGAAAGAAAACAACACACAGGCAGGTATTCCAGATATTTCAGCAGTTGAAAAAAAAAAGAAACGCATCTCTAATGTGTGGGGGTGTCATGTTATACCCCATATACTGTAGACGACTTCAGAAATGTTGAAAAGAATCTTTCTATTTAGAATCTTTCTATTTCTATTGAGGCAACAATAAAAAAGAACTTCACATAGAATTGGGGATCCTAGTGACAAATCCTGTAAATTGCACTGAACACTGGCAAGCACACGGATGCTTTTGGGACATTGTTTTTTCAGATGAAAGTGAAAAGCCATTGAATGTCTGAAAATAAATATTTTTTAAATATTAAAATTTCATATTTAATGGTCATTTAAAAAAATGTAGATTTTTTTAAATTCCACCTTTACGTTTTGTAGGATTTAGATTGGATCTAGAAGGTGTCTGCAAGGGAAAATAGCTGAATTGTCCATTGACAAAGTCTTGGGATGCAGGGATGATGTTGTTCTTATTAGAGGAGTGTGCAGAGGGGTATCAAGAGGTTATGTACACCTATTGGTTCAGTATCTTGTGCATTCTTTGGGTTAGAATGATTGGAGCTCCACAGCCGTCCCAGGTGGCTGTTCAATTTTAGTAATATTGAACAATGACCAAACCTTTCTAGAGAGGTCATTAAATCAGTCCTTTTGGGGGTGATACAGTAAAAATAGGCTCCAGTACAGTATGCATAAGACTCGACAAAGAGTTTTAAAGAAAAAGTGAGCTCTAAAATCAGAAGAAACTTTACAGTGAGTGGCTTTTCCTATCGGCAAGCTAGACAACATATATCTTCAGTTTTTTTTGTGTCCAGTTCTCAGGAGGCTCTGTATTTGCATGTCAGTAGATAGATGACATGTAATGTTATATCCTAAAACACTCCATTTGATTATACTCTTCAAAAAGGCAAAATGTCTGTATTTTAAGAATGTTCAAAATGTAATAATTCAGGAAATGCAGCTCAAATCTGATGCTGCTTTTAAATTCATGAACATCACAAAATCATTGTTCATTCTTGAGCCTGAATTGTCATGCCCAAGAGAGCCAGAGCTCACAGCCCTTGGTTTCCTTGGAAACCGGGCACATTCCCAGGAGAAGCCGTATTCCACCTGGTTCCTCACTCGGGCCAATTATCCCAGCCTCCTCCATCCGGTTAATGGGATCTTCAATCATCAGACCACAATACTTAAACCCTTCTCTGCCACTGATCTGGTGCTCTGACATTGAGATACCTTTAGACCAAAGTAGTGCGCTCATCAGTACTAACCTGTGTCACCAGGCCCTACACGACGGGGGGGCCAGCAGGGCCATTTGGCCCCAGGCCTCAACTCACAGGGGTCCTCACCTCACAGGGGGGCCTCACCTCAGCCCAGGGTGCATGGTCCTCCACTTTAACCCTTTGGCTGTGTTTCTTGACTTGAGTCGAATTTGGAGCTTTTACCACATACTGTGAGTCTCAACTAAAGTCCACGGGCATGAAAAAAACACCCCCCTTTCAGTGCTGAATCTACCCTTCTTCAGGAGTTTCGAAATGCCTGCCTTAATCTTCCCATCATGCCATTCTTTACATTAAAATATTTTTTACCCCTCTTGGAGGGGCTGTGTGTCACTGTAGGAAACTCTGATTGAATGCGCCCAAAAGATTCCCAGTTTGTCCTGAACCTGTTCCACCTCTCAGCAGCGGACCAGTGGTTCGGTTCCCTGCGAGAATCCTGTACGGAGGTCCAGCCCCCTGCCTGCATCTGCCCTGAAAGTTGCACTCACCTTCAGTCCTGTCAGATCCCAGTCACCATCTTTCTCCCAGTATCTCCGCCTGTCTTTGGCCTGCCTCGGCCATCCTCGACAGCCTCCATTCGCATACTGTACCAGTTTGGCTGTCAGCTGACTCCATCAGCTAGCCACATTGTAACATGAATAAAACAAAACGGGTTCCTGCTAGAGTTTATAGGATGATAGTCATAATGTGTACATAAATCTCTAACTCAGGGTTGTCATACTCTTTTTTTTCTGTAGCGGGATACATTTGATATAATTTAAGTGGATTGTACATACCATATTATTAAAGAAATGCTTAGTACAACCAATAGAATATAATAGAATAGTGTTAATTATTTGTAGTGTTTATGTTTTTGGTGCTTATTTACCTTCATTACATTAACATTAGCAGTAATTGCGTCTTCAGAAGATGCTAGTGTAGCAAAAGTTGCTCATTACCCTTTGAATATAGGATATTTTTTATGATTATTAACCATAATTATATAAAATATTATAGCTGTGATTACTGTATGCTACTTATTGTAAATCTCTGTTCTTTTGAAAATAGTGTTGTTGGCATGTCTTGTTGGCAAAAAATAAACGAGCAACTATAGTATACTTACTCCTCTCTATATGAACACTTGATTTATACTATTTTTTGCTACAACAAAGCCTGTATTTTAATACTTGTTTTATCACCATACGGAGCCATTTCAGCTACAATAAAGGAAGGAAGGTGCTTCCCTTGTGAGCTTAATTATTTTTATCATTGAACATCCTTATTTTTAAATCATGTCAGGAAAATGTGTTGCCAGTATTTCGCCTGAGAAAATGGAGGGAGCTGTAAAATGTGAAGTGACAGAGAGGGCTGAGAACGGCAAGGGTCTGAGTTGATTAAGTGGTGCATTACACCAGACTGGGAGGTGATCTGGGGAAATATTTTTGCATCATCAACAAACGCAGCTCACCACCATATCCATTTCCAGTCTATTGACAGGTCCTCTGCTTCTCCACTTAAGAGAGTCCAGATAAGGTTATCAACAGATCCCACCTGTCAGCTCTATATGTTGCAAGCACTGGTACAGTATACTTACTTTGGCCCACAATGAATGTGTTTCGGAAATATGTGGGGTCTGTGCTGGCTTATACATTATAGTAGCTACTATTCTCCTCCAACCTTCGCTAGTTCTGTTACTCTCTGATGTACAGTATCACAGTTAACACTCTACATGCTCGACAGGGGTGTTTCCTTAGCAGGGATGACTTCAGCAAAGAAGACTATTCCGAAGAATTGGATAGAGTTCCACGTTTCTTTTTCTTGCGTTTGGAAAGGATATTTATGTGATATTTTGCTTCTAGAAAGGCCCACGGCTCTATCACTGCACTCAGCCTCCATCACTACATTGATGGTTTAGGACACTGGTCCAAATGAAGTACTGTAGCTCAGATGAGGTGGTGTTTTGTATACATTATCAAAGACCAGGTTTCTCATTTTTCATTATTTCTTTTCCTTTGCTTTTTTTCACTAAAACACTAATGTACATTGTGTATCTCTAGATGAGGTATACTGTATGTGGTCTTTTTTGTTCTGTAATTGCTTCTGTTTTTTCTCTGCCATGGGGTTATGATTTAAATAAAAATAAACGTATTTTTCAAAAAGTATTGTTTTTGCATTGCCTAAAACAATGCTGAGCTCTGCATAAGTTCTACATTTTACATTTTTTCTATGTCTTGTCTGGTTACACCACTAAGATAAACAGGCTTATGATTGTAAACATACAATAGTTTTCTTACATTTGGCAATTCAGTCCTATTTAGGTAATTACAATGAGTAACACTGGATCATTTTGAAACCTCTGGAACACGTTTTAACCTTGTTTCATTAATAGCAGAATTTTGGTGCTGTTAACTGAGTGTGTGTGTATCTGTGTCTGTATGTGCCCTAGGGTGGACCTCATGAATCCTGCCTTGCACCCATTGTTTGTTGAGGTGGGCTCAGACTCCCCCATGACCCTGAATTGGAAGAAAAGGTTAGAAAACAGATGGATGTATTAGAGACCCCACTCACCCCTTTATGGAGGGTTATCACCATATTATCAGATTCCTGATGAAAGCTGTTCCTCATTCTGTCTGCCACAGATACATTCATTGCGTACTCAGTACTGATCTACACAGTTTTGTGGATCTGGTTATAGAATGCTTTTGGGCGTTCTGTATGTGAATGTTCTTTCACATGTGACTGGTACGGCTGTCCTTCAGACTCCTCAACTGTAACTTCCCAGTGTTGATTCCTTATTTACTAACAATCTTTAGGCATGATACTGGCATAAGTCATGAGTATAACTGCAGCCAAAACATTGTTATACATGTTATACAAGAATGAGTGGATATTATTGGTAACTGCACACAAATATGGCTGTATTCATGTACAGCTACAGTAGATTTCATTTTGCTCATAAGAAACAGTGACAGTTTGATAAGATGCTTTCTAACTTTAGAACTTGTCGCCGCCCAACCCACTTCCCATTTTTTTTATCAAGTTCATGGGATATTGGTACCAGTTCTTGTTTTATTTTGTATTTGACTTGTATTTTGCAAACCTGTTATTTTAGTTTTATCCCCACTGCACTGGTCTATGTTTTTGAAGCCATTTAAAGTGTGCCAGATGACAACAAAGAAAGACCATTGATTAACTGGACTGTGTTGTTACACGGCTGTTTAAAGAAAGGTTTTCACAGGCTATGACACATTGACATTTGAAACAGCCCAACATTTAAATTATCCATCTGTCCATTTTCTAACCGCTTTATCCAGTACAGGGTCGCTGGGTAGCTGGAGCCTATCCTGGCAAACAGTGGGCACAAGGCTGAATATACCTTGGCACAGCAGTCCATCACAGGGCACACATAGACACAGACACACACACTCGCACCATGGCCAATTTTTCCCATAAACCAGTTAATCTACCAATACAGTACGTCTTTGGAGTCCGAGAGGTAACCAAAGCACCCAGAGGAAACCCACGCAAACACGGGGAGAATATACAATGTTGATGTTAATAGCACCCCAGGAATTGAACCCAGGGCCCCATTTAAATGATCTCTTCATTTACTATGTAAACCTACTTATAATCTACTGTATGCACTTATAGTGTTAGATGAGGCAGGTTAGAGCCCCTTGAGAGGTTTAAAGGCATTGGAAAGTCATGCATGACATAGTGTAAGACAAAGAATAAAAACAGCACCATAGCCAAGTCCTTCCTCCCAGTCTTCCTGAACTGTGAAGGCTTGCAGAACCTTTTAAGACCATGCGCTGCTGACACCATCAGGTACTGAGCTCACAAATCCAACTGTCTGGCATGTCACCTGCCCAGTTATCAGCTCTGGGTGGCAAGTCAGCACACTGAAGGTAGCTCAAGAGCAAAATTGGTTTGCCCCGTGAGACTGGGCTGGCACTGCCTTGGATGTCATGTTTTTTTACACATGGAGGTTCACACTCCAGGGCACAGAAGCTGCACTCTTCGATGGGCCATGCCTGTAGTAAAGCTGACCTAGTTCCAGCTCTCAGCAGCAATGCCCAGAGAGGTTTAGATGGTATTTCCATTCCTAAAGCATACTTCCTAAATGGAAACGTGCAGGAGAAGAAAAGACTCTGTATATACTCCAGAAGGAAAGACAAATCCTGCACTGATCCCTCAAAGTCAAAACTCGAGTCCTGTGACAGAGGCCCTAATTCAGCCCAGACCCCAAGATGTAAAAGGCAAATGTTCTAAACCCCTACAGTACTTGGGCAGGCATTACATCAAAATTAATGGAGCTGTCATGACTATATTTAGGAATATGGAAGTGCCATGA
The DNA here is from genome assembly GCF_055471065.1 of Atractosteus spatula. NCBI lineage: Eukaryota > Metazoa > Chordata > Actinopteri > Semionotiformes > Lepisosteidae > Atractosteus > Atractosteus spatula. The sequence continues at coordinate 22,430,129 of NC_142720.1, read as the reverse complement.
TTTTGATTTAATTCAAGCCTTAGACTCATTATTTTTTTCTGATGAAAAATAGAGCTCATTCACTTGCACTAGGACATATTTAACAGTTTTAGTAAAGCGACAATGCCTCCTAAATGTTAGTATAACCTAACATGCAGTGATTATTAATTATCCAAATCTGTAAGTTCCCCAATCACTTCAGATTCCACAGAATATAAACCTCACTGGTGAGTAATTGCCTTAAAATAATAAACAAAACTGTGTTGAACTGTAGCAGCCCAATCTTGACCAGTATTACAAACAATGACCCCATTGGCCAGTTATCTTACAGCTGGATCATTACAGTTAGTTTCAGATGTATTCAAACTCCATTGTTACCATCACAAATACAGGTACTGTAGCTCACTTCTGTGACTTGAGCTCTGTAGGTTCTCTCTCATATGTTATTAAATAACACGTTTTAAATATCTAAAATATGCAGAGCCATGCTAGAGGTTTAGCATATGTCACAGTCTCTTAAAATGAGCCGCTAGAACTTCAATAAGCTTCCATCAATTACCCTGCATGATGTTTAAATAAAAAAAAGACTTATACAGAAACACTATCTGAACATGAGCAGATACATTATCCAAGCGCTTTTGATAATCTTCAAAAAACCTGAATTATGATATAGACTTACAGTATACTTTTCCCCATATTTAAGTAGTCAGTGGAATAGGAGAATGTGTTCTTCAGCGTTCAGATTTGTCTCCATCTTGACAAGTAGATGGGAAAGACTGCAGAGGCGATGCGAATAGAACATAACCTACTTTGGTATAGATGTGGTAAAAGTAAATATAAATGCAAATCCAAAATGTATAAAACCATTTCAGTTTTTCTCAGGGACAACATGGTGGTAATGGAAATTGTCAAGAAGACAGCACTTTCTTCAGTTTTATCAGTTTATATACAACAAAAAAATATAGTGAGAGATTAAAAATACAGCAAATGCTATTGATTCCAATAGTCCAGGCATCATGGCATCAATTTTCACTGCTTTGACATGCAGATTTATGGACTTAACCTGACATTGATGTAGCTGTTCAAGTACTAATTATGTTTATATCTGATATTAAACTTTGGATAAAATGATATTTCTTTCTATTATACTTGACATGAATAGATTATGTGACTTGTTCTCTTCACCTATTCTGTTTAAGCATGGCTGTTGATGAAGAACAGCTTTAGTTTAACTCTATAATGCAACAACATGGGGTTATTTTAGACCTTACTGTTGAACCCCATGTACAAAATATCAGTGGGACATCATCCTTCCACTTCAGGAAGAGTACCCAGCTACCTCTGGTTTTGTCTATGGCTTATGCAGGGAATCTAACTAATGCCTTTCTATTTTCCAGACTTGATTCTTGTAATGTTCTGCTTGCTGGGGTTTGAAAGAACACTGTAAAACAGCTGCAGGTGTTGTGATGACTGCAGCTCTGACCTTGTCTGGATCAGGCTGTGGCTGCTCACAGGCCAGAGCATGCACGTCATCACGGTTCAGTCAGTGGTGAACCCTGCTATGCCACAAGTCAGGCTGATGAAGTCTACACTGACTAGAATCAAGGGGGTGACTTCACCATCCTGACAAGCACAGTGCCACGCAGCCTTGTTACAGTATATTCTCCAGCTCTAACTCTTGGTACACAGAAGCATCCTCTGCGACTGATGGACGTCAGTCTGTGAAATCCGAGTCACGGCCTCAATATAATGGCTGCTCCCCAGCTCTGCCCCTGCTGGAAGTCAATCATGGCTGCTTGTGGGCTCAGGTCATACCCTAGACCAGTGCTTCCCAGACATCTTCAGCCTGTGATACAGTTTTTGTCAGAAAAAGACAGCCTTTAGAGGGGTACAGGGAATTATTATTCCAACTGCTTGATATGGTTGTCCTGAATGCCCACAACCTGTATAAAACAGCAATGCCTAAAACTGCCATTTTCAGCACATACCATTTGTACCTCTTCAAGCTGCTGCTGAGTCTATATCCCTGACAGACGGAGAACGCAATCACTCTCAATGCCAACACAGTGTGCTTCTGCACTTTTTTTATTGTTTTTGTTTTTTATATATGCACACTACCTGTTGACCATGGCAATGGAAAAATGCTAAATTGTCAATTTATTTTATTCATCTCAATTTATTTCAGCCAGACGTTGTTCTACAGTAGGTCTCCTTCTGATTTCCACATTACTCCTATTCTGGATTCTCTACACTGGCTTCCAGTTTAATTTAATTTAATGGTTTTACAGTATTACTTCTAACCCTTAAGGCCTCCTTTAGCCTGCATAAACTCCCACACCATGACCCCAGCAATCTAATTATTCCCCTAGCTGTAACCTTCGCACTGATATCAGACTCATATCTCCCAAGGTTAAGAGCTGTGGCTGAGAGGGCCATCTGTGCCTGTGCTCCCAGGCTATAAAATACCCTTCCAAAAAGAATCAGTGAATCTGACCTGCTTGGGAAATTCCAGTTCTTATTAAATCTTACCTGATTAAAATGACTTTTTTAAGACCTAGGTTACTATTTAATTGTATCCTTTTGTCTTTGGCCATCGGGTGCTTTTAATAAAATAAAGCTTAATCTTTCTTCATTTGAAGTGCAGATCTGTCACTCACAAACTGAGAAAACGTGAGAATATATTCACTTTGTTTAAAAGACACGGAAATAAATAAATGTCATTGCTCATTGTCAATGTTTATATTTGCTGCCAGAGGACAAAAACACAAACCGAGCAAATATGCGTTTAGATCATCAAAGAGACTCTTGAATCCCACCAGCACAGTCACATACCCGCTTAGCTGAAAGTGGGGATCTATTTAAGGGTGAATGGAATTTCATACAATACTGGCAAGTAGTACAGGAGACCGTTTCTTTAGTAGCTTGCAATGGGCCTTTAGTCTGCTGCAAGAAATGTTATAGGTTTCCATGGAGACAATCTACTTATCTTGCAAATCCACTTCTGTAGTACAGAGTTGTCTGTAGCTATGTATACATTTGCATGTGCTCCTCCCCTCGTCACCACTATTAATAAAGTCACTTTTGTCAGTGTTGGACAAACATTAAAATCAGTCTCAGTATGTTGCAAGAATGTATATATAGCAGTGGGGCCAGATTGAAGGCAAATATGCATTTGAGCAGTTCCTTGCACTATTGCACTTTGCACTAGCTATGAGGCAACTCCTAGACCGAACGTTTCTGCCACAAAACATTGGTCAGCGTGGTTTCACAGCCTAGCCAACAGGTTCAGGAGACCTGACATCACTTGATTTATATGTGTGGGCTGCTGTAAAATCTACTGGGTGAGTGGAGCTGGGCTGGCTGTGTTGATAATTGAATTTGAAACTCTGTCTACTGTATGTTTTGATGAAGACGTTGAAGATTGCTGTGGAGAAACAGGGACTGAACCTGATCTGAAAGCTTCTGATAGGGAAGAATCAAACTCATTTGAGCTTACAGACAATGGACAAGTCGAAAGACTATATTTTATGAAATTATGCTGCTCATTTTATAGATGGTGGTACAGTATATATGTGGTTGACAAAATACTGTATATTTAACCCTGTTATGCTATAACTTTAACGACCCATGCACATTGTTTGGAAAACATGATGACCTTGGGTAAATAACAAGGTTTTTCTTGGAAGATCAATGGCTGAATCTTTACATTAATGATTTACAAATTCCATATATAAATTCTGTATAATATTAGAATAGTATAGTGGAACAGGGTTCAGACCAGTATTAAACAGTTGGTCTGTGTGGTCATTGATGTGTTTGCAGAAGTCCAGAAAGGTCCACAAAAAATCTTAACTCAAGGTTTTCTCCCTGCCAGCGGTACAATACCATTATTCTCTTGATAAATGGAGCACTTGGATCATTTAGGTTTTTCTACGTTGATTTCCACTGGACTGAACTTTTAACAAGTTAAACCTCCTCAGCACCTACAGTATATCCAATCAACTCTGGTTACTTACTGGTGAGACGATCCAGCAACAATCAAATACAAACCAGTGTGTCCTGGTCAGTAATGAACTGGCAATTAATCAAAATGGCATCAAACATTCAATCATTATCCAAAATCTATTTATTTTATTTTTCGACATCATACAGTACATGCATAAATAGAGTGACGTTCATTTTGATGGTCAGCATATTGGAATATTGTACATGTACATAATACAGTGATTTTATCATGTTAAAATATTAAAAATACAGAAAGTGAAGAAAATGTAATCTCCTCTGCTGTAACACACCATAGTTTTCTGCATATATATATATAACTAAAATTTTCTTTTTAATCCTTTGCCTTAATGTTTACCATGCAAGGTCTGTCTCATTGGTGATTAAAGATGAATTTGAATTTATTATGTTCATAATAATTCTAATAATAGTTGTAATAGCTGTATCTGGTATTCATTTTTAATATTATTCATACAATTGGGAATAAGCCTAGAGATATTTTCTTTGAATAAGGCCCAGCACGCTTGGAAGCGAGGAACAGGGTTGAGACCAGTATTAAACAGTTGGTCCGTGTGGTCATTAATGTGTCCTACTGATTTGCCTGCAGCTTTCATTTCCCAAGATGGTGTTCCAACCACGTAGGAAAAGTTTCAGGATGTTTGGAGGGAAGGAGGCAGACAATGGTGATGCATCGATAATTGGTGTCAGGAAACAAGCCACCGGGAAAGAATACAAGCCAAGACATGCTTCCCGAAGGGGAACTTTTTAAAAGGATCTTTCAGCTCGCTTTTTCCTCTGAGATTGCAGGAATCATACAATTCAGATGTTTTATATCCCTGGAGATGTATGTGGTTTCACAGAAGGCTGTTCCCTGGATTAAATCCAGGATGGTAATTAAAATTGTCTCCAAATTGGCTGTGGTAGGACCACCGAGGTTAGCATTATTAAGAAGAAGGGGGAATAATATTTTTTGTATGACCTTCCAGTGGCGCTGATTGGGAGCATAGAGGTTAGAAAATGGAATAGACTGATGATAGTGAGTCCCTATACAGACATGACTGTATCCAGTAAGACCGTTTTTTCTCTCTTTAGACTGGTAAAACCTTGATTAGACAACGTGACTCTACAATAAAATAAAATAATGAAATAAAATAGTATGATTGGCTTTATGCATAGCCACTGCTGATTCAGGCTTGTGTTTCTTCTACTCCTTGCAGATCTGTTTTTTTGATTAATTATTACATTGTGTAAACATGGTGATGTGCATGTATCACATGCCAGGAGAAAGAGATCAGAAAAGTAGTTACTACTTTGATAGAGGCTCACAAGGCATTTTGCTATTGTTAGTTTGATTTTCTCTTAGTAAATACATATGCTGAGATTTCCACATGCTTGGACAGCTTATATATATATAAGAAACAAGAGGGAATTTAAATGGACTCCCTGGGTTGTGTAGTTTGAACCCAGAAGGTTAAGTTAAGCTTTGCAAACTTGACTTTTGATACCACATCGATTCTCAAACCTTAAATCCATCCCTTCAGGCAAGGAAGTAAATATTCTGATAAATTAGTCTGCGGCAAAAGGCTCCTTACTAGTTCATTTTCTTAACTTGCACTGCTCCCAAAGTACTGGAACAAGAAATTCTGAGACGATATGGCAAATAGTAACATTTGGTCCCTATTGCTCACTTTAGAAGAAACAGGCAAGTCTGAAAGCCACTGGGGTATAGTATCAGTGAAGAGTTTTTGACTATACATTAGACTGTATCTGGCATTAGATCACTTTCATTAGTTAGGGAATATTTTATTTCAACCTCATATATACAGGTAGTTGTACATGAGTTATAATAATAGATCAAATGATAAGTAATTCAAAGAACTGTGTGTTTGTAGAGAACCTGGATTTACATAAAGCATGGGATATAATGTTTGAATGTTTTTGTCTTCTCAATGAAATTCTATAAATTGTCCTCTATGTGTTTTTCATAGAAATAAACACTTTTTTAGAGGCTGCTTCCTGACTCCAAATAATTAAAGACCAACATTGAAGCATTTAAGACAACTGCTAATTTGATTTAATAGTGTAGTTTCCAAAGAGATTAGGACCATTATGCAGAAATACAATATATCGGTCCCATTCGCCTGTGTTTGACTCAGGGGTTACTTGTAGCAGAGAACCCTTGAGAGGTTTGATCGGTCTCACATTGTAATTACAGGCAGTACAGACTTTGATTAAAAAAAATAAAACAGCATTTTATCAAACGGGAAAAAGAGAGTCTGTAGATGTGCTCTTGCATGCATTTTGTTCTTAGCTGCATTGGCCGGAGCCTGATTTTAAGGAGCTGCAAGGGAAAAGCTCTTGACTTTGGATGGATTCATGTCTGTGATTTTTATAAGATGAAAACTCCAGGCACTTACCTGGTCAGCACAATTGCCTATTATGCTAAATAAATAACAAATGGCCACAAAAGGAGCCTTGGGGTCCTTGGATTTGCATTTAAATCTGTGTGCGTGGCCTGCGAAAGTGAAGATTTACTTTACCAGGGAGATAAAGCTTGGCTGGCTTGCATCACAGACTGCATTGTGCCTACAGCTTTGAAAGGGGTACTGTTCTCTGATACATTAATAAAGTACCCTTTTTTGTTGGCCTTATTTCATGAAGTTTGTTCTGTTTTTTATTATATTTAAGTCAGAACAGCCAGTTTCTCAGGAAATCTTTGCAAATACTGAAAGACTATGCTACTTTTATCAGGTAGCACTGTGAGACAGGATGATATTGATGCCAGGAGAGGGTTTGAGGTTAGTAATGGAAGGTTATCCCTTTCATACTGTAGATGAAATTGTGCTGTCATTCATTTGCCAGACTTCTCAGTGCATCTGGATTAAAAGAAGACCAGCTGCTCTTCATCTCGTCAGTGTGAACACGCAGGGCCAGAGCTGATCTTGACCCTCTCTGTTTTTTTTAATACCTTGCGGTTTCTGACAACTGATTCTTGACATGACAAAATACTAACTTTCTAGACCCAGGTTCTCATGGGAAAATAAACGACCCTCGATGATGGTAGAGTGAACAAATTATTTTAAAGTATATAGCACCTTTGACATTTTAGGCAAAAGTTGTTATTGGATTTAGCTGATAAGCAGTCATACTGGTATGGTCCATCTGTCATCGTGATTGTCTAGCTCACAGAGGGGATGAAAACAGTTTACTATGCTGAGAAGCCATTTATATTGAAAGAAATTCTAAAAAAGGATTTAAAGGCACAACTAAGTGGCAGTTGTTTTTAACTACATTTACATTAATTTAAAATTGTTTCATATAGGCTTGGTACTATTCAATATTTATGTATTAGCATTACAAAAAATTACTGTACTAAACAATTTTAATTTAAAGAGGTTGTGTTAATGTACCAATCTGACTATACATAAAACAGAAGTGCCTAGTAATTTAAAATATGTTCTTAGCCATTTAAAACCAGCCCTCAACCACAATTAAGACAAATCTAATGCTCAGGTGTTCAATAAGCATTCTAAATTGAGGCATCTCTCCTACTGTTACAAATTCAAGTGATTCTTAGCATCTTTAATTTTGACATTTAATTTATACTGTACTTGCTTACATGTGCAAAATAAATGGCCGACAGTCGTCCCTTTTACACAAAGTTCACAATCAGTAGTCCGATAGTTAGAAAGCAATAGTAGGTGTCAGGACTGACATAAACAAAACAATAGTATTTCACAAGTTAAACACGTTTTGTTGTTGTATTTTGTGTACAGCAATAACATTAATATTGAAAAGTAGAAATCCTAGTTTTAAGTGAAGCAGCCAGGCAAAAACCAATACCAGCATCAGCATTCGGTTACAGACAACGGGATCCGTTATGCATACGATTCCAAGCTCATTTTTAGAGTGTACTTGTAAGAACAAGATTTTGCAGTATAAACTTTAAAGAATAATTATTGAAATGTGAGGATGTAAAAGAAAAAAAAAGACTGCAAGGTAGCTCAGGATTAGTGATGCGTGGGTTGACTCACGCCTGCGGGCAGGTGCAGGGCGGGAGTACCGCGGGTCGGGCGGGCTCTAGTTAAGAACAAACATTGTAAATCGGGTCAGGCGGGTGCGGATTCGATTCTCACAACTGCGGGCGGGTGGGGGTAGAAAAAAAGCCGACCCGCGCATCACTACTCAGGATCTTAAAACAAGTAAGGAAACTAGAACACACTGCAAGTATTGCCATTTTGTTCTCTGGGCTCCAGTAAGACATTACACTAAAGAGCTTCTCAACTTTTGGTCCTTCTAATCTACTCCATTTCACATTTGACTATGGTGTTCTCCTTAATTATGTAATTGATAATTAGCAGGATCAGCTTAGTATTTAAGGAGCAGGCTGTATCACAGCAATGGAAGATATTGCAAACAAAACTATTCTATTTAGACTGCAAGCCAGAGGCTGCAAAATTAACCAGAATTTGAAGAGTTTATTACAGAACCTTCACTGGCTAAAACTATTGCGTACTATAGAATAGCCAGTGGTTCATACTTCTCATAATTCAAGATAAAGGCTATCTTAAGAGAAACGCTGTAGATCTTTTTTTCTGTACAATTCAATGCAGTGTCTTGTACTATAAGTAGCTGGATTTCAAAAAATATCTCCAAACATATTCCGTTCACAAAGGTTAATTGAAAGCACTTCACGAAATAAAGAAAATTGTTGTCTTTGGGCAAGATGTATTCTATTGGTACAGTCTGCAATTTTTTTTTTGCCTTCGAAGCAAGAATGAGCCCTATGCATTCAATCTACTCCACGGCTCTCATCCACAGAGGACAAAATTCAATTACGTTTAAATCTGTGTGAGACTGCTAATAGAAATGTAAATTTAAAGGCCTCTTCAGTTCTTGCATATTTTCCCTCTGTTTAGAGCTTCTCCAGTGGCTTTTGGTCTCTTTTACTTCTCATGCTTTTATTCCTAGGATGGACTGTGCTTTCTGTAGGCCTATCTTGCAGTCCCCAAAGATATAATTACCTCCCATCCCTGAGATTGTTCACTCTTCCCTTTAGTGTGCTCGGCTACATGCCCCTGCTTTTCTTTAAGTGTAGATAATATGATTTCTCTGGGGTTTAAGTGTGGATTTAGGGTGAACTAGGGAAAGGAAAAGATCGGATCGCCTTTGCCCATGGGAAGGGAAATGAATTTTAAGGTGAAAAGAAACATGGAGCTGCTGTGTGTTGAAACATTAGCTACAGTGTCTTGCCTCGAGTAACTGTTGTTTGAGATGGAGTCAGCCTCACCATACCCAATGGCGGGCTGTCCAGGTAAGAATTTTGGGACATTCTCCTGGCATACAGTACTGTAGGTACCACAACATGAACTCTAGTTGCCAGATTTTTCATGTATTTCAACGGGGGACTTGTGAATGTAGTAATGTTTCAAATCTGTTGCAAATCTGCATTCTTCATCCTTTTCGTGTTGTTACCGAGTACAGTAGGTAGAGGTTTAAAGTATTGAATACAGTTATTGTCACTGTAATGTACGTAGCAGAATGGAAGAAAGACAAAAGAGTTTGTGATTTGTTCCTTGAGTAGAACTGGCAGGCTAAATCCTGGTAGAACCATGAATATGGTACTTCACTCAGTACTGCAAGTTTACAATTTTTCTTGAAATGGTCTGACAAAGAGTTGCTTTATTCCTGATGATCTTAAAGAATCATTAACTTTTCAACAGAGAGTAGAGTCAATAATAGTACTCTGACTCAAATATGGAGATTCAGAGACAGCTGCACATAAGTTGTTGATGACTCCAGAAATGCATGCCATCCTCAGTGCCTGTCAGATGGTAGAGGGTGGGTAGGATCTGCTGCTGTGTTACATGTTGGTCATGTATTTGCTGGTGTGAGATTACTCGCGCTCATTGTAATTAGAGGTGATATGATGTCTGACAACGTGCTATGCATAGGTAGTGTCACTGGAATTAAATGTGTATGTGCATGGTTATGAAAGTAAATCTGATGTGGCACTGTAGATTTAATATGTGGAAAAACAAAGAAGAAGACATTCTTTCTTCCTTTTTTCTTTTAGGCATCTAGGTAGTGGAAATAATTTTGACTTTTTTCTTCCCTGGTGCTGGTGCTCAAGAGCCAGGCAGAATGCTTTGAATGCTTCATTCTAGAGAGGTGGATTGCAACAAACAAACCATCAAATTTGTGACAAATGTTCTGGTTCTGTATCAACCACAATTAACCATGGCACTGACTGAATTGAAACTTGGTACACTTAATAAACTACAACACCTTTTATAATGTCTGCACCTAAAACATTGCTTTTGCCATTTTTTTATGCCTGAAATGGGTCACATCTGTCTTGAGAATTGTGGCCCAGCACACAAACTGCTTCTGCTCATAACCTGTTAGACCAAATAACTGTAACTAGTAGACTTACTGTATACCTCAACTGTATAACAGGATGAAGAGATGTGAAAACAGTGATTCAAGATGGTCCCCACCTGCCAGCATATCTTTTTCTGTGCTGTTAATAGAATACATGGTTCCTAACTTTAACACCTGCTATTTAAAAACCATTTGGCCAATTAATTGCAATCTAAATCACCTGAAATAAACCTCCTATCAGGGAGTTTAGTATGCTGCCAGGGAGTGTACCATTAACTTGCTGTACTTCCTGCATATACAATACCAAGATGATTCTTTGGCAGTCATTCACCTTCACACCTAAAGCTGCCTCTGTCTTGACAAACTTAATTAAGAAACTTCTTCTGATCTGCAAACCTGCGAAAAATGAGTTTGGCCCATTAACTACAAACTACTGTATATCATATCATCAGTAGTGATTTATATACCTAAATCCAGATGGCTTCCTGACCTCCTTTTCATTTCAAACTACATATTATGACTGTCTTAGGAACTGCTATACTGCTAGATTTGAAATTTCATCTCACACGTCATCAGTGAAGAACTTTGTATGCCCCGGGTGTCAGAGCCTATCCCAGCAAGCAACTAGCGCAAGGCAGGGTACACCCTGGACAGGATGCCAGTCCATCGCAGGACACACACAGACACAGACACACTCACACCAGGGCCAGTTTATCCAGAAGCTAAATGACAGTCATACCCCCTACTGTAACGGGAGCCTAACCCTAACCTGCGAAGCGTAGTTCAGGACCCTATGCAGACGGTATAATCCGGAAGTAAGTGGAGAAGGACAACAGGGAGGAGACGAAGAGGATCAGGATGGGTGGACAGGCAGGGGGGTGTGACGACGGTGATCCGGTGCTCTTGGGGCGTGGTGCAGGCAACCAAGTTCAGACAGTCCAAGGGGAAAATCCGGGACGCAGTCCAAAGTCCAAAACCGAATGATCCATCCAAAATGAGACAAAACATGGTTAAAATCCGAAACGGGATCTGGAACAGGAGCAAGAAGATTAAAAACGGAGCAACGAGGCCAGGCGCTCCGAGCCCCGGACTCAGACGGTCAGGATGCTGTGGTGAAGCCTGTGCCGCCGGGTCTCTCCTGGACCCGCTGAGCCAGGCATAGTGGGAGCGCCTGCCTTAAATAAAGACGGACAAACAGGGAACAGATGCACGTAATAAACTAAAATATAAGAGAGTCCGAGCGCCCTTAAGAAGAGGGATCCCGATCGTGACACCTACAATATGGCTGTGGGAGGAAACTGCATCACCCGAAGAACATGCAAACTCCAGGCAGATAGCACCCCAGGTAGGGTCCTGACTGTAGGGTCCTGCTGCTGCAGAGCAGCACTGCTAACCACTGCTCCACTGTCCCACCTCCCAGACTAATATTCTTCAACGCACCTTTGTCCAATAGACTCCAATAGGATTCCAAAATATTATTTTTTAAAAAGTGTCTTAAATGTTTCTTTTCCATGTAAATATATATTTGGCCAGTTAATGCTTGAAATGCTTGGAATCCTTTCTAGTGGAAATTTGTCATTAATTGTAGGAGAATGCCTGCTGTTCATTTCAACTTCCCTTTGAGCAAAAAAAAACGAATGTCAAGGACTAAATTCTCCTCAACAGGTCTTCTTTGCAAATAAATCATTTTTTTTCTTTTGCATTCATTTACCTAAGTTAGTAAGTCTAAGAATGGACTAGAACATGTGGAGAATAGTCTATCATGATTATTCTGGGCGGTACTGTAGGTAGATACTTATACAGTTATACCAAAAATAGATTTTTAAAAATTAAATTTACTTGGACATAAAGTACCAAAGATCATATTTAAGCCCTAAAACATAATACATTAATTTACAAATGCACAGCCATACTGTAAAAAGTATTGCACAGCCATACTGTATAAAGTATGTACATACAGTAGTCATGTTTGTGATATATTAGGAAAACAGTTAGCGGCTGGCAGCAATTACAATAATCAGTTCATTCAACAGCAATATTCAGGCAGTCCCCTTTTCGGAGAGGACTCTTATCGAATGTCCACTCTTAGTCTTTATATTTTCCAAAATTAAACAAAAAGAGAAAAGCTGTCTCATGTTTGTGATGTGATAAAGGAAGAGAAATTACATAGACAATGAAAACCAAAGAAATACTATGCAACCCTTTTCCAAGGATATACTGTAATTACTTTCAAGTTAAAAGATAAAAGAATGTATATTCCTTGTTTCCAATACAACAGTGCATAAAAATGTGTTGCAAGAGACAGTCTAGCTTATTCAATGCTTAAACAAAGGGAAAAATATATTAAAATCTGTCCAACAGCTTCTGGCTTTCTCCCAGCAAACATCAGTAACATTGCCAACACAAAGAAATATTCCCACATGCTTCAATGTTCACCACTCCAGCTTTTAATACTTTTATAGTATATTACATTTACTTTGTAAATCTGCTTAAAAGAAAGGGTAAATTGAAAAGTAAGGGAAGGTAATTGCAAAAAAAAAAACTGTCCCAATAACATCTCCTGTCTGATGTGGTTTCATATCATGTTTCTCCATTTTTTTCTGACCTGCCTGCTGCCCCCAGGACCTCTGTTAAAGCATAAGATTGGAGAAGACACACTACGACAACCTGTTTTATAAATGCAAGTTATCACAGAGACATTTGTAATTTGTAGTTTACAGCAGGATTTTTTTTTACATTTTTATAATGTGACTGAAGAAAAAATGTCTTTGTGCATTGCATTTGTTAAAAATCGTTTGTTGTTATTGTTATTTTATTTTACTGCTAAGGAGCCACTAACTTGAAAGTGATATGTTGATATGAAATGTAATAACTACATGACGTTATGATAACCATGGTGTGAAATTCTGGGACTCATCATTCATATTGCACCTAATGAGGTGGAAGCATGTGCAAAAACTTTTTTTCTGAAGATACCGTACCTAGCGAAAGTATTCATACTGTATGTGAACAGTTTTCACATTTTGTTGCTTTAAAGCTTGCAGTCATAGCACTTTAAAGTAACACTAGTTGTTATATAGCTTACCACACACATTTAAAGCAAAATAAAAAGACAGAAGTAAAAAGATTCTATGAAAGAACAAAGAAGTCTTTTGCTGTGGCAAACCGAAATAAGATTAGGTGCACAAAATGTTTTTAATGAACCATACAATTAGTTGAATGGCCTCTGTCTATGTGCAAAAATAGGGGTTCAAAATAAATGCATCTCTCTCCGTAAGGTCCCTCCATCATGTAGTGAATTTCAAGCAATGATTCCATCATGAATACTGCAGGGTTTCAAAACAACTCAGAAATAAAGTAGCAGAAAAGCACAGATCATGAGAAAGTTGTAAAAAAAGGAAAAACACTGAATATCTATTTGAGCACTGTGAAGTTAATCATTAAGGAGAGAAATGTGTATCATACCATTCAGACACTGCCTAGCTGCTGAAGGGAGCTGTGAAGCCAACTTTGAGAACGTTACAGAGTTACAGTAAGTGTCTGAGATGGGAGTAAATGTGCATGAGACAACACTATCTCAGCCACGCCACAAACCTGGCCAGTATGGCAGAGTGGAAAACCCATCTCAGATACCGCAGGGCGTTTGCAGCGAAACATTTAAGTGATACTGCAAATGTGGAAAAAGGTTTTGTGGTCAGACAGGACAGATTGTGTTACATTTGTACATCATTCAGTCGACACCATCCCTAAAGTCAATCGTAATGCTTGTACAGTATTATGTTATGGTTTTACTTCTCATCAGCCTGGATAAAACTGCGGTGAATGCAGATGAAGCAAAGAACTAGACGAAAATGTGCTTCATCCCTAAAATTAACTTTTTAGTAGGACCATGATCTAAATGCAAGACATTTGTTGTAGATTAGTATTGTGTCTTTTCACTTCAAAATACAGTACCTGTCATCAGGCTTTACATTGGAGCTGCAGGTATACAGTATCTACACTTTATGTACAATTTCAGTGATTGGCCTTCAATACAGCGAAATAGAAATACTCTTCAATTGTAAAGGTTGCATAAGCTTTTTTTTTAAATTCTGTGCAATTCATTTCACCCAGACTTTGTTCTTTTCTGAGACTTGGCACCTGTTTGCACAATTGATGTTTCATTTTAGACCACATAGAAGGTCAGACTTTCAAGGTTAGTTAATTCATCATGGTTTCTCCATGCTTGCTAGTTCCATTTATCATACAAAAGCCAAGCGTAACACAATTGCCACTTTTCTTCAAATGAGCAGGACCTTTTGTGCTTTGGAAAATACAGTTTAATTTTAACTAGTATTAGACTGGATTTATTTCAGAATAAACTAGTGCAGTAAGATGAATATGTTTCAATTGCCTGTGGATTGAGCACAATGCAGGCATAATAGGGAGGAAAAAGAGGTCCAATCAAGGATGAACTTAATAGAAACCATCATGAAAACAAAAACACAATAAGCAATGACCTTGGCTAAAAGTATCAAGAGTGAGTACAGAAGCTAGAAAGTAGCTGAGCAAAGAAAATGTAGTTAAGACTGTCAACCGGATCAGTAAGATCTACAGGTCCACAGCTGCTTGGCTGAAACATCACAGCTGGATAAAGGACACGTAATGCAGAGACAGGTTGCGAAAACTGGAGAGAAAATGGAGGCTTTGAGGGATCTCAGGGATAAGTGAACCTGGAAATAAGCTGAGATGAGGTAGCCTAGAAATAATATTAAATGTGCTGGTGCCACAGAATGATATCTCTCCAGGCATGACCTATGCAAGATGGAAGGGCAAAGCATCCAATTTCGCGTGAGTTCGGTTTGTGGACTCTTGCCAGCACCAATTGATTTGCTTCACTAGGGGTTAAGAGATGATGACAGTTGTCTGCTGTCTTCTGCAAGAGTTACTTATTTTGTGTGGTGGCAATGCGAATTTGGGTCAGGGGCTATATCCTGCACAAGGTACCGAGTTGATTTATTTAAAGTAATGATTTAAAAAAAAGAGTAAAATAAGTTAGTGCACTGTAGATACAATACAAATAGTAAAACTGGTATTTTATTTCTAAAAAGAGGTTGTAATTAGTATGTCAAAATAAAGTGAATGTCACACCATGGAACATTATGTTCTTGCTATATAATTATATATAGTGTAGATATAGAGTATTAAAACCAGCTTACACGATGAGCATAAGACATTTTCTGTCCCAACTCTCTCCCTGTAAGTACCTCTGGTACTGAGACACCAGTAACAAGGACAGGGGTCTTGTCTTGTGACGTACTGTATTACTTGTTGCATTTGTGAGCTCCTGTCAGTCTACAGTTATTTGAAGTGAAGAATAAATGTGAACATTGTCTAGAATGTGATAAAAAAGAAATTGGTCTATAGGTGTGTAACGGGCATAACTCCCCCTGTCCCTGCTTGCTAGTTCCATTTATCATACAAAAGGATATGTTCTGTTTGATCCCAGTCGCTCATGGGCCCTGAGGACACACAGCTTCACTCCCTAGACAGTGGACGACTCCAGCACACCAAAAGACCAGTCCTCTGCGGCAATAGAGTGTTGTACTCTCTCCCTTCCAGAGGGGGGTGACGTTACTCCTGTAACTGGCTCAGTGTATGTTACACGCCTTGTTACACGAACTGTGCTGTACGTGCATGCACCTACTCACTACATTTCCCAAGTGACAGAAGACTCCAATTTCAGGCTACACTATAAGAATGCTGCAGATGGTGAATATGGAACCAGGCAAGAGATAATATAACATCTCTTTATTAGCCCTATACAATTTCTTGCATTAGGAATTTGTTTTTTCACATACCCCAGCTTGCTCTCCATGAGACACAGATGGGGAGAGAGAAGCTTGGGGTCAGAGCACAGGGTCAACCATTGTACAGCGCCCCTGGAGCAGTGGGGGCTAAGGGCCTTGCTCGGGGGCCCAACGGAGTAGGATTCCTCTGCCAGCTGCAGGGTTTGAACCAGCAACCGTCCAGCCACAGGCACAGATCCTTAGCCACAGAGCCACCGCTCTGCCCGCAAGATGTCATCCACAGCGCTGCTTAGGGCCTGCTGTTAAGTATTGCCTCTACCCTGGTGTTGAAATGCCAAGCTCATTGAACCCTGAGGCCCAGGGCTGTGGCCCCAGCCTGGCTCCCCTAGTGCACCACCTGTGGTGGGTTCTGATGTTCTGGCTGGTCGAGAGTGGCAGGATAAGACCTTGGGATCAATTTGCCACTGGCAACCCAGTGGGACTGATAGCCTGCCTCCTCTGCAAACCTTTTCTTAATTTCTCTCGTTCCCCATGTCAGACGGTTCCTAGATGCATCATCGCCACCATTTGGTTTACTGCCAGTGATTTAACAAATATGAGTTTTGGTCACCTCCAGAGCTAGCAAAGGTGAGAAAAGACATTTCATGAAATGGCAAAATGAGAAAAGCAAAATGAGAGAAGGCTGGCTTCAGGAGATGCTGAATAATTTACTGACTGAAAAAGGTGCTGTTTGCAGCTTGTCTTCATTGTAACTGTAAATCATTTCAGTCCATCTATCTGGTACAACTACTGCATCCCTGATTTGGGCTCACAAACGGGAACAGATATGCCTTCTGAACTGTAAAAACAAAAGGGCTCTCTGCTCCAGGATGAAGGCTGAATACTCCTTTTATAAACTGGTTTACAATCTGGAGATTTTCCAGAAGATAGACAATGCGTAGGAGGCAGTGCAGTGTGTACTGGGTGCAGGAAGAGAGTTATTTTATTTGCTCCAGTAGCTTTTTTTTTTGTTTGTTTTGTGATGTTGCAATTTACACCTTTTACACAATTTCAGTGTTGCAGTGGAATATTCATTTGATCATCAAGATTTTTCAACTTAATTACTTAATTACCTATAAACGCAAACATTTCTAGACAGTAAAAACATGTAGATTAACATATAAATATGAATCAGTTATTTTAGTTAGTGTTTATTTAGTTTGGGCTGTTTAATTTAACTATTTTTATTTACTTATTTATTTTAAAACTGGTCTTTGCATAAAAACATACAAAGGATACTAAACCATATGATTTCAATTGAAATCAACACATGAAAAAACAGTTAGGTAGTGTTTTATATTTGTGTATATATTTGTGAGATTATAACAACAACTGTGAAACTCTTTCCCCTAAAATTAAGAAACTGATTTCTTTATGGGAATGGTGTTAGTGTCTGGAGGATGAAAGAGACACAAATGCGTCTTTTTCTACTTTTGTACTGATAGTAAGCTGAAATAGTATGCTTTGTCCTTCTTATACAATATCTCAGTATTGAGTAACAGAAACATATTTAATAAAATAATCATTAAATGTAGAAATTATGAGAGGGATTTGAATAATAATAATAATATTTTTTCTGTGCAGTCATTATATTAATTTCCATATTTTCCTTTTTAGTTAAATTAACCTTTTCAATTAATTTAGCTCCATTTGCTTTCTAATGTAATTTTCTTGCTTTTAATTGCT
The DNA here is from genome assembly GCF_055471065.1 of Atractosteus spatula. Lineage (NCBI taxonomy): Eukaryota > Metazoa > Chordata > Actinopteri > Semionotiformes > Lepisosteidae > Atractosteus > Atractosteus spatula. The sequence goes on along the minus strand of NC_142720.1, from coordinate 22,412,250 downwards.
TCAATGTCTGAAATATTTTCTTTCTGGAAGAATGTCTGGTCAGCTCTGGATTTTTTCTATATAAATCAAACCTTGATTTTTATTAAGAGTACATGTATATACTGTATACATATTTGGTATAAATCCTTTCACACTACATGTTTCTGTAATAAATGAATTCAAGATATCTGCAAGATGTTATAAGACAGACAGGGCATAGGTCACCACTCTTGCACAGATTAATTGACATACAGTAGATATGTGTCTTTAATACTGTACCTGATGCATCCACTATAAAGTCTTAATCCACAGTGATTAAACTTTGATCTTTGAGACCGCTCATTCCCCGCTGTTTGTGTCCTTTCCCGAAAGCCACTGCTGCAATGTGCAAGATTTAAATGCTTTGTGAGAATAACACATCAATTAAAGATGAAGAAAACACTATTTAACTCAATGATAAGATTTTCTATTGCATTAAACAGTGGGTTTTAGGTAAATGTTCTCATTGGCATTGAATTAATTTAGATACATGAAGTCTATTTAAAAAAAAAGAACATTCTGAAAATTTTTATACTGTGTGGACAGTATTAGTAGTTACTGAATTTTTTACTTCTCAGAGGACTGATGTATTTTTACAGGCAGAGATATTGCTGCAATGATAGATGAGAAGGTCTGCTTGGAACGTGACATGTCCCAGACATTGTTCACACCAGAAGTGTAATGCAATAATGCAAAACAGAATTGCATTTGATCTTATAAAAACAAGAGTACCCTACAGCTCGCTTTCTGCCATTGGTGAATCACTTTAAATTCTTGGTAGCAAGAAGTGATGCTTTTATTTTGTTCTGTGTGTGAAAAGCTGCATGTTCTACAGTACATGAAAGATAAGGTTTTCAGTCCCACTGGTGCTCCATCCACAAGTCCCCAGACTTGCCTTGTGCCCCATGGTAAAGGAGGAGGATGGACTGGGACACTCACCAAGATAAGCAGCTTACTGATGATTGATAGGTGGTCCACCTTTACTCTTACAATCTGCATTGCCTTTATATAGAAAAATAGAATTTATGAATCTCAAATGCATTTCCATTTGTAGATGCATTTATCTACATTATGAATAAACTGCTGTGAAATTTTGATACCACTAGAAGCCCAGCTTGAGTGATGCTGAATCAGTAACAGAAATAATGTTACAGTAAGCTAGAGACACCAAAGAAGTATTTTCTTTTTTTCTCTTTTCTGAATGTGTTGCTTTTAATTCCAAACATTCAGGGCTAACAATGCAGTTGATTGTATGATTTATGTTTTGCTTCCACTGTAAGATATTGTGTTGATTGCTCACTCTCACATTCAACCACACAAGACATATAATCACCAACTGTGGCACTGTGGGTAAGCAAAAGCACATATTTGTCATTGACAGTTAGCTAAACATTGCCAGTGTTTGTCTTTGGCCTTTCCCCTTGATCTTAAAGTCTTTTCAATTCAGTGATTCAAGCTGCAATTCTAAAACTTAAGTTGCTTCCATGATGTCTATTTAATTAGCCTGTTTAAGGACACCAAACCAACACAATTTTAGTTTGTAATAGGCTTCTTGTATATCAAACTCTTGGTATTCCTGAGGTGGAGTTGGATTACATCATCTTTGCTTCATTACAATTAAAAATAATCAGAAACACTACAAAGCAAATTCTATGTAGCCAGATGTGCTGGAATAGTAGTACAGGTGATCCTGTTGAAATACTGACTGGAATACCACTTAATTTTGTTCACATCTGTTGTAATACTTATCAGCTGCCAAGTGAATTTGTGAGGTAGTTAAATAAGGTTGATGATGTGAAGGTTTCTCTTCGCTTGTCCAGTAGCACTAAACTTGGAGTTTAGTACAGTAATACAATATTCCAGTTGGAAATAAAAAAAGACTGAGCATTTTAGGGATTTCAATCAGCATGTGACTGTAAAGCCTCAACAAGCAATTTACATTTTGTTTTGTAACCCTGGTATGTCATTTGAATCACCGATAAGCTAATTTCACTGACATATTTCAAATATTGATTGGACCAGACATCTTTTGTATCAAGATTTTGTTTATCTGCTCTAGTCGAGGATTAAACAGTGTCAAACAGTCATTGTCAAATTCTGTTAAGATGAATTTATTCCTAAAAACATAGCACAACTGTTCTTCATAAGGGAGCATTTATTACACGCATGCAGTAACATGGAACCACTGTATTTCCTCAAAGGCAGTAGTGCATAAGAGGGCCAAATGTACTTGTGTAACCTGACCTCAGATTCAGCCTTTCATCTCTCAGGTTTCTCAGAGTGCCTGGCATTCAGAGACCACTCAAGCTCTGGTGTTGCACATGGTCCCTCTAAAGTCTTCATCAACCTCAGTGAATAGTCATTAGTGTCACTGTAGCACGGTAGCATGTGCTGTCAGACTCCAGGATGTAATCATCATTTCTTAATGGTTTCTCTAAGCACCTGACTCAAACAGACCACAGGTGATTAATTAACCCTCTATTGCAAAAAAGTGGCCTTCAAATTGAGGTAGGAATGCTGTTGCATGATGAAACCTACAGTGACACTTTAGCATGTGAAATGATTGGCCAAGGGTAACACTGGTTATGGTGATAACAGGAAGGCCTTCTTCCAAACATCTTGATTTCTGCCTTTTGGGTGTTTAAAGAGTTAAAACTGAATAATTACAGTGTGTTTCCACTTTGCCAAAATGGGGAGCATGAAAGGATTTGTCACCATGGTTCGGAAACTACGGTTATTATTGCATTAAAGTAGTTTGCATAATAGTATTTTAGCACACAACTTGACTTTCTCCTTTAAAAAAAAAACAATGTTTCAAAGTTGATTTCTACAATTCCATTTGATAAAAGGCATTTAGATATATTTTACGCATAGTGGAAATTATTTGAGATCATTCTGTCCAAAAAATGCATGGGTGTCTAGGTTGACATTAATTCGTGATAAAGAACCTGGGATGTGTATTTATCAACTCATTTAAATATAAAAGCTGCAGAGTTCTTTTGAAGTACCTCTGAGTAGTGACACACAGCCAGAAGATGGGAACTCCCACATATTCATTAAAAATAAATCCATAAATCTGCACTAACAGTACAAAAATATTCATATATTTTCTTTTTGAGCTACAAGTACAAAAAAGTTAGAAATAAAGTGAAATTCTGCTATCAATTCTACTATGCTAGAATATTAAATATGTTAAATCATTTAATTATCTTATAGCAACTGCACATCACTTAAATAGTGTGTTAATGCAAGTGCATGTAAATGACATGAAGAGCAGGAGTGGGATACACAAAGTCTCTTCTCATTTTAAGGACTGGGATGGTGGATTTAGTCTGGACTGTTGAAACCCAGCCCTTAGCCTGGTCTGAGGCAGTGCAAACTATTGTACGTGAGCTTCCTTTGGAAAAGTCAAACATCCAGCAACATAAGCTAGCTTGGAGAGGAGCCGACTGAAGTCCAAAGACCAAGAAAACTCTCAAAATGGTCCTGTACAATTTCTTTCCAACACCATTTCACCAGACTCCAATGTCTTCTGCTGATTCCAGCTATGCTGTGTTGTTTAAGAATTAAATAGCAAGGTAAATACGCTATGATGAACATTTGTGAAGTCCAAGTTTATGCAACCTTATTGGTAACTTGAAGTTAGTTTCAGATGAGGAACTGAACATACTGTGACTGGCTGGAGGAACTGGCGAACACTAGGATCTCAGTGACTAGAAGGGTGGACGTTGTGCTGCAAAATACTTTTAAAACTGAAACCAAAAAATAAAGAAACCTCCCTACATTATATATAAGCCAGATATAAAATAACATAAAGAATGCAGACTTTAAATAAGTCAGGAAAATTTAATTACTGAAAAGTTACGTTTTATATACAGTACATGTACAGGTACATTTCTTACCTTTTATTTTTTAAATTTTTCTTTGGGGTGGATGTCTTCTCTGCCCGTGTTTTGGTGAAGTTTCATACAGTTTTATAAGGAAGATGAAGACCACTGCATTTGTATGGATGAAAGTGCGTAGTGTAGAGAAACATAGAAGAAGGAATAATGCCTTTTGGGTTTTGAAAGATTATATCCTCCGAGCTAAACAGAAGAGTAACTGTAAATCTGCGGTGGTAAGCTTCATCTGATGTTTTCAGAGGGTAGCTTCAAGGACGCCATCAGTCATTTTGTTTTTGTAATAAGCCTTGGGGGGAAAAAAGTAGTTTTAAGCTCAACATTAAACAGAAATAAACTCTGGAGGCTTCTGCATGTGCTGTAGAAACTCCAAGTAGTTAAATTCATAAATCTTATGAGTTATGATTTCCAATGCACCTTTATAAGCTGACATGGTTAAACCACATCCAAAACCTGAAACAGATAATCTAAAAGAGTGTATCTGAATATGGAATGTTTTAATCATGATGGAGTATTTACAATTAGAGGTTAATTCTATGCTAAAAAGTAAAAAGAAGAAAAAACACAAAATGCTGGATGTGGATCCTTATTCACATGTATGCAATTGGATTCATCGTATTTTTGCATTGTCAAATCATCACGGAAGATACCATTTTGTTATTCATTAATATTTTAGTGATTGCTAATGTAAAAATTTTAATGCTCTTTAAATTGTAGTCAGAACATAGTGCACCATTTTTGATTTATTGATTACATAAATCAGATTTTGCTCATATTTGCTCTTCATTCAGGTGATTTTAACCCTTATTACTTTCTCACTGACACAAATATAACTATGTAGAACATGCTAAAAATAAAGCTTTTTTCCTCCTAGGTGGAGCAGAGTAATACTGACTGCAATTAAGAAAATAGTTAACAGGCAATTTAATTTAGAAATACAAAGATGTTATTCTTTGATTTGTTAATTAACTGTTAGTCCAATATTTTAAAATGTTATTATTAATAATAAAAGCATTCTATACAGTACCTATCCTATAAGGAACAACTTTCTGGGCTGTGTCTGTTAAGAACTTGCAGGCACTATAAATTATAGAAGTCAAAGTTAGCAGTCACATACAGTATAGTGCCTTGAAAATTTATTTATGCCAATCATTTCACATTATGGTGAATTTCTTGGAATGAATATCATTTTTTAATCAGCTGAAATGATTAAACACTGTTAGAAGTTAAGATCAATATCAGCAAACCCTACAAAGAAAAATTAAGTTTACTGATTGCAGGAGTATTCAGCCCTCTAAATCAGAACTTAATGGAAGCACTTTTGGCAGCAAATACTGCTTTTTTGTATTTTTCAGAACATGTCTTTCAGCTTTTCACTGTGGGGTGGTGTAATTTTTTCATTCTTCCAAGTACAATTGCTCCAGTTCTGACAAGTTCATTGGGTATAGCTGATGAACTGCAATCGTCAAGCCTCACCATAAATTGTCTATTGGATTTCTGTCAGGACTTTGACTGGGCCAGTCAAGATGTTCACTTGTTTCTTGTGAAACCATTTCAGTTTGGCTTTGGTCTTATGCTTCAGATTATCATGCTGCTCAAATGTAAATTTTTGACCCAATTGTAGATTTTTGTGTAACTCAAGTAGATCTTTCTCTAGTATTAATCTGTGCTTTGCACCATCCTTCCTTCTTGAATGCTGACAGGCCTCCCATTCCCTGCTAGTGAAAAGCATTCCCATTACATGATGCTGCCACCATACAGTATATGCCTTATAGCTGGGATGGTGCTGGCTGGACAATGAGCTTTGTTGGTTTTGTGCCCGTTGCAATGTTCCCCATTTCAGACAAAAAAAAATTAATTGTTGTCTAGTCTTCCACCACATCTGCAGCAGTATCTCACATGAGATTTAAAATGAATCTTTTTCAATTTTGTGAAGGGTCTTTGATATTGGTGATGAGAGTGACCTCATGTCAAACATAAACCATTGCAAATCTTTCAGTTTGTTGGCTTCACAGTGGAATCTACAACCAGTTTCCTATTTACCTGGCTGCTCAGCTTGGAAAGCAGCCTGATCTGGGTAGAGTCTAGCTGGAATGATGGAACTCTCTGTATTCAAAAGGATAACTAGCCTTCTCCTGATCATATCCTCTCTACAACTACCTGACAGATTTACTTCTAAACCTCCTTGGTCTTCATGCTTCATTTATCATGTCACTTTGTAATTTGTGGTTTGAAATTTAATCGATTTACAAATTATAAGTATTTCGTAGATTTATGCATTTGAAGTAGATGATATCAATTATAAATCAAAACTTCAATTTCAAAGTGTCATGATTGCAAGCTCAGGTAGAAACCAAATGTGTAAACATTGTAAGGTGTTAATACTTTTGCAAGAAACTGTACGGTATCTATGCTTATATCTAAATGTATATAAATGATGAGCTTGAGGTTTGATAGCAGTAACACATATCCAGTAGTGTACATTGGAAAATTCTGAAACTATATTAATCTATTCTTTGCGATTGCAATTGTTTCTGCTGTAATTAAACCCACTTGGATTATACTGTAAATAATGATGAATATTGGTCAGCGGTGATCAGCAATCACTTTTACTAGAAACCTTATATAAAATGCAGAGGATAGTTTTCAGAAATAGAAAGCTAAGCTATCAAGCAGCACCAAGTCCTTGAACAAATAAGTGTCTAAATATTTGCCTAAGATGTAGTGCGCACTTGCAGAACCTGTGTTATATGATAATGCTCCTACAGCAGATAATGGAACTGCAAATGGCCATGACCATGGTCTGTCGATGTCATTTGGTAGTACGAAACACAAGGGATCACGAATACTGTGTACATTGTAAACATCTGAACAATTTAGTAATGAGAGAAGCACAGGGACCATACCCTGGTTAAGATGCATAGGTTGACTGTTTCCTGTAGGTTATTGTAGGATTGTTATAGTGTGTGCCCTCTGAAAATGATTTTTTCAATATTTAAATTAGGATGATAACAATGGAGATGAAAATGATCTATCCATCCATCGATTCCTCTTACCACTTTATCCAATTCTGGGTCATAGGGAAGCCAGTACCTACAGTATAGACAGTAATTATCAGCAACAACAAGAAAAAAAAATACAATGAAGAGGTACTATTCCTGTTGAGTAGAGTATCCCACACCATACCACTAACCTGTACCCAATCGATGTGATACCTCTTGGATGACCAGATTGGGTGTGTTGTCACTTGTACTATTTATCTACTGTTATGTACTTTGGAGAGCACTGTACAGTATGTTTTCCTGTGACCTATGACAAAATTCAGTGCACCACTACTCTGCATTCCATTCATATTGCTCTGGTGGTAATCGTGGCATTCAGTCATTGGATCCATCAATTAAAGGAACATTTTTCTTCTCACGTTCATGTAAACATGTGCACTTGAAGACAGGAAAACATTTTGAGTCCTTTGTTTGAAACACTTTTTGTTTTGGATATACTGTACTCTTGTAATCAGGTGTGATTTAAACACCTAAGCTGTTTCAGTTTAGGACCATTTAAATTGTGTTGATGATCCAAGATCATTATTTTTGTATTGTAATGTACTGGTCCATTATGAAATATCACAGATTCTGAATATTGATTTTATATATATAATGTGAAGAAAAAGGGAACACTAGAAAATAGAATGAAAAGACACATTTTGTATGGAGCCTTTTTTGGGTATCCTGAAGAAGGCTCAATAGCTAATATGCAGTATACAGTACTTTTCCATTTCTACTTTTCAGCTTGGAATTAACCTTTACTTGTACATTTGCAGCCAATGCATGCTGACACAAATCCCCACTTGAATATCTATATAAAACGTATGTATAATATGTGCTGTGTAATGAGGAAAATGTCTTATTTGTTATTTGCTATTTATCAGATCTGTGAAAGTCTGTGAGGTTTATTTAGGATTTTACACCAGCAAAAAACCCTGATCTATGTCAGCTCATTTTTGAGGAGGCAAGAGGGCAGCAGGCTCTGTACATGTCACAGACATATTATTCAGTTACACAGCTAGAGTTATACATCTCATTTGGCCATCACTGTGAGTTTGGATCAGTGCAAAGCTTATGATCCCCATCACAATAAGACGCAAGTCAGCGGGCCTGATCTTTCATGACCTTTGTAAGGTTTGCAGTAGTAATTGCATGTGGTGTTTTTCTTTACACATTCCTATTCCAGGAACAGCATGCAAAATGTCTTGATGGATACTTTGATGAATGCAACCAAGCTAGTAGCATGGTCCTTTGTGATTCTTCCTCCTTCTATAGTCCTATAAATATTGCATACAACTGCCAGATATCCTAGTGTCCTTGTGTCTATTAGAATACATAACAATACAGTTACCAGCATCACGATGTGTTTGTTCTTCATCATGCTTTATTTATATATTTTGTTTAATCAGCAGTAAAGATGTTGCTCTTCTTTAGCTGTAATGCAGGTCAGGGGCTCTCAGTGTTCTCTTTCCTCAGAACCATTAGTCTGTCACATGAATGATTGCCCTGTTTAATATGGGGCTAATGCATCGACTTACTTTTAAAGAAAGAGCCCCACACACCAACAGAACCTTTCTTTCAATTTTTGTCTTCCAAGTGGAGCCCGCTATTGGTTTTCTTGTAAGGTGATCACACAATTCTATATTTAGGAATGAGAAAATTACATTGTTCGGCTCACGCCATCACACTGTCAGAGGACGACACTTTAATTCAAAGGATGAGATAAAAAGACTAAAGTCCTTCTAAGTGTGGATCCTTGAGCTTACCTTGCTTGACTATTAAAAAACAGTGTTGGAAGTTTTTTTAAAGCTTCCTTAGTCTGTCTTGCACTTCATTGTTTGCATAATTAATAGAAAAATACATTTGTATTCTTTTGTTTGGAGAGTTTGCAGTGTCAGTTTTTTTCTGAGAAAACTGCTTTACGGGGCAGTGTCAGTTCTCTCATGGTGCCTGATTTAAAATGCACACATTTCCTTCGATGTGCTCTGTCTGTTAATTAACCTTTTCAAAAGACTGTACAAGGTTCTTGAATGTTTAAAGCACCAACGTGACCTTGATTTAAGGTCTCATACAAAAGACTGAACCAATGAAAAATCCCTTTTACTTACAAGCTAGACAATTGAAGTGTTATGTTTAGTACAAGAAGATCCAAAGACTTGAAAACAACATTGCAATTTTAATGAATGGATATACTTTGAAGTGTTTAGCTCAGATTCAGACCTGCTAAGAATTTATTTAACCATATGCATAATAATATCTGCAAAGTAATTTAATAAAAGTTTGAAAATTGCATTCCTTTGGTTTTATTTCTGAAACTGAAATCAAAAGAAGATACAGAAATACTCTAGACTATGCTTCTTGGAGCAACATAATCTGTGACAAATGTAATATATACTGTACTATTCCATTTTACTGAGCTCTGGCAGAGATAACATACAAGTAGGTTGTTTTAATAGAGTGGAGTCTGGTGGAAATCCTGCGTTCTGCATTCCAACATGAGCAAATTAAACTCTTTTTCAGGTTAAGTTTAAAAATGAAACTCATAAAGCTATATCTGTACACGAGGACAGGATTTTTCAGATACCAGAAATTTAAACTAAACCACAAGATCACCTGTAAGGCAAGAGGATTTTTTTTAGAAAAAGCAGGTCTTGATTAACTACTGTACCTTGCGAGAATTTGTTGGAAAGCAACAACAGTAATGGCTGCAAACAGAGCACAGTATATTTAGATTTAGATAAGAAGTTCTTGAATTGCAGGCAGTAGATTATCCAGGTATTGTACAGTAGATAATAGACAGCAGGTAAGGGGTGAGTACTGGAATGATCCTGTTATTGGACTACCATGGAGTAGTCTCAAACTCAAAACTCCAACCACAATGTTTGAGATTCTGATATATTTAGTAAACAACTGAAGGTTATACAGCTGATGTCGACATTATATAGAAATATTAGCTAATGGAAATTTGAAACAATTCTGGCAAAGACCTGGCAAATGGCCTTTAATCTAGACTAGTACAGTACATACAGTATGTGTATCAGAAATATTAACTACATATACAGTATATGGTATAAGATAGGAAATGCTGAGTTTAAAGAAACTATTTTTGTCTTTTCAGTTCTACAGGACATGGGTTAAACAATGCATCACAACAAAAATATTGGGCTCACAGACAGACTCTCCATCAAAGATGATAACTGCAGTGGTAGCAGCTGTTATAATGGTGGCACTTTAGCTCAGACATGGAAGAGGAACAATGTACACCATGAGCAAACAGCTGCAGTTTTAAACAAGTGCTCTGAACAAACCTGTTTCTTCCATATCTCATCACCGGCACCATAAGCCCTTTAATTGACCAGTCACCAGTTATCCAAGCCCATTGTTTCTCATTTCACCTCTGACGGCCACGACCACTCTAATCTCTCTGTCTGTGTTCTCAAAGACGGTTTTCCGAACTCATACTGTTCATCAGAAAGACCACCGAAACCAAAATTATTCTGCAGCTAGGATCACACATTCTCCCTTCTCTTAACGACAGACTACTGTTCTTTTAAATTTTCTCCATTCATTGGAAGTTTCATTTCACACCTCTCTGTACCCATTCTGACTTCACACCTCTTGATTGGCCTCTCTTTCTGTCCCCTGCTCCCGCCTCTCACTCCTCCTCCCTCCCAACCTTTGTTCTCCCGCTACTTTACCTTTGCCTACTGCCCTGTCTCTCTCACACCTGAAGAAGGCTCCATGGCCGAAACGTTGTGTTCTCTTTCTTCTTTTTTTCAGCATGGAATAAACCTATTACTTGTTCCAGTCACTGTAATGCATAACTACAGTATATACAGTACAGTACACCCATGTATTTATGTAAGGATAGCACTCACTACAAGTCATTTTCATGTGTTTAACAATGTGGGGAAACAGGAAGCTGGGATATACAGTACTGTATACAGTAGTTGAATGTGTTATGCATAATTATATAATTTACCAGTAAGGCCTCATTTAGGCCTTAAAGCGAATATGCTACACTGGCGGGCTTAAACAATTTCAACTTTTTAGTTTTGAATGGAAAAAGCTACTCAGGGTCGCCATTCAAGAATTCTAAAATCTTTCAAGGCATTGACAAATTGAATTTACAGTTCTAAGACTAGGAAGCACTTTTTATACATCGACTTGCAAGGTTCTGGAATATGTTACCTAGCCTTGTTGTCAAAGCCGATGTATTTTTATTTTAGAAAAGACTGGATGAGATCCTACAAGTAATTAGGTATGAGCTGGCAAAACAAACAGAATGGATTAAGTGACTTCCTCTTGTAGGTGACCTTTATGAGGTTCTCATAATATTAGAGTTTAAAATATTGCCGGGCAGGACCTACTCTTAGAGCTATGTTTCTCAGCCCTGTTCCTGGGGGATCTTTGTGTCTGCTGGCTTTCATTCCAACTGAGCTGTTAATAAGTGGTGCTAATTGATGCCTTTCATTGATCTACTTGCTTGTTTACAGATCTTTATTTACCTTACTTCAAGTGTATTGTTTCTTATACAGAGCATTACACAGACTCTCCTTACTTTATCAAGAGTTCAGGCTGATATTTACTGTATGTCTAAATAAATGCTAGATAGGTGATAAGTTTGAGGTGAACAGACACAGGTGAAAATAACAATTTATCAAAATTCCCCATCATCATGTTTTACACTGCAGATGGAAGTTCTGAAACTCAGAAATTGTCACGATCGCTAACCCCTCCTCTTAAGGGCGCTCCAGCCCTTCCTTGTTCTGCCCCATTACCTGCACCTGTTTCTTATTTCCGTTCCACCTTAAAAGCCAGACGCAGACATCACTCCTGGTTCCTCATTGAATTCCGCTTCGTGAGAGCCCGGGGTCCTGCTGCGTCTGGCTCCGTTATGCTTTTAACCTTCTGTTCCTGATTCCCCGCCCCGCCGGTCCCGACCCGGTTCATGGTTTTATTCCCCGGATGGATCCCCTGGCCTTGGACTCTACCTTCTGTCTTGGATACCCGTTTGGATTTACTCATGGATAGTTCGCCCCGGATTCACTCTCCCTGGACACCTGCACCCCTTGGACACGCCCCCCTGTCTCCATACCCTCTCCTGCATGACTTTTTCCCCAGTGTTTCTTCACTATTCCGGATCGTGTCTTCTGCATAGGGCCCGGAAAGAACTGTTCATGACAGAAATTGGTACAAACTTGATGACAATTAGAAATCCCACTCGTGTTTTTAAGAGCTGAATACATATTTTATAAAAATACTCCTCAGATAGACAATTTAAATCAATTAGCTTGTGATTAAGAGTTCAGCTGGAACAAAAACCAGAGGAAATTGGAGTCCCCCAGGATCAGGGTTAGAAACCACAGTTCTATGAACCCATTTTTCCAGTTTTATATAAGTATTTTCAGTTTTATAAGAGCAGGTTTGGTTTGAGAATGAAAGGCTTTGACTTTAAGTTTACTGTAAACAGATAGACTGATGCCTTGCTTCGCTGTGCGGCTGTAAGTTAATTGGTCCCATGACTAGAGTGCTTGGCTCCTAGTTGACAGGTTCCTATCTTCAGGGTGTTGTTTGTCTACAGTATGAGGCTTTCCTTCCCATGAAGAAATGAATTTCCTTGGGACTGTCTACCTTCAAAAACTGTGGATTGAATTTGTAATTGTACAGCAAGTCATTGACTTTGAAATTCTGCACAATTGTGTTACTAAAATAGATGCTCAAACCATTGTTAGTCAAGTCTAGAAATACTGTATACAGTAGTGGAACGAACTGTTTCACTTTATGCACAATCTAATGGACTAAGATCACTGTTAAGAGAATGCTACATGCTCAGAGAAAGCAAACACATTTATTAGTAGAAGACACTAGAAACTCAGAGTCCAAATTGGTTTATACACTGAACAATTGACTGTAGTGGTTAAACAATACAAAAACAGTCGTGCTGTATGTATTGAAGTAAAAGTGAAAACTATCATCTTAATTAGTATTAAATAGTAGGGCAGTGACTAGGACTCCACTAAGTGCATAGTTGTAAAATTTGTTTTGCATTTTTATTTATATAATATAAATATAATTAAATGTTGTGGTCTTAAATTGACCATGGTTTGCTCAGCTTGCCATGCTACAGTTACTGATGAGACTTTCTAGGCATGTATGAACTTGTAGTGGGCTAGCAACAAAAATGGTGGATTGCTCTGATAAATGCAAATACTGTATATTTGTATGCATAAGTTAGAGATGCATAAGCACTGTCATATTTGTCATATTTTTAGTAAAATGTCCTTTTTAAGTTGGATAAACATCACCTGACTCCAGGTCACTGCCCTTGGAGTTGGTAGAAATTGCTGGAGTGGGGAGTTCCTCATTATCACTCTGTGTTGATGTAAGCTTAATCCTCAACCTCTTTGTCAGTTGCAGCCTTGAAAAATGTCAGTTTAACTGCTGCCTCAAATTGTCCTCTATTTGATTTGTCTTTTAATAGCAGCACTTTTATTGCTTTTGTGGCTTAGGAGACATAATATGACTTTAGGTACTGTGGTGATGACCCACAGCTAATTTTTAAAATTGCTGCCAACTTCAGATTTTCTTTTTGAAAACTTCAGTTTTCAGTTTTTTTCCCCCATAAAATTCTACTTTGCAATTAGCATCTCTGAGTACCACAGTTAGTACAGTATATTTCTCTATATTTGCACAATCGCTCTTAAGTCTTGTCAATTAAATAAGTTAAGTTAGTTAAGTTTAAATTAAATTTTATCTCTATACTCTCTGCCCTAGATCTTACCTTGGCTTTAGCTGGATTTCATTGGAAAAAAAACTTTTGAGTGAAAGGTGACAGTATATTTAGAAAATCCCATGAGGGAGTCCATGAGCGAGTCAGATGTTCAATATCAGAAGTATACTGTTGTCACAGTTGGAATCCCTCCTGTTAAGGGCGCTCTGGCTCTTTCAAATTTTACCTGATTACATGCACCTGCCCCCAGTCCTGCCCCTCCTTATTTAAGGCCGGGCGCTCTCACTACTCTGGGCTCAGCACTGGGAGATGGACGCCTGGAAGCCCGCCTACCAGTGGGTGCAAGAGAGACCCGACGGCATAGGCTTCATCACGGCGTCCTGACCGTCTGAGTCCAGGGCTCGGAGCGTCCTGTTTTAATCCCCTATCCCTGTCTCGGATCCCGTTCTGGGTTTTAATCTTGTTTTGTTTCATCTTGGATGGATCACCCGGTTTTGGACCTTGGACTTTCTGTATGAACAGCATATTAAAGAGCTGGTGCTGACAATATATTACAAACGGCTGTCTTTCAGGCTTTTACAGTATTTACCAAAGCACCATCAATGAGCCTTGCTCTAACATCTTGTTAGACTGCATAATTTTGCTCACTTTGCTTATTGTTATCTGCAAGTGAGTTACTGTGTATACTGTATATATATACTTCAATACATTATGCCAAATTTAAACCATTTGTACAGTAGTCTTATTGTCAAAAGGATAACAGAGTATTGTTAGTATTACAAAGAGATGAGCATTTAAGTTTTATGTGGTCATCACAGACAGAGTTCATGTCACATTTTGATTTTCACCAGTGCTACAAAATGTATACCACAGCAAAAGTTAAATAACCCTGATCAGGGGCACTAATGAAACACACGTGTGTTCCTTAAGCAGGATAATTAAATCATCTCACCTGCAAATGAACCAAAGACATGATTAAAACTATCCAGCAGTCCAGCAAGAAGCAACAATTAAAACTTGACTTTATAAAAGAGCTTTCAATAACATCCAAATTTTCAATTTTATTTCAAAATTTTGAGTTTATAAAATTGTATGCATTTGTATTCTGTTGGAAGAATTGGGGACGTCTAATGAGCAATACAGTATAATATAAAAAACATTTTTTACCGTATATTTAACATCTTGTTTTTTATGTAATGAAGAACTGCTTCCTGTTGGGGGATCTGTGCAGGGACCTAGACACCTGTAGGACACACACATTTAGCGCTGAGCTAGTGAGATGGGAAAGCAGTGACTTTCAGGACCGCACCTGTATCTCACTTATCTGTGAGGTACATTTGACAGCAGCTCTCGCCACACCTTGATGTTTAATACACACTGGTCTTCAAGTATGTCCTTTATTTAAACAAGAGGTTTCGTTGTTTTGAGACAAATATTCATATTGTCATAAAACCCTCTGCTTTAATTGAACAGCCCTGCAAAATTTAAAAGGTGATAATGATGAGATCCCCATGATGTCTAGGTAAATGAATGAACTCCTAAAACAGCAGTCTGGGACTAGAGCACACAAAGTCGTCTAGCCACGTCTGATCTTAGTACCAGATTTGATACATAAAATGTAATAAGTCTACAAATATAAGAGGGTGTCAGTTCATGGAAGGCCTTGAAAAAAGGCAAAATAGTTTAGATTTTGTTGTTTGTGATATAGGACGTCAGTGTACATGATGGGAGTGTTGTGATTATGCATATCCTTTTTTAACTTTCTGTATGGACAGTTTTTGACTAACTGAAACCTGCTGTTTATGATCACTGAACTGAAACTAAAGCAGCTACTACATATTAAAATATTTTTAGAAGGGAGGAACAACAGGTTTTTTAGTGTTGTTTATGGTCATTTACAAAAGATTGTGAGATGTCCATCTTTGAATATCACAAAGGTATTCCAACAGCACTGAGAAGGCCCCAGATAGTTTAGTCTTGATGAAAATGTGAAGTTGAATTTTTGCATAAGTGGAAATCTAGAAGCATGGGAACCAAGTAAAATTAAGAAACGAACTGTCCCCAGAGTATCTCCTTGAGGTACTCCAGAGGTCCACCTTTGGGAGTCTCTGAGACGTGCAACTCCCAACAAAGACTTATAGTCCATTGTCCAAAATTATGGGCCAGAACCAGTTTATCACAAGAGCAGTTTTAAATGTCTGGCACTTGTGACTGGTCTTGTGTTAAACTGGTTCTGCTCCATAATGAAATCCAATCTACTATGTCTTAATAAAATCTAATCTACTGCATCAAATGACCCAATAAGAGCAATAATGAACAGGCTACTGAGTCACAGTTCAGTAATAAGTCATTCAGAACACGAACAGGAGCTGTTTCAGTACTAGAGAATGGTATAATCCCAGCCTGGGGCTTTTCAGATGGAATTTGCACTTAAATGTGCTTTCAGTTGAGAAGCCACCCACCTGTTCCAGACTCTTATACAAAATGCTAGGTTTGAAGTGGACCGATAATTATAAAGAAAGTTGTTGTAAAGATTTTTTTTACTACAAGAGAATAATGTTTTTTAGATTGTGTTTTAAAAGAGCCAAAAGAATGGACCTACATTATGAGACTTAAAGCCATAGTTCATATGATGACCAAAAAAGTAGTCACTGTTCATCTATTCTTCAAAGCTTGCTTGTATTTATTATGGTGACCTTTGCCCTTCTTCACTTTCTTAACCCAAACAATGGCTTGCAATTTTCAAAAGAAACAAAATGATATACAACATACTGTAGAACAACTCACCAAAAAATATGAAAGTAAGCTGGCAGTTAACAATAGACAAACTGGACCACAGCATGAAGGACAGACCAAGCAGGAGAAGCTCAGAACCTTAGAAACACAGTAACCCAATTAAATAAGGGTTGAGGTTAGAAACTGGATAGTATGGGATGGAAATTCTCTCCTAGCAGGTTTTAAAGACAAGAAGTAAAAAGCATACAAATATAGCCTAGCAGTCCTTTAAATTTCACATTATGTGATTCTGATCTGTCTTACTGTGTAGGCCTTTATTGTGGGTACACTAAGTCCTGCGTCATGTTAATGATTTATGAATATGCCCTTAAAGTTCAGAACGGTGGTATACTGTAGCATTAGCGGCACCGAATCACACAGAGGTTAGAGAGAGGGGTTGTGCGTCAGTGTGCAAGTCGCATAGGAACAAGTAGAGGTTAAATGTCTGCCAAAAGGCAGAAAAGAAGGAGACAAATACACAAAGTGAACCATCCTCGTTTATGTCAAGGGGAAAGGGAGAGATAGTAGGAATTAAAGGGAATAAGACAGGGCAGAGTAAGGAGAAGAAACGAAAGGTGAAAATACAAAGGGCCATCAACATCCATGAGGGAAGTTCTACAGCATAAACATTGTGTAATTTGAACAAAAAAGGTGAACCTCAGAAATGCATTTGATGAAAACAAAGACATTAAATGCACTCTGAAGACACTTTTGACTTATTATTTGTTTAGGGATGCAGTGTTCTCAGTAAAGTAATGCACTGGACAAGTATTTAGATTAATATTCAAAACATTGCACACCATAATTCTGCAATATACAATATGCAATATATGAAATGTGCCTGAGGTCTAATCTTAGCATTAAAAGAAAAGCTTTAACTTTAGATTTTGAAGTTTTCTTATTGACTTTAAACTTTAATGCATGGCTTATGCAAATGAAGTTTTAATGCCTGTAAATTTTAAATAATGAAACAGAAGCACACATGTACAAGATTGTATTAATAGCTAAATCAAGTTCTAAAAGTCACGTTACATTTTTACAGTTTAAATGGTTTATTATTATGACAGATTGATGTTAGTTTATGATATATAAATTATATCCTTTTCTTAACTCATTTTAAATCTGAATACCCTGTGCCTGTAAATGTCTTAATAATACTGTTGCTAGTATCTAAATTAATTAGCCTAGGTAAAATTTCCTTAATATTAGAATGTTGCAAAATGTACATGCAAATAAATTTACACTTGGACAATACTTGTATGTTGTTTGGTTTGAAATCATAATACATTCATTTGGAGAATTATGCAAATCTATTATAGATGAAAATGTATACAAAATACAGTACATTTGCACTATAAGGCCTTTCAAAAATATGTAAAAGCAAAAGATGAAATTAACTGCAAAAAAGTTCGCAGAGATTTTATGAAAAATAAAGGTTTATGACAGAAGCACCTAGTAAGAATGACAAAAGCATGGTATGGCTTTATGGTAAATAGGAGATGGCTGTCTTAAAGTTGACATCAATGGCAATGAACCACCTCACTTTTATTAATGAATATCTGGCATGTTCAACCTGTTATGATTGCCCTAATAAAACAAACAAATCTCTACCTTCAAAGTGTAGATAATATATTAAGTTCAGATAGAATTGTAGAGCCAAGAATTGCTTAAAAGTGAACATGGACAACTTTCTAGAATAATTTAATTCCAATGGCGATTCCTACCTAATCACACTCAGACACCTTTTAGAGTTGCTTGAGTTATGGGTTAATACCTAGTAGTAGATCTGTATTACTTATTCGTAAATCTTAACCATAAATCCTTAAAAATAAAGCACATTGTCATTTTCCTTGCAATGAAATGGAATGTCAAGACATTATAAGAAATTACAGAAAAATAACCCCATTAATCATAAAGCTTCCTCTCAGTCTGAAGACATCCTGAGCTCTATTGTTTACATCAGGTACCGTATGCATTATTTAGCAATGCCTTAAACATTACTGTGCTGCTGTCATGAGAACAAATGCATGTAGGTTTCCCAGAATGAAAGAATACGCTTATTACTTTACCGCAAGGCAGACAGCCGAGTTCCCCTGTTATAAGATAAAGCAGAAATACCAGAAATGCAAGCCCCTAATTCAACTCTTCCTAATTTATTTATTGCCAAGTACATTATAACCTGACTAAATCAGATTAATGTCTCTCAGCACAAATTAAGAGCAACAGAAATCACAAGGTCTTCAGGAAAGAGCCAAAAGGAGTTAATATATATTTTGTCTGCAAAATTGATTATTAAATATATTTCAAACACATCTCTTCACCCCACAAAATTTGTCTTCATCCGCTCTTTATATGCACCATATAGAACGGATTTATGTAACAGCAATTTCATGATGTGACCTTGTTTTCGGACTTGTGAAATGAACTGAAAGAGAAGAGCTTCCCTGATTACACGTTTATTAAAATTCTCTGTCTGTCTGCCCTGTTGTTAGTATTCTTAGTATTTTAGTCTGCAGCATCACGTAGTGCATAGTTTTCGGTACAGTATCATACAGTAGCTGATGTTACCATGGAAACATAGGCTTAAAGCGGGCCAGACTTGGAACTTTGTGTGAGGCAGGGTCTGACTTAGTGTTTACTGCAGCCATTCCTGCTCAGTCATTCTTGTGTATGTTATTTCTTTACATTTAACAGTTATAAAAAGAATTCAAAAGCAAAGGTACATGTTTCAGCTCTGCAGTAGTTAGAACTTTAGGGGGCTAATTGTATCTACACATAAGTACTCCTAGGTTTAATGCGAAGAGTAGGCAGGCATTACATTTTCAAGATTCATACAGTATAATGGAGTTGTCTTATACAGTACTTACTTTAATTGATTACCATTTTCCTGCTTTGACTACATATCCCAAGTTTCTTGCTTACTATGTTTCTTGTCAGGAGTTGTGACTTGTGATTTACTGTTATGCAAATGAATTCCTGGAACATGCCTTGTAAAGTTAATCAGACTTGTTTTTATTTGTCACTTCTTTTCTCACTCAGTAGCTGGAAAATGTGGTGTAGGGGAGCAAAGTGTTATGAACAAAAAACACAAAGTACTGGGCTAACTTTAAACATTAATTTACTGATGACTGTATGTTCTGATCCAAGCCTCAGTTCTCTTTATTCAAGCTCTCAAGAGGTTTAGGCAGAGGACTCCTACTCTGTTGGGCCCCAAGCAAGGCCCTTAACCTCAACTGCTCCAGGGGCGCTGTACAATGGCTGACCCTGTGCTCTGACCCCAGGCTTCTCTCCCTGTCACACTGCCCCTATTTACTTATTGTGAGGTGTTTCACAAGCCCAGCTTTTGTTTTCTTCTGTTATATTTGAACCACACATTATCTGTTATTTCTAAACTAGAAGCTAAATCTTGCAGAGATGGAGGTACCAGGTGTTGTAATTTGCCCTTCTGGTAACTTCACCAAAGTATAAGGTGAAAGATGACTTGCCTGCCTTATGAAACCCAGTTTAAACCAACTGTTTTGTTTGGTTTGGATGTAATCACCAATATCTTGTTGGCATTACTCTTCACCATTTTTTTTCTTATGTCCAAATTCAGCACATACTATCTAGAATCCCTCCTAAACTGATTTTAGATAAATATCTTGTTTCTCAGAAAAAGGGATCATTTTTTAAATGTGAATTTTGTGTGTCAGTTCTTGCTCCAGATAAAAATGAGACCAATGAGCTAAACCACACAAACACAGATACAAACTCCTTCAGAACATTAAAACTGAAGGGCTGCTACCATATATCAAGTTCCCATTACTGGGTTTTCAAAGATTGTATTTCTTCTTGAGACTTGATTTCCACTTGATAGAACCACTGTCTTGGAAAAATCAAGATGCTTGCTATGTTTTTTGGTGTTAGGAGACAATTTTCCAAATTCCTTGCTTGATTTCTGGGCATTATGGGGCATCATTTTAGCCTAAAGATTCTTTTCTGAAAGCCAAAAGTAAAGTTACATTTTAACAATATTGTAATCCCAAATATTATGTAGATATAGCTGAACAATCATATTCAATCTCAATTATGGGTGTGTTTCAGTCCAAGGAATAATGCGTTATTAATAAAATGTGACCTAAACATGTTTTAGAGTGTCTTTTATTAACACAATATTATTTTCATTACCATAATGAAAAATTGAATGAGGTTATTTCTACAAATACACTGCTTAAAGTTTCAGTGAGGTGGGATGGATAGTACATACATTATTATTTTTTATTATTCTCAGGTTTTAAAGTGCAAACTGTGTATCTTATCTATGTGGCTTCTGCTGCTCTCAAAAACGAATTTCTCTCATTGGCTTTGTGGGTGTTTTGTAAATTGATGATGGCGTTTTTAGTATTTCTTGCAAGTCTCCTTTAAAATGTAAAACTTAAAGGTTTGCTTTTTGTCTAAGTGAGTTTTTTGTCCAAATTCTAAATATATGCTTGTGAATGTAAGTATTCACGTTATCATATACAGTCTATCTATGCACCTGTTACTATATATTGTTAGTATAGGGTGCTTATAAAGCTAATTGGTCTATTCAAACAAGTCTGTCATGGAATATTTTTAACATCCAAATGGGACCATGTCACCATGTAGTATACACCAGAGGGCACCAGAGTTTCCAACAGAGGATTCTTACTGCACCTCTAGTGAGAAGGATCAACATTACAGCTTCCCAATGCAGTATCAACTGTATTTAGTATGGTGTCATTGGGGAAGTTCTCAGTATTGTCCATGTTTTAATATTACTTGAGCCCTTGTGTTAATAATATTATTTTAAATGGTTCTGCTGTGTATCCTTTGGAGCAGTTAAGCAGAACCTCATTCCACTTGATGGCATGAGAATTAAACGGGGAGATGGGGTGCTGATGTGAAAACTCAGTTCATGCATGTTTAAAGCACTGGGATGCTTGGGGTGACAAGCTATGAATTGTAAATCTGTTACAGATAAAATGCTCCAGATATATCCCCGATCGTTAAAGGATGCATGTTACTGACCCTCCCTAAATTGTCTAAATATCATTGGTGGGGTATCATATAACATTAGAAGTGAATAATATATACTGTATACTAAATGTACACATATCCCACATACTCAAGCTATCAAAAGTATTCACACCCATGGACTTAGTAAAATGTGACAGTGTTACAATAAGGAATCATGAAGTGTTTTAAATGGTATTTATTGACAAAAAAACACTCTATAATGTCAGAGTGAAAATAAAATTCTACAGATCCTTCTAAATTAATTATAAATATAAAACACATTACATAAGTATTCACCAACTCTACTAAATGGGTTTTGCCCCATTTAAATGGGTTTTCTCCCTAGAGAACCTGCATCATGAAGAAAAAGGAACATTCAATCCAAATCTGGTACAGGGTTATTGAAAACCCCAGTCAGTAGAAGGGTATAAGATCATTTCCAAGACATTAAAAATCCATAAAGCCTGGTAAAATTCATTATAAAGAAATGGAAAAATATGGCACAACTGTGAATCGGTGCAGAACTGGGCATGCTCAAAACCAGAGTATCCAGATACTCTGGGCAAGAAGGTCACTATTCAGGGAGGGCACCAAGAGGTCTTTGATAACTTGAAAGGAATTACAGTCTTTAATGGCTGAGGTGGGAGAAACTGTGTCACGACCACCAGTCATCGGAGACCTACCCGCAAACAAGTTCAGCGGTTTCAGCAGCTGACTAATTATAACATGCGCCACCACACGTGTGTTAGCTAATCATCTCCTGCTGCCGCATCAGACTTAAACCCTCATTCCTCTCTGCTCTACGCTCGGTAGTAGTTCCTCATCTCGAGAGCTCAAACCTCACCCTTTTTCTAAAACTTCTCTATAACGACTTCTTTGGATTTGGACTTTGTTTCTCGTTCTTTGACCACGATCTCGCCTGATGATTCGGATGAAGCTCCAGTGCTCTTACCGATTGCCTCAACTCTCTCTCTTGCTCATCTGCGTAGGATCCATTAAATTTCTGACTTGGATTTACAACACTGTGCATACAACAACAATTGCTCTGGTGCTTCACAAATCTAAGCTTCATGGTAAAGTGTCAAAAAGAAAGCCATTGTTGAAAAAAGCTTTTGTTCACATCAAATCTCGACCCCAGTTTGCCAGATGGCACCTAGGAGACTCTGAGGTCAAGTGGAAGAAGACTCTAAGGTCTAATGAGACCACAATTGACCTTTCTGGCCTGAACACTAAACCCTATGTGTGGCACATGCGTACTGTAACTACGCATATCGTCCTGAGAAGCATGGTAGAGGCAGCATTGTGCTTTGGGGATGCTTCACTGCATCAGGGCTTGGAAGATGTGTGAACATAGAAGGCAAAATAGATGCAAGAAAGTACAGTACATATAAATCGTGGTGGAAAACCTGCTGCAGTCTGCAGGAGTCCTGGGACTTGGAAAAAGATTCATCTTCCACCAGGACAATGACCCAAAACATACAGCCAGAGCCACACTGGAGTGGCTGAAAAAAAAGCCAATATTCTAGTGGCCCAGTCAAAGCTTGGACCTCAATCCAATTGAGAATATGTACTGTAGCAATACTTGACAATTGCTGTTCAGTAACGGTTTCCATTCAGCCTGAGCAATTTTACAAAGAAGAATAGGCAAAAATTGAAGAGTCTAGAAATACCAAGATAGTAGAACTTATCCAAGAAGATTCATGGTTATAATTTCTGCGAAAGGTACCTCTACCAAATATTAACTCAAGGGAGGTGACTACTTATGCAAGCAGTTATTTTCTACTTTATATTTATAATAAATTTAGGAGGTGTTTTCACGTTGATATTATAGAGTGTTTTGTGTTAGTTAATGCCAAAAAATACCAGATAAATACAATACGGATCCATATTGTTACACAATAAAATGTGAACACATCCAAGGGGGACGAACACTTTTGACAGGCACCGTAGGTACTGTATACAGTGAAATAGCCAAACCCCAGTATTTGCTGATCACCATGGCTGAAAATCTTCAGAGATGTACGGTAGGACTATCACTGACTCTATCATGAAGAAGGCTCAGCAGCGCCTTTATTTCCTGAGGTGCCTCAAGCGATGGGGGATGCCAGTTACTGTGTTGGTGAACTTTTATCACTGCACCATCGAGAGCATCCTCACCAACGGGATCACCGTGTGGTATGGCAACACTTCTTCTCGAGAAAGAAAGGCACTGCAGAGAATGGTCAATATGGCCCAGAAGATCATCGGCTGTGGTCTCACTGAGATTAAACAGCTCTATGAGGACCACTGCCGTGGTAGAATTCTGGCCATCACAGAGGACAGCCACCATCCCGGGCATGAGCTCTTCACCCCACTGCCCTCAGGCAAGAGATACAAGAGCATACGGACACTTACCACTACATTCTTCAATAGCTTCTATCCACAAGCGAACACATTTAGCCATGCCCCTCGGACCACACCTACAGCATCATCATCTACCGCATTATGATTTCTTATTTATTGCACATCTCCAGTCATTGTTTACACGTCTGTATTGTTACATTCAAACTGTCTACATGTTTACTTGTACATTGTCTACTGTTTGTTTGTATATTGTCTTGATGCACTGTTTTTACACTTGTTTTACAATCGAGAGACTTTCTGTAAGTAAGAATTCCATTGTACCAGTACTGGTTACATATGGCAATAAACTTCAAGTTCAAGTTCAAGTTCAAGATCTTAAGTACAGTAGGTCTGTCATCTGTGTTCCCACAGTTGTCATAGCATGGATTAATTTTGATATGTCAGTTTGGGTAAATGAGTTTCCATGTTTTATGTTATTTTCTGTGTCTGTGGGATTTCTTGGGTGGGAGTTCTTTATCCCTACATCCAGTTCTCTAATTCTTTGTACAAAAAGAACAAGCACTTTGTTCCTTCACATGCTAGTAAGACCACATGTAATCTCCTCCATTTTCCAAGGAAAATGGTCTGCATGCATGTGTGCCAATGTTCCCTTTCCTCTGGTGCTTAATTGACACTCATGGAGCTGATAAAGTCCACCAACTTTATGTGCACCAAGTGTAAAGTGTAAGAGATTTATTTTTGTAAGCACTGTTAGTGCTAAATTGTCATGCTGATAATCCAGAAAACAGAGCAACATGTTGTACTATTTATACTTTGCCAAATAAATGAGAAAATGCAGTATGATAAATGGAAATACTGAGGAAAAACATTTTTCTTTTCAAATAACTTGACATCTTTGTTTCCTTCATTACCATCTGATACCATCTAAATTCAATGTATATATGAAAACCAGATACTAGGTATCAGTGCAGTGAGTTAAAAAGATACAGTATTTCTCTGTCTAATTTTAGAAGATGATTCTTTTCTGTGTCATTTGTATTATATAGTTCAAATAGGTAGATGTGTCAGCTCCACAGCCAAAACGTTGTGTTTCCTTTCTTTTCTTTTCAGCATGGAATAAACCTGTTACCTGTTCCTTTGTATTATATATACCCCGTATCACTTCCTGCTATATAGGGAAATGAACAAAAAAGACTACTCCCAAGTCAATTTTTAAACCTGTGCCTTTTTTCAGAGTATTTTAAGTTAAATCGAGTGTCTTATTTTGTCATCTTCATTTCCCATTTAAATATTATGAATAAAAACATAAATACTAGAATGTAATGAATATTTTACTAGATTGGTGTACTGTATGAAGCATTTTTAGAAATTTCCAACTGCAATTATGTAATGACTTGCATAACAGTGTGTTTTCATATTTCCCTCCATGGCAGCTGTTAATTTTGATCAGTTCGGTGGTATCATCTAATTTTCTCTTAGATGTCACCTTTATCTTCCCACCCATCACCATCTCCCATAACAGCTACAATTAGACAGCCTCAATTTGTGCTCCACAGTAAAGAGGACTGTGCCATGCAGATTTCTTGTTTTTTTCCACAAATAATATTTCCACTACATTCATATTTCCCCCAGACCTTGTGTTCATCATTAATTTATGGTGCTCATAAAAGTTTCATCTGCATATTGTGGAACACGTATAATAATATTCTTAATATTCTGGACTTCTTAAGAGATGTCTGTTTTCTTACATTTATTTTGCATTTGATTGAAAAGATATGGCATTCTCTTGCACAGGTAATAATTAAAGATAACATTATGTAGATACAGTATAGTGTGATGGGCCATTATATTAGACCTGTAGCTTGGTGGTATTGAACAACAACACAGGGTAACATGTATCCTTTGGCTCAAGAGCCTTGAGCAGCATTTTTGAAAGCCAATTCAATTATTTTATAAAAGCTGAAGAAGGTTCCTGCAACTCTCATATAATAATGAGTCAACCCTCATTGTAAACATAATCATTCAGACAAAATGAGACTTTTGCACATTAGGACTCTTCTATTTGGAAATAGTGACAACCCATATTGTAATTCATTAATCAGCTGTGACCAGAGACAAAATTCCAACATGATTCACCAGAAATGTCAAGTCTCTAAATTTGAAAAGGCTTTTTTTAAAGGCAAATGTACATGGATTAATTATTTTTGGGACTGTATTTAGTAAAATAAATCTTCCATATGAACCATATAGTGTATTTATTTTAGTTTATTTTACTAGCAGAACCAAATTTTCCTTTACACACAGTTTACAAATTTGCAGAATTTGGCCAAAAGGACGAACTATACTATCACTGACATGTATGAATTTTTAGCCTCTTGAGAATAACTGTTTGTTACAGTCAAATAATAGTCACATGAAGGTCGTACAACCACAAGGTGAATCTAGAGATTCTCAGCTTCAAGGCTGAAAACTTTAAGCTGGGCTTTATCCAATATTTTTATGAGCTTTTCATACATTAATGATTTTATCTGTACATTCATAGAATACATTCATTTTATGGTGAAATTGACTCAATTTCCAGCACAAATGTAAAGAGTTTGTTTGATTAAAACCTTTGACTATTAGCTTTTTACATAGAATCTATGATAATAAGAGGAAAAGCTGTTTTTTCCTCTTTGTGAGGTGGAAGTACTGTATCACCCTTTAAATGAGCCAAAATAATGAGATAAATCTGACAGATACTGTTTTTGCTACAAAGCTTTTTAGTATCCATGTCCCTACAGTTTCTGCATGAAAGATGTAGACATGATGAATGGGGATTGTCTTTTATCGAGATATTTGTTTGAGAATGTCATGTGGAGGCAAGCCGAACAATGCGTTCTTATATTTTTTATAACGGCTACAAAGGTTTCTGGAAGCTAGAAGCCTTGGACAAGACATCGTTTAGAAAGAAAATGAAAGTTTTAATCTCCTTTTCTGTTTCTTCTTTAAAGGATGTTCTTCTCTAATTAAAATTTACATTGCAGTAATGCATACAACATTATTAAAAATGCTCCTTTTTTAGAAAGAATGGTTAAATTCACTTGATGCTTTTGTTACACAGAGACTGAATGTCTTGAAGTAATAGCATGAAGTACTGTAGCATAAAGTAATGAATTTGGAAAGTGCTGAATTTGGTTTGGGTAGTTTAGTGTCTTTCTTATATGAAATACATACTGTACATTTAATGAAATCTTCCTCTTTCTTACTTACAAATGTCTTTTATAACATGCAAGAAGAAAAGGAAAAGCAGTTGTAGCCTTCCTTTTCTTTTGTGTTTGTTGGATCTGTTTCTCTTTTTTGAAATATGTCATTTCAGATTGCATTCTTGTTTACAGAGTTTCTTAAATATAAATGCTTTCTTCCTAGCATGTTACAGCAGTGGAGGAATTAGAGATGGGTTGGCTTCTAAATGCCTAAGGCAGTTATGCTTTTGCTGAAAAGATGCATGACAGGATCAGCGAAGCTTAAGTTGCTCCAGGTACTCATATGGCTGGTAGCCAGTTCCATCTGAATTATGTGGACAGTGAAGGTAGCTGCCAGTGGGTATATTGAAACATTTGAACTGAAAACATACTGATAGCTAATTTCTGTTTCTTACAGAGAGGCCTGGGAGTGAGTGGGTGGCCAGGGAAAAACAGGGAAACAGTCCTGAGCTCTTCTTCACTATATAATAGTTAGAGTTTAAGTGCTGTAGTGATAGAAGAACAGATGCATGTCTGTTATGGGGAAGCAGTGAAAATAAAACAGATTTACGTAAACCCAGACCTGTTAGTCTGCCTACAATACATCTAAGTTTATGGAAATAAATATTAGAACTAAACTAGAGTGTCACCTATATAAAGTACTGTAACATCCTATGAAATAGTCAACATGGACAATATGAATATTTAGTAAAGGTATTCAAGTTCTTTGGACAAGCAGAAGAGTAAATGACACACACAGAGTATATGATAATAAGGTGTACTGTATTTATATTTTCAAAATCCTTTAATAAAGTTCCCCATAAATGATTAATTCTCAAATTACAGGAGGTTGACATTAGGAAATATGTGAATTTGGATTTATAATTGCTTAATAAATACAATATAAAGAGTACAAACAAGAGGTGAATGATCAAATTGTGGTGATGTACAGTAATCACTGGAGTACCGTAGGGGTTTGTTTTAGGACCACTGCTCTTCCTAAATTAGATCAGTTCTAGTAAGGTTAATAAACTAGTCAAGATTCCAGATTACTACAAATGATAAGAATTAGCTGTACTATCTGGAAATGAGAATTTTCCAGATACTGATGAAAAAAACAAACAATGAAATCTTAGACTGTCTAAAGTGTAGAATTAAAATAAAGGGGTGTTATGTTAAAAAAATGCACTAGATAGGCCTAAATAAAATTATGTACAGTTTTGGTCACTACGTTAGAAAAAGTTATTGATACTCTGGAGTCCATCCAATGAAGAACAACCAAAAACATTCTGGAGCTTAAGGTAATGACCTGCTACTGTCGTGCTGACGAACTGAACCTTTTAGTCTTAGAGATTATGAGGGGACTTGATACAAGTATTGACAAAGCCAACACAATGGATGTCTTCAGAATAAGCAGTGAAACATGTACTGAATAAGAGGACACAAGTGGAAACTAGATAAAAGCAAATTTGAAAGCTAGAACAGGAGGCACTTCGTTACTCAAAGGGATGTAGGAGTAGCCATGAGGCTAAAGCCCAGACCTTTGCTTTCTACAAGAAATAGCTGGATGAAATCCTTGGATCAATAAGTGATGTTCATGTCCTTAAGTTCAATACTGAGGCAGCTAAGTTTCCCAGATCCAGTGTCCCTCTCTTAAATTCAAAAACTAGCAAAAACCTAAATGTGTCAGGGGTTGGTCTTTTGGCCCCTTCTTCGCTCTCTTCTGCCCCTTGGCTAAGCACAACAGAGGGTCTGTTCTCTAGTAAGAGAGCAGGGGTTAATGGCCAAATGGAGGCTTCTGCTTCTTGTTTTTAACCATCATCCAGCCAAGTGTTCAGGTCATTTTTCCATTGCCTTCTTGGGGAATGTGGTTCAGACAAGAATGTTTAAAAAAGGAGATGGCTGATATTTTCAATGAATATTTCACTCATATTTCACAGGAAGACCAACAACATGCCTCAGACTTGAATAAAAACACAATTCCGTATTAAGATATATTTGCAAAGAGGAGGTATACAGTAGGTGTTATAGGAACTAAGAGCAGATACTGTAAATACGTCTCCAGGGTCTGATGGTATTCTACTAGCCATACTTAGGGAAAAAAAGAGATGCTATTCTTAGGCTTTTAGCAAAATTTAAGATACTGTAGGAGTAGTACCCATTGAGTGGAAAATGGTCATGCCCATCCATAAACAGGGTGACAAAACTGACCAAGTTAGAGAACTACAGTATAATTCTGTCTTACATCACAAACATGAAAACTACAGCTAGAAAGAAACTACAGCAGTGTCTTTATGGCAATTAAATTCTAGGGGACGGTCAGCTTTGATTTAGAATTCTGTAAAATAAATCAGAAATGTTAGACTTCTTAAATCAAGCCAACATTCATCCATCTTCTTTAAGAATTAATTTTAGATTAACTCTTAAATTGGATGCCGTTGGTATTTGAGGATAATAGGTATTTAGATTAAGAACAGAGAAAAAGGAAAACTAAAGAAAAGGATACAGAGTACAGATAAGAGGTGAATGCATTTGGGATAATGTACAGTAATTAATGGAGTTCCACAGCAATCTATATTAGGGCTAATGCTCTTCTTAATTTATGTCAATGATCCCTATTCTGGAACAATTAATGAAACTTGTGAAATTCACAGATGTTACCAAAACCGCGGCATTAGCAATCTTTATAGAAGCTGCAAAAGACATTAAAAATGTTTTAAAATTTTAGGCTGGGCAAAATCTTTTCAGAAAAAATCAATGTGGACAAGTGCAGAATATTATTTAACCATGAATTATAAATATGGGAATCAATTACTACCACCTCCCAAATGCTTGCTGTCAAATTTGACTGGCTAATCAAACTGTGTGGCACTGTGATGGATTAGTATCAAGGTGAGAGCAGTCGTGTGTCCTTAATCATACCTTGTGCCCTGTTCTTCTGGGATAAACACTTGGTTATTAGGACCCTCAACATCATCAACTGATTGCTGATAATGGATTCAAAATGAAAAATCAATGGCGATTTTCAAAAATATTAAAATACAAAGCAAAACAATATTACAGATATCACATTTTACATATTGTATCACCTGTGTTTTACTTAATGGAAACAATAATGTTATGAAAACTCTAATAGTACACACAAATCACCTGGATTTCTGTCTAAGGAAAATCCGTAGAGTGGTGCGATTTTAATGATGTTGGATTGTGCATGAAATCAGTTAAGGATTAAACAATATATCTCCAATTCTTTTTCTATCAAAAATCTATTTATAATCTATATATCTGAATTTGTGTGAGATGAATGAACTATATGTAAAGGGTTTTTGTCTAACACTTTACAGTAATCAGGTTTCAAAAGAATGTACTCTTTGATTGAAAGAGCTATTTAAATCTTTTTTTTAATGTAGGCATTCTGACTTTCTCAATATGGGGTAAACCTACTACAATTATGTGGAAAATGACTTCTAAGAGACATGATTCATTGGTTAATCAAGTGCTCAAATGCACTGATTAATAGATTAATAAATGAGAGAAGATTTAAAGTCCTGATGTTAAATGACAGCAATTTTAGCATTCACCTTTAATGTCAGTATTATAATGTGAGTTGCCCCAAGTGTCAAGCAGAAACGAAAAATAAAAATAAGTATATCTTGTATTAAAATATTTTTAATTTTAAACTTTGGTGGTTTGCCTTGAAGTTGCACATGGCAAAAGTACTTAAAATGTAATGGCTAAAGAGCTTACTGCTTCTATATTGAAATATTTATCCTGTTTGTAATCTGTAATTAGTTCTTCAACAGTATCATATTGACTGTGTGTTGATGTGAATTGCTTAGTAGAAAGTAGATTTTTATCGGTAACAGATGTATACATTCACATGAGACTCTGCAATCTATTTATAACCTTTGCTGTATTCATACCAGTGAGTCAGCATGACCAGAGCTCAGAATAGTACATTGCCCTTGTTTTTAATATCATAAAGGATATCAAAATGAAATTCATGGAATTCACACAATTAATGTGTGACATTTGGTTGGACATACAGTATATGAGTATTTATTTAGTGCTCGTGGTTGTTTCATTCTAGAAAAAAATTATCCTCTACATACTGTATGTAGAATATGAACAAAGTTCTTTTTTTAGTTTATTTAGCGAATCCATGTACTACTCACTGAAATGCACAGCATGCAGTGTATTTTTGTGATGTCCGATAGCCACAGAAGCTGTTAAATTCCTAAAGCAAGGTAAGATGACCAATAATTGGCTCAACACAAGACAAATGTTCTTCTTCAAGAGCTGGGTTTAGTGGCCTAGTGAGTCAACTAATTGCATCATCTATATTGTTAATAACCTTTGTTGTCATTTATGATAGGATTAGCACTAGGTTAGATCCTGTTGTAGTGACTCAGTTTCATTATGCTCCCTTTTTTTAACAACAACTTACTATTTTATCAAATGATGGCTATATTTTTCAATTTTCCCAAAAGGACTTGTGTTGTACAGTATATAAGTAAATTATACATCATACAGTAGTTAAGGGGTCAAGTGGACATCCTTACTAAAATACATCTGAGGGAGGAGGAATCATCATCTGCTGTTGAATAAAAATGTGATGCAACTGTCTATGTACTGTATCTATCCATCTATCTCTCTCTGTGGCAGCTGGTGACTTCAGAGAAGGCACAAGTACAAACAGACAGATGGGGGACAGAGTGTTGAATAAAAGCCCAAATGCAACTGTAACATCTTGGCTAAATTCCTCTCTGGGCTTAAACAATCTGGCCTACCTAAAGTTCCTCTTTAATTCAACTGATGAAGCCATTTCTCACTTCTCTACCTGTGCATTAAGACTGCTGAAACATAGGAGATCCAGCATGTTCTGTAAGTGGTGGATGGTGGTGTAAGTGGTGGAAAAAAATCAAGTATCCATTTGGGCTTTAGCTAAGAATTGTTGACAAACCTAAAAACTCATCCTACAAGAAAAACATTTCATAGGAGCCTAACTTTGTAGTAATTTAAAGGATAGCTCAAAAGGTGCTGGTGTCAGTGTGATTTCTACAAAATCTGTTCACCCGATATCTGGCAACTTGTTCTCCATCTCTCAGGTTGTGTGATGGTTTATCTCTACCTTTCTCTTAGTGACATCCAGTTATCTGTTTTGATTATTGTCTACAGTGACCTCTAAAAAACAGTGAAAAATAAAATGGCTAATCTAGACTATACATGTATTTTAAAGGGAAATTAGTATTGCTTTTATGTGTTTTTGTCTACGATACCTTGTGTAGCGATGGATGGGTGTACAATATGCTGTATTATATTGTGTAATCAATTAATATTCTAATCAATATAATTATATGATTGGTCTTCTGCTGTTCTATTTTTGGTTTACCCCTGTCTCTGACAGTGCTTGCTGCAGTATAATTGGTAATCAGTCTATGAGTTACTCACTTAAATATTCATTCCACAGTCAAGTGTTTAGGAAACATTTTTCCTTTATTGGGCCAACCAGTAATACAAAATGGTACAGTCAGGATGGTCTGTCTGTATGTACTTGAGTTCTGGGGCAACCACCTTTCACAATCTATCATCTGATGAACCAACCATACAACAGAGCTGGATTTGCATGACAAAAAAACCTTCTTTAAAAAAAATCGAAAAACTTCAAACCATGTAAGGAATGCCATGGAATGTAACAAGGGATGAAGATGGATTGTTTATTCTATTAATACAAAATTAATGTAATTCTGCAACTAGAATGGGAAAAATCACCAACATTTCCATGGAAATATAAGTGTTTCTACATGAAATACAATGCCACCAAATCAAAGGCAAAACTTTTTCTCTCCACAGACACTGACAGCAGTGGAATTTAATCTGAGGGAATCTTGGATTCATTCTTTTTATGGTGCTGTGTGTCGCTAGTGCTTTCATTGTCCTTATGCTGGAGCTCCTAGATCAGACGCTGGTCTTATAGAGAGGTATACAGTATATATATTATACCGTGTAGATTTAGATTTTCAGATGACCACTAGAAAAAAAAAAGTAATTTTATATTGACATTAATGGTTTCTAAGCGGTATTGCTTTAGTTTTGAATTTTTTAAAAATTTGATTAGATTTTATGTGATTGTACAGTAATTCGTCTCGAGTGGATTGCACTAAATCAGCATTGTCCATGCTTATACTGTATGCACGAGTGTATCTGGATTAGTGAAGTAATGCAGCACATTACTGTATACATATATTAATTACAAGTTTGGAAAAATAAATTCTTCTGGTTGGTTAAACACCATCACAAATGTATATGTATCTTACCATGGCTCATCCCAATCACGCTTATAAATACTGTAAATATAAGTGATTTACTGGAGAGCAGTTTTCAGTCTCTGGGATTATAAATCAGGATTAAATGCAATAGGTATTTCAGCACTAGGAGTGCAGACTAGCAGTTTAAAACCTGCAATAATGTATTTCCTGTAAGTCCTGAAACCTTTGCGAAATGCTGGTTAAGACAAGCCCAAACTTCACCTGTGCATTACATTTCAACTTAATTTTGTAAGATGTGGAGCATCCACCACCTTGTGCACATTCTGAAACTCTCCTTTGACATGGCTGAACCTTAGCCTTCCTCCATGCATTTTAAAACTCTTTAAAACTTCTTCCAAAGTGAGAAGCAGCTGTATTATAAACAGTATAATGACTTTGAGGAATGCTGTTCCAAGGACCACTTCTGGTATATACCACTTCTGGTATGGTTTAAGGCCTAAGGTACCTACCTCAAGCATGGC
Organism: Atractosteus spatula; assembly: GCF_055471065.1. Lineage (NCBI taxonomy): Eukaryota > Metazoa > Chordata > Actinopteri > Semionotiformes > Lepisosteidae > Atractosteus > Atractosteus spatula. Next base: position 22,378,408 of record NC_142720.1, on the reverse strand, counting down.
ACTCAACCCTGAAGCCACACAGTCTTACTTTCAACCAGCTGCTGGGCTTTTAGAATATACTGAAAAATAGCACTGCCTGACACCTGAACTGATTCAGTCACACAGTTAAAGCAGAGTGTCCCGTTATCAGTTTGTACAGGTCTTATAACTGTAACGCACTGTACAACCGGCTCGAATGAGGGTGGCTTTATTTCATTTTCTTTATTCCCTTTTCAGGAACATCTTCTGCTTTACTGAAAACCTCCACCACAGTGCCTTACCTCTGAACCTCTGTCAATGACAACAGTTCAACCTTAAAAGAACACAACCACATCACCCTTCCTTAAGAACAAATGGTAGACTACCTTTGCCTCAACAATGCTTTCAGGGATTATTCTGCCCTCATATAACATGCTGTTCACATACTCTGCATTTCCTAACAGCTTGGTGTATTTTGGCAAAAACATAATTTCTCAGTGCTGCAGGAATTTCCTTTCGAGTGCCTTTCAGCAATAGTCCATCCTGCACAACGAGAGAAGAAACGTGCACTGTAACTTCAATTGTAATCTGCAGTTACCCTCACAGGATCAATAAAGTGTCTATCCATCTAAGAAGACTCAGTTCAAGACAACTTTAATGATCCTGCAAGACTGTATTGGCTCTGCCATCCCTGGGTGCAAAACATCAATGTTGTTCTTCACGTGTTCTCTTGAGATCTTCCAAGTAACCTTTGGTGACTGGAAGGTTTTCCATTATGAAATCTGTGTAGACATTGGTGTCCTCCATGAACACATCGTACAGTATATACAAGATGCTTGGACTTTGAGGGGTGGAAGCAAATCTAATTCTTGAACTCCAAGTAGACTCTACAAAGGCTTATAACATTCACATGCCCATGCCAGGCCTAATGCCTCTTTTGCCACCTGAGCATAGAGTTGTTAAGTAGGTTTAAGAGACTAAAATGGAGCAACACAGCTCCAAGTCTATAGGAGGAAGCATCTGCTGACACGTTCATCTCCTTGTTTGGGTCAAACAGAGCTAACAAAAATGCAGAAGAAAGCTCCTATTTCAGCATTTCAAAGGCTTTTACTTGGTCACAGCCCCATCACCAGCTGATCTTTTTGGAAAGCAAATCACGCAGGACTTCGTTTTAGTCTGCCAGCTGAGGAATAAATTTGCCAAGTTGATTGACCTCACCTAAAAACATCTAAGCTCACTGACATTTGAGAATTCTTGCATTCCATCAACTGCTGCTGTCTTCTCTGCGTCTGCCTGCAGCCGAACGAATATGACCTAGAAACTTACCTGAGTCTCTCTAAATTCACATTTCTCAAGGTTAAGAGTGAAACTGGCATCCTCTCTTTTCCTGAGCACTGCGTAACCACAAGAATCATGTTCCTCCTATGTTTTGTCCCTTACAAGTACATCACGCTATGCCTATTGTTACTTCCATCATCCTGTTCTAGAAATGCTCTGGTGCACGTTACGTATGCCAAATGGTAACCTGTTAAAGAAATCTCTTCCAAATGGTGTGATGAAAGTTGTCTATTTGGCAGACTCTTCGATGGGATCTGCCAAAAACCCATGTGTGCATTCAACCTGCTAAAAAAATCTCTCCTGCAGGCATGCCTAGAGTTCTTGGGGAGAACTGCAATACCAGAGCAATATTCTGTTGGTCCCTCTTCCCTGCTGATGACACCCATGTTTTCCATGCGGTGGAGCTCAGCTTTCACCTTCGGCATCAAGGAAAGTGGATTGTGTCTTAATTGAAAAAGTAACACTGTCTGGTTGGAGTCATAACTCATATAGCTTTTGCACCACACCTAGTCCACTGAATAGCTTTGGATAGTGTTCTTTGCAAATATCTGCATTAATGCTGTCATGCCATGTGACTAGTTGCATTATTATTGCTGGTATACCAAGTAAGGATGTGTGCACATTTTTCACAACATACTTCTTCTCTGTGGCGATCTTGCCATTTTTCTTCACTGTCTCTGTATACACACCCAGCATGTCCAGTGGCATAGGGCAAAGGGTTTTTGGTTGGGTCAAGCTAGGCAGCTGACCATTTGAATGTATCTCATAAAAAAGTGTCTTTCGAAATTACTGTTACATGAGCTCCAGTGTCAGTTTTGAATTTCACACTCTTATTGTGAATGCTAACGCTAATGTTATCACAGGTTATCACCACTTTCAATTGCACCGGAGAAAATGTCATCTTCCTCTTGTACCTTGTGTACTGCTTTCTGGGGCCTATACTGTAGAACTGCCCCATAGGACCTTTTTCCCACATTTAGCATACAGTATGTGGCACACCATTTCGTTAGTGGGCACTGCCACCTGGGATGTGAAGGCATTTTGCTACATCACTGACATTGTTTTTAGTCAGGGTTATATTGTGCTGTATGAACGTGCTTTGGCTCTTAGGCTTACTGTTCTGGCATCTAGGTCTGTAAAGCTTTTGTTTAAAAGTAACCCCACTGAGCACAACTCCTGGGCTGCATCTGCAGTCCTCCCCCTGAGATCAGTTTGTTGCCTTTTTAATTTCTTCAGACTGCCTGACCATATTTATTGCTTTCCCCAAAATCTTAAAATTAAATCTTAAATCTTTGTCCAGCTGCATTTTCTCAGACAAATGGACATCTTTCAGGCCAACAACTAATCTGTCTCGGATGAGCTCGTCATGACGCCGCCCGTAATTACAGTGTTATGCCAGTGCGGAAACTGCAGTGAAAAACGTGTCTACTGTCTCAGCGTCTCTCTGTTTTCTCCAACTAAATCTTGCTTGTTTGTAAATTACATTATGTTTCATGATAAAATATCCATCAAAGCCCTCTTTTGCAGCACTTTAAACTTTCCTCCCTCTCTTGTCTAAGGTTAGGGCGCAAGGATTGTCGGTTAACGTACAGTATTCACCTGGCTTTTTTCTGAGGTCAAAGTCAGGTTGCTTGACTGACGGAAATATTCACATTTTCTGATTCATTTCATCCACTCCTGTGGTTTGGAGAAGTCAAAGGGTTCAGGAGGCTGAATTTTGAAAGTCGTGCACTCTGCTGTTGTTCTCAGTTTGGTTTGGCGGCCGCTGGTTGTCATGGTCCTTCTTTTTTTTTTGGCCATCTGCTATGGCTGTCTTTTTTTTTCTCTAAACTAGCATATATATTAAGTCCACAAACTAACTTCTAAATAATACAGGCGTAGGTTATAGCTACTTCTGACACCGTGTCGCATTATCACTTTGAAGGGCTTAAATACTGTAACTGTCACATAAAACTAATTCTAATGAGCAAGGCTTTATTTCTTTTAGTTTACTACCCTTTAGAGGAACTTACTCTCCATTACTCAAAAACCCCACTACAGGAACCTCTGATACCCTGTCAACAACAGCAGTTCAACCTTAAAGAAACACACACAGATTCTAACCTAACACCACTATATCTAAACCTACTGTATATCTAAACCTAAGTTAACATTGCATTAAATAAAGGAGCAGAGTTCCTGTGTGAGTCATGCCGTGAGAACATGTACTGTAATTGTGTCACTTTATAAACTTTTTGAGACTGAAAGTGACTATATGTATTGCAGCAGGACTCGTTTGTTCCAGAATCTTAGTAAATCACAGAAAAGAAGTCACTGGAAGTTCAGTGTCAATGGCCATCTCATGAATGAGAGTAGCTGGTAATCCTTTAGTTTTCTAGCTGCACACGAATGTGGGCCTAGGTGCATTATGTGTGAGGAGGGTGGGTTAAAAAATGAATGTCCTGCTCCTTTCACAGTTCTTTAACCTTGTTCTACCTTCCCTGCTGAGTACAGTAATTGATTGAATCGCGTTCTTTCCATATGAGCTGCAATACTGGTGCCTTTTTAAGATTTAAAACTGACATGTCACCATCTCCCTACTTGCTCTGCTGCATCATACTTGATCTCGTTATAGAATATCATGTCATTGCCAGGTTTTGCTCATTAATGGGTTATGTCACTGCATTAGGCTGCCACCTGTCATCATTATCAAAATATTGTCCAGGTGTGAAGGTGTCCAATAAATTCTGCATGCTTTCTTAGGCCACCTGATCTTCAAATGTTGCAGTGGAGTGTGGAGTGAACATACGATACAGTATATCCATTCACATGGTATGCATACATTTTGTAGTTCAAAAGTCCTTGCACAAAACTGAAACAAAATGCTATTCAGGATACTTTGTATTAACTGTTATCAAAATTCATAGTTATTTGTGTGAAATTAAGTTAATTATATTAAATTAATTACTCATTAATGATTTTTGAAGCTTTTGTTTATATCTGAATCTGAACCAGGAGAGTGGAATTTCTGTGTATCGTGTTAACATGAAGTATAATGCACTGAAAAGTAAAAGGAGAATCAGCTGTCACAGCTAAAGTCACATTATCAGAAAAGAGGCTGAAATTAATTTTAAAAAATATAGTGCAGTGTGATATGTACAGTCAACTGACTTTCTGAGTAAAAAAGATAGCGAGGATCAACAAAATATGTCTAGATAGAAAGAGAATTTTAAATCCATGAAGATTCAAAGATAAGGTATTGAAGGTCCAGGATGACAGATAACCATGGACATTGTATAGAACAAATTAGGACATTATCCACAATCACCCTGTAAATTTAGCATTCTTGGAATAAGAGGTGCAGAGGCATTAAGCAAAACAGAGAAATTGCAGAAAAAATATGCTTATTTTAGGGATGACAAATCTAAAAACTCCACACAGCATTGCATTAACAAGATTATGATTCTTACATGGTCAGTGTTCCCTGGAATAAAAACTGATTTCGACAGTGAACCAACCAATTTTAATAATTTCAGGTTCATAGTGTTGAGGCTTTGTTTTAGAATTTTTAGAATTTAATTGTACGATATAAGGATTGATCAGCCAATATCAACTCATTTTAAGATGTGGCAAAAAATCATTGATCCATTTTGAGGGACACCCAGATTCTGTATACTCAGTTGAAGTCAGGTCACTGAGCTATAACCCAATAGAAATTAGTGATAGTTGTGAGGAAGTCACAACTTACAGTAAGTAGCATACAAAAACATCTGTTTTTAATCTTTGATCAGTGAAACCTTATTCAGTAAAAAAAAAACTTATGTCAAAATGTGATATGACTAGAAGATTTTTTCAAGATACTGTGTGCATGGGAGATACTGTAATAGGTGGCCAAACACAGACACTTGAAGGACTCCCACTAATTCTAATACTTTAACTAGTCTGTCAAATAGTAGAACTTGCATCAGTAAAGCAAGATACTATATTAACAAGTCCAACACTACAGCAGTAGGCCTTAAGATGCTTTAGTGATACAGAATAGCTTACTGTATCAGATGTGTATGGCAAAAAAAGAATACAGTTCTATTAGTCTGAATTCACCAATATGGAATATGCTATTAAAATGTCTTTGCAGTATATTTTTAAAATAAATATATGCTGTTATATATACTTCCAAAGACAGTTCTGAGATATACTGTACATAAGATGTTTTAGTTTGTTTTCTTCAGTTATGGAGTCATGAAAATATTTTCTGAAAGATAATCCAGTGCTAATTATAGCAGACATTAATTAATTAGGTATCTGGCATTTATAAATTACAGCTATATTTCATTAGTGTGCTTTAAATAGCTTAGCAACCTAACACTTGTTGCAATTATCATGTAAATTTGGGTTTCTGATGTGTGCAGGGAAAAAGGGTTCAGGATTTCCCTGAAACCTACATATACACCTACATATTTTGCAACATATATACTGTAGACAGACACCTGCTTATACTGTACAGTTCTGTTAATTGTCATGCTATTAGAAGTACATATAGAAGCTGATAAAAATACCAGTGGAAACAGAAAACCACACAGAAGACCAGGTCTGCCTTACAGTATATGGAGAAAGAAAAATATCAGACACTGCCTGTGAATAAATAAGGGTAAAATTAAAATTAGATTTGCTACTGTTAGGTACAGTATTCCAATTGAATAAGACTACAGATACCATAACAAAGAAAAGTAGAACAAAAATTAAACTTCCTCCTGTCAAATTCGGACAGTGGTAGAGTTCTTTGCTAATTGAATTAATTACACTAATATGAAGATCATTTGCTGAATTGTTCATAAACATTATTGAGATACACATGTACATTTTTGAACACATGCACTAGCAAATATTCAGAATCCTTGAAGGATTAATTTAGTAATTCTATAAATTACTTCTGAATAATAAAACACAAACCAAAGGATGCAATCTGAAGTAAAATAGAAACATTTTATTCTTGAAGCATAGGGGGGTTGTGTCTAGAACAACCTGCCCAGCCATGTTGTTCCAAGCGATTTTCTTCTGATTTTTAAAGAAACAGTTGGATGAGACCCACTGAACTTAAAACTATAGGGAAGACCCTGTACTGCATGATTTTCTTTTATGTGTAACCTTTATTCTTTTCTAAATGTTAAATTAACAGTGAACTAACTTATATAATACAGTATACTGTATATGTAAGCAAATCTGTACACCTCTAAGTGCTGCTAAACAAGTCTTATATAAGAAAAGCATTTAAAGAACAAACTTTAAATCTATTTTGTGACAGTCAAGAAAGCCCACTGAGCTTAAAATTGCCATGCACTGTACACAACAACTCTTTTTTTTCTCAGACATTCTTCTTTTAAAATAACTTTTGTTTGGTTTGTCTATTTCTTGGTTTGTCTTTGTTAAAATTCATTTTTCATTCTCTAATGGTGCCTGTGACTGTTTTCTCTGGAGACATCTGTTCTGAATCATTTTAAATAGAGAGGTAAAGTGTGTGCCAAAAATACTACCTGTGTTCCTTCTTCTTCATTCTCATCTTAATGATACATGCTTGCTTTGTTAAAGACATAATGCAAATATTCTGCATTAACTAGCAGTACAAGATAATTGGAGATACAGTATGTATACTGTATGTATTTGTTACAGTAATCTTTACTAATCTTTTTTAGGGTGACTTATTCTTTTAAAGGCTGCTTGGTGACACCAATCCTTCTGAACCTGAAATTCTACATCAGTACCCCAATTTAGTGTCAGGGGCATTTAGTGTACATGGTATTGTAGCAGGGTCTGAAAGATATTAAGGTAAAAGACAATAAAGCAAAGTCTGTCTACACTGTGGTACTATTCCTAAAGCAATAGTTGTAGGAGCTGGGGTGTTAATCATGATATCATGTCCAAATGCAAGATAAAGTTTTAAAATCTGATGTTCCACTATCTTGATTTCCCTACAGTAATATGTGTTCTTCTCCACCCTTATCCTTCAAGGTCCCCTTAAATATAAATAGATCACAGGATTAACCTGTGATTAAATAAGGGTTAAATTAAATACAGTTCAATTAGAGTGCTGCTATTATATTTCTTTTCACTTTATTGAGAACACAAAAAAAATTTAGAAGATATAATGTTAAAAAAATAATTTGTTAAAAAACATTGTAAAATGCTTATGTTAAATAATTTTTTACTTGCACTGCAAAACACCAAAGGCAAAATAACAGTAATATCTTCCTGGTATGCATAAAAAACAACTAAATCCTAATTAATATGCAGGGGTAGCAGAGGTCATGATTTTCCAGTATTTTTTGGTTATGCAGTAGGTGGTGTTTCAGGCTCTTTATCTGTTAGTTTTCTTAAAGAAACAAGTCTTTTCAGGCTGTTTAAGTTATTAACATTGATGGGCCTGCAATTCAGTTTTGTTTAACATTTATGTCCTCTTAGTTTCTCCACTGAGAACACACTATCATCATTTATGAAGTGGTGGTCGTATGGGGATTTGTTAACACTTAGCTTAGATATGTTGCATTGGCCATCAGGCAACAGGAGAAATAGGCTTTGCACAATTTAAAATCTCTTTCCAACAGTTTGATTATCAGGCTTTCTCCATACAATACTTCTCAAGATTGATGATGGAGTCTTTGAAGTTCTGGATGATATGCCTGAGAGAACCAATATTTCTATCAATAATCTATTCGGAGGAAACACACTACCAAGAAATAAGAAAGAGCAGAAAATTCCTATTGTGTACCATTTAAATAATTTTTTTATGCATTTTTCTTTATTTTTAATCATACTGTTTTTAGAAGCCAACAGGATGAAATACTACTATCTGTCTGTATAAGCAAAAAAAACACCTTTACCTCATGAGTCATAAAAGTGTTGTAATGATATTTTACTTTTTTAGGAAAACTTTCACTTGTTGTAGGAAGTTGTGTTGGGTTTAAGCCTGTGTTCTACATTTGTTTTTTAATTATGCAGTAATAATGCATAATAATTGTAAAGCTTTCTACTCTATTTCTTATTCATTTTTCAACTTGGAAATTGAGCCTGTTACTACTCATGTAGGGCCTGTCCAGAGGGTATGATTCTGGATATCTTGGAGTCAGTAATTATAGATTTCAGATTTTATATTGAAGTGCTTAAGAATTTATGAGAAATTTCTATAGTTTATGATGTTCAGTTGCAAATGATCATTACAAGAGAATTTCTGGTGGACCCAGGCCAAGATTGTGGCTTAATCAAGAGGTTTCACACTCAGTTTTTCTTTTTTCAAATAAATAAAAGTTGCATTTCAGTTCAGGGCAGTTATCACAGCTACGCTCCATTATTCAGACCTCTGAGAAGTGCACCTTGTCGTCAGCTATGGACTCATGCACTCCTTCCTTCACAACCAAGGGGGAGAAAGCTAGGAAGCAGCTATTTACCTTGCAGGTTACAACTGCACCTTCCTTTAAGGTCTAACTTAGAGGGCTCTTTGATGCATTTCTTTGCTCACTAACAGATTTTATTACATGTTTCCTTGGGGAGTTCCTGAATACCAATCTCTGAATACCTAATCAGGAATTGGCCTGCACCACTCAGGACCATCCAGTACCACCTTCAACAGTTAGGGATGATGATTGTAACCACTCAGTCATATGACAAGATATAAGTCGACAATATTCTAGAGGCAGTGCGGTGCCAGAGCCGTGAGTCACAGAAGGAGAACATGTTTTGCCAATTTGGAGAGTCTCACTTGTGTACTGTACTTTTAGACTGCTACAGAACACTTTGTTCTGCTGATTGACATCTTTCAGGCTGCCAGAGGATGCACCATCACAACAGCTTCTCTGCTGTTCATCCTCAATTAATCCACTCTAATTGTTCATTTACAGAAAATGTTCTCCCTGGTGTAAAAAAACCTGTTGCTATATTGGAGCTACAGTACAGCAGCTTCCTGCTTCATCTGGCCAAACTTAAGATCGTCCATGTTAGCCAATCTAGTGTTTTCAACATACTGTAGCAGTCTTGTAGCTGCAGATAATGTGTAGCATATACTGTACTGTAGGCCACACCCTTTATTACTAGTGTTGGGATGTTTTCTCTTGATGTTTCTGAATTTTGTGAATCATTCTGTTGTTAGGTTGTGCTTAGGTTTCTGGTGTAGTAGATTATCAGATTCTATGAAGCAGAAAATACAGTATATGAGTTGTTCTAGTATCCTGGATAAGAAGGTGCTATTATATTATAATGTGCTTTACTGTAATTCTTGGAGTGTGTTTTATATAATATCACATCTTGGTTTGTAACCATGGAAGCAAGTTGTTTTTTGTTTTAGGTCTTGTAATGAGGGTCATGGCTGAGTTGTAGACTGCCTTTTCTCTGTGCTAGTCTGTATACTTCTGTTCTTCATGTGTGTTAATGTTTCTTAGAATGCATTTGTACTTAGTGGTGGGAGATCTATGTTAAATTATGTGGACAAATTTAACTATTATTACACTTTAAATATGTTTAAAATTACTTAGCAGTGTTTTGTCCTCCTTGTTAACAGCATATCCACCCAGTGTTTTTGACACACAGCTTCTGGACTATGCTAGACTTTGGCAGCACTTGTTATATGGGTTAACTTAAATTTTTACTTTTCAATGCAATGATGGATCCCTCTTCACCAAGACCATCTCTTCCCATTGCACAAGACTGGAATGTATGTGATGTCAGGAAATTGAGGAAATATTGTGGAAAACATCTTACTTTTTTCCTGATGTAATAAAATATGCTGTGGTAATGACTATTTATCTTCATCATTTTTCTTCCTGGGGTTATATTTGATCATGATCCGGTTGTGTGCTTGTTTGATTGGGTTCACATCTCTGTATCCACTGAAACAACCCTGAAGAGGCTGAACAGTTGGACGTTCTTATAGCTCTCCAGGAGTTAGAAAAGGCTGGTCAATCTTCGGCAGAAGTGGAAACCTCATTCAAGACATTTCAGCTGAGTTGAGTCCGGCAGTGTGAGATCAACTGAAACCTTTAATACGAAACTCTGTAAGTTTCTCTTTGCAAACTACCTCTCTCCACAGAAATAAAAAAAATATTTTTTTTAATTTTATTTCTCATTTAAAACAACAAGTAACCATTAGAATGCTCAGTCTATAGGCAGTTATGCTACTCAGATATAACATTATTTGGAAAGGCTAAATCTAAGTAGAACACGTTTGCTTTGATCATTTAAAGATCTAATGATTTAATCTATACAGTACATTGGTCAAACCATCTGTAGATGCAGATTAGGTCAATAATATTTTCTCAGTTTGTTCTGGGATAAGGTACTGAATGGTTTTGTCTGGTAGAACCACTGGCACTCATTATCTGAAAAATGCAAACATATTAACATACATCATATGTATGACATTCTCCTATTTAACTACAATCTTTGATCCCATTCCCCTATAAAACAGCATACAAATAGTGTGGCGTACAAAGACAGCAGCACAGTAATGTAAAAAGGTGCTCATACATACTGTATGTATCCCATGCTTACAGTAAGTGGATAATTTACCTTATCATTGTAGGGATTAAAACAGCAGTCTGATATAGTGTAACCATTGTTGAAGGATGCAGGGAACAGACACCAGCAGGTGGTCAGCAATTGTCAGGCCTGAATGTTGTATGTACTGTAGTTCATTCCACTGTGAAAAGTGAGAATGAAGACTGAATGGGCCTAGAATCAGGAGAAGGGAGAGGTGGCACAGAAAGTCTGGGGGAAAGAGAGAAGTGTGTGGTTGGAGGGGGCAAGAGACTGACGGAGAAGAGTTACTGAGACAACAGTAGGCGAGAGCCAGTGTTTTGAATCAGATGCATGAAGCAAAATGGACAGACAGCCAGTGGAGAGGCTGGAGGAATGGACATGAAAAATTCAAGGAGGAAAACAGATTAGGCAGACCACAGGATTCTGGATGAGCTGGACTGGTCGGATAGCACTAGCAGGAAGGTTGTCAAGAGGCAGTTACAGTAGTATTGTCAGGAGAGTTCCAGTGATCTTTATATGGAATACCAGTATAGGTACATGACTGGAATACGTGTACCTGCTTTTTACTAGTCATGTAAGGCAAAAGGGGCACATGGGTAGTGCTTTTGCCTCACAGGTCTTGGATCCTAGCTTCCATCCCAAGTCTTATGTGTGGAGGTTGCCTGTTCTCCCTGTGGCTACATGAGTTTTTTTTTTGGTTCTCCAGATTCCTGCCACAGTCCAAAAACATCCATCCATTTTCTAACTGATTTAGCCACTCCAAGGTGGCGGGGGAGCCGGAGCCTATCCCAACAGGCATGCGTAAGGCAGGACACTACAGCAGTCCATCACAGGGCACACACAGACACAAACACGCACACAGTCACACCTAGGGCCAATTTTTCCAGGAGCCAATTAACCTGTGAGTGTGTCTTTGGACACCTGGGACACATGGAGGAAGCCCACATGAACACAGGGTGAACATGCAAACTCCACGCAGACAGCACCTAAGAATTTAACCCAGGGCCCCAGGGCAGCGAGGCAGCAATGCTAACCACTGTGCCACCATGCCACCCAGACCAAAGGTCAGCTTCTGTTCAATTGGCACTTCTGAATTGTTCTCTATACAGTATGCATATACATGTATGAGTATATGTGTATGTGTGCCCTGCGACCAGCTGGTTTCTTCCTGACCAGCATTTTGTGTTTCCTGAAACATGTTTTCAAAATGTAGATTGATTTAAACTCATGTAGTCTGCTATCTGTCTATAGCATTTTCAACACAGAACACTCTCTTTTGAATTTTTCTTTTCTTATGATTCCATTGTGCACTACCTAATTGATTCATGGCTAAATGGTACTTATGTGAAGGCTAAAAAATGACTGAAATTGATGCAGATGAGTTACAACCTAGAAATATTTGATAGCATAAAGAATGGTGATGACATTTTTTCTGTGACAGCACTCCTAAGTTAGTGTTACATAGTTATTTGTTCCTTTTATTTGAATGTCATTTAGGGCATTTTGACAACAGGCCATTTTGATAAATGTGAAGGGTGTATGGAATCTTTTCAGTGTTTGACTTAATGTGTAACCATTAGGACTAGAATGCAAAAAAGAAAGCTTTAACTCAGTTTAGTGCACTACCCCGGTCATCTGAACATCAAGAACAGAACTTTTCATGTCATTGATTAAATTAAATTTGAAGGTCAGCTATTTTTTTCTGTGCCTAGTGAAACTCACTGAATTTAAAACTAAGTGAAGCTCTGAGACTCAGAAACTGATGCATAATCGACTACTGTATGTTACTCATTATTTACCAAGGATATACAGTACAAATATTCACCACATCGAGGAAAAGATATGAAAGCAAACTGAAACCTTTTTCAGTATATAAAACCGTATATGAGGTGGTTTGCAATAACACCCTTGATCAATCAGTTCTAGCCATGAAATCAAGGCCAGTTATGTCATGCGTAACCATATGATCTCATTACTGTATCCCTTGAATATGTTGAGTACTATATTTCCAGTAAAAATGGTTTGTTTCAAAACCATGATCAGGAACTTACAAATTGATTTAAAAACATACTGGTATGAGCTTGGGTCATTTTTATTCTTGAATCATTTTATTGTGTACTTTATGTGGTATTATAATCAGTGTCATCTACAGCAATTTCTGTGAAATTGTCCTGTACAGTATGTGTGTGAACAATGTACCAGAATGTATTTGGTAAGACGTGAGAAATCAATATGTTTTGGTTTGTGACGTTTTGAATTTGATGCTTTCCTCCTTCATTTTCATGTCTAAACTGATTTGAATAGTGGCAGATCAGTTTCTCATTAAAGACAGCCATGGTATTGTGACAACACCATAGCTTGGGAAGAAACATATCTGAACAAGTCTGACTTACATACTGTTAGGGGGCACAGTGGCTCGGTTGTTGCATTGCTGACTCACTGCTGTCCCTGAAGGCCTGGGTTCAATTCTGGACCTGGGGTGCAATTTGCATGGCATTTGTATTGTATGTTTTCCCTGCGTACACATGGGTTTCCTCCAGGTGCTCCAGTTTCCTCCCACAGTCTAAAGACATACTGGTAGGTTAATTGGCTCCTGGAAAAACTGAACCTGGTGTGAGTGTATCTGTATTTGTCCTGTGATGGACTGGCCTCCTGTCCAGGACGTATCCGGCTTTGCACCTGTTGCTTGCTCCGGCTGCCCCGTGACCCTGAATCCGAAGAAGCAAAAGATAATTGATGGATGGATGACTTTACAGTATGTTATCAGCCTGTCAGGCTCTCCCCTGTGGTAACCAAGTGCTGTGGTAGCCGGTCTCCCGCCAGTCTTTCAGTGACCATTTACCATGGAAACGCATTCTGACAGGACATCTGCTCTACATCGTCTGAGAGCAAATGCTCTGAGTTTGCTCAGCACTCTGGTATAGAGTAAAGCTCTGGGGAGTCTCTATGCTCTCATTCCCTGCGTCCGTAGTTCCCTGCTTAGTGCTTGCGTTGGATCCTAGACCCAGCTTCGTCTCGACTTCGTCTTTTGGATTGTCAGTGGTGCATTATACTGTCTTCGCAGGCTTTGAACCCCACTATGCTTTGGTTTATGTCTGCGGACAGTGTTTTCCTGTGCATTGCTTGTCTGCCTGCAGCCTGGCTATATTCCCAGGCCAGCCCCTGGACGGTGTTGTGACTGCTCCACGCTCGCTCTGTTTCCCCACCCTGCTGCTGCGCCCCCCTGTGTGCGTGCTGTATTCCTTCTTCTAGGCTGCCTTGCTCAGCGCCTGAATTCACCTTACCAAAACAAGCCAGCAGGGGGCGCTCACCCTGCGGTCCATGTGGGTCCTGATGCCCCAGTATAGTGATGAGGACACTACACTGTAAACAGGCGCTGTCCTTCGGATGAGACATAAAACCAAGGTCCTGACTCTCTGTGGTCATTAAAAATCCCAGGGCGTTTCTCGAAAAGAGTAGGGGTGTAATCCCCGGCGTCCTGGCCAAATTTCCCATTGGCCCTTACCAATCATGGCCTCCTAATAATCCCCATCTATGAACTGGCCATCACTCTGCTCTCCTCCCCACTGAGAGCTGATGTGTGGTGAGCGTTCTGGCGCACTATGGCTGCCGTCGCATCATCCAGGTGGGGCTGCACACTGATAGTGGTGGAGGGGAGTCCCCATTACCTGTAAAGCGCTTTGAGTGGAGTGTCCAGAAAAGCGCTATATAAGTGTAAGGAATTTATTATTATTAAGCTGCTGCTTGCGCCCCTGTGAGTAGCAGGACATGGCACAGACATTTGGAAACAAAGCATTCGATTCAGCTTTGGAAGTAGGCATTAATGATTTTTAGAAGATGGCTTTTAAAAGTCTCAATTGCAAGTCTCCTGGCTTTAATTACTGTAGGTCTAATTTCATCTCTAATTACTGTGACCAACATATTTTGATTTATTTCTAATTTAACCATAAATCTTATGTTTTTTGCTATATGATGTTGTTTTTATTTGTTACAATTAACAGATCACAGACATATTGAACAAAAACATTAAGGTTTTTAATTGTTATAAACACTGATTTATTTTGTGTATTGTGCAGAAAATATTTTTTTTCCACAAAACAATATCCTTGTTGTTAGGTATAGAGATCTTGGAAAGCAGACATTGGTACCAAACATAAACCTAGACAATAAAACCAAACTTGATGGTGAGAAATACAGTACAAGCAGATTAGTATACATAGACTATAAACAATTTTAATCTGCCTTGATATACATTAAATAATTATGGTCTGTTGTTAAGTTGGCTATTTCCAATTTAAAAGTAATTTGAGTTTTATTTACTTGTAATTTGAAAATATGCATTCTTATTTTATACTGTAAGTATTTATACTTATACATATTTTAAAGTTACAAAATGCATATTTTATATATAGTACAGTATACATATAAAGGTATTATTGTGCCGGAATGTTTGCTTGTGGTCAGGTTGTTAAAAAAAAATGTTTGATTTGTATATACAGTATTTTTTTTAATTGCCTGAATGTCCACAAAACCTTCACATTCTGTAAGGATGATGGCTGAGAGAATGAATATAGCACCACTATTCAGTCTTAAGGATTTTGCCTGCATTGTACCTGGAGGAGAGTTTCAGATTATTCACAAGTCCTACACAATCAATTAAATAGTATTTTATGAGAAAAGTTTGCAAAGGCTAAGAAACATTTAGGTTCATAGAGAGATTGTGTAGCATACTTTTATTATTTCTGATTATTTATTCAGAAATTAAATACATAATCATAATGAAAGTGACAACACACTGTAAAACTTTTAGGATTTTTGTACAGCTGGTTAACAGAAGCATACATTATAAACTGAGAGAACACTCTGTAAAAGTAACACTTGACAAATGGCACTTTAGTTGAGAGATTTTTCAGAATACACCGAAGGAGTTAAAACTACACAGTAACTGTGAGGACCCTTGAAGTTTCTGTAGTTGAGAGGTGTGAAGCAGAAGAGCCCTTAGTTGCTTTGATTTACTGTAAATCAGTGCTTTGGACATCTTTACATCAACTGTTTCTGAGGAGCTGATAATATGCGTACAAGCATTTCTGAAAGAGTTTCACATCCATTAAGAAAGTGTCACCTACTGAAATGTGCATAACTTGTTTCTCTCAAGGTCGCAGTAATGATCATTAAAGTGTAAAATACTTTTCTGAAGCTCATTAAATATATTTATGGACTGTGCAAAATGCTTGACATGAATTTCCTCTATCAATGTTTGTAAATAAGATACACGTCGGGGTTACTTGCTGCCACAGCCCCATATTGACTGATGGTTCGTATTATTGGTGTGGTCCTTTGGATCTGTCACTGCTTTCACATTACAGTAACTGCTATTAATTATATCCAACTAAGCTGAACACTGAATAATTAAATGGCAATAAGCAGCAAAGACACAAAAACAGTAACATTTGAGTTAATCCAGGTTTTGTAAAGACTAATAAATCCTGAAGCTTTGGGTCATATTACATTTTCCCTTTCACAAGATGGACCTGAAACCTAATCAAAAGGTCATGCTAGCAGTTCACTTTAAGAGGTGTGGTACAAATTGTACTACAATGCAGGGAGTGTCTGGTGTGGGGGGGCGGAGCCCCGGAGTAAGGAAGACACACCTGACGTGCCGTGGAAAACACACCTGACGTGAGTAAATGAATGAACGGCAGGCGTAGGAGTGGTTTGAAGGGGGGATGATCCAGCAGGACTTCGGCCTTGCTGTGGCTGCAGTGGTTGAGAGGATAAATGCGGATGCTCTGCTGTGAGAGAGCCGGGCTGAAGTATGACAGTAGCGGCTGTGAGACGCTACTGGTCGGGGCGATGTTAGAAGGGCGTGCCGCTATGTGCAGAATGAGTGAGCAAAGACTTGATTAGCCGCTGTAGGAACCCCGTGAGGGGCTGGAGAAGAACCACTGTAAGAGGAACAGCCTGCGAGGAAAAGAGCGAAAACCTCAGTCTGTGAGGAGACTGACAAAAGATACGGAGCTTTACGAGATCGTCTAAAGATTTAAAGGGACAGCATCCTGCTTTGGTGTGAGAGCAGGACTGTCGTGTGCGCTGTATGAGTGAGTTGTGATTTGATTAGTGAGTTAGTGTGTGTGGACCAGATTGGGTTGTGTGGTAGAGGGACCCTCCCCCTGGCAATACAAGGTATTGGGGAAGTATTTGGGGTCTATCTAGATAGTGCAGTGGTGGCTGGGCACAGTGAGGTGCGCTGACAGCTGTGAGTTCACAACCTAAGGGTGTGAGTGCGTGTTGGGTCTTGGCACGGTGTGTAGTGTGGAAGAGACTCAGTGATGTAGGTAGTGTGTATTTGTGTAACCCAACCTGATGGCGTTAGGAAGAGGACGTCAGGGCTGGAGTGGAGGCAGACCTGGGAGTCTGAGGCACTGTTTGTGTGTGAAACAGTGGCCTAATGGAGTAGGAGCAGGAGGCTCCTAGCAGTGAGGACAACAGGATAAACTTGAGACTCTGAAGGTAACGGGCCCAGAAGTAAAGGAGTGTGGAGTCATGTATCCTGTTACCCTGATAAGGGGGTCAGTGTGATCACCACTCTTGGAGGAGAGTGTGTGTAAGATAAAGTAAAGGAACACACAAGAGCTTATAAAGCGTTGTGACGGGGGAGATTGAGAGCCAATTCTGTGTCAACCACCCCCATGGCACCCCAGAGGTAACATTCTGTGGAAATACTGTATGAAAGTTTAATTAATTTATGAGTTAAAGTGACAAATGCATGAAGTGTTTAACTTTTTGTTATCAAACATCCACTGCAACCTCCATCACTGTGGTAATTCAGGAATGCATTTTAAAAAACCATCAGTATCAGATTATCTATCATTATAAGAACGAAATAAATCTTTTTTTTCTAAATTGACTTGCATTATAAAATTGTATTTGATGCACTAATATAAATAGTTCCAGTTGCAGTAATATAAATACAAAATGTAGCATGTAGGATATTGGTACCAAGTACTGTACAGTAAGTCAATGACTGTAGATACTGTACAGTGCTGTGTATTCACTTTCATTAACATTAAAATCTAACAAAACAATGAATGGAGAGCAGGACTAATGATAGATATTTTGCATTGGTATTGGAATTAGATGATACTTAACTGGAAGTCTAACATTAACCAACTTGAACAGTAAATTAAAAACAAAGGCTGTCTGTTATGAATTACACCAATTGGTGATTTTATTAATCCAGTTATTAAGGAAACTTGCAGTGTTTTATAATTTCTAAAGCTCATAGTCCTACAGTATATTAATAAGATCAATAATTCTTCTAAAAAATGGTCAATTGTTTTCTAAATTTTAAACGTGTCAAAAAGTGCCCTCATTATTGCGCTATCTCTGTGTAGCACAAGATCTATGCACTGGAAATGGAAGTCCATCGTTGCAAACAAAGAAAAATGGCTCTCTCACCTATTCATCAATTGTGCTCCAAATTAACTTGGGTTCGTACCTGAAAAGGACAGTTTCTTCCACTTTGAGAGTCTACAATAACAGTTAGTCATCTTTCTCCCAGTGGATTTGGCTTGAGTAGATATTATTGTTTTGTTCAGGCGTGATCAAGCGGCCAGCCTTTTCTTACTCATTATTAAGAACATTCTGAAACTACATTTTGTCTGACCTATTGTCCTTTCAATGCACTAAAGATTAGAAAATTGCCACTTTTTATACTCCTTTATAGAGAGGTACTGTAAGTCCTGAGGTGACGGTAATGTGTATTATGTGTGGCAGACGGGTTTTGTAATGAAAGTTAAGTGTAATTCCTAAGCAGAGATGGGCTTGTGAGGGGCTACAGGCATGAAGTGCTGCAAGCGATGTTACCCCCCTTTGAAAAAGGCATAATCATCACTCATCTTCCTGGCTGTTGGTGCTGTGGGACCAACCTGAGCTTCTGATCTAAAAAAGGTGAAGACCAGCTGACTAGATACCTGGGTGGAGACGCTCATAAGGATTCCTCACTCGTTTCATCACATCCTCCAGTTGATCCATACTTGTATGCATGTGACTAAACTACCCAGCATGAGCAATCAGCCAAGTCAAAAAAAAAAAAGCTGCACCATCCAAAAAGGAACACAATAACAATAAGTGCAGGTGTAATAAAAGAATAAAAGGGCAAACACTAAAACAGCAGGCCAGAACAAAACTCAACCAACCACTACTATACCACCTGGGCCAGGTTATATACAATAAGCCCCACCCCTGGTCCTCTTGATGGACAGGTGAAGCTCCATTTTAAGGTTAACAGGCTCTGTAAGCTGACACAAGATGGTGGAACAGACGGATACAAGACAACATTGTGGATCCACCGTGCATAAAATATCCATCCATTTTTCTAATCGCTTCATCCAATTCAGGGTTGAAGGGGAGCAGGAGGCTATCCAGGCAAGCAACAGGCACAAGGTAGGGTACACTGCGGGAAGGACAACTGTCTGTCACCTGGCACACACTCACACACTCACACCAGGGCCAATAGTCTCCACACCTGGAGGAGACCCACTAGAAAATGGGGAGAACATGTGAACTCTTTACGGATAGCCACCCAAGTCTGGAATTGAACCCAGGGCCCCAGCACTGAGACAGTAATGCTCACCACTGTGCTATCCTCCTGCATAAACTATGAATATGAAAACATTTTCTCCATATTGTCCTCTGAAGAGGGATGAGGCATTAGAAATTGCTGTGCTCTGGTCTTGTTGGGATTACCTTTAATCCCAAGAGTTTCTCTAGCTCTGTGCTAGGGGCTCACATTGTAAGATACATTCCATTTTTAAAGCCCTTACTTCCTGAATATTATAGGGAATGCTAAGAAAAACCTCGAGTTTTACAAATGACAAATGCTACTGTACTGTATTCATTTAAGACAGCAGTACACATAAAGCAAATTAAGGCATGAAATGAAAACAATAGGTGTATCAATAATCGTTGCATCATCTGGTGTACAGATAATGAAAGAAAAAGTTTTAGAGTGGGTTTCAGGAAGGTGCTGCTACACTGAAATGGCCACCTACACTTTCTTCACCACTGTGGAGCCACTGGCAGGTGATGGAGATAACGTAATGCAACCCAGTCACTCAGAAATTATTCATGCATGTCACTTGTATGCAGTTTCTGATCCAGAGTTGATGGGTGTTCTGCAACATTTACTCACTGTGATCAGATATGTCTTTCCTTCATAGATGCACTAACATTGTACAGATTATGCTGCCATTTAAAATATGGGCTCCTTTGTTTCTGTATTTAGTGAGTTCAATATTCAGATACTTTTAAAAGGCAACAGAAGCACTCAGTAGTAATGGGTCATTAATATGTTGGATATCACTTTACTCTGCCATCAATGGCCAATGGTTGTCCTTCACTGTTAGTGATTATCACAAAATCATCCCTTCATCTGATAATTTGTGCTTTTAAATGGCTTAAGAGCTCCCTCCTATCATCATACAACATATTGGTGCTACAAATCAGGCCTCGTGTCAGTTTAAGCATCATGCATTGTGAACCTGGCTTATGAATGATTAAAGCGTTTTGTGAGTTTGGCAGTGAATGAATGCCATTCATTAAGCACATACAGTACCAAAGCAAATCTCAGCGATCAAATTCAGTTTAATTAAATGAAGAAATAGAAGGCAAAAAATGTACATCCTTGTCTTTTGGGGGGTCTTCTGTTTTGCATTTTAATCAACATTACCAAGCATTGTGGTTTTCCTTTTGGTTTTATTGGATTTGTTTGTTTCTTATTAGGAAACATGTTATACATACAGTAGCATCAAGAAATACTTCCAATTTCTGAAGGTGAAGCAGCAAAGCGAACATTGAACATCAGCCAAATGGAGAGACTTGAAGCAAAAAAAGTCTAACGTTGTTGTCTCTTTGCACCCACATGCTTGAAGGACAAATAAGACAGTTGATTGGTGCTAACGTTCAGTTAAAAATTTAAATCTAGACACCGCTAATCAGTGATTCGACATACCCTATCATTCTGTAGATTACTAATCGATTACAAGTATCTTTTTTTCTTGATGAAGAGGGCAGATTAAAATCCTTTTCACAGTATAGGTTTCTCAATGAGATTTATAAATGACTATATTGAAATGGTACTAGTGTCAATATATCAAGGTTGCCATACCATTAATAGATAGTTACAAATGGCAATAATAGTTCACATTTGAACACTGCCCATTGTGATCATTTATTAGTCCGTTGTGAATATGTAACTGTGTTAATGGCATGTTTATTGTGCATTAAAAATGTAAATTGCAGGACCTAAAGTACCAACCCCTACTGAACTCTCCATTCATCCACCCATTTTCTAACCGCTTTATCTAATACAGGGTCGCAGGGGAGCCGGAGCCTATCCCGGTAAATAATATAAGCAAAGCAGGATTTACCTGGATGGGACACCAGTCCATTGCAGGGCACTCCAAGACACCTGCATGCATACACTCAGGGCCAATTTTCCCAGAAGTCAGTTAACCTACCAGTATGTTTTTGGACTGTGAGAGTAAAGTGAAGTGCCTGGAGGAAACCCATATGAACACAAGGAGAACATGCAAACTCCACACAGAGCACACCAGAAATCAAGCTTAGGGCTCCAGTGCTGCAAGGCAGTGATGTTAACCTCTGTGCCACCATGCGCCACTTTCCTTCTGCTTTTTTATCCTTTAAACACTGTTCCTGATTATACAATAATATGCATATTTTTTCTTTGTGTACCTTTTAGACTTGTTTACTGTATGGTATGTAAACTATTTATTGCCCAAATTCAGCCTTTTTTAGTGCACTAGCACAAATCCTTTCAACGGCTACCTACAAATTTAAGATCAACTTGAAGGTTCTGAGGTTGAAGGGTTAGCAAAAGTAGTATCATTTTCTCATGTATTACTCATGTAAATAGAAGTAGATGTTTCCATCTTTCAACCTGAAAAACTCTCTTTCTGATAAGGTAAACTACAGCAAATCTTACAAGAGATAAAAAATAAGCTTTGTCAGATAAAATAGAATGATGTTAATTGCTCTCTTTATCATTAATTCATAAAGGTTCAATCAGCTAGGATATACAGTACAGTAGTAGCAGATGATGCTTACTCATGGGTCATAAAAGAGTAAAGGCTCTGTTAACCTTCCTAACATCTATTGTTAGAGAAACAATAACTTAGACTGGACTTACATCTCATGTATTTCAAAAGAATGGCACAGAATACATGTTTTTTCGGCTCAAGCAGGGCTATTTTGTCTGTTGATCAGTCCTGACGAAAAGAAAAAATGAGGATAGATGGTACATGTAATGAAAAAAAACACGAGGACTACTAGTCATCTGAATAAAAATAATACTTTTCTCATCTGCTACGACTCAAAATGTTCCTTGGCATGCGTCTTTAAATAGTCACAAAGTCATAGTCACAAATTTCAAACGCAGTACAGGATGAAGGGTTCCACTAAGTTGAAATACATTTGTTGAAAACATTCAAGGCAACAAAAGCTGCCGTCACGTTCTGGCTTAGTTATTTCAGTTTAGAGATGGGAACATAAATTACAGTTTTGCTTTAATTTGGACTAGTACTATAATCAGAAATGTATAGTATTCGAAACATCAGAGAACATCATCTTCAGGCTTCAGTGAATTATTCAGAAAACAAAAAATCGCTAAAATGTAAAATGCTACTAAAAATGTAAAAATCACTCCTACAGTAACTTACTAGCTTGCCTTTATTAAACCCTCACTATCAGATTAAAATAAGACCCATGATGTTCATTTAAAAAAAATGCACCACTGTTCTAGAGGTTGAAAGGACAATGTTATAATCATTCTGCATCAAGGATTATAAACCTCTTTAATGAAGAAAAATGCATTGAAGCTTGTTGGTATGTAGCAGGACTGTGTACTGATCTGCAGATATAGCTGAGAACAAATTGAGATGGAATCTGATAAAGGTTATTATTCTGCATAAACAATTTGCAGTTTAATAGGAGCTTGAATGTATTTCAATTAATGTGAAACTATCTGCAGTAATAAGACATCAACAGGATCTTTATAAAATGTTGGGAGCAAATCACCTAGCAACACGAGAACCCTCTCATCTGATAACCTTGCCTCATTCTATTTTATTAATATTAATATAAATGAATGAAGAAAAGCAAACATGGCTTAAGTATGTCCTTTGTTTTGTTCAAAACGACCTTGCGCTAGTCATGATTGTTGTGTGATAAATGCACCCTCTTAAAGGTGCCCCTCCTTTTGACTACAAAAAACCTGTATCTTTAAAGAATGCAAATGAAGGACAGAAGTTAAGTATCAGCAAAGGCAACCCACAGGTATGAAAAATGACCTCCTAATTTAAAATTTGGCATGTTACTGTATGCAATGAGTCACCCTTGTTCTCACTATGTGGGCTCTCCCAGCACAAATATGGCAGAGCATTTTCATGTCTAATCACCAGCGCAGCCTTGCTTAAAAAGAAGCGATTTCTCTCTCTGGGTCTCTAGGAAATTGTTATATTCTCAGTCAAATCTGAGTCAAAAAGATCGGAGTCGTCTTAAATGTCAATATTACCAAAATACAAGTTCTTGTTCTGGTGGAAGGGGGGGTGGAGCTTATGCGTTTTTCTTTCTACCAGATCAAATTATGTTCCCCAACAGGACATACCACCTGTAAAAGAATAAGTACAATCACTGTTAAGTAACATAACACCTTAAGATACTGCATGAGATACATTCTCTAATTGAAATTAGTAACCTTTTAAACAGGGTGGTGATTTGAAAGAAATAAAACCAAAACAATTGACATTTTTAAAAGTGTTAGATAAGACAAATAAATAAAAGGGTGAAACCAAATTCCTATATAAAAAAGCCATGCTATTCCTTCAACAGGTATCTGTTTTGTCAGCACAGGACAGAATTTTTTGTTGTTTTCTTAATCTTTTCATCTTAGCCTATATTCCTTGTGCTGTATAGCACTGTATGATGGACATTTTCACATATGCATGATGATCGAACATCTAAATGTGTTACCGAAAATCTACAGGAAAATTTCTGGGGACTTTCTGGATAAAGGGTAATGTGGAGGTGTCTCTTTGTAGGTTTATCAAAATGTGCTCTGAACATTTCCTCAGGCATCCTGCAGATCTGAGCCGCTAAAGTCCACTTCACTGAGCTGGAGTGGGAAGTGTGGTAGAGAGCTAAGCCACAGCACACAGAGATGATTGTGAAAAATACTTACTGGCTGTTGTCACTTAAAGTGGAGCAAGAAGGTGTGATACAGTAACTCTTAGAGACACAAGCACAAGAGAGATAGATAGCATAGATGGAAAGGTCATGCTAAATATAAGACAAGAATAGTACAGTGTGGTGCTCTGGTCTAATGAAAACCTTTTAGCTTAAGCTGACTTCTAACACAAATTGTCATCTGCGGGACTCAGCCTACACAAACAGTAGTCACTTTTTTGTACAACTGTGGTAATTGCTTTTTAACATTACCACCATCATTTCAGATTCTGAGCAAAAGAATGCATATAGATATTATGTTGTTCCATTAGTGGAGATCAGTGTGTTACTGAATGAGAAGTGGGTCACACCTTATCTTGGACATTCTAATTATAATAAGCACAGAAACAGAAATTAACTGCAAAATATCTTTAATTCACTTTCTTGTGCTGTAAGTGGGTGCAGTTAAACTGTGCACTCTGTAAGGCTGATGATTCAGGCTGAAGAAGGTACTGTAGTTCGTCTCGTCTTGTCTTGACGGATACTCATCTATTTCAAAGTGTTGAGCTTGGATGAAAAGAGATCCACAAAGAAACAGCTATTACATGTTTAAATATACTTTACTGATGTTTTGTTCACCTTCTTGGGGAATTGAAATCAGACCTGTTTATCTTCTTCCTCTGTTCCAATTTCCATTTTCAAATTTTGACATGTGATGATGCCACAGATGCCTTTTCCTCTAAAACTTAGTCTAGTATCATGTCTTGTGTGCATTTATTCGAGAGGAAAGCTATAAGTGAGCTATAGGACACCTTCACTTTTCTGAACAAGCCTGAAAGATGATCAGTGGTGAGATCTTATTGAGCAGAGCAGACAATCCACAGTGAAGCACGTGGAAGGAGGCAGGCAGGTACTGGGCAGTATTCTCCAAGGGAAGGTTTTGTCCAACTTAATTAAAAGCGGGTTCCTTCCAATAGATTAACTTCTTTCAGTCTATGATCTATCATTGCACTTGAGAATTGTATCATGGAAATCTTTCCTATAAAATGCACAGTCAGTGGAATCACTGAAAATGCCTAGCAAAAGAAGAAATCTGAATGACCACTTATATCCTTTTTATTGTGAACACAAAATGTCTTCTGATTTTGTTACAGTGGGGGGCTTTTGTGGCATGACAACTGGCACCTAAAAAGTAGGAATATAGCAACAAAGAAACTTTATTAATGTAGAAAGATAAGTAGTCAAAGCTCTCCATAATACTCCATAGCATTCAAATTGCTGCATTAAAACAAACATGTTTTAGGCTACTTACAGTATGTAGAGCAACTGGTTGTTCAGGTTTTGACTGGTTTATAAGTTGCCTTAATTATTTAATACTTTAAATCCTGATGAGATACTAATGTTTAGTTTTTATTCTCTTGACAACCCATACTCCATCTTAGGTGTGCATTTATCACTTTAGAAAATGCTGTTATTGAAGTAATTTATCTTTGTACCTTTCAAGATTTTTGTAGAACACTTGATGTATTGGTGTATCAAGGTGAAGACAACTTAAGCACTAATGCACGCTGCTTGTGTACCTTGTAAGCAGTGGATATGTAATTGAATCTTGATCTTACTTTGTGTGTTTCAGGTGAACAAGGACAAAACACATGTGTTCTGGCCCAGTAAATTCAACAGTGATCTGCCTGAGTGAATAGCAATCAGCAGAATTACATTTGCCTAAGTAATACAAGCTGCTATGTTGTTTGCGCTGGGCTCTCCCACTTGCTGCGGGATTTTGCATCATGCGCACTTTGGTCTCCAGTAATTGTCATTGCAGTGCACTGTGGTTTTGGAAAAAGTATACATCATTCTTGCTTCCTGGCTTGTTTTAAGTTTTTGGTTGATTCTTATCAGACAATTGCCAAAGTAATCTGTACGGTTTAATGGATTACATTTTTTAACTTAATAAAACCCAAAAATGATATAAACTTTTTCTATATGGTTTATGTACTATTGGAAAAAATAGATGTACAGTATATGGAATGAAG
Organism: Atractosteus spatula; assembly: GCF_055471065.1. Taxonomy (NCBI): domain Eukaryota; kingdom Metazoa; phylum Chordata; class Actinopteri; order Semionotiformes; family Lepisosteidae; genus Atractosteus; species Atractosteus spatula. Next base: position 22,352,336 of record NC_142720.1, on the reverse strand, counting down.
CTAAAACTTTTTTTCTGAGGCTGAAGGCTTTTCTCTTTATTCTTTGCAGGTCAGACTTGTGGCGGCTTGGTGCAAGGTCTGAATGGAACTATAGAGAGCCCAGGGTTTCCCCATGGGTATCCTAACTATGCCAACTGTACCTGGATCATCGTCACAGGAGAACGCAGCAGGATACAGCTATCATTTCACACCTTCGCCCTTGAGGAAGACTTTGATATTGTTTCAATCTATGATGGACAGCCCCAACCTGGGAACCTGAAAATGAGGTAATGCATCATGCATTCATTTTCTTCTTGTGTGTTCTAATGGGGCAACAAGGTAGCATGGCAGTTGAGATTACTGCCCGACAGCCCTTAAGTCCTGGATTTGATTCTGGGCTGGAGCTGGGGATTTCTGCATGGAGTTTGTATTTTCTCACTATGTTCTCTCAATGGTCCCACATTACACTTCCACCGTGGGCTCCAGTTTGCTGCCACCAACATCAGGAGTAAACCACCAGTAAACATTCTATTACTTTTAACATACTGTAGCTGTGTCAACTAACATTTCATGATTGCCTGATGTGTGTAGTAGTTCTTAGGACAGATTTTTATGTTGGGTAAACAGGAGATTCATGTTACAGCCTGTGAAACTCCTTATTTACTTAGTATTAATGCTTTAAAGTGTCAGATGGTTAACAGAAGTATTAGCATAAAGAGGAAAGAAAGAATATTTAAACAGAGCTCAGTTATAGAAAACAAGATAAATATTAACCTACTCAAAAGAGAAAAGTGGTGTGTACTGAAAGTCCAAATGTGCTTCACTTCTTTAAAGAATGAGCCCCTTTCAGAGAAATGTACACGCTAGTGATAGTGATGAACATGAAGTATCCCACCACAATTCTGTCCAGATGATAGGGCTCTGAGGTTGTGTCTCTGGAATTGGCAAATGAACATTGTCAAGTAAATGGAAGGCATACCTTTCTATTGCTTTTTTTTTGCATTTGATGTTTTGCACACTATTTACAGTTTTCCTCTCTGGTTATTCTGTAGAATTTTGATCTTAACAAAGAAAAGGCTGTACTTGTACTTGAGCTATTTTGTGTACAGTGGGTGCAATAATAGTGTTAGTGAGTTGTGGGTGATAATAATGCTATTGTATATAAATGGGTTATGAAGCACATAAAAGTATTTGGAGTTGATACCCTGGCTTCTTTGAGGAAACGGATGGATGAGCTACTAACTACCAAATGGCCACCTGTAACCTGCATTTGTTACCCTTCAGAGTGATATTATGTTGTAAAGCCATAATCTTTGGCATTGTTTAGTGTCCCACACATGCCATTACACAAAAAGGAAGACATTCCTCTGAGGATCCCAGCTCACAGAAAATCTGGCTGTTATTATTAGGACTTGTAGTGCTTGTGTAATAAGTAATTAAAAAAACACAATTTTGGCCCAACACAGTGTGGTTTCAACTGCAGCTGGAATTCTATTGTGGAGCGAAACTGAAGATTCTTAAGGTTGCAGGAAAAATTAATTTATTCCAGTTTGGATTCTGAACACACAGCCTCTCATAAATTGGCCGAGAAGATGTGTAGTAGATAGGGTGACTTCTCCAAATCGATTAAAATCCATTACTTAATAAGTGGGCTTATTTAAGGAAAAAAAAACACTGATGTATTTATGATGTGTTAAAGAGCACTGTTAATAGGGTGTGATGGAACTTCAGAAAATTTGAATAAAGATTTAAAATATCTGACATACAAAAGGTGAAAAGCAAGCTTCACTGCAAGAGACCATGCTCTTTCTCTTTCTCTTACCTTAGAGGGAGACAGGTTGTAAGTTGTAGTTTGTAGATGTTTAATGTGACCAGTTCAGAGACTGAATCCATTTAAAAATAAGTTATGGACAAAATTACTTACTTACAGTATGGTGTAGCAGGGAATGAAACTAGAAGATTTACAGATAGCAGCAATGCATTTGGCCTGTGAAAGGTTTGTACTGATGACAAGTTTATAACTTTAGTGACAGCAGTTCTTTGAAAAATTACATTCCTTTTTAAATTAAAAATCTAAGGGGGCATTTTTAAATTCTAAAGTGCATTATTAATTATGAAAACATTTTAAACTCACAGCTGTAAATATCTATTTAATGGAAATACACAATATAAACATACTGACATTTGCAAAACAGACAAATGTTTTAGAAATGGACAATGCTAAATCATGTGAAACAGATGTTTCTGAGTTCTAAGTGTTTTTCTGTCTTTTTATTTTTGACTTGTCATATTTGTCTGTGTTAGCTGTTTGTTTGATGGTACTGATATCAGCATCCTCGCACATCCCTCTGTTTAAATATAAAACAAGGTTTCCACAGTATAATTTCATGTGCCTACCACTTCATTAATTTTCTATTCACATGCTGTTCACAAAAGCTTAATGAAGTTCTTAATGCCATTTTTAAAGTGGTCTATGAAAACCAGCTAGAGGGTGTCTTTAAGAATCATACTACCAATAACGCTCTTTTCTCTTGAAAAAGAATCTCTTTTAGAGAATAAAAGACGTTTGTCAAAAAGATTCGTATATCTTAATTGAATAAATTTAAATATGCTGTTCAGATACTTTTGCTTTTTAAAAATATTGTAGGTCTTACTCCTGCTTTTGCCATTGATTTTATTTTAGCCCTGAACTGTACTGTACAATAAATAGACATTCTTTCCCCTGTGTTTTCTTTGTAAACCTAATAATATTTGATTGAATATTGCTGTGTGTAAGTGAAAATGCCTGTCAAATAGCTCTTTTCTTGATATAACTACATGATTTGCACATTTTGTGGGACTGATTAATTGAGGTCTGTTGAAAGCAGTATCTTGTTTCCTTTAAGGACTTAGTGGTTTAAGGTGTGCTGATTTCTCCATAAGTATACTGGGAATCTGAAAGATACTTATCGCTTACTGTATAAACAACAGATTCACAATTATTATCAGGAAAATATCATATTTTGTGTAGCAGGGTTAGGGTTGCAGACTTTATTAGTCAAACATATATAAATCAATTATGTGAATTAACATTTGTCATCACCAGTGTTGATGTATAGTATTGATCAACAGGTGGTCTTTTGTAAAGGTTATTGGATAGTACCGCTGAAGTAATGCCAATTACATCTGTGATGCATGCTTTGAAACATGTGCTTGTTCACTGTTCTCTGGTCACACATCACTCCAGCTTATCCCACAAATATTCTGAAGGGCTCCAGGCTGACAAAAAGGGCATCCACAGCATATCTGGCACATGCTCATCTTGCAGGACATGTATTGTTACACCAGTTTCAAGAGGACATGTTTTGTCCTGCTAAAATATTGTCATGTCATGATGTCAGCATACCAAGGAATTGTTTAAGAAGTTAGCTGCGTCAGTTGCAAAGGAACAAGTAACAGGTTTATTCCGTGCTGAAAAGAGAAGAAAGAAAACACCGCGTTTTGGTCATGGAACTTCTTCATGTGTGAGGGAATTGTTCAAGGAGTTGTTCCCTTGATAAGTGTGGCATATTGATTCCCTTTTGTTTTTTTCTTCTTAATTTTCATGTGGATTGGTCTTCCGACAAGGTAAATCACATTATCATCTGTGCCCTATCAGATGACTCACTAATGAAGTGAGGTAGTGCTTATGCAACAGTCAGGGTCACTAAACAGTATCGTGGTCAGTCATAAAAGATCTAAATTATGCTCTGACAGACAGATCTTTACTAGGTCAGCTAGGTATATACAGTACCTGTCTGCACATTTTGTTTTTCACACTACCCACTCATAATATCTACCTTTCATGTACTGTACCTCTATCATATTTTCACATTTCTCTCATTTTTCCTAACAACTCTACATTAAAACTCACATCAGTTCTCTCAGTCTTCCAACAATCACTAGACTGTCTGCTTGTACAGTATGTGTACTCACCCCTGCCAAGACCAGATCCATCTCTGTCCCAGTAGCGGAGACACACCAGACTTTGACTCTGGACAGACAGACCCTTAATTTCTCCTTCAATTAGAGCCAGGAGAATACAGGCCGTGTCTCCTGCTTGCTGTTCTCATGCACATCCTGCAGCCGGGACGGGAGCTGGACAGATGGCACTTTTTTCCCATCAGAGTCTAGAGAATATGGGCTGTCTCCTGCTCTCTAGCTTCTTTACCTCATATTTACGAACCACATCACTTTCTAACACATTCATAATTTTCATCACGTGCTGTACGGCTTCTACAGGCTGCTGTGAGTCCATCCTACTGCACAGCTGGCCTCTGCTGCTACATAGGGGTGCCTATTACAGGGCGGTGAGGTGGCTGGAAGGTTGCCGGTTCATATCCCGCGGCCGGCAGAGGAATCCAACTCCGTTGGTCCCCTGAACAAGACCCTGAACCCCAACTGTTCCAGGGGCGCAGTATAAATGGCAGACCCTGCGCTGTCTGTGTGTCTCATGCAGAGCAAGTTGGAGTATGCGAGAAGACACATTCCTAATATACAGTATGGCCAATAAAGTGATCTTATTGCGAATCTCTCTCAGAGATCCAGTGGGTGGCATGGACTCCGTTCCACCTCTTCTCTGCCACTCCCCCTGCCTGACTCCACCACAGCTGCTTCTCCACTGGCACAGGCGATGGCCACTGCTGCCCCTCCACCGCATCTGCACACAGAGTAACCCCTGGCTGCCTGGCCCTGCCATTTCCCCAACAAATACAAATACTCACGGGAGCCTGCCTGCGTGCATTCCCCTGGCACACATTTCTACTTTCAAAGACAGTATACAGTAAATAGGCCATTTTAAACAGGATGGCTTTCAGCTGTACAGTAGCTCATCAAGGCACGAACACCCTGCAGCTGTATCCTCCCAGCCTAGCACCTGCTGACAGCCTGTCACAAATGCCAAAAGCTTTTAATCAATATCCAAAATCCATATTCTTTATTTTTTTAAAAAAATGCATAGTATGATACCATTTTCTTGATCCTCATTATGCTGTATATTTCATATTTTCAATTTCATAAATGTTTTGCATGTATTTAAGACCGACAATAAAAATGTAAAAACATGGATTTTATCAGAAGAAAGCATCTTCACCTTTGAAAGGTAATTTAATTGATTTTCATTCTTTTTTACTTTTTTCCCCAAAACAACAATTGATATAATTCAAACAGCTGCTCTTCACTTTGAAGAGCTCAATCAGGCTCCCAAGAACTCATTTTTGTATTATTTTTGTCAGATGCAAAGATAATTTATTGCAACTTGTCTGTATGCTTTTGCTATAATGCAGACTGACACATTTTTTCAGTTCAACAGTTATTCTTTGAAATATTCCATTTATGTCCAATAGATTTGGGATGCTATACAACAAAAAGTGAAAAAAAAACACTTTTCATCCCATCTGCGTGCTCTGGAGGAGGTGTTAGGTGACTTTGTCATTACTACCACTTTCACAAACTCACCAGCAAAAGATCTGCAACCAAAATCTAACTCATTACATCATGGTAATTGGATTCTATCTTCATTCCAGTTAAAGGATTGGGGGCAGAGCTCCTTCTAAATAAATCTTTCTTCAAAAGCTTCCTGGAAAGTTCTCAGTGTAAATAGGGACATTTCTTGTTTGTGTTTAGTACTCTTGCAGGGCAGTGACTCTGACATTGGGTCTCTCACAGCAGCAGAAATGGATCTGCCTGACTGGATTGACTACAGCTAAAGTTGCTGGTGCTGCATTGGGGCTCTTGGCATTTCCTCTGAATTTCAGTCATGTACAGTATTAACTTCAGCTTTCCTGAAAGGTTAAAACTGAAATTAATGTTTAAGTTACATCTTCTTAAACATGACCTGCTGTTTATGACATCCTTATCTTGTGAATGGGAATTCTAATATAATATGAGTGGTTTTATGCTCTTAATTAAGATTTTTTTTATCAGTGGTCACTTGGGGAAGCACTGTATGTGACATAAGGGTTTTGCCATAGAAAGAAAAATCACATTTTGCTGTCATACAAAAGGTTAAGATTTACTTGCATTTTATATCACACTATCCTGTTTAGGCCATGCGGAATACAACCATAATCTTGACAGAAGTGAAAGTTTTTTGGTTTTCCTAACCCTAACTGGTCACATTTTCTAACCCTAGAATTTGGACTCATGTCCCACTAGCTGGGATAGTAATCCAAAATATCAGCAAAAGTTACAAAAGTTCTCTTTAGAAACATTTACTTTATCATTATCAGCTAAGATGAATGGATCCAAAATGGTTTTCCATCAATGGCTCAAGAAATTATTGCCTTACAAGTATTTCAGTAATGTACTGTATTATGTTCAGCTTTCCTAAATGGTTAAAGTTGAACGTAGGGTTAGGAATACACTTCCACTGAATCACAAGCTATCAATAATGGTATATATGAAATTTTTATGTGAAATCTAATATTATCTTAGTGGTTTTATGCTCTTAACTACAAATATTTTAGCAGTTGTCTCTTGGGGTAACATGTAAGGTAATGGTTTCCCATAGGCTAAACCTCACATTTTGCTACTAGAAAAAGCTTAAGATTTACTTGCATCTTACAGCAGAAGCTTTTAATCTTGTCCAGCAAATATATGATGGTTATTTAATTTTTAACTTAGATTTGTTTACAGTATATAAGGGATTCATAGTAGGTGACTGAAGGAACACATGATTACAGTAAATACTGGGCCTCTTGTTTTCATACCTTTGTTTTTTATTTGGAAAGTTTGTCAAAATCAATAATTACCTTTGAATTTTTAAATGTGTGTTATACATACATTGACACAAACAAAATGATCTGTCCAGTCACTAGGGAATGTTAATTAAAATTTAGATCTCTGTATAAACTGACCTTTTGTGCATATACTGTATTATAATGCAGTCTTGTTTACAGGCAGCCAGAAGTACCTCTTCACCTGATGCTGTTAGATCTTTGGAACTAATCAGAGGTAGCTGTGGACAGTCTAAACCTCTTTCTTGAAATGCATTTTATTATTATGATCAAACGATATGTAATTTAGATTATTTGCTCCAATGGGTGGCTGCAAAGTATGTCTGTATATATTGAGCAATTTGAGCATATTGATCCAAGAGATTTTATAAAGTGATAAATATTGGCACAACCAGATGTACTGTACAACTTTAAAACCAGATGTGGTTTAGAAGATTTCTTATCTGACTTTCACTATCTTACATCAAAGGGGCTTTTCTGAACAATGCAAATTAAATGACCTATTTGCAAATGATTGTTTTCCCTTTAATGATTATGACCATAATGAATTTTCTTTATCTTGTCCATTTAATAAATTTCACTCTGCTTCTTGTGCACCAATATCAACACTAGGTTGAGGTCTCATTGTACTGACATCTGCTCATTGTTTGCTCAGGTTTAATGATCTATCCAAACATATTTTGGATAACTTATCATTGTCTTCTGAAGGAAATTGAGATTGATTTTTTTGGAAGCAACAAACTGCAGTCTCTGGTGCTAAAACTTGAACTTGGCCACACTACTGTATTCTATTTTTAATGAACAAAGCAATATTTTGATTTAATTATTTGATTGACTGGTTGAATATGTAGTATTAAGAAATACAAAAAAGACGATTCCATTCAAATATAGTATAAAATACAAATGACAAGAAAAACAAAACAGTGAGCTGAGTGACAACAAAATTAAAACACTCATTGGTAAATAATTTGTATGTAAGGAATTATTGATTACAGTAAAAAAGCAATACTCTACTTTTGAGCATAATCAGTTGGTGATAAATTATTGCAGTAGTGGGACAGAGATCACAGATGCTGCCTAAACAAATGAGTCTTGAGGAGATGCAAAAGTATTTTATGAAATAATAGATAATTCCTTCCACTAACAACAGTTTGAGATGTCAGAAGGAAATACTGTACAGGCACAGTGGTAGGCAAGAACAAATGTTTTAATACACTGTAGCTATAGGGAGTCAATGCAGAGCATGGTATAACATGGCATGAGAGAAACAAAGTAGAGATTAGACCAGGCGAGCAGCCCGATTCTGAATGGGATGGAAAGGCTGAACAGCATTGGCCAAGGTGCCAAGCAGTAGGGCATTGCAATAGTCCAGCCAGTAGAGACCAAAGCAGGAGCTATAAACTGTGTAGACAAGTTAGTGAGGGTGGATCCTGCAGATCAGGAAGGACCGGGCCAGAGTACAACCGTAATCAAAATAGGATAGAGAGGGCTCAAGAATGACACTGAGCTTCTTGGTGGTGACAAGAGGAACAGAAATGTACTGTAGAGGCTGACAGAATCTCTGTGAGGAAGTGAAGAAAAGGAAGTTAGAATTAGAGTTTTCGTAGAGATTATGGGAGTAAATCCAAGAAGATTTGGCTGAGACAGGCATTAATATGAGGGAGAAATGGTATCAGAGGGAGTAAAAGAGAAGATGATCTGATAATTAATATTCATAATAATTAATAATTATTAATTGCTTACATTGATATAGTGCTTTTCTAGACACTCCACTCAAAGCGCTTTCAGGTAATGGGGACTCCCCTCCACCACCACCAGTGTGCAGCCCCACCTGGATGATGTGACGGCAGCCATAGTGCGCAAGTACACTCCCCACATACCAGCTCTCAGTGGGGAGGAGAACAGAGTGATGAAGCCAGTTCATAGATGGATAGAGTTTTGAACAACTAAATTAATTGAAGGATGATTTCTCTCCATATGCTAAAAGTTCTTGTAGAACCTTTTAAATGTAACAAAATCATGAAGGGGGAATGTCTTTTATCGAACTGGCAATGTTGTGAGTCTACATTTTAAATGGGTTAAGTCTGTAAAACAAAACAACCGTATACTGTAACTGATCTGAGAGCTCCACAGTTTAATCACAGTCTTTGAAAATTTACATTTACAATTTACAGTCTTACATTCAAGTGATTTTAGTATTTTCCTGCAGGCAATTGTTCACTTTTAAATTAATCCATTAAAAACATGTTAAGTCAGAATTCACCTTTATTGTGATTTTCTTGTTGATGTACATTATAAAGTATGCTTAAGGTGCCATGACCCTCACCAAGGAAAGCAGGCTGAAAATGGATGGATGTACATCTTAAGAGTGATGAGAGGAAAATATGCTGTGTAATAGATTACAGCTTCATAAAACACCACACAACAAAAATCAACACTGGACTGTTGCATAAAAATTGGTATTTTTAGAGCATGAAGAAAATCAGGAGAGAATATACAGTACAGGAGCCAGAGTGTTAGTTATCTGGTGGCAAGTGGCTCTTATTTGTCAGACGTTATACTTTATTGACGGGTTCACGTATCAGCATGTTTGATATGCACAATTTACCTGTATCTACAGTATAATTCAATTTACATACACACTCTCTATTATAAAATCCTACCCAGAACATTCATGAAAGGTTTGACATAAAAATACAATTTTGCCTTTGACTCACTGTACAACAGATATGGGCATTATTGTTTCGCATTTGATTCGAACAGTTTGGAACTATGTATTTAAAGTGCAGTGGTGCTTTTGGGTGATTTCATTTAGCTGTAGCAATACACATATATTGTAAAAAACTTAGATGTTGTCTCGGTCACTGCTTTCTTCTGAGACTAATGGTTCTCAATGAATTCTCCATCCATTAAGCAGCTGAGAATCAGAGAAAGCAGAGAGAACAACCAGTAGGAAAATGAGTTCATTTTTTTAGCATTTAGAAATGAAAGTCCTGCATCACTATAAATGGTTTCAGATTTTCTTTTCCCGTTGGCTTTATAGATTTTGTAGCAGTACAGTTCACATTTAACAAGAAGGTAATTATATTTCATGTGCCAAATGTGTATACAATCTTCCTTACTTTTTTCTTTACAGCTTAAAAAGTGGGGTTTCAAATTAGAGAGCCATAGGGATTGTCTGATCAGCATTTTAATTTTTGGCACAATTAAAACATTGTCACTGTGAGCAGAGTACTTTATCTCTTATGTCAAAGCATTTTAAATTCACATATCACTTGGGAAACTTGCTATTATAATTTTTAGTTGAACTAACTTGCTGCCTTCAAAAAACCAACAGATCTATACAATCATAGCATGCATGTTTGCTGCCTACAGGCAGAGGATAGAAAGTGGTTCTAGACACCAGGTCCCGTGAGATATGGCAATGGATGCAAATTCAGTGACTAAAATCCATGTCACCCAAGTCTATCTCAGGGTTTAAATTAAAACAGTGAAGAGCCTTATTGTTCAATTGAGACAGAATAATCCTTACTGGCCACCCCTTGTCATCTTTATTTAAAATGCAAACCATACTAGACTTGTTAACTCATCTTTACAACAGGTTAACTGAGGTTTGCTGTTTCTTATTGTAGTGAACCACTGTAACACAATTTGCCTAGGGGACTGAATGAAAGTTGACGAAATTCTAGCAGTCACCCAAGATTTACTCTTGTTCCCTCCCTTTACAGGAGACCTATATAATGCTTCACCACCAGGTGGTACTATTGTCTTACATGATATTTACAGATAAATAATAAGTAGGAATCATACTTTTTATATAAATTAACATAAAATGTTTTCCCTTAAAATACATACTGATGCCTGCTTTGTGTCACACCAGTAGAAAGAATAATGACAATAATATGCCTAGACATGTTCAGGGATCTTAAGTTACACAGTGTAAAGAAATACGTGGAAGGCTGTCACATAATTGTGCTGAGGCCCCTAGGTTACATTCACTTATATAACAGTGCTCCAAATCCATTCTCAGCATTGTTAACATGAAGAAAAATGCTAATCAGTGACCGATGCGGAAAACCAAAAACACTGAAAAACATTTTAACCTTAACCTTTAACTTTATATATACTGGGTACTATAAGTAAGCCTTTTTCATGTTTTACACTTTTAATCTTTCAGTCTTTAAGCATCTGGCTATTCATTTTGGAGGAATAATACTTTGAAAGAAAGTCCATTCAGTGCTGGTGAAGTGTTGCATCAAAACACCTTGGCAACAACATAAAAGAGAATTTCCTCTTTTTTTCCCAAGCCATACATTATGAAAAACACTTCCTGTAGCTCAAAGGTTAATTTGAAAGACCGAGGAACCATGGCTGCTCATCAGCATTTAAACATTTGAATGCAAAATAATACAACTTTTTCTCTAAATCCTGTAATCCTTTCCCTTTGATTTTTTTAATGGTAGCTGAAAATAACTCTTCACAGGGTTGTTCAAACTTTAAGTGATGCATGCATGCCTGTTAAGCATATTCAAAATCTAAAAATATATGGCGTACAATGTGGTGTGCAAGGGATTAAGTGAATGTCATTAACATGAAAAACAATATCTTGGTTGGCAGTTGTGCTCTTTCACCTCCTCTAAGTAAAATGTAAAGAGATGATATGATTAGCCACACAAAACATTTGGCATTGTGTGCCCTCAGGAAAATTTTAATATTATTCTTTCTGACATAATTGATACCATATTAATACCATATTTCCAATCTTTGGAGACTTCCAAAAAATCACCTATACTGTATACAGTGTTGCATTTTCCTTTGGTAATAGCCTCTACTTTGCTCGTCATTGTATACAGTAATTTTGTGCATTTGCCTTCCACAGGAAAGTGCTCTGTCGTAGGGTTTCTTCCTTAGGGGAGCATACAAAGTACACCTTAAAGGAAAAACCCAAGGGGCAAGTCTGTATTAATAGCAGTAATTATATATGACATACTGTAGCTGCCTCCTGTCGAACATCTTGTGGAACAGCTTCGTATTAAAGGGTAATGCTGGAAGTAGATATGTGATGATATTGAAAACCTCTTAAATCCTGTTTCTGGAAGATGACACAATGTCAATTTGTCAGTCTTTTTGACTAAGGTATTAAATCCTATTAACAGGCAAGTGTGCTTCTTTTTGGAAGAGAGCCAAAGTAGTCCTCATCATCTATAGTAAGCAAGCACACAAGAAATGTGTTCATCCCCTACACATGCACACCTTGTTGAAGGTTCAATTTAAATTAGGCAAGAGCAGTAAGTGAAGATTAAAGATTCAGACACATCCTATTCGGCCAAAGCTGGGAGTGAATCTAATTAAGTAATAAGTAGAGAGAAAAGTAATTACAGGTCATTACTGTGATCTGAGGTGAGTAATAGGTTCTATTACACCTAAAATGGTTTATAACATAGTGACAAGTGTAATTTTTGAGTACACCTCAATAAAACAGTACTTTTAGATTTGTGTTCATACATCATATATTTCTGTTACTGTTCTCACTCTAATAGCTATGTAGTTTCACTTTATGCCTTTGCTTGCTTTTAGTTTAAGTGTTTTTAGCCTCCTGTGAAACCTTATCAGATAAAAGCTTAGTTTAACAATGTTACATACTGTATATTATCACGTGAAAATAAAATGCAATATAATTTAATACCAGTGCTTTTCAGCTAAACCATTATTTAGTTATTTTTAGGGAAAGGCCAAAGTTTGAAGTAAACTGAAAATTAAAGTACTGTAGTTTTTAAAGCCCATTTCTCCTGATGCTGTGCAGATAAAAATGAGGATGCTGAAAACTCTCTAGCATCATTCATCTCAACAGGTAATACTGTGCAGTATATACAGTACAACACACTGACTTACTTGTCAGCTGTTGTCCCCTGTTTCGTTTTCAGCAAAGCAAATAAGATTAAGTTTTAATTGTAACATAATTAAGATTGACTGAAATGAAGAAAAGTTCAGTGTCTAAAATATTATGATGTAACTGGTTTGATGGATTTTGTTGTTGTCTGATGCTGATTGCTCTTTTCAGTTAAGGGCTTATTTTCAGTTGTTCAAAACAGATGAAGAGAATAAAATTAGAATGCCACTGTGATTTCGATAATGCTGATCTGATTTTATATACTGTAAACTGTATATAAAAAATGGAGTGGCAGAGTGGAGTGGAGAATTCAGTTCTTTTCTAATCATCTTCTCTCAATTCTGAAATGACCGCGATCTTTCCAGGAAGTTAAATGGACATCAGCACAGCTACCTGCTGTGCCAGGTGTAACTGACCCATCAAAGTCTGTCCCTAATAAATTATGTGCATTGATTTCTGAAATGGTATCTGACAAAGAATATATGTCTTTCTGGTGCATACTATAGACTATTCCAATTACATTTCCCTGTATTTCACAGTATATGCAAAGTTTAGAAGGAAATTTCAAAAGATATGAGGAATTCTGTAACTACGCAGATGCAGTATGGAAGGGCAACTTGTCAGTGATTAAGCTAAATTATTTGCTAGGTATACTGTTTTGAGTTAAATTGTAATAACACAGGTAATAATGGCCAATTACTCATCCAGTTATAAATCATTATTATATACTGTAATAGAATGCATCATTTCCTTTTTACAGTATACAGATGATTTTTAAATAAGAGTTCAGTCACAGCTCTACATTCAACCTTTTACTGTTTCACGCAACACTTACAAAATTATAACCCTTTGACTGCACATAAACAGCAGGGTTAGCACAGTGGTGTGGCATTTTGTGTTGGTGCCTCACAGCTCTAGGGTACAGGGCTTTATTCTGAGCTGAAGTACGTTCTGTGCTGGAGCTCTGGCAGAATAATGTGGGTTTCTCCAATTGCTTTGTTTTCCGTCACTTTATAAACATGGCGTAAACCAGGGGTCGGCAAACTACGGCCAAATCCAGCCCACTGAACTTTTCAGAGTGGCCCGCAGCTCACTCCTGTTTGAATCTCATGGGTTACTTTTTGCATCGGATATTGAAATTCTTCCGCCAGTGGCCTTTGCTTGTTAGCTCTGCTGCTCTCCCTCAGCACTAAAGGTCACTTGCAGAACAACACCTACTGCACCTGTATTACACGATGCACTTTACTTTTGGCCTATCAGATGTCAGCTTTAGCCTAGGTTACATACGCCTGTGCTGCAACTAATTCTTACCGCAAATTCATTTGGATTTTTCTTGCCTACTGTGATTAGCTCAGTTACGCAAATGGCGTCTATTGTACGCTATCTTGTTTGAAAGCGGGTAATGATTTCAAACGGTTCTAAAATTTATAACTGGCTAACTGGTTATAAGAGGCTAACTGTAAGTTATTCCTGCTATGTCGGGGAAAAAAAGAAAGATTGATGCAGAGGGTCGAAAACTCAACGACAAATGGTCAGAAGAGTACTTTTGCGTCCCTTGGAAAGAAAAGGTAACATGTCTCATCTGTCAGGAAACAATCGCCGTGATTATAGAATACAACATAAAAAGGCATTATGAGAGAAAACATCAGGCTACTGTAAGTTTTTGGAATACACAGGAGATGAACGGAGGGAAAATTAGAACAGTTAAAGTCACTTCAGGGGCAGCACAATGACATGCCATTAAGTTAGTATTGGTTATTCACACATTGTACATTTTGCAAACTGGGGGCAAAGAAAAACATGCAAGTCTCTGACTTTCCTTGAGTTGCATTTACAAATTGTTAACCCAGTTTATATCTCTGGAACACATGAAGGGTGCTGCAGGACCATTGCTCATCGTGATCTTTATCATTATCTAGATTTTGCCATAGTTAGCAAACTGGTTAAATTTGCTGATGACACTAAAATAGGGGAAGTGGCAAACAGCGTAAGCGGAACAAGGGAGTTACAAAAAATTCAAGGGTTGGGCTGACATTTGACAAAGAAATTCACATTAATGTGCAAACTAATCCACACTAGAAGGACAATATACTGTACCATACACATTGCTTGGGTGCTTCTGTGCTGCAGAGAGTTATACACAGAAGGCATCTGGATGTTGTAGATTATCCTCTGTTCTCAGCAAATCATTGTGGTGAATCAACAAAAAAAGCAAACAGAATGCATGGGTATACATTAAACTGTGTAGAATTTGAACCTGAGGAAATTGTTTAAGCTTTACACTGAACAAATTAAGACCTCACAGAATACTGTATTCTGCTTTCATCACCATACCACAGAAAAGATATTATAGCATTAGAAAGGGTTCAAAGAAGAGCAACAAAAATGATTACTGGTCTCAGGGGACTGTAGTTTACAGACAGGTTGAGGGAGTTAAACCTCTTCTAGAACAGAGGAGATTGAACAGGGTCTTCTAAGAGGAATAAATAAATAGGTTCACTCCAGGGGACGATTTTGTACTCAGTAGTTAAACCAGGACACAGGGTCACAATGGGAAACGTAAGGACAGAGAATAGGAAATGCTTCTTTCCTCTTCGGCTATCGAGTATCTGAAACAGTCTTCCCAGGTGGCTGAGGCCCAGTCTCTGCGCACCTTTACAAAACAGCTAGACAAAATGTTAGATTTACACAGGTACTAAACTACCAAATGTATAAGGTGGGCCAAATGGCCCTCTCTCATTTACAGACCTTTCTTATGTTCTAAGCTAGGATGTCCCAACAAGATCTTCCACTGAACATATCGCAAGAAACTTGCAGTGCTCTTTTGAGACATTACCAGTCATAGTGCCGATAATAGAGTACTGTATGTTCGGAACTTACAGTATGTGTGTAAAAATGTGAAAACGAAACAGATGAATCAGGGTCATGCACTTTTGTAATAGCCTTTATACAACAGCTGAAACAGCCACAGCACACAAATGTAATAGCCTCTACAGAGTGCTGATGTCTTGAAGTCACTGATGTTAATGTTTGTCATACAATATGCTGACTTTGTGCTAAAGTCACATCCCTGTGAGATGTTATAGGACCCAAGACATAAAACTTAAAACCTGCATGATGGAGGTACATTGTATATATCTTTTTTTGTGGAACATTTCATTAATCATTTATATAATTATTTTGATGTTTATCTTTCTGTCTGTTTATCTCTCCTTAAAAAGGTTGTTTTGCCTCTAAGCATTTGCAATTCTATTTTTATCTTGTACTGTATATTAATTGAAAAATGTATTTAAAGTAAACTAATAGTAATTGCATGTAAAGAAATCATATTCTCAATAAAAAATATTAATGTCATCTGTCATAGATTCTAACTTATATTAGGTTTCGGATCACTGATCAAAATGAATTATTTCAGAGAAATGTGAACATGTACACTTTTTTTTGGTATTCAGAAGCAGTTTTTTTCTTATTGGCATAAAAATACTTCAATGTCAAAAAGGAATTAAAGGCCAGTGCAAGGACGCATCTACTTTAGATGTCAATATCAATTATGCAGTAACATTTCGATGAGGATTTTAATTCTGCAGAAGACAAAAGTGAAAAGACGTTTCCTTTGCAGAACCGTAAAGTGTATTGTGCTACTGATCTGATATTTCTTATTACCATCTGATATTTCTGTATGGTGAGATCTTTTAGTTAAACCCTTTTATTCATATGAATTGAATCTTTTTGTTTTGGTGTGTGTATCCTGTCTGCGAGAGGTAGTCTGTATTCCTTCTCTTTTCAACACATCCAATAAAATGGGGGGCAGAAGGCCTTCGCTCTGGTCTTGGAGTGCTGCAGTGCTCAAATATCTGACTACTAAGCCATCCATATGCTGGATTTTAACATGTCAAAAATACAAGGGAAAGAAATGAAAATAAGGTATGTGAATGAAGGGGCCCTAGAGGAAGGTGCAAATCTGATTAGGGAAAGAACAATAATATTGAGGTGCACTATGAAACACATCTAATACATGTACTGTATTTAGATATCAGATAGTTACATCAGTATTTTAATTCATTTGAGTTACTGCCATTTTCCAGACTTTTTGAGTGTTTGGGAATTCTATTTCTCGCATGCTTTAATGTTTGAAATGCTATTTGTTTGTAGTGTGTGTACTGAGTAAGACATATTAAAAATCTGAAGGTTCAGACAGAGTGTCCCAGGTGTTCCTTTTAATTCAAGACCCTAACCAGGCCTGTACCGTGTATACTTCCCAACATAATCCGAAATATTAAAGGGTACATCCATTCCAGGAGGATTCAATCTTGGGGGAGGAGCTGATGCGGAAGGTACTACTTTTCACTGTAAGAGCACATTTAATAAATGGATTTTGATTTTTTTTTAGTTCAGGAGGAGGATAGACTCAAAGTCTTGCCAGTCATGAGCTCTTTAGTATAAATACGAAGATCTAAACCAATAACTGATCCTCATCCTAGAGGACAACAACCCTGCTAGTTCATGTTCCAGATGTACTCTGAAACCTGAATTGACTAATATGATTAATTTGAACTATTTTACTGTTTTCAACTCTTAAACATATCAGAGGTTTCCTTTTTAACTATTGCATTTTAGAATTAAAATACAATTCCAAACTTCTGAGGATCAAAAAAGAAGTTACAAATCTTCTAGTCAAGCAACCAGTTCAAGTAAGCTCAGCTGGAGTGAAATACAGCATGTCAGTGTAAATCTCCAGGTTTTACTTTAGGTCAGCATTCATTGTGGTAACACCACCTGTCACGATCGTCAACCCCTTCTCTTAAGGATGCTCCAGCCCTTCCTTGTTTTCCTGATCTCCTGCACCTGCCTCCGGTTCCTGCCCCCGTCCTATAAGAGCCAGACGTTCCTGCCAATCTGGGCTCAGCTTTAGAAGATGGACGCCACAGGGCTTGCCTATTTTCCGGGTTGTCCAAAGGCAAGCCTTTTCCTCGCCGTCCCGACCATCTGGGTCCAGGGCTTAGAGCGCCTGGCCCCGTTACCCTTTTTTATTCCCCCGACCCTTCGCCAGATCCCGCTCCGGCTTTTAACTTTTTCTCATCTTTGTCATGGATGGACCACCCGTCTCAGGACATTTGCATCCCCTGGATCTCCTACGAACACCCCTCGGGCTTGTTTGCCTTGGGCCACACCTCCCCGAGCACCAGCGCACCTTGGACACGCCCCCCTGTACTTCTTCCAGCTCCTATCCTAGTCCTTTTTTCCCCATGTTTGTCACTCCCCTTTGGATTATGCCGTCTGCATAGGGTCCTGAAAGAAGCTTCGTAACACCACCTCCCTATTTCCTCCCTAACAGCATTCTCCTGGGTTATTGCAGAGTGTGGTATTCAGGCTTCCTCTTTCTTCTAGCCTCACGAGTGTCTCTGAAACAAACCAGGCAATAAAGACGTTTTACTTTAAAGACTATTTCGATCATGGAGTTGTCTCATTTTCTGCCCTGTGCTTACAGGGTAGACTTCTAGTTACTGTGATCCTTACCAGAACTAAGCAGTTTTCTTGTATGAAAATATATGAAGTCCAGTTGCACAGGTCTTGAAAACTGTTTTTATCAAATGTATCTAATAATTCATAGTCACCCAAATTGCATGGCCTGTGGGGGTTAAGTTGCTGATATATTTTGTAATTTCCCATTCCTCTTTTTTGTGAGGCTCAAAGGCTTTAAAAGCTTTCATCTTCAGTGCTGGGTTTGTGAGCACATGAACAGATTCAGAAACAGGAGAAAAATCTTATGGGCTTATGATAGTGCTTTAATAGCCTCTTCCAAGTAATTTGTATTATAACTCAAAATAAAGACCTGTTGCCTCACAAACACGTTTCCCTTGTATACCCACTGAGTTACCTAATTTGCAACAACTCTGGAAGCCTAGACAGGTGCACTCAACTTCCAGTAAAATGTTGTGCACAGGCAGATGTGAAAACATAAATAGTTATTTGTGGACAAATCCCAGAGTTGTCATGGAGAGAAATTAAGTCTAAACACTAATTATCTTTGCAAAAGTCACAGAAAGATACAGTAACTTATTTTTTTCCAGTGTTTGTAAGGTATAAGAATTCAAAATAAAGCAATGTTAATTGTGACTTGCATACTGTGTTTTCCTCCTTCATAAAAACAATATAGCACACATTTTGAAATTCTTAAAGAAGTCCTTATTATTTCTTCCTTCCAGTCCAAGTAATTAGTACATTATTTAAGACACCATATTCCTTTGGATATGTCTCTAAATACTTATGGAGAAATGCAGTACTGAGGCAGGAAATGTCTGTGGGTAATAGATACAGATGCAAAAGGGTTAGATTTTAGCTTTCCTCTGGTTAGGTAATTAATACTAAAACCCTCGGTTAATATATAATATGTTAATTTCGATAGAGTTTGCACAAAAAAAACAAGACATCTAATGGCTCTCCAAGATAAATATATTTTCTATATATTATATAGAAATATATTCTATTTAAAACCATATACTAATGCCATACAATTTAATAATAATTTAAAAAGGTTTTGGAGGTTTCAAGTTTAAATTCACTTTTTAAATTATTCATTGGGTAATTTGGTGTGTCATTTTATTTGTGAACTAGGAGCCAGAGAGCAAAGAGTTCCAGTTCTGGCCCAAGAGTCTGAGTCAGAGGCTGTGTTTATTGCACCATGGATTGCAACACAAAGCATCCTATAGGCATGGTCCACCTTGCACATCCTATAGGCATGGTCCACCTTACACATCCTATAGGCATGGTCCAACTTGCACATCCTATAGGCATGGTCCACCTTATACAGTACATCCCATAGGCGTGGTCCACCTTACACATCCCATAGACGTAGTCCACCTTACACATCCTAGTAAGTGGCACTGGTACTAGTTTTAGTTTGCTTTACATTGGACTTACTGTTTAACAAATACATGTTAACTTTCTGTGCTGTCATTTTTATCATTGATCAGTACAACTTTTTTTATACAATTTATAGACCATTCAACCAATAAGTCAACTGATTTTCAAAATTGTATTGCCTGGGTACTAGAAATTTTAAATCCCATAATAGTTATAGTAAAAATAAGCATTTCATTTGTATTTGCACGGAGATGAGATACTATCCATAAAGTTATATGCTTTATGCAATATGGAAAGCAAACCTTTACATAGTGTTATTTTATTAACTTCATTAAGTATGTATTATGGTGTTACTGATAGGTAAGAAGCATACACTTGTAAGAGCTTTCCAGCTGTTTGCTGTTAAATTCCCATTCTGTTTATCTTTTATTACAGCATGACAAAAGCAGGTTAGGTTGATTTCCATGGATATTACTCAGGAAGATATTCCCCTCAGTGGCTATCACCAGATCAAACATTAAAGAAAATGGGTACAGTGTAGATTGATCTGCCTGTTACAGATCCTCATAGGCAATTGAATAAAGCTATTTACTGCCCTTCTCTTTAGACTTTGCTTCAAGGGAACATTACCAGAGAAGCAAAGCAGAGCTGGAAGTGCCAGTGGATTATGCACTCTGTTTGCAAATGAAAGATTGAGACAGTGCCAGTTCTTTGAGAGGTCTGCAGGAGATGAGAAGGTTGTTGCTTTGTTATTTTTTCTGAAGAGCAGAAATCAAATTTTGTTCAGATAATGCGCTCTAAAATAAGATACCTCTCTATGATGTTTTGAACAAATTTGTATCATTTTTGTTTTGCAAACTTCCTTTTCTCACTCCCCACTAAGTTGCACTGTAGTATACATATATAACATGTATATTGCTATTAAACATCATTACCAAAAACATGCCCTCAGCAAACTCCCTGCCTCTTTAGGTTTTTTTGTTGTATGTGTGCTTATGGCTTTGTCATAACATCCATTTCCCAGTTTCAACCTCCTTTATAGATTCCTGCTCACACCCTCCTGTTGTTAGTGCAGGAACTGAAAATTGAGAATGAAATATCTTAAGTGCATAAGAGCTCTTTCTCATCATAGAGGTCTGTTCTAGCTGTCTTGTTTGTTGCACTAGACCATGCTAACTTTAGCCATCTTACTGTGTCAGTTTTAAAGGCTTCATGCCCCCTTCTTCCATCCATGCATTCATTTTCTAACCAACTTCATCTAATTCAGGGTCGCAGGGGAGCTGTAGCCTATCCCAGCAAGCATAAGGCACAAAGCAGGGTACAACCTGGACAGATCTACCATCCATCACAGGGCAAACACACTCACAAGGGCCAGTTTTCTTAGTAGCTAATTATCCTACCTGTATGTCTTTGGACTGTGGGAGGAAACTGGAGCACCAGGAGGAAACCCAGGAAAACACGGAGAGAATATACTGTACAAACTCCAAGCTGATTACACTCCGGGTCCTGAATTAAACCCAGGGCCCCAGCACTGCGAGGCAGCAATGCTGACCACTGTTCCCTTCTCGCAACACTGATGTTGTTATTTTTATGTTGAACGAGCTGCTAAAACATAATTGAAATAATATCTCACGGTGTGTCTTACATGCTTTATCAGTCAATTACAGGGACATTTCTAACTGGAAATGCCATTTCATCGTCAAAAGAATGCTGGCAGCCTTACCAGATCAGACTTGCACTGAATCATGTGTGGAGAGGAGGTGGCTTATAAAAGATCCATTGGTGAGCCTGTCACTGTTTGTTTTTTGGTGACAGTAGAATAGTATTAGAAATACCACAGCAGGCTCCATGGGGTTTTGAAACAGAGAAGAAACGTATTGCTCTTGGGGCTTTGATAAAATACACAGAAAGAATGAATTCCATACTGCAAACAATATGGAATACGGAAAGTAGAATGTTACTGTATAAAGCTTATGTTATTAACAATCTCAACATGACCAGTAAAAATGTGTGTATTTATATGTACTGTACAGTATATGTAATAATAACCCAAAGCCATCCTGACTTTAGCTTAATAATATATTTCATCCTTTGAAATACTGAGTTTTCCAAGTTTAAAAGTGATGCCTGTAGATTGTTTGTCTTTCATAATTATTTTTTCCATTGCTTTTTGTGAGTTTTATATGACTACTTTATCATGTGAAAGTATGGTTTAGGTGAATAATAAGTGTTTTTATATAAACCCATGCAAAAACCTCTGATGATACAGTAAATTTAAATATACTGTATATATATATAATACTTGAAAACCTCCCTTGAAATAAGGTCAATATTACAGTAGGTCTGATTCCAGAGAAGTGACATACATGGTGAAACAGGGAAAATAGTGATTCCCAGATGGAATAAGGAAGGCTTTCAACACAGTATACAAAGCAGATAAGTGAAATTATAATAAAACTCATCACATGAATACTGGATGGCTGAAAGTAATATTGGAGAGCAGCTTGTAACTCATTAGCTATACATTGGCTTTCAGTAGTGAATGTGCCCTTTAAGTGCAGTATCATTACACTGACCAACCAATAAGCAAAGACAATTCCCATCCCCCCATTACTTATAGGCAGACTGACTCTTATAGATTGTTCCTGTCTTCATCCAGAAGTGCTTTCTGACAGCAAACATATACAGTATATGTATACATATACTGTATTTTAAGAAGAAGACAGAGGAAAATGCATTGTGGCCTACCTATTACAGCAAAGCATCATTTATTATTACTACTGTTCCCTTCTTTTACACTTAAGTGATGACTGCTTTAAATCTTATTTCAGACAATTACACAGTACAAAAAATGTTCCTTTTAAAGTTACTATCTTCCTATAGCAGCTGATTTTGTGTTTCTGACATCATTAGTACTGTACAGTAAATGGTTCAGCTCCTAACTTAATTATCACTGACACTTTGTTTCTCTTGGGGGTTTTAATTCTGAAGCTGGGTTCGTTAAGTCAGGTGTTCCCCAAGGCTAGATACTGGGCCCCCTGCTATTCAGCATTTACATGTTTCCACTTCATTAGATATTATTAATAATATCATTAGATAATATTATACATTTTCTGAAACTAAAACTGAAGAAGCTGTTTCTTCACTCTATAATTACTGTACATCTCTGATGCAAAAATGTAGATGACTCAAAAGTTCCTTCACTTAAGCTGTAACAGCACTAAGATCATGCTACTTGCCACCTCCTATCTCCTACAGTATGTAAAGCCAATGCAGTAACCCTGTCTGTGGATGACAATTTGATTGAATTTCAATTAGTATTGAGGAATATAGGGTTGATATTTCATCCTGTTTTAACCTTTTACCCCCAAATGCAGAATATTGTAAAAACATCATCCATCTCAGAAATGTACTGTACATCCTATGTTATTGTTGACTGTAGTAGAACATCTGGTCAACACATTTGTCTTTTCTACAATTGAAACTGTATTGCCATGCTTGATGGGTTATCTAAATCCACACTGAACTAACTCCAATATGTTCAGAATTCAGCAGCCAGAATTTTGATTTCTAGCAATCACATCACTCCTGTCTTGGGGTCCTGGCACTGGCGTCCTAAAGCCTACTGTACATGGCTTGGTACCTCAGTACCTGTCTGACTTATTACAGTACCTGTCTTCTCCCCACTTCACAGTCTTTGTTCATCCGACTCTCCCCCATCTGACAGGGACTTCTCTTGCTACACCCCAAAGCTCTGGAATTCTATCCCAAAGAATATCAAAGAATCACCTACCCTAAGTGCATTTAAATCCAGACTCAAAACTATTATTATTATTATTATTATTATTATTATTATTATTATAATTACTAAAGACTTTTGCAGGGAAGCCAGAATGTTTCCGGGCAAGTAACTGGCACAAAGAAGAGTACAGCCTGGACAGGACACCAGTCTATTGCAGTGCACATACTGTACAGACACAAACACTCACATCCAGGCAAGCATTCCCGGAACCCAATTTACAATACCTACTGTACCAGAAGTATTTTCTGGAGTGTGGGAGGAAACTGGAGAATGCAAAGTAAACCTACGCAAACATGGGGAGAACATGCACACCTTGCAAGAGCATTCAGATCCTTGCACAGTTTTTATGTTTTCTTCCTTTAAAGCTTACAGTCATAACTCTTTGAAGGAGCAATTAATATTATATTATTATACATTACCTACTCTATATATATATAAACAAAAAAAACAAAAAGAAGCAAATGAAAAATAAAAAAAATGGACATTTCATAATATTCAAAATATTCATACCATTTACTGTGGTAAACCTAAATTAATTTGCTGTAGGTGCACAAAATTACGTTAACAAGCCACACAATTAATGGAGTGGCATCCGTTTTTGTGCACTGTTACTGGTTTGCATCATTTTAGAATAAATTCTTTAAGGTCCTTCAATTAGGTACTGAAGGTCTAGCAAAGATTCAACAATGAAGAGCAAGGGACATTTAAAACAATTCAGATATAAAGTTGTATAAATTCACAGATCAGGAGAAGGGTATGAAAACATTTCAAAGACCCTTATTATAAAACAGTATCTCTTTGAGCATGACCAATATTTAAGAAGTGGAAAACACCAAAACTCTGCCTAGATTACAAAGGAACAAGTAATAGGTTTATTCCATGCTGAAAAAAAGAAGAAAGAAAACACAACGTTTCAGCCATGGAGTCTTCTTCAGGAGCCTTCTGCCTAGATTAGGCTGACACTCTATCCTGAGCAGCTGGGCAAGAAGGAAAATAGTTAGTGATGCCAACTGTGATTTTGAAAGAGTTCAGTGACTGAGATGGAAGAAAATGACTTGGTTCAACAATATTGCAGTCACTCCACAAAGGGTTTCTATATACTGCAGAACTGAGAAAAAACAACTCAAGTCCTACATAGGGATTGCCATGAATGATACTGCAAATGTGACAAAAGGTTTTTATTACTGTAACTTTTTGTTCTAAATAAAAGGTGATACATCTAACCCAAAGCTAACACAGTGCACCACTCAGTCAGCACCACCCCTACTGTCATGCATGCTGGTGGCAACTTTGTTACTGTATACTGCAGGTCTGCTTCTCATCAGCTTGACAGAGAAGCTTGTCAAGAATGATGGGGATATAGCTACAGAGCAAATGATGGAGCAAAGTACTGGTACTTCTTAGAGGAAAAGCTGTCATCTTTCAGTAGGATAATGATCCAAAGCTACACTGGAGTGGCTTAAGAATAAGACAGGGAATGTCCTTGAGTGGCCCAGTCAGAGTCCTGACCTGATTTTTATTGAGAATGTGTGGAAAGACTTGACATCTGCTGTCCATAAGTAATCCCCAAATAACTTGAGAGAGCTTGAGCAGATCTGCCAAGAAAGAGTGGGCAAAAATTGCACCAAGCCAAAGTGCAAAGTTGATAGAGACTCATCCAAAAAGGCTGGAGGCTGTAATTCCCGCCAAATGCTCTACCTCCAAATATTCAAATTTCACTGGTGTGAATACACAGTCAACATATTTCAGTTTTATCTTTAGTTTTTGCTGACATTTACTGTAAATAATCTTAGCCTTAAAAATCTTCAGTTTGGACATTCAGGTTTAGAATAAAATATTAAGTAAAAAATGTAAGCACATTATTTTGTAATATGACTAAATGAAGACAACATGGGAAGAGTTGGAATACAGTAGAATACTGTACAGTAGAATATAGCGAGGCACTATACATTCTACTATTGTTTTGTTATAGATTGAAAACTCAAATTGCCACAGAACATTGGGCAAATTGTATTCTCTGTTTATCTCATTTTTAATGCTTTGTTCTGTGCATATTACTTGAGCTTACAGTACATTCTGATTATTTATAAAATCACAATATTGTTCACTACAGAGGCTTAGGCTCTACAGATACTTAATATGCATGCAACAACTGCTTTCTCTGATTACTTTTTGCCCTTTTTTATTTTTATGTTTTTAAACGTTGCATGGTTTTGTATTCCTTGATAATATAAACTCAGATTGAACACATTTTTTTAATCACTTACACACTACTGTAGTTTGAGCCAAGAACAGATAAGCTTCCTGCTGCCTGCAGTTCCATTCACTTGTAAAACAAATCCTAATTGAAAGAATAAATGCAGGCACACAGGCAAATAGTTATTAATAACTAAATTCGCTTGTAATGCACATTTGCCCATGGAAAGAAAGAGATGGGGTGTTCACAGAGATGTGGAAGTGGGGCTTATTATTTTCTGTTGCACGATTTGTATTATGTTATGCTGTTATGCCTACAATTAACATTTTTAAAACAAATTCCTCAGTGATAATCAAAGCTGTCTTGATTAGGAAATCCACATGGAAAAGAAGAATGAGGAGACAAAGCGAAACTAATTCTGAAGTCAGCAAAACATCCATAACCTTTCAACACAAATGAGCTCAGCTTCCTAGAATTATTTTCATTGTCTGACATCAGTGTGAAGAGACAATGCCAAGGTATTTAACTTCATGAGTTCGTGACTTTATGAGATTGGAATGCACGTTTTCTTATATAATAGAGCTTCCTCAGTCAGTGTGATATACTGTATGATCATAAAAGTTGCAGTCATGAAAATGTTTTTGGCTTGAAAAATGGAATGGCTGAAGCTTGCTGTACAGTATGTGTGTGCATTTATTTCAGCACTCCTTTTTCATTTAATAGATCTTTGTTAATAATTAGATTAATTCAATAAAATGTTGTTACATTTTTAATAACATAACAAAAACTAGTCAATCCATTCCTTTTACCATAATCTTTTCTCACAGCTTAAGCATTATAGGAGTATAGAACAAACTACCCAGCAAAGTTGTTAAAAACAATTCTCTGGCTTACTTCAGAAGATGGCTAAATGAGATCCTTGAATCAATTAACTACTGTACTAATAACCAAACATGCTAGATGGTCTAAATGGCCTCATCTAGTTTGTAACATTTCTTATGTTCTTAGATTCATCTTTTTTCAAAAATCTACAAATCAGATTGACCGCTCCGAGAAGTCTCATGCTGCATCATGTGTGTTAGCAGAGTTACAGACTGTATATGAAACAAATAATGAAATTTCCATCCAGATGGTTACTTCCTTTGATGTTGCTTTAGGTCTGCTTATACTCTTATTAAAGATGATGTTAAATTTGATGAGGGCTTTGTTGTACCACTCATGTCAGGAGACTATTGTTTTTGTTCAGTTGTGGAGAATTAGCCAACAACAAACTCATCGAGCAGTAATTTGCTGTTCCAATGAAAAAGAAGTTTTAAAAAAGCACAGATGGGAAACATTCAAAATCAGACTTCCTTGATGATGGAGGTGAAAACTGAGCGTTGTTGTGTAACTATGAAAACCCTGGGGCAAAGCAAAGATTGAATAGTGTAAAAATAATTAGAACACCAGGTGTGGGCACAATGAATCTGAGGAAAAAATTGTTGACAAACCTATACAGTTGTCTTTCTAGGGCTCTATCTGAACTCTAATTCACATCCTCTCTGCTCATTCTCTCCCTGACAACTGATTATGGTTTTAATGCTGCCCTTCACAATGGCAGACTACAGCAAACTCAACAAAATCACAGCTAATTACAGTTCTGAAACTGTGCATTCTCACTGTCATTGCATCACATGTTGTAGATGAGTCTTGTTCTATGTTTAACAAATGCCCTTTAATATTCTAAAACGTAGAAAAATGATCCATCAGGCAAATCTCTTGTGTTTCAGCACTAGGTAGGTATTCCCTAAGGATTCTGGGCCATTCCAGCCTGTCTCTAAGAACGAAGCAGGTCATTAATAGCATCAGATGCACAAAGCATTAGCTTCCTTTTTAAAGCTGACAATGTGAAATCAGTGATTTGACATCAGTCATCTTTCTTCCTCATCATTTTTATAATATTGTGTTGCATACTGATAAACTGCAAGTTGTAAGTTCATTAATGACTTCCAGTTTTCCCGTTCATATTTTTTGCTTATTTATTCAACTTTTTTAAGGTTTCTGAGCACAGTCTAAAGGCCAAGTCATTACTCTTTAGAGTCCTAGCTGACAAAGTTCTTACAAAACCGATGAAAACTATTATGCAGCAGAACATACCCTCCATCATGTGAGGGGGTTACTCCATAAAGTTGCAATGCAAAATAATTCGCATTGAAGGGTTAATCTTTAGTTTGGACAATCTGCACAAGCTCTGAAGCACAGATGACACATTTCTTTCTGTATTGCACAGCAGGTTCGGCAGTGGAAACCTTTAGCTTGTTATCCCCAGTGCTCCAAACGTGGAAGTTACTGTAAAGTTTGTAGACTTCTTGAAAAACGCCTGAAATCTCCTTTTAAGATTCTTTAAAGGGAAATCTTGATACATCTTGATTATCAAGCACTGATTTTGTGAATGAGTTGGCACAGCCTTGGGAAGGACATGAACTTCAAAGGCATTTTGTACATCTTTTCCCTACTTGAGTTTAAGATAAATATATAGCAACTCTCCTAGGAAGTTTAATTATTAATTTACAGAAAACTCACAGTAATATATTAAATTGTATGCACACTATTTTCTTCCTTGCAGGAGGTACTCTAAACTGTAAAATATGACCTTGGTATATTTTGGACTCCTTAAAACAGATAATTTTGGTATATTATGGACCTTTGGGATTTTTAAAACATATGTTTGTATCGCTGATACTTTCTGTGGTCTGTTTGCTGAAGTTTACAGGGCATATTTATGACATTTGGGACATTGAGGGTTTAGAAGGGTGTAATGTCCTCAAGGCCATTGATAATTATTTGTTTGGATTTAACAGTTTGTCCAGTTGGATTTTTAAAATAAATTAATTATATTACACTAAATGTAGATGGTATATACTGTACTTATTTACACAATTTAATATTCAAATCTGGTTGGATTTATGTCCTTATAATTGCAAGAAATTCCAGATTATTTAATAATATTTTATTTACTTCAAAATACTTCAACTACAATGCTTTATGTAGATGCTTCAGCCATATGGATATTCCGCAGTAAGTATCTTAAAATACGGTTATACTGTACCTCCTTCTTATAAAATATTTTGTAGAAAATTATCATCCAAAAAGAAGTTTTATGATCCAAGTGCTCCACTTCTCCAGTGGATTATTTGGCCTACTGGGAAATACGGAATTAAGCACAGATATTTTCTTTCTGTAATTTTAGTTTTATACTTAAATTTTAAAATAGAGGCATTTTTCATAGGTGCATGAGCAAATGATATGCGCTATTAC
Source organism: Atractosteus spatula (assembly GCF_055471065.1). Classification (NCBI taxonomy): domain Eukaryota; kingdom Metazoa; phylum Chordata; class Actinopteri; order Semionotiformes; family Lepisosteidae; genus Atractosteus; species Atractosteus spatula. Next base: position 22,323,552 of record NC_142720.1, on the reverse strand, counting down.
CACTGCCATTCTGCTTAGATTAAATACATTAACCTTGAGTCTTGTTCTAGTAAATTAAGCAAATGTGATGGTTCACCTGATAACACCCTGACTCACATTTGGAGTAAAAGGAGTGCTTTCTATTTTCTAACCTACCCTAAATATTTTCAGTTATCTGCTTCACTTTAAAAAAAAATATTCTCAACAAATTATATGTTACTGTACTTTCAATAATGAAACAGTTTTATGGAGAGACTCTGTTTTTTAAAAAATAAAATGGACCATTTTGAACCATCAAAATCTACAAGAAAGGAGGCCTCTAAATAACATTTCCATATTGTCTGATAGCCATACACACACAATTGCTGTGGATCCCCCATATCTGTCAGGAAAGGGTACAATGTTACCAAGTACTAAGCAGTGGTATTTCTAAAAATAAATTAATTAAATATGAAATATTTTAAAAGTAACCCTGAAAAATATGAAAAGAACTCTGTAGTACATCAAACTTCATACTTATATGGCAAAAATACAAAATTTAACAACAAACTGTAGAAGGTCTCCAATACTGCTGAGATGTATCTGTGAAAGCACTGCATATGAATGAGTTGCAAAGTGGTAGTCCTAAGCAAGGCAGGTTTTCATTTCAACGTCAGGATTAAACATGCAGAATTTATTCCTGTTGAAATCACTTTACAGAGATATTGACAATTCTGTGCCTGAATGTTAAATTCATAATGAATTCATCGTTCATCATTGCCAATTTGTTCTTTTCTGCTCAACACATACTGTAGTTGCAGATTATGATAGATGTACAGTATGGCATGCAATTAAAGTGTAGTGCCTTTACTGTACTGTACTTTCTGTACAGTATGTATGTATTGTTTGTGTTTTTAAACCCTCATACAGTTTGCTATGGATGGGGTCTCAGATCTTTTCCTAATGGCACTGAAGAAAACTCTCTCAGCATTGCACACAGCTCTCTTCCAGATTTGTCGGATCAAATTAATTTTGCTGCTTGTTCCTGCCCCATTACTGGTCTTCGTCCGTTATTCACCAGGTGAAAAGTGGTCTCAGCTGGGGTGCCTTGAGTCCTAATTAATTTCACACAAGCACAGCAAATACCCTTGTGCCTGTATTAAATACTGAAACGTTCTCTCTCTCATAAAATCTAATGTATTCACTATAAGCAAACTAACCAGACTGTCTCTCTGAAATGCTTCTCTTTAAGGCCACATACGTAGCAACTACAGTGAAAATAAAATGCTAGCCTGTGTTGGTGTTCATGCTGTTTCTTCATTCAGTCTGTTTCAAAACACCTGTATAAAGGAACAGAACCAGTGTGCCAAATAACCATCATCAGTGCAGCCTTCAGACATGCTTTTTAGTGAACCTCAAAAGAATTAGAATTAGCATCTGACAATAACAAGTGCTTTCCTTCAGTACTTTAACAACATGCAAAAAAATATGGAATCCTTTCTCTTTGTGAGAGATCTAAGGAAATGTTTAATGCTTATTTATTTTATTTTAAATTGAAATTATAATCTGCCCAACTGCAACCTCACATATTACTAAAGGAACATGTACAGTAAGATAGTCCATAGTAAAAACTTTTTTAAATGGGTAATGGATTGGAAATGTGCTTTTTTGGCACATACTTATTACATCAGTAAGTAGAGTTTAAAAAAACAACTGTTTTTCCATTGAAAAATATGTGTTCAGATTCCAGTCTAACAATTATAAATCAAAACATTGGCACAGTTTTAGTATGTAGCTAAAAGTCATGCACAGTTTCCTTATAAACTCACTCTTTTCTTTACAAAGCTTTTATTAAGGCTAAGAAAGGGTAATTTAATGATTCGGTAGTCCTTTTGAATTTTGGAAGCAACATGCAAGTTATAATTATCATAATTATTGTCTTGTAATTATTATGCTAAAGGACAAGTGTGATGTGTGTATACAGAAGACTGCTGAATCTGTACTGAATAGGTGGGTGTGTAGGAGAAGAAAAATGAAAAATCACACTTTGAGTTCTAAACAAAATACTTTATTTTCCTTTTTATATTTTGTATCCTTAGTTACATTTAATGCTACCAGTGTTATACCGCATTATTCAAAATAATAACAATGATAAGAAATAGCTGCAAGCTGAGATCATCACAGGCCAATATAACATTGCAGTTGACTTTTAAATCAAGTGTCACAAATAATGCCATTTTATATGGAGCTCAAATGATTTTCTGTGTTCCATTATGGCATTCACCCTACAGTATCTGCATTCCTACTGTCAGAAATAAGGTCAAATAGGTCACCATGCAGCCAGATCATGTCACCAGTCAGCTTTATTTCCACAATTACTGTAAATCCATATGAGCTACGAACTATTGTATGTGAAATGTCATGAGTAGACTGTCATATGGCCAGGGAAAGCTACAGGGCAGCCTGATTCCCCAGCTACATTATAGCCTAGAAACCATCTACCACACTACTTTTACTATTTAGAATGACTCAAGCCTCAGAGGTCTAAAATTAAGCCAAGACAGTGGAACAGCCACTGCCCACTTAGAAAAATGGAAGGATATACTATAATATTAGGCCAGGGCTTGACAGCTAACTCAACCTGATGAGGTTACCCTTTTTAATGCTACTGAGTGACAGACAGCCTAAAAGATCAGAATGTGGAGGATAAGCCAATGCTAATAAAAGTATAATAGCCTCAAGCAATCATGCATTACTGTACGTGCTTCATTTTTCATTTACAACAGCCAATAGGTGCAAAGGAAATAAACAAAGTGGAAGAACAAGCATAAGACTGCTCCCCTCCAGGAGTTACAGCTACTGTACAGAATACAGTCCTGGCATGGCTAGCAGTGGCCATGACACTCATCCTCATCAACAGGTGACCAGAATAGTGCAAGAGCAAGACTATATGTTTAAATACGTGGGCTGAAACATGAAAAATACCACCTCTGCGCTATACAGACTGTCAGGAAGAGGGGGTTGCTTGGAGCAATCCATGATTGCATGGTGATGCAACACAACATACTAGAATGTGCACAAGATGGCTTTTAGTGTAGGAGAGTGGCAACATGAGATGGAGTATATTAAGGAATATACATACATATAATACTGTCTTTTTGTTAAGTATACACTTAAGGCAGTTGGCTTGATGAACTACAGTAAGAACATCTTAATTATGAAGCTGGGAGCGAACGATGGTTGTCAAAATAGTGCACCATGAAAGCTGTGATATTGAATAGGATTGCTGGATATTCAGGTTGACACGAAAGAGTTGTGAGCCTGATTTCCAGTGTTAGATCTTGTATAATGTTGAACTATGTTGACAAAGAAAATTAATCAGAATCTATTGACATTGGTGCATACCATATCAACCGGGACAGAATATGGACACATGCAGTGGAACTCCTGAAAGATCTCAGGAATGGCATTTTTTTGGAACCACAGAGAAAGGAAGCATGTAGAACTGAAATACAAATTAGCAACAACTTTGTAAATAAGTAAGATTTATATGGAGGAATTACCTTATCATCCCTTATATCAGGTTGATAATCAAATGTTTTATTTAAATTTTTCAAACTTCAATTCCTATTGAGTTAACTCTAAGAGGAGATATGATGTGACTGATTTAACTATATTTGTCAATTTCTTCAGCAGGGATGTTATCAACAGAGCCTGGATCTTTTAGCACATATTGCAGATAACAAACTACTGTACTTAGACATAGTAGGAGTTAAATGAAACCTAGAATGGAATTCCTAAATTAAACCAGTTATGAGGAGATTTACAAAAATTCTGTTTGCATGATTGGAAAATGCTTCAGAGAGTTAAAGATGGTGATTACTTAGGATGTTTCATAGCTGCAACTGACTGGTTTTCATTTGGCTTTGGTTGAAGTTTGCAAATATCTGGAAATTATTTATTACAAATCTGAGCTTATCTGAATGTGTGACCCTTATGGATATGTGATATACTGTACCTTATCAAGCTGTCAGAGAGAAAGGCCTTTTTCTTAAACTTAAAGCTTTGACTTGTTTTTTAACTATTTTTCTTCTAGAATCTGATAAGCATCTAGTCGTTTAGTTTAAGGCAAAGGATAAGCAGACTTGTCTGCTTTATCTCCTAGAGTAATTGCAGACCTTATTGAGTAAAGTGACCTTGTTTTAGTAACAGGTGAGGCGAGTTCTCATGAGAATATTAGTGCTGGTACTGAAATAAGCACACAGATTTTCTGAACTGATATAAAGTGCTCTCTCTATGGCCTTACCTGCAGATAAGACAGGTAACACAGGAGGACACTTCACAATTTTTTTTAATTTGGAGAGGTTTTTTAAAAGTTGTCATGACCTGATCCATAATGCACTTCTTTCTGTTACACTGTCTTTTCTAATACTCTCCTGTGATGCAGAGAGGAACATAGACTGACTCTTGGCTTTTCACATTATACTTCTTAATCATTCAGTTATAATGCATTTATTCATCTGTACTTTCTATTGCCAGAACTGAAATTGTGGCTATTGAAGAGATCTCTTGGGGCTCATTACTGGGTGTAATATTGTAGAATTGGGAACCATTTTAGTGATATGATGTGACTCTAAACTGTAATGATTCTACCTTTTGATCGTTTTTGAAATTTATTTCTGCAGTGCACTGCAATATCCTAGGAAGTTGTTGCATTTAATATGCCCTCTGGGGAAAAACAACCACAATAACCATTGTAGGAGTAAAATATGGTATCAAGACGGGTTGAGCAAGTTTGTTCTGAATTCTAACATTATTATCCATTAGGAAAAAAAATCAGCACGGGCAGTGCTTCAGAGAGTGGGTGAAATTAAATCCGCTGTTACTGTATCAAATAACTTGGTTAATGTAGTTTTAGAGACTGTTGTAAGTATGCGTTATAATAATCAATCCTTGAAGAAACAGTTTTTAAGTTAAGACAAAGAAAGTATAGATTGCAACCTGTTTTTATTTTAGAATATTTAACATATTTCTTAGATGAAAAAAGTCTTAATCACATTTTGCACACAAGGTTCAAACATCCATTCAGCATCGAAGGTCTCTCTTAAATTAAAATGCAAAAATGTTGCGTCATCAAGGGTTTTATATTAATGACCTTTGTGTCAGGTATAATTAAATTAATTACTACTGTATGTATTCATTCACATTTAAATAAAATCAACTTGTTATGCCAATAAGCAAGCAACAATGCAATTATTTGTTTTCAGACACAATCAATTTTCCTAAAATGCTTGAATGTTCTGGGTAGGAACACCCCATCAAATATGCATGGTAGTTTAAACACAATCAACAGAGCTACTGCTTATTCCCTCAGGTGGTATTAGGTGCACATCATTATCAAGATAAATCAGCAAATAGAGGAAATCTGACCCTCTGCTCAATTTTCTTGGTGGACAATTGCTCCAATGTGGGAGCTGACTCAACACAATCTACTTTATAGGGAATTAATATGTAGCCTATTACCTTTGTTAAATAATCATTTTTTATGTTGTTTGTAGCTGTTATTTCTAATAGCAGCAAGACTGTGTCTGAAAAGAAGCCTGGGGTTTTGAAATAAGATTGCAGTTAGTCATCAGATTCTGAAACACAAGCTCCATCTTGTGCTACTGGTATCAAGCAATGGCTTTGAACAATGAATCAGTGGTTGGTAAAATATCATTAAAGTTACCCTGCAGTTTATATCTAAAGATTACATTTAAAACAAATGGAAAAGAACAAAATAATGCTGTTTGTGTGCTGCTTAATACTGTGCCTTTTGAGGAATTTTTTTTCTCTGTTGAAGGTTTTTCTATACCGTGTGTTGACCATGGACAACACACAGAAGCCTTGTGTTAATGGAAGTAACTTTCTTCTTGATTTTTAATAATATATCCACTAGACATTACAGATGGGACTTTTTACAAAAAGTGACCTGAATTTGGCGCTTTTAAGTACAGCCACATTTTTCAAAGGTATTGCAAAGCTGGCATGCACCCTCTTCATTAATATGCTAATGCTCAGTGAGTCACATCAATACTCAAGCCTTTTGCTATGCTTACAGTAAAAAAAAATGTATGAGCAACAAGAATTAATACATTACTGTAGCACAGCATGTCTTTTTAAAATGCACTTACTTCTATAATTTTATAAGAATATGGGAATAAGAGCACATGTGAACATTAACAAGGCAGATGAAACAGTATGATGTGTCATCAAATATTTTTATGTGTTTGCCTCTACATCGGAATTTGCTTTGCCAATACTTTTAAGCATTACCTCCAAATACAGTATGGTGACATGCTTTAATATGATTGTGTTTTACGGTATTCCATCAATCCACCCATTTTCGAAATCGCTTTACCCAGTGCAGGCTTGCAGAGAAGCCAGAACCTAATCTGGCTAGCAAACGGTCATGGCAGGGTACACCCTGGACGGAACACCAGTTTGCCGCAGGGCGCACAAACACAAACACAGACACACACCACAGCCAATTAACCTACCAGTGTGTCTTTGGGCAACCAGGACACTTGGAGGAAGCCTACGTGAACACAGGGTGGCCATGCAGACTCCATGCAGGTGGCACCCCAGGAATTAAACACAGGGCCCCAGGGCTGTGAGGCAGCAGTGCTGACCACTGCACCACCAGGCTGGCTATTTAAGATATTCCACACAAGCTTAAATAAACGAATATGTTCCAAAATGTGAAATTACTGTATTTAACTGAGAGCTGAACTTAACTAAAACTTTCAGGAGCAGGAGTCCCCAGGACCATAGTGTAAATACTGTAATTAAACATTTTAAATTTAAATTAAAACAACATTTCTCTATGGTAAACTTGCATACTACATAAGCAGTTCCCTGTAGAGATAAACTTGCTGTTATCATATTATTTTTCCTAAACTATTATTATCACCTAACTTGCCCTATGAATTCCTTTATTGTGAATATTGTGCTTATCATGAATTGCCATGGTTATTTTTTCCACAGTATTGTGGTGTAAAATAAAAACACAGGCCTCTAGTCAAGCTTACTACACATTCAGATGTTGAATGCATTGCAACTTTTTTGCTATAACTGACAGTGACGGCTACAAATATTGACTTTTTATTGATTTTTACACATTTTGAATTTATTCATTAAACAATATATTTAAATATTTGAAAAACTGGATGTACAGTATATTATCACAAAAAAGCTTCCAGCACCCACCTATATTTTCAGTTATACTTTCTTTTATTAATGTTGATATTGCCACCACTTGTGATTATGTGATTATGTGTTATGTCCGCAAACCAGTTATTTTCAGTGTCTTATGCTTTTTTTTAAATGAAATTATTTTAAAATTTTAATTTTAATTCTCAACAGTCTTCATCATTTTGATTTTAGAATAAGACAGATGAGAAGGCTTTTGGTATGTATGTTTCTTGTGTTTTGTAAGTAGCTACAATGTCAATATGCACTAAAAAAAGAAAGCTCTTTAAAGTTCTGTCCATGAGTGTAATCTGAAGGAGTGGCATGGAATGGATAAATATATGATCTGTAGAATAGCTCTGGACGGATGAAGCAAACTTGCCCTCTTTACAAGTCCCTAATTTAATGGACCAAAAATATCACTTTAATTGTAGCAATGAAACAGATATTGAATTGATGAGAGTTAATAAAATTTTATACATTCTGCTGTAGGCAAATTTAAATTTTCTTTCAAATCACCACAGAAGAAGTGAAGGTGAGTAGATACAGGCAGACCTCTATCTTTGTTTTTGCGTCATATCTAAAGCTTAAAATTGGATATATGAAATTAGTTACTCCACCACTGTTGCAGAATATATTTGACAGTGTTATTGTTGTTTTCCACAAGAGACCACTGAAAAAGAAATGTATCATGAGATTTTCCTTTCAGGGTTATGTCAGAGGAAAATCAAACAGTAAAACTGTTTCACCTAAAACTGGACTATATATTTGATTTAATCCAGACCTTTTCTGTGATAACTTTACATTCATCATCAACATCATCAACATTTTAAACCATCCATATCAAACCTCTTGAAAATCTACATATTAGAAACAGCAAATCTTTTTCATTATAAACAGTGCAGAAGTGGAAATTGTAAGGGTGTGTGAACCAGCCATTTTCAAATTTGTTTTGAAAAATCTCTACAAGATTGGATCGCAAATGTGTATGTTCAAAATGATGATGTGACAGCTCTTTGAAATGGTAATATTTTGACTCAAGACAGAAAATCAAACATGGTCAGAGAGATCAGTAGTATCTCCTGAAGCACACTTCTCTCTGGTCTAGATGTGAAGATTAAATCAGTCAGGGAATGATTGCCTGTGATACACAGTTAAGCTTTGTTGGCTTCACTATTAATTGTATATAGCTGAATGATCAGATGAATGATTTCAGAATGGGTCTTTCATAGGAAAGCAGGGCCAAATTAAAACCGAGCAAATTAATTCAACGTTAACTGTGTCCAAAGATGTAATTGTAGTTTCATTTTCGAGTGCAAGATTTGTGCTGACATAGGGTGACATGTATTTCCCTGCAGTATAATTGGAGTAGCATAAGAAAGGTCAGCTTTTCCAAAGCACTTTCAGAAAAGCTAGAAGACTTCCAGATTAGAGGTGATGTACTGTACAGTATATCACAGTGCCTCTGAACAAGAACTTGTTTCAAATTTCCACTTTGAGCAATCAGTTTAGAAAAGATTTAATGCAAAACTGAAATGCATGTGTAATTTTCAGCACATACAGTAAAGACATTTGGTAATGGTTTTGGCAGAATGTTATTTATTTTTGTGATAATTTGACTCTGAAGAGTTTTTTATTAATATGAGAGTATGGATTTATTTGTAGTTACAACAAATTATGAAACATATGCATATTTTACTGCTACTGTACTTTCATCCCCAGTTACAAATAATGTACTACTGTATACGTCTTTCTTTTGTTATCAAGTCCTGGTATAAAATGATATCTCCCATTATAGCACATCTCGTGATGTTGTAAATACCAGGCTTCTTAATTTTACAGAACATATGAAAGTTGATTAGTGTGAAATCATTTACTGTGCTCTCACTCTCCTTACATTGATAAACAAAAGAAAATACAACTGAATACAGAGGTTTTTGTAAATTGCCAAAACCAAAACGTGTAACAGTCTTGCAAGAAGAAACAACAAAAGAAAAGGGAAAGAACATTCATATAATTTTCTGAGGGCCTACACTAAGCTAAGTGGTTCTCTGTAATACTGAAACACTACTCGAGAGCTTTGAATTAAAACCTGAAAGAAAGATGACATGTACAGTAATAGGCCTGTTAAAGATAAACAACCAATAAAGCTACTGTAAATAGGCTGTGTGGTCTCCTCTCATTATGTTCTAATTGTAAAGTTTTAGAACATCTTTCAAAGAGACAGGTACACAGCAATCAAAAGTATGACACCTTTGTGGATTTCAGAATAGTCTGAAGTGGTAAAAAAGTTTCTTGTTTAGATAATGTTGTGCTGGCCTCTGATAGACCAAAGTGCATAGCATTTTATACTGTCTCATATCTGATATTCTGGTGATTTATATTGTATCAGCTGCCTGGTACAGATTGAACACATTCAGTTTAATGGAATGATTTATCATATTGTCAGCTCTGATAAACAATGTCGTAGGTAACAATTTAATCTAATGCACAGCAATATGAATGCATAATATTTTTCAACATTTGTTACCTCCAAATGTAAGAAAACATGTTAGTGGCTTCACTTCTAATTTATTGCAACTCAATTTCTTACACACATTTACATTCAACAGACACTGTAAAGTATTAAATAATTTCAGGTTTAACATCTTCTTATTGATTTGTAGATATTAGGGGAATGTTTTTATGAAAGTAGCTAAAGGCTTAGGATAACAATTGCAGAACTACAATAAGTATTCATGGATGGGATCTATAAAACTTATTGGCAGCTTTCCTTAGGTTTACCTCACTGGAGCTGTATTTCTCTCCAGGTTTCGCTATGATGCATGAGGGGAGAGGTAATGTTTGTTTTATATAGCAATAGCTGTTGCTGTCTTCTGAGCTGTGCTAATTAGTTCTCAAATAAGTTCTCAAAAATGTTTTACACATGACTTGCATTCAGAGAATCTTCATTCAGTACATTGACCCAGCAAAGGATCTATAAAACAGTACAACATACACAAGGAGTATGACAAATGTTTAATTAACTCTGACTAAGATATTATTTTTTCACTCTCGATGGTTTATATATAAGAGCCTGTAGCCCAACAAAACTGAATAACTACTCTATGACACGGGAGCCGGTCCTGACCCCCGAGTAGTGCGTATTTTGGACCCTATGCGGACAATATAATCCGGAAGTGACTGGAATAGGGAAAGACAGCTGGAGCAGGAAGGGAAGACAGACAGGGGGGCGTGTTGGCAGTGATCTGGTGCTCAGGGGGCGTGGCGCAGACGGACAAGTCCAGTGGGAGTCCAAAAGGGAAAAACAGGGCGCAACCCAAAGTCCAGGTAGTCGGGAGATCCAATCCGAGACGAGACAAACAATTAAAATCTGGAATGGGAACCGGGACAGGGACAGGGAACCAGAAGGATAAAAACAGTAACGATGCCAGGCGCTCCGAGCCCCGGACTCAGCAGGTCTGGACGCCGATCGGAAGCCTAAGCCCTCAAACCGCAAACAGGGCGACTTGGTGGTAGGCGGGCCCCCGTGTGTCCATCTTCCAATGCAGAGCCAGGAATATCGAAAGCGCCAGGCTTTAATAAAGATGGACAAAACAGGGGGCAGGTGCATGGAATCAACTAAGATATGAAAGGGCCAGAGCGCCCTTAAGGGGAGGGATTACGATCGTGACACTCTATACCTTAATCACAGAGCCTCTTTATTGATTGTGACTGCTGATTTCAATCTTTTGGTCTATAGATTTTCTTCAATTGAGGGGCATGTAGAATAGTTTTTTTCTGATTGTAGAAATCTGGAACAAGGTGGTGATCAATTTACACAAGCCCCATTTTCACTGGTTAACAAGGAAAATACCACACAATTTCACACAATTCAAATAATTTTTACAAATTATCTGCAACATCTGTTTTATGTCTATAATCTTTTCCTTCATATATATTTGCTGTAAATACTTAACTTTCACAAATGGACATACAGTATTTGTTCCTCAGAATCTGTGTGGAGAATATTATCAGCTATAAGACTCTGTATATATATTCTAATCTCTACAAGAGGCATCTTACCTAGTGGGGTTCGGAAGAGCCTGAGCTCTGAAGTGGCAGCAGATGCTTGTGTGATAGCACACTCGATAGAAGTGAATCAGTGTTTCGTTCTCATCCTTCTGTGCCAGCTAAAGGTGGCATCAGGGCTCGGAAAAAACAAGTTCTAATCTTTAAAGTCAAACGGACTGTGTGCCGGGCTGCTCATCTTTGATAGGTGGTCTTGGGTGGTCATGTGCAGTACAGAGGATATTACTGTATATTAAAAGACTTACCCAGTCATTCTCCAAAATTAAATCCAATTAAAAATGCATTTTATGTGTTATAATGTTTTTGGAAAGCCCTAGAATAATCTAGACCTCAAAGTGTCTGCAACAAAACCTCTCTAAATGATGGTTTTGTGATTTCAATGAACCCACATTTCATGCAATTATTTCCTCATTTATCAAGGAATATGCAACCAAACACCGATCTTAAGCTTCTGAAATATACTGATACAGTATACAGTACATATATACTGTAAATGTGTTTTTTATTGGTTACTAATTTCTCAATTAAGTTTAGCTCTCTGCAGTAATTAATAAATATTACTGGACTAATAAGAACTCACTACATTTTTTTAATATTAAAGATTCTTAAACATATCAAACATTTTAATAATTTTTACTTACAGTTGTTGGTCTTTTCTTATGCAATTAACAACAGTAGGAGATATGATTTCTATGATTTTACTACCATCCTCTACACTAAAAGATCAAATTGGCATTCAGTGTAAATGGTAGCAAAACAGTGAAATCAGAGTGGAGCCTTCATAGGTATGGTAAAGGATGGTCACCCCTTCCATTTATGTCCCATTTTTTTCATTTCAAATAAACCACAGTGGTAGCACAGTGCCCCAGTGGTTGGCATTTCTGCCTTGCAGTACTGGGGCCCTGCATTCAACTCCAGACCAGATGCTATCTGCGAGGAGTGTGTTTGTTGTCCCAGTGTTCATGTGGGTTTTCTCTGGGTATTCCTGTTTTCACTCCTTGTGATGCTCTGGCATCCCATCCAGTGTGTATCCTGCCTTCTGCCCGTTGCTTCCTGGGATAGGAACACCCCTGAATAGGATGAAGTGATCAGAAAATTGGGTGAATGGACCAACCCAGATGAGATTTTTTTTAATTTTTCCTTTGCAATTTTTGTTGATGTATAACTTACTTCCCCCCAAGTGTTAATTTGGAGCTTTTTGAATCTTTGATAAAAAAACATATATAATCATTTGTGATTTAACAAAATAGGACATCATTGAAAGGGAGTGAATATTTTGCAAGGCACTGTAGGATGAATCATATATCCTGAAAATATAATATGGAACATCAGAAACAATAGAAGGCAGAGAAATTGCAAGGATAAATCATAAAACCTAAAGGTCTGCAAAAGCATACTCAAGATAATATTGTGATTAATAGCAGAATCTACTGTATCACTACTGATTTTTTTATTTGTGATTCTGATGTGTGTTTCTGTAGAAAAATCTGTATAAAAACAAATATATACCTGTAAAGATAGGCAATTGTCATTTAAGAAAATTGTTTCATGAGCAATTTTATAGATTCTAAATATGAAGAGGTTTTTGCAGTATTTCATATTGATATAAAGAATGCATTTTGCATTCATGCTTGACTGAGGTCCAAGGGTACTCTCTCTAGTTTTCAGCATTAATTGCTGTTCTCTTATAATTGAAATAGAATTGCTACCGGATGTCATTGCCCCAGGTACATTTTAAAGTTAAATATAAAGGACACAGCCTCAGTGAATGATAAACAAAGAGTCTGCACTCTGTCCCCACTAAAACTGTTCCAGTGAATTTGGTGGAGACTTTCAAGGGGTTTTAGTTTAGTTATTTAAGAAAATTAGTTTCTCAGTAAAACTCTTGTCCTATTTTGTCCAAATAAAGAACCTAAGATATGCTTTAAACTGTGCAGTATATTGTTTAATGAAGAACAAGTTGTGTCTGAGAGTCTAAGTTACTGATGTTGGTACTCTTCACATAGGCTGATATACAGTAGCTCTGTGATGTGGACCTGGGACATGTCTGCCCTGCAGTCTCCTGCCATAATCTGTTTCTTTCATCTTATTAAGTTAGCCCCCGTTGATTCATGGTGGTGGTGATGGACTTGCAGTAGACAATATATTTTCAGAGGCCACAAAGCAGATTAAGTACCCCCCAGTAAATCAATTAAAAGGCACAGTTTTGTTCATTTTGCACCAGAATTCAAAGTGAGAACCATAAATATTTCTGGATGGGGAGAAGACAATCAATCAAAGAATTAATCCAATCCTGTTATTTATAAAGTTCCCACTGAAGGGCCTCCTTGCCGTGAGGGGCGTCTGCCAGTCCATATGCTAGGAAAATGAAATAAGAATAATGGAATCAGTCTATTTCATTGCATGCTTTACAACACAGAAAACACAAATCCCACGAGTTATAAAAAAACAAATCAACCAAAAATTGAATTCTGTCAAGTTTTAAAAGAAGCGCAAAAGTCATTGATTATTACAGTAAAGCTGATGAGAAAGGAGGCCTTTGGTTCTGCGATTAATTGTGACCTGCCAATTAGAGTAATGTACAGTATTCCATCCACAGAGTAGAGTGCAACATTCATTATAAAATTAACAAAAAGGATGTACAATTATTAATCAATTGAAAAATACAGCAACAAATAATAATTACAAGAAAACATTCTTTTTCATTAAAAATGTCTTTTCATGGCATTAATGAGCTCACATCTAAACGTAAATTAATACTAAATTTAAGGGCTGTAAAATGAAGAAACAATCCAGTTAGTATAATGTACCCGTTTACTGCTCATAAAGAGAGAATGCTGAAAGTATTTCTAGATACAGTAGATGACAGATGTGTTAGATCTAAACCAAAAAATGAAAAATGTAATTTTTTCCAATAAGTGTGGTTTTAACAGCATAAGCAACAGGTGTTATTTGTCATTGCAAATGTATAATCTTATCCTCTGAGTCAATTTTATTTTTAAATCATAACAAGCATTTAGACTTTAGTTATAAGAGAGATATTTTGGACCAAGGGTTAGGGTTGCAATAAACATTATACTGTGTATTTTTTAAGTATAATGGTTATGTTAGAAATTTTTATTAAGAGATTATGAGACTGTGAGGTCTAAGGTGATGAGAAATTAAACTTTAACTTGTGTTATCTAGGCCCCACCTAAACTCTGGCTTTATACTACTGTATATACTGTATACTGTGTACTCTTAAAAAACGGACAAAAATGCACATGGTAGAATATAAATGTAGATGATTTCATGAATGTAGTCCAGACTAAATCAGCAGTGTTATTTTCTTGGATCTAAAACTTTAATAGAAAACTAACCTTAACCTTAGCTCAGCGTTAATAGTGCCTTATATTCAAAGGGTTCTAAACATTTCATTTCACTTAACAATACTATTGAGTTGATAATTAACATCATTAACAGCTCAGGTTCTACCCACTGTTATTAGTCCGAGGACTGCAGATATGAGATTTTACAACTACTGAACTTAATAACTGACGTTATTATTTTATAAAGGTAATGAATCTTTTCCAGTCAACACATTTATTGAAATTAAATCATAAATGAAATTAAATATAGAATAGATCTTGGACATTGTTTGAATGGTATTACTGTTATTATTTATAAAATGTATAACATCAGAAAGGCTTTTATTTAATTATTAACTGTGTCTGTTACATTTTCTAATGACCATGTACTGTATCTTCTGCTGCACGTCTAAACACTTGTTTTGTGTTACAGTATTTGCTTATTTTGTAATTTGTTATCCTTTAACTGTTTTCTTTTGTTTCATCTATTTTTGACACCTGTGTTGTCCTACTTGAGACACTGTTTTTAAAGGCACTACTGTATATAAAATATAAAATAAAACGTTTATTATTAATATATTTTTTATTATTTTTATTATTAATTTATTGTAAATATTTAGCATACACAGTATGTGAATTATTGTTTATGTATTCTATAATAGTATTAAAAGTATAACAAGGCTTGGAGATAATAAGGCTTGGAGTATAATAAGAATGGAGAATCAGTGTTACGACCAAGGCGTCCCGATCAAGACGTAGGAGGAGACTTTGATAATCACCCAACCTACCACTTCGCTCTTCCTGACACACCCTCTCCTCCCAATGTATTTAAGCACCAATTACGTGTTCTTACACGCTCAGTATTGCGTTTACCTTTCGAGCTCCACATATCCTTGGCCTTTCATCTTGATTTTTTCCTCCGTTTCGGACTCCTTCATGTTTTGGACTTAGTTTCTTAAATTACGGTTTTGCTTGGCTATAGGACTCTGTCTCGGTTAAAGGACTTCTGGTTTCTGTCTTTGACTGCGTCTTTTGATAATGAATCTACGAAGTAAGTAACTCTCTGGTTAATGCCCCGCCTCCTGAACCCACATAGGATCGTACCCTTCTTCAGCTTAGCAAGGCTCACCGTAACAATCAGGGCATTTAAACATTTAGTTTAGTAAAAGTAATGTTAGTGAACATACAGGTGTTAACTTTGAGGTCCATTTGTCCAGTTAATCATATAATATAATAACAGCGCACAATTAGGGCAGTGTGGTGGCTCTGTGGCTAAGCATCTGCGCCTGTGACTGGAAGGTTGCCAGTTCGTATCCCACGGCCAGCAGAGGAATGCTACTCCGTTGGGCCCCTGAGCAAGGCCCTTAACCCCAGCTGCTCCAGGGGTAACGTATAAATGGCTGACCTTGTGCTCTGACCCCAAGCTTCTCTCCCTGTGTATGTGCCCCATGGATAGCAAGTTGGGGTGTGTGAAAAGACAAATTCCTAATACAACAAAATTGTATATGGCCAATAAAGTGATCTTATCTTTAATTAATTTACAGGTTTAGTGTCCACATGAAAATATCTTACATATAGATGTCCATTATTGGTCAGAGATTCAACATTAGTAGTAAAGGAAAATTAAAAACACTAACATTGGATATTCTGACACCTTGATGGATTTGAATTAGGTGTATACTGTATTAACTGTAAATTTGTTGCAGGATATTAGTTTGACATTACATTCCATTTGCTCTAAGGCTGGGCCATGTGAAATAATGACTCAGGATTCAATTCCTAATTTATTCTATTTGTTCTCTACACAATTTTGTCACTCCAGTTAATATAAGAAACTGAATACAAGAAAATGTGAAACAGTTAAAAGACCAGAAAAAAAGGAAAGGACTTGCTTCATGTGCAATGCAGTACCAATCAAAATTATTGAATCTATCCCAGTTTTTTTATAAATGCATTACATGTATGTTGCAGGTGTTATACTTGAGTTAGCTTATGTATAAGTCATCAATGCTTAAAGAAAGAAAATGATTGACTTTTTACTGAGGAAAATAGGGTGTAAATTGGAGCAAGATCCAGAAGTAGTTGTGCACCTTTGACCACTGATTTATCTTGAGTGAGTCGGGTGAGTGATTCAGTTTCAGTGTTCAAAATGGTTGGCATCATTTAATTTTTATATCTACCTGCAGGAAACCTGGGAACTGTTGCAGACAGGAGGACAGGGTAATAAAGAATGGCTGTGCTCTTTTTATACTTAAAATACACTCACAACAACATGGCCATTTATCATCGTCACATATAAAGCTGGTTGTATTACCAAAACAGAACTTTCTTGATCTCTATTTTTTTTACTGTCGCCTGCAGTCATCTTTGAATCCTGAAAGGGCATCTTTGAGAATAAAAGTAAATACCACCATCTACAATAATAGATACTTGAGCAAGCTGAAGATTCAAATGCCAAAAGGATGACAGTTCTGGCAGAATAGGCTGTCAAATGGTAAACAAATGACAGCCAGATTTAAGGGAGCG
The DNA here is from genome assembly GCF_055471065.1 of Atractosteus spatula. NCBI lineage: Eukaryota > Metazoa > Chordata > Actinopteri > Semionotiformes > Lepisosteidae > Atractosteus > Atractosteus spatula. Next base: position 22,306,420 of record NC_142720.1, on the reverse strand, counting down.
ATCCATGCTGAGCACAGGCTCTAGCAGAAGAACAGGGTTTTGTATAGTTCACTGTCAGATTACAATGCTTTTAAAATGCTCAGCTCCTTGGAAACATTACCTACATACCAAATTTTAAAATGTGTCAGTTGTATATATTTTTATTAGTTTCCACACTATGTTTTCCTTTTTAAAAAAAATTTAGAGACAGACCAATGACCATAGGACATGTTATGCTTTCTTTAACACCAACCCATTCTTTAATTTTTCTCCATTGTACAGTATTTACTTTCAGAAACATTTTTAACGCAAAATTCTAAGATTGCATTCAGATTTCAATCATGTCTGCACATTTAGCTTGGAAATGGTTAAGGTGTCAGCTCTGACGCGTCAGCAAAGATGCTTGAACTTGCGAGCTTGTTGATTTCAGTTGCAACAGAACTCATTCAGGTCCCTGGGACACTGTGCAAGGTAACAACTGTGTTCATCCACTTTCTTCCTGAAGAAAGATCTGGGCACTCAGAGAAGAGGAACATGGCAGGACCGATTGGTCCCAGGGCATCCAGGAGCCTCCAGGAAAGCTGGGGAGTCATTGATTAGTAGTATAAACAAACAGTGTACAAGCAACACTGTAGGTATTCTCATGTGGCAGGCTGCTTAGCTGCAGATCTGGGGGCAGAAAACTCATGAATCTTCAATACTGGTGGGATCAGGGCAAGAATAAAAAAGTAACATTTAAGAACATTTAAGAACTTAAATCTGCTGCTTTAGTAGGAAATTGACTTCGAAAACTGTCATGGAAGCTGGGGGGCTAGCCGTGGGGAGAGACCGGCGAGATGGGAGGAACCTTTGCGTAGAATGGAGCAAACAAGGGGGTTCCGTCCGGGCTCAAGGTATCGGGCGGAGTCAGTGACGAGACATGAGCCCTCAGGTAGCGGACGTGGGGGGACCTGGTGAGACGAGCCTCTTGACAACTGATCCCAATGCCGAGTGAGGAGGAGAGGGAGACCCGGAAATATAAAGCCCCAGACAACAAGACACACTGGAAGAACAAGGAAAGCACAGGGAAACTAGGAACAGGACCGAGCAGGACTGCCCTCTAGATGTAGCGGGCGTGACAAAAACATGACTGTGGGGGGCAGTGACAGGAATACACATATAAAATTAATGGGTAGACAGCGCCTTACAAAAGTATTCAGACCTATGCATAGTTTGCATGTTCTGTCACTTTAAAGCTTGCAGTCATGACACTTTAAAGCACAATTGCTACTTGTTATATACACAATCTACTCTACACATTCCAAGAAAGAACCGCATACTGTAGATAATTAATATGAAAGAAAAAATGGAAATGTCATGATTGCATAAGTATTTAGACCCCTTGCTGTGGCAGACCTTAATTAATTTAGGAGCACAAAATTACCTAATGAGCCAGGCAATTAGTGGAGAGGCCTCAGTCTGTGTGCAAGAACAGTGGTTCTCATGATTTCAGAATAAAAGCGCCTGTCTCTGTGATGTTCCTTGGCCAGGAAGTGAATTTCAAGCAAAGACTTGATGACAAAGCAGCTCTCAAAGCAAGTCAGGTATACAGAAATTGAAAAGCACAGATAAGGAGAAGGGTACAAATATCAAATTATTTGAATATCCCTGGGCACACTTTCAGTTCAATAGTCAAGAAATGGAATTGTATCACCCAGATACTGCCTAGATCAGGCCATCCTGCAATCTCAGAAGCTGGGGCGAAGAGGAAACTGGGGGGGGGATAACAATGTGAAACCAATGACAACTGTCACGGTTCCCCGTAATCCATAACAAGCCCCTTCCAGTTCAAGAAGACGCCAGCATCAGAACTAATCATCCAATCACGCCCCCCCATTCACCACCACTCCTCCCGGATTCAGACTACTTAAGGGCTCTTCACCACTGCCACGGGGCCAGTATTGGGTATCCCAGTAAAACTCCTCATTTACGTCCTTGTAATGAGTCGCTAGTTCTCTCTCTCTCGAACCTTTGGTTTCCTGATCTGCGCTTCCCTCCGACTACGATTTAAGATTCCACGTTTTGGCTAAGTACACCCGGCTCTCTCAACCCCCACTCCCTGCTCTCTGACCTGCTACCGCATAGGGTCCTGACTTCCTACACCGGCCAGCGTAGCCATAACAACAACTTTGAATTTGTCACGTTTGTATGTTCTCCCTTTATTCACGGGTTTCCTCTGGATGCTCCCATTTCATCCGATGGTCCAAAGACAAAGCTGGTACAGTAGGTTAATCAGCTTCTGTAAAAACTGTCTCTGGTGTGAGTGTGTGCATGACTTTGTTTGTAGGTGTCCTGTGATGGACGGATGTCTTGTCTAGGGTGTATCTTGTCTTTCTCCCATTGCTTGCCAGGTTAGTCTGCATCTCTCCTGCGACCCTGAAAAATAATAGTAGATAATTATTTGAAAATGAAAAAAATAGTAAGCATTCTCAAAGATTATTTCATACAGTTTAATGCAATAGAAGACATCAGGAACCTGTTCCGTGTTGCAGAAGTAAGTCCATCGGTATTGATAATAGTAACACACAGTAACTATTACTGAGCTTCAGGGCTATTCATTTTCTAAGCTCTATATCCAAGACAGAGTCACAGGGGAGCTGGAGCCTAACCCGGCAAGCATCTGGTACATGGTAGGGCGCACCCTGGACAAGATGCCAGTCCATTGTGGGGAACACACACACACAAACACTCACACTCATAACAGGACCAGTTTTCCCAGGAAACCAATTAACCTACCAGCATGTCACTGGACAGTGGAGTGGCAGGAAACAGGAAACCCATGTAAACTTGGGGAGTACTGTACATACAACCTTCATGGTGATGGTCAGCTGGCACTTACTGTACACAGTTGTACAGGAAGGAAGAGAAGGATATTATTCATAGACCCTTAACTGGAATATTTAAACTCTCACTTAAGATGGGAGTCTCATGACACCTATTCATAAAAAGACGGTTTTATGTCTATTCCTGTTAAAGATATGGTAATGATAGAACTAATCTAAAAGAATATTATCAAGTATGTTTTATAAACAATTGCATTTTAAAGACAAAAAAAGGAAGGTTGTATTCGCTTTCTAAAGAAAAGGTCTTTACTTAAGATGTACAGGTCAGAAACTCTATCTGGCAAGTGCAAACAATGAGGCACTACGGAGATATAGTTTAGGTCTGTTGTACTTTCTCATCTGTATCAACAAATTATAATATTTGTTTATAATTTATAATTGTATACTGTACCTTGTATGCAATGTACATGTTAAAATCAGGAAAAAAAGGGGAATTGCAAACATTATTAGTTACTACATAATAAAGAAAACTAGGGAGTGGACAGATAGTGGTAAAGGCAAGTGAAAATATATCCTTAAAGAAGTAGAACTAGTGCACAACAAATGGGTCATTTCCATCTGAAGGAAGCTACTGTATATAATGTATGAAAGAGGTTTGGGTCTTCATATACAGCATAGATATTTCTATATTAAAAAAATAGAGATATATACAGTATAGCGCACAAACTGAATGTACTGTATTTTTAGCACAAAATGTGGAAATTAAATTAAGGGACTTTATTTGTGTGTCAACAGTCTTCCCATCCAGGTGGTGAAGGTTTAAACTTAGTTTAAAGTGAGTGAAACATCTACAGTGCATGGGATTTTAGGTAAATTTTTTCAGCAAACGAATGAGATTAACAGATTAGCTTGCTCTCATTTGCAAGCTTTCTGATGTTGTTAATTGACAAATTGTCCCAAATGGTAAAGAAAAGACAACAAAACACAATGTCTTGTGTTAAAACATTGCACACAAAAAAAAACCTCAAAGGCAAAAAAGATTTCCTGCAATAGGAAGCACAGACCTGGATAACATCATGAGTTAGAGTTGTTTCTTCTACAGCAGTCTGTGGTTTGTGAAAATAATGTACACGACAGTATTACTGAAACAAAACACCCCTTTCATCTTCACTTGCTTTTGTGATTATGCTTCAACAGAGTAATAAAGGTATTACTGCTTTGTTTTTCCGTGATTTAAAAAGAAAATCTGCTGAAAGGAAAGCTTTGCTAGTAGCTACAGTATTGTATTTAACACTTCACTGATATACCCTATATGACTTTAGGATGAGGTGTTCATAAAAGGCTGACTTGTGTTTGAATAAGACATCAAAATGTTAGGGGCATGGTATGTGTTGAAAATCTATCAGATTTTATTGATAGCAAAGGTACTGCAGACGTAATTACAATGTTCAGGTGTGTAATTTGAATGAATGGATAAACAACATGATTACTATATGAGGTTTGTTTTCCAAAAGACTGTTCAAAGACAAATTGGCCTGTCAGGGATTTATATTGGATTCAGTTCCATTGCAGATAGGTTGTAATTGCAGATGGAGAGCACAGTACAGTGTATCCAAGGTGAATTGTCCACAACTTTTGATTACATTGCTCTTGGAAAAAAAAAGTCAAGATGCAGAAGGGCTAGGTGTCATGGAGTTTGCATCAGTGTTTACAGAGATACAGCCTTGTTAGAATTCTTTATTTCCCTTGATAGCATGTCCTGTCCTGTTGAAATTTTACTTTTATTATTTAATTGCTTTATATTTCTTTTTCATATTTCCCATTCGGCCACTAAACTACTACTGTACAGTACATACCGTAGTAGGTGTTGTATAAAAAATATATAAATGAAAATCTGGAAAAACAATTGAATTATTTGTCATTGTATTCTCTAGTCTAGTCTAGTATTCTCTTGTATTCTGTAGTCTAAATGCTACATTAAACAATTTACAGTTGGTACAGCAATGTTGAATTGTGGGGATTGGGGAAGGGAGCATTAATACACTATATCAGTGCCTTGTTGTTTTAAATGGATTCATTTACAGCAGGGATGTCAGACTAAATTTCTATTTATTGTCTTCTGATTTTTGTTCCACCCAAGGTCTCAGTTACATAGTTGGTCTAATTATTTAATTAACTTAATAATTGCAGTATTTCAAGCTAGACTTTGAGGTGCTTTATAAGTAACTTTATCTTTAATGAAATAAATTTCATTTTTGAATAGTTAAGTGTAAGAAAGAAATATTCTTTACACGTCTAAAAATAATTAGATTAATGATTGAATTTAATGCTTAGATTGCAACAAAAGTCAGAAGACACTAGGCCCTCCAGGAGTTTAGTTTGATATCCTTAGTTTACAGTAAAAGTGGACTATGAATTTTAAACAGTAATAATTTTTAAAAATTATTGTGCAATTAAAATAAATATTTCATAAAGTAACAAAATTACTTTCTCATTGCGGTTAACCTGTGGCATTTAAAACACTTTATTTGCAAAGTTTTATAACAAGTGCAATACTACCATCCATCACAGGGCAAACACACTCACAGGAAAGCTACAGTAATTAACCTACCTGTATGTCTTTGGACTGTGGGACGAAACTGGAGCACCAGGAGGAAACCCAGGAAAACACGGAGAGAATATACTGTACAAGCTCCAAGCTGATTACACTCCGGGTCCCGAATTAAACCCAGGGCCCCAGCACTGCGAGGCAGCAATGCTGACCACTGTTCCCTTCTCGCAACACTGATGTTGTTATTTTTATGTTGAACGAGCTGCTAAAACATAATTGAAATAATATCTCACGGTGTGTCTTACATGCTTTATCAGATTTTTTCTTGAGTGTGTGCTTGCACCCTAGTCAATTACAGGGACATTTCTAACTGGAAATGCCATTACATCGTCAAAAGAATGCTGGCAGCCTTACCAGAGTCAGTGAGAAAGTAAGGGAGGCAAGTCTGTCTTTTGGATAATGGTCTTCCACAGGACAGTGACGATCTTAATCTCCCATGATGGATGTCCACTGCTGACATCTGGATGTCTAATAGAGAGCCATAGACATATCTGGACTCTATCTTAAAGTCACAGGGCATGGTCAATCACCGAAAGGTAGATTAATCAATAAGTGAACAACAGGGTGGTTACTAAAACTGTACCTGATAGCAACTCAGCCAATCACCAAAGTGTGATGTTTTCCTATAAAAGTGTAACACACTGGTTAACTCACTGTCTCCATCTAAAACAGCTAAGTTTTACAACCACGTACTGAAACTGCAAGCAGTCCAAGAAAGGACTTAGAGTTTTGTCCAAAAAGCCAAGCTGAGAGTGCAAGTCAGTAAAGTATTTTGACCATGATATTATTCATGAAAGAGAAGAAATGTTGTCTTCATGAACCCACTGTAATTTTCTCCAGACACAGTTGGACTCTTTCTTTTTGTCGACATCCAGAATATCCTGACATATTCTAACAAAAGCTATAGGTGGAACGAAACAAGTTCTCTTGTCTACCCCTCTCGGATCAGAGAATCTGCCAAGGACAAACTCAGCCCAGCTCTGGAAGTGGATTCTTTGAGTAAAACTTCATTTTCACATTATAACTTTCGAGAGTTAAACTATTATTCCAAACACATGTTTGATGCTCAGTTCAAGATAGTAAATGCACATTCACTTGTGTCTGAGAATATAAATATGATTTAGTTACAGTATATGAGACTAATAGAACCTAAGAACTAGACTGTAATACATTATAGACGATGCATTTTTTAACATTGAAGTTATTAACTAAGATCTTTGTAATCCCTGAGTGATTGACCAGCATTCCATGTTCAGCAGTTTCACAGATGCATTCTGTTTGTTCCTTTTTTATAGATGTTTTGGTTATATCAATAAATTGTGTATTTAGAATCCATGTGTGAGGCTGTAAATTATTACAGTATGTTTGATTGGTTCCTAAAAGTTGTCAAGTACTCTTGTGATTTACTGTTACGATTTCTGATTGTTACAGCAAATTAAAACCCCCATCTCCTACAAGTGTCACATTCCTTTCTCACAGCACGGCTGTTTTTATACTAATAACAGCATTTATTGCTCTGCAGGTTGGGCTTGCAGGACAACTGACCAGTGAGGACCCAGGACTTTAATCAATGTATTATCATGCTACATCCAAGCACTACAAAGGGAACTCTGTAGAAATAAGACACTCTGCCCCAGACAATCAAACTGTACATATAATATAGTCTGTGGATAGAATCGAGTCACTGGTGTCGCCAATTTGAATTCAGACTAAAGGCTTGGGGAATGTGTTGGTGCATGGAACAAGTTGTTTTCAGTGCTGTTTCTGAATTAATGACAGGTGTGCAACTAATGCAAATTTGTGGAATGTCATCCAGTGCAAGGCTGTCGTGATGTACATATACATTGTGCACATTCCAAACATATACAAACAGCATATTAATGATAATTGCAATGAGTGCCCTTGGGATGATGAATGCTGGATTGTTGTGATGTTTTACCCAGCGTTTCTGACAGGTAGAACAACTGCAGTTTTAAAAAAAAATAATAATCTTCATCCCGCTATTCCATATGTCACCAAAGCAAAACAGGATCAAGACATTTGCTTTGAACACTTTTGCAACTGCTTTCAGTTTATCATAGCTAGAACAATTGCCAGATAGTGGCAGTGTAGTCCAAAGATTTCTGTCAGCCTGTGGTTAAAGACTAATTCCTTACTTGTCCATATTGACATGCATGACAATGTTGGGTATCAGATGGAGGTTACATTGGTCATCGAGGAAGTAAAGATATACATTTCTCTGATGAATTGAGGTTTAATCTGTGTCTTACTGATGGCTAACTCTGTGTTTGTCCGTGCTTAGAGATGTGTTGTTTATCTAAGTCAGTTTGGTGGAGGAGGAATGATGGAATATAGTGCAATTAGAACGTGTTATGATAAGGTAATCTCAGTGCGCAAAACTACGCTGACATCTTGTGATCAGTTGTCCTTCCATCGTTATTGCATTGTAAAGGACAACGGCAGCTTATTTTCCCACATGGCAATACAGCCTGAATTACTGTATATACATGTAGGCATTCTTTCATGCACAGAATGTTCAATGTGGCTTTAAAGATGCCCAATATGAATCCAAAGAAACACTGGTGGGATGAGTTGGGTCATCTTGTTCAAGAGCAAGATCTCCAACCCCAGACTGTAACAGCAATGTGGCTGGTGTGGCAGTATTATTGGACAACTCTCCCACAAACTTTAGGAGTTGGGGAGTTAACAATGTGTCAGGGCAAAGCCTTGATTAGAGACTTGACTTCCCTGCTTATGCTCATGACATCTGTTTTGTTATAGCCAATCCATACCAATGTGGACTTGTTTCCTGTATTTCTGAACATGAATAAACTGAGCAGAACAATATATTTTTATAATAATATAATATTCATATTTTCAGTATGAAAGTTTATGGATTCATAAAGTTATTTCACTTATTGAATAGTGTTTTTATTGCTTCTCAGCGTACTTAGCCTCTATCAGGTTTAGTCCATACATTTGTTACCAAAGGTACTACTTCCTGGCAAGGGTAACCTGGAGCTTATCCTGGAAACAAAGGGTGCAAGGTGGGACTACACATATCACAGGGCATGCATATGCACAAGGACAATCTAGAGACATCAGTTAACTTTAGAAATGGGTGGAGAATGGAGCTCCATGCAAACATGCAAACCCCACAGATACCTCAGTCTGGAATCGAAACCAGGCCCTACAGGTGAAGTAGCTGTGCTCACCACCAACCCACCATTCTGCCAATCAGCTTCACTATTACACAGAAATATTTACCGAATATATTCTGATTCTCACCTGTGTTTCTTTGCAAGGTTTCTCTGATTTGAGTCAAAACACTTTATTATGCATTCAGACATAGTTAAAAGTCTGGGTTCATTAAAGTGAAGTCAGGGATGTGTGTAAAATGTGGTAGCCAGGATCTATAAGAGTATGAAACTGCAAGGAGAACAGATACTGCGACTGTTAAGATAGGATGCTCTGTATGAATTTTCTGACAGACATTGTTTGAGGACTTCTTAAGCACTTGATATGGCATTCTTACTTAAAAGATCATGAGACATGGAGGGTACCTGAGAAGACTGAGGACAGTTGTGAATCTTCAGTAGAAAGAGTCCAAAAACATAAACACATCTGTGTTAATATAAAGATCTTATGGTAATTATACTTTACATAATTCATATTCCTATGCTCATGCATAAAGAGTGCTGGGTAATCATAAATTCTACAACTCATACCACTATCCATTTTGTCCTCAACAGCCAAGACATTTACAGAAAATCAGTAACATTTTAATGGAAAAATTATATTTCAAAAGATTGTTCTCTCAGTAGTTTTGAAACAGTTTTATTCAAGTACATCACCATGGGGGAAAAATGACCAGTTAAACCTCTTTCAATCTTTTAAAATTGCTAATATTCACTGAGGTATTAATTTGCTGTGACTAGAAATAGAAGGATAGATAAAGCTGTAGTAATCACACCAGTGAAAAATTAGACTCTTAAGAACACTTAACTTACCCTTTTCATGACAAAAGTATTCTTTATGACAGGAATACAGATAAAAGATAGAGTGAGGACCACAGTACTTCTCATAATGAAATAGTCTTTAGAAATAAAAGGATGTGAAAATATTTCTTATGTACAGTAGTTCAATGCTGCAGCAGTATAAAAGCTCCTCCCTGAATGAATAGACAGCCGTTATTATTCATTGTATGTCACTGTCCTTTTCTTTTCCTTAAGTTCAGTATTCTGTATCCTATATACTGTACAACTGCTTTATATTTTGCACTTATTAACATATTAATCACTTATTAAATTTATGTTATTAAATAATGTAATAACATATGTTATTTACTACCAGAATGTCAGTGCTACAGTAGCACTACTCCTTCTGTGACTACTTAGGCTTCCTTAAGGAACTTCAGACCCTTTTAATAAACTTACAATTTTCAGACCAGGTTGTTTTCAGAGGTTGCTTTATCATTTGAAGAAACAGAACCTGCTGCTTTGCCATGGAAGCTGTTCTTTCTACAATGATTGTGCAAGTTTGTGTTTGTCAGGCTGAAGTATTGGGGACGTCACCTTGCTGTCAGAAATGCAAGGGTATTTGGAACTCAAATTATAGTGTCCAGAATGATTATGAACATGGTATGAATGCTAAGAAACAGCTGAAAAGTCCTTGCTCTTTTATTTAGGAGTTTTTGCCTTTTTGACAAGGTCATTCTTCTCTGCCATAACAATGCTGCTTTACAATTCAGCTGTCTGAAGCTTGGAATTATTTGCCAGTTTCTTTCTAGATGTGTAGACAGGTATGACTAGTCAAAGCTTTCACGCATGGGGAAACAGTGGCACAAACACACTCATTGCATCTGCTACACATTTTCTATCCATGTAGTTTTTCCTAAAAATACTAACAAAATATCTTATCATTAAAGTTTATACACATTGCTTGCACTGACTGTATACAAAGCTGCTACAAAAGATTTAAAATGAGTCATTATACTAATAATAATGTCGCCCTTCTTTGGTCGTGTGTGTTTATGTATTAAATATAGCAGGATGAACAAAATTTGTGACTCAATGTATTCAAAGCTTAACGTTTTCACACTGCTAGCAGAATGCTTTGTAGAAAAAGAAAAGACAAAAAGTGCTGACACAGCACTGTTAACTGTGCTAAACATTCCTGCGTAATGACTTATAAACCTGAATATTTTAGTAGTCTAGTGCAGCAAGCCTGCTGTAGGATTGCTATGATTAGGCAGCAATTGCCCAGGCTTGATAGCTTGATTTCCTTTTTTTATCTGCCTTTCTTTACCATCCTTGTCGTTTTTATTATTTTTCCATTCATTTTGCAGTCAAGAGAGGCTGCCTCTCTTGCATTTTTTAAAGTATTAAGTGATGAGTTGAGATGATATGTTTTCATGGATATTCATTTAATATGTTCTTACAGTATATCTGCAGAGTAAGATGCAACACCATATACTACCAGATTCTTTCATCCATATCCAGCCATCTGAGCTTAGCCAAGAGATTATTGTTATATAAATTCTCAATGCCTTTGAAAATAGGGTTCTAGATGATGTAGCTTTTATCTTGTTTTGTTTAGGCAGTATAGGGCTGGACAGGCGGTGCCTCTAAGCACAAAGATCTTGAAAGAAGTCTTAAGGCTAGAGAGTTTGTAGCTTTGTATTTTATTGTACATTCTTTGATGTTTTCTGCTGTCTTCAGATTGCTTTTGTTCTCGACTGAAAGTTTAAAAGAAATCTAAAGGCAAAAAGTATTATTTTATGAAACAAACCTTGTTTTTTTTTTCATTTCATAGTTGATATACAAATAGCAGCAGTGCAGAAGCCAAAGAAACAGTGCAGTGATTCACAAGCGTGATATGACCAGTGGATTCGGTATCTGACAGAGTGAAGAGGGCAAGGATAAAGGGATTTAAAGAAGGATCTGCTAAAGATGCAAGCATACTAATGTGAATCTGTATGACAGACATGTATTGAAACGACATCGATATTGAAATTGTATGGTTCATGATTAGTGGATGATTCAAGTTTGAGTGAAAAATGAACAGTTTTTGTTGAGTCGTTCCATTAATTTGCCTGTTTCAATCACATCCTATAACAGCAGAATGGAAAGTGCTTTGGCTCCTGCCTGTAACAAAATGGTGAGATAGAGGATGTGTAAGAAATAAGTGGTAAGGTTGAATAGCTTGTAGAAGGGTCATACATCAACGTCATAAACTGCACGTGGGAGGGAATACTGTACACAGACATGTAGTCCTTTCATGGTTAAAATGTTATAATTCTGCAAAAGAAAACAAAATAGCTAACTCATGCAAATTGCATTAAACTTCACCTCTAATTTCACTGTATACATTTATTATTATTATAGCTGTTTTTTGTTTTTTCTTCCTACACATACCGTAGAAGGGATTGCATGAATGCACTGGAGCTTTGTTTGACCAAGAGGACAGATCTCTTCCAACTGATTTTATGCCATGTGGTCATCATGTTTAAAGCTGTAATTTTCTTGAATAGTTAAGAATTGATCTTAATGTAGAAACAGATATATAAAAGTTATGTTTCTGATGTAAACTGTATAAGTTATTTCAGGCTCCATCTTGTGGCATGATGAGAAAAGGAGTGTAAAGTCATGAATCAACATTAATGATCAAAATAATTATTTTTTATACATTTTTATTTTTATTTCTAAATTTAAATACTGTATATGATTTTCTAATGTCATGTTACCACAAGAGGTTGCTAGGAGTAAAGTTCTTGTGAAAATTTGGCATTTTCAACGTTATACAGATTCATTCTATATACTGTAAGCGTAAGTAATTATTACTATTATTATATTCATTATATCCAGTAACTACAGTAAGTCTTACATTACAGTATGTGTAATTTCAAATGGAATGGGAATTTCATTGACGTACAGTATGTCTTTCTTTTTTCATTGTTTATGGAAGGAAAAATGGATTCCAAGTTGAAAACAACAAAAAAGAATTGTAACAGATTTGCATCTTTGCGTCTTTGGCAGTTTCAAAAGAAAGGATTAACTTGGCTAATCTAAAATGGCTAGATAGAAATTTACAACTGAAAATATCTTTAAAATGCAATTTGATCAAGTTTAAATGATCAGACCTGTTCGAATGTCCAACTGGCAGGTTTTCTGTTTGGAATGGAAATGGAATGCTCTGGAATTGCAATTACAATTTATCATAATTTTACAGGGGAAACAAAATTAAATATTTTTGAGTAATAGTGAGTGCTGATAGGGATGGAATATGCAGTGAGTTTAGTACAAAGATTATATTTCTCACAGAGATATATAACCTATACTCTTTGTCACTAAGTTAAAAATAAATACAAAACTGCAAAAAAAAGTATCTTGAAAAAACTTTTTTCACACTGGGTTATTGAAAGTCTATAAACTGCCCTTGATGTAGGGACTTTAATTGGTGCTAAAGCAAGAAAATATATCTTTATTCATGAAAGAGTTGACATTTTTTCTGAAAGCACAATGTATTTGAATTATCATGAGTAAAGACAAAAAATGCACTGAAATTCAATATACACAAAGACCACAAAGTCAGGACTTCATCTGCTATGTAAATCCATATGTATGCATCATTAAATTGCATTGGATAAATAGTAAAATCCATCTGTAGTACTATCCAAGCATTTTTCTTTTCTTGAAAACTTCAAAGATCATTACGATGGTCATACTGTAAAAATGGCATTTTACAGTATACTGCATACAGTGCCATCCATAAATATTGGGACAATGAAGTAAAAATTGCTATTTTTGCTGTATACTCAAGCAATTCAGTTGTGAGATGAAAAGATAAATATGAGGCAAAAGTACTGAATGCCACTTTTTATTTCTGGGTATTTCTGTGTCTCTGTGTTTATGGTGTGATAATACTGTAGCACGTTTTGTGCTCTTTCCACCCAAATCAGGTGAGCATACGTATTGGGACAAATTATCTTAAGATAGTATAAACCTTAGAATATGATTACAAATTCTTTTGCATGCAATACCTGCATCAAACATGTGGCCCACTGACATTACCAAACTCTTGTTTTGTGCTTTTAAGATGCTTTGCAAAAACCACCTACGGGTATATTGTTTTTCTTATTTTTCCAGTTAATTTTTTCATCAGTTCTGCATTTACTTCTTGCAAGGATTTTAATTACAATGATTAATGATTGTAAGCAAGATAAGATATCAGAATAGAGAATGAATGCAAGGAAATGTTACCTGTGTACATGATTTTACCTTTAGCATAATTGTGAAACGCAAAGTACAGTATAGCAGGTACAGCAGCTGCGGCAGCATGCATAGGCTGCAGAGGAACAGGTTCTTTTCAATATGAAATAAACCTGTAGCTGTTTCTTTACTGTATAGTTAGTTAGGAAGGAAATAAGTACCCAGTAAATACTCGCAGAAAGGATGTGATATTCAGAGGTGTTAGTTCCCAATATCCTCCACAGAGGTAATGTGTGACACCCCCACAGAGGCAATTTAATGCAAAGTAGATCTGAGGTTGTACATGAGGGGGTGGCAAAATTCAAATACTTTATCCAATATTGCAGGCCAATTGTGCTCGAAAAGCCAGGAAAGCCTGAGCTGGCAACACTTCACATGCTGACAACGCTGCGCAGTTTTAAGGGAATCCCTTCATTTCTGTGGAATGCGTCTCTCCTTCTGGCAGAATGCAGGGAGGACTGTCACCGTGCAGCTGATTCTGAACTGGTTACTGCCCTGGATGGTAATATGGATCGGTTCAGCCAGCCAAGCCTCTCAGCGGTGGAAGCGGATAATCTGGGTTCTCCAAAGAAAGGGCTGTATGAGATCTTTGGATCAATTAGCTAGGAGCAGCTGGAAGAGCTACAGTGCCCACAAAAACTTTGGGATGCCAAGAGTGCAAAAGTCAGTATTTGGTTGTACAGTATATCCCTTTGAGGCAGTAATTGCCTTTCTTCTTTATTGGTGATGACTGCAGCAGAATGAATTGTGAAGTTTATAGAAGAATTGTGTCTGCTAATATACATGTAGAAGAAAATGCTTCTATACTCATTGGAATGTGTTTCAACATGTAGTATAACCATGCCATAATGTAAATCACCAGATTGGATTATTGATGTGTGAGATACAAAGTTGATAATGTACAACAATTAATTTAACATTTTTTGGAAAATTTACATATTATGATTTGTATAAAGTGTTAATACACTTTTTAATTTATATTTATGTTGGAGGTCTTTCTGCTGTTGTATCAGTGGAACGTACAGGGACAAAACCAAAAATGAATATATTCAAAATAAACCATTTTAAAGCAGGTTCTACATCTTTGCTCTAGTGGAGTCTATAGAACAAAAAAAAAAACTTGCGATCATTTAAATGTTAGGCTGACTGAAGGTGTTCAGCCAATGAGAATGTGTCATGTTTCACTTTCTCCTGCCTCACAATCAGTCCATTGGCACAATTTTGGTAGTTTCCACTACACTTGTTTGGTCTTGGTAGTTTCCACAGAATCTGTGGCACAATCTACAGTATACAGTGCATACAGGTACAACATTTGCAGTACTCACCTGTTACATGATATTTCACTGTGATGATACTAAAACAACTCAAATGTTTATTGAATTGGATTGCAAACTTTCAAAACACATCAGAAAATACCAAAGCGATTAGATGTCTGTGTTCCTAAATACTGTATGTTTTTTTCTAATGATGTTAACTTAATAGAAATTATATTGTATTTCTGCTTCCTGAACATACAGCATACAATTCTGTGAAAAATAAAGATTTGAAAGCATTGTGCAAAAAGAAGAGGTTTAGACTGAGTATAAAAAAACAAGAACAATTTCTCATTCCTTGATTCTTGAAATTCAATTTCAACACCATAAGCATGCAGTTTCAGTTAAGTGATATTGATATTGGAAAAACTTACATTTGGAATAGGAAATAAAGGAATAAGAATGAACTAAAAACACACCTTTCCACTAATTATCTGCCTATTCATTATTGTCAAAATGAAATACTGTACATACTGTATCAGGCCACCAAATTTTATAAATCATACAGTATGTGATCTGCCCTCTGGTGGTTAATATAATTGTTTTGTCTGACAGTAAAACAAGTATGTACCACAAAAACTGTTAATCATAGCTCATTTTCAATTTCAAGTTTTCAAAAATAGATATAAAATAAAACATGATTTTTCATTGTATATAACTTGTAACTTAATGAAATACAGTTATATGCAACTGTTATAATTTACAATAATTGTCATTTGTAAATATATATCAAAATGTATCTTAATTTGCTACTACAGTAGGTACAGTAGTATGCAGGGTGTAAATACATTGAATTTGGAACTAATCAGCATATTTCAGAAAGGTATTGTCAGCCTACAAGATACTTTGACTTAAGCAGTAAAAAAGTCCTTTCAGGCCTCAAGAGTATGAGACATTTCATGACACAGAATCAAAAATTAGAAAAAAAAGATTATATTTAAATTATTGAAATGTTGCAATGTTTGTTGTGTGATGGACAAAAACAAGTAAGAAAATTTAAATTAAAATCATAAATATACCATTTAATAAAATATGTTGAAAAATCTTAGGAAGGTAATCTCGTATCCAATGAGAACATCATGTGATTATGCAGTTATCCTTGTCAATATAAACTAATTGTATCCTTTGTAAATGAATGTATTGAGAACGAAAATCACATTTGATTATGGGTCACATCGCTTAATTGCAGTCAGCGGTTTCTCAGCATTAGTATTTGTCTGATGACTACAATCTGGTGTTTAGGTTTTCCATGATGTACTGTATTTTGTGTTACCAGGTGTTACCATCTGTAGAGAAAGTGATCTGCCAGTCTGACTCTCCAATCAGATGGTCCTGTCACTGGCTGATGAGCTCTAAGTTAATGGGACCTGGTCAATCAGAGGGACCTTGTCTCAGCTGGTAGCACTGCTGAAGTCTTGTGGTTGTGGATGGATGGACCCTGAGTGCCCTAGTGATTTCATGTCATGACCTTCCTGCCAGCCACATTCATGGATCACATTCCTTTTCTCTTTCATTTAATGAGAAATGTCATTGTTGCGGTTTGTTTAAACCAGTGAAAACATTTGCACTTCTTTTGCACAAACATTAACTTTGCACATGCATTGCATACAAGGGGGGTAACCAGGAGGACAAAGAAAGAAAAGTGAGAGCTTTTATTTTCCACAGGCACATCACTACGTCTCACGATGTAATCAAATAGATTAATCAAACAGCATTGTAGAGATGAAATAGAGCTCTGTATATTTGGGACTGTTACAATATAATGTGATCTAGCTCTTTCTACTGAATAGAAATAACTGCAGTAGTTCTTGCAGTATGTTGTAGGATTTTATGACTTGAAGAGAACATAAAGCTGTGCACTTTTTGCTCAGTTGTTTGTACAGTATGTACAATAGTTAATTATTCTCGCCTTTTGTAAAATTCATGGAGAAATTTTAGACATGCTAATTTTTGCACTAAGGTTCAATTGATCTAACTAAGGAAGACAAGCTGGCATTTTTGTGACATAAAGAAAATTGTTGTAGATGTTTGCTTGAGATGGCCTACTGTACAGTACCTCAATGAAAATTGAAGCCATTTTAATGTTTAACAAATTCACCTGTATATGCATTCATAGCTCAAAACTATTGTTTTGAACAACAAGCCTGAGAAGCAGATAATACTAAATGCATATATGTTTCAAGACTTCAGAGGTATTTGGAGATATGTGACTTCCAAGCATCAGCGTGATGTACTGTATGTGCAGTGAAGTGTACTGGCTATCGACATCCCCTCTCAGTACATTTCACTGCTCTTTGCTTTGCTTTTTAAAGTAATGTCCAGCAATCTTCAGTTGAAATGCAGGAAGGGGAAAATAATATATTACTTATATAATATGTCTTGTGTTTACTGTGAAGGCAATGAATAACACCTCGGATGGGGTCTGTTAGCTCCACAGGGGATGCAGAGTAAGTGCGATTGTAAAAAGTAAGACGTTACATCAGTCAGCCCCAGCTACCTTACCCTCTGCCTAATCAAACAGCTTCTTTGTGGAAATGCAGCCCTGTACAATCAAAGACGAGGCCTCAGTCGTTGGCTTCATCTTCAGATTGCAATGCCACCTGCTGAGTAACAACAACTGTGTGTGTCTGGTGTACCAGTCTCTTCCCAGTTTCATTGATTGGGAGACATAGGAACTCTTGCAAGCCTGTGTAAGCACCATTATCATTAATTGGACTCCTTAACAGGAATACTCTTTGGAGTAGTGATCTGAATTGGCAATACCTCGTTGTAGGTTTGCCTGCCAATGTACAATATTTTGGCTCAAAAAATATAGTTTAAACTATGTAATGACTGAAAGACATGATGGCAACAGTTATTACTTTAGACAAGATTACAGTACAATCACAAACTGAATGAAGAAATGCATTTTTTCCCTTACATATACATTCAATGCTTTGATGAAACTGGAAATGGAGCTATTACAGTATCTGCTAAAATTAATAGATTCTCTCATTTAAAAGGGACATTATTGGAACGGAATCGGATTACTTTCAGTGAAATCAGATCATTTAATTTCATCTGTAGCTGTGCAATATACTGTATAGCACATTTGATCATTTCTAACAATTCAAATAAAAGAAAAGTGCTCAGGCACACTTCTATATTGTGCTCTTAGAAATACTGTACTGCCTTTATCCCATCTGGGAAGCATCGCTTGTACACTTTTATTTTCTTGGAAAATACTTGTTTTTAGTCACGTCTTTGCTGTATTTGTGTTCACAAGGCAGGAAGTGAGTGGAGCTGGAACAGGCTTCAGTCAGAAGAAATCTGTAGTTGCTCTAGGTCTATTAAGAGGTACAATCACGTATTACTCACCTCACAGCAGCACTGTCCATTGACAACAGTTATAAAGAAAGCCATGACTTTACGCCTCCATCATTATTTCAAAGTACTTATTGAAAGATGGAGATCCTACAAGATGGTGTATTGTGTGTTATGTTTAATGGGGCTATTCCTTCCAGCTCTCTCCCCGCGCAAAATGTTCTGGCTCTTGTCTTGTTCTGTCTCTCTCTCCCCCCTGCGTTCGATGTTCCGATACTGGCTGTCCATCCGATACTTGGGCTGCATCCATGGAAACCTGGGGTTTCCTAGCAACCTCATTTTATGAGTAACAATTCATAAATAGAAGTAAAAAATAATAAACCAGTAATGAAAGTAAAAACCATAACTTCAGAACATTTTGGCAGGTTGGTTTATTTCCGTCACACATGTTTGATTTAAAATCCATTACTTATAAATAAGAAAACAACAAAAATAAATATACTGTATAAAAAAACTGATTCTCTGAGAAACCTATGGTTAAAATATTGGCAGTGTGTCAAGACAGCTTTTTGGTTCAGCAGTGCAATTACTATTGATTATTTTGGATGCTAGATGTATGATTCAACTTTTCACCCTTTTTCTTCTTCTTTGGATGATTGCTTTAAAGACTGTCACCCAAACCATTTCTCCAAGCCCCTCTAATAGCAACACTAACTGTGAATCTGCTATGAATATTAGGTCTCTGTTAAGCACAACTCCTTGGAACAATGAAACTTACATGAAAATTATTTATAAACTGAAGAATACTACACTTGACAATTAAAACGTAAATGTGCAACAAACTTAACTTCAACCTCACATTCTGACACACAATTCAAGCATTATGCTGATCATTATGGTGCAGAATAATGGGTTTTCCTATCATTGACATTAAAATCTTAGTACTATTCTGAAGCATAGGTAAGAGCATATCAGTAATGATTCAGTAATGCTTTTCAAATTCAGCCTGGCAAATTAAGTCTGTCTTATTGTGTTACACTGCATCTTCAGAATTATTCCCTTACATGCACATTGTGAAGATAAGCCAATTTTGAATCGATCTGTCAACTTAATCTAAGCCAATCTTATGGAAATCCTTCTCTCTAAAGGAATCTGAGATTTCCTCAGCAGGTTTAACTTGAATGAATCATTGAACGTCCTGAAGCCAAGTCTGGACAGTAACATTGATCCTGAACTTCTCTGGGTCAATCTTTCAGTCCAGGTTGAAATTAGCTCAAATTAACCTTTTTTTTTTTGCTGTGCTAGGACTTGACACAAAATCATAGTTGTTTTAGCTACCTAGGGTTTCATTATTCAGATTAACTGTCATTTGTTTAAATTCTTCATTGCACTTTGGCCAGTTATTTTTTATTGTACAGATACAGTATATTGAAGAAAATAATTTTAAATTGATTCTGTTTAGGAATTGTTGCTGTTGAGAACTTGTATATCATGTGCTGCACTGGAAAGAGGAAACAACGTGCTTGTTTGACAGAAGACATGGGACATATTGTTGGTATTGGAAATGTGACTAAACTAGTTAGTGAGCTGTCATTTCTGATGTATCAACACAGATGTTGAAGGGCAGAAATATATAGACCGGATTTCTGATATTGCAATTTATTACAAGTCTGCAAAAGATTTCTAGCAGAACAGCCTTAGGAATTTATAATTATTGAGAATGGTGTCATTTCTAAGATTGCATATAATAGCCAAGCACATATTTTAAACACTGCATGCATTTTTAAAGACTAGAATTAAACATACAGTATCTTGCTGTGCTTAAGCCCTAAATTTAATATGTGTTTTTTCTCATTAAGTTATTGTGTTCACAAACAAAAACATTCCATGTTCAAGCATAGATAGACACTGCATCTTTAGTATCGTATGTCTGAACAAAATGCTCCGAGGAAGAACATTAAAATTAAATTTGATCTCAATAAAATTGATCAGCACTTTGTCACTTCATGAAAGCTGTGACTCCTATGGCTGCCACCCTATGAGTCACGGCATCTGGTTTCATTGGTGTTCAGATGTCTGTTACTGATGAAATGTTTTTACTGTTTCTCACATCAGTATACTAATTCAAAGTAGCTTTGATGGCTGAAATGCTCATATGATACTGTATACAAACTGCAATGGTTGGTGCTGAGATACAGTAACTACTGTACAATTTACTGACTCAAATTATAATTCCAGTTCCGGAGATCAACTAAGTGCTTGCTTGACTCATTTATTCTGTATAGTTTGACCCAACACCTTAAACCACCCATATCTGGGTTTAAAACCTGTGGGTTCAACACAAATATTATTTCTTACATACAGTATACAGTACACCAGCTCTGTTGCTCACTGTTCCCATTCTCTGCTTCTATGTAAGTTTATTAGTTAAGCTTTCAAGTGAAGTATTACATCTGATTAATGTCCACACCATTGTCTAGTTTTCTTTAATTAAAATTGGGTTGTTTTAATTCATAATCAAACTGCTCAGGGTGTGAAGAGGCTGATATGTATAATTGCTTAAATATGTCTTTCTGTCAGAAATATGTTTTCACAGGCTTTTGCAAAGATATTACAGTAACCAATGCTATCTTTTTTGACACTGACTCTGGGGGCATTTTATTACAGTATGTTTATTTTTTATTGTTATTCAATTAACTAAACATTCTTCTATTAGTGAATGTCACAAGAAGTGAAATTCTATTTGGACAACATTTACAAATGTAAAATAATCTGAATGCCAACACTCTTCAAGTCAAATTAGTAAAAGTCTTATTTTTTACCTACAATCATTGTCAGAACATGCACTTGGCCATAAGAGATTCCATTCAGTCTCTTGAAGTCAAATGATTTTGGTATTATGGGTATAATTGAGTACATTCTTTTCATTTGCTCATTTACCACATTTTCATAGAATGCAGCAACACAAAATAAAACCTCCTGAGTGGACTGCAGAATTGAATGGTCTTACATGTAATTAAGACTATTTTTAATCCAATGAGTTCTTGTACAGCAATGTAAATATTAATATAATTATATACTGTATAAATAAATATAAAAGTTAAATCTTAACATTTTAAAGATATATACTCTATCCTCAGAAGTGCATCTAGTGTACTACAAAAATAGACTAAAATATGTAATGGTACGAATTGGATAAAAAACAATATATTCTCTTTCAAGGGTTTAAGAATACTGTATACTGTATGTACACATACACTCTTCAGGGTCATGCATATTAAGATAAAACATTGAGATTGAAGGGACTGTAAAACCTCTGCAGATTACTTGGAAGAAATTCTGGAAGAACTCAAGAATACCTGTGAGGCATGTACTGTATTAATACAAATTTATTACTGAAAGTTAGCTTATTTAGTGTATCATAAATGCTTAACATATACCTTATTAGTGGTACATGAAAAGTATGTATTAGTAATTTACTGTATTACAGATGAAACATACTGAACAAATTACTTATCCAGCCTTTATACAGGCATTGTCCAACCTTAGCCAATTACTAGTGTAACACGGTTATGGAAAGTGACATCACCTCCTTGACACCTGGATAATGCTGAATCCCGCCTAACCTTTTTTTCCTGCTCTTTTGTCACAGAAAAAAAATCTCCTCTTTCTGGGGTTTGGTTCTGTGTGGATCTGAAGCTGCAGTTGTGATCAATATACCAGCAGAGTCACACTTGCACTTGTCACGCTAGTGCATCAGTCAGAAACGACTGACACGTGCCCTACAGATGTCTCCTTTTCTAAACCATCCTTAAACTGTTTGAGGCCTCTCCACCCACTGCCTGTTATGCCTTGAGTCACTGCTGCATGTCTTTCCTTGAGGATAAGGCATTTTTACACTAGTTGGCATCAGTTTACAGAAAAATAGAAGTACATTTTTCTTCTGAGACACTGTGTTTGATTTTAGGTTTTTAAGTTACATTACAATTTCGCTATGCTTTAACACAGAAGACGCCTGACATGATTAGATACAATGCTTTGTCCCACTAATTTGTTCAAGAACAATGCTTACAGTACATACAATCATACCCAACTATTGTTTTTCTTTTTTTGTTGTTAAATAATAAATCCCATATACTGTAGCTTTGCTTATGAAAGGGAACGTGTTCCATCATCTACTGTATATATCATGGTTTTTACCTAACCTCTGAGTTTATAAAGGATTAGATACGCGGGGCATGGTTCCTTTTGTCTGGTCTATTTGTTGCCCTGTTTACCCTGCCACTGTCCGTCTTTAGAAACAGATTGTCAGGAGAGCGATCAGAAGAGCCCTGTGTGGGTAACGAGCGAATACAACAGGACGAGGCGAGGCCGGCGTCGGAGAGGCAGGCTGAGTCGGGATTCACAAGGCAGAGAAGGAAAGATTTCTTTTGCAAGGGTTAGAAATGAGGGAAGAGCTAGGAGAAACAGCAGGCTGCTTAATACCAAGCCATGAAGTGCAGTTGGAGGAAGGTATAAGCAGAAGGTGGGGTGAACAGCGAGAGACGTGATAGGATACGTATTTAGTGCGCTTCCGTTTTTCCGAGAATTGGATCGGCTCGTGTCTGATTATCTGAGGTCGTGGGAATGTGCCGGCGTTTAGGAAGGCTAGGTGTCTGATTATGTGGGAGCCTAAGATAGATGGGATACAGTGTAGTGTGCACAGGGCCTAGGTGGCCTCCGGGGCCTAGCACAGAGGCGGATAAGAGAGAGGGGAATGTGCTGTCTGCGTGAGCTAAGGTAGCCAGCTCCTGGGGGTGTGGGGGTGCTGATCCAGGCAGAAAGTAAGAAAAATCAGTCTGAAAATTGGCTAAGGCTGGACAACACGTCTGCTCTTCACTGCATCATTAGCCGCTGCTGAATCAGAGGTTCTGAAGATTTTATTGTTGACTAGGTTTTTAAAGTGTAATTCTTCATAATATAGTGTGTGTGCAGTAAAGGACAGTTAACACAGCTGACTAGTCAGTTTCGGTTGAAATAATCTATATATAGTAATAAGGAGCAGTTGTGGCATATGGTAGCATGCTTGATCATAAAAATAGAAATTGTATATACAGTATAGAAAGAGTTGAATTCCCTTAAACATATTGCTTACAACACCTCTTTATAAGCCATCATTCTGTGTACTCCTTAGTCTTATAGATTGCAGCCATTAATGTCTGTGATTACAATGAAATATCTTTTAGAAATACTTGGGTATTATTATTTCACACCATTCACCTGTGACAGATCATACAGTACGTCATGAGGAATTAATAACGTGGGAAAAATAATGTAACCAAACTTTCCTGTAAGTTTATTCTTGTGAACTATTTTGTGTTATGAAGTTTTTGAAACATACAGTATAAGAAAAGAACAAACCACAGTGGGTGGTAAATGAGAAACCTAGAACAATGGGGAACAATGGGGACAGAAGTGACACAAGTTACAAAATTGCAAAAGCATTTGAGTCACACAGCTGATAGTCTGTGTTTGATAATATTGTCACAATTAAGTTACATTACCCCAAAATGCTCTTCCAAAAAACTGGTTAACTGTGAAGGAATAAACTGTAATTTTTGGCATCCTGTTTTGTGACATCCAAAATGGTTTATACAAGAAATTCAAACGTGAAAGGAAGCCCTGTTAATACTTTCTGTTGTCGTTAAACAGAAGAACAGAAAAACACCATATCCTGAGCTTGGCCACTATAACTGCAACCAGCGATATCATCTTCAGCAACAACGAGCAAATTGTAGGATAGGAAAAGAAAGGGCAACTCACCACCCTCCTCCAATTACTCAGCGAACAAATTAGGAACAAGTAAAGATGATAAAAAAATGACCCAGAGCCCCTCATCCCTGTTATCCCTGCAGTGGTGAACCTTGCATGCTCTTGACTCCTTCTTTTATCAGGGGACTGGCGTTATAGTTGCTGGCATCTCTCATTCTGTATTTTCTCATACATTGCCATTTGCTCTTATGACTTCACGGAGACAAATGCTCAAATTCCTATTTCCCCCTCGAAGCAGGTTTGACCTACAAGCCTTGCAAATTAATTTCTATGGCATTTCTGGTTTTCCCCCATGTACTGGGAACATTAGACTGAATGCTCATCCTGCTAAAATCACCAGCTCATTCTGAGCATGTGTATAGAAGTCGGAAATGCACTTTTTCTAAGATTGCTCAAGTGGCATGTGATTCCAAATATAACGTAATTACAAACGTCATAATCAAGTACTGTATCCCGGGTTAGTACACCACTCTTTTATTCTTAGAACAGCTGCATTTTTCAGTAGCTGAGGAAAGAGAGATATAGAATCTTCAATTCCTTATCAGAATATTTGAGTTCACTTTTAGTGCCAGGTTGTTGTCCTTGTGATACAGACAGTGATATTGCTCTAGAACACATTTATTTCTGCTTTACCACACACAGGTGGAGTTTTGTAGTAGGTTAACGACAAACCACCTACTGCTTTCCCACAGCGCACAAAATACATTTCTCACTAAAGTGTCACATTAGTATTTTGTGTCCCTTCTCTTTAATATACTGTATTTTCTTTTAGTACATAGGATGCAATATTCATTTTGTACATCACAACCACAAATTGTGTTTTGTTTGTACTTTCTAAGGGCTAAATGCTCAATATTTGTATTCACAAACACACAGGTGTCCAAAGCAAAATATTGATTTTTCTGAAAGTGTACTGAACTTATTAACTTGATAGAGCTCTGTAATATGTTAGAAATGGTACTTGCTGCATATGAATTCATTTTTCTTGTTCACAAATGCCAAGTGTCATGTTTTCACTTAATCACAAGTGTTAGTACTGCCACTCAGGAAATGTTTCTCTAGAGAAATTGTTTCTGATGTCCAGATGAAATTCTGTGCTATGTTCAAATTAAATGCAGAATGAAATTCTTTGCCACTAAATGATTTGATGTCAGTAATATTAAGTAAATAATACCATAAACTGTAGTGTGAAATTTACAGTACTGACTGTATTAGAAGCCTCCTCCTTGTGTGCTCACTGCAAAAGTTACCTGTGCTCTGTTCTCAAAGCTGTAATTTCCTCTTGACGGATTTCATACCTACAAATACAAAATTGCAAAACAAAGCACACAACGTACAGTAGGTGTGACCTGATAAACATTCAGAACGTTGATTATTTTGATCATTTTGGTTTACACTTATTTCTGAACAGTTTGTTCCTGTGTATTTAATTGAATGGCGTTTACTTGTCATCATTTGGTATTCTATTTCCTAGATAAAACGTTGCTTAAACCAAATTGTTCAATATCATGAAGATGTATTGAATGCGGTCTTGGGGAATATTACTTTTAAACAACAATAATGTACAGTATTACAGATACATGCTATGCATGCAATGAAATACTTCTAAAAAATAACAACCAGCTAGGAGAAATTCTTCTTAAGAGCTAAGGTGTTACAGTACCTTACATAACTACATTGTAACTACTGTACATTGACAAGCAGATTTACTTATACCCTCCATGAAGCAGGGACAAAATCCTAAAAATGTTTGCTATACAGTATACTGTATACCAGAACACAATTGCAGAGAGCAAGGTCATATGTGTCATAAATTATTGAATTCCAGTACTCGAACTACAGGACATGCCCACGGCATCTGGAACCTTATCTTATGGTCGGATAAAAAATGAGCTGTTTTGTCATGTCATCAGTTTTACTGTATGTTTGGTTTTGACAAATTACTCTTTCCCAGTGTAAATATGACAGAGGGTCTTTTATGTTTTAGGTTGTTCTCCATCTATGGGTCCTGCAGCTCTTTAAGAATTTCCAACATGTACCAGGACATGTTGGCTGTACAATTGGTTTCCTCTGCCAAGAAGCTCAAGCTTGGCTGCAAACAGACATTCCAGCACAAGAATGATCCAAAACATGCATCCAAACTGGCAAAAAACAACTGCACACAAATGTTATTGACTGGGCATCTCATTCTCAAGACTTCAGTCCAATTGATCATTTGTGTTCAAACTCAGGAATGTGCTTCACAAAGGGAAACCAAAGAACCCAAAAGATCTAGGGTAACTGTGTCTGGAGGAATGGTTAAGTATTACCCTTCAGAAGTACTACAACCTCATAAATCTCTAAAGTAGGCATTTTGTCAGTGCACTCCTTGTCAGAGTTAAAAGTGACCCTCATGTTTTATGAAAATCATTTATGACAGATTTGACTTTTAGTTGTGTAGTGATTTTGAGATTTCACTATAACATTTTTAGATTGTTTTATAAACAAAATATATATCACCAGTGTGATATAGTCATGGACTACGTATTGTTGTTTTTGTAACTATTCTTCCTCCTCTGTGATAAATACAGACTGCTGCATGTTGTTCACAGATCACATCCGAGCATATTTGTCAGTTTAACCACTATATATCAGAAACAGTGTAGTCCAGATCCTATTTTAAATAAGCTGTTAATTGCTGAACTGAGCAAAACACAGACAGGTGGCAACCCCACATGTCTTCCATTTGCCTTGTTTAAGTTGTATTGTGAGAATCACCAGGGTTTTCAATTAAAAGTTACAGAGTTCTTTGTGTATTGCAGGCACATGACAGAATTAATAAACAGTTTTCAGAATGTCCATAACATCCTAATGTTATTTAAATATGCTTTTAGAGACATGCTATTAAAAATTTGGAGCTCTTTCCTCCTGCAGATGTCTTTTAATGATGAATTCATAAACAGAATGAAGGTCAGAGCTGTGAATGTGGACTTGATGGATTTATATTGGTATTTGAATAGAAGGGCAAAATCTAGCTTCTGTGGGAGGCATTTCAGACCAAGTGTACCATGATTATATTGCTCATATTCCTGTTTTTATTAAGAGTAGGAGTCCTCTGACATATTGTAGGAAATGAAGATACATTGTTTCTCCTGCAACTTGATAATGTGTGATTGTAATGGCATTAAAACACACTAAAGTGAGTATCTCATAATTTATAAAACCCTCTCACCCCTAAAAAATTGGAGTTTATATTTCCCAAGATGAAAATATTCACACCTATTGTACACAATGGGTAACATTTTCTTAATAAACAGTGCGTAATAAAAAGTGAAAAATAAACCCTAATTATCTCTTCAATAAAATGTATATATTGGTGTAACACATTTTTCAGCTTTTAAAGGCAAGCAGATCAGCATTGCTTAAGATATTCTTCTCTTTAATGAGTACTTTTTGAAGCTTGAAGTTCTTTCACAACAGATTTTTCATTAAAACCTTTTTTTCCTGAAGAAAATCAGGTAGTCTGAAATCACATAATCAGGAATCATGTCACAAGAAATCATGTCATCTGCAATCATTTAATCTCTTCTATCATAATAGATTCCCATTTGCCAAGGTGGTTTAAAGGTGGAGGAATCAAGGTTGAAAAAAAGTATTTAACTTATTATAAAAAATAAAACTACACAGTACATTGCTTGAAATAGGAGATTATTTTGTGTACTATGACTTCACAGAAATATCTCATTTAGAGTAACAGCAATTACTGTATAACACATTAATGAAATAATGTTGTCTTCAGAATTCATTAAGTAAACTAATACTTGGAATGCGTAATTGTACTTTTTTATGAATTAAATGAATTCACCTATTTAAAAGCTTTATTAAAAGATTTAATTGAATATTTTCAGAAGTACCTCCTGAATCTCTTACAATGTGTTTCTAAGCAACATTCAGTCCTCTCTGTGTTCCAGGGATTTTGTAAAGTTTAAGATATATTTTGCCCGAGCAGCTGATCACTTAGTGCATTTAAAGTTCAAATTCATTTTAATGCACGAGTGTTCAAGTTTGTTTACTGTACAGGACTTCTTCTGAAAAGAGTTAAAAACAAGCCTCCTAGATGGTTCAATTGGGAAAAGTTCAATTAGGAAAAGTTAATTTAGAGTACAGGCTAAGCCCTGTACCCAGATGTTGCCAGCCCATCTGAGCCAAATAATTAGTCCACTGAATCTAGGATTCCCCAAGAAGTGGCATACAATTGACTGAGAGTAATTGTTGGTGGATATACAGTATACAGTAAGGGTTACGTCAACTTTTTCTGCTCAGAAGGAGCTACTGCACCTTACCTGGCGACTGCAGGCTCTGGTGTCTGTGAGAAGCACGACACCTTGGCACTAGCTCTCTGTACACCACAGTGAAGATGGTGGCGTGAGAAATGTTGGATGGCTTTGACAGATGGGTCTGCTGGAAGAGCATATATCCAGTACTTCACACCCAGTACAGTGTGCTGGCTGTAGATGGATGTTGAATCTTGTTTTAAACCATTTCTGATAAATTAGAAATAATTGGTAATTCTCCTTTTTTTTTCTCTAAAAAATGTGGGATGCTGTTATTCAAGTCTTTAAGGCACCTTAGGAGACATTAATCTGAGGCACAGGTCAGCATACTAGCTATGATCTACTTTGCATTAAAACATAGCTGCTTAATGTAAAGATTATGAAGCCGATAAACATAGAATGATTTGCTAAAGAAGTACAGAAAATCAACATTCAATAAAGGGAAAGCATCTACTGTATTCTATGTGTTACATCTTTTGTTGAGAAATGTAACAAAATATAAATTACAGCAAACAATTTGTGTCTTCAGTGATGACAGCTCACTGTACGAGGTTGTGCTTGTGGCTCAAATAGAGGGAGTAATTTAGCACCTCTGGACACTGGTATATTATCTGAATGAGGATAACAAAGATAAAACCTGGGAGAATCTTCTTTTTTGAATGTGTTTACCCAAACACCCAAGAAGCTTTTCCCCTTTTGTAAAACAATCACTGACCATATCTTATAAAACCTATTGTTTTAGGTGTTTGTGCTCTAGGATATACAGTACGCATGAGGAACATGGGTCAGTAATAACTCATATCAAAAAAAGTACTGCCTCTCACAGTGTACCTCCTACACAGTACCTGGAACTGCAAAATGTTCTTCTGGAGGCAGTTGTGCACAAATATGCACAGTAAATGAATTAACACCTTCAACATCAAAAGAAAATGTTTGAATGCCATAAGATTGTACTAACTTTGTCAATGGGCTCTCCAGGTAATGTACTGTAAATCTAATTTTGTCTTCAGCAAAAGAGACAATAGAGACGTTAGACCAGGATTATAATGTGACAGATCAACAAAGATATGTGTTATGAACATTATTTCTTTAAGAGATTCAACTGTATGAATTTTAATAACCTCACTATTACGAAACACTGATGGAAACAACAGAAATGTTTTATTTACTGTGGAACAGCAGTTTTAGGATGGTTTTCTTCTGTTCCTTTAGTGTTGCTGACTACAGCAGTGTTGCTTTTTGAACATTTTCTTAGAGTGTTTAACCTTAAGGATTATTCTTTACTATATTAAAATGTGAATGCAGAGGACAAGCTTATTCTGTAGTTGACATGTCAGTTAGAATAACAGTAGGCAGCATTTTTTGGTGTCAGGTCTGTTTTCTAGATACTAAATGGTGGTTATTATTTACATGATGGACTTGATGGGTGGAAAAGTAAATACATTTACTGTATTTTTTTATGTTTAACTTCTCCTGTCTAACATTTAACTTAATTAGATGACATAGTGACAGTTACAAAGGAGCCACTCCTATTTATTCTCACTTGGATAAGCTTCAGTATGATTATTTTTTTCAGCACTGGAGAATATAAACCTCAGATATCTTTGGTTACTCCGAAAATATAGGTGGTTCTTTTCTGCTGAATGTAAAACTAATAATCACAGAGCTTTGCTGAGGTAGATTAACAATAAAGATCGGGTCGACTCATATTCTTCAGAGGTTTTCTAGAAAACTATTAACTCATTTACTTTGTTAACCTTTACAAATCAACACCCACAATTCAGTTT
Source organism: Atractosteus spatula (assembly GCF_055471065.1). Taxonomy (NCBI): domain Eukaryota; kingdom Metazoa; phylum Chordata; class Actinopteri; order Semionotiformes; family Lepisosteidae; genus Atractosteus; species Atractosteus spatula. The sequence goes on along the minus strand of NC_142720.1, from coordinate 22,276,211 downwards.
AAAAAATGTACAGATTTGTATACAAATATAATGAAAATTAACAAAGGTTTATTCATTCATGTTAAGCCTTTGGAACAGAATCTGAAATGCAACTGCAATTCCACATTTGCTACAAAATCCATTGCTTTTCCACAAATACACTTCAAAGACCATAATTTGTTTAATTTCACATGGCTGATTTAGTAAAGTTGGTTTCAGCAGTAGAACAAGATATCTTTCTATCTAGAAATCATTTTACACACATTTACACACTGTACATCCTTGACATTTATATGGTGATTTTGTGACATTTTCCCACCATATTATTCAATGTTTCATGCACATACAGTAATATAAGTTTTGAATGACCTGTTTGACTCAGTGTGTATCTATTAACAGTTGTGAAACTTCTGTACTGTATGTAATTCATCTATACCTTCACTTAACTCTGAAACATTATTCTAAACAAAGTTTAAAACATTTTTTAACATCTCAGTATATCAGCTGTATGGTCAAGTCCTTCATGTCAAAGCGGTGGTAGTTAACTCCCTAAATCACTTATGCAATTTTACTTACAGCTTCTGCTTCCAGGAAAGGTCTTTTATTGAATACAAAGACAATTCAAGCTGAATTCTTTCTTTGAGAATGCTCTTACTTGCTCAATGATCTATTAAGCTGCTATGCAGAGTAGGTGAGTGTCAACTTAAATTAAATCATTAAATATATGTAGTGCTCAAGAACTGGACAGTGAATAACCTTGGTTTGTTCATTTCTATGGTCCTCAGAGATTATAGAACCACTGCCAGCTAAATGGCAAGTCATGTGTTCTTTTCCTTGTCTCAAATACAGAGTATTCAGTTCAATATTACAATTTTAATTTCTTAATACTTGTTGGACTTGATGAAAGATCTAGCTTCTTGAGGGCTTCTTGATTGGTCGATCAGTCTGATACAGTGTCACACTGCAAACATTGTCCATCCATCCATTTTCTAACTGCTTTATCCAATATAGGATTGTGGGGAGCCAGAGCCTATCCCAGCAAGCACAGAGCACAAGGCGAGATACCGTACACCATGGACTGGACACCAGTCCATCGCAGGGCACACACAGACACACACTCTCACACCAGGGCCAATTTGCCCAGAAGCCAATTGACCTACCAGTATCTTTGGACTTTTGCCTGATGCCTATGTGTTTACATTGGGTACCAGTGAGTTTTTAAATTGATTCTCAAGTAACATCAATAACATACTGTGTAAAAAAAGTCCTTCAGGGTTCCTATTTTCAGAATCTACAGTTGTCTTTCTCTTCTGTGTGCACCTAGATGGAGAATGCATAAAATATATTTTCACATCTAGGAAAGTCAGTGCACCAGAAGGGTCACAGGAGAGAGCAGGCTGTTTGTCTCACAAAGCTAGTTAGCCAGTTGTGCTAACCACAACAGCACCCAGCACAACACACTGATAATCCTAGGCAACCAACAGCATTCTCTTCTGAGACATCTGTCTATATCTGATCTTTTTCTGTTGGTGGAAAGGCCAAAAATTGAACATCTTGCAGGCATGTACTATATAATCAAAATATTTTTACTACTGTCCATTGATGGATATGAGTTAATAATACCTGGGATGTCAAATCCTGCTTTCATAAAACTGGTTATAGTAATTTCTTCCCTTCTGTTTATTAGACAGATGCCTATTTTGTTTTTTACAGACTATGATTTATAAATTCTTTCTGATTTATAAAAAAAATCACGAGATAAATTTCTGATTTAATGTATAGCTATACTTGATAATGTGTCCTTTTTCCCAGTAGAACTAAGCTCATTTGAAATTTATGGTGAATAAAGCTTTTAAGGACTTGACTAGGCTCTGTTTCACATTTGTGGAGCTTTGTCTCAATTTTCCAACAGCAATTACAGTATTGTATAATGCTCTGAAATTAGAATGGTACAAGATGTCTTCAGTGATGACTAACAAAGCTGTTTGCTTTGTGCTTAAAGTCATATTTAAATAATTTACCATATACATGCAAGCTTTCCAGCAGCAACCCATACTCAGCAGCCCTAAGTATTTAAGATTCAGATATTAAGCCTGGAGTAATATGACACGAGAGCATTAATATTGAATATAATTATGATTAATCATTGCACTTGCAAAGTGCTTTTCTTCCCAAAAGATCCCAAATCCCCTCACATATAGAGAAGGGAATCCACTTCATTCACCACTGAAGTGTAGCACCCACCTGGGTTACATGTGGCAGCTAATACTGTATGTGCCCCCCTGCGCAGTACAGTAGATCAGGTAAAGAACTCAGAAATGTGGATATTGATATTCTAATGCATTTCTGTGCAAATTTAATTAGGCACTTATTTAAAACAATATATTGTGAATTAACTAAACTAAACACGAGGTCAATTTTGTCCTCATTATTTACAAAACATTAGTTTTTTATCTTCCTTATCTATTGAAACTGTGCTCATTGTGATCAGCTTGAACTAAGAATTATTAGTATTAGTACTAACAGTAGTAAGACTTTTGACCAAGGAATACATTTGACCTAACACACTTAAAGTCAGGGCATACTCTATGCATGCTGTAATTTAATTAGTGTTTTTAGGCATAAGACAGACAAAGAAAACAAAACATGTTTAAGTACTTGGCTGATTCATTTACTTACCATTAGCAAATGACATGCAATGTCTGATCTAGTGCTTAAACTCCAAACTTCGCAGCATTGTTGGCATCAGATGCACACTAATAATGACCACTCACCATTATTTAGTATCTCGCCCTGTAAAAGCACCTGTGCACAATGCAGTTTGACCTTTACAGTACTGTCAACACAGATTCAAATTTGAGCTAAGTCATTAGGCTGTTGTGACTGACATTTCCTGAGTGTGCAACTGCCCAGTTGCTGCCAAATGTGGGTGAATTTTTGCTTGGCAGGATATCCATGATTTTCTCTGTAACAGTGACACCTATTGCTTCCCAGTATTATAAGTGAGAACTGCATATGTCCTCTTTCTGATTTGAGGACAAAATTATTTTTTTCTGTTTATAAATTTAGCTCTTAAAAAACAGCTGAAAGAAGAAGCAGCATGAAACATTTTTAAAGTAAAACTACGAATAAAATAACCTCTGAAATGTTTCTAATCTTGCTGTACCCTTCACATCATTGTTCGGACTGTTGGTATTATTATTATTTAATGTGATGTGATCGACATCCTTGGCATTACTAATTAGGGATCATTTCCTGAGCTGAAGAACATCTTTACTTCAGCTGTGGCGTGTTTATGCAAGGACTTTTAAAATGACTACAATTACAATCTAATTAAGAGCCTGCCAGTATAGCATTGTGAGCCAGTCGTGGTAATTTTAATAAGATTTGCTTTTCAGATCCATCATCTGTTCAGCTGCTAATCAGGAAGTTCCCTTTGTGATCAAGGGGCTGTATTTATTCATTGGCATAACATTTGGGGTGTAAGATTTGTCAGAAAGTGAGCAACTGTTTATTATGAGTATCATGACTTTTAAATGACTTTGTAAAAATCTACATCTGCATTTTATGTCTATCAGTCATTCTCTCAAATCCTAAAAAGAGAATCAATATATTATTTTAGTAACCCTAGTTTTCCTAAGAAATTATAAGAGATTTTTTGCTCCCATGTAATGGAGCCTGGATACGATGAAGAATGCAAATTTCACATACTGTAGTTCCTATGCACAGTTTTTTCTACTGGTTTTACAGTATATCAAAACTATGATAGTACATATGTCTTTTCACTTGTAAAACATACAGTACTTCTAGTTGCAGTTTAGTTGTACTCAACGGTACAATATAAAATACCAAAAATACCAAAAATTCTCTGAAAACTAAAATTGCAGATACAGTAGGAGCAAATGATCACTCATACTAAAGCTAACTCAGGCCCCAAATTTCAACACTGAGTGTCAAAAATGTCTAAGTAGTGTGGGAATGCTAACCCTAACCCTAGCTGGGGTTTCAACAGGAATAATTGTGCAATCTGTCTCTGAAACCCTCCAGTCATCAGATTTGAAATGTTCCTCAAACCGAATAATTTGTGTCTAAAACAATCAAAACTGTTGATAAAAGCTCTTGTAAATGTATCCTCTTCAATTATCTTTCTTCTTTAGGCAAATATTGAATTGGGTGAAAAATGTTGTAGAAAAGGTATTTAAATTAGCATCCATATTAGCTCGAAGTAGGAGTAGAGTTACAAGAACCATTGAATGTCGACTGTAGTGATTCTGTAGTTATGCACCACTCAGGGGTATACTGTAAGGAGATTTTACAGTAAGTGATCTTTATTTATCTATGATATAATTGTACTGTAAATGGTTTTAAAAACCCAAATTGCAAAACTTACAAGTTGAAGCAAGCCATGGAGTACAAGTACAATATTAGCATGGCTCCAATCGGGCATCCAAGTTCCACCAAGTGGAAACAGTACTGCAAGGAAAGGCACACTGACTCACAGCAGAATGTCCCCACCTTCTGTGTTAGAGGTGGTGGTGACAGCATGTGTATAGCTGAGTTTCAAGGTGGATCAATTTTACTCTTCAAAGCCATTCAGAGCACAAATAAATCATTAAGTACATCTATTTCTTGTGGGAGAAATAACAATGTGTCAATAAAAGAAAATTACATTTGTCTGGTCTATAACCAAGAGCAAAACAGCCTGATAAAAAAGCCACTAGAAATGATTTTGGAATTAAGGATGGAAAAGTCTAAAACAGTGAAATGAATGGTGAACAGAGAAACTGTCCGTATATCACTAAAAAGGGTGTTCCTAAAAAATTTAACAGTGTTTTCCTGAGCAAGTGAACTTATAACTACAGACCGTTCTGCTGCTGGTGCTGTTCACAATGACATTAACATGTTAGCAAAATCAGAGCGGGATCAAATCATAAATCCTTGTCAGGGGAGCCAAGTAGTGCATCAGGAAGAGGTAGTAAGACTTGTCTGTCCTTCCCAGGATCTTTCTCACAACATTTGGAATTGTATTTCTACCATTATATCTGATAATAAAAAAGTCCATACTGTACATTGAAGTGAGTTTTCAGTACAGTTGTCTTTTAAGTTCATATATGTTAGTTCACACCCTGTAATCAATATTCTGTGTGACTAATAAGTAGGCGATAAGGTACTGTATACTGTATATTGCTAAGTAATCTAAAAACTTGCAAAATACCCCTGCATTATTCTGAGCATTATGCATCATCATCATTGCAATAAATACCCAGAATATAGTTTTGTTTAAAAAATATCTATACTGTACATGTACTGCTTATTGTGTGGAATTTTAGGAACTGTAAATACTGTACATGACATTTATGAAAAACATACAATATAGGCTGCTGATAACTGTTTTAATAGAATATCCTGTAACTGAACATTGAAAACAAATCATTTCACATCTGATATCAATTAATAGTACTCAAGCTTTTCTAAACCTTCTTTTCCTGCATGTACTGTATCAACGACAATCTATAGATCCCACAGAATATGCATAAACATAATTTGAAATAGCACGGAAATGTTCATGGAAAATACACCATTATTTGCTCTATAGACTTTTTAAAGAGGCATGAGTCCTGTTCTGTGTTTCTAAGTTTTATTTTTTGAAAGTCTAATTATTGTCATTTGCAACAGCTAAACAAAAAGGATTTAGCAGAACATGAGAATCACCTGCCCTTTGGTTTGTGCACATACTGTACAGTACTATACAGTACCTGTGCTGCAAGTTCCATAAGAAAACAGTAGAGCTGGATTTCTTTCATTTTAACCATGTTAAGTCGTTACCAGTAAACCACTTTACTAGCACTCTTACAGACAAAGCTTAAAGCTGTAAGTCAAAAACACACAAAGGAAAAACAATTTAAAAAAAGTTTGAGGTAGTCAGAAAAGTAACAGCATAACTTCACAAATGCAGTAAGTCCTCTTTGCAGCATTATGAATGTGCGCCTCTGGCAGTCAACGTCTTAACTAAGAGGAGGTTTATCATATTTATATGACAGAGATCCAAATCTTAAATACCAGTCCTGTGGCATATGTATAAAATACGGAGCCTTTTACCAGCAGCTTCAATTTGGCTAGCATGTTGAGTCCGTCTCCTGGTAAACAGACTGAGGACAACAGATGTAAATTGTGATTCTGTCACATCTGACATCCATCAAAGAATATTAGTGCCTCACATCAGCAGTATATTAGCATTCCTTCAGTTCCTGCTTCATGTGAAAACAATCTGTCAAAATGCAGATCATTTGTAACATTTTTGTCTGAAGCATTGGAATATTTAATGGATTACCTGACTCTCTGACCTTTTCTGGTCATTTTAATCAGGATTTAGATTTGTAATCCAATAACAAAAGCAAATTCTACTAAACTGTGTGAAGTGTCTATTCAAGGGGATTATTTCAGCAAGGAGTTTTTAATTAATGATTCAGGCAGATGGAGATGCCCAAGGCAATTATCTTTTAAGTTGTATTTTGTTTTTACTGGCTTCTGTTTCTTTCTTAATATGTTTTAAATGATTCATAGACTAATATATTGACATTTGAAAAGAATTTTAAATATAACAGTTTTTTTCCTGTTTGTGTTAAGAAGACAGGTCTTTTCTATTGATTTATTAGAGAGTAAAAAAATTGAAATATTTAAGAGAAATTTTTTCTTTAACATTATTGAGTATCTTACATTACACACTCGCACACGCTGCATGATTATAACATTGGTTGACAGTAAGTTCAGACCTCACTTTTATAATACAAGAAACCTTATAAAAATTCTTTTAATAACACAGCATCTTATGTACAGTATGTGTAGACATCTGTCTTATTTTACCTGGTTTAATGTTTTCTGAAGAACATAGACAACAAACATTCATGTCTGAATAATCTGTGTGCATGTTGGAAAGAAAATCACTGATATTGTGGAAAACTAAGTATAAAGAATACTGTATAAACTGTAGAAACAGAAAGTAGGATCTTATTATACTGTAGATAACCTTCCTGTGCATCTTTGGACTGTGGGAGGAAACTGGAGCACCCAGAGGAAACCCATGCTCAATTTTTTATTTATATAAAAATCATTTTATTCTCCTAGAGCACTGGATGAGAGATGTAGTTCAATTTCAGGAGGACTTCTTTAAAGGATAACAGCAGTACCTTGATGTCATTATTATTGGAAATAATTAAATTACTGTGGATGTATCACTTTGCAGAAGAAGCACAGTAGGTGTTCTCATTTGAGTGAGAATCAATAGTATTTTTCTAAAAAAAACAACATTGAGGTTATTTAAAAGATAAACACTGCCTGTTTACAGTGCAGAGGAATCAGGCTTTATCAACATATTGGTTAATTTGTGAAGAACTGTTATGCTGTATTTCTTGATGTTTGTCAGTGACAGGTCATCTATTAAGTAGACTGAATTATAGTAGATTGCACTTGCATATTCACATCAAATCATAACTAAGAATCCACTGCAAAACCAATGCACTTTGGAGTATTGATGACCTGCTTTGCGGTGTCTGACAAAGTTAATGAGTTTCTCTTCCTGATGATAATTTTGTAATCTAGGCATCTAGGAATTGATTTTTTATTGTTGTCATTTAGGTGTTTTTGTATCAAATTCATAATTTAGTACAACACGAGTACGCTGTGCATCTGGTACAGGCTTCAAAGGTATAAATGAGTTGAAATCTTTAACCATACTGCCATAATTAACATAATTACAAAACAATACCGTATTTCTGTGCAAGCAAATATCCATATTCTCTTATTTTAAAATGTTTAGAGAAAACATTAAATATCACAATGTCTTAGTTGCTTGGGTATCATACTCACACACAATACTGTAGCTGTGTATTAACAGGCAACACTCAAAATACTTATTGAAACATTTTCTCACAGTCTCTGTATATGTTCTCTAACATAGTTTATGTATTAGAATTTATATTTGAAAACGCTTTCATTAGTTTATATAAAACAATATGTTTATTCTTAAATTCTTAAAAAATAAAAAGGTTCTTTAGATACCTTATTGAAGAAAATTAAAAAGAATTTCTTGCATGTGTCTTGCTCTTCATCACCCCAGTACAATAGATAGGACCTAGAGTTGAAGACTAAAACCTTATACACAGTAGGTGTAGCAGAGTTTTATTTATGATCTCTACAGAACATTATCTTAATAAATATTGAAGAGCTTCCTCTTGAAGGCAAAGCAGTCAGCGAGAGTGTAATGGATAAGGAGACGGAGTTCAGGGGTAGCAATTGAGCAAAAAACAAACCTGAATGATGCTGGGAACAGGAGTACAAACAATGAATATTGCAACCTTGCACTTTAATCAAAAATCACTTTCATCTGAGCAGTATTAAACTGCTTATTCAAACATATGACAGGTGAGTCATAAGTCACTTTTTAATGAATTTGGAGGGGTTTCCACAAGAAGAGTGTGACCATATTTGACTGACAGTGATATATGTTGTAAAATGAATCCTAAACAGTTGTTTTGTATTGTACAATTATTAATTACTCAATTAATAATTAAGCAATATATAATTTAAGTGGTCTTGTAAAACCTGGAGCATGACCTTTTATGCTTTTTTGTATTTCAGATTGTCAGGCTTTTTCCTGCCTCCGCCAATTGTGAGCACGGGTTCGATTCTTGCACTGTGGTTTACTACTGACTTTGCTGTGAGTGCACAAGGATTTAAAGCAATCTATGAAGGTAAGAACAGATTTTTTGTTTCTTCATTCAGACTGTATAAACATGTTCATGCTTATTTGAAGAAATGTACTGATAGTATTTCTAAGGAAAGCATACTGTAGCTCACTCTTGCTGTACTGTACATGCTGTATTGCACAGGCATACTTCAATGTAGTATAACCATGGTTACTTTTCAACTGTATCACAGGGCTGCTGGTGGTTTTAAAATAATAAAAAAATTTAATCATGTAAAATCTACGGCAATATGTATTAGTTTTAAAATCGTTATTTGCTTATTGCTTATTAGTTTTTATTAGATTTAAGCAGTGGGTATATTGTACAGTGTACAGTATATTGGAATCATTGCATTGTACTGTAGAACTTTCATTTTAGGTCTTTCTTTACTAGTTAATAAAATGTTAAGGAAAGTGTAAGTATTATCACAAATGCTGATGAACATCTCCTGATGGTTTCACTAGTTCTGAACACACAGAGGCAGCTGTAGAAAAACATATCAATTAAAGATAGTCATTATACTGTATTTACTGTAGATTGTATCGTACTGTACCTATTTAGTTTGCAGTTGTGGAAATTTATTTAGCTTTATTGCACTTAATTTCCAGCATTGCTTCTGCTGTCTGGGTACTGTCTCTATTGAGTTTGTCTGTTGTCCCTGTGTTTCGTGTGAGCTTTCCCTGGGTGCTTCAGTTTTTTTGGGGGAAAAAAGACATCGATGGAGAGACACACTTCTACACTTACTAGCTTATCCCTCCATTTTCTAACTGCTATAACCAATACAGTGCCATTGGGGAGCCAGAGCCTATCCTGGCAAACAAGGGGCACAAGCAGGGTACAGTACATCCTGGAACAGGATGCCAGTCAATCGCAGGGCAGACCAACACACACACACCACACTTGGGCCCACTTTCCCAGGAGCTAATTAACCTATCAGTGTGTCTTCGGACTGTGGGAGGAAACTGGAGCACCCAGAGGAAACCCACATGAACACGGGGAGAACATACAGTACAAACTCTAGTCATAAACCACCCCAGGAATTAAACCCAGGGTCCCAGCACTATAAAACCTTATTGGCTTATGTGATTTTAAAATGTATTCTTGTCTGATCTACAGTATTCCAAATGCATAATCTAATACCACTAATAGTGCTACATTATTTCAGTAATTACAGGGTTAGCTGAGACCTCAGAAGTATCTGAAATATTTTATTGCTGTATATTTTGTATTTTATTTCATTTTTTATTCTAAAAAGCATCCCACCTGGTTGGATTAGATTGATGTTGAAAATGTGACCCTACGCTGAATCGCTGGATCCCATAACTGTTTTCATGTTTATACCTTTCTCTTAATTTTCTTTCACCTTCAAAAACTATAAATACTCATTTGAGCTGTCGAGCGGTTCCTCTGTTCTCAAATGCTTTACTGAACAAACACACTTCAGACTGGAGCACTCTTGATTGTTATAGAACAATTTTCAACCTGCCTTTACCGGTTAGCATTTGGAAACTTCTCTGCTGCAGAATGTGGTCTCTTTGATAGTCTCATTGAATGCTTTCCTATGTCTACATCCTTACTGCAGCTCAGAAACCACATGAGTTGAAGTTGACAGTGGTTTATTATTGAATTTGGACTGTATATTCCGATATGGATTAATAGGTGATAGCATTTTACAGTAACTAAATGCTAATTAATAAACAGTGAATCTTCTATAAGATAGCTGATAAGTAAATTTAACACTAGATCTTGCTTAAATATATAATTGCCTGTAACACAGATTCTAGAAAATGCGGTGAAAAACAAGATATTGTTTTGCAAGCAAGAAACAGACAGTTCAATTGCCTTAGCTATGGGTCAGATCATTTGGAAAAATAACATTTGTGGCCACATTACCTGTATAACAAACTGTGAAGAATTGTTGGCTGTATTTATGCATTGTATCATTAAGGTAAAAACTTTAGATGCCAAAGAAATTCCTTCCTAGAAATTCGCAGAAATTGTGGTTGCTTTTCAAGAAGTGAAGAGCAAATTCAGGAATTTAAAATTGACTCTTGACAGTATTGTGCTCATTAGAATAGACACGTTTCAGTTTGTTTGTTGTTTTTAATTTTGGAGTTACATTTCTGTCTCAAACTATATTTACTTTGTCACGGAGGTGTCTTTGTCTCCTGTACCCAGCATTGCCTGAGTTAAAACTTTCTAAAAAAATTAGCAGTTTCTGTATGCTATTTTCTTGTTTCTTTACTTTTGTTTCACATTTAAATCTTGGGTCAATTTAAAATGATTTGCTATGACCTATAAAGCTTTAAAGGACGCATCTACTTTATAGTGTAGTTATAACAGCTGTGGTACTATAAAATTATTCTCTGGGCATTCACTTTTAACTCTTATTCTGTGCTGTCCTTGAATTTTCCTAAGTTTAGGATTCAAATTGTGGGAAAAAGAACTTTTCTGCCTGTGTGGAAAGCCTCATCTGTAACTAAGAAATGTTATACATGTATGTGAATATTTTAAAATTTGACTAAAGACTAATCTTTAATTTCAAATTTCATTGCCTTGATATGGATGCTTTTTTAACTTAAATGTATGTCTCAGTATCTGTAATCGTACAAAATTATTCAAACTTGGATTAGTGTAATGTTTTCATTCCAAAAGATCCCTAAAACCCTTCACATACTGTATAAGTTAATACTGTATATGACACTGTATGTAATAGACATTATAGTTTACTGTACATATGATACACACTGTATATACAGTATATTATCAACCACAGATTGTGTAGCATCTAGCTTAGTGATACAGTATTTGACAGTGACTATGTATCAGCAGGTGATAAGTCACTTCATCAATTGAAATAAGGGGGAGATATAGTGGCATTAAGTCAACACCCTACAAACAATGCCACCAGATAATAATAGTAATAATAATAACAACAACAACAATAATAATAATAATAATAATATCCTGACACTTATATAGCACTTTTCTGGACACTCCAATCAAAACACTTAATGGATCCCTTCCATCACCACCAGTGTGTGGAATGGTCCCTATTGCTAGTACACTCACCACACACCAGCTAACAGAGGAGAGAACAGAGTGATGAACCCCGCTCAGAGATGGGGATTATGATTATGGGGAAATGTCCTGGGATTTTTAATGACCTCTGTTTTATGTCTCATCCGACTATACTTTTTACAGTACAGTGTTCCCGTCACTACACAGGGGTATTAGGACCCACACAGACCGCAGGGTGAGCGCCCTCTACTGGCCGCTCTAATACCTCTTCCAGCAGCAACCTCAGCTTCAGTGGGTTGCCAGCTGTGTGTCGCAGCGTGATATAGCTGTTGGCTGATCTTTAGTGACTAAGTCATCCGGATCTATAAGTATTGTCACATCCTACAGAAAACTCCCTTTTCACATAGCGTTCTGGTCATCACACTGGGGCATTGCATTCGATTTTCGCTTTATTAGGAAGAGTGCTTCCTACTGGTCTACCAACACTGCACAGAGGTGTTACTTAGGAGGTCTCCCATCCCAGTATGGACCAGACTCAGCCTTCTTAGAGCTGATAAAATCAGGCTGTAAAAGTACCACCACCTGTCGCATTCAGTATGTGAGGACCATCTTTGCAGGCGGTTTCTAGGTTTGAAATTGACCTTGTGGTACAACTGTGACTCCATGCTTTGGTCCTTTTGAAATGGATGAAGATGATTTTCTGTATACAGTATCTATTCAATATAGCTTGGGTACATTTTAATTTAATAAAAAAATAAAATTAGTTTTGTTTCATTTGTTTTATATAAAGAACATTGTTTTATACACATATCTAAGTATTGAACTTCATTTTGGGATACTGAAGATGTTATTGTTTACTTTTTCAAGGGCATGTAATTCGTGACAAAAAGTGTACTTTTGTGCAGCACTTTTTATAACCCTTCATAAAATATCTTTGATCCCATTTCCCACGAGTAAACGCATTAATAGCTTTCTATCACCCTTATGAAGCTTCGGCTGTATCTGTTTAATATATATTTTATGGGGTTTCAGTCATGTGTGTCATCCTTGAGTTGGTCTGAATTCTCAGTGGATCTTCTGTAAGTACAGAATATTGTGTGCTGTCCCAGAAAGAACAACATTTCATTGATTTTTTTAAGGTTTAAATATCACTGAAACTTCAGCAGTTGTTTCATTTGTGGAATGTTCCTTAATGCCAGAAATAAACTCATAATACAAGTGGAACACAGCACACGAGGTGTGTGACCTGTAAACAGTGCATGTAATCAGAGATATTGGGGTTAACCCTACAGTATGGCAAGAAAGTTATTGCCAAAGAATTCTTAAAACTTAAAATTGCAAAAGCTATTTCAGATACAGCTGTAAGTCTGTCAATATAAACGGTGAAAACAATGTAATGTTTCCCTGAAATCCAATGAAGTTTTTTAAAAGGACCTCTTTACTCTGAATTTGTCTACAATGATCTTTTGCAAGTGACAATATGCGTTTCGACCTCCCCCCTGGATGTCATCTTTTAAAAAGCACCTTTCCTTTCAATCCTTAGTTTTTTAGGTGTATTTAAAAATCTACCATCTAAACATAAGATTTTTGAAGTAATTTTTGAAGTTAATTAAATTCAGTCCCCAAATTTGGGATAAGGTATCATTTATGTACATGAAGCATTCATATAAAACAGAGATGTTTTCATATTCAGCAGTATGTGTTTCCACATATTCCAGATTCAATTGATATGTTTGATATGTTCCGGTAAATTACAGTATGTAAAATACAATATACAGTGTAGCATTAATCTCAGTTTTTAAAATACTCAACGCACCAGCCTAAATAAAGTACTTGTGGATACTGGACTGCCCTCAATCTAATTGATATACTGTACTGTACAGTATATAAATATTATCCAGGCCCTATCAAATGTTATACTATCTATTTTCTTCAGTTTTTATGTTTTATGTGTTAGATCACACAGATCATATAGGAGATTGCTGCCTTTTTCATCCATGAAATTTCCTTTTCACATCTATGAAAGAGCTTTTGAATACTCTTAGCCTTGAATGAAATGAACCATTCTTCCAAAAACAGTACAAAAGACAGACATATTTAATGTTAAGTTGAGGGACTTTCCATTTCTTCGCGCTCATTCATAAATATCCAGTTTTAAACTAAGCTGGAAAAATTGAGCTCTTATCAATAGTGATTTTGTCAGACTCATAAACTATAGACTACCATATTCTTAGTTTTGAAGCTTAAAATGAAGTGGCAACTACTGAGCAAACATCTTCCCGGATGGGAAATGTGTTTTTCAGAGAGGTAAGAGACATAATGTAATACATAATACATTTAATCCAACAAGAACCCACCAATGTCTGCAGAGGATATTGAAAGTTTTAGTTTTGCAATTTATTTGGCAGAAATTTTAGTATGTTTTTGCTCACTATCATTTTGTGATACTGTACTGTATATTTAAATAATCTGTTATTCTACTTCATTGTTTGTTGGATAACAAGCATTTCACATATTTTTATCTGATATCACATTACTCTGTAGGATAATACAATTTTGTTCCGTGGTTTACATACACCTATGGCCAGAGAAACTGTGTACCCTGTGATTTTTGTCTCCACTAAGAGGAAGTGTAGCAAAGCAACGACTTTTTGCAAGATTAGAATAATGAATCGTTATTTCATTTTTATTCTTTTTATGCTTGCCATAATAATACTTTACCTTCCTAAATAAAGAGTTTTAAACTTTCTTGTGTGGGCCATTAACCAACTGGAATGGAAAATCAAGCTCTGCCGTTCGAGCGCTACTTCACACGAGTGGTTGAGCTCTAATAAATGTTGATATTCCTAGTCTGTGTGATTTGCCATTCTGCTCTTTTCTCTGTTTAGCATACCAATGTCTTGAAACCAGACCAGGAGATGAATCATTTCAGACAAATGCATGTGCACCTTATGTTTCCAGCAAATATACTGTCATACATTTTACAAATTGCCTACCTTTGCGGTACATGCTTTTTCAAGGACTTCCTTTCGCGAAATGTTATGATAAATATTTTCTGTTCTGTATTACAAAAGGTCAAAGTATAGGGGAGAAAGCATTCTGTTCACCTACAGAAAGATTATATCACCTCACTTTCAATAAACGTTTATCCGGTGGCCCAGAGCCTATCCCAGCACACACTGGGTGCGTGGCAGGGTACACCCTGGTCAGGACGCCAGTCCATCGCAGGGCACACACAGACCCACACACTCACACTGGGGCCAGTTTTCTATAGAATACAATTACGCTATCAGCATGTCCTTGGACTGTGGGAGGTAACTGGAGTACAGTACATGGAGGAAACCCACACAAGCAAAGGGAAAACATACAAACTCTATGCAGATAGCACTCAAAAATTGAGCCCAGGGCCCCAGTACTACAAGGTAGCAATACCAACCACTGTACCACCATATCACCTGAGAAGACTGAGGTCATAGAACATTGCACTAAAGGCAGTAGTGTAGAGTAGTACTTACAGTAGCATCTGAACTATGAACAGACAGACGGGAATTTAGAGATAATATGGAAAGCCTGTCTTTAGATTGTGGGAGGACATTGGAGAACATGGATTTTATAAGCACATACAAACTCCATACAAAATGTGCCTTTGGCATTTGTGTGTTGTGTGCACCATGATTTAACTCTCGTCAGTTCATTTCACATTGCAGAATGGAAAATCTATAATAAAGCTGTGATTGAAATGTGTTGTAGTCAGAGACACAACCAGTGACTCACAAAAGCATTTCTTGAATAAGGGTTAGGAGTTTGTGAAGTGCAATAATACCAGTAGGATGAAAGTCTGGTAGGGAATACAAAAAATTGCTGAACTTCTTTGTAAAAGAAGACTGCATTAGCTTCTCATACTAATAGCCTGATAGCATAATTACCATGTTCACCACTGCAAACATTGTGTGTTTGTGTTATTTAGAATCTCTAACTCCCTATTGTTTTTGCTGATGGCCTGTGATGTCATCCATTTATGGGTCCTGCAGGTTTTCCCAGCAGTCCCTGAGTTCTGATTTATGGGCCATTTCACCAGACTAATTGTAGTCTATTCGCCTGCAGAGCCTTGAGTGGCACAGTGGCACACTAGCTGCATGTGTAACCAAGTAGCAAATTTCTATCCCAGATGTTCTCACAAAATGAAAGCAGCATTTTCCCTTTGCCAGTTTGATCCTTCTTACAATAGTTTACTATGCTAACAAAGCATAGTAAACTATGCTAAGTATGCCTTACTTCTTACAGAAATGTAATTGTTTTATAATAGTTCAGGTGGGTAGCTGTGTCAGCATGCGTAGGCTGGAAAGGAACAAGTCATACTGTAGGTTTATTCCATGCTGAAAAGAGAAGAAAGAAAACACAACGTTTCGGGTATGGAGCCGTCTTCGGGTGTGTGTTGGTTGTTGCAGTTAGAAAGCAAAATAAAAGCATGGCCAATTAAAAGAAGCATGTCAACAAAAAGACATATATAGTCTTGTCTGTCTGGGCCACAGGAAAAGTAAAAAATGTATACATACAGTATATACGATATATTATTAGAACGTGTACTGTACAGCTCCTAGGTATTGAAGACTGTATTATTTAAAATCCTGAAGAATATGAGAACATTGATGTACTGTATGGTTTGGGTTTGATTTACGAAAAATAAATTGCCTTGCTGTAGCTTTCAGTACCAATTTTTATCTTTTTTTAGAAACATAGACCGATGATTAAATAGAAAGTACAAATTAAACTGTTGGCCACTTACGGTTTTATCTTGTGGAATTTTATGCCAAATCATCTGACCATTTACTGCGAATTTGCTGAATCTGAATCCAGCTTTTAATTACTGTTCATGGGAAGAACAGCTGATTAGACAGTGGTTAGGATCTCATCAAATATGATGGAATGGCTGCTATCTACAGTTTCACTCTGTGCTGGAAAATTAATTGATTTATATCTGAGGAACTATGGCCGGGGATCAGAAGTTTTTTCCAGTCTGTTATCTTCTATACAGTATGCCAGTTCTTCTGCAAGGTTCCGTTGAATTACGTTTGATATACAGTACAGTGTAGACATTTAAAATGTGCTAATTTAAAATGTGGGTTCTATATATGGAAAGAGACATAATATAATATAATATACACTGTACAGGAGTGCAGTGAAATTATCCCCTGGTGTCCCCAGATGGGACACTGCTATTGTAACTGGGAATCCAGTGTTTGAAATTCTTCTAATATATTTGAAAATGCTTTTTTAAATAAGATGTTACATTAGCTTTTCAAATGTATTATGATCTCCAGCATGAGAAGATATTAAAAAATATAATTTTGAAGCCTTTAGAGTAAAAAATTAAAGAATATTAAGAATTAAATAAAATTAAAGAATATTTTATTCTGTATCTGAATTGCTATGTCTTTAAAATGGTGGTCTCTGTTGCATTTCATATATCTGTATATAAGATATATCTTGTACTCTTTGTCTGTTTCTATATCCTTCAAGAGCCATTGGAATTTTTTAGCAGTTTAGCAGTTGTACAAAATGCAACTACTAAGCAGTTACAAGAAGTTGATTCAGTACTACTGGAAGATTTTACATCTGCAACAAAGAGAAATTATAAAAACCAGAAACACTGTTGAGATAAATTTGTAAGAAAGGTGACATTTCTCTAGTTTTGCCAGTTTGTAATAGTGCAGCAGTGCTAGAGACACAACAAAAGACCTTATCCATAGGCATTAGTTATGTGATACAGTGAAACATTGGCAGAGAATCATTTTGAACACTTTAAAAGCTCCGACAGCTAGGCCTTCTCTGAAGAAACAACGCCGTCCAACTGGGCCACAGAGGCTTTGAGTGCTTCTCAATAACAGCTCTCAAGTTTCTATTGCTCATCAACATTACTTGTCTTTTGTGCAAGGTTTAACTACAGACAAAACTACTAGCCTACAAGGTTTGATGGAGACTGAAAAACCCTTGAAATACACTTGCACTTGCTTGCATCCATTTGCAATTTTTTATGGACTGAAATAGAAGACTAATCTTGATTTTTAGTAGTAAAACGATTGAAGGCATCCATGGGAGCTCCAGTATACAGATAGAAGAGAAAGCAGTAATCTGCTGTTTCTTTCCAAGTTTACTGTAGCTGGTTTACAAGTATATAAAAAAACAAGTCTGTTTGAATTACATCACAACATGTCCATGTGCCATTCAGGACGTTCTGCAGAAGGCACTGTAAGTGTTTTACTGGCATTGGTAAACACAGGACATGGAAAACATGGCTGACATGCAAATATTAATATTGGGTGCTATATCTGTCTGTAGCATGAGACCTTTAAGAATTGTATTTGCAGCTCTTGTTTTCTATTACCTTTCATTTTTTCTTAACATAGTGTACACAGTCAAGTGTTAGCTTAAAAGAGTCCCTGAGAAAATTCTGTTATTATGTTATATTTGATTATGTTCTGTAATGCTCAAAATGATCTTCTTATTTTCACAAATCCAAGAGTTTCATTAGCAGTTTCTCTGGAAACAGGTGCAGTTCTAAAAATTTCATCCCCTCATTCGTGGATTCTCAGGACTGACTAGTGATCCATTGTCTGGCGTTTGATCAAGTGCACATCTATAGTGATGCGATACATTCTCTCTTTCAGTTTGAACAAATTACTTTCTGAAACACTACAGGAGCTGAATTGGCTTCCTGTCACGTCCAGGTGTGAAATAAGCAGTTTTCTGATAGTTTTGAAAAGTGTCAATGGACTCCTTGGTCCAGTTTGACAGGAATATTACTCCCCAAAGTACTAACTACATTCTTCATGATGCATGCTTTGAAGCATTGAAGTTGGCAAACTTTTATTTGATTCCTTCAGAAGGCCAAGTCCTCTTTCTGCTGTTCAATCTTGCTTTTGTGAACAATGAGGTACAGTACCTGTCATGGGATTTTCTGCACCTTTTTTGACAAATAAACACTATTACAAAAAGTAGTAGGGAACAGACTTCGAAAGGTGCTTGCTTTTGAAGATACAGTAGCAGTCTCATGCCGTATGCTCTTAAGGGACAAGTCATTCACATCATGCTCTGAACTTCAGGACATATGAAAAAAAACAATAGTACAAAACACACACACAACACATGTTACATGTTATCTTATTAAGTTCAAATTTATGTTCCATTATTTTAATCAGGGGCTCCACTGTGGTACAAAACACACACGGACATACTCACCACTGGGCCAATTTTCCAGAACCCAATTAACCTACCGGTATCTCTCTGGACTGTAGGAGGAAACCAGAGCACCCAGAGGAAACCCACATAAACAAAGGACCTGGGCCCAGGGTTCTAGAACTGTGAGGCAGCAATGCTGACCACTGTGGCACCATGCCAGCTTGCCCTTCACTAATCTATCTTAAATTTGTATTGCCAGGTTCTGCCTAGTCTTCTGGCCTAGTGTTTTTGTCTCAGGACACTTGTATTGTGTTTGTATTGTGTTGTGTTTGTATTGTATTGTATTGTGTTGTGTTTGTATTGTATTGTGGTGTTTTTAGAACAATCATAACTATATATTATATGTTTATACTACCTCTATTTTATACTATAGCTACCTTAGTATAGCCTATAGTAATGCCTGTACTGTATGTCACAACACTGCTCCAATCAGCAGTCATTTCTTTTATATGACCCTCAGTGATGATTTACTTCAACAGTGTTTGTAGGGGAAGTCTTGGGCTCACACTGTGCCACAGAACAAATGTATTAGAAAGAAATATCGACATAGTCAAAACTGCGAAGACAGTGGGAGAGGATGACTTGTATCAAAGTGGTGTCTCAGGCTAAACAGAGATAATGGTCAAAGTGGGAAAATGTGAAACAGCATGGTGTCAGGACCTCTTGCTGATGGGACAAAGGAGGATCAGCTTCTTCATCAGGTACACATACTGTATGACCTGATATCAAATCTTCTAACACCAGAATCAGAAGATGATGTAAAATCAGAATGAAAGTCAAGATGTTTATGAGGTTAGACACTAGGCATATCTTGAACCACTCATTTTGCTGCAAAAATGGCTTCTACAGTATGTGTGTTGTGGTTTAGAAATAAACGGCATTGGTCTTATTTTATCTTAAAGGTTCAGTAACATTTTCTTTTTAACAACCAGTTATTCTTTCAAGATGACAAAATGTCATTTTTAAGAGAAGAGAAAGAATTTCTACTTTATGTCAGACAATGAATCTATAGTACTACTGTATCTACTGTACTTTTACATTAATAACAAAGTAAGGCTTATTTTAATAAACATTAAATGCTAAACATCGTCTTCCAGGTATAGAATAACCGTAGTAATTGTTGCACTGATTAGAGGTGTCATGATTTGGAAATTCAAAAATAGATAATTTATTGATCCCATGAGGGAAATTGAAGTGCAACAGCAGCTTAACACAGTCAGCACAGCACAGTGTAACAAAATGATACAATAATGAAACAATACAATACATACAATACAATCAGTACAGTCAGTGAGAAGTACACAATAAAAATAGGATTTACATACAGTACAGTGTATAATGGGGCAGTGATTAGCGTCGCTGCTCAAGGGCCCTGGGTTCAATTACTGGGGTGCTCTCTGTGTGGAGTTTGGATTATACCCCTGTGTACGTGTTGATTTCTTCTAGGTACGCATACAGTGACGGTACTGTAGGTTAATTGGCTTTTGGGAAAATTGGCCCTGGTGTGAGTGTGTGTGTCCTGTGATGGACTGGCGTCCCGTCCAGGATGTATCTTGCAATGCGCCTGTTGCTTGCTGGGATAGGCCTGGATTGGATAGAGAGGTTAAAAAATAGTTAGATAGATTCACATTAGCATAAAGAATGTTACTTTTGAATTTTTAAGACTTGGATATTTTTTTTTCTTACAGTCTAGCTGTAGTTACGTCCCCACAGTTACACCTGTGGGACGTGTCATACATTGATACAGCTTGCCCGCAGCGTTGCTGGTGGTTACTTGGGTTTCCATGTGTTATACAGCAGTATCTTTTTACCCACTTGTCCATTGGCTAAAAGCTTTATCTAAGTTCCATCATTTCTTCAGTATTCCTGTGGGTCCTCAACATGCCGTTTAAGTGCAACTCTTGATTGTCTTGCAGCTTTTTTTCAGGGGTCAGGGAACAATTCCAAGTTGTCTTGGGATATTTTTATAGCTGTCTGAGAGTTGACTGCTGCAGATTTCACTGCAGCTTATTATTTCATTTGTATGACATACACATTACCTTCACAACACGCATGCAGAATATTATATTAGAATACTTGGTTTTTATGTATTTTTTGTTAATTGTCTTAATAATGGACAAAATAGGACTTGTATCTTATTTTCACAGATGGCTATCTTGGGTCCTTAAATAATACAACAAACTTCCTTATTACAATATCTTTGAAACCGCTGAAAGAAGTATTCAAACCCATTCTGCGGTGTATGGCGTGTGGAACCCAAGCCCCAGCAGCGCAAAGGCACGTCGTCACTGGGCTTGTTTTGAACAATGAATCAGTCCGCTTGCTGTTCTCAAGAAGCTCAGTTTTACTGGACTGGAGCTCATTTTCATGGTTCACCTTCTTCTTCTGTTTCTATGATACTCAATTCACTTGTGTTCACACTGTAATAATCTTGTTTGAGACATGATATTTAAATCGTTGATCGCATTAGATATACGAATAAATTCGAATTTCGTGGCATTTCACTTGTTTTGAAATCCATTTGATGTATTTTTACTCTGCATTGTGTTGGTCCTACAGTAAACTCTTCTCATAAACTTCAGCGACTGCATGAATGCATCTGTGTTTTTTCTAGCTCCATATTGCAGACGTGTCTCAAAGAGAGCTACCATTTCCTCTTCTCTCCATTTTGTATTCCATGACATTGTTGCATAATGAAGTTGCTCTAATGGCAGGAAGACATTTTTCTGGAGCTGTTATCATCTAATTCATTTCCTGTTCGAACTAAATTCATCATTTAGATCACATTAATTTCATAAGGGGAACTCAGTCTTTTTTCCAAGTCAATATCGGTTCAGTTTGGTTCAATTCATTTAACAATTGAACATTGAGGTTCACACTGTTCTTTAAATGAACCAAACCATACTGATTTTGAAAACGGCTCCAGTTTAAATGGACAAATACTTTAATTTCATACTTTATTACTGGATCTAAGATGCTTGGCAGCCAGATCTGACAAGGTCCAATGACATCACCTAATATGCTCCACAACATTCAGGAGACTTTTGTTTTTTACCCGTAAATGAGTCTGTTGGAAGTTGCCCCAATCCAGTACCTTAATCTTTATGATGAGTTACTAATTATATAGCAGAGTCAAATTATAGCAGATCCAGGCTGGCACATGTGTCACTGAGAATTTAAATCAACTACCGGAGGACCAGTTTAATATTGCATTTAAGACACACTTCCCAAATAATAAATGACCAGTAAAGCTGGGCTTGAATTCATTTGAAGGCACAGCGGTTGCAGGAAAGGTTTTCTGGCACTTCTTAAAACCACATTTTTCTCACTTTTTAATATGGCTTAGACTGTAGCTTGTGAATGAAACACGGGAGATATTCAAAAATGCAGAAGTGTATTTTAAGAATAGTTTTGACCTTCAGCTACTGTATATTTAAAAGCATCCATTTAGAATTTTAATTTACCATTTTCAAAGGCAGAATTCAGGATAGAGCTGGGGCACTTTGTTCATTTTAATTTTTTGTTTAATAACCACGGGGGGATTTAAGGAGATTTAGTTTTCTTTTGCTTTTATAAATACAGAATTCCAGCATCAGACATGTAATAAAGTGTTAAACCAAATTTCTCTAGCTAAATAAGCTCAGTGGTAGTACTTAAGACTGTATTGTATACACACAGTATATAAAGTAAATGAATATCATTATCAAAGCATACTTAAAGCATAAAGCTTTAATTAACCATTGCCTAGTGTTAATAATGTGATGATGCTTACCAATGACTCTTCATGAAAGAACATACAATCCCCACATTTCTGTTACTTAATAAACAATCTCTTTGTGCAAACAAACAATTTATGTGCTACAGTAATTTTCTATAGCACACTAATTAGACTTACATTGAGCATGTATATAAAAAGCCTATACTCCAGCACCTAATGCTGTCAAAGAAATACAGAAATAGTTGGAATGCTAATAGTAACACTCAGCTAACCAATTCCGAAAAACCTTCCAAATCTAGAATACGCATCCTGCCAAAAACAGATTAGATTCCAATTGGTATGAAAATGTCACCTGGCAGCAATGCCTAATGTACAGCAGAATACAAAAGGAAGGAGACATGAAGGGCGGCTATAATTATGACTTGACACAAAAACAGATTTAATCGCCAAACTTAGTTTTGATATGTCAAGCAAATGCTGCAGACTGTTAGTAGAGTCTAATGCAAACAAGAACTTCATATTATAGGCAATTCAAATCCTTTATTAATAGCCAGTGACCTGATAGTAAGGCATGTTTGAGAATCAGTGTAATAAGTACCTGATAAAATATTATTTGATGGTTAGACATGACATCATACAGTATGTGCTGATTACTCATTAACAACTGCATAATAAATCCATAATACTGTATATAGTAAAACCATATTTTTATTTAATGTAATGTACAGTATACAGTATACATTTCAAACACTGCTGATAAAAACAAGAACAAATATTAGTGTGGATGTACAGTAAAGATATTTTAAAGATATTTAGTTTTTTCTGTTCTGTATAAAATTTATCATGCTTATTTTATAAATTGCTAGAAATAATATAATTATCAATACTCTACATTTAGGTTTAGCACTGGGAAAGCTATCCCATGACATTAGGAAGAAATATTTTCTATGAATGGTGTAGTAAAAATAGAATTTCTGAATTTTTAGAAAACAAAAACCTTATGGAAGTAAGATGAAATACACAAAGTCATAAAGGTCGAGATAATGCCTGAAACATTTTATCACAACAATGTTGACTGAGGTATCATAAAATTAAACATTGTTTACTCCCACTAGAGTATAAAAATTGATTGTTTTTACTCTTTCCTTCCATGCATAGCAGAAAGGTGTGAGGTTGATTTAATGCATGTTGCACAACAGTTGGTGTTCTAAGTTTGGGGTATGCATAGCCTCTTTGGGGAAATTTCCTCTGAGCTTGCTTGAAAAAGAATTTTGCAGATTTTGTTACAGATTATACTGGATTGCTAAATTCAAAAGCAGTATTACAATATTACAATAGCAATATTCTGTTTAAAAAATGTCTGTTTCTTTTTTACTTCAAGCTTAACTAAAAGTTTTATAAGGTGTGTTGATTTGTGCTTGTGGATTATGCAGAAGTGATTAATAATGCTCCGGTGATAGTTCTTTGTGAATTTTTTTTATTTTTCAAGAAGTTTTTCAATACTGTACTAAAGATGTAATAGCTTATTAAGTATTTAAATAATGTAAAATTACATGTAGCCTTCACTTTGGATTTGGGGTTCTATCTTTAGTAATAGCTTACATATTTCTAACAAGTAATGTAAAAGTAGACTCACGGGCTATAAAACCCTTATCTAATGGCATATTGTCTGCTTTTAATGCCCTTATTACAAACCAATGTCCAACTATGGTGCAGAGAATACATGCATAATCCACCCAGTTCAGCTGCTTTATCATTGAGATGTTATAATTAACAAGCAGTTAGCAGAGCCTAATTTGGCCAACAGCCCTGTTCTCTTCTGTATCGGCAATGCAAATCCTTTTTTTTGTAGCTAGTTACCTATTAATAAGGTGTGTTTAATATTCAACATAATAAGTACCTAACAATTACTTGTTGGTTATACAGTACACATTTTAATATGTATTGATTACTTATAATTACTTTTTTCAGCTTAATAGGTAGTCCTTGAATGACATTTTTATGGGTAAGGTTCAGTCTAAGAAAAGGCCTCCACTGTTTTGTTTTAGTTTATTTAATTAAAAATGCAAAATTACAGTATTTTGCATGGTATTTGTTTTAATGTGGCAGCAGACATTCTGTGTAGAAACCTGCTGAAAATTAATGAGACTCAGATTTGCTGTGATAAAACATCCGTGCCTTTTTTAAAATTTCTACTAGATTTGATTTCATGCTGTTTTTACCATGGGTTCTAGAAAAAAATAAAGAATGTATTTCATCATTTTTAATACAGTGCTGCTGTCATGTATAGATGTGATCTAAGTCTTACACTCATTCTAATAAAGTGTCTGTTATATTGTACTGCAATACAAAAATGAAATAAAAAGTTACAGTAACTCTTTTTTTTTCCAAAACACATCTGTAGACCATTTTGTAGTTGACTTCCGCAAGTAAAAACAGAATTTTGGTCCTCTGTACAATAAAATACAAAAGACAAGGTTTAAGTTAAATTGCATGAGGGGAGATAGACAATGCCCTAAGGATTTTGGTGAGATAGGGTACTGTTCATGAGGGTTAGAAGCAATACATACATTTCAAAGTAAAAAGCCATCTCAGTTTGCAGACTTAATGGTTAGATATGCCAGATTAAGAACTGACTATATTGCCCAGGCATTTGACACGCTGAGAGTCAGGCATGGTACTCTTAGACGCAATGAATCTAAAACGTTCAGAAATCAAAAGAGGAAGCATTCAGACGCAACCTGTAATATGGATTCTATGACTGCTAAATTTTGTAGTGAATGAATCTGAAAAGACATCATTGTACCTAAATAACAGTATGAAGGATACAGTGAAACAATGTTTTTCATAATAATTCAGAATCCTCTAAAAATGTCATCAAGCAGTGACATTTCTCTAAAAAAATAAAAGTGACATGCTATAGTATCAGTGGTGGTTTTTATGACACAATACTTAGACAGGCTTCTAATCCAGTTAAATTTCCATTATTTTTATTGGAATCCAGTAAATGCAAAAAAGTACTAAAGCACTTTAAGGATGCTGTTCACTAAGGTGGCCTCACACATTGGTATTCTAGATGAATCATATCCTTGACTTTGGGCAAGCTTTGTAAGAATGAACCTTTTCTTTGCTTAATGAAATTAAGCATTTCATATATTCAACAGCATACTTTGTACTGATTTTAAATGAACATTTTTTCCATTTTTTTATTCATGGTACTCATTTTACTTCTAAGACTCGGGGAACTCTTCTCGATCTATAGAAATATTGACATATCTGGATTAGATGTACAGGTACAGAGAAGAGTCTGAAATAAGGTTCACCCAAATTTCAATGTTTTACTTTGCACACTCTTAGGAATTAGCATTTCACTTGTTCAGATCCCTTTCCACTGGCTTCAGACAAAGATTTGTCTCTATGTGAAATTCTGCTGGATCCCCATGGGGAAATGTTTTAAAAGTCTTTATATACAGTATTAGTGCTTTTCAAAGCAACTCTCAAATGGAATGCTTAGAAACTCTCCAAAAAGCATGGTTAAATAAGTTGTTCATTCATAAAGACAAAAGATTTACTGTTTCTTTACAGTGTTTATTGATTATTAACCTTTATTGCCAAAGATTCAAGCTTTAGAATAACAGAAAAAGTCTTGGAAAATAGTCACAGGATGATAAGAAGATTGGATTAACAGCAAGGATTGGCTGAAAGGAAGACAGTATAGAAGATTTTATTTTATCTTGATGTATTTTTCCCTTGTAAAACTTAATAAAAAGATTTGAACTAACAAAGATAATGCTGGTCAACTGCAACAAAATAAAAAAAAACTATTGAGATTAAATAGTGACATTACTATTATTCACCCAAGCCATTGTGTTATTAATTGACAGCTAGCCTTATATTCAAAACAGGCACTTAAATTGGTACTTTTTTCACATTTTATTGTGTTACATTATGAAATTATTAATGATCACCGATGTCAGTTATTTCTCTCAAGGAATGGCATGGTTTAATTGATTGCTACAACTCGAGATGTGCTTTCAAACTTTTTTAACAAATTGACACAATAGCAAGAATCATAATTGCTTCAAGCTTTAACACATCTTATGTTATTATTTGAGAAGCCTCATTTACAGTTTCCAGTCTGCAGCTTATTACTGGAGTGCCCAGTATTAAATATTCAAGGTCTGGACACCGATCGGAAGCCTATGCCTTCAAGCCGCGGACGTAGGGCAACTTGATGGCAGGAGGGCCTCCTGGCGTCTGTCTCCCAATGCAGAGCCAGGAATATCGAGAGCGCCAGGATTAAATAAAGACAGAGATAACAGGGGGCAGGTGCATGAAATCAACTAAGATACGAAAGGGCCGGAGCGCGATTACGATTACGATCGTGACAGTAACTGGCCAGTACATGTTTAATATATGCCTTAAACTTATATTAAATCAATGAAGCATGTATAGTATGTACAGTATTGTATGTATTCTTTCTTTATAAATCTCAAAAGATAATGCACTACCTAGCTAGCCCATATTTTGATAAGTTCTTGTATGTCATTCATAAAATGTGTCTGCTCTTCACCATGTTTGTTTAAACAGAGAAATGTTTTAGTCTTTATTTTACCCACTGCTTTTTTTATTCTGAGTAATCCATAATTGGCCTTTTATAATTTTGAAAACATCAATGATTTCAAAATGCTTCCAGTGTTTTAGGAGATGTAAATGAAGATGTGCTAAACTGTCTCCTCATTTAAAAAGTCAAAAATACAAATAGTCCCACTAGGCTGTAAATTAAAGATCACATAAAATGAGAGTCAAAAAATCTCTAGATCATATTTGTTTTTATATTGTTTTTGAGAAGTATGAAAGCCGTTATTGATGTACAGTACACAATTACACAGTCATGTGTAATTCAGAGGCAAATCCCATTAACCATGTCTTTGTGAAAGAGCTCTCTTGTACTCCTATGCTATAATTTTTAAAGTTACTTTACAATTTATAGCTATTTCATATTTTTTACTAAGAAATGAATAGTATATTAAAAATGTTTGACTATTTTTATCTGAACAAGGCTCTTGTGACTTGTCATGACTTATCATTGGACTAACTGGCTTTAAGAGCTGTGAACACTCTGATAGGAAACATGGTTCTTGCCATTTACTTTTGTCATATCTGCCAGCCTTTCAAGATGTAATTAACACTTCTTAGGCCATATCTGATGAAGTTGAAGCAATCATTTTTTTACATGGTTTAAATGACACTTTAAAGAGTCATTTTGAACATGGTGTGTAGATAACATACAGTAGCACATAAAGAAATCAGCGTGGCAATCATCTTTTCATACTTGTAAATTAAGAAACTAAAATAATATCTAAAGCAATATTAACTCTGAAGCAAAGTTAGGCTGTGATAAAGTCATTCATATATACTGTATAGAAAAACAGAGGAGAGTGGTGAAATTGTTCAATACATTTTTTCAAGGGTCATGATAGCTATGGCATAAGAACAGTAAACCTCTGACTGCATGAAATAGTTTACTTTTTAAGAAGTTTGCACATGTCAAAGTACACAAAAGATTAGGTAGGGCTAATACATATATGCTGGGCTAAGAAATACACATATGAAACTAGTGAGATGTATTTATAAGAACTGAGTGTTTTAAAGGAGTTGTTTAATTTTGGAATTTTTAATGAACTTCATATGACATTTTTAATAGAGTTAATTTTGTGTGAGCATCACTCTTTCACCAAACACAATAACATCACATTCTGGCCCCACAAAGCTTGGTTTACATCCTTAAAAGAATGCATTTTCCAACAAAACCTACTGCCTGGGGTATACAGTACAGTATTCATTGATGGGTAAAAGGCTGAATACACTGCTTTTACATAAGAGTAACATATACCAATTATGATATTTTTATTCATAACAGATGAAAAAACAGAATTAAGTAGTTTTTGTTTGTAGCACTGGTTATTTTATTTTATTTTTTTATAAAAAAGGTCTGAAAACTAAATGAAAACAAAATTGGACTACCATGAGAGGATCTGGATTTTGGAAAAACATTTAGCAAACTAAACTGTAATATCACTGTACTGTAGGTATGATGATAGACCATGATGCTGCAGCTCGCCTGCCTCAATTTCAATGTCTTTGATTTTCCTTAAGAGAAAACCCACAAAAGCGTGATTAAGCTTGTTCCATATCAGTTCCCCTTGTAGGCAGGACTCTCCTGAGGTCAAATAAAAACTGCTCAGGTTGAAGCCAGTCTCATAAGACTCAATAGGTCAAAATTATACACTTCTAGGTTACAGCTAGTGAAACGTGCATCAGACAAGGCGTCCTTTTTCACTAAATGTACTGTGTAGGAATGGCAATTAATATATTTCATATAATAAAATAAAGCATTTTTAATCAAATAACATTCATTATTCATTCATTAGTCAATAAAATATATTAATTATGTTTAAGTCTTAAATTAGTAACCACACCAATCAAAATCTTATGAAAGTTTTCAGCCACATATGGCCCCTATACTTTAAAAAACAAATATCAGGCCACAATAACTAATGGAGGGCCTTAAGAGGAACTCATTTATTTTTGAAAGTTTGGTAACAATTTCAATTAATTCAGACAATGCTGTAATAATGTGATTTAATAATTTATAAGTTTGTTACAGATCTGGTGTTTGCTGTACTTTGCTTGGCTAAGAGAACTGGGCATACTGGTCATCAGGAACAGGTTATGAGTCCCTGCTCCCCAGACTCTGGATAGATTAAATGCACCAAGCAGCTCCTGTATAGTTTTCAGGTCTTTTCACAGATTCTCAATACGATTCAAATTAGGACTTGACAATGATATTCATTCTTATCCGTAAGCTGCTCCACTGTAGCTTTGGCCTTCTTCTTTGGGTCATTGTCTGACTGAAACGGTGAATGTTTGTCCCAGTTTTGGGTCTGAAGCAGGATTTCCTCCTAGATTTACAGTACGGCATTTTACTTCCAGCACCAAGCGTGACAGTAGGGATGGTGTTGTCTGAGTGATGCACTTCACCATGCTCGAAAGAGACATTCAGGGTGTTTGAAATTGTTTTATACCCTTCTCAGGATTTGTGCTTTCATGAAACTTCTCAGAGTTGTTTTGAAAGCTCCATTGATGGTCTTGATGGTAGACCAGGTACAAATTCTATACTGTATATAACAACATTTATTTTCTACTGTATGTCAAAGGGTTATGACTGTAAGCTGTAAAACAACAAAATGTGAAAACTGTCTGAGGGTCTGAGTACTTCTGCAAGACACCGTGATGGAGGTGGATGGAGAACTGAATTAGACTATACAAAAAGAAGTGGTCCTTGAGAAGCTTTCACTCTCAAATGTTCACTTAGCTGAGCAAGGCTGGGTATGATCAATACTGAAAAGGTACAGTAGGTCTCCAAGGAAACACAGGTTACTGCTGGAAGTGGTCCGTGCTGGTGCTGCTCTGGACCAGAATTTTCAAACTAGTGCTCCAGTATGGTGGCTTGGGATTCTGTATGAGCCGACATGGGTGTTACCTAACCAAGGTCTTGATTACTTTGGTCATTATTGATTCCATGGCACTGCTCCCGAACTGTTAACCCCTTTGGCTTGCTTAATCTGGACCCTTAATTCAAAAGGTGAATTAAGTTCCCATTTCTCTATCTTATCTACTTACTGTAGGTGGTAATGCCTGTTCGGATTTGCAGCTACTCTATATGTTACCTAGATAGATGCTACATTTCAGTTGTAGGTGAACATCATCCCGTCATAAGAATGAATGGTAACAAAGGAGGGAAGGCCATTTGGTCCAGCTAGTCTGATTGGCATTTAGCTAATGGATCCATGGATCCAGCAATTTCTTGTTAGAAGTCAGTGTATCAGATTCAACAACATGTCTTGGTACCTTGTTTCAGACTCCCAAAGCTCTTTGGTTAAAGATGTGTCTCCTGTTTTCAGTTAGAACAGTATGTACAAATCTTTTTAGGATTCTTCAGCATAAAACCTGCAATATAAATGCAAGGAATTAGAACTCTTATTAATTACACCAGACCTTTTCTACGCATTTAATGTCACAGTGCTGTGCTAAGGGAAAGAGAGCTAATGAAGTGGCTCTGGTGTGTTGCTGAGGGCAACAGCAAACATGGCTAATGTGACAGTTCAGCCTCAAGAGTTTACATCCCTAATAGTGGAGGATTTCAATATCTTCAGTCGTAATAGGTCACCCTAAATCTCCTACAACTAAAAACTGGGAACACTTGTACGTTATTGATCCATTAAACAAGTAATTTATTTAATTAAGGGAGCTAAGATCCTTAAGTACTGAAGGGTATTCAGATTGTTGTTTCTAATGATCTCTGAATTACTTAATTAAACTAATGACCTGCTTACTTATTCACAATTTAACTGTTTCAAGTCCTTAGAAATTAATGACTTAATGGATATATACTGCATAACATCCTGCTGATTTACACAAAGCCCAATTCAGGGCATAAGAACCTACTGAACCAAAGGGACATTATGTTTCATATCTAGTCAAAAGAGTACTGTGTGGGTCCTTATCTCCACAGATGCTTGTAAACAGCTAGTGGAATTAAAGCCACAATGATTTGCAACCGTCATCACAGCTGGTTTTGATCTCCCTACTATCACATCTCTCCAATATTTTGGTAAAGCAATGTTGTTTTTTGTTTTCATTTGTGAATTGCTCTCTTTAAACCAATTTGTTTAAGGCTAATTCTACATTTGAGTTATCTGTCATGTTTTTAAAACAAAATAGTTTGCAGTTTTATGAGAACGGGTTTGCAATTTTTGTTCAGGTTTATTTTTGAATGTAAGGAAGACTTACAAACTTGTGCAAATTATATTCTTCCTGGGACATTTCAGTGTGTGACAACAGTGTGGAGCTTGGCATTAACAAGTGTGACAAAACTGGAACATTTGAAATTGAGAATGCATTACTGACAGGTATCTATCAATTACCTGAAACCAGACATTTTGTTCTGTCAATTTGTCAGATATTAAGCTGCATTTTCCCTCTTTTCCACAGCATACAGTATGTCTTCCTTAGGAAATCTACAGATTTCAGACAAATTAGCATAGAAAACTACTTAGTCAATGAAAAAAAGAAATTGTTATACAATAGTGGCTAGATTATATTTCTCACAGGTACATTATTGTAAAATGGCAATGAACTCTGAAAAGAAAATATTTTGGATTCTAAAAAAGACACCTGTTATAATAGCTCAAAGGAATACAATTCTCTAAGGTACTTAAAGGCTCTAGGTACTGACATAAGGATGCAAATTAAAGTAATAAAATCAGTACGAATGCTGGACTATGTCAGGAGAGAGGATGCTGATTGGTTTGTTTCATAATCAATTCAATCATGTCTGTGTTCTGAACTGTACACGGTACAGTATATCAGCCAGAATCACAGACATATACTGTACCTGGGCTGAAAAGAAAAAAAATGCAATCCCTTTACTACAATAAGTTACCATTCATGGGTCGTTTCCCTCTTGTACAAAACAGAGATAATGAAACTAATTAGTTTGACTTCAGTTTAATTTATCAGTGAAATTGCTTACATATGACACCGTTAACTACAAGTAAGTGTCTACCCTTCATTTTCTCTTGAAATTGATGAATACCTCCTAATTATGAATGTAAGTGGAAGATGACAGATCTTATATGTACAGTATATGAATGGATGTGAAGACAGTAACATATCTTAAACATGAATTCTTTTTAGGTTACTAAATAACATACTGTAGCAGGATGACTTTATTCTCTGGGCTATTTTGCACTAGTGACCAGTGACACGCTTTCATTATTTTTCCCTTTTTTTAGTTTGTTGGTGTTTAAGTTTGTGTTCCTTTCTTTACCCTAGCCTGGGGTAAGTAATTACCAAGTCACCAAACCACAGCAAAACCATGTTCCAGATGTAATTATAAGATGATCAGCTGGCACCGGTGTAGTGGTCATCAGTGCTTCCTTACATTACCGGAGCCCTGGGTTCAATTCTATTGCTGGAATAAAATACACGTGGATTTCACATACAGTACTTTGGTTTCTACCCATCCAATTAATTTAAATGGTCCCTCTGATGGGACAATTGAGTTTCTTCTCCAAGATGAAGGAAACCCAGCACTTTACCACAATATTCTGTCCTGTCAGAACTGGCTGTGGTGCTTTGCTACTGCTTACATGGAATCAAGTGTAGACAGGTTGTTGAAGTGATGTTTTCCAGTTATATTCAAAGAAACTAATCTCTGCACCAGATAATTATAATGAGAAGGTGATTCCTGAGCCTTCAGAATCATAACTGAAATATGAATGCTTTCAACAATCCTGAAGCAACATTATTCAAATCACTGTACATCTTCATTTATCAGCCAGCCCTTCAGTGAAGAGCATCTTATACCTGTTTCCACAGGGATGTATATGTGAAACTAATATTTTAGATAATGCTGGTAAGTCCAAACATGTGTCAAATAAATTAATTATTAATTAGATCAGGCAATCTGTCCAGCAGTGCAATTTTGCATTGGCTTCAATTATTTGCCAGCTGGCTACTTAATTTGCTGTGAATAACATTCCTTCCAATAATTTGCACTTCTTGTAAAAACAAGCTTTCCTGCTGTGTAAGGCTCACATTTTAAGTATTTTGTGAAAACTCTTTTTTATTGGAAACAATTTTATATATATTTTAAAAAGAAGAGTAAAAGAACATATAAATATAAGAACAATAAAGTACTATTTTACATACTGTAGTAAATTATCTTTTTGAACTCCTTGAGCCTGGCGTTAGACAATCACAGTACTGTACATACTGTACTGTAGCACTAAAAAAATCCTGTTGTTTATACGACTAATCTCATAGAAGCTGATTTGGCTTAATTATATTAGATTTCTGTGCTGAAAATGATGGGTTTCTATTCGTTCTGTTAAGAAGTTTGGTATATCTGTTAAATTAAGTCTTGCCTTATGACGTCTCAAGATTTTGTTTGTTTTACCTCTAGTGCAGCACAGGGATCGAAACTGGGCCCTCTGCTGTTTACTACAGTACACCCACTCCCTGGGCTACGTAAGGCCTCGGTTCAGGAAGTTTTTGCGTAATCCATACCTGGCAGGAGCTGGGAGTCGGCTTTTCTTAGCCATTTCATAAGCACATATAGAGAATCACCGTTCCTGATCTGGCAGCTATCCTACTTTATTTACCCTCGCTGTTTCTGGGAGTGAAGAATGAGGGACAGGAGAACAGAAATGCAGACTCACCCTTTAGTGGTTCTTTAGTGGTTAACGGGTAGAGAGTCTCTTGTAGCTATACCCAAAGCAGGTTTCTCCTGGTCCTGTAGAACCACACACCTGCTAGTTTCAGTCCAGCTAATTAAAATCTTATTTGAACTAACAACCTGCTTGATTGGAACATTTACATGTTTTCTTTTGGTTTTTTTAATGTACTTATGATCTATAGTAGTAAAGGCAAACTGCAACATGTTTAAGAGCTGCAAATAGTGAAATAGTTGAAATTCATCCCATTATTCAATTGATTAAGGGTTCACTTCTGTTAATGAGAATTTGGCTGGAAGAAAAACAAGTAGGAGTGTGTGTCTTCGGTACCAAGATTGAGAAACACTGCCCTCAAGCTCTGGAACACCATCCCAGACAAACCAGTGATTTGGCCACATAGATTTTAAATATGGCCTAAACATTTTTGTAATTTTTACATTTCATTTTACATTTACATTTCTTGCCTTTCACTTTAATGTATTGTAAAGCTCTTTGAGATGATTGCTTTTAAAATTGCAATACAAATTATTATTATTATTAGTAATATAGGTACATTACAGGGCAATTAAGCAAAAAAATATTTAAAAGTAAAAATAATTGGTAATTATTACCTTTACCCTTTAACTGAAACCCCAGTCTTCTGATGTTGTGATTGTGAGGATCAGTATGCAGAGTCTGCACCTCCTCACTGGAGAACGGTGAGATCAAACCGCAGATGGGGATATTTGTGCCATACCCTTCAGCAACTCCTTATCCAGATTGTTCCAACAAACCCTCCTGTCCAATGGCATACCCTGTGTTCCAAAATTATAAAGCCGAAATAAGTAATTGTCTGTAAGTCATTTTGGATAAAAGTATAAACCAAATAAATAATTGGAAAGACTGTCTGTTATACCTCCCAAGGTTTAGCGATGCTTGAAAATGTAATTTAATTAAAACACACTGCATCCCTGGCCAGCTTATGCTGTCAGCAGCATTCTAAAACACATTAAACTAAATCGGGCACTCTCTGATCTGAGGGGATCATCCAGGTAAGTATTTCATGCCAAATGCAAAATGCACTGTTCAACCAGGTCAAATCCTGTCTGTGTTATTCACAGGATAGTCCAAGTTTCTGTGCTACGACCGATTTATCTGAGTGCTACTGGGACTCAGTGGGTTTGTATTAGACTAAGCTTCTTTGCTTGCCTTACGGTGGCGACTGCTTTATGTCATCAACTGAACGTATAGTAAGCTTCATTATAAGTCAGCTTGGAACAATTGCCTCTGATTTGTTAATCACACAACCACATGGTTCAGCACATACAATGAATCATGGAACATTTTTTATGCTGTCTGAATTATAAAGCACATTTTGGTCCTAATTGAATATTTTTGTTCATAACAAATTCCATAAGCTGCATGGATAGACAGTGTAACAGCAGGGAAGTATACCTAATAAAAGCTTGTTTTTATCCTGAACCAGACTCCCACTGTTTTACAAACATCACTGTTCACTTTGTTTCAGGAGTGCTCGTGCTTAATACTAATGGTTTAGACCATGTTGGGACAAGAATGTTGTTGGTTTGGGTAGTGGACACCTAGCCTTTGCTCTTGAAAGTCCACTGTAAACTGCATTGAAACCACCAACATTTTGTCATACAACCTTGACCAAGAATTTCAAACCATCCCTTCAAAGGTAGTTCATTTTTGCAGGAGTACTTGTGCTGAGAATCCCCATTCCGCTTGGACCTTTATGGAAGCCATCAGCAAAATACAGTAGTGCCCCCAAACAAATTTAACAATGTCGTTAATTTTAAATGGCATAGCTATGTTACAGCCAGTATAAAACACTTCATATTGTGCAGTTGCCATGAAGTGCATTACTTCTGGATTGATTAAAGGCACTCAGATTTGCCTTGGACCTTATGACCACAAGCATGATCTATGTCATGGAAATCTTAAAGTTCATCATAGTTTACACCTAATATATTTCCATGCTGAGCTACACCTGAAAAAGAAGTTTTATTGGTATGGTCTCCATGTGTGGCAGGGAAATACTTGTGTGAGCAACTTCCTGTTCCTAGAGAAACAGATTGCTGGAGGGAAATTGAGTTGGGTATTTCTAATTAAGTATTGATGTAAGAAAATAATTGTTTTCACTTACTACAGTAAGTGCTCAAAAAAACATTTCCTTGTTAGTTGCATTGTTATGGAGAATTGTGAATTAAATGCAATACGAATATGCAAAATCACTGCAGTGAAATATTCAAAAGACTTTGCAATCTTACCAAACTAGGGAAACCTCTGCAGAAATGGTTGTGTGAATCTGTGCAGCAGATGTATCTCTTGACAAATGCAGGAGAGCCATGCTGCAGAATGAAAATATCTTCATCCATAACATTAAACTCTCAGCTAGATCTGTAGAAAACCACAGGAGGCTTGATGGTAACTAACCTTTCTGCTTCAAAGCACATAAGGAAGCATCTGAAACATCTGACAGTAGAAAAAAACAAACAGCTGACGTAACAATACAGTAGCCGAGGAAATAAGACAGACCTGAAGCACAAGATAATGTTCTAATGACTTGTGTTTTGACAGCAGTAAGAAAAAAGAGTCCTGTTGCTATTAATGGCTGATGTAGCTAATTAAAACAAATCAGCAGTCAGAGTGCATCCAAATTAAACCTTTCAAAAAGTTTTCATACTCTAACTTTTCTCTGTGAAATGCCTTTTCAGTCATATTTCTCCTCTAGAAAATATGTTTGCATTGCACTCATGAGGAAAGAACACTCTACAGTATTTTCACCTTTAAGTACTTTCAAAGGGGCTGATGATATCAATTACCCACAGCTGTGGATAGCAGGCAAAAGAGACCATATGTGTTGAGATCTCACCAGTGACCTCAATACAGGCAAACATGAATGTCTGAACAGTGTGAAATATGTTGATCCAATCTCAAAGGACATGTATTGGAAGTGTTAGGAAACAACGTCTGCAATTTTCTCTTAACAAGCATGGTTTTTGCTAAGAAATCATCATCTTTAAGTTTAGATTATTTTTTCAGTTAGTGGTACCGTATACAGTACGTATGTTAGTATTATGAGAAAACATCTGTTTACTGTTCTACTATTCTCTTGGGTCAGTGGACCTTTTAAACTAACACTCTATTTTTCTTCAATTGTGTACACACTGTATTGGTTGTCTGCCAGTTTTGAGTCCACGTTTAAGAAACTTTTAATTATACCAAAGTATTAAAAGCTTTGAGAGCATGGTGGTGGGTTTAAATTCATTTTCAAATGTTCTTTCATTATTGACCTTTCGTCTGTTTTCCTTTTCTTAGTTTAATAGTCAAAAACCCAAGTGTGCATTAGTATGCACAGATTAAGCCTCTCCCAGGTATAGCCACAGTGTATTCACATTTTAAATTCAGCAGCTACGCACAGTTTTCTGCAAAATACAATTCTAACTGCATGACCCTCCCTACCTATCGCCTTAAGAGTTAATGTGGCCTACAGTATGAACTGGGCCATGAGATGCGGGGTTACAGGATATTTGCTTTTCAATTTTGGTTTACGAAATCTGAAACTTTGACCTGATGATACAACGCGTGGAAATGTCAAGTACTTTCTCAGTTCAGGTCCTGTCATTGCATTGAGAAATATCTATTTTGGAGCATTGCTGTTATGGATAAATAAACTTGGAAATACACAGTATACTGTACGTTATTGAAATAATTCTAGCCTGTGTGGCATTAGTCCCCATCTAATACACTTGTATATGACAAATTTTATCCTGACTACATCTTTACAGTGAATTTCCAAAATAAAGTTTATCTGAACACAACATTTAAAAATGAAAAGCGTTCAGTTAATGATATGAAACATAATGTTATAGAGGAAATACTGTACTTCCTACAATTGAGATATAATATTGAAGAAAAAAATCAGATTATATGTTATCGTTTACATAGAACATACTTTTTTTCCATTTCCATTTGAGACACACTCAACTCAGATTCTCTGGAGATCAAATCTGGCAGATAACTAGGTGAAGGTAATTGAATCTGATAGTCATCAGGACTGACCTCTAACACCTAATCTATGGAAGTCACTGTGCAGGAATGGACTGCCACATATTATCATAGAGGCAGTGAAAACGGAAAGCTCTGATCTCAATTTGATGAGTGACTCAGGATCTTGAATAATTGAAATCCCATACCATTCAACAGGCAGTTAAGCACAATAAATGGGATACAATAAAAGATGACCCAAATGTATTTCACTTTGACTTTGCACACCATTTGAATTTCAGAAATAGGTATGCGTATGTATTTATATATAGGTGACTGGCTCACATGGTTCAGCAGTGTGCTTGTAATGCAAAAGAATGTGGTTTTATCTCTGCTGACCCCACTTTACTAAGCCAGCTGGTCCGATTCATGATTGCAGAATGTAGGCCTTTTCACTACAACTGAATGTAAGTGTGTTAAAAGTCTGTTCAACAAGTTACAATTAAGAGGAGTATATTATTTATATATACTGTAGATAGTCCATACTATATACTTTCCAGCAGAAAAAACTTGTTCATACAAAAACACAAAAAAGTACAGGTTTAAATGTTCAAATTAAATATTTCTATGTAGTATAGTCACTGTATGGCATGTGTAACATAGTCAAATATATTTTTTGCAAGGACTACCACAACACGGAGCTACTGTACAGTATACAGTATGTTTGGAATCAGGAGCTGTGTGAGATATACAGTTAATAGGCACATGAAACATTAAAATATTATACAAAAGTGAACAAGTAGCCATTAGAGCTTCTGAAGAAACAGAAGGGCATAAATCTACAGATTTTAGGGGAGGAAATTATGTATATTTGTCAAATTACAGTATACCTGTATTCCTCTGGCACATACAGTAGAGATTTGTTTTGTTAGCAGAATAAACTGCTTGAACCCTAATCAGAATGAAAGCAGTTTAGTTAGCTCCCTGTGTGTTACGTTTAACTTTGCAATTTCAAACTAAATTTTAACAAATCAATTGACTCATTTGACTTTGCCTGCGTAGTGTGCGCATACCCATGGAGTGCCCAAGTGACTACATTACAGAATGGGCCCTGAAACAGGAGAGCCTGGAGTGCGAATACTGTGCTTGTATACAGATGAGGTTCTTTTTTCTAGGAGAGCAATTCATTTCTACAAACAGTAATTTAAATGTGCTAGAAACTTTTCTTACTAAAACAAAAAGTAAAAGACCTTAGACATGAACTGTATCACATGTGAGAGGTGGAGGTGCCTGTGTGTTATAGATTACTGTAGAACAGACTTTGTCTTTTGTTCTCTTATAAAATTAAACACTGTGTTGCTGTGGAGATTAACATTAAATACATTTTAACCTCAAGTTACAGTAGTTTGTTTCAGTAGGGTTTCACAAGTGGATACAGACCTCATGTACATACTGTAGAACAATAAAATGAACAATACAGCTCGTGCTTCCTTCTGCTCCCCTTTGCCTATCATTGGACAAATTTTAAAAAGCTCTGAAATGTCTTGCATTTATTTTATTACTGAAAAATGATTTTTTTCAAATAATTGTAATTGCAATTATTTAAACTGGTGTTATTGATATTTAGTATCCATTGATTTTTAGTTGTAATATGTACTGTATCTGCTCAGGTGGTGCAGTGGTTAGCATTCATGCCTTCAAGTGCTGGGGTATTGGATTCAATTCCAGACCTGGAGTGCTGTCTGTGTGGAGTTTGTATGTTCTCACGCAATCATGTGATCGTGTTATCTCTGGATGTTGCGGTTGCTTCCCACAGTCCAAAGGCATATTTTTAGGTTAATTGGTTTCTGGGAAAACTGGCGCTGATGTTAGTGTGTGTGTTTTGTGTCTGGCGTCTTGTCCAGTGTGTATCCTGCCTTGTGCCAGTTGCTTCCCAGGATAGGCTCCAGCTCCCCTGCAACCCTGAATTAGATAAAGCAGTTAGCAAATGGATGGGAGGAAATGTATTTGACCTAAATATGATTGTTAATATTTGGTTACTTTGTTATTATGTAAGGTTTCTGAGGTAAATATCTGATGGCTTTATTGATGCTTTGGGCTCAGAGTGACTCACTTTTGCCTACGTAGGTCTGACATTTTTTTAAATAATGTAGTGATCCATATTCTCTGTAACTAGTGGTGGTTCACTGGTAATCAGAAGACCTCTGTTTAAATCAGGACATGTGCCTATGAGCTTTCTTCTACTTCCATCAAGAAAAAAATAAATAAACCATCGACTATTTTATCAATAGTTGTGTGTTTCTGAGAGATTTAAGTGTCAGCTTCTCTTATCCACAAATTGCCCCATATCTCTTAACCTGAAGGGGCTGGACTGCCCTATTTTCCTCAGCCAGAATTTGGTCTTGAAATATAAACAGCAACTGTCTCTCAAGTAATCAAAGAGGGCGTTCAGCTACAGTACATCAAAGCAGAAATAAATATTGAGTATCCTTTTACACGCAGTCTGCTAAAAAGATCATTTATCCAGTCATCTTGTAAAGCACAATAAAATTGTTCAAGAAATGAGTAAGCTAAGACAGTAGGGAAAAATATATAAATATAAATTGGTACTGATCACATATTCTTTCACATTAGACTGCATGAATAATCCAAACTGTTTCTTGAGCTGAAAGGTTTTAGGAATTTATGTGTACGTTGAGATTAGCCCATGAGGATGTGTCTGAAAACAGAATAAAAATGAAAAGTAACAGACGGAGGTGTTGATGTATTTGGAGTGACTCTCTGAAAATGTACTGAAGCAAATGGAGTGACTCAGTGAAAATACGGCAAGTGGGAAATGAGTATTCAGCTGTGATATCATCTGCAGGAGCACATCGAAGTCAACTAACCATCCTTTAAGAAGTCTGTACCAACTGATCTTGCCTTTAAGTCTTTTGTTCATGATAGTTTCATAAATAAAAGGAACAAACAAACTAAAATGCAAACATAAATATTCTGTATAAAGCTGTTAATGTATAAGAGATATCTAAAATGTACAGTATTAAGGCAACAGCAAAGGAAGTAATATTCCTGATCCTCTTGTATCATGAGTTCTAGGATGAATGCTTTTGTACATTCACAGTAGTTTACATTACACAACACCTCATTCACTGTGATTTTTCTAGGTTATACAAATTGAGGATGTATTTATATTTATTGAAGAAATAAGAAAACTTGTTTACTTCTGTCCATTCTATTACTTCAAGAGGCTACTTTTTTTTTTAGAATTGCAAATTGTGCAGATGATGACTAGAAACTGCTGCAATGGAGCTCTGATGCCCTTTCAAGTCAAAATGTGTGCTCATCATTTCTGGGGGTGTTAACTTAATAGCAGAGGCTCTCTTTCTATCTTTCAAGAAAAAAATAATGGAATACCCAGAAGAAAAACATTTTGAGAGTTGTATAGCACTGAACTGTGCATTCACTGGGATTACTGACTATTACTATAACTGCTTTGCAGTGTGATCCATAATGCCAAATTTACAGGGTACTTAAACTGTGGAAGCAGTTGGAAAACGTCAATGTGTAAGTGTGAGTACTTCAGTTTTGTAATGTAGCAGTAAATCAGAAGTGAAAAGTGGCAGTGGCAGTGAAAAAATGCATGAAAATTGGTGACTAATCTGTACTATATATGGTACCATATAATAAATAATATTGCATATAAGGAACTAGTCATTCCTGAGACATTTTCTGTTTCTGTTCTGTTGTTGGAAGTTTCAGGGAGTTTATCATGGTAAAATGCCCCTGTAGATTTTACCCTATTTACAATGGTTTGACTGTACCATGACTCAGAGTGGGAATGTACTGCACATACTGCAATGATGGAGTTGCTGTAGGTTGTACTCTTCCTTTGGGAAACGCATTTCTAGATCTACACCCTCGTAGGGTGGCTGGGGATGGTCCCATCCTTCAGATGAGATGTTAAGCTAAGGTCCTGATAATGTGGTTATGATTATGATTCATGTTCTCAATTATCCACCTGAACTTCTGTGAAGTGGGGCTGCTGGCACATTATGGTTGCTACCCATGATGGATGTGTACTGCACTTCAGTGGGATATAACGGTGTAAACATTCTTTAGCAACATTTGTAGTTCCATCACTCCAGTGGAATCAAGCACAGTTGATAAATATTTAAAGTAAGGGACTATGGTTCTATGGTTACTATAGAAAGACCACGGCAAGAGTAAAAACATACTGTACAGTACTATAATGGAATTAAAAAAATAAACTTTCAGAAAAGTTGGTATTATTGAAAGAAAATATGGTTTTCTATTTCACTGCGTATGCTTTACTTTAAATTTGAACACTTTGACCAGAATGCCCAACTAACAGTTTAAAGTACAATAGGCTTACTTTTAACTATAAAAATGTTAACAGAAAAATAAACATACTCTACAATACAATAATTTAAAAATTGTCGTAATGAGAAAACTGAATACAAATTATATTCAGATTTTGAAATTAGGTGGGTACAGTATTTCAATGTTTTGCATGAAAAGAAAGAAAGTTTTAGTTCCCCTTTAATATCATATTAAGCAATGTAAAATAAAATATTAAAAATACATACATACAATTATTTCCTAAATTAACAATTCCATATTAGTTCATTATTAATTCAATTAATTCATTGACTGTTTCTCTGCTAATAAAATATTATAGGTGTATTTCCTTGCTTATCTTTACCTGTTCGAAAGCACAATGTACTGTATAATGTATCTGTACTTTCACTTGTATCAATAAGAATGCATGCAGGCCTACAGAGTCAATTAACTATTCTCCTGCGTTCTCTCAACTTGTGATATAAAGTGTAGCATATTGAGAATTTTGTTTTTCAGTTTTACTATGCTAATATGTAATTAATGCATTCTTCCCATAAGGATTTGCAGCAGTGCAGATAAATGGTGATTAATTTTACTTAGACCTACATATATTGTTTTAAACTTTGCATTCTCTACAAATCAAATGAATGGCTTCCCCAGTGGTCCCCTCTACACAATTGAATTTCCACTGAGGTTG
This sequence comes from Atractosteus spatula, assembly GCF_055471065.1. Taxonomy (NCBI): domain Eukaryota; kingdom Metazoa; phylum Chordata; class Actinopteri; order Semionotiformes; family Lepisosteidae; genus Atractosteus; species Atractosteus spatula. The sequence goes on along the minus strand of NC_142720.1, from coordinate 22,233,161 downwards.
TATAGTTAATATTTTTCTCAGCATCTAATGACTTATGCCTGTGTTAGAGTAGACAAAGAGCTCGCTCACCTACTATGAAAATCAGTCTCAGTTTAGCATTTAACAGTTTAAATTTGGAACCCCAAAGACATAGTGGAAATCCTGAGGTTTTTTGGAAGATTTTTTAAAATTAATTCTTTCATTGTAAAGACTAAAAATAAGATTTTTTTCTTATAATGCAGCTGCTGAAAGAATTCCCCATTTACTCCTTCTACGGCAATAAACGTTCCAGTCTTTCCAGACTTCCATTCCCTGAAGGCTAGACAATAGGGAGTCACTGCACTCCTCGTCATATGTACTGTGCATATACCGTACCCTACGCAAAAATACAAAAGAAGCAGTATTCTTTGTCATTAGAGCTTTGGTTTGCATCTTTTGCTGTACTGAGCTTTGGACAGCTATGGTATTTGATGAGTATGCTATATTTAAAAAAATAAAATGTGAAAGGATTCAATAGATCAGATTAAGGCATTTAGTATTTTCTGCTTTGAAGTAATTTATAGATTAGTCAGAGCACTGTGATGTCAGGATTGTAATCCCTCCTCTTAAGGGTGCTCCGGCTCTTTTACATTTTAGTTGATTATGTGCACCTGCCCTCAGTCCTGCCCCTCCTTATATAAGCCGGGCGCTCTCCCTACTCCTGGCTCTGCATTGGAAGACGGACGCCCGGAGGGCCTCGTACCATCAAGTTGCCCTACATCCACGGCTTGAGGGCATACAGTAGGTCTTCTACCAGCGTCCTGACCAGCTGAGTCCGGGGTTCAGAGCGCCTGGCCTCATGATCCTGCTTTTATTCCCCGTCCCTGCATCGGATCCGGTTTTGAACTATGTCTTGTTTTCGTCTCGTTTGGATTTCCCGATTTTGGACTTTTGGACTTCACCCTGGTTTTCCTCCCTGGACTCCTTGGTCTTGTCTGCCATGGCCACGCCCCCCGAGCACCAGTTCACCATCGTCACGCCCCCCTGTCTGTCAACCTGCCCTGATCCTCATCGTCTCCTCCCCGTCCTACTCCACTCACTTCCTGATTATACCGTCTGCATAGGGTCCTGAGCTACACAACGTAACAGTGATGTCCTTACATTTATGCTCAGAAACCATCTTACCTGATTTCTGTGCAGTTTATTAGACGAAACTGGCAAGCTCTATATACAGTATATATACATATAGTATATGTTTGTTTTAAAAGAGAATTTAAATGGATTAATGAATAGCATGCTGAAAAGAGAAGAAAGGAAATACAATGTTTCGGCGAGAAGGCAGCGGCTCCATGGCTGAAATGTTGTTTCCTTTCTTCTCTTTTCAGCATGGAATAAACCTTTTACTTGTTCCTTTGCAGCCTACGCATGCTGACGCAACTACCCATCTGAACTACTTAATGAATAGCATGCTCACAATGGGACTATTTTTTCCTAGTCTACAGTAAATGATATAAATAACCTTTTTAATATGTTTGAGAAAACAGAAGAAAAGTAAGAAAAACATTTCTGTCATTTCTCAAAAAATTGAAAACCTTTAGAAGGTAGGAAATAAATGCCTGTGATCAACATTGGTATTGTTAACTATTTTCAAACTCCATTTTAATTATGTGCGAGTTGGATATTTCAACACACATCCTATTTCCCCCCTAAGGTTCATGGGCTGTAGAGTATATTTAGGCTTAAGCACTGGTTTCTAACAAACTGAACATTACAGTTACAGAAACGTCTTGTACTTGATAGCTATGAAAATGTGTGTGAATTTTACAGGCTGGCTTACAAATATACTATGAGGTAAGTTGTTGTTAGAAGACTGAAAATTCTGTCTTAGAGAAGATTAATGATTACAGTTCTTTAATGCTCAAATGAATGTGGTTCACTTGGTAGCAAGTCATATTTGTGCTCATAGAATCACATCATGTTCTAAATTGGATATGCATACCCCATATTTCTTTATCAGAGGAAAAATAGTAGTGGAAAGATGAAGAGACAAGAGGATAGTTCAATTGGAATGTCCTCAGCTTCCAGCCTCCATGTAGATCGATTTCTTCTATTGCTGTGCCGAGAACAACTCCTGGCAGTAACGTCAGAGACAACGTAAGTCTTGATATAAAAAAAAGCCTAAACCAGAGGAACTACAGTACATGGAACCAGAGGTACTCCATGGAAGATGGAAAGAGGATGAAAGGAGGAAACTAATTTGAAACGTCTGTACAGTATATACAAAAAGTCATTTTAATCTAAAACTGTCAGTTTAAATTCATTTTTGTGGGTTGTTCACAAATTTGAGCAATCCCTTAGAAAACCTATCTGCAATCATTTTTTTTACCCATGTGACTCTAATTATAGTTTCTTCAGTAAAGGCAAATGATATGAAATGAGGGTAATTAAAATCTATGGGTTTTCCGTGAATAATTTATCAGACATGCATGTATAATGCTTTATATTATTTTCTTCTCCTCTTGAAGGCAAGCCATTTAAGCCCTGAGAAGTATTTTGTGTAAATTATAAAGTGTAACTTTGTTGTTGATCATCAATGTATCACTGGCCTATATTGTGGACACTGGTCCCTGGTTTCACAGACTAATGTCATGTGTGGTAAACAGGTCTAGGACTATACCTTTTTGTGCTGTTTTAAAGTTAGTTTGCGTTTGCCCTTCATATCACAGACCCTCAATGTGATGAGCTTCTTATCTTAATTATGCTTTTAATATTTCATATATATATATATTTGGGAAATTCTGAGGAGGAGTAGTAGAACCTGTTCCTTTCCTTGGAGGTTCTCAACTAGGTACATAGTTTTACTAATGATCACTCTCTATAGAGACAAAAAAGGGACCCTTGAGCCAAAGCCCATAGCCCTGTTCTGAAGTCCTCATACTGCAGTAATTCCTTCTGTCAGCACCTTGAATTAAACTTCTGCTTAAATCAAAAGGATGAAAAATGGCTAGTGCTTTTCAGGCTGCTTTAACCTCATGCGACTTACAGCCTAAAACACAGCCTGCCTACTGAGACTGAAAGATAAAAAATATCACTTTTACTAGAATTCTGCACTAATACTGTAGAAAGCCAAGGCCATTGATGCAGTTGTAACTGGTGAAATGCTGTATATATACACACTCTGAATATATGTATAGATGTGAGTGAACAGGAAAATGGATAGATTGATATTTTGTTGGAATTTTTTTTTTCAGAGGAGATGCAGTGCAGTGTGTTTGTGGAGTATATAAAGAAAGAAATGTCTGGTTTAATCTGTTTTCTTTAACTTTCTACAATAGTTTCAGTAGTTCATAATGAAAAAAAAAATCAGAATTATATAGAGCTTTTAGAACTGGTGATGATTTATATGAATAAGGTGACTTTCACTACTTACATCATTTAAATGTAATAGATATTACAAAGTTACTTTTTGGAAAGTATTTTTTTCTGTGCATTTCTACCTCCAGTCAAAACCTGGGTCACAGATATGACATAAATAACACACTCCTAAGGCATATTTCTACTAGAAAACCATATATCTTTGTACTTTTAAGGTAGAAAAGCACATTTCTACTGTACTATATATGAAATTATACCTTTTTTGTCAGGATATTCATCAGCTGAGACCTATGTTTTGTGGTCATGAAAAATCATGATAACAAGTTCCTTAAAAAATCAATCAAGCATAAACTGAAAAGAAAAACAGAAAAGAATATGTTACCACCCAAACTCTTGGAGCAGGCCGTCTCACAAACTGAGCAAATGGGCAAGAACATCTTTGGTCAGAGAAATGACCAAGAACTCAATGACCACCCTGACAGAACTTCACAGTGGCTGAGATTGGAGAACCTGTCCAAGGACAACTATCTCTACAGCACAACACAAATTGAGTCTCTATGGGAGAGTGGCTAGACAGAAGCTAGCATGCCTGGAAACAGCATGCCTGGAGTTTGCAAGAAGGCACATAGCAGACCCTGAGACTATAAGGTAAAAGATTCTCCGGTCTGATGAAACAAAAATTAAATTCTGATGCCCTGAATACAAAGTACTATGCCTAGTACAAACTGAACACAGGTCATCACCAATGTATCATCAACCCTACCATATGGCATAGTGGTGGCAGCAGCATCTTATAAGGAAGCTTTTCAGCGGCAGGAATTGGGGCATTTGTCATGTTAGAGAGAACAATGAATGGAGCCAAACACAGACAATCCTTGAGGAGAACCTGCTTCAGTCAGCTAAAGCCCTTAGACTAGGACCAAGTTGAGACTTGAATCCCACTGAGAATCTGTGGAAAGACATGAAAATTGTGGTTCACCAACTTTCTCCATCCAGCTTCACAGAGCTTCAGCAAATCTGCAAGGAAGAATGGGAGAAAATCCCCAAATCCAAATGTGCAAATCTGATACAGACATACCCAAGAAGACCCAAGTTGTGATTGGTGCAAAAAAGATGCTTCTACAGAAAAAGTGACTCGGGGTGTTAGGGTGAATATTTCAGTTAACACAATTTATCTATTTTTCATTTTAAATATATATATATTTTTTTAATTGTTGAATGCAAAACGTCTGATTGCAACAGAACTAAACTTACAACTGATTGGGCGCTAAATATTTTCTGTAGGCATAGTACTGTATGTGTCTTTAACAATCAGCTTTCATTTTGACTGACATGTAGTCAAAATAAAATCAAGAAACCATGAATTTAACCAAGTATGCCTGGGATTAAAAAGCGGATTACGTATTTTCTTGATGTTTGTGTGTCAGAGAGGAGATTTGTTAGACTTGAAAGATCTCCCCACTCCTCCTCACCCAAAAGGAACAAAGTAGAAACTTCATTCCTTGTGTGTCAGCTGAAAGCTTCATGATTCAAGTGGATTTACACAGCAGTTTTTGTTTAACATTTATCTCCTTTTCTATTCTAGTTGCAGCAGTCTTTATACAAATAGCTAATATGTGTGTAGTTCATTCTTTACTTTTACATATTAATTTTTCCTAAACTAATTTAGCTTTTATCCATTTATTCTCAGAAAAAGAGCAATTACTTGCATCAAGACATTTAAAGGACAGTGGTTCAAGTGCAGATGTAACTACATGCACCTCTGCCTTATTTACAAAAATAATAGAAGGTATGCTTATTTGGTTTCCAACAGAAAGAAGATACAGTACATGCATAAAATATAGCCATATATAATATATTCACTAATGAAAACAAGATGATCATCTTTCAAATGTTGCAAACTATATAACAAAGACCTTGAATAATAAGCCTCATATATAAATGTGATATCCTTGATAATGGGCATTAGAGAAGAGAAAGGAGGACAGAGGTCAGCCCTGCTCAGCTCAATGCATGAATGTCACTGAATGGCTGTGAGAGTCTCAGATATGTCCTGTTCAGTCCAGTCATTTTGCCTGCCGTTTTCCTCACGAATGAACACTGTAGTTCGTGATGAAAGGAGGACACTGGCAGTTTTTAAATCTAACCATTCACCTTTTGCGAATCTGGAGCAGGGATAAAAAAAAAAACTCTTGCTCAATCGAATTTACAACATATGACCCTTTCATTACAAGCTATCTTCTGTAACCTTCATGAGTTATTGTATTGTACTGCTTAGTGGTCGGGGAGAAAAATAATGGGGACAGACAAGGTGTAATAAAGCACTGTTATAAAATTCCACATTAATCACATTAAGGGGTTCTGCAGAGCTAAATCCTCAGCCTAACATTTTAAGTAATTATCTGAAATCAATACGATCTTGTAGGTGTGACATTCTTTGTTAGGGATTAAATATCGAATGCCTAGCGAAAGTTCAGTTAGTTTTCTTTGCTGCTGATAAAGGCCTTTAAGTCATACAGTAATTCATCATCTCCTTCAAATGAATGGCGATTCTGCTGGCAAAAATAAGAGCGAGGATATGTTTTTCACTTTTGTTTCAATCTTGCTTAATGATTATTTTATTTATCTGTCTTAATTGGTGTAAATCTATGACACATTTGTAAGTGTTGTCATTAAATGAAAGGTAATCATTTAAAACAAGTAAAAATTGGCATATAAACATTTATACACAAATTATTTGAGGGAGTTTATATAGTATAATATACACTACATTAAATTTTGTTCTTTAACTTTTTTGTTTTGGTGTGATGATTTTCATATTATTCTTATTGATAATCCTTTTCAGTCACTACAAAACCCCTCCATGGAAACAGTCCAAAGTAAGGAGATTAAAAAAGGAAAAAAGAAGAAATTGGAAATTGTAATGGGGAAGAGGCAAATGTATTCCGCCTTCTCATGTAGATCTATGGAAGACTTAAATGTTTGACAAAAAGGACATTAAATAATATACACAAAAGAATGGTGCCAGCAGCACTGTGTTTCAAACTCTTTCATAAACGTGGCCCGTTGAATTCAAATTATAGACTTCTGTGACTTCCCCAAAGTTTAAGCTTTGTAAAATGACTGGAGCACTGTGCCTGCTCTGAAACTCAGGAATTCCACAAACCAGTCAGTCATGCTAAATCTGTCCCAGTTTTTAAATCTCATTTGAAAGCATATCTTATTGAACAAGCTTACCTAAATTACTTTCTATTTCGGTTGGCTAGCCATAATCTGACTTGCTCTATTGGAGGCTCCTGTAATAAGCTTGCATTGGACCCATGACACTGTCAGTAATGCAACACTCCTAAGTGTTGTGGGCAACCTAGCTGTTTGTATGAATTTGATTATTTGCTGTCATAATTTTAACCTTTTACAAATGCCTCACATTGGAATCTAATGCATTGATAGGAGATTATGTTATTTTATTTATTATTGCTTTGTACCTACGTAAACAAAGTATTTGCTTTGTAGTTCTAACATTTCATGTTTAAAGCTTTTTTTGCAAATTACAGTATGTATCGGTACATTAAGTAAATGCAGCCGCAAAGGAATTCAATGGCTTCAATCCAACTATGAACATTTAAGAGTTGATGGTTATTTATCCTGCATTATTTAGAAAACAAAAATAGTCTTTCTCTGTTGCAGGGTAGTTCCACCTAGGTTATTTGCATATATATATATTTACAGTGTTTTGGATTTGTTCAGCATTCTTCAATGGACTACGTTTCCTGCTTGTAAACCCCTTCTTTATACTGCTGGCTAACATACAGTATAACAAAATTGTGATCCTTACAGGGCATGTACTTTGTAATGTTTTGCTGAGTTGACTCATTCATAATGCATTGACCAGTAGACCTACTGTAGAATTAGTCATCAAGCCTATTAATTCTAAACTGGATTCAACTGGCTATTGATCAAGTTCTAGATTAAATATTTTCCATTTGAATGCAGTTCACAGCATGCCAACAGAAAACTGTGAAGATTTGCTAAAAGTTAAAGAAATGTTATAGTTTATACTGTACTCACTGTTTTTCTTAACACTTGGGTCCTTCACTAAAAAATTGGGACATTATGATATTGCTTGTTCCCTCTGGCACCACATTTTTGCTGTCAGTTCTCAAGGACTGTATTTCCTTTTAACCAGATAGCATGAATTAGGACATTTCTGAGATATTTTTCCCCACTACTGATGAAAGACTAGAAAGTCAGGCTTGTTACTCTGCAGTTCATGCCCAGTTATGAGAGGTAATGCATTATCTTCCTGGAATATGGACAATTCAGGATCAGCCCATAAGATGGACAGCATAGTAGGTTGCAGGATTTGTAACATCATACAAATCCAATTGATCTTTTGTATGCAAAACATAACATATTTTTTCTGCACATCTGTATCATGCTGACTAATGGCCACCAGGTTGGTCTGCACAAAACTGGATTTGGCTCCACTGCAGGGGAGTCCACCTGATGTGATGGTCCATCCTACTGATGGCCTTAAGAATGGTGTTCTCTCGATGAGTGAAGCATGCTGTTTTGGTTCCTTTCCATGTTTTTCCTTTTTTTTATTTGATATTCAACACATTAAATCAGCACCTGTGCAGAGCTCTTGCTAATGAGGATGTTTAGGATTTATGCAACAAGTCACTTGAGTGTAGCGTGAGTAAACATAAATGATCAATGAATCCAAACAATGGCAAAACATCTAATCAAAATTCAAAATTCATATACAATACTTTATTTCTCAAATTAAACTTTATTTTGATGCTGAGTATATATTATTTTTTGTTTTATACAAAACACCTTTTTTGCAATTCTAATAAAACAGTATATTAATTATGTGAAAAATGTCCTAATCTGGGGAGTTTCAGGGGAGATCATATTTTGAAGTTTTACTCCTAGTACAGACAGATTTAGCTAATGGAACATAGAGAAATAGAACACAATGACATGATGGACCTGATGTTTGTGACCTTTCTGATGTTCATCTTCTTTCTTGTTATTGCATGTCATTTTGCTTGAGATGGTGTTGAAAGATTTTGATAAATAGCAGTTTGTCTTAAGGGCTTTAATTTTCATGCTTAAATATTGATATCCAACATTTGATTTTATTTGTTCTGGGAGGGTGTTATTTCCAATTTCATTAAATATCTTTGCACAAAAATGATGTAACTTACTGTACATACAGTAACTGATGTATCTACAATGAATGCATCTTAAGAACTTGTTCAAACATATACAATAGTTTAATTTAATACACTATTGATAGGACACTATACAGTGTATACCTCTGTCATTTCATGGCAAAAGTTGTCTTTTGTGCAGATAAAAGATCATTTACTAATAGCACTTGGACTCTATTTTCCAATTCAATACTTGTCACCATTTCAAAGCTCTATAAACCCTGCCAAGTTTATACTGTAATTAAGGCAAACAATGTCCAGTTAAACTGCTTCTGTTTTACGTATTCCTATTTTTGGCAAGCAATTTAGGTTTGAAATGGACTTTCTCTTTGCATGTGCAGTTTGTGCTGTTACAGGATAGAGCACCATTAACAGCACTGTTCTCTTTGTCTGGTATCCAAGATCTTCAAAATATAGAGTACTCCACACATTATCCGTGCTCATACTACTTGTAAATATTGATCAAGCTAAAAAACTGTACTAAACAGCACAACATTGCTTTCATGTGTTCATTAAGGATGGATCATTACCTTTGTTTGCATGTACTGTACTGTAGGTACAGTAAGTGTAGCAAAACAGCGCTTGGAAACACAGGTGAGTCATTTTATTCAAAAGAGCCACAATCTTCGGATTTTCACAGGGAAATCATGGAATTGACTGCACCTGGTGACTTTAGCTCCCTATATAAGCAGTTCTTGAGGCAATCAAGGTGTCCTTTCCAGATACTCTCAAGGTTTTATGAAGCAGTGAGCATCATGAGGTCACATTGATAGCAGCCTCGGTTGTTTTTTTGGGTCGGGATGCTGGTAAGTAAGAAGATGGTTAATGAGTGCACCTGGCCAACTGGAATTGACTGAGAGAGTTTATTGCCACTGCTGTCTGGGAATAGATGGTTACAGTTCATGTGGAAACCCCCTGGCCATGCTACCCAATAAAAGGGGGCTCTTCCACAGTAGGGAAAGGGATCTACAAGGCAGTCTTTCATGCTCTGCTGTATCAGTGCATCAACAGCAGACACTTTGGATAACAGCACTGAATTAAACTACTGTAGTTTTACTATTATTCTTGTGAGTGGTTATTGGAGTTTCTCTGCACTTATTATGGAATTTGTTTGAGAGCTAAAAAGTACATACTACATCATAAATGAGTCATAATTGCTTACACTTTTTACAATTGTAGGCACTTTTCTGGACACTCCACTCAAAAGTGGGGACTCTCCTCCACCACCAATGTGCAGCCCCACCTGGATGATGTAATGGCAGCCATAGTGTGCCAGAACACTCACCACACACCAGCTATAATGATACTCATTGTTATAATGGAGTAATAAAAACACTAATTTTACTGAGTTTCAATGCTTAAAATGTGCATTTATCCACCAGGCCCTTTCTAAGCCATAAAGGTTTAAAATCAGATTTCTGAAGAGAAGAACAACTTTTTCAATTATACCATATATAGTTGTGTATATACTGTAGCAACACATTGCAAACTGTACACAGTGAAGGAAAGGAGCCAAAGAATAGCTATTATTTTAATCTCAGCATGCAAGACAGAAAGCAGTTATGGTAATCACTAACTTTATGTGGCTATTTAAAAATGGAAGTAGTTAACTATTCAGTAAAGACTGAAATGGTATTAAACATGTCACTGTTTTCATGAGAGTACAGTGAAAGCAATACAGTATACTGGATGTATATACTTTATATTCTCATATATATTTAATTATTTTCTTAGGACATTGTCAAGTGTTTCAGAAGTGATGCAATTATAATAAATTATAACACCCTGCTCTTTTAAATGGTTTAGTAACACTAGTTTAGGATGGGTGAGTGCCTTTTGTCTTGTTTGGTGTTGGGTAGTTAGTGAAGGTTAGCCAGGGCGTTAGGAGATGCCGAAGACGGAGTATTTCGGGTTTTTGTTTTGGTAGATAGGTCAGCTTTCCCTCACTTTATTGGCCAGCTCCATTTTGTTTATTTTCTTTTTTTTTGACACCGCTCTAGTTCCCTTTCCCTGTGTGTTTTTGTGTCCTATTTACATACCAGTCACTTTATTCACTTAAAAATAAATCACTTTTGCACCAAAACTTGTCACGCTTCCTACTGTATGTCCCTCGCCAGAAACCCACCTGCATCCAAAACCATCCTAAATGTTACACCCCTTTACCCCTAGAACCTTGGGGTCGTAACAATATTTTTGACCCAAGTTAATAATGACTACTGTATTTCTTAATGCAAACAATCTTCTGACTTTTGACACTGTAATCAACACAACTTGAATAAATTCCCTTAGGGGTTTAATAGCAAATGCTTTGGACAGGTGCATCTGTAAATGTCCTGGAAATTTGAAACTATAGTTCTTTTTGCTTTTACATGGTGTGCTGTCTCTTGTAAGTCTTATCTGTGCAGTTATGAATTCAGTGTACACCACTGTTCTGCTAATGCCCAAAGAAAAAATACAACAAAAAGTAGTTCAAGGCCCATTCTGAATTTTAATATAACGATGTTTGGCTTTGAGTGTCTGTTAGCTCAAGGTACTGCGGTGACAAAGTTCCCAAGGAAATATCTGCCATGTTTTTGCTCGTTACATTTCAGACAAACCAAACCGACAAGCAGACAATACAATGAAATTTCAGGAGTCTGTTGTCTTTTGAGTTTTTGACGATACAGACCACACATGCTTCAGGTTTAAATGACAGCAACTGAATTGGCTCAACCTGAGCAAGTGGGAGGACTGTTGTATTTAAATCTGAGTCCATGTCCTACAGTATGTATTTTATTGGGGAATGTTTTGGAGAAAATACTAAAGGGAAATTATTCGTTTGGATGAAAAAATAACATAAATTAACTGATTTGAATAATTTAACTGCATTTTTTGAGACTTGAGTTTTTTTCCAACTATCAACATCACACAATAACACAGTGGACTTGGATACACTTCAGCACTTGCAGTATGTGATGAGGAACAGAAGCCAGCACCAGTATATTTACAATCTGTCCTGCTTTCTACTGGAATGGTTTATAAATACAAGTAAGCTGTCTTCTTCCAGCTCTGTAAAGGAAAGTGTCTATAGCCCTAACCCATGTTAACATTTTTTATTTGGTTGTTTTATGTAATGATGTATTTTTCAAAGACTCAGTAAGATGTGGCCACCCCCATTTTTTTAGGGTGAAAGTAAAATTAATTTTAAAGACTGCTATTGATTTCATAGATGTCTACACAAAAAAGCTTCTGTTTGTAGTTGATTAACAGTGATACATTATGTAGGAATCCCTATTCATTCTGTTCACTGTGTGGTTTGATTCCATGTTGTCTGGTGTCCAGTTCTAGCTGAAAAGTGGTTGTACATTAGAAAAATTATCAGGAATATTACTGTGTAAATTCCAGTCTTTTCTTCATGGTACAGTTTTTATTCACAGACAACTTTTCATTATTCTTCTGTTTTTTTGTCATTTTCCAAATATAATTTCCCAGTGATTTGAATTTCTAACAAATTTTGGCAAAACGCCTTCATCATCCACTTCTGTTTTGTAACTGTGAAGAATTTAATTTTCCGTAATGAAAAGGTCAGAAGGACTTCTGGTTTTTAGAATTCATGTTTGACCAATCTGTCTGCATTTAAAGCTGTAGTCAACAGCTGTTAAGTCATCTCTGTTTTAATTAATGTGTTAATTAGTGAAACGAGTTTTGGTATTTGTGCTTCCAGGCTTTAGCAAGATTTCAGAATTTTTTTTTTGCTCTCAGCATACAGCAGATGTAGCGGTTGTTTTGTGAAATGGAACACCCCTGTGAAAGCCTGTGGTAAATAAATACTGTACAAGGGGGAGAGGAGAAAGGAGAGCAGCTGAATGTCAGTGATATGCAGAATGAAGAGGGATAAGCAGTGCAGCTTGGGCCTTTTTTCTGTTCCACACCACAGAAATATGATCTAAGAAGAAAACCAAATCACTGAGGCTTAATAACCTGGTGCTCAGCTTCGTTAAGACACTGCATTAGTTTGAGATAAGCTGAATAGCAAAACTGCTGAAAAACAAGAATTCAGCTAAACTTCCATTAGTTGAAGTGCATTCTAACCATTCTAAAAAGTTTAAAATTGAAATCCATTCCAATCCCCTGGCTCTCTACAGATGCGAGCTGTCCTGAGTACTGTAGTGTTAAGTGACCCGAGGCTCATTCTGGATGTTAAACTATTGCAGATTATGCAAAATTTACTATTTTATACAACTGCTTGGAAAGGAGTGATACAACAGCAGTGGGTGCTTGATTCAATGACCCTGATCTAAAATCCTCTACTCCATTTGGGTCCTCCTGTCGAGGGAGTACAGAAAAAAATTTTGTTCAAAATTGACTCTCCTGATCACACAACAGCAGCATCAGCACAGATTCAGATAAGATGACCAATGTTATTCCTATTGAGTTGAATAGGTGTATCTGGTTAAGACTGAGGACTAGATAATAGGTACAGTGTATGCTGACCAGTCACCATTTCTCCTTGGTTATTGTGAGGTTTAAAGACTTTTAAAAAATGTATTGTGAATTTGTAAAGGTATGTTCTATGGTCTTTTTGTGTGAAATATTTAGCAAGTGGTGCATGATGGTAGCCTCATGTCATTAGTTAAGATTTTACTACTTCATTAGCAAACCAGGTTGATAAAGAATTGGACTGGAGGCTGGTGACTGCAAAGAAGTATATTTGCAAGTGAAATTGGTTGTGTAAATCGGTGAGCAGTTTCAATACATTTGCATTTGTTTAAAACCAGGAACATCCCTCCGATAATTCAGTAATCTCTTAGTCTGAATAGGGATTGTGGTGAGCCAGAGTTTAATTCAGCAGAAAAACAACCAGTTCTTTGTTAGATCTGTTCCTAGGAATCTGATGATCGGTCACAACTTCAAGCAATTGAATCGACTTGATGCGCAGGGACAAAGGGCAGGATTAGTACACTGTTATCCCCACTGAGTTGATTACATGCAACAGATGTAGCGGATCAGCAGTTTGGAGGAGCCGCGGCGAGCACCGGTACACGTCGGCGCCCCGTCTCGGAGGCACCGGTTTGAGGTTAGCGAGAACCGAAAAGAAAACATAAAGGAAAAAACACAAAATTGCGCCGTCCCCTAGAGCGGTGCCTAGGCTGGATTTACCCTATCAGCCAGAGCAGCTGTGTTTACAAAGAGGGGCGTCGCCCTTCCCACAGGGCCCCGCCTCCACACTGGATACGCCCCTCACATGTGGTGCCACACTGGTTAAGACTGATGACTAAATAATGGAGACAGTAGCAAGTGTCTACTGGATTAAAAACTGCTGGGGAGCTTTGCCTTGCCTAAATTTTGCAGAAGAGCTCGTTCCTCGTGTCTTGAAGTACTGACACCACTCTCCCCTGTATTTTGTGAAGTCTTGACATTAAACCTGCATGCTGCTTTATCCTCTTAGTTTTGGATAATAAAAGACTGTTACCACAGCCCTACACTCTGTTTTGCACAACCTCTTTTAAAACATCCAAGCATCAGCCAGTCTGCAACCATCAGTGTAACCCATCTTTCAGGGTGCAAAGGGTTTGTACATTTGCATGCAGGTTTCCTATTAATTAGTTTTGGAGAAGATTTTTTTCATTCAATGTGTACTGTACAGTATATACAGTATAGTTGCCATCTAGGGACAGGCTCCTCTGTCTTTGTTGTAGTGGACAATTTTAAATGGGATATTTCTGAAAATGAGCAGGAGTTAACTTTCATATCATTTGGAACTTTTTTAATATTTCAAAAGAAGGTGGCATAAAATACTGTAAGTTTTCTGGAATTTAATGTGACTGAGGTGGCCACTTTGAAATATATAACATGAAGTAAAACTATTTTTCTTTTCTACAGATTATTATTGTGCTGCAAAACCTACAGTATATGAAATCAGTACAATCCACTGTGTAGCTGAGAATTTTCTATTTCCTCACCACACTTGAGCAGAAAACAGAGCTGATTTGGGGTCTACTATAAATGGAAATCAAACAAACCATATGTTTAAGACTGATAAAACAATTAAAGTGCAATAAGGGCTTATTCATATTCTTTCAATAATTGAAACAATCTTAGTCTATCTTGGCAATTAAGAATGAATTAATCCTTGTACTGAATTTCATCAAATTTTACAAATTGTATAAGAGTGTTCAGCTGAAAAGTTACATTTCTTAACCTGTGGAAGTTGTATTTTTAGGTACATTTTGAATGACCAATTAATTTTAGTTTTCTTCATCTAGTCTTTTGTGGGCTTTTTGTTTTTCATCTCTGACCACTCGAATCTGCACCTTTGAGCCACTTTTCACAGGCAGCACGAACCCATTCTGGACATTTAGTGCCACAGATGTCACTGTGTTTGCCTAGAGAGCCCTGTCCACCTATTCCCACCCTAACCTCAGGGGCACTCAGCTAATTCTGTGCTACTGTTTCCCAGTCGCAGTGGGCTAGTGACACGACACATGCAGTAGCTCATAGAGTTCACCCTGAGCTAGGGTGAGGAATTTTACCAGCTGGTCCACTTGGGGAAACACTCAGTTACTCTTTTTATGCAGGATTTTTTTATATATCCGGTTTTGTAGCCAGAAATTGTAAGTTTAGACTATTATTTTCATTACAGACCCAGCACAGTAATGATCACATGATACCGTAGCCACTAAGAAATGAATTTATTTCAGGAGTTTTTATTTTATTTTAGTTTGTGAATTTGGTACTTGCACTTATTCTAGGTGTCACCATGGCAGATAAAATTGGCAACTCATCACTTAATAGAACTGCCATGTTTAAAGTTTACACCAATTTATTCTAAAGGGCAGAATAAAATAGTGGTGAGGGCTCTGGTACCAACCGACAACAGTCTCCCAGTTAAGAGTCCAGAGCCCTGTGCACTACTTTGTACAGGTCCCCAGTTCAGGTACTGCTCTTGTACCGTTGAATTTGATCTGAGTTGCCTGTCTAAGCAGCTGCAGAAACGAGCACCAACATTGCGGGTGGTAACCTTGCAATGGACCAGCATCCCATCCAAGTGGAAAGTCATGCACTCTGTCTGCTCAGGGCTATAGAAACCAGAATAAGCTTTGATGTGATAAGCCTATAGGCACGATTAAGAGCTTCACTACTTTTAATCTGGGGATACAGGATGTGTATAGGTAAATAATAGCACAATTAAAGACTTGGGGGGAAAAAAAACTGTAGAACTAAACATGCATGCAAAATCTGTTTGAATAGGTAAGGTTTCTATTTTAAAATTCTGCTTAATTAATATTTGCTGTCATGCTTATGTAAGAGAACAGCCAGATGGGCTAGCTCAGGCCTTGCAAAAGTATTTGAGCAAGTACATGTCAGCTTAAACCTTAAAACCATCATGCAAAATACTGTGGCTATGCTAAGATGCTGCCTTGCAGCAATGATAAGATATTTCATTGCTCTATTTTCAAATTATATACCCGTTCTGTAGTTTGGTTAGCCAAGCAAATGCATACTTCTGTTATTTTGCGTTTCAGACAATGAACAACTGAAGGAATCATCTGGTTTTTTTTCTAGCTTTGATCATCTTCTATAACACTACACTTTTTAAATTGCCAGTATATTGGCATTGTTGCCAGGAAGATCAGATATGTGTTACAAAAATCAGCAATAATTTGTTGAGCAGAAATGTCTTGTTCAAGTGCAGTGAACCAGTTTTTTTTTGTCCTGGTTCTGAGTCTTAGACATGGGTGAAATCCTGGTATTTATCATCCTTTCTTTTGTTAATTTCCCATTATGTTTCACTGAAGGACTTTTGTTTTCTAAAATGAATTAAAACACTAGTTTTATACCCAATGGAAATATCTCCATCTTATGGCATAACATAACACCCAAACCAATTAGAAGGTTCTAATTTAAAGTAATTAAAATAAATGTGATTTAAGCAATAGAAAATCCGCCACATACAGTATTAAAGCCAGCTGGGGCTCCGATTTCTGAATTGAACTGTTATTAACAATTGCTATTTTAATTTGGTTTGGCATCCTATTGCAATATTTCACTGTCTGTGTGTTTGGGAATGTGTCATCATCAATGTGGGCAAAAACACAGATATATCCATATAAAGAGAAACAGGTGATGTGAGGATTTTTCCAGGATACAAATAACTTACTTTTTTTCATAAAGCAAAAAACCTCAGACAAATATTTCTGGCACATTAGGTTTTCTTTCACTGTTTGTGAGGCGTTATTTTAATAGAGTGCATAATGGTTACGAAATACAGAATAAGGATCATTCGGGAGTCTCTGTAAAGGCAAAAATACACACTTACAATATATATCTAAAACCCAATTAAAAATTAAGCCTGTTCTGTAATACTGTAAATCTTTCTAAAATAGAAAGGTGAATTGTTAAAAAAATTAGTGTTTCAAAAAAGGGAGAGCAGAAGGGCATTTTAAAGTTCTGGTTATTGAGATGTTCCTGCTCAAGATGTGAGATGTTTCCTACCAAACCAAATAAGATTTACAAAATGGCTTTACTGCATGTTATTTTAAACATGTTCTGTTTTTATGGGTTTATGAATGACTTTGTGATTATGGGTGACACACGCATTTAAAATAGACTCTTAATGAGGATTAATTTAAATGACAGGATTCAGTGACTTTGATGGATATGGCAAATTTTTACCAAATGTTCACCATTGTCCATACTGTGCATATTGAATGTGACTGAGCCATCCTGAAGATAAGACTTTGATTTTTATAATGATGAAGGTTGCCTTGATGGGACAGAAAGATAATTTATCATCCCTTCTTCTGACAACTTTAAGTGAACCAGGTCAAACATTGCATAGGGCATTGACATGTCTCTCTGTCTCTGAATTAATGCGTCAGAGTACGACTTCCTTTAGTTTTAGCAAGAAACTATTTATTAAAACTGAACAGCATAATCTGTAGATTTCTATATGTTTGTATCTTGTTCATCCCATACATATTTTGACTTTGTCGCCATGGGTCAGGTATAAATTATGCTACATTAGTGTGATTATAGTGTATGCGTATTATATAATTAATCATATAACTCATATTAAGTATTTGCAGATTAGTGTAATTATCACATGCACTATAATTAAAAAATGATTTAAAAAAAAGGCACACTGCTAATTCTGTGTCTGCTACAAAGTATATACCTATTACTGTTGACAGCTGAAATAGCTACGTTTTGGCATAAATTACACCTTTGTTGGCTGAAGGATTTTCATTAGTAATGTTAAACTGGTGAATATGTTTGATTCTGATTTCAGTTAATTTCCACTGTTGAACAACTTGTGAACAATAACAGACCAGTCCATTTTGAAAAACATGCATATGACCTATTTTTTTACCTTTTATTTTTCAGCATTTACATGTTTCCACTTGGTCAGCTTTTAAGATCACATGGCCTCAGCTTTCATTTTTACTCTGACAATACTCAAATACTGTATACATCAATACCAAACCTGACACTGATGTGGCTGTCTCTATTCTATCTAATTGCATCTCTGACATAAAAATTTGGATGACTCAAAACTTCCTTCATCTTCACTGCGACAAGATTGAAGTCATGCTTATTGGCACCCCCCCATCAACTTCGTAAAGCCAGTCCTGTAACCCTATCTCTAGATGGTTCTATACTTGAGCTTCAATCAAAATTGAAAAACCTTGGGGTTATATTCGATTCTGGCTTAACATTCAACCCACATGTATTGTCAAAACATCTTTTTTTTCACCTCAGAAATATCGCTAGACTATGCCCTATGCTATCACTAACTGTGTCTCTCGAATTGACTACTGTAATGCTCTACTCGCTGGGGTAACTAAATCTACTCTGAACAAACCGCAGTATGTGCAAAATTCAGCAGCCAGAATCCTGACCAGGTCTAGTGCAAGTGTTCACATTACTCCTATCCTGGAGTCCTTGCACTGGCTTCCAGTCAAATTCCTTCTGGACTTTAAAATCTTCATGCTCACCTATAAGGCTCTGCATGGCTTGGCACCTCAGTACCTGTCTGAACTATTATCGCCCTACTCCCCACCTCGCCACCTTTGCTCTTCTAATTCTGCTCTCCTTACTGTCCCCCAAGCCCGTCTACATTGTATGGGTGACAGAGCCTTCTCCTGTTATCCCCCCAAGCTCTGGAACTCTCTCCACAAGGATATCAGAGAGTCACCTTCTCTAAACTCCTTCAAATCCAGACTCAAAACACTCTTCTTCAGAAGAGCCTTTACTTAACTGGTTCCATTCTTCACCCCTCTGCTTTTCTTAGTACCACCATCCACGGTCTCCTCTATATATTGTAATTGTGTTTTATCTTGTGTATTCTTCTTATTTATTGTTGTTGTCACCTTTAAAGGCGCTATATAAAATAAAGTTTATTATTATTATTATTTTATATTCTATTTTTTATTCCATCTCTCAAGAGCAAGATTGTAAATCCTGGTGCTGTGGTTTAGATTTTGTAGACCAACAATACAAGTGGCACTTTGTTCTGCAGTTGTAATTCCGTGTAAGATGTCAAATCTTACAAATGTGTAATGTTTAAGGAACCAACCCTCAAAATGCTAATCGGTTGTAAACCTGTTTAGCTTCTGTGGCATGGCATTAAATTTGTGAGATTTGTGTTGATAAGATCAGTCTTTTCTGGTTATAACACTGCAGTGATTACATTGAGTATTTGAATACTGACTTAATAAAACTTTATCAAGTACTTGCCTGATTGTCAAGAAGGTGGATGTTTAATGCCCAAGTAAGACTTCAGTAGTACTGTAATTACTTCAAACAAACTGAATGAAGCTGTTTACATAGTGTACAGGAATGTGCACAGACTCCACAGCAAAATCAGTTTTAATATGGAAAATATAACAAAAGAAAACAATCTCTATGTACTGTATTTGCCTGCAAGACAGCAGGTCAGCCAGACAAGGAAATGCATTATGAGTTCTTCCTTTCCCTGAGTTTGAAACATCTCCTTTGCCTGCCTTTTGGCTAACTTCTAAAAGCATATCCAGAATTTTAAAATGCTTTCAAGCTTCTTGGAATATTTTCACTGCTAACTCTTTGCAACATTATAGTGAAACTTGAATTGAGGAAATGCACAGTACCTTATTTGTGTTTAGCTTTTCCTGTATTAATAGTTGTTTTAAGCATTATCAGTTTTGAAAGAAAATATTCTGAAATTTATGTAAATGGAACAAAGAGGAAACAAGAAGTATTGTTGCTGGTTGCATTATGATATATTACAGTATAGATATATTAATGTATTAGCAAAGAGAAACAATGGTAAGGTATCTCAATTAAATTTGAGATGGTATACAGATTGAATAGTTACAGAACTGATATAATTTATAATTGCTCTATTATTAGATTATCTATTATTGGACAAAGATTTTTGGAATACTCTGGACTACTCTGTGTTTAACATTTTTATGTGGTTGCTAATAAGTGTTTATGTAATTTAGGATACAGTACATAATATCTGCAAAATTCCTCTTAAACCAAGAACATACAGTATTTTAGATGTATTACAAGGAATTAATAAAGAAAAAGCATAAATATTTTATATATTTACAGTACATGTAAATTATTTTGTAATTTGCTTTCAAATATATTATCTCCAAACAGTATTTCCTCGATTGATTCATTAATATAAAATTATTAAAAAGGGAAAAAAACATGTTAGGATTTTTCTAGCAAAGCTTATGTGTAGGTCAGTGTTAAGAAACTTTGTTTAATGTATTATTTATTATTATATTGAACTTTATTAAGAATACAGTTTTGATTGCACATTTTTTAAAGCTTAACTCAATAGGATTATTATTGTAATAAACGTATTCTTGGAGAAGATGTTCATTTAAAGTTATATACAGATTATATTTACAGAAAAGGTTAATGATTTGTTCACAACGTTTCAAGCATTTCATAAACAAAGAACATACCATTGTGGAAAACATTGTATACTGATGCGCATAATAAATAAAACACTAAATATAACATGCACCAAACACATAATGCATTAACGGAGTCCTGGAAGTATTGACACACAAGCCTCATCAGTCTTGGTGATGTACTGCTTTGGAATGTTCTGTGACTCTGCTTGTGCATCTACAGCCAGCTTGCTAAGACAGGCCATGGCAGTATCTCCTTGATGGTGTTAGTGAGTTGGTTTCACAGACCAGCTCTATTGGACTTGGGATGGGAGCAAAAGTTGGCAACTGCAGGACTTTGCCATTGTTTTGCTGAAGTCCATCCAGTCAATTCGTAGCCGCTTCTTCCAATTCAAGGTCGCATGAGCGCTGGAGCCTAACCCGGCTAGACACAGATAAAAGGCAGATTGCACCCTTGAAGGGACACCAGTCCATCACAGGGCAGACAGACACAAATACAGACATACATACCTAATACAAGGACCAGTTTTCCCAGAAGCCAGTTAACCTACCAGTATGTTTTTGGACTGTGAGGAAAGTGAAGCACCTGGAGGAAACCCATGTGAACACAGGGGAGAACATACAATACAAGCTCCACACAGACAGCACCCCAGGTCTAGAACTGAACACAGGCCCCCAGCAACAACTGCACCACTGTGCTACCCTATGTTGAAGTCATACTATTCTAATCTTAGCACTATGGTGTTTTTTATTGTTCTGTCCGGAAAACAGCTGGCTCAAGAACTTTGTGAATGTATCACTGAGCAGTAAAATCATTCTCAATCTGCAAAGGTGTTCATGTACTAAAGGAGATTTATTTTGAAATGAGTAATATAAAAGTCAGTGGGCTCACTATGACATAACAGCATATGTTTTCTTCAGCCATTTGTTGCAACCTGCAGTATGTCTAAATCAAATTCATATAAAGCGCACAGTAGAACAGAATGCACTGTAATCTTGCAAAAAGCTGATTAAGCTGCAGAGAAGATCAATGCTGAGAACTCATCAAGGCCCTCCTGCTGCCCCAGTGAAGAGTCTAGTCTGCAGCCACACGCTCCTACTCTTAAGTTTTTGAACAATGCTGAAATGCACATCTATACAAAAAACTTTCCTAAAGTAGCTTTTAACATCTGTTTATGCTACATACTGTAATGTATTATGAAGAAGACAGCTCAGAATTTGTCTGCCACCTTTCAGAACTTCCTAATTTTAAAACGGCGTGTGTCTTACCATAACTGATTGATTGCTGGCTGCAACATCAAAACAGTTTTTATTTATGTATAATATCCTATTTACTGTTTTAATATAGTGGTACAGTTATAGTTGCTACTGTCAAAAAGTCTGCAGTTTGTTCTGTCCATTCTGTATTATTCTTAAATATCTAATACAATTTGTGTAATAGTAATTTATTTTTTTCTGTTATTGCATACACATTGTACAGTATCTCATCTGTTACCTAGTGTGGTGTATTATTAAACTAAACAACACCCTAAAATAATTACTGTTTCACAGATAGTTTGTCCTGTTTTGATTATAACAATAATTTAAAATAATTACTGATTAGCCTAGCTTTATCAAATAAAGAACTGTTTTACTGTACATGTGTAAAGCGTAACATGACAGTTCTTCCTTTATTGTATAGCCATTGGTAACTAGACATTTCCAATAATGATAATAGTAAAACATTTCTATAGTATGTAGAGACCAAAAAATAAAATCAAACAGAGAAGAAAATGCAACTCCATTATAATTTGTTTACATTCTCCAAAATTATAGTCACATCTAGTCAATAAGTCATAAGAGGTCTTTCCTAAATAGTTTAGATGCTTCATCAGTTTCTTCTTCCACAGTACCACATTATAACCTTGTCTGCACTGTGGTCAATAAGTCCACCCCTTCTAAAACATGGCACAAGTGCAGAACCATCAATCAGTCAATGAATCAGGAAGTAAATTGGGGAAATCTGAGCTAAATTAACATAATTAAAGTAGGTAATTTAGTAATAATGAAAAGCTTGTTATAATGTGAAAGTTGCATACCGTTAAATGCAAACTAAAATGTACTGAGCAAAAAAAGGCGTTATACTGTACTCTACTTTAAAAGAAACATAAATTACTTGGTTAAGTGATATTGGGATCATTTTTATTGATTGAACATTCACAATCAGCTTTGACACACTCATGTGATTGGCTGTTGCATCACCTCATTAGTGGGTTGAACAGGCCCGGATGAAGAGGTGATTCCATCAGAGACAGGCCAGGATCTGGGAGACTGCAGATCGCAACACTTCACCAAGATCACCGCAGCACCATGCTCTTTTCTCTCTGCCACTTCCGCTGCATCAGAAGTGCCAGGTCACAGCAACCTGCGCACAGGCAGCTCAGCTGCGAGGAGATGACAGAGCCGTCTTCGTTTGCAGGCTGAACAGCCACCTGGGTCTGGTGCTTGCCAGTTTTCATCAATGCAACAAAACGAGATGTCAGCACCTCAGGATGACTTGACAGCATTGCAGCCAAGTCCCCTTTAGTGGAGAATTTATTCCATTCCATTTATTATGGATGTTGGCAAGTGTGGCACAGAATGACACAAGAATCCATTTGTACGACTGATGGACCTAAGGGTGGCCAATGCAAGTGCGATGGTCTTTGAAGAAGTATCTAGTTGCAACAGAAGACTGATGACAACCGCACTTTACAGAGATACATTGATCGAGTCCTGAAACTCAGTTGCTGCCCTGCCCACATACTGTATTCATCCTTTTTGTGACAGCATTCCACCAAGCCTACACATATCCTCAGCAGCTTTCTTGTGAGATGAGGTGATCCAAATCGTCACCGTGGTATAATTGACATAATGTGACAGTTCTGCCATGGACACCCTTCTTGCAGGATCTGAGCTCCATTGACGACTTGTGGGACTGAGTTTGAGCAACGTGTGGTGTTTAGGGATAAGAAACCAGTGCTGTGGCTCTGAGAAGATCAATGGGATATAATCCCACAAGACAACATGCACATCTGGTGACACCTAAAGAAAGATCCACAGCCGAAACTGTTTCTCTTTTCTTTTCCTTTCAGCATGGAATAAACCTTTACCTATTCCTTTTCATCCTTATATTTAAACTTCTATTCTTAACAAAAACCATAGGAGCAGACCCTGGCTTGTCACATATATTGCTATTATAATTGTTGAACTTTCATCTAAGGCTGTGGTTCTGAATGTGTATGAAGAAAATTAAAGATTCTTCTAAAAAGTCCTTTATATCTGTGAGTGCCAAAAATAATATATCTAATAACCCTTCAAAAGACCGGTTTGTTCAATCTATTAAGTTAGAATTTGTCAAAATATATACAGTATATTCCTGATACCTACTGAGAATCTCTAGGCCTGTATTGTAGATCGTTTTAAGAATAGAAAACATTTATGTAATATTAATACAGTAATAATCCTAGTCTGATGATGTTGATACAATATCAATTTGTATATCGAAGAGCCAATATAATATGCTTGCTGCGGAGGGGAAGAGGCAAGAAAAAAAAGAACTGTTGTAGCTGTGCCTGAGAAATATATGAACACACATTTGTTAAAGGCTCATATTTATCAAAGCTGCCCATTTTGGCTTATGTACAGTATAAAACCCAGTCGTACTGACAGAAATCAAGAGATTACATTTAGACTCAGAGCACTGAAACAAAGGGCTGATTATACTGCCTCAAGTTATCATAGCCTGCTAAACAGGTGAGAGAATTTAAGGTTAAGTGTGTGGTTAATTTGTCTCATGGTTGTGAAAATGCACAACTTTTTTTTTTACTTTACCTACTGCCTGGTGTTTTTCCAGACACATTTTCTGGACAAATTTTTCTGATCTTGATCAGTAGATGAAAAGCAGTGACTATTCTAATTTTCTTTCTGACTATTTTAAGCTCCAAATATATTACTTTTGGGCATGTATAAAGTACATAATGTATTATAAAAGTAAATATAAGAATAAAGGCAAACAATACAATTAAATATTTAATGGGGATAATAAAGATTTTGAGTAAAAAACGGAAAAGTATTTTAAGTACTCTAAGTACATTTTCATTATTATGAAATCTGTAGAGAATATAAAACTGCAACAGAAGGTGCATTTCTAATTAAAACGGGATAGAGAGCTTCATAATCTTGGTGTATTATTATAAGATACAGTTTATCCTTCCCCATGTATTTATAAAAAAGAAGGTGTTTTAAAAGATCCATTGTAAAGAAAGTGGTGAATCCTAAACATATACTGTACAGTATACAGTACTGTATCCTATCAGTTATCTGTGGCAAGAGTTGGTAGATAGCCACCTTATTTTGGCCAAGAATAGCACTCTCTGACAGCAAAAGGCATGCTATCAAACATTGCTAAAGAAAGTTGCATTCATTGCCAGTGCTGCAAAACAGGTTGTTAAAATAATTTCTTAAGTATGCATATCTTCAATTAGAATAATTTCAAAACAAAAGAAGCTCTCATATTCATTTAACTCATGCTTTCATTTCCAAACATTTTTTAGCACCATGAAAGCATAGCTTGAAGGCATAGGGAAATGATTAAATGTTTCCCCAGAGAACACTTAAAATACTTAAGCACAAAAGCAAAATGCAAATAACAATGGTTAGTTTCTTACAGTTTTGTCGCTTAAAATTACAAGCATTAAATCATATAATCTCCTGCTCCCGAGGGTGAAAAAGAGAACCCTGTAGAACTACAAAAGGAAGTCTAGATCTTTTTACGTGAATTTAACAATTAGATTTTGAATTACTATGTTTTAAAAAATGAATTTGTCTTTGTGGGTAATTTGTTTAGGACAAGTTTCATTTTTTTCAAACAAAACTTAAACACATTTTGCAACATTTAGCTGTACGATCCATGTCATTCATGATGAATTTACATCTGCAGAATCTGTAAGCTTGCATCATCCCTGAATGTTGTAATTGAGATTGCAGACATTCATGTAATTGCAAATTATTATTCTAGCGAGAGATCTATGCAGAATTATAATACTCTGATCTTTATGTAATTCTTTTCTTATTATGGTCATGTTTCATGACTGAAGTACTTTTTTCAATAAATTGTCATGTTTTAAGGAAAGGTTTGAACACTGACTTCTGAGCTTTTATTTGACAAGTTATTATACTGTAGTTTTAGCACAAAATTGATTAAGAGGGGAGATATATACTGTATAGTAGCTGCTACTGCCAGATTCTTTCAGTTTCTTTTCTTTGATAAGAGTTCTGTATGAATCCCAATCATTTTCTTAATTTAAAAATGATTAAAAGGAAACAAAAGCTGGCATTGAGTTAAAAAACATAATTAAATACATCCTGTTAATCGGTTACAACATCAAAATGTTATTTTGTTATAATCACTGATGTTTGTACAACAGAAAAGGACTGCTGGGTAGGCACTAGAGCAAAAAAATATTTCTGCCATTTCAGTCTTTAAAAGCTACTGGCTAATCTGCACAATAAGTCAATTATTCTTATAGAGGCCCCAAGCAGACGTGAAATTATGGATTTCTTCTATTCTCCAACATGTACATTGGATGACGTGCAACTTTGCTTTGAACAGAACAGTCATATACAAACTAAAGCACAAAGTGTTTGGAAATAATTTATTACTAAAACATCTCAAGTCAATTATATACAGTATGAATTGACCTGTCTTGACCAAATCTCATTATGTTACTGTATACTCCAGACATAAGACAGACTATTCAGATGTGTTAGTGATTTTGAATATTGAATATGTAACCTGTTATATTTGGCGCAGGCGAAAAGAGAAAACAAGAAAATATATATACTTGTTAGAACAAGTTAAGATATCATATGCAATTGTAAACCCATCCATCCATTTTCTAATCACTTTATCCAATACAGGGTTGTAGTGGAACTGGACCCTATCCCAGCATGCGACAAGGTACACAAGGCAAACGCCAGTCCATCTCAGAGCACACACAGACAAGAACAAAATCACACCTGGGACAATTTTCCCAGAAGCTAATTAACCTACAGTACCAGTATGTCTTTGGATTGTCCTTTTGGGAAAAGGCACCGCTGCAGACTGTAGATTTTGCTCACAGTTCTGGAGATGTTGGCCGATTCCTCCTTGCAGATGTCCTCTTTCAGTCCAGGGGCAGCTCTCCTCACATCCTCCAGAGAGAAGTATCATTTGGAGGAAAGCCACATGGACACTGGGAGAACATACAAACTCCACTCACACAGCATGCCAAGTCTCCAGTTGAAGGCAGTGCCCCAGAACTGTGAGGCAGCAATGCTGACAGCTGTGCCACCTCGATGCCCAGATTTTTTTGATTCATTTGTAATTTTTCATGACCTGGTGCTTGTTCCCACTCCCCCATACTTGATCTTTTTAAAAATGAATAATAAAAGGTTTTGCATTTTTCTGACCGTTTTGCTGAAACCGTGGCAATACAAATGAACTAATATTAAAAATGTAGGAAAAAAATGTTTAAAATATTGTAGTGTAGTGGAGCTTGTTTGGACACAGTGACGTTCATACCCTCCCTGCGCCTGGGCTGGTATCCTTTGGCTCACTCGGCTGGTTCCCTGTCGCGTGACGCCAGAGACCCGGGTTTGAGCCCAGGTGTTGCGGGATGACTTTTAGTCTTTAAAAGAAGTCTGTGCACAGTTTGTCTTTTTGAGGTCCGGCTAAGGGTTAGACAAAATGGGAACTCGGTTTGTCCTGGCCGCGGTTTTTAGGAATATGCTTGGGTATTATGGATGTCGATAAATAAGAAAGAGTCCAACTACCTAATTTTGTTGATCAAGTGAAAATAATAGTGAGTTCATAAACACAAGATTTCTCCTATTTCAGGAATACTTGGACAGAATTCTGTGCTTTATTCGCTCACTCTTTTGGCCTGGCTTCTTGCAGAAGAGTTTATGTCCTGTCTTGGTCAGTTTGTCAGTTTAGTCAGTGAGTTAACAGGTGAGAATGTGGTGGGTTACAGTTTATATGTGACGACATCACCAGTTGGTGATTGGCTGAGATGCCATCAGATTTCGATGAGTTACCCACTCTACAGTATAGTGACCTTTGACCTACGATTTTGGGAAGAAACCAGCCTGCAGACTTGCTGGAGCCCATCTGCACTATATACTGTATCATTAAATGCTCCACAGTGGTACAGCTTTATGATGTCTCTTATCAGAGGGGCCTCTTTTGCCACATTCCTCTGCATTTAGAGAGAGGCACCAGGCTGCTTGGTCAAGATACAGAAAGATGACTAAAAATCTCTTAAGTTAAACTTTATTCTAAGTGAAATAATAGGCCTTGTTACTATACACTAATGTCTAAGCACATAAACATTAGATCAGACTATTCAAAGTAACCTAAGAGTCTGCCTAGGCAGAGGGTAAGTCTAGTGTCAAAGGTTGCTGTGTAAACTACAAAGAAAAAAGCAAGTCTAAGCACAGGCATACAGTAGAAAAATCCATCCAGCAAATCATGTTACTTAGATGTGTTGTATTTTTGCCATTTTGTATTCTTTATGGTGAAGTATATAGATTTTGTTTTCTTCCTTCAGCCTGTTTAAATATCATCATAATGATTTCTGTTAATGCTTCGTGATTAATGTGCAATGACTCTGGTCCTCGGCTATACACTTCAAATTTTACTTCTTTGAAACATCATTTCATAATAACACCACACTCAGAGTAAGACATTCAGATACTATATAGCACTTTTGCCGTTATTCTACTGAATTATGATTGCATGAACAGTTCTTTGTTAGAATTTATCTCCATACTGGTTATTTCAGTTCTTTCCATCTTTTTATCTCTGTCTTTGTTTTGTATTAACCTGATCACTTCTCCTTTGACTCTGTTAACATACTCAGTGATAATAATGGCTTATGAAATAGACTTCACCAGATTGTACAAAGGCCATCATGATTGTAATTTATTGTAAAGGTTTTTTTTTCCATCAAAGCACAGTTATGCTGAACTTCTTGACTATTGTAAAATTCTAATTACTTGAAAGCTCTTAAGGACTGAAAAAATGCTTTGGTTTTCTTTGAATTTGGTCATTGACTGACATAAAAAGAAAAAGTCACACAATATGCCTGCCAAATGCTGTCCTGCTAATTAGAATTGTCAACTTTCCATCAGGCTATAACGTGTAGTAATGTCGTAATAGTGTTAAGGTTTCTCACTAATGGAATACGTAAATACAGAGGCTATAAAACTTGATAGTTAACCTTAAAGAGACCTTTAACGAAGATGCTGTCCTGACTTTTACTAGGTATTAAAAACTACTGAGTGTCCAATATACAAATCAAAGATAATGTATTTACTTAAAAATAATACTTAAGTACATCAGTAATCTTTGGATAATTAGATTTTAGCAGCATATCTGGTGCATGATATTCTAAGTCAAAATTAGTGTCACATGTACAGTAATTCCACTGTGTCACTGCAAGAGAATTCCAGGAGGGTTCAAAGAGCTTCAAAGAATTTGTTGTATAAACTGGTTTGCTTCAGCTTTGATCAAGGATTAGGACAATGGAGCTTGTGTTTTAATATTTGATCTCTGTATTTTTTAAATTATTTAAACAATTAACAAAAAATAGTATTCCAGAAAAAAAAAACTATGATTGCATCCAGAGTCTCCAACACTACAGCAATTTTGAAGAATCTGTGAAGGTGTAGTTTATGGAAACTGCAAGTAATGGCGCCCTCTAGAGGTAGCTGTTAGACAATAGTATTCTCTGCTTGATAGACAAGTAGGAGCTCTGCTTTGGATGCTGTGCAGGGATTCTAAGCTTGAGATCAAGGTCTGCATCCAAAGAACTGAGCTTCTATTGACATATCTGGAACAGCAGTATTGTTATTTTGCTGGCTTCATGACTTTCTGTGTGCTAGCCAGGCAGAAAGCTATAGAACTGAAACAAAATTACACTTTGCTGCATCAATAATCCTGACAGAGTAGCCCCCTGTCCCTGTAGCCTTCCATGAAGTATAGCTCATTTGTTTTCAGGGAGGGAAGTAAAGCACAGAGACGCCACCGTTTTAATGCAAAGTGAATGTAATTAAAGAGTCACTGTCTTGTCTCCTTGCCTTTGTAATGGCTTGAAGGAACACCTCAAATCATATATATTTATAGTGTTCTGTTTTCTCTGTCAGGTTTCATCCTAAATCAGCAGCTATCTTGCATTTTCTGCTTAGCTTTAAAGAAAGTTTGAAAACAAGACTTGCATTTTTGGTTCTTGCTCAGTAAAAGGCAAAGTTGTGCATAACATATTATCTGCTGTATACTGTACACCCAATCTGTTTTTATATATATAGTTGTAGGGCACAATATCAGAATGAGAATTCTGACATATAGGAACTACCTCGGTTTTGCACTTTTGTAAAATATAATCAAAATAAACAGCGCAGTCCATGCTGCCTCCCCCCAACACACACCTAAACCAAAGTGCCAATATGGTCCAAATGTCAAAGGAAAATAATATTTTCTTAACCCTTGAGGTATTGAGAGTAAAACTAATTGCTTCTCCAGTCGCATATCAATGATAAGGCATGTGATAATCTCAAGAATTTTATCAACTGCGAAATACAATTTATATATAGTAGAATATATGTACAGTAGACAACTGTATTGTTTCTTGGATGTACTGTACAGTACATAAAATGAGACTTCAGAAAGATTATCTGAGAATGAAAGCCTATCATAAGCAGCCTTTTGCAGAATATTTCAGAATTTATTTTGGGATCTCTGGATTTCAGTGCAGTCTTGGAATGCTACTGTATATAGTATGCTGCTGTTTAGAAAAACAAGAGCTACCGATGCAAACAGTTCTTTCAACCATCAGGAAAATTGATTATTCATCACTTACAGATGTGATGAAAGGAATTCACGCTTTTGCTTTAGTAAGCAAAATGTTTCCACGCCGTATGGCTCTGTTACCAGTACTGTGGCACTATGCCTCACTGTGAAAGTGAGATGAGAAACTCAGGAATTGTATTTAATGTCCGAACGAGTTCCAGCAGATGTGACTTGGTGATAGCAGCACTTCATCTGCAGTCATATCTTTTGAGCGACTCAATATAATTATCTGACAAACGGGGTTGTCCAAAGAGGGGAGCACAACTGCAGAGCATGAGAAATTTGAAATATTACCCTCAAGTACTCAAGGCTTTTATTTTTCCCCGATAACACATTGTATAGATTTTTATACTGCAGAATAAGGTTAAAGGACTCTTGTATTTTAATTCAGCTCCTTCTGACTGGTATTCTTTATCAGTTGCATGGCAACGGCTGTGCTGTGTAGTTTGAAAAGTCATTAGCAGTCTGAGCATGCTGGCATTTAGCAGATGTTATTATTTGATTTTTTTCTCCCTGATTTTGGAATTTTTCTGCTAGCTTTGTAGGTCTTTTCACCTTATATGTGACTTTGCTTCTTCCTCCCAATTAAAAGCATTTATTTTCTCAATTAAGAGAAATGTCGATTATTTTCTCACCATTTATTTTGTTTACATTAAATCAGCATGGAAACTGGAGTCATGTCCTGCAATGCAAGTGTTGTCCTGAGCCAGATGTTCTCTTTATCCACCCCCAGACAGTCACCCTGTCACAGCATCTGATTTGAATTCATTGACACTGAAGATTTAAAAAGAAAACAGCTGATTATCATTGAAAATGTATGACAATGATACCATTTATCATGTAGCAATTTCAATGCAAGGATAAATTGATTAATGATTTTTTAAATGATCCACCAAACAGACCTCACTGATGGGGAAGACGTTTATGTTTCAATGTGTTACGCCTTATTCATAAACCTGCTACCATTTCACATTGCTATGCATGCCCTTGTAATAAAATAATGAAGATTAGTTGAAACATTCCTGATCCCCTGAACTGCATTGTGGGAGGGGCACCCAGGTTGGTTGGGGCACTATATTACAGTTTAACAGTAGTATGTAAGGGTTTTAAAGACTTCAGAATAAATGCGAACACAGGTTAGGTGTAGGTGTTTACAGTTGGGAGCAAAATGAACACTCTGCTGCAGCAGTTGCTATTTAAACAGATACCGTAGTGACTGAAGCACACACACAGACAGAAACAGATAGGAATCACTGGATAACAACAGTCTCCCATTAGATGGTGAACATCTGCCTCCAGGCTGCAAAGGTTAGACAGGTTTCTTTATGACATGACTGGTTGAGTGATGGGGATAAATATACATTTAATGAATGCCTTTCTAAAAAAATGTACAAGCTAGATACAGTAGATAGGGTGGTGGGATATATCAAAAATAACTTGAAAGCTAGGAAATTAAAGAAAGAGGGTGTGAACTGTTTAGAACCTACAGGGATTAAACTGGAAAAAAGGACATTGTAAAGATATTATATACAATATACAGTAGGTATATACTGTATGCTATAGACTATATTAATTTGGACATAGACTTATACAGCATATTGTTATGAGATCAGAAAGATATGTAACAAAGAAACATTGTACTAATGGGAGCTTTCAACTTCCCAGGCCTAAATTGGAATATTACTGTGTGAAGTACAAAAGATGAAATTGATCAAATCGAAATGATTGGACAGTTGAAACTGAAAGTTAATAATTACTTCTTAACCCAATTTGTGAAACTACTAGAGGAAATGCTTACATTGGCCTTGTGTTTTCAAATAACCAGATATCCCCCAAAGCAATAAGATGTGATCGCAGTCAAATAATGAGGCAGAGCTTCCAAACAGTGAATTTGACCCACAGTGGATTGAAAATACAATGTTCAAGACTAAAAACAAAATTCCTATTCTTAAAACAAATAAATAAAAATGTAAGGAAATACAGTATGGTCTAGATTTTTAAATGGTGAAGAAAACCAAAAGAAAACAATGTTCTGCAGCTTGTATGAAAGTGTCTAAGATCCAAGAAATCTATAAGTTTAATAGGAATGGTACACTGAGCTACAGGAGCAAATCAAGAAAAGGTATTAGAATAATCAAGAGAGACACAGATATTATTGTGGAGTGTAAAACAGTCTATACCAGTAAAAATGAAAAAAATTAAGTAAATTGTTCATTAGATACATTTGGATTAATTCTAGAAGTTGAAGAAATAGTAAATGTGCTAAATTAAAATTTCAAACAAAACTTCCCAAATAATTATGTTAATTACATACTGCAGGTTAGAGAAGGAGTTTCATCAGTATTGAATAAGTCAAGAGCAAATGACACTACACCATTTCAAGAACTAGGACAGCTTAAAATTAAGTAAATCAGTTGTACATAAGCAAAGTAGGGATGTTAATCATAAACCCTTAACGATGATATTTCAGCTGTCCCTAAAAATAGGAGCTGTACCCACAGATTCAAAAATGGCAATTTTAAGACCAATTCATAAGGACAGAGACAAAACTAAACTAGGAAACTATAGTAAAGAAATAACTTTAACTCTACTAACTGTAAATAACTGTAAAGTAATTGAAATTATAATCATTCAAACTAGAATAATATGCAAAAAATGTCTTTTGAAGGGACACTCAATGTAGAATGGATTAGGTAAAGTTTTACTTAACATAGCAGAATTATATTAGAGTATCAAACTTAAATCTGTAAGAATCCAAGCTAATGATCATGAATGCTTTAGAAACTGGTTGAGTAATATTAAACACTACCTCAGCATAAAGAGTACAGTATAAAGGTCACTTGTAGCAATTAAAGCAATGGTACTGTATACCAGAGGTGTGTGTTTTCTTTTTGGCCTGCTGGCCTTCCTCATCTGTATCAATGATTTAGATTTTGTTGCTCTTAAAACTAGTTAAAATGAAAATAAAACTGGAAGATACAGTACATACAGTATTATGGGTTCTTGCAGGGATCTGCACCTCATGCAACATGTTAAACATCCTGAATAAACCCCAATGACCAGGTTACATCTGTGATAAATGTCATAAAAGTCCATTCCTGAATGAATAGGTTAATACAATAGAGAACAAACAATTGGAAAATCCCGTTTTCAGTGAGAAACACAAAAAAAAAAACTGAGAGAATTACAGTAGCTCACAGGTGGCGAAAGGAAATAAAATAAGGTGCCTGTTGTAACGACCCTGTGACACCTTAAAACCACTCATGTTTTAACACTGCCCTGTGCCTGTGGTTCAGTGCCAATTTGGAAGAGAGATATGTCCCTCAACAACAGCCTGCACGCTGCAGTTGTTGCTGTGTCTCCAGTGGCCAACTAATCCTACCCTGTCCTTTTTGGCACCTGGATAATTGTATGTGTCCACTTGGGGAATCCTGGCTATCGACATGACCCAGGCTCAAACCTGTGATAACGACGAGAAACCTCTACCGATTCGGGCACTTGGGAAGCAGGGCTATTTTTATAATAACTGACAACAAACGATTGTGAAATGTATTTACAGGAGTGAGCAATGATTAAAAAAATATATTTTACTCAAAATTATTTGAATTTTTAGCAAAATAGTTAAATTAGATAAAAAAATAAACAACTATAACTATTTGATCAATACAATTTTCTAAAATATATTTGTAAAGCATCATCATGAATAGTTTCCTTTTTCATAGAGGTACATTTGATGTTAACTAAAATATTTCAACTCCACACCAGCACTGAAAGATTTTAAAGTTTTATTTTTGTTATCGATATGCTAAATCCAAAGATATCTGATATATCTTCAGTAGGTTTATATTATGGTTGAAATCACACAACTTCGTGAAAAAACAGACATATACATTCATAAAAGTTTTACAGTCATACAAATTTAACTTTTATATTTTTTTCCTTGAGAATTTTTTTGTGTTGAGAAAACAACACAAAAGCATTAGGATACATATTATATTTCAGAAAACTGATTTAAGGGTTATTGAAAATACAAAATATAAGTATAATTAATATGTTCCATTAAAAAATGGGTAGTAAAATTAACATGGTGTGGATGTTTTCTGAATAGAAGAGGAATGTCTAGATTGCCATTTTCAGTGTTGGTAAGAATAGTGTGTGTGGTCAGACGCCAGAACAGATCTGTCATCCTAGGCACACCTCCGAGAGCCCTGAGCACAGCCCAGACAAGTGTCAAGCTCGCTAAAGCAATAAACCAGCCCTATGCAGCAGGGAGTGACATCACTGTAACAGTCTTGTCTCACAAATCACCATGAGCTTGAAAAGTAAAGGCCTATTTCCCCAGAAAAGAGAGTTTTCACATTGACATATAAGTCTTAGATGACTTTTCAGGTATAACCCTCATTGTTTAACTTCTCGGGCATTCTGTGAAGGGATTGACTGACCTTTTATTCATAGACAGGAAGTTCTGCAGTCAAATTCAAATAAACAGTGCAGTTAGGCAGCAATCATTGTGTTATTTTTTCACCTCTGAGCACATGTGCTCTGCCACAATGAAAAACAAACTGAAGAAATCCCTTTCTCTGGATGAACCTTTCACAATATTAAAGGGAGCCCACGTGGACTGAGTAGCCAATATCGTAGAGCATCAGTATTTTAATTTTCGATACTGTTTTTTGGTTGTCTGCACAAAGTCACATCTGTGACACGGTGTCATTAAAATAAAGTATTTACAAATGTTTTACCTATAGATCAGTAATACTGTAAGTAGCATATTCTTTCTGTCACTGAGAACCTAAAAGATTCACACCACTGGCTGTGTTCAGGCAGGTGAAAGTATGAAAATGTTTGCCTAGAAATGTTAGCAGTTTGCTGAAGCAGCTACTGCATGGAGTGATGAGGACCTATGTCTAGATACTGTACTGTACATTATTTGCATGTTAAAATTCTGCTCATAGTCATTAATACTGTACGTACTGCTGTCCATAACTGTTGTGTGTGTTTTAGAAAACTGTATATCTGTGTGTGGCACAGAAAGCTCAATTAAGCACTACAGTATGTGTTTGTAGGGTGGTGTCAGCCTGAGCTCAAAAACTATTATGAATAGTTGAGCTGGACAATGTCACAAGGCAGTGCTGCAGGGTTAAAAACTGGTCTTCTGCAGTGAAAGCACATCTGTTTCATTATCTTGAAGCTACTGTATGTGAGCACTTAGTACAACAATATTATATTTAAGATTTTCTGTTGTTTGCTTCTTGATGATGTTGCCTTAATAAAAAAATCTTATATATAAAATCAACTAAAACATTTTTTAGAGAAGAGCTCTTTAGCTGGGGGGCAATTCAGGCATGGAATAGTAATGAATTCACAGCTAGATTTTATGTTATCCCAAGGGATGCATTGCAAATGACACGTAATGTCTCATATGTTTTTGCCACTGTCTTTTCAGTAAAATACTGAAGAAATTGACATTGTGGCAATCTCTCCTTAGCCTTTTCAACTTATAATAAATTATTATTGTCTTTTTTTCCCCTTCTAGGTGTGACCTTCACATGTTTTGTTTTTTTAGGAAAGAACGCTGTAGAATACCTCAAAATGATGTATTGCAGGTTAGCAGCAGGAATAGACTTCTAAGTTGCAAACATGTCTGAATAGCTTGGTACCACTTGAAGTATTAAAACAGATGTCCTCTTTTTACAGTAAACACATACTGTGAGGATGTATTTCTCCACTGTGAGCCTGAACGGGGGGATCTTTCTCAGGTGTTAAGAATGTAAATGTACCTGGTTTAAAGGTTTTTGGTAATTTCCTAACTTTATGTCACGAACAGTTCTTTCCGGGCCCTATGGGGACGACACGATCCAGAATAGTGAAGACACAAGGGGAAAAATGGTCATGCAGGAAAAGGGTCTGGAGACGGGGGGCGTGTCCATGCAGTGCAGGTGTCCAGGGGAAGTGAATCCAGGCAAACAATCCATGTAGGAAATCCAAACGGGAAATCAGAAACAAGGGCTGAAGTCCATAGCCAGGCGATCCATCCGGAAGTGGAGGGGGAACAGGATCCGGGACGGAACCGGCGAGGGGAACCAGGAATCAGGAACAGAAAGTTAAAAGCATAACGGAGCCAGACGCAGCAAGACCCCGGGCTCTCCTGATGTGGAAATCAATGAGGAACCAGGAGTAAGGTCCGCGTCTGGCTTTTAAGGGGGAACGGGATTAGGGACCAGGTGCAGACAATGGGGCAGAACAAGGAAGGGCTGGAGCGCCCTTAAGAGGAGGGGTTAGCGATCGTGACACTTTACTCCTACAATTTGAATTTTCCATGCACTACACATGTGCTGTTGTGGAATTAACATCAGAAGGTAATCTACCAATCATATTTAGGTTGTATCAGACTGATGCTACATACTGTATATTAAGTACAGACCATGGATCCTGGGAGGAGGATCAGTATTGAAGCTCTCATGCGGATTCTCACTTGCTTCAGTACTAATTGGAAGAATAGTATTTTAAATGATTGAATCTTTTGATTTTTAAATTATATGTTGTGTTTTGTCATGGCCCTTACCAGAATTAAAAAAAACAGCTATCTTATAATGAAGGTTTATTTTATGAGTCTGATATTTTGACATTTAAAATATGAATTGAAAGTTCCTCTATCTGAAATAAGCATTAAACCTCTTGCAAACCAGGCTGCTGACATTTGTACTTTGTGAAAGTGTCCAGGAACGTAAAAAAATGTGTGTTTGAGAACTTTACTGAGAATTAAAGAAATTATGAGAAGTATTGGATACTCATAATTTTATGTAATGTGATTGAAGGTGGTCTGATGAGACTAAAGGAGTATCAGTTATTGGTGATGTAATACATTTCACAAATGCTGAACATTTAAATACATATTGTGATGCCCCGGGGGATGGGGGGTGTGGACACCACTTTAGGCGTGTGTACTTCTCTAGACATGTTCCTCACAACCAGTTGGGAACTTTTTTCCCCCCGTTCTCTCAAATCACACACACTCCCCTCCAAACATGAGACGTGTGTGTGTACAATTCTCTGAGCCCTCGGCTCGCGGACTCTCACACTCAGACTCAATCACACACGCCATTAAAACACACACTACCTCTCTGATGCCTCTGCCTCACGTCTCAGGTTGTGCATGTTCCTCAAAGCTTCCGGCACACCTTTCCCTCATGCCAGCCATCACTGCGCTTCTTAATATTAGCTCCTATGGAGAGCTCCACCTCCCTGCCACACATGCCCCGAAAAATACCACCGTGCATTTAAGCAATGCAATAAACATTTCAAATCAGTAATTGTGAGAGCAGACAATAAAGTACAGTTTTCCCTACATTAAAGCATCTTAAATTGCAACTGGCAACCTTTTCACTGGAAACTACTGCAGATGCTGAATGCACCGTCGCATTCAAACAAAGGCTTTAAAATGTCACTCTGCAAACTATGTAAAGATGGAAGCATATGTTTTTTTAAGCCGCATCTTCAACTCTCTTTCTCTATTAATAGGCTTTGAGACGTTAGATGAGGAATACAGGGATTATGAAATGCATTATTTAATACATTTAATGAAGTGGATTATAGTTTAAAAGGCAGGTAGTAATGAAGGGCTCTGATCGTATTGTATAAAACACTCTGAGCTCGTTTCTCCAAATACTGTACATATTCTTCACCCAAAAGCTACAGCAGTGTTATTTTCTTGTACGGTTTCTTCTCGTGTTTCCTAGTCAAGGCCCTCTAGTGCGATGTTCTGCGAGATGCTCGACTAGGAGGTTGCTGGAATTGCATTCCTCGCAGCATGTTTTAAAATTGTTATATCCTTCTGAGCGGGGAAGATGGCTCAACATGGAAAAGTGCTGTGCTTAAAAGCATCAGCTCTGCACCCCAGTGTCAGGTATATTGCAAGAAAGCTGTAGGGTTATAGATATTTACCCTGCTGGTTTGTGGCTTAAGCTTGGGTAAGAGAAGGTGGATTAGCCCCACAGGAAGGAAATCATACACATTCGTTAAACAAGTCAGATGTTGAGACTGATCACAAATATGAGGGTAAGGGCCCAACTATTTGATTACCCGTTGATGTCAAAGTGGAAGTTTATTATATGTATTAGCTACACTGTGCTAGTTCTGGCACAATTGTAGTTTTTGCTGTTTTATTCATACTGAAGCAGAGGAAAAGACATAAAGAATGAAGTATGAGTTACACAGATAACAGCCACATACTTGACAGCATGTAGTCTTGGTCTGCATGGTGCACTGGGACAGGTCTGCTAGCACTAGGTGGCCAATCAAAAAGCTGACCTAGAAGCAGTCTTTAAGCTATGAGGGGAAATGCAAAGGTTTATTGTTGAGAAGCGTAACATCTGCTTGTTGGAAGAGATTAATGCAGACCGGCAAGATCTGATGCTTTCTCTCTCTCCCACATCAACAGTTATAATTTCTTTTACTTGATATGGTGATTATGGATTAAGACAATCTTAAGAGCTTTGATTGGGTATTTTAAAGGCACACATTGTCCTAAAAAAGGCTATCCTGAAGAATACTTTGAGGTAAACCAACATTAGTTAGTTTTACATAGTGGGTTGGCCAACAATTTTCACAGAATTTTTATTAAATGACTTTTAAACTACGCAGAAGTATTAGGCAAGGATGCCTTTTGTCTGCTTTAGTATTTTTACTTTTGTGAATCTTAGCAGGTCCTACAGTATGTGTTGCAAACATGAAATTGGGAGACCCTAAACGGGGTGTTAATACCATTAATAGTATACTTACATACAGTATACTGTACTGTCACAATTATATTAGCATTCAATTTCAGTAACGTCTCAAGTTGGTCTATTAAATGGTTCAGATCTGAAGGTCAGCCTCTTCAGTGGGGTGCTATATAATGGGATATGTTTTAAATGGTGAAAAGAAGATTTTATATGCTCAGATATTCAGGTATGGCCTCAGCTTGGTGTTCTCTTGACCTTACTATATACAGTACCTTTCCCTGAAAGCAATTGCAGGAGATCTTGTCTTCCATTTTCTTTTACAAGTTGAATAGTTAATGTTAAAGAACATTATACCTAGCATTAATTAAATGTTGTCAAATACACTCACCTATCGAGGAACACTTTCTACAAAGTTTATATATGTATTTACATATATATTCTGCTGGAAAATAAGAAACTGTGAATTAAGTTAAAAACACAATATTTCTACTATTGATTATAATAATGAAAATATTCTGAAATGGAGCTCCCAGCAAATGCTGCACCTGGATACTTACAGAATTAATTGAGATCAATAAATTATTTAGTGCAAAAATACAGCTACTTCAGAATGAAATAATGCATATGCAGCACTTTGCTAGAAATGAACTGTTTCACAGAATGAGACTTGGATAAACTCTACAAGTAATGCATTAGTTAGGGCTACTTAACCTGGGATTCCTCCAGTCCATTCACATAATTTTGCTGCAAGAAGATTCCTGCTTATTTAATTAATAATAAGTACAATCAATATACAATTAAGGAGTTGGTTGAATCAAATAACTCCAATAGAATGAATTGGAAGGGCTGCAAGTTGAGAAGCCCTGCTCTAGAAAATCATTTTTTTACACTCCAGCACTGCCAAGCAATTCCTCCATTTTGGAAAAGATGCAGAGTGGCTAAGACAAACCACTTTTACATCAGGATTTTAAGTTGTTTTAAGTGGCCCTGAGCTGGGCACAATTCTTCAATTGCGGATCTTCCCAAACTAAAAAATAAGTAGACCTGGGCCAGCCTAAATGTTGATGCAAGCCAGAGTTCCTGAGATTATCCGCAGTATTATTAGACAGTTAGCAGTAGTACTAGCAGTAGGATTTTAAGAAGGATTAGAAGAGGTGAACTGTTTTTGATGCACTTGTTTCTAAAACTGAAATGTGCAGTACGGTGCTGATCTTTATTTTCCCATTGAAAACCCAAGTGCAATGTGGCGAGAGAAAGCAAGTCTGCTGTTTATTCTAATAAAATGCAAAGCTGTGGCACTGGAATTGAAAAATGGCTCAGGGGTACTGATTCTGTTTAGTCAGTGGTCTCATTCAAGAGTCTTCGAGCTGGCATGCGGGAAGACATTGCACTTCTGCCTCCAGCTGTTTATAAGCCTCTGTATATTTGTGAGTTGTTCCACCTTTTTCCTACCTGTACCTGGTCCTAGTCAAGCTCAGTGTTACAGCTCTCCCCTTCTTTTCCAGCTTGGTTATATGGGGAAGATGCCTAAGGATTTTACCCTTTCCTGCACATGGAAAGTAAACTTTCAGAAGAATGTCTCAGTTAACGAACAATGCTACATCTTGTGCATTAAGTAATCAAAACACAAGCAAAACACAGACTCTCAAAAGCTTGAAGAGGCACGTCGAGGGGCATTTTCTAGGCAAACTCCCATATGTTCAGGAAGCTATCCCCCGTGTGCTGCAGTGGTTTAAATCACTAAACACAAACATGACTAATGCGGCTGACTGTATTACCATAAAGTTCAAATTGGAAGATCAAATACAGTGTTTTACTAGGTCAGTGAACCCATTATCATCAGCATATGGGATAAATTAAGTGGCAAAACATTTCTGATCACAGATGAATAATTAAATACCAAAACAACATTATACATAATATCTCATACATGCATGCATGCATTAACGCATTGCAGAGAAACAAAAAGAAACAGACAGCTTTCCTTGTACAACAGTATAATTTATAAGTCACATGCTTCTTAGCTGGCCTTTGTCATTTGCGGTTCACTTGCACATATTAGTAGTAATAATGTTTTATTGATGTAGCGCCTTTTATACTAATGGAACCGTAATGAAATAAAAACACTGACGTAAAATTAATAAGTTTATAATCAGTTTTTGTAAATACTTAAGCCTAATACAAAGAAAAATCAATAAAATACCAATTAAAAAAAAAGATATATAATTTATAATTAAAAAATGAACATTTTATGGTTTTGGTCGCAATTTAAAATTCCAAGCGAAGGTGAATCTCTCATGAAAAGGGGAAAAGAGTTTCACATTCTGGAGACATCGTAACAGAAAGCAGCCTCTCATTTTCTTCTGTGATTTACCTTTGGAATACAAATCAGGCCAGGACCCATAGATCTTAATGTATCTTCTGTCCGATTCAGATTGAACATTTCATTGAAATAGCTTGGTGCCAGGCCATTCAGCGCTTTAAATACCTAGTAACAGAATTTTGGAAGACCAGAACATAAAGGCTTACAGTAATCAAATCTAGATGTCATAAAAGTATGTTCTCTTTTTCCAGCATCAAGCAGTGAAAGGAATGATCTAATTTCAGTAATGTGTCCCGGCAGGTAGAATGACATTAAGATTTGCTTAATGTGTGATTCAAATCCAGGTACAGAATCAAATATTATCTCCTGAATTCTCATCTGTGATTCAACTTTTGAGGTAAAAAATCTGTTTTCATTAATTCAGTCTGTTGCTAGGAACATGTGAGTATACCATGACTGTGAGTTGGGATATCAAAAATATAAAACCGTGTGTGGCATCTATTTAGTTCATGATATATTTTTTATAGTTCTGCCAAATGGAAACCAGCCATCCATTTTCTAACTACTTCATCCAATTCACCTGGGAGCCAAAGCCTATCCCAGCAAGCAACGGGCACAATGCAGGGTTCATCCAAGATGGAACACCAGTCCATCACAGGGCAGATACACAGACACACACTCACAGCAGGGCACTTAAAGAGTAAAGGATCCAGAGCAGATATACAGTACAATACAGATAAATCTTGCAGCACATATACAGTACTAAAAATTGAATGATACACAGAAGGTTAGCATGGCCCCTGTGCAATACAGATAAATCTGCCCTCACAAGTAGCTCATTTTTAATAACAATCTCGGTGCTATGGTTGGAATGAAAACTCGATTAGAATGTCCCAAGATATTATCATCAAGAGTTTCTTAAATACTGTATTTGTTCAAGAAAATTAGTTGAGAAAGGAAGGTTTGGAACACTGTAGGTCTAAACGTGTATAAAACAGAGCTACATACAGAAAGTTTTAAAAGCAACTGGAAACCTTCTTGATGAAAGAACACAATTAACTATGGCAAATACACCATTGCATAGCCTGCTGAACACAACCTTTAACGATCTGGTATTGGTATTGTATTCTAAGGACAAATGGCAGATTTCATCTGCATTCGTATTGTATTTAGTTCTTATGCATTAATCAGGAAAAATGAGTTAATTTCTGATTGTCAATTTCATACAATAAAACAAGAATCAACTCTTGAAATCTCATCGCTACTAGTAATTATTTTGTTTCAGAAATCATAAAGGAATTCTTCACACTTTATCGGCGAGGCTGTAATATCAGTCCTAAGACAAGGTGGTGGATAAACTAACCTGTCAATTGTTGAGAAATGGGGTTTATAGCATTGCTTTTATTTAATTAAATAAATATAGGTTTTAATTGGCCTACTGTAAGTTGGGGAATACTTCAGCAAAAAAAAGAATTGCTTATGATTATTGGTTGATTGTGGTCTGCGGCCTTGTCCTTCTAAAATAAACAATGCTTAGTTGTATACTGTGATTCAGGCCAAAGCAAACTCATATAAGGAAGCATAAATAATCCAGTCATTAACAAAATGCTTATGATGCTGAAGAATTTATTGGTTATTATGATGTTTTTTATGATGAGATTTTTCCAATTGCACCTTTTAGTTGAAAACAGAAAAATTGTTATTTTTTTATAATGTTTACTGTAACAACTGTAAAACGTCTACATCACAAATCAAATTTGTATTTTTTGGGTGGTTCTCAGAAATAAGCCTTATTTTAAAAAAAATAAGCTGTTTTCATGTTTAGAAAACAAACATAGACACTTGAAACATCTACAATAGCCATTTAGAAGTTGCTGTAGTATAGACTCTGTAGCAGAGTATAGATTTTTGTGCCACCCAAGCCATCCGACAAATATAACTTTTTACCAAGGTAACTTTAAAGATAATTTAAACAAACATTTTCTATAAATCATGCTTATATCGAGCTTGGTTGCATTTACTCTATGGGAAAAAACCTTGTCTTCCAACCAAAATGATGAGGTACTGTAGCAGCAACAGTGTTGATAATATTACTTGTGATATTACGTGCCTGCTTAGTCATCATGATAACACATGCACACATTTTCAAATCATTCCAAAGACATCTGCAAAGTGAAAAGAAATTAATGTGAAGGCTCTGAAGCCACAGAAGGAAAATTATATTTGATTGATTTTATCTGTATTTATGTTCTATGCTACTAATAAATCCTATAAGTGGTAAAAGGAGAAAGCAAATACTGTACAGTACTTTCCATTTCCCAGTTTCATCTCATGCTAGGCCAATATACTAGCTTTATTCTTTCTTTTTGTCCTGAAATATAATCAGACAAAGCCCAGATTTAATTACATACACTTAGTTACCATGAAGTGGAAAATTAAAGCACAGCTACGCAAAATAGTCTTGGGCTGAGATGGCCGTCACTGAGCCAGGATATCTCTGCAATTTAAGTTTTTTCTGGTCATCTTACCAATGGACTGAAGAAATACATTCTCAGTTCTTTATGAACTTCTCTCTCTTCATCCATCCGATAAGTGAAAGGCTGAGTAGAATAAAGTCCTTAAACGCAATTTTCAATAAGGGACACTTCTTGAAAAGTATGGTTTGTTCACTTCTTAATTAAATGCATATGCAGCAGATCATGTGCTATCATACACATTTTTCCCATGGAAGATAAATAGCCTATTTAATTCAGAGTGTCAGGTTTGCCCAGTCACATATTGGTGTTTGTTTATCACTGATGCAGTTTTTTTTTCTGATTATGGGAAAAATTGATTTCTTCTGTAAATTGTTATGCAGCTTCATAGTGCCTGAGCACTTGAAATGTTTCTTCATTTGGATGACAGACAGTATACAGCTTCATATCAAACAAGATTGGATTTTTTACACCCTTGGTACCATGAGCATCCACTTCATTGTTTTATTGAAGGTTCACAGGATGGTCACAGCAAACCCTCTGAAGACAGGTATTATAGAGGT
Organism: Atractosteus spatula; assembly: GCF_055471065.1. Classification (NCBI taxonomy): domain Eukaryota; kingdom Metazoa; phylum Chordata; class Actinopteri; order Semionotiformes; family Lepisosteidae; genus Atractosteus; species Atractosteus spatula. Next base: position 22,188,725 of record NC_142720.1, on the reverse strand, counting down.
ACAGTATGTCTATCACAAAGAACCTCTTACAATTTGTGTAGAAAAAATGATGCAGATTTTAATAGGGGTGCTTATTCCTTTTTAAATCACCTTGAGTATTTTACTTACTTTGATTACAAATCTTTCCATGCCCAAGTCTCATTTAAATATTGGCCTAGTTCTTGTTTAATATTTTTGAATAGCTGATGCTTTAGAAATTCACAGCAGATTTCTACAGACAGAAATGTACAGTAGCTCTTTCCTGTTTATTTGAGTTTTGTCATTATGTGATTTGTTTTTTGGCTGGTGCTTTTATCCAAAGCAACCTACTTTGGACAGCCACATAGTAATCTAAGTATAGCTTCAACAATAGAACTTGAACCTTTCAACCCACAGCCTTCCTATTATGAGCCCAGAGCCCTTACCTCTATTCCACTTTAGAAAACAAGATGAGATTGTAACGTCTGTATGCACCAACCAGATAAACATTTAAAAGAATGCAAATGACATCCTTATGTGCTTATATGTTCCCTTCGGGATCAATAAAGTCTTATCTATCTAAAACAATTTTAGCCATCCTACTGTTTGTGTGCTGATTTTTAAGATATTATTTTCACACAAATGGTTGTGTGAATAACAAACTACCAGGCTATGTTGTTGAACCCAGTACCCTGGCTTCTTTCAAGAAACTGCTGACTGAAGTCCTTTCTTATGTTCTGTATGATTGTAAGTTTTAATCTTTAACTTAGACATTCTGTGGTTACTACAGATTACTGGCATTTCTTTGAATCATGCAAGGTGCCTATTCATGGACAATAACTAGTCCAAGATTTAAAACTCCTCAAGGATTCTGTGTATCTTATGATTTTTTGACCAGCTGTCAAATTTATAGATCCACCTAGAATAATATGAACAATTCAGTATGGAGAAATTATTTCTAATGCTGTTTGCTGGTAGATGACCACAAAAAGGACACCATATGTACACCTTAGTAGCAGCTGGCTTTTTGCCCTTAGTTTCTGAAGACACCTGAGTGTTGAATTAATAAGGGCTTGTTTTGTTTTCTCCAGATGTTCAACTGAATACCCTCTGATTTGTACAGATGGGCAGGCGAGCTCTGCCGGGGTTCAAGTGTCTGTCCTGCGAGGCTTAATCCAGGGCTCTGGGTGTGACTTGAACTGTAGTACAAAATCTGATTTTCAAATAAAGTTGTACCAGAAGTGCTTCTGGGCTTCCAGGCTGCATGTGTTAAAATAGTAAAACTGTTCTGTGCAACAAATTCAAAGTAGCAAAGTAATTTAGAGGATCTATTATTCCTTTTTATGGTATTTTGCATATAACCTTTCATCAGAAAAGATTAAATCTTTTGAGAATATTTTAGTTACATGAAACATTATCATAAAAATGATTTCTCGTCACATGCCATTGTTTAAGACTGGATTTTATAGTTATACCAGGTCATACCACAAGACAAGATTTGTGAATACTTCACTGAGTTTATATACTGTAGGTTAAACACATTGTACAGTAGGTCATTTCCATATCCAATCCACATTGGCTCATCAGCTCACAACTTATCTTGGTTTCCGTGGCATAAAGCAGATGAGAGAGCATTCCTGTCTAGATTGGATGTTGCTCCATCATATAGTAGTTATTTTCCCAAGCAAATCATTGTCCTCATCTATAGGACTGAGTAGACTGGCACAACTGGGGTAAACTCAAAGTAGAACAGCAAGTCTGAAGTGGGGACTTGAACCTACAATCTCTCCATTACAGATCTATAGTAGCATGCCAACTTCTAAAGGTTCATGATTTCCTTATCCAGGGGTTTCTTTCTTTTTTTTTAACCCGCCTCCACCACACCCACCCACCCCAACTTTGGAGGACTTCTTTATTTATTTTTTTCACTCTCTTTTGTTGTTCTTATTAGACAATAACAACAACAAACAAAAATCTTATATTCACAAAAGAAAAAGATTAATTCAAAAACTTCCTACTAATATTCTTAACACCCAACTGGAGTCTATGTCAGTACAGTCCTCCACGTTCTTTACATGTTTGCGCCTTCAAAGTGGTGTTCTGGAATTCATGAACTCCAAATCCAAATTAATGAATAAATAAATATTATTTCCAATTCCAATTATTAATTATGTGTTAGTCATTGCTCAATTTCATGAATAGCACATTTAAATATTGTTGTAACATTGAAGGAACGTTTTGTCTGCATAATCTTTTTTACTTTTGCTGCATATACAGTACAAATGGTTACAAAATTAAGATTTTACTGTACTGTTTTTTTCTGTAAAATAGCATCTGAGAATGTTTCTGAATGCAAAATGAAAACCACTTTTGCTTTAGCAGCAATATACTGTATTGTGACATTAAATCATTCCCCAAAGCACTTCTTGAAAATCAGATTTGAGCTGTCATTCAGACAGCTATTTGTGCTGAAGTAGTTAATCAATACAATGATCAGCAATCTACTGTAGGAAGGAATAAAAGAGTTTCATATTGTTCATATATACAAGGATGCTGTCTGAGCTGGAATGTGATAAAATGTAGATGTTGTAAACTTTTAGAGGGTACATTTTATATAAAAAATGTTAATAAATATCATCTCCAGCTCTAAATCTTCAATAAAGTAATCATCTATGAATTGCTGTCCAAATAACAGTATGAACAATACCATATTTTTGTATGGTTCTAATGTTTGAATTGAAAAGGAAGTAAAAATTCCAACTTGAAATAATACCCCGTTTTCTTCACTGAATACTGAATTCACTATGATGATTTACATTCTATTAGCTTTGCACCTTAAATCTATGAGATCTCTAAATGATCACAATTATAATATTGTGTATGCCAATTTGACTGAAGAGTTTCTGTTGCTAAATGGTATTGATGAACCACAGATTTTGAGAATCATATCTTCTGAGTAGCTTTAATAACACCCCATTATTTGGGGAATGGTGAAGCTGTTCTAATGCATCATGCATGAGTTGTAATTGCTTGTAATTAACCTGAGCTCATTTAGAAAATTAATAATACATGAAATGTTGATCAACAGTGACTTGTCCTTACTGCAGATTGACACAAACGCACAGGTCAGATTTTGAAAATCAGTATTGCATGTGGCATGTGTCTGTACAGACCAAACAGCTCATTGATTGAATGAATGTCAACAATAAATATTCATAACAATAATGTACCTCTCTACATCTAGAGAAGGATAAAGTGATTGTGGATGCTATTGTAGTTGACAAGTTCATTCCAAATGGTATTTGGATGGTACCAAGACAAGTGACTCATCTGTGCAAGAAAACTATTTAATGTTATGACAGTTTGAGTAGGACAGTATGATCAGACTAGAAACACAAGCACTGGCAGTGCTGTGTACAAAGCTGTGAAGATATTTTCTGAAGACTGTTTCAGTCCTACATTGCCCATTAACCCATCCCTTTAGTGGCATGAAGCGATGTAGAATTAGTTCAGGTGGGTAGCTGTGTCAGCATGCGTAGGCTGCAAAGGAACAAGTAATAGGTTTATTCTATTCTGAAAAGAGAAGAAAGAAAACATAATGTTAGGCTCCATGGCCGAAACATTGTGTTTTCCTTCTTCTCTTTTCAGCATGGAATAGACCTACAGTATGAGATGTCGAATTTACAACTTCCCCCTATAACACTGCCCCGCCTGTCAGTCTCTAGGACCCAATCATTAATATACTGTAGCTCTCTGAATGCTATTGCAGTGCCCTTTCACACCAGCCTATGTTCCTAGGGAGGAATGGGGAACTGTCAGAGTTCCTCCCATTGCGATGTGGTGCATTCCTGCAGGAAACACCCAGTGGAACATTTTTACTGAATTGAAATTTCTTATTCAGGGTTCAGAAATGATGTGGGTATAACATGCTAAGGATTTTTTGTTAAGAAGATGCATGAAGTCTCTAGATCTTTATTCAAATGTTGTTTGCTCAGAACATAACTACTGTTTAGCATCTTTGATGGATTAATCCATTACATCTTCCAGAACTGTTTGCAAACAATAACTTCTAAGGTATATCTTACATTATTAAATAGAATGCGCAACACATGTAGATTTAGTTTTAACCAATTCGGCAAACATAGTATCAGTTGTGCAAAAATGTTTTTATACAGTATAACATCGTTGAATTTTAAGTCTATTGGTCTAAACTAAAAATCATCCGCTTTTGCATTGTTTTTTTTCCAAGAGCTCATTGTGTAGCTAGGTAAAATGCATGGCTTACCTTGCAGTTGCTGACCTTTTGCACTGATTGAAATGCATTTCATTATCAGAACATTGTTTTCCAGTTGTTTCAAATGTGTCTTTATACTAATAAGAGTGGAACTGAGGTTAGAGACTCCAGACTAAAGACTGGAAGGTTGTGGGATCAAATCCCAAGTCAGAAGTTGTTGTTGTTCCCTGCTGTAGAATGCTTCAGGCTGTGATTGTAAACGACTGTTTGTTCTGCAGTAAATTCACTTACCTGATAAAATAAAGGAAAAAAAAAATAAGTCTTTGATTCTCTGGAAAAGCCAGAGTAAAGGTCTATAAAGGTGTAAAGGTCCTGTGGCTAATTCCTTTGCTGATGGGGGATACTTCAGAACAATTTCTTACCAGGAAATCAAGTTGACTACAAAAAAATGAAAATGTATAAACTTTTACTTTTAATAAACTACGTAGGCCATTTAATCTTTGCACTGATTACCAACCTTTTGAATATAGTGAATACGCTTGAACCCCTCTCTTGAAGTACAGATCTATTCTACACAAAGCCTATGTCTGTATGTCAGTTTGGTTTTATTGTTGAGGATGGGAATGTCACCTCATTTGGAGTCCTAAATGGACACCTCTGTTTTTCACACACAGTTCTCAGAGCACGTATTCCTTCTTGTACAGCAGATTCTGGTTTAAAACAATATGCTGTTGGACATTTTGCCAAAATTCAAATAATATAACAATAATTAGTTAATTATGGGTAGCACTGTGCCACATAATAAACAACTTTAATTTGTTTAACTTCAGTCACTGAAGTGTTTATAGCACTGTATTTTCTGAAAGGGGTTCATTTTTATTTATGTAACTAGACATGATTAAATATAATTTTATAAACAGCACTGCTCATTTAAATGTGAAGTCTTAATGACATATATTGTACATCTAAATAAGCTAAACATTTAAAAAATTAAATCTGCAATTGCAAGGACTATACAACTCTATACTCTATTAAATGTATAAAGTGGGAGAAGGACATGACAAAATCTCTAAGTTTAAATAATTACTAGTGTTGCCAATTCGGAATGTAAAGAATAACATGGATTCAATTTGTTTATTTATACTGTATGTACATTTATTGCCCTACATTATTAAATCAAATTTTTGAAAAGTCTCCTTGTGTTGTATTCTGCCAAGCAATTGCATTTTTAATTTACAATATTTATTTTCAGCTTTATTTGTAGTTTGTAAAGCACCAGCATGCTTATCATGCTTATTTTAATAAAAAAAATAAATCTGTTGTTGAATTGAAATTCAGTATTTATTCAGTGAATCCTTGTCAGATACAGTAGCTTAGCACAATGCTTTGGAGGTTCACAGCAGCATGTGCATCTGACAGTAATGTGTCTCAGGTATTTACAGAAGAGAGGGAGAAATGATCTTGCTTAATTGCATGGAATCATTACCCCTTGATTAAACAACTGCGACCATGTTGAGACAAAAAGTCATTGACCATTATCTGAGTTGCCATCAGTGGCCATGTTCCAGTGGAGATTTGCAGATGGTCTGGCTGGAACATACTGTACCTGAATGACCAAAACGCCACAGTGAGACAACATGTGGCCTTCAGGTCAGTTCGCTCAAAACAGCGATGCTGACAGGAACAGATGACACTGTAAAGGCCCTAGTGATATATCCATTTACTTTTAAAGAGACTAAAATAGTTGTTGTGCAATTTAAGTGTTATATTTGAATTGTAAGACCTTCCAAGCTTCCTGAAAATAAATAAATTTGTCTACCCATCTGTGGAAGCCCTTTCTTACAATCAGTTCGATCTGAGACAATAATCATAAGATTACTGTTATGTCATAGCTTGTGGGTTCAGTTCTGAATTCAGTGTGGAGTGAATTATTCTCCTTATGTCTGTGGGAATCTTCTCCAGGTGCTTTACGTTTCTCCTTCTTCTCGAAACCTGTATGGCTAAGCTGCAATCGCCTCCTGTGTGTGTACTGTATAAGAGCAAATGGATGTTTGTGAATTACAATGAGCTGGTGTACCATCCAGGTTGTAGTCCTGCCTGCCTGGTTAGACTCTGTCTTGCTAAGACCCTGTGCACAGAATAAGGCAGTAAGTTTAGTGATAGGGTGCAATATATTTCAATGTAATGCTAAATAAGGAATACAAGTTGAAATAAAAAACTACTGTATATAGGTGGCGTGGTGGCACTTCTGTTAACATTGCTGCCTCACAATGCTCAGGCCCTGGGCTCAGTTCTTGGACTACTTTCGGCATGGAGTTTGCATATTCTGCCTGTGTTTGCGTGGGTTTCCTCTGGGTGCTCTGGTTACCTGCCACAAGGCATACTGGTATGTTATTCGGCCTGTCTGGAAAATGGCCCTGGTGCACCTGTCTGTGTCTGTGGGTCAATAAATGTGATGTGATTAAGTGATGAGTGATGCAAGAAAGGTCTTGCAGTGGTCCAACTGAAGTAGGTCACCGAAAATATGAATAGCCTTTTGTTGAGGCTTTGTGATATTGACAATGTTGTAGTTTGATTAAGGAACCAGAGGATGCAGTGTATTTGAAAAGTCAGTTTGATTGGGAGCTCCTGGTGAGGTGATATTGTTAGAAAAAAGCAGTGAGATATGGAGCTGCTTTAATCACAGTGTATTGCCAGACATTCCTGATTAATTTAGTTCCTCTGTCAAACTGAATTTCACAGATTCACTGTCTTTTTAAAATAACTGCATGCAAACATCCAACCTTTATATCCTCTTATTATGAAACAACATTACCTAAGGGAGACATGGAAAAATGCTTTTACCTTACTGACTTCAAATACTATCATTATAACCAGTTTCAAACTTAAATATTGACACTCTCTGTCCCTGGCAATGGTGTTCACTCTCTTGGGAACTGCACTGGATTTTCTTTCATCTTTTGATCCATGTTTCCTGCAGATTGCCGGAGTCATTGCCACATTCATTTCGTCACTCCTGTAATAACGTTGAATACTCTGGTCTGTGTTCTCTGTATCTTCGATTTTTTACCAGTAGGAACCAATGGACACTGTCCAATGCTTCTTGGGTTGTCTGGATGCTTAGTATCATTCTTACAGTGTCTAATAATGGTTGGAATCTTCTTCTCTTTCATATCAATATGAATAAATAAAATAAATACTTTTTTAATGTATGGAGTTTACATTTATTAGGTGATTTAATATGATGACAGCTCTTAAATGCAATTCTTAAATTGATCTTTTGTTTTTTTCATATAGATATAGTGATGGTATCATAGCATTTATTCCTATTTCTTGCCAAATCTATGCACAGTATTTCAAATCTATTTCCATGTGCCTGAAGAAGGCCTTGGGGGATGTACTGTATAGTTCTTTGTGTAGCTTTATGTTGCTGTTGATTTAGCACAAAAGGTGCTGATTAGGTCAGTGTTTTCTCAATGCCTTGGTTCTCCGTTTAATCAATCAAAACAGATATTCGGTACAAAAAGTCAAAGCCTATGTCATAATCATAGTATTCTTTGCATAATGGCATCTAATATTCAATAGGATCTTTGAATTATTTCATTCAAAACTTTAATTTGCTCCCTAGTGTTAAATGCACTTTTTGAATCCTGTTTGTTCAGTCAGTTTTATTTATGAGTAACCTAGTGAAAAATGTACATGTGCAGGCAGCAGGCTAAAGGCTCTTTAAATCCTGAGGTGGTCTTCATCTCCATTCTTGTGCAAAACTCTCATTACAGAATTGTTCCAGCCATCTGTTATTTTTTGTTTTGCTTCTTTATTTCTGTAGAAAAAAGAGACAATATGCATTCTAGTTCATTCCCTTCTTCTTTCATCAAAACTTTCTACTGAGCCATTAAAATCAAAACAAAGGCGTTTCTGAAAAAATGCATTTGTTGTATTTGTAATGTCACTCAGTATGTCTTCATCTCCTGGTGATTTATAAATACCCATCTTTTCACTGTTTGAGACTAAAACCATTAATGTTCCTAACTGGTGGAAAAGGGACTGTGACAGGCAGTTAAAATTCTTAATTACACTAGTCTCACTGCAACTTTCTAAAACAAATATTGTGCTACAAAAAAGTGGGAAAAGTAGAGGGTTGTATTACCTTAAAGACTAGCCAAGGTCATTATCCAGTGACATAAGGGTTGAATAAATTTCTGTGATAAAAGAAAAGGAAACTGTACAATAAGTAAGGCCACGTCTGAAGTCTGGAGAATCTGTAAAACCGAACAGAAGGAAAATTTTGATTTGCACTTTTTGCGGGTAACTGCTCTTAAAAAGTATACAGTCAGTTAATGAAGAATACAGAAATGTGATCTCTGATGGACTGAAGAAGTCAGTCTTGACTTACTGTACATGATTTGAATGACTGTACTCAATCACGTTGAGTGGTTGACCGCATAGTATACATTTAGAACATTATGTACAGTACAGTGTATATCTTTCAGGTCTTATCTCTTTAATGTGGATCTGTGAGGCCCTGTGAGTGTGTAATGTATGTCCTCCAACCCATTTTACTGAACTAAATGCTTTAAATAATATTCTTATAACAACCATAATTTTCACTTATACTTTTAAAATATAAATTTGGGAAATATTACATTTATTTATGATAAAATGTAGAAGTATTTTTTTAACTTAAATTAAGTCACGCAACAGAGTAATATATTTATGGCTTTATTTTTTATAACTATCCCTGAATGACTGGAATGGGTTTGTGCTGTGACAGGGGAAAAAACATACTGTTACTGGGTAGCATAATAGGCAGCAGTTTATAACTAGCTGTGACAGTTCTGTGACCATTATTCCAAGCTCTCATCTACCAGAAAGATAATAAAGGAAATAGAAGCCTAATGATAAATTAAGTGGTTCGGGAAGGTTTATGATAAGTTAGATAATAGTATAAGTGGTGTCTTCTCTATTTCCTAGAAGCAATCGTTTATTTGACTTTAAATGGATAGACGAGGTCACTGGGTTATTGTCCTGCTTAATGCTGAGCAATTGCTGAAGGATTAATCAGTGATGGGGATAGTCACAGCTTCCTTTTCCAAGTGCATTTCAAAATTTCCGATAAATTACAGTCAGTCTGGCAATAAGTCTTCTTGTTTCAAAGTGATCTTGTTGTTGTTTTGGTCCTGTTCCAAGTGAGCCTTTTCACTTGTGTCACTGTCTGCTTCACACCTTAATTTACCTCACACCTCTGTTTTTTTTCATAGGCTTTGACTAGTCATCCTCTTCAGGTGAAAGATCAATTTCCATTGTTAACCTGTGTTTTTAGTTTTTCAGGCATTTTAAAACCTAAGGTACCTTAAATGTCTTTCTTACCCTGAAAAAAAAGTTTGTTTTTCTGGTTTTAGTCCTCATAGTTGCAAAGAGATGTAAGAGAAATCTGCAACATTTTCAGGCCTATCTCTGGCCTGAAAATGTTGCAGATGTACTGTAGTAGAAATGTTTCATTGCTAAAATCCTTAATCAATTCTGTACGTTTCCTCTATCCTGAAATGTGAATTCTTCATCATATCTGTAATAATTCATAAAGCAGTTTCTTCAATCTTTGACATTTAATTAGAATTTGCAAGGTGGTCATTTCTTCAGGTGTCATGGTTTTGCATTAATGCTGGTAGAATGTATCTTTAAGAGAATTTAAACTTTTAGATATTTGCTTCCTCTGAATTTATACTGAAGTAGTGTGTAGTTGGGAATGACTTACACCATACTTAGGGTTCCATGTTTTGGGCATTTATTTTACTACAATTAGCTATTTGTAGTAGCAGCCATCTTGTCTGCACTATAGCCCAAATTAATTATTCATTGCCCTCTGGATGTAAGATGTTTTCTTCTCTTTATTAATCATAACTTTTATACATATTGCAGTTGTACATATTGTTAACAATATACTGTACATCTCCAGTCATTTTAGAAGTGTCAGAATTAATAGTCAAAATTACATATCAATTAGTACTGTAAACTGCAAAGCTGAATGCAATTTAAACAGGCTCTGGGATGAGTGATCAGTGTCCCATGTAAACTGCTCTTGGGAGATTGATGAGGAAAAATACTGAGTGTCTGAGTTGTCAAAAGCTGATCAACTAATTTTATAATGAACATTTCAAATGTTTTACAACAGACACTTAAAATATGGAATACTATTCATACTGCGGTTATGTTTTAAGATATATTTTAAAGATGGTGCTGCAACAGCCATAAAGTGTGAGTACAAGCTATAACATATTTGTAATAGTTACAACAACTGTAGAGTAGTAAAATGCATGGTGAAGTGTATTTTAAGACACTGCTCTTTTAAATGTATGACATTACAGAAGCACATAAGGACTCTCATGTCTTAAATCATGATTAATCTGACCTCCACATGACCAACACCAAAAGCAAATACCACCTTTTAAAAATGGGTTCAGATGGGTGGCTGACAGAAGGTCACACTGCACACTGTGGAAGAACCTGTGCAAATAAGAGGACATTCTTGTCCTGCTGAAAACAGGATAAAAAACTGTCTGTCTCAAGTGAGTGCATAGTACTGCCAAGCTTTATTACACAGCATCTTGCCATAGAAATTAGCTTAAAGGACATTATGTCTGAAAGTGTGTTTTGAAAGTTACCCCAGCCATGGCATTTTTTGGAAAAAGATAGGCTAATACTGTACGGTATGTACACTATTCAGACTTCTTCATGACTCTTGTGCAGTTGTACAGTATATGTACTCTGTTCATTCTGTTATATGGCACTGTACAGTATGTTATAGTACATGTTAAATAGAGGGTACAGGAGGAGTACTGCATATTTTAATTTTTGAAGCCCAGAAATGTATACCTTTTCTCCAATTAGAGAACTACTCTATTAATATCGCCAAGCCCTTCCGTTTTGAATTCTTGAGAAGTCAACAGTTATTCTAGGTAGAGTAAAAATAACATGTCTCTCACATTTTAAATTATCAGAGCCCCACGGAAGGATCTTAACCCTTATTCTGTTGAAAAGATGATTTCCCCCTTTTATCTCTTGCTGTCTTTTCTGTGCATAAAAACCTGCATGGCTCAGCACTGAATGTTCCAGTTTTATTTTAGATATTCCTTCTTCAGAATAGTGTTTTGATCATGAAAATATTTGTTAGAGGTTTATTTCACATTATTTAACGTTAATGTTCATTCGGCGGTTTTATCTTTGTAATGCTGAAATAATCAAAAGGTTACATTAGGCTACAATATCTGGAAAAAAAGAACACCTCCAATGTCAAAAGGTTATTTAAAAAAATAAACAGTGAATCGTGAACATCTGTCTGAGTTTGCGGGAATTAAGAGCAGTTTGCCCACCTTCAGTCACCAATTCAATGTGTGCTTCAAATGGTTCATTTTGGGATTTGCACCTGAATGTCAGTGTGAGTGCTATGTTTGGGAAACCTATAAACAGAAGTGAAAATGACACAGCCCCTTGCATAGTTTTAATTAGAACTCCTGCAAGGAATGAAAGGGGGAGGGGAGGGGCGGGGGGATTTTTCCCCCAGAAACTGTGATGCTGAAACACATTTAGTTGCAAAAGACAAGGAATGATTTCTAACTGCAGCTGTGATGCAGCATAAAGCGAAACAAGCAAGAAAATACTGTACAAAGGTCTTTTTTTAAACTAATCTTTAAAGTCTGACTTTGTTATTGAAAAGTATGTATTTCTAGTAGAAAACCGATTCGAAGTGCTCTAGAAGCAGTGGGTTGTAGGAGTGAACAAAATCAAGTGACATCTCTTCCTGTTGTTACATTGCTGCATGTGGAGTGTGAAAGGAAGGATGGAGATTCGGGTACCTGCCTGACTGTGCCATCAGAGGAGATGTTTGGGATAAAGATAGTTTGCCATGTCATGTGTAATTCCTGTACATTTCTTAGCTGCTCACTGAGTGCATTTAGTGAATTAAAAAGAAATGAGTTTGATGTGTCTTCTAAGCTACAGATGGACCTGGTATAATCAATTTTGTTGCAATGTATTTGTAATTATTTATGAAAAAATAAATGGTGCCAAAAGAAGAAAATTTCAATGTGAAAGCTACAATATTTCTCAGAAAAACACAACATATTAGTTCTTTACATTTGTGTAGTGGTTTTCATCCAAATGGATCATAAAGTGCTTCATACACTATATTGGTGGGGACCCACTATATTAAACCACTGCAGTGCAGTACCCACCTGAGTGATGGGTAGTAGCTGTTATGTGTCTGGAGCTCCTCAATACAGCAGATCATGTGGAGGAATGAGGAACTATTTCACCAGCTGAATAAATGGTACCATTTAGGTAGGTCAACTGTGCAAGCTGGAAGTGGAATTCAGTCAGGAAACTAGGGTTAATTCCCCCACTCTTATGAGCTGTTTCATGGTATCTTTAATGACCAAGTAGTCATGACCTCAGTATAATTTGTCATCTTAATGAATACACCTTCTACAGTAATGTTTCCATCAACATGTTTTTGTTGTAATGTGGGCATTTTCATTCTCTTTCTGAATTTCTTCAGTATGAAATTTATGTTAGCAAAGTATGTTCAGTTTCACACAGATTTTCTTTGCTCTGTAATGCAATATAAACATGACAGTAAGCTGTCTTATCTGGCTCCAAATATTATCGATTGAATAACAGAGTATTGCAAGCAGGCACACAATTACCAGTTAGCTACTCAGTCTAAGGCTGTTATGTACTGTTTCTACACAGACACAATTATTAAATAATTAAAGTAACTGAGGGTAATTCCTTCTATGTTGACAATGTTCTAGGTTTTGATACAGTCTATAAATTGATGAAGATTAATATGGACTACAGAGTGCTTATTTAAACAGAAATGTGAAGACGTGCAGTCCTTCAGCATTGTACTCAGCTACATTAATTCCATCTAAGATGCACAACTTGAATCAATACCTCCCCTGAAGTGTCAATATAAAGTTCAGTATACAGTATGTATGGACGCTGTCCCAGTTGTCACAGCAAATTGATTATACAACAGGGGATAATGTTTTCAGGGTTTTTTTTAGTGTTCCATTACTTTTTAATAACTTGATTGCCATTAAGATGAAGTTGGACATTGGTCAAGGAAACATAATACCAATTTTATAGTTAAAAGCAGCATATAAAACAGCTGAGTATGGCTCTGAACTATTAAAGGATGTACAGTAGGAGTACAAGAGTTTGAGAGCAATGTCTTTTTAAACATCATTCAGCTACCTGTGTGCAGTGAAGCATTCAGTAGGCAGAAAAATAGAATATAGAAAATAAAATTACAAGTGATATGCCATGGCAACAGATAAATATTATTTTAGTGAAGAGATTTCAAGTGGTGATTTATAAAATCATAATATTCATACATTTAAGCACTCAATAGCATCATCTACAATACAAAATAAGTAGATAAAAGTTCTCATTGACAGTTTAAAATATTGTTTGTAGCATTTAAAAAAAGATAATCAAATCTGACCTTTTTGATTAAAAAAAAGCTTGTTAAAAATGTTAAAAAGATTATTTCACCTGGAAAACAGGAACGATAGTAGTCAGTGCACACTCACAGCTGGAGTGTCAGAATTAAGTTAAGTCGCCAGGGGCTGATGTCAAGACAGTTCAGAAACACGGAGAAAACATCTAATAGGCCTGCGCACAACATTATTAGGAAACTAGCCCCACCTGTTGGGAGCAGGTTTTCCCTATATAAGAGTTCGGTGAGTTTACAGTGGTTTGAGTTAGACCCTCACCGCCAGGGGGGCAGTGAGAAACAGCCTTACGGGGAGACTCCTGACTGACTAAAACACCCCGCAAAGGGGGTTTGGTTCAGCAGCAACCCCGCAGGGCATCACTGTGTCTAGAGTCCCGCAGTGAGGCTGCTGTCTGCCTGGGTCTGAAGGGGAGACACATCTAGCATGATGTGTGCCATCTTGCAGTGAGATCGCACATTATCAGTCTGGCAGTAGGACTCTGAGTTCATACCATCTCTCAATGAGATTGTAATTAATAGAGCCTTGTGGTGAGGTTCTAAGTTTAGGCAATCTTGCAGTGACGCTGCTGGCTATGGTACTGTTTTCAAGTAGATACCTCAGGTAACAGGTTATTTGTCTTGCAGTTACACTGTAGGATGCAATGGTACTGAGAGAAGGGGGAGACTCTCGAAGTAGCAGCCTTGGACATTCCTGTGTCGGCTAAGATGAGAGAAGAACAGCAATAATGGAAAAGACCAAGCTGGTCTTCTACTGTTACTACTCATAGGAACAAGAAGGTTAAAAGCATGAGTGGCTGTAATGCACAGCCAGATTGTGGTTAATAAAGGGGTTAATGTGTGTATATTCCTCCATACTCGGCTACCATAGTCTATGACTTCTTGCCCCATATAATGATGGGGATCACTGTTTATTGTGTGGGTGCCTAAAATATTTTTCTTCTAATAAGTGTTAGATTAATTTTTGTTTAAAAACAGATTCTTAATGCCATGTCATGATACTGTCTTACAATTCGCTCTGTAATTGAAATTTCCAAACAAATCGGGTGTAGGTGATTAGGCTAACCGGATGAGCATGGATTTCATCAATTAGTGCTTTCAGTATTGTTGAAAAATGTGTGCAAACATAAAAACCACTGTGTTCTATTTGATTCTTCACAAAAATACAGTTTCTCAATCTTTTAAGAAATACATGTACAACATGCAATAAGATATTTTTTACTGTTTAGAAAGAGAATCTCATTAAAAAATATCCTAATGTTTTTTTATTGTTGTTGCAATTATTATTACCTTCCTAGCTTGTCTTTAATTGGAATGTATGAGGTCAATAGTGGTTAGGGCTCAGGAACCGATGGACTTTGGATTCAAATTCCAAGACACTGCAGTTGTCTCCTTGAGCAAGGTACTTCACCAAAGTCACTCCTGTAAAATGTAAGTAGCTTTCGATAAAACCGAGAGTCAGAAGCCTTTTTTAGGACACATATAATAAAGCATTAAGTTTACTAATGAGAGCAAGTAATTAGGACTGTCTTGTTCATTTTGTTGCTAGAATCCCAATGATCCAAGAATTCCTTCAAGCCATTACTAAAATGATTTTGCACTATGAGCTTTGACTACATAGATTGTTCCTGATTCTCTGTCTTTTTAAAGATATTTCTTTTTGTTTTCTGTCCTGAATTCTTTTCAACATAAACTTCCCCTTCAGTTCTTTGATCTGTTTTAGGTCTTGAAGATGTCTCCTGAATTGACTTGGTAAATAAACTTTTACAATTTTGAAAAGCTGGACCCAAGTTCTCAAGTACGCTCCTGTGGTCCAGGCTAAAAAAGATTGAGCTCCCTTAATCTATAGGACATTTACTACTTTAGATCAGTAATTAATCTTGTGATCTTTAGAACATAAATATTTGCTCTAGAGCAGCAATATCTATCTTGTAGCATGGTGACAAAATTTTAAAATAATTTTAATTCTTCACAATGTGTGGACACTAAGGCATGACCCTTATTGTGTCTAATACAGTAGAGTCTGCTGTTGGATGAAGAGGTACAGTACACTACATCCAAAATACTGTACTGCATAAATTATTCCATTGTAATATTGTCACAAACTAGTATTTGAAGCCATTCAATGTTGTCTATAATTTAACACAATCACATACTGTAATTAGATAGGTATTTTCTCCTTTACTGTCATTGTGTAAATGCACTAATAGGACAGGCCCAACCATTACAGCTTAACTTATCAGCTTGTCATGGAACCACAGGGGTAATGAAGGGGTTATATTATTGGTGACTGTGTGAATAATGTGAATAATTTGCATCTTTTGAGACCTCTGTAGGGAGTTACTGTATACAGTACATACGATTTCTAAGTATATTTGCAAACATGGATATTAAACCTTATAATATTTTTGCCATTTCGATCTGAGACAAAGTGAAAACATTTATGCTTTCCTGTGTCATACTGTGATGTGTGGCATGTGGCAAAGTAACCCATGTGCAGTCTGTAGCTTTTCCCTGTGGGCTTACAGCTGAGCAATGCATCACAGTCTGCCACCCACAGTCCACCCACGAAAGCCACTCACAGATTTAGTTCCTGGGGAGCCAGGAGACGGGAGCTCTGCCTCTCATTGACGGAGAGCAAGCCTGCAAGGTTGGAGATTTAATCAAAGCCTGGAAACTGCAGGTTTCAGTCCTAGTTTTTTTTTTCTAGAGTGAGAACTGAAAAGCTATACCACAACGATCAGGCATGAAAGCATAGGATTATAATGGAAGCCACATTCCGCGATTATTAAAGGTATTTTAACAGGACAAATAAAATAGAAAGGGTATGTGTTAGGAACTAGATGTGTAAACATTTATGTAAAAGTACTTGTTATAGTAAAAACCTGGAGCCAATGGTAATTCTCAGCAATTAACTTAGTAATTTAGTCAAGGTATAATGGTTTTCAATAACATAGACACAAATGCTATAACTGAAGACCTTGTGAGTGTTATACTACAGTATAAGTCATCTGGGGACATTGCAATCAGATATTTCAAACAGCAGTATTGTGCTGAAAGTATTACAGTATTTTTGTAATGTAGCGTTTATTTGTTTTTCTTTTCATCACTTGGAGATGACCTCCACTTTCAACAATTTTCCTCGTTTTTGTTCACTCTCATCTTATTTTGATACGACAATCTTGGAAGATCTTTCATACTGTATACTGTATGTGGAATACTGATGGTGGTGATATGGGTTTCTTGTTACTATTACACTTTTTCTGCCCCTGAAAAAAAGTTTTCATTTAATAGTTTTAGTTAAACCCCTTTTTAAATCAGAATAGAAGAATATAGAATCAACCTACTATGATTTTCTAGTGTGGCACATTTTTTTAGTGATTCATATGAAGATATAAATCAAGCTTCTAATTTACACAAATGATTACCATTCCTGGATGTAACTGGAATCATACATTTCCTCTCCAGTTACATTTTAATCTTTCCAAATGTATTTAAGAGACTGACTAGCTTTAAAAGGCTACTCATTAGAGTGTCTCATTAGTAAAGGTTGAGACTTTTCCTGGAGACTTGACATTCTATCACAAAGTACAAGGTTCAGCTTAATAGCAACTTAGATAGTTAGAGATTAATTGCACCATAATGATTGACCTTTACGATTGAATTTTTTTCTCCATTTTTATTTTCATTTGCATACCGCTCAATTGATTCCCTGATGTTTGTTAACAATTAATAAATGATTGAGTAGTCACTGCTGTAAATTAGGCCATTCATTTATGTATTGGTTGCAATATATTTGCATATTTCCATAGCAACATAACAATTATGGTTCAGTAAGTAGAATCTTGAACTTCTTTTTAATTTATTTTTGTTGTTTTTTTTAGTATTATGAACATTATCATTGTGTGAAATAAGATAAATGACCATTCTTTAAGTAGAATTATTAATTATTAAATAATAACAATAAACATTATTTTCTAACTTTTCTTTAATTTCTTAATGAAAGCACAGATATCCTTCAGCAGTTTCAGGGGTATTTGCTCACAAATTAAAAGATAAATTAGAATTAATGCATCATTTCTAGAGTAGAGGAGGATAATTTACCCGTTACTTGATAGAACATTTCTGTTGATTTTTTTGTTACAATAAACTAATGACAATAATAATGGAAGTAATAAAACACCATTAAATCCACTCTAAAACGAAATGCAATCAGAGGTAACAATGTTTAAATGAGATTGATTAAGAATTGTTAGGATCATGATCTCTAAGAGGCAAATTGAAAACTGCTCCTTTATGTTGGTGGTATTTACAGTATGATTTTATCAGTGTATTATTGGTAGGATCCTTGTTTGTGGCCCTTACTTGCACTACGTCATCTACATGGTGTTGTTTACTTTCATCTGACCAAATGTTGAGTGAGATAGATGAATGTGAAATGCACAGGAGTGCGTGTCACGGGTGGTTGTATTCCTACTTGAATAAACGACAATCAACACCCTCAGCATTTATTAACAAGTTCCCAGAGAATTCCCAGGTATAAACATTGAAACACCCAAAAAAGGTCGGTTACTGCTACAATAAACCCCATTCACATTAGTGAGCACATCTCAGAAGCTGACGATTGTCAATTACTGTAGCACAGACTTCTGGTTACTCTGGTGGACCTTACCAGAGCACACCTAAGCCCTGAACAAGACCATTTCCAGCCCCCAGCCCTTCACAAGACTGAGTACAACCTGTAGACAGACCACGGGTGACATGGATGAGGCTAATGTCTGCCGGTATGGCTTTGGACTGTGCTCACTGCGGCTGCAAGTGCAGAACAGGATTGCCGGGTGGTGTCATTTCCTGGCACTCCCAGGCCTGTTTCTGACTGCTGTTGATGAATTAGGAGAAGAATTTCAATATCTTCTCCTCAATGTTCACTCACATTCTGGACGCTTGGAGTCCAATTCCACAATGCAGATATGGATTTATATCAGGTGACATGGATGGGCAAGCAGTAACCAACAGTGAACCCTGTTTGAAAGAACCCAGTGCCAAAAAGCTTATGTAGAAAGTTGAACTTTTGTTGAGCTCACTATGAAATTTTCTTTACACCCACAATAGAATTCCTGCTGAAGTCATTCATTTTGATGTTATATTGTGTATACTGATTCCTTTTTGCATTAAAGTTTGCATCGTGTTTCAGGATGCCACCTTTAAAAGTATACTTTCCTATGACTTGTTTTACTGTAGCTTTGTGAAAATACCTGAGTCCCTAACTTCATCCATTTTGAATATTTGAACAGATATTGAACAGATATATTTGTCAGATATGCTACTGTATGTTTTCTATATGCGATACAGTGGTGTCTGCAAAATAAAGAAAGGAAGCGACGTCTTCCTGAGCGGCTTACACAGTGGCCTTGATTGAATTTAATTCTCCCACCAACCAGTGGTAAACTCCAAATCCACTGCTTGATGGCTTCCATTTGATAGAAAAAAGTTTTACTCCTGCGTCCATTCCTTAAACATGTAAATAGAGTGTGAAGAAAATAATATAGCAACAAAGTTAATTAAAACAAATCCGTTTGACAGGGCTGGTAAATCAGACTATTACATTTTTTCAGGTGGGGAGCTGCGTCAGCAGGCGTTGGCTGCAAAGGAACAAGTAATAGGTTTATTCCCTGCTGAAAAGAGAAGGGGAGTAAGAAAAGACTTAATTCACACCTGAAGAAGGCTCCACGGCCGAAACGTTGTATTTTCTTTCTTCTCTTCTCAGCATGGAATTAACCTATTACTTGTTCCTATTACATTTTTTGCTCACAAGTTCAAAAATTTTCAATATTGTGGTTGTCTGTATACTGTACATGATGTATATGTAACAGATCAGTTAGTTCAAATAAAGATACACTGAAGTACTATACTGCCTTTAACGGGTATTGTAAATTTAGGGCTGTTGTGGAATTACATTTCTCTGAAACCTTTATGAGATACAGTATCCCATTCTTTTTACCTGCATGTGACATTTAAGTATCATTTTCAAAACAACTGTTTAATGTGACGTACCTGACCATCGTAGGCAATTTTGACCTGAGGTATTCTATTAATCATTTCAAAGCTAAAATGAAATAAAACAACTGTCTGTAAAGCTTCATTTGTGTGAATGGCACAGTAATGTCAGAAGCAAATTATTTTGTGTCATAATAGAAATGATAATTTTACAGCCTTGAGTGTTTTGCTAAAATAAGGGTTGTCTCTGCTGTGTCTTTTGCTATTATCATGAAAAACTGCTGTGTTTCCAAGGAAAATAATCTACTGTATGAAGACACAGTCAAAACCAATATAATTCTTACAGGCATTGTTTTGGTTACCAGAAGACAACTGGTCTCTGCTTGAGGACTTTAAAAAATGCCAGAACAAGAGCCAAGGTTATATGACTTCAAACAACCTAAGGTGTATGATTATAAATTGCATACAAAAAGCATTCTCCAAAAGATATGAAATCAATATTGGGTTAGAAATGCAGTGCTTGTTGAAGAACAGATTCTGCTTTACCTACTGCATGTAGAAATTTCAATGTTGCTAAATTAACCAAAAAATGCAATCCTGTTAGTTGTGTAAAGTCAGTTATGCTTGAACACCATGTGTTATCAATGTCTTGAATTGTTTTCAGAAAATCTGCTATCTGTGACAAGACACAACATAAAATCAATCAAAATGCCTTCTTCTCATTTAAGTCATGCTTTTGTACTTTATGATGTATATTAACTCTAAAACATTAGTTCATTACACCCAATCTCTCTATATACTATATACAGGGTATGAATACATTGTACATCTATACAGTACATTGAACAAACCTTGGTGATGGATTTTATGTTAGGCAGTGGCTTATTGTACTGAGTGGGTGGGTTGAGGTTTTAGTTTAATTGGAAATTATTGTTCAATTTTAAACTTGAAACCATTCTTGAATTAATGGATAACAAGCTTGTCGCCTGTAATGCATATTATTGCTGTTATTAATAATAATTTTATTTCCTTCTAAGCAACCAAAACAAGTGATATCCATTTGCAGTACTGGTTCTAAACATTTTGTGCTGCACCAAAGTGGGGATGATGAATTAACCGTTACACTGTCTGTAATATATTGTATAAAGACAAATGTAAGGATGAATTAGCTTATAGTGTCAGAGGACTTGAAAAAAATAAAGGTTTATTCCATTGACGTGGCAAGTATTTGTATGCATGTTATTAATTCTACTCAAATTTTTTAAAATTGTTTAATAAAGTGCACATTCATCAGTAACATTGCTCATTCCAGCATTTCTTTCAGGATAAATATTGGGAATATTAAGTTTTCATGCATGGAATATGATAAAGTTCTTTCTGAAAACGTAAATATCTCAAACTTTCACCACTAATACAGTATGCCGCCCTCTAACACGGCCTATTAGAGGAATCATAGTTGAAGTACCTGTAATTTAAGCCCCAGTAAGGAAATTAAGGACAGGCGAACACGGATGCTAAATGTTCCCTATTAGAACTAGTAATCCAACTTTTAAAAAATATTTACAATTATATTTTACTCCTAATAAAGACAAAATAATAATTCAAAAGCACATATATCTGATATACATGTACATCTGATTACAGTGCTGTATAGTAACACAAAATGAATATAAGAAAGGCAAGCTTAATCATAACATAAGCATTCATAATAAATCAAGTGGGGAGCTGCGTCAGCATGCGTAGGCTGCAAAGGAACAACTACAGGTTTATTCCCTGCTGGAAAGATGAGAAAAGAAACACAATGTTCCGGCTGTGGAGCCTTCTTCAGGGGTGCTTCTTATTTTCTTCTCTTTTTAGCATGGAATAAACCTTTACTTGTTCCTTTGCATAAAAAATAAATATTTCATAAAAAATAAACTGTATGTTAAGGCGTGATTTATGTTTGATTTACAGTACTTACCCCGTAATGATGACTGTGGATTCATTAACCCCATACCCACGACTGGCTGAATCTGTAGCCTAGATCGTTGATCTTTACTTTCTTTGCAAGATCATCACTTTCTAAGTTCTTTTGCTTTCAGCACCATCATCACTGGTTGATAACTAGCGTGTAGTGGACGTAATGCAGGAATAAGAATTGTGATGACAGTATGTGTGTGGTGAAACTCTAGGAAGTGCAAGAAAAAGAGGACTAGGAAACTGGTTGCTGGCAGTAGCAAAAAACAGCCAGGAAATACCATGTTACTGTATATACTGTAGATGCATGCAGATACAGAATGAGTAAGATGGTAGATCTTGAGTCTGGGCATGAAGCCATTTCATGGACCAGCCCACCTTATACTGCAACCCCCACTCTGGGAATTTTAGGGCACATTCATTTGCATGCTTTATGGTGAAACAGCAGTGTGGGGGAACCCACGCTGTGGGCTTACTGCAACAAAAAAAAACAGGCATGGCACTGCAGTGCTGTCTGAAGTATTACTCACTTCGGATTAATGCACTCTACTTGCAATGACAATGAAAGTGCTTAACGTTACATCTATGAAAGCATTATCTTTCAGTGTCCACATTCTTCTTATTTTCCTTTTTCTCTTTCTCATATTTCTGACTCCTCAGGTTAAGTCCTAAAACACACATTCAACTCTCTAGTGAAACTGTGGCTCCTGTTGATAACAGTGTTTCAGGTTGTATCATTGAACGTGTCTGGGCCTTGTACAGTGCTAATGTAAAACAGTGTGAAAAAGTGAAATGCAAGAGAGTAAACTGAGGACAGTGTGTTACTATCCTTTACCTTATGGTAAAGGAACTACCTTCATAGTTATGTCACTTTCATCCCTTTGAAACTACAGTCCTGGAATTGTGAGTCATGTCTGGAATTAGTGATGGGATCAGTGAGACCAGGTGTCCCTTGGTCCCTAAATCTCCCTTAAATCTCTACTGTCCATGTCTAAATGAAGAACAATGTCACGTTTCAGAGTTCTTGTAGAGCGTCCCACCTCCTCCTGTAGAAGTGGATATACTAGCCAGCACTAGAAATAAAACCTAGCATTGTCCCTGTTGTAAAATGGATTGCTTGATGTTGTGTGTAAAGGGAATATGGAAATGAGGATAAAGGCAGATGACTGCATCTAACCAAGCAGTTTAACATTGTACTGCTTTAGAGACATTTGAGAGTACCCTTAGTGTCTCTGTTTAGATGATATAGATTTTATTTCAAAGTCCAGTTTTATGTTCAAGAGATTTCACTTTTTTATTTGTGCTGTTGCTGTATTTATTTTAGCCATTTACAAGAAAAAAATAGACTAATTTGCACAGTTTGTAAAGTGCATGTTGGTATAGTATACTGTAGATGTTTAATATTTACTATACCACTGAATCATGCAATTACTGAGAGCTCTACATCCTGTTAGGAGAATGGATATAAGCCAGGTGATTTGGGCAATGTAAGGTTCTGCAGAGAAATTACATTTGTTTATACTTTTTTATTTTTCTTTTGGCAGTTGGTGGTGCTGTTGGTTTAGTTTGTAAAAAAAAAAGTTACATTTCATGTATAAAGATAAATAAAAACTCTAAATGACGTTTAGTAAAAATTAAGATGCAGTTTAATCATTAAAACCAGGGATTTCTAATAATTGGAATACTGCTTTGTCAGAAATGGAGTTAATTAGAAGTAAATGGGGAGCAATTGTAGGTATATTAAATATTAAATAAAAGCCAACGGAAGCTCCCCCTCCCACTCACCAAGATTCTTCTAAAGGTAAAAAGCTTGATAGGCTGAGTATCATTCTCAGGCAATTCAGTTTAACGGTCTTTCAGCCAAGCAGCAGTTTAAAATCAAATTTAAAACTAAATGAGCAATGGCGAATGATAAATCAAGAGAAGGGATTTCAGGGGATTTTGTGTTCCTGTCTTCAACAGCAAGGCAGAGATTGTGGTGTCTTAAATTGTTATACCAAAACTGAAAGCAATTTAAAATAAATTCCACAGGTTTATCCTCTGAGAGCACATCATGAGGCAGTTGTTAACTCAGCCTCACTCTCACTTTAATAAGGGATCATTTCCTTTTGATGAGAAGTACTAAACTGGTGTTATTCAAAAAAATGTTCTAACATCTGCATTCATGAGCGTTAGCTTGTCTTTCACAGCCATCTGATTTTTGTACGTCTCAATGGTTTTACCATCTTTGTCTAAGTTTTAAATTCCTACTGTTATAACTTTTCATGATGGCAAAAACATCATGATGTGAAAACATTGTTCAAAAACTCCCCTCAATATCAGGATTACTAAAGCACTATTTATCTGAAAGAATAAAAAAGAGATTGCATGATTTGTTATGTAAGAATTACGCACAATGATGCAGATTTCTGCCAGGTGCAAAACAGGTTTCAAAGAAATCTGCCTTAAATTAATGCATATGAAACTTAGACATACTGTAGGAGAAAAAAAAATGCCTTGTGCAAATACAGTACAAGCACTGAACTGAATAAGCCCTAATATGTTTAACATGCTTCAAACCACCAGCGTTTAAATGACCTGAGCTGTGCAATAGTTTAATGATAAGATCAATAAATATTGCACATAAGCCACATTCCATGAAATGCTGTTTTCCATTTTAATAGGTTACAATATTAGATACCCTGGATTAAACTCCACAGGAATGCTACTGCCTGTATACAGTATGAGCTCTACCTGTAAGTGAACGTGTATGAAAATTTACTTTTGATCAGTGATCAAAACAAAAACTTAAAGCCACCCTAAAAGAATAACGTAGGAGGGCTGGATGAGAGTAGAAGTATTTGTTTTGATTAATTAGATAGAGAATTTATTTTGATTAATTAGATAGATAAGACTTTATTGATCACGAAGGGAAATTGATGTGTTACTGCAGCCCAGCCCAAGACAAGCAAAACAGACATCAGAATAGACAAAATATGAAAATCCGTACAGTAATACAAAATAAATATAAAATAAATACATAGGTGTGTACAAAATGTGCTCATAGTCACTGTAAAAACAATAAAATATGTGCAAAATGTACATAGGTATATACAGATTGAGTGTCCAAAGAAAATTAATGTCCAGGTACTGTACTACTTTCTTTGTTGCTTTTTATAAAAAAAATGCTGTCTAAATCCTCCAGACTTACTGTATACCTGTGCTGTGTAACAGATATAGTCCATTCTTAATCCTTGAATTCCTCTAATATATTTTAGAGATATGTTTGCTTAATTTGCTTATGCTTTAGAACGACCAATGTGACATACTCCTCCCTTAACAAAAGTTTCTCCAGGGATCTGAACACATTACAATTTATGACAACTGTAGAAATAAAGTGCAGGAGTCTGTATTGCAGAGTTTCTGAAGTCTAAAGACAAGGCAAAGACTCTTATGCAGCCTCCCCAGGCTGTTATTAAACCCAACCACCACTAACACTGTGAAAGTCGTTTATGTATCAAATTCTCAGTAATTTTACCCATGTAAGAATGAAATGTAATCAATAAAAATAAATAATAAACAAATTAACACGTATTGAGTCTATTTACAAATAATAAAGGCTTACCAATGGCCTGTAGTGGCAGGTCTATTGTAATTGAGGTGTGTTTGAAAACCTGACACCTGACAGACAGGTTTCGTTCCCACCAGCCTCTGTCTGAACCTAGGAGCAGAGTGGTTTGTTGTCCAGGTGATGACATCCCTCTCCCCTGGGCTTATAGCGGCCTCACTACTCCTGTGGCCATTGAGGCAGTTGTTTCTGTACAATGCTGCCCTTCCCTGTCACATGACTCTCTTCCCCTTTTCAGTAATAGTAATAGGGGAAGAGAAATCTCTTCAACAATATCAATGATATATCAGTAAAAACAAGCTACTAGATTATGTATAGAGAGTTATTAATATATATTCAAACAGATACAGACCAGATATTACACCAGAATACACCATTGTGTGTGCAACACCAGTGCTGTTGGTTAATTTGTGATGGGTGGGTAAAGTCAAATATTTCAAGTAGAAAGTTCATTTAAAATCTTCAGTGTGATACCAAGAAATAAAATAATAAATCACCAAAGGATATTTCTCCAACTAAACCAGTTGAAAATACAGTTTTCTGTTTTTGTGTGCTTATTTGTATGAGCCGTAAATCAACAACAAATGCAATTTAAGTGTTCAACCCATACCACCCAACTGGTCTTTATTGCTGAAAACCACAGCATTGTGTCATTATCAAACAAGCATAGCAGTTCAGTTTCAGAGAAACATGCCATGCTTGCGGTAAAACATTGCAAATTCTGAGGAAAATATTCACAAGGTCAGACTGATAAACTCTATCCCTTAGAAAGCAGATTAATGACAATATCTAAAGATATTAATGTCAATATCTAAAGATGTTATGGCTAGTGTATTCAGACATTCTCAGTGACATTACACATTCTGTAGGCATGAAAATGAAGGTCACGGTCAGTGCTAACAACCATCTAACATCATTGTAAGGATGTAGAAACACTGCAATAAATGACGGAATACGATCTTCTCAGAATGCAGACTTTTTATACATACCTTTCATCATTTTAAGGCTGATGTATTAAATATAATTGTATTGTGGCCTTTTGATATTTACATTTCTGTATGATTAGTAACATCTACAAATTCTAAACAGAACACGTTTCTTTTACTGTTAACTTATTTAGAGCAAATATTACTTAATACAGCGGTATTTCTTTGTAATAGGTGGCACTGTTTTGGTGTATTAAATAAAAATCAATCAAAGTGGAAGAGGATGTGGCTTCTTTTTTTTTCTGTTATGCCACATGTTATGTTTTATGCCATACAGTATATAGTAATTTATGAAGATTTGAGTTTTTCTTCCCCCAGATCAATTGAACATATTATTTTATTATAAAATTGGATGCAGATTTGTTTGTTTAGTTCTTGGCTTACATGGATACAATTAAGTTCTCAATGCCTAGAAAGATAATACAGTATCTCTTATTGATCTGGATTTCTCACGGTGTCATTGTGTTCTATTGATGATTTTATGCTGTGTTAGTTTGAAGAGGAAAAGTTTCATTTGCTTCCAAAAATTGTTTTCTTTTAAAGATAAAGAGAGACCTTGGTATAAAATGTATTCAGTGTTCACTAAACAGCTATTTATCTAATAAGAGCAGCTGTTCTGTGATGTATGGATATAGTACACAACTATTATGGGAGCCAGTACGAAAGTGAAGATTTTTCTGTAACTCATTTGTGAAGGTGTGATCCCTGACAGAATGCACAAGATAGCGCACTGCGTTCATTTACTGTGAGCCTTTAAGCACTTTATTATATATGCTCCGCATAGAGCAGGGCTAAACTTGTACCAGGGAATATCAGTTACTGAAACTATTAGCTGTCACATTCACCAAGTGGTGTAATAGACTGCCATGGTAGTCACTCAGGTGTAGATGATTAATGCCATGGCAAAAGCATCGTTTGTTAAGACTATCATAACTCTGACACTGCTGCACAAGGTTCTTGCTTTCATTTACTTTCCCTTGGAAAGTGTTTAGCTTCTTTTGAAGAAGGTCTTTCTTTTGTGTTTTTATAGAGTTACTGATTATCTGCCCCTTTTACACCTACTAATTTGAAATGTGTCCCCTGGAAAATGCATTTTCAAGATACCCTCTGTGCGCTGTGCACGCCTGAAGCACGAACAGCCTTCCTCATGTGCCAGACAGAAGACACAGCTCTGACTGGTAGGACTCTGAGCTCAGGAGCATCTTCCAGTCAGCTCCACCCAATCCTGACACAGTGGCTTCAGCTAGTTTGGGGTTATATTCAGGGATTTTCCCCCCAGCAGTCAGCTAACTAACTTTTTACTTTTTACACTGCAATCTGTCAGGGTACAGATCACATTCTGCGTGGTGTTTTACTATTTTGACTTACTGGGAGTCTAATGTGATACATCAATGCTTTGTTTCTAAAAGATACCACACACATTGAAAGCAAGCCATATTGAACATGAAATGCAGAGAACTTAATTTCATAATTGTTTCTTTGCCTTTCCTTGAAACCAAAACACCTGTAATAAATGTAATGACAATGTTGGGAAACCATCAATATATAGCACTCTGAATGAGTACACTCTAAGCTGACTTTTATAAGTATATTTTGTAATTACAAAGAGAAATCCGGTAAGTTGCTGTGCTTTGAAAATCATAGTTTTTTAATGTTTCGTATAACATCATTCAGTATATTAAAATATAAAAGAGCTCAATACCTGTGCTCAGGAAATAAAGTAAACGAAATATAAGCAGTATACTGCCTATAAATTGTAACAGGATTATGTGAGTGATAATGAAAAGGGTTCACATACTGTACAGTAAGTAGTATGCAGAGCAGCATGGGGGCTCAGTGGTGAGCATTGCTACTTTACTTTGCAGCATTGGGGCCCTGGGACCAGTTCTGGACCTGGGGTGCTCTCTGCTTTACATGTTCTCCCTGTGTTTGCTCGGATTTTCTCTTGCTTCAGTTTCTTCTCACAGTCTGAAGACATCCTGGTACGTTAATTGGCTTCTGGACAGATTTGGCCCTGGTGTGAGTGTGTGCGTGCTAGTGTTTGTTTGTGCACTGTGAAGGACTGACATCCTGTCCAGGGTGTGTCCTGCCTTGTGCCCTTGGCTTGCCAGGATAGGTTCTGGTTCCTCTAGAATCAATCTATGGGATTTTCTCCTCAGAAAATGGACAAAAGAATAAATGCTATGCAGGTATGTGCAGGTTTCACTAAAGATTTGTATGTTTTATGTTTTTTGAGAAAACAATAAATCAGACATATTATCAGTGAAGGACTTTTAGATATAGTACTGTACGTTATAAAATTATGTTACCAAACATATACACCTTGTGGCAATGATACACCTTTGTGTCTCGTTAACAGCGATTGAAAGTGCCTGTTTCTCAGTCCACATGCATATTCTACCTGCGCACTAGTAAAGTGAACATCTGATTATTGATCAAATACCTCTCCAACAGTAGATGAAATTGACACCCTTAGAACTCATTAAATGTTAACTTTTTTTCCCCTGATGTTTCCCTTGATGTTTCCATATCACAGCTCAAATGTGATATGATCAAAAGTCTTCTAATATACTGTACGTCTCACATTATTTCCAGATTCACTTCTGTCGATTAACCTTTATTTGCCCTAAGAAAAAGCAAATATTCATCATTCCAAAATCAAAGTCAAATGTCATTGTAGGTGGAAATACAGTCACATGCTTCACTGGTGAATTGCCACACTAGTTTTATCAGTAACATCTGACATTGACTGTGGTTTGCTGCATGATTGCACTGTCATGTTTGACACGAATGATGGATTGCTTCACTGAGCTAGCCTTCAGTACTTTCACAACAGACATTCAGCTAAATTGTATGTTATTCTTGCAATTCAATAGGATTTCTGCTCGTAATTACAATTCAGCAGGTGCTATCTCACAGTTTAAAAGTGGTACAGATATTGATCACCTTCTAAAGCACTATCCCCTTGAGAAGACTGAAACATTAGATATAGCATGTAATCACTGTCTAAGGTGAGGCAAATATCTTAAACTGAGTCCTAAAACATTTTACACAGCTAACTAATCATTCTGTGCTGACAAACAACCTTGTTTTAAACAAAGATCATGTAACAACAATGCTGTAAATTTTCATATATTTAATATATTTTAATATACTATATAGATGTTGAAGAAATGTTGACTATACTTAATTATTTTTCCTCAAAAGCAAATGATATATTTGAAAGAAAATGCTCTTTTTAAACAGTGCTGTGCAGTGTGGTGCCATTTGCTTAACAATTTACTTCATTTCTATTTATGAATCCCTTACAGAAGTACAACCCAGATTAAAACTTCCTTCCAACAACCATACATTTGAATCTAACAATTTGTACCGGGGTACAAGGGACAAGCTTTTTTCAAATACACTATCAAGTGCTGTTTTTGAAATCTGACATTGGCACATGTGCTCAGTTTTAAAACAAATCTTGGCCTAACCATTACCACAGTACACTACATGCAGTTACATCAGAACCATATTTTATCTAGATTACATTGTGTGAAGTCTGAGATGGTTTATATGGTGGTTCCAAAGATTTAAGTCAGTTTTAAAAGGGCATGACTATAGGGGCCTGAAAAGCAAGAATATCAGTTTGATAGATGGACCCCTTAAGGATCATATTCTTTTAACATTTCTGCAGAAAATCAAATCATCAATATAGATTCCTCCAGCACAAGCTGCAAATTACAGATTACCATGTCTTTTGGAAATAAAAAGTATTTCAGGTTATTAGTGAATAACATAGAGCATTAAGTTTGCAAATATTAAAAAATGATAAATATTCATTGCCTTGTGGAACTTTCTTGTCTGTTTTCAAATCATTCCTTTGAGCCTCTTATCACATATCACTGCACAACATGATTATGTCCGATGACTAATAACAAAAGGTTCTCTCTGCTTGTAATCATAAGGGCTAATGAAGTTATATTTGTAAACATCTGTTATTTATTGACTTAAACTAGTTTTCATTACCTGGTTTCAAGATTTAAACATTCTGAAAGCAAAGATAGAACAAGGAAAAATATGCAAAATGCAGTAAAGTTTTTTTTTACTGAAAGCAGTATTTTTACATTTGTTAACAGGTTTTCTCTGTATTTCCCTGATATTTGAATATCAGATAAACATGATCGTTTTCTAGAAAATCTTGCTTTTGCAGTTAACAGAAATATATCTTTTGGAATACTGCATGACAATAATGTAATATCAGAAAAAAACGTTTCCGTGCTCTTTTTGAAGCTTTATTAAAACACTACATGACAATATATTTTAACTTCAGCAACATTACAAAATACTTTTTAAAATAATTGTAACTTTAAAAAAAATCTTGTAAAGACCAAGTCACAAATGTTGATATTTTCAATTTGTAATCTCCATGAGACAAACTTACATCTGCTGAGTGATGTTTATAAGCAGAATGACCATTTTTGTTGTTGCTGCTGACATCATTAGCAGTGTTCTTTAATGTAATAAATGTGCAGCAAATAATTGGTCAAACAAGATTTATGAAATAAGTTCCATGTTGTTTTGATGGAATGAAATGTCATAAATTTGTGGTTTGCCAATGACTCAGATGACACACTCTCTTTATCATTCAGTTTAAAGAATGACAAGGTGTCAAATCAGAAGGTTTTTCCAGACTGTTCTGTTGCGATTACATGCAGCACACAAATCTTAATGTTTACTATAACAGAATGTCAGCCAATCCACAGTATGTACAAAAGTATAAATAACTTGTGGAACCTTAGTCATATTATTTTAAAATCACTGATTATAAACATGTATTTGTGTTTATACTCAAAGTGTAGCAGATGAATCCTTGAACAATATTATCAAAGCTACAGTATAAATAGTTTTCTGCTATTTTCACCATAATATATGGTGATATAATATCAGGTTCCTTAAGCTCAGAACTCTGAGGTTACCTGGAGCAGTCTGTTGATAATTTATAACATTTCACCCATCTCTTCCATAGCTTGTCACCCTTAAAATAGCACCTGTTCCTACAAGAGAGAATTCTTATATAAAAATGTACTAAAAGTACCTAGATTTGTATATTTGTCTATACCTTGATTTACAGATACTTTCTAATTTTTATTATTCTCATACAATACTTCACTTCCAGGACTGCAACTGGAGAACAAAGATCTGTATAGACTTCACCATGTCTTTTTGTTAGTAACCTTCTACTGTCTTAACTGAATAAATGAGTCAGAGCTACTGAAGATGTCAGAGACATTAGCTTGGCCCTTGCACAGTGATGCAGCACCTAGTTGAGGAGTATAGGACTATAGGCTAGTGTCAACTCTCCATCACTCTCACCTTCTAAGGCTCTAGGCATGACAGTATACAGTAACTACTGTATCCCTGTAATGAGCTGCTATAGCACTTACTGTACCTGTCTTTTACAAGGGCGTAGCTTTCTTAACTGTTTTTCAAAACCAGATTTAATTTAAAACAGATATCATCATTAGTAGCAAATCATAGTAAAATGGTGGTGAGAGGGCAAGAAGAAAATACAAAAATATTCTAAGAAAAGATTGGAAGTTATTGTTCAGTAAAAAACTCAAACTTATCAGATTAGTTATGTACTTAGCAGCAGTGGCTTTTCTTTGGATATCCAGTTAGCCATTAAGTCAGGGTTCACAACTACACTTTTTCTGTCAAATCTAGTGTAAAAACTGAATACTGTATATGATATTATTTTTAAACGCCTGTTTTTTTAAAACACACAGTTTTTGGAATAATCAGTTAAAGCATTAAATACTGTATGTACAGTATGCTAGCTCTCCACTATCACCCACCTTACCACCACAGAAGAATATACTGTACCTACTGTACATTGTGAGTCCTATAGTGCTTACAGCACAGTTAACATCAAATGGAGGACTGATACAGCTCTCACCAATACCACTGAAAATGTAGTCGCCAGGCAAGCTGATGGATTCTACAGCTGACTCAAATCCACAAAGCTCAGGCAGCACTTGGCATATTGTGTATTTCTGCCTGTGGCATCTTAGTTGCAAGTGTGTAATGACAAAAATACTTGTCCTTGAAGTCTGAAAATCCAGCAGGTGTTCTGCGTCTCCTTAAGTTCTAAATAGCTTTACACCTGAGCGAACTGTTCAATTTATCCAATTAAGGGTTATCTGGATTAATTTAATCCTTGTCCACAGGTTTTATCTTTTGACAATTTACAGTAAAGGGTCACAGAAACCCTGCAGAATTTCAAGCATTGAGGCCCAGAGTGGTCCAGAGTCTCAACTGTCAGGTTCAGTTATTGCTTCCAAACGGCACCTTCAGTTGTTCAGTTACTTTGTCTACATGTGCTTGTAGCATTATTTTATTGTTTTGTCAAAATTTCCTCAGTGCTTGAGTGAATTTTTTCTCTAAAACATTCCCAGCCCTGACGTAGGGTAAGCATCAATGCAACAAAGACCATAATTCGATAAAGCACAATTAGCTTCATATAAAAAAGGCATTGACCTTCAGAAGCCTGGGCTACTCATGACCCTTGAGCTACATAATATTATTGATTCTGTGTTTTTGTCAAGAATGCTAAAGATGGGATTGTGATCATTTTATTCGGAAAGACCAACTAAAGGCCAACACTGAATGACAATTTTCAGAAATGGTCTAATATATAGTGACTAATAAGCTTCAAGGAAACAATAAATCTTATTGAAAATGGTTATTACATTTGTATTTCCATTTATGTGACTGTTTTGTTTTATATGCATTTTGATGGATGATGCAGGAAAGTGAAATTGTTTATTTCATGTACTGTACAGTTCATTAAAAAAATAACCTGCAATGATACATTGAATATTATTCCTAAGATATGTATTTTAAAGGCGGTGACATGATATGATGATGATGCCATACTGTATGTAGTACTGTATATTAATTAAGAATGCAGCATTTTTATTTTTTTTTATATTTAGAACAGGAAGAAGATGTCATGTAAGATTGACTTAAAACACATTTATAACAAGTTGTGTGTCATGTTACATTAGCTTTTAACCTTTCATTACTAATGAAAGATATTGATAAAAAAAATGCTAACATTAGAACATAAATCATTTAGAATTCTGCAAAGTATTTAATCTCTAGATAATCAGTACTGTAGGCTGCACCACTAATGGTATTATTGAATATTGCATGTACTCAATAAGTCTGAATACCTGATGAAGTCTGTTGGTCTACACAGTGTTAAACATAATTCCCATTTTGCTATGACCCCCACACATTTCTAGAAATGATAAAATAACATTACTGATAAATTGACTGTTAGGGGTATCAAAGAGTTTAAAAGTGGAAATGCCTTCTGGTGCCCATTAATCTCCTTTGAAGTTAAGGTTAGAGATACACAGATACCAAATATGATCTCACTTTACCTCAGATACTGAGAGCTTGTTGCTGTTTAATACTATGATTTTTCAAATTTTCTGCTCGCTTCCTTAGGCATCTAGACACACATTCATCTTTCAGATTAGAAAATAGCTGATTTTCAGTTTTGTGTTTAGTATCTTAAGGGCAATAATGATAATGGAGATGCAATGCTAGTGGGGTGTAAAATAAACTGGAAGCATAATTGTCATCACTGATTGGGTGGAGAGGGTTACTGAAAGTGTGTCAATGAATGTATCAGTCTCTCATGTTAAATACAGCTGTGGTTAATACCCTAACTACACTATATGACAGGGGGCAGTTTAATTATTATGGCCCTTATTAATCCTAAATGTTAACTCAGTTTTCTGCTCTTGGTGTTCACTTTAGATTTCAGTTTGAGGGGTGAGTATGTACAGCAGCTGGAATAGGATTTTCAAATGTACAGTAAATGTAGTAAATGATAATAATTGCAATATACATTGAGTTACTTGTATTGTATTAAATTGGAAAAGGCTGCAGTGAACATCAATATTTTACTGTAGCATCTGTTTAATACATCAGCTCCTAACTAAACTCTAATTTATCTTTTCTATAGATCAT
This sequence comes from Atractosteus spatula, assembly GCF_055471065.1. NCBI lineage: Eukaryota > Metazoa > Chordata > Actinopteri > Semionotiformes > Lepisosteidae > Atractosteus > Atractosteus spatula. Next base: position 22,154,445 of record NC_142720.1, on the reverse strand, counting down.
TAAAAAAAAGATCAGATAAAAAGTAGTAGTAGTAGTTTTATTTTGCTTAACCTGAAATATTGTAGTATGAATATGCATTTTTTTAAACATCAAACTTACATAAATCTCTGTATGTTATGTTCAGAAAGACACTCGTTAGATTTTTTCACATTATACTCACATACGATTTGGTTACAGTTCCCTCATTCTTTTTTTATGTTTCCACTGAATACCTCTGTAGATTCAGACTAAGCTACATTCTATGGCTCTTACAAGTAAATAGCAGGTGTTTCTTTTTTTTTTTTACATCAGATCCATCTCTGCTTCCCATCTGGGAATTTTATGTCTATTTTTATTTAAATGCACATTAAAACTCAACATGTGCGTGATCTAAATATAACATGAATGCTAAATATAACAAGAATGAGGCAGTGAAATGTGGTTTAATATTGCTTATTTTTGATTCACACATATTATATTTTTAAAATAATTGATCTAACAAAATGTTACGCATACTGTACGTACAAGATAAACCAATAGTCTGGGGATACAGATATCTCTTTTTTTCAGTTATGGAGGTTATGTAGGACAAGCAAATTGCACTGCACAGCATCTCACCTGTGAATTTAGCATCAAGACAATTTATACAAGCTCAGAAATGAAGTACGGCCCTATTAATTGTGCATGTTTTCCTAGATTGATATCTCACTTTAGTTACCTTGACACTGAATCATTTTATGTTGTTCTATGAGGCACAATGTTTTTAAGAGAGTGGTTGAGAAGATCTTTCTGTGGATCTCCTGACATAGAGGAGTATTTTCCACCTCCTTAACAAATAATCATAACCAACTGAATAATGACAAGACTGGGCAGTGAACACAATATATGCTAGAATTATATTCTCACATATAGATGTTTTATCGGGAATATTACATCAGATATAATACCACAGTACTATTACCAGACAAAATGCCAAGTTTAATTTTTAGGATATGTTATCACTATAACATTTACAAAATACCAGAGGACGTTCAGTATTTGATTGTGTAGGTATCTTCTCCTAAAAAAATGTGCACATTTTCACATAAAAAGACTTGTGTTTGTAAAGAAAAATGGTTTAATAATGGGAGATCATATTGTGATACTGACAGCAAACCTCAAAGGTTTCTGGGCTCATAATCCACCTTCAGAACACCAAACCAAGGCAGGAGTATACTTGTAGTGAACACTGTCAAGTTCTCTTCACTAATTGTAGCAGCACTCAGACGGCTCAGTGACATACCCCCTTCAATTCCACAGCAAAGTACAGAGCATGTGGAAAGAATCAAAATCCTTATTTGTGTGTAGGTATGGAGGGATCACTCAAAGCTAACCCCAGCTGACAGCTTCATCAAGGTTTTGTGCAGCACACTGGTCCACAATCACCTTGTCCATCTCTCCTTTGGTGACAGCTGTGGTTTAAAAGCTGCACTAAGGTTCCAAAAGTATTCTGTTAGTGCGTAAACTATTTTACTTGACCAGTGCTACACATTTAGAGTCATTGCCATTTTTCTTTGTGCATATTTCCACTCAGCTGTCCTCTCATTGCTCTGAATCTTGATGCAGTTCCTGCTTTTAAAGTGGATAAAGCCTGTGGCAGCTAATTATCCCCAAGTGCAGTTTATTTAGAGACAAATCTACAAATGAGTCTTAAGTAGCTCAAGGTAGTTGATCCAGGGTTGGTGATTAAAGAGTTCAACAACTAAATTACAACATACTAATGTGAAGTGATCAAGAGGGAAGAACAGTATGATTACAGATTCAAATATTTATACAGAGATTAAAAATATGATAAAAAATGAAGACATGGGAATTAAATCCATTCAACATAAAAGTTTGTTAGTCCAGTTCACTGAAAAAAAAAAGAATTTGTCTCAACCATGACAGTAATTTTATTAGTGGGTCTAATGGAAAATGTCCTTTTATAGTTAGTTTAGAGCACACAAATGTGTTCTTTATTCCATTATTTCTTTGACAATGGGCTTCCTCCCCCATTCTTAAAGGTTTTGTGGAGGCCACAGTTAGAGATGACCCTTTCACAGATCTTAACAATGCTGACTACTTATTCCTCATTGTGGAGAGCAGCAGGATTACTTAAGGTAATGCTGCTGCCACTGGAGATCATGCTTGGTCAACACAGAACAGTTAACCTATATGTAAACAGGGCAAGAACCAAATCCCAAGCCATGCATGACAATGCAGAAGGGTTTCATATCGTATGGGAGATAGGAAGTTATATGGCAGTCAAAGAACTCCTATCTCAGCTCCAACTTGCATAATTCCAGAAACTATGACTCTGTCAAGAATTGAATTGTTAACCATCTCAACATCATAAGAACCATAGAGGATTGTATGGAATCACAACAGATTCAAGCTTGATGTTGGATTGGATAAAGTCAGGTTTATTCAGTGTTTTTATTTTCATTATAGATCATTTAATTATTCTGAACAACTTTCTAAAAAGTAGTTGAAAATCTAATTTGGCTACTTCTTAAAAACAAGCCAAGATATCATCATAAAAAAAAGGCTGGGTATTTAACAGCCATCCTTCTTATAACATGTCCACCCATAGCAAATTCAATTTTTTTGTGGTTTGTTCAGGTTTCTTAAATATTGTGGTGCATTTTTGTGATTTCTTGAATACTGGGTGAATACTCTCAACTCTTGGTAAGAGTACAATATGTACTGTAATGCTACACCACTCTAAAATGGACTGATGCAAGTAGAAGCAAAAGATAATTTTTTGCCCTACTCAGATATTTTCTAACAATGAATTGATGCAATGAATTGTCTCAACTGCATTGCATTCCTTAGAGGTACTCTCAAATAGCTTGTTCCTTGTCTTAGCTGAAATTGTCTTTTCAGAGTTAAAGAAAGATAATCTATTCTTTCCAGTCATCACCTGTGTGATGGGCATGAAAGACATACCTTTGTCTTGATCCCAGCTTGAGCTGCAATTTCTAACATTATTTCACATGGTTTCAAGGAATGTGCCTTGTATTATTTACTTTTTGTTACTGTAAATAGACTATCTTAAAGGCTACCATGTAAAGATGTGATAAGGACCCTTGACTTGTAACAAGAAGGTTGTGGGTTTAAATCCTAGGAGTGGTCCTTCTGCTGTACCCTTGAGTACATAGTTCACTCAGATTGCCTCATTAAAAAATACCAGGCTGTATAAATGTACACAAATGTTATCTGTTTTGGATAAAAGCTTCAGACAACTAAGTTAGTCAAATAAGTTTGTTTTAGAAAAATGCTGCCATGGTTCCCTTACCTGACTAAGCCATGTTCTGACATATATTTCCAAGACATCTGTTCAAGTAGCAGATGGTTCCTACAACTTAAATGTGAAGTCACTGTGAATGTTGATTTCTCATGGATCTCAGGGATTACTTTTTGCCTTTTTTAAACACACTTCAATAATAATGTGTATGACTGAAACACCAAAACTATTTTTCAGAGGGGAAAAAATACAGCCAAGCTCTAGTTGGATTTTCAAGGCCTAGGAAATTGTCAGCCCATCAGAGGTTAGTGCTTTCTGTAGCAATGTTGTGGTGCCATTCACTGCTAGAAGTGTTTGTCAGGTACAGGGACATCTAAAACATACTGGCGTGGAAGCAGTCATGTTCAGTAATGCTCACTAGGTGACTAAGATGGACCCAGGAGAGCCTCTGCAGGCATGTTTCTGCAAACCTGAAAATCCCACTATTCCTCCCAGAGACTCTCAGATGATGCAGATGACCGATAAGAGGGTTTTGAAACTGAAGATCTTGTTTATTCTGGGGTTCCTAGTGGATCAGCTCATGAAAGCAGCAACCATGATCAGCCTCAGTATAATGTGTTGTAGGAGGCAGAGGCATTGCTGCTTATAATGAAAGTTGTTAAATGGGTACTGAGTACAGACAGGTACATGCTACATGCTGTTATGAAGAGCATACAGTAGGTACAGTTCAGGTATAGGCTGCTCTGCGCCAGACTGGGGTGCTGTATTGGAAACAGAATATGCAAAAGGCAGAGAGGATGTGCAAATGCAATTAAGCAGGTGCCCATCTTAGCCTGGCTAATTGTTGAGCTTGTGATTTGCCTGTTAGGTGTGTGTTAAAATTGATAGAATCATCTATAATGATATCCATATACTTTATATGGCAGTTGGAATTAAGGAATTTAAAGCCACAGGTCTTATTTAGCTCATTGCTTGTATGTCTATAAAATGGAAAGTATTAATTTTCCAAATATTAATAATAAATAAAAAAATAAATAAAAAATCTTTGTGATGTTCAATCTGAGTCTCTGTTTCCAGGTGTATTAATCTCATTAGATTAAGGTCAGAGGACAGGGTCTGATCAAGGTTCTTGAAATCTTTATTTGTTATCATCAGGGTAATAACATCTGTGTAGATGTATTCGTTGGAAGAGGTAGGAGGCAGCTATTGAAGAGGAGGGGTTCAAGGACTGATTCCTGAGATATGCTGTTCTTTAATGATCGTCTCTTGGATTTATCTTCACCGATGTGCAGGATGAGACTACAATTAGAGATGAGTTCTTAGAAGAAGTATACCATTTTTGTATTAGGTATTTTATGGAGACATTTCAAGGTAAGGTCACGGTGCCAAATTGTGTCATATACTGAAGACGGTTGATGAGCAAATTTTTTCTTCCTCAGAAACAGCCTCGGTGTTGCTTGTGAAGGGAGAAACCTGTTCAGCAGTAAAGCAGTCTGGTTTTCAGGAAGATGAAGGTCAACAAATGAGTTCAAACTCAATTGCAGAGAAGCCCTTCCATAAGTATGAACCTAACTGAGTGGAAACTGATCACTCAATAGCTGCCTGGGTCAGCTGGGAGTTTATTTAGTTTAAGGTTGGCCATAATGTTGGCATGACACTAGAATTTAAGAGTTTTAAACCAGGATGCAAGAAACATAGAACACTGCAAAGAAATAAGTATGGAAAATAAAATAAAAAGAGCAACGAGTGATAGCTACAAAATGTATATACTGTAAATACTGTATATGATGTACTGTAGGAGAGGAATCAAAGCGTTAACTGTCAAGGTTCATTTTAAGGGTGGCACAGTGGAATAGTGTTTTGCAATTCTGCCTCATAGTGTTGGAGCCCTGGGATCAATTTGTGTGGAGTTTATATATACAGTACTACCCATGTTTTTGTGGGGTTCCTCCCCAGTCTTCCCACAGTCCAAAGAGATATTGTGTGTGCATGTGGCATACAGTCCAGGGTGCCTCCCATTTTGCTCCTGATGCTTGGCTCCCCCGTGACCCTGTATTGAATAAAGTGTACAGAAGATGGATGGATGAATTCATTTTAAAAATGGAATATAGTACCTCAGGTGGAGTGACTTGTTTGACATGTTCTTCTGAAAAGGGCAGATTTTTACAGAGTGCCAAACACATTGCCTCAATTTGCAGAACAGAAATATGCTGAAATATTATTCTAAAAATGTAATTACACATTTTAGTCATTGTTTCAGTGGTATGACCAAAAACATGTACTGTAAGTAGATGACACAAAGTGTTTCCTATCATAAACCTCAAAGGATTGTTTACATTAGAGTTATACACATTTACGGCATTCCATAAAATGTCCTATACAGTATGTCAACTGATGTTGTTTTCTGACTTGTTGAAAATTGTCAATCTGGTCAATTTCCATTCTAGTTCCAGCTGATTATCCTGGTATGCTTCATCATTATAGCATGGAGAGTTCTGGAAGCACTATATTCAGCATGTCTTCATGCATTCCACAGTTTAAAATTTCCGTCAATATGATATTGTACAACCCAGTCAAATCATCAAAAGATAATGAATCATGTTAGTAAAGACATGATTGTAAAATTACCTCAGAAATTCCCTCTAAATTAATGGATTTCATGTTTCTGAAGGTGAAGATCTGATACAGTATCTGAGGTTAACAGAGTGCAATAGGAGATTGGTAACAGCCACCTCAAATATAATTTGAGTGTATTTACCAGAACGCAAAGCCAAGAAAATAGGTAAGGACATTAAAATGCTATGTCATAAAATATATATATATATAAAAGTATATAAAATGCCAGGCAATATAAAATATTCAATAATTCTACATCCACTATACAGGAGTATATATGAATATTAAAACATTCAAAAGTGAAAGCCTGTCAAAATTAGGTTCCAAACATGAACATGAACATCAGTTAATTAAGATTTTGGAGGTCAATAAATACATGCAGTTAGTAAACATGATGGGTCATGCTGAAGAAAAAGGAGGGCATTTTTACATGTATTAGAGAACAATACATAAGTAGATAATCCACTGCCAATCCACTATCCAGTAACCAGGAGTTTCCTAAAATCTGTAACCAGCCAGAGCTTTTGGATGTATCATTAGAATGTACAGTAATTTTCACAATGTCATGTTTCAGTTAAACATGTCATATCCAAGATTTTTTTAACATGAGGGGCGTCTTCTATGATGAGAGCAAATATTCCGAGTTCGTCAATGTGGTGTATGCAGGTGGCATACTGGTTGCTGGTTTGGTGAAAGTTTGTTCAATGTGAATTTTCCAACAGCTTCTTCCAGGTGACCTTCACAGGGAAACCAGATCCTACTGTATACCCCCAAGCAGCAGGCTCAAGACAGGATACACTGTGGATCAGATTCCTGTCCATTGCAGGGTAGACACACAGTCACAGACACAAACACACTTGCCCTTTTAATTCCATGTGAATCAGATGTGAGGATTTTGTTAAGAGGAGTTCAAGTACAGGTAGTTACGTTTCTTTCACCATTGAAGTGCTTTTGGACAAATGTAAGAACCCGCTTTTTAGCCCCTTGTAAATCAAACATACCCGTCATTTTCTTGCACCTTGACCTCATAGGGAAATAATATGATACAATAATATGTGCTAGTTAAAATTACAGGATGTTATAGGACTGTACAATAGTTGTCGCATTTTCTTTAGTAGCCGAGAGTTACAGTATATGTTTCCTGTTGCTTTTCCATCCACCTTGAATCTAAAAATATAAAGGCTACATAAATAAAATATCTAAAATATTCAACATAGCCAAAATAACCTTTTCTTTCTGAATGACTGCTTATCTCCAGGGTATGCTTTTTTAATATCTTACTTGAGTTATGATTTGGGCTTCTGTTTGAATCTGAATATACTCTTCTTTTTTGTATTTAATCCGAAATGTCAATAGAACATGGAATTGAATTAAATGTCCAGACAAGAATGTCCCCTGGACAATGTGTTTTCTGCGTCATCTGTAGCACTAGATTACCATTTGTGGAAACTAACTCCAATAGATTAGGAAACTCACAACAGTATCCCAGTATTTGTCAATCCAATATGAAAAATGTCATTAAGTATTGGACTGAGTAAAGCTGAATCACATCCTCAACAGATGAATGTCTCATTAATTCACTGTTCTGCTTAATTTGATTATTATTGAAAGATACTTTTAAGTTATTCTTTCCTAAAAGGTGTATGTGACAGCATGGCATGATTTCATCATCCCAGTTTCCCTGTTTCTCACACAGTAAAGCTTACAGTCATGAATATTCTCTAGTGTAAATTATAAATATAGGATTTTAAGCATTTGCACATGAAATATTACATTGAGTTTGTCTTTACATTTATATAGCAATGTAGTATAAATTTGTTTCCATTCCACTAGACTGTTTTATATACAATTTAGAAGCTGATGTCATACTCAGTTTATTTTAACACATTGGTCGCATATCATTTAACTTCTTACATTTCTATAGCAGTTGAAAACTGTTATAACATTAAACCTGAACTACATGTTTGAAACTCTGTCATCCCTAAACTATTAACCTTTTTATGTCAATAGGTATATATACTGTAGAAGCAATGCTTATGCCAAAACACAGTTTGAAATCTCAGTTTATTACTTGCATATACTGTATGTATTACGTTATACTACTGTTTTTATTTTCCACTACCAAAATTTACCTTTGGATTTTTCTCTATGTGGATGTGAACCTGAAAGAGGCACATCAAGTTCACAAGCTGCAGTATAATAATAAACTATTTTTATATATCCAACTGAGCAATCTTGCTTTTATAAAATATACTTACTTTTTAGTAAGTGCAGTATTTAACATGCTGTAATACACATTTTAAAATTAATAAAAGTCTTAACAGTATACAACTCAAATTCTATAATTGGAAAAAGATTGCCCCTCAGCATTGACTGGGATTCAAAACCAGGCGTCTGCTGGCAACAGCCCAAATGCTCCACATGCCACGTTAAACTTTCATTGCTGCACCTAGTGGTTTTACAAAGTAGTGCAGCCCCACAACTGAGTATTTTTAATAATCTGCGGTACCCCGAAGTCACCGAACTGCAAACTACTGCAGTATCGCTCATTCTGAATGGCTGGACCTGTAGTCTTCTAGAAAGTTTTAATTTTCATTGTTTTTTATTTTTTAAAGTACATGCATGTGGAAAACATTATATACTCAAAAGTGTGTGGTTGTGCAGTCTGACTAGGGTTATATAACTAATTTGTATTACTGCAGTTTAATCCCTAGTCATGAAATCAAACATTGTTGTTATCTACCTGTATAGTATGGGGGTTTTGGTATTTGGTATTACTAATGTATTTTTCTAGACTGTGCACTGTGAAAAGTATCTGTAGCCTTGTCATATGTTTTTATATATTACAATACAATTTACACAAGCAAGACTGACACAGCCATATCTTAATAAAGGCTATTGTAAAACTCTATTTAGCCTATTGTACTCTGTGGTGTTTAATTTTCCTCACAGTGTATTAAAGTCATCGTATCCTGATCTTAACAATTTCAGGGTATTGGATGTACAGTAGGTAGTTCACCGACAGCTGTCCAGGAACACAAGTGAAAATGAATGCAGAGTATGTAAGCATTCAGGACAGAAACATGGGTCACCTCCTTACATGGGATAGACTCTTTTACCATGTGTTTTAAACTGACTGTGATAATGTACACTGTAAAGTAGTTAATTTAACGTCAAAGCCCTTTGGACCAAAAATGTTTGAGTTTGAAAGGACACAAAAGAGGTCCAAGTGTATAAGGCAAACATCTACCATCATTGACTGAATAAAAATTAGATTTTGTGATTTTTGTTTTAAAGTTTATTTGATTTAATGATTATGTGATGCATACTTTTGTTTTCCGATGCATTGTGTCGTTTTACTCAAGGTTGAAGGCTATATATTATAAATCCACAAGAAACAACATGGATGGTTATGTAGAATGTGTTTGAAGGTAAGTTTGTTTACTGCAGAGATCTTAACAATCTAATTATTTCTGAACCTTCAATTTGTACTTGTTATATTAATAAAGTATTGGCATTTATGATCTCATTGCCCTAGGCTAGACATTTATTATTTGCCATTTAATGGATAAAGCTCTGCAGAGAGGAAATGAAAATAAACGCCATCCATCTTTCATTATTATCTGTGATAGAAAATTAAAACAGTATATCCATCACATGAAAAGAGACATATTAACTTTGAGAGGTAATGTGTGTTTTTTGCAGAAGTGCTGCCTTGTGCTAATTTAGTAAAGTAATTTTCTTTGTGTCTGAGTCCCCCACTTTCTCAACATTACACATGGGGAATATCAGTTTTACATTACTGGTGTAGCAGGCCAATTGAAAATAATCATGAAATACACAAAGGCTTGTATAGGGATTATTTTATAAACCCCATAAATCATAGCTATTAGTTCAGCATTCAGCTGAGGCTTGAAATATGTTGGGGACTGGACTCCTAAATCATAAGAAAAATGACTAACATGCAGCAATAGGTGTCTTTCTTTTGTTTGTAAGGGCATATGCAAAAGTATTGGTCAGCTGTCATCCCATCTCGTAATCGTAATTTACAGAATAATGCATGTTTCTTGTTTGTACTTTTTAGCACCTTTTTCCCTATTTCTCCTACATTTATACATTGAAAAACAAAGAGTGTCTTCATGTTAGCACTGATATAAAGTTGCCATTCTATCCTCCTGACAATATACTGTATAAAGCTGAGCTGGTGTTACTAATGCATTCTTAGGATTGCTGACTCTTCTTGTTATCAGTTATGTGATGTCCTAAGCCATGTTCTCCTTGTCTCTCCACATATTAACCACAGATAAAACATTGGAATTAATTTGTTCATGCCTCTATTTCTTCTAGCAATTTATTGTTTGTAGTGATTACTCTTACTCAGCTGTTGAAAAGGACTGGAAAATCCCAGGAGCTTGATCCTTGCCTTTGATTTATTGTTTATGTGGTGTTTTACCCTTCTGTTATGTTATCTATGTACTTTATCAGACCCTTTCTTGTTCTTGTTATGACATCTAGCTGTATCTTCGGCTGTACAATTACAGCCTTTTAATCTGCATTTGCCTTTTAATCTACAGTTGAAAATTCTAATCAGAAAATGTTTAAAACTACATCCTATATAATAGTTTCAAGATTTTGTGGTTCTCTTATTGCAAAAAGGGAACTGGAAAAATAATTATGCAGTTTTTTTATGTTTATTATTTTAACCAGTAAATATGGAATTCTATCTGAGGACTCTGAAAATATTATATATTTTTTTAAAAACCTGCTTTCCTTAAAATTTGGACAAAATGTATTTATCTACCCCCTTTGTGCGATAAGACATTAGTTTTTGGAGGTTTTGAATAATAATGACGAACAAGTACAGTACAATATATCCCTCAGACCATGGAAAAGCTTTATTTAAAGTGACTCCAGTCTCCAACTAGAACCCAAATCATAGGTATTATGTTTAATACACTTTCAGGCTCTTTATTTTTGCCATCTTCAGTATTTTTTTTTCCTGTCCAATTCTAGCACATGTACAGTAGTACTCAAGTGTGAAATTTCCAATATACTGTATACAGTGGATATATATTGGACAAGAAGTGAAAAGTCTGTAAAAAGAGGTGAATGTTAACACAATCAATGAGAACTCCATCTACAGTAGGTGTTACAAAATAAACAATACCTATAATTTCTTGCATAATACATTGAATCAAAACAAACTGTATTCCAATTATAATGACAATAGCTTGAAAATAGTGTAGCTAAGTACATACATTTTTAACCATAGGCTTAACAGTGGGCTGTCTGTAATAAACCTCATTTTCCAATCTACATTAAAATGATCACATCTGCAAAAGCTGAACCAGGGTTTTTATCAAGTGAGCCACACTATGATGTAGTGCATCCATGCCCATTCAATCTCTGGGAAGCAAACACAAATGCAGAAGTGACCCACGACTGTGAGTTCATACTGGTAGGGCTGCTCATGGGGCCTCAGCTGGACAAAGCAGATGATATATTGTGCTAAACAGATGGTAAAGATAGCCTCAACCTGCTTGCCTCAGTTACTGAGGAGTAATGAGCAGCCTCAGCAGTTACAAGGCCTGCGGGAAATTGACTTATATCCTATTCAAACTTAATGCATCTTCATCACACAGTGCAGCTTCACATTTACATTTGTCAGTCCTTATCCAATGTGAATTTATTGTTTATACGTACTATATACAGACCAGAGTATGAGACACTGGTGTGCTTTCTCTTCTGTGTACCATATCTCATGAAGCACTTTAATCTTCTCTCATTCATTCACATGAAGAATATAATCATGGTCTGAGATCTCTCATACAGTACGTACTGGTAAAAGAGCATCAATCACTGGTGCTGAAGAGGTTTTTCAGGTTTTATTTTCTTCCCGTTTTTCAGTGCATTCTAGGTTCCAATTTTATCTGCATTCGCATTACAAAAAACAAACTATTATCAATAACAAATTACTAACTTATTCCTAAGTGTGTGGACCTTTGAAGTTGGACTGTTTTCAGCTAAGATCATATACTGTACATAGTGCAGTTTCCAGGCATTTTAGTTTTGAATCCAAACTTTCTCAAAAGACATCAGATATTGCTCTCTGTTTATCTTATAACTGAATATACTGTATCTACAAAATGTCTGGATTCTGAGAGATGTGCATGCTGCTTACTCTAACTATTGATATGTAACTTGTCTGTGTTGTTTGGGAATTAGCATTAATCTTAGGTAAGGATAGTAGGTATGTTGGTGTAGCAATTCACAATGCTGACCTCTTGGAGCTTGGTATCATGCTGATTTGGTGCCTCCCAAATGGATTTTGCAAGTTCTTCCTGCATTTCCATGGGTTTTGTTTAAGTGCATAGATTCCTCCCACCGGGATAGCCATACTGACCAAATTAATTGGATTCTCTGAATTTTCCCAGTGAGCTGTTGTGTATTTTTGTTTGCTGTGTTATATTAGCATCCAATCCAGGGTGTAGTTCTACTTTGAACTACTTTGTACTTCTAGGACAGGCTCTGAGCTGCCCTGACTTTAACAAGGAATCAGTTTTCTCATAATGGATGGATGAATTGGTGAGTCTAGATAAACTGCAAAGTCAGCTACAGCTTTGGGCTTGTCCAATAATTATAAGAATGCACTAGTGAACACTTCAAAAAACAATCAGAATCTTAATCAGCACTTAATAATTAAGGTTGTTCCATAAAAGACGTCTCTGTTTCACAGAGATATTCCTCTAGGGACAATAGCTCCACCACAGGGTTAGAAGCTGATATTGAATGCACAAGTAGATCAATGCAGTCGGAGTCTGACAGGGGAGTGAAAACATAATCTTTTTTTTTCTCTGTTTCAGCTGTAGAGAGACCAGTTTAAGAAAGCTGATACAGGATGCGGTTCAGTTTTGACTTTTTCATTTTTCTCACAAGTGTTTAGTAATACCTTGTATATTTATTTAAAATATATATTTTATCCTTGCAATGGTATTAATGCATCAACCGTATTCTGTGATGCAGTGATGCTTTCTCTGAAATAAACTGACATGCATTTATTTTATTTTGCATGGATGTACAGTAGAGACAGCAAAATCTAGTAAGCCTCATACAGTAGTTTGCCAACCAGAACATCTCTGCAACATTTTATGTGTTTTTTCTATTTTAGAAATAGTGTGTGTGTGTGTGTGTGTGTGTGTGTGTGTGTGTTATTTGTAGATGATTCTATTCTGAGTGGTATGAGAAACACAGCAAATGAGAATTGGGACCAGTAGCAAGTGTTTCTTTTTTAATGCATCTCAGTATTTATTAGCATTGTTGTTAATGTTTTAGTCATTATCATTGTTAGTGTATCATTAGGCAAGCTTAACGGCAGTACCATTTGACGTTATTAACAGAATGTTGCATTTCCTTAACACTCAGGCAATAGATGTCTTAAATTATTAAAAACAGATTTTATTGTTCTTTTGCAGTCAAAGAAAAGTAAAATGTACTCTAATGGTAACAGATAAAACTACATAAATGACTATTACTCCAGCTATGCAATACTCCAGCAGTTACTATGTACTGTGTGGGTGTGTGCACATACTGTACATAGTTGTATGTACTGTGGGTGTTAAACCCAGAATATTAACAGCCTGTACTGGCACAAAGATGAGGATGCTACCACTAGATTTGTCTAAAAGTTGTCACCACAGACTTTGTAAATAGCTCACCTGGGTAAATACAGTAGTTCACCTGCTGCAGATAATTGTGTGATGATTAATTGAACTGGAATGTTTGAAATTTTACATGTTTGTCGGTACATTAAGGCTGTTTGTACTTCACACCCTTATTGGTAGATCAAGGTAGTTGGTAGGTAGACCAAAAAGGAACAAGTATGCTGTCTAAGATGCTGCTCTGTGTGGCTGTATAATTTACTTTGTATGATATCTAGACAGGAAACTGCCTTAAGTGTTGATATTGCTCCTGCTTCTCTTTTCTGATTATGAAGTGTTCAATCTGAGTAAAGCCAGGAGACTTTCAGAACCCTCTGGTAGACCAATGTAACAGGAATGTTTGCACATTGTAAAGCTACCCAACCATCTATCGTGCAGCAGGGATCTTCATAGCCTGCAGAAAATTAAAAATGACTCAAAGTAGAGTATACTGGTATAACACAGGGACATCAGCACTTTGTCCTCAAAAATATCTGGTGTTGGGGAGGACATTTTTCTGTTTTCTTTTTCATGCATTGCTTGCAATATAAGATGCATATTTGATGTTGAACTAATTTGCACTTTATGAATCACAGCAGAGCTGTGACTGAAAATGCTGAACTCAATATTGTCGACCTGCATGTCTGTTCTTCCTGAAGAGAAAAACAATAAATACTTGTATTGAATATTCTAACTAATAAATAAGGTGATGCATTACAGAGCAGATGGTTTGAGTTCATACTGATAAATGGTTCTGTGTTATAAGATAGTTATGTGCCTGTTCTGGAGTGAAAAATATAATGCTTTTGTTGATTTCATGCAGACACCTCCTGTGATATTTGCAAGGGAACAATTATTTCAACAGAAGAAGATAGACATCTTCTAATGTATATTTTTTCTACATATCACATGAATGAGAACTTAAGTTTTATAAGATGATTTCAGTCATCTGATGAAATACAGCTGGTCATGCAAGTTAGGCTGACAAAACAGGGAAAAGAAAATGACCATGTGGTTGATAATATATCTACAGAATCAGTTATAAAATAAGCTACAGGTGCAGTTTTTATTGACCTTTTCTTATTTGTGTAAAATCTTACTTTGCCTCTATTTCTTGGAAATGTTAGTAAACAGTTGTTGTGCTCCATTTTTGACAGTAGAGGTTCCTGTTTTAATATAAATAACTTCCTCTGCTAGTTAGCTCCCAAATTGGTGAGAGGCAATGAAGCAAGACCTATAAGCAGTCTTTAGATGCAGATGTAGTGTTGACATTGCATTGCAAGCAATCCCACAAATGGCTATAAAGTATAAATAAGTTGCAGGAGTGCATCAATCTTAATGAATGCTCATCATTTTCACATTATTGATCTTCATTAAGATCTACTGTAGCAATTGTTTGCCATAAATTCTGGTCTATTCCAAAATATTACTCATATTTGGTCTTCACGAGTGCTTCTTGCACTAAAGCAGGAGCCTTATGTCCATCTGGAAATCTATTAAGATATGATATTAAAGTAATACAGTGATATACATTAGTTAGTATAAGTACTATGCCACTGTATTTAAGCTAGTAAAGAGAACTAAATCATTTTAATTAATTCCAACTTTATCATTAAAAATTCAACATATAGAATAGTTTCATCTTTACTTTCAATACCATACCAGTATATATTCAACAATTCCATTTACTTTGTACATTCTCTGAAGACCAAACGATACAAAACTTTCATTCTCGAATGTTTTGGAATATATGGGGGTCAATTATTTGTCTTCAGAAGTGACAGTGCTTAAGAACACTAGCTATTTATTTAAAGGGAATAGACATCATCGATTTTTGTATTAAGAACATCTCTGGTGAAATTTCTCTCAGTGGACCTGATGATGCAAGAGGAGAAAAGTGGATGGTTCCCTAGACACTGACAGGTTTAAGAGTGTTTTTCTCCCTTGTGTAATAAAAAGCGACAGCACTATTTATCAAGTCCCAAACTTTTGCTTCCAGAACAGATTGAAACTTTTCTATGATAAGAAAACGTTCATCCGATGTTCCACACACTATATGATTGTCTGTCATGTTTTGTAAACATTGTATCAATTTCTATGACAAGCTAATAATAATTGGATGATTTGAATATGTTCTTTGTAAATATTAGAGTGTATGAGTCTTTTTTTTTATGTGGTGATTATAGACAGCAGAGGTGGCATGGGGCCACAGTGCCACAATGATTAGCATTGCTGCCTTATTATTCTCTAGTAACTCTAGTAATAATAGTAGCACCCATGGTTAGAGTTCCATTAGAGATGCTTTATACAGTATATTGCTTTGAACTGCTCTTACAAAATGCAAATGAATGGAAATATACTTTACATCCAGACATACAGTATACAACCCTATACCGTTTGCTGCAAAATATCAAGAAAAACAAGGTCCCTACATAAATTCTTCCCAATGTGTGTAAATTAATCTACAGACATCATTACATGCAGAACAATTGTTTTTAAGTCTGTCATCATCTTGGGAATAAACTGGTGACCTATGTTATATTACATTTCCTCTTCATAGGTTAGACATGTACAAACTTTAAATGCTGAGGTTAGCAATTGGCAGGAGGTCATCACTGTTTGAGTGAGGGCAGTTACATTACCTAATTACACCAATAAGTGGCTTAGAAGTCTCCGAGCTACCAGTACTTGGCAAGACCTCTAGCACATCACTGTAAAATGGATGAGAGAATTGTAGACACAAGCTGTTTTAACACCTTTCAAACAAATTTAGATCCTGACTACTTACCACCTGTCTGACTGTCTTCTGCTGTTCTTGCATCTGCTGCTATTTGTTTTATCTCTCCAGAATGATCTACAGAAAAGGGCTATGGTAGGTTGCCATCAAAAGTTAAACTTTTATTACAGACTGTCATCTACAGATAACAAAATCTCCTGATGTGATTTTACAATCATTTTTTAGGGTTTGTGCCGCCTTTTCCTTTTCTATTACTTGGCTTCGTTGCAGATGAATTGCTTTTAAAACATTACAGCTATGATCCTGCCTTTCTTTCTTCTGGATGAGCTTTTTATTAAGACCTTGCTTTAAGAAAGTAATTTGGAAACTTCATTGTGTTCACATCACACCTTTTGGATAGATGCATGAAGGTATTTTAGAAGCTTCTGGCTCGTTAATTCTATTACAGTATGTGTTGCAGGATTTATCAAGGAACAAGAGCAACAGTACATGTACCATTCTTCCTACCGAATAGAAACAGTAAAAAAAACACTGTGAAGGTTCTTACTTGATAAAAGTGCAGTTACAATAAATTAAAAAATATCAATTATTGATATTGATAGAAGAGTAAAATACCTATTGATATTGGTTGTTTTGAAATAGAATGTGGTCTTACAGTCAAATTGTGTTCAGTTTGAACAAATCAAGTAACACAATCTCCTACAGCAGTTGTGATGAATAAGAGATTGAGATTGAATGGCCTCTAGTTTAAAACATATTTAATAACAATTACATATGTCAACAAAGTGAAAAACAACAAGAGTTTTACTTGAGATGGTGAGAAATTGCAGTGGTACTTTAAAAAGGTCGAATTATTAATCTACAGTATATACATTAGCCATAAAGGGAATATTAGTACACATTGAATAGTGTCTAAAAATACAATGTCTAAGAAGAGGAAAATGACTGGCTTCAAAATCTGTCTTCTTTTATTGCTGTATATATTTATCAGAAGATGTTATTAAATCATAGCTATCTCAGATGTTTAAGATACTCACTAGAAAGGGGGTTTGGGACTGATGTAAAATTTAAGACTGATTAGCTGCTAGAGTACATACAGACTTGAAATGTGTTGATTGAGAAACACAAAACTGATAAAAATCAGACGTTTACATTTCAGGATGGCTTTCTGTGTGTATTAAAGTGTATCTCGTCATCTCTGTGCCTACATGTATTTTTTGAGTCCAGGGATAAACTGTCTCCTCTCAGCTCCGATATCTCTACTAATTCATGGGATAATGTTTTTTGCGTGTATGAAATGTCTTTCCTTACTTTTTATTACCCCTAGAGAAATATACAGATATTCAATAAATGTCCTCAATATGAGACGGTTGTGGCGTATAATTTAAAAGTTTTGTTTTTATTTTGTTTGAAAAGTTTTCTTAAGACCTAAAAATGGCAAATTCTGCCAAGTCATCACCTTCAGTGTTTTGAAAATTGCTAACCTCTAGATGTGGACTATGGGTTAAATCTTCTTTTTTATTTTCAGTTTTCCTGATTTTAGTGATGTGAGAGAAGTAAAGCTGGAGTGACAAAATCACAAATCTGCATGCCTGTACACCACAGTACTTAGTTGTTTTTTCACAGTAAGCAAATATGTGAACCTACACACCAGTGAACACTGATGCTTAGGTTTACATACAGTATTTGCTGGGCAAGTGGGCAAGTGGGCAAGTAGATTACCCACTAATCTGAATCTATACAACTGCATAACAATTGATAGAACTGATCTGAAGAGCATAAGGTCCTCTATATACAGGAGTTATATCTGCCAAGATATGCAAAGATAATGTCTGGGAGCAAATACCATGGACAAAACAGGAGAGTGAACGGGGTATGAGGTTAAAACGTATTTGCATTATGTCATTTAGTGCATGGTTTCAGATGAAGAGGCTTTAAAATGATTGAAATTACTTTTTTCTTCAAACTCTCTAAGCAGATATGCATATATATAAGCTACTTTTAATTAGATCAAACCATTTTTGATCTCTTAGTCATATAAATCCCGCTTTTATAGTACAGTATGTTGTACCATTCATTAAGTCATTCATGGGCTTTAGAAGCTTTTTTACAGGATCATTGTTTATGTTATTGATCTTCTGTCCTTACAGAGACCTAAGTGTTAACCTGAGCATCAAAAGAGACTCATTCTGCAGCAGAGCACAACAGTAATGGAGATATGCATGATAGCCTTCAGTCCTCTCTCAGAGGCTCGGAGTAATGAAAATCTAGAAACAGTAGCTAAGCCTTGAATTGCCAGGGTGTTAAGAGAGTGCGTGTTTCTTGGTTGTACCAACTAGCTGAATATGGAATCTCTTTTTCTCACTTACACTTCATTGACTGGGAGAATGGTGTCCACATCAGTACCACATATGACAACCTTGCCAGCATTCTTCCATTCTTAACTGAACTACAGCCAAGCCAAATATCTGCAGATGATTTATATCTATATCACTGCTGTACCTCACTGGCACTGTGGGTTCAATCCAGATCATTCCCTATATTAAGTGACTGAGCACTCATTTTATGGAGAAACATCCTGTTAATATTTGATAATAACGTAATCAACATGAGAACCCAACCAAACATGTTTCATATTTCTTGACATTCATTCTGCATTAGAACAAATGCATATTTAGTCCATAAGCACTTCAACACATTCATAAATTGGTCAGTATAAAGATTGTTATTGATGTTTTCCACCTCCACTCTAAATTTCTCCAGATGTCTGAAATAGAAGGTCTGCATAATTTTTTATATTTTCTGTTTTTTTACAGTATTGCCAAGTCACACATGTGGTAATCCTGGGGTGATACCCAAAGGAGTGGTGCATGGATCACGCTACAATATCGGGGACAAAATCCGTTACAGCTGTGTGACAGGGTATGTTTTGGAAGGACACGCAGTGCTCACATGTATTGTGAGTCCAGGCAGTGGAGCATCTTGGGATTTTCCTGTTCCTTTCTGCAGAGGTAAGATGAATGACAGGGCTGTTGGAAATGCCTTTCTTTCAAATCAGAGAATATGAAAACCTCATGTCTCCATCGGTGGTGTTGTGGGGTTTCAAATGACTGATTTCACAGAGAAGAGTGAATATTCATGTCATAATCTGGGGCTGTTTTCAACTCTGCTTGTATTCTTCCGGAATGTTAAAGGGAAACCAGTGGGTG
Source organism: Atractosteus spatula (assembly GCF_055471065.1). Taxonomy (NCBI): domain Eukaryota; kingdom Metazoa; phylum Chordata; class Actinopteri; order Semionotiformes; family Lepisosteidae; genus Atractosteus; species Atractosteus spatula. Next base: position 22,134,942 of record NC_142720.1, on the reverse strand, counting down.
AGAAAATCACAATTATTTTGGATCTCTGGAACTCCACAGCACTTCCTCACATTTTGCATGAAGCAGGAAGCAGGAAGAGTGTGAACTGCCTTGCGTTAAAAAAATCCAACAGGGTGAAATACAAGTTACAATACAGAAAGAATCGGATACTATATTCCATCTGTATTTCTTACCCTGGGGAAGTGGATCCATGAAATTCTGTTCATTCTTGTTTAAGGGAAGGAAATGTGTTTCTTTAATAACACAATTGAATGTCTGACAATCTTTAATTGATAATTTATCTTTCTCAGTGTTTATTTGTCATTTATTTTTATATACTACTATATATACTGTGTATACTGTATACTGTACAGTATATCCTTTATTGAGAGATTGGCCCAATTGATTGAAAAATGTTTGGAAGCTGTAAGAGGAAGTAATAACCTGCACCTGTGACCTTGTGAGCTCTGTAGAAACTGAACGCATGAAGTCAGCATATTAAGAATTCTGTCATCTACTGAGATGAAAGGTCAAAAACAAGCACTGAGGTCTGTCTAAGAACACATCAGATACACACAATATAATAGCTTCAAGCACATGCCAAGTTGCTAATGCAAACAAAAATGTCCCTCAGTTGTATTAGCTATTTTGTATATTTTTGATAAAGGAAACAATGCATTTATGCATTATAATAAAAATACCTAAATTACCTAAGATCAAGGTTTGAGAGCATTGCAGAAATGAGATTGGTACAGTACGTGACTGCAGCAGGTATGAAAAATATGTTGAATGTGGGAATACATCGCTAGCTATAACAGTTTTTTGTGTTCTTTGAAACAATTGCAAAATCACATAATTCAATCGTTTCTTATCCTTAGAATACACATTAACTTACTAGATAGAGTCTGAAGATACCAAGTCACTTTTCTGGTCTCTTCCAAATCTCATGTGACATTCTAATAAACGTACTTAGAAAATAAATACATGGTATAGTAAAGCACCACGTAAATTCATATGTGGCAGGATTTCATCCATATCTTTACATCAATTATCACATATACTTTCTAATCACATCACTGTTTTTTTGTTTCTAATAAATCACCTGCCAATTCTTTGTTGGCAAAATCATAAAGAGCTTTCGCCAGAGTCATTTCCAACATGTAGTGAACGCTCTGCCACAGAGTACACTTGGCAAACAAGTGAAGCTAATGTCATCTGTGTACAGGAAGAAACAAGAACAAAGTACAGTACCAATAATTGCATGAATCAGACTTCTGGTTGTACTGTATGTGCTCCACTTTAAAGAAATGTCTTCGAGGGGGATTCAGGTCAATGAAGTACTAAGAAGCTGATGTGTATTGTACAGTACATGTACTGGATGTGTTAGGGTTATCTTATTTGTCAAATTCATACTGATGTATTGTGAGAATTAGTTTTTTATTCTGTTTGCTTGTATGAGTCATATTCCATTGGTGTGAAAGAAATATTTTCTCACAAATCAGTGTTTCCAATATAAGAGATATTTAGCAAATTCCTGTTTAAATGAAGGATACTGATGCATTTAGTGTGTATAAAGCAAACAAGCTTAACAATACTTGCAGGAAGGTGAGAGAATACTTTCAACATACTTGGCGAAAGGAAAAAAATCTGATTGTTCAATTTATAGCACAACATAAATCCTAAAATAGCATTTGTAGTTTTAAACCTGCCATATGAAACTCATCAGCCCTGACAAAAGATTAATATTTCTGCAGCTCAACAGCAAGTACAAAACAGAGAACACGCAAACGCAGCAATCTCTTTGTATTGTATTTTGTTTCATACAAAATGTTGGTATGTACTGTATATGTTTGCCAAAAGGATACAGAGATTTGGAAAAAAAACAAATTGATTCTCTATGTTTGCTGGGTACCATGTATTTCAATATGGCAGGATTGTATAGAAAATCCTATAATAATGAATAATGAATTTATGCTGCAAATCTGAGATTTCCCAAAATCTGCATGGTTTTATATTTTGAGGCAAACTCATGCTTGTACTAGGTTTGAGAAATTGTTCATACAGTAATTCTCTATTTTATTTAAGACACATCCATAAACATCGTAATTCAAAGTAAACTCAAAAGGGATGAACCAGATGTCAGTTTTAAGCAATACTGGTATTACAAAAAATACCAGGCAATGAAAATGAATCCCTATGCATGGCTTTATGCTTTCAAAAAAGAAAAAAGAAGAGGATTTTAATTATTTTGGCATATAGTTAATATACGTGTTTGTGCTCAGCGACAAGGATTTAATGAGTTTTTAATTTATTATATAAATAAGCTACATGGTTGAACTGTTTTGTAATTATATATGTTATAATGCCAACAGCTATCACTAGCCAACCAACAAAAGAATTCTCAGAGCCTATAATGGATTTTTTTTTATAAAAGACAAGACCTGGGAATCAATTCATCAGTGAATTTTTTTCTTATTCTGAGGGGTTGTATAGCTAAAATGTAGGTAAATACTTTATATAGAGAAGGATATAAACAATGAGGGGTGGGAAGATTTATGCTCCATTAGTCTGCCTTTGTAACAGATTCTAGAAGCATGCACTTTCTACTGTAGTCTTTGCCACATATTTCAACATAAATAAGCATAAGTAAATGTAAGAAGGGAGCAGCCATGGTATCCTCAGACAGCAAGGGCGTCTGGCTCCTGACCAGAAGGTCCCAGAAGGTCCTGGGTTCAATCCCAGGTAGGGGCAAGCGATGTAGCTCCAATTCCTTCCAGAAGGCTCCCAGGTCCACTCAGCCTGCTTTCCAAATGAGTACCAGGGCTAATAGGCCAGCTGGAGCGTGATGCTGACCACATCACCTCCAGCTCCAGCTTTGGATGGTTGAGAAAATGGCTCTTGTCCCCCATTCCCCATGGGCCTTTATGGCCTGAAAAGGCGACCTATAACAGCCTGTGATTGTTATACACATCAAAAAGATAATTTTTCTTTCTTTCTTAAATCCATGAAATTAGGAAGTAAACCCTTAATTATATGTAGATTACACCCCATTTACTTTTAACTGTCTTTCTTCAGAGGTGTTCTTAATACTTGGAAAAATGAAAATTGCAAGGCAGTCAAAAACACTTAAAAGCCCATTAGTGAGACAACTCTACACCTACGCCACAGATATGACAAGCTTGAATGCCCATTTTCTAAACCATTGGCACCTATACCCATCTACATTGTTTCCATATGCTCCAGTTGACACTTAAGTGGTCAAGCACAATATGAGAAAACAGCTTGAAAAGTCTAGCTTGATGCTCAGAACAAACTTAACTGTGCATTTTAGCAACATAACCACATCTTCATTATGTTACACTATTACTGCTTATTCCTCAGCTTGCACTTAATGATGGCATGATTTACATGCAAACATACAGTAACTGGAAAATAATGTCAAGTTTTGCTGTGACAAAAGTCTTTATTTGTTAAGATTGCCATATACAGTGCATGCAAAGTCCTGAAGCCTTAACATTGAGGATATGCACTTGCACATAAAGTGTTTTTCTGAATCTTGTTTATGGGAGAACCAGGGACATTTTTTTTTTGCTCACAGGGTTGTGGACATCTGGAAAAAGCTGCCCAGCTGTGTTGTTAGAGCTGAGACAGAGAATTCTTTCATGAAATGACTAGATGAGATTCTGTAATAGGATCCATTAGCTACTACCAACCAAATCAGTGTAACCTTAAGTTCTAAACTCTGGGTTTGCTTAAATCTGAGCTAAGGACACAAAGGTTCTCTACATGTCCAGTGTAGTATTTCTGACCAGTTGTTCAGTTTTAACATGATGACTACTGCTCAAGTCTTTGTCAGGGCAGATTGCAGCCATTCACCATGTTTATTTTAGGCAATTCAATTAAGCTGAACTAGAAAGATGGATGCTTATAAATGCTGCTTGGAAATACTTTTAATCTTGTGGTTAAGGACCGGCGATCATGTTTGTTCCACTTTCTGGGTGCTGAAGGGTTTGAAAAAGTCTCTCAGCTATGATCTCAGATAATGGAAATCTGTCACAATAAATATATTGTTCCACATTTCCAGCTGTCAGTGCTACTGCACACTAAGGAACTTCGTTTTCTTTGCTATGAAGTGCAGGCAGAGATACACCATGTGTTCCATTTTAGCTTTGCAGCCTGCCATGAAAAAGATGATCAGAGAAGTTTGTATTTAACTTCCTTTTGGTGGGCAATATTGCATTTCCTCCAATCTGACATAGAAATGTTACTGCATGCTCCACATTATATAAGAAAAGATGCTGTGTCAGTTTCCCCTTAGCACCTGGCATCTGAGAACATATCTACATTACATAAGTACCTGTTAGCAGGGTTCCTGCACCTTATTTATAACAACTATAGTACAATTAAAATATATCATTTACTATTTTATAGCAGACCAGTCCTGGTGTAAAAAAACCCATCCTATCTACTGTATAGTAGGTTCATAACCTGTAATGTCTTCTACTCTTATGTCTAAATCTTAACACAACTTAATTTAACCATGGATCTCTCACAATCATATGTGAAGCAAACTGTGCATCTTGACCCTATGGGAGCATGATCCAGGAGTCTCCCTTCCAGGTTCTTAACCAGATGGGATTACAAACTGGGCTTCTGCTTTCTAACCTGCAGGAGAGCAGACCTCATGTACAGCTACTAAAGACGATGAATTTAGGCATGATATGGTAGCAACATTGCATTTACTGTAGGAGCAGAAGTTATGAGTCTGACAAAAAAAGTTGTGTAAGATAATTATAAGTAATTCTTCAGTTACAGTGGCCTTTTAAAATATAAATATATATATACTACATTGTTAAATAAAACCACAAAAGAATGTTTCTTTTTAATTTTTAGAAGTTATAAAATTCTTCATTCCAAAATTCATTGGAAATATTGACAAAACTATCATACTGTGAGTTAAACTTAAAATGATTTAAGCCATTTTTTTAAAGAAAGAAAAAGAAAAAAAAATTAAACAGAGCCACAAGGCAATGGATTAAAAATCAATTTCTTTCATGTTTTGGATTGAAACCTTTGAGGACAGATCATGTAAAATACAATAAGGGTCCTTCTCGAACTACTGTATATCCAGTGTGACCTTGTGGGAAAACTAGTGTTTATAGCAAAGACGTTTACCATTAAAATACAGCATTGCACTCTTTAAGACTTTCTTTACAATTTGCATTTTACAAGATAATTTAATAGTTTTCCTTTGAACCTGGCACATTTTATACTCTTTACATTTAAAAAACAGACAACTTTAAAGAATTTACACTTCAAAAAGTATGCATTTTATCAATTCAGTATAGGCATTGTATATTCAATTGCATTATGAAATGAACGACACAGTTACCTTTTCTGAACAATATCTTATTACTTGTGTCTATTCTCGTCAGCTGAAGGAGCGTGTGGTGGGACATTTAGAGGGACAAGTGGGATGATTTCCAGTCCTCACTTCCCGTCAGAGTATGAGAACAACGCTGACTGTACTTGGAGCATCCTTGCTGAGCCAGGAGACACCATTGCTTTGGTCTTTACAGAATTCCAGCTTGAAGACAGATATGACTTTCTAGAAATCAGTGGAACAGAAGCACCTTCAATATGGTAAGCACTCTGCACTTTCCTAATTATGGCTTTTCAGTCTTATGGTTTCTCAGTCTTTTATGGTTTTTCAATCTTATTGCAAAACCAGGGCGACAATATTGTTTTGCAGTGAGGAATATAAAGATTTTGTGTATTTCTTCAGGTGGGTAGCTGCGTCAGCACACGTAGGCTGCATAGGAACAAGTAATAGGTTTATTCCATGCTGAAAAAAAGAAGAAAGAGAACACAACGTTTCGGCCGTGGAGCCTTCTTCAGGTGTGGAAGAAGAAGAAGGCTGAAGAAGGCTCCACGGCCGAAACGTTGTGTTTTCTTTCTTCTTTTTTTCAGCATGGAATAAACCTGTTACTTGTTCCTTTGTGTATTTCTGGGGTAGTGATACACTCAGGTATATGTAATATTCTATATGTCATCTTTGGTATCCTTATAGACATCAAGAAGCACTGAAGTTTAATTGGTTATTCAGGTCTGCAATTGTTGATTAAAACCTTATACATCAGCGAAAGTGAGGGTGTTTGTCTAAATTCCCCTTGCAAAAATGTTCTGTTAAAAACTATGACTTGATTTTTAACAGAAGTTAGTTCTTAACCTTTGTTTCCATTTTTCTTCTTGGACTTTAAGTAGCTCTTACACCTCTGTAATCACTAAAATATTTTCATCAATCATCCTGTAATTCGTTGTTATAGGCAACACAAACAATATGATAAGAATCTGACACATTTCTTCAGCTAGAAAGAATAAATGGGATTTCACTCAGATGATAGTGAAGTGTGAAAATAATGTTCACTCAGAACTATCGCAGCTAGGGAAGATGAAAACGTTGTAGTACATTGAATTTAACGTTCTGTTTGCAACTTGTAATAAAAAAAGGTTGGGCAATAAAGCAAATTATTTCAATGTTTATTCAGAGAAGGGTATATATTTGCTTGACGAGTACATTCCTGATGGTAAAGTGGTTTTGGTAATTCAGTTGTTATAAGGGCCAAGGGAAGAAATAAATATCAATAACATGGAAATGTTCAAGAGGAGTAGCTTTTTCACGGATTAAAAAATATACAGTATAAGCCAAAGCCATACAATTCTTTGTTTTAGTTTTTTACTGAATGAATGATCGATTAAATAATGAAATTAATTAAATTTAATTAATTAAAGAAATTAATTTATTGAATGACATCTCCTATTTCCTCACTTTATTTACAGTGTAGTTATTTGTGTGTAGCTTGTAGGGTGAAAGCATACTTTAAGTATGCAAATCCATTCTAAAGTAGTCAGTGCCCTGTAGTAGGGCAGCATGTCATGTGAAAGAGGCAAGGAGTTTAGAATAATGGGCTGCCACAGAAAAGCAGTGGTAGTTTCTATAAACTTCACCAGACTTCATAGATATTGTATGCTCCAAACAATTTGATGAACATTACCAAGACATTTACTTAGTATTCATAGTAGTTGTCATAATGATAGTCATATTAAACCAAGCTGACTTTGCACAATGGATTGGTGCATTTTTTGCCCATTCTTCTTAGAAGATTTGGTCAAGCTCTCTCCAGTTGCTTGGAGATCACTTATCATTGACAGCTGTTTTCAAGCCTTTCTTCATCTATTCTCAATAGGAAGCAGATTTGTTTCTCAAAGGTTTGGCAATGCTTTACTCCATCTACAGTATATTCCCATCAGCCTTGACAAGCTTCACAGTAACTGCTGATGAGAAGCAAAACTATGACATACTGTAATGCTGCCACTACAAACCTTGATGGGTTTGTGTCAGATACTTTAAGTGCTTTGCATTTAGACCAAAATGTTCCAATTTTGTCTTATCAGACCACAAGAGCTTTTACCACATGTTTGCAGTGTCACTAATAAATCTATTTTTTGCAAATGAGAGACTTGAGACCATTTTAATTTCCTGTGGAGTGTGAAGCCACAGCAGTTTCTGTTGGCCTCCAGCTGCCATGTCCAGATCCCTCCTTGTGCGGCTGCTTAGTTTCGACACAGCCTGATATGGGCAGTTTCTGGGTGCTCACCACTTCTTATTAACCAACATCAACATGCTCAGAGACGTATTAAGTGTCTTTGATATGTTTTATACCATTTTTATCTGTGCCTTTATACAGCTTTATTCCTGAGTTGTTGTGCAAGCTTAATGATTGATTTTGTGCTTTAAGTTGACTACCTTACTGAGGGTCCTTATAGAGTTAAATGTATTTATGATGGATTTACTGTATGTGACCACTATTATTGTACAAAAAAGTACATACATTGTGCTACTGTTTAAATTTATAATTTTTATAATACATAGAATACATGAAATGAAAAATTGCAAGAAAAATAATTTCACACTTTTGTATCTTGCATACCACTCCTTTTTTAATTTTGAAACCTATTCCTTTTATCTCTCAGGGGTTCAGTTGTCTTAGCATATTCAACATACTGTATACAGTTCTGCAACTAAGTTAATCCACAGGATCTCAATGGGATTCAGGTTTAGGGACTAAGGAGGCAAGTCCATAACAGTAATCTTTTTTTGCAGAAATTCGTTTGTAGACGTTTCAAAATGTCATGATTGTGATGGATTGCATACTACATTAAATAAGCATTCTAGTGCTCTGTAAACATTTTAGTTTTCATACTTTAGTCAGTGTATGAAAGTAGCTGTTACGTACAGAAGCAATTTGTAGTTACTGTATAAAAAAGCTACTTTAATGAATATCTTTCAGTTGAATATTTTTTCACTGCCAAAATATTTGTTAGTGGCTATAATAGTATAATTACTGTATATTAAGGGGTCTGATTTAACATCCCACAGAATCCATTGTACCAATATTATTGAGATTCATTTAATAATCATTTTATCATAATTGTGACAGCATGTCCTTTTTGAGTTAACATCCTTATCTTAGCAACTGTGCTTCTGTGAAAATTGTCTTTTGCAGTACACTGCAATATGAAAGAACCTCTGAAAGACTGATTGTTGTTGTACAGAATGTTTCAGAAAGAAGGTTATCTCTTTTATCACCTTATATGTTTTTTCATTAACTGTCAAATTCAAGTAGATGCAGAGAGCTTGTTTTGATTCTGAACCTGGAATGGACACTCTATTTTCAGCATTTTCTCACCACCTACCCAGGTCCTCCAAAAGGAAACTAGTTTTCAGTTGAAATAATGGCTTCAAATCACCATGACAGAAACTCCAGAAAAGGAGGAAATTGGTCAGCTGAGACTGAGCTGTTGTCTGTGGCACTTCACAAACAGAACTTTTTCTACTTGTACAGTAGAACCAATTCTGTTTAATAAAATTACAATTCCTACTCTACAATACTAGGTAAAACTGAAATGGTCCAAGTTTGACATCAGTACTTGTGGGCATGTAGATTATGCTTTTTTATTTTAATAGTAAGGAGACAGATTGGTTTCAGTAGTATTGTGCTATAGGATAAGATAATATTGAACTCATATCATGTGGTTTTGTTTGATAGTGATGTTTAAAGACAGATATAATACAGTAAATAGGAAAGAATATGTTGACAGCATATTAATTAGGTAAAAAATGCCAGCATAGACTGAAAGACAGTGCTGTTACCAGATGAGAATGTGCATTTTTCACTTAAACAGAGATATGTTCAATATAAACTTTTTCCAATTTACTTTCTGTGTGTGCTGCATGTGCCTATGATATTTCAGACAGGCCTGCCATCTTGAGTCCATTTGAATTCCTCCAAGCCTGCAGGCTGTGTAAACTGTTTGCTGTTAACGTTCTGGTAATAATGTCATGCCTGTTACTATTTAGTAAAGGCAGAAAGTACCCTTTGGAAATTTTAGTTCTGTATCAGACAATTCCCAGATGCAGGTGAAAATAAAATGACAATTCACGTCCAGTGCAACTTTTCTAAGGGATGTTCATTTTTCAGGAAACACTAATTCTTTTCAGTTGAACATGATAAGACTACGATAACACATTAAAATGAAGTCTGCAACATGAGGCATGCAGCCGAATGATTAAACTGGAGCAAACGACCACAACTCTCTACAAAATGTTCACATGAATTAAACTCTGCTTCTGTTGCTGAACAAATGGATGAAGAACAACTCAGATCTGGTCTCTGCTGCAAAGATGCAGTCAAGCCATTTATTATGGGTTTTACAACACACAAGGTCTTTTGGGCAAACAGTAACAAAGTAGATTTGTGATTGCAAATTTGAAAATTATTCTTGCTTTGATTTTCAATTTTATACATTTAAATAGGCGTATGTAGCAGTGCCAGAGCACAGCATTTATCAGTTCCACTTGATTGGTCAGGCTATTTTAGATTTGGCAAGAGTTTACTGCAGTCATTCGTCTTGGCAGATGTTTGCTGGCCACCTCATTATGCAGAGATAGGTACTGCAGGTCTCATTAAGGGGTTTCCCTGTTTGTTCACAAGTGAGAACTACTGATAACTTACCAGAATTTTCCTCAATCACTCAGCTGCTGTACCTTTCAGATGCTTGACAGCACAAGAAATATGTATAATTTAGTTTTATTTTTTTTCCAGCAATAAGTGTTTACTTTTTATTTTTTATTTCTGCATAATAAACATTTGCTATTTGCCCATGCATAGCAGATGACTCAACCCTCCAAGCACAATTAACTAAAAGCTGAAAGCTATGGTAAAATGGGACATCCAAGCAATTAAAGTTTAATTTGTCATAACGTACTTGTGTTTGCTTTTGCCTTTTAGATCAGCTTATTAGATTCAAACTCATTTTGTTTTATATAAAATGTGTGAAACAGTAATTTTATTAAACCAAAACATCCTGTTTTAATAGTAGTGAAATGCAACACTATACTGATGATAGAATATTGATATATATATATATGAAATATTGATGATAAAATATATGGGGCTAAATTGTGAGGGAGACTAGATTTTCTAGTGAATGTAAGAGATTACTTTTTAAATGGTGGATCCTAAATTATCAATCTATAATAGTAATTCATGATTGATAACAGGATTGACAATTTAATTATATGTCTGCAATAAATTAATTTTTAGAGAAGATTAATATTATGATGTGCTTTTTAGCGTCTATTTGAATGCATTATTTCATCCTTACAAATGGCTGCTTCTACTGGTTTATTAGAGAAATCATAGAAATTACGTCACCTTTGACCTTACATTCTGTCCCATATTAATTACAAATTCACTAGATAACTCTTCCTGCTTATTGAGTGTTTCTGATTTAAGCGAGTAATGGGATTCAGGGAGACAGATGAATGACAAAATATTTAGTTTAGGAATAAAATCAAACAAAATTATGTACTGTATCTAGTTGATTTATCTTATGTATAATAAAACATAAAAAAATAACATTGATATTTAAAAATATTTGATAAGTGCTAACTTTCTAAACATATTACTGTAAGTCATCTTGCATCTTTTATATTACAATTACTCTTCAAAACACCCATCTGTAGCTATTCTAACCACTTTCTGTAATTCAGGGTCGCAGGGTAGCCAGAGGCTATTTCGGCAAGAAAGGGTACAAGACAGGATACACCCTGGATGGGACACAAACATGCACACAGGGCCAGATTTACTAGAAGACAACTAACCTATTAGTAGATTTTTGGACTGTGGGAGGAAACTGGAGCATCCAGAGGAATATCGCATGAATACGGGGAACATAGCACAGGATAGCACAAAGATAGCACCTCAGGTCTGTAATTGAACCCAGGACACTAATGCAGCAATGCTATCCACTGTGCCACTACACTCCCACATCAGGAACATATAATACAGTGCAATACATAATGTAAAAAAGTATAGTACAATTAACAGTGATTGAACAACAACATCTGATGCCCACTTCTCAAAAGTTACTCCAAGGACAGGCTTCAGGCTTTATTTTGACTCAATTAATTTATTTTTGGTGTTCATTAAACTCAGGCATTCTTCCACAGAATGCAATAAATGTGAAATGGTTACAGTCCAAATAAAATACACAGGCACGCACAGAAAATGCTCCCAGCACGAAGGATATTCTAAGTGATGTCTTGCTTTCTGTTTGTCCTGTACTGTTGGGCACGATCATTTGGAAGTAAAAGCAGGAAACAAACTATTACATCCATTCATCCATTTTCAAACCAATTTATCCAATACAGATCTATCAATTTAAATATTATTTTTTTTTACCTTGCAGTAGAGTTCGTACAAGTGCGTGAAGCTCAGTAAAAGTCAATTTTCTCTGAATTACAAGCTCATGTAGCATTCGTTAGCATTGGCCTTGCAATGCTGTATTAGAATAAACTCCAGTTCAGTTGTAGAACAGAGTCGCATTCTCTCCAACAGTAAAAAAAATAGATCCATGTGCCCTTATATATTAAATTGCAGGAGCACCAGAAGGTGATGCTCCACTTTGAGCGTTACATCACTACTGTCAATACAGGGGTGTTAAACCAATTTCCAGCTCTTAAATTTCACAATGAGAAATTGCTAATTCAAATGTCTCTCTAGTTCACAAGACAAGCCACAAAATATCCAGTTGTGCTAAGAGTCAATGGTGATACTAATCAATTATGCCATAAAATGCAGTATTTCTTTCCACTATCAAAGCAGTGGACAAGTAGCGTGAGAAAATATGCAGGAATTGTCTAAATAAAAACTCAAAGCAGCTTGTGTGTTAATTGAATTGTTTACACAAGGGTGAATGTGATTGATTTGGTGAGGCCAACCTTGTCCTTGTTTATATAAGAGTAGTGCTATAGTGTTAAGAAGTCCTTTCTTAAATGGGATAAATATGATCTGAGATGTCACTTGCACTTCATGAAGAAATATCATCCATTTCACAGATATCAAGGAGAGATTTAAGCTCAAGGTGTTGTGTAAAATGTGCATACATTTAGATTCATGACAGACGTATTTCTAAATGTATTAGTATACACTAAATGAATTTACTGCAGCAGTGTATAATCAACTGTTAAATGAATTAATAAGATTGCCTTTGTAATCATACAGTACTTGTATATCAGTGTCAGTATTCTTTTTTATTGATTCTAGCCAAATGTGCCAGCACACAGCGTTCATCTCATTTTATTACTCACACATTAACTCTACTTTCTCAGTTATTAGACTTATAATCTTTATACTAGAGTTATAATCTTTATACAATAATACAAATTATACAAAATCATGTTAGTTTTTTTTTTTAAATGGTAGGTTTTGAAGGTAAGTTTGAGCTAAGGTTAACATAGTATACATTATAGTTTGCTTATTAACCTGCTGCCTAATGTCTCCATCCTTAACACCCGCCAGTTGCTTCTGTAATGTTATATTCCTGCTTAGCAATAGCTGTGTAATAAGAAATCTCACTTCTCATTATTATACATTAGTTTCATCTGGCAAACTGCTCTGTTGTGGGAATACCACAGTCCCTTAATATATTGATCAAAGCTTTTGTTAATTCTTAATTCTCCTTTCTTAATATTGCATCCATGTACAGTACCTTTGTTCATATTAGATTTTATAGAGAGCATGCCATTAGGATTAAAGATTGGCACCTTAATATCAATTCAATAGCAATTCAGTCATTTCCCGGTGACTGGTAGCCAAGTGACACTAAGACAGAAATTTAAGATATTGTAAAAATAGAAGTTAAGGTTTAGGGTGACATGGAGGCTCAGTGGTCGCCGTGCAGTGTTGGGGCCTTGGGCTTGATTCATGGGGTGTGATGTTTGAGGAGTTTGCATACTGTATTTTCCTCGTGTCTGTGTGGTTCCTTCTACAGCCCAAAGACATGCTGGTAGCTTCACAGGCGTCTGTAACATTGGCCCTGGTGTGAGTTGTGTGTGTTGGTGTCTGTGTGTGCCCCTGGCATCCTGCCTTGTGCCCAGTGCTTCCTGGGACCTTGAATTGGGAAAAGGGGTTATTAAAAGGGATGATGATGTGAAGTTAAACATCATTAACAATCTAACTAGTTAACAATCTAACTAGTTGTAGTAATTTTTTTTTAAAATCAACTTGATGCACAGTGTTTTCTGACAAGACGGAAGAGGAGAAAGCACATCTGGTAAAAACAGTCCCTCCGAGACCTCTGGGGAGCGCCGGGACCACAATGGAATTACATATAGTAATAGACTGTATCGGTCATACATACAGTATTAGATACCGGCAGACACCCTTATCTCCATATTTGTATGTGCAACACAAGCTTATTATAACATTGTTTTAATTCTAGCTGTTTTGTTAAGTGCATACAGAGATCACTGTACAAGAATAGAATTATCTCATGTGAGCATTCAGTTCAATTTTTGCATATTACTGCATTTACTGCAGGAATGTAATAGAATTAACCTGCAGATTTTAAACTTTATTAACATCGTTTTAAAGAGACACTAGTCTGAACAAAAGTGTTTGTAAAGTGAGTATTATTGGTTTTCTGTCTGCACACAAACACATTTATTTGTCTTGGGGTGGGTGGGGGGGTTAAATTATTATCAGAAGAACTCAAGACTCCTTATTACTAAATAGTAAAGTCTCTTAATTTTTTAATGGTTTAAAAACTAAGGACTGCTATATTAAGAATCCCTGTTCCTGGTCCTGGAGGGCTACAGCACTGCTTAGTTCTCAGTTTTCAAAGATCAGACCCAGCTGTTAGCTTTATTACCCTTGATGAATTAACCACTTATTTAAGACGCTTTTCGAACCAAAAGATTTGAGGATCTACATGATGAGGGATCATGATCAATGCTATTTTTTCTTATTTGTTTATAAAATATTGAAGCGTACTTACTGTATGTTATTGACAACTGTATTTATCTTTATTAAAATGTATTTTACAAGCAATAATCTTGACATTCAAACACTCAATCATTTATGGCATTGATAGAATACCAAGCCAGTTTGATTAGATACCACAAAGTTAAAAATCCTCTTTCTTGACTGAAAGAAATACATAATAGTATTCGTCAAAGTGTTTTTTTTTATTACATGCATTTTCCTGAGGACATTGAATGATTTTACTCAGACTATAACACAACTAATAAAGAATATGTGGTTGGGCTCTTGGGTCTTCTCGGCAAGTACTGATTTGAAGATTCTAAATCTAGGTTTAAGTTTAATAAATCACTGAATTGGCTCAGTTAAGGTCTTCAAATGAGGATGGATTCCTTTTCCCAGCTTCACAGCAAAGTCTTTTCAGGTTAGAATGATTACATGTGTGATATGGCTGTTTCAGTAGCCAAGCGTGTCTTACAGCTTTTGCCTCAGAGATTTATTATGGGCAAATTAAAATCAGATCAGACTAGCTATGTCAGTATCTGTTCCCATTGAGCATCAAGCTGTTTGGCATCGGTGCACAACTGATGAAAAGTAACTTCACCATTAAGAAGGGTTCAACTAGAAGATGGCAAATGCCTCCATGATACAGATATTGTCCTTGACATGACTCTCCAGTGTTTTTCTTGTTTTTGCCTCAATATACTTTTTCTTTCCTGTATGAAAACTTAGCAGAATCACAGCATAGCAGTACATCAATGGCCAAACTGTCTATCTAATCATTGTGGCAAGATTGCTATCAAATTCCAATGAATGTGTTAGCTAAAAATGGGTTGAGCTTTGACTCAGTTAAGTTCTCTCATTTACAACATCCACTTAAGTGTTGACCCCTGGACCCCTTCTCTGTGAGTGGCTGCAGAGGCTGTGAGTTTGAGGCTTTCTGCAGTATGCTGGCCTTGGTCATTGCTGTGACATAAATTTGGTATTGTCCTTTCTAAATCGAATCTGTCATTACAAGATAATTGAGGCCAAACCATTAATGCTGATGGAAAAAGGTATTATGTGATTAATTTTTCATAAACCTAGTGAGCATAGTGAAAACTTGACTATACAGTAAATTGACACTGATAGAAAATTCATGTATTTTGCTTACACAAATATAGAAAAACAAAAGTGGTTACATAGAATATGCGCATGATTTTGATTGATTCTGTGAAGCCTGTATCATGTACAGGTTTTCATTATTATTTTTATTATTTATATTTAGGGTCACTTAATGGATAAAGGCAAGGCAATACAAAGCAACCAATGGGCATCTTATCCTCTATACTAGCTTGTATTATTGCATAGAACTCATTTAGGACAGCAGTGTGTTTCGATGAGCTACTGTAGGCAGGCCTGATTATTACTGATCCCTGAGGCTTTGCCTTCACAATGTTGTCTCTCACTGTGCAGGGGGATAAGTGTGACAACCAACAAGATCCACATCTCATCAAACTAAGATGATCTTACCAAAAATAAAATAAGCTTTGGAAATCTAATACCTAAGACTAACTGGCTCATCCAAGCAAACAGAACATGTTGTTTTACAGGCAGACACAGCTCTTTTTAATTCTAAAATGTTAAAGTCTCATTTCTTTTTAATTTTAGTTTGCAAGTATTGATGTGAGACTGATACTGCTTGGAAATCTACTGCATTTAGAAAATATGGAACATCTATATTATACAAAACCTTTTTTTAATATTTTGCTTTTCCTTTAAAAACTCACAGTTTAAAGTAGAAATTATAATATTCTTCAACACTTCATTCACAGTTGAGAAAGGGATGTTTTATATCATATATTTTGCTGAAATATATAAGGTTTCTTGTTACTTTCCCCTCACATGTTTTAATTATATCTTTTGTCTTCCTTAGGCAGTTGTAACATTCATCAATGATTATTATTAGGAAAGCCCAAATCAACAAACAAAAACAAACACAGGTCAGAAGAAAACGTGTTACTGAAAAAGGCTGATAAAAAATAAATGAGAATTGAGTTTAGTATCATTCTGCTATGGTTGTTTAACTTAAAGCAGTTATGTAGGAAGCAAGAATATCAACTGAATTCAATATCAAGAAACTTGAAAACCCTAAAAAAAGTCAGTGATTTGACTTTTATGAAGCAAACTGTTTCAAATAAATTATTTTACACTTCCCCCTGCCCCCCTTGAAGTACCAACAGTTAACAGAATGTGTTCTGTTGGCCTTTTGCATTACTTCCCTGCATTAATTGATGAAACTTATGATTCAACATAAAATCCTAGATCTATCTCATGTATCACTTCTTCAGAATTACTCACACCCCTTTGATATTTGAAATGTACATTGTTGTTTTGCACAAACCTTATCTATCAAAGCCGCTTTACAGTTGATACTGTGGGCTCCACAGTGTCTTGCAGTAGAGGAAGCACAGAGGAAGACTGGAGGAGTAGTTTGTCTCTCAGTGGCTCCCCTGAAAGCTTACTGCTAAGCAGATCGCAGGAGTTACTCTTGTGTGGCAGGACAAGGAAACCTTTCTTGATTTGAGCCCATGCAGCTCTGGCTGTGCTCTGCTAGTACTGCACCTCGTCCTCGGGAATCCCAGTCACATAGTTTGTGCTCTCAATAGTGCCATATGGGCTTGAGGTTCAGCCTGCACTCCAAGCATCGCAATCGCTTCAGCTTCCCCAGAGCCTCTAAAGCACTTCCTGCTGTATTAACATGCTTATGCATTGGCAGTATAATAAACTGACATTTGGTAACTAGAGCATCTTTTGGCAACTGAGGGGTGTGTTACTGTATATTTAAATGAGACAATAAATGAACTTATAATGGGGATTCTACAGTATATAACTCTATATAAACATTGAAAAGACTGCAAACCAAAGAGGGGTTTTGGCAAATAAACTGCAAAACATTTTTTTATATACAGTGTTGATCGTGTTTCCTATTCTTTATGTACTCTTACGGGAAATCCAAATATACAGTCAATAATTAGGTAAAACACTGGTGATACTGCCGAACACCTGGTGATACAGAGCACAAACACAAGACCAGTCATTCTTTCATTGTGTTGGTAATATAACTTGATTTTCTCTCTCTGCCCTTGAGATTGAAGAAACTAATATTTCCTAAGGTTCATAAGCCAAGAAAAGCCACTCAGCGCATTATGAGGGAAAAAAGAGATTATTTTTCATTGTGGTCTTTTGTAACTAGACTTCACATTCATTTTATGATATGTCCCATATCAGGCTAAAAAATACTGGTTACAAAAGGCAGTGTTCTTATACTGTATAAAGTCTTTGTGAGTTTCTGTTAGAAAAGGCAGCTTACAGGGAAAAAGACTTAACGCAAGTATAGGGCATTTTATTGTACTCTATCTGGAGTCAGCAGAGAGATCTGACAAGGGAGATTTGGAGAAATTCTATCCCTTGACTTCTGAGTCCTTCTTATCCCTTGAGGTCTCGATTCAGATTCATATATACAAAAAATATTTAGTGATTGTTTTTTCAGCTGATCACTTAACTTAAAATATATTCAGCAACCACTAATTCGACACTAGATCCCACTAAATAGTTAATTGACCTCTATGTTTATCATGATATTTTAATTATTACCTATTTTATTTTAATTTTAAACATTTTTTGTGATCAATGTATAAAATAATATATTTTCTGGGTGTGTCATTTAAGGTCCTGTAAAAATAACCCCTTAACCATAAAAAATCTTTAGAGCTTAAATTGAGAAACTGCAGAAGAGATCATCTGCTGAACTCTACTGTCATCACTTCTGAACTCAGTCTCCTTTGAGGCATCAACTACTTTTGAGTTTTTTCTGTCTTTATGCAGTTTTTATGTTTTTCAAATTTGTTTGTGATTAATATAAATCTTAGGTTATGCTCCAAGCTTCGACTTTGGTCTTTCTCAGTATCAATTTGGCATCACATCAAATTCCTGTGTCTAGCAGCATGTTTTAAAAGGAATGTCCTTCTGGCTGACTAGATTGCACCAGCAGCAAAATATAAATTTATTATATTATATATTTCAGGGATTATTTTACATGAATTATGTCAAATCATTAATAATTGTAGGAAATGTGGCCTAATACACACATGCAATTCTTTTCTATTAGATTTAAGTTAACATGCTTTGTCTTCTCTTTTTTTGTCTGTGACAAGGAATTTATAATCCTTTTATCTTGTTAACGCTGACTTCTCAGACAAATCCTGATAGTTATTTTTTCAAATCTAACTGAATGTTTCTGGAGACAGCACATAAACCTGGAATATCATGAAAACCAAGGCTTAACAGGTTATCTTGTCTGGAAATGTCTTATAGGAAAAGTAGTTTTCTAGCTACAGTACATATTTATGTTTATCTCCTTGTTACTGTTGTGAAAAAAACAGTCATTCAAGAGATCTTCAAATCCTATACAGAAAGGAGCATCATGGTGTGTTATGTTTATTTAATGATTCTGTAGAAATCCTTAATAATTCAAAGCCTGTACACTTTTTATTAGAGAAATTGATTGCAGAAATTGTTTTCTTTCTGGACTACAACAGGTGACTAATTTGCTGCTCTAAATTATCCAATGTTCAGCTTCTTGGGAAAAAAACTGCAGCTTTAATACAGTAGGTGGTAAATCCTTAGGCAAATAAAAAGGCAGATTTATGATTTCTAATTGTGCTACTTTCAGGTGTTTGTAGCTTAATTATTGGACTACAGTAAATGAGAATTATCAAGAGATGCTGGAGAAATTATTAGGGAGACTTTATATAAAGGGATTGACCACTTAGTTTGAACTCTACAGAGCAATAAAAGTAAGAGTGAGCAGATTTCTGTTCATTCTGAAAATGATTGATAATTGTAATGGACCACTGAACTAACCTGAAGAAGGATCCTTATGCAGGGGAAGACAGGAGTAGAACAGGACAGCCAGCTGGGCGGTAGGATTTGTTGAAAGAGCAAGCAAGCAGAGCAGACAGGTAAGCAGGCAAGGCACACCAGCAGGATGTGGCTGCGCAGCTGGGCAGATGCTCAGCAGTCTCAGAGCTGCAGGCATGCCACAGAGATGAACACAGGTAGAGGCTCAAAGCAGAAATCCCAGAAGAATGGCCAAGCAGGCGAGAGGTCCAAGCACTGGAGAGGGAGTCCATGAAAGCTGGTGATCCTCTGGGTTAAACACGGGAGAGAAAGATACAAGTGTTGTGTCATATAAATGACAGAGTCCTGTTGTCTGTGAAAGAAGAGTTGTTTATTTCCTATGCATACTGGAGAGCAGCCTGCACTGGCCAGTCTCTCTGAACGGTTACAAGGTTAGTCCTTTAACAAATGTTAACATACAATGTTCTTGTCCTGGGTTAACAGAAAAACAATTCTATATATGGTAAGTTTTAGAGCACAGCTTTCAGAAAAGAGGATATGCGGTTAACGTTTCATAAGGCGTTGTGCTCGCGTTATTCGTAGTCATGCTGAATCAGCACATATCCTGTGGTGCTTGCAGTGGCACAAAGGTGAACAGTTTAATTCTTTGCCGAGAAGCAAGAAAGATTAAAGAAGAGTAGTTTAACATTTCTTAATTCCCTCAGTCCCCCCTTAGAACATATTGCGACATCACCAATCATGTTCTATAATATGAGGTTTTCGCCTTTATGACTATATTGAACTACCATAACAGAGTAAGTTACCTTAACACATATTGCTTTATGGCATGTTACACAAGGAATAAGAATGACCAGCAAAACTAAACCTATAAAAATATACTGTACAAGGGTTTCTCCCCATGCGCCGAACACAGATTGTAACCATTTTCCTACCCTCCAAATAGTCTGATAGATTGTAAGGCATGGGCATGAGGAGAACCCCCCCCCCCCACCCATATATCTGGGGATTGCTAAACACACCCAACAGGAACTTTTATTACAGTCTCAAGCCAGCTGATAGGAGAGAGCTAAGAATGTATTGACATCAAGTTCTCCTTTATCTAGACGGTGCTTTGCATGCTGTTCCAGGATATCCCCCCTAGTTACACTTATTAAATAGAGCAACCCCAGGAGTCCCCACATTATTTCAGTCTTTCTCCGGAGGTGTAGCTCGGAGATGTGAGTGAGATGCGTGAATCCACAGGTCTCTTCCAGCAACCTTAACTGCTGAGTCTGTAGTCAGGAGCACCTGAAAAGGTCCCTCCCACCTAGGTTGAAGGGTCTGTGAAGGAATTTTCTTAATCCAGACCCACTCTCCTGGGAACAGGTCATGTCCTCCTTTCGTCGGTTTTCCCCAGGCGTCCAGTACGTTGTCCCGGGCCGCTTGAACTGCTGTCGTTAAGAGCTGCACATACTGTAACAGACAATCAGTTAGTAAACTCAGAGTTCCCTTGGACATGTCTGGTGATCTAGGCAGTCTTATTGGGCGTCCTATGATGACTTCAAACGGACTGAGGCCCGCGGCCCAGTTAGTACCAGCCCACACACTGCACAAAACAGGTGAGATCGCATCCATCCATGGCATTCCCTCAGCGTGATATCATGTTCTGTTCATTCGCTCAACCGTTCCACTAGACTAGGGGTGGTGAGGGCAGTGCAGATCCCACTTAATCCTAAGTAGTTTGGCAACTTTCTGACACACACCCTCCCAGTAAAGTGCGTTCCCTGATCTGAATCTATCCAACAGGGCAGTTCCCATTGGATTATAACTTCTGTTACCAGATATTTGGCAGTCACTGAGGCCGTTGCCCGCTTAACTGGAAACGCCTCGACCCATCTTGAAAAAAGGTCCACCATAACCAGTGATAGACTTTCCTGGTTATGAGGCCAGTTTTCCCTTTGCAAACCAGCAAGGTGCAGTAGTCTATCGGTCAGTGTAGGAATGGCCCCTCTGGTGCTGGCTGTCTCCTGTGGGGCATTTTGACCTGGTCAGAGGTGGAGTTTTGTTGGTACGCTCCGCACCTATCCGCCACATCTCGGGCATGCGTGGCAACCACACCCCAGTCCAATGCTGTATAAAGCGCTGAGACATCTGTGTGGTGCCTGCATGTCCTACGAAATGTATCTGCCTTGCGACAAATGGCATGAGGAATTTGGGGCAAGCTGGCCTCCCTGTGTCCTGATGTCGCCACAAACCGTCATCTCCCAGCCAAACACCCTGTTCGAGCCAGGCCCACTTCTCTTCTGTGCGAAAATGTGATCAATGGAACATTGTGTAGTCACTTGGCTACTAAGCTTGAAAAAACTCCTGCCCAGACCATCCCAAATGGACCTAACCATTGAATGGTTTGCTGTATGTAGCAGTTACCATATTATTCTATGCCACCATTGCTGATGTCCACCAGGGTATTCTAAACAAAACATTGATCATCACTAAAGAGGAACTGGCTCCACAGCTGGTGATCTGACCTGTCTATACTCCAACTTACGGATGACACAGTTGTTGTTGTTTTTTTCTCGAAAATTGTGCCATTTTTGTTTCTTCCAGTTTTTCTTTTTCTTGATTTTCACTAAGCTTGACTTTCAACACATCAAATCAGCTCATCAACTTCATGCAGCCGACTCTCTCACTAATGAAGTGATTGAGTAATTATGCAACAGTCACTCCTGTATATCAGTCAGTCATGAATTATCAATTAATCAAAATTGCTTCAAGAACTCAATCAATTACCATTAATTTATTATTCTAAAAATATGGAGGCATAAACAAAGTGATATGTTTTTTATGCTCTATGTAGGAAAAAATAGGAACAAATAAAACCATAAATATCCTTTTTACATTGATAGAGTCTTTACTGTAGGTACAGTATACAGAATATGAATCTGATATAGGAATAGGAATAGGAATTCCACAACTTCTCAGAAATATAGAATCATATACAAAAATAAAAATTACAAATAAAAAACAGGGCTAGTCAAAACTTGGGACATTACACTAAACTAACAACAGCTCGAAAGGTACAGACTGACTCCAATAATATGACTGTGATAAGGAAAGAACATTAATTAATATGTCTGGCTTTAACCGACCTTGGTAGTGGCACACCCACATAGCTATATGGATAAAGAAGTTGGATAACAAAAAGTGCTAACAAAGCAGGGCCCCACACAAGCCAGTGCAGAATATAATTGTATTAAAATGGATTACATCATTAAATCAAAATTACAGCATCAACAGTTAGCCTTAAGTACAAAGGAATGGTGTAATTTCCAAAGGCGCAGATGAGTAAATCCAACATTGCAAAGACAACAGCATTTTTTGCTTCTTTAAAGACGACAATATACTGTACATCTCTATGAATAAAAATATAAAATCCTACTGTATATTTATATATTTTTTATCCTGGAAGATCCCAATCCTTCTGTACAGAAGGGGACCACCACTGAAGTTCAACACCCCCTGGGTGACATGCAGCAGCCTTTGCGTGTCAGTAGCCCCATAAGAGTGGATCTAACCCAGGACACTCCTGCTCGTATAAAGAGTGCCATTGAGTCTTTTATAACCAAAGAGTCAAAACATTAGCTTAATATCTTAACCAAAGAACAGCACTTCCTTCAGCAAGGTGTTACCTTCCCAGCACCTCTCCTGTTACAAAATTAGCACATGAAATGTGAGAAATTCTAGTCCTGAGGGAAAAGCATCACCTTCTGGTCCAGTAAAGCCACTTAAAGCAGCACCTTGGTAATCTTTAGAGGACTCCCATACCAATACTGTCCAGGTCAAACTTTGGTCAACTTTTGAGATCTGACAAGATCAGGCTAGAAGGTGGTAATGCAGCTGTCAAAACAGATTACCACGTTTCTCATACATGTACTCTGATGAAATACCATGTGCTAGATGCAAACAGCAGATTTACAGAAGCATTTTCAGGTGTTTGTAAGAATATCCAATCAAGAAAATGTCAGGTTATATATTGATACATGCCTGTACTCTTGAGAAATTAGTGCATTTAATAAAAGCTACAGTATACACAAATTCAGAAACTGATAGACTTTGCACATTAGTCAGGTTTCAATATTGCAGAAACCGGGTTATCTACTCTTCAGTTACTCAAGGCATCAATAGAGTGATTGAAAACAGACATAAATAGGTACTGTATCTCTATTCCATAACACATGTAGGAAGAAATAATGGATGATTAATAGCAGCAAAAAGAGGGCAACGAGCAAAGGGAACTTATGAACTACAGTAGCTAAAATTGAATTCAATATGAGAAAAAGAAGCATTTATTCTTGAAAAGGCAATAAAATAAAAGACTTGATAAAAATCTTTTTTAGCTCATAAAGCTGAATAAATCCGAACTTTAAAAGCAAATATTCATCAACCAATCATCGAGATAGGCAAACAACAATGTTACACATTGTAAAACTGACATTGTAATCTGATCAGAAGCTGACACTAAACCGAGGTAGGTATTGCAAGGGTTAAGCAGTTTATAAAGGAAACCCTTTAGAATTCAAGGACCAGTTCTAGAAAACCTTTAAAAACGAAGTTACCATTCTGTCAATTATATTAGCAAGCTGTTTCAGAGGTTGATGCAGTCCTGGAGCTTTAGTAAAATGAAGCAGGAGTAGGCGTTCTGGTTTCTGCATTTCATAACCCAATATTAAAGATGGATAAACAACCACAACAGATCCCAAGCAGAAACAGAAAGGAGATGATGACTGAAGTGGTGGATCTGTTACCCTTGGGGTTCAGAGGGTGTAATGGTTTCCTGAAAGAGTTCAGTGTCTGTCTTGCTGATAATTAAATCCACAGCAAAGGTAAGGCTTTTAAAATAACAACAGCATTGGGGACTGTTGTTTCATCAGATGTAGTTGGTGTTTGTAATCCAGATTCCTTGATTGATTTCAGAGAGCAAAACAGCTGTATACAGAATTTAGCAATCAAACATCAACAGTGAGAAGGAGATGGCAGGTTCATGATTAAGCAGTCTGAAATGGGAAATAAGGAAGAAATGGCAGCCTTAGACTGAAACTGAGATTACACTATAATGCCTAAATTTCAAAGGCAGGTTCAGCAAATAATCCTAGAAAGCAGCAGATAGCAGCAAGTAGCAGTGGAGAACCAATTAGGGCATTGGTGTAAACTTGGAGAACGATGGGAAATAATTGTCTACAGGCTCATATTTATACCCCAGAGACCCAATGCTTGCTGTAATATAGAGTTTGTCCTACTTCCAAATTTGTGTTGCCCACCTGAAAGCTGTTCCATAAAACAAATATTCCTGATTATCTTCTATGACATGGACAAGCCATTAAAGGCAATTAGCAGTTGTATTGAAAATAAAGCACACAGCAGCTTACCTTTCAGTTCACATAGTTAATTGTATATATTTTTTTGCTTTTACAAAACACCTATATAAAGGCAAATACTGTACAGTATATACAGCATATAGATGAACTGAATATCTACACACATAAACTGTATATGAAATGTATTGCTGTTGAAATGCTTCATTAGTTAAATATTACTTTCTGAGCTAAATAGAAAGCAGACTTGAAACCCTGCAATACAGTCGCAGAAAATACAAAACTAGAATATGACCATGACAACTGCTTGCCTTGAGTAACACAAGAGCATATATACGTCACAGATTTCTCTTTGTATTATATTTAAGGAAATTATTATGTTTATTTCTTCTCTTTAATTTCAAGATTTAAATTTACATTTCAGGCACCAGGTGTGGTACAGTACATATATCTGATATATATACATACTGTATATGTCACACAAGGATTATAATATACAAACATAATAATTTCAACAGCAAACAAAACAAAAGTCTAACTGTAAAATGGCATGCGAAACATACCATTCCAAAGCCAAGAGCTGCTGTGATTTAAAGACTGAATTTGAACGAGGGACAAATAAGCACCATGGAATATAATGGAATGAATGTATGCAACTTATCAGCAACATTATAGGAATTTCTTAAAGATGTTTCTAAATTTGACTCACTCAGATAATATGAGATACTACAGTGATAATCACCCACAGATTCAACTTCATTTGAACTCACATTGTTTGTACTTTAGAGTAACAGTTGATTCAAACAACAATACAATGATCTTCTCAACCAATAGCAAATACAAAGCACAAGAAACATCGAATAACACCATGGGGCAGAAAACTAAATTAACGAGTGAGTAAATTATTGTGACAGTGTAAAAGAAGTTCAGTGGGCTGAGTACAAACCAATAATGGATCGGTGATGTTGGACAAAGGCAGTCCTAAACCCCCAGGGGAAAAGATGAGACATGCAATACTGTACAGTATACTGTATGCTGCATGTTTTATGGAAAATGGTAAGATATGGTCATGTTTGCTCGAGTGACTGCATGGGTTGAACTGAAGACACAGATCATGGGAGAGGCCTTCGTCCAGCACGGGAATGAAAAGAGGTGATGAGGATGATGATGATGTGTAATCAGCAAACTTATCTCAGGTGAGGAATCTTCATTGCCAACTGGAAGATAGACACAGCTTCTACTGGTTCTTAATATCACAACTCTGATAAATGTGGTGCAAATGTAGTTCCTCTGCTATGAGTTTTATTTATTCTCATGATCCATTGGGTTTTGAGGTAATTTATGCTTGAGTGTTTTTATCAATCACGGCACAGTTTCTGTAGACATTACCAATGATATTTGGTTGATTTTTGCTGAAAACAAAATTGCCTGCATGGTAGTTATCAAGCTTCTGTTGGGCATTTCTATTGTAAACTCTCCTGATCATAAGCATTATTCGCCCACCTACTGTTAAAGTAACTGCATGGGAGGTCTGCCTGGAATGTTGCCACCCCTTCCTTCTACTTTGGGTTTATACAGTCGCTACCTCAGCGCCACTTGGGAGTTGACTTGGTAGTATCTCATCCAATCACTAATAAAAAAAAAGTTACTACTATAATCCAAAAATCCTGTGCCTATCTAATAGTATCCAGAATAACAAATTGCATAATACACTCACCATTTCCTAACTTCCCAGAGGATAGAAAAGGGCTTTGTGTTACAGCAGAGGCAATCTAAAAACACTTAGTTTAGCGCTGAGCATCTGCACTGCCTCTGAATTCAGTAAATGTGATAAACTACACATTTTTATTTTTTTTCTCCTTCTATACAGAACTTAAGGGATCCTCAAAATCCTTCACTTGGGTTTTGTGTAAAAATCTTCAACACACGTATTCTTTTACCTACAGTACAAGACCCTACAACTCCCCAGTATCATGCAGGGGTTGTTTTTTTTTTGGGGGGGGGAATTCTTAGGGTTTTAAGGTATAATATATAAACAATAACACAAATTATGAGGCTTCACGTGTTGTAGAAGAGTTCTTTGTGCGTGACTGAAAATCATATTTTTATTTTTTAACATATGCTAGCATTTTTCTTCCACAATGTTTTTTTTTTAATTAATAAGTATTCACTTGTTTAAACTCGGAATGTGGTAATTATATTATTTCATACAGACAGGTAGACTCCACCCACTTTCTATCTGTTTTGACCAATACAGGGTTGCTGGGGGGTCCAGGGTCTATCCCGGCAAGCAACAGGTGCAAGGCAGGACTGACCATGAATAGGTCACCAGTCCATCGCAGGGCTCAAAACAGACACATACTGTACACACTCACACCAGGGCCAGTTTCCCCGGCAGCTAACTAGCCTATTGGTATTTTACCACAGTGACACCCACAGCGTAGACTTGAATTTCTTGTAATTCTGGTTTACGTCGTCACACCATCCAGTGCACATGCAGTGAACTCTCTAGTCTCTGTCAGTCAGCCTCTTCTAGGCTCTCATCGTAGCCCATACACAGGAACACAGTCTGCATCAAAAAGGGAAACTATTAATACCAGGGATAGGGAATTGCCTTCCTCGCGTTTATTATAGCCTTATTTCAAATCAGTATCTTTCTTGAAAAACTGGATATACAAAAGCCAGGTGTAAAAAAGAAACGTGTTCTAACTTGCAATAAAAAGAGAAGTTGTTGGGAATGTGTATGAGGGCATATTGTGTGATATAACAGATCTTCTTTTGGATTTGAGACTAGAATCCAGCATCTTTCCCACATTTCATTACAAATATATGTATTTCAGTTACAATTCTTTATTTACAGTATATATGTATATTCATTTATCGTGGCTTTGAATTGGCTTTGAAAATGTTTAGTTTTCTTGGACTGCGGATGTGACAAATCACACATTAATAACAATACTAATACTTTATGTTGTAATTAAACAGAATAAAGTAACTTACTAACACAAAAGCATGTGCCAGACTTACATTATTTTAGCCAGTTGAATTTTGCAGTATGAAAAGTTAGGTGATATAAAATCACCAAAAGTACGATGTATTTAATAAGTAAAAAAGAGTTTTCTTTAATGAACTGTTTTATTAATTATTTTTACAAATATCTAACATAGAGGAAAATGTACAGTATGTATATGTTTAAACTCCAGCTCCTATGGAGATGTACTGTAAATGCTATTAAAAAATAATAATATTCTATTAAAAAGTATTTTTGCATCAAAACAACATTTGGACCTTTACTATATTTAATACTGAATATATTATGTCACATTTTTTATGTTTATTCAGTATTGGTGTCACTTGGTCATGGAGCTCTAACAAATTATTTAAGCAAAACCCACATTTCTGAATAAGTGCAGACTGTCCCCAAGGATCCTGTTGCCATACAGATCACTTTTAATGACGACTTCTGGCCAGGAGTCTATCCTGGGAAGAACCGGGCACAAAGCAGGATACTCCCTGGATGGGCAGAGCAGTCACAGACACAGACACGCACACACTCACACAAGGGCCAGTTTTACCAGAAGCCAATTAACCTACCAGCATGTCTTTGGTCTGTGGGAGACAGCACCCCAGGAATTAAACCCAGGGCCTCAGCTCTGCAAGACAGCAATGTGAAACACTGTGCAAACCTCAAGTGTTTCTCTAGTCCTAAGTATCATTTTTATATTAACCCTGCATTAATTGACTTTTCAAAGGGTTTTGTAAACAGTCAACAAATACCATCTCTTTTTTTCTTTATGTACAAATGATAGAATACCCTGGAGATTTTGTTATCTGAAGTGTTCCTAATACCTTCTGCCTATTCTGTGCTAATACTGTTTAATATTGGGTTTTGTCTTTGCTCAGCCTGAGGCATGTTGTTGATTTCTCCTTTGTGAACAAGAGTGAAATAATCTTTTAATATATTAGCCAGTTCCCTTTTTCCACTAAAAGTTTCACGTTTAATCCTTTAATCCTCTTTTGCTGTTGTAACACTGAAAAAGAAACTTTTAACATATATTTTAGGCTTCATAACAATATTTTTGTGTTACTCTTGGTCTTTCTCTTATCCTTTTATCCATGGGCTTGCAATTTATTATACCTGATTTCTTTAAATACACAGTATGCCGTTTTGTTTTATCATGTTAGAAAGCTCTTCCTTTATCCTTATGTGTTTCTTAATTGATTTATTAAGCCATTTGGGCCACTGTGCTCTAGTCTGGGAATCAATGTGTGCTGTTTAAAGGAGTATATCTTTAAATGTTTGCCATCAATTATCTATTGATTCAATATCCATCCAAAAACATTCTGCTTCTCTTAACCTCAGTCTCGTTCAATCCTTCATAGCATGACATCCTGAAATTGTAAGTCCCTGTTTTAAACTCTAGCTGTAGAGTTTCAGAATACTTTCTAGCATGTCAAGACTTCAGTTCCCTCTTGACCTCTATTTTCATCACTCTTTTTGTTTGTTTGAAAAGACTAGATTAATACAGGCTTTTCCTATTTGTAGGTCCTCTGACAAACTCTGAAAACTGCCATTAGTCATGTCTACCATTTCAGGTTCAGTTGCTGATGTCCCCAATGGATTTTTTCCAATTAATACGAGGAAAATTAGAATCTTCCATTTTCCTTTACTCATACAGTGCTGTGTGAAAGTATTCTCCCCCATTTAAAATGTGCATAAGTAGAAATGATGTATTCACATTTGTAAAGTGAATATTATTAATCAAAACATCCATGCTTAACAGAACGCTTTTATGTGTGAAAGAAGGTCAATGTCAACAAAGCAAAGTCAAAAACGGTGTCGGTTTCCAAAGTATTCACCTCCTTTGCTATGGCAAATCTAAATGAATGAATGTGTACAAAGTTATTTTGACAAGCCATACACTTAGAGATTCAAGATTTTTTATTTGCCATATACAACAAGTGCATTGGAATGCTTACTCATTCAGCTGTACCCAGCAACAGTAGAGAAAAAAAAATAGGCAGAAATGACAAACAGACATGGGCAATAAATTTAGACAATAGATGTTATAATACAGCTAAGACAGAACATAGTGCAAACTATATGCAAACTTAGCTAAATAGCTTCTGTTTGTGTGCAAAACTAGGGGCTCACATGACTCCTGAACAAACGCAACTGTATCTCTAAGATCCCTCAGTCAGGTAGTGAATTTCACTTTCACTAAAAACAAAGATTTAACCATGATGACAACTCAAGGGATAAAGTTCTAGACAGCTACAGGATAGGAGAAGGCTATAAAAAATCAAAGTCACTGAATAGCCTTTTGAGCGCAGTGTAGTCAGAAGTGAAATGTGTAACATCCTGTCCAGACAGTGCCTAGATCAACCTGCAACTCAAAACTGAACAGTTGGGCGAGGAGGAAACTGGTTGATGATGCCACCATGAAGCCAAGCCCAACTTTGTTACGAAGTTTAATGATAAATGGAGAAAATGTCCAGAAATCCATACCATCGCTATGACTGTTTAAAGTCTGGTTAAAAGAGACAAAACTGAAACAAAGTGTTACAGAGCAAACATAACACCGAGCTTTACCCGGTCAATGCCAATGCCTACTGTTCAACATAGTGGTGACAGCATTATCTTAAGGGACTGCTTCTATTCCTGTTTTCATTGTATAAAACTTCATTGTACTGCAATAGTATACATTATTCAAGCATTGAATTCAAATTTACTAATTTGGTGGTGCATAGCAAACTTTTAACACAATGCCCTTTCTTGTTTTTATGTACTGTAAGTATGGTCCACTTATTCCATTGGTAAGTCCATTGGTAGAGAATATCTAGGCATATAGTTTGACAAACACTATAGCGTTCTGTCTCGTCTGCGCTTCCTGTTAATGAGAATGGCAGAGCATGGAATGACACTAGCAATGCTTTATTATAATTACATTAGAATGTTTTAGATATCTCCTCTTCCATACAACTGTAAATATTTTTTTCATTTCTGTAAGTTCTTATACGAAGTCAGTGTTTTGTCAGTGTTATCTCAAGATGAACAACAACATGTGGGTTTTCACCTTCGTCTGCTTCCATCTATTGTTTCAGGGATGTTATCCTCATCAGCACCATTATTCCTGTGAATAGAGTCTCCAAAAACCACCACTTTTGTTTATCTTTAATTTTGGTTTCACTGACAAGGATGAAATTTGTGTGTATCTGAATTGTGTATCTTGGTTTATCTTGTGAGGGGAGTGCCTCATATGCAGAGACATTCAGATGCTGTAAATGCTGAAAAATATATTTTCTCAGAAAGTATTTTTTTACTGTTATAATAAAAAATCTCCTTTTTAACATTTATAGTCCTCCAAGTATGTCAATTTATAGTTGTTGTCTTTATTTTATTTGAAAACATCTATATCTGCAATATTCCTTTGAAAATGTATCACATTTAATCATTTTTTCAATGCAAGATTATATTTGCCTATTAATATAATTTATTTTTGTTTTGCCATTCCATTTTTTGCGTATCTGTTTTCTAAGGAACCCTTATTTAGTATGCATTGGAATGTTAGAATTCTCCTCAATTCTTTATTGGTCTTGCTTCTCATTTTATGGTCTAAGTACCTGAATGTATTTTAATTCAGTGCTCCATGTATAGGCAATTGCACTAAATACAGCTATGATTCTAACAAATAAGGGACACTGTGGACATCATTCAAATTAAGAATATCAGAAAATAAAAAGAAATTTGTCTTAAATGGAGTAATGATGCATTATGTAGATGTTTAAAAATGATGCTGAAGAAACAATAGTGCCTTAAGTTATAGGAAGGTAAGAAGTCAGTAATTCAAGAGATCAAATACAAAAAAATAATTTCTTTTGTGTAGCATTTTTGTCAAAAAAGACAAACATAAACATCTATGGGCATGTGTGTTAACAGCATGTCTAATGGTTAATGCATCAAATAATGAGTAAATCAAAAACTGATATCAAGAACATCATATTTCTTAATCAATTGCCTATTATTTCTATTGTATCTTGCTGTTGATACAAGTTATAGATTCCCAAGGCACTTACATTGCTGAACATGTTTTTCATAGCTTATTTTTTGTTTTTGATTTTTATTGTTGAAAATTTACGTTACTTGTCATTTTTATGCCCATAGGCTGAGGCAAGCCACTGTTAATCCACTCTTCCAGCTTAAAATGAACGTACACATTGCAGAAGCTCAGCCAAATGCCAGAGCCAAGAGAATGAAAAAGCGAGCGCAGAATTTGTTCAGCTAGCATAACAGTGACATTGCGGTAAGAGCTCAAGCGCTTTTGGGACTGTTTAGTGTGGAATCAATCAAGTTGTCAACAGACCTTTGACCACTGTATTTATGTTCTCTGTTGTTTTTCATTTTCCCAAGGACATAAAAAGTATGAAAACTGTTATGTTATAAAAATAACTCTGTAGCATCATTTGGATTTCTTCAAAGATTTTTTGTTTTTGCTCTTGCCAAGAAAGCAACTTGAGAAACATCAGATGACAAGATTTAGTTTAACTAGCAAAGGAACATAAGTGAATTGTTGTACATTAGTAAGATACCAAAGATGGTTCTTAGTAGAGACAGTCTCCTGGAAAGAAATATATTCAACAGCAGATTAAAATTCCTCAAAGCCTCTAGACCCTATACAGACCCATCAGTACAACCAGTCTCTGATTTGGGTTTGCTTCCCACTTGAGATAATAAAACTGTCACAGATGAGCCAATTACTGTGTGTGAATGTCTATTAAATTAAATTACTTCTTTTCAACGACCTTTTGTATTTTTAGTTTTGCTTTCATTTGACATTTTCTTTAGAAGGACTCCATCACCAGAAAGCTTCTTACTCAATTTTTTTAAAAGAATGCAGAAATAAATTAGACAGGACAAAACAGACAGTAGGCTCAATACAAGAACAAATGGGTAATTATGTCTGGAGTTAATTCCTGTCTACTGTAGATGAACACAAATAATTGACTAAACTCTTGCTTTATGTCATGCTTTGAACCCAGGTGTTTCATGTATTTTGGCTGCCTGGCTATCTAGGACACTGCCCTTCTACACTTCAACTCAATTTTAGATGCAGTTCAGCACCACTCCCAATAAATATTCAGTACCCTGTGGTTTACTCCTTAGTCCCCACTGATATACAATACTGTATATATATGTTCAGTTAGCTCCACTCCAACATTACAGGAACCCAGCTGTCAATATCCTGCTACATACTGTATGGAAATAATAAAAATGTGATTATTGCTTTCAGCAATCTGTCACCATACAAAATTAATCTTTGTTTGAACCAGTTAAAAAAACATTTCAATATTTCCCAGATTTTGTAGGGAGAGTTACTGCCTTGAGGAGCTCTGGAGTTTGAGAGAGTTTACACGCCTTCTATTAACAACAACAAAAAACTAGAAGCAAGAACAAGAAACAAAAAAAACAGAAAAACACACCTAACAGTCTATGTGGGTCCACATCCACGTGCAATATCCACAGTGCCATCTGTGGGTTACCATCACCACAGCTACTTATATTTTTAGAGTTTTTTGAGCTTATTTGGCTAACTACCCTATTAGCTAATTCGATTGGGATTCTGAGAATTAGACCAATATTAAATTAAATCCTTTCAGCAATTGTATCTCAAAATGTCAACTGTCAGTCTTTACAAAACACAGATTGATATGGAGGACATTAATGCAGTTTTTATCTTTTTTCTATTATGGGTATAATGTTAAATCCTCATACTCACAGAAGACATTATTGGGCTGTATATTCATTGAACAATGAACAATGTGCTGCAATATTCACCTTGTAATTAAAAACCTTTATTTTGCAATGCATAGAGGGTAGATATGAATGTCTTAGCTCCGTCTTAGTAATCCACAATGCATAGCAGATGTAAATCCGTGCTCGTTTCAGAGTTGTCAATGTTCATTGCTCCTGTCGCTTCCTGCCTAATCCAGTCAGCAGGTCAGCAGGCTTACTGCATTTGAACGATGACCCATTCAGCGGGAGAACCGATTTTCACACCTAATCAGTTAGTGTACTGCAGCCTGCTGCCTTGTCTGTTTCTGTTTGCTTTGATGCTGTTCAATGTCCTGCTGAGCAATAAGCTACCTGCAGAGGGAAGGCCTGTGGTACACATTTCATAAAGGACTTGCAGCCTCCAGTGAGGTTAAGGACTTGCTGTGTTCAGACAGGAAAATAAGGGAACAATGTCTGATGCCTTTTGGTGGCTTTTTAATGATGTTCATGTGAATTCTGTATTTCAAATAGGAAATTATTATGTAAAGTAGTTTTTTCACGTCTGACACTTATATATCTAAGAAAATGATGTTTTTTTATATTCCGTTCACATTTCAAAATATTAAAAAATGCGTTATTCAGAATGTTTTGGATAAATGTTCTTCAGCTTTTCAGATGGGAATGTAAATTATTGGTACACTGCAGTTCAAGCTCCTCTATCTCTGTTTTTTTTCTTCATAGTTTCCCTACTGCTGTGTAAAAATGTTGTAATGATAGTAACAGAAAGCATACACTTCTACACATAATTTAGATTCAGATTGCTTGTATATTATGTACAGTATATAGCAATCATGACATATGCAGCAGCAGAAGGTGATTTCCTATGTAGCTCTGCCAACATTTGTTAACCCTTCCCCCTAGAGGACCACTCTATAAGACTCCATAAGAACAGTGGAAATAACCCTTGACCAGCCTACCTGAGGCCCAGGTGACGATGTCAGACTTTGCACTCCTCATTAGTTACATCTAATTTCTGAGAAGTTATAAGGCTTTAGAGGCGTGAACATTAACAATGCACAAAGCTCTTCATTACTGATCCATGTGTGCACAGCTTTGAATTTGTGGATAAGGAAGTAAATATAAATGAAAAACATCTGGGAATGAAAATGTAAGACCCCACCCTAAGCTATAAGTTTTTATGGTGCTGTATTATATAAATTTATTCCCAGTTTCTTCTTACTTAATTTACCATGAAAAGCTTCAATTCATTATCTCAGGACAAAGAGAAAAGAACACTGAATTTGTGGTTTTGACCAAGTGTAAAACAAATGAAATAATTGTACGTCACGGTCTGGTTAAGAGAAGCCCTGGCTCATATCATTAATCTGTATATGTCTCCTGAGTGAGATGCACAGACATTTACTAATTTAATTAATTTATTTATTTATTAATGCTTATACATCTAGAATATTTGCTTAATAAAATGATTAAAAGCAATGTTTTTCCTGGAGCTTTTTGAATCAGTATTTTGAAAAAGGTATCGGCAATTGAAGAGTTGCCTTTAGCTAGATCCCTCCCTTATTTATTACAGGTGAGTGTCTGAAATTTGTCATGGTTGTAAACAATCTTCGGTTGCAACACTTCTATTCTGTCCTTATCATACTGTACATTTTAAAAAGTCAGAAAAGCAGTTACTGTAGATTATTCTGACATAAGTTTGTCAAGAAAACTCTTATTGAATTTGTCTGAATATGAGACTTACTCTTAAAAAACATTCAAAACGACATAATCCTTGTGGCATCATCAATCTGAATAGGAACCATGATGCAAAGTGACACTGATGACAACCCAGAAAGACATCAAGAGTGAAACAGCATTCCTAGAAAACAGAAAGAATAGTACTAACAACAAAAATAGCATTGATTTTTTTCAGATGGCAAAATCATTTCTGATTTGATATTCTACTTCAACACCAAATGATTGTTCTTTCTGAGCTGCATATAATGAGATTTCACAAATAGAACCTTTATACGGTATTACAATAAGTCACAGACAGAATATCAAGCAGTATCAAGTTCAGAATTAACTACTACATTATGCATTTTAAAAGTGTGAAGGTTAAATATTTAAATAAATGGCAACAATTGGAGTTACCTCTATACTGTCCTTTAGAAAAAAAAACACATACTTTAAAATCTATAATTAAAGGTGATTTATCTGCTACAAGACCCTGCAGAACTAATGTAATTCTGCAAGTGAACATTATTAAGTTGTGTGCTTACAACTATGATATGCATTCATTTATTCATTTATTTAGTTCATGCCTTACAATGTGGTGCGTTTTGTGAAACTGAACTTTTCCGTGATCTTCTTTAATTGTCTTAATTATGTTTTCTAGTGTATAATTTAAAGAAATTCAGGTTTAACTAATGAATCATATAATGGATTAGCTGTTAACTGATTTGACCTGCATTTGGCGTAAAAATAAAGGGCCTTGTAGAGAAAGCCAAAGCAAATTAATTTAAAATACGGATTGCTAAAATTAGGTTTTATTGTTTTAGAAAAGACTCAGCTAGGAGTCTGTGATATGCACCATATCATGAGAAGGTAAGATGATTTGCATTCAGAAACTAAAGGCTTTATGTTTAAAAAAACTTAAGATGAAAGAAGCATCTGAACAACTCTTAATATAAAAATATTTTTACACTGTTGCAATTTACTGTGGAAAATTTAGGAAATGTAAAAGTGCAATTTATAGATAGTATTACTGTTTCCTCTCCATAATCCTTTATGTTTTAATATCTGATCCTTGGTTACCACTGTCTGTTGCTTTTGATGTTGTACATGTATGTTTGAATGCGGAATACAATACAAAACTGAGTGAGGACAAGAGATGTTGTAATAGCACTACCAAGATTTCAAGCCATTAAAAAAGATCCTCTTCTTTCAAAATCAGAAGTATTAGAATTAAAACAAATGACAAACACATCTCTTTAAAAGTTGCATCACTCTTTTCTTTCTAATCTCATTTTAATATCATATAATCAACGGCTGTATTGATCAGTCTGCTTTTTAGAACAAAAATTAAAAGTTTAAATATCCTTTTAGGGAAAAATGAATCCATTTTTGTAATGGCAGAGAAGACTCAGTTTCCAAATGCATTTCTAATTGCTTTTTCTTGCAATTAATCTTTTTTTTAATGTGTACATATTAACTAATGATTGATTTGCCATGGTGAAGTAACCACTAAAGTGGGTATTTGAACTCATTCTAGCTTTTGTGTGTTTTGTATGTTTTGTAGTCCTATAGCACTGAAGATAAAAAGTAATTAAAACCCAGCAGCACATGAAAAAAAATAATATCATACAGGTATAAACGATTTTGTACTATGAATATAAAGATATACTAGCCTAAATAGAACTGAAAATATTGCTAAATTTAAAAATAACATCTGGTTTTACAAACTGTACATAGAACAGGTTTATGACTGTTTACTGCTGGTGGAGAAGAAAGTTTACAAATGAGAAGAGGCCTTTCGGGCCATTTAGCTTTTTGATAGTAGTCAATTTATCCAAGAATCTCTCTCAGCCGCATGCTGGAAGAAGCCAGGGTGTTGACTTTAACAAAATGGCTGGCTACCTTGTTCCATACTCACATGCGAAACTCATTATGTAGAGACATGACATATACTATTAGTATCCCTTTGAAGGTTCTTGATAAATAATTTAATTACATTGAAATTAGTTAAATATACAGTATTACATTTTACTTTGCTGGACTCATGCTTTTATTCACTAGCCTTATACTATATACACAGAAACAAAAAAGAGAAAAGGAAAGTCTTGTCTGGCTTTTGATCATTTCTAAGCATAGATGTATATGGAATTAATCATTAATGAATGCTAATAAAATAACTCCATTACCGCAACAGTAGTAATGGGAATTACTGGTAATAATTTAATTATTTTACATGTGTTTCTGTACCACTGCAAAAAATAGTTAATATTTATTTTACCATTTGTTATTTTGTAAAACAAAATCCTTACCTAAAGAATTCTGAAAAATAAATGTATTTTCATATCACCTGTTAGTGAACCCATGTGTAAAGAAAAAATGTCAAATTACATTGACCAGTCTTCAATCTTTTTCTCAAGTCTAGACTACCATATCTTGATAGCACTGTTTTACACTGGGGACAGTGACCAGCATACCCTTATCGCTACTACAGATTATGGGAATGAAATTTTAGGTGACAGTATTGACAGGGAAGTCAGAAAAGATTATGTCCTTGGCTCTAAAGTCATTTATTGCTTGCTCTATAGCTATTAAAGGGCTATATTGTGTCCTATATATTTCACTGACTATTGGATGGGGTATTTTGTAAGTCTTTGCATAGCAAACTATTGTTAGGATCCCATCTTGTTATTTGACATATTGATTTAATGTCTTATTTTATTATTTTTACACCTCCCCCACCTTGCAACAATTTTAGTCCTTAGGGGTCCTTTGATATTTTCTCCCCTTACATTCATTCTCTACCACCAACAAATCAAACCGCTCCAGCACTCAGCAAAAAACAGCACCTTTGCCGATATCCAGGGAAATGCCATCCATATAGACAGGAGAGCTGTAGCCATTACCACTGTAGGGTTTTCTGCTCAGATATCAGAAACTCTGCACCACCTGATGGTTGATTGATTAATGTGAAGTATTCATTGAACATTTAATCAGAGTGAGAGAGAGAGATCATTTTATTGGCCAAAAACAGTTACTCATATTAGGAATTTGTCTTTTCACATACCCCAGCTTGCTCTCCATGAGACACACAGACAGGGAGAGAAGCTCAGGGTCAGAGCACAGGGTCAGCCATTTATACAGCACCCCTGGAGCGCCTGGGGTTAAGGACCTTGCTCAGGGGCCCAACAGAGTAGGATTCCTCTGCCAGCCGCGGGATACAAACCAGCAACCTTCCAGCCACAGGCGCAGATCTTTAGCCACAGTGCCACTGCTCCACCCAGTAATGTTTAAATTCATAAAATATTCTGTAGTTGACCATTTATTTACAGTATGATAAATGATTGGTCATTTTCAGAATCTCACTGATGGGCTTTAGTAGACAAATTTCCCTACTACAAAGTACATAGGGACATTTCTTATGTATGGACCCTTACTGCTAAGTGCTTTCTACCATGCCATTGGTATTGTGTGAAATAAACCCATTTCTTTTATCAGTCCCAACATATAGCCTTCTAAATCTGTTCATTTAAATAATGAACTTTTCTGGGTCAAGATTCCTTTGTATGTTCACTCAGAGTGTGAAGGGTATACAGTTTTATATGAAAGGAACTGAAGTTTTTATTGCTTTATTTTTGGATGAACTATTTCACTTTGTTTTCATAAATCATTCAGAAAAAGCCACACAAAAAACCTTTCACTCAGAGACCAAAAGTAATCAAGGTGAATAAGTAGTAAGCTTTGTCTTTGTTAAATGTCTGTAAAGGAAAGAAAAAATATACAGTACTGTTATGAGAAAGTGAGGGAATACAGAGAGGGAGATTGAAATAGGGGTACTGTTCCTTGATTGTCAATTTAATCCCTACAATTTATGCAAAACCGATTATAGAATGGTCTGCTCTTTTAAAATTGTGTTACAGATATTTTAGGAGACATACATATGTGTGCTTCTTATTTTAAGTTGCAAAACTCAAGACAGTATGGTAAGATACAGTACAATACCAAATCAGATCTTAAAATTAATTGTTCTTTCCCTCAGGCTCTCTGTACATGGTGTTTTCTCATTTTGACAAGTACTATTTATAATGTATACTGTATATTGTAGTGGCGCAGCAGTTTGGAGGAGTCGCGGCGAGCACAGGTACACGTTGATGCCCCCCGTCTGTGAGGTTAGCAAGAACCGAAAAGAAAAAAAAAAACAAAAAGAAAAAGGAAAAATACAAAAATGCGCCGTTATGTGAAGCGGCGCCCAGGCTGGAAAGAGACCCCGCTTGGCGGCGGGGACCAGACTGGACTCGCCCTGTATAGCGGGATCCAGTCTGGGAGAGCAGGCAGGGAGCGCAAGGCCGAAACTAAAATAATATAAGCGTGTGAAAAGGTAAGCCTGCCCCGGTACAGACACAGGACGGGACAGGTAAAAAGCAGAAAACTGGTCTCACGCTCGGGTACAATCCCCTCTGGGACTTCCGGTACACAGATCCTCCCCTTCCTGGAGGGGCGGGGCTCAGGGCGCCTTTAAAGAGCCCTCCCAGCGGCAGCTCGGCCTTGATCAGCCAGAGCAGCTGTGATGACAAAGGGGCGCGTCGCCCTTCCTGCAGGGCCCCGCCTCCACACTGGACACGCCCCTCGCGTGTGGTGCCACAATATACTGTACAGTATATAAGTACTGTGTATACTGTATGAGCATATATGATATCTACCAGAGCAGATGTTTCATTTCAAATCTGCAAGAAAGCAAGACTGTGTGAACACTATGTCCTGTGGTCTGGAGTGGTTATGGGAGATGAGGCGGTTAATAGATACTGTAAGGTGCATCTAGGTTCAAATAAAGGGTGTCTGTTGTGTGATACATGGGTAAGGATGGGTTTACAGCATTTACATAAAGAATTTGGCTTATCCCGTTCATACAGTATCTGAATTTGTTACAAAATTTATGAATAACTTTGGTCAGTGATTCAGTTGAAAGTTAGTGTATCACATTCACAGAAACACTCTGCAGTATATCTGATGAAGAACTAGCATGTGTACAATAGTCTCATTTTAATGTGTTCACAGATGAATGACTATAGGGTTCCATCATCAATTAATTTAAATTGAATCAATTAAAGCCCCACATGAACTCCATTTATGACAGAAACATCTAATTTACTGTCACAGTAGCTGTTCCAATTCCAGCACCTGGAGGTTTGGATTAGATGGCTAATTTGCTCTGAGAGAATTGTTGATTCATATAGAAGTGATTTCTGTTGAACCTTAACACTAATTCCTTGATTACATTAAGAAATCTGCCACACAGTAAGGTCTTTCCAATGCAAAAGGTCTAAATACACCCCCGATAATTTATGCCAGTTTCTCCTTCATCAGCAAACGTTTGTGACTATCCATTACCCACAATCCTTATGACCAACAGACTTTGCATTCATATGACTGAAAGCACTGCAGTCCATTGACTACAGAAAATTAAACCTTTTTCTTCCTTTTTGACAATTTTTAATATGCATTTTTATTCATAAAAGTGCACATTTTCATCGGTTATTATTTCTAAATGCATTAGGCAATTAAATTAAATGTGAAAAGCCTGTCTTTTCTGATAATATCTCTTACTTCAAAATCAAAAAGTAGTGCAGTCCCAGAAATTGCATTCTAACTTCACCTTTTTCTCTAACACTTGTTCCTTTTACTGTAGGTCCTTGGAAATCAGATCACCTTTCTTACATTTTATCCAGGACTAGCTTCTAGTTGTCTTATTTACCATATATTATTTTGTTGTTATGGGTTGTAGTTAGTCAGCAAAAAAGCTTTGTTAATGAAATAAAACTGCACTATGTCCATCAGCATGGGTAGCATAATGACATGTCATTAAGTGCTTGTTCCTCAGAGTTTTAAGCCTGACACAAATGGCCGATCTGGATTTGATTCTGGGCTGAAGTGGCTTCTGTATGGAGCTGACGTTGTCTCCCCATGTCCTTGCGGGCACTCTGGTTACCTCCTGCCTCCCATAGACAGGCTGATAGGATGATTAGCTGGGCTAAATTGTCTGTTCCTTGAGGAGCAGGAGTGGGGTCCCTTTCTCATCAATGTGCCCTGCTTGGTGTAGTTCTGCTTCACTGCATAGGTGGGATAAGGTTCAGATGAAGAAGAAGAATCTTCAAACAACGTATTCCTTCATTTAGGTTAAAAGCTGACTGTGTAGAGAAATATGTTTGCTGATAGAGAGGAAGCTTAAACTAGTTAGCCTTGTAATGTACAGTACATTGCATGATGTGCACACTGTAAAATAATCATCAACAGAGATAATAAATTAACAGAAATAAATAGTGCATAACAGACTTAAAAACAACAAGGTTTATACTTAAAACATTCTTGTACCAACTTGTGCAAAATTATAATAGCACCGTTAAGAATTGTTTGCTCCTTGAGGTCACCAATCTTCTTTTCACCCTAAGGGTAGGTGTTTGCTCAAAAGATTTCAACTTACCACTGTGCACTTGACCCATGCCAGATGAGATATTTTATTCTGCTGGACCCACGTAGCTAGGACAAGGTTTATTGTGGCTCATTATTTAGAGAGGAAATCTTACAGGCCACTGAGTCAACCATTCTTTTCTCATCTCATCTACTGTCACAATCTAGTGGCATGATTGAGATTTATTTTATGGACACAGTTAGGGTTCAGTGAGACTAAAACAGAGTAGATGACAACTGCCCTCAAACATTCAGGAAAAGAGTCAAGGTCCTGATTATTTATTAATGATTTTTTGGCATCTTTTACTTATTTTACAAATTATTAATAAAAATGGCAGGATATCTTGATAGTCCTGCTTGGTATTTAAAAAAGAATATCAGTATGGTAATGTGCAAGTGACTATTTTAATGTATAGAGAGGATGAATACTACTGTGAGACATATTTGAGTTAACATGTTCAGTGTTCAGTGTGTGGTAATTTGTTTGGTGCAAGTGAAGTTTTATTTAATCTCTGACCCAGGGAAAAGTGTGGTGTGGACGGTTGAGGACAGAATGCAGGCTCGCGCTCTGTCCATTATTTTGATTCTTTGTCTTCTTCTGGCTTGGTCGGCTAGTTTTTGTTTTTGTTTTACCAATAAAGTTTGATAATCGGCCAGTGAAAGCTCTGTTGTCCTTCACATAAATGCCTGAAATATTATACCTAACCCAGAATTTTACACTACCAATAGAGAAACTGCAAATGTAGAAAGCCTTACCTGGTCTTCATGACCTGTATTTAAAAAGGGAAGAGTAAATCATGTTTTTCTAGCACTATACTTGTCTAAGTCATAGTTTCAAATAGAACAATTTTGGCAGTGCTCAGAGAAAGTGAAAATAAAAAAAGCAAGCACACCATTAGGTGTGAAATATGTAGACAATATCTCCTGTTCCGTGTCCCATGTCTTATATGCTGAGAATATTTTGTGATTTTAGTGCTGTGTCAGAGTATAAAATTAGTTGATCCAAGTGCGTATTACTGATGTTAGATCTAACAACAGAGAAAGTCAGCCTTCCTTCTATTGTACCACCAGTCAAATGCTTCAGATACCATGACACTGAGATGTGTTTGCCTTAACATGCCTTCACAGTGCACAACTTTGATAACTTTCTTAAACAGGTACAGTAGTTGCTGACTGGGGCAGATTGGGCACAAATTCCCAATTCTTTTCAAGCTCCTATTTCCATAATGAAAATAAATGTGTTCCTTGGCATGAATTCTTTAGTTGTATATTTTCTGGTCCTATTCATCTAGAATAGTGGGACAGATTTCATATTAAAATGTATTATTCAAATAGAATGGGAGGTGACCACATTCTAAAACTTTCTGTTCTGTGGGTTGAAAGATCTTTTATTTTTCAATTTTATTTCTATGTGCTAACCTGTCTTGACTGTTCTCTTGTTACTGTATTATAATTGATTTCTCTGAGTTCCTCCAGTCATTGCTAAAGGCAGAAATAGTGAAATAATTCCAATCCAGGCCTCAGGCAAGCCTGTGTTTTAAAGTGTATGCTCAACTTTAGTAAGAGATAACACCTTTAAATAGCCCAGGAGGTAATATTAATCAATTATTGCTGAATATTTGCCACATGCTAAGAGCTACTGTACCAAGGAAAGATGGCTGAATCACAGATCTTTCACAAATCCGAACATTTAATCAAATTTTAACCTTCTGACCTTTTTAACCTTTTATTAAGGTATAATCCATGATCTGCAAAAATAGTATAATGTAGTGTTTTATTTTATTATTTTCTTTCAGGTATCTGTAATTATGAGCTCCTCTTGCAAAGTTACCCATAATTGAATAATTGTAACTATCTTTACCCCTGTGTCCATTATCAACACTCAACACTGGATATCGGTCTTTGCTTTATGATCTATTGTTATAATTAAACATACTGTACTCAATCCATGCTCATCACCTGAGATTTTTTTCTATTAGGGTATAAAATCTTTATATCCATTTCTGCATTACTGCCTTTAAATTAAAAAAAAATGCTCTACCTTCAGTTGTACTGCAGGTCAAAGCCTTAGCAGTGATGGTTATTTTTCTTCATATTGTTAGCTATCAAAGTTAATGATTTTAATAACATTTATGAACTTGTAGTCACTGACATCAGGAAATGGGTGGATTTTTACTAATGCGTTTTAAGATCTCCATCCCTGTGTTTGTTGCTTGGATTGTTTTAGTTTAGTTAGATCAATTTTCCTTCTCTGTTAGAGTAGGGGGACAGACTGCTAGAGTGTCTAAATTCATACAAGGAGTAGTGACTACATCCTGAAAAGGCCTATGGGGAGACTAGCTAGACCATTTACAGTATTCTTCTTTGTTTCCTGACATGGTCCGTTTGCCTATATCTCGATGCTCCTGTGTCTTGGTGTCCACTTGAATAAAGCTAGTTGTCCACACATTTATGTCCAGATTTAATTTACACCTGTGTGTCTAGTGTTTGGGTCTCATAATTAAATATTTCATTCCAACCTGGTGTTTGTACTCTCCTATGTCTTAATCATAATTTCCTCAGAGGGATATTTCTTGTTCCCTTTCTCACATTTGAGAACCAATTAGATTCACATTTTGGCAAAACATGTAACGACAAGGGGCTTCACTTGATTTAGGACATGTAATCTAATAACAAACTACCTGTTCTGAGCATCATGTCTATGGTGCTTCCCAGGCGGTGAGGTTATCTGCACACCCAATGCATAATCTGCTGGATTTCAGGTGCAAAATATAAGGATTGTCCACTTCTATTATTTTTATTTAATTTAGAGGTTTTTTAGAAACCTTGAGCAGTTGTTACTTATTGGAGTGGAAATTTCAATATCACAGATGAACAAATATCCAGAGAAAGTATATGGTACAATATAAAGTTAACATCTAAATTCTAAACA
The DNA here is from genome assembly GCF_055471065.1 of Atractosteus spatula. NCBI lineage: Eukaryota > Metazoa > Chordata > Actinopteri > Semionotiformes > Lepisosteidae > Atractosteus > Atractosteus spatula. The sequence continues at coordinate 22,090,419 of NC_142720.1, read as the reverse complement.
TTGAAATTTCATTAATTTTTCTACCAAGAGCATCCCAGACACTAAATAGATGCCACTATATGACCAATATTCCTTTTTATTTTTATTCTTTCTCCATTTTACTGTATGTTCTGTGTTGCATCGGAATGAGAATCCTTACCATTTCATTGTTGTAAACGAAAATGTATTCTTAACCAACTGGTTAGTGAAACCTGGTAAAATTAGATTATTATGAATAATTATGAACTACAGTCACTAAAAGTTTTATTTTCAAGTTTGGTCCAAAAAGATTGAGTGGAAATCAGTCAGTGTCTGCATTCTGAGTGTTACAGTAGGTACCAATTTTCTGACATTAATACCATAGGAATTTAAATGGAGTAAGATTTAAAAACAACACAGAAACCAATGTCTTTTTCTAGTAATCTAGTTCATAGTATTAATACTATAAGTACCCTAAGCATTTTTCATAAAACCTTGTAACCTAATTTTTAAGGAACTGTCAAAAACTGTAAATATTGTTTTACAGAGAGGACCACATGTGGGTCATTTTTTTAGGCAACTGGGAACTAAGGTTTCTGCTAAAATGACTATCGCAAGTGTGTCTCAAATTTCAACGGCATGTCAGCAAACTTCCAAAAGTTTCTACATTATGTTTCATTTTTGTAAATTGAATTTAGTAAAAACAATCTAGAAAATTTCATTTTAATGAGAATTAGACTCCTTAGGTATTTGCAAACATCCAATAGTCTCTATTGTTTAATTTTCATGCCGAACAACTGCAGCCTTAACTGATAATGGGTGCTGTTTCTCTTTTCTCACCCTCAGCCCATGGCACTTTGTTTTAGCCCAGATAATTTGAAATTCACTGTAAGTACTTTCACTACCTCCTTTGCTTTATAGTGATAGATATCTGAACTTATCAAGAAGGACAAAACACATTATCATGGCTGTGAAAGAACTGGCATTTCATTAAACTGATCCTCTTTGGTTAACTTATAACCTGGTGAAACAAATAAAGAAATAAATACATGAAGACATGGATTAACATCCCTGAATCAGCAGTGCATTATAGAAGAAAACACTGTCAAGGTTTGCGGACTGTCTTTCAAATGGTCCATAGAATTTCTTGAAGTGATGTGTTAATCACGTAAAGAGGGCTCCAATGTATCATGACTGTCATTACAAACCCTGACTAATATTCTCCTCAGAGGCTAAGGAAAATACTTGCGTTTGATTATGTTGTTTAATACGTTTAATGCTTTTTAAGGAGAATATTATAATTTAAATAAATTCCAAAGGACTGAGTGCTGCTAAACACCGCCCATCCTTTTCTCCCATGTTATCTCCCAATTCTTTTTAAAGAAAGTAACCTTCATTCATTGCTGCAAAAATGCAAGTGTTTCACCCAGTACACAGGGGTGTGTTATTTCCAGTGCCTTCTAAAATTTTTAGAACAGCAAGGTCAAAACTGTTAAGGCTATGACATTGCCTCCACCATGCTTAACAGATGAGGTTGTGTTCTTCAGTTTGGTAAAGGGTGGTCTCTTTACCGTGGTTCGTCCTTGTAGTTATGTGCATATTCTTTTGGGGGTAAAAGACTGGACCATATATTGATTACATAACTACTGATGGGAGCAGCTAAATGAATTCTGAGTTTCCAGAAAAATCTTGTCTGATTATGTAGAAGATGCTGCCATACTTATTGAGCAGATCTTCACCATGCAACATGACAATGACCCAAATCATATTGCCAAAGCAAACAAGAATTTCATCATGATAAAAAAGTAGAACATCACAGACTGCCCAAATCAAGCTCAAGATCTGAATACTATCAACCATGCATTTTAGATGCTTAAAAGATTAAATCAGAACACTTCAAAAACAATAACTCAAATAAGGGCTACAAAGCATGAATAAACAAAGAATTTTCTGAGTGGATATGCAATCAAATACAGACTTTTACATTCTACAGTAAATACCTATAATGAATGGGTCCTGAAATTATGGTCACTTTATATCACTTCTTTGAAACAAAATATGTTTTTTTTTCATATGCATATGCATGAGAAATAAAAATGTACATTTTATCAATTTTATCAAGTCTTTTGTCACATAATACAATATTTGTACCTATCTCATGTTCATAAATACAAATTTCTAAACCGTAAAGCAAAAATAACAGCTTTGATTGTGCTGGCCAAATTGTGCTGTATTTTTTTAGGACACTGTATACTAAAAACTAATTAGTTAATTCAGAAGAGCAGTGTTATGTGGGTTGGATTAACCTAATGAGATATTTGAATACATTTCATTTTTAAACAGGATTTTTTCAGTTCATTAGGGCCATAGCTTTGAAGGTTTCTATCTAATGGATTTCGTACTCCTTCTCTCTCCAATTCATACCTTCTTCTGTCCTGCACTTATCTGGAGACACAGGGCTTCACAAGACTGTTAAATTAAGTATTCAGCTATGCAATGCAATTTACTTTGCTCTGGACAGCAAAAGGAACAAAGAAAAGGGAAAATTCCAATCAAAGGTACAAATTAAAGTGAAATAAAAAATGTGCAAATACTAAATTGGGAAATAATCTAATTAATAAAATATGCTTAACTGAAATTAGCAGTGTGCTGCAACACCACTGCATCCGTGCTCATAAAATATGTCATCATGTTTTAAAACAAACCTGTAGGCAGCTATTAATAACTTAAAATGGTGTACTCAAACACAAAAGTATATTTAGTACTGCAAGTCCTTCTTCCAATCCAACATCTTGTGAAGAAGCTACATTAATAAACACAAAGTCTCCAACAAACACAGAAGATTATAAGAAAGATTACAAACAAAAGAAAGCCATTCAGCCTGTTTGGCAGTTAGTAGTTAGTTAATATCTTGAAAGAAGTCTGGATATCAGCTTCAACAACATGGCTGGGTAGTCTGACCCATACTCCCACAGCCCTCTGAGTAAAGTAGGAAAGGAAAAACAGAACAACTACAGTACCAAACAGATTCCATGTATAGATACAGTAAAACAAGCTGCTTTATTTGCATTGATTTATTTCATCCTTAAAATCTGATGAGGAGAAATGGCTTTTTCTAGAGAATGAGAAATGGTATGAATATTCAATTGAATAGTAAGCATGCTGAACAGCAAGTAAGTTCAAGTATGGTAGCTGCGTCAGCATGCGTAGGCTGCAAAGAAACAGGTAAATGTTTATTCTGTGGTGAAAAGAAAAGAACAGAGACAATGTTTCAGTTGTGGAGACTTTTTCAGGTGTCCTGTTCACCTGAAGAAGGCTCCACAGCTGAAAAGTTGTGTTTTTTCTTTTCTTTTCAGCAACGAATACGCTTTTACCTGTTATCGTTCATGCTGAACATTATCTTATGTTTAAAACCTCATGTAAGGGATACGTATTATCAAAGCATTATACTGTATCTTAAAATGTTGAAGATGGCTTTTTTGACCAAAAACAAAGCTATTCTCTTATCTTTCAATCTGAAAAATATATATTCTTTTAGTTTGTCAGCATAACATCAGTTTATAGATTGTAGTCAGCTTGTGAAGTTAAAGGTGATGAAGTGTTTTAAATTAAATTATTTGATTGACAGGAGTGGAGACTCTGTTTTGAAAAGCTTTCCTTCAAGGTTGATTAAAAACATATTGGATAGCAAAGTACATGGTCAGGAAAAAAATGAGGAGCAGCATCACAGGTGCCGACTATATTAAAAAGATTTATCCTATGAGGATTCTGCTTTCATAAATCAGAATTATACAGCTTATTGATCATTATTTTTTACTTGATTAGACAAGACTATGTAAAGCGTAAGATGTCATTGACAAAATATAAACAAAATCCCTTAAATCTTAATGAATAACATATTCAAATGCACTGTCAGAAAAGGGCATATTCATCAGCAACAGTAAATACATACCTGTATAGTCTTATAACTATACTATACAGTAAGTACAGCCCTGTGACTATATAAAGCAGGAGAAAGCTTTTTAATTATTTGCAGATGTTTAATTTAGTAACGTGACTGTGGATCACTAATATGGGGTCATGTTAATTTCTTGATGCTGTTACTAATCTCGTGTCCTTTGGCAGTCATTTATTTGTACAGTGTACTGATATGTTTGAAGGTGTTTGTGTGGGCTTACACATTCACCTTGTGGTTGCATTGCTCTTCATTGGCTGGTCTTGTTTTCTCTCATTTCCCAAACACATGCTGGCTAGATTGGTTGAGGTTTCTGAATTGTGCTCATGTATATACAGATGCAGCCATTCAAAATGCACGGTACAAACCCGTACCGCAGGCAACTACCCACAAACCACCGTGGCGTACCACGGTACGTGATTGGCTGGCCAAAATGACCGACAGGGGCACTCGTGGTGCATTGGTCGGTAGTGAAAAGATTTAATCATTTAATCTCTTTACTGTGCACGTTTTAATCCGCTTAGTATTGCATATTTATATGGAATTTTACAACAAAAGGGAAATTTTAGTAGCTGAGCATAAAAAGAAGAGGAGCATAATGCATCTGAAGGTCATAAACGATATTAATTTAGGAACATAAACATATTATGTAAACTGTATATTGCTGGTATTGGTACTGTAGTTTAAAGAAAAAAATACACACCAGGATTCCATTTCTCCCTAAACATTTTAGGCATCAAAGTCTTACATGTAGTTATTTCAGAAACGTTTTTACGTGCTCCTTCTGACCATATTACTGTACGTTTATATACTTTGTGAAAATTGATCGTTTTAAGCTTTTCTGCGAATACGCTCGTTATCGGAGTAAACAAAAGCATACTTTTAGAATTTGATTAATAAGGAATATAATATGGAATCGCGTATCTAAAGAAATTAATAACGATATAATTATATTCAGGTACTGTAGCACAAACTCTCTCTCTTTCCTAGCGTTAATCCCGCATCAGCAGGGTCCGCTTGTCGGCACACCAGTCTCCATTTGGTGGTTTGAACCAAATCTTTGAGCTGACGTTGCCATTAACTGCGACCGAGAAATACTCCAACCGGCGCGTCGCTCTGCCTGCTGTTGGAGTAGGAGGGGGGGGAGGAGAACAAAGTAATGTAGCCAATTCATAGAGGGGGATTATTAGGAGGCATGGGAAATTTGGCCAGGACGCTGGGGTTACACCCCTACTCTTTTCGAGAAACACCCTGGGATTTTTAGGTACTGTAGCACAAACAGTAGTATAAAACTTTCCATTGATATGTGTACGGCTGTTTCAGTGCATGTCACATGACTGGATCAGTGGCATTACAGTTTAAGTGACTGATTTATAAGCATGAGGTTGGGTGTTTAAATCCAGCAATCAGAGAGACTGTAAGTCCTGTCTGCAGAACATGCAGTCTCAATCCAGTCATGAATCCTACTCTGTATATATTCTGGCTGCCCCTGTAAGTAGTTTATGCATACAAAGGGTTTCAAAAAATATTAGATAACAACATTCATTTTAAACATTTCAGTTTAAAGGGGAAATTGTGCAGAACCATTATTAGCAAAAGAGACTTACAGGGAAATGAAGACCATTTTGAAAGAATTTCTATTGTAGGGAAATAAAGTAAATCAAGAAAATGGTGACAGAGGCTCAGAGAAGGAATTTATTTCTGAGGTATACTATGACTGGAGATTCAGTTCATCATGGTGCAGACATAATTGTTCTGCTTTTATTAACGTCTGCAAGCCTGTTTCTCTGGTTTTAGTGGTTTGGTTAACAGGGGATCAGACTTTGGGATAATAATATTGTTTTCTGATTGAAATACCCAAGTAAATTTAACAGTATCGTTGCATTTAGACCTAACGTATAGAATGAGTCACATTTATATATTAATATGATTTTGTAAGTAGGGTGGTTTCTCTCAGTGCTTTTATATGGCATTGGAGAACACTGGAGCTGAAAGGATGGATATCACCTAATTTATTTGGTCTCAAGTGGAAACAAGACATAACTCAAAATGATTAAATTTGTGTTCGACAGCAAGTGCATGTTACTTTACAGTAATTAGAAAATAGCTAGAAGTAATCATTAAGGAATAACTATCATTTTAATTTCTCTTTTTAAAGCCAAATGGGTTTCTAAGAGCTTCACATTAGTGTCAGAATCACTGTGTATTCATCAGTCGAGTGTCATACTTCAACTTTGACCTCATGATTGAGAGCTGTATTTGTTCTTATTCCATTGTTAAGTCAAAGACATTTTTCACCTTGAATTTAAATAATAAATCCGCTGGGAACTATCAGAATGCAACAAGCGGTAATTTCCAAGGACAGTTCCCTCTCAAGGTAAATTCCGCCTTTGAAGGACATCATTCTCACTTCACCATTAAGCCCACACTGTTAATTCTGTCACAAGTGATTTGATGTAACTGGCAAATTCTTCTCTTTGGATCAGGCATTTGAAGTGATTAAAACTGATCGTCCTCAGATTTCATGGTGAATGTAATTTCTATGTTACCAGTCATAAATCATTCAATAATCTGTCTTCAAAACGCTTTAAATTATTATAGTGTCCTAATTCATACAGTGAAGTAAATGTATTTGCATTGAGGCACCAATTCTAGAATCATAGAGAGGTATTATTACATTCCAAAATTGTAAAATTGTAAAATCTATATATACATGTATTATTTCTTTCAGCATTGAGATGTAATTCCATTTTAAGCATTAAGGAAAAGCTTCAAACAATGAAGTGAAGCGAAAACAATTATTTCAATATTAATAATATACATATACTGCATAAATAGTTGAGAAGGAACATAAGACTACAATACCATTTATTATATATTTTCAAATATTCCTTTAAAAATGTTTTATATAGTGTCACGTAACCTAAGGATGAATCTATCAAAATGAATACAAATCAATTAAACCTTTATACTTTTGCCTTTGCTTTATTACGCCTGATATTTTGCATCTCGGTTATTGTTAAGTGAGAAGGCTTTTAGAAATGTAGAGAGAGAACAGAGGGAGATTTTGCTTTTACTTTTAAATTGACATATCTTTGCATCCCTGAACAGATCACTGTCTTCTCTTTTATAATCTCTTACAAAGATTGATGTGTAAGTGTCAGGGCAGCCCAAGGGAACCAAAGTCTCCTTTTAATAGGAAAACTGTACAAAGTGCAGTGTCTGTGTGCTGTCTGATAAATCCACTTGGGTTCCTTACATATTAAATACATTCTCTGAGACCAGATACTTTGTTGCTTCTACAGACACTGAAGTACAATAGAGGATGAAAACAAAAAGCCTTCACCAGTGACTATGACGGAAAAATAAAACTTTGCAAGCACTTTCTCTGTCAGCTCTGTAAAACCAGGTTCTGGATCCCTGGTGCATTGGTTAATTGTAACTGTGATTAATTGTATTGATTAATTATAGCTGGAATAAACAAGACTTTCTGTTGTTTGGTCAGGGTTCATATCCTTTTCCAATACACGTGCACAGGCTTTAACCTCTTGAATGTTAATGTATTGTACCTTAATACTAATTTTGTACCTCTCAATCGGTTCAATTCTGGAAAATTAGTCAAAGCTCTTTTTTATAGAAAATAAACTGTGGAGGGGCTCTTCACTGTGTTTTTTTATTTCTAGAAAACAATACATAGCTGACATGTTGAGCATGACAATATTTTTTAGACCTCTGAAACAAGGCAAGTGTAAAATATTCGCTTCATTCACATTTCAAATGGTATGTACAGTAGGAATGTGAACAAGATGGATCTCAACAGATATACAGTACCACTGTGAATAAAATAATTTTCCCATTTAGAAAGCTTCATAAATAAGTTCATATTTGGAATCCAAACGGCTCAGTTGGGTATAGTTGGGTCCTTTGGAGATAACCTGAGGTCCAGATACTGCTGCTTTCATTATGGATGGCAATATTGTCTGGTTAAGTTATCAATAATGGCAGATCATCAAATCTGGATAGGTTTAGTGAATATGTTTAGAAACATGCGAATGAAACCTCAGTGCAAGATAAACCTTAGCAGAAGGAAATAAAATCATAATATACAAGACATCTTCAGTGAGGATCCAGCCTACAGTATCTATTTACAGTGGATGAAACTGAATTGACTATTATTACCCTCAGATCAAACAAGAATGTTTGCAATCAAAGCAATGGTTCTCCTGACTACACCAATGCATTCTTAATCCACTATGGAAAGACAATAAAATGACCACCATAATGTGGTCCTCCTGGTAACTGCTTTATGCCATAGAAAAAATTCCATTATAATAGCATTAGAGCTGGATTTTTTTTTCTGGTTGTCATTCCGTCCAAGATGGTATTAACTTTATTTGACTAATTATGTGGCTAAGAAAGTTAAATTAGTTCTTTTCCAGGTCTCAATCAGTGCAGGATCCTGGCACTCAAGAACCAGGGTTTCCTATTCTCCAGTTGAATGTTACGCCAATTATGAACAGAAATACGGTATGTAGCCATGCCATCGGGAAGAACAGGAGGAGAATTTTGGACAAAGGTTAGCCGCTGTTTCAGTGCACCTGCCTATACAAGCATACTGCTTGGGAGAATGACAGCAATCACTACCTTTCAGCCAGATCTGACCAAAGCGACTACTAATGTATGCAATTTGAAATTCGAAGGCTAACATCCATTCTTTGAGGCTGCCAGATGATGAAAGGCTAGTGAGAAAACCTGAAGAGGTCTATTTTACTGGTACAGTGAGTTTGAAGAAGTGGGAGAAGTGCACAGATGTGCAGATGTACAGTACAACATCAAAACGTTGTACTCAAGGCTTGTAGCTAAAACCACTTTAAAATAACTTGCTAAATATTGACCCGGCCTCTTAAAAGGCAATTCTGTTCTAGCAGATACAGACCCTCACCAAACGAAAAAACAACCACCATGCATCCAGTATGTTGCAAATGTAAGTGGGAAGGTTATATACCTATATTAATGTCTTGCATTTGAAGGGACACAGGCCTCTGCATAATAAATAAACTCTGGCTTCTGTATAAACACAAAGTATTCTCTTCCAGTATACATTATTTAGTGTTGTTGTTTCATTATCAGGAAACTAATATTTTAACTGAGAGCACTTTCTGGGAAAGCATTCATGCAATTTTATTAGGAAACAACTGAAAATTAAAGGACAAGAAAGTGCTGACCACTGTGTGTACATGGCTTCCATCTGCACAAGACTGATAAGTCTATTCATTGTATTACTCCAATAACGTATAACACAGTTTGTGGAGCTGTGTGCAGTCATTTTGCTGTCACTCAGATATATATTGCCAACTCAGCTTTTGTTTATTTTTAACCAATATTTTATGATGATGTTGTGACAGGATTATTGAATACCGAATGTAAACTTTTCTGTCTTTTCCATCACTGAACATCAGTGTTGTTTACCTTAACTTTATATTGTGTGATTACAAAGTTATATTATTTTAGATCTATATTTCTCCATGTAAAAAACAGAAATTATATTTGATGAAACAATGAGTCTGCGCAGAACACTGAGCGAGTTCTTGCCTACTGCTTCACTTCCTACAAAGACTCTCAATCCATTTCAGTTGCTGGCTGTTTGCTTTCCTTACAGCACCATCTCCGCCTTATTCTAATTATGTCTGTCCTAAATTTTCATTCATATATGGCAGAACCTTTCAAGGTTGGCATTGCCTTGCAGGATCTTTCGCATTCTTGTTTGTTACCCTGTGCATTCATTTTCTAAAATTGTACATGAAGTGTGGCCATGAAAATAATGTTTGTTATTATTATTATCTGGTTAGCATGGTGGGGTAGTGGTTAGCAGTGCTGCCTTTCAGTGCTGGAATAATGATCTGCTCCATCCTGACCCTGAACTAGATGAATTGATTAGAAGATGGATGGATGGATTATTATTATCTTTTTAGATGTTAGTGTAGATATTTTACCAAGCTATTCTTAAATCCCTCCATTGGTCCCCTCCACCTGGTAAGTCTCTCTCTGTTTCTAGCACAATCACTTCTGTTAATCCTTCCATTTTGTGTGTTTTCTTCCTCTCAGTTACAGGCGGTCCATGTTTTTGTTTTCTCACCCTCCTCAGTCTTTTACAAAATCTCAGTCTACTGAGTCTCAGGCCCCACATTTGCTTCCAATGTTAATGTCACCATTAATAGCTTATTCTAAAGTACAGCTATAAAGGGGTATTTAAACAAAATGTTGATTTGATACACATTAGAGATTAACTTGATTGAACTGCAGATGTAGACTTGTAGCTTTGATTAGATGCACATATCTCAACTTCCAAACATTTCTTTGAATCAAATTAAATTATCAGGTCTGTGTTAAAAGCAGATTTGGGCTCAGTGTTATTATTTTGCTATCAAAGTTTAATCAAATTAATCTTCAGATAACACAATGTAGAAGTAAAATACCAGAGAATCAAGTCTGATTTAAACAACTTTATTTCTACTCTTTCTTCAAACCACATTTTCATATTATGAACTTTTCAAAATACAGTAAAATGTGTTTTTTAAATTGAAATGCATGATATTTACTAAAGAACTATAGATATATTGTGGTGTTATATAACATCTATATAAACAAATTAAACAAAAGTCTTTGAACTTTTCAAAACTGTATCAGTTGCATTACAGTATATTTAGAAGATACAGTAAAAGTTAGAATATTGGTTACATTGTAAGATAACCATATGACTCCATGTTCACTGCCACAACTGAGACAAAGCAAGACTTTAATTCTTCAGATGTTCATTTACAAGCTTGCTTTGTATACAGTAGTTGTTAAGATCCAACATTTGTCTGTATTGCATTATTTACATGCTAATTTCTTTTAAAAGGGCAGATTTAAAAATCCATTCTAACACAAAATGTCCTGGTGAGCACAGAATGATGTTTGGTAAAGCTACCTCCCATGCTCATGGGAAGCAGATATAAACAATAACACACAGATGTATTTTCCATTACATTGCTATTGAAGGAAGAGATGCAGTTACAATTGGACTTTCACTAGTGGCCACTATAGCGTATCTAAACTTTGTAAATAGCAACACAGTGGGTGTTCATTTGATAATTGATTAGATTAGTGCTGAAGACTATTCCAGAATCTTCTCACAGGGGGGTATTTAAATTTGTGTTTGGTATGTAAAGGTCATGCAAGCTTCTAGTGGTGGTTGTGTTGGTTTTTAAAATGTTGTATTAAATTGATAAGGGCTAAAATAAAGCCTCCTGGATTTCACTTTTTCATTTTTTGTGCATGTTGACCTTGCAACCACCCTGCTTGAGGGTAGGGTCTGTCACAGTATGTTTTAAAAATGTTTCAGAAATACCCAAGGAAAACTCTCAGAAATATAAACAAATACAGTATGTAGTAGAGACAGAAGTTAGGAGTTTACCATAATGCATATCAAAATATGGTACATAAAAATAAAAAGAACAATGATTTTTGGGACTATCGCTTTTCATTGCCTAGCAATAAAGGAAACTGCATTGTGCGGTCACGTTATGGCATAACATTACTAGCTTTCCTAAATAAAAAAGACAAAGTTCTTCTAAATTAGATCTTGCTTTTGTATGAAAAATTAAATTGTGCAAGGACAAATCTGTTTACATGTTTATTTCTGATATTTGTGTAGTCTAGGATGCTTATGAGAAAATAATTTCAACAGCTTTTGCCTTGTCTAACGCAATTATGCCTGCTTCACCATTTTAAGAATTTAAATGCTTTTTTCCCACTGTCAGTTCAATGAATACATTATCTAGGTTTCCCTCATTTTTTTCATCCTCTCTCTCTTAACTCTTAAACTGTTAAACAAACCCTGTACTTCTTGACACATTCCCAGTAGCCAGACATGGGAGAACAAAAGGACGTATAAAGTTACAGAGGTCGTTTAATTAGTGGAGTGGATGCACCCAGGTTCACAAGAGCAGACTAAAACAGCAAAAATTCCCCTGTGGGAAAAAAGTTCTACTGCTTTTTACCTCAGTTTCTTTGCCTTTTGTTCATGTTCTGTTGCCTATTGGTCTATGTGCTTTCAGAGTGGCTCTGTCAGCTGTCTGCCCCTTGTTTTACTCTCCCCATCCCACATCTCTGTGTCATGAAAAGAAAGGTTAAATGCTGTATCTATCACACACCTGTGGCTCAGCACCTTAGTTAGGATTAGCCACAGCTGTGTTCACTCCCCTGCTGCAACACACACTAGCTGCTACACAAATGATGAGCAACATCTGATTCTCTGTTCTCTTGATTAGATAGTTTTCAGGTTTTCTGTTGCATTTTTGAATTTTTTGGTGCACCTACTGTATGTAATTAGGAAGTTAATGACAATAGTAAGCATGATTACAAATTCAGCTGCTGAATGCTAATCTTAGTAGTGTGGTGAATAATCACAATAATCATGTACAGCTGAAAAATGGAAAAATATATCTGAATTCCCCAGAATAATGAGGTTTGATATGTAGAGTGATGTACATATTTTTTGTCTTCTGAAATTAAATCCCTTTTCTTATCCCACAAGATATCTCATATCCTTTTAATGGTGCTTGATTAAAAGGAATGTGTATCACAATGTTCCCTGAAGGCACTACTGTACATCCATTCCTGGCACATTGTGTGTGGTGGCAGTAATGCCATGTGTCAAAAGAAAGGTTCTAGTGTGAGTGACAGCTGCAATGGACAGCGGGCTGTATGCCCTAGAGTTGTGTAAAATTGGCATCCCTACTCCAAGAGGTTAGGGAATGGAATCACTTGTTATTTGTTTCACTTCATTATGTTTCAGTTCCATCTGCTGAGCTGATATCTTGTTATTTGTGGAAATTGTACAATCTACTGAATTCTTCTTCTTCTTCTAATATTTAAGAGCTTGGCATCTATTGACGGATGACTGTACAAAGTAAAGAGATAATAGATATGAGTCTGCTCATATTTCTACTAAAACTACAATCTTTATATTCTTAGTAATTTTATCTACTGTATATACTGTACACGATCAATTCTGATAGGGAGCTGCATTTTAACGTGAGCTGCAGAGGAACGAAGAGAGGTTAATTCCAAAAAGTAAAAAGAATAAAAACAGTGTTCTGGCTGTAGAGCTTTCTTTAGGTGCTTTTTACATACTTGATGCTGGCTCCACTGCTGAGTCCTCATTTTTTATTTTCTTCTTATTTTTTTCTTGCTGGGGTGGAAGTTTTTCTTTTATATAATATTACAACAGGTGATGTTAGGTCATCTGAAGCTGCATGCCCTTTCCTAGTTAGATCAATCCTTGGTACAATTGAGAACTGATGGAGCTGGTGGAATATCTATATAAATGCAATCCTACACACCAATGCACCCATCACAGTCTCAGCTAAAGGTAATTCTGTTCCAAGTATCGAATTTCCAGAACACTGTGGAACACGTGCCACAAACTGTATTTTCATTTGCGGCTCATAAAGCACCATCAGATTACTGGTGGGATTCCTATTATTACATACAGTGCCTTGCGAAAGTATTCGGCCCCCTTGAACATTTCAACCTTTTGCCACATTTCAGGCTTCAAACATAAAGATATAATTTTTTTATTTTATGTGAAGAATCACCAACAAGTGGGACACAATTGTGAAGTGGAACGAAATCTATTGGATTTTTGAAACTTTTTTAACTAATAAAAAAATTAAAAGTGGGGCGTGCAAAAGCATTCGGCCCCCTTGCGTTAATACTTTGTAGAGCCACCTTTTGCTGCGATTACAGCTGCAAGTCGCCTGGGGTATGTCTCTATCAGTTTTGCACATCGAGAGACTGAAATTCTTGCCCATTCTTCCTTGCAAAACAGCTCGAGCTCAGTGAGGTTGGATGGAGAGCGTTTGTGAACAGCAGTTTTCAGCTCTTTCCACAGATTCTCGATTGGATTCAGGTCTGGACTTTGACTTGGCCATTCAAACACCTGGATACGTTTATTTGTGAACCATTCCTTTGTAGATTTTGCTGTATGTTTGGGATCATTGTCTTGTTGGAAGATAAATCTCCGTCCCAGTTTCAGGTCTTTTGCAGACTCCAACAGGTTTTCATCCAGAATGGTCCTGTATTTGGCTGCATCCATCTTCCCCTCAATTTTAACCATCTTCCCTGTCCCTGCTGAAGAAAAGCAGGCCCAAACCATGATGCTGCCACCACCATGTTTGACAGTGGGGATGGTGTGTTGAGGGTGATGAGCTGTGTTGCTTTTACGCCAAACATATTGTTTTGCATTGTGGCCAAAAAGTTCGATTTTGGTTTCATCTGACCAGAGCACCTTCTTCCACATGTTTGGGGTGTCTCCCAGGTGGCTTGTGGCAAACTTTAGACGAGACTTTTTATGGATATCTTTGAGAAATGGCTTTCTTCTTGCCACTCTTCCATAAAGGCCAGATTTGTGCAGTGTAAGACTGATTGTTGTCCTATGGACAGACTCTCCCACCTCAGCTGTAGTTCTCTGCAGTTCATCCAGAGTGATCATGGGCCTCTTGGCTGCATCTCTGATCAGTCTTCTCCTTGTCTGAGCTGAAAGTTTAGAGGGACGGCCAGGTCTTGGTAGATTTGCAGTGGTCTGATACTCCTTCCATTTCAAGATGATCGCTTGCACAGTGCTCCTTGGGATGTTTGAAGCTTGGGAAATCTTTTTGTATCCAAATCCGGCTTTAAACTTCTCCACAACAGTATTACGGACCTGCCTGGTGTGTTCCTTGGTCTTCATGATGCTCTCTGCGCTTTCAACAGAACCTTGAGACTATCACAGAGCAGGTGCATTTATACAGAGACTTGATTACACACAGGTGGATTCTATTTATCACCATCAGTCATTTAGGACAACATTGGATCATTCAGAGATCCTCGCTGAACTTCTGGAGTGAGTTTGCTGCACTGAAAGTAAAGGGGCCGAATAATTTTGCATGCCCCACTTTTCATTTTTTTATTAGTTAAAAAAGTTTCAAAAATCCAATAGATTTTGTTCCACTTCACAATTGTGTCCCACTTGTTGGTGATTCTTCACATAAAATAAAAAAATTATATCTTTATGTTTGAAGCCTGAAATGTGGCAAAAGGTTGAAAAGTTCAAGGGGGCCGAATACTTTCGCAAGGCACTGTATACTATATATTACAGCCTACATTCAGGAAATGTGCGAAAATAATTGCCACTCTTTGTGTAGTATCGTAAAAGTGGCATTTCTGAAAATTTACTAACTCATATACTGTACCTTATTCAGTCTCAGTTATATGGAAGCCCGTTTCCGCCAGGGAGTAAAAAAAAACACGCTATGGTATCTCGCAATTCCGACTTAGTATCTCAGAATTCCGACTTTTTATCTCACAATTGCGACTTTATATCTCAGAACTGTGACTTAAAAACTCAGAATTGCGACTTTATATCTCAGAATTGCGACTTAGAAACTCAGAATTCCGACTTAGAAACTCAAAATCCCGACTTCATATCTCGCAATTGCGACTTTTTATCTCACATTTGCGACTTCGAAATAGCCCACATTTCACTGTCTGTCCTTTTGTTATTGCAAAGGATTGGGGTTCTAGGGCTTGTGCCCTCGCCGCTCCCACCCTACTTCATTCCTCACTGAATTGGCTCGAACCCAGGTCTTGCCCATAACAAACGTAACTGGCAATTTTATTTTAAAAAATAAAAGAAAGAAATGGTATAAAGAGTTCTGAATGACTAATTAGATAAACTTTTTTATTTATTATATTTAAAATATAACTTATTAACAGTGAATCTGTTTTTAAAAGTTAGTAAAAGTTTTAACCAATGATGTTCAGAACATTGTCAGTAGAAAAGTCAATAAGATCAGTTGGAATCTGTTAACACCAATGTTTAACATATACAATGAATGCCCTATTCTAATGCGGAAATTGGTTTTAAAATTGCAAAAAAGCATCAGCACTGCTCAAGAGTGCATTGTACATAAATCAGATGATGTAGGTGAAGACTGGGAAGATCCACAGCACAGGGTCACTGTACACATGAGGTCTCTTAAAAAACACATTTCTGTGCTCTGTCTAATGAGATGATGAATTTACCTTGGGTGAATTCAGAGCAGGATCTAAATAACAAAATAAATATCTGGACAGATTTTCTTAACCAATCACAGCAAAACCAGGATTCCCTTTTTGCATTCTGAGATTCTGAAATCAATCACTTTCTCATTATTGTTAGTCCAAAATGTTCTAAACATTTTAATTAAAGATAACATCTGTTTATGTGTTCCTAAGATTCAGTGCTTTATAACAAGTTGTCTTTTACCCTAGTAACGACTGGTTCTTTCCAGATGTTGTGTCTGCTGCAACACAAGATGGCTCCTCTGAAATAAGAATTGTATTTTCTTTCAGGCTGACTGGCATGAATCTGCCTTCCCCTGTCATTAGCAGCAAAAATTGGCTTCGCCTGCATTTTACATCTGACAGCAACCATCGACGAAAAGGATTTCATGCCCAATACCAAGGTAAGGGATCAGTGTTTGTGGAAGGGGAGGGGAAGACAAAGATCTTGATACTAAAGCTAGCAGTACTATGTTGTCATGCAGCTAACCAGTGGCATCTCAACAACATTTGCTCAGAGAACCTTTTATACAGATTATATTTCAGTCTCTGTAGTCAGGTTGCATCATTCCAAAATACTGGAGGGACTGGGGAAAAAATCAATCTGTGTGTGTGGATTATGATAAATTATCTGAATTAGAAAACAAATGAGTATCGAAGATGAGCAGAATTTGCAAATTCTTGTGTCAGCAATGTTAAGCAATTAATTTTAAAATCACAAGGCAACATGGATGAGATACAACAAAAAGCTATTCTTTTGCATCTTCATTTGCAAAATATGGAGGTATAATTATTATATTTAAAGCTGTTAGTTCTGATAGTAATTAATAACTCATACAATACAAAATAATGCAGAAAGAATTTTGCACAATACCATATTTCTTCAGCTTGAGCTACTTAGTGCCAATTAACAAGAGTAGTTCTTAGTATAGAAATTTAGGAAAATTACTAATTTTTCATCACCATCAATATTGCATTTTATTATAATGAGACAGGCAGATGAAAGTGTGAAATACTGTAATAGTCCTCTGAAATGATTAATCTGGTAAATAAGCGCTCAGAAGTACAGTTTTTAGAATCAAGAGTTCCTGGGCCCCATCATGTCATTAGCCGGTTGGGAATGGTCATTAGTTGTGCTGTAGCAGGATCTTTAAAATGGGCAGGTCCAGATACATACAGTACAGTCATAAGCTTTAAAAACACCACAAACTATAATACCAAAACAAGAGCCTCAGCTCGTTTTTGAGCTTCTAATGTTTTTCATGATGTCTCTCTTTAGCATACTGCTTAGCTAAGCTACTTACTGGTTTCAAAACAATGAAGTCTCTCTCAGTCTCTTCTAAAACAAAACTTTCACAAAATTTATATTTTCTTTCAAAAAAGAAAGAAACATTTCTACGGTATAATATCACATAGACTCTTCTCAAACAAGCAATCTGAAAGTCCTCAGACTCACATTCCATTGGTCTGTGGTGCGTTCCTCTCCGTCCTGGGAGTGGAGCACACAGAGGTTCTGCTTTTTGTCCTCCAGTCAGTAGATACTGTACCACTCCACCTGGCACATACAGTAGTGTACCTGTACACACAGGTCTTCCAGCAACCGGTAAGGGCTAGAGCAGCAGTACATTCACCCAGAGCGCTCTCACAGTGCTCATGAAGGATTCCCCAAGTGGCAGCGCCGCCAGGGGGGGGTTGAGTTTAGTCAGCCAGGACTTTCTTTGGCCAGTGGCACAGTGATCAATGTGTCCTCAATGCTATACTGCCTGTGAGGTACAAGCTTCCTTCTTAACCTCTGGCATAGGTCTTGTGGTGCCTGTTTTTTAGTTAAAAAGTAATTCTCAATCTGTGTCCTGGGGGATCCCTGTGTCCTCTGGTTTTTCTTCTTACCCACAGGCTAATTGGCTTTAATTTTCTATTTGGAACCTCTTTTCAAATTTCTTTTCAGTTCTCAGCAAGTGAAATGGGATTTGTAATTAGTACCAACCCTGTCCTCATTCAGGTGTGTTAGCTGAAATATGACCAATCAGATTTAAAATGAAAGACAGACAAGCACTGTGAGAGTGTCTGAAACATCGCCATTCCCATTAAGAGCTTTTTTGTCAGAACTAAGGGAGAAAATTGTTCATTAGTAATTTATGGAGACAGTCCATGAAGTTATGTGTACTGAAGTTATCCGAATTATTTTTGGTGCATTATAATTAATTTATTTTGAAACTAAGGATAGAGTGCTGAAAATAAATCTAAACAAGCAAGCAGATGACCTACAGGCAATAATTAGCAGTGGTGATTAAGGGCCTAGCTGGAATGGAGACCTGCAGACACAGGGCTCCCTCAGGACCAGAACCGAGGACCGCCATGTTAAAGGATGAGAAGTGTGTGGTTATAGTGTTTGTGGTTTATTTTTGAATTGGTCTTTAATAACACATTGAATCAGACATTTATGTTTCCCCATGCAATTCCTAGTCTTTATAAAAGTGTAATTCTCTGTTCAGAAGTCCACATCTTTCCCTGACTCTTGCTGTCCTGACTCTTTTGCATTCCTTGCTTTGACTCTTCATTGACCTGCAGCATCTCTCTTGCTATTTACTGAAAATCTGTAGTTGCTTATTTACTTTGAATATGCCTTTTGATAGTCACTTAACTCATGACTATTGTCACCATATTTTGAGAGTGAAAAACTGATAATTGATATACAGTATGTAGAGTGTACCATACTGGTTAGAAATTTAGTGTTCATCTCACCACATTGCATAAACTATGATTTTTTTTTTAAATATATATATCAGGACATGGTTTGTTCCAGTTTCCAACATCTCATTTTCTAAGATCCTAAGATCCAGTTACTTTGTCAGCAAACATTTTTTCTGTAGGGGAATTACTGACCTACAACTGGAAACATATGACTCAGATATGACTGTGATTGCTCGCCTGTGTGAAACTGCTCAAGTAATTAACATAGATCTTTGTAATGCGAATAAGAATATGTGGTGCTGCAACAGAATTTAGAATCACATTGCTTTTACAATGGAGGGATTTTTTTTCTCCTGTGGAGTACCTTAATACATTTTTATGCAGAGTGGTTATACAATCCATTGTGTTAAACCTGGAAACTGAGGCAAAATAATTGACGATTTAGTGACAATTTAGAAACGTTACTATTCTGTTACTCATGTAGCCCAGTGGTACAGCTAGCATTGCTGCCTCACAGCATTCCAGACCCGGGGTGCCGTCTGCATGGAGTTTATATGTCCTCCCTGTGATCGTCCTCCTGCAGTGCAAATAATTACCGGTGGTTTAATTGGCTTCTGGTAAAATGGGCACCAGCGCGAGTGTGTACGTGTTTGCGTCTATGCTTGTGTGTCAGCCCTGTTATAGACTGGTGTCCCTTCCAGGGTGTACCCTGCCTTGCACCAGTTGCTTGCAGGCATAGGTGCCGGCTCCCCTAAGATCCTGTATTGGATGATGCAGAAAACAAAAAAATGCAATTCACGATTAGGAATTTTTCTTGCCTAGTACTTTTAATCAGAAAGTACACTTCAGTATTATCAACACTATGTTTTAGAAAACCTTCTTTTAGAAGATGATAAATTGTCCATATGAATGAGGAAATTTCTATGCTATTGTTTTTAAGACATTGGCTGAAAAGTATGTCATTCAGTTGGGATTTTATGTAGTATTCCCATTTTATGTTACAGCCATTTATTTTCTTTTGTGTAATACACTGTCATAGAGTCAGTTCTCATTATTTATAGTGTTTGATTGATTTGAATGGTTTCTTCATTTGCTAATTACTCAGAGCGCTTATAAATTGTTTAAAAATATCAGGTTTTGACAGCTGAAGGAAGAGGATTTCAACATTTGCCTTGAGTATTGCACAGCTTTTTTTCCTCATGTCAAAAGTTCCTGGGTCGAAGGCTGCAGGGATTAATTTAGTTTTTAATTATGGCAATTTAATTATGTTTCTGTTTAATGACAACAGCATTTGATTTAATGTACTGTGCTAAACTGTAAAATTCAGCATAGCAGTGTCACTGTTTCTTAAAGATGTGAAACTTTTTTAATTATTCAACACTAATAAAAATAACTTACATATTTTTAAAAGTAATTTATTGGAACTTAAATCTTATTCAACTTTATAAATTGGACATTTTTACCATTAAAGATATACAATATCTTTTACCAGCAATTTGTTTAGGGTGCTTGAAAAGTAAAATAGTGCATTTAGTTTCATCCTTCAAGAGCTGTTAGAGACTGTATGCCTGTCATTCTTCTTTTTGTTATAAAAGTAGCAGCTAAAAATTGCTGGTGACAGTACTTTAAAATTTAAAATAGATATTGTTGTGTACTGCAGCTAGTAATCATCATGTAAAAACACTGATAATAAATGCACTGTACTCTTCAGAAAATAATATAAATTATTCAACCAATGGTTAGAAACCTTGTAAACAGCACAGCATGTTGAAAGGACTTATTTGTATTCCATCTCACTGAATTGCTTTTGTTGCGATCAGAGCTTATTGAAATTTGTCTTTACTATCTTTTACACCACATGTAACATATGGCTTGACAATAAGTAAATTAAAATACTGTATTTTGTCCTTAAAATCACATAGTGTTGATTACGTGTACGATTTGTAATTGGCATGCTGAGACATTTTTAAATTAAGTGTATTCTTTTTTATTCATAATATGAACTGTATCTTCCACTATTTGTCTCGTACTGCTGCCTTTATCAAATAAAATCCTAGTACTTTCCACCTGTTACATCCCGACTGTGCTGTTTCACAGGGTAGTGGTTTCTGTAAAAATGCAAAGCATTAAAAGTCAATTGGAAAGTTGCATGTTTTGCCCTCACCCTCACTACAGTGATTTTATCCCAGGAGGAAGATTCACGGTTTTTCTACAATGAAATGTTGTATCACTTTACAGCACTATTAAGGCTGGAATAAAGGAAAATCATTCCTGAATGGTTTAGGGGGGGAATTACATAGTTTGTTCAAAACCATCCTCCCAGGTATTTTTAGGGATTCTTAATCTAATGTCTATGTCTTCAATTTCTGTCCCAACAGTAAAAAAAGCAATTGAACTGAAATCCAGAGGGGTTAAGATGCTGCCAAGTAAAGACACCAACCACAAAAACACAGTCTGTAAGTTCCTTATTTTTCTACTTCTTATTTTCCTACTTTATTAGTCCACCATTTAAATTTATTACAAGAAGTGAAATTAAACACAGTTTAACAGTGTTTATTGCCACCCTTGAAAGTTATGTCATGTCTGCATGTTATGTGTGTACACTTTCATATCTGTACTATAGAGTAAGCTGCATTGTTTTCCAATATTACAGAAGGAGAAAAAGACTTCTGTATTTTTCCAAGATCACCAAATCATTCATCACAACTTTCACTGAAATACAGTTTGAGAACACATTGATTCCACACTCATCTTCTAGTGTTATTTTTGTTAATTAAAACCAACATGTGCATAAGTAGATAAAACTCTTTCCTCTGTCCCAGAATGCCCGAATCAATTCCCCTGTATAAGGACAGGATACACTTTTGTGTTAAATGCCATCTTCTCCTTAATTCAACTGGTGAAGTAATTTTACACTTCTACTTATATTCAGTCGCTTAGTAAATCTAATTTAATTAAAGTCCCCTTGTAGCAGTGCGGCAGTGGGAGGAGCCGTGGTGAACAGCGGTCAAAGTCGACACCCCATCTGAGGGGGCAGAGTCACCGGTGTGAGGCCAGCGAGAAAATGAAAAGAACCGTTTGGCACAGCAGGGGGAACAGTCTGGAAGAAAAGGGAGATACACGGAGGGACAGGCGAAAAGAAAAAGAAAATAAAAATACGGCCTTAGCACTCTCGTCACAATCCCCTTCGGGACTGTGGTTGGAGGGCCCTCCCCTTGCGGGGGTCCGCTCGTCACTCCGGGGGGAGGAGCTCAGTATTAAAGGGCCCCGCAGCTGCGGCTCGTACCTAATCAGCCAGGACAGCTGTGGTTGCTAAGGCAACGGAGTCGCCCTTAATCCAGGGCTCCGCCTCCTCACTGAACACGCCCCCCCGCGAAATGCCACCATTTTATATGTTAATAACTTGGCCTGAAGACTATTATACAAATTAATTTAATCATTGCTCCCTCTTCTACTTAGTAGCTGTAAACATTAAATAGGTCAATCATCTTAGTCTAGTCTACTTGTGGCCTGCACATTCTTTTCTGTATTTTATCAGCTAAATTCACAATTCCTTTAAACTGTTTCAAAATGGCTTAGAAATAATCTTGAACAATTCTGGGAAGTTTTCAAATACACATTTTAAAACTTTACAAAAAATCTTGCAGATAAGGAAAATCTAATCTGATTAGTCTTAGTTTTTCATGCATACATCCATAACAGTAGATAATCTTTACAAGTTAATGTAGGCTGAAAACCATGACAATAAAGTTAAAAGAAGTCCAGAGAATTTGTTTTGTACAGGCATTTACCCTACTACGCGATACATGGTAAATAATTGCTTTTACATTTGCAATGAAGAAGAACTGTGTCTCTAATTTATATTAACACCCTCAAACAAAATCTTATGATATATAGTTATACAGTAAGTGCCCAATTCTTACAGTACACAATGTACTGCTGTGACCTTATTAAGAATACTTTACACTCCAGTTCAACTTTGGTCACTGTCTCACAAAAGATATTGCTGCTCAGGAATCCATGTGACAAAGGGCCACCAGATACATTCCTGGGGTTAAAGAATGTCCTGCCATGACAGACCGAAGGAACTGAACCTTTACACTCGTGACCTGCTTCTTTCAAGAAATGGATGAATACGGCTCTCGGATCAATTAGTTAATAATTGCTTTTAAAACAGAAATGAAGAATTACATCTTTGCTATTAAAGTCTCCAAGCCTTATTTTTTGTGGCTAAAGAGGAGCTTTCCGCTGTGCACAGGAATGGAAAAGGCATGCACATAGTGGAGAAATTGAACCCAGAGACCTTGATGTGATTTCACATAATGAAAACATAAATAAATCAATGCTTATTTTAAGGCGTGCTTGAGTTTAGGAACTAAACACTAAATGATGCTGATAACAAGCCCAGAGCTGAAAGCTGCTTAAAATTTTGACCGCAGCAGAGAGAGAGCCAAGTGATTCTCTATGATCCAATATAATACATTTAACTTTACCATTTAAGCCATGCCTGTGGCATGCTGTATTTAATCTTGTATAAAAAATAGGATTGTTGTGTCACTATCTCAATTACCTGAACATTTACAGAAAGAAAGTAATTTTGTCACAAAGTGATACAAAATGCATGTATGCATGTTACGTCCCAGTGTGTGTTCTGTGTGTGTTCTTTCTGTTATGTCCACACTGCTGACCCTTGATTGTTCTCCCTTCCCCATTGGCCCACCATTACACCACACTTTCAGTTGATGTCATCATCAATTAGCTCTCAGCCAATCAGAACACATCTTATTCAGCATATAACATGGAGGTTTTCAGCAAGGAGAGGCCTTTCGTTTGACTTCGGTCCCGTTTGGTTTTGGTTATCGCTTCGCTTCGCTTCTGGTTATTGCTTCGGCTTCGTTTGTTGGTTTGTTTTGCTTTGTGTGTGTGTATTTTTGTATAGCTTCGGCTTTGTTGTTTTGTTGTTTTTTTTGTTAGTTTCTTTGTATTTTCGTTTGTTTGTGTGTTCATCCTTGTTTTGTCATTACCTTGCCCCAGCATTACATGTTCAACTTTTGTGTTCTTTTGTACCCTGCTCCTGTTGATTACTCTTGTTTTCCCTTATTTGTATTCCTGGTTCACTTGTGTTTTTGTGTGAACTTTTGTATATAAGGTTAGTTTAGGTTGCTGGGTACACTTTACACACTTAGTTGATTTTGTATTAGTACACTAGTTTAGTACGGGTGAGTGCCATTTGTCTTGTATGGTTTTGGGTAGTCAGTGCAGGTTAGCTAGGGTGTTGAAGACGCCGAAGACTGTGTGTTTCGGGTTTTCTTTTGTAGTCAGATTAGCTTTCCCTCACTGTCCTAGCCAGCTCCATTTTGTTTGTTATTTTCTTTCCTTTGGCACCACTCTAGTTCCTTTCCCTTGTTATCACACTTCCTAGTCCCTCACCAAAACCCCCCTGCTTCCAAAAGAATTATCCTAAATGTTACACCCCTTTACCCCTAGACACTTGGGGTCGTAACAATGCACATGTGTGTATGTTAGGGCTTAGAAGCTTTATTCCCAGTGCAAAAATGTAATTAATTTCAACATTAATAAGAAACAAGTTAAAGGTATCTATATGTACTGGGTTGAAAAAACACACTTCCTTAAGATTTATTAAACCATAAAAACTCTGATGATTTCTGTAATAAAAACTCTCCGGTATAACATGGCTTTTAATTATATTAATAATTCCCACCATTCTGTGCTTCATCAAGCATGTTCTATTACAATTAGCATAGCAAACCAGGCCTATATAGCAAAAGTAAACTACTTCAGCCATGTTAATGTGCTGTGTTAATTGTAAAATCCACTCTTCATATTTCTGCTGACATTTACCTCAGATTTCAGCATACTTACACCCTTCTTGTAAGGTTAGATTGAACAGGCACAAAAAAATGTGTTTAAACTGTCGCAGAATTTGCCAGAGCAATGAGGGCAGAGCTTAAAGAAAAAAAAATCTGCTTTACATGTCCAACAAAGTAAAAAGCACATTTTTGTAACTTTATAACTTTAAGATTTATTTGACAAGATTACGAATAAGCTTCAATTCTGACAATCTGCTTACCAGTGAAGTAAAACAAAAGTAGAAAGAGAGCACCTTATATAATATTCAAAAACGAACATGAAAGAAGTACAGTGAAATACAAGCACTCGTCAAAACAATACTACATACAAGTTGAAAAGAGAAAAAAGAAAACACAATGTTTCAGCCAATTTTGTAATTTTTTAATAACCAGTCACTGGGTATTACATCAGTCTTCAGTAACTGCTGAAAAGGTTTTTTTTAATGGCCTCAGGATAACTGCATTTATGTGAGGAGCTGTGTCAGTATGTTTGTTTCAAAATGATCAAGTTAAGATTAATTCCACACTGAAAAGTAGGAAGAAAAAACAATATTTCAACTATTGAGCCTTTTTCACACCTACAGAAGGCTCAACAGTCTAAATGTAGCGTTTCTTCTTTCTACTTTTCAAGGTGAAAAGTACCAACGTACCTACATTTGGATAAGCCATTAAACTGTGGTCCTAAATACTTCGTCATTAGATATCTCCTTAGAACTATCCCTAAAAACATCCAGGCTGAATTCCTCTCTGCCTTTGTAGAATCAGCCTCCTTAAAGTTCCCCCTAATTCAGTGATGGAGTAAACCGATTCCCCGGGTGCCACAATGCATCAAGCCAGAAATGTATATCTTTTATTCTAAAGTGACTCAGAAACATTTCTACTTCTGATCTCCCATGTTGTGGGTCTGCTGGTGCTGAATAGTTGACGCTCATCATCAAAGTGGTGCTGCACTTCAGTGTTGGATAAATTGGGCCCTGTCCCATATGTACACAGAAGCACTTTCAGATCATTTGTGAATAAAAGTGCTGTGTGATTCACTACTTATACTATTACTAAAATAGCATTTCAAACTAAAATTCAAGCCTTTCCAAGTTTCAGTATTTCAAAGAAATACCCCCATGCCACCCTATTCTAGTTATTTTATTTTTAATGATGTAATCTAACATAAATTCCTGTTAATGTAGATATGAAAAGTCTCATCCCCAAGATTACATTTTTAATTTAATTTAAAACAAACATGGATGACTATGAAGGAACATGTTTCTGTGCATATCACATAAGAAAAAAATGATACTACACTGTACATATTTGATAGATAAAATCACTTTATTATCCATACACAATTTCTTGCATATTGATCTTGATCAATTGTGCATTTAATCCTACAGTAAATGGCACAGGTCCTGAAGTTATGGTGTGTGAAGTGATCAGTGGAATTTGGTTCAAAGTAAAAATTGGCCAAAGGAATCAGGATCCAATCCAATATATAAGGTGTTGCGTTCTGCATATATTATCATTTAAATGTGCTGCTGCATTTCCCATTCATTGGATTTGCCCGTGATTCTTAGGTTTGAAAAAGGCTAATATTGTCAGATTGTATTTGTATCATGTCTGCAAGCTATAGTGCTCATTCACTGTCAAGTCTCTCCCAGTTTACAAACTTGTCAATCTCAACGTTACGATCTGCCAATTTAGTGACATGCTTCCAGAAAATGAACTTCTTGATCATTCCTCTCCTTGACCTCCAGGCAGTGCTTGACAAGGACTTTCCTCAGGATTTCATTTTTCTGGTACTTTTCAAAAAAGGATACAGCCATGTCAAAGTATGATACAAATTACCATGGAACTGTGCCTTATAACTGTGAGCTTCTAGAAAATAAATATTCATAGTTATATCTTGTGTAGATCTTGTACATCATGGCCCAGACTGTTATGGTCATTGCTTGTACTTGCATGCAACTGATCAGACAGTGCATCTAGGTAATCTGGCTTCACTAGACTGAGAAATAGCTTTTACACAACACTTGCTGTATCTTCTGAAATACAACGGCAATCATAACGATGGCCAAACATATTTCATATTACGGTTAACACAACAATTGTACATCTCTTCCTTTAACTCATTGAAGCCTTGCTGTATGTTAACAGTGTTCCTGTCATTACTGCTGTCCAGATTTCAACATTTCAAACTGCTGATACTCTAATTCTCAAAAGCAAAGATGAAATTTAAAGGAAGCAAGTGTAATAGAAGGTGGCATGGTGGCACAGAGGTTAGCGTTGCTATCTCAAATGCTGGGGCTCTGGGGTGCTACTGGATCTGCATGGTTTTCATTGTGTTCACATGAGTTTCCTCTAGGTACTCCAGTTTCCAATATCTTTCTCTATGTGTTCCGAAAAAGTGTAGCCAAAGACTGAAAGACTGAAAGTATCATTTATAAGTAAATATAAAATAAACTTTATTAAGACAAAATAGGTATTTGCTTATATTAAAAAAAACTCATAGCATTACATACTTCAAATGCTAAAGAAAAAGTTTTCACCCTGATCTGGGATATTACCTTGTGATCTTTGGAAAACGTTTCTGCTACCAACAGTACAATTTGAATCTTCAGTTTTGTTTTTATTATCAAAATGTTTTAATGGGATGTAGCTCATCACATTCTCACAAAAAAAGCAAAAACCAGTAAGTCATTTCAAAGATGTATTTAATCTTAAAAAAAGATTAGCATTCTGCATAGATGTTTAAATTATACACCTTCTTGCTTAACCATGCTAAAAATGTAGTTTAATCACTCACTTAAAATGGCATTATTGGTTACCAGATGCTTACCAAAAGGAAATTAACTTTTTAGTCTGCAGCTGTTTGTGTCTATAAAAAGTTAGTTAAAACAAGTATTGCTATCATTTTCACGACTAGAAACAAAACAATGCTGTGTTGCCAAAGCTGTTTTCATTTTTAGATCAGTTTTTAATTGGGCTGAGATATACACATTGTTTGAGGGCTTCTCTTCAAGAACTAAAATATAAAGGCTGTTCTTTTATGCACTTCTTTTATCTTAGACTCTTCAATGTATTATACAAAGAGATAGCAGAGATAGCGGTTTCGATGCCTTCAAAACACAAAAATATAAAAAACAAAAAACAAACACCTTAGATATGAACACAGAGACTGAAGTTCCAAATGGTCCTCTCTAGCACTTCATAATAGCCTTTTGTGTCTTAGTAAAATTAGAGGAAATAAAACCAGAACATCAAGATGTGTTTTGAACTAAATAA
This sequence comes from Atractosteus spatula, assembly GCF_055471065.1. Classification (NCBI taxonomy): domain Eukaryota; kingdom Metazoa; phylum Chordata; class Actinopteri; order Semionotiformes; family Lepisosteidae; genus Atractosteus; species Atractosteus spatula. Next base: position 22,062,543 of record NC_142720.1, on the reverse strand, counting down.
TTCAAGGTGAAAATCTTAAGAAAGTATGTCTGTGACCTTCACTAAATCACAGAGGCAGAGACTATTAGCTGCACTGCTGTGATTCTGGTGCACAGTACCTATCCAGCAGAGTCAGGCACTATCAGCAGAGCAGAACTATACTTGGTTATCTTCTACTGATTGCATAATAGCATTTCACACTACGTTTATTTAGCCTTTGTCCAAGGTGACCTACAATTAGAGAAGCCCAATATATTTAAATGAAGAAATACATGAAGTAGTGATTTACACAACCACCAATACAATAATACCAGAAAACAAACCAAGCAAAATAAATACATAAGCAAAATATATGATACGGTGCAAAGGAACAAGTAAAAGGTTTGGTCCACGCTGAAAAGAGTAGAAAGGAACCCTAACACCCAAAGAAAGCTCCACAACTCCAAACGTTGTGTTTCCTTTCTTCTCTTTTCAGCAGGGAATAAACCTTTACTTGTTCCTTTGCAGCCTGCACATGCTGACACGGCTCCCTACTGATATATACTGTCCAGATTTCTCACATCTCTTACCTGTAGGTCCTGGGTTAAATTCCACACTGTGTGCGGTGTCTTCTTTGTGGAGTTTTCATGTTATCTCAATGACGATGAGGGTTTACTCTGCTGTGGGTGGCAGGGTAATAGTCGTCTCTAAATTGTCCCTTTTGTGATTGCGCAATTCCTGCCTTATGGTTCATGCTTCAGGGATAGACCTGTGGTTGCTGTGACTCTTACCAGCAATAAGCAATGGATGCTTTAAAGTTCAAAAACTGCAAACTACAGACATGATTTTCCAACTAACTGACCAGCAGAAGATGAGAGGGCAAACAATGAGATGCAAGACATTGTAGAAATTAGGGGCAGAACGGTGGCTGGTTCACAGAGGAGAGCTTGTCAAGGAGAAGCTAGGCTGAGTAAATACTAAGCAAATCATAAAAGTCTGGACGAGGACCTGAGCAGTGCAGGTGGTTAAGAAAGGCCAGAACTGTTAAGTGTTTAGGAAAGGATGACAGGAGCATGTAAGGGAAGAAATACTTGTCCATTTCAATCCATCTTGGAGATCTAGCATTAATATCTGACAATCAAACATGGAAATATAAAGTATATAGAACTCTTGTAAGACTGTTAAATTAGTAAGTAATGTAAGAGAGTTAGTACACTATTACTTGAATGTAACATACAAATGACCTGTTTCAAGAAATAAATATGTTAATTAAATTAAATCATTACCTTGAAATTGCAGATCATTTTTCACTTCTTGTTAGTATGATTAATGTAAAAAAGTTAAAAATATCAAATCGGATGGGGGTTTGTTTTAGATTTTTATCTAAAATCTTTTTAGATTAGATTTAATCTAAATCTTTTTAATAAGTATTTTTATAATTGCCTATTTTAATGGGTAGGAAAGTTCATATTTTCTACTGCAGATTTACAAGCCTCTAATTACCAGTGCAGAAACCGCCTGAACTTCACATACTGTACATTACTCTCATGCTCTAATGTCAATTCATATGTATTAAAATTATCCTCATGTAGAAAAACCCAACACTACACACTGAAAACAACTACCAAAAAATAATCTGACCATATTTCTTTGTTTCTGATCAATCTCCAATATGTTTATTGTGTTAATATTAAGAATGCTTTCTTTCTCAAAGGGGTTGTTCAAATAGTTGCGTGTTCTACACATCTCACTTCTACAAACTCAACTCTACAAAGTTAGAGTAGCTGTCAGGATTTGGAGACTTCTTCTGCAATGTGTTTTAGGGCATCCATTATGCAAGGCAAGGCTATGCAGCCTGAGAGACCTAAAAACATCTTTGTTATTAATTTGCTTATGGCCTACAGTATATATATCCAAAGTACAAAGTGATGTGAAAACATATACTGTATTGTATGTACAGTGCCTTGGAGAAGTGTTCAGACACTTGCACAGTTTTCACATTTTGTTACAGCACTTTACAGCTTGCAACAGTGATCACAGGAAACCATGTGGACTACCCAATTCTCTAACACTTTACCGAGTACAGTTTCATAGGGGAACTGAAGCCTATTAATGGGAAATTTAAAGTAGCAATGAAGATTTTTTATGCAGTATATATACAAGTTACTTCAAAACAAAAAACTAATGTAAAAATGTAAATAGATAATATGAACTTGAACCTAAAAATACAAGCAAATGTGCCAAGAATAGGCAAAAATTGCACCAAGGCAGTGTGTAAAGTTTGTAGAGACTTATCCAGATTTGTGTCTGTTATTGCTGTCAAAGGGGGTCAAAATACTTATTCAATCAACATATTTTAATCCTTTTTTTTTAGGTTTTGCTGACATTTACTGCAGCTCATCTTTTTCTAAGATGTCATCAGTTTCAGCCTACAGGTTTTGAATATGAAATATTAAGTTTAAAAAAAGTATACGCAGCATTTTGCAATTTCACAAAATGGGGCACCACAGGAAGGGTCTGAGTACTTGTGTACCTCCTTATAAACTCAATCTAATATTATGAAAATGTCAAATCTTTTTGGTTACTTGCCAACTGTGAGAACAGGAGCTTGTCTGACAGCTCTTCTTTGAAGATGTTCTGTATTTGACACTTGAGCATACAGTGGTCATTGCCTTCCTATGATGCTCCACTATGTTCAATTACAAAAGATGCATTAAAATTTATAAAAAGTGAATAATTTTAATCTAATTACACAAATACTTTCCCAAACTCCAAGATGTCCCTTATGTGTATAATACAGTATTTTAGTGTAACCAAATATAGGTACTTTCTAAACATCTCTCATGGTCAATACCTAGGCATAATGTATGGATATACTGCAGGACCAGTTATTTGAAAAGTCTCTCTTACAGAATATGTGACATGGTGAAATACTGTAGATAACATCCATGGCAAATAAAGAATTCTGTGTGTTATTTGTCAAATGAGGTTAGATTAATCTACTGTCAGGACTTGGTGAGGACCAGATAAAGGTCAAATACTGTATGTCTTCATATGTAAAACCTTAGAATTGTAAGGAGGTGTGCTTTATTTTTCGCTGTAACATTCATATTCAACATACAGTACATGACATAACTGGTGTAAAAGACTTTTCTAATGACTTCCTCAAATTCTTGCCCCACTGAATTAGCTCAATTGTAATGACCAGACATGGGTGCATGTGTAGGAAAAATAGTCTTTGATAAAAATGTATTTGTATACTGAAATGTATGTAAATACTTCAAAGGAACAAGCAAAGGTTTATGCCATGTTGAAAAGAGAAGAAAAGTAAATTACTTAACTGAAAATGCAATGGTTACTTCTGAATGTTTGTTACTTTTACCAGCTTTTCTTTGAGGTAATGGCTTCTCAATTCCTCAAAATTAATGGTCAAATTATTCATTTTTACTGTACACGTGCTTGAAATACTGATCACAAAAAAACTTCAAAATATAAAACTCTGAACCACAGCTCCAGTGAAGATGGAACGTGTAATTTTTGTAGGAAAAAATTGAGAAAAATGGTAGTTATATGTTTCAATAAAAACTTAGATGGTAGATAAGTTTCATTAAAAACCTTCATGGAATAAAACATACGTTACCTATTGTGAATTTCTATAAGACTCATACTAAAATTTGAAATGATACTTTTATGTCATTATGTGGGCCTTACAAAGTATCCAAAGACAATTACGAAGACATTTCACCTCCTACCTGAAGGAAATTTACTAACTTCTCTCATCTGTAGTTGAAAATCAGATATGTTACAAGCTGAAGAACTGCAGCAGTTACTAGAACATGTAGAATGAAAAGAGAGGGAATCATATGAAGACAAGTAAAGAATCACTTGCAAAAAGGACATCAGAAAAGTGGACATAAGCTTTGATCAGCTTGGAAACTGATATCAGCAATGCATGACTGCACGACTGTACATCAAAAAGCATTGCATGACAAATGATCAAAGACCACAACTTTTTAGAAGGTAGTAAATACTCAGGGTTCACCCAGCAATCTCACCCAGTGCATAGCAGATACTGATTTAAGGTCAGAAACTTTGTACATGGCATTGCTTATGCTTTGTCACTGTCTTAACTTTAACAACTGTATTACAAATATTAAATCAGAGTAAAACAAACTATTCGGTACCTGCCAGCTGCAAAGCACAAACCCTCAGCTTGTGTTTAGTTTCCAGTGCGTAATGAAAGGCTGGATTTGTATTTGGTAATTGTGGTACTGGATGAGTGATCTATCGGGCCCTCCAATTCATTTGTGACACCATGAGTGTCAAGATCAAGGTACACTCCCTTCACAGCCTGCAGGGGAACTCTTTCAAACTTTTGCACACACTCTCCTCTGATGCTCTCAGCCCGCTCATTGGGGTACCAGTAAACTATTCTAAATTCACCTTGCCTAGTGATGTCATAATGTGTTGGACGGAGGTAAAGTCTCTGGTGTTTTTAGAAGAACCTTAACAAGAAGATTCACTTTGCTTAACTGTAATCTCATCTGTTTTCTTTTTTTCTGTGTCTCAAGAGTGTCCTCTCAGATGGAATGTGCCTAATGTAATATTGTTATTAAATTTTCACGACTCCAAAGTTACTGTGCCGTGTATCACATAGGACAAAAAGATGGAAAGGTTCTGGTGACATTTACACTGGCTTCCAGGGCTTTGAAAATCAGAGGATCATATACCTGTAGTGCAACTATAAGTTATTTCTGGTGAAGATGTGATAAATGAGCTGTATGTGTTGAAAGGAATCATCTCATGTTAGAAGTGCGAACATGGTCACCAGCTGACAGAGTAGCAGACGAAGAGTTGTAGTGTGAACAGAGACCACGCTGTGACCTTTTAATAGACCTTTTCAAGAACTGCCTGAAGCTCCAATACTGAAGATTTGGATTCTGCTGTAATCTTGCTATCATAATGAAGCCAATACATATTTATTCAGTAAACGTCCACTATAAACCAGTATAAAAAGCTGAAGACGCAGCAGTATTAGTATCTAACTGGTTAATAAAAAGCATGAACAAAATCTTGTTGAGGATGCAAGAAGTCACAGCACAGTTCAGAAAAGTTCTAATTTGTTTGACAATAAGGCAATTTTCTGGAGAACATCCAAGAAAGCATACACAATGTGCATCCTCCTGCAGTGCTCTGAATTCAAGCATTTACAGGAAGGGTTTATATTTAGAATGTACCTATAATATTTTGTTCAGATAAAATTGTCATTGTTTCTCTACTTTGTTCCTGTGCCGTTTTATTGATGACAGTTATTATTTCAAATAAAATTAAATATATTAATTGATATACAGTATTACTAGATATTCAGAAGACACTTGAATACATATATGGTATCATTCATTAAGGTTTCATTTAAATATTGGCTGCAATCATTTTATATACTGTAGGATGTGCAGATTTCATAGGATATTTCAGATTTTTCTAAAATCAAAGTTGATCTGTATAGACTTGTAGGATTTCTCAGTGAATGCAGTTTTCTGTATTCCAACACATCTCTGCATTTTTCACATTTCACTTTCTGGAAATCTTTCTTAATAAAGTATACAATTGCACTTTTATGGTGAATGAATCAGTGTGATACCCTTTAGATGAGTTAAGAAAAAAAGAGTTGTTAAACTAAAAAATGCCTGAAAAATCCACACAATTGCCATCTTATGCAAAAAAAACTAAGAAATCATCGGCTGCTCAGATTGCAGCACATATTACTAATTACTAAGGGTTTTGTAACTTCTTGCTCTGTTGTTAGATGCTTATTATGTTTTATGTAGCTTAAGTCTAATGACTATATTCCCCTAATCAGTCTGTTAATTGAAATCATGTACAGTACAGCAGTTCTTATTCACAGTTCTAATGCCAGTAAAAGCACAAAGCCTTGAGTTTCTTTCTCATTTTGAAATTATAGCTCTTATGTGTCATGAATTAATAGCACCAATAGAAGATTTTTCTTTGCTTTCATTGAAACTAATGGGCCATGAACTTGTTAGATGTTAGAACATGAAATCAGGATTTATTACCCTAATCTTCTAATTGTGAGAACACTGTTTGTTATTATTCTCTTTTTTTGGGTTCTTTCTTTGACATTAAGTGTCTTTATATCAGTACTTCAGCAGCATCATTCATCTGTGCTCTTTGTTGACAGCATTCTCTGTTCTCCAGAAACCTCAAAGAGTTATCTTTTTCATTTCAGTAACAGAAATGCACCTTTTTGAATTATTATTACTCTCTCTCTTTTGCTTTCTATTCTATAATGTAGTGAGTCAAGGTGGAATGGCTGCAGACATTTGTCCAGATCCTGGAATTCCGGAGAATGGGAAAAGAATAGGTTCAGATTTCCAGTGCGTATATGACTAGTTCCTTTTTATCCTTTTTTGTTCTCAATATGTGCCATTGTTGAGGATTCTACATGTTATTTCAATCAGAACAATACCTGCTGTGAGACTTAGGAATATTTTAACCCCCTACTGATATACCATCACTATCAAAAACCTCAAAGCTACCCACTCTATAGGTGATATCTTAAGCAAAACAGCTGCGAAAATTTTGTTTTGAGAAGAAAAATCATTTTCATAAGCTCAATGTTCATTAATTGAATGATAGAAAGGAACTTTTCTCCATTTAGTTATTGTGCAGTTCATTTAAATACAATTAAAATACAATATGTAGTATACTGTATCTTTTCCTACAATATTTAATTCCAATGAGGCATAAGCATACTTATAGGTTAACACATTTTTTTTTTCAGAAACCCTTTGCTTATAAAATCTGATTTGCTCTTGCCCTTATAATGTTAACAGAAAATGTCATAAAAATATTATGTAGGCATTGAAGAATACAGTTGAAGGCACATTTTGTAGCAGGTTTAAAGCTGGTGGACACTTGTTTATGATTCCCACAGGGTGGGTGCCAGTATACAGTTCTCATGTGATGACAGCTATGTGCTTCAGGGATCAAAGAGCATCACTTGCCAGAGAGTGACAGAGACATTGGCTGCATGGAGTGACCACAGGCCAATCTGTCGTGGTAAGTGTGAATCTGAGGACATCCCACATCCAGACACTTACTGTAAGGACTTTGTCAAACTGTGTTAATGGAGATATGCTGATAACGGAAAGGGTGGAGCTGAGGAGCTGGTGGGAGTGATTTTCTGTGCTTCATTGGCATCTAATGATTTTCTTGTGTAGAGAGCTGAATTATGATGTTCAGAACAGCTATTCCGAGTATATCCTTACTTAAGAATCTAATAAACAAAGACAGATATGATGGATATGAAAAACCATTTTAGTGACACCAAGAAGTGCAATTACAATCAATATATTAAAAAAAATAAATTTCCAATAAAATCTCACTTTGAAAAAGATGCAGAGGCAATAGGATTTCTGATTACATTAATGCAAATGAAACAAGGCATTATGTCAGACTTTTGAAAGAAACCAAGTAACCATGTTTGACAGTTTCTTTGTAGAATTCCTGTTTATCTTTGATCCAGACAGTTTGTAACTCTGCATTGCTGAATAATGCTTAAAAAACAAATAGCTTTTTAATTAGTTGCTCCCTGATAAATAACATAACCTAAAGCAAGTGGTTCATAACTCTTTAGCCTACATCAGTTAATAACCACTGCAGTATCTAACACCCAGTTTGAATTAAAAATGTGCTTAAACATAGCTTGTTATATAAAGTTAATTTTACAATGTGTGTGTGTTAAACTTGTAAATGATGTATGTGCTCTGTTTCACATTTTGGGTGCTCCTTTAGAAAGCTCTGATTCTAAAGTAATTAATGGACTTTAAGTCATTTGGGGTTTCATGATTTAAAACGTTCAATAATTTGCACTGAGACTCATTCCTGACACCACTTGTACATTTCAAGGCTTTAAATTTGTAAAAGCCTATTCTGTTTCTGATTGCTAAGATGTACTTTAGTTAATTCGATTAAGATGGTTAAATGCTTTGTTATTTCACTACTTTAGGAGGTGGTTGTATTTTCCAGCTTAACATTACAGGCGAAATCTATGTGAATTGAACTACACAGTTGGCATAAAAATGTCAAATACCACAATTAGGCATTAATAATCCAACATATTCCTCCAAAGAAGCATTAGTTAACATGATAAAGAACACGAACAAACCCATGTTTATATATGGTAATTACCAAAGTTCAGATGTTTAGTACATTCTTTTTAAGAATAAATAAATCAATAACACAATTCTGCTCCTGCACAGAAATACACCAGCATGGTGTCAATACATGAGGTTTACAGTGAACATTGGGGAGGCGTGACAACAGTTCAATCAGACTCAGCTGTCCTAAATTGTCATTGTTTCTGATGTCATTTACCTCATCTCCTCCTGTGCAGCCGCCCCTGGGTCACCCCTCACTCTGCAGGGGGGTCCCAGCCTCCTTGTCTCATGGCCCACAGCCTAGCGAGCTAAGCCTGATTGATTGTGACTAAAACATTTCAAGAAACCTGTCAATACCGTTCGATACGCTTAATTAATTCTTAATTCTTGGATGTCGTCATTCCTAGTGAAAATAATGCTCTAATTTGTTGTTCCTACTTTTAACAGCAAGGACATGTGGCTCCAACTTAAGAGGACCGAAAGGTTTTATCACATCCCCCAACTACCCGGTTCAGTATGAGAACAACGCGCACTGTGTCTGGGTGATCACTGCCAGTGATTCAGAGAAGGTGAGTTGGCTTGTTTTGTTCCTAACTTAATGTACAGTGCCAGGCGGTTTTATCCTGGGCGCATGTGATTAAGTGAGTTTAACCTTAACCAAGAAAGTTTTGTTAATGGCTTCAAGTGCACAGATTCAAATAATGGCATTCTGATTTCGGACACACCAATCAAATCCTTTCACAGTCAGTAAAAGGTTTCGAATAATAACTATCATAAAAGAATTTGCTGCACTTTTAAAAGACTTCAGGAAAGCAGGAAAGGTGAAGGGCGTGGCTGAAGGCTTTTTGATTCTTCAGACGGTACACTTTTTTTTCCCCATTTTGAATTTTCTAAGAGCAATGTTTTTAATCTTAAAATAAGGAATCCAGACTTCGGTTGACCTATCCTTTTATTAGTAAACATGAAACTCAATAAGCAGGATGAAAGATGAAGGCTGTTACATCATTTTTTAACATTGGTTATTAGATGAACAAGTCTTAGTACTATATTATGAGTCAAATCTATGACTATAGAGGGTTAGAAAGCCTTTAATGGGTAATTACTTTAGTGATTCTTGAGTCTGGAGTTCTGCTGAAAAGCTTATACAGCGAGTAAATCAAAGATTCTTCCTTGAGGTTGATGTTTTCATATGATATGTGCCTTACTGTATATTGGCCTGATAGTTAGTTATTAGTTGCTACTATGAGCTTCTTAATTAAGGATTTGCATGTCATCCAATTTGTAGGTGTAAAAATGAGAATCAGTAAGCCATTCATTTCTTTACAAGCCCTAATTGTAAAATCAATGTTAAATAAATTACCAGCACTATGAAGTGCATAACACAGTGACATTAGCATTACCAAAGGAGGCCTCATTTATTAAGCTTTGTTATTCTACTCTTTGGGGTAATTGCTATTAACAAAACATAAAGAACGAGGGTCTTGTATTTAAAATTGAAATCTGTCAAAAAGTTGTAATCGTGGATATTGTATTGCCTGTTGCTTCCTAAAGGATGCGTGGCATTGATAGTTTTACACCGAGCCACAACAAGAGATTAAACTGTATGCAGGACTTCTGAAGGTTCAGTAATTTCTTACGTCCATTAGTAGTTTTTCAAACTGCATTGTTATTTAAATTATTATATATAAATTATATGATTCCGGATTATATTTCTTATATCTAATAAGATGCTATTATACAGTATACTGTACAGTATATTTCAAAATTGAATTAAATTCCTATTTTGTTGTATGTTTGGTTTGGAATCATTGAATTTTAAGCAACATGACTTACTGCCACAACCCCTGTATCTCAGGAGGAAAATGAGGACCTGTAAGTGCTCTTCCCTGACACGCCATTCATCATTTCATATTCTGAAAGAGTGAGCAGTAACTAAATGTGCTCTGTATGTCTCTTGCCGACGTCACCTCCAGCTCGCAGGCTCCTGGCTAGTCCCAGGAACTGATGACGCATGGGGAGGCAAGCATACTCTGGATGTGTGACAATAGTGTGGAAGAGTGGTGAGGACTTTGAGCTCATAACTAGCATTTCCGCTGTACCTTTGAGGTACAGGTACTGTAATCCACTCGAATTGTAAAGTGCCTTATCACAAATTTAAGTCACTTTGGATGAAATAATCAGGCAAAGAAATAAATATATATATATACACTCAGCAGTGCTTAGGCTCAGCCCAGGTGTGAATCCGTGACATCTGGAGTACACAGATCAACCTGCTGTCCAAGAAAGAGCTTTTACTGACTGAGCCACTTAGCAGCCCCTCTGAAATTCTCATTTTGGAATTCCTGGAGCCTTCTGCTCTGTTGGTTGTTAGAACATAATAATAGTGTGATGGAAATATTTTATTTGGAATGTTGGAATGCATTTGGGAAAGACATAGCAAAGAAATTTGGACATAAGAGAACACTATGTAAAAAATGATGCAGGCTACTTCAGCTTCTGATTAAATTCAGTGTGGAAAAAAATGGACTGACAGTTCAGCTCTCATGAGATGTTAGAAAAGTAAAAGAGGAAAAGAAAAGCTGTGTGACAAAACTACCTAGGAAAACCTAATTCTTTTTCAATTATTTTTGCAAGCGAATGCATTTGTCCAGTCTTTTGCAATCAACCAAGATGTGGCCAAAGGTGTTTGGACAGAAGAACAGTCCTTTGTAACACCTTTCTATAGAGCATACATACCTGTACTCTGTCCCTCTGCCTGTTGGTTGTCATGGACAGCACTAGGTGTTGCTGGCTTTTAAGGCTTTTGTCATAATGTTGCTGAACATCTTTATCAGCTTTATGCAGCTACGTGTTTTCAAAAGCACCGTTGTTTTGCTGATGACAACTGTCGATGCTTAACATGACACTGTGAGCCATGCCAGAATGAAACTTCTGCAGAAAGGAAGAGGAAACAACTTTGAACATTTCTACCACGTTTGTGGCTTTGGAGGAGAGTTCTGACATAAGGGAATATAGAAATTTCTGATGTTGATTCAAAGTTCTTCTTTTCATTTCAGATGCAACTGAAAGAAAGGATAATGTTCTTGTTTTTATCTTAATTTCATGAGTGATTAATAGGATAATCATTGAGTTTAATGTTAATAAAGAAAGAAAACGCTTGTTTAAGATCTTAAATACGAAATGAAGATAATTCATTATCTCTTTTTGCCCAACTGGCATATCTTTTTGAGGATCAGTCTGAATTGAACACATCATCTGATTATTTATCTCATGTTTTGAAACTTTAATTGAGATAAGAATCTTTGCAAATGATTAAAGAGAGTTCTAAATTGTAAAAGTAACCACCAGTTGTAAAGCAGTAGAAACATAAATTTTGGAGATAATGTTGATCTTCTGAAAAACACCCAAAGATTGCATTTTTAAATCTTGAAGTTGTATTATTGTTGGACATGTTAAGATAATGTTTCATAGAGGGACTGGAACAAACTTAATTCAGATCTTCGAATTATGAATGAATTATCGTGCTAAAATATACAAGCAATCTTCTGATGAAATCTGTTAAGCACATTTGGTGTGGAAATATATTTTTCAAACTTCATTAATGCCTAATAAAGACGTGTGAAAGAAAGTGTGTTTCTTAAATTGGCTACTATAGTTTTTATAATACTATAGGCTCAGTATTGATCTCAGTGGAATGAAAGATCAGATCAGTTCTTGAATAGTTCTTGTGTCCTGCTGTACGTATATTTTTGGACACTTTTTGATTTTTTTGAGGCTTTATCATGAGCTTTGTACTAGAGGGAAAGAAATAAATGCACATAGTGCTGTCTTCCGAATACTGATATTTGTGAACCATAGCTTTAATAGCGTATTTAAACAGATCCTCAGCACAGCCTGGATTGAAAGTGCAGCACCCTAGAGACTAGCTGATCTGTCACTAGCTCCAGTGATGCTACTGTACTTCAGGTGAATGGTGAAAACACTTATATTCAGTTGAATCTCTTTCCTATTTTTTTTGTTTTACTTCCACATTTTTCATTATGTGTTTACAGATTCTTGTTCTGCCTTTTCCCCTCAATGTTTTGAAAATACTTTAGGCCTGCAGTAAAACTGTATGTGAACGATCTATAAGCTTGTGATTACTGATATTAAAGGCTCTACGCCTGTGGCTGGAAGGCTGCCAGTTAGTATCCCGCGGCCGGTAGAGGAATCCTACTCCGTTGGGCCCCTGAGCAAGGCCCTTAACCCCAACTGCTGCAGGGGCGCCATATAAATGGCTGACCCTGTGCTCTGATCCCAAGCTTCTATCACACTGTCTGTGTGTCTCATGGAGAGCAAGCTGGGGTCTGCGAAAAGACAAACTGCTAAAACAAGGCATTGTATATGGCCATTAAAGTGATCTGATTGGACTTTAGCCAGGATTGTCTTTTTTGTGTCCAAATCTTAATAAACTCTCTATATGAAATGTAAGTGTGAATGTGTTATTACCTGGAGTAGGACACCTCCAGATAAAATCAGGATGCTGCTGTAAGTGACAATGCAGGACTGATAGATGGTGCTTTTCCCTCTGCACCAGGATTTCTAAACCAACACTGTGCTGTATGAGGTATTGTCCGCTGAATGAGACATTGAACCAAGGCTACTTGCTCATTAAAAGTTCAATGGCATCTTTGAAAAAAGAAGGCAGGGCAAGGCTAGAGTTCTGGCTTTCCTGAAGCCCCCCCTGGTGTTGGGTGTTGAGTGGAAGGCAGGTTATGAATACAATGCCAGCTGTGGGTTTGTTATACTTGATAGTGAAGGGACGTGTTTTAATGGTAAAGCATCTGAAAAACACAAAATACAAATAATAATAATGATGATAATTTTTCATTTTTCCTAACCTGATAATGCCTTGGGAAATATTAGCAAACGTTTCCAGAATATCTTCAATCAGGTACTAATCAGATGTCTCAGCGGAGATGGTCTTAGCCCACAGGCTAAGCTGCTAATTAGTCCTCAGATTCCTCTTGCTCCTGATGACAGTCTACTGATTTCCTCCTCTATATGGTAGAAGAAATATCACAATGCAGGATTAAATAAGTGGGGCAGCATGGCGCTGCAGTGGTAAGCATTGCTGACTGACAGAGCTGAGGCCCAGGTTCAATTCTGGACATGGGGGATAAGTGTGTGGGGTGTGTGTGTTCTCCCTGTGTACATGTGGGTTTCCTTCCCCAGCCCAAAGGCATACTGTTAAGTGGCTTCTGTGAAAACTGGCCCTGGTGTGATTGTGTGTGCAGGTCCCGTGACAGACTGGAGCCTTGTCCAGGGTGTCCCCATTGTTTGCTGAGGAATGGGTGAATGGGTGGTGTAAATTAATTAATTCATCCACTCCTGTAACTTATGTGATAAAATGTACTGGTTCCCTGGGTACCAGTGTACATTATGTTATACTGTACAGTATATTGGAAGAAATGCATGGTCTTAATCATTCATAACTATGAAAAAGTTTTTTTTTTTAAAAAAGATCATTTTTTCTCATTCAGCAATTACACAGTATAACAATTTTCAATGTCCTGTAGTCTTCTCTGGTTTTGTTTTGATCAAAAAAAGATATTAACATGTTTAGTAGATGCTTAATATACAGCAATACCAAGTTTGTCTCACTGTTTTATGTATTCTATGTCTGCTTTCTTCATCTCTGTAGTTGTAATCTCCTCAAACCCTTGGTGTACTTACTCTTTTTTTCAATCCCTAGCACATTGTGGGTCCATGTGGAAGTTTTGCTATGAATCCAGTATTTCATAAAACCTTCATTTTATTCAGCTTCAAGCAAACACATTCAGACTTCATTCTATACCCCAGTCTAGTTATTTTGAAGCTGCATTTCAGTTTCTGTGTGCAAAGCTGTCTAACCCATAATAACACTTTATATCCTAGCTTTCAGCACATCTGAAATCTGTCTAGCAAATCTGTCGATATTAGAGCACTCTGAACTTAACATTGTATTGCGATGTGTCCCTAAGCTGTCCTCCATTTCTTATCTGTCATTTCTGCTATTCCTTTAGGAGCCTCACTGAAGACTATAACAGACTGTGTTTACCACAGTAATACTGTCAAGCAATATTAATCTTAGCACTGGGGAAACTGCCAACTTTTAACTATTATCAAATAATGCCTTATCAGCTATTGGGTTATAGAAGATGAAGGTATACAGTGCATTTCAATTCAGTGGTTTAATTTTCTTACATTGCAAAAGATTATGTAATAATTATCATAACCCTGGAAGCACATCAAGGATATTAAGAAAACAGTATACATACGTGGTAATACTGTAGCATGATATATAAGTGTATATAAGGATATACAATAAGAAGCTATGATGGAAATGGAAATAATAAAGATTCCTTTAGCTGTTTGATCTTTCTCTTTTCTTTATTTATATAATCAGTCAATTAATCATTTTCTAGTTTTTTGCCTATGTTGTAACTTAATTTATACATACAGTACAGTGGATTATAACTCCATCAAAAATATGAATAATATAAAATTCAATCCAACTTTAATCTTTTATTAATCATTTTATATAGTTCTGATTATCAATAATTTAATATAAACTCTTATATTGCTTTGAAGTACATGAGTAATTATCCAGTTGATGAAATCAGGTCTTTTTTACTTAGGGAAAGCGCACTAGATGAGAAATGGCAGTTTTGTTAATGGCAGTTTTCTCACTGTATGAATTTTCTGCATCTGAAATGAACATGCATACACATGGATTAAAATGTCATTGTCAATTTGAGATTTTGCAGGGAAATATGATATCTAAGAGATACAAAAGAATGCAGAATAAAAAAAAACAGTATATACTATATGTACTCATATAGTATATATACTGTATATTGGTATATACAGTATTACCACATAAAATAATGATGCATAACAGGTTGATAAAGCTTTTCAGTTTTATAATCATGACATTCTTACTTCAGCCACTACGAACCTAACCAGGGAATCAAGAAATTCTTGAACCCACTGAAATTGCATCAGTTGTCTCCTGAACAGACTCAACATTTAGATTTTCCTGTAACTAGGCAAAGTCAAAGCCGTCTAATCAACTGATGCGGAAGAACAAATCTTTTGGCTGTGATGGTATTCCACCTGATCTCTCATTGGCTGTGTGGGAATAATTTCCCCTTTAGTACTTAATTCTGCAAATGTTTCTTTGCAAACACTCTCTTCCCAAGGAGGTCCAGAAACAGCTCTAATGTTGTTTCCTCTAAAATAAGCAAAGTCCATTTGAATGATTTACAGTAGCTATAAGCCCATTTTCACTATTAAACTCACATATAATTCAATTTGTGAAGGCTCTTTCTGATATGATAGGAACACATTATCACAACCATGCTCACCTAAAAAAAAGACTTATGGACTGCTCTAGATCATTTTGGTTTCGTCTGTCTATTTATCAACATGATTCACAATCCAACCCCTGTGCAGATGTGTGCAAATCAGGTTGGTAATATCCCACTTGTAGCCATTATCATCACTACTTATTCTTCATTCATTTGAACAGCTGCTACAGGCTATTAGATAAAATTTCAGATTGCCAGACGGTGGTCCAAATAACCTATTTGGATTTACAGTATCATCTTGGTTGGAAAGATGGAGGAGGATAACACTAATGGTATGAAAATGGGTGGGCTTTGTTTTGTTTTTTTTGAAAATTTAAAGCAAATCAAAGTTGTTTCACCAAATTAATGTATACAGTACCATACTAACTTGCTACCAATCCTCTCTGTCGCTGATGCACTCAGAGTGTAAATAGTATCAGTGTCCTGTAAAAAAACATCGACAAGTGGTTGAGTGTATACAGTATCACTAGACTTGTTTTTGTATTTATTATATCTATTGCCACACAGGATTGAAGGTAACTATTTAAAAAAAATCACTATTTAACACATATGACAACCTCACTGCTTAACACCTACTGTACAAGGTGTTACTTACTCAGACCCAGACAGTGGTTCTTACATGTACAGCAGCCTGCTTGGCCCGCTGTGCCACTGTGAGAACTCTCGTGACGGCAGGTGCTCAGTCCCTCCTCGGCAATCCGGCATGGACGTGTTCTTCCCTCCGCTCCTGAGCCACCTGCCAGCATCCCAGCGGAGCCCCGTCTTGTTCCTGGTTTCCGGTTCTGCCTGCAGCATGCACCCAGACTGGGTCTATCCTTGCTCGGCTGGTCCACAGCTCAAGAAAACAGGGAACGGGCCCTATGCGGGTTCCAAGGTCGCAAAGAACCAAAACATTGAATGAGGGTAATCCAAGGCCAGGGTCAAAAGGCAAGCAGGGAGTCCGGAGGCAGAAGGAGAAATCAAGAATCAAGGTCCAGGAACACCATCCAAAAAGTCAGTTGAGGGACAGGCCAAAATCCAAAAGCCAGGTAAGCAATCCAGGAGGAAAACAAAAGATCAGGGGATGAAAACACTAAACTGAGGAAAAGCAATCCAGAAAGCTACAAACAGACAAAATTCAGGCGCAGTGCTAATGTGAACAATGAACAGGGAGGTAAAGAGCAGTAGGAGACAAAAACAGGAACCAGGGAAGAACGTACCAAAGTCTCAAACTAGCACTCAGCAACAATACTGAGAACAGTCCGAACCAAGAGCTGGGTTTATGTAGGCTGGAGGAGGGGAGGCGTGGTGAGCTTGGGACACTAGGTGAGAAATGATTGGCTACAGACGTCTGCTTGGTCTGCGCCTCAGCTGCACAGTCGGAGCAGGCGATAGAGGATGGGGTGCCCTCTGGTGGCCAGACGTTGGAATTACAACAGACCTGCCTGGGTTCAGGGCCAGACCCAGCACCCCTTTGGTTCTCAAAATATGTTCTCGCGCCCCTCATCAAAAATCATTCAACTAGTTTGTGTTTGCGATGTTTAACCTTCTGAAAAAATCTGGCATGTCTCACACTCCCAGGTTAAAAACCAGTGATCTAGAATATCATACTCCTTTTTGGAGGGCCGTACTGTAGTGTCTGGAATACACATTTGTTTAATTAATGTCATTAAGTTCTTAATTATTTTACATATTTCAATTTTTACAAGGTTTTCTTTTAACTTTTGCAATTGATAGCTTTAAAACTGTTCTTGATTTGTGACACTGTATTTATAGAACATTTTTGGAATCTAGACAGAAGTGTCAGTATTAAATTCATCCTATTTATCATGTAATGGGACCAATTAAGTACTGTAGCTCATAACTTGGTGAGAGTGAGAGCCAGAAGACATTATGTTCTTTTTGGAATTGAGTGTGACATCTCAAGTCTAGGATAAGTCATCTTCCACAACAAGGTGTTTTTACAAACAAGGTCCTTCTTAAAGGAACTACACTGGTTAGAGACTGGATTAATCAACGAATTCTGTGGTTAGGGAGTAATAACTACCTGTGAATCTCATTTAGGTGATAAATGACATCTGGGAAAAATTGCAATGGATTTCTCTAATTACTTTGAGAATAACTGGGAAGTCAGTGGCTTATCAAATAATAAGCAGATTCTGGAACTAGATGTACAAGTTACCGGCTATAATACTGTACATAGATTTTCATACACAGAAAAAAGCAAAAGGATGATTCCACTGTCTTTACTGGAGGTAAATGCAACAATGAGTATTGGAACCAATAGCTTTTGTTGTTTTTTTAGAGCCTTTTAGTATAAAGTATGTAAGTATGCACCATGGAAATAAATAGAAAATAGTTCTTGCTTTTTCACAACAGCTGTTTTAATACAGATATTGAGTTGTCTGTGGCTGTTAATAGTGACATTTTGAAATGTAAAATGGCAAGAGCTAATTAATATATATTCTCATCATTTATAGAACTGCATAATCTTAAAAAGACACCATAACCTTGAAAGGTGTTTCTTTGTAAGACAAGTATAATATGGATACACATAGTATACAGTATACTGTATGCAAATAACCTACTGTAGGTGCTATTTTAAAGTCAACATAAAATATATATTGACAAGAAGTGTTCTTGTGAGTGATTGGAGAACACAGGATCCAGTTATACTGTATACAGTAAAAGAAGCAATCATTTAATTTCTGAGATTCACTCATTGCATATATAAAACATCTGTTACCAAGAGTTAGGCTATTATCATCCATATTATAATGATCCCTGTGAACCGTTATCACTTTAAATATCTTTTTGTATTTGTAGCCTGTTTTTATAGCCTTAACAGTGTTGAATAAATTGACAGAATCCATTGTCAACGAGAATATTGAATTGTAAAATCTCTTAGAGATTTTTTTTTCAAAGAATCATAATAGCATGTTACAAATATGTAAACGGTGTTTGAGATGCAAGTTGTAAAGGAACTGTGACTTATAATTTTCAAGAACTTTCCATTACCTACTCCCCTAAAGGGAAAATGCCACAATGGAAATGAAGATGTCACATATATTAATACAGTTTGAATAATACTTTTGACAACAATACATACTGTTGAAATATACATTTATGTTTGGGAAAATAGCTTACATCCAAACCATTATGAAAACCATGACTTATTTTAAGAATCCATATGTGGCATATAATGACAAACATACTCTTTTTAGGCACATTAACAAATGTATAAGTAAAATGTAAAATATAAGCATTATCATTTTAGTAGAAATAGACCCTGCTGCATCTGTTTTCAGTGTGTAATGGATTAGGCAAGCAAAACATATATTTAAGCTCATTTCATCAAAGCATTTTACAAAAGGTAAGACTGAGGTCAGGAAAAGATGTCTTGTCTTTCTTGTGATGTGCAACAAAACAAGGAAATAACATTCTATGTTAGTAGCACAGTGCATTTCATTCCCACTGGGAACTGTTGGTTCTCTTTTCTAATGTATTCTTCCTATCACCGTGGGTAAAGACTAGATCCAAGAGGGAGAAGAGATCAAAGAATTGAATGATAATTACACCACAGTATTAATGTGATACCAATGTTTAAATTAGCATACAAATTACATTGGGATGCCAGAGTGCCAAACGATTATGTCACAAATGTAAAAGACAAAGTAACAAAAAAAACCCTCTTACATGTACAGAGGGCTCACTTGAAGGACAGAAAATCACACCTTGACAAATTCTTTTTAAAGACCTGCGTTTTGTTTTATTCTTGACCTGGATTTACTGTATATAAGAGTCAGCACATATGAAAACAAAAATCTAATTATTCACTCTGAGTAGTACAGGCCAAAAGAAACAGAGTATACTCTTCATTGTGCAAGAAATCAGAATACTTTGTACAGATTCTAAAAGATTAGTGAAGTTGATATGTATTATTGGCTTCTACTTCTATTAATTCATTCTCTTTAATAACAATAATTCTTTGTGATTTTACAGTGCTTTTAATCCCAAGCAATTCCCAAGAGCTTAAAATATAGAAGAAAAACCATCTTCATCCATCTCTGACATCCAGAGGTGGTTTGGTGGCAGTGATTAGGTACCGGAGGACGACACATTAGATCAGAAGAAATGAGAAATTGCTTCACCAATTCAATTAAGAGGAAACTTCAACAATTGTGAATTGTACAATCCCAGAGTGAAATCTAGGCTGGACACAGAGGTTAACCCCTTAATCTAACAATTAAATGCCTTGGAACCTTTAATGATCCAGCAGTCAGGAGTTTAGGTTAATGTCTCATCTAAAAGACAGCACTTTCTACAACACAGACTAGAGTGTCTTTCTAGAGCATTGGATTTTGGGGAATTCTGGACAGATACTAGTCCATCAACATCACTTACAGCAGCAAGCTGGTATTCCTTATTTAATTTATCCCATCCCAGGACTGATGCTTAGCTTAGGGCACAGGGTACTGCCTTTGTTTGTTTTTCTCTTCAAATATTTAGGAAACAGCTTGGGAGATTTCTTTTCTATAAATTAAAGTTTAAACTATAGTTTATTTATAATAACTGCATTTATTATTTATAAAGACTCTGATATCTCCTAGCAGGGGGTGTTTTTTTCATTTGTTGAGGTGCATCAAAGAAGTATCAATTTCACACAAAGTATGGACAGTATATCTCTTTTCCACAGAAACTGAGACTACTTCTTGATATGTTCCTTGTTGTGTTTTTCTTAGTCATCTACAGTATTTAATACCAAGTCCAGCAAACTAATTGGCCAATACTTCACCTTCTTATTTGAGAAAGGCTTGTTATAGCTGGACAAGCCTAGCTTGTTTACACATTATTTTTCTTTTGATTGATCAAACTTAAAAAAGCATTGTATCATGTCAAGTGTATCCACATCTGTTGTCCTTTAGGACTGGGTTTAGGGATTGTTATTGTCATTGGAGGAAAACAAAAGCTCTGCATCACGGTACCATCTGTATGGAGCGTGTAGTGTATGTGCTCCCCATGGGTTTTTCATTGAGAGCTCCAGTTACCTCCAGTATAATTTTTCTTCAACAAACATTCTCATTTTAGTCAATGATGATGGGACACTCATCAAAATAATCCACGACAGTATTGATGGAGACTTAACGGCTTTGCATTTTCAATTGAGTAAATTAAGATGACACAAAATTAACTGTTTGACTAAAACTCATACGAAAATTTATTTTCCATATTTTCAGCCATTTACAAATTTACCTCCTGTGTGGAAAATAGCATGCTGACTGTAACAGGTATAATCTCAAAGATGAGATTGTATATGGATTACAGAGACTGAGAGCTACAGCAGCTACTACTGTGTGATAATTGGCAATTACAGGGATGTGCTGTTTTCTTTCTTTTTCTTTTTTGTATCAGTTGCTCATTTCCAGACGGTCTTTTCCACACCCCATGTCATGAACCTGACATACTGTACCTCCCACCATCCAATGACAAGCTGACAGGTTAATTCGTGTCTCTAAATTGTCCTGTGTGTATGTGTACACATGCAGTATGCACCCAGCAATGGAGTGGTATCTTGTCTAGGCTGTACAGTAGTTCCACCTTGCACCCTGGGTTTCCAGAACAGGCTCCAGGCCACCGTAATCTTTGCCAGAAATAAGCAGTTTATGGACGGGTGTGTGGCTGGTTGGATGGATGGAAAAATCGCTGTTGCAATGCCTAACTTAACTTGTCATGATCATGTTTTTTAAAATTTTCCATTTTCATTTTCTAGTCTAATGATAGGCTGCCTCCCTGTCTTGAAGCTCCAGTAATTAGCAAAGCGTGTCAGCACAATTAGAAGATGAGCATTTCTGGTATGGACAAGTAAATCGAAGGAAGTCGTTGCACAAAAGGTGCTGGTTTAATAGTAGTGCACCTTGGAAAAATCTAAAAACCTACTACCTGTGTATCTACAAAAAAAGAAGGAAAAATGTCTAAAACTTCAGGCTTTCAAGTAAAGTTCCCAGGAGGAGTTTCAACGATTTAGTGAACACTAGGCTGTGTTACTCAAATAAAGTACAACACACAAGCCAAACGTAGACAAAGACAAGCTTGCTACACCATGAGTGTCAGGTTAAATACACTAAGCTTCACACCTGGCCCCTGTTGATGGGCAGGAGACCTCCATTTAACCCTGTGGTGGGACAGGTTCTGTAACCTTGACATAACAATGGTTCCATGGTGGAACAAACAGATGAAAAGAAGACAGGACTGTGGATCCACAACAGGTCAGAAAAATACGAATCCAATAAATAGATTAACTATACACAATAATTACACCAATACAAAAGCACAGAGAAAGTGCCTTTGTTTCAACCAACATTCAGTAAGCAAGTGAATAAAAGTTGGAGATAAACTTCAGAGGTCAAGTGATGAAGGTATGTGCTAGCACTTCATCACAATAATCCTGTTCATTTATGGCTTCATTTTGGCTTCATTCTTGTCACTAAGAATCTTTACTGTGAGTTATTAACCCTAATTAGGATTTTGACCCAGGAAACACTGTACTTAAAGAGTAATTATTCTTTGGTCAATTTGTTTTGATAGTGACGTCTGTCCATGGTCTGACTATCAGAGATGGACAATACTCTTAATACTTTATGTCAAACTTAAATGTATACCCCATACTATATTCAACCCTTCCAGCATTCAGGAAAGATATATTTTTTTCATTCCTTAATCTTCAACTTAAAGCCTTTTGCTCTTTTTGTTATGTTCCATCACCACTTCTATATAAATGTAAATTTAGCTTTTGCAGTAAATATGTGCCCAGTTATACAAAGTAAACAAAAAGAACCAGAGTAATCTTGAACTTTGGATGCACACTCATGCAAACATTTCAGGCACTGTGTTCAAAACAAATTGGTGCTTATAACAGTATTACTAAGTAACATCTTTTTGTTTTGAAAAGAGTTTTCTCCAGATGTTATTTTTTAAATTGCATTTAATAAAGCATTTGCATTAGTACAATGAATATACACAAATATTAGAAAGGAAAGAGAATTATATAATAAATGGACCCTAGTTGTGCACTGTAAATGAGAATCAAATATTACTGCAAGACCTATAGTATTTTATATCTGTATGCTCTATAATGTACATACTGTATTATTACAGAGTATAAGATACTGTATGATACTTTTTAATAGAATAACCAAACATGCACATTTCTCTAGGTAAAATCAATTGTAAATACATTGATTATCCACTATCAAAACTAGAAAATATCAATGTCTATGAATTTTCATGATTTATATTTTAAAAAAATATTAATATAATGAAGTATTATAACACAGTCTTCCCAAAATATTAGAGAATGGTATGTGCCTTATGAGGGAATATCTAAAGTGGAAAGAGCAGCCCAACACATGGTACTGAATGTCCCATGATTCCTGAGGACTGCAGCTCAGTAACAGGGCGTTATGGGTATGCTGTGGAGAAGGAGCGGAAGGTGAACGTATCCATTCAGAATGTGTTAAAATTGCGCAACTGAGGCTGAGGCTTTGGCCAAACCAAAGGCATAGGTAGCTGATAAGTGAGATGTCTACTGAGCAAGTCCAGCTGTAAATTACACCGAAGGTGGACTGAACCACCATTTTGTAATGTTTAAACAAATTAGTATTGTTGCAATAATTGTCTTTATGAGTAAATACAGGGATTCTGCATTGAAAAGATATGGGTCAAAATTGTTGATTTTCTCTTCTTTAAAGGAAGGAGAGAGCAACCTTATTATTCATATGGAATCATCTGCAGAGAGCAGACCTGTTAGAAGCTGTACCTAATTGAGAGGTATGCATGCATGAGCAGGGTAAATAAAGTGAATCGGGACAAGAGATTGCTCCAGCAGGTAACTGTCAGACTCAGGGGAATCTGCAGGAATGTCTGCACTGTGTTTACACATCCCAAGGATTGTTTTTTTTTCACAGCAGCCTTGGGAAATGCTATCTTTCCAGTATATATATTTAATGGCCTACCTTGATAGCTACATCTTCAGTCATCTACACTCTGTAAAGCATTTTCTGAAAATAGAATGGATTCAATTTAATCTTTTTTTGCACTGAGACCATAAGTCTGCAGATTGTATTTTAGGTCTTTTATTTCAAGGTCAGGTATGTCCATGTAAAATGAAACTTTGATTCTTGTCCTTTCTGGACCTTCTTTTGAGTGCTAATTCTTTAATTCCAAACATGAGACAATAGTAGCTGACTGATTTACTTTAAAGTAAAGCAGAAAAGATGTCAAACACCCTCAGAATCTTACCTAAGGTGCTCAATACATTAGTATTATCAAAAAGCTCTATTATGAAAAAAGGTCTGCTGAATGTTTGATGATATAGTTTATTATTTCTTAGAACTTCTAAAATTAATCACAGAAAAACAATGAAAATTCAGATTCAGGAGTGCTGACACAAAATCATCTATTCTCCTAGGATTATTGGATTTTATCAAGTATATTTTTTATTACATTCAATAAATGAATCAGCTGTAAGCTATAAATTTAGGTTCTTATACAAATAAAAGATGCAAAATTTTCTTTTCAATAACTGTTTCTTTGTAACTGCTGAAACTATTACAAAACATTGTTTTTCAAGGATGGGAAAGTCAGTGAAATCAAATATTCTTTGTGGTTTAATTATAGTGTCAGTTCATACTGCATCACATTTCTTTTAAAGTGTAATCATGTTGAAATGGTTTTCTAACCTGTAGTAAGTAAACATGATCAGAAATGTTTCACCTTATGGACCAAATATTTAGTATATTTATATATTTAGCATTTTCAGAAGAGGTTTAGCTTTTGCTGAATAAAAGGATTAATTGATAAACACATGTCCTTAAGAAAGTCTGGAAACAGTCATGGTCTTTAACTGCCTCAATTACTAAATTGCTTGCTATTGTGTTTTAGAATGTCCACCATGGTCTTTTGTTTCTGTCATCTAAAAAAAGACTTGGTTTGTGTGAACGCATGGTTATTAAAAATTGAAATTATGTCAGCATATCTATACTCCAGAAAAGAGGCAAGAAAACCTCTTCTTTGAAGAGCAGTATGGTTGTAATAGTTTTTTTTTTTGGACTTGTGTATAAACAGTGTTCTACTGTATTTAAAAAAGCAATGGCTAGTCCCAAAGAGAGAAGACGTTTCATGTAAAGTGCAGTATACATAAATACATGCTCAGTTCTGAGAAGGGAATTTTGGGCCTACGCAAACAGTAGATGCTGAGAACACCATAGGCACAAAGAGACCAGTGTACCACCTCCCTCGTATTTATGAGTATATGGGCAGAAAGCATGATACACTCCAGGATGGGACGCGTGATTGGCCACTGTCTGTCCCCTGCTCCCGCCTCCGGCCCCTCCTCTCTCCCAGCTTTTGTTCTCCCGCTACTTTACATTGCTGACTGCCCCGTCTCTCTCACACCTGAAGAAGGCTCCACGGCCGAAACGTTGTGTTTTCCTTCTTCTCTTTTCAGCATGGACTAAACCTGTTACTTTCGTACCTTCGTAATCAGAGTTATACTATTTCTAGAAATATAAACAAATGCCATTCCCAAGGAGATCATATCATCACAGTGCCACTTCTTGAGTTGTAAGAGGAAGCTGCGTCTTCACACATTGCATTAAATACATCAGCAATCTCGCTGTGCAGGGTTGCATCCCATTCCAGGCAGAGAATCTTTCTTAAGCTTTCTTCTTCAAGAAGCTGTCCATACTGGGACATATTCACCAGGACTGATCAATGACAATCCACGTGTGTTCAGGGGTTTTTACTTTCAGTACTTCACTAGTTCACAGTTCATTGCAGTTAGTAGATTATTGATACATTGATGGACGGCTGTTCCTGAAGGATGCCAGGGTATCTACTTCCCAATAATGTGCGTCCAGCTGGTGTTAGCCACTGGATACAAACCAAAACATTCTGATACTGATTGAAAATACCAGTAAATAGTTGTCATTATACATATCATCTGTTAATAATACTTGGACACATAATTATCAATAGTGTTAAAAGACAAAGAAGTTGTCAATGAACTCTTACTGGTTAAATTAGCAATTATTTGGTAAGTGTTCTACTCGTGTTTCTTATAGGTTACTAGACAAGGTTACACATTCTATCGTGATCTATTTTTTCTGCGGAGCATTTTTCCTTTTCTTGAAGAGCGTCATTGAAAAAGTAATTACTGAGGAGGCGTGTGATTGCCCTTCATAATGGGTGGAAAAAAGGATGTCTGGGCATGTCATCTTTCAGGTTTTGTCACACCTTTGTATTGGATTTGCTAGTATCCCACAATACTTAGAGAAGTGTTTACTGTCAAGATAATCTCATGCATATTGTGTGATTCATTTCTGAAGAACAAAGTATTGGGTATACTGTATACCACTTTTAGTACTACATTCATTTTCTCTACAGCAAAACACTAATACAGTAGGTGTTTTATTTCATGACAACTTTTAAATGCTATATGATAATGATGATGATTGAGAAATGAGTAAGCCCTTAAATATTCTTGCACGATACCAACATTTTTGTGATATATTTTTAAATTTCCCTTAATTTCTTAAGTTAATTTCTATGCTCTGTTTAGGTTTTCTGGTATTTCATTGCTGCTCTTTTCATATCCTGAAGCGCAAGAGTTCAAGATTTTTCTGGTCTCTTTAAATCTCCAATATCTCAAGACCTAAAATATATCCAATAAAGATTCACTTTGCAAAACATCTATTGAGAAATATTTTGTTATGATTGTTGTTTATTTTTAATTATTTACTTATATAATTTATTTTATTATTACTAAATGTATGTTCAGTTAATTAGCATTCTAAAAATAATCATGCTGAAGGAATAATGAACACCACCACATACTGCATACTATGGCACCAGTGTTGTAAAATTATCAAAGTGTAAATGAAGCAGAGATTGAAGACATCTTTTAGTATATCAAAAGCAAATAATATCTTCACCAATAATGATGAGTCTTGATTGTACATTCTGTAATCAAAAGCTCCTCCTCAGAGCAAAAGCTATATATTTAACTGACAGATTAATTTAAAGTATCAATTTTAACTTTTCATCAGTAAACATCATGGTACCCATTGCAGTTAATAAAAGCTGATTTACATTAGTGGTTAAAGTGAATTAAACTCTTAAAAATAAAATTAAGTTAACAAATAAATAGAAATACCCTAACACAGTCATTCACTTGGTTGTCATTAAAAATGACTGTGTAGATTAAGCTTGAGATGTTTATTTTCATATGCTCATGATAGTGAGAACTCTGTGTTTGTTCAGTTTCTTGTCAAATTATTTTTAACTTAAGTGCATCTACAAGCTTCAGGCTGAGGAAGTCTGAGTATGCCATATTATGGCATTTATATCAATTTAATGTTCATACATCCACCTGCATTAACTACTTTTTAACATTTGTTGGTCGTATTATCACTGTCAGTATATCTGTAATCTGTACAGCAAATAGTAGAAATGACAGGCTCATATTTGCACACAGTTTGTGTGCTGTTACCCAGCAAATGTTGACATGTACTGTACAGAAGAAAAACAGGAAGAAACAAGATATTGTATGCTATCTGTATGATAATCAATCAATGGTATTTGATTGCTGAATATAAACATTATTTAACTTTGCATGATGTTTCAAGAGGAATATATTTTGCTGCCTTCCTCCCCACCACCACCATGACAGGTTTACACTTTTACACTTTTTTATGAGTAACATCATGAAATATGTGTCTTGCGGGGACACAATTTTCCTGTTTTTTTCCAGCAGGTGATATTAGGAAGAAATTAATCCCTTAAAAATAAATTACTGCTGCTCTAAGACAGAATGCTGGACAAGAAGGTCCATAAGAATAATACCTGAAGGACATGAGATTCTCACTTCCACAGGAGGAGAAATGGCAGCTGACTACTTACGGATGTATTAGTGTCATATTAATACGGAAGATGGGTTATTTGGTTTAAAAACAAGAATGTAGTGCAGCCAACGAATTTCACCTCATAACAGTACAAATACTACCCCCACTAAAACATTAAATGAAATCTGTACTGTGACACCAGGGGCAAGATCGATTCTATC
The DNA here is from genome assembly GCF_055471065.1 of Atractosteus spatula. NCBI lineage: Eukaryota > Metazoa > Chordata > Actinopteri > Semionotiformes > Lepisosteidae > Atractosteus > Atractosteus spatula. The sequence goes on along the minus strand of NC_142720.1, from coordinate 22,034,914 downwards.
ACATTTTTTTATTTCAAATGTAATGTTAGCTAGTGAAAGACTACTGCTTAAGTACAAGTTTCAATATTCTATGTTTTTGCTAGACTATTTTTCTGTTAGTCACTCAAGAACTTGTAATTGATTTATAAAGTTAACCCTTTAGATTCCATTAAAGAACCTTCTTACCTTAGTAAAAGTAAGTTTTGTTTGAAATAAATAATAAAGTTACTGTGGCCCGTTTGTGAATTAAATCACATTGCTGTACAGGCACAAATCTTCAGCAGCTCTATCTCAAGATTTCCTGTCCATTTTAATACAGTTTTTAGAGAACACCCTCATTGTATATTCATACAGATGATGTATAAGCAGGTTGACAGGAAATATTCTGTTTACTAGTGCATGCTGACTGGAGTTTGAATTCCTTCCCAGCATCTTACATGCTCGAGTAGCTGCATTTTCCAACAGTCAACATATGTTTTGGGGCATAACAATGTGGTAATACCAATGTTGGAAGAGGTTCATGCAAATTCTCCACTGTGAAATGAAAATCATTTCAGATTGGTACTAAGGCTCATTTGAAGTGCATGGCACTTTCATAAAGAGTACAAGAAAATAGATCAGTGGGTAATTTGTACCTTTCAAACAGTCTTCCTCATATTCACGCAGCAATACATTTTTAAAATAATCTCCTTAAGGAGTACGAATGCTGAAAATGTATAGTACAGGTGCTCTGCACATTTGAAATTTCAGCTACTTTTCCTGTGATGTTGTCAGAGGTAATATAAAGGCTTTCCCTTCTTTCATAACATCATAACACTTTCTGTACAAAGCAATACTGCATATTTCAAAATGCACAGATACAAATACAGTAATAAACTATTTAGCATCTTATTTAATCAATTATTTTTTTTCTTTTGCATTAGCTGTGTGTTACTATCAAGCCTTTCCTTTCTACAACACTAACATCTGACACATGCACTGTATGAAACGTATAGGGGGAAAAAAGTATCTAAAACAGCAAACATATGAAGATGTTAAGACAGAAGAAGCAGATCCCCCAGGACAGTGTGCTGACTGCTGCTCCTTTTGCCCATGGTGTGGTACTCTTCCTATGCTTTCACTGAGTTTGAGGGAATTATGGAAGAAGGTGTTGTCACATACAATATGCTTTGTGTTTTGTAGCCATTGTTACCAGTGAAACACATTGTGCAGCCAAACCCTGTTTTCCCTGTTGGGCCTGAGGGATATAATTTCCTTCTAATTGGATGAATATTCATCTTCAAAGAGGCTGACTGCCCTGACCCATAAACTTTGTTTACCAGGACTCAGTGTGCTTCATGTTATATTCACCACATTAAATATTGAGCATAGTTTCAGAATTATTCAGAACATTTGTATTTCTTTGTTTGCTGTTTCTCAGCTCTGGTTCATCACATGAAAATGTTTTATAGTAACAGTTTACATATGTAAGGATTCACCATGTAAGCTGCGCATCACTACATATTCTGACATGGATTTGGCATGTAATTAAAATGAAAATTGTCTTCTAGGAACTTTCTAGGAACTTTCGATTTGTAGAAAGTGTTTGGTGTGGCTTGCCTCACTGAAGGATAAGCTGCCCAACCCCCACCCCCCAAATATTCTGAGGAATTTGCTGCAAGAGTGTAGATGGGGAGGCTTTGGGGTGCAAGACGTATATACTGTACACAGATAAGTGGAATTTGGAAAGATTAAGATCTAACCTTCCTCCAGAACCTACTGCCACCTCAGGCATACTGTTGACTTCTTTAGTGATCATCCATATGAAATTGTCATTTAGCACATCAGCCATTTCTCTTGCATTGTCTAGAAATGTTTTTGATTTTCAGAAAGTCATACTGACATTTGTAATGCCGATAATTTTCTTTTTTTTCTATTCGTGAAGTGTGGGTGGTCCTAAATGCTAAACATATTTCATTGCTATAAGTCTGCGGAAAAGTGAGCTGTAGGCATATACAGTACTGCATGTTCTTATTTTATAGTTTTCGTATCAAACTTGAAGTTGACTATGCATGTTGAGAATATGGAGTGATAGACTTCATATGGGAGATTTAATATTGATAAAAGTATTCGATTTAAGTAGATTTAAGTAGAAAAGAAAATCCTTTTATATTCCTTTTTATTTATTACCTACCTTACTGTTAAAACAAATGAAGGCTTGGCACCAAACATTTAAAATAATATTATTCACTGTTAACACATTTAGGTTATGAAATATTTTTTTATTAAACTATGCATATTTAATAGTAAGGTTCCAATACAGTATCCAAAGCAATATGTATGAAGCTATAATTACTGATAACCCCTGTCTAAACTAAATTAATTCCTGTGGAATCTTTACTAATGCTCACCAATGCTCAGTGTTCACATTGGCTATTAAGAAGTGTTCTTCAGTACCCAAATGCTCAGTCATTATAAACAGCTTATCATTTTTTAATCATTATTATGCTGCAATACATTGAAATTACAACCACTGATTCACTACACATTTTGATGAGTTACGTATATTACCTTGTATGTCTGCCATTATCACATACAGAAGTTGCAAACAGCATGGCATAGACATTACACATGCAGCACAGAGGTATGCCATTATTCCACCTGTTAAACAAACGTATTAAACAATGTTAATTGGCAGTGAGTGACTGGAGCAATCACATCTATCCTATTCAGTCTACAGGGCTTATTCGGATTACGATATGTAGATACAAGAGTGACGGTGTGGCAGGAATATTAGACTGACATGCAAGTTTTGGGTGACCTCTGCTGTGTGGGGAGCAAGCTTTACCATGCTGAAAAACAAACAGATTATGTTGAAGCCGGCTTTGGTGTAACACCAGGTGAAGTCTCAAAATTTCGTCAGTATGAGGCTGCTGTAGTGAGATCACTATCAACTGCAACAAGTTACAGAAGCTCTAAGAATTTATATTAGTGGCCATGAAGCTATTAAATCACCACTACAAAAAATATGTAGATTTTTTAATACACCCCATCAGCTTTATCACCCTGCAGCTCACAACTGGTAACCCACTGAAGCCTAGCAGGCTTGAGCCTGGTCAACACCTGGAAGGGAGACCTCCTGGGAAAAACTAGGTTGCTGCTGGAAGAGACATTAGCAGGGGCCAATAGGAGGCGCTCACCTGGAAGTCTTCTCCTCATCTATGCCTTTCCATAACTTTATCCTTCAGTTTTTTTTCAAGTTTTTTGGTCTTCATGGTTGAATCTTAGCTTGAAATTCACGACAAAGTTAGATGGGTTAAAATATTACAGAATTTTTTTAAATTGTAAGTGGCACATAGAATTAAATACATTTTACAGAATAGCTCTTGACATATACTGTACATTAAAGAGCAGAGCCGGAAAAATGTTTTAGACTAGGATTGAGTGTACAGTTGGATATATGCAGTATTACACAGTGACACTCGGCTTATAACCTCTGAGGCACCCCGCCCCAAATCCAAGTCATGATTTGCTTTTCCATCTTCACGTTACTTGGGTAATATTTCAGGACATGGTTTGAAAAGTCTGTAGCTGGAGGCTGCTGCTCTTTTGTAGTACAAGCGCCTTTATATCTGAAAGCCAGAAATGTAATCTGTCTTCAGACAGCAAGAGTTAATTGTGCTGTAGGGCAGAGAAAGGGGAAACTGACAATCTGCTAGTACTAGTATCGCATACATTAACATGAAACCAGCTAAAGCCAAAACTAAAACTCAGAAAATCTGGAGAATGCAGAATAGAAACACAGTCTAGCTCCAAAATGCCACTTGCATATGCTTGTGCCCTGAAATATTGTCTTAACTGCCAATGTTTTCCATTTTTACCTATGAGACTAATACACTTGAATTTTATGTGGAAACACCAGAACGTATGTGAAATTATTGCTATTGATTGTTCTTCTACACCAGGTTACTGGAAAGTCCCAGTCCAGGTAGTCTTACAGGTCACCAGTTTTTAAAGTTTGTCAACACCCACAAGGTATTGATGAATCAAGCAATCTGTTCATTGAAGGTCCTTGAGGGTTGATGTGTACTTAGATTTCAGTCCTAATTGATCTATAAATTACCTGTTAAATTGATTGAATGAAATTGTTCCATATCTTTAGAAAGAGGTAATTTACTGTTGCCATACATAACCTGCTGAATTGGAGATCTCCGGGACCTGGGTTATAGATCCCTGTTACGGTATATACAGTACATGCAGTATACCATATTTAGCAATATTCACTGAAGAGTGGCTTTAAATAGTTGCTTTAATTTAATATTTTATCTTCTTTTTTACATCATCTTAAAAAAGCAAACCCCCAAAATGTTGATGCTGCCATGCAAACATTAAGAGTTTGTAAAATACACTGTAATACAGAATCCCACTGAGAAAACAATGTCCACTATACAGTATACTGTCAAGTTATAATTGTGTTTCCATGGATTATAAGAGGTCTTTTCCTTGTTATGATGAGTTCTGTATAGGTCCTGTGTGTGTGCCTGTGACAAGGTGATTTGTGAAGGTTATTTTTAGTCTCTTCTTCTAAAATGACACCCAAAAAACCTACTACTGAAAAAAGATTCCTGTTTCATATTTCCCTTTAACAAAAGCTCATCAGCGGTGTGCTATTTAGTAGGCTTTCATCTCTAAAAACGTTTGCAGTTTTTTTTAACTGTAACAATCTAAGAGGTTACATGTTCGGAGAATAGGAGCTGATATTTTCATGCATGCATGCAAGGTGAATACAAGATGATTAAGAAGAAGTATACATTAATATTTTAGCAGCAGCTTACTAAACATCCCTGAGGTCTGCGTGGTATACTAAAAAGCACGTCCACAGTAAGGCCTTTGTGATGCTCCATATGCTGATCATGTGCATCTCTCTGGCAAAAAGAGAATATTTGTGTTCAACTGCACAATTTAAAATCCACAATCTAACACTAGAACATTACTTAAATATACAATATAAAGCAAAAAAGGAAGAGTGCTTGAGAGTAGATTAGATTTAACCACAAGCTGGTCCCCATAATTAAAGTTCCTTTTATTTCCTTATCGTTAGCCATACCAGACAATAAAATCATTTTTCCTCTGTTGTCTACTTTTCCTTTAGGAAAATAATAAATTACATGTAGGGCCAGCACATTTTTATACTAGAGTCAAAATATAGCATGTAATAGCCAGGGTTTATTTCTTTTTATGTTTATATACATACCTCATTTTTAAATGTAATGTTCGCTGATTTCAGTTATGAAGTAAAATGGAATTGAACATTTGATGATCAATGATCTTCTGTCAAAATGTCCTACTTTTAGCTAATAAGTAGCAAGGAGAAAGAAAAAGCTAAATTTCTCAGGAAAAACATCTTTCATCAAAAGACTATTTCTGATAGATTAGATTCATTTGAACAACATTCTCCCAAAGGGCATTTATATGAAAGTGAATTGTACTTATTACCCTTTTCCCTGTGCACAATGAAAGGGCTTTTTGGTACATTGGAACGGGAAAAGGTTTGGGCTTGGCTGTATCCATCTCTTTTGCAAGGGGGTGATATTGCGTTATGTAATATGATTGGCATCACTGATGTCGTGTTACACATATTCAGTTATTTGTGCTCAAATACTTAAGAACATAGTGTGATGTGCAACTGCAAGGTGGGGGGAGCACACATTCAATAGTTTTAAAATATCAGTTAAGTGTAGGCATACAGAAAAGGAAATACATTTCTCTTTACAACTACAACTACAACTACTAAACTCAATAAACTGATAATTTCAGCCACAAATATTTAAATATTTCCCCTCACCCTTTATATTAATATTAATCAGGTCATTTGCATTAGCACATGCTGTTTCTCTTCCTCAAAAATAACTGCATAACTGCATTTCCTGAACTGGCTGAGCAAAACAGACAGAATTTTAAGTCATGACTTGTCCACATAAACCCCAATATTATTAATATGTGTGTTAATTTCTTTTTAAAGACTGTGGGGGCATTTCACATTTGATTATAATTAAGGCTTCATATCTTCTAGGTAAACGTTCTTCCAAAAAATACTTTAAAATACATATATTTTTAATTTCTGAAGTGGTGAGCTTAGTTGCAGTGTTGGGCTATTTATTAAACATCTCTCTCTCTCCCTTTTCAACACACCATTGCTAAAACCATTCGCATCTGCATGTGATTATTTCTTTGTGTACTCAGCCAGTCATTCCTCCCAAGCCTTTGAGGAAAGGATTTAGAATCTGGCGGTGTCAGTCAAGATAATTTAAACTTGGTAGGCTAATGCATGTCTGTCTATTATTATTTAACTCCACTCAGATGAGCCTGTCAGAAAGGTTCATTTTCAAATCATTACTGGCTGCTTAAAGAAAAATAGTGCTAGGAACACACATATTGTAATGTCACTGTTGAGAAATGATAGGCTTTCCATTTTATATTATAATCATAAATGACAGGTCAGTATTTAATTGCTAATTTATTCCTTGGCTTTAACAGTCTCTGCACCTCATTTTGAGTACCAACGTTCAGGCTGTGCCTCTGTAACTAGGATAATTTTGTATTATTAAACTTAATGTTCGGCCCATTGGAAGGAAGAAAGGGTGGGTTTTAGAATTAAAACTAAATCTGCAATTGGTTTTATTAGTGCTTTAGCCTAATTTCTCATACGGGTAGGAGTGGTAATGAGAAAATAGGAAGCAAAGCATTTTGGAATTTCGATGGCATAATTAGTCATTTTGTTTAATTTATATCAAGGCCAGTGCTATGTAGCTCAGTTGTGACACACAAAAACAATACCTGAATGCATGTTTACTGCAAATATAAAATACGAAATTGATCAAACTGACAATCTTTAAATTAATGAATGGCCAAGACTGACAACAACATAACTTTATTAATGTCTTTTTACATATAACTGTTTAAATAAAGTATGTAAAAAACCCGTTCAATTTGTTTGTTTGTAGGCCACAATGGAAAAGAGCTATTGCAGTGAGATATGCCAGCTTGCTCTGTGCCATGTCACATATTCGTCTTCATCACATGAATGAGAAATTATTTGGGCTGTGGCCGCAGTCCAGCTTACCACAAAGTTGCTCTGTTTAATGAATAATACTTATTTGTCAACATTTTTCCCAGCAGAATATTCTAACACTTCAGCTGCATATTCCAACCTTTTCTGGAGCACCTATTCTTCATTCAGCGTTCTTGTATTGTGAAGCTCTGTTCTGCCTTCCAACAGGCTATCCACAAGATTAAGTGACAGTGAGAAACAGAACTGTTCAACTTTTATTGACCTTTCAAAGAATTGGATGGTGTGTGCATCCTGTTTTGTTTTCCATATTCAAGCTAAACCACTTAAGTTAATATCCATCCATCCATTTTCACTCCGCTTTTCCTGCTGAGGGCCGCGGTACTTGAGTTAATATGCCTTTTAAAAATAAATCATTACCTAGTTAGTCAGCTTTATTCGACTAAATTGATTTTGTACTGAATACATGAGTACGGTGTGCAAATGACGGGAGGACAAATACTTTATATGTCCACTCCTAAAATGGAAACTATCATTCAGCACAGGGTATATGTGTAAGAATGTGTGTCTACTCCCTTTGTGTCCAAAACAAGGTAAATGAGAACTACAAATGTCAATTGCTTTGCCAGAGGGTGCTTGAAATATGTATGACAGTAGTGCAAGATTCCCTGTACCTTTGTGAAAATGGCAGCATTCATTACAACACAACACGACACAAAAGCACAGCACAACAGTCGTTACAAACCATTGCGTGATAAGTACCGGCTGCAAGAGTACAATGACCCAAACTGAAAGCAGGACCATTTAACCAAAGCCAAGGGCAAATACCATGCACTGCAGTTAGCATTTGCAGTATTATAAACTGAACTTTTATGTTTTCATGTTCATTAAATAGAAACAAATGTTTAGAATATTTTTGTTTTAATGGTTTACTGCATTGTGGAGCCTGTACTTATATACTTGTCTTTCCACTACAATATCACACAAGCCAAGTAGCATCTTCTTCTTTTTCTCATTTGGCTCTTTCACATTTTATTACTTTTCTCCACAGCAGTCAATTGATTTATTCTGCACTCTTCTAAACTTCACATACATTTTCAAATGCAGTACAAACACCGGAATATCAAAATATTTTCAAAAATTCAAAATATCAAGCTTCCCATTTTTGTAGGTCCTGTATTTGTCGTCAAATTGAATCAAATCAAATTTTGCTTATTTTTATATTTTATGATGATGTTATTGTTGTATCCATGTCCCATAGTATTATAGTTATATAATGCCATCTATACTTAAAATCTGATTGGTTGAGATGATCCAGTCTTCATTTTGACTTTTATATAGTTTTATATAGTGTTTATATAGTTTGCACAGTGGGTAGTGCTGTTGCTTTACATGTTTAGTGACCTGAGTTTCAGCCTAACTGATCCCTCCTGTCTGATGTATCGACTGATACAAAGACATACAGTCCAGGTAACTGGTACTATTAAAAAGCCCCCATGTGTGAGTGAGTGGATGTGCCCTGCGAAGGACTTGTCTCATCCTGGGCCTTGACTTGCCTAATGCCCTGTGCTTGTTGTGTTAGGCGCCGGTTCACTGTGAATGCCTAAGAGTAATATCATTATTGAAAACCAGTGGATGTTGTGTGTATACTTAGCTGAATAAAATTTAACATTTAAAAAATTATATATACATACATACACCCTTATGTTCCTCAGTATTTGAGAACTTGCTGGTCATTTAACTGAAGACATTCATATTTATACAGTATTTGTATAAGAAATGAGTGTAGAAACCATTGGTCCAGTGATCATTCTTGATTTTATTATCCCTTACCATTATTACACTAGCTTTAGGAGGTCCATAATGCAATTTTTTTAAATAGAAGACTCTTGACATTTTACTGAAGAATTACCTATTTGAAATTTCATCAATATTTACAACAAGTTTCTAATCATTCTTGTTGGCAGCTAGGAATACAGAAATCAAATTGTTTAAACATGTGGCTATGTTTCATAACAACCTTCTTCATTACGCCCAGGTTTTCCAAGTTCTCAAACAATTATTTTGATTTATATGTTCAACATAACAGCATACAGTACTTCTTAAAAAATCTTTCTAAACTGCTTCAAATGCTAATCACAGGCCTATATTTGAGCTGACAAGTCAAATTCAGACTTGTCAAGCATGATGAGATAACTAATGGCAAATGATCTCTCTGTAATTCTGCCTAGTAAATCTGAGCCAATTTTATTCAATGCACAGGTGTGTTAGGCTGTACAAATGCACCTTCAATAGTGCCTGATTCAGGTGGATTAATTATGCTTTCGTATTGAGTCTCATTCTGTTGAAACCAACAAAAAGGTACAGTATTTCTCTTTGACTTGCAAGTTACTACATATTTGGAGATGCAGGCCAAAGCAGTTGGGGTCACTGATCCTAAAAGGAACAATGAAAGTTTTTTCTCTGCCCTCGAGCTTGGTCATTTATACCTGCAGAGACAATTGTCCCTGGGCATAGCATGTAAAAAAAATTAGCAGATGAAGGTAATGACTCCATAATGACCCAATTAAGAAAATGTGAGGAAGTTGATAATGGGACCATCCTAATTAAGCTTTATTACTTCTCTCCTAGCGGTTTCTAGTGAAATTCAATTTTCTTTTAACTGCTGACTTTTTTCTTTTGTGTCAAATGAAAAAAATATTCCTTCTTCAGTGTACTTATGTCTTACAGTGCTACTTTTTTCTTGTATTCTGCAATCTATTGCAGATAAAGAGTGTTTCATGTTTCGACACACAGTAGAGCCTTACTGAGTATTTTCATTTAAATCAAAATAAACGTTTCAAAAGGACAGATCAAAAGTGATGTGGATGTGAATTTAAAGCTACTCTAGATGAACCAAATGGCTTCCTTGTATCTGCAAAATTTCTAATATTCCTATGTTTAATGCATACTTATATAATAAACCTAAGAAATATAAATTTACAAAATAACAATACAAAGTCAGCTTTACTTTAAGCATAACATGTAAAAAGTTAAAAGTTCTCAATTCCAATATGTTTCCATCATGATCCAAATTTGTTAATTGGATTCTGAATTTATTATTATTCTGTGAATTCTGGGCTTTCTCCGGGGCTTGATCCAAACAGGTGAATTTTAACAAGGCAACTTGCTAAGAAAGATCAAGACAGGCCAGTAACTGTAGGAATGTTCTCACTATGAGTTACTGCTGTGCTTCTGCTACCCTCAAAATGTGACTTTTCTTGGTGAAATGCTGCTCATGTGCTGCAAATCACCTCAGATGTTCATTCTTGCATCTCCCCCAATTGGCCAGCCCCTGGTCACACTGCATAGGAAGCTCCATTCTTACCAAACAACACTCAAGTACCGGGGGTTCAAACTGGATCCAGACGGTTTCCAAGGCTTCGGTCCCATTGAATGCACTCTGGCAGATATCTTGCACTTGCCTGGATTTCTTAACCATGGTGACCTGGCTCAGGAACTACTCTATTGATGGTAGGGGCTCTTCTGTGGCTACCTCTACCATCTGCTCACTGGCACATAAATCTAGATACTAGTGGTCAATGTCTGCTGTCTCCTAGAGTTCCGCATGCCCTGCCAGTCCAATTCGACCTTCTGGCAGCTGTCAGTCAGAGATGTAAAGATGTGCTATTATTGATCCCACCCTGATAGCAATGTAACTCTGAAAAACATATGATAGGTTCAGAAAAATTAGGAACTACAATTTATTGTTCAAACACCTTAACTGAAAAGAGCTAAGTGTTCTGCCTTATAGCACTCCACAGCAACCAGGAAATCCCCTTTTCTGACTCACCTGATATTGTTTCAGTATTCCATACTTAATGCTTAATGATCCCAAGGGTGATGAGTGCTTTGCAGTGCTCTTCTCAGTTGTGCACATACATATTACATATATAGAACCGTATTCCATATCAATAAACACAAAGAGGTTATGGACCCCTGGTAACCACATTTGCCTTATGCAAATATGACCCAAGTGCATCACTGTCCCTCAGCTCTTCCATACAGTGCATGGTCCCTGCATTAAGAGAAGAACAAATCTTTATTTTCAAAACGTGCTATATTTTGCTTAACGGAACTATAAAATATTTTTTTAAATGTTGAATAGTATAATTTTGTTGAAGCAAAAAGTTTACAATGCAAAAGTACAGTATTTGAGGAGATTATTAACAATTTATTTCAAACTTTTAAAACACCTTTTGTGCTCATCCATCTTTTTAGCTTGACTTTTAATTAAAGTTAGCCTAGAGCCCTGTAGGAGCAACGATTTTAGTCGATGTTTTTGCAAGATTTGCATTGTATCTGCCACTGATAATATGTGAAAGTGAATTCTGCCTTTAAATATGTTGTGTTTTACATGGTCAATTTCCTATTAAACCCTTCTTAATGCAAATCAACAGTTTTATTTGCCCTATCCTGCATGGAATTATTTATTTAAATTTATTTTATATTTTAGAATATACCTGGTAATTATTTTTATTTAACTTAATGCCACTGAATGAAATATCAATCAAAGATTTTGGTATTGATGTGATTTGGTACTGCTTTTGCGTCTGGTACAAGATATGTTTGGAGAAGGTTGTAGTTTTCTTAAATTTGCATATTTTTATTTGACATCCGGACTGATTTACTTCTGTACTCTTATGCCTCATCAAAGAATGTATCTGTTTTTAACAGGTCATCAAACTGGCTTTTGAAGAATTTGATCTTGAGAGAGGCTATGATACCTTAACTGTGGGAGATGGTGGGAAAATCGGAGATGCTCGCAGAGTGCTCTACGTGTAAGTACCCTCTGAATAATCCACGGCAGTCAATTTGATATCAATGTTCAGTCTCAAAAGGTTTCATGAATTCTAATGTGAGAGCCGTCACATTTTCTTTTTTGTTAAATTGGTGGGTTTTTAAGAGATTTTTAAAACTGTGTTCAAAGGTGCAGGTAATAAGAAGAAGTGCACTCTAAATTCAACTTAATTTGAAAGCAAAATCTGTCTTTCATAACACACTGCATATTAGTATTCACTTCAGTGTAATCTGATATTAGCCGAAAATATCAGTAATTGAAGTTTCATCCACTGACAAATGTTTACAATCAGTTTTATTGTTCAGAAGGAATACAATAATACAATAATGGCTTATCACGTAAACTGGAGTAATTTAATGACCCCCTTTCTCTAAAAGAAGATTATTTTTGGGCTTAATTAGTATTTGATCTATTGCTTAGTGAATAATATGGTGTGTAAGTTGTATTAATTTTTGTATGTTTGTCTCAAGTCTCTCAGGTACGAGTGTGCCTGACTTAATAGTGAGTATGAGCAACCAGATGTGGCTTCATCTCCAGTCTGATGACAGCATTGGTTCTCAAGGGTTTAAAGCGATCTATGAAGGTTAGTACAGATGTCCATTTGAACTGGAAAAAACAGTTGCCTGGGGTATGACATACATTGATGTATATTAGCTTGGAACCAAAAAATTAAAGAAGAATGAAAATCATTCACCTGTTGCTTTATTTTTAGCTATTTGGGCAAAAACACGTAATTTAGTATTTTTAAATGTTCATGTTCAGCAGCCTATACCTTTATATCAATTGTTCCACCTATGAGTTGATACAAATTGCTTCATTTTCTGTCCTGGCAGTGAAAAAAAAACATTTTCTTAAGCTTTTACTTAAATGCTGTATATTAATACAATTTAAACATAAATAAATAAAAATAAATATGCATTAAAGCATAAATAATGTTAGTAAAATCAAGAGTATAATCTGAGTTATATATAATTGATTTAATTTCTTCAAATTCATGTTAAATGGAAATAAGAAGTGAAGGAAACAGTCTATGCTAGCCTCAACGTGAGAAGCTCATAATTGATGTTAATTTATTTTAAATATTCAATTTTGTGACACCAAACTCTTAAAACTCTCTTAAAAAGAGCATCCAATCTATATCTTAGTTAAAATTACACACGCTATGGTGTAACAATAACTAAAACTGCATATACTATACATAAATTTGTATGTTAATCAAATTGTATGCTTGGATTCAGTACAATAAAGAAATGCATACTGATCTCACATAATATGGAGTGAATTATATTTAAGAGGTGTTTAAAATGCTATTTTGTATCAGTGTAAACAGTTGCTTAATTTAGCTCAGGACCCTATGTGCATTTTATAAATATTCAGCATTTTGAAAGTTCCGCATTTCTAAGTGTAATGTAGTTAATTATTTTAAAATCATTTTTATGTTTTGTACGATTTTAATGAAGAATCCTTGCTCCTGTTGGAGAGGTTATTTAAATGCTTGAAGCAAGTTTTGAGAGTGTTACGCTTAAGCATCTGCATCAATAAACACTAATAGGCAGAATGTGCTTCAACAGCGTAACTGTTAATCCGTTCCAGACATCAGATGGTTATACTCATTCTTTCTAAGTGATGAATAACAATGAACCTGTACTAATAAGTCATATGTTTGCTGGTTTAAATCTGCAGTGCTGGCAAGCTCATGATTCCCATGATTCATAACAATGAAATAGATATAATTTTGTTTACAACTTTATTAGGTGCAACTCCAGGACAAATAGAATTGATAGAGCAGAGGTTGGCTTATTGCTTGTGGTTCTCAACCATATGTTTTTAATTTACTCTTTATGGTTGTTTCTTTATGTGTTTCTCTTTGGTTTTATTGACTAGTATTACTTTTTAATTGTTTAAGGTCAGCATAGTGTCCTGGGTTGGGCGCTGTGATTTGCATAGACGTCATGAAAAACGCTTTCGATATACTCTACATTGGAAGTGATCTTTATTATCTTACCCTACTTATTTCATAGGATATATTAAAGATTTAAAAGAAGAAATTTGTTTCTTTTAGTTTTAAGCATCTTGGAATGGACACACAGTGAAAGACGATGGAAAGCTTTGGCATAGCTTTTAAAAATTAACAGATATCCGTCAGATCTCTCTGCAAACAATCTTTAGATAAAATAACTAAAAATACTCTAGAATCGGTGCTTAAATATGTAATTATGTGCATACAGGTCCTCATTCAGCCCATGCAGGAACGAGGTTGCAGTGGCAAGCTGGGCTGATTAACAATTTTGGAGGGAATACATTTGAAAAATAATAAGGTGAAATGAAAAGAATCTAAAATGTTTTTTAAAAAAACTGAATTACTTTTAATGTTTACCAAAACATTAACGTTCGACACCACTAACAGAATGAAAATGTTAAATCTCACAATAATGAAAGCATGGCATGCATTATAACTACGACGATATTTAAGTGTCTCAGTTTCCCACCTTTAATGTTTAGAGATTTTTTTTAAAGGAATGTCAAAATAAAAAAGGTAAACACAAGATTTTTGAAGCGAGTGAAACAGAGATGGAATACAGGGGCATCAGTAAAGCAAGCAGCCAAGATTCCTGAAAATACGTAATAAATTGGTGGTTGTTCATCACGCTATAAATTAAACAGGACACTCACGGGTAAATTCAGCCTAAGTTATAAACCTGTCATTGTTAATAAGCCAAAAAATATAGAACTGATAATGGAAGAAGAAAGACAGTTGGAGGAAATCCATTTTTTTTAAAATACAAACCTTCCTAAAGCCCTGAAAGGAATATTTTCAAAACCACTTTCATTTTCCATTTACAATCTTGCCTCTTTTATCAGCAGGAGCAGCAGAATAACTTAGTTCTCAGTCTACACTGCTGTACGAATATTTCATCTCCACCTGCACCTCATACTCTGTGGAGCACCTGCTGTAGTTACAGCAACAGTCCTTTACTTACAGTATGGAACTTAAAGAGAATCAGTGTTGAAGCAAAGTATTTCTCTCATGGTATTACATACACTTTACGTCACATAGATAAGGAAAGATAGGATCAAATGTGAATCTGGTAATAATAAGTCCCAGGTACAGTATAATACATTGGCTCAAATAGAAATTGAATTTTTATTGTATAATAAGAATTATTGTTGCGTCAAGGCAAATGAAGGGGAAATCCACGTTTAACTAATGTAACATGAATGTTATTCTCATACTTAAAATGAGTTTCCAGTCACAGCAGAGGTCTCAGCAACATAAATGACAAAGCTGTTTTATATTCAACCGGTAATCTGTTTTTAAGATGGTGTCTGAGCAAGAAATTAATTCAGAAATAGACATCTTCAAGAAGCAAAACAGCTTTTTTGTAGCTTAATTTCATTAAACTTCTAATTAAACTTTTCATTCAGTGGAAAGAAACTGATGTTCACTGCATTCTGATTCCCCTGATTAATACGGATTTCTCACAGTTCAATGCATTTCTTTTCTTAACATCTAAGGTGTCCTATAATGCATCTAATTTCCTTGAATTTTCACCTTATGGGGTTTCATCTGTATCTGATGAACAGATGAGCTCTGCTGCACCTGCTTGTTGTGCAGATCTGTTGAGATTGCACAACAGGAGTCTGCATTGACATTAGTGTAATTTTAGGTTTTCCCTCAAGAATGGTGCTGTACCATGCACGTCTACTCAAAATGAACATTGGTTTTTCACACACTGAAAAGAGAAGGCAGTCCCCAGAATCTAATTGTTATTTATTGTAGGGTAAATCTCCTTTAATTGGCAATTTCACACCTTATAAAAAAGCCTTATCGTTATATCAGAGCTGCAGTGTTTGTTTTTAAAAAACATAAAATTAGCCTACAAGGGAAAAAAGGCTAGAATATACAGATACTCTTGAAGTTAGCCTTAGTGAAACTGGTAACTAATTGACAGACAATTTGTAAGGCTAAGTAATAGGTTTATTCCATGCTGAAAAAAGAAGAAAGAAATCACAACGTTTCGGCCGTGGAACCTTCTTCAGGCTTCTTGGGTAAAGCTTCACATGAAATATTCACAGTAAAAACCGGTAGAAAATGAAACCTGGGCCCCACAGCATCTGCTACATTACAGAAAAAAAATGAAAAAATGAAATCGAGAAATATTCATTAATGACTTTAAGAAAAGCACTTTAACTAATAAAGCAGCACTATTAGAAAATCGAAGATAGATTGCGCAAAACATTGATTGACAGGAGGATCGCGGTCACCGTCCGCGGACACTACAGCACACAACACACATTATCTCACTTAAAATACACGCGTTCACACATCCATCTTTCCGTCAGCTAGCTAGCTAGCCCGCAAGGGTGCACACTCGGGGCTTGGCTAGCAGCTTCTCTTTTCACATACGCAAAAATTTACCACACTTTACTTCGAACTCATTTCTGGCTATTCGGAGACAATCAAACGCGCACACACACACTAAAGGATTACGTTACGGTTTTTTTTCTGTTTATTTGTACTTATCTGTGTTGCGGTCACTGTGCGTCCCGGGCAGCCGGACTTCCGGGTATGGTGGCCTCATGGGTCCAAACCCAAACCCGGTTCTCAGCGGGGCTTTGTAGCGTCACCGCTGAGTGGTGCCTGCGCACATCTTCAGGTATAGTAAGTACCATTTTGTACAGATACAGTTAAAACGAGTAAAATGATTCTCTGTTTTATTTGTTCATTCGGTATCGTCTGTTGTTAAAAGATTACGAATGGATTGTTATGCGGGGGAAATGATAAGTTTGATGATATAATAATTAGATGATAAGTTTGATTTTAATGTGAGAATGGTAGGGTCCGAGGGGGCAGGGCTATACTGGGCCTATTTAGCAGGCCCCTTCGCTAGTCCGTGGGAGAATTCGTGGATAGGTCTCAAGTGTAGTTGCATGTCTCGTTTATAGGTTTCAGAGGAGGGGTTTGTGTTTTTTTTTTTGTTCTATTTGTTGTTTTGGTGCTATATATAATTGTTTGATGGTTTGTGGGGAGCACTGTCCAAAAAAAACACCACTATTGCTGCTGAGCCATCATTCTATTTCAAAAGAACTCACTTGGGCACCCCTCCAGCCCTCCCTGTGACACATTGATCAACTGCTTAAAAAGGCAGTGGAGGTCATAAATATTTTGAATAGATCCATTGTTATAGAGACATCTTGGAGTAAAATTGCATACTTTACTATAAACTTCAGGAAAGGCCAATACTACACTGAAAATGCTAGAACAATGACATTTATTGCTCGATTGCCTACAGGAAGGAGTTTTCTATCTCCGTGCAAAGCTGGGGATGTGAACGTGGTCAATGTCTTTTGGTTGGATGAAATCTTGCCGCCTGCTCTTCCCTTTCACCCCTTCCTTTGCGGGAGGCATGGGTGGTTTTATAAAACTCCAGTAATCCACCAGTCAGGACCTGACCAAGTACTGGGACAAAACGGGCATCCTGTGTGTGGCCTCATCACATGAAATAACACAGCCACATGGTGCTGTCCACTCAGACAGAGGATTGGAACACATAAGAGACAAAATAAACACAGCAAAGCAGTCTAGCAACACAGTGAACGTGGCTAAATGCTAGACTACTAAACAATCAGTGATGTAAATATGAGAAAAAAGACTATGGGGAAAACTCTTAAGAAATTAGAGGTTTATATGATATTTCTATGTTTTATATAAAATAAAGTATTGCTGTTCATAGCATTACAGGGAAATAAGAGGAAAGCATGAAAACCATGATGAAAAGGTTTAAGAACACAATTTCTCCTGTCAGGGAAAGAGGGTAAGATTCCTTTTTTGCAGGCAACCAAATGCTAAAGGTTACTACGTTAGCAGGTCATGTGCAGTTTTAACTTCAGCTGTTGTGTGTAGTAATAAAAAAGGATTTTTTAAAATCATTTCTCACTAGAGAATTTCCCCCTCTTTTTCAAGCTGACATGCTGCAAGAGAAGTTAGGCTTGTTACAGAAAAAAGTATCCTAAAGAGTTACATTTTAGCTCTTACCCTCTCTAATACATAGCAATGGTTTGGCTGCATTAAATTCTCAGAAAGGCTTTGTTTCTACTTAAATCACAAACAATTGAATTGTGCCCACTATGTGGAAACCCTGATCCTATGCATGCAAACAAATTTTGCATAAAAAGATGACTCACTCGTTACTATTGCATGAACAGATTAACATCACAATAAAAATATTTTAAATTGCACATTTCAAATCTTTCATGCACTCCAATTATAAAAAAAACTTGAAATTGAGCATCGTCCCATACATATTTATTATAAAGCGTGTACAAAGAAGCTTAACACTAATTGCAATCCCACACTCAGAAAATGAATGTGAAGGCATGAATGAAGGCTGAAGGCTGTACAGTATGCCATTTGTTACTGATAAAGTACACAATGAACATGTGAATCACCTCGTTGGATTGAACGTAAATCATGTAAGCTTACACAGTTGCAAAGTTATTGTAGCTCAGCCTTTAGGTCTGCCTAATAAGAAAAAATGTATATTTTTCATTATACAGTATGTCAGTAAATATTGACATCAACATTGTATACAAACATTGTATAAAACCAAAGAGTACAATATTCTTAAAAATTACTAAAGTGTAAGATGACTGAGTAGTACCCCACAAGCCGAACGTAAATAACTTAAGCGTAGGTTGTCACCAAATAAGCTAGATGATCCAAATGACCACCTCTGATTTCTAATATTTCTTTTGTTTTTAACGAATTTAAGGTAAACAGGATTACCGACTACACACATTTGATTAGTTATACCCGGGTCTGAAAGTTGAAAGGAAACTTTCATCTTCAGTAACCAGGAGACAGGTTACTAAATAATCACAATAATCTTTAAAATCATAATACATAGAGTAATGTAATTTAATGATCACTTATTTCTCTTTTCATTTTACATAAATGAAAATGGAATTAATTGACTTATAATTGAACACAGTTACAATATTTTGAAAAAGGGTAGTATTCAGAAATTTTAATCTACAGCAATATGTTTTTGAAGGCGAATTGTAGTGCTTTATGGCACCTTCCACCATGCCAAAAGCAAGGTTTATACTGAGACAGTATTTGTTGCTCAAACATTAGGTGCGCTCAAGATATTATTTTGTGGGCATGATATTCCGTATTTCGTATTTCAAAAGTGTATTCTGTGCCCTTGAAATTAAAATTTCAGTCAAAACATTAAAAAAACAAACAAGAAGAATCTTCTATCAGGATGTTCTAATCAAACAGCCCCACACTTAGTTATTCCTGAGTGATTCTTGAACTTTGTTAATGACTGACACGGTCAGCAGCTATGAACTCCAGAGGCTATTCAACCCATATCCTTTAGAAAGTGAGGTGCTAAAATCATTCCCTGAAGATTTCTCACTGACAGAAGCACTGGAGCTTGCGAATCTAACTAACAAAGAGGTTGATGTATTATAATTAACTATTCAGTCCTGGCCTTCCAAGCCTATGCTTGTATTTTAATATAAGGCAGTCTATAACATCACTATACGTTATTAGAATTTGTGTCCTACAGTAGGTAAGAGTACTAAGCAGTGCCATCAGCACAAAGACAGAAATATGTGATCTGGATTACAGGTAGGTTGATTTTTCTGTCATAAACCACAAAGAAAAAAAAGATTAACATTTTTATTGTCCATCTTAGTTCCTGAATTGCTTCTGAACATTAAAGTCAGCTCAGATTTGTCTTGGTAGTGGTAAAGTCCAACACTATGACATAATTAAATTCCAAAGGCTTAAATCGAGAGCTTAACTAATATATATGTAGATGATGTATGAAATAAATAACCGCATTCTGAGTAATTATTAAGATTTACTGAATCAATCAACAGATGTGTTAATTGTTACTCTTTCAAGATTTTAAGTCAGCTTCGAACAGATTAAATGTTTCAATTTTGGATGGAGGAAAGCCTTTTAGAAAAGGTTTTAGAAAAGGTACTGAGATGTGTGAAGTGGTGGAAAGAGTCCAGATGAGATTTAAGGAATGTCCATTTGCTTTTTTGACTGCCAAGAGCCTCAAGTAAATCGATTGGTAGTGTTTTTTTTCCACTACATCGTTTCTGGTACTTCCAAAGCACACATCTCAGACAGCTGGTCCTGGAACCTATATATACTGTGTTCCTTCTTGCAGAACCCAATCCCAGTCACCAGTAGCACTGGTCAAATGTGATGCTTTTCAAGGGAAAATGAGAAACTACTGCATGCTGCCTTTCAATGGATTACAATTTCAGGGTAACGGTATCCTTGATAATGAAGGGCGCTGTGTTCCAGCCCGATTGCAACTGGCTTGTTTTTTTCTGCTTGTGCAGGTTGTTGTGCTGATAAATTGATCTACCATTTTCTACATATGTTGGATGCCACATACACATTATGATGATATTATTCACGGATAAAGAAAATTACTAGTCTCTGTGCCCAGAGTAAAGTAATAAATCAGTTGCAGGATTTGCACTGCTTGAAATGCTAACAGGCAAGCATCGCACTCAAAGTGAACTCTGTCGATTACTGAAGTTTAACATGGAATAAAGTACTCTTTATATACACAATAAATAACTTTGAAACTACAGCAACATCCAATAAAATAATATTTTTAAATAGAATTGTGAAATACCGAAGCAAAATACACAGAATGTGTTATAGGTATCGTGAGATTGTGAGATGGGTGTATGAGTCCTCTAAGGTTGAGTTCCATCGTGCGGTTTTTGCTTTTCCAACATGGCCACCCCAATGCTGTATAAAAATAAAATTTTTTTGCATTGTAATTTAAACTGTGAGTATTCCAGCCATATTTTAGTTTTAGTGATTCAAACAGGATGTAATTTAAGCACTAACCAGATGATTTATAATAACCATACTGTACCATTCTAAGGAACAAAAATATAGCTACACTGAATTCAAGAAACATAACAAGAATCCGAGGACATACAGAAAACATAGTAAATGAATTGTTTGAATGAGTAATCCCTTAGTTGGCACTTTCTCTGAATGACAAAGGTTGTAGTACTGGCAGTATTTTTGCAGTAGGTTAGGCTAAAAACAAATTTTTACTGGTACTTTGAATCTTTCTAATCAAATCTCACAGAAAAACCTGTCACACTGAACAAACATTTTCATATTTTCATGGGTAAAAAAGAGGTTAGTTTAAAATCAGCTGTATTTTTAGTTCAGCAGATTTTCTGGAAGTGTGGTTTCCTACTTTAAAACCACTCATTTTCATTGAAGGAGCTCTTAAGAGCTCTGTGGGCATCAGGTTACATTTGATGTAGTTTTGTAAGAGTTAGGATCTAATGAACCTGTTGGTTTCAGGGGCAGTTTATTTTTAGTAGCACTGTTTTTGGGCTGTCACACTATGTTGTCTAGACATAGTTGGCAAAAAACTACTAGTATTTTTATTTATAAATTGTTTTTCTTGCTACCTAAAGTCTCGCTTATCAGAAATAAAAGAAAGTATAACTTTAAAATTCATGTGTGAAGCTAGTTTTAATACATCATGGCTGAAAGAGAGGAACTCAAGGTAAATGTACTGTATTCTTAGCATGTGCTCAGTGTTTCTCTTGTGAATATCAGATTGCTGTTTTTTCTATCAAAGCTTTTGCTTCTGAAGCTTACCTGTGAATGGCATTAAACTTCCAATGACATTTACACAAACCTTGTCCCTCATAAGAAAAACAGCTGCAGAACTCTCTTGCATATATATTATATATATTTGTTTCAATACAAGCCCTGTCCAGCAATTAACAGATACATTGAAGGTAAGACATCTAAGTGGAAAAAAATAGAGCAATACAATATCCACCCTCAGTTCTTCTCTTGTCTTTATGATCAAAAGCTCGTGATCTCTCACTGCAGGGTAGAATATAATGGAATGTGGTCATTAAAATTTTAGAAGGCATTAAGTTTACTATCTTTTTTTGAAAAATAAAAAATCTTAATCTTAGAAATACAAAAACATTTGAACTAATCATAATTACATAGTTTCATTTCACGCTGAAAGATACTCAGCTTTTTTTTAATGTTGTTTTCTACCTCAGAAAGAATACCCCAGTGACTTGACATGGCCATGCACATTTTATGAATGAGGAGCAGTGAATGTTTTTAAGGTGCTTTTCTCTTGGAAAGAGAAAATATATAGTCAAAATCTAATTTTGCTGCTTTGGGTTTTGTTTACATTCTTTGAAATACGAAGCTTTGTGGGTTAACATTTTTTTAAGTACAGAAATCAATCAAACTTATTTTGTTCTGAGAAATTGGCTTAAAGTGAGTGTATCTTTAGAATTAGTATAGTGTGCAACACTAAACAGATGTAGTATTTTAACAGTAATTAGGAAGAGCCCTTTCATCAGTTTCATTGGTTGCTCTGCACAGTACAAAATCAGATACATGAAAACCAATGGGGTGCATCAGGACATGGGCGATGACTTTGCATTCAGCCCTCTCATAAGATCAGAATACCTGCTACAAATCAAAAAGTACTTCAGAGTAAGTAGAATCAAAATGTAACTTGACAAGGGAACACTTTGACAAACAAAATGTGAGACAGCCAGACACATGATTGGCAATATTTTTAGCAAAGAAACAGCCATGGTGAAGTGTATTAACTGCTGATCCTTTCAAAAGAAGTAACAATTATCCAAACCTGCACTTGAACTGAACACATTTTTTTTTCAGAATTTCTTAAAATTCAAGGGAACATAAAGCAAAAACTCCTGCTGGTTTACAGTTCATTGCTCTACATGAATTGACTTATTTGAATTATCTCAATAAAAATACAATTTCAGAACACACTTGGTTTACAATCTTCATTAGAGCTGATCTCAGTAGGAGAGAAATATTATAAGTAAATAATATAGAAATAATATAAGTTAGGCTGACCTGGGTTATGACTCGGCTAAACTTAGATTCTGTCAGTTAGTTCAAAGCAAGATCAGGCAGGGTTCACAAGTTATGTTATTTCGTGTTACTCAAAAGAATGAAAATGTTAGGTTCAACAAACTTAATATCAAAATGTTAGCTCTCTCATACTGTATATCAGGGCATTGAATTTTTCAGTGTATTCCAAACAGATGGTGGTGATAAACAAAATGTCTTCTACGGTGAGAAGCCATAGACTTGTGGTTGATTCTTGGATGTCTTGAGAATTAAGCATTATGCTTTTGAAAGCAACATACTACAGTACATAATTATCCTATAGAAACAATATAGATATCAACTGTGAGTACCTTGATCTGAATGGATTGTGTTGTCTTATATAAATTCTTTATCAAAAGTTTAATGAGGTTTAAATGCATTTAAAAAGATACAGTATCAGCCACAATTGATTTACCTGGATTCTGATGTAATTAATTTGTTTATTGACCTCATGTGTTTCCGATTATTGTTGTCTGAAGTTGTCTGAACTGGAGAAGACCTTCCAATGCAGATGGTTGATACAGTATGTTCTGTTCTGAAATGTCAACATAAGACATTTTAACTACAGCAAAAGCAGTTATTTTGAAAGTACTTGACAACAATCCTTGTTAAGACAAATATCCATATTCTCAAAACAATCATGTTTCTCGTGCTCCACAATTGATCCTCATATTTTGAGAAAACATAGTCAACACTAATGAACTGTTAATTTATATAACAGGGAACCACTTACATGTTTGCTGTAGTAACTGTATAATACAGGGGCTTCTTAGAAAACTATTTTCCCTCTGAAAACAGAGGGAAAGACTAGACTGGCAACATGCATGCATTTGGATGCCGAAGATCTCTGTGGAACATGTAACTGAACATTTCTAAGGTATTCAGAAATGAATCTGACTTTAGTTGTCACTATGTCTATGGCAAAGGTGTAGTTTAAATAGAAATATATTGCAGAATGAGATACATCTGGTCAACAATCAATAGAAACAATGCAAAGGAAAGAAATAACGTATCTATAATGAAAATGAATGCTATAAGAGTGTCATCGATCATTTTTATGCATGGGAGGCGGAATTAAAGCTTTTGATGTTCACAGACAAGTCTGGCCAACAAAACATTGGAATACCTTCTTTTTGTGAAAATTTTCCATAACTATATCTTCTGGAATTTTTTTCTAATACTTATTCATTTCACTCCATATTTTGTTGTGTTAATATGAGACACATTTTTAATCATAAAGTTTATTTTTATTATATTATAGTAATAGTTTATTATTTACATTGTAATACATAATACACAGAGGCGCTGTAACTAATTTCCATGTGTAATGTGAGGGTAAGGTTACATAGACCACTGCCCTGACCTTTCATTGAATTTCAAACCACAGTTAATGTTAGGTTGTATTCTGTCTCAGATCATGTAAAAAAATCAACCATTTCTACCCTTGGGATACATATTTGAAATTATAATTCAGTTTAAGGAAATGTTCAGACCTATACATTTTGAGATAATATAAAATGTTTGTTTACTGACAAGACATTGCCATTTCTGTTTTGAAGACTCCTAAGAGCTTAGCCTTTTAAACTCTGCTTTTTAATGGAAGAAAAAAATAGTAAAAAATCTAAGTCCTCTGTGTCTGATGGTCTGCTCCTAAACCTTTGAAAAACTCCCGTGTGATGATAAGTTTACATGCTTCTATTCTTTTTACAACTTGCAGAAGAAGTAGTTCTTAATAGGTTTTAGGTAGCTATCAGAATCTTGCTCTGGATTTTTTGACACAGACAAGTGACTTAATTCCTGTTAATCTTTTCATAAAGGATGCCAAAAGCTTCCTCAAGCATGGAACTATAGAGTACCAAGAGACCAAAGAAATTCATTAAAGCCTGGCAAAGCATGATTTGTTGATCTGCTGTTAATTCACCTTGAATTTCCCGAAGAGCAAGAACACTTCTATTCCCTCCTACCCCTTTGTGTTTAACCCATAGAGTATGCATTAATCATGGTAGCTTCCGTGTTTATATGAAAGGTGACATAATGGAATTCAATTTATTTTGAATCTTTAAAGATGCATTCAAGTGCTTCCTATAACCACATAATCCTGATGATGACATGGTGAATAATTACCTTTCTTTTACAAGGAACAATCAATTTAGTAATCTTCTTACGCAACTATGCTTTAAAAGAGCAGGTGGCAGTAATATAAAAAATCTAACATTAAGATAAAATACAAATTACAAAACACAAGAAAATTTTATTGTGGATAAAAAAATCTAGACCAAGTTATTGTAGTTGTTGAATATTTTGTACATTTTTTAAAACAAAAAGTTGTCAGTAAAGTTAAATTCATATGCCCTATCTTGAGCATTATATTACAGGAAACAATTACACTACAGTTAATGGATTATTAGGGGGGTGGGGGTGTCTATTTCTGCCAAATGCCAAATGATAAATCATGAAAAATGTTTTTCAGTTGAAAAACAAGCTTTCTAGTTCTTTTGACTTATTTTTCTATCAATTATTCCTGAATTAAGCCTACATAGTGTTTATTTTTTACCTGGTTTTATTATTTGTATATTTTACATAAATTCACTGAACCATACGAAACACCAGCAACACTCATTGTAAGACATCAACCTATCCCTATAGTACAAAATTGACATTTTTGCTTTTTAGAACTATTTAAAGGTATGTTGTTCAAAGGATGTTATTTATTATTTTCTAATTTTTGCACTGTCCATTATTACAGGAAAAGTCAGGTATTTTACAGATAAAATTCCTCTTTAGCAGATTTTGTCCATTAACTTTGCAGTGAGTTAAACCGAAGGTTTGCTGTATATTAAGCAGTCAGTATGTACTGTATCAGTTCTTACTGATTCTATAATTTTAGTGTAGTAATGTAGTGGTCTTTTGTATTTGCTAGTTTCTTAAATGTGGTTTCTGTTTTTGATATTTTTCTAAAGAAAAAAAAGACATCCTATTTCTCTGACTTATCAATAGGGTTTACTGGCATGGAAGCTGTGTTTCCAAGACGGAATAATGTACAAATTAACATTTACCTCATTTGCATACGCTGACAACAATAAACAAATTAATAATGTTAAATGGCTCTTACCAGCATAAACACGCCAAATATTCAACTAGTCATTAAGTACTGTAATTTTATTTAATTTTTTACATGATACAGTGTGTGTTGGTGTCAAGTTTTCCAAATTCTCTAGAGCAGTTTAAAATATGCTGCCTTTTAATCTTGAACTCCACTGCTATACATTGTTTTATACAAATATTGTAACGACTCTTTTGTACCGTAGTGCAGGACATTTTTGTAAAGTTTTCTCAATCCATTAATTTGTCTCTCACTATGTTTCAGAAATTGACAAAGGTGGTTGTGGGGACCCTGGAGTTCCAGCCTATGGGAAGAGGACTGGTAGCAGTTTTTTGCACGGGGACATGCTGACATTTGAGTGTCAGGCAGCTTTTGAATTGGTCGGAGAAAGGACAATTTCCTGCCAACAAAATAACCAGTGGTCTGGAAACAAACCCAGCTGTGTCTGTAAGAGTTATTTCAAATACATTACTGTAATTAATCAGCTTTGCCATAGAGAATGAACGATTAGACAAGCAAGCATCTACCATCGTTAGATGACAGGTGCTATAAAAACAGTTTTGATTGACTTGTTGAAAGGCACAGTGCCCTTTGCAGGTAAGTCAGTTGTGTTATGTAGATCAAGTTTTCATGACAGAATTACATTAGATATGCCCCTAGGTTGTAAATAAATAAAATAGACAGGTGTAATTTTAGTGTTATAGTTTGTTGGATACAGATGTCAGACATTTCATTATCAGCCCAGGAGCACTCATTGTATATAGTGTTATTAGCAGACTGCTTTGCTACTGGGCACTTTTTGATTTTTAAAAATGTACCGAATTAATCAGGCAGATATTAGGAATCCCAGATGTTCTGTTGTTTGGTGATACCTGCAGCAGTAGCTCTTTTGTTATGGCTTTTAGTCTCTTTCACGCAGAAGGGGTTATAATTATCAGAACATTGGTTTCTTTGAGATCCAGAGGGATAGTAATGCTAACTGTACACCTACTCAAAAGTTTGTTGCAGAATAAAGACATAAATTGATGAATAAAAGGATGGGTCTTCAGTTATACTGGATAGTGTCTTTGGGGGAATGATGCAGATATAGCAGTAATGTAAAGTTCCTATAAAACAGTGCCAAACCAATGACAGATTATTATGTTCTTCCCTTTGTGCAGTCTCCTGCTTTTTTAATTTCACGGCTCCGTCGGGAATCATCCTGTCTCCCAATTACCCAGATGAGTATGGAAACAACATGAACTGTGTATGGCTGATTATTGCAGAGCCAGGTAGCAGAATACATCTGATCTTCAGTGATTTTGACGTGGAGCCCCAATTTGACTACTTAACAGTGAAGGACGAAGGAATATCTGAAGCAACTACATTTGGAACATTCTCTGGCAAAGATGTTCCTTCACAGATTGCCAGCAATGGTCATATCATGCGCTTGGAGTTTCAGTCCGACCACTCCAACACAGGAAGAGGTTTCAACATAACATACACAAGTAAATATGCCTCATATCGTTCTTCCCTGTCTTGTTATCTGATGTAAAACAAACTGCTGTGTTTATGCATGTGCTTATACAGTGTTTGTTTATATACACCACATACAAACCCAATGTTTTTGTGTATTACCTGCTGCCTAAGGTGGAACTAAGCAATGGCTGTGAGACATAAAGTGAACCCATGTGCTGAGAGAGACAGAGACCAAAAGGGAAGCTGCCGGTAGTGTGGTGTCGTAGCAGGTTGAAAGTAGAAGCAATATGTTATGCAGACAAGCACGGTCAGGTGTCATTTTCCAAACTTGTGAGGGTCAAAGCAGGGAAGACATTGTAGCAAAGCACTGAGGAAATCCAGGTCCTGAAAAAATCTAAGAGGCAGAGTGTTGGTGTGATTCAAAAGTTGAGGTTGGGACGAAGAGGGGACGGAAGTCCAAGAGTTACCTGAGCAGAGAATGCAAAAAGGACGCTGAGAATCAGAGCACATGCTGGAGAGCAGATTATAGGAGGAGAGCCCCAAGCATTGTCCGTGCAGGTTTTAACTATCCTGAATCCACCTGAGGTGGGCATGGCTGTACATTATTCACAGATGATTCAGACAAATGCTGCGAGCTCATGCAGCCCTTTTGCAATCTGTAATTGCAGAAAGGAAGAATTTGTTAAGATTAATATATAGTACTGTTGTTTTATAGATATATGCTTACAAAATATTATTTTGATTGAAGGTTGTATGCATTTGTCTTTCACATCAATGTGCTATGGCAGGCATTACAATGAAAATGCTTAAAAATCTACATATTTTCAAGATAACAGAATAATCTCAAAGATAAGATAAATAAAGGGCAATCCACCATTGAATTCATGTACTTTGTCAGTAAGCTGCCTGTCAAGATGAGTTTACTGCTTTCCATTGAATATTATTATGCAAAGAGTTGTTTGTAGTCTCCCTTGGTGAAAAACTGAGACATTAAGATTAACATGGATCTTCTTTTAAACTGTTTTCCCTTTTATTTATGTTATGAAAGGATAATCCCTGTCTGTTCAGCCTCACTTTCTCACGCTTTGCTGAAAACGTCACATGACCCAGATACCCAGCTAACCTGATGCAATGCATCAAAGATTGTGATAGCTCCCAAACATAATTTCTTCAATGTCAAAAGCCCATGGTTCAGCATTGCTAACTATAGATTCTGACCAAGCCTGGTTAGTTTTATAGTTGAAAATAAATGTATATTTTACTTTTGAAATTCAGCATCAGAAAGCAGCTGCAAATTGTAAAACATCACTCTTCCCATTTCTAAAAGCCAACCATAAGTGGAAACCAGTCAAAACTGCTCACTGCCAATTCTGTGCCAACAGTTACTTTTAATCTGTGTATCCATTCAATTTAGCACAAAAAATAAAGTCATCTTTTGATTTGCTCATCGTTCATGAATTATTTAGAAGAAGAAGAGAAAGTGACCACAATTGAACTGTGCTCAAAGCTGTTTAAATTTCTTTCCCAAGCTATTCAAATACTTTTTTGTCTTTCTGTTGTGATGTGCATGTATTTTTCTTGTTACCTCGAACGAAGGAGGTCAGCCCATAAAATATAAATGTCCTTATCTTTGTTTAACAAATTCTCTTCTGAAACATTCAGTCCTTTTAGAGGCTAATGCACACTGTGATAAAACCACTAACAGGATAACTTTCAAAAGGATTTTGGCTCCCTTGCAAAATTATATTAACTTTTTGTTACTAGCTTAAGTGTTATATCATTCCATTAGTATAAGAAAGTAGCTATTTCTTGTGGGCTCGTGCTATACACTTTCTATACTTTCAGTGTATGTTTATATTCTTTTAATTTATCCAAAATCAAAAAGTCCAAGCCTGCAACAGCCATGTTAAAAATACTCATTCCTGATCAATATAGATAAACACATACAAATATAAAATGAGACTGTTTGCAAGTGGGAATAGCTAGATTGTGCTAAATTACACTGATACTATACTGAGTTGAAATTAAGAGGATGAACATTGTTGTTTCAACTGTCCATAATCACTCACTTCACTCACTATAGTATACCAAATTGGTTCTACTGTAGTATAAAACTGCTGGCCTTCTTTGAAAGAACTGTAACAGTTTCAGAAGCACATGTTTATCCTACTGTAATCGGAAATAGAACTTGTATGACTTGTGAGGTTGTTGTCCTTTACTTTAGAGCTGTACTGCTGTATTCCTAATTTGTTTATTTCCGCTCTTTATTGTGAATATTTTATGTCCCTTTTGGTTAGCCATCCATTGGACTTTATGCAAAGTGATTAAGGGTGTACATTTTGTGATATTTCTGGGGTGCTCATGATCCATGTATGCCTGTGAAAAATGTGTGTGATTTTTAGAGCTACAGTGCCTTGCGAAAGTATTCGGCCCCCTTGAACTTTTCAACCTTTTGCCACATTTCAGGCTTCAAACATAAAGATATAAATTTTTTATTTTATGTGAAGAATCACCAACAAGTGGGACACAATTGTGAAGTGGAACGAAATCTATTGGATTTTTGAAACTTTTTTAACTAATAAAAAAATGAAAAGTGGGGCGTGCAAAATTATTCGGCCCCTTTACTTTCAGTGCAGCAAACTCACTCCAGAAGTTCAGCGAGGATCTCTGAATGATCCAATGTTGTCCTAAATGACTGATGGTGATAAATAGAATCCACCTGTGTGTAATCAAGTCTCTGTATAAATGCACCTGCTCTGTGATAGTCTCAAGGTTCTGTTGAAAGCGCAGAGAGCATCATGAAGACCAAGGAACACACCAGGCAGGTCCGTAATACTGTTGTGGAGAAGTTTAAAGCCGGATTTGGATACAAAAAGATTTCCCAAGCTTCAAACATCCCAAGGAGCACTGTGCAAGCGATCATCTTGAAATGGAAGGAGTATCAGACCACTGCAAATCTACCAAGACCTGGCCGTCCCTCTAAACTTTCAGCTCAGACAAGGAGAAGACTGATCAGAGATGCAGCCAAGAGGCCCATGATCACTCTGGATGAACTGCAGAGAACTACAGCTGAGGTGGGAGAGTCTGTCCATAGGACAACAATCAGTCTTACACTGCACAAATCTGGCCTTTATGGAAGAGTGGCAAGAAGAAAGCCATTTCTCAAAGATATCCATAAAAAGTCTCGTCTAAAGTTTGCCACAAGCCACCTGGGAGACACCCCAAACATGTGGAAGAAGGTGCTCTGGTCAGATGAAACCAAAATCGAACTTTTTGGCCACAATGCAAAACGATATGTTTGGCGTAAAAGCAACACAGCTCATCACCCTCAACACACCATCCCCACTGTCAAACATGGTGGTGGCAGCATCATGGTTTGGGCCTGCTTTTCTTCAGCAGGGACAGGGAAGATGGTTAAAATTGAGGGGAAGATGGATGCAGCCAAATACAGGACCATTCTGGATGAAAACCTGTTGGAGTCTGCAAAAGACCTGAAACTGGGACGGAGATTTATCTTCCAACAAGACAATGATCCCAAACATACAGCAAAATCTACAAAGGAATGGTTCACAAATAAACGTATCCAGGTGTTTGAATGGCCAAGTCAAAGTCCAGACCTGAATCCAATCGAGAATCTGTGGAAAGAGCTGAAAACTGCTGTTCACAAACGCTCTCCATCCAACCTCACTGAGCTCGAGCTGTTTTGCAAGGAAGAATGGGCAAGAATTTCAGTCTCTCGATGTGCAAAACTGATAGAGACATACCCCAAGCGACTTGCAGCTGTAATCGCAGCAAAAGGTGGCTCTACAAAGTATTAACGCAAGGGGGCCGAATAATTTTGCACGCCCCACTTTTCATTTTTTTATTAGTTAAAAAAGTTTCAAAAATCCAATAGATTTCGTTCCACTTCACAATTGTGTCCCACTTGTTGGTGATTCTTCACATAAAATAAAAAAATTATATCTTTATGTTTGAAGCCTGAAATGTGGCAAAAGGTTGAAAAGTTCAAGGGGGCCGAATACTTTCGCAAGGCACTGTAATGTACAGGACAAGGAGCAATGTAGACTTGCAAATAGAGCTCTGAACTCGGATTTGGAAAGATTATGGGATCAGAATTTGATTGGGGTACTGCTGTGGTGCCTTTATACAAAGTATCTCTCTCTAAGTGCTTTAGGAAAATGTCCTGGTCTACATTCTTGTCGAATATAACTACTTATCGTAGTGTAGTTCACTGGACATTTGAAGATAACTCCACTCCAGCTTCTGATTTTTCCAAAATTCAGGAGGTTTCCTCGCTTTATTTGAAACAAGCAAACAGACAATGAGAAACTAAGTCTTGGCACTGGTGCAGTGTTCAAAATACAAATGCAGGTTCAACAAAAAGACAGTTTCTGCTTCTGCCTGTCAACTAATAAGAGTTTTTATTTGTTTCTCTCTCCCTCTCCAGCTTTTGGGCAGAATGAGTGCCATGACCCAGGCATCCCCATTAATGGCCAGAGATTCGGAGACAGGTTTCTACTGGGGAGTTCAGTATCTTTCAGCTGTGATGAAGGCTTTATAAAAACGCAAGGATCTGAGTCAATAACATGTGTGATGCAGGATGGTAATGTTGTCTGGAATTCAGCTGTCCCTAGATGTGAAGGTAGATATATGTGTTTTCACACTATTAAGTAAACATAATATGCAGTAAAGGAAAACTGCAGTATGTTCATTTTGTTTGGTGTTGGGAGACCACTAGGGGAATTTAGAGCTAACCTGTGAGGATGTGTTTTGTTTTAATGTAGCTGTAGCTTGTATAATTTTACAGAAAATGCCTTTGGGTTTTGTGGTAGGTTTTTGTAATTACAGAATGTTATTGGATTTTCCTCTTCAGAAACTGTAAACATATGTGATGGTTAAAGTACTTTACTACATCTTTTATGGAAGAACGTACATGTATAGCAAGGTATTTGATTGAGGAATATTATTTACATTGACTTTTATATTGTGTTTTGTTTAGAGACAACATACAAGGATATCTTCATCCAAATCAATCTCTTCAATCATTACAATGTTAAATATCTAATGCTACAGTCACATAGCAGATAATGGCATGTGTAATAGTGGAATTTGAAAAGTGATACGTTGTGCTTCTAAAGAAATCTTTAAGAAATAATATCTTACTTCTTACATGTTATGTCCAATAGATATGACAATAGCAAATAGCTTCACACAAGAGAGAAAGCAGGGCTGTTTTAGTATCAGGATGTACTTCCAGTGTCATATCCGATGGAAGCTAGTCTCCATACTGAGTAGTGAGGATATACGCTTGGTCACGACTGCGTTGGTCAATAATAATACTTTGTGGCAGATTTGACTTTGGCCAATTTCCATCATATCTGCAAAATGCCTCAGACATTGGTCAAACATTGATCCATTGGTCTGAAGAGGTGAGAGAAGTCTGGAGGAATTATTTTTGTTATTTTAAGGTTAATGTAGGTTAAGAAGTCTGGGCAGCAGGCCATTGCCTCCTATATGACTTGTAATTCTTTTCAACGGGTTCAGGACGTAGCAGGACAAAGTCATCGATGAGGAAGCATTGACAGGTTTAGATGGCAGGCACTGCTGAAATACAGCTTGTAGAGTAGTGGCCAATTGTTTAGTCAAGTTTATAGAAAGCAGCATATACAGTAGGAGTGGCACTAGATACAGTAACTGTCGCTTTGGTATTAGCACAGTGAATGCTGGAGATGCTGGTCTAAAAGCTTGTGTTTGTACCCTAGTGAGTTGATGATTGGCAGAAATGGGAATCTGTATTTCTCCCAATCCTCAATCATAAATTCCAGTTAAAACAATAACAAAAATTCTACACAAGTTTTGTCACTTGAAACCCAACTTACCATTTTAGATTTGCATGATTCTGTTTGTCGTCCTTTCTACACTTCCTCACGATGAATATTTGCTGTAGAACTGTAACAAAAGCTGTTCTTGCTTTTGTGCTTTTATTTTTATCGTATCAAATTAAATTAATATAATTTTAAAACACGTAGCTGATGCTGACTTTAACACTGTTTTTTCTAAGTAGTGTGTGTACCAAAATGTACACGTTCAAACAATCAGCACAATGACTATTTTAATATAAAGAGATGAATGAGAATATAAATTCTCAATTCCTCTAGCATGGTAAATAAATATATATTCTTCTAATACTAGTCATCAAGAAAAAAAAATTGTCACATTAACATTTGCATATATGTGGTCAATAAATATATTATTAATTAAATTTACTATTATATTAATGTGGGTTGTTAAAAATTATTTTAAGAAGTTCGCATTTTATTGTTATTTATGTGATGGGTGCCTGGATTTAAAATGTATTCATGCTGTCTCGAGTTCAGCCAGTTCACTAACTCCTTCAGTGCCTGTTGTGGACGGCATGACTGAACTAAAACAGCTCATTTGAGCTGAAATGCTGAAGTTATGCTGTGCAGTGGCTTAGAATACTCAGCATCATCTTCACTGTGTTTTCTTCTGTTCCGTTTCAGCCCCTTGTGGTGGTCATTTAACAGCACCAACAGGCGTCCTTCTGTCCCCCGGGTGGCCAGGGTACTATAAGGACTCATTAAACTGCGAATGGGTCATTGAAGCAAGAAAGGACCATGCCATCAAAATATCCTTTGAAAGGTCTTAATTACCATATTTAACCTTTTTGTTCCCTCTGTATTAAAAAAACATAGCATACATATCGTAGACAGTATTTATGTTGTGAAAAAGCTGCATGTCTTTGATAGGACAAGACTTTGATAGTGTTGTTTATGAGAAATGAAGGTATCTAATTTCACTTTTATTCTTGTTATGCACTACCGGTACATGCAATTAAAGCTTTACAATATTCCTTTGCTGGTTTGTGCCCAGGACATGTAATTAGCAGTAGTGTGCTTTTGGCTGAGTGCTGCCAATACGGACAGGGCATTCTGGGAGATGCCTTCTGTACTTCTGTGGGCATTCTTATGAATGAGAAATGTATTTCTCCCCAGTTGGCGATAACTCTCCTGAATGTCACTGTGGAGTTGGCAGTATGTGAAGTGACAAATGGCTCTAATACATGGATATAGTGGAGTAGCACATCCTGAGGTCCTTATTATCTTAAGGGAAATTTAGGGTGTTAGTGTTGCTGCCTCACAGCTCTTAAATCTTGGGTTCAATTCCTCGCTGGGGTGCCATATGTGTAACGATTACATTATTCTTCCAATATTTATGTGTGTTTTCTTTAGATGCACTGGATTTTTCCAATTTCCCACAGACATGTTAGCTAGGTTTAATGGTCTAGTCTAAATTGCCCCTTTCTTTGTGGTCCTGCAATGGACAGATCCCATTCAGGACAAGAGTGGTTATACTGTATGCTAGCAGCCCTGGCGTATGCCCTGTGTTTTTGGGGATGGAGTCTGGGTTTTGTGAAAGCCTATTAGGCATGTCATAATGGGATCTTTAAAACACAGATTGACCAACCCAGAAAGCTGCCCCTTCCTGGTTTTTAAACTGTCACCTGACAAATTGTCTTTAAGCAGCTGGTCTCGTGGCCAAGAGCAGCAGCTCCTTGCCCCAGAGGTCCAGGCTGGGCTGCATTCTCACAGTTGCCATAATTCCTACAAGAACAAGAAGTTACCATAAAAGAGAATGGAGGGACTGAAGCTAGTTACAAAACAGTTTTAAAACAAATATTCAGATGCAACCGCAGTTTTTAACAACACGTCTATCTCCTGTTTGAATGTTACAAAGCAGATGTTTATATGGAGAATGTAACTCGGTAACCAAATTATTTAAGACACTATAAGGATTTTGCATCGGCTGCAGGGCCTCATTTAAAAACAGTTTTTAATTTTGTTTTCAGGTTTCAGACTGAAGTTAACTATGACACTTTAGAGATCCGAGATGGGCCTGCTAACTCCTCGCCGTTAATAGGGGAATACCACGGCACACAGGCTCCTCATTTCCTCATTAGCACCAGTAATTACATGTACCTCCTGTTCACCACGGACAACAGCCGCTCCAGCGTGGGCTTCCAGATTCGCTATGAGAGTGAGTTCTTAATGTGGACTTGGAGTTCCTTCTCATTCACAGGAAGGCTCTGTCTCAAAGGATGGCCTCCTTAATCATAAAGCGGTGAATTTGAAAGCAAAGCATCCGTTTATTTTGCAAAATGTATATCAGCTAATGGATTTTTTTCACAGTTTAGATGTGCTCTACACTGTGACGGCTTTTAGAAAATGGCCTGTTTTTTGACCAATAACAGCACAAGCAAGTTAGGATTTCTTTTTTCTTGACACTGTTTTAAATATCACTCTTGATTTTACTGGGATTTTTATAAGTTTAAGCACTTTCTATGCTATTTTTTTCCTCTTACAATTTTTATACAGTAACAATAAGATATGCAAATATATTAGAATAAATCTGCAAATACCACCTCCCAGCAGATCATAACTTGTTCCTCAACCCTTACAATTTTAAAATATATAATTTTGTACATAAATTGGTAGAAAACACAAAATAGTTGCGATGTATTATTATAATCACAAGGATGTTTTATAATTGGAAATGTACATTTTGGTTAATGTTTAATAGCGTTTAGATTAAATATACACATTCTTAACACAATATATCTTGCTTTGAGAAAATAATGTAACATCATTCTTATTATGCATTACATAGTTCATTTGTTGTGGCAAATATGATCATGCTCATTTGTTCCTCTTATTTATTATCTTAAATATTTAGTTTTATAAGCTGTGTATTGAAGTATTTCTATCAGACAGCCATATGACAAAATGTCATGGAAGACGCATTGCAATAATGTCTTTGAGATGAAAGGGTATTATATGCTGTTATACTGCAATACAATGATTTATATACAGTACTTGATGACTCTGCAGGAACAAAAACTTGATTTAAAAGGCACTCCTGTAAGATTCTTGATAAACAAATGTTTATTTTCTACTAAGGTATATCAGCAAATGTTGACATTTAGTGGATTTAGCACTCCCATGTAGTACCAATTAAAGTGACATTAATGTAAGTAAAAGCAGTATGTTCCTGACACATGACCACACTGAGTTCTCTCTGCTAATTCAGCTAGTTAACTGAGAAGAATTATAGGCTCCCAGCCATCAAGTGCAAAGCAAGGAAACCTGAAATGACATGAACCACAGTTTCTACAGACACACTCTTCTTCAATTTTGTTGCATTTTTTTGCAATCGGATCACAATAAGGAATCCAAATCTGAAAGACAATACAGCCATCTACTTCTTTACTTCATTCTTAAAACTATGCTATTATCGTCTTCTCTGTGATCTGTAGCAGATATCCTACATCTTTTCTAAATAATGGTGAATACTACACATGGCCATCTTTTCTTATTTGTTTCTTTCTTTCTGTAGGCATCATGATGGAATCAGATTCCTGTTTAGATCCCGGTATTCCTGTAAATGGAAAACGTCACGGCAACAGCTTCGCAATTGGGTCCAGAGTGACATTCAGCTGTGATCAAGGATATACTCTCAGCGATGAAGAGCCCCTTGTCTGTGAGAGGAGCCATCAGTGGAACCACGCACTGCCCAGCTGTGATGGTGAGATTCCCTCGTTCTGGGAATTGTGTAATTATACAAATATCGTGGAGTCACCAGAGACTACACTCATTCCCTTTCATGGAACTGAATGAAAAAATCTTGCTTCCACACTGCATCTGCTCCATTGCTCCAAAAAAGCACAGTGAGGCTGGTTCTGTGATGCTCTGTAGAAATAAGTAATTTTCTTGAAAAGGATATCTTCAATCAATTTACAACCAGGCTACAGAACCTAGAATTGAATAGAATTTTATTATTGGCTGAAGGGGTTCACAAAAAATGAAAGTGTAATGTGTTATATTTATAAAGGGAATTAACTTTTATATACATGTATTTTACATTATGTATATAGTGAGAACCTTGCTTAAATAAGTCCAATAAGGCCTTTGTCTCGTCTGTTGCTGAATCTACCCAGATCTTACTGTCATCTTCATCACAGACAGCAGTGGGCATGATTCTCTGTGAGGGTGATTCATGAGCTGAATCTCTGCCTTCCCGTTTAAATCACTTCTTTTCCTATTTGACTTTAATATCTCATATTCAGACACTTTTTATGCTGTATATGTACCAATACATTTTATTGCCTGCAAAAATCTGGATTCTTGCCATAAGCAGTCCAGTTACACATTACTCACTGCCAACGTTTCTCTCCGGTAATAATGACAATTGCCTGAAGGTCTGAGCTGCAGCTGTTACTTATTGGGAATATCCCCATTTCCTAACACGTCCCAGCTTAAGCACTGTGTAAAAAAATGATAAAAGATTTTTTAGATTTTTCTGACTTTAATATAAATGTCAACCAAAGAAACCATGCATAAGACGTATTGAAGAATTATTCCTGGTGTTCTGTTTCTATAATAATTCTTTATGCTATAATACTGCCACACATCAGTCATTTACATGCAATTTCATTCACATTTCATCGCCAAAATAAACATTGCTCTTACTATCTGAGTACTTCTTGCCTAGAGCACATCATGTTTCAGCACTATTTGTGACCTCAGGGAGTAGACATTCAAATACTCTGATGAAGGAGAAATAAAACCTCACCAATGGCGAGAGAGATATTCACATAAATCTTAGAAAAGCATACTTGCACACTGCATTTGGTTTCATGAAATGCCCACTGAAGTCATGCCACTGACTGAGGTCAATGTGTCTTGGAACAAGAGATGGTCATTGATTCCTTTTTTCACATCAGTGTTTTAAGACAGTGTAGGAACTTATATTATAATACCTAGGAAACATTCCTATGGTTTTCTGAACACTTAAGCTATTTTGTTCAGATTCAGTATTCTTGGGCTGGTATCATAAAACCTAGGTGTTAAATTATGTTGTTTGTCAGCATCATCTGCTGTCATAAACAGTCCTTCTATGTGGACAGAGAGTGTGTCTAAATGTCCCTGCATTTCACTCCTCACTGTAACACTACAACGACACAAGCCTAAACTAAGATAAGAGATAAGATAAGACTTTATTAATCCCGAAGGGAAATTGAGGTGTTACAACAGCCCAGCACAAGAAAGACAAGACAGACATCAAACAAGACAGACATTGACATAGGCTAAAATTAAAAATAAACTACAACATTAGAGTCATTTAATAAGTATATAGAATACAAAATAAAATAAATAGAATTAGAAAAACAGATGTGTGCAAAATATGTTAATAGTCACTGTAAAACAATAAAAGATGTGCAAAATGCACATAGGTAGGTACAAATTGAAAATACCACAGTAAAAACAGTATATCAATGCAATGTCCAAAAGTACATGAGTGCAACATGCTGTTTATAGATGAGCAGATGAAGGGCTAGCAGTCCTAGCCTGGGGCAGTGTTATACTGACATCCGCTGGGAGGAAGGACTTCCCTTGAACACTAGCTGGAGCAGCCTGTTACTAAAAGTGCTCCGCTGTCTAATAGCAGTCCCATGTAGCGGATGAGAGGCGTTGTTCATGATGGCTTGGACAGTATTCTCCTCTCCGCCACCACCTCCAAGGCGTCTAGGCTCAGCCCCAAAACAGATCCAGCCTTCTTGATTAATTTAATGAGCCTAATTACATCTCTTGCCATGATGCTGCTGCCCCGGCACACAACAGCATAGAAGATGGCCGCTGCCACAACTGATTCATAAAAAATGCGTAGCAGTGTTCCACACACACCGAAGGACCTGAGCCTCCTAAAAAAATAGTCGGCTCTGACCTTTCCTGTACAGGTCGTCAGTGTTAGCAGTCTACTCCAGTTTATCATCCAGGTGTACCCCTAGGTATTTGTAGGACTGCACTGTTCATGTCTAGAATCACTAATTACTAAGAAACGTATCTTAATCTTTCTTTGCTAGCATCCTAAAGGTTTATCATGTGTACTTTTTGTCAGTGTATTGCTCAAAATTAAATGCTTGTTGAGGTTATTGAATTCAGTGCCTGTCAGCAAAAGATTCTAATCACTGGGAAACAATTGGGTGAAATGACATAAAACACAAGATGAATGTCACCAATGTCCCGTTCATTTCTGCTGAAGAAATGAACAGGTTAGGGGGATGAGTCTTACTAAATGCATATAGTCGCCTGGTGGGCTTTCTTGTAATTAAGTGATGCTTGTTTCATGAAGACAGTCTTAGTGATTGAATAACGATTTATACCTCTGGGATATATGGTGATTTATACAGCGTATTACCTGTGCAGTCATCACCGATCATTCCACAGCCCAAGACATAATGCAGCTTGATATATTGACAGAAGATATGATAAAATATAAAATGTTGAAAATGCATACCATTAGGTGTGTGAAATCTTGGGCAAGAGATATATTAAAATAAATAAACGTATAAAATATTTGAGATAAAATTGTGTTATAGTTAATTTACCTTTTTAGATTTGTTACCAAATAAAACAATTCAACACTCCATTCCCCAGTCCCCCTTTGCCTCACTGGTTTAGATTTATTAATCAATTTCTTACATTATCATCGTCAAATAAGTAGAAAGTACTGACAACACAGCAAATAGTAGTTTTAGTATCACCTTCAATTGCTTTATTTGTTCCTCAGTGGGTGGGTGCAGGAGTAGAATGAAGTTCTTTTTCTCTTCTTTTCCATTTTCTGACCTTGCAAATAAGAGTTTCTGCTTTTCTTATCATGCTCTATGAACGATGAATTCAGCAGGTTTTGGGGTTTTGAATAGTTAATAGTTTACTATTTATTAAGTTTTCTTTTTGGATACACCTCAGCTATTTTCATGAAGTTTCTCATGTATGTAAGTTATTCCTTACCCTATCAGGAAGACTGTACTTAGGGATAATGTTTCTATAAGAATATACTTCTCAAAAAGTAGAACAGATATAGTATTTTATGGACAAAATGTTTTTAATGTTGTAGTTTCTCACCATTAATGCAACTTTTGAAGTGAAAATTGAACTGAAGCTGCATATACAGTATATACAGTACATGCACTATATTTGATAATATCTGTGATGTTGACTGTTATGTTGACTGTTATATTATCTTGTACAGAAAAGGAGAAAAAAAAAGTTACAGATGAGAGGAGACCATTAGCTCCATTTTGTTCATGTGTATGCTAGTAGTCTATCCTAGGATCTCATCCTGCCCTTTCAGGAAGAAACACAGGCAAATGGTTGGACCCATTGCATCCATAACTCTTTGTGTAAAGAAAATCTCCTTGATTTCAGTCCTAAACACACTTCTTTTTAGTTTCAGCCTGAAGCAATAACAATTGAATTCCCACTGCCACAATATTTTTCTTTTACTTATATCCCCTATTTCTGCTTTTTTATTATAAGATTAAAGTATATTTGCTCAGTGAAATGAAATGCTGATGTTTCCACTCATGTTAAGCGTAGATAAGCTTGTATTCCTTTTCAAACACACATTGTCTCTTACAATGTTCTGTACTGTATATTATGTGTTCTTTCTGGAAAGCTTTGTGCGGTGGTTACATTCATGGAAGAAGTGGTACTGTGCTGTCACCTGGGTTTCCGGATTTCTATCCAAATTCTTTGAACTGCACTTGGACCATTGAGGTATCTCATGGAAAAGGTAAGAGCAATGATTTAATTCCCTTTTAAAGAATGATGGAGTAAAGCTGAAGACGTCAGCATATGTTATCCTCTTACACAGTGCGTTGTCATTTATTATGTGCAGGGTTAGAACAAAATGAAGTGCTTTATTTTTATTCTTTTTCTACTGATTTCTGCTATGCAGTCAGAGTTGCCAGAAAAGTAGAAGAAAATGAAAATATCTCTCATATAAAAATTAATTGACAATATCTTCCAGAATGTTGCATGCAACATAAATATTTATAGCTGCATTTACTGTAGATGATACAACTGCACTTGTATCATCAGCTAATCTGGAGAGTAATTATGATTTAATGTGCTTAGGCATGTAGTTAGTGTTGATTGAAACTTACAGCCAAGACAGGCAGAACATAGTTTCAATCAACACTAACTACTAGGCTATAAGGACGGTTATGAATTATAAATCTGCGTCTACTTCATGGCTTCAGCGAGTTCCCAAACCCTCCAATTGTCTCCTCTCTTGTCTCCAGGAGTACAGCTTTTTTTTCACACCTTTCACCTGGAGGATTCTCATGACTATTTGCTGATCACGGAAGACGGAAGCTTTACTGAGCCTGTCGCAAGGCTTACTGGCTCTGTCCTGCCGCCCTCGATCAAAGCAGGCCTCTTTGGAACCTTCAGTGCACAGCTGCGGTTCATTTCCGACTTCTCCATGTCATACGAAGGCTTTAAC
This sequence comes from Atractosteus spatula, assembly GCF_055471065.1. Lineage (NCBI taxonomy): Eukaryota > Metazoa > Chordata > Actinopteri > Semionotiformes > Lepisosteidae > Atractosteus > Atractosteus spatula. The sequence goes on along the minus strand of NC_142720.1, from coordinate 21,993,150 downwards.
ATTACTTTTTCAGGTGAGAGTGCTTTCATTTGCTTTCTACTTTTTTTTCCCAATGTGCTGTTTTAGATGCGCCCAGTATCCACAAATGAATGATGAAACATGATAAGCACAGGTGGGCCCTATAATAAGGAATATTATAGGAACATTTTCTCAGTCACGTTCTTTCAATCATGCACAGCAACGTAACGACTCACCGAGACACATGTAAAGTATGCTAAATGAAAATTATTTTTTTAAATGTATTATGTTTCTTTTGTGAGGACACACAACCTTCGGGTCATGACAACTGCTAACTATCTTCTGACCAGCCGCTCACATAATATTTGGAGTGAACTAAAGCAAGGGAAAATAATAGATTGTCAAATATGTAAAGAGATCCAAGACAGTTAAAATATTTTTTCCATGGAGTCTCTAAATGCACTCCCAAATATATTTTACCCAACAAAAGAAGCTGTCTAGAATCACAAAGTTGTAAATTGTTGAGCTACAGTATAAGATGTAAAGTATAACAAAATAACCAAATAAATGGTGGATAAAACATTCCAAAATTAGAGTATACACCTTGATCATTCAAGCTTTCAGGCTTTTTATTTTGGTCCAGTAACATCATGGGACTGTTTGGAGGATGAAAATCCCAAGCTCAGTGTGTAATATTCCCATCATTAGCACACATGAACACATGGCATCTGCACAGTACCTGCCTCAGGGGTGTGTTCTGGCTTTTGTAACAGCCATCTGAAGGCAATTATGGGGTGCATTACCCTGATCCATCTGTCTCGTACCATAGTCGTTAAACATGCACGTGTTGAATATCATTACGTAATGATTGCCAATGTCATATCTTAGAAGTGTACTATTGGTCTTCCTGTATAATCACAGTTTGCAGCAAGTCTGAGACTTTCCCATTTCTCAGCTCTTCTTGTGTTCAACAAATATTTTAGACTACACATACAGTTCAAGGAATGTGTGCTTGAACACCTTACTTCCTTGACAGTATTCAAGAGAAACATTTGTTTGTTTGCAGTGCATACAAACACAACAATTAACTGAGTGCTATATCCATTGTTATGTCCCAGTGTGTGGTCCATGTGTGTTTTTGTTGCTATGTTCCACACTTCCTGACTTTGATTGTTCTCCATCCCCCATTGGTCCATCATTACATCATTGTTTCCGTATTACATCATCATCAATCAGCTTCTTGGACAATCAGAACACAGCTTATTCAGTATATAACTTGGAGGTTTTCAGAATGAAGGGGCCTTTCGTTTGACTTCGGTGCCATTCGGCTTAGCTTCAGTTTCGCTTTGTTTCGCTTTGTTTCGCTTTGTTTCGCTTTGTTTTGCTTTGCTTCGCTTTGCTTCGCTTTTGGTTTGTGTTCGTCTCCTTGTACTTTCGTTTGTTTGTGTTTATTGTTTATTTTGCCATTACCTTGCCCTAACATGTTATATCAGCCTCTGTGTTCTTTTGTACCCTGTTCCTGTTGTCTACTCTTGTTTTCCCTTATTGGTATTTCTAGTTCACTTGTGTATTTTTGTGAACGTTTGTGTATAAGGTTAGTTTAGGTTGTTGGGTACATTCTGCACATGTAGTTGATCTCTGTATTAGTAACACTAGTTTAGGTCGGGTGGGTGCCATTTTGTCTTCTATGGTTTTGGGTAGTCAGTGGAGGTTAGCTAGGGTGTTTGAAGACGCCAAAGACCGAGTGTTTCGGGTTTTCTTTTGCAGTCAGGTTAGCTTTCCCTCACTTTCCTAGCCAGCTCCATTTTGTTTGTTGTTTTCTTTTCCTTGGCACCACTCTAGTTCCCTCTCCTTGTGTGTTATTGTGTCCTATTACATACCAGTCACTTATTCACCTTAAAATAATAACTTTTGCACCAACACTTGTTATAACGCTTCCTAAGTCCCTCACCAGAACCCACCTGCATCCAAAAACTATCCTAAATGTTACACCCCTTTATCCCTACTGTAGATACTTGGGGTCGTAACATTCATAAATAATCCTTTTATCTTTATTATATTTATTAATTTCCTGTTTTTGATGTGAGATTGAAACCCTTCAGCCATACTAGAATCAACAAACCACCTGCTTCTTGACTGAAAGGAATAAAATGGAATAGATATGGAATGGAAATGGAATCAATGAAAATAAAATGGAAAGATGACACTCCTAATTTGTAGTACTTCAGATATTCAGATATTCACAACTTCATACTACATAGTTTTAAAATTAAATTATATTAGTAATGTCCTATAGGGGTATGTCAATCATTTATGAAGTGTGTTTGTTTCATATGCTTCAGCAAATTATATAGAATACTGTTTATTTATGCTACATGAAAGAAAGAGCTTGTTTATTTATGATAAAAAGACACACAAAGGATTTTTATTGACTGTGTTGACTGCAGCTGTTAAAAAGTAAGATAGAAGATCCAGAAAACATGTAAACAGGTATACAGGTATCATAATAGTGTATTTTGGGGCTGAAAACATGACGTTCATAATGTAACAGACACTCTGCAATAACGTACACATCTTCTCCCCTATTAGTCTGTTAAACTGTATTTAAATTTATAACCCCCCTCAGCTGTCTCCCATAAGTGACCCTAGTGCTTTGTTTACAGAATACAATCTTGAACCTTGTGATGATCCCGGAGTTCCAGCGTTCAGTAGGAGAATTGGCTTCCAGTTTGGAGTTGGGGACTCCTTAATATTTTCCTGCTTCCCTGGCTACAGACTTGAAGGCAATAACAAGATCACCTGTTTAGGAGGTGGCCGGCGTGTTTGGAGTGCACCTCTGCCAAGGTGTGTGGGTAGGTGGTCACATGCTTTCATTTCATTCATATGAATTTGGACAGCACATTGCATACATCAGAAGATAGTGATACTGTACCTATTCCAAGATTAAATTCTGTAGATGAGGCTTGTTGTGCTTGTTCAGATCAGTAGACAGAAATACTAGACACTCCTGTTATTTCTTGAAAGTATTACAGTTTTTGTTCTGTGAGAGTCTCGTATTATTTCTTAAATTTGCCAGAAATCTTCAAAGTATTAAAATAAATGGTTATTAGGAGGTGCGCAAGACATTTGCAAGATCTGTTTCCTACAATGATCATAAATAGATAAGCGTATTTTAAGACATCCCTTTTTTGACGTGATTCTGTGAAGAATAGGATCACACTGATTGAGCAAGGGCATAGAAAATATTTTACAAATAAACGACACAACTCAGCCTGGCAAAGTATGCTGTATTTGTTCTTTACTGATTGAAACATTTGAGATTACTTTGTTACACTTTAGTGAAGCATCTTTAATCTGTGTTCTGCTATTCTGGTATGAGCTTCTGTATGATTTCTCTGGGACAAAATCAGGACAATTAGGGATTTATCCATGATTACATTTCCTTTCACACAGTTGAATTAGTGGCAACGTCTGCACTAGCACAGTACAAATAAAATCAGCAATCAGAGGCAATACTCCATGTTATCTTTCTCTTCCCATCTCATAAGAACCAGGTTTCCATGGATGCACTTCAATTTAATTACAGTGGCTCACTAGACCACAAACTGTAATAAAACATAATAATTAAACCAACAGATTTAAATATTCTGCCACTAAGGACCAAGCTATCTTATTAGGTTATAAAACAACAACAGAATATAAAATACATGATATTCAAAAATAAGAAGTGCAAACAGCAATTATTAATAATAATAGCAATAAATTATATTCAGTTTCAGAATGTTTAATAGCATTCTAAAATATCACTTTCTTCAGGAAATTCAGGAAAAGGTAAACCAACCTGTACACAACACCAAAGTATTTAACAACTATTATCCCTTTGCTAATTTTCCTCATCTCACAAAAATTATGGAACAGGTAGTGGCATCTCAATTACAGTCTTGGAATAATTAATTTCAATTATCTTTTATTGTAATTTTAAACCGTGAATCTGATGTGCTCTTGAGTCTTTATAGGGTTTAAACAGACACAGCAATGAAACAGCCCATGTTTAGATAAATTAGTTATTTCATAATGGCTTATGACTTTTGAGTGAACTCATATTCTTCTCCTTCTGAATGTATATTATGGTACTGTTGATCATAGCATCCTACTAGATAACTTGGAAATGTCATTGGTTTAAATTTCATTTCTCTGGTGATGTCCACCTTACCTAGAGCGTTTTGAGGATCTGTGCTGGGACCTTGACTATTTGTTGTCTCTCGATCAGATAATTTGCTATCATGGACCTGTGTTTCACTGCTATGCTGATGACACTTATTTATTTGCAGACCAAATCAGACACTACTGCCGCAGCTTCTGCACTTTCCAGGTGTCTGTCTGAGATTAGATATGTATTCAGCAGATGTGCTGAAAACCCACCAGTCAAAGCGAATCCCTGTTCAATGTATTTTTCAAAGTATTTGTTTTTTTTATACATCCTTATTTGTTGTACTCAGTAAGTCAAGTGAAGACTTCATCTGGTTTGTACTAGTATTTGTAGTTTCAGATGTAGTTTGTGTGTTCGTTTTAACACTTACAGTACTGTCTTTAGGATTTTGCAGTTTAATATCCAATGAATCCATTTCACTATAAGCAACTCACAATGATACGAATGGGAATAGTGCTTTTTTTGCCACACTGTAAAGTGATTAGATGTACAGTAGATGGTGCATATGATAATATTCTTATTAATATGTTTGAAACTGAAATGATAAAGTACAATTTCACAGGTGAGGTGCAATGATTTGAAAGTTAATAGTGTAAAAAACTAAAATAAAGAAATAAATACAATATTAGGTGTATTGTATGCATAATGCAGTTTTAGAACTGGTCCTTAGATATCAAATAGGCTTCATTTGTCGAGAATACTTTGGTCCATGTGTTAACTGGAATTTAGAAAGACTTTCGAGGTTCCATTTCTCCTATATAATGTATTGAATTATCTAAACTAATATTATATTTGTGACCAATTAAATGAATGAATGTGGGATCTGCTGTTTCAGGCTTTCTCTCTCATGCATGTTTTTCTCTTTAGAGATCTGTCCACACTTTCTTCTTCCTCTTAATTCTTAATTCTATTGTATATAGTGTGTGCAATTGTGTACAGCTGTGAGTTTTTTTAAAAGCACTCATTGTTATTCAATATTAGTGTTGGATTTTGCAAGACAGGGTAATGTTTATATCTGTTCCAGGCTAAAAGGGTTTTAAGCAGTGTTTTTTATTTTTTTATTAATAATGTATTTGGCATATAAGGTCAGATAGAGGAATACATTGACACTAAATAAACTGCCCTTTAGATCAAAACAACTTTAGCCACCCTATAGTAAAGTCATTTCCCCTGTCACATTTGATTAATCTTGAATTACATGAAAAGTAGAAATACAAATTACGGTATATAAACACAATTGCATTTAGGTAACTACTCAAATAGTTAAAAATTGCAGTTAAAAGTTATCTTGTGTAAATTACAATGACATTATTTCCTAGCCCCTGGCTAGTTTGATTGTTGAAGCCCCTGGCTATTCATGCTTAGATCCATACAGATAAATAGAAAAACAGACACAATTAACAGTGATAGTAGGATTAACAGCGTCAGATTTAATTTATATAGGTAATTAGTACCTCATCCAGAATGGGAATAATGTTTTATTAAGCCAGACATTCTTAATAATAAGGTGGTACCCTGAATGTTAGTCATTTATAAATCAGTATTATTCAGTATCACTGAACAGGTGGCACATTTGTCCTTTTTTAGTCTCTACAAAACTGGTTTAATTATTTCATTTATGAAACTCTTCTTCTATGTGTTTTCACATAGAAATTAGCTCATTTAGTTTTATATATTGCATCACATTTTCATTTTATATTTTTTAAATGCAACCACAAACCATTTATGCTTTTAGTATGTGCCCAGCCAGTTTGGAATCCCCTCCAGTGTTAACCCTGGATTCTGTGGTAGTTACTCCAGCCGCTGCTCAGGAGAATGAGAAATGTAGGTGTGCTCCTCAGGCACACCCACTTGCCAGATCTCACTTATCTTCTGAGAAGATGCAGTGCTGAAGGATGGTGGCTGCTCTCTTATTGATACAGCTGGAAGCTTTCAGCGGTTTGCAACTATGAAAGGTGCTGAAAACAAAGCTCCTGGTGTTTTGTACCGATGACCCTATTCTAGTATGTTTTCTTTTTTTTAAAAAAAAAACTCCAGACTTAGCAAAAACAGTACTTAAGGTCGTGTAAGAGCTCATGCAATAGATTTAACCTGCATTCTGAATCAAGTTTTGAATTTGCTTGTCTAATGAACTTTAAAATCAAGATCATGGGGTCATACTGTACCTAGGTCTGTTGCTTTCTTCTCTGATATCAAGGTCCAGCATTTTGTCCACCTTTAACGTTGTTCTGCATGGCATCAAAGACACCATAGTATGACACATGTACAGTATGATGACTCATAGAGACCATTTTGAGATCCAGCAATGTTGCAGTATTTTCATTGATTAACCTGGAAGTGTCTCCTGTCTGTGGTGCTCTTCCATGATGAGAACATTAATTCAAACTCTTTGGAGAATATTTCTCTCACCTGATCTGACAGCAGTCAACATAAGGCAATCTCTCACGTGCTTCTGGCCTCTTTGTGCTTTGGCACAGGTGATCTTTGGCAGGTTCTTTCTTTACTTGTAAATGGCTGACATGCTCTGTGATGTTTTTATTGCTCTTGGAAAACCCCCTAAGATGTCTCCGAAATAAGAACTCCGAAACAAAACAAAACCTGGTGAATATTCTTGATAGTAAATATCAGCAAGGACAGGAAGGAGTTCCACTTTCAGCCAGCTTTTCGGCTACTCTCTTCTGCATTGGATTCATAGTACAGTTAAACCTTTCTTTGAAACCATCTGTCTGGAAATGGTAAATAGAGGTCCATCGGTTTGGGAGTCTGCCTCAAAAGCCTCAGGGCTTAAAGCCTCCTTGGCTTCTGTTTTGGGGTTGATTATTCCCGAATGTTCTCGGTCAGTGTGGCCACTAGTAATGCATGAAACACTGGACAATACCATGCAGTCACCCATAGACAGTTCGGATCTTTTGCCTTATCTTTATTTTCAGCCTGGTTACAGGATAGTCTCTCTGGTCCCCTTGGCTACCAGGGCTATATGGTGCTTCTTTAGTGAACAAATGCCTGGACCATTACTCTTTTTGCCCTGGGCCGCCAGGTGACCAGTGATAAAGGAAAGGGGTTCAGTATAAAATCAGGTCTCCATTGTCAAAAGATGTCTTTCATTTTTCTGGCCTTACGTCCTAGGGACACCAGAGGCACTTGGTGTTCCCATTCAATGCTGGAGAAACACCGGTAAGTTCTGTTGGGTTGGAATTTCTTTTCCTTAATGGGGAATTGGATGGTCATTTTATAAGTAAACCCCCATTTTCCTGCATTCTAGACTCAGAGGTATTACTTGAGCACCTTTGATTTTTTTTTAAATAAGGTCATGGTTCAGCGAGAAGTCAGTTCCTCTTCTGGCTTCAGGTGAGTTTTCACTTGGGTGCCTACACGAACAGAGTCTGCAATAGACTGCCTTCTTCCTCTCCCTGTCCCCAGGTACTCAGTTTCACCTGGAGAGCACAAGGAGCATACCACGTAACTATTATATTGGGGCTGCATTCTTACACGATTTTCCTCAAGTAAAGAATTAAGCTGTATATCAGAGGGTCCTCTTGTGGCTAAATTTGAAGTATTAACCCCCCTTAAGCCAACAACTTGCCACATAATTTATGACATGCAATTTCAAACTCAAACAGCTGTGTTATTTGGGTGACATTTTGACAGGTGAAAAATGTTTGTACTTTTAGAAAATGCATGATTATTGAGTTATTACTATTGATTAATAATCAATCTAACAGTGCATTTACCCATTATGGTCACAATAATAAAAAGAAAAAAAATCATGTTTCTAAATGGTTCTAGACATTTTGTGTTCACATTTACAAAGAATATAAATTCATTTGTGCATGCAGAATTTTTAACACGTCTCTGCTTAAACTAAAGTTACATGAAGGGAATAAGTGTGGACTGTCAAAAGATTTGGTATACTTAGGCTATTAGAAGCTTGTCTTTCATGGCTTCTGAAGCAGAGCCTGTAAATAAAAAATAAATGAATTCAGAGCAGGAGTTCAAAGTATTCGTTTTTGCACATGGGAACGTGAGCTAGTACAAGCAAGACACGTTTAAATCCCAAGGAAAATGTGTAATGCAACTGAGGTCTTAAAAGCTGCAGGAAAAGGATACAATCCCCCAAGATAACTAAAATCACAATACTGTGTGCAAACAGAATCTGTTTGAGATTAAAACAATCCACAAACACACAGTAAAGCATAAAAACAAAGCTACTGAGATCATTTTTCAATATCACCAAAAATATCAGGGTTGTGCTAAATGTACTTATTATGGTAACTAATTCAAGCATATTCTTTGGCAAATTCTCAAGAAATAACTTGCAGAAAAATAAGATTCCCAATAGTGAAACATAAACATATTCTGCTTCTCAAGGTCTTGAAACCAGCTGACATCTATATATTTCAGGCAAACATTGTAACCACTTTGTAAGACTAAATACATGGACATTGGAAGCTCTAGACAGACACCAAATATTTTGCAAAGGAACAAGCAATAGGTTTATTCCATGCTGAAAAAAAGAAGAAAGAGAACACAACGTTTTGGCCGTAGAGCCTTCTTCAGGTGTGAACCAAATATTGTAATTAGTTAACAATAAGAAAGACTGATTCTCTTTCTGATAAGCAAGATAAAGACATTAGTGGAATACACATTTTTTGAAAACAGTTAAATACAAGTAGTAAATAAAATATTTTGTAAGAATTACTCACTGCACTGGGCCCAGCCACCCACAAAAGATCATTTCAATTTTAAGAGAGTAGGTACCAAAATTTTCAGTAATTCTAAAATCACATTTAACTGTTGCAAAATCACATTTGATTACTTTTATTACTTCAGACAAAGAGTGTATAAATATCTTTTTGATTGATATTTTCTTATTCTGATGAAGGTTGTCTTCAGTGATTACATATATTGTTATTACTATGTACAGTAGTATAGTATAATAATTATATATAATTTATTGTAACGTCATTGATGCTGAAGTAGAGGAGGTAAATTTATTTTTTTATTGGTTTAAACTTTAACTAAGATACTATATATTGTGACAGGCTGTATAGCTTTGTGCTTCACTCATCTGAATAATATAAGCAGAAATGACATTTGTAGAAGCAACAACTCACTATGTATTTTTTTTCCTTACAATTTGAAAGCTTAGGAACTTTTTAAATTTTAATTTCAAGGTGAAATATAACTCAATATCTGGCCTTGAAACCCTCAAAAATTTTGCATTCAGAAGGTTATATGGAAACAGTGTGTTCATTAGCAAAAGTATGCTGTCACAGACAGACTGCAACAGTTCTCATGACTATCAATATGGATTAAAGTTTATACTGCTGTGACAATCCTTTCAGTACTTGGAGCGTTGAGCCGATAATGTTGAGGTATTAGTACATGCAGGATGTTTTGCATAAAACTCTTTGCTTGCTTGAAACAGAAATTATATTAAAATATCTTTAGTTTAGGGTTAGAATTTTTTGTTTTGCAGGTGTTCCAGACTACAATATCTCACAAGCTACAATGAAAATATTGACAGTCATTTACAGATACAGTAATTAAGATGTTTTCTGCCTTAAAACTTCATTTTGTTTGAAAATGTGTTAATATCTAGTTCTCTGTTTTTATCTCGTACATAGCTGAATGTGGAGCGTCTTCTGTCGGGAGTGAAGGGACCTTGTTGTCTCCCAACTACCCATCCAACTATGACAACAACCACGAGTGCATTTATCAAATAGAAACTGAGAAAGGAAAAGGAATCCGCCTGACTGCCACGAACTTCCACTTGCATGATGGAGATAACCTGAGGGTAGGTCATGTACCAGTAGATTCTTATCTGAGCATAGCTGTGCCTTCATGCCTCAGCCACATCTTTGACTGTAGTAAGACACTCTTTGGCAGTAAATAATTTTGAATATTGGTCTATGTTGACATATTGCAAATTAATTTAAATCTTTTATTTATGTAATGTCATAACCCTAGTACTGTCTCAATTGCAATCTTTATATGCATAAATTACATACACATTACATATATAGAAAGGTTATGCACCTAATACAGAACACAAAACTAGACTTCACTGTTGAGACGGCTTCTTATACTCCATGTGGAGAATACTCAAATAGTAAAAGCATAATATTACAGACCTCTTTGTTCCTAGGGTTTCCTTTGAGAAAGACCACAATTGATGTTGTATAAAGAACAAAAAATTAAAAAGCCATACCTTTTATATGCCAGAAACATACAGTATGTTCTTTACATTCTTTTGGTTTGGTATAATCTAGTGTGCAAATAATAACGAACATAGCGAACAAAGTTGAATCTTGAGATGGCCTTATAAAAAAGCCAGGTTTGGGGGAGGGTTGTGTGTAAATAAATTGCTAATTAAATTTGGCAGTGGTACCTATAATTCATTATGTTAAAATGTTAAATCTTTAAAATGTTAAAAAGTCTTTGTGGTGCAATTCATGACTGCAGAGTCACCAAGTTTGTGCAGAATTTCCCTTGTGAAACCTATGACTGACTGACAATATTCTGCTTCATCATTAATCATAGATGAATTCATTAAACTGACATGCTGTAAGCCCCTCATGCATACTAAATATTATTGCGAAAGGACATGGTTAACAATCCCTAAAGATCATTAATTAAGTATTCATGTTATTTTGAAAAAAAAGTCTGAAAATAGGCTTGAGAATGAGACAACGAGCCAGAGTTTGTAAAGCAATTACAGCTAGTGTACAGCCTGTTTATAGCTGTTATGGTATCTGAAATATGCTGCTGTTTATATGTTGAGAGGCATTAAAATGCAATCAATTTTATTGGTTCCAATATTTATTTTCTGGATTTAAATGTCTCATGGTATAGTATATGTGCTTGTGGAATTTATTCCACAGTCATAAATTTTTATTATTATTATTATACATTATTAGGCACATATAGTAAGTCTTTACAGTATAAGGTCTCTAAATTATTTTGTTATTGGAAAATTCCCTTCATGTAGATAATCTATTAAAAACTTTCCTCAACAAACAACCCAGGCAGTCTATGTCCCATAATTAAGCAAACAACATTATATGTGATTTATCGAATATATATATAAAGTAATATCAGATATTGACCAAATCATATTTGCAATTAGCCTTAACCCAAATTCTACTTCAATTTCAGTCACTTTCCTTAATTCATAAAATATATGCAAAATAAAAAGACGCATTTTCTCCAGTTCGGTTCTCTTTTTTGCTATTAGTATCTGCTGTTCATACTTTCTTTGCTTATAACATGTATAATTAAATACATATTATTTTAACTAGATTACAATAGGATTATCACATGTAATGAGGGAGTATGCTATTGATTAATGCACCATTTCTATGGGTGTTTTATAAATAAGAATCCAAATTAAAAGATGTATGTGTTGCAGACAGAGTTTAAATTATTAAAAAAAAGGACAAGTCTTTTTTTCAGTTGTGCAGGAAGATGAGTATCTGAAAAGTCCTGTAGTTGTAAGTACTCTTATACACTGAGTCAAGGTTTTGTGTAATCCAACCTGATGAACATTAGTGCATTACAGACGTGGAGAGAAATTCAGTACATTTGTTTGAATAAAACAAACCAAGCAATGGGGAGATCCAGGTGTGATGGTCCGGGCAGGAGTGTGCAGCTTCTTACAGACACTACACTTCAATGATTTATGGCAAGCTGAGTGCATGACAGTATGTTGTTCATGTCCTGGGAGATCTATTTCTACTCCTCCTGTGGACTTATCTTCATGTGACAGCATGCCAGCAGGACATCATATGTCTTTATGCTACTCTAGAAAGAAGGGCTTTCTTGCGAGATGAGGACATGCCAGGGGTACTCTACCTGCTGCACTATTGAACATTTTTGGGATTAACTGGGATGACATGTGGCATTTAGACCAGGTAACAGGCACATGCTAATCAAGGCTTAAAGAGAGGAAATGAACAAAATCCCATAAGACAGAGTTTGTTGTAAAAATAAGTTATTTGCATTAGAAATCAGAGGTGTTTTAGTGGTATCCTGCTTTTAAAATGGATCTCCTCTGTTCCTGTGATTCTCTCCGTGGCCCGAGGGAAGTAAGACTGTGTAGATTGTATTCTACAGTCCACTTCTTCAAAGATACTTCAAAGCGTGATAAATTAAGCTACATTAAAAGATCCTTTCAGAGATAACAAGCTGAGAATATCCCAGGAACAAGAAACATTGTGTCTTTTTCTATTTTTAAAGGTATATGATGGAAAAGACTCCACATCCCGACTGCTTGGGAACTTCACTAAGAATGACATGTATGGTGTGATCATCAACAGCACCTCCAACCACCTGTGGCTTGAATTCAACAGCAACGGGTCTGGCACTGACAGAGGATTCAGACTGACACATAGCAGTGAGTAACAGAGATAGGACGCTAAAACCCTCTAGTGCATTACGAATAATGTATTATTATTTAACCAGCACTTTAGGCTGGTGAAATTAAACTTCAAGGCTTTATCAGAGACAAACCATAATTCTATATACTGGATATGAATGTGTGGAAATTTAATCTGGGCATTCTGTCCAATCAGACAGTGTGGAGTTTGCAATATGAGCTTTGTTGCTTTGGTGATTTACAGTAAGTAAATTCGAGTCACTGAACAAAAAGCTTCCATGATGGGAATGATACAGGAACATAATGTCAGGAATGAGTGCCCAGTCTACGGATGTTGATTTTCCTTCTATCCAATCTGTAGCTGGTATCATAATTTTTATATCCTTATCCACAGTGCCACTGGTCTGCCCCCTTTTTAAAAATCACTCTTAAATAATAATTACATTATGTTATTTTATTTCAGATGATTACTATACTATACAACAACTACAAAACATGTGGAGATAGCTGTTACTGAAATTCAATTACTGTAAATGTTTAGAAGTAGTTTGATTTAGAAGCACTGCATTGCATAGAACATGTCATGTACCTAGAGAGATGAGGGCAGCTTCTAACAATTTATAGAAATCATTTTAATTTGACTACCATTTTAACGTAACATATGTTAATAGTCTTCCTCCATATTAAGTTTAGTTCATTACATCAGCTTAAAGACTCACATTTATGATGGAATACTGCTTACTTTTTGGAAAGCAAAATCTCATAGATATCCATGGGAAAATATGGACAGAGTGGGATGATAGAACAAGATTGGGAATACTGACAAGGGATGGGATAAGACAACAAACAGGACTAAATTTTACCGTTGCCATTAATCAACTGATAAACAGTGATAAAGTCACAAGTAAAAGTTTATTCCATGCTGAAAAGAGAAAAAAAGAAACACAACGTTTCAGCTGTGGAGCCTTCATCAGGTGTGTCACATGATGATTGAGTTGCTGAATTAGAATGAAAACTGGAAAAGACTATAGCCATTCGCAGCTAGAGTTGGAGTTTAAATGTTTTACAGTGTTTGTTTTAACTAAATAGAGTTATATAAGAGGTAACTATTGACTATTATAAAGAATTAGTGTCTTGTGAAGTGTCTTGAATTTTAAAAAATAAAGATTACTCAGATATTTTTGGTCAAGCTGTTGTATTTGGATGAATTTTCTCTATCTTGTAAAATGACGGGTAATTGAAATCTTCAATCAATCTTTGAACATAAGATTCTGATTTAAGACATTCAATGCAAAGACTCCAAAGAAAAAAAAAGGATCTTAGTTTTTACTGAACATTAAAACATGATTTCCTCTTATATTCATATTTGACATTATATTTATAACACATGTATTTTCTATTTACAGTATATGCAATGTATGTTCAATCTTTAACCTTTTCAAATTCATTAAACATGCAAACTCCTGTTCATAGGTTTTGATCTTGTTAAATGTGAGGAACCAGGAACTCCTAATTATGGATACAAAATTCAGGATGAAGGGCATTTTGCTGACACATTTGTTGTGTACAGCTGCAACCCTGGCTATACAATGCATGGAGGCAGTGTTTTAACCTGTCTAAGTGGGGATCGAAGAGTGTGGGACAAGCCATTACCTTCTTGTATAGGTAAGAGCTTCGCTTTTGAAAATCAGTGCAGGAGTCATTCCCACTTGCAGTAATTCCACACTGTTTCCACAGTGTTTGTAGCCTGTGCATCTACAATGTTTTTTTTTTGTGGGGGGGAATTACTTGTTCATTTATCTACAATTACCATCCTTTGATTGAATGGTCCTCTCATCAGGTACTGCATTGAAATACCTAGTGCTTTCACAAAACTTTGTCCTTCAAAGCCGTATTCCTCAACAGTTTGTACTTTAATTTTTATTTTTCACTCTGCTTAGTTCCTAAGATCCTTTTTGTGAGCTTGTTAGATTTTATTTTTCACTTTCCTAATTGAAGCAAGTGGGCTACTGTAATGTTTCTTCTTGGAGACACAAGCAACATAGAATGCATGGAATTATTACTGCCATTGATCCACTGTAAAGATATTCATGTGTCAGTCCTGCAATCGTCTTGACACATTGATGGAAAATTTGAAAAGCAGCTCTTTTTGTAGTGAGATTTTAAAGCTTTTAGTTAGAAAAACAGCCTACTTTAAGATATGAGTTTCATAAATCAAAAACATAAAGACAAAATTTTGCATTTGTAATATTTGAATGCCAGATGCACTTCTAGACACTACAGCTTAGTCAGATGTCTACAAAAAAGGTGTTACAGCTGAATGGAGTGTTTAAAAACATTGTGTTGCTCATATAGAACTTTTATTCTATTAATATACAGTATCTTGTTAATATGACAATCTTAGTAAAGTGCAAGGTAGAGATACAGATAACTCATTCTACAGCAATGTTTGTTTTCATTATTTATTTTCTGTTTTCAATTACCCACAGTGATATACCGTAAGTCCCTATTAGCTTTATTACATTTATACACATTACTCATGTGGTTATTTCTTAAACATTCTAGTTAAATACAAAAGGGAAGGGTGAAGTCTTGGAAATATATGGATGAGGCAGAGGAAAAAGGTAAAAGGGCATTTGTGTAATTTTCCAACAAATGAAGCAATACTTTGAACTTGTGAACCCTCCCATTTTTTATGAAAGAGTTCATCTAAAAAATCCGGTATACATATGAAAATGTTAAAACAGTACTGAAACCTTAATGCAGTGTGGCAGTATAGAATATTAGTTTGAAAGAGTCCATTAATAAGGTCAGACCTGTCCCCAGCCAAAACCTCCCCTTGATAGGAGGTCAAAGGAGGCCCCATTATTCACAGGCTTGCTTGACAGCTGTGAAGACTAAAAATACATCTATGTAAAATGCCAAGGCTTTCCGCTGTCTGTGTGATCAAGGTCTCTTTGACCCTCTCAATGATCCCAGTAAATGTCCATGTGGAAATGGCAGTGTCATTCAGGGTTTTTCAACACATGAGATATGAAGACTACCTCTCAACTTACAGGTGGTTTCTTCCTAATAAAAATTAATCATGTTTTCCTTGTACCAATGGATAATAATTCCAAACTAAAATCTGTAGTAATGAGTGTATAAGGCCCTTTAAACATCCTGAAATGCAGTGATGGTTTAAATTTTACTATGTGATTAAAAAGAACATTTTACCCTTTAAGTAGTTCAGGTGGGTAGCTGCATCAGGATGCGTCGGCTGCAAAGGAACAAGTAACAGGTTTATTCCATGCTGAAAAGGGAAAAAAGAAAACACAACTTTTCGGCTGTAGAGCCTTCTTCGGGTGTGAGACACCCTCGAAACATGAGGGTGTCTCACACCCGATGAAGGCTCCACAGCCAAAACGTTGTGTTTTCTTTCTTCTCTTTTCAGTATGGAATAAACCTACTGTATTACTTGTTCTTTTACCCTTTAAGTCTGGCAGAGTTGAGGTTGTAAGAATGTATACCTTAATCGTAACCTAGTACAAAAGAATGTTAAAATTGTTTCAAAGCAGAAGAGACCATTTGTCCAGTCTTGTTTATTTCATTGTTAGTAACTTAACAATCTAATAATCACATCATGACATTTCTTAAAAAACACCACAGAGCCATCTTCAACAGTAGTGTCAAATTATTTGTTTCAAGCTCCTACAAAGAACCGATTGATTTCTGTCCCTAATACATCTAAACTTAATTCTTAAATGTAGTAACTTTAAGTAATTATACATATGATATTCTCTTTCCCAGTTCCTTTAATCTCTTTGAACATGTCATTACTGCCAGTTGTGGAATTCCTATTGCTTCTCTCTTTTTGTGCTAGCTCTCTAGCAGCAAAATCACTCTTGTGGCATGGTGACCAAAGCTGAACACAATTTTCCAAACCAATTTAGCTAGCTTCAGACTAACCATAGTACATTTCTGTTTGAACAAGCTTTCCTGCCACTCTTAGGAAGCTGATTCCCTGGGATGATACAACTAATAACTTTCTGGTCACCTGGGGTCTCCAAAACAGTACACAATCTGCCATTTGAAAGAACGAGTCTTATTCCTCTGTTCTTTCTCCACTGTCTCAGATCAAAAAGATCTGTTTAGTTTTTAAACATCTACTATCAGATAGTATTACTAAGTGCCATACTGTAGTAAGTACTATTTTAAAAATTATTTAATAATATTTAGTACCTTACATTAGTGGAACTCAACAGGAATATGGTGCATCAACTTGGGTCACCAAGCAGCTACTAGCACAGAAGATGGCCCAAAGGGCCTCATTAGTAAACCTTGTTACATTCATTCAACTTTTAAACAAAACAAAGTTTTTCATTTCACAGCTGCAGACTCAAAAGGGTCAGGAAATGGTTTCCCTACACATGCTTCCCCACCAAAAAGTATTTATCCAGATAATGTACGAACCAAGCAATATATCTTGACAGGCATCTTGACACTTGATTTTCTGAAGAGCAGTTTTACAGATAGTATGTGGTGAACACACTGTGTTTATGGATCATGATAAGGAAAAGCAAGCTATATTTTCAGAACAGACCTCGGGCCCTCTTTGAGACAGTGCGCTCTAAATGTGATGGCAGCACATCACTCAACCTGTACAGTGAGGAGAGGATCTGCCTGGCCTGTCCTCGCCATCTGTGCTTTAAGAGGGGCCTAGCTCAGTCCTCGGGGTGTTTACTTTGATTTAAATAATGAATCCTGCCTTTTGTTCTCTACAGTGCAGGAGACTCCAAATGGACCAAATTTAATTTCCTTATTTTATTACACTGAGCATTTATGTACAGTAATTAGTTGTAGGTGTGAAATAAATAAATGATGATGAGTGTGGAACAATGCTAATAGCTTGTTTAATTATGTAGCTGAGTGTGGGGGCCACATCACAGGAGCTACATCTGGAAGGATACTGTCTCCTGGATACCCTGCTCCATACGACAATAACCTGCACTGCACGTGGTCCATTGAAGCAGACTCAGGCAAAACCATAAGGTAATTCAGAGAGGCTTGAAGGTGAAAATGATCTGAATTGTGATGGATAGTCTGTCTCTGTCTTATTTTCTTTAGTTAGACTTCATGTTGTTACTATTGTTGTTGTTGTCGTCATTATCTACATTGTTGTAGCTTTTATGACCTTGAAATACAATAAGCATTTTTTGTACATTTTAGTGCAAAAAATAGTCACAGTAAAAGCACCATATTGTTAAGTAAGCTCATGTTTTTAAGGCTAGAAAAATAAAAGATTGTAGTAATGGAAGTTAATTTT
This sequence comes from Atractosteus spatula, assembly GCF_055471065.1. NCBI lineage: Eukaryota > Metazoa > Chordata > Actinopteri > Semionotiformes > Lepisosteidae > Atractosteus > Atractosteus spatula. Next base: position 21,975,300 of record NC_142720.1, on the reverse strand, counting down.
ATGTCTAACTAGAAATAAATCTTGCAGCTGAAAAAAAAACACAAAGCTTTTAACAATTTTTATGAGAGTCAAATATCAACCATTGTATTTCATATTATAGAATCAAAAAAACTTTTCACTGTTTACCTGCTTTTACTGTTTATTTAGAACGTTAAGTGTAAATGTTAAGAGTTAATTGGGCACTGTTGATGAGTTTACCTGCAGAATCAAGCCTGGTTAAAACCAGGAAAGAAAAAGGCTGAAAGGAACTGATATACCCCACTTAGCAAGAGAACAATACCCGTGCTATCAGTCTAGTGGAGCACAGGTCATCTTTGGAGGACTTGCCATTAGTGGAACCAAGTCCTCTTTAACAACGTGTAGTGATGAGAGAGTTTTAATTTACTGCAATAATTAGAAATCGGAACATTAAATTGCAAAAGTACTTTGGTAATTGTTAGGAATCAATTAAACATAATAATAATTTAAAGTCTCAGACAAAAAGTACAAAATAAAATTTATGGATATACCACCAAACACATGTGTAACAAAACAACAACAGTCTGCTTGTTGTGTTTTGTCTGAAAATGTTGTTGGATACCTGATGTGCAATGAACGATGCTCTCACAACATAGAGCACAAACATCAGTCTTTGTGTTGAATAAGTCCATAGTCATCAAAATTAACAAAAGTAAACATTTAGCTTTGCTTTCTTAGCAACTGCCATTTTCCCCCAAAATGTTTAACTTTTCTCCTACTGTAAGTGTGAAAAACATTATCAGTGGATTGCAAGCTTCCTTGTGAAAATTATAGGCTAGTCCCGTTAAAAATAATGCAGCACATACATAAAGTGAATTGTTTATTTCTACCCAAAGATCTTTAATTGGTAGCATGTTGTAGAGAATTGCAGACCAGTCAAGCATAGATTTTTTATCATCTTTTTAACTTAGTTTCTTCATGGCTTATTAGACTTTTATTGGGCCACCACTTCCATTTCACGTGCTTTTAAAAATCCCTCTGCATGCCACTAATGGCGAACTTGCCATAGGTTACAGAGTCCTGCCCTAATTGTACAAAATGCTTCAACATAGCACAGTGTTTTTATTCCTTTCAATAATCGGTGATCTATCCATCCATGTTCTAACCACATCTTCCCATAGAGAGTTGCAGGGGAGCTGAATCCTTGCCTGGCAAGCAATGGGTACAAGGCAGGATACACCCTGGATGGGACGCCAGTCCATCCCAGGGCACACACATTACACAATTCTTAATAAAGTCAGCCTTTGGAGTGTTTCAAACTGAAAATTGCCAGTTACATTTCTTTTGTTGTATGCAGCATCTCAATTTAACAAGCAGGATTTTGTGAAATGATAGGCAAATTACCCAGCTTGTCATAGTTATTGCATTTTAACACAGTGCTATCACTCTGACAGATCAGCATTGCTTCCTTTAGGCCCATTATCAAGGCTTTTAAGATAAGGATAGCCCCACAGATAAACCAATTAGACCCATGAGGAAATGTACTGCCACCATGTGTGTGCCAATTCAAATGAGTCAGTTAAGGGTGTACAGTATCTGAGGAAGGAGATAGCCATGACTGATGCGTCTTGTATCTTTAAAAGAGCATTTTGGAATCTCACTCCAGTCGCTCCAAGTTAAAATTTAAAATGCAAATAGCACGTTGCTCCATGCCTTTTAAAGAAACCATTTACAGAACAATGACAGTGAAACCTGATGATCATAAAGCTCAAATCAGAACAGTTTCAAAATGATAAAAACCTATATTAAGCATCTGTGAATGAATGGCATAAAGGGAGCCCAACCATTCCCTTTTAATGGAATGTGTTCTGCCTTGCATCTGCAACAGTGACCAACATTGATCTCAGCTGAGTGATTTACCACAGTTCATTTAGATTGCTTACATTGTTTAGAGCAGACTTCAGATCTTGCATTATGGCCTTGAGGTGAATAAATTATTCAGTCAATGAGAGTTTGTTTGGACTCTGATCACTGAAACACATTCTGAACTGCTTCCCAATCTGTGTGGTGCAGGAAGGTCTCTGGGATGGGGTACCGCAGATTTATTTTTTTGCAATTATTAAATCATTTTTATATAGTAATTTAGGTTGTATTAGCTAAAGGAATAATTTAAATTTATAATAATGTATAACACTGATTTCTTAGGGGGTTTCACAACAAGACATGTAAGCCATGCAGACTTACAGTATGTAGCTATGTCTCTGCACTGATTTCTGGGAAACCTTGTGTAAGTTAGCAGCTGTTGCCATTTAAACAGCCATGTGAGTGTTTGTTATATTGTCAGAGCATTAGTCCAGACAAATCAAAAGTCCCACCATTTGGTAGATACACCACAATTAGGTATTGCACACTGTAGTCAGACAAGAAAAGAAAGTATAACGCGTTTCATGGTAAGTTGGTTGTAACTGATTGTTTCATATAAATGTTTAATTTTGTACCGGTTGCATATGTAGTACCAAAACGTTATAACAAATGTTTTGATCAACGGAAACAAAATAAATTTACTATGCATGTGGACAGATGTACAGTACCTGTAATTACTGTAATATAACCATCCATGACTACAGCAAGGAATACGACACATTTTTCTTCTTGTTCGCTTGCAGCCTTCACTTTATCGTCTTTGACACAGAGGTAGATCATGATATACTGAAGGTCTGGGATGGCCCAAGAGAGAGTGGCATACTTCTGAAAGAGTGGAGTGGATCTTCCCTGCCTGAAGACACACACAGCACCTTCAATTTGTTAACGCTGCAGTTCGACAGTGATTATTTCATCAGCAAATCAGGCTTCTCCATTCAGTTCTCCAGTAAGTAACACTTATTTCATCAGAAATCTTCACACTTTACCTTTCAGCCCAAAACCAATATTTTCTCACTTTCAGGATTTCTGCCTCTGACAGCTTCCTTGTGGTTTTAACCAATCATGCAGAAAGGACTACATTTCAGTGGGAACTCTTTCTATAAAAACACAAAGATTGGTTTCACTTAAGAAGTCATATTTATTCCAGTTCAAAGAGTAGAGTTTACTTCAAACTCTGAACTAACCTTTTTTTGTACTTTTAATAGCTTCAGACATCATGTCACTGATTGTTACACATACCATACATATGTATTAGTGTTTAGATTGAGAACATCTATATATATTTCTTTTCAGTATTTTCTTTAGAAATTAAAAAGTACAGTAGTTGAGATACTATGATTTAAAAAAGATCTTTATTTAGAATGGAGAATCTTATTTTAAATGGAAGGTTTTCTAATTAGCAGCTTCTTTATTTCCTTCTGCTGAGAGGTATACAGTACAGTATACATCGTTGACTATAGGTAAAGCATATTATATCGTATTTATACACTTTTAATGAATTATGGTAGAACCCAGAATGTTTAAGGTCACCAAATTAGGTAGTGCTTCGGTTAAATTAATTGTATGAGGAGGATATACACATTTGTTGCTATATATATAATCATTCACAAAAGAAATGCTGTGTGAAAGTGTAGATAAAGTATGTTCCTTATCACAGAGATTCATCGTTATAGCACATCCTTGGGCTTAATATCTTAAAAAATCTAAAGCACTGTACTATGGGTCCAATAACAATTGTACTAACAGTGTTTTATTAAAAGGGTCTTCAAGGTAACCGTTCTATTTTAAATAAATGCAGAGGTTTACAGAACATGAGAACTCCACACATTTAAGTAAAAAGAAGCCTGAAGAACATTTTAAACAGATTATATAAAGTAGGTTGATTTAGTATAATTATTTTAATTTTAATTGAAGTATAATAAAATTAAGAGCTCTTTCTCAAAAAGTTAGCCAATGCTAAATCAGACACAATTAGTTATGGAAATTCATATTCATTATATCGTGTTATTTCACAATGCTGAGAAGCAGAAAAGTCTAAACTGACTTCTAATTCTTCTTATGTAAATGTAAAGTTAACACAGTCATGGCCAGCTGTTTAGTTCTAATTAAGGACTTATCAGCATAATATACAGGAGCTGACTTTGAGCAGTGAAACAGATGTTTATACAGTATGTATATGACAAGCAGCTTCTTTTAGGATTATGGTGTCTTTTAAAGAACACGCCATCACAATTATTTTGGGAATATATATTATTATTTGCTGTTAGTATTCATTAATTGCTTAATATTATCTCATATTAATTCGCAAAAATTCATAGCAACTGCAAGATCAAAAGACAATATTACATTGAAAGGTGTTCCTTGTTATATATTATACCTGTAACATAATGCTTACAATTATGTGTCTTTATGACAATTGGTATGTGCACCCAACTATAGTGTTTTACCGAATAGACTCCTTATACAGACCATGTGAAACTTCAGGACAACCTGGGGGAAGTGGCTTGTGCATTAGATGTATGTAATGACTTCCCATATTTTAATTACATTTTTAATTGCGTTTCTTTTTCAAAACAATTAGGAAAGAATGATAAAAATAAAATTCTGGCTTGGGAAAAAAAAAACCCCTTAAAGTAGGATTTACTGAATGACAGACATCAATGCCGAACAAACGAGAGAGAGCGATCAGTTAAAGAGACCCAGACTGCTGCTCTGAACAGCACATCCTTTCTCCTGCTGCAGCTACAACCGCTACAACGTGCAATGATCCGGGAACTCCGCAGAACGGCTCGCGGTATGGAGACAGCCGCGAGCCCGGCGACGCCGTCACGTTCCAGTGCGACCCTGGCTATCAAATACAAGGGGCGGCACAGATCACATGTGTGCAGCTTAACAATCGATTTTTTTGGCAACCTGACCCCCCAACATGCATAGGTAAGTCCGTATATACAGTAGTTTGAGTAGATTGCATATTTAATTCTGCATTACATTTTCTGATATAAAGAGACTTTCAGATATAAAGGGATTTTCAGTTCCAAGTGTTACAATGAAAATCAAGTTTTTCTTTTTCCACTAGTCATCTGGATGACACTAAAGGAGACGGAGAATTTCCAGTTGATTAAAAATTCATTTTTTTTGTAGTTTTCAAATTAGCGTGCTTTCCCTCTGACTGCTACAGCTGTTGCAGTCTTATTTCTTCTAAACAGAAAAGATAGAAACTTTTTTTATTTTGTGGTTCTCTGTCTAGGAGATCTCATGCCTTTTTTGGGCTGTTTGGGTATTTTGTCAAGTCTGGGACATGAAAATAAAAGACAAATTCATGAAACATTCAGCACGCATCTTCCTGCTGCAAATTAAAAGTTTTAATTTTCAAGTATCTTTGGAATATGAGAAGGCCACTCTAATCAGGCTTTAATAAGAATGAAATGACTTATTTGATTAATCTGTTACTATTGTTTAAGCATTGTGTTAACATCTTTTAAACGACTTATGTAATCTCCAGTAAGTCTATGCCTACTGTATGCTACTTTTAATATCTATTAAAAATAAGAAAAAAGCAGCTGTACCCTTGAGGTCAAAATGATTTAGTGAAGCAGTAGTATAGAAAGAAATATCAAAGTGAATACAAAGTAAAGCTAGGTCTTTCATAATTACTTTCAAATCATGTAAGTCCTTCATCTGAAAGAAGCTTCATTGCTTTAATAATGCATGTCGTAAAAAAGGTGCTTATTTATGATGGACATTTTTCACTCTCAGTCCCTTTCTATGCTGTTTTAAAAGGAAATAGTTTTAATTAGTCTCCTAATAACTAGAAAATTTACAAAGAAATTGCATGCATATATTTAACGCATCTGTGTCTCCTGAGTGACCTTGAGGGACTTGGTAGTTTTAAAATCTTTATTGCCACAGACTGGACTGCGCTGGAATCCTCTGAGGCCCTATAAGAACAGTACCACACAGGTTTTAACATTCCAGTGAAGTACTGCTTGTCTTGTGCTGAAAGACTGCTCTGGTTTAATATGACTTGTTATTAGCATTCTGAACATCGACAAAAGTCATTCATGTTTATTTAATATCTTCAGCTGCATTTCTCTTTATGGTCATATGCTTTTACCACTCCTGTGTCATGAGAGATCTCCAGGGATTCTGACATTTATAGCTTCTCAAACTGCTACACAAAAGACTCTCAGTATATTCAGCGCTTACAATACGTAATTCTCAATTAATGTCCATACCAACCTTCCAACCTTATTTATTTTACCAGCTAGAGCACCTGAAATTTCTTTATTTATTGTTTGTTTTATAAAGAGACAAGAAAGAGCATTATTTATACATCTAGCAATGCATTTCACTTGTGTTCCACAAATACAATGTTGCAAGTTTTTGCCATTTTAAAGCCTTTAAATGACACTGAATCCAGACTCTCAGACAAATTGATTGTGGGGAAAAAAACGACTTTGAAGTAAGATTTATTGAATATCAGATTTCTGTACCATGTTTCATAATCAGATAAATAAAACACTAATGTAGGTATTAGGTTCTTAACTGCTAAAGGACTCTAAAGAATACGAGTAAATTAACGTGAGGTGAGAGGTGATGAATACCTACTCTCTCTTCACTACGTTCATTTACCTGAAGAAAAAACTCCTGTACACCTTCTCATTTCAGCAACCTCTGCACATCTTTTTCACTTTGTGCTAGCAATTAAAGAGCTAATAAATTATACAGACAATATAAACTAATATTCTGTTTTACTATATAGTTTCACACTGTCAATCAATCCTAAAGCTGTACAGTATGCTGTATTGCATGTGGCTCAATACCATTTGTTTCACTCTATAATGAAAATGAATTATTATTATACTATGTTATATCCTACTATATTCATTCATATAGTACAGTATGTGATACCATACTATATTCATTCATATTATACATGATTAGGAAGATTAATAGATGTTGAGTTAGTATGAAAATACTTCTCAGCTCTTCACTGAAAGTTGAATTTCAGTACATTATTCATTTTAGGACAAAGTATATTTTAATTACACCCCATCAGGACAACAACAGGTTTTACCTGAGTCAATGTGAGTTTTCCATGGCCAGAAATTGCCTGTGATGCTCACTGTTTGTTTTTATCCAGTCGATCCATGCATTCTTTTTTCTTTTAAGAATTCAGCACATTTTTAGCCATTAAAGATCGAATATCCCCATCAAATGTGCACTGAATCTTATTCATGATGAATTGCACTTACATTTTGTAACTGTTTTACGTTTGTTTCAGAAGGAAAAGATACTTACGTTTGTCTACATTTTTCTTTCCGAACAATATGAATTTTAACAACACATTTTCATAAATCTGAAGTCTGACAGTTACTTAAAAAATCTGTCACACAATCAACACAGTATGTAGTCCTTTTTTTCCCGTTTTCAAGTTAAAAGTTTAATCTTTTGTGTTTTTTTCCCTGCCCTATAATTGTGACAGCTACCTGTGGAGGAAATGTGACAGGCCCAGCCGGGGTGATTTTATCTCCTAACTACCCACAGCCTTATCCTCCGGGGAAGGAATGTGATTGGAGAATAAAAGTCAATCCTGACTTTGTAATTGCCTTGATTTTTAAGAGGTATGCTTTTCATGCTTTGCTGGAGGCCGCCTACTATACATTCAAATGTTTTAAAACAATCATTTTTTTAAGCAAGCAATCTGGACTAGACTTCATTTATCACACCACATGGTTTCTGAATTGTGCAGACTTGCAAATCACAAGAGTGAATGTCTAATGTAAGTATCACAGAATAAAATAAATGCTAGTTTATCTTGTTTCAGCTGATTATAAGATTGAGCTTTTTATTATATTGGTGGATAATGTAAATAAAGCAGTTTAAGCCTTATTGCTATTTCAGTTTTGTTCTTATTTACCTTGGAATTTTTTTTACAAATGTTTCCATAAACAATGACACATAAAACGCCTCTCTTAATTATGTAGCTCTTTATTTGCAAAGTTTCTAAAAGATTAAAATAGCTTTGTATGGCTTTGGTGTGAGATTTGTTATAATATGATCTTACCAAACAAGACATCAGTCTAACTCCTTCTGTTAATGATATTTTTTCTTTTATGTCATAAATGCTTTTTAATCAAAGACTAAAACAGCTGCAACAGAATATTGAAACATGAAAAAATGCTGTGTTGATTTTAGTGCTGCATAAAATTTTTCATTTTTCTCATCATATCTCCTGTTTGAATCCTCTGAGAGCGTCATTTTCTTTCATCCCCTGTTTTTAAGAAATAAGCAGTAATTACGTCAACCTCTCATCTCCTCTGTGTGGCAGAATATATCCTAGTGGATGAGGAAAATCTTCATTTCTTCCAGCAATTCATTTTATCTTTTGCAAAAGTATTTTTCACTGTTTTATAAATCCTATTTGATCTCTTTCAGTTTCAACATGGAACCCAGTTATGACTTTTTACATATTTATGAGGGAGAAGACTCCAATGGCCCTCTGATTGGTAGTTTCCAAGGCAGTCAAGCTCCTGATAGGATAGAGAGCAGTGGGAATAGCCTGTTTCTGGCTTTTCGCAGTGATGCTTCTCTTGGGATGTCTGGTTTTGCCATTGAATACAAAGGTAAAAAGGCAAGCTGTTATACCTTGCTTTCATTTTTTTTACAGATAAATTAATAGTACTCTACCATAAAAGCCCAATCATATGAAAACATCAGTTTTGATCCAGAGATAATGAAATGTAAACACAAAATGGAGGAGTCACAAAAATATCATTTTCTGAACTCTCGATTTTGTGCATCACGCAGGATTTAAGGCTTGATGTGGATGACGGTTCATAATTGTACAATTTGTGTTGATATATTTAAAATACAGGTCCATGATGTTGAAAAGCTTCACTGTTTTCAGGAGATGTTAATTTTGAGCTGTCAGGGCTTGCAGATATACCTGTTATGTTCCTTCGTTCTTGCAATCAGCAGTGAGCCTTGTACAACATTAAAACTAGAAAGATTGTATTAGTTCACTGTAGAGAAGTTGATTTGTTCTTGTTATGTAAGATTTATGCTACTGACATTAGTGGCTGTTCTACATTTCTAATATCACATTTCTCTGTACACCTTTCTAATGCAAACAGTCCAGAAAGAAAATGAGGTGCTGGTAAAAAGTACAAAAAGGAGGAACTCCCCACCAGTAAAATAAAAATTAGTGGAGCCATTCGCTGTCAAAACCCCAGTGATCTGAATGTGCCACCATAGGCAATTGGTCATGTTAATTCATATGGCAAAACACTTATCCAAAGTGACTAACATTTGTGCTTACTTATAGAGGGAGGATTTTACTAGAGCAATCTGAGTGCCGAATCTTACTCAAGGGTACAGCAGCAGCAACCCAGGGTGGATTTGAACCCACAGCCTTGCAGCTATGAGTCAAAAGCCCAAACCAATATTACAGTATTGAGCCCCAGTATGAATCTTTAGTGTTTTAAGAAGTCCTTTTGGAACAATTGAACAGTATACATCATGGTTAGGACATCTTACCATCTTTGTTCAAACAGTTTGATTTTTTTTTCCTTGTAATCCTTATCCTGTTATTGTACAAAGCAACACAGTCTAAATTAAATGAGAGACTCTGTTTTGGCTGAGTTTGCTTTATAACTTACACTATCTAGTATATTCACTAGTCAATCTATTAATTTTTGCCTTGATTTCTACTCTTGGGACATTTTGCTGTAATAATTAAAGGGAAATTAGATTTGTGTTTTACTTATGTCTAGTCACTTCTACAGTAATTAAATAGTTACTGCACTTTTGTCAGGATTGTAATACAGAATTGTTTTATTTATGCTGGTGACCACCTTTTTAATAACACAGACAACTGTTCAACTTTACTTTTCATTTTAATTGCATTTAAATTAATTACAGAATGTACGATGTACAAGAGAGTTTCCTTCTGCTTTGGGATAGGTTTATAATTGCAGTCTTCACAAGTATTCTTAGAATATAAATACCTTATATAAAGACTTACACTATATAATCTACCTCAAATTCATTGTATTAATAGTTGGAACATTATTGTCATCACAGATTTTTAAAAATAATACAGAACAACAATGCCACTGAAGGCAACAATGCCCAACTCTGTTTTGTTATTCTACAAGATTTTGAGTATCTTTAAAAATGTTCATGAATAAATTTGTATGATTATTATTTGTCTGAATCTGAGCTTAGCAGATCAGCAGATAAAGACTCTTAAGAGATAAATATACCGTATGTACAGTATATATGGAATAACAGAGTTACCCACAATTTTATAGTGTCATGATCTAAAAGTATTATAAATTGTATAATATTTACAAAAATATTTAGAAAAATAACAATTCTTATCGGTAACCAGCTGTGTGGATTAGTGACTAGGGTTGTGGACTCAGGAGAGTCAGGAGTTCATTTCTAATGGAGGAAGCTGCAGCTTCAGTAAATAAGTTACTGGGGCCTCCAGCTGTCTTTGTAAATTTGTTGTTAATTGATATACCTGGCAAAACAAAGAAATACAAGAATACACTTCTGGTACCACTCCTGCAGCAGAAATGGTTCATATATAAATAATACTAACTAATTTTTGACTTTCCTATGCATATGGGTCTGGTCTGCAAACAATTGTGGCTTGTGATATAAAAAGAAAGGTAATATATCTGGTAATGAATGGGTGATACCCTTGCAATAATCTGTTAACATTTTATTGCATTTGGTGAAGAAGTTCATTACATTTACTGATTATTTATCAATAATATGTACCACTTAATATACACTATAGACTTTATATAATACAGTATATACAGTATAGTGGTACATACCGTATACACATACTATATAATATATTTGGCATTATTAATACAAAAAAGACAGAATTAGAATTCTTTTTAGATTGTTCTGTTCCTCTCAGGTTGAAATAGCTTTTATTTAACACTCATTCTCATGATATACATACAGTATATGCATAAACATTAGAAGGAACGGCGTTGTAGGTTATAATATGTGTCAAGAGTTGCAGTGAATTATAGGTATGAATATTAATTAGCTCTTATTCCATCACAAAGCTACAGGAGACAGAACTGTCTTCTGACTTTCCACTCTTTTTCTGCATGTAAAGTCAATTACCATTACCATGTGTGATGTGCATATCTACGTCTTTCCCTCATATCTGTCGATGATATTAAGACAATAGAAGCCCTGTAGTAGAAACAATCAAGAACAAATTGATTTTTTTATCTGCCTTCATGAAGTGTCCAGTGACACAGAACTGTAATAATATTTTCATCTGTGGGAACGAGAGGTTACTTTTGAGAGAGCGACACTGTGTTTTCGGCAGACTTCTAGCGATACTTTTCTCATTTTCATCTGATTGCTGTGATTTTTTTTCTTCCTCTTTTTAAATATGTATATGTGGGTTAGACTGTTTTAAGAAGATCCACTGCGTTCATAGTGAAACCGTTCCTTCTAAAGCCCATCCACAATAAGTGGACTTCCTAAGCCTCATATTGTTCTTACTGTACCTTAGGTATGAAGATGTTCAAATTACATAGATATATACTGTAGATATATATAAAGTACTGTATATACTGTATAGCTTACTTAACCATGATATTATTTTCATTACTATTTTTCAAAACAGAAAAACCACGAGAGGCTTGTTTTGACCCTGGAAATATCATGAATGGCACTCGCATAGGAACAGATTTTAAACTGGGTTCAACAGTGACGTATCAGTGTGACTCTGGCTACACAACTATTGGACCTTCAACTATAACATGCATTATAGGGAGTGATGGGAAACCTGTCTGGGAAAGAATCCTCCCTACATGCAAAGGTGAAGTATGATCAACTATTAATACACAGTGTCACAGATACGCAAAATAATACGTAACTAGTTAGATCTCTCATATACATGTAAACTGAGAAATTTAAAGGGTCTTTGAGTAGTATTTTACTGAAAAATATATTGATCCTTCTATTCTTTTTCAGTCTATTTTAATTGTTGAATTAATTTATTTTATGAAATGGACAACTTTAGTTCTCTTTTAATATATAAATAATATTTATGAGTGATTTTTACTTTTATCATTTTAGCATTCGGTGGGTTGAGAGACCTTCTGTTTCCTAGTGCTGTATTGCATGGGAAGAACATAAAAATGCATTATAGAACTGTTTTGTTTGTTGTTGTTTTTTAAGAGGAGTGACTTTCCACACAAATGCACAATAAACTGTCACTGCCTTCAATGTGTAGCTTAATAATCTTTAAAAATAACTCAGACAAATGAACAACATTTGATTGCCCACAAAGGGACTAAGTAACTGTTTGAATAATAGATGTGCATTATATGTTATAAAATATTTATGCTTTCTACGATTAACTTGTTGTGCATTTGCATAGTGCAAGTGCAGGCAGTGACTAACTGTCAGCTTGCATGTGCCCTGGGTGATCACTACTTGGGCAGGTGGCGTGTATTTCATTTAATGTCCCCCTGCCTGTGACAGCTAAGACAGCAGGTCAAATCTTCATAGACATTAGGTTTCTGCAGCACTATTTTTTTAAATTACAGTACTTGCCCAAATTTCAAGTATATTTACAAACTCATCACATTTCTCTGAAAACGATTTTGAAGTTGTGGTATCTTTCACTTCTTTCTTCCCAGAAAGTTCAGTATTTTTCTTAGGCATAAAAGTAGTGTTCCTGTATATACAGTATTATGATGCTGTAAATCAATATCACAGCTTTTATAGGTTATATTTCCCTCTTTTGCTTTATTGTATTTATATTTATGGTGAAGATCGTTGATAACAGCTCTGGACAGTGACATCACCCCTTTTATAAATTTGAAAAGTTTAAAGGCTAGTAAATTGTAAATTAGCCCTCTGAGTCACCTGACCTAGTTTCTAGTTGCATTGTTAATACTTGACTAAATTCCACAGTGTTTTGCTTTCACTGTCAGGACAGAACTGGAATCATAGACAAACACGTGCCTTAATCAGACTTGGGCAGGCTGTGCCTTCTCTTCTGTCTGCTGTAACAGCCTGGGTGGCAGCGAGTGCCACTCACACACTCTTTCCTTTCTGAAGTCTGGGCTCTGGTCAGAGCTCACAGACAGGTAGCTGCAGGATAGCTACTAGCTCACATCTGCATCATTGCCACTTTGGGTCTGCATTTAATCTCCGAGTGTTTGCCCTAAACCACAAAGTTCAAACTGAAATCAAAATAAAAATAGTAACAGACTAATTTGTAAGGTAGGATATTAGGATATCTGATTCTATTCACTTTCAAAGTCCACCACGATGACCACCATTCCTTTTGTCTGGAAGACTGCAAGATTTACAGAAGAAAGGTTGTTTTCAAATGACTATAACTCTCTCCACAAATCAGTCTCACAAAAAAGTCTGAGTTCTGTTTTCCTTGAGCATTAGTGCAATATATTTTTCACCAATTTATTACAGCACTTAGACCACAGCGTTGGGCAGTAAATGTCCCTGGATGCAATGTGTCACAATTTATGTTGTTGTTTGACCCAGCATTCTCTTAAAATCCATTTATGGTATATGATGTAGAGCAATACAGACACTACATTGTAACATAAAAATTAGAGGGTTACTAACTGAACGCCACTTCATTGCATTATGATGTGTTTTTATGCAAATGTTGTTGACCCCCTTCATGCAAATCAGCCTAATGGGGTTTAAACTCTGTAACCAACCGTTCTGATGGATCTGACCCTTTTTTCATATGGTTAAGTTGTCTCTTGCTTAGGGAGCACAAGATCCTGAGTTTGCTTCCAGCCTGAGCATTTATTTGTCAACACTGCTGATATATTTGGCTCACAACCTTTTTTTTTTTGTTCGAAGTAAAAAGGTACACTTCTAGGTATGTTAGTAGTTATTATTGTGTGGACTTCGCTTTCTGTCACTTTTGACAGACAGTTATCTGTATTCTTAACCATTAGAGCACCAGTATTTGCTGTTTTGTTACCTCTGACCTCCTGGCAGAGTCCAGTTCTGCATTCTGTCCATGCAGCCAAGAATCCTCGACTCAGGCAGTGTCGCTGGCCTGCTTGACAGACAATGGGAACTGCTCCTGCATTCAATTTGTATTTTTTTCTGATCCTTTCATATGAATTAAAACAGTTTTAATTAAAAAAAAAACATTTTAAACAGTTTGTTCTAGTGCATCTGAAATTTAACTCATTTGTAAATGCTTCTACTTGTATACTCTATGGATTTAGATATTAAAAATGAATTTTAATTTTCTGAAGGTAAATTGTCTGAATTCTGAAATTGCTCTAAAAGTTTTAAATCTTGGGTGAAAGCAGATACAGTATAAGTGGAGTAATTATATGACTATATAAACTCATCATACACATGTATTTCTTTTATTACTGTAATTGGCATTATTAACTTCTATCTGAAGTCCCAATTTAAACACCTGAAAATAGCTTGAAATGTAATTACAAGAGCCAGCATTTCATCATGTGCAGCTAAACCAGTTTTCTGTTTTCCGAGAGACACAAATTCTTTATTAATAAACAGTCCCTTTTTCCCCGGCTCAATTTTTGTCCTGTGATCTTGCTCTCTGTTACCATGACAACCCTACTGGAAGTTTTTATTTTCCCAAAACAATGTGTGTTGAGTTGTGTGACACATACAAAACAAACCCTTGATTGCTTGGTTCATAAGCAATAATTACATTTTCACTAAGAACTTCAAAAATACAATTCAAAATGTTATGGAATGCAATGCAGAGCACTCACAATAAATGAATGACCTCATTTTGGCAATGAAATTTCCATAAAATTCATATTTTATTCTGTTCCTTAATATTTAAGGTTTTTAGCGTGAAAAACTCTTCTTTTATTTAGTGTAATTGTTTAGTCTTTAATATAAAAATAACATGCATGTTTTGTACTGAAGTGAGACTTTTGGACATAATGCAAACCTTATAATTCATTGTAACTACATTGTTCTAAACTACATATAGTAGACAGAGTATCTGTTTTAAAAATGCTTCTGTGTCATTATTGCCATATTTAACTGGCGTAAAAGTATTTTTTGAAAATATTGAAAACTGGAAACAAATAAAAGGAGCTCTTATATTTATTCATTATTACATGCAGGACTGCATCATCTGGGAGGTCTGTTTTATTCAAATGACACATAAACAAAACCAGTCACTTGAGTCACATAACCAGTAATATTATTAAGGGAGAATAATATCTAAGCTGGACAAAGTATCGAGCCGGCATTCCTAAGAGAATGGTAGGAGAAAAGGACTAAGGTGTGTGGAAAACCTGAGTTTTGGCAGAAGAACAGGAGATTTGTGACCATATACAGTAGAGGAAACATACAAGGCATATTACAAATGCTGATTCCCAAGGAGTAAATTAAAGAGGTTCTCCAATCAAGAGCTTAATTGTAACACAATGAACAGGGCGGTATGCAATTTTTCATCTTATAATCTTTCAGTTCTACAAGTCAGGAAGGTGAAACTGCAGTTGAAAGGTGTTTGAAGGGCTGCAGGCATAATTGCCAATCGCTGTATAGCCAGGGGAGGTAAAGTTAGCACTTCCGTTTCACACATGAATTTATCAAGTCATCCTGTCAATTTCCGATTTAATAAATTCCTGCTCATGTTTGTCTTTCTTTCTATGTTATCTTGCTGTAACAGTCAGTATGATTCTATCATTTGAACAGAATTGACAAATGATGTCCAGGTGCTAAAATGTTTGGGTTGACATCCTGGATTTTAGAAGCTCTGAGATAGTTAGCGGGGAGAGTGATGATTTCACACACACAGACCCTTGTTCTTCTTACATACTAGTAGATACTGATTTTGAATGCAAATTTTGGTCTGAGAATTTAATTAGGGAACATAGTGGTACATTTACGATGGGGGGTTGGGAATATATTTTGCTTTAAAGGCATTTAGTAGGAGAGCCCAGGAGAAATAGCACATCCAGAACTTTCACTGGTGAACTTTTGTTTTTTAGTTTAACCAAAAAAAAGAAATGCTGAACAATAAAAAGAGGAATAAACTGTAGGTAATTCTTCACCTTCTCATTCTATTTTTAAAGAGTTTTTTGAGTTTCAACCGAAAGAGACATCTGCCTCCGTCTCTTCTTTTGACTGATAGTGAACTGTAAGGATCACGTGGGAAACATTCAAATCAGACGGAGAGAGGCAGAAAGCTCAGTTTGAATTCTAACCTCCTCACTTGGCATGTGTACATCCTGTGTTGATGTGGCCAGCAGAGGATTTTTTTTTCGCCAAAATTAAATAGGCAAATTAACTGAGTGATGACTTATCCAATAGAATTCAGAAAATGCATATAATCAAAATAGCATTATTAGATCCTCAATTAACTCCTGGAGTTAGTTTTCTTAATTATCTTGAAAGTGAGTGAAAAACTTGATGAGTTATTCTCGTTTGTGTTTTGTTGAAAATATGAATTTTTCCTCACACAGGCTTGGGAGGCAAGGGGTCATTGAGTGTTTTATGAGCCAGTTTCTTTGCTTCCATCTAGAATACTGATGCCTTCTGAGGCACTCCCTTCAGCTTTTAAACAAAACTAATTAGAAAGGGGGTGAGATCCCTTTAAATAATAAAGGTTTTTTTCACCCAAACAGGCCCTTTTATTCGTTTCCATAGTAACTAAAAGACTGTCTCAGTGCACTTGAATGAGGAATCCTGCTTGACTGTAAATAGTGCTGGTGGGGGAGGGGAAGTGTGGTGAGATGGCGCCCCACTGAGGAAATCCTGAAAAATAATACTGAATAGACTCACAGAGGTTTGTTTCTTTTTACTGCAGATGTTAAAAAATAAGATGTGTGTGTTCGTGTGTGGTGGGGTGCGGCTGAACGGCACAGAGAGGCTTTCCTGTTTATTTCTGTACAAGATAGCAGGGATGTTGTCAGAAGCTTTCTCCCAGTGAGCAGGCAAGCAGGCCAGGTGGCATGCACATCTGTTGTCACGATGCTTATGAAAGAGTATTGCTCATCGGGAGTTTGATCCAGAATTAAGCTTCAGAGAGCACGTACAAAAAATGCACAAATATAGTAAACATTTTAGCTTGTATAATTACTGTTGCTTTTATATTTCAAAGAAAGCGTAGCTGCAAACTTCAGAAAGAGAAAAAAGAATTAGCACAGAGGAAATGGAAGAAACTTACAGTAGAGCAGAACAAGATTTAAAAAGGCAGTCTGCCAATAGGGCTGTTGCGGAATCTCGCAGTGCTTATGTCTCCTTAATTCTTAATATTTATCCACTGGTGTTGCGTTTAATGTCATCCTGTGATTGCCAACTGTTAACAAACGAGTATGATTAAGAATGAGGAGCTCTGTGCACACTCTTCCAACATGCCTAGCTCTCCGACTCCTTGGTCAGCTCAAGCACTGGGAGACGTGCAGCGCCTTACCAGAGAGGTAACCCCAGTAGTACTGTGCCATCTGCACTCCGCCATGTGGGGATTCCCCTGTCTCATCCAGCTGCTGCGAACATCGACCAGATCGTAGAGCTCA
Organism: Atractosteus spatula; assembly: GCF_055471065.1. Lineage (NCBI taxonomy): Eukaryota > Metazoa > Chordata > Actinopteri > Semionotiformes > Lepisosteidae > Atractosteus > Atractosteus spatula. The sequence continues at coordinate 21,957,862 of NC_142720.1, read as the reverse complement.
ACCTGCTTCAGGAACATGCTGTACCTCTCGTGGTTCGGCCATCTGAGAGACTAATTATTTAACGGTACATGTCTCTGGCATGGACCCAGTTGAAAGAACAAAGTCCTTCACACAATAAAGTGGTACAAAGTTGTGAAATGCTGTTGTTGTTACTCAGGGAAGGATAAGCTCACCCACGAAAAATATGGGAATGAGATCAAGCAAATATTACAAATCGCCTGCAGTACTGGGCATTGATGAAATCATTTTTTATAGGATAAATGCTGGTTTTGACAAGAGCAGAAATTCTATTTTTCAAGGTCTACATGTTGTACATTAAACATGTCGGCACACAACATCAGACTACAGTACGCACATTGTTCGCTTTGGGTAGGGAGCAAAGTCTTATTAAACTACACAAAAAGAAGTCCAGTGCATGCGTGTTTCACCGACAGAAACTGACAAGGCAGAAAATATCCAGTAGAAAAGCTTTCATGATGGATTATTCTAATATTGTATTAGGTAGTAAATACAGTATTTCATATAAAAAGCTTACAGTATACAAATTTGGAACCCGATGAACATAACTGTATCTTAGCATAGTGTTAAATTACCATTTTCATAGATGCCTCTGTGCTTAACTTTCTGCAGGGGGCTTCATTGGTTTAATGGTTCATAACTTGGAGCCCTTTATGGAAAGCAAGAAGAAAAGGTGATATGATCAAAGGTTTTGAATTGGTTTGATATGCAGAGGATGATAAGACAGGGCTGCTTCTTGACTTCAGGTTTATGCACTCTGTAAGGTATTGCAGGCAGATGAAGGTACAGACCTGAGGGAGCTAGCGCTTAGAGGCTTAGTATGCTGATGGTGTGCCAGGAATTTGAATTAAAGATTTTTTGTAGCCATCACCAAATGGATGAAAGGAACAGGAAAGGAGCAGAAAGATCATAGAGAAGAATCAACTGGTGGGGAGATTGGAAACCTGGAGAGATCTAAGCACCAAGAGTCAAACCAACATGACAGGGGGGGAAAGTTTAACTTGGTTCCTTTATTACGTTGAATAAGTAGCTTCCATGAACAATGTGATAGGTACTGTAGTTAATTTAATTTGAAGTCCTTGCACTCTTAGAATTCATGTTATCAATTTCAAGTGTCTTTTATATTTAAATATGAGGAGTATCTATGGAATCTAGCAACAGTGAATAGATATAGTAATGTAACTTTGCCGACCGATGATTATTTTCTTTTCTCATCTTTTTGTTGGTGTCTTTCTGAAATGAAACCTTTTCTTCTGGGCAGCCTGCACAGAGAACAGTGATGAAACATACTTTCGTTTTAAACTAATTTGATTTTTTTCCTTGACCTAGTGGTCTGTATGCTTACACAGAATTTTAATCTTTGTCCTAGTCCTAGTCTGTGGAACCTGCATAAAGTTATGCATTTCCTCCTTTCACTTTTTTCAGTCCTGCACTGCATGTTTTAATATTTTGTTAATCACATAAAAAGTCTGTGTATTGTCTCTTATACCATGCAAAGGTTTAAAACAGTTTGTAAGTCAATAAATGTGTTTTTGTTGTATTCAGCTCCCTGTGGAGGTCAGTATACAGGCTCTGAAGGAGTGGTCTTGTCTCCAAATTATCCTCACAACTACACTGCTGGTCAGACATGCCTGTATTCAATCACTGTATCCGGAGAATTTGGTAAGTGAATTGTAATTCAGCTTTTCGTATCATACTGTATATGCTGTATATGGACTGATTTAATTGAATTCCCATATTTACTATTCATTTTTCTGGCTTTCTGTCTTTTCAACCATCCAGTCATTAGCAGTGCTTCAAATAAATATGCTGCTAAAATATGATAAATTAAAAACAGAGATTTTGAAACTCCATAATTAAATTTTTCAAGATGCAGTATGAATCTGAATTGATTGTAATTGGGATACTACTACAATAACAATGATAATGTTATTATCATATATATGACATAAAACTTATTTTTTGGTCATAAAAACATTATGTTTGCTTTGTTTTAAAATAATGCCATTGCCAGTGGAATTTTGCCCAAGTCAGGGAACATAAGTTGAGCTGTATATAAGAGATACTGAAGGCTTCTGAGGAAAAATGGCAAGATATACTTAGTACACAGGATACCTTGCCTCTCCAAGGATTTAATAAAGCTATTTCCCACAGATTGGCCTCTTTCACCTTCTCAAGGCTGCAGGTGGGACACACATTTTCTTTCTCTCTCGAGGCCTTAGAGCATGCATGTATCCACGCAGGCTAGGAGAATTTAGTCCCTGGAAGCCTGTGACTGCCCCTTCCTGGATTCTGTGTCCTTCAGTTCTGAGCTTCTTGTAGTCTTCCAAGAGCTTATCGAGGCTGTTTTGGCTAGGCTGAGCTACCTTTGGTTTTATTGAAAAAATCTCTCTTTCGCAAGAGAATAGCCTGTGCAGCATATCTTCCTGGAGAGAGCTCTCACCTCTCTCTTCCCCCCGTTCCTCTCTGGATTCGATCAGCTACCGCTATTGTTTTTCTGCCTTGTTTTGTTCACCAAAATCACATCACCCGTGTCTTTTTTTTCTATTTCAGTGTAAGACTCCCTCTGAGAACAAGGGGGATATTAACGCGGTCCCTTTCATTCACCTTCAGCTGTTTCTTGCTGTTTCACAGGCTCTCTTGACATGTGTGATAGACAACCTCTGCAATGGCCTGATATGTCTGCCTGCATCCTTTCACAAATCTCCATAATATTCTACCCCCTTCTGTGCACTGCTTTCCCTCTTTGGGAACCATAAGCCAGCACAGTATGTGCTCTAGTTTCCATCTCCATTACTTCTCCGTCACAATTATTTCTCTAACTGACCAGTGATTCCTGTGTTACAGCTCTAAAGGCTTAGACCATGCTTTGCCAAACTGTGTTTGTCCCACTAGATTGCGTATGAATTGTGTTTGGACAAGAAAAGTGCTAGCTTCTCCCCCAACCTGTGGGAGTCCTGGCAACATCACAAGAGCTATTCCGGGGCGCTCCTCTGTCTGACATTTGTGCAGCTACAAGTTTAGCTACTACACAGCTTTAAAAGATTTTGTCTTAACATCGCAAGTTCTTTATCATCCACTGGATCAATGGTGCCTGAGATTGTTCGCTGAACCGCGTCGTTTGAGGTGATTGAGTTAGTAGCACTTCCCTGCTGTAATGGCTTCCTTCAAGACAGCTTAGGTAAATTGGCAATAGTCACCTTTTGTAATGAAAGGGTACAGAAAGTTATGGATGAGACTTGGGTTCCCTGAAAGGAAGAAGCAGCCACCGACCCATAATGTCTTTCTAATAGATGAACATGGGTTCACAAGCAAGAGAGGCTAAGCTGAAAATCACTGAGTTACTGAAAATCAATAGACTTTATTGAAAAACGGGTAGCTCATGATAAAATAACATTTAACTTATTATTGACTCTTTACATAATGGTAAATGATGGTTATTTTCATACCCATTCATGAATGAAGATGTTTGAAGACAAAAGCTACAAAGGCAAACAAAGCTCAATAACTGTGATATCATTGAAGAAATGGTTGATGGCAAATATTTTCTGCAGAAAGCTCCCTTCTTGCCAATAGTGTGGTCTCGGGACTTGCTGCTCCACACCTACCCAAATTGTTGTGTGGCATTTTAATTTACCTGTGACTGGCTTTTCCTCCATGGTCTTGAGGAGATCCATTAATCCCAGGAGACTATACATCTGTATCACATAATCTTAGTCACATTGCCTCAATAATCAGTTAACCAGCTGCCCTTGAGACACTTAGCTTCTCCAGGTTCTTTGTGTTGGTTTAGGTCTTCCTTATGGTTAATCACGTTTTTCTTCTTCTCCTCATAGAGATTTTCACAAGTGCATTCTGAGACAGTGCCTGGTCTCAGTGGGATTCATTCAGGATTTTTCCTATTCTGCACAGTACACTATTGCTACCTGCCTTTATCTTGCTCACCAGGCTTACACGTCCCTGGGTCAAGCTCTATGTCTTGAAATGACCACCACTGAGTCAAGGCTCTAACAATCCCTTGCCCTCTTGAGGAAAATAACTGATCCTCTTTCACCAAACTACATTACATACAATCTTTTCTCTTTTTGGTGTTCTTTTTCCCATGTCAGCCTTGTTATAGACTATGGCTGCTACCTCCTTGTCTGCTCCTATCTCTATCACACAGGTACCTCTTCAATGGTACTCATACAGTTAACTGGCTCCCCTCCCTCCCTGTCAATGCTGGCCCAAGTCATGGCCAGACCTTTTTCTTTATCTGCACTTACAAGACCTTTCCTTGTTAGGATTTGGAGCAGGTTACTGCTCTTTTAAATGCATGGCTCATTTATACACCTCCCAAGGGATGACGTACTTGTTGTCCATTCTGCTTGCGTCTTCTCTTAAATGCACACTCTTATGTGAAATGTCACAATGCTGCTTGAGTGTCCCTCTCCTGTAAGATAGCTTGTTGCCCCTGTGTGACAAAGTTGCAACTGCTGGTCTCACTCATCATACAACCTGTTGCATTGTAGCCCTTTTTCAAATCAGAATAAAAATTAAGAATCATTGTTCTACATGAATATCATTATTCATAAGAAATATCAAGGAAGCAACTGCATATAATTTAAAACAGTATTATGCACATAAAATTCACCCTTTTCCAGTATTACTGTACATGCAAAGTATCTGCAAATAACTTTTGTTATGTCCTATTACCAAAGCTGAAGGTCTTTAAGTGTAGATACTGAAGCAAGTAGGGAGAATTAAAATGTAATAATTAAATGTACTTGGGGATATCAAGGATAGGTCCATCAACCTTATTAAAAAATATGAAACTGCTACCGGAAGGCCGCTCTACTTTTAACCATGTTAAAATGTAATCTTCTAGCTTCTTGTAAAATTATTGTATAATGCAGTTGCATCATACAGGCTTATATTAAACATTTAATTTGCCTCATAATAGTTGTAAAAGATGCGGTTCTGCAGCTACATTCTGATCCAATTTCCTTAAAGTATTTTTCAAAGAAAGAGAAATGACACACAGCATGCATAAAGCTTTTTATTGTAACTTTAATTGCATGAAATGTTTGTTTCTGTTCTGATCAGTCTTGTTATGTATGTCTGGGGGCCCTGGAACTTCCCCAGTCAGTTTTAATCACCATGTGATTTCAGCCCAGGGGGGGTACAGAAAGGCAGCACACCTAATCGAAATCACTGTGAGCACTGCTCCTCATTGACAGTGGCACACCTTAATCCTTAGTGGGGCACTGAAAAAAATCTGCTCTGCGTTTAGACTCCATGCAAACAATATTAAAGTGTAGATTTTTTTGTTAATATTATTTGAAGTTTTTTTTTTCCTTTTATTGCACAAGACTGCTGATTCTAGTGTGAAATTCGGAATATTTAGGGCCTTGACTCAACTTCAAATTGAGTTCATTCTGAGTGTTTATGCTTGAATTGCCAGTTTCATTCAGGGCAGCAGGAAAGTTAACACCACCTCATCTTACCCCAAGATGATCTTGTTTTATTGAATTTATGGTCCAAAGAGCAGGGTGAAGGTTTGCCCTTAAGTACACTCAGTAAATAGAAGTAATTGACTCACAGTTAAAAGACTCACAGTTTTCCTGGACTAGAGTTAAGGCTTCAAACTCCAAACAGTGGGGTCTGGAATGCAGCAGGTTTTTATCCATAATCCATACGTGATAAATTGAAAACTGAGAAGATTATGAGAATTTAAAGAGGTGTACAAAACCTTTTAGATTTTGGAGTCAAATGGTCTTGATTGGGGAAACTTTGGTCTAGTACATTTTAATGCTCCATTTTTTATTTAGGTAAAATTTTCCTGGCTTGTTTATTAGGTCAGCTAATCTGCATTTATGACTCCTCGCATTTGAATGACAGATGTAATTTGATTAGGAATGCTTACAGTAAGCATAGAAACCTAATCTCTGATTAAATACACAACTATTATTGTCAAGGAAAGAATACTTTAACATAACAACACACAATAAGCATGACAAAATGTTGAAGAGAGACAAATTTGTAGGGACAACATATAGTAGGGGGAGATCCATTACATGTTATATAACTTAGAGGAGTGCTTTAATTAGCTTTTCAGGAAAAGAAACTGCTTTGGAAATGTTGAGTGTTCCAGTTCAACTGTATTTTCAGTAGTCACTTTCAGTGGAATGACATTTTATTGTTTTTATCTTCAAACAAATATAAAGATAATTTGAAATGCAAAATGTTTAATTTTATTCATCCTATTCTGTCTTCCCAGTGGTGTTTGGGCAGTTTGCCTACTTTCAGACAGCAATGAATGATTCAGTTGAGCTGTTTGATGGTGCCAGCCAAAATGCCAGACTCCTGAGTTCCCTTGCAGGAACTCATACAGGTAAATAACAAATATGAAGGTAAATAATGTCCAAACATTCTTGGAAAATCTAAAGCCATAGGTAATGAACTGTAATAACATAGTGTATAATTGAAATGTGGAGCTGGTAAGGATAGTAAGACAGTTTGGTGTAATATAATACACATTTGGCTTGAATGGCTCATGAGGTAAGGCACATGACACCTTTGGGAATTCTTAACCTTCCTATTTTTTGGTTTTAAACTATCCTAATTCACATGAAGCATTGAGAAACCTGTGAAAATGTATTGATTATGATGGAATTTTCATTGGTTTCAGTATGTTCCTTCATTACCAATCACTGGCAGTAGGACAGGTGTGGAACATGCTGGTGCATTTTTGCCATTTAGTCTTTTAGCCTGCCTGTTCTCATACCATAAAGCAAGCTGTGTCATTACATAGTTTTAATATGGAGATTAAATTCACAACCAGCACCAGTCACATTACCTGGATATTAAAATAGCTAAATTTGTGATTGGCATATGACTCCACTTATCAGATGTTACAATATATAAAGAAAAATATAAGAAATGTCATTTTGAAATGAGTGTGTGTTTTATCATTTGAATTTACATCACCATACACACCTTCATCCTAGTTTATGTTCAGTTCCATTCGGATGTTCTGTATATTTATGCAACATCCTAGTTAACATTGCGAAACAAAAAAAGAATGGAATTCTGAAGAGCAGCAGATAAGCTCTGCACCAAAATCCACACAAGAAAACAATATGTTTTCCTTGAGCTAACCTGTTTCTGTAAAGGTGGAAGAGAATTCCAAAAATCATTCAAATTATTGCTTAACATAAATTTAATTAGCAACATCGTTTTGACAAATGTGTTTGTACTAAACTTTTAATCACATTCTTTAAGCATTTAAATCCTCTTTGCTTCCTGTGTGATTTGCAATTGTGTTTTGAAACCCCAATGTTTTCATCGTTCAGTAAAAGGAAGGCTTGAAGGGTTACTTTGTCTGCAATTTGTATCTTTCTTACACACTCTAATAACTTTGCTTAATAACTTGACCATTTTGTGCAGGAATAGCTTAGCTAAGGATGAGTATAGAAACAGCAGGCCTGTCCTCTCTCCCCATTCTCTATCAGATCCTGCACAGTAGATGCACATCCCCAAGGACAGTCAACATGGGAAGCAAACATCATGCTTTTTTATGTGCAGGTGTGAGCAACTAGGAGTGATTCTTTCCAAGGCCATTAAAATTGGTGCTGAATATGGGGAGAGCACATTCAAAGTGACAGGTTATGCCATATGTCATTAAATATGAATTTAAGGTCACAAAATTAGACCAGGACCGGCCTACTTTCAGAAAAAAAATCCCTTTTTTCTGGTTTGCGTTTATAGGGATTTCTGAGAGGACCAACATGGCATTTGTGCCATTAACATAACATATTTGTATCAAAAATCTAATATTTTACATTTCTTTGTTCTTAATTTTAGTTTTCTTTTTAACTGGGAAATTAATGTTTTCTCTTGAAAGACAGCACCTATAATTTTGCTCCACCATAATTCACGATGGTGGTGATATCTTTAGCGAAATGTTCAGTGAAAATTCCTGGGAAATAGAGTAAATGGGGTCTGTTCCATTCCTGCTGATAAAATGTTTTGTGCCCTTCAATGAGTTATATACTAAATGGTTTTCCAGTTGCACTGCTCAGCTCTTATTATTTTAGTGTTAATGCACTAAATATTTTGCCATTGCAGCAAAATGTGAGTTTCACTTATGATTTCTAAGGATGAAGTTATGACTGCTTCACCAGCTGTGCTCCAAGTGCAGAAATACATTCTTTATTGTGCAATAATAAAGGGGAACCACATTTAGAGGGACAGAAGCAGTGCGAAAAGGGGACATGACTAGAAAAAAGGCCGTCCCTTACATCAACAATTCTTCACCCATGAACTCTCAAACATGAGAAGCCTACTCCTTTTATTCCCAGAGGAGAGGCTGTGATATTGGGGTTTTCTCAGTGCAGGACTTCAATCCACTGGGGATCCATCCTCTAAAGAGCTCCCTGTCTCCCATCACTCCTATATGATCCCTGCAGGCTCACGAGGAGAACAGCGCCCTGCGGTGGTCACACACCCTGCCCCCACGCAACCCCTGACACTGACACACAGACCTGCACATGAGGCCACTACACAGGGAAAACATACGACTATAGCATGGAGGACATACAGTATGTACAAAAGCAAGTCCTTATATCTTTCACCTGTTACAATATTGTGCCTTCTGTTTTGGCAGGAGAGACCTTGCCCTTAGCCACATCCAACCAGATTTTGCTGCGATTCAGTGCTAAAAGTGGAGCATCTGCCAGAGGTTTCCACTTTGTTTACCAAGGTATGTGTAAGTGTTCATTACCGCACCATAGAGCTTAGCACATGAGACAAATGGTGCCCAGGGCTTGCGGTTGACATTTATGCTTGAATTAAAACTGAGCTTTTGTTCTAGGAGGGCCCATATAAAGACGTGATATTTGTTATGATGTGCCACAGAGCTCTGCTTTAAGCTCATTCCTCAGAATTAAAAATGAACACAGTTCACAGGTGTCCAGCCATGTCATTGCTTTGCGTTTTAATATGAAAGTCCTAACCAGTCACCACTGCTGAACCGCTGACCCCTGCAGTGCTCAGCTCAGCTTTGAGACAATATGCCCTTTCCTCGCAGTGCACCAGCACCGTGAGTACAGGCACTGTGGTGTGAGATGGAAAAAGGAGTTTCTTCCATCAATGCTTAAGAGCTCACTAGCCAATTTTGTCTGGTCACCTTTCCACGTTTAGTTTTTTTTCCATAAGCTGAAGTTTGGTTTAATTCCTTACTTTTCTGGACAGAATATTCTATAGCAGCCTTGTGTAGAAGATATCATTTTTTTTTCCTCTATGCAATTATACCAAGGTGTAGCATTTAGCACATATTGAGAGTTAATGAGTGAGTGCATTTAAACCTACTGGGAAATTGCTGTCTTTTTTTTTACTATCTCACTTTGCCTGAGTGGATATAAAAAAGAAATGTCGTCAATGCAATAAAGCAAGAAGAGTTCAAGACATATTGCACTGTCTTGGTTTTGGTATTCAAACAAGAAGTAAATGGCAGAACTATAAAAACAGAGCAAACCATAACATTTATTACAGTCTTGAAACAGATCAGTCTGACTGTCAAGGAAAATAACACCAGCTGATCTCAAAATAAATTTCACCAAACAGACATTTACACAACTGCAAGGATTTTAAAAACGTTAAGAAAGTTTCCACTGCACCTTTTCAGTTTTTTTAAAGTTCTCAAAGCATGTAAAATAAAGAAGAAACTGGTGAAGGGGAAGATAACGAAGGTTTATTGGTATTAATTTTATTATCTTTAAATGAGAAAATATTGATAGATGATGATGGCTTCTGTACGTATAAAATATTGCATGACAAAAAACAAGGGCGTCACAGTGGCGCAATGGTTGGCATTGCTACCTCACAGTGCTGGGGCCCTGGGTTTCATGGACTGGCATCCTATCCTGGGATAGGCTCTGGCTTCTCTGTGATATCCTATATTGGATAAAGCTGTTAAAGATGGATGGATAAAAACAAGAAATACTGAAGTGCGTGTGGATGATTAATTTAGAAAGTCTTGTTGCTTGCCATTTAGTTTTATAAAGTGGGCAGCAAAATCATAAAACCCTCCTGAATGTCTTGATAGAGCAAAACAGTGTGTCTTGTAATATACCCACTGGGTACAGAGTCAGTAATTTGATAGCATGCTGTGGCAGCATTGACTGCAATGAACAAACAGCCAGAAATGTTTTTTTTTCCCTTTCCCACGGGCTATGGGAAATGGTTCCAGTGAAGTCAGAGAAAGAAGTTAAATGTTACATATAACCAGCACCCTCGGGTGTTTCTGTTCATCACTCAAGTATTGTTATCAAGTATTGTTATACCTGTTTTTATTTTGATGGTAGAATTTGCACTTTGATTTCAACATAAATACTGAATCTGTTTAATTAGTTAGTGCAAAGCAAAATTAGTTTTCATTAGATCCACAAAGTCCCACAATATATTTTAGTTTTGGTTTTTGTTGAAAGGGTATTTCAGTTTTATTTTCCTACCTCTTAAATTAATTCCTTGTGACAAAGGTACTGAACGGTATGTGTGCAACTGAAAGAAAAAAAAATCTCTTTTGGGGAGTATTTATTATGTATGAATGAACTGTGAATCAATTTTGAAATTGTTTCTTTAAAAAAAAGACGTATCTTTTAGTATCCATCGTGTATGGTCTACAGGAAAAAGAGCTACCTTGTGGCCAGTCTGTTTTGCTGTAGATCATGTTTTCTAAAGACTCTGTTTGACCCCCCACAGCTGTCCCTCGCACAAGTGACACTCAGTGTAGCTCTGTGCCAGAGCCCAGGTATGGAAGACGCATTGGCTCAGAGTTCTCCGCGGGGTCCATAGTTCGCTTTGAGTGCAACCCCGGCTATTTCCTGCAGGGCTCCAAAGCAATTAAGTGTTACGCTGTCCCCAATGCCCTAGCACAGTGGAACGACACCATTCCGACTTGTGTAGGTAAGTATCCTCTAAACATAGTCACGAATGGTTTCAGTTCCCGAGTTATGTGTGGTGATACAACAGATCTCAAAACTATCAACGAGACATGTTTTCCAAGCCACAAATATTTTACAGACACTTGTAATGCATTTTGGATTAAATATTAATTTGCGTTGGGTGCAGTATAGTTTTAATTACGTTCACTTTTATGAGCATATCTTTTTTTGTAAACTTTATATTTTAAAGTGTAGGGCCCGGAAGAGTTTGTTTAGTATTAAGATCTGCAAAAATAAAAGTAGGTGCTAATTTAGGCATAGAAATTCCTACCAGTGTCGATAGGTCTTTATGTCCTTTATGTGTTATTGAAGCTTACATTTTATCTTCCTAATAGATTTGTTGAATTGAAATTCAAAATGGCATATCAAAATGATTGAACCTCACTCAGCCACAAGCACTTACACTGCTAGACATCTCTGCTTTCTTCAACACAAGAGGCTTTTATTCCCAAACATTTCCTGAACATGGGCCCATTTTGTTTTTCCTTTTGAAACTGGAATTCCTTTCTGCTGCAGTAAGGCCTGACAACATGAAAACAAAATGGAACATTATACGTGGTCACTATTATTATCTGCGAGCATCCTGGGAGAACCATCTTTTGATTAACTTATTCATAGCTTTGTTTGATTATAAATAACCTTTGTTGCTGTTTTTTTATTGCAGACTTTCATTCTGTAAATGAAAGACAAAACAATCAACTCACAGGAGAGCTCTGTGTAAAGGCCTCATTATGACTTTGATTTACTTCTTTGTTCTGCCTTAGTTCCATGTAGTGGAAACCTTACTGAAAGAAGAGGCACCATTCTCTCCCCTGGGTTCCCTGAGCCCTATGGTAACAGTTTGAACTGTGTGTGGAGAATCACAGTCACTGAGGGAGCAGGTATACAGGCGAGTATCAAAGGAACAGGGGAAAGCTCATCAAAGCTAGAAAGCTGATCCGTTTCAAAAGTGTTTCTTTCAGAATACTGTTGCTTTAAAACACACACCTCAACAGTGAGGTCATCAATAGATACGTTGTAAGAGTGTCTGATATTAGTTTATATGGGAATTTAAGCTTGCTATTATCTTGAATAGACCATTTACTTTATGGTGTTGTAAGTATGCTATTTACTGGAACAGCCTTGTTAATTGTAAGAAGGAAATGCTGCATTACCTTAAGTAAGTAAAGGCATTAGTGGAAACATCATCAGACATGCTGCCCTTTTAAAATAAAGTATTTAAAATACTGTAGATGCTCTGATTCACTTTCTAGCCAGGTCCAAGACTATAAATAAATTGAGTTTATTTTCCTTGATGGCATTTTTCACATTTTCAGTGAAAGAATGAGATTAATTAAACATAATTTCTATCCATTACTTTGACTTAGATTCAAGTCATCAGCTTTGCCACAGAGCATAACTGGGATTCCCTGGAAATCTACGATGGTGGTGATATGGCAGCACCAAAGCTGGGGAGCTTTTCAGGTAGGGTCGTCCTCTCAATCCACAGTGCCTTCCTGCTTCGTATATCCCACATGGAGACAGCAGTGTAAAGCAAGGCTCCACAGATGGAACGTTGTGTTTCCTTTCTTCTCTTTTCAGCAGGAATAAACCCGCTACCTGTTCCTTTGCAGCCTGTGCATGCTGACGCAGCTCCCCACCTGAACTACATTTATCTATCCACCCATTTTCTAACCACTTTATCCAATACAGGGTTGTTGGGGAACCAGAGTCTTACCTGGCAAGCACAGGGCACAAGGCAGGATACTTTCTGGACTGCATGCCATTTGCAGACATTTACAGTATAATGGCATGAATCACTGACTGATTACAAAAACAAAATAATTAACCTTGGAATTTTTTATTAAACCTCCACTTCGTTGTAATTGGAATAGAAATGATGGTAGAGAAATATTTTACCAGTTGCGCTACATTTCTTGAAGTTCATAATGAAAGATTGAGAGGAAAATAAGGCCCCTTTTCTCCCAATCATCCGTCACTGAAAATATGAATCTTTACTTCTCTGAGATCACAGCTCAAAAATACTCCACCATCCTCATTCTACTGCTGTTACAGTTCACTTAACAGGTTCACGTTGGGGTGGTGTGGTACAGGATACCTTAGTCATACAGTCAAGTGTCACCACTTTTATAATGCTGGATAAAGCAAAGTACACATTCATTGTGTTCAAGTTACATAGGGTATGTCTGTAACTACTGCAATTTTTAATCTTGTTTTTTGAGATTCGCTGCATTATGGGATAGTTGGGTATGGGATAGAACGTCATTGACTGCAGCCTTGCTAGGAGTAGTTTAATTTTGCATGAATAAGTAGATTATTAGAATATCATTCATGTGGAAGATCAGCTTATATTTAGCTCTAGGCTTTGTGGAACTGCATTTTTTAGTTTATGATGATGTATTTTATTATATATCATATATGTATTTAAGTGCTTTGAGAAGCCACCTTTTAAGGGACTACATAAAATAAAGTTTGTTATTATTATTATTATTATTATTATTATTATATGGCTAACACTTTGAAAACAAAATATAGCCACTTATTTTTGATGTCCCTATTAGTTCATGACAAAATTGGATTCTCAGATCCGATCTTCACAAATGTTACTGTAACAATCATGAAGCCCAAACACCAGACTTTTTGCAGAGTTCCCTGTTTCCATCGTCTTCTGTGTTCCCTAAGGCTGTGAGTGTGGGGCTGCAGTAGCATGCTACTGCAAGTTAAGTCACACAGCATCCACACTGGATAGATAGAATGTGAGTGGAGGAGCCCCTGATGATTTAGCTCGGACAAATTGAGAGCTCTCCGATGTGCAGAGGGGAGATTAATACGGGGCAGGATTCACCTGCTGGGAGACGTCCAGAAGAAGCTCAGAGCTAGTGTGCATCTTCTGTTTGTTGTAATTTATAATCGCAGCAATGTGATTTCATCTCGTTATACTTAAATAGCTCCCATTCAGCTGAAATACTTCTTACATAACTAAAACAAAGCTTCCTTTTTTTCCTTTAATACAATTTCTGTTTCCTGGGGAGCCATTTAAATGGGGCTCGTTCTTCAGCAGAAGTGACATAAATTAGTCACACGGAGCATTTTGGCTTGGGCAACTTGTCAGAGGACTGTTTTACACGGAGAGTTTTTTATAATTAAAAACAGAACTACTGAATGAAATCTTATAATGAAAAAAAGAGATACTAAACCTAATTGGTACCATACATAACAATATCTTACATAAGCTTGAGGGGTTTACATCAACACTTTAATTGCCTGGTAGGAGCTGACCCTTACCTATGACTAATTGCACATAAATAACAAAAACAGATTCATCTTCTGTTTTAGTGCGTTTTTAATTGATTCAGAAGTGCTAATAGGTTGTTTGTTATACTCTTCTAAAGTGTTATTTGCAATACCTAAAATGAAGTGTTTTCTGACTCAGAAGTACTTAAATACTCAGTGAAGTAAAGAAATATTTTTAAATCTCAGTGGAATGAAACGTTTCCTCCTTATTTGTCGTTTTCAAGCAGCTTTGAAACATATCTACATCTGTTATATGCAGTGTGTTCACTTAGATTTTATTGTTACTAATCTGCACTGTTTTCTGAATCCCTTTATGGACACATACGATTTGCATTCTTTACATTTTCAGCTGTTGCAGTCACTTGTTTCACAGCCTTTGTACAAATCTTTTAAACTTTAAGATATATTGCATATCATTTTGAATTTTATCATTTCTCTTGCCTTTATGGGAGAAATTGTATACAAAGAAACCACACTTAGTTATATTACATTTGTATCTGTATTTACCCCTTTGAAGACCGTTTGTTCCTCATTAGCTCCATATTAAAGCAACTACAGCATAGGTACTGAAAAATAATGGGTGATGAGTGACATGCTGTATCCCTAAGTACCTGGTGTGTCTGCCATTAGAATGCTGACACTTAAGACCCAGAATAGTTACTTAAGCATGAATTATATGCTAGCACTTATACTAGCGTGATGGACAAAGCCTGTAAAAAGGCTGACAAGGTGCTTTTTACCTTTCTTCAGTAATACATGTCTCTCATGTGTCACTAATAAGGCATGTTATAGGGATTTACAGTATTCAGCAAGCTGTGTTTCTGTACTAAGGTTAGTAATACTTGTGTTATAGGTCTATCATATTCAGTGTTTTCATTTTAACATATTTTTTGGTTTCCTTTTCACTAGAATCTTGTCACATTTGTTCCACAGTAATCTAATTAGTTACCAGCAATTAAATAAAAAGATGCAGCTAGTTCAGTTGCTTTTTTATGAAGAAGGCTTATATAATGATTTAAAGAATGAATTTCCTTGGTATTTGACATGTTTACAGAAAGCATTACAGTCATCCAAAGAGCTGCTATTCAGGAGATTATTTCAATTAATAAGATAAGCACCGTGAAGACATCTTGTCTAGCTCAGCTGTCTATACTTAAACACATACAAATGCAAATTGTTTTATTTCCTATTGTTTATATAATGCTGATCAATTAACCTATCTGATATTATCAAAGGTTAAAATTTGTCTATAGGCAAATTAAGTCAGCATTAGCTAGAAATTAAGTCAGCTTTTTGCATTCCTTGTTGTCTGAGTATGAATTGAGGAAACTGTGTGACTAGATATAGATAAACTAGACTAGATAGATAGTTTACAAGCATGCAAATAAAAGGCACAAGGGTCCACTTGTTTTAATCGTACTATAGAAATGGCAGAGTGAGGAAATGTTCTTACTAGAGCAGTTAAAGTTAATCCATTCATCATCACTAAACACCAGTAGTTCTGGGGGATGGATCACCTCAATACTTGTGACTTGTCAAATATGTCCTGCCCAATTTTTAGACTTTTCAGTTGGCTGCTAATATGTGTCATGGCCGCATTTCAAGTAGTTAAAAGACCAGTGAATAAAAAACGTAATATCTAAAGTCTCTCAAACTTTCAAAGAAGCATTTTTCACCATTGGATATCCTCCAGAGCATTATTCCTGTCTTCAAAACGTCAAAAAGAAAATTAATATCTCCCTTTCAATGTAATCTTTTAGGGAAGAGCTGGTCTGATACTGCAAATGATGTTAAAAGATTTGATGCTGTGGCATAGTAACAATGTGCTTGGTGAATAAAAAATGACTAAACAAGCAGTATGCATTTTCAAGGGTCAGAATGACTGGACCTTAAAATGTCATTGGAGATCAATAATACAAGATGTATATGTTTCAGACAGGATTATTCTTGAAATAACATCTACCTCAAGTTTAATGTTAACTTTTCCTAACTGTATCTTAATCTTTGGTACATCTAATGGCCAACAGGTAAAACTCTGAAAAACACTCATCCAAATGTATTCCCTCTCAACAGTTGCATATTTTGTTAAATATGAAATATACAGTATGTTCCACGTATATTGCTAAAATGTTGATTTTTAGATCTATTCTGTATAATAAATGTGTGTGCTCAAGTGTTTTTAATTGAAGAATCTGACTTAAATGCTGATTACATAAAATTGTTACCTTAAGATAGAAGGGCACATTGAGTATTGTAGATTCATTAAAGATCTATAAATTGATGTGTCTTCTACGCACATAGTTCAGAGTTTAACAAGCAACAAAATTCAACATTAATTGAAAATGAGGAATTCACTGACTACTTAAAAATATATTGCCATTGGGCTTTCATGATTTAAAATTTATTAGTCTAAGTCTTAAATGCATTATTATCAATTTTGCATTTTTTAATGCATTAATTTCACCCTTTAAATATAAAAAGCATATACCAAATGTAATATGCTTTCCATACCCAGATGCTTTCAAGTCATATTCAGTATAAAAATTCCGGTAAACCTACATTTTATGTACAAACTATTAGTTATTTTAGGTACATATTATTATAGATAATGTTTTTTTTAAAAACATTTTAACAGTTGTGGTCCATTTTTAGCTTTTAGGAAATTATTTTCCCAGATATTACTAGCACATGTGAGCCTTAGAGTTCACATTTACTTTTTTCAAACTCTTCATCACTATGTGTGTCATGATGTGAAACTGGCCTTATCAGAAACAAATCTAGTCACAGTATTAAGACCCACTTCACAATGTCCTGTACCACTGATGAGTAATTCACAGACTAAATGCAAATGTAAATTTTAGCCCAGAGGTATTTGATAGTCTTTGTAATGCAAACAAAATGTGCAGAACATATTGATCTTTTGTATCCATAGGCTCATCAGTAATGACAGATGCACTGTCGGACATCTTTATCAGTTCATGCATTTTCTTCTTGTCCTAATCAGCAGATTTGACTAAATGTTTATTTCTCATTTCACAGTTGACCTGCTATAGGAATTTCTCTCTCCTCATTTGTTCTGTTTGTTATAAAATGGATGAAGTTTAAGGTTATCTGTTATTTACAGAGAAGTATTAGCACAGACAAGTACCTCTTTCAAATTGTGTATAACAGAATGTCAACATTTTAAATGTTTGTCACCTTTGTGTATTTCTTTTCCTGGAGAACTCTGTCTCATGTCAGCCTTTCATTTTGTGTCCTTTTGTGAAGTTAACTGTTGGTCTTTTTCGGCCTTTTGACTGAGGTCCAAAGATAAATTGCAGGCTGTACAAGATGTGTTCTTTCTTTCAATGTCAGGCAGTATCGTTGCATGTGTTCACTCAGTGAAATACTTTCTGAGGTTGTTGGTAATGCCAGTCTATTTAGGCTTTTTTTTAAGTGCATCGATTTACTGAATGACCTCATATGTTCACAATAATTACTTTTTCTTCTTAAGTTACATTAACTGGAATGCAACAGTGTCGCCTGAAGGATCAAGTAAAGGAGAGATGTTTTTGTAGCACCTTCTTTGGCTGATGGCAATGGCGGGTTGTGAAGGGAACTCCTGACACGGAGGTTGCTCAGATTAGGTGGTCAGTGGTATGAGATGACAGGTGGATTTGCAAGAAAGGTTCAGGTGAAGTCATTCTGTGAAATGGAAACGTTTTATTTGATGGCCTTGGAAGAGGATAGGGTGTCCGGGTGAAATAGGAGGGCAAGAAGGGTGGTTATTCCTCTTGGGGTGGATATAGTTAGGCCTGGGGGAGAACTCCTGGTGAAGGGGTTCATTTCAGAAGTTTCATTGCTGCATACAATTAATGGTATCTGAAGAACCTCTTTTTCTGCCTCTCCTCTCTCCCTTTAATTACTATGTTAACCTTGTTGTTCTTTGCAGCTCACATTCTGACACGGCTCAACTCTCTAATGTCATCTGAAAACCTAGGTTACAAAGAATGCATATTTAAATGCTATTCAGCTTTGACCAGGGAATAGTGCTTTGAAAAAATATGTGAACACCATTGATTGAATGGTTATTTTCTGCATATATTTTATGCTGTGGAACTTTATGCAGAATAAAATCAAAGTGTGTAATTGTAATTATATTCCAGTAACAACAAAAATCCTTGCATCCTCAACGTCTTCTGAAAATGTAGGATTGTGGCATCTTTCACTTCATAGGAGTTACATGTTACCAGACTCATGTTTGTCACTGCCGCTGTATACCACTGGCATAATGGAATAAGTACAGCTGTGGGATTTGGACCCATTCTTAGATAAGATAAGTGTCACAGTGGATTTAATGCTGGGCCTTGGGTTGCAGTGGTTGAGCTCTTGAGTGAGCAGGCACGATAGAGTTTAGGTCAGGGGGCAGCCCATCTTTGGGACTGCTTTCTGTTTAAGGTAAGAAGTGATGATGGAGTCCAGAGGCCAGAAACAGAGCACCGTCCAACCTTTTGCTCTCTCAGTGAGTCATCAACTGTGTTGCCCAATTTAAGACATGATAATAATCGTAATTTTTATAGCTCCCTTTCTGTCACATTATCACAAGGCACGTAGCCAAAGCATTAACACTTTGGATTTGCAGTAGTCATAAATTATTACGAAAGATTGCTTGTTGAGTGCTAATAAATGTAAATGTAATAAAGTATCACACATCTTATTAGTAATACATAAAGAGTATCAATTATTTATTACTTACTAAAGGCAGAAAGCACCTAGAAAGCCATTATACTCTATTTGTCAAGTGTTACAGCATTATTTATATCTAACACATTCTAGATGTCTTAAAATGTTTCCACCAATGCTGTATCAATCTTTAAGACTACTTTTGGGTTGAGAATCTTTGCAAAGGTTTCTAATGCATTTTTGCAACAATGCTGCGGTCAGGCTTATCCTCCAAAGCAAGGCTAGGCCTGCTGAGTCCTGGAATGAGAGACCGCTAAGGTACAGTAGCTGCTGCTACTGTAAATGGAGCATTAGAGGGTCTCTTCCCTCTGAACCACACTGTCCAATCCACTATCCCACAATGGTATTCAGAGGGAGAGGAGAGGTGTCGTCGTTTGAATAACACAGTAAACTGAGTTCTTGACAACATGGTCGTTAACGACCTCACTATTTAAACGTACTACTGTATACTGTATATTATATTATGCAAATGTGAACATTGGTTCAGAATTAAATTTTAATTTGACCATTTCATTATAAAAATATGGTGTCTTCAAATTATTTAAAAAATGGAATTTATGTGAATGGTTTGCACAACAGTGACAAACAACTAAAGCCTAGTCAACAATGTCTAAAAAAAGTACAGATCAGCGTATGCCTTGTAATAGGATCCATTGTGCATTTTTAATATAATTTCAGGAAATTTAATTCTATAACCCATGATTTTAGCTTAAAACTACAATGATTTTATCATTGTGTCTTTTGTGTTTTTGTTTTGCATGAATATTTTTCCAATGAAATCTACAGTAGTATCTTTTATATTTTAGGTACAACTGCCCCAGCTTTACTGAACAGTACTTCCAATCAGCTTTATCTGCATTTTCACACAGACATCAGTGTTGTTGCTGCTGGATTTCACCTAGAATACAAAAGTAAGTTTAAATTTAAAATTTTGATTTATGATGCTTATCTGAAATTTGAATACTGAATGTATGGGAGTAAATGTAAGCAAATGTGTTGTGCAGACAGGTTAAGGAGCTTTACAATATGAATACAGTGTTTTCAAGGAACAGAATCATAGTGATTGACAATGTTTGAATTGTACTGCTCTTAGTTCATCTTGCAGAGCACAGAGTATATTGCTTTGGGGATAGAACGTGTACAAATTATACAGTAACATCACCATCATGTAGTTGACACAGAACTGAATCTTCCTTTCAGAGTTTTAAAAAATGCAAAAATTAAAAGTCACTTGAATTGCTTTGGAATATTGGTTGGAATATTCAACTAATACTGCAAAAAAATAAATAAAAGGAACATAATTTATTTAACTAATTTCAGATAAATGAAAGATCCTGCAAATCCTATTCCAAGAGAGGAGCCATGGACAGATGTTTCAAATTTAGGGCCAGTTAGAGTGACACAGCTGTCTTTGACCAGTAAAAGATTGGAGCTGATACATGTATAAAATGAATGTCTTCTACAAGTAACACTTTTCATGTTTGCTGTATTGTAAGAGCATGTAGTTAGTGTGAATAATCTAAATTATTTTATAATAATCTCTGTAATAAAATATATATACAGTATATTTCACAAGGCCCTGTTACAGTTAAGCAGTGATGCTGTGAAATAAATTCTCTGTGACTTATTCATATGCAGCAGTCACTTTGAAAAACAGGCATTATTAAAGATTCGAGGATCTAACTTATGGTAGGATTGTCTACCCCAGAGGTTTGCATAAGCTTGGTGTCTTGTTTTTTTATCTTTTTTATTGTTCTAATTTATTCCAGTGCACATGAATAAAGGGCAACAATGCATTATGTAGGATTGTTTGAATATGTTTCACAACATTGAAATTGAAAGGTATGGAGGAGATAAATGGATGCAGTCCTTTCTAAAACAACCTGGGGAAAAGAAAAAAATAAGATTCCAACATTGAAATATGCAGCCAATATGCACATGAACAATTAAGCAGGGTGCAGAGGTTCTGTAAACTGTAGGACCTTATAGTACAGAAACAGCATGGGTCAGCTTTGAGCAGCAGGCTCAAATACCAAAATATTCTTTAATACTTCAAAGCTCTCTGACATTTACATTTTGCTCAGCAGTAGTTAGCAGTAGTTAAATTAAATTAAAGTTATTTAGCAGTAAATTAAATTAAATTAAACTGTTTTGCCTCAAAGAGCTTATAAGCTATAACAATATATTCTAACATTATTTTAAAGGTAATGGATTCAAATGTTTTAATTTTATTGCCGTTTTTTTTACTCATTGATATTACATTTAGAAAGTATCCGTCTCATCTGGAAGTATATGTTAATGTAGGGGAGAGGATGAACCCAACATGTAGGCATGGTGCCTAGATCCAAAATGAACTTTCATTATTTCTCTGTTGTTGTTTTCTTGATTAATCAGTTGTTATAAAAGATGGTGCTCTTTTGCATTTCTTAGTTGGATCAGGCAAGTAACATCAACAGAAGACTCTTTCTTTGTTCCCTCCATCCCATTTTCAGATTCCTGTTTCTTCTTTGGTAGTTGTCCCTGTCATCACAAAGCAATTCTTTACACTTAGTTTTAATATGAGACACTCTTCCTAAACACAAATTACAAATTAAAAACTCAGTTAGCACCTCCTCCCTTTTCACTTATGTAAACCTAGGAAGATATTCTCTTAACCATATCATATTATATTAAATGTTATAACAACACAAGAAGTTGATCGGCTCACTCCTTACAGAGGCATGGATCACATGGAAGGAAGCAGCTTCCAGTGCCCCCTGCTGTTATTATCTCAGCCGCTCCTTCCTTCAAGGCACACGCTAAGTGGAATGCAACCCGTTTTCAGGCACACAATACTTTGGAAGAAAAAAAACTGTCATTTTGAAAGATTTAATTTTAGGTGCAGATCGTAAAAAAAAAAACAATGTTGAAAAGAAATCAACAAATTAGTGCTGTATTGCTGTAGAGCCACAATCCCTCAAACTTAGAAAAAGAATTTCTTTTGGTTGGCTTCCTTATAAAAACTATATTTTGGAATTAATGTCTATTTCTTAATTGCATTATCGATACCTGAAGCCTAAATAATTTGATGAAATATATTTCAGCTGTGTTTGTCTTAAAGAAATCATTCACTCCTCCCATGGTAAGGAAGACAAAGTTCCTACGCTATATAGTAAATAGTTTAAAGACATAAAGATATTGGCTTGAGCGAGATCATTTTATAAACTTAGAAAATAGAAGAAATGCAGGATTATCAAAGGGTCAAGTGGGAAGATTAACAATGGTTTCTATTAATACTGCCATTGTAATGCAGAGAGCAATGAACCTGTTAGACAATGAACTTGTTAGCCTAAAACTGTGCTTTAGCCTGCATGCTGCTATTAACTGTGCATCATTTGCATGGATGAAGAGTCAGACTTGTGTTATTGTTGATTTAGAATAAAGCTTTTTTAAAAAACATCAGCATCAGAAACATTAAAATTAAATTATATTTGGTGGGGATAAATGTCAAAAGTTCAAGACTTTGATATGCAATTAAGTATTATCCTTGGAACAATTCATGGCTTATAATCAAATATTGCTTCTCATTATTTTTCAATAGCAATACATTAAATATTCTGTAATGCAATAGCAAAATAGTAATCAGAGGCAAAACCAAAAATATGTTAAAGCACAGTAAAAGCAAGTAAGTTATAACTGGCAAGGTAAAAATCTAGATCTGTTTTAAATATGTTTTAAATATGTTTTAGTGGCTGACAACTGCACAATGGACATGTCCCAGTTATCTTTACTTCTTTACTAATATTCCACTGGCCATATAACACAACACCTTGGACAACATAAGAAAATAAGTAACACAATTAAAACATACAGCCATTTACAACTTTTAGTTAGAAAAACTGAGGAAGTTCTTAAATACTATTAAGTGTGGTGGCATTGAGTGTTGTGTTCCTAGGTACTGGATGGCCAACTAAGGCAGTGGAATCCTGGGATTACCCTTAAGAGTAACGTTGTATAACTTTGGGGTCAAAAGCTACGATATATGGGTGAACAACATTTCCTTTACTTTGGTATTTAACAGCATCCTATAAAACAATTTCAAAACTGCTTATTTGTATTTTTTTTAAAATTAATGTTCTAAAAGCATATGCTTTATCAGAATGAAATACTTCAAAAAAGTTTTTTTTCATCTGTTGTTTGGGGAGATTTACCAACCGGTGGTTTTTTTGTGCTATACTGTGGAAAGATATTGCTGCAACAGTTTAGCAGCTGACAGACAACACTATCCTCTGATTCATATACTTTCTTACCTTTCCTTCTAAATATAAACATTGAGCTCAGATAATTGTTTACAGCAAACACTTTTTATTGCATCCTCAAAGCACTTATTTTAAACTTCTTTTTATAGAGAAATAGTACCATCTTGTAGTTTATTTCATCTATATTTAAAGAGTAACAGGTATACAGTACAGTACATCATTATTTATTGAGTTCTATAAATAACACTTATATAATGAAATGGGTGGTATTTATCACATAGGACAATCAAAACATTTTAGAACTTATAAAATCTGAACTTTCTTTCCACTGTGTTTCATGTACATGTAGCACGACATGCTTAATGTTTGGGTACACAGATTTATTTTGTCTGTTAAATTATGGAGTTGACAATGTTTTCACCAGTCTTAACATTCTCTGATTTGTCCATTTTTATTTATTATTTTGTAAAAAAAAATATCTCTGGTAACTTTTCTTGCAATTTCCGACTTCATTGTGCAATGACTTTTTTTATATTATATCCTACGAATGGGATACTTTCTCTTGGACTAACAACATTTTTCAAATAAAGAATGGAAAAAAAAGCAATTTATTCTAGCATTAAAAATCAAATTCAGTGAAAAAAGAAACTCAATGTATTATAAAAAGAAGTTGTGCTTCACAATGCATACTCTATTTTTTAGTTCTTATATCTTTTAGAAAGTTTGCTTGTCAGTATTTATCTTATGTTTATTATCCAGGTACTGGCATCAGGAGAAGTGACTTCTGGTAATGGTGGCTTTGTTGACATATTGTGAAAGAAAAAAGCAAACAAAACTGGAGACGACATTATTTCTTTGCCATTTTTACTACATGATTAATGCACAATACTTCTCTTCCCTTTTAAATTTCCGGAGGAAGCTATCCGTCTGAATGCCGTCAACAACAGATATTGTACAGTATCGCCATACTTAATCGCCATCGAGACACACACGCAGTTCAGGCAGGCCTGCACTCATTGTCGCCCATGAAATGAGACAAACATTTGTCCACACCTTAAATTACAAATCTCACAGTTCAGGCAAGCAGTGTGTTTTGTCTGGATCAAGGCTAGCAGATATATCAAGACATTTCTACCGCACTTCTAAGTAGGACATCATAGTGATAAACCTCAAAGGATTCAATGGAGTGACCAAGATGGAGCTCTATGCAATTGGTAAGAAAGGCCCATTAGGAGGTTCTTCTCAATTGTTGCCTGATGGAAACAGGTGTACTAGTAATCCTGCCGTCAAATTATGAACCAGAACTTTGATTAAGAACAATATGCTAGTTACTGGCAAGTAAAGAGACCCTGCCTACATGTATATTCATTTTAAATCAAATACAGGTACTGAATCATTCAAGATGTCTGTTTTGGAGATTCAGATTCAGTTTTCATTCTTTTTCTCACTTGTATACAGCTGTGTCTTATCATATGCTTTCTTAATAAAAGTAAGCTTGAAGCGTTTGTCCCTCTTCACTGTGGCATGACTTGGGGGCGTGCCCAGTGTGGCCTCGCCTGCGTTGTCCCAGCTGTCCTGGCTGACGAGCCCCAGCTGGGCGGGTCCTGTAAAGGCACACTGGACAGCCCCGGAAGGGGGCGTTTACACCGACAGGCCCAGAGGGGATTGCAGCCCCGTAAGGTTTTCTTTTTCTTTTTTCGCCTGACCCGCTGTGCAGTACCACCGGGGCAGGCTGTTCCATTTCCACAAGTTTTATTGTTGTTTTTGCCTTACGCGCCCGGCTCTACCAGACTGGACCCCGTTAAGTAGGGTCGGTCCAGTCTGGTCACCGCTGTGCGGGCGGTTCTTTTGTTCCCAGGCTGGACCCGGATGAATAGGGTAAGCCCAGCCTGGAGGTTACAAGGCACAGCGGTACACCTTCCTTTTTGTGTTTTATTTTTCATTCTTTTTGTGTTATTTTTGGTCCCTGCTAGCCTCACACCGGTCCTTCCCTCCCCTCGCCCGGGACGCTGACTTCTACCGCCGCTCGCCGCGGCTCCTCCCTCTCCGCACTGTCACACCCCTTATTCTTCTTTTACTTCATACAGTATATGTTTCCATTGTCACACAACATCGAACATTAACTTCAGTTTTTTTCTTTAGTCAGTTTGCATTTTTGCAACTCAAAGAATATAAAAAATAAATACAGCAGCAATAAGATGAATAATAACAAATCAAATAAAAATAGCTCATAAAACAGTTAAAATGCAATGGGGGGGAGGGTTAAATTTGTAATGCACTGCATGAGGTAGCAAGTTTATTTTTTTTCAAAGCGTGTGTAGCATTTAAGAAAAAAGAAAAAAAATCTTTAAATCCATAAGTGTCTGATGGTAAGTCTTAAAAGCTGAGAAACTGCAGGGAATGAAGGAATCTTGTAAAGCTCGGTATAAAAGGCTGGGCTGTCTCGTTGATGCCAAGTTCATCCTGACTGTTCAGCATGTGAAGACTGTAGCAGCATTTTAATTACCCCAGGCAGAGCTGTGCCTTCTGTGTAGCAGTTATAAAGTGCCAAAGGGTTTCCAAGACTGGGATAACAGCTTCAGTAGTGCAAGAAAAAAAAAGTTAAAATCTTTGGAATTTTTTAAAAGTGAGTTTGAAATGATTGATGTCATTTAGGTTTCTAACTAAGCCCTATCTACTTTTTTTAAGCAGAATTGTATTCAGGCCCAAAACATTATATGTAGCTTTTAATTAATTTGTAGTTAAATTAGAAATGCTTTCACATTATAAAATCTATGTAAAAATAATCATCTGTCTTTTTATTTAAGTTTAAGATAGAACCTTTTCAAAATGTGGCTGTTGGGTTTTTCAGTATCAGTTTCCATGTTAAAGCTGATGCTCGCTTATTCCTTTTATGGTTGGAATTCATCCTCAAAATGTACTGTGAACCTCTGATGCCGTTTTAAGTAAACTAACTAAATAGACCTTGTGTGGTTTAAAGCTTTAAAATGCTTTATAAAGGCAGGATTAAAGCTTACAAGCAATATTAATCAATAGATAAGCAGCAAGCAAATGGTTTAGCAAGGGAGAAAAAGGTAATTTAAGAGGTTTATAAGATCTGACGGTGATACTGCATTCATGCTTTGACTACTAAGAACATTGTAGCTCTAAGGTGTATGCCTTAAGCCTTTTCTTGTCCATTTCACTTGTGCGGAAGTGACATTTAACATTTTCTACCAGTGTCTGCAGGCATATTCTATTTCAGTCCATGTGATATTTTCATCAATTGCACATTCATGGTACCTTCACACGGACAGCCATTTTCCTACACATGCGTGTTTTCTTATTGTATTAAAAACAACCACTGTTTTACTTTAAATATCAAATAAAATATTTATTAAGGGAAAAATATAACGTGGACCATTCATGTGCCACAACTTTAGAATTATTTCAAGTAAAAAAAAAAGGTTTGAATATGCTTTGATACTTACCCACATTTGTGATTCCTGCACATTAACAAATTAAAAAGCAGCACATTTAGTGCACACATGTGGTACAAAAAGCCTATATAAGATGTAATGTTTGTGGTGTATTTTTTATTGAGCCACATAATTTTTATTTTTAAAAAGTGGTCTTATTTACCAGGTTTCTCATTCAATTTATCACATTCACCCATTGGCTAACAAGACTTTTCATCAGCTTTAAAAATGTGTTGCGAGCTTAAAATGTAATTGAACCTCTGGTTCCTTCATAATTGTAATACAGTATACAGTATGTATATTTTAGGTGCATTCAATTCACAAATGCCTTTCTGATTTACAGTCTCCTTAATGAAAAATAATGTATTTAGTGTTTAGGAAACATCAATATATAATCAATTACTTAACTCTGGAGTTGACTGTTTTAGGGAGAAATGCATGTGGAACAGAAAACTCAAAAATAAGTCAAATGTCTAAAATTGTATTTACAGTTATCCTGTGAGGAACATTCTTATGATTTAGGAGTGTAAAATAATACAGTATATAAACTCTATGTGCTGGTTCAGTTATTGAAAGAGCTGCTTCCATAATCTTTTGAAACAAAGGTTGTGACACACAAACTTACAGTGCCACCTGCTGCAAATTAGATTGTTGTTAGAAAATGTGATCTTCACTAAAATACATTTGTTTTATAAATAATATAATTTATTTACAAATAAATTACTAAGCTGTTTTTTTTGTCAATGCTACACCCTGTAAAGTCCTACATTATAATAATCATCATCATAATAATAATTTTCTTGTTCTTTTCTCTTAATGAAGCTGTTGGACTAACAACATGTCCTGAACCGTTAGTTCCTGCCAATGGGATAAAGACTGGGGACAGGTTCATGGTCAATGATGTAGTGTCATTCAGCTGTGAACCAGGATATGTTCTGCAGGTATGTCCCACACCGGAGTCTGTTCTGGAGCATTACATTCCCTGGGTTTCTTTTTAAATAACAAATATACAGGAAAGCTTTCACCAGTATTCACCAGTATTCAGACATTGAGAAGTCTTTATCACAATATATTACTCACATAAATAAACATTTGCAACATACATAGTTTATGTATGTTTAAAGCCTGGTTTTACTGGAACTGTGCCTTCGCTCCAGGGTACTTACTGGGGACTGTTAATCCCCTTAGTGAAACAGCAACCTCTTTACTATGAGTAACAACACTTTGGAAAATACAACCAGCTACACATACCTTGGTCTGAAGATCAGTTAATTCAGAGGGTTTTGACTTGGCAGAGAGGTCACTGAAGAAGGTATGCTGGGATGTCTATACCATGAGAAGGAAGGTCTACAATATTACTTTCCTCGCACACAAAAATATAGCTGTGAATATTTGAAAGTGTAATTGAACCCATTGCCCTACATAGACAGGATTACACATAATAGAACAAACAGCCTACAAAAGCCCAGAACACAGAATGTAAAAACATTCTCCATGTTCTGAGAAAACACCAAACAATATCTGCAGGGCTGAATTGGGACAATATTCACTGTATATCAATATATAGAATAGTACAATAAGACATTGGCTACACCTGCTCTAGTGACCAGAAATCTTACAACACCAAGACCCTGCTGAGCCAAGAGCTCAGCCCAGGACAGTATACTGTATGTACTGTAAATACCACTACAGTATAACACAAATCAGAGAGAGCCAGCTTACAGTGCTAACAAAAAGAAAACTCTACCCCACCCATTGGACACTCACACACCACACAAGCCTGGGCTACCAGGGCCTAAAAAGGCAATTCACATCGGCAGACTATCTGACCAGGGTGAGAAACCACATGGAGAAGCAAAACCTGATAATTATGGGCTCAGTGGCCATAGTCTGGTGACAGACAGATATGGCTAGCCACATAGGACAGGCTGTGCTCCCAATCCCAGCTGAACGAAGAAGAGGAGAGACACAGACACACTAGAGAAGCATTCTTTCTTAAAACAGCAAAACAAATGTTAAATCCCAGAATTCCCACACCTGCCTGAACAGCAATCAATCATACTGGGGTAGGAGGGAGAAAATTGAATAAAGTTGGCATTTTAATTAAGTATGTTATTTCCTACAACAACCTGAGGAGCAGAGAATAATATTAAGAAGTACAATGTTCTTATAAATGTTTATAAATATTTGTAATTTTTTTTGTAAATTTCAGCACAATGTGTATACTGTAATATACTAGTTTAGAATTGTATACATCTGTAAGGCCCATAAAATATGTATTAATATTACTGAGCGCCTTCTGCAGTGTATTTCTCATTTTCTTGTAATCTTATATATTGAATTTCCTCTCATCCTGGGACCACTGATTTCAGGTTGAAATGTGTTTAAAAATACCCTGATTGGTTTTAGAATAACTAGATTGCTATGACTACATTCCAACTGGTATGACTTGTTATTGCTAAGTCTCCTCTCTTGATCAAAGAGCATTTATGTCTTCAGGTAATGGTGTGGAATTGACCAATTTTTCAGTAATGCAGCGGGAGGCATGATGAATGGCTCATTTTCATAATTCTCAAACACATCTATAAAAAATTGTCCACATTTTTGTACCAGCTTTTTATTCAAACTATAACAAACTATTGCTTCTGTTGTGTATTGCAAAAAATATATATATATACTGTATATATACAGTAGGGAAATAAACAGATATTTCACAGATTAAGTTATTTGAAATCTGGTATTACCCTGTCAATAATACCAGACAATTATTTAAGGACATATACTGTACCACACTATAAACTGTATCATTCACAGGGACACTCTCATATCTCCTGTATGCCTGGAACTGTCCGACGCTGGAATTACCCACCACCTCTTTGCATAGGTAAGAGTACTTTTGAACTCACCAGTTTTCCAGGTGTCAACACATAGTTCGGAGATTGGATATATCTGTTGTTTTGAATGAAATTACAAAAGGTAATGTGTTTTTTTCTATGCTAAATTGAAACTCTACCTTTGGACATCAGTAGTGGAGAGCTGAAAGTAATCATTCTGTTCTTTTCTTCTTTTCCAATTCTCACGAAATCATGCCTGTATCTGCATTAGCTCGTTGTGGAGGAACACTCACTGCTATGACCGATGTCATCCTCAGTCCTGGCTTCCCTGGAAATTATCCCGGGAACCTTGATTGCACCTGGAAAATCTTGTTGCCAGTTGGATATGGTGAGGCAGAAAATTAAAAAAATAGAAAATATCAAGGTTGAACTGTCAGTTAAATGTAAACACTTCTTGGTAGCTGCACTGGAGGGTATAATAACAAAAGACCTGATGTCTCTTTATCCTCATGTCATTTTCAATGCAGTTAATTTAGTCTGTCCTGAGAGCTACTTTTTGATAGCACATTGAGAGCCTACAGTCATACAAGGCATTAATAGCATTCTCTTTCCGATGCATTTTTATTGTTAACAGGCTAGCCTGACTATTGTCTTCATTCTATCAAATTTCATTTACCTCTCAACCCACATCTGAGAATGAGATAAATAGCTTTATCTGCATGGTCCTTTGTGATTCCTGCTGGTAATGACCACGTTGTCAATGCATACAAATTCAGACTGCTAAATAAGCCCCATTGTATTGCGGTTTCTCTTTCTTATTGTTTGTTTCTGTTTGAACAGATTAGCCAAAATAACAAAATAGCATTTGTTGCAAATAGGCCGAGAATTCACTGTGTAAGGAAAGAAAGAAAAAATGCAACACATTCATTAATGTCAAGTGTGATCATGTTAAAATAGTGGAGACTTTCGTTAGTGATTGTGACAGTTCTGTTTATTGATTTTAAGTACTTCCACATACAAAATAAACATTATCCATCCATCAGATGTGTGTACTAAAATAAATATATACACAATGAGTTATAGCAGCGCTGGATAAGCATTAAGATAATGGTGGTGAGAATGAAAAAGAAAAGAGATATACTGTAGCACTGGTCCAGCATGATTTCGGTTATCCCTGGTCCTTCCAAGAGATTCAAGAGACTACGAACCACTTCACAACATTTCTGCTGTGGCTCCTCAAACACTGAACTCTTACTGTTTTGCTATAGGGAAGTAAAGCTAGGACAACACTACCTTCTAAAACAAATATTTTACATTGTTTATTTATGGTTTAGTAACTGTACCCTCCACTTGGGTAACATAAGCAAAGTTGCATGACATCTGAAAAACAAAAAATACAAGAAAATCAGAATTTCAAATGTCAGGAAGGTGAACATACAATTATGAATAGAAGCTGGTCTGTGTTTATGTTTTGTTGATCATGCTGATTTTGTCAAAAATATATACTCCATTCAAAATTAAATAATAGCTGATTTACATATATTTTACAGTATTACCAAACTGTTTGTTATTGTCTTTATTTTATACAGAGATGTGAAACAAACATGTCAACCACTTCATTAAAAATAAAATGAAGTGCCATTGCTGGTTAGTAAAATGATTAAAAACAATGAAAAAGAAAGTAACATTCCTAAATTTGCTTTTTTGAATGGTCGTATGATTACTCTTTTAATTTTTTTAGGACACACAGTGGGACATAAAAATCCTATACATAAAAAAAACAGAAAAAAATATATAGATTCATCTGTGCTTTTTGACACTCAATGTACTCATCGCAGTGCAACCCAGTTAAATGCTGAATAGATCTGTTGATGTGCTCATTGTAGTTAATGTGGTTGGAAGGTTTTTTGAAAACCTCCTATTGTTTGAGCCTCCATGCCTGCGACTTTGCTAAAATCCCTTTAGTCACACTCATGTGCTGCCTGCTGGTGCGATCCGACATGAAATAAGGAAAAATAAATAGGCTAGATGAGATGCATTGAGGCACTCTCCTCTAATAGCCATTTACCAAATAAATCTGCATCACCCATACATAGAATGTCACAACATTTTATTTTCTGTGTTTTGACAAAAGTCCCTTTCCACTCCTTATCTGTTCTGCAGCCTTTATTACTCCTAAATCTTCTTCAAAAACTTAGTATGTCTTCATTAGTGGTAATCCACTAGTGCCAATGGACGACATGTTTGCCGGAGAGGAGAGTCATGGGTGGTTTTCAGAATAAATACAATAGCTCTACTTGCTGTTATCGTTTAAAAAGATGCATGTTTTCCACTACTGGTTGTCGGATTTTTTTGTTAAAAGCTTTCATTTAATGTAACCATTCTCAGTAACTGTTTTTTTTCGTTGGAATGCTGTAAGGAACTGGAGGCAGACCTGGGAGTGCAGTGTGGGAACTCACACATTTATTCACACATGCACATGGGGCTGATTTTTGAGATAAGATCACTTTATTGGCCATATACAATTTCTTGCATTAGGAATTTGTCTTTGCACATACCCCAGCTTGCTCTCCGCGAGGCACACAGACAGGGAAAGAAGCTTGGGGTCAGAGCGCAGGGTCAGCCATTTATACAGCACCCCTTGAGCAGCTGGGGTTAAGGGCCTTGCTCAGGGACCCAGTGGAGTAGGATTCCTCTGCCGGCCGTGGTATACGAACCAGCAAACTTCCAGGCACAGGCGCAGATCCTTAGCCACAGAGTCACCACACTGCCAGTTAATCTAGACAGCTGACATCGGGACACCGAGATGCCAGTTAATCTAGACAGCTTGTCTTTGCTGTGGGAGGAAACCAGAACATTCATAGAACAGCACAGTGTTGCAGACACAGTGAGAAAATAGAAACTCCACACAGAAGTGTCCCCTGAATCAAAACTAGGACGCTAGAAATGTAAGCATCACATCACTGTGCCACACTTCATTTAAACTTAAAAAAAAATGAAATACATCAACTCACATCTGAGACTAAACTGTCCCAGGCTTAGGTTGTTTATGTTGAGGTTGGCGGTTAGATTTATAAGATTTATTTGTAACCTTGGTTTTAGCTTATCTGCCACACAATAGCTAGTTTTGTGTATCTAGCTGTATTTCTTTTCTTTAAGTGCAATTCTAAGGAAAGATTTTTGCGTAGACATCATCCTTACTTTTAACTATGGTTGGGTAGCATGTTCAGCAGTTTCATGTTAAGCAATTGTTAATGGCCCTTAACGATTCAGTTTCATTGTAATTAACAATTTGGTTTAATTGTCTTGTTTTTCTTTCTTTTATCTCACAAAATTCAGTTTAGGAAGGAATGAAAACCAGCTGTGTGAGTCTGCTGCAGATGTAAAATGTAAATATGTGAATTTAGAAGCATTGTCTCTGTTTCCCTTTTCTGCAGGTGCTCATATCCAGTTTGTTCACTTTTCTACGGAAGACAATCATGATTTTCTGGAAATCCGCAACGGACCACATCACACTAGCTCTCTGATCGGTCAATTCAGTGGAAACCAGCTCCCACCAGCATTGCTGAGCACAACACATGAGACAGTGATTCACTTCTACAGCGATCACTCTGAAAACAGGCAGGGGTTCAAACTCTCCTACCAAGGTACAGAAAGAAAAATCTTATTTTCTCTATTCAGGGGGGAAAAATCTGTATCAGGAATGGAGCAAAGCCAGTTCTTAAAGGCAACACTCCTACAAATTCTGTGCTTAGCTAAACTAATATTTTCAACTGAGTGATTGAGATCATCAATATATTTGGTTGAAAGTTTTATCTGAAGAAGTATAGTGTATATGGTATGTACAGTATATGGTATGTACTGTATGTCCTATTAACTAGCTTTATATTTTACTGAAGCTCTTTGTGTGATGTACAGGTATGTTGCTCAAAGGCTCAACAGCAGTGCCTCACCCAGGTTGGAACCCCCAGCCTTCCAGTTACCGAGTCCTGAGTCCAAACTGCTACTCTATACTACTACAGTACCTCAGATCGGGACTGTAATGAACACTAAAGGACTGTGATCCATTGTTGATCTAAATGATAAGTTATCGTTGTGTTCATAGGAAATATTTTTTACTGATATTTCAGTCTTTTGGGTACTAAGATATTTGAACAGCTGTCAGATGAGTGCAAAGACCTTTAGTGTGTTAAGTGGTCACTTATCATTTACGTGCAAGATAATGGATCTGTGTTTTCAGTGATGTTGTAGTATGGATTCCATACAGGACTCAAAAGGATGGCTATGAATGCAAGAGAAGAGATTTGAGCAGTCACCATTACTCTCCTGGGTCACGTGTTCTTTGTTGATTTTTTCTTGTCCATACAAGCCCAGCTCAAGAAATAGTTCAAGTAGGGAGCTGCGTCAGCATGCGCAGGCTGCAAAGGAACAAGTTAAAGGTTGCTCACACCCGAAGAAGGCGCCACTTCCGAAACGTTGTGTTTCCTTTCTTCTCCTTTCAGCGTGGAATAAACCTTTCACGTGTTCCTTTGCAGCTCAAGAAATGTTCATTAGCAACATGTGGATTCACCCTTCGAGCACAGTGCACCCTATTTGGTGGAGAATATTGAACATTTTGTAGATTGATCACGCAGCCATGCTCAGAGAAACAAGATATATAACAGTTACCACATTCTTACCTCATTCTACCCAGGATCTCCCCATGCCTCCCTGAATTAGGGCTGTGAGAGTGTTTTAAGTGGGAGAGGGCACCTGCTGAGGGGACTAATTGGCTGGATGATCAGCGGCACTGGAAGGCACATTCCTAAGGCTAGCGCACCGATCCATCAGCTCCTTATTATCTCCCAGACAAGCACTGCTCTCAGCCCATTATCCAGTTATGTGGTGCTTTTTAAGTCTTTTTTGAGTTATTTAAAGCTGATAGAAAATCTCAGCCAGATCTCAGTCATTCTCACAGTCTGCTAAAGTCTTTTAAGATTTTGTTTAATGCCTGATGTCCAGTAATTCTAATAATCTCTAATGCAGAGAGAATGAACTATCTGGGACAAGAGAGGTGAAGCATTTTTGGTTACTTCATAATAACAAGATATCCGATGATTATCCAGTTTTGTATGGCCTGATTGAGAAGCATGTTTAGACAGTATGTGCAGAAATAGGTGCTTTCCGTTCATGCGTATTAGGTCTGTGGGGGTGTGGTTATGATTTTTAGCTGTTTTTGAGTTTTAAGTTGTACTGATTAGTGATCAGAGGTAATGAGATGGCTATGGGTTCCACTTCCAGAGTAGAGGGTTACCACTTAGGCATTTTGATTTACCTCAAAGTCTTTTTCCATGGATGTTTCATTGCTTAATCGCAGAAACTCCTCTGCCAGTGATTCCTTCAAACCTCTCTGTTGCCACAGTGCAGAATTCACACCCTTTAAAAGCAGTGCAGTACGTCGTATATACTGGTAAAGGATGAGTAAGTATGTGAAATTATTCGACTATGATGGTTAAAGCTTTTGTAAAGAGAAATTGTGCCAAGGCTGAAAGAAGATGTCGACATGATCTTAACTTTGATCACTGGTGGCCTGGGATCAAATCTGGATCTGGTGGCAAGTGAGTAGATTGCAATGATCTAAACTGTAGCATCTGTTAGAGATATGTTCACAATTTGAAACAAATAAGTGGGTTGACACATCCTGTTGTCAATCCTGCTTTGAAGAGCACTCAACGCAGAAGAGGTGCACTGAAAAGTAGGGCTCTTTGGTGTTGGCTTCTTGAGTTGTTCTCGTTGACCTGTTAGAGCAGAATTACAAGACTTCATCTGATTTTAGATGTTGAGGGCAAATTAGTAAAAGTGCATCAAATAAATATGAATTTAAGCGTGTGTACGAGATTCCTCTTCAGATATGACAAGTTTCTATACTGTATGTTGTGTTGATGCTTCAGTTCTCAGATAGTTACTTATGTACTGTAATTGTGTAACTTTTTTTGTTTGTTTTCCCTGTGCATGTAGCGTAATGGTTTTCAACTGGACAAAAAATCTTTTCCCCTGTGTGCCATCACGCATTGCAACATAAAGCCACTTCATAGTAAATCAGTAGATAATAGAGGTATTATTCAGGCACTGCTGATAGTTAGGGAATGTCTTCCCCAGCTTTCCGATAAAGAGCATATTAGATACATTTCTGCTTGTAGTGTATCATTTTTTTTCACTGACAGGGATGGGTATTACCAAGATGACAATTCCTCTATCCATCAATCCAAAGCAGACAGGATCTAGTTTGTAAAACCCATATCTCAATTTAATTGAGAGCCCGTGGGCCAGGCTTGTCAGACATGTATACATATTTATAGGTTTTAATTCGTATCCAATATTTGCTGTCCAACTATTCAGGATGTAAAATATATGCAGTCACACAATTCAAACATAAAGCTCTTGGCCTTTTATATAAAGAGAATTATAACTTTTTTTTACTGCTCCCACTGCAGCCTCTTCTCACTTTAAATATCAGAAGAAATAGAATTTTGTCAGTAGCCTATAAAGCATGAATTAATTGTTCTGTCGTGAAAACCTCAAACCATCCCAATTTACAGTATGTTTATAAAGAAAAAATGTACCACAGAGCTTAATGCAGAAAATGGAAAATGCAGAGTAATTGTCAAAGATAATTCTAGCCTTTTTGTTAAAAAGTCAATGACATTTGTAACACACTACATCTTTTCTGTTGCTTTACATACTGATTATTGTTTTGCAGAGTACAATCAAAGCCCCTTAATGTCTGTTTCATTGGTTAATGCAATCTTTCCTTGAAAATTGCATGTGGATTACTTATTTTAATAGGTGTTACTGATCTAAATGCCAACAGGAATGAGAATCATATTAAGGCAATCCCTTGACATATAGCTAGAAATGTACTGTAGCAATAAAAACTCAATTCAAAATGTCGGGAATAAAAACATTTACAAAGTGTATTCATCCATAAAAGAAACTTTTAGATTCCTCTTAAAGTACTTCATGGATACTTTATGAGTAAGGATAATGGCACATGTCCAGTGGATTTTAGCTGAGGGTATTGTCACTCTAAACTTTTATTTTTCAGCATATGAATTACAGAACTGCCAAGATCCTTCGCCATTTCATAATGGATACATCATCAACAGTGATTATAATGCAGGACAATCTATAACCTTTGAGTGCTACCCCGGATATGTTCTGATTGGACATCCTGTTCTTACTTGTCAACATGGAGTCAACAGACGATGGAATCGTCCTTTTCCCCGATGTGAGGGTTAGTACGTGATGGCTTTTGGCCTTGCTTTTGGCTTATACCAGAGAAGAAAGAAAAGCATTCTGATTTGTACTGTTATTTATGTGTTACATGATAACGTGTATGTTTTGTTTTGGATTTTATTGCTGAGATTGGTAGAGTATTTTTGCTATTCTAACTATTCCCTTTCTAGGGATTTCAGAGCATTGTGAATATTAGAGTATCATTCAGCATACATTATATTCACCGTGTATGGTGAGAATGTTTGTACGAATTAACTAAGGAGCTGAGATTAAAAACAAAATACCCACTCTGTGCTGTAACAGGAAGTACTCAAATATTCGTATTACATAAATACTAATAATGCAAGTAGAAATACAACGCATATATAGTAATATAGTGTCAGGTGCACAATGCAAGAATCCATAAATATTATCAACTTTGCTAGTAATAATTCCAGAAAACAGCTTTCCATGGAAACACATACTGTAGAAACACAATTCAAACTGTAATAACATATAGTACTTTCTTAAAGAATGTCTGCAAATACTATAGGGCTGCGTTTTCACACAGTTACCATTAAACAAAGACTGACATGTAGATCTTCGAGTCTTGGTCCTTTTTACAGAATAAAGCCTGGTAGCTTCAGCACAAACATGGTGCTTTAAAGCAGACGTGCGGTTGGAGGATCAATGGCAGTTTAGATAGATGTCTGTGTAGACATTTCATCTGAGCATTCAGTAGGGCAGTAGCCACATAAAGCTTTTTGAAGGGAAAAGAACAGTGGGGTTTATTTTCTGAAGATGTTTTTCTGAAACAGTTTCTAACTGCAGATTGATACCAGAGAGGACTAGCATATTTACTGTAGCTGTTTCACTGCTCACCATTACTATGCATCTGAGAAACCTGAAAATAAAAGAGAAAAAGAGTTCTCTAAGCTTTATTTTTAGATAGGCTTTCAAGATCATTTTGATTCCAGTGAGGCTTTTTTGTGTGTTGTGCCTTTTGAAGGTGGTCATTTTGAATTGCTGATAGCTTTATAGCAATCAAACCAAAGTTTTGTTTCTTTTCATTTACTCATGTCTGATTAAAGCAGCAGAGAAGAGGTATTTTATGACTGTTGCTGAATTTCCATTACCGTCCTGGTGTGCAGACATGGTCAAAATCTGGAATGCTGTATGAAGCATATCAGGTTAAGGAGTGCAAGCTCTCCACAGAATAATAAAGCATGTAATGTCTTCTTGATGCTTTTGTAGATGATAACCAATTCACTTATACAGTAGCTGAAAATAGGAAACCATTGTAAGATTAACTGTAAAAAAAGTAAAAACCAATAGCAAAAGTTAACTAATTATTTCTGAATTGTTCAGAAGCCATAGAGAAATTTAGGAATTAGGAGATGATACGTGAGGATGGATTTAAGAAGAAATAAATATTTTATGACTAATTGTCATTTCTGATATTCCTGTGTCAGCATTGGGATACCTTCTTAAAGACCACTCCTGCTTAGAGGAGTATTAAAAGAATATCCTTAAAAGAGAAATCATGATTTTTGCACCTTTAGCAGGTCACCGAATCAGCAATGTTAAATTTGCATAATGAAATAATAATAATAATCTGACTTACTATAAATGCATTCACTACAGTGAATTTCAACTCAAAGGACTGGATAGACTATGTGGCCTCCTCTTGTTGGTCAACTTTCTCATGTTCACTTAGAGATTGAACATGTTCCTTTATGAAGACATGCATTTGTGAAAAATATAGGCATCA
This sequence comes from Atractosteus spatula, assembly GCF_055471065.1. Classification (NCBI taxonomy): domain Eukaryota; kingdom Metazoa; phylum Chordata; class Actinopteri; order Semionotiformes; family Lepisosteidae; genus Atractosteus; species Atractosteus spatula. Next base: position 21,919,288 of record NC_142720.1, on the reverse strand, counting down.
CAGGGCTTCACTGAATATACTAATAGAACAGTACTGATTATATGATTCAGTGTAGATAATTGAAATGCCTTCCATTTAACTGGAGCCAGGAGGTATATCTAAGTTCAGACTGAAATGTTCTGACATTAATTAATTACCCTTTGGTGCTGCTGCACATTGTAATTTAACTTGGACAACCTAAAGGCAACATACCAAAATGCTCAGTAATTCATCGCAGTGCTCGCTTTCTCTAGTAGTGTGGAATTCTTAATCAGTGTAGGGAATTAATTTATGGATCTTTTCTAGACCATAGTTTTTTAATCTTAGTTGAATTAGCTTATGAAACTGCTAATATTACAGTACAGTACATCACATCTATAGACTTGATGCCTCAGTTCTATTGGAATCCCATTATTTATAAATTTGAAAAAATGTGCCACCGAGATATATCATATTAAACTTCTAATTTTAAATATAAGTCAAACCAAGTACTGTAAAGGTCATCTGGCAAGTTAAAATTAACTTGAGTAAAACTTGGGCATTCCAATCTCATTAGACTGTGACTGCTTCTTATTAAATATTAATTAAAAAGGAACTTCCCTTGAAATAATGTGACCTCATTATTAATTTATTTCTATTTTTTATAAATCACTTTGATGCCAAAAGAACTCCATACTTGAATTTGCTACCCAGATTGTATTTTTTTAAACATGAACACTGCATTTGCTGTATTTGTTAAAAGACACAAAACAACCAATGAATTAAAGAAAGAAGTCCACTTTGAATGATTTGTAGGTGAATGCCTCAGTAAAGAAACACTAGGTTATATTTGCCACATTATAATTTTTTTGCATCTTTTAATAAGAGATTCAAGTAGTTCTTAACCTACTTAAGAACTACTTCAGCAGAGAAGAGGTCTTCAGATTGATGTGGTCAGGATACTAAAGATTCATTAGTAGCTTCATTACCATTCATCATTACCATTGACTTTTCTCAAGGAAAAATCAGACTTAAGTCCTTTCTCCATGGTAAATTTGTATATACACATGTCATTATGAATGATAGTATTTGAGAGAATGTGAATGTTTTTCATCTAAGGCCATTTTACAACACTACAAAACAGAACTACTAAACAGCCTTCTAATTCTGATTTGTACACAAACCATCTCTATATACTTACTGTATACGGTGCTTATATTTTCCTTGTAATGACTTGTAGACAAGAAAAATTGGTTTTTCTAGTACTGTACCTTGCTGAAGGACAGATAGACCTGGGGTCCCTATCAGTTAAGTCATTGACAGAGCAGTACTGAGAAGGTCAGTAGTTTAAAGCAATTCTGCAACTACAATACAAATAATAGACACAGTTTAGTAACAAGCAACAGGGGTCCTTGGATGTTAACTATTAATGCATTGTTCTCTAGATCTTCGACAGTACCACTGATGCATGAAGCAGAATTTTTCCTGGTTGAAGGCTGATATGATCCAATGGATTTCTTTAGTCATTGACTGGATTTGAACTGATGTCAAGTCTAAATGAATTTTCACTTTCATCCAAACCCCCATCGATAGTATTTTATCTTATGCATTTTAAAAAACACTGTTGATACTGAAAGTCTTATCCATTGATAAAACAGCATTTTGTGCACTTTACTATAGATTTTTGTTTGCACATGATATAATGCGCTGCATTTCACTGTCTGTTCTGTATCTTGGCTACTGTTATATAGTATCAGGAATGTGGTTCACAAGCCATGTCTTCTGTATCGAAATTTGGCCAAAAGATGTAATTTTCTTAATTTTGTGCACTAGCAATTGATTTTTGTCATACACATTGATCTAAACACCCCCTTTTTATTACAGCACCTTGTGGTTACAATGTTACAGCCCAAAACGGCACAATATATTCACCTGAATACCCAAATGAGTATCCCAACTCCCAAGACTGTACGTGGCTCATTACTGTCCCTCACGGCCATGGGATTTATATCAACTTCACTCTGCTCCAGACTGAACCTGTCACTGACTACATTGCTGTATGGTAAGGATGATTTCTACATGTGTGTTTAGACTGATTGTAATTTCATTGTTTAAATAGGGTCATTACATATTAGAGTAAAACGGATGGTACTGTAGTTCTGTCATGTATAAAACTTGATGTTTAATAAGGTACAATCATTGATAATAATCAGATTTTAAGAGTTTAGGACTATAATGCTAACTCTTTTGTAGGTACTGAGCACACTTCTACGTAGCTTACAGAACACAGGTTAAACAGCGATGCTTATTACAAAAGCACAGGGATGTTGAAAAATTGCTAAAATAACAGTTATACATAAATTATACTCCCAAAAATATACTGTATATACCCAAAGTTCATCTAGTAAAGGTTAAAGATTCTTAGTAATGTGAAAGGAAAGGACATATTATTTATTTTCTTTAAGGATGTCCTACATATTTGTTTTTATCTCCAATAACCATATCTTTCTTTCTGTTAAAAATGATTGTTCACTTATTGCAGGCTATTGCTATGTAAAATGTTTCATAGAGTATATATAGTATATGGTTATTATTCTCATCCCCACCCCAAGACCTTTATTTAAAATTTAGTGGAGATGCACATATATTTTTTTAGTCACATACTGGATTACCAATCATACATTTCCTATGTTACAATACAAATGAGAGCAATTACATAAACTGTCTCTGAGCTCCAATATAATCAAACTTTGTTCAGGCTGCCTGAGCTGATTGAAATAACCACCAGAGATATTGCTGGAACCCATTATACTATACAAGCTTTTTCATTCCAGACAATTTAGTTAATTAATATTCAGAAACAATTAAAATGGCCAAAAAGTTTTCTTTTCTTGAAATTGCTGAGCAGCATCAGTTGCATATATTACTTTATTCTTTGCAGATTATGCAGCTACACATTGACTGCCTCTATCTAATGAAGTTGTATTAGAGTCATTGCAAATCCTGTGTCAGATGTGAATGCAAATGAATTTTTTAACTCTGTTACTTTACAGTAATAAAATACTATCATAAAGATGGTGTCTGATGGCAGCAAGAAAATTGATTGTTCATTTTTCTTAATTGATTTTAATCTAAAGCATATTTTTCTCCTTTAGGGATGGACCAGAAGAAAATTATCCACAGCTTGGAGTTTTCAGTGGCAATACAGCTCTTGAATCAGCCTACAGTTCCTTTAATCAGGTTCTTATTAGGTTTCACAGTGACTTCTCCACGAGTGGATTCTTTGTCCTCAATTTTCACGGTCAGTTTCTCTCCTATGTGCATGTTAATGCAACTCAAAGACATATTTTAAAATACTACGGATTTGCAGTCTTTAAATTAGAAGCAGAATTTAAAGTCAGTACAATTTCTTTAACTTTTAAGAAATCTGCAGATGGAAAGCTGATAATACACAGTTTTTTTTTATCTGGAAAGCTTTAACCACTACATTGAAAATAACACCTTTGTTAGACAGGGAGAGACTTCTACTGTTTTTGCTTTGTAAGGCTTACAAGTACAAGAGAAGAGAAAATATTTAGAAATTATAGAGAATATTATAGGAATCGTATTGTATAGTGCATCAAGGGGTTGTTCCTTTTTCAGTCTACATCAAGATTTCAGTCCTATTTCACTTTGGGTGAATTTGTTTTAGAATTTCTTCTTTACTACTTTTTTATGCATGTCTCATTTGGCTGCTTCATAAGCACATAAGAAAGGTTACAAATGAAAAGAGAACATTCAGCCCATTTAGCGTGTTTAGTAGCTAATTAATACAATGATGTAATGCAGAGGTTTCTTGAATTAGGCCAGGGTATCAGCTTCACCAACATTGCTGGGTAGTTTGTTCCATATTCCTACACCCCCATAGCTAAAGAGGTGCTTTCTTCCACATAGTTTCCTAATGTGCCCTCTGGTTTGTGTTCCACTGTTCATCCTGAAGAAATCAGCTGTGTTGATTTTGTCAAAGCCTTAGTGGATTCTGAATACTTGAACCAGGTTCCCTTTTTAATCTTGTGTTCCTTCAGCCTGTCCATGTAGGACATTCACTTAATCCCCAGAATGTGTCCGGGTGTTCTTCTCTGGACTGATTCAAAAGCAGCAATATCTTTTATAAAACGGAATGACCAAAATTGAATACAATATGCAGTACTAAATGAGGCCATACTATACAGTATACTGTATATATATGAGTACATTATACAATTTTAACATATATATTGATGTTCAATCAGAAATTTTAACAGTAATTGAGAGAGTACTGTACTTGATGACTTTTAGGAATGAATCAACATAATTACAGTCTCATGGATTCTAAATATACAATATACGTACAATTTCTTAATATAACACCAAAAACATGCATGAAATATAATATAAATGCACATTTACTATCGTGAACTAAACATCAAACATGTTTGTATAAATAATTAAACTCTCGAGAATTAGAATGTGAATAAAGAAACTCTATATTCAAAGATCTGTTGGCCAAATGTCCTCAATGATGAAATGTCCTCAAACTCCCCACTGAGGCGATGGAGCTGGCTGGATTGGTCTGTGGTCTGACTTTGCAGCTGCTCTATCTTTGCTGGGAGTGTCCCAGGGACAGAAAGGAGAGTGAAAGAGAGCTTTCCCTTTTGTTGGGACTCAGTAACTAGCATTGGTCCTCAGGCTGCTCTGCAAGAAGTTAGCATGGCTGAACTTCGGTCTTGAAATGATAGTCTGTACACAGTTGTCTTCCTGGGTCTAGCTGCAAGGTAGACATGTGAGAGAACTCAGTTCATCCTGGCTATAGCCTGATACTGAATATGCTTGGATATTCAGGATGTCAACAAAAAAAGAGTCCAACTGTCTTATTTCGTTGATCAGGTGAAAATAACAGTGGGTTTGCGAACTTGTGTGAAGAAACGGAAGATTTCTTCTGTTTCAAAATAATAAAATAATAACTTGGGCAGTATTCTGTACTCTACTGACTCACTTTCTTGGCCTTGCATCTTGGATAAAAGTTTAAGTTCTGACTCCGACTGCTTGTAGTCACGTGGTTAGAACAGTCAGATTGCTAGTTCAGCCGGAGAGAGAAGAGGAGCTATGAAATAGTTGGGTTCTTGCTTTTAAGGTGCAACATCACGGCTGGTGATTGGTTAAGATGCTATCAGGTATAGTTCTGGAGCCCACTCTGCAGATCCCCATTGGTTGATTTTCCTTTGGGTGATGGACAGTGACATTGAACCCATGGTCTTGGAACGAAACAGCTTGCAGACTTAATAGAGCCCATCTGCACAATATATTATTAAATGGTTCATCTTGGATACAGCTTAAAGATGTCTCTTATCAGAGGGGTCTGTTAGTACTTACACAGAGGACCATGCTGCTTGGTCAAGGCAACACAAAGATGATTAGAAATCTTTAATAACACTTAATTCTAAGTGTAATTATAGAACCTGATTCTGCACATATCATATATTGACGTAAATTCTACACTTTTGATTATATATCCTAACATTTTATTTGCTCTTTTAGTGGCTTCTGCACATTGTTTAGAAGGTGTAAATGATGTGCCAACATGAACCCTTCAGTCCTTTTAATAAGCAGCCTCTTCTAGTTCAGTGTTTTTGCCATCTAGTATTTACCATATCAGTCCTGGATTCATTTGACACCCTTAACAAGCCAATTGGCATATTCCTTAAAAAGTAGGTAAGTTAGGATGATATAGAGATGTTATAGATTTTGTTTTTACTACACATGATTTAATTAAAAAAGATTCAATTATTAAAATATCAGTCACCAGTAGCTGCTTACTGTATGTAAGTATACAAACTGCTGTCATTCTTCAAAAACGTCTACACAATGAAGTGTAAAAAAATGCATATATGGTACAGTACTTTACATACAGTATGTGCTAATATACATGCTATTGCTATTATAAGGCACAGTAACATTATTGAAGCAATGTAAATTTATGTTCTAAAATCTATTATTATTTGTTTTAGCTTATCGTTTGAAAAAGTGCCCAGCTCCACCATCTGTTGAAGAAGCAGAATTTTTTTCAGAAGACCAGGATTATGAAATAGGTACTTTTAATGGAATTCAGTATGGTAAAGGTAGCAAGGTAGTTCAAATCCTAGATATTTTCATATGTCTGGGGGAGGAGTGGTAATTGCATTTTAAGAGCATGCTTCAGTTTGTAAATTAAATTTTCATATTTCATATGTCATAATTTACTGGAGGTTAAAATCACACATCAAGAACAGATGAAAGAGGGCATGTTTTCCTTTCTAGTTCGGATTAGATTTATTCTTACATCCAGTGAATAATTATTCTTAATTATATTATAATTATTTACTTAAGTCTAGTAACATTGTTTCTTTGCTCTTTCATGCTCAGGGGACATCGTGAAGTATCAGTGTTTCCCAGGTTTTACACTGGTGGGAAGTGAAGAGCTCACCTGCAAACTGAACTCTCACCTGCAGTTTGAGGGGCCGCCTCCTTCCTGTGAAGGTAAGAGACACATTGATGGTGAAGACAACGATTTACTGAGCTGTTTTAATAATAGCTAACGTTGCATAAGAAAAGCCAAATGCCTTCATTCTTCTTTCTTGCTCTTTTTTGTTATTTCCTGCACTCCTCATATTGATTTTAACACCTCCTGTACTTACTGTAGATTGCAGTTCTGCTGAATTTACATACTGTAAATCTGCATAGATTCGTTAAAGACAGCAAACTTCTATATTTTTCCCAGTAATCAGTAATGTCATGAATGTATATTTTTCACTTATTTTTTGCTGTTCTTAGCAGTAAAAAAGAAGTGTTTGCAGAAAGAAGGAATTGTCTTATTTGGTTTCAATATTATTTTAATCTCTCTAATCTCTCTTTTTGCCCTGAATGAGAAAATGCCTGATTGCTGTCATTTTAATTTGAGCCTGTTATTCAAACAATTAGAGACTTAACAAAGGTTTTAATAGGCTTGATGCCCCATTTACACGTTACATTACTAATTACAAAGGCAGCGTCATAAATCATGCAGGTGACAGTCAGTATTGAAACCCCTTAATGAAAACAAAAAATAACTGACTAATGATTGTGCTTCAGGTTGAAGGACATGAAGGCAAGTAAAGAAAAAAAGATTTCTGTTATGTTCTAGGTGCTCTGCAGTGTCAGAGGATCTCGGTTTCTCTATTGGAATGCTGACAAACTCTTAATACTGAGTAAAAGAAAATCCAGCTCAAATTCAGTTTTTTTTATGAACACAGGTTTCCATTCCTTTTATTTCATTTTCACAAGAGTAACAGCAATATGATCTTTGATTCTACACATTTAATCAGTTAACCTATACTCTTCAATGTTAGTTTTTCTTATTTCTGCCATGCATTTCCTGTCTTGTTTCTAGCTCAGTGTCCATTGAATGAGGAAAGGACTGCATCATCTGGAGTGATTCTCAGCCCAGGATATCCTAAAAACTACCCAAATTCTCAGACCTGTTCCTGGACTATTAAAGTGCAAACAGGTTATACCATCTCAATTTACATAGAGATGTTTCAGAGTGAAAAACAGTTTGATGAACTGGAAATATTTGATGGTAATTCTCTTTCCTCTTATCAGTATTCTAAATGTCTTGCATTTGGTTTAATAAAGGATACAGTATGTGGTGCAGCTACCTGTATATATTGTTTTCCCTTTTCACTTCTAGGGCCTGCAGGCGAAAGCCCCTTGCTTGTTGCACTCAGTGGAAACCATACAACACAATTAAATTTTACCAGCAAAACCAACCAGTTGTATCTGAGGTGGTCAACAGATCATGCAACTAGCAAGAAAGGATTTAAAATACGCTACACAGGTTTGTGAAACAAACCTATGCATTTCAATTCAATATGCAAAAACTTAAAAAATAAGACTTAAGTTGCACAATACAGTATTCAAAAAAGGAAAAGGCTATATTCTGTAGGAAAAGGGAATAGTTGTCTTTCTTTTTTCCAGACTGGATGTCAGAGAGGATTAATACTGTACATGAACTGTTCTCCTGTGATGGTGTCATTTTGAATCCAATTTAGGCCAAAGGGAATTCAGCCTTTCCAAGTTGTGTCTCATTAGGCAGTTGTCCAGTCACAAGTCTCACAGGAGGATTGTCTAAAGTAGAGGTCAATGATCTACTAATGAATTGTGCTGCATAGCTGTCAGGTTGTTCACCTGAAGTGGTCCCTCTTGGTTTGCCTTTGGGTGTGATCTGGTCAAATACACATGGTCACGATTACTCTCACTCCCTTAACTGCTCTCACAGGGATTCTCTCTTTTGTCTTCTCGCTTAGTTTCACACTTTGTTTTGGCTTAATCTTCCAGTCATCAAAGGCAAAGCCATCAGAATTAAATTTAAACAGTGTGATCAGCTTATCTGTCCTTTTGTCAAAATCCATCAATGCATTGAATGCTGCATTATATTCTTTTTTCCTAATTAAGGAATGATACAATCTGAGCTGTATTAACTGTTTTGATTTTTAAAGAATTCGATTTGAATTACTGTCATGATGAAAGTGAAAATTAAACATCCAGAAAATATTAGGATGGTTATTACAATTATCTTTCCTATTTAGAAATACTGGAAACATTAGCTAGATTAAAATATTGTGCCTTTAAAATGGCACAGTTCAGCACCTGCCCACTTTTGTAATTACATTTCTTGAAAATCTTTTAAGTAATTTAGCAAAGTTTAACATGAGAGTCTAGTATACTTCCTCTTGATCTTTACAAAACTGCTATGGGAGCTGAATCTTTACCTAGTAAAAAGGCTTTTCTTTAATGATCAGTACTTTCAAATTTATTTTTTAACAGTCCACTGGGCTTTGATCAAAGCAAATTATAATGTGATGCTGCCCTAGGTTTTAAAATATGGTCTAGTCAGCCAGAACCTGGAGTGAACCTTTTAGGACTATTAATCTGAAGGATGTAGGTGCCGCATATGGATTAGAGCATGTAAATAAGGGTGCGATATAACTTAAAAGTGCATAATGTACTATATATTGGTTTTGGACTTAAATGTCCTAAACTGAGGTTTAGCTTTTATTAAGAGTTCTTACAAAGCTATATACAGTAACTTACTTGGAAAAAGTTTTGATTTAGGCTTCCATGCCTTCACATGTTTGATTTTAATAAATTTGCTAGTGTATACTGTACTGTATATACAGTATAACCCCCTGCACTTGATTCAATAGAGAAAGATTGCTGATTTTCAGGAATTTCTAACTACACAGTTATACAGTGCCTTGCAAAAATATGCAGACTCTTGCACAATTTTCATGTTTTGTTGCTTAAATCATATGTGTTACAGTATGTACAGAACCAACACCACACTGTCCAAGCAAGAAACAAAAGAAAATAAATAACTTAATATGGAATGAAAAAATGAAAGTCATATTTGCATAAGTTTTAAAATTACTCTGGCAAAATTAATTTAAATGCACACAATTACTTTAAAGAACCTCACAATAAGTAGATTGTGCGGTAACAGTCATTCACGTGATTTCAGAATAAACGCACTTACTCTGTAAGGTCAGGGTGTGAATACACATATTCAACAATGAAGACCAAGGAGCTTTCAAAACACCTCAGGGATAAAGCTGTACAGTATAAAGGCACAGAGGAGGAGAAAAGTATGAAACTTATCAAAGTGGAAGGTACACTGCTTCAATCACCCTGTCCCTCCTGATGTAGCAGGCAAGGAGGGAACTGGTTAGGGATAGTTAGGACTTCAGTGGCTGAGTATTTCATTACAATTTTTACTGGTCACCTATTCTAATCTGTACTTTATTTAAAATGGAATTGTAAAGAGCCTTGTAAAAATCCCTGATTTTTATTGTTATCATTTGTAGATTTTTATAAAATGTGTACTGTATGTCCAGTAAGGGTTCCCTACCTCTTAACTCCAGTGGTGTCAGATTTAATAATATTTCTGTAAGACAAGGAGAGCCGTAGGAGGTGGAGCCAAGGTTTTTATTTCACTTTTTAATCATAGATATCAAAGATTAATTAAGAGAGTCACACAAATTGCCTTTTCTGATTCCAACTTTCTATTCTATGTCTTGTGATTTAGCTTCATATTGTAGTGTGAACAGCGTTCCAAGAAATGGTGGCGTTCTCAACAGAACACAAGGGAATGCAGGCAGCAGATTGTACTATTTCTGTAATGCAGGCTACAGGCTTGTTGGTCAAAGTAATACAACCTGCAAACTCCATCAGAATGGATTATATCACTGGGATTCCCCAGCTCCACTCTGTCAAGGTAACAGCTTTTTTAATGACCTGTATGTACATTGCATTTCACTTCATTTAAGAAATGAAATCCTTAAACCAAAATTGCATGTTGGCTCCAGTTATATTTAAAACACTATACATTTTGAGTATTTTGGCACTTATTAATCTCATTCATCAGATTAGTCACCAGTGTGACAAATCAATTTTGTTTCATAGCTCAGTGAATCCGATGTATCCAGACAACCTTCAGAGGTGGTTGTTCCCTTAAGGTAACATCCCTGTTGCTAATAAAAGCTTGACAGCGAGGCCCTACATACAGATCTACAAGAAAAACAAATCTGAATTAACTTTATAATAACTTTATATGTTGTCTTGTGGTCACTGTTCATTCATTTTTCCACTAGTTATCATAATAAGAGAATATATTTCCGTAAAAACACTATTGGGTTCATTTAGATCTATCTAAATTTCAGATAGATCTATCTGTCTTTTTTTCAATTTCTTGGGTACATTTTTGTTTTTTAGGAAACTGAATTGAATTGAATTGAAAAAAATAGATTGACTTTCATTTGATAGTTTGGGTAATAGAAGGGGAACAAATCGGAACTGATACAATCTTTGGTATTCGTCACATATCAAAGTTTTGTAGAAGAAGTCAAGCGTCATTCTACATAGCTCAGCTTTCACTATCATTCCATTTCCTGACCAGTATTGCTTTATCTTTTTTGATTATATTAATTGCTGTTCCCGTTACTTTATTGGGTGTTATTAAACTCTGCCTACTTTTAATCTAATTTGGAGACGGATTCAATATACAGTATAATGCTACATCCTGCTGTGAAAGCAGATTACACAAACAGACCATCATACGTGATATTACCACATAAATTAAATGTTTGGAGCATAAAGCAACTTTTTTGCATGTAGCTACTGTATAAACAGAACACAAAATAATTCAGCTAGTAACCTATTCTGATATCTCACCATGTTTTTTTCTTGTTCCTCTGCTGGATGATTTAATTATTTAGCTTTCCTTGAAACGTTGAGCCCAGCACAGCTATTCCCTTGTGTTACCTTTCACCATGAACTCATTTGGAAATGCCACTGCTGTTTTGGATGACTGTTTTTTTCTTGTTTGTATGTTCTGTCACAGTTAAAGAAACTACAATTTCTCATGCCTGTTTGTAAATATTAGAAGGAGAATGTACCTGCACACTTTCTGATACTGTATATTCATCTTTAAATGTACCACAGCACCTGTATTTGTTTCACAATGCTACAGGGTATACATTACATTGGGAGCCTTTTTTACATCAGAACTTATCTGTAGAAGTTGAAAGCACTTGTCTGTCATAAATACAATTTGCACAGGTAGACATGAACCAGGAAATGAAATGTTTTTTTAAGAAGTTATAAATTCTTTCTTAGTTAAACACACTAAACATGATGTTCAAACGGATAGTGAAAAGTATTAACTTCTGTATCCCTAACATTAGAAGAGAAGAGAGGAACTTATTTAGGCCAGTGATAAAAATGTTTTTTGTAAGTATGACAAGTTCTGAAGAGTACTTTGAAAAACATTTTAGATCAAGGTTTTTGAAATGCAAAAATTGGGTTTCTTGAATGTTTTTTTTTTGTGAGGCAGTCTGCCTCTTTTAAATATGGGGGGTCACATTATGATAGCTAAATTCTAACAGCAAATAAATCAAAGACTTGTGATATAAGGCCTTTGTGAAACTCACTGCTAAATAAAATCTTCAGTTTTTAAAGCAAAGCTGAACTTTTTTATATAGTTTTAGATTTTAAACATTGTCCTCTAAAATTGTACAGTATTTCAAGAACTGGACTAACTTTGTTCCTACTTTCTTCCAGATTAACTGTGTATAGGTAGCACCCCTGAGTATAATACCTTTGTTTTTGAGTGGTTTTGTTATTTAGATTTCTCAGTAACGTTTGAGAAATCTTTTCGCTGTTTCCTTTTAAAACAATGAAGAAGGGCCCTTAGTGCCTCCTCTGGTAAAAGTAGTTGAGTAGTTGTTGTTTATTATAGTGTAGAAACCACTGAATACAATCAGGGTTACTCCATTAGCTAGCTGGGATACCCTGAACTGCGTCATAAATTTTCCACATTATTTAATGATCATAATCTGCGTAGATGAACAACAGCCTGTCAAGCCTACAGTATGGCATGATCTGTGATTATCTTATTATTTAATGCAGGATAAAAATATCAAAATCTACTGTACATCCCTACTCTGTTGCAGCTTCCAGTCTGTGATTCCAGTTTATAGAAACAAATTCCTTGGTATAACAGATAGCATGATCATATCAGTGTGAGCTTGGACTACTGTATGTTATTAGCTGGGTGGTCTTGAAGTGTCTGGGATGCCCCTGTTCAACAGAGATCATTGAATGCAGTAGAATGCAACTTGCAGTGTTGTCAGGGAAAGCCACCATCACTTCTGCAGTCGATGCTAAAGAAGCTGTGGGTATTCTGCAACAGAAATGGTGGGTAGACATGACCGTAATTATTTCAGAAGGGAGCTTGAACCGTGTCATTTCGTAGCAGTAGTAAAGACCAGTGGATTGACGGCTGTTAATTCTAAGTTGATTTTTTTTTAAATAAGCGCTGTTAAGGCAACCTTGTCTATCTGACCTTCCCATTGTGAACTAATTCTGCTAAACAATTTGGTGGCGTTACCATTAAACTGGGAAAACTGAATTCAATGGCAAGAGCTCTGGATTCAAGTGCAGTGCTCAAATCCTTATTTATTTTCATAATGGGAACCACTCAGTGTAATGCTGTTATTTAAAGGCAGCATAGTATTGACCAATTAGGCCTAATCATGTCTTAAAGCCAGGAGAGAAGACAATGCTTTTCATTCTGGGGTCATATTCCCTCTCTTGAGTGCTTTGTTAAAATTTTTAAAACACATGCTAGAGCATTGTACTCCTTTAATTTTATATATAGTTTGCATTACCTACTTTTCAATACAGTTGGAAAAGATATATACTTTTTTTCTGCTTAATTGGTCCCATTGCTTTGCTTTAAAAATAAAAACATTGGTGGGGTTTAAGCTATTTTTAATTAAGAAGAAACAGAAGATAGAAGATTTTTTAAAATATTCTTCAGATAAGAACTTTTGTTTAGAAAATGTTTGTTTTCCACAACAGTTTGTAAAATAATATCTAATAATCTTGGATGTTTACATTTTGGGGTTTCATTTTTAGTTTACATTTTTCAGGACCTTTTGAGAAATGCACTTGCACATGTATAAACTTCCCTCTCGTTTTCTCTATATAACCACAGCGGCTAGAAAAACGTCCCTCCTTCATATCACCTTTACTAATACAACCGTTTTTATCCTGCCTTATTTCTGAGACAGGATAATCCAGTCGCCCAAGAATAGAATATAAAGTATTAGGATCAATTAACAAAATAAATCAACAAACTGTGCCCACAACATGTGTTTCATTCCAGTTAAACATGAATTTTTATGACAGCTGATCTACATACAGTATAGAAAGAAAAAAAAACATTTGACTTGTAGAGCAACTGTGTTCAAAGGATTGATCTAGTGTTCTTCCTTTTTCTCCACCTTTCCAGCTGTATCTTGTGGGATTCCTGTACCTCCGGGTAATGGTACCTTCCATGGGAATCAGTACACTGTGGGTAGCAGAGTTCACTACCAGTGCAATGAAGGCTACCGACTGGAATCCACTCGTTCCAGCACCGCTGTCTGCCAGGAAGAGGGCACATGGAGCAACAGAGGACAGCCTCCTCAGTGCTTACGTAAGAAATCAAGACGTTTTATGTCCCAAAACACTTCTGTTTCTAAACCTCGTGAGGTGTATCAGCTTCGATAACAAGACTTGATAGCGTATTCCAGACTCCTACAAAGTATATTTAAAGATTAGCTCATTTTAAGTTTTTTTTAATTAAAAAAAGATTCGGCTGTACATAATCGATTTAATTGGAGTGAAGTATGATGGAAAGACAGGATCATCAATGCCAGAAACAGTACAGTAATAAAAAGCAGGTGGTTCATGTATTGAAGGGTATCCCTTCAAGCTTGGATGTCACCATCGATCTCCATTTATTTCTTTTGACATATCTAGAGCCATACAGTTCTTTCATCTAATCATTAGGTCCCGTTCCAAGAGTTATCAGAAAAAATGAATATTGTGTGAAACTTCCTTTTCCTTTTCCTTTTGTATTTCTACAATGCACTTTGTTAACTGTGAGATTTCAGATACTATACTATTTACAGTATACTGTACATAATTACTATATTGTTCTGATCTTAAACATCTGTCAAGTACATTGAACAATTATTCTGCATGTTTAATTTGGCATAATACTTTTAAATATAAAACAAGATCTGTTTGGAAGATCTCAACTGTCATATATCAGAACCTATTTAATTTCTTCTGTATTCATTTATACTGTAGAATGATCTCACCTTTTAAGCAGTTGTAGATGTCCGTTTCCATTAATTATTTAGAATATTCACACCTTAACCTTGCATGCAATCTGTAAGCTACTTGTCCACTCCTAAGGAAATAAAAATTTGTAGTTATTAGATTAGACCCGCAGATTGTCGACAGGTAAGACCAGAACCCCTCAATTTGAAATTGTTTTATTACACAGAAGCTGCCTTGTGAGCCAGTGTGCAAAATATAGATTTTGTGGTTTACTTTCTGTTATTTTTCTGTGAAATAAACTGTCAGTTAACACATGCCTATTCTTTGTTTACAGCGGTGGAATGCCCAAATATTGAGACCATCCTTTCGGAACATATGGTATGGAGGTTGATTTCAGGATCTCAGAATGAATATGGAGCCCAGATAATGCTAAGCTGCACTCCTGGCTATTTCTTGGGTGGTCGGAGAATTGTACAGTGCCTAGCTAATGGCACCTGGAGTGGAAGTGAAGAGAAAGCAGCATGCAAAAGTAAGGATTAGAGATGTCTTATATTTAGATGGGCTTTGATTTCTCTCAATGCCATAAGAACTTCAGGATCATAATGGATAATGCTCCAAGGAATATAACAGTGCCCCCTCCATTACAAGGAATGTGGTACATCAGGAGATTTTTCAGATATGGAATAATTGTAATTTTTTAGACAGAACTGACTTTGCAGACCTGTGAAAACAGGCATGCACTCATGGCATGCACTGCAACAAGAAAGCACCCTGGGTTGATAATAAACAGTGAATATCCCACTATTCCCACCAGTGATGACTGATTATTGTGGCATTCTTATTAAGTGACTGAAAAATGTATTTTTTCTTCAGAAAATGTGTGCCATTGGTGAGTCATTCATGTAGAGATTCTCCATTATAACGTACTATATAATATATAATAACTGAAGCAGCAGTGTGAATAAGTAACGGACGAGGATTAATGTTCTAGTCAGGTATATATATTTCTAGATCAGCACATTTTTTCATATCTGATCTCATAACATGATCAGCATATTGACTAAAACTGCACACAATATTCTAAATGAGATTTTACATTTACCTCATAAAACCTTAGCACAAATTACCTAAGTTTAATTTGTCATGTATACATTTTGGTTTTTATTTCTTCCCTACATTGTTTTAATAAGTGCAAAGAATCTACACAAAACACACTCATATTCCTTTTGCCCTTTGTGTGGATCATGTTTCACTTAACAATGATGTCAAACCAATCCATGACTAACCAGGCCATGACTTTATCTCAGTTATTAACGAATTCCCTTCTTGCTTTTTTTAAATTTTAAGCTAACATTTAGTACTGTTATTTCCAAGAACTGAGAGTACCTTGGTCCAGATTTTTACAGAACAAGGAAATAGATCTGAACATTGCAAACAAGGCAGAAGTACTGCAGTGGTAACGGCAAACCGATTCTTATAAAATAAAAGACCCTAATCAGGATAATATTACAAAAATGGAGTAGGCCTAAAAGTATATTATATTGGAGGTTGGTGACCTCAGGAAGACTCACTAGTAGTGGAGCCAAGTCCTCCACAGCAATGAAACAAGGTTTTGTGTAGATGTGGTGCAGAAGTGCAGAATGATATGGCAATAGACCAATTGATTATTAGGTCAAAGTGTAATGGTTTTTTGTAACTCACGAGCTTCACTGTAGTTGTGGACAGCAATGTGACTGTCATTTCTACAGGTTCACCCTGACATGAGAAATATTTAATTAAGAGAGACGTACTGTAAAGGTGTACACATGTTCTTGTCCCATTTTCTCTCCCTTCTGAAATCACATATTTAAATCGCTCTGCGTAGCAATGCGTACTGACATTGAACCTACTCCAGGTAACGGCAAGGACAAGGCAAGGTAACAAAGGGCTACTTCACTTTCCACATGGCCTCTCTGCAAAGTAGCTTCATTGGTGTTTTCAGGAAGCACTGACAAGTGCTGAATATTGGTGTACCTAAATCATTTCTTAGCCACATGATATTGTACCACATTTAAGGTATCAAAAAGTACAAATGTAATACTACAATTGCCAGGTCTAGTTATTTCTGCTCTAGGGAAGTGAGATATTTTTGAAAGAAATAACTACAATAGGCCCGTGATCTGTTTCTGAAGTGTGTGTGACCAGGTACAGCAGTGACCATATCGACCACATTCTATTTGTTATTTGCAGTCATTTCTTGTGGAGAGCTGCCGTCTCCTCCCAATGGTAATAAGATTGGCACCCTAACCACCTTCGGAGCCACGGCAATATTTACGTGCAACACTGGATACACCTTAGCAGGATCTCATGTGAGGGAGTGTGGTGCCAATGGGCTGTGGACTAGTTCTGAAACTAGATGCCTTGGTAAGAACAATCTGCGTATATTCAGATAGCTTTCTAGATTTCCAATGGAAATCCCAACCATTTAAAACAACTTCTGTTTATTAGTTTTTATTTATTGGGTTAGTTCTATTATATTCTATTACTATAGTTCTATTATTCTTTCATCTGATTCCTGGTCTATGTCATATAGTGTGTAACTTTTCAGTCTGCCCACAGAGATCTCATTCACATCTGTTTTAAATAGATCTGTTGCATCAGGAGATACAGTTTAATAGAATTTCATAATTAAGTAGATACCCTTCAGCTACAGGTTTCAGCTTCAGATAAAATACTTTTTTTTTAAAAATAGTATATTTTAAATGACTTATTTCTGCCTACATTCTGGAATGCAGAGCAAAGTCTATCTCAATAATCCAAACAGCTGGAAGTCTCAGACATTTGAACTCTCAAACAGAGAAAACCACTGCGAGATAGAAAAGTCAGTGTCCCCTTTACCGAAGATGTTAGTAAAATAAAAATATTTGTAGATTTTGTGTCAGTGATTCTAAAATCGCCTTCCACTTTGGATTTTAGAATAAACTGAAATATCTATTTTTTTTAATGATGAAGTCCATTGTTATCTTAAAGGTGTTATTGAAGGACCTTGACAATTCCCCTCAGAGGGCTGAACATTTCTGCATGGAACTTTTTATATCACCCTCATAGCACACAGGATGAAAACAGGAGGGAACATCTGAAAAGATATTATGCTTGTTTTTCTGCTCATTGCCAGTCTGACTGTTCTTTTTAATGCTCAAAGTGTTCTGTTAAATCACAAACTTGAAGAAGAATTTATTGGGAACCAGAAACTTTTTTGTGAAGGGCTGCAAGCCATTTAGGGATAATATTTAACAATAAGGTACGATGTTATATGTATATTTTTTATCCATAGCTGGGCATTGTGGGTCTCCTGAGCCAATCACTAATGGACACATTAGTGGTGATGGATTCAGTTATCGAGATACAGTAGTCTACCAGTGCAACCTTGGTTTTAGACTTATAGGCACGTCTGTTCGGATTTGCCAACAAGACCACAAGTGGTCAGGAAAAGCTCCTGTCTGTGTTCGTAAGTATTGTTCATTTCCATTTGTAAGTCCTTTAACCATTACAGAAAACACTGCGTTGATGAGAACAGACACAGACTGTTGCATCAGCCATATTGAGAGTATTCCAGGAATACTATGTCTAGCACAAATAATATTTAAATAACCTACTGTATGTTGGTCAAAAATGAATTTGGAAATATTAATAAAATGGAAGAAACATCTTATTTTCCAATATGACAAAGCCTGCCCTATATTGATACCTTACAGCATCTTTGAACAAGTCTCTCTAAGGTTCTTGTGAGATGTCTGTGGTCGTTGATGCCTCACAGACTGTAAGTGTCTGTCAGGACAGAAGGTGGTCATCACTGATCATATCTGTGGCATCTTGTGCTTTACAGTTAGTCCAAGTCAGTGCTAACTACACTTGTTTCTTCTGCTTATTTTATAGATAAGTTGAACCAAGCAGGGAATTTGCTTTATGAACTTAATTGATCAAAGTATACTGTATCTCTCATTACTGTGCACATACTCTGTATTTTATTACAGCGATAACATGTGGCCACCCTGGCAACCCAGCAAATGGTCGTACCAATGGAAGTGAATTTAATCTGAACGATATTGTGAACTTTACCTGCAATACAGGGTATTTACTACACGGCGCTCCACGGGCACAGTGCCGAGTGAACGGACAGTGGAACAGCCCCCTTCCAATGTGCAGAGGTAAGCTCTATGGTTATTTTCTGCAGCAGTCAGAGCGATATTTTTATTGTGATAGGCCTTGCACTGTATTTGGAAAGAAATGCATTTGTAATCCATAGCAAAATGCTTGTTTTTCTTTTCCATCTGTGCGCCAAAGTGGCTTATGAATAGAAAATTAAATATATGAGGCAAATGCTAACTTCATCAAAGGCAGCCAAATGAGCACTCATCTGCATTGCACAGTGTTACGATATGGCAGCCAGACTTTTTCATGATAAATTGTGATTCTGGACTCCAATTTGAATTACATCAAACAATGAATAGGAAAAAACTAAACATACAGTGTACATTTGAAATGTCATATATATTTTCTAGAACAAATTAAATATCTTAAAATATATATATATATGCAGATTTACAATGTTATATTATAGAATTAAAATTAATTCTGATTTAAATTTTAATGCTACATGAAGGTGATGTTAAGAAAAATGAGAGGAGATTTCAATACTATGATAATGACACAGATGCTTATCCCAACCAAAGTTGTACCAAGCAATTAGTTCTCACTACTTGTTTTGACTAAATCTGCATAGTGACATGTTGAATAAATGATTTAGAGATTCTGCTATAATTGTATATTCACAAATGGGTATACTATTATTAAGAAATACACTTTAAAATTACATTCATTAGAATTATGGGATTTGTTTCCAGGCACAAAGCTTATTTATTTTTTTAACTATACCTATTTTATTAAAATGTTTTTTTCCTTCCGTTGTCCTGACAACTTTGGGCTTGTACTCATCAAGACAACAGCTGTCCATTGATTAATGTGAGAACAAGTAGCTTATCTCCAAGACTTGCTCATATTTGTGTCTGTGAAAACATACAGCAGCTTACTGTATTTGTTTTGAAAAATTGTCTTTTTGCGTTTTGAAATACATCTTGTTGTTCACCCCAGATGAGAAGTTGGGCACAGATTACAGCCAGGCAGAATTAGTATCTGTTTAGTGAAATGTGATGCTTATAAAAGGACATATAGCAGGATATGGTGCATTTTTTCAGTGCCCCATTTTCTGCTTTGTTTCAATTCTTAAATATTTGTACATATAATTTTTTGCAGTCCAAGGGGATCTTAAAAATATAATTTATTTATAATGTACAGTCTTTACTTTTCCAATATGAAACTGTATGTCAGGCACATTGAACAAAAAATCCAGCTGCATGAGGTTTAAAATTTTCTTTGAAATTTGAGCAGACAGTGTGCATCTACTAAGTGAGCAGTATCCTGCAAGCAGCCACAGAAAAAACTTGACTAATGTTAATCCATTAAGTAGCCTACCTCAACTCACCTTAAAATGCATGAAGTCATTTTTCTTTTAAAGATGTTTCTAAACATCTTTCTAAGACCTCCTGCACAAGTGCTAAAAAGATTGTGAAACCGGTCTTACATCCCCTTTTCATATTTAGTGACGATAATGATTCTTAATAATCATCAAAATAGCTACACATAACCACACAAAATCCACACTGTGTATTTCACATACAAGTGGAACAGACCTTTGCAATATCAAGTACTGTAATTGCCTTTTGTGGTATTATGCTTTCAGATCTACAGTATGTACTCTATGCCACTCATGCACTTTGCTGGCAATCACTAATTACTTAATTGACTACATTCAATGTACTGTACGCATTCCCTGTTTCTGAATTAAGATCTTACAATTACTTGTTTTATTCAACTACCTGTATAATTGTCTTGCTATTAACACCAAGGGAGAACATGTCAATAGCAGGTGCCAGATTATCAGTGTGTCCCTGGAGGTTTAATTGAGACTGCCAGAGCTCATTTTCTTGGCAGCTGTCGCACAGTGAAGGAAATCTGTTGTGTTTCCCTCTAGACCTGATTTAAACTTGAGTCTTTTCTAGCGAAGGGAAATGACCAAATACTCTTGTCCAGTCAGCTGTACCAGGAAAAAAACACTGGCTTGTTTGCTGCTTAGCAATCTTCTGCCTTACAGGCAAAGAAGCAGAAAACTCATATGCAGAACCTTCGATTTGTATTTTTACTTAGTGTGGAAAATAAATTGGATAGAATTTTACAGCATATGTTCTGTGCTCTACTCCAGTATTTTATTAAGCAATAACCAATGCCAAGTCCTTTGCCGTTGTTCTTTTGTTCATATTGGTTAATGCACATCCTCACATTATAATTCAGTGGTAGAAATTTATACAGTTATTCCTGAATATGAATTGATATATTCCCTGGAGAAACTGATGCTGTTGAGAAACTAATGCACACTTTAATATATTTCTTCTTTCCTGCTAGGGATACATTTCTTGGTTCTTTTGTTTGATTTATAGATAATTCAGTTAAAATTACTCTAGGATCCCTTCAGGAACCATGCAATTTTGGTACAAATGTATTCCCATTACTTATTTCAGTTTTATTTATTTTCATCCTTTTTCTTTGTGCAGCATCCAGTGTGCACTATTTGGAAGTTCTATCACAGACTATATATACAGTATAACAACCATGTGAATGAGTCTATTTATAGCTTTATAAAATATCTCAATAACAACTCAAAGAGCTGTTAGATGTGATTGATAGATAGTGCTGTTAGTGATTGTATTTACAGTATACTGTATGGTTTGCTGTACACTCTGGCATTTTTCTTGCTGTTTTCCATTTAAACGAACATGTCAAAAGTCCCACAGCTGCTGTAGAACTCACTCTATTGATCCTGCAGTTTTCCAAGTTTGCTTGTTGCGATGTAAACACCTCATTTTATGTTGCAGTTGTAAACTGTTCAGATCCCGGGTTTGTGGAAAATGCTATCCGTCACCCTCAGCAGCATTACCCTGAAAGTTTCAGCTACAGGACTAGTATAATGTATCACTGCAAGAAAGGCTTCTACCTGCTAGGATCCTCCGTGCTCAGCTGCCAGTCCAATGGCTTCTGGGACAGATCTCTTCCTAAGTGCCTGCGTAAGTTTTTCCTTTACATTTTGGTGTCAAAATAGACTTTGTATTTGTGTTAGTTTACTGCATATATTGTTTTTTTTTTGATTGACCAGATAGATTTATAGTATGTAACTTCAAGGTGATTATTTTTAAAGTTAAATGAAGTTCTCAGTACTTCAGCTACTGCTAATAACTTGTTTTACATATTGTTTCAACACAATTCAGACTTTTGTAGGTCTGTAATTGTAAGCTCATTGTATACTGTGTATTTTATATGTTATTATAGGTACAGTATTATACATACAGTAAGAAATTTAAAAGCTTTTAAATGTTACATTAATGTCAGTGGGAAAGATTGATGTTTTCATGAGCATTTGCTTTCTTTATAGGAATCAAACAGATAATGTATTTATATATAGAGGGGATCAATAAGAGCAGTAATAATATGCTTGTCTGACTCTTTCCCATGGGAAGTCATGAGTGCTTTAGCGTGATTCCTATCTTATTGAGCATCATGTAATTTGGAAACAAATTATCTTTCTGCAAGTGATTTTAATATTTTAATAGGTTTTGTTTTGACACCTATAACTTACTTCATTCGAGATTTTAGTATTTTTATTCCTACTTGTGAAATGTCCATGTAATGAACTTTCAGCAAATGAACATGAAATCACACATATTGTTTAATTATTCAAGGACATGCAAAATTTAAATTAACAAATCATATGCAACAGTCTGTGTAAAATTTTGTTTTTTTTTATTTAATTTCTTTAAAATACCTTGAAACATGAGCTCCAAATCCAGTATTATTATAAATCAGATCTCATTTCAGGTATGTATTTTTCCCCTTTATTAAGCCAGATAAATAGAGGATTAGACAATTTAACCAGAGAAAGATAAGTCAATTGAGAGCACACTTTTTTTTACAATGATGACTTAAATTACCCCATAGCTAGAATATGAAAGTCAGAAAGACCAAGAGAAGTAAGACAGGCATTGCATGTGTTTGTGTATTTTTTTTTATGATGTTACTCTTTAATGAGGGTAACACAATGACACATCATACACCCTCAGGTTCTGACCTGCAGAAGTCATCTTCTCAGTGTAATGTGGAGTGGGATCACTTTGTAATACTCAGACATACATTAGACAAATAACAGTGATCACCATGATGCTAAATTCAAATAGTGAGCTTGTCATCTGCAGTCAAGATATTTCTACTTCAAGTCATGAGATGATTTTGACAGGGGTTTCCTAAGCAATGGCACTGAACTGGACCTGGGGGCTTCTGTAATCCAGGGAATTGTAGGCCTGAGGCAGGACATGGCCTGCTGGTGTGTGGCAGAGACTTGTGAGATTCAGCAGGAGTTGAATTGCTTTGCTGTGGGCGCTGTTGAACTCAAACACATGTACAGTATGGTCCTTATCTGCCTGTACAAGTAGTGAAGCTTAATAATTGACCATTTCAGATTGGGGGGGGGGGGGGATAAACTAAAATGATCATGAACTGTGAGAGTCACTTGTGTTTCAAGTAACAGTACATGTTTAAGTAACAGTATTATACAACTTTGTTTTTTAAAATTACTGAAATATCCAACATGATAAAATGCCACATTCTTTCCACTCTTTCCCCCAGACCTTTGAATTTCCCTTTTATGTACTCAGAAAACAAAAAGTTTGTCAATAACTTTTAAAATACATATCTAATATACTGTATGCATATTCAAATTGAAATCCAGAGTACAGTATATGAATAATACAAATGTAGTAAAATAAAGCTTAATAATGACCCTAGAATTTTCATCAAGAGTTTTTTTTAACTTCAGGTAGAAAACCAATAATTTACTGTAAGTAAGTTACTTACTGTGCATGACAGTACAATTTACTCTAAGCAAATTGCTTTGTTTCCGGCAAACACGTCTTTTGTACCTTGCAATAGAGTTAACAGCTGACATTAAGTCTCAATTAATCTGAGTTGTACAGAAAATGTTAGATTTCTGATTGTTTTAGTAAATTCTAAACTTTAACAAGTGTTCACCCTTTGGGGTTTCTGAGGAAATGAATTGTTTCTTACTTTAGAGTTGGAGTTCCTGACACTTCAGTCCAAACTCCTTTTCTTTTCTTTTCCTGCATTGCAGCGATTTCGTGTGGCAATCCTGGTACCCCACCGAATGCAGTCTTGTCTGGGAAGATATTCTCCAATGGAGCTGTGGTGCACTACTCCTGCAGCAGAGGTCGGGCATTGATTGGAAATGCGACCCGGGTCTGCCAGGAAGACGGGCGCTGGAGTGGGTCACCCCCTTACTGTTCAGGTACCCTTTAAGCACGTTTAACAACAATAGGCTTAACATGGCAGAACAGAATGTTTTGCATTTAGGTTCAGTCTGGAGCACAGGGATTACATCTTCTTGGACAGAACTGAAGTGTACAAAGAAATATCCCTATTCAGAGTACACACTTGGTCACTACAAACACTGAACAGTCTGTGTACTGGATGAGTACTCTGGGAATAGTACTTCATGGTACATTGAACCCTGATTAGTACTTTTGAATGTCTTCTTCCAAGACATTATGGTGCCCAAGTGGTCTGGAATGGTGACAGCTGATGAGAAACTTGGTCTGGCCAATTAGCCCCTATGCTTTTCCTCCTTGTACTTTCTCAAAAGCGTTATTGCAGTGGAAGTGCTGACATCTCAGTTTGTAAAATTATCGCTTTATTCTTTCCAGGATTTCCCTCCAACTAGGATGGAAGAATCAATCCTACAGGAACTGTACTAGGTTATCAAGAATGATAATAATGTAAACTTAGCCACTAACCAAACAGATCTTTGGGGAATTCTCTCCTGCTTGTTTCGCCACTTTGGAAGATAAAAGTAGATATTCACATTTTTGCAAGTTAATAAGTAGGAGAAACGGGCTCCAGAAAAACAAAATGACTTAGTCCAAGTTCATAACTCTAAACATTAAAAACTTAGTTCAAGTTTGCAAATAATCCCTTGTTATAATAATTATTTAGGACAGATGAGCAAACTTTTTATCCCTGGACTCAGCAGACATGTTTAAAAACAGACTAATTTTTACAATAATGCATAAAAAATAATGCATGGGTGTTCACCCATTTCTTAGGAATCAGAGTGCTTTTACTCACCCATATCTATTTTCTAATTCTTAATTATGCTGACTTGAGACATCTAGATCTCTTAACTTTAAATTTAACGGCAAAAACATACAGCTTTCAGCTGGCAAGCCGGCTCGCACAACCTGTAGTGTCGGCCGTATGCGTTACAATATTATAGAGCACATTGAGCGATACATTTATCAAATTGTTACAGAGAGGTTCACTGAAATGTAACAGTCCACACAAGAGTTCACTGTGGGGCTCTTCTTTTAATCGTTTGTACAGGTGACAGTGCTGGGTTTTGTGGTGACCCTGGTATACCTCCTCATGGCTCCAGGCTTGGGGATGAATTCAGGACCAGAAGCCTGCTGAGATTCACCTGTGAAGCTGGATACACCTTAATAGGGTCTGCAGAGCGAACCTGCCTTCCCAACGGCTCTTGGAGTGGGGCTCATCCAGTGTGTGAAGGTGAGCCTAATCGTTTCTAATAGGCACTCAGAGAGCTCAACAGATGATGGGATTTCAGAAAAAATGACATACATGTCCAATATTGACCACAAAAATAACAGGACCATCATGATCAAGATTATCTAAGGTGCTTGTATTGTTCTAATGGGATCTTTATAAGTATTTATTTCTTAGTATAGCCAGTCATTTCCTAAAAAAACACAGCAAAGAAAGCCATGATTTGATTATTTCACCTAGAACACTCATACTGTATGTACCTATTAAGGTGTATCCACCTACTGTATGTACAGTATGTGGGGAAAAAAATATATGTAGTGATCTTACTTTTCTTTTTGGGGAAAAAAAAAGTAGACATTACATTATTTAAAAGGTGGTTTAACATCTGCAGTTAGGAGGTTAAGACAAACCAGTCCCAGTTTAATCCAAGAAAGCACAGAGGTTAAAAATGGCACAAACCATGAAGTACTGCAAAAAAGGTGCAAGAAGACAATTATTTTTTCTTATCTGACTATAATAAAGGGACTTTCAAACCTGGCACCAAGTCTTTAAACTGTAAGCATTCTGTTTTTATTTTTAGCATAGTCTTATTTTTCTCTTTTTCAATCCAGTTCCCATTTGTTTGTCTGAACACAATGAAAAGCATGTTGCTATTAGTATGACGGGAATGTAACTTGTAAATAGCTTCAGCCTTCAGTGAACCATCATTGAGAATTAAGATGTCATGTGAGTACTCAGAAATCCCTTTGCATGAGAAAACAACCATAGCAGGCCAGGAAAATCTAGGTTCTGGTGATTGAATTAAGCTTGTGTTTTAATCCTGCAAGCTCTCAGTGGCAAAGATATTGTACTGTAGATGATGGCGCATCAACAATGACGTGACATTTATACCCCACCCCGGCCCAATCAATTGCTAAAAATTGCACAGTCAGTGTTTAATTGATGCCATCCTGACTCACCAGAATTCGAGTCTACTTTAAACTGAGCCAAAATCAAACCTTTAGAAAATACTGATTTATTTTCTGTCACACTTAGTAAAATTTAAGTACTGTTATGCTTACAGTATACACTATGTTACTCATCTCTTTCTTCATTGTGTCTTAATTATGGTTGTCTCAACTACTGCAGAAGCCTCAGTGTTCACTGTTCAGACTATCATTAAACATTTTTTTCTTATGTTTTCCAGTCAAAACTGAAAGACATGCTTATTTTTTATGTATACAGATTGCCTTGCAATGCTTTGTCCATTCCTTTCATAAAGCCCCTAAACTTAATCCAGCATAAAATATCAGGTATTTGTATTTCAAACAAGGCAGCTGCAACAACAGTATCTGTGCCACTTTAAATGACAAGCTATTATCTTGGCAATGTGTCGGAATATTTTGAAATTTATGAATTTTATATGTGTTCTGAAGATTATTTTTTCTCTTTTGTTCCACTGTGAGGGTGCAATACAATTAAATTTTTTTTCACTGCTTATAATGTACGATCGATAACATATCCCATAAGCATATCGCAAGACATTAAACAGCTTAATCCATGAGCTGGAAAAACTCCTCAGTTGCAACATTCTGAATCACATATTTAAGCAACAGAAAATGAATAATTTTCGTACTTTTTATATCAATTGGGGTTGAAATGGGGTGGTTCTGCAGTTGGTCTCTGAAGCACTCCATGCATCAGATTTGAAATATTCCTCAATCCAAAAAATGTGAACCTAAAACGATCAAATCCATTTATAAATATTATTGTAAATTCATCTGCTTCAGTAATGTATCATTTTAATGTAAATGTTCAATCAGCTGAAAAATGCAGGCCAGGTTAGGGTTAGTGATACAAGATCCATCCCATTTTGACTCCATTTAAACTTCTGAATCCCTAGGAAATTATAAAATTGAGAGAATATACCCATTCAAAAGGGTTATTTTAAAGTGTTTAATTTGAATCATTTTTGGAATACAATTCCTGAACAGTGCAGTACAATGTAAGCAGCCAAATGTGCCCGAAAAAAGTGCAGTTCGTACACACCTCCTAAAGTTCGGTTTGGCCCCAAAATGCTGACATGAAGTTTGAAAATGTCTAAGTACTGGAGGAATACTAACCCTAACCCTAGCTGGGGTTGAAACTCAGCAGTTCTGCAGTCAGTCTCTGAAGCCCTCCTTTTAATCTGATTAGAAAATGTTCCTGAATCCTAACAATATGAGCTAAAACAATCAAATCTATTCCTAAAAAACGAATGTAAATTAATCTGCTGCAATAATTTATCTTTTTAAAGCAAATGTTTAATCAGCTGAAAAATGCTGTTAAAATAGTTTAGCAATGACTATGCATTTCAGGCCAGTTTAGGGTTAGGGTTACAAAATCAATCCAATTGTGCTTCCATTTAAGCTTCTTAATCCCCAGGACACAATTGAGAGATGTACCCATTGGAATGTGTTTTTGTAAAGAAAATCCATTTCAAATTGGTGACAGCTTGGCATTAGTGCCAACACGGAGGTTTTTATTTTAAGAAGTCCGATGAATTTTCTATAACGAGGCTCTTTCAAAGAAATAGACCAGCCTGAAGGGGCAGAAAATCGAAGATTCTAATGTCTGATCATTTAATTAACGCTTCCTGAGCTACATGCCAAGAGTCTGATGTATCAGGATCTGACAAAGTCCAAAAGAAAGCAATCTTCTAGAGCAGTTCAGGTGGGGAGCTGTGTCAGCATGCGTCGGCTGCAAAGGAACAAGTAACAGGTTTATTCCCTGCTGAAAAAAAGAAGAAAGAGAACACAACGTTTCTGCCGTGGAGCCTTCTTCAGGTGTGAGGTGAAGACACATGAAGAAGGCTCCACGGCCGAAACGTTGTGTTTTCTTTCTTCTTTTTTTCAGCATGGAATAAACCTATTACTTGTTCCTTTGCAATCTTCTAGAGCTGCAATCTTCAGTATGTATATTTATAATTCTCTGTAACTGTACACAGCATACCAGTTACTGTGAGGCTGTCCTTTACATTGAGCTTTCAGATATATATTCAAGATGTTGGTTCAGTAGCAAGTGTCCATGGCAGATTTGTAGGATTTGGGTTTTCTCATGTTTATAAAATGCATTTATGCTTTAATGCATTTGCAAACTTGCTGACATAGTGTTGTTTGATGATTTAACATTTTATATTTTTATTTTATTCCATCTGATCATATGTGTTTGACATTGTTTATACTGTATCTTTCCAGCGGTGTCATGTGGAAATCCTGGCACTCCGGCCTTTGGAAGGATTGTCCACAGTGATGGGATACTGTTTTCAAGTTCAGTCACATATTCCTGCTGGGAAGGGTACAAAACATCAGGCCTCACAACTCGCCATTGTACTACTAATGGAACGTGGACGGGATCTGCACCAGACTGCACAGGTGTAGTACTATTTCAGGAACAAGGTGTCCAGTAATGCAGATATGTGCGGGTACAGATGGGTTGGCACATTGGAAGAGATTAACTACACTAAGTAAAAATGAAATTAATTTAAAAAAAAAGATATGAAATGTAGTTCCCTACTATGTTGTTCCTTAATTGTAGACTATGCTTGATACTGTATCTTGTTTTTTTGTCTTATTATTATACTGCTGATAATTGTCACACTAGTAATTACAGTGCCTTACAAAAGTACTCCTACCTCTCCAGTGACGTCCCTTAAAAAAGTGTACACATAGTTTGTGTGATAATTCAGCACAATAGAACATCAATGGAAGAGGGTGAATACTTCTACAAGGCATTGCTGAAGAAATCTGAATGCTATTAAACGCTATTAAATCTATTTTATATCTATATTAAATCTAAACCTTTCCAAAACTCTAATTCAGGTTCTCTTCCAACACAGCTGTTACATTGCTATATTTGCAGATGTATAGTAACACAAGTGGGCGTAACCCATGGGTTTGTTTATTCTTTTCCAGTGATCAGCTGTGGTGATCCAGGCCCAATTGCAAATGGGATTTATATAGGGAATGAATATACCTACAACAAGACAGTGCACTACCACTGCAACCCTGGATTCATCATGGAGCCAGCTGGGTCATCTGCTTTGCTTTGCACAAAGGATGGGACCTGGAATCAAACCAAGCCAACTTGCCGAGGTAAGATCAAATGTTGAGAAGCATGACAGCGAACAGTCCATTGCTTCATGACAGAATTGTTTCTGACGGCGGTATTACCACCTTCTATCCTGATGTCATCAGAACTCCATTTTCGTGAGGCTGGGCCTGGCAGCAGCTGTAAAAGTGGTTTTGAAGGAACAGTCAACACTCTTCCCTCTGAACCAGAATTTCCATAATCAGTAGCCCAGTATAGTGAGAAGGTCCGATGGGATGCAGAAGGTGCTATCCTCCGGATGAGATGAGAAATCAAAGTCCTGTGTTCTCAGTTGAAGATCCCTTGGCATTGTTCATAGGGAGTGTAGGGGTATTGACGTGTTGTGTCCTGCCTAAATCCCATTTTGGACTTGCACAATATGACCTACTGAAATTCCCCACAAAGTCATTTCTCATTTCTCCACTTGATCTCCTGCGTAAGGAAGCCGGAGGTGTATAATGGGCGCTCGACATCACCCAGGGGGTTTCACTCTTCAGTGGTGGGATGAATTGTTTCTCCCCCATTGTGGGATCTTTGGGGCCTTATAAAGTGCTTTACAAATGAAAGAAATTAATTAGACAAAATGCCAAGCAACTAAGACAAAGAAGAGACTACTATATGTGTGTTAGAATTTGAAACACTCCATAACAAAATATAAAAGATGTAGGTTTTCTTAAAGAATGAATGCTAACTATATGAAGCACTGCCTAATATACAAATGATAATTAATGGTACTCAATATTTAACAAGAGTTTAATATGTATACACAGGAATGACCCATCCTATTACTATAGGTAACATAAAGTCTTAGAGTTAACATGTAAAGTCCAACTCTTAGCCTCAACAGCTCATTGAGTCAGAGCTCATCCGTGTTTCTTTAGCATTAAGCAGACTAGAAAGCATACCCCCCCCCCAGGAAGGGACACTGGTTCTTGCAGGGAAAATTAATATAGTATGTGCTAGAATTTAAATCTATAAAATCGTTAACCTTTTCTTCAGACATCTGGGGATTTTAAAATTCACCCTTTTCATTATTATTAAAACAGTCATCACTGAAATTAATCACATAATGGCATAATTCCACCTTAATAAATGTACTTACAGTACATGATATACTGTAGCATTACCAAAGTAACCAGCATAAACACACAGGACTAATAGTTTTTATAGCAATTATACTGTACTCTATGCTGCATGTGATCTTGTGAAAAAAGTATGACTTCCTATTGTCACGCCCTATAGTAAAAATGGCTTTGACACACAAAGACTTTGACTCAGAGTTTCACAAAAGCCTTGGTGAACATATGATCCTCTCCAGGAGGTACAGAGTATATACTGGAAGGTGTACAGTATTATGTAATATTTCAATTAACTTTGAAAGATCAATGTTTTTTTTTTTTATTATAAGTATAATTCTTCCCTAGACAGAATTATGTTGTTTTTTTCAACATGAAAAAAAATGACCACACTCTAAGGTTTTAGAACTGATACAGAGCTACAGTACAAGCGATATAATGTAACAGCAGAGTTTTGCCTTTAATCCTTCATGACATTAGGGCAATTTGGCATAAGATGTTCAGGATTGGCTTTTAGCAGTGGTCAGCCTTGAAAGCCTAAATAAGAAAGATGCATTCCATTAACACAGAGCTGTGAACCATGCTGTTCAGTATAGACTAGTGGTCTTGATATGTTACTCGGTATTAGAATAAATGTGTACATCATATGATGTCAATTTCCGTATAGCTAAAGGGTTCAGTAAATCACATTTCACCTTGATTATAAAAGGGTGTGACAGACAAGCCTGACCATCACAGAATCCATATTTCCAAACTGCTCACGGACAGTTTATATGCAATCTTTAAAGGATGTCTCATATAATACTGGTGATTCAATGTTCAAAGCAACCATTTAAGTGAAATGCGCTTACATAAGAAAATGAGAAGGGTTACAAATAGGAAAAGTTCATTGTTCTCATCTAGCTCTTTCTTATGTCATCATTAGTTTAATGATCTAAGAATTTCAAGTTGTTTTGGTACATCATTATTATAGAGGTGCCATAACAGAGACAATAAGAAATATGTGGACACTGTGAATCACCACATTATCCATTTCGTAAAAGGTCCCACAGAATGAGCTTCAACCACATGCCTAGGGAGCTATTTCTAGAGTCCCAGTCTCACAAAGATCACAACAAATGGGAGCACTACACAAGCTTCTAAAAGAAAGAAGAAAACCACAGAAAACGGCATTTTATCTCTGCAGAGCTGTGTCCTTTAATTAGACATAATCACTCTTCTTTTCCCTGTGTGAAGCTCTGTCCTGTGGCCAGCCTCCTGCGATACACCACGGGAAAGTGGAGGGATCAGACTTCCAGTGGGGGTCAAGCATTAGCTACAGCTGTTTTGAGGGCTACCAGCTGTCCACACCTGCAATAGTGGCATGTGAAGGTACCGGCACTTGGAGAGGGGATGTCCCACACTGCTTACGTAAGTTTTGACATTAAACCTTCAATAAGAGAAATATTCCTTTGACAAGTCTGGAAAAAGACAACACAAACGCAGTGGACTATCTAATATCATTAAAGTTTAATAGATGATGTTTGAAAAGTGATTATAATAGTACGTACATGCAGTATGTTTTTAAAGGAATTTCCTTTCAAAAAGTCGGCACTGGTTATTGCAGTTATTGTAGATCCATTATCGGACTGAAAAGAAAGCAACAATCTGCTTTTCTGGAAATGAACAACAAGGAGATTGCAGGCCTCTCTACTTTAATGCTCTCTAGAGGCATGATTGGATGATGCCTGATGACTAAAATGTTTTTAACTACAGCCATGGACATAATAGCAACTATGTATAGCATTTATTACGGGAAAAAGTGGGTTGCTTCTCTTATGCATGCCATCTGTAAGGTAAAATGCATATTGAATCATTTTACTTCCAAGCATGCCAGCACCTATATAACTTAGCAACCCACTGAAGCTAAGTAGGCATGAGCCTGGCCAGTACCTGGATGGGAGACATCCTGGGAAAGCTAAGGTTGTTGCTGGAAATGGTGTTAATGGGAGCAGTAGAGAGCGCTCACCCTGCAGTCTGTGTAGGTTTCTTGTGCCCCAGTAGAGTGATGGGGACTCTATACTGCAGCGTACCAATCATGGCCTCCTAATAATCCCCATCTCTGAACTGGCTTCATCACTCCACTCTCCTCCCCACTGAGAGCTTTTCTGTGGTGAGCATACTGGTGCACTCTGGCTCCCGTCACATCATCCAGGTGGGGCTGCACATTAGTGGTGGTGGAGAGTCCCCATTACTTGTAAAGTGCTTTGATTGGATTGTCCAGAAAAGCACCATATAAGTGTGATGAATTGATGTGATAATACTTTAATTTTGCTTTAAGCAATTTTTTTGTACTTTACATAAACCTTTTGTTTCTGTGACAACTCTTCCAGGAGTGGACTGATGAGAATAACAATGATGATGTCAACCATATGTGATTTCAGAGAACCATCAGACATTTAAACCTCTAAATCTCTCTTGTTCTGTTCTCTTTGTCACTTGCAGCTGTTTTATGTGGAGACCCAGGTACACCAGCAGAGGGGCATGCTGAAGGCAAAAGTTTCACCTATAGGTCTGAAGTGACTTTTTACTGCAAAGGCCCATATATTCTCGTGGGCTCATCCAGGAGAGTCTGTCAAGCAGATGGGACTTGGAGTGGTATTCAGCCCACGTGCATTGGTAATTGGCCATCTATTGGGTGTTCTGATAGTCAGCATGGTCATTCCAGCTTCCCGTGTGTAGTCCGCATTTTCTCTTATGTCCAGGTGGGGTTTTTCTAGGTATTCTAGTTTCCTCTAACAGTCTAGGTTAATCTGCTGGTCTAAAGTTGTGAGAGAATATCTGTCTGTGTATCTGTAATGGATGTAGCGGAACTTTTAAAACCTTAATCTTTGTTTACTGCAATATTTATTTTCTGTAGATCCAGCATATAATATGTGTAGAGATCCTGGTACTCCTCCCTTTGGCATACCAATCCCATCTCAGGGATACGAGGTAAGTGCTTCGATTGGCCCTCGCTCCAAACTCTTTTCTGAAAAAGCACTGCTTCTTTATTTTGGACCATTCAGTTCACCCTTCATTCCTGTTCTGATATTTTGGGGGTGTCACATAACCACTGGCTACAACCTTTAAGTTGGGTTTTCTGTTTCTGCGTAGGGAACATACTGCAGTTTCAATATTATTTCTTCTTAATTAGCTTCTTACTATTCAGACTCCCGGGACTGGGTATGCTTCTAGCACCTACAAAGGTCCGTGACAATTAAAATCAGGTCCATGAGCTTGCTTGGTTGCAGTGATTCAGGACCTCCTAATGAATCAAAAGCCTCTCCTTGCCACACATTTTATACCTTGAGAGGCACTTAATCACCTACACCTGAGACTCCACACAGGAATCCAGCTAATCAGTGTTCTCTCTTGCCCCTTGAACATGTTTGGGATATGAATGGGGGCAGAGGAAACCACAGACTTCCGTAAACATGGTTGTAGTAGGTATAGCCTTCTCAGACTTCTTGGTCCCAAATGTATTCCTTCTACTGTATATTCCTGCTCCACATACTTTCTCACTATTTTATTGCTATATAAAATAATTCAAAATGGACAAAACCTAAATGGCCAGCATTCTCAATATATTTTAAGGGTGAAAGATGCTCAGAATTATTTTATTTCTCTCTCTTTACTTTTGTACCATATATCACTATGACTTGAAGAGAAAACTGGAAGAAGAAGTTTGAAACCTTAATGAATGCTAGGAAATATTTTATAGTGAATTTCATACTGATATATTCAATCTGAATCTCTTTTCTTTCTCTGTAATCTGAATTTCTTTTTTGTTTCATATAGGTGGGAAGTAAAATCTTCTTTAAATGCAGAAAAAACTACCATATATTGGGATCTACAACACGAACTTGCCTTGAAAATTTAACCTGGAGTGGTATACAGCCAGAATGCATATGTATGTATAGTGTAATATAAAAATACTAAAGGGATTTTTTATTATTTGAAATGCCATTTTTTAAATTAAATCTCCATGTACGTAACAAATGGACAATAAACTAAATCAAATCGATATACGTGATTTATATAGTGCCTTGCTGACATATTTGTACTCTTCCAATGGTGGACCATTTTGTGAAGTTGCAAAACGATGCATTCATATTTTTTAAAATCAATATTCTATTCAAAACCTGAATGCTAAAACCAAAGACTTTTTGCAGCTTCAAGTGTTTTGGGGTAAGTTTTCACCAAATGTGCACACTGGTTTGGTGCAACTTTTTTCAATTCTTTGAGAGAGTTGCTCAGACCCTCTCAAGTCTGTAGCTTGGGGATAGCTTATGGACTGCAGTTTTCATGTCTTTCCACAGATTCTCTATAGGCTTCAAGTCAGGGTATTGACTGGGCCACTCAAGGACATTCACTTTCTTACCCTTAATCCACAGCAGTATAGCTTTGTCATTGTTCTTCAGAAAGCTGATTTTTTTTAGTTTTAGATCTTAAGCGGGTTTTCTTCTAAGATTTGCCTGTATTTCACTCCATCTATTATCCCCATCAGTTTTAACAAACTTCCCAGGCTCTGCTGCGGAGAAAGTGCTTTGTTGCAGACCTCATGCAGGATTTGAGATGTCTTTTTCGGTTCCACACAAGCCTTTCTGTAGAGCGGCACCAGTGAACCATTTACATTTTCCCTGTCTCAGACTCCCAGGTGCTTGGTTTGGAAGGAGAGTCTGATCTAGGCAGTGTCTGTGTGCCTTCTGCTTCTTAATGATTGATTTCATCACTCTCAAAGAGATATTAAGGGTCTTTGAAATGTTTCTACACCTTTATCCAGATCTCACCTTCATACAAAGTTATATCCTTGAGTTGTTCTGAAAGCTCCTTGGTCTTCATGTTTAAATCTTTGCTTGAAATTCACTACCTGACTGATGGACAGAGATAAATGAAATACTATTATTGCACACAGACAGAGGCAGCTCAACTAATTGTGTGGTTCATTAATTTCTGTCCACCTTAATTTATTTAGGTTTGCCATAGCAAAGAGTTTTTGATCTTTCTATAATATTATCGTTATATATTTATTTGTTTGTCTTTTATGATTTGAATGTATGGAGTACACTAAGTATCTAACAAAGCCTTAGCGCATAAAATGTGAAAACTGGGCAAGGGTCTGCATACCTTTAGGACACTTTATGTGGTCTCTGCGAACTAAGGCTGTGGCAATTTTAGAAAAGAAATATATTTTTAAATAAAGCTTTACGATTTTATGATTTTCCTTACTTTCAAGGCTATGACTGTAGTTAATAGCATAGTGTAGGATTACAAAGTTATAAAGTCTTTTGCTTTATATGTGGATTCAAAGATGGATCGACACAGAGAAAGGGGAGTTGATAAAATTCAGCTCAAAATTTCAAAGGTGATTCAAAGAGGGGAAAAAAGTGACGGATGCCCGCTTCAGCAAAAAAAAAAAAAGTTATTGAAGTTTAAGCTTTTACTTCATGAACTATAAATCTGTTATTAGTTCAACAGTATTACCTACTAAACCTTGAGGCTGCTGCATCTCACAGAGAATTTTTTACTGTCAGAACTCTTTAAGTGGCAAAGTTTCTGTTGACAACGGGAGGCATGAAGACTCTGTATTAATTTTAAATGCAAGATACTTTAGATTTTTCTAAAAGGTTCCTTTGGGAGTATGTTTCTTTAATGAAAACTAAACATATGAAATGTTTTCATTTTTAATGCACTGATATTTTATCCATAATTTACTATCCAAGAAAGTACTGTAGTGATTTTATTTGTTTTTCTTCTTTTTTTGTAGCTCATGCCTGCAGACAGCCAGAGACACCTTCTCATGTGGATGTAAAAGCTATAGATCTGCCAACTTTAGGGTACACTTTGATGTATACGTGTCAAGCTGGATTTTTCCTTGCTGGGGGATCTGAACACCGGACTTGCAAAGCAGATGGAAAATGGTCTGGAAAGCCACCTATCTGCAAAGGTATATGGTGCTAGAGGACAACTCCTTCTCATAGTGCGCATCTGTGTAATGCAAACAGTACTTGAGAAAATCACAGGTGCAATTTGTGGGAAACAAGGCCTTTTAGCACATCCACTTACACTTGACTATAATGCCCTGAAAATCAATAAACCTTTTTGTTAGACGTCATGTCATATGAAAAGACGTCACATTTGATTTTAAAAAATGCACAATCATATCGGGATTATGACATGCATCCTTTACAATAAGAATTTTTAGTTTTAGACAACTTTCACAAAGAAAAGATTTTGCCCATTCATGTACTGTTCCTGTTTTTTAAAACCAACATTTGATAATATGTTACAACTATTGATTGTGCACCATTAATCACAACACTATACCAATTTGTATTTGCTGTTTAATGAAGATTCATTTTTTATAGATTCATTGGGTTATTCTCAGTAAATGATGATAGTGTGCAAGATATAATGTCATAAATAACTTTTCCTGACTGGGATCAAAAGCTCTACTGTGTACAAACCCCATCATGCTCATGACAGAGCCAGTTAATTGGGTTAATTAGCCTGGGTTTCCTCAGCTCTCAGCAAAACAGGGGGTCCTCCTATTTCCCTGGTAAGAGAAGCGGTGTTGCTCCAAGTGGCACTAAGCTCCCTGTAAGACATTTTCTAACCACTTTATCCATGGGAGGGTCATGGGAGAGCCAGAGCGAACAACAGCCTCAAGGATGGCCAGGCCATTGCAGGGCCAACAGGCACAGAGACAGAGGCTCACACACTCGCACCACAAGCCAGTTAACCTACAAGTGTATCTGTGGGCTGTAGGAGGACAATTCAATTGAATCCATTGAGGTGCGGATCACAGATTCGCCCCACGAAGTGTTGCACTGCTCTAGGCAAAATGTAAAATACACACACAGCCATTCCAGAATGTGTGTGTATTAAACTAATGGATGAAAACTATTATTATTAATAGTGCACAAATGTAAACAGGGAGTCAATGGCAGATCCTACAGCATCGTAGAAACATTATTAACCTCTTACTCTTTTTTCAGTTGGGCCAAAAGTAAATGACAAAACAAAAGGAGCAGATTCAGGAGTACAGAAGAATAAGATACACGGTTAGTAACATCCGCCACCATAGGAACTGTGTGATGACTTTTTACAGTATACTATCTTTATTTGCTTTTGCTTCATTTCAATTAGTGGCTAGAATGGTCACGAGTCATATTGAAAAAGCCAGTCATTTTTAGTGAGAAAAAGATTCTTAAGGAGAGTTTACAATGACTTAGCGATGAGTTTACAATGACACAGTAGGTCATATCAACCTATGCACTTCAGTATGTCAGTCTGACACTTTATTTCATAGTACAGTATGTTCCACCCGAAATCACTTGTTATGCTAATGATGGCCACTGTAAAATTACAGTAGAACGTAAGAAAATGGTGCAGCACTGTCAAAGTACTTTACTGTTTTAAAATGTTATAACAGTGAATACATTGTGGAATGCATTAGTATAATATAACTGTCTTTAGTTCCCGCAGATGTATTTTCCTTAAACAGTGGTTGGAAAGGTTTCTATGAGTACCTTGGAAGAAGGCAGTCAGCTACCATAACAGTGAACTGGTTTAATGCCACGACCAGTAAAGTCAATGTAACACTGCTGGAACACAGTGGTGTGCAGCTCAGACTTTCAGGTAAGGAGGAACAGCCCGTTGTTTCTTTCAGATGTAATATATTCC
Source organism: Atractosteus spatula (assembly GCF_055471065.1). Classification (NCBI taxonomy): domain Eukaryota; kingdom Metazoa; phylum Chordata; class Actinopteri; order Semionotiformes; family Lepisosteidae; genus Atractosteus; species Atractosteus spatula. Next base: position 21,881,021 of record NC_142720.1, on the reverse strand, counting down.
TGTAACACCTCCTGGCTAAGTTTGCTTCTTACTTTAAAAATGCATTAATATTAATGAGCTATTTCATGTTTGGAATGTCTTGATAATTGAGTGGGGGTGCACCCGTTCATGAATATATTATACTTTCATAGGTACATACAAGAAAGAAGAGAATCATTTACTCTTGAAGGTGTACCAGGTTCGAGGGCCCATCGAAATCTTTTTCAGTAAATTTAAAAATGACAACTGGGCAATGGATGGATATGTGAGTTGAAGCACCTTGTTTCAATGTATTCGCAATATTTGCAATTTTTAGTCTTTTGACAAAATATATTGCAACATACAGTACAATGATGATCATCTAAAAAGAATGCTAAAAATCTGCAGAAACAGATAAATACTCTTCAGTAACTGTCACACAATCCAAGGTTTAATTATTTAGGATAACTTTAAGCTGTATGATTAGAGGTTGCTAAACAATTAAAATACCAGCAAATTAAAAGGATTGGAATCATACACAACAACATAGTTCCAGTTTCATTTAGGTCATATTTAAGCTTCTGCTCATTAACAGCTTCAGCTGAGAGAATTAAAAAAAAAACAGAAAACTGAGACCACTTAAAGGTTGTTCATATACTGAATGAGGAGCATTTGCTGTAAAGTAAATTTAATTTTAAAAAGTGATGAAACCATGAAGATACACATTTGCAGATCACATTTTAATATTCATTGAAACAATTTTTCTAGTATGTATGACTTTTGAACTTATATCTTATATCTTGGTTTAGGTGTCAGCAGAATCTGATAGCAACACCTTTGTCTATCAGGGTTTTATTCATGGAAAAGACTTTGGAAACTTTCAGTTAACAAGACAAGGTATAGAAATGAGATACTATTTCATAAATACATGTATTCTATTATGTTTCTAGACTTATTGTTAAATCTAACTTTGCATGAATTAACAGACTGTGGTACAGAGCCTGTATGGATTCTGTGTCAGGGGTACAGTAATGTTTACAACAGAAACTACAGACTTCATTCTTAAGAAAAATAAAAATGTAGCCCCTTTTAGAATTTCAGGTTTTTGGTCTGGACTCCAGAAGTTAATATTTTAGGAATAATTACTTCATAGACATACTGTAGTAGAAAGTAGACAAATTATTTGATTAGCGCACAAATACACAAATAATCTTTTCCAAGTGTTTTTATCTAGATTTTAATGTCTAATTCATTTCACGAGCTAAAGAGAAGGTTTTGCCTTTTTTCCCATTAGGCCTCATCACGACAGACACGGACCTGTCCAACCCCTATTACGGCACCAACAGCAGCTCAGTGGCAGCTGCCATACTGGTGCCATTCTTTGCTCTGATTCTGTCAGGGTTTGCCTTTTACCTCTACAAACACAGGTGAGACACCCTCCTGTCTTCAGAAGACCAGACTCCAAGTCACAGTGTTTGTCAGCAGTGACTGCAGAAAAAAGCAGGACTGTTGCACAAGTTATTACGGGGAAACTCCTGTGTCCTATTGCTGTCCATTGACTGTTCCCCAAAACAGACTGTACCCCGGCAGTGGTATTGGTGGTCCTGTGGAATCAGAGGAGCCTAAGGGCAAAGAAAGAAGCATGCGCTTAAACAGAATGACTATCCTTTATATTAAAAAAAATACAAATAGGCAGGGTGCATTCACCAGACACAGATGAGAATGAGAGACCCAAAGATGTAATGAGAATGGGCTGCAGGTAAGAAATGAGAAACAAAATGACTAGGAAATAATCCTTTTACTTATGCATTCCCATTTTTATTTTACATTTAATGCCATTATCTAAGAGAAACTTGCCAGGAATATAATCCATACAGTATTAAGGCATTATTTCTTTGGTCTATTTAAAAATTATAACTACTTTGTTACAGTACTTAAATCAACTAAAAATTAATCAGTTAGTTTCTTGTACAGGACATTATAGTAAGCTGGAAATATCCACATTAGCATATTAATATGAATGTGCCGAGTTAGCAAATCTGTTACTTTAAGCAATGCAGCACAGTTGACAGTTAATTTAGGAACTTGAGTGCTCAGATAGAGGGAAGCAAAAGTTACCCATTAAAATAGGATGGAATGTGCATATATGCTGCAGGTCAATTTTAGTGTTGTGAAATTTCTCATTTAATTTTTTTTCCCTAGTATTACACCTGCAATGCATGACTTTAAAAAGGCCAGTGCTTAGACATGATTATCAATAATTCAAAACAAATTTTTAGCAATAAATTACCTGCTTTAATTTTATTGTTGGCATCCAGAAAGTTATGTTGAATAGAACTGAAGTTTGCGGGTTAAATTATAGTGATCACTATAGCACTGGAGCACTTTGGCTTTGCTGTGAACATTGTGTACTGATTCTATAAGCGAAAAAAAGGTTATCACATTTTTCTCCCATGGATTTGTCTTTTGTTATGCAGTATCTTTTTAACCATCTATTGGTCCTGAACAGCCAGATGTTTTTTAGTGTTAAAACTTTGCAAAAATGTTCTTACAAGGGTCTAGATGAACCACCTTATTTATAAACCATCTGTATGCAAGCATACTGTAATGTCTATCGCACAGTAAGATCCCCTTCCTGTGTCAGAAAAGGTGTGGAACGATCATGAAAATGTAGCTTTTCTTAAAAACTAAGCAACAAAACAAAGTAATGAAAGTATAGTTCAGCAATGTGTGAACAATAGTGACACTCACAATTGTTTTAATGTTGACATACAGGATATGTTTCTCTGAGGATCCTAGATAAGAGTTTGAATACAGTTTAAAAAATAGTAGAGTGATCCAAGCTTCATATACAAAGTCATGAATCATTGATTTGGACTTTTCTGTTTTGAGGGTAACTTAGCACATCTAGAAAATGGCACATTTCTGTTTCTGCTGATGATTATGAGTAATTTAAAATTTGGAATGACAAACTACCCTAATTTAATTGTGAGTCTGAAGTACATGGGGTACTAATTTACAGATACTTCAAAAAATGTGCAATTTGTTTTTTTTAATAACTAACCTTACTGTTCCAGTGTCATTGGGATTTCAAGATCTCTGTAAACCAGCAGCAAATAATTAGAAAATTAACTGTTCAAGTGAAGCAAATGTAATTTCAAAATAACAGTATTTGTCTTTTGTTACAATATCTGTGTTCTCTTTGTTTCTCTCTTTCTCTGTTTCCTTACGAGGGTTAAAATAATACATTTGTTTTGTTTGGGTTTCTTTACCTTTCAGAACAAGACCAAAAGTACAGTACAATGGCTATGCAGGCCACGAGAACACAAACGGACAGGCTTCATTCGAAAATCCAATGTATGACACAAGCATGAAACCTACGGAGGCGAAAGCTGTGAGATTTGATACAACTCTGAACACAGTTTGCACAGTAGTATAGCCTTTGTTGTCAGTTTTGACTGATTCATAGCCATACCTCTTGGATAAGCAGTAACTTCTTTGGTGCCATATGCCCATCTCCTTTGTGACTCTTTGCTTTGCTACTATACACTTTATAACAACTTCTGTCAGGAAAAAAAAAATGGCATAAAAAGAAATAAAATATTCATTTTCTGAGAAACAAAAAGCTCCATCAGGCACAGAATAAGCTAATGGCCAAGAAAACAAAGAAAAGAAGTGACTTTGTTGGATCAAGAATTACTTCTGAATATCTTGCCAGGGTGTCATACTGTATGCCTCAGCCTTTCATGTTGCTTACTGGAACAAAGTTGTGTTTTTTTCATGCACTCCCTTGGGAGATGTTGAAGTCTCTTGAAAAGACACATAATTGTTGACAAAAGGCATTTTCTTCACATAAGATAAATGATAAAGGAGACGGCTTCTTTCAGCTTCGTTGCTCATACCTTTCCAGACATTTCCAGTAATAAAAGAGAAGAAACTGCTACAACTACAACTGCCTGTCTCGCAGCAGAACCTGCTATCCAGCTTCTGGGTAGCTGGTGGAGTTCTCTCAGCTGTCGTGTTGCAAAACCTAACTGCACAATTTTTGCACTAGTGTGTTATGAATGATCATGAAAGTGGTTTAAAAGAAAAAAAAACACAGGGTTTCTATACACTGACCATTTGTATATAAGCATTTCCATGTTCCTGAGAAGCATGTCGTCATGCTATAGCTGTAAAGAAACAACTTTATTTTCTATGTTTTGCAAGGGTTATATGATAATATGAAGCAGTTGCTTATTTTATACATTAATATGTACAACAGGTATGGCAAACTAAGTGACACAACCCACAGCTGAATCTGCAGTTTATTTTATAACAGGTTAAGATTGCTGTTTTGTTCTTGCAAGGTGTAATCCGTATATGGGCAAGTTTGCACCATTCATCCTTCTCAGCAATGTATCAACTTATCATCAAAATTACAAATAGTTTATGTATTTCCATATTTTTAATTTTAATCATTGTGATCTTTTAAGTGTTTTTGATATGCAGATGTTGTCACCCCAGCGACTGACAGATATGGTATGTCAAAATGACAAAAATTCAAGTTCTTAAAATCATGTGCTCATTAATGTTTCACAAGAAAGTTTTGCACTAGGGTTATAGTCTGAAATATGGTTCATAGTCATGTGTTTAAGGTAAAACAATTACCTCACACTGCTACATCACCTTCAACAGTCAGACATTGGTTCACAGTCCCTTACGTTTTGGTTATAATTGGCGTTACAATAGGAACTAAAGGACCACTTTTTAATTGGTTCAACCAATATAAATAATACAACCAATAAATAAAATAAAACCAACTGATTTTATTACTGTATATAAATAATAAAACCAATGAGTAAAATAAAACCAACTGAAGATAAGATAACTAGAGATAATTGGTGCAAGTTTGCAAATACAAAAAATATACCTTTTACATGTAAGAATATCATCATTATACACAATGCTGGAGAAAAGAAAATATATTTTTTCTTAAGTGCTTAAGTTATTTTTAATCTCAACAGTTCTGAATGCTGACATTTTTTCATAATCATATGTTTTGGGTGCATATGTTAGAGGTAGTTTTGGCCAGTTGCATTAGTAACCATATACTGTATATTTAATGCCCAGACAGTTTAAATTTGGTCCACTACAATAAACAGTCTCTTATACAGTAAGTTTGGAATTGGGGTTCTGCTAGTACACTAGCAAAAAAAAAAGGCAGAGTTGTTGGTAATGTTATATTACTTCTTTAGATAACTTGTGCAAGAATTCTACACGCTAACTTTTCAGTTGCCAGTATAATATCAGATACAACAGGAACAACTCAGAAAGAAACGCTAATTACTGTACTCTGTTAAATAAAGTTAGAAAGTGCTGGGGACATAGTTGTTTTGGATATTGTCACTTCCAGGTTGGTTGCAGGCATATGGATGTCTCTCACTGAGAAATACCCTACCAAGAAGTGAAATATCCTGCATTAACCACATACTCTCATGCCTGGTAAGGAAGTACGCAAACAAGTTAAGATCATCGGTAAGCAGGTTAATGTGCTGTCTCACTTATTTCTGTAGCATCGTGTGTGTATGGTTTCACACAATCCATACCCACAGATATGTACAGTATGTAAACTGCTCTATTGCCTTTGAAAAGGGTCAGAGAGACAGAGATAATAAAATGCGTCTTATCTTAATTAACGGCTGACATTCAGGATTACACTAGAATAGCCACAAAGAAACCTGATACAATGTGTATTCTTTTTGAAAATGAGTGCCCATCCAAATGAACAGCAATGCATAAAAGATTCCCTGAATGTGTATCATCAACTGTATATTCTTAAAGTATGTAAATCAAGAAGCATTAGGCTCACCTTAATTTTCTAAGTAATTTCTATTTTGCATCAGCACATATTTCATGAATTTTTTTATCTATTGTTATGGTACTGTGTACCTAAGGTAAAAATGGTGGGTGAGGCTTGGTTATATTGTGGTGAAAACAGAAGGTGGAGACCATACCTTTCTTCCACTGTATGCTTCTTGTGATGATAGAACTGCTGCTTTTACTACACATCTTGCCTTTCTCCAGGCTAGCTGCAATAACGTTTCCCTTTCTCTTCTGTAAAATAGTTTGTTAAAAAACATAAAAAAACAAAAAAAGCTGTAAAACTGCATTATGTTCGACATCATTCCATAGAAAACATTGCTGTTTTACCATATGCTGCTGACTTGAAGTAGGTGCAAAAGAACTTTTTTTTGTACAGAGATATATTTTTTATGAAGAATTTGTAAAATTATTAAATATGCTGTACTTTTTTGATTAATGTAGGTAAAAATTGTTAAAATAAATGTTTTTACTATACAAAAATGTAATTTTTTCAATTAATGTAAAGTATATATATATCTCTCTCAATAGCTAGTTTTAAATTCTTATCCTCTTGCACATGTGAATATATGAAAAGTGGCCTGTGAAAATACAATGTATTCTTTTGGCATAAAAAAGAAAAAAGTATATACTGTGATATAATTTGTTCAATGACACAATCTTGAATATATGATTTAAGAGCAAGATTAAATATTTGAATATAGTTATTTGGTCTATGTCGAATATGTTTTAACTTTCCTTTAAGTAATACCCAAGGAGCATTGTTTGCTCCATATAACCATTGTACAGTATACGATTCCATCTAACCTAATGTAGCTGTAAGTCGTCAGATTTACTTTACAATAAGAGGGTGTGCATACTGTATTTAATTGATGGAGAGATAAGAGAATTGATGTGAGAAGCCTGTGAAAACATGTTGTCTTAAACTGCATTTCACATTAACGCCATGGGATCTGATGTAATTATTTCACGGGTTATAGGAGAAAATATACATGTACTTATTGTAAAGAGGTACGGTACTCATGCTGATTCTAAGATAACCAACTCTTAAAAGAACTGAAAATGCTCTTTCCATTGAAGAGGGTGGTTGTACTTATTCTCCTCTTGTAAACAAAATATTTTTTTTACCAAACAGGAATGAAACGGATTTCTTTCTTAACTTGTATTTAGATGAAAATAGAATTAAAATCCTCCGAGATGAAGGGTCTTTTACTTTACTTTTAGTTTACTTCTGAGAGCTTTCACCATGTTGCAGAGCATGTCTGTCTGGTTTGGTACTGTATGACTTTCTTTTGCGTTGGCTTCAGATCTTTAAAAAGCACTGACCATTTCTTCTGTCTTTTATGGATTTTTTGTCCTGTATATCTTGATGCCTGGGACCAAGGTGCCTGATAGACTTCTATTGGTTTGTCTCTTTCCCTTGGGTATCTTTAATCACTAAAGGATTGCAGTAGAGTACTGAGCCAATACATTATCACCTACTGTTGAACTAGTAATGGTGCAACTCTATGCTGCCACTTTTAAATTAACAGGGCATGCATCTAAAATTGACACAAAGTTCATTTTCCATATAAAACTGCATTCTCTCTACAGGATGTTATTTAAATGATGGATTAAAAGATTAATATTTTGGCTGCTCATACCCCTTGAGGCACACAGTGTTTTTAACCATCTTCTGCCTAAGACAGGGAAAATGGTTGTGTTGATCCAATTACACAAATAATTGTTTCAGTTAAGTACAGTCATTAAGGGTTCAGCTTAAATAAACCCAAGGAAGACTGCAGTCCTTGAGTGATGAAAGTGGCCTTCCTGCTCTTAGACCAAATGTGCTAGTCTACTGTCTTTGAAACACTTCTTACATTCTTATGTCTACAAACAGCAATCATGAGCCATTAGGTGAACATCTATCAACAGACACCATTCTTTCAATTGCTACCCATACTCATCAGAAAGGCTGGTTTTGTGGTTTTGGCTGGCTCAAGTGGTCGGATGCATGCCATGCCCCAGTGCTTGGTATTCCTTTTGTTCACCTGTGGATTGATTTGGTTGTGGGTCTTTATGTACACACTAAAAAAAACAAAAACTTGAAACAGCCTAATTGAACCCGTTTCAGTGGGATTCTTGAAAAGGCATCTCAATGAGTTTTTAAATCAGGCTAGTTACAGCTGAGCAAGCAGAATAGGGTGAATTGCCTACTCTTCTAATTTGCCTTTTGTACAGTTCAAAAAGCAAGACTGGAATACAAAATATTTTTAATGTGGGATGTACAGTACATGCTTCGAAGATTCCTCTACCTCCATTTTAAAAGAGGTATTTGCTCTCACTGTCCCTTTGTGCTATCCTGTTTCATCTGATAGCAATGGAAACTGTCTTGCGAGTTGTACAGTAACTGACCCCTTTGGGCAGCTCAGACTTTGTTTATCCTTTGCCTTTGTGTAAATACTGCCTTTACATCAGAAAGCAGTAACTACAGATATCAAATCTGTTTTTCAGCCTTTACAGAAAACCTGACTTTCTTGTGGTTTTTTTTACATATGCAGTGAGGTTACTGTAACTTTGGGCAATATTTGTTTCACAAAAAAAGAAAAGTTAAAAGAATGATGTATTTTTGTGTTTGCAATTGTGAGAAGAGTGTATCAATATGTGATTCTGGGGAAAAAAGCAAATCAATGTTAGTGCCAATGAAAACTGCACAGATCTATTACTTTATTCTTACACACATAAATCTTAGCAGTCTTCCACAGCTGCTTTATTTAATTTTTAAAACATTCATTGATCAGCTAATGGAGACAACCTTAACAATAATGTATAAAGCACTGTATAATGAACTGATAGGTGGCTTTTAAGTCTTCTGAAATTGCCTACATTTTTGATTAATAATCCAGTAATATGTCGACCTTCTACTTTCACTAAGCAAAGGTACTTTTCCACTGCCAAATATTAACAAGGTTATATCTAAAGAAGATGGCTGAGTAACGCAGAACAATTTCCTGACATTTGACACCAACATTTAAAAAAACAATTACGAAAATGCATTCATGGATATTTGACAGATTTGCTAAACCAAGAGAGTATTCAGGTTGATTGTCAATCAGGATTTAGAAAAGACCATAACATTGTAGAAGCAATTATAAATGTAGGAAATAATACAGCAGAAGTACTAGATTAAGGTTTCCTGACTGCTGGTTGTGTTCACAGATTCAAACAAATTTCCTGACAACTTTGGCCAAGCCTGTCTATTTGTGAGCTGAAGAAATACATTTTCAGTTCACCTTCAATAACCACTTCACACTGATGCTGTCGTTTCCATGTACTTTAGTACATTGGGTATTTCTGTTTCTTTCATGAGATAATAAGCATGGCTTTAAATATTTGCAGTAGAAAAATGTCAGTTTTACTGTACTTATCTGAAGCTGATTTTGATTCTATTATTGTGTTTTTAATTAATGACTAGCACATTCAGATTGGCATAGACACATCACAAGACTGTAAACAGAATTGTACCCTTCGATACTGTTACTTTATTTGTCTCCAAGGCAGCAAAACACTTGATTATTACTTTTGCTAGTTGATGTTTTCTTTGTACAGTATATCAAAATGTTATAAATGTTCTGTTAAATATTCCACATATTACAAATGTAAAGGCTTTTTATATAATAGATACTGTTTTCCTGTCTGTGTTATATGCACATACAGTATTACAGTACCTGTTGATAACTTTTTAAACATGGTACTGTACCTTTTAAATCGATTTCATTAATTTTAACCTTGTCAAAATAATAAAAGTTATTATAATGTATTGTAGATTATACTGTAGACAGTGCCTTACAAAAATGTTCTTCCCCTTGAAACTGTCCTATTTTGTTGAATTACAAGTGAGGTATCCAGGTTTTTAATTTAAAGAATAAGTAAAAAATCTAAATCTATGCGGATTCCATAAATTAGTTCTTTTCAGATACATCAGTGGCTACTGTGAAGAATTGGACGGTGCAGTTTTTACCCACCCATTGTTTTTTGTATACTTCTTCAAGCTCTCTCCACTTGTTTGGGGATTGTTGATGGACAGCAGTGTCAAAGTCTGGGCACAAATTTTACATTGGATCCAAGACAGGACTTTGTGCCATTCAAAGCCGTTTAACTTTTTTCTTATTAAGCCACTACAGTGTAGCTTCGGCCTTGTGTTGAAAAGGGAATTTTCATTCCGGTTTTATCAGATTTAAGCAGATTTTCCTCTAAGATTTGTCTGTACAGTGCTTCACCCATTTTCCCCTCAATCTCGGAAAGCTTCACAGTCCTTGCTGATAAGAAGCAGCTACCATCGTGTTTGACAGTATCGATGTTGCTTACCAAGTGATGTGCTTTGTCACGTTTGGGTCAGATGTAACACTATATTTAGATCAAGAAGATACAAGTTTGTCTCATCCAACCACAAAAACTTTTGCCTCTGCAATATCACCGTGTTCCATTTTTGATTTGATGCTCATTCTGGAGGGACAGCCTGATTTAGGCCGCTGTGAGGTGCAATACACTTAATCCACTTCTTAATGATTGACTCAACCATGTTCAAAAAGAGACTCAGTGTCATGGTTTATACAGTAACATTCTCCTGATTTGCACTTTTATACAACACTATCCCTGAATTGTTTTAAAGCTCCTTTGTCTTCTTGGTTGAGTCTTTGCTGAAAGTTGCCACCCACCATACTGAATGAGCTTGCACAGACAGATGCAGAGCCTGAGATCCAGTTAATACACACAGACAGAGGCCATTAAACTAATTGCGCAAAGGTTCTGCACCAGAACCAATTATTTTCAACATAGCAAAAGGGTACATTGTTCTTGTTTTTATTTCAGTTTTTACTGATTTTTAATAAGTTTTTATTGAGATTTATTTTTTCTTGTACACCTACTGTATAAGTTTTTCAGTTTGAGCATTCAGGTCTTCGTTAAAAATACTCACTTTAAAAATTCATATATTTGGTTTGTAGTTCAACAAAATGGGACATCACCAGAAGGGGATGAATACTTTTATAAGATAATGTACTTTACAGTATATTGGTGTTAAGTGGGCTATTTTATTTTACAGACTAGTTAATGCCTAAGCAAGGTACAGTAGCACAGTTGATAGTTGTTTTTACGATTTTTAATGTTTTATGATTTGTGATCACCAATTATTTTATCTTTATAGTTTGTAACTTGGGACTATCAATTGTTAATCAGCCTGGATTTATCTGATATGGTACCTGCATGGATTTCATCCAGAATAACCATTTATCAGAGCCATCTACTACTATTTGAGTTTCACAGTGCAAACATACAGTACAGTAGGAGTTAGTGATAACTGGTTATTGATGTGTTGGTCACTGACAACTCTGACAAGCCAGCGGTGCTGTCTTGGGGAATCCCAGCACCTCAAAATACTTTTTCTTCAACTTCCCCCTTTTTAAAAAAATGGTCATGGAATTATCCGAATACCCAGAGACCATTCAACATAGATTCAACTCAATTTCTTAAAACAGTTTTGGGAGTAATAACAAAATGGTTTTGAGAAGAAGAAATCAAAATAGAGTATCTTCTTTTTTGTTAAAAAATTGTTCTTTAGTAAAACTGACTGAAAAATATACTTCTCTAGAAACAACAAATGAATGATACTAGTTTCTAATTAATATACTGTATCATGCATTTGTAGCTGTTTCTTAAGCAGTGTGTAGGTAGTGTGCTGAATATTTTTTTTTGTCATTGTCTTTATTTTTAACTTGGACCCTCCCCTGAGTCTCAAGTCTCATTTTCCATACTTAATATACTTGCCATTCAAAAGTAATTACTAATTATCCTCCACAAAGCAAAGGGCATTTAGAACGGCATGAAAATTACAAGCTGTCTATAAGTGAAATTCCTCTGATTAAACTGTATGAGTGGCAAGCTGCACTCATATTGTCCAATAACTACTGAGAGTCAGGAAGACCATTAAGAAATAATGTTTGTCATGACCCCTGGTTCTCACAATCAAATTCATTTTAATGTGATTAAAATGAATGGGATATGTATTCCCCTAAAAGAAAATCCATGGAAAATATTGTTATTCTATTGAAATTGTAGATGCCACTGTGAATACGGCTGATTAAATTAAATGTACAGTATACAACACAATGCCTTCACATTTAAAATGCAATTACAATTTCTGAAAATACTGTAATATACAGAGTAAATAAACAAAAACAAATATGAACTTCTGAATATAAAAGAAAGTGAAAACACAGAAATGAACCCTTTTAACAGAGAAGACTATGAGGAAACCTGATTCAAGTGTTCAAACTCCGGAAAGGTTTTGACAAAGTCAACCAAAAGACACAAATGGAAACTATGTTAAAGAACAGGAGAACAGGAGGCCTTTTTTCATACAGTAGGTTGTGAGAGGTCTGGAATAAGCTACCCAACCAGGTTATTGAAACTGATACCCTGTGTTCATTCAAGAAACAGATGGATAAGATCCTTGATTCATTTAGCTACTACTGTATCAATCAAATGGGATAGCTGAGATACTGTAAAAAAGTATCTTCTCACTTTTTTAAAACAAATTATAAAAATGGGGGAAAACTGCAGTAAGGGATACACATTCCGAATAAAAAGATAACATACAGTTACAAGATTGGTATTTAAACAATTTAAAAGGAAATGTGACATTAAGTTATCACTTAATATTCCTAAACGAAACACAACAAGCTGCTTTAATTCTAGGACATTCTAATGTACAGTCATGTACAGTCTAATGTAACTGAGTTTACAACATCAGTCCCGTGTTCTTATCCTTTACAAAGGTAAACTACCTTCTTTTTATTTGAAGCATAAATACTTCAGATGTTAAAAAACAGGAAACTGATTAATTGCCTTAAACATGTTTAATTGGCTATTTCAGATGGGGGACAATTAAACTGCCAATTAGACATGGATAATTTAGCAATGGCCATATGTAACACATCAAATTAGATGCAGTAGATATTCCATTAATGCAGTTCAAAAGATCATTGTATTTCCTTCTTTAATTTGGAGATTTATATGGCACTGTTTCAACAAACCTCATTAGTAGATTGGTCATTTGAATCTCTCCCACCTCTATCAGAAGATATAGTCTTTGTTCGCTGACATTCATGCAGTCATTCAGTATCCTTGGCGATACTCTCTCAAGGGTTCCTCAAACACTCAGTTAAATTTGCTGTTCATTGACTAAACCTTTATTTCGATGTTTCAGTATGTCTGAGAGCAAAATACCAGAGACTTTCACCTTGTATCCTCTGCTTCACACTGTTAAATTTCACAATCTGCCTGAATCATTCAGCAGCAGCTAAGGCAGCTAATGCCTCCTTGGCGTCTTTGCACAAAGACTAAAAGTTCTCATTGTGGGGCACTACAATGTTTAAGTTTTGTTCACTTATTGAACAACAACCCCAGTGAACCCTGTGTTGAACTACCTGTATCTAGTTACATATACTGTAGTGTAATCTCCTGTATGTGGCTCTCAAACTGTATGTTCTCATCTGATGAGTAGTGCAATATACTTGCATAAAACTTTCATTAGATTTTTTAACATCTATCAAAATTGTCTTTCCCAAAGTGTGTGATCATTTAGAAGCAGACCATAGATGAATGAGGGGACATAATATTTGAATAAGTTCCTAAAATATAAAAAAAATATTGGCCATATTTTATTACAATTGCCATGGTTACTCTTCACAAAAATGAGAATAAGTCAAGCACTGAAATTATTTTGTCCTTTGTGTATGATTTTAGCATTCTACTTTTTTAGTGAAAAGAAAAGGATTGGCTGGTTTTAGAATACAGGAATTTTAATGTCTAAGCCATTTAGGCTCATAAATTGTTTTCTATTTTTAAACTGAAAGAACCAGTAAATTAAACAAATTCATTGTTGACGCATTTCTCTGTTTAACTGCAATACACAAATGTCTTAAATAGGTATTAAAATGAATTCTTTAAGGAATGTGGAGGAGTATAGGAGCATAATTATTCTGTCTTTTTGAGAGTGCTCCTCAGATAGCCTGCAGACAGACTCGAGGAATGACAGTAATGCTTAAGAAGACTGACTTTTCTGTAAGTAAAAATATAAAATATCTAATTGTTGCGTCGGTTTCCCTCTAGTTGTATTAATCATTGAGATACACAATATACTGCACATTATTTTCATGGAGTGAAGAGACACAGCACATTAAATTTGAAGATTTGAATTTGGGATGCCAAGGGATGAGAATGTGTATGATATGGCTGCAGTACGTTCATCAACATCTAAACAAATCACACAGGGAAACAAGACTCTGATAGATAAAAAAGAGCATTATTGGATTTTGTCTGCTATAAGCTGGGAGTGATTACTGTGAAACTGTACAATGCCTTAATTTAACTATATCTGAAACATTGCATAATGATCTAGTCTCTGCACTTATAGTACAAACACAGATTGCCCAGAGAGGTAAGATTCATTCCAGGACATAACAAGATGAGTTATAAGGACGTAAGGAAAGGGAGTAAAAGAATATTCGTTTGAGGTGCTCACAAATTTGAAGACAACCTTTTTGCAGCAATACTATACAAACCTGCTAATTTCACACCAGAACTAGAAAACACTTGTTTACACTGAGAAATGTCAATGTACGGGACAGATTGCCAAGACACATGGTTGAGGCTGTGATCCCTCAAACTTCACTACTTGATGGTACAAGGCGGAAGTACATGTGTGTTGGAAAACGAATAGTTCTCATTAACTTTTGTAACTTTTATACGTGGCTATTCTTATGTCCTTTAAGAAGACTTGACCACCCCTGTAAAATTAGTTTTTATTCATATTACTAAATATAACTGAAGCTGTATCTGGGCTGCATGATGGCACACTGGTAAGTATTGCTGCCCTGCAGCACTGGGGCCCTGGGTTCAGGTCTGGACCTGGGCTGTCACTTGCATGGAGTTTGTATGATCTCCCTGTGTCTGCGTGGGTTTCCTCTGGGCGCGCCGGTTACCTCCCACAGTCCACAGACATACCAGTGGGTTAATTGGCTTCTGTAAAATTGCCTCTAGGCATGGGTGTGTGCTTGTGTCTGTATCTATGTGTGCCCTGTGATGGACTTTCGTCACTTCTAGTGTGTATCTGGACTTGCACCTGTTGCTGACCAGGATGTGCTCCGATTCCCCTATGACCCTGAATCAAATAAAGCAGTCAGAAAATGTGTAGATGGATGAAACTGCTTTGGTCTTAGTTTTTGTCAGATAAAATAGATAGAATTCTTCAACTAACCTGATGTTTGGACGATCTTTCTCTTGTGTCATTGTAAACATTGTTCCTTCTTCTGTGGAAATATAAACAGGATTAAATTAATCTTATTTTAATGGAGAGACAAAATGATGGTCGGGAACATTTTGTGAGAGAAAATACTAGGCACCCGGAATTTCACTCATGTTAAAACAAGAGAAGCAAGCTGATTAAGTCAAACATTGGATCTACTGAGACAATTAAATAGAGCATGAAAAATCAGAAAAAGAGCCCATAATATCAATGTTATATATTTTTGGGTACCTGGTTTTTTGGATGGATGGTCTGAATAGTCTGCAGTAATGGACATTCTACATCTTTATACAATTACAAACATTCCAAATTACTTTGAATTTCCTGTTATGTGGATTTCTGACAAATGACTAACTCAAGCAGAATACAACCATTAGTGAATTTGAGAGATTGCCTTTATTTTCTGAATTTCTGCATGTCATTTTTACAGTTTATGAATATTTCCTTACATTTGCATTTTTAAAATTAATCTGTTTTTAACCTTATTCCCAAAGGCACCAAAACCTTTCTAAATGCAAGCCATTAAAGAATATCCTTCTCAAACCTTTTCAATGTACTCCACCAGCATCTTTCATATGGGTTGTCAATTAGATTTCTTATTCTGAATCAGCCACAGTGCAGCTTCACCACTTTCTACCACACTTATTGCAGAAGTTCATTGTAGTGGAATTCTGAATTCTCATTGTTAACAAGTGTTACACTGTTAAGAAAGGGGTGTTATATGTAGCCCTATAAAACCTAATTGTGCTTCAGACATTAATTTTTGCGCATACATGAATGTGGCTTGCTTTGATGATTTTATTTCTTCATCCCATCAGACGGGAAAAATGCTTATGTCTGCGTCTCTTATGCAGCAGATGTAGCCTGCTCTCATTGCAGTTGTGGTGTAGTGTTTTTTTATCCAATTTGTCTGAATTGTTCCCTCTATTCTCTTTTTTCCTTTTGACAGAGGGAAAAAGCAACATGTAAAGTTTTATTACTTTTTCATTAAAAAACAAATGGTATTGGTATTGATTTCAATGTTTCAACCTTATACTTATATGGAGTGTTGAACAAAAGATTGGAAGGGATGACAGCAACCAACTTCTACAGTACTTCACTTCTGCCCTTCTAACTCATAATTCTTCATGATGTCACTTCCTGAAAGCTATACACACCATCGTAAGCTCCAGTCTCCACCTTACGAGCATCTTTCTGAATGGACTGTGCAATATTTGCTGTTGTATCCTGTCCTTTAAAGTGAAAAGGATGACTTTTTGAATCCAGGAGCAGTTAGCTGCCTCTCAGTTCCAGACAGTTTCACAGCCGAGTCAGCCTCAGTATTGATGTCAACTTATTTTTTTCACCAAGGCCACTATCCTTACAAATCTCTCTAAATGTCTCGCAGCCCAGCCCAAACCGCTGCCACAGATTCTGTATTGCTTTCTCTGTCACTCCATTACTGTTTGTCCTGTTGTTATCAACTGGACTGCAACAGATTGGCAAACTGCCTCAGAATCTTATCTCTTCTCCTTCCTGTCCACCTCTTCTCCTCTGGCTTATTCAACAGTATTCCTCTTTGGATCCAATGTCTTCTTCACAGCCCCACTCCAATGGACCCAGATTTTGTCACGTCCAGGCTCATTCTTCACAACTCTTGCTGACCCTGATACCTGCAGTGGAGTCCCTGATCCTTCAGGTGTTCTTGGTGCTACTCAGGCAATAGCAATGATGGTTTCCATCGTTGCTGGTGTCCCACCTGGCAGACTATCAGCTCTCGATTCCCCTTCCTTTTCTGTCCCTTCCTCACTATTGGGAGCCCTACGTATTGCACCTTTGACCCTAAATATGTCTCCTTTAGCCTTCTCTCTTCCCCTTTTGTGCTGTTGGTCCGTTTGGCTCAATATTGGCTCCGTCTTCTTCCACATCTTCCCCATCCTCTCCTTCTGTTCCATTCTCAAAGCCAGGTGTCCTACCCACCAAGCCCTTCATTAGCGATGTCTCCTGTGAGACAGAACTTCCCCACAGTGTCTGCCTGAACCAGAAGAATTCTGATCTGTCTTCCTTCTCAGACCCCTGTTTCAGTGCCTTCATCCTTGCAAACACCACAACTGAGTTTTCAGGTTCCACTGCTGCCACCTTCAGCAATGCACCCCATCTGCTGTGGAAAGCCAGATACCAAACTCTCTTGCCATCCGTTTGCTGCCTTCCTCACTATTGTCCACATTATGTGTAACTCCTGTTCTGTAGCTGTAATACAACCTCACCAACCTTCTCTGCCAAACCACCCTCAGTTTTGCTCACCTCCATTCCTGTTCAATGCCTTCTTCCAGTTCAGAACCATTATCTTCAGATGAGAGATCTTGATGAGTGATGATGGTGAAGTCCACAAACACAGGTCTTACTGTACAGTATATCAGGAGTGCAGAGCTGCAGTCCACAAGGGCTCTTTAAATCTCTAGCTTAAGAACAAGAAACATCCAGTTAAGCGATTGATTAGATCAACTCGGGGGAAAAAACATATAAACCTCTGCCCCTCCAGGACTGGAGTTGTATCCTGTCCTGTGCTCTGAACTAAGACGGGTTAAGCCAAAGCACGTTATGCTTATCCTCTTTAAAAAAATATTTTTTTAATTATTACTCAGGATTTTTAGTTAGTAGATTTTTTGCTACAGTTATAGTTGTGCCATATTCTATTAAATAAATCTTATTTAATAACACAATATGAAAACACTCCAGTTATACAAGAACAGCTCTTATTGTGCTGAACCTCTCCTGAAAAAAAATTACAATTTTTGGCTGCTATGGAGCCAGTCAAATAATGATTAAAATAGTTGGCTGTTTATACTGTAATTCAAATTTAGTGTGGCCATTTTTTTCTGGCATAGCTACAGAGTCATTAAACACTTTATCAGCCTTTGCATTTCACTTTTACTGAGTTATATCAAGATAAAATAATGTTAATTTTACTATTACGTCTGGACACAACATTTTGCCCTAGTGACTGAGACATTTTGATTTTCTTTCCTGGCTCAGCTTTTTACTTAATTAAGGTTTGCTCGGACTGTGTGGGCTTTGATAGTATCATGGCTCTGGTCACATTATCTCAACAGAAATGGATACATTGGACTAGCCCTGGCCTGACACAGGCTGATATGACATCCCCTGACTTGCAACAGGCCTAACACCCTTCTCTTCAGAATTGTTTTTCTCTAATTATTGATACAGTTGGGGAATGTCAGCTTGGGCCCAGTGCAGATTTGCCCAATATGGCCATTCTAGTCCCAGATCTTTTGCCCTTTTGCCCATTGTGGATAGCAAGGGCTTATAAGTTAACCAAGAGGGACAGTCTTGCTAGGCCGAATAACCCTGTTCATTTGGGTTGATTACAGTATGTTCTAATGGTGCTTATTGCATATGAGCTCATGGCATTTGTGTGTGTCAAATGCAATATTTCATTACATTGCATGTGGAGTATTCCGTTATCTTGTTTACTTTATGAATGTGACTCTGATCGAAAACCATATTTCTTTCCTTGGACATCTTTATCACTAAGCAGTGGTCAAGAGGTCACTTATCACTGCTAAAAACATTTACTATAACATTATTATAAGCAAATTTGTCTAAGGGCTTGGATATGTTTTAAAATTCATATTTATTTGCTTTATGAAAGAATAAGTACAGCTGCAATAAGAATAAGAAAATGGACAAAATACACATAAATATGGTGAAGCCAATATTGCTGAGCAGAATGGATCTGAATACTCTGGTTGGTAGTTATTTGTACCTGGACTGTATGTATCACTGCAGTCAACACAGGGGAACTCATTAGCATCCAACATCTGACCATGTAGAGGAAAGTGTCTTTGAATCAGTGAAGTGTCAGAGAATCAGAGAGAGAAAGAATCAGCAGACAAAAAATAAACCCTGGACAGATAGTGAACCAGCAAGAATTCCTCTAATTACATTAACAAATACTGGACTTTTCCATCCTAGTCATTAAACTATTTCACCTGTAGCGACTTTAAAGTAACTCACTATAACCACAAAACATTTAACACCTTACCATAGTATCCTAAATACAGTACTGGAATAGTTTTATCTTGGATTACTTTTATTTTCAATTTATTGCTGTTAAGTACCTTGCTCTTGTGACAGTTATCTATGGGGAAAAAAAAACTAAGATACAGATGTGTCTGACAAGGTTTCAAGCTATTCTTGTTACTTAGTAAACTGGATAATTTCTTTGAGAAGTGAAAGCCAAGATGTAGAGATCTTCGCACAATTCAGATCCACATAAAAGATTAAAAAGAATGAAAGCACGGTTAAAGAAATTGCAGAGGTTTTTTTTTCTTCAGATAGAAATGCTTAGATTTTCATTTCTTTTTATGAAGTGAGCAACATAGTATAAAAGCAATAAAGCAGCAGCTTTTGGCTTCAAGCAGAAGCATTTCTTATCAGATAAAGCTTCAGCAGGGGGTACAAGGCAGTACTGTTATTGTCTGTATGTTCAAGTGCCTGTCTCCTGCTGTAGTACTACAGTATGTGCTTACCTCCGAGCGCTGCTTTAGAGATAAACATTCAATAACGCATCTAGAGAATGGCTCCAACAAGGGTTTATAAATCACATTAATATACACTATTGAACAGACCACAGTGTACCTGCTCCTTGCTTTCTTTCCTGCTGGCTCAACTCTCAGAGCTCTTTCACTGGTCCAGTTCTTTGTTTCAGATACTGTTTAATTTCAAACTTAGCTGTACTGACATTTACAAAAAAAAAAGCAAATGCACTGGTTGAAGAATATTAAGAAAGGTTGAAAAATAATTCAAAGTAAGCTTGTAACTCTTTAGCAGATCCTCACAGGACTTCCAAAACATACCAGATTATTCCAGAAAATATTACTGGTGATCCAGTGATGCTGAATTGGATTCTGAACCAGGATTTATACTCACTTTCAGTTAAACAAATCTCTTACTTGACAAAGTTATAAAAAGCTTTAAATAAAATTCAATGTACTATGTTTGTTACAAAAGACAATCACAATTCTTTGATCTTTGGTTATTGAAGAAGGAGGTTCTGGTCCTGGATGTATCCTGCTTTCTGTCCATTTTCCGACAGGATAGATAAATTAATGGATGGACCGATGACTGAAGAACATTTCAGTTCTTCTAGATCTACAGTACCCGTGTCCCTTATTGCTTGATACTAAACATTTGTAAACATTATTTAATATTACTATATTTTTATTTGATGAAGATGCTATAAATTGTGTTCTACAGAAAATCACGTGACCATCAATGCCAGGAAAGTATGGAATCAATTTAAGCTTTCTGTGAATTTATACAATATTTTTTTATATTTCAGAAATAAAACAAAAAGTGGTTGTAGCACCATCTGCTGGAGAGGATACAACAAGTACAGTTCCTGTAGGACGTTTTAATGAGAGGTTCACCTTGAAACTTGAATTTTTGATGACTGTTACACTGTACAGGTTTTGCAGGTGATTACACATATCTCATTGAAAACTTACAACTGCAGTTTAGCAACAACACCAAGATAAGGTGTCTGTCTTAAGCACTTTTATTTTAGATTTTGTATAAATCCATGCTACTGCATGCATGCTTCTTGCCCTTTGTATTAATGTAATATTTCTTCTTAATTATTTTAGAAGAATAAATCTAATTTATTTTGGATCTCTGTCATAATGACCACATATACAATATATAATAGGTTTATTCCATGCTGCTTTGTGCTTACTCATTGAAAAGGTATTTAATTCCCACATTGTTTTCCCTTGTAACAAACTCATTATTTTTGTAGGGTCATCTGAAGTTGAGATGAAGCTGAAGTTGGTTTAAAGGATGAAATGAAAAATCTTTTGTTCAAAAAGACCCTCGTGCTTAAATTAGAATACAGCTTCTGTTGTTACAGAGGCATTATTAGGCTCATGGTTATACCACCCTGACATGGTTCACGTCCTCTTCTGAAAGCTTTTTGCCACCAAAGGGCTCTACTGTTAGAACGTTGTTGCCAGTTGTGTTGATTGCTTTTCCTCCAGTAAATGTGCTTGAAGTGTTTCTATTTTGTACCATAATTGTTCCTTCGGTAGAGGGAGTGACAGCATTTTCTCAGGGATATAGCTGTGCACTGGCTTGGCATAGGAACAGATGATTTTACCCTTTCTGACACCAGGTAAGCTAAAATATAATTTACACAATGATGTAGAGAAAAATGTTTATATCATTCCAGATATTGTATTATTCATTATGTCTTTGCACAAAAAAAGTTTTTGCAAAAAATGCTAAAATACTACTGTCTCCTACTAAATATACTACTAAATGACGGTTATTGTACATGAATGTGGTCTGAGCTATGTAGTTTGACCAAATGAACAAGATTCTAATGTTTGTGTACAGCAGGGAAGAAGTCACCTTAGTGTAAACTCCAGACATCAACATACAGTATCAGTGCGACCTCTCCACAAAGCATATCAAAACAAGAGGCAGACAGCCAGTTGACTGCTTTTCGTACATGCCGTGCACATCCGGTTCTACCTCTGTTTTTTTTTCATTTGTAATTATAAATGCAACTTGCCTCTTTGAAATATAAAGCAGTATTATCTGATATGCTCTCCGTCAGAACTAAGATTATGGGTTCCAAATGATGTTTTTTTTTTCTTGAGCTGAAGAGCTTTGCGTAAGAATAAATAATTGAGACAGGTAGATAGGTTCAAATAGGGAGCTGCATCAATATGCAAGCTGGAAAATAACTAGTAGCGGTAATTCCACACAGAGGTATAAAGAAAAAAGAGAAAACAAGTCTTCCCCAGTTGCCATGTACTATATATTGTTACTTCAGAAGCTCACAAATAGTACCATTGTATTACTACAGTTGTAATAAACATTGTGATACTATGCTAGCACAATGTCATTTCAGGTGCTTTTAGTATTGAACAGATGTATGGTACGGAGTTTAGGCAGACACTTCTGAAGAACTCCAGTTTGTATTGTCAGTTGTATCCAAGGACAGTTTTACAGGATTTGTATTATAATGCTTGTGCTCTTTACAGGGTTGAATTACTTTGCATTGTTACTTTCCACTTAAGAAACAAAGTTCTCTCTTCAATCTTTTACCCAACACAACCTTGGACATATTTACCGCAACTAGGGTGTTCTGGTAGTGGTAGTGGAGGATCAGAGGAAGAGAGATACCCCTGGGTACCCCTAAATAGCTGATTATCTACAAAAACCAAACTCCAGACAGCAGGATATAATTCAGATAGACATCATGCTTGAAATATTTCAAGATCTAGGCCTGCTGATGAATTTTGAGACCAAGATATTTGTTTTATTCTTTCCTTTCTCAAGAGCCTGTTGACTCTTATACCATGCACAGATCCAAATACAGCACATTCCAGAGATTGTCACTCCTGTCTCCATAGATACAACTATTTGCATAAGTATGCAGATATGTCTGAGAAGCAGATTGTTAAAATGTGCAGATATTCACATCTAATATTTTTTTTGACTGTCAGCTGAAATAAGCTGCCATTAAACCTCTTAGTTACTGTAACTACTCTTTTGAATGTTTGATGTAAGCTGTAGTCCGTACTAACAATTTAGCAACCCAATACCTTACTTTTCTTTACTGCTTATATTTCTGAAGCAAAATATCATGGATACTAGTTGTACTATGTATAAATAGTATCCATGATAGGGAAAAAGCCATTTTAAAAATGTTAAGAACTACCTGGAAAGGCATGAATGAAAAATATATACTGTATATGTGCTGAATACCAGGACTCCAGCACATGCTTGTAAGAGGAAAGGGCTAGTTTGTGGTGTTTGGCACAAGCTTTCCAATCAAGTTATTAAAGTCAGTTCTCTGGGAATCGCTCAAGAATCAGTTATTAAATTAGATTCTTGTATCACTGAGAATATTTTTAGGCAGTAATGCTTTAGTTTTAGTTTACAGTAATATAGTTATAATCATTTTCATGTCTGTGTGTATTATTGCCACAACTTATGTCAAAAAGTATTTTAATGGTAAAAAAAAAAAATAGACTGACACTTTCCCTGTTTCACAATGTGTGTCTTTCAATACAGTTTCATAGAGGCCCTTCAGCAATGTCTACAGCTCATCCCTCCCACAAATTCATTAGGCAAACCCACCTTTCACTAGATGTATAAAGGTCTATGGCTGCCTAGTGACTCACCTTGTGGTCAGTGTACAGTATTCGCTCAAATTGACCCAAGAACAACAGACAAAAGCCACATCCCAAAACTACAAAAAAAAAAACACTTTGTTGAGACAAAATATTTCAAGAACAAGAATGTTTAGAAATAAGACAGGGTAATTTGGCCCAGCTGGCTTGTTTGGTTTTTAGTAGCTAATGGATCTGAGGCCATTTTCACGATATCCTTTCTTGAAAGGAGCCAGGGTATCAGTTTTAACAAGCTTTGTTACTATGTTTATAAGGGCTTTGACATTTTTCTTCAAAGAATGTGAAGCACTACAGTACATCTCTTTTTGGTATCATTGCATGCTGAAAAGACATGTCATACATTTCTGCACTTTTTAAAATAGTGGCTTAAAAGGAGAAAGATACTAAGAGAAATGCTCATGATGGCATTCTGAAAGCTACAATGGCATCAAAATGAAAGTCCGAATTAACAAAGGGACTGCACTGCCAGGGATGCACACGGTGTATAGAAGCCTTATCTCAGAAGAGTTTTCTGTAAGAAGAGTACTCTTGTGTTCTCCAACCTAGTATGTCCAATACTGGTTTATAATTTAAATTAAACACAGGAAAAAAAGGAAGCAGACTGAGTTTGAATTTGACATCACAAATAAATCAAGTAAAATACACAAAGAAGCTGCTGTTTATCGTTAATTTATTTGATTACATTTTTAAAGACATCAACTTTAATGTCTTGCACTAAAGTCAAAGTGCATTACAACACGTCTACTCGCTGGCTTTGCGGGACTATCCCATTGCAATGCATAGCATGCAAATGTACCCTCTAGAAGGTGTATTGCCCTTCCCATTTGTACTATACACAACATTTCAAATCTCCTAACACAATACAATGGATCAATTTTGTTGCTCTATATTTTACCAGTACATGCAAATTGTGATACTGGCTCTTTTCACATTGTCGTTTTTTTTTTATGAGATCAGCGAGATCACCTGCTGTAACAAGGGCCCTGTGGCAGGTTCCCTTAGCATGACATCTGGGAAATCTCAGGCCCACAGTTGAGACCAGACCTACCCTGGTGTAATAAACGTGCATCCCACCCTAACATGTTCATCAGGTGAGCACTGAGCATTAAACGTGAAACAACTTCAGTACCAGCTTTAAGTCTAACATAACCTAAGGCTTTTTTCTCACCACAAGACTGAGCTTGAACCGAACCTACCACAAAACTACAGCGGTTTAATTTCTCTAAAAGACTAGACACCTTCGCCTGGGTTTTCCGTGTTTACGTGGAAATCTAATGAAAGCCAGCTGCCGCAGCTTCCTCACTTTTAAACTTGTGGAAATGTTTGCACTTATTTTCTTCCTTGGAGCATCCCAAAGCCAGCCTGTGACCAAGGGACATTCTTAGATTAAGCTGCCAAGTTACAGTTACTACCTCAAGTAGTAAAAACTAAGACCAAATAAAAAAAGTGAAGTACTGTACACTCCAGGAAACAGGTCACCTGCCCTACTGTGCAGACCTACAGCTGTCACAAGAATTCTTTCATTCCGAGGGGCATTTTAATTGGTTCACCTTACTCAACCCTTGGCTGGTTAAGTCTGCCTGTGGTGTACTCTTGCGGCCTCCTAGGATTTTCTTTTCTCTAATTCCTTCTTTAAAAAAAAAAATCATCAAAGAGCCATGCTGGCAGTCAGTACATACTGTAGTGCTTCACCTTTAGAAAAGTTTGGTATCTTTGCATCAGAGGTTTCCACATAATGCCATAAAGACAATAAAAAAAAATTTAAATGGTAACAATGTTAAGATTTTCATGTATTTCCAGACTGTTTCATACACAATACAGTATACTAATGAATTTAAGTTATGAAATCATACTATATTTATTGTGTTATTTGGAAAACAAATGCTATGGATGGTGATAGAAAAGGGTCTTATCTTTAAAATGAACAAGTAATAGGTTTATTCCATGCTGAAAAAAAGAAGAAAGAGAACACAACGTTTCGGCCGTGGAGCAAGAAGGCTCCACGGCCGAAACGTTGTGCTCTCTTTCTTCTTTTTTTCAGCATGGAATAAACCTATTACTTGTTCCTTTGCAGCCTACGCATGCTGACGCAGCTACCCACCTGAACTACTTATCTTTAAAATGACAACATTCCAGGTACACTGAAATGTATGTGTTTTATTTGATAAAGAGCAGGTAAGCTTAGCAATTGATACTGTGATGCTATTTGCTGTCACTTCTTTCTTTCTCTGAAAAATTGAAGACTGAGAAATACGTGCAGTCTATAAATAATCAAATGTCTACACTTGAGGATATTTGGTTGTAACTGATTTCATTCATTATTTTAAATAATTCATTAAGTATTTTGAATTGGATGGAATATACCTGACCATTTATTGCTTATTATTATTATTATTATTATTATTATGACTGAATACAAATAATTAAACCATAAATGGGGATTTGGGAAAAAAAAACATAGATGGGGAGAAGGTACTGAGATTTAGCATTTTGTACAGTCCTTCCCACATTTAGAATTCTAACTGCTGAATGGAGGGGGTGTACAGGACCCAGGTACACGAACACACCTGTCAGTAGTGCAGCAGTGCGGCAGTGGGAGGAGCCGCGGCGAACAGCGGTCAGAGTCCACGCCCCGTCTGAAAGGGGGCGGAGTCACCGGGGTGAGGCCAGCGAGAGCCCGACAAGAGGAAAAATGCAGCGCTTTGCACAGCGGCGCCCAGTCTGGACTATCCCTATAGAGCGGGGTCCAGACTGGAAGAAAAAGAGAGCGAGGCCAAAACAACAACCCCCCCCCAAAAAAAGAAGACTCACCCTGCCTCAGTGATTCATGACACAGGACCAGGAAAAAAAGAAAAAAGAAAGGAAAACTGCAATCTCAAGGCTCTCGTCACAATCCCCTCCGGGCCTGTGGCTGGAGGGCCCTCCCCTTGCGGGGGTCCGCTCGTCACTCCGGGGGGAGGAGCTCAGTCTTAAAGGGCCCCGCAGCTGCGGCTCGTCCTTAATAAGCCAGGACAGCTGTGGTTTCTAAGGCAACGCGTCTCCCTTACTCCAGGGCTCCGCCTCCACACTGAACACGCCCCCCAAGTTATGCCACAGTAGTATTTAAGCTATTGACTGAGTAGTATACCATAAGGAAAAGTTTCATATTAATTGTACTTTACTACTGCATTAAATTATAAATGTGTTGAGACAAAATGTTTTCCAACTATCTGGTTATATTGGATTATTGAAATCCCCTTTTCACTTGTCTCTAGGAAGACAAGTCTCTTCATTTGAACTGGCAATTAATTTGTATATTTTAGATGTGGATTTTAATTGTTGTGAGTCCCTCTGCTAATGTGGAGGGGAACAGAGCAGCATACTGGATACTGATATTTTGACTTCAAGTTTGTCTTAACTGGATGTATTGATAATACGTTCCTCCTTTTATTGCTTTTCTAATGGAGCCGCGGTAAAAAGTCTGCAAGGGATTTCTTCTGAGGTGGAGGCAGACAATGAAATTACCATCACTGAAGACAGTGCGGTTATGTTCATAAAAAAGCCTGCCTTGTGCCATCTTGTCCCAAATAACTAGGGCCCAGCACATGACCCCTACAATATAGTGTATATACAGCATAGAGATGAATTCTTATCAATTCAAATAAGGTTCAATATAAACGTTGGAGTGGTAAAGCTTTATTAAAGAATGACAAATAAAAGTAATTACTTGGATTTTACCGAAGCTCAGTTGGATAATTAAGAAAAAAAAAATCTTCAGCAATTTGTCTTCACTTGATATGACCTCAAAAAAGGGGTGTTTGTTTGGAAATCAGTTGGAATAGAGGCATAAAACAGTGCTACCTCATTGGTGCAAACCAAAGCGATTCATTGACAGATTCTAATAAAATGCTATGCAACATTTTGCTCTAAATTGTCTTTTTGTTCTTATGGATTGTATTCCTTTATATCCCAGTCACCATGAAACTCTAGGGCCTGAACTCAGGTTTGACTGCTATTGAAAAGGACAGCAACACAGCAGTGTCTGCTAAACAAGTAATTTATTGGAAGGATACAGACAATGAAAAGCTAACTTGATCCTAGTGTTAAACACAAATGTCCTGCTGACTTCTTAAAAGATGAGCTACACTACCTGCTGTTAAAATGCCCATCAAGAATATACCGCCAGTGATCACATCCCTAAATGATAGCTAATTTAATATGTGGATATTAGTAATAAGGTGCACATGTGCCATTTGTTTGGTTAAATTACAGGGGTTTGATGCAGTAGATAGCTAATTTCGTGTTGTGTGTGGTGCAGTGCTTTGTAGTAAGCAAAGAATACATTTGCCATAGCAATTGCTTCAACAGTAATGCTGTTATAAATTTGCAGCAGTGCACAATTGTAGGACATCACTTCTAGAGCATGACAGACAGGTACTTCAACTTTCTGTGAGCAAATGCTTAATTCATTAATCAATTAATGTAGTTTTAGGCAGGCAAATTCATTTAGCAAGTTTCGTGAGAACTGTACGAAATCACAATGCAGTTCAGGGTTTACAAATACTGTAAGTTTCCAAATATATGGTTGATAATTTCAAAGAAACAAGACGGATTGCACCACTGTGTTCTATCTGATGGTTTTACCATACTCCTCTCGCAAGAGATTGATGAGGCTGGACGTAAACCTGAAGGTCCTGAATTTTGCTGAAAGAATATTTGTGCAATGTTGGAGCAGGGACTCTACTTGTTTCACAAGCTAAAAACATTATACATGGAACATAACAAATAGCAAGTGGGATTTGCAAAGAAAAAACTGTGTGATTTGATTAGGCTTCCATCAAAAAGGCAGTTTGGTCATTAAAGTTTTGGTTATACTTTAAGTGGCAACTACTATCAACCAACATCTAATAAACATTAATATTGCTGTTAATAATTATAGGCTGTTCGTTGAGGTAGGCTCTAATTATTAACATTCAAGCAGCAAAAATAATATAATATAATAATATGAATAATATAATAATAAACAACCACTGCTGATTATGTATGAAAAGGATAGAATAAATTAAGAATTATTTCTTAATATGTTCATTCATTTTTCATTGTTTAATATGTGTCTATTCGATTAAAGCGTGACAGAAAACTCAAATAATCAGATCAGTGAAAAACTCAATGTGGTGCCTCCTGCTTCCACACCTGTTTTTCTGTGCATCATCTGGTGCTTCTTGAAGTCACTGTTAACCTGTTTTTATTCTTATTTTCAGCTCTTTTTGGATTTCAGCACAAATGGATTTAAAGGTAAGTAGGTTTGACTGAATGTTGAAAAGAGGATCTTTCATATACAATATATACTGTACCTATATACATTTACATGTCTTCATTTCATACTAACAATTCTTTTTTTTCAGTGTGCCATAAATATTTAGTTAAGAGATACAAACAACCCCAAATTGTCCCTTGTATTTGAAGGACAAATGTTAGGCCACATGGACAAGAATGTTGGGACACGCTCTTCAATGAGCCAAGAGGTTTCTTGGGTGCTGGAATTGGGTATAATGAAGAAGCTCTTGCATGACAAATGGCTCAAATATATATCCATCCATCCATTTTCTACCTGCTTTATCCAAAACTTGATCAAATTGAGCCGGAGCCTGTTCTAAGCAGCAACTGGCGCAAGGCATGCTAGACCCTGAATAGGACACCAGTCCATTACAAGGCATAAACACAGAAACACACACACCCACATGCCTATTCTCCAAGAAGCCAATTAACCTACCAGTACTGTATCTGTTTGGGCTGTGGGAGGAAACCAGAGCATCTGGAGGAACCCCAAATGAACACAGGGAGAACACACAAACTCCGTGCAGATAGGACCCCCGGGATTAAATGCAGGGGACCCAGTGGTGAAAGACAGAAATGCTTGAAATGTGTAAAGTATATAGAACCCAAAGCTAAATGATTGTCAGGAGTCAGGGCATCTCCTCTTCCCTGCCATTTATTATGAATCCAGTATGCAATCAAGTTTAAGTAATACGTAGATTAGACAGTCTTAAAGGTACATTACGACTGGAACATTTCAGATTGAAACCCGCTTTCATGTGAAGTATACGACACACAACTGGAGAATGTTACTATCTTTGATTGTCCTTGATTGTTCAACGTCATGGGAATGTATGGAAAATGTGTATGGCACTTTTTTCCAACCTATTACTTTTGCTGTTATTCTCTAGTATTTTTCCCCTGCATTACTAGGACTTCAGTGTAACATGTGTAACAAACACATTTATTAAGTAATATAACGAAACATATGTTATACTTTTAAGCCTTTAAAAGGTTACAGTCCATTGCCATGGTAAATGTTAAAAGTAGATTAAAATGTGATAACAGAATAATTGTTGGAACATCTGTTGGTTGTTCAAGTCTATAGGGCATTACTTTAAAAAGAGAATAAGTATTACTCCTGGAATTCATTAATTTAATGTTTGCCAGCTGATGACTTCATCAGGTATTTCTTTTGTGTTAACTTTCACTTAGCTAAGTGCTACTGAGTGTTTTGTGTTCTTTTTTATTTATTTTAAAGATTATTCTGGTAAAGTAAAGTGTACTTTTGATCTCACCGTCTCGATATACACTTATAAATTGTGATGTTTAAAATCACAGATAGCTTTGATAGGTTTAAGTTAAACTGTATATTAAAACACACCATTTCCAAAGTATAATCAGTCAGTATCTGTATGAAGTCTTTTTTCCCCACTTTTTACTATTAGATGCAAAGTTGTGTGTAAAAGCAATGCAGGCAAAATACCAGATAAGTTAATACCTTTAAGGTGAGAATGCTAAGCAGAGTCTAGAAATACAGTATAGTTATGAGTGAAGGCAGGGCATCTCCCTGCTGCAATTCCACACTTTTCCTTCAGTCAGGTCATCATACATTTAATAGCTGTATTAGGAGAAATAAGGGAACAAACCATCTTCAATAATACAGAAGATGAAGAGAGACTACATACAGTTAAATAATAATAATAATAATAATAATAATAATAATAATAATAGGTTACTATCTACTTAACAGGCTCAATAGGAGTAATGACCTCTTCTCATTTATAACCATTTCGATGTCCTTATGTCGCACTAGTACATATAGTAAGTAAAATAATATCAGGCTTTTAAAAAAAAAACATCTAAAATCTATAGAACAATACATAATAATATTACCAGTTTATTAATGCTGTAATAACGTATCGGCTTTTGGCCTTGAGACAAATCTGCATTGATGTTTCGAACAAAGTAAAAAAAAAACACATCAACTGTCAGTGTGAAATTAAGAATTAGTTTTACAACAGTATCTGAAAATAAACATGTACCCCAGTTAGGCTGTACAGACCCTTGAGAAAATTAAAGATAATATTTTTAATGATTAAGCCATTTGTTAGCTGTGGTATCAGTGAAAGAATGTTATTTTCTTTCTTTGAAAATTCAATAAGGAGTCAAGCAGAACTCATGTAGTTTTATTCTGGAAAAAATAAGCTTTTCATAAAATGGGTTTTAATATCACAACTGAAGTGAAATTAATGGTATTCTTGTCTGTGTAATACAGAAGAATATATCTGATTAGAGTGCACAATGAAATTCTAGTTATAACTGATTGCATTTGGGAAGTAGTGCTATTTAAATTTTGATTTGCTCTGTTCTGTAAAAAATACAATGATAGTTCTGGCAAGGGCCATATAAAAGTAACTTTTTTATGATGTGATATTTGGAGTTTATGCTTTAGTTACAATAGAAAGCAAAGTATATTTAACTGATTCAAACACTTGAACATTTATGAAGCACATCTGTTTTTAATCCCGCCTTGTGCCTGTTGCTTGCCGGTTTCGGATAGGGCTCCCTGTGACCCTGTACTGGATTTGGTGGTTCGAAATGGGATGGATGGGTATTATTTTAGAAGTATTCATACATTCTGAATGTACAAGTTGTGATGGTGATCTGACTCAGAACTGAGTAGTGCTTGTTCTGACATTCTGTATGAAACCTGTTGTGTGTTTTGATTTAGGTTTCAATTTATCAAAGACCTTTTTCACCAAAAACAAAGTAGCCATCATCAGTACCTCCCTCTTCAAAATGATGATTATGAAACTTAAAGTTTTATCTTTACTATATCTTGCATTATAGTAGTAGCTAGTATTGCTGCCTCTCAGTGCTGGAACCCTGCAACCCTGGGCTCAGCTTCAGACCTGGGGT
Organism: Atractosteus spatula; assembly: GCF_055471065.1. NCBI lineage: Eukaryota > Metazoa > Chordata > Actinopteri > Semionotiformes > Lepisosteidae > Atractosteus > Atractosteus spatula. Next base: position 21,849,434 of record NC_142720.1, on the reverse strand, counting down.
GCTGTCTATATGGAGTTTGTATGTCCACCCCAGGTGTGTGTGGGTTTCCTCCAGGGGCTCCGGTTTGTTTCCACGACCCAAAGGTAGGTAAATTGGCTTATGGAAATTGGCCCTGGTGTGAGTGTGTGAGTGTTTGTGTCTGTGTGTGAGCTGTGATGGACTGGCGTTCCGTCCAGGGTGTATGCATGGTGGCATAGGCTTGAGTGCTTTGGGGTGGGAATTAACTTCCTACAGAATAGGCCACCTACAGGAATGCATCTACTTAGTCCTCAGGTTTGCTCTGGAGCTGAGTTATTTGACAGAATCTGTCCCAGGACTGGAAGTGATTGGACAAGAGCTAGTGAGAGGTGGATAGGTTCTGGCAAAATGACAGCTTCTGTCTGAACTACATCCCCCAGAAAGCTGTGGATAATGGCCTGCCACCCTCAGTCACAAGTCCAACTGGTGTAAGACAGCTGGTTGAGTGACAGATTCAAAACCAGAAAATGGGCCTTACAGGGTCAGTCAACACTGAACGACAAACTGCACCAGAGGGAAAGAGGGAAGGATGCAACTGACTGAGCAAACAATGGATTGGGGGACTGGTAGACATTTTGTGAGTTTTGGAAGTTTTTCAGAGTGAAACATGTGTTTTCATGCTAGTGTGCAGTTCAGCTGCCCAGATATGATTATAGAGCAAGAAGTCTAGTTGACAGCTCCAGTGCAGAGATTAGTCTTTTTTTGTTTTGGAATTTTGGTTATTTTTTCTGTAAATATAAATAAAAGAGCTCTATCTTTTTTCTGTACGACTGTTCTGCGTGTCTGTTTTACTTAGACCTGCCAATAGATGATCCAGTACGTCCCCGCTACACCACCAGTGTGTCACAGAGCTAACTGCAATGCATACCCATGACTCTTTGCAACAGTACAGTATGTTCTTAACACTTCCCAAACTGTAAGGATCTTCCTTCTAATATATACTGTATTGATCAACTGAAGTTAAGAAACCCCAGGAAGTTAGGAAATAGCTGTCTTAGTAATTATCACATATATAATACAAGATTCATTTACTTTTTATATATTTTATATTTTGTGAAATGATGCCTTGGTTCACAAATATGACAGCTGTGGAGGAAGCAAGTAGTAACTTATTAATGTAACCATGCTCCTGTCAGCTAAAACATTTTTTTGGACTAAAACCGATTAACAAACTCATATGGATTTTGTGGCAGAGAACTGCAAATGGGAAAAAAACACTTTCTTAAAGACAGAGTCACAGGAGGCTGTATGGCCCATTGATTAGGGCTGACAACTGTAAGACAGGGATCCTAATTTCAAATTTCAGCCACTGATGTAGTTTGTGACCCTGACGTCTGAAGCCTTCTTGTACCACAGTCCCATCCAACGAAAAAACAAAACAGTATTTTCCTAGTCTCCGAAAATTGACATCTCATTTTAGATAGAGATGGGAATTACTTTTTTGAAATACAGTACATTTAATAATAGAAATATTGTATTGTAGGAGGTAATTGAATCATGCCTTATAACAATTTGATTTTTCTGAGTACAAAGTATTTTGTAAGCATTCTAAAGTAAACCACATACTATACAGTATGTGTAAGATGACTGATACAGCTGTTTCACAGAAATCGGCAGAATCACCAACATTAATTAAATATTGTTAAAACAATTACTTGTATAGACTGATCTTGTGAAAAAAAACACATACCATTATTCATAGAAAAATCTTGTACTTTTATTTAAGATATAGTGCTTTATAGTACCTATTTGTGCACACAAATAATGGTACCCACTTACACATCTGGATACGGTGGAGCTGTCAGGGTCGGTAGCTTGTTCAAGGCTGTGGCAGTGGTCAGGAAAGGTGTCTGCTGGACAAAGAGGCAGAGGTCTTTGTTGACGTTTCTGTCAGTGTGGGAGGAGGAGCTCCCATCCTCAGTGCCAGAGGTGATGATGAGGACGAGGATGAGGAGGTCCCTCGGCCAGTGCCTCCAGAAGCAGAGAGAAAAGCCCTGGATTGTGAGGAAGACCTTGAGGGAGAGGAAGACTGCCAAATGCCACCTCAGTTGGAACCTGAGGGCATGCGGCCGAAGGAAGGGGAGGAGGCGGACCTGCCAGATCTTCCAACAGAGCGAGAACCAAGCGTTGCCAGAGAACCACATACCTGTGGAAGAAGAGGTGGGGATATTGCCTGTCTGGGCCCTGAATGTGGAGGAAAAAGGGAAAGAGGCTGCCTGAAGGACCCCCATTGGAGATAAGAGAAGACAAAAAGGGATGGCTGACGACTGAGTGCCCAGATGGGGGAGTACATGTGGAGCTACCAAGACAGTAGAAGAAGGAGAGCTGGAGATCCGGTGGTTCCATGATCCAGGACAAAGGATGTTTGTCCCTCCCACCTTCCCCTGTTTGCTTCGAAACCCAGGGGAAGGTGGCCAACGGAATTGGCTGGTATTCAGTCGGCTGATGGCCTTTCTCTTGAGGAGGGGGGGGTATGTGAGAGCAAAGCCCCAGTAGGGAAAATATTCCCCAGGTTCCTCTGGGGCAATGACCTGATGCTCTGTCATTTGACCAGTTGCAGGAAGACAATCGGACAGGTGACTGTTTAAAAAGCAGGAAAAGGAAGCTCCCAGTGTCAGATAATGGATATCTCCTGTCTGAAGGCCAGAGGGCTGAACCCTCCTGTGTGCTGTCTACAGGAGGAAGAAGAGTTGACCATGGACTAAAGGACTTGTGAGTTTCTGGGAAAAGAACTTGTGAGTGTTGTGAATTTTTAAACTCTTGGAAGCTTGTGAAGAGTCTCAGAGAGAGAGACTGTTTTGTTTTGAAGAGTCTGGGAGAGACTGTTTGTTTGGAGGCCAGTAATCAGGGTAGCTGCTCAGCCATGACAGAGAGTGAGCTTCAAGAATTGTAGTTAGTAGTTTGGAATAGAGCTCAGAGCTATAAATAAAAGATACTAGGGTGTTTTTTGAAACTCACAGCTGTGTTTGTGTGTCTGTTGACCTGAACGAAAACAATATTTTTAAAGATCCTGTTATGACACATCAATGGGTATGTCACACTTGTGATTAACACTCACATTGCATATGAAGAAGCACAACTTTCATATAAGGAATTTGATACTAATTAATATATTAATCACCTTGCTTATCAACTGATTGATTACTCTGATAAAGTAAAGCTCTGTAATGATTCAGAATATTATGTAATATTTTTTAAAGCTGAGCTCTTTAGCAACCAGACTGCACATGCATGCTTTTCACAGAGCAATAATTTATTATATATTGCATACTCCTATTGTCCCAGCACTTAGTGACTTTCTGTGATTGTACATCTGACAGCAATCTTCACAGCAACCACAGCTTGGGAGTGTAAAGTGAATACCATAGGTATAGATTGAAAACTAATCATTACTGAAAAAAACTGTATTCAGGTAAAACTGGATAGTGTGTCTTTTCTTTTCTTTCTTTTTTGTAGATGAAACATGTCATCTCCTGAAATTCTTTGGCAGCACAATGTAATAGTGTGGTGAAAGGATAATAAATGACGGGTATCATGAGTGATCTGTCTACCTACTTCATGCAAGTTAGATCTATTTAAAAACAAGCATTGTGCCAACAAAGCGATAGCCTAAGTGGCAGAAAGCAAACCTAATAGGCATTAATAATAGGCTATTTAAGAAAAAAAATATCCCAGATGCAATTTCTTTACTGCTCTATGGTAAGGACAAAAGTCTATATTTATTTGTTTTGTGTATTTTTTTTTGCATGTCTAATTTATTACACTGACAATGTGTCCACTCTCCTAACCTATCATTTTGTTTTAACAAATAACTTTCACTTGTATTTAGGTGAGGTCTCAATTTCAAATTTTGGTTTTCTTTGGGTTCTATCAAGTTGATAGGGGAAATGATTTATATTCATCAGCACACACCTATTTATCATGCTCAAATAGATAGTAGCAAGGGATTTTCATTGACATGAACACAGGAGCTGAAGATCTATCCCATGGATTTGTCTGATTTACTCAGCAAACATTTAGTGTCTGTTCATTCTCCAGAGAATATTCTTGATTGCTCATTTGTCATTTGTAGACAGTGCATCTCTAACTGTCACTTTTCATACTCTGGGCACTTGCTGGCTAGTGTCTCTGCATGGCTATTTAATAGACAGATGCACAAATACAGTACCCAAATTTACAGCCATTCAAATATGTTGCGGATAATTAAAAACAGAAAAGAACCGTCTGGCATGTTTGCTGGAGAAGTCTGGAGACAGGCCTGCATCAATTTATTTCTAAATATCATCACTGTAATTTTAACATCAGCTGTGGATTGAATACTATGGAGTGTTTATTTGCTGTCAGCCCTGGGTTGGGTTTTATTAGTCTGGATGGTAGTTTCATATTTACTCTTTCATACTGGAATAATTTAATTGGTACATATGGGACTAAATGATTTCCAAGGACACCTGATATTTACAAGAAGGAGAAATGAACAGAGAAAATGTTAATAACCACACACATTTACTGCCAAAAACTAATATTTATAACACTGATATTTTCAGCAACATAGAATACTGGCACTGTAGTAAGCTTGAATAACCCTCCAAACACACATACCCTATATATTCTGTTTGAAATATGTACCATAATTTAATGAGACAGCATTGTTTACGGAGTCTGTATTGTCCTCCTTGCATGTTTCTGACACAATCCGACAGCCAGCCGAACTCCAATCAAAAGTTACATGGGAATCAGGATTCCAGTCTTCAGTGTTTTGTTGAGCAAACACCAAGCATGTAACTTTAAAAATAAAGAGTGAAACTGAAAAGATAAAAAATAAAAACGACTAATATTTATACACTAGATTGGATTTTTTATACCATGCTTGGAAAAACGGAATTGGCTACATGTAACAAACTGGTGAAGTGTTCTAAATTTGCAACATTCACTAAGATGTTAGCTTAAGAATATTGTTAACTATAACTATAAACTTTACAAGACTGGATAAGAAACACATTTTTTAATGAATGTGATGGAAAAGGAACCAAGGGGGTGGCAATAGAATGTTACGTTGGCAACTGATTGCTGACAGTGTGTTTACCAGTAACTAGTGCCAGAACGTCCTGTTCATAGGGTTAAAGTGCATTAGAATTGATGCTGCCAACATAAAATTAAACACAAATGACTAGCAGGGATTTCAAAGTTAAAAAGAACTATATGAACTGAAAGCAAAACAGACACATTCCTTAGTTATTTAGGTTATGGTCGCAATTAACATCAAATTTAAAAGAAATCCTGTAATCTGCTATACAGTACAGGATATAAAATCAGATTCTCTTATTTGTTTACCATGCAGTGATCCATAGGGAAATGTTGTCCTTTGTAACAGTGGTAATGGATTAGGAAAAACAGCTAAATAAAGGGTTTAAATAATTGCTTCCAGCAATTTGTATCACTCAGCCCTGAAATAAACTAGAATGTGTGCTGCTTGTTGTTTCTAATAGCAATCTGGAAACTGCGATGTGTTAAATGTCATTATGGTGATGAAGATAAAGGTTCAGATTTAACAAATACCACTTTGAACAGCTTGATAAAGCAGGTAATATTCACTAAAGGCACTCTACATATTGACTTTCATCTGCTTGTTATTGGCCTTCTTAAACCAACCAGAACTGAAATCAAAACCTTAAAATGGCAATAACTAACTGCCTGCTGCCAGCTACATGACTGCCTTTAAAGTTTACATTGGAGCTGGAGTGGGATTCCCTATAGCCTCAATAGCCATCTGCTGCGAGTACTTCTACTGTATTTATAATATGTGAAGGTAGAATCCAAACAGGTCATCCAAGATTTGCAGTGCGCAAGATAACATAGAAACCCCAACTGCAACCATTACTAAGTGATGCTCCGCTCAATGTAAAACACCACTGACATGTGACAAACCAACGCTCATTAGAGATTAATTAGAACACACCATTCACCAGGATCTGTGACAATGTAACACACAGCATGCCTTTCAAGCAAACCTTCTCTTCCAGTGCACGTACATATATTCCTCTGGGTTTTATATTAGTGCAGGGCATTAGTTTGAATTAATTTATAGTTCCTATTCTTAAGGCATCAGCTAAAAATGAAAAGCAAGGAACAACAGCTTCATCAAGCATTATTTTCAGCTTGCGTGGTGCTGAGACTCAGAACAAAGTCAAAGGTCCTCTTTAAAAAACTGGAAAACCAGTATAATGCAATATTTATTACAACAGTGGCAATACTATTTTGAACTGAATATAAAGGCACCTTTGACAGACACCCCATCTGGACAGAGAGTTCTTTCCTTGTTATCAGCTATGTTATGTGTAGGTTTATAGTCACAAAGCGTTTTGATGAAAATTCCTTTGGCAAAGTTTGACATTACTATGGCTGTAATTCTAACCACCTCTAAACATCTAGTATCTACTCCTTTAATTACATAAAAAAAAGATTTTAAACAAACTAAATAAATATTTCCAACAGCTTGACAGCAAAATGAAAAGTATTATCATTAATTAAACAAACCTTGCACTATTTCTGCTCTAGTGAATAACAAAAAACTCTAAAAAGTGCAATATACTACATTCTAAAAATCAGATTAAAAGAAACACATTCTCAAGTTAACAGCAACAAAAAGTAGACACAACCAGACAGTATCCGCAATAAGGAAGAAGGCAGGGCAGAGGTCTGTTGTGAATTGGTTAAGTGTTTTAGACCCCTGCTAAGGTGACACAGCCTGCTGTTTAATAAACACCAAAGCAGCCTGAAAGCTCTTCATTCTGCAAATTTTATTAAATTAAGCAAAATTACACCTTCACATTCAATCTTGCTGGGTGTTAAGCACCCCAAAATACCTAATCATACTTTCTGAAACACATACTGTAAATACATCTGACTGGCAATCTAAATATGTGAAACAAACTGAGGGAACAACAAAATAAGAACACTTTAGGCCTAAAACCTAGGTTTACTGGAAAAGCAAAAACTTGCCAGCTGCATTTAACTTCACACAGGTTTGATTAGAGTATTGATTACTCTGTAATGATGGGCTGTACATTGGCAAGAAACTGTTAGCAGCTGTCTGGGTAAGGCTTATTATATCCTTTGACAAAAACTTCAAAGATCTGCCAAGTTTATTTCAAAAATGTTATTTCAAAATTATACCATTTTTAATTTTAACATACAATGACATCAAGTACCATCAGTATTTTCTGCATTTCTGTCAGCTCTGGTTCCAGTCTAACCATAACGGTTTCCATTTCATAGTAGGAAAAGTACAATCTAAAATGCAGACAAAAATATAACAATTCCCCACAAAACATCTTTTTACTAGAGCTGAACCAGAAGAATAACAAACGTGATTCCACTCCTGCGTATGATTTCATGCATCTTTCATGTCATGTGCAATAGAAATTTTCAAAGTAAAAGTAATTTAAACTTAGTATTTTGCACACTTTCCCAATAGAGCTGTTTTCCATAATCAAGGGGTTTGGATGTGTGTTGGCACAGCAAAGTCCCCAGTGTGGTTTAGTTTCAATAAACAGTATAACTAACTACTGGATGAGCAGAGTTTATAGTGAGAACATTACAGATACAGTAACTATGCCCCCTTATATTTACAGTATTAACATTTTTTAGAAACCTTTTTATTATTTCTTAAGTTTCTAAAACATTTTTATACCAAATCTCTTTATTTGTCTTTAAATTAGATTGACATACAGTATACCGCAATCATCAGCTGATAAATATTTTAAGCCAAATTCCATCAGTGGCAACTTGAAGACGTGCAACTTCCTTATAAAAAGATATGAACAAGCAATTGACAAGAATACATAAGGTAGAGTGATGAGCTGTGTTAGCATTCTAGTTGTAAAGGAATATAGAGGTTAATTCCATATTGAAAAGCTAAATGACAAATGCACAATGTTTCAGCAGTGTTGCCTCTTCAGGTGTTTGGGGGAGAGAGGGAGAAAGATGTACAGTAATGGGGGGGGGGGGCTGAGAATGGATAGGGGAGCTAAATAAGTGGAATGATAGGGACTTATTGCATGGGAAATGTGGAATGCAGTAATCTGTGAATGAATGGAGATTTTCGAAATAGATTATTTGATTGCTGAGTGCCACATTTAAAGATAATTTTGGCTTCTGATGTCTTTCTAGTTTAGAGGTATTTCACAATCCCCTGTGAAAGGACACAAGTAGAAAGGTCAGTGTAATCATGATTGGGAGCAGTAAGCTGGGGGAACATTAGTGTAGTGTGCCTGTGGACTTAAAGCCAATCACATGGGGCATACTCTGTTAAATCCCCTGTGAGTGCCCAAATAAATGCAGTATCTGTCATTTTTATAGCAAACTCATACAGAAGTGTTAAAGCCATGAGCATGTTATCATGGCTGAAATCAGGTAGTAAGTCAGGAGTAGAGAATAGTATACTGTACAGTGACTGAGTTAAAGACGTTGATGTAGAAAACGTTTATGAAGAAGGTGAAGCACTATTTTGCTTTTTTTATGTTTAGCAACCTATACCAGATATAGATGTGTATTATTTTTCATTTTTTATTGTTCATAAGTTAATATTGTTCATGACTTTCAGAGATGTTATATACTGTACTTCCACTTTTTGAAATTTTCACTCTGTAGTGGGCCCCAGCTTTGTTGTCCACAAAGGGGGGAAGAAGAAAGTAAGATTGGTGATTGTTTCATAACATCACTAATCTTAAATATTTGTATACTGTTGTCTTATTAATTCCACTTTGTTATTCTAGACTATAATTATAAATATATATTATACACATATATATCATTTCAGTTTAAGGGTTGTTTAAAATGGAAATTGTTTTTTACAACTGTCATTGATGCTATTTACTTTTATAAACTCATTCATGTTATTCATTCATTAATATTAGTTTAATATTTAACATACCATGATATATAAAAAAATGAAAATGTCATTAAAGTAAATATAGTAATGAAGGATTGAATTTAATATTTTATATAACTGTAATAATTCCAATGTAAGCATTACTTACAAGTCTTGTCAAGCAAACCAGCGTCTCTATTTCCTGTGGCAACTGAGGAGGGCAAACTTTTCCCCACCCATTCTTACCACTTTCTACAGAAGCACCGTTGAGAGCACCTTGACCAGCTGTATCACTGTCTGGTTTGGGAATTGCAACTCTTCAGACCACAGGACCCTGCAACGAATTGTGGAAACAGCTAAAAAGATCGTTGGAGCCTCCCTCCCTTCCATTTCTGTCACCTATCACAGACACTGCTTACACAGGGCCTCCAGTATAGTAGATGAACCCTCCCACCCCTCCCATAAACTCTTTGCCCTCCTACCATCTGGGAAAAGATATCGCAGTGTACTGGCTAGCTCCACCAGACTCTGTAACAGCTTCTTCGCACAAGTTGTCAGGCTCCTCAACACCCTGGAATCTACTTGCATTCACTCCAATTCCAGAAACAGGGTTTAAATCCTCCCAGTGTGTTGTGTATATTGTCCTATGTATTGCCTTGTAATTCGCACTATCTGCACTTTGCACTATGTGTATCCTGTCTACAATGTCTATGTCAATGTCCTGTCAGTCCTGCCTGTATTTGCACCGGGGACCAGGAGGAGACGTGAACTTGAAGTCTATATCTTCTGTGTAACCTGTTAATTTCAAGTAAAGATGACCTTATACCTTGCTACTCTAATTTTTGCACTTGCGATGTATCACTAAATACTTTGAGAAATGCTGTCAATCATGCAAACTGCTCATACTCAAAAAACATTTAAATTCTTTTATCATAGATAAAATACTGATACGAACAGAATGGAAATACACGAAACACGGTTAGCTAGGTTACCCAGAAATTGGATAGTCTACCAATTATATTCTAGGCAAGTATAATTGCACAAACATTTCATTTAATTGTTTTAAGAAAATTGTTGTCCTGGATTAACCAAGGTGGTGGGTGGTCTAACCTGCATAACCAAAAACCCTTTCAAAGACTTCTGAAGAACTGTTACACTAATTGAAACGAATCATAGTGAATTTCATTGCCATTCTAAATTATTTATGCTCAAGCAAAGCTGCTGCCATGATTTTTACACCCACTAAAGGCTATTAACCATTTGAAAAACAAGCAAAAGCTCAAAACCAAAAGGAAAAAGAAAAACGCACCACTTTGCACAGAGGCATCCAGGCTGGAGTGTCCCTGTTTAGCGGGGTACCAGCCTGGGGAAAAAGAAGATATGCACGGCAGGACAGGAGAAAAGAAAACGAAGGAAAAACGCGGCCTCAAACACTCTCATCACAATCCCCTCCAGGACTATGGCTGGAAGTTCCTCCTCTTGCGGGGGTCTGCTTGTCCCTCCGGGGAGGAGCTCAGTGTGTCTTAAAGGGCCCCACAGCTGCGGTTTGTCGTTAATCAGCCAGGACAGCTGTGGTTCCTAAGACAACGCATCGCCTTTATCCAGGGCTCCGCCTCCATGCTGAACACGCCCCTGCATTATGCCACAGTAGACATCATTAACCTTTTTAATCATATCAGTCTCACCTTTTGCATTCCAAATGGAAATATCCCACTTTATGTTTGAGGATTTGATATCCCCCACTAGTACTGCATGGCTAAAAGAAAAAGACAAGTACTGTAATTGTAATCTCTTTCCCTTGTTTTGTATTAAATTTACAGTAAAAAAGTAAAACATGAATATATATTAATGGCATTGAAGATAAAATCTTCATCACAAGTAGTCCGGGAGACACTACTCTCATGCCTTAACAAAATATGTCCAATAATTCAAATGTTGACAGTTATACACAATATTAAGTGGTTAAACACCTTGTTTGCACCGCCACTGCAGTCACTGTGTGCTATTTAAACTATTAGTTAATTTGTTCAAGAGTACCCTGAAGGAAACAAGGTTCAAATTTCACTTCAATTGATGTTGACAGTAGAAACCCATAAATATTGATGTCGGAAAAGATAAATTGTACCAGTGCACCAGTACAAATAACAATAATATTTCATTTCCTAATATGTGTATTTAGAACTCACTGAATTTGAATTTAAAGTAATTTTTACTGTACAGGAAGGCAGTTTGCAGAAGCACAGAGAAAACATCCTGGGGGTTATTTAATCTGTGTTATGCATCTTTGAAGTTTCTACCACCTACTTTCTAGGGAGCATTGTATTGTAACAGAGCAATGAAGAGAAGAAAATGCTGTGGCACCTCACTAGTTGGACAAAGTTAAAAAAGGTTGAGTTACCGTATGTTATTTAAGATCTAGGCTTAGTAAAGAACAGAGGTGAGAGAGACAGATGTTGAAGATCACCATGACAATAATGATTCTGGAGGGTGTAAGCAAAGTAGCAGTAAGAATTCAGACTCAGTAAGCCGAGTCAAACAACATTACTTCAGCCTCTGGGACACACACAAACACAAGACAACCGGAAAGCTACCAGGCCCTACAAACAACAGAAAAAGCACTGACCTGGTATTTAACCAGGCTGAGAGGCAACAAGAGGAAGCACACTATAGCATACAACATACTGTAGGACATACCCTAATTACCAACAGGGAAAAGTAGAGATAGAGATGTACTTTCTGCCATACTGTCATGAATACTCATGGATTAGAAAACATATTCTTCCCAAAATATCCTGGAATATCCTATTGCTGGACAGTGAAGAGAAGCCTGGGACAGGAGTATTTGAGCCTTTCAAATAATAATGTAAACTTTTTATTGGCATAAATGTTTGTAAATGTCTTACTAAGATTTTTTATTGCTTTGGCAATGTGAACTACATCTACTGTACATCTTTTACACAGAGGGTCATGGATGCCTGGAACAAGATACCCACAAAAGTTGATGAAAATGATACCAGTGTATCATACCAATGTTTTTCAAGAATGACCTGGATCCCTCATTTCCAAAATAAAAGAGACACAGAGCTTCCTGTCATCTGTAGGTTTTACTTCTCCTGTTGGTAATTTTGATATATTGTTTTTGAAATAAGAACCTAAGACATTTTATAAATCATTTTTGACCTTTAACAAAAAAGGGTTTTAATTGCAGCTCCATGTAGTTTCAACTTCTGTACTTTGGTTCTCCATTTCATCATTCACCATTCTAAAGATGTCCACTGCTTTGACAATGCACTGTACTTGTATCAGGTCCCCCTTCTGTTCTAGACTGAGAAGGTTCGGGTTTTTTCAGCCTGTCAATGTACAGTCGAACACTCCCTGTAGTCCCAGAATACATCTAGTTGTTCTTCTCTGGACAGACTCAAGAGCAGCAATATCTTTTCTGTAATGCGGTGATCACAATGGTACACAATATTCTAATAAGGCATAAGTAGTGTATTATACAATTTTAGCCTGAATTCTCTTTTTATTCTACAGTTTCTGACTATAAAGCCCAATATTTTGTTTGCTTTTTTATTGTCTGGAAGATGTACTGCAAAAAATATTTTTTCATAAGCAGTCCCTTCTAGCTCATTGTTTCTCATTTTATATTTATAGTTTATTTTTATACTACTTCCACAAAAAATCTTGCACTTTTCTTGCTGCAATATTGTTTTCATAACCTTATATGTAATAGAACTCTGACGTATTGGCCTATAATTACATTTTTTATCACCCTTCTAATGGAAGAGCACTACATTAGCAATTCTCTCCTCCAATGGTCCTACCCCCTGTTTTCAGAGACAGTTGAACTGTTAATAAACTAGTTATGTTTAGCATTTAAGTAGCCTTGGCACCTTAAAAAATGATGTGAATGTTAATGTGTAGCTATCAGGATGCAGCAACCATTTAAAGTTAACCTGAAACTCAGGGGAACAATACACACATGATTATGTATAATAATATACTGTATAGCTGAGCTACAGGTCCAGTAATGATCTATTTTTAGTTATTCTGATCATAAGCTTTTCCATGCTCATATATATGCAGTATAAGTAACATATCATTATTGAACAAGCAGGTCCAATAGGCTGAATGATGATGGGAATAATTACAGTACTGTCAAAACGCTTCCACTCATACAGTATGTGTCATTTTAATTAGTCATTCTGGCACATAAAACTGCCTGCAAATTAATCAAATAAATCACATAAAAGCAAAACATTGTTTATATATATTTCAGCACAGTACAGTATTTACTGAAACTTGCACACATTTTATTAACTTCCATAATAATATGATAAATACAGTACGTTGAGTACAAAACTTGTAAAATATTGTTAGGCTGAAGCTTTATTTCTGTACAACATATGTATCACAAATTCTGAGTGAAAATGTTAAAGGGATCATTTATCCCTTCCATCATGTCGGAAGGGACGAACTGTTGAATGGCAGGAGAGCGGAAAAAGACCCTATGTGTAGCGGCGGAATGGGGGATCAGCCTGGGCTCAGTAGTTCAGGAGTCGTATAGAAACCAATGCCCTCAGGTAGCGGATGTGGGGCAACCTGGTGCTAGGCAGGTCTCAGGACATCTGAACGTCAATGCTGAGCGAAGGTGAATGAGTGACCCAGAAATATAAAGCCCCAGAGAAAGAGAGACACTGAAAGGACAACAAAGCACAGGAAACTAGGGACAGGACAGAGTAGGAGCGCCTTCTGGCTGCAGAGGGCGTGACACTGACTCATGCTACAAAGAATCAGAATATACTAATGATCGTTCTAACTTTACAAAAGCAGTAGTGATAAACTGTTTTTACAGCTTTCTGTGGTTTTTTACCTTAGATGTAATGGTCTAAAATGTTCATGTATAATATGATTACTTTGAATGTTATGTTTTTCTGGATCAGATTTAATAAAAAGAAGAGAGTTGTGCCAATATGTTTTACTATGGTGTGTGAGTGTTCCAATTTCAAACTCCACTCAAAAAATGTAAGTCAGAAACCAGAAGACCTGAAAAATCAGCATTGGTATTTTCTTGGCAAACTCCACTGTCATCAGGTGTTAGTTTACTGTCCATGTTGTTGCTTATTCTGGCAATAAGGTCCTTCTATTTGCAGCGGAAGAGATTAAAGAAATGATTAGTTTTTGCAGGATTACAAGTGTCAAAAGGCTGGCTGTAGTTGACCCCTGTGAAGACTTGTAAGTGAAACAAACAGCTGACAGGATTTCTAAAATCCTTATGTCAGCTGATGTATTACTTAGTCATTGTTTCAGTACTCAGGGTGAATTATTTCTGATATAAGATGCCAATAATTATGTGCATATAAACACTGAATGCCTTTTCATTTGTTGTGTTTTAATTAAAAAATATTAAATTGTAAAAAAATCTTATTAATTTGATGAAGTAAACTGGAATGGCAGCTAGCAATATTGCCTTAGATCTCTAGGGTGGGTCCTGGATTGGATTCTGACCACTAACCTCAGAGGTTTTTCACACTATGTTCATGTTGGCTTTAAGCAGGCAGGCTAGTTTCTTGACCACATTTGCTGCTGGGTTTAATTAGCTATTGTAAGTTTCCCTTTTTGTAGCCTTTTTATGCCCAGAAGGGGAGCAATCATTCAGTCCTGCCTTGTACCTAATCCTGCCACAATAGTCTGGGAACTTCCACAGTCGTCATTAGCAATCTGATAGCTGATAGATATTTCTGATTTGTAACGGAAAATAAAAAAAAAGTATTACCTAGTAACTTCTTTTCATTGTCCATCTACCACGGTCCCAGCTGCAGCAATGTGACATCTAAACATCACAGTCATATTCTCTGCTCCTGACTGAAAAAGGCTTTCCTGTCAGCTGGGGGCTTTTTATATCGCCGGTCGGATAGTAAATAAATGCCATCTCAGTCTGAACAGCAGTCAGGCATTTGGCAGTTAAGAACTAAGACCACAAGAATGTAAGGAAGGTTAAAAATGAGAGTATACTGTTCAGTCCATCTTGCTGGAAGCTTAGTGATTGCAGCCTCTGCATGCAATTGCTTAAAGGATACTAATTTATCAGCATGCAGAACACAGCCTGATGTCCTTCCATATGCCCACCACTTTTACAAGGAAGGGCCTGCTATTTTCAGACTTGTTTCAATCTGCAAGTAGAGACCTATATTCAAAACACTTAGACGATTAAATCTGCATAGGGAGGAATGTGTCTTGAATACAGGGCCCTTAATTTTCCAAACCTCTAACACAGCCCCCCCACACAGACACCGGCAAAGCTTCACTGTATAGCTGAAAACATATCCTGGCCTCTTTCTCTTTTGACATTTATATTTGGGCATCACAAAAATCTCTGTAATAAAACATTCGAATCCGAAACATAATTGTGTTGTTTAAACCAACTTTGACATCTGCTAATTGCTTTTTCTGTCTGACCAGAGGTTGGGGAGCTTCTCCATTTAAAGACCTGTAACTGACTATTAATTAGCAGCTTATTCTGCGTATGTGATAAATCTAAAATTAAATATGACAAATTGCTTAATGTAAGCCGTGGGTGAGATTTATTTCTTTAGCCTTTAAGAAAAAGATGGGAGGAGGGTATTTTCAAATGCTTGCATTTGAAAAGAATTTAATATGATTCATCTTGGCTGTGTTACTAATTTTAAAAGGTGAAGAATATAAAATAATTTAAATTGAGATACATTCATATGATAGTTAGGTAAAAATAAGCATGTTTACTCAACCCCTTTAAATTGCTAGAGAATTTGAATATACAGTAATTAGACAAAAACAGATGTTGAAAACAAGCAAGGTTAACCAAAAGTGCAAAGGATATCCCAAAGATTTTCCTCTACCTTTTCTCCAAAACTAAACTGATTAACTGGATAGGCAACCAATTTAGAACCACTTAATGAGTGACAGTATACAAATATACAGTAAAAGATGAACTTGCATGCTGTGTATATTTATTATAAGATGCATTACAGATGGCATTGCATACTGGGTAGGTCTTTGGGGTAAAAAATGGGTTTACGAACTTGTTGCAGCGACTTCTGTTGTACCTGGAGTGAGGTGCTTTATCTCAGTTGCTCCAGTTCACCCAGCTGTACACAGTACGTGGAAACCAACATTGCTGAAGATAATCTCTGTGATGGAGCAGCGATAGAGATAGAGGTGTGCTCTTAGTCTGCTTATCACTACAAAAACCAGGGCAAGGTCTGGTTAGGACTTTACGTTCTACTAAAAACGCATTGGTACTTCTCCATGGTTTTTATGTAATTCATTCCTTAATGACTAAAGGGCACTACTGTGAATAACCACAAACTGTGACAGAGATTATATCACAAGCTTACACCCAGGCCATCGTTATAACATTTTCAAGGATCAGAAAATGGTAATCAGATCTTTTCATAATAATGCAGATTTTAGCCTTTCACGATATTCAGTGTAAAACAATTAACTTTAAGGATATTAAGTCCTAAGGAGGCATGGTGGTGCAGCGATTAGCATCAGCTGCCTTGCAGTGCTGGGGCACGGGGTTTAATTCCAGACCTGGGGTGCTATCTGTGTGGAGTTTGTGTGTTATCCCCGAGGTTGCGTGGGTTTCCACTGGGTGCTGGTAGGTTAATACTGGGTGCTGGTAGGTTAATTGGCTTTTGGAAAAAATTGGCCTGGTGTGAGTGTGTGTGCCCTGTGATCCAGGGTGTATCCTGCCATGTACCCAATGCTTTTGGCTCCTGCTCCACTGTGTCCCTGTATTGGATGAAGTGGTTAGAAAATGGATGGATCGATATAAAGTCCTATCATCTAAGTGCGGGAAAAAATAAAAATAAAAGTGAATAAAAGGCTTGGTTGTAAAAAAAACTATTTGCTTGAAAACCACTACATATTGCAAGCAAAGAGCAGAAAACCTTCATATTCATTTTAGATCATTTTAATGATTTATTTAAATATAATACTGCTTTGTAAAACATAGTACATTGATTAATAAATATAATTATGCAATTCCCAGTCTGTGCAATATGCAACAAACATTTTACAGCAATATGTATTTTTCATTTCCTTCTGATGCAACTAAAGACTCGTCATGTTTTAAACAACTTGCAAACAGCATTATTTGTTCCAAGAACCTATTTCAAGACATCTTTTATGTTAAACAAGCTATAGTATCATTCACTATGGTGCTTTTGATTCTGCACAGTGGCTTAAGCAGACAGTCAGGTTCATAAGGCAGAAAAATAATTACTTGCAACAGGAACAGCCAACACTTAAGCAGTTGGGTTCAAACAGTGCAATTATTTAAACTCAAGTCCCATTGTGTACAATCCAAAAGGTAGAATGGAGAAAAGGTCAAACTTGGCAGCATCTTGTTAAAGTTGTGAAAATAAAGATCCTAAGGTCAAGAAAAACTAAAACAAAGGTCAAACCATTCCCCATTACACTGGAACTTTTAAGTAAAACAGAGAAACAGTTTTTAAAGGTACACATTTGTAATTATTGTTATATGAAATAATACAACAGCATGTGTGATGGAACAGTAAAGTATTGCTCTGCTTCAAGATACTGATGCTAATGGAGCGTGAGGAATAATCTGGATTTTGCTTAGTGAAGGAGTTATTCAGAGGAGAATGACAATACAATATGGTAAAACGTGCATGAATGAAATTAACAGTGGATGAGTGTGTTCAATGTGTAAAAGCCAGGACAGTCAGTGTCTGCTGTCACAAAGGACAATGAGGATGGCAGGGACTAATACTGCCATCCTAGATATGCGTCATAGTACAGGACACATTACAATCTGCAAAATCTGGGATCCCGAAAAGGTTGTGCTAAATCGGGTGCCAAACATGCTGACATATGAACAATAACACGCATGTTTGTTAATATGTTAGAATATCTGAATATGTCAGTTTGTTGCAAAGACATAAAGCAGGAAGTGTTACATTTCTGTTGTGTATCATCACCACAAATAAAGAATTTGTACATTATTAAAAAATAAGAATAATTACAAAATGAAAGAATGTCATATGGCCCATCTAGCCCATTTGACAGTTGATAGCTGACTAATCCAAGGACGTATTGTAGCGCTTTCTTGAAAGAAGCCTTGGTATCATCTTCAACAACATGCCTGGGTAGCTTTTTCAATATACTGTACAGTACCTAGCACTCAGATGTAATTGCATTTCCACTTGTGTCCTTCGATGTGTCTTTGTTTATTCTGAAGAAGTCCCCTGAAATGATTTTGTCAGTACCAGACTCCATGCAGATACAAGTAGCACCCCAGGAATTGAACTCAGGGCACTGCAAAGCAGCAATGCTAATCATTGTACCACTGTGACTGGAGACTCTGTTTCCAGATCACCTGGCACTTGGGAGGTACCCACACGTACACACACACATACTGTATGCAAACATTTCACTATCTGAACAGAGGCGATAAATCTGGTTTCAAACGTAAACAAGCTTGAACTAGTCTGGAACCCCAGGGAAAGCTTTGCTTGCTTTGTGGGTGCACACACAGAGTGATTAAGGTCGTTCATGTACAGTATGATAAAAAATAAACATTAGCTCAAACCAAACACCTGCTTCCTTTGTTTTATAAGTGAAATTAACTAAATGTATATGGATAAACTGGTAGTTCAGGTGGGTAGCTGCGTCAGCATGCGCAGGCTGCAAAGGAACAAGTAATAGGTTTATTCCATGCTGAAAAAAAAGAAGAAAGAGAACACAACGTTTTGGCCGTGGAGCCTTCTTCAGGTGTGATCTTCCATGACACCTGAAGAAGGCTCCACGGCTGAAGAAGGCTCCACGGCCGAAACGTGTTTTCTTTCTTCTTTTTTTCAGCATGGAATAAACCTATTACTTGTTCCTGGATAAACTGGTGTTTAACTCACGCGTTTCTAATAAACGCCTTATTCTGTTTTCTCACCGCCAAAATGGTTTCCCCACGCAGCCTACAGGACCCAAACCATGGCAACAGCGCTGACTTCGTAGTGTCTGCTCCGGTGTTGCGCATGCGTGGATCGATTTGTAAGAAGATACCATTATGAGGGGGTAGTATTTTCTTAAAAAATATTTATGTACATAAAAGAACTAATGGAATTTTATTTTTGTTAATAATATGTTGATTGTTAAATTGTGTATTTATTGGAGAAAGGATTCTGATGACTATTTTGTAGAATTCCTTTTTGCTTTGTAGTGGAATATTCTATAGGAGAAGGGAGATGAGAGAAAGCTTGTAGTGTAGAGTAGGAGCTGCCTAGAGCAATCAATTTTTTTAAATCAATCAATGTGTATAGATTTTGTGTTTTTTCCCTTGGGTTAGTTTTTATTTTTACTTTGTTTTTTTTTAGTGTGGACTTTGGGAACACACTTCCTCACACTAAACCCCTTTGCACTTCTTTGCAATTGTGGCTGTGCCATCATTATTGCTGCACCCCATCTGTGCTTCTAAACCTTTGAAGGAGCGGACTGTGACAATCACCATGCCACCCACAACTTGAACATGTGTAATACAGGACACCAGTATACTGCATACTGTAGTGTCTCCACGTTTTGTCATTTTCATCTCACAAATTCCCCTGCCTGATGATCTGCCATGGGTTCGATCATTATGGTGGAGTGGATTGCATGTGTACAGTACTTTGTGTGCTCAAAATGCATGTGCTCTGGGTAGGTTGTTCAGTTCAACGCTTTCAATAACAATTATTAATAACACTGTACTGATATTCTCATGGATTTTCTGTCATTAACGTCCAGTAGCTCACAACATGCATACTTAATGTTATTGCTGAAAATGTGTCAGAGCTTTAGAGTATATTTTCTAATGCAAGGTTAATAGTTAAAGTCTTGTTTGAAGGGATCAGGCTTACAAATAATTATCACACACATACAGTATGTATCTCTTATTTTACATCCTGCTCTACTATCATAGGATACTAGTTCCCCAGGAGGCAGTGTACCTTGGTGAAGTTATTGTCTTGGATCAATGTTTAAAACATCTCTGTATTCTTTATTTTTCTTCTGGAAATACCAAATAAGCAAGGAATTTAGAGGTTTACTAAATTTATTCATTTTATGTAAAATATTAAAAAAAGACATTTGGTGTGTGTCCTTAGGATTTGCAAGAATCATTCTTCTCCACCTGGAATTGAAATAATAACATTTTAACAAAAAGGATTCTGGCATTTATCCCCTTTGTTATGAATTCTTATCTCATGGTTTATGGTACATATTGAACTTTATTTTAAAATATACTCTCTGCTTTCTATACCGAACTGCATTGTTTAATTACAGTATACTTTACAGTATATCCATTTAGTTACCATTGGCAGAAAAATGTTATTATAAAAAGAGTTCATTTTGCAACTCCCACACAAATATTATAGTAGCTATTGATTTCTGTTGCTATGCAGCACAGTATTTCTATTATTTTTGCACCCCTGAGGGGAAAACTAAGAAGCTTAAAAATCTGTGTTAAAACTAATGTGTAAATTGGAAGATAAGTGAGTTTTATTAGTTCACCTCAAATACAACATCATAATACATGATAGATTCCTCTGTCACTCACATAAATAATGATAACACAGATTTCATGTTTTAAAAATGAACCAATTTCAGATAAATGTATATATCAACAGCAGTTAATGTAATAGACACTCCAGTGGAATAATTAATATGATACAATTTAAGCTGTGCCAATGAACACTAGTTGCTGAAGAAATTTCCCATGGGCTCTGAGAACATTCATCAGTAAGCTCTGCTGAGAGCTTAGCAGCTTCACCAGACAGAGATCAGACATTTCTTGATGTGAAGAAGCTTAAGAAAACCTTTTACCACAGGGAAATGCAATTTTGTACACATCCATATTCAACCTTGGGGGACTCGTTAACAATACAGGAAGTAACAAACTGCTGTGCATTGTGTCCTTATGCAAGCCATTGAAGGTACAAATTGATTTCATTGAGCCTGAGTAGTACCCACTGATGTGCAATGTCATTGTCCATAGAAACATATGCTATGTGGGTCCATTGAATATCAGTTCATTTTCCATGCCACCATGTACTGCGGGAACATATACAGTATTCCATGGGTCCATCTGGATAAATATTAAATTTCTCTGCTCTAGTTTTCATCATGCGATAAATTTCAAATTTAGTCACAGATGAGAAATATAAGAAAAGTTTGTGAATACATGTGGATTTGTAATATTACAATTTTCATGGACCATCCCACAAAAATGGTACAGATCTAAATTCAGAATAACAAAAGTCAGATCTTTAAAGCAAGAGACAATGAATCTAGACTTCCATAAAGTTTTTTTTCATAGAAATTTAAGTTTATACTGTACCTTCAAAATATTTAGAGTTGAAAATATGAGAATTACTGTTAGTCATATCCTCTGTCCCTTTTAACAAACTTAATAATTTATGAGCCTCATCTTACAGATTTGAATGTTGGTGACTGAATTTAAATGTTGATCAATATTACATGTAAAAGAAGGAAGATTCTGCAATTGAACCTTTGTCTTTAATAATTCGTCTTGTTTCTTTCAGACATAAAGATTATTAAATTTGCAGTTTTAAATACAGTGCCTATAGAAAGTCTACACACCCTTTCCAAAAAAACACATTTTGTGGCCTACACAGCCTGAAATCAAGACGTATGAAATCAGAATTTATTTGACCTCGTTTACACACAAACTCTAACTGAAAAATAACATGCTGAAACATTCTGAAGAGTAAGTACAAATGAAAACCTAAAAAACCCTGAGTTAACACTTGATGGAAGCACCTTGTAAGCTAGCATGTACAGTACAGTATGTGCAACTCGGCTCAGGCAAACAGACCTCAGTTTGGGTTTTCCGAAAAGAACACAGAAGCCAAGAGACAGAGCAACCTTCAAACAATGGAATAAGTTAAATAAAATAGACATACAATCAGATTTCTGGATCAAACTGTTAGGGAGTAAATGTGAAGTGCAATGCATCTAGCATGAATGAACAAAGTCCTTCAAAGTTGCCATTGGATTTTCAGTGGCCTCTCTGATCTCAGATTTCCAGCGAAATGAGCCAGACAGAGGCTAATTAGCTTGTCGTGTGATTTGGAAGGCAATTGGTTAAACCAAACCTAATTGATTTAATGTGTCTAGATTTCACGCTGTTAGGCCCTTTACTTTGGAAAGGGTGTGTAGACTTTCTGTAGGCACTGCACGTGCATACAATGTGTTTTATTGTTTTGGGATCATATTATTTTACAATAACTGGACTAGGCAACACACAGAGTTGAAAATCACATAGTTTCAGTTTGACTGTGAAAGAGGCCCATACTTTAATAGCATAACCATGCTGTTCTGTAAATAACAGTTACTGTAGGACATATTGTAATGCTGAATACCAAAGCCTGGCCAATCTTGAATATATTCTACCAAAATAACCTAGCATGCAGATGAAGCTGGGGAATTTTCAGCTGCACGGGGCCATAAAGTGTGTCTTGTTATTGAGTATGATTGTCTGCACAATGTTCTCAAACTCATGGAACTTAAAAGTGAACTGGCACAAAGAGTCTATAATGGAAAATGGCCTGAGGAGAAATTATAGATGGATTGCATCTGATTTCTGACAGCTTCCACATCTTTACAGACAGACTAAAATCTATACCTAAAACGTCAGCGCTGAAAGGTTGACCACAGTCACAAATCAGCTCAGTAACATGATTTTTTTGCTGTAGCCCAGAGCCATGTACATTCAAATGCATTGGATTTTATTTGTACAAAATAGGGCTGCTTGATTGTCTTCCTTCATCTAATAAATTATAGATATTTCTAAAGATTAAGCTCTCTACTTAAGGTGAATGTCATCCTCTGTAAACATTTATAAATACCATAAGGAACCTATCAGATTGAATACAGAGAAGAGAAAACAAAATTTCTTTAAGCATTTTCTTCCTATAAAACAGGTTCTGTGATTTTTAACTTTCTGTCCCAACAGCAAGCATCCCTTATGTATTTTCTCCTTGAATGTTTTTATTAAACATCAGGGAATTGACAACTCCTGTCCACGCAGGTCAGAAATCAATCGGTCAGTGAGGGGAATCATTGCCACAAACACTGGTATCTCACAATGTGAATTTATCTGATTTTTTAAATCACATCCAGGGAATCAAATTTAATAATAAGTTAACTAAAACTTATAAAATAATGTCCTTCTTACAGTACACTCATCACCATGTTTGATAGAACTGTTGATGTTGAATGAGAGCAAATTATAGGAGTCTTGCACTAGTTTGAATTTATAAAATTTAATGGAATAAATAATTGAGTTGTAAATTTGCTTCATTCGTGCCTATTTTACAAAGCAAAGAGTTTCCAATAACTATTTTCCTTTGTACATTTACAGAAGCAAAGACTAATCTTATTCTGTAGTTACATGTGTTTTATAGATTTTACTGTATATTCATCCATCCTCTACCAAAAAGGTTTTAATTCTTGGTAAGTTCTGAAGGAACCTGGAAGCTGTTTTTATTCAACTGATGTCTTTATACAATGAACAGTCAAAACAAAATTACTAACAAGTAGACAATAAAGCAAGTTGATAGTCAAATGTTCAGGTGAAAGTCAGGAAACTGAGAATCAACAGTTGTGAACACAGCCCACAAAAGAAATGAAATATTTTCTGAAATAAAAGAGAGAAAAATAAATACTCACTATTTCCTACTTCACCCAACACTAAATTTTTCACAATATCTTTCTAAATAAAAAATGACAAACCCCGTTCTCATGAGATGGCTTCATTGGAAGCAATAAGTAATTCATTTTGTGGAAAAAAAACTATTTATATTTTCATATGCTAATTATATTGTATGCCAAGGTGTTTTGTATTATTTAAAAACATATCAACATACTGTAACTGTACTTATAAATTAAATTCCAAAGCTATAGTTAAGATGGAATTTAAAGATTACATATTTTAAATTCATTACTGGAGAATGAAACATTCATGTCAAGTAAGGTTGTTTTCTATGTTCCCTCAAGCTTATTAGCAATTCTGCTAAATATAATTCATCATTTTTGCACACTGCTTTAAGCCAAATCTCTAAATCCCTGAAATGGTGACAAAAGGGAAAAGCAAACAGGTTTGTTACTGTTAGTATTGTTGTTTATTTTATTACTTTAGTGTCTCTGACACTTCTGTGAGGCGATAACCAGCTAATAGCACAATTGCATTTTATATGTTGGTAAATTATGAATTCAAAAAGATACATAGAGTAATAGTATGCAAAATGAGCTACCACCTAGAGGGTACAGCATAAACCTGCAATGCAATGCATACTAAAAACTGTTACGCAAAATTACGCTGCAAGATACAGTAAGGACAATCACAGTAAATTAGAACTGTAGATTTCAGAAAAACACAGACAAACACAGTTCTGCATTTGATATGATTTTGATGTCAATGTTTTTAGTCAATAATGGGATATAACAGCAAAGCTATTAATATTATTATGCTTGTAATTATGTGTTCTGAAAGAGTAATACAACATCTTTTACCATGAACAGAAAACCATCCTAACATTGCTTGACTCTTTGGAGTGAATTTGTTAGGAATGGTGGGGAGATACTGTAAGACACTGATTTAAGATGACTCACCAATGAGGAGAACTCCGCATGGGTTTTTTTCTAAACAACCGCTTGAAATTGCTTGAAGTTGGCATCCCAGCGCTTCAATCAGTTAGGCACTTGCCCAGATCACAAGATGGGTCCTACAGTCCAGACCCTCCTGGTCTGAGCCCAGGTTCTGTGTTTAACCAGTCTTGGCTGGGATTGCCTGAAGTACAGTATGGAGGCTGAGTGCTAGCAGAACTGAGTGAACTTTATGTGGTTTGCCAAAGCCTGGGACTTACCAGGTGCCAGTGTGCTTGCAGTGACTGAGTAAGAACCCTGTCATTCTGCCAACTGGTGGTCATGTAGCCTTCACACTGCCTTCATTCCCCCTGTTGCAGGACAAGCCTTGTAGCTGTGAGCTGTCTGTGCATTTGCACTTCTGGCAATACCAAACTGGGAGGTATGAACAGAAAAACTGCTGGTGATCCCAGTTTTTAAAATGTTGCGTTAGGTTACAAGGCAGTAAAACGTCTTTCAGTTTCCTACTGTAGATGGATTGGACAGTTAACTAAAGCCCCTGCCTGGAGCTTTTTTATAATTAGAGAAAATTAAGTGTTCATTTTTTATGTTTTTGTACAGTATATCACATTGGAGAGTGTGATGATTTTACTCTTTTCATTCTTATTTTCATTTTTTGGTCTGGTGTTTTATAACTATTTCATCTTACCCAAACTTCAGTTCAGACTGCAATTTTTCAAGCAGAAATCTAGCTCCCGGGTATAATAAAATATGTAATTACTTTTCCACAAAATGATGCAAGAATGTTGCTTAAGGGTACTAAAATGGCCTCAGATGTTCATTTATGTCATAAGCCATCAGTTGTCTTTTATGATATTGATTGCAAAGAAGGGTTCAATTCAAAACTTCTAGTCACCATAGTTTACAATGTATATTTTGAGTCAATCAAAACAAACACCGAAGCATTTTATTAAAAGAATGCTTATATTACATATTATTGCAAACTACTGTATTATGTTTTCATGTTGGTAAAATGTATTCAGGACTAAAGGTCAACACAAATCTATAAAAGCAATTTTGAGGTAATGAGCACAGTATTAGCACCTAGGATGTATTGATTGATTGTTTTTTTTTGTTGTTGAAATTCTCTATAGACTTTACCATAGATATGTTAAGTATCCAGTTAATACATTCCTTATTTCCTGATTGTCCATTTAGGTGTTGTTCTGCAGTATTCTCATACTGTAACTATTCTATAGGTAGTGCCACACTGTCTACAGTTCAGCAAGTGCCTGATTGTTTGAATGTGTGAAGGGGATATAAATTAACATTGATCTTAAGTCTAGGTGCCACATCTTAACGTCTTCACCTCATTTCCTATCACCTGTGCATGCCAGTTTTTTAATGCTTAGTTAAGTCCTGCACATAAGTAAGTTTGATGAAAATGTGTGAAAAAAATGCTGTACTATTGCAATTAATTTAATTAAGAAAGGAAATGCAAGATCCGATTGAATACAAATCACAGATTACCTCTAAGAAAAACACACTGCAAAAAGATCAGAAGTTGAATTATGATAAGTGGTTTGATTATAAACATAATGATGTTAAACATTTTAAATCCCAATGTACAATATTGCGTTAATTGTATTATAAATACATATACAGTAGAAAAATGTCAGAAAAATAGTACAAATACTATTGCCATGGTTCATGTTTAATGGTGCAACACTAACCAATTTATCAGTTCAAATTGATCTTGAATCGATAAAATAAAAGTTCACACACCCTTTTTTCAGTCTGCTCATCTGTTGAGTAAGACATGACAAGAATCACAATAGCACATTGGTAAGTAATGTGTCCAAGGAATTTGCCCCATGTAACAATTACACTATGTGTGTATACATTGTTTCCATATTTGAATCACACTGCATTTATTTCTCAACTCATGACTCAAGAGCAAGAAATCTCTCTGGGAATTTTACAACTTGAAGGTATTAGGACATTTAGGATCCATTTATTTAACATCAATACCTCTTAACTGTGTTACTGACAAAGCTCTCATGATTGATCTCAACAGCTTATTTAATGGGGTATTTTCTAATGAGACTCTAGAGGAGGGTCTGACAACTTGCAACATGAAAAAACCAAGTGTAAAAAAAGTACAATATTACAGAATTGTACAATTTTTGAAAATCCTCCTAAACCAACCAGATGTTTACAGCATTGAATTATCTTATAATACTGGTGTATTATTACTATTGTACATATGGTACACCAGACAGTTTCATCTCGGCTGGCTTATACAAACCTTAGATTCTTGTGAACAAAGTAACAAGTAATAGGTTTATTCCATGCTGAAAAAAAAGAAGAAAAAAGAAAACACAACGTTTCAACCATGGAGCCAAAACGTTGTGTTTTCTTTTTTTTCAGCATGGAATAAACCTATTACTTGTTCCTTTGCAGCCTACGCATGCTGACGCAGCTGCCCACCTGAACTACTTAGATTCTTGTATTATCAAGCACAGGCAAAACTGATTTTCAAATGTTCTGGATACAGCCTTGAAAAGGAATCTGTGAAAATATTTGGAAGACCATCTAAACTGTCATGGAACAGACTGATGATAGTTTGCAATCCAAGAGTCTTTTTTATAGATTGATCTTTTTGCATGAATGATTCTCTTTTTCTCATTCTCTTTTTCTCACATTGTCACTCTGTAAATATATATTCTAAATGCTTATCTTTAATTAAAGCTGCATGTCCCTTCACATTAAAATTGTATTATTATTTACATTTAATTAAAATATTAACCTTTGTTGTCATATATTCAATAAGGGGAATGGGTAATGTTAATTAAGATTCTAGTCTTGTGAAACTGAGTAGTCTAATTATTCTCTAGCTGTGCACAGTGGGGATTCAACATTATACTGCACATCCAAATAAGGTTTATATTCCAGGCACCACTGAAATAATGTCTTTTATATTTTTTCTTGAGTTTGAAGTTATGCACCATATTTAATTCTAAATGTGTCAAGAACTGTGGAAGCCCAGTGATTGTTTTTCTTTTAAAACACTTTCATTAAACAAACAATAAATACATATTGCGCTTGGTCACACAGACTTTATTAGTTTTGCTGGTCATGTCACAAATAAACAGAAATCATGCCAGTTGCACTTTCTTCTTTTCTCCCATACCTTAATGTGAGAAACTGAATTGCCAGAGAGCACTTTTTGAAACTTTAAGCATTGGCTTACACTGAGCTTCAGTTAGCAGTATGTAGGTTTCAATCTCACACTCCAGAGATCTACTAGGGTCTTCTAGACCTTAGTCCAGCTAAGCTCTCATATACTAAACACAACCAACTGCTGACCGCAAAAGTAAAAATTAATGTAACAATTTTTAATAATAATAGTAAAGATAATAATGTGATTTTCATGAGGACAGTTTACATGATTGTTACTATCATTGAGATCAGTCTTTATTACTAAAATCTATATTGCATGTGTATTTATACGCCTAGAGAGGCAAACAATGACAATTAGTACAGTATACTGGAAAAATAGACAGGGTACCTGGTCGCAATATGTGATCAGCAATCAGTTTCATGAATGACATGATTGTTCAATGTTAATCATAATGCTTTTCATGCCAAAGGTACTTACTGTACTTTAACTTTTATTTTACTGTATTTCTGTGTGTTAAGAGAAATAGTGAAATCTTTGCCCCCACTGCTAAGACAGGCCTAACAGCTGCTCACATCCCTCATGCTGGGCCAAGGCCCACTGAAGTAAGGTGCTCTGTCACCTCAGGTTCAGCACCTCTACATTGGGAGTTAAGAGCTTATTGCCTTTGGCCTCATGCTTGCAGGATAGGTGCTGGGTCCCATGACCTTAGACAGGAATCTACAGCTCACTGATGGATGGAAGATTAAATCCACAAAATTAAAATAACATATCAAAACATTAGATACAGTATCTGTATCTAAAATAGGATATTGGGGAGAAAATTAATTAAGATTAAAAATAATAAATTATCCTCTAATTTTTCACATCAATACTTCTTTTTCCAAAGTGACATTGTTTAGGTTTTGCAACAAAACACTTGTATTCTTATGTCAATAACCTAAGATTACACAAGAATTTTATAAAGGTGATGTTACTCTATACAAAACTTTCATGTGACTGTTTTATGAATGTGGAAGCCTAAATTCATCTTACTGCATTTGTTAATTGCATAAATTATGGAAAATTTGCACATCTTAATAAAACTAAATGAAATACATTAATTAAATATGTAAGTTCTAATTCACAGAACCCTTCTCATTGGGATATAGTTATGATAGACTAAATGCCAGCAAGGCATGAAACAAATACAGTTCAGGTATGTACTTGAGCAATGAACACAATCCCTATTTCCAGTATGTGTTGTGACTAAAAAGAAAAAAAAGTGTATCTGTATCACTTTCCTGAAATGGCAAAGTGTAGCAAATGCACAAAAACCCAGCTTCCTTCCTGCTAACCCTCAGGTGCATTATTGTGTATTAACACCCTGACACAGAGTGGCTTCAGTACTTCAATCTCAGCTGGAAGCAGACAGTCTCTAGATAACTTAATTTAGCAAAAACCATGACAGAGGCCAGCAGGCTTCCAAGTGTTCCCACTGCGGTTTCAAGAAAATAGACATCAACAAAGAACCAGATGGTCATTAGAGGTAAGTACAATTTATGGAGAAATTGTCTGATTATGCTTAATGCTTATGAGTGTTGTACACTAACATGGATAACACAGTGCAATCCTACAGGAAAAGTAAGTACCATCACTCTGTTGCAACATGAGCAACATGAGCAGTTCTTCACACACATCTACTGTAGGGCCTTTCAGGTTTCAGGTTCCTCTGAAATTAAAATATAAAATGTGTACAGATTTTTTTTCCTGCTTTGAAACCATTTAGATGAATTTGAACTGGACCAAAAGCCTTCTGCATGATAACATTTAAAATCCTCAGACACAGTATAGAAAACTACAAAAACTACTGCAAACAAATTCAAAGAACATGTGAAAAATAGGGAAAAAAACGCCCAACCACTGGTGTCACGGGACACAGAAACAACAGAAACCAACAAAGCAAAACAATAACATAATTTACATTCTGAAGAAACATGACTCACTGTAAAATAAATGTCTTGTTTTTTTTATTTAATGTGCCTTAGGCCCTGTAGTGTAGCTCCCTATAATCAATGTAGTTTGTTGCCAAACCTTGTAAAGTTGTTCACATAAACAGTGTGTACAGTCTGCTGTATATTTTTTTTCCACAGAGTTTTCCACAAGGCACAGTAAGTGAGATAACCTGGCCATTATCAACAGCAAGGAAACCTGTACAAAAGACAGATTTAAGATGTCAAGTGTACACTTAAAGAGTACTAGAATTTCCAGGGATTTCATCCAAAATATTACACAATTATTTTCTGTATTATTTTTTTATTTCCTTGAACACAGTGCATTTGTTCTTGTATTATTTTAGAGGCTTTGGACATTTCCCTTTCTAGTTTTCCTTTTTATCATTGTCTAAATTCTCATACTAGGCTGTGATGTAAGCTGTCAAAAATGTACCTTTCCATATGACACAATGAAGGAAGATACAAACTCAATTATTCTTCCCAGTTTGACCTTCCACAACAATACAACATTGAAACTGGCACATTATCACAGCACAGATAAGATGGAATCCCTTTATGCATAGATTCTGGATTAAGATCGATGGGAATCATTTATTTTTTACTTTAAGTAATTTTTTGCTACTGGCATTCCTCTACATGCAATCTTGGAACAAATAAATTCATTTTGGATATATCTCATACCAGTTTTAAGAACCTGCCTTGTATACTTTGAGTGAAAATTTAACAAACAGTACTACACTTAAGTCTTCTACAGTCAGTTTCACTACAGTACTGCTTAGGGGTTCTGGATTCATAACTGGAATGCTGTGGGTTCAAGTCCCACGTTGGGCAATGCCACTATACTGTACCTTTAACAAGGTAATTCCCTCTGGTTGATCTAGTTAAATGAGCAGCTGAGTAGGACTCAGTTTGGATAAAGGCATCAGTCCTGTAAATGAATAATAATGATCACACATCAGATATCACTGAAGCAATTCCAGGCATTGCATAATATGCCAAACTGTATTTGTACTAGTCACATCATTTTACTAAACTGAACCATATATTTGTGTACTATGTGAGTAGTAAGGATTAAATTAGAATTATGTTCCCCAAAAGAGGATTTTTTTTTAGTGCTGACATCTTATAGCAGATGCACTGCTGATGTTCAGCTGCATTTATTATCTGAGCAAGAGCAGCAGAGAAGGTTGCCTGTTTACTCAGAAACTCTTTGGAGATAAGGCTGAAACTGCAATAGTGATATAAATTGGACCGTCTAGGTTATATGTATGGTGCTTATGTAAAAATTTAAGATGCGATTTCTTTTGATGAACTGAGATTATATTGTAAAACACAGTCAAGATTTAGGGAGGCTATTTAGACAGTGATGGAAAGAGTAAATTTATGTTAATGAAATACAGTTGTATCCAAACTTGGTTTTAAATCAGTTGACAGTATTTAAATGTAAATATTTGGGTAAATGGTTTGTAAATAAACATTATATTTGCATTTATTCATGGAATTTTTGAGCAGTGTTTGGACAAATGTCTGTCATTTGTAGCTGGGATTAAAAGTACAGCTTTGGAATGCCTGAGAAACCGCACATAAAAGCATCAAGAATAAACAGTTAAATAAATGAGAAGGAAATGTAAGCAACATGCTGCATTTTACTGACACTCAGTTATTCTAATGAAGTGACAAAAAAGTTAAGACGAATTGATCCTTTAAATAGCTCATTTTAAACACGAAGTTAAAGCGATGAGTAATAGCAGGAAACGTCAAAGAGAAAACCACAAAACTAAAGTTTCTCTGCTCTGCACTCATCTCATATAACATACCAAGCTCACAAGGATATTAAAAAGGATTCACGGGGGCCTAATGAAAAAGTGTTAATGGCTTTACTCACAGTATTACAGAATTCATTCTCTTATGAAATTGATCACGATTCTTCCCTTTACAATTTCAGTCTAGTGCCAGTCAATCATTTCTTGTGTCATCTTGAATCAAAAAATTCAAGTACTGTATTATTTAGGTGGGAAAGGAGTGTGTAAGTTATTTCTCAAAATAGATATTTGATACACACATTACAAATTCCTATGTTTATTGCCTACAGTCTCTATTCTAGAATCAGAAATTACCTGAATCAATTATTGTAGAATCAGAATAGCACTTCTATCCATGACTGCCTGGCCTCCTGAATGCAAAGAACTGGTCAAGTATTTCAATATATTTACTGTATGAGAACAGTTGCTCATTGGTTGGATGACAAACAAGGCACAGTATTCCACACTACTGTCCCTTTGATAGAGGTTGAGCACAAAGAAGTCAATGATTTCTTATACACTGTCCTACTTGGAACTCAATCCTAACTGAAGTACAGTATGTGGGAAATGAAAAGTAGATACATCCATTCAACTGTCTCACTCAACTTTGTTGATGATGTGCATAATGATGGCTGTGGAAGAGTGAATTATGGAGCTTCTGGAAACATTTTTTTCTGCTTATATAAAAGAAAATGCTTCAATACTGTACATATTGAGTGGTGCTTCACCATGCTATTGTCACGATTATAGTCCCCCCCTCCTTAAGGGTGCTCCAGCCCTTTCACTCAAGACTTTATTCTCTGCACCTGTTTCCCATTCCCAGCCCACCTTAAAAGCCAGGCGCTGACGCTCATCCGGGCTCTGCATCTGATTTCCATATCGTGCGAGTCCGGGACCTGGAAGCGCCTGGTCCCGTTAAGGTTTTAACCTCTGTTCCCGTTCCCGTTCCCGTTCCTGTTCCCCGTCCGCCGGTTCCGACCCGGCCTTCGTGGTTTTTAATTCTTTGTTCTGATGGATCTCCTGGTTTTGGATTTACCCTTGTGTTTTGGATTTTCCCTAAGGACTACTCTTTTGGATTGTTCGCCTCGGCCACACCTCCCCCGTGCACCAGCGCACCTTGGACACGCCCCCCTGTCTTCAGCCCCGTATTCCTGCATGACGTTTCCCCAGTGTTTCACCACTCCGTCGGACTGTGTCGTCCGCATAGGGTCCGGAAAGAACTGTTCGTTACAGCTATATGACAATGATCCAAAACATACGTTCATCATGGTGCTCCATCTGGGGAAAACAGTGGAAAATTGTAAACTGGCTAAGTCACTACACAGGTTTAAATCAATTTGAGTATGTTATCAAGTCATAACAACCATGAATAGGAAAGAACTTAAAGCTGCTTGCAAAAATATCTCAAATGATTACACAGACACTTTGGTGAGCTCAATGAGTCGCAGACTAATTGGCTTAAAAGGATATGTAATCAAATTATGATTGCACACTCTGAAATTTGCTTTGCATCACTTTCAAATTTACTTAATTTCTCCCAAATACTTGGTCACTGGTACTCATTGGGTTGAACATTTTTTTTAATTTAAATAATTTAAAAATAATAAGTAAAATTATATAAATTAATCTCATGATCACAAATACATATGTCTTGACTGTAAAGCAAAAATAAAATTTCCAATACTTATGGAGGGCACTTTAGATAAAAAAAAAAATCACATTGTTTTTTCTGTTACATTCTAAATGCAAAAAAAATATTTTATTCCAGATAAAACCATTGCACGAGAAATTATTAGCTTGAATTGAATTGCTGCTGAAGTACCACTTGGCTTGTCAAACTAACATCTCCAATATTGCCTTTAGCTCTTAAATGTTCTGCATTTCTGATTGTGCTTGTTATTTTATACTGTACTTTACTTGTAATTGTAAGAAAATTATACACTGTGCTAGTGTAAACCTCCCTGTTAAGTAAAGTCCCTGAGGCAAACTCAGAGAAAATTAGAGGGACTATTTGAATATTAGTCATAAGTGCAATATACATAATGATTATTCTATATCCTACATTAAATCAGATAGTATTCATTAATTCATTGATAATTTGACTAAATGGTCTTTTAAGAGATCACAAAAGACAACTCTTTTAACTGATTTTGCTGAAGTCCAGCTTTCACGCGGTACACTTTTTGCAAAAAACACCTTTGAAAGCTTCACTCTTTGGTTTCATTCCTGAATCTAAAAAAAAAAAGAAAACCACAAATACTACCACTGGTACTTGAAAATATAATTTTAAACAATTTTAATGTCATTTTAAACCACTCACATCTTGCATGTTGGTTTTGAAACACCAATTAAATGAAAGATTTGAAAGGAATAAAATAATCTAATTAATCTCTGGAAGGTAGCTGTTGTGAAATATTTCATATCCCATAATAATAATCCTTAATAATATTTCTTGCCATTGGCTATGGTACCAGTGTAGAAACTTCCATTCCAAAGAACCAGTGTCAGACTCTTAAATACTGGTTAAGACATTAAATAATAAAAGTATGACAAATAACACACATTCTGTTAGCTGACAGATCGCTTTGGCTAGTAGCAGAAATGGGACATTCACATTCTAGAAGAAGGGACTGCAGACTAAATCTGTTTGTTTCTTCTCATGAAAATACGGCTGACAGCCCCATACGGTATGTGATTATTAGAATAATTCTAAAAAAAACAAGCTGAGGAAAAACAGGTTATCAACACAGTTTCATTTTACCTAGACTTTAAAACTGTTGTTTACCACTGAATAGTTCAGACAGGCAGTCATGTTTAATGATCTTGTGAAAAAGGTTAGTAGAATATACTCAATCTAATTTCTTAAACTCAGTCCAGGCACTTGACTGGTGGGTTAACTTGCTTTTGGGTAAAACTGGCCCTGGAGTACAGTAAGTGTGCGTGTCTGTTTGAAAGTGTAAAAGTCTGGCACTTAAAATGTCATATTAAAATCATGAATTCATATTCACAACTCGATGAATTGTATTTTGTAAATTGTAAATACTGTATTTATTTTCATGAACATTTACACCCATTAAAGGATTATCTAAAAAGTACAAGAATATACTGTAGTCCAATGCTTATACACTTCAGCAGTCATTCCTACAATTTAAAGAGATTTCATATTAATTTTATGTAATTTTAATTTAATGTAGTTCTTTATTTAAACACGTTTCAAAACACTTCAATAAGTGCAACAAAGTAGAAAGCTGCAAAAACTATTTTGTGGATTATAAGAAAAAAGCATATCTTTTCCTCTTTCAACCTGGAAGAGAAAGATATTTATTAATCTCTAATGGGGAAGGTTTCTGTGTAATTTACAATGAAAGTGCTACAGTGCATTTGTTGTAGTGGATCAAATGGATATGATTAATTTTTATAATAGTTTTTTTTGTAGATTTAAATGCTATTCAATATCATGAGCATTTGGGAAAATGCAGCTGTTCTTATAGGGTGAATGTGATTCTGATATGCACATTAATACTATCATATAAACAACTAAAGAATAAATAATATTTTCTTCAAAGACCTGAAAATATCCCATGCAGAGTAGTATAGAAAAATGTTACAATTATCAGTAACTGAAAATTATGTTTATACAGTGTTTATAGCAAGCTTAAATAAGCCATTTTTGAAAACGTCGGGAAATTCATTGTCTAAAAGTGTATTTTTCTTTTACTTTTTGCTACATACAGTATCTAACATATTCTATTACTTGCTTGATTCTGTTTTTCATTTTTTTAAGTGTGCTTTAGTATGGAATATCAAAAGGAAAAGTCATTATTTCCTCAATGTTGATGGTAACAATATTTAACAAAACATTATTTGTCTTTTCATTTTTTTTCACTGAAAAAAATCAGTACCATCTGTGTGGGTACATGGCACGTGGTGAACTGCCCGGACAGCTTCTTAAATTATATAAAATGATTACTTCTCATCTGCCTTTAGCAGCTGGGCACTTCACTGCCTGCAGAAATATTCCAACAGTCGCGTGTCTTAAGTATCTGTCAATAACATTCACTGGTGTGCCAGTCTTCGATTTCTCAGACACAACTGTTCATAGTGTTACACCAACTTTAACTTTATTTAGTAATACAGCTTAGGTTGGGCGTGCAGAAACCAAGATTCTTATTTAGTAATTCACATTGATCATAACCTACAAAATCCTCTCTTATCTCATACTAGCTGTCAGCTTCAAAATGGTTAATATTTAACACATGAACAGGAGTTAAAAATGTAGTTACAGTATAAGTGAAAAGATGGGAGCAAAACAAAGAGTATACCTCACTGCATGCTTCTTTGAGAAATCTCATTGGACAGAAAACATCATGAACACAGGTGCTGTCCATAAAGTTTGACTGAGTGATTTGTGATATCTGAATGTTCTTATTCCCATGTACAGTACAGGCTCTTTGATCTGGCTGTCATACTATATGTTATTACTTACATCATTACTACTGTATGTAATTTCTCTGTTTTCAATAATATGGCACAGAAACAGGTCACACACGAAGTAGGTGTGGTAATTCTTATGCCAAACAGGATTATAACAGGAACATAACATTTTAATAACAGACTAATCCTCATTAACATGAAAGCAGTTACCGTTGCTCCAGGATTAAACTTTTTTGGTGTGGTTTATGTATTCATTGAAAGCAGAATGCACTGTATAAGTCTCGAAGTAAAAATATTGGTAGGTAAATCCTTAATATTTGCAAAGGAACTATTCAAATTATACTAACTTCACTATTAACAAGAACTACAAAAGCAGCAGAGAATAAGAAAAACATACAGAATGTTCAGAAGCAAAGGTGAACAGAAAGTTGGAACAATTTTAATTATCAGATAAGCAGGGCTCATTCAGAGTAACAATCTGCTTTTGAACAGATTTTATTTTAGATCAGGATCATTGCTGGTAAACAATAACAGCAACAAGAAATGGTAGAACAGGATTGTGTGTCTTGCATTACACTTCTGAGTGAGAAAATGTATTTTTGCAAGAAGCTACACTTTGCAGTGAAAGTATCAAGGCAGTAGGATTTAAAGGTTTACAACAAATTCAAATCTTGCTGCATTTAAGAAATACAGTTTAAGACCATAAACTGAGAAACATCAGTTTCAAAGATTCCAATCCAATTTTCACTTAGGAAAAAAGGTTGTTTGTTCAATTCTTTAATTCTTCTCAGTTCTGCTTTTTCAAACTAAAGCAGCAGAGGTCAAACATCATTCATTTACATTAAGCACACTATCCAGTTTGGGGTCACGGAGGTGGCCTTCTTGTCCACAGACCTTCTACCTTCATCTGACCATGATCTCCAATGCTCACTTGCGTATCTTGCAGCAAAGAAGCCATGGCTAGTATCAAAGTCAAAACCTTCAAAGGTCATGGTTCTCTCCTCAACAAAAAGCAGATTGTTCCCTTCAGGTGAGGGAGAAGCAGCTCGCCTTAGCAGATGAGTTCAAGTCTCCTTGGTTCTTATCATGACAGGTGGCAGGGGGGAGCATGAGGTCATCTGGTGGAGTGGTGGGCATCAGCAGACATACAGAACACTGGCGGATCCAGTGTGGTGAAATGAGACCTCGGTGCCACAGCCACCACAAACCCCACGAGGACACGCAGGTTGAAAATGAATCGACAATGCTTGGAAAAATTGAATCCTACAGTGCTAGGAAAATAAAATTGATAAAATAATTGAATGCCATCTTTGCTTTATGCAACATACCACATTTCCATACTTGCATTGTTGTCTTGTCCCCAGGGTGAAGCTTACCAAGGTTGGAGTTAATTGACTAAATAGTGAACACAAGCAGTTTGCATTTGGGGTCACGTTTCATTAAATTTCATTGCTGCCTTTTTGATGTCATAATTTATTGCAGCTGAAAAAATGCTATATGTGTGGTATACATAAATTAGTCTGATGTGGTGATGAACTATGGCAAGACTCAAAGCAATCAGCTCCCGGGTTCTGCATAAGATATTGAAAGTGTCTGTTAAAAACATAGGCTGGGCCGCCGTGTTGGTCGATGTCCCTGCAATCTTTCTGGCATACAGTGATTATTGAGTTCTTGGGATAAAGCTGCCAAGTTTGATTTGGATTTGTTATTGTACATGGTGCTCAGTCACAACCTCTAACTGAATGATTGCTTCAACATAAGAATACTTACAATATTTTAAGATAGTATAGAGTGTATTTAAATAACTTTTAAAAACTATTTAAAAAATGTCATCAAATATAAAAATCTTGTTTTCTTTTTTAACACAATGTTTAGTTTCTCAGTTTTTCCCCAAACGTAGGAAGCCTGACAATTAAATATACTCCTTACCTGTCACAGGTACCAATTTGCACCTACATTACATACTGTAGCATCCTCCTTTAGTGGTGAAACTCTGTTATCCATTAGTGGCAGTAGGTTTTATATAATGTGTTTATGAAATGTCTCCCGTATTCTTAATTGATAGGGAGCGAAAAAAGTAAAAACAATGCTTGAGTTAATAGAGGAAATATGGAATTTAAACCAATGGATGTTTAACTCATTTGAATTACTGCATTCACTTTTGGTCACTATAGCACAAAAAGGAAATTTTAGGTTATTTTAATCTAGAATGAGCTCAAAGAAGAGCAACAAGAATGATTCTTGTTCTCAGGAGGTTGTCTTATACAGATGGATTAAAGTAGATGAATCTTTTTAGTCTAGAACAAAGTAGATTTTCAAAAAGAATTGGTGCCAGTATATAAAGTCTCAAGGGTTTACAGAGGTCAGCCCAAGGGACTACTTCAGACTCAATAAGGACACAGGATCTCAATTGGAAATAACTGGAATTTACTTATGATGGAGAATATGAAATTCTGCTGTGATTGTCTGCAAAAGGCTACCTAACCAGGTGGTTGAAACTCAAACATTGTGCTCTTTAAAAGATTGGCTGGATAAAATTTTAATTAATTTTACCTCTAAGCTACCAAATGAGCAAAATGACCCAGCTTTCATTTGAAAACTTTTTATGTTCTAATTATTTTAAAACATCAAATACCTTTCTATTCTTCAGATTTTTTACTAACAATCATTGTCTTAAACATCCAGACATTATCAGCAAAAAAAACCCATTCAACATGGTCTGTAGGCAACTGTCTCTTACAAACATTCAAGTTGTTTAACTAAACCAAAGCTGAGAACAACTTTGTTCAAAGATATTGAATGAAACACTTTTCACAAATGAAAATTTGTATCAGATCCTAAAAATCAGGGCTAACCTCTTCATCATTGTTCGTGTCTTTTTTTTTAAATGTAAAAGTGTCTGCTTATTATTATAGGAGATAATAGAGATCTTATTTTGGTACTGATAAATAAGCTGTGGTTGAGAATCTTACTTGTCTTCTTCTACTGGTTATAAAACTTTATAAAACTTTTATAAAACTGCGCTCTGAATTACCTCATTATAGCTTTTATTTTTGTTCAGTCTTACCTTATATTCCATGTCAACATTTCTAAAAATTACTGACATCTAATTAGAAAAGTATGGTGTTGGTTTTTCATTACTCCTTACTGAGAAAATGCATAATGATGTAGAGAAATGACTTTTGCTCTGATTTCATTGTTTGGAAAAGAAAAATACAGCTGTAGATCTTGGACTTTTAACCAAGTGCAAGTAATCTGAATGCCAAGGGCTGCCTTGAAAAGGACAGTGAGACAACTTTCTTTCCTAAAGGTTATTTCTCTTTATAATTTATAGAAGCACATCAATGTGGGTATGGTACATTAGATGGTACACGACTTTCCTATAATTACGAACAGTTCACAGAGTTCACACTATAATGGTGCCATTATGTCCACTGTATCCATTGAGAAATAGACCTATGGTGTCTGTGCAGGTTTAAAGATGCTAATTTATTTTCTATGTTGAACAAGGTGCCTTAATTAGCCTATGGCTAGTTACAATACGAAACGCCTGCATTAAGATTTTGATTTGCTTTCAGTTATTTAATTTCCATCAATTATTCAATATATTTTTTTTATTTAAAAAGCTTATTTCGTTTTTATGTTCCATATTAGCAAATCTTTACAGAAGCAAAAAACATATAGTCAAATTAAAAATAAACCCCCCCTTTTTTAAAATGAGGTCTGCTTAGGGATGTCACAGTCATTCAGTAACTACCCTCTTGGTGCATGGTTCTAAGGTTCTGGAGGGAAAGTACCAGTACTTTGTCCTCTAGTCTTAAAACACTGTTCATACTAAACCAAGAAGCAACTGGAACTCAAAACACAATCGATGTGGTACATACAGTAATATCCAGGGAACGAACAATCCAAATACAGTAAGTAAAATGTCACACCTAAACATTAATATTGGCATACAGTGATAGGGATGCTGTTTTGGGATCTAGAGAGTTGTGCATACAAGAAAGCCCTCAAACATTACAGAACTGAAATAGTTCTGTAAGGAAGAGTGGGCCAGAATTCCTCCTAGGCCATATCAACTCATTAATCAACTCTTACAGGAAACATTTCATTCAAGTCACTGTTGCCAAAGGGGTATATCAATTTACCGAGTCAAGAAGTGAACTTACTTTTTCATGCAAAGATATTGAATGTTGGCTGATTTTTTTTAAATAATAACAAAGTATAATTATTGTGTGTTATTTTTCAAATGAGGCTAGTTTTAAATACTATAAGGACTTGATGAGGACTAGGTGACGTTCAAATACAGTATGTCTAAATACGTTAAGCCATAATGTATTAAGATGGTGTGCTTTTTCACCACACTGTATGTTTTGGTGTCTCCTGTTAACTTTCATTTTTAGCAAAGGAATCGTAAAATGGAAAGTGAAAGTATGAATAAGTATCCTTGATGACAAATCTTCATTGAAGGTCACTGGCTACTTAATCTGCATTATGCGGCTTATATCTCAAACATCATCTGTACTTGTCACTGAATCTTATGACACAGTTGAACATAAACTGATTTTGACAGCAAAAGAGAACTCTAGTTTAAAACCAACAAGAGCAGAGGTGACTGGAATACCAACTACAGAGCTGAGGGTTAAAAGTGAAAAACAACATTTGCATTAATTGGTGATTTGTAAAACTTTAATGACTTGATTTCAAATTTATAGAAAAATGCTTTCTGAAACACTTTTTTTGGGAAAACCTCTTTAAACAACATAGTGAATTTTTGTTTGTGTCATAGGTATGTCCAGTTTTTCCTCCAAAGACCTGTCTTCACAATCCTCATATTTTAATTGTTAATTATGTGATTAACAATATTTGAATTTCCCCAATTATACAGATTTTGAAACGGTAAGTTACCATTTCAATAATGGTAATTATTAATATGAAACATACATTATATTAAATGCATGGTAATACTATATGCAGTATAACAAACACGTACAAAGTTTTAACAGACTCTAACAGGCACATTTTGTTTCTTGGCTAGCAGCATGCCTATGGTATTTATATGCTTTTTAGAATTTTATCTGCTTCATGCAAATTTAAAAAACATTCAATGGAAAATAACAGCATAGAATACACACACTACAGTTCTGCAGCATTTAAAATGGAATTTTACTGAACTTCTCCATCTAGTTCTTAAGTTCTTAAAATTTGGCAAATTCAAAGATTTATGTACTGTATGTACTGTATACAAACTGTAAATGGAGTTTTAAAAGAAAGGCTGGGAAAAACAGAAATCTTATTGACTTCCGCTTAAATGATTCATTCACAGATGCAGCCATATCAGGACAATTCTTACAGTATTAAGTGTTTATTCATCCATTAGTGTTTTGCTGTGCTAATCATACTGTGTGAATACTCTCCTAGCGACAAACCTTATGATTAAATACAATGAGTATATTGTTGAGACAATGTTACTACATCAAATAAGATGTGACAATACTGTATAATATTAACAGAATTATCATTTTTAAATTGCATACAGTATACAGAATTATTAGAAATTGTGTATAAATAGTATTTAGAAAAAATAAATATAATAGAATAGAAGCCAAATTAAAATAAATTTTGAGCAGTGATTTGAATGACTATATATATATAGTCTATATACTATATACTATTTTTAAGTTTTTATTAATTTTTACATCATAGTATGTTGAATATTAAGTTAATATTTATCATAAATGTAGTACTATCTAGATTATACATAAATTGAATCACCATTTAAATCAGAATTGCAATGGATTTGAATAATGTAATACACTACCAAAATTTTATTTAACATGCTATCTGATCCGTAATCATTTGTAAGAGATAAAATATACAAGTTGTTAGGATAAAAAGCATGGTTTGTGTTACTAAGGCTCCCATTGGGCCTTT
This sequence comes from Atractosteus spatula, assembly GCF_055471065.1. NCBI lineage: Eukaryota > Metazoa > Chordata > Actinopteri > Semionotiformes > Lepisosteidae > Atractosteus > Atractosteus spatula. The sequence goes on along the minus strand of NC_142720.1, from coordinate 21,807,560 downwards.
TATGTCCCTCCTTCATTTCATCAGTGTATTAGCTATATCCTCATTTCCATTTTGTTTAAACTGTTAGAACTTATCAAATCTCTGTAAACGTCATTTGGTCATACTCAGAGACAGTTGTCATTCAGTCAACAGTTATTGTTCAGTCAACCAAGTTGGGAGTCAAACCCATACAACAAACAAATTCAAATCACTCCATTGTACTTATCCATTGACTACTGAAACATATCTTAAGAGTTTATCTTAGAGTGCTGAGGAAGAGAATCAAATTGTTAATTCTGTTTCAATGTCATCCATATGTTCATTGCTACTTTACAGTCTCTGGCCATCTTTTCTGTACATGGTATTTCCAAATTTCAAGACAGTACTTTGAGGCAAAGAAGAGCTCAAATCAGAAATTAGCTTCCTATCTGCAATCGACATAGGTTCCAAATGTGTTCACAAGCACATTACAGTACAATGTAAACATTGTCAAAAATACTGTATAAAGCAGAATATAAAATGAGTCAAAGCACCACAGCAGTTCATTGAAGGTAAATGTTTTATCTACCTATGTAAACCTAAAACAAGACAAATGCATGCATTGTGGACAGGCTAATCACTGTGATAATACTGGTTTAAAGATAAATCCCTCCACATCTGTGTCAAGAAAGGTCATATGGGGTGTATTTGTAGAGAACAAATCACAGACAGTGGACAGGGTCATAAAAATAATGAAAACAAATGGAACAGACATTAAAGAGAGGTTGTATATCATGCAGAGACTGACTTAGCATTACATGTGCTGACTCTTAAAGTTGAAACATTTACTGTCACTCCTGAAATTGAGGAAAAACAAAGAAGAATGAAAGATCAAACTACACGTCTTCCTTTATACATGGCTAAGGGTAACTGCTCTTCTCTCTTACAGTAGATAGGGACTGTTTGAACATGACGCATCTAAACTAGCAAGAGGTAAGGACTGTTTTATCTAGCCGGAACACCCTTGATGCCATTTTGCCAGAGGAATCAGGGACTGTTAAGGGCACTGAAGATAAGTGTCACTGAAACCACAGCAGAAAACAAAGTCGTGTCAAGCATGGTCTGTGCCATATGCCATCAGACCTAAAGTGGAGGCTGAACTGACTCATCTAATGGATGCTGGAGCCTTGTCACTTGCACAATGTAATGACTGGGCCACGTCAATTGTGCCAGTAATTGACCATACATTCTATTTTCTGTGCTGAATACTATCCCATTATCCACACATTGAAGATTTGGTCATTTTCTTGGCAAAGGGCCAACATTTGTGCAACTTCTATTTGTTACTGCACATGCTTACCTGCAAATGAAACTAGAAGTAAATTCTGGAAAATATCTCTCAATCACTACCCAGAAGGGCTTATTTTGCTACAAGTCACTTACCTTTTGGTATAAAATCAGCCCCAACAGTATTTCAGAGGGCCATAGATCAGATATTACAGGGCCTCCCCAAAGCAGGTGATGGCTGGTGACAGGGAGGAATGAGGCCAAGCACCTCTGAAACTTTGATGCAGTTCTGCATTTTCTGGTAGATGCAGTGAAAATACTGCATACATCATTGATGCTGAAGGTTTGCATAAATCCCCAGATTTTTCCCCAGTGGAAAAACAATCAAAACCCAAGCTCTACAAAATTTGAGTCAATCTGTAGGTTTAATATATTACTATGAAAGTTTTACATCCACTTAACCCATCCTTACATAATGCTCTGGTGTTGGACAACATACCATTCCAAAGCATTTAAGACGGCCAAAGAAAGGCATGTTTCACAGCGTGGAAGATGTGCTCAACCACTGTGACCCACAATTGAGCTTGTGATGTTTCACCTTATGATGTTGGTACACTTATTTCACATATTTTTCCAAATGATAATGGAAGGCCAATCACCTTTCTATCCGTGTCTTTGATCAAGGCTGAGTAAACCTGTGCCCAGATTTAAGGGGAAACATTGGAGTATTGTTTGAAGTTCCACCTGTATCTTTTTGGTTGAAAGTTCACATTACTCAAGGACCACTGTCTTCTCGCCTACATTTTATACCACCACAAAGGTTCCTTCACTTGCAGCATCAAAGATAAAACAAATGATTATTTTACTCTCTGCTCACAACTTTTGCATGGCATCTTTTCATTGAATAAACTTACAATTGTCAGTAGCTTCTAAAACAAACCTCAAATTTAATCAGACATTTATAAAATAAGATCTAATCAATCTGACATTTTTTTGGCAATGCAGACACGTTTTCCAGACTGCCCTTATACAGTAGATAGCTATATTATTATTAAATATTATAGAAGGGAGTAAATGCAGTATTCAGTTTTACTGCTTGTTACTCAACGTGTACTGTAAGTTACCTTACAACACCCTTGAGTACTACTGCCTTAACACCTTATACTGTTTCCAGTGTAATGTCAAAGCAAACTTTCACCAAGACTTAATTATGCATATCAGCTTAATGAATACAGAAGGAACTGCTTAATTTTTTCCACATGGTGTGGCTTCCCCCTGCCATGTGGTAATGATGAACATTCACCATCTTTTTAGTGTATCAGTCCTGAAGTGAATATAAAAGTGGTAAAATGCCTTTGTTCCCTAAAGTAAAAGTTTCTGACCAATGAATACTGCCTGTGTTAAAGTACCTTACCTGACACTGTGACTACAAATACAGCAATGCCTTGGAAAGTACAGATAACCACAAAATGGAAACATGTCGTCGAAACAACATTTCATCGAAACAATAGATTAAACAAAGTGGATGAGTTGGAGTTTGAACAAGTTTGAACAAGGGTATATAATATGCCACCAATAGAGGAGTGAGGGGAGTAAAAGGGCACTGCCTGACATGAAGAGATTAAAATATCATCTTCGGACCAAGGAAGTACAGAACAGGATCTCAAAAGACCAAAAACAAACAAACAGAGCATGGCCTGGGGTGGTGCACTGTAAGAACAGAACAATATTTACTCAAGGAAGTAGGGAATACACTATGTATTTTCAGCTACTTCTGTTTTCCCAGTTCAATAAATTTCCAATCAATAATTCTACAGAAGCCGATTCTGACGTTATTTTGCTTCTGGAAGAGTATTCGAGGTTTTTCTCTTCAAAGAGAGAAATACATGTCCTTGAATTGCACAGATGGTCAAAACAGGCATTAATTTGGTATGAAATCTTGCCAATGAAATGTGATGAAGTGCTTGTGGTCTGTTTCCGCAAGTAAGGCTTCTATCCTGACCCCATGCTTTGTCAAACTACCCACCAATCTCAAAAGATGAGCTGATTCATGAATATCATCCACTTTCCCTGGTTTCCTGTGAGGCTCCTTTATTATCTCTTCAATTTTCTTTTTACATTTTTAAGTTCTCACCCCCTTTATATTCCATTAAAATATTTTCCTTCTTCTAAGTTGCACTGCAACTTAATACAGTACCTGTTAGAACCTTAACTATTGCATTTCTTTGATCTGTAATCTTCTTAGTCTTTGCTAAAGGTGAGCCTGGGGAAAAAAAAAACTTTAATGCATATTTTATGGTTTTTCATTTTAATTACCAACAATGTATATTCGTTGCAATAGATTTTGTTCTTTTTATTGCATTTTATGGAAAATATAAACCACTCACTTGGTATTCTGGAAAACAACTTGCTCATCCCTGAGTGAGTGATATTTTATGATCGTGACTTGCAACAGAATTTTATTAAGGAAGTAATGTCTTCATGAAATACAAGAGAGTTGATCTGTAATGCTTTCAAAGTCAACATGATTTTCTAACAATACCACTATTTGTCTCATCGGCAAAATGTATTTAATGTTTTTTGAAAATTCACCTTTTTCTTTACCCCAAGAAAATAAATTATATGGCAGCATTTATTTTACAGTTACATGAAATATACTTACAAGACAAAATGCCTTAGGCATACCATGTATTCTTATATTTAGTGATTCCTCATTGTACACAGGGGCAGATATGAAAACCTTCACTATTTGGTCCACTGGTTTTATTATAGTCTTTCAAAACAGAACAATATGATGGCCTACCTGTCATATTGAGGCTCAAACTCCATCTTCTTGACAATGCGAAAACTGTACATTTTTAACAGGCATCTCTCTTTAGAGTAACAGGGATGACTGTTATTTTTTGCCTCACTTTCTAATTCATTTTTCTTAAAAAGTCATGAAAGCCAGTTTGTTTGGATCATTAATACCATGAAATTTATTTAAAAGAATGCGATCAACAGGAGGTATGCTGTCAATTTTATGACCTTCCACTTGGAAATTGCCAGCTGCTAGACAACTCATCTCATCACTACAACTTCTTCTCTCCATGGAGAATGTGAGTTCCTGTGCACACAGGACTCTGATATGCCCACCTTAATTCATCATTTGACACATTGTGTGCTTACAGTGCCTAAAAGGGCAGTTAGTTCCTACCTGGATGAGCATCACATCTCTCACTAACAACACTGCAAGTTCTCAGTGGTCCAGGAAGTCCTAGGGGTCATGGATGTGTGGGAAACTGGTGATTAGTTAAGCCTCCTCAGCCCAATTCTTTGTCACAAAAGGCATTAGGTGACCACGAGCAAGGCATGCTTCAGGAGGTCGACACACATCAGCCCTATATCGATCTGTATTGAACATGTACAGTATTAATATGATAAATATTGTGGACATTATTTTTGATCATGGAGTCACAAAGTCAGCAGATCGGTGCAATTGTGGCTACCACTAGAAACAGGCAACAGCATTTTTCATATTAAATGAAACAGATTTAATTTCCCTTTATCGTGAGGAATGATATCAGGCAAATAAATGTAGGTTTTCAGAAAATGTATTATCAGTGACAGTATCAGTATCGGTGATTAGCTAACTATTGATATCAACACATGCCTCAAATGAAGGGGAATGTGGTGGGTCTTGTTTTGCAGTTGATACATTCTTGATAAGTCTTACCCTCATTTTAAGTGATAGCTGTGGGTACTATTGAAAATTAGATGGAAATGCAGAGCCAGATATAAAGTATCCCCAAAGGACAGGCAAAAATAAAACGAATTATTCAAATATATTCAATCACATTTTCATTAAGTGTCTCTGCTCTTTGAAATGAACATACAGTATGGAAATTTCATATTGTGCCACAATGCACTTTCCAGTAAAAGTACTTCATATCTCTCTATGAGTTCTGGCCTTTTATTACAAATTATAGTATTATAAAAAAGATTATAAAAAACTCTATTGAACCCAAAAACAGGAAAGCAAAATATTTTCCATATATATAGCTTAAGCTTTAAGTAAATAAAAAATATTATCTTTCCACTGAAAATCCTTTTTATTTTTTGAGCACCTCAGCTGAAAATGCAAACTGGCAGTTTTACTGTCAGGTTAAGGTGATGAAAGTGCTTTCGCAAAGACTCCCACTGCAGACTTCCTTGCTGGATAAAATTAGCTGGAAAACATTGATGCTAGTTAGGATTTCAGCACAGCAGCTGACAGATGTGGCTTTTGAAGCTGCTGTGAATATCGCTGGAGAGGCAGTGGTGTGTCAGCGTTACGTCTTAAATCTAATGAGGATCCATATATACAGATTCCTTGGAATTCTGCAGGAGAAACATGTAGTCCCTCAAGTGAAGAATGGTACATTAATTATTTTAAAATGTTTGCATTTACAAACACGTAAACTTAAACTTCTGTGTCCTCAATATACAGTATTTTGTGTTACTTTGTTACTTAAACTGAATTGACACCATAGCCTGTGAAATCAGAAATACATAATGTTTCACAGCCCAGAGCTCTCCTTTAAAATCTCTCTCTAATGTCTCCTGCAATAAGTCTCCTACTCAATAAAATTTTTTTTGATACAACACTTTTCCGATACGGTGTATTTTTCTGACAGCTTCCTTTCACACTGCTTTGATCCTACCTTGCATACTGGCTCTAATTTACTCTAATGGGAAACACTTACCTGACTAAGACACATTGGCTGGAAGGCCTGAACAGCTGGCCTACAGATTTCACAGGTCTCATGTAGCCACACATATTTCAGAGAGTGACAAGAGAAAACAATTAATTCTAAAAGATCCCCAGACCTTCCACAACAATGTAGTTTACTCTGGGTGGCAGTGTGGTGCAGTGGTGGGGTTGTTGAATTGTAAGCATAAGGTTGTGGGTTCAGTCCTGAATGAGGCACTGCTGTTGCACTGCACCCTTCAGCAAGGCTTCAGTGAGATTGCCCTGCTGTACAAATGTGTACTCTCCAGGGTGAAAGTGCAAACTGACTTATTTGGTTAAATAAATGGAGCTGTGTGCTGGTGTGGCAGTTATTGCTTCTGCTTCATGGGCCTCAGGGTATTTATTACTGTACAGTATGAAGACTTACAGGGCCACTTTCAAACTCTTTTCCCTATTGCACAATTTGCTTTTCGAGTTTGATTTTTTTTTTTCATTTTGAAAATGTAGCCAGATTCATCTCCTCAAATTCGCTTAAAGTAAATATCATAGATTTTTGTTTTCAGCACTCATTTCGAACTTATAATGATGGGCATCTTTACTTGCAACACATTCACAGCACACAAGGATCATGTTGTACTCTGGAGCAAAATTCTTTGAAAGTCCCTTAAATTATAAAAAGTGCCCTTGTGAATTTTGGTAACAATATTTAATAAAAAGAATTAAGGAAGTGCTGTAAGAAGAAAAACAAAGCGCTCCAGAAAGAGCCACACATATTACACTTGGGATTTTCCACATACTTTTAGCAATACTTTATATTCCTACATAAGACTTTAGTTTTATTTAATATACAGTTTTCCATTAAACAATTAAGCAATTAAGTGTGTTCTCTAGAAAAAAACACTACAATTACTTATTATTGGATATTGAAATGACTCATTTCAAAACTATTTATATAATATACAGTTTAATACTACATAACCATATGGATTATTTATATTTCACACATGTTCTAGAATACTATTGAGCACACATTGTATAGTTCATCAGTACTTTCAATACAGATTCTGTACTCCTGGGTAGGAGGGAACCTGCAAGCCTATGTTCATATTGAGTAAGAGGACTCCATGAGAAAACAGTTTAATATTTATCACATATTTTATATACTGTGTATAATATTTCTGTTCAGTGTGTGCAAAACACAATATATATATATATCTGGTAAATACTGTATATTTCCCTCTTGCAAAGATATATTAAAATTAGTGCCAGGGTGTCCGATGTTTCTAATCAATGTCCAAGGTCAACATCACATAAACATAATAATAATAATAATAACAATCATAATAATAATAATAATAATAATAATTGCTTACACTTATATAGCGCTTTTCTGGACACTCCACTCAGGTAATGGGGATCCCCTCCACACCACCAGTGTGCAGCCCCACCTGGATGATGCGACGGCAGCCATAGTACGCCAGAACGCTCACCACACATCAGCCATCAGTGGGGAGGAGAGCAGAGTAATGAAGTCAATTCATAGATTGGCTTCAATCTATGAAGACTGGCATCATTATAATACACAAGCATCATTATGAACGCATTTATTTTCACCTCCAAACTACTTACACCAATTTGTTGTTCATTTTTCTTAGACATTCAAACAATCCATGCATAATGTATTTTAACATAATGCATTTTGAATAATGTGAATTTGTTCCAAAAAATAAATTAAAGTAGCTGCAAAGGTGTAGTTGGGATGGAGGAGGGATATGTAAGAAATGGTCAAAAAAATTCTGGGTTTCTGGAATGATTTAGAGCTACAGGAGTGAAAGTGTTTTGGTTGTCATCCCTCCTGAACATCAGTTTAGAAGAGCTCAGTCGGTGAGATGTATATTTTAAATACTGAAAAAGTCTGGTAATGTTAGAAACACATTAAATCATTAGCCAGCATTTTAATCCTATATTTTTGTTTCACTAAAACCGCATGCCAAATTTAAGAAGATCAAACCGAATCTGATTTACAGTTGCATTCAGGCAGGTAAAGAGAATGAATCAACTTTCTTTTCTTCACAACAGTAAGTGTTAATAATATAAATTATTATTATTCATATCAAAAATAATACCAAAGAGAAACTTTTGAGCGCTCTCTTGTTCAAAGGGACCAATTGAGAGGTTTCCTTTGGTTAACCCTGGGGCCTCTTTGTAACCAGTGATCTGCTTTTATATCCTATTATCTGAAATTTAATTAAGGCCAGTGATCAGCTGACTGGCAAAGTCAAATTAAAAAGCAGGAGGAATCCCATGGTGAGCCTCTGCATCCACCAGTCACATGAGTCCACTATCACCATGGAGACAGAGGCAGAGTGACAGAGCTCAGTCAGCCTTAACTCAGTTTCTTGCAGAAAAAGTCAGGGATGCAATAAGCATTTATCATTCTCTCAGTCTAATTGGCAGCATATGAGTTGTCTCAGTTGGTATTTTAACACCTACCAATGGCAATAATGTGGGCGATTGAAACTGCTGATTCTTATTAGAAATGCTTGAAAGGGTCATGCTGTTCTCTAACACAGCGATGCAATGAAGTGGCTAAAAAGTGACTTAACTATCAGTTTATGCTGACACCTTTTCAAAAATCCAATTAGTTTTACAAAAATGTCAAGTGAAATTACCCTTTCATAGTCAGTGTGTATGAATACTAAGATGGCTGCATTGTAGTTCAGGTTACATACCTAGGAAGTACAGTATGACCACAAGACCCAAATTGAGATACAATACTTAATTTAATCTCTCATTTTCTTTACAATTAGTATGTATTCCTGATTCTTTTTCCACTGAGCTATGGATAGCAATTGTCCAGCAAGACATTACAGCAACTTCAACAGTCTGAATTAACAAGTATTTCATACCTGTCTTTTAATGCTGTTTTTGATGTTCATGTCAGCAAGGTGAATATGTAAGCCAGAGAGTATATTACTAATGACCTTATTACAAACGGTTATAGTGCACTATTACATGATCTTTTTACTGAATGTTTTGTATGCTACTCTAGTACTTATTGTCTTATTGATGACAATTGCTTGGCATGATGCATGCCATGTTTGTCCTTCCCACGTGTTCCTTGCAGATACAGTATGCCGTCACTCCTGCGGGGTGGCCTAACTGGTGTGGCTGCTGGGGCACAGCTGCCAGGTTTGCTGTGGCGATGGGACCTATTTCTCAGTGGACGGTTGTGGACATCATAGTGGTGGACAGGAGAACATTCCGTCAGTCACTCAGGTGGAACACCTGCCTGTAGTTCTAACCAAGGAGTGTGTGAGCCAGAAAGGAGTGTGTTTCAACTCATCCAAGAGTGAAATTACTCGCAGGGCCATGTATACATCAAAATCACTGAAGACTGTGTCACGGACGTCCAAAGGGACTAACCGTGGGGAGCAAGAGAGCGGAAAAGATCCATATGCGTAGCGGCGAGACGGGAAAAAGGCCCGGGCTCATAGTGCAAAGAGTTCAGGAATGCCGTATAGAAACCTATGCCCTCAGGGAGCGGACGTGGGGCGCCCTGGTGCTAGGCGGGTCTCAGGACATCCGAACGTCAATGCTGAGCGAGGACAGAGTGTAAGACCTGGAAATATATAGCCCAAGGGAAAGAGAGAGACCGGAAGGACAGCAGACGGGAAACTAGGGACAGGACAGAGAAGGAGCGCCCTCTGGCTGCAGAGGGCGTGACAGACTGTTCTACACTGCATCATGATGACCTTTTTTCCTTTTAGTTGAAGAGCCGTAGCCTTACTTTCTCTACACCATCTTCCCCTTATTTATGTTCTTTGTTATTTTTGGGCCCCTTTCCGGTATTATGTGGAGACATATTTTTTGCACATTGGTTTCTGTCCTTGATAGCGTTACGAGGGGTGTGCTTGCCCCTTTCTTTTTGAGGGACCACACGACACAATCGGACGGTCTTACAGTACATCCCTCACTTCCCCCGCAGTCTGGATCCTGGATCCCTTGACTGTTGTTGAAAGGCTGAGGTTCTGGACGGAGGTGAAAGATTTCAATGCACGTTCTGCTCAAAGATACGAACCCCAGCTTTAACAGTTGCTGTGAGAAGCCCGGATGTGTAGGTTTAAAGGGCCTTTCATTATTCTTCCATCTGGCCAAGCTTTACATCTAAGATGGAGTAGTTCTCTGTGCACTGTGCTTTCTACTTGTCTTCTCCTTTCTTCATGTCATTTGTGTTTCCCTCCTCTGTCCACCATTTCTTGATTATCTCTACAAATTCAGGTATGGAATTCATGCACAGCAAACTGGTGGTAAATTAAATACTGCTACCAATGTCTTAGGAGAATTTCAGAGGACATACTGTACAGTACATGCTTAGCTATGTATTTCTGCATATGGCATTATATCATTTCAAAGTTAAAATTGGCACTACGGATATTTTCATAGTTCTTCTTTCCTTGTGTAGTTTTATGTCCAGATGAAAAGTGAACTTCACACCAACATCTTTTGGCTCAGTCTGACTTGTGTGTTAACCCGAGTTCAATACTTCAATACTTCAATATCCTTCAATATTTCCCCCAGAGCTGCTGTCAAGTCCTGTCAATCTTAAGGGAGTCGTGAATCTAAAAGCATTGCACTCTTGTGGAACTCTCAAAGTGATGCCATGCTAGTCATAAACTTCTGAGTGAACCTAACATGGGCTTTAAAATGGAGCTGTGATGCGAGCTGTCTTTTAAATTGAAATAACATTCTGTGACTGAACATTTAGCATGAACTATTCAGTGTATTACGAACCCAGGGAATTCAGTTTTCATAAAAAAAGCAAACACTTCATTACAGTCATCTGTCAAAAGAATGTTCTTTCTAAGGTTCTCTACCTTTATCAACACTCTTCTGGCTTAATTCAGATACCGCTCAGAAGCGTGGAAAGAGCAAGCTTAATAGACAAATAAATAAGCAAAGACAAGCTAATGCACGTTGACTGTGTGTCTTAAATAATACTTTAACTGCTTAAAATGCTTTTTTGAGCAACAAATTAGCCACTAGTAAAAAATACTTTACCACCTTTGGCATTTCTGCATTAACAGTCATCACAGACTACAACTGAAAGCACCCTACAGAAAGAGTTAAAACATTTCAAGTGTGATAGTGCATTATTGAAACTAAAGTCAGAGAAACCTTCTAAAATGGGTGCCATAACACTAGATGAATGGAATTCATTTTTTTTATTCCGTGTAGGGCACTTGATTTCTTCCTCACTGAACATCCTGCGCTCTTTGAACACAAAGGTCTCTGTTGGTAGTTGAGAAATTTCCTACAAATGGCCACAGAGGTCCAAACAGTATCCATCAAACAACATCAACATCTACCAAATTTTATCCATGTACCAAATAACTGTAAATGAAGCAATAGTCTCTGGAACGTTAAGTTTCTGTACTTGCGAAAGATACAGTAAATGACCAAGAAAACTAAAGGAACAGAAAAAGTAGTATATTTTCCGAAAGTACCATGTTCTTTCTTAATAGTTCATGTATAACTATTTTTTTATTCCCTTTACAGATAATGCTTTGTATTACAGCAAAACTAGAAAATGTCAATAAGTCCATCTGATTAGATGATATTTTATGGGAGAGATTATTCTGATGATTGCCAGGATCTGGCTCTCCTGCGACCCTGTATTGGAAGAAGCTGTTGGAAAATAGATAGATGAATAATTCTTATCCCTAATACAGTGCCAATGATATTGGAACAATTGTGTCATATACTCATCTCTAAAGAAAAGTATAAATCTAAAGAAAATGTAGGAAAATTACTGAGGTTAGGAATTGTATAAATATTTGCTATTTCTGAAAGTGTTCTTTTTCTTGGTTAATTAGGAGCTGGAATTTCAGTTACTGTAGGTCTCTTGACCTGGAGAAAAATCTCACAGCTGTAGAGAAAAAAAATACTGAAAGGAGCTTAATTCCCTGTGGGCAAGCCAAGCCAGGTGGTAATTTCCTCTTTGAAGCCTACAACAAAAGCAGATTTAATTTGTCAGGTTTTGCATCATGTTTTTCTATAACACTTGGATGAGGGGTTTCATTTGACTTAATTAGTACTCCTGATTTTAAATATAACAAAAACATAAACTTTTTTTCTAATTCAGGTCTGAATTACGATGATTCAGCTGAATTCAGGATCAAAACAAATTGAAGCAAATGTCACAGCTGGCTGGAAATTTGAAGAAGAAGTTAAAATAAATGGGATTTGTTTTTTCAAAATCATATTTGGCCAGAATTCATTTCAAAATCATGGTTAACACTATGAAGACATTTTCAACCCAGAACCAGGAGACCTTTACAACATCTAATAGACTGTATTCCAAAAACCAAATAAAAGGTACAGAATCTAGTGTGCATCTGAAATGGGTAGGTGTGGGCCTTTTGCTATATAGTAAGATTAGTCTCCCAGTAGTGACTTCAAACAGTAGAATACCTAAAAATGTTGGTAGTCTTTATTTCCCTGGGGCTCAGTTATTCTGGTTTAGATGCTCTGAAAATTGCATACACTTTTAAGGAAAGCTCTTTAATAAGAATCATTAAGTTTTGTATAGCCACCTAAAACAATTCCCTGCTGTAATGCGTACTGTATAATGCTTCCTGTTTCTCCCAATCATAATTAATGTCTTTTTTAACAGCAGCAAGACCTAGATAAGGTGAAAAGGTAGCATTGGCTTGGGAATTCCCTGTAAAAAAATGTCATTGTTATTTTCTAAGAATTCCAATGATTATGGATAGAAAATGCATCTGAAAGTAATTAAAATGATTAAATACAAAACAGTAAAACTATGTTTAATGATGAATTCATGGGAAATTTACAGAAAAGGGGGAAGGGATTTACAAATTTAAATTAAAGAGATTATCAGCAACAAGTTAACTGGGTAGTTTAATTGTGTATGAGAATATGCTATACTATATGAATAGTTTTTAAAAAGAGAGTCTCTGAATCTGAGATTTTCCGTTTAACATGTTTAAAAAGAGATTGTCTATAAGAGTTTGTTTACCACAACCTAAAAACAGGATACTTCCAGTGTCAAATAAACATGTATGATTAATTCTTTTTTTGTGGATTTTAGTTTGGTGTTTTTGTCTCCTTCAGAGACATGATGAATAATGTATGATAATGCACCGTGGACAAGACCCCAGGGTCAAAGAATTGCATTGCATTTTAAAATATTCTATGACACAAGCAACTGAAGTAAATACACAAGCCTAAATCTGACAGGATATAAAAAAAACGTGTATCCAGAACTAGACAAGTACACAGACAGAGACAGATTGAAAAAAAAATTATACTTTTCTATAGAAAAACTATAAATTGATTTTTTTCAGCTCTTATTGCATTTGTTTCCATTTTGGAGCCCGACAACAGTTCTCTCACTGCTTTTACCAAATTATTTCTAATTGAAAATGTCCCCTTACAGTGCCTGCAGAATGCACTGTTCTGCGACATGCAGCAAGCTTGCCATCTACTGAAAATGTGTAACAATACTACAATATTGTTAAACATGTTGTTTTCTTTTTATATAAGTATAATTATAATTATAATATAATAAAGTATAAGTATAATTAAACAAACACCTGAATTGAGCAAATTGGTAAGATATTTTTCTATTTGCAAGCCATTGATACATTTTTCATACTTTAAAATTTAATATCAAGTAGACTTTACTGATCCCAAATGCAGATCTTGGAATTCTCATACTGCAATAAAATACAGTATACTAGTGCAGAGAAGAACTAATACTTAATTCTTAATAGAGTTAAATAAAGTGCATATGGAGAATGGCTATATACTAAAATAAAGTCTGCACCTCAGGTACACAATTTACATTAAGCGTAAGTTAATGTACATTACATTACATTAAGTTAATACTCTAGTTAATCCCTAAAGGAATAGGACTGGGAGATTTCCCTTGACAAAGATAAGGAAATCTACAAAACCAAGAAGAGGTGCATTTTCAATTGAGTAGAATTTCTTTCTTTCATGAAAGGAAATATCTAGACAATAACCTAATAACAGCCTATAGTATAAAATAATACATTGTAATAATAACATTGTACATTGTTTTTTTTTAGTTTTTAATCCATTACAAACTTAAAATAGGGCCATGTGGCTGTCACCTGATATTACATTGAATAATATAGAAAGCTTGTACAGTGGAAAAGGTGTGTAGAATCTGTGGAAGGTGCAATTACTCACGTGCACCTACTGCACTGACTTGTCCCATTCAGTCATTTACACCATCATATGTGGTTTCAAGTAGAATTTTCGAATATGAACATATATGTTTGTCTTGTTTTATGTTGATTTTCTGCGTGTAGTGTGTTTTTAGTGTGGTTCACTGATGACTTGCAAAACCAATATCCACAAGCGAAAAACTCCAGCAGCCATATCACTCTGCAACTCACAACTGGCAGCCCACTGGAGCTCAGCAGGTGTGAGCCTGGTCTGTACTTGGAGGGGAGACCTCCCGGGAAAAACTAAAGCTGCTGCTGGAAGAGGTGTTAGTGGGCCCAGCAGGGGGTGCTCACCCTGTGGTCCATGTGGATCCTAATGCCCCAGTACAGTATACTTGTTTGTTCCCCTACCATCTGGCAGAAGGTTCTGGTCACTCCAGTCGCACACAACTAGACTCCAAAATAGCTTCTTCCCCAGAGCTGTCAAGTTGGTGACGCCCCCACTCCCTCCCACCATATTATGATCTCTCCTAATGTCTTCCTGTACCCACAATGACTGTACTCCTACACCACTACACACACATGTAAGCCGAAATTGTACTGTCCCCTCGATAGCCCAGTAAAACTGTACCGGTCGTAATAATATTTAATATTTATCAATTAACCATACTATTTTTAACCATACTATTTTTGCACTGTTCCAAGAATTACCTTGCAATGTTTTTGTCCTGTTATATTTTCTCTGTTTGCGGAATTTTGCACAGTTTTGATTACTTGATTACATGTTATTTATGTTATGTTATTACATGTTACTGTTATTGCTATTGTGTTACTGTCTATTGTCTTATCTCTGTCCTGTTTATATACTGCACCTGAGTGACTAATGAGAAACACTTTTCATTATACTATGCACCTGTGTAAGTTTAATGACAATAAAGTTGAATTGAATTGAATTGAATTGAATTGAATTGAATAGTGATGGGGACACTATACTGTAAACAGGCACCGTCCTTCAGATGAGACGTAAAACCAAGGCCCTGACTCTCTGTGGTCATTAAAAATCCCAGGGCGTTTCTCGAAAAGAGTAGGGGTGTAACCCCCACGTCCTGGCCAAATTTCCCATTGGCCCTTACCAATTATGGCCTCCTAATAATCCCCATCTATAAACTGGCTTCATAACTCTGCTCTCCTCCCCACTGAGAGCTGGTGTGTGGTGAGCGTTCTGGCGCAGTATGGCTGCTGTTGCATCATCCAGGTGGATGCTGCACACTGGTGGTGGTGGAGGGGAGTCCCCATTACCTGTATAGCGCTTTGAGTGGAGTGTCCAGAAAAGTGCTATACAAGTGTAAGCCATTATTATTATTATTATAAAATAATATTCCAATGAAACCTTAGATAATTCCCAATTTGTTGTTTTTTAACTTGTCCACCCACAGATTTTCTAAACTACAAAAATGAATGCTTGACTGTGTGCTAAAAATGTGTGTGCCAAATCATTTATAAGGCAATATTCTCCTCTCCAGTGTTACAGGGCACAGTTGGAGGTTGGCTTTTTGGCAGAGCTGCTGGGAGTAGCTGCTGTGTGACTCAGGGCTTAGTGTATGCCTGAGAGGAGACAGCCGATCGAATCCCGGCTGGGGATCAACTGTACACGCCTCAGATGCGTCGTAAATGTATCTGTATAATAACAAATCCTTCACACAGAAAAACAGAGCCCTTTATTTGATCCCAAGTATGCTATATTTAAGGGGAAACCTGGGTGTCAATTCCAAGCCCAGATGCTATAATTGAATGTTTGCACCTTAAATCTGCACGAGAGATCAAAGGAAGCAAGGGCAAAATTTAAATACGATTGCATATTTCTTGAATGATAGTGCCAATGTTCAGTAAATGACCGGGAAAGCAGTCCAGGGAAATCAAGTCTCGACCCTCACTTTATCGGCTTATAGGCACAATTACAGAGTTTTGCACAAGAGCTGAGGTTGTGTAGGCTTTCCATTTGTGCTCTCTCAGCAACCACAGTATAACGTATCAGTTTCTTCTACAAGAAATTAATTCTCTGCATTTGACTTTTTTATTCTTTTACTGGCAGGAAAGTATTTGCTCTAAATACATCTTCACTCCTGACACAGCATCCCCTCCCTAATCTATTATCACCTTTTCACTCCACGTGGGCATGACTAAAGATTTTTGCCTTCACCTGGTAATGTGATCTAAACGACTTTTTCCCTATTCCATTGCCAGTCATGATTGTCAGATTTAACAAGGCTGTTACCTCTACCTCCTCCAGTCCTACATCCAATGCATGCAAAGCTGACATAATAATAAAGAAGGTTGTCAGTGGTTCTTCTGTCAGAAGTCTGTGCGATTGTGATGGAAACCGACACGCATGGCTGACTGTGAGAATAGGGAATCTCTCAGGCGGTCTGTCAGATGGAGAGAAGGCATTAACACTGGCCATGGACATAAACTGCTGGAACCCACATGCGTTCACATCATTAAGCAGTTGTTGCTTGCCAATCCACAGGCATGGCTACAGCACTTAAAATAGAGGATACACTGCACCAAATGTGGTGATATTTCACAAAGACACTACAATCCACTTTGATTGGGATCTCTTAGAATCAACTAGGCCTCTGTGTGTTTGACAGTGTCAGTAATAAATCTTCATCTAACAAGTCTCCTAAGGAAAGGAGCCCTTAGCACTGAATTATTTAGTTTCTCACGTTCCTGGAGTACTGATAAGCAGGTATAGTATATAAATCAAGGTTATTTAAAGTCTTGGATTTTCAGATAGATAGATGTTTGTGCTTTTTTGTGATACAGGCATACCTTTTTTACTAATTTAAAATTAGTTTTCAATTTTCAGAAAAAAATATTTATTGGGTGTGTTGGATGAGTAAATCTTCCACAATGGTCTAGTTTAAGACCAGCAATTGACTTGCATTTGATATTTATTTGCTTTATATGTATTTACGTAATGAGTATCAGACATAAATGAATCATCAATTTACAAGTCTTGACTCTGCATTGTATAAGATGACTTGCAGTAGAAATTGCATACAGTAAAATAAACACCAGCTGAGAAACTATGAATGAAAAATAGGGACCTATGCAAAACTAAAAGCTAGTTTTACTTACTGTCTTATAAAAGTTGGAATAGTTTATATTATGTATTTAGAAATGTTTACAAATGTTTGCTCTGTTTGCTTTTTTGTGATTCATTAAGCATAAAAAAACAAGCAGCATATAAAATGATAATCATTTAGCCTATGAGCATCAATACTGTTCTTTCAACAAACTTGGAAAAGGTGACTCTGTAAGGAAGATGAATTAGATACAATCACCATCTCCCATCTAAATACTTAAAATCTGAAGCTGAACATAAGAGGAGCCTGTTCTTTTCATGCCTCATTTTCCACTTAATAGTTAATCTATACCTCGTCTAGCCAGTCTAGTCCTCTACTGTATGTTAAGTTCCCTGATCCACGCACAAAGCGTGTTCAGACACTGCGATTATAAAAAGAGTTGTAGATGTGATTGCATCTTCAACAAAGTTAGAGATTAAGGTAAAATTTGTGGAAGCAATACAATTCTGTGGATCATGCCAGTTAATTACTTCACTTTTTAAGAGCTGCAACAGAAAGTCCTTGGGCTATTTCTGCAAAAGAGTGTGCACTTCCCTTAATTTGGCTCTGGAAGTTATTTTTAACTCAAATAATGGATGATCACAATGGGAGATAATGTGAAAAAGTTAATTGAGGACACGTGCACACATTCTGAACGAAATCCATCCATCCCACAGTCTGTTATCTGGAAGCTGCTTTCTCCTGGTAAGGGTTCCTCCAACCCACAGCCAATCCCAGAAGCACAGGGCAGAAGACCGGAGTCCCCGTCTACATGTCTGTGGAATATCTAAGGAAACCAGAGCACCAAGATAACGCATGTGTGAATAGAAAGAGAACGTACAAATTCAGCACAGAAGGCTTCCCAGGCTTGACCCGAACCTAGAACCAGGAGAGCTGTGCTCTGGTTAGAAGCACTCATTTCCATAATTTCCCAATAATGGAAAAATAAAAATGAAAATGAAAAAAATAGATAATATGTTTTTCCTCTTAATCCACATGTGTGACCATGTCCTAAGTGTCCAGCTTCACAAACCCAGAACTTTGAAAAGCCACTTTTCTGATCTCGCTTAATTTAATTAACAAGTCTCTAAGGGCATTCCATACACGAAATCCCTTAAACGACCCCAATGTTTACAGTCCATAAAGAGCTGTTAATTTTAAATTATATCTATTAGTGGAATGATTTTTTAAAATATTAAATAACAGCCCTCTTCTTTTCTCGAGCGATTAATTTGTGCGAGTGGAGATAGAGAAGCCATATTAAATATAAGATGAAAGTGACTGATGGCAGACATTAATAACTGACTATCTCCGACATTCCAGGGCAGTCTTTTCCATGGTAACCCTCAATTATGGTCCATTTATACATTTTGCAAAATATTTAATGTGTCATGTAATATTACGCTCCTGTCCATCCTCCTATCTATTCTGTGTCTGCCTTACAGGATTTATTTCCACTCACACAGTAATGATATAAATGGGATAGAGTTTTTTTTTCTGATTGCTTCCCCTTGAAACTAAATGATCCCTCCATTGTTAAAGTTATATCGATTTTACTTTTGGTTGAGGATTTAGATGAGCAATTATTTATGGGCACTTAGAATGGTAATTTTCTAGGCATTAAGACATTCAGTGCAGCAGTTATCAAGAGTAAAATGTTACGACTATTCTGGTTGGGACCTCAGCCCAAGAGACAGAGTTAAGCTTCAGAAAATTCAATGTACTGTAGTATAGTTTTCACATTGTATTTTAAAATGACTGAAGCCTCATCGATGTAGTCTTAGCAAAGAAAACACATGCCTTCTCATATTTTATACTGTGCTTTGGTCTGGGCTGTATTTAAATGTAGAAAGGATCTTTTAATTTCTACAAATTCAGCTGGTCAGCTAATTTCTTTATTAATAGCCAAAGTAGAATTGTTGTTAAAAGCATCCTAAAACAAACAGTTTTTTTAATCCTATAAATTTGTTTTCAGTCACATATTTTTACAATACAGTCAACCTGTACTGCACTCCATGCAGAGATAACAGATTGAAATGCATTGAAAGGAGACAGAAGACAGAATACCTATAACTATAACCTCTAGAATAACTGTAACAACCATCTGTTTTTTGCCCCTCATACAGTATGTTTATCTTGAATCTGTTTCTGAAGTTTCCTTTAAACAAAAAAATGCAAAGTATTTTTTTGTCCTTATTTCTATTCTCTGAACAGCCCATTACTGCTGGTTAATTCTAACAGATATTCCACAACAATGTTTTTTTTCATGCAAACAGAAGTGTTTTACTTTTAAAAGCTGACCATTAACACAGTGGATTTGTTATGATTGATGATTGCAGTTTCTCCTATGTGGATCCTTTGATGAACTTCAGATTCAAGACGCATCTGTGATTCTTCAAAAATGACATGGGCCTGCATTACAGTCTTTTTTGGTCTTCCTCATTGTCTAATATTATCAGACCTTTGTTTGTGTCTACAAGCTTCAATGATACTTTTTTGTTTTTACTTTTCCACTTGTCTCTAAAAGCCTCTTAGTAACATTCCATTTCTGAATTTTTAAATTTGTTTCTTAATAAATTGCTTCATTTCCCACTCCACATCATCAGCCTAATAAACAGAATATACAGTACAGTATGTATATGAATAAAACAATAAGAATAAATCCATTGTACTAATATATAAATATGTTATATTTTAAACATGAATAGGAAAACATTCCAAAAAATGGAGAATAAAATAATGTAAAAAATCATGAAAGTTTACAAAAGGAACTTTCATATAAATTAAAATTATTTAGTTTTTTCCCAGAGCCCTAAGCAATTCAAAGGTTTCAAATCTTAATTTACTGATTTTTATGTCAAATATTCTTTCAAGATGTAGTTTTGTAAAGCTAATAATCAGAAGAGCATATTTCTGATAAATGTCTACCAAATAAATGATGAAAATCAGAGCAGTTACCCTGTGGGCACACAAAAGACATCATTGAGTTTTTGATGGAAAATATATGCAGCAAGGACATCAAATCTTGAATTAATTTTTCTGTTCTGAAACCATAATCATTACATAAGATACTAAGCAATGATTCACACAAAAAAATCACAATGAACACAACCAAAATATTAACGAAGAACAAAATTGCAAAATGTATCCTTAGCTGCTATGATTCAGGCCCATGAGAATGCATGATACCTGTCCGTCAGTCTTAGAATTATAATGATTTGCAGCATGGCTGACCATGATTAACGTACAGTATGCACTCAGTACCTTATGTACCCAGACAAGGGAGAACTGACAATTTGATCAAATAATTCATACTGTAAAGGTGTTCTAAAATAAGAGACCACTTTCTACTTTTCTTCCATTGAAATAATCAACTAGGGTAATAGGTTTCTGGAACCACCTACAGTACCTGGAATATCACATACCTGTAAGTGTATTTCCTGAAAGCCTAATGAAATATGACAATTAGAATGGGGGAATCAAAAGATTTCTTACTACTACAAAAGTACTGCTACTATAGCACAAAAACCCAGGGAAGACTTGTGAACATGCAGCCTACAGGAAACCTCACCCTGCCGAGAGCCATGCTTGTAACAGGAGGCTAATGGGAACCGCATTTAGCCAGGATATCGACCATAAATGAAGAAGCCAATGGGAAGGCTTCATTCCACTTCAATGGAACAGACACTTAGGCTGTGAAAAAGAGATTAGGAACCTTATTCCAACAGCTGATCTCAAAATGTAACAGAAAATATCAAAATAGTCGCCAAACCATCTGCAAGCCACAACAAAGCAGAAGGGTTTATTTAATGTTATTTGGGTGGTTGTGTAGTCGGAATTAGCCGGCTATCATGGAGCTGTTATTATTGCAGCCCTAAGCATTTTTTCCATGAGGCGTTCTTTTTCCTATGTGCCCCAGTTGTAAACAATGATGATTCTCCAGCTCCCACTAGACATGCAATACAAAGAGTGAAGCAGCATTAGTGCACCTTAAGACAGACATGGCCTTTCACGAGATTTGAACCAAGTATGAGTTATTATTGACTAGCCACAGCAAAGACATTGCAGCATTCCGGATTCCTTGACCTCCGTAGTACAGAATATGCACCATAGCAGGATCACAACTACAGGGGATTTAAAGATGCTATGAACCCAGTCCAAGTACAGAGAGACTCACAAAACAAGAAAAAAATGTTTTTTACTGCATTAGTTCAGTGTACAGAAACTATACAACTAGTGTGCTTTGCCTCTCTTTCTGTTCCATTTCTGTCCAGCATGCAGTTTTGTTTCCAATGCACAGAGAAATTGTATCCAGATTGTTGCACTGTGAAATGTACAAATGAAATGAAATTGTTTTCAAAGCAAATGGCTGAAATTTAATATCGAACTAGAGAAAATGCGCAGCCCTTAAAGTGATTATAGGAACAGTCATGTAATTTAATCCAGATGGAATCATTTAAGCTTTTTCATGCCTAAATTAGAAAGAAATTGAACTACTACTGTTAGAATTTAATAACATAAATTACATGATACATGTAATTTTTCTTACATATTGCTTCACGGATTACAGTTGCACATGTATAGTATTTCAATGCACTTTATACACCAGCAGTTCCTGTTAAAATAAATGAAATCTGAGTGAAAAGAATAAAACAGTGTAGCAGAGCCTTGGTAAAAAGTGCTATCCTAGGAATTGTAAACACAGCAAGAATATCTCCAAGGCAAGCAGTCGCCTTCCTATAATTATCATTACTTATTCATGTGATTGAATGCTGCAAACCACCTGTGTAACTGTCAGTCTTCAGGCACAATGTTCTTTACTAGTGGGCCAGCTAAAACACTTATTTTGCAAGACATATTGAAGGCTGACTCATGCATGGTTTCATACATTTATTGAGGCACCTACAAAAAAATACTGAACAACAAAACAGCATTCTGCTAGTGTTAAACATCCTATACTGTGTGCTTTCTTCAAGTTAATGATTCTCTGTAACCCTGTGCCCTGCCAGCAATAAACTTGCTTGATTATGATTCATGGTCACAATTAAAAATAAAGCAAAAATGTGCTAATGTAAAGTAAAAGAAACAGTTTTGTTTTTTTAAAATCCAAGTTAGAGTGTAGTAGTACTGTGACTTAACTAAGTTAACTAGGGAAACCTTTCTTGCAACATAATAAGGAATAAATTACATCATTAAATTATTTAATATTTTTGTGACCAACCAATTGTCTGCCTTCTGGTACCTTTCCTTTTAAACTCTATTATTGTACATCATGTACTTAAAAATGCAAGTGTTCAATATATAAGAATACAGTTTTTCCTCACACAGCTCTCCTACTTACCTTTTAAAGATACATTATCCCCATTATTTATGGCTGGAATGTTAAAATTTTAGATGTTTTAATATAAAATAGGAACATCTGGACAAGTTTTTTTTTTCATTACTGTTTTTCATGTACAGTAGTTGCAATTAATTCAGTACTTCTTTCCATTCATTTTTTGGAGGAGCTTAAAATTACCTCTTGAATCCCCCTACTAGATCAGCCCCTGAGCAGGAACGGCCCGAGACCCCACAAAGAAGCCGATTGTATCCATGCTGTACTGTGCAAGAAGACCATCTCTGGTTTGAGGCAGAGGGAGATGTAACAGGGCAGATGGATCTGGGTTCAGCCACCAGAGGGCAGCAGTGAGACAATCCAGATCCAAAGGAAACGCATGTTCGCAAGGTTATTGGAGAACCGACGTTGCCAACGCAAAGCCAGTCTCCGTATTTAAGGTTAGTGTGTTAAGGGGTCCTGGTCGACTCGGGGGAGTCAGACGCTAGCTGCCAGGCATGCCAGCGAGAAGCCAGGTCTCACGGTGAGACGCCGGTGGAAGCACAGAGGCCAGCCCCAGAAGCAGCGGGTTCCAGGAGCAGTCTGAGAAAGCGACGCTGTCCAATGGGAGGAAACAGGGCTGTCTGAGTGAAAGGGCTGCTCGGGTTTGAGTGAGACAGCCGGGGGAGTCTGAATGGACAGCTGAGAAAGGCCCTATGGCTAAAGGCTCCAGGATCACGGAGGGAGTAGTCTAGGAGCAGGCAGACTCCTGCACATACAGTATGGGGTGACTGAGAGCAGAAAAGCTCTCAGTGAGAAGCTGCCTCAGGCGTTGCTGCATCAGCCCGCAGGTGAGACAGAAGATGTGTGTAGCAGGCTGGGCTAACAGGATCGACTGAGTGAGGTTTTCCCCTGCTACTCATCCGTAAGGTACAAGAGGTTAACACAAGCAAACGGTTAAGGACCAAGTAAAGGACAGAGCAGTTAAAGACAACAATATTGGTCAGGGAGCCATCTTAATGCAGGTTAAACAGGGGTTAATATGTGCAAATTTCCCAAGATCAGCTCCCATCAAATAGGAATCTGTCAGAGGGAAGTATCCCAAGGTCATATTTTACTATAATATGCTATCATTTACAGGTCCAGAGGAGAGTTTATTACATTTATTCACTTTTATTCACTTATGTAAAGTCTGTGCTGTATTTTGATAACTGCGCACCTGAGCAGTCTGCAGTATTTGACCATATAAACATACTGTAGCTCAGACCCAAAACACAAGAGTAAGCACAACCCTTTCTTATTTCTTATACTTAACTTCAACATTTACAAAAGGAGATGTGCTTTGGATATTTGCATAAGAACCTTTAGGACATTGGCCAAAGAAATTACTATGAATTGTTTTAAAACAACCTGCCTGCCTATAACAACTACACTTATTAGTATTAGTAAATTGAGGTAAAGATTGGCTTCAGCCTAATTTTATCTTAGCCCTAAAGCTTTGAAAACCACATTAGAAACTAGAATTATTTCATAAAGATTATTTTATATGGATTTAATTTTTGCTTACTCCTGGCAGTGCAATTCAAACTAACATTCAGTCTACGTTAAACTTTATCACCAAATAATCTGAAGGAGCTCACCTTGCTCAATGAATGACTTTTGCTTACCCTTTGATAATTGAGCGCAGAAAAGAGAAAGTTGAAATGCAGTAAAGTAACCATAGTAATAAAGCTGGTGTTCTGTATATTGTCAGTCTTCAGCTAAGTTTCTTAGAGTGGCAGTAAATCTGTATTGATGAGTAATAATTCTCTGATGTGTAAAACTGTATGTTAACCAGAAATTTATGAGGGGGTGATCTCCAAATTACACTCTCATAAATATTTTGACTGCTTAACACATTTTGGATGGATCTTTTTTCTCACCTCCTCCCTCCATCCCTACTTCTCCTTTGCAGCAATCTCCCTAGCTTATTCCTCACAAGTGAAGAGGGTTTTTGTCATTTCCTTAGCCTTTTTTTCCAAGCAAGTTAATGCCTAACATTACAATATTAAGTAAGCTGTCCCTTTATATTTGCCTTCTCTTCATGTTAATTAGAATTTGACAGAACTACTGAAATGACAGTGATTGTAACTGTTAATCAGATTTAATTTGCTTTAATTTTTATTGACTTGAATTTACTGGAGCTCATTTCTGAAGTATGCCTCAGAGCACCGTGATGCTTCATGCAGTATTTTTCCAATCCATTCTTTCAACAGAAAAATCCAAGTGCCATGTTCTGCACACATACTGTGCGCAGAGTTGAATGGACCACATTTGAAGCAGTTACCTGACAGCAAGAGGTACACAATAAAAGAATTAAAGGTAGGATTAATAAACATACTGATATATAGTGAAACCCTATGACAAACAAATCCTTAAAGAGACATAATGTTCTATTAAGTAATGCATATGCTACGCATATGGGTCTTTTTCCGCTCTCCTGCTCTCCACGGTTTGTCCCTTTGGACGTCCGTGACACTGCCTACAGTAGGTTAATTGGTTCTCAATTGTCTTTGTGCGTACATGTGAGTCTTGTAATGGACCAGTGTCCTGGCTTGTTCAAGGTGTATCCTGTGCCTCTGGGATAGGGTCCAGGAAACTATGACCATTACCAGGAATACCAGGCTTTCTTAAAATGGATAGATGTTGGAAAGTTTCAACTGTTGTTGAAGGATTTTTGGTAGCTATGTTCCAATTTGTACAATGTGTTTTTACCATAAAAACAATCCACATTGTGAACTTGTGATGGAGCGAATAATAAATCTGAGGGTCTGATTTGAATGGTTACAGCTCCATGTGGTCATGTCATTTACTGACACCGCGTGCACAAGCCTTCATAAATCTTCATGATCATCTTGTATGTGCATTTAATTTTCATTACAGAATCCTAAGTCTGCATGAAGATAAGAAATCCATCACTGTCAAAAGAAATCATGCCATGTAGGGAACAGAATGTAAATGTTTTCAATAAACAAAAAAGAGAGCAGATTCATTTATCCCCGAAAAACTGCATGTAAAGTGAGATTTCTGCTTATCTTTCCATCCATCTCCAGTTTGAGAACAGCTGTGGGAGTAGTCTCTTCTCTCCCTGTTCTCCTGTTTCTTGCATTCACTGGTAAAACAGTTCAGACTAAAAAAATTGACTTCTGAACAAGTGAAGGCAAATTTTGTTTGAATACCTTGTACAGTATTGTAATAGTTGCACATACTCCACTCCACCACCATAACACACATACTGTATATATAAAATCTGCAGAAGAAAAAAATACATGATAATCTAAAAGTATTTTTACAATTTTATTTTAATTACAAACATCTCTCTGTGTACGTCATGTTCCTGGTGCCTTCCGGGCACCGTTTTAAGAATTTGGGACCCTTTTTTTGAAAAAAAAAAAGCTTAATAAGATTAAGGACTTGTAAGTAACCACAAGAACAAGGTGGACTCTTATTCCTAACCTTCCTAATTATCATTCTCAATCCGGTTGATAATTCCCCTAAACTTGGTCACCCTACTTGCTCATTACATTTTCACTGACTTTTACTTGTACTTATTGCAGTGATGTCTAGTAAACGGTGGTTGAATGGCTTTGTAGACATACTTTTCTTTTACATGTTTCAGTCACTATGAGATTCAGTACAACAGCTTTTGTAACTGAAGTAATTTTTATAGGGTTTGACCATTTTCTTGTGGCATGTTTGAATTTTCTTTTGCTGAGCCCATGACCTTGTTTGGACTTGTAGGCACTGTGGCAGCTGTCTCTCACAGCAGAAGACATGTCTATTTGATGTGCTTTGATACCCAGATGTCTGATGTTGTTCTTGACCTTAAAAGCACCTTCATATGTTTGTATGGTAATTGATGGCCTTTCGGACTCTATATGATTCAAAACAATAATGCTTCCTTTAGCCAAAGTTTTTTTGTGAATACTATCAGCAGAGCAGGATCCTACAAAGGAAGCTGTACTGTAGATGTCTAGAAAAATAACTCCCGTTTTTCTTCAGTGTAATGACATTTCCGCTAATTTAGACAATCAACATGGAATTGAAATCCTGATCTACCACAGCATCTGATCTCTACTTACAGTACAGTGCATCTAGTCTCTCTGAATATATAATTCTGGGTAGCTCCCGAGAAAAGGTTCTTGAACAGAGTTAAGTTTGCTAGTATTGTATTACTCCCTGTTAAAGTCCCATCGTATTAGCAGGATTTTCAACTTAAGAAGGGTAATGCCCATTGACTGGAAAATTGTTAAAGCAGTGCCCATGTATACAAAGTGTGACAAAACTAAATCTAGTAATTATAGACTGATAAGTCTTCCTTATATTACATGTTAGGTTATGGAAATGGTGATTAGAAGTAGAGTATAATTTATATGGAAATAAGATCCTGGAAGACAGCTAGCAAGATATTACAGTAGATATTGGAAAAGGCTGGTCTTAGATAAATAATTTTAAACAAGCAACAGCAGCAATGGACATGAGGAACATACTGTAATATTGAGCTGAAGGCCATGTCTCGGGGCATATTTTGGTTCAGGTGAAGTTTTCACAACACAAAACTCCAAGACACAAATAACTGAAAAAGAACTGGAATCTCCAACACCTTATGCATTGAGCTCCCAAACTAAAACAAGGCACAACAAACAAACAAACAAAAAAAGTATTTTGTTTTTCAAGGAATAAAAATATGCTAGCTTGTTCGCATTTTAAGGCTGTAAAGGCTTCGTAATCTACTCACTATGTAATAATGCTTATTCCTTGTTAGCTCTGTGAAGCTAAAATTGTGAATGAGATAGCTGCAATATGCAGTGATTCCAGGAAATGCTCTCACTTCCTTCTTGCTTATTGCAATTGGCCAGTCTTTAATGGCTACCAGCTGCCCTGCCTGAGGTTTTCTTATCCCTGGTGTATCTTTTATCCCAGACATTGGGCCTCTGTTTCATCAAAATAACATTTCTTTGGAATTGCTCTCAAAGCCACTTAACATATAGCATCTGGGTACTACTTATAATATTTCAAAATGACACTTCGATGATATATCCGGCTTGTTGAAGGTGGGTTTTCTTCATGTGCTCTTACTATGAGTGTCACAGTTCGAATATGAGTTTGTATTCCCCAGCAGTACTAGTCTATGCTCCATTAGCATCTGTGACATGGCTTTTTCCCCAGATTATCTAGCAATATCCAGAAGTTTTTAGGGATGTCTACCACACAACATTTCAAAGAAAAGCTGTTTAGCAGCATGTACTGTAAAAGCTTATTAATATACAGTACTTTACCAAATTGTTCCCAATCTAGAATTAAAAATCCAGGGTAGATTCCTCAACAAAACAACAGGTTGAGATTTCAAAAGATTATTATTTCTGTCAAAGCTTCAGATTTTTCTACCTCTTCATTCGGTAGTCAACAAGTCTCCTCTCAGCCTCTGTCCAGTGGCCTGTGCTAATTGCTGCAGGGCAGGTACGTGATTTCAGCTGGGACTCAACTACTTTTCCACACTGCTGTCATCTGCATTAACCTTAGCTGTCTTCTAGGAATGCACCTGCCCTATACAACTCTCTGCCTCAGAATATAATATGGTATAGTTGCATTTTCACAAGGTTTTCACACAGCTCTTCATAAAAGATTACTTCACAAATGGTATTTAGTAGCCATTCAAGATACTGTTTATTCATGTTGAGAACTGGTTAATGGATATTAAACAGAGTACAGATAAGGGGAATATGTTAAAATTAGGTTGATGCATTTAGTGGAGTGCCACATGGACCTTTATTAGGACCACTGTCTAAACTCAGTTTATATCAATGATATAGATTCTGCTGTAGTTAATAAACTAGTAAGAGGATACCAAAACAAAAGCATTAGCAAACATTGTAGAAGTTGCAAAGAACATTCGAAACAACATGTGATTCAAGACAGGACAAAGACCTGGCAATTGGCATGTAGTGAGCAGAGCAGAATGTTTCATGCAGGTAGCAAAAGAATAAACTATGTAAATATACCGCATAATGGAAATACAGTTACTGAAGATGCTACAGGTGAAAAACAACTAATATAAAGAATGTTATGATAATATTATAAATTTTAACTACTAAGAATAGTTAAAATTCTCATTGAGAATATTGTGCACAATTTGATCACCAGATTAAAAAAGAGATTGATTTCTGGAGTTAGTCAGGAGAAGGGCTACCAGATTTACATGCTTAAGGGAATGTCCAACACTAACAGGTTTAAAGAACTAGACCAGAGAAAGTTTTACTTTTAGTCTTGTCTTTTAAATTCCAGAAAACTATGAGGAGGCCTGCTTCAAGTATTCAAAATCCTCAAAGACTTTGACAAAGTCACCCCGCTGGACTTTTTCACAGAAAGCAGAAACCAGAGGACACAAATGTAAACTACAGTACTGCACATTGAAGAGAATTTGAAACTGAGAACAAATGCACCTTTTCAGCACAAGGGCTTGTAGGGGTCTGGAATAGAATAAGACATTTCTTGTGTTGCAGATGTTTGCTGTATGTTTGCAGAGTTGGAGCTTCACTGGGGAATTGAATATAGAAATTAAAATTTGATCCTTCCTTGGCTTGTTTGTCACCTGCTCCTTTCTATGTCCTTGTACCTCTTTACATTGCATACTTTCTCCTCTGACCAGATTTTGGGTTGTTGTGCCTACAGTATCTGTGTGTGAAAAATAATGTTATTTAACTTTTATTTTAGTGTATTTTTTTATGCAGTCTATAGAATACAGTGCATAGAGATGCCTATACTATTATCCAGAAACTTCACTATGAATTAAAATTAGATAAATATAATTCTGCATGTTCATATTTTAGGTGTGAAATGTCTTTAAAGTATAGAAAGCAGCAAGCCTAAACACTACAACCATTATATATTTTCTTAAATACCTGTTAGAAACAGAAATAATTTATGTATGTTATGGTTTCCAAATCCATTATATGCTTGGTTACTTTTTTACATATGTACGTATATTTTGACAACAACGAGATGCAATTGATTCACAAACTTGTATTATAAATATACTGTAAAGTTATGCTAAAATAAATAGTAACAAAAACCATGAAGTGTTAAGGGTTAATAGAGGTAAACCAATAATCAAATATTAATCAGTACTAATACCAGCTCGAGTACAAGCAAATGATCAAAAAAATAAATAGTAAAATACCTCCATTGGTCAGGAAATACCCAGCAAGGTCACTTGGCTTCTTGAATTTTCAGTGAACAATTGAGTAGTCAAGAACAAGCCTCTATCTTATAGTACAATTTATTGTACTATATTACAATACACAAAACAAAAAATAATATATCCACATGTTGCCAAAACATCACCCAATCTTCCTTAGTTTGACCAACTCTAATAAATTAGGAGTAGAGTATACAAAGTTTCCCTCTATTTCTGAATGTAATAGATCATGCATTTTCTATGCTGAAGAAGAAATTAAAGTTGGAACCTTGCAAGAATAGGCAAGAACTCAAACGATGGCCACAGTAAAGGTTTGGCAAAACCTCTAAAACAATTAAACAGACTTCTTGCAGTTTTGGCTTCAAAAGGATATACTGTGCAATCAAATACTGAATTTTACATACCAGCTTGATCAAAAAGTATGTTTTTATTTTGTGATAATTTACCCCAAAATAAAATACACTGTACTATGTTTATCATTCATATTAATGTCATGATCACATTCAAATTGCTTGATTGTAAACCAAAAATAACAGATTTGTCTTTCCTACTGTGTACTAATAGTTCTGTAGAGCACTTTATATGGAAAGTGTAACAAACAGTTCTATTTGGACCCTATGCGGACGACACAATCCGGAATAGTGAGGAAACACTGGGGAGAAAAGTTATGCAGGAATCGGGGTTCAACACAGGGGGGCATGTCCTTGGTGCACTGGTGTCCAGGGGGTGAGTCCGGGGCAAACAATCCAGTAGAAATCCAAAGGGGGAATCCAAAACAAAAGCAAGAGTCCAAAACCGGGAGGTCCATCCAAAACCAGACAAGATAAAACCTAGAATCGGATCAGAACCGGCGGAATGGGTACGGGAACAGAGATTAAAACCTTAACGGGACCAGGCGCTTCCAGGTCCCGGACTCGCACGACACAGAGATCAGCTGCAGAGCCTCGGGTGAAGTGAGCGCCTGGCTTTTAAAGGTGAACTGAAACAGGATAGGAACCAGGAACAGGTGCGGGGAATGGGGCAAACGAAGAAGGGCTGGAGTGCCCTTAAGAGGAGGGGTTTGCGATCGTGACAGAAAGTGAGTGGCATGGTTACTTTGCAGTGTTGCGGGTCCTGGGTTCAATTCCTGGGGTGCCATCTGTATGTTTTCCCTGTGTTTGTGTGTCTTTTTGCCAGATGCTCTGGTTTCTTCCCACAGTCCAAAGACATACTTGGAGGTTATCTGGCTTATGGGAAAAATGGCCTTGGTGAGAACGTGTGTGCATGTGTGTTTGTATCAGAGTGTGTCCTGCAATAGACTGATGTCCCCTCCAGGGTGTACCCCACCTAGTGCAAGCTGTTTGCCAGTATAGGCTCCAGTTCCCCTGCAACTCTAAATTGCATGAAGAGGTTAGAAAATGGATGGACAGATATATATGGAAAAGGCATTTTTAAAACCATTAATTATACACGAGAAGAAAATTTGTATTGTATTGTGCTTTTTCCTTCAATAGCACATTGAGGTTGTGCTCACCCTGAAAGCTGTTCTACAAAATGAACCCTTACTTTCACTGGCAACCAATAAATTACGGCACTAGTGTACTTCTCCGTATCACTCCCTCTAATCCCAGTTGGATTTTCTGTTCTTCAGAATACATCTTATTTTTCTGGAAGAGCAGGTCTATCTTTGCAAACAGTAGACGCAAGATCAAAAACAGAAAGTCAAACAGAACAGCATAACTGCGTCTTTGAAGCAGAACACATGGTTTTGGGAACTAAAAAGGAAACTACAAACTGTGCGGCACATGCACCACATACAGTAAACTGGTCCGAGGTCTCTGGAACAAAATGTGAATAACTTAATGGTGCAGACAGTACATCTACACTGTCCTGCCAATTTTTACTGTATGTTGTGATTACCTTGCCCAAAGAGGTCTGTCAAATTCATCCCATTGCACCTTAATGAGATTGACATTAGGTGATTAGATGTGTCAGACACAATGTACTGTCCTTGAGGCTCAGCAAGATTAATGGAACTGGACAGCATAGGTGATACCCCAGTCCCTTGTAGACAATGTGTCTGTAAATGTCTAAAGTGTTTTAGCTCCAGGATGACTCAGCCTTCCAACCATTGACCCAAAATGAAATTAACGGGGTGCAGAAAGACGTGAGATAAATAATTAGGCTCTGCTGAATTAGTTAAACTATTCAGAATTTAAAAGTAATGACATAAGTGTTTGGAATGCATTTTAATAATTTCTCTCTGTATTCAAATTCCAACAACTTTCTCTGCATATTTTATTTTATTCACCTTGTCACTTTTCCTATGTGGGCTGAAAAACACAACAGTGATGCAGAATTTAACAGATGTGCATATTTACTGTACAAAGATATTTGTCACATATTAATATCAGTAATTGTTCATGAAAGTGGAATATGTTTGTGTAATTCAAATTCTATAATGACAAACCTTCTAGTGTAGGTAAGATTTTAGTTAAAGTATTTACAGTACCATGTTTGTGTAATCCTTTCAGTCGCACTGTTAGTATATTTTGTCAACAATTAAATCTATTATGACCTACTCAGATTACTGTTAGGCACCTAAAATACATGCATATATATTGGTATTGTTCCACTCTTTGGTCTTTATAACTTGAGGTTACAGGACTGGTACTGTATATTCATATTCTACTGGCACTCTACCTCAAAAAATATGAACAACCATACCAGGGGAATACAAAAACTGATTTAATTTCATACTGATAAATGTTCTCCACAGTACATTCTGAAAAAATCTAAGAGTTTTTGCTGAATGGACACCGTTGTCAGGATGAAGCTTGTCACAATCAGACTTGTTGCAATGAATCACTACTGCTCCTAAACAAGGACATCTCTGGCCTTCCAATTTAATGTTCCACTCCCAAACTAAACAAATTGCCATCTGTCACTGACCCCCCACGGCATGGATTTCACCAAGCGGCAGCAGTGCAGAGCATCACGGGGAAACAAGCATCACAGAAAGGAAAGTTTAATTGCTTGTCCCAAATGTTAAATCTGTCAAAAAGAAACCCACAAAAGAAATGGGTCTAATTTCAAGGCAAAAGTGAAGAAAATCTCCTCCATGCAAGAAGAACACAAGAACATTTACAGATGAAACGGAGCCATTCGGCCCTAATAACTTGTTTAGTTTTCAGTCCAGATTAATTAATTGTTAAATTTTTGTCTTAATTGCCATGCTACAGATTGCTACATGCTACAGTGTTGTGAGGCAGCAAGGCTAGCCACTGCACCACTACTACTACTGTTACTATATATTATATATAGTATGTGACTAAATAGCTACTGTATATACTTTTAAACTAATTTGTTTGTTTTTGTAGAAAATCACTGCTGTCAAAACCTCACAGCTGTGAAAACAAATTTATTTAAAGTTTGGATTTAGAGGATACTGGGAATGTGCAATAGTTTGTGTTTTAATTAAAAAATACATTGTTTACAATGATACAAAGTTTACCTTAAGGGCATGGCCCTGGCATGAGTCCTCCAATGCTACTGTACCACTAGACATAACACATGCACAATAAACAAATACACCATTCAGAACACTAATGCTTATGTGAGCTCTTCTTTGCTTTATACTGTATGAAGCTTGACTGTGTTTTATCCACCCATACATTATATCAGTGAAGGGCTGGTAAGGACATAAAAGTTTCAAGCAAGGGTAGGCCATTAAACTCATCTACTGTAGCTTCTTTGGTTGCATACAGTCCACTTCTATCAGTTTCCTGAAAGAAACCAGGAAGACATCTTTGACAACATGGCTGGGTAGCTTGTCTAGAAGCACACAGCAATTTCTGTAAAAAAGTACCTTTTGTTCCCAGTTTTAACTGAACATCCCCTGCAGTTTTCACTCGTGTCTTCGGGCTTACTTTCACCGTTGAGATTGAAGAAGTGCACTGAGTTCCCTTTGAGTTATTTGAATGTGTTAATTTGCTCACTTGTAGTTTTCACTTTCAAAATGTCTATTGCCTGTCATTATAGAACATCCTTTCAAGGCTGAGAATATATCTCATAGGTCTTGTCTGGAGTACATAGCAACAATACATTTTTTAAATTTATGACAAAATTATACACAATATTCTATTGAAATCACACTAGTGCATTATAAAATTGTAAAATAAAATACCTTGTTATAAAATCTAAACTGACAGCTATACATCCTAACACACTCTGCTTTTTTTGCTTTTCCCATTGTCAAGAAGAAGTTAACTTATTGTACCAGAATCTACTTCATGTATATCAATTAGGAAGACTAGTGGCCTCAATACAAAATTCTGCAGTATTGTACAGATGATGTTGAACCTGATCAATGATTCACTTATTAGCTGCACCCTGCTTTGTAATATATTACACATTTCTCAATCTAAATGCAAGTGTTACCACTTATGTCGTCAGAAAATAAATATACTGTATCATATGCTTTGTTTGTATCCATTCTGCTTCCATTTGTTCATTTTCAAAATCCATGTTGACTGGTTGTCCCCAAGAATCCTCCAGCCATACAGAGTTTAGTTATAATTACCTCCATGCCTGAACTGAAACACAAGTGTGATGAATTAGAGACTAATTACTTGGTATGTTTTTGTCTCCTTTTTTATCTACAGTATATGTACACCATTAGCAATATTCATGTCAATGGGTATTACCCATTGTCTTGACTGACAGTTTGAAGAGTTTTGTCAAAGGTCTATGAATAACATTGTGTGCTTTCTGAAGTACAGTTGGTACACAATGACTAGGCCCTAGAGCTTTATCTTAAGTGCTTCAAGTGCTGTACCACATCTGCCACTTCTATTCTAACACTATTTAAAATAGAACCTTGTGCCTTCTCACCATGTTGTAAATATACTCCTTGGTACACATACTCACATCCCTACTTATACCTTTATTGTTTCAGAGTCTCTTTATTTTATCATTTATTTTTCTTTTACACCTACTTATTTTTTAATGTTTGTGTCAATGGAGATTATCACAGAAATTTAGGAAGAAGGTTAGATACTAATCTCTCACATTTCCACATGCCTGTTTACATCACTCTCATACCTGGGACTTCCCATTGCACATATCTCTCTCACCTCCCTTCTGCCCCACCCTTGCAGTATTGTACAGATGATGTTGAACCTGCAGCTCCCCAGCTCATTCCTCACAATAATTAGTTTTGGTAGCCTCATCCTTATGGCTAGGCTGTCATTCTCTCGGTAAGGTGAGTCACACCAAATACTACATAATATTTCATCCCTTTAACGCTTTCATTGGGATCTAACCAAACTACTGAATTTTATTTTAGCTTCCATTGCAAAATTTCTAATTCACAGGTGCTTTCAATTCATTTCAAGTTCTTCTTTAATCATTTTAAAGTGCATTCTTTATCCTTAAATTTTCCCTTCGTAGTGTTTTTCTTGAATTATAACCCAGTTTTCATTTCTATATTACACATGATGATCACAATTTCCTAATGGTTCTGTTACCTCAGTTTTCCTTATGCATTCTTGAATGCTCAAAAGTCTAGATGAACACAAGAGTTTCTTTTAAGAGGTGTTCTGAAAAACTTGAGTAAAAAAACAACCTTTTGCTGTGTCTGCCATTTTCATTTAAGCTGCTATTGTTCCTGATTGTTTTTTTCCATTCTATGTGAGGTACATTTACAGTAGGTCTCTTGAAACTCCCACAGTAAAGTTCAGCTTCGCATCAGCAGGGACTTGAAAACTGTCAAGATTAAGGGGGAAATGGCTGGTGCAAAGTTCAGGCAAATTTAAAAGTAGTTCAGTTAGACTGTAATGACAAAATGGGATTGTGAACGTGAAGGCATAGCATAATTAATACTACAGTATGGTTTAACTGGCCTGGCTGAGGATATTAAATTGCTGGCTGTAGATCAGTACAGTCACACCCCTACTTCACTTAGGAAGAATGGGCCAGGGAGAAAATGCTGCAATCGTCAAGTTGGTGTGGAGGCAGGAGTGATAGAAACACATTGAGATGAGTACAGTAAAGGACCTTATACTGTATGTGTAGAGAGTGTGTGTGAGATTAGAATTTGACTTGATTTGAATCTGTTATGTGTTGTTTGTCGCCTGAGGTTAGATTTACCTAATTTTAGGACCTGGTCAGGACCAGATAATTTTTTGTCATGTCCTGATATATAAAACCATAGAATTGAAAGAGGGTGTACTTTCTTTTTCACATGACTGTATGTGTAGGGAGTGTGTGTGAGATTAGAATTTGACCTCCAGATCTTCTGTTTAACTGAGCACCACAAACTGGGTCAAAAATGTATCTTTCTGGAGAAGAATGATCCAAAGCACAAGGCCACAACTACAGTACATTGAAGTGGCTCAACAAGAAAAAAAGTGCATGTTCTTGAGTAGCCCAGTTTAAGTCCTGATGTGAATCCAATCAAAAATATGTGGCAAGACCTGAAAATTGCCGTCCATCCATAAAACCCAACCAACTTGAGATTTGCAAGTCTACAAAGAAGAATGATCATAAATTGTACCATCACGGTGTGTAAAGCTGGTAAAAACTTTAAGAACTTGCAGCCATATTTGGTACCAAAGGTGTTTCTGCTTAACACTGACTCGGGGGGGGGGGGATATTCAACATATTATAGTTTTGAATTTTCTTTGCAGTTTTTTTTAGCTTTTAAGTTTTGATTGAAATCACTTTAAAAATCATGAGTACATCATGTGTAATTCAACAAAATGGGGCACCACTGGAATTGGGGTGAAGGCTTTTGAAAGGTACTCTACATTCCAAGGTATACCACTATAACCGATCTTCAGACTGCTTTATATGAGCACATGGTGTAACCTGCCTGTAATAATTATGGATATCCTAGTGCCTCTTGTGTATATATTCTGTTTTCTGTACATGCACATCACGTTTTTGGGACTCTTCAAACATATCAGCCCACTCCATTCCCCTTCAGTTGCATTATTTGAGTCTTAGTTAAACTGAGCCCGTGGATATCCAAACAAGTACATGGCCATTTTCCATTTGGCTCAAACTAAATATCTTGAGTAAAATTTGTGCTCACAAGGAAATTTCCAACTTCTTTCAAGGTTTCTTCAATATACTGTATAAATGAAACCATTCCGCAAGTAAAGACCACCAGTTTGGCAGGGGAAAATTAAGATACACAATTTGTCACATAAGTGTGGACTGACATCAAAGATTTCTTGAAGTGTCTTAATAGAGTAAGACACTTGATAGTCTAAGCTCTCTAGGTTACTTCTCAGTAGTGTGCTTTTTAGAAACATTCTGCACTTTGAAATGGAACCTAGCTGCTAGAAATCCATTATGTCTCTTTGCCAAAGCATGACTTTCATACTTTCATCTTCTAAAGAATAACTTTACAATTGCTTTTGAGCTTAAATGGATTCTCTCAAATCTATGAGCTTTTTAAAATCTAAAATGCCAAGTAGCACTTCCCATTTTCTGCTTTCTGGAAGGTTCATCCTTGAACTTAAAGAAAAGAGGGTTAATGCAGAGTATCCCTATCTGCATGAGGTTTAGTGCTTTTTACTCCTTAGGCCACGACTCAAACCAGGTCTTATTTTTAAGTGCTGTATGCAATTTGTGCAGTTTTTCCATAAGGTTTTTTTTTTTGCTTCTGCATTTGTACTGTTGCTGTTGGCACCTAGAGGAGAATGGGACATTGTACTACAAAGCATTTTCCAAAATATTGCCATTTCAATATAATATCATAATTTCTCTGGTGTGTTTCTCCTCATGTTTGTGATGGATGTGGGTACTGTATATACAGTAGTACTGTATATACACTGTATTGAGTAAGGTGGGAACAAACTATGAACTTTTCCTGTCAGTAGTTTTGACTGCATAATAAATAAGAGAATGGCATTTTGTTGTGATTTATGTCAGGAAATCTTGTGTGTTCATCTTGAAAGATTATTGATTGTTTCTTTTGTGTGTAAAGTCTAGTGATGAAAAATGAAAACAGATCATTTGGTTCTATGTGTGCAAGAGTTAGAGTAAATGCTGTACGCTGCATGCTGACAGACGTCAGGCAGGGATAATTTGTGTTTTGTGGAAGATTTTAAATTAAAAAGGCATATCTAGAAGGAGAGACAACATGTTTCTAATATTTAAAATGAACACAAAAAAATCTAACATCAATGATTTCTGTAGCACATTTAACAGATGCAGACAATCTCAATATGCCTTACAGTGAAGTTGAAGATGAATAAACAACTGTACATTATCTACTATAATAACATCTAGAACACATGTTGAGCTCTTTTCATTGTAAGAAATGACACTACTGCCACATTTATAAAATGAAGAGTGAAAGTGTTGGAGTCAAAGGTCCTGTGCAACAATTTGACCTGCACTTTGTTAATACCCTATAGGACTAAAACAAATTGGTAGATATACAGTAGGTGTATTTGTCTAAACAGTATGGGGAACTGTGTAATAAACACATTAAAAATAAAAAAAATAAAGTTTTTAAATTAATTTTACATTCAGTTGTTCTGTCAATTAAAAATAAAAATGGAAAGAACTGATGAATATAGATATAGCAAGTATGGTACTTTACTTCCGGCATTTACAGACCTGACTGGGAGCATGATAGCACTGGGCAAAGACATTGTGCTCGAGAGGATATACATGGGTGCTGTCCAGCCAAATGAGCTTTTATGTGCAGGGAAGCAGAAGCGTAACATTATAACATTGACCTCAACCAGAGCTTCTGTTCAATAACACCATTATGTGCATTCTTGATAAATATTATTCATTATTGTATCTATTTAGATATTGGAGTTCTAGAATGAGTGCATATCAAGAATTGTGTTTATGTAATAAAGGTCTAGATGTCTCCTAAGGACCATTTCTTTAAACATCAACAGTTTCTCTTTAATATCACTGCTTCTGATATAGATCCTGCTTAAGCATTTTTGAAGACAATCATATGAAGAAAACAAGACCAAATATCTAAACGAACTCATAGTGTACGTTAACACAATACAATAGAAGCTATCAACAAGAGAGTACAATACATACAATAACAAAATTGTTTGAAGAACTAACCTTTAATTCATCTGTAATTACAAGCCTGCAAAATAAATTGGAGGCTGGCCATTATAAATTATTGTACCACTATACTGTAGATACCTGCTTTACTGTTTACCTGTAGAACTGCCACCAGAACACTCTTCCCTAGTCCTCTACAATGCCTATCTGTATGGGAATCATGTCTCAATGCAGACTCCTTTGCAGCCAGAATATATCTTTCTGCCTCAGTTATTCATTCTGCCAGATCCAAAATTGAAGTCACCTCATTTGAGAAAAAAATAGAATTCTTGCAACAGGAACATATACACAAGAACTTCTCCCTGCAGGCAGAATTCTATTAAAAATCACAACCAAGCCAACCACAACCCCTAGTTAACCTGGAATCCTAAACTGTTTTTCTTCTATTCATTTCCAGTTTTAAAATGTTTGATATAATAAAGCATATGGTAAACAATATTAGGAAGTGAAAGTCATATGGGGGTATGTTTATAGAATAATTTTCATAGCAATTAACACTGCAGTTAATCTGTGAAGAGAATACAGGTGTATTTATATATTAATAGTTTATCTGACAACTTTATCTGTGGCAACTTACAAAAAAGACAACGAACTGTAAAAAATACAACCTAAAACAATCCAAAATGAAATAATAAAACTCACCATAACCGAACAAGTATTACAAAAAGAAGACTATATGTGATTAAATATAAAAACATTATAACCAATAACAGTGGAATGAGCTTAGCTTATGCCAATTTTAAAAGGAAAATATTCTACCAAATGAGACTGAATATATAGTTTCAGAACTGGTGGTTAAGTATGGGAGCCTACATTTAAGAACAAATGGTCTACAGATCAGCACTGATACACACATGGCAGAATGCCAAGACCTAACACTATACATTGCAGCTTTCAATTGCTTGAAAAATGGCAACTCACATTGATGATCCAGAAAACCGATCGCATAGAAATAAACTGAGACCCCTCTGAGTCTCCAGGGTAAGCAGGAGCTTGTAAAACTGGTGGAAAAGTAATAAAAGATCTTTCAGATTATGAGTGAGGAGGAGCTGAAATTGAAATTGATCAACTGCACCAGTCAAGCATTGAAAGTCAGATAGTGATAAAACCTAATACAGTATGTCTACAGATTTGTATTGAAGTTTAATACCATGTAATCAAACAAGGAACTTTTACAATTTACATTAGTGAATAAAGTAAGGGGCAAGGAAAAACTACTGCAGGTTTGAAATTAGCTGCCTATCTAGTCAAAGGAATGAGCTAATGTCATACACCAATGAAGTATCTGCTTCTGAAGACATCACAAAAAGACATTGTGAGATCACAATGAAAGAGATTTACCTCAAACGATACATCAGATGTTAGAGTTACTATAAACAGATGATTTAGAATTAGAATTTAGAATTTTCTCCTCCCCACTGAGAGCTGGTGTGTGGGGAGCGTTCTGGAGCACTTTGGCTGCCATCGCATCATCCAGGTGGGGCTGCACACCTGGAGGTGGTGGAGGGGTGTCCCCATTACCTGTAAAGTGCTTTGTGGAGTGGAGTGTCCAGAAAAGCACTCTATAAGTGTAAGCAATTATTATTAATTATTTAGAATTAATTCAGAATTCCTAGCCCTTTTTGAAATGTGACTGATTTCTGTTGATAACACTATAGTTTTAAAATCTAGTCTTGAATTCATGGAAGTTTTAATAGAGGGCAAATGCCCCAGTTCAGCCTCTGCCCTTTGCTGTATCCGACTTTGCTTCACAGTGCACTCTGCTTAACCACCTGGACCGACCGTCCCTGGCTGCCAGCCCTGCAGCCAAGCCGATGGATGTGTGAGTCAATGGCGAAGGATTCACAGCCACACCACAGGCCTGGTCTATCACTCCTGACCTGTCAGACACACAGAACGAATAAAAAAAGCACTACAAAATTATGGTCCTGTAGTTACATAAGGTTTCAAAAGCATCCTTTTGTTATTCTGAGATTTTTTCCATCAGAATATTCTGATTTAATATAAAAAATATACAGTACACAGAATCCACTTACAGTATTAACTTGGAAGTGAAAATTTCAGAATTAATGCCAAAGATGCTGTCACATTACATAATTTAATTTTTTGTAAGAAAAATAATCTGTATTTCTCATAAGATAAATATGTTTGACGTAGGTTCTTATTCATTGTTTTTTCTGAAATGAAAATTTTTTGAAAGACAATACTGTTCCATTGTAAAACCAACAGAATGTACTGTAAGAATGAGGGTAGTAAAACCGTTAAAACCGTTAAATGTTTTACTGAACTCAAAATAAAAAACTAGAATACTATTTATTAATAGTCATTTTTAAAAGTTCTGCAGTATGCTATTCATTGACTGGTTTTCTGATATTTCTCCCGACTGATATTTCCTATTTCCAACATTTTTTTTAATCAGGAAGTGAGAATGGCATTTTGTAAATTCTGTATTTTAATTATGAGCTTCTTATCTTACAGAAGCTGTTTTTCTTCTTCCTTTTGTTCTTGGATGTCATCCCTCAGTGTATCGGTGTATGCTATAATAGAAGAGCAACAGACCTACTTTGCCTAAACAAAAGAAATGCTGGAAACAAAGATTTATAAGTATCAGAAGAAAACCACTCATTAACGGAAAGATTCATATTCTAGAAATGCCACATCTTCCTACAGATAAATAAGAATACCTAAGGTTTTTCTTAATGTGCATCATACTGCCATTTTGGTAAAGAATGTGAATTATGTGAAACGGACTTTTTATCTCAGAAACTGGAAATTCATTTTATTTTTATGCTAACAATTTCCTCATTTATTTTCATCAACAAAGCTGTTGGATTTTTACAATAAATGAACATTTTTTTGTGTGGATTTGAACTCAAATGTAAGAAAGATTTTTTTTATAGAAAAAGATTTAGAAGATCTTTTGAATATAATTGCCTTGCTTCTTTATTTACAACATAGTATAAGACCCTAAGGCAAATCCACCCATTTAGCCCATTTGTTAATTGACAGATAATTGATCCAGGAATACAACAGACATTTTTTTTTAATAACCAGGTAGCATGTTCTATATTCCCACAATGCTTTGAGTAAAAAGTGGCCCCTCAAGGCACTTCAAGGGTGTTATTCATTAAAACATAATTCAAAGCGCACAGTATGCTTACAATAGAAAACAAAACATTAAAATCCTTGTTCTCTCTTAGAGCCTTAGCTAGACTCAGTGGGTTAATTGCAAGAGACAGATGGAAGC
This sequence comes from Atractosteus spatula, assembly GCF_055471065.1. Taxonomy (NCBI): domain Eukaryota; kingdom Metazoa; phylum Chordata; class Actinopteri; order Semionotiformes; family Lepisosteidae; genus Atractosteus; species Atractosteus spatula. The sequence continues at coordinate 21,765,369 of NC_142720.1, read as the reverse complement.
AATTAAGTGTAGATATTCCAGTAGCTCCAACTACAGGGCTTGGGTAGGTTAATGCAATAGTCCTAACTGTAAGGAACTAACTAGTCTAGTCTAATCTAATCCCCAGGAGCATAATAAAATTAAACTAAATCGCAATGATGACCGGTTCCTCTTGAGATGTTGCTAACATCAGGGACTAAATTAAACCTTTAAATGTTTTATATTAAGTAGTACAGTTAAAAATACTACTATAAAACTACTTATAGCTACAGTATAGGAATAAAATGAGGAACCTTATTAAAGCTAGGTTTCGTGGTTATTTTAAAATCAACCAACACTTAAAATATTTAATAGTGGTTTCAATTGAGAATTAGTTATTTTCAGTTTGTTTTAATTATTATACTGTGTATGTTAATGTAGAATTAAAATATAATTACATAAACACCTGAGATGTTTGATCCAAAGTAGTCACAACAAGATAAAATTAAATCATGGAGGGATGCTCTTATTTCTTTAGCCTTCAAGTTAATTTGGTGATACACTCTTTCCTAAAAACATTTTTCAGAAGAGATGTCAAGACAATATTGAATTTTAAGAATGAAGGCAGGCAAACCCATTATAAATACCAATTAAAGCTCTCATTTAGTAGGACAATAGTTTGATATTTATATATTACTTTTAATCATGTTTATTGTGCCATTACAGACTGTACATAAGAAATTACAATGGTAATATATAGACACAGTATGTAATCCTACCAATATGTATTTTGACCAAATACAGAAATGTGTCTGCATATTTTGTTTCTCCCATTTCACAAATACTATTAGACAACAGACTAAATAAATTGTCTTGCATTTGATGTAAGATGATGTTCTTAGGATAGGATCTTATCTATATGGAAAGTAATCAGAGCTTTGTGCTTCTTTTTCCACTGTATATAGGAACATCAGTGGAGCAAAGGACATTCTGTCACTCTGTTCAATTACTGTTGGCTTTATACTACAATAGATTTCCTTGTCACCAGTTTCAGCCTTTACTATAAAGTTTTATATTTTATACTAAATGCTGTCACTTTTTCTGAAACTTGGCTTTAAATTTAGTTTCAAATAATTCCCTCCTGGTGTTTGAGGGCCTCAAACTGTAGTTGTTTTCTCTCATCGCCCATTAGCTTTATTTAAAAAAAACAGCAACTCGAAGTTTCAGCTCTGTTGATTAATTTGGATCGACTTTCAAGCATTATTTCTCTTTATATAGACTGTCAGCAGTAGATATTGTACCCTTAGGCAAGCTGACAGTTCAATTAGCACACTTTGTGTGTTTGTTGTAATTGACTCAGTGACAGTCTTGGGTGACCGATACACCCAACAGTATTTACACTTAAGACTAACAATTAATTTTCTATTAATGTGGGCGAAGTGTGTCGTTGCTCTGCTGCACTGCAGCCCTGGGTCCAATTCCTGACCTGGAGTACTGTCTGTATGGTTTGTATTGTTACAAATGGGGGGTTACGAATCTGGTGAAAATCAGGAATTGACCAAGCGGTTTAGTCAATCAGTGAAATAATTATTCATAACCCCCGACCTGTAAGTGATTTCTATACCTGAGCAGCTGGTATAACTAGAGGCACATGAATTCTTTATTCTCTGGCACAGCTTTGTTGAGAGGAGTAATAATCCAGGCACACCTGGCTAAAACAAATATTTTTTTCAATAAACTACACAAGTCAAAAAACATACAACACACAAAGTTACATTATATTGTTACAAATGGGGCTGGACAGATATTTTAAAACAATGACAACACACAACAAAACACATAAGGTTACATTAAACACAGTATTTACAAACAAGGCGTTTTGGAGGCTAACATTCTGGTCACCCAGAAAACCCCAGACTGTTACTAAGCACTAAAGACTTACTACAGAGGCCACACAAGAGATGAGCCTTCTAACTAAATAAAAAGTAACCTGCAGTTAAGTCTCTCTCCCTGCACCCTGGGTGCCACAAAATAAACGGGAGCCTACTGTATATCCCTATCTATAAAATGCACCCTAATCAGGAAAGATGTTTCTAACTGAGGTACCAGGAAATCCAAGTTCCCCAAAAAAACAGAATAGCATGTTCTCTCTAACAAGGTTCGAATACTTAGCTCCAGTCAGGTTTGATTTGGATGATCATGAAGTAGGAGCCCTCGTCAGGCCCTACTTCCCAGCTCCTCCTCTTCGCCCTGCTCTCCGTTTCTCTCTTCCTTCTTCCTCCTGCTTCTTTCTCTTTCCCCTGTGCTCTTGAGGTGAACTTATACTACTGTATGTCTTTCTGCCCTGCTGCTTTGCAATCATTAATCCACAACTTGCCTAGGCATACTGTACCAAGATAAACTCTACTATTGTTACTGCTCACCGGACCCCCCCAGACCTCAGCAAACATCCTCTCTGCTTTGAAGTTTGAAATGTTTATTCTTCCCAGTGTCACAAACTTTATCCAAAATCACAGAGACAAGTCTAAGTCACCTAAAGCTGTAACAGTATGTAACAACTCCCTGGGTTCACATGGGTTTCCTCTGGATGCTCTAATTTCCTCCCACAGTTCAAAAACATACTGAAAGATGAATGAGCTTGTAAGAAAATCGGCCTTAGATGTGCTGCTTGCCAGGATAGGCTCTGGCTCCCCCGCAACTCTGAATCAGGAGAAACGGTGGGAAAATGAATGAATCAACTTTCCGTTAACTAGTTCTAGCAACCCTTCCCCAGCGGACGTCTCCGCTGTAATGCTCCACATGGCATCTGGCTATCTGGTAGCAACTGCATCCAGGTGCTTTCATCTCCCCAAGACACTGATTTGACAGCACAGACCTGGCCTGATCACAGGATGAGACCTTGCATTAAGGAAGCAATCAATGAGCTGGCTCCTGGGCCCTCTGACTGGACTACTGTGACTCTTCCACACTGGGAGAAGTACAGCCGTGAACTCCAGTGACCCATCCCTTGTTACACCTTGTTGTCCCTGTCCAGTAGAGGCTATGTTCGCTCCTTCGTAGCCAGGATCCACCTAATCAATTATCCCCCCTTTCACTTTGTGTCTGTTCTGGATCCCAATCAGTGGGGTGTCTTCCAGAGTCTCCGCCACTCTCCAGTTCCTTGTGCTTGGATTCTGACCAATCAAGAAGGTTCCCTAATGTGGGGTTCAAAAAAGTTCCCAAAAGAAAATTATCCCCCCCCCCCCCCCCCAAAAGAGTCTTACAAACTATTTTCTCTCCGTATGTACTGTAGCAGTGCGGCAGTGGGAGGAGCCGCGGTGAACAGCAATCAAAGTCGGCACCCTGTTTGAGGGGGCGGAGTCACTGGTGTGAGGCCAGCGAGAGCCAGAAAGAAAATTAAACAAAAAGGAAAAATAGAAAATGCGCCGTCGTATGAAAAAGACCCCTGTTTAGCGGGATCCATTCTGGGAGAGCAGACAGGGAGCGCAAGGCCAAAATAAAAATTCAAATTGTGGAAAAAGGTAAGACTGCACCAGTATAGAGACAGGATGGAACAGGCTAAAAGAAAAATAAAAAGCAGAAAACTGGTCTCACGCTCGGGTACAATCCCCTCTGGGACTTCCGGTACACAGATCCTCCCCTTCCTGGAGGGGCGGGGCTCAGGGCACCTTTAAAGAGCCCTCCCAGCGCCAGCTCGGCCTTGATCAGCCAGAGCAGCTGTGATGACAAAGGGGGGCGTCGCCCTTCCTGCAGGGCCCCGCCTCCACACTGTACACGCCCCTCGCGTGTAGTGCCACAGTACATTTGTCATAGTCTTAGTTACAAATAACGTTTGGTATGGCTGTTATATCACTTTAATATGTTTTTTTCATATAAATCAAAATAAGTAAGCCTATGAATGCATTTATGGCCACACTGAACTGTTTTTGATATGAACGAAGTCCTTTTTTTTCTCCTTTCATGCTGGTACACATGGTCAGCATCAGATGCGCAGAACTCGAAAGATCATAAAGCTATCTGCAACACGTACAAAGTAAGTTTTTCTATAGATAGAAAAATATCTAGTTAATATCCTCTTAATTCACATGGTCAAATTTTCAAAAGTAGATTTAAATCTGAAAGATATTCTATTATATCATATTGTAGAAATACGAGATTAGCTGTTTAACATTTACTTCACTTGTAAATTAGAAGTACAGTGTTGAATGCCCCTACCACCAACTTTGTTACCTCCATTGACAATTAATTCCTGTATTGCTAAATGCAGTCACACAGGGACGCTGATGAAGTGCTTGCAGTTTGGATGACACTTTAAACTAATAATGAATACTCATATTAAGATACTGTACTGTATATGAGTCTAAGTCAAGCTGTTTGTTTGCCATTTTGAATCCAAGTCTTTGTTCAGAAAAAAGGATAAAAAATACCTTTCTGTAGACTACGAGAGGAAGAGAAAGTCTGTAGGAGGTAGATCTATGACCACTGATTAAAGGATATATTAAAGAGAACTGTTTTCTTTTGAGGTCATTGGCCATTAAATCGTGACATTTTAAAGAGACACAATGACAAATTTGCACGGCAATAGACTTCAACCTGGTCTGTAATTACTTCAGCGGCTTCTCTCATATAAATATGCCAGCCATCAAGCTGTATGCAATGTTCTAGTACCTGCCTTGACAACAGTAGCTATTATTAATAGTCTGTGTTGTCTGGGGCAATTTCTTTTCATGAGGTTCTGCTTGTGGTTCACCAGATGGCATTTAAGCAGAGACCTTGATGCAAGTTTATCTCATGGTCACTGCCCTTTGATGTCACTAACTAAAAATGACAAAACGATTGGAAGTTTTGTCTAATATGTTGATGTTAGTTATACTGGCTTTAAAATACCATTTATAGAGTTATTTATTGTGATGAATATGTTTATATGTTGCTGCAGTTATGAAGCAAGTTCAGCTTCACTTAATTTTGAGTTGCTGTATAAAAGTCTCCAATAGAGTTAGACAACATCTTAAGGAACTGCAATGTCACTACTGGAAAACCTACTGTAACCCTCTTAACTTAACAATCCCCTTCAACTCAAGAGAAAGAAATACCAAAAACATGCTCCAAATCAATGACCTTAATGCAAATTCTATCATGGTGTAAAAGTGAAATCAAAACACGAATTGTTACTTTAACCATTTTTGTTCTGAATTTCACATAGCTCAGTACTGTGATCTCTAATACTAGAAACCCCAATTGCAAGAGACTAAATGCAGAAAACAAGGCTGCAGAGAATGAAACAGTGTGCACTTTAGTCCCTAACACATTATATTATTTATTTATTGAGGAAGGTTAAGCTTTTAACAAGCTCTATTAGGAAGGAGCCATGACAAGGTGGTGAATCATTATATCCTCGAAGCTGTCATGTGTTGCATTATTAAGTATGCATGTATTAACATAGCACTGAAAGTCCATCACCAAATGTTTCCAGGGTTACTGACCATTTACAAGTTGCTTATCATACATTACTCATCTTTTGTCCTTCTATACAAGATGATCCTGATGAGATTATGTTCCTTATAAATGGGAAACTTGTAACTTATTTTGAGAGAAAGAGTGACACCAGTGTAATGTCTGATGGGAGTACAGGTGTAATGGTGCCTCCTGCAAATCTTCCCCAGACATAAAATTTAAACAGCCCTTTAACCTCTGATGGTTTGCAATGGTTCAGACATCAACAATCAACAATATACATTATGTGGTACCCAAGGCATGGCAAATGGATTGCAACCTTAAGAGCACTTTTAGTCAGTTTAAGAGCATTTCCCATTTTCTATTTCAGCCATAACAACAGCAATCATCTGTATTTATGCCCAGGTGTAGCCATGCTGCTCAGACACCAAAGAGCATGAGCAGATTTCACAGCTTACAGCAAGAGTATTATGAGCTCCCTTGCGAAATATGACCTTGTTTATTTTAGTATCTGTGCAAAATCAATTTCAGATCCTTCTGTTATCTTGTCCTGTGTAACTTGTCATGGAAGATAGGTGATGTTATTCCCAGAACAACCCAAATGTTTCATAGACAATAAAATGACAATGATGCCCCCACTTTGTTCATTTTTTAATAGCAATTCTTATCCTGAGGTTATTCCCCATTGAGACAAAGTGAGATTGACTATCATTCCATTAGAATCATTTATAAATATATAACCTTTCTACATTTATAAAGTACCAATATAGTTTTAAATTGCATTCCAAGAAAATAGCCGTAAAGCTGGGAAGACATCCATTTTTATTCTCAAATGAGCCTAGTGCATGGCACCTGGACAATTCTAATGCAATAGCAAGAATGATTGCCTTTTTTGCAAAGCAAATAGACAGATTAAGTAAGTTGGGTGGAAGAAAAGCTTGAAAAGGTATGTTACTGCAGTAGCAAACTAAAACTGAGAAGGTTTCATTCTGGAGACACCTGTAGTAAAAACACATTTTTGAGTAAACTGCAGGAGTGATCTTACAAGAAAATATCTGTGACATTTCATTTTAATTTTCAATAGTTATTGAGATCCAGATTAATTCTAATACAGTCTTAAGGAATTACTTTAAAGCACATTTTGAACTTGGGGTAGGCCCCAAAACAGAGGTTTACAATGTCAAGAAAACAGACTATTAAGGAATGACAGAGAGTTTATGAGAAGTACAATAGAACAGATATTGAATCAGTAGAAAATGGACAGTAACAGTATAAAGATATTCTGCTTCTAAAGCATAACACATTAATTCTGCAAGTAATTTAATCAAAGCCAAGAAAGCAGCAACCTGAATGGTTTAATAAATTAAGAGAAGTATAAGAGAAAGAAAGGAATTCATAAAATGACCAAAAAGAAGTGGATCCAGTTAAAGAAAATAAATATTAAATTACAAGAACAGGATATTCGAAAGGCCAGGAGAGAGATATAAAAATATTGCGAAGGGGGATAAAATCAATAATAAAAGGTTTTTGAGTATTAGAACAGCAAATGAACAGTAAAGGATGAAACAAAGTGTCTCAGAGATAATAATTGGAAACCGTGATGATAAAAGGGAAATTACTGATACATTTAATATTTCCCCAAGGAAAAAATATGAAAACACGTCTGTGGCTGAGGAAAGACAAATGTTCTGTATTACATAGTATTACCTTTAAAGAGTCAGAAGTGTTATGGGTACTAGAAGCAATTAAGCCTTCTAGTAAACAAGCATCCAGGTCATGATGTTATTCTCCCCATTGCAGTAAAGGAAACAATATGTGTTATTTAAAGCCCACTTACAAAACAGTCATTCATGAGTATTGTATTGTAGTGTCCATTAATTATGCTTATTTGAACAAGCAAAAGTAGAAATGGAAGCAATCAGGGCATATGATATGTCCATGAAAAAGACTTTGGTGTTGATTTTGACCCTTTATTTACATCATCTAGACACTGTGGGGAAGTAATTGAATAAAACTAAATGCTAGGACATACAGTATAGTATAGTTAAAATGAAAAATGTTGAATTTAAAACGAGAGATGTGATGTTAAAATTGCACAATGCCCTAGTAAAATGAAAAAAAAAATAGCTCTAGTTCAGAGAAGAAAAAAACATTTGCATTTCATGCCTTGAAGAAAAGCCCTGTGCTGACAGGCTAAAATAATTGAATATTTTAATCTTGAACAAAGAATGATGAGTGGGCCTGATTCAAATGTTCAGATCCTCAAAGTCATTGTCAAAGTCGATCCAATGGTCATTTTCAGAATAAATACCCCCAAACATAGACCAGAGGATACAAATGGAAACTAAGGGGAAATGCATTTAAAACTGAGAACCGGGGCCATTTTCTATACAAAGGTCTCTGGGAGCCTGGAACAAACTTGCCAGTTGTGTTGAAGGTGATACTCCGATTTTGTTTGCAAGAAATGTCTTGCAAATCCCATTGCATACTGTATATTTACATTTTAGACCTGAATGGAAACAAGTGAGCTTTAAAGTTACGTAGACCCATCCAGACACACAGTATAGCCCCGAAACCTACACTACGCCCAGTCCCACAGTCCAGCCAGGTTTTCAAACTAGCTCTGAGATTAGGGTCTTGACCTTGACCATACCTTGCAGTTCCAGATCAAGGACCTCTGAACAGAGGACTCTTCTTCATCCATACTCTTAAGTGGTATAAATAGATTGTAGATTCTAGTCATTGTGTAAAGCAAAATGAAAAAATCAAAATGCACCAATCCACAAAATCTCAGGCAAAACACTTGAGCTATTAGAACCATGTCTTAGGATGCAGCACTATGTCAAATTTATTTCAAATACAGAACAAAAGCCTTTGAAAGAAAGACAGAGGTGTTATATCAGAGCTCTATAAGCTTTGGATAACATGTTAACTCAGAATAAATTTCAGGAGTTTGGAGAAAAGATCAATGTTCCACTGTACTGTAACTGATGGGGTAATTTTCTGATTTTTCAGCACTAACTGTGCTGCCTGTTTAACAGAGCGGTTTAATGCTAAATCAAGTTAACACAAGGCAGCTTTTCAAAAACAAGCCATAGAGAACATTTGATCAAGCAGATATTTCTTATTCAACAAACTACATTGGCATCTCATCAACACAGAAAAGCAGAAAGCTTACATTATAGCAAAGGCGCAGGACGTCCTCTATTGATTGCAAAATCTTTGCCAGAAAACAAAGTGAAATTCATTGTGTGATTAGACTTATTTATTATAACAATGTGTCTATTGGGTTGGTGTTTCAATGCATTAAGCATCAGTGTTTATGTTTTAATATTGTTGCAAAAAAATGAACAGACAATTGATTCCAAGCACTACTAAAAAAATAGGACCTATGATAAGAAAGTTAAGCAAGATATCTCAAACATGATAGTTTTACTTTCTTTCAACAATTAGTCCAGCTGTTGATTTAAAACCCCTACAGTGTTTCATACTTGACAGGAGAAGCCCATTTATGGTATATGCCTCAGTTGTACAAACCAAGATTTGAAAGCCATAGTGATTATGTTTTCAAAAAGGAGTCAAATAGCGTGATTCTGGGGCAGCTCCCTCCTTTATAACTGGCAGAGGTCATTACCTTCAGTGGTTTTTGCTGCTCTGAGGGAGAGAACATGTCTGAATATCTGTTCATTTCCATTAAGTGAAAGAAACAGCCTCTAAAACAGATGAAACTCAGTCATTTGTAAAAGAGCATTTACATGTGTTCTGTATTCTTTGGGCTGGGTTCTGAGGCTATCTGGTGGATGACAAATAATTCAGCAATGTTCTGTGGTGAGCATTGCACAGCGTTACCAACAATGTCAGCAGGAATTGTGGCAATGGTCTTAAAATTTCCATAAGGTTTGTCAGGACAATTGGATGGAGTTATTTCTCCATCAACCCACCCTCAGCGAAAGGACCAGATAAGATAAGTCATATCCTCCTGGGTTTACGATCGTGAAAGATTCTCTTGAATAAGTTCACTGGATGAAAATTGGATCTGACTAGATGATTGGGTGTTAGGAAATACAGAATGTGCTAGGTGGCAGGATATACATTGAAAAGTGTGGAATGTAAAGCAATGAATGTGAGCTTAAAATGCACTAATAAGACCTCATAATATTGGGTCACACTTTAGTTTAGGATAATACAAATGGTTAAGAAGTCAGCTGTTAATATATTTATGAAGTAATAATTAATAATAAAATATCTCAAACAAGCTACAGTATGTAATCATGGTAGGGATTACTGGTGTGACATGCTGTAAGCAGTGGTCAGGGTTAGGATTTTGTTAGGAACATGCAGTTCTTCTACAGTAAAGTGTGATTAACACATTTAACGCGCTGTTATTATTTATATGCAAATTATTATTCATTCATTTACTAATAAAACACATGTAATAGGTATTATATATTAATTGGTCATATTTGTACAATATTTGTAAACCCCTCAATGGTATGACTTACTGTAACTCAATATTTCTGACTTTTGCTGAGCGTAAGAGCCTAAGAGGAAGAAGGACCCTTCACAGTGTAAGAAACATTTTTAAAAAAAAAACACCACTAAATAATTTTACATCCAGAGATTGCTTTATTTTTTTAAAGTTTTAAAATGTCATATTCAATGTGCATTGGCACTTATTAAAATGTAATAGCAATGCCTATATCAGATCACATCAAACAAACTTGCTAGAATCCTCAAAACAATATATTTCAAATGCATCAGATATAGAAATTTAATCTTTACTTTCTCTGCATTTAGGCAATTGTAATGAGGATCCTTGCTGCACTTTTCAAATTAGTTTCCAGAAGTGGTAGAAACAAAGCACTTTTTATTAAATAGATGCAAAATCCTTCCACAAAAAACATTAGGTGACTAATGAATGAACTCTCCATAAAACAATCAAAATAACTGTAGCTTTATAAAGGTTTATTTGTGAAACTAGTAACAGCAAATTTATATGTACAAAGCACCTTCCCTTTGGTATTTGACATGAGAAACTGATATTTATGCTCTACAAGTTCTAAAGCAGAGAATTAGGAATACTCAATTAACAAAGATACAGTAAACAATAAACCGTATGTAAAATCATTAAAAAGGACTAATGAGATCCTGCTGCAGAGCTCACCAGGGATTCACAATGCTGAAAAGAAAAATGTATTTTCCTTCGGGTCTTAAATATAGCAGCTATACAATTATAGAAGCCAGTTACATTATGCAGATTTTGTTGCAGTGGCAGATAACAGATAACTTCTAACTTTCTAGAATGTCTAACAGGCTTATGTAATGTTATTCAGTGTACTGTTGTATTGAATGACATGGTATACTAGAACATTATGTAAATGTCAGCTGAAGGTACTCATTAGAGCAGGAGACCCAATTCAAGGCTTAATAAAGCTATCCTATAATTAGCACATCTTTTTTCCAAAACACTGTAAAAACTGAATGAATAAGGTAAAGACCGCTAAATAAAATGTTTAAGAGACCTTTTCAGCTCTTTGGCTTTGCAAAGAAATCTTAGTTGATCTCTACATTTCTTTTACTAATAGAATACGATTTTAAAGGGATTAAATGCTCCTTTATAGATTATAGTAAATAAAGACAAACATCATGTTAAGAATAGGGGCACAGTGGTGCAGTGGTTAGTATTGCTGCCTCGCAGTGCTGGGGTCCTGGCTTTGATTCCTGGGGTGCTGTCTGCAGGGAGTCTGTATCCCTGTGTCTCTGTGGGTTTCCTCCACTTTCCTTCCACAGCCCAAAGACATGGCGGCAGGATAATTGGCTTCTGGGAAATCTGCCCAGTGTGTGAGTGTGAGTGTGTGAGAGTGTGTGTGTGTGTGTGAGAGTGTGAGTGTGAGTGTGTGAGAGTGTGAGTGTGAGTGTGAGTGTGTGAGAGTGTGAGTGTGAGTGTGTGAGAGTGTGAGTGTGTGAGTGTGTGAGAGTGTGAGAGTGTGAGTGTGTGAGTGTGAGCGTTCCCTGTCATGGACTGGTATCCAAGCACATTTCCCCCGTGACCCACAATTAGATAAAACAGTTAGAAGATGGATGTAGGTATCATGTTAATTCCAGTGCATTTACCGAAATGTCTGAAAATCTGAGAGAGAAAATTAATCCCTCCGTTTTCAATCAGGTCCACACGTTAATACAGTTTTGCTTACACTACAGTTTGAATTGAGTCACTGCTCTGAAATAAGAGAATTCAGAATTACTCTGAACACAGATTCATACTTGATGATGGTACTGTATGATACTTGATGATGAATTGAGAAAAGATTTATGACTTTGATTAGTTCAGTCATTTAAAGGTTTGTATTCAGTGTAGCATCACAAATCATGTTCTGTACTCAATGAATGTGATGTTTGTGCTTCCTTAAGTACTTGTGCAGCACTTGAGGTATACAGCTTCCAGATATTTAAACAGATGAAAATGTAATGCTCTACTGTCAAGGTTACAAAGAAGAGGAGAAAGCCAATGTCTCATTTATTTGTTATCTATATTCCAAGACCTTAATATATTACCATTGATCTCTAATCAACATCTCATATTGCAGTGCAGGTACATGTTTTGATTTCTGTTATTACATTTGGTAAATGTATGCCATTATGAGGGCGTATTAATAAAAAAATCTCTGCCAAGAAATATCCTATCTGGTTTCTGTTCTCCTCATTTTACTTTTGTCTTTGTTCACATTATACCACTCCACCTTGCATTTTATTTTCAGAAATTTACTGTATAAATTGTTCATTATTCTTTCCTCTCTACTGCAGATTTTTCTTAAACACTATGATGTCTTGGCACCTGCATACATTGCCAGCCATAATGTGAATCTCAGTTAATATGGAATTGGCTTGCTTTTCATTCATTTCCAGTCTCACTGCAAAGATCATTTACATAACATTTAAATAGTAATTCAAAAGTGATATTAAACATTTGCTGCATGACAGTGTTTTGAAATTTGTCCAGTTGAAGATATTGATGAAGTATATAAATGCTAAAAAGGAAGTATTTTAGATCATTTAACTCAAGCACATTTTGTTTATATTATGCCATTTTATTCTAACTACATATTGGCAAAGCTGTGACTTAAATGACACAATTTGTAAAAGTATAACCACTTGAAATGCAGTGAATTTTACAACAGCTCTTAAGTGTTTCCCTTTTTAGCGATTGTTATTACACACACAAAACACTTGCAAACATGGCTTTTACTGTCTGTGTCAGATGTACTGTATTTCACAACAGCCTAAACTTTTTCAAATAACATACTGCATTTTTCATAACAGCAAATAAGCCCATTATTACTTTTGATAATTTTCATGAACCATTACCTTGAAAGACTCTCTAGCAAGGGCTTTAAAAAAGCAATGAAAGCAATTAAAAATATTATCTTCACCCCAAGAACATGGGATGTCAGACATAGAGTACTGTACTTTATTTTAACAGTTCAGTTTTTAACCTTCTTTTATTTCTTATCTTCACTCTACGTTTGGACCAAGATCTTAAACAGTAGTGTAAAGCATTGTGTCTGACTTTTGTTTAATCTTGTTACACATAATGTAGCATAATGCTACATCTCATGATGAAATGTGCTCGATTCAGAAATGCCGGAATGCAAAGTCTTACGTTTAAATCTCAGTTTGAACATAACGTTAAGAACTCTTTCATTCACATAATGTTATTTACGCTGTGATCTTGACTTTTTCCTCTCTAAAGCAGAGAAGTGTCTACACACTTCTCTCTTTTCCACATCTAATTATTGCAGTGTCTACCATGCAGATATTTCTGCAAAATCTAAATTGACAAAACTCTGATTTTCTTGTACTAAGTGAATTAAAGTAATTGTCATACAGCCTTCTTTTGGCATTGCTGTGCTGACTACCAGTTAATTTAGGGCTGATTGTTACTTCTTTTCTAAATTTTTAAATGGCCTTTGTTTTACCTCTGTGGTCAAGATACTCATTTGTCCCTAAACCACGGGGCAGTTGTTACCTGTGGACAACAGAGTTTTCTCAGTCTATTGTTATTAAGCATTATTAAGGGTGAATTGCTGATTCGGAAAGCTGGTCAAAGACTTCTTTTCTTCTGGACTTTAACTGGTATCTCAAGGCCTACAATGTATTGTTCCAGTTCAGGTTATAACTTATCAACTCCCCAGCTGCTTACTGTATCGGACTAAGTTAATGACTTTACCAGTTCTTAAGATATTGGTAATTTAAAGAAACTTAAATTAAACTTAAGAAAAGTGCTGGGCTGCGGGTCTCCAGAATCACTCCTATAATATCACTTTGTGTGTCACTACTTTTTACTGTTTTTCATTGTCATTATCTGTGATGTATGATTTTATTGCACAGTGGTCTGGGAAAGGTGATTTATACCTTGAGGTTTTGATTGATTTAGCCTAGACTACTTATCACATGGGCACGAATGTGCCTGTAACTCAAGCCCCGTGGTGTGGGGATTATCTGCTAGGCAAACTGCCCTTCTAATGACACTGCTGGAGGCAAGGAAAATCCGACTTACTAAATACAGTCCATAGATGAGGACATTTATGTCTAAAAGTAGAGCAAATCAATTTATCAGAACAGATACCTTCCTTTTTTAAGGGTTTTTCTTCAAGCAAAGAGTTTTACTTAAAGTAAATTCAGCCAGATGTTCTTGTTTTTATCAAATTTCTGATCTTTAATTAATCTAACTAGCTATCGAGGAGTAAGAAGTCAATTCAATGATTTGTTTAAAGCTTAATGAGTTTCTAAATGAACAGTACCTGTAAAAGCTGTAGGAATCCAGCTCTTGAGACCTGGAGTTGCCCTTTTCTGCTTGACCAAATTAATTCTATAGCTTTCTTTGTTAAATTCAATTTCACTTGCCTCATTCAGGATTAACAAAGGGACAGTGGCAAGGATACACACATGGTTGTACCAAATACAAACTGTACAACTGAACAGCAATGTCAGATGGGACAATGAGGGTGATGCATTTTTTAGCATGTGATGATAGCAACTAGAAAACAAAAGACAAAGCCTAAAACTGACACACAATGTTGGGAAAAGTTCAGATGACGTTTTGGCTTCTAGTATAGTAAAGCTGTGGTAGAATTGTGTTGGCATGGCCTCAACATCAAAATCAAGAATACCAGGACTATCAAAACTCATGGCAAGGAGATACAAATGAGATTCTGTGCAGGCTTATTAATGTCAACAACCTCATCCTTCCAGGTGGCATGGAGGCGCAGTGGTTCACACAGCTGCCTTGCGGTGCTGGGGGGCCTGAATTGAATTCTGGACCTGGTGTGCTGTCTGTGTCGGGTTTGTATGTTCTCTAGGTGCTCTGGTTTCCTCTTGCTGTCCAAAGACACAGAGGTAGGGACTGGCAAGAAAATATATAGTCCTCACCAAAAAAGAAGGATTATCGTATTGTTACAGGCTGAAAATATGGCTACAATAAAAAACAATGCAACACTGAGCTCTGGGATTGAAATGATTTATCTAGGCTACAGCACCATTAATTTCAGTTAGATCTTATTGCGACTCTGAACACATTTCTAATGCAAGTCAATGAAACCAGAAAGGAAGTGTATATTAATCTCAGAATTCCCATTAAGAAGATTGAGTGTTTTTAATTATGGACAATAGTTTCTAAATTTAACAGTTGCAGTTCACTGTGGATATGAGCAATCATTAAGGGTATCAGGGAACATTAGCAAGCAAATGCAATCAATGTTAACACGTGATCAAATCGCAGTTAGAATTGACGAGAAGATGTGGGTGCAATTATGTGTCATGGGGTGAAGGCGTGAAAAGTGATCAAGAAAAAAAATTCAGAAAGCACACAAGTTAAGTGTGGGCTGTAGAATCAATTTTACTTTGGCATATTTTTCCAACTGTACCATGTGCAGTTCTGCAGGAAATACTGTATGTAAAGAACATAATTTCTTAATTTGGGGCATACAGTATGAGTTTTCTTAACTGTTTAATGTACTTTAGAAATACTGGAATCAACTCCTACATAATGTTCAAAGTGAATATAACAAACAGGAATCTTTAATCACTCAAATAAAACATCAATAATGCAGATAAAGCACCCAATCAAATAGGAAGTGTATTCAATTGCTAATTGTTATGAGAAAACATATTAAAGGGTGGAGCATGCTTACAGACACTATTATACAGAGTATAGGAAAACTGATTTATGTTCTATTGAAGTCAAGTTGCTTCTTTATTAAGAGAGAAATTCACATCTTGCTGTGAAAAGCTTGCACAGATCTTAAAGCCAGGAACATTCGTAATTCCCTACGTAGCAATCGCATTCATATACTTATAAAGGCAAAAGATTTATGCTGAACAAGAAGATCCAGCAGTGCCCTGAGTAGCAGTCCAAAATAAAATAGCAGATGCCTGAAAGGGAAATATGCACCCTGTCCAAAACCCCCATCTGTCCCTTAATGAAGCAAATCTGCACAAGGCCAGAAAAAAGGTGTGTGATTTGTGTGTGTTATTAGCAACAGAAAACATTTTACACACCACCTCTGTTTTTATCTTTGTTTTCAAGACAATATTGCACTTTGGGCCTGATTTCTGCGCATTTAGTTAATCATGCAAATTTTATAATTGTTCTCATTTTCCTAGATAAGTATGCATTTATGATTGAAATAATTTAGTACACAGATAATTGAAACAATGGGCTGTATATTACATGTTCATATGGTGGATGTGCATTTCTTTTATTTGTATATAAATAAGGCAATTGAAAAGAAAATGAACAATATCCTTGGATAAATAAGCTACTAGCAGCAAAACAAGCAATTATAAGCAAAACATTCTGATGTAAAAATAAAATATACCAGAAAAAATAAGGTCTGCTTCAGAACACAGTTCTTTGAATAAGGGCTTTTTAGACAAAAAAGCTTTAGAGACATCAGCACAGCAGCTTTTTTACACACTGTTTTGGAATGATTCTGAGATGTGTGTGTAGATTCTCTGTGTCCTGTTTGCAACTTTAAAAGCAACGTGGGCTTTAGTTGTGAAAACTGACCTTCTGCTTCCAATTTTAGAAACATATCTTCAGTCGCAAGACAGATAAGCAGACAGAGAGCATGCAGATTGAACAGAACAGAAACAGGGTCTTGGTCTTGCTCTATCTCGATTTTTCTTCCTTAAACCTTCTTCTTTGATTTCCCAAACTAGGTGGTAGAAAAAAAAATAATCAGCCAGCAAAATAAACATTGCCGAAGGAGAGCATCTCATGCAAAAAGCCTGTGGCACTCTCTTATTTAGTGTATATATATACTTTGCCTAAAGCCATTATTGAAATGTTTGGATCTTGGCAATAAAAGCTTGAGTTTGTTATTGTTACTAATATTGCTCATTTTCTTCTTGATTGAAATAGTACAGCAACACATTTTTGACTGCAGGAAAATTCTACACAGCTATCAAATGATGTTGCCACAGTATGTGCTGATGTATTACAGTGCCACAGTGATGTACTGTATTCACCGGTTCCAATGATTTTCCATTTTGTAGAATTACAGAAATGTACACAAATTTTTTTAATTGAATATTTTTAATCCAACAGAACACCTTTACACTCTAGGGGAAAGAAGCTTAAATGAGGCTTAAAAGAAGCAAAAACAAAAACAAAAAAACAAGACACCATAGATCTCTGAGACACTGTGTTATACAATTCAGATCTGAATAATTTTACCTGAGTTTATCATTATTCAGCAAAGTTAAAGTCAGCCAAATATGATGCGTGCTGCTGCACCCATTTAAAAAAGTCTGTTCCTTTGCCTCCTAGGAAACATCCAAAGACATGTTTGGAAATTCTCCAAAACCACTTTTCAAGGTCATTCTTTACTAAAAGAATACAGTGTTATTTGTTTGACACTTGGTTGCCATTGGAGAAAGTGCAGAAAGTATTTGCTTTGATGATAAATAACACCAAGTCTAAGAAAATTTGCAGCTACTTTTTTTTTGCTGTGGTTAAAAGTAACATTGCTGAACTCAATTCAAACTTTTCTTATAATAACGTATTTAAGAAAACCTTTAATTTTTTGTACTTAGGTTAATGTCTGACTGATTTAACAATTAATAAACACTTGTTTTTTTCCAATTAAATAGCAAAGAACCTTAATATTTACTAGGCACCATGAAGCATAACTCATGACACAAGGTCTAAGTGGAATAGTGCCTGCACCGGTTGGCTGCCTTTTGTGAAGCAATGTTAAACCAAAACATGCCCAGTGCAGCCTGACCACACACTCCGATCATCTGATCAGAAGAACAGAAGAGTCATACTTCCATTTGGATTGGTGGATTGTCTGCTTCATTAAAGGAAATTCAAAAGAAAGTTTGAATCAGGAATTAACCTTATGCTTGCTCCAAAAATAACCAAACTGAAACATACAGATCTCTTGTACCTTTCATTGTCTTACTTACTATATCCTGTACACCCTGTAAGATGGAAACACTGTAAATTTTCAGGTAAAGGTTTATTCCATGCTGAAAAGATAAGAAAAGAAACACAATGTTTTGGCTGTGGAGCCTTCTTCGGGTGTGAAGGGGGACACCTGAAGAAGGCTCCACAGCCGAAACGTTGTGTTTCTTTTCTTCTCTTTTCTGCATAGAATAAACCTTTACTTGTTCCTTTGCAGCCTACGCATGCTGACACAGCTACAGTACCTACAGTACTTGAACTACTGTAAATTTTCACTTATTTACTTATTTGTTTTTATTTTATTTTTTAAAAGATTAATGTACAGACAATGCTTGGAAAACTAAAAATATAACAATCATCATTTTTAAACCATTTGGTAGTTAGTAACTAATTGATTCAAGAATCTCATCCAGCTGTTTCTTGGAAGAAGCCAACTTCAACAGCATAGCTGGATAGCATTATAGGTTTGCAATTTTATATTCCCACAATACTTTGGGTGGCTCCTGTTCTCAGTTTTAAATCAACTTTCACAGATTTTCCACTTGTGAAACACAAACCAGAGGACTTTTAATACTTGTATCAATTTCCCCCTCAATCTTCTCTATTGAACACTGAAAACGTTCAGTTCTTTATTCCTACAGTATCAATGTATCAATTCCTATCAATTCCTTTTGGCCCATTATAGACAATATTCTAAATGAGGCCTTTGTAGTGCATTATATAATTTTAGCATGGCATCACTAGATTTGATTTCTATGCTTTTAATTATATCCTAATATATTTTTGCCTTTTTAGCTGCTTTCCCACATTATACAGTAAATGATGTGTGAGCATAAATATCTACTGTAAATCTCTTTTTTCTTAAATAGCTTCTTCCATCTCAGTGTTTCCCATTATGTATTCCAGTCTCTGCATTTGTTTACATTAGATGTTATTTTCTGGGGGGGGGGGGGTTTCCTAGTCTTGAATTTATCCTACAGTACATTTATATATTGAAAATTATCAACCGTATGTGGTCTAATATGTTCAAGATTGGAGTCAATGAAGCTGGCTGGGAATACTATACCTATGACAGCAAGCTTTATCTTCCCCTGATGAATTTCTAGGATTGCAAGTAATGAGTGTGAACAGTACCTCCATCACCAGTTTATACAGGAGAAGCACTCATAGTGCGCTGCGGGACTGCCGGCGGGTCC
Organism: Atractosteus spatula; assembly: GCF_055471065.1. NCBI lineage: Eukaryota > Metazoa > Chordata > Actinopteri > Semionotiformes > Lepisosteidae > Atractosteus > Atractosteus spatula. The sequence goes on along the minus strand of NC_142720.1, from coordinate 21,746,292 downwards.
AGGCTAAGTCAATATTTACTTAAGACACACGTCCCATTTCATCGTGTTTCACCAACAAAACCAAAAAGCCTTTACAGAAAACCTTTTATTAATCCAAAATAGACAACTGGAGCTTCACAAAACCGATTTCAGAACTGAAATACACCGAGGCAATCGATCACAATAACACTTTTTAGCTGATGACGCACTTCAGCAAACTTCCAAAGTGTGTCGACAAACAATAACTCAGCAAAATAAGACTGCAAAAGCAAAAACCAGCAAAAAAAAAGTATATATCCCATGTTTTTACCTTGTTCAGGGCATCCGTAAGACCAGAAATATATCCACAAAAGGCCAACCTTACTCATCTCCAGACCTGGAGGAAACTGAGAGGTATTGGCTATTGGAACTGAATTTTGAAACTGACCGCCTCAAAAAGCTGGTCTGATTGGTGGAAAACGCTGTCATTCACTGTATTATCAGCCACTCAGAGCCCTTAGGGGATGGGACTTCCTCTGGGAGCCTTTGGCTGCATTCTAGCTGTAATCCAGCTGTCAATTATTGACACACCAATAAATTCCCAATGCCTAACAGCAGAAAATGCTCTCTAGCAGCGCCTAAAGGCTTTTTATATATTTTAAAGGCTTTTACATATTTTTATTGTATTTCCAAAAACGTTTATAATTTTTGGGGGAATGAGAAATTTCATTCAATTTTTTTATCCAAACTAGAAGACACCTAGGACAAAGCCTTCAAGTATTTTCAGTCTTATCACAGGCCTAAAAATGGGAAAAAAGACCAAAAAAATGTTCACCTGCTGTTTTGTTTGTTTTTTCATTTTTTTGTCTGCTGAGTGGACACATTAAGAGATAAAAGACTGTTTGCACTAAAAGCCAAGGGGGTTAGCTTCGATTTAAGACCTGAACCAGGCTTCTGCTATGCTCTACTGCAGAGGTATAACAATATTTAAGGGGAGAAAATTCCAGGCAGAAATTGACTATAGAGGTCTAGGACAATAACAGGACAGGAGAAGCACTCGTTGTGTTAAAGACAAAGCACATTGCTGAGAAAGCAAATGGGCGTTTGCTTTTTGGGAGCAGCATTTACAACAGGTGCTTTTTGTCAGACACCACAAAACGAGCTCGCACCTGCTGCAGAAATGTCTGTTCTGTTGAAGTCAGTAAAGAAACATAACTGGCAAATGAGTGACATTTTCCTTTCTTTTCAGTTGGCATGGCTCATCATGTACACTGGAGGTAGAAATGTTCCTCAAGAAAATGCTGTGCTGATGTCTTGACAGAGATTTGTTAGGGGAGCACTACTTTCTTTCAAATAATTGTTTTAGAGATGGATGAATTTGTATTTGCTTCTATCCTAATATTCCGTTCCAAAAGCCTTCAGAGGATGCTGTCATTCATTGAAATTTGTTGTCTTTTTGTTTTCCAGATTTCAACATTTCTGACAAATCTCTGCCTAGGAAGAAGCCAACTCAAGCACATACGTTGCAAAATTACAATTCAGATATATCATTGTGATTTATATGCGTGATTACATTGTAATACATTATAATACAGGATGAAGAAAATAATGCTTTAATAATAAACTTTACTTTATATAGTTCCTGTAAAGCAATTATCTCAGTGCTGTTTAGAAAACATAAAAGTGGAATTCACAATAACATAAAAGAAGAAGATAAGATAATACATAATAGTGCAATAGAAATTGAATCAAATAAACTCAGAGCTCAATATAAGTAGAGCCGCGATGTGTCCAGGGTGTATGCAATACATTATGTCCAAGTAGTGCAGTGTGCCGAATACAATGAAAACTCTATGTCCATGTAGCCATTACAGGTGATTTGCTGAAGGAACTGCAGCTTGGCTATTTAGCACTTCACAACACAGTTCATAACACAGTTCACAAGAGAATATCGCTCAGAGGGGAGTAAACAGATGGCGTGTTGTCTAGATATTGTGGAGCTATACAATCTAGAGCACCAAATGTAAAGCTCACAAATTGTGAAATAAACTAGATACCTGACTGGAAGCCAGCACAAGGACATCAAAGACAGGAGTGAAATGACCACCTGCTTGCAACCCAGTCGGAACTCTAGCTGCTAAATATTGAACATACAACTTATTGTAATCTACTTTTAGAGACTGCAAAAGTGGAACGCGGGGTGTGAAAACTGTTTCAGTTAGCTAATATTTGTTTGTTTTCCTCATGTTTCCACGTTACCCACCTGTTCTTCCTCTGGGGAGTAGAGATCTTCACTTCAGCTGACCAGGGCCACTGAGGAGCCAGCAGCCATATCACCCTGCAACTCACAACTGGCAACCCACTGAAGCTCTGCAGGTGTGAGCCTGGTCAGTACCTGGATGGGAGACCTCCTGGGAAAAACTAAGGTTGCTGCTGGAAGAGGTGTTAGTGGGGCCAGCAGGGGGCGCTCACCCTGCGGTCCAGTTGGGTCCTAATGCCCCAGTATAGTGACGGGGACACTATACTGTAAATAAGCGCTGTCCTTCGGATGAGACGTAAAACCGAGGTCCTGACTCTCTGTGGTCATTAAAAATCCCAGGGTGTTTCTCAAAAAGAGTAGAGGTGTAACCCTGGCATCCTGGCCAAATTTCCCATGCCTCCTAATAATCCCCCTCTATGAATTGGCTACATTACTTTGTTCTCCTCCCCCCCCTCCCACTCCGACGGCAGGCGGAGTGACGCACCGGTTGGAGTATTTCTCGGTCGCAGTTAATGGCAACGTCAGCTCAAAGATTTGGTTCAAACCACCAAATGGAGACTGGTGTGCCGACATGTGATGTGGGATTAACGCTAGGAAAGAGAGAGTGCCACTGAGGAATGTGTAACATTCTGTAGAGCAAGCCATTCTGGATTTCAATTAAAGTCAATAGTAGACAGTAAATGGTGGTGTTAATGATAGAGTTGGGATGGAAATACCCAAGAACAATTAACAGTTGCTCACTTGGAAAAAAAAATATTGAATCTTGAATCTTACTTTTGAGGCTCGTCAAAACATATGTACCAGTATATATTAAAAATATTATGAAAAACCGATATGGATTTAAGTCAACAGCTGCCAGTCCAATACCCTGAATTTTCAATAGCTTTTTCTACTACAAATACAGATTTCTGCAAATAATCAGAATGTTGATTACTTTTTTAGAATAATCCTCTTCTCTTACGTGAGATCAAAACTATGAATAAAAGTGTGTATTCAATAGTACAAGTCTGTCTTACTCTTTTAACTGCATGCAATATTTTTAAAACCTTCTCTATTAAAACTTCACAAATGGAGACAATACTACCTGTGCCACTCACTGCAGAAAATTAATAACACTTTGAGGCTCCTAGGGAACAAAGACTACATAAAAGAACAAACAGTATTTACCTTCTGATTAAGTGCTATATCATTTAAAATGGTTCTAGAAAAAAGAATACTCTGATTAAACAAGCTGTTCTCTCCTATGTATTCTCTGTTACATTACTGTCCATCTATGTTTGTCACAGCTTTCAATTTATTAGATAACAGTGAATTTCTGATGATTCTGACTTTCTGAGAATAAAATAAGTTATATACAGGGTTTTAATCGTTGACGAATGTTTTATTTTTATTTTTCATATCAACCGTATCGAAATGGTTTGTGTCCCATTTGAAAGTAATAAACAGTACAGTATTGTTTCTGACAATGTATACAACTACGCATTATCTGGCAACGCAGAGTAGGGATCGAGACTCTGGAATAAAGGGTCATGGGTTCACATCCCAGATGGAACACTGTTGACTTCCCATTTAAGCAAGGTACTTCACTCAATTTGCTCCAGTAAATGCCCTTTTGTGTAAATGAGTCTCCAGGTCATGATGACAAACAAGAACTTGTTCTCAGTTGACCTACCTACTTAAATGAAGAATTAAATAACTTTAAACCTTTTCCTTGCACTCATCATCTCCTGCATAAGCACAGTGTGAGTGTAACATTTACTCTAATAAAGGAAAAGGGGAAAATGTGATTTTCTGTTACACTAATTACGATTCTTTGTTTGTATTTCTTAAAGCGCAGCAGACACATTTTATGCACAGATATTAAAAAGAAGCAGGATGGTATTTGATAGCCAATGATTAAATAAAGAAGGAAGCAAACCAATGGGAAAATAATTACTGGTATTCTTGCCTCTGAATCAACTTAAAATCCTTCTGCTCCAACATAAAATACTTTGTTTCCATCTGCTGCAGGGATGGCTCTGAAACTGATTTTCACTCAACCAGTTCTGTTGTATCACAGCACTTTGAAACAGACTTCTGACTGCAAACATATGGGAGAGAGCCAGGAAAAGCACCAAGTCACAGGCAGTGAGGCTGTGGGGTAACAGAGCATTGCTGCTGACAATCAGGAAAAGATCGATATTTTCCAAACCGCCGGCCAAAGTAGGATTCTGAATCAGCTAGCATCATACTTAATTAATACATTAAACAACAACTATTCTATAAAAATACTCAAAAAAGCTATGCTCTTTGCTGAAAATATCAGACATTTCACTGAAGGAAACAGGTGAAAGAATTATAATTCACAAAGGATTTCTGACCACAAAAAGACACACATAGTGAAAAAGATAAACGATATATGAAAGCATAATGCATTTATACCCATTCCAGTAAGAACTGCTTCATAGCATGTGCGTCTGGTCCGGAGTAAAACAGTGAGTAAGAGTTTTACAACCACTTTTCCAAGCTCCATCAGCTGCTGTGAATTGATCTCATTAGCATTTTCATATGACATACAGTATTGTAGAGTTTCCTTGAGAAAAAGGGCATGGAGTCACCATGTTTTTTTTTTCCTCTCATACAAGTGAAATTCGTCACATCCTTCTAGCTCCATCACATGTGATAGTGTGGAAAATGCAGACAAAATGGCTGTTCTTGTCTGAAATGTTTTCCAGAATGCTCAGGGAGATGACCTGCCACTCTGGGTCACCTGAGTACTTGGTAAAAGACAATTGGTCAGCTGGCATTTTAAAAAGAAGGAAGCAAAGGCTTCTAATTATCGGTTTATCTCTGCTATCCGGGGAAGAGAGTAGAGCCTCTTAAATGTACTGCACATGAGGGAGAAGGGTGAAGGACGTGACTACCTGTGGGACTGAGAAGCATGTGTGTTGGTTAAGAAAAACGTGTTCTGCAAGTGTTGCTTTGGAGAGGCTATTACATTTTTTAGATTTTGTTTTTCCGAAATGCAGTTCTCAGTGCAGCATTAAAGAGCAAGGAATTTTGACTCTGCAATAGAGTAGATTTGTATTGTATTTCGAAGAGGGGAATAAGAAGTGTAGCAGTGCGGCAGTGGGAGGAGCCGCGGCGAGCACCGGTCAGAGTCGACGCCCCGACTGAGGGGGCGGAGTCACCGGGGTGAGGCCAGCGAGAGCCGGAAAGAAAACAGAACAAAACGGAAAAATAGAAAATGCGCCGTTACGTGAAGCGGAGCTGTGCCGTCGTATTGAGCGGCGCCCAGGCTGGACTTACTCTAACACGGTCCAGGCTGGAAAGAGACCCCGCGTGGCAGAGGGGACCAGACTGGACTCGCCCTGTATAGCGGGATCCAGTCTGGGAGAGCAGGCAGGGAGCGCAAGGCCGAAACTGTGAAATTGTGAAAAGGTAAGCCTGCCCCGGTACAGACACAGGACGGGACAGGTAAAAAGCAGAAAACTGGTCTCACGCTCGGGTACAATCCCCTCTGGGACTTCCGGTACACAGATCCTCCCCTTCCTGGAGGGGCGGGGCTCAGGGCACCTTTAAAGAGCCCTCGCAGCGCCAGCTCGGCCTTGATCAGCCAGAGCAGCTGTGATGACAAAGGGGGGCGTCGCCCTTCCTGCAGGGCCCCGCCTCCACACTGGACACGCCCCTCGCGTGTAGTGCCATAGAAGGTATCGCATTTTCCCTTGTACTCCACGATTACTGCATATGAGGGTAATTCAATAACATTTTAATCTACAAAATAAAGGACAAATAGAGCAAGCAAAACAGACCAAACAACTTTGTGAACATAATGCAAGACATTATGAGCACTTTAGACATTATGCAAGTTTAAAGGAATTCAAGTGGCTTTTTAATTCTGGTGCATAGTTGAACACACCCCTACTATCTCCAAAAAAGGCTATTTGTTGGAATTTTTCCCATCACAGATTTTAGCTAAAAAACATCTCTATTTCTTTTCTGCATCATAGGCCTGTACTGAAGGATGAAGCCACAGACATAATAGAAATACAAAAATGCATCTACTACAGTAACTGCAGTAGTTAAATTCAAATAGGATTGTAATGCAGTCAGTGGCATGTGAAAGAAAGGAGAGGTACTAGATATCAGAAATTCATTTTTCATATAATTCACAAATATTGTGTTGAAATAAAACCAGTAATGTAGATGATTATGTAAAAAGATTTTAAATCTTTTTTGAGAATCAAAGTTCTATAATTTGATGGATGAGTTCACCTGAAATATTTTAATCATGAAGGCTTTGATGAAAGCATAATAATAATAAAAATAAAAACAACAGTGAACTTTGTTTTATATAGCACCTTTAAAGGTGGCTTCTCAAAGCGCTTTACAGAATGACAACAACCATAAATAAAAAGAATACACAAAATTAAACACAATTACATTACACAGAGGAGACCGTGGATGGTGGTACTAAATATAGTAGGAGCAGAGGGGTAAAGAATGGAACCAGTTCAGTAAAGGCTCTTCTAAAGAAGAAGGTTTTGAATCTGGATTTGAAGGAGTTTAGAGAAGGTGACTCTCTGATATCCTTGGGCAGAGAGTTCCAGACAGGAGAAGGCCCTGTCACCCATACAATGTAGATGGGCTTGGGGGACAGTTAGGAGACCAGAATTAGAAGAGCGAAGGTTGTGAGGTGGGGAGTAGGGTGATAATAGTTCAGACAGGTACTGAGGTGCCAAGCCATGCAGAGCCTTATACTGTAGGTGATCATGAGGATTTTAAAGTCCACACAGAATTTGACAGGAAGCTAGTGCAAGGACTCCAGGGTAGGAGTAATGTGATCAATTGAGTGCTTTTCCATCTCAAAATTTAATTCCAGATGTAATTTTTTCCACAATCTATAGCTGACAAGTGGCCTTTTTTTTACAAAGACTAATCTGTTTTTGACAATCAAAGGTATTTTCTTGGCTGTTCTACATTGATTTTCCCACATTACTCATTGGCAGTATAAAAATACAGATACCAAAAAAGCCTTAATTTTTAATTTTATTTTGAAATGTTGTTTTATGGTCAGAAACTTAAATGGGTTTTTCATAGTATACATACTTTTTCATACTATTGTTCATGTTATTGTTTCCCCAAAAAACATTGCACCTCCTCTTAGGTGTGTGCTAAATGCCCTGAAGAAGACAACAAACTCATTGTTTTTTACAGATTGGAAAATAATGTAACACAGTTTGATCAGAAAGTTCCAAAAACAGAAACTTCAAGCCAAACGTGAGATGGATTACCTATTGGTAATTCATGATTGGAAATGGCAGAATAAAGCAAGACAGTTTGTTACTGCTTCTAGACTATAACTTAGTGGGCCAGCTTTACCTCATTTGAAATTTAACATTTGGGAGGTTCATTCATCTGCCTTCAAGCAAATTAGTACAGGTTGTTCAGTGCAATAGCTTTGGTTCTGTTCATATGGGAAATTGTTTTTCAATACAAAATTATGTATATTCAAATGAATATAATAATATTTAATTCTCTTACAAATTTAAACAATATTTAAAAGTCGTCTAGACTTGCCTGAATGTTGACTGTAATTTCTCTGACCCATTCTTTTTATTATAGAAATCCTATTTTGTGAAGAAAACAGCTTTCAACAACTTTTTACTGCTATTTTTGAGTTAGTATTTTGCTAAGTTTCTTTCAATAGGATAATTAAATGCAGTTTGAGTACTTAAGATTAGTTTTGTGCAGTACACCTGCTAGTATTTACTTTTAGCTCATTAAGAAAAGATATGAATATTAAAACTACAGGGAAGAGTTTTCTTTGAATAACAACAGTGCCATCTTATGATGATAGACAGCAAACCAGCTGGGCTTCAGCAGTAATTAAAAATATTTGATGTTTCTTTTATTCCAAATGGCCAATGCACTTAAACCCATTTACATTCTGTGCCAGATGTGTGTTACTGTTTTTTTTAGTAATCACTTGCTGTAAGCAAATCAAGAAATTTCTATGACAATTGACTGAGCAGCACTTTAAAACTGGTTTCAGGTTGTTTAATTGAATGCCCTTCAAACAACTTTATTAACACCAAATACTGTTCTATCCTGTTGCTAACTGGAGTATCAGTTCTAACAGTGCTATAGTAACACTGAAGATGCATATTTGTAAAAGAGGTAGCTATTCAGACAATTAAAATGAGGTAATTAAATTAACAACAGTTCAAATTACTCTAATTATCTAAACATTTAACTTTATATCTTTGAGATGCAGCAAAGATTGCCTGTTTATCAAGCATTTTATATACTTTATGGAAGAAACACTTACTGGAGCAGATGTCAATGCAATTCATGTGAAATACTTTAGCAAAAACTTTAGCGAACGTTTATTAAGAAGGGCCATAATATTATTACAGTAGTTATGAAGTGGTAGATCACCTTTTAAATGACTTACATCTGGTGACATAAGTGGAATATATTTACCTTTACAACAGAAATAAATCTGCATTTGAAATTGAATGTAATGTACTGCAAAAGCAAAAGTGGTAAAAAAAAATATTTCACACTGTCTTCAAAGTAAATATTTTGTTAGGATTCTTAGGAGCTGTAAAACAGTGAGTTAGACATGAAAAGATGTAAAAATATAAAAGCATATCGTGCAAATTTAAGCTACATCTGACAGAGACGTACAAGGGAAATTGTTTCTTTTATGTTTGTTTTGTTTTTACTTGAATAAGAGGTCTGAGTGAAGGGCTTAAACTCTGTGACATCCTGAAGGCTGAGCATGTCTTGAGTAAACCCTTTGATTCAGTGGCAAGTTTTCAGTTTCTCAGCTCATGAGACACCAGATTTATGCATTATCACAGCAAATGTGTACAGTATAAAAAAAGAAGTCGAGAACAGAGCATTACAAAACCAAATACATGTATTGCTGTACAGAGTGTTTATTTTTCTTCTGAAACCAAACGGTTAGCAGTAGATTGGGATCTGAAAAATGATTAACGTGTTCCCACATTATCCTGAACATAAAATCACCAAAATTCAACCAAACAAAATTTAAGGACCCAAGATAGGGTTATTAAAATGATTGCTGAAGGTTAATGAGGATTTGCTGTATGGTAAGCATTAGATCATTAGTGAAAAAGAAAAGAAAATAGGCAGAGATATTGCCCTAAATCAAGCAGGCAGCATCAGCACCCTATTCAGTGTTGACACAAACAACTGGCAGGAGAGCAGCTCCTACTATCTCTGCCTGCAGCTCCCTTGTGCTGTTGCCACCTCTGTCAGACACAACCCTGCTTTACCTTGATGTCTCTAATTCACACGAAATACTCCATTTATTTGCACTCCACAACCTTAACTCCCTCTTGGCCCTTCAGTACTGTACATTTAAATGCACTTCTGTTGATACCTAAGAACAAGCCCCTTCCATTTAGCAGTCTGACTGTGGCTAACCGTGTACTCCGTATACTGTATCCCCTTACAAGGGGACACCATACTGCAGGGTTTTGGATATACTGGACCATTAACTAACCAACTGATGAAAACCTGGAGGTGCTGTTTGATTTGTCCAATAAACAGTATAATTTTGTAACACATCTGAAATGAATTCAACTCCTACTCAAGGTCCTGCAGCCCCAGAGGGCTTGCCTTGGATGTCAAAGACCTTTCGGATATTTCTGTGATAAAATGATGAAATTGCAGACAGTTTTGGTGGGAAATCAGCCTCAAAATCACTTTTCATGCCTCAGTGATTCATGTGCCTCTCTATTTGTGCAATTAGAGCCAAATCATACTATCACTTGTGCCCAAGCTGATGTAAGAGATAAAAATTGGTTTTCAACAAGAATAATCTGAAATTTTATAACCTCCTAAAAGTGAGAACATTATAGCTCAAGTACATTTAGTCTTTTCCCAAGAAAACTGAAGATCACTGTGCCCTATATTTGAACTAAATGTTCATAAATTCATTCCTTTTTTCTGTTTTTCTGCATCTTCAGCAGTGTGTGGTTTTAGTTATAAAAGGATTCCCATTGTTCAAAGAAAAAAAAAATCTTTGTCATGAACTTTTTCATTCTTTTCCTTCTCCTAATATATGTTGCTGTCAAAACATGTGAGAAAATGAAGGACATTTGTAAAAGCCATCAGTCTTGTTTTGACAATTCTCTGACACTTCCTTTCAAAGCCAGGACACTGCTCTTAAGCTTCTGATGGAGAACATATCAAAGGGCCACTACATTGTGTTCTTTCCTATGGTAGTCGCACAATCCTGAAGTATGATATATGGTTGAATCTGTAGCTTCATATGATTACCATCATGATTTTTAATTTCATGAAGAAATATTCTAAATTTTAAGGGGCTTACTTATTTTTGTGAACTGAAAAATATTGCATGGTAATGAAATAACAGCAGCCTGAAAGCAATGCAGAATTCTGCTAAACTGCTCCAATAAAGCATGTATCTTTACAATTTCCCTAACAGCTTTCTCATTAGTGTACTTTATTGCCTCTCAAAGGAATACTGTGAAGTCTCTGAATATTTATTTGAAAAACTCCAGCAAACAAAATAACAGCAAGTATCAGAAAAAAGTATTACAGCTAACCTCATTTTACCCAACAGCCTGTATGCACTCTGCAATCTATTTTGATGAGTTAAGAAAGGCCAGCAGAATCTTTAAAGAGTAACTTAGCTTACTTGGCAAAATATTTTGTTTAAAGAATATCTTTGAACGATAGGCTACATTAATACATACTGTATATACATGTACAGTATAGTATAGATGTGGAATGCCATAGACTCTTCTTCACCAAACAGAAAAGCTTTTTCGTATCCAGAGATTAAATTGAGTATGGCTGGATTGATGAGAAGCCATTGTGAATCCACACTCTAGCATCTAATGTTAGTGGAATTTATTTCCTGATTATTTTGATTGCCTGTGCAAGCAGGTCAATAACACAATAACACTTAAACCCCATCTTAAAAAAAACAGATAAAAAGCACTGACTAAGAAAAGTAAGGACAAGGACAGAATGGTAACTGAGTTAACTTATTTGTTTTTCATAATACTTCGGATAATGTTTCAAAAAACAAAGTGGGTTTCATTGAGCTGTAGTTGACGTGTTCTGTTAGCCTTGTAAGTTTACAGACTGTCCCAGACAGCAGTAAACAAAAACTTTTGATGCTGTACTAGCAACACCACACATCCTCAGTATCAGCTGTGATTTCACTGTCGCTCTTTGCCTCCTGTATGATGTAATAGAAGACACTGGAATAATCTAAACGTAGTCATTTCAAATTTCAAAAAGTTACATTTTTATGTGCAATTAAATGTTAATTTAGTGCTTCGGCTTAAAGATCCAAGTCAAGCCTTGACCGAGAAAAGGTGGTGCAAAGAATGGGTTCCACTTAAACAGGCTGGCTTTATTTAATGATTTCACTGCTAATAAGCTGCTCATTTCTCCTGTACTCATTGAACTTTAAATGGGTTTTGTTCGATCCTGTCTGAGAAAATCTTTGCAGAATTTCTCAGAGCCTACTTGTGTGCGTAATAAACGGCCTACAAAATGTTAGGCATTGCATCCTGTATAGATCAAGAGGTTGGCCCTGTTTAGTCCAGCTATGAGAAGCCAAAGAGAAGCGCAGTGGTCACACACCTATTGTATTGGCTGAGTCTTGAATATTGATGACTGAACAGAGCACTAATAGCTTTGAATAATTTAACTCGGGCAAATGGTATACATAACGAGACTCCAACAGGCATGGAAACAGCAAAGGCCAAAGCAGTAAATTCTTTCAAACGAGTCATTATTACCATTAGGACAACAAAACAGACATTATTTGTTGAAAGAGGGGTCCTATGAATGATAACTGATTTACCCTTTTGCCTTTAATATGTCATCTTATGCAGTGACCTTTATTTGAACACCAATCCTCATTACGTTGAGAATAATTAGAGCATATAATTGTCTTAATCAAGCTAATTAAAAAACTTGCCATTAAAATGACAGTAAGTCTACCACCACATTATGTTATCTGTAATGGACTAGAATATTTTATTACATGTGGAATGTTTTTAGAAAGATATTAAAGATTAACAACTTTTTTACAGAACTCTTTTTTTACTTTAGTTAAATTAACATCCATCTATCCATCCATTTTCAGACCTGTTTGTCCAATACAGTCATGGGGGACCCGGAGCCTATCCCAGCAAGCAACATGCACAAACACTCTAGATGGGAGTCCAATGCAGGGTGCACACTGACATACACACCAGGACCAATTTTCCGAGAAGCCAGTTAACTTACCAGTATGAAAAGAGAAGAGATAAAAAAAACACAACATTTCGGCTGTGAAGGTTTGTTCAGGTGTAAGAGAGAGAATGGTAGAATGCATTCGTTTCTGCGAACACTCAGAAGAACACTTGTAGAAGTCTTCAAGTATTACTTAAAAAAAGTGTTAAATTTTAGGTGAAATCCTTTAGGGATTATATTATAACGACGACATCTGTAAAGGAATAGGAGGTGGTTGGAAAGCCTGGTTTCGGAACAGATCACTGTGAAGAGACGGAATGCTCACACCCGAAGAAGGCTTCACAGCCAAAACGTTGTGTTTTCTCTCTTCTCTTTTCAGCATGGAATAAACGTATTACTTGTTCCTTTGCAGCCTACGCATGCTGACGCAGCTCCCCACCTGAACTACTTCAACTTACCCCTTGGAATGTGGGAAGAAACCAGAGCACTTGGAGGAAACCCACACAAACCTGGGAAATACAGTACTGTATATACAAACTCCATGTACAGCAGGTTGCACTTGAAGGAATTGAACCCTGGACTCTAGCTCTGCTGACCACTGCTCTGCCATGCTGCCCTACTTACTGTAAATCACTTTCTTAGTAATTTCAAGTGTGATTGACAGATTATAATAACAGAAAAAGCTGTTAAAAACACTGTGTACCAAGCATATCAATAAAGACAGCATTCACTCAAATTAGCTAGATACAAGTATATTAATTTAGATAATCTAATTTAAGATGACTTTGTGTCAAAAAAAATCATAAGAAAATGTATATTGGACATACAATCAAGATATTCAGCTATGTCAGCCTTAATTATGGTACCTGTTTTAAAGTATAAGACCAAAACAAATATAAAAAATCTAGATTGTCTATATAAGAAACAAAATCAAAGTTAAAATCTGTTTCTCTTTTGTGTCTAATACAGTATATCAAGAATATATACAGTAGGATACATATCAGGAGCTATCTATATAAGTGTAGGCAAGGGCTGCAGCCTGATTTTATAAGCTGCACTGTGGGATGTGTTTTTGAAACTCTCATGGACAATTCATAATTTCCCAAATGTCTGGAAAGGTCTTTAATGTAATGAAAATGTCCTTGAGATCCAGCACTGCTACGGGCACTAACGAGCAAGACTCCCTAGAACTGCTTGAAGCAGAGTCTATTCTTGTGAAGTAGCTATAGGGCAGCAGCGTATTGTAGCGGCAGCATTCTTAAGGATCATAGACAGGAGAGGCCCCGAAGACACAGGTGACTTAAGCATTGTTCTCAGCCTGGACCTTTTTATACTGTCTTTCTGAATAAGACTGAGTACATTCACTTGTGAGATTATGCATAAACATGAATATAGCCCACAGGTGTTTATTGGTTCAGGCAGGAAATGTTATGAAAAAACAGCCTCTTTCTACTGTCTGTAGTACCCCTGTTAAACGACCACATCTACCCTGAGCTCATAAAGGTTCAGGTCAAAGAAGCAATGCACAAATTTTACAGACTTGTGTCTTTTGGGAATTTATTCTATTAATAAACATTTATACAGTATATAGTATTTGCAACTTCTAATCAAATCTGAATATACAGTATGGTTACTGATAATTCTTATTTGACATGGCATTTATAACGGAGGTGACAGAGCGAAGAGCTCTTTCTCCACTGTCCTCAAATACAGTATCAAGCACACCAGTATTCATCACTGTGAGCTGTTCCCTCTACCCTGTCATCACCTTAACAGCAGTTTCCTGACTCAGTCTAGCTGGTGGAGGTGATCCAATAGTCTCCTTCTCCCAGCCAAGTGGGGGGTTTAAGCTCATTTCTATCTCAAACAGCTCCTGCACTAAAAAGCTCAAAACCATTTCTTAGAGTCTTCCAAGTACTAGTGATGATGTGCATCCTTTTTCAATTTCACCTACGGCTTCAACCACAGATATCCTTCAAATAGTCAGCATACATTGGAAGAGGTGTTCTGTGAATCATTTTAAATCACACCTGAAATATACAAGAAACAGGAAACAATTTTCCTTTGGAAACCTATTATTATAAGCGTGCATGTGAGTCTCTCCAAACTGTCAAAAGTAGTAGTACTTTTTCAAGTGAAATAAAAACAGGAAGGCATTTAATTTAACCATAAAGGTGGGAGCAAAAACAAGGGCTTTCTTTTCTTATTTTGTAGATTTAAATCGCATAATGTTGGTTATTAACCTTTCCTCATCAAGGAATTGAAAGAACACTTGACAGCACAAACTAGAAATACATTTCCATACTTTTTTTTCCTATGGTGTACATAGCTAAAAATAATCCCCAAAGCAGAAACTTTTTCCATGGTGATAATTCATGACATGTTACCAAATAAAAGGTGTGCTCCCAGGCTTCACACTACCAGCCTCCAGTAATTGTCAGTTTCAAATTCATCTTCTCCTGAATGCAAGCATGAAACCTGAGTATGCTGAAGGTTAATGTATTTTTTGAGCTTACATTGTTTTCATTTTCACCTTAAAGTAAACCAAAATAGTCGCACAATCGGCACATTTCATATGAGAAACAAATTCAGGTTTTAGACCTCTCTCAGGAGAAAGCAAGAATTCTCCAGCAAAACATTATGTGATAAAAATGTAACATATCTTTTTACACCAGTTTTGTGAGACTGTTTGAACAAAAATGTAGTGCAGTGAAAAATCAAAACAACTTTTGTATTTTATAAGTTTTACATATTGTATTATGTAAATATTTACAAAACTGTTTTTACAGAAGTTAAAAAATAAAATTATTCTATTATTATTTGTTCAGAAAATGGTCTTATCCAGGGAGACAAGAGATATACTGTACTGTATGCAAAATGTATATTTTGACTTTGTCAAGTCTTTCAGGATTCTCTTAACCTGTCAGTGCAGGACACTCCTTTAGGCATGGTAATGTATCTGGTTGCTGTTTCCAGAGCAGAAATATCTCTAAAGTGATGTGGTGATAATTGCACACAATGTTCTGAGATTTTGCGCATTGTACAATTTGTCCATATCATCCCCTGATGCATAATCATCATTATTAATTATATATCCTAAAATTCTGTTTATCTTTTTATTGCTTTTACAGTTGCTTACTATAATACCACCATTGTCTAGAAGATGTAAGCATATAAAGTGTCAACATAAACATCTGATAAAACAAAGTACTGTACTCAGTATTTCCCTTTTTTATTGATATTTGTTTCTACTATTTGCATGTAATGCTCTGCAGATCTTCAATTCTATCAAAATACTTTAGATATTTATCATTAAGGAGTATGTTTGCTTACTATACCTGCATCTACAGAAGAGCATTTCTATAAATTAGTCAAAGTTGCAGTCCTAATAAGATCCCTGTAGTACCTCTTTAAAAAGATGACCTCTGTTGAGCATTCACTCCTTATCGGCTCTCAGTTTCCTATTAATCACTAGTTTTACATACAAATAAATGCACTACTTTGAATGCCTACTATCTTTAATTTGAGAATTAATCACTTAAAACTTCATTAAACGTCTTCTGAAAAGCTAAACACTATTGTTTGTTTTAGGAGTGTCCATTACTGTTTCTAGTTGTTCAAAGATGTCTAACAAATTTGTTAAGATAAGCTTACCTTTCTAAAACCATGTTGACTATTTTCATAGAATCTGTCTTCTGTATAGATTATTCTCTATTTTTAATTATAATTAAAATTCCATGTAACAGAAATAAATCTTTTCCATGCTGAAGTTACTTGGTTCAGTTTTTTCGCCTTTTTTCTAGGATGGAACTGTACATAGACAATTTACCAGCTTATGGGTATTTCCCCCGTCCCAGTAGACTGCTGGAAGAGTTTTGTTAAATACCTGTGAATACCTTCTGTTTGAATCAATTCTCCACAACTGGTAGAATGCCATCAGGCCCTGGAGATTGCCTTATCTTATATACTGTACTTCTAGTACAAGTAACACTTTTGACTCTTCTATGCCAATGTGTTACCATTGTGACAGTGGAACACACCTCCCTCTGCACTCCCCACTCCGCGGCGCGCGGGAATGCGCAGCTACCACACCCGAGGCTCATCAGAGCTGCGCTTTAACATCCCCACGGCGTGCGAGCCTAGAATCGAATGTGTTCACAAGCCGGCTACACAACCGATTGCTCAACTACAAGAGGATTTATTCTCCTCGTTCGAAGACGATTCTCTCCCTCTCTCCTATACCGGAGAATAGCCACTTCCGCCGACAACTACACACCGGCACACCACACAGGGATAAAAAGCGCTCTTCCGGTGCTCAGGTAGCACCTTATTGAATCCGACTCTATCACACTATGTTAGTACTTTTTTTCCCCCGGCTGAGGCATCTTGTCTATTTTTTCTTTGGTAAACACCTGACTAATATCTTTGCTTGAAACATCAGCCAAAGTCGGCAACAAATGCAGTGCAAAATGCATGCTTCACGTCTTTAGTCTTAATTTCCTCTATTGTTCCCTGCAAGATATTCCCCCTCCAAATTACTTTCAGTATCATTAAATATCAAACACAGTCTGAAAAAATACTTTCAGCCTTTTGTCTTTTACATTAACTGTAAGTAATCTTACAGTATATTGTCCACCAAATTTTCGTAGCTTGTATGTAGGTGTGACTGTAAAATAAAAACACTATCCAGAATAAAAAAAATACAATAGCAGGCTAAGCAGAGACTTTGTAATATATTCAGTTATATTTCCCCACACCACTCTTTATTTCACATACATAAGTAAAATAATGAAAAGAAATGAGAAAATCTGGCACTCAGCTGATAGTATTTTGCTTTGGGGTGAATTAATCAAGAAAGACTATGAGTTTCTTGTGGCAAAAGTAAACATGAAACTTGAATGTGTTTCAAAATTCCACCCATCTAAAAAATTCAACATAAATAAATTACAGGGGGTTAAAACAAGCAGAAACTTTCAAATTCAAATTGGAGTAAGAATCGAAGCATCGAGAGCACACATAAAAGAGATTGTTTAGAAATTAAATTACTTCAAAAACACCGTGAATGACACAACGTGTGAAGTGATTGGTTATACCGAATTGGGAAGATCAGACCAGATTAGTGATAAGACACAACATTTAGTGGATCAAAGAGGAGCAATAAAAGAAAAACCTATTCAAAGTCTATGTGATGACTTTACATACAGGTATAAAGCACTAGGTAAAGAAGTCAAAAAGAGCGCAGGAAGAGTCGAGATTGACTGGTATGACAAGCTGTCCTATAAACTTCAAAAAGCAGCAAAAAAAAGGGGCGACTCCAGAGGGTTGTTCAGAGGAGCCAAACTACTTGCTGGAAAGAATATAATTTACAATAACTGACACAAATGGAATACCAATGAGAAAAGAAAACAAAAGAAAGAAGCCGTGGGCAGAACATTTCCAGGAACTTTTCAATGCAGGTCCATCTGCTAATACCAGCTACAGCATGGAGGAGGAATGCAGCGAGCTAGAGGTTGGAAAACTCTAATGAGGAAGTTCAGAGGTGATCAGACGGAAGAACAGGAAAAGCCCAGACATTCACAAAATACCGGCATTACTTTAAACTGCAGGATCAGCTATAAAGTTATAGCCACATGAAATCTGTTGTCCGATTGGGTCAAGTTTGAAATTTCCCTAGGATGGTAAAAGGGAGTCATAATTCTCATCCACAAGAAAAACGACAAAATGCATTGCAGTAATTAGAGAGGAGCCACACTTTTATCAATAACTGGCAATGCATGGTAGTGCTAGACAGTTATGACTAAGAATCAATTGAGAACCAAGGAAAGCAGAAGCTGTATTGACCAAATATTCTCACTAGGGCATCTGATAAAGAATTGTACAGAATTCCTAACAGTATCAATAGCATGATTTGTGGACTTCAAACCACCATTTGAGAGTGTGAACCAACTACACAGCAACCACCCCGTCCTGAAAGAATAAGAGACACGTCAGAAAATTAACCATCAAGAGTCTTTATACAAAATCTACCTGTTGCATATGAAGTGAGGAGGTTGACTGCAACTGGTTTTAAATCAGGAGTTAGACATGTGCTGTATTTGGTCACTGGTTGAGTCTGGTACTCTTACTGACTGGATACTTAGAAAGGCACTAAACCAGCAAGAACACACTATAGAGATAAAGAAAAGACACCTCTGTGGCATCTAGGCTAGAAACAGATTTGGACTTTACAGATGATATCTTGTTATTTGTGCCTGCTGAAACTACTGAAGGCGGAAAGTGTGGTCTGATAATAGACAAGGTCAAGACTAAGATCGTGAATATTGCCAGTTGTGTCAGCAAAGGCTGATTTCAAATTCCTGTCATGTCAGCCTTGAGGCAGTAGAGCAATGTACCTTTCTAGGGAAGTAGAGGATGCTCCCAGGAAGTGAACATACAGTACACATTGGAAAGGTGGCGAGGATCCACAAAAGCAAAAATCTTTAATGCAGCTGTGCTAACTACACTGGATGTGAAAACTGGACATTGAACCAACAAGACAGTGAGAGGTTATATCCTTTAGGATATGAGGAGAATATTGAAGATGGCAAGATCATATAACAAATGTCAGCCAGACAATAGAGCTTATGCCAATATCTGTCATTATCAGAGAACATCAGTGAGATAGTCTGGACTCATATATTAATGCAAGATAACAGAAGATGAATAGGCCACCAGCAGGTAAACACCTTCTAGGAAGACCTAGAAGGAGATGGGCTGATAGCATTAGCCAGAATATGGTGGAAAACAGGACAACATGATAGGAACTAGATGCACATGCATCTAACATAGCAGGATTTCGAATGTCAATTAGGTTTCTTATAGCAAATACCAGGGTGAATAAGCAGTAGGAGAAGAGGTCTTCCTTATTTTCTTAATTGACTTTTAATTACTTAATTTGTCCTTAATAATTTAATTTACTGTACTACGGAAGATCACTTTAATAATTAAGGATGTGTTGGATGAAAGATGTACAGTACAATGGACAGAAATGGAGGTTCCTTCATTGCCTGCCCCTAATCTGCAGTATGTAAGAAACATTTTCAGTGAGCATGCCTTTAGCATTTCCACACATGAAGCTATTGACAAAAAACATATTTTCCCTTCCATGATTTTAGGGCTCTTTGAAGTTCCTGTTTTGGGACTTCTGCCTTGGGAGAGTAATGGCACTGATCAAAAGAGACAGAAGAACCTACTCATACTTGCTGTAAGGAAAGTGACACAGTTCTGTCCTCTAGATAAAAATAGAAAAAGAAGCTTCTGTTTGCGCTCATAAAAATAAGCCTATTAAAGAATACTTTTATAAAATGATTTCCAAATGCATACTCAGTTTAAATGAGACACTGAATGGGTTTTATTTATATGTACAATATATAAACAGACATAATTTAAATATGTTTTCTGTTTCTTGAATCAAAAAACAAAGGAATTCTAAACTTATTCAAGAGTTTCAAGTATCTTAGCAAGTATCTTAGCAAAGTCAGTAGAATGACTTTGACATAACAATTACAGAGTTAATAGACATGACAACAGGAAAACAGAAACAGTTAGATGACAATACGGTACTGTACATATCAATGTAAAGCAACAGAGCACATGAAAAGTTCATATGAGCCTGGTATGCTGACCTGATCACCTGTTAAACTGTATAAACAGTGTAGACTTCTGCTGTGACAGAAGACCTGGACTTGCAGTGTAGTGGAGTTCACTGCTTTCTGCTCTAAGCCTGCAAGCATCTGTGACTGAATCCCAGCTGGGCCCAAGACAAGCTGTGCCTGTTACTCATGCATATATACCTGTCAGGATCCGACACATGCCTGTTTTACATGCTGAACCCACTTTCTCTCCTTCGCTCTGATGACGCCTCATTACCCCGAGCAAAACTTCACAGATCAGTCCATTGAAGCTGGAAGAGGCCCAGAGTGGGAATCCATTTGGCTCATGGAAACTAAGTTGGCATCTTCCAACAGCACGTCAGGCAGCCTTTGTGCACTCTCCAGTCAATGGCACACGCTTTCATGTCAGAAGAAAAAACAGGAAGGGGCTTGGCAGGTTCTACCTCTTTTTAACCTCTTTACTGGATGTGAGGCATTGAGTTACAAGGAATAGACAGTCACAAATGGGAAAATAATCTTCACTGCAATTATTATTTATTTGCTTAGTATACACTCTTTCACAGGGTGGCTTACAATGTATACAAAGCTTTAATGTTGGTACTTACTGACTTTTACGAACTACAGTATTACAGTTAGGCTGCTCCAGCAAATCTGCCATCCTTCTGAAGCTAGACAGCGAACATCTCCATTCCCTTTTCAACTCGATACAGCCTTTTCAAACTGAAACAACAAATAACATAATGGTATACCAAAAAAGATGATTCTGTGTAATCTGATGAAATAGAATAACTGGGAAAAAATGCATTTTGAGAGGAATTTCACCCTTAAAGAGCAACAATGGCTTTCTACAATATAACCATACATTTACTGAAAGTAATTTTGAAAAAGCGCAAGGTAAGCTACAAAAATACCATAATGCAGCCTTTATCTTGTTAAAAGGGAAAAAAAAGTATTTACTTGAGGTCTATAATCTGTGCGGTATTCACTTTCTCCAGGCTGACAGATTGTTTTGCTCTGTGAATAAATCTATATTTGTGATAAGATCTAAAATTAATTTTATGAAAATTCCATAATTTATGACTTCTACTTTTACTTCAGAAAAGCAAGATCTTTCTGCATCTTATTCATATTTCGAAAGCAATCTTTTCAAAATGTCTTACATTTAGTCTGAGCAAACTAAAACTGCAATTCAATAACGTTCAGGGGTTATGATGACATCTTTGACTTTGCCGGCCTCCTCCAATGCCTGCTGATCAATGAAGCAGGCGAAGGGGATTAATAGAAGTGTAATTATTGTGACAGCCAGTTTAGAGTTTTCAGGACTTCACAGGGTGAATTTCAATGGATTTTACTGTCTAATAGACATACATTGTTAACTGTTTGAACAAAAAATATTTGTTCAAAATCTTGTATTCTTACAATGCTCCTGTGTCAATGTGAGAGTACAGGAAAGGATTCTTATGAGCAGCCCACTTCTCAGGTTTTTATTTCAACATTGCTTCTGAACTGATGAAGTTTGACGAAATGTCTTGCTCTCCCAGGCGACCACGATGCACATACTGTAACTTTTGCATGTTGTTTATAAAAAAATGTATTTCATGTGTTCAACCATTCATCTGCAAAACAGCTGATAATTGTGGAGAGGGAACAGGCACTCGGGATAGCGACTGCTGGAATCTCAAAGTAGCCGCATGCACTGATGTCTTCCCAGTAGATTTTTCTTTTCTGGTAGAGCACTAGAACGATTAGTAGTGTCACTGTAGCTACTGTCCCAGTGCCCCAAGTGTCACCACTGCAACACACAGTGCTGACAGCTCTCACAAAATGCTTTTGCAGAACCTCATGCATTTTAACCTTGGATCACAAAATTACTCCCCTGTCAGTATTTATGGGGGAGCATTTAGTGCTGCACTGTATTAATGGTATTCGTGAAACTATATGCATAATTGTAATTGCTGCAGGGCAAATATTTTCAATAGCTTTTATGCTTACCATTCATGAACCATTCAGGATGCAAGAATCACTGGAACCAGATGGAATGCAGGTTTGGAAAAGTGTTACAAGCAGATCTGGACTTCTTGTTGTTATTAGATGTTGAATGGGTCACATTGCTTATTGGGGACAAGACTTTGACTGGATGACAGAGGAAGCCAACCAATATTCCCCTCTTCAACAATCATCTAATCTAATATCACTGGATTGCCTTGAGGCTGTCAAAGCTAAACATCCAAACCTTCTAGAGCTTCTCCTTCTGACTCCACGTTCTCCAGAAAATGTCATCAGGCCATCAACTGCAGGCTAAATAGTCACTTACGAGTCACTTGCTAAAAGGCTGTGAGAGGCATCCTATTCAGAATCTGTGTGTAAAATGCCCATTCTTAAACCTTAAGGATTTCACCAGTAACCCAGCTGTGATAAAAGGCTCCCAGCACGTACCGACAACATGCTTGCAGAATCCTGGAAGGTCACTTCTCCTGTATGGCATGCATAGCTTTCTCAAAGAAAGAGGGTGGCCTCCTCCGGAAAATGAGACACACGTGCAGTATGCCATCTCCATCACAGACCCATTCGTGTTTTAAAGGTTTGTGCACCCTTACTCCACCTAAGATAGACTGGGGACACCACTTCATTATTCAAGAGCGTGCCACACAGCCACGTAACCACGCTCAGCGTTCAATTCACTGCACTGTATTTCAAGTGGATGGAGCCTGAAGTGCTCCCACAGAAGATTGGAAGTTGTTACGTTCTCTGACGGATCAAAATTCAGTCTGAGTTTTGCTGATAACGAACCCTGTGTACTTGGAAGCCAGGAAGAGGGGATGGCACAGATCTGGGATGTTGAATGAAATCACTTTGATGGGGCAGGCACGATGGCCCAAACCCCACCCAGCGATGACCATCCAGTAAGGGGCCAGTTCATCTGAGTTCCAGCTGGTATTTATTGTGATGCAGCATTGTTGTCTCATTGTTCAACATTATTATTATTTATGAAAACATTTATTTCCTTCTTATAGTGCGTGCACCAGGCCAATAATGTTACACTTGTTTACTGATATATTATTTTAAATCAGGAAAAATGTTTCTATTTGTTTAATATCCATTTTAGGTAGCGATTTAGTCCTATGTACTGTACTGTAGGACATGTTATTTCATAAGAAGCAGGTTCTCTCTTTTTCTTAAACAGCAAGTGTATTTGTATCTCAGCTTCAGGACAGAGTGGATTTCAGCTTTTTTTTTATTCTGTAGAAGGCAGGGCCCTTGTACTCACATTCCCTTAAAATATTTGTACATAATAGGAGCAGATGTTGTAAATTATATAAATTATATATACAGTATATAAATGACCCTTGCGTTATTAAAAAAATTGGTCTGTTAGGTTTTGCTGCCTGATTTATTACTGCACCACCAGGAAACAAAAGAAACTTAAAGTATTACAGGTCCATATTCCCTAAATATAGGGGATGTAATTGTAATTTTTATAATTAACTTGCATGGAAGGCTAGTGTCAGGACCCAATTTTCTTTTTTTATATTAACCTCCAATATTCAATTATTCTCCTCCAGCTATCTATCCTCTATCCAGTTATACCTCTATCTAATTGCAAAATATTATTTGATTAAGGTAATACATTCAAAAGTAAAACAGGTAAAATCTCAATCACCATAAAAAACAACAAAAAAACATCATTTGCAACTTTGCTATTTACAAAGTTTTTCTAGTTAAAAAAGAGGCTTAAAAAGGTGCTAAGGCAGTACAGATAATTTCTTCTTCCACAAGATGAAGGAATGTTACACTTACTTATTTAATGAAAATAATTATCTGCATCATCCTTTAATACAGAACTGTCTTTTTAAAGATAGAAATTGAAGAGCTTTTCTAGGTCCAAGGTCCTCACTGACCTTGACTTCAGACCAAAGTCACAAAGACATCCTTCCCCATTTCCTTAATTTTACACCTATATATGGCCATTAAAAGGTTTGTCTGATCCGCCAATTAGGAGATTCATATGTTCAATCAATTAATCCATTAAAATATTACATAATAAATGTAACTCTATTAGATTGAAATCACTCTGCAACTGTGACTCATTATCAAGTGTGGATCTGGACTGCCAGAATCGCAGACACTTATTTTGATAGGATGAATTATCTCATTTTGTGAAAGATGTATGAGCTCATTATGAAGTAGGACACTGATTTTCAATATGAAGAGCTGTAGTTCCTAAAGTCAATATCATAAGTCAGTCATCCATACTCCTGGTCCTGATCTCTCGTTTTCACTCCCCCCTGTCTTAATGTCTAAATTGAATCAAATGATGGCTTAATGTTCTGACTCAGAACTGTTTCTGAGTCACTATTTGAGGAGTGTAGGTTACCTATAAAATCTGCAAGATTGTGACAGTCCAGGCACCAGGAGCAAAAATCACAGCTATGAGCTATTTTGTAAAAGCTCTACCAGCAACAGTTTGGGCACATTCCTTAGCAGTTTGATGCTTCCTGTGTTTTTGTATTAATCTGCGTATAGTCTGTCAGAGGATCCTCTAAACGATTATTAGGGCTATTTAAATATCCACAACCAGATAGAAAAATGGTTTTGCTTTATTTAAGTTTATCAATAATTGATTGTGTCTCAATATTGTAAAATATTTATATAATTTCAAAATGAAAGTAAATATATAATCTAAATGATCCATATATATATATATGTAATAGTGTACTTTTACATTTGTAGTTCTCAAATGGTTCTCCTACAAGCCTACAGTATGTTTAGAGACTTTCAGCTCAATATTAAACTTTGTGCTGCTTCTCTTGATACTGACTCTTTCTATCATGATTTCAATTTGGGAATTTGTCATCCTTGACCTCAGACCCCCCACTTGTTGAAGTGTGCTGATTGCTTGAAAGCAATGCGCAAAAGCAACCTTTTGTCTCAACTGATTTACAGCCAGTATGTCTCTTAAATGCTCTTGTTCTAAAAGTTCTGTCCGTTATCAATGAGTCACAAGCTCAACTTGACCTTGATGTTGGACAACCTCTACTCGACCTCAACCTTGAGGTTTTGTGTGCATTCTTTATCTTACACTTCCACTAGCAGTCCAAACTCAAAGGAGAAAAGAGGAGGAATCTAAGAAGCTCCATGTTACTTGAGGCTTATTGTGCATTTATTTGACCTGTATTGACTCTCTCCAGTGTACCGCTAAGTCATAATGCGATATCTAGCTCTTAAAGCCCTCAAGACAACTCTCGTTGTGATTCCTCAGAATCTCATAATTGTATATTTTTCATGTCCACAATGTGGCCATAAGCCCTCTGTGATGTTTGTCTTGATGACTAGACCATGTGCTAAAAGGCTTTAGGAAAAGAGCACCTTTTCCATGCACAGTGTCCACTGAGTTCAAGTGCAAAACCAGAGGTGCTGAAGTAAGCTTTAATTGGAGAAGTGCTAAGCTCGGCCACTTTTGTGGACTTAATGCACCACTATACCTACAAGTTGGAAGTCCTAGTTTACAACTCTGAACCAGCACCAGATCTCTTAGCCCATCTGTATGGCTCTCAGATTCCTGTATGGAAATTTTTAATTCAGATTGCATTTGTTTTTGTGAAAAAATAAATTGCAGAAATTGGTTAATTCTAGATTGCCTTCACAATTCTGGTTTCACTAGGAATGACAACACCCAAGAATGAATTGTACTGAAAGGATTATGAAGTGTTTAGTCAAAATGTGTTTAGTCAAATTTAGTGATATATGAAAAATGATTCATGACTCAGCTACCACCCTTTTGTCACTATGTTATAAAAGTGCCATGTATCAGTAACATTAATTTGGAAAAAATCTAAGATCACTTAATTGCTTTTCATTACAATAGCAAAGGTGTTTCCCAGGCTCTTCGATGCCATCTTGTCTCTAACATCTACAGTAGAAGGAGTGGGATCACAGAATAAGTAGGATAGGACAAAACTGTTTCAAAGTAGTGAGAAGTTACAAAACAGAATGCATGGGAACAGGATAACACTGAGTGTTTGTCTTCTGATAAAAGGTATTGTTCATTTTTCATTTCGCTTTGCTTCAAATCTGGTGTTATCTGGGTTGACCAATACAAAACCTTGAGCTGTCATCAGTCTCAAGACTCAGTGAAAAGCCAGTCCAGCAGTCACTTCACACAGGAAATATGCCAGGCATTAGCAGGAACTTAATTCTGCTCAAAGAGCCCACAGGGGAAACGGATGAAGAATGAGACTATAAGAATGATATAGCAAAAGGATTTCTGTGGAGAAGAGGGCTTATATCAATTGACTGCTGGAAGTTACATTCTGTTACAGATTCATGAAAACAACACTGTGTTAAGAACACGAATCCCAGACTTCATTAG
Source organism: Atractosteus spatula (assembly GCF_055471065.1). Classification (NCBI taxonomy): domain Eukaryota; kingdom Metazoa; phylum Chordata; class Actinopteri; order Semionotiformes; family Lepisosteidae; genus Atractosteus; species Atractosteus spatula. The sequence goes on along the minus strand of NC_142720.1, from coordinate 21,719,819 downwards.
CAAGATGTAGCATCATCGTTCATTTTACACGTTGCATTTCATAAAACCTGGCACTTTTGTTTTCTTTTTAATCAATAATCGCCTTATATGCACCTCAATAAAAAGTGTCTTCAACACTTTTAGCGCAGTAAGTACTTAGATGAATATGTTAATTTTTTCCCATAATTTGTATAGGTCTTAACCAAAAAAAAATATTGTGTGAGATGAAAGAAAAATGCTTTACTTTTTTACACTCCCAGGACAAAAGATTAATTCTTCTTCACATTTCAAAGACCTGTGTTATGCACGCATATTCTTTGGATTTTCTGACTGCTTGTGTGACTCATTTTCCTCTCTTCCTCTTCATCTTCTCATGTTTCCAATTTTAATGTGCAGTGCCCTAGTTTTTGGTAATTTCAATGTGCATACTACAATGGTGGTGAATGAACCAGTGTTTATGGGAGGGGGGCAGCAAAACCGAGCACCCCCATCCCTCCACCTCATGCATGCCTGCCTTGTCATTACAGCTGTCTCTCCAGTCTCTGGCATGACAGCTAATTATCACATCACTACTCTTATTTCAGAATCTCTTTTTCTTGCTTGGTGGGTGTGCGTGTATTAGGGGGATTCTTTTATTCTGAGCAAAATGGATATGACACACATTTTCCTGAGATTTTGTTCTCTCTAATATTAAAGTAATAGTATGAGTGCTATTCATTTTCACAAAGTTGGCTGTCTTAGATAACCCACTATACAGTATGCCTTCTACAGTACATTGCAATTGATACTTTTAGAATTCATAATTGCTCTCTCCTGCAGAAACCTGAAGGGACTTTCACTAGTGTTATTGGTATGGCTGTAGGAATGACAAAAAACATTAATGCCCTTATGGTTTATCTGTAAGCTGACCAGATATGCCCCATGTGCCTCTGAGGCTGACTTATAGTAAGTAAGGCTACAGGTGGTTTTAATACCACAGTATTTGTTAAAATATTTAACTATATTGAATGTGACATAAGAGTCAGGTAAAGGAGTGGGTTTTGACACAGAAAACAATTTTTTAAATATTAAATTAACACAGCTGTACAACAGACAAGACAACTTTACTCTCTGAAACTCGTTTTGCCCCTTGGTATCGGTATGCTTCTATTTTGGTTCTGCTCCCTACCTTTCTGATTAGAATAACCCATGATTTTTCTTCCTTTGCTCACACATTTGCACTTTGCCGTAAGATGATTATGGGACTTGCAGCCCTAAACTATGACATTGATGAAGTTACTTGCCTAAAAGCATGGTGTGAAAGAAGAAATAACATGGTTTTCTCATGCTTGAAGACATTCCTCATACAGACGTTCCTGTACTGCTCACTAGAGATCTAATTATCCGTTGCTTGCTCTGTAGAGAACAGAATTCTAAAATCAGGACTATAACCAAATCTCTATTTCAAGCTTTGAAGCTTGATGCAGGAATTGTCAATTTATCTTACTTGCCATGTCTACAACAATGGGCAATTCGTTATCTAACACATTAATATTGATGTGAAGCTGTTGACCCTCATAAAAACAAAGGACAAATAGTAAAAATAAAAAATAACATTCATTGTTCAGAAGTCTTAACACTCTTTATCAGCGCATATACTGCAAACCTAACCCCTAGAAAACGATCACATTGAAGGAAAATAGGTCAAGAAGCTTCTAAGCGGGTGAATGAGTAAAGACATTCACTCAGAGTGCAGATTGAGCCCTATGGCCTAGACGTCATGGGTTCAAGCTTGGGTTGTGCCCAGTATTCTTCATGTAGCTGTCACGATTGTGGTCCCTCCTCCTTAAGGGCGCTCTGGCTCTTTCACTTCGGACCTGATTTTGTGCACCTGCCCCTTGTTCCAGCTTCCTTCCTGTCCCCCTTAAAAGCCAGGCACTCACTTTATTCGGGGCTCTGCACTGATTCCCATATCGTGCGAGCCCGGGACCTGTAATCGCCTGGCTCCGTTTTTAACCTGTCTGTTCTCGGATGGACCGCCCGGCTTTGGACTTTTCCCATTTTTGGATTCCCCGTCTGGATTACCTCTGGATTGTTTGCCCCCAGACTCACCCCCCTGGACACCTGCGCACTTTAGACACTCCCCCCCGTATTCATTCCCGATTCCTGCATGACTTTTTTCTAGTGTTTCCTCACTCCACCCCGGATTGTGTCGTCCGCATGGGGTCTGGAAAGAACAGATCATTACAGTAGGAGCTCACAATTGGTAGAGAACCCATGAGGCAAGGCATTGTCTCCTGGTGCAGCAGGTATAGCACTGAGTTTCTGGGTGCCCACAGGCTTGCAGTGACATGAAGGAGAGACACGCCGCTCTTCCTCTAAGGCACTGTGGAGCTGGTCCAATGACAAATAGCTTTGACAGGTGGATGTGTCACAGGTGCATATTTACAGATCAGGTGGGCAGAAAATAACTGGAAACAAACATGCCAGAACAAGTTTTGTGATTTCCACAGGCACAGCAGACACATTAAATTTATTTTACGAAACTTTCAGAAGATAAATTAATGTGCTTTTAAAAGGATTACTAACTATAATGTTTGTAGGTCAGACTTTGTTTATGTAAGGATGATTCTTTGACATACTTAGATCCTTTCCATTAAAATGCACAGCTATTACAAAAAACAATAAATAAACAGCACGAGTATTAAATTATTACAAGCCTAGACTGACAGAGTCCAGGTCGTTAAGGGCTTTGTAAAATCACGCACATAGCAGACTAAGAAACAATGCCTCTCAGTCCATGGGAGGCACGGTTGTATAACAGCACTGCAAGCAGCGTGGTTGAGTATATCACTCCAGTTTGTGTGATTACTATGCTGCTCCCATTGATATTGCCTACAGTGTGCTGGCAGGCCTCAGCACAGCCCTGGCTACACTGTTCTAATTCTATTCACACCTTTGCCCTCACTTTTTTTATTAATGCAACCCACTGAACCTCACAGCAGGTGATCAATCAGCAAATAAAACCTGCCCACAATTAAGCACAGCTTGCTTTAGAATTCCACTTGTCCAGCTGTTTCAGGTCACGGCTGAAGACAGACAAAACAAGGTAAACAATAATATTCAGGCATGTCGAATAATTTGGTGGAAATAACATGTTGTAAAGTGTAATGTGTATTGGGGCTTTCTGGTGCTCCTTACATTTGACTTGTAATTTTGCCTTTCTTCGACAGATGTCAAATTCAACATTATTACAGAACAAACCCACGGTATATACTGTAGTAGGATATTTCACTAGCTAACCCATTGTTTTTTTCACTGAAATGTTTTACTAGTTTCGTAGGATATCTTCAGGTGACAGTTTTTTATTTTATTTTGAACAACAAAAGAAAATCGAAAAGCGTTAATAGTGCATCACATTCATTTTATTATAAGTTTTAACTTACTGCAAACCTACTGTATTTTCTGACTAAACATATAAGCACTGAACATTGGTTGCATGACCTGCTTCTATCTATCTGTCATCTCGACTTTGTGCATTACTGCAGAACTGTAAATTTTTCTGGTTCTGTATCCCTGTATTTTGTTGCTTATTATAAAATACTCACAACCCAGTGTAATTGTTTTGCAACTGCACTGTAATTAGCAGAGCGGTGTGTACGGTTCCTGTAGATTGCAATTATCCTCTTTTCTCCACCGTGCTTCCAGCGTGATTCTGAAAAAAAAACGCTTCACAGTGTTGTTAAACGGAACCCCAAGTATGACAGCCCACACTTCAGATCTTGCCCAAAGAAAAATAAAAAACAAATCATGCAATGAAAGGCTGGAAATTAGGTCTTGGCACATGGCAGGTGCATCTTGGTCCTGCATGACAGGGTGTTCAGGCCTTTATTCCTGAAGCAGAACAGAGAGAGATTGGAAGTGCCAGTGGGAAGCCTTTGTAATAGGCTTTCTGCCGGGAAAGGCATTGAGTCAAAGTGCCCAGTAGCTGTGGCATGGTTTGAAAGCACCCGGGGCAGATCTTCGGAACAAGCAACTGGGGGTTCGATAAGTTTTGATTAGCTCCCTCTCAGAGTCCCTGATCCTCTGTTATTTTTAGAATAAAAAATTGCCGGATTGAGGATGAATGTGTCACTCGTTATAGCATCACAGAGCCAAGGTACAGCATACCACCTGCATTGAAAGAAGGCAAGACATAAATGTTTTCTAGCAAGAAGCATATTGGCAGCCTAATGTTTCTGCAGGGTCTGTAATATGTTTCTGTCTTTTAACAAGAGAATAATGATTCAGTAAAAATTGCTCCAAATTCAGAATCACGCTTAGTAGACATGATCCTAGACATTGTAGCTCAAAGAGACTAACAACTTTGATACATTTGTATTGTGCTTTTGTATCACTTCCTCTTTATTTTGTTTAAAAAATGTTTTTAATTTTTGGCATTCATAAAAGCACTCTTTTTTTTAAATCAAAGAAGCAGTAAGCAAAAAACATTTCTATTTATTGATATAACCTTGATAAAGACAAGATACTCTTGCTTCTATCCTACCATGTTTAAAATGCCTATTATAAACTTTTGAAGGAAAAGAAACACCATGAAAATTAACAGTGAACTGGATTTGGGTATGGGTAACTAACAAACAAATAAAACATTAGCCCACATAGCTCATACAAACACAGAATGTGCAAGAATATCGTGAAAACTCAACAGAATTTGTGTTTAAAGAAAAACAAACTTCAGCACAAAAAAAATAATTAAAAGTATTCCAAGTTATAATTTAATTACATATAAGAAAGATGCATTGAATTATTCTGCATGGAGGTTTAAAAGAAGCCCAGGAGGAACTCAATCCCTAATCTTGCCCAGTACCACCTACAGTACCTAAACGTCAATATCATGCTTCTTGCTACTTTTTGCATTTGGTGTTTGCTCTTGCCAAAAACTGCTCTTACCATAGTACTCTCTGTGACTCCTCTTTTTCTATTGCCTGCTCAGAGAAAATGAATGCTAGTGTTCCTACCAACTTAACAAGCCATGGGACTCCAGCTGATTTGAAAGCAAAACCAAGTAAGAAAAAATATGTATTTAGTTTTGCATTGTACTATTTTGCAGCGCCTTTCACATGATATAGACATTACTTTGTGTCTATGCAGCTGCTTCTTCTAAAGTAGAGAGAAAAATGCTTTGCCTTTGCACTCACCAGAGACTGAAACTAAACTTCAGCACTCTTTCTGCCTCAGCCAGCCACTGAGCTCTAGCTCCATGTTAAAGTGCACTTCTACGCTGACCTTCTTGCAAAACCTATGACCAGTAGTCAGGTTCTTCAGGTTAGGGAGACAACCTTTGTCTCCCTACTTTGCCAAAGCTCACAGCTCTCCCAGCAGCTGAATCCTGTGCCCCTTGTTCCAAATTAGCCATTCAGCCTCCTGACATCATAGAGGCTACTTGCAAAACTAGGTCATCACGATATTCTCCTTTTCCATCAGCACCTCTTAACGATGTCCTACCTCCACGAAGCTCCACTGCAACCTGCCCAAGGTGGCTTTCAGTCCTTCACTCTGTATCAGTTCTTTCTCTCTCACCTCTCTCAGTCTACACCAGGATACTCCCTGTCTTTTCTTTAACCACTGGGACGCTTGCTCTGTCCCTGAGTAGGCTGCAGCTCAGTTGTGTCAGGTCTGAGCACCTTTTCCACAAGCCCATGTGGTCCCAATATTTCTACTATTATGCAAGATGGTGTGGTGTCCGTCTTCTCCTGCACCTCCTTGTACATCAGGCTTCCTGGAGTTGCCATCACATATACTCCTATCGCCTCCTGATGATGTCATCCCTCCAGTGCAAGCAGCTCCCATTCCCCTCCTCCTTTCTCATTTCTTATCCCCTCTCTTCTTTCTCTTTTACAGGCTGCAATCCCCACATGCTCTGCTCTCCTTTCTACATCTCCCCTCTCACTTCTGTCTCATCATTGGGGTGCCCTAACCACCAAAGCTTCCACCTAAGTAATATCTCTGTGGTTTGCTTCTCTCCCAAACCCTTCGTTTCCACTGTCCTCAGCCCACGATGCCCAATCACCCCCCTCTGTTGGCTGAGTGTCTGGCTGTAGCCCAGCTTCCTGTACAGCTCTCAATGCCAAATCATACACATGCTTTAGAAACCTTTCTATTGCTTGATGAAATCCATTCCTTATTTTTTATTAGAATCTCCTTTAAATCCTTTGCCTTTGTAGAAGTCTTTATTAAGCCCCTACCTTCTGCAATCTAATTCTCAAGGCTTTCTTATCCACTCATCTTCATTTTTTCTGACCATGTCCTCATTCATGGGGTCCGACTCACTGGTTTCTGGGGTTCAGACAGCCATGTCCTCACAGGAAGGTTGTCGTTCCCCCAGCCTTGCAAGTAAAGCCCATCGAGCAAACTAATTCCAATCATGCCACTACGCCATCTTAAACAGGATTTGTCCAAACCGTGTAAATTAATTTCATGCATTCTTATTAGAAAGTAAAGTCTTTTGAAGTAGTCAAGCACCACAGAAAATACGGTACATCATTGCATGATTGCAAAAAAATCAAACAAAATATCACTTAATGCACTTCCATAAAAAAATATAAATCCACACAACATATAATTGACCATTTCACCAGCTGAGGCTTCAGATTCTTCTGTAAATGTATTTCCTAAAGCCAGTCAAATGGTACAACTTATACTATGCCTTGATGCCTTTTAATGACTAATGTTGAATCATACAGTATATGCTTTTTTTAATTCAGTACCATTAATGGTTTGTGTACCCACTCTCTGACAAAGCAGAGAAATCCAGAGGGAAAATGTATACTTTCAAGAGAGAGGGCATTAATGCATGCTTATGCAGTAAATAGACCAATGACTTTTTCACATTTCCCATTTTAAATACATATGAACAGTCCAAGACTGACCACTTCTTGCACAGGACAACCTGTGTGTTTGTGAGCTCTCTATAAAGCAGTAGCACGCAAACAGCTGGGAGCGTCTGTTAAATGGATGCAATCACGCCCGTAACTGGCTTTCTCAAAATTCTCTTAAAAGTCGTACATAGATCAGTTAATCAGTTAAACCATGGTCCAAAAAGTCACTTGGGTATTTTACAGAAACAGTTTTCAACTTTGGAAATGTGACAAATATATACTGGATATGTTGTTTATTTTAACCTACTTTCAGTAAACACTGTTCAACGCTACTGTCTTAAATGGACATTTTTAGGTCCAGTGGGCTCTTGCATTGCCTTTTCTATTTGTTCCAAATGCATACATTATCAGAAAGCTACCTATTCGCAGTAAGGATTATCGCTTGTTCCAAATACAAAGTAGTTTTAATTTGTATAGCATAGTCAGGGTATATGAATATGAATGTAGTTGTTAGCATAGATTGGAATACACTTCTTTATTAAAAATGCATTTAAATTGTGGACTCCTTAATATATTGTTTTGAAGGTAAATGAGTACAATCAAAAAAAAACTCCTAACTGAACTATGCAAAATGTAGAGTGTGCTATATAGGCAATACTTAAATGTAAGAAAAAAAACATTGGTGTAGAATAATACAAAATTATTTTTTCTGTTTGTGTTATAGTCTAGCACATTGCGAAGGTAATTGACTTCCTATTCACAGAATTGGCTTGCAAATAAACTGTGTTAGCTTTGTCTGTGCATATTTATACCACCCACACACTTTCCTTCTCACTTACATACATTATATATGAGAAAGAGCTGTTTTCCTCAAGGTTTGACCATCACAGAAAATATTAGCAAAACACTCAGGTTTGAAGACTTTTGGCTTCCTGTATTTGGCAGGGAAATGTGTGTAAGTTTAAATATTGACTATATTTAAAACATTCATACTTTTAGTGATGATGTATTCAGATTTAGATTAATCTGCATGCCATAAATAAAAGAGTTCCAGAGGGCATTGTGGCATAGTTATTTTCTGTTACACAGGAAGGTATCTAGACAGTAGCTAAGATCTAGATGCCATAATAGAGTAACAATCACAGTCATGTAAACGATAGCATTAAATGGGTGGTTAGCATCATCTTATGTTACTTGATGTTAGGTGAAGTTTAAGTTTTCAACAGATTAATAAAATTAATTATAATAAATGTCTAAAGAGTGCAAAACCAATTTGAAATCAATTGATAATTTGGTACGGTTTGGTGTGTGTTTTTTATTTTTCTTGAAGTGAACACGGAACATTCATACATGACATTTCTCAGAAAGCTACAGTGTTGCTACTTGTTGTGGTGACATCAATGCAGTTTTTTTCAATGTTGAGACTGCCACAGTATATGATGACATGGTAATGTACATTGCTGCTATAAAAATATATATGATTAATTTAAGTCAATGCAAAAAAGTACAAAAACAAGTAATGAACTTGTAAGTTAAGTTTAGCTTAATTATCTCTTTTAACTTGACATATTTTCTGATATTTCCACTTTAAATGAATGTTTTTTTTTGTGAATTGGCTATTTTATTTACATTCATAATATTTTTGTTGTGTGTGTATGTACAGTATGCACCCTAATAATATTAATAAGAATAATACACACAATGTACTTATGGGCTAGTTAACAGGAGTTAGGAGAGCTCTGGTCCAGAAGTGGTGAGAGAGTGGGAGTGGCAGGCCCAGTAGTAGAGCTCTTATTAGTGGCAGACCAGGCTGGCTTAAAAACCTGTAGGACTAAGTCACCAAGGTACCTTGAAGAGACTGTATCTTCGACTGGACTGAGGTGCATCACAGGTTGCACAGGTAGGCTGCATGTTTGACAGGTCCAATGGAGATGATGAGTAAAGCCGAGGGACAGTGTTGGTCTGTTGAACCAGGGCGGAATGGAGGTGTTAGCACCTGGAGGACCAGGGTGTTACTTGCTAAGGCAGGTAATCTCTCCGCTCAGCTGAGACAGAGGAGCCTGGATGGCACAGGTTGAGCCCAAAGTACTTCCTGGTCTTTAAGAACACTGAACGGGATGGGTGGCCTCAAAGTGAGGATAGCAAGTGAGAGTAAGGAAACTGCAAACCTGGCTGCTGTGTCAGGGATGCAAGTATTTGTTAAAGATGGACAGCCCTGGCCAAACAGGATTAGCCAGGAGAGTGAAGAGTGGCCTATCCACTGCTTCAGAGAAGAGTAATAATAAGAGTAGTTAAATACTCCAGTTACTGGTATAAAGATAGTGTGAGCAATAAAAACAATAGAGAGAGTATAATGAGAAATGTGTTGTATGAGTTGAGACCTACAGTAGGAAGGCCTGCATATGGAAGGAGTCTGTTCAGAAAAGACTAATTCCTAATACAACAAATTGTATATGGTCAATAAAGTAATCTTATCTTATGTAGTCTGTGTATACCCTGCCACAGGAATATTTACAAAATGCTAAATGCAGGAGAACAAATTAATGACCCCAAATAAATACAATACTTGTATGATTACTAAACCACTTGTAGATGTGATCTGTAAATCTTTATTATTTGATGTGCATTGTTCCTATTTCGAGGACATGCATACATTTGAAAGGAAATCATTACTTTCTATATATGATAAAGGCGACACCAAGGGAAACATTTTGTTCCTACAAAAGTATTTGAGTAATGTACAAAGTAGAATGAGAAAATATTAAGCACCCATTTTCTCAAAGCCAGGCCTGTAGAAGTGTGTTGACCACCTGCTTTGAACGTTTCTGACATTTCAGCTGTGATGTCAGTCAGACCTGACAGGCCTCTCTGACATTCTTTTCCGTCTGTCTATCACTAAACATTTAAGACCCCAGCTGGCTGTCCAGGTGATTGGTTTTGCTTTATTTCCAAATCATTGAAATGCAAAATCTTGATTGCTTGAGGGAGCTCATGCAAGTAGCTGTCCCGGGTCTGTTGTCATCTGCTCATCATGTAACTTGTATTTAGTGCTTTAAAATGATCAGTCTCTCCCTTTCTGCCATCCCTGATGATGATAATTAGTAACAGTTATAGATGTTTTATTAGTCACAATATTAATGTACTATAATAACAACAATAACTTGCACAGAAAACAAAATGCAGTGCTTCTACAGTATGTAGAATAATAATTGACTGTCATTAAATGTACATGGGCTCACGTTGATCATTTGTAAATAAGTTTCTGAAGTCAAAAGCACAGTAACAATATTTCATACAGTAGCTTCTGTGTTACGTTCTGCTAGCTTGACATGTCAGGAATTTCCAACAGCAACATGTTAAAACTTCTTTACTTTCAAGGTGGTCACTAATAAGCAAAATGAACAGTGGATAGGCAGAGGAAGTAGATTATAAGCACTGCTACAGATAACGTTAAATGAACTGAAACTTTAGTTAGACAGCTTATGTGATTTTTATAGAAATACTAAACAAGCTAATAAAATTGCCTGAGCTGCCATTGCTGCCTCACAGCACAGGGGCCTGGAATCAGCTTGTGGTTTGCTATCCGCTTAGAGTTTGTATGTTTGGCTCATATGCTTTGTATGTTTGGTTTTTATGTGCGTAGCTTCCTCCAGGTGCTCCAGTTTCCTTCCACAGTCCAAAAACACGCTGGTAGTTTAATTGGCTTCTGGGAAAATTGGCTCTGCTGGGAGTGTGTGCGTTTGTGCATGTGTGCTCTGCGATGAACTGGCGTCACATTCAGGAATGGGCTCTGGGTCACCCACAACCCTGTGTTGGATAATGTGGTTAGAAAATTGATGGATGGATCACCTGAGCAAAACATGTGAACAGAACACAACAGATTCTGACGCGAAAGCCAGAACAGGCAGTTCTGCGACTATAATCTACATAACATCTATGTATAATGTGGGTTTTGCTTTCCATATGTTAACTTGTTAGAAATTGTCAGAGGTACTGTAGAATCATGTACAAAACAAGTCTGTATCAGAATGTGAAGAACTTATTTGTAAAGACAGCTCTGATATTTTGTGTATGGTTGCAGAGCTACATTCAACTAGTACTTTTTATTTTGTAGATAAATATTTCCCAAAACTGTTTTGATGCAACCCTCCTGCTATTTTAAACAGGGATAAATTCTCAATGTTGAACAATTTGCATATTTTCACTTACTGTACATTTGGATGTATTGTAGTAACTCTGAAAAGGGCATACTGAATCATAAAATAAAGATGTACTGTATTGCAGTTTTATTAAATGTTTTAATTCTGACTACAGTATATATAAAAAATCAATAGCTTGGCAGAATTGTGCTTATAAACCAGGAAAGAATTTGGAAGACTGCAGATTATCAAGAGAGCATGGAATATTCCCATGTTTTAGCTGTCAAAAAATGCAAATGAACATGCTTTAGAAATGAACCTAAAAGTACAATCCAGTACTTCAAAGACATGGCTTTCAGCTAAACAGACCTGGGGAGTGATAAACAGACTGGAAGAGAATGGTGAATGCTTTAGTGAGTGCAAATAAAACAAATGTGACTAGAATTCATTGCATAAAAACCAAACAAAAGCCCAGTCAAGAGTCAAAGGAGCTGTTTATGAAGGGACTGATAGGACTCATTAATTACAGAGGACCTCCAGGCCGAAACAGAGAAGAAAAATTAAATGTTAGATTCAGTCAGGGGAAAACATGGTTGTAGTAACATATTAGAACTGTTGGAAGCTGACAGAGATGACAGAACCAACAAACATGTTATAAGATATTTTATTCCCCAAAAGTACGTCCACTGATCTGGATCTCAACCAGCTGATGACTGAAACCAAATTGGCCATAGTAAATAGCATAGATCCTCTCTTCTTACTGAGGCAGGGGAAGTGGAAACAGTAACAGAGCAGTAAATAGATTGTGGCCCCCAATGCTGTTAAAGGACAGAAAAGACAAGAACAAGCCAGTCTCAACCAAGTAAGAATTTGTATTGGTCAAACTATACACAGTCATCTTCATACTAAGGAACATTATTCAGGAATGCAGAAAATGGCAGCAGGGCTTTTAAGGAAATTATATTGAGTCCAAAATGGCTGTTAAAAGTCCTGACAGAAGAGTCTCTGTTGAGTATTATACACAAGTAAGGGATCCTGGAAGAATACATGATCATCAAACAATGCTGTCCCAACCACACTTGCAATTTATCTTGGATATCACTTACAGTAATTGCAAGGTGAACAAAAACTGAGAATCACAACAGACACAGATGAAAAAAGATGTTTTCCAGTTCTGAGGGCCAATATTGATTCGATATGTCACCCAGTCACATACTGAAACCAAAAAAACAACAATATTAACTATGGAGTCCCGACATGGATGTGTTAGGGATGAAACAGGAGAAGAGCTGGAAATAACTTGGTGAAAAGACATGAAAACCGAGCCGCTAGCTTAGAACATACCAGGGAGCTCAACAGAGAGCCAGTACTAATGGTAGGAAGATGGTTAGTGACTGCATAGCAAACTATAGAGGACACCTCATAAGCACGTCCTTTATAGTTTTTTGGCAATTGTACACCTCATGAATGCATGGCAATAAAGGCCTGTCATTTTCCTACCAAGACCAAATCACACATCTCGTTTCGGATTTTTTACTGTTAAGAGAGCTGTGGGTACCTTCATTCTAAATGAGTGTTATGTGTGTGAGTGTAAAGCTTAACTTAAAAAAAAGGCAGTACGATGAAAGATGAGACCATTTTCAAAGCAAGTCATATCCTTAATGTACCGTAAATATTGGAATCCCATTCATTAATATTTTGGGATGATTCTTGACTGAATTTTACTCTGCATTTCTTTGAGTTCATACACCTAAAAATTATTAAGGATTACATTAAAGAATAATGAGGCAGAAATATAAATGACTTGTATTGCACAAAGATGAAAAGAAACATTTACTAATGTTTTGCTTTACTTCGCCTCTTGTTCCTGATGGGGATTTTCCCTGATGTTTTTTTTAAGGATGTTATTAACATTGCAAATCTGATGACATTTTTCAATCTGCACCACTTATGTGAAAGATGATTCAAACTTTCAAATGGCTTTGTGCTTTTGTGGCCCTATCAGTTTCAATGCCTCCATGCTCAGTTAAGTATTATTCATTCAATCCTGTAGTAACATTCTTAAGCCATACTGGAATGACCCCATTCTCATTTACTTAAAAAGAAGGTTTGCAGCTAGAGCCATACATATACAGTACTCAAGAATTGGTGACACATATAATATTCAGGTGTTATTTCTGTTTAATTCAAAATAGAGGTTCATCTGATGACACCTACCAGACGTAGGAAAAAAAATAATTGTTTCTGATTCAATCGGTTCTCACCTAAAAATAATCTTCTAACTGACCTCTAAACTGACCAAACTATGAGATTATTTAACTCAAATGAGACAAGGTCGAAGAATAATAGGTTTCTGCTTTCCACGACAAGGAGGGCCAGGCACTGTTTTTATGGTTTCTGTCTTGATATCCATTGAAAATACCTCTTTAAACAAAGATTAACAAAAGTACCCAATTTGATGTTTACAGCTAGGATGTGTGAAGAAAGTGTTACATGCAGATATCTGGAAAATTTGGGGTTAATCTAGAAAAAATATGAAAGATATCACCCTAAAAATATTGATAGGTTATTAGAAAAGAACTACAAATACAGTAATAATTAATACAATAGTAGCAGGTTATGAAAATATGTTATTTCCATTTTGTAAATGTATCTGGAATATGAATATTATACCATATTTGTATTTTTTTCAAACATAGGAAAACTGTCGTTTATAAAGGTATATTTGCTTAGTGACAGGAGACAGTCAATGCTACAGAATATCAATCCTTTGAATATAATTTGGGGGTTCTGTGAAATTCAGTACTTTACCATTAATTCAAAATAACTAAAAATGTTATTACCAAACAGCTATTTTCTAATGTTGCTCAGAAGTGAAAAATTTCCTTTCTCACACACTACACAAAGAGAAGAAATGCTCATTGTAAGCACACAGAGTTTCTTTAATTGAAGCATAAGTGGAGCACTATCTAAAATCACTCTTTTGTGTCGTAGCTCTGTGCCGTGCCTGATACTGTATGGGCTAGATGAGAAAATCAGGGCCTTTGCACTTATGTGTCACTCCCATACAGTCTCATTTTTTCTAATACAGTATGTACAGTATACTGCTTTTATACAGTATGTTCCAGATGCTGTTATTTTCTTACATACCTGAAACACCCTCTGAAGCTGCAAATGGCTGGAGAAGATGAAACAGAGAATACATTTTTCCCCAAGAAATATAGTGTAAACACCAGGCTTGGGAATAAGGCTCTGTGATTGTGCAGGCCTCGAAGCTTGTTGAAAACAGTGTGCTAATAGACAGGTTTACTGAAACAGAATATATCCAGGCTTTACAATGCTGTGTTTCTAGTCCTCCTGTCAGTGTTTTAATTCATCCAAGCATACCAACCTCCACAGAAATCTGTCAAAACACATTGTGTTTAATACCAATATTTAGTAGTTAGGGGGTTAGAAACTCTTAATATTTTAAAGATGCTGTCTTAAATTTGCCCTGATCAAATATAAGATAGATAATATTTATAAAATAAAAATAAAATATTATCTGTGAATATTATCTATCACTTGATGTCATACTTTATTCACTTTAATTTCATTTAAGTTGTTTTGCTACATTTTGACCTCTCAACTATTTTTAGTGCTATTGTCTTCTGAAATTATATATTATGTTGTTGATTGTTAATCATAAGATGACAGGTGTCACGATCGTCATCTTTCCTCCAGAGGGCGCTCCGACCCTTTTTTGTATTTTAGCTTAATTATTACGTTCACCTGCCCCTTGTTCCGTGTGTATTTTTTTTCCATGACTATTATTTAATCCCCCGTGCTTCCGAAGCCCTGAGCTCAGCTTTGGAAGATGGACGCCCGGTATCCCCCCTATCGGCGGGTCCAGGGGAGACCCAGGTCCTGACCGCCTGAGTCCGGAGCTTGGAGCGCCTGGCTCCGTTATGGTTTTACCCTTCCGTGTCCTACTTCCCTGTTCCTGTGTTAGTCTCGGATGGACCTTGGACTGCTTCCTGGTTTCCCCTGCAGGATTGTTTGTGGACTTGTTCGCCTGCGCCACGCCCCGCCCCCCCGCACCGGATCACTGCCGCCACGCCCCCCCGCACCGGAACTTAGCAGCCACGCCCCCCCGCACCGGATCACTGCCGCCACGCCCCCCCGCACCGGAACTTAGCAGCCACGCCCCCCCGCACCGGAACACTGCCGCCCCGCCCCCCAACACCGGATCACTGCCGCCACGCCCCCCCGCACCGGAACACTGCCGCCACGCCCCCCCGCACCGGATCACTGCCGCCACGCCCCCCCGTCAGTCATCCCGTCGCCCTTCTCCAGTCTGTTCCGGACTTCACTGTCGGCATAGCGTCCTAAATACGCGCTACACGGCAGTCTGAACCGGCGCCCGTTACAACAGGGCTGCAGACAAATGGAAACGTTTGTTGTGCATACAATGTACAAATATCTAAACCAATTACAATGTAGTTGTTTACCAGTGCAATGGTAAAGTTGAAGTTACAATAAGAATAAAAGTTAGAATAAGCTGTCTCACCCTTCACTTCCTCTTTTTTCTACTTTATTTTCTGTTCTTCATCTCAATGTGAACTAGCAAAGAAAATTTGTTTTACCATAACAATCCATCTGTGTTCACAGAGAGATTTAAAAGAAGCGCTCTAAAGTATATTGCTTCATTGCACATTTCTGTGATTCCAGGAGTGATTCATGGTACACAATCGTGGTAATATCAACATACAGTACTGTGAATGTAACAAAACTGCAGTTTTAGCTAGGCCTCTAATGTGCAATAATACAGTATAGGCTGGAAGGCACAATATACATTCTTAAGGAGAGGATTAAAGTGACAAATGGCATTATGATAACTTTTCAAAATGAACTTATGGCACCATACTAAGCCTGTTACTATCTAATCATACTGATGTGTGTCTTGGCGAACTGCGATGAACGTCAGATTGACTTCCCATGCAGTCAGTTTGGGAAGTGACTACAGACCCTGCAATGGTGTCAGGAGAGAATACAAAAAACAGACAAAAGAGATTGAAAAAGGCTGTGTTAACTAAACCCGTTACTTGGAACGGTACAAAATTTACTGTTTGTCGGATCAATGTGAGTGCCAGCGAGAGTCCAAACGACACACACACAAAACAAAACGGCAAGAGATGTATTTGCCTCGCATTTGCGAATACTTAGTGTGCTTTGGAAGGCACTGTCAAACATGGCTGGGCTGCAGAGATCTGGGAACCGGCTGCTGGCCACTGTCTGACAGCTTTCAAATACTGTTATTTATCTGTGTTGCACGTACTGGCACTTCATCCACCCAAATACTGCAATTTAGACAGATCAAGGAAATGCAGAGAATGCAATAAGAAACCATAAAAAATATAAATATGTTATCTGCGTCGCTTATCATTGTGGAACAAATTGACTAAATCCGCTAGAATTCTTTGTGAGTCGCTTAGCTGCCCTAGAAGTTACAATTTGCTTTTGCGGTTTTCCAAGTTACAGGTGCAAACATCTGAAGATGAGAAAAAAATATATGATCGTATACCTGTATTAATACAACATTTTTTTTTATTTACAATTTAATTTTCACATTGCTGATCTTTCAAGGAAACAAGCATTCTCTCAGCTAAGAAGTAAGAAATACCTCATTAAATACCACTCACAAGTTTAATACTGCTCACATATTATTTTAGATCATCAGAGTATGCATGCAAATCTGTTTATATGCTGTGTGTACAAATATACAGTATATGCAAGCACATACCCATATAAAATATATTATAAAATAATCATTTAATGTTTAAATCTTCTATCTAAACAATAACTGTACTACACGCTGGGAAATAAGTGTACGTATCTTTGCAAAACGAAAGAAGAATTGTCAGCAATTGCACTTGGAAGAAAATTTTTGTTAGCATTGTTCTTTTCCTATGTACAGAGAATAGTGTCCTATCTTCAAAGGCATAAAATTCTCCACTGCTTTTATCTCAAAGCACAAAATGTCTTTTGTGGCAAAGATAACAATTGCCTGGCTATCTGTTTCAAAGTAATCTAACAGCCTGTTTTTAAAGGATTCTGTGCAGTATAATTTTTAATCTAATTGTTACTACATAAAGTGGGTTTCTGTCTTTTATATGGCTTGTGGATCCACAGTGTGTGCTCTAAGAAAATAAAAAAGACTTTTTAAGTGAGGCAGGTGAGTAATTCCAATGAAACATTAAGAAACTGGGAGAATCAAGGCTTGAATAATAGGGCCTTAAAAATACTAAACATGTGGGAGGACATTTGTCATATCTTCCTTGCATAATACAAAACAGAAAACAAAAGGCAAAGTGCCACACCATTGTGCTCCTACTGAAAGGACACTTGAGGGCAAAATGTAGTTCACAGCTGTTGAGATGACACACTTCTTGAAATAAATAAGCTCTGAATCCCTTACTAAAAGAAAGTGTAAATTAACATTTAGTTGTTTGAGCACAAATTTATATTCCAGGTACTAAGTCATTGTAAAAGACAATTATGCGCTTTGATAGGTACATTTTCTGGCACTTGTTTAAAAAACAACAGCAATGCCAAGAAAAAAAAACATACATATTTCTCTATACCACAGCAAATCAATATATGGAAGAGCAATCCTGTGTATTCTGAGTGCAGCCTTTTTTTTTTAATTCGGATACACTCACTGGTACACTGGTACCTCTTTTGCTTGAAGTAACAGTGCCATCTAGTGGCCCTTTCGTTTTCGGGAATTATTAAATTAGAATGCTTCTTTTAGCATCGGCTACAGCAAAGTAACTGGGATATACAAAGAAAAGGGAGGAAACAATGATAAAGATATCAAAAGACTTTCTACAGGACCTATATACGTACTGAACACCATCCCTAATGGTATGGGATAGTTCGTGTTTGTTTATAACAGCCTACAACCTCCACAACCTCCACCCTTCCGTGTCCTACTTCCCTGTTCCTGTGTTAGTCTCGGGTGGACTTTGGACTGCTTCTTTCATACAAAATAATTAATCGAATTCACCCAGTTAAGACTCTTGTTACCCAGCGATTTAAAATTAATATAGATGAGAAATGTGTTTTTTGTGACAATAGCCCTGAAACTATTCAGCATTTGTTTTGGTTATGTCCTAGGGTAAAAATTTTCTGGTCTAAGTTGCAGACTTATATTAAAAAAGAGACCAATATTGATATTTGTTTTGATGAAAAAGATGTTAAGTTTCAGCCCCATCGAAAACAATATTAAAATTTCGTTTGTAATAAATGTAATTATTATAATGGCACGTTGTTATATACATAAAATGAAGTGGTCTGGGAAGTGCCCTTTATTTGAGCATTTTAAAATGGAAGTAAGGGGGTATTTGCAGACTATTTCGAAGTGCAAAAATATGAAAGTGGTGAGGAAATTATTTTTATTTAAATTGTAATATTTTTCATAACTTAAATTTATGTAGTAATATGTACCCCTGATGACATTTTTGTCTTGAATTGTTATATGTACTCTTGTTTGTATTGTAAAAATGTGTTCTTTTGTTAAGCATAAATACAAAATTTAAAAAAAAACTGTGGACTGCTTCCTGGTTTCACCTGCAGGATTGTTTGTGGACTTGTTCGCCTGCGCCACGCCCCGCCCCCCAGCACCGGATCACTGCCGCCACGCCCCCCCGCACCGGAACTTAGCAGCCACGCCCCCCAGCACCGGAATACTGCCGTCACGCCCCCCCGCACCGGATCACTGCCGCCACGCCCCCCCGTCAGTCATCCCGTCGCCCTTCTCCAGTCTGTTCCGGACTTCACTGTCGGCATAGCGTCCTAAATACGCGCTACACGGCAGTCTGAACCGGCTCCCCTTACAACAGGGCTGCAGACAAATGGAAACGTTTGTTGTGCATACAATGTACAAATATCTAAACCAATTACAATGTAGTTGTTTACCAGTGCAGTGGTAAAGTTGAAGTTACAATAAGAATAAAAGTTAGAATAAGCTGCCTCACCCTTCACTTCCTCTTTTTTTCTACTTTTATTTTCTGTTCTTCATCTCAATGTGAACTAGCAAAGAAAATTTGTTTTACCATAACAATCCATTTGTGTTCACAGAGAGATTTAAAACAAACCATTCTACAACATATTGCTTCATTGCAAACTTAGAAAGTTAGATTTCCTGGTTTGCTGACTTGTGTATATTAAATGTATAACAACATCCCTTCACAGATTCTTACCCTTTTCCCCTGGATCTGTACTTTTAATGCTTGGAGAACATGAATAAGTAAAGTACAGTACATCCTTTTCCAAAGTAATGAATTCCAAATTGTTTTCACTGGTTTGGGGAGTCATTAAATTCAACTGGTGCATTGCAATCACATGAACCGCTAATCTGTGGGCAATTGCAAAATGGAATTGAGTGTTTAGTTTAGCTTCTGTTATTTTAAATGTGGTCTTGAACACACTAAAAAGCGGTATGTGTCACCTTACTGTCTTGTTCCTATCTAAAAGACCTTCTGCTGTTACAATCAGTAAAGGGTAAGGAGAAGGCCTTATCAGAGGGGTGATGGTTTATGATGTTTTGCAGTTGTGTGTTGCAATCTTTGGTGTGGACAGGCCAGTGTGACTTTCGTGGGTGAGACATTTCATAATCACAAGTCTGTTTTTAGAAATAATTGGTAAAGAAAACACACATTGATTTCTAATCTTTATTAACACAAAGCAGAAGGAAACACAATACAGCTACTTTGCAATGTGTTGTAGTCGGATGACGGCTGTGCTGACAGCACATGCTCTAGGAGTATTAGTAATTCACTATACTTACTGTAGCTTATTAATCCACAAGGAAATTAATGCTTTAAGACTTGATTCGCTAATTGAAAGTGCAGCTTTTAAACACAGATTTAATAAACTAAACATCAAAGCTGGTCATTTTTCACCAAAGAGCCTCTGGGAAAAGAAGCCAAGTTCATTAGAGGAAACTCTGCTCAAGAACTATGATGACAAGCAGTTTCACAGCTGTAGTGATTTTGAAAAGTTAAATGCCTAATGCACTGTAATTTGACTTGGCTATGACTTGTTTTCAGCAATCAGTTGAAAAATATAAAGAAAAGAAAAACATAACTGCCCCCTTAGTGAAAAATGACCAATAGTGCCTACCTTGGCTTTTTTAAGACTAATGCTGTAAATTCATAATTTTATGGTTTCTCAGCATACATACTTATTTTTGCAATTGCATATTTACTTTCTGGATGTTCTTCCTTTTTGGGGCTCAGGCTGCTTAGCTGTTGCTTTGGGGGCATGAGCTGGGGCAGCAGGGGGTGGCGTGGGTCTGGGCATTTGGCCCAGTTTGGGCGGTGGGATCTCCTCTCCCTGCTTGTAGACACTTACGGTGATGTCCACAGTCTCCCCGCCATACTTGTTATGGACATTCATGCTGAACTTCCCAGAATCCTCAGTTGTCACACCCTTGATAGTCAGGCTGGCATATTTTCCCTGATCGAGGGTCACCACATAGTGATCATCAAGCTCCACTTCCTTTTCATTCTTGTACCAGACCACCTCAGGAGATGGGTCGCCGCACACAGTGCACGTCAAGCTTAGTGTCTGTAAAAACCAAGAGGCAGGATGCCATTTTTCAGTGAATTCACCTTAAATGCAGATTCAGTGAAATTACATTAAGCATCTACTTTTATATTTCAGCAAAGAAGTGCAAAGGGCATCTAGGGAAAAATACGAGTAAACCTTAACGTCCATTTTCTGCTAATGACTAAGCTATCCCCTTTTTTGATGTGATTTAGAAATAATGTAAAAAAACAGTTGCAAGTTATTTAAAGTCCCTTAACATGCTCTTTTCTTTTTTAAAATTGTTTTGTACAGTACATGCACAACCATGCAAAAAGAAGCCCTGCCTTTGAAACTTTTGTTTCATTTTATAAATTAGTTTATTAATTACATTCAATTTTCTGATCAACACTTAACATTAAAGAGGTTCTTAAATGTTTTATCAATATTTTACACATTTAATAAACTGTTAGAAAGCATTAATTATTCTAGATTAGTTATTAAGACATTAGATTTGTTATTATGCACATATTGTACTATGAAGGAGTTTTTTGTTGTGATGAAAAAGTATTTTTACTAGATTTCAGTACCCTGACTGTAATGTAGTGAAGCATCTTATCTGAATGGCCTAGATAGCACCTTGTGTTAACAGTATGATACCGGACTGGATGTAATAAGAGATTTCACGTCACCATACATTTAAAATGAAATTGTGAGGTGTCTCCGGAAGTTAGATTAGATGCAGTCAAAGAGAAATGTGATTCTCAATGCAAATAGACAAGTAACCTCTTTTAAAACACTCATGCTTAATTATTCATCTGAGCACCTATTATTGTTGTTCTGAGCATGTGTGTGTTTGAAGCTCTCAGGTTTCTCCTCAATGGCCCTTTGGTCACCACACACACCACATACTGTATATGCTTCCCTGGGGTGAGACTAACTGACCACAGTAAGTCAATGACAGATAATCAACTTCGAGTTCTATTGCCAGGATCAATCTCCAGAAAACATGAAGTAGAATCTGGTAAAACATTTTCTTATGAGGGGAAACATTTCACTTATAATTAATCAAAGACGATATTTATAGCTTTTAGAGTGTTTTTTGTTTTAGCTTTACTTTAGAATAAAATAAATATTAAGGAAATTATCAGAACACTGGGATAGAGGAACGTGTTTTAAATGCAGATATCACTGCCTTACCTTCTTTTCCATGATTGTAACCACATCAGGCAGACCACCGACCACTTTACCGCGGTCTAAGGATAGAAATAAATATTTGAATGTCAATTAACTCTTTACAGGGCTAAATACGAGAACACGCACACTAGAGTTAACATTAAGTTTCCCACTCCCACTGAGCCCGCTGAATGAAAAATACTCACTTTTCTCAGCAAATGCCACTTGTCTGAAAGAGACAAAAGACACCAAAATGTCACCATGATGCATCAGCGGTGCATTTCCAATAGCAAACCTGAAAATCTACTCATTGGACACCATCTTAATGTTCTAGCATTTTTAAAATTTTGTATATTGGCTCATTTTTTCTAGCATGAGCCCTCCCAAGCCAGTATTGGCTCGGAACGTCTGGGCTTGTGTCAGAACGTGGAGGGTTGCAGGCAGGAAGATACAGTATGTTCTCTGAAAGCACCTCCATGGTCAGGGCGCCCATGTTAGTGCTGCACGTTCCCAGGCCTGCCTGGCAGCACAATGCTAATTTAATGCTAATTTGGGGCATGTATTAGTTGTTTTTTACTGTATTACTGATTAACAGTGGTGTATTTATTTTCTGTTTGTTCCACCATTTTATGTCAGGATACAAACCCTGATGCCACCCTAGTTTAAATGGAGACCTTCCTGTCCATCCAGAGAACGTAGCCTGAGATTCATGGTGTAAGAGTCAATTTCTCGGTTACATGGTTTGTGTGCTGTATCACTGCTGTCTAAGTATTGGGCCTGTGCCTCTTCAAACATTATGGGGGCAATTCTGTGGAAAACTACAGTTTCGTCACTTTTTTTTGTTGTGTTCTCCTTTTCATACATTTTTCTTTGCACGAGAATTTCCTGGCTATTATCAATGAGGAGTAATAAAAATCTAATTGTCTTACTTGAGTCTCTGGAACTCCGCGTATGCATCAGTATAAGCTGAAAAAAGGAGATATAGATATTTTAATTTTAAGCACAAGGTTTAGATGGATAGGATATGTATAATGTATGTATACAAATAAATTGATACATTGTTGCGCATGTAATTAATAAGAGAAATGTAAAAGTATATATATTAATTTGCTGTATCCTTTGTTTGACTGCAAACAGAAATGTGGACCGAGTTTCTCAGTAGAAACAAGCATTAGAGCATACCTTCTACCAGCTTGATTTTCTATACCTGATTTCCCAGAAAATGTAAGTAAAATAATACAGCTTGTATTGCTATTGCTAAATATTTCTATTCCACCTTGGAACTGCCAGAGGTGTTCTTTGCTTTACTGTTTTGACTTTCGTTGCATTGTGTCACCCATTAGTGACCTGTCTGTATGGATTTTGTCATTACAAATTGTGTTAACTTCTTTATGTGTGTGACACAATAATGCCTTTGAACCTTTTGTGTATCATTTTATACAAATGCCTTTTCTGACTATTTGAAGAAATACTATATAAAAAGGCATTGAGCTTTCTTTTCGGATCAATTATTGATGTAAGAATTACACTGACAACACTGACATTGGTCATTGGATAGTTTAAGTTAATGCGTCTTGAAATGATTTGGTTCTATAAAAGGAGTGGTTGACTGGTACTGACATGCTTTATCTCCTCAGGCTGTGCTTCTCAAATGAGTTTTTACCTTGTCCAGAGAGGTCAATAGTGCGGGTGTAGGACTGTTTTGCATCTAGAATCTCAATGGTGTATTTTCCCTTTTCTCTCTCTGTTGGCTCACAGATCTGCATCCAGACCATTTCAGAGGTACCACCAATTCTCATCTTTTCAGAAGATGAAATCTTTGAGTCTCTGCAGAAGATGAAAAGTTAAAAAATCAAATAACAAGACTGGCACTTTACTCAGAAAGCAAAATCATCAGCAAAAATTAGGATCAAAGTCCACACAGCCAAAGTCCTGAACATGACTAGAAGCTGTGGTTAATAGAAAGAAGGAGGAACTATTGGTGTAGCCAGCCTTTGTCTAAGATAGATTTAGAGAGATGGTACTTACAGTACACTGTATAATCAATGAGTCCATGTTTTGTTTTGTGAAAAACTAATCAAGCAGGCCACTTCCATATGTTGACATTCAGCTATCTCTCATCACTAGGACAACTACCTAGAGTTGCCTCTACATACAATATATTAATGGTGGCTTACAAAAACACATTATGCTTACCTTCAAACAGCTCAAACAGCTTTGGAATTGTTTTTCCCTGAAACCTTTAAGCTGTTTGGTATTGAACATCTCTCTCTAAGGCGCTGGCATCAGTTTGAGCAGCAGGTAAGCAGCTTAGAAACAATGTTAGAAAATAAGTGCTTCCTCCTGGACTAGACTGAGGAAGCACGCTTCTCTCTCCCATGTGCTTATACTGAGAAAGCCCTCTTCTGTAGGTTAGACAGGGGAAGCACAGCTGGCTGACCTATACGGGCAGGTTATATGGGTGGGAGGCACAGTATGCTGTATGGGTTATTTAGGTTTAGACAAAAGGGGAATCCGTTCAGGCAATACAGGTGAAGAACCAAGTTAGTGTGAATGATTTTTACACCCAGGTTGACCTGACCTTGGCCTGGTTTTCACCATTTCCTACAGTTTAATACTAGCAGAGTTATTATCCCCTTGGTTCCATGCAGCCTGGTCAGGGGGACCCGACACAGGTATGAGTGTTGACTCATCGGAAAAACAGGTGAGATGTTTTTGCTTCATACTGTTATTCCAGTGTGAAAAATAAGTGTTCAACTATACTGCTCCGATGCTTGCTTATGCCATATCACTTAAGAATCAATCTCTTTATACAGTATGCAATATGGAAACCATGCTGTGGGAATCACAATTATTATATGGATTTTTCCCATATATGCTTTCATAATAAAAAAACTGCATACTTGTGGTACCAGACAGTTCTCATTTCCTCTGTATAGTACTTCATGAAGCACTGAAGTCTGATTCCTTCTGGAGTACACTGAATCTTCAGCTCAGAGGCACTGGCCCCTTAATGAACAAATAAAGAAGAAAACATATATAAGAATGTGTATATATAGTTATTTATTAAACAGTTATACCACTAGAAAAAATGGCATTGATTTAAAAAGTCCTGTGTGGCTTTTAACAGAGTATTGTCCAAAATGCCAAACATTAAAAGGCATGGGAATGTCCCCCTGGTGCTAGTTTTAACAACCTTTGTTATACTCAGCCACATACTGGCCTGCTTTGTTCATTATTGATTGTGCCTCAGTTTCCTAACTGAAGGGAATTACTTGCACATATTGTGGCACCAAAGCATACTCTGTGGTTGTACAAAATGTGATGTAGCACTATACTCTGTACAATAAAATAGTGTGGCAATCATTATTAATTCCAAGAGATGAGCTTAACTGTCCTTTTTTAACAATGACTTATGAGCATCTGTTCTATACTGCTGTACACATAGTGACTGTGTAATTTAAAGACTGAATAAGATAAAGAAAAGCATTACTGTTTAATATGGGTAAATTCTATGTCAAGCTTTAAATAAAAATACATTTATTTTCTGTAGTGTATTTTAGAGTGTGCTGGGTTTTTAAAATGAATTCAACATTCTTGAATGCAGTTAAAATTGAACATACTCTCAAGGAAGCTAGCTATATTTTGTGAATAGATCCAGATGTAACGCTATTGAGGGGTGATTGCTTTGGCTTAAAAGCAGTACAAATGTTGACAAATGTCAATTCTTAACCTTGTTACTGAAATGATTAAAGTCAAGAATATAACATGAACACTCACCTGCTATTTTGCTGATGCCATTTATGATATCTTCAAACACTAGAAATCAACCAAAAATAGCATGAGTATGCTCCAAAATAAACAGCCTTACAGTAGTTTGCACAAACCTTTTAGAAGCAATGCTTATCGTCAATAATAAACTTATGTATGTAGACTGTCATCAAATCAATAACACACAAATCTCTATCTATACTTTAATCTAACAGAAAGCTCAGTTAGATTTTAGATATTTTTATTTATTTTGTGAACAATACATTAAAAAAGAATAATCAGAAAAAGAAAACACAAACTTGCTCAATTCTGATGTTTTAATAAGGATAGCAGTTTTAACCAATAATTATTTCTCATTATTTTGAGAAATTGTATTAATTTAATGGACTGTACATGACAGAAATTGGTATTTTAAGATGTAATAATACTATTATTAATAATAATATAGTACATACACCAAAAAAGAAAACCCAGAATATCCTTATATAATATCCTTATCATACATTATTGAAGTAAAGAAATGGCCCTTTGAATACTGAACTGAAAAGCATGATTCTCCTTTACATGAAAAAGAACAGCTTCTCATTTTATGCATCTTTGAAAACACTGTTCAGTAGGGTAAGTCCCATCTGCAGCATGGGATTCTACAACAGTGACATTTATTTTAATGTTAGTGTAAGTACTACTAATCTATAGCTTAAACACAATTTGAAATAATTTCAACACAGGACACAAAAAACTGACATTACCTTTACCAGAAACATCAAGAGTTGACACATCCTGTCCTCTGTCATCCTTGAGTGTGGCCCTGTACTCACCCTGGTCTTTCTTAGAGAACTGCAAGGAAAACAAACAAAATGACTGCGATTTGAGATACTGTAAGTGTTTTTAATGTACAAATTTATATTAAATACTCATAACAAGTCTTACATACACATTTTATTTAGCACATCAACCAATTCCTGCTTATTATTATGCAATTGTCCCAAGAATTAAAATAACAGTACCAGCAAAAATGATTATCTGTTAAGCTAGTTTAATTCTCATTCACTTTTTTTAAATTTCCATCAACACATTTTTACAATTAATAGAAAAATACACAGAAATGGAGGAATTATTTTGTTCTGAAGATGAGAAAAGACATTTGACCAGACTAAGTGGTGTCTCGCTCTGGACTTAAAGCTTAGCATTATGCAAGTACTGCTGAATATCATTAGCATTACCATCGCTTCACAGACATGACCTTCACCATCACTACTGAAAGCACAGATTGCAATATCATTCCATCAGCCACTACAACAACTCCCTTCACCTAGTTCAACACTCAAGAAAAAGCAATGACTGCATAGTGTTGATTTTGAAATCTGTGAACATCATCAAACTTCAGATATAAAATGATTTGAACATTGTTAGAGTGCAAGAATTAAAACATTTAGTTCTTTTGTACTAAAATGTGAATTTAAGCTGTGTCCGTTCCAGGATTTGGCATTTAAAAAGTTGTGAATTGAAAATACAGTAGTGAAGGACAGTGCCTTCCCTAGGAAATAGTTTTGAAACACATCAATAACAAGCAAGAGAGAAAGATGTAAGCATATACTGTACTGCAGTTAACATCAAAAAGTCAACATGATCAGATGGAGATCAATCTACTAGATATACCGGGTTTAACATACTCTGGGAACTGTGCAATTTTATCGCCATATCAGGAAAGGGTACCTGAGGGATAGGTAACTTGCATATTCCAGACATAACATCCACCGGCTCATCAAGAATAACTTTTTCATCATCCTTGAACCATTGGAAGACAGACTCTTTCTTAACATTGGCAACCTGCATCAAGGCACAAGAAGAAACGTAAAAAATACAGTTGTATGTTATTTCATACAGCCACTGACCAAGCAATAGGAAACCCCATGGAATAATATGTTGGGTTTCTCCAAACAAAAGAACTTGAATAGGATGTAGCCTGCCTAAGCAGCCACTAGATTCTTCTCAAGGCTGTAATGAGAATAAAGGAGTGTAGGACTACCATGTCAATTCCACTGGTTCCACTAGACCTCAGTAGGACTGAGATCTGTGGATTGTTGTGGACAGCGAAGCTGATGACCATCTATCTTGTTCTCCTCAATCTGACCATACAGTCTGCCATTAAAAATAAATTTGGTCATTTTACTTTTTTTAATGTAGGCCAGTGATTGTAAGTATAGTTGATTATAAATCCCAGTATGTGTTGCACCTAAAATGATATGTAATTTAAAGATTTAAAAAACATACCTTGCAGACAAGCATAACAGTACAGTCTTCCTCCACATGCCAGTGGATATACTCCAGAAAATGAGGACCTAGTGTTACAAAAGTAAATCTTCAGATACTGCCATGTATTTGCACCGATTTGTCTGATTGTTCAGTTACTTCCCTAATTTCTTACACAGAACAGTGAGTTAGACAATCACGGGGAACATCAAGAAAACTACAGGTCTCAATAACATTGTGACAAATGTTGGTTAATTGTTATCTTTTACTGGCTTACATATTTGCATGCCAAAGTGCATCAGGTGAGTTTCTTTTTCTTAATCTTATACAGTATGTGTGTTGTACTGCATTTCATATTTGTGTGATGTGCTTTGTTCAAAGGTAAACAAAAGCTTGAAATTTAATTTCTGGAAGTAATTCTTCAAAAGGCTTTTCAAAGGCAACTTCCAATATATACTGGTGCTTACAGGAATTTAGAAACAAAGTTGAATGAATTCACATCCAACACCATGTTCTTGTTTACATTAAGTTTGAAAAGGTCAGATACCTTGTTTCCTGAGGTACTCCCTTCTCTGGAATTCTGCCTCCTCCAGGGCAGCTTTGAAAACTTAGTAAAAAACAAAAGCGATATAAATTGTAACTACTTAAAGCACTCTATTGCAATACAACACATTCCTGTTGTAGAAATTCCCTTACCATCTCCAATGAGCACCAAAGCAGACTGGTTCTTGGCTTTACCATCTTGGATTTGAACAGTGTAGGTGCCCTCACTCTGTGAGGTGAATTTGTCCATCACCATCTCAATAATACCAGTAGAGATATCGCAGTGTATCTTGTGAGACTGAAATTATGCAAAAACAGATGAAACAGTTTAATATTTGGCTTTGTGGAACACATTATTCAGACTATTAGTAAATAAGTTACATTTTAAAAGAATAAAGGCATGAGCTTGGGGGTAATGGTTAGTCCCCTGGTCCCATTGTCACACAATCATGGGTTCAAGGTCACCGTGTGAACACTTTCCTCACATTAGTGACCACAAATGCTCAGTCCACTCACTCATATGAATGAATACCCCATGGACCATATTAACCATATGCCACTTAAGCATTTTGTTTATTAAAATGTTTTGGTGTTTGTAAGTGTTGAATCAACAATAGTGCATCTGTAGAAATACAAGGCTGAAAAAGACCTCAGTCCCTTTGTCATTAATTCAGAAATTGGCCTTGAATTTATTTCAGACTACATTCTTTCGTTTTAAATGATATTCTCTTCAGGCATAAATTCATTAATCTCCCCAGTTTAATTAAGACAAATATATTCTGTGCTGTCTGGGTTTTACTCTTTAAAATGTGGCCAAAATTTTAATTTTGTTTTAGTGCAACATACAGATAATTACATATTTATCTAATTGTCAGATAATCTCACGTAAAACATATGACAAACAACCAAAATTCAAGGGCACATGCTAGAAGCGAAATTAGGAAATTGGTTAAACAGAATTGGAGAAATTACAAATAAGTTGAATCTATCACATGAGTTTAAATCATATCTAATCATATTTTATTCTTTTTAACTTTCAAACAGAATCAGGTCAAAGGTAATAAGGTGTCACATGATCAATAGTATCTTCAGCCACTACCTATAAATCCATCTTTTAAATAAATAGTCTTTGACCTTAAAGCCAAACCCTAAAAACCATGAACTAATCCTTTACAACAGGCAATAAAAGGTAATTTCCTGATATCAGTCCACTCAAACTGAATACTTCATTCTTCAAATGCATGCATTATACAAAGCAATTAAATGTATATTCTATATTCCTGAAAAATGTTCTTAAATAAAAAAAGGCATTTTAATGGATGGTTCTCAAAATTCACTTATCTGGGACTGATTAATGTCTTTCTAAATAGGATGTTCCAAGATTAACAATGGGAGACTATATCCATACATTCATGGTATTTTAGAGAGCATGAAAAGCACAGAGCACAATATGTACATTAGGAGTATTCATTTATGTATTAATGTTTCCTAGTGAATTCTAAATTCATTTAAGTTCCTGAAATTTCATTAAAGAAGGAAGCAATCAGTGTACCTCACTGCTGGTGACCTCCCTGTCATTAACAATAAATTTGTAATTGACAGCAGAAGACAGCTTTTCAGCCTGCAGCCAGAAACGAACTTGACCTCTCTCAAAGATTTCGTAGGACAGCTCCTTTTTCAGAGGAATCACTAAGAAAGTGAGAAGAAAGGCAGTTCAGCATTAAAGTCATTGGGACCGTCCTTGCAATACAGACACGGTGGAAAAGGGAAGTGTCTGGGCTGTTTGTTAATTATTCAGGCATCTTCTACCAAGAAGTCAGGTAGGTGTGGCAGTTTTCCTCCTGTGCCTGAAACCTCTTGCAACACATGTAATTTACTCTTCAAATAAAAAAAAGATATAAATAACTGAATCAAATTAAAAAACAAAAACTGTATACAGTAACAATCTTCTACAAAACACATACCCCTGCCTCTGCTTTGTTTAGTAAGCAAAACCCCACTAAAAAGGATATAATCAGTTATTTTTACCATAAACATGTTAAAAATACAAATAAGCAGAGTCTGCACTGTAATGGTTATTTATAACCCCTATATCTATATCTATAAAGGTTATTTAATACACTATTTCAGACAATTGTTACAAATGTGCAAATTATCATGTGAGCTTCACAGACACTATAGCACTGAAAAAGAAAGAAAAGTTGTTATGACGCTCACAAGGTTTAAATTATTACAAAATCATCTGTTTTGTTTAGGACAAAAGTGTTCTTTCTTAACAGTCAAAAAAGGACTTTTGTTGGCCATGCCCCAAAATCAAATGATCGTTTAAATGTTTAAAAATCACCTTTTCATTGCACAATAACCTTCTCTAATACAGTATATATCGAGTTTGGTTAACACAAACTGGACATTGCTTTATCATTAGAGCTATTTAAAAAAAAAATAATTCACATTTTTGTTTCTGAAGAGCTAAAATCAATTAAATCCAATTTGTCATATGTACTGAAGAGATTATTAAGTGCTTTTTCATACTATGTGTTTTACGAATCAAGTGCTTGAATTGACATACTGTAAGCTTTCAATACTTTTCAGTAGTTTGGTCAAATCCTAATCAATGGAATGCAGGGATGAAATGCATTAAATGCTCATGTGG
This sequence comes from Atractosteus spatula, assembly GCF_055471065.1. Taxonomy (NCBI): domain Eukaryota; kingdom Metazoa; phylum Chordata; class Actinopteri; order Semionotiformes; family Lepisosteidae; genus Atractosteus; species Atractosteus spatula. The sequence goes on along the minus strand of NC_142720.1, from coordinate 21,688,878 downwards.
CGTAACTTGCTTTGCCGAGGAAATGGTAACCCGACTGTAAAATCAGGCCAACAGGAATGAGCCAGGGAGCTGCTGCAAGAGTGAAGATGGTGGAAGGTGGGGTGTGAGAAAAATGTGCAAAACAGGTGCTGAACAGGAGAAACAATTAAACAAGGGAGAGCAGACGTGGATTATATTAGAATTTGGTCTCCACCAAAACTCACATTCAAAAGCACCACTTGGGGGCTAGCAACTAATTGGATGTTCTTGATGTCTTATAGGTATGTTATAGGTTATCACCTAGGAGCACAGGTGAGATTAAACTGCATTTATATGACTTTTTTTATCCCAATATACACAATATACAAGAATATTCTGTGTAGTGTTGTTTATCTGTGCATGGAACACACAAAACTGTATATATTTATACATTTGCATTTGCATTCCTAATAAAGATTTGAAAATGTAGAAAGGTGGACTCACAAGGGTTTCTTATTTCATGGCTGAGAGCCATCAGTTTTTCCAGCTCTGCAACACAGTAAAGAAAACATTGGAATAAAATAATATCATATCACAATTTTTTGTCACCTACAGGTACACCTTTGAAAATAAAATCTGATATAGACCTAGGCAGTTTCATTCTCTCCAGATATAACAAAAAATCATTTTATTTTTCCACTGAATGAATAAAAACAATTTCTAGAGTAAACTTTCGGATTTTCATTAAATAAGAAAACAAAGCCCCTGAGCAAAGATGAAAAGCAGAGGGATTGCAGAGGAAATAAAATGCTAAATACTTATTCTACGTATTCTGGCACACTGTTCTATTATAAATGGAGCACAATTGGTTTAACACTGTAACATATAGGTATAGTGCACAAACATACTGTATACATACATTGTACAGTATATTGATACACTCGACACAGAAATGTAAACAGAGGGGTCAAATAAGACATTCATAACCTACCCTTCTCCTCCAAGACATAACTTGCAGAAACACCCTCTGTATCAGTGACCGCAACAGAAAAGGTTCCCAGGTCCTCTTTATCTGGATTTTTGAAAACAATCTTAGAGCTGAAAAATAATTTAAAGAGCTTTGTAAGAGGCCTTAGACAATTCAAATGTTATTCTGCACTTTTCTACATCTGCCTACTTACAGTAGATTGGTGTGGAGAAAAAATATGAAATATATACAGTAAATAAAATATATATTCCAGATTTATATAAGATATTTATGTATACTGTACATATGAAGTATTATATATAAATAAATAAAATATATGAAGTATCTGACTATACAGCAAATTGCTATTTCACTGACCAGGTATAGGGGCTTAAACAAAATTCTCAAAATCAGATTTATGAATCTGATTAGGTATGAAAATTGTTTCATCTGGAAAGAAAATAAATAAATCCCATTTCTTTACAAAAATAGGTTGTGATAATATTAAAAATAAATAGAAACAATTTATAAATAGACCCCGCACTCTTGAAATGACAAAGATTAAATTAAATCCTGTATGATGCTTCAAGCTCGTATGATCACAAACTTTACTCCAATTTCATTTTATTCAGTTTTGAAATTTTGAGTTGCTTTTGAGCTCACCATCATAGTAAGAACGTTTACTTAATTCTTACCCTAAACAAAGTATTACACATAAAACAAAAAATCTGTTTTACTTACACATTTGCTTCAGTTTCAATGGAGACTCTTGAAAAGTCAACAATTTCTTCATATGATTTAGACCAGATAAACTGAGAAATGTCTGTCATTTCATTGCACTCAAATTTCAGGTAAATGTTCCCTTCTTCATCTACTCCAGAAGAAACCTCCTTTGTATCTACAATTCATGATAAGCGTAATTAATTAGAATTTAGATAATCGTAATATTTTTCACTGGAACAACATTAATTTATACAAAGCCCGTGAATCACGAGCTTTAAAGCAGTTGTGTTTAACCTGAACACTATGTATTGAACAGCTATGATTGAACAGCCCTGCACCTGGTGTAACTGAAGTTTTCTTCTTTACCAAGAGGTTTAGTAATCTGAAATGTATGTCAGATGTCATTCTCAAGAACACCATTTTATTTTGTTACAAACCTATAAGGAAGTTGTTTGGATGCAGTCTCCTCACAAGCTGCACAAGATTTGTAGTGCAATTTATCAAAATGACATCTGTATTGATATTATTTAACAGTGAACACTAGTGATTTATGTTCAGCAAAGAGTTTGTAAAATGTATTAGTTATTATGCTCTTGATCAGGAACACTTCACTTAATTCAAAATTTGTATTTTGGTTGGATGTATCGCTAATAGTTTCATTGTGAAACATCTCTTTGAGAACCTCCAATGCAGTTAGAGAGAAATGTAAAATTGCTCTAGGGAAAATAAAAAGTAATAAAAAAGGGCAAAACAACATTAGCATATGCGGTACAACATCGACTTTAATGTTTTTTGACTGAATTTATGTTTTTAAAGAAAACTAAGTTGCTGAAATGGATCTAAAACAGAAGAATGTCTAACTATATAAAAATGACTTGGAAAATCTCATTCGGAATTAAATGGGCTTCTCACTCTTCTTAGAAATATTGTTTGTGAAATGAAATTGAACGGAAAAAAAATGAGACAATGTGAAATTTTGTATCAGTAGCAAACAATTATTTCTGTGTGTTTCCTAAATTTATGTGAAAATGCAACCTGTATTCCTAGGGCTAGTTTATCTTCATATACCTGGTCTTGCTTGAACAAACACTGGCTCAGAGACATCTGATGGCTTCCCCATGCCAGCTGCATTCACAGCACGTACCCTGAACATATAGGAGCTGGCTTCTTCCAGATTTGTAACCTTTAAGACAAAAGAAGGTACTCCGCTGCAATTTTGGAAACCTTTAAAATAGTCCCATCATTTACATGTTAGCTATTGTACATAGTAAGCTTAAGGCGTTAACTAAACGTAGTTTATTATATAAAGACGTGAATTGGAAGGGTAAAGTATTTGTCCTGGTTTCTTTACCTTCAGGTAGCAATGGGAAATGGCTTTTTCATTCACTGTAGTCCACACCTCTGACCCCACTGTGCTCATTTCCACATAGTATCCAGTCACTGGACTTTTCCCAGCATACAATGGGGCCTTCCACAGAATAACCAGAGAGGTATTTCTGATCTCACAGAATGACAGATCATAGGAAGGTCCTGATGAAGAAAAGCATGTAAAAAAACATGTGCTCTTTTGAAGCTAAAATCACCACACACACAATGTGTTTGTGTTTTGCATTGCAATCTTCAATATCCATACATGACACACTGTTTAGAAGGTATGAATGCAGCAAAGGGTGTTGAACCCATGTTGACTGACATTTGTAAAAATAAAAATAATTTATTTTACTTCATCATGCTTTCTGCAAACTTTACATCTAAATATTACTTTACAGAAAATGTTCCTAACACCCGCTAACCAGCAATGTCTAATACAGCACCTGGCTCTGGCATAGTCCAGGCTTCACATTTGAAGGGATCACTGGTGTCTGAAGGCAGCCCGACTCCAGCCAGGTTAGAAGCTTGGATTTTAAACTCGTAAATTTTGCTTTCTTGCAGATTTTCAACCTATAATGAGAAGAGAAAAGCCATACCTGTTTAACCTATAAAAACACAATACTACTATTTCTTTCAGGGTAAATTCGTATACACCTCTTCCTTTCAACAGTTAATTCTAAGTCACTTGTTTTAGGTGTATTATTAACAACTCTCTTTCCTCAAGTCCCTCATGTTCTACAGGAAGATGAACTGCCATAACAGCTGCAGATATCATGAGCATTTCTAGTTCTATTAATGGAAGAGTAACTACATAACAAGCTCATTACAATTTTCTACTTGCATTTAAGTTGATTGGTCAAATTCTAATAACAGTGAAATGAGCCAATGAATATAAAGTCGTTTCTTGACATTCGTGAAGGTTTGGTACAGAGAATAGACAAATTCAGATATAATCAACCTCATCCATATGCCATTGCATAATATGCAACAGGATACTGTATAGTACGTATAGTTAAAAGACATAAGTAAACCTTCTTTATATATTAAACATGAATTCCTCCTCTGTGTCCTTCCTGTTTTTTCTTTCTCTGCCTCTGTGATTATTATACACTGTATACACTGTAATGAAACAGGTGAGAGCTGATTGCTGATTGCCTGTTAAGAGCGTTCGTTACAGTATAAACACAAGACCACATTGAGATCAGGGTGCTGGGTAATGGGTACTTGGGCAGGCGGCAAGGCGAGGGTCACTAACGAACTGGATTCGTCTCATGATCCCAGTCTGTTGTGCTACTAATTTCACTACCTTCAGTTCACTTTCATCCTGCTCTGCTCTTTTTCCACACAAGACCCCGTCGACCAGACCGAATCGCGAATAAGCAAATTCGCAGACGTCGAGACCCTACTGTCCTTGATAATTTGGCATTGACTCGTCAGATTGAGAAAATAATCAGAGCTGTCACAACTCTCCACGCTTATGAGAAATGAACCAGGGAAGTAGTTGCAAGGGTGCAGTTGGGGTGGAGGCAGGGAATCTAGAAAAGTTGTGTCCAGAGTTGTAGGCAGCCAGAGAGCATTTATACGAGAGAGGAGGGGAAAGATTAGAATTTAAACCTCTTCCCAAAATTCTATTAAATGACAACATTCAAAAGCACCATTTCCTCCAGGGTCCTGTACTAATGTTGCCAATGCATTATAATCATGCAATTATAAGTGTACCTATAGTACTATTATTTATTAGTTAATTATTATGTATATATGGTATATTGTCTGTAATCTATGTACATTTAAAAATGAATGAAGTACAAATACAAAAATCAATCACACTAAAAAGCAATATGATCAATAAGGCAAAGACGTGAAATGACTTTGCGTCTTGTACCTTGTAAATCCGTTCTTTGATAGGAGCTACATTGGTCTCCCTCCAGTGCAGGTGCGACACCTCACGCTGGTCGATGTAGTAGTCGGTGACTTTGGCGCCCCCAGAATATTTTGGGTGTTTCCATCCCAGAGTCATTGAGTGTCCATCGCAGTACAGGAGAGTAATGCCATAGGGTGGTGAAGGGCTGGCTGTGATGAAGTCGAAAGGCCTCAAGTGAACATTTATATATATGAATACAAATACATCAAATCAAATCGACTGCCCCAAATCTGTCTGTCAGTCTTAAAATAATCAAGACCACATTTATTGTATTTCCATTAATATCCACTGTCTTATAATTGTCCCTATGTTCAATAGAGAGAACCAGATGTTACAGTTGTGCTGATGCTTAAATTGTTTTTCAAGGGAAAGGTGACTACAAGGTAACTGACACTATCCCTAAGAAAGCCATTTATTTGGAACATGGCAGGTGGACCAAACCTTAGCCTTTGCACTTGAGAAAATGCAGAGAGATGTCAGATCCATCTTGAAAAATGGGGCTACCCATAAGTGTGCAGAACTTTAGGACATACAGTGCAGTCCGTAAGTATTAGCACCGTGACACAGCACTTTTTATATGGGAGGACTATGTATAAAAAGGGCTGTGATTCCTATATGGTTCACCCAATATAGACGCAAATGCCCTTGAATTAAAGCTGACATTCTGTAATTTAACCTCATAGTCATTGTTCCATTTCAAATCCAATGTGCTGGAGCACAGAGCCAAAACAACAAAAACAGTGTCACTGTCCAAGCACTGTACAGAAAATCCACAAAGAGCAATGGGAACTTCTGACAATGGAATTTAGAAGCAGCATCCTGAAAGCGAACATTGAGTGAAACCCTCAAAATATTGGTTAAATAAAAAGAATCTTAAGAGGGATACATTTTTAATATAGTTTCATTCAAGACACACTGTGATATTAATTACTGTGTTGTGAGTTTCAATGAGAAAAACTTTGCATTGAGTAAATGACGTTACAAATGATGGTGCTTAACAAATTATATTACTAACATGTGTCCTGTTTTGTACACACCATATGGCACTTCTTCTCCTTGATGAAGTAATCAAAACAATCTTTCTACAGTACTGTATATATCCTGGCAAAAAAATTCAATTTTTTTTACTTTAAATGTCATATTCTTCACTGTTATGCTATATCTTGTAAAAGCAATAACAGAATTTCAGGTGTTTCTAATACTCATAGTGATTTTACTCTTGGGTTAACCAAGAAAACAAATTTCACAATTTTGTGAGCTTCAGTGTTCAGTACAATATACTGTATATGTATTTCCTTTTACTAATTTAGTTACAAAAGGCAATTCAGCTTACACCAATAGTATTTTGAATAAAAAAATCCTTTTTAATATGACAATTTGACCCATGAACCATATGAGGTGATACGAGTCTAAATCCGTAATTGAAAAAGACCATTGGCGGAAAATGTAAAGTATTGATGGAAAGAAATGGCAAAATTGACTGTTAAGTCTTAGGTTTAATGTAACCAGTTGAGTCAATGTCAGCTACTCACATATCTTTAATATTGGATTACCCTGAAGCAAATCAGCCTCTCTAATGCTGTGTACATATCTCTGTTCCATACAGGTACCTGAGATTCAGACACTTACTGAGTGCAGCTTGGACAGAGATGGCAGAAGACTCCTGGGAGTCTTCACTGAATCCCAATTCATTGACAGCTTTCACACGGAAAATGTAGCTCTGTCCAGTTGTCAAACCATGAACCACAAACCTAAGCAAAGAATTAAAACACTTAATGTCCAATATTTGTTTTCTAGTACAAATGGTATGGTAAATAGATTCTTTTTTAAAACATTTTTTCCCCAAAGTTGGCTGTATATCCAAAATAGTGTGGTCATATTTTTTGCCTTGAGTCATGGAAAGAAAAGAATTTGTAGGATTTTGTGTGTCATTATACTGATGGAAATCATCACACTCTTTGTATGTAAAAAATGTACGAAAGGCATAAAACATTACCTCAAGGTAAAGCTTAATGAAAGTTGAACACACTTAATTTTTCAGGAATAATAAATTCTATGTTCCTGAATATTTTCATTATTAAACAGTGCATAAATATTCTGTAATATGTTGTTTGTTTGTTTGTTTGTTTCACATTCATATCTACAGTATATCTATGTGCTTTTGTAGTTGCATTCTTTTGTTGAGAAGCCTTGTTTTGCTCTTTGGAAAGGCTATATTTCATAAAGCATTGATACTGATAAGCTTCTGAAGCTGTTACAATACCTGGTGTGTTTATATGGTTTGTGGTTGCATGGAGCCCACCGCTTTGAGCCTACTAAGCTGGAGTCAATGTAGTAGCCAATCAGGCCAGCTGCTTGTTTAGGAGGGTCCCACTGCACAACCACAGACGTTTTTGTGTTTCTCGTAGCCAGTATACGGCCAGGAGCAGAAGGAACACCTGCAGGAGAAAGAAATGTGACCTGAGACTCTGATATGTGCATGTGATGAAAAAGCATGAACATAACATCTAGAACCATTAAATGCAATAAAAATTAAAAGGACTGCATGAAAAATAGTGTGTGGTTCAAAATTCAAAATATTCAAAATTTTCATTATCCTGTGAAATTGGTTCATAGCCTGTATCTGGGGGACGCCTGTCTACAGCCAATCCTTTAATCACAGCTCAGTGATTTTCGATTTCTATTTGTGACATTTTGAAATTTGCTTTCAGCTCCTATTAAACTGAATGAAATTTGCAAAGGATATCAGTTTCTAAGTTTCAGAACCCACCCCTCATTTGGAGAATAAGCTGAAATATAGACAGACAGAGATCTGCTGATGGAAGAGGTATACTCCTTGTGATGCATGTTCATTCCCAGTTGTGCCTGTTCGCTGTTAGTAAACATGATAAAGAGAGATTGCACAATGCTGAAGTTATTGCATGAATATGCGTGAAGTTGGGGATTTTTCAAACCAAGGATTGAGTGCAGAAACAAGTCAACAACAATTCTAAACAAGCAAGCTTCATAGTCTTAAGTGAGTGCTGGTGATTAAATGTTCTTTTGGAACAAAAACCAGCAAACACAATGGTCCCCCAGGACCAGGGCTGGGAACCACTGTCCTGTTGCATTAACAGACAGGGGAACAGAAACATAACTGTGTACTATTTTTTCATAAATAAACAAGGGCCTCAATCCATTTACACGTCAAATGTGAGCTGTCTTCGATGCACATATTGAGTTAGATAAGGTTTGGCTTAGTTTTCAAGATTATTTCCCAGAGAGGAGTTGATGAACGTACCTTTCTAAAAATGTATCTGTTTTCAGATCATATTTTTCAGTGATTGTGACAGGTGTTGAACACAGTACACAGGAAAACTATTAATACGTACAGTATAAACATACAGTCCTGCCAGAGTAAGAAAGAAGTTTTGTTCTCTAAGACCATTAATCTTTGACCCCTTGTGTCCACACAGAAGCTAGAAGTGCCCAAATATGGAGAAAGTTCTAATCATTTGACATCGTTTATCTCATTTCCAAAGTATTAAATCCAGAAACACACGATGTATGGATGTATAAGGTTTTAAAACATTGGAAAATCCCTCAGTGTAGCAGTGTGTGTACGGTATATTCAATGGTTTCAATATTACAATCATAGAAATGTGATGTTTACAGTGGTATTTCAAACTGTGATGCCTGAACAATTGTATCACAGATGATGCTAGATAAACTTGACATTGGCATTAATGTTATGCTAAGTGAGTGATGATAAGTTACCATGGAGAATGTAACTTGTATGGCGCTCACATCTTTCATTAAAAGGGAATATTTTGCTGTCAGTGAAATTCATGTTATTTGAATGCAGTCTCAGGGGCCCTTTATGTTAATTTGCCACTGAGTGCTTGAGTGTGGTTTCTCCATCTTTCACCTAAAGAAAATAGTCAGACATAATGTTGTTTATGTTTAAAATGTTAAAACAAGCCAGTTCATAACAATTTGCATTACATCTTCCTTAGGCCTAGATAACTCAAACAATGGGATGGGGGCACACTGGTACACCCAATCTAAGCCCCTGCACACACAAGGGATCATGCAAGCTCCACACAGAAAGGAGCTGAAGGCTGGTCACTGGAGCTGTGAGGCAGCAGTGTCGATGACAATGTCAGCCTGTCACCCCAGACATCAAGCTCTGCCTTTATCATTTCCAACTCGTAGGTGAGCCAGATTATTAAGCAGGTGCCTTAGTTGTCCTAAACATTGAAAAGCATCGCTAAAAACACTCAGCAACATGAGAAACAAAGGACTCACTGTGCAGCTCCTCCGTTTGAATGGGTGGAGTGGGCTCTGAGGGCTCACTGGTACCGTGCTTGTTGGCCGAGAGCACGCGGAAGAGATACCGCTTTCCTTCAGCCAGGTCAAACACAGCGTACCGTGGAGATCTCACGGGGATCTGGGTGTTCACCCGCTGCCAGTTTCCCCCATCAACCATGCACTGGAGAAAAACACAGGCATGTTTTCAAAAACAAAAAGTCCAAAGGACATAAAACTAACCCATTACTCAATGACCACCAGAAATTCTCTGTGTAAGGTCTGTGTCAAGCTGACTGGGGTTTTTAAGAAGATACATTTGTGTGACATACAAGTATCGGGGTAGGTGAGCCTCTTCATACCCTTACTGCAGATTTTATCTCCAAGCTATTCCATTGAAAAGCTCGGTAACATCGGCTGTGTGAGCTTTTTGACTGTACACAAGGTCTAGACAAATTGTGTGATCAGAGGGAGCTCCCTCTGCAGTAAGTGTGCTTAAACAAAATCTGGACTGAGTTTTGCAGTAGGAGGAAATAGATTAGGAGGGAAAATGAAAAAGGGAAAACTAGCATTTGAAATAAATGAAAGTGAGTTAGAAAGCACATTGGTGTATTTAAAAACCACCCATCTTCAACCAGTATTTCATATATTAGATACAATCCACTGAGGAAACATGAAAATCGTTTCTAGAACAGGCAACAAAAACAAATAACTTCCAATTGTATCATATCTTTATAGTATATCTCACAGCAATAATTTGCAAAGGGATCTAAGCCATAGACAGGCTCAGCAGTGAAAGATTAGTGTAACAGTATTTTCTATATTTCAGCCTTTTATTTGTTCCAAGTAGGAACAGCTTGAAATATTGCCTTAGCTTTGTATTTCATGACTGTAAGTGCTATGATAATCAGATAAAGCTTAATATAATCAGATATGATGCCATAGATTATGTATAATACTTATGTATAGTATTATAAACTATACAGTATCTTTACAGGCATTACACAGTTCTAACAACGTCCGTAAAACACCCTGAAAGTGAGTGTGTGTATTCTTTCTTTGCACACGGCTAGCACCTGAAGCAGAGTGTGCTTTACTGAAGGGGCTCCTGCAAATCGAGTGTTAAAGATAATTGCGTAACACCTTCTCAATGTAGTACATCAGGGGTTCCCGGCCACGAGGAACTGGAGGGTCCCAGCTGAGCACAATATATGTTCTGTTTGTCTCTGCAGCATGTACATTGGTGGGAACTCCTGGGATCTTTACGTCACCTGTACATGTAGTGAAGCACAGAATATTATTACAGCATTCGACTTCAGAGCAGTTATTGTAATAACAAAGACCTTAACTTCCTAGATATTTTTTCTTTGGTTTGAAGGTTAAGCACTGCACATGTTCCGTATCTGGAGAACGGTTTGTATATCTGCTAAGCCATGAAGCCCCGGCAACAAATTACCTCCAGGAAATTAATTTATTTCAATATAAAAAACCCCACAGATGGTTGCAAGTTAGCCTTCTGATGAGATCCTCATCAAAAACTAATCAGCACCCCCTCAGATGAAGCCTAATTATAGCCTCCGTAATGACTGCTAATTATTGAGAAAAAAAAATTATTCTACTATTCTGCAGCATAAATGGCAAGGAAATTTGCTGCAGAAGATATGTATGAGTTATAAAATGGTATCCGAAACAGCTGGCAGAAAGCCCAAAGATTTCAAACCAATTCCAACGGAATTTATGTTTACTGCTGTGCAAGCTATTCAAGAAATAGTCATGAGCAATTCAACCAGGAGCTGCAGTTGCATGAGTGATCACCGCAAGGATTGTCTTCAGGATTACACTATTCTAAACCAGCATAGGCTGGAGCTCATCACAGCAAATAACGCACAATATGTATGTTATGGAAACGGAGTAAATAGACATAAATGTAATCATTTATTTTGTTGTTGTTTTCAATTCAGCCTCCAGAATGAGGTCCCACATCACTTTCATTGAGATGTATAATCAGTTATCCAACAATGATAGAGTTGAAATGTTGATAATCCTCTTAAAAAGTGCATGTTTTTGTTTCTCTATGCAGGTATTAAGAAATATATCTCACAATTGTAACAGATCCCAAACCTCAAAATACTCTCCAAACAATTGTGTTTGGAGTTGCAAATGTACCCGATGTATAATCTATTCGGTGCAATTGTGCACTTAGCAAATCTGTAGAAAAGAGTGGTTTACATTACCTTCCAGGTCATCCTGATGGATCACAATTTGCTTCCCTCTCTCCAGGTGAATAACTGTTTAAACAAAGAAAAACACAGTAGGTTTAATGCACACTCACTGAGCAAAACAGGAATCAAGAAATATAAAGCAGTGAGGATTGCAAATGCACCACTGCTTCCCTGGAAGAGTGTAAATATGTGGCTCTAATAGTTTGTCCACTGTAGTATAGTGTAGATATTCATCTTTCCCATCTATTTTCTAACCACATTATCCAATTCAGGGTTGCAGGGGAGCCAAAGCCTACACAGGCAAGAAATGGGCGTAAGACAGGACACATGCTGGACAGGATGTCAGTCTATCACAGTGCACACACACACACCAGGGCCAATTTTCCCAGAAGCCAATTAACCCACCCGCAGTTCTTCGGACTGTGGGAGAGAACCGGAGCACCCGGAGGAAACCCACATAAACACGGGGAGAACATACAAACTCCACGCAGACAGCACCCCAGGTCCAGAATTGAACCCAGAGCCCCAGCATTAAGAGGCAACAAGGCTGAGCATTGTGCCACCATGACACCACTTAGATATTAATCTGATATATAAAGATTTAAAGACAACCTTGATCAATGACTATTTACCATGTAGTCGTTCAAGGTCAGCAGGGTCTAGGGCTGCAATGGCATCAGACACCCTGGAGGGCCTACTGACCCCTGTCTTGTTCACTGCCCGCACACGGAAGATATAGGAGTGTCCCTCAAACAGACCATGTACAGGGTATATACAGATCTTAATGGGTGAATCATTGCATTGAACCCAGTTATTAGTCCCAACCTCACACCTGTAATGGACAAAAAAGGAAAAAAAATAAGAAGATCGAAAAATAAATCATTTTAAATTATGTTAAAGATTCAATAATTATCCTGGAATTACAGAAAACCTGTATAGCTGTGTCTGTGCAGTAGGCAAGATGAATAAACATTTTTCAAACAATATATTTTAGAATTTACAGTATCTCAGTTCAAGCTTCTTCTTCTACCTCAAATGTTAGTGTTAATTTTGCTCCAAGTCACTTTTCTTCTGTATTTAAGTAACTGTTTTATGAAGGTTTTATTTTTTGTCTTTTTTTGCTGCTATGTTTTGTTTTCTATTGAATTTCATGTTTTGTTCTGTTCCCATTTCTCAACACCCTCAGTTATTTGTGACAGGAAAATGGCTAAAAAAATAACCTGTCTACAAAATATCCAATAACGGGGCTCTCGCTGGTAATGTTGGGAGGTTTCCAGGACACGATGACATAATCTCTGTTGGCATCGTGGATTGTAATGTCCATAGGGGCTCCGGGAGCACCGGCTACAGTAGCGGGAGCATCTGTAACACAGAATAACAAGCCAGTGTCATTGCAGCTCCAGTTGTGTTCTGCAGTGGCATTTCACGCTTGGATTTTTAAGGAAACTTGTTTAAACCATTTTACGCATAGATTAATGCAAGCTGCTTGATTAAAAAAAGCACCTCAGAATGTCTAGATTTTGCATTTATGGTCATCAGCTGAAAAGATTATCATAGAAACATATCTATACTTAAAGAGAAGGCAAAGAAGCTTCATAATTTATTTGCACCTTTTCTATAAACATTACAATTAGCTTATTTCAAAGTATTTCTTTGGTAAGCCAAAAGGTTTCTTTCTGAAATAAATAAATGAATGAATGTAAATAATTAGTTTAGTCAGCATGGACTGCTAAGAATATATACAGTATACAGTATATTTACTTAGTTTGCAAAAGCAAAATGTAGTTTTCTACCTGATACAAAGACATATGCCCTGTGCTCAGAAGTGCCCCCTCTGGTCACCATGCGCAGGGTGTAGAGACCTTCATCATCCTTGTTAAGGTGTGTCAGAGTCAGTCTAGCTGACCCTCCTCCACACTCCATTTGAGCCCATTGGGATTCCTTAATACGGACATCTGGAACACAAACACCATCAACTTTAGAGATGAAGTAAGTGCATCTGAACATGGCCATGAGTAACAAGGGGTGTGCAATAGACCAAGTACTCAATGTTTCATTTCAGAAACACCATTTTAGGTGATTTAAATTAATGAATTACAAATCAATCGGAGAGCGAATTTCAATTAGCATTTCATCTGCTTTTCTTTTGTTTTTGTTTTACATCTGAAAATAGAACATATCATTCGCTCTGTGTGTTTATTCCATTAGTTCTACAAAAATAAAATAATGTTCCCCATCCTAGGTTGATTAAATTTGTTTGTGAAGGCCCAACACCATAGGCACAGCATCTGAAAAGGCATACTACATTTTTCTCACATTGTTTTATTAAAATGTATTATCACACACTAGTCAGCAGATATCTGGATGTAAAACTCTTCTGACATTTTCTTAAGTAAAACTTGAAAGACAGTAGCTGGACTAGGTGATACACTACATTTTCAGAACGGGAACTTTTTTTTTCACTTCCTATTCTGTATATAAATATTATTGATTATATATTACTGTATATCATCATATTATACATATCACATACAATATTACATAGCTGGGCTACCATTATTTACATTTAAATTTACTTCTATATTACTATATTTCTGTTTCTTCATGTTTAAAATTAATGTTTTTTATTTAGTACAAATTTTTGCAGGTCTGAGAGAATTGCACCTGTCATATGTTGTATTATTAGCTGATTATGTGCTAAACTGTTAATGCACTTATTGTGGCTGTACAACAGTCTCTTTACCAGTACTGCTGGAGTGCATGACAAAAGCTAGATTTATGCTACAGTGAAAAAAATACCAGCTCTTAATCAGGGGCTACATTACAAAAGCAAGAGCCATGCGATTGATTCACTTGAAAGTGTACAGAGCCACAGAGAAACCAATGAGAGCCTCCCACTGCTGAGCTTCACCCTTCAGGGATCTGCAGTGCAATTTTGTTCATGTAGTGTTTTCACAGTGAGGAATTGTTTTGATTTTCCCCTACCTTACACAGATGCTGACAGTATGGGATTAACTGCTAAAAATGGTAATTGGGTTACGTGTCTAATTAGCAGGTTGTTGTACCGTATACTCACATTACTTTGTCTGTCTTCCTTGTGGTTTATAATCAATTAGGCATGGGAAATGACAGGCCTTGATCAATTTTAGACTAGTTTAAATGAGGAGCTTTTGTTGCAATTTAAGGGAATAAAAAAAGAATGGAGAACATCACAAAAAATAACTGTCCAGCAGGCTAAGAACAGCAAGGAAAGGAGTGTCCTGTAGGGTCTTTGAGAAAAACTGAAAAGTCAGTTTAACTGAAGTAAATCAGGGCTGCTGTCTTATAATCAGTGCATCAGGGAAAAGGTGACACTTTTTATAAATGCAGTACAGGAAACAATGCACATATTCAACCTGACAGATTTAGTTCTGCAACAGACACAAAAAACAGAACAAAGTCTTTGCTTAATTAATTCTGGTTGTGTTATAGATTTTTATGAAGAACCTATTGTGGTCTTATAATGAGACGATCCAGACATAAAAAAATTTTCTCTGGGGAGCACCAATCTCTCATTCCGGCCAAACAACCACTTTAATACATTCAAAGCTGGGACACTGTTCAATGAGCACAATTATTGGAATTCCTTACCATCTCTGTACCACTGGGCTTCAGGCTGCAGGTTGGCCAGGTCAGGTGCAATGACCATCTTACAAACCAAGCTCATTGTTTCTCCTTCAATCCCAAAGGTTACATCAAACTTTTCCACGAAGCTGATGTCTATCTTAGTGTACTCAATCTCAGGCATCATGGGGACTTCCCAGATTAAAGCAACAAAACATAAATTCTTTGTTATATTTAAAATACTTTACATTATTAGATTGAACATGAAAAAAGACAATGATTGCTTGCTCCAGTATTTACTGAAATACATTTTAATAATAATAATTATTATAACAATAACAACAACACTAATAATAATTAATCTAAGAAAAAGCCTGTTATGAGCACTTCTCAATAGTTATACATATGGACACTTCTAGATTTAATTGTAAGCTTACACTACTAAAACCAGGAGCACATACTGTACAATACAGTCAGTGTGACCAGCACAGACCAGTGCAACAATGGAAAATACAGAACTTTTGGTTTCACACACCAGCTTGTTTTTCTGCTGTCTTACAGAAGACATTACATTAGAAATCCAAATGGGGTACGTAATTACCTAACCTTTGCATAATTTAACACCACTAAAGTTGGGTTATAAATTTCCCTTTCAGTCTTTATAGAATCAAGCTTGTACAATCTGGGATAAAATGCCTACTTTACACAATTATGCAAGATTACACAAGTATTACACAAGAGACCCTCAAGGTCATTAAACTAATGCCCCTGGGTTCCAATCCGTGGCAAAAGCACACAGTGTGGAAAACAAACCTAATTAAAGCAATAAATAGCCATGAAGATTTATATTATAAATATATCAGTATACAAGCAGCTCTTGTAAAATACAGCATAATTCATTTTTGTTAATTGCTTTTTATCTTTATGTATTGCATCTTAAAATGATAATCAAACTCTAATCATCTACTAAGTTTATAATAAATAAAATATATGTATAGAATATTAGAATATTTTTATTACTTTATTACTTTTCTTCTGTTTACTCCTCTGTTTTATTAGCTATCTACATCACTGCTACTGTATATAGAGCATCTGTTTTAATTAAGAAGATTTCCTTTCCTTTTAACATTTTTTCTGAATTGTTATTAAATCATTAAAATGTTATTAATAATTTCCTCCTTGAATGTTCAAGATTCTCTCTTACAATGTAAGCAATGGTGCCTTTCTTTTTCAATGATTGTCCACTCATTAGGCTCATGCTTAAAAAAATGTATATTACTGTAATTTGAACAGCCAACTGGGTACGTATAAAAGTAAAGTTTAATATCTGTGGTACCATCCTCAGTGGTGCTAATATTCTTCACAATAAAAGTGAAGAAAAGTGAATTTCTGAAGTAATTTTAATGAAGCTCAAGGAAGCTGATACTTGCAGCTAAGGCCCAGATATTGTGTCTAGATTGTTTACAGGGGTGTTCAGTGGGTTCACAAAGAACATATACATTATTTTCATTTTTATTTATTTAAGCCTACATAGGATTTTAAGCATATAGATTGTAAAATCAAAGAAAAAAACTTTACATCACCATTTCTAAATATTTCAAACATCCTCAACAGAAATTGGCATCATTATGATTACTAGTTAGCTGAGCATTCAACGTTAAATTGACAAGTCATTTTGATCCACTTCCTTTCCAGTGGCAAGGAAGCAAGTCATTTGCTTCATTTACTGTACATGTTTAAAGGGCTAAAGTGGCCAGATTAGCTCCTCTCATTTGTAACCTGTCTTGTGTTGTGTCTAACCTAATGCTACCCAGTGGTTATCGTCATCATGGTCTGAATGAGAGAAAGATCCAGCTGTTCACTGCTTGTCATCTAATCTAGGACCAGCCCTGAGAGAGACACACCGCCACTGAGCTGCACAGTACTCACTCTGAAGAGGGAGCAACACTGAGTGGTAAGGTTCCTCCTCCCCTCTGTACCCTGTGAGACAGAGGAGATCGATCAGCACAAATCCACAGCAGTCCCTGGCCCACTGAACATGGCCGTGTGGAGGAAAGACTTACTCTTGACAATCACTGCTGCCGTGGAGGTGGCCTGACCATGGGCGTTCGTGGCCACAGCTGTGTACTGAGCAGTGTCATGAATATCACACCTGGACAAAAGGCAAAACACATGCAGAGTAACTCATTCATTACCTGAAAATGAAAGTATTACAAGGACAGGGACAGAACAGTTCGTCTGGAAAGAGGAGCCAAGTTGCACCACACTAGAACTGCCTGTCAGCTGTTACCACTTTTAAGGCTGAATTGTCCTATATATTTAATCCTCAAATGAATGAAGATTCTCCTCAAGATTGCAATAATCATTTCCCATTTCCGATTTTGTCTCTTATACGGTACTGTTATGTTATTCGTGACTCAGTTCTCGATATAAGATTTCTTCCCAGACGGTCTCCCCTCCTTTGAGACTCTGTTCTTAGTTAAGAGGATAAAGTGTTGTAATTTAAGGATTTTTAACTTTGTGACTTATATCCCAATGAAAAGGTGTAGCTCCATTTACAAATGCAGGAATTATGAGAGAAGATTCTTTGTTAAACCAGAAATAATCAAAAACACACACCATATATTTTGGGTGGGTGACTAGTGGTTTTGGATATAGAAGTGGAATTCTGGAATTTGGGGATTTGTATGGAAGATACAGTAATACTGTCACTAGAAGACTTTACCAAAATACTGTTTGAGCTTATTATTTCATACTGTACATATATTTTGGGAATTCATCTAGGACATGGTTATATTTTAAAATGAACTAAAACAAACATGGGCTGAATAATGCCTACTGCCCTGCTGTTCCTGCTAGAGCACTGAGATCTGATTCATCCGCTCAATGGCTGCAATCACTGTTCTCTGCACTATTTGCCAATAGCGGAACAACCTTCTGTACAGAACAGTCAGAGATGTGGACTCACTCGCTATCTTCCGGAAGAAACTGGAAACTCCGGCCTTTAGGATGTACCTGACCCCAGAGACCCCTGACTGACCCCCACTTACTGACTACACTCTTATGTTACTACTTCCTGCTTCCTGTCTGCCAAGCAGCACTGAGACTCGTTAGCCCTGTGCAGCATTCTAGAGCTTAATTAATGCCGCTCTTACTGTTTTCTGTGGTTTTATTGGTGTTTTAAACTACTGTTATATGCACTCTTTGCATCTCAAACGGAAGCAATTGTACAGTACGTTGCTTTGGATAAAAGCATCTGCCAAATTAATGAAGGTAAACATACTAGCCAATTAAAAAGACGATGGTGACCTTGTGAGGGCACTGTGCTTGCAAGCCTCTCTCATGCATTATAAACCTACTCTGCACTGGAGACCCAAGTGTGAATGGCAGCAATCTAGAGCTGTGAGAAGAGCACAGACAAGAATGTGTGGAAGAAATGTGACCTTCCCCCTTAAACCTACTATTTTAGGGCATGTCTGACTCCCTCATAGCCCTGCAGACTTAAAATTCAAGATTTTGCTGTGGATCTCAAAAACGCTTCCCATCAAATTCAGTGTTCTCCAGCAGGACTGTGGCGTTTGTGTTTGTCAAATCTCCAAATGCCAAATAAAAAAGGTAAGGTCAAGGACTTGCATGGCAAAGCTGCTCCTAACTTCAGACTTGATTTTCCAGCTGACCCACTGACAGAGTGACAGCCAAGAGATTCCAAACTGCTTTAAGGAGGAGACGGATCAGATGACGTGCAGCTCAGCAGTTTGGTATGAACAGCTGAGGCGTCTTGAATGCAAAGGTCGAATGGAAGCCATTTTCTGTACTAAATTGGAGAAGATCACTTCTTACCAAACCCTTCATAAGCCCTGCCCTGATATTCCTTAAAGGAAAGATTTCCATTGAAGCCTCTACATTTTACTTTGAAAGAGAATATCAAAAGCGATTTCTTCTGAGAGTGCCAAATTCACATTTAGCAGGTGCTTTGCACGACTAAATTGAACATAGAGCCCTCTTAAGAACGTACGTAGCTCTTTCCACCCCAAAGCTCTTTACATATAGGAACATCATCATCCCCCATTGAAGTGCAGCACCCACTGCATCACACACGGCAAGCACTGCGAGTGGCTGGAGCAATGGTTACAGTTCTGGCCCGCTAAGTGCAAGGCTCTGGGTTCAAATCCTGGGAAAGGAATAGTGTTGTATCAATAGGTTCAAAAGTAAATCACTCTGGATAAAGGTGCTGGACAGATGAATTTGTCATGTTATGTGCCGGCTGCACACCAGATAATGTGGAGAACTAAGAAATTGCTTTACCAGTTGAATTAAGGGCGAACCTCAGACGGAGCACAGTGGGAGCTGTAATGGTCAAGTAGCCAGATCTTTAGTGTAACATCTCATCTGAAGGATCGCAGCTCCCACGGCCCAGTCCTTGGTCACCACACTGGGCACTCATTTTTTACATTTCTGGTCTAGACAGAAGAGGGCCTTAAAGTTTTAAACTTCTTTCTTACATTACCTTAAATTCTTACTTAAATTAAATTCCAAACTCCAGATCAGTGGACATTGCTCAAAATTTGAAGAACTTGCAAACTGAGAAGTTTTTTTCCCTAAACAAGGGTCAGATTGAGTACAACACTTTCACTGAGAAAAGCCTCAGGCTTGAATTCATAGATTTTTTTTAATATGTGCAGTATAATACATAGCTTTCGATATGTCAAATGCCAGACTGCCTCTATAACAACAGCCAGATCCCTAATTACATAAGCTGGCTATAATTCAGGACATAAACTGAAACATCAACTTTAAAGACATCTCTGCAATTGAATGTGCAAAAATGTATTTGAAATAATATGTGACTTTTTCTATCATTTGTTTATTGTTATTTATATATACTCTACTTGTTTAGGCTTCCTAATGAATACTGCCATCATGACTCTCTGAGGCTTTTCTTCAATGTTTTCCCCGCTAGCTAACTGATCCTGCAGAAACAATGCCATTGAAAAAAGGCCTTTCCAAGCTTACTGAAAATAAACATCACAACGACATGAGCAATTGTTATGCTATTATAATGCCAATTTTTAAAAAAAAACAGCCTATTGAAAAATACTACCATGCTGCTAAATTGCTTCCATTTACTGGCAATCTGTTTTTCTTTAGAAATTTAACTTGCCAAGATAGCTAAATAGCAAGGCAAACAGCAACAGCACAATTTGCAACAAGAAAGTAAAAATTCCTGTGTGAGAAAATACTGCTTTTTGTGCCTTCATCATAGGTGGAAGAGATTTTGAAAAATGAGATGTAAGAGTAAACCTTTCAGTAAGCATGTAGTCCTCATATCTTCCTATCTATCTTAATTGCTTAAGAAAAGCGATGTCCGTTAAGCTATTCAGTATATTATAAGATGGTGTATTGACAGTATTTCTGCCAATGAAAAGAATACATGATAAATATTTATCATGGTATAGCAGATCTATCACATTTAGGTTTCCACTACTGCAATGGAGTGCTACTTTTGTTTTGTTTTTTGTTTTTTTTGTAAATTGCTTTTTTTGTAAAAGGGATTATTATACCTAGTTATACTGTAGGTGCCTGTATTATACATAACTAAGGGGCCTAAGTGGTGTTATCAAAAGAATTATCCCACACACAGTGCTTTCAAACACCTTGGAAATGGAAAGCATTTGCCCACTGCTGAGAGAGTTATTTCCATGTGACTGAAAAGGGGCCAATTACTTCTCAAGGGTTTCCATAAACAAAAGTAATATAAGTGTCAGAAGGAGCTGAGAATGAAATAAATTCATTGATGATGAATCAGCAAGGCAGCACAACTTACTTAACAGCTCTATGACTTACAGTGTAATATGTAATTAAAGCCATAGGACACTGGTCAAACAGAGAAAATCTCTTAATTCTATGAAGTGGGTGCACTTACAACACACACACAAACTATTCAATGAAATAAATATCTATAATATGAAGCCAGATATACAGCATGTAAATTAATTGTCTTTTATGTTTCAATAAAGATGTGATTTGTGTTTTAAACCCGTGTGAGACAATATGATATACAATAGAGCTCTAAACAATTTGTGGGCACAGCTAAATAGTAAGTAAGCACATTTTATATTATCCAGTCATTTCCTAACCACTCTGTCCCATACAGGGCTGCTGTCCTGGCAAACAACTTGCACAGTGCAGGATACACTCTGGATGGGATGCTTCTCCATCAAAGCATCGTATTGTATTATATTATATGTTGTTCATTTGTCTGCACATCAGTCCACCTTTAGCAACTGAGACTGGACATGATCAAGCCTCTCAAGTTGTGATATCGTGTGACCAGTCCCAACACTAACAAACAGCAAAAAAGCAAGATGAGAAACAGTATTTGTAAGGTCTCAATTTATCTTCTAATATATTATTGAGCTGGCAGCTCCAGTATGTCATTTTATTTGAACCTAGGAACAGACAACTAGGTCAACTAGACCTTTCCTAATTTTCTGTATCTGTTTCATGCCTTTTAAAAATTCAGCACACTGTTACTACTGTCACTATAGTCTAATTGTACAATTCTTTGCCAAAATTTAAGTCAAGGCTTGAATATTGTGTGCATGATGCATCAGACAACATACATACCCTCCCTTTTTGTATGGCTTCACTAGTAAAAGAAAGGAATTCAGCTGCAGTCAACTTATGTAACAACTTCCTCATTATGTATAGTATGCATTTTTTTCAGAGGAGAAAGCTAATCCTCAGGAGTGCAAACATTTTCCTGGGATCAAAGCAAAAAAGATCTAATAATACTGTCTCTAGTTAATACATGTTGTTTCCAAACCTCTTCAATAATTATGAAAAAAGTAACTGTATTCAGAGAAACTAGCATATTGATTTCTTTAAGTTGATTTATCAGGAATGAGTACATTCTCCCCAGTATTACAATTTTAGGAAAAGTTCATCTCATCACAATTAGATAATGCCCTCTTTAATGCCTGTGGTATATTACAAATGACAGTAGTTTGACAACTTCATAAGAAATTCAAAGATGATTGTTCTTTAGGAGTATTCAAAGCCAAACATTAATTTTCAAACAACAGTGTTGCCTACCTGTGAATTTCCAGGCTGTGCACTCCATATTTGCTGTCAATTCTGTATTTTCCCATCATACTAATTGGATCAAGGATGACATCATCTTTAAACCTGAAAAACACAAACACCAAGTCGATCACGGGATATTGGCACAACAGGCATCACAGTGTCAGTAACTGTCCATTGCATTCAACTTGTGAACAAAAGTTATATTCATGCATTTTCTTTCAGAATTAGGATCACCTAGAGCAACAGTTCAACGTCTTCACTTCCATTGGATGATTCAGAGTTTCAGTCACATGCAGTAGTACAGACTGGCAAGGCAGCAGGGGAGTAGAAAATATGACCTTGCACATCTTAGTTCCTATCAAAGCAGGAAAGTGGATTTCCATGAATTCAGATTCTAATGGATTTCACCAAAGTAACTACTGAACCAACCCTGATCGAAACCTTTGCTTGTTACAGAGATTAAATTACTGTGCATTACTCTGTGTATATTGTATTCATGTCAGGTGTTTCAGTTTAGTAACAATTCAAAAAGAAATCCGAAGACTGCATTGTCTTATTTTTGCTTTCCTTATAGTAAGTTAGGAAGATGTGACTAAAATTGTAGCAACCTTGAACCTTTTACATACATTTTTGGATCAGTTCTCCTTCTTTAATTCAGTGTGTTATCTTACAGCTTTTTTATCAAGCTTATACAATATAATTTAAATGGCTTAGATAGATGTATTGTAGACAGATCCTTTACTGAGCACTGCAGCTGATGTGACATGTACTATAATGTATGAATTGGTTGAAAGGATAAAAGAAATACTAAACAAAAGTAAAGAAACGAAAATGAAAACAGTCTTACCATTTCACAACGGGGGAGGGGTAGCCCTCGACAGTGCAGAACAGCCTCACTGGACTCATCTCCCACACCGTGTGAGACCTGAGTCTTACAAGAAAATCGGGACCACGGACCATGGACTGCTCATGGATATACCTCTCAGCTGCCATCCTTTCCTCAACCTGTTGGGAGACAATGCACACCCGTTAGAAGACACACCGGGGAACTACGCAGTACTGAAAAGAACATGAAAATCCTGCTTCTTAGCGCACTGTGTGAAAAGCTACAGTAAAAATGAATGACCTGTTAGCTGGTCATATTTGAATTAGTCTAATATGTAAGTGTTGTTTAGGACAGCTCTAAAAGCAAAACATCACTGAATTTGGAACTGTTGTGCTTAGTGGTTCATTAGTGGACAGCATGGTGGTGCAGTGGTTAGCGTTGCTGCCTCTTAGCTCTGGGGCCATGAGTTTGATTCTGGACCTGGGATGCTGTCTGCATACGGTTTGTATGTTCTCCCCATGCTTGTGTGGGTTTCCTCCCACAGACCAAAGACATACTGTATGGGTGGGTTAACTGGCTATGGGGAAAATTGGCCCTGGTGTGACTGTGTGCTTGTCTGTGTCTCTGTGTGTCTGGTGACGGACTTGCACCACATCCAGGGTGTACCCTGCATTGCTTGCCGAGATAGGCTCTGGTTTTACACACAACCCTGAATTGGATAAAGCAGTTAAAAAATGGATGGATTTTTTTTTAACTTACAACTTCTTTAGCAGTAAACTTTGCAATTTACCATTCTTTGAACAGCGAGCTTGTCCACTTGCTCTCTAGTGGCTTGTCGAGCCCTGTGGACCTCGCCCTCCAAAAGAGCCAGGTCATTGCCAAAATGGACAACTCTGCGCTGATACTCCTCCTGCTCCTCTGCAGATCTGAATTCGTCAGTAACAGAGTAGATGTGTTATTGTCTTGGCAGATGAAGTGGCGCCAGCAAAACAAGCACAGGAGTAGAAAAGTCAAATGTTTCAGCTTTTGTTATACGACACCAACATGAAACTTCGTTTACTGTCTCATCTGTATATAATATTGAAACATGTACTCCATCTAGCTAAGAGACTAATAAAGGAAGATCTTGACATGATCTTGTATGTCAAATTAAATTGCAATTTAACTCAAAGAGCAATGTTGTATTTGTATAAGTGTGAAGACTAATTGTGTGCCTTCATGTAAAAAAAAGTAGTTGGGTATTTGGAACAGACTGACAGGGTCTGTCTGTGTGAAAGAAAAATACATCAGTGTACAGCAGCATACTATACATCTTGAATTAACATAACAGAACTTGTTTTATTTACCTTCTTAATCCTACTAAGGCATTGCTTTTGCTTTTCATTACTATGAATGTTGTTACACTGTGACATAACTGAATGATAACTTATATGAGCTCTTAGACACATCATCTGTGATGTACTGTAACCAGGTTGTTTTGGGTGTTTCAACTTCGATCTTCCTAACTGAACAATAAAATTAATAATATGCTGTAATGAATACTCTAATATATTAATTTTAAAA
This sequence comes from Atractosteus spatula, assembly GCF_055471065.1. Taxonomy (NCBI): domain Eukaryota; kingdom Metazoa; phylum Chordata; class Actinopteri; order Semionotiformes; family Lepisosteidae; genus Atractosteus; species Atractosteus spatula. The sequence goes on along the minus strand of NC_142720.1, from coordinate 21,664,351 downwards.
GAATCATCTTCCTTTGTCTGCACATCAGTCCACCTCCAGCAGCTGAGATTGGGAAGATTAAACCTCTGAACACGTGTGATGTCATGCAACCAGTCCAAACATGACTGAACAGCAAAAAGCAAGATGAGAGACAGTAAGATCTATGATTTATCCCCTGACATATTTTTTATGTGATTCATGAGTCAAATGTTCTTTGCAAACAGCATAAACAGCTAAAAATGGTTATTTCAAGTCACAGGAACATGAACAGTCAAAAGCAAGCATTAAGCAAAAGAAATGATTGCAATTTTTGTTTTCATTTCACACATAAAGAAAAATATGATGTGGGATTAAAGCAAACTGTCCCTGCATTCTGTAAATATGAAAGCCTGACAGAACCAAATCCATCTGGAGAAGGACTTTCAAGTGTCATATGAATAGTCTGCGTGGTGCTGACAACTTCAGTGGGATCATTCAAGATATGAAACATAATATACCAAATACTTTGAGTTCAAATCATTGACGTGACCTCATAGTTTCCTTTTGTCAAACTGTGAATGTTGACAGCAACTGAAGAGTGCACATTCAAACCCACACTGAGGAGTACAGCAGTTAAAAGGGTGTCCTCGATGGAAGCACAGAAAGCAATTTGCAATTGACCTTGACTGTATACTCTTTCATTCACAGTGCTCTGTAAAGCATAGCTGTGATTTGTTCCCATTACTTTACAGCAAATAGCAATGCAGGGAATGGAATCTGCTCAACATGTTTTAATTTGATTGCTCTAGACATATCAGCCTAGTTTAGCTAATGTATTAATTTACATTATCTTAAAATAGATTGCTGTATGCCCTCACAGAGGAGAAGATTTTGTGAAACTAACCTGGTCCTGAAGGATGGCACAGTATAAGTTACTTCTTGCTGTTGCTCTTCCTCAGCTGCATGAAACCTCTTGGACTGGGCGCTCAGCCTTGATTTACTACTTGATTTTACTGCAGATGTTCTAGAAGAAAACATAGTGTATGAGTCGTGAGTTCCCAGGTACAGGACAAGGTGAAAACAGACGAGCATCTAAGAGTAAAAATAATGAAATAATGAATATGATTTGTAAAGTGCTCATTTTCAAAGTGACGTGTATTTTTTCTTCCTTACTCATTACAAATATTATTACAGTTTCTTCCGATGCAATTCAATTGAGGTACTGTATACTTCTAGAGGTCTGTGATTTTTTTAAATTCACATACTTTAGAATATCATTGCTGAAAAAAAAAGGAGTTTATGAAAATTTCAAATATTAACAAGTGCTAGAGATACATTCTTTCTACCTTGACCTTGATGAAGCTGCATATTCTTGCACGACATATCTCGTCTGCGTGCTGCGGTAGTTCTGGTCAAAATGCTTGTGTTTCCGCTGGTAAAACGGTGCAACTTTTGTTGCCATGGCTGACAAGCTTCAGCAGACCTGCTGATCAAAAATATTATTCACACTTTTAGTTCAATGGGTACACAAGTGAAGGCTGACTGAGTGGATCTCATGTTCATGGGGAAATCCGTCTTTTAAACTGCCATTGAAACAGGCTAAATATCTGTATTCTCATTTATTTTTAACTTTTGAAGTGACAGAGGATAGCAGATTACCAGCTTCTGCCATCCTCTTAGGCCATCAGCAAATTTCAAAATTAAATTTTAAGACCACTTTGTTACTGTAATGTTAAAATCCAGATCATAATGTACAGTAAGTGTAATACTTTTCATTTCCATAAAAAATAACCATTGCAAACATGCTGGAAGGTTATGATTTGGTTATCTGTCCATTACCAGAAAGCAGCTTTTCCTGATTTCCCTGGTAAAGGTGGCAGCACTCAGGAGGCTGCTACAAAGATACACAGAGCGCAAAGCAGAACTGAGGGCATTTGACTACTCTCACCCTGGACGCAATGCAACCCCATCACAGTGGCATGGAGAAAGTGACCATTTAGAATAGCCAATCAAACCTACAGTAGCTAGAACATCTCTGGGCAAAAGGATGAAACCAGAGCACACAGAGAAATCTCATATGAATGGGGGAGACATGCACCCCAGCCCAGAATCTAACCCAGGACCTCAGAGTTGTAAGGCAGCAACACTTACCCCAAACATACTGTATACTGTACTGTAGCAGAATAAAACAGCATCCAAAAAAGCAAGTCAATATTGAAGCTGTATTGAGTATAGAATGTTTCAACAATATCCCCTAGATTCTACTAATTTTCATTACCATAATTTTGTGTTAAATTTCAGCTTTTTATTCAGTTATCTGGGTTTTAACTTTAAAGGCATTGAGTTTTTGGATGGGTACAAGACAAACCCAATAGTAGCTTTCCTCATTGCATATTAATTAACGCTATATGACCATCCTACAGTGATGTAGCCATGGGAATAACGTCATAGACTTTTTATAAAAGCAACAGGAATGCTATAAGATATACTCTATATCATATTCTACATCTCAAATTGCAAAGCATTCGGAGATTAACGTGTATCACAAGATGTTTGCCAGTTTTCAGCCCTTATAAGAAATGCTGTGCTCTGGTTTCTTTGAATAGATAATAATAACAACTAGAAAACCCTAGAAAACTGTTCTTTAAAAAATTAATGTTTGCTTTAAAGTCTAGGCTTTAGATCTATGAAAAATATAATCAGTAATGTTTGATCAAATGGTTATTTACAAGAACGAAGTCAGTAAATAGCAACATGACATTTTCAGAATGCTGTCATAACAGAATCGCACATTATGAAAAGCAAGAAAATGTGGACTGTATTTCAGTCAGTCAGTACTCATCATTTTATTTCTCCAGTTTGTAGTTGTGATACTGTAGAAATAACAATACAGAGACACATGTACTCTTCTAACAGATGGAGCACCTCTGCTTCCATTCCAGCTGCAATTTTATTTTCTAGAAATATTACGTAGCCATGCTTTGATGGGTGATGACAACAGATTAGGTAACCTTTTCAACCCTATGGGCTTGTTCAAGTAAAGTTCTCATTCTAGACCTGGATAAAAATCTCCCAGGGGAGGGCAGAGTAGTTTTGGAAGCCCAAGCTAAATGGAGATCATTTGGCCAAGAACAGCTACAGTAGCAAGTGTAAAATACTTTACAGTACCTCTTTGTTTTGTCAGTTTATTTTCCATGTAAAATCTGGATCAATCAAACTTGTTCTGTAAGACTCACTTATGATATAACCCTCTAGGTTACCCTACAGAATACTTGGCACAAAGTACAATCCCTTCTGCCTTCACCCATTAAAGTTTCAAAAGTATGGCACCAACATTGAAGCCATGCTACTAGTATGCCTTTACTGTCACCTATATTTTTGGAAATCCTTGGCGTCTCAGTGGCTAAACAGTCGCTACCCCTACGTGCTTGGATGATGTCTTTCATCATCCCATCTTGTAACACCGTTTTAGCATTAGGCGTTTTACAGAAATATGAATGACAATATCGGTCAAATGTTTAGTTCTTATTCTCAGGTATACTGCCTCTGCACTTCCACGTGGGACCTATTCTGAAGTATAGTAAAAATCCAAAAGTGACAAGTGGCCCAATTAGAATAATAACGTACAGTACTGTACTGTATGTCCATTCAAAAAAAGTCCCGAGACTTGTCCCTTCAGTATATGTTTTTTTTTTTTAATAAAAGATCTTTTGAACAGTTTATGGTCTCTTCATGCAACTTGCATCAAGCGTGCGCGCAGTTTGTTTTTCTCTGTTGGCCCCTTTTGCAACAGAGACTCTCCATCACTGGTGCCCGTGAAAACACTCGCTACAGTTCACCCCACTTCACATACAGTACCTTCCAAGTAAGCTCAGTACACAAGGTTTCACCAGAGCAAATAATTCAATCGCTAACAAGTATATCTCATGAAGGGTTAAATACTTGTAAAAAAAAATAGAAATTAATGTCCGTATCTTAAGAAATAACTCGGCTTTTTATCCTTCAATTTTGTTTTTAAAGACTAACACAGAACGTCTTGCAATCTATTTATAACATTCATATAATAGCCACCTGAAATGATGTAGCACAATCATACAGGGGAAAATCATAAATTTAAACAGGGCCGTAAGAATTCCGTATTTTAATCATCATCATAAGATGTAATCATCGTGCAACGTTCTTTATTTGCATCTTTTATTTCCGCGAACAATTCCTTAATTCTGAAAGAATAAAAGAATAATAAAACAATCAATGTAACTGGCAATAAGCAACGTATCCACTTAACCTTTATAAAGTAACAATCAAAATGAAACAGGTTACATTATGTTGTTTAAACCTTGTTACATTAGTTCCAATTAACCTTTAAAAAGGTTAATCCATGAACGTTAATTAACGTCTGCACCATCAATTTCTAAAGCCGCTATGTTTCCCATATTGCTAGAGCTTTTGCTGTGCTTGCATTTCAAAAAGCCTTAATCGCAAAAGTTTAGTTTCCTTGTTTTTAGTTTATATTTTGCTGACCAGGAGCACAAGATCTTCCCTTTCTGCAATTTCCCCCCCCCCCCCCCAAGTTGGAAATTAACTTCAGCAAGACGCATTAGTCCTCCAAGTGAATTACTGTTACTGTAGAAGTGAATTTGCAACACCACCCGGAGGGGTGCTCATTAATGTACGAGATGATATAATTACGAATTGAAAACCAACTTACCCAGAGAGAATTAAAGATTGCGGAGCTGAGGAGGAGATCAGCCTCAAGTCGCCTGGGAGCCACTTGCTGATGAAAACAAAAATATTATCCCACGGTAGAGGAATGCTCCTTCACTCCGTCCCCATTTATGGACAGGCATGAAACTATATATAGAATTTACATCAACGTTCGCCTTCATTTTTTGTTTTAAAGAAAATCGTTTAATGTGCAGATCTCATGCGGAGATAGGGCATTTTAAATTGCAGAAGAGTTTTCTGCTATTTTTTAAATAAATTAACCCCAATAATAGTAACCACAGAATAAGATAAGAGGGCTTTGCCAAATTCAGAGTAAAATATTTTCAATGAAAAGATAATGGTCGGTTTTCGTGTACTTCTGGAGTTATGGTTTTAATATCCATAAAAATTGCGTTGAAACGTAGGCGACCCTGGAGTGTCTTCAATGCGATTAACTACAGGCAATTAAAATTGTTGTCCCAGATTTAATCTTAAAAATAACTCTCACGCGATCTTGAGTATCCAGACGACAATGTTTGTACAACGTGGAATTAGTTCACTCTTAAGTTTCATTTCAAGTTAGTTCTCTGGGGATGTTTAACACCGTTCCTTTACCAAAACCTTTTTAGGCTTCTTAAGACAGTTTGCTATCCCCTCATAACCCCTGCCAAAGACTATTTTTAACAACACAGATTGGGTTTTCAGAAACTGTCTGGTGGTCGATACGCTTCTAAATTACAGTGCGCGAATAATTTCTATGGATGCATGTTTAAAAAAATACCATCCATGAAGACTGTTCATTCCATTTTAAGTCTAATTTCATTCCTCTCGCCCATCGTCAAAGGTCCAACAATTTAATATATAAGGATCTTAACCTGCTGATTTAGCGGCGTTACAGTCAGCATCTTTACGTTGTATCAGGTTACAAAACGTCCTGCCAGGTCTTCTGGCGATCCCTACTTTAACTGTAGGGTCACTGTATAATTTTACTGTATAACATTGCAAGCTACTATATTTTGAAATGCCACTGTCTTCATCGGCGTTGCTTTTGTTTAAATAAAGCAATTTAAAATTTCTTATGTAACTCTTTTCTCCTTCAGTAGCTTGTCCCCAATTCACTATTGTTTCTTACTAAAGTAAATAACCATTTGTGTTAGTTTTGTTTGTCTTGATCGAAATGTGTTATACGAACGCAGTCAAGATGTACAGTGAGTTGTTTTTGATATTACTGACGACCTATCTTCATTACACGAATACGACATTCAATCTAAGGTACCCTGCCCGGAAATCTGCTGCATATCAACAGTAAAATGCAAGACTCTCCCTGTATGTTGCATTAATGCTGAACCCCACTAACAAACTGGTGATTCCTTTGCTATCCCAAAATGATGCACAACAATTAAGCCTTCGGAGCTAGCGTGATAACACCTCATAACGCTCTATAACACGTCTGTGTTACCATTTTATCTTCATCTTTTTTTCATTTTCAGTTTCTTTAACATCCTAATATCCTAGTCAGCAAAAGGTATGTCACAAAGAAATGAAACAAAAGTTAACTTGCTCTGGCTACGAAAAGTCCACATGGCTTATTTCCCCGGCTACAGTATATAGTGCCTGAACCGTGGATTATGGCGACTGTTTAAAGACGATGGAGTTCGCAGTCATTACAGTATGGCTCTGTTTGCTTTTCGTTAACATGTTCATATCTTGTCCTTGGTCACACAGACAGTTCCGTCGCCCTGGCAACGCGACCGGCAGCTGTTTGCACCGGATCGCCGCAACTGCGCAGCTGCAGCAGGAGCGACTGACCCACAGTCCTCAGGGCAGAGACCGCAGACAGCAAATCAATACGAGCCCCCTGCCAACTGCTCGTCTTGCACAGCAATAACGGAAAACAACGAGAACAAATCCCGATTGACAATGATGGCCCGGAGACCCATTTACTGTATACAGCAGGTCCCATTACTAGTGCAATCTAAGATTTAATCGGAATAAAAAACACCCAAAGATAGTGCACGGTTAATTGAGTGTTTCAGTCACAGCAGTGTGGTCTTATCCCGCTTGTCTGAGGGCCACAGGCCGAGGAGGGTGGACCCCCCGAGTGAGGACTGATCAAGGGGCAGCTGGAGGAGATGGGTGGAGGGGGAGAAAGACGTAAGCGAAAGAAGGAAGTGAGGAAATGACGTCAGGAATGATCACGCAAATTACTGACAGTTGATGTTATTGTCATCCCTCACGAACTTTCCTTATAAACTCTTTGAACGCCGTTGCTGAAACTGTTTACGACAGCTGAGTCAGTGTGGAGTCTGGAGCACTGTAGTGGACTAAGTTGTAAATCGTAAGTGTAATTTGCTGAACATTCAACCGTGCGTTTTGTGTTCATTTCACTGTTAGCTATTACGACTTCTACAACAGAGGAACACTTTGTTTCACGTTTTGAAACTGTCTTTGATCGATTCGCATGGTGGTCGAGGACTTGCTTTTCGCTTAAGAATCATTGCAAAAGAAAAGATAAACCAGTGTTTCACTGACTTTCACACATTAAACTCTATTTTACGCTACTATACACGAAAAAAAAAACTGCCGTGTAATTAAACGGCCCTTTAGAAATTCATTCTAATCTTATGGAAACCGTGAATTCTCCTTGCAACGTTTTTCACACAGTTTTTCATTAATTTGAGGAAAACGCGTCGGTAACGGAGAATTTGGATGAAATCCTTTGCGGTCGGTGATGCCGGTCTTGATGTGTATCCGTAGCGAGACAACCTGAGGGTGTTAATCACTACATCTAAAGCCAGCAGGAGCACCTTTCTGCTCACATGACGCACAGTTGCGCGCAGCCTCCGTCCGGCTACAGTGTTTCCGTTCAGTTCGCTTTCATGAGTTTAAAGGTGTGTGTGTGTGTGGGTCGGGGGAGTTTCAGTCCTCTTAAAACTAGCTAAAGCTCGGCTGGAGACGTGCATGCAGTCTTCCCAGAAGAAAGAGGTTGTCACAGGACTGTCCCGCTTGTGATTACAATCTCCACCCCCCCCCCCCCCCCATCAAGAAGAGCAGGTACTTGAAAGGCTTGCAAATAACTTCCAAATCGTCTGTCCAGGCGGCAACGACAATCTCGGTTGAAGCGCTTTCCTGTTCTTGTCAGGCAAGTTTGAATCCGTCTCCTGTCGGGGTGTTGTTGTTGTTGACTGCGGTGTTGGTATTGCGCGAGAGTGCGGCAGAGTTTCGTGCTGCTGTGGCATGAAAACAAGGTTTCAAGTTCACGCTGCTGCGATTCGCTGAAATGTTGCGTTACTGTCTCCTGAAGAAATAACTGATTAAATAAGTGTTAGTCTCTCGCGCTACGCTCTGTTACGTTTAACATTGTTTAACAATTCTTCTTTTTGCTTAATGAAACCGTCGGGGTTAGTCCTTTTTTCCCCCCTCACATTTAGTTTACGCTACTGTAAAATGTATTTTAGCTTCAGCTTAGTATAAAGCAGAACATTGCTATAAAGGTGCGAAATCAAGTAACTATCTGCAAGTGCTTTTGCTCCTAGTAACACTGTATGTGGACATTGTCATCGTAAAGTTAACCAAACAAGAACGTCAAAAGAGAGCCTGCCATCAGTGCAGGAAATATTATGAAACTGATAATACCTCTCCATGGTTTCTTAAACCCTAGTATTTTTTTGTTCCTAAACTCTTACTTGCACTGACAGCTTGAACCGTCCTCACAGGTCGGTCTGTTAGAAATGCTCTACACAAACAGAAGAGCTTTCCACTTGAAGTACGGGACTACGACATGCGATCGATACAACGATTTAACAGAGCAAACTGATACCCCTCTCCAATACACATACTGTACAAACCCCACCCCTGAAAGCGTTTTGTGCCTTTTTTTTACTTTCAAGTTTGATAATGCAGTGTTGATCTAACTTCCTTAAAATGCATAACCAAAATTGATGACACGGCAGGTAATCTAGTGCTATCTCATGACCTGATAATAGCAGGATCAGCATTGCAGGTTCCTCTGAATCAGGAAATAAAAAGAGACTTGTCACAGTTCCTGGAACTATAACTTTTCAAATACAAAAATGAACTTGACGCGAGTATATCGGCATTTTGCAATATTTTTATTAATTTCTATTTTCTATTAATATATAGCTGTTCAGAACATGCTTACAAATGCTGAAGGTTAATCATTTTCCCTTTTTGTAATGATTAAAATGTAAACTACCTTAAACGAATGTGCAAAATAAGAGGAGCACTTTACCCACTGTGTAATGAATTGGGAGTTTTAAAATTGACAATTTGAAAATTGACTTGCATTGGCTTTGCTACACAGGGTTACTTGTCCATACTGCAATGAAGGCTTTCAGTCTGGTGCTATTCCTGTGCCTGGGCCATACTGTCTGGACGATGTCTAATCATTTGTACAAGTAAGCGATGTTCTTTATAATCAAACATGCACTATGCACTTAAGTTACAAAGTAATGGTCCATTGTAAATGCTTCCCGCAGATCTACATAAAATGAGAAGTGTATCTTGAAATGGTTCTGCTTTTTTGGTAGTACATTTCTTGTAATAAGCATATGTAGTACAAAGTTCAGAAATGATACATCAGCCAAAACCGTTATTGTTCTTCTAAGGCTATGGAGGACAGAACGGTTATAAAAATCCAGTTATCTTCCTTTTTTTTTTTAAACACCTGGGTACTTTTGTCACAAGTGTGCTTTGGGAGTAATTCCAATGCCTTTTAGTTTTTTCCTGATTAGCCTATTTTGTCCAAAAACTGCTTTTCAGACATGACTGGAAGAGGCTGATTTTGACCCATCACTGGCCACAGACCCTGTGCTCTGTAAGTAAATTTACTTTATATGTGGTAACAAGCTGTAGAAAGCTCTACCACAGTAAAGAATGTAGGAGGAAACTAAAATGCTTACAGCATAATCTGGTTTCTGTATGTAATGGTTAGGGTCACACCAGATCCAGGATGATACTGTTGTTTGTCAGGCAAGAGATCATAAGACAGAACAATAGACTATGGTCACAAATTCCTGTACGTTTGCAGTTTGAAATGGGAAGGAATTAAACTTGCTGTCTCCCACTGTTATCAATAAAAGGATGTGATAGGACAGCTTTGTTTGATTTGTTTTACAGTACAGTCACTTCACAACTACAATACATCATCTACTGTTTAATAGTTGGAGTTCTTGTACCATTAAGCTACTGGCAACAGTACTCAAATACCGTGGGTATTAGCATGCGTGCTGAAATATCTCCTCGTGCGTAACCTTTGTTCATAAAACATGTGGCCTAATGTGCTGGAGAATGTTCTTCACTGTAAACTGCACTTATAAAAATAACTTGTGAGGATCATTATAAACAATCAGCTTATTGATGTCCTTGTTTTGTAGTTGGAACATATCACTTGCTCCCAGTTTAACTATTGGACCTTACATGGACTCTGGTAAGAAGTTTTATACATTCTGTTGTTGGTCTCTAAATTGCAATGTTAACTACATCAGGTTGGTGAAAATGTGGGGCCGAGCCATAAGCCTGTACTGGTACTGGATTCTCACTCCCTTACTCAGTGTACATTAGTAGAAAAAGCCTTAACCAATGAGCACAGCTGAATACATGCATGTTAAAGCCACGAAAGACCAGGAAGGAACTGTTAGAGCTTTAAGAACGGATTCCTTAGTGTGGTTATTTTCCATTGTAGTCGCGCTTTGAGATAAATGAATGGTCAACAGTCTTTTGGCTTCATGAAAGCTTGGCAAATTTGAGAAAGCGTCTTTTTAAAAGCAGTAACTACTTTTATGATTGTATTTGCAAAAGGAAAAACATCTTTGTAATATTTATATAAACTGTTATGGTGCAACGAAACGTCAGACAAATCAAGTTGGAAAGGCTTTCATCATAACGGATAAACCATATAAGTTTAGTAACAGATGAGGGCCATTACATGATTATTTAAATGCTTTCATAAAAAGATGTTCAAGCCAAGACATTGCATAAGTGGTGCTCAAATTGCTCCACTAAAATGCCTTAAGTGTATTCCCGTTTTCCTGCAGGTCATTGTAAATGTGAATTTCTTTTCCATCACTTTGTCTGGTTAAATAAGTTTTTGTATGTTTGGTATAGAGGAAAAATGGATTGCATTGAGTCTTTATTTAAATATTGTCTGTAATGAGAAAGCAAATATGCTTTTGGAAATCACAAGATCCACTCTGCTGTAATTTGTTTTCAGTAAATATTAAATTTACTGCCATTTATTTCATGCCTTTCTGTGAAAAGCTATGGTCAAATTTGACTGAATTAAAACTAATACCAACCTTGTGAGTTTTAACTTGGGTGTCATTGAAGTTAACACTAATGTTCTTGCTCGTTTTCTTAGGACAGATAAAGGGGATATGTGTAATTCTTCCTGGCCTTTTGATGAAAGACAGATAGAGGTACCTGTATATCTTCCAATAAAACCTGCACATACTGTAGCTTCTTAACATGAGACGAAACTGAATGCCCGTCACATAATGAAAATGAACATCATTCAGTTTCCGTTATTAGATTTTCAAACAGTTTTGGGCATGCTGCAAATGTTTTTTTTTGTATTTTAAAAATCTTCATTTGCATATTTTAGTCTAAAACAAATTTGTTGATTCATTCTGTTTCTAGTTTATTGGTTAAGTGCCTTTTGGGACTGAAACTGCAAAACTAGTTTTGTTTTAATCCTAACTTTAAACAAAGACAAGAAAACCACTTCCTAAAATATTTGCTGTACATTGTGCAATGTTTTTCAGGACCTAATGCCAGAAATGAATAAGTGGTGGCCGGATTTGCTGCAGTCAGGTGCCACTAAATTCTGGTACGATTCTTAATTTATCTGCCCAGTGAGCCGCAGGAATCGCAGACTGACATTCCAGCATAGCTGCAGGTTCCTGGGAGAAACGGGCCATCACACAGCAGTTGAACCAAGTAATACAAGAGATGTTTGTTGACAAGTTATAAAATGTCTTGACAGAGTATAGGATTATATAAATACTCTCCAAACTTCTTTTGAGGTCAGTTCTCCCATTCTCTTATTGACCATCTCTAAATAGAAGGAATTTTTGGAAAGTGTTTATACCCTTATTAATTTTACAGACAAGCCAAGGACATATTCAAGAAATGTTCAAGAATCAAAAGTGCAGCCTTGAATTGGAACCTCCAAAACTACAGTCGAGTTTTAGGCAAACATCTTTTACACCATGCGGAGTGTTCCAATACCTACTGCACCTTGGTGCATCATAAACCTCTGCTTTGAAAAGGTCACTCTTGCACCCTGGTCCTGCAAGGTTTTGGCCTTCTTGACGGATGCACATGTATCAGTGTGACAAATTTTTCATAAATTCATTTCTATGAATGTTAAAAAGGACTTGAATACAAACTGGACAGTTCCTCCCCCTCCCCCCCATAACATAGATTTTTATTGTGTGAATTTTGTTTCCAGTGCAGCATGCATGATTTTCTATACTCTTTTTAGGAGTCATGAATGGCAAAAACATGGGACTTGTGCGGCACAACTTGAATCCCTGAACTCTGAGCATAAATACTTCGGTAAAGCACTGGAGCTATACAAGAAAGTGGACCTTGATGGGTATGTCTGTCATTGCCATTTTGTGTTGGTGCACATCTGTATTGATTTCTCTTGAAGGAGAATGCTATGCTCTTCCATCAATACCATCGGAATCAGTGTGCATGTGTTTGAGCTGTTGAGTCATTTTTCTTTCAAATAACTTCTAACGAGGAGGCAGATTTAGCAGGGTAAGTGAAGCTGTAATGGCTGTTGTTGCCAGATATTCTAAGTCACACCTGAATGACTTGTAGTTGCACATGCATTAATTAACAATTTAATGTTTTCTAATTGAGCTGTCCACTAGTTTTGTTTTGAAATGTAAGTGATTTTATTTATTTTCAGGATTCTGAAGAAATTTAACATTGTCCCATCAACAAAATATTACAGTGTGAGTAATGGTCATGTATTGTTAATACCCATTCTTAATCCTATGTTTTTAGTGTTGTAAGTCTGTGGATTACTCAAGGCACCCTTATATATAATGATGCACAAAAGAGAAGTTTTAGTGTAATGGATATAATCAAGGTTAAACCATAGAAATCAAATGATCGCAGAATGTCAATACAAATGTGTACTTGTTAATCCTGCATGCAGATCATGTTAGAACACTTCTGCAGTGGAATGTCTGCTGCACAAGTTTTTTTTTTCTTGTACATTGTTAGTCACAGGAAGAAATTTTTTAGTGGCTAAAAATAAGTTGCGTTTAACAAACTAGACTTTCATATTGAGACTGAGTTAACACTCTTTTGTGTTGTAGCTGGATGAGATCGAGGGTACCATTGTCAATTTTTACAGAGTAAAACCAAAGATTCAGTGTGTAATGCCAAAAGAGGTGGGTTTTTGTTTCCTTTTATTTGAGTATTTTTGTGTTTATGGCCGATGCAGTACTCCTGCTTGCTTCTAGAGCTTGAAGGCTTTATGTAGCTGAACACTTTTATTTAGCATTGTGGCAGGACTGCCACTTGCAATGGGAAGGATGTGGGCTCAAGTCCTGTCTGATACTCTTGAGCAAGTTACTTCGATGAAACTGCTTGATTAGAATGGTCAGCTGTATAAATGGGTGTAGAGCAAGCAATTTAACTTTTATATTGCAACCCGTCTTTGTTGAAATTTCTGTTGTGGAGAAACTGTTTTGGAAAAGTTTGGTAGCAGCAAAAGAAATTCAAAGCACTAGCAATATTTTGTCATTTGGAACAATATACAAAACTTTCTCCACAGTTATCGAAGTTAGTTTTATTTGGTTTTGGACTGCTAGTTCTAAACTAGGAATCATCATGCAACAATTTAGACCAGCCCAAAATGTAATATTGTAAAAATAGTATCAATAATAAAATGTTAATGTATTTCCTAATTTTCATCTTCAGCCATTCTCTGTGAAAAGCAAAAAGTTCAGATTGTGCTACATTCAGATCATGTAGCCTTGTTGCAGTCAGTTTTTGTACAATGTAGACCAGAATTAATGCTGGTGAGCTCTTGGATTCGTGCTGGAAATCATTCGGCCAGTGTCTGAAAGGCACTGCTTTTTATAGGCGAGCATAGAAAAAACTCAAATCTGATGTGACTGGATTGATGCACTGTACACCTTAGTAGTACTCTGATACAGTAAACCCCTCTGGAACCCAGTCATACAACAGACCGCACCTGAAAGTTTTTTTTTTTTCTTCCCTCACAGGAGGAAGAGGCTCAAACATTGGGGCAAATCGAAATCTGTTTTGACAAAGAATTCCAGTTGGTTGACTGTGTGCATTCTAAGGAGGAGCTTTCTGACAGGACAAATGACCACCTAACCTTTGGTTTTCATTCCCATTATGAGTATACCGTCTGTGATGAGTCCTTGCAAGTTTACTATCCTCCCACACAAGAGAGGAGTTAGCTACTGGCAAAGGAAATGGCTCTTTCTGCAGGTTTTACAATGATTAAATTCCCTTGATGTTTGCTGAAAACTGTAAAGGAATGAATATTGAAATTTTTAGCAAAAAAATCGACTGTCTGTTATGCTGCAGCTTTACTTGCAAATTGTCCTTTTCTTAAGACTTTTCTGAATGACAGGAAGTGCTAGTTTATCATTTTTCCCAGAAAAGGGAATGTACACTTCTATTTCTCGCTGTGTAGAGAAGTTCTTTTTCTCCTGTTTCCTTGCATGTCATTTTGGTGTTATGACTCAAATGTCATAAATTTTGCTAAAGAAAAAAAACTTATGTTGATTTAGAAACTACTTTTCTAAATTGATAACTTGCAAAATTAAAACTTTGTCTCTGTAGGTAAGAAAATTGATTTTCTTCATTTGCTTTTTTGGGGTTGTTTTGTTACATTATTCCTGGATTGTTGCCTTATAATTAGATGACTATGAGCAAAACCTCTAGATGGCCATCAGCCAGTAACATTGCAAATTACTTTTTTCATATTTGTCACATTCATGGCATGTTTCATCACTAATCTTTCTAGGGGCATTATAGACAACTTTTTGTAAGGACTATTTCTGTTTTTGCAGAACAGTATAATTTGTCTTTTAAGGTGCACTAGAATTTTTTTAAATGTTAGTTTTTGTGAGCTCTTGTAATGTACTTAATGAAAGTTTACCAGTTACTGTTTGCATATACATGTTTGGACTTCATTTAAGACACAAGTACTGTAAATATGCATTTTTTGTACTGTTAAAAAATCAGATTGTATCAGTTCACTGTAAATTCAGCTCCATTCTTGCTTTAATTTGCAAGAATACATAGATTGTCTCAAGGGAATCACATGCGTTAAAGAACTTTCTTCTGTTTCATTAACTGTAGGTTACTTTTGGTGATTGGGGCTGAAAATGTACTGGATAAAGATGTGGATATAAACTTTAACTTGAGACTTCCTGTTTGTCATGTGGTCAAATGCAAAGTTAATGTACTGTTCAATATACTGCATGGTTTTGTGTGATGGCCATGCTTACGCCTGCTCATTGTGCCACTCTGGGCTAGACAATCGCACCATGTGCAGTACAAGTTGCAAGATGAGGGGCCTTGGTGTCTGGTTTGGGTCCGAGTATAATAGAGAAACATTGGAAGAGTTTTTTTACCATTTCTCGGCATGATGTACATTATTGCAATACCAGTTGATTGGTATTTTTCTGTTAAATGAGTTAATGACAGATCTATTCCAGACAATTTCTTGTACTTGATTTTTTTTTGTGCAATAAAACAAATTCCCATCAACTTTTGGTCTCTTTTTTTAATTTAGAGGCATTTGGTCCCATTTCAGATCTTAACAATTTTATTACTGGAATGGGAGAATTTCCCATTCCAGTATTGTAAACTTTTTGTATTGTGAAAGTAAGATTCTAGGACCATTATTCACGGTTTTGCTGTTATTTGTGCTAGTAAGAGTGCTTAGTGAGTTATGCTTCTTGGCAATACTGTACTAATCTTCTATGGATTGGTTTCCTGTTCCAAAGGAATACTGGCTAGTATAACTGGGGTCTTTAAATTGTCGTTTGGTGTGTGTACTCTGAAGTGGGCTGGTGTCCTGTCCAAAGCAGCTCTTGGATTGAGCCCTATGCTTTGTGGCTCATGATCATCACCAAGAATAAGTAGGTTTCCACCCCCACCCCCTCCAGATGGAAGCAAAGCAAAGACGGTTTTCAAAAGAAAGTGAGCATCCATTAACTTTTCCTTTCTATTTCAATTTGCTTATCCCTTAAAAGCATTCAATACATGTAGAAGGTACAGGTAGGTGTAACGGTAGTGTCCATTTAGTGCTTTTGGCACAAGATCACTAAAATGTGGCAGGTTATGTAATGCACAGCAGTCATTGTGTCAACTACACATCACAGCCGCTAGGGTTAAAGAGTGCAAGTGCTTCGTAAAGGCAGGTAGATTAGCCTGGTCAAGGGTGCCAAAGTCCTGCTGGCAGGCATGTAAAACATCCACTTAATGTTTTAGTCTCCGATTTGGAGAATTTGCTGCAGATGGAGCACCCTGGAAGGATTCCAGCAGCCACACTACAGTTCATCTGTGAAAATGTCCACAAAATCTAGTCCCTTCCTGACAAATTAAACACTGGAGCTGGAGTTACAGGAACTGGAAGAGTACCACAAAATTGAGGAAGTGGTAAATTCTGACACGTTCAAGGAGGTATTCACCCCACATCAGCAGTAGCATGAAGAAGCTGGTCCCAGATAGTCAAAGGAAATGAAATACAGAAGTCTATCCTAATAACCCCACTTAACATCACATTGCCAAACAAGTTTACTCCACTCGAGGACTTGGAAACAAACTTGCAAGCTCAAAACCACAGCTCTGCACACCACAATCCAGATCCTGATGTTCAGACACCAGGAAACTTGATGATGCACAGATGTTAATTCAATCTTAGTTTGTTTAATGTGTTTTAAGACCTTCTGCTGAAGGTGATGCTGAGTTCCAAAGTTTTTATTATGTTCTATTGAAATAATTTTACATATTAACCCCCACTACAATTTACACAGATACTTTTTAAGTTCCTTAGATCTCACTCTGTTGCCAAATGTAATAACGCAAATTCAAATTTGTGTTCAATTTAATGAAAAAAAAAAGATTTTGCATCAATTCGGATTAATGGAATGGTTTTATTTAAAGTGTGGAGTCCGAGAATGTAGAGAGAGATAAGCATGAAATTTATTTTGCTGAGGAATCTAAATTTACAAACATGAGCCACTAGGTGACAGCAGATTTCAACACACTGGTATAATATAATAAAATCTTGCAGCTCTCTAGTTCCATGTCAGGATCCAAGCACCTACAGTACAACAGGATTGTTGTCATACCCAGCTGTGCACATATACATACTGTACACTGGATATACAACATTTGTGCACGTGTCAATTATCCTATGTTTGCATACATTTTTATGTAACATGTTTTTAACAATTTCACTGCTCAAATAGTGTTAACATTATAAGCTTCAGATCTGCACCCTTCTTCTAAATAAAATGCATGTTTTAATGGAAAAAGTAATCTAATTGTAATTATTTTATGTATCTGAAAAAACAGTCATATAAATTATTTTTAGTTTTGCAGTAAGGCAGTGTAAAGACAATTATTGAGTGTCTCAGCCTTTCCCCTTACAAACTGGTTATTAGAGAAACACAGTGCTGCTCTAACATGAAAAGATACACTCCTGGTAGTGTTTTGATAACAACGGTTTATCTTTTAACTTGGAAAAGAAATGCGCATCAGCTTTCACCTGTCATCTGTCATCAGGCCTCGCACGGCCACAGAGACCCATTTGACTTCTCATGCAATCCTGTTGGTAAAACCTGCTTCAGATCGGTCAGCGGGATATCTTGCTCTATCCACCGACATGGGAAAAAGGCCAGTGACAGTGCATGCCAATGCACGGAAGTGTTACGCCACCCAGTGTTTGCTGTGTTCTCGCATCAAATTCAGAGAAATATGTTTTCCACCCTATTTCCGAGACTCCGTGACACACTGGAGGTTTCAATCTATTCTGTAATCGCTTTGTCAAAGCCATTTGGGATTTTGATCTTTCAGAAGCGGGTATACAGAGCTGGCCTGTCTCCAAGCTGTAGGGGTAAATCAGAAGATGGATCTGCCTCTGATGAGCCTGAGCTATTAAAAGGGAAAGAGGACTCTAATGTCATGATTCTCAACAGATGGTCAAACTGATGGCATCATTCCATTTGGATAGCAGAATCATGGCCTGTCGATATTCCTCTTTCATCTCACACACAGGGCAGGAATTAGGGATTTGTTTTTTGCCTTAAGAATTTGCACAAACTGTTCTGCTATATTATACTAGAAGTGCTGATAAAACAATTTAAAAAAACATCTTGAAAACTCACTACTTCCTTACAGAAATCTGCAGTAATACTGATGCAGTAAGAGGAAGAAAAGACTAGTGTGTTACAATTTAAACTGTTGAGGCTGCTTATTAAGAATGCTGTATTTTTTTACAGCAAAAATCCATTTTTATTTTTCCTGATGTGTTCTTTTTGCATCTTATTAAGTTAAAAAAAGATTTCTAGGCTCCCAATCTCTTTGAATGTAACACATTCTAAAGTGTTGTCAATTTGGAGTTACCAAGACAAAAACAAAAATGTAAAAGGTTGAATGATGTGAAATCCCACTTTTATGTGCTTTCCACAATATAAAAACAGTGCTGATGTCTTTTCACAGTGTTCAGCCATTTCCTACATAACATAAGAATAATTACATTTAAATATTCCACATAATAGGCAAAGAGCTATTTCATTTTTAATGTATTTCAGTGTAAAAATCTGCCATGAATAAATTTTTAAAAATGGGATGAGAAAATCATTCCAGAGGAGATACACTTTTGGATCTAATTTCAGGAAAATTATTTTTTATGTTGTTAAAATATGTTAACAGTTTTATTAATACACAAAAGGATTTGTGGACTGTATTTCAGAAAGAAATTAGTCAATATTTGAGTAAGATAATTTTATAATATTTTGGAATAAATTAAATGTATTTTCAATATACACAATATATACAGTACATGTAAATGTATGGACATTCACTTGTAGTTTCATCCGTCTTGTTTAGGTAACTGAGATAAATTTATGTTATGATTCATTTATTTCTTGGTTTCTTGTTTTTTTTTTAAATAAGACTTCCTCACAGGATGAATAATAACAATTAAGGAATGTTTGTTGCATACTGTATATCTTTGCCTAGACAAAAACATATGCCCCAGTGAGGGCTTGTATAAGCTGAAATGTATATATATATATTGTTTTTGGAGTACACACAGCATCCAGCTTGTGTAATAACTCTATGGAGGACATTTATATTTTTGTTTTCCCAAACACAATAAAATAAATGTTGAATTATGTAAAAATATGTCATAAAATATATAATACAATAATAAATATAGCCATTCTCCACCTCAGATGAAAAATATGTATCAACGTGAAATTATTTCAGTGTCAGGAAGAACATCAATGACTCACAGTTTCATTGGTGTTCAGGTTTGTCAGACTGGAATCTACTTTAAAAGGAACGTAATTAATCCTTCTGTTTTTCTTACCACATGCTATTAAACACCAGTCAATGAACTCTAGTGAGAATAAACCTTAGGATCTAATGAAAGCCTTGTTCATGCAAATAAGAGGAAATAAATATTTAAATTTCCAGGCTACTAGAGTCACGGGACTGAATTATTTAAAATTAACATCGTTATTTTTGCTCCAGTAGTTAATTTCCTAGCTCTGATGACACCATCCACACATAGTATCATAAAGAAAGAAAACATTATGAACCCAAAGGGGTACTGATACTGAAAATGGAATATGTTACAATTCCAGAAAAAAGCATCCATTTAATGAAGGCAGGGTATGGACACAGTGTCGAAAACAAGCCAGTCCTACAGTTTGGGATATCAATGCTACTGCAAGGATGCAGTATGTGCTCATGTAAGATCTGAAGTCTCATCTAAATCCTAAAGCTATCAAGCAGTGTAGTGTTGATCTGCTTGGCAACATGCTGTGATAAGCCAGCTGCCCAGTGTATTAGCAAGCCTATACTGAATGTGATCACTCTCTTGCAAATAATGATGTAAGATTTTTACATAAAAATATTTAAAAAATAAATTAATATGCAAGGATCTGAGGATCTGTCAAGCAAAAACGTGTTTACTTGCTTTACTTTAATATTCTGCATTAAATCCTGTAGACTGAGGTTTTCCTACTTTTTCCTGCTTTCTGTGCTTACTGACTAATAACCTTTGCAATGTAATAAAATCATATAGTAATAAACATTATTTTATACATTACCTTTGGGAAACGTATCTCACATAAGTGATATACAGTACACCAGAAATGCAATGAAAATCAAAACATACTTAAAAAATGTATGTGCTATTGCTAGGATAACGTTAATAGAAAACAGAAAAATTACACATTGGAAGCAATGAAAGTGAATAGATGGATTTCAAGAATTGTCTTAGGGTGAGAATTGCAGTTTTGGTGTCTTGCAGCACAACAATTCACAAGACTTGAGGATACAAAGCCACCCCGTGTCTACAGCTCCATATAGAAGTTAAGGTAAGATGAACCCTGAATCTCTTGAAACAAATAACTGAATAACAGAATAACAAAAATGTGAATCATGTACTTTCAGATAATGTCAAGGAAGTAATACACAAAAACAACATGTTCCTATCAAAAGTACCTAATTAGGATCTTTGTTGAATTTTTAAATGATGCTGTACTGTGACCTTGATCATACAAGATAATCTAGCAGTGTTGCTTGGCTTTAAATATCATTTCTTTGTCACGTTCCTGTGCTTCCTATTCTTGAGAATCTACAATGTTTGCAAGAGACTGATTGAATTTGTAATTAAAGTAGTACTGAATATTGTCAGGAATAAAAGTATAGCATAACATATTAGATAATATGTCGCCAGAAGATCCCAACTGCCTTGTTGACTGTGGAATGCTAAAAATAACATTACATACACAGTGCACCCTTTCTGTATAGTACACACCTGGAAAACTGTTATTTAGGATGAAACTTTAAGCCAGGTTCCTGAAAGATCTTTCTTACCTGTTAAGAGCTGAGCTGTTACCAAGATGTCCTAGCTATTTTCCAACTTGGTCTAGCACTAATCTAAACTTCCCTCTTAATTCAATTGGTGAAGCACTGTCTCTCTTCTGCACCTGATCTGCTGTGCAGTAAGACCTCTGGCACATGTCTGCCACTTGTCACCTACTGTAATGGTTGCTGTACTTCAGTGGTGTATGGAGTGGGTCTCCTCTTGTAGGCAAACTGCTTTGAGATCCTTCAGAATGAAAAGTGCTGTAGAAATGCAAAGAGTTATTATAAAGCCAGACTGTTTCCCATCCATTTCACAAGTGTAAGTGTGTAAATGAAGTGCCTCCTGCTCTCGAAGAGGCATGGCTTTGCAGTGCCAGAACTGGGCAGCACTATGAGGGCAGGAGTGTCCTACACAGTGTGATCTGACTTTTAGATAAGCTCTCACTGCTCCATGTGATGAAGTCCCAGTTCCAGTCACAAACAGGGGGAGGAGGGATGTTTAGAGAAAAAGATGTCCTTTTCTTCTCCTCAGAGAGATCAGTGCTGAACCTAATGAGATTTTTACAGCTAATCAGGTGGCAGTGTATACAGGTGTTTGTGTGTACACCTGTACACAGGTGTATGTTTGACACGAAAATGAATTGTTTCATAGCCATTTAAAATTCTGAAAAAGTCAAGCTAAACTGCCTTACTAGCTCCTTATTAGAAAAGCCTTCTGGTAACCTTCCTTTTGCTTCTTCAATGCCCGTTAAATGTTTTTATGTCGTTAAGAAATCAGGATGAATGTGAAATTTCCTTTATTATAGCAGCATACTCAAGGTCTTTGTAATGCTTCTGGCAGGGTGTTTCCATTCGGTGAAGGTACTGAGTTTGATACAGCCGAGTGCCTTTTAAGCCCTGTGGATTGATGGAACTGTGTTCCAGAGATAATGGTCACTGCTGAAAGCTATTCTGTCTGCTCTGGTACCTTTATATGCACTAGCAACATCTGCTGTTGCAGCTAAGTCCTTGTTTTTTTCTGATTCTGGACAATTCAGTGGGAGAGAAGTTAAATGAGTCATGTACAGTGTATTTTCTGAATGGCACAAGAAAGCATGGGTAGCTAACCTGGGCGATGCTGTGTCTGGATATGGAGGCACTGTCAGTGGATAGTGCTTTCTTCTCTCTGACAGAGGATGACGGGCTTTTTGAATCAACCCATGAGCTTCCCAAGGCAAAACCGGTTAGTAAACTGTGTTTTAAATCCTACTTTTGTCCATGAGGATGAACTGTGCATTTCTATAGACAGATGACGGCGTGAAGAATTAAGCGCACAGTCAAGCGTTCTGTGGGGACAGGAAGCAATCACTGGGGCTGAGCTAAGGAGGTTCTTTTTGCAAAGGAGGAGATATAGACCGGGAACTGCTTTGTTTCTGCTGACTGGGGCAATGTGCTAACTGGGTTACAAGCACAGCAACGTACAGTAACTTAACTTGTCAGCACAGCAGCTTGTGCAATACAAAAACGCCAGACAATTTGGTAATGCTGGTGTAACGCAATTTCAGACCCGTGATTTTATTTCCTTCAGGGGATTTTGCTTTTCTTTTCTGTGAAATAAATGATATGTTTGATATGTGAATATGCCTTTTGGCTGTGCATGTTCTTGAATTTTAACATATGAGTTACAGTAATTCAATGCCTACTGAATAACGAACTCAAGAGTTATGTTCTTACACTGTAAGGCTTATGAATCCTCAAAGAAAAGGATTTAGAACATCTAATGCCTTAATGAGGTTGACCTTTTTACTGAGTTTCTAGATTCAAAATGTAGCGCAGCTTTAAAAAGTGTGTATTTAAATTAGATGACAAGCTAGTGAGTGTACTGAGATACCTTTATGTTGGTTGGCTTAATCTTGCTGTGCCACTATAGCCAGAATATAAATATGTTTTCTTGGCATTGAACTTGATGTTAAATTAAAACGTCTGCATTCTGTAGAAAATTATTGAGAAGCATCTTGTGAGAATAAACTACTGGGAAATAGGGAGATGATACAAGGCCTCAGTGTAATTGTAATAAGCTGAGCTCACTTTTTATGAATAAAAAGTCAAACTAACAAGTAGATTAAAAAAATACTTCATTCATTTTAGGTGCCCATGCCTAATGAAAAATATTTTAGGAAAGTTTATTTTATTAATAAATATTTAAAAATCAGACGTCTGTACATGCTCTTCCTTGAAGTATAAACAAAAAACTCAGAGAAGAATGGCTAAGATTCTACACGCTTAAACAGAAAATGTATTTCTTCCTATAGCTATAGCAGAACAACTGGATAAAGAAATGTAGAAAGAAATAAGGGGGGTTAGCACATATACTGTAAGAGTCAAAATTCACACAGCAGTAACAGCTGTGTTCTGTTCTAAACTGAATTGTGGTTTCACCCAGAGAATTCTTACTCAGGTTGCAGGAGGAGGAGTGAAAATGTGTTCTTCTTACATTAATTGGCTTTTAATGCTAAGTAAAACTACACTTAATGTACTGTACCGTAAAAGAAGAATGAAGACTCTTTGGGATAAAAGGTGCCTTTCAAGTAAAACTCACATTTTTGTAGCTTAGATAAACCTCCCATTAAGTAAAGATGTTTATGCAGCAATACTGTACCTTCAGCTTTAACACACCTGGCCAAAGAGGTGACCCCTAGCAAAATGAATGAGGTGCTTGGCCCCCTCAAATGAACCAGGGATAGGGTAACTGAGCAGTAACTGAACTGTCACAATTGTCATCCCTCCTCTAGAGGGCGCTCCTACCTTTTTCACTGTGTTCCGTAGCCTTATGTATCCCAGCTGTTTCCTATCCCCGTTTCCCTATTTAAGCCCGCAGTCTCCGTAGTTCAGGGCTCGGCTTTGGAAGACGGATGTCTGTAGGCTTGCCTATCCACCGGGCTCAGGAGTAGTCCGAGGGCAAGGCCTTTTCCCCAGACGTCATGACCTACTGAGTCTGGGGCTAAGAGTACCTTGTCCCGTGATGGTTTTAACCCTTCGTGTTCCTGGTACAGAGGTGTTCCAGACCCAAGATCAAGGGTGTCACAGTCCAGGGGTAGTGGCTGGTATAGGAAAGGCATCCAGGAACGGGACAGGGCTGGTCGGTTTGCACCTGGTCAGTGTACACTGTACAACTGCCAGGTATCCTGCTGGTTGGAAAGTGTGCCCTACATGGGGGATCTCCTTCAGAGACCAGGCCAGGCGCACACTGTCAGTGAACAGGACAGGCGAGCAGAGACCAGCAGAGATTTTGATTTTTCAGCAACCAGTGCAGGCAGGCAGGAGGGAGGAGGCGTGGTCCACAGCCACTACAGCTGCACACACCCTGCTGACTCACCGCGGGTCAGTCATTAGGGTAGACACTAAAGACACTGTAAAGACAATAAGTCTATGGACAGTGTGGTGCTGGTGAAAAACTAGAGGTCTTCAGGAGGCAGAAGGAAGTCAGTTGAAAATTAGATGGAATGTGAGATAATACGTATCTTGCTAGCACACCCTGCACAAGAACAAGAGGTTTGTTAGCATTAGTTTAATTTAAGGGCATTAGAGATGTTTGTTGTGTGCCAAGCTTTGCTCTGATCGGGTGAAAGGAGGGACTAGGGAGTAAATATGTTAATTCCAGGAGCAGAACCAGAGAACAACAATGAAAATTAGGCTGGGGCTGATGGTACCGTTGGCTGGATGCCCGATGATGATACATGGCCAGAAACAGAGGAAAGAAGAAGGGATGAAGACTGCTGACTATGCGAGAGACAGAGAAGAGAGGAGAGAAGATATGGGCAGGTGTGGGGTGGCAGCCCAGGGGGCTGGATCCAGAGCCTTGGTGGGGCCAGGAAGAAGGGAAGATGCCCTGCTTTCAGGGCTGTTTCCATGACTCAGGTTGGTCAGACTGGAGAGATATTTGTACTGTAGGGAGGCAGAAGTGGACAAGATTAGGGCTTGACCTCCTCCCTCCTGCTCCCCTAATGTTTGTCCAACACTCTTTTATGGACTATTACAAAACAAGACTGCAGATAACTAGTAAGATTTAGGACCACAATCATGCAAGATTAAATACATTTCCAGACAATCACTTCACTAGCATCACACAGTCAAATAATGAAAGGCTCACCAATGCATTTGATAAGCTGTGCAAAAACCAAAAGAAAATGAATGTGTAAGATGATATTTAAAGCTCAGTGTACTTTACTCCCTTCTGTTCATTTATGTCCCTTTTGTACACTTCAAAGTCACACGTTATTTCTTTACTATATGATACTCCAACATAATTTATCAGCAGCTATACGAACATACTCCATGTGCCTTAAATACAAAGGTCACCCTAGCATTAGTTCCCACATTTCTATGTCGCAGTAAACAAAGAAATAAGACGTTTCTTAATTCTCCTTAAAATCCTGAGGCTAATCCCCCCGCTGTACCAGACACAACACTAAATAAATGAAAGTTATATAGTCAGTAAATTCAGGTTAAATACTCAGACAAAGCCTTTGTTCAAATAAAATAAGGTGTTCCTGGATTAGAAAATTAATCTAATCCAGAAAATACAGTACAGTATATAAACTGCAGGCATGATACTGTCAGCATTTTTTAAAGATAGCCTATATACAGTTTGAGAATCTACTTGAGTTTTTATTAATAAAACCAAGATACTAAAGAGTAAAAATATCTTGAAGATCCCTTAGTATTGTACAGGATTCCTTTTTTTCAAGTGCTGAAAACATTTTTGTAAAGAAAGATCTCGTAATCGTATCATGAATTATAAACTAGTGCCCGTATGGTCTTGATGAAATGGTGAGAGGCATTAGGTCACATTGCTGAAATGTTGACCTAATGATCTGCACAGCTGAGCCAAGATGCTTTTGCAGTGGAGCGGCAACAGAATCAGTGAGCCAGCTTCTGTGTGGATCCGTGTATTCATGTTGTGGATTCGCATTTTCCAAGGAGTGCTTTTTTAGTGGGATGGCAAGGTGATCTATAGGAGTTGTACGGACAGACAATGGTGGGGACTGCTTTGAAGCACACAGTCCTGATGGATTGCCCTTCGAATGATTTATGGCAGCTCTGAACTACCCAAGATAATTCTGGACCCAGATTGCATTCATAATCAGCTGGCAGCCTAAATGATGCCATATTTTCATGACACCCCCCTTCAACCCCACAGGGGAGAGAAATCAGTGAAACATTACCCACCCACTGCTCACACAAATGTGAACAAATTGGACTGGAGATTAATTTAAATATGTTCTTTTCCCTGACTTTCATATGCCATCTATTTGATCAACTACTGTACTCATCACATGCTGGTGGCTCAAACATCTACTAAACGTCAAGGATACTGAAACTGGAATGACAGTTTGAGGATTGATAAGAATCTGGACAAAAACAAACAGAATTGAAGGTGATTTAGTTCAGTGGAATTTGTTTACAACCTGTTTTAAGTACTATATAGAAAATCCTTTTTCAAAGTTACTGCATCCGCGCTGCATGGTGAAAAACTGTCAGTATCTACTGTTGCTGAAGGTCTAGGATATTGACACTCTGAGTCATGCAGTGAAGAGAGAATGAGTAGGATTGTGGCAATTTGATATTTTTGAAAATCTGTTTGTTCAAGCTTACATCATTTCTGCACTTATGGTTTGTAAATGAACATGACATTTACAGAGAAAATGATATTTAATCTGAAACATTACATCACAAGGTTCGGTTAATTTTGGTAAAATCGTTAAACTGATTTAACTTATCAAAATCACATCTAAATTGTCAAAATGTATTGTGGGTGAAGTTCTTTTCAGCTACACCAAAAACTGTCAGATATTCAAATAATTCAGTTTGTAAGCCACTGGATATCCAAAGAAACAGATTAAACAATAAAATTGGAAATGTACATGTTGGACCATGAATATTCCTTATGTGTGGGCATGGTTATGAGTGTGTGAATTCACCTGACCTACAGGTCCGCAGCTTTGCTGATATACATGTACTGTATATGTAATTTTCTTCAGAGCGTGTTGCCAGGGTTCAAATCTTTTCTGAGGGTTCAAATCTTTTCTGAGACCTGCATACCCCAGTGCATACCAGTATAATATTAATGGGTTTCAGACATTTTGTGTATATGCATTCCCAGATTTGTGGTTGTAGAATTCCATGTAGATAGGTATGGACCAAAGGAATAAAAAGCTTGTTGGATGCCAGTGTTCGGAAGATGATTTAAAATCATTATTCAATTGCACATTGTTACACTGGGAATGGCATTGTGGGTTTGCTTTCAATTTATTTTGAGAAAATTGGGCCATGTTAGTCAATAAATTCATTTAAACTTTCTGGATTTCTTATCACTTTTGTAGTAGACCCCAGGTTACACATTAAATTCCTTGGTCAAATGTCAAGGAAAACGATTACAATATCAAAGAAAAATTGAGCAGGATGAGGTCATAAGGGGCATATAAAGTCCACAGTAGTTGGCAGACTCAATTCATTGTTATAAACCCACTGAGGCTCACTGTGAATACATGAAATAAATGTTGTTCTGTGCACAAGCACACTATTCAGTTTTTGTAACAGGGCCTGACATAATGAAAAAAACTTGCACCAACAAGCATCACCTTGGTGGAGCTCTGCTTTAAAATAATAGAAGCTCTCTGTCTTACTGCCATTTATAAATGTTTCAATCCACTTAATAGGCTTCCCTGCATTTTCGGCTCAGAACATGCAGTAGGAGAATGTTTTTTTTCCCTCGAGCATTTCTAAGGTACTCTTCTTATTTGTTTTTTTGTGCAAATCAAAGTAGAAAATAGGGAAGGACCTATTGTCCTTAGGAAATGTCTTCCAAAATATATTTGCATTTTGCATTTTGCGGGACTGCCGGTGTACTGATCCTCCCCTTCCGAGTATAGCCCTCACAGCTGCAGCTTGTCCTTAATTAGTGAGACGTAGTTCGAGTAGGGAGCTGCATCATCATGCGCAGGCTGCAAAGGAACAAGTACAGCTTTATTCCCTGCTGGAAAGAGAAGAAAAGAAACACAATGTTTCGGCTGTGGAGCCTCCTTCACGCGTCACACCTGAAGAAGGCTCCAACGGCCGAATGTTGTGTTTCTTTTCTTCTCTTTCCAGCAGGGAATACAGCTGTACTTGTTGTCTTGATTAGCCAGTGAACTGGCCAACTGAACACGCCCCTCGCGTGTGGTGTCACACGAGCAATACTCAATAAAAGCTTTGCCCAGGTCTTTTTTTGATCATTTTACCTATGATTAATCGATCAACGTGTTGGTGTGTCCATCATGCCCATTGTGTAACCAGATGGAGGATATAGTAGTACAGTGTGGATGGATGAGCCAGGTAGAGTGTCTTTAGAACTAAGATGTGCTTTCAAACCTGAGAGCAAGAGACCCTTTTTTACACAAAGGGTTGGTGGAGTGTGGACCAAGCTACACTGTCATGTTCTTGAAGCCGACACCCTGATGTCTTTCAAGACAAGATCCTCAGTTTAGTTAGCTAACAGCACCTCTGTGAGTTAAATGGGCTAAATGGACCACATATCTTTCTTATATACCAGCTGTGTGGGAGACTTATATAATTATCTCACATGCATAACAATTTTTTTATTAATTTAACTTTGGTAATTGACTTTATATTCTCTGACATGCTGATATACACTGCATATTTCTGAAGAGCTTTTGTCATGTACTTACATGAGTCCTTTTCCAATAATAAAATGTCATCATAACCTTCATCCTCCTGAATTTGTGTTGTTCTTGTGTACATCCTGTAAAACCACTTACCTATGTACAGTAATTATTAGACTGGCTAAGATCCCATCCAATTATGTACTCTTTAATAAATATGACTTCTTGGTAAAAAAAATATGCACTCTGTCTTACCTTTTACAGTATATGTTCATTATGATAAATGACACTCAATCTTAATAACTGTAAATCACTATTAGGGTGGATATTCTTTATTATTTGTAATCTTTTTTTCTGACAATAATTGTTCTCTTTTTCTACCCACATATCTGTGTGAAATTCAACTGGCCAATTTTTTTTCTGGTCAGCTTGGTTTTGGAGTTAAATTCCCAGGAACTGAGAACAGGGTAGTATTGGCAAAACACAGCTGTAATGCAAGGAAAACAAGAAAGTCCCAAAACCAACAAAATAATTTCAAACCGTTTTAAAATTCAAAAAGGAGATTAATGTTTTTTCTTAACTTGAATATGGTTGGTTCTATTTAAAACATTCCCTGATAGTAATTGTGAAATAGAGAGAGGTGGCTCTGGAAGAAAGCCACCTGTTAATTAGATAA
Organism: Atractosteus spatula; assembly: GCF_055471065.1. Taxonomy (NCBI): domain Eukaryota; kingdom Metazoa; phylum Chordata; class Actinopteri; order Semionotiformes; family Lepisosteidae; genus Atractosteus; species Atractosteus spatula. The sequence continues at coordinate 21,635,239 of NC_142720.1, read as the reverse complement.
AAACCTGTACAATGAGGGACACCTGGGCTAATTGAATAATTAGTATTCAGAGGGATGAAATTATATATGTGGGAAAGGAGCTGTCTGGCTGGGCTCTGAGTGGAATTTGCTATGTGTCTGGGCTAATTGAGAGGTCTACAAGAACAGCCAGGAGGAAACAGGTTTCAGTCTGTGTCTGGGGTCTAGTCTGGTAAAAAAAGAGAGTGAGGGCTCCCATGAATAATGTATTGGGCTGGTTTATAAGCCTGTGGGCCTCAGTGAGTGGAGGATGCTTGAGAAACTCTAGCTTTCAGGCCACACTGAGGGGCGTCAGAGGTGCTGGACAGGTTTGCTGCATAGTCATCAGGAAGGGGATCGTTATTTAACGTGAGCAAAACTAGAGTGACACTCTGGCAGGGTTTTGATTATGGTGGAGTGTGCTGATGTTGTACAGTAATGTGAAACTGAGCAGTTTAAATGGCATTGCTTTTTATCATGTGCAGTACATTGTGGTTTCTGGGAACTGCTTTAGATCTTGATGTTTAGCAGGACAATGTTTTTGAAGTTGTGTGTTTTGCATAGAAGGTCTGTACAGAATGTAGTGTTTTAAAGCAATCAATGTTCAGTGGAACTGATTTAAAAGCCGTCTGCTCAGGAGGCCTTGGTTGGGAGTCTGTTGTGGCACGTGGGGACCCATTCCTAGACTTATTATTATTATTATTATTATTATTATTATTATTATTATTATTATTATTATTATTATTATTGCTTACACTTATATAGCGCTTTTCTGGACACTCCACTCGAAGCACAAAACCCGCACTGTTGGATGCTGTTCTCAATGGGCTCTGTCTTATGGCAGCAGTATCATGCTCCTGGCAGTAGCTATTCCTCTGAGATGTTTTTTTCTAATTTTTCTGTTCACTTTCACCCTGCATCACTTATCAGTATCATGCAATTACAGTAAATTATGCTCAATACAAGGTATAAACTGGTAAAAGCAAACACCCACTACCCTTTATTTCCTACAATGGCTTACCTTATTTGATTATATTTGTTGATTTTGCATATCCTTTCTAATTGTACGTTTTCAAGTCAAAAGTGAGAAATAAAGACGTTTCTTTATAAACTAGGCACTGCTTGTGTCTATTTTGTAACTGAACAGACAAAGACCTGCATGGGGCCAACAGCATAATGACTAATACTGAGCACAAAATTACTGGGTAGGCAGTGAAGATATTTCTGCATACTCCTTATTGCATGAATCATATTATATGTTATTATCTTTATTAAAACCTAATTACATTAGCTTGTGTTAATGAAAGAGATGCGTTCTTAATACATTTATGAGTGTTTTTTTTAATATAGTACATATGTATACAGTATGTATGTGTCTTATTTATGCAGAAAGGTATGAACAGTATGGACTATGTCAGCATTATGTTTTCAAATGTTTATGTCTACTCATTGAAATATCTGAAATAAACTCATATTTTATTTATGGCCCAACTGTATTTAAGGGATGAGAAAATGAGAAACTGACTTCATAGAAGTTTTTTTCTGTCTTCTTGAGATGTCAGATGTAAGTCTGCTGTTGTGGAAGATCCCAAGGAGTGGTCGTGTGGCCTTGAACGGCACCGAGTCTGTTCCCTGTACTTCCTCACGGATGCCAGTGTACTTCCCCTGCTGTGTCCCGATCTAGATAGAATAGCTCATCAAGGCAACACATCCGTTTCATTTCACAAAGTATTATCAAATACTTCATCTTCACACCAGCAGCTCCCCTGCCTATCATCAGGCTAAAACTCACCGACATCCACTGAGCTGGAGGTGGAGATTTCCAACCTTCAAACTAGGGCACTGACGTGTCCGGTGTGAAGAGCTGTCTACTGCTCTGCTCTCTATCACTATCTAGGGCACTGGCCCGGCTAAGTAATAAGACTGTGTGCTGGGACACCTGTTTTTACTGCTTCTGTGTTGAGCCTTGGTGAAAAATGTGGCAGATCTACCTTTCTGAAGGGTTTTTCATCCTTATCCCACAAGAGCAAGATGTTATGCTGGATGTTAGGCTGCACACACGAGTGGGAATAAATGTCTGTTAAGTATTTCACTTGTGGCAGCAACTTTAAGAAATGCATACTTTGGTTTCTTTTGACGAAGTCCTTCTGCCACACTGCATGCTTTTGTAAGACAATAGATGAGTATGGAACACTATTGGGGAAGATAACTTAAGGAGTTCCATGCATTTCTCCACTAGTTGCAATAAACATATCTTTACTTTCCAGCGCTGAGTTATAGCCGGAGACAAAACTCACACAAAATATATTCACACCTTAAACATTTTTGGTAGCTGACATATGGATCCTCAAATGTAAAATGAAATAAGACTGACTGCTTTCTAGCATTTAGGTTAATGTCTAATGAGGTGAATGAGGATACCAGTAGTGCAACTACCAGGTGTCTTTATGCACAGAAAAGCACAATAAATTGAACACATCTGGTTCTGTATTTAAAACACTTAAGTGCTTAGATTCCCATAGTAAGGAAAGGCCACCTAACCTACCTTTGTTGAGACAAACCCATGTTGTCTGAGCTGCTGAATGGGTGGAAAATTGTAAAATTATGCAAAATTATCTCACAGTACACAAGCCTACAATTCTATAAGATGAACTGTCAATATCCTCTTAATAGAAAATTAACCCCTTTATTTAAAATTTGCTCAAGTAGAGCTTGATAGTTAGAAAATGCAGACTTACATCTAAGCTTTGTTTAGTTGCCTTAGACCCTACATTCAAAACACTCACTGTATGGTGTCTTCAGCAGAGGCCATGTATTTATTCTGATAAACACATGCCTTTGCATTTGTAATATTTAAATGCAATGCTATACTGTAGAGCTGTGATAGGGAAGCAGCTGCGCTTGTTTCCCAAGTGTGTGGCATCTAGCAGGAATTGAAGAAAAGTGGTGTTGGTCCAAAACCAACCTGGCATATTTATTGTTTACTTAAAGGACAGCCTTTTTTAAAACCAGTTAAAACATCAAGGTCATGCGATGTCATACGTTTTGCTTATGTGTTGGCATTTGGTTGTGTTGTTCTCTTTGGCTCACTTCTAGTAGTGTCTTTCAGAGGCTCAAACTGAAAAGGAGCAGAAGACATCATGTGAGCATTTACAGTCACAGCCTCTATCTGTAACTGTTTTTGGCATATGTACTCATTTGTATGTCCTCACTTGCCTTCGGTGATATGCTGCTATTTCAGACTGAAATTAAATTGTAAGTGATCGTTCCTAAAGGAGTCAATGCAACATCTTGCACATCAAGATGTTTACGTGTACTTGCCATATAATTCTAAAGTTAAAAAAATCAATAAATAGATCAGTATAAAAATCAATGCATTTGCAGAACGTCAGCTCTTTCTTTTTATTTCCATTAGGAGTGAGGATGCAAAAGACTTGTTTTAAGACTGTAGAAGATAAAACTGTCCCATCATCAGAATAATTAAAAAGTGCCCTAAAGGTCAAAAGTCTTGAATGTTTCCAATGGGAGGTCAGAATGTTGTTTTTATTAGCCAGGAGTGTTTGTTGAATGAATTGGTTTGTTGAAATGACCAACACTCTAAAGATAGTAAAAGAACAAAAGATATCTCTTCAATATCGATTAAACAATGTGAATGCTTTGTGCTCAGCTATGCACTTCCAGGTCAGAAATTCAAGACCTAAACAGAAGAAAAACAAGATATATTATCTGTACATTGGTGGGGGATGAAAGCTTTTTTTCAAATTGGTGGTGCAGATGTGTAATATTTATGAATAGGATATAATTCCAGATTGATTGCATCATAGAAATATCTACTAAAGGTTTTCTAACACCTTTCTTATACAATAAAATAGCAACATACTGTATAGGTCATTAACCTGATAACTGTATTAACTAATCAGAAATTCCATTTATTATTCTAACATCAATCTAATCAATTCAGGACTATAACAAGGAAAAATAAATGCGATGTGCAATTAACCCAGTGCTTATATATATATTATATATTATATTATATTTGCAAGGGCAAAAGGTTTAATCTTTTCATTCTCTCTTTCTGGTGCAGAAGCTATTCCACAGCCACATGTCATGCTTCGATTAAAGTGTCTCACAGACAAGAAATCTGCCGAAAAGTGTAAACGAATCCTACAACTTTGCTGCAGATGGTTTACCTCTATACCATTTAAATTGACACTGGTGTCACACATACAGTAGATTGCTGTAAGGGCTGTCATAGGAACAGAGAGTCTCAGTGCGTTAAGTTAAAGTGCCTGCAATAGTCATAACCTGTGGATTCCTCCTTTGGCCATCTCACCCTGTGCTGTCCTGCAACTTTCAGGAGCCCCAGTGCTCCGCACCACAGACTAACCTTTCAAATGTCCCAGCAAAATGCATCCTCTCCAACATCTGCAAATGTTAATGATACATGCAGATTAGTGTCCAGCAACTAATCGGATATAAATGATTGAAAAAGGAGCTCAATTTGTGTGATATTATTATCAGTTTATTATAATAGAAGACAGATGATCAGAGAGTGTGAGCTGATAAATTCATAAGCCCTGCTTGGCAGTTCATTGCTGTGTAAATCAGTAACAGGAAAGGAGTGTATTTTCTTTACAAAACCTTTGAGAAGTAATTGCTTTTTTTGATTGTTCCTTTAGGAATTAACTGCCATATTAATTCGTTTTTTAAGCAATCCCCTGTTCTTTGCACCAAGATATTTTACTATCTACGCATAAAAGATATGGAAGATTAATGCATTTTAGTTATTAAGGAAAGTAAAGTGCAAACTGTTCACAAAATATCATTTACGTAGAAGAACTACCCAGATTAGTCATCACTTCTTAGCTAAAGGAGATTTTGTATTCTTCTGGTACTGCATGCTGAGTTGAGTGATTGAGTCTGAATCTCACTTTATCTGCTTATATTAAAAGTATATTTAATGGGAATCAATAATGGCTATCAAATACTATTCAAGCCTGCTTTCTTTTATTGTGCTTCTGTTCTTCTCTGATATTTACTTCTCTGTTATGTACAGTATGTTATTTGTGGGTGGCTGGCTCTCTCTCAAATTGATAATTTCACACTTTAAAATCTGGCTAAAATCTCTGAATTCACACATTCCTACTCAAAGAATCTGTCATATGTCGGATTTCGATAGCCATTCAAAATGGCTGGCTTCACCATCCACTACTGTTTCATTTTTGTGTTGTACTATTTTCATTCTCTCTGTTCTCTAAAGCTCACTAATTAAAAAAAAAACATAAGTCATTTTTATTATCTATTTGGTTTACTATGTTAATACTGGTGTCAATGAAAAAGCCTGTTCAATCTGGTGTTGTCTGTGGTCTACTGGAAATAAAGACAGAACTGTGATTTTGAGTAGATTGCTGCAAGATATTTCTATTTTGAAACAGCTGTGAACTACAACTGAAAAAAACTGTAGAATTAGTTTTGCTGTGACCATCAAAATTAACATTAAGTATTCGTCAGCTCAGTTTTCCAGTTCTGTATCTTGTTCCAAATAAAGCATAATGTGGGTGTAAATGCAAGTCACAAATTCAATACTTTGTTCATGCAAACTGTTAATGACTGATTATTTGATTCCTACGTGGTCTTCAGACTTTTGAAACTGCTGTCTGGTGGTGACAATGGAGGTACATAAAAAAATCAAAGCAAAAGGAATTTTAACAAAGGGATTGTTTTGCCCTTTTTCGTGAGATTAAAGCTAATTGGAATAGGTAACCTTCACTTCTTGAAACATACCCATTACTTGAAAGTGATTTTTTTTCTGAAAGACAAATGACATCTTAAAGCAGAACAAGTATGTAATTAAATTGTCACTTTTCCCGTTTCCATGACAACTATCATCTTTAATTCAGACTCTATTTCTGTGTTATTGTAAACGAGACAACTGTCTAAATGTCTACATATGTATTTATAGGTTTGTAATACACATTTCTTTAATTTTTACTTGCTGTGTTCACGTCTCATCACTCTCGTCACCTTTGCAACCCCTTTAAATTGCTGACATTACTTCCGGTCCTGCAGGAGGTCTCCTTGTTGACCTAATCCAGGGCTGTACACTCCTGGTCCTGGAGGGCACATGTGCCTGCAGGTATTCAAGGTCTCTTGAGTGTAGCAGCAGCTGAAGAGTAGAAGAATTTGATACATTGGTCCAATTGAGCCAGTACTCACCTCATTAAGAGTTTAGCTCATTTAGAGCTGAGCTGGAATATAAACCATTAGGTACACCCGCCTCCGTGACCAAGGATTGGACAGCCTTGGCCTAATCTTTTCCCTTGGGATCCAATTTAGAACTTTGTCCAAGATCAAGCCATGTTGGTCATGCAGCCAGCCTATGAATGTCACAAACTCATCTTTGCTGTTTTGTCAAGTGATTTCCTTTTCTGACCCATCTTGTTGTTCCTAGAAAATGTCTCACAAAGGAGCTGCATCCCACTTACACTGCTTTTATTTCATGCATTTAGCGTCATCACTGAAAACTTGTGTAATTTGATCTACATAAATCCACATAAACACTAGATTTCATCCCAGGTAAATAGATCTATTGATCTTTAATTAATTTAGTTAAGCAATTTTCTTCTCCATCTCTTTCAAAGGTGGTAGGAACAGTTTTGGGTAACTGCATTTCCTAAATGCATATGATGGCTAGTGGGTTCATGTACTTTTTACTGATCATCAGCTGTACCTTCTTCTAATACAGTATTAATATTAAATAGCCACTGGATCTAATGTACACAGTTTGGAAATATTAAATTGTCTGTAGTTTTAGCAGATTACTGTATTTGAAGCTATTGCCTATTTATTTGCCACCCATTAAATTGTTCATAGAAAATGAAGGAAGACCCGTGACCTTGCTTGATATCCGAGGGGATCTTTTATTTACTGTAATAAACCGGACTGTTTACTTATTCATGTACTGATGCAACAGGGGGGATTGTTCAATACTGAACATCTGCTCCCCCTTCTCTAATACCCCCTCCCCCGAACAACGCTGTATTTGTCAGGTCGAAGATGAAGAAGATGAACCTCATGCCTATGACATCTACAGTGCAGTCAGGAACTGCTCTGGGTGTGGTAGAAACTGTACAGAACATCTTTAAACCTTCGTCCAGAGAATTTTAATTTTAACCTGTAGGTCATAAATCATACTCCAGAATTTATTTTCTTTACTTCCCAATCTCTTTTCTCCTTTTTGCTCAATGCTGCAGTTCTACCCCTGTTGCTATCAGATAATTATGCAAGTTTCTGCAAATGTTTAATGACTGATAAGGCCTCATATGCCCTCTTACCTACTAAATTTTTAATTCCACACTATAACAAGATTTATCATTTTAGACATAATTCCGAACTTAATATTAAATTGGAGGAATTTCTTTATTTGACCCATTACTCTGTCTCCTGCATGACTCCTGCATTCTGTGGGATGAATTTGAATTCAGTCGTATGTGCTTCAGAATTACATGACTCCAACTGCAGTAAAATTAAAGGAACTGGATTCCCAGAACATGTCAGATTACATGTGCAGCAGCGTTTCAGATATTCTAGCCATTCAGTTGACAGAGGGAGTATTGTTGCCAGATCCCATGTAGTTATATTCCACACATCCCTGTTTTCAATTATCTGGCACTGATGACCTTCCACTTAAATTTTATTTGACTTTTTGGCCTTAGTTAGTTCTCCCTATGCTTGAAATGTACAAAGTGATATCAAGATGGGTTTATCTCAAAGAGATGGCAGTACTGCTTTTATACTGTATCTGTGTTACTGGAGAAAGACCCTACCCTCTATGGGATCTTGTCTGACTTGCTATGAGACCGTTCAGTATGCTAAAGTACTACCATGCCGCTTGGAGACCTACATGAAGAAATTAGTGCATCATGATCAGACAGACTCTCTTTAAAAAGACGACTTCCATTAAACATTAAACACGTAGCTATAGACATTGCTTCATACTGTGCAATCCCTTTTTTAGGTGTTTAGAAAGCTTTTGATTGACTCGAGTGAGAATATCTGTGGCTCATTACGGATTCTACTGTATGGGTTTGGAATCAGGTGTCATTACTATGATTAAAATGTAATAAGCCAGTTCCTACTCTAGGTAGAGGCATGTTGGACTGCTGCTGAGATGGTCAGATCTGTGTTGCATGGCATTACAGTTGTTTTTTGGTTACATTTCTGGGGTCCATCTGTAGATTGGGGCAATTGCTGGGGTAATGGGTAGTTTTTTTTGTATATGGCTTGTTGTCTTTTAAAAAACTAAAAAGAAAATTGCAGACAGAAAAGAAATGTGGCTGAATGTGTATTTTGGTCCTGTTTTCAACTTTCTTTTATTTCTTTCTTTTCACAGCTCCCTTGTTTTGATAGTGTAAATCTAAATTTGACAGAAAGTCGACTGATCTACGACTCTGCAGCTTCTTGCCTCAGATTTTTGCCATTCTGGAGTACTGGAGACCTGATCACCTCTGTGCTCCCACTTGAATATGCTGTATATTGCTCTTGAGCACATCATTTCTGCCCCAGAACAGCTTGTCTTACAGTATGTAACACGGAGACACTACGCTGACAGGAAACATCTGACTCGCCTGGTGGAGAGGGGTATGAGATAATGAACCAGCCTTTGACTCTTTGCTTGTAAATTTCACACAAGTAGTATGGTTTCAGTATCATAGATTACAGTATAAACTGAAGGAGAACAAAGATGGGAGGCAAAAACCCTAATAGTTTATTGTGAAGTCTTTCACAATGTGATACTTTCTGTGTGTCCATAAATCTCTGACATGCACGTGCACTAAACTCTTTTCATTAGTTTCAACAGAAAGCACAAGAGGGAAAAACAAACTCCTGGAACAAAGCAATTACTCTGTAAAAGCTGAATATGTAATCTCAGCAATTACTGTACACAACAGAATTTATTAATCAATGACAGTTGGAACTATCAGTACAGAAAAATGTGTGGCTAAAAGAAAAAATACTGTATATTTTTACATTTCTTTAGATACATAAATTATAAAACAATTATTATGTGATTTAAATAAATATTTGTATATAAATCTTATAGTTACTTGTTCTTTTCATCTACAATAACAATTGCAATTACTATTTTTGAGTTCACTATTCTGATAAGGAAATACTAAAAGAAGAGGCACAAATAACTTTTTCTTTCTGTTGATAACAGGCAGGGCAGAGCAGTAGTAGGAGTATAAACTTATCAGGAGTAGCCTAGCAGATGCATGATGGTCTAATACTGCTTGTGTCAGTGAACTGATTCCCAAAGCTGCAACACCTTGGCTTCCTGTCGTGGTTTGACTACTATGGTGACAAATCCCTTTTGGAAACAGTGCAGTGTTCAGTTCAGTGTTTCTTCATGGCATTTCAATTACATGCAGGAAATCGGATGAGAATGGGCTCTCATGAGAAGGGTGTATTACACACGAATGGCATCCTCACTCTGGGACACCCTATACTGCCCTCCATCAGATTACCAGCATAAATAGCTTGATAAGGGCTGGATCAGTGGGTAAGGCTGGGTCATCTCATGCTAATTATGGATTAGCACACTATTATTCTGTAACCACAGCCTTGTCTTAGTATTGTAGCTCTGTTGACAGCCCCTACTCTTTGATATAGTAAGACTCTTTGAAACTCAGGGTCTTACTATAATACTAAGACAGAAATTACACTTCAGGATATTTATTTCAGATATTTAGTACTTTGTCTGTGTGATACAGACTGGTAACTATTGCATTTTGAGGTTTTCCTAACCACCTGTAACATTCTGTCTAGGTCTTGTATTGGACTGTTTCAGATTAGCATTTAAAGAACTGCCAATTGAGACTGTTCTCCAGGTTACAAAAGTGCACAGTATTTCATTAAACTTGTGACTCCATTCTCTTAATATACCTTATTGTCTCTTTAGCAATTCTGAGTCCAGATTTTGCCGTTTGTTTGTTTTTTTGGTTTCTGTGTTGTAGTTGTGCAGGTAAACTTCCTGCGTAGCTGGAGTAACTGTAGGGGTCTAGTTCTTGATCTCTGTAGAAGAAGCCATTAGAACTATTGCTGCAGCATGAATTCTAGTCTCATAAAGACTCACATGAGCGAGGGTAGAATCTAAATCCAAAACACCAAAGTGCTCTCTTAAATACCAAAGATATTCTTATAATACAGGAAAATTCTAGAATTTCAGAATTAAAAAAGCAATATGTTTCTGCTTTCTTCTTTCTTTTTAAACTAGCAAAATGTATTGATCCATGAAGTATTATTCCTACTGTGTAATAAAGCTTAGATTGCCATTTCAGATGTGAGCTGAATGTAGCTACTGTATATTGTCAAGTCTTTAATTTCCCACAGTATTAGAATATTCTTGGCTCTATTGGGCATTTCACTATCAAAGCAGTTTGTATTAAAAGCTCACTGCTGTATTTTACATCTTACGGTCATGGGACCAGCGCCTCGTCTTTATCACCACTACTGCCGATTTCCTCCTCACGCCGCATTCTACACCAGGTGACTTACTGTAGATACAGTACTTCAAGCATTTAAACAACTGTAAGAACATGCCTGTGTCCTCCCATTTATACTTAGCATGTAATGAAAAATTTTAACCATACAATGAGAAATGCTATCCCACTTGTTCTTCCCAGGAGAATTAGGGTCTTAGAAGGCTATTTTCCCCCTCCCCCAAACTTCACGCCGGTCTCATTAAAGCTCTCTGCTTCTGAAATTCTGATGCACATGGGGCTACTGTCGTGTCTCGACGACTCCCTGATGCAGAGCTCTGGGAAGGTGAAAGAGGAAGAAAGACATCTATTATACATGTGGGCTTGTCAGCTGTGCTGCTGGCTGAGAGATGGGAGCTTTCGTCTGCTTAGACCTGCTGTGCATGCAGTTTAAGCTGGGTCTGATTGGGTGTAACAAGACCTTAGGCATAGGAGGGAGCAGATCAGCCGTTTAGATTGCAGCTCTGCATCGTAAGAGCTGAGAGCAGAAAAAAGAGAGAAGCACTGGGTGTTGAGGACAACAGATAGACTACTGTGCTGGCTTTGATGGCATCTCCAGTTCAGAGCAGTGCACCACAAGGAGAACACATTTGTGAGCATTAATGGTTTGCTCAGTCATTTCTAATTCTGCCTGCAATTCTGCGTTATGGATTACCAGAAGGTGACAGCGATGCAAGAGTAAATCCCTTTTGTGCTGCTGATCTGGATTTTGTTTTAGGGACAAAGACAAGTTGCAATCAGAAGGGAGAAGAGAAAAAAAGCCAGGAACAATGGACATGAACATGCGGAAATTTACGGTCAGGAGGTTCTTCTCTGTCTACCTTCGCAAGAAATCCCGGTCCAAGAGCTCTAGTCTCTGCAAATTAGAGGTGTGTACTGCTGTAGTTCTTTTTTCTCTGCAGACAGATAAGACTTTTGGGTTTTGTTGTTTTTTTTTCTGATGACAGCATTGATGTCTTTGTAAAAGCCTAGTTTAGCAGGACTCACTCCCTGATGCTCGTGAAAGTGCCTTTCTCTGAATGCAGAAGGCAGGTGTGTGGGATAGGTATTTGGACTGGCATTTGCCAAAGGTCAAACGAACTGTTATTTGTTTGAGTAACAGTAGTCCAATATTCCAGAAATATTTTAATGAATGTATCTCTGTATTACTCTTCTCAGAACTTAGCATATTTCATGAATTGCCTTAGGAACCAATATTGTTGCAAAGTTATTTTTCTGCCTTTTTATCTTATCCGGGCATTCTTTTAATAGTTTATTGCTGGATCCTAAAAAAAGTAACAGCAGATCAGGTTTTCATTCTAAATGATGAATTACATTATATATATAATTCTAGATGAATTACGTTCAGTTCTAAATGAAGGGTTTTATGTTATGTAAAAAGGTAAAATAAATTTTAAAAGATTATCTGTGTCTGGCTAAACATAATACCATGTCATTCTACATCCGTCCCTATGCAGGTTGCCTTAATAAGCTTTTGATAAAGACTGATATTGCATACTTCAACCTAGAATCTGAAAAATGAAATAAATGAATAAGACAGCAATAAATATGAATGATTTGTATGTCTGCCATGTAGATAATGTAGCATCAACCACAGAAGACAAAATAAACAAGCAAACTTTCATGTGCCTCCGAAGATGAACAGCTAAGTAACATTACACACCCTGCAAACTTTAAGGGAATTAACATTCTGGAAAGCAGACTTAATGTGTCTGACAAAGAGGGGCAATAGTTTTCCTGTAGGATGCCATAACCACTAACATCACAAGTTTTAAAATTCTAGGAACCTAAAAATGTATTCATTGTGTTAATTTAGAAAGTTTCCAAACTTAAGCAGCCCGATTGTTTTGAAGACAGCTTTCTGAACAAGAGCAGTGACACAAATTACAAATTCTTCCTGCAAAAGGATGTTACACATGAATGTCACATGAATAGATTTTGATCGTACCCTTTTCTGTTTGGCTTTCAAGCAGTTGTGAGATTTTTTTCTGAGACAAAAAGGCAAAAAAAAATTATTTCATGTTTTTATTTCAAGTACATAATTAATTATAACAGTCATAATTCTGCTTATTATATACAGTATATATCAGACAATACATTTTATATTTAAGTTGTTCAACATACTATTTAATTCCCTATAAGTCACAATGATTTTTCCCCTCTGCTCACTTGCTTTATAAATCTCACACTTACTCCAGTCAGAGTACTAATTTGTAAGGAATATTACCATTGAAATTATGTGTTATTTATTCATCACTATTTATAATAATAGTTTGTACATAAAAAATATTATTTATTAATTATTGTTGTTCTAATTGTTATTAGATTATTCTTTTATAATAATAAGTAGAAGAGGCTCTTGGATTACTATTGAATTTCAAATCTTGTCAATGCACTGCTTTAAACAAATAAATTACAGTTTAAAGGTAAAAACAGAAGATAAAATAGCTATGGATCTGTTGTGTCCAAAATACACAAAACTGTATCGTAAAAAAAAATAAATCATACTCTACTCTTGGGTGCAAATGGTTCCAAAGTCCTTGAAAGCACTGTAGCAACCCATTTATCTTAGCACCTTTATGCTGAACATGCAAGTGTCCCAACAAGTTGGACATCCAATATGTGACTTGTCTGTCTTTAGGAATGATCAATTAAAGCTCTTATATATTAGAGCAGAATCCTGGATATGACAAACTAGATGTGCTGCCATACCTGGGGAGTTGAGTGATAAGCTTTCAAAGGAGTGAAGAGACTAGCAAACCACTGCAAGTTTCCTTCTGCATTACATAGCTGGGCTCTGTAATGAACTCAAGATGCGATCGAAAGTGCTTTGATTACACTAAACAGTTTTCTACTTCAATAAGAAAAATAACATTTTTGACCTTTTCCAAGCAAGTACTTTCTGACGTGCTTCAGACTATTTTATGAGTGCATGTTTTCAGTGCAGCACTGAGATAAACTGGTGAGAGGAAAATCAATGGGTTTTCTGTAAATGGCTTAAGGGTTAACACATGGATTGCTGTGTTACTTAATTTTGGGTGCATTACAGTGGCTGATAATTTGATATTACTGTATAAGATGCAGGGAGGTATTTAGGCTGAGGAAAAAATATTCTTTTGAGAGAACTCTCTTTTGCTGTGACACTTTAGTGCTTTGTATCATTAATAAAGCTTAATAAATTAATGATGTGGCTAATCGCAGAATGATAAAATACCTTAACAAAATACAATAACTAAAAGTACATTTTATTTTAAAAGTAAAATTATTAAGAAACTGAATGCATGTGTAATGCAGATAAATAACTTGTTAAACTAACACATAACAGTTTAGACAAGTTTTTTTCCCTATTACTTTTAGCAGATCACTTAGCATCTTAATAGACAATTTCTCTCTTTCCCAAAGAGTTCACACAAAATTCGCCTCATTTAAAATATACTCCTCTGTATCAGACTTCAATATAGAGTACAGCACATATATAGAGGTTGCAAACTTTATTCCAACTCTGTGTGGGTCAGTTTATTTAAAAGACAAGATAAGATGATACAGTACATTAAGAATGACTTTGGATGCTAGCATCTGCTTTGCTGGGGAGAATGTATGACAGTAGGTGACTCCCTGGGCTCCTGGCCAGTAGGCAGTGGGTTCGAGTCTCTGCTGCAGACTCTGCTGTTGTACTGTACATTGATGGGGGGACCTGAGTCCCAGTTGATCCAGTCCATCCAGCTGTGCGAGTCAGGCCTGCTGGGGACGGATTCACATCCCAGTCTGGGTTTCTGAGTTCTCTGAATGCTTCACACCTTCAAACCAGGACAAGCTTTTGCCTATTGAGCCATTCTGTGTAGCTTGAATGGAATTACCCACTGTACCTACGGTATCTGCTTCATTAATGCTTTAGGATACCATTCAATCCAGGAGATAAATATTTGATATACTGTAGTTATATACAGTATATGCAATTACAACGTCAGCTATTGCATTATTGAAATTTTATAATTCTCCATTCTTATCATTGGACTAAACAGAGCTGCATCTCACGTTTGAGAGAGGGTGGATTTCATCACCTCAACAATTAGAAATGTTTAAAACTCACTACTTGTTTCACATTTGATACCGCCTCATACACAGTCAAAACAGGCAGGTTGCTTTCAGTCGAAAGCTATGTTGCTTCCTTCACCAAATCTGTAGGACTGGCAACATTGAGGTATCTTGAAACAATCATTAAGTACTTTTCATTAAAAATGACACATTCAGGATGTATAAAGGGAAGACTACATAGAAAGAGATACAATAAGTGATCTTGCAGTAACTTGAGCTATATTTAAAAATGCCTAAAAAAGTTTAAAAATATGTTTTGTGATTGAAAGTATGCCCAAAAGAGAGCTGAATATAAACTTTAACCAGTTTTCAAATTAAAATATATCTTATTTCTAAATTTTTTGTATCAAATAAAGCAATAAGTGCTGCTATTCTTAATATGCCATAAAGGTTTATAAATGCATCGCTGGAAGAATCTGCTTCCTCTCCAAGAAACTTCTGCTCTCTTGCCTTTTCCGAAACTGATTTCTTCAATTTTTTGCATACTAGATAAATATTTCAAATAAAATGGCTCTCTACAGAAGTAACATTTTCTGTTTGTCTCTGGCCCACTTTGAAGGCATTTCTAAGATATGGAGGTTGACTCTCTGCACTAAACTCTGCTGCTTACAGTATGTACCACTGAATCAAGCTCACAGAATTCGCAGCCATGTGTCTCCTTGCTGCCAGGATAGGCTCCAGCTCTTCTGCGACCCTGAATTAGAAAGAAGTGGTTAGAAAATGGCTGAATGTGTCTCCTCTTCAAGTTTCACTGCACTGCCCTTAGATTTAGAAAAAAATGTTTTACTGTTCACTTATATGTTGGAGGTAGGTCTTGTTCAGTCTATGCACTTTATGTTCCACTTACCTTAATGTATCCATTGAGAGTGACGTTTTTGAAACAGCTTTAAAGGAATTGTGTTTTCTGACCTTTGAACTTCATTTTATGTATTGGATTTCTTGTAATGACTATTTTTACTGTTCTTGTAGTTTTTTTTTTCTCTATGACTACGTGTGTTTTATTTTACAATGCCTTAAGGCTAATAACAATGAAATTAAAGCTTTATTTGTTTGATTGGTTATTGTAAATGTAAGATCACAATAGAGAGTTTTGTCTGTAAAGTGCCTTTGGGGCTTTTTCTTATTCATGACAAAGTGAATCTTTTGTCATGTACTTTGCTTTCAATACTTCAAAAACATATTGAAATTATTGTGACAAGTTTCCACTTTTTTAATCCAAACATGCAATTTCATAGGACATGCTGAAGAAAAAAGCCCATGCAGGAGACAACCTTTTTAATGTACTCTACATTTTACTGGGCGTGAAATTAAAGGTTTAATGGCATTGCTGAAATAATTATGTAAATCAAAAATACAGAAAATTCACTTTAAGGGCAGTGTTTTAAAAACTGTTGACTAACATTAAAAAATAGGTTATGAAATTTGAAGTATAGAAAATGTCTTAATGTAAACAAGTTATATGTAGTTTTCAGCTGCAATGTAAAATATAAAATTGTGAAATGACCTTAAAGGCAGTTCTTTATCAAAAATACAGCAAACGTATTGTGATACAGCAAAAGTTCCTATTATTTGAGGACGGCCTTTCCTTGGATGCACTCCTAACATCAATGGCTCTTAACGCCGTTACTGGTGAATTTGAGGTCACAGCTTATTAATGTTGCTCACTTTTTCCATGACACATCTAGCTATTCTCATTGATTTTCATTGCGTTAGCTCATCGACTTTCCAGTTGCCTTCTTTTTATAGGGTATAAGGCTGCCGTTGCAAACCGACGGATTCTGCATGTACTGTACTAGCTGCTGTGTTGTGAAACCTTCAGTGGAGCATAAATCACCTTTGGTGAATGAAAAGGGGATTGTGAAACGTTTTACTCGATCTGTGTTTTAGAACTCTATCATTGCATGGCATCGTCCTGCAGCCCATTCCACCTTATGCAACGAAACAAAGATTTGAAGATCTCTGTCAGTTCTTCTCGAGAATGTAACCGATCTTCAGTTCATGCATTTTCAGGAACCAGACTAAACCAACAGTCTAAAACAGTATCATGGTGAACCAGAGAGAACCCAGCTGATTCTAGCTAACCAGGATTCTCTATAATCATGGCCTTAAACATTGATTAATATTCGTTTATACTGTAATAGAAGCTGAGCTTGTTATTTCAAAAATTATCAGCAAATTATAAGCTAGATGATATACAGTACTATATGTTAAAAAGAAAGCCAAGGTAGGGCATGTATGTGTGCTTTTTTATAGTTATTCAAGCTCTCTACAAGAAGGAAATTGTGTTTTAATCAAAAGTGAATCTTCCCTAGCTAAATAATAAAAATCCAACCTCCCCTTTATCTTCTGAATGAGCTGCATTTTACTTTGCATCAGTGTGTTCCCTGGAAGAAAGGAAATGGAAAGCAAGGCCAAATGTAATTTCATTGACGTACAGAATGTGCTCTCATTATGTCATTATGTGCATATCGCAGTCTGAAAATACATGAGGTACAAAAGTAAAAAATAATTTCAACGTTTCTGTCAGGTAGCAGTTAGAGCTAATTAGAGGTAGAATGAACTACTTATACTGAATATCCAGACGTTAGTAAATTATAAGTGTCTTTAAAAAATTGTTGATTCTACAATATTTTACCACTGTGGTTCAACAAACTTAAATAAAATGGTTAGGAAAAGCATTTAATTTAACTGGTTTGAATGTAGATTTCCAGGGGCTGACTGAGCTTTCACAGATGCTGAATGTAAAGTGATCTGGGTGTTTAAGTTTATTCGTATATCAAGGGCTGGTCAAGACAATGTATTTGAGTATATAACAAAAAGTGTGACATTTAAATCAGGGAAGATCATGCTCGAGATTTATAACACATTAGTAAGACTCCATTTAAAATGTTATGGTCAGTTTTGAATAACAGTTTTGGGCATACGAGACAAGCTTCTCAACCAGTGTCTGGTTGTCTAGAAATGTCTAGATGAAAATCCAGATTCATTTAGCCACTAAACTACCAAACGAGCAAGATCGACTGACTGTCCTCTCGTTTGAGTTTGTTTCAGCCAGGGGAGAATGCTTACACTGCATTTGTGTTTTGATTTATTCTTTCACTTCTTTTTAAAAGGAAGTTTCTTATCTTGTTTTGCCACTGTGTCTCTTTATTCTCTTCAAGAAGGGATCTGACTGTTTGCTACTGGACAGAGTATTCTTCACCCAAAACCTTTTTTGAAAGCAGTTTTACCACACAGAAGGAAGCAGTAGGAGTGGGTATGGTTTTTTTTTTGTTTGAGAGCATCTCCTTCAATAGGAAGCATATTTTGTGCCTGCGATTGTGGAATCCAGACTATAATCAGATAAAGGATTGGGCACCTGAATTACCTAGGAAAACAAAAGTAAGACAACAACAAAAAGTACTTGACGTCTGACATACAAGAGAAAAAAAATCTAACTGGCTGATAGCTTCTAGGCAAAGTCATAGAAGGGCAGAGAAGAGAGCTCTTGTCAGTACTGGATGACAAAGCTGCTGAGAGCAGCCTGCTGTCAATAATTTAATGTCAATCAATTCTGTATGTGAATTGAAAAACAGTAACAAGCTGCAAGTTTTATGTATGCTTTTCTGCAACCTACAGTCATTTTCATTTTTATGATCTCTTCAAAACATTTTAATTACTTTTTTCAAACCTCTTGCATTCCTGTGCTAAGTGTTTAGGCACTCACAACAGGAAAGCAAACTTGTAGTACATTGACATGCTCTACTGTACCTGGCTTTGTGTTGCAGATGTTGTGAAAGATGTGTGTTTGTACATCAGTGAATCAATGTATTTATTTTCCTACTGAAACTGTTGGCACAACATTTAAAAATGTGGTTTATAAAAAATAAATCATAGCCTTTGTTTATAACCACAGAGATTAGATTTTATGTTTACAATTGACTTCTAAGAATAGCTTCTCTGACCTTTTTGACCAGGATGTTGAATGTTCAATCTCTTTGCTAATATGCATTCAATTTAATCAGCCATCTTCTTCGTAGCCAGCACACTATTTGTAATTTAAAGCTACACAACACAATCCATAGTTCTGTACTAATCTGTCCAACACATGACCTGAGAAAAGCTTAAAGGAACAATAAAATGAGACAATAAAATGAATGTTATGCAATCATTTATTTTTTCATTTCTGTTTATGGAACTTAAGAATGTATTTGTCCTTTTTTAAGCTATTTCCTTTGATTTCCAAAACTGCTGAGCGGATTTAGGAGGGGACAATGGTTTTGAAATTGAGGGGGAAAACCTCTTATTCTTAAGCGGTTGATATTAGGAGGCTAAAGAAGATAAGCACGCAAAAGGTGTATATTGTACAACAATTGTCTGCTTGTAGTCAAAGTCCATAGAAACCACTTTTTTCCTGTCTTTAGACAACACAAAATCCACAACAGCATGATAAAGCCTTCTCTGACTTTGCACTTAAGTTTTTGTCCCAAACTTTATATAAAATATAACACTCTGACCTGAATGAAAGCAACTGGCTGGCCTCTGAATTATTTAAACTGATTCTGTTGAGATTTTGTGCCTACAATTGACTTTTAAGAATAGTTTCTCTGACCTTTTTCACCAGGATGTTGAATGTTGAAGTAAGGAAGACCTTAATAACAATAATCAGGCATTCACCAGCTGCAGGTACAAATGGGCTCCAGGTTGTTTTTAATGAGAAACAAGATGCTTTCTATAAGCTACAAAACTGGGTTAAGCAGCAAGAGCAAAACATAACTGCTATTCTTACTACCTGGTGGCAAAATATTGGGAACATGAGGATTTGTTGTAATAGAGACATATATTTTAGAGGGTCTGTCTGCAATATAGAATCTCGACTATTCAGAGCTCTCACTGTTACAAGCAATAACGTCAAAGGACATGCTAACCGATATCTAGACCCTTTGATTATGCTGGTTTCATGAATTGTTCAAATAAAGGTTGCTCATAAATGTGGGTGTTCATTTCATCATTCTAGGGCATCATCCTGTATGACTACCTTGCCCATGCACTTCAAATGAGTCATCACCCATTTTGAGAAACTGCCTACCCTACCCCTAACTTTAATCCAGTAAGATTTTCTCTGTTCATTTCCTGATTCATATGATGAGGACAAAATAATAGTATGAATAATAATATGAAGGAAAACTCCACAGGTTTGTGTTGGTAGCTTTTAAATCACAGCCTAGTCTTTAACTTTTTAGACAAAAAAAATGAATGTATTCAATTGATTACTGTTAATACTGAACATCAGTCAATTCTTTATTTAGTATACACAAAATAAAATACTATACATTAAACCATACCTACATGAGACAAACACAATTTTAATTGTATTTAAATAGTAACTTTAATTAGTTACTTATTGTTAACTGAATCTATGCTATTTTTATCATTTCCACTTCATTGAAGTACGCTTGGAAATTAGAGCTTACCATTTGTAATTGTTTTATAAATTATTCATAGGTTTTAGTAATTGCTTTTCAGGATCACCATGTGTGTGTGTTTCTGACTTTTGCTGCAAGACTGCGATGAATGCATTGAGGGGAGAAAAGGCAAAGTACAACTTGAGTAGGAAATCTTATTCTGCGACAGATCACAATATAATAACAATGGAAAAATCGAATCTGTTTCTGCCTCTTCTCCAGCATGCAACTGCTAGTAATCAAGCCAACAGTTTGAAGTAAAGCCCACCCTGTACTTTTGGTTTAAAGCAAATGATTTGCCCAGTGAGCATATATTCAGTAGAAATTGAGTTTCCTGTTATGTTACTGTTACTGTACATGGACAACATTTTATCCTCAATATTTTTATACGTTCTCAAGGAAAATGGGTTAATATCAACTAAATGAATAAGGCGGCAATAGACGCAGTGGTAGTATTCCTGACCCCCGATGTTGGGGCGCTGGGTTCTAGGTTTCTCTCTGTGTGGAATTGTGCCCTGTGTTCACCTGGGTTTGCTCCAGCATTCCTCCCACTATCCAAAGACATTATAGTGCTGTAGGCTAATTGGCTTCTGTAAAAGTGGCCTGATTTGAGTGTACATGTGTTTGTGTCCATGTGTGGCCTGCGATGGATGGCCATCCCGTCCAGGGTGTATCCCAATGCTCCCTGGGATAGGCTCTAGGCCACTGTGACCCAAAATCGGATAAGCAGTGGAAGAAAGCAAGTGCAATAAAAAACAAACACCTGAGAACTCTGCTTTGAGTCTAATAATGCACATTGTGTCTGGAGTAGATTGTCCTCTGATGCATAAGAATGGGAAGCATCTGGCAAGTTACACACCAATAAAGCTGTCATCTATGCTGTAATTAATGTTAGAAAGTTCTCATTCTGCTCCCAGTGGGAAAAAAACATTGAAAAGTAAAACTGCAATGCTATTGTTGATTGTCTTTTGCAACAGGATTGTAATCTTCTGAGATTATGCTTAATCTTGGTCAGAAAGATATGATTACTCAAAATGCTTATATTTTGTCCATTTGCCAAGTAGGAAAACTTTCACTGCACCTCCCTTGACTGTGTTTTACGATCAGAGCTGTTGGAGCAAACCTACTGTGAATTAAACAAATTAATATTTCAAACCTTGCTGTTTGTCAAATAGAATACCTAGCCCCTTCAAAAGAATCCAGCCGTGATTTCACTGACCTTCCTGTCTGCAATTTTTACCAGGACTTCAGGACTCTAGAAAAAAAAATAAAAGCCAGTTTTACCCTTCAACTTGGATCTCACTTCCCCCTTCTCTTAACAATACATTAATTTCTATTAATAATCCCCACTCATTTACAGGGAACATCTTTTCACACCTTTCCTACAGATTATCTTTCATTTGCATACTCTTTCTCATCTGCTCTGTGCCCATTATCATCTGCTCTGTCCTTTGTTGTGTGATTTATATCCCTGCTACCTTCCTATCTTCCTCTCTCTCCCCCTCACACCTGAAAAGGGTCCAACAGCCTCGTGTTGAACATTGTGTTCAATTGTGTTAATTCTTTCTACTTTTCAGTGTGGAACTGGCCTTTACTTGTACTGTCAAAAGAATATACTGTATACTTGACTTACACATTTGAATATTATAACATTTTAATCATTATGACAGTATTGTCAAGACTGGGGCATACTGTATATAAATCTGTATCATAAAAACAGTGCACCATGGAGCATTTTAGATAGATAAGACTTTATTGATCCCAAATTGATGAAATTGATTAATTTTAAATGTGATACACCTACACCTGGGACCACAGGGAACATACTGTACATACTGTAGCTTTTCTCCTTTAGGGTCCTGATCCCTCATATATCTCTTGCTTTACAAGAGGGGGCAACTTGTTGGGTTTGATTTCTAGGGACGAAAGCAGATTGCTCTTCCATGTATTCATTTCTTTAACCACTGTTCCTATGGTATGACATTGCCAGTACACCTCCCAATGAAGTGCACTCTGTTGTGCTGTTCTTGCTATTGGGGATGTGTCTTGCTTTGTCTCATTTGTAAGTGTACCAATTTGTTTTACGTAATGGTGCATAATTTGAGTTGATTCATTAATGTAAACTAAAGCAATTAAGGCTAACCTTTGTTAGCTCCTGGACTAATCAGAATTCTGCACTGAGGGCACATGACCTATTGATCCAGTCTCAGAGTGTTAATATATCAGCCTTGTCACTAACAATGGCCTGAAAAAAACATTTGTCTTTCATATCTTATTGACATGATGTTTATATTTCAGTGTTTCAGGTTTTGCATTAATTTTAGTAACCATGTATACAGTACATATTTTAAAAGTATTATGGGTTTTAGAATCAAGAAAGGAATGTATATGCAGCTGCTTAATGTACAGTGTACATCAGACTGCACAACCATGACCAACCAATGAAAGTGTTTTAAAAGATGTTTACTGATATTTCAGTAGTTTTCATAATTTTCATAAAAGGTGCTGGCCTTTTGAAATAGCACTGGTTTTGCACACCACTGTGTAAAGCAATTTTATAATTTCACAGTGCATTAGGCAATTCTTTATGCCAGCACATCTTTACATCCTACTGTACGTCTTGAGTTTGTGCTACTGAGCACTGGGCATACTACAAAGAAACTAATATTTATGGCTAATATTTGCAACAGCAGAGAGTTCTTGGGCCCAGCACCATATGTCTAACCTCCACTAGATCCTTAACATCTAGTTAAGCCACCCTAATGTACTCAAAGGTAACATCATTTATTGTCTTTTAGGGACATACTTATACAGACAGGTGAGACTGCTGTCACATACTAAATAATCCTCTACATGTGAATCTAACCTCTAAACTCATGTTTAGCTCCTAACAATGTATCCAAATAAACAGGTGTGACAAACTGCGACTGGTAGATTTACAATACGAACCTTTGTGGAAGCCAATATGGAATTACAGCTCTTTTAATGAAGTCCCCTCAGTAACAGGGTTTGACCCATCAAGGAGGAAGCCAGTAGTGTATTGTAGATGTGTTGTTGCTTGTAACTCATTCTTTTCTTGTCATTTGTCTCCCTTCCTACTCTATGTTTTTTTGCAACCCTATATGTCACTTGCAGTCTTCTTTTAAAAAATATGGAATCTCCTCATGAGCAGCTGGTCATCTTCTGAAACTTTCCTGGCTGATAAGTGGTCTGGCCATCTGGTCTCCCACTCCCATTGGGCAGACATCTAGCTAAATGCCACTGCTGATGTGCAAAGTTCTTATCACCCTGCTGCTAATAGTGTAAACATAACTGTGAATTGTTGCTAGCATTATCAGCATTATTGATTTTTAAAATATATATATAGAACCAATGAAAAAGCCATTAACTAGTACAATATTTATAGCACCACAGGAGAGGACAACACAGGAACACGCGTTTTTTTAAGCCTGATCATTTCCTGGTTAAGACTTATCAGATCTTGTCAAGTTTTGAAAAGACATACAGTATGGACCCAGAATCCCAAATAAACTGAAGCAAATACAATGTCCTGACAGAATAAAATGTCTAACTCTGAAACTTTGAGAGCAGTTTATCTCATTAAAAGTACAGTACATATCTGTTAGATTTTCTATCCTGTGTAATGGGGTTACTGGACATTGTCTCCCAGCGTTAATGTACCAGACTGCTGCTGTGCACCTGCCTTGCCTGTTGTTTCTAGGGATTATTCCCATGCCTGATCCCAGCCTTGGACTCAGAACCATTTCTATTTTTGAGCTAGAAAATTTTTCTCCAGTGTCTCTCTATGGGTGACCTGATCCTGCAATTCTCTATTTCTACCATAGGTATTACAAACCAAATGCAAAAGGTACAACTATTCACCTGTCTAATGTGACAACTTAAATTTCAGACAGTAAATCTAAAAACACTTTATCCTTCAAGAAGTGAAAGGATTATATACAGTATATCACTGTACCATGCATGTCATATTAGTACCATGCATGAAGTTGTAATCACAGATTTTTCTGTGTCTGTACATTTTTTTGAGCCTCTTAAAGCTTTTTTGCACATAAAGAATCTTTATTAAGGCTGAAAAAAAATATGACTCCTTAAAATCCCTCATCATCTACAGAGCTAAGCAGGGGATTGTCTTTCACAATCATCTTTGCTATTAAATCAGTGATTTTCTCATCAGAAGCATCGTATCAGTAACTGCTGCTAATAGCAGATGTTGATTGATCACCCATCATACTGTGTCATTGCAGGGCTATTGTCAATTTGTTGAAAGAAAAAGAAGAAAATCAGCCTAAAAAGTCCACTAAACATTCAAACATCCTGTCAATGGTTTCTGAAAATCATCCAGTCCAGATCAGTAGAAGACAGCAAACAAAAATCAGCACAAAGAGAAATTAATACCTGTTCTGGAATGAAAAATTCACATAATCTTATGGAAAACATGTAAAGGTAGACCTTTTGCAAGGGCAGAATTGTAAAAATATAAGCAAAAAACTCAGTAATTAATAATTACTTCCAAAGGGAATTTAACATGCACCCCTTGATACAATCTGGCAACAACAGAATGATTCACAGACTAGAGATACGAAAGTTGTTAAGTCCAATTCGAGTTATAACAATACGGTAAGATTTACCTGCAGTGGAGAAAGTATGAACACTAAATATTTCCAAGCCGGTAACTTCTTCCTCCGAGCCTCTGAAACTTCCTTGATCCACAAACTGCTTCTCAAGGGAGTTACAGTTTCTCAAAAAGCAAATACAAAAATTCACATAAGGTGAAAATTTAAATAAACAATTCTATAAACACACAATCACAAGAAAAAAGGTTTAATGTACTGTGGCAAAACATACCACAGAACACATATAACACAATGGGATTCAAAAATGCAGGGATGATAGGGATTGTTTGGGTTATCATGCTATTGTGAATCAAATATCAACTGATTTTTTTATACCACTCCACATTTATTTTTGAAATAAATCAATACGGTTGTTTAAAATGTAAGTTGCATTGGATAAAGTACTGTAGTATGACAGCAGCAGTCATAATAATAAGAAGGATGAAAATAATTATTTGCAGTTTACGGTATGTAAACTGGGCAAATTGGGTGGAGCGGTGGCTCTGTGGCTAAGGATCTGCGCATATAGCGGGAAGGTTGCCGGTTCAAATCCCATAGTCCGGAATCTACTCTGTTGGGCCCCTGAGCAAGGCCCTTAACCCCAACTGCTTCAAGGGCGCCATACAATGGCTGACCCTGCACTCTGACCCCAGGCCCTCTCCCTATCTGTGTGTCTCATGGAGAGCAAGCTGGGGTATGTGAAAAGAAATTCCTAATGCAAGAAAGTGTAAAGGGTTAATAAAGTGATGTTGTTGTATGTGCCATTTTACATTCCAAAGGATGCCAAAGCAATTTGCTCATATAGGAGGGGGCCTGTTTCATCTACAGCACCACTGATGTTCAGTGACCACCTGCGTCATGGATAGCAGCCTTCTGCATTATCAACCTCACTGCACATCAGATCAGGCAGACAAATGAAAAATTACTTCACTGACTGAATTAAGGGCAAACATTAGGAAGGTCAGGACAAACAAGCCCTAATTTAATTTTATTTTTTTAGGAGTAAACACCCCTACTCTTACAAACTGTGCCCAGGGATCTTTAATGACCAAAAAGGCAAGACATTATCCTAGACTGAGGATAGCACATAGAGTACAAATGATAATTACCATCTGTACTACCTTAGATGTAATAAAAACATGACACATTATGTCAATGGCTCAGTTCTGCTGCACCTTTGTGCCATACGGTACTTGCAATTTTCCAGTCAATGGTACAGTATGTCACCCTAACTTGAGTGACTTTTACAGGGTGGTCTATAAATTAATGGTCTATAAATAACATGCCTCATTCCTTTAATTTAATTGACAGGATAACATCAGGCAGATAAGCTTGTGAAAGAGGTCCTATACCTGCCATTTCTCTGCCTCTCTAATGCATGTATTATAAATACAAAGCTTTATCTTTCCTCAGTGTGAGGTATTGTAAATTTCGTCCTTGCTAAACACCTGAGAGAAATAGCTATTTTCCTTTCATCTTCTAAATAATTGCATTGTAGTCTCTGAGACATTATCCTTCATTCCTTTAGCGATTTTTGGCTTTTGCTCTTTATTAACTCTTTCTTGGTCTTTAAAATAATTTTGGACCTGTGCTGGCTGTCCTTCTCTATAACTGCATTTACTTTTTAAATTCCTTTGCAAATTACTTTTTTGACCCTTACATTTAACTCCAATAAAATGTCACACTATTTGGACCGCAGTTTTCAAATCTTTCATTTTGTTTGTTCCAAGATGTAAGAGGTGAGAAGGAAGTCATGAGAGAGAGAGAATTTGAAGAACCATACTGAAGACCTCAGAAAGCTGAGAGTGAGAGGATGGCGAATACCAGCTCAGGACCGAGACGCTTGGAGGAGGACAGGGCTCTACAAGGGCCGTAGCGCCTTGGGTTAGGTTAGTTATACTGTTGGGTTATACGGTCTCCTTTTGATTGTAATTGGGTCCTTCGCTCAACCATGTTAGTTGGCATAGTTGTCGCTGTGCGGAACTGATCCCACAAGTATTTCCTCCAAGTCTTACAGTTGTGTTGTTGTGTTCTTACACCTGGGTGGATGTGTTCGGGTCAATTGTAACTTTCTTATATTTGATTGTACAGCTAGAGTTAGTTATTGTGGACCCTGTATGGAACCTGAGAGCCCACAAATTTATGTGGCAATGTTCTTGACCATGCTGTCTTCAGAGCAAGTTCCTTCTTACTTTTAAGGAGCACATACATATGGAGTCAGCCAATAGAATTCCATATCCTTCCCCGGTTTTGATTGTCCATTTGTGGCTCATCACGTCTTTCTTATTAAGACCCTCAAACAAGCCTGGTGGTAATGGATGGTGTCCACATGCACATTGCTCTACAAGGAGCACATAGCAGAACAATATTGTCGCTGTGCCCTGTCTTACAGTGCCCACAAACAGCATTGAATGGAGAGACACCACCTTCACTGATAGCACTGCAAGTTCACAGGTAGCTGCCAAGTCCCACAGATGGGTGCTGCAAATCACTTGATCCCTAAGAGTAAAGGTATCAGTGACATCTGAACCAATGTGCCAAGCAAGTGCTTTTGCTCATAGAGCATCACAAATTCATACGTTTGTTGTCACGTTTCTCGTCATTCATAATCAGGGATTAACAAGAAGTGCAAAATGAGATGCAACCTCTGCTTATATA
Organism: Atractosteus spatula; assembly: GCF_055471065.1. Taxonomy (NCBI): domain Eukaryota; kingdom Metazoa; phylum Chordata; class Actinopteri; order Semionotiformes; family Lepisosteidae; genus Atractosteus; species Atractosteus spatula. The sequence continues at coordinate 21,607,870 of NC_142720.1, read as the reverse complement.
TAAGAAACCTGCATGATACTCAAACAAACCGGCATTGCATAATTAATCATTTGGAAGCCTAAATACATGCTACCACTGTACATTTCTAAATTTGTTGTATATATTCTAGTGTAATCTATTTGTACATACTATAGTATAGTACACAGCATACAGGTATGTACTGTATAATGCAGAACTACAGCAGTCAATCTGCTTCATTAATGTCATAACAGCTTGAAACTGTAGTTTAGGAAGATCAAATAATCAAAGTAGAATATAATGGTCTCTAATGTACTGTATCTAATCGTACAACATCCTTGTATCATCACTTCCTTTCTGCCTTGGATATTACAAAGTAAAACCCACTAAATGTGCATTTTATGGTGAAGTGGATTTAAATGAAAACTCAATATTGAAAATGTAGCGACAGTAACAAAAAATGAAAATTTATGGAATGGCAGGGAAATGTAGTTCCTTCTAAATTTAAAAAAAAAAAATTGGGGGACATAAGGTTTACCCAAGCAATACTACTGTTACCAATATCAATATGAGTGACGAATACCCTCCTCTTCTTCTCTTGATGTGATATAACAACACGGACAGTAGAGGAACTAAGATTGTATTTATATATGTTATTTTTAGAACAACAGTTTCCATAGTACCCACAAGTAATTCTCTTTGGCTGCCTTTCGGCACGGGAATTGAGGATAGTTTCTTGATGAGGATGCAGCCGACCTACCAGAAGATTTTGATGTTAACTTTTCAATGTTCTGACCCACAGGGTCCCAATAGATTAGGGAAGAGGGGGTGAAGTCAGTTATACATTTCTAAGCCCTCAGTGATGATTTTTCTCAGACTGCTGATTGCATGTTGACTTCAATTTCGAAAATAAAAAAGATTATAGATTTCTCACATATACTGTAACATTACAGAGGTCTGAAACTCAAAAGCAATCATTAAGCTTCAATTTTAAAAATGACTAAGTGAAGGGTGCTGCACCCAAGCCCAGGTGATGTCTGGCACGGACAGGTTTGTCTCAGGATGAACCACTGTAATTGTTTGAATTTGAGCAACTCCTCAAAATGTTCAGACCTCTTATCTTTTAAAACTGTAATTTCAACTTCAAGATCTGAATGCTTTATTTACATTTTAATTTTGCTCTCAGTCATATGTTTACTTTCAATATTTTAGCTTGCTGACATATCTGTGTGTGTGATTACTGTTTGTATAACCAGTATTTCCAAATTTCAGTTTTTGACACAACATTTACAGTAGTGTGGTATAATTACCATGCTTAAGTGTTGCATTCGAAAACGAATTTTAGTCAGAGCATTGTTGATCTGTGTTAACCTTGTTTAATGCATGAGAGTGGAATGATAGTTCTGTTGTTGAACTCATATAGGATGTCTTTGACGCCTACGAAATCCAATCAGTTTCAATCAAGATACAGTCTCTAGAATGTGCCCGTGGCAATAAATTTTAAGTTCACTTTTTACTCCTTAATACTGATTGTTGTGTCAATATAAGTCATACATACTTTACATACTGTACATGCTTATAAGGTATATATCTATATTGTTTTAGGAATTCTCCTTCTGTATTCTGAAAACTTGAGACATTATACAGTACATTATTTCCATCTGGTAATTTGGTAATTGTTGGGGTTTTCAATCTTTCTGATTACATTTTCAAAATAATAAGATAAATCTTTCTAATTATTTCTCACTGATTTCTGTCTCTGAAGGTGAATAAACTGAGAGGTTTGTCTCTTAACTCTGCTGGTGAAAATTAAGAAACCTTTGTTGTATCTGCTTTTATTCAGACTATCAAAACCAGGATTATTGTAACAGTTCTGATTTAATCTGGTATGTGAAGTTTCAGATCTGCTCCCTTTGTAAAATGCAGTATTATCTGGCCCGTATTAAGTACAAGTATGTTACCTACTGAAATTCTCCTTGGTTGGCTGATGATCTGTGTGTTACGAAATCTGTTGGTCATAAATTGGAGAAGATGTAGTGAATCATTACAGAAAAATAACACTTATTTTCCCACATTAGAAGTTATAATCATGAAAACCCTAGAGTTCTGTATTTGACCTTAGAAACTCAGTTGTTTCCTAATGTAATATCTCATTCATATGTCTCAAATTTAGTGTCCAAATTACAGTATCTATCTTACGTTATGTTTTAAGATGTTTCAGCTTCCACTGGTGTTCCCAACTCCCAGCCAGCACCTAAGGACTCCTGACTGCCGGCTGTGCAGGATTCACACTGGTAACAGTCCTTAATGCAGCTGATTTGTTTTCTTTCCTAAGGACAACCATCTGTCCTATAGACTCGTTCCTTTCTGCTCTTTTGAGGGCCCAACCTGTTGTTATAGGTCCTATTTTGTTATATACCTTAAATACTAATATCCATCCATTTTCTAACACCTTCCAATTCAGGGTGGCGGGGGAGCAGGAGCGGGCACAAACACACAAACACACAAACACACACACCAAGATCAGTTTTCCAACAAGCCAATTAACTACCAGAATTTATTTGGACTGTGAAAGGAGCCCACAAAACCCCGAGCAGACCCATACGAACACAAGGAAGAGATCCAAACGCCATGCAGATAGCACCCAAGGTCCAAAATCTAACTCACCAGCATTGAGGGGGCAGCAGTGGTAACCAATTGCACCACTATGCCACCCCTATTTCTTATTATTTTATAAATATTTATGGACCAGATCCTGAGTCTTTCAAAGTAAGCCACCATTATCCCCTCACTTGTACTTAAACTAATCTTGACAACAACTTTCTTTAAAAGTATTGGCCTACTTCAGACCTACAATTTTGTATAAGGGACTGAGACAGGTGGGTGGCTTCTCAACTGAAAGCCCATTTAAGTGCAAATTCTATCTGGAAAGATCCAAACATGAGATTAAATCATTCTATAGTACTAAAACAGCTCCTGTTTGTATTCTGAATGACCTACAGTATAACTGAACTGTGACTTAATTTTTTTTTTGTGGTCATTCGATGCAGTAGATTGGATTTTCTCGTGATGTCTGGAATGCTAGGCATTCATGACTGATCAGGTTTATTCCATGCTGAAAAAAAGAAGAAAGAGAACACAACGTTTGGGCCGTGGAGCCGTGGAGCTGCCCACCTGAACTATTCATGACTGATACTGTGTTACTTCTGGTTCTACCTTATGGACTATGGATATAATGTCTGACTGTGTCCAGATTGACCCTGGCAGACTGTTGGATAGGGGAGTACCGTAAGGATCTACTCTTGGCCCAGATATTGGTTTGCTCATTCAAAGGCTTAAGTGAGGCTTCTAACTATACTTTATAATTTTGTTTTATATTAGCTTCTTTTAACAAGATTGATATATCTTGTTTCAAATCCTTGAAACACCTTTTTGTGTCCATGGGATACAGTAGGATTTGTTCCTGATTGATTAGTCATTCTCCATCTGGACTAAGGCTCTTGAAGTAATAACTTTCTACTCATTAGTTTCTTATCTTTCTATGATGCATTTTAAATCCTAGAACTACAACTGCTTGAATCACTGTAATTTGTCAAGTAGTCAGCAGAGAGATACATATTTTGATACTCTAATAACCCAGTACAGCGAGATAATCATAATAATAAAAGGTGGTTAACATGTATATAATTAATCTTCAATTTAATTTGGTTTTCCATTGTGGTTGTGATGCTAATTTGTAGGCGCTGCAAAACAGATTGTACTTTGTTAAGGGGTGTGATGTGTCACGTAGCTACAACATAACATGAAACCTTAAGAATATAGGTTGGTGTTTCATTATCATACTTTTCTTATATTCAGATCATGAATATCAGACAACAACAAGAATGATCTAAGGAAAGCAAATAAGCAACAGTAATTCTGATTTCTCTTTTAGTTCCTAAAGTGCCCTTTCTGATTCTGACAACATTTAAACATTTTCTTGAATATCTGTTTTCTCCTTCAAGTACTGGATATTTCACATCCACAAAAGCGTGATTCTAATACATAGTTTAAAACCACTTCTTACCCCTTCAATCCAGTCTAGCATTTACTAAACCAACGCATACTGTTCTAACTATAGAAAAGCACCTTAGTCAGTTAATAATACACTGCGTCTGCCTAAGGTGCAGCAGGAATGTTGTGCTTCAGCGTTTTAAGTAAGGGACAGTAGAAGCCCTTATTACATAACCGTCTAACTTCAGGTGAATGTCCTGTTTGTGAACAAAAACAGCTACCTGAAAGATTGTCATTAAATGATTAAGAATTCCTGTTGTGTTTTTTGACAGCAATATTATACACTGTGTGATGTCATTCACATAACATTTCCTTACAGTTATTTTAGATCAAGGTATTTATATTTATCACCTGAAGAAGGCTCCACGGCCGAAACGTTGTGTTCTCTTTCTTCTTTTTTTCAGCATGGAATAAACCTACAGTATTACTTGTATTTATATTTATACCTTTAGGTCTGAATAATGAGTCCTAAAGTTTTCTTCAGTTGACAATTCTGTTGTCTTAAAACATAGTACAGATTCACAGACAAGTCTGTTTTTCAATTCAGTGTGAATTTGCACAACTAACCAAAATAAACAAAATTATCTGACAATAATTCTATTGTTTGCAATCTATTTGTTGATTCTGTACTGAAAACATACTGGGCATACATGCACAACATCTACCTGTATATGATCTAACATCTCTATTTAGATTTAACATTAATACTAAACTAATATCATGCCTAGAACTTATCAAGCAAGATATTCTACATACACAATTTTTTCCCAGAAATTACCACTGTTTTACATGTGGCTTAAGCAACTGGTCACTATGATAAGACCTTAGAATGTGATACAATCCTGAGAGTTCTCAGGTCTAATCCATCATAAAAAAATCTACTCAGTGCCTCTATCTTCTAAATGATGTGCAGCCACTTAATCTAATAACTGCTTTTGCAGAAATAATCAAAACCACTAAAAAGCAGAAGGATCGGGAATAAATGCATTTTAGAAATTGCTCTTCATATCACTGCATTGACTGAAGAGGTCCTTTGATCTTGCCATTGTCTTGTTTTTCATATTTTTTTCCGATTCAGATTAATTCTATTTTACAGTTAAGGGTTTAGCTGCAACCATCATCCTACTGATTATGGTGTAGAAAGCAATTAGCAATTAAATGTGTGAGTGGCTGTTACACAGTCTCTGCAGGCTTTATCCTTGACAGCCAAACAGAAGCGGATTGTGACTAATTCCTGGCAGGTTGGTTACTTTCTGCAGATAGCTCAAGGTGACAGTGTTTTAAAACTGAGCTATAGTACACCAAAGAAAGCAAGTGAAAACAGGAAACAACAGCACTGGATTTTGCTTTGAAAAGCAAACTCTTGGTGCAAGGACTCTTAGGGCATGCTTTTTCTTTTTCAAACCTCCAGCTCAAAGGAAAGACACAAAGAGGGTTTCAGCTTTCATACTAGAATTAAGAAATAAAACTTTGGCAAAAACACTAACCTGCTTAGTGGTCTCTTACTTCAACTCATTGGAATTGTTAACAACTAGCTAAAAAATGTAATCACATTCTAACTGATTGTTAATCAATTTCTTTCATAATTAATTAGATTAAATAATTAAATGCCCAAAGGTAATTAAAAATATTGATTCTGGTGTTGCTAAACATAAAATACTTCAGAGACATACTGAGACATTTTCAAAATGAGTCTCATTTTATGTGAATTAAAGACAGAAAATTCAATTCTAGGTGCCCTTACCCTATAAGAGAGATTCTTTGGTTCAAAATGTCTTTTTTTTAAATAATCCTGGCAAGCAGAAAATAATATTGTGTTATCAGATTTGGTACACTGTACTGATATATGCTTAAGGTCTATATGAAAAGACTGCAGTACATTACACATTTCTTTCTTAACATGTTATAAAACAGATTGCTCTTGAATGTGTTAAAATATGCACAGAGACTTAATTACCTCATGTGTTTTGTTTATTTTCACAATCTTTTAGTTAAACTACCAGCTGTCGTGTAACAGTGCTACCAAATTGCCAGATCATTGTGCCCTTATGTGCTTTAGCATTTTAAAGGTGAATGTATCTCAATTTTGTAGATAGACCATATGCTTATAATGGAATTCCATTAAACACATGTCTGTGTTGAAATCCTTTAATTAATTAGAGTTTTAAATAGCTCCCCTTTCCTTTGCAGATGTGCAAGTATCTTAATCCTCCGGGTGTAATTATAGATAAATAAAACTGAATTCTGTTTCTTTAAAGAAGTTATGTGTTTAATTAAAGCAGAGAATTTAAGAGTAAAACTAACTGAACTATCTTTTTGCCAAAAATAAAAACCTTAACACTTAAAAAACTGCAGAGGAAAACATATTTTGTGACGAGTTGGACTTTGGACTTTGTATCACAGACTAGCAAAATCTAATTAAATTTTAATTAGTCTTGAAAAGCCAGAATAAATGATGTACTAGTAGTTGCCAACCCGTCTCTCGATTTCCATTCCACCTGCGCTGGTAACGATTGGTGCTAATTGATGCTTTTAATTGTTCTGCGTTTTTAGACTTTTTTTTATACCTGTTTTTGCCTGAGTGCGTACTGTAGTTCAAGAAAAGTTCTTTAACTTTACTTCTTATCTTTAAACAGATGCTCCTCAACTTGTGCTTTATTTCTTTCTAGACAGCTCTCATTAGGTGACCAATTCATGATGAGGAGGCACAGGTAGGAAGAGAAATGCATTGAAAACTCCTTTAATGAGTTTTTTCTCTCTCAACTGGTACAGTACCTATATGTGTGTAGACATTTATATTCAAATGCTCAAGAGAAACACTTAATGGTGTAAATTTATTGAATTTTATCATGAAAAATATATGTATTTATAGTGTATTCCTCTGCGGATATCCATTGTAATGCAGCTGGTTGACCCAGCTAAGCCATATGAAACTGACTTTTGATTGCACATTTTTGTACAGGTACATAATGTATAGGTACATATTGAAAAGGAAATGGTCCTTTTTACCCCCAATACATAATCACAGTATTTTGTTCATCTTCATAACAACAAGTCTAATGATTCACTTGGACTTTGAATAATCCTCCAAGCCTGTCCATTAGCAGTCTTAAATTCACATTTATCAGATTCTTCAAAAGCTTGATCACAACCATTTGTGGTAAACTATACATGAGCATCCAATGTGAAGTGCAGTAGTACTGTAGCTATTCTATTACATTTACCTCTCAAATCTAATTGACTCCTTGTCAAGTGCTCCTCATCATTATCATCATGTGATTCTCTCAGAATATCCATAAAATCTATTTGGATTAACTGGTATCTGCTTGCGTAAAAGAAAGAAAAACATTGGAAAGAACAGCACAATGTAGCATGTCAATGAAGGACAGCACCTCATGTACTGTAGTACAGTGGTCTCAGTCACCACACTGGGGCTCTGGTCTGCTTATTCTGGAGTACAGAAGAGTCCCCCCCACTTCCACCACTACTGTATGCTGGCCCAATATAGCATGAATAAAAAAAATAAATATTAGAATCAATTATATCCTGATATTAACTGATTTTTTCAGAAGTGTCACTATTTTTTCAAGCATTATGCTCCTATTGTTTTGTAGGAGTAGATCAGGATATTCATAAAACATACACTGTCCCCTCACACTTTCATCTTGTACAGTTTGACAGCAGGAACCAAGGAACACCTACTACAAATTTGCATTTTAGATTGTCTCACATAGTCACATTATGATAAACTAATATAAAGCCACACTAATGATTGTAATCTCTTTGACTTTGTGCCTGAATCTTTCAGCTTGCCAGTACAATATGTGAGTTACATATTAATTGTGATTTAGCAAACATTAATGTCTGATTTGAAAAAAAAAAGAAAAGTTTTAAACTCTCACAATATAAATACCCTGTGATTGTTGATTGGCATGAGAAGAAAAGCATATTGGTGCACAAAAGAAACACATGATTTAGGTCAGAATGATTTAACAAATATTTTAAAGATAGACATCAAACAATATCACAGAAAATGTGTTCATCCTCAACTATTAACAGAATTCTTGCAATGATTGTGCAAGGACCTGATCAGCCTCTGGACAGACTGCTCTGGGATGTTTTGCAGCTGACTGGCAAAGGTTGATTGGTCACAGTAGTCTCCTGTGTTTGTGAGTTGTTTCCTCAGATGCTCAGAGAAAAAGCTGACGAGGACATAATCTTATCATTATTATTTGATTTCCTGCCATTGTAATCCTAGCGCTGTGTGGTTTGTTTCTGGACTAGTCTGATGTTTCCTGAAGGAGAACACTTCATTCTCTATGTAAAGTCTCTCTGAGACAGGCCAGAAAGACCTTTAAATATGCATATAGCAACTATCACTGGTACTTGGTTGTATTTGTAGATGCTCTTGGTTTAAATAAAATCATGTATTATAAATGACCAAATACCAAACACTGAGCACTTGGTATTTTTATTAAATCACATTATTTGAACTCGGTATTCCATATCTCAAGCAACAATATTACTAAAAAAATTAACAAATGTTTTGCCTCACAATTTGAACTGTAAATAATATTTAGTATTTTGGTGAAAAACAATTGTTGAATTTTTGTTGTGCATCGGTATAGTGGTTTGTGTACAGTCTGTAAATACATAAACAGTTGTGAACAATATGCTATTTAGTTTTTATTTGATAAAGATTGTTCATGTTTTTTTTATTTATTAATATTTGTAATAGATACAAGAAATAAATCAGCAAAACCTTGACTCTTAACAATGGTGGCAATAAAATAAGATTTTTAGCTCATTTACTGTAGATGTGTAGAATGAAAACTGTAAGTTACCAATGACAAAAATGGGGAGAAACAGAAATGGAACAGAAGAAAAAAGCTCCTGCTTAGCCCATATTACTGGGTAATTAAAAACGAAAGAGAACAAAGCTATTTCACCGATGGTAAATTGATGAGATACTCAAAGAATAAGTTATTTTATCTGTTCTAGACTCCTGTTCTCTGATGGCACACTCAGCTGTTGGCCTGCTTAAGCAGCACTTTTCCTCAGTCAGGAAGAAGCTATAAATATCCCTGCAACACAAGTATAAATTTCATTCTGACTCCAGGCACCGCTATAAAGATGTACGGGAGATTGTTACTTGTTCAGGGCAGTTTTTTTTCTAATTTCATTTCAATCCTCTTGAGATTCTAGAGCTTTTATTTTTTTGCTTGGTGGCTCTGGGTTAAAAGTACTTTACAGCTTTAGTGTGATTACCCTGTAAAAAAGACAACCTCTTAAAATACAGAACATCTCAAGGTCCCCTTTTAACATCCTAAATTATTACAATGTAAGAGTAATACATATATTATTCAACACCATACAGTACATTCAGAGACCACAAACAGTGGACTCTAAACATACACATAAATGTTTAGGGTTAACAGAATATCTGGAGAGGGGTTACTGGATATTGAATTTGTCTTTCATTTCCAGTAATGGTGCTACATTATTACTTTACAAAACTGAAAAGAAAACAAGAACTTCTTTAACAGTATATTAAAGATATTGATTATGATTTCTGCACCAACTCATCCAGTGGAAAAGTCAGCAGGGTTATGTGTTCTCCAGTAGACAGGAGTGTATTACAGTACATGAAAATGATTTTGTGAGCTTCTGAATACGGTGTGCAAGTTTGACTGCATTCAATGAAGCCTGATACAATTCACAATAGTTTTGTTTAATATCCACTGGGGCTTCTGTGCAGCTTATTCATTAGGAAAGGGACACTGTTTATAATTTTCAAGTAAATAAACATACCAGGTTATAAATAAATCATAAGACACATCATGTACAATATCATTGCAATCAAAAAGCATGGAGGGACGAGTAGATAGATCTGACACTGATGTAATAACATTATTGTTACTTTGACATTTTTATCAAATTAACTGACCCAAAACACTGTGTAAGCTTTTTAATTCAATAAAAGATGGGGCATGACATCTTGGAGCGTTTAAAATTACCTGGCAAAATGAAAAATATGTGAAGCAAAATTCTATTCTACTGTATAATCTTACCATCACATTTCTGAAAACCTTTGCAATTTTTCTTTCTTTGTCGAAGACTGAATGTGTGTGTTTGTGTGTGTACGAATCACACTGCAGCAATGCAGTATTGCTGAAGTCATTATAATTAGGACATGTCCTTCAGGATTCAGAGTGAACTGACATGATGTTTCTCTGGAATTGGAACATATCAATGGAAATAATTAATACAATGCACTAGAAGTTCTACTGTGAAATCTCTGTCTGACATATAATATAAATGATGTCCGTCACTTGTACTTATTTAAAATTCAAAAAGATGTGCATTTGCATTCAATGAATTAATAGTTAAATGTACCAGTCTCAGGATATTTATCCTTTCCTTATTTCAGTGTATGCGTGATTATCTGTGTGCACAGGATACAAGACTCTGCCATGTCTCTTCTACTTTAAAACCACACTGTGCCTGACTGTATTAAGTCAGAATTTAATCACACTAATTTAAGGTAGCTGTCTGTTCTTCTATGTGTTGATTATATTTCTTCTCTGGGATTAAAGTATTGCATACTTTAGTCTCAAAATGTATTCAGTGCTGCAGGAAAACAAATTCTGAACTCACCATTTGTAAGATAAAGTGAACTAATATCCATCATGACTAATTAAAGCCATCTGTGTCATTTCAGTTGCTTTTTAACAGCAGTTACATTGGAACAGATTGGTAAACAGAGGACATAATGGGACAGAAATTGACAGTTTCTCAGTTAGAAAGGCTGTAAAACCTTCTACTTTGCAATCTTCTGTGTGGCTGAAGTACACACCCATGAGTCTCAGTATTGTGACATGCACTATCAGAACATTTATATAAGTTTTAACTACAGACCTTCCTAGAATGGTTTGTTTGATGATAGTAAGCTAAAAGTATTTCACTTTGAATTTATTAAAAATTGTTCCCAAAACTTTACATCAAAACATTTTCATGCAAGTAAGCCTTCAAAAATTCACTAGGATATACAGTAAATTCAACACATCCCATTAATGAAACATGTAAAACCAACACGTAAACATGGTATTGCTTTACCTATGGTACTGTGTTAATTAAATCACTCCAATTTAAGTATTTGCCATTCTGTTTTCTAACTATTTAACATCCTGGAACGTTATCAAACATTAACACATTATATACTCAGGATCAAGTAGATAGACTGATGGTGAAAATGTGAAGTGGGAAAATACACTACATTGAATCTGAACTCTTATCCAGAAGTGGAAGAATGAAGCGGCTTGGCTTACAGTATTTGAACGGGTTAAAATTGTACACTGCACCAGCAAGACCTCATTTCTCATTCTGTGTACAATTCCCATGGACCTCTGCATCTTCACTGCAAGGAGCAATCCTCAGATCTTTTTGAAAACTGGTGGGAACAGTGGAACATACTGTTCAGTTCCTTACCACATGCTGAAGAGAAAGCACTCCTGGGAAAGAATAGGGGAATTTCACAATATACTGGAATACATCTCCCATCATGTTCATGCCACTCACAGAGTCCCAGAGCCTTATGAGCTAGGGACTGGGGGAGGCAGATATGAGGGAGTGGACAGTATGTGTGTTTTTACTGTGTTTCTGCCACCTTAAACTTAAACTAGAAGTTAGCATCTATGTATTTGTGTATCTGCAGCAGGTATTTACAGCATATGCCTTACATTTCGAATAATTTCACACTTTGATTATATCAAAATATTATCTGCTTTTTTTACAGGATGAAGGTATTGTTAAAGAAATTGACATTAGTCACCATGTAAAAGAAGGTTTTGAAAAAGCAGACCCTTCTCAATTTGAGCTTCTCAAAGTATTAGGCCAAGGTTCCTATGGAAAGGTAAGACTTTCAATGTGACATTGTACAGTATAATCACATTTTTGTCATGTTCCACAGCACCCTGAAGACATATAGAATAGTGAAAACAGCAAGCATTAATAATGTCATACATGTACAGTATATACAGAATAAACGAAAGTAGAAAGGCTATTGCTTTGCCTGTCAGCAAAAGGGTTTCCTTAGGGTATCTTGAACTTGAACTTGAACTGAAAAATCCATCTCTTAGAATAACTCCAAAAAAGCCTATTAGATATATTTAACTATGAGTAGTCAGGTTTGTTTGCTTGCTTAAGTAGCAAATGTCAAATTCAATTGTCTTGCTATTCTGCAGACAGGTAACCTAAGTCACTTTCAAACAGCCTATAGTACAGAAGTGAAACTGATAAAAAGATGTGTTGATACAGATATGTTCTCAGGAGGGTTCCTGAAAATGATATGTCGGTGAATGTGACAAGAAATAGCCTACAAGCATACTTGTAAGAAGCTAATCTTTTCATGTTATTGACAGAGGACATCGGCCCTGGTTTAAACAGATTCGTTGGATTTCTGTAACACAGCGTTTGCCATTTTCTCTTTAATTAATTTTAAACAGAAATGTGGTTCATACGAACGACAGAATCTACAGTATGTGCAAGAGAGCTACACAGCATCACCAATGTCAGACGGCTGTGGATATGCAGTCTCATTTTCTGTGCTCTTTCTGTCATATTTCCAGGTGTTTTTGGTGAGGAAAGTCAAAGGCACTGACACAGGACAGCTGTATGCTATGAAGGTTCTGAAGAAAGCCACACTGAAAGGTATGGGAAACAAAGGCTGTTTCAGGCAATGTGAGAATTATTTTGAAAGTGAAATATAGTTTAATCTCTGTGTTTCTCTGAGGTAACATTACTGTATACTGTGGTTCACTTGAGACTAGGAAGCACTGTATAAGAGTGAGAGATCATTGTGGTAACAATCATGCAGCATGTCAGTTTAAGTGCTGCCTGAGGCCAGACTTTCAGTTTGCTTATTTAGGAATCTGAAATGATGAAAGACGGTAAATTAAATTAATGCAGCTTTCTTTCTCTTTCTTTTTAGACAGTACTTTTAAAGCCCTCTTTTATGAGAATGAATATTTCCTTTTTATGATTCAGTCAAGCAGTGCAGGCCCTTTAATTAGCAGAGAACCTTCCAGGCATGATATTGAACTGAGAGTCACCATCTGTGAATGAACTGCAATGGTGTCAAAAAGCAAGAGCCTAAGAAAATGGCTCAGTGGCCAGTGTTATCAAAGCAAAGTCCACCATGATATAATGACTGTATATGATGATATCGTAACTAGCAGAGGAGCATGATGTTGTTGTCGCTGGCTATCCTATTAAGCCTGAAAATCATATGAGCAATAGCAGTATTCTTTCAAATTTCATGCCACATTGATTTATACTGATCAGACTATTCTCTGATTGTATCCCTCAGCAAAATTTAGAAACAAAATAAAAGATCAGCACCACAAAATCACAATTCGAAGTTCATTTTGGGATATAATCAAGGGAATTGAATCTCACCATCTTCCCAAATAATAATGCGACACATCACAAGAACAGCACACACTGGCTAACAGCAAACCACAAGTGATGGCAGTCCCAAGTACAAGTTACTAAAAGGAGGAGGTCCAAGAGCTACTTTGTATGCAGCAGAGAGTTTTGTCGCAGATGCACCAAATCACCCAAAAGCATAATTTCGACACCAAATACACCATTCCAAATGTGAATGAATCATTTCAGTACCTGTTATAGTATTAAGGATTTATACTGTGGGTAGAGAAGCTACTGGCACATACTGTACAGTAAAGGCCAGGAGTGTGAATGAAGTGGAATATGGATATTTGATGACTTAACATAAATCTGAATTTCTGAAAAAAACTGTGTGTGGCCTCAGTGTTGTTCCATGGTGCAACGTGTGTGTCATTTCTCAAATGTGTGTTGTCTGGAATAACTTCTGTTGTAGCTGTGATTGAAAGCATGTTGGTGCCATGAAAGGCGGTGGTGCTATGCTCCATAAAGCTCCATACAATTGCCCATCAAGAATACAATTTAATTATTCAAGTATACTGTAAATGATCTTGTAGAAGTGTAATTTTGTATAGATAGATAATACTTTATTAATCCCGTAGGGAAATTGATGAATTTATTAGTACCGTACTGTAATAATATCAAGAGTAATGATAATAGCTGTGTGAACCATTTAAGTGTTTTGACTTACATAGATCTTAGTTCACATAAGACTGTGTGAATCATACCCTGACATAAGATGGGACGTACTGTACATGTACTGTATATGAAGAGTGCAGGGAGGTATAAAAATCATTAAATATTTTATTTAAAATAATGCAAATGCAAAACAATCCCAATTGATGTTGCATTTTTGCTCACAAAAACAGTTCTGTGAGGCTTGTTCTGAATGTTTTCTATGGTACACGAAGCCTGTTGGGATCCTTTGAGATGAAAAGCCCTTTTTAAATATAATGTACATATATTATTGTATTCATATTAAAATAAAATACACACTCCATAAAGAAGAGTGTAAAATATGTATTTTCTACCTCTCTGCTCTTCCCTAGAGTCTGGAAATGTGGCTTCAGACATACAGCAGAAATTAAAAATCAATAAAGTTCCATTCAGTGCCTATATTTATAATCACACACTTCTTTGTCATATCTGGTAGAGACATCAGCTTGATTTTTAAATTTATGTTAAGGATAAAAGAAGGAAAGAAAAAAAATTGCAGGGCACAGTCTTTGTCTTTAACACCTACCTAATCTAGAGTACCTCTGCAGGCAGCAGTTTTTAGTTAAGACGGATAATAGCTGTAATTCTGCTCCAACATTGCCCCCTTAACCTCTGAGACCTACCTCCTACACTGCAGGTGTAACCATGGTTACTACCACACAGTGTCACATCGAGAGAGAAGACAGGTCCTATTAAAGCATTGTGCACACAGTGCCATGAGCACTTCATTCAGGTAGCTAAGTAATTTATCTTAGCAGCAGCAGTCTCATTGCATGGTAAATAAAAAATATGCATATTGCTTATACAAGAAAAGTGTTATGGGGGTCCTGAAAGAAAATCATTTCAGAGATAATCACATACAGTATAGCAAACAATGAAGAGAACCCAGAGTTGAGGTATTTTTGTACTCTAGTGCCACCCTGGTCCTCTGGGGGAAAAAAAACTGTGTCTTCTGGTTTTTGCTCCACCCAGCAGAATCAATTTCAGATTTCTGTTTTATTATAGAATTTAAGTCTTCTTTCAGCCTTTTTCAATCTTGTACATGACTTGTACTGGGTATCAATCACCCTTTGCCAGTTCCTGAGTTTCAGAGCTGCCCTTAGTCACCTGGGTCAGTTGTAGTGTAAGACATTGCAGAAGGAAAAACAGCACTGCGAAATTCTGAAACCGCCATTCCCACATAAGTCTGTTTTTCATAAACTGATCAGGTGTTAAGATTTTTCTCAGTCAGAAATAAACAAGGACATTCCCAATACACTCAAATAAATTTCTGTACTTAACTGGTTGAAAAAAATATAGATTTACTGGGGTATTTTAAAGCAAGGACCTAGTGCAGAAAAAGGTCTAAATAAGTAAACAAATCAATTACAGCCATCAATTAGCAATGCTGAATAAGGTTCCAGTCAGAATGAAAATCAACAGAACCAGGACTGAGCAGCACTGATCTTGTTTACTGTCCACGAATGACCATCTCTTTAACTGATATTGAAATATAGATCCAATTTCAGGATCAATGCAGTCATTTATAGAAAAAGTTCTATAAGAAATCTAAACATATTTTCCTAAGGCCTTACAGCCTTAGGAAATTGTATTTTTTTATCACAATTTTTCATTTTCAACATTTGTGTTTAGAGTTTCCCATGTCACTTGTGGATGTGTTCATATTCAAATGTTTAGTTTTTAGTTATTTATAAATATGCAAATACTTTTTGAGTTGCACAAAGCAAAACATAAAACAAGTAGTTAATGGTAGGAGGCTGTTTGACCTAGCATGTGTCTGTTGTTACCAATACTTCATCACATCAAGGAATGCAATCAGTGTCACGAAGAGTCACAGGTTTCATAAGGGTGTCTTGGCAGCTTGCTTTCGTCCACCTGCTAAGAAGAGCCTGCTGTCCTCTGTCCTAATGAAGCCACTACACAGAAATCACTCTGCCTTTCAGGCATCACCTATCTTTACAGGCTGTCCATTGTCTTTGCCAAGGCACACACACCCGAGAGACATATTATGTCTTGGGAAGTAGAGGAAGGGAATTTTCTTTCCCTTCATGTCTTCCGAATCCTGTGTCTGTCAGAATGCAAGATCTTCTAAAGTGAGAGCCCATACGTGGCCTCTGTTGTGATTTAAATTTGCTTTTTACTCTTCATTGTTCTTTTCGCTCTTCAGTTCGCGACAGGGTGAGATCAAAAATGGAGCGGGATATTCTGGCTGAAGTGAATCACCCATTCATAGTTAAACTTCATTACGGTGAGTAATGCATCTCTGTCTTCCTTTGTTTCTTCATTAAGTGTATGCAAGCATTAAAATCATGTCCGGCCATCTCCAATGATAAAGATGTGTTTACTTGGGGAGCTGTGTTTAACTTTTTTTACAGAGGTATTCAAATGAGACTACAGTGTCTATTGGATTAGCCATGTTATGCATGTACATAACAAAGGACAATATAGCAAAGCTATAACTTATTTTCACTGAAAAGGCAGGCAAAGACCCTAAAAAGTATAGTAAAATGAGGCTATGGAATTTTTCATTTCTTTTTGACACAGCTACTTAATACAAATGTCCCTTGCATCCCACATACATGAATCGTAGATGGCTCGTCAGCCTCTTCAGAGAGGCAAACACAGTAATAAGTCATCCTTTCTCTCTGACTCTGAATGCACATGGCAAACACTTTATTCTGAATCAAGGAACAAAATGTAAAATGTGTAGCAAGAAAAAGTACATCATCAGGTACAAAGAGCATAATAGTAGCCGGACTGTATTCTTCAACAGATTTACACAGCATGTTGCTTTTATTTCTCATATTTTAGTACAGGATGCTACTGCTACTAGACAGTCACTGGCAGATCACTAAGATTTAATTTAAGATTTAAAATAAGCCATCAAATCTAGAGATGAGGTTTACTGTACATAGAATAAGTTGTCCATGTGGAAACACATGTAGTATGCATTATTTTTATGTCAATGTGCAGCATGCTGTACTAAAGATCGCTTTAATGCAGTGTTGTTTTTCCATTCATGTTATGAGCGATCGTCAGTTGTGTTACTAACACAGCTTTTTAAAGCTTGCGTTCAGTACACTGAAGTTGTTTTCTAACTAACTGACTGCGTCATGATTTCTTTCTTTCCATCAACTACTGGGCCTATTTAACAGAACTACAGTCTAGTCTTAATCATCATTGACATGTTATTTGTATTTTACTGTGCAAACCTCTGTAGAGGGTTTTGCTATTTAGTGATTGTAAGGTAGAGTAACAGAATCTTTTCAGGATTGTTTAAAGCCTTGAATTATGTGCTTTGTCTTTAAAAAACAGATGGAAAATAACATACCTAACATTATCCCAGTGCAGATGACTAAGCACCAACTTCCCTTGGAGAAATTCTTAATGGGTTTTATGTGGTTATATACAGTACATAGTCCTTCTTTCACCCTATTATAATGAACACCATTATAGCCACAGCAGCGTGCTGAAAGTAATGTATTAAAATGCTATGAAAATAATAGAAAATGAGAAACAATTTGTCTGTTTGGAAGATTGTCAAGAATTCTCCATTTCCAGTTTTTTTCTATGGCTGTCCTAAGTAACTAACCAAAACAGCTTTTGCATTTCCTTGTATAAGCTGTATTATCTCAAAATCAAGTACTCTACGTAATGTGTAAACATCTCATAAGTATATACCTTTTTGGTGCTTGGAAATTTGTTTTGATTTAAATAAGGTTTGAAACATTTAACTTGGCCATTTATCTGTATTTCTTTGTTACAGCCTTTCAGACTGAAGGAAAGCTGTACCTTATTTTAGATTTTCTGAGAGGTGGAGATCTTTTCACACGTCTGTCCAAAGAGGTCAGTTTTTTTGTTTAGCTTGACAGTCTAAAATGTATTGCTTTCTATGTTATGCTTTCATCTTAAAACTCTTCTGACCAGTAAAATGAATGGAACAAGAATAGCATTGCATGCTACATATTAAAACACTGCAAAATAATCAACTTTGCAAGTTTAAAAAGCTATATTCATAACATTGGTACTTTTAATACAATACATTTACAGTAAATGATATTGTCTGATGCTAGAATAATAAGCAAAAAATTTAGATTTTAACTTAACTTTCACCCAGATCTAGACCTCAGATTGCAATTAGAACATAATGAACCCACTATACAGCACATCAAATTTAATTATCATTTCAATCACTTTTGCAAATCCCATGATAAAATGTTGAGTTCTCAATCAAAAAGGAATCTCTAATTAAAATTAGCTAATTTGCTCATTCAGTTGTAAATGTGTTTTACAGAAAGTGCTTTGAGCATAGTAATGCCATTGTGATGTTATGTAAGCAGATATTGAACACAATATGTTATCAGTAATTGACTCTCCATTTAACTGACATATCCTACAAAAACGTGATTAATTAAATCCCAACCCAGCGAGCGTGACAAATAGGAAGGGCCCATGCACATCAATATAACCAAAAGCAAAAATAATAAGTCTTAATAAAAGTCTTGAAAATATTCATAAGATCCCTGAAGGTACTTGCTCAGTGCACTGACAAAAAGCTGTTTGATTCCTCTTGTTTGCCAGCATCTCTCTTGATGCAAATCCAGAAATATTGAGCTTCACTATAAAAGATACAAAAACTATGAAGTAAATGAGCAGGCATGGATAAATGTAAAGACATTTCCAAATCCATTTTTTCTAGGAAGAAAGGGCTATTCCATTCTGAGTGTGTAAAACTGCCATAACAGGCTATGTTTGTAAAATGACTCCAGTTGTACGTAGCCTAAGTCTGAAGAAAAACAGCCTACTCTGCTCCTGATGGAAATTATTTTCAAATGCGCTTCCTGGGTCAGAATCCTCTGCTGAGAGAATATGAGCTGGAATGCAATTTAATCATGCAACGTCCACAGTTTTTAGCACCTACTGTATGGTTAATAATGAAAAAACAAAAACTCAATTAATATTCTATGTACTTAAACTGGCACTTCAGGGGATATGATGATAGTGGGGTTATTCTATAATTTACTGCAAATCTTGCATTTAAAAAAAAATTATTATATACATTCCCAGTCTCATGTGCATTTCTGAACTTCATTTAAAGGTACTGTGAGAAATGAAAACCCATCAAGAACTGTTGCCAGGTGATTTACAATAGCCCACAAGAATTTAATTAGTGGAATACTGATTTGTTCTTGGCTTTCTAAAACATACAAACAGTGCTTAAGCGACCTTTATGAAAATGTTCAAATGAAGCTGATTGTATTGGAGGTTATGTTTTTTTTTTCTGTCTGATCCTGCTAATTGGAGATCCCTGCTTCCATCTGTGGCCCTATCAAGGAAGACACAAAAGAGCACTTAATGAGAACAAAAACTGTTATTCAAAGCATTCCTGATATATTATTAGAGAATTAGCTTATAATTGGCAACTCATGTTAGTCAATTATCTTAATTTACATTTTTCTTTTATTCTGTTGCAAATGAAAGGCAATAAAACATACTGTATGAAACACGTTTAATTGCTTATGCATTCTCCAAGATGAATTTGTACAAACCTTAGTATCAGTTTAATTAGACTTATATCACAGACACCAAAAGCTATCATTGTAAACCAGTTTATCTTTTCTTCCTTTGGAAACAGACCCTCATGGTGAAAATCATTTTACAGGAGTGTCAGAACAAGGAGAATTGCTTTAAACTAGGATGTGGGACTCTTATACATATAGATATATGTGTGTGTGCATTAAAATTACTGTTATCTATGAGAAGGAAAGGTAATGATGTGTCGCATCAAGTCCCCACTGAACTTCATACAAATCTTAAACTAATGATGTTGAATTAATGTTAAACACTCTTCAATAGCTTCAGACCATGAATAGCATTCAGTGTTTGAGTAGAATGAACAATCTGAGATACAGATTTTGCATTACTCCCACTTGGCTGAGAGAATGAGAAGCTATCAGCGATGCCAAGGATATTTGTAGCCCCAGCACCAGTTACAGAGCTGCCCTCTGCAAGCATAAAGATGGGGTGGAGGAATGTGAAGAGGTGAGCACTGAAAACAGTGGGTTCATTTCCATACTTGTGCACTTCCAGGTGCACGTGGCTGTGAGTTAAACATGTGGTCTCAAAATCTAGTTAAATCTCAAGTTTTATTTTGAAACTAGGATCACTAATTATATTTTTTATTCTCTACCAGTTTTCAACAGCTAGTTATGTGGTTTTCGTATCTTGGCTTGTAGCTATGATCCCCAGGATATCACCCAGGGGAAAATGAGAAAGCGTGGGCAGGGTCTCCCAACTCACCCACCTTCAAAGCACTCCTCTTTCAACAGACCCCAAGCAACACAGCCCCCTGTCGGAGTTCTGGCTCCAATTGGCAGAGGCGTGTCCCCCTGAGTGGCTGCAAGAGATGCACTGTCTCTGTGAGCCTCCATACCCCCAACATAGGGGCTCAAGTAATTGTGCCCCAAAGCCTGAGGAACTGGTCACAGTCAGGTTCTGACGAGCCAGGTCCAGGCTCGAACCCATGGTTATAAAACTACTGCAATCGGGCGAGGGCCTTTTCCTAGTTGAACCACTTGGGAAGCCCAGACTTCCGGCTTTTGCAGAGCTGAAAATGACTTGCCATCCAGTTAAATTCAGTTATGACTTCGGTAAACCATGGCTAGAACAATAACCAGAAGACGAATTGGGTTTTGAAATTTGAACAGAACTTATATCACAAAGTAACAACTTTCATGCAGCTTTGCACCTCTGACAGACCACTCCAGGACTGTAGACTTGCAAATAGTTTTAGTAAATGGACTCTTAATTACATTGATTACTTCAATGGCCCTGCTGGTGAAAAGTGTTTCAGTAATGAAGGGCTGAAGCCAAAGATTACGGCAGAGGTCAAGATTGCCTGGCCCTGACCTCCATCGTCCTCAAGTCTTTGACACGGTCAGCTGTTCTAGTCTCCTCCTCCCAGTCCCATTACACACACAGGATATGAGTTTTCTGCAATCTTACGGATGTTGATCCGTTGAAGAAATTTGTTTTATGCTTGGCGAACAGGCACTTTATCACAAACACATTCCTGTGAAGATTGCTACCGTCAGGTAGATTAAGAGGTGTATGCTTTGATTAATTGCACAAGGGCTTGTGTGGTGCAATAATACATTACTCACACAGAGCTGCATTAAGGTAGACTTAAAACTCTATTAAGATGGACACAACATAATTAACGTGGTGCTTGTGTTTTTTTTTACTCAAATGTGCTTCCAATAGCTAATTAGTACCATTCCTGGTTCTTCTTCACTTTGGAAATTAAGAAATATAAACCAGATAGTAAAATCTTTTCATTCTGTTGCTGACCATCAAATTCATTCATCTCAACAGGGAGGCAGAATGTTAACCATTATTTTCTTTTCTCATCACCAGCTCTACCTTTTACTTTCAATTCTGATACCAGTGTCTCCTGTATGACGTTTGCAAGAGGCTACAACTAAAAGTATCTAGTCTTTGCTAAAATTAGCCTTTTAGTAAACAAAAATGGGAACATCTGTGCCTTCAAATAAAGCTTCAGTTCTCACTTCCATCAGCTGCTTACTGTGAAAAAAAACAACTCATCTGCCAAGCGCTCAAAAATCCACCTTGTCAATGCACCTACTGTATAAACGCTGTATGCACCCATCCGTGCAAATGTTATGCTTTGACTGAGTTTGCAAGTAGGTTCTGTCTTTTAATTACTTACAAGCAACTGAAGAGCTGATCATTGTCTGTTCAAGCAAACTAAGATGTTTATTCACTAAAGCAGTTGGAACAACACTAGCAGCAGATTTGACTTTGTTAGGAACGGGCTGCAGTCCAACACTCAGAAACCTGTATGCATGCCAGACAGATGTGCTGCTGTTTTTGATGCCAGAAAATATTGCTGTTTGTACCTCTCCACCCATTGGAAAGAAAATCCCACATAATACCATTTTAGACACAAATGGAAGTATTGAAATACCATTTCTGTAATAAATCTGCAGTTCTCAATAATTTACTGGCATAAAAATGCAGCTACCCCTTGACACTCGCCAGGACAAGCTGACTGAATGTGGATAAATATATACTGTAGATGGAAAATACAGTTAGATGTCAATCACTGGACCATATGAACCATTTACTGTAAGTATTGAAGGTAACAAACTTACCCCAAGGAGTTTGTATGTTCTCCCCATGTTTGCTTGGATTTCCTCTGGGTGCTCCAGTGTCATCCAACAATCTAAAGACCTACTGGTACTGTAGGTTAATCAGCTTCTGGGTAATCTGTGTGTTTGTGTCTGTTTGTGTCTTCTGACTGGCGTCCACTCCAGGGTGTATCCTGCCTTGCACCTGTTGCTTGCTGGGATAAGTTGCAGCTCCATCACGACCCTGAACTGGATGAAGGGGTTAGAAAATGCGTGAATAGAATAACATCTTATCTTTTTTTTTTACCTAGGTGATGTTTACAGAAGAAGATGTCAAATTCTATCTAGCTGAGCTGGCCTTGGCTTTAGACCACCTTCACAGTCTTGGAATAATATACAGGGATCTGAAGCCAGAAAAGTAAGAATAAATTATGTCTTGGATTATTATGTAATGTTATTATTATGTTGGATTCAGCAGTGCAATGAATTACTGTATGTTCAGATGAACCACGAGACCTCCAGGAATCTTTATATGCTAAACAAAAATTTGAAGGCAAAGAATTTATAGTGTATGTATGGAACTGTGAAGAGAATATTATTTTGGATCACCTGTTTCAGTATCGGAAACAGGAGTGTATAAGAGGTCTTAACAGTCTGCCTTATAATGGCATTTTGCTTGCAGATTTTGCATGAATAATCAGATTAAATACATTGCTGTATTGTACTACCACTGCATAACAGAGACAATACAAATTATAATTCAGCAGGAATAAAAAATGATAAAGAGAGCAATCCCTAGATAATTCTGAGCAGAACAGTGTCATGTGTTCCTTAATATCACAGCTTTGTGTCTTTATCTGCCTCAGAACAGCTGTCCAGTACTGTTCACTTTAATAGAGATTTCTTTATTTTAGACATGCTCGTATTGATTTAATTGTTGTATGTATCCATTCATTGAATCTTCAAAAGATAACACTACATTAACTAGGCGCTTATTACTTCAAGTTGTTAATCACTGATGTTTGGAGGCTAGTGCTAACCACATTTCAGAGATCCTGCCATTCTAGCAAATACAGTAAGAGTAGGAATTTATATGTGTTAGAGAGCAAAGGATCTAGAGAAGAAAATCTAAAAAGATCTAGAGAAAAAAAATGAAACGCTAATAATACTGTTATAAATTAGTGTGGTGTAAATAATTTGATAAGGGTGAGGTTTAAAATTATGAAAAGAACTTTCAATAAAATCAGTATTAAATCAGGTCCTGACACCAGTTTACAGAGTGACACACGGCAAGTGTTTTTTCCCATCTAGCACAGCCGGAGAAACAGCATGGTAACAAATAATAAACAGGTAATTGCTTTTATGTCTCAGTAATTAATTACTCGCAGGAAGCTTTCTATCAGAAGCCCACTACAGTTTTTGTAGAGTAACAGAATTTTACTCTTTGCATCTTGCCAGACTCATTTCTAATTCCTTGCTCTTGACGTTTTCGCAGCATCCTTCTCGATGAAGAGGGGCACATCAAGATAACAGGTGAGTGCAGTGCTGTGGATGTAGATTTCTCTGCAGCATCCTCCATCATGCTTGCTGCCTGAAGAGGTTTCTGCTATAATGTGCTTTCCTCTTTCCTATCCTTCAGACTTTGGTCTCAGCAAAGAGGCAATAGACCATGACAAGCGAGCCTACTCGTTCTGTGGAACGATAGAGTACATGGCCCCCGAGGTGGTGAACAGAAGAGGACACACACAAAGTGCAGACTGGTGGTCCTTTGGTGTTTTAATGGTATGTCATTTTTCACAAACGCCAAAAGCTGCATGCAGAAGCTTTGTTCAAATCTGCCGTGACTAAAAACATGTTGATATTAGCTGCTAAATAGTGAATACCATGTACAAGGAGAAGGAAATTAAGCAAAACAAATTAAGCATGTGAAAGGATATACCCTTAGGGGGTCAGAAAGCAAAAATCATTTCAGGGCAGAAGGGAAATCCGCTCACAAAAACAAAAATTATACAATGTTAGGCAAACTCTGGGATTTAAGGGAGAGCATTTCATAATGCAAAAGAACTAAATGTAGATTTGCTCCAATTATGCAAAACAAACAAATAAGTTAGAAAAGAGAAAAACCAGCAGGCTGGAC
Organism: Atractosteus spatula; assembly: GCF_055471065.1. Taxonomy (NCBI): domain Eukaryota; kingdom Metazoa; phylum Chordata; class Actinopteri; order Semionotiformes; family Lepisosteidae; genus Atractosteus; species Atractosteus spatula. The sequence goes on along the minus strand of NC_142720.1, from coordinate 21,583,393 downwards.
ATACTGTACTGTAGGGGGATCAGTCTCTTCTTCAGTCCAAAAGGGAAATAATCTGAGCTGGAGGTGTGCCCTCTCAGTGTCAGATCAACGGACTGCTCATGGAGCCTGAGGGCTGCATCTACTTAGGGGTGGGACAACTGCCTAGTAACTTACTACTAGTCTAACCTGCAATGTATTAACACACAGTAAGACAAAAAGAAATTATCAGAAAAAGATCAATCTGGATATAAGTATTCTGTGTAAAGTTACACTATGTCACGCTTTGTCAAAGTCATTTAAAGAATTAATGATACTATAATATAAGTAATTAAATACGCTTAGAAACAAGTCTACATTATAATCAGTTTGTTTTTTCTGTTTTCACTAAACACTATGTTTATGAACAACTTGTGGGCCTGTGAACCTATTATTAGTGCTTATGCTTTTAAGCACTTCAAGTCTTAACTATCTACAGTAGCAACAAAAATGTAAATGAATCACTTTGCTGCATGCTATTTAAAATAGTCTGTTATTAAGTATCATTTTTCATCTGCTGTTATAAAGATGGGTGTTAAACTGTTCTTCTATTGGATATACTCATGTTTACCCCATCAGATTTTGATATTAGCATGCAGAAAAATGTGCCTGTATAATTATGACAACACGTGGTTTGTACACAGCATCTGTCAGACATAGGAATAGAAAACATGATTTGTTTCATCTGACTAGCAGTGGTGTGCAATCAAAGGCAATTTGCTTCTGTTAGAAAGCTATCTTGACTGATTACAAGATACCTTTGGGAAAAAAAATCCATGTGATCTTTTTCTTTTTTTGAAGAACTTACGTATACTACACTGCAGGTTACTACATACATTATTTCATTACCCTTCTTTTTACTTTGCTAAAAATACTATTACATTTGTTCAGGAACTCTGAATCTGCCCCCAGAATAATCTCAGAAAAAAAATAGCACAGCCAGTGAAATCTCATTTTCATTGGAGTTGAGGACTGAATAGCCGGGGAGCTTGTAGCACAATGCAATTTCTACAGCAAGTGCTGCCCAGCACACATCCGATTAATGACAGTGAGAAGGTAATGACTATCTTCAAACAATCAGGCTTGCTGGACATCTACAGTATGTTCACACATTCCGATACAGGTGACACAAATTGACTCTAGTTAAAATGTAATTCTACATTACCATAATATTCCCTTTTGGTTACATTAATAGCAGAGCTATACTTAAGGTATGTGAAAATCTAAAACAAAATAAAAGATAACAAGATTGTAGATCCAAAACAGTCTAGTGCAAGTCTCGCTTTTAATTACAATACATAAACCTCCAAGAACTTCACTCGTACTCGGTTGTTCTGACTCTTTTTTTTGGACATCATGAGACTTCAGTTTAGTTTTCTACTAAAAGGTTGGAGTTTACAAGCAAGAAAGAATATTGTTATTTGAAGGTATGTAATATAGGTAATAACACATTGGTAACTATTAAAGTATACATAATTCAATAAGCATCTGAAGTAACCTTATAAACACTTCCTTTAAATTTCAGTTTGAAATGCTGACTGGATCACTGCCTTTCCAAGGGAAGGACAGAAAGGAGACAATGGCATTAATTCTCAAGTAAGTCTGGTTTCAGTACAACACAAAATTAGTTCTACTGTGCAGGCAGAAAATGAACTTATACCTGTCTGCACCTATTATTGTGCAGATGCTCCTGCTACTGTGCATGTACACAACAGTACATCTCAGAGGTATCATACTGAGAACCTAAATTACATTATGTCTAAAATATGTATATTTCAGTGCAAAAAAGTTTTCAAAAAATGCTTTTTAGTCCTTTTATTAAAAATGCTGCTCATTCATATTTCCTGCTTCCCCCTCCATATTTGAATAAATATTCAGATCCTTGCGGTGACACTGTAGTAGTACATACTCATACTTGGCTCTTCATTTATTATTTCATTTAATTTTTAATCTAATGTCGATATTTTTTCTTTTTTTTTTCCAGAGCAAAGCTTGGCATGCCTCAGTTTTTAAGCCCAGAAGTTCAGAGTTTGCTACGAGCACTTTTTAAAAGAAATCCCACCAATAGACTAGGTATGTAGAAAAACATGCTGCAATTTAAATCTATATTCAAGCATATTTAATGTTTAGGTGATCATGTTTAGTCATAACCTTTAATAATATTGTATTTTACTTTTGAGCACTTTTCAAGAAATCTACATTTAGCTCACCAAAAAATATAATTAACGTAGAAAAAAATCATTCTACAAATACTGAAAAAATTACTTTAGCACTGATTTCTAAAAAGCAGTGAATATGAAAATTATCATCAGTTATTTGAAATGTGAAAAGATGCTCCATTGCTCCTAGTCACCTTTACTTAACATTAGTTTAATTAAATATAATGGATAAGGGAAATGAGGGCAAGAATTACAAACAGATCTTACATCCTTTATCAGAATGTATTGTCTGTATGCAATTGTGTATCAGGATGACATGTCTCTAAAATTAAAACCCACGGTGAGCAGGTTTAATGGAAGGAATTTTAATACATGCAGTGTATCTACATTAGGTTAGTAATGTATACCTAACATGCAGAATTTCTCATGAAAAGATGACTGAGTGCTAATTAGCCATGCTGTTGGATATACAGTATTTGGCATGTATAAAAATGAAAGAAAACCATATTGAATTTTATGCTTCCATTTTATTTATTTTTTTTATTTTTAATGTTTTGCATTTTATATTTAATTTTTCTCCAATTGCTTTTTGTTCTGTTCTGTGATTTAGTTTTTGGTTATTATGTGACGTGTTAAATAGCTATTTCATCCCCACAGCGTGGTGATCTGAGAAGTCTTGGTGCAGTGCTAATTTGTCTCCCTTGTTCAGCTGTTGCTGTGCTTTGAAGCATCTTTTCAGAAGCTATAGTGTTATACTAGGACACAGAAAAGAGTCTTTGAACATGGACCAGGAAATGTACCATTTAATACAATTAACAAAATAGGTCAGTGGAAAATCCAGACAGATTAAATTAATGATTTTGGAGTTCATCTCTCGTCATATCAGTCACTGTTCAAGTACTTTGAAAAGGCTATGAAAGCAACTCATGTTACCAAATTCTTCTCTCATAACACAGAAGTACTGTATCTAACAGATTGCAATTCGAATGACGCTAAGTATAAGATAACATAAGATAAGATCACTTTATTGGCCATATACTGTACAATTTCTTGTATTAGGAATTTGTCTTTTTCGCATACCCCAACTTGCTCTCCATGAGACACACAGACAGGAAGAGAAGCTTGGGGGTCAGAGCACAGGGCCAGCCATTTATATAGCGCCCCTGGAGCAGCTGGGGTTAAGGGTCTTGCTCAGGGGCCCAACGGAGAAGGATTACTCTGCCAGCTGCGGGATTTGAACCGGCAACCTTCCAGCCACAGGCACAGATCTTTAGCCACAGAGCCATTTAGCAATAGTTACAGTATGATATGATATGATAAAACAAGGTCCCTGTCCTCAATGTAAAAAACACAAGCATTACAATGATGCATAAACCGCAAACCTGCAAAACACAGCATATTTCTCGAAAGATTGCATTGTTCCAGTTTGCCCATCAATGTGATGAACATACAGTATGCATTTTCTGCCCAAGGTGCAGGACCCGATGGAGTGGAGGAAATTAAGAGGCACCCTTTCTTTGGAACAATAGACTGGAATGTGAGTAACTCCTGCTTTATTAGAGTGGATTTGAACAACAGGCTTGGTGGATCCTAATGAGTGCTCACTGTGTCATATCATCCATCCATTTTCTGAACCACTTAATTCAGTACAGGGTCATGGGGCCACCAGGGCGCTGGGCAGGACACACCTTGGATGGGATGCCAGTCGGTTGCAGGGCACACACAGACTCCAACACTCACACGGCTTCACTCATCTACTCATCCATTTTCTAACCACTTCTCCTGGTGCAGGGGCACAGGAAAAGTGGGGTACACCCTGGAGGAGACTCCAGTCCATCACAGGGCCAACAGACAAAAACACACACGCACACTCCCACCAGGGCCAGTTTTCCCAGTAGTCAATTACTACCAGTCAGTTTTCAGACTGGGAGAAGAAACCGGAGCCCCTAGATGAAAACCCAAAAACCACAGGAAACTTTATTTATTGTAGAGTCTTTTTAAGACAATATCCATCTGCATGTGCACCTTCCCAAGCACTTTGTGCATTTAAATAAGATTTGACTTCACTGAGAATTAAAGAGCATTCATTTTACAAATGCCCCTTATTTCCATTATACAGGCCCATTATAGTAGAAACAGCAACACCAAACACCTATGTGCTGAAAGGTTTATTAGAGTTCCAGTCACATTTAATTTGTCTTGGCCCACTGGCCACAGGACGAGGAGACTGGGACCCCTGAGTGAGGGGCGGCCGAGGGGCAGCTGGAGACGGGGCGGAGAAGGGATGGGAGGAAGAAAAGGGGCTTATAGTATTTCTTATTTTCTGTGTGAGGAAATGACGTCGGGAATGATCACAGACTACTGACAGCTGAGGTTGATTAAACATGGTTCTTGTCATCATCCCAAACTTTTGTTATAAAGCCCATTTCTTAGAACAATTTTACTGACTAATTACTTTCTTACTTATCATTCACAAATCACATGAAACCTCATGATTATCTCATATAGATAATCTTCTCTTCCCAACAGCTTCTTCATTCTATTTCCTACATTAATTCAGTGCATTTTCATTAATATTTTTGCAGTGACAGTGACAGGTATGCTCTAGACTTTTTTTGGAACTTTTTTTTATTGAACGGAAATAGATTTCTACTTTACCGCAGAGCAGCCTATCATTAAACTCTGGATGGATGAAAAAAAAAAGTGTGATATTTCTCAGATCAAACCTACTGTCCACTAGGCAAACCACTGAAATACAATAAAATTAACTCACTTTTGTTGCCGTAGCAATGCAGCAACATTGTCTCAGTGTCAAAATAAAATCCTTAATTAATTAATGAAACAATACTGTTTTACTACTTGTTCTCTGTTCTGTTGTAGATAATCACAAATACCTAGAATAAAATGCATTTCTTTTTCTTTACGTCGATGCGTACACAAAAAGAAACTGTACAGGAAAGAAATCAAACCTCCTTTCAAGCCAGCAGTTGGCCGGCCTGAAGACACCTTCCACTTTGACCCCGAGTTCACCTCCCGCACACCGACCGGTAAGTCCTTACCGCAGGCTGAGCAAGTGTTTGACACATAAAGCTCTGGAACTTGTTTGTTTCAGCCCCTTTGTGGGAATTGAATATGAGCCCTAAAATAGTAAAGGCACTTCAAGGAGAGCCCAGATGGGAATTAAACTGCCTATCTCCATAGGAGATACTGTGAATTGGGAATTGCTAGACAAATTAAAAACTAGCATCAGCGACTTTCGGGACTAAACCTGTCTTTGATGGAGTTATCACATTTTGATACAAAATTAAAAACATGATAAACATGATACTGTACAATGCACTACAACTTTACTGTAATGTATTCTTTTTTATGTCTGATGTAGACTGTTCCCAGGGGGAACATAAGAGCAGATGTGACCCTCATATCACATTAAATGCTTTTGTTCAGGGTCCATGAAAGCACAACCCCCAGCACAACACACATACTGCTCATACTGTGCCTCTTGGGTTAACAGTCCCGACAGAGCAAGCCAAATGCAGCACCAGGGCAGAAGAGCTCTCTTTGGAACATACTGTAAGAAGGTTACAAACAAGAGGGGGTCATTTGTGAGGAAAAGTTTACCTTCTTTACACCTCTTAGGTTATCTTTGTGTTTTCATCAGAAAAAATCCAAGAAAAAAAGAAAAACAATAGCAGTACCTGATTAAAACGAAAACAGAATGAGATAAACGTGAAAAAAAGACAACACAAAAATAGCATGCATGGTACAGTATCAGATATGGTGTGGCATGCTTTTCTTTGTATTATGACTATAATTGTTCTGTTAATTCTATGCACACTGTATGTGTAATGTAACATTAAAGAGTTAGTTGAAAATAGCCGTGTACCTGAGGAACCTACCCTGTGGGTAGCTGTCTCATTGGAATAACAGACAGGAGCATTCCCATCATTCTCTGAAGAAGATCACTCTCTCTGAGCGCTCTGTGATGTCACGAATAATCTACTTTTATTACCCCGTCTGACTGAAGCCTGCAAGCTGTACTGTTTTCATTTGGGGAGAATTATTGCTTATGTGTACTAACACCACAAACAGATAGACCTAGACAGCTTTGCAAACACAATGATTTGTCATGTTGTACTACATTCCGAAAATATTGACAGGGCAGTCCTTACTAACAACCATGTTAATAACCTTTCAAGTCAGCATATATCATTTCTGTTCGCTTTAAATAACACCAAACTAATGCTTTCCTGACACTATCTGTGCTTACAAACAATTGCTAATATGTTTAATTATGCAGAAAAGAAGATTTAGATCAGCTCCACATAAAAAAACAATAATGAGAAAAAATGTTTAATCTTTAAAAAAAATAAAGTCTGAAATGTCTCTTTTTAAGCATTCACTCATGGTTAGCCTTTAAAGATTATCTGAATATATTTTTGTTGCATCTGTCATCTGAGATTACGACTAAACCCATGTAATAAACAAGGGAAAACTGAATGAAACACAGAGAGGATTAAGAGCAGACTGACTGGGACAATGAAGAATTAGGTGTCAGGTTTCAGATCCAAAGAAGAAAAGTTGCTCAACGCAGAGGTGTTGTCTTTGTCAATACACCTGTTAAAAAAATGTAGACATTTAATTCTTCTATTTTTTGCATGTAATATTTTTCTTCTTTATGCAAAAACAATTACTTAAGATTTTCTGTGGAAATATTGTCATTTTGTGCTGAGCTAACAGTTGCTAATGATGCATCTACATTTAATGATGCAAAATGTTTTAAAGTTTCATGTACCATACGTGTAAACGGGAACAAATTATTTAATCATATTAATAGCATAGAATTGACCTGATAGAACATCAGACACACATGATTGGTGAAATTAATCTGTTAGATACTGTAACAGTTCATAATAATATTCATGTATAGTTAAATCTGAGTTGTTGTAAACAGATATGTGAAGCTTCTGAATTATATAAAAAGCCAAATGACAAGTTTATTTCCTCTCCCACAAACTATGCCATATTAATAACATAACATATTAACATAATAGCAGGAAAGAGTAGTGGAGGCTTTAAGTAAATTGATAATGTGAAGATGTACAGTATCATCACTAGTGTAAAAAAAAGAGATGACCACAGATCCCTGTGAGAATTGCTTTTTATATTTTCCATCACTGCTGATACAAGCACCTGATTTGGGCTCTGTCTAACCTTCCCTGGACATTTTACCTTGACAGCCTGCATTTGAAAAAAAAGTGACTTTTTTTTAGTAATTACAACATTATACTCACAAGAACAGTTGCTGTTACAACTTTTGATCTGACTCGGTTTTGGAATACGATTACTGAACGGTGAAATATAAAATATAAGCACCAAAAAGTCTCCGAAAAAAAGTTAAACATAGGAGCAAATAATCACTCCTCCTTAAGTTCACTTGGGACCCCAAATCCAGCACTGAGTGTAAAAACTGTCTAAGTAGTGTAGGAATGCTAACCCTAACCCTAGCTGGGGTTTCGACAGAGCAATCCTTCAGTGAGACTCTTAATGTTCCTTAATCTAAAAAATATGAGTTTAGAACAATCAAATCCACTGAAAAACACTATTGGAAATGTATCTTCTTCAATAATCTGAGGTAAAATTTTAATCAGAGGAAAAATGCTGTAAAATCGGTATTAGAAAGAGCGTAGATTTCAGGCCAGAGTAGGGTTTGGTTTAGAAGAACCACTGTTGACTGTTGTAATACATCTAGTTATGTTATGTTAAATGAGAAAATAAAGAGAGTTTAACCAGTAGTACAGGTTTTCTTACAACTTTTCACTGATCTCAGTTTTGGAATGCGCTGAGTGAGTGGTGCAATATTCAACATACAGTATAGTAGACAATAGTGTAACAAACCTACAGTGAGAAATATGTATTTTCAGAATCCATTTGGAATTTGCCAAGCCGTCAAATTAATCGGAACATCCTAATCCTAATCCTAAATGTTCGGTTAATTCATTTGTGTAAGTTCTGATTTCAGTATCAGTATTTCAATTGATGAATTCATACTACATAGACTGATATAAAAGAAAATATATCCAGACGTGATAATCGTATGTGCACCATCAAACTGGAATAAATCTAGTAATGACAAAATTACCCATTCAGAGACTAATGTCTAAAACTAAACAGAAATGAGCAGCAACCCTTCTCACAAGTATTACTGAAACATGTTACAACTGTTACTATTAATGACAATAGCAGTATCATCAGAATAGGTTTTCCGATCTGACAGGCTAACTTCTGGATAACTCAGGTAATCCTGCAGCTGAGATTTATACCATGAATTAGTATTCTCATTTAAATTATTTCATTCAAACATATCTAAACAGCACAAGTCTACTACGGTAACTATGATATAAACAAAATTGTCTGTAAGATTAGAATGTAAAGTCTGTTTGCTTACTGTAACATAGAGAACATTTAACATAATACAGGGTCACCTAAGGCGGTATCAATTCAAGGCAAAGTGTTCATAGATCACAGCAGATCTCACTACTGCTGATGTGTTAATTATGTCATCCAATTTCAGCTGCTATTTTGTTCGTAAGCGGTGCTTGTGCTCCCCATTTCCTTTTCTCCAGACTCCCCAGGAGTTCCGCCTAGCGCCAATGCCCACCAGCTGTTCAGAGGGTTCAGTTTCGTTGCGTCCAACCTCGGACAAGAGCAGGCTCAGTCTGAAACACGGCAGAACACGGTGAACCCAATCGTGCAGGTAACTCCAAGAAGCTTTCCGCTGTTTCTTACCTGTTGTATATCCTGCAAAGCAGTTGTCACGCTCTGAATTCGAGGTGCCTGAACTGGGGCTGTTCACTGCTCTAACAGTAATAGCTTTGGAAATGATTCCTCAGAGCAGAAGGCAGGAAAATGAGCTGGGGGTGTGTGTTGATGTTGCACTACCTTCCCAACAATGAGACTTAGAATAGAGTGCACTGCCTTTGACTCCCCCAGGGGTGCCTCCTCACAGACAGAAAGTAAGAATCACTACTTTTGCACAGCTTTAGCAGAATGTTTCCAATCTTATCCTCTGTTAAGTATGGAAATTAGGTTTTGACTGGTGTGACAACTTACTGTAGATACGTACTAAAGGACATTATCTTGAAAATACTTTGGAACAGTTTTACGGCAAGCATCTCTTTAATGGCTGTTTTACTGGAATGGTTGGTTAGATTGTCAGTCCAAGCCCACACATGAGCTACACAACAAGTAAAATTAAATGCAGTGTTAGAACAAAGCAGATGATGTAACATTAAAGACTGTGCTTCACATCAGGACAGTAAAATGCAGACAGTAGTGTATATGCAGGTTGTCTATGGGCAGTAATAACTAGCCTTTTAATGTCAGTGAATTTAATCTGGCACGCACTGTCTGCCTTAGTGCTGTAAACAACTGAACACATAACCTTTAATTACTAAGTAAGACTGAGCTCTGAAAATGGAATATGGAGACACTACAGGAGACATGTATTAAGAACCTTTTTACACCCAGGAAATGAATTTTAGAACTGGCTGTCCATTGATATTCTCAGTGTGTTCAAATTGATTCTTGGAAAGAGCAATTCAGAAAACTGTGATGGACATAAAGGTTTTTCTGACCAATTCCCTGATTCGTATGACATTCCATGACTCTACACATACCTTTTTTCCAAAATTCTAAAAATGTTTAAGATTATCAAACACAAAAGAGACAAACATGCTAAATGTTTTAGAAAGTACGTGACTTTTTACGAATGAGGAAAACCAGTGAATATTTCCCCTACTTTTGATTGTGGGGTAATTAATCATGCAGTGGTAAGAAGAGCATAACATTCAAATTACTGTCTCTGTGAAGAAGTTCAGAGTGCCTGCTGTTGCTAAGAAATGGTTATTTTATGTCTATTTTAAGAACATGCAATATGGACAAATGAAAGACTAAAGGATCTATTGAAAGCAAAGCATGGCTGTAAACACCTCACCTGCACAACACATTGACATTTCTTTATCTTTAAACAAACGCATCAGGAGCAGACTCATCATTTGACTGTAAAGACTTCACAGCTGACGGTAATGAAAAGGGTCAATTCCAGAAAAAACGATGGTTTAAAGGTGCTCAGAGAAACTCTACTTCCAGCCTTGAAGGACCTCTGTACATTAGAGGAAGCTAGGAATTCAACTATACAGTACATCTCTGCGGTCTGTTTTATGCCATGGTACAGTACATGTACACGAAACATCCACGATAAACAAAGGAGGCAATAATATTACTAACCAAGAAATAATAAACTTGGCCTTGCAATTAGTGTTTGAGAGAATCCATTGCATCATTCTCTCCATCCAAAATAGAAAACAGACTTTACCTGGTCATGCATGACAAGAGAGATGTGGACCTGTAGCTACCTATAGTTCTAGACGTCCTTATCTGAATTTAGGTGTGGTAGTTCAGGATTAGCAATAACTAGGGTCTGTGACTGCACTGGCATGACTTCGGTTTTAAATAGGTCTTCCTTGTGCTCATCAACACGGAAAGAGCTATTATTTTTCACGGTGTCTGCTATCTGTTGAAATTGCTCCAGTTGTGCTCTTTATATCTCTGGTACCTGTACCTACCAGCATCTGTAATGGTTTTTTCAAAACTTTCACTTAAAGCTGTTCTCTCTTTTGTCTGGTAGACAGACATACTGACCACTTTGGACTGATTTGCAATTGCAATGTAAGGTTTTAATGGATTAGGTTATAGAAATTAAACTTTTCTGTGTTCAAAGGAGGAAAGGCAAATTACTGTATTTAAAATAAGTGAGTGAATGTAGGTGAAGTACAAACAAGCAGGAACTAAATGGTCATTTAAAAGTGGCAATAAATGAGCCTATTGCCTCCTGAAACTGATGTGGTCAAACATCTATGGCTTTTTGTAAAAGAACAAATTTTTGCTTGCATTTGAAGGAAGGAAAAAACAACATTTCATCTACTGAAAGCAGCTTCCCCTTTCCTTTTATAATAACACTAATAAATGTGTAGCTTGGAGGTACAATTATAATCAACCACATATTGTGACATAAACGAAAAGATTGTATGATAATCTCTCCTGCAGTTTGTGTCAAGGATATAGACTTGATTACTGCTGTTCTGTTCCCTTCCTTCCTTTTGGGGTTTTAAGATGGGGCTGAATTAGATGTAGTAGAAAACTGGAACTCTCAGTTGAGGTCATGTGAGTTTAGCTTACGATAGCTCTGGGAGTTTCAAACACTGAAAGTTTTAATAGTGCAGCATGACAGTTTTCTGAAGTTCAAGATTACTGAAAAATCAAAGCAATTCTTATGGTCTCCTCAGTTCAGTATGAACAAATAAGTGCAGTACTGAATTTGCTGAGCAGAGTTTCAAACACGGTTGTTCCAGGCTAACTCTGCTCTTGTAAATCAGGCCATCCAGCTGACAGACTAACATCTTAACAATTTGAATTTGAATTGTTTTTATTGGTACCCCCAAGAATTCACACAAAAAAAGAGCAGTTGTTGAATCAAATTGCGTACGATCATGGGTTTTGCACAGGTACAGTATAAACCATGTGAAGGGTTGATCAGATTTGGAAAGCTCTGTGGTATGAAGATATATTGTACAACAGAACTAAAGGGAATATCTGACAGTCAGGTGGGACTGCAGGGTCTTGTCAACTTGGGTCTCCTTGGCTTTCACTGCAATAGCAGCTCCTGCAGGTCTGCAGCCACACGAGTGAGAGACCTGCAGCTCCTTCACCATGTGCTAGCTCATCTGTCGGGTAATGCTGAGCTAACAGTTTGAGAAAAGTTGAGTGGCTCTGAGAAGCAGGTTTGCCAGAGGTGCATGTCTACTGCTCCTCCTTCTCCCTGTTCATCACACAGAAGTCTTGCCAGAAATAGCCTTATCTTAAACTGTCAAAAGCTCCAAACTGGAGATCCATTAAAAAAAAAACAATTCCCAATGTATTTAATCCACGCATTATGAAAAGGCCACCTGCCTTGCTGAAGGTTGCAGAAACCTGGAAGAGTAGGGTAAAAAGAAGGACTGACATCCACTCTGGTCCTGGACCAGGGTCAAGGAAAAGGCACAGTTTAGAACAGTCCAAACTATCTTTGAGAAGTGGGAGAAACCCCTCTGAAATACACACATGCTCTACACATTTAAAGAAATCTAAAAAACAGACACCTGAAAACATAAATCCAGTTTCTTCTTTCAAATCTTCATTTTCAATAAATGTCTAAACAAAAGATTTTATATAAGAGCAAAAACAAAATAGTGATATTGATTTCATCTCTGTAATGTGTTTGTCACTGCATCATTATAAACTGCAGTGGTTGTGCATGCTGTTTGTATACTGTATACATGTACTGTATGTACTGTATGTTAATGGATTATATCACAGCTTGTCTATAGCTAGTGTACTAAGTTCATTTGTACCATTTAGAATGTTCTCAGTGCAAACCCAGGACTGAGTTATATCAGACGAATAAGCTTATTTGTTTAGTACAAAATCATTTCGAAGGAATATTGATTTACACAAAATAAATTGGGATGAGCAGATATCTATTTGCCAGGCAAGGTTCACTGTAGTCAAAGTACTAATTAGCACTGATTCCACTGCAAAAAGGAACAAGAATTACATGATAACCTAATTAAAATAAATGGCTGATGCCAGTAAGATTTTGCATTATTCACTCTTTATGATATAGCATTTCACCTCTTACATTTGGAGAAAAGTTCTTAATGTTCTTATCTTTTGAAAAGATTATAATAATTTATTAAAAGACCTTTCTTTTGACACACACTAAGAATTACCCAAAGGCAACTGAAGACCTGAGACAGGACCCCTCTAGAGCAAGGATGGGCTTAAGGGGCAGTGAGTTCCGACATTCCAGAAATCCAAAACAAGATGGGAAAAAATACTCAAGGTGACGGTGCACATATCAACACGGCTTGATAACTTGCAAAATGTCGCGTCTATCTTTTCAACGTGTTTCTTTGTTTTTCATATTCAAGAAAAAAATATGCTTTTCCTGATAAAAAATATATTTCTTTCAGTCCCCTGTACCTTCACCTGGCTCTGTCTCACTTCCTTTTCTGTCTCTGGTTTTCAGCAGCTTCATGGGAACAATATTCATTTTACAGATGGGTATGAAATCAAAGAAGACATTGGCATTGGAGCATATTCTGTGTGCAAGCGGTGTGTGCACAAAATCACCAGTGTGGAGTATGCTGTCAAAGTAAGAAATCATCAGTGCAGCTGTAATACAGTTCTTCTTCTAATGGAATCATTAGTGCTCTTGCAATACTGTTTGTCTTTTTAAGAATTTTCAATGTTAATGCAAGAAAAAGAATATATCAGTTTCAATTTTTCATTCAGTTAAGAAAATGTTTATGACATTTTCATTACAAAGCATGACATCACTAAACATGAGAAAATAACTTTTGAGAGGTAGGACTTCCCAATGAGTCTATGCAATTTCATGCAAGATGACATTGTACTTTATAAATATAAAATTATTAAATTCTGATGCCCAACTCCTGAGAGGGTGAGCGGACACTAGCAGATGGTTGAAGGAAAATCTGTGAACTCTTTCATCAAGACCAGAGCTGTTGATGAGGCCTCATGTCTTGCAGATAATCGACAGGAGCAAGAGAGACCCATCAGAAGAGATTGAAATCCTCCTACGATACGGACAGCATCCAAACATCATTACATTAAAAGATGTATGTAATTAAAAAGTCACTTCTTGCCCATACATGCTATACAATAAGGATTCAGGCTGTGATACAAGTGCAGAAAATTAATGAATGGATGAGCATCTGAGAGCATCTGAGTGCATTAGATGAAGCCCTTAGAAAATGGATGGCTGTATCCAGTATATTTGATTTGTCTTCTTATGTTATCCTTGTTTGCAGTCATGGGGGTTTTGTTTTTATTTTGTCCTGTTTAGTGGGGGTCTTTGTTGGGGTGGGCAGGAGGAGAGCTTGTTCAGTTTAGTATTAAATTTTGATGGCTGTTTTTTATAAAATTTTTATAAAAATGATCATTAAAAAAATATGAAAAACTGAAAAAAAACAAAAACAAACCCCGTGTCCTCAGGCGAGCTCTGGTCCGCCAGAAGTCTTTGGAAAACGATTCCTCGCTGCTTTGGGCTTCCCATGAAGCCCCCGTCTCGCTCTCTCCTGCAGGTCTACGACGACGGGAAGTACGTGTATCTGGTGATGGAGCTGATGAGGGGAGGGGAGCTGCTGGACAGGATCCTGCGGCAGAAGTGCTTCTCGGAGAGGGAGGCCAGTGCGGTCCTCTGCACCATTACGAAGACGGTGGAGTACCTTCACTCACAAGGGGTGAGCATGATGAATATGACTAGCCAGTATAGGCAAGGCGGCACGGTGGTGTACCGGTGAGCATTGCTGCCTCACAGTGCCGGGGTCCTGGACTTAATTCTGGACCTGGAGATGCTGGCTGTGTGGAGTTTGGACTGTGCGTTCTCCACACGTCTGAGTGGGTTTCCTCCCGGTGCTCTGGTTTCTTCCCATAGTCCAAAGACAAACTGGTAGGTTCATTGGCTTCTGGGAAAACTGGCCCTGGTGTGAGAGTGTGTGTGTTTGTGTCTGTCTGCCCCGCGATGGACTGGCGTCCTGTCCGGGGTGTACCCTGCCTTGGCCCTGTTGCTTGCCAGGATAGGCTCGGGCTCCCCCCGTCCCTGAACTGGGAGAAGCAGTTAGAAAATGGATGAGTGGATGGAAAGGTATTCACAAAGTGTCTGTCATTTCTGTATTCTCAAAGGTTGTCCATCGAGACCTAAAGCCAAGCAACATCCTCTACGTGGATGAAACTGGAGACCCAGAGTCTATAAGAATCTGTGATTTTGGGTTTGCCAAACAGCTGCGAGCCGAAAACGGTCTGCTAATGACGCCCTGCTACACAGCAAACTTTGTGGCCCCCGAGGTAAGCACAACAACTGTAGAGCCATGCTATTAAAACTGGGAGATGCAGTACCGGTGATGGGGGATCGCCAGAGCATGTCACACTTGCTCCCCCTGGTGGCATGCACTAGGGACTGCAACTGGGCTTAATAAACATCCTCCAGAAAGCACCACCGCAGAACAATAATACAAATAATGACTATTAAACATTTCCAGCTGCACTATAAATGTCACACCAGGGGAGAGAAAATAAATATATTTATGCAAAATATTTGTTTTACAATATGCATCATTAGCACCCTACCCACAATCAAGTGTGAGATGTACAGTAACGTCATGCCTCAATTCCAGATATTGAGAATACTTCATTCTGTTTTAGGTGCTCAAGCGGCAGGGATATGATGCTGCCTGTGACATATGGAGCCTGGGGATTTTACTCTACACAATGCTGGCGGGGTGAGCCTTCCTAACCCAGACACAGAAAGCGTGAAACAGCTGCTGCTGTCACTGGGTTATAAACAAAAGTTGGTTTTTCACATGAAACACGGGTTATACAGAACTGTACACACACATGTCCAAATACTATATAGTGTGCAATGTTAGTGGTGGTGGTTTAGGTTGAAAAATAATCAAAGTTCAAAAATATATTTTTTTACTCCAGGTATTCTGCTTGGGGATAAAGAAGGGTGACAAAAATAATAAACAAAACCAACATATAACCTTAACCCTGCACTGTCCTCAATAATGATACTCCGCGGATCAGCTGCACCTGCCGACGTCAGATAATCACCTCCGCAGTTTAGGAAATTGTGACATTACATGCACGTATCTCATGCATTCCTGTACCAAAGGAGAAGCACAGCGTTTGGTCTTTGTGATTTTAAAAGCAGGGTGAAGAACTTTTGTGTTGTAAAAATATGACATGTTGATCCGCATGTAAACCAGAGGCTGAAACAAATGAGTCTCCTAGGATTTCAGAGCTCCAGGATTCTCTTGAATTCCACCCTCCCTTCCTTCAGCAACACAGATCTGAGCAGCAGCAGAAGAAGAGACTTCCATACTGTCAAACCAGTGATCCCCCAGCAATGGTACCAGAGGATTGCAGAAGCTCCCAATGTAACAAACATCATGTCAGTCAGACCAATCAACTAGATCTGTCTCTGCTCTTGTGAGGGCCTGAGATTGGAGTTACCTTTCAGCAGGAGTACTCAGATCAAGGAATATCCTTGTTTAGAATAGGGAAAAAAGAAGAGCAAACCTACTGTTTTTCCAAAGCTAAACTACATCAAAAGACTTTCAACATTTTTTACAAATGCGTTATTTAAAAAAACAAGTGATCCCTGGACAAATCAGACACAAGAGTTATATAAGCATAGAAGTATGATACAGTATGTTCACATACAGTAGCAGCACATTGAGGACAATTTAAGAGATTTGAAGAAATTTAAGGGAATCATTCTAAGATAAACATTTCTGGAAGCCAAATGTATGTGGGATTCAACTATTATCCCAAAACATTTCTTTATCTGTAACACTGAAATTCCTGTTCCAAACAGTTCATCAGCCACTCTGCCCCTAGAGGAGGGATTAAGACCTCTAGTTGTCTAAATAGAAGCCCAGAGTGATGATTAGTTAAAAAAATTAGATAATTGGTGGTTAATGGGGATCCTCCTGGCCATAGGATTAGGAGGCTTGAACCCCATTCAGAAGGAATAAACCAAGTGGCTGCTGTAATAAGGGAAGCTTGAGACAAATGCGAAAGGGGTTTGGGGTTTTCAATATACAGTATAGCTGATTTCCGTAATGATGGTGATTAGGAACAGCTGTGTGAGATGGATTTGTCATTGTTACTCCCTCCCAAACTTCAGTTCATAACTTCCATAAATAGAAAGCAGTTCAGAACACCCTTGTCCCTACACCTCTGTGAAACATTTAACCATTAAACCTGACTCGAGTTTATCTACTGTTTCCATGAAGAAGTTGCACTCATCGTAACAGGCACATACAGTACAATTCTGTTTCATACTCACAGTTCTTCTTTTGTCTGTTTTCGAAACAGCTTCACACCCTTTGCCAACGGACCAGACGACACTCCAGAGGAAATCTTGGCACGCATTGGAAGTGGGCAATATGCACTTTCTGGTGGAAACTGGGACACCGTCTCCGATGCAGCAAAGGTTGTTCAGAGGTGTTCTCATGAAAGGAATAGCAGGGGGCTCTTAGTGGGGGTACTCTTCCAGAGTGCAGGTTCAGGACTGTCATCCATGTAGTGAGCTCAAAACTGGATTTTGATGTCCGTTGACAGCAACAGAAATTCACCCCATTGTGAAACACAATTGGTCAAGTATTGCCTGGAACGGGTGTTCTTGGACATTGGTTATCCCTGGTATTCAGTGTACCAGCAACCCCAGAGACCTGTCAGGCACAGGGGAGCGTGCTGTGTTGTCGGTGAGGGATGTGTCAAAAGACACTGCTGGATGGCTGTGTGGACCCCATTGAGTGCCAAACACAAAATTGCTCCACAGTGGCCCTGCGGAAAAACTGCACACATTTTTGTTACCCTCATGCTGGTTCAGACTGCAGCAGTGACCCAGACTGATAATCAACCTGTTATTCCAAATTGGGAGAGATATAAAATAGATCATTAATATTTACCATTAAAAAGAAAATCATGGTCATTCTTCTTGTTACACCCAGGTGGATGCATCTTTCACCCATGAATTTAAAAAAACATATAAGAATGGATTGTAAGCAAGGAATTTTGAGGGGGACACCCTTCTCTGAATTCACAGAAGCAAAGGAAATCACTACCTCAATCATATGTTCATATTTTTGTCTCCACACACCAGGATCCGATAGATATTTTCTTACTTTTAGCAAAAAGATAAAAAAAACAATCTGCACAGCTTTTCTGCTACTGAGTGGAAAAGAAACAAATTAACCATACAATAGGTAGTTTTAGACTAGCTTTCATAGGCTGACAAATGTTCTCATGAAATGAAACAATAGTGTAGAGGTTTAGGGTATACAGTATTCTGGAAACACTAGCAGTTATTTTCATTTTGTTGTGGTCCTCCTGGGTAATATACTGTATGTTTTATTAATTCATTCATTCTTCATTATCCTAGTAATTTTCTGAAAGTCTTTCAAGTCTGCTTTTTCTACAGAATTGCATTGTGAAGTGCAACTGACTTTTATTCAATGCAGGGTGTTAGACTGTCTGCTTTCACAATGGAAGGATTGTATTTTTCCCATATTATAAAAAATATGATGACTGAAGATTTGTCCTTAAAATACTGTGTACTTTGTTATAAAAATATAACTAGCTCCAT
This sequence comes from Atractosteus spatula, assembly GCF_055471065.1. Classification (NCBI taxonomy): domain Eukaryota; kingdom Metazoa; phylum Chordata; class Actinopteri; order Semionotiformes; family Lepisosteidae; genus Atractosteus; species Atractosteus spatula. The sequence continues at coordinate 21,564,940 of NC_142720.1, read as the reverse complement.
TCTGAATGATCTGCAAAAAAAAATTAATACAAAACTTGTAAAAACATTGAAGTCCTAATACAGTAAATCCTTGGTTTAATGGATTTTGCTTTAATGGACTTTTTTTAATGGATAAAATCTGCTAAAGGGGAATTGTGTTTGTAAAATCAGAAATACTGGACTTTCCCCACAGACAACCAAAATTCACAAAAAACAAAGTAAAATAAATACTACATAGGTGTGAAATTCAGGAATATTAATGGTGCTCTATAGTGGTAGTTTCAATTGCTTACAATGGGTGTTTTTTGTGTTTTAGCAAATTTTACACAATAAATGTATGATATATTAAATAAAACATTTGTATATTTATGATAGAAAGTACAGAAACAATTTTCATCGACTGAGTTGATGGCAATTGCTAAAAATGTAGTGAAAAGATTCAATAATTTGTATTTTAAAATTATGCTTTCTTTCCTTTAATAATAACGTGTTTTGGAATTGACAAATGTAATTTGTGATTTAACGGACATTCAGCAATAACAGGCACACCTTCCCTGAGGGCTTACCGTCAACAAAATCATGTTGCTTCGGCACTTTGTGTGTTTTCAAAATCTGCTCCGCACAACAAATTATCTTTAAATATCCTTAATTAAAATCATTCATAACACATGAAGCAAGCAGATGTTAGGACACAATTTTCATAGTTTAACCTACAAAAAAACACTTTAATAGGCTCAGTTTTTGGGGGCAGTGCGGCGGCTCTGTGGCTCAGGATCTGCGCCTGTGGCTGGAAGGTTGCCGGTTCATATCCTGCGGCCGGCAGAGGAATCCTACTCCGTTGGGCCCCTGAGCAAGGCCTTTAACCCCAACTGTTCCAGGGGTAAATGGCTGACCCTGCGCTCTGACCCCAAGCTTCTCTTTCTGTCTGTGTGTCTCATGGAGAGCAAGCTGGGGTATGTGCAAAGACAAATTTCTAATACAAGAAATTGTATATGGCCATTAAAGTGATCTCTCTTATCTCTCTCTCTTTTTGGTTAATGACTTATTCTGTGATAAAATGTCTTACACTCCCTTTCAAAATTAATGGAAAATTTTGGACTGCTTAATACAACTTCTCTACTGTTAAAAACCATTTCTCCGACTTTCACTGCATCCAGACCCACGGTGCATTAGAATGGTCCTCAAGATGCACCTTCAATGCCAGCTTTGTTTGAGACTCTATTTGTTTCCCCAGGACATTGTGTCTAAAATGTTGCACGTGGACCCCCATCAGAGGCTAACAGCCCCGCAGGTACTCCGGCATCCCTGGATAGTGAACAGGGACTACCTGTCACAGAGCCAGCTCATCCGACAGGACGTCCAGCTGGTGAAGGTACGACTTCTGGCAGCTCAGTCTGTCTCACTGCGCCGTCAAGACACTCAGTCACGAAATCGAGCTTCCGAGCAGTTCAACAGCCCCGCACGCTGCGCTCAAACTACACGGCGGGCATTTGGGTTTCATGGATCAGTGTTTTTCATTGCAGTTTTCAAGAAATTCAACAACAGAGGTGAAAATAAAACCCGCAGACACAGATCCTTTCAAAGACAAAATTCAGGCTTGTGAAATATTCTTGCAGGATGTCCAATCCATCAGATGTTAAATATCACCATGCAGCCATACAGAGTCATCTCATATTAACTGAGCTACATTAGTTGGTGCTGCCATCTTCTGTACAGTGCAAAAACACGTACTCATGTATTCATGGTTCACATTGTCGTTTTCCTCTGTCTTTTCTTCCTTTGTTCCTTTTAAGGTTTTAACTTGAACTACATTAAGGCTGTCTATTGTGCCTATTGTCTATTACCAGCAAGCAGTAATGAAATGTCACGAACTCTAAAAAAAAAACATTTCTCCCTCTTTTCTTCTATTTAGGGAGCAATGGCAGCAACGTATTTGGCTTTGAACCGCTCACCTCAGGCCCCTAAACTGGAACCAGTGCTGTCATCCAGTCTGGCCCAGAGACGAGGAATGAAAAGACTCACTTCAACGCGTCTATAGCAGGCCCGGAGCAGAACAGCATCAAGTGTCAAGTGCCCTAACTCCAAAGGATGTCTCGGCCAGACTAAAGCAGAGCCCTGCTACACTGTAGGTGACCCTGGGATTCTGTCCTCTCCCTAATTCCTGTTCAGCTCAAACCAATTCCTGGATAACACCAAATTTCCAGACCAATTTCAGTGATATGAAACAGCAAATTCATTTAAACAGAGCAGAGTAAAAGTGGAGTTACTATTTTTTTCTATTAGTTTTACTTCGCCATTCTCACAGTAACACCTTCAGCTTGTCCAGTTTTGAGCTTGGTAACACAGCTGGGGAAAGAGGGTATTAAAAAGGACAAATACCTTAATATCTCCCTGGCAGAAAGAGGCAGCTTCAAACTATACATTTTACAGCAAAAAATTAAATGATTGTCAAATCTGTTCAGAGACGACCACTAATACAATGTATGGGCTGAGCAAACCTTTTTTTCTTATATCGAAGCTTTTTTAGGACTTCATTATTTTACAGCAGGGAATGAACAAGTGCCCTCAAAACAGGCCAGAAAGCTTTATAATTGTTACACTACACAATGCCTCTGTACCTCTCACATATAGGAATGATGTCGCATAGCATTCCAAAAGCCAACATTTCCTTATAGCTAATGCACAAGAGCACAAAAGAACACATCGTGAATCAATTCCATTAAGCAAGACAGGCAGAAAGTATAATGCATATTGTTTCGTATACACTGTATATATAAATGGCTTTGCCAGAAAAAAAAGTGTTTCATTGGGAAGTAAAAACATTTTTCATCATTTTCTTTTGATTTTATATTGATATGATAAAGCCCTCAGAATACTGTATGTAACTCAAGACCCACATTAGAGGGGGCGTTAGGAATTAATTGTCTGTGGAATAATGAGAGAAAATCCAATTTTATCATTTTCAATGTGTATTTCGGTTTTCCACATGTACCTGTTTTAAAACTGGGAGTCTATGATTTTGTTTTTACTTCACATCTTCCACATGTGTGCTGTATGTGGGCATGAGAAGATGCAATTTGTTCAGTTGCTTTCACAGTACAGTAGATGGTTCTGACAAAAAAAAAGAAAAGAGTTTAGGGGCTTAGTGGACACCAACATAATTAGTACCAATCCATATGCTCTGTGCAGCCTTTGCCATTACATCTGGCTCAAACAGCCCACTGGTCTGCTAAGACAACAACTTCCAAAAGTTTGATCCAAACTGATAAAAAGAGGAAAATTTAAGCATTTTTATATAATTTTTGTTTGAATCTAGATGTTTTTCTTATTTAGCAAACATGCACATATTCTATAGCATTAAAAAACCTCCTAAACTGTAAAAAGATATTTAAAGTACTATTAATGCATTATCTACTGTAAGTGGACTGAGCCAGACCTACAGTAACTGCAGTTCCACTTGAGATAATGGCTCCTTCTCAGGCCACATCAGAGTACTCTCAACCCACTCTCACTTAGGCCTTTATCCTTCAAAATGCTACTTTTTCCTTACTCCAATGAATTCTCTACTGATAATGATTAATATTCTTTTTTGTGTAGGATGTATGTGATACGTAAATGGTAGAAATGAACATAGTAGGATGCTGATGTGCAGTGTTACCAGAAAATACCTAGGTGTGTCTTCATACAAGGAGATTCTATAAAATGTCCTAGCTGTCCTTGTAGATATATAATAATAAACTATTTTATATAGCGCCTTTAAAGATGGCTTCTCAAAGCACTTTACAGAATGACAACAATAAATAAAAAGAATACACATGATAAAACACAATTACAATACACAGATTGCCGCATTTTCAGTATTGTGTCGTAGGATGCTGTCTGAAGTGAAACAATATGTGATTGATTAAAGACGCAGAATGGAAAAGGATGTAGAAATCTCTTAATGCATGTCAAATCCCTGAAAATGTGTGCACAACAGTAGAGATATACAAGACAAAATTATATGCTTTGAGATAGTACCAGACAGAACTATTTTAGCAATCCTGGAATATATGCCTTACCTGATCGACAGAACACTTACCTTCAATTGTTTTTCCATCAAGGAAAGAGGGCTGTTTTGCAAAGTATAAAAGCAATGCAAAGTCTATCCAAATTCAAAGAGTACACATTTTCAACATGGTGTTCTTTATATTAGTATACTAGCTTTCCGTCTCAAAGGTGTCATTGACTTTGTTTATATTTACTATATCTAGTTTAAATTACAGACACCTGCTTGCTTTAGCAGTTTTAACTTTGGGCTATTTTCATGTTCATAATGAAAACATGAACTGCATGAAGGGAATGTCTGCTAGACCTTTAAGGCAACATCAAGGTATGAAATAATTCCAACATGTTCTTAATGGCTGCTTCCAAAGACCTTATTCCTCAACCCTTATTTCATTTTCCTTTTGCATTTACACAAAACAAAGTTTTTGTATAATGTTGGTTGTGTCTGTAAAATTGTAAAATATATATTGTATAAAGGTCAACGTTAGCAAAAGAAACAGTGTATCCAAATTTCTAAAAATGAATCCTTAACTTATTATTGCCAAATCACAGAAGTGAACCATTCGACTGGGCCCTGTTAGAACATTTAAATACAGTGGCTTTCTGCACTTCGCTGTTGGGGTTGCACTGGAGTTGTTCAGGATTTGTTTATTGTGCATTCAAAAGCTATGTTGCCAGATGACGTAAACAGCTGGAGATCAACCTCATCAACTTATTTTAGTCCTATTAACAAAACACACAATTGCAAATTAGTTGCAAAATTTACTATTTCTGAATGCCAGAATGTCTTTCTTCACTTCATTTTAAATTTTGTATCTTGATGATACTATTGTATGTGGTATGTGATTTTGCTAATTTACTCTCTAAATCAAGTGCACTTTATATGTAGAGTTACCTATTATATATTTATTGATTTACTTATGTATTTGGGTCATTCTCTATATGTAAATGTTCTTAATATTATGTTGCTCTTTTTTTTCAATTAAAAAAATCACAGCTTAAGAAAGGATTACATGATAAAACATTTACAGTATGTAAAGCCAGCATCATATTTTCAGTTTGGGTCAGTTGGGTATGTGTGTAATTCAAGGTTTGTGCAGCTAAATGCAAAGAGACGGATCTTTGAATTAGAATCCAAGCAACATTGATACATAGGAGAGCAACAGAAACCATAAGTATTTGAAATTTCAGTTTGGCTATCCAAAAGAAGTACATTATTAGTACATTACCGAGAAACCCAGACACCATAGTTCTTCGGATCGTAAGGATTTAGAGTGTGTGACATTCATTAGGAGGACTTCAGCAGCAGTAAACTTTCTCCAGTATCAGTGCACTAAGGTAGAAACAGCAGAACAGGCAGAACTCAGCAGCTCATGGTGCCATGGATCACTCTGACACAAGTCAATCTTTCAGGCCCACACTGGGATACACATGTTAATAGTCTCCTGGAGTGGGCAAGGAGCAAATGGTACTGTATATAGCTCATGCAGGCAGGAGACAGCGCACCACTGTCCGACAAGCAGGACCTTGCAGTCTCCCAGGCCGTTGTTAATACTAGTTTTCCTCCAGTTTCCTCATTTTAAACCACCCAGTCTGTTTGTGTCCCAAATGTCACTCCTGCAGTCTGTGACCATTACAATACATCAGGGTTTCTGATCTGCTCACACACTGACATAGAAACCCAGAGGGAAACAGAATTTTTAAGAGATTTTCACCCAATTATTCAGCATATAAAGAGTAACCACTTCTTTTTTAACTGAAATTTGATTTTTTTTTCAATGAACACAAAAGGTTCTACGGCAATATTAGGAAAACAATGCACTCTGCTTTAAAATACTTTAAATCCACACCAAAGCAATAGGACTGCTGTCTGTTTTAACATTACAATAGTGGAAAAGATGGAACGTTTTTGTCTTAAAACGTAAACTTGATGCCTTTAACCTGTCACTGTGTACGCACAGCAGTGCATAACCACACATGGTGAACAGTAGCATTAACCTCTCTAATTTGACTATTTAAAAAGTAACTTGTTCAATTAATTACAACATTGAGCTTTGGCTAATCCACATTTTAAAACAGTAAACTACCCATTATCTAGTGTAAACAGATCAATTTCTTTTCATTTAGGGAAGGACTGAGTGTTATGATTACAATACTCAAAAGAGAACATACAGTACTGTATACTGTAGAATGTTCCTATCCCAGCCTTAATATAATCCTTGCAATTTGGAAAGCATAAAACCTTGTTTTAAAGACATAAAGCTGTAAACAAAAAGTACAGATTAAGGGTATGAAAACAAATGACATGTATAGTCTCAGTTTATTGGTCATTATTTTGCTGTTCTTCCTTTCCTGTTTTCTTCACTGTTATTGCACACAGACCCTTGATCCACATCTTTTTTTTTCTGTTTTTTTGTTTACAGAGCATTGAAATATTTGTAATGTAACCTCCTGCTTAATTCCATAGATGTCTGTTTTAAAAATGTATTAATGCGTTTGAAAAAAAATACCTATTTAAGTTATTAGACAACTAACCATTTTTTTTAAAAGAAAAAAAGTTTTAAGAGGTGCAATATTTTTGTAGCACTGTGAAAAACCTTGGTACTTTGTATATTCCACAAGCGCTGATAAGCGGAATACTTTGTTCTACCTTTCCCATAGACTGTTTCAGGTAAGGACCTCAGCTAGAACCGTGTTTTTGCTTCCAGTGTGGCTTGATTTAAAGGCACCAAGAAGATTTTGCTTGCAATCTGTTTACCTGCATGCTGAGGGTCTTTCAATACAGTCTACTGAGAAACTGCTTCTGGAACTCTGCAGGTATTTCTAAGTGATGTTTGTTTTCAAGAATAGTGTAGAAGCCCTGTAGATATCCATCTTTGCTGTGCAATGGCTTAGCATGCCAAAACTTTATAAATAAATTAAATAAAATCAATTATGTTGTGTTTTCTTTTTATGTTGTGGCTTTATGTACGGTGGCACAGTGGTCAGCATTGCTGCCTCACAGCCCTGGGAACCCAGGTTCAATTTTGAACTCAGGGTTCTCTCTCTCTGGAGTTTGGATGTTCCGCCCTTGGTGGAGTGGGCTTTCTCCAGGTGCCCCTTCTCCCCACAGTTCACAGACATACTGTGCTGGTAGGTCAATCGGCTTCCAGGAAAACTGGCCCTGGTGATTCTGTGTCTGCCTGCCCCGCGATGACTGGCGTCCCATCCAGGGTGTATCCTGCCTTGCGCCTGTTGCTTGCCAGGATAGTCTCCGGCTCCCCTGCCTCCCTGAATCTGATTAACAGGTTAGAAAATGGATTGTTGGATATAATCCAAATATATTTTATGTATTTGTGTTCATTTAGGTTATCTCCATTTTATTAAGACTTTCATGACAATCTAATTAAAGTACATGTTAGGTCTAAATATATGGGTACTGTATATGCACTATCCTAGGGGTTCTGGGCAGTAATCTGTAGTTTTTATAATGTTCTTTCTATTTGTTTCACCTGACTTATAAAGCAAACAGATGACTAAAGAACAATCTAAAAGGAACTCTGTAACCGTGATCCTGTTCAAACAAATAAGACAGATCTAGCTAAGAGAGCATAACAATATTTGTCAAACAGGAAACAAATATTTAACCAACTAACCTTCCGATTCCTTCACCTTTGAACTACAAAGTTTTCAAACTCTACAGTCCGCTGAATTTCATCTGTTACTCTTAAAACAGAACTGGTTTTCACCAAAGTCAGAGCACATACGGTATAAAGCATTCACTTCAGGCTGATCCCTAAGGTGTGGAACGTTTATCACATTCATCTGTGAAAAACCTCTTCAAAATCAACAGTGATGCACAACCAAAAGGACAGAAATGGAAACAACATATTGTAAACTGTAGCTACAATGTATTCTAAATGGGGTTTTATGAGTGCATTTTAAAGATTAAACTGATTTTTCTACAGAGATATCTTAAACATCATGTTCTATCAAATGGGCTAGATGATCCGAATGGCTTCCTCTCCTTTGCAGCCTTTTCTCTGTTCTAATCAAGTCTTTTTCCAAAATGTACTGTAGCATCCTCAAGCTCTGTTTCCCAGTTTACATTCACAGTTTATGTTTCCGCTAACCTGCATACAACACCTTACATGTGTCTATATCAGATGTCACCTACCCGGTGTTGACCCAGTCCCAAAGGTGTTCTCTTTTTGATCCGATTTTGCAGTGTTTGCTAATCCTCCTACTTTGGTATCAACTGTAACATTAACTGCTTTGCTAACTGTACCGTAACCTAAATCAGAAAGAGATGTTATCTTGAAAACATCCTTGAGGCATTTCACTAATTCCATTACTCCGATATGAGCATTCGCTCCTTTTACTGTCACTAAACCAGTTCTGAGCCCTAACACGTGCCTTGTCTGGAATGCTTACTGCCTACAATCTGAGAATCAATCTTTCAATACGCATTTTGTTAAAAGCCTACTGAAATTTTAAACATACCATTTCATACACTCTGGTTGTATCCATTACTGTCAGTACAAATAACTACTAGATTAAGTAATACCTACCTTTATAATTCCATGTGGACTATCCTTTAACTAAGGATTTAATCCTATTAACGTTCAGACTACACGGTTAGGCCTGTGTCTAGCTATCAATCCATTACCATCAGTTTCACTAGCCAAAGTCAACTCTGCTCCACTGATGAGCTGTACACAGCTGCTGAATTTGACTTTATATGCACTTTATACTCAGGCTGGAGTTAGAAGTCTGTTTAGCTTTCCAGGATATGAAACAAAGAGAGTCAATGTTTACTCCCTATAATTAATGTCCATATAGTTTAACTTGTTTACAAATATTGAATTACACTGTAGCCTGCATATCTAAGCCCAAGAAAATGAAAGAATGTATATGAATATAATTTTTATAATTAAAAAAAACTTCCATGGTTTCACTTACAGAGACAGTAGAGTGGCACGTGTATCAGTCTGTATTATAAGTGATGTCAGATGAAGGCAAGCCTGCTGAATGCTTTAAATGTACTCAATATTTTTTATCAGCTTCTAGTGTTTGTAAAAAGGCCAGCAAAAGCTTTAATGGATTTGTTAAAGTACTGTAGTACTTAGCACACTTCCAAGAGTCAAACATTTACGGTATTAGTCTCCTTCAGCAGAAACAGCAGGGGGCAGCAGTAATGTGGAATATCTACTGTACTAGTTCTTGGTTCGCTGCTCTTCGCGCTAATAACTTTGAGACTAGTTATTAAGTAGTGTGGAAACAGCGGCACCTACTGTAGTTCTCTACCCTTTGTGTGTTGCAATTAACGCCACGTAAACTGTGAGTATATACAGTCATCACTCACTGCTTTTATTGATCTATGTGTTACACAGCCCAATAAATAGTAGATCGCATACCGTAACTTACAGTATATGAACGAATAGATATGTCCCTTTGGATAAAATGGCTGCTCTTAATACCCTTGAACTGATATCGTCTTGCCAGTCCGGTGTTGTTATTCCATAAACACCAATGGGGGGGAATCCAAACTTTCATGTGCCAGGACACCTTTCTCACTTTAGATCACTTAAAATAAAATGCCGTGTTCAAAAAGACAAAGGCGTTTAGAAAAACTTTCATTCACAAAGCTGACGTGTATCCTGATGCTTTATGACAACGTTATGCATCTGTGGAAATCGGGCACGTATTATTTAAAGTCCTAATTGGTCGTGTTTTTTTTTTATCACATACTCATCAACAGCGCTTTCCCCCGGTTTTACACGAATTTACCATCGCCTGCCCTGCACCGAAAACAGCATGACAAAATGTCATAAGTGCCGCAGCCCCTTATCCCATCTGCACAAAACTGCGTGCTTGGTGAACTCATGTCGAAATCAATCAGGCATTAAGACTAATTAAATATAATTACAGGTTGCACGTCCCAGTAACCCACCACACGCCCTCAAACCTATTTCGTCCTCTGTTGCCCTTCAGTGCCGCACAGATCATTGGTTAACCCCGGACCAATCACAGCTAACAATGGGACACTCCCCCCATTATTCTGAGCGGGGGAAAACAACGACAGTCACTGCAAATCGATTTACCGCATAGCAACAGCCAATGGCCTTTCAGATACGATCGGATTGATCGGGCTTCTGCCGTATCTCCCGCCTTGCCGGAAGGCGTAACAGGAATGTCGTGCTGAATGTCAACCTGCTTTGAAAGCCAGGAGAGTTTCGGCCCAGTCGTGTGTCGCTCGTCTTGTTTTGATTTTCTTCTGCGTGAGAAGGGTCCCTCCGTAACCTCCCCCGACCGAGACCATGGCTGGCGTTTTGGCTCGCAAAGCGGTTGATCACCTACGGAGCAAGGAGTTCAGGGATTACTTAACGAGGTATGCGAGACTGAGATTGAAAGGCGTTTTTGGGGACGCGTCCTTTTGTGGGTCATGGCGTTCTCTGATTTTGTACCACAGCCGGTTATCTGACACTTACCTGGCAGTGCTAGCTATAAATGTGCAGCACTCTCATGTTTTAGTGAGCAACTGGGACTCGGGATTTTAGGCAAATGGCTTAATATTTCCAGGAGTATTATTAGTATATGAAGTCATCACGATTTGGGGGACGGGTTGTTTGGGTGCAGTTTCAGCGGCTTTTTGTTACGCGATACAAACCACAGAAAATGTAAGCCTGTAATATTCAGGGTTTCTAAATCATAACGCACAATGGTGGTTAGTTAGTTCATATGAAAGGTCACCTCATAACAATTTCAAGTAGTGCTGCTAACTTGTTAATTTGTTTTCCAGCAAAGCTGGCACGATTGAACATGCTTCACCTGACATTGTTCTTACAAGCGGACAGCTGACAGTGTCTCTTAGCATTGCCTTTATCGATCATTTGTATTCGACTTGTGCTACAACGGGAAATTGTACCTTACTGTTCTCTTACCATTTCTGCAACAAACATTTACTGTATACTGCTTTCCGCTTTGAAAAGGTGTGTGTATAAATGTTACCTGGCTGTAGGCAATGCGTAAATGATTAATTTCTGCAGTGGAAATCACGGGGGGAGTGAAGAAATGGAGTATTACTTTTACCCTGGCAGTTGACATAACAGATTTAATGTCATCCTCAGTAAAGTACCTAAACACGGTGCACCAGGGCCAGTTTCGGTGTTATTAAAGCTGTGCGTTAAACCAGAATCCCCTAGAGGGAGCTGATGTTAAATATATCCGGATATTCAACAATTGCCGTTTCAACAAAAACGGAACTGAAAAGTACTCAAGTTGCAGGCCCTAACTACTGTATTTCAGTACTCTGGGTAGCTAACATCAATTCGGTCTCCTTCATACTTGTATTCCTATACTCCAGGGGTCTCCAGTCCATGTCCCAGACAGCCCAATCAACAGATTGTATTGGTAACCACTAAAACAATGTTTTCTAAAGAGCTGGGGCATTTTAATCGTGCTCAAATTTAGGAATGTCTCTCAGTCCTAATTGGCCAGATCTCCTTTAACTGAACAACTGATTTGCTTTATTAATCAGTGGTCGGCAGTTTGCAAATGTCCCTATTCTTCTTAAAGTTGAAGAGATTTAAAGCGACCTTTGAGTCTGACAAGATTAGGGTTGTCAAGGACCAGAGCTGGAGACCCTCTTCTAAACTCACATACAAGAAAACTTGCCCCTGAATTAATGTTAAGTACTGTATCAAAGTGAAAATAAAGCACTGGTAAGTTATACAGTATTGCTCTAAGTTTCTAGGAGACTGTCTCGTTGGTTTCTCAGTCGTTACCCCGGAGCTGTGAGATATGTTATGGTCTTCTCTGAAACCTGAGCTCATTTCTTAAAAGTTAATTCCCCCCTCTTTTGTTTGTTTTTTTTTCCCTCGGGCAATACAACCTGATGAAAACGTTCTCTGACGACCATTCACTACAGCACGGTAAGGAAATGATCTGTCTATGCAATTGATCAAAATGACAGCATAAGGCTACGTAATTGAGTCATCGATTTAGTTTGCTGGTCTGCCTATTTTAGTTACTGTGTTTTGTCCCGGTGAAGTAGTTTTTTGTTTTGTTAACAGTGAAAGACATTCCTGGTGTTTTATACCCACTCCAGTGTCTTTTTCTCCCCAATCACAGCACTTCTGGGGACCTGTAGCTAACTGGGGGCTTCCCATTGCCGCCATCACTGACATGAAGAAAAGCCCAGAGATTATCAGCGGCAGGATGACCTTCGGTGAGAAAACCTTCACATTTACAGAGCTGCACGTAGAGCATCCCAGGATAACCTTTGTCGGATATGAGCTTAGAGCCAGCCTGAGAGCCCTTAACCTACAGACTTTTCAGTTCTAATCCCTTGTATTTCTTTTTGAGAGGTCAGAATATATTGTTGCTGAAATACATCAAATATTTCCGTTATTTCCTTGATCGTGCTACAGAAGACGTTTTTTTCTTTTAATAAAGTCTTCGGACATACTTGGTTATTAATGCGTAGGCTGCAAAGGAACAGGTAACAGGTTTAGGAAACACATTTCAGCTCTAGAACCTTCTATGTTGCGTTTCCTTTCTTTGCAGAATGGAATAAACCCGTTACCTGTTCCTTAGTTATTTATACTTGACAATCTAGTGGGCAGCCAATTCTGAAAGCACCCTAAGCTTTAGTGCTGTAAGTCTTAGTGGTTCTGTTCCACCACATACTGTATTGTTGTAGTGATTGACGAGGGTGAAGTTCAGAACTGCAACTCTGGTCTTCAATAAATGTTTGCCTTTCCAGCTCTTTGCTGTTACTCCCTCCTGTTCATGAGATTTGCCTACAAAGTGCAGCCCAGGAATTGGTTACTGTTTGCCTGCCACATCACAAACGAGACTGCTCAACTCATTCAGGCCGGGAGACTAATTAAATACAAGTAAGTTACTGGTTTAAATCATTGCATGAACTGTAAGGTTTAAAGACATTTAAAAGGTTACGATGAGAAACATTTAAGCCAAGGCATGGCTGAATAATAGTCTTAAGAGTTTAAGAGCAGACTCGTAGGATTATGCTGCTTCATTTGCAAGAATAAATGTTTAGAGTAGAAACATTGATTGAAGTTGTTAAATGAAAATAAAACTAAATTTTACACTTCATATTTTATTATTCTGTTTTGAAGCCTTTAAACTTGTTTTATCTGAGACTGTTATTTTATAAATGGTTAGTATTGCATGTGTTATCATATTTGCTGTAGAGGGGATGTTAGGCTGACAGTATGAAATAAAAATGTTTAATTGTTTGTTTGTTTTTTTACAGAATGGAAAAGAAACAAGCCAGTTAGTGACATGGGGCCTTGAGACTTCTTCAGAATGACCTGCAATTGAAATAAGAGATCAAGCCAATTTGATTTTTAATCTCACATGGAGCACCTCACATGAACTGAGAAATTGACTGTTACATCTTTCAAGGTTTTGAAAGATAGGCATATATCACACAATGTAATTCATGATTCTCACTTGTTGACATGAGTTTTTGTTTAATGGTTCCATTTTAAGTACGTTTGTATAATCATATGATTTGTGAATTAGTTTTTCCAAGTAGTTTTTTTTTCATTTGCAGAGTAAATGACAAGACTTTTAAATATGTTTCAAACATTGACACTGGAAGTTTTTAACCTTCATGCTGATGGACTAATTACTATTTGCCATTAAGGTTAGTTTAATTTATGCTAGATATTAAGTCAAGGCCATTCTTAGAATTTCTAGGCTTATTCTTAAATAAAGTTAATTTAAAAATATAAAACATTTCTGTCTTGGTGTTTAAATAGTTAAGTCACGGTTTCTGTAATGGAGGAGGAGATTAATAATTCATGTAATGTTAAAAATAACAAATTCCCATGAATTAAATGTTACTCCAACAGCCCAAAAGCTTGATTCAGCCCACATTATATTGAAAAAGTTTTTATCTACTTGACTTTCCTGGAGTGCTACACATTGTTATTTTCTTGTGTAACCATTACATAACAGCTACATCATGATGAAGCAAGATTTGAGTATTTAAGTAAGACTGGTGCCCTAGTCAGTGTTGAGTTGGGATAAGATGTCGAATGAAAATTGGGTTGTTTCTACATGACCAGCTTGGGCACTTTCTTCTGGTATCAGAAATTTCTTGAGTGGTTTGGGGGAATACCGGGACCTTTACGTATAAACTCTATATTAATACATTTTCTAAAATGAACATTAACAAAGGGAAGATGGGCAATAACGTTCACCTAATGTAAAACATAAACTTGAATATCGAGGATATACCCAAGCAGAAGGTATAATCTGAGGGAAATGAGATCTTGGTTCTGTGGTGCAGCGAAATTCAAAGGCAAACATGAGCAAATATTAACAAAACTTTGAATGATATAAGATAACACTTAACACAAATTACACATACCTGTTATAGTACAGTATAATGCCTTGTCTCTTTACTTTATTGATCATTCGTTTTATGACATGCGGGAGGTTATGGAACTCTGCAAAATGATGATGCTGAATTTGTAAAAAAAAAAATGACTTGAGTTTGAAGTATGGTCCTGCAGTTAATGTTTAACCAAGGTCTTGATTTCTTGTGACAAACATCCCATTGTTTTTTTATACAGTATGAGAAGCCCTGATTCTATAGATCTGTTTAGTTTAGCTAGCTTCCTTAAATTTCCCCCTGAACTCCTAAAGTTGTTCCTTGCTTCAGACGTCTATTCCTGCGGTATTTCCTTCTGGATGGAAAGCACTACAAATTTAAGTGCCAGAATTCAGCGTTCTTCTTATTCTAATCTTTATATAAAGACCCCTAATGGGTCAGGTACAATAATAGGTTAGAACAAATTCTCAATATTCATATCTCCACTGTTAGGAGTGTAATTTGTATTCTGCCATAATATGTATGATAATGCATACATCTTCTAAATATAGTTCAAGAAGTTAGCTACGTCACCATGTGTAGGCTGCAAAGGAAGAAGTAAAGGTTTATTCCTTGCTGAAAAGTGAAGAAAAGAAAACATTTCGGCTGTGGAGCCTTCTTCACACCCAAAGAAGGTTCCACAGCCAAAGCATTGTTTCTTTTCTTCTCTTTTCAGCATGGAATAAACCTATATTTGATCTTCTACATACTGTATATCCATCCCTGCAACCACTAAAGAAAGCAATTTATTATATGGCATTATGATTCATAGCCAGATTTTATTACTAATAATATTATGCAATCATGTCAGCCGTGCTGTAGCTTCCAAGAATATCTGCTTTGTAAATTTTGACAACTCGGGAGTTCAGCAGGGAGTTTTTGTCCAGGCTTAAGCAATTATTTCATGCAGCTATCTACGAAATGAGTTCCAGGTGGACTTGCCTGTACACTGATTAACTGAGACACTAAATGTTGAAGTAGACAAGGACGATTATGATCGTGGGTCCAGAAGCAGTTCTTATTTGACTTCCATGCACATACTGTACACCATGAATAGTATGTTCCAGCCCAGGGCAGTCGATTCGTAGTGCCAGAGAGGTGCAGTTCAGCTGTTTTAACAGGTCTCATTAAAACCCCAACACTTCAGAACTGGGGAAAGGCGTTAAACCTGATTAAGCCAATACCGAGTAGAACTGGGCCTTTAAGAGCCGACCTGACATGGTGACATTCCAGCACCAGGATTCAATATCGCTCTTCCAATCTACGGGCTGCTCAGTTTCAGGTAATTCTTGGTATCTTCCTTTCTCTTTTGGGATGCTTTGACCTTACTCAGTTTGTTTGTACCCCTACACATAACAAAGGACACACCTTAGATCTAATTATTGCAAATGACTCCTTTGTCTCCCACTGCTCTCCCCTTGATCTAGGCCTCTCTGACCACTTAGCCATTCTCTTCAATCTGGAATTACCTGTTTCTAACACTTCCCCCTCACGCTCTGTAAATTTCCGCAACTGGCGATCAATTGATCACCCAAGGTTTGCAAATTCTGTTCTGTCCTCCTTATCCTGTTTCTCTTACTCTGACCCTCTAGAGGACAAAATACAGTTACTTGACAATGCTCTTTTATCTACCCTCGACACCTTTGCTCCTTTAAAAACTCAAACCATCTCCTTCTCTCGCCCTGCCCCCTGGTACAATGACCATCTGCGATTCATGAAGGCAGCCTCTCGCAAACTTGATCGTAGGTGGCGTCTTTCCGGCCTAAATGTACATTATCAGGCCTGGAGAGATTACTTATCTGATTATAAGGTTACTATAGAGTCTGCTAGATCCACCTACTTCTCTCACATCATTGAAAATCACCAAAACAATCCCAGACATCTTTACTCCACCATCAACAGACTGCTCAAGCCAAACTGCCCTACCACATTGCCTGCCTCATCACAACTTTGCAACACATTCTTAGATTTCTTTAGTTCTAAGATTGACAACATCCGGCATCACATTCTCTCCACTACAGATATAATTTCCATACCTCCTCCCTCCTCATCCAACTTCTCTGGTTCCCTTCTCTCCAGCTTCTCTCTTCTTGACTCAGCATCCCTAAACAAACTACTTATGCGCATGAAACCCACCACATCTATTTTAGATCCCATTCCCACCACTTTATTCCAGTCCTGTTTCTCTTCTCTCTGTCCCATTGTCCTCAATATAATACATGAATCCTTGAGCACTGGCATTGTACCAGCGGTCCTCAAAACTGCTGCCATTACCCCTGTGCCAAAGAAGCCTAACATGGCTCTCAACAATCTTAACAGCTTTCGCCCCATCTCCAACTTACCCTTTCTCTCTAAAATTCTAGAACGTGCTGTCACACTTCAGTTACAAAACCACCTCATGACAAACAACCTTTTTGAACCCCTCCAATCTGGCTTCCGTCAACTTCACAGCACAGAAACCGCCCTAGTCAAAGTCACCAACGATCTCCTAATAGCTTCTGATTCTGGTTCTCTTTCCATACTCATCCTTCTTGACCTCAGTGCTGCCTTTAACACTGTTGACCATAACATCTTACTTTCTCATCTCGAGACTGTGTTTGGAGTCTCTGACACTGCTCTCAAATGGTTTAAGTCTTACCTCACTGATCGCTGTCACTTTGTCTCTCTCAATGGGTACAGGTCTGAAATTGGTCTTGTCAAGTCTGGTGTCCCCCAGGGCTCAATACTGGGCCCCTTGCTCTTCAGCATTTACATGTTCCCACTTGGTCAGCTTTTAAGATCACATGGCCTCAGCTTTCATTTTTATGCTGACGATACTCAAATATACATCCATACCAAACCCGACACTGATGTGGCTGTCTCTATTCTATCTAATTGCATCTCTGACATAAAAATTTGGATGACTCAAAACTTCCTTCATCTTAACTGTGACAAGACTGAAGTCATGCTTATTGGTACCCCCCATCAACTTCGTAAAGCCAGTCCTATAACCCTGTCTGTAGATGGCTCTTTACTTGAGCTTCAATCAAAATTGAAAAACCTTGGGGTTATATTCGATTCTGGCTTAACATTCGACCCAAATGTACAGCATACTGTCAAAACATCTTTTTTTCACCTTAGAAATATCGCAAGACTATGCCCTATGCTATCATTAACTGTGGCTGAAAAGCTGATAAACATATTTGTATTCTCTCGAATTGACTACTGCAATGCTCTACTCCCTGGGGTATCTAAATCTACTCTGAACAAGCTGCAGTATGTCCAAAATTCAGCAGCCAGAATCCTGACCAGGTCTAGTGCAAGTATTCACATTACTCCTATCCTGGAGTCCTTGCACTGGCTTCCGGTCAAATTCCGCGTAGACTTTAAAATCCTCATGCTCACCTATAAGGCTTTACATGGCTTGGCACCTCAATACCTGTCTGAACTTTTATCACCCTACTCCCCACTTCGCAACCTCCGCTCTTCAAATTCTGCCCTCCTTACTGTCCCCCAAGCCCGTCTACATTGTATGGGCGACAGGGCCTTCTCCTGTTATGCCCCCAAGCTCTGGAACTCTTTGCCCAAGGATATTAGAGAGTCACCTTCTCTAAACTCCTTCAAATCTAGACTCAAAACCTTCTTTTTCAGAAAAGCCTTTACTTAACTGGTTCCATTCTTCACCCCTCTGCTCTTCTTAATACCACCTTCCACGGTCTCCTCTATTGTTATTGTTGTATTGTTGTAATTATAATTGTGTCCTATCTTGTGAAATCTTCTTATTTATTGTTGTAGTCTTCTTATTTATTGTTATTGTCATCCTGTAAAGCGCTTTGAGAAGCCACCTTTAAAGGCGCTATATAAAATAAAGTTTATTATTATTATTATTATTATTATCTGGCTCCATGTTTTATCATTCTCCCAATGACACAAAAAGGGCACTCACTCTCACGACCTGGCGCCATCTAACACAAATATAGAATAGTTAGGTTATAGTAAACAAAACCAATGTTTCTGAAACAATGTTGAAGTTGGTGATTACTCATTGACTAAAATAAAGTCATGGGGAGTAAATAAAATGGGGAGTTTTTAACACTGTATCTTCAGGGGACAAAATATGAATATGTCTATAAGGAAGAACGTATTAAAAAGCTGTAATAAATTTTATTTCGATAATAACGCAAAAGACCTACTGTACATAAGGAAACAAGAATCCAGCACAGTGTCTAAAGTCCTCGTTTATAAGCACCAGGTGTTGTAAAGCAGCCACAGGACAGCATGGTGGCACACTGATTAGTGCTGCGGCCTCAAACTCTAGGATTCTGGGTTTAATCCCGGAGAACAAAGTTCCAGTTTATTCTTGAATTGTGAATAGTGAAAAGTTGACTGGGTTAATCAGTGTCTCTTAATTGTCTCTGTGTGTGGGTGTGTAAGCCCTGCAGTGGACTGGCAACTGGCACCAAGTCTAGGGTGTTGTCCTGCTTTGCTCCCAATGCACCTGGGTTAGGCTATTAGTTGTTGCAACCCTTAACCTTACCAGAAAAACATGACTTAATGCTAATGGATGGGAGTCTGCTTTAAAGACAACACAAAGTACTTATGCTTTACGGAAAACAAAAACAACACTTGCATGTGTATAAATGTGATGCCACTGTGACTGTGTCTTACATCTAAGCAGTATTTAACACTCTCAAGGACACAATGTGCAGATCAAGCTGGTCATTTTGTCTGGTTTGACTGCTTTTTAGTCAAAGTAGGTGACTGAGTCAGCATGCGTAGGCTGCAAAGGAACAGGTAAAGCTTCATTCAATACTGGAAGGAAAATTAAAGAGTCTCTTTTTTCAGCATGGAAAAACCTTTATCTGTTCTTTTTAGTCATATTGCTTTACTGTGCATCTTAACAGATATTACACAAATCATTTTCCACTGTTATCCAATGAATGAGTATCTTACCTTAAAGTTTATAAATGGCCTTTATTTTACCAAAAATATTGAGTTCAATGGTATATTTAGTCATTACACGGCTGTGAATAGGCCTTCAGGAGGCTTCTTCACTGTACTGAAGAAGCAAACTTACACTTAAAGGTAAAGGTTAATGAGATTGAATTGACAGACGAAAAGCAGCTCTGATAACCGCTTAGAAGGGGGTTGCTAATTATTAAGATAATTATCTTAATCTCTTTTAAAATCATTGATTAGTGGGTATTGATAAGCCATAATGTAATGATATTTGTAAACATGCATGAAGGATGATGAATCCATGCAACATTTAAAGTTTTTTCTTTAAACAACTTTCTTCAAATTCATACTGCACTTGAATTGCTATCACTCTAACAATCCTTGGAAACCCATGAATCGTGTGAAAGTCTACCACATTTTATTTTTGTTTCTGGAGAACCTTATGAAATGTTACATAACATACTGTATAACACATTTTTTTGCCTTTTGTGTATAATATGGAAATCCATGAATTTAGAGATAGGTTAGTTTTCTCGAACAACTGCTTGAAAATTTGCAGTTACAAATAAAAGAAATGCTGCACAATCTTCTAGAACTAGAAGCGATGTGTGATTGCTTGTTTGCAATTGTTTGAAAGATAGAATTGCAGACAAGTCATTTCATGTAATTATAATCTGAACTGTCAGAAGGGAAGTATACATGTATTACATTATGTACTGTATATGCAAGTATAAATAATCCTAGATACAGAACACACAATGTGTTTCTCTTTAGATGCATCTCTTTCTACCCATCTCAATTCTCCATGCCAAATATTGCAGTGGCTTTTGTACTCCGTTTAACTCATCAGTATCTATTATGACATTGTTTTTGATAACACTTGTCTCTCTGTAAATTAGTAATTTTACAGTTAAGATAAGGCTATACATGAGCACACAAATAAGACATTCTTAAAGACTGAAACTGACTAGATCAGGTGTTGCATAAACTAAGACAACGTGATGTTCTTCTCTGTGTGTGTTGTTGCTATTGTTCTTAAGTATTTTCTGTTGCTGTTGATTGATTAAGAGAGATAGGTCAGCACTTAAAAATTGAGAACCTTTTAAGTCACTCATGGGAACTGATTTCTTTATTGCTTGAATACTTGCAAACATATTCAGCTTCATGACACAACAGCAACATTGGTACCGTATTAAAAAAACTTACCACCTTAATTAAAATAATCATATCAAATCCACACATGACTTTTGAGAAACTGAAATCATTAGCATTCTCCGCAATACACACAACTCCTGTTCCTTTTTTGTCTTAATCATACAGGACAGTACTTGCTCTATTAAGACAGATGAGTTTTCTTCCTAGGAATGTGTTACTAACAATAAATTATTCTAAAATTGTCTGCATATAATGCTGAAGAAATGGATGTATAACATACCTTATAAGACCTCTAAATGGATTCAGTCTAGACATGGAGAATATTTACAGTTATGCAGACATCCCTTTTGCAGATGTCAGTATCACCGAAACAGTAGCAATCATACTATGGGTCTACTATGTTTCCATGATGTGCTAATTGAGCGTTATTTGAAATAGCCATTCAAATAAAGAAACAGGTAGCTTGCAGTCATTTACAATTATTTTATTAACTACACCAAGTTTTAAAAAATTATGTGGAACAAACCATTGCAATACAACAACAGTGCACATATCATACAGTAGTTATTCTATATCTCTTTAAAAAAGTTAATATTAAATAACAAGATTTAAAATGTCCCTTAAATCCAAAACAAAATATCCTTTAACAACAATTATTGCACTAAAATTAGGAATCATACAGGAGATATGTTATAGAGCAAAAACTCTGTTGGGAAAAGCCTCACCATTTTGACCATGCTAATCATGGAACTATAACTTTGTGTGAAACAATTAGCAGAAAAAATCTTTTCAAGAAAGGAATATTTAAGTAAGGTTTTCCTTTGACTTGTGAAATGTCTTATTGGGCTTGCAACTTTGGTGTATGGTACCATTATCCCTAGTCAGTTAATAAGCAAATCTCGTTGTAACCTGATTATACTTTTTTGCATCATAATGTTATTATAGAATTATTATGATTTCAGTGAGAAATTGCAGATACACTAATGGCTTTTAGCTAAATAAATCATTTAAAACTTCACATTCCAAACCAAATGTGATGAAATAAGGATCAAAAAACATGACTCCAAAAAAAAAAATTTTAATGAATTGAAATAATGTGTGTAATGGTTTTTAATAACAGAAATGTCTTTAAATGCAAACTTGATAATAAAGTGCTCTTCAAGAAAGTTTGTCACACAGGGGAACACCAGCACAGGCAAAGTATCTATCTGTAACAATAACTCCTTGC
Organism: Atractosteus spatula; assembly: GCF_055471065.1. Classification (NCBI taxonomy): domain Eukaryota; kingdom Metazoa; phylum Chordata; class Actinopteri; order Semionotiformes; family Lepisosteidae; genus Atractosteus; species Atractosteus spatula. The sequence continues at coordinate 21,543,206 of NC_142720.1, read as the reverse complement.
TGGGTGCTTCTACAGGTCGTCACTGGTAATTACAAGACCTGATGCAATGCGGTTTTCAAGGGTCAGTCCATCATCATCATCATCCTGTGGAAATGAATGAAGAAAACTGTACACTACTGGTATGCTGCCATGGAATGGCCAAAACCACCTCAAATTAGGAAAAAGACTAAAATGTTAAACCTTTTCGCTGTGGACATTGATTAATTGGAAAATTGGAATGTGGAATTTTCACGTGGCTTTATAGTGTATATAATGGTGTCCCAGGCTAAAGTCTTCTTTAGTTTGATCTCTGTTCTTATTAGCTGAATGGCTTGTTGTGTTTGAAAAATTAAGACAAAAACCTCACAAAATAATTAATAAATGGAGGTCCCTACTCTTTCTGGACTCAGACAGGGATATTCCCTGATTCATCCTTATGTCTGTGCAAATTAACAAATTAGCAAAGCTATTGGTACAGCAGAACGAATCTAAAGTCAATGTTCGGTTTTGTGAAACATGATATTCTATGAGAATGGAGAAATGATAGTCACTTCAGAATTTCCATTACCTTCAGCTCTCTCTCTGTCTCACATACTTAAACTGAAAATTGCACTTTTTAAATTAACGCTTATTTGAATAAAGGTGATTCTACAAACCTCGTCAACATCCTTGTAGTCTTTCTCTGTGCTTCGATAGGACACCACATGGATGAGGGTATACACTCTGGAAAAAAATAAAGGATACAGAAATGTTTTATGTCAGATATAATCACTACCTCAAAACTATGAACTGCAGCCTAAAAGCTAGTTTATCTATCTAGGCAGGTACAGTATCTTAATAAACAAGGCTCTGTCTACCCAGGAAAGGACAAAAGTTTGGCAGAAGGCTTATGATTCATACAAGTGCTGGGTATCACAAGCAAAAACATGAACTGGGTAGCAAAAACATGAACTATGAATATAATATGGGAAACATTGAGCTTGATGTAGCTTCCTGAAAAGGAGACATAGGTTTTTTTTTGTTGACTTTCTACTTACATCTTCAAAACAAGGGTTATGTGTTCTACATGAGCATTCAGTTACATAGTGTGTCTAATCAATTAAACTGCATAATTGTAATATCTATACGAGAACCTGCTCAGAATCCTCACAGACAAGGTCCAGCCACTTGTTTTCTTCATAATCAAGAGTGGAATACAAACCGGAGAACACAAGTGGAAACTAGCCATGAAATCAGCTAATTGCATTCAAATGAGAAAAGAGTATCTTCTTCACATGAAGGATTGTGGGACATTTGAAAAAGCCACCCAGTCATGTTGCTTAAGTTGATATCCTTGTTTCTTACAAGAAGCAGCTTAATAAGATTCTTCTATCAATTAGCTTCTGACGACCAAATAGCCTATACGAGCATGTTTTATCTTCTTATAAGTGTGACACGTTTTTCAATATTATAAACTTAATGTTAAAAATAAGCTATTCCATATGGTAGATAATTTAAAAATAAACTACCCTATACTGGCTTGCCTCCTGCAGTCTCAACCTGGGTAATTACAGGTGAACTTCCAGAGAATATTACTAAAGGGAACATGAAGCTTTTTACAGTTTTCTGTTACACAGGCAGACACTAAAGAAAACCCATATTACTAGTAGTTTTAGAACATAATTAATGAAGTTCTCATTGTCTTGGAAACATCTTAGGGAGTGAAAATAAGAGAAAGGATACACTACTGTGTATCTGTGTTTAATAAAGTGTACTAGGCATGCAGTGACTATGGAAGCTTTTCAGAATCAAGCAGTGCTTTGCCATGGAGCAGGTACCATGAACAAAGAGCTCTCTTTGGCAGAGTATGAGGACATGCAACTCCTAAGCCCTAAAGTATACTACAAATACAAAAGTATTATTTCCAAATCTGAATTTGATTTCACCACATACAGTAAGTGCTTAATGTTAAAACCAACATTACCTGTGATACAGCATGGCCAGGAACTGAACAATTAGCAGGACAGCAAATGATAGTAGAAACATCAGGCTCAAAGGCTCAACATTCAGGTAATCACCTGACAAAGTGCCATTTGGAAGCACTTTAGGAATCTTGATTGTGATTTTTTCACCAATTGCTTGAAGGAAAAATGTGGCCACCACCCACAGGGTGTTAACGATAAAATACAGGAATGTTGCCTGAAAGGGAAATATGGAAATAAGCTCTGTGAGACACATCCACAAGTAATTGTGATGCATATTTCTTTCAATTTCTTTTTATATTTATGCAATTGACATTTGCTGAAGGATCAAAATCTTGTTTAGTCACGAACTTTATTTTTAGTAAAGTTTTTTAAATGCCTGTCAAATCTCAGTGAAATGGTTCAGTTTTTTTAAGGAAACAAACATCATAATGGAAGAAACTACTGTATACGTAAGGAGTTGTACTGAGACCAGTGCATCGTGAGCAAGTTCACATGGGGGAATGATATTGGCACTATAGATCCAATAGAAAGACAGAAAGTGGAATTAATTGGACTGTAATAACCACAAACACTGGTGCAACACATGTGCAACACTGAAAAAGGTACAAGGGTCTAAAATTGAATACATCTTATGACCTTTTAGAAACAGAAAATCCCAGTTTGTCATACCTTATTCCTGAGGGACTTCAGTTCCCTAGTCACTTCTTCCTTATGTGCTTTGTCGTCAACTATAGGAGCCAGGTATCGTTCAATTAACTTCTGCCAAAAGTCATATTCATCCTGTGAAAACACACAGGCAAGTATTGAAACCAAATGCTCCTGTATCTTAGTGCCTGCAGGAAGACGATCTGCCAATTTTAACATTACACTCCCTCAAAGCTGAAAGCTGCAACCTTAAGATGAAGAAAAGTCCCATCACACAAAGATAATAAGTGCAGAAAGGCTTACCTCAGACAACTTCTCCACTTGTGGGGCGGTCAAGGTCTTTTCTATGGCCCGTTTAACCCTTCTCTCTAGTTTTTCCATGTGATTCGTTTTCAAAATTCTTCTCGCGTCTTCATTGAGAACATGCTGCAACTCTTCTATAAGGCTGTCAGTCAGCACGTCTTCTGGTCCGATTTTGTCTTTTAGCTCTATATTCACAGTGTCTGTCAGCCTCTGGACCAGATCTTCACAGACATCGTCTTGGTTTTTATTCCTCAGCGTGTACCTTATTTGTTCTTGCAGGTTTCTTTTCATGTTTGCATATGTCAGCTTCTTCAGGAATTCTTTTTTAACAGGTACAACCCAAGCTTTGGGAAAAAAATGTAATAAATGTCTATTATATTAATAATATAATTATATTTATAATATATTATACAAATATTATCATTATTTTAAATATTTTTGCACATTTTGCCACTAGATTACGCTGGGATATTAAGTCAGCCTGAAGTGTATGAAATATTAAATTAACTTTCACTGTCTTCTCCATGTTTTTGACTAACGGCATTTTCTATTTTCAAAATGACTTCATACAATATTTGCATGTCTCAAATTATGTTATTTTGGTTTTTTTTTATTTTTGCTTTTGTTTTATTTTGAAGCCACAAGATTGAGAAAGAAATACAGGATGAATTGTATTTGTGACTAAAAGCTTGTTTATGTTTAACTGCTCCACCCACCACTTTCAGGTATGCTTTTGATCTCTTCATCCATTTCATCATAGACTTCATCGTCGTATTTTTTATTGTTATCCTCATCGCTCTCACTAAGACATTTGATTTAAAAAGGCAGGAAAAATCAGATCACAAAAGAAACAGGTTACGTTATATTCACTAACTGCAGGGGTCAATATTTTAACTTTCATTTTGAAATCATGTTTACGGACAAGAATGGCTAAAAATGAACAAGCTGCACCTGTTTTTTTATTTTCTTAACATCTACCCCGAGGTAATAAAACATTTTTAAAACATAAGCATTTTGATTTAATAAAATTTGGAGTTCACAACAAATTTCTAAATTAAACTGCAAATCAGTTGTACTTATTTTAGCACGATCTAAGAAACGGTCATATCTGTGTAAAAATATAACAAGTTAATTAAACATAAATACATTAAAATTAAAATAAACTGAAAATAACATAAAATCTAAAAAACCCAAATAAATATTTTAGCTATAATGAAATCAAATTATACATTGTAAGTGGAATTATATGAATCAGAATCCAATCAGCTGGAAGAGGTGCCACCATTTGGATGAGACATTAAATCAAGTCCCGACTACTTGGTCATTAAAGATTCCATCTCACTCCTGAAAGATTAGGGCTACTAATTCAGGTTTCCTAGCTACAGGTTCAGAACGGGATGGAATTTTCCCAATAAGAAATAATGGAATTTCTGTTTTCGATTTACGATCTCCTGCCTTCCAAACAGATTTTCAGGATCAAATTAGGTTCGGATACCAGGGTATGAGTGTACAGTACTTAGAAATCTAATTGCTATCATTAGTAGTCTAGTAGATAGTCAGAAACCAGACAAAACAGCCTTCCCTAGACACTGTTTACCCTGTCATGGATTCCTCATCTTCATTGTCAGTGGCGATCTGAGTAGAGTGCTGGGTCCGGGCCGCTTGATTGTGCTGGAGATTCTGCTGGTTGAGCTGGGAGACCTCCTGAGGTTGCTGCTGACCCTCTAGACTGTCTGGCTGGCTCTGTTTCGCAGAGCAGGCCGTGTGGGTCACAGGCTGCTGTGGGGGGAGTGCCGGCTGGGTCTGCAGCAGGACATTACCCTGGGTTTCTTGCGTGACTTTTAATTGCAGATCCCAGCAGCACAGACTGCATGTCCTGTCACAAAGAACCCCGACGGATTTCCCTTCCTGCTTGTCCCGATTAGACTCTCGGGTTCCCCAGGACACGATGTGCATGTTGACGAATGAATATATTGCCAGCAAGAGGTAACCACTTGGAATGCAGATGACGTACATCAGCCCATAGATTATCATGGAGAACTCCTGGGGATGGAGAATGGCCGTTACAAAATACAAGATGCTCATGGAAACAAGAAATATACCAGTTGGTGTGATAAATGTCTTCTCTTCCACCATTTCACCTGGGAAAAAAATTAGAGAAAATCACAGTCATATACTGCTACAATAAAACTGTATATAAAATAAATGTGGTATGTGTTGTATTTACAGATACATTTTTCACACAATGCAATATATGGTAATAAAAATAATAGAAAAACAGAAACAGTGGGTATACGTTGCAATTCACACACTACAGATAATTGCTTTTAATGTACAAATCGAAATAATAACCAATCCTGTACTAGATTGTCAAGGTGCAATGTCACTGATTGCTAAGCACCCCATCAGAAAGTTGTCAAAATGTCAGTTCTAAGAATTTTAACACAAGCTTTACATTACATACTGTACCTATAATCGAAAAGAAAGAGGCTGTCATCAGAAAGGCATACATGACACTCAGAACGGCTGCCACGCTGATCTGGAAGTCAGGCTTGGTCGTGAAGCACAAGATTAAATACACTATAGGAGGGATGACAGCTAAGATGATGGCCAGGGTTCCCTCCATTCCAAACACAAACGTGAACGCACCTACAATGAAAAGAAGAATATGGTTGTTCTGTTGTTGTTTAAAAAAGATAAAACGTTTTACCTCATTTACAGTAGGGCCATTTTCTTGACTTAATGCAAGGATGTTTTTATACCTAAAACAAGCTTCTCAGGAATCAAATGATTCATCTAACAGTTTAATTTATTGGCTGAAGAATTAGCCCACATATCAGAACAAGAAGATAGTGTGTGTTAAATTCTGGCTTTATTCTCTTTTGCAAGTCCAGTGAACGATGTTGCGCAGGGTGCTGGGTTTTGCACCACAGCCACTGTGGAGACACAGTTCTCTGTTCCAGGTGTTCAGACCCAGACAAATTCCTGGTTCTTGTTCTTGATACTGTCAAGTCCTATTGCAAACAGAACATCTTCTTCAGTAAGCTGTCTGATTTGAAACAATGCTGACATGCTGAAAGAGGTTCAGGGAAAAAACAACTGAGAGAATTTAAACCTCCAGAAAATGAAGCATTTCAGAAAAGAGTAACAAGGTGACACATACCTGCTATCATGAGGCAGACAGAGGCAGGTCCCAGAATTGACGAGCCCACAGTGAAGATCTGATAGAAAATGTACAGCATGGAAATGGAGGTATTCTTTTTGGAGGTTTCTTTTCCACTGTGTAGGAGATCAAGGGTGTTTGCCAGGGTGGAGGGTCCCCAGCGGCGCCTCTGGTTGTAGAACTCTTTGAACTCCTGGGGGGCGTTGGTGTAGGCATCTGAGGCAGCGTTGTACTCCACTCTCCAGCCCTGCTGCAGCAGCAGTGTGCACAGCCAGCGGTCCTCACCTACGAAGACAAGCAGCAATAATCTCAATGTTCATCTTTATTGAATTATTGTAATTGTTTTAGACTTTTAGGCTCTACCAGTTTGGAATTGCCCTGTTAATCAAATCAGACTACCACTACTTGCCCTAAGTATGAGTATTACCACTACAAGCCAGACAATGAGTAACAGTGAGGACCACACTAACCCCAACTCACACACTTGCATTCAACAGGGTCAGCACTGATTGGGTGAACAGTGCTTCTTCCTCTGATGTCACTGCACACTCACAGCAGGTCCCCAGAGGTTACTGCTTGGAAGGCAGGGTGAGGAAACTAGCTGACTAAATTCCACCGGGATGTGCATCACACCCACCATGTGGAATCTCAGTCATAGTCAACCAGTAACATGACCCAGGCTCCACCCAAACACATGCGATAAGAGGTTTCATGCTGGGGCATGAGTACACATGTATACTAGTTGAGTCACTCTGAGGCCTTGATTGCCGATGTCAATGTCAATGTTATTGCTCCTTAATTTAATTAAGACAAAAAGAGATTCAGAAAAAAAGAAACTAAGAACACAAAAATCTGAAATGAATAAAAAAGGTTACCTTGATCATATTGAACATATTCGCTTGCCCTTGTTGCCTTGGTGGTGTATCTCTTAATGACGTTATCATCCATTATTGCTGATCCTCGGAACAGACTGAAGCACCCTGGACTGCAGAGTACAGATCCAAACACATGCTCAGCTGTTTTCTGGAGCCAGTGCCCCACGGCATACTCAAACTTTTGATACCACACCATTGGTCCTGGAAAGAAAAGGAGCAACATTTATGCACCTAGATTATAATGCCTGAGCATTTCACAAAGCTGGGACTGACAGGCCACGCAGTACATAGAGTAGGCCTTGTCACACTTTCTGTTCCAGAGAAAAGGAGATAGATTTTATTTTTCTCACCCATTCCCGTGGGATGAATTCTTCCACAGGCTGCTCCTACATTAGGGTACATCCTAAGACGATCTACCAGCAAGATTAAGGCAGAGGGGTGGAAGTCTGTGTCCCCATCCAATGCCATGATGTATACATTCTCATCCGACATGAATCTTCGCTTGTTGTCATTATCACAAGCTGGCAAAAGAAAACTTTCTCCATCCAAGGATATAAGGCTTGCACGACAGGGGTTGTCATTTCTCTGTGGAGGAGAGTAAACAACTTAAATAAAGTAAGGAGAAGAATGAATGGATTTCATAACTCTTGCCATTTGTACTGTTTATGACTAGTTTATGCGAAAATTGGACTGTACACAAAACAAAAGTTTTCATCCTTTTCTGCCAAAACTCTCTTTTACATGCCAGTAGAGCTGAGTGACCCACTCACACTTTTCAGTTAATTTACTGACTGATAAAATGAACATCTTAGTGGTTTATTGTTTGTCTCCAAAATTAAGATAAAGTTACCATGATAAAAACAACAAACATGAAGAAAATTACCTTTATGTTTGAAGGATTCTTTGAAATATAGCCTTTCCAACCAAGCAGATAGTACATATACATTATCTGAAACAAATAAAAGTTAGACAATTAGAGAATGTTTATATTCATTTTGTCACATCATTTTCTTCTCATATCTAAATACAATATAAGGGCTTCAGAAAAACTTTTGACTATTTCAGTTTGTAAAATATATTTCTTGACTGAATTGTTGAAGTAGTGGATATGAAACCATGTTTGATTTTAGCTAATGACATTGGTATGCTTGTTTCTCTTTCATTAGTACATAATGCAACTTTCAAATTATATTAATACATGTCATAACTGACTTTGATATTTTATCTCAGTATTGCCTTTCTAGCTTATAAAAGTCTAAATGAAAAATGATAACATCCCAATGGACATGCAAAGCGGCAGCATTGTGAAGTTATGGTTAGGGCACTGGACTTTTATAACTGGTAGATAATGGGATGTAGTCTTGAGTTAGAGGCTGATTCTGTGCCCTTGAGCAAGGAACTACACAGAAATTGCTTTAGTAAAAACCCCGTCACAGATATGGGCTTCCAGATCACTATTGTAAATAGGAATTTGTTTTCTACTGACTTGTAATATAAAAGAAAAAGCATTTTATTGTTCTATAAAAATATATTAAAAACTCAAATATGCTTTGCTCATTGCTAGGCTCAGAAAAAATAAAATGTGAAATGAAACATCACTTGAAATATGCTTTCAAACATTTGCACATTATTTCTTTCAGCAATGAAAAGAAGAAAGTGATACCTACCTGTGACCATCTCTTCTTGTTACGGATCAGCTCTTTATCTTTAAGGTGAATATATAGCATGTTTCCCTCTGGAAGTACAAACATCAGTCTTCCCCCATATGGAGTTTCAATGATAGACACGTCATCTGGCTCTTTGTTTGTGAATACCCTACAAAATATACCACTCGCATGACATTGTCATTTAAAAAAATCAAAAGCTATTTTTGACAATGGCTACATTTAAAAAAAAATCTGTGAAATTCTGAATTTCTGAGCTATCCCCTGAGATACACAATTGATTACATATGTGAAAGAAAAAGAACGGCATACCTGAACACTTCTATTATCACATGCATTAAGTCATTCACATATGTGTTTACAAACTTGGTTTCCTTGTCTTTCTGAAATGAATCATCCACAAATATATGGCATTCAAACTCAAAATTATCCTTATGTTCCTCTTTCGGATCTCCTCTGTATCTGTCCAATCTGAAAAAAAAAACAACTCATGAAAAAATAAAGAAATTATTGAAAGTTATGGAGGATATTATTGTACAGAAAAACTGGAAAGTCAATAGGAAAGTCTGTCAGTGGTTAGATTTTACAAAATGGATATCTCCGCTTACGGAAATAGTTTTTTACTCAAGTGCTCAAAAGGAATTTTCACGTTGTTGCTCTATACCTATCACATTAAGATATCTTCGATTTTTATTCTGACCATGTATACAGTCAACCCAAAGGTCCGCATCACTGTGGTGTTGCAGTGAGCTCTTGGGTCTCGGCTCTGATTCTGGCCTTAGGCACCTTCTGTGTGGAGTCCATGTGGGTTTTCACTGGGTGCTCCAGACTTCTCCCACCTCTCAAAGACTGGCTGGCTTTGCTCATTGCCTGTGTCATCTGTGGCATCCTGTCTGTGGTGAAATCCCACTGGTGCCCTGTGCTTAATGAGTTCTGGGCTACTGTGACCCAGGCACCAGCAGCTTTTTGATAATGGATGGTATTAGGCAATTCATTTATTTAAAATGTACCATGTTAGGTATGCCATGTCTTTTACAATTATCCCTTTTCTTAAAAAATTGGCCACTAATTTACCTAAACATTGATGTAAGGATCTTCAGCATTTCATCATATGTTTCATGCCACATTGTTGCACAAAGGTATATCACACAGCTTTCAACTTCATCTTGACTGCAATAAAACAAAAATACACATTAAATGGATTCTGGGTGTGAAAGTCCAACCAATGTATTCTTGCTACTGTAGCTTCAGTTTTTCGATTCTTCAGTGCTGGATTTGCTATTAACACAAATCAAAAAAACGTTTTACGAAGTAAAAAAATATATATTCCAATTAAAGAAAGCAAAATCTTCCCATTAAACAATTCAAAGCAAAACATATACAGCATACAGTACATACAGCTGTTATAATCCATCCACAAAACAAGGTAAGACAAATCGCATGGTTATTTGTGTGTACACAATTTTGCTACACACAATTTGTAACAGCACCAGTTCAGATGTGTGGTTTACCTTTCCTGATTTCTGGATTTGACAGCTCTCATCTTGGTGTTGAGGAGAAGTGACTGATCCAGAAAGGCTGACTCGTACAGCCTGCGTACAAATATCTGCGATGTTCTTTCAATTCGCTGGACTTTCAGGCTCCAGACATAGTAGGTACCACACAACAGCGCCATCCACCAACACAATCCTTCCAGCCCGAGCACACTGATGGGCCAGATCTCATAATAATTATGCACTGGGGTTCTGCAAATGCTGTTGGAAATTTCATCTAGTGTAGTGATGTTTCGTTCTGCTTTTAGCTTTCTGCAAAATGTCGATATTGTGAAATTTGCTATTTCCAGCCTTCCGTCCATTTCTTCAAACTTTGTTAGAAAAATAACCACAGCCGAAATGAGTACAGCAGGTGTTGTTAAGACAACAGGCAGAGCAAAGCTGCCTCTGATTGCGTGAATCTTACAAGCCACCACCCCAAACCAATGTCCGATAGCAGAGGAAAAAGCTTGTAAGAAAAACAGCCCCACCCCTATATTGAGTGTGTCACGGTTAATATTGCTGAAGTAAGACCATACTCCATCATAAGCAATTTGGTAATAAACAGCAAACACCACACCAACAACAGCTGTCCTCAGAAGACTGGAGATTATCATCATAAAGTCTCGGAAACTATCTAATTCTGCCAGCTTGTCCTTCATTTTATCGATAGCCTGTAGGGAGTTCTCCCACCAATTGAGGGAAATTAATATGGATGAAAAAATTGCAATCCCTACATAATGATAATATATATTTTGATCATTAGCCACATAAGAAGTTTTTCTAATGTAAAAATCTACTCCTAAGAGAATGTAGCCTATTAGCACAAGTACGATGGAACAAACCGGGAACACAATTTTCCAGTTCTCTTTCTGTAATTGGAAGACGACTTGTAAAAGTGATGGAAGAAAGCAAACACTTCCAGAGATAAAAAGGTTCGTCAGGACATCAAAGTGAGGCATGACTACTATCACAAGTAGAGATGTTCCTAGTGAAACAAAGGCTTCAATTAGCAACACCTGAAAAAAAAACAACAAATAAAACGTTCAATTGGTACTTTTACTTTTACAAGGCAATCTAGCCGTAACAATATTAAGACATAATGTGACATTTTCTAGCAAGGGCTCTAACCTTTGAAGGTTGTTGTTGAAGGCAGTTGTGGACTTTGTGAATATTGTTTTCTCAACTTCTTTTCTGAACATTTTTATCTTCTTAAAAAAGCAGTTACCATGAATGTTAAAAGTCTTCTTGTGTACAGTATGTCTAAAATTCCTCTTTTGCAGTAGAGGACAAAGTTTAGGGGGATCTGCCAGAGTTGATTTGACACCAAATTTGTTTTCTTCATTTATGTCACTGTCAGTTATTGTTATTCTGACCACACGTCATTCCAAGATCTTGAAGCCTCAATAGTTTCTGTGTCCATTTATATTTCAGGATCTACTGTATGTTTCACATCCATAAGTTAATACACATAACACACAGTGGATGTGCACTTTCCTTTTGAATGCATGGAGACATTCCCATTTTAAATCATATGTAATATTTAAAGACCTTTTCACCCCTTTTTTGTTTTTCTTATCTTCTGGTTTTCGGTTGTTTACATACAGTAAGTTGACTGCAGATGGTTGTATAGTAATTGTCGATGTCTTTTTCCTTTAAGCCATTAACTGCCATTGCCAATATCACTTTACCTTTCTGTAAAAAATCAGACCTGCTTTAAAGGCCTTTGTGTATTTTTGTATATGTACAAATATGGTGGGAGACAGTTCCATGGTGCATACATGTCACTTGTACAGTACTGTGTGTTCCTTTTCACTTCTTTTTGCTTTTAACCTTGGTCAGGTGAAAATTGTCTTCCATTCTGGGCTTCAAATTCAATTTATCTTATGATAGGTAACAGGCTTTGACAAGAAGAAATGAAAAGAAACATTAGTTTTAATAAACTCTGTACAATCAAATGTGCAAATAGGAAAACTCACCAATCCCATTTTCCTCATGTTTGGGGAGACAAAGTTCTTGAACGCACACTTCCAAAGGGACTTCAGGAACATGAGGACATTCGGTATTATCAAGCAGAACGCCAGCATGAGGATATAAAATGGTTGGTCCCTTTGACTCAGAGAACTTGGACTTGCAAAAATGGAGATAACAAGCAACGATCCCTGCGTTTGAGAAAACACACATAGTGTGGAGTTTTTGATTATAGTTAGCAGATGCTTATAGTCTGACAGAAAGATAAATTGTGTGTATCTGTGAGAGACAACACTATATTAAACTGTAATTCATTTTGCTACATCTGAGAGAGAAAGTTTGTGGTAGAGCTTTGTTTACTCTTTTGTTGTTTCTTGTTATCGTACTTACAATGCCGTTTGCAGGAAACGTCTAACTCAATTAGATTTTCTGCACTGTGAAATCTTCCTTACCTTGCTGATAACTAAGCAGAAAAGGACAAAGAGGCCAACAATCACAGCCACCAGATGCTGGGCTAAAATGAAGCATCTTTTTTTTTGCTCTTTTTCTGCACCAATAGGATTTAATTGGAAAGGATCCCATGTATCCCTGTGAAGCAAGGGAAGAAATGTATGATTGTTAATAAAATGCATCCTTAAACCTTATAGGAGGTTTAAACCTCATAGGGGAAGGGGGACAGCTTTAAAATCTATGGTCTGTGGTTGGGCATGAAATGGTGCTTCCCTACTCATTAACGACTGCATTGCTGTACAGAAAACTGGTGGTTACGACAGTCACCCAACAATTAATTAGTTTTGCTAGACTATTAAGTAATAAAACATTTCAGTGGGCTTTATTTCACACCTTGTGAATGTTTTAGATATTTTTTAAAAGCAGACAAATATTGTAAGCAGTATTCCTACACTACTATAACATGTAAGAACATATGAACATAAGAATGGTTACTAATAAGATGAAGCCATTTTTTATCTATCTAGTCCATTAGCTACAGTACCTGTTTTATGATAACAGCCCTGTATTGCGGTACAGGCACAGTAATACAGTATATGAAACACTGTACATCATTCTCTTTTACTTGTTGAAACCAACTTGCGAACACAATACAACAGAGGAGAGTTTACAATTCACGAGGAATGACAACGCCCAAAATCGAAGCGTAACGAACTATTGTGGAGCGAATATTTGGCTTAACCCGCTTGGCTGAGGGCTGACCTCCTGGCCATAGGACAGGGAGGCCAGGACCCCCACGCAGGGTGACCAAGGAGTAGCTGCAGAGGTGGAGTTGAGGTGGAGGTGGGATGCAAAAGTCGCATGCGAGGGAGAGAGAGATATCGCAATTTGGTATTTATAGTGTTCAGTGGAGGAAGGATGAAGGGGGTGATTGCTAATCACTGACGGCTGGGAATGATTGAGCGTGGTTGTTGTCATCCCTCCGGAACTTTAGTTAAATAAACTCCATTTAAATTTGAGTATCTAGTTATATAACAGTACTTTGAAAATGCTATAAGTTAGGAGCATATTAAGATACTGTAGTATCAGTTATTTATGGCCAGCACTTAACACGTCATGGATAGCTGTACAAATGTACAAAGGTTACTGAAGTACTTCACTATTGCTCAGCTCTCATTATTCCTTATTAACAGTAATAAATACCTATTTTTTGCTGTAGAATTATTACTTGGAGGTACAGTATATATTAGACATTAAGAATTTATAAACTTGCTTAAACGTTGTTTTTGGTAATAAAGAATAAATATTTGCCTAACGTTTCCAGTGTACATTATATCATGGTATACTTTAAGTATACACTATTTTATATGGTGTATATTAAATGGTGTATTTTAGATGGGCATTAAATTATATAATGTACAGTACTTTAGGTATAGCTGTACATTACATACAGTAATATGTTGAACTTCAGGTTTATGGTAAGAGTTGAAATTTTTTAAATGAAATAAAGCACTACTACACTACAGACATCCCTTAATGTATGGGATAGTGATCCTGAAACACTGAAAAGTAATTATAGTTTTACAAGCTATTTCTTTTCAACCACAAAATCTACAAACAATTTGGTGAATTATTCAGAGCTAAATCTTCCTGACTACAAAGATACTGAGATTTACTGAGATACTGAGGTTTATTCCACACTGTTAAAACCATCCAATTGAACATACCTGTACTTTAACATGGGATTATGAAGGTTTAGACTTTTATTTGAGTCCTATATTCACATACTAGACTATTCTTTCTATATTTTTTGCAAGTAATTGATTTGATCCATATTCAAATCAATTGAAAAAGTATGCAGTATTCTTTTCATAAAAATATTTTACTTTAGAACACTAAAAAAATAATCCATCCATTTTCTAACTGTTTTATCCACTACAAGGTTGCAGATTATGTGTTTATCCTGGCAAGTAATAGGTACAAGGTGGGATACACCCTGGACAGTCCATCGCAGGGCACACACATGTCAAGTCAGTTTTCCCAGTAGCCAATTAGCCAACCATTCAGTGGACTGTGGGAGGGAAATGGAGCACCTGGAGGAAACCCATGTGAACATGGAAAGAACATACAAGCTCCATGCTGATAGCACCCTAAGAATTGTATCCAGTGCCCCAGTACTACAATGCAGCAGTGTTACCCACTGCCAAGGAAGTTAATCTGCAATAAAATAAAAAAAAATGTAAATACTTATCTGCACAAACATCTGCAAAATACTCGTAGCTTTTAAAGCAGACTGTTCTTTTTATTTTATTTATTAGCAGTGAATTACTATGATAAAACTCTGGCTTTGATTCTGAAGTACCATTAAACTACAGGTTCATCCAACCATCTTACTTATCTGTTGATTTCACTCTGAAGACAAGAAGGTGAAACCCCATAATCTATCCATGATCCTTGAAACAGAACGGTTGCTGCAACCAAAGAAATTGGAAACATAAGACAAACTGACCTGTGCCTTCCTTCTCTTTTCACTGATCTGTTTTTGAGCTCCTCCATTTCTAGACACGGCTAGTCCTGTTCCATACAGTAACCTATCTGCAGGGAGTGTGGTGTGAGAGTAGATAAGGAATTAAAAGTGGGCTGTTAACCCTGTATCAGTCTTGCTTTGGACCCTCCCACAGTCAAAGTCTGGCTTTACTGTTCATATTCACGCAAACGTGAGAACAGTTGAAAGAAGCTCTCTGGACCAGACGTGTGAAAGAGAATTATTGTAGTTTAATCATGAGCTTTACTTCCTTGTGTCTCAGCCAGCTCCTTTTCCAATAAAAAATGTTTCAGCAAATGTCACTCTTATCATTAAAGTATTAATCACTTGGCACACAGGGTCACATGAAAAATGGTAGCCACAATGGCTGATTGTTTAAAATTAATGTGTTTAAAAATTTCAAACAACTTCACGATGAAATTTAAGAGTTTACCATAGGTAAGTGTTTCAAATTCACACCACTGCAGTATAGATCCACAGTCATTGGGTCAATGGTTTCAGATGCAGATTAAAAGGAAGAAATAACTTAATTCCTGTAAATAAAAACAGCAGCTTCCTTTTGCTTCCTAACATTTCTTATATATTCAGCTCTGGGCTGGTAAATTACAAAATGCTTTTTTCTGTTATTAATAAATTCATTGCATTGAAGCCCCTGATAGCTCTTTCTTCCACTCTTATTTGACTGATAGACAACATTTTGTTTCACTTGGTCCTCATACATCCCCCATGGTTCCAATTATTCGTGGTGTGCCGCAGGGTTCAGTCTTGGGCCCTTTGCTTTTTATTATTTATATGACTCCTCTCATTCACATTATACACTAACTTGGTTTTCAGTTTCACTGTTATGCAGATCATTCTCTGATTTACAGTAAATTACATTGTCTTCCCCCTCTGATCTCCCACCTTGGTCACCAATCTCTTGTCTGTGTGACATCAAACTCTCATTGACATTGAATGCCTTGAATCTTAATAGTGACAAAACAGAAATTTTACTGGTGGGCAGCAAGTGTCAGCTGGAAAAGTTGGAGAGTTTCATAGTAATGGTGGATAGCTTCTCCATCCATGCGTCAGCCACAGTCAGGAATTTAGGAGCTTTGAGAATTTTATTTCATCTACTTTTTTCATTTGAGCCCCATGTGAAAATTTGATTAAGAAGTCGTTTTTCACCTTAGAAATACTGCCAGCATTAGGCAATTTCTATCAATGTCAGATGCATTTTTGGAAATCTCACCCGACTCTTGGTTTACTGATTTAGCCTCCCCATCGACTCCACACCTGCCTCATGGATCGGATTTGTTTTTCGGACTGTGCTCTCTGGATTAAGGACTTCTGCCCTCCTTCTTGACCACGGTACTGCCTTACGATTTGGACTTCGGTAACGGAACTCGTGCACTCTCTCTCGACCTTTCACTCGAGCCCCACACAGGGTCCGAATTATACTTTCCGAACTCCTCCATGTACACATTCTTTAGGCTCTGATCTGTTCAGGCTGGTCCTTTGCTCACTGTACTTGGGAATAAATGTCAGACTCCTGGTGACTCTGCTTTTTCTGTCACTGATCCATTTTTGTGCCATGCCCTTGCTGCAACTCTTTTAGAGGCAGATTCTTTGACTGTTTTTTAAACTTTTATGACAGCCTGTGCGCTGTAGGATTGTCTTACAGTTTGTCTCACAAAAAAATCTTAACAGGTCTAAGAGTGACATCACAAATAAAGCACTCTGTGGTAACCTCAGTTTCATATTTATCTTGAAGTTACCTCATACATCTGTTCTTGTGTTTTCTGAAATCTGCATCTTTGAGACTAAAAATAGTGCAGCTTCTTTATAAAAAAAATGTAAATTCACAGACCTGCACATGAAGATGGAATCTAATTCAGCTTTGAAATCACAAAGCAGTGGACAATGGAAAATCTGGATCAAATAAAACCAAAAATGGTCTTTTATCAAACACTGTTATTTATGGAATGCAATAGAGCAACCAATAAGGTGCTTCTTTGCCAGTTTAACAATGTCAGAACCTTTTGCAATACCATGCATTAATTACTTTTTCTAGCTACTGTAACCAATGGAGAGTTTTATAACTTCCACAGCCCTTAGCAACCAGCCAGGTTCTTTCTTTCATGGCAGAAGTGTTGGCATTGACATGTACAGATCAATATTGCTTTAGGTTTCCTGAATCATTGGAAATACACCAGTGATGGCCTGTGGTGAAGAATAATCCATATTCATAGTTTGGTTTACATGTCACTGTGTTGAATTAATCAGAAATACAGTAATTCTTACTTCCTGGGTTTCTCCAATTTTCTCAGACCTCAAAGATATAAAATGCAGTGAATTGATTAATTACATTTCAAATTTCTATTCTTCATGCATTCTAAGATACAAAATTCAAAACTACGCAACACAAATGTGGCCACAATGTCCCTTTGTCATAATGTATTGCTCATTCCACTTTTATTTACATCATTACTTCTAACAACTGTATCCACTCATCTAACCAGAATTATCCATCCATCCATTTTCCAGCAAGCAATGCTTGTTAAGGCAAATTGCCCCCTGGACAGGATGCCAGTCCATCGCAGGGCAGACATGCACACACCCACACCCGGGCCAATTTTTACAGAACCAATTAACCTACAGTACCAGCGTGACTTTGGATTGTGATAGGAAACCAGAGCATCCAGAGAAAACTCTCTGCACCCCAGGACTTGAACACAGAACCCCAGCACTGTGAGGCAGCAATGCTGACCATTATGTCAACTTGATTATGATTTTTGCCTTGGAGGTCTAGAGTGTCACTCAACCAGTACTTTCAAGCACCACAAATTTGAAATTTCTCAAGAAGAAAGGAAATATACTGTATGTACAGTAAGCATATTTTATGTGAAGCTTCAACACACTTGTCTTTAAAAATACCTCCTTTTCAGCCGGGTTGTTTAAAGATTTAGCTTTATGTGCCTAGCCACCTCACTTTCAGAATTTAGAGCAGCACCACAAGATTAAAAAAAAAGAGTATTTCAGTACATTGTCCAAAATGATGGCTTTGTAGTGGGAGGAAATGTTCTATTCTTGTGGAGTGTTCAAGAACTTCTAAACAGAACAGACTCCTGTGATACAAAGGTTGAGGAGATATAAAGTGTGGAGGTGCCACGCCTTGCAGTTCTTCAGATTCAGTAAGGAAACTCTCTGCTAAAAGATTTCAGGAAGAAAATACTGTAGGTACAGTGATACAGGCATTTGCTATAATGGGTTAGAAGCTATAACCAGAAGGAAACGGAAGACTGAAAAACATACTGTATACAGTAAAAGCTGTCTGAGATTTTCTGTGGAGATTCATCCCATCTCTGTGTAAACAGAATGCACTGATTAGTACTGATTAGCTGATGAACTTTTTCAGCCTCGTAGCAATTCATTAACTTAGAAGGAAGTAGTGCCTTGATATTGCCTTGCCTGCTCACACAGCAATATCATATATCAGCTATGTAAAGGGATGGGCAGTTCTATCGCTGTAGGGCCATTTCATTTTCATTCCACATGAGGTGGAATTTTTAAATAAAAATTATGTAAGCATTAAATGACTTAATTTGATTAATTAATTGAATGGATAATTGAAGTGAAATCACCTGATTTTTAAGATGTAGTAGTGTATGAAGAATTACAGTCCTCTTTGTATCGCGGTAGTATACATTGGACTCAATACTATCCAATGGCAACCTTACCTTGCTTCAAGGGCCTTAGTCAGCAGATATTCCACAGGCACCCTCCCAGAATGACAAATAACTTTCTGTCATTCATAGCATGGAAATCAGCAGATTTACAAAGCACTTAGAAAAATACAAGCATTTGCTTGAAATCAACATATGCAACAAAGGATTAAGGATAAGTGATACTGAAATTGTAGCTTTCCTGTGCATCATGTTTCCAAAGATCACAAAAAACAAACTTCTCAGCACAGTTCTGATGTTGAGGACAGAGGCCTCTAATTGTATCATGATCAATAAATAGCATCTCTTGCTACCAATTATCTGTATTTCTTTTTAACATGATAAAGAATTTAATTAAACAAACAATCCGGCACTGTCAATAATGAATCAAGACAGGCTCCCAAAATAATAAACCAGTAAAGATGATCCTTCAGAGCACAAACGGGTGAGCCTTTTACTCTGGGAATCACAAGTCTGGATTTTGGCGATGGCATTTCTTAGTTACGATCCGAATTCTTGAAACAATGTGTGACACCAGGGTTGGATGGCCTTTGAGTCAACCAGGGTGCACGCCAGTCAGCATGAGTCACAACAAGAGCTCCTGAGTGACGGCTCTGTTGCCCCTCCAGAGATCTAGTACAGCAGGTACAATAGGGGATGGTGAATGAATAGACATCAAAAGGATTGGGTAGTTGCCAGAATCTACACATAGAAAACTCAAGAAGAGAAGACGAGTTATTTGTGAACAGTATTGTGAGTTATCGCCACCTACTGGTAAATGTGCATAATGCAACCAGAAGACGAGGACCGTCACCATCTCATGTATCTTGTGTAGTTTACTGGATCCGCTGAACAGGCTGCTGGTTAAAGGGGTGCTAACTCACAATTCTGATTAAGGGGAGAAAAATGAATATTTCAATTTATTAAACTGTGAACTGTAGCTGTTTTAAACATGACTCACAGGTTTTCAAATTATTTATCACTTGATAATTTGTCAACAGTAAATATTTGGAAACCACAGTATTTACACAAATCGACTTCTTTACATTTAAAAGTCAATATATCCAATCAGGATTCAGGATTCCTAAACAAACTGAAGTGGATAAGAACACTCGGACACTATCCAGTCTTTCCAGCTTACTTTCATGAAGATGAATATCTACAGGATATCTCTAGACCTTAATCCGATCATTTCACCACACCTATTTTTAAGTCAACATTTTCACTTTACCAACTGGACTCTTTAAAAACTAAAATACCTGAAATTCAGAATTAGATTTTGCAAATGATGTGAAAAAATATTTTCTAGATATGTCTTCAAATTTCGTGAAAAAAAATTCCTATGGACTTACTGTAGAGCAGAAGAGTGTGCACAGTAATGAGTAATGAGAATGCCATCAGTAAGACAAGAAATCTTAAACACATCATATCTAGAAATTCAAAACATAAATAAATCATGGAATATTTTATTAAATCTAAACATATGGAACATAAAACATACAAAGAGATAAAAATACAACATCTATTTCTATGGCACAGAGTACTCTACATGTAGTGTATATAATCTTTCAATTGAAGTAACTGTATTTCTCTTCGATGGAATAGAATAATATGATGAAGGACTTTATCTGTGATAAAGGACTTTTTCAGCACTAGGCTACTTCCTTCTTTTTTTTTTCGTTGGTTATGCAGGAAAACACACGTCAGTATTTGACAAATTTACCTTTTGACACAACACAATACTTCCTGACAGACTCTCAGTTATTTAGCTCTACAAAAACCAGTGTTCTTCAATTAGAGAACAGGAGAAAGCAATACATACAGCATGGCTTATGATGACTAATATTAAATAAACATATAATCTTCAAAATATATATACTTATTTACAAAGTACTGTAAATACAGTCTAATACTAATATACTTGGTCTCATTGTTCAGCTTCATTTTGACTACTGGTCACACAAGGAAGTTACTTGTCTAATTCAGCCTGCAGGGCAGTTGATTCTGTTCAGGTGTTTTGTGCTTCAACAGAAAGAGATTTAAGGAGGTGCAGCTGGTTGACATGATGCTGGACTCTCAGTTAAACAGAGCTAAACTGTCAGAGCTGCCATCAGGTTCTCACGCAGTTCTTGGACTCCTGAAGAGATCTTGAGCCCAGCCATTTACAAAAAATACTGCAGGAGAAATATGAGGTTCACATTCATCTTTTTCTCTGAAAATAAGCGATATCAATGGTCCTGCAATGATACACTTTTTGTGACATACACGTTTCTGTTTTAAATCTTGTGGAACTGCACAGAAAATGTGCTTCTGCCTTTGGCCAAACCTGCAGTAAACACTGTCCTGGTCAATACTTTCATAGCAACTGTTCAAACAAACAAACAAACCAGTCTTTCAATTAACTATTTTGATTAAATGAATCTGGTTTTGGAAGATGGTGTTTAAACATGATTTGGTCAGATTTAACACTAATTTCACCATCTTCTGATTTCTTCTTGATCTGGAGGTGTAAAACACTGCAAACCGGACAGAAAAAGTCAGAAAATCCTTTACCTTCTCAGTATCCTTCACGTTTTCCAGGGACTTCTGGGACAAGTTTCTTTTTGATTCTTTAGGTTCTGTTCCTATATAGGCTATGAAGTGGATAAGTGTGTAGATTCTGTAGGAATCAGATGACACAAACACATTAAATTAATAAAAGGCTCACAAGGATCTCAAGAGTAATCTGATTACAATTGTATACAGTGAAAGGGATGTAAACTGAGATGGCAGTAATGACTTCATTTACTAATTTATTCACTGGGCAAAACCTACTGAGATGGCTGTTCCATTAAACTGGTAGACCTACATTCAATGGTGAGCAACATAAAAATCTTACTGTGTGCTCACACCATGGGAAGCTAATGAATGAGAATAGGATGTTGAAAAATAATAAAATGCTTAAACTCTTTTGGAAGTAGTAACCAACTTACCTGTGGTATCCCATAGCAATGAACTGAATGAGCAGCAGGCCAGCAAAGGACAACAGGAACATAAACCCAATTGGATCTATAGAAATGTTCTGGCTTCCTGCTATTGATCCATTTGATAAAATCTTTGGAGTGCTGATAATAACTGGAGAGCCAATAACCTGGAGGAAGAATGTGGCCACCAGCCACAAACAATTGATGATGAAGAAAGCGAAAGTGACCTGTAAAGAAATAGAGAAGAAAAGACCCATAATTACTGTAAATGCAATAAATGTGTTTCAGAGAAACTATGTTGTTGAAAGTGGTAAAACTGTGATGTGTGGAACGGAACTGAACCCAGTGCATGATGAATTGTGATGTGAGTGATCTGTAGGGAGAGATGGTGCTGTCCACTACGGATTGTCTCTGTAAGACCCACATGACAGGGAGTCACTGTGTTGTACCAGTCAAACTTGTTTTGTTTTGCAAGCTATATTTGAATTATTTCTCCTTTCCTGGTGCAGAAGATCAGTCCAGAGTGCAGAGCTGTACCTTGTTTCTGAGGCTTTTGAGATCTTTTTTAATTTGGGCTTGCTTGGCTTTGTCTTCAGACAGTGGCTTTAGGTACTTCTCTATGAACTCCTCCCAGAAGAGCACTTCATCCTAGGGACAAATAAGGAAACAAATGGAAAAATTTGGAAATAAATGCAAAATTATGGAATCAACCAATTTCTTTCCATCAGGTTACTGCTATAAATCTGCCGGTCCATGATAACTTTTTGCAAAGTGCCTGAGATGACAAATCATGTAAAGCTAATGGGAAAGAACAATGAAAATCATTAAACCCAAGGAGCTCACCTCTTCAAGACTATGAAGATCATCTGGATTGACTTGTAGCTTTGACATGCCACCTTCAAAACAACACAGGTAGGTAAAACAATTGCAGCTTGATATAATAATGTGAGAAAAAAACAGTGTGACAAACTAAACAATCAAAAATGACGTTTATTTTGGTTTAAAGAATAATCTGCTAGCACATTAAAGAATAACATTCAGCAGATATTTTTCATACTTACTGTCTAGTGAGCTGGACTCTTCATCACTAAAACAAAAATATACACATAACTTATTAGCATTCGAGATATTCAAAAATTATAAGTATTCCACCATTAACAATTCCAGAACTCATTGCCTACTATTTATCCTTCTTACTAATGCATTAACAAATTATGTCACGTTTTTCTGAGAAATCTCATCTGCCTGAAGAAGTGAATTGTGGAAATTAAATTAATTTCACAGTATATTTGATGTTGTTTCAACCACACTTTACACTTTCTTTTTGAAACTCATGAAACAAAATTCATGTGTTTTGTATGTTTTACGTTAAAAACTACCAAAGTAGGCGGCATAGGACTTAACAATTTAATAAAATAAGTTTTTAGCAAAGAGAATAAGAAAACCACTAAACCACTGCCACAAAACATACTGTCGATGCTCTAAAAGACCAGGTCTGACGCCCTGCGCACCTGGGGTTGTGGAGCTCTGATGGGCTGGTTCCACTTCCAGCTCTGTCCTCCTGGGCTTGTAGTTGGAGCTCTGGAGCCGCTGCTACTTTCTCATCTCTGTTCACTTGTATCTCGATGTTCCAGCAGAGGCATTTGCATGTTTTCTCAAAAGCCACATGTTTCTGAGGGGCTCTGCGGGGGCCTGCCTTGGCCTGGCTGCCAGTTTCCCGAGTTCCCCAGGATACATTGTCCATGTTCACTATGGAGTATATGGTCAGCAGCAGATATCCACTGGGGATGCTGATGAAGTAGAGCAGCCCGTGTACAAGCAAAGGGAACTCCTGTGGGTGAAGTGCTGCTGTTACTAGATTGAGAATGACTAAAGATATGAAGAACAGACCGCTGGGAGTCACAAACGTTTGCTCCTTGACCATTTCTCCTGAAGAACAATAAGAAAAAGTTCTGATCACTGGATGTGCAATGCAGATTGTGAGAATATGAGGAGTCAGAACATTGTGATGAATCAACTATCTTTAGAATTGATGGCAGGATGGAAAGTAACAGGATAATTCATAACAGATCACAATATAATGAAGAACATCCATACCAGAAGCATGCATCTTTAACCTTTGTGTGTGATTTATTTTGCTCTATTGAAAAATATGCACAAATTGTGCTGTTTTCTTAGTGTGTTTGAATCTTTGGTGACAGCATTTAGAATAAAAAAATCAGATTGAAGCTCATTATACTGTTTTCTTGCCGGATCACTTACCTATAATCGAGAGGACAGTGGCTGTCATTAGGAACGCATAGATAACACTCAAGAAGGCAGCGATGGAGATCTGGGTGTCAGATTTTAGTCTGAAGCAGAGCACCAGGTAGATGACAGGGGGCACGATAGCCAAAACAAGGGCCACATTGAGACTGATGTTGAAGACAAACGAGAAGCTTCCTGCAAGCATGTAATCAAGCGAACAGGATTAAACCTTCTTCCTGTTAAGAACACCAGCAAATGCACACGTGTGCTGTGAAGCGCTCTTTACCTGCAATCATCAAACACACGGCGGCAGGCCCCAGGATGGTGGTGATCATGGTGAATGCCTGGTAGACAATATAAAGCCTGGAAATGGACCTGTTTTTCTGTGCCGTCAGTGAGCCCGTGCCCAGAAGGTCAATAATGTTTGCCAGGGTGGAGGGTCCCCAGCGGCGCCTCTGGTTGTAGAACTCTTTGAACTCCTGGGGGGCGTTGGTGTAGGAATCTGAGGCAGCGTTGTACTCCACTCTCCAGCCCTGCTGC
Source organism: Atractosteus spatula (assembly GCF_055471065.1). Lineage (NCBI taxonomy): Eukaryota > Metazoa > Chordata > Actinopteri > Semionotiformes > Lepisosteidae > Atractosteus > Atractosteus spatula. The sequence goes on along the minus strand of NC_142720.1, from coordinate 21,518,661 downwards.
AGCAGCAGTGTGCACAGCCAGCGGTCCTCACCTGGTGAGCACGTTTGGGATGAGTTTGTTACTTTCATGGTCTCAGTTCCTTAGAGGCTCAATTTGGCGCTGGAGTGAATGGCATGAAACAATTCAATGGTGATCGTCTGAGTGGCTAGACAGAGTGTGTATGAGCAGCTCACATTATCTGGTCTGTTAGCAGCCCCTAAGTGAGTGGGCACACCGGAAATCTGGCCGACTTTGAGACGTGAACTATCTGACCAGCCAGGCTCATGTGTACGCAGGAGTGGAAGAGATTTAGGAAAGAGGAGAAGAAAGAAGACGATATTGAGCCAAAACTCCTGAAATTGCTCACCTACTGGAATCCACATTGATGGACAAAAACCTATCAACTACTGAGCACTGAAGGGATTCAACTTGAGTTTAACGAAAACAGTTGTATTATTCAGATTTGTGGAGATTTTTAATTCTCTTTGTAAATCTGCTTTGCAATTTGTCACTCTAAGTATTAAGAAGCATTTCTGTAAATGGACCGATAGTAGTCTCTATTTCTCTTCAGTTTGGAGTACATGTTTTTTTCTTTGGAGAATTAAGTATTTCATGGAAACAGTCTCACTTTGTATCAGCTCTTAGAGAATTAGCGCTGGCCAGAATGATTGTCTGAGATTGGATTGGTCATGTCCTGTTCCCCGAAATTCATTCCTCCTGTACAGAGTCTACAAATTTATTCCGTGTGATCTGAATCTGGTGTTAGTTTTGTACAATAAACACTTGTCTTTTAAGCTATTGTACATATATTCAACAGGCACAAAATTGTTCAAGGGAAATTATAGAATTATAGAAGACAAAAGATGTCATTTGTTATTTCCTGATCAGTGGGGGTGTTCAATAATTTTACAATAAAACCCACATTAACATTATAGAGTAATTATCTGAGTGCTATAGATACTTATTTTGTTTTTCTTCATTTCTTAAGTCACATAAGGACAATAAATTAATTTGTTCTCAACCTGAAAAAACAGAATTAATTAACTTTAAAACTGATTGGTTGCTCTGCCAGAGTGCTGCCCAGCTTGGTTAATTTATTTTTCCTTTTAACAGTATCTGTACCTCACAAACCTGCTGTGTAAAACTCTGGGAAATGTGAGATCCACTCACGACCCCTGTGAGACTCTCACCCTGGTCATACTGCACATATTGGCTTGCTTCTGTGGCCTTGGTGGTGTATCTTTTCATGACATTGTCATCCATGAGGGCGGCTCCTCTGAACAAACTGAAGCACCCGGGGCTGCAGAGCACACAGCCAAACACATGCTCTGCTGTCTTCTGAAGCCAGTGGCCAACAGCATATTCAAACTTCTGGTACCACACCATAGGGCCTAGAACAACAGCATCAGCTGCAGCTTCATCTCAGGAGGGATAAAACCCCTGCAGAGCCACTCTTATACCTGGAGCTTCAACAATTATAACTGACAGCATGAATGTGTATTTAATATGCTCTTACATGCAAATGAGGGGTTCCAAAAGAAATATTTATATTGTCTGAACAGAGAAAGATAAAAAATAAAAACATGAGTTTCAAAATTTGAAGTTTATTCAATTTGTTATTATGTCTTAAAGACCTGCTCATATGCATTGTCACACTATTTAAAAATGTGATTTTAAAGTGCATAAAGGCAGAATGAAAACACAGGGAATGCCTCGCTCTGAGCTCAGGACATTGTCCCTGCAGTCAGAGAAGCTGTCTGATCCTCGAGAGAGGCAGCCCTTCATACCTGTGCCAGTCGGGTGAATCCTGCCACAGGCTGCTCCCACATCAGCATACAGCCTGAGACGATCCACCAACAGCATGACTGCCGCAGGCTGGAAGTCAGTGTCTCCATCCAAGGCTAGAATGTATGTGTTGTGTCTTTCTTTCTGTGGGCCAGAAGATGCAGTGATTAACGAGACAGAAGTCTGCTGAGAAATCCAGAAATCCAGGGTTCTCCTGTGTTTTCAAGTCATTCATACCTTCAGCTGCTCCTGTAGAGTTTTCACATCTTCACCGTTCTCCTGCTTCTCAAAGTACTTCCTGTCAAGCTTCCAGCCCAGCAGATAGTACAGGTACATGATCTGAAATAAAAACGTACCTGTTTGGTTTTCAATGTCATGTTGTTTATATAAAGGGAGATAATATCCTGTACAGTATGACACAACACCAAGCACAGGCTGGGGCAGACAAAGACACAGCACAATCTAGTGGCTTGTATGTGTGCAAACTGCAGAGCCTGATGTAGATGATCATGACAAAGGCTGCTATCTTGGAGGTGTACTACAAAAACTGGATCATCCCACTTTGTTTCACTGGACCTGATTTTACTATATTGTAACACTTTTCTGTATGTCTACATAATTTGAGAATACCTGAAGATGATTATTAAACCTGGATTAACATTTCCTCTAGCGCTAGTATAAATCTATTCTCACAGCACCATCTTGTTCATTACCAACAATCCTTACAGTTAAACAGGAAGGGTCAGGTGTGGACGATGTACCTGAGACCAGCGCTTCTTGTGCCGAATCAGTTGTTTATCTTTGAAGTGGACGAACAGCAGGTTTCTGCATGGAAGTTTGTAACAGAGACGGCCACCATAGGGAGTTTGTATGATTTTCTGTTCTCCAGTGTCAGAGAGGGGTTTGGCTCCATTAAAAATATTGTGTGTTTCATCACTGAACACCCTGTAAGAACAAGAAGCATATTAGCAGAGTTTTACCAATTTTCTGTCAATAAGAGCATTGAAGGGAGCCAGTAAAAATGTGTTTTATCACTAAGGTGGCACTTTACTAATTGAGTAGACCCAGTGGAGCTATAATCTTTGACAAAGAGGGCAGAAATACAGTTCAGTGACAAACACTAGGAGGTTGGTGCTTACACATAGACTTCTTTAATAACTTCCACCAAGGTCTCAGCGTATTCATTCACACAGTGCTTCTTGACACCCTGTGCATCTTCGATCTCCTCAAAGGCATCATCAAAGACGATGTGGGCTTCAAAGCTCATGTCTGTCCTCCCATGTTTCTTCGGCCTGTGTCTGTCCAGCCTTGTAACAAAGAACAGAAGACTATTGTTAATGTGTGGATGTGCACTCAACGCAGAATCCAGTTGCTCTAAATGTTCAAGTCCTGGTTCCCACAATGCAAACAGCACAATGTTCTCCAGCACACCCACACCACTCAGTATCAGTGTCTGCACCTGGCTGCCCTCAGATATCAGGAGATGATCAAAGCATGATGCTGCCTTCTGTGGGTTTTGAACATCACTTTATACAGTACATTGCAAGTTGTCTAATGTGAAACTCCAAAGATTGTATTAAGCACAATAACTCATAACTAGTTCTAAAGTATACCATTAACATTATTTCCAAAATTTAAAATTTCAGTTTTCCGCTTTCCAAGAAATGAGTATATAGCAAAGCTTTTAAAACTAGCAATTTTACACTGTACTTGTCCTACAACTTTCTATATTCTTTTGTTTTAATTTGCTTTCCACTGTTTTACCTGAACATTGAGATGATAATTTTCATCATTTCATCATACGTCTCGTGCCACATTGTAGCACACAGGTAAACTTTCACTGGGTCTTCGTGAACTCTGGTGAGACAACAAAATATATTCAAGACAGAGATGTCTGTTATTCAGTGGTATAAAGAATATGTACGTCATCTGTATAACCTTTTGGGACATCTAGTATTCACCTTCTTGATGAATCATGTTTTCTAGACATTTACATCGCTTGGTGAATAAATACAAATTTCTAAAGGTTTTTTAGGTCTTTTTTCAGAGCTGCTGCATTTCTCATAAAAGACTGAATGCAAGTGTCACGATCGTAATCCCTCCTCTTAAGGGCGCTCCGGCTCTTTTCACATTTTGGCTTATTCCGTGCACCTGCCCTCAATCCTGCCCCATCTTAGGCCTGGCGCTACTCCCGACTCTGCATTGGAAGACTGACGCCCGGAGGCCCACCAACCACCAAGTCGCCCTACGTCTGCAGCTTGAGGGCATAGGTCTCCTACCAGCGTCCTGACCAGCTACAGTAAGTCCGGAGTTCAGAGTGCCTGGCCTCATGATCCTGCTTTTATTCCCAGTCCCTGCACCGGATCTGGGTTTTAACTGTGTCTTGTTTTCGTCTCGTTTGGATTTCCCGATTTTGGACTTTTGGACTTCGCCCTGGATTTCCCCCCTGGACTCCTTGGGCTTGTCTGCCATGGCCACGCCCCCCAAGCACCAGTTCACTGTCGCCACGCCCCCCTGTCTGTCAACCTGCCCTGATCCTCATCGTCTCCTCCCCATTGTTCTAATCCACTCACTTCCGGATTATACCGTCTGAATAGGGTCCTGTTCTACGCAACCTTACAGCAAGGAGTCCTCAGTTGTGTTTTCACAGCCTTCCTCAGAATTTGTATTATGTAACTGGAACCTTCACTAGAAGTCTCCACTCATTTCATTACTGATCGTCCATTGTTAGACACATAATGCCGCAAACACTTGTGACTAAATTACGTTTGCGATAATTAGTTTACTTGGTAAGTAATTTATTTTGCATATTGTATCCGTAAGGGGATATCTGTCCTACCCGAAAGCTTCTTTCAAGCATGATTAAATGTCACACACAGAGAAGAGATTTAAATATGAAATAACTCTCAGACATGCGCTAGTAGCCATACTGTAACTTTTCACCCACAATGATTAGAGAGCAAGTTCATGTATATTGGGGCTGATGTAATCCCTGAACCTATTATATTCAAATAATCCCAAAAAGAACCTAGAAATCCTGCATGACAGAAGGCCAGATATGTATGTCGGGGAATGAAAGTGCCAGAGAGAGTACAATAAAACCCAGACAACTAACTGGCAAACTGTACCCAGCGCATGGAAACAGTATAATCTAAGCTCATGAGTTATGTGCTGTCTTGACTGCTCTACCCATCATATTGGAGTGAAGAGACGTGTCTTACCTGAATCCTGACCAATTCTAGTGCAAGTGTTCACATTACTCCTATCCTGGAGTCCTTGCACTGGCTTCCTGTCAAATTCCGTGTGGACTTTAAAATCCTCATGCTCACCTATAAGGCTCTGCATGGCTTGGCACCTCAAAACCTGCCTGAACTACTATCGCCCTACTCCCCACCTCGCAACCTTCACTCTTCTAATTCTGGTCTCCTTACTGTCCCCCAAGCCCGTCTACATTCTATGGGTGACAGGGCCTTCTCCTGTTATGCCCCCAAGCTCTGGAACTCTCTGCCCAAGGATATCAGAGAGTCACCTTCTCTAAACTCCTTCAAATCCAGACTCAAAACCTTCTTCTTTAGAAGAGCCATTACTTAACTGGTTCCATTCTTTACCCCTCTGCTCCTACTATACTAAGTACCACCATATTACTATAGTATATACTATACTAAGTCTCCTCTATGTATTGTAACTGTGTTTTATCTTGTGTATTCTTTTTAATTATTGTTGTTGCCATTCTGTAAAGCGGGGTTCAGAAGCCACCTTTAATGGTGCTACATAAAATAAAGTTTTATTATTATTACCTGTCACTTGAATGTTTCTTCAGAATCTCAAATCGCATGTTGAGCAGCAGGGACTGGTCTATGAAGGCAGCTTCATACAGGCGCCTCACAAAGAGCTCTGAGGTCCTCTCGATGCGCTGAATTGGGGTGTTCCAGACGTGGACTGTGGACAGCAGCAGTCCGACAAACCAGCTGAATTCTGAAGCTGCCAGCAGTGACAAGCCCACTTTATCCACCTGAACTATCGCATTCCTGTTACACATACTCTGGGTAATGTCCTTGGTCAGAGTTTCTACTGCCACAATCCCCTGGTTTGTGAAGTTGCGAAAAGTCTGACAGAACAAATTCAGAGAAAAATTGCCTGCACCGGAGTCGCTCAGAGCTGTCTCATAACGTGTCACAAACACCAACACGAAAGCCAGTAACACAGCCGGGGACGTGAGAATCGTGGGCACAATGAAGCCACGCCGGAGAGCGTGAAGTTTACAGGCCACCACCACAAACCAGTGGCAGAGGGCTGAGGAAATGGCCTGGATGCCAAACAGACTCAGAGTGACTATGACTGTGTTTCTTGACACTGCTTTGACAGAAGCCCAGTCTTGTCCTGACAGGGGGACATAGATCCCTACAACAGCCACAGTGACCAGGATTCTGACAGTGCTGGAGATGACATAGCAGAAGTTTTTGGAGTGGTGGATGTCCTTAATGACTCCCTGAAGGAATCCGATCTTAAACTTGGTTGAAAAATTCTCCCACCAGTTAAGGGAAACGATCAATGTCCCTCCTATAGCAAGGCCAGCATACATGTACATATCTCTGCTGGCCTTCTGCCCACTGATCTCAATTTGGTAACCAACAAGTAGAAACACAAAACCAGCTACCAGCAGGACAACAGCTAACAGAGGAGGTGCTATGAACCATCTGTAGCTATCTTTTTCTACAGCCCGACTGGCCACTTGCAGGACTGCAGGCAATGCACAAACACCATTCAGTATCATCACATTCGTTAGGATGTCTAAATGAGGCATAGCGACGACGGTGAGAATCGCTGCACCAGCAGCCACAAGAAGTTCACTTGCAAGCACCTAGGAGACATAACCAAGGAGTAGCAATAAACACTGTGACAGTAGACCATATGGAAAAATTGGTTTTATGTTTGTTAGAAAACTGGAAAACTGGAGAGAGACAAACAAACATCACTACAATCACTTTTCAGCACTCTTACTTTATATACAGCATGTTTCTCTACTCTGAATGATTCTTAAAAGTGCTCATGTATGGTAAAATGGAAATACAAATAACATGTACTCAGAAGCTGGATCAATAACCTGTTCTGTTGCATGCTTTACAGTTTCCCAATTCATGCAGTATAAGAATAATCCAGATATACATATATTAGTAGAACAGACAGTAGCATTTGTTGTGGTGATTATTGTCTTACCCAGAAGATGGTCTTTGCTGAGGGTGTCTTTGAGTCTTTAAAGGCAATTTTCCAAAGGCTCTTGGCCAACGTGAGGATGCTGGGAACGATCAGAGTGCAGCCTAAGAGCAGGAGTCCGAAGGCTCTTGTTGAGATGGTGGTAGAAGAGCTGCTGGACACTGTTATTAGGAGGAGCAGGGAGGACTGTAATAAAAAGAGCACAGTAGTTGCGTCTCATTTATAGTCAAGGATGGCAAATATTAGCAAAACTGAAATTCTGTCAAAAGAGAATTTGCTTTTTTTCATTCATTGGTAAATATTTTTGTTAATACATGTTTAGCAGTTAATTTATTTTTAATTACAGTAGCTTTGTGTTACACCACAATTTCAAGCACAGTGTATACAACACTAGCTGTTACCAAAGAATATGAATAGGTTTGATTTAGCATTTTTTGGGAGCACATTTGCTGTAACTTCTTTCCTCTTTCACAAAGAAACTTCTAAAGATTTTAAACCTCCTCTGTGTGTGCAAAAGTTTGATAACACCGGTATATAAATCTGCTTTTTCATGAGTCTTTGTTTTATTACAATGCAGGCACTTTTTCCACCCTGAAGATACAGAAGCAATTAATGAGAATCAGGTTTGATATCATGTGGATTGAGGGGAATCGACAGTAACTGCCTTACCTTGCTGAAAAAGCCAAGAGCAAAGACTGTCAGTCCAATTAGAGTGCAGATAACATAGTGGATGAACCTGAACAGCTTCCTGGGTTTCTGTTCATCCTGAATGTCGGGCACCTCTCTGAAGTGATCCCAGGACTGCCTGATTGATAAAGAGAGACAGTCAAGTGGTAAAATAATTGTATGAACAAATACTATAATTGTTGTTAGACGTTTTAACTGATGATACCCCCATATGTTTCATGTCATAAAATTAAGAATTCCCTCTCCATCATTCAAAATCACAATCAAGCCATTCCTGATCTGCTTAAGATATTGTACTACCCGTACATGTGCTTTGGGGTAGTAATTAAATACTAATGTATTCTATTTTAGATTTGAATATATATGCATAATAAATAAATATACTTTATTTCATTATTTATTATGATTTGGTCATGGTTTTCTACAGTATTTAACTTTTTCTTACAGAGCTCTGTTAAATTGGGATAATGCTGTTGTATCTGATAATATTAATAATAATAAAATGGATGTTACCTTATTTCTTCTTTCTTCGTTCTTTCATCGTCCATAGTTCCTCTACCCTGCGCACAACTGTTTTGTCTGGTGTGAGTATCAGTCAGTAGCTTTACCTACTCTTATTTGTAATAACTGGTTATATTATGCTGTACACAAAGAGGTGTGTCCTTTCATATTCATTTAAATGATCATTAAAATACATGACCCTCTCCAAACTTCCTGTGGTGGCTGCATTAGTGAAGGAATTTCACAACCATTTAAAGAACGCCAGACCAAACAACATCATCCTTTTCTGGTGTTTTTTGTGTTTTTGTAGGAAAAGGTCTGTACCTTTTCTGGGGAAAGAGGCTTTAAACAAAATTTAAGAACATAACATTTCTAAAACAATTAAATACAATTTCACAATATTGGCAAAACTCTATTCTTACAGCTTTCTAAAAGTCTTGGGAGGCACATTATTTCCTGCACTGTTAATTATTTTTTCATACAGTAGGTGGAATAACCCTGATTCACAGTGAGTTTGGTTAGTGTTGCTGCCTCACAGCGCTGGGGCCCTAGGTTCAGTTCCTGAGGTGCTATCTCCATGCACTTTGTACGTTCTCTCAGTGTTCGTGTGGGTTTTCTCCTGGTTCTCCAGTTTCCTTCCACAGTCCGAAGACATGCTGGTACATTAACTTGTTCCTGTAAGAACTGAAGCCAATTCAGTGGTCCTGGTGTGAGTGTGTGCATGTCTGAGTGTGTGGCCTGTGATGGACTGGCGTCCTGTCCAGGGTGTATCCTGCCTTAAGACGATTGCTTGTCTCCTTAGGTTCTGGTTGCCCCATGACTTTGTACTGAGTAAAGTGTTTTAGAAAATGGATGGATAACCCTGAATTAATAATTACATGATCTAACCTAAATTAACATGTAGTAATATGGTGTTAACTAATGCTAGATAAAACTAATGTCCCAGACACATGAGCTGCAGTATCTGGACCTTTAACTTCAATTTTGGGACTTGAAGTTACAAGCGGGAGCTGGCTATACTGTTGCTCTTTCACCTGGAGTTCTGCCATTTCTTTGGAACCTCCTTAGCATCTCATTTTTTTTTCTTTGGAAAACTTCCTAATTTTTTCAAAGTGAAACAAAGAACTATATTATGTAAAAATGAAAGATGAGTCATAAATGATGCACGAATAGGCAGCCCTTTTCTAACCCACATGCAAAACCTTACAATACCTTCAATTCCTTTATCAACCTACTGCCTTCACACACAAATTGTTTCCACCATGTCTTGCTTTGTAACTGAAACCAGTTGACAAGCCATCCAAGTGGAGGAGAGTCCCATTACCTGTAAAAAGCGTTATATATAAAAGCAATTATTATTATTGAAACCTCAGACTATGTTTTTTACACTGTCTTCTGTGTTTTATGTTGCTTGATTTAAAAGAATATCAACAAAATGCTTTTTGAAAATGTACATGTATATAAGCTTCAGTGGGTGCCACACAATTTTAGGGAGACAAAATACTGCATTTCCAGGGAAATATTTCAGTGAGAATTAAGTCAGCTTGGGGTGTGCTGCAGCTGCAGGGGCCGGAGATGGAGGGGATATACAGTAGCTGTTGTGAACAGGGCAGGTCTGTAAGCTAACACAGTCTTCAGGCAGGGACAGACAGGGAGGGAAACTGGTGGTCAGCTAGGTGACCTAATCTTTCTGGTGCTGGGCAGGAGACTGAAATTATCAGGGAGGTCTCTACTGACGTGGAAGTCTTCAGGCAGAAAAAAAAACTTTGGACCCACAGGTCAAAGCTGTTTAGCGCACTGCTGTAGTCTACGAAGCTTCTCAATGACAGAGCACCGCACCAGTGCCATAATAGTGTTACACCGCGGAAACAGGATTCACAGACGTCTGCTCTTTATTGTGCACAACTCGTAACTGACACAGCATGGCAAAAAGCCGCCAAGGCACCCAAGTGCCGTAAAGTGCCCAAAAACCCAAAGCGCAACAGCTTCGTAAACCCCAAACGGACGCTGTGTGCGACATAACAAATAGGGTAATTTTTCAAAGGGGGTCGAGATACAGTATCCATCCCGAGCAAGTCTGATTAGCCCTGGGCGGAATGTGCCTTCGAATGCGTCGTCGAAATGCCCTCCATTTCTCAGGAAACTGGGCCCCACTCATCTGTGCGTGACAGAATGAAACTATTTGTTAATGTATACTGCCATCGGCTTTTGTCCTGATTATTGGACTGACTTCAAATACTTTGGCACTTGCAGTCATGTTTTGCTATGTATTCGTGTCAGTGGTAAAGGGTGGAGAAAGTCATCAGTGAGCTTGATTAGTTTGTTTACTATGCTGGAATCATGATCATTGACTTAAATTAAGAAGAGCAGTGGTCCCTCTGATGTAACTGTATCACCCTGGTTCAGAGGATCTTAACAATCCCTCAGCTATATAACATTAGAAATGCATCTGTTCCTTTGATTCTGGTTGTATCTGCATCATGCCTTCTCTGTAGAGTTTTCTCATGCTCCCCAATCGGTTTTCTTTTTCCTCACCTTCTGAAGTGTCTCTAAATTGCCCACATGTGCGTGTCAGTGTGTGGCATCCATCCGTGGGAGCAGACATGCTTTCTTCCTTCCTCTCCTCTATACAGTATGTGTATAAATGGATGGATGGATTAATTCATCACTCATTACTTTAGCTATCATGTGATCTGAAAAAAAACCTTTAGTTGGTAGCAGCCTCATCCCTTAACAGATCCTGAACTGTTCAGTATTGTACAATGTTGGCCATACTGTACATCCTTATGGCCAACCAGGACACTATAATCACTGGGAAGCCAAGCAGGAAAAAGCCTATCTAACCTCTAGCATCACCAATTCATACTATAACACTACAAGAAATGTCTAAATTTTGAAATTGCTATTAATCAGAGTAAATGTCGCTGGTGGTGGAATGTTTCTTTTTACCTCAAAGTCAAAACTTGCAAATTCTTCTATTTTCCCAAAGATCCTGAACAAATTAGAGTGTGTCTTGCTATAAAATATAAAATGGCGATTGAGGTACACTGTATTGATATACAGTTTGCCAAGTGTAATACTAGACTATCTGCCTTTACAAACTGATATTTTAATGCATTATTTCAACTGCATTTAAAAATAGCAAATGGACTATATTTATTATTATTATTATGTTTATATTTTATTGTATTTTATATTATTATTATGTTTATTATTGTAATCACTGCCAAACTGTCAATGTAAAATCATTGGTTTGCATAGAATCTGGATCGTGATCATTAAAACTGTCCCTAAAGCAGTGGTACATTCTCTTGTGTGTCAGTGCTTTTATTATGCCTGCTCATTCACCAATGCACCTGGGAAACTCACCCACTCACATCCAGGATGGTTCTCTTCTATTAAAAACAGCAATACATTCTCAATTTTAGTCAGCCTAACTAATTAAATAGCTGTTGTTCCTCTACAAGATGTCTTCATGAGCAAATGTGTCACAGACCCAAGACAAGGACCTCAGCCATGATACTAAAAGACTTAAAAATATCAAGACGCTTAATTGCCAGCTTCCACTAGCAGCAGATAAACATTTTCAAGGTGTACAAAATGGGAAATTAGGTTATTAAAAGTATTTATTTGAAATTGTGCTAACTAAAGGCATATGACTAAAAAAGGAGAACAGCCATATGCAGTATTTTATGAACTTGGAATGGTAGCAGTTAAGCCTTCAAGTTGGCTAAGCTGAACATGAAAGTAGAAAAGAAAAGACACCAGTGCTCCGGGAAATCAACATTGTTATCAACGTGCAGCTACCCGATTTCAATTAGCTGTGAAAGTGTCGGTCGAGTTAGGAGGCTGCCTGAAAGATTTCTCTCCTGTACCGGCACATCGCACGGAAGACAACACGCGCTCTGCCGGTGTGTAGTCGTCTGCAAAGGTTTCGGTTCTCTGGTACAGGAGAGAAATCTTTCTCTAATCGGAGAGATTAGTTTGTGCCGCCGGTGAGGGGGAACACATTCGGCTCTACCGTGAACGCCGTCTGTGGGCGCGTGGGGACCTGTAATCACAGCGCTGGTTAGCATCAGGTGTGGAAGCTGCACATTCCACATGCCGCTGAGGTGCAATGGGAGGTGTGTTCCACTGTCACATAGCATTTTATAGGACTATCACACCCCAATAAACTGGAAGTGCAGGGAATGAACAACTATGACAGGCATGAACAAAAACAAAAGATAAGCATCTTTATTTAATCCAAGGTTTAAACAGCCTTTTAAACAGAAACCAAATGTGTTATTCAACAAGCTGCTATTTTGTAATATTTCATTGAAAGAAAACATCAAAACATTAAAAAATATGAAGTCCAATTTTAACTAAAAGCCATTTTTGTAAGATTTATCTTCAGCTTCACATTCAAAGTACTGTACTTGAAATTCAGCTTCAAAAACGGATGTGGCAACAGCCATACTGTTGTCATTTAAAACGCATTAGGAGTGCAGTGTACTTTGTTGAAACCGAGCTCCTTAACAATGTAAAATGTTTCACGAATATTCTAAATGTTTACCATAATGAATGTCTTTGTATTTTAATTTTAAACATCTGTTATCTACAGTTGTGCTGCACTATTATGTAAATATCACCAGCTTCTTCATAACCACAGCATTTATTCAATGGGCCTTGTTCACAAGAGTCTGACTTAAGACACATGTAAACACAATCCACTGGAATTATTCTACACAGGTAAGATGTGTCTAATAATTATCAGCTGCTATCCCCAAAGGTGAATTACCCCTTATTAACACATACAGCACAACACAACTCATTAGTGTATCCTTAGTACAGCAAAACAAGCTTCATCTCAAGACTGAGTTAAACTGAGTTATAAAAGACCAGGATAGCCAAGTTCTTACAATTACAGTAGCAGTGCCTTAACACAAAGTGTACCTGCTCATAAGGCACATTTTTGGAAAATGATAATATGTAGTAAGATAATATATATAATAGGGCAGCACAGTGGAGCCTTGCAGTTCTGGGGCCCTGGGTTCTATTCCAGACCTGGGTGCTACTGTACAGTATATGTGTAAATGCCAGGATCTGGCAAATGTTCACATTTTGAAAGCTGGCTGACAATGAAAGATTTGGCACACAGAATTGTTTACTGCTTCTGGTTTTGTCCTGTGACAAGCTGAACAGGGTTTGCCTTACCCCAAATTTTCCCCTGGAAACAGTACCTATACTTTACAATGAAGGTGTAAAAGCGAGGACTTGTTCCATGAAGAGATAAACCACACCTGCTGCATGACAGATTACTGTCATATAAAGTACGGTGAGCCTTATTGTTGCAAAGCTTTGACAAATATCATGCTAATATTATTACTCTCATTTGTGCTTCCTTTACATGTTATTTGAGTGGATTTTGCAATTGAAATTACTTAACCTACCAGTATGTTTTAGGACTGTGGGAGGAAATAGTAGAACCTGGAGGAAATCCATGCAAACACTTGAAGAACATACGGACTCCACACAGGTTGCAGGGGAGCAGGAGTCTATCCCAGCAAGCAACAGGTGCAAGGCAGGGTACACCCTGGACGGTACGCCAGTCCATCACAGGGCAGACGCAGGAACAGATATAAACATGCACACACTCAAACCAGGGCCAATTGTCTCAGAAGCCAATCAACCTACCAGTATGCCTTTAAACTGTGGGAAAAAAACTGCACAAACCTAAGGAGAACATGCAAACTCCATGTGTTTGTTTTTTCTCTTCCCACTGACTATATGTAATAAATAAAATCATAATTTTATGAAGCACCTTTCTACACCCAATGATGCTGTACAAAGTGATAGAGAACAAGAATACAATAAAAAGGAATAACATGAAACATGAACATACAGGATAAACTGTCAGGCAATTATTTATATGGCTCAGTACTTAATACGCAGACATAATAGTAATGTAATAATAATAAAGAAGAGGGACTAATTTAACCTGACCACATTTATTTATTTACTTCTTTTACTGATTTACATGACGTTGCCAGACATGTAAATAAGTCAGAGGAATTCCACAAAAACATGAGAACACGTTTCAAATGCGAATCATATGAAGTGAAAGAGACAGACGATGGTGAGCAAGTCTAAGAATCCACAACCCTGCCAACCCAAACCATTTCTTGTACAGCTCTCCAGAACAATCACGAGTGGCGCATTCCCAGGAGTCTTAAACAATATCACACACTGCTTCAGTGCAGCATGTGTGGCTCCGGTGATAATGACCTCTAAATGTATGCATGACCTTGAGGAGCTCAAACTATGAGTTGATTTAACAAAATAAATTGTTTGTATAAATCAGGATTGTCCAAACTAATTGATATGTGGCAAAACAGTGTGAAGAGGATCAATTAATACGTCAATACCACAAATTGTTTTCATTTTAAATAAATAAAACTTAAATGGATTCATATCCGTTGTTAACATATCGTCTATTGTTGTTTAGGGGAATCTTTGAGCCATGACTGTCTCCTAAAACTTTCACAAAGCCTCCAAAGGTTGTGGAAACTACTGAAAGTTACTTTCATTTGTCCCTTGGCGTTTAAGAAAGCTGAAAGCGGATCACAACAGGCAGCACCACATCATCCAGGGGAAAGTCGGAAAATTATTAAGATAAAAGATTATTATATAAAAGTATAATGTTTTAAGCAATATGCATATTAATAAAAGTCTTCTAGTACATGACAGGTGTTTTAGTATTAGAATTTAAGGAACGTAACACCAGCAAGAGGAAATTCTTCTTATCTTCCCCCTCGGTTGCTGGTAGTTTATCCACCTGTCTCTCAAAATAGCCCAGAGAATACCTTCTTTTAATTAATTTAGTTAACTAAATAATACCATATTTTATTGAATATAGCACATTTTATTCAGTCAATAATTAGGACTTAATGAAAAAATATCGATCTGCTTTGGCCAATACTTTTCAGTTCCCTAATTACAATCCCCCTTTTACAATTACAACTTTTACAATTCAGAGTAAATTCATACATTTTAGATTATATTTTTTAAAGTGGTGAGCTTCATTAAAACCACATTAGCCATTATTCCATACATTTTAATTAGGCAAATTTATCTGGAATTATTTTTGGTCCTCAACCTTCCTGTACATTATTTTTTTGTTCCAGATTATTTTTTGCTATTTTGGATTGAACAGTGATACTGTGACTGTAAAGGTAATCTCTGGTTATTTTATTTCATTTAAAATTACTCAAAGGATGTACCCTGTAGGTGCCGTCTGAAAGGGAGAGACAGGAACGTAGCTCACAGATTTGCTAACAGTAAGACAGGGAAGGGCCTTCGTTTATACCGATGTGCATAGCAGAGGAGGGAGAGAGGGGGCGATAGAGTCAAGGGAAAAGAGGGCAGAGCAATCAGAGGGACAGAAAGAAGAGGAGGAGAGGAAGTCTGAGGGGATGCCTGCTTCTAGGATGAGATGGCTGAGTGGCACGTACTGTAGATATCCATGAAGAAATCCAGAAGAGAAGTTACAGAAGGGAAAGGAGGGTCTGTCTGTGCATCACCAGTGTAGAAGCGGGAGATGAAGGCATGACTAGAGACACAACACAGAGGACAATGTGTGCCAGCAGAGAGGAGAGAGGGAGAGCTGTAAAGACCCTTCAGAGACTGGATGGAAGCCAGAAGTTCTCTCTTTGCCTGTTATAGTCCACTTGCTCTCTGGGCTGAGTCATGTTTTCCTTGAGACATGTTTGCAAGTTGCTTTTATTAGTTTTATAATAGGCAGAAAACTCGCTGTTCGTTGTTTCTAGTTGGCTTACAGTGTATAATACTGTATCTGTTTAGGCATCCAGGATAACAAAGGTGGAAAATAAGCAGGTAAGGGATGAATACTCAAGCTTGGGTTGCTGTAATTAGCGTGGTATAAATTATGTAATACTGTATGTTACATTTTCAGGCGATATCAAAATACGAGGTGCTCCAAACATGTCTGAAACGCCACAAGAAATTAAAAAATCAGTGTTTGCTGATCCTGAAGAAGATCATTTTCTCAATGGACTGATTTTCTCAAAACACCTTATTCTGTCATTAGAAAAGACTCCTTCAAAACTGGAAACCTACTTGTTTGTTTCTCTTTAAATGATTCTCAGAGAAGCATGTCATTTTGGAAAAGTGGCATCACAAATTGGGCATGGATTTCTAAAGTAAGTCCTACTAATGCTTTGTGAGTGTTAAAACACACAACCTCCCCAAATTAAAATTAGCCACTTTCAGTTTCAGATCTAATTTACCTTTGGACCGATCCTCTACATTTCTGTTATTTAAACACTACAAACATCTTAAGTGTTTAGTTCAGTAGGACTATGATTTTTGCTAACTGGATGGTGATTAAATAGAGATCAAAAGGATTGTGTTGTTGTCAGAATCTACACAAAGAAAACTCAAGAAGATAGGATGAGTTATTTGTGAACAGTATTGTGAGTTAGCTTACAGCCACCTACTGGTAACTGTGCATAATGCAACCAGAAGACAGGACCGTCACCATCTCCTGTATCTTGTGTAGTTTACTGGATCCTCTGAACAGGCTGCTGGTTAAAGGGGTGCTAACTCACAATACTGTTTAAGGGGAGACAAACGAATATTTCAATTTATTAAACTGTGAACTGTAGCTGTTTTAATCATGACTCACAGGTTTTCAAATTATTTATCACTTGATAATTTGTCAAAAGTAAATATTTGGAAACCACAGTATTTACACAAATCGACTTCTTTACATTTAAAAGTCAATATATCCAATCAGGATTCAGGATTCCTAAACAAACTGAAGTGGATAAGAACACTCGGACACTATCCAGTCTTTCCAGCTTACTTTCATGAAGATGAATATCTACAGGATATCTCTAGACCTTAATCCGATCATTTCACCACACCTATTTTTAAGTCAACATTTTCACTTTACCAACTGGACTCTTTAAAAACTAAAATACCTGAAATTCAGAATTAGATTTTGCAAATGATGTGAAAAAATATTTTCTGGATATGTCTTCAAATTTCGTGAAAACAAATTACTATGGACTTCTGTAGAGCAGAAGAGTGTGAACAGTAATGAGTAATGAGAATGCCATCAGTAAGACAAGAAATCTTAAACACATCATATCTAGAAATTCAAAACATAAATAAATCATGGAATATTTTATTAAATTTAAACATATGGAACATAAAACATACAAAGAGAAAAAAATACAACATCTATTTCTATGGCACAGAGAACTCTACATGTAGTGTATATAATCTTTCAATTGAAGTAAGTGTATTTCTCTTCGATGGAATAGAATAATATGATGAAGGACTTTATCTGTGATAAAGGACTTTTTCAGCACTAGGCTACTTTCTTCTTTTTTTGTCTTTGGTTATGCAGGAAAACACACGTCAGTATTTGACAAATTTACCTTTTGACACAACACAATACTTCCTGACAGACTCTCAGTTATTTAGCTCTACAAAAAACAATGTTCTTCAATTAGAGAATAGGAGAAAACAATACATACAGCATGGCTTATGATGACTAATATTAAATAAACATATAATCTTCAAAATATATATACTTACTTACAAAGTACTGTAAATACAGTCTAATACTAATATACTTGGTCTCATTGTTCAGCTTCATTTTGACTACTGGTCACACAAGGAAGTTACTTGTCTAATTCAGCCTGCAGGGCAGTTGATTCTGTTCAGGTGTTTTGTGCTTCAACAGAAAGAGATTTAAGGAGGTGCAGCTGGTTGACATGATGCTGGACTCTCAGTTAAACAGAGCTGAACTGTCAGAGCTGCCATCAGGTTCTCACGCAGTTCTTGGAGTCCTGAAGAGATCTTGAGCCCAGCCATTTACAAAAAATACTGCAGGAGAAATATGAGGTTCACATTCATCTTTTTCTCTGAAAATAAGCGATATCAATGGTCCTGCAATGATACACTTTTTGTGACATACAAGTTTCTGTTTTAAATCTTGTGGAACTGCACAGAAAATGTGCTTCTGCCTTTGGCCAAACCTGCAGTAAACACTGTCCCGGTCAATACTTTCATAGCAACTGTTCAAACAAACAAACAAACCAGTCTTTCAATTAACCATTTTGATTAAATGAATCTGGTTTTGGAAGATGGTGTTTAAACATGATTTGGTCAGATTTAACACTTCTAATTTCACCATCTTCTGATTTCTTCTTGATCTGGAGGTGTAAAACACTGCAAACCGGACAGAAAAAGTCAGAAAATCCTTTACCTTTTCAGTATCCTTCACGTTTTCCAGGGACTTCTGGGACAAGTTTCTTTTTGATTCTTTAGGTTCTGTTCCTATATAGGCTATGAAGTGGATAAGTGTGTAGATTCTGTAGGAATCAGATGACACAAACACATTAAATTAATAAAAGGCTCACAAGGATCTCAAGAGTAATCTGATTACAATTGTATACATTGAAAGGGATGTAAACTGAGATGGCAGTAATGACTTCATTTACTAATTTATTCACTGGGCAAAACCTACTGAGATGGCTGTTCCATTAAACTGGTAGACCTACATTCAATGGTGAGCAACATAAAAATCTTACTGTGTGCTCACACCATGGGAAGCTAATGAATGAGAATAGGATGTTGAAAAATAATAAACTGCTTAAACTCTTTTGGAAGTAGTAACCGACTTACCTGTGGTATCCCATAGCAATGAACTGAATGAGCAGCAGGCCAGCAAAGGACAACAGGAACATAAACCCAATTGGATCTATAGAAATGTTCTGGCCTCCTGCTATTGATCCATTTGATAAAATCTTTGGAGTGCTGATAATAACTGGAGAGCCAATAACCTGGAGGAAGAATGTGGCCACCAGCCACAAACAATTGATGATGAAGAAAGCGAATGTGACCTGTAAAGAAATAGAGAAGAAAAGACCCATGATTACTGTAAATGCAATAAATGTGTTTCAGAGAAACTATGTTGTTGAAAGTGGTAAAACTGTGATGTGTGGAACGGAACTGAACCCAGTGCATGATGAATTGTGATGTGAGTGATCTGTAGGGAAAGAGGGTGCTGTCCACTACAGATTGTCTCTGGAAGACCCACATGACAGGGAGTCACTGTGTTGTACCAGTCAAACTTGTTTTGTTTTGCAAGCTATATTTGATTTATTTCTCCTTTCCTGGTGCAGAAGATCAGTCCAGAGTGCAGAGCTGTACCTTGTTTCTGAGGCTTTTGAGATCTTTTTTAATTTGGGCTTGCTTGGCTTTGTCTTCAGACAGTGGCTTTAGGTACTTCTCTATGAGCTCCTCCCAGAAGAGCACTTCATCCTAGGGACAAATAAGGAAACAAATGGAAAAATGTGGAAATAAATGCAAAATTATGGAATCAACCAATTTCTTTCCATCAGGTTACTGCTATAAATCTGCCGGTCCATGATAACTTTTTGCAAAGTGCCTGAGATGACAAATCATGTAAAGCTAATGGGAAAGAACAATGAAAATCATTAAACCCAAGGAGCTCACCTCTTCAAGACTATGAAGATCATCTGGATTGACTTGTAGCTTTGACATGCCACCTTCAAAACAACACAGGTAGGTAAAACAATTGCAGCTTGATATAATAATGTGAGAAAAAAACAGTGTGACAAACTAAACAATCAAAAATGACGTTTATTTTGGTTTAAAGAATAATCTGCTAGCACATTAAAGAATAACATTCAGCAGATATTTTTCATACTTACTGTCTAGTGAGCTGGACTCTTCATCACTAAAACAAAAATATACACATAACTTATTAGCATTCGAGATATTCAAAAATTATAAGTATTCCACCATTAACAATTCCAGAACTCATTGCCTCCTATTTATCCTCCTTACTAATGCATTAACAAAATATGTCACGTTTTTCTGAGAAATCTCATCTGCCTGAAGAAGTGAATTGTGGAAATTAAATTAATTTCACAATATATTTGTTGTTGTTTCAACCACACTTTACACTTTCTTTTTGAAACTCATGAAACAAAATTCACGTGTTTTGTATGTTTTACGTAAAAAACTACCAAAGTAGGCGGCATAGGACTTAACAATTTAATAAAATAAGTTTTTAGCAAAGAGAATAAGAAAACCACTAAACCACTGCCACAAAACATACTGTCGATGCTCTAAAAGACCAGGTCTGACGCCCTGCGCACCTGGAGTTGTGGAGCTCTGATGGGCTGGTTCCACTTTCAGCTCTGTCCTCCTGGGCTTGTAGTTGGAGCTCTGGAGCCGCTGCTACTTTCTCATCTCTGTTCACTTGTATCTCGATGTTCCAACAGAGGCATTTGCACGTTTTCTCAAAAGCCACATGTTTCTGAGGGGCTCTGCGGGGGCCTGCCTTGGCCTGGCTGCCAGTTTCCCGAGTTCCCCAGGATACATTGTCCATGTTCACTATGGAGTATATGGTCAGCAGCAGATATCCACTGGGGATGCTGATGAAGTAGAGCAGCCCGTGTACAAGCAAAGGGAACTCCTGTGGGTGAAGTGCTGCTGTTACTAGATTGAGAATGACTAAAGATATGAAGAACAGACCGCTGGGAGTCACAAACGTTTGCTGTTTGACCATTTCTCCTGAAGAACAATAAGAAAAAGTTCTGATCACTGGATGTGCAATTGCAGATTGTGAGAATATGAGGAGTCAGAACATTGTGATGAATCACCTGTCTTGAGAATGGATGGCAGGATGGAAAGTAACAGGATAATTCATAACAGATCACAATATAATGAAGAACAACCATACCAGAAGCATGCATCTTTAACCTTTGTGTATGATTTATTTTGCTCTATTGAAAAATATGCACAAATTGTGCTGTTTTCTTAGTGTGTTTGAATCTTTGGTGACAGCATTTAGAATAAAAAATCAGATTGAAGCTCATTATACTGTTTTCCTGCTGGATCACTTACCTATAATCGAGAGGACAGTGGCTGTCATTAGGAACGCGTAGATAACACTCAAGAAGGCAGCGATGGAGATCTGGGTGTCAGATTTTAGTCTGAAGCAGAGCACCAGGTAGATGGCAGGGGGCACGATAGCCAAAACAAGGGCCCCATTGAGACTGATGTTGAAGACAAACGAAAAGCTTCCTGCAAGCAAGTAATCAAGCGAACAGGATTAAACCTTCTTCCTGTTAAGAACACCAGCAAATGCACACGTGTGCTGTGAAGCACTCTTTACCTGCAATCATCAAACACACGGTGGCAGGCCCCAGGATGGTGGTGATCATGGTGAATGCCTGGTAGACAATGTAAAGCCTGGAAATGGACCTGTTTTTCTGTGCCGTCAGTGAGCCCGTGCCCAGAAGGTCGATGGTGTTTGCCAGGGTGGAGGGTCCCCAGCGGCGCCTCTGGTTGTAGAACTCTTTGAACTCCTGGGGGGCGTTGGTGTAGGCATCTGAGGCAGCGTTGTACTCCACTCTCCAGCCCTGCTGCAGCAGCAGTGTGCACAGCCAGCGGTCCTCACCTGGTGAGCACGTTTGGGATGAGTTTGTTACTTTCATGGTATCAGTTCCTTAGAGGCCCAATGTGGCGCTGGAGTGAATGGCATGAAACAATTCAATGGTGATCGTCTGAGTGGCTAGACAGAGTGTGTATGAGCAGCTCACATTATCTGGTCTGTTAGCAGCCCCTAAGTGAGTGGGCACACCGGAAATCTGGCCGACTTTGAGACGTGAACTTTCTGACCAGCCAGGCTCATGTGTACTCTCTACGCAGGAGTGGAAGAGATTTGGGAAAGAGGAGAAGAAAGAAGACAATATTGAGCCAAAACTCCTGAAATTGCTCACCTACTGGAATGCACATTGATGGACAAAAACCTATCAACTACTGATCACTGAAGGGATTCAACTTGAGTTCAACAAAAAGAGTTGTATTTTTCAGATTTGTGAAGATTTTTAATTCTCTTTGTAAATCTGATTTGCAATTTGTCACTCTAAGTATTAAGAAGCATTTCTGTAAATGGACCGATAGTAGTCTCTGTTTCTCTTCAGTTTGGAGTACATTTTTTTTCTTTGGAGAATGAAGTATTTCATGGAAACAGTCTCACTTTGTATCAGCTCTTAGAGAATTAGTGCTGGCCAGAATGATTGTCTGAGATTGGATTGGTCATGTCCTGTTCCCCGAAATTCATTCCTCCTGTACAGAGTCTACAAATTTATTCCGTGTGATCTGAATCTGGTGTTAGTTTTGTACAATAAACACTTGTCTTTTAAGCTATTGTACATATATTCAACAGGCACAAAATTGTTCAAGGGAAATTATAGAATTATAGAAGACAAAAGATGTCATTTGTTATTTCCTGATCAGTGGGGGTGTTCAATAATTTTACAATAAAACCCACATTAACATTATAGAGTAATTATCTGAGTGCTATAGATACTTTTTTTTGCTTCATTTCTTAAGTAAAATAAGAACAATAAATTAATTTGTTCTCAACCTGAAAAAACAGAATTAATTAACTTTAAAACTGATTGGTTGCTGTGCCACAGTGCTGCCCAGCTTGGTTAATTTATTTTTCTCTTTAACAGTATCTGTACGTCACAAACCTGCTGTGTAAAACTCTGGGAAATGTGAGATCCCCTCACGACCCCTGTGAGACACTCACCCTGGTCATACTGCACATATTGGCTTGCTTCTGTCGCCTTGGTGGTGTATCTCTTCATGACGTTGTCATCCATGAGGGCGGCTCCTCTGAACAAACTGAAGCACCCGGGGCTGCAGAGCACACAGCCAAACACATGCTCTGCTGTCTTCTGAAGCCAGTGGCCAACAGCGTATTCAAACTTCTGGTACCACACCATAGGGCCTAGAACAACAGCACCAGCTGCAGCTTCATCTCAGGAGGGATAAAACCCCTGCAGAGCCACTCTTATACCTGGAGCTTCAACAATCTTAACTGACAGCATGAATGTGTATTTAATATGCTCTTACATGCAAATGAGTGGTTCCAAAAGAAATATTTATATTGTCTGAACAGAGAAAGATAAAAAATAAAAACATGAGTTTCAAAATTTGAAGTTTATTCAATTTGTTATTATGTCTTAAAGACCTGCTCATATGCATTGTCACACTATTTAAAAATGTGATTTTAAAGTGCATAAAGGCAGAATGAAAACACAGGGAATGCCTCGCTCTGAGCTCAGGACATTGTCCCTGCAGTCAGAGAAGCTGTCTGATCCTCGAGAGAGGCAGCCCTTCATACCTGTGCCAGTCGGGTGAATCCTGCCACAGGCTGCTCCCACATCAGCATACAGCCTGAGACGATCCACCAACAGCATGACTGCCGCAGGCTGGAAGTCAGTGTCTCCATCCAAGGCTAGAATGTATGTGTTGTGTCTTTCTTTCTGTGGGCCAGAAGATGCAGTGATTAACGAGACAGAAGTCTGCTGAGAAATCCAGAAATCCAGGGTTCTCCTGTGTTTTCAAGTCATTCGTACCTTCAGCTGCTCCTGTAGAGTTTTCACATCTTCGCCGTTCTCCTGCTTCTCAAAGTACTTCCTGTCAAGCTTCCAGCCCAGCAGATAGTACAGGTACATGATCTGAAATAAAAACGTACCTGTTTGGTTTTCACTGTCATGCTGTTTATAATGTATAAAGGGAGATAATATCCTGTACAGTATGACACAACACCAAGCACAGGCTGGGGCAGACAAAGACACAGCACAATCTAGTGGCTTGTATGTGTGCAAAATGCAGAGCCTGAAGTAGATGATCATGACAAAGGCTATTATCTTGCAGGTGTAGTACAAAAACTGGATCATCCCACTTTGTTTCACTGGACCTGATTTTACTATATTGTAACACTTTTCTGTATGTCTACATAATTTGAGAATATCTAAAGATGATTATTAAACCTGGATTAACATTTCCTCTAGCGCTAGTATAAATCTATTCTCACAGCACAATCTTGTTCATTACCAACAATCCTTACAGTTAAACAGGAGGGGTCAGGTGTGGACGACGTACCTGAGACCAGCGCTTCTTGTGCCGAATCAGTTGTTTATCTTTGAAGTGGACGATCAGCAGGTTTCCACGTGGAAGTTTGTAACAAAGACGGCCACCGTAGGGAGTTTGTATGATTTTCTGTTCTCCAGCATCAGAGAGGGGTTTGGCTCCATTAAAAATATTGTGTGTTTCATCACTGAACACCCTGTAAGAACAAGAAGCATATTAGTAGAGTTTTACCAATTTTCTGTCAATAAGAGCATTGAAGGGAGCCAGTAAAAATGGGTTTTATCACTAAGGTGGCACTTTACTAATTGAGTAGACCCAGTGGAGCTATAATCTTTGACAAAAAGGGCAGGAATGCAGTTCAGTGACAAACACTAGGAGGTTGGTGCTTACACATAGACTTCTTTGATAACTTCCACCAAGGTCTCAGCGTATTCATTCACACAGTGCTTCTTGACACCCTGTGCATCTTCGATCTCCTCAAAGGCATCATCAAAGAAAATGTGGGCTTCAAAGCTCATGTCTGTCCTCCCATGTTTCTTTGGCCTGTGTCTGTCCAGCCTTGTAACAAAGAACAGAAGACTCTTGTTAATGTGTGGATGTGCACTCAACACAGAATCCAGTTGCTCTAAATGTTCAAGTCCTGGTTCCCACAATGCAAACAGCACAATGTTCTCCAGCACACCCACGCCACTCAGTATCAGTGTCTTCACCTGGCTGCCCTCAGATATCAGGAGATGATCAAAGCATGATGCTGCCTTCTGTGGGTTTTGAACATCACTTTATACAGTACATTGCAGGTTGTCTAATGTGAAACTCCAAAGATTGTATTAAGCACAATACCTCATAACTAGTTCTAAAGTATATCATTAACATTATTTACAAAATTTAAAATTTCAGTTTTCCGCTTTCCAAGAAATGAGTATATAGCAAAGCTTTTGAAACTAGCAATTTTCCACTGTACTTCTCCTACAACTTTCTATATTCTTTTGTTTTAATTTGCTTTCCACTGTTTTACCTGAACATTGAGATGATAATTTTCATCATTTCATCATACGTCTCGTGCCACATTGTAGCACACAGGTAAACTTTCACTGGGTCTTTGTGAACTCTGGTGAGACAACAAAATATATTCAAGACAGAGATGTCTGTTATTCAGTGGTATAAAGAATATGTACGTCATCTGTATAACTTTTTGGGACATCTAGTATTCACCTTCTTGATGAATCATGTTTTCTAGACATTTACATCGCTTGGTGAATAAATACAAATTTCTAAAGGTTTTTTAGGTCTTTTTTCAGAGCTGCTGCATTTCTCATAAAAGACTGAATGCAAGTGTCACGATCGTAATCCCTCCTCTTAAGGGCGCTCCGGCTCTTTTCACATTTTCGCTTATTCCGTGCACCTGCCCTCAATCCTGCCCCATCTTAGGCCTGGCGCTACTCCCGACTCTGCATTGGAAGACTGACGCCCGGAGGCCCACCAACCACCAAGTCGCCCTACGTCCGCAGCTTGAGGGCATAGGTCTCCTACCAGCGTCCTAACCAGCTACAGTAAGTCCGGGGTTCAGAGTGCCTGGCCTCATGATCCTGCTTTTATTCCCAGTCCCTGCACCGGATCTGGGTTTTAACTGTGTCTTGTTTTCGTCTCGTTTGGATTTCCCGATTTTGGACTTTTGGACTTCGCCCTGGATTTCCCCCCTGGACTCCTTGGGCTTGTCTGCCATGGCCACGCCCCCCGAGCACCAGTTCACTGTCGCCACGCCCCCCTGCCTGTCAACCTGCCCTGATCCTCATCGTCTCCTCCCCATTGTTCTAATCCACTCACTTCCGGATTATACCGTCTGAATAGGGTCCTGTTCTACGCAACCTTACAGCAAGGAGTCCTCAGTTGTGTTTTCACAGCCTTCCTCAGAATTTGTATTATGTAACTGGAACCTTCACTGGAAGTCTCCACTCGTTTCATTACTGATCATCCATTGTTAGACACATAATGCCGCAAACACTTATGACCAAATTACGTTTGTGGTAATTAGTTTACTTGGTAAGTAGTTTATTTTGCATATTGTATCCGTAAGGGGATATCTGTCCTACCTGAAAGCTTCTTTCAAGCATGATTAAATGTCACGCACAGAGAAGAGATTTAAATATGAAATAACTCTCAGACATGCGCTAGTAGCCATACCATAACTTTTCACCTACAATGATTAGAGAGCAAGTTCATGCATATTGGGGCTGATGTAATCCCTGAACCTATTATATTCAAATAATCCCAAAAAGAACCTAGAAATCCTGCATGTCAGAAGGCCAGATATGTATGTCGGGGAGTGAAAGTGCCAGAGAGAGTACAATAAAACCCAGACAACTAACTGGCAAACTGTACCCAGCGCATGGAAACAGTATAATCTAAGCTCATGAGTTATGTGCTGTCTTGACTGCTCTACCCATCATATTGGAGTGAAGAGACGTGTCTTACCTGAATCCTGACCAATTCTAGTGCAAGTGTTCACATTACTCCTATCCTGGAGTCCTTGCACTGGCTTCCTGTCAAATTCCGTGTGGACTTTAAAATCCTCATGCTCACCTATAAGGCTCTGCATGGCTTTGCACCTCAAAACCTGCCTGAACTACTATCGCCCTACTCCCCACCTCGCAACCTTCACTCTTCTAATTCTGGTCTCCTTACTGTCCCCCAAGCCCGTCTACATTATATGGTTGACAGGGCCTTCTCCTGTTATGCCCCCAAGCTCTGGAACTCTCTGCCCAAGGATATCAGAGAGTCACCTTCTCTAAACTCCTTCAAATCCAGACTCAAAACCTTCTTCTTTAGAAGAGCCATTACTTAACTGGTTCCATTCTTTACCCCTCTGCTCCTACTATACTAAGTACCACCATATTACTATAGTATATACTATACTAAGTCTCCTCTATGTATTGTAACTGTGTTTTATCTTGTGTATTCTTTTTATTTATTGTTGTTGCCATTCTGTAAAGCGGGGTTCAGAAGCCACCTTTAATGGTGCTACATAAAATAAAGTTTTATTATTATTACCTGTCACTTGAATGTTTCTTCAGAATCTCAAAGCGCATGTTGAGCAGCAGGGACTGGTCTATGAAGGCAGCTTCATACAGGCGCCTCACAAAGAGCTCTGAGGTCCTCTCGATGCGCTGAATTGGGGTGTTCCAGACGTGGACTGTGGACAGCAGCAGTCCGACAAACCAGCTGAATTCTGAAGCTGCCAGCAGTGACAAGCCCACTTTATCCACCTGAACTATCGCATTCCTGTTACACATACTCTGGGTAATGTCCTTGGTCAGAGTTTCTACTGCCACAATCCCCTGGGTTGTGAAGTTTCGAAAAGTCTGACAGAACAAATTCAGAGAAAAATTGCCTGCACCGGAGTCGCTCAGAGCTGTCTCATAACGTGTCACAAACACCAACACGAAAGCCAGTAACACAGCCGGGGACGTGAGAATCGTGGGCACGATGAAGCCACGCCGGAGAGCGTGAAGTTTACAGGCCACCACCACAAACCAGTGGCAGAGGGCTGAGGAAATGGCCTGGATTCCAAACAGACTCAGAGTGACTATGACTGTGTTTCTTGACACTGCTTTGACAGAAGCCCAGTCTTGTCCTGACAGGGGGACATAGATCCCTACAACAGCCACAGTGACCAGGATTCTGACAGTGCTGGAGATGACATAGCAGAAGTTTTTGGAGTGGTGGATGTCCTTAATGACTCCCTGAAGGAATCCGATCTTAAACTTGGTTGAAAAATTCTCCCACCAATTAAGGGAAACGATCAATGTCCCTCCTATAGCAAGGCCAGCATACATGTACATATCTCTGCTGGCCTTCTGCCCACTGATCTCAATTTGGTAACCAACAAGTAGAAACACAAAACCAGCTACCAGCAGGACAACAGCTAACAGAGGAGGTGCTATGAACCGTCTGTAGCTATCTTTTTCTACAGCCCGACTGGCCACTTGCAGGACTGCAGGCAATGCACAAACACCATTCAGTATCATCACATTCGTTAGGATGTCTAAATGAGGCATAGCGACGACGGTGAGAATCGCTGCACCAGCAGCCACAAGAAGTTCACTTGCAAGCACCTAGGAGACATAACCAAGGAGTAGCAATAAACACTGTGACAGTAGACCATATGGAAAAATTGGTTTTATGTTTGTTAGAAAACTGGAAAACTGGAGAGAGACAAACACACATCACTACAATCACTTTTCAGCACTCTTACTTTATATACAGCATGTTTCTCTACTCTGAATGATTCTTAAAAGTGCTCATGTATGGTAAAATGGAAATACAAATAACATGTACTCAGAAGCTGGATCAATAACCTGTTCTGTTGCATGCTTTACAGTTTCCCAATTCATGCAGTATAAGAATAATCCAGATATACAATTAGTAGAACAGACAGTAGCATTTGTTGTGGTGATTATTGTCTTACCCAGAAGATGGTCTTTGCTGAGGGTGTCTTTGAGTCTTTAAAGGCAATTTTCCAAAGGCTCTTGGCCAACGTGAGGATGCTGGGAACGATCAGAGTGCAGCCTAAGAGCAGGAGTCCGAAGGCTCTTGTTGAGATGGTGGTAGAAGAGCTGCTGGACACTGTTATAAGGAGGAGCAGGGAGGACTGTAATAAAAAGAGCACAGTAGTTGCGTCTCATTTATAGTCAAGGATGGCAAATATTAGCAAAACTGAAATTCTGTCAAAAGAGAATTTGCTTTTTTTCATTCATTGGTAAATATTTTTGTTAATACATGTTTAGCAGTTAATTTATTTTTAATTACAGTAGCTTTGTGTTACACCACAATTTCAAGCACAGTGTATACAACACTAGCTGTTACCAAAGAATATGAATAGGTTTGATTTAGCATTTTTTGGGAGCACATTTGCTGTAACTTCTTTCCTCTTTCACAAAGAAACTTCTAAAGATTTTAAACCTCCTCTGTGTGTGCAAAAGTTTGATAACACCGGTATATAAATCTGCTTTTTCATGAGTCTTTGTTTTATTACAAAGCAGGCACTTTTTCCACCCTAAAGATACAGAAGCAATTAATGAGAATCAGGTTTGATATCATGTGGATTGAGGGGAATCGACAGTAACTGCCTTACCTTGCTGAAAAAGCCAAGAGCAAAGACTGTCAGTCCAATTAGAGTGCAGATAACATAGTGGATGAACCTGAACAGCTTCCTGGGTTTCTGTTCATCCTGAATGTCGGGCACCTCTCTGAAGTGATCCCAGGACTGCCTGATTGATAAAGAGAGACAGTCAAGTGGTAAAATAATTGTATGAACAAATACTATAATTGTTGTTAGACGTTTTAACTGATGATACCCCCATATGTTTCATGTCATAAAATTAAGAATTCCCTCTCCATCATTCAAAATCACAATCAAGCCATTCCTGATCTGCTTAAGATATTGTACTACCCGTACATGTGCTTTGGGGTAGTAATTAAATACTAATGTATTCTATTTTAGATTTGAATATATATGCATAATAAATAAATATACTTTATTTCATTATTTATTATGATTTGGTCATGGTTTTCTACAGTATTTAACTTTTTCTTACAGAGCTCTGTTAAATTGGGATAATGTTGTTGTATCTGATAATATTAATAATAATAAAATGGATGTTACCTTATTTCTTCTTTCTTCGTTCTTTCATCGTCCATAGTTCCTCTACCCTGCGCACAACTGTTTTGTCTGGTGTGAGTATCAGTCAGTAGCTTTACCTACTCTTATTTGTAATAACTGGTTATATTATGCTGTACACAAAGAGGTGTGTCCTTTCATATTCATTTAAATGATCATTAAAATACATGACCCTCTCCAAACTTCCTGTGGTGGCTGCATTAGTGAAGGAATTTCACAACCATTTAAAGAACGCCAGACCAAACAACATCATCCTTTTCTGGTGTTTTTTGTGTTTTTGTAGGAAAAGGTCTGTACCTTTTCTGGGGAAAGAGGCTTTAAACAAAATTTAAGAACATAACATTTCTAAAACAATTAAATACAATTTCACAATATTGGCAAAACTCTATTCTTACAGCTTTCTAAAAGTCTTGGGAGGCACATTATTTCCTGCACTGTTAATTATTTTTTCATACAGTAGGTGGAATAACCCTGATTCACAGTGAGTTTGGTTAGTGTTGCTGCCTCACAGCGCTGGGGCCCTAGGTTCAGTTCCTGAGGTGCTA
The DNA here is from genome assembly GCF_055471065.1 of Atractosteus spatula. NCBI lineage: Eukaryota > Metazoa > Chordata > Actinopteri > Semionotiformes > Lepisosteidae > Atractosteus > Atractosteus spatula. The sequence continues at coordinate 21,488,277 of NC_142720.1, read as the reverse complement.
TCGCCATGCACTTTGTACGTTCTCTCAGTGTTCGTGTGGGTTTTCTCCTGGTTCTCCAGTTTCCTCCCACAGTCTGAAGACATGCTGGTAGATTAACTGGTTCCTGTAAGAACTGAAGCCAATTCAGTGGTCCTGGTGTGAGTGTGTGCATGTCTGAGTGTGTGGCCTGTGATGGACTGGCGTCCTGTCCAGGGTGTATCCTGCCTTAAGACGATTGCTTGTCTCCTTAGGTTCTGGTTGCCCCATGACTTTGTACTGAGTAAAGTGTTTTAGAAAATGGATGGATAACCCTGAATTAATAATTACATGATCTAACCTAAATTAACATGTAGTAATATGGTGTTAACTAATGCTAGATAAAACTAATGTCCCAGACACATGAGCTGCAGTATCTGGACCTTTAACTTCAATTTTGGGGCTTGAAGTTACAAGCGGGAGCTGGCTATACTGTTGCTCTTTCACCTGGAGTTCTGCCATTTCTTTGGAACCTCCTTAGCATCTCATTTTTTTTTCTTTGGAAAACTTCCTAATTTTTTCAAAGTGAAACAAAGAACTATATTATGTAAAAATGAAAGATGAGTCATAAATGATGCACGAATAGGCAGCCCTTTTCTAACCCACATGCAAAACCTTACAATACCTTCAATTCCTTTATCAACCTACTGCCTTCACACACAAATTGTTTCCACCATGTCTTGCTTTGTAACTGAAACCAGTTGACAAGCCATCCAAGTGGAGGAGAGTCCCATTACCTGTAAAAAGCGTTATATATAAAAGCAATTATTATTATTGCAACCTCAGACTATTTTTTTACACCGTCTTCTGTGTTTTATGTTGCTTGATTTAAAAGAATATCAACAAAATGCTTTTTGAAAATATACATGTACATAAACTTCAGTGGGTGCCACAGTTTTGTAGTTAATTTTGAAATACTACTTGTCATTCAATCAGGACTTTAGCCAGCACACAAAATAATAAAATGATATTGATATGGGTAATGTAATTCTACTGTATTGTACTCAGGGAAAAAAATACTGCATTTCCAGGGAAATATTTCAGTGAGAATTAAGTCAGCTTGGGGTGTGCTGCAGCTGCAGGGGCCGGAGATGGAGGGGATATACAGTAGCTGTTGTGAACAGGGCAGGTCTGTAAGCTAACACAGTCTTCAGGCAGGGACAGACAGGGAGGGAAACTGGTGGTCAGCTAGGTGACCTAATCTTTCTGGTGCTGGGCAGGAGACTGAAATTATCAGGGAGGTCAGGTTCTGGACTGACGTGGAAGTCTTCAGGCAGAAAAAAAAACTTTGGACCCACAGGTCAAAGCTGTTTAGTGCACTGCTGTAGTCTACGAAGCTTCTCAATGACAGAGCACCGCACCAGTGCCATAATAGTGTTACACCGCGGAAACAGGATTCACAGACGTCTGCTCTTTATTGTGCACAACTCGTAACTGACACAGCATGGCAAAAAGCCGCCAAGGCACCCAAGTGCCGTAAAGTGCCCAAAAACCCAAAGCGCAACAGCTTCGTAAACCCCAAACGGACGCTGTGTGCGACATAACAAATAGGGTAATTTTTCAAAGGGGGTCGAGATACAGTATCCATCCCGAGCAAGTCTGGTTAGCCCTGGGCGGAATGTGCCTTCGAATGCGTCGTCGAAATGCCCTCCATTTCTCAGGAAACTGGGCCCCACTCATCTGTGCGTGACAGAATGAAACTATTTGTTAATGTATACTGCCATCGGCTTTTGTCCTGATTATTGGACTGACTTCAAATACTTTGGCACTTGCAGTCATGTTTTGCTATGTATTCGTGTCAGTGGTAAAGGGTGGAGAAAGTCATCAGTGAGCTTGATTAGTTTGTTTACTATGCTGGAATCATGATCATTGACTTAAATTAAGAAGAGCAGTGGTCCCTCTGATGTAACTGTATCACCCTGGTTCAGAGGATCTTAACAATCCCTCAGCTATATAACATTAGAAATGCATCTGTTCCTTTGATTCTGGTTGTATCTGCATCATGCCTTCTCTGTAGAGTTTTCTCATGCTCCCCAATCGGTTTTCTTTTTCCTCACCTTCTGAAGTGTCTCTAAATTGCCCACATGTGCGTGTCTGTGTGTGGCATCCATCCGTGGGAGCAGACATGCTTTCTTCCTTCCTCTCCTCTATACAGTATGTGTATAAATGGATGGATGGATTAATTCATCACTCATTACTTTAGCTATCATGTGATCTGAAAAAAAACCTTTAGTTGGTAGCAGCCTCATCCCTTAACAGATCCTGAACTGTTCAGTATTGTACAATGTTGGCCATACTGTACATCCTTATGGCCAACCAGGACACTATAATCACTGGGAAGCCAAGCAGGAAAAAGCCTATCTAACCTCTAGCATCACCAATTCATACTATAACACTACAAGAAATGTCTAAATTTTGAAATTGCTATTAATCAGAGTAAATGTCGCTGGTGGTGGAATGTTTCTTTTTACCTCAAAGTCAAAACTTGCAAATTCTTCTATTTTCCCAAAGATCCTGAACAAATTAGAGTGTGTCTTGCTATAAAATATAAAATGGCGATTGAGGTACACTGTATTGATATACAGTTTGCCAAGTGTAATACTAGACTATCTGCCTTTACAAACTGATATTTTAATGCATTATTTCAACTGCATTTAAAAATAGCAAATGGACTATATTTATTATTATTATTATGTTTATATTTTATTGTATTTTATATTATTATTATGTTTATTATTGTAATCACTGCCAAACTGTCAATGTAAAATCATTGGTTTGCATAGAATCTGGATCGTGATCATTAAAACTGTCCCTAAAGCAGTGGTACATTCTCTTGTGTGTCAGTGCTTTTATTATGCCTGCTCATTCACCAATGCACCTGGGAAACTCACCCACTCACATCCAGGATGGTTCTCTTCTATTAAAAACAGCAATACATTCTCAATTTTAGTCAGCCTAACTAATTAAATAGCTGTTGTTCCTCTACAAGATGTCTTCATGAGCAAATGTGTCACAGACCCAAGACAAGGACCTCAGCCATGATACTAAAAGACTTAAAAATATCAAGACGCTTAATTGCCAGCTTCCACTAGCAGCAGATAAACATTTTCAAGGTGTACAAAATGGGAAATTAGGTTATTAAAAGTATTTATTTGAAATTGTGCTAACTAAAGGCATATGACTAAAAAAGGAGAACAGCCATATGCAGTATTTTATGAACTTGGAATGGTAGCAGTTAAGCCTTCAAGTTGGCTAAGCTGAACATGAAAGTAGAAAAGAAAAGACACCAGTGCTCCGGGAAATCAACATTGTTATCAACGTGCAGCTACCCGATTTCAATTAGCTGTGAAAGTGTCGGTCGAGTTAGGAGGCTGCCTGAAAGATTTCTCTCCTGTACCGGCACATCGCACGGAAGACAACACGCGCTCTGCCGGTGTGTAGTCGTCTGCAAAGGTTTCGGTTCTCTGGTACAGGAGAGAAATCTTTCTCTAATCGGAGAGATTAGTTTGTGCCGCCGGTGAGGGGGAACACATTCGGCTCTACCGTGAACGCCGTCTGTGGGCGCGTGGGGACCTGTAATCACAGCGCTGGTTAGCATCAGGTGTGGAAGCTGCACATTCCACATGCCGCTGAGGTGCAATGGGAGGTGTGTTCCACTGTCACATAGCATTTTATAGGACTATCACACCCCAATAAACTGGAAGTGCAGGGAATGAACAACTATGACAGGCATGAACAAAAACAAAAGATAAGCATCTTTATTTAATCCAAGGTTTAAACAGCCTTTTAAACAGAAACCAAATGTGTTATTCAACAAGCTGCTATTTTGTAATATTTCATTGAAAGAAAACATCAAAACATTAAAAAATATGAAGTCCAATTTTAACTAAAAGCCATTTTTGTAAGATTTATCTTCAGCTTCACATTCAAAGTACTGTACTTGAAATTCAGCTTCAAAAACGGATGTGGCAACAGCCATACTGTTGTCATTTAAAACGCATTAGGAGTGCAGTGTACTTTGTTGAAACCGAGCTCCTTAACAATGTAAAATGTTTCACGAATATTCTAAATGTTTACCATAATGAATGTCTTTGTATTTTAATTTTAAACATCTGTTATCTACAGTTGTGCTGCACTATTATGTAAATATCACCAGCTTCTTCATAACCACAGCATTTATTCAATGGGCCTTGTTCACAAGAGTCTGACTTAAGACACATGTAAACACAATCCACTGGAATTATTCTACACAGGTAAGATGTGTCTAATAATTATCAGCTGCTATCCCCAAAGGTGAATTACCCCTTATTAACACACAGCACAACACAACTCATTAGTGTATCCTTAGTACAGAAAGACAAGCTTCATCTCAAGACTGATTTAAACTGAGTTAAAAAAGACCAGGATAGCCAAGTTCTTACAATTACAGTAGCAGTGCCTTAACACAAAGTGTACCTGCTCATAAGGCACATTTTTGGAAAATGATAATATGTAGTAAGATAATATATATAATAGGGCAGCACAGTGGAGCCTTGCAGTTCTGGGGCCCTGGGTTCTATTCCAGACCTGGGTGCTACTGTACAGTATATGTGTAAATGCCAGGATCTGGCAAATGTTCACATTTTGAAAGCTGGCTGACAATGAAAGATTTGGCACACAGAATTGTTTACTGCTTCTGGTTTTGTCCTGTGACAAGCTGAACAGGGTTTGCCTTACCCCAAATTTTCCCCTGGAAACAGTACCTATACTTTACAATGAAGGTGTAAAAGCGAGGACTTGTTCCATGAAGAGATAAACCACACCTGCTGCATGACAGATTACTGTCATATAAAGTACGGTGAGCCTTATTGTTGCAAAGCTTTGACAAATATCATGCTAATATTATTACTCTCATTTGTGCTTCCTTTACATGTTATTTGAGTGGATTTTGCAATTGAAATTACTTAACCTACCAGTATGTTTTAGGACTGTGGGAGGAAATAGTAGAACCTGGAGGAAATCCATGCAAACACTTGAAGAACATACGGACTCCACACAGGTTGCAGGGGAGCAGGAGTCTATCCCAGCAAGCAACAGGTGCAAGGCAGGGTACACCCTGGACGGTACGCCAGTCCATCACAGGGCAGACGCAGGAACAGATATAAACATGCACACACTCAAACCAGGGCCAATTGTCTCAGAAGCCAATCAACCTACCAGTATGCCTTTAAACTGTGGGAAAAAAACTGCACAAACCTAAGGAGAACATGCAAACTCCATGTGTTTGTTTTTTCTCTTCCCACTGACTATATGTAATAAATAAAATCATAATTTTATGAAGCACCTTTCTACACCCAATGATGCTGTACAAAGTGATAGAGAACAAGAATACAATAAAAAGGAATAACATGAAACATGAACATACAGGATAAACTGTCAGGCAATTATTTATATGGCTCAGTACTTAATACGCAGACATAATAGTAATGTAATAATAATAAAGAAGAGGGACTAATTTAACCTGACCACATTTATTTATTTACTTCTTTTACTGATTTACATGACGTTGCCAGACATGTAAATAAGTCAGAGGAATTCCACAAAAACATGAGAACACGTTTCAAATGCGAATCATATGAAGTGAAAGAGACAGACGATGGTGAGCAAGTCTAAGAATCCACAACCCTGCCAACCCAAACCATTTCTTGTACAGCTCTCCAGAACAATCACGAGTGGCGCATTCCCAGGAGTCTTAAACAATATCACACACTGCTTCAGTGCAGCATGTGTGGCTCCGGTGATAATGACCTCTAAATGTATGCATGACCTTGAGGAGCTCAAACTATGAGTTGATTTAACAAAATAAATTGTTTGTATAAATCAGGATTGTCCAAACTAATTGATATGTGGCAAAACAGTGTGAAGAGGATCAATTAATACGTCAATACCACAAATTGTTTTCATTTTAAATAAATAAAACTTAAATGGATTCATATCCGTTGTTAACATATCGTCTATTGTTGTTTAGGGGAATCTTTGAGCCATGACTGTCTCCTAAAACTTTCACAAAGCCTCCAAAGGTTGTGGAAACTACTGAAAGTTACTTTCATTTGTCCCTTGGCGTTTAAGAAAGCTGAAAGCGGATCACAACAGGCAGCACCACATCATCCAGGGGAAAGTCGGAAAATTATTAAGATAAAAGATTATTATATAAAAGTATAATGTTTTAAGCAATATGCATATTAATAAAAGTCTTCTAGTACATGACAGGTGTTTTAGTATTAGAATTTAAGGAACGTAACACCAGCAAGAGGAAATTCTTCTTATCTTCCCCCTCGGTTGCTGGTAGTTTATCCACCTGTCTCTCAAAATAGCCCAGAGAATACCTTCTTTTAATTAATTTAGTTAACTAAATAATACCATATTTTATTGAATATAGCACATTTTATTCAGTCAATAATTAGGACTTAATGAAAAAATATCGATCTGCTTTGGCCAATACTTTTCAGTTCCCTAATTACAATCCCCCTTTTACAATTACAACTTTTACAATTCAGAGTAAATTCATACATTTTAGATTATATTTTTTAAAGTGGTGAGCTTCATTAAAACCACATTAGCCATTATTCCATACATTTTAATTAGGCAAATTTATCTGGAATTATTTTTGGTCCTCAACCTTCCTGTACATTATTTTTTTGTTCCAGATTATTTTTTGCTATTTTGGATTGAACAGTGATACTGTGACTGTAAAGGTAATCTCTGGTTATTTTATTTCATTTAAAATTACTCAAAGGATGTACCCTGTAGGTGCCGTCTGAAAGGGAGAGACAGGAACGTAGCTCACAGATTTGCTAACAGTAAGACAGGGAAGGGCCTTCGTTTATACCGATGTGCATAGCAGAGGAGGGAGAGAGGGGGCGATAGAGTCAAGGGAAAAGAGGGCAGAGCAATCAGAGGGACAGAAAGAAGAGGAGGAGAGGAAGTCTGAGGGGATGCCTGCTTCTAGGATGAGATGGCTGAGTGGCACGTACTGTAGATATCCATGAAGAAATCCAGAAGAGAAGTTACAGAAGGGAAAGGAGGGTCTGTCTGTGCATCACCAGTGTAGAAGCGGGAGATGAAGGCATGACTAGAGACACAACACAGAGGACAATGTGTGCCAGCAGAGAGGAGAGAGGGAGAGCTGTAAAGACCCTTCAGAGACTGGATGGAAGCCAGAAGTTCTCTCTTTGCCTGTTATAGTCCACTTGCTCTCTGGGCTGAGTCATGTTTTCCTTGAGACATGTTTGCAAGTTGCTTTTATTAGTTTTATAATAGGCAGAAAACTCGCTGTTCGTTGTTTCTAGTTGGCTTACAGTGTATAATACTGTATCTGTTTAGGCATCCAGGATAACAAAGGTGGAAAATAAGCAGGTAAGGGATGAATACTCAAGCTTGGGTTGCTGTAATTAGCGTGGTATAAATTATGTAATACTGTATGTTACATTTTCAGGCGATATCAAAATACGAGGTGCTCCAAACATGTCTGAAACGCCACAAGAAATTAAAAAATCAGTGTTTGCTGATCCTGAAGAAGATCATTTTCTCAATGGACTGATTTTCTCAAAACACCTTATTCTGTCATTAGAAAAGACTCCTTCAAAACTGGAAACCTACTTGTTTGTTTCTCTTTAAATGATTCTCAGAGAAGCATGTCATTTTGGAAAAGTGGCATCACAAATTGGGCATGGATTTCTAAAGTAAGTCCTACTAATGCTTTGTGAGTGTTAAAACACACAACCTCCCCAAATTAAAATTAGCCACTTTCAGTTTCAGATCTAATTTACCTTTGGACCGATCCTCTACATTTCTGTTATTTAAACACTACAAACATCTTAAGTGTTTAGTTCAGTAGGACTATGATTTTTGCTAACTGGATGGTGATTAAATAGAGATCAAAAGGATTGTGTTGTTGTCAGAATCTACACAAAGAAAACTCAAGAAGATAGGATGAGTTATTTGTGAACAGTATTGTGAGTTAGCTTACAGCCACCTACTGGTAACTGTGCATAATGCAACCAGAAGACAGGACCGTCACCATCTCCTGTATCTTGTGTAGTTTACTGGATCCTCTGAACAGGCTGCTGGTTAAAGGGGTGCTAACTCACAATACTGTTTAAGGGGAGACAAACGAATATTTCAATTTATTAAACTGTGAACTGTAGCTGTTTTAATCATGACTCACAGGTTTTCAAATTATTTATCACTTGATAATTTGTCAAAAGTAAATATTTGGAAACCACAGTATTTACACAAATCGACTTCTTTACATTTAAAAGTCAATATATCCAATCAGGATTCAGGATTCCTAAACAAACTGAAGTGGATAAGAACACTCGGACACTATCCAGTCTTTCCAGCTTACTTTCATGAAGATGAATATCTACAGGATATCTCTAGACCTTAATCCGATCATTTCACCACACCTATTTTTAAGTCAACATTTTCACTTTACCAACTGGACTCTTTAAAAACTAAAATACCTGAAATTCAGAATTAGATTTTGCAAATGATGTGAAAAAATATTTTCTAGATATGTATTCAAATTTCGTGAAAACAAATTACTATGGACTTCTGTAGAGCAGAAGAGTGTGAACAGTAATGAGTAATGAGAATGCCATCAGTAAGACAAGAAATCTTAAACACATCATATCTAGAAATTCAAAACATAAATAAATCATGGAATATTTTATTAAATTTAAACATATGGAACATAAAACATACAAAGAGAAAAAAATACAACATCTATTTCTATGGCACAGAGAACTCTACATGTAGTGTATATAATCTTTCAATTGAAGTAAGTGTATTTCTCTTCGATGGAATAGAATAATATGATGAAGGACTTTATCTGTGATAAAGGACTTTTTCAGCACTAGGCTACTTTCTTCTTTTTTTGTCTTTGGTTATGCAGGAAAACACACGTCAGTATTTGACAAATTTACCTTTTGACACAACACAATACTTCCTGACAGACTCTCAGTTATTTAGCTCTACAAAAAACAATGTTCTTCAATTAGAGAATAGGAGAAAACAATACATACAGCATGGCTTATGATGACTAATATTAAATAAACATATAATCTTCAAAATATATATACTTACTTACAAAGTACTGTAAATACAGTCTAATACTAATATACTTGGTCTCATTGTTCAGCTTCATTTTGACTACTGGTCACACAAGGAAGTTACTTGTCTAATTCAGCCTGCAGGGCAGTTGATTCTGTTCAGGTGTTTTGTGCTTCAACAGAAAGAGATTTAAGGAGGTGCAGCTGGTTGACATGATGCTGGACTCTCAGTTAAACAGAGCTGAACTGTCAGAGCTGCCATCAGGTTCTCACGCAGTTCTTGGAGTCCTGAAGAGATCTTGAGCCCAGCCATTTACAAAAAATACTGCAGGAGAAATATGAGGTTCACATTCATCTTTTTCTCTGAAAATAAGCGATATCAATGGTCCTGCAATGATACACTTTTTGTGACATACAAGTTTCTGTTTTAAATCTTGTGGAACTGCACAGAAAATGTGCTTCTGCCTTTGGCCAAACCTGCAGTAAACACTGTCCCGGTCAATACTTTCATAGCAACTGTTCAAACAAACAAACAAACCAGTCTTTCAATTAACCATTTTGATTAAATGAATCTGGTTTTGGAAGATGGTGTTTAAACATGATTTGGTCAGATTTAACACTTCTAATTTCACCATCTTCTGATTTCTTCTTGATCTGGAGGTGTAAAACACTGCAAACCGGACAGAAAAAGTCAGAAAATCCTTTACCTTTTCAGTATCCTTCACGTTTTCCAGGGACTTCTGGGACAAGTTTCTTTTTGATTCTTTAGGTTCTGTTCCTATATAGGCTATGAAGTGGATAAGTGTGTAGATTCTGTAGGAATCAGATGACACAAACACATTAAATTAATAAAAGGCTCACAAGGATCTCAAGAGTAATCTGATTACAATTGTATACATTGAAAGGGATGTAAACTGAGATGGCAGTAATGACTTCATTTACTAATTTATTCACTGGGCAAAACCTACTGAGATGGCTGTTCCATTAAACTGGTAGACCTACATTCAATGGTGAGCAACATAAAAATCTTACTGTGTGCTCACACCATGGGAAGCTAATGAATGAGAATAGGATGTTGAAAAATAATAAACTGCTTAAACTCTTTTGGAAGTAGTAACCGACTTACCTGTGGTATCCCATAGCAATGAACTGAATGAGCAGCAGGCCAGCAAAGGACAACAGGAACATAAACCCAATTGGATCTATAGAAATGTTCTGGCCTCCTGCTATTGATCCATTTGATAAAATCTTTGGAGTGCTGATAATAACTGGAGAGCCAATAACCTGGAGGAAGAATGTGGCCACCAGCCACAAACAATTGATGATGAAGAAAGCGAATGTGACCTGTAAAGAAATAGAGAAGAAAAGACCCATGATTACTGTAAATGCAATAAATGTGTTTCAGAGAAACTATGTTGTTGAAAGTGGTAAAACTGTGATGTGTGGAACGGAACTGAACCCAGTGCATGATGAATTGTGATGTGAGTGATCTGTAGGGAAAGAGGGTGCTGTCCACTACGGATTGTCTCTGGAAGACCCACATGACAGGGAGTCACTGTGTTGTACCAGTCAAACTTGTTTTGTTTTGCAAGCTATATTTGATTTATTTCTCCTTTCCTGGTGCAGAAGATCAGTCCAGAGTGCAGAGCTGTACCTTGTTTCTGAGGCTTTTGAGATCTTTTTTAATTTGGGCTTGCTTGGCTTTGTCTTCAGACAGTGGCTTTAGGTACTTCTCTATGAGCTCCTCCCAGAAGAGCACTTCATCCTAGGGACAAATAAGGAAACAAATGGAAAAATGTGGAAATAAATGCAAAATTATGGAATCAACCAATTTCTTTCCATCAGGTTACTGCTATAAATCTGCCGGTCCATGATAACTTTTTGCAAAGTGCCTGAGATCACAAATCATGTAAAGCTAATGGGAAAGAACAATGAAAATCATTAAACCCAAGGAGCTCACCTCTTCAAGACTATGAAGATCATCTGGATTGACTTGTAGCTTTGACATGCCACCTTCAAAACAACACAGGTAGGTAAAACAATTGCAGCTTGATATAATAATGTGAGAAAAAAACAGTGTGACAAACTAAACAATCAAAAATGACGTTTATTTTGGTTTAAAGAATAATCTGCTAGCACATTAAAGAATAACATTCAGCAGATATTTTTCATACTTACTGTCTAGTGAGCTGGACTCTTCATCACTAAAACAAAAATATACACATAACTTATTAGCATTCGAGATATTCAAAAATTATAAGTATTCCACCATTAACAATTCCAGAACTCATTGCCTCCTATTTATCCTCCTTACTAATGCATTAACAAAATATGTCACGTTTTTCTGAGAAATCTCATCTGCCTGAAGAAGTGAATTGTGGAAATTAAATTAATTTCACAATATATTTGTTGTTGTTTCAACCACACTTTACACTTTCTTTTTGAAACTCATGAAACAAAATTCACGTGTTTTGTATGTTTTACGTAAAAAACTACCAAAGTAGGCGGCATAGGACTTAACAATTTAATAAAATAAGTTTTTAGCAAAGAGAATAAGAAAACCACTAAACCACTGCCACAAAACATACTGTCGATGCTCTAAAAGACCAGGTCTGACGCCCTGCGCACCTGGAGTTGTGGAGCTCTGATGGGCTGGTTCCACTTTCAGCTCTGTCCTCCTGGGCTTGTAGTTGGAGCTCTGGAGCCGCTGCTACTTTCTCATCTCTGTTCACTTGTATCTCGATGTTCCAACAGAGGCATTTGCACGTTTTCTCAAAAGCCACATGTTTCTGAGGGGCTCTGCGGGGGCCTGCCTTGGCCTGGCTGCCAGTTTCCCGAGTTCCCCAGGATACATTGTCCATGTTCACTATGGAGTATATGGTCAGCAGCAGATATCCACTGGGGATGCTGATGAAGTAGAGCAGCCCGTGTACAAGCAAAGGGAACTCCTGTGGGTGAAGTGCTGCTGTTACTAGATTGAGAATGACTAAAGATATGAAGAACAGACCGCTGGGAGTCACAAACGTTTGCTGTTTGACCATTTCTCCTGAAGAACAATAAGAAAAAGTTCTGATCACTGGATGTGCAATTGCAGATTGTGAGAATATGAGGAGTCAGAACATTGTGATGAATCACCTGTCTTGAGAATGGATGGCAGGATGGAAAGTAACAGGATAATTCATAACAGATCACAATATAATGAAGAACAACCATACCAGAAGCATGCATCTTTAACCTTTGTGTATGATTTATTTTGCTCTATTGAAAAATATGCACAAATTGTGCTGTTTTCTTAGTGTGTTTGAATCTTTGGTGACAGCATTTAGAATAAAAAATCAGATTGAAGCTCATTATACTGTTTTCCTGCTGGATCACTTACCTATAATCGAGAGGACAGTGGCTGTCATTAGGAACGCGTAGATAACACTCAAGAAGGCAGCGATGGAGATCTGGGTGTCAGATTTTAGTCTGAAGCAGAGCACCAGGTAGATGGCAGGGGGCACGATAGCCAAAACAAGGGCCCCATTGAGACTGATGTTGAAGACAAACGAAAAGCTTCCTGCAAGCAAGTAATCAAGCGAACAGGATTAAACCTTCTTCCTGTTAAGAACACCAGCAAATGCACACGTGTGCTGTGAAGCACTCTTTACCTGCAATCATCAAACACACGGTGGCAGGCCCCAGGATGGTGGTGATCATGGTGAATGCCTGGTAGACAATGTAAAGCCTGGAAATGGACCTGTTTTTCTGTGCCGTCAGTGAGCCCGTGCCCAGAAGGTCGATGGTGTTTGCCAGGGTGGAGGGTCCCCAGCGGCGCCTCTGGTTGTAGAACTCTTTGAACTCCTGGGGGGCGTTGGTGTAGGCATCTGAGGCAGCGTTGTACTCCACTCTCCAGCCCTGCTGCAGCAGCAGTGTGCACAGCCAGCGGTCCTCACCTGGTGAGCACGTTTGGGATGAGTTTGTTACTTTCATGGTCTCAGTTCCTTAGAGGCCCAATGTGGCGCTGGAGTGAATGGCATGAAACAATTCAATGGTGATCGTCTGAGTGGCTAGACAGAGTGTGTATGAGCAGCTCACATTATCTGGTCTGTTAGCAGCCCCTAAGTGAGTGGGCACACCGGAAATCTGGCCGACTTTGAGACGTGAACTTTCTGACCAGCCAGGCTCATGTGTACTCTCTACGCAGGAGTGGAAGAGATTTGGGAAAGAGGAGAAGAAAGAAGACAATATTGAGCCAAAACTCCTGAAATTGCTCACCTACTGGAATGCACATTGATGGACAAAAACCTATCAACTACTGATCACTGAAGGGATTCAACTTGAGTTCAACAAAAAGAGTTGTATTTTTCAGATTTGTGAAGATTTTTAATTCTCTTTGTAAATCTGATTTGCAATTTGTCACTCTAAGTATTAAGAAGCATTTCTGTAAATGGACCGATAGTAGTCTCTGTTTCTCTTCAGTTTGGAGTACATTTTTTTTCTTTGGAGAATGAAGTATTTCATGGAAACAGTCTCACTTTGTATCAGCTCTTAGAGAATTAGTGCTGGCCAGAATGATTGTCTGAGATTGGATTGGTCATGTCCTGTTCCCCGAAATTCATTCCTCCTGTACAGAGTCTACAAATTTATTCCGTGTGATCTGAATCTGGTGTTAGTTTTGTACAATAAACACTTGTCTTTTAAGCTATTGTACATATATTCAACAGGCACAAAATTGTTCAAGGGAAATTATAGAATTATAGAAGACAAAAGATGTCATTTGTTATTTCCTGATCAGTGGGGGTGTTCAATAATTTTACAATAAAACCCACATTAACATTATAGAGTAATTATCTGAGTGCTATAGATACTTTTTTTTGCTTCATTTCTTAAGTAAAATAAGAACAATAAATTAATTTGTTCTCAACCTGAAAAAACAGAATTAATTAACTTTAAAACTGATTGGTTGCTGTGCCACAGTGCTGCCCAGCTTGGTTAATTTATTTTTCTCTTTAACAGTATCTGTACGTCACAAACCTGCTGTGTAAAACTCTGGGAAATGTGAGATCCCCTCACGACCCCTGTGAGACACTCACCCTGGTCATACTGCACATATTGGCTTGCTTCTGTCGCCTTGGTGGTGTATCTCTTCATGACGTTGTCATCCATGAGGGCGGCTCCTCTGAACAAACTGAAGCACCCGGGGCTGCAGAGCACACAGCCAAACACATGCTCTGCTGTCTTCTGAAGCCAGTGGCCAACAGCGTATTCAAACTTCTGGTACCACACCATAGGGCCTAGAACAACAGCACCAGCTGCAGCTTCATCTCAGGAGGGATAAAACCCCTGCAGAGCCACTCTTATACCTGGAGCTTCAACAATCTTAACTGACAGCATGAATGTGTATTTAATATGCTCTTACATGCAAATGAGGGGTTCCAAAAGAAATATTTATATTGTCTGAACAGAGAAAGATAAAAAATAAAAACATGAGTTTCAAAATTTGAAGTTTATTCAATTTGTTATTATGTCTTAAAGACCTGCTCATATGCATTGTCACACTATTTAAAAATGTGATTTTAAAGTGCATAAAGGCAGAATGAAAACACAGGGAATGCCTCGCTCTGAGCTCAGGACATTGTCCCTGCAGTCAGAGAAGCTGTCTGATCCTCGAGAGAGGCAGCCCTTCATACCTGTGCCAGTCGGGTGAATCCTGCCACAGGCTGCTCCCACATCAGCATACAGCCTGAGACGATCCACCAACAGCATGACTGCCGCAGGCTGGAAGTCAGTGTCTCCATCCAAGGCTAGAATGTATGTGTTGTGTCTTTCTTTCTGTGGGCCAGAAGATGCAGTGATTAACGAGACAGAAGTCTGCTGAGAAATCCAGAAATCCAGGGTTCTCCTGTGTTTTCAAGTCATTCGTACCTTCAGCTGCTCCTGTAGAGTTTTCACATCTTCGCCGTTCTCCTGCTTCTCAAAGTACTTCCTGTCAAGCTTCCAGCCCAGCAGATAGTACAGGTACATGATCTGAAATAAAAACGTACCTGTTTGGTTTTCACTGTCATGCTGTTTATAATGTATAAAGGGAGATAATATCCTGTACAGTATGACACAACACCAAGCACAGGCTGGGGCAGACAAAGACACAGCACAATCTAGTGGCTTGTATGTGTGCAAAATGCAGAGCCTGAAGTAGATGATCATGACAAAGGCTATTATCTTGCAGGTGTAGTACAAAAACTGGATCATCCCACTTTGTTTCACTGGACCTGATTTTACTATATTGTAACACTTTTCTGTATGTCTACATAATTTGAGAATATCTAAAGATGATTATTAAACCTGGATTAACATTTCCTCTAGCGCTAGTATAAATCTATTCTCACAGCACAATCTTGTTCATTACCAACAATCCTTACAGTTAAACAGGAGGGGTCAGGTGTGGACGACGTACCTGAGACCAGCGCTTCTTGTGCCGAATCAGTTGTTTATCTTTGAAGTGGACGATCAGCAGGTTTCCACGTGGAAGTTTGTAACAAAGACGGCCACCGTAGGGAGTTTGTATGATTTTCTGTTCTCCAGCATCAGAGAGGGGTTTGGCTCCATTAAAAATATTGTGTGTTTCATCACTGAACACCCTGTAAGAACAAGAAGCATATTAGTAGAGTTTTACCAATTTTCTGTCAATAAGAGCATTGAAGGGAGCCAGTAAAAATGTGTTTTATCACTAAGGTGGCACTTTACTAATTGAGTAGACCCAGTGGAGCTATAATCTTTGACAAAAAGGGCAGGAATGCAGTTCAGTGACAAACACTAGGAGGTTGGTGCTTACACATAGACTTCTTTGATAACTTCCACCAAGGTCTCAGCGTATTCATTCACACAGTGCTTCTTGACACCCTGTGCATCTTCGATCTCCTCAAAGGCATCATCAAAGAAAATGTGGGCTTCAAAGCTCATGTCTGTCCTCCCATGTTTCTTTGGCCTGTGTCTGTCCAGCCTTGTAACAAAGAACAGAAGACTCTTGTTAATGTGTGGATGTGCACTCAACACAGAATCCAGTTGCTCTAAATGTTCAAGTCCTGGTTCCCACAATGCAAACAGCACAATGTTCTCCAGCACACCCACGCCACTCAGTATCAGTGTCTTCACCTGGCTGCCCTCAGATATCAGGAGATGATCAAAGCATGATGCTGCCTTCTGTGGGTTTTGAACATCACTTTATACAGTACATTGCAGGTTGTCTAATGTGAAACTCCAAAGATTGTATTAAGCACAATACCTCATAACTAGTTCTAAAGTATATCATTAACATTATTTACAAAATTTAAAATTTCAGTTTTCCGCTTTCCAAGAAATGAGTATATAGCAAAGCTTTTGAAACTAGCAATTTTCCACTGTACTTCTCCTACAACTTTCTATATTCTTTTGTTTTAATTTGCTTTCCACTGTTTTACCTGAACATTGAGATGATAATTTTCATCATTTCATCATACGTCTCGTGCCACATTGTAGCACACAGGTAAACTTTCACTGGGTCTTTGTGAACTCTGGTGAGACAACAAAATATATTCAAGACAGAGATGTCTGTTATTCAGTGGTATAAAGAATATGTACGTCATCTGTATAACTTTTTGGGACATCTAGTATTCACCTTCTTGATGAATCATGTTTTCTAGACATTTACATCGCTTGGTGAATAAATACAAATTTCTAAAGGTTTTTTAGGTCTTTTTTCAGAGCTGCTGCATTTCTCATAAAAGACTGAATGCAAGTGTCACGATCGTAATCCCTCCTCTTAAGGGCGCTCCGGCTCTTTTCACATTTTCGCTTATTCCGTGCACCTGCCCTCAATCCTGCCCCATCTTAGGCCTGGCGCTACTCCCGACTCTGCATTGGAAGACTGACGCCCGGAGGCCCACCAACCACCAAGTCGCCCTACGTCCGCAGCTTGAGGGCATAGGTCTCCTACCAGCGTCCTAACCAGCTACAGTAAGTCCGGGGTTCAGAGTGCCTGGCCTCATGATCCTGCTTTTATTCCCAGTCCCTGCACCGGATCTGGGTTTTAACTGTGTCTTGTTTTCGTCTCGTTTGGATTTCCCGATTTTGGACTTTTGGACTTCGCCCTGGATTTCCCCCCTGGACTCCTTGGGCTTGTCTGCCATGGCCACGCCCCCCGAGCACCAGTTCACTGTCGCCACGCCCCCCTGCCTGTCAACCTGCCCTGATCCTCATCGTCTCCTCCCCATTGTTCTAATCCACTCACTTCCGGATTATACCGTCTGAATAGGGTCCTGTTCTACGCAACCTTACAGCAAGGAGTCCTCAGTTGTGTTTTCACAGCCTTCCTCAGAATTTGTATTATGTAACTGGAACCTTCACTGGAAGTCTCCACTCGTTTCATTACTGATCATCCATTGTTAGACACATAATGCCGCAAACACTTATGACCAAATTACGTTTGTGGTAATTAGTTTACTTGGTAAGTAGTTTATTTTGCATATTGTATCCGTAAGGGGATATCTGTCCTACCTGAAAGCTTCTTTCAAGCATGATTAAATGTCACGCACAGAGAAGAGATTTAAATATGAAATAACTCTCAGACATGCGCTAGTAGCCATACCATAACTTTTCACCTACAATGATTAGAGAGCAAGTTCATGCATATTGGGGCTGATGTAATCCCTGAACCTATTATATTCAAATAATCCCAAAAAGAACCTAGAAATCCTGCATGTCAGAAGGCCAGATATGTATGTCGGGGAGTGAAAGTGCCAGAGAGAGTACAATAAAACCCAGACAACTAACTGGCAAACTGTACCCAGCGCATGGAAACAGTATAATCTAAGCTCATGAGTTATGTGCTGTCTTGACTGCTCTACCCATCATATTGGAGTGAAGAGACGTGTCTTACCTGAATCCTGACCAATTCTAGTGCAAGTGTTCACATTACTCCTATCCTGGAGTCCTTGCACTGGCTTCCTGTCAAATTCCGTGTGGACTTTAAAATCCTCATGCTCACCTATAAGGCTCTGCATGGCTTTGCACCTCAAAACCTGCCTGAACTACTATCGCCCTACTCCCCACCTCGCAACCTTCACTCTTCTAATTCTGGTCTCCTTACTGTCCCCCAAGCCCGTCTACATTATATGGTTGACAGGGCCTTCTCCTGTTATGCCCCCAAGCTCTGGAACTCTCTGCCCAAGGATATCAGAGAGTCACCTTCTCTAAACTCCTTCAAATCCAGACTCAAAACCTTCTTCTTTAGAAGAGCCATTACTTAACTGGTTCCATTCTTTACCCCTCTGCTCCTACTATACTAAGTACCACCATATTACTATAGTATATACTATACTAAGTCTCCTCTATGTATTGTAACTGTGTTTTATCTTGTGTATTCTTTTTATTTATTGTTGTTGCCATTCTGTAAAGCGGGGTTCAGAAGCCACCTTTAATGGTGCTACATAAAATAAAGTTTTATTATTATTACCTGTCACTTGAATGTTTCTTCAGAATCTCAAAGCGCATGTTGAGCAGCAGGGACTGGTCTATGAAGGCAGCTTCATACAGGCGCCTCACAAAGAGCTCTGAGGTCCTCTCGATGCGCTGAATTGGGGTGTTCCAGACGTGGACTGTGGACAGCAGCAGTCCGACAAACCAGCTGAATTCTGAAGCTGCCAGCAGTGACAAGCCCACTTTATCCACCTGAACTATCGCATTCCTGTTACACATACTCTGGGTAATGTCCTTGGTCAGAGTTTCTACTGCCACAATCCCCTGGGTTGTGAAGTTTCGAAAAGTCTGACAGAACAAATTCAGAGAAAAATTGCCTGCACCGGAGTCGCTCAGAGCTGTCTCATAACGTGTCACAAACACCAACACGAAAGCCAGTAACACAGCCGGGGACGTGAGAATCGTGGGCACGATGAAGCCACGCCGGAGAGCGTGAAGTTTACAGGCCACCACCACAAACCAGTGGCAGAGGGCTGAGGAAATGGCCTGGATTCCAAACAGACTCAGAGTGACTATGACTGTGTTTCTTGACACTGCTTTGACAGAAGCCCAGTCTTGTCCTGACAGGGGGACATAGATCCCTACAACAGCCACAGTGACCAGGATTCTGACAGTGCTGGAGATGACATAGCAGAAGTTTTTGGAGTGGTGGATGTCCTTAATGACTCCCTGAAGGAATCCGATCTTAAACTTGGTTGAAAAATTCTCCCACCAATTAAGGGAAACGATCAATGTCCCTCCTATAGCAAGGCCAGCATACATGTACATATCTCTGCTGGCCTTCTGCCCACTGATCTCAATTTGGTAACCAACAAGTAGAAACACAAAACCAGCTACCAGCAGGACAACAGCTAACAGAGGAGGTGCTATGAACCGTCTGTAGCTATCTTTTTCTACAGCCCGACTGGCCACTTGCAGGACTGCAGGCAATGCACAAACACCATTCAGTATCATCACATTCGTTAGGATGTCTAAATGAGGCATAGCGACGACGGTGAGAATCGCTGCACCAGCAGCCACAAGAAGTTCACTTGCAAGCACCTAGGAGACATAACCAAGGAGTAGCAATAAACACTGTGACAGTAGACCATATGGAAAAATTGGTTTTATGTTTGTTAGAAAACTGGAAAACTGGAGAGAGACAAACACACATCACTACAATCACTTTTCAGCACTCTTACTTTATATACAGCATGTTTCTCTACTCTGAATGATTCTTAAAAGTGCTCGTGTATGGTAAAATGGAAATACAAATAACATGTACTCAGAAGCTGGATCAATAACCTGTTCTGTTGCATGCTTTACAGTTTCCCAATTCATGCAGTATAAGAATAATCCAGATATACAATTAGTAGAACAGACAGTAGCATTTGTTGTGGTGATTATTGTCTTACCCAGAAGATGGTCTTTGCTGAGGGTGTCTTTGAGTCTTTAAAGGCAATTTTCCAAAGGCTCTTGGCCAACGTGAGGATGCTGGGAACGATCAGAGTGCAGCCTAAGAGCAGGAGTCCGAAGGCTCTTGTTGAGATGGTGGTAGAAGAGCTGCTGGACACTGTTATAAGGAGGAGCAGGGAGGACTGTAATAAAAAGAGCACAGTAGTTGCGTCTCATTTATAGTCAAGGATGGCAAATATTAGCAAAACTGAAATTCTGTCAAAAGAGAATTTGCTTTTTTTCATTCATTGGTAAATATTTTTGTTAATACATGTTTAGCAGTTAATTTATTTTTAATTACAGTAGCTTTGTGTTACACCACAATTTCAAGCACAGTGTATACAACACTAGCTGTTACCAAAGAATATGAATTGGTTTGATTTAGCATTTTTTGGGAGCACATTTGCTGTAACTTCTTTCCTCTTTCACAAAGAAACTTCTAAAGATTTTAAACCTCCTCTGTGTGTGCAAAAGTTTGATAACACCGGTATATAAATCTGCTTTTTCATGAGTCTTTGTTTTATTACAAAGCAGGCACTTTTTCCACCCTAAAGATACAGAAGCAATTAATGAGAATCAGGTTTGATATCATGTGGATTGAGGGGAATCGACAGTAACTGCCTTACCTTGCTGAAAAAGCCAAGAGCAAAGACTGTCAGTCCAATTAGAGTGCAGATAACATAGTGGATGAACCTGAACAGCTTCCTGGGTTTCTGTTCATCCTGAATGTCGGGCACCTCTCTGAAGTGATCCCAGGACTGCCTGATTGATAAAGAGAGACAGTCAAGTGGTAAAATAATTGTATGAACAAATACTATAATTGTTGTTAGACGTTTTAACTGATGATACCCCCATATGTTTCATGTCATAAAATTAAGAATTCCCTCTCCATCATTCAAAATCACAATCAAGCCATTCCTGATCTGCTTAAGATATTGTACTACCCGTACATGTGCTTTGGGGTAGTAATTAAATAATAATGTATTCTATTTTAGATTTGAATATATATGCATAATAAATAAATATACTTTATTTCATTATTTATTATGATTTGGTCATGGTTTTCTACAGTATTTAACTTTTTCTTACAGAGCTCTGTTAAATTGGGATAATGCTGTTGTATCTGATAATATTAATAATAATAAAATGGATGTTACCTTATTTCTTCTTTCTTCGTTCTTTCATCGTCCATAGTTCCTCTACCCTGCGCACAACTGTTTTGTCTGGTGTGAGTATCAGTCAGTAGCTTTACCTACTCTTATTTGTAATAACTGGTTATATTATGCTGTACACAAAGAGGTGTGTCCTTTCATATTCATTTAAATGATCATTAAAATACATGACCCTCTCCAAACTTCCTGTGGTGGCTGCATTAGTGAAGGAATTTCACAACCATTTAAAGAACGCCAGACCAAACAACATCATCCTTTTCTGGTGTTTTTTGTGTTTTTGTAGGAAAAGGTCTGTACCTTTTCTGGGGAAAGAGGCTTTAAACAAAATTTAAGAACATAACATTTCTAAAACAATTAAATACAATTTCACAATATTGGCAAAACTCTATTCTTACAGCTTTCTAAAAGTCTTGGGAGGCACATTATTTCCTGCACTGTTAATTATTTTTTCATACAGTAGGTGGAATAACCCTGATTCACAGTGAGTTTGGTTAGTGTTGCTGCCTCACAGCGCTGGGGCCCTAGGTTCAGTTCCTGAGGTGCTATCGCCATGCACTTTGTACGTTCTCTCAGTGTTCGTGTGGGTTTTCTCCTGGTTCTCCAGTTTCCTCCCACAGTCTGAAGACATGCTGGTAGATTAACTGGTTCCTGTAAGAACTGAAGTCAATTCAGTGGTCCTGGTGTGAGTGTGTGCATGTCTGAGTGTGTGGCCTGTGATGGACTGGCGTCCTGTCCAGGGTGTATCCTGCCTTGAGACGATTGCTTGTCTCCTTAGGTTCTGGTTGCCCCATGACCTTGTACTGAGTAAAGTGTTTTAGAAAATGGATGGATAACCCTGAATTAATAATTACATGATCTAACCTAAATTAACATGTAGTAATATGGTGTTAACTAATGCTAGATAAAACTAATGTCCCAGACACATGAGCTGCAGTATCTGGACCTTTAACTTCAATTTTGGGGCTTGAAGTTACAAGCGGGAGCTGGCTATACTGTTGCTCTTTCACCTGGAGTTCTGCCATTTCTTTGGAACCTCCTTAGCATCTCATTTTTTTTTCTTTGGAAAACTTCCTAATTTTTTCAAAGTGAAACAAAGAACTATATTATGTAAAAATGAAAGATGAGTCATAAATGATGCACGAATAGGCAGCCCTTTTCTAACCCACATGCAAAACCTTACAATACCTTCAATTCCTTTATCAACCTACTGCCTTCACACACAAATTGTTTCCACCATGTCTTGCTTTGTAACTGAAACCAGTTGACAAGCCATCCAGGTGGAGGAGAGTCCCATTACCTGTAAAAAGCGTTATATATAAAAACAATTATTATTATTGAAACCTCAGACTATGTTTTTTACACTGTCTTCTGTGTTTTATGTTGCTTGATTTAAAAGAATATCAACAAAATGCTTTTTGAAAATATACATGTAAATAAACTTCAGTGGGTGCCACAGTTTTGTAGTTAATTTTGAAATACTACTTGTCATTCAATCAGGACTTTAGCCAGCACACAAAATAATAAAATGATATTGATATGGGTAATGTAATACTACTGTATTGTACTCAGGGAGACAAAATACTGCATTTCCAGGGAAATATTTCAGTGAGATTAAGTCAGCTCAGGGTGTGCTGCAGCTGCAGGGGCCGGAGATGGAGGGGATATACAGTAGCTGTTGTGAACAGGGCAGGTCTGTAAGCTAACACAGTCTTCAGGCAGGGACAGACAGGGAGGGAAACTGATGGTCAGCTAGGTGACCTAACCTTTCTGGTGCTGGGCAGGAGACTGAAATTATCAGGGAGGTCTCTACTGACGTGGAAGTCTTCAGGCAGAAAAAAAAACTTTGGACCCACAGGTCAAAGCTGTTTAGCGCACTGCTGTAGTCTACGAAGCTTCTCAATGACAGAGCACCGCACCAGTGCCATAATAGTGTTACACCGCGGAAACAGGATTCACAGACGTCTGCTCTTTATTGTGCACAACTCGTAACTGACACAGCATGGCAAAAAGCCGCCAAGGCACCCAAGTGCCGTAAAGTGCCCAAAAACCCAAAGCGCAACAGCTTCGTAAACCCCAAACGGACGCTGTGTGCGACATAACAAATAGGGTAATTTTTCAAAGGGGGTCGAGATACAGTATCCATCCCGAGCAAGTCTGATTAGCCCTGGGCGGAATGTGCCTTCGAATGCGTCGTCGAAATGCCCTCCATTTCTCAGGAAACTGAGCCCCACTCACCTGTGCGTAACGGAATGAAAGTATTTGTTATTGTATACTGCCATCGGCTTTTGTCCTGATTATTGGACTGACTTCAAATACTTTGGCACTTGCAGTCATGTTTTGCTATGTATTCGTGTCAGTGGTAAAGGGTGGTGAAAGTCATCAGTGAGCTTGATTAGTTTGTTTACTATGCTGGAATCATGATCATTGACTTAAATTAAGAAGAGCAGTGGTCCCTCTGATGTAACTGTATCACCCTGGTTCAGAGGATCTTAACAATCCCTCAGCTATATAACATTAGAAATGCATCTGTTCCTTTGATTCTGGTTGTATCTGCATCATGCCTTCTCTGTAGAGTTTTCTCATGCTCCCCAATCGGTTTTCTTTTTCCTCACCTTCTGAAGTGTCTCTAAATTGCCCACATGTGCGTGTCTGTGTGTGGCATCCATCCGTGGGAGCAGACATGCTTTCTTCCTTCCTCTCCTCTATACAGTATGTGTATAAATGGATGGATGGATTAATTCATCACTCATTACTTTAGCTATCATGTGATCTGAAAAAAAACTTTAGTTGGTAGCAGCCTCATCCCTTAACAGATCCTGAACTGTTCAGTATTGTACAATGTTGGCCATACTGTACATCCTTATGGCCAACCAGGACACTATAATCACTGGGAAGCCAAGCAGGAAAAAGCCTATCTAACCTCTAGCATCATCAATTCATACTATAACACTACAAGAAATGTCTAAATTTTGAAATTGCTATTAATCAGAGTAAATGTCGCTGGTGGTGGAATGTTTCTTTTTACCTCAAAGTCAAAACTTGCAAATTCTTCTATTTTCCCAAAGATCCTGAACAAATTAGAGTGTGTCTTGCTATAAAATATAAAATGGCGATTGAGGTACACTGTATTGATATACAGTTTGCCAAGTGTAATACTAGACTATCTGCCTTTACAAACTGATATTTTAATGCATTATTTCAACTGCATTTAAAAATAGCAAATGGACTATATTTATTATTATTATTATGTTTATATTTTATTGTATTTTATATTATTATTATGTTTATTATTGTAATCACTGCCAAACTGTCAATGTAAAATCATTGGTTTGCATAGAATCTGGATCGTGATCATTAAAACTGTCCCTAAAGCAGTGGTACATTCTCTTGTGTGTCAGTGCTTTTATTATGCCTGCTCATTCACCAATGCACCTGGGAAACTCACCCACTCACATCCAGGATGGTTCTCTTCTATTAAAAACAGCAATACATTCTCAATTTTAGTCAGCCTAACTAATTAAATAGCTGTTGTTCCTCTACAAGATGTCTTCATGAGCAAATGTGTCACAGACCCAAGACAAGGACCTCAGCCATGATACTAAAAGACTTAAAAATATCAAGACGCTTAATTGCCAGCTTCCACTAGCAGCAGATAAACATTTTCAAGGTGTACAAAATGGGAAATTAGGTTATTAAAAGTATTTATTTGAAATTGTGCTAACTAAAGGCATATGACTAAAAAAGGAGAACAGCCATATGCAGTATTTTATGAACTTGGAATGGTAGCAGTTAAGCCTTCAAGTTGGCTAAGCTGAACATGAAAGTAGAAAAGAAAAGACACCAGTGCTCCGGGAAATCAACATTGTTATCAACGTGCAGCTACCCGATTTCAATTAGCTGTGAAAGTGTCGGTCGAGTTAGGAGGCTGCCTGAAAGATTTCTCTCCTGTACCGGCACATCGCACGGAAGACAACACGCGCTCTGCCGGTGTGTAGTCGTCTGCAAAGGTTTCGGTTCTCTGGTACAGGAGAGAAATCTTTCTCTAATCGGAGAGATTAGTTTGTGCCGCCGGTGAGGGGGAACACATTCGGCTCTACCGTGAACGCCGTCTGTGGGCGCGTGGGGACCTGTAATCACAGCGCTGGTTAGCATCAGGTGTGGAAGCTGCACATTCCACATGCCGCTGAGGTGCAATGGGAGGTGTGTTCCACTGTCACATAGCATTTTATAGGACTATCACACCCCAATAAACTGGAAGTGCAGGGAATGAACAACTATGACAGGCATGAACAAAAACAAAAGATAAGCATCTTTATTTAATCCAAGGTTTAAACAGCCTTTTAAACAGAAACCAAATGTGTTATTCAACAAGCTGCTATTTTGTAATATTTCATTGAAAGAAAACATCAAAACATTACAAAATATGAAGTCCAATTTTAACTAAAAGCCATTTTTGTAAGATTTATCTTCAGCTTCACATTCAAAGTACTGTACTTGAAATTCAGCTTCCAAAACGGATGTGGCAACAGCCATACTGTTGTCATTTAAAACGCATTAGGAGTGCAGTGTACTTTGTTGAAACTGAGCTCCTTAACAATGTAAAATGTTTAACGAATATTCTAAATGTTTACCATAATGAATGTCTTTGTATTTTAATTTTAAACATCTGTTATCAACAGTTGTGCTGCACTATTATGTAAATATCACCAGCCTATTCATAACCACAGCATTTACTCAATGGGCCTTGTTCACAAGAGTCTGAGTCTTAAGACACATGTAAACACAATCCACTGGAATTATTCTACACAGGTAAGATGTGTCTAATAATTATCAGCTGCTATCCCCAAAGGTGAATTACCCCTTATTAACACACAGCACAACACAACTCATTAGTGTATCCTTAGTACAGAAAGACAAGCTTCATCTCAAGACTGAGTTAAACTGAGTTAAAAAAGACCAGGATAGCCAAGTTCTTACAATTACAGTAGCAGTGCCTTAACACAAAGTGTACCTGCTCATAAGGCACATTTTTGGAAAATGATAATATATAGTAAGATAATATATATAATAGGGCAGCACAGTGGAGCCTTGCAGTTCTGGGGCCCTGGGTTCTATTCCAGACCTGGGTGCTACTGTACAGTATATGTGTAAATGCCAGGATCTGGCAAATGTTCAGATTTCGAAAGCTGGCTGGCAATGAAAGATTTGGCACACAGAATTGTTTACTGTTTCTGGTTTTCTACTGTGACAAGCTGAACAGGGTTTGCCTTGCCCTAAATTTTCCCCTGGCATTGGTCCAATTTCATCTTCCTTGTCTCTTTGATACAGTACCTACACTTTACAATGAAGGTGTAAAAGCGAGGACTTGTTCCATGAAGAGATAAACCACACCTGCTGCATGACAGATTACTGTCATATAAAGTACGGTGAGCCTTATTGTTGCAAAGCTTTGACAAATATCATGCTAATATTATTACTCTCATTTGTGCTTCCTTTACATGTTATTTGAGTGGATTTTGCAATTGAAATTACTTAACCTACCAGTATGTTTTAGGACTGTGGGAGGAAATAGTAGAACCTGGAGGAAATCCATGCAAACACTTGAAGAACATACGGACTCCACACAGGTTGCAGGGGAGCAGGAGTCTATCCCAGCAAGCAACAGGCGCAAGGCAGGGTACACCCTGGACTGTACGCCAGTCCATCACAGGGCAGACGCAGGAACAGATATAAACATGCACACACTCACACCAGGGCCAATTGTCTCAGAAGCCAATCAACCTACCAGTATGCCTTTAGACTGTGGGAAAAAAACTGCACAAATCTAAGGAGAACATGCAAACTCCATGTGTTTGTTTTTTCTCTTCCCACTGACTATATGTAATAAATAAAATCATAATTTTATGAAGCACCTTTCTACACCCAATGATGCTGTACAAAGTGATAGAGAACAAGAATACAATAAAAAGGAATAACATGAAACAGGAACATATTATTTATACAGCTCAGTACTTAACATGCAGACATAATAGTAACATAATAATAATAGAAGAGGAACTAATTTAACCTGACCACATTTATTTATTTACTTCTTTTACTGATTTACTGTACATGACGTTGCCAGACATGTAAATAAGTCAGAGGAATTCCACAAAAACATGAGAACACGTTTCAAATGTGAATCATATGAAGTGAAAGAGAAAGAAAATGGTGAGCAAGTCTAAGAATCCACAACCCTGCCAACCCAAACCATTTCTTGTACAGCTCTCCAGAACAATCACGAGTGGTGCATTCCCAGGAGTCTTAAACAATATCACACACTGCTTCAGTGCAGCATGTGTGGCTCCGGTGATAATGACCTCTAAATGTATGCATGACCTTGAGGAGCTCAAACTATGAGTTGATTTAACAAAATAAATGGTTTGTATAAATCAGGATTGTCCAAACTAATTGATATGTGGCAAAACAGTGTGAAGAGGATCAATTAATACGTCAATACCACAAATTGTTTTCATTTTAAATAAATAAAACTTAAATGGATTCATATCCGTTGTTAACATATCGTCTGTTGTTGTTTAGGGGAATCATTGAGCCATGACTGTCTCCTAAAACTTTCACAAAGCCTCCAAAGGTTGTGGAAACTACTGAAAGTTACTTTCATTTGTCCCTTGGCGTTTAAGAAAGCTGAAAGCGGATCACAACAGGCAGCACCACATCATCCAGGGGAAAGTCGGAAAATTATTAAGATAAAAGATTATTATATAAAAGTATAATGTTTTAAGCAATATGCATATTAATAAAAGTCTTCTAGTACATGACAGGTGTTTTAGTATTAGAATTTAAGGAACGTAACACCAGCAAGAGGAAATTCTTCTTATCTTCCCCCTCGGTTGCTGGTAGTTTATCCACCTGTCTCTCAAAATAGCCCAGAGAATACCTTCTTTCAATTAATTTAGTTAACTAAATAATACCATTTTTTATTGAATATAGCACATTTTATTCAGTCAATAATTAGGACTTAATGAAAAAATATCGATCTGCTTTGGCCAATACTTTTCAGTTCCCTAATTACAATCCCCCTTTTACAATTACAACTTTTACAATTCAGAGTAAATTCATACATTTTAGATTATATTTTTTAAAGTGGTGAGCTTCATTAAAACCACATTAGCCATTATTCCATACATCTTAATTAGGCCAATTTATCTGGAATTATTTTTGGTCCTCAACCTTCCTGTACATTATTTTTTTGTTCCAGATAATTTTTTGCTATTTTGGATTGAACAGTGATACTGTGACTGTAAAGGTAATCTCTGGTTATTTTATTTCATTTAAAATTACTCAAAGGATGTACCCTGTAGGTGCCGTCTGAAAGGGAGAGACAGGAACGTAGCTCACAGATTTGCTAACAGTAAGACAGGGAAGGGCCTTCGTTTATACCGATGTGCATAGCAGAGGAGGGAGAGAGGGGGCGATAGAGTCAAGGGAAAAGAGGGCAGAGCAATCAGAGGGACAGAAAGAAGAGGGGGAGAGGAAGTCTGAAGGGATGCCTGCCTCTAGGATGAGATGGCTGAGTGGCACGTACTGTAGATATCCATGAAGAAATCCAGAAGAGAAGTTACAGAAGGGAAAGGAGGGTCTGTCTGTGCATCACCAGTGTAGAAGCGGGAGATGAAGGCATGACTAGAGACACAACACAGAGGACAATGTGTGCCAGCAGAGAGGAGAGAGGGAGAGCTGTAAAGACCCTTCAGAGACTGGATGGAAGCCAGAAGTTCTCTCTTTGCCTGTTATAGTCCACTTGCTCTCTGGGCTGAGTCATGTTTTCCTTGAGACATGTTTGCAAGTTGCTTTTATTAGTTTTATAATAGGCAGAAAACTCGCTGTTCGTTGTTTCTAGTCGGCTTACAGTGTATAATACTGTATCTGTTTAGGCATCCAGGATAACAAAGGTGGAAAATAAGCAGGTAAGGGATGAATACTCAAGCTTGGGTTGCTGTAATTAGCATGGTATAAATTATGTAATACTGTATGTTACATTTTCAGGCGATATCAAAATATGAGGTGCTCCAAACATGTCTGAAACGCCACAAGAAATTAAAAAATCAGTGTTTGCTGATCCTGAAGAAGATCATTTTCTCAATGGACTGATTTTCTCAAAACACCTTATTCTGTCATTAGAAAAGACTCCTTCAAGACTGGAAACCTACTTGTTTGTTTCTCTTTAAATGATTCTCAGAGAAGCATGTCATTTTGCAAAAGTGGCATCACAAATTTGGCATGGATTTCTAAAGTAAGTCCTACTAATGCTTTGTGAGTGTTAAAACACACAACCTCCCCAAATTAAAATTAGCCACTTTCAGTTTCAGATCTAATTTACCTTTGGACCGATTCTCTACATTTCTGTTATTTAAACACTACAAACATCTTAAGTGTTTAGTTCAGCAGGACTATGATTTTTGCTAACTGGATGGTGATTAAATAGAGATCAAAAGGATTGTGTTGTTGTCAGAATCTACACAAAGAAAACTCAAGAAGAGAGGATGAGTTATTTGTGAACAGTATTGTGAGTTAGCTTACAGCCACCTACTGGTAACTGTGCATAATGCAACCAGAAGACAGGACCGTCACCATCTCCTGTATCTTGTGTAGTTTACTGGATCCGCTGAACAGGCTGCTGGTTAAAGGGGTGCTAACTCACAATACTGATTAAGGGGAGACAAATGAATATTTCGATTTATTAAACTGTGAACTGTAGCTGTTTTAATCATGACTCACAGGTTTTCAAATTATTTATCACTTGATAATTTGTCAAAAGTAAATATTTGGAAACCACAGTATTTACACAAATCGACTTCTTTACATTTAAAAGTCAATATATCCAATCAGGATTCAGGATTCCTAAACAAACTGAAGTGGATAAGAACACTCGGACACTATCCAGTCTTTCCAGCTTACTTTCATGAAGGTGAATATCTACAGGATATCTCTAGACCTTAATCCGATCATTTCACCACACCTATTTTTAAGTCAACATTTTCACTTTACCAACTGGACTCTTTAAAAACTAAAATACCTGAAATTCAGAATTAGATTTTGCAAATGATGTGAAAAAATATTTTCTAGATATGTCTTCAAATTTCGTGAAAACAAATTACTATGGACTTACTGTAGAGCAGAAGAGTGTGAACAGTAATGAGTGATGAGAATGCCATCAGTAAGACAAGAAATCTTAAACACATCATATCTATAAATTCAAAACATAAATAAATCATGGAATATTTTATTAAATTTAAACATATGGAACATAAAACATACAAAGAGAAAAAAATACAACATCTATTTCTATGGCACAGAGAACTCTACATGTAGTGTACAGTATATAATCTTTCAATTGAAGTAAGTGTATTTCTCTTCGATGGAATAGAATAATATGATGAAGGACTTTATCTGTGATAAAGGACTTTTTCAGCACTAGGCTACTTTCTTCTTTTTTTGTCTTTGGTTATGCAGGAAAACACACGTCAGTATTTGACAAATTTACCTTTTGACACAACACAATACTTCCTGACAGACTCTCAGTTATTTAGCTCTACAAAAAACAATGTTCTTCAATTAGAGAATAGGAGAAAACAATACATACAGCATGGCTTATGATGACTAATATTAAATAAACATATAATCTTCAAAATATATATACTTACTTACAAAGTACTGTAAATACAGTCTAATACTAATATACTTGGTCTCATTGTTCAGCTTCATTTTGACTACTGGTCACACAAGGAAGTTACTTGTCTAATTCAGCCTGCAGGGCAGTTGATTCTGTTCAGGTGTTTTGTGCTTCAACAGAAAGAGATTTATGGAGGTGCAGCTCGTTGACATGATGCTGGACTCTCAGTTAAACAGAGCTGAACTGTCAGAGCTGCCATCAGGTTCTCACGCAGTTCTTGGAGTCCTGAAGAGATCTTGAGCCCAGCCATTTACAAAAAATACTGCAGGAGAAATATGAGGTTCACATTCATCTTTTTCTCTGAAAATAAGCGATATCAATGGTCCTGCAATGATACACTTTTTGTGACATACAAGTTTCTGTTTTAAATCTTGTGGAACTGCACAGAAAATGTGCTTCTGCCTTTGGCCAAACCTGCAGTAAACACTGTCCCGGTCAATACTTTCATAGCAACTGTTCAAACAAACAAACAAACCAGTCTTTCAATTAACCATTTTGATTAAATGAATCTGGTTTTGGAAGATGGTGTTTAAACATGATTTGGTCAGATTTAACACTTCTAATTTCACCATCTTCTGATTTCTTCTTGATCTGGAGGTGTAAAACACTGCAAACCGGACAGAAAAAGTCAGAAAATCCTTTACCTTTTCAGTATCCTTCACGTTTTCCAGGGACTTCTGGGACAAGTTTCTTTTTGATTCTTTAGGTTCTGTTCCTATATAGGCTATGAAGTGGATAAGTGTGTAGATTCTGTAGGAATCAGATGACACAAACACATTAAATTAATAAAAGGCTCACAAGGATCTCAAGAGTAATCTGATTACAATTGTATACATTGAAAGGGATGTAAACTGAGATGGCAGTAATGACTTCATTTACTAATTTATTCACTGGGCAAAACCTACTGAGATGGCTGTTCCATTAAACTGGTAGACCTACATTCAATGGTGAGCAACATAAAAATCTTACTGTGTGCTCACACCATGGGAAGCTAATGAATGAGAATAGGATGTTGAAAAATAATAAACTGCTTAAACTCTTTTGGAAGTAGTAACCGACTTACCTGTGGTATCCCATAGCAATGAACTGAATGAGCAGCAGGCCAGCAAAGGACAACAGGAACATAAACCCAATTGGATCTATAGAAATGTTCTGGCCTCCTGCTATTGATCCATTTGATAAAATCTTTGGAGTGCTGATAATAACTGGAGAGCCAATAACCTGGAGGAAGAATGTGGCCACCAGCCACAAACAATTGATGATGAAGAAAGCGAATGTGACCTGTAAAGAAATAGAGAAGAAAAGACCCATGATTACTGTAAATGCAATAAATGTGTTTCAGAGAAACTATGTTGTTGAAAGTGGTAAAACTGTGATGTGTGGAACGGAACTGAACCCAGTGCATGATGAATTGTGATGTGAGTGATCTGTAGGGAAAGAGGGTGCTGTCCACTACGGATTGTCTCTGGAAGACCCACATGACAGGGAGTCACTGTGTTGTACCAGTCAAACTTGTTTTGTTTTGCAAGCTATATTTGAATTATTTCTCCTTTCCTGGTGCAGAAGATCAGTCCAGAGTGCAGAGCTGTACCTTGTTTCTGAGGCTTTTGAGATCTTTTTTAATTTGGGCTTGCTTGGCTTTGTCTTCAGACAGTGGCTTTAGGTACTTCTCTATGAGCTCCTCCCAGAAGAGCACTTCATCCTAGGGACAAATAAGGAAACAAATGGAAAAATGTGGAAATAAATGCAAAATTATGGAATCAACCAATTTCTTTCCATCAGGTTACTGCTATAAATCTGCCGGTCCATGATAACTTTTTGCAAAGTGCCTGAGATGACAAATCATGTAAAGCTAATGGGAA
Source organism: Atractosteus spatula (assembly GCF_055471065.1). Classification (NCBI taxonomy): domain Eukaryota; kingdom Metazoa; phylum Chordata; class Actinopteri; order Semionotiformes; family Lepisosteidae; genus Atractosteus; species Atractosteus spatula. The sequence continues at coordinate 21,455,474 of NC_142720.1, read as the reverse complement.
AGAACAATGAAAATCATTAAACCCAAGGAGCTCACCTCTTCAAGACTATGAAGATCATCTGGATTGACTTGTAGCTTTGACATGCCACCTTCAAAACAACACAGGTAGGTAAAACAATTGCAGCTTGATATAATAATGTGACAAAAAAACAGTGTGACAAACTAAACAATCAAAAATGACGTTTATTTTGGTTTAAAGAATAATCTGCTAGCACATTAAAGAATAACATTCAGCAGATATTTTTCATACTTACTGTCTAGTGAGCTGGACTCTTCATCACTAAAACAAAAATATACACATAACTTATTAGCATTCGAGATATTCAAAAATTATAAGTATTCCACCATTAACAATTCCAGAACTCATTGCCTCCTATTTATCCTCCTTACTAATGCATTAACAAAATATGTCACGTTTTTCTGAGAAATCTCATCTGCCTGAAGAAGTGAATTGTGGAAATTAAATTAATTTCACAATATATTTGTTGTTGTTTCAACCACACTTTACACTTTCTTTTTGAAACTCATGAAACAAAATTCACGTGTTTTGTATGTTTTACGTAAAAAACTACCAAAGTAGGCGGCATAGGACTTAACAATTTAATAAAATAAGTTTTTAGCAAAGAGAATAAGAAAACCACTAAACCACTGCCACAAAACATACTGTCGATGCTCTAAAAGACCAGGTCTGACGCCCTGCGCACCTGGAGTTGTGGAGCTCTGATGGGCTGGTTCCACTTTCAGCTCTGTCCTCCTGGGCTTGTAGTTGGAGCTCTGGAGCCGCTGCTACTTTCTCATCTCTGTTCACTTGTATCTCGATGTTCCAACAGAGGCATTTGCACGTTTTCTCAAAAGCCACATGTTTCTGAGGGGCTCTGCGGGGGCCTGCCTTGGCCTGGCTGCCAGTTTCCCGAGTTCCCCAGGATACATTGTCCATGTTCACTATGGAGTATATGGTCAGCAGCAGATATCCACTGGGGATGCTGATGAAGTAGAGCAGCCCGTGTACAAGCAAAGGGAACTCCTGTGGGTGAAGTGCTGCTGTTACTAGATTGAGAATGACTAAAGATATGAAGAACAGACCGCTGGGAGTCACAAACGTTTGCTGTTTGACCATTTCTCCTGAAGAACAATAAGAAAAAGTTCTGATCACTGGATGTGCAATTGCAGATTGTGAGAATATGAGGAGTCAGAACATTGTGATGAATCACCTGTCTTGAGAATGGATGGCAGGATGGAAAGTAACAGGATAATTCATAACAGATCACAATATAATGAAGAACAACCATACCAGAAGCATGCATCTTTAACCTTTGTGTATGATTTATTTTGCTCTATTGAAAAATATGCACAAATTGTGCTGTTTTCTTAGTGTGTTTGAATCTTTGGTGACAGCATTTAGAATAAAAAATCAGATTGAAGCTCATTATACTGTTTTCCTGCTGGATCACTTACCTATAATCGAGAGGACAGTGGCTGTCATTAGGAACGCGTAGATAACACTCAAGAAGGCAGCGATGGAGATCTGGGTGTCAGATTTTAGTCTGAAGCAGAGCACCAGGTAGATGGCAGGGGGCACGATAGCCAAAACAAGGGCCCCATTGAGACTGATGTTGAAGACAAACGAAAAGCTTCCTGCAAGCAAGTAATCAAGCGAACAGGATTAAACCTTCTTCCTGTTAAGAACACCAGCAAATGCACACGTGTGCTGTGAAGCACTCTTTACCTGCAATCATCAAACACACGGTGGCAGGCCCCAGGATGGTGGTGATCATGGTGAATGCCTGGTAGACAATGTAAAGCCTGGAAATGGACCTGTTTTTCTGTGCCGTCAGTGAGCCCGTGCCCAGAAGGTCGATGGTGTTTGCCAGGGTGGAGGGTCCCCAGCGGCGCCTCTGGTTGTAGAACTCTTTGAACTCCTGGGGGGCGTTGGTGTAGGCATCTGAGGCAGCGTTGTACTCCACTCTCCAGCCCTGCTGCAGCAGCAGTGTGCACAGCCAGCGGTCCTCACCTGGTGAGCACGTTTGGGATGAGTTTGTTACTTTCATGGTCTCAGTTCCTTAGAGGCCCAATGTGGCGCTGGAGTGAATGGCATGAAACAATTCAATGGTGATCGTCTGAGTGGCTAGACAGAATGTGTATGAGCAGCTCACATTATCTGGTCTGTTAGCAGCCCCTAAGTGAGTGGGCACACCGGAAATCTGGCCGACTTTGAGACGTGAACTTTCTGACCAGCCAGGCTCATGTGTACTCTCTACGCAGGAGTGGAAGAGATTTGGGAAAGAGGAGAAGAAAGAAGACAATATTGAGCCAAAACTCCTGAAATTGCTCACCTACTGGAATGCACATTGATGGACAAAAACCTATCAACTACTGATCACTGAAGGGATTCAACTTGAGTTCAACTAAAAGAGTTGTATTTTTCAGATTTGTGAAGATTTTTAATTCTCTTTGTAAATCTGCTTTGCAATTTGTCACTCTAAGTATTAAGAAGCATTTCTGTAAATGGACCGATAGTAGTCTCTGTTTCTCTTCAGTTTGGAGTACATTTTTTTTCTTTGGAGAATGAAGTATTTCATGGAAACAGTCTCACTTTGTATCAGCTCTTAGAGAATTAGTGCTGGCCAGAATGATTGTCTGAGATTGGATTGGTCATGTCCTGTTCCCCGAAATTCATTCCTCCTGTACAGAGTCTACAAATTTATTCCGTGTGATCTGAATCTGGTGTTAGTTTTGTACAATAAACACTTGTCTTTTAAGCTATTGTACATATATTCAACAGGCACAAAATTGTTCAAGGGAAATTATAGAATTATAGAAGACAAAAGATGTCATTTGTTATTTCCTGATCAGTGGGGGTGTTCAATAATTTTACAATAAAACCCACATTAACATTATAGAGTAATTATCTGAGTGCTATAGATACTTTTTTTTGCTTCATTTCTTAAGTAAAATAAGAACAATAAATTAATTTGTTCTCAACCTGAAAAAACAGAATTAATTAACTTTAAAACTGATTGGTTGCTGTGCCACAGTGCTGCCCAGCTTGGTTAATTTATTTTTCTCTTTAACAGTATCTGTACGTCACAAACCTGCTGTGTAAAACTCTGGGAAATGTGAGATCCCCTCACGACCCCTGTGAGACACTCACCCTGGTCATACTGCACATATTGGCTTGCTTCTGTCGCCTTGGTGGTGTATCTCTTCATGACGTTGTCATCCATGAGGGCGGATCCTCTGAACAAACTGAAGCACCCGGGGCTGCAGAGCACACAGCCAAACACATGCTCTGCTGTCTTCTGAAGCCAGTGGCCAACAGCGTATTCAAACTTCTGGTACCACACCATAGGGCCTAGAACAACAGCACCAGCTGCAGCTTCATCTCAGGAGGGATAAAACCCCTGCAGAGCCACTCTTATACCTGGAGCTTCAACAATCTTAACTGACAGCATGAATGTGTATTTAATATGCTCTTACATGCAAATGAGGGGTTCCAAAAGAAATATTTATATTGTCTGAACAGAGAAAGATAAAAAATAAAAACATGAGTTTCAAAATTTGAAGTTTATTCAATTTGTTATTATGTCTTAAAGACCTGCTCATATGCATTGTCACACTATTTAAAAATGTGATTTTAAAGTGCATAAAGGCAGAATGAAAACACAGGGAATGCCTCGCTCTGAGCTCAGGACATTGTCCCTGCAGTCAGAGAAGCTGTCTGATCCTCGAGAGAGGCAGCCCTTCATACCTGTGCCAGTCGGGTGAATCCTGCCACAGGCTGCTCCCACATCAGCATACAGCCTGAGACGATCCACCAACAGCATGACTGCCGCAGGCTGGAAGTCAGTGTCTCCATCCAAGGCTAGAATGTATGTGTTGTGTCTTTCTTTCTGTGGGCCAGAAGATGCAGTGATTAACGAGACAGAAGTCTGCTGAGAAATCCAGAAATCCAGGGTTCTCCTGTGTTTTCAAGTCATTCGTACCTTCAGCTGCTCCTGTAGAGTTTTCACATCTTCGCCGTTCTCCTGCTTCTCAAAGTACTTCCTGTCAAGCTTCCAGCCCAGCAGATAGTACAGGTACATGATCTGAAATAAAAACGTACCTGTTTGGTTTTCACTGTCATGCTGTTTATAATGTATAAAGGGAGATAATATCCTGTACAGTATGACACAACACCAAGCACAGGCTGGGGCAGACAAAGACACAGCACAATCTAGTGGCTTGTATGTGTGCAAAATGCAGAGCCTGAAGTAGATGATCATGACAAAGGCTATTATCTTGCAGGTGTAGTACAAAAACTGGATCATCCCACTTTGTTTCACTGGACCTGATTTTACTATATTGTAACACTTTTCTGTATGTCTACATAATTTGAGAATATCTAAAGATGATTATTAAACCTGGATTAACATTTCCTCTAGCGCTAGTATAAATCTATTCTCACAGCACAATCTTGTTCATTACCAACAATCCTTACAGTTAAACAGGAGGGGTCAGGTGTGGACGACGTACCTGAGACCAGCGCTTCTTGTGCCGAATCAGTTGTTTATCTTTGAAGTGGACGATCAGCAGGTTTCCACGTGGAAGTTTGTAACAAAGACGGCCACCGTAGGGAGTTTGTATGATTTTCTGTTCTCCAGCATCAGAGAGGGGTTTGGCTCCATTAAAAATATTGTGTGTTTCATCACTGAACACCCTGTAAGAACAAGAAGCATATTAGTAGAGTTTTACCAATTTTCTGTCAATAAGAGCATTGAAGGGAGCCAGTAAAAATGTGTTTTATCACTAAGGTGGCACTTTACTAATTGAGTAGACCCAGTGGAGCTATAATCTTTGACAAAAAGGGCAGGAATGCAGTTCAGTGACAAACACTAGGAGGTTGGTGCTTACACATAGACTTCTTTGATAACTTCCACCAAGGTCTCAGCGTATTCATTCACACAGTGCTTCTTGACACCCTGTGCATCTTCGATCTCCTCAAAGGCATCATCAAAGAAAATGTGGGCTTCAAAGCTCATGTCTGTCCTCCCATGTTTCTTTGGCCTGTGTCTGTCCAGCCTTGTAACAAAGAACAGAAGACTCTTGTTAATGTGTGGATGTGCACTCAACACAGAATCCAGTTGCTCTAAATGTTCAAGTCCTGGTTCCCACAATGCAAACAGCACAATGTTCTCCAGCACACCCACGCCACTCAGTATCAGTGTCTTCACCTGGCTGCCCTCAGATATCAGGAGATGATCAAAGCATGATGCTGCCTTCTGTGGGTTTTGAACATCACTTTATACAGTACATTGCAGGTTGTCTAATGTGAAACTCCAAAGATTGTATTAAGCACAATACCTCATAACTAGTTCTAAAGTATATCATTAACATTATTTCCAAAATTTAAAATTTCAGTTTTCCGCTTTCCAAGAAATGAGTATATAGCAAAGCTTTTGAAACTAGCAATTTTCCACTGTACTTCTCCTACAACTTTCTATATTCTTTTGTTTTAATTTGCTTTCCACTGTTTTACCTGAACATTGAGATGATAATTTTCATCATTTCATCATACGTCTCGTGCCACATTGTAGCACACAGGTAAACTTTCACTGGGTCTTTGTGAACTCTGGTGAGACAACAAAATATATTCAAGACAGAGATGTCTGTTATTCAGTGGTATAAAGAATATGTACGTCATCTGTATAACTTTTTGGGACATCTAGTATTCACCTTCTTGATGAATCATGTTTTCTAGACATTTACATCGCTTGGTGAATAAATACAAATTTCTAAAGGTTTTTTAGGTCTTTTTTCAGAGCTGCTGCATTTCTCATAAAAGACTGAATGCAAGTGTCACGATCGTAATCCCTCCTCTTAAGGGCGCTCCGGCTCTTTTCACATTTTCGCTTATTCCGTGCACCTGCCCTCAATCCTGCCCCATCTTAGGCCTGGCGCTACTCCCGACTCTGCATTGGAAGACTGACGCCCGGAGGCCCACCAACCACCAAGTCGCCCTACGTCCGCAGCTTGAGGGCATAGGTCTCCTACCAGCGTCCTAACCAGCTACAGTAAGTCCGGGGTTCAGAGTGCCTGGCCTCATGATCCTGCTTTTATTCCCAGTCCCTGCACCGGATCTGGGTTTTAACTGTGTCTTGTTTTCGTCTCGTTTGGATTTCCCGATTTTGGACTTTTTGACTTCGCCCTGGATTTCCCCCCTGGACTCCTTGGGCTTGTCTGCCATGGCCACGCCCCCCGAGCACCAGTTCACTGTCGCCACGCCCCCCTGCCTGTCAACCTGCCCTGATCCTCATCGTCTCCTCCCCATTGTTCTAATCCACTCACTTCCGGATTATACCGTCTGAATAGGGTCCTGTTCTACGCAACCTTACAACAAGGAGTCCTCAGTTGTGTTTTCACAGCCTTCCTCAGAATTTGTATTATGTAACTGGAACCTTCACTGGAAGTCTCCACTCGTTTCATTACTGATCATCCATTGTTAGACACATAATGCCGCAAACACTTATGACCAAATTACGTTTGTGGTAATTAGTTTACTTGGTAAGTAGTTTATTTTGCATATTGTATCCGTAAGGGGATATCTGTCCTACCTGAAAGCTTCTTTCAAGCATGATTAAATGTCACGCACAGAGAAGAGATTTAAATATGAAATAACTCTCAGACATGCGCTAGTAGCCATACCATAACTTTTCACCTACAATGATTAGAGAGCAAGTTCATGCATATTGGGGCTGATGTACAGTAATCCCTGAACCTATTATATTCAAATAATCCCAAAAAGAACCTAGAAATCCTGCATGTCAGAAGGCCAGATATGTATGTCGGGGAGTGAAAGTGCCAGAGAGAGTACAATAAAACCCAGACAACTAACTGGCAAACTGTACCCAGCGCATGGAAACAGTATAATCTAAGCTCATGAGTTATGTGCTGTCTTGACTGCTCTACCCATCATATTGGAGTGAAGAGACGTGTCTTACCTGAATCCTGACCAATTCTAGTGCAAGTGTTCACATTACTCCTATCCTGGAGTCCTTGCACTGGCTTCCTGTCAAATTCTGTGTGGACTTTAAAATCCTCATGCTCACCTATAAGGCTCTGCATGGCTTGGCACCTCAAAACCTGCCTGAACTACTATCGCCCTACTCCCCACCTCGCAACCTTCACTCTTCTAATTCTGGTCTCCTAACTGTCCCCCAAGCCCGTCTACATTGTATGGGTGACAGGGCCTTCTCCTGTTATGCCCCCAAGCTCTGGAACTCTCTGCCCAAGGATATCAGAGAGTCACCTTCTCTAAACTCCTTCAAATCCAGACTCAAAACCTTCTTCTTTAGAAGAGCCATTACTTAACTGGTTCCATTCTTTACCCCTCTGCTCCTACTATACTAAGTACCACCATATTACTATAGTATATACTATACTAAGTCTCCTCTATGTATTGTAACTGTGTTTTATCTTGTGTATTCTTTTTATTTATTGTTGTTGCCATTCTGTAAAGCGGGGTTCAGAAGCCACCTTTAATGGTGCTACATAAAATAAAGTTTTATTATTATTACCTGTCACTTGAATGTTTCTTCAGAATCTCAAAGCGCATGTTGAGCAGCAGGGACTGGTCTATGAAGGCAGCTTCATACAGGCGCCTCACAAAGAGCTCTGAGGTCCTCTCGATGCGCTGAATTGGGGTGTTCCAGACGTGGACTGTGGACAGCAGCAGTCCGACAAACCAGCTGAATTCTGAAGCTGCCAGCAGTGACAAGCCCACTTTATCCACCTGAACTATCGCATTCCTGTTACACATACTCTGGGTAATGTCCTTGGTCAGAGTTTCTACTGCCACAATCCCCTGGGTTGTGAAGTTTCGAAAAGTCTGACAGAACAAATTCAGAGAAAAATTGCCTGCACCGGAGTCGCTCAGAGCTGTCTCATAACGTGTCACAAACACCAACACGAAAGCCAGTAACACAGCCGGGGACGTGAGAATCGTGGGCACGATGAAGCCACGTCGGAGAGCGTGAAGTTTACAGGCCACCACCACAAACCAGTGGCAGAGGGCTGAGGAAATGGCCTGGATTCCAAACAGACTCAGAGTGACTATGACTGTGTTTCTTGACACTGCTTTGACAGAAGCCCAGTCTTGTCCTGACAGGGGGACATAGATCCCTACAACAGCCACAGTGACCAGGATTCTGACAGTGCTGGAGATGACATAGCAGAAGTTTTTGGAGTGGTGGATGTCCTTAATGACTCCCTGAAGGAATCCGATCTTAAACTTGGTTGAAAAATTCTCCCACCAATTAAGGGAAACGATCAATGTCCCTCCTATAGCAAGGCCAGCATACATGTACATATCTCTGCTGGCCTTCTGCCCACTGATCTCAATTTGGTAACCAACAAGTAGAAACACAAAACCAGCTACCAGCAGGACAACAGCTAACAGAGGAGGTGCTATGAACCGTCTGTAGCTATCTTTTTCTACAGCCCGACTGGCCACTTGCAGGACTGCAGGCAATGCACAAACACCATTCAGTATCATCACATTCGTTAGGATGTCTAAATGAGGCATAGCGACGACGGTGAGAATCGCTGCACCAGCAGCCACAAGAAGTTCACTTGCAAGCACCTAGGAGACATAACCAAGGAGTAGCAATAAACACTGTGACAGTAGACCATATGGAAAAATTGGTTTTATGTTTGTTAGAAAACTGGAAAACTGGAGAGAGACAAACACACATCACTACAATCACTTTTCAGCACTCTTACTTTATATACAGCATGTTTCTCTACTCTGAATGATTCTTAAAAGTGCTCGTGTATGGTAAAATGGAAATACAAATAACATGTACTCAGAAGCTGGATCAATAACCTGTTCTGTTGCATGCTTTACAGTTTCCCAATTCATGCAGTATAAGAATAATCCAGATATACAATTAGTAGAACAGACAGTAGCATTTGTTGTGGTGATTATTGTCTTACCCAGAAGATGGTCTTTGCTGAGGGTGTCTTTGAGTCTTTAAAGGCAATTTTCCAAAGGCTCTTGGCCAATGTGAGGATGCTGGGAACGATCAGAGTGCAGCCTAAGAGCAGGAGTCCGAAGGCTCTTGTTGAGATGGTGGTAGAAGAGCTGCTGGACACTGTTATAAGGAGGAGCAGGGAGGACTGTAATAAAAAGAGCACAGTAGTTGCGTCTCATTTATAGTCAAGGATGGCAAATATTAGCAAAACTGAAATTCTGTCAAAAGAGAATTTGCTTTTTTTCATTCATTGGTAAATATTTTTGTTAATACATGTTTAGCAGTTAATTTATTTTTAATTACAGTAGCTTTGTGTTACACCACAATTTCAAGCACAGTGTATACAACACTAGCTGTTACCAAAGAATATGAATAGGTTTGATTTAGCATTTTTTGGGAGCACATTTGCTGTAACTTCTTTCCTCTTTCACAAAGAAACTTCTAAAGATTTTAAACCTCCTCTGTGTGTGCAAAAGTTTGATAACACCGGTATATAAATCTGCTTTTTCATGAGTCTTTGTTTTATTACAATGCAGGCACTTTTTCCACCCTGAAGATACAGAAGCAATTAATGAGAATCAGGTTTGATATCATGTGGATTGAGGGGAATCGACAGTAACTGCCTTACCTTGCTGAAAAAGCCAAGAGCAAAGACTGTCAGTCCAATTAGAGTGCAGATAACATAGTGGATGAACCTGAACAGCTTCCTGGGTTTCTGTTCATCCTGAATGTCGGGCACCTCTCTGAAGTGATCCCAGGACTGCCTGATTGATAAAGAGAGACAGTCAAGTGGTAAAATAATTGTATGAACAAATACTATAATTGTTGTTAGACGTTTTAACTGATGATACCCCCATATGTTTCATGTCATAAAATTAAGAATTCCCTCTCCATCATTCAAAATCACAATCAAGCCATTCCTGATCTGCTTAAGATATTGTACTACCCGTACATGTGCTTTGGGGTAGTAATTAAATAATAATGTATTCTATTTTAGATTTGAATATATATGCATAATAAATAAATATACTTTATTTCATTATTTATTATGATTTGGTCATGGTTTTCTACAGTATTTAACTTTTTCTTACAGAGCTCTGTTAAATTGGGATAATGCTGTTGTATCTGATAATATTAATAATAATAAAATGGATGTTACCTTATTTCTTCTTTCTTCGTTCTTTCATCGTCCATAGTTCCTCTACCCTGCGCACAACTGTTTTGTCTGGTGTGAGTATCAGTCAGTAGCTTTACCTACTCTTATTTGTAATAACTGGTTATATTATGCTGTACACAAAGAGGTGTGTCCTTTCATATTCATTTAAATGATCATTAAAATACATGACCCTCTCCAAACTTCCTGTGGTGGCTGCATTAGTGAAGGAATTTCACAACCATTTAAAGAACGCCAGACCAAACAACATCATCCTTTTCTGGTGTTTTTTGTGTTTTTGTAGGAAAAGGTCTGTACCTTTTCTGGGGAAAGAGGCTTTAAACAAAATTTAAGAACATAACATTTCTAAAACAATTAAATACAATTTCACAATATTGGCAAAACTCTATTCTTACAGCTTTCTAAAAGTCTTGGGAGGCACATTATTTCCTGCACTGTTAATTATTTTTTCATACAGTAGGTGGAATAACCCTGATTCACAGTGAGTTTGGTTAGTGTTGCTGCCTCACAGCGCTGGGGCCCTAGGTTCAGTTCCTGAGGTGCTATCTCCATGCACTTTGTACGTTCTCTCAGTGTTCGTGTGGGTTTTCTCCTGGTTCTCCAGTTTCCTTACACAGTCCGAAGACATGCTGGTACATTAACTTGTTCCTGTAAGAACTGAAGCCAATTCAGTGGTCCTGGTGTGAGTGTGTGCATGTCTGAGTGTGTGGCCTGTGATGGACTGGCGTCCTGTCCAGGGTGTATCCTGCCTTGAGACGATTGCTTGTCTCCTTAGGTTCTGGTTGCCCCATGACTTTGTACTGAGTAAAGTGTTTTAGAAAATGGATGGATAACCCTGAATTAATAATTACATGATCTAACCTAAATTTACATGTAGTAATATGGTGTTAACTAATGCTAGATAAAACTAATGTCCCAGACACATGAGCTGCAGTATCTGGACCTTTAACTTCAATTTTGGGGCTTGAAGTTACAAGCGGGAGCTGGCTATACTGTTGCTCTTTCACCTGGAGTTCTGCCATTTCTTTGGAACCTCCTTAGCATCTCATTTTTTTTTCTTTGGAAAACTTCCTAATTTTTTCAAAGTGAAACAAAGAACTATATTATGTAAAAATGAAAGATGAGTCATAAATGATGCACGAATAGGCAGCCCTTTTCTAACCCACATGCAAAACCTTACAATACCTTCAATTCCTTTATCAACCTACTGCCTTCACACACAAATTGTTTCCACCATGTCTTGCTTTGTAACTGAAACCAGTTGACAAGCCATCCAGGTGGAGGAGAGTCCCATTACCTGTAAAAAGCGTTATATATAAAAACAATTATTATTATTGAAACCTCAGACTATGTTTTTTACACTGTCTTCTGTGTTTTATGTTGCTTGATTTAAAAGAATATCAACAAAATGCTTTTTGAAAATATACATGTAAATAAACTTCAGTGGGTGCCACAGTTTTGTAGTTAATTTTGAAATACTACTTGTCATTCAATCAGGACTTTAGCCAGCACACAAAATAATAAAATGATATTGATATGGGTAATGTAATACTACTGTATTGTACTCAGGGAGACAAAATACTGCATTTCCAGGGAAATATTTCAGTGAGATTAAGTCAGCTCAGGGTGTGCTGCAGCTGCAGGGGCCGGAGATGGAGGGGATATACAGTAGCTGTTGTGAACAGGGCAGGTCTGTAAGCTAACACAGTCTTCAGGCAGGGACAGACAGGGAGGGAAACTGATGGTCAGCTAGGTGACCTAACCTTTCTGGTGCTGGGCAGGAGACTGAAATTATCAGGGAGGTCTCTACTGACGTGGAAGTCTTCAGGCAGAAAAAAAAACTTTGGACCCACAGGTCAAAGCTGTTTAGCGCACTGCTGTAGTCTACGAAGCTTCTCAATGACAGAGCACCGCACCAGTGCCATAATAGTGTTACACCGCGGAAACAGGATTCACAGACGTCTGCTCTTTATTGTGCACAACTCGTAACTGACACAGCATGGCAAAAAGCCGCCAAGGCACCCAAGTGCCGTAAAGTGCCCAAAAACCCAAAGCGCAACAGCTTCGTAAACCCCAAACGGACGCTGTGTGCGACATAACAAATAGGGTAATTTTTCAAAGGGGGTCGAGATACAGTATCCATCCCGAGCAAGTCTGATTAGCCCTGGGCGGAATGTGCCTTCGAATGCGTCGTCGAAATGCCCTCCATTTCTCAGGAAACTGAGCCCCACTCACCTGTGCGTGACAGAATGAAACTATTTGTTATTGTATACTGCCATCGGCTTTTGTCCTGATTATTGGACTGACTTCAAATACTTTGGCACTTGCAGTCATGTTTTGCTATGTATTCGTGTCAGTGGTAAAGGGTGGTGAAAGTCATCAGTGAGCTTGATTAGTTTGTTTACTATGCTGGAATCATGATCATTGACTTAAATTAAGAAGAGCAGTGGTCCCTCTGATGTAACTGTATCACCCTGGTTCAGAGGATCTTAACAATCCCTCAGCTATATAACATTAGAAATGCATCTGTTCCTTTGATTCTGGTTGTATCTGCATCATGCCTTCTCTGTAGAGTTTTCTCATGCTCCCCAATCGGTTTTCTTTTTCCTCACCTTCTGAAGTGTCTCTAAATTGCCCACATGTGCGTGTCTGTGTGTGGCATCCATCCGTGGGAGCAGACATGCTTTCTTCCTTCCTCTCCTCTATACAGTATGTGTATAAATGGATGGATGGATTAATTCATCACTCATTACTTTAGCTATCATGTGATCTGAAAAAAAACTTTAGTTGGTAGCAGCCTCATCCCTTAACAGATCCTGAACTGTTCAGTATTGTACAATGTTGGCCATACTGTACATCCTTATGGCCAACCAGGACACTATAATCACTGGGAAGCCAAGCAGGAAAAAGCCTATCTAACCTCTAGCATCATCAATTCATACTATAACACTACAAGAAATGTCTAAATTTTGAAATTGCTATTAATCAGAGTAAATGTCGCTGGTGGTGGAATGTTTCTTTTTACCTCAAAGTCAAAACTTGCAAATTCTTCTATTTTCCCAAAGATCCTGAACAAATTAGAGTGTGTCTTGCTATAAAATATAAAATGGCGATTGAGGTACACTGTATTGATATACAGTTTGCCAAGTGTAATACTAGACTATCTGCCTTTACAAACTGATATTTTAATGCATTATTTCAACTGCATTTAAAAATAGCAAATGGACTATATTTATTATTATTATTATGTTTATATTTTATTGTATTTTATATTATTATTATGTTTATTATTGTAATCACTGCCAAACTGTCAATGTAAAATCATTGGTTTGCATAGAATCTGGATCGTGATCATTAAAACTGTCCCTAAAGCAGTGGTACATTCTCTTGTGTGTCAGTGCTTTTATTATGCCTGCTCATTCACCAATGCACCTGGGAAACTCACCCACTCACATCCAGGATGGTTCTCTTCTATTAAAAACAGCAATACATTCTCAATTTTAGTCAGCCTAACTAATTAAATAGCTGTTGTTCCTCTACAAGATGTCTTCATGAGCAAATGTGTCACAGACCCAAGACAAGGACCTCAGCCATGATACTAAAAGACTTAAAAATATCAAGACGCTTAATTGCCAGCTTCCACTAGCAGCAGATAAACATTTTCAAGGTGTACAAAATGGGAAATTAGGTTATTAAAAGTATTTATTTGAAATTGTGCTAACTAAAGGCATATGACTAAAAAAGGAGAACAGCCATATGCAGTATTTTATGAACTTGGAATGGTAGCAGTTAAGCCTTCAAGTTGGCTAAGCTGAACATGAAAGTAGAAAAGAAAAGACACCAGTGCTCCGGGAAATCAACATTGTTATCAACGTGCAGCTACCCGATTTCAATTAGCTGTGAAAGTGTCGGTCGAGTTAGGAGGCTGCCTGAAAGATTTCTCTCCTGTACCGGCACATCGCACGGAAGACAACACGCGCTCTGCCGGTGTGTAGTCGTCTGCAAAGGTTTCGGTTCTCTGGTACAGGAGAGAAATCTTTCTCTAATCGGAGAGATTAGTTTGTGCCGCCGGTATGGGGGAACACATTCGGCTCTACCGTGAACGCCGTCTGTGGGCGCGTGGGGACCTGTAATCACAGCGCTGGTTAGCATCAGGTGTGGAAGCTGCACATTCCACATGCCGCTGAGGTGCAATGGGAGGTGTGTTCCACTGTCACATAGCATTTTATAGGACTATCACACCCCAATAAACTGGAAGTGCAGGGAATGAACAACTATGACAGGCATGAACAAAAACAAAAGATAAGCATCTTTATTTAATCCAAGGTTTAAACAGCCTTTTAAACAGAAACCAAATGTGTTATTCAACAAGCTGCTATTTTGTAATATTTCATTGAAAGAAAACATCAAAACATTAAAAAATATGAAGTCCAATTTTAACTAAAAGCCATTTTTGTAAGATTTATCTTCAGCTTCACATTCAAAGTACTGTACTTGAAATTCAGCTTCAAAAACGGATGTGGCAACAGCCATACTGTTGTCATTTAAAACGCATTAGGAGTGCAGTGTACTTTGTTGAAACCGAGCTCCTTAACAATGTAAAATGTTTCACGAATATTCTAAATGTTTACCATAATGAATGTCTTTGTATTTTAATTTTAAACATCTGTTATCTACAGTTGTGCTGCACTATTATGTAAATATCACCAGCTTCTTCATAACCACAGCATTTATTCAATGGGCCTTGTTCACAAGAGTCTGACTTAAGACACATGTAAACACAATCCACTGGAATTATTCTACACAGGTAAGATGTGTCTAATAATTATCAGCTGCTATCCCCAAAGGTGAATTACCCCTTATTAACACATACAGCACAACACAACTCATTAGTGTATCCTTAGTACAGCAAAACAAGCTTCATCTCAAGACTGAGTTAAACTGAGTTAAAAAAGACCAGGATAGCCAAGTTCTTACAATTACAGTAGCAGTGCCTTAACACAAAGTGTACCTGCTCATAAGGCACATTTTTGGAAAATGATAATATGTAGTAAGATAATATATATAATAGGGCAGCACAGTGGAGCCTTGCAGTTCTGGGGCCCTGGGTTCTATTCCAGACCTGGGTGCTACTGTACAGTATATGTGTAAATGCCAGGATCTGGCAAATGTTCACATTTTGAAAGCTGGCTGACAATGAAAGATTTGGCACACAGAATTGTTTACTGCTTCTGGTTTTGTCCTGTGACAAGCTGAACAGGGTTTGCCTTACCCCAAATTTTCCCCTGGAAACAGTACCTATACTTTACAATGAAGGTGTAAAAGCGAGGACTTGTTCCATGAAGAGATAAACCACACCTGCTGCATGACAGATTACTGTCATATAAAGTACGGTGAGCCTTATTGTTGCAAAGCTTTGACAAATATCATGCTAATATTATTATTCTCATTTGTGCTTCCTTTACATGTTATTTGAGTGGATTTTGCAATTGAAATTACTTAACCTACCAGTATGTTTTAGGACTGTGGGAGGAAATAGTAGAACCTGGAGGAAATCCATGCAAACACTTGAAGAACATACGGACTCCACACAGGTTGCAGGGGAGCAGGAGTCTATCCCAGCAAGCAACAGGTGCAAGGCAGGGTACACCCTGGACGGTACGCCAGTCCATCACAGGGCAGACGCAGGAACAGATATAAACATGCACACACTCAAACCAGGGCCAATTGTCTCAGAAGCCAATCAACCTACCAGTATGCCTTTAAACTGTGGGAAAAAAACTGCACAAACCTAAGGAGAACATGCAAACTCCATGTGTTTGTTTTTTCTCTTCCCACTGACTATATGTAATAAATAAAATCATAATTTTATGAAGCACCTTTCTACACCCAATGATGCTGTACAAAGTGATAGAGAACAAGAATACAATAAAAAGGAATAACATGAAACATGAACATACAGGATAAACTGTCAGGCAATTATTTATATGGCTCAGTACTTAATACGCAGACATAATAGTAATGTAATAATAATAAAGAAGAGGGACTAATTTAACCTGACCACATTTATTTATTTACTTCTTTTACTGATTTACATGACGTTGCCAGACATGTAAATAAGTCAGAGGAATTCCACAAAAACATGAGAACACGTTTCAAATGCGAATCATATGAAGTGAAAGAGACAGACGATGGTGAGCAAGTCTAAGAATCCACAACCCTGCCAACCCAAACCATTTCTTGTACAGCTCTCCAGAACAATCACGAGTGGCGCATTCCCAGGAGTCTTAAACAATATCACACACTGCTTCAGTGCAGCATGTGTGGCTCCGGTGATAATGACCTCTAAATGTATGCATGACCTTGAGGAGCTCAAACTATGAGTTGATTTAACAAAATAAATTGTTTGTATAAATCAGGATTGTCCAAACTAATTGATATGTGGCAAAACAGTGTGAAGAGGATCAATTAATACGTCAATACCACAAATTGTTTTCATTTTAAATAAATAAAACTTAAATGGATTCATATCCGTTGTTAACATATCGTCTATTGTTGTTTAGGGGAATCTTTGAGCCATGACTGTCTCCTAAAACTTTCACAAAGCCTCCAAAGGTTGTGGAAACTACTGAAAGTTACTTTCATTTGTCCCTTGGCGTTTAAGAAAGCTGAAAGCGGATCACAACAGGCAGCACCACATCATCCAGGGGAAAGTCGGAAAATTATTAAGATAAAAGATTATTATATAAAAGTATAATGTTTTAAGCAATATGCATATTAATAAAAGTCTTCTAGTACATGACAGGTGTTTTAGTATTAGAATTTAAGGAACGTAACACCAGCAAGAGGAAATTCTTCTTATCTTCCCCCTCGGTTGCTGGTAGTTTATCCACCTGTCTCTCAAAATAGCCCAGAGAATACCTTCTTTTAATTAATTTAGTTAACTAAATAATACCATATTTTATTGAATATAGCACATTTTATTCAGTCAATAATTAGGACTTAATGAAAAAATATCGATCTGCTTTGGCCAATACTTTTCAGTTCCCTAATTACAATCCCCCTTTTACAATTACAACTTTTACAATTCAGAGTAAATTCATACATTTTAGATTATATTTTTTAAAGTGGTGAGCTTCATTAAAACCACATTAGCCATTATTCCATACATTTTAATTAGGCAAATTTATCTGGAATTATTTTTGGTCCTCAACCTTCCTGTACATTATTTTTTTGTTCCAGATTATTTTTTGCTATTTTGGATTGAACAGTGATACTGTGACTGTAAAGGTAATCTCTGGTTATTTTATTTCATTTAAAATTACTCAAAGGATGTACCCTGTAGGTGCCGTCTGAAAGGGAGAGACAGGAACGTAGCTCACAGATTTGCTAACAGTAAGACAGGGAAGGGCCTTCGTTTATACCGATGTGCATAGCAGAGGAGGGAGAGAGGGGGCGATAGAGTCAAGGGAAAAGAGGGCAGAGCAATCAGAGGGACAGAAAGAAGAGGAGGAGAGGAAGTCTGAGGGGATGCCTGCTTCTAGGATGAGATGGCTGAGTGGCACGTACTGTAGATATCCATGAAGAAATCCAGAAGAGAAGTTACAGAAGGGAAAGGAGGGTCTGTCTGTGCATCACCAGTGTAGAAGCGGGAGATGAAGGCATGACTAGAGACACAACACAGAGGACAATGTGTGCCAGCAGAGAGGAGAGAGGGAGAGCTGTAAAAACCCTTCAGAGACTGGATGGAAGCCAGAAGTTCTCTCTTTGCCTGTTATAGTCCACTTGCTCTCTGGGCTGAGTCATGTTTTCCTTGAGACATGTTTGCAAGTTGCTTTTATTAGTTTTATAATAGGCAGAAAACTCGCTGTTCGTTGTTTCTAGTCGGCTTACAGTGTATAATACTGTATCTGTTTAGGCATCCAGGATAACAAAGGTGGAAAATAAGCAGGTAAGGGATGAATACTCAAGCTTGGGTTGCTGTAATTAGCGTGGTATAAATTATGTAATACTGTATGTTACATTTTCAGGCGATATAAAAATACGAGGTGCTCCAAACATGTCTGAAACGCCACAAGAAATTAAAAAATCAGTGTTTGCTGATCCTGAAGAAGATCATTTTCTCAATGGACTGATTTTCTCAAAACACCTTATTCTGTCATTAGAAAAGACTCCTTCAAAACTGGAAACCTACTTGTTTGTTTCTCTTTAAATGATTCTCAGAGAAGCATGTCATTTTGGAAAAGTGGCATCACAAATTGGGCATGGATTTCTAAAGTAAGTCCTACTAATGCTTTGTGAGTGTTAAAACACACAACCTCCCCAAATTAAAATTAGCCACTTTCAGTTTCAGATCTAATTTACCTTTGGACCGATCCTCTACATTTCTGTTATTTAAACACTACAAACATCTTAAGTGTTTAGTTCAGTAGGACTATGATTTTTGCTAACTGGATGGTGATTAAATAGAGATCAAAAGGATTGTGTTGTTGTCAGAATCTACACAAAGAAAACTCAAGAAGATAGGATGAGTTATTTGTGTACAGTATTGTGAGTTAGCTTACAGCCACCTACTGGTAACTGTGCATAATGCAACCAGAAGACAGGACCGTCACCATCTCCTGTATCTTGTGTAGTTTACTGGATCCGCTGAACAGGCTGCTGGTTAAAGGGGTGCTAACTCACAATACTGTTTAAGGGGAGACAAACGAATATTTCAATTTATTAAACTGTGAACTGTAGCTGTTTTAATCATGACTCACAGGTTTTCAAATTATTTATCACTTGATAATTTGTCAAAAGTAAATATTTGGAAACCACAGTATTTACACAAATCGACTTCTTTACATTTAAAAGTCAATATATCCAATCAGGATTCAGGATTCCTAAACAAACTGAAGTGGATAAGAACACTCGGACACTATCCAGTCTTTCCAGCTTACTTTCATGAAGATGAATATCTACAGGATATCTCTAGACCTTAATCCGATCATTTCACCACACCTATTTTTAAGTCAACATTTTCACTTTACCAACTGGACTCTTTAAAAACTAAAATACCTGAAATTCAGAATTAGATTTTGCAAATGATGTGAAAAAATATTTTCTAGATATGTCTTCAAATTTCGTGAAAACAAATTACTATGGACTTCTGTAGAGCAGAAGAGTGTGAACAGTAATGAGTAATGAGAATGCCATCAGTAAGACAAGAAATCTTAAACACATCATATCTAGAAATTCAAAACATAAATAAATCATGGAATATTTTATTAAATTTAAACATATGGAACATAAAACATACAAAGAGAAAAAAATACAACATCTATTTCTATGGCACAGAGAACTCTACATGTAGTGTATATAATCTTTCAATTGAAGTAAGTGTATTTCTCTTCGATGGAATAGAATAATATGATGAAGGACTTTATCTGTGATAAAGGACTTTTTCAGCACTAGGCTACTTTCTTCTTTTTTGTCTTTGGTTATGCAGGAAAACACACGTCAGTATTTGACAAATTTACCTTTTGACACAACACAATACTTCCTGACAGACTCTCAGTTATTTAGCTCTACAAAAAACAATGTTCTTCAATTAGAGAATAGGAGAAAACAATACATACAGCATGGCTTATGATGACTAATATTAAATAAACATATAATCTTCAAAATATATATACTTACTTACAAAGTACTGTAAATACAGTCTAATACTAATATACTTGGTCTCATTGTTCAGCTTCATTTTGACTACTGGTCACACAAGGAAGTTACTTGTCTAATTCAGCCTGCAGGGCAGTTGATTCTGTTCAGGTGTTTTGTGCTTCAACAGAAAGAGATTTAAGGAGGTGCAGCTGGTTGACATGATGCTGGACTCTCAGTTAAACAGAGCTGAACTGTCAGAGCTGCCATCAGGTTCTCACGCAGTTCTTGGAGTCCTGAAGAGATCTTGAGCCCAGCCATTTACAAAAAATACTGCAGGAGAAATATGAGGTTCACATTCATCTTTTTCTCTGAAAATAAGCGATATCAATGGTCCTGCAATGATACACTTTTTGTGACATACAAGTTTCTGTTTTAAATCTTGTGGAACTGCACAGAAAATGTGCTTCTGCCTTTGGCCAGACCTGCAGTAAACACTGTCCCGGTCAATACTTTCATAGCAACTGTTCAAACAAACAAACAAACCAGTCTTTCAATTAACCATTTTGATTAAATGAATCTGGTTTTGAAAGATGGTGTTTAAACATGATTTGGTCAGATTTAACACTTCTAATTTCACCATCTTCTGATTTCTTCTTGATCTGGAGGTGTAAAACACTGCAAACCGGACAGAAAAAGTCAGAAAATCCTTTACCTTTTCAGTATCCTTCACGTTTTCCAGGGACTTCTGGGACAAGTTTCTTTTTGATTCTTTAGGTTCTGTTCCTATATAGGCTATGAAGTGGATAAGTGTGTAGATTCTGTAGGAATCAGATGACACAAACACATTAAATTAATAAAAGGCTCACAAGGATCTCAAGAGTAATCTGATTACAATTGTATACATTGAAAGGGATGTAAACTGAGATGGCAGTAATGACTTCATTTACTAATTTATTCACAGGGCAAAACCTGCTGAGATGGCTGTTCCATTAAACTGGTAGACCTACATTCAATGGTGAGCAACATAAAAATCTTACTGTGTGCTCACACAGATTTATCTTCAGCTTCACATTCAAAGTACTGTACTTGAAATTCAGCTTCAAAAACGGATGTGGCAACAGCCATACTGTTGTCATTTAAAACGCATTAGGAGTGCAGTGTACTTTGTTGAAACCGAGCTCCTTAACAATGTAAAATGTTTCACGAATATTCTAAATGTTTACCATAATGAATGTCTTTGTATTTTAATTTTAAACATCTGTTATCTACAGTTGTGCTGCACTATTATGTAAATATCACCAGCTTCTTCATAACCACAGCATTTATTCAATGGGCCTTGTTCACAAGAGTCTGACTTAAGACACATGTAAACACAATCCACTGGAATTATTCTACACAGGTAAGATGTGTCTAATAATTATCAGCTGCTATCCCCAAAGGTGAATTACCCCTTATTAACACATACAGCACAACACAACTCATTAGTGTATCCTTAGTACAGCAAAACAAGCTTCATCTCAAGACTGAGTTAAACTGAGTTAAAAAAGACCAGGATAGCCAAGTTCTTACAATTACAGTAGCAGTGCCTTAACACAAAGTGTACCTGCTCATAAGGCACATTTTTGGAAAATGATAATATGTAGTAAGATAATATATATAATAGGGCAGCACAGTGGAGCCTTGCAGTTCTGGGGCCCTGGGTTCTATTCCAGACCTGGGTGCTACTGTACAGTATATGTGTAAATGCCAGGATCTGGCAAATGTTCACATTTTGAAAGCTGGCTGACAATGAAAGATTTGGCACACAGAATTGTTTACTGCTTCTGGTTTTGTCCTGTGACAAGCTGAACAGGGTTTGCCTTACCCCAAATTTTCCCCTGGAAACAGTACCTATACTTTACAATGAAGGTGTAAAAGCGAGGACTTGTTCCATGAAGAGATAAACCACACCTGCTGCATGACAGATTACTGTCATATAAAGTACGGTGAGCCTTATTGTTGCAAAGCTTTGACAAATATCATGCTAATATTATTACTCTCATTTGTGCTTCCTTTACATGTTATTTGAGTGGATTTTGCAATTGAAATTACTTAACCTACCAGTATGTTTTAGGACTGTGGGAGGAAATAGTAGAACCTGGAGGAAATCCATGCAAACACTTGAAGAACATACGGACTCCACACAGGTTGCAGGGGAGCAGGAGTCTATCCCAGCAAGCAACAGGTGCAAGGCAGGGTACACCCTGGACGGTACGCCAGTCCATCACAGGGCAGACGCAGGAACAGATATAAACATGCACACACTCAAACCAGGGCCAATTGTCTCAGAAGCCAATCAACCTACCAGTATGCCTTTAAACTGTGGGAAAAAAACTGCACAAACCTAAGGAGAACATGCAAACTCCATGTGTTTGTTTTTTCTCTTCCCACTGACTATATGTAATAAATAAAATCATAATTTTATGAAGCACCTTTCTACACCCAATGATGCTGTACAAAGTGATAGAGAACAAGAATACAATAAAAAGGAATAACATGAAACATGAACATACAGGATAAACTGTCAGGCAATTATTTATATGGCTCAGTACTTAATACGCAGACATAATAGTAATGTAATAATAATAAAGAAGAGGGACTAATTTAACCTGACCACATTTATTTATTTACTTCTTTTACTGATTTACATGACGTTGCCAGACATGTAAATAAGTCAGAGGAATTCCACAAAAACATGAGAACACGTTTCAAATGCGAATCATATGAAGTGAAAGAGACAGACGATGGTGAGCAAGTCTAAGAATCCACAACCCTGCCAACCCAAACCATTTCTTGTACAGCTCTCCAGAACAATCACGAGTGGCGCATTCCCAGGAGTCTTAAACAATATCACACACTGCTTCAGTGCAGCATGTGTGGCTCCGGTGATAATGACCTCTAAATGTATGCATGACCTTGAGGAGCTCAAACTATGAGTTGATTTAACAAAATAAATTGTTTGTATAAATCAGGATTGTCCAAACTAATTGATATGTGGCAAAACAGTGTGAAGAGGATCAATTAATACGTCAATACCACAAATTGTTTTCATTTTAAATAAATAAAACTTAAATGGATTCATATCCGTTGTTAACATATCGTCTATTGTTGTTTAGGGGAATCTTTGAGCCATGACTGTCTCCTAAAACTTTCACAAAGCCTCCAAAGGTTGTGGAAACTACTGAAAGTTACTTTCATTTGTCCCTTGGCGTTTAAGAAAGCTGAAAGCGGATCACAACAGGCAGCACCACATCATCCAGGGGAAAGTCGGAAAATTATTAAGATAAAAGATTATTATATAAAAGTATAATGTTTTAAGCAATATGCATATTAATAAAAGTCTTCTAGTACATGACAGGTGTTTTAGTATTAGAATTTAAGGAACGTAACACCAGCAAGAGGAAATTCTTCTTATCTTCCCCCTCGGTTGCTGGTAGTTTATCCACCTGTCTCTCAAAATAGCCCAGAGAATACCTTCTTTTAATTAATTTAGTTAACTAAATAATACCATATTTTATTGAATATAGCACATTTTATTCAGTCAATAATTAGGACTTAATGAAAAAATATCGATCTGCTTTGGCCAATACTTTTCAGTTCCCTAATTACAATCCCCCTTTTACAATTACAACTTTTACAATTCAGAGTAAATTCATACATTTTAGATTATATTTTTTAAAGTGGTGAGCTTCATTAAAACCACATTAGCCATTATTCCATACATTTTAATTAGGCAAATTTATCTGGAATTATTTTTGGTCCTCAACCTTCCTGTACATTATTTTTTTGTTCCAGATTATTTTTTGCTATTTTGGATTGAACAGTGATACTGTGACTGTAAAGGTAATCTCTGGTTATTTTATTTCATTTAAAATTACTCAAAGGATGTACCCTGTAGGTGCCGTCTGAAAGGGAGAGACAGGAACGTAGCTCACAGATTTGCTAACAGTAAGACAGGGAAGGGCCTTCGTTTATACCGATGTGCATAGCAGAGGAGGGAGAGAGGGGGCGATAGAGTCAAGGGAAAAGAGGGCAGAGCAATCAGAGGGACAGAAAGAAGAGGAGGAGAGGAAGTCTGAGGGGATGCCTGCTTCTAGGATGAGATGGCTGAGTGGCACGTACTGTAGATATCCATGAAGAAATCCAGAAGAGAAGTTACAGAAGGGAAAGGAGGGTCTGTCTGTGCATCACCAGTGTAGAAGCGGGAGATGAAGGCATGACTAGAGACACAACACAGAGGACAATGTGTGCCAGCAGAGAGGAGAGAGGGAGAGCTGTAAAGACCCTTCAGAGACTGGATGGAAGCCAGAAGTTCTCTCTTTGCCTGTTATAGTCCACTTGCTCTCTGGGCTGAGTCATGTTTTCCTTGAGACATGTTTGCAAGTTGCTTTTATTAGTTTTATAATAGGCAGAAAACTCGCTGTTCGTTGTTTCTAGTCGGCTTACAGTGTATAATACTGTATCTGTTTAGGCATCCAGGATAACAAAGGTGGAAAATAAGCAGGTAAGGGATGAATACTCAAGCTTGGGTTGCTGTAATTAGCGTGGTATAAATTATGTAATACTGTATGTTACATTTTCAGGCGATATCAAAATACGAGGTGCTCCAAACATGTCTGAAACGCCACAAGAAATTAAAAAATCAGTGTTTGCTGATCCTGAAGAAGATCATTTTCTCAATGGACTGATTTTCTCAAAACACCTTATTCTGTCATTAGAAAAGACTCCTTCAAAACTGGAAACCTACTTGTTTGTTTCTCTTTAAATGATTCTCAGAGAAGCATGTCATTTTGGAAAAGTGGCATCACAAATTGGGCATGGATTTCTAAAGTAAGTCCTACTAATGCTTTGTGAGTGTTAAAACACACAACCTCCCCAAATTAAAATTAGCCACTTTCAGTTTCAGATCTAATTTACCTTTGGACCGATCCTCTACATTTCTGTTATTTAAACACTACAAACATCTTAAGTGTTTAGTTCAGTAGGACTATGATTTTTGCTAACTGGATGGTGATTAAATAGAGATCAAAAGGATTGTGTTGTTGTCAGAATCTACACAAAGAAAACTCAAGAAGATAAGATGAGTTATTTGTGAACAGTATTGTGAGTTAGCTTACAGCCACCTACTGGTAACTGTGCATAATGCAACCAGAAGACAGGACCGTCACCATCTCCTGTATCTTGTGTAGTTTACTGGATCCGCTGAACAGGCTGCTGGTTAAAGGGGTGCTAACTCACAATACTGTTTAAGGGGAGACAAACGAATATTTCAATTTATTAAACTGTGAACTGTAGCTGTTTTAATCATGACTCACAGGTTTTCAAATTATTTATCACTTGATAATTTGTCAAAAGTAAATATTTGGAAACCACAGTATTTACACAAATCGACTTCTTTACATTTAAAAGTCAATATATCCAATCAGGATTCAGGATTCCTAAACAAACTGAAGTGGATAAGAACACTCGGACACTATCCAGTCTTTCCAGCTTACTTTCATGAAGGTGAATATCTACAGGATATCTCTAGACCTTAATCCGATCATTTCACCACACCTATTTTTAAGTCAACATTTTCACTTTACCAACTGGACTCTTTAAAAACTAAAATACCTGAAATTCAGAATTAGATTTTGCAAATGATGTGAAAAAATATTTTCTAGATATGTCTTCAAATTTCGTGAAAAAAAATTACTATGGACTTACTGTAGAGCAGAAGAGTATGCACAGTAATGAGTGATGAGAATGCCATCAGTAAGACAAGAAATCTTAAACACATCATATCTATAAATTCAAAACATAAATAAATCATGGAATATTTTATTAAATCTAAACATATGGAACATAAAACATACAAAGAGATAAAAATACAACATCTATTTCTATGGCACAGAGAACTCTACATGTAGTGTATATAATCTTTCAATTGAAGTAAGTGTATTTCTCTTCGATGGAATAGAATAATATGATGAAGGACTTTATCTGTGATAAAGGACTTTTTCAGCACTAGGCTACTTTCTTCTTTTTTTGTCTTTGGTTATGCAGGAAAACACACGTCAGTATTTGACAAATTTACCTTTTGACACAACACAATACTTCCTGACAGACTCTCAGTTATTTAGCTCTACAAAAAACAATGTTCTTCAATTAGAGAATAGGAGAAAACAATACATACAGCATGGCTTATGATGACTAATATTAAATAAACATATAATCTTCAAAATATATATACTTACTTACAAAGTACTGTAAATACAGTCTAATACTAATATACTTGGTCTCATTGTTCAGCTTCATTTTGACTACTGGTCACACAAGGAAGTTACTTGTCTAATTCAGCCTGCAGGGCAGTTGATTCTGTTCAGGTGTTTTGTGCTTCAACAGAAAGAGATTTAAGGAGGTGCAGCTGGTTGACATGATGCTGGACTCTCAGTTAAACAGAGCTGAACTGTCAGAGCTGCCATCAGGTTCTCACGCAGTTCTTGGAGTCCTGAAGAGATCTTGAGCCCAGCCATTTACAAAAAATACTGCAGGAGAAATATGAGGTTCACATTCATCTTTTTCTCTGAAAATAAGCGATATCAATGGTCCTGCAATGATACACTTTTTGTGACATACAAGTTTCTGTTTTAAATCTTGTGGAACTGCACAGAAAATGTGCTTCTGCCTTTGGCCAAACCTGCAGTAAACACTGTCCCGGTCAATACTTTCATAGCAACTGTTCAAACAAACAAACCAGTCTTTCAATTAACCATTTTGATTAAATGAATCTGGTTTTGGAAGATGGTGTTTAAACATGATTTGGTCAGATTTAACACTTCTAATTTCACCATCTTCTGATTTCTTCTTGATCTGGAGGTGTAAAACACTGCAAACCGGACAGAAAAAGTCAGAAAATCCTTTACCTTTTCAGTATCCTTCACGTTTTCCAGGGACTTCTGGGACAAGTTTCTTTTTGATTCTTTAGGTTCTGTTCCTATATAGGCTATGAAGTGGATAAGTGTGTAGATTCTGTAGGAATCAGATGACACAAACACATTAAATTAATAAAAGGCTCACAAGGATCTCAAGAGTAATCTTATTACAATTGTATACATTGAAAGGGATGTAAACTGAGATGGCAGTAATGACTTCATTTACTAATTTATTCACAGGGCAAAACCTGCTGAGATGGCTGTTCCATTAAACTGGTAGACCTACATTCAATGGTGAGCAACATAAAAATCTTACTGTGTGCTCACACCATGGGAAGCTAATGAATGAGAATAGGATGTTGAAAAATAATAAACTGCTTAAACTCTTTTGGAAGTAGTAACCGACTTACCTGTGGTATCCCATAGCAATGAACTGAATGAGCAGCAGGCCAGCAAAGGACAACAGGAACATAAACCCAATTGGATCTATAGAAATGTTCTGGCCTCCTGCTATTGATCCATTTGATAAAATCTTTGGAGTGCTGATAATAACTGGAGAGCCAATAACCTGGAGGAAGAATGTGGCCACCAGCCACAAACAATTGATGATGAAGAAAGCGAAAGTGACCTGTAAAGAAATAGAGAAGAAAAGACCCATAATTACTGTAAATGCAATATATGTGTTTCAGAGAAACTATGTTGTTGAAAGTGGTAAAACTGTGATGTGTGGAACGGAACTGAACCCAGTGCATGATGAATTGTGATGTGAGTGATCTGTAGGGAAAGAGGGTGCTGTCCACTACGGATTGTCTCTGTAAGACCCACATGACAGGGAGTCACTGTGTTGTACCAGTCAAACTTGTTTTGTTTTGCAAGCTATATTTGAATTATTTCTCCTTTCCTGGTGCAGAAGATCAGTCCAGAGTGCAGAGCTGTACCTTGTTTCTGAGGCTTTTGAGATCTTTTTTAATTTGGGCTTGCTTGGCTTTGTCTTCAGACAGTGGCTTTAGGTACTTCTCTATGAGCTCCTCCCAGAAGAGCACTTCATCCTAGGGACAAATAAGGAAACAAATGGGAAAATGTGGAAATAAATGCAAAATTATGGAATCAACCAATTTCTTTCCATCAGGTTACTGCTATAAATCTGCCGGTCCATGATTACTTTTTGCAAAGTGCCTGAGATGACAAATCATGTAAAGCTAATGGGAAAGAACAATGAAAATCATTAAACCCAAGGAGCTCACCTCTTCAAGACTATGAAGATCATCTGGATTGACTTGTAGCTTTGACATGCCACCTTCAAAACAACACAGGTAGGTAAAACAATTGCAGCTTGATATAATAATGTGACAAAAAAACAGTGTGACAAACTAAACAATCAAAAATGACGTTTATTTTGGTTTAAAGAATAATCTGCTAGCACATTAAAGAATAACATTCAGCAGATATTTTTCATACTTACTGTCTAGTGAGCTGGACTCTTCATCACTAAAACAAAAATATACACATAACTTATTAGCATTCGAGATATTCAAAAATTATAAGTATTCCACCATTAACAATTCCAGAACTCATTGCCTCCTATTTATCCTCCTTACTAATGCATTAACAAAATATGTCACGTTTTTCTGAGAAATCTCATCTGCCTGAAGAAGTGAATTGTGGAAATTAAATTAATTTCACAATATATTTCTTGTTGTTTCAACCACACTTTACACTTTCTTTTTGAAACTCATGAAACAAAATTCACGTGTTTTGTATGTTTTACGTTAAAAACTACCAAAGTAGGCGGCATAGGACTTAACAATTTAATAAAATAAGTTTTTAGCAAAGAGAATAAGAAAACCACTAAACCACTGCCACAAAACATACTGTCGATGCTCTAAAAGACCAGGTCTGACGCCCTGCGCACCTGGAGTTGTGGAGCTCTGATGGGCTGGTTCCACTTTCAGCTCTGTCCTCCTGGGCTTGTAGTTGGAGCTCTGGAGCCGCTGCTACTTTTTCATCTCTGTTCACTTGTATCTCGATGTTCCAACAGAGGCATTTGCATGTTTTCTCAAAAGCCACATGTTTCTGAGGAGCTCTGCGGGGGGCTGCCTTGGCCTGGCTGCCAGTTTCCCGAGTTCCCCAGGATACATTGTCCATGTTCACTATGGAGTATATGGTCAGCAGCAGATATCCACTGGGGATGCTGATGAAGTAGAGCAGCCCGTGTACAAGCAAAGGGAACTCCTGTGGGTGAAGTGCTGCTGTTACTAGATTGAGAATGACTAAAGATATGAAGAACAGACCGCTGGGAGTCACAAACGTTTCCTGCTTGACCATCTGCCCTAAAGAACAATAAGAAAAAGTTCTGATCACTGGATCTGCAATTGCAGATTGTGAGAATATGAGGAGTCAGAACATTGTGATGAATCACCTGTCTTGAGAATGGATGGCAGGATGGAAAGCAACAGAATAATTCATAACAGGTCACAAGATAATGAAGAACAGCCATACCAGAAACATGCATCTTTAACCTTTGTGTGTGATTTATTTTGCTCTATTGAAAAATATGCACAAATTGTGCTGTTTTCTTAGTGTGTTTGAATCTTTGGTGACAGCATTTAGAATAAAAAAATCTGATTGAAGCTCATTATACTGTTTTCCTGCTGGATCACTTACCTATAATCGAGAGGACAGTGGCTGTCATTAGGAACGCGTAGATAACACTCAAGAAGGCAGCGATGGAGATCTGGGTGTCAGATTTTAGTTTGAAGCAGAGCACCAGATAGATGACAGGGGGCACGATAGCCAAAACAAGGGCCCCATTGAGACTGATGTTGAAGACAAACGAGAAGCTTCCTGCAAGCACGTAATCAAGCGAACAGGATTAAACCTTCTTCCTGTTAAGAACACCAGCAAATGCACATGTGTGCTGTGAAGCGCTCTTTACCTGCAATCATCAAACACACGGTGGCAGGCCCCAGGATGGTGGTGATCATGGTGAATGCCTGGTAGACAATGTAAAGCCTGGAAATGGACCTGTTTTTCTGTGCCGTCAGTGAGCCCGTGCCCAGAAGGTCGATGGTGTTTGCCAGGGTGGAGGGTCCCCAGCGGCGCCTCTGGTTGTAGAACTCTTTGAACTCCTGGGGGGCGTTGGTGTAGGCATCTGAGGCAGCGTTGTACTCCACTCTCCAGCCCTGCTGCAGCAGCAGTGTGCACAGCCAGCGGTCCTCACCTGGTGAGCACGTTTGGGATGAGTTTGTTACTTTCATGGTCTCAGTTCCTAGAGGCCCAATGTGGCGCTGGAGTGAATGGCATGAAACAATTCAATGGTGATCGTCTGAGTGGCTAGACAGAGTGTGTATGAGCAGCTCACATTATCTGGTCTGTTAGCAGCCCCTAAGTGAGTGGGCACACCGGAAATCTGGCCGACTTTGAGACGTGAACTATCTGACCAGCCAGGCTCATGTTTACGCAGGAGTGGAAGAAATTTAGGAAAGAGGAGAAGAAAGAAGACATTATTGAGCCAAAACTCCTGAAATTGCTCACCTACTGGAATCCACATTGATGGACAAAAACCTATCAACTACTGAGCACTGAAGGGATTCAACATGAGTTTAACAAAAAGAGTTGTATTTTTCAGATTTGTGGAGATTTTTAATTCTCTTTGTAAATCTGCTTTGTAATTTGTCACTCTAAGTATTAAGAAGCATTTCTGTAAATGGACCGATAGTAGTCTCTATTTCTCTTCAGTTTGGAGTACATGTTTTTTTCTTTGGAGAATTAAGTATTTCATAGAAACAGTCTCACTTTGTATCAGCTCTTAGAGAATTAGCGCTGGCCAGAATGATTGTCTGAGATTGGATT
This sequence comes from Atractosteus spatula, assembly GCF_055471065.1. Lineage (NCBI taxonomy): Eukaryota > Metazoa > Chordata > Actinopteri > Semionotiformes > Lepisosteidae > Atractosteus > Atractosteus spatula. The sequence goes on along the minus strand of NC_142720.1, from coordinate 21,424,846 downwards.
GGTCATGTCCTGTTCCCCAAAATTCATTCCTCCTGTACAGAGTCTACAAATTTATTCCGTGTGATCTGAATCTGGTGTTAGTTTTGTACAATAAACACTTGTCTTTTAAGCTATTGTGCATATATTCAACAGGCGAAAAATTGTTCAAGGGAAATTATAGAATTATAGAAGACAAAAGATGTCATTTGTTATTTCCTGATCAGTGGGGGTGTTCAATAATTTTACAATAAAACCCACATTAACATTATAGAGTAATTATCTGAGTTCTATAGATACTTATTTTGTTTTGCTTCATTTCTTAAGTAAAATAAAGACAATAAATTAATTTGTTCTCAACCTGAAAAAACAGAATTAATTAACTTTAAAACTGATTGGTTGCTCTGCCACAGTGCTCCCCAACTTGGTTAATTTATTTTTCTCTTTAACAGTATCTGTACCTCACAAACCAGCTGTGTAAAACTCTGGGAAATGTGAGATCCCCTCACGACCCCTGTGAGACACTCACCCTGGTCATACTGCACATATTGGCTTGCTTCTGTGGCCTTGGTGGTGTATCTCTTCATGACGTTGTCATCCATGAGGGCGGCTCCTCTGAACAAACTGAAGCACCCGGGGCTGCAGAGCACACAGCCAAACACATGCTCTGCTGTCTTCTGTAGCCAGTGGCCAACAGCGTATTCAAACTTCTGGTACCACACCATAGGGCCTAGAACAACAGCACCAGCTGCAGCTTCATCTCAGGAGGGATAAAACCCCTGCAGAGCCACTCTTATACCTGGAGCTTCAACAATTATAACTGACAGCATGAATGTGTATTTAATATGCTCTTACATGCAAATGAGGGGTTCCAAAAGAAATATTTATATTGTCTGAACAGAGAAAGATAAAAAATAAAAACATGAGTTTCAAAATTTGAAGTTTATTCAATTTGTTATGATGTCTTAAAGACCTGCTCATATGCATTGTCACAGTATTTAAAAATGTAATTTTAAGGTGCATAAAGGCAGAATGAAAACACAGGGAACGCCTCGCTCTGAGCTCAGGACATTGTCCCTGCAGTCAGAGAAGCTGTCTGATCCTCGAGAGAGGCAGCCCTTTATACCTCTGCCAGTCGGGTGAATCCTGCCACAGGCTGCTCCCACATCAGCATACAGCCTGAGACGATCCACCAACAGCATGACTGCCGCAGGCTGGAAGTCAGTGTCTCCATCCAAGGCTAGAATGTATGTGTTGTGTCTTTCTTTCTGTGGGCCAGAAGATGCAGTGATTTAGGAAACACAGGACTGCTGAGAAATCCAGAAATCCAGGGTTCTGCTGTGTTTTCAAATCATTCATACCTTCAGCTGCTCCTGTAGAGTTTTCTCATCTTCGCTGTTCTCCAGCTTCTCAAAGTACTTCCTGTCAAGCTTCCAGCCCAGCAGATAGTACAGGTACATGATCTGAAATAAAAACGTACCTGTTTGGTTTTCACAGTCATGCTCTTTTATATAAAGGGAGATAATATCCTGTACAGTATGACACAACACCAAGCACAGGCTAGGGCAGACAAAGCGGCACAATCTAGTGGCTTGTATGTGTGCAAAATGCAGAGCCTGATGTAGATGATCATGACAAAGCCTGCTATCTTGGAGGTGTAGTACAAAAACTGGATCATCCCACTTTGTTTCACTGGACCTGATTTTACTATATTGTAACACTTTTACGTATGTCTACATAATTTGAGAATACCTAAAGATTATTAAACCTGGATTAACATTTCCTCTAGCGCTAGTATAAATCTATTCTCACAGCACAATCTTGTTCATTACCAACAATCCTTACAGTTAAACAGGAAGGGTCAGGTGTGGACGACGTACCTGAGACCAGCGCTTCTTGTGCCGAATCAGTTGTTTATCTTTGAAGTGGACGAACAGCAGGTTTCTGCATGGAAGTTTGTAACAAAGACGGCCACCATAGGGAGTTTGTATGATTTTCTGTTCTCCAGTGTCAGAGAGGGGTTTGACTCCATTAAAAATATTGTGTGTTTCATCACTGAACACCCTGTAAGAACAAGAAGCATATTAGTAGAGTTTTACCAATTTTCTGTCAATAAGAGCATTGAAGGGAGCCAGTAAAAATGTGTTTTATCACTAAGGTGGCACTTTACTAATTGAGTAGACCCAGTGGAGCTATAATCTTTGACAAAAAGGGCAGGAATGCAGTTAAGTGACAAACACTAGGAGGTTGGTGCTTACACATAGACTTCTTCGATAACTTCCACCAAGGTCTCAGCGTATTCATTCACACAGTGCTTCTTGACACCCTGTGCATCTTCGATCTCCTCAAAGGCATCATCAAAGAAAATGTGGGCTTCAAAGCTCATGTCTGTCCTCCCATGTTTCTTTGGCCTGTGTCTGTCCAGCCTTGTAACAAAGAACAGAAGACTATTGTTAATGTGTGGATGTGCACTCAACGCAGAATCCAGTTGCTCTAAATGTTCAAGTCCTGGTTCCCACAATGCAAACAGCACAATGTTCTCCAGCACACCCACGCCACTCAGTATCAGTGTCTTCACCTGGCTGCCCTCAGATATCAGGAGATGATCAAAGCATGATGCTGCCTTCTGTGGGTTTTGAACATCACTTTATACAGTACATTGCAGGTTGTCTAATGTGAAACTCCAAAGATTGTATTAAGCACAATACTTCATAACTAGTTCTAAAGTATATCATTAACATTATTTCCAAAATTTAAAATTTCAGTTTTCCGCTTTCCAAGAAATGAGTATATAGCAAAGCTTTTGAAACTAGCAATTTTCCACTGTACTTCTCCTACAACTTTCTATATTCTTTTGTTTTAATTTGCTTTCCACTGTTTTACCTGAACATTGAGATGAGAATTTTCATCATTTCATCATACGTCTCGTGCCACATTGTAGCACACAGGTAAACTTTCACTGGGTCTTCGTGAACTCTGGTGAGACAACAAAATATATTCAAGACAGAGATGTCTGTTATTCAGTGGTATAAAGAATATGTACGTCATCTGTATAACCTTTTGGGACATCTAGTATTCACCTTCTTGATGATTCATGTTTTCTAGACATTTACATCGCTTGGTGAATAAATACAAATTTCTAAAGGTTTTTTAGGTCTTTTTTCAGAGCTGCTGCATTTCTCATAAAAGACTGAATGCAAGTGTCACGATCGTAATCCCTCCTCTTAAGGGCGCTCCGGCTCTTTTCACATTTTGGCTTATTCCGTGCACCTGCCCTCAATCCTGCCCCATCTTAGGCCTGGCGCTACTCCCGACTCTGCATTGGAAGACTGACGCCCGGAGGCCCGCCAACCACCAAGTCGCCCTACGTCTGCAGCTTGAGGGCATAGGTCTCCTACCGGCGTCCTGACCAGCTACAGTAAGTCCGGGGTTCAGAGTGCCTGGCCTCATGATCCTGCTTTCATTCCCAGTCCCTGCACCGGATCTGGGTTTTAACTGTGTCTTGTTTTCGTCTCGTTTGGATTTCCCAATTTTGGACTTTTGGACTTCGCCCTGGTTTTCCCCCCTGGACTCCTTGGGCTTGTCTGCCATGGCCACGCCCCCCGAGCACCAGTTCACTGTCGCCACGCCCCCCTGTCTGTCAACCTGCCCTGATCCTCATCGTCTCCTCCCCATTGTTCTAATCCACTCACTTCCGGATTATACCGTCTGAATAGGGTCCTGTTCTACGTAAACTTACAGCAAGGAGTCCTCAGTTGTGTTTTCACAGCCTTCCTCAGAATTTGTATTATGTAACTGGAACCTTCACTAGAAGTCTCCACTCATTTCATTACTGATCGTCCATTGTTAGACACATAATGCCGCAAACACTTGTGACCAAATTACGTTTGTGGTAATTAGTTTACTTGGTAAGTAATTTATTTTGCATATTGTATCCGTAAGGGGATATCTGTCCTACCCGAAAACTTCTTTCAAGCATGATTAAATGTCACACACAGAGAAGAGATTTAAATATGAAATAACTCTCAGACATGCGCTAGTAGCCATACTGTAACTTTTCACCCACAATGATTAGAGAGCAAGTTCATGTATATTGGGGCTGATGTAATCCCTGAACCTATTATATTCAAATAATCCCAAAAAGAACCTAGAAATCCTGCATGACAGAAGGCCAGATATGTATGTCGGGGAGTGAAAGTGCCAGACAGAGTACAATAAAACCCAGACAACTAACTGGCAAACTGTACCCAGCGCATGGAAACAGTATAATCTAAGCTCATGAGTTATGTGCTGTCTTGACTGCTCTACCCATCATATTGGAGTGAAGAGACGTGTCTTACCTGAATCCTGACCAATTCTAGTGCAAGTGTTCACATTACTCCTATCCTGGAGTCCTTGCACTGGCTTCCTGTCAAATTCCGTGTGGACTTTAAAATCCTCATGCTCACCTATAAGGCTCTGCATGGCTTTGCACCTCAAAACCTGCCTGAACTACTATCGCCCTACTCCCCACCTCGCAACCTTCACTCTTCTAATTCTGGTCTCCTTACTGTCCCCCAAGCCCGTCTACATTATATGGTTGACAGGGCCTTCTCCTGTTATGCCCCCAAGCTCTGGAACTCTCTGCCCAAGGATATCAGAGAGTCACCTTCTCTAAACTCCTTCAAATCCAGACTCAAAACCTTCTTCTTTAGAAGAGCCATTACTTAACTGGTTCCATTCTTTACCCCTCTGCTCCTACTATACTAAGTACCACCATATTACTATAGTATATACTATACTAAGTCTCCTCTATGTATTGTAACTGTGTTTTATCTTGTGTATTCTTTTTATTTATTGTTGTTGCCATTCTGTAAAGCGGGGTTCAGAAGCCACCTTTAATGGTGCTACATAAAATAAAGTTTTATTATTATTACCTGTCACTTGAATGTTTCTTCAGAATCTCAAAGCGCATGTTGAGCAGCAGGGACTGGTCTATGAAGGCAGCTTCATACAGGCGCCTCACAAAGAGCTCTGAGGTCCTCTCGATGCGCTGAATTGGGGTGTTCCAGACGTGGACTGTGGACAGCAGCAGTCCGACAAACCAGCTGAATTCTGAAGCTGCCAGCAGTGACAAGCCCACTTTATCCACCTGAACTATCGCATTCCTGTTACACATACTCTGGGTAATGTCCTTGGTCAGAGTTTCTACTGCCACAATCCCCTGGGTTGTGAAGTTTCGAAAAGTCTGACAGAACAAATTCAGAGAAAAATTGCCTACACCGGAGTCGCTCAGAGCTGTCTCATAACGTGTCACAAACACCAACACGAAAGCCAGTAACACAGCCGGGGACGTGAGAATCGTGGGCACAATGAAGCCACGCCGGAGAGCGTGAAGTTTACAGGCCACCACCACAAACCAGTGGCAGAGGGCTGAGGAAATGGCCTGGATGCCAAACACACTCAGAGTGACTATGACTGTGTTTCTTGATACTGCTTTGACAGAAGCCCAGTCTTGTCCTGACAGGGGGACATAGATCCCTACAACAGCCACAGTGACCAGGATTCTGACAGTGCTGGAGATGACATAGCAGAAGTTTTTGGAGTGGTGGATGTCCTTAATGACTCCCTGAAGGAATCCGATCTTAAACTTGGTTGAAAAATTCTCCCACCAGTTAAGGGAAACGATCAATGTCCCTCCTATAGCAAGGCCAGCATACATGTACTTATCTCTGCTGGCCTTCTGCCCACTGATCTCAATTTGGTAACCAACAAGTAGAAACACAAAACCAGCTACCAGCAGGACAACAGCTAACAGAGGAGGTGCTATGAACCGTCTGTAGCTATCTTTTTCTACAGCCCGACTGGCCACTTGCAGGACTGCAGGCAATGCACAAACACCATTCAGTATCATCACATTCGTTAGGATGTCTAAATGAGGCATAGCGACGACGGTGAGAATCGCTGCACCAGCAGCCACAAGAAGTTCACTTGCAAGCACCTAGGAGACATAACCAAGGAGTAGCAATAAACACTGTGACAGTAGACCATATGGAAAAATTGGTTTTATGTTTATTAGAAAACTGGAAAACTGGAGAGAGACAAACACACATCACTACAATCACTTTTCAGCACTCTTACTTTATATACAGCATGTTTCTCTACTCTGAATGATTCTTAAAAGTGCTCATGTATGGTATAATGGAAATACAAATAACATGTACTCAGAAGCTGGATCAATAACCTGTTCTGTTGCATGCTTTACAGTTTCCCAATTCATGCAGTATAAGAATAATCCAGATATACAATTAGTAGAACAGACAGTAGCATTTGTTGTGGTGATTATTGTCTTACCCAGAAGATGGTCTTTGCTGAGGGTGTCTTTGAGTCTTTAAAGGCAATTTTCCAAAGGCTCTTGGTCAACGTGAGGATGCTGGGAACGATCAGAGTGCAGCCTAAGAGCAGGAGTCCGAAGGCTCTTGTTGAGATGGTGGTAGAAGAGCTGCTGGACACTGTTATAAGGAGGAGCAGGGAGGACTGTAAAAAAAAGAGCACAGTAGTTGCGTCTCATTTATAGTCAAGGATGGCAAATATTAGCAAAACTGAAATTCTGTCAAAAGAGAATTTGCTTTTTTTCATTCATTGGTAAATATTTTTGTTAATACATGTTTAGCAGTTAATTTATTTTTAATTACAGTAGCTTTGTGTTACACCACAATTTCAAGCACAGTGTATACAACACTAGCTGTTACCAAAGAATATGAATAGGTTTGATTTAGCATTTTTTGGGAGCACATTTGCTGTAACTTCTTTCCTCTTTCACAAAGAAACTTCTAAAGATTTTAAACCTCCTCTGTGTGTGCAAAAGTTTGATAACACCGGTATATAAATCTGCTTTTTCATGAGTCTTTGTTTTATTACAAAGCAGGCACTTTTTCCACCCTAAAGATACAGAAGCACTTAATGAGAATCAGGTTTGATATCATGTGGATTGAGGGGAATCGACAGTAACTGCCTTACCTTGCTGAAAAAGCCAAGAGCAAAGACTGTCAGTCCAATTAGAGTGCAGATAACATAGTGGATGAACCTGAACAGCTTCCTGGGTTTCTGTTCATCCTGAATGTCGGGCACCTCTCTGAAGTGATCCCAGGACTGCCTGATTGATAAAGAGAGACAGTCAAGTGGTAAAATAATTGTATAAAAAAATACTATAATTGCTGTTAGATGTTTTAACTGATGATACCCTCCATATGTTTCATGTCATAAAGTTAAGAATTCCCTCTCCATCATTCAAAATCACAATCAAGCCATTCCTGATCTGCTTAAGATATTGTACTACATGTGCTTTGGGGTAGTAATGAAATACTAATGTATTCTATTTTAGATTTTAATATATATGCATAATAAATAAATATACTTTATTTCATTATTTATTATGATTTGGTCATGATTTTCTACAGTATTTAACTTTTTCTTACAGAGCTCTGTTAAATTGGGATAATGCTGTTGTATCTGATAATATTAATAATAATAAAATGGATGAATTAACTATTAAAGAATAAAATGGATGTTACCTTATTTCTTCTTTCTTTGTTCTTTCATCGTCCATAGTTCCTCTACCCTGCGCACAACTGTTTTGTCTGGTGTGAGTCAGTCAGTAACTTTACCTACTCTTATTTGTAATAACTGGTTATATTATGCTGTACACAAAGAGGTGTGTCCTTTCATATTCATTTAAATAATCATAAAAATACATGACCATCCCCAAACTTCCTGTGGTGGCTGCATTAGTGAAGGAATTTCACAACCATTTAAAGAACGCCAGACCAAACAACATCATCCTTTTCTGGTGTTTTTTGTGTTTTTGTAGGAAAAGGTCTGTACCTTTTCTGGGGAAAGAGGCTTTAAACAAAATTTAAGAACATAACATTTCTAAAACAATTAAATACAATTTCACAATATTGGCAAAACTCTATTCTTACAGCTTTCTAAAAGTCTTGGGAGGCACATTATTTCCTGCACTGTTAATTATTTTTTCATACAGTAGGTGGAATAACCCTGATTCACAGTGAGTTTGGTTAGTGTTGCTGCCTCAAAGCGCTGGGGCCCTAGGTTCAGTTCCTGAGGTGCTATCTCCATGCACTTTGTACGTTCTCTCAGTGTTCGTGTGGGTTTTCTCCTGGTTCTCCAGTTTCCTCCCCCAGTCCGAAGACATGCTGGTAGATTAATTGGTTTCTGTAAGAACTGAAGTCAATTCAGTGGTCCTGGTGTGAGTGTGCATGTCTGAGTGTGTGGCCTGTGATGGACTGGCGTCCTGTCCAGGGTGTATCCTGCCTTGAGCTGATTGCTTGTCTCCTTAGGTTCTGGTTGCCCCATGACCTTGTACTGAGTAAAGTGTTTTAGAAAATGAATAGATGACCCTGAATTAATAATTACATGATCTAACCTAAATTAACATTGGTTTTAACTAATGTTAGATAAAACTAATCTAAGATCAAATCTTAATGAAATGTCATAATTACCTACAGGAATTGTGATTTAATATCTTGATAATAATGTAGAATTAAATAAAAAGACTAAACTATACCGAATTGCCCTATGTTTTGGACCCACTCTGCAGTTGTTTATTTTCACACCCCTTGAAGTCTCAGTGGACCTTAAAGGGAATCTAACTGCTTTCATTGTTCTGCACTCTACACACGAGACACATGAGCTGCAGTCCCTGAACCTTCAACTTCAATTTTGGGGCTTGAAGTTACAAGCGGGAGCTGGCTTTAATGTTGCTCTTTCACCTGGAGTTCTGCCATTTCTTTGGAACCTGCTTGAGCTGCTCGATTTTATTTTCTTTGGAAAATTTCCATTTTTTTCAAAGTGAAACAAAGAACTATATTATGTCAAAATTAAAGAAGAGTTATAAATGATGCACAAATAGGCAGCCTTTTTCTAACCCACATGCAAAACCTTACAATACCTTCAATTCCTTTATCAACCTACTGCCTTCACACACAAATTGTTTCCACCATGTCTTGCTTTGTAACTGAAACCAGTTGACCAGCCATCCAGGTGGAGGAGTTTTTACATTACTTGTAAAAAGCGTTATATATAAAAGAAATTATTATTATAGAAAACCTCAGTCTATGTTTTTTACACTGTCTTCTGTGTTTTATGTTGCTTGATTTAAAAGAATATCAACAAAATGCTTTTTGAAAATGTACATGTATATAAGCTTCAGTGGGTGCCACACAATTTTAGGGAGACAAAATACTGCATTTCCAGGGAAATATTTCAGTGAGAATTAAGTCAGCTCAGGGTGTGCTGCAACTGCAGGGGCCGGAGATGGAGGGGATATACAGTAGCTGTTGTGAACAGGGCAGGTCTGTAAGCTAACACAGTCTTCAGGCAGGGACAGACAGGGAGGGAAACTGGTGGTCAGCTAGGTGACCTAACCTTTTTGGTGCTGGGCAGGAGACTGAAATTATCAGGGAGGTCAGGTTCTGGACTGATGTGGAAGTCTTCAGGCAGAAAAAAAAACTTTGGACCCACAGGTCAAAGCTGTTTAGTGCACTGCTGTAGTCTACGAAGCTTCTCAATGACAGAGCACCGCACCAGTGACATAACAGGGTTTAAATAGAGTGGTAATTGGTCAAAGGGAGTAGAGCTATCCATCCCGAGCAAGTCTGAGTGGCGTTGGGCAGAATATGGCTTGTTGTTCAAAAGCAAAATTCCTGTCATCACACCTGAAGAAGGCCCCACGGCCGAAATGTTGTGTTTTTTCTTCTCTTTTCAGCATGGAATAAACATATTACTTGTTCCTTTAATGTCAATGTTATTATTATGACTAGTTATTCGATTTTTTCATTTTCTCTCCATTACTGTTCCTTCTTGTTTTTACTCACTTTGCTTTTCATAAGAATGATTACAAACCTGAATAGCTTGATAGCTATTTACAAACTTGATTAGTTAGCTAGTATTTATAGAGATTCATGAACTAGTTTGCGAATTTGCAAAACCCCTTTCATTTATACAGTATAAATTAGGAGGAGCAGTTATCCTAATACAGATCCGTGAGGTACACCACATCACACTATTTCAGTTTTTATCGCTTATCTGTGTCCTTTGTTTCATGTACTACCTTGAATTCCTACTGCCTGCAATTTGAGAATGAAGAAAAAATTCTTCACAGACGTCTGCTCTTTATTGTGCACAACTCGTAACTGACACAGCATGGCAAAAAGCCGCCAAGGCACCCAAGTGCCGTAAAGTGCCCAAAAACCCAAAGCGCAACAGCTTCGTAAACCCCAAACGGACGCTGTGTGCGACATAACAAATAGGGTAATTTTTCAAAGGGGGTCGAGATACAGTATCCATCCCGAGCAAGTCTGATTAGCCCTGGGCGGAATGTGCCTTCGAATGCGTCGTCGAAATGCCCTCCATTTCTCAGGAAACTGAGCCCCACTCACCTGTGCGTGACAGAATGAAAGTATTTGTTATTGTATACTGCCATCGGCTTTTGTCCTGATTATTGGACTGACTTCAAATACTTTGGCACTTGCAGTCATGTTTTGCTATGTATTCGTGTCAGTGGTAAAGGGTGGAGAAAGTCATCAGTGAGCTTGATTAGTTTGTTTACTATGCTGGAATCATGATCATTGACTTAAATTAAGAAGAGCAGTGGTCCCTCTGATGTAACTGTATCACCCTGGTTCAGAGGATCTTAACAATCCCTCAGCTATATAACATTAGAAATGCATCTGTTCCTTTGATTCTGGTTGTATCTGCATCATGCCTTCTCTATAGAGTTTTCTCATGCTCCCCAATCGGTTTTCTTTTTCCTCACCTTCTGAAGTGTCTCTAAATTGCCCACATGTGCGTGTCTGTGTGTGGCATCCATCCGTGGGAGCAGACATGCTTTCTTCCTTCCTCTCCTCTATACAGTATGTGTATAAATGGATGGATGGATTAATTCATCACTCATTACTTTAGCTATCATGTGATCTGAAAAAAAACCTTTAGTTGGTAGCAGCCTCATCCCTTAACAGATCCTGAACTGTTCAGTATTGTACAATGTTGGCCATACTGTACATCCTTATGGCCAACCAGGACACTATAATCACTGGGAAGCCAAGCAGGAAAAAGCCTATCTAACCTCTAGCATCATCAATTCATACTATAACACTACAAGAAATGTCTAAATTTTGAAATTGCTATTAATCAGAGTAAATGTCGCTGGTGGTGGAATGTTTCTTTTTACCTCAAAGTCAAAACTTGCAAATTCTTCTATTTTCCCAAAGATCCTGAACAAATTAGAGTGTGTCTTCCTATAAAATATAAAATGGCGATTGAGGTACACTGTATTGATATACAGTTTGCCAAGTGTAATACTAGACTATGTGTCTTTACAAACTGATATTTTAATGCATTATTTCAACTGCATTTAAAAATAGCAAATGGACTGTATTTATTATTATTAATATGTTTATATTTTATTGTATTTTATATTATTATTATGTTTATTATTGTAATCACTGCCAAACTGTCAATGTAAAATCATTGGTTTGCATAGAATCTGGATCGTGATCATTAAAACTGTCCCTAAAGCAGTGGTACATTCTCTTGTGTGTCAGTGCATTTATTATGCCTGCTCATTCACCAATGCACCTGGGAAACTCACCCACTCACATCCAGGATGGTTCTCTTCTATTAAAAACAGCAATACATTCCCACTTTTAGTCAGCCTAACTAATTAAATAGCTGTTGTTCCTCTACAAGATGTCTTCATGAGCAAATGTGTCACAGACCCAAGACAAGGACCACAGCCATGATACTAAAAGACTTAAAAATATCAAGACGCTTAATTGCCAGCTTCCACTAGCAGCAGATAAACATTTTCAAAGTGTACAAAATGGGAAATTAGGTTATTAAAAGTATTTATTTGAAATTGTGCTAACTAAAGGCATATGACTAAAAAAGGAGAACAGCCATATGCAGTATTTTATGAACTTGGAATGGTAGCAGTTAAGCCTTCAAGTTGGCTAAGCTGAACATGAAAGTAGAAAAGAAAAGACACCAGTGCTCCGGGAAATCAACATTGTTATCAACGTGCAGCTACCCGATTTCAATTAGCTGCGAAAGTGTCGGTCGAGTTAGGAGGCTGCCTGAAAGATTTCTCTCCTGTACCGGCACATCGCACGGAAGACAACACGCGCTCTGCCGGTGTGTAGTCGTCTGCAAAGGTTTCGGTTCTCTGGTACAGGAGAGAAATCTTTCTCTAATCGGAGAGATTAGTTTGTGCCGCCGGTATGGGGGAACACATTCGGCTCTACCGTGAACGCCGTCTGTGGGCGCGTGGGGACCTGTAATCACAGCGCTGGTTAGCATCAGGTGTGGAAGCTGCACATTCCACATGCCGCTGAGGTGCAATGGGAGGTGTGTTCCACTGTCACATAGCATTTTATAGGACTATCACACCCCAATAAACTGGAAGTGCAGGGAATGAACAACTATGACAGGCATGAACAAAAACAAAAGATAAGCATCTTTATTTAATCCAAGGTTTAAACAGCCTTTTAAACAGAAACCAAATGTGTTATTCAACAAGCTGCTATTTTGTAATATTTCATTGAAAGAAAACATCAAAACATTAAAAAATATGAAGTCCAATTTTAACTAAAAGACATTTTTGTAAGATTTATCTTCAGCTTCACATTCAAAGTACTGTACTTGAAATTCAGCTTCAAAAACGGATGTGGCAACAGCCATACTGTTGTCATTTAAAACGCATTAGGAGTGCAGTGTACTTTGTTGAAACTGAGCTCCTTAACAATGTAAAATGTTTCACGAATATTCTAAATGTTTACCATAATGAATGTCTTTGTATTTTAATTTTAAACATCTGTTATCTACAGTTGTGCTGCACTATTAGGTAAATATCACCAGCTTATTCATAACCACAGCATTTATTCAGTGGGCCTTGTTCACAAGAGTCTGAGTCTTAAGACACATGTAAACACAATCCACTAGAATTATTCTACACAGGTAAGATGTGTCTAATAATTATCAGCTGCTATCCCCAAAGGTGAATTACCCCTTATTAACACACAGCACAACACAACTCATTAGTGTATCCTTAGTACAGAAAGACAAGCTTCATCTCAAGACTGATTTAAACTGAGTTAAAAAAGACCAGGATAGCCAAGTTCTTACAATTACAGTAGCAGTGCCTTAACACAAAGTGTACCTGCTCATAAGGCACATTTTTGGAAAATGATAATATGTAGTAAGATAGTCTATAATAGGGCAGCACAGTGGAGCCTTGCAGTTCTGGGGCCCTGGGTTCTATTCCAGACCTGGGTGCTACTGTACAGTATATGTGTAAATGCCAGGATCTGGCAAATGTTCAGATTTCGAAAGCTGGCTGGCAATGAAAGATTTGGCACACAGAATTGTTTACTGTTTCTGGTTTTCTACCGTGACAAGCTGAACAGGGTTTGCCTTGCCCTAAATTTTCCCCTGGCACTGGTCCAATTTCATCTTCCTTGTCTCTTTGATACAGTACCTACACTTTACAATGAAGGTGTAAAAGCGAGGACTTGTTCCATGAAGAGATAAACCACACCTGCTGCATGACAGATTACTGTCATTTAAAGTACAGTGAGCCTTATTGTTGCAAAGCTTTGACAAATATCATGCTAATATTATTACTCTCATTTGTGCTTCCTTTACATGTTATTTGAGTGGATTTTTCAATTGAAATTACTTAACCTACCAGTATGTTTTAGGACTGTGGGAGGAAATAGTAGAACCTGGAGGAAATCCATGCAAACACTTGAAGAACATACGGACTCCACACAGGTTGCAGGGGAGCAGGAGTCTATCCCAGCAAGCAACAGGCGCAAGGCAGGGTACACCCTGGACCGTACGCCAGTCCATCACAGGGCAGACGCAGGAACAGATATAAACATGCACACACTCACACCAGGGCCAATTGTCTCAGAACCCAATCAACCTACCAGTATGCCTTTAGACTGTGGGAAAAAAACTGCACAAATCTAAGGAGAACATGCAAACTCCATGTGTTTGTTTTTTCTCTTCCCACTGACTATATGTAATAAATAAAATCATAATTTTATGAAGCACCTTTCTACACCCAAGGATGCTGTACAAAGTGATAGAGAACAAAAATACAATAAAAAGGAATAACATGAAACAGGAACATAAAGGATAAACTGTCAGGCAATTATTTATACGGCTCAGTACTTAACATGCAGACATAATAGTAACATAATAATAATAGAAGAGGAACTAATTTAACCTGACCACATTTATTTATTTACTTCTTTTACTGATTTACTGTACATGACGTTGCCAGACATGTAAATAAGTCAGAGGAATTCCACAAAAACATGAGAACACGTTTCAAATGTGAATCATATGAAGTGAAAGAGAAAGACAATGGTGAGCAAGTCTAAGAAACCACAACCCTGCCAACCCAAACCATTTCTTGTACAGCTCTCCAGAACAATCACGAGTGGTGCATTCCCAGGAGTCTTAAACAATATCACACACTGCTTCAGTGCAGCATGTGTGGCTCCAGTGATAATGACCTCTAAATGTATGCATGACCTTGAGGAGCTCAAACTATGAGTTGATTTAACAAAATAAATGGTTTGTATAAATCAGGATTGTCCAAACTAATTGATATGTGGCAAAACAATGTGAAGAGGGTAAATTAATAAGTCAATACCACAAATTGTTTTCATTTTAAATAAATAAAACTTAAATGGATTCATATCCGTTGTTAACATATCGTCTGTTGTTGTTTAGGGGAATCTTTGAGCCATGACTGTCTCCTAAAACTTTCACAAAGCCTCCAAAGGTTGTGGAAACTACTGAAAGTTACTTTCATTTGTCCCTTGGCGTTTAAGAAAGCTGAAAGCGGATCACAACAGGCAGCACCACATCATCCAGGGGAAAGTCGGAAAATTATTAAGATAAAAGATTATTATATAAAAGTATAATGTTTTAAGCAATATGCATATTAATAAAAGTCTTCTAGTACATGACAGGTGTTTTAGTATTAGAATTTAAGGAACGTAACACCAGCAAGAGGAAATTCTTCTTATCTTCCCCCTCGGTTGCTGGTAGTTTATCCACCTGTCTCTCAAAATAGCCCAGAGAATACCTTCTTTTAATTAATTTAGTTAACTAAATAATACCATATTTTATTGAATATAGCACATTTTATTCAGTCAATAATTAGGACTTAATGAAAAAATATCGATCTGCTTTGGCCAATACTTTTCAGTTCCCTAATTACAATCCCCCTTTTACAATTACAACTTTTACAATTCAGAGTAAATTCATACATTTTAGATTATATTTTTTAAAGTGGTGAGCTTCATTAAAACCACATTAGCCATTATTCCATACATTTTAATTAGGCAAATTTATCTGGAATTATTTTTGGTCCTCAACCTTCCTGTACATTATTTTTTTGTTCCAGATTATTTTTTGCTATTTTGGATTGAACAGTGATACTGTGACTGTAAAGGTAATCTCTGGTTATTTTATTTCATTTAAAATTACTCAAAGGATGTACCCTGTAGGTGCCGTCTGAAAGGGAGAGACAGGAACGTAGCTCACAGATTTGCTAACAGTAAGACAGGGAAGGGCCTTCGTTTATACCGATGTGCATAGCAGAGGAGGGAGAGAGGGGGCGATAGAGTCAAGGGAAAAGAGGGCAGAGCAATCAGAGGGACAGAAAGAAGAGGAGGAGAGGAAGTCTGAGGGGATGCCTGCTTCTAGGATGAGATGGCTGAGTGGCACGTACTGTAGATATCCATGAAGAAATCCAGAAGAGAAGTTACAGAAGGGAAAGGAGGGTCTGTCTGTGCATCACCAGTGTAGAAGCGGGAGATGAAGGCATGACTAGAGACACAACACAGAGGACAATGTGTGCCAGCAGAGAGGAGAGAGGGAGAGCTGTAAAGACCCTTCAGAGACTGGATGGAAGCCAGAAGTTCTCTCTTTGCCTGTTATAGTCCACTTGCTCTCTGGGCTGAGTCATGTTTTCCTTGAGACATGTTTGCAAGTTGCTTTTATTAGTTTTATAATAGGCAGAAAACTCGCTGTTCGTTGTTTCTAGTCGGCTTACAGTGTATAATACTGTATCTGTTTAGGCATCCAGGATAACAAAGGTGGAAAATAAGCAGGTAAGGGATGAATACTCAAGCTTGGGTTGCTGTAATTAGCGTGGTATAAATTATGTAATACTGTATGTTACATTTTCAGGCGATATCAAAATACGAGGTGCTCCAAACATGTCTGAAACGCCACAAGAAATTAAAAAATCAGTGTTTGCTGATCCTGAAGAAGATCATTTTCTCAATGGACTGATTTTCTCAAAACACCTTATTCTGTCATTAGAAAAGACTCCTTCAAAACTGGAAACCTACTTGTTTGTTTCTCTTTAAATGATTCTCAGAGAAGCATGTCATTTTGGAAAAGTGGCATCACAAATTGGGCATGGATTTCTAAAGTAAGTCCTACTAATGCTTTGTGAGTGTTAAAACACACAACCTCCCCAAATTAAAATTAGCCACTTTCAGTTTCAGATCTAATTTACCTTTGGACCGATCCTCTACATTTCTGTTATTTAAACACTACAAACATCTTAAGTGTTTAGTTCAGTAGGACTATGATTTTTGCTAACTGGATGGTGATTAAATAGAGATCAAAAGGATTGTGTTGTTGTCAGAATCTACACAAAGAAAACTCAAGAAGATAGGATGAGTTATTTGTGAACAGTATTGTGAGTTAGCTTACAGCCACCTACTGGTAACTGTGCATAATGCAACCAGAAGACAGGACCGTCACCATCTCCTGTATCTTGTGTAGTTTACTGGATCCGCTGAACAGGCTGCTGGTTAAAGGGGTGCTAACTCACAATACTGTTTAAGGGGAGACAAACGAATATTTCAATTTATTAAACTGTGAACTGTAGCTGTTTTAATCATGACTCACAGGTTTTCAAATTATTTATCACTTGATAATTTGTCAAAAGTAAATATTTGGAAACCACAGTATTTACACAAATCGACTTCTTTACATTTAAAAGTCAATATATCCAATCAGGATTCAGGATTCCTAAACAAACTGAAGTGGATAAGAACACTCGGACACTATCCAGTCTTTCCAGCTTACTTTCATGAAGATGAATATCTACAGGATATCTCTAGACCTTAATCCGATCATTTCACCACACCTATTTTTAAGTCAACATTTTCACTTTACCAACTGGACTCTTTAAAAACTAAAATACCTGAAATTCAGAATTAGATTTTGCAAATGATGTGAAAAAATATTTTCTAGATATGTCTTCAAATTTCGTGAAAACAAATTACTATGGACTTCTGTAGAGCAGAAGAGTGTGAACAGTAATGAGTAATGAGAATGCCATCAGTAAGACAAGAAATCTTAAACACATCATATCTAGAAATTCAAAACATAAATAAATCATGGAATATTTTATTAAATTTAAACATATGGAACATAAAACATACAAAGAGAAAAAAATACAACATCTATTTCTATGGCACAGAGAACTCTACATGTAGTGTATATAATCTTTCAATTGAAGTAAGTGTATTTCTCTTCGATGGAATAGAATAATATGATGAAGGACTTTATCTGTGATAAAGGACTTTTTCAGCACTAGGCTACTTTCTTCTTTTTTTGTCTTTGGTTATGCAGGAAAACACACGTCAGTATTTGACAAATTTACCTTTTGACACAACACAATACTTCCTGACAGACTCTCAGTTATTTAGCTCTACAAAAAACAATGTTCTTCAATTAGAGAATAGGAGAAAACAATACATACAGCATGGCTTATGATGACTAATATTAAATAAACATATAATCTTCAAAATATATATACTTACTTACAAAGTACTGTAAATACAGTCTAATACTAATATACTTGGTCTCATTGTTCAGCTTCATTTTGACTACTGGTCACACAAGGAAGTTACTTGTCTAATTCAGCCTGCAGGGCAGTTGATTCTGTTCAGGTGTTTTGTGCTTCAACAGAAAGAGATTTAAGGAGGTGCAGCTGGTTGACATGATGCTGGACTCTCAGTTAAACAGAGCTGAACTGTCAGAGCTGCCATCAGGTTCTCACGCAGTTCTTGGAGTCCTGAAGAGATCTTGAGCCCAGCCATTTACAAAAAATACTGCAGGAGAAATATGAGGTTCACATTCATCTTTTTCTCTGAAAATAAGCGATATCAATGGTCCTGCAATGATACACTTTTTGTGACATACAAGTTTCTGTTTTAAATCTTGTCGAACTGCACAGAAAATGTGCTTCTGCCTTTGGCCAAACCTGCAGTAAACACTGTCCCGGTCAATACTTTCATAGCAACTGTTCAAACAAACAAACCAGTTTTTCAATTAACCATTTTGATTTGAATCTGGTTTTGGAAGATGGTGTTTAAACATGATTTGGTCAGATTTAACACTTCTAATTTCACCATCTTCTGATTTCTTCTTGATCTGGAGGTGTAAAACACTGCAAACCGGACAGAAAAAGTCAGAAAATCCTTTACCTTTTCAGTATCCTTCACGTTTTCCAGGGACTTCTGGGACAAGTTTCTTTTTGATTCTTTAGGTTCTGTTCCTATATAGGCTATGAAGTGTATAAGTGTGTAGATTCTGTAGGAATCAGATGACACAAACACATTAAATTAATAAAAGGCTCACAAGGATCTCAAGAGTAATCTGATTACAATTGTATACATTGAAAGGGGTGTAAACTGAGATGGCAGTAATGACTTCATTTACTAATTTATTCACAGAGCAAAACCTACTGAGATGGCTGTTCCATTAAACTGGTAGACCTACATTCAACGGTGAGCAACATAAAAATCTTACTGTGTGCTCACACCATGGGAAGCTAATGATGGAAGCTAATGAATGAGAATAGGATGTAGAAAAATAATAAAATGCCTAAACCTTGGGAAAGTGGTAACAGACGTACCTGTGGTATCCCATAGCAATGAACTGAATGAGCAGCAGGCCAGCAAAGGACAACAGGAACATCAGCCCAATTGGATCTATAAAAATGTTCTGGCCTCCTGCTATTGATCCATTTGATAAAATCTTTGGAATCCTGATACTAACTGAAGAGCCAATAGCCTGGAGGAAGAATGTGGCCACCAGCCACAAACAATTGATGATGAAGAAAGTGAAAGTGGCCTGTAAAGAAATAGAGAAGAAAAGACCCATGATTACTGTAAATGCAATATATGTGTTTCAGAGAAACTATGTTGTTGAAAGTAGTAAAACAGTGATGTGTGGAACGGAACTGAACCCAGTGCATGATGAATTGTGATGTGAGTGATCTGTAGGGAAAGATGGTGCTGTCCACTACGGATTGTCTCTGTAAGACCCACATGACAGGGAGTCACTGTGCTGTAGTCATACTCTTTTCACTTTGCAAACTGTTCTTTGTCCTTTTGCTTCTCTCCTGGTGCAAATGAAAAGGCCAGTCTCCATCAGGTTGCACAGAGCTGTACCTTGTTTCTGAGGCTTTTGAGGTCTTTTTTAATTTGGGCTTGCTTGGCTTTGTCTTCAGACAGTGGCTTTAGGTACTTCTCTATGAGATCCTCCCAGAAGAGCACTTCATCCTAGGGACAAACAGGGAAAGGAAAAGGAAAAGGTGGCAATAAATGCAAAACTGTAGAATCAAGCAGTTTCTCTCCATCAGATTCTTTCCATCAGATTACTGTTCTAAATCTGTCTGTTGTTGAAGATTTTTTATGAAGTGTCTTGAGATGACAAATCATGAAAGGAATTATTTAAAAATCTAGATTATTATCATATAGATTTGAGGATCTAAAACTTATGGGAAATACACAAGAACCGTGAAAGCCAGGTTAAAACTGAGGAGCTCACATCATCAAGAGTGTCTTCCTTCAGTTCAAGATCATCTGACTTCTCTTGTAGCTGTGTCATCCATACTGCAAAACAACACAAGAAGGTCAAAGAATTGCATTTTGATATAAAAAGAGAAGAACTGCTGTGTGACAAGCTAAATAATCAAATATAATATTTCTGTGGCTCAAAGAATAATGTTATCTGTCGACAGTAACTATTTGTGTGTACACTAAAGAATAACATTGTAGGTGTTTTTCACACTTACTGTCATCTGGGGTGGAATCTTCTTCACTAAAACAAAAAATATATAGAACAAATTAGCATGAAATATAGACATAAATTACAGCATTTACCCAGTGACACTCTCAAAACTCTCATACTGCATCTCCTGTTATCCACAGGTTTCAGATAAAAATTAACGCAAAACAAATATGTAGTGCTTTTCTGTGAATTCTTCATCTGTTTGTAGAAACACAAGGGGGTTTTAATTATTTTATGTACGATTTTTGAGTTGTCTCAGTTATCCTTTATGTCTGACTTCTAAAACCAAATTTACATTTTTTTCTTTTACTTAAAAATGCCAAAGTAGGTGGCATAGGATTTAGTCATTTTTAGAGAGTAAGTGAAGAAATATTCTGCCCCAAAACATACTGTCAATGCTCTAAAAGACCAGGTCTGACGCCCTGTGCACCTGGGGTTGTGGAGCTCTGATGGGCTGGTTCCACTTCCAGCTCTGTCCTCCTGGGCTTGTAGTTGGAGCTCTGGAGCTGCTTCTACTTTCTCATCTCTGTTCACTTGTATCTCGATGTTCCAACAGAGGCATTTGCATGTTTTCTCAAAAGCCACATGTTTCTGAGGAGCTCTGCGGGGGGCTGCCTTGGCCTGGCTGCCAGTTTCCCGAGTTCCCCAGGATACATTGTCCATGTTCACTATGGAGTATATGGTCAGCAGCAGATATCCACTGGGGATGCTGATGAAGTAGAGCAGCCCGTGTACAAGCAAAGGGAACTCCTGTGGGTGAAGTGCTGCTGTTACTAGATTGAGAATGACTAAAGATATGAAGAACAGACCGCTGGGAGTCACAAACGTTTGCTCCTTGACCATTTCTCCTGAAGAACAATAAGAAAAAGTTCTGATCACTGGATGTGCAATTGCAGATTGTGAGAATATGAGGAGTCAGAACATTGTGATGAATCAACTATCTTTAGAATTGATGGCAGGATGGAAAGTAACAGGATAATTCATAACAGATCACAATATAATGAAGAACAACCATACCAGAAACATGCATCTTTAACCTTTGTGTGTGATTTATTTTGCTCTATTGAAAAATATGCACAAATTGTGCTGTTTTCTTAGTGTGTTTGAATCTTTGGTGACAGCATTTAGAATAAAAAAATCTGATTGAAGCTCATTATACTGTTTTCCTGCTGGATCACTTACCTATAATCGAGAGGACAGTGGCTGTCATTAGGAACACGTAGATAACACTCAAGAAGGCAGCGATGGAGATCTGGGTGTCAGATTTTAGTCTGAAGCAGAGCACCAGATAGATGACAGGGGGCACGATAGCCAAAACAAGGGCCCCATTAGGATCGATGTTGAAGACAAACGAGAAGCTTCCTGTAGGCAAGTAATCAAGCGAACAGGATTAAACCTTCTTCCTGTTAAGAACACCAGCAAATGCACATGTGTGCTGTGAAGCGCTCTTTACCTGCAATCATCAAACACACGGTGGCAGGCCCCAGGATGGTGGAGATCATGGTGAATACCTGGTAGACAATGTAAAGCCTGGAAATGGACCTGTTTTTCTGTGCCGTCAGTGAGCCCGTGCCCAGAAGGTCGATGGTGTTTGCCAGGGTGGAGGGTCCCCAGCGGCGCCTCTGGTTGTAGAACTCTTTGAACTCCTGGGGGGCGTTGGTGTAGGCATCTGAGGCAGCGTTGTACTCCACTCTCCAGCCCTGCTGCAGCAGCAGTGTGCACAGCCAGCGGTCCTCACCTGGTGAGCATGTTTGGGATGAGTTTGTTACTTTCATGGTCTCAGTTCCTTAGAGGCCCAATGTGGCGCTGGAGTGAATGGCATGAAACAATTCAATGGTGATCGTCTGAGTGACTAAACAGAGTGAGTATGAGCAGCTCACATTATCTGGTCTGTTAGCAGCCCCTAAGTGAGTGGGCACACCGGAAATCTGGCCGACTTTGAGACGTGAACTTTCTGACCAGCCAGGCTCATGTGTACGCAGGAGTGGAAGAGATTTAGGAAAGAGAAGAAGAAAGAAGACAATATTGAGCCAAAACTCCTGAAATTGCTCACCTACTGGATTCCACATTGATGAACCAAAACCTATCAACTACTGAGCACTGAATGGACTCAACTTGAGTTTAACAAAAAGAGTTGTATTTTTCAGATTTGTGGAGATTTTTAATTTTCTTTGTAAATCTGCTGTACAATTTGTCACTCATACAGTATTAAGAAGCATTTCTGTAAATGGATGGATAGTAGTCTCCATTTATCTTCAGTTCAAAGTATATGTTTTCCTTTGGAAAATTAAGTATTTCATGGGAACAGTCTCACTTTGTATTAGCTCTTAGCGAATTAGCGCTGGCCAGAATGAATGTCTGAAATTGGATTGGTTGCGTCCTGTTCCCCGGAATTCACTCCTCCTGTACAGAGTCTGCAAATTTAATCTGTGTGATCTGAATCTGGTGTTAGTTTGGTCTTTTAAGCTATTGTACATTTATTCAACAAGCACAAAATTGTTCCAGGAAAATTATTGAAGACAAGAGGTATTTCCTGATCAGTAGGGGTGATCTATATTTTTACACTATTAATTTCCTTGTACTCAAACTGTTAGCAGGACTAATTCTTAATTAATTTATTTCTCTCTTTAAGAGTATCTGTACCTCATGAACCTGCTGTGTAAAACTAAAAAAATGTGAGATCCCCTCATGACCCCTGTGAGACACTCACCCTGGTCATACTGCACATATTGGCTTGCTTCTGTGGCCTTGGTGGTGTATCTCTTCATGACGTTGTCATCCATGAGGGCGGCTCCTCTGAACAAACTGAAGCACCCGGGGCTGCAGAGCACACAGCCAAACACATGCTCTGCTGTCTTCTGTAGCCAGTGGCCAACAGCGTATTCAAACTTCTGGTACCACACCATAGGGCCTAGAACAACAGCACCAGCTGCAGCTTCATCTCAGGAGGGATAAAACCCCTGCAGAGCCACTCTTATACCTGGAGCTTCAACAATTATAACTGACAGCATGAATGTGTATTAAATATGCTCTTACATGCAAATGAGGGGTTCCAAAAGAAATACTTATATTGTCTGAACAGAAAAAATATAAAAAAATAAAAACATGAGTTTCAAAATTTGAGGTTAATTCAATTTGTTATGATGCCTTAAAGACCTGCTCATATGCATTGTCACACTATTTAAAAATGTGATTTTAAAGTGCATAAAGGCAGAATGAAAACACAGGGAACACCTCGCTCTGAGCTCAGGACATTGTTCCTGCAGTCAGTGAAGCTGTCTGATCCTCGAGAGAGGCAGCCCTTCATACCTGTGCCAGTCGGGTGAATCCTGCCACAGGCTGCTCCCACATCAGCATACAGCCTGAGACGATCCACCAACAGCATGACTGCCGCAGGCTGGAAGTCAGTGTCTCCATCCAAGGCTAGAATGTATGTGTTGTGTCTTTCTTTCTGTGGGCCAGAAGATGCAGTGATTTAGGAAACACAGGACTGCTGAGAAATCCAGAAATCCAGGATTCTCCTGTGTTTTCAAGTCATTCGTACCTTCAGCTGCTCCTGTAGAGTTTTCACATCTTCGCCGTTCTCCTGCTTCTCAAAGTATTTCCTGTCAAGCTTCCAGCCCAGCAGATAGTACAGGTACATGATCTGAAAGAAATACACACCGGTTTGGTTGTTACTGTCATTCTGTTTATATAAAGGGAGATAATATCCTGTATATACAGTATGACACAACACCAAGCACAGGCTGGGGCAGACAAAGACATAGCACAATCTAGTGGCTTGTATGTGTGCAAAATGCAGAGCCTGATGTAGATGATCATGACAAAGGCTGCTATCTTGGAGGTGTAGTACAAAAACTGGATCATCCCACTTTGTTTCACTGGACCTGATTTTACTATATTGTAACACTTTTCTGTATGTCTACATAATTTGAGAATATCTAAAGATGATTATTAAACCTGGATTAACATTTCCTCTAGCGCTAGTATAAATCTATTCTCACAGCACCATCTTGTTCATTACCAACAATCCTTACAGTTAAACAGGAAGGGTCAGGTGTGGACGACGTACCTGAGACCAGCGCTTCTTGTGCCGAATCAGTTGTTTATCTTTGAAGTGGACGATCAGCAGGTTTCCACGTGGAAGTTTGTAACAAAGACGGCCACCGTAGGGAGTTTGTATGATTTTCTGTTCTCCAGCATCAGAGAGGGGTTTGGCTCCATTAAATATGTTGTGTGTTTCATCACTGAACACCCTGTAAGAACAAGAAGCATATTAGTAGAGTTTTACCAATTATTTGTCAATAAGAGCATTGAGGGGAGTCAGTAAAAATGTGTTTTATCACTAAGGTGGCACTTTACTAATTGAGTAGACCCAGTGGAGCTATAATCTTTGACAAAGAGGGCAGAAATACAGTTCAGTGACAAACACTAGGAGGTTGGTGCTTACACATAGACTTCTTTGATAACTTCCACCAAGGTCTCAGCGTATTCATTCACACAGTGCTTCTTGACACCCTGTGCATCTTCGATCTCCTCAAAGGCATCATCAAAGAAAATGTGGGCTTCAAAGCTCATGTCTGTCCTCCCATGTTTCTTTGGCCTGTGTCTGTCCAGCCTTGTAACAAAGAACAGAAGACTCTTGTTAATGTGTGGATGTGCACTCAACGCAGAATCCAGTTGCTCTAAATGTTCAAGTCCTGGTTCCCACAATGCAAACAGCACAATGTTCTCCAGCACACCCACGCCACTCAGTATCAGTGTCTTCACCTGGCTGCCCTCAGATATCAGGAGATGATCAAAGCATGATGCTGCCTTCTGTGGGTTTTGAACATCACTTTATACAGTACATTGCAGGTTGTCTAATGTGAAACTCCAAAGATTGTATTAAGCACAATACTTCATAACTAGTTCTAAAGTATACCATTAACATTATTTCCAAAATTTAAAATTTCAGTTTTCCACTTTCCAAGAAATGAGTATATAGCAAAGCTTATAAAACTAGCAATTTTCCACTGTACTTGTCCTACAACTTTCTATATTCTTTTGTTTTAATTTGCTTTCCACTGTTTTACCTGAACATTGAGATGAGAATTTTCATCATTTCATCATACGTCTCGTGCCACATTGTAGCACACAGGTAAACTTTCACTGGGTCTTTGTGAACTCTGGTGAGACAACAAAATATATTCAACAGAGATGTCTGTTATTCTGTGGTATAAAGAATATGTACGTCTTCTGTATAACCTTTTGGGACATCTAGTATTCACCTTCTTGATGATTCATGTTTTCTAGACATTTACATTGCTTGGTGAATAAATACAAATTTCTAAAGGTTTTTTAGGTCTTTTTTCAGAGCTGCTGCATTTCTCATAAAAGACTGAATGCAAGTGTCACGATCGTAATCCCTCCTCTTAAGGGCGCTCCGGCTCTTTTCACATTTTGGCTTATTCCGTGCACCTGCCCTCAATCCTGCCCCATCTTAGGCCTGGCGCTACTCCCGACTCTGCATTGGAAGACTGACGCCCGGAGGCCCACCAACCACCAAGTCGCCCTACGTCCGCAGCTTGAGGGCATAGGTCTCCTACCAGCGTCCTGACCACCTACAGTAAGTCCGGGGTTCAGAGTGCCTGGCCTCATGATCCTGCTTTTATTCCCAGTCCCTGCGCCGGATCTGGGTTTTAACTGTGTCTTGTTATCGTCTCGTTTGGATTTCCCGATTTTGGACTTTTGGACTTCGCCCTGGTTTTCCCCCCTGGACTCCTTGGGCTTGTCTGCCATGGCCACGCCCCCCTCGAGCACCAGTTCACTGTCGCCACGCCCCCCTGTCTGTCAACCTGCCCTGATCCTCATCGTCTCCTCCCCATTGTTTTAATCCACTCACTTCCGGATTATACCGTCAGAATAGGGTCCTGTTCTACACAACCTTACAGCAAGGAGTCCTCAGTTGTGTTTTCACAGCCTTCCTCAGAATTTGTATTATGTAACTGGAACCTTCACTGGAAGTCTCCACTCGTTTCATTACTGATCGTCCATTGTTAGACACATAATGCCGCAAACACTTATGATCAAATTACGTTTGTGGTGTAGCGGCAATGCTTGTTAATAAGACAGAATTAAGCGTTGGTATGCTGTCTTAAAGGCGGCCCCATCTCACCCTCCATCTCTGTGGTGCAGCCACAGAGAAAGAATTCATGCAGGCTGATTTAAAATGTTTTCTTTTGATAAGAAGCAAGCTCCCAGACGGGGATGCAATTAGCTAAGCCTGGCTATCATGATCAATGGTCATCCATTGGCGCCTATCAGTCTAGGGAGTGCCAAATGGACATCTGGACTGCATTCCTAAGTGTCAAGAGTAAGTGACTCATATCTCACCTTGATCAACCAATCAGGGACTGGTAGGGCTGAGTAACCCACGTGGGACTCTGATGCCCATGGAACTTTCAGCCAATCAACAAGCTGAAGTTCCTCCAGGTAAAAACAGGCAACACAGGCCTGGAGATTCGGGAGATTCAGTAAGATTCTGGAGAGGATTCTGTGGACTGTTCTAAAGGGAATTCAAAGGAGAATTCCAGGGCAGGACGGCCCAGGAGCAGAAGGCTCCCAAGGGCAGGACATTCTCGCAGCGCGCCTCCTGACCATCCTGAGACTCAGCCCGGACAACCACGGAACGGCCAGTGTGTCCGAGTGCCAGAACTTTCCTTTGTTCTAAGAGTCTAGAGCGGAGGTTGCCAGAGAGTAACCAGAGGATCCACCCGAGGTTAGCAACAGCAGCAGGCCTCGTGAACAGGTCAGAACTGTGGACAGCTGAATCACTATTCAGAACTAGCTCTTCATCAGGAACGAACCGGTCCTCTTCCTGACTTGCTGTGACCCACAGTCATCTTTTCTCCTGTGCACAAACTGTGCTAGTTAAAGCCAACACTAACTAGCCAGCCAGTGAGCATCTGCAGCGCACCGTCGCAAACCGCACAGCACAGCCAGAGAGCGCGGATTGGACAGCAACAGCCTGCAACTGTTTCTTTGAGCCCGCAGGAGATCTGAATCCCCAGAGATTGGATGAGTATTCAACTTCAATGCATTACAGCTCGAGAATTCAATTGTTATCCGAACCAGTTGATATCAATTTAATTCCTAAGAGTTATGTACTTATTTTGAGTATCGAATGTAGAAGTTATAACCAAGTTCATTTACGAAACGGTCTTAATGAATGATATACTGAACGTATGTCCTCTTGATATGTGTAACACTTTGTAACTGACTGAATATATACCTTTTGTATTCTGATAACCATCTCGATAAGATCTGTTAGTTTTACATGCATATTCTATGTATTAATAAATGTATCCTCGTGTATTAGTACCTGTGTGTGCGCGTTGTTTGAGTTATGTTGCATAGTTGGATTCTAAAGCCATCAAAAGAATCAACTTTGTGATTTACTGCTACAATTAATAATTGTCTCAGTAAATGCCCAAACCCTACAGAACTGGTGCCTTCAGAGAGCCACTACATTACATATTTGGCGTCCCTGAACGGCTATGAAACATTACAGTGGTTAAATCTTAAGTACTTTATTTTGCATATTGTATCAGTAAGGGGATATCTGTCCTACCTGAAAGCTTCTTTCAAGCATGATTAAATGTTATTACCAGAGAAAAGACTTAAATATGAAATAACTCTCAGACGTGCGCTAGTAGCCATACTGTAGCTCTTCACCCATATTGATTAGAGAGCAAGTTCATGCATATTGGGGCTGATGTAATCCCTGAACCTATTATATTCAAGTAATCCCCAAAAGAATCTAGAAATCCTGCATGACAGAAGGCCAGATATGTATCTCGGGGAGTTAAAGTGCCAGACAGAGTACAATAAAACCCAGACAACTAACTGGCAAACTGTACCCAGCGCATGGAAACAGTACAATCTAAGCTCAAGAGTGTTGTGCTGTCTTGACTGCTCTACCCATCATATTGGAGTGAAGAGACGTGTCTTACCTGAATCCTGACCAATTCTAGTGCAAGTGTTCACATTACTCCTATCCTGGAGTCCTTGCACTGGCTTCCTGTCAAATTCCGTGTGGACTTTAAAATCCTCATGCTCACCTATAAGGCTCTACATGGCTTGGCACCTCAAAACCTGCCTGAACTACTATCGCCCTACTCCCCACCTCGCAACCTTCACTCTTCTAATTCTGGTCTCCTAACTGTCCCCCAAGCCCGTCTACATTATATGGTTGACAGGGCCTTCTCCTGTTATGCCCCCAAGCTCTGGAACTCTCTGCCCAAGGATATCAGAGAGTCACCTTCTCTAAACTCCTTCAAATCCAGACTCAAAACCTTCTTCTTTAGAAGAGCCATTACTTAACTGGTTCCATTCTTTACCCCTCTGCTCCTACTATACTAAGTACCACCATATTACTATAGTATATACTATACTAAGTCTCCTCTATGTATTGTAACTGTGTTTTATCTTGTGTATTCTTTTTATTTATTGTTGTTGCCATTCTGTAAAGCGGGGTTCAGAAGCCACCTTTAATGGTGCTACATAAAATAAAGTTTTATTATTATTACCTTTCACTTGAATGTTTCTTCAGAATCTCAAAGCGCATGTTGAGCAGCAGGGACTGGTCTATGAAGGCAGCTTCATACAGGCGCCTCACAAAGAGCTCTGAGGTCCTCTCGATGCGCTGAATTGGGGTGTTCCAGACGTGGACTGTGGACAGCAGCAGTCCGACAAACCAGCTGAATTCTGAAGCTGCCAGCAGTGACAAGCCCACTTTATCCACCTGAACTATCGCATTCCTGTTACACATACTCTGGGTAATGTCCTTGGTCAGAGTTTCTACTGCCACAATCCCCTGGGTTGTGAAGTTTCGAAAAGTCTGACAGAACAAATTCAGAGAAAAATTGCCTGCACCGGAGTCGCTCAGAGCTGTCTCATAACGTGTCACAAACACCAACACGAAAGCCAGTAACACAGCCGGGGACGTGAGAATCGTGGGCACAATGAAGCCACGCCGGAGAGCGTGAAGTTTACAGGCCACCACCACAAACCAGTGGCAGAGGGCTGAGGAAATGGCCTGGATGCCAAACAGACTCAGAGTGACTATGACTGTGTTTCTTGATACTGCTTTGACAGAAGCCCAGTCTTGTCCTGACAGGGGGACATAGATCCCTACAACAGCCACAGTGACCAGGATTCTGACAGTGCTGGAGATGACATAGCAGAAGTTTTTGGAGTGGTGGATGTCCTTAATGACTCCCTGAAGGAATCCGATCTTAAACTTGGTTGAAAAATTCTCCCACCAGTTAAGGGAAACGATCAATGTCCCTCCTATAGCAAGGCCAGCATACATGTACTTATCTCTGCTGGCCTTCTGCCCACTGATCTCAATTTGGTAACCAACAAGTAGAAACACAAAACCAGCTACCAGCAGGACAACAGCTAACAGAGGAGGTGCTATGAACCGTCTGTAGCTATCTTTTTCTACAGCCCGACTGGCCACTTGCAGGACTGCAGGCAATGCACAAACACCATTCAGTATCATCACATTCGTTAGGATGTCTAAATGAGGCATAGCGACGACGGTGAGAATCGCTGCACCAGCAGCCACAAGAAGTTCACTTGCAAGCACCTAGGAGACATAACCAAGGAGTAGCAATAAACACTGTGACAGTAGACCATATGGAAAAATTGGTTTTATGTTTGTTAGAAAACTGGAAAACTGGAGAGAGACAAACACACATCACTACAATCACTTTTCAGCACTCTTACTTTATATACAGCATGTTTCTCTACTCTGAATGATTCTTAAAAGTGCTCATGTATGGTAAAATGGAAATACAAATAACATGTACTCAGAAGCTGGATCAATAACCTGTTCTGTTGCATGCTTTACAGTTTCCCAATTCATGCAGTATAAGAATAATCCAGATATACAATTAGTAGAACAGACAGTAGCATTTGTTGTGGTGATTATTGTCTTACCCAGAAGATGGTCTTTGCTGAGGGTGTCTTTGAGTCTTTAAAGGCAATTTTCCAAAGGCTCTTGGCCAACGTGAGGATGCTGGGAACGATCAGAGTGCAGCCTAAGAGCAGGAGTCCGAAGGCTCTTGTTGAGATGGTGGTAGAAGAGCTGCTGGACACTGTTATAAGGAGGAGCAGGGAGGACTGTAATAAAAAGAGCACAGTAGTTGCGTCTCATTTATAGTCAAGGATGGCAAATATTAGCAAAACTGAAATTCTGTCAAAAGAGAATTTGCTTTTTTTTATTCATTGGTAAATATTTTTGTTAATACATGTTTAGCAGTTAATTTATTTTTAATTACAGTAGCTTTGTGTTACACCACAATTTCAAGCACAGTGTATACAACACTAGCTGTTACCAAAGAATATGAATTGGTTTGATTTAGCATTTTTTGGGAGCACATTTGCTGTAACTTCTTTCCTCTTTCACAAAGAAACTTCTAAAGATTTTAAACCTCCTCTGTGTGTGCAAAAGTTTGATAACACCGGTATATAAATCTGCTTTTTCATGAGTCTTTGTTTTATTACAAAGCAGGCACTTTTCCACCCTAAAGATACAGAAGCAATTAATGAGAATCAGGTTTGATATCATGTGGATTGAGGGGAATCGACAGTAACTGCCTTACCTTGCTGAAAAAGCCAAGAGCAAAGACTGTCAGTCCAATTAGAGTGCAGATAACATAGTGGATGAACCTGAACAGCTTCCTGGGTTTCTGTTCATCCTGAATGTCGGGCACCTCTCTGAAGTGATCCCAGGACTGCCTGATTGATAAAGAGAGACAGTCAAGTGGTAAAATAATTGTATGAACAAATACTATAATTGCTGTTAGATGTTTTAACTGATGATACCCTCCATATGTTTCATGTCATAAAATTAAGAATTCCCTCTCCATAATTCAAAATCACAATCAAGCCATTCCTGATCTGCTTAAGATATTGTACTACATGTGCTTTGGGGTAGTAATTAAATACTAATGTATTCTATTTTAGATTTTAATATATATGCATAATAAATAAATATACTTTATTTCATTATTTATTATGATTTGGTCATGGTTTTCTACAGTATTTAACTTTTTCTTATAGAGCTCTGTTAAATTGGGATAATGCTGTTGTATCTGATAATATTAATAATAATAAAATGGATGAATTAACTTAATACTTAAAGAATAAAATGGATATTACCTTATTTCTTCTTTCTTCGTTCTTTCATCGTCCATAGTTCCTCTACCCTGCGCACAACTGTTTTGTCTGGTGTGAGTATCAGTCAGTAGCTTTACCTACTCTTATTTGCAATAACTGGTTATATTATGCTGTACACAAAGAGGTGTGTCCTTTCATATTCATTTAAATGATCATTAAAATACATGACCCTCCCCAAAGTTCCTGTAGTTGCTGTATTAGTGTAGGAATTTCACACCCAGTTAAAGAACGTCATACCAAACAACACACCTTTTCTGGTGTTTTTTGTGTAAAGCAGAAGCCACGCTAAGGATTGTTTAGGAAATGTCTGTATCTTTTTTGGGGGAAAGAGGCTTTAAAATGTTGATTTACAAAACTTAAGTACATAACATTTCTAAAACGATTAAATGCAATTTCACAATATTGGCAAAACTCTATTCTTACAGCTTTCTGTTTAAGAACAAAAGTCTTGGGAGGCACATTATTTCCTTATATTATAGAATTATATTATGTCAAAATAAAAGATGAGTTATAAATGATGCATGAATAGACAGCCTTTTTCTAACCCACATGCAAAACCTTACAATACCTTCAATTCCTTTAACAACTTACTGCCTTCACACACAAATTGTTTACACCATGTCTTGCTTTGTAACTGAAACCAGTTGACCAGCCATCCAGGCTTTTTACATTACTTGTAAAAAGCGTTATATATAAAAGCAATTATTATTAATGAAACCTCAGACTACGTTTTTTACATTGTCTTCTGTGTTTTATGTTGCTTGATTTAAAAGAATATCAACAAAATGCTTTTTGAAAATGTACATGTACATAAACTTCAGTGGGTGCCACAGTTTTGTAGTTAATTTTGATATACTACTTGTCATTCAATCAGGACTTTAGCCAGCACACAAAATAATAAAATGATATTGATATGGGTAATGTAATTCTACTATATTGTACTCAGGGAGACAAAATACTGCATTTCCAGAGAAAAATTTCAGTGAGATTAAGTCAGCTCAGGGTGTGCTGCAGCTGCAGGGGCCGGAGATGGAGGGGATATACAGTAGCTGTTGTGAACAGGGCAGGTCTGTAAGCTAACACAGTCTTCAGGCAGGGACAGACAGGGAGGGAAACTGGTGGTCAGCTAGGTGACCTAACCTTTCTGGTGCTGGGCAGGAGACTGAAATTATCAGGGAGGTCAGGTTCTGGACTGACGTGGAAGTCTTCAGGCAGAAAAAAAAACTTTGGACCCACAGGTCAAAGCTGTTTAGTGCACTGCTGTAGTCTACGAAGCTTCTCAA
Organism: Atractosteus spatula; assembly: GCF_055471065.1. Classification (NCBI taxonomy): domain Eukaryota; kingdom Metazoa; phylum Chordata; class Actinopteri; order Semionotiformes; family Lepisosteidae; genus Atractosteus; species Atractosteus spatula. Next base: position 21,392,180 of record NC_142720.1, on the reverse strand, counting down.
TGACAGAGCACCGCACCAGTGACATAACAGGGTTTAAATAGAGTGGTAATTGGTCAAAGGGAGTAGAGCTATCCATCCCGAGCAAGTCTGAGTGGTGTTGGGCGGAATATGGCTTGTTGTCCAAAAGCAAAATTCCTGTCATCACACCTGAAGAAGGCCCCACGGCCGAAATGTTGTGTTTTTTCTTCTCTTTTCAGCATGGAATAAACATATTACTTGTTCCTTTAATGTCAATGTTATTATTATGACTAGTTATTCTTTTTTTTCATTTTCTCTCCATTACTGTTCCTTCTTGTTTTTACTCACTTTGCTTTTAATAAGAATGATTACAAACCTGAATAGCTTGATAGCTATTTACAAACTTGATTAGTTAGCTAGTATTTATAGAGATTCATGAACTAGTTTGCGAATTTGCAAAACCCCTTTCATTTATACAGTATAAATTAGGAGGAGCAGTTATCCTAATACAGATCCGTGAGGTACACCACATCACACTATTTCAGTTTTTATCGCTTATCTGTGTCCTTTGTTTCATGTACTACCTTGAATTCCTACTGCCTGCAATTTGAGAATCAAGAAAAAAATTCTCAAAAAAAGATGTATTGCCCTAAAACAAACAACACTTGAGCTCTGTTGTTTATTTAGCAGCTCCTTTTTTCTTGTGGGAGCCCAGGCCAAGCATCAATCTCTATTTCCCTAGCTCTCAGCTCTCCTGATACAGGTTTAGGCTCCTTTGCCTCTTCTGTCCACTGGCATCTCACTTGACATCCTTCCTGACTTTGCCTGTGGAGTAAGAAATGCTGTCACTGGCCAAGTGGTCATGCTTGATTTTTCACAAGAATGCCCTGTACTGTGGCTAAGGACCTGCCTCAGTGGCTGGAAGGTTGCCGGTTCGTATCCTGCGGTTGGCAGAGACATCCTACTCCATTGGGCCCCTTAGCAGGCCCTTCACCCCAACTGCTCCAGGGGCGCCGTATAAATGGCTGACCCTGTGCTCCGACCCCAAGCTTCTCTCCCTGTCTGTGTGTCTCATGGAGAGCAAGCTGGGGTATGCAAAAAGACAAATTTTCTAATACAAGAAATTGTATATAGCCAAAAAAGTTATCTTAATTAATTAATGGGCACAAAACACACAAAATTCAAACGTGAGTGAACACATAAACAAAAAAACAAGACTGTTCTCAAGTATTCCTTAGAAGCTCCTTTTTTGTATCATGTATTGTATCTATCTCGCACACTGATGACCCTACTTCTTTGTCTTTCTAAACGGTGAGGATTCCTTAAAGCTGTTATCTTGTTTTTTGTCTTATGCATGTATGTTGCTTATTTGTAAAGGGGTTCGTGTTGTGTTAAATGTATTGTGTATTTGTAATGAAGCGAGGTGAAAAAACCCACGTCTGACAAGCGTGCTCACAAGCAGATCTCAGGCACCAGCGAGGCGAGGAACACCGCAAAAAAAAATTGTGAAAAAAGTAAGTCAAAAAGAAAAAGAAAGACACAAAAGTAACCCAACACTCAGGGCTGCACAGATGTACTGTAGGTGCAAAAAACAAAGAAAGCTCTAAATACTGTATATATTTAAGTGCAAAGCCATAGAGGGGAAAAAGAAAACTGGTGTAAGGAAGCTACAGTACGCAGTAACTCAGTGAAGGGCAAGGGAAGTATTTAAAGAAAATTGGAACTAATAATTAATAAATTGATGAATTAGCCCGCTGGAAAAGTCTACCCAAGCGTGTTCTGATAGCGCCAGGCGCTATACGGGAGGTGCGCTGTCCCGCATGTGTATGCATGACAGTGTCCGCAGAATACATTTTCCATTTATTTAGAAGTACAATAAGTGACTGAGGTAAGAATGTGTGGAAGGTGTGTATCAGTGAAGTCCTCATATCAACTCCACAGGCATAGACGAAGTCAAAAAGAAAGATTCTTGGAATTAAAAATACAGTATTCAAAATAAAGAAGAAATGTAAAACCTAACATTGGTCATTCATTTGAGTACTCAGTGTGGGTGTACTGTTTTCTGTCTACTGTATATCTTTCTCTTTCTACTGATAGCCTACCTGATACATTGTCAACCCCTAACACACATTCTCAACTGACAGTCAGCCAAGTGTCCTAACCCCCATTATGGATCCTAGATCAATGATCCCTGCATCTAATACCTCTTCCAGCAGCAACCTTAGTTTTTCCCAGGAGTCTCCCATCCGGTTACTCCAGTAGGTTAGCAGTTGTGAGCTCCAGGGTGACATGGCTGCTGACTACTTTGCTAGATGACCTCCATGTGATTTTAAACACGCATAAATACAATCATTATAGGTAGTGCTGGACTGCAGACAGTTAATGTATTCACCCTTGTAATTTATTTGCTGAAACACTGCTTAATGGAAAAACATTATTTTAATCACTGCCAAACTGTCAATGTAAAATCACTGAAAACATCAAGAAACATTAAAACATTAAAAAATATGAAGTCCAATTTTAACTAAAAGCCATTTTTGTAAGATTTATCTTGTTTCACATTCAAAATACTGTACTTCAAATTCAGCTTCAAAAACAGATGTGGCAACAGCCATACTGAAAACTTGTCATTTAAAACGCATTATGAGTGTACTGGACAGCGTTGAAACCGAGCTCCTTAACAATGTAAAATGTTTAACGAATATTCTAAATGTTTACCATAATGAATGTCTTTGTATTTTAATTTAAAACATCTGTTATCTACAGTTGTGCTGCACTATTAGGTAAATATCACCAGCCTATTCATAACCACAGCATTTATTCAATGGGCCTTGTTCACAAGAGTCTGACTTAAGACACATGTAAACACAATCCACTAGAATTATTCTACACAGTTAAGATGTGTCTAATAATTATCAGCTGCTATCCCCAAAGGTGAATTACCCTTTATTAACACATACAGCACAACACAACTCATTAGTGTATCCTTAGTACAGCAAAACAAGCTTCATCTCAAGACTGAGTTAAACTGAGTTAAAAAGACCAGGATAGCCAAGTTCTTACAATTACAGTAGCAGTGTCTTAACACAAAGTGTACCTGCTCATAAGGCACATTTTATCTGGGGGGATACAATTTCAGCAGGGTCGGTGATAAACATATGATCACAGCAATGGAGTGGTGAAGTGGTAGCTCTGTGGCTCAGGATCTGCGCCTGTGGCTGGAAGGTTGCTGGTTTGTATCCTGTGGCTGGCAGAGGAATCCTACTCCCTTGGGCCACTGAGCAAGACCCTTAACCCCAACTGCTCCAGGGGTGCTGTATAAATGGCTGACCCTGCACTCCGACCCCAAGCTTCTCTCCCTGTCTGTGTGTCTCATGGAGAGCAAGCTGGGGTATGCAAAAAAATGAATTCCTAATAAAAGAAATTGTATATGGCCAATAAAGTGATCTTATCTTATCTTTTTGGAAAATGATAATATGTAGTAAGATAGTCTATAATAGGGCAGCACAGTGGAGCCTTGCAGTTCTGGGGCCCTGGGTTCTATTCCAGACCTGGGTGCTACTGTACAGTATATGTGTAAATGCCAGGATCTGGCAAATGTTCAGATTTCGAAAGCTGGCTGACAATGAAAGATTTGGCACACAGAATTGTTTACTGTTTCTGGTTTCCTACTGAGACAAGCTGAACAGGGTTTGCCTTGCCCTAAATTTTCCCCTGGCACTGGTCCAATTTCATCTTCCTTGTCTCTTTGATACAGTACCTACACTTTACAATGAAGGTGTAAAAGCGAGGACTTGTTCCATGAAGAGATAAACCACACCTGCTGCATGACAGATTACTGTCACATAAAGTACGGTGAGCCTTATTGTTGCAAAGCTTTGACAAATATCATGCTAATATTATTACTCTCATTGGTACTGTCTTTACATATTATTTGAGTGGATTTCGCATATTTACCAGATGCAAATGTACATTTAAATTTTCAGGTCATCTGATGCCTTTTTTTGTGAGTTTGCTGTGTTTCATTTCACACCCTTTCTCCTTGGCTCAGACACTTCTAAGCACAGTCACACCTGCTGTGAATGAGGTGTTATGAATGTAACTTTAAGAAAGTTTCCAAGCTGATTGTCAGAGCTGGCTGCTACCACAGTGGTGGCCGTTTAAACATTCCTCTCCAACACTGAGAGTCAGCCATCTGAAAGATGAAAACAAAAGGGACAAACACATTAATTTCTTGACATTCCTTCATTTCCATCGCAAATTAATTTACACAAAAATACTCACTACAGCCTTCACAATGCATGAGTATTATTTAGATTGCTTTAGACATGATGTTATTGATTCTATACTTTGGTTGCATTAAAGCATGTGCTATTTTATCTATCCATCCATTTTGTTCCGATTCAGGGTTAAGGGGGAGCTGGAGCCCATCTCGGTAAGAAACAGGTGTAAGACAGAGTACATCCTGGACAGGACACTAATCCATTGCAGGGCACACACAGGCACAAACACACACACTCACACCAGGGCCAAATATCCTGGAAGCCCATTAACCTACCAGTATGTTTTTGGACTGTGGGAGGAAACCGGAGCACCTGGAGGAAACCCACACAAACGCTTGAAGAACATACGGACTCCACACAGACATCACTCCAGGAATCAAACTCAGGGCCCCAGTGCTGTGAGGAACCAATGCTAACCACTGCACCACCTTGCTATTTTATTATTTTCATTTTAAAAAATTACAGTCATATTCATTTGTGTGAATCTGAACTATTTAATTTTGAATGCTGTAATCTGTATCTTTTGTTAGTTGCTTTGTATTCCTGTATGTTGCCTTGAATAAAGACCACAAATATCCACGTAAACACATGTTGTATCATATTCATCTGCTTCATTCGTCATCTACAACGTTCATCGTCTTCACTATTCACCAGTATAAACTACAGTATCTGACTGTAGGGTTCAATAAGCTCAGAATTTCTGAAACAAGACACCATACAGTAAATAAATACACACATGCATAATCAGTCATCTCAGGAAACATCCTCAAAATTTAAAAAAAGACAAATTAAGCATTTAAAAAACACAGATAACATGTAATCTTGCTCACCTGCATTCTTTTATTCAAGAAGACCAGTTTGTCACTCAGGAACTCCATTTCCTATCCAAAAAATGTTTTAACACAACATTTGGCTTTAAGAGGTTTTAAATACAAGTGTAGTTATATTTTACAACAACAATCTGACCATGAATGAGCATGTTGTGAAATTGACTAAACACGGTAGTTGTATATACCAAGTAGGAAATATTTAGGATTTATGTCCAACATCATAATCCTAGAGCCAGAGCCTATCCCAGCAAGCAACAGGTGCAAGGCAGGGTACACCCTGGACGGTACGCCAGTCCATCACAGGGCAGACGCAGGAACAGATATAAACATGCACACACTCACACCAGGGCCAACTGTCTCAGAAGCCAATCAACCTACCAGTATGCCTTTAGACTGCGGGAAAAAAAACTACACAAATCTAAGGAGAATATGCAAACTCCATGCAGATAGCACCCCACATCCAGAATTGAACCCAGGGCCCAGGTGCAACTAACCACTACAACACAGTACTGCCCCTTATGTGAAACACTTAAAAAAATAATAGTAAATGTATCATAGCCCTTTTAGTACTTCTACTGTGATTTTAAAGTATTTTTGCTAGAATCTCCTTTGGTTTTAAAATATCTTGCTTGTGTTTTATTACATAGAAAATCAGTTTACGTAACTATGTGCTTCCTTCTTTATGTAAAATGAACTATTAATATAAACATGAAGAGAATTCTGGGAAATTTTCACAAAGGAGCAGCTTCTAAAATAAATATTCACATAGTGAGTCTCAAATCTCTTAATTCTATTGAATTATTTGCCATTCAAAAAGATTACCGGACATTCAATACACTTCAGAATTTCAATGCCAAAGCAGCAATTTGATATTAGAATTACTGAATATCATTGTTTGGTAAGGATGGAGGAAATATTTTGAAATTAGATGAGGGAAAAGTTCAGGCATACACAAACATCCACAACCTTTTTAAGTCACACTGGAAAGGTAGGCTCAGACCCTTGCTGTTATTCGACAGATAACTACACAGAGCAGGTTAAAGACAGTAAAGACACTTAATTTTACCTGATTCAGCCTTCTGTGATATCTTAGCTTCATCTCTGGAACAAGCTCTTCCAGCCTTTCCATCTAAAAGAGTCACATCAGATGAAAATGGAGTTTTCAAGGAAAGTCCAGGAGGTACTGTAAGACCCTAGTCTTGCCCACATCTCTCCATCCTCACAAATGGAGGCAAGTTCCAGCAACCAGGATCACTTTCTCTCAGCCAGGAGACTTCAGCCCATAAAGGAAACTAATTCAATTTACGCCTCTGCTCCACCTTAATTAGGGTTTATCTAAACCACAACTTTAAATGTTATGTTCTACGTTGTAAAAATCTTCCTTACTTATGACTGGAGTTCACACAAGGAATAAAGCACAAAAAAAGAAGAGTTCAGTTAAGATGCACAAGTCGTGGACAAAAGAATGGAAACATCAAAATAAAGTCACTAAACAGGATGTTGGACCACCACATGCTGTACATACAACACGACATACAATGTTTCTGCATGATTTAATCATCACTAAAAAGATATAGGCAGACTCGCTGGTATAGTACTCATCAGACACCAGACTAATAGCAGTGAGAGAACGTCCTCCTCTATAAATCTCTGATTCAAACAAGCAGAAACAAAGAGAACAATAATAAAAACTAAAGGAAAATTTAGCTTTACTTGCCCTTCTTATGATGCTCTGCAGTCTTGTCTTCACACTCTTATTGATCACAGTCATGGCAACTGTACGTGGCTTTGGAACAACTTGGAAAATACAATATGATGTAAAAACAACACACAATCCATGACACGCAACACTGCTCAAGATTACCAGTATGCAAGCAAACGCTGAGAATTCATGTTAGCATGTACTGCTTGTTTACATAACTGCGTGCTAATCTCCACCATCTGAAGCCAACCTTGTTACTGTCACAAGACACTAATGGGACATACAGTATTTTGTCATATTTTTTATTCAAGTGCAAAATTCACTACACAAAATTCAGATACAGTACAATTTTAGACAGGCTTTCGTGAGAAATATAACCATTCCTCTTTTCCAGTCTATATACTGTACAGTCGTGCTTAGATGTGCACCTTGGAACTGTATCAATTATTGTGTGAAGATGGGGCCAAATTTTGAATACTGCCCAGTTTTTAAAAAAATGCTACTTAGAAAAGTTATTAAACTGTGAAAACAAAGCTGCACCTTTGATCCAGGTGAAATTTTCCAATTGAGCAATGAAGATTGATTCAGATAAGCTTCCAAAGCACAAGTGATATAATTCTGCAGAAGACAATAACCACAGATGATATCAGTATACCTCAATTGATAAGTGTTTGTTGTGTAACATTACTATTTTTTCCTTCTTTATGTAAAATCAACTGTTAAGATAAAGGCAAAGAGAATTCTGTATATTTCACCAGTTCTTAATCCACTTTACTATTGACCTGTTACTTACCATGTTGAAAAATCTTCACCACTTCCAACACATAAGGCCTATAAAGGTAAATACTAAAGATTAAATTTGATTAAAGTAAATATTTATTCCTGTTATCATATCTGTATATGCAGTATAGAATTACTATTAATCTAACCGTTTTATATACACAGGCAAGACTAAGCAATGATCATCACAGCAGTGATTTCAAGTCACAAATCGGTCAGTTTTAGGCATAGCTTTTTCTAAGACATTACTGAATGTTTATTGAAGATGGACTGTGACAGGTTTCTGCTGATTACTGTTAGAATTGTTAGCATGAAAATGTTATTATCATTTACATAGAGGTTTAGCCGTTATTCTTGTTGTTTTGTGTTTGTTGTTTTCTGCTCCCAGTTACTGTGTGTAAAATAATAATTTTCTATACCCTTTCTACACCCAAGGATGCTGTACAAAGTGATAGAGAAGAAAAAGAGAACAAGAATACAATAAAAAGGAATAACATGAAACAGGAACATACAGGATAAACTGTCAGGCAATTATTTATATGGCTCAGTACTTAACATGCAGACATAATAGTAACATAATAATAATAGAAGAGGAACTAATTTAACCTGACTACATTTATTTATTTACTTCTTTTACTGATTTACATGATGTTGCCAGACGTAAATAAGTCAGAGGAATTCCACAAAAACATGAGAACACGTTTCGAATGTGAATCATATGAAGTGAAAGAGAAAGACAATGGTGAGCAAGTCTAAGAAACCACAACCCTGCCAACCCAAACCATTTCTTGTACAGCTCTCCAGAACAATCACGAGTGGCGCATTCCCAGGAGTCTTAAACAATATCACACACTGCTTCAGTGCAGCATGTGTGGCTCCGGTGATAATGACCTCTAAATGTATGCATGACCTTGAGGAGCTCAAACTATGAGTTGATTTAACAAAATAAATGGTTTGTATAAATCAGGATTGTCCAAATTAATTAATACTGTAGGTGACAAAAGTGTATGAAGAGGAGAAATTGTGATACATTAAATACAATTAAAATGGATTCGTGTCCTTTGTTAACATATCATCTGCTGTTGTTTAGGGGCTGTTTAGGGGAATCTTTGAGCCTTGACTGTCTCCTAAAACTTTCACAAAGCCTCCAAAGGTTGTGGAAACTACTGAAAGTTACTCTCATTTGTCCCTTGGTGTTAAAGAAAGCTGAAAGCATATCACAACAGGCAGCACCACATCATCCAGGGGAAAGTCGGAAAATTATTAAGGTAAAGGGTTACTGTGATGGTTGTAAAACCATCAGAAAAGTGGTCTGGGAGGATACATCACACCCTAGGGCAACAAAGGAACAATGGAACATCATTAAAAAGCTCCACCTAATGATGATTTCATAATCTTTAAGAGTAACAAGAACCTGACTCCTTTTGCTAAGACTCTAATGCTTAGCCATAAATGAACTTTCCTGAAGGATAGCAAACCAAAACACAAGTTCAAATATGCTGACAAATGGTTGCTGGAGTGTGAATAATTTTGAATGCCATCTATTCTGAAATATCAGTACATTTTTCATAATAAAATTGCTTTCTTTGGGATATCCAATAATGACAGTCACCCAATGCCAAAGCCTTTGCATGTTTTCCTTTATTTATGGAAAAAAACAGGAAATGTATGTGTGTTTTATTTTTTCTGACACTAACTTACAGTATACAGTAGTTGCACTGCATCAAAAACATGAAAACAAACTGAGCTAACTATGTCACCTACAGGCTTCAAGGAAGGGCTGATTATCTCAATTATTTTATTATATTTTCAAAGCTGCTCTAGAAAGTGTGGGGCCAGACCTAACGGTACAGTAAATACTGTACCAAGAGTTTTTTTTACCAAAACTATGTCAGTGTGCCCTGTTTTCTGAATTTAATTTGGGAGCATCAAGTGCTTAACATCATGCTATGCAACGTTTTGGTCATAGCTTGATTTCGATCTGATACACTGGACTTTTTCGGGGGAGTGAGTGCTGGGAGGGTGCTATAAACACAGAGTACAAAAGTGAGCATAAGGAAAGTGAAATACTATACCTACAGTACAATGCACATTCAGGAAGAATGCAACACAGAAATTAATACCAAGACTGGTACCAGTACTCAAAGTGGATGATGCACAAATCACATCTTTTACACAGAAAATATTTCGCAGTTATTGTTAACCAGAGATCTATTTAAAATAAAATAATAAGGAAAACGACAACTTCCCTTACGACCGGGTGTGAGTGCTGCACTTACGTGTGTTTTCTGTTTGCTGGTAAGCTGCTGTTTAGGGGAATCATTGAGCCACGGCTGTTTCTTAGCTGAAAATAAAGTATTTGCATAATCGTTAAAATAATACACATGGGCAAAATATCTTAAAATGGGAAGTATCATAATGTTTTAAGCAATATGCATAATAATAAAAGTCTTCCAGTACATGATGTATTTTAGTATTAGAATTTAAGGAATGTAACACCAGCAAGAGGAAATTCTTCTCATCTTCCCCCTTGGTTGCTGGTAGTTTATCCACCTGTCTCTCAAAATAGCCCAGAGAATACCTTCTTTTAATTAATTTAATTAACTAAATAATACCTTATTTTATTGAATATAGCACATTTTATTCAGTCAATAATTACGACTGGTTTGGCCAATACTTTTCAGTTCCCTAATTATAATCCCCCTTTAGAGCAAATACTTCTTTTAAACAATGCAGTGACTGAAAAGGAGTATAGGCAGAAATGGAGTAATTTTAAATGAAATAAAATAAACAGAGATTACCTTTACAGTCACAGTATCACTGTTCAATCCAAAAGAGCAAAAAATAATCTGGAACAAAAAAATAATGTACAGAAAGGTTGAGTACCAAAAATAATTCCACAATAAATCTGGCTAATTTAAATTCATGAAATAATGGCTAATGTGGTTTTAATTAAGCTCACCACTTAAAAAAATTAATCTAAAATGTAGGTTGTGGTTTAATTTCAATGGACTTACTTTAAATTGTAAAAGTCAGCAAACCAATTCTCACAACAACCTTTATACATGACTAATACCGATAAAAGGGTGTTTTATCATACAGCTCCCGAATCCTAAAATGATCAAGTCAGTTAGTGAGAAATTCTTTGAAATTAGGCTCCAAACATACTTCTAAAGCTGGGATTTTGACTCCAAGAAAATTCCAGAAATATTGAAACACCCAAATGAGAATGTAGCTCCAAGAATGATATATTCAATGAAAATATCCATCCATCCATTTTCTGACCTCTTTATCCAGGACACGGTCGACTGAGCCTAACCCAACAAGCAACAGGAGCAAGGAGGGATACACCCTGGACAGCATACCAGTCTGTCACAGGGCACACAGACACACACACACTCATACCAGGGATGGTTTTTTGCCAGAAGACTACCAGTATGTCTTTGGACTGCGAGAGGAAACCCACATGAACATACCGAAACATTTGGTATCTGTACCTCTGGGTTGTTTTCAATGTGTCTTCCCCTATCTTAGCCTTTGATTTTTTTACTATTGCAAAACCCAGATCCCTGCTAGTAAGATACAGTGCCAATGTTGCTCATCTTTGGCATGGACTCATAATGACCAAAGCCCAGTTTCCCTTTTAATATCGAATACAGTCATCACCCTTACGGAAGTACCCTGTCACTGACGTAGTGAGCTCTTATACCAAAATAGTCTGAAGTGATCCAGTGAAGTCATCCCAGGGCTCACCCCTCCTCGTGGAGTTGGGATATTATGACATAAATCAACACACCATACAAACATATTGCTTCACAATCGGTATCAGTAATCAGTCTAAAAAGAAGGTCACGGTTAAAAACAGCACAGATAATCAGTAATCAGTGTAGCAGAAAGATCTGAAAGATAGATACTTCTATCTTGAATTCTTTTCACGCGATATTTAGCACTTACAACTCAAGCGTTTGCATGTGGGTACACACTCTCACATACAGTATGTGTGGGACACTTCAGAGATACCAGTTAACCTAGAGAACAGCTCTCCGGACTGGGAGGTGAACAGAGTGCCCATCAAGACCCCATGGAGCCACTTTTTCACACAGAAGGCCAGAATTAAACTCAGGAACCAAGAGCTGTGAGGCAGCGGTGACAATAAACCATTCAAAAAAGGCGCATTTATTATTGAATTATGCAATTATCAATTAAGTCTACTAAAATAAACAGAGACAACTAAATGTTGAAAAACATTCTTAAACTTTGTGATGCAAAACATTTTCTTCTCACAACATACTTTAATTCTGAAGCCCTGTCAGTCCCTGTATTAATAGCTGTGCATTACTGTTACAGTCCCCAGGACACACGCAGATGATATTCATGGGTCTCAGAAAGCCTTGCCTGTCTGACTGCAGCTGACTCAGCTCCTGTTGGAATGAGAACTTCTCTCAGTGCTGTGATTCTGTCATCTGCAAGGGATTTAAAGGCAATAGAGGATGTTAAAAAAAACTCATTTGAAACAATGTTATTAAGTTAGGTTAGAAAAGGAAATGTCAATGATGGCATAAGTAATTTGTTGTGTTTTCCTAAATCATTTATTTTAAATTAAAAAATGAATACACCAAAATTACTTAGAAATTGTCTATTGCCAAGTTAGCAAAAATAGTAAATAATTACTGTATGTACTGTATCCCACTCAAAATTGGGCAAGTACAGGCGTGATTCATATGATACAGTCGTAGATAGGACTGTTAGAGCATTCAAGTTATTTAATGCAACAATGGTTGTATTTACAATACCATTTGTTGTTAGGCGTAAATGTAATGCCTACTACCCTTAATCATACAATAATACAATAACACGTACACGCAATTATTTTAATAGTACGGTAACTGTCCCATAAATGATTACATGCACCATACTTTCAAGAAGAACCTGTTCAATAACCCCGGATCTACGCAAAGTGTGTTTGAGCCCTAGATGTCGCTTACAGCCGGCTTGTCGCCTAGCTACAGTACAGCCACCTACCTGACGGACCCACCTGTTCGGTTAGCCGCTGTGTGATCTGTGTGATCGCCACACGCTAATTCTTCCGAATTTGTACACTTTCATTATTTAGGATGTTTTTTTAACGGTAGGAGAAAACTCTGCATATGTTATACCGTTGACTACCCACAGCAAGTAGCTGCACATGAGCTTCTTTCTTCGTCGTCTATTCAACCTTTTTTGCAGCCAAGAAGCTCCAACAGATCTGAATTATGAAGCTATTTTTAAAATACGGAGGATGCCTCGCATCTCTGATGACCAGTAATTTATGACAAACCACCCCTTGATTTACAGTTCAGATGTTCTCCCATGCTAAACCCCAGTAAGCGAAACAAACAAAACACAATACCATTATAGTCAAGTCTTTTCAGTGCAATCCAAATTTTGGAAACACCTCGTTTTTCATCCATAGCACTGATCATTTCATTAATCATTCTTCTCTTTTTGCGCACTTTCTTCTCTGGTGCAGCTTTCGCTGAGCCCTGGGAGACACCGAGACGCAATCTGTTTCCCCACCGGTGAGATTGGTTTCGCGGAAAAGTGGCCTCAAAGCACTACATTACCCAGAGACCTATGGAGTGTATCAGAGCCTGCTGATTTTGTGGGCGATTCACCGTAAATCTTGGGTTATTTTATCATCGTAAACGCGTCTAATGCTAATGGGAGTCTGCGAAATCGGTTATTAATGTACAGTAGAGCAGGAAGCTGATGTTTTTGTATTCAATTCCGGACCCTCTGCGAACAAAATAATTACGTAAACAAGTATCTAATATTTTTATTGAAAGAAAAAATATGATTTAAAATGACAGTTCAACAAACCTTTATGTTATATAAATGGATGGCCATCTAAACAATCAAAATTGTTTTTACAACTAAAACAAGTAAACGTATTTCTAATAAATAAAATACGTATACAAGAGAAATTGTAACGTAATAATATTATCAGATGACACTGTAAAAGCATGCAGATTTTTTCCATCTCAGGTAATCCCAGATTAATAATATCTCTTTGAGAGAAGCCGCAGATATTTTATGGCAAGACTAGAGTTACCAGAAAAAAAGGGTAAGTAAGAATAGTTTGAATGGGGCTCTCCATGAGCAGGTATACCCCCATTAAAAGCCATTAAGGACAACTAGCAGTGGCGCAACAATAATGAAGCGGTCTTCCGGATCACAATCTGCTTCAGAAGCATGGCTGTAAAATGAACGGCCACAAGATGGCGATCTAGGGTAACATTTCTGGCTCGCTTCAAAAACCGCAGGCAATAATAATTCAGCTAAATTCAAAAATAAATAAAGATATGTTTTGTGAACTTAAATTCTTTAGAAAAAACATTTGAGAGCATGAGGCTTTAAATGAGAGGAAGCTATTCAGACCGACAAGAACCTCGTCTGTTTCTGCTGTTTCAGAAACTCCCACCTAACCTCTATGAAAAGTAGCATTTTCTGTGCTAAATGCTAATTAATACATTTGATATACAAATTAACCAGGGGTGAAGAAAAAAGCGAAAGTTTTCTATTCAGAAATCCTGCTTTCTGCAAGAGCATTAAAACTATGTGAGTTGTAAACTAATATGTGATTTGTGATGAGTTGAGTAAAGTACTGTAGGTCTTTAGGAAAGGATGTACCCCTTAGGTGCTGTCTGAAAGGGAGAGACAGGGACATAGCTCACAGAGGGAAGGGCCTTCGATTATACCGATGTGCATGGCAGAGGAGGGAGAGAGGGGGCGATAGAGTCAAGGGAAAAGAGGGCAGAGCAATCAGAGGGACAGAAAGAAGAGGAGGAGAGGAAGTCTGAGGGGATGCCTGCTTCTTGGATGAGATGGCTGAGTGGCACGTACTGTAGATATCCATGAAGAAATCCAGAAGAGAAGTTACAGAAGGGAAAGGAGGGTCTGTCTGTGCATCACCAGTGTAGAAGCGGGAGATGAAGGCATGACTAGAGACACAACACAGAGGACAATGTGTGCCAGCAGAGAGGAGAGAGAGAGAGCTGTAAAGACCCTTCAGAGACTGGATGGAAGCCAGAAGTTCTCTCTTTGCCTGTTATAGTCCACTTGCTCTCTGGGCTGAGTCATGTTTTCCTTGAGACATGTTTGCAAGTTGCTTTTATTAGTTTTATAATAGGCAGAAAACTCGCTGTTCGTTGTTTCTAGTCGGCTTACAGTGTATAATATCTGTTTAGGCATCCAGGATAACAAAGGTGGAAAATAAGCAGGTAAGGGATGAATACTCAGGCTTGGGTTGCTGTAATTAGCGTGGTATAAATTATGTAATACTGTATGTTACATTTTCAGGCGATATCAAAATACGAGGTGCTCCAAACATTTCTGAAATGGCACAAGAAATTCAGAAAGATTCTGATCATTTTCAGGCCTGGAGAGATAATTGGCAGATACTGTAACATTTAATGTTCACAAAGGCAGAGGACTACAGTACATGCTAGTAATAAACATCCGTCCATTTTCTAACAATCTCATCCAGTTCAGGGCCGCGGGGGAGCCACAGCCTATCCCAGCAAGCAATGGGAGCAAGGTGGGATAACACCCTGGATGGGACGCCAGTCCACAGCAGGACAGACAGACACCAACATGCACACATTCACTCCGGGGCCAAAGTCCTACTAGTACGTCTTGGACTGCAGAAGGAAACTGGAGAACCCAGAGGAAACCTATATAAATACCGAAAAAAAACATACAAACTCCACATAGACAGCACCCCAGGTCTGGAATTGAACACAGGGCCCTGGTGCTGTGAGACAGCAATGCTGACCACTGAGTCTCTGTGCTGCCCCAGAAGCCGAGACGTACAGTCCAAATAAAATGTGTTAAAGATCAATGACACTAAACTTGAAGCCATGTTCTATAAAGAATCATTGGACCTCACCATCCTTCTCTAGATAATTTGGGGGAAAATGCAAAAACAAAACTATTAAGATAAGGAATTAAAAACATAGAGTTTAAATCAATTGCAGCTATGATACGATTGCACACTGCATTGGCGAGGGCGCTGACTGAATTTTGTATACAGCTTTGGCTGCCATATAAAAGAAAGTCTGTGTTGGAATAATAAATTCCCAAGCAATGCCTCTCACTGGTGGACTACAAGAAATAATCTCTTTAAGGCAGAGAGGACTACACAGCACACTGAGGAGCTACCTTTAATATCATTTATGTATTTAGGTTTTTATGTTGACTCATAAAACATACCATACAGAGTTAACAATCGGTTCAGCACATGGTTCATGTCTGAGTTTTGATCTGCTTCGTTCTAAAACTGTTGTTAGCTAAGAGTTTCTGTTGTACGTTCTTGGTTGGCTTAGTCCTCTTTTGTATCAGTTTATATGGATGAAAAGGTTTGGGATTTAACGTATACAGTATAAGCTATTTTGTTACTGGTTCCCATTTCTTCCTGTGATCTTTCTTTCCCCGACATGTGACAGCTGTCAGAGATCCCTGTATCTCTCTTGTCTTCCCCCACTGTGCTGCTTCTGAAGCCATAGACTGGAGATGCTGAGGAGACCTGCTGTCCACCCATCTGTAGCTTTCAGTAGAGTTGCTACATGTACATACTGTAGCTGCGCAGGATGTATTTTGTACAACATTTCTTCCTTTTTGATTAGTAAAACATTTTGGTTCTCTGTTTACCTTCAAAAAGATCAAAGATTTGTCTAGAAGTGGTAAAAGTGCTAGACATTAATTAGTCATTTCAATACATCAAACAAGACTTCAGCCGTTGTCCTTAATTCCTTGTATTTTCATTATCTGGTTAAAGTACATATTATGCTGTTACTAAAATTAGTAATATTTCTGTATATTGCATATTTTCATTTTTTATTCTTTATTGTCAATGTGCTTTATGGTTCTTTATCTTTCAAGCTAGCAAAAGCAAATTAGCAAGTAACATTTTGAAGGATTGTTTTTTATATATCTTTTATATAGCACCATGACAAGCTCAGAATTATCATAACGCTTGTAACCTTATGCCTGTAAGTTCTGTGTAAACCAGTAGTTATCTCAAAGCACTGATGACCTTGCATGTGTCTGTGTTTAAAATGTTTTAAAATCTTTTGTTAACAATATGTCCTTCTGATTCTGACATCAATGAGCTCTGTCAGGGGAAACGGGCAGAGAAAAAGAAAGGAGAGGAGTACTTTTTCTTCCTCTCATGCTACTGTGCCTTCATTTCAGCTGACAAAAAGTCCTGGTGATCACTTTACCTCTGTAGCCTGGACTCTGAATCTTTTCTCAATCTCTCACCCCTCTGTCTTCAAAGTACACCCCCAATTGCTAGCAGCACTCAACATCTACCTCAGCTGAACCCGAAAGTGTACAGTATTTATTATTTAACTTCAGCGCTGGAAGAAGTCAATCAATGTTCAAAGTCTTTGCCTTTGGGGGAAAAATGAGCAGGAAAAAATGAAACAGGAAACAGGATCGCAAATGGAAATTGAAAGGGATTTTCATTACAGAGTGCTTCTTCACACAGAGTACAGGATGTTGGGAAAAGTCTTTCTAGCTACGTGGTTGGTAACCAAACTCTGGGCTCTTAAGAAATGACTGGATGAAATATTAGGTTCAAATAGCTACAGAACTACCAAATGAGTAAGACTGACTGAATGGATTCCTCTTATTTTCAACCTTTTATATGTTCATAACTAACAATTTCTAACAAGAGAACGTGTCAAAATTACATACGTCTTTAATTTAGTTGTCACATTTTCCCTGATGCATCTTTCTAGCTTGGTGGAGATCTATAATGGCTTTATGGAAATAGCCATTAACTCCATTTGTCTTAAATTTGCTAATCTTTATTAGATTCTTAGGGTGAATACATTTTTGGAATATTCTTTCCAAGGGTAATTTAACAGACATTTTATTACTTTTGTTACATTTGTGCATTATGTTGAAGACGGAAAATGTCAATTGTCATGTTTCCAAGTGTATGCTTAATTTCACCAGCTCTTGTACTGCTCTTCATGACAAAGAGTATTTCTAGAGCATTTCTGAAATTAGAACATGAGCCAAGACAGGATACACCTGCCTCTTAAGGTAATTAGTGTTGGACATAGCTGCTCTTGGATGAAAATCAAGAAGGCCTTTCACATCCCAATTCTAATTCAGATTATATTTGTGCTTATTAGCAATAATATATTACATGGACTAATTTAATGTGACATCAAAGGTAACCATCTTTCCCACTTTGACTTCAAAATCTGGTGTTTTATCTACAGGAGGTACACTGTACAAAGGCCTCATTCTAAGAGGCACTGTTAAGTCCTTTGTGATTTAAAAACAGTGAACACAACGCAGCCAAGTGAGTGTGGATTCATGGTGACATCTGTCACAATGCAGCTACTGCAGATGCAGCCGCCCTGATGGTGATGGGTCAGAACCCAAGTGCAAGGTGCCAGAGGGTGGCGGAAAAGCCCGAAGAGACCCAGGACGGGGGGAAGGTGAAGTAAAAGGGGAGTGATAGGAGAATAATAGACCAGCAGGGGTTAAATCAGCCCAGGCCGGTCATTCATGAAAGAGAAAGATAAGATAAGATCACTTCATTGGCCATATACAATTCCTTGCATTAGGAATTTGTCTTTTCACAGACCCCAGCTTGCTCTCCATGAGACACACAGGGAGAGACACTGGGGGGTCAGAGCACAGGGTCAGCCATTTATACGGCGCCCCTGGAGCAGCTGAGGTTAAGTCTCAGGGGCCCAACGGAGTAGGATTCCTCTGCCGGCTGCAGGATTTGAACTGG
Organism: Atractosteus spatula; assembly: GCF_055471065.1. Taxonomy (NCBI): domain Eukaryota; kingdom Metazoa; phylum Chordata; class Actinopteri; order Semionotiformes; family Lepisosteidae; genus Atractosteus; species Atractosteus spatula. The sequence goes on along the minus strand of NC_142720.1, from coordinate 21,373,829 downwards.
CAACCTTCCAGCCACAGTCACAGATCCTCAGCCACAGAGCCACCGCTCCACCCCCAGAACAACAGTCTTTGGTCCACTGCAAAAAAAACCTGGCAAAAAAGAGAAAAGGCTGGCATAGAAAAGTGCCCTCGGACACAATGCCCACCTCAGCCCATCGATCACAATCAAGGAGGCTTGGCTTCAAGATGTGGTGCAAGAATGTTTAAATTGTCATTGACAATTATGGAATATTCTTATGTTATTAATTTATTCAATTCATTTATTTAATTAAAAGTGGACCTGCACCATCTTCTTAAGTATTAACATTGTTCCAAGACTTAGTAAAGTGCCTCTATTAAGGATCATCTATAGGACTAATATTCTGAGACAGAAATTGACTGTATTACTTTCTGAAAAAGTAAGCATAAATTACATTCCACAGCTTAGGTTCTTGTATGTGAAAACAAAGAAAGTTGCTGTATTATTCATGATAATATATACAAGTGCCATGTGCATTACTTGAGACAGATATTTTAGTTTCACAGTTATTTATTACAATTAGTTTATAGTGGACCCTGCAGCAATTATAGTAAAAACTAAAAGTAAATAAACATATGAGTATTTTAAATGCCCTGTGAGCACAAAGAAATGCTGGCATGTTACAAAACCCAGGACAAAAGGCATTGTGGAGCTATAATCACAACAGAACTGTAGGTCTTGCCAGCTAGTCTCTTCTTTATTAGCATGTGTCAATTTACAACATACTGTACTGCAGAAGAGCCTAGGACAATGCTTTGCCTTCCACCAATTATCTGTCATTTTTACAAAACGCAAATGTCTGTGGCATCATTGCATTCAGGAAAAATCCATGTCACATGAATCATTTCACCCAGTCAGTTATTAAAGAACTCCTCGTTTAACATTCAGTACATACAGGACTACAGACAGCTGACTTTGCGAAGGGTTCCTGCTGTGTGAAACTCTTCCATTAATCTCTGTAAGCAGGGCTTGTTAATTAGCAGAAGAGAAAAATACAGTACATCTGGGTCATATATTTCCTTTCAATGTATGCCAAATGTTAAAATGATTTAAATGGAAAGATGATTTACATAAGGATTACAGCATACTGTATGACTGAGGAAAGACGTACAAGATGAAACAGCTAGCAAATGCAGTTTTGATTTTATACTTTTACCAAGTAATCAATTAAGTAATTGCACTTTGATTTGTGAGGTATCAAGGACTGTTTGTTAGTGTACCAAACTGGCTGCGTAACAGAGGAGAATACATTAGGCTGAACTGAAATTGTGACTGAAGAGAAATCAGAGCCATGTTTTTTCACAGATGTAGATTTACTCCTCTGCGCGCATCTTGTAAAAAAATCAAGGATGAAAGGATTCCTGGCACAGAACTTATATTCCTTGTTGGAAAAACATTTATACAACACCAACTGATTTGCACACCCACATATTTCAAAACATGGGATAGATATGATCAGCCTTTATTGTACTTCATTTTGTCTGCTCTGTTATGTCAAAATAAAAATAACCTGGCAAAATAACATCCTTAAATGGAGGTGTCTTTAACTTCCCCACTCTGCATGGAACTAAATCCCAAAAATACAAAAACAAAGAAATCCCAGGTTAAAAAAGCTTCATACCCCAGCCAAATTAAAAACTAGAGAAAATGTTCCTGCTTTAAATACAAACATTTGATTTCACAGGCTGAGACAATGTACTGGAAGAACAGATTGGACTCTAAGGTCACCTAGGAAAATCATACCTCTGAATGTCCAAGGAGAGTACTTCAACCAATATATCAACAAGTCTATATTCAGATTTTGTTAAAGAAAAAATATTTTTACCTTCTGGGTGGCTCGGCTGCACAGTGATTAGCCTTGTATTCCAGACCTCGGTGCTGTCTGTGTGGAGTTTGTACAGTATGTTCTTCCAGTGTTTGCATGGGTTTCTTCCAGCTTACTCCCACAGGACAAAGACATACTGTGCAGTACTGGTCAGTTAATTAGCTTCTGAAAAGATGAGCCCTGGTGAGTAGGCATGTCCGCTGTTTGTGACTCTGTGTCTGCCTTGCAGCGGACTGGTGTGCTGTCCAGGGTGTACCCTGCCTTACTTGCTGGAATAGGCTCTGGCTCCCCCGTACCCTGGAATGGAAGAAATAGTTAGAAAAATAGATGGATGGATTTTTAACTTTTGAAATATACTGTGTAGTACCCTTTCTAAGTACCAGCCATGTCTAGCAGGTTAGGTTTCCCTCCAACAATTCCCAGTGGCTGTAATTGAGAATTATACCTGATGGTGCTCTTGCATCTAATTTGCAGTTAAGTTATTCCAGGCAATGTTCATGTACACATCAGGTATTATGCTGAATGGGAGACTGAAACTGGCTTTCGCACATCCTAATTAATACTGCCTGCTCTGTCTTGCCTTCATGGAAAATCCTGTCTGTGGGGAATTTTCACACATCTGCTGTAGTCGAATTTTACTCAAAACTATGTTTCACAAGCATATTTTTCTTTTTATTCCTAGTACATTTTTGCAATTTTCAAAGGAAGATGTGAATCTAAATATTAATCAAGTAATCTGCCAAAAGAAATGAATAGCATGTGAGGTCAAGCCCAAACCACTCTAATTCCATAATTAATATACATTTACAGTATCTGGCTTGCTAGACCCCAATTAGTGTTAGTGTTTGAATACATTTCCTACATTAAGTTGAATACATTTGTTTGTGAAGATAGCTAAGCAAGATTTATAATTGTATCTTCAGAAAGCCTCATTCATATACAGGATGTAGCAAAGGTTAAATTCAGTTTTCTTAAAATGATGAGTCCATAACAGGACATTTTATATGATAATCAGAGATTGTTAGGAATTCTCACTTTAGGGAGAAGCTTTAGAGCAGGGTGTCCATTGAGAATTACATCACATCACTTTCAGTAGCCTCTTATGCAATTCACGGTCACAGGAGAGCCAGAGCCTATTTCGGGAAGCATAAGACACAAGGAGGAGTCCACCCTAGACAGGACTCCACAGGGCACACACAGACACAGACTCACAGCAGGGCTAGTTTTCCCAGAATCCATTTCACCTGCCAGCACACTCTGGGAGGAAGCCCATGAGAAAATGGGGAGACATACAAACTCCAGGCAGACAGCACTCCAGGAGTACACCACAGTGGTGTGGAGAAGCTGTGGGGCAGCAATGCTAACCGCTGCGCCATTGTGCCACCGCACAATCAATAATACCAGTGGTATTTGATCAATCCTTATATTTCGCCTGCATTTTGACACTTGTAATCCACCCCGACTTTGCTTCTTGGTGGTTAAGAAACAGACAGTAAAGAAATAGTACAAGAAATTGCATATGGCCAATAAAGTGACTCTGTGGTTTAGGATCTGCTCCTGTGGCTGGGAGGTTGCCGGTTCGTATCCTGTGTCCAACAGAGGAATCCTACTCCCTTGGGCCCCTGAGCAAGGCCCTTAACCCCAGCTGCTCTGGGGGTGCCGTATAAATGGCTGACCCTGCTCTCTGACCCCCAGCTTCTCTCTCCCTGTCTGTGTGTCTCATGGAGAGCAAGCTGGGGTCTGTGCAAAGACAAGTTCTTAATACAAGACATTGTATGTGACCCAGTGATCTTAAAAAAGGGGGAGAAGTTCGAAGGGTTGTTCAGTTTTTTTTTGTCTAAAAAAAGACAAACGAGAACCTACCTGGCACCCCACCGACAGTGAAGGGGTGCAGAGACTTCTGACCAGGAGGGAGGAAGTTAGACTGCTCTAATTACAGCAGGCTTGGCCAGGGAAAAGGAGGAGCATATAAGGAAGTGGCCCCAGACGTACAGGAGCAGTGCAGGACAGCTAGCTGTGCGCTGAAGAACGGAATCTGAATTAAATTACTGCACATCTCAGCCTGGTTTAGACCTCTTCCCTGTGTTCCCTGCATCTTAATGGCAAAATATGTCGGCGCTACACATTTCAATAAATAATACCTACCGTCAAACAAAACATACAAGTATGAGCAGGATTATACATACTGTAGTCTGCATCAGCAAATGGTTTCATTTTTTGTACGATTTGTCTGGCACTATAAGAACACTTACATAATTAACTCATCTCCTGAGTTTTCTACAGTGGAAAATAAAATACTGTCAACTGCTACAACTGAGGTCAATTCACCTGAAGGATTTGAACCACATTGTCAACCTTCAATGTGAGACTGTAACAGGTCTCAGTTGAAGCTGTGTATGTTAACATGATGCTCTAGAGCTCGGCAACTCCTCAGGGCTGTTCCAATCTGCTCCAAGGCAGAACTCGGATGCTCCTTAATTGCTATTGCTGCATAACTATAAAAGCAGGATCTTTGGAGGAGAGAAGCACTCTCTACACTCAATTCCTGAGGTGTGTAGTCCTAGTGTCTATTGATTTGTCTCTACTGTGTCCTCAGTTACATACTTTTGTTGGTCTAATTATTTAATGAGCTGCATAAATAACATACCTCTAACCAGTGTCTGAGGAGATTTACATTATAGGTAACAGTACTTACAGTTAACTTCTTTTGTAATCAACTGTATACAGTAAGACCTTGACATGTGTATATATATTTGTCTGTATATATGTCTAACTTAAACTAGTTACTAGAAAATAACTTTAATTGTTGAATTGACTACTCAGGCTAACTGCATATTATGTATTACTTAATCTTTTACCTCATCTCACACACCACAAAATTGGACAAAAGTTTGCCCTCTGTCTGTCCAATGCTAATCAGTAAACGTTTTGACCTGTTATAAATTAAGCATGAAAAAGGATATTTGGAAAACCCTTAGCCTTCAATTATGCTAAGATATACTGTGTGAAATGTTTGATTTTCATATTAGAAACTGTAATGTTACAGAATTTCCCAAAAATGCCGTTCTTTTCCTAGTCTTCCATTTTTTACAAGAGGTTATCGTGTTGGTTAGCACCTTGTGACTGTAAAAATCTTTAAAATAAAAGGTTAAGACCAGTTACAGAAGATAGCTTTCTCCTATGTTTTTTTTTCTCTATAGAGATTTTTTTAGAGCATGTTAGTTTTTTACTAGTGACTTCAGGCTCACCCACAATTCTGAGCTGCTTTCTCACTGGACTGAAAAAAAAAGAGAGTCAGATACTGTAATAAATCAGACAGTCCTGCTTCTTTCTCATACCTTCTATGATATTTTTCCCCTCAATTCTATAAAAGAATGCACTGACATATCCTACAGTACCTGTGGGTGTTTCACGTTCTCTTTCAAGCACTTTCATTTAGCCTGTAACAAACTATAAGATCTAAGGTAAGGTAATATAAGGTAAAGGACGTTCTAATAACAAATCTACAATTTCTGTTTATACTTTTATTGCCTACTTACTCTTAGGGTACGCTCATTTTTATGTCAATACTTAAAGTCGAAATCTGGGATTTTCATATAAAATCGGTGTAATCTCTTACAGTATATCTCGAAAGCAGAAATAAACAGTAATTAAGTCTGCTTTGGCAATACACCGTCTGAAAATGAAATATGTTTTGTCATTCGGCTGTAATAATAAGAATCCTTTCATTATCCGCTGTCCTTGTACTCTTGTAATAATCTAGTGGGGCTCCTGTGATTGGTAGTGAGCCTATTTCTTCTAGGTTTTATAATGGGGGGGTCAGAGCTGGTATTATCTTGAGTTTAGGGATGAATCACCAAAGGAAATTGAAGGATGTTCAATAAAGAAATTACTATCGTGACTGCAGTGGTAGATGGAAACTGTTTCGACAAATCTATGTTTAATCAGGTGGAATTCATTATTTTTTTCATGGCTCTGTGTAAACAACAGTTTAAGCTGTTGTCAAATGTAGATATTATTTTTGCAAATTAAGAATAAAGACATTGCAGACTTTGTTAAGGTTTTAGCACATTAGTAATAAACATATTATCTGAAAATTCTATCCATCCATTTTCTTACCCTGTACCTACTAATACAGGGTCACAGGGTAGCCAGCACCTATCCCAACAAGCGACTGGCACAATGTCATTCATCACAGCCCATCGCAGGGCACATACAGACACAAACACACACACTCAGGGCCAATACTCCCAGAAGCCAATTGTCTTACCAGCCATGGGAGGAAACCAGAACACTCAGAGGAAACCCATGCAAACAAGGGGAAAACATAAAAACTCCAGGTCCAGGTTTGAACCCAGGGCCCCAGCACTGCACGGAGCAATGCTAACATGTGCACCACCATGCCACCCATCTAAAAATTCCTTGTTTGGAAGGAATTATGTCTGTTGCACCAACAGTAGTTTGAGTTAAAACACAAAAGACCTAGTTTGCACTTTGGGTCCAGTAGTTGCACAATGCATCAGAATGAAATGAAATAGATTTTAATTAACACCTTCAAAGACGCAACTTTCATAATCACAGTCAACCCATTTGCTCCCCCAGCATTTAGACGCAAACTCCACCTACAGTTCAGCACCGATTTCTCCACTGGTGTGTGAAGTTACTCTTCAAGCAATTTCTTTGAATAATCTGCCAATCACAAAATTGATGCTTATTAAATATTAATGAACAGTACCAACAAGCCACAAGCTTGCTTCATGTGTTTCACATTGGAGACCCCTTCAAAAATACATTATAAAAACAATTCTTGACATTTTTAAATTTGCTATAATGTTCCTTGAAGATGTTAATATGTTAATACTTCTACATCTTAAATAAAACAAGGACACTTTAGGGACACCTACTAACATACAGTACCATGCATGTCTCTGGAATACATGAAAAAAAGCCATAAGACCACAGAGAAAACATACAAACTCCAGAAAGAAGCAAGGCACTACAGTACAAAATCAAATCACAGACCCGAGGTCTGTGAGACAACAGCACTAACCAGTCTGCTATCCTAATGCAACTCATTGTAAATCTAGGTATACTATATATACTGTATATAGAGTTCTTCAATAAGTACATTTCATTTCCAATAAATACTACATTTTATTAAACCTGTCAAAGATCATGCATTGAGACTAGCTTGCTTCAGCATTTTAACAGAGAAAAGGTAGAACTAGATGATATTTCATTAGAATCTACAGATATATCTCTAAGAAACCTTTTTAAGATTTCACCCAACATCTAACTAAAGTCTCCACAAGATTGTACTTGTGTTCTCTAATACATCACTAACATAACAGCTCTGGAAAAGCCACGTTGCCTGAAGCTGTCATCGTCCAATAAATATTTTAATGTTCCCAGCATTAACTGCCAAGCGAGGTCGTAATTAGTGCCACTCACAGTACTGCATGTGCTGTAATGATCTTGGATTTTAAAGATTCTTAACCTCTGCCACAGGCAAGAAAATAAAATATAAGTATCTGTGATATGCTTGGCAACAATTTAAGCAATTGTGTGCATCACTATATTATATTGAATTTTATAGCTCCCTTTCTGATTAACTTTTGAAAGCAAAGAATTTGTCTGTACAGCAAAACAAGCTTTTCATTACTTTGGATGAAACTATTGGACTATTGTCAGGGAGAAGGGGGTTAAAATACAAAAACTCTTTCTGCTTTAAAGAAATTTCCTTCTCAGCACACTGGCACAAGCACATATATTTTGGTAACAGTTAAACATTGGAGTTTAAAGTCTTCATGCAGGGTTTCCAAGCACAGTAGGATTATGCAGAGATTGACAGTTCTCATAACATGAAGTTTAGCTGTCTTTAAAAAGCTTCAAATACATAATTAATAAAAGAACATTCCAATACCTGTCGAGCTTTGCTTTATTCCCCACACCAAGGAATGCTGCACTAAGTGGTAGAATAGAGAGTTACAGAGTTAAACCTCTGTATAACTCACAGCTATATATATATCATTTCCAGGAGGACAGAGGATGGAGCATGTTGCAAATATTATTAAAAAGAGTGTGGAGTTTTCCAGTGAGAATAAAATATTCTGAATGTTTCAAAGAGGTATTGTCACACATGAACTGGATAACGCAGGAATTCTGAGCTCTCTTCTAACTAAAAAATAGTAATTATTGATATTATTTATTGCTGCTTAAAATATTGAGATATTAATGAAGCCCGACAAATAACATGTCCACATAGACTTATTGCATTAGATTTCACACAGTAGAGAACTTTAACTGGATGAAGAACTCTGTTTCTTGGAGACTCTGGACAGTTGCTGATGACCCTTGGAGGAAGCTCATACACTCTGTTGAAGATTACTGGGGCTGTGTGTCGATGACATCTACAGCAAATATAATTCCAGTCAGATGCAATTACAACCAGCTAAAATTGATCATACCTTTTTAAGCAGAGATCAACAGTTATGTAATTAAAACAAGAAAGACTACAGAGTCTAAAACTCAAAAAGCTGCAGAAAGTGAAAGACATAATAATAAGTGTATCGGTAAGAGAAATCCACTTTTCTCCACAGATGAAGTGTTGAAGTTAGCAGTAAAGAAATACTTTCCAGTCTGATATTTTCCAACCTTTCGCCATTGACAAGACCTGTAAAATAATTTGTCAAGGATAGAGAAACCCAGTGTTTATTATTCAGAAAATTAAAATGGTTCACCATGTTTACTCTCAAACAGTTTGATGATTATTTTATTGGCAATGCTTTGATTCCTTTGAATCTACTGTATTTGATATTATGACATTGGTGGCTCATACTTGAAATGTACAGTAGTTGTTTAATCAAACAATATATAACTTTCTTGTCTATTTTGGAGACCATAATAAAGTGAAGATTCCCTTTCATATGTCAGCCTATGTCCCAAACAGTAGATGCAAAACTCAATATTGCAAACTACTGTAGTTCTCTTGCGCTAATGGGTTAAACAGCATGTGGTCAGTCTAAGCACACACACAATACTCATGTAAGACAGCAGCAGTGCAGACAGCTGGAGCTGATTTTGCAGACCATATTAAAGTGGAAGCTGAGTACAGGGGTTTAGAAATCTCCCTGCTCTAAACCTGCTCAAATAGGTATGACACCCTGCAGCACTTTTTCCTTCTCTCCATCTGTAATGTGTGTATTTTTAAAAGCCTTTCTGGATCCTACATCACATCCCCTGAATAATTTATAAATGGAACTTTCACACCGAAAACTGCAGTAGCAGGCATTAAGGCAAAAGGAAGGCTATTATCAATTTAAATGAAGGTATCACATGTGTTTTTTTTATTTATTTAAAAACAATATAGGTAAATACATACCTTTAAAGTCTCTAATGCAATGACTCTAGCCCTAAGAGACCATTTCATCATATCTCAGGTTTGAGATCCTTAGTGACTTCAAGGAAATGTACAGTAACTGAACTTGAGGGAATGCGGGTCACAAATCGGTTCTAATTGTTGGGGCTCAGGACACAGATAATTACACTACAGATTAAATGCAAGGTGTGATGTGAATAAAAATGTAAAGATCTTGCAGCTGCCTGGAGAAACAGAACACACTTGCAGAAAGAGAACGAGCCACTGGCAGCAGTAAAAAGAAATACTGCAGCACTAAATTAAGGCAGCCTTAAAGATCATTAAAATCAGGTAGCAAGGCTCAGAATAAAAAAGCAGCATTTGTCTACTCAGCTGAAACGCTTTGAAGAGTGGGAAGGCTTTGTACCTCTGACATAATGAGGCTCCTTATTTGAAATTTTAAACATGGGATCAGAAAAAGGTATATCTACCCTACCTACTGCATTATTGCTCTGAGAACTTCCTAAGAAGTGGAACCTGCAGAAAGTGCTTAATAAGAGACCATGTGGAGAAGAGGTACACAGCCCAGGCTTTCCATAGCCTCTGTGCTCTTGATCTAAATCAGCAATAAACTCCACTTTATCTTCATTTTTTTTCCTTCCAGCACACAGAGGCCCAGCATATTTTAAGGTTCTGAGGTCTGTGTCGTTAATTACCATCAAAGCACCAAGCTCAATTTTAAGGTCCAATGAGTCTAGCATTTAGAAAATGCACATCACATGGAGATCATGCCAGTAAAGAACCAATTAATTGAATTAAAGCGGCACTATGGAAATTCTGAGACAAAGAAATAGCTTTCATATAAAAAGGTGGTATTGGATATTGTGCAAATAGAAAGAATCAAGCAGTGATATTGTGGCAAGTGTCAGTGTCTCCCTAGTATTTCTTAACCTTTTTTTCTTCTAGTTTGTTAAAAAAATAAGTGTTACTTTAGATTTCGGATTGTAGGAGTGAGAGTTTGAATTTATAATTTTCCTAGTGACAGCTGTTCAAGAAATTACTATAAAATGAAATATACTGACATGCAACTTCAGCAGTGATTTGACATAGAGAAGACATTTGTTTCTCAATTGAAAATTCTAGCTAGAATCTGGGAAGAGATTCTGCTGTAAGAAAAAATCAATGGAATATTTTATTTTACTCATACAGAGATTTATTGAGTACAACTGATTACAGAGGTTTTTTTTTTTCCTGGACACAGCACACAGTGTACAGCAGTGGTTCTCAGTCTTGGTCCTAAGGGAGCCCTGTGTCTGCACGTTTTCACTCCAGGAAGACCCTTAATCCCCGGTGCTAATTGATGCATGTAACTGATTTACTTGCTTCTTCAGATGTTTTTCTGTACCGGGGATACAAAACTACCTAAAGTACAATAATTTACCATACCTTCAGTAGACAGAACATTATGCAGTCTCTCCTCAACTTACCAATTAGGAATTTGCTTACTACCTCTGATTAAAAAGCTCCTAATAGGTGACCAGCTTAAGTTGAACAGACACCAGTGGGAATAACAATGTATCATGCGGTCCAATGAGTGAGTATTTTTCCTTCTGCTTACATTCAATTAGTAAAATTTCACCCAATGAGGTTTGCTCATTGACAGGAACTCACACAAATAGGAGGGATTGATAACAATTATAAATCTCATTCAACTTTTTAGGAGAGGACAGCCAATTCCAAAACAGGCTTCAGATGCCAGATTGAAATCAATTAGCCTGTGGTTTGAATTAGACTGCTCAGCTGGGACAAGCCCCAGAGAAAACATGGTCCCCCTCGCATATCAAAAGAGCACTGCTGTCCTCCTGTCAATATGCTGGAGGCTGGACTATGCTACTTGCCATCTAGAATGTTCACTAATCCATCAATAGTTCAATCAATAGGTCAATCAGTTTCTAACTTGGCAAGATATTACATTTAAAGATAGTCTGTCAATGGCAGGTCATGATCTGGGAAACCACTCCAAGATCATCGCCACATCACCTAAATTGTGATAGTCGGAGTCTCAGATATGTAAAAAGGGAAGTTCAGCTTTAATGATCAGGAAAAGAGTGTCAAAGCACAACAGAGCTCCACTTGAAGTGACTGAGTGTTATGCTACTGTAGCTGTCTGCTGCTACATCGATCAAGACCTGGCACCTCACTTGCGGGCTCATCCTGATGTGACAACAGTACAGAAGGACAATGTGTGTCCTCATGCTGCCCATGTCAATGTGGGTTTTTTGTGAGAGGAGAATGTGACAAGTGTGCTTTGGATGCGCTATTCACCAAAGCTGAGCACCACTGAATGTTTATGGGATGAGCTGGGATGACATGTGGCATCTAAGGGTCAGACGCTCATAAACAGGCACTATGAAAGGAATGAAACAGAATACCATTAAACAACATCTGCAACCTGGTGCAAAGCATTTATTGCAGATGCACAGCTTGCATTGCTTTCAGTCTTGGTCACGCACTGTACTACACACAGTAGTTACAATACAACACACAACACAGGCAGCCCCCATGTAGGTCAGCTCTTTTGATGATAAATGTTAATCATCTTAATAAATTTACTGATGCCAAATTTTATTTGAAAAACATGTCGGTGCACCAGACATTTATTTGCAAACAAATAAAAAAAATGTTTGCATTGTAATAACTTTATGAACATGATGTAACAATACATTTCGGTTTTGATGCTTGATACAGTATATAAATCTGCTCTCAATCAGAAAAAGGGGTATGACATCAGGAAGTTAAGGAAATCACTTCTGAGAATTCCTTTCTTTGATTGCCTGTTCATAATGATCCAAGGGAAAAAGTGCATGTGAACATCATCAGTGTTCAGATGTAGGCTGTCATATAGCGAAAGGAGTAACACCCTGACTGGGATGATTGGGTGGAAACAGCCCAACAGGGAAATGGTTAAGGTTTGTCACAGACTGCTGAAAAATGAAGGGCATGCACTAGATGGCAGTGTTGTTATGTCTGTAGCATGTTCTATGTAACAGATCTTTCCCAGGCTTTAGGGATAATTGTCATAAACATCTCGACTTCTTCCAGCCATGCAGGCTACAAAATGAATTCCACACTTGTTGGGGATATACTGTACTGTAAACTAACATATACTGTACCTTCACTAATGTAATAATAGAAAATTTAAAGAGGTAAGAACAGTGTCCTGAAAGTGTTTTAATTTTTATTCTGTTCTTGTCTGTTTTTTCTTCTTACAAAAATAAAATTTCATGGCAACCCTTCACTGAAAATGTATTCACTTTGTTTCAAACCAACAATGAATCTTGTCAAATTTGTGTTCAGTACTGTAAAATCTGGTTGTTTAGCCCAATTAATTTGTAGAGAGAAACAAATTATGTTAATGGTCAGGAACACCCAGCGATAAGCCAATTAGATAGGATGGGTATAGTACTGTATATGGATTAACTACAACAAGAGTTTGTGTAGGTTATTCTTGTGTTGTTCAAGCCAAATTGTTGTGAGACAAGTTTTTGAGGATTCTAATCAACTATGCTCACATAATCAAATCACAGCCCCAGCTAAAATAAAAATGTCACCTTTAATTCAGCAAAATAATATATATTTTCTTTTTCAAATGTCTTCTTAAAGGAAAATTCTTAACAGGAGCTGAATCTTTTATTTTTGTCATTGTATTAAGAAACTGTCAAACCCTATAATACTGTTCTCTCATTCTAGATCTCTAGATTATTATTCATTAATTCTAATATCATTCTATAATGCTCTATAGCCCATACATATAAGGACAGCCCTCTCCTCTGCAGGTTAAACAACCAGCTCCATTCTCTACTTCAGAGCTACAGTATGTTTGTTTATAATACACAGTTACAAGCTGAAGATTCTTTAAGCCACACCTGCTGGTTTTCATTTTAGCTGGGCTCTTGACTTAAATGAATCCTAAACTGAACCAACAACTTGCTTGGTTGGAACCTATACAAAGGTGGGAGATTTTAAGTTAGTTAAGATATGTAAGTTAAAAGACAAACTCTTGCATACTGAAAAACTGAAACAGGTTTGAATTCAACCTATTATTTAGTCAATTAAGGGTTCAATTATTTAATTAAGTGTTCAGGTGGAACAAAATGGCACAGGTGTTTTGGGGCCCAAGCACCAAGATTAGAAACCGGTCTAATGATTCATTCAAGTGGTGCCACACCTGGGCACTGGCTTCAGGCTGGGCAGCTTGTGAGTTACTGTATCTGAAAGCTTGTGAATGACAGCTGAAACTCTTTCATGGGAATTACCAACCTTGGCTGCTACAGTAACTCATCTAATCAGTAACAACGGTCTATTGTTATTCAGCTCTTAGCACAGGAGACTGTGTTGTCTGTGGTGATACTAATAGAGTGTGAAAGCATTGCAAGGCTCGTGTCCCTACTTGAGCTTTGTTTCTGGGGAGAGTCTGCTGTGTGGTTCAGTGGGTTTTCTACACAATACGCACACCATTTCTTCTACATTCAGCAGGTCCTCCACTTTCTTTGAGCAAGATCTTGACATTGACGTTTTCAGGTAAGTGACCTCACCGCTACAGCTCTTTTTGACAATAAGAGAAAAGGAAAACCATTTTTGTAGTATACAACTGTGGATTGCTTCTAAGTGAGTTGTGAGCCATTCCTCTGTTGTTGTCATCAGTTTACTGTAAATGTTGTTACATGAACTGATTGCTGTTCCTTACCCTTCTAAAAGATGTTCTCTATAAAAAAGATTGCTTAAATATCACGTACCCGTACATTGCACATCGATTTAAAATCACTAAAACTTTTGTTTTGTGTTGGGACTTTCCTGTGTTGATTTAATTATATAAAACCCCCGCCCCCCCCCCCCCAAAAGCCATGATTTAAGACGTGCAAAACATTTACATCGTGGCAACTGTGATTAAAGACAAAGGGCAAAAAGACAGCGACATAAAATGTCACTGAAAACTAGCTAGCACTGTAAATCAGAAGCCACGAACCGGATTGTCGTAGTGCTTTGTAACTCGTGCACTTTAGGACCGAGAGGAAATCTGACCGACCACAGCTATTCGGTGAACCACTATGTAGAGGACCACACAATACTACTACATTGCTGTATCCTTACCTCAGCTCTCCACGGTCACTCCATCTCTTTTATAAAGGCGAGTTGAACACTGAATTCGAAACGATCGATCGTAGCGGAAGAGAGAAAGGGATAACTATCTTAATTTTGCTAAAATAAAACTATTCGAAGAAGTTCTCTAATTCGGTTCACAATTTCGAATTTGAGAATATTTCGTTGATTTAATCCCGGACGTGCTCAGAAAGCACATCTGCAAGGCAATGTAGTGCATGTTTGGGACTTTGCCGTAACTCCTAGAGGCCACTCACGGTGTGCAGATTGGAATGTGGAAATTGCAGAACAGGCTGCGGCTCCAGAGAGCGTTTCTCCCATGTTTGGCACAGGGAATCCTGAACGCATAAAGCTCTTTCACCTTGGAAGGTAAGCAGAGACGCTTTGATAGTCTGATCACGGATTCTGTACAGCAACTGTTCGACACAATGCGCCACACATCATCAGTGTGGCATTGGTATTCCATAACATTTTATACAATATAAACTGGTAATCTTGTAAAGACATTTGTGTCGGAGGTTGCAGACAAAAAAAAACTATTGATGTGTTCAGTTTGTATTACAGTACAGTGCCTATTTGTGCCTGTTTGGTACCAAATTCTAGACCTCAACGACGATGAAAGTTGATATGCTTTTGAAAATGCGAGGTGTTTCTTTCAAAATGTGCTCATTAGACATTTGGAAAATGTATAGCTCGAATGTGTATAGGTGTTAAGGGCTCACGACCACAAATAGGCATGGACATTGCCACGTAAAATTACTGTGCTTTGTGCGTCTTTACTGTTCTGTCCAATTGTGATGTAGAACACGGAAAGACTCATAATTGTGAGGTTCTCTTTACATTAAGCACCCTGTCTTTTAACTCACGATGTATTTGGTTTACAGGTTCTGAAAGTGATATATTGTAAACTTAAGATAAACATGTGCTTATACTGTATCGCTTGGTCAAATTGAATCAGCGGTGAAAGGCTGTGTGAAAGTGCTGTGGACAGCTCCTGAATGCTAGTTCACATCAGCCACTTAGATTTGGTGAACGTTTTAAACAGCGGGTTGCAGTAATTCAGATATTTTTACAGTAGGTCTTGTACTGGTGGCCGGAAAAAAAAGCTAAGCATTATCCGTCTTCACTGGCACAATAGTATTTCCATGTGTACAGTATGTAATGTGTTGTATATACTGTAGGTTTCCGTATGAAATCGACATTTCGATCAAGTCAAAGTCGACACTGTCCTTATTTTGGGCTTTGCTTCAATTAAGAATAATGCGGCTTCAAGAATAAATTACACTTTAAAATAGATTTTTCAAATTTAGATAAAATGTCTACCTGGTATTGTTAAACGGCCTGTCACTTTGGAATTTGATTGTGTTTTTAGACGTTTTTACTTAATCTGTATAAAAAAAAACACTTTTAATCGAAATAATACGTTCTGTTTGCCTTGTCCACTATTCTACATTTGTGTAAGCTTTTATGTAGAACACACTCAAGCTGGTGGATATTATTTTGTGGAAAACTGGAGCAGAATATGAGAGAGAAATAGAAATGTCTGCATGCTGCCAGCAGTACAAAAACATGGTCAGTTCGGATGTGATGTGAACGCTGTGATGGTCTCTCTTTTACATCCTGGAATTGACATCATAATATGAAACGTACTGTAACACTCTGCTCTGCCCTTGCAGTCCCATGTACAGTATAGCATTGCTTTTCACAGCTACTGTATGTGGTACCTCTGGTACTTTCCAGGTACGGTACGTTCCTTTTGGTACCATTTTAGTCAAACGACATTAGCGTTGAGCCATTTTCAGTTCATACCATGTTGATAGTGTCTAATACTTTACCAAACAGACAAGACTACAAATATTTGAATAGATTTATGTAGGTAACAAATAAATCTGTGCAAGCATCCACAATTAGGATTCCAAAACCAATTCCATTAAGATGTGTAAGATAAGAACGTGCCGCACAATACAGTATAGAAAAAGCTTGCCAGGCAATGTTACAGTATGTAGGCTATCCAACCTTGTTTACGTTATTCACCACCGTCCTGTGTTTTTGCCCATGAATCAATTTTTGCTGACATGACAACACTGCCTCCCTCCTTGTGGAAGCAAAGGTTCTCTCTGAATACTCTCAGGCAGCTTATGTGGCTTCGTCAAAATAATCACAATGCATACAAGCAGGTCTGATTTACTTTCCCATTTATTGTTTTATTTTGTTTTAATTATAGCAATAGGACAGAAATCCAATGTGCTGCTGCACTTTCTATGTACTGTAACAGGCATTAAGGCTTGTCCACGGGTTTAGTGAAATGTACTTGTTCTATGCTATATTTAACATCTGTTAAAACAGGTCTAGGAGAAGGTATTCTGACATCTCTGCACACCAAAGGAAATTCATATCCTAAAATCTGACTAAGTACAAGGATTTGTGTATCGTTTCTTAGTAATGTCTGTGGAAGCCTGTAAGGTTTACTACACAAGCAGACAGCACAAGATATAAATGAGCAGCTAATCTTCTTGTCACAGTTCTTTCATCTAAAAAATTCTCATGCATTTTCTGGTGCTTGTAATTTTTTTTTAATTAGGCCTTACTTGATCATCTCTATCTACAAAATATCTGTATATACATTTGTGAAGCCAGATTTTGATTTTGATTCGATAGATGAAAAGATTCAGTAATTATTTAATTTTTAAGAAGGATCAATTCTATTCATCTTTTAAAATATCTTACATAAAATGGCCAATTATGGTTTCAGTGCAAAAAAAATGGTAATTTGAGAACTAATATGTTAATAACATCTATAGCAGCAACAACATTACCGTAGCTTGAAAGGATCAAGTTTGGTGTAGTAAGGAGCTTTTTCATTGTGCTCCTTTTAAGGATTTGTGGTGATCACATGTCGTAAATCCTGTGGGAAAGCAAATCTATTCTTCTACAGTGATTGTCCTTTGCATAATAAGACATTCAATAATGATGGACAATTCTTTAAATACTAAATGTTGGAAATACTGTACAATAACCTGTCAGATTAAGCTATTTTCCTTTGAGATTGCTCTGTATCTGTGCATGTCATAGTCCTTAGAGTAGTACAAAGCCTTAGAAAGAAGGTTACGTCAAGATTTCATTTAACTTACAATTGAAGCTCAGTGCTCCAGCACAGATGTGTATGTTTAACAGTGCATACCATTGAGATCGTCTGTCCTTTTCTTTCATACACCTGATAATTCAGGCGCTCATTTCATATGCAGTCTGAGAGTTTAAAGGTAAAATCCTTATTTAGTTCTCTGGGACTGCAAGATCCTTCTTCATTCAAAAAGGTTAATTAACCAATGCATTTTACTGCCGAATTTATGGTGTGATAAATTAAAACCGAACAGTTGCAATTTTATGAGAGAATCTCACAAAGGGCAAATGTATAGGGTATGACAATTAACCCTAGAAAAGTCATAAGCCGCAGGTATTGAAGGACAGACAACATCTAAGAAAGATGCACGTTTTCTAAGTGTAAATTGAAAAGATTTTAACATTTGATTTTCTGAGTCACCTCCCTCTTTAATGCCACTTCTATGTTCGAGGACTGATGTAGCAATATTGTACCGAAGGTTCTTGTTTCTGTGTCTTTTCTAGTCCTCCAAGCCTGTATAATCTCAGACTGCTTCAATGCTGAGACTCAATGGAAGCCACTGCACTAATTGCAAATTTCCACTATATCCTTGGTTAGCTGTAGCTTTACTAATAAGGCGTTATTCTTTAAGCTCATTGTCATGAATGGCGTTTGAGAAACCTGTCTGTAGATTTCCTCAGTCGGGACATTTTATGTCTATATATATATATTCCTACAACTTTTTTAGAGTATGTGCCTCAGAGCAGTTGTACTCTAAATCCTTTGCCACATTTCACCATCAGAGGGTATCCAGCTCCTTTTCTTTGTCACACTACAAATCTTCCGTTAGGGCCAGATATCCTTATTCCAGTTCAATGTACTCCAGACTGGATGTACTCTTGCAAAGTTAAAATAGTCCATTATCTGCAGACCTAAAAATGATTATTTGCAGCATCTCTGGCGTGCAGTCCTTCCTTCAGTCCAGTATGAGCTAGTTTCCTGGGGTTCTGTGTTCTTTGTTCACTTCATGTAATAAAACCCTGCTGCTTTTCTTCCTTTGCATAGTTTACTTCTGTCTACCCCTCCTTTTTTGATCTTTTGTTTCTCCTCTGTCTCTATGGTATTTGAGGGTATTTCAGACTCCTATGATGGATGTCTGTGCTTCTTTATCATGTCTTCTTCCTCATTGGTTCTCTCCTCAAACCCTATTTAGCCGCACACATTGCTCAAAACCACTCAGACTCTCAAAAACACTCTGTAAACTTCCAATTTTAATGGTGCTCCTTTGCTGCCAATTATTTCTAATTGCTGTCGATTACTGTGTAATGGGTTGTAAGCTTCAAATTCATTATAAATTATTTTTTACTTTGTTGAGTGCACATTAATTTTAGAGCAGAGATGCATTCGTAAGGAGGACTACCGTTGACTTAAGGGCACACAAAAGTTTTATTGTAAGTGTCTAATGAGGATCAAAGTTTAAATAAATCTCATAATAAATTGACATGAAATATGTTTGTATTTTATATTGAATGTCATTGATAAATATTTACTTTCTTCCAAAAATTAGTTGGTGTTTACAAAATTTAAAAAATGCTGTGCCTACAGTAAATACCATATTTGTATACAGTCATTTTACATATAAAGCATTTTTGTGATTTAAAACATGGATTACTTTTAAAGTAATAGTGATTATATATTACAGATATCTTTGTAAAGACAATTTATCAAATAAAACTTCAAATATTTTTATTTTTTAAACAGAAATTAAGTGTACAGAACAAATCAATATATGTGGTACAGTATATAAGTGTTTTGTTTCCTTTAACTGTGATTAACTGTTGTTCCTAAATTACTATTGTCAGTAAAAACCATTTCCAAATCTGTTATTGCATCGTTATAATTAGATAGATACAGTGTTTTTTTAAATGGACCGTATCAAGTGATTTGCTCTCTTCTATGAGGAAAACATTCATTTTCAGTGCTGTTTTGTGCCTATTAGTTTCTGAATAGTCATCACACTAGTCCACATTCAAACCTCCCTCAATATATTTATTAACCATGTTCTATATTCCCTTCATATTGACATGGCAGCCAGCTTCCAAGCACCATAGAATTCTGTATATGTGTTTTCAATGAAGAACTTTTAAAAAAAAATACATAAGAGTGGTTCAATACATAAGAGGAGGCCATTCACTCCATCTGCTTCATTGGTTTGCTTCTAGCCAGTTTATCTGAGGATGTTGTCCAGCCGTTTCTTGGTATCTTGATAAGTCTGGGTATCGGCTTCAGTGAGGTGGGTAGCGTGTTCCAGACTCCCACAGAAGCACCTTCTGTTGGTTTTAAATGCACTGTCATGTAGCTTCCACTTGTGTCCTTTGGTTTGTGCTGAAGAATAGCATTGAGTGGATTGTGTTGATGCTTTCAGAATTTTGAATACTTCAATCAGATCCACTCATTTTCTTTGATTTTTCAAGAATAAAATGCTTAAACTCTTTTAGCCAACATGTATCACTGGTGCTCAGGCACTTCAGGCACTTCTTCACTTGACTGGCTGCTTTGTGTTTACAAGAAAACAGGCTCTCTCTGGACCCCTACTGTATATTACTCTAAAATCTTTCCTACACTCTCCAAAACAAATAGAAAACATCTCCACTCCTGATGCAACAGCAGGGAAATAATGTCACAATGTGAAATGGTAATGTCATCTCCTGTTCGTGCTCAATGAACAGATACATTCAAATAATATAATTGTACACAAAGAAAGCACTACTGCTTTTTTCATTATCTTGCATCACAACAATGAAAGCAATGTGATTCTCTTTAGATTGATTCATATTCTTGGTAAAACCAAGCAAATTCTGGAAGATAGCACTGATAAAGCCTTCCCAAACGTTCATTAGTAACAGAGTGAATAAAATGTACATCCATCTCTATCAGACAGATGGCAGAAAGTGACATTCAATATCTGGAATTAAAGTAGCTACATACCAGGGGGTAGTGTATTTGGACACTGACTAAAGGGGTTTTAAGTTGATATAATTTTCCCTCTGAGATTTGTTGCTGGGTATAGTTGACGAAATGGCCATTAGAGAAACAGCCTTCTCTGCATCTATAGTAATAGCCATTTATCAGCTCAGATTTACTGCTGAGCTTTGCAAGAATCCCTTTTTTGTATTCCAAACTTGTAACTAAGCTTATAGATAAAGCAATTGTACCCGGAATGGAATCAATGTGTGCGACATCTATTGCTCATGCAGGGGCTCATTTGCATAGTGTTCGTGCTTGTGGAAACAAAGGCATACTCGTCTTTTAACACAAAAGGCAAATGAATGGATGCAATACTGTCCTTGATGTTTTCAAGGGGGATCAGAACTGCGTCAGTGACTCACTCTTAATTTACAGCATGCAGGATGATGCTAAATGGATGTTTTATTTACCAACAAAGACCACTCAACTAGACAGAAATTCTGGCTTTCGATTGGTAGATGCTCATACTGTATATCACCACCGTCCCATATCATGCTGTACCTTCTCAATATTCATTTGCATACCAAAATTGAATTGAATTCACTATACGCTTTTATTGTTGTTGTGCTTATTTTAAAATAGTCATCACGTGTTACAACAGAAAAAAGCTTTGCATGCTAGTACATGATGTGGTTTTGTTGCAATTAAAATACTGTTGTTTCACTCCTTCCTGCCTTCAAAGAAATGGAACCAACGTATGTTCTAAATTTGTAACCCATTTTTTCAAATAAATACCATATACACTTGGAATCAGGGGGATTACCAGATAACATCATAAATATGATCAAATTTAATTGCCATTTTAATCTGATATTCTAATCTGAGCACTTTTTCTTTGTACTATCACAGGAAAGCACAAGCTCCCAGGCAGATGTGTTCCAGAAGAGATTTATGAAAAGCACCCCAGGGGAAACAATAATGGAGGGACAGGTGGAAGAAAAGGATGTCGCCATTCACAAAAATGGCACAGAATCTACCAAGAAGAATGGCCTCATTAACACTCGAAACCTCATGGTGGAGACTAAGGATGGGCTGGTGTCTGTGTACTCAGCACCGCAGTACCAAGGACATGTGGTTGTCAACCTGCCACCACAGAACTCTGTGGAGAGCAACAAGAGCAGCCCCACTCCACAGCTCCTGAATCCCAGCACTCTCCCCCAGTCTGTGGATTCACATTATCGACCCAACATCATTCTGTACTCTGAGAACATGCTGAAATCCTGGAGTGAGAGCATGGGCACAGACTGCTGTGAAACCACCTTCATCGAAGACCTGTCTCCCACCAGAGACGGCCTAGTTTTCACCGAGGGCAAGTTTTTGGACCTCTCTGCCGAAGATGCTAAAATACAAACCCTGTCTTACGATATCGATGACGACGACGAGTTTCAGGAGCTGGAGGTAGGTGCCGTTTTTTTTCAGCAGCACAGCTTATCAGACGTCATAAAGGGGATACAGTGGAACGAGCAGTTCACTGTGGTCATGTCTGAGACAGTATCTCTGAGTAATCAGAATAATAAACCACCTGGTTTATTGTACTGGTAACTGTAGTATGCATTTAGTCTACATATGGAGTTCAAGACGGGTTTCGTAGTTTCACTCGGGGACGAGTGAGTAGAAAAGTACTTGTTTGACTGGATACTGTAGGAATAGTACCATAATGGGCATCAACAGAACCTCAATATATGCAATCTATGCATGTACTGTATAGAAATATTTCTAATTAGATAGAAATACGGTGTTGTCCAATTACCCCCCTAATAGTCCCTGTCTAGGAATTGGCTTCATCACTCTGTTCTCCTCCCCACTGAGAGCTGGTGTGGCACACTCTGGTTCTTGTTGCATCATCCAGGTGGTGGTGGAGGGGAGGATCCAGAAAAGAGCTAAATAAGTGTAAGGATTGTTTATTTAGTTGGATATGGTTTAAATGTGGTCCAGGCGTGGGGGTCAGGGCAGAGAGGTCTTGTAACTACATAACTTCATGTGTAGTGGTTGTTGGCAACCTGGCTGCATAGCTCCTCGCTATTCAAGTCCTGGGACCTTATCTGCTGCCAGACCTAACGAGACAACATTCCTGCAGGACAGTGTACATCCTCGTGCTGCTTGCGTTTCTTGCAAGCTGAGAATGTGTAGGGTTACGATGCCTAGATATGATCTTCATTGAACAGCTGTGAGATGAGCTGCAATGATGTGTAGCATCTAGGGCTCAGAGACCAGTGATCAGGCACTTGCTTGTCCAGGGTTTAAGAGAGGAGTTGGACTGAATCCCACAAGACTGCCTCTGCGGCCGTGAACATGTGTCACAGACGTACAGCTTGCATCTGTGACACCAAACACCCTCCTAAACCTCTGACTCCCACTGTAGCCCCCCGTTGATAACAAATGTTAATCAGCATAAGGAATGCATTGAATTTAAGCATCTCATGTCTATTCACTAACACGTTAGGGCATTCGCACGTAATAAGATTATCATTTTCATGTCAATAGCATTGTGAATTTGTTGCTGTTATACTGTAAGTAATACTTTTCTTTTGATGTGCAATATTTTTTTAACTTTACATTTAAACTGTAATGTTGGCTTAAAAAAAGACCTATACTTGGATATAAAATCTCTTGATGATGCCGGATAACAGCCATAAAAAGCATCAGGGTATAATAATTCCAAGATCTTTAGTGTACTAAACAGTATATTTAAGAAATAAAAATATTTGTTTTTAAGTTCCATGCAGCTACATACCTGTAATTGCTCAAATTATTATTGTGAAACAATTTCTGTTTGTAACTAGGCTTTTAGAAATATTTGTCAGACTCTAATTTCTCTTAACTGTGAAATACAATATTAGCCCAGCCAGACTTGTGAGTGCCCAATTTCACTTTAATTATCTGATGGTTTGCATAAGTTCCTACGTGTGCTATAATAACTTGCTGAATAGCATGTCACAGAGAACTTTTAAATCCAGTGAATGTAACGCTCAGTGGCTTTAAAGATTAACCTTCATAATGCTCTAGCAATTTTAGCACAATACTGGATCTGCTTAGGCCTTTATATGTTTCTCTGGCACTACAATGACACTAATTTAACGTAAATGAAGGCTTATAGGAAGAGCACTGGCTTGTAGCTGGATTTGGATAACAGTTTCTAGACTATCATGACCATATTCCATATTTCAATTTTCTTTGCTCTGTAGACATCAATTATAAAGCCAAGATAAATCGTAAAGGAAACATGTTCCAGAATACCAATGTTTGACGCCTTAGCATCTCACAGGGAAAGAGAGAAACTGCCTCAAAAATATCAGCCATTGAAAATAATTTTAGACGGACTACTATCTTATCAACTAAATTAAAAAGAGGAAATAGAAACAGCTAATCTGATTACAATGAACTTATTTTTTGACCAATTAAAATTAATGTGTGTAAATTTCAAGTTCATTTAGCTTTGTCTGCTGTGATGTTGAAGGGTGAGCTGGTGTCACATTAATTTTAATTTGGCCAACGTGCAATATTTTGCACACTGTTCACTGACATGACTTGAAACACAACTGATCAAAAATTCATGTTCCCGGAACTCTGCACACTAGATATCATTAAAACAGGGGTCTTCAGTCTCCCGGAGAGCTCTAACCCAGTTATCCTTGTACAGTAGGTCAACTTAATTAAAGATCAGGAACACATACTGTATTTAAGCAATCAATCAATTATGCAAGTATTGTTTCCATGGAGGAAGCACTGGTTCTTGAGTGCTGAAGAATATTCATGTATTTGTTCCAAATGCTCTGTCTAAATAACGTAATTGAACACACCACCTGTTGTATTGATCATACCTAATTGTTTCAGGTTTTTAATAAATAAATTAAAAGCTATCTGTAATCCTGCTGCACTGCATTTTAATGTGATTCTTATCACTCCCTGGTCCATGTGGATATAAAGCATAATAGATGGTTTATAAGTCAGAATTTAGCAATAAGAAGACTACATTTATTATGTACACTTATTACATTGTAATGCGGTTACAGTATGATGCTTTGTGGTTTCATTTTAACTTGTCATTAGCATATTTTAATCATAAAACATTACAGATAGGTTATCACTTTGTAATTTATTTAATAATTTATTTGATGTCTAAAAATATTAATTAAAATTAACAAGCTTGATGGGTTACTACCTCTTTAGTTAATGGCAGGAGCCTTATTGTTTATCTGATCACTGTAATTAGAGGTATGTAAAACTTGCTTGTTTTGTTGGGAGTAATGTTGTTTACCAGAATGTCAATACAGCTAATTTAGTTCCACATTGTCTTTGCTGTCACATTCTAACAGACCTTGCACAGCACCTCCCCTCTACTACAGTATTTGCATATTCTCTCAGTTAAAGAGCCACTGATACACCAGAATCATTTCCTTTTCAGCTCCAAGTCTCAGCACTTATCCCAAAATGATCCACATTCCATTAACCGGATTGTCTGGGACCCTGTCGAATCACAGCCCGTTTCCTCCTGTTTTGAACTCTGTGGCACTTCTGCACCTCTGTATAGTTGCTAATTCATGTTACTCCCCAAGACCAATTAAAACATACTGTACCTTCCCTTGGGGGAAGCAAATACTGTACCTGGACATGTTGACAAGACCTTTACAAATGAAGTGATTTCACCATGCAAGTACCATGCAGAATACAAGAGTCCAGTGCAATTGGACTGTCATGGGGTGGCATGGTGGCACATTGGTTAACATTTCTGCGTCACAGCACTTGGGTCCTGGGTTCGAGGTGCTATCTGAGTGGCGTTTGTATGGTCACTCCATGTTCGCTTGAGTTTCCTCCCATAGTCAAAATATACAGTACTGGCAGGTTTATTGGCTTCTGGGAAAATTGGCCCTGGTGTGAGTGTGTGCGTGTCTGTCTGTGTGTGCCCTGCGGTGGACTGGGGTCCCATCTGGGCTGTTGCTAGCCGGGATAGACTCCAGCTCCACCACAACCCTGAATTGGATGAAGTGGTCAGAAGTTGGAAGGATGAACTGTTATGAAGTGTCCTTCACGCTGAAGGATCCTGGGGCGGTAGAGTGGTGCAGATAAAACAAGGGCCATTGAGGAATGCGCTGCTACACGATAAAGCACTTTCACATATGTAGGTGTGAAAGAGTCCATGTGACAGGATCACATTCTAAGGAACCAAAGTTCTGGGAAAGTGATGAAAGCAGAAGTAATCTAGTCTGCTGTCGATTGTGAGTTAACATCCTATGGTCTTTTTAAACTGCAGGACTGCGGTGAAGCCAGGCATTTCAATAATCCAAACTGCAGTGCAAGCCATTAAGAACCAAAGTAATATCCAATTTTACTGCACATGTCTCCTTCAGCATGTCCTTTTACATCTTCTGCTGGAACCTTTTAGCTGGCTCAATACATTAAGGTTATTAAAACAATATCTCATTCCTTGTCTAATTTCACAATGTTCCCTTAGGATTTCAGCATTTGCTTCATTTTGTTTCCATTTTTTAATTAATGAGCTTTCATATATCTGACTCACACTGTTCCTATAGCAATATGATTGCCGCCACTGGCTTCTTGCATCTCTGCTCAGTTTGCTGCACTAATTATTAATGGTGTTTCCCTATTATTTAATGCAACAAATATTTTCTATCATAATCTTTTGTTCTAAATATAGCTAATGAATCTAAAACAGAAATGAACTTCAAAATCACTGAAGAGTTAAATGTCTTAGAATGTATTCATTTCTATGGGTGAACTCATAGGGTTATGCCACAGACCATCCCATTCAAAATAAAAGCATTTAGAAGGATTACAAACAAGAACCCATTCGTCCTGTTTGGTAGTTAGCAACTAATTGAGAAAAGGATTTTATCCAGACATTTCTTCAGACATGCCAGGCTATCAGCTTCAACAACATGGCAACCCTTTGTGTCAAGATCTGACTCCTGTGTTCAGTTTTAAATGCCCTTCCATGTACATTCCACTCATCTCCTGCACGGTGGCGGCCTGCCTCATTATGTTACTGACAAATGTACGTTGCTTTTCAGAAATTAATTACATCTCCAAATAAACAACAATCAACTAAGATGTGTGAGTGTGATATCAGTGGAGAACAACACCACTCTCTGATATGGCCAAAGCAGAATGTGCAGCTTTGAAAGTTTCAGACATTTTTACATTTTAGTCATCAAACACTGCACTCTAGAGTGCTATAAAGCAAACAAAGGACACAGGATATTAATACTAATAAGGTAATGGAATGCTTAATGTTAAAATTCAAAGCTTTATGATCTAGTGCTCAATATCCCTTTATGGTCATTTATGGTCAGAGGAAGGAGTCAGAATGGATGTGGAATCAGTAGAGATGGTCACACTTCAAAAATGTATTGCTGGAGACAGAGACTAAGTTCATTCCAAAAGTAAATTAATCAAAAGTCTGCGTAATATAAGCCTAATTCATTAAATAACTTCGATCAAGGAAAAGAAAATTGCTTTCTGGAGCACGAAGGTAAGACAAGTTACTAGCTAGAGGACATTTTAACCCATTTGGTATTAGGTAAGTGATCCAAAGATCTCATCCCAGAAGAGTTTTTGGTGCTACAGTGTAGTTGGATTAGAAAAGTAAAAGATGCAAGACTCAAAAACATAACTTTTAGAGGATCAAATGCAAATTGTTAAATTCTGTATTTATTGAATATTTACACAGGTTGCCACTATTTAGAAATATACAAATATAACATGCTCTAAAGAATAACACTGCTTACGTACTGAACAGCCTTAACACCTCTGATAAAGGAAAAAAATGTCATGTTGTGGAAGCTGGTATGTCTTCCTTTACTTGTATGAGACAGAAGTTAAAAAGAAAAAAGGTTTGGTTTACAGTGCACTACAGTACATTTACTGTGCAGGAGATGAGTGGAATCGACATGGAAGGGCATTTAAAACTGAAACAAGAGTCAGGTCTTCCCACAAAGGGTTGCCATGATGCTGAAGCCGACAGCCTGGCACGTCTGAAGAAATGCCCATATAAAATCCTTGTCTCAGTTACAGTAGCTGCTAACTACCACACTGCACAGGAGTGCTAAACATGACAAAGAGTGTTAAAAGAAAATAACTTGTCAGCTGCACTCCAATAAATGATAAACATTCTTCACCAGATGAGTCAGGTATGATAGGAATTATACTTACTAAGTGGAAAATTGTACTTAGAATACCCATCTACAAACAGGGAAATAAAACAGAGCCAATCTACACATCAACAACTGGCACTTCATTATGGAAACTGAATATTATTTTGTGTATGTAACTCACTAAAAATGTTTACTGTGTTTTTCATTAAAATACAATGTACTGTAGTAGTTTAAGGTTTAGTTTAAGCAAACGACAAAATTGATGTGCCTGCAGTATGGCGCAAACCAATTTCAAGGCTACCCATTATAGTATAGAAACAGGTTTTTGGTAAGATTGTGCCTCCATTTGCCATGAAAAGCAATGTGATTTGTGCCCCCTCTTAAAATCAACTAGGTGTAGCAGACAGAGTGAGAAAAGGAGAAACTGAAGCTAAGGATACACATTGCAGAGGCTACGTTGGATGGTCTTAAGACAAACTAAGGCATTTTCATGGTAAGACTGACTCCAAAGCAGGCTGTTGAGGGAAAAAAGCACTATGCTAAAGATGCATGATTAGACCATTATATGAGCTTGTCTTCTGCAGGCACATCAACAGGTAAGTGCAATCTGGGACAGGCAGAAATATTTAAAGAGTACTCAGGAGATAAAATTGATTTTAAAGCAGGAACATGGCTGTCACTTTAAGAAGGGGCGTTAGAAGGCTTTCTACATGTGGGGAAATTTGTAGGACTTTGACCATTCACTGCCCGTGCACTTCACATAAGAAGGAAATTGATTCCTGATACAGAACAGTTTTATTTAGCAGCTAAGCTGCATAATTCTTCACACACTCTATTCATGTGCAGATACATGTAAAATACAGCAGGTAGCACAATTACTCAGGTTATACTATATTTGAATATCAGTGCATTGTTTGTTTTATTGTTATAATGTTTCCAGATTTGTGTTTAATCAATAACTGTTTTCTGCTTCAGGTCCTTTACATTGTCCAGATCTAGGATGATAAAGATGAAAGTTCAAGAGACACACATTCCACACCTGTAACATTTTCTTGAAAAAAAGAGTTAGATTTTCTTCAGTCCCCCTTTCTTTTATCTATAACAACCTTTAAAAAAAATACGTCCAGCGCATTCAGGATCATTGCATTACCTCATTCACTAAAAGCTCTCATCTCTGTGCCAAATGTATTCTACATCCTGGGTGCCCTTCGGTGTGAATCTTCACCTTGTCATTTGCCTCTTCTGGCTGATTGATCCCAATGATATTGGGATTGGATGGATCAGGAGTCTGCCCCCCATAGTATTGGACTTGTGCCCATTGCAGGACTCGCACAAGATCTAGGCCTTTGTGTATTATAAAACCACAATGCAAAACAAAAGCTCCTTGCTGGCCTGCACCCACCTCCAGAAGCATACGTGTGTGAGTGACTATCTTTGCAGATCAAAGCTAGATTATTAGTATCAATTTTATCCAAAGAGCCTTCCATCATCAAATGACTCTATCCAGTAATCAAAATTTTAAATGTCAGTTTCATGTGTTGAATATTAAATAACATGCTAGTAAAAAGATTGTTTTTTTTAGTACAAGCCCTTTAATTTCTTTTTTCTTCATCACTTAAAAAGCGTCTTACAAAATTTCTAGGACGTGCATTCGTAACAAATGCATTTTAAAGTTACTCTGAACCTGTTAGCAGTAAAAAATAATATACTGACAGCAGTAAAAATTATGTCACATTTAATTTGTGTTCCATAAAAGAGTCAATCCTGAATATGAGCAGAAGTTAAAACCAGAACTTAATGTGTAATGCCTTTAAATTGTATTTCAATGTCAGTGCTGCAGATATAGAAATGTAGAAATAAAATGGCAAAAATGAAAATCTAAATCTCAAAATCTCCTTGTGTAATTTCACTATCATACTTCAGAATGGAGAAAAAGCAGCAAACAGGTATTAGCTGTAGACACTGTCATCTCAATACTTGGACCATTGTACCTAAATCACTAATAAAATAATTTGATTTTATGCACAAGCAGTGGGAGTTAAAGACAATGATTGAAACTGTGAAGTGTTTTCTCGTATTCACTTTGTCTGTGCGTATAGCTTTTCTGACTAGGGAAGATCAGTGATTAAAAAACTGACGAGGCTCGATCAGGCTCTCCTGTCAGTAGTCTCCGATATCTCAAATGCGATGCTACATATGAAAATATAACTCTGCTTGGAAAAGAAATGAGCCAATATTTCATATGCTCCTTACTGTCAAACAATAAGAAATGAGAAAATTAAGAAATGCTGCCATAATCTGTTCAAAGGCAATTATTGTTCTGTTTGCTGTAGAGAGCAGTACATGTGGGTTGTATTAAATTAGCTGCTCTTTTAACAGTATGGACGTGGAGCAGCTTCAGCTGTGGAGGATGGTGTGCTCAGTACAACAGAGTGAAACAATGCCTTCATTATTCTCACTTGTTTCAAGGTAAAAAGGCAGGTACTGTAGATGCATCAGGCTATGGTACAAAACCACCCTCTGCGATGACTGAAGTGGTTTGATGGCACGTACAGTTTTCCTTTTGTAGTCTGTCCCAATAAATAATGACTGGGACTCATGTAGTGTGCAGCCATCTGCGCTAGATGTAGGCCCCAGCAAACAATCATGAATTCTTATACAACATGTCAGCTTCGCTCTCAGAAATAACTTTCAGGGTTTTTTCCCCAACAGTGACACAGGCCTAATTCAGTGTTTCGCTTAGAAAGACTGTCTAATTTTTCTAATGCTTTAAGAAAATAACAGGCAGATTTGATTTGTAACCTATTTCTGGAATGAGAGAATAAGCCTGTGGTAGACAGTCTTGCTTTGGCTTTGAGTTCAGATGTAGTACTGTACCTTTAAATCAGGAAAATTGATGCACCTTGTGCACTGTTAATTTTCCAGATCTTCAACAGATGAGCCCTCATCAGCAAGCCGATATTTACCCTGAACTTTCCTTAGGTTTGAATCTGCCATGGCTTCATTGAAAAATTATTTTCAAGAGAGATAGATGCACGACAAAATTAGATTACTTCATTCTGATTTGTTGTGTAGTTGTTTTTGTTGGTACTGAAGATGAAGCTCAGTCTCTTGCTTTCTTTAATAGTGTCCACGTCTTTCATCTGTTTTGCAGAGTGATTATTCTAGTGACACAGAAAGTGAGGACAATTTTCTCATGATGCCTCCCAGGGATCATCTGGGCCTGAGTGTCTTCTCCATGCTTTGCTGTTTCTGGCCCCTTGGAATAGCAGCATTTTATTTATCGCATGAGGTAAGATTCTTCACATCAGTCTGAAGGTAAGGGATCACTCTTGAATCTTTTCACAAGATGTGAGACCTGCCTTCTGTCCATTTGGTTCAGCATTTTCTTGTGACCCGATTCCATTATGGTTTTTTTTTTGTATCTAACGTCCACTACCGGTGAACTGTTTAAGCTGTCTGAGTTGACACATTAGCCAGGTCTGATGTTTGAGCATTATAACCTTAAAGAGGTTACAAACAGCACCAAGGGCAGGGTTGGAATGAATCAGCTAGTGGCTTTGTGGCTTCACATGCTCCTACAGGCATGTGCACATGCAGTGTGTTTCTCTATAGGATTTGCAAGGCATCAAAAGATGAATGACTCCAGTGAGTGGGCTGGAATACCTACAGTTTGTGATTTCCTCAGTCACCCTGTGTAGGTATTGGGGTCATCATTGTGAGCGAGACAAAGGCACTACTGGCAAATCCAAAATATTCTTTAAAAATAAAAAGGATACAGGTGAGCAGTACTTCTGCACATTTTGCTAATTTGTTTAGTAGTAGATTCTTGATGTAGCTTCTTGATCCAAGGATCTTATCAAACTGTTTCTTAAAGGATCCTAAGAAATCAACTTCAGCAGCTTTGGACAAGATATTCCATACCCCCCACAAACGTGATTGCATTGATCAAAATGTCTGTCAAGGTCTCAATGTGGTTTAATGCATGATGATGATGGGTGAGGTCTGATCACTTGGACATGCTTTCAGACATTTTGAAGTCCTCTGAATCTTTGATTCTAACGCAGGAAAACCTGTTTTTGTTGTTTTTAGTTCTATAAGCTGTCAGGCTGGTATGGATCAGTGGCCTGAATAGTTGTGCAAATGATGGACTGTACACAAGTGCCCTGATACTTTGAAGACACCAGTGATGGTGTTCTGTTGCCTTTTCTTTTGCACACAGTACACATTAACATTTATACATTATGTATCATAATGATCTAGTTTTATTTAAGAGTCTTAATTGATCACTTCTGTGGTGTTTATGAGGGTATTCCAAAATGATTCTGAGACAAGAAATCTTGTGTAATAAATATAGATAGTCTGTCTGTCTATCCAACTACTTAAATTATGTTTTGTAGAAATCCAGTTATCTACTGTAGGTAAGTAAAGAGCATTGTCAGTCAAAAATAAGTTAAAAAGCAAGCAAAACAGTATGTAACATTGAAAGTACTGTATAGACTTCTCAGAAAAACTGAAAAGATAAAGTGTATAACAAGCTACATACCTGATTTCCACCAATATAGTAAGACTTTAAAAAATATCAATCCATTTTCTAACCTCTTTATCCAGTTCAGGGTCTCGGGGGAGCCGGAGCCTATCCTAGCAAGCAACAGGCACAAGGCAGGACACACCCTGCACAAGACACCAGTCCATCTCAGGGCACACACAGACACCTCCCCAGAGGCTGGTGATCCTGTCTTGAGTCTTGTGAGGAAACTGGAGTGACCATGGGGAGAACACAAACTCCATACAGATAGCACCCCAGGGCTGGAACTGAACCCAGGTTCCTGCGCTGCAAGCCAGCCATGTTAAACATGTGTCAGCACATTACTAAAACATCACAAATTACACATTTAAAAAATATTTCATTCTACATATCATTTATGTAAGTTTATTTACCCTATTAATGGAACATGAGTGGACTGGTTTTAATGCACCACAGGTTATAGGACTAGGTAGATTATTAATGTGGTGTAATTCTGAAAGATTTGTCTAGTTTTATCACTCAGACCTAGCAATGGGTGCTGTGTGAATTAATCTTGTTTTAAAAACAACTATTACTTTTTTTAATGACTGTGTTGCTTAGGCTTTTAAGTTAGAAGCCATGCAGTTTCCGCAAGCCCTTGAGGTCTGTGAAGTCATCTCTCACTGTCATCTCTGCCTGCCTGCCCACTCTGACAGTGACAGCAGCGCTCCTCCGCATCACGACTGCACACCTACTGTACAGCGTACTAGCACTCGATATAAAATGCAACTTGTGTTCCAGAGCATTGCTGCCCACGCCGAGATCAGATTGGAAATCCCTCAATGCAGCTGTAAAGCTGCAGAAAATTTAATTCGGAAGAACTGTCCTGTACTATTGTATCTACAAAGCACCATCATAGCTGCAATTACTGTTACATAAGAATCGCACGCAAAACTGGCACTACTTTAATCTTAAAGCAAAATGTTTTTGAAACTCAACTGAATTAATGTGCAGGGAGAAATGTTTTTATTCTCTCATACTGTAGGTTCAGTCTAAAAGAAGAAAATCAGGGGTAGTTATGCTGTAGATGATAAATCTAGTTACAGCCAGTACCTGCCAATTTGTACTCCTTTGTGCTGTCTTATGATGAAAAATGTGTAGGATGCAGTCTTTACTGCAAGCGTATGGTACTGGATGGATTGTAGCATCTGTTTCCAGGTGTCAAACTGAACTGGGGAAGCACCAATGAGAAAAACTCCATGATTTAAACCCTTCAAAATCTGCAATCTCTCTAGCAGTTTAGGTGAACATCTTCATGACATACAATATGTATTGTGCAATAATTCATTAAAATTACATGCAAAATTCTATGAACATGTAATACAGAAAATAGTGCCATTTTGTACATCATACAGTACATCTAATTAAACTTTATGAAAAAAGGCATGAAGTTGATAACAGCTAGGTGTTAACGATCCAACCTATTATTCTATATTCGTACAGTATTTCATTCAAGCACAGGCAGGTGAATCAAAATTTCAGTTTTTTTAGTTTGTGATTATGCAAAGTTTGGATTATAGGCTTTCGTAAACCAGTTTTTGTGACAGTAAAAAACTAATGTTACTGTTTAGAGATCAGCTGATTGAGATTTTAATCATGTAGATGGTTAACAATGTGTTTTATTACAAATCCATTTAAAGCATTCTCCCTCAAGTGCCACTGAGGGAGAGATTTTTAACCTGAAATTTAATGGGTGTCATTTTTACCATCGAGAAATCTGAGTACCCATAGAAATCTTAATTAAAATCTTTTTGGAAAAAAATGCATTTGTATTATGATAGGTATTTTATGCTAAAAACGTCAACTTTTTCATATAGAGACATGCAACATCACCTTCTGAAGCAAATAAGGTTTTCCCTCAGAAGGAATAACCTCCAATTATTTGTAATCACTATCAGACTCCATGTCATACATATGAGACTCCAGATGGAATATGAACAAAATTAATTCATTTTCATTATACATGTGCATAATTAATAAATTTATTGTGTATTGATGATTGTGAAATGTATCAAAATGTCCAAATGTGCTCTTTTTGAGTCATATTCCTAAAGTTAAAGCAGTCACTGAATATTGATAGTGAAAGACGTATAAATATGTTGAAGGTATATCTTTTTTAGTGAATGGGAGTTAACATGCCTGTAGATTTTAGTGAAGCGAACAGGATCACAGTGGTGTAGGAGTCAATGATGTACAGTATGCGTTTCAGTGAAAACTGTTTAAAACTGATTAGCGTTTCTGACTTTCATTCTTGCAATGAAAGACCTACAGGATGGAAAGTAAGCCTTTAAGCATGCATTTAAACCGCTACTTGAAAAATGACTTAAATTTCAGTGGACTCTGCAGTCACTCAAGCACAGGCAGTTGTTTCAAGCTCTGGTTGACACTATAGCCCTTGTGTCACTGGTCAGCTCTTACTGGGATTCCCCAGAGTGGCAAAGCATCACTGGAGGTGGGGTTGGCGTTAGGTGGCCAAGTTCTCTTGTCTCTCAGTATAACATTGACTTCTGCTATTTCCTGCACAGCTTCAGCCTTACAGCAATGTTGAAGACATTCACTTCAGGGCTAACTTCCCTGTATAGCACATTGAACAGCATATCAAAGGATGAATGGTTCAGTGGGTGAGCAGGTCTGAGCTGTCTGTCTGCCCATTTTCCCCATGTGGAACAAAAGTAATTTGTGTGAGAGAGTACAATAATAAAAAAACAAAGTAGAGTCAAAAACAATGAGATCCTAACTTGCTTAATAATCACAGAGGTTTGTTAACAGACACCCAACTGCATTGGCTACCATGTTCATATTGAATGTGAATGGGGCAATTATATCTCTGATATTATTTAAAGCTACTGTTATGGGCTGGGTCTCCAAAGAAGCTAAAGAGATGATGCATTTAATGTCAGCTGCATTCTCCACATATCAGTAGCAGTTTGCAAGGTCAACCATAGTTAAAATTGGCTCCTCTAGCTTTTTTGTCTGTAGAACTCTAATTATCCCTCTGCATTGACTAGCAACAATCGATATACGGATACAAGACAATGAAGTGTAATAAATTATTTTAAATACAATGATCTGCATATCATATCATAGTTATTCAGTATGTGACCTTAGGTTAGAAGTGCTTTTCCAATGCTGTAGTGAGCACTGGAATAAACCAACACTCTTTAAAATCCATTTACTTCAGGCCCAAGAGCAACAAGCAATTCACATAGCTGAGGGCTGCATTTAGGTCCCTAGGGATGGGTTTGTGACACAGGCACTTTATCTCCTTTTGCTTGACACACGCTTGCTCATGGTAAGCAAAGTCTAATGCTCTGCAGGAAGGCGCATGATCTGTGATATCTTGAAGCTGATCACGGTTTGTGCGAGGGTCATAGGTCACTGTGGAATAAGCTTCCAGTTTATACAGGACATTTTCAGCTATTGTGCACTTTTAAATGTGCAGCAGAGAGCCTTGTGTAAATCTAATGAGGGAATAATTGATCAAATTATTTTTATGAATGTTCAGGAGTTGCTGGCATGGTTATTGGTCATTAACATGCCTTCTCAATAAAGACTGCATAAATATCCACTTTTAAACCTGTTTTACATTTTTAAATTGTAAGCTTTAGACCAAATAGCTGTTATGAACTGGTCAAGGCTATCATTCTAATCTTATGTAATTATAGTCATATGCAGAAATATGTAATACATATGGAATGAAACCCACTTTATTGTTGTTATAATCATGAGGGCTTTTGAATAGGGAGCCCCAGAGCTTAATTTGCATGTTGTTTGAGAGACACTCTGCTTTGAGCGTCTTGTTTGCTTCAGCTTGCTGCTCACTAGCTAACCTTGCATTGCAACTTTCATCTGCTCCACCTGTTCCGCACGGAAATCTTCTTGTAAAGGACACAGCACAGGCTCTGGCTACAAATATCGTTCAAAAGTGCACGTCTTGTAGCAGGCATGAAAACAACGACAAAATAATTAATAGCAAAATCATATTAAGCTAGAGGCCAGTCACAGTTACATAATGAAATTAATGAATTCTAGTCACAATGATAAATTACTGAGATGAAAATTAAATATAACAGTAAACATGCATGTTAATCCATTCTCAAATTAAGCAAAGGCTTGCAGTTAGAACGAAAACTATTAATGTGTGTTTGTAAAGAGCTCAAAGTATACTGTATGCAGCAATTTTATATTTGATCAGATAGCCTCCACTGGCTTACTGTTGACTACAGACAGCTTTATCTAAGCCTGCCTCAGCCCTGATTCTGAATTCCAAACAATCAGCGCTGATACGACACTCCCAATATCGGGAGAGCTTACAAACAGTTTGGCACACTGGAGATGACGATGAAGCTCCTATTATATTCCTCACATCTTTAGGTCACAAAGGAATTTGCTTGGGACTCAAATTGTGACTTGATGAGACGAAGTCTAGCACACCAACTCCAACTACAGCACTTTTACATTTCCTTATTTGCATTTTCTTTTTAGAGTAAATGTTTCAGCTTTAAGGATGAAAGTCAAAGACCACTGTTTTATCATGAAGCCAAACTGTAGCAATCCACTTGCAATAAGCTTGTAAATATAATCTGATTCCCTGCTTTTAGACCCGATTCCAACACCGAGAGTAAGCTCTTTACACAATATTTTGGCTAGAAAGCATATCAACGTGGGCAGCACGTTAATCTGCAAACACACCAACTCCCCAGGCAATGAAGACATTCTACAAAACACAGATGGTTTTCTGCATGTACTTGCTTTAACAACAAATACTTATCTTTTGCCTAAGGTATCACGCATGGCCCCCTTCACAGAAAATCTGGACCTTTTCCCTGTTCTTTGTACAAATAATGCTGAGGTGTTTGTTTCATAGGTGGATATAAACTGTACAACACTGCACACCATGAGTCAAATGATGTGCATCTGATGTACTTTATATATAAGATGTTAGTGTAAAAAGAGGAATGCACACCAGACAGTTTCAAAATTAACTTTCATCATTTTAGACTTTTAGATTTTAAAATTTTCTGCAAAGACTGCATTTCATATCAGACACTGTCATGAGACTTTTCTGACAGGGACAATGTGCTTTTATATTTTGGACTATTTATTAAGATTAGTCTTAATATGTTTTTCCATTAACATCTGAAGTAAGGTCTTAGCGGATTTGCAGTTCGCCTAATTTTTTAGTGCAATTAATGAAGGCAGTCTAAATTGAAGCCGTAATTACAAAGGGAAATGATTCCAGGCGGAACAAAAAAGTAATTATAACATTTACATACTTAGTAACACTAAGTAAAAAAAATATAAGCTTTACTTTTTTCTGATGTATATCCAAAAATTGAAAATTACTAATATATTAATAACTGCAAATGCTTTACATAAATTTAAGGATTGATCTGGGTTCAATTAAAAAACACTGGGGTGCTGTCAGTGTGGAGTTTGTATGTTCTCCCTGTGTTCACATGGGTTTCCTCCAGGCAATCCAATTGCTTCCCACAGTCCAAAGACATGGTGGTGGGTTCAAACTGGCCCTGGTGTGAGTGTGTGTGTGTCTGTGTGCCCTGCGATGGACTGGTGTCCTGTCCAGGGTGTATTCTGCCTTGTGCCCATTGCTTGCCAGGATAGACTCCAGCTCCCCTGTGACCTTGAAGTGGACGAAGCGGTTTGAAAATGGATGGACGCTCAGATCCACAGAATTCATTGCAAAGAATACACAGGCATACATTACAGTCTTGTGGCCTAGATGGATGCATACACAGACTTATTAGGACAGGAATTAACGTCTCACTTTCTGGACCGTCTCGCGTTCAGAGGACTTTTTTTGCTAGAACAGTGAGAGGTTTAGAACATCATTATCAGCTCGAATAAACAGACAGGCCCAGTGCACATGAGTCCTGCTGCTCTTCTGGGACCTGGGTTCTTTCTATGTGAAGCTTGCATATTCTCCCAATTCACATTGGCCCTGTCCTGGTGCTCTGATTTTAAAGAAGTGCTGACTATTGTCCCGACTACTGACTTTAATTGTCCCTGTGGGTAAGTGATTGACTGATGTTCCCTCCCTTTCCTTCTGGGACTATCTTCCTGCTTGCTTTGACCCTGAGTGGTATTCTGAAAGTGGATGGATCACTGAAAGAGAAAATAATAATGATGTATGCAATTATTTTCACCAATAATATATAATTATGTACTCATCAATATTTAATGATAATATAATGGTAATATTATTGTATATGTAACTAGCTATGGTATAATAGTGTGAATTTATTAAATTGTATTAATGTTTTCAACAATTAGGTCATTAGATAATGCTGAAGTGCATATCGGTCTCTCGAGCGGTTCAGCCAGTGAAGGAGCTCACCTGTGTGCAGGTTGAGCTCTGCAATCGCGGGTTCGAACCAACAAACCGGCTGTGACCAGGATTGGCCAAGCATGTCCGCTTGTAGCTTCCCTTACAACACTGCCAGCAGCTACACAGGGGACAATGGAAGCCGTGACCGAGCCCCCCAGACCCACTGGGCCGGGCCCTGCAGGCTTGTTCCCACCCCTCCATCCAGTGAGCTGCCAGCGGGGAAGACGCATGCCGGCGTCGGGGCCCACAGAGAGGTCAAGTGACACAACCCTGCCCAGGCATGTAGCATCTGGACAAGATAAGAACACCCTATCAAATTAGGAAAACCGGATAAAGACCCTAACAGACCTAGCAGCAGCTGATTAAAATTAATTACCTTTTTCACATACAAAAAGCGTGATTGCTAATTGGAGTAAATCTGTCTGTATACTGCATACAGTATGTGTCTAAAACAATTCCTAGCAGCTTTGTTTTTCACAACCAGGGTGTGGGTTGGACAGCATGATGTTTTGCATTCACTGGAGCTCATAAGCTTTACCCTGTAGATTATACCCTAAATGTGTCAGATTTACCTTGAGGCAAACCAGACTTTCAGCTGAATTCTGAAATTACACAAGAACTTTGCAGAGATTGCCAAGTTATCTAAGTATCAGTGAGGAGAACAGAGTTACTTGCTAGACAAATTAAATATTTTACATCAGCACGATACCACAATTATTTGTCTTTTGCATACTGTATATTCTATGCAGTATTTGACATGTAAAATAATCAAATGCAGTGTTTATTATCAGTTCAACTCAAGATTGTCACTTCAGTAAAGGAATGCCACCAATGGCAGTAAAGTACATCAGCAGCTCTGGTATTGATCTGTGTGAGCAAAGGGAGGTACAGTACTTGTATCCCCTGTATGAAGTAACATCATCCAGAAAAGATTAATCATGTTTAAATAGGGCATCATTATGCTATGCTAGTCTATTATTTCTATTTTTATTGCATCATTAGAAATTGTTAAAAAAAATACAATATTATATTTGTATTTATTCATGGTTAATCTGGTTAACCCATAGCTCTCTTAAGGAAAGGTAGACATGAATAACAACCAAGAATGCAATCATGCAGCAAAATTTCACAGCACTAATACTCTCTATTTTATGTACTTAAACTTGAAATAGATAAACAACCCAGTAAAATACGATGTCTCACATTCATTTTGGAATTAGTTTTCCATTTGCACAGAGTAGATTAAACTGGAAACATTTTTTTCCAATATCTCAAAGAAAAGGCAGCGATCTGCTAAAAGTCCAAAAATGATTACTGAAATTTAAGTTTTTGAGCTTGGTCTCTTGCCTTTAATGTACTGTAGGATTCAAACTTATATGTATTGCTAAAATCTTTTTTCCTAAAAAGATTAATGCTTTCATGATTTTTCCTATATTCACAGGAATATTAGCCATTTAGCTTAAATACGGAGACACCCAGTTAAAGTAGAGGAAATCATTACACAAAATGTGCTAAGAAGTCTTTTTTTACTGTAATATTCCACAATTCTTTGTTGTTGTGTTTAAGCATGTACAGTAAGATAACCGATAAAGACATAAGACATGGAATCAGAAAATGTTCCAGGAAGAGTCGTTTCTTTAAAGGATGCGACATATATCTTATCACCATCTTCCAGTTAGTTTGCTATTTCCTGCTTAATTTGTTCCAGCAAAAAAGCTAAGTCATGGAAATAAACTGAAATGAAGCGTTGCATGAGTTTTCACTTTGCTAGAATAGTTAGATAGCAAGGTGAACAATCTCACCACAAGAGAAAACACAAAATCTCTATATAAGTGTTTAAAAACAAGATGGAAGAATAAAAAGAAAGTATTACTGTCACCAATGGGCTTATACAGTATAGCCATTTTCAGTGTGGAAAATGATCGTTCATATGGGTTCTATGCTTTATAGCAAATTCCATATTGCTTTGTTCAAAAGTACAAGTACAGGTATTAGAAGGAAAGAACATACTTCTTTGACTCAGTAGATTATTTTTTTTCCCTTTAATCTCAACTTTAAGACTAAGAAGAGCTATATGTTCATAGCTTATTGTATTTCAGATTTTCAAAGACATATAAGCAGATGTTAAAAACATTTTTCTTTGCTCTTTGCCATATGACCTCTAGGTACTTTATATTTTTGTGAAGACACATTGGCCACTAGCTGGCACCAAACCAGATCTTTCTGCTTTTTCTGCCGAGTCTGCTCCTCCATGTTACTGTTTTAAAGGAGTGGAGCAGTGGCCCTAAGTACAGTATACATATCACTTCATTGTCACAGAAAAGTGACAGAGAACTTCAGTAATAACTGTTCTTCATATAGCATTGCATCAAAACTCCCTTTCATACATCCCTCCATCCATTTTCTTACTGCTTTATCCAGTACAGGGTCATGGGGAGCCATAAACTATACTGCCAAGCAACAGACACATGGCAAGATACACCCTGGACAGGACACCAGTCCAGCACACTCACGATGGGATGGGAATACCCAGAGGAAGCCCACACAGACACGGGGGGGTACATACAAACTCCACATTGAACCCAGGGCCCCAGCATGGAGAGGCAGAAATGCTGACCACTGCGCCACCGTGCCGCCCTTTTCTGTACATCCTTTTGTGGAAATTGAATTTGCTTGGGGGTTTCATCACATCCCGGACACCTCCGTCTCAAAGGACTAATCATCAGGAACTGAAGCTATATACCGATATTAACCATCAGCCTGGAAATCAAAGGATTAGATTAGGAATGTCCCAGCAATGGTGAAATGCGCTTGTAACCTTCCTGAAAGCAGTCTTGTATGTCAATTGCCCCCGTGTACATGACCTTGCTTTGTTTACACCAGGATTACAGCACTGGCACATCTGCACTGTATTAGTCCAGAATGCGTAATTAAGTTTATTTTCCTCCTGATTGCTCCACATTCTCAATTATGAAAATTGTATTTAGAAGCATTATTTTCTCAGGACTGTATAAGACACCTAGTTTTTTTATCTTAATCGTGCCACCACTCTCCCTCCAGTAATCTAGATTTTATTTGGCCTCCACACTGCTCCGAATCCCATAGGACCTGCGTCAGCTGTGTATATGAATATTTCAGTCGGGAAAGTGCTAGGAGTCACGTGCCAACTAAGCTACAGCGGTTTTAGCAAAATAAAATGACAAGAAATGCAATCAGGTCGCTCTGCAAGGCAGTGCAATCATCTTCCCCAGGACAGGGCTCAGTGCCGTGCTCTGCAATGCAGTCTCTTGTGCTGCTCAAGGTACTGTATGTGCAGCCTGAATACAAACCACAGCTGGAAAGGAGGTACTGCAGATACGTTTGTTGCTTCTCAGAGGTTACTACTCTAACTCTTCCTGTTGGCATCCACTAAAAACTGAAATCACCGCAAACGCATACTATACATAACGCTGGCCTACAGGGGTTTCTCGGGTACCTGAAGTCATTTTATTTCCAGCTCCCCAAAAAAAGGCATTGTCTTGTCCCCCATTGTGATGAGATTAGCCAAGAGGACTGCTGCCTGATCTTCTCACTGGATTATTAACATGATCCGGTATTTCCTTTTCTTGTCCTAAACCACTGTATATACACACCTTTATATTTTTTTCAAGTTAAAGGCTTTGGTCCACATTCAGCGTTATGTTGTCACCAAAGATTTCGCCTTTCTCTGCTGTGCACACTGTGGAGGTTATCTCCATTTCCCAATCCAGCCCTCGAACAAGCAAAGGAAACGCAAACACACTTTCCTCCAGAACAGTGATTGAAAATTTTACAGAAGACTTTGTGTGATCGTTCCTTTTTTCCACCTTGAGAGCCCAGCAGTACTCAGTGCTTCAATTCAGCATCAGGTGGAGGAGGACTGCAGTTCTCAATGATCTGAGCAAGGGCCTTTGCTGGGTAACTCTGGAGCTCCATCCGAGCATTTCTTCACATCAAGTCAATTAATTAATAATAATGTGAAAACCTCCATAATGCAGCCTTTTGAGTTATGACTTCACTGTTGCAGTTGTGCCTCATGACTCTAATGAGACTCGGGCATCTTCCATAGCAACCGTAGTTGTTGCATTGCAGATGCGATTCCTCATCTGCATGGCTGCCTTTCAGAATTCAGAACCTCGCCGATCCAGCTGTTAGGTCACAGGGGTGCTTCCTGTCATCTTGTCATGCTGGGACCTACTGTAGCAATCACAACTGAGTGGGACCTGATCATGTGATAGTGCCAGGAAATTCCCCTCTTGACATTCCCTCCAACCACAGTCCCAAGACGTGTTTCCTCTCCCTTTCTGTGAACCACACCATCACTGTTGTGCAAATCGCAGTGCCTTTCATGTACACACACATCTTTACACATGCAAAACTCACAGACTCACATATCACACTACAGTACAAATATATTATAGGCATTAACACACAAGCTTAAATATTATATTCAAAACAGATTAAATGGTTAATGATGCATATTAAGAATTAGGGGGGTCATTTTAGAATTGTTGGAATATGTAACTAAATTTTATATGAATTACAGATTTGTTTCCACGTCAGTGCCCAGTGCACTA
Organism: Atractosteus spatula; assembly: GCF_055471065.1. NCBI lineage: Eukaryota > Metazoa > Chordata > Actinopteri > Semionotiformes > Lepisosteidae > Atractosteus > Atractosteus spatula. The sequence continues at coordinate 21,330,722 of NC_142720.1, read as the reverse complement.
TTTGAAATCGTTTGGTATAATTTAAGCAAATCGCTTCTTATTGTATGTTTTGAAGACAGTATTACATGCGTGTTCATGATTATGTAGCCTCTCTTTACATTCCCATTTAAATCATTGAAATAAGAAGCTTTATCTACAAAACCAGCCTTGCATTGCTATGTGCTCTCTTCTGTTCAAAGTGCCGATTGCCTTTGCTTGTTCAACAGGACACTGGAAGCTAGTATGAAAAGACCAGAAACATTTCAAGGTCATAAATTGTGCACATGGCAGCAGCAAAGAATTTCTTTTTAATTTGTCTAACACTTCCCATGAAATATTCTTGCAAAATAAGCTTTGCAAATTTCAATATAGCACTTTTGCTTCCTCTACACAACCCATGGGGTTAAATTATCCACTGATTTAAGACAAGTGTAGGGGGCAGCTCTAGAATTGGCTTTTCTTTGCTTGATTAGGTTGGCAGGAAATGCTAAATTGTAAAGTATAAATACAGGCGTAAAACGGCAATGATTAACATCAACTGAAGATCTCTGCTGAAAAGTAACTGATGCGGATTCAAGGCTTTTAGGGAAAGAAAGCTGTAGTACGCGTCAGCAACTCCATTGTGCCACTGATTCTAAAAAATAAACCTTGCCACAGCACAGAAAACCATGCCGAATGCTGACTGCAAGTATCTAACGGCGAAACTAATTATAAATTAGTTAGGGAAAATGTCTGTCCTACATATTTGCACTTTGAATTGGCATCTCTGAACTTCAAAGGCAGAAGGGTCCCTCTCCACAACCAAATTTGCATTATTAACGAGGTCACTGCATCTGAGACTGCTTCAACCCCCTGAGTGAAAATCGTCTCAGAACTCGAACGAGAACCGTTGCAATAGTGACATGAAACTAAACCCCGTGGCAGCGGCTGGGATCTGACCTCTGTTTACCTCTCTTGCAGACGAACAAGGCAGTGGCCAAAGGAGACTTTCACCAGGCAAGCTCCAGCTCCAGACGAGCCTTGTTCTTGGCTGTGCTGTCCATCACCATCGGAACTGGCATTTATGTTGGAGTGGCCGTGGCCCTCATAGCTTACCTTTCAAAGAACAATCACTTATAGCTCCCCTGTGCCTGGCAAGGAGCTGTGACAACTACAGGGCTGCACAGGGCAGGACCTGGGAGCACCTGGAATAATATAACCCAGCATAACTCATTTCAGGCAACCAGCTAGAAGTCAAAGCAAATGTGGGCCTGACAAATAGGTCTCAGACGTTAGAAAAGAACAAGAGAAAGTTCTTCACTGCGGTTTTCTCTTTATTTTAAGAACTAAGGACCTCCCAGTCCTTGAGTAGTGGGTTCCTGAAGATCTTAGAGGTACCTCTCATTTAAAGTGGGATTGGGACCTGGAAATCACAGATGTTTACGATTTTGAATTCGCTCAAATAAGCCATTAAGGTCTGAGATGGAACACATCCTGGAAACAAATGTGGTCCTCCAGGACAGGAGACGACTACCCCTGCTATAGGCAAAGGAAGTTGGTGTCCATTTCTGCTACTGAATTTTTATGGGAGATGAATTCAATCTATCAAGGCCGCAGAGACTTAATGTGGATGGGCCTTTAAGAAATCAAAAGTTAAAAGCATGCAGAGGTTACCTGTTTACTTTATATTAAAAGCTCTTCAAATGTACATCGGGTAGACCTCAAATCAATTTCTTATACAGAATACTCAAAAGGAATGGTTTTGCACCTGAGGCAAAATCAATGGTTCAGAACTGTCAACAGCTTTTTAATTTCTAGAATCTAGACATCTCTGTTCCTTCAAAGCTGCCTCATCTACAGTAACTGTATCCCTGAAGCTTTTCACATCATCTTGGCCAAGGATCAGGAGTGTAAATAGGTGGTGAAACAGAGGGGCAAAACAGAAATTTGATGAACACCCCTTTAAGTAGTCATTTTATCTGCAAAGCCTGTTCTATAGCTAGGGCACATTTGTATTTCTAGTGGCAGACGAGACCATGAAAAACACACCTCCTGCCTCCTGTGTGGGAAACAGAAGTCTTTAAGGAAAAGAGATAAGAGATAGTAAAAGTTTCTATGACTTCTGGCAAAAATGCAACGGACAGCAAGTCTTTAAATGTTATTTGACTTCAATGAAATTAGTTCTATTTTCAAGTGTGTGCACTTCTTAAATGTAAAAGTGCTGTATCCAGCAGATGTACAATACAGCTGTAGTACAATAGGTCATATACAGTAGGATTAAGTCATGGATTCATCAAAGCATCACATTGTACGCTTGCTTCTACTTGCTAATAGAATCCTTTACATTACAGGATGCAAATAAGCTTGTAGCAGAAGCAAGCACAAATTAATAGACTGAATTCTCTGAAGGAAAATAAAGCATTGTAAATACAGTGTAGTCATCTACAGATGTATATATACACTAACTAAAACAGTGTATGTGAAATGACATACTGTAATGTCCTCTTTTCAATTCTGCTTTCTCCTGAACACAATGCGTAAGACATTTTTGTTAAACTAAATATTTAGTACCAACCATTAACTTTTAATTTACAGTTATTGCAATTGCAATGACTGTAGACATGTTTGTTTTAAAATGTAAAATTTCAGATAAAGTCCTCTATTTCCCCACAGATAGTAGCTCATGTTGGTACAGTTACATTCTATGGCAAAGTCACAACTCTGAGACCCTTGTTTCTCGCAGTGGAAAATGTAACTGGTGTGAGACGAACCAGACAGGTTGCACAAATCTAATCACCTGTTTGGGGTTACTGACAAGCTTCAATGAGCTTGAAGAAGGCAGACATCTAAACCTTTGAAGATTCCTTCCATTTCACTCCTATCCAACTGCTGATCTGGGCACCAGTGGCGATTGCTCCTTGATGTTTTTCGACAATTCTGAATGATCTTTAAATCTCGAAAGTTGTCATCTCAGCAGAGCAGAGGCAGCCAGAGAGTTAGTGCCCCATGTGCAGTTTATCCCTAGCCAGGATCAGTCTGGCCAGAGATGTGTCTCATGTCTTCTGTGCCACACAAAACCACTCAGTGCACATGCAGGAGAACAAATCTGCGGAGCCAAAAAACCGTCATAAGACCAAATGGGTTTTTAATGCCAAGCTCCAGAGAGTGATGTCATCATCACAGGCTCACGCTACGTGAGCCCAGATACACCGGCACTGAGGCTGAGCTCAACCTTGTGCTGTGAAACATCTGCTAATAAGCTTCATGGGGTGAACAGAAAGGCTGACGTCTTGTCTCTTGTTCAAATATGGGTCATCTCAGTCCTGTATATAAACCATCTTTTTATTCTGCCTAAATTGGAAAGAAGCTAGCACCAAAAAACAAAATTAGGGACCTCCCAACAACAGCAGCAAAGTAGTGAAAGCAAATCTTCAATGAATTATATTGATCATGTAAGACATGATAAAAAAAACATTTTACAATACTGTTTTTAAGTGTGCATTTCTTAACATGACAGCAACTTTACAAGTCACCCACACCACACCTACCATGGGGCTTTGCTGGGACGTAGCCAAGCTGAATAAACAAAACTTTCTTTAATGATTCTCTTTTTTAGTGATGCATTTGGAAACAATATTCACTCTTTATTAACAGTCATAACACATTTTATGTCTTGTCAGAGAAGAAACATCTTCACACAGATCATTGTTGTTAATCTAATTGACTTCTGCACATACTGTATGCACATACTTGTACCTGATTTATTTGTTATTGTGTTGACTGCAATGATTGTATTGAGCCAAATACAGAGATTGTATGTACTTGGTTACACTTGTACTTATTTTAAAAATTAAATATAAAACGAATTAAAAAATAAGCAGACCATAATTTTTTCAAAAATGTTTGACTTCATTTGAGAAATGGAATGATCCTCTGGTTTGGTCCGTGCAAACTATTTTTGCAGTGTAACCTGGAATTAAGAATATAACCAATAAATGTGACTTTGATATTATCCCTTAACTTTAAATATCCATCTTTATTTGCCTTTTTATTGAAACCAGAAAACCATCTTTGTTTTTTTATTTTGTTTTGAGGAAAAAGTAGTTTGTGTTATAGATTGAATATTATTTTGGACAGTCTAAACTACGTTAAACAGCCCTGCTGTAACAACTGACCATGCTGCTTCTCTGAAAAGCTGAGGTCACCATTGTATGGGACGCACCGATGCAAAAGTGCAGACAGCAGAGTTGCTGGGTGACTAATCTACAGTACATGCATATTCAATACTTGAAAGAAAATGTCATCTGCTTTTCAGAAATATTTGCTCCATTGGCTTTACACTGATTTGTATATTTTAGGGAGGTAATCTGTGCTGCCGTTTTTAATGTGATGGAAGCCTTTCATAAAATATTAATTTCAGTTAATAAAATATGCAATTGTTCAATAAAATTACTATATTGCACAGACAGTGCTAAAAATGCTTGAATAGAGAAAACTCTCAAGTGAAGGAGCCACACAACAAGTAACAATTATATTGAGGCTGATTCCAACATTGGGAGATTGGCATGTTCTGGAAGCAAGATTTTGAATGTGGTAAAAACTACCACATTGCTTTAACACGTAATATATTTTCCAAGATACTGTGTATGCATAGGGAATAAGAATGGCTTCATGGATTCAAAATGTACTGCAATATCCTATTCACTATCGCTAAATAATGCATGAGCAGTACCCAGTGAATACAACAAGCATATGGCCAATAAGTAGCAGTTTATGGCTGATCTGCTCAATACGGCCACTATTATCTCTGGGTTTCCAGCAGGATAGTCTGCCTGTGCCTTCTGAAACTGATTAACAAGCCCCGTGACACTGAGAAATCAGCTACTTTATATGTTAGCTGTGTTTATACCATCTGCCTTTCTGTACATAAAGTACAATAAAATATATAACAATGATAAAAAAGAAGTTTGTGGTAGAATCTTAGCAAACATTTATTCTTCAGAATAGTGATACAGGCTAATGATGAATACATACTGTATATACAGTATGATTGTGCGTGTGTTTAATATGTAGATTTCTCACAACGTAATAGAAATAAGCAGCCTTGAAATGGAACACAAAAACACCTTTTGTATATTTGGGTTGATTAATATCAGCAGTTCAAAACCAGCTGTCCAAATTTAAGAGAAGCTTCACAAGTAGTTTGGGTAGGTTCTCCTTCATACTTCTAAAGGGGAAACTGCCTTTACACCTTCGTATCGAAAAACAAGCCTTTGACCATTATGTGCTGCCTAAGCTTACTGCCTGACCACCTGCCTGATAAGACAGTACAATTGATGATGGCTAGAAAAACACTGGCTCAGGGAGGTTTCTTGAGGAATATGGATGAGGCCAGCCATGGAGGGATGAAGGCAGGCAGTAATAAAATGATGAAGACGCAGCTCTATCTTTTCTCCAATGAAAATTGTTATTATAATAATGCCACCTTCCAGTCCTCAGTGATACACAGTGCAGTTATCACTACACACATGGATTACTCTGTTAATCGACTAATTTAATATTCTCTTTCAAAGGGCTCTCGATCTCTGGGGCCAGACAGCAACATTTACACCATAATGAGCCTAACACATTGCTATTGTGCCTATCAAGGCACTGACATTTCAGAAATCATCCCTCATATACAGTAGTGTGTACTTGCCTTTCCATTTTAATTGTGAATAAACTAGGAGATTATTTTTCATACCAACAGGACTTTGAGTTCAACAGCACAGATTGCAGTTCACATGTTTCCGAGTTTATGCCTGTAAAGCCTGTTTACTTCGCTGGATAAAATGTTAATTAATGAGTCACGAACACTGTGCAGGAGCCGCAAGAGGCCAGGAACTGGCCCTTGAAGGGATGTCGAACTGCTGTCGCTGCTCAGAGCAGGACCACTCTTAATTAACACAAGAGGAACAGTCTCTCCTGTAGCCCTACTAGTCAGTGCAAACTGGTGGAGTGGTGGCTCTGTGGCTCAGGATCTGCTCCTGTGACTGGAAGGTTGCGGGTTCAAATCCTGCAGCCTGCAGAGGAATCCTTAACCCCAACTGCTCTAGAGGCACTGTACAATGGCTGACCCTGTGCTCTGACCCCAGGCTTCTCTCCGTGTCTGTGTCTCATGGAGAGCAAGCTGGGGTATGTGAAAAGAAATTCCTAATGCAAAGAGCTGTATAGGGCTAATAAAGTGATGTTAAACCAGCACAAAATTAATTGTAGTACTGAAGGACTAAGCTTTCTGATCTTAATGCAGCAAAAGTTCTATTACAGTATGTACAGTAATTCACCTTGTGATCACTGTTGTCAAAAAATACCTACAGTACAGACTTTTGACTAATATAAAACTATACATACTGTAATGCATGTCTTTTTACACAAGGTGAATGATTTGACTTATTTTAAATAATATGGTGTATTTATGTGAATTATCTTCATTATTTGTTAATACTAAATTATTGATAGCAATGTAATTAAAAAAAAGTAAAGGAACTCAGACCTGTTTGCTTTTGGAATAGTTTGTTTTCTCCTAGTCCATATTGTTTATATTGTTCTTTTTTCCCCAGTGGCCAGAGGTTAAGTGCCAAGAAGAATGTTTTTCATGTATTGTGTTAAAATGATAAAAACACAAACTGACTGAATCCCAAGGGAACATTAAAATTTGAAATAAATGTCTTCCGTACTTAAAGAAATTTTGAATTAACTGAAGACCAGTGCTGTCTGTCCGATTACTTTTAGTAGAAACAATTTCTATGCTAAGTCTTGATTATATCAACAACTCACTAACCAACTGACAAAGTCATTATTCAGTAAAAGCAAGCAGGGTGACATGCCATCGATAATACTGTGGAATTGATGAGGCATTTGACACGAGTATATTAAAATACCACCATCATTTAGATCTGAAAGAAATCTTGTACCTTACAGAAAGGCACCAATTTTTCTCTTCTGCTAGGACTGAGTGAAAACCTGTCAAGAATCTTTCAGATACTCTTTATGAGTTTTCAGAGTGATAAGACCATAAGTCAAGCAGAATACAACACAGCACTTTACAAACCCCCTGTATTTACACACATTAATTAGACCCTATTTGAAAACCCTTGGTTACAACAATATCTGGAATGAACTTTAATGTTTTTCAATGCCTCGATAGACAGAAAATCCATTGGGTAAAAATAGTTTGCTTTCATGTTTTCAAAAAGATAAAAGAAAGCACTGATACTGTAGAATGATCTGTAGATATGTTAAAAATATCATTCTTTATTTTAGCAAACTATGTGACCTGAATCTATAAAGGGAAATGGACAAAATCACTGTCTACCTGCAAGTATCAAAGGATCATGATGTCACAGTATAATTAAAGGCTTGAGAACAACCAATCAAACCTTCACTGATCAGGACAGTAAGAACATTATAATTATACTTTTATATATTACATGTGTACTACAGTTGAGAGTAATTAATTCACTTGTACTTTTGATTGAGCATTAACAATGCAGCTCATATGATGCCCAAGTGCATGTATGTACTGTATGTACAGTATAACTACAACAACCAGGGTGCCAGTCTGGAGCTGAACTGTTGTCTAATCATTAACAACATACTATAAATGTGTGAGTCTACTTCCCTACAGTATACATAAGGCAACTGTATCTGGCTAGTTTTGTGTTGGACTATAGTAGCAGGTGACCTGTCATTAGAGACCATCAAATGCTTCTGTCCAGTGTAAATAGACATACCAGGTGGTAATTATTTAATTAGAACATTGGAGGTGGTTAGTTTCACATTCTCACATTGGAATATAAAGGGCTTTCACAGCTTTGAGTGGTATAAAAAGGTGGTCGTTGGGTGGAGGGATTGCTGTAATGCTGTTGAAATAAAGCTGTTTGCACTGCCATTGTGGATTTTTATGTGCTCAGATCCCTAGAGCCATCTTGTTTAAGGGTCTGGCACAGCTGTGGCATAGTCCTTGGTTTTTTTTTCCCCCTATCTATCGTTTATTTGATGTAATGGTTGTTTTTAAAGCCCACTTGTATTGGAACATATCTTTCATTGGGCATCAAGGCAACCTAACATTTTCTTCCATGGCTCCTACACAGTCAATGGCTCTTCACAGAGTGGGGCACCCTTCGTTATTCCACACTGCAATAATACCCCAGTACTTCACGTCCATAGCAGGCTGGTCTTTGGTCTTCAAAAGCTTCAACTCTGAAAATGCATGCAGGGCAGTGTGATAAAACTCCCTGCCCCAGGGTAAGTGCTGCCAAAAGCACACTGAAGCCAAAGACAAAAAAACTTAACTATTAAATCTCACCAGTTGTTGACTAAAAAGTGTTTAGTGATGGCAATTCCATAGTCCTTACATGTGAGCAGGCAGTACACAGCTAGTCAGTTCAGTGCTGTCAAGCCATCATCCTAACTAGTGTCACTGCTGATGGAAACCAGGGTCAGATTCAGAGGCCACTGGACTCTTATAAAACCAATAAAAAGAAAGAAAATTAAAAACAGAAAGAACAAAAGAGGGGAAGCAGAGAGCGTGGAATAAATTAACCTTTAAAAGAATTTTAATAGACTCTAAAGGAAATAATTTCCACTTCCCTTTTAAGAGCAGTGGTCTTAAATTATGCACATGTAAGCTGCACAGAGAAACTATGTCACTGGAGAGAGAACAGCCAGCTGTGCTACAGTTTACTGAAATACCTGAAACTCCTTTGAACAAAGAAAAACCCATCAGGCCCTGATGACCGAAATGCGGAGGAGATAAACAACTGCTCATGTTATGTATAATCAATTGTCTGCTGCATTCCTTACCCTCCAGCAAATGGATTGAGCTTAAAACATTTAAAACTGGAATCAAGAAAATTACAAAACACAAGCCATATAAAATCCCTCATCATCATCACTCACGATCATTGTGATCATCACTTATTGAGAAATCTGTCACTGGATATCATATAAGAAAACTTTGCCTGAAAGCTGGTCCAATCTATTCTATTAAAGTTAAAATAATTCCCTGGTTTTACATTAAATTCTCTAATATACTAATCACAACAAGAGCAGTACATAACTGTAAAGCAGCTAACTCAGCGAGCACAATTACAGTGTTATTTTAACACAGAAGTGAAATGGCTGGCTACACTTTCCAAAGCAGTTATTGGTCGCTTTCCTACTAATGTGAATGAGTAAAGCTTTTCAATTTTCCTAACAAGCATTCTAATTGAATTAATAGTAACCTCCTACGTTTCCAATTGCAACTTCCAACATGTAAGCGATGCCTTGGAAGACAGACACCAGAAATATACAGATATGCATCCCTTCAGTTTCTGCCTGTAGTAGAACCTAAAGTGGTCAGATAGCTCCCAGGTTCAGGACTAAGTGCTTTACATTGTTAGAGCTTTAACCTCGGTTGCTTAATGTTATCCGCGTTGTGTACTTAGTTTTGATACTGCCCTTAAAAAACTCCGGGTCTGCAGTCCTACAGCCCCTCTCGCCATGCCGGAGGGCAGGAGCGTCTGTATTCTGGTGAAGTGTTTGCTTCTCCAGGCCGTACAAGAAAAAAGTTAAGTGAAAGATCGCAGGTTGTGAAGCGGAACGGTTAGCTTTAACTGGTGTATATTCATGTTTTATATTGGACTAATGTTTTTCTCCTTTTCTGTATGGGACTACAAGGACCTTATTTTTCCACGAAAACTTCGGATTGGGCGAGATTTCTTTTTTAGATTGCTGGATGTTAGACGCTGGTCTCGTTATTCACAGTTGGCAGAAAACTCGTGTCTTTGGCCCCGATCCATGAATTCTTAATTTCTGTACTTTTTTGGGGAACTATAACCGTGTACGAATGTTCTGCATGCATTTGTTTGGTTACTAATGTTACAGCTAAGTGTTTAGAGTCAATCTTTGTGTTATACTTTAGTTTTTTTAACATTACTTTCAGCGATGTCGATCGAGCCTGCTATCCTGAAAGACACGGGATACAATCCTTGCTATAAGATAAGATTTCTGTCCCACAAAAGGTGAGTTAAGGAACAGAATTTTAATCATTCTGGCCTGGAGAATGAAACACTTCCACCAAAATACACAAAAAATTAGCCACAGGGACTCAAGGGAGCCGTCGTTGTGGTTGTCAAAAAAATGTTTTCTCTCATCAAATTTTAGATCAAATGTTTTAGTATTCTTGCGCTCATCAAATTAGTGAGATTCTGCACATTAATCAAGAAATAAGGCAAATCAAAATGATACACAAAACAGACAAAAAGTAGGAGGAAGGAAAGTAAAATAAGTAATTAGAAAGTGAAGTTTCCAGTACGTATACAGTAGAAACTCTATAGAGCTCTATTGCGTTAATCGCTCAGCTGGCGTTCAGCATCAGCAATATTCACACAGATGAGCGCTCTTCTTAAATATTAACTGTGTCTTGGATAAGCTGCCACTGACATCTACTGGCAGGAGGTTGCAGTAAGTGTCCATTGCGTCCGCAACAAGACTAGGGATGAAGATAGAAATACTAGTGGAAATATGAAGCGAGTATACACGTTTTCTTGTTTTAAACAAATATACATCAGGGGAACAAACGCCTAAGCAGTCTATGTAGCTCTGATTAAATCAACATTTTCATCAGTGTGTTTTGGTGGCATAGGCCAAATCTTTTTAAAAATATCCCTTACTCAGCTGTTGAACATGTGCCTTGGATGAGCTGACAGAGACGCCCCCAGGGAATTTCAGAGTGCACCTTAAAACAAGTTATTCTTTCATATTTATATTTCCTTGCCCCTGTGAAGATAGGTCAGGTTTGCAAGCAGGGAAAACTGTGTTTAAAATAGACATGAAATATATCAAAATAAAACAGCGCTCATTGTGAGTTTATCTAGGCCAAAATAATGGAATATGTACTCGGCTGTTTCTGAAGCAGAAGATAGTGGTCTTTTGGGCAGATATACAGGAGCAGTAGAATTTCTCCATAAGCGTTTTCATTAATTCTGTCAGGGTTGTAGGTTTGATGGCTTAAGCCCACAAGAGGTTACCAAAAGGATTAAAACTGTTTATTTACAAACAGTCACTCCTCAGTAAGGCACCTATTCTTATTTTTCACTTGAAGATTGGTCAGTCACTTACCTTGCAGCATTCTAGCAATAACAGAGCATCTATTCCTGTAGCAGTCATGTGTTTGGATGCCCTTAACACACCCTGGTGAGGTTACATACATTTATCATGTGACAACCTATTTGAATTTGAGGGGTGCTGTCATAATAGGTACAGTACATATACACAGAAAGAGGAAGAGAGAGAGAGAGATATCTGCTGTATATGTATTGTTTAGAAAATCTGCTTCAAAAACAATCACAAGCACTGACATGAGGTAAAGAATCGAAAAGCAGTATATAAGTAGGGATTATCTCCAAACAGCATGACAGAATGTCTTTTGAAAGCAGCAGTAGATGACATACAATTGCTGTAGTCTATAAGCCAAATGTCACCCCACCCCCACTTACTGTACAAGGCACCCGAGTCTGAAGAAACACACGTACACAGATTGGCTTCTACTAAGGTTCACAATTTAATTGATCATGGGTTATTACCATGTTATTTTAGCATCTTAAAAGAAGAAAATTGTAATAAATCAAAACACTAGTATAAATAACACACACATACAGTATAAACGCCCAAATTCATCTGCAGAATTTGTGGTTTGGTCTTTCGAGAGGGGGGAAAAAAAAATGTGCCATGGCCTACATTTAAACAAAGTTAGATTTTTTTGTAGACTATTTTAATAATTAAACAAACCTCTTTGATGTGGAGTTGCAGAAAATGAAATACATCAAGAGGAATGGAGCAGAGAGAATATTGTAGAAAATGAAACCGTTTCGTGGCTTTTCAGCCCTGGTGAAGGGAGATGGCTGACAGTGTGTCTGTTCCAAGCAGATAGCAGGTAATGAAGGGGACATCCGAGATCGTCCCCAAGCACACGAACAGCTCAGGAGAAGTGTCAGGGACAGTTAAGCAACAGACAGTGGATAAAAGCGCTTTGCTTTTTCTCCTCTGTGGGAAGGAGCTTCACAATCTTCAGAGCAAAATGTCCAAAATCAAATCAAACCAGACACCCAAAAATAAATAAACAGGTGAATCGTATAAACATGAGTCTTCTTTCCTAACATCTGCCCCAGTCTTTAAGCCCTTGCTCCCCGTAGTTAATATTTTGCGTTTTCTCTGGATGGCCAATTAAAATCAGCCCACAGTAGGAGGATTTACTGATTTTGTTCGTGTAAAGGAATAATTGATACTGTATGTGATGAGCAGCCGTGGCGAAGGGTTTCCAGGGGACTGGATGGTGTGCTCAGTGTAGTGGGGAGTCATCAATCTCAGCTCCCAGCCAGCTGGAAAGAAGGGCATGGAGTGCATTCTAAGTCAGAGAGCAATTCTCATTCTCTTGATCCATGGTCTTCCAAGCAAAAAACACTGGCATAGACCCCTCATCAACATCAGATTAAGCAAATGTGGAAGACTTTCAAAAGCATCCTGAATAATGATAGCAGATGTTGTATGTTGCACATAAACTGCAACATTTTAAAACATCCTAAAATTGGACGGGAGGCACAGTGGGCAACATTGCCACCTCAGAGCTCCCAGGTTTGAATCTGACACAGTCTGTGTAGCATTTGCATGTTCTCCATCTCTGTAGGTTTTTCCTCAGGTGCTCCACATTCCTGTCACCATCCAAAAATATACTGTCCAGGTTTCCTGGCATCTCTGATGGAATCTTCGTCCTCCAAACACACTACAATTTTATTTGTGCTAATTAGCATCAATACATAACCTTTAAATGCTTTCAATACCATCAGAATGATTTTAAATTATGGGAAAGCTCAATAATTTAGGTATTAAATGTCATTACAAAAATATAAAAATGACAAAGTGCTTTCTGAAAGTATTAATCCCCTTTCTATTTTGTCTAATTACAGATGTTGTACAGTAGATGGCAGAAATGCTCAGTTGACACCCAGGTCGGGTTAGGATTAGCATTCACACACTACTTAAACAATTTTTAAACTCAGCACTGGATTATGAGGCTGAAGTCAAGTTTAGGACTAGTGATTTTCTGCGCCAATCTGAATTTGTTTCAGAAACTCTGGGGCCTGGATAACACAGTGCACTGTGTGGTAATTGTATCCCAAAACTGAGTTGGTTGGATCAAATGATGTAACCAAGCATTATTGAATCTCATTCTCTTGCAACAGCTTTTATTAATGGTCTTCATTGTTTCCCACTCATACTTTTTGGTTTGAGGAACATGTCAAAAACAAATGCCCAGAGAGGTTCATACAGTATATAGATCATGGAAATACTCAGCTGACATCTCAGGTTAGGGTTAGCATGCACGCAAAACCTAGACAATGTTAAGATCAGCACTGGATTATGAGACCCAAGTCAAGTTTAGGACAAGTGATTTCTTGGTCCTATATGAATTTTTATTCAAAAATTGGGGCCTGAATAACATGGTGATCCATGTGGTAATTGTATCCCAAAGGTGAGTTGGTCATATCCAAAGTTGTACCCAAGTATTATTGAATCTCATTCACTTGCAACAGCTTTTATTAATGGTCTTGATTGTTTCCCACTCATACTTTTTGGTTTGAGGAACATGTCAACAACCAAGGCCCAGAGAGATTCAGATATAGACCACAGAAATTCATTTGTCATCTCAGGTAGGGTTGCATTCCCACAATGCTTTGGCAATTTTTAAGATTAGTACTGGTTTATGAGGCCCAAATCAAGTTTAGGACAAGTGATTTGTTGCTCCTATCTGAATTATTTTTTCCAAGAAAATCTAGGGGCTATCAAAATACAATATCCAAAGAGGTTCAGATATACAGTACTTTTTAAAGTGAATATACATAAACAAAACTACATAGTTCAAAGTAAAGAAATTCATAGCTGAAAAGGAGTTTAATATCAGAAAAAAAGAGACCTAAAACTAAAAAATGCCAATTGCATTATGCACCTGCTATGTTATTGCAAACCTTAATTAGTTCAGGTGCACACTATTACTTTCACAAGTCATAATTTGTTGAATCACCCAGGCAACACCATCCCCACTGTCAGGCATGGTGGTGGTGGCGGCAGCATTGTGTTATGAGGCTGTGTCTAATTAACAGGGACTGGGAACTTTGTCAAAACTGAGGAGAGATTGGAAAAGGAAAGGAAATCTTAGAGAAAACCTGTTTCAGTTTGCTAGAGAGCTAAACCTGGGATTAAAATCCACCTTTCAGCACTCCAATAACCCCAAGCACAAGGTCGAAGCTACACTGGAGTTACTTACAAGAAGAAAGTGAATGCTCTTGAGTGGTCCAGTGAGAATAGAAAATTTGTGGCAGTGTTCTGATGCACAGTCCCCTGAAGTTCAGCCTAATTAGTACAACGCCAAGCCTTGGGAACCAGATTAAGCACAAGTTCAACTGAACTCCAACTTTGTTCTACACATTTTTTCACTGCAATTGAACTCAGAGCTGGAGATGATCTTCAGAAAGTACCATACTAGCTAAACTGCAACTTAGTACACAGTTACATACTAACTCAGTAAGTTATTTTGCAATTGACCCAGTTAGTCAGTGGCATCCGTAACCAGTCTTCTCCTTGCCTAGCTGCTCACTCTGAAGGGACAGCCTGATATAGACAGTGCCTGGTAGTCCAATACCCATGTTTGTGTGGGTAGCACTGGCCACCAGGCATGGGGATCAAAGATGAAAGAGGCTCAACAGCAAGTTAAGTTATGAGAAAAATGGCTTCTCCCCCATTATATTTGTAACTAAATCCCAGCTGGGACCACAACCATAATAAGTACAGTAATCTTAGAGACCACAAACACTTACCATAACATTCCTAGAGCTCTCCTCCCTGCATTACTATTACTAATGAAACAGTTCCCAGCATCCCTTTATATACCTTTGGGCCATACCATAGAATAACATGAATCATACAACAAACAAACATCAAATATACATTAACAATCTAGATTGTTAAACACTTAATAACAGACCAACAGCATAGTATAATACATACATCACATCCTTCATAATATGTGCAAATTTTATGTGTCATTTCACACCCCTTCTCTATTTGCATTGGTCAATTCCCATTGCCATCACCACAGGCATATAAGAGGCCTACTAAAAGTGGGGTCCTTTTCCTCCTTAGGGCTCTGTAGGAAAGGCTAGACCTGAAAATAATTTACTCACTCAGAATCCTGCTAAAACAACTTGCAGATCAGTATGTGATTAATGGCGGGGGGGGGGGGTATATTTCTACCTTACCTTAAGATGGTTAATCAAGGAACTCTTGATCTTAATCCAGTGTCTTTACCTGCTTCTCTCTCCACCACACACAGAAAACATGGGTAAGTAACTGTGTAAACCACAGTGTTTGCATCTAAACTTGCTAATAAGAAAGGAAGCAGCAGTTAAATTAGTGACATCTCAATTTGACTTTGGTCTATTCACTTCTTTTGTTTGTTCCTTGAACATGTGGAGTAGGTCAGGGGAATAACTTGCATGAATTGCTTATTCAAAGTATTGTGCAAGCTTTAAACACTAAAGCATATACTAAATAAAGCACTGTCCTGTAAATAGGTTATTACTAATGTCATTGAGGAACAATGACATATGTCACCAACATACCCAGAAATAATCATATACTGAAGGCAGTGTTTTCAGAACTAGATTTCTACCTCCAAGCAAAAGGAAAAAAAAAATCCCAGAGCTTTATAAAGCCCACACACACTTAAAAATTTAACAGCAGCCTGCTAAGGAATTCAGATTTTATCTAGCTTCAGGTAACTGTTCACTGGGTTCTTGCAGGACTGACTGAAATGGCCTTTCATGGACACCATTCTGGCTTACCCTGCAAACTGCAGCGTATTCAGAGCACTGCTGGCAGATTTATTGAGTGGTCTGAATGATATGTTGACATCACTTGCTCTTAATTCAGGGACCTGCTGTCCCTTAAAGCTGTCACGATTCCCATGCGTTCGGATCTCCGTGTGCTGCAGACTGAACCAGGGTGCGAAGGCTGAAGATGGAGGGAGGGAGTTTCCCATGTCAGCATTGTTTTGTGTGAAACGCAAGCTGCATGCAACTGGCAAACTGCCTTTTCCTTCTGATTCGTACTTGATTTTTTTTTACGATTTGCAGTTTTTTGTGTTTATAATCCAGTCTCTTTTCGAAAGGTTCTTGTTTTAAATGGCTTATCATGCGAGTTCCACTATATACATTTAAAAATGGCGATAAAGCCAAATATGAAACAAAAAGCAACCCTGCCTAAAGTTTTGCTTTTGGAACACAGTTATTCATTTTACACCAATATAAAAAACCTTTGCAAGGTATTTTAAAGTTCAAATTAGTGTTCAACAAAGCAGATTAAATACAACTGGTCTTTGAAAATGTACAGTGTGGTTCTGTATTTTTAAAATATGTTTACATTTAGATGTGTTTATACAAAATGAACAGGCACCAATACATGTTACATCAATGTACAGATCCATCTCCAACCTTTTAGGGTTTTGTGGGGTGTAGTGAAGGAGATGTGGTTTTAAACATGCATTCAGCTCTGCTTCTGGAATCGTTGCTAGGTTACACTTAGGTAGAGAAATGAAGACTGCCCTTCTAAAAAAAAAACAAGTACATTTCTGTTTTTTTAAAGGGCTAAAGGTTCACGTCTCACATGTTGTGGCACTTCATGATGAATAAATTAAATACACACAAAGCACGTTTTATGATAATTTACTGTGTCCATTTATATAAAATTCTGTTGTGGTTATTACAAAAGCACTGACAACTTTGGGCTAATGGAGAGAGATGTGCAGCTGCAGTTAGATATGAATGTGAAAAGAAAAACCCTCTTGATTCAAGAGGTGTTTAACAGAGACATGGTGATCTGTCAGATATTTATATTCTGGCACAGGAGAAACTGACGTTCTGGTTCACATTTTTTAATTTTCCCACTGGAACATACAGTAGGTATCCATTTGATATCAATATAAAAAAAACTTCCAACAAAGACTTTCAGACTTTAAGAAAATGGGTTCAATACAATATACTGTATGAACATGCAGGACCAACTCATAGAAAGGTTCTATATTTTAAAATATTAATACCCTGTCTTCTGAAGACAATCTGTCATAGCAAAGCGGGTGAACACAGTTCAGTATGAGATCAGTTATTTTCTGTTTAACATTTAGAATTAAATTTGGATAATCTGTAGAATTGTTTTCCCTTTGATAGTATAGAGTGTTGTTGATCAATGACAAAAAGTTCCAATTAAATACATGATTCCATATAATACTCATAGAAAGTTATTATACTATACATATTGTAACAAAAAATGTGAAACAGTCCAAGGTATATGAATAATTTTAATAGCCACTGCATGTATTTATACACAAAACCACCTTGTTGGCCTGTCCAAGGGAAGGTTGTGATTTGCCCACAGAGCAATTACAGTACTTTCAGAGTGCTCTTATAAAGCCTGTCTCAATATTGTGCTATAAAACCACATAGTCACGTACTAATAAGTATGAAACTAGGGGCGTGTGCCCTGCAGTGGACTGGTGTCCCATCCAGGATATTTCCTGCCTTGTGCACCTTGCTTACCAGGATGGGCTCCAGCTCCCCCACGATCCAGGATTAGATGAAGCAGTTAAATAGTGGCTGGGTTTATTGTACAATACATTTAGATAAATAGGGAAACGTACTGTTGAAAGGGAAGGAACAGCAGTACCCTTTTATTCACTGAAAGAAATCAAGAAAGCAGACTGAGCCTGGAGTGAGGCTGAATTCAAAGACATTATAATTGATTGTTAGAAGTAACTTTAAAAATCCTTCTTTTACTGTGCGTGTTTATCTATTATCAAATAAGTAATCACTCTTCCCATGGTGTCATGACACTCTAAAGGTACATCACTGGTACACAAGTAAGATGAGATTTATTGTCCCCTGAGGGAAAGTTTCTGTGGACACAGCACTTCTGTACATTTCAATATAATGCACACACACCCCAAAAAAAAACATTGCACATCACTCTATTGCACATGTATTTAATATTTATAACGCATTACAAACCATATTGCACACAAGTGGATTGTAAAGGTGAAAAAATTGTTTATCCTTGCCATTTGCATTGACAGCTTTAATGGATAGTGGAACACAGGAATGTTTGTATCTGTCGGACTTACATTTGGGAACCCTAAAACGTTTGCCAGAAGGAATAAGTTGGTATTCAGAATTGAGCATGTGGGATAATTCTTTCTGCCTGTTTGATTATGGCTTTTTCAGAGATTGTCTGCAGGGAGGGGTGTGCTTCACTCCCATGACCTTCAAAGCTGTTTGGATGAGATGGGTAATTTGTGATCTTAATTGAACTGATAAATTACCAAACAGCACTGTTATACCATATCTGATGATGCTCTCGATAACAGTACATGTGGTCATATTCTGCATTGCATGTTGCTGGAAAGGTTAATTTCCTGCTTTGACATCTGACATTCATAACCCTGATAAGTGGAAAAGGAAGCTAAAGTAGTATACAGTACTTGGTGAAGTTCAAGTGTTTTCACAGTGGTAATCCCCTATCTTCAGTATCTCCATTGCTAGTTCTAGGAAGAAATTTTATGAATGTTTTGTGTAAAAAAGCATACAAACTTCCAATAGCAGCATCAACTCACTCACAGTTGAGCAATAGGCTGATGAGACATTAACAGAGTTTTACAGAAGACTAAATTGCATTTTGATAAAAAGGCAAGTTAAACAAGGGGCATAATTAACTTTTGCCTGAACACTGGAACTCAGTTCAGAGGACTTCAGAAAAACTGCTGCCCATTGTAGGTGTAAATAAGGACAGATGTGACAATCAGTCATTTAAAATCATTGACTAACAAAAGAAAGGAAATGCACACCAGACACTTGCTTACTTATTTCAATTTTTTAAAAAGTGTGAGTTTGAAGTCACTGTAATCTGACATTCATTACAAAAACATTAAAATTTGAATTAGCCGCTTAATATACTTCAGTTATGTGGTAAGATGGCTCATCCCTCAATTTTTAACCTGCAGTCTTTTGAGTGCTGTAAGATTTCATTGGTCAAACTACAAAATTTCAACTAAATTATGGAACATTCTTATAATACTTTAATTGTGAGTAATGTTTTGGTCTTCAAAACCATCATGATATTTTTATTGTGATGCTCTCCTGTTGCTCCTATCACAGATGCACTGTATGGGTTGATACTGCTAGGACTGTGTGGCTCCATAATGTAGTGATCATCACATCTGCTTCACACACAGAAGCCTCTGGGTCCTATCCTCTATGGATCCGGGCTCTTCTTTTGTGAGGGCACACGTTGCAATTACGTGGATGTGTATTGAAAACTGAGAACAGGAGGTACTTTTTTTTACACAAAAGGCTGAGGGAGTGTGGAAAAAATTGTGGCTTCAGGAAACTGCTGGATGAGATCTTGCCTAAATAAACTACAGCTACCAAACGGCTTGATTGGCCATATCACCTCCTCTCGTTTGTAATAGTTCTAATGTCAAGATAGCGACTAAATATTATTCCTTTCAGAGGAACCCACTTAATAGCAAGGAAATGTGCTGCATGACCTGAGTACACAATGTATTCTTTGGTGATGGTCTTGCAAGACTTTTACACTGTAATGTTTTTACACATAAACCACTACCATCTGGATCTATATTGCACTGAGAAAAATAATTCATGACACTGCATTTTTCTAGAGTCTACACAAATTACATGCTAGAGGAACATGGTGGTTATCTTATCTAATTTCTCACTTTATTGCTTTACTTTCTTACCAGCACTTTTGCCTTTTTTGATATTGCTCATCTTTAACATTCTGTCCAGGATAGAATTTTGCTTTCATCAGCATTCCATTATGAATGTCAGAGCAGACATTGAGAAGACAATAAAACTTAATGTACTAGTACTCCCCAAAGCTATGCAGATGCTTAACTGTTCAGAAATAGTTCTTCCTTCTCTTTATTTCTCTTTCTCTTTTTCTTTCCAAGAAATTGACATTTCCTCATTATTTAAAAAAAAAACAATTAAATGGTTCCTTTCAAACATTTTGCTGGGGCTAAAGGAATGGCCATTTCATTCAGATAACGTTACTAGAATTTGACAATAGTTACAATGTGACAATATAGTTTGCACGGATCATTTGAAAATTTCTTTTGAGGCCCAGATATCTACAAAACAAACCTAAAATAAATCAAAATGTTCCTCTTTTCCTCAGTAACATGAAATACACTACAGAGAGACCTATATTATAATCATTTGCAAGTAGATCGATTTGTTGGTATCTAAGTGTATGGTAACATTGCCTCATGAAGGTCTTCATGAAGTACAGATCAGTGAAACAAGAATTGCAGAGCCCTGTCTTGGAATGTCCGGAGCTATTCTGAGTTTATCGTATTGCCTGTATATAAAGAGAGGTGACTTGACTGCTTTTTCAATGGCTTTCAGGGAGGGAAGAATTAAGCAGTTACTGGCTGTAAAGAAATGAAGCATGGGCATTCGTGACTGGCTTGAGAGGCCGTGAGCAAAGCCATGCATTATACTGTACATGCAATGCCAGTCTTTCATTGGCACCTAGTGAGAGAAGCTTTGATCATGGTGTAAAAACCCGAGCAGTGGAGTAATGATTAGGGGTCCCAGACTAATTGGAAAGGTGTGGGCTGAAATCGGAGGTGGGGTGCTGCTACTGTATCACTGAGCATGACGCTTCGCTCAAACCGTTTCGGCGCAGATCCAGCTGTGTGAGTGTGCACAAATGGGAGCTGCTTTAAATAAAAGCACAAGCCAAGAAAATTAAAAATAAAATTGATATGATTCTCAAGGAGACAATCAGTGTGAACACTTAAGAAACAAGCCTGAAACAAACCTGTACTGCTGACAACAAATGCCCTTCCTACATGCATGATTTCCCCAATAGCTTTTTATCTATGAATAAACTAATGGACTGGAATATAGGATTCTTCATTTCCCCAGAAGTGCCTCATATCTCGTACACTGTGGGTCAATAACGTTGCAGCACTTTTTGATTCAGATGTGTCCCGTAAGAATTTCATTCCACGAAGATTAATGGTAGCAATTTTGCGAACATATGCTCCTAAAAGGGTCAGATGTGTTTGATAAACTCTGACAGTCAAGCCGAGGAAAGGACAGTAGAGTTAGTGAGATCAGCCTGAAAGTTCACTGTTGCGGAAAAGTGCAGAGGACAAAGTTGAAGGAGGATTTATACAATTCTGTTTCTAAATCACATTGCACATAGCACATTGATCCCCTACCCAATGAGTTCTTGTTGGGTAACATTGGACCTGTAACGCCACACGATAAACTTTACATTTTCTGGAGAGGCATAGTAGAAGCATGTTCTTTGTGGATGCTGTTAGTTTAATTCTCATCACATTGCATCTTGCAACACACTGAATAGTTTATCATAGCTCTGAATCTGTGTGCCAGTCCAGCAGTAACCCTGACAGCAGCCTGAACAATTCTTTAAACTGTGTGGCAGCTTGCATATGTCTGGGGCCTACCAGATCAAACCAAAAGAACAGGAACCGCAATAAAAGTAGCAGTTGTAGAATACATATCATTAATGCACATTGCCATCTGTCAGTGAATGTCTTTTTCTTCTCAGTCATTCTTCACTAAGTAATTTGTTCCATGATAACACTCAAAACCTGGGTTATCTGAGTGCACTGTGGGCACCTGGCAGTTTTGTAATATATAATTATATTGTAGCACTTCCAAGTGATTGCATGGGTTCTGAAAAATGAAGCAACAGCAGTTTACTCTTTTGTGATGGGGACACTTGACTGTAAAAAGGCGCTGTCCTTCGGCTGAGATGTGAAACTGAGATCGTGACAGGGGTCATTAAAAATCCCGGGGTGTTTCTCCAATAGCATAGGGGTGTGTCCCCCTGGTGTCCTGGCCAAATTTCTTTTTGTTTTGGCCTTGTGCTCCCTGCTCTTCCAGACTGGACCCCGTTAAATAGGCTAAGTCTAGTCTGGACGCCGCGATGCAGAGCAGCGCAGTGCTCTTTTGCGTTTTCCCCCCCAGTTCTCGCTGGCCTCACACCGGTGCCTCCGCCTCCTGCCTCCTCCGCGTCGACGTGTACCGGTGCTCGCCGCGGCTCCTCCCACTGCCGCACCGCTACAAAGGTTGTGATTGTTCTTGTTAATATTTTGTGTTTTGAAAACATGTAGAGTATGGGATGGGCTCTGTATTAGGTACTGTTCTCCTTCAACGGCCAGAAGCTCTGTTACTCTGATGTATCTCAGTTAACCCAGCCTACGCTCCATAGGCGAGTAGGCACGTTTCCTTAACGGGGATGATTACAGTCCTAGTAATCACTCATCACTCAACATCACATTACAGTCAACCACAGTGCCTGTTGTTACTTCTTGTGTTTGGTGGAATGATAATACATGATATTTCATTATACTGGTGGTTTTGAAGTTCAGATGATGTGACGTTTCATACTGTATACTTAGACATGGGTAAGAACTTTTCTCTCCCGTTTTGTTTTCTCTCTGTTTCGTTTTTTCTTTGACTGAAACGCCGAGATGTGAATTGTGTATCTGCGGAAGATATGCATGCGCTCGGTTTTGTTCTGGGACAGCTTGTGTATCTTTCCCGGTGGGGCTGGGGTTTATAGAAGTTAAAAGTAACAAATTTGGAACAAAATTCCATGTTGTCTTTGTACAAATGTGTTTTTTCTCAGACAACATCATGAAGATTAATTACATAACTGTAATTTCATCACCAACACTCACTCTTTATGCAGTTGACTGAAACTTTCTTATGGCTTATCAGCTCGATGAATGGCTTTCTCCTATAACCAGATTCCACTGCTTTACACAAACACTAAATGCTCTGCCGGAGTTAAGATGAAAGTGGTGTCCTGCCTGCTACTGACAAGCACTGCATTTAGAGTTTAAACATATCACAACTGTGCTCCTCTGTCTGAATGATAAGCCCTGCTGTGTCTCTGTTTCTGTCACTCTGTTTTCATTGCAAAAACAATGTAACTTTGCCAAGAAACTCACAGATGCCCAGTATCTCAGATCATACAGTAGGTCATTTTAAAGAGGTTTAAATCTTCTCAGAATATTTTGCTCTGTACAGTTCATATCTTGTGCACAGCATTCTCAATTGCTTGAATCAACCTATTGTTCAGAATGGCACACCCTGAGAATTGACATTGTATTCTGCTCGCATATGGCAATGCAATATTTGAACTCATCCTGTTGTTACATTAATATTCAATAATGTAAGAAAAGAAACAACATTTCAGCTGTGGAGCCTTCTTCGGGTGACACCCAAAGAAGGCTCCACAGCTGAAACGTTGTTTCTTTTCTTCTCTTTTCAGCATGGAATAAACCTTTACTTGTTCCTTTGCAGCCTTCGCATGTTGACACAGCTCCCTACTTGAACTACTTCCCTAAATTATGATGCCATGAAATCAGTGCAAAAGTCTATTTGTTCTTGCTCTTGAGCAATC
Organism: Atractosteus spatula; assembly: GCF_055471065.1. NCBI lineage: Eukaryota > Metazoa > Chordata > Actinopteri > Semionotiformes > Lepisosteidae > Atractosteus > Atractosteus spatula. The sequence goes on along the minus strand of NC_142720.1, from coordinate 21,307,166 downwards.
CAACAGTTTGCCTTTGTGTATCTCAAATTACCAGCAAAATGTAATCTAAGGCCTGAGAATAGGAGACTCCCAGAGTTCACTGCTGCAGGCAAACAAACATCACAGTCAGTAACCTAATGATCACTTCTGTGATTATTTAAAGCTGCATAATATGTTACTGTTTTGCTCTCTGTGGCGGTTGGGGATATACAGTATTGTGCCGTAGAGACTTTGGGAGTTTACAGTCAACAGTGAAAGATCTGCTTGTAGCTTTTCCATTGTCTTCATGTTTGACCAATTTATCCCAGCAGAGTCCACAGGGGATTTGTAATCGTCAGCAGTGAACATTCGTCATCTTATCATAATTGTGCATGAAGCAACCGATGGGGAACCTCTTAATTATAAAGACAGCTTAACAGTTCACTCCAAGTGTATTAGTGTATCATGTCTTCATCTAGAGATAATATTAAACACAACTTGTGTGTGTGCGCCGCTAACTGAAATTGCATATAAAACTCTAAACGGTCTTTCAAAGGCAGAGCAGACCGAGCTGGTGGTACACATTGGGCCCTGCTGTAAGGCATTGTTCTCGGCTCCTCCACAAACATTGCACTTTTTAACACTCATCCCCATAAACTCCCCTCAGGTCAGGGTTTTTACAGTTTAAATAGGATACTTGTGCATTTTCATTGCATATCAGTATATATTGAAATAGAGAGAGACCTTATGATGTTTATTTAAATTCATTTAGTTAATTTCCATAAATATTTCATTTTAAACATTTTTAAAATATATTTTAAGTAAATATTTAAAAAGTTCTATTTGATTTTGTCCAAATTCGTAATAAACAAATGATAATTTGGTTATGAATAGTTGCCAAAACTGTTAGCCTTCTAGTGTGATTGTGCAATCAGTATGTGCTTGTTAACCTTAACTTATCAAACATGACTAGCTTTGAGAGCTGAAGCTACATTTATCACAGAAAAGAAAGGAAAAGTTTGTATGCCAGATCAAAGATAATTGTTTTTCTGCATCCTTGAGTGAGACGAAATACTTAAAATGACGTTTCAGAACCAAAGTAAAATTAGCTACTTTAATTGCAGCAATAGCGACGGTTTAAAGTGAAATACTGTGAACCTCTGAGCAATACTTACAAAAACGGCTCTCTGTGGTTTCTCTTCAGTTTAAGGAGAGGAAGTGGCAGTAACCACTCCTGGCTATGGTTTTTTTCAAAGCAAAACTGACTTGCAGTCTTGTTCCAGGATGCTTTTGATGACAATATGTTTGTTTTGCCTATGTTTGCGGGGGAAAGGTAAATCAGATGACATGCATAAATTGAAATCCATGGATTGTTTAAATATTCCCAAAGCAGAAACTGCTGCAATAACAAAAGTACCTGCAGTTTTAGAAATATAATCCTGCCGAGTTAATATTTTCGAACGTACCGAGAAAACTCCATAAAACAGACGTGATCCCTATTCTGAAGGAGCGGGAAATATGCCCTCTTGTGGCTGTGGCAATTGAAAGAAATTTAGTGTAACATTTTAATGCAAATTTGACTGAAAGTGAGGCAGACCAGCTTTCTTCTATTGGAAAACATACTGTAGACTTACCGTAGATACTGTTAATCAATAACACCTATAATATATGGATGAATGATGGCTCAGCATATCATAAGGCCTGGTTTCTCCAACATTGTAGAAGGGAATAATGTATAGGGCACTGGCCTTGTATGTGGGAGACTGAAAGATCAAGTTCCAGGCAGATCAGATCAGTTGTGCCCTTAAGGAATTGCTCAGATGCTGTTGCATTTTTAATCAAATGCAATGTTGTATAAATTGTACGTTGCTTTGGATACAAGTATGAACTAAATAAATTAATAAAGTTACCAATAATTTTATTATCCCCCTCCTGTTGCTCAAATAGTTAAGGTACTGTATACTGTACCATGCAAATAGATTTTAACTAGGTACTGGACATCCTTTATTGACTGGTAAACTATTTTAAATCATGCCCTGCAGTTATTTGTAAAAGCAGTGAACAAACAAAGCTGAAGAAGCTCCAACTGAACCAAACGCATAGATTGATATGGACTTCAGTCATTAAAAATCATCATTATGTATAAATGGGCTGAAGACCAATCGATGAAAAAGAAGAATTGAAACTATTTAAGATTTTTTTTTTTTAAGAAAGCATTTGGTTTAGAGGTATTAGCTTATATACAGCACCAGTAATTTCTAAGCTAATGGGCTGCAGGCAGTGACAAAGACACTTTGCAGAGCCGTGCAGAGATGTTGTACGTGGTTAAAAGTGTTGCCAGGCAGGAAGTGTGTCAGTGCTGCCGACAACACGGACAAGAATGGCTGTTGGTGAAAGACTGATATTTCTGTGTGCTCTGGGCTACTTTGCTTCTTCTCATGGTAAGAGAGCACAAGTTTGTCAATAATTACTTAGCAGCAGCTCACAGAATTTACCATGTAAACTGACGACCACTGAACGAGTACTTCTCTTAACTGACCATCTACTCCCTTGTTAGAGCCTCTGCTGGTTTGTTTCTTGATTCTTAATTTTGCAAACTGCAGTGCAACAATGAGGTTAACTGAGCAAATGGTGTAAAAGAAAGGTGATGAGAGGTTATTACAAAATATTAATGGCGAAACTGCTCTCGTATTTTTTTCCATCTCGCCATTTGCACCAGATGTGGCTTTCCTGCTTGATGTTGTGGAGTGTAGGCCTTGGTTGGGGAGACGATTCTAGGCGAAACCTGAAATCTGAGCCCACTTTCATTGTGTTGAGACTCTTCCTGTTCTGTATTTCTGTGCTGTTGACATTCGCATTAAAAGGGAATAGAGTGAATGACAATCGTGCATCATAAACTGAGCAAACATTTGAGGTGCTAAACAGAAACCACTCTGAAGCTTAATGTCCTACAAAACTGTTTTTGTTCTTAATACTGTTTTTAAGTCTTTATTCAAAGACTGTTTGAATAAAAGTGGCACAAAACTTTGAGAAAGCTTAGGTTCTACAAATGCAAAGGACCCTTGCTAAAATATTACTTTGACCAAATACAGTGACGAAGCCTTCGATAACCTTACTGTTCTCCGTTTCAGGATTTCTGTATCGGCAAAGTCAGACCACACCTTCCAAACCTGGATCTGCTGAACATGTCAGTAAGAACGACCCAGGAGTTCAAAAAGCTGTAAAAATATCAACCTATGCATTCAACAACAAATCAAATGATATCTATTTGTTCAAGGCCTCTTCCATTGATGACGCACAGAAACAGGTATGACTCAGTCCACGTGAAGTTAAGGGTAATATTCTTAGGAAAACATAATTCAAAACAATCTAATGTTAAATTGCAGAGCCCCTGCTACTACCTGGGGAAAGAAAACAGCATCATTATAAACATGCTTTGATGGCAAAAGCTTTCAGCTATAAAAGGACCTTTTTTACAAGATAATGTTCACATTTGTTATGAGGCTGTCTGATTAAAATAGCACATCAAGGTATGTCATTCTCTACAGTTACTTGTAACCCTTTTATTTTAGTGGACATACCACCCTTTTTTGTGAATTAGAACTGAATTAAATCTCATTAAATCTCTAGTAAATATTTATACAATTACTACAATATTTGAGCCTAAATGAATACTTAAGAATAATTTCCATTTTGGGGCTCATCACTGTAATGGACAGTTATATATCTTTTGCTAAGAGATGAGAAGAACATTTTGGATTAACGTGAACCCAGCGATGGCTCACAAGGCATAGCTTCATAGCCCACTCTTGAAAGTCCAGGTAGGAACTTACCCATAAACAACAGCTCATGCTAACCAGTGTTTTTAAGTGTCTTTAATATTTTGTGATTGTAGGTTGTAAAAGGAATAAAGTACTTTCTAGAGGTGAAGATCTCACGTACTGTGTGTCGCAAGACAGACCACCCGAGTCTGGACAACTGTGACTTTCAGCCACATGGGAAACTGCACCAGGTACATCTTCAGTCAGGGCAAGCAGTGTCCCTGAAGAAAAAAGACGGAGAGCTTGCAAAGGGCAAGACACCGCCCACTATCACCGGGGCTGAAGTCCCAGTCCCCACTGGGCACCTGCCCTTCCCTTTTATATGGTTTCAGCACTCCTTTTCAATCTTGCTTACCAAAATGAAACTGGAGTAATCATTACTGACCAGTAATAACAATAATCAACTTTATTTTATAAAGCGCCTTTAAAGGTGGCTTCTCAAAGCGCTCTACAGAATGACAACAACAATAAATAAGAAGAATACACAAGATAAAACACAATTACAATATACAGAGGAGACTGTGGATGGAGGTACTAAGAAAAGCAGAGGGGTGAAGAATGGAACAGTTAAGTAAAGGCTCTTCTAAAGAAGAAGGTTTTGAGTCTGGATTTGAAGGAGTTTAGAGAAGGTGACTCTCTGATATCCTTGGGCAGAGAGTTCCAGAGCTTGGGGGCATAACAGGAGAAGGCCCTGTCACCCCTAGAGTGTAGACGGGCTTGGGGGACAGGAAGGAGAGCAGAATTAGAAGAGTGAAGGTTGCGAGGTGGGGAGTAGGGCGATAGTAGTTCAGACAGGTTTTGAGGTGCCAAGCCATGCAGAGCCTTATAGGTGAGCATGAGGATTTTAAAATCCACATGGAATTTGACAGGAAGCCAGTGCAAGGAATCCAGGATAGGAGAAATGTGACCATTTGGAATAGACCTAGTCAGGATTCTGGCTGCTGAATTTTGGACATACTGCACTTTGTTCAAAGTAGATTTAGAAACCCCAGTGAATAGAGCATTACAGTAGTCAATTCAAGAGAACACAAATGTGTTGATCAGCTTTTCAGCCACAGTTAGTGAGAGCATAGGGCATAGTCTAGCGATAACAGTAACAAAACATTTTCCCCTTTGTGCCGCAGACATTTCGCTGCCATTTCGAAGTCTGGGGCATACCATGGCTCAGCTGGATGAAAGCCACCTTTTTTCTGTGTCTGCCCTAAGAGCTGCAGCTGAAGCTACTGCAGTGAGAGAGAAGAGCTTCGCCTGGAGTACCTGTTAACATGTACCATACACATTTATTCAGACAGTCTGGAGAGAAGACCTTTCATGAATTTATTCAAAGAAACACGGGAATAGCACTATAAAGGATTTTTATAAACTGTAACCTATCTCAAGAGGCAATATTTTATGAGGGGTGGGAGAGTTTCTTGATTCTGCTGGTAAAAAAAATATTTATGTAATTTAAAACACAACCACAAGCATCCATTATAATCCAACTTTCATTTTTCTTTGCAATACAAATAAAAGCCAAAGCAAAGAACATTTGGTTTCTACAGTACTTTATTGCAGTAATGTTAACGGTCCCTCAGTAAACTGGTGCTGCTAGGAACACTGCCAGCTAATGCATTACGACCCCGGGTACAGTTTTTTTTGTTTTAAATGATGTTCTTTCAGACACACTGGAATGAAAACAAAGAAAGAATGCGTGCTTTACGAAGTACGGGTTGTGTTCACTGCTGCTGACTGATTCCGACAATGCTTTAAAAGAAAGCACATGCAGTACACTCCACCAAAAGTCATCGTTCTCGAACACACTCAGAGGTGTAAGTTTCAAAATGACATCCATTCTAATTTAAGGTCAGACAGAACATTACAACATTATAAGGAAAAAAAAAACAGCAGACACCCAAACTCTTCTTTTTAATTTTATTTCTCACTGTTTTGATGCAATCCCATTTTAGTTCATTTAACGAATGACCAAAACTTTACAGTGAAGCTTTTTTCCCCCTATAAAAAAAAATCAGATGCTCAAAGGGATTGTTATAACAGTCTTGATGCAATTATATCTGAACTTCAATCTGAGACTGCAACAATATACCATCTGATCATGACAGTCCCTTCCCTTCTCTTGCTCAGGCCAGACAGATCTCCTGGATTACTGAGCGCTTGTGTGTGGGTGTGGTGCAGAAGTTAAACCACACGTCTCCCAGCAATGACAAACCCTGCCGGACATGTTAGAGAGCTAATTCATCTTGACAAGGAAGTAACGGATACAGTATATCTGCTATGAACACACAGCAGGACAACAGGCACTACAGGTCAGCAAGCGGAGTCTTGTCTTGGAATCTAAAGGTGAGAAACTCCTGGCCTGTCTAAATAGTCATGGCTGACCACAGCTACTCTGTGAGAATAAGGGTCCTAATAGACTATCCCCTGTTCTGAACTCTTGTAATTAAAGCAGTAATTGTTCAGTTTTTATTTGGGCCAATCTACCTTCTTAATTATTTTTAATTTTAGCAAGCTCCTATTTTCTTAGCAATAGCCTCATCACTTCAATCTGTGGTATTGTAAAGCATGAGCACAACTGCCCTGTTCCACTGTACTGTCAAACATACCTTAGAAAGCACAAATATCGAATTGCTCAAATACACAAACCCAGAATTAATTTATCAGGGATTTGCATTTAAAGGCACTAGTCATGACAGGATCAGAAATAATAACAGGAGCATTGAGGAAAATGGTTCTGCCTATGCATGACTGTACTACAAAGTCAAGGAGGAAACCTAGTGAACACTCCTTGTAGGTAATGGACATTTACTGTTGCTGCAAATGCATGCATAGGCAAGTGAATTTTTCAGAAAAGTACTGAACGTTTGCTGCTCTACCTGTAACAGAGCTACAGTGTGCAAATGAATGAAAGGACAAATGTATGACATCACTTCCAAGATTCCATTATTTTAAGTGATGTGTTATAATCTCTTTTAAAGGAACATTGTAATCTAAGTGACTTATTATTATGTTTATCATCAGGTAAATCTGGCATATTTAGCACTGGAGCAAAACATTTTGAAAGCACTTAGTGTAGACAAACTAAAATAGCATACTTTTAAGATGCGCAGGGAATATCCTTACAATTATTTTACTAATGGCTAACCAATGATTATTCTTGTTGCTGATGCCAAGGTTGTTTTGCCATTTTTCTCAGCAAACTCGGCTTGCCCAAAACAGATCTTGACTTGATATTTAGGTTAGTGATTAGCATCACGCATCCCTCCACAGCCCACACTATGTGCACAGCACTGTGCTCTGAACTTCACATGGCATTAATCGTTAATGTACCTCATTACCTAGGGAGCCATCTTCAGAGGTTGCGTTCTGAGGCACCAAGACTGGCAGCGCACAACGTTACACACCGATACACAGAAGAAACGTGATATAACCCGATTTAATCAAAAAAAGCAAAGGAACTATAGAAATGTCATTTAAAAAGTCTGTTTTGAGGACATTAATCAACTCTATGCATTGTTGTGCGATTACTAGAATACATTTGAAAACCACTTTCAGCCTAAAAAAGGCCAGACAACAAGGCAGAAACTACTGGACACGAAAAGACGAATAGCTGATGTGACTACTGAGTATAACTAAGAGTAGAGTGGCAGTTTTTAAAATTAGTAGAAATCAGATTGGCCTATTTATTATTGTACAAATTGTACTAATTTGCTCCCAAAACAGACTTGGTTAACTAGACTGTTTTAAAGCAGAATAAACAGAGGCTTGTACAGCATTGTCAGCCAGTTTACTAAGACTCCAATACTGCTTCTCTACATAAATCCTACTTAGATGGAATAAAACACTATATACAGTACAAGAATCAGCAGTTGGCAGCTTGAAAAAGATTAATATGACAAAACTAAATCCACATAAATTGGAAAAAGGACTATGACAATATTTAGGTAATGGATTATAGTGACGTCTTGTTCACTATAATCCATTATTCACATTATACTGAAGTATGTCTCAAGCATCAGAGGCCTTTCTCTTCAGTGCTTTAACAATCTTCAAAAATCAGTTCCCAAACAAACATTTGGAAGACAATGTTAAAAGGAGGCAACGTGCTTTTAGCTTAACACATGACAGCTTCCAGATTCAAGTATTTCTTACATTCTCAACATTTACATGAAAATGGCAATATGTGCCTTAACGAGACAGCAGAAAAGGTGTCTTTCTGTTCTATTAAGTCAACATTTCAAACCAGATGTTGCATCATGATGCTCTTTTACGGAAAAGCTCACAGGGATGTAGTGGCAATTCTTAACATACTAAAAAATATTACTCCCGTGCCAGTGTCTTTCTAACCAATAAATCAGGGAATGGGAGAGGAATAACAAGGCTACTGTTTTTTGGGGTTATAGTTTCTCCTCTTTCAACAAAGAGGAAGAAGTGTTTCATGGTAACAGAAATGTTAAGGGGGGGGTTTGTGAATCACCATTTTAAAAAAAAACACACCTTCGTTTCAAAAATCATTGAAACGGGTTGGGTTTTTTTATAACTTCAAACATTGGTCCTCAGACTTCTCCATGCACACCCTTCTCTTTCTTTTCTGTAATGTTAAGCCACGCTCCTATTATGAAAAATCCAACTACCTCACTTTTCAGGACTTTATTTACAGCATGCTCTGTATTTGTTCTCCATTTGCCAAATATGTTTTCTATTTTATAACCATTTTATTTTCTATTGTACTATGGACTATTACTGTAAAGTGCGCTTTCCATATCTTCACTCTGGAAGGTGTTTGCTTTTCAGCAGTTTTTATCTCCTGTGTTTCAGATGAGACAAGTGACGATACAGTGGACAGTAACGGTCTCACTACTGCTATCATAAGCTGCACAAAGCCAACAGTTATGGAAAATCCAGTGGACAATTGGATGACTATAAGAACATATGAAAGCTTACATAGGAGAGGAGGCCATTCAGCCTGCCTCGCATTTTCAGTAGTCAGTAACTAAATGATCCAAGGATCTCTTCCAGCTGTTTGCAAATAAGACACGGTGTCAGGTAGCAGGATATACTTCCCAGATTAACTACAGAGTTTGGCAAGTCAACGACCAGTTCCTCCATAAGCCACACTTACACGCATACCAAATCCAACAACTGCCATAAGCCAGTAAAAGTAGAGTTATTTCAAAGCAAGCCGTTTTCTCTACCCCAGCAAGTCAGCGGTGCGTCGCTGGTGATGGCAAATAACCACTCACGCGGGGCTAGTTTTCATCAAAAGAAGTAAGTGCTTTTTAATACAAAGACACCTAGAAAAGAGGCTTTAATGCATCAAATGCAAATGAAAAATGAAGACTATGTTGATTGTTGAGACTGGGAAAACTTTTTTTTTATTTATCTGATTAACTGTACTGGGTCGTTGTACCAAGGTTACTGCTGCTTGGCTTGGTTAGCTATTTTTCCCCTAGTCTGATAAGAATTTCCATACATAATTGAGAATATATCTTTAAAAGCATCACTTTTTCAATTCTGTACTTACGTTCCATAGGTAGCCATCCAAGCAAAAATGCTTGCATCAACTGTAACAAAAACTGATAAATTCAAATTGTTCCCCAGTATAATTTTTGCATGTTAGATATGTCAGTGTCTTGGGAAACATAAAAATGGATAAATCACAGAGCATAAAAATGTGTTAATTTCATTATCTGTGATTTTCATGCATGTGCATACCGAAGTGAATTACTTTTTGGATGAAATCTGTTGTCAGCTGAACCAGCCCAGCCTCATGCTGAATTAGTCAAATGTACAATGTGCCATCTAGAAACTGCGAAAGGTCTGAACCCATCAGTAAGATTTGATTAAGTGGCTCGATGTTGCAGATGAAGCGCGTGGTAACATTTTATTCCCCTTAATCCTCCGAGAAGCACTGCATCCCCCCTGCCCCAGAGAGGGTGTGCCCCCCAGTTTGAGAACCACTGCTTGAATGGATGGCATGGTGCAGTGCACTATGGGAAACACAATGTGCAACAGGAGAGCGAGAGGCCTCAGTCCTCACACCTGACTGAGGTCCAGCCTGCACAGGAAAGGAGATCTGAAGGAGCCCAGGTAGAGGTGGCCGTCGTGCTCGTGGGCCTCGCTGATGTACGTCGCCACAACGCCGTGGGGGTCGTGAAAGCTCCGCTTACAGGCCGCATTCTCGCTCAGCTCCACCACGAGGCTGTACTTCGGCACAAACTTCATCAACACCTCTTGACTGAGGATCTACAAGCAAAGTTTACAACTGCTCAACTCAACCACACACACACTGCATGCAACCGCTGTACAGCTCTCCTAAATGAATTGTGCATAAACCACAAAATAACGTGACTTCTCTGTGACTACAAGTAATCAATACCTAGACACACTTGCTAGTCCAAATACTAGGACTAGCCTAATACCGAAGACTTGTTGGGCTGACAGAACAACTTGAACAGAAGGAGACATGTATTACACAGTTCTGAAAAATTTGCAGCTCCACTCAATTCCCCTCAATTCCTTCTTGCAGTTTCTCTTTAAACAGAGGTGCTGTTAAGGAGTAACAGCATGTGGGACTGAACTTCTGTTCCAACAGTGTTCAAGAGGACTGGGGTTTTTTGCTTTGCATCTAAAAACAATGCAGAATTTATGCCAGATGGCCTCTGAAATCCTGAATATGTTGAATAAGCCAAGACCCTGGTTTATTCTGCAGTATATCTGCATACAAATGTCAACAGCACCATCTAGTGGCACAATAGAATCAATTGTTTCACTGAGGGAACAATTACTGGTAAAAATTGATTTCTACTTGACTACAAATTGTGTCAGATGAAAAATTAAAAACTGGCATCTCTCAGGGATGTGTAATAGAGCACGGACTTTATATACTACCTTTATAAGTAATATATGGTACATAATACTCATTCTTCCACATTCTTTAGGAAAGTAATCAACCATATGAACTTTAAAAGCATACAATTTTGTGTGATTTGTTGCTTACATTTTACACAGAAAATATCTCTTTTGCAGAAATAAGGTAATCACTTACAATCAAGTAAGCACGTACTACGTTTGTGGATCTATAAAGATGGGAGTCATACTGCATATAACTGTGCCTCTGGCCATTTAAGATCAATAGTAAATTACTCCCAGCTCTTCAGAATTTGTTTCAGAAGCTATGAAAAATCTGTCTATTACTTTAGATTCCTGTTGGAATTGTCAATTGTCAGCTGGTGCTACTAGTCCAACTCCTGCACTAGTACAGATACTCTGGAGTGCTCCTCATACAAGTCTCTTACACACTCTCCAGTCAGAACCATGCGACCTGACCCTTGACAGACTGCGAAGGCCTCTCCGCATTTAGCACTAACTGGATTAGCTTATTTCAAATCGACGTTACTGAAGGCTCAACACGTCACAGGTCTGGGGGAATCACTTGACTCACGGGTTGCTGAGGAAATGACTGACTCAAGCCCACCTAGACTCCACATCACTTGGCCAACTATGGACCGCCCTATGGAGACTCTTCAGCTGGTGACAATGCAGCCTGCAACTAGCAGCATCTAGGCTAATCCTGTACTTTGTGTAAGTGTGCAAGAGAAACACTGCAGCCCAGGATCCATCTTTTCCCCCTTTTAAATACATGTTCCTTCTACTCCCTTACTTATACTCAGTTTCTTACCTTAAAAATCATCTTTTTAACCCAAGGCTTATCAGCCAAGAAGTCCAGCATGGAAAAGCCAGGATTAGGGCGCACAGCTGACATGGAAACCCAGTAACCCCCCGAACTGCTTCTGCGGATGTTGTCGGGAAAACCAGGAAGGTTTTCTGCAAACGTTTCCATTCCTCCTTTCTGCAGTCCGGACACATGACACCTCAAGAGAAAGCAGGAATGTTATCTGTGGCAATGTCCCTGGGGAATTACCAGTAAGAGCAATTTTAAGGACTGTCTGCAATAACATTGTGGAGTTACTGGGAAAGATCTGTTGTGAACAAACACTTGTGAACGGCTTGCCTACTTGTTTCACTAGCAAGAATGACAAAGATACAATGTGCTTTTGTGGTCTATCGTGCTTTATACCGTATATTCGCACTGAGATGAACTGCATTATGTAGGAAATGGAAAACCAAACAAATCACTTGAAAAGTAAATGACACACTCGGTAGATCAGGAACAAGAACAAAAACAAAATGTTTTGGTGGAGTGAACACCATACAGTTCAAGTGAACTCAAGGTCTAAAACATTTTATTCTTTTTCTTTTTGTGCTCTCTTTTATTATCTCCAGTTAACACAGCATCACAGGAGAACAAAACTTCTGAACCATTTGCAATTTGCCTAAATGCCACTTCAACAGTAGACGCTCACATGAAGGCTGAATATCATTCCTTTCAACTATAAAAAGATTAAAAACGTGGGTATTTTAGCAACTGCTTGCCCAATCAGCCCACTTATTCATTAAAATAAAAAACTCTGCGTCTTCCATACAGCTGGGAAACACTGCTTAAAGAATGTTTGGTTGCCTAGGCAACCTTTTGCCTTGCATCACCTATTACAACACTGCCTTACTGAGAACACCGAGTACTTTGTGATGCTTTTGTAATGCTGGTTATAAAGGGCAAAGATAATTATTTTTAGCAAATTAATGCTTCTTTGGTTATTTACCAATTTTAGGCCTTGCACTTTTTCCCCCCACTGTCTAGGGCAATGGTATATAGCACTTTATCTTATCGTAACAAGGGGGTAACTCTGTGAAGGGATTAAATAAATTATTAAATTGTGGCCAAAAGACTCTGCCTTTGCCTCAGATGCATTATTAACATGATGCTTTTCCAGTTCTATCAAAGGAGAAGGTGGCTAAATTTAAACTTCTCTATAAGCAAATATACATTAGCTAATACAATAAATCTAAATATGTAAAAAAACTACTTGTATTGTCATGGTGTCTCAGGGGTTAGCGGTTGGTTTACTGATGACCCTGGCATGGGAAGCTGGAGCATATGAAACCCTGCTTTCTCAGAGCCGCTCTGTTCTGACCTGCAAGCCAGAGATCATGGCCACTAATGGAAATCAACAACACGCGTCACAGCACGGGCATTTATTAAAGGACCTTGGAAATTCATAATCCGCCATCGAGTGCTAATCTTGCATAAATCACACCTGCGTATCCTTGCCATGGTCGTCTCTGCCACCAGCACAAAGTCTTCATTGGGAGATAACTGGACTCCGTTGGGAAACCTCAGGCCATCCAGGAGAACACTGACCTCCCTGGTGACCGTATCATATTCCAAGAGGCTGCAAAAGAAAAGATAAGAAAAGTAAGTCCAGGTTCCTTACTTCTGATTTGTTTTGTTATAGATCTTCACAATTGCTTTAATGTTAGAGTTCATATGTACCAGAGAGACATATGAATAAGCAGAACAAAGGGCTTTCCTTTACGACCTACTGTAGGATACAGTACTAGGTAAAGGCCTTAAAGCTTCAATAAACTACACTAATCACATCAGGTCCAAGAAACACATTCATGTGCATTGTTTCAATCCAGAAATCCACCCATCTGGTGAGCTACCCAATCTGCATTCATATTGCCAATCCAAGACGATAAGTTCTGGCTGAGGTTTAAGTCTAGGTACATACTAGGGTTTGCATTTTCTCCATTGAGAAATATGAAAATACCTACAGTTACATATGAGCTGCCCAACCAAAAATGAGAATCAGAAAACTTTGAGAAGAATTTGTTTTTAAAAGATTCCAATCCAGCAACATACGGATTAAAGTCGGGATTCAATACAATAAATACCTGTCCTGAGTCTAAAAAATACAATATAAGCCAATAGTGGCCAAAAGTTTAATTTTAAATAAAATATTTCAAATATTTCTCAAGTCAAGACAAACAGCATTACAGTGCTCATCTGACTTTCTTCAGCCTTTAACCTCAGTGTTATTTCGCCGAGCAGCACAGAGGTGAGCATTGCTGCCTCAAGGTCTGGGGCCCTGGCTTCGATTCCACACCTGGCGTGCTGTGCGTGTGGAGTCTGTATGTTCTCCCCGTGCTCATGCGGGTCTCGTCTGCGTGCTGGGTCCAGTTTCCAAAGACTCGCTGCAGATTAACTGGCTTGTGGGAAAATCGGCCCTGGTGTAAGCGCGTCTGTGCCTGTGCGTGCCCTGCGAAGAGTCTACCCTGCTTCGCGCCCAGCGCTTGCCGCGACAGGCTCCAGCTCCCCCACGGACCGGAGCCGCAGAGGCGGTCAAAACAACGGATGGACGGAGCAAGACTGTTACCGGCCATCATCGGTGCCCTCCATGATGAGGTAAGAGTAATCCCTCCGCGGCCACTTGCTGCTGGAGTCTGTGAAAAAGATCTTCCTGCCGTCGCGGGTGACGTCCAGGTCATTCACGAAGGACAAGCGCCGGCCCGCCACGGGGTTCCTGGTTGACACTAGTGTGTCCACAGCCCCTGATTGGAAATCAAGGAGAAAGCCTGGAGTTCAGCGTGGCCATACAGACTGCACTACAGCCCTACAGAAGCTTGCAAGAAATCCCCTCAACTAAAAAAAGGCATGTTAGCATATGAGTGTTTACAAAACGTTTTGAATGTCAGTCATTCTAATAAGAAACACTTTTAAGCTTTTGCATTTATGCACAGTGTGTGCTCACATTTTTAAACTAACACCTTGCCTGCGGGGAACTAAAAGGCTTCAAATCGATTCTAACTGTCCATCCACTTCCTAACCGCTTCTCCCACCTCAGGGTCGCGGGGGAGCCGGAGCCTGACAAAGAGACACGGACGCCCACCAGGGCCAGTTAATCTGCCAGTATGTCTCGACTGTGGGAGGAATCCCACAGAACATCATACAAACTCCATGCAGATAGCAGCCCAGGTCTGGAAGTGAACCTCTAAGATCATATTAATCTTCCACAAAACAACATATATCTTTCTGGACAACCTATAGCAAAACGTTCAGTGGACTGGTAAGTCCATTCAGCAGACGACATTATCTTCTTATTATATTCCACTGGAGTGCCCAGTTACAACCTGTGAAACCTATTTACAATGCATTAGAAAAGGGCTGGCTAACTAGGGCTTTGAGTGTCTGAGAATCTTCTAGGTTCCGTTTCATCTCAATCATTTCCCAAATTACATGGAAATTAATACACTGATTAATGAATTTATTAATTAGACTATTGTAACAGTTTTCCTCTGGAAAATGATATTGGTAAGGTCGATATTGACAGAACAGGCTACAACAAAGACCTGCAATGCTCAAAGCTCATTTTGTGGAATCACACTCATCTGTGTTCAGCAAACACTCCAGCTCAACTAATTTGACGGTGAAGAAACAAGTATTTATTTAGACATTAAACTGAAAATGTTTGTTTCATACCAGACTGCATAAACTGGGCCACCTGGCTGATCACTGATCATGCTTTAATCGTGCATGTCATTTTCTCAAGATTTTCTTTTTGGTATAAAATAACTACTAGCTAAGCATACTCTAAGAGCAAGACCACCACTTTAAACTCCTTCATCAGCTTTACAAAGACATATGAAAAAAATAAAAGCATCAGTTAAACAAAATTTTTCACAGGATGCCAAAATGGTTTACTAATGTGTAAAATGCAGGCAGAGAAATGGGAGAAAATAAACGGACACTTTTTCAAATGCTGGCTAAACATTAAGGTACGATTGACCACCTCTGGGTAGGTTTATACTGCAGGTGTTTGTTAGTGGAGCTCTACCTCATAAAGGGCCTGCGCAACTATTCAGGCCACTGTATCTTTACAGGCACATAGACTAAAGAGCTACTGACACAAAGGCAAGTGTCATCACAGCATGGTCATACTGAGACCAGACAAATGATAAACATGAACTGGCAGACAGCTATCAACTTACAAAAGTTCAGCTCATGCCCCAAAGGCCCAACAACCCACAGAAACTAAAAAAACGTGTTTATCATTTTAAAAACAATTTCTCCTAGAAAATTTTCCAACGATCCATTCCTGCTGCAAATAAACAGCAAACACAGCAAATAAATAACTAATGAATAAATATAGCTGGGAAAGCAACCCTCTTACAGACAAAACCATGCATCTTTATGTTATTTAAAGCAGAGTATTTTCCCAGTATTGAACAGTCGGTATTTGGCACCTGGTATTTTCCTTTGTGTGCAATATTGACATAACAGCCTGAGGCAAACAGGCAAATACCTTTCACACACAGCCAGACGATCACTCAAAGACCTGCAGCGTGAAACCAGACGCATTCTGGCATGGTTACAGTTGTAAAGCACCGAGGAAACCGAGTTTCAGCTGTGCTTTTCAAGATTTTTAGCAATTTACTTTTCAAATGAAAGGGAACATTCTCTCCCAGGAAGAAAAGCCCACAGAAAAGGCCGCCCCCATCCCACAGACCTGTGACTGGATTGACTTCAAACAGTCCCAGGTAGGCATCGGCCACGAAGAGGGTGCCATTCGGTCCGACTCGAATCCCCAGGGGTCGTCCACAAGTTGGCTCATCGTCTCGAGACCCTGTAAAGTCAGTGAGCAGGACTTCACGAATGACAGAGAGACAACAGACCTGGCTCGGCCTGCGCA
The DNA here is from genome assembly GCF_055471065.1 of Atractosteus spatula. NCBI lineage: Eukaryota > Metazoa > Chordata > Actinopteri > Semionotiformes > Lepisosteidae > Atractosteus > Atractosteus spatula. The sequence goes on along the minus strand of NC_142720.1, from coordinate 21,290,800 downwards.
GTCTTCTCTGGTCCTGGGGAACCCCATGCCCACTGATTTGCCATGCAGCCCAGCTCTCTACTTCATTGAATCAATGTGTTGCTTGATTGGCACTTTTTTCGAGCTCTTTCTTCTATGCGAAGTTTGGAGATGAATTGGAATGGCTTAAAGGTCACCTCTGGCATATTTAGGGGGTGAAAACAAACCAGTCCTACTGGGAGGTCAATAAAAGGCTCAATTATGCAAAATGAGAGCCAAGCAGAAATGAAAATCAATTTTGAAACCTGTGTCAGGCATCTCTGAAAAAAATAACTGGGCAAATGACAACCACACCTTCATACTGCTCTTCTAAGTAGATAAGAAACACAGCATATAACTCCAACCTGATTTCATTCATTTTTGATCAGGCTATAGCAACATGCTTTAACCTTGCACCTTATACATAATTTAGCCCTTTCAGCCTTACCACAAGGAGGTTGTCCCAGTGTTGCTACAACATGGATGGTATCGCCCTCGATTTTGACTATTTTCCCATCTGCGGTTCCTGTATACAGGACATCTGGAGACAAGGTGGAAAATAAAAAGTCACATAACTGAAATAATTTTACTCCAATAAAAAAAGAAAAAAATAGTAACCTTTTAATGTATTAAACATCTTCCAATTTGGTAAAATAATTCTCTTTGGGACCATGACATCAACAGAGACATTTCTTGGTAAACTACCAACAAGGGAGTTAAGAAATATTGCCTTTTGCCCCAGAATGTCCAGATGTAATGAAAACAGACCACGATCTTTGAATTCTTAACAAGAGACGTGTCTTGATGTCAGGAGCGTACAGAAAGCGAGTGGTTATTGGCAGACCCCAGCTCTTATGTCAGCATTGTCCCATACCTACCTCCTATATTGGCAATGGACTCTGGCCCAATCAGCTGGCCTTCAAATAACCTCTCCGCTTGTCTCAGCTTAAAGTTTGGCTCCAAACAGCCAGACATGAGGGGAGGTTCACTGAAGCTGAAATTGTACAAAAAAGGTCTTTGCTAAACATTGTGAAATATTGCCGCATTTAGCAACTCTTCCGAAAAAGCCAACAGAACATTTCAACAAAACAGTTGAGAAATCTGTGCGTCCAAACTTGCCTGCCTACAGATGGACTTCAGTCGAAATACAGTAGTAGTAGAAGTAGTACTAAATGTAAAATAAACTTATAATACTGAGCAAAACTGAATGAAACTATTCTGGTCCTTTGTACAGCTCAACAAAAGAAAACCAACCGCTCATTTCTGAGACTAGAATAAAAAGACACAAATGAATCTGTGCTGCAGTTTGGAATGAATTATACCCTCTGACGCAAAGGCAGGATGCTCTGGCATCAGAAAGGCAGTTCTGATGTGTCTACATCTTCCTGCTCTATGAAAGGTCATCAGGAAGCTGAACTGCCGGCTGACTTACCTCAAACGCTGAGGCTGGATAGGCGACTCCAGCAGGAGGATGGCCACCAGGAGAGGGACCAGCAGCACGGCTGCCAGTGTGAGCAGAGTCAAGCGGAACACTCTCCCGCTGTAGGTGCTGAAAGGGGACACGGCAGGGCTTCAGAAATTAAAGACGTACTGTGCTTGCAGGGTGGTGCAGTGGATAGCATTGCTGCTTCTTAGTGATGGGGCCCTGGGTTCAATTTTGGACTATCTGCGTGGAGTTTGCATGTTCTCCCCAAGTTTGTGTGGGTTTGCTCCCATTTCCTCCCAAAGTCCCAAGGCATGCTGGCAGGTTAACTGACTTCTGGAAAATTTGACCCTGATCAAGTTCAAGTTTATTGTCATTATACTCATATACAGGTATACGGTACAACAAAATGCTATTTAGCTAGCTCTCAGACGGTAAGAAGTACAAAAAAAAACCAACTACAATATAATTGTATAGGAAAAGAAAGACAGAGACAACAGGCAATGTCCAAAACAACATCAGATGAGCAAAATCATACATCAACAGAATGAAATAAGGATAGAAAATTATGGGGAGTGAGCTTCATGACTTCATGAGAAAAAAGTGAGTATTTACTTCACCCTGACTCTTTCAATGCCCACCAGGCAAAACCGCAACATACTTTCCTTCCTTCCAGTTAATAAATTAAACCTGTTTATTAAGGGTTTAATTAACAAAGAAAATCTTAATTGAGCCAGACTGGTTTAGTGCATTCAACATGACAGAGCTTGTTCCGTTCAGCACTTGGCAGGTATGTTGTTTTTCTCCATTCATCCAAGTGTTGCAACCACACTTACTGCAAAGCTAACAGAGCAAGACCTGGCCTGACTGCCTGGGCCGACCAGATCATGAATGCTGTACAAAGGTGGCCTGTCTGTGTAGGCCCGTAACTAGCGCTGATCTTGCGCAAGTGACGAGCTGGGGAGCGGGGGGTCCTGCGGTATGTCTGAGGAACCGATCAGACCTGACCAGCACGCCCATGGGTGGCGAGAGGAAACGGAGCACCCTGAGGCCCCCCAGCCAGTGAGAACACCGCACACAGAAACGAGCCTGTCAGACACAGGACAGTGCTTTTCTGAAGCACTAGTGCTAACCACCCTGCAACCCTCAAAAGAGGGGCATTACTCATTTCCATTAACATAGTGGAATTAGCCTGCAGTTTACGGGATTGAATCTTTAAAATCTCATCTTTTAAACATCGCCCACATGTTGAAAAATCTTTTTTGCTAACCATATCCCACTTACAACCTCCTTAGTTCAATCACTTAGCAAAACAAATTACACCAACTGCTCCAGCTTATTTATGTCATTTTCTCAATTGTCATACACTGTAAACTTTTTGACAAGGATCGCCTATGTACTACTGACAATACCACTCGGTGAAAAGGGAGCAAATCGGGTTCTGTAAACATATAGACAGTTTGAACAAACTTCCATTGCAGTTTTTAACGGATTCCTAAAAGTTGGTACCCCGAAGCCTACTTAACCTTCATTATGCGCTGTTCATCACTGCACATTTCGAAAGTCACCAAATTGCGACGCCCAACACCAGCTCTCCTTTTTAAAACCTACTCAACTCTGAAGCGGACTCGACAGAATGAGCAGTAAACTTGCAAAATGTTCTGTCCCTGTCATCGTTACACCAAAGATCTATCGGGCATTTGTCAGTATCATCGTTCCTCTTTCTTCTTACTGCTGACTGCAGACAATGATGCTCACTAGAAGGATAAACGTAAAACAATCGGCAACACTGCTCTCTCGTCTGCAGCGTCCTGCTCTTTTCAGTCTGACAGCATTTCCGATATGAACATGCAAGCAGAAACACAGCAGTGCTCCCTCGTAAATATGCGCAGGCTGTCAGCAAACGTAAACCGGCGAGGCAGCTAATAAAAGCACAAAAACGCACACATTCGCTCATAATGCTGAACGCGTCAGTTTTTCGCGCAGTGTGAGACCATTCACATAATGCACGATCAGCACTGCTAAATCAGTATCAAAGGTTCATCAATAGGTCACACCTACCTGCACACTAAGGCTAAATATCTGTAGCCGAGTACAGTCTCTCTCGTAATGTTCTGGCTCACAATGGGGAAACAACTAACCGACGGGCACGTTGTAATAAGCTTTTTGCTGACAGGCCCGAACATCGTCAATGATAATTACTCCGGGAACGAAAAAGATACCAGTACCTTGTACTCTTGTGCTCGGGCTCCTGAGACTCGTCTGTGATCACCTGAGGTCTATTCAACCTCCTGTACCGCAAACCATCGGTCTCATTCATCCTGAAATGCTAACGTGTCTTATTGTCGATGTTCCCAGTTCCGGTCTTCGCCTCTGTCCACAAAGCAGTGTCGATTTACAAAGACATCACTTGAATCATCTCCCAGTCCTAAAACCCTCCCGTTGCCCTGCTGCACCTATGCGCTGTTTTGCAAGAGTGAAACAGGCCCAGCTCACGACCTTTAACCTCGCGAGAACCGCTGGGAGCTGATTGGCTATCATTCATGACGTAATTCACTGCTTTTCAGAATAAAGGCACGAAGCTTATTCTTTAGTGAAAATACTTAGGTTTTTTTAGCACTGTATTTTGTGAAATGTTGCTGTGTTATACAATCCGTTCTGATGAGTGATTATGATAAGTCTTAGCTTAGAAATAATAATAAAAATGGGACTTTGTGCAACTAGAAAATTAAATACACTAGAATGCACAGAAAATACGATCATTCTTAACAGAACCCCTTATCTAGGCCTGACGTACAATAAGTAAACACAATGTATGTGAATTTTACTTGTCCTTTCACCATACATACATTAACTTTACAGGAGAAATGGTGTACTATATGTTCTACTGTATACTGTATATACTGTAAGAAGCTACTACAAATGGGACAACTTGGACCATTTGTACCGATACAGTACGTGAAAAAACGTGGGTGTACAATTTGAAAAAGTTGCAAAATTACAGTTTAAATCGACCCTTTGAGAGGAAACGTGTGTCCGCATATAGGAATGTGTTGGTTTTTTTTTTGCTAAAGAAAAAAACTGACATTCTTAGATGACGAGGTGCAACATTTTTCACTTAACTCTCAGTGGAGCGGGGTCGATTTACAAGGCTGAGCAGCTACACTACATGACTGCACACGGAATCTCCCAAGAGCAGCAAACCTTTCTCCTCGTTACTTTTACAATGTAGTGCATGGCCGATTCTTCCCCAGTTTGAGGGTTTTTTTCTTCCAGACAATTAAAGGCGAACTAGTATGAGAGCTGTCAAGGCAACGGAGGCGGTGTGAACTGCTCGTCCTCCTCCCTAAGAGCAACAGAGTCACCCAGCCAGTCCAAAATACGAACGTCCCGGGATGAACGGGGCAACAGTACCAGGTTTGTGCATTCTGATAAGTTCTGAAGGGCAAGGAAGAGGCTGAACACTCATCCGTGACCATGCAAGGAGAAGCAGAGATACAGTAGCACCAGGGACCCTGGCTGACAGGACTGTGGATGTAAGCATCCTTTAAGTTAGCATTATTGGGCAAGAGTGACTGGAGCAGCTGACTATGGGTGGGAATATGGATTTTGCACTCTACCAGGTAAGCTTGCAGTGTCTCAAGTGGAAGACTGAGCAGAATGAGCTGTTCTCCTCACCAGAGGTAAGTTCAATAAAAGCCCAAGTGGACAAGACAAGGGTTCGAAGGTCAGCTAATCTCCTTGTCACAACATAATGACTGACCATATTGTAATGAAGGTTGCTCTGTACATTCATTTATGTAACTTATTCATGTAAGTAAACACAAAGGATGGCGCTTGGACTTGAGGGTCCGAATACCTTATTTGAGGGACATCTCTGAAACAATTCATGATCGTTTCATATATTAATTTTGTATTTTCATCTGATTTGTGGTTGTGCAATTCTTAGCATATTTTGTCTTTGAATCTGGGACAAAAGGTTAATTTTACTGCAATATTTCTGGAGGTGATATTGCTAAAACACTGAATATCCATCACTATTTCGGCTTAAATTATTTTTAGAACACAAACATCTGAGCTAACATTGTTTCCAACAGTCATCTATTTTGTAAATTCTCAAGTCTTTTGGTCACTGTGTGCTGCTGTAAACATCTGTCCATCCACTTACTAAGGAAGATACACCATTCTGTCATGAAGATATACAGTACCTGGGGTGTCTGCAGGATCTGTAGGACTGAGGACCCCAGAGATGCACATTGGTTCAGTAACACTGTGTTCAAAGACATGTGTCCACTAGGGGGTCTCCGTTATACTGTTTCTGTCACATTACTTTTAATAAGCACTTATCCAATTCAGGGTCACAGCTGCCCGGAGTCTATCCCAGGAGTTGTTACAGCCTGAGCGAGACACCAGTCCATCAAAGGCACACACACTCACAGACAAAACCATGCACACACTCACACCAGGGGCTGTTTTCCCAGAAACCAATTAAACTACCAGCATGTCTTTGAACTGTGGGAGAAAACCGGAGCACCCAGAGGAAACCCATACAAATGGGGAGAACATACAAACTCCACACAGACAGCACCCCTGCAATTGAACCTAAGGCCCCAGCATTGCGAGGCAGCAATGCTTACCACTTCATCACCATGTCGCCCCTACACTGTTTACAGTCTGTATTATTTAGGACGGCTTAATAAAAGACATTTTTTTAAATAATGCTTTTTATTGACTTCCAAAACACTTAATGTCTTCTGTGTTAAACTACATAATAACAATCATTATATAGATAACATGCTGCCTATATTAAGGCTGTGTCTAAGATACAGATATTTCTGTATGACATAAGTGTGGTCATCTCTTCACCAGATTTTAACTCAAATTAAAGTCGATTCTTGATTGGATTTCAGGATAAGCTTTACGACTCTGACACAGATTATAATAGACATGAATGGGAACTGGAGGAAACCTGCTGATTAAGTGACTGTGTAATGTCAGTGAATTATTGATTTGGACAAATGTGTCACTAGCTGATTAGTGCACAAAACCATTCTCTAATTCAGATAAGTTGTTCAATATAAGGTTTTAAAGGAAAGTGTCTATAGACATCTGTATCTGACACAGCCTTACCCTGTATTATACAGTCCCAAACATTGTGAGCAGTCTGGTTTGCAGTTGTAACAGAAAGGAGACAGTACATTAGACATGTATACTACACAGTATCCTTAACTGTGAAAACACTGTTTTGACCACACTAATAACAATATTCCAGTCGTTATGACTAGACAGTAGGGTATGTAATAATTGAAGCATTCACAGGTATGGATGAACATACAGAGTCATGTTACAAGATGTGACATTACAGTCAATGCTGGACAGATCACAGGAAAATCATGTAAACACGTTTTGATTGAAATGGAACAGGATGTGGTAACAACAACAATAAACTACACAAATCAGAAGAGTGGTTACTTTTTTTAAAATTCCTTCACTTATCATTATTAACCAGAGACAACTCTTTGGATTCTAGAATCAAATTTAATCATATTTAACCACTATCAGGCATCCATTCAAATTGGTTGAAGTGGAGCACTGGATTTGGTAATAGATGAAAATTGGATTTAGTAATAGATGATTCTAATAATTGCAGCTGACTGATCTTTGATTAAAAACAGACCTGCTTAAATCATACAGTAAATAATGCACTGTAAAAATGCATCTTGTTTTTGAGGATGATGAAGCTGTATTAGAATGCATACATGTTTATAATGGCTTTAAATTTTTCTTTAAATAAAATATTTAAAGTTCATTGTTTAATTGACTACACAGGTTGGAACAAAACCCTGAAGGCACAAGGTCCTCCAGGAATGGAGTCAGACAGCTCTGCATTATACAAAAGTGTGGCAGTATTGAGCCACTCTGTCACCTGCCTTAATAATTAGAGCAGTGCAGTCCCCAGAACAGGGCTGTTCCTGTCCTAGACTTCAAACATACAATGCCATTCTTCAATACTAAGTACAGTAGCAAACTGGGACAGTGGATTGTATGTAAAAAAAGTTTATATTCAAAATAAAAACAGCTGCGAGTGATTTCTCTTTTTTTTGTGCGCTCGTCTACAGATCAAACATAAATCGAAGGTAATTCTACACTAAAAAGAAAAAAAGGTGACCAAGCCTTTCGGCCCAAAATCCCAGAAAGCTATAATTCCACTCATTCTCCTCATCATGGAATTACTGTAACTGCCACTTGCACCTCTTCCGTTCTGTTTGACAACAGAGTCTAGTTATTATTTTTTCTACAGTATTATTGTATAGTCCTAATTCACTGGTGCCAAATATCAGTATTAATTTCATTAGTGATTACTCTAATTAGTTTAGTTATTATTATTTAAGGTGGGTAGCTGCGTCAGCATGCGTAGGCTGCAAAGGAGCAAGTAATAGGTTTATTCCATGCTGAAAAAAAGAAGACAGAAAACACAACGTTTCGGCCGTGGAGCCTTCTTCACCATTATAAATGAACAATTGTGACGATGAAGTACTGTACCTGAGATATTCTGGTGTAATTCCTTTAGTATTCAGATCAAATTCTGATTCATCTGTAGTCTTTTTAAAGAGCTTCCCTTTTCTACTTGTTTAACAAGTACAGTAGCTATCTCGTACTACTGTCCCTTGTGTAACAATTGACCATTCACAGCGTATTAGTGAAGTTCACTTGAGGTTTCTGACAAAAACGAACCGCATTCCTGTTTTATAATGAACATTTCAGGACCAAAGAAAAATAAAAAGTATATTATTTTATTTCAGTGAAGCATATTACTAATGGATAAGTAAAATGTTTAGTTTTGTATACTTACATTTGATAAATTGACCCGTAGAGGTGTACAGTAATACCAGATATGAAGTTAGGATACTGTTAAGATTTTCAGTCAGTATGAAGTATAGAAACTGGGAAATAAATCAGATAAAATTACTGATAAATCTGATATCAATAAATTACATTATCAGTAATTTGATTTAATTCCTTTTTCCCAAATATTGCTTGACTATTACGTTTTATTTTAATATCAACATAAGTGATAGTAAGTAGGTTTGACTGATTGTTCTTTACGTATTTCTAAGTCCATATAGAAATATGTTTAGATTTACATTTTATATAATGCGCTGTATTCTTATAGGTGTATGTCTGTTACACAGTATACTGTATATACAGAATATTATATATACAGTATATACTGTATATAATCTGTCAGAGACACAAGTATTATTATTATTCATTATTCAAATGACATTTCATTATCATTATACACAAATAATAATTTTATTTTATTGTTATACTATATTTTATTCATATTTAATCTTTTTGAGGTTGTTTTGACACTAATCTAGGGTACAAATGCAGATAAAGAAACTGGGTTTTGACAGGTGAGCCAATACTTACAGCTGCAGTTCCACAGTGTCTTTAATGACTAAGCCCTGTCTTTTAGCCAGAGAAACACTGCCAGCACTGTTTGCTGAGGGACATGTTGGTATGACCAAGAGGCAGCCGTCTGCTTTCAGCTCCCCTGAGAGCCCAGGCTCTTATGTTGGGTGAAAGTCTCCACAATCTCTGCGATCACACTCGGGTCATCCAGCGTTGTCACATCCCCAAGGTCGCTGGTCTGACTGAGAGCTATTTTCCTCAGCACTCTTCTCATGATCTTGCCAGACCGAGTCTTGGGCAGCCGTTTGACAATCTAAAAATTGATTGAGCAGAAAAAAATCCAGTCAAAAACACTGCTTTAGGGGAAATGGATAGTACTGTTGCAAACAGAACCTCTCTCTTTTTTATGTGCCAGTTTGGTGACAAATGTACACTTTGATGGTATTCATACATATTTCTACTACGCTGGTAATGGTTTCCAAAGAACTGACTCAGGAGGGTGAATGCAATCAACATATTTAAGAACATGTTCAGGTGGGGAGCTGCGTTACGCTATTATTAAATACATCAGTGCATAACTCTGCACCATCAGGGAAAACTGTACAGTTCTGTTCATCACTGCATATTTCATACAAGACTTGTTCTTACCAGAAAGTCATCAGGAACAGCATACTTGGCGATTTTGGAAGCAACCAAGGCCTTCAGTTCTTCAATGACCACAGCCTGACTGAGGGAAATGTCCTTTAACACCACAAAAGCAAAGGCAGCTGGAGAAACAAAAACAGCAAAAAAAGCAAGATCACACAGTAAGAGACTATATTAAGGCAAACTGTTAGTACAGTTTCAGCAGGACGACAGATATACTGTAATACCATAGCCGCATGCAGAATAAGACTATGAATTTAGAATAAGACTTAGGCTATATTTTACCAATACTAACAAGGTCACTTGTGAGTGCACATTTCTGGCACCAATAGCAGATTTGCTTGTGCAATTGTTACTGTAAACCTTTGGTGTACGGGTCTCTGTTCAGTCCTTCGTAGCTAAACTTCTCAAATGACAGATTTATGTCCTATTGTGAAAACGATCTCGGCACAGACAGATGTGTCATCAGTTACTTTTTTTACACAGATAATATGCCAGCTCTGGGGTATTTTTAAATATGATAATTATTCCATTTTGTAATTAAAATTCTTAGTTGACATCATCATGGGATCTTGGATGGAATGTGTATTTCCAATAAACCTACCAGTATGTCTTTGGACTGTGGGAGGAAACCAGGTGTTCTGCAGCCAGTTAGTTAACACACATATAAAACATATGACACTGGTACCGATGAAACAGAGCTGCCTTTGTAGTTGCTGGGTGGACATGTAAATACTTATTGAAAATGTAACCACCCCTGCCGTTTCTGTCTTCCAGCCAGGAGGGTGCTACAAGGACCAAGATAAGAGTTTCCTTTGGCCTCCTTCTAAAATACTTCTGCCATGCTTGATAACTCCTTTGGTTATCTTGTTGTCTGCTTGTGATATGTGCTATAAGGAACCCATGTGCCGGAGACATCATTAGTTAAATATTAAATACAACAATCTCTTTTATTGCCACAAGTGCACTGAATGGCTATGTTAACAATTGGAGCTCCTGTGGTGCCAAGGTCAGGACAATGTGGGCAGGACATCTGCACTCTCATGGAGGAAGGAAAACACACAAGCTCAAGGAAAGAACAAATATGGCTGTCTAAGCCTCAGTATGAGTGGCCCTACTCTGAGTCAGTAATAATGTAGTAGTTAAACTAGTTAAAGCTCTCATACATTCTCAGCTAAACCAGTAAGTAGAAATAGGTAGCCAAGCTAGAATTAAATCCCACAGTCCTCTAGCACCTGAATTGGACACAGATACAGCTTTACTTCAACAAAAAAAAAGTTAAAGCATTATCATACAGTGTTTCACAATGCACCATCAAATTATACATTTTTAGAACTTTTCTCTGCTAAGAACACATAAGATTGTGTTGAGAATTTTTGTCACTTATTGTCACTTGTGTGGGAAGAATTCCACTGTACCAGTACCGGTTACATATGGCAATAAAGTTCAAGTTCAAGTTCAAGATGTTGCATGAAGATAGCAGGATTCAAAAATGCCTTTAATTCCATTTTTATTTTGGCCATACCTGGCCATTTTTACACCTACCTTCCCCTTTAATGTCATGAGGAATTCCCACCACAGCCGTTTCTGGAACTTCGGGATGCTCATCCTGAAAATCAGCAACGCTGTTAAAATTTACATTCCTGACATCTCAAGCGTTTTGGAAGATGCAAAACAAATGCTTACGGTGGTGCACAGCACAATTATTCACAATGTTTTTTTTTAAAAAAGATACATCTCTGACAAAAAAAATATTTCTTGCCAAGGCTTTTTGACCAGCCGAGGCATAGTGTCTTTTTAAAGATCAGAGAGGAGTTACAGACGATCAGAATTTTACCGAAGTGAAGAGACCAAAGCAAAAGCAAACATTGCCTCTTGCGAGCACCACCGTGTGCATGTGTCTTGAATATTAAATATATTTAAGCATGGCACAATTAATGAAACAGAGAATGTTAACCAATGAGTGGTCCTTTACCCAGAAAAGCTGAAAACCCTGATCTCACAAAAGGCACAAATGACCTATATACAGATGAGTTATATACAGTACAGGCGGCACAGTGGTGCAATGATTAGTATTGCTGTCTCGCAGTGCTCGGGCCTTGGGCTTAATTCCAGACGTGGGGTGCTGTCTGTGTGGTTAGAAAATGTAAGGATAGTTTATACACTAGTAGGCAGTGACCTCCAAAATATACAACTTCACCATCTTGGCGCCACATTCTTTAACACTTATGCAGTCTTCTTCATGCTGGTGGGACAGAGACAACACAAAGTCTCCCCAGGCTCACCAATGCGTCCTCAATCTCTGCGGTGCCGAGACGGTGGCCGCTGATATTGATGACATCATCCATGCGTCCTGTAATCTGGTAGTAGCCTTCTTTGGACCGGTATGCCCCATCTCCAGTGAAATAATGGCCTGCAACACAAATGGGGAAGAGAGAAAGACAAAATATCTGTCTGAACAGGCAAGAACACTTAGTGATCTAACGGGAAATGGATTTAAGGTTGACCAACCTGGATACGGTTTGAAATAAGCGTCTACAAATCTCTGGTGATCTTTATAAATGGTCCGTGCCAGGCCAGGCCATGGCTGAACAATGCAGAGTGCACCAGAGACATCATTCCCAGTCAGGGTCTGCCCCTACAGGAGGATACAAAGGAAAAACCTATAAGCATTTTTCCCTAAAAATATTTCTCATTCCCTACTACCACATAAGAAATACTGCTTATTCCCACATTTAGATGTAAAGAAACCAGGAGAAGTCAGAAGACACAAACTCCAATAATCTAAAAGACTCATTAATGGTACAGTATGTTTGGCTTTAACCTGTTTATGACGAGAGATGACTTTACATGTTTACATGATCAACCAAAGCTGGCAAAAGAACAGAAAAAAACAAGTCAGTCAAGCCTGTTAAGCTGCTATACCCCAGCCTGTTTTAATTGTGTCATTAAAGAGGTCAGGATTCTCTGCCCTGTCTGACCCTGGAGTCAGTCCCTCCAACCCCTCGGTGTGACAACTGAAAAGCGCGTCTGTCAAGAGACAGTGGGATTAGGGTGGATTTGTTTAATGACCTGGGCGCAAGATTGTTATTGTGGAACTACAAGGAAAATCAGTAGATGTTCCAGCGTGGCTGAAGCCTCTATTTCTGGGGCAAGCCAGTGTTGGGAATTAAGTGAGACACAGCTTCTGCGGCTTCATATTAATCCACAGCTCCACAATGCCGTGTTTAATTCAGGATGTCTCCTTTCACACACACTAGTTTTGAAAGAAGAACATGAAAACTGGGAGAACTGAAGAGCTCTTCATTTTCTTTCTTGTAATGAACATCTAGGCAGGCTGGTAAGATCACGCTAAATCAAACCTGCAAAGACGAGCAGTTTGTTTGCACTGAGCTAAAATACTCCTTATTCACAACAGGGTAGAGACCCAAAATATTTTGGTACTTGGAGGTGTATATTAGTGTACCATATTCTCAGATGACATACATCTAATGGCTCAAGTGCCTCTATATGTATATCTAAAATTATAATTAGTTCAGGTGGGGAGCTGCGTCAGCATGCGTAGGCTGCAAAGCAACAAGTAATAGGTTTATTCCATGCTGAAATGAGGAAAAACAATGTTTCGGCTATGTTTTCTTTCTTCTCTTTTCAGCATGGAATAAACCTATTAATTGTTCCTCTAAAATTATAAGGTAGGTTAAGATTAAGGTAAATCTAAAAATGGTTAAAATGTCATCATTACATGGAATATTGATTAAACCCTCAAGAAGGGCTTCTTTAGAAAATATATTTGTGAAGAGAATAAGGTAAGAGCCCATTTTAGCAGGGGACATCTGCAGGAAAGACACAGTTAATGTTGACAAAATGCAAGGAAACCATAAAATGAAGCTCCTGTAATTTGCAATATCCTACGGAGCAGCTTATCACTAATACTGTAACACACAGCCAGGAGCAAACGCGAGCCAGCGATCCCATCTCTCACGATTCTCTAATTCTACATGCGATCACACTGCTGGCACAGGAGGCCATATGGACAACACTCTTCCCATAAGCCACTTTTTGAGGTGGATTATTACCAGTTGATTATCTCTCAAACCTCACCCGCTTGCTCTCTGATAAGGACCATACCCTGCCTCCTCCTCCCTCCCCCCACCTCTCCCCCTCTGACAGATATACCATCGAAATCCCTGGGGATACTGCCGCTCTCCTCTCACCCTCGTTCACTCATTCACTGTCAGAGAGCCACTTCATCTTGATAAGGGTCACGGCAGCCCAGGCCCCATGTCAGGAGCACAGAGTGTGAAGCAGGACTACACCCTGGGCAGGAAGCCAGCCTAACACAGGGCACACACGCAATTTAGAGACGCCAGTTATCCTAACCTAACCTGTATTCGGAAGGTGGGAGGGAACTGGCGCTCCTGAAGAAAACCTACACAAACACAGGGAGTTCATGCAGATGGATCCCCAGTCCAGAATAAAACCCAGGACAAAAGCTGTCAGTAGCAGCACTAAAGCTCATTCTGCTGTGCCATGCTCTGTGTTTTTTTACTAAGTTTGGGATTTCTTGGGTCTACCAGAAGTCCACTTTATCGAACCTCAGTTGGTTTTATGTGCTCTCTGCATAGATATGGATCTTCTCTTATGAATTTGCCACAGGTACTTTTTGGCCCCGTTTTTCTTTATGCTGCAAAGCCTTGTTCTCTTTGTGAGGGCTTTTCAGAGCTGTCTGCGACTCCTCTCAGAGCAGCCACCACAGCCAGAAACAGCTCACCAGCACACTGACACGGCAGGGGGCTTAGAAGAGGCACACCTTCTCATCCACGAGGACAGGCTGGACGCCGAAGAAGGGACGCATGGCCATGGCCGGTAGAATCTCCGCTCCCTCCTCCGCGGGTCGAGGTGCGATGCAGATCCCTCCTGTCTCTGAGAGAAAACAGCAGAATGACGCCTGTCAGCTCTTCTCCTCCGGCAGCTGGCCACACACGGAGATTACACTGAGACGAAAACGGTCACTTCTTGCACACTGGAATGGGATATTGAACGACTTTTGTCCTGCTTTACAGATAAAACAGATATCCATCCATTTACTCTCCACTTTATCCAATAATTGGCCATTGCAGGGCAGACTGACACGAACACACTCACACCAGGGACATTTTAACTGCCAGCAGGTCTTTGGACTGTCAGAGGAAACCCACACAAACACAGTGAGAACATGCAAACTCCACACAGACAGCACCCCAGGTCTGGAACTGAACCCAGGACCTCAGTGCTGCAAGGCAGCAATGCTAACCACAGCTGCCTGAAAATACATATAACATTTGTAATTCAGAATAAGAGAATTGCTTGGCATAATCTTATCCTGATCTTAATACTAATAACAGATCAGCCCGTTTCTGCTGGAATCATATGAAGAAAGCAAAGGAAAAGCCAAATTTTGCAAAACTGACCATAGGGTAGCATTCCAAAACAGTGACATTCAAAACTTTGTTAAACAAATGACGTTGTGCTTTTCAGTGCTTTTCATATATACAGTATTCTGCTACTATCCCTTTCAGAAGTCCTTTCAGGCAATTCCTTGCAGACAAATGGCAAGTTCAGCGACCCCAGCAAACAAGTTGCATAGAACTACTATTAACCTTTTGTAACAAGCAAAAAAATAATGCGATACGAACTGCAGATTTAACTTATACAGGACAATGCCTCGCTGCTCTGTTTTGGTAGAGTGTGCAAAGCCTTTATACAGTATTTTACACAGATCATCTTTTAGGAGTAGATCTTGTAGGAGAAGTGTGCTTTTAAAGTTAGAGGAAATAAGGAGTTCAATTGTAAAATGGGATAAAAGTCAATAAGAATTTACATTTTTTCCTTAAAATACTCCAATACACAGTACTTAGATGTATAGAGGTAATTACATTATATTACTGACGTAAAAAGGGCACCTCAAAATGTTTAACACTGTGATTTAAGTTTTGACTTTAGCCAAACTTCTTAGGCATTAGAAAGGCCTGGTGAAACACAACACACTGGGTGATTCTATGTGAACGCTGCATAAAAAAATCTCGAAAGGTTTCATTCAGCTTCTCAGGCCATCTGAAAAGCAATTCAATTTGTAAGTATGCATTAGACATTCTGAAATTTATCAGGCAATTAGGCACCAATGTATAGAGTTACCCTCTTGTACAGCTCCTAATGACACCAGCATATGGCATCAGATGTGCCAGAATGGATCAATGGCATTTTAAAGGGACAGCATTTGCATTCTTGTAAAAAGACCTTCATGCATGTAGGCTTTATGCTTTAGAAATTGTTAATTAATTTGCTATAAACTGTGCAGCTGTTCTTCATGCTTATCATTCTTCTAGTTAAGCCAGTGATAAACAGAGTATCAGACAGAATTAGTGACAATACTGCGCGGACCAGCGCAAAAGCCATGCATCTGACACCAAGAAGAACACATCACGCCGCCTGCTGGCCTTGCTGACACACTGTGTCAATAACTAACCATGTCAGTGCTTGCAGACATTTTTTGCTTTTTTCTGTTTTATTGTTTGTAACATACAAGACAGGTAAAATACTGTATAAGTCAGGCTCTGTGTGCACTGTCAGTTCCCTGAGTGTTAATATAGCACCTATAATGCCTGCACTTGCAGCACAAGCCATTAGATCAGACCTGCTGTCAGGGGTGCAGCAACTCTGAACACCCAGTTCACACAGCCGAAGCAAGGCTTACTATACCCAACAGACAGTGCCCTTTCTGCAGAGAGCCACCCACACATCTCTGCATTTAGAAATTAGTTGGTTCCATTAGTGATGTTTCCACACAGTCCAACTCTCTTCTTGTTAACGGAGTTTAATTTTTATTACTTTTTTGTCACTGACAGGCTGAAGGAACTGAGTATTTTAAGTCTGGAACAGAGAAGTACACAAGGGAACCTGATACAAGTATTCAACATTCACATTGACAAGGTCAGCCCAGCAGATCTCACCAGGATGAACACCAA
Source organism: Atractosteus spatula (assembly GCF_055471065.1). NCBI lineage: Eukaryota > Metazoa > Chordata > Actinopteri > Semionotiformes > Lepisosteidae > Atractosteus > Atractosteus spatula. Next base: position 21,274,312 of record NC_142720.1, on the reverse strand, counting down.
GATCATTCAGGGGGCACAAGTGAAAACTAAGTGGAAGTGCATTTCAAACCCAGAACAGGAGGCACCTCTTTACCCAGGGAGTGGTGGGAGTGTGGAACAAGCTACCCAGCCACGTTGGGTGGGATCCTGGGATCCAATAACTACTCACTACCAAACAGGCTAGATGGGCTTGATGGCCTCCTCTCATTTGAAAAGTTTCTTATGTTCTTATTCCACATCACTTTTTAACTGAACTGAATTACGTTGCACCTTTTTTCAGTTTTCCAAGAAACAAGTATTACAGTGTGGTTTTCTCTGAGTGCAAAGCAAGATCACCTTGCTACACTGACAAATGAAAATCAATAATTTGATTTATCTGTAGATCTGGTTCCTCATTGACTTTGCGTTCCATTAATGTTTTATTCCAGGACATGACAGACATACAAAAAACAGCATGGCTCTGGGCACGCACTGCATGCTTTTATCTACAGCATCCTCTGATGCCGAGCTCGAGCTGATTTGCATATTAACTCTCAACATCAGAGGGCTGAAGCTAAAACAAGATTCAGCGCAGGTCAAAATACAAACATCTCCATCTTCCATGTGCGCTGTTTCCCCACTGTGCCACGTGCAGTCGCTGATGATGTCCGCCTGTTCGTCCCGTGACACACTAAGAGGAGGATCGTGCATTCCTTCGCATGCACGGTTCAGTAGAAGAGCATCTGAGAACACATTACTGGTAAAGCAAGAGGAAAGGAGCACACTTGGAAAAGCAGGTACGATACACACTCTGGCGGCAGAATGAAGGAAGATGGGAGATGTCTGCAAGCGGTTTACCTGTCTGCCACCATGTGTCCACCAGGGGGCACTTCCCATCCCCAACGACATTGTAGAACCACTCCCAGGCTTCGTGATTGATGGGTTCTCCCACTGCAGCGGTACAAGAAATACATTTCTGTCCTGTTCACTACAGCCATTCCTGTCATTACTTGGACTATGCGGAACAACATATTTGGCACGACTCACATGTGGTTTCCCCAAAGCCGTTTTGCATCCTGCAAATTACCATTTAGTACCACCCTGCACATTTTTATGTACCTTTAAGTTCTGTACTTCACAGCAAATTTTATCCACAACATCAAAATCCTCAAAGGCACTGACAACGTCAGTCCAGTGCACATTTTCAGAATACACAGTGAAACAGCAACTAAAGGACACAAGTGGACCCTCCGTGCAAGTGCACCGAAAACTGAGAGCAGGAAGCACTTCTTTCTGCAAAGGAATGTGGGAATGGGGAACAAGATTCTAAGCCATGCTGTTGAAGCCAAAACCGAAAGGCCTGCTCGCATCAGTAGCCCTTCCTCAACCAGGTGTGTGCTCATTCCTTCAAGCTGCACAAACCTGAGCCCAGCGTTTTCAAAGAGGATCGGTCGTACTTCTTCACCCAGTTATCCCCATACTTCAGCAGGAGCCTGATGGCTGTGGGGGCTCCATAGAACTGGTTAATCCTCAACCGTTCCACAGTCTCCCAGTACCGGCCTGGAACACAACACACAGCTCCTGTATGTAGCGCCGAGACCTGGGCCTTAAATCTGTGCACATTTCCCCTTCACAGCAGAAGGTTAAAAAAGGAGCACAATCTGTGGCTAGTTTCATACACAAATCTCTTATTTTAAATAAAGCGTTACCAGAATTTTCTGAACTCTCATTAACAGTGCCTATACAGTACTTCTAACTCTTAGAAAATAATGATTCAACAGAAATCCAGCAACCTCTTCTCTCCCTTTACAACAGACCGGTATGTTAATTACTCAACCTCTCGAATTTATTCCACATTCATTCACACTCTGAGATCCTGGCTTTAAAGACCTGGAAAATGACAGTGAATTTGAATCCCAGAGATTATATATTCTCTTTTTCTCGCTTTTTAATTAATTAAAAGCTTTATTAATAACTTTAAACATATATTTCTATCTATTCAAACATAAAATGTTTCAACATACTGTACATAGCCCACTCCTTTGTTTATTACTGGCAAAGTCCTGTAACTTTATTAACTGAGATGATGAATAAAACTGGAGAGAAGCATTTTAACTTGGGACTTTGAGCATTCCATCAACTACCCATACAAGCTAAACACTCTGCCAGGTTAATGTATATCCAGGAGCTCTTAGTGTCTGACAAACGCAAATACACTGAAAGCAATAATCAGAAAAGGTATTTCTGCACATCCTGCTAAAAGACTTATGTATCTCACCAGGGTCTGGGTATATAGGTGTGCTTTCAAACAACACGGTGGTGGCACCATTGCAGAGTGGGCCATACACCACGTAACTGTGACCAGTGATCCAGCCTATATCTGCCACACAGCCGAAGATATCTCCCTCCTGGTAGTCAAATACATACTGAAAGACACAAGAGGAAGGAGCTGGTTTTGCAGGGCTCATTTTCCAGCAGCCAAACAAAGAAAGAGAAACACTGTCGTACAAAATATCTTTTCTGATAGGAGAGTATTTTATGGTGTACACAGTGAGAGGAATCATGTAAAAGCTTCGCGATAACTATTTTCATGCATACTAAATTAATTTAGCATTTGATAAAATTATATGATATGTGTGTAGTGCAGCACGGTGGCCTAGCAATTAGATCTGCCGCCTCACAGCTCATGGATTTCAGACTCAGGCACCTTCTGTGTGGAGTCTGCATGTTCTACTATGGACTTGCAACCATTCCAGGGTGCAGTCCAGCTACATACCCTGTACCCCCAGGACAGGCTGGCACTGGGCTGCCCTGGTCCTTACCAGGAAAAAGCAGTTTTCTGATAATAGATGGATATATATATTTTATATACTAATACTGTACATAGAAACACAAAATGTATTTGAACCCCCAGTTAATATATATGTACTTTCTATCATAAACCTGTCTGTTAAATGATACTGCAAAGTGCCTATAGAAAATAGAGATCATAAATCCTTTTGTTCTCCTTATTACAGAGTATATGTTGATCAGCAGTGTGAGACAAAGTCCATCCAGAGTACAACCCGAGTTCCCATGAGCAATCCAGACCGTTTTTAATCATCAAGCACTTCCGAAGACCCTAGAACAGGACCATCACCCTCCAAGGGTCCACCTGCGGGACTGTTGCAGCACAGCAATAGCTACAGGTACTAACACAACAGGAAAAAAACACAACCGTGAGAAAACTCACCAAGAAGCCCTGCAGTGGTGATTTCAACACTCAAAGTCACCAATCAATAGGCGTGCCGTTTATATGAAAGTTAACTCCCATTAGTTGGAAAGGAAGATGTCTTCTACTGAATCCAACTTAATCTCATTACATGCTCATTTAATTCTTTGGAGTTTGATGACCTAATGGGTTACCTAAAATACCAGTTGAAAATTCCCGTTCTATATGTGGTTTCACATTCTGTATCCAAACAGAATTGATCATGTTCTGATGTGCCCAGCAGACTTTTCTAGCTTATTCTGAGAAACAGCCATGCCAGTTAATTCTCTGATTTTTGTTGGTACTATTTATTTCCAAACGTAGGTGTATACAACAGAAGCACTTTTTTTCCATTTTGTTTGATATTGAATTCTTTCATGGCTTGTTTAGCTCTTTCTTTAATCATAATACTTTCCTCCTCAACTGCTGTATTCCTCATACTGTCGCCTGTATTGTATATCAGTGGGTTGCACTGTATCTCTGGATTTATTTAGATCAACACACTAACTGCACAACGCAACGTCATTACAGTTAGCTGTAAAACAGTTATACTTTACTGTGTACCTTATTTCTTGTTTTTTTTTTATTATGGAATGCCTCGCTTAGAAATTGTACATAAAACTGAAGTGTGTAATATGCTGTACATACAGTACATACAAATAGCAACATTTCACCATCTAACATGAAGCATCACTGCATTTCATATATGCGCAACTGATTGATTCCTTTTGTTCCACTGACAATAAGATTCTGTGACAGCATGTTACAGTAATGTATGTGGATTATGCCAAACGAGCAAACTCTTTTCTTTCTCACAGCGAACTGGCATACCTCAGAGTTTCTCTGGCCGTGTTCCATGCAGGCCGTTGGTTTGTTTTCATTGAAGCCTGCTGTTTAATTTTAAACAAACTCCGTGCCAAAACAAGACACTGCCAGCCAAGGCTTGTCGTTTTGCCTCTGTGGAACAGGCGATCCCTCCGAAATGTGTCTCGCATTTAATTTTGATTACTGATACACAGACTGTCAATATGGCTGAGAAATCCCAAAATCCAGAAATGGCTTTGTTCTGTCAGTAACTGTGACTCTGTTGGTTACTATGCCAAACTGTGTGACACTCCCTCAGAAAATGCAGACCAGAGCTGGGGTTAGGTCAAGACTAAGAGCTCTAAAAGTGGAAAAGGAAACAATAATGAATTTAAAAGAAAGGTTAACAGTTAGACCTTTAAGAATTTTGTTTTATTAAATGGTTAGCATTGCTGTCTTGAAACAATGGGGCCCTGGGTTCAATTTTGGACATGGGGTGCTATCTGAGTGGAATTTATATGTTTTCCCTGTGCACTTTAGAAAGTCAGAGCACAAAGAAGTCTAGCACAGAAAAGTGTCATTTTTGTTGAATTATAAATAACATATAAACATCTTGTGTGGTACAGTGGTGCACTGATCGGCATTGCTGCCTCACAGCGCTGGGGCCCTGGGTTTAATTCCAGATCTGGGGTACTATCTGTGTGGAGTTTGCATGTTCTTCAATATTCATATGGGTTTCCTCCTGGTGTTCCAGTTTCCTTCCATAGTCCAAAGACATACTGGTAGGTTAATTGCCTTCTGTAAAAAAGTGGCCTTGATGTGAGTGTTTGTGTCTGTGTGTCTGCTGTGTAACCCCCACTAACGCTGGGCTAGACAGGTAGAGTGCAGCCATTTTCATTTCATTCCGGATAATTTGGATAATTCCTACAGTAGCTAGGCTCCCAGAATCATAAGGAAGTCTGGTGCAGGGCCAGGAGCACCTCGATGACAGCAGGATATCAAAGGCTTGACCGTGGTCACAGGGGAGGTAACAGCCATTCTGACGCCTTCCAGCCCACCCGTGAAAGCAAGTGGCCCTCGGCTCTGTGTGCTGACATCGTCACCATGCAGCAAGAGGCTCGGTGTTGCACTTGATTGTTTAGGTTGTTTCGTTAACTTGCAAGTCAAGTCGGCTTCTATCAGACGCAACAGCTGTGTATTCCAGAGACAGGGTACCTCATGCTGTACAGTAGTAGGTAAAGGAACACAAAGCAACACACAAACTCAGTTACCCTGAAACCGAGTGTGTCCCAGTGAGGGGGAGTCTAGGGGGGTGTCGCTTGTTTCATTGTCGATTAATGTGCTTTTGTAGGCTGTTTAACAACTTCAAAGCGGAACAACTGTCCTGTACTGTATTTCTGCCTGCAGTCTCTGCTGTTAAAGGATGACGTTGTGAATGAAAAACTGACAGGAAGGTACCGAGCTCGTGAAGAAACAGGAGCTATACAGGACAGCTGTAATGAGTTACCTGGTGTGTCAGGGCAGCATACAGCAGATAGCCGGCCTGGGTGTGAACAATTCCTTTGGGCTTGCCTGTGCTTCCAGACGTGTACAGCATGAAGAGCATGTCTTCACTGTCCAGGGCCTCAGGCGGACACTCAGGCAGCTCCTTAGCCATTTCCTTTAAAGGGACAAATATAGATGTAAGGTGACACATAAACACCATATTCTAGTACTACTCAATACAAATGAAAATCCACATTGGTCATAATCATCTAATTCACATGTGGGTTCAGATACTGAGGACATGCATCAGCACAGCTGATGTGCAGTACTGTGCTTTGCTTCTTTTGTTCCCTTATCATTGGGTGCCTGATGTCTCCCTCTTCTCTCTATTGAAAAGGACTCCCTTTTCTCCGGTCAAGTTTAAGTTACCAAGGGAGAAGGGTACAGGAAAGAGACAGAAAGGCCTCTGGTTGTGAAGTTCCTCAGTTAAACCCTTCAGTTACCTCTTCAAGTGGTATGTCGAGGTTGCCCATTGGAACCTTGGCATCTGTCCTCTGGGCCACAAACACATGTCTGACTGTGGGGCAGCTCTTCACAGCTGTATCCACTGTCTTCTTCAGCTCTACCACGCGGCCACCTCTCAGGCCCTGGTTACAGGTAATGACAGCCTTGCACTGAGCTGGAACACACAGACAGATACAGACGACTTACAACGTGCTGTTGACTTGTGCAATTCACCTCATGTTGTGCAGGAAATACAGGGTGGTCTTTAGGATTGTGTCTATCGGATAAAACTGGCAGATTTGGCTTTTACACGAAAAGCAGTGGCATGCTTAATCAGTCATAAAAACACAAGGTTCAGGAATCCAGCTCAGAATTCAAGCACATTGTGTATGCCACTAATACTCTAAAGAGTATTAAATTAGTATTAAATTCAGGTTGGGCAGGAAATATTATCAGGAGTGTACAACACCCTTTATAAAATATCAGATGACAGTTTATCATCTGGCACTTCCTGGAGGTCTTACAAATTAACCTACTCCTTTTCTGGTCCAAACAGGTTGTCTGCATTTGCATTTTGACAGACAAGGATTGTCATTTGAATGAGTTTAATAACTTGGAAAGAACAGCTCAGTCTCGTTACAGCTCATTCGCTAATTCAGTCTTTAGATGGCAATTCTGCCACTGATGTTTTCAAGTCTTCTGGATGTCAAGATTGAACACACATGTTTTTTGGGGTGCTCAGTCGTCCACTCGTGTGTGGTGTTTAGGTACTGGCAGCAATGTGTACAAAATAAGAGTGCCCTTGAGTTCCCAGTCATGAGTTACACAGTATCATGTGACCTACAGTAGAGTACAGGACGGGTGGGTCTGCTTACAGAGCCATGGAAATCACAAGACCTTTTGGTTTCATAAAGCGCAGAGCTGAATAACTTTTCAAGCCAAAAAAAATAACAGTATTAATAAAAAAACTATAAAACACACAATCACAGGGGAAGACTTACAGTCTATTTTTCAAATAAAATACAGTTCTGAGGCAGAAGCACAATAAAAACAAGGAAAAAAAACTACACCCCAGCATAAAAAAGCCCAGAGACCTTTTCTTCTTTTGCTCTCCATTATTCACTTGAAGACATGTTCATGAGGTAAATAAGTCAGTTCACAATAACCATTTCAGTGCTTTCGTGACAACTGGAACAAAGAGCCTTATTTCAAATAAGCCCTTAACATATTCAGCAGCTGAGTGTCTTTGTTTGTGGTACAACAGACCGCGTGTGATGCTTCTCTCGTTTCACCAGCTCCAGCTAACTAATCCACCTACCATCCTGGATTCTTCCGGCCAGAGCTTCCGCGCTGAAGCCAGCGAAGACCACCATGTGCGCTGCGCCTATCCTGGCGCATGCCAGCATCGCGGCCACAGCCAGGGGCGATACTGGCATATAGATGGCAACTCTGTCCCCTCTCTGCACCCCATATCTCTTCAAAGTGTTGGCCAGTTGGCAGGTTATCCCCAGAAGTTCCCTGCAGGACACGGGCTCATTAAGGGGTATAGAGCAGCTACAGTATAAAGCAAACACTTGTTCTATCAAAACACATTTATATAATGTCACAAGCGCACACAAAGAGCTTTTATTTAATTCACAGAACCTTTCAATGCAGGACAAACACTCTTCCCAAGCAAATCTACAAAATACTCCTTTGCAAATACACTGCCAATGCAATGTCATGTGTACATTCCTCCTTAAAAAGTGGGATAACAGTAAGCCAGTCTCACATTTAATGCACACAGATTAACTGAAACAATAGTTCGAATCCAAATAGATGATTGTCCATATCTGAATAATACTGAGTGTTACCCTGCATTTGTTCAGGGCTGGGTCTTGTTTAAGTAGCGCATGACAATTTCTCGCACAAGCAACAGTAGAAATGGGCACAAGTGGAGTCTATTACAGTTTATGCTGTGTTTAGATTTCCAGAGGACTCTGAAACTGAACTCAGAATCCAAGGTGCTCTACGAATTGAGAACTGCTTGGAACACAGAATACAGAAAAACCAGAAGGATAGTAAAGAGGTAAGATGTCAGGTTGGGTGAGGTAATTAGGGGAGTTCCACACAGAAAAGATCTGTTTAAGGTTTACTGCACATTTTGCTTTACATTATTCTGGTTTCATATAGATTCAATAACCTTGGTAAAGCTGTAGAGCGTACAAAAATAGGAGGGTGCCCAGTTAATGTGTTGTAAAACCACCATAAGAGTAACAAAGCATTCAGGATTGATTAGACATCTGGTGCATAACATAAAATGCAGGTCAATGATAAGTGTTATATTCAGAGAGTAATGTCCATTCTACATATAAGGTTATCTTCAAGAGGCCACTTATAGAAAGAATCCAGGTGTTTACATGAACCTGTTAGTGTCCTTATCCTATAGATCTGTGGGTCTCCGTTCTGGTCCTGGGGTGTCTCTGGTGTTTTTAGCTGCACCTGGATTCTTCTGTATTTGTACATTTTCTGCTCTCAGTCAATGGGTTCACAAATACCCTAGTTATAGTGTGTTACATCCATCCATTTTCTAACTGCATCATCCAATGAGGGGGAGCCGGAGCCTAGCCCAGCAAGCAACGGCCTCACAGACACTCACACTTACACCAGAGTCAGCTTTCCCAGAAGACAATTCACTTACCAGCACATCTTTAGACTGTGAGAGGAAATCAGAGCACCCAGAAACCCAAGCAAACACGAGGAGAACATACAAACTCCATGTAAACAGCACACCATGTCTGGAATTGAACCCAGGACCCCAGCACTGCAACCATCGTGCCACCCTGCCCTCATTCCAGTGTGCTGCCCAGAAATATAACTAAATAGACCAAAGATTTTTGTTCTGCTCAAGTTCATTTAGTTATTTTTCAGCCAGCGCACCTGAATGAGGCAGTCCTGAAACCCAGTAATTAGCGGTGTTCATATCAATTACAAACCCTACTCGGCTTAGGAAAGGTGAGCCTCAGTTTGACCCTAGACTGAGAAGAAGCAGGAAAGAAGACTCATACCAACAGAACCCCATGTCAGCAACAGAAAGACCCATCCTTACACCCCTTCATTCAGCCTCTGCACGTTCTCAGATGGGGATCTACTAACAGGATCACCATGAGGGGATTCAGAAATACCAGTTACTATTTTACTTCTCCTCCTCTGAGCACACAGACAGACACGTGTTTAGCAAATGTAGCTGTCAGATCTTCCAGAACACAGAGCAAAGGATGATCCAGTGTGATAAACCGTCTGTTTGCACAGTCATCTACTGTATCTCAGTGGTAGGATGAGATAACTACGCAGAAAGGCAGTCCTCTCAAAGCAGTTATCCATCTCACCATCCACATTATAATAGGAGTCTACAGCTATGCACAAATGTCCTTTCTTTAGGATTTTGCCTTTATTTGCAAGTTGGTTAATGCTAAATTAACTGTAAATGAAAGTTCTCGTAAGCTGTGTTATTTTGTGGTTCATTCTGTTGAAACAGCTAATTGAGCAGCTTAAGTTTTTTTAAGCAATGTGTTGCCAGCAATGTTATGACACTCCTGTCAAAACATAACAGTATGATGTAGTAAAGTACAGTAAAAGTGTAGCCAGCACACAGTAATACTAAGGTATGATAAAGCACAGTACAGGAACTATAGTGAAATGAATTAACTGCAAGGTTTAACTCTGATAAAATAAAGGAACAACTGTAAAAAAACTGTAATCAAATGTGAAACCTCTACAAAAAAGCAGGATCACTGACTTTGTAGTAGGCTTGTCTTGAAAGATCTGACTAAAGATGTTTAACAGCTACAATGAAATGTCCTTTAATTAAACTTTCACTTTCATGTACCCTGACAGTTTCCTTCTTTGATTCTCTTCCTGTGCTAAACATATGAGACACAGCAGGCCTTACCGTAGACTGAAGGCTTTTCTTTCACTCTGTTCACACCATCGTCAAAGAAGTTAAAAAAGGCCCCAGTAACCAACTCGTGAAGGGTAACAGAAACAGATTTTTGGGTCTGTTCAACATCCGTACAGAGTATTAATATTTTTTATGTCATGATGACACGGGATGATGGTGTTTGCTCATCAGCTGTTCTTTGGATATTTTAGATACAACACTGTAGTCTTACCCATGTCTTTAAATTATGTGTTAAGTAAATGCACAGGTCATCTGTTAAAAAAAAGGTGAAATGTTGCATATAAAGAGAAAAAACATGTCCTTCTGTCTGAGACAAATACTGAGTCATTGTGAAACATTAGAAAGAGGAACCTTGGGTATCCCTTTCAAACACAAATTAACCCTTGAACTCCTTGTTTTGTTATCATATGTTACATTGAGGGCAGCACAGTGGTACAGTGGTGAGCATTGCTGCTTTTCAGTGCTGGGGCCCTGGGTTCAGTTCCTGGCTCAGGGTGCTGTCTGTGTGGAGTCTGCATGTTCTCTCTGTGTTCATGTGGTTTTCCTCCAGTTGCTCTGCTTTCCTTCCATACTCCAAAGACATACTGGTAGGTTAATGGACTTAAGGGAAAAGTGGCCCTGGTGTGAGTGTGTTTGTGAAGGACTGATGTCTTGTCCAGGGTCTATACTGCCTTGTGCCTGTTGTTTATTCCCTCGTGACCCTGAATTGGATGAAGTGGTTAGAAAACAAATTGATATTAACTTGACCTGAAGATATAAGTAATACTTTCCATGCAGCATGCAACACCATCAAGTTCAACACTAAACTCAGAGATCCCCTTCCACAGGACAAAAGGCAAAAATGCAGACAGTTTATGCATTTTCTATATGTTAAAATAGAAATTTCAGCCCAACTTGTTATTGCAAATCTTAGACATTGTGCTTCTTATTCTTCATAAAGTCTAGGACGCTAATCCAGATGTGGCCCAGACACCTACCTGTAGGTTATTTTCAGTTCGGTGCCGGGCTCATCTCTCTCCCAGATCAAAGCCACTCTGTCAGGACTCCTCTGGGCATGCGGGTCCAAACAGTTGACTGCCAGTCAATAGGGTTTCATTAGAGAGAATAACAGAGCAATGCAACCCCCCCATAGTAAGCTCTTTAATATTTCTGTGTTTTGAAAGAATTAGACGTACAATTTGTTCCTGTCTACCGCTTTTTACTAACAAAAGGCGGGGACTAGCGAGGGAGGTGCAGTTCACGATACCAGAGAGCAGTGCAAGTTAACAGCGATTCAGATATTTCTTTAGTAAAAGCGGCCACATAAAAGCTGCAAAACTTAGATGAGTAATTACCGAGCATTCTGACAACTGGTGCTTAATTGTAGCAGTTCTTATTTCTATCCCCCACACGTTTTCACAGCGCGTCGTTTTAGTGTTAAGCGATTTATGTGCCGACAAGCCTATACCTGCCACAAACTTTCGAATAACGCTGACTTTCAGGTAAAAATGTCTAGAATGTGTATTAAGGATTAAAAGGAGGCAAACGTTTTCATATAACTTCGAAGAATTAAAGTTCTACAAACAGGCGACGATAAAAATTAATACTATTGCTAAAGTTTCAGAAGTACTGTATTATTTTAAATCATACTGCTTTTTTACAAAGACGTTACTGCGAATTATTTCAAGTACGTTAAGAGGACAGGCTTATCAATAAGGATTTGCTCAAAGCTAAATGTTTTACGATGTTATACCTCACTGCGTTAGGCGAATTCATGTGGATCTTGATGATCTGTAACAAAGATTATGTGACCGTTTATACAAATAAGATCCCTTACCAGAAACATTGAGCTGTCCTTCAAGAAACCAACTGATTCTGCCCTGCGTGATATCGCAGTCTGAAACCCGACTGAAAGGCTTGCTCCAGTGTAACTTTTCTTTTGCAACATATCTCCAGAAAGTGTCCGGATCTTTCACTGATAGTTCATACAGCTCTTTATATGATCTCGCTCCAGCAAATGAACTTATATGTGGCTTTAATGAATTGATCTTCCTGCTAGAGACATTGGAGTGAGTCTGCCTGGAGCACTGCAGCGGCACCAAAAAAGCGAAATAACCTCTGCTGCAGCCAGTGACAGCATTCTTCAAGGAAATGCCTCTCTTGCAAAGCAAATACCACAGACTTCTGCTCTTATTTGCCGCCATGTTTCTATCTGCTTTTCTTGCCAAGAAGTCTCTTCAGGTGGCAGCGGGATGGGTGGGGACAACTTGTGCCCCAAAGTCTGAGACAGACATCAGCCACTATCTTTAACCCTTTAATTTCGAGGTCCGTTTAAGAGCACAACGGTCCAGACAAAACCCACCTTCGACTTTAAATTAAATGTCTTTTAGGTTATAAGAAATCTGTAATGATTATGACGCCTTAATTAAGAGCAAGTGTATTTCGGTGCATGTAATTGTAACGGTAACCTAAGATGTTGCAGGACAGCAAGTCTGTGGCAATCTGTTGTTGCTTTAAAATAAGTATTCTATTGTTTTATAGTTTTTTTTTAAACACAAAGGGAACAATAGTGAATTTTATATAGGACGCAGAAGTTCTGTAGCACCTTCTCTAAGAAAAACGTATGTATTTTATAGAACAATAAATTAATTTTCACAGTATTTTCTGAACTTGGTCCGTCTTTGTAGATGTCTGCAAGCAAATTGCAATTATTTCATTTTTGTGAAAGCATTATAGAAAAGTAATTTTGCACATAAGTAATTTGTTAAGAAAAATATTATGAAAATTATATGTATTGAGTTTTAACCTTTTAAATAACAGATTTAAAAAGTGGATACATAATTCTTTAGTCATTTTTATGACAAATACAAATCTACATTTCTCTCAAGCACCCCAACCTTTGCATTTAGATGCTGACACGAAAGTGTTCTCCAAATGTAAGCTCTGATTTTTATATTTTCTGGAAGACTATAAGCTGTTAAATGTCTTGAATCCACAAGCATGTTACACCCTTACTGATACAAGTGCTCCACATGTATTTCACTATCACATAGTTTTACAAGAATGTTTTAAAGCAGCTACTTTATAAAAGACCGTAATACTGTTTTAATGTTTACATACGGAAGACCACAGCCCATCTCACTTGTTTGCTACTAGCTACACATTAGCAGACATTTGATTTCATCCAGTTTTGATTTCTCGAAAGAAGCCAGGGTATCAGTTTCAGCAACACAGCAGGGTAACTTGATCCATTCTCCTAAAACGTTTAGCATAAAGAAGTGTCTCCTGTTCTCCGTTTTAACTTTCCATGTAGTTTTCTCTTGTGCCCTATAAATCATGTTAAAGTATTGATTCTGAAAAAGCACGTTAGGTAGACTTCGTCAGTGCCTTTGAGGCTTGAATCAGGTCTCCTGGCAGCCCACTCTGATCTAAACAGAAAAGGTTCAGTTCTTGTAGCCTGTCAGTGTTGGACATTCCCCTAAGCACTAGAACGTATCTGGTTGCTCTACTCTGGACAGATTCCAGAAAAGCAAAATCAATTTTTGTAAGGTGGTAACCAAGACGTTCTTAGTGTAGTTTTATTGGTGCATTGTGTAATTTTAACATTGTATATTGATATAAACGTTACACACTTTTCTATATATTATTTATATCTTATCTATATATTATGTCATTTTGCTTTCCTTTTTTATTGCTTCTCCATGTTGTCTAAATCAGTGGTTCACTTTATAGGGTGTGAGACAGGCCAGATGTTTTTAGATCATTAAAATCATTGAAAGCACCAGTCAAGCCCAGCCATGTAAGGACAACTACTTTTTAATGTATTCTTAATTTTACTGTGAAATTAAAATATATACCTCATAATGCTGGGGCCCTAGGTTCAATTCCTGACTTGGGGTGCTGTCTGTGTGGAGTTTGTATGTCGATCCCTGTGTTTGCATGGGTTTCCTACCGCAGTCCAAAAACATACTTGCTTGTGAAGTGGCTTGTGGTTTGTGTGTGTGTCTGTGTGTGCCCTGAGACGGACTGGCACCCTGTCCAGGGTGTGTCCTGCCTTGCGCCTGATGCTTGCAGGAATAGCCTCTGGCTCCCCTCCCCCCCAACCCTGAACTGAAAGAAACAGTAAGCAAATGGGTAGATGAAATCATTCTAAAAAATGCAATGTATTCTTAATTGGACTCTAAAATTAATATATATATATAGATATATTAATTCTATCTTGTTCATTCTATGGTTATGGCACGTCTTAAGTTTCAAGAACTGACTTTCTTTAACCCGTTTTCGATCAGGGGTGCAAGAACATATTTGGAGAACTGAAGGGGCTGCAGTAAAAGTTCAGAACCACTAGTCTAAATGACGAGTCCGCAAAAATACTCGTCTTTTTCATAAATAACCTCTTCAAGCTTGGTTTTTCCGATTTTATATCCATACCGTAGCTTCTGTTTTTGCCACCTGTATGTAATACTGCACCATTTGTTTCCATTAAACATCATCTTCCGGGTGTTTGGCCAGCCTTATCAAAATTGATAAAACTGAGAGTCATGAGTCACGCTAATGCCAGAAGAGTGAGCCTGCTTATACGAGCAAAAGCAAGTTGAGGCTCAACATGGGAGAAAAAAACTGATAAGAGAATTAAACGCATTAATATTTTTAGTAACTCTCCATAACCCTGCTTGCTTCATGGTGATTCAGGTTTCGGAACAATGCGGCAGTGGGGGGGGGGGGCCGCTGCGAGCATCGGTAAGAGTCAACACCCTCTCTGACGGGGTGAAGGCACCGGTGTGAGGCCAGCGAGAGCCGACATAAAAGGAAAGAAAAAAAAAACTCAAATTGTCTTGGTGGGAGACAAACAGCGGGACAGGAGAAAAGGAGTAGAAAATAATATTAAGGAAAAATACGTCTTCAGCACTCTCGTCACAATCCCCTCCGGGCCTGTGGCTGGAGGGCCCTCCCCTTGCGGGGGTCCGCTCGTCACTCCGGGGGGAGGAGCTCAGTCTTAAAGGGCCCCGCAGCTGCGGCTCGTCCCTAACCAGCCAGGACAGCTGCGGTTTCTAAGGAAACGCGTCTCCCTTACTCCAGGGCTCCGCCTCCACACTGAACACTCCCGCGTTTTGCCACAGTTATTTTTCCATACTCATCTCACTAGACCTAAGTGCTGTTTTTGATCCAATTGATCATTTCACTGTGCTGCTGTAGGTGTTACAAGCTCTGTGTTGTCAGTTTAAATTGTTTTAAATTCAAAGAGAGCAATTTGTAAAAATTTGGAAATGTTCTTCACCAGCCAATTTACTTTTTTGTACCCTGGGTCTCTGGGGTCATACTGAATCACCTCTGTGTCCTTGTTGAGATGACACTTTCTCAGTCGGATCACAGCAGGGCTGTTCTGAGTCTGCATGGATCTTCTTTAACTTCTTTACTTCTTTGAGCCAGATTGGGCTGTAAGAATCCTCTCTTGCAGTCTTTAGGGTACTAACTATTCTTTTCTTGTTTGGATCTAGTTCTCATTTTTCTGGTCTTCAAGCAGGAGACTCTATAGTTGTTTCTCTGCTACTACCCTGTTTTTCTTTCTCTGAGTTGATGTTACAGTCCCAGAGAGGAGCGGGCAGGAGTAACCAGCATGTTAAGTAAGACAGGGCATTAGCATTCCCACAAGAGACACCTTTTCTGTGCTCCGTGTAACATGAGAAACCACCATTTTCATCTTTGCTCTACGTTTGTTTATCCACCTCATGCGGGTATGTGAGTATGTGGGTATGGTGAGGGACCGGTAAGGAATTCTCTCTCCAATGGGTGACAGTGGACAGATTTAATGGCAGACCTTAAGATTATCAGCATGCACCCATGGCTCTACAGCAGCCATATGAGGTCCATGGTGATCTGTCCAAATAGCTCTACCATGAAGGGTAGAGGGTAGAGTGGAGTTCTCAGTCAGGACATAGGGCTAATCAGCTGGCAGCTGTGACAGATTAGACAGCACTGTTTCTCTTCCACATACCACCACAACACCTTATCCTACATTTATCTCTTCCTCAATGCCCTCCAAATAGTTATCTACAAGCTTAATTCATTAACCACTTTCAGTGTTTTTGAGGAATAAGCAATTAATCTCCTTCCTTTCCATTTACTCTCTATCGGAGACCATTTTTTGTCCTGAATGAAGCGGCCATCTTTGCCTGGCCTTCCACAGGAACAACATTTAGTTCAACCTCTTGGACTCAGGTGTGGCAAAGGGAGGACTCCTACTGCTGATTCCAGATCAAAAAGCTCAACTGGGTCCCAGTTTCCCAAGGTCCGGCTGGAGAAGTGGTAGGAAATGGATCCGAAGAGGGAGCCTCAGAAAAGAAGGAAGGCTCTTGAAGTTGTGGGAGATGTTCTGTTGGTCTACATGGACACTCTTGTCATGCTTGGTTTGTGGAAATTCTCCCCATGGGCCAGGAGACATGTCATTGAAGGCCTTGTTTACACTTTATTCGTTTTTTTCACAGATACTACTATAATCCTTTGTATGGGGTGTTACAACGCGGAGAATGTTCGTCTGTATGACGGGCTGAGGAACCCACTCGTTAGGCAAGCTGACACACCAGAGCTGGGGATGCGCTGGGCTGACAAACAGGACAGGGGATGAGCTGGGCAGGCGGACTGAGTGCAGACAGACCAGGGAAAGCTCAGTGCAGCTGGGTAGATCACAACAGGGACACTGCTCAGCCTAGCAGGTCAGGTTGGTTGCTAAGGACGCCAACCGTGGACACATACTGTAGCGACAAGGAGGCAAACGGGGATCTGGCTGGCTGTCCGGTTCTGTCTCAGAATCTGGATCAAGGAGTCAGACTGATTGAGGTGGAGTACTAAAAGCATAAATGGCAGGCTGGTTCCTACCATATACTGGTAGGAAGCTCAATGACAGAGTCTCTGACTGTGAACATGGCAGGGCTTATGTAACCAGCGCTGATGAGGAAATGACCCATTAAGGGCAGCAGGTGGTATGGACAGCCTCCCCAGTTACATTCGCGCTATGCCAGGAGGTGTCACGCCGTCTGTAGCCAGAGGGCGCTCCTTCTCTGTCCTGTCCCTAGTTTCTGGTCTGCTGTCCTTCCGGTCTCTCTCTTTCCCTTGGGCTATATATTTCCGGGTCTTGCACTCTGCCAGCGCTCAGCATTGATGTTCGGATGTCCTGAGACCCGCCTAGCACCAGGTCGCCCCACGTCCGCTCCCTGAGGGCATAGGTTTCTATACGGCATTCCTGAACTCTTTGCACTATGAGCCCGGGCCTTTTTCCCGTCTCGCCGCTACGCATATGGGTCTTTTTCCGCTCTCCTGCTTCCCACGGTTAGTCCCTTTGGACGCCCGTGACAGGAGGTGTGCGAATATGGCAGGTTGCCTTGGAGACTGTGAGCTCTGCCTCGCCCAGACATAACCCAGAGTGTGTTGTCTTCTCTTCTTCTTTTGTTTCCTGCCTCTGGTCACATTACTCCAGCCTTAGCTTGTGTACACTGGTTTTTAGGTCCACCTTTACTGTCATTCTTTTAATTTGTTTTTTTAAAACAGATGATTGATATCATCATACATTTTGGTATATTAGGGTATAGTTCCCGTCAGTCATCGCAAAAATTTCACAAATCCAAAGAATGCATTCACAGTACATCCATAATTAAGCTCCTGACTGGAAACACTTTAATTCTCCTAAATGTAAATCAGGTTTGTTGTCACCTCAATTAAAAACAAAATGTCATTCTGATTACTCACTCACCAGTCTACTATATGACTTATCTCTTCTTCAACCGATAGTAAGGTGTTATTAGATCTCTGCAGATAAGTGATTTGGCAGAAATGATTGCCAAAATAGCTTTGATAGTTGTGCGTGGTGACTAATACCTGTATTGTATGTACAGTAGCTTCCTCTTGTAGGGATGCAAGGAGTCACAGAGCAGTTCAGTGAATGTCTGAGATGAACTTATTAGTGAGATTTCTAGCCCCTCTTGTTTCTTTGAACATTTGTTTTTTACAGTTGTACAAATCGAACAACTAAATAATTTATGTGGAAGAGTTATGGGTGTAGTTATTATCTTGATTTTGACATACAGTAATTCTGACATTTCCATCACAAATATATTGTCAACAAGATCTTAGATACACAACTGATGCTATTGTGGACATCAGTTGCACTGTGTCCTGTTACAAACGTCTCGTGCCCTCACCACCGTGAAAGGCCTTCAGACTCCCTGCTTCTTTGTGGATGAGCTCAACCACCAGCCTCTTTTTACACCTCCTCCACCTCTGTCTTGTTCAGGCACTGTGTGAGTACAGACATATTGCTTTGTTCACGGCCTCCTTCACTCTGGCAGGCGCGGTACTGTCTGTCTCACAATCATTGTCCCATCCTGGGAGTGACGGGAGTTCCTTCTTTGCCCCAGGATGCTTTCCTCGTGCTCTTACCTGGACACAGATGGTCTGGGGCTGCTGATTATACAGTACCCAATCCCCATGTATATTTGAGTGTCCCTGTTTCACATGAGATTCCAATGTGGCTGCATTGCATTTGCATTGTTTGGGAGGTCCACTAAAAGCAACATCATTTACCAATATCTTGCTGCAACTACATAAACCACAATGAGTTTTAATAATTTAGTGTTATCTGCAAATTCACACTTTTTGTGTTGACTGTGGCACATCACTCCATCTTTGTTTGGAACTGTCAAACCTTATTAACCTTTCATATATATTTCTACATTCTCAGGAATACATTAAAAGTAGTTTTATCATTTCAAACGTTGATTTTTTACAGTTTTACATTTTTCCTTTTTATTAACTGGAAGTATGAGCAATTTTTGCAACAACCTCATTTATTTTATGACACAGTTTCTTTACACTCAAATCCGGACCTATGATAATTACAGTCCGCATATGTAACTGTACCAGTATTTTTATTTGTTTGTACCAGTGTTTTAGGGACAAATTAATACCTTCAAAAAGAGAATTCAAATATTTTTTAAACACGATGTTTTACCTCAGCACTTGTCAGATGTCATTCACTGTCAATGTACAGTATATAAAAATTATATTGCGGTCATCGCAAAGTATTGGATTTGTATGTGCATTTTGTACCACTGTCATCTTATAAAATAACATTTGTTAAACATACGTTTACAATACTTTAGACATGTTCACATTGTTTAACATACTGAAAAAAAAAACATTTAAAAAAACAGAAACAATACCGTCCTTAAAATCGACACGGTCCGCTTGCGCCCGGTTTGCAATAACTAAGCACAGCTGCATTGCTGTCAGTGTTAAGTTCCTTCTTTTCCATGAAGTTTGGTGAGTCTCGATGACAGTCCTTATGGTTGCACCGATCCAAATTCTCGTTTTGACTTGATGCTTATACGATGAATAATATTCTTGTGCGCTGTGAATTATGGAGTGACATCTTATTTTTTTAATTAACTTTTAAATCTTTGTAACGCTTATTTTGTCAATAATATAGATATATCACGCTTATCAGTAAAAAAGAAACATGTTCGTTTTTCTGGATAAGAAGGGCACGATTGGTTACAGTACATTGGCTTGGTTCTGTTACTAGTTGCAACCTTATTGTAGCTTTACGGATTTAGTGCATCTAATTTAGTTTTTACATGGTAATTCTCCCTTAGAAGCTTTTCGCATTGGTGAGTTAGTATCTCTTTAATACTATAGAGAATTCGAGTTCTGTGGCTTGTGCCCTCGTCACTAACTTGTCTACCCCATGGCTTCGAACGCGGGTCTCCGGCGTCGCTCAACAGGGGTATTGCCGACTGAGCTAAAGAAGACCTTCCTCAACCCAGGCGGCCAACATCCCTGTTATGAGCAGGGCGTATTCGTTACGATACGTATAAACAGCCTTTACATTACTTTGTATATAACTCCCGTATTATTTTTTACATAACTCTAATCTTGTTTTTGCAAAGGTCTGTTATGGTACCAAACTAAAATAAATTGGGTTGTTCTACAGTACAGGTTTTGACTTAAAATAGTTCCCACACTGCTTGTAGTCCAGTTCAACTGAAGTGAATTCTCTTTAAGTTTCTGTAACTTGTATTTTATTACACCTCTCTCTAATTCGTTCTCCTGTACTGTGAAAACATAGAAACAGACTTTAGATTTTTCTCACATTCCATTAGACAATTATAATCATCTCATTTCGTTTAAAACAAAGTTCTGCTTTGTCTATTTAATCTTCTGTTAATTCGACTAAGTGGTTATGACCGGGGTAAAGTTAGCTTGAAGTTCGAAAACGATTTTGGCACGCCTGTAGCGCTTTCACGAAACCTCCTAGGGTTACGAAAACACTTGCTTTGTGTATAAAGTACATTGTAAATGTTTTAACAGCCTTCACGTTGTCGTTTTTATGACATTTTTTTGACCGCGCACGAATATTCTTTTGTCCATATCTTCGCAATGGAAACACAGAACGTCTTCAGACCAAATGCATTTTAAAGACCACGACTTGTGAACATTTCCACAGCCTCTACATCACACTATCAGTGAGCTAATTATCTTTTTTTAAACCTCCGGTTTTTCATCGATGCGTAATTATGCACTAACTGGAACGCGGGGGACCGCTGTGTACACACGTTCCCTACGCACGCGAGAAATACTGCTCAATACGGCTTCGGAATGCTGTTCACAAGCCAATAGCATTTAAACCACAGCACCCACAATGCTGCAAGTAAGTGTTTCACATACTAGGCAGGTCCTCTGACCTTTCACAGCTTTGTTTTGGGTTGTGAAACATTTCTTTATTTTTTAATGATTTTTTTACTGTAATCAAGTGTTGTGCTCACTAGGCAGGCCTCCTGACCTTTCACAGTCACGCTTTGTTGTGTGAAACTTTAATTCTCTTTTTAGGATTTTTTTAACATGGCAACTTCCACTGAGAGGGGTGGGGGGTGGGGGGTGCTCTTCAATAGCTTTTTCATCTATACACACAAACGGATGTAACCAAGACACTCAGAACCAATAGAATAGAAAAACAAGAATGCCCCCGAGACACCTGCACCCCCCTCCTGGACCACTCTGGTATCAACACCCCCAAACCCATCCATACCAGCTAACAAGACTCAGAATCGGTGCAACCCTCCAACCTGGACCAAGAGCAGGATGGGACAAGAACCTGCACCGCACTACATACCCCTCATCCAGACCAGCAGGACAGCCGGACCACAGACAGCACCATCATGTAACCCCCCTGTTCACTCCAACAGAAAAGCCGAAAAAAAGAAAATTAGCTCACTGATAGCTTGATGTAGAGGCTGTGGAAATTTTCACAAGTCGTGGTCTTTAAAATGCATTTGGTTTGAAGGGGTTCTGTGTTTCCATTGCGAAGATATGGTCAAAAGAATATTCGTGCGCGGTCAAAAAATGTCATAAAAACGACAACGTGAAGGCTGTTAAAACATTTACAATGTACTTTATACACAAAGCAAGTGTTTTCGTAACCCTAGGAGGTTTCGTGAAAGCGCTACAGGCGTGCCAAAATCGTTTTCGAACTTCAAGCTAACTTTACCCCGGTCATAACCACTTAGTCGAATTAACAGAAGATTAAATAGACAAAGCAGAACTTTGTTTTAAACGAAATGAGATGATTATAATTGTCTAATGGAATGTGAGAAAAATCTAAAGTCTGTTTCTATGTTTTCACAGTACAGGAGAACGAATTAGAGAGAGGTGTAATAAAATACAAGTTACAGAAACTTAAAGAGAATTCACTTCAGTTGAACTGGACTACAAGCAGTGTGGGAACTATTTTAAGTCAAAACCTGTACTGTAGAACAACCCAATTTATTTTAGTTTGGTACCATAACAGACCTTAACCATAACAGCAAGTGAATGCTGAGAAAACATTTACAATGTACTTTATACACAAAGAAAGTGTTCTCGCAACTCTAAGAGGTTTCGTGAAAACGCTACAGGAGTGCCAAAATCGTTTTCGAACTTCAAGCTAACTTTACCCCGGTGTGTTACCGGGGGGGTGTTACCGTTGCTGTAATCTTGTTTCGTCTTGTTGGCGGCTTCGCTTTTATGTTGCTGTTATAAACTGTCTCTTGTCCTTTGGATATAGATTTTATTCTGACTATAGTAAATACTTTATAACCAGTTTTTGCTTTTGTAGAATTCCTTCTTAAAATATTGGAGGTTTTTAATTGTTTAATGACTGTAATTGTAATATGCAAAGGAAGAAGTAATAGGTTTATTCCATGCTGAAAAAAAGAAGAAAGAGAACACAACGTTTCGGCCGTGGAGCCTTCTTCAGGTGTGAGAGAGACAGGGCAGTAGGCAAAGGTAAAGTAGCGGGAGAACAAAGGTTGGGAGGGAGGAGGAGTGAGAGCCGGGAGCAGGGGACAGAGAGAGGCCAATCAAGAGGTGTGAAGTCAGAATGGGTGCAGAGAGGTGTGAAATGAAACTTCCAATTAATGGAGAAAATTTAAAAGAACAGTAGTCTGTCGTGAATTGTAATATTATTAGTTGTTAATGTAATTGAAGATTACTTCACTGTCGAAGTAGTAAAAGACTATTACGAAGTAGTAATGAAACGTTACAAGCGACCTTTTTCTTGTGTTGCAAACTACGTAGTAATGGTTTAAAATTAAAATCATGTAGTTACAAGTGCTAAACGCACATCATGCTTGGAGAAAACGAAACACAGAAAAGAACAGCGATCTCAAAACACAGTTCGCCAGATCAGATCAGTGTAACGCGTACCATTCAGTTTTGAGTCTTTCAGATCCATTTACTAGAAAACAGTAGACAAGCCACATTTTCTAGCTAGACTTGTAGACTGCTTGAGTTGATTTATTAGAGGTTAACAGATTCATACTTCACGTTATTACTTTTCAATCTTAAAAATATTTCATCTTTTAAAAATATTTCAAAATATTTCATTGTGAAATGTGCGCTTCTTGTTCTTGTTTGTAAGTTATTTATCTGCTCTTCAAAGCTGGTTAATAAAAAAATTCTAGTTATATAATTCATTTATATAATTGTTCTTAATAGTAAAATAAGTTTGGGTGGGCAAATAAATGTAATCTGGGGGCCCCATCCAAGATCTTGCCTTGAGCCAGCAGAAGCTGGGCTTGGTTTACCACACCAGTGGACTTGAAAGTCATAGCTGTGCATTCACATACCTGAGATGAAATTCAAATGTTAAAAATTAAACCACTACTGTTTGTGAATGGATGGGTGCCAGTGATAAACTTCCATAGAAATTACAGAAAAACTCTTGCATAATAATGACTGAACAGCTGAAATAGTTCCTAACCCTGGTGTGACGCAAAACACAAAAACTGTACTGCAGCACGCGATCAGCAAAAAACGAATATGAGGTCAAATCACATATGAAAATAACTGTTTAAACATAAAAAGGACCAGATGTGGACACATGCTGTTACCAGCATCACATGAGTTAGAATCCATATGTCAGTCCAGCTTCTTTTCCTGGAGTATCAGGTTGGTTGGTTGTAGTTCATTTTCAGCCAGGCTCCACTTGGAGCACACTCAAGAAAGACTAGTTCACCCCACGTGCCCCAGATTTGGTCATTCCTGCTTGTGAACAAGCCTGGTTTTCTTACCAGGTTTTACCAGGAGTAACATGGGCTGAACCAGTGCCAGCTGTCTTCTGTCAACATGCAGTTTCAACTCTCAGAGGTGTTTAGAGTGGCACCGACAAGTCCACAGCTTGCTGCTGTGATTCAAGGGAATGTCAGCGAAGCTGATGTTGTCTGAGACAAGACGAGACATTTTCACTGTCCTACCTGCAAGACAAGCTTTTACAATTTATTTTATTTTATTTTATTTATTTTAATTGCTAGGTCTTGGAAGCTACAAATCTCCATAAAGATGCTCAGATCTTTCTGTCCTGGAGTAATCCCTACTGGCAAGGTTTTTATATTTCTATTTTAAAAAAACTTTCACAAAATAAAAATATACCTCTGTAAAATGATTAATTCCTCTTCAAATAAATAACTGAAATCCCAAAGCTCAAAAATATCTCCAATCAGTAGGTATAATTTGAGGCAAATGAGTTCTGGCACATGAGTTCTCTATTCTCTGGCACAGCTCTGGTGAAAGAGTATTAAAGGTAACTAGGATAAAAAAATATTTATTAACAATATAACAAAACTAAACTACAAAAAACATTCCACAAATACAATATTACAGCGTTAAACTATTTACAAAACAAGCCTATGTTCTTAAAACCCAGAAAACCCAGGATGCTAAACCTGTAACCAAAAATCCAGTATGATATCTACTCAGTGCTAATTCTCCCTTCCTCTATAGGCTTGATGCCCAAAAGCGAATAGATACCCATCTTCTTATTCTAAAAGTGGACTGCCATACAATGGGAGAATAGAGAATTAAGCCCGAGGATTCCACAACAAAGGAAATTATAATCTCTTTAAATAACAGGGCAGCAAGCTCTCTTAACAAGGCTCAAATTACTGAGCTGTAATCTGATCTTCAAATTCCTCTAACCTGACTAAAACGTTCTTCCATCTTAATTTTTTATTCTTTACAATGATTATCCAGAGTACTTAAACAGAGCATTCTTCTTGACCCTCTGTCTCTCGGCTGACCTACAGCTAGGCAAACATCTGCTCTTTTCATCTTTGTTTTTAAGATAAAAAAATTGTTTACTACCCAAAATGGTCTTTTTGCAGTTTTCACACAGCTGTAAGGATCATGCTTACTGTATATTAAAAGTCAAATTCCTAATGACTAGGCTCTGCTTTGTGGAGTCTAGTGGCACATCTTTGTCAGCTCTTGTTTTTCTGGCTCTAAATGAAAATATGAAAAATGTAAGAAAGACCATCCCAGCAGAAACAACAGATACAGCAATTTTACATTTACACATACACAATACACGTTATTCACTCAGTCAGTTTTGGACTCACGTTTACATTTTTAAAAAAGGATTTTATTCACTCCCCTATGACGCTTGCATCAACCAAGAGATGCATGGGGAGGTGTTTCTAGGCCTGCATCGAGATTCCACGGTCTTGAGGGGATCATGGACAGAAAGTGCTTCCGCACCGAGATTGTGCAGCTCCCTGACGATTATGAGCAGTGCGCTTCTGAGTCAGGGACTGCTAAGCCTAATGGCGGCTTTTTCATTCTCCCTTCCTTGGGTTCTGCTCTGCCTCCAGCGACTTCAGGCACGGTTCTTCACCTTAGAGGTACATCTGCTGAGAAAAGAATGTTATGATGGTCCCAGTTGGCAGCCAACCTCTGCTGCAACTTCTGTCAATAGCAGATCCCTGCTGCAACTGCAGCGGCCACTGCCCCCAGTCCACTGCCGCAGTTTCCTCAGTCCGTCTCCCCCCTGCAGCCAGTCCCTGACCCAGCCTGCTATGGCCTGCCTTCACCAGTCTACTGCGGTATCTTTATTTTCACAGCCTGCCACGGCCACTTCAGTGCCACCCATCAGCCTAGAGCCTGCAGACAACCCCTGGTGCAGTCTCTACTGCCCCACCGGCCCACTACAAACCAGCAGCTCGGCGCCACATCGCCCTGCAGCCCCATTGCTCTGCAACACACTCACAGCGCCAGTTCTGTGGCAACTTCTACAGCTTCCCCAGTCAACTATCAGTCTTCTGCCTATCTCTGACTGCTTCAGCTCAGCTGGAAACCTCCAACCCTCCCAACCCTAGCTTTTTAGGAATTCCTCCTGAATCCCTCTGTGGCTACCTTCAGTGTACAACCGCAGCATAACAGATGTCCCATCAGAACGCAGATACCGACTCCCTGGCTCCAAAACCAAGAGATTTAAGGTCTCATTCATACCTGTAGACATATCCTTACTTAACACTCTATGCAAATATCTATGCATATTGTTCTTGTTGGTGGTTTGTTTCTGTCTGTCTGTACACCAACCCTGCTGCTGTAAAACAAATTTCCCCCTCAGGGATAATAAAGACTCTGGACATGCAAAATGGACATGTAATGATTAAGAACGGCTATCTCAGGGTTGAGCACAGATCTCAGAGCTGCTTTTGACTCCTTTGATCATTGAGTCATATGCTCTATTCTCTCTTGGTTTAAACCTTATTTAGCTCATAGGCACCAGTTTATAACCTCAGGGTAATATTCTCCATTAAACAATTCAGTCATGTCAGATGTTCCACATAAGTTCTGGCAGCCATTTCTTTAGCATTTACTACATATGATGAGATCAAGAGATCAATCAGATCTTGACTATATAATTTTTATTTACATACACAATTCTCCTGACCTCAACATCATAAGCAGAACTGTTTCCTTTCAGCAGAATAGTCACACTTTTGAACAGTAGTTTTTAAACCCCATGTGTAAACAGCACTTCTTGTTCTGTAACACAGTATGTACAAACATAGAAGATAACATGTGGCCAGTAGGTCTGTAGAATTCTATGCTTAATATCTGAAACGTACCTGTTTAATTCTTTTTTTTTTACTCTCACTGTTCAACTTCTGACCATAAATCAGGGTTTCTGATTCCTTCTGTGGATGCACTGCTGTATAATATGCATACTTGCACTAATTCACCTGTGAAGAGCACATCTGTGGCTTAGTTGGTGCAATCACAATGTTTAAGACGTGAGCTACAGGTCTGTACTTTATTCACACAATGAAACTGGTTTGCATGAGAACAGCAGTTCTGTACCTTAGTTTTGTAACTGCTGTATTTAATGAGTGAATGTCAGTGCTTTAGCTAAGTGTTCAGAAGAGCACATCTGCAGATAACACAATCATGAAGTTTACAACAAGGTGAGCAGCAGATACAGTATGCTGTTCTTTCTTCTCACACTGACACCCTGTCTCCACTTGCTTGTCTCACCCATGACAGTGCAGAAAAGCTTGTATGTGTTTTAATGTTTTCTTCCACAGACTACTGTAATGTTAGGCTGGGTGTGTTCTTCTAAATCTATTCTCAACAAGCTGCATAAAGTACAGCCCAAATTACAACTATAACTCAAACTCCTAAGCACATTATTCCTGTGTTAGCTCCATGCACTCAGATCATCTTATTGTCATTCTTTTTAATTTGCTCTTTTTTCTCTTTTGTGACATACTTTATGATATTTCACTTGGAAAAAAAACCTAAAAATGAACTAAAAATGAAATAATTATTCATATTAGTATTATCATTACTGTTTACAATGCGAATATTCTAGTCAATAAATTCCATAATTTGAAAAATTCTAAAAACTGTAAGGATGAAGGATGTATTTCTGGATATGAATAAACATGTTTACAGGTAGCACTTTGTTTCCTCTAAAAGTAGATTAGAGGAAGTGCCACTTTAATGTTAATAAAAATCATATTTTTCTGTTGACTCACACTGGGAAGTCAAAGATATGATCTTTTTTCTTGACAAGACTTGGCAAAGCAATGAGAATTAGTTTTGTTCTAGTTCATGTTATGTCCTGACGTATTTCTCCCGAATGTAGCTTCCTGCATGTATTATTATAGAACCCATTAAAAGTTTAATCTGTAAACTTAGAATTATAAATCAATGACAGGCTGGATTTTCCCTTTTCAAAAATAACCACAAAATTTGATGAATATTATGCCAGCTTGAGGAGGTAGTCAGGAACATGTAAAGGCTTATTCCATCCTGAAAGGAAAGGAAACACAACGTTTCAGTCTCAGACAGCTGAAGAAGGATCCACAGCCGAAACATTGTGTTTCTTTTCTTTTCCTTTCATCATGGAATTAAACCTATACTGGTTCATTATGCCAGTTCTGTCTATTTATGAACTGGAGGACATGACTTTCTAAGCAGGCTTTCTTAGACATGACATTTCATGACACTTCTTCAGAATAGGCATAGCCTCAAACTTGTTTTCCATGTATTCATGGTTTTAGAAAGGAATGATTTTGTTGATCTTGTTTTAAGGCAAACAGAATGACATTTATAAGACAATAAAAATAACAGGCTTTGTAGATACAAAGCAAGGGATGTGGGGTAAGATATGGGCATGAAAGGTTTGTTATAAAGCTGAATTTTATTTATAATTTTATTACAGAATTCTTTATTTTTCTCTGAAAAAAAAGTTTAAATCAAAGTTCAGAACAGCCCCAAACTGTAAAACTGCACAGAAGGGAATAACAAATGCATATTCGGGTCGAACCATGGATCGATCTGGAGTATTCAAATGAATCAAATCGCTGTGTTTGAATGGATTCAAACAGCCTGATTAGCACCATGACTGCCTACGGTTAATTTAGGTATCTTGGTTCAGGACAAGGGATATTCAGGGCTATTTATCTTTTTAAAAAAGAATTGATTGGGGAGGGAACAGAATAGTCAATTAGACACTTAAGAAATTACAGAAAAATTATAAAATTACACTCCATTGTATCACTTCGAGTGACGCTATTTTAAAGCTTTAAAGCATTCTCCCTCTGTATTTTAATCCTTTTCCCAAAAGCATTCTTTCTATGTCTAACAAGAGACGAGAAATGCCAGCTGTCTGGGAGTCTGCAGGGACTTTTCTTGGCCTGGCAGTCTTCGAATGGGCATGAAATAGATTTCATAATAACTGTGTAGCCACAGGAATGTTAGGGTATGGCAAGGGCAGGGATTATTTAAATTAAGATGAGCATGTACACCCCTTATAAGCAATCATTTCAATCAGGTCTTACCAGAGGAGCGCCACTGATCACCTACTGTATAGAGCAAACTTGTTGTGCTCAAGACAAGCAGCCATGAATGATGATAAGACATTCAAAGAAGAATTCAGGTAATTTTATTTTGTCATAAACATAGATCAATTAGATTATTCTGCTGTTTCTACAATTACTCATTTGTTAATAGTATTTAATATGATATTATTAATATTATTGTTGGTATTAGTAACCATGATTACAATATTACAGTGTCCTTGCTCAACAGTCGTAAATGACCAAATCACAATTGAAATATATATCATGTAATCAAAAAAGCATAGACATGAACTAAATAAACATACAGTAAAAACAAACATCTTTAATATTTTCCCATGAGAGTATGCATTAAAGTACCTTAAGTGAATAAGGACAGGCATAACTGTGATTTTTTAAATATGAGAAAAGGAGAATTTATTTACTCCTCAATTATTGAACAAAACAAATGTTATTTAGTCAATACCACTATCAACAATATAACTAATTATCCATAATTATTTTTTTGCCTCAATACCATGATCTGTTTTAACATGGGTCTCTCTTTATCAATCAGGCAGTCCTGGGATCACTTCAGAGAGGTGCCCGACATTCAGGATGAACAGAAACCCAGGAAGCTGTTCAGGTTCATCCACTATGTTATCTGCACTCTAATTGGACTGACAGTCTTTGCTCTTGGCTTTTTCAGCAAGGTAAGGCAGTTACTGTCGATTCCCCTCAATCCACATGATATCAAACCTGATTCTCATTAATTGCTTCTGTATCTTTAGGGTGGAAAAAGTGCCTGCTTTGTAATAAAACAAAGACTCATAAAAAAGCAGATTTATATACCGGTGTTATCAAACTTTTGCACACACAGAGGAGGTTTAAAATCTTTAGAAGTTTCTTTGTGAAAGAGGAAAGAAGTTACAGCAAATGTGCTCCCAAAAAATGCTAAATCAAACCTATTCATATTCTTTGGTAACAGCTAGTGTTGTATACACTGTGCTTGAAATTGTGGTGTAACACAAAGCTACTGTAATTAAAAATAAATTAACTGCTAAATGTGTATTAGCAAAAATATTTACCAATGAACTAAAAATGCAAATTCTTAGCTCTTCTGACAGAATTTCAGTTTTGCTAATATTTGCCATCCTTGACTGTAAATGAGACGCAACTACTGTGCTCTTTTTTTTACAGTCCTCCCTGCTCCTCCTAATAACAGTGTCCAGCAGCTCTTCTACCACCATCTCAACAAGAGCCTTCGGACTCCTGCTCTTAGGCTGCACTCTGATCGTTCCCAGCATCCTCACGTTGACCAAGAGCCTTTGGAAAATTGCCTTTAAAGACTCAAAGACACCCTCAGCAAAGACCATCTTCTGGGTAAGACAATAATCACCACAACAAATGCTACTGTCTGTTCTACTAATTGTATATCTGGATTATTCTTATACTGCATGAATTGGGAAACTGTAAAGCATGCAACAGAACAGGTTATTGATCCAGCTTCTGAGTACATTTTATTTGTATTTCCATTATACCATACATGAGCACTTTTAAGAATCATTCAGAGTAGAGAAACATGCTGTATATAAAGTAAGAGTGCTGAAAAGTGATTGTAGTGATGTGTGTTTGTCTCTCTCCAGTTTTCCAGTTTTCTAACAAACATAAAACCAATTTTTCCATATGGTCTACTGTCACAGTGTTTATTGCTACTCCTTGGTTATGTCTCCTAGGTGCTTGCAAGTGAACTTCTTGTGGCTGCTGGTGCAGCGATTCTCACCGTCGTCGCTATGCCTCATTTAGACATCCTAACGAATGTGATGATACTGAATGGTGTTTGTGCATTGCCTGCAGTCCTGCAAGTGGCCAGTCGGGCTGTAGAAAAAGATAGCTACAGACGGTTCATAGCACCTCCTCTGTTAGCTGTTGTCCTGCTGGTAGCTGGTTTTGTGTTTCTACTTATTGGTTACCAAATTGAGATCAGTGGGCAGAAGGCCAGCAGAGATAAGTACATGTATGCTGGCCTTGCTATAGGAGGGACATTGATCGTTTCCCTTAACTGGTGGGAGAATTTTTCAACCAGGTTTAACATCAGATTCCTTCAGGGAGTCATTAAGGACATCCACCACTCCAAAAACTTCTGCTATGTCATCTCCAGCACTGTCAGAATCCTGGTCACTGTGGCTGTTGTAGGGATCTATGTCCCCCTGTCAGGACAAGACTGGGCTTCTGTCAAAGCAGTATCAAGAAACACAGTCATAGTCACTCTGAGTCTGTTTGGCATCCAGGCCATTTCCTCAGCCCTCTGCCACTGGTTTGTGGTGGTGGCCTGTAAACTTCACGCTCTCCGGCGTGGCTTCATCGTGCCCACGATTCTCACGTCCCCGGCTGTGTTACTGGCTTTCGTGTTGGTGTTTGTGACACGTTATGAGACAGCTCTGAGCGACTCCGGTGCAGGCAATTTTTCTCTGAATTTGTTCTGTCAGACTTTTCGCAACTTCACAAACCAGGGGATTGTGGCAGTAGAAACTCTGACCAAGGACATTACCCAGAGTATGTGTAACAGGAATGCGATAGTTCAGGTGGATAAAGTGGGCTTGTCACTGCTGGCAGCTTCAGAATTCAGCTGGTTTGTCGGACTGCTGCTGTCCACAGTCCACGTCTGGAACACCTCAATTCAGCGCATCGAGAGGACCTCAGAGCTCTTTGTGAGGCGCCTGTATGAAGCTGCCTTCATAGACCAGTCCCTGCTGCTCAACATGCGCTTTGAGATTCTGAAGAAAGATTCAAGTGACAGGTAAGACACGTCTCTTCACTCCAATATGATGGGTAGAGCAGTCAAGACAGCACAAAACTCTTGAGCTTAGATTGTACTGTTTCCATGCGCTGGGTACAAAGTTTGCCACTAATAAGATTTTATTTTACTTTTATGTAGACTGGGTGCAATGTAGTATAGGCAGTATGCCACTGACAGGTTGTGAGGTTCTGTCATTGTACCCTTGAGCAAGGAATCTTACTAGTTTTACTGGGGTTTGATATTATTATCATGAGAAACAGATGTGAAGAGTCCAAGCATGGAAGTTACACTGGAAAATGGAAGGATTATGATATTCTAAACTATTTTAACTACTCTCAAAAAAGTACCCTTTTTTGCACTCATGCACTGAAAACATCTGAATAGCTATGTGAGTGTCACGGAACAGTTCTTTACGGGCCCTGTGAAGACGACACAATCCGGAGAAGTGAGGAAACACTGGGGAGAAAGTCATGCAGGAGACGGAAATGGAGACAGGGGGCGTGTCCTTGGTGCGCAAGTGTCCAGGGGGTGTAAATCCGGGACGAACAATCCAGGAAGAAGTCCAAACGTGGAATCCAAAACACAGGCATAAGTCCATGGCCAGGCGATCCATCCAGGAGATTAAAAATGGGAACCGGGTCAGGACCGGTGGGGTCGAACAGGAACAGGAAGTTAAAAACATAATGGAGGCAGACGCATCAGGACCCGGGCTCGCGTGAACCGGGAGTCGATGTAGAGCCCCGATTATCGTCTGCGTCTGGCTTTTAAGGGGGAACTGAAAAGGGGCTGGAATAAGGAACAGGGGCGGGGAATGAGGCAGAACAAGGAAGGGCTGGAGCGTCCTTAAGAGGAGAGGTAGCAATCGTGACAGTGACAGGCTATGCCTAATAATGCATAATATGTCTGGACAAATGTTTTAACTGAAATATCCAGGTAGATGGGAGTCAAACCCCTAGTGAGGATCAGACAGAGAGACTAACTTAAGTTAATTGGCTTAGAAGAGATGCAATAGACCCAATTAACCTTCATGCACTTTATCAAGCAACTGTAACACCTGTGCAAGAGCTCACATCTCTGATTACCCTAACCCTAACCCCACCAGCTGCATCCCCACATGGACTCAGACACCCACAGGTGCCTCTAGCTGTCTTGACTGTATTTCTTTGTCTCACCAGGGGTAACAAAGACCCAGTGAAAGTTTACCTGTGTGCTACAATGTGGCACGAGACGTATGATGAAATGATGAAAATTCTCATCTCAATGTTCAGGTAAAACAGTGGAAAGCAAATTAAAACAAAAGAATATAGAAGCACAGAAGAAAACCGCTTGTTTTAAAAGATTTGCCATTTACTCATATATTGGAAAGTGGAAAACTCAAATTTCAAATTTTGAAAATAATGGTAATAGTATACTTTAGAACTAGTTCAAAAGTATTATGCTCAATACTATCTTTGGGGTGTCACATTAGATAGCCTGCAATGTACTGTATAAAGTGATGTTCAAAACCCACAGAAGGAAGCGTCATTCTTTGATCATCTCCTGATATCTGAGGGCAGCCAGGTGCAGACACTGATACTGAGTGGCGTGGGTGTGCTGGAGAACATTGTGCTGTTTGCATTGTGGGAACCAGGACTTGAACATTTAGAGCAACTGGATTCTGCGTTGAGTGCACATCCACACATTAACAATAGTCTTCTGTTCTTTGTTACAAGGCTGGACAGACACAGGCCGAAGAAACATAGGAGGACAGACATGATATTTGAAGCCCACATTTTCTTTGATGATGCCTTTGAGGAGATCGAAGATGCACAGGGTGTCAAGAAGCACTGTGTGAATGAATACGCCGAGACCTTGGTGGAAGTTATCAAAGAAGTCTATGTGTGAGCACCAACCTCCTAGTGTTTGTCACTGAACTGTATTCCTGCCCTCTTTGTCAAAGATTATAGCTCCACTGGGTCTACTCAATTAGTAAAGTGCCACCTTAGTGATAAAACACATTTTTACTGACTCCCCTCAATGCTCTTATTGACAAATAATTGGTAAAACTCTACTAATATGCTTCTTGTTCTTACAGGGTGTTCAGTGATGAAACACACAACATATTTAATGGAGCCAAACCCCTCTCTGATGCTGGAGAACAGAAAATCATACAAACTCCCTACGGTGGCCGTCTTTGTTACAAACTTCCACGTGGAAACCTGCTGATCGTCCACTTCAAAGATAAACAACTGATTCGGCACAAGAAGCGCTGGTCTCAGGTACGTCGTCCACACCTGACCCTTCCTGTTTAACTGTAAGGATTGTTGGTAATGAATAAGATGGTGCTGTGAGAATAGATTTATACTAGCACTAGAGGAAATGTTAATCCAGGTTTAATAATCATCTTTAGGTATTCTCAAATTATGTAGACATACAGAAAAGTGTTACAATATAGTAAAATCAGGTCCAGTGAAACAAAGTGGGATGATCCAGTTTTTGTACTACACCTCCAAGATAGCAGGCTTTGTCATGATCATCTACATCAGGCTCTGCATTTTGCACACATACAAGCCACTAGATTGTGCTATGTCTTTGTCTGCCCCAGCCTGTGCTTGGTGTTGTGTCATACTGTATATACAGGATATTATCTCCCTTTATATAAACAGAATGACAGTAAAAACCAAACCGGTGTGTATTTCTTTCAGATCATGTACCTGTACTATCTGCTGGGCTGGAAGCTTGACAGGAAGTACTTTGAGAAGCAGGAGAACGGCGAAGATGTGAAAACTCTACAGGAGCAGCTGAAGGTATGAATGACTTGAAAACACAGGAGAACCCTGGATTTCTGGATTTCTCAGCAGACTTCTGTCTCGTTAATCACTGCATCTTCTGGCCCACAGAAAGAAAGACACAACACATACATTCTAGCCTTGGATGGAGACACTGACTTCCAGCCTGCGGCAGTCATGCTGTTGGTGGATCGTCTCAGGCTGTATGCTGATGTGGGAGCAGCCTGTGGCAGGATTCACCCGACTGGCACAGGTATGAAGGGCTGCCTCTCTCGAGGATCAGACAGCTTCACTGACTGCAGGGACAATGTCCTGAGCTCAGAGCGAGGCGTTCCCTGTGTTTTCATTCTGCCTTTATGCACCTTAAAATTACATTTTTAAATAGTGTGACAATGCATATGAGCAGGTCTTTAAGGCATCATAACAAATTGAATTAACCTCGAATTTTGAAACTCATGTTTTTATTTTTTTATGTTTTTTCTGTTCAGACAATATAAGTATTTCTTTTGGAACCCCTCATTTGCATGTAAGAGCATATTTAATACACATTCATGCTGTCAGTTATAATTGTTGAAGCTCCAGGTATAAGAGTGGCTCTGCAGGGGTTTTATCCCTCCTGAGATGAAGCTGCAGCTGGTGCTGTTGTTCTAGGCCCTATGGTGTGGTACCAGAAGTTTGAATACGCTGTTGGCCACTGGCTTCAGAAGACAGCAGAGCATGTGTTTGGCAGTGTGCTCTGCAGCCCAGGCTGCTTCAGTTTGTTCAGAGGAGCTGCCCTCATGGATGACAACGTCATGAAGAGATACACCACCAAGGCCACAGAAGCAAGCCAATATGTGCAGTATGACCAGGGTGAGTGTCTCACAGGGGTCGTGAGGGGATCTCACATTTTTTTAGTTTTACACAGCAGGTTCATGAGGTACAGATACTCTTAAAGAGAGAAATAAATTAATTAAGAATTAGTCCTGCTAACAGTTTGAGTACAAGGAAATTAATAGTGTAAAAATATAGATCACTCCTACTGATCAGGAAATACCTCTTAAATGTACAATAGCTTAAAAGACCAAACTAACACCAGATTTAGATCACACAGATTAAATTTGCATACTCTGTACAGGAGGAGTGAATTCCGGAGAACAGGACGCGACCAGTCCAATTTCAGACATTCATTCTGGCCAGTGCTAATTCGCTAAGAGCTAATACAAAGTGAGACTGTTCCCATGAAATACTTAATTTTCCAAAGGAAAACATATACTTTGAACTGAAGATAAATGGAGACTACTATCCGTCCATTTACAGAAATGCTTCTTAATACTGTATGAGTGACAAATTGCACAGCAGATTTACAAAGAAAATTAAAAATCTCCACAAATCTGAAAAATACAACTCTTTTTGTTAAGCTCAAGTTGAGTCCATTCAGTGCTCAGTAGTTGATATGTTTTGGTTCATCAATGTGGATTCCAGTAGGTGAGCAATTTCAGGAGTTTTGGCTCAATATTGTCTTCTTTCTTCTCCTCTTTCCTAAATCTCTTCCACTCCTGCGTAGAGAGTACACATGAGCCTGGCTGGTCAGAAAGTTCACGTCTCAAAGTCGGCCAGATTTCCGGTGTGCCCACTCACTTAGGGGCTGCTAACAGACCAGATAATGTGAGCTGCTCATACACATTCTGTCTAGCCACTCAGACGATCACCATTGAATTGTTTCATGCCATTCACTCCAGCGCCACATTGGGCCTCTAAGGAACTGAGACCATGAAAGTAACAAACTCATCCCAAACGTGCTCACCAGGTGAGGACCGCTGGCTGTGCACACTGCTGCTGCAGCAGGGCTGGAGAGTGGAGTACAATGCTGCCTCAGATGCCTACACCAACGCCCCCCAGGAGTTCAAAGAGTTCTACAACCAGAGGCGCCGCTGGGGACCCTCCACCCTGGCAAACACCATCGACCTTCTGGGCACGGGCTCACTGACGGCACAGAAAAACAGGTCCATTTCCAGGCTTTACATTGTCTACCAGGTATTCACCATGATCTCCACCATCCTGGGGCCTGCCACCGTGTGTTTGATGATTGCAGGTAAAGAGCGCTTCACAGCACACGTGTGCATTTGCTGGTGTTCTTAACAGGAAGAAGGTTTAATCCTGTTCGCTTGATTACTTGCTTGCAGGAAGCTTCTCGTTTGTCTTCAACATCGATCCTAATGGGGCCCTTGTTTTGGCTATCGTGCCCCCTGTCATCTACCTGATGCTCTGCTTCAGACTAAAATCTGACACCCAGATCTCCATCGCTGCCTTCTTGAGTGTTATCTACGCGTTCCTAATGACAGCCACTGTCCTCTCGATTATAGGTAAGTGATCCGGCAGGAAAACAGTATAATGAGCTTCAATCAGATTTTTTTATTCTAAATGCTGTCACCAAAGATTCAAACACACTAGGAAAACATATTTTTCAATAGAGCAAAATAAATCACACACAAAGGTTAAAGATGCATGTTTCTGGTATGGTTGTTCTTCATTATCTTGTGATCTGTTATGAATTATCCTGTTACTTTCCATCCTGCCATCAATTCTCAAGACAGGTGATTCATCACAATGTTCTGACTCCTCATATTCTCACAATCTGCATTGCACATCCAGTGATCAGAACTTTTTCTTATTGTTCTTCAGGAGAAATGGTCAAGGAGCAAACGTTTGTGACTCCCAGCGGTCTGTTCTTCATATCTTTAGTCATTCTCAATCTAGTAACAGCAGCACTTCACCCACAGGAGTTCCCTTTGCTTGTACACGGGCTGCTCTACTTCATCAGCATCCCCAGTGGATATCTGCTGCTGACCATATACTCCATAGTGAACATGGACAATGTATCCTGGGGAACTCGGGAAACTGGCAGCCAGGCCAAGGCAGGCCCCCGCAGAGCCCCTCAGAAACATGTGGCCTTTGAGAAAACATGCAAATGCCTCTGCTGGAACATCGAGATACAAGTGAACAGAGATGAGAAAGTAGAAGCAGCTCCAGAGCTCCAACTACAAGCCCAGGAGGACAGAGCTGGAAGTGGAACCAGCCCATCAGAGCTCCACAACCCCAGGTGTGCAGGGCGTCAGACCTGGTCTTTTAGAGCATTGACAGTATGTTTTGGGGCAGAATATTTCTTCACTTACTCTCTAAAAATGACTAAATCCTATGCCACCTACTTTGGCAAAAGTAAAAGAAAAAAATATTAATTTGGTTTCAGAAATCAGACATAAAGGATAACAGAGCCAATTCAAAAATCTTATATAAAATAATTAAAACCCCCTTGTGTTTCTACAAACAGATGAAGAATTCACAGAAAAGCACTGCATATTTGTATTGCGTTAATTTTTATTTGAACCCTGTGGATAACAGGAGATGCAGTATGAGAGTTTTGAGAGTGTTACTGGGTAAATGCTGTAATTTATGTCTATATTTCATGCTAATTTGTTCTATATATTTTTTGTTTTAGTGAAGAAGATTCCACCCCAGAAGACAGTAAGTGTGAAAAACACCTACAATGTTATTCTTTAGTGTACACATAAATAGTTACTGTCAATAGATAACATTATTCTTTGAGCCACAGAAATATTATATTTGATTATTTAGCTTGTCACACAGTAGTTCTTCTCTTTATATCAAAATGCAATTCTTTGACCTTCCTGTGTTGTTTTGCAGTATGGATGACACAGCTACAAGAGAAGTCAGATGATCTTGAACTGAAGGAAGACACTCTTGACGATGTGAGCTCCTCAGTTTTAATCTGGCTTTCACGGTTCTTGTGTATTTCTCATTCGTTTTAGATCCTCAAATCTATATGATAATAATCTAGATTTTTAGATAATTCCTTTCATGATTTGTCATCTCAAGTCACTTCATAAAAAATCTTCAACAACAGACAGATTTAGAACAGTAATCTGATGGAAAGAATTTGATGGAGAGAAACTGGTTGATTCTACAGTTTTGCATTTATTGCCACCTTTTCCTTTTCCTTTCCCTGTTTGTCCCTAGGATGAAGTGCTCTTCTGGGAGGATCTCATAGAGAAGTACCTAAAGCCACTGTCTGAAGACAAAGCCAAGCAAGCCCAAATTAAAAAAGACCTCAAAAGCCTCAGAAACAAGGTACAGCTCTGTGCAACCTGATGGAGACTGGCCTTTTCATTTGCACTAGGAGAGAAACAAAAGGACAAAGAACAGTTTGCAAAGTGAAAAGAGTATGACTACAGCACAGTGACTCCCTGTCATGTGGTTCTTCCAGAGACAATCCGTAGTGGACAGCACCATCTTTCCCTACAGATCACTCACATCACAATTCATCATGCACTGGGTTCAGTTCCGTTCCACACATCACAGTTTTACCACTTTCAACAACATAGTTTCTCTGAAACACATTTATTGCATTTACAGTAATTATGGGTCTTTTCTTCTCTATTTCTTTACAGGCCACTTTCACTTTCTTCATCATCAATTGTTTGTGGCTGGTGGCCACATTCTTCCTCCAGGCTATTGGCTCTTCAGTTAGTATCAGGATTCCAAAGATTTTATCAAATGGATCAATAGCAGGAGGCCAGAACATTTTTATAGATCCAATTGGGCTGATGTTCCTGTTGTCCTTTGCTGGCCTGCTGCTCATTCAGTTCATTGCTATGGGATACCACAGGTACGTCTGTTACCACTTTCCCAAGGTTTAGGCATTTTATTATTTTTCACATTCTGCTCTCATTCATTACTGTCCATCCTAGAATCTCTTTACCATTGAATGTAGGTCTTCCAATTTAATAGAACAGCCATCCCAATCCCAGTTTCTTCCTTGATTTGCACTGCTTTAATTTGTTGCAGCTCCTTGTCCTTAATGCAAATCCTTGTTGTTTTATTTTTGTAATTGTAGTAGTTGCAGTCTGGCCGAATAAGTATATTTAATTCATTACTGCCAAACTAGTTTACACCCCATCCAGAGTGAAGAACTCTTAACAGCCTTCTAAGATCTTTATTAACTTCATATGTCCGTATCTTCTGGTTCCTTCAGAATCTACACACTTATACACTTCATAGCCTACACGGGAACAGAGTCAAAGGCATCAGGAAGAAAACAGTCCCAGAAGTCCCAGAAGACCCTGAAAAATGCAAATCTGATAGAAAACGTAATGTATTTTCTGAATCGTTCTATCCAGTTTGCAGTTTTATAAACTACCAAGCCAAGAAGTGTAATGTAATGTCGATAAATCTGAAAAGAATATATTGCTGTTAAATCAAATCAAGACTGAATAGCCCCTTTTATAAATAGAAAATTGTAAATCAATTTGTTAAAATAATTATACCTATTACACATGAGTACAGAGTGTATTGTTGTGTATTTGTGTTTTGTGCAATTGAACTCTATTACTGTATATTATTACTGTATATTTTCAGTATTAAAAATAAAATATTTATCAGCAAAAAAAATATATCATTGCAACACGTTGTATTTTCACTTACATAAATTATTCTTTTCAGATAAAAGATTAATGTAAACTTTATGTTTCTCCAGCAAACATGTCTTTAACTGGAGTTAAAGAATCTGAACAGCAACTCTGACAGCTCAGCTCAGTCTATGCAGTTGACGTCAGCTGGGACTAACATCGCATCTCCCAATTTCACCTCACAGTCTCTTTCTGTTGAACCGCAGCAGAGCTAAAAGACATCAGCCGAGGGCTCGAATATTCAAGGAAATACCTCCTATGACAAGTACTTGACAATGGAGATAAAATATATTAGCATTATATTTCCAGTACTTTGTAAGTATGTAGAATTTTAAGGATTTCAAGTTTTAAATCATACGTAATTTTAATTAATATTGTGTGCAAATATTGTGTGTTCTGTTTACTCCTATTCTGTGATTTCAAAACATTGATTGTATTTAGCTATATTAAATTTATGGGTTTTGAACAAGTACTGCAT
This sequence comes from Atractosteus spatula, assembly GCF_055471065.1. NCBI lineage: Eukaryota > Metazoa > Chordata > Actinopteri > Semionotiformes > Lepisosteidae > Atractosteus > Atractosteus spatula. The sequence goes on along the minus strand of NC_142720.1, from coordinate 21,234,228 downwards.
TGTGTGTTGTACCAGAAAGTAAATTTGACAAATGCAAAAGAATCTGTTTTTCTACAAAAGCCTCAGAAAAATAAGGGAACGTAGCATAATTATAAAAATCACAGATACTGTAAAGTCTATTATCCTATACTTCTGTCTCATTGATGAAAAATAACTTCACAGTTTTACAATGATAAACACGTAGAATATGCTATGTTATTAATACTTATTCTATTATTATATTCTATTATATATTTTGCAAAAAGTAACATTATTTATTTATAGAACTTCCAAATCCATAACAATAAAATATTGAACAACTCCTGTCTGTTACCATTACTTAACTAACCTGTGTCTGTTGTGTGGATTCTTGCTCTAAAGTAATGCGCTACAGTGACTTTTTCATGAACGTAACAGTAATTTAAAAAAACAGTTTGTTTCACATCATTTGCAAAATCTCATTCTGAGTTTCATAAATTTTATTGTAAAAAGAACCGAGTTTGTACAGTATGTGTTTATTGTCTGTAAAGTCAAAGGTTTAATTTAAAAATAGGGGTCACTGTCCTAGAATTGTCACTTTGGGATCTGGAGATATCCTTGTCCTGATCGGAATCCCTCCTCTTAAGGGCGCTCCGACCCTTTCGTATTTTACTTTATTACATGCACCTGCCCCCTGTTTTGTTGTTCATTATTTGATCCCGGCGCTCCTGCTATTCCCGACTCTGCATTGGAAGACGGACACCCGGAGGCCCGCCTACCACCGGTCGCCCTACGTCCGTGGCTTGAGGGCTTAGGCTTCCGATCGGCGTCCAGACCTGCTGAGTCCGGGGCCCGGAGCGTCTTACCTAATCATTCTGTTTTTAGCCTCCTGTTCCGGATCCCGCTCAGGATTTTCACCCAGTCTTGTCTTGGATGGATCACTCGGCATTGGATTTTGGACTGTGCCCAGATTTCCTGTATTGGACTTCCCTGGACTTGTTCACCTGCGCCTGACCCCTGTCGGCACTGCCCCTGTTCGCCATTCCTTCGTTTCCTAACTGTTTTCCCAGTAGCCCTTCTGCAGATTATAGCATCTGCACAGGGTCCGAAACTACGCACTATGTGGGAGTCAGGACCGGCTCCCGTTACAATCCTGTAGATATTCCAGTAAACTGGAAAGACTGGATAGTGTCCGAGTGTTCTTATCCACTTCAGTTTGTTTAGGAATCCTGCACTAACACGGAATCATTCACTGGCCAGACTCTCTGCAGACCTACTAGTCTTCTGGTTGCTTTTGCAGATTAACCAACACTTGAGCCTAACCCAGAGTACTGTTCATCACAGAAAAATAGTGTAACAATTTTAAATTTACATGCTACAAAAGGTCTAATTCTTCAGGAATAGTTTCCTGGATCTGTGCACCTCTTTCACTTTATGAATCCCAAAGATTACCTCTCGGCTGTGGTAGTGCTGTTTCTAATCATTTGTTATCCCTCCCAAACGTCAGTTAACAGATTCCATTTGTGAAGAAACTATGTGAAAATGTGGCATTCCTAAATCTTCACCGATTAACTAATAATTCTCCTCAAATTAGCCCATATACTGTACGAGCATGAGAGGCCACATAGCTGCCTCTAGTGGCGAGTCGGTCTACCGCAGCACTGCGCACGATACAGTTTCTGTACCACTGACACTGTACCGATTCATACTGACCACTGACAGGTTTACATGAACCTCAGTTTGAACAACGACTGTCTTTTATTTATTGTCAACCACAGATTTTAAGCTGAATGTATATATCAACTATTTTACTTAAGTAAAAAAGTGTTTCATGCTTTTTTACACAGTAATACAATACACACACGGATAACATCGGTTAACATCCGGCCGATAGGTCTCATTCATTCTGTACACTTGTAGTGCATAACACCTGAAGCATCTTTTCACTTATTTTTTATGCTCACACTTTTCAACCTCTGAACATAGGTCAAGGTCTCTGTTGATATACTGCTATGTATTATATGAAGAGCAGTTGAAGCTCTGTACCTAAATTAAACACATTAATACACCTGTGAAGAGCTCATCGGTAGTTTAAATGCATTTCTTACGTGCGCTGCAGGTTTGTAATTCATTCCGACACTGACACTGTTTTTAATGAGAACAGCAGTTCTGTATCTTTGTTTTGTAATTGCTGTGTTTAATGAGTGCTTTAGCTGAGTGTTGATGACACCATCATGATCTTTACAACAAGGTGAGCAGCAGATATACACTTTAATATAATGAAGGCTTCAAATGCAAACACTAGAGTAAATATCTTGTATCTCCTTTCCAGTGCACGGTATTTTGTGATTAAAACTGTTCCCAGGCTTTGCAACTGAGAGTAAGCCACAGTGAGGTGTAGCACTGACACCTAGCTGTCATGAACAGTTTCTACAATAACAAATAACGCGGAAAATGACACAAGAATCCACAGCGTATTTACACGGGGTGTATTCTGACCTGAGGCTAACATTTTAACCTGTGTGGAAAGAATATCTTTGAGCAGTTTAACTGGACAGCTGGAGGGCATCTGGAATAGTTTGATAGCATATTGACGAACTAATTGTCTGAAATCCTGCCAGTTTCACAGATTATCCCCTGAGTTCATTATAATTATTTTTTTCGGCTCAGGTTGAGCAGCAGGGATGACTGAGATTTTGACAGGCGATACGCTCATTGAAACATTAAAGAGTCACAAAGTATTTGGAAGCTGTATTTAACTTTTACTGTCTTATTTATACGAAAATAGTATAGCCCCTGTGAAATGAATGCCGTGAATGGTGGCTGATTCATCTTCCGTACGAGATGGGTGTTGATAACAGAAGGGGTGCTTCCTGTAGGTGGGCTTGTCTGCACACTCACCCACTTCAGCACGGTGGCTCACACTTCTTTCATTTTTACGAAAGAACAAAATAAAGAGTAACAGCCTGCTGTTTGAACTGAACATTTTTTGAGATGCATCATACAGTATGACTTTATAAAATGAATGACATTAAACACAATAAGTGTGTGCAGTTCTAATGTGGATGGTGTGGTGGTGCAGTGGCCAGCATCCAGCATCCAGCATCCAGCATCCAGCATCCAGCATCACTGCCTTGCAGTGCTGTGGCTCTGGGTTCAATTCCAGACCTGGGGTGCTGTCTGTGTGGAGTTTGCATGTTCTCCCTCTGCTTTCATGGGTTTCCTCCCACAGTCCAAACACCTCCTGGTAGGCTCACTGTCTCCTTTTAAAAACATGCCATGTTGTGAGTGTGTGTTGTGATGGACTGGTGTCCTGTCCAGGGTGTGTCTAGCCTTGCTCCCATTGATTGCTGGGAGCTGACTTCCCTGTGACCTTGAGTTGGTTGAAGTGATTGGAAAGTTAGATGGGGAGTAATTAAGATCAGGGGTGGAATAAACCCAAAGAATGGGCACAGGTGTGTTGAAAAGCAGAAAACGCAGAACAGAGTAAAACCATTTTTTTAATTTTTTCCAAAATACCAGCGGAGTGTTGCTCATAATCAGCTGAGTCAGTGAAGGCCAGTTCAGAGCTCAAGACAGACAACATTTTATTGCCTGTTTTCTTTCCAAGCTGTAATTAGTTTAGTACACACTGGAAAACCATACCCATAGTTTATCCCTTGGAAGATGTGTTCATTAAGGAAAAGATTTGTTCGCTTTTAGTATATGTTTAGAGGGAGTGAAGTATTTACAGTTTTGTCTCTGTATCATATTTAATTTTAAAAAGAGACTCTATACCACAGGTTTTGCACAGTCAAGAACAATTTTATTATTGGGTTGGGGGTTGAGGAGTGTACATTAATACTTTGTAGATTTGTAGGGCGTTTCGGTTTTTGGCATTTTAATTTGATTTAATATTCTTCATTTTGAATAATGTTATTAGTGCCACTAGATGAAGTGTCTCTAATCTCAGATTTTACTGCTAATCTGTTGTTTTTTTCATCCACGACAAAAACAATTACTAAAATAACTTGTTTTCTGATCAGTTTATCCTGCCCTGTATTTTGAAATTGCCTTGAAATTCCCATTGATGTATTCTAATGCACTTTAATGTTGATTAATGTATCAGAGAATTTGTATCCGGAGCACTACAAATGTGCCTGTGTGCCTGCGCTGTATCATTATGTGATTAAGAAAAAGAGGGAAAAAATATCTAGATCTTTCGAAACAAAAACATTTGAAGAGGTGGTAAAAACAAATCAATACTGGAAACATGACTGTAAGACATTTTATTAGTTTGTGGTTCAATATATTATATGATCCAGATGTAATTGAATAAAAATTAGCCTGAGATAATTGAAAGGGAACAAAAATCTTAATAAGTAACTCGCTTTACCATTGTTGTTGTTGTTGTTGTTGTTGAGAAAAGGCAGATTAACATAAAAAGAGGGCTAGAAATATATCATTCGTATACTCTAATGCCATTATTGACAACAAATCAAGCCAGAATTAAAAGTCGATTCCATACAAAAGCTCATGACCTACGAAATTAAATTAGATTAGATCTCTGTAAAGCCTACTGTCCCTTAAAGAACAATAGAACTAAAAAAACACAGTTATGTGATTTGTGACCATTAAATGGGAATTAAGTATGATTACAGACAGGATTTTAAAAAATCATTTAGATTAACTTCCCACACAACATGACTAGAGATTAATGTTAAACTTTAAAGCAACAAATCAATTAGGGTAGTGGCAGTGTTATCTTGTTTATTTAGCAGGGGGACTCTTAATTCTAATATCCTACAGATATTAGATCTGTCTGGAATGAAATGAAAATGAAATGTGTTTCATGGCTTTTGGTGGAATTCAGTGGAAAACATATAGGTTATGTACAGTATTACTGCCACTGGAAAACTTTATATACTCTCCAATCTGTCAGAAGAACTGAATTTATTTCACATGTGGGACCTTTTGTTTTCTCGAAAATGAGCCCTGAGTTGCTCAGAGCTGAAGAAGACAGCGAGTGAGAAACCTATTTAAACTGTTATTTTACTGAAGCCAATTTCATACTGACAAAAGTTAGCGACTGGAAATGTAATTCCCTTCGCATTCACCCTCATCAAGCAATGGAAGACATCTATTGTGTGTGAAAGCAGAAAACGATCTGCTGGATGCGAGGCTCTTCAGTATGATCTTGGCACGGCAGCTCTGTCTGGGAGGGGTTACCGTATTTTCTACCTTAAGAATCCTTTTACAGGCCATTAGGAAATTTTAATTGACATCTATATTTAAACTGATATGACAGTAAATTAAAATGTAGCACAACAACAACACTGCTAAGAAAATAAGTAACCTTCTTTGTTTCATCTATAGAATTCTTGTGACTGAAGAAAATCTGGTTTGTTTTTATTTTATTGTTTTTTTAGACCTAGACCATTTGTTCTTCAGTGATCATAATATTGCAATAAACCTCACATGGGCCACAAGTAGCTGAGAATATATCTTTGTCAGTAAAGTGCCATCAGTTGACCCCATTATTTAACTCAGACTTAGAAACAGTAGACACACAGCAGGCTTTAAGGCGCACAACAGCTTACATGAAGTAAATTACTATCAGAAAAGTAAAACAACAGAATTGTTACACATGAAAGAATGGCATTTGGTTTAGCAAACTTGTCTCTTTGCTAAAATCGAATTAATCCTAAAATTGCATTCAGCTTTTTTTAGGATTCTCTATCTTCTTAATTCCAGAAATAATCTTGATCATTTGTTTTCATAGTTAGAAAAATGTGATTGTTTTATATTTGCTCTACTGGGAGCATTGTGATCTGTCTCTACTTAAACATATGATTAAAAAAACATGTCTGTGTTGTGTTGAAAAGGAAGCCAAAATGATTCAGGTTCTTACTTACTCAATGTCATTCTGCCAGTTAACAGCTAATATCACTCACAGCTGAGTGAATGCCACCATACTATCCTCACTGCAGCACTAAAGAAAAGCTCCAAAAATTAGGTTTCAGACCAAGAATGATAAGGAACACATTCTATAATGTGCCACAGCACAGGTCCAACAAGATATTTAAAGGGGAGAAATCCAATTATTTAAACATAAACTTGAAAGAGCTGAAGTATACATACATCATGATGATAAATTTGAACGAATTATTTGAGATTGTCAGAAAGCAATTTCAAAACGATGGTGTTTTTTATAAATTACTGTATAAAAAAAACTTTCATCTTTAAACCGACAACTGCTTTGCAAATTACAATTAAATAGCCTACCTGTAATCTCTCCTAGTAAGTTAGAAGTAAAGACTCCGGGCTCGTTTAAAATATGGATCAATAACATTTCAGATAAGACAAGATTGCACAAAATATTCTTTATTTCTGCTTTTCAGGCTTATTGCTGTTGTTGACATTGATTTTACGTTAATCCATATTAGATGACCTGATAATAACTTTGAACATCCACACAAATAAAGTGCTTGAGATACACGTATCTTGTGGAACAAGATATGTCGTTTATAAAGTTGCATTCTTTTTAATAAATCTAAACAATTTGTCTGTCAAATATATGGCTTTCAGTTTCTAAAAATAAGTCCCCATCGTGTAGTGCAGAATAGTATAGCATATCCAGAAATCTCTTCTGGTAAATTCGTGTTTTTTTTTCCTTTCAGTAATAATTTCTTGTGAGTTCACAAGAAGAACTGGATAGAAAATATTGTAGTGGATAATAACTCAATGCTTGAAGAAGTTTAAAAAGCTTTTAAAATACTACCCTTTTATACAGTGGACAAAACGTGATCAGAAAAAAAGACTTCACATTTTCTAAAAATCTATGTCAAAGACTGTTGATTAACATGTGCCTGATATTCTGTTTCATAAGGAAGTGCATTTTTCCAACGAAAATTTTTAAATTAACAATACAACGCAAGTATATAATTCACATTTTTAAATTAATAAACTTTAAATTATACATCATATTATTTTCACTTCATATTCTTTGCAAATAAGAATACAACCTGGGGAAGCTGATGTAAACTTGGCTTGCTGTAGTTCATAGACGTTTCCGCATTTGAAGCCTCTCTTCATACAGTTTTTAATTGATCCGCACCTCAAATGTCCAGGACACCTGCGTTATCTCGCAGAGTGAGACACGCCTTGTCCAACAGCTTTTGTGGGTCACCCTTAAACCATCAATTTCTTGTTGCTCCACTTTTTTGTTGTACCTTTCACCTGTACGATTAGGTAGCTAAGAGATCGTTTGAGATGTAAACTCCAAACTGTTAAGGATTACAGCGAGCCATTCCTAATTTGATTACACTTATTAAAACTCGCAAGAGTTACGACGTCTTTACAGATTGACGGTGTGAGGGTGACCTTTCAAACGTGCTGGGTTTACAGCACTCCAGGAACAGGTCTGGGCCATGCCTGATCTATGGGAAATTTAGGTTTCGCTGTCTGTCTCATTGTGGGAGTCCTTGGAATGCGCTGTTTTCAAACTGCAGTTTTTTTCCTGCTTGGCCGTGCTTGAAAGGTCTATCGCCATGTCTTCGGGTTCATCGGTGGTGTTCGCCTGATTTGACCACTGGTTGTCGTTCCCCTTCGTCCTCGTTTCGTCCGAGGAGGAATCGGGTTTGCCGGCCTCTTCCGTGCTGTGGTTTTTCTTCGTTATCTCCAAGGACTTCTTGTGCATTCCTAAACGGGTCAACGGGCAAAGAGTAAGTCAACCACCGAACTGGCGCCAACACTGTGATAGTGACATCAAGCAGGCTGCTACACGTGTTAGAAAAGTAAGCTGGAGGTGTGATACGTGTTTAAAATGTTACTGGATAGCCACAGCTGTCAAACAAAATCCACCCCGGTAAAGCAGTGGACGCGAAGAGTTGGGGGGTATTTATGGGTAAATCTTAATCCTCCATTTCCCTCCAGCTGGCTAAAACAGACCGCCTAGGGCTAGTCTGTGGTACTACTGTACGTTGTCAAAGCACCGTGGGACAATGAAGGACAGGCTGGTCCCTCACCCAGTAGCCAGGGAGCGCAGGAACCCATCATACCGCTCTTGGCCGAGTTGATGATGGACTCGGGCAGGGGGATGGAGTGCCGCACCATGGCGCCGTACAGCCCGTACTCCGCCATCACGCTGCTCCGGCCCCAGCACTTCTCTCTCTTCCTCCACTTCGCACGCCGGTTCTGGAACCAGACCTGGAAAGCAGGAGGCGGGAAGGTTACTGCGAGAAAAAGATGCAGGTTTGCACGACGGCCGCTGCTCATAAGCAGTGGCGGGAGGAAAAAAAAAAAGTGTAGGACGAGTTTATTACATCACGTTTCCTAATAAGGTTGCGCCGAAAGGAGTTTTGTAATTATACACGTTTTTTCCTTCAATCGAAGGCAAAATAAAGGGGATACAGGATTGAATTAATATGTCTAGGGATTATTTCGAAAAAGTGTCAAATTGTGTCGTGCGGGTTAACATCAAAGGGTATTTAAAATCAATAAAAAAAGGTTCTAATAGAAACCGCCGCGGTTTAAAAGTGTTCAAAGGTAAAATCATGTTTACCTAACGAAAAATAAAATCGCTGCACGATAAACTCAGTTCTTTCCGCCTAATTCTGAGGATGTGCTGAACATGTGAAGATGCTGGCGTTACGACGCACTTATCGACGAGGGCGGCGTTTTCTCAACGGGGGGCGGCTTGGCGCCTGGCCGTACCTGTATCCTGTCCTCAGGCAGTTCGGTTTTCATCGCTAGCATCTCTCTGGCATAGACGTCTGGATAGTGGGCTTCCTGGAAGGCCTTTTCCAGTTCCTCCAGCTGGTGGGCGGTGAACACCGTCCTGCAAGATTGGGAGCGAAGGGAATTCGCCAACGCGCTCAAGAGTAGCGCTGTTTTTACCACACAGCACCGACCTGCCGAGAATGCCAGCGCCACTTCTTTTAAAACAGGACATCTCGTTGTGTTATTTACCTCACTATTTTAATTATTCTACGCCTCGTTTATTAATTAAAATAATATTTTAAACTTTTTTTTTTCCTTTTTAATACAAAGGGAAGTACCTGTGTCTCCGTTTCTTCCGCTTGTTCTGCGAGTTTGCTGAATTCTTCGCGTCGCTTCGATCCCCAGATAGACTGTCGTCGTCTGAGGGTTGGAATAAACATTTCATTAAAACATTACAAGTCGTTTGACTAACTTCATCCAATCATTGAACACAAACAGGCCACTAAACGCGTAGACTCTTCGACACAAAAAAAATGGAAAAAATAAATGTTTGCAGATAAACCATTTTTTTCTTAAAGCTGTTTTTAAAGTAACCCTTTCTCATTATTTAACACCCCCCATTAAATGTTCATGTTTAAATGTAGTTTAATACAATATTACAAACTATGCTAGTAACTTTAGTTTACATTAAAATATGGCGTTTCTACAAACGAAATTATTCAATAATTATTTGGTTTTAAAATTATTTCCTAGTCCAGACGGAAAGGGTAAATAAAAGAAAACGGTTTGTAGTTCGCTGTATTGATGAGATTAATATTTTGACAATGAAGTACGAATTGCTGACGATCATAGTGTGACTTTTCAAATGATCTGACCCTTATGAGCTTGTGAGCGCTTTCTGTTTTGGTAGCATTTTGCAACTCTATCCTTCTGTACATTTTACCCCCCTGGGATAACTGTTGTTACTTCGCTGGCAAATATTTAAGAAAAAGAAAACGTAATGAAACAGTCTGCTAGATCTTCATGTCACAACTTAAACGGGTGCTGGAAAGTAGTAATACGCCCAACGTGTTGATGGCCATTTTTAATTTTATTTAATTGTTATTTCAGGAGATGGGAAAAAAACACATGTATTTATTTAACTTTCCCGTTAACTTGAGTGGCGCATTAAAAGATGTCGAATTAGATGTATTTAAAAAATAAAAGTACCGGAGTAGTTTTCCTTTTGCTGATCCATATTTTGCATAAAATGGTTCTCTGTCCTCGACTGCAGAAGGGTGAGATGACTCGGGAGAAAGCAGGGACTCCCTGGAGGTTGGTGAGCAGCCAGGCTGCACAGAAAGCCCAGCCCGAGGGGCAGGGAGCCACCGGCGAAGGTGAAGCCCCCTATCGCGGCACTGTGGCTGTCGCCAGAGGCAGCGGCTCCGGGACCGGGCGAGGGCTGAAGCTCCGTCTCCAATCCCAGGAGGTCTGTGATAGCAAAGCCTTTGGTCCTGAAGCCAGATCCATTTACCCGCGCTGCTTTGTCGTTTCCGACACTGGGTGCTAAGACTTTTCCCTTGACTTTCCCATCCGTGGGCTCGTCTCTCCCGGTCATGGTGCTCGTCTGCGCTGAAACTTTGCCCTTCGTGAACCACAGCTCGGATGATGGACCGGGAGAGGGCACAAGGAGATCAATTTATCCTCGGTGCGCACTCCACGGATAGCTCCTGGGCCCAATCAGCTCCGAGAAAGGATCTGCTACTGTTAGAAGAGGCGTTTCCCTTTTTTCAATCCTAAAGGATTAATTGCCACCAATTTTCCATAAAATCCGATCAAGATTTTTCTCTCTCTCTCTGTCAATTGGTTGCAATTCTCTCTATCTGAAACCGGCAGATTTCACTTACCTATGTGTCTGTTTGAGACATTAATTCAAAGATGCTACAACCTTAAAAGTTTCGAAACCACACGGCTGTAAAATCCACTTCATAAATCCTCCTTGACATTATAACTAATTTTAACTTAATGTTGAATGCCAGTACCATATCAGTTTTGAATTAATCTGTCATCTAACCACTTATTCCATTGTTGAATTCAAAGGGGTTTTCAGAATATACGAAGTTTTTATTATTTATATTACTTAACACTGAGGCCATAACAATAAAGAATTCTATCGAAAGGTTGAGTCAGCGCAACACGTAAAATTGTTCACAATAATATACCAATTAACATATACTGTATATTCGGTCGATATGATGTTTAACATTCAGAACAGAGAACTGGGGAAGTCCAAGTGTCTCAGAATATTTCCAATATTCCATTTAACTCCTCGAGTGCTGCGTGTCAAAGTGCTAGATTTGATTTGTGCCTTTAATTTTAGAGAAAAGTGTTCATTTAACTGTAGCGCTGGCCTGCAAATGCAGCAAATTCGTGCTGCTCCGGGAAACTGAATGTGAACTCTAGAATTATTCATTAGACTTACTGTATTTATTCACCCCACATCGTTGAACCACCCACTACTGGTTTACATTACAAATATATCTTATCTTCATCTTTTTTTTATTTAAATAACAAGTTCAGATAAATAAATGATTTGCCTAGACTCTTATGCATTTTGCTTCACAGTCTCGTCTGTTTATGCCAGCAATTACAAACATCTTACATTAACCGCTTCGCAGATCTCCATTCGGTCTCTTTCCGCTAAACGTCTAGATTAAGCAACAAGATAATTACAAGGGAACCCGCATTAACTTTAACATTATTAAAGACGGACCCCAATCTCCCTTTACAAGCTGTTCCCGGGATTAACGAAATAATAACTTTCATTTAGGATAATTGTAATTTGAATTGCAGGGGTATTTGTGGTTATTTATTAATGGTAACAGCTTATCTTGGGTCAAAAAGGAGAAGTTTATTTTGCGGGAAGTTTCAATATTAGTGTAAGCCTTAAAAGAGCCCTCCTTGCAGTACAAAATCAGTAATAAAGTTTTCAGGGCCCTAATTAATGATCTTTAGTACGAAATATAACAAATAATTTTAGCATTCCTTTAATAGTAAGCACGCCAGTTAGGAATTATGCCCGGATCTAACACTCGTTGCTTGTTGATTATTTTTCTCCTGTCCAAATAATAATAATAATAATAATCAGAAGCAGCATCGAAAAGTAGGTTTGTTTTTTAATCCATTTTCGAAAAAACGACAGTTACCAAATTAAAATGAAAGGATATTATATATGGTTTGCTACGTTTTGAAATATACTGTAAATCATATTTGATTCAATATATTTTAACACGAGTAGGCTTATAATATCTGCAAAATTACATTTTAAACGCTGAAAAAAGCATTTTTCAAGTCGCTCATTTCTAATTACGTTTATAATCCCGTATATAAAATGAATGACGATGATCTTCATGAGAGAGCACACTGAACACCGTGTGCGTCTAAAATACTGTAAAATACTTTTCTACTTTCGGTAGATTCAAGCTTTCATCGTATTCAGCTTCTTCATCAACAGTTTAATATTAATTTATTAGAATAACACTCCGGTTTCTATCTTAGACTTTCACTTAGTGCACTAACATGGAGAAAATCTCCTGTTGTAATTAGAGTTGGTAATCCGACCTCCCTCCCACTACCAAATTTCCTGTCCGATCAGATATTAGTGGATAAAACCCTAATTTTTGACGTGGCCCCGGAATCAGCTTAATTTCAGCCGTTTATGTTAAGGCTTCTGCTTTAGTGGATGATGAGGCCTTTAGTATGTTTATGGAACAGTCATTTTTTTAAAAACTGCACCCAAATCAATCAAACTCCCCTTGGTTTCCCTGAGGAGTGAAGTCTCTCAGGTGCGACGCGACGGGACACGTTGCACACACCCTTTTGCACAGCTGTTGATTAAGAAACTAGCCCCTAACACGCTATTGCCTTTCAGTCTTTTGGAGTGTAAAACAGTTAGAGGATATCTTGATACATGCTCATCAGATAGGATTATCCTGGATTAAACTAATCAGTCAATGTTTCTCTGCTCATTATTTCCCAGAGAAGATTTTCAGGCGATTCTCCACCGCCAAGATTATTAATCTCTTAAAGAGCGTAACATCAAAAAATCGCTTTTTGCTCTAATTTTCTTCTCCTCCGCACATCACATGTAGCGTGCTGTACGAACAGACGGGCCACGTGCCCCCGTTGTGTTGTAGATCCCTGGGGGAATGGAGAGCTATCCACTATGCTATCACAAAAGCACAAGGAATGGTTCCATAAGGGTCTTGTCTGAGGAATTAGATCAATTTAAACTCATGTATGGCTCGTCACTTACAAACCGATTGTGCAGCAAAGTACAATGGAACTGCAAAGCCAAGATCTCATGTCCATTTTGTAGAGCTGTTTTATTTTCATTCTTGAAGCCTTTATTTTTCCCCTTCCATAATATACTCGTGTTTATAGCCCATTGCTTTCCAGAATTCCCCTGGTTTACCTCGCGGTTTTTAAAATACAGCAGGTTGGGGTCCCCAAGAGACTCAGCCTGGGGACGCTAATGATGCCGGTGTAGTTTTCATTATATATGAATTAAAAATATGATTAAAGATAATGTTGATACATATTTTAAATATAAATGTATAATGATGTGGTTTTTTTTTACAAATAACTTGGAATAGCAGCATGCAGGGTATTCAGTAACACAAGGATTCTGCAATTATATGCCCCTCCCATCACCTACTTCTGCCACAATTGTGGTCTCTAAGAAATTCTCCTGAAACCTTGTACTCAATGATAAGCAGTTCAGTCTTCACAGATGTTTAATCTGTAGTACTGCTGGAAGATGTTGTGCAATTAGAGGTCAAAATCAATGCCTAAATGGATTACAATGTTTGACATTGTCCTCTTTTTCTTATTTTGTATAGAAAAAGACCTTTAAATACATATTGACCCAATTCCTAGAAAGTCAAACATGCGTCCATTCATTTCCACACAAAAATCAACAAAGTGCAATTTTCTGCCAACTTCAAACTGATTTATGTCAATTCTGTCTTATATAATTAAGCGATATGACACTGTCATTTAGATTGGAAAGAAAAGAGAGATGCCTGCATGTAGTTGTGAAAATAGAAAATGGTTAAATGTAACATATGAATGCTTGCTTGCCAACCAGAATTGGAAAGTTCTTCTAATTCCTTACTGTGATTTTGAACATGAGCCTAACCTTATGTTTTAATTCAGCTGGAGGATTATAATTATACCAAGAAAGGATTTATCGATTACTGCAGATAAATAATATTCTTTCAGATTAGGGTTAGAGCCCTCAGTTCTTTCCTGATGCTTATCCTGATCCTGGATTGCGAGCTTTACTTATTTTTTGTGTGCATCTATTTTTCCTGTTATGTTTTGAAATTAATTATTCCTCTGTGTAAAAACAATTTTACTATGCTTGGTGAAAAATATTGGGTTTCCAACTTGATCTTATACAATTTTGTGACAAAACCTTAATAGAAAATGAACAAAAGTCTTGTCAAAGTAACAGTTACAGTAAAAATACAGTACAGTACAGTCCCTGGACATTCATTCTAGCATCACTGTATGTCCACCACTGTTGTGGGTTTTGTTGCATGGTCTGAGTTACAAAAAGTCCTGTTGAATGCAAAAGGCAAAAGCGAACTGTACAAGTTCCAAGACAGCACTTGAGATTTTTTATTTTATAATGAACTGAGCACAGATGGCACAGTGGTGCAGCGGTTAGCATCGCTATCTGTGTGGAGCTTGTACGTTCTACCATGTTCAGTTGGGTCTTGTCCAGGTGCACCGGCTTACTAGGTCGGTAAGATGTGCTGCTAGGTCCATTGGCTTCTGGGAAAAACCGACTCTGGTGTGAGTGTGTTTCTGTCTGCCCTGTGATGGACTGGTGTCATGTCCAGGCTGTATCCTGCCTTGCATCTGTTGTATACTGACATAGGCTCTGCGTTCTCCATGACGGTCTTTTGGATGAAGTGGTTAGAAAATGGATGGATAGATGAACTGAGCACACAGCCAACTGCGAACAGTTTCCTTTATCTAGCATTTTGTATATTTTGCAGTATGTATCGATGATACACCTGAATTAACACTTGAAGCTAGTAGGATAATCTGTTTTTTTCTGCACCTCATCTTGGCTGTTGAGGCTGCCCGTCAGCTGTTCTCAAACTGAAACCACAAAATGTAAAAATAAAATGTTTCTTCCTTTGTCTTTCAGACTCTGATATGGATGACTTTCACTGTCTTGACTGAAACAGCACTGCAGGCCTATAGCACCGGAGATCCTGAGCTGAACCATCGGGTTTGTTCTGCGAAGCCAATGTAGCATCAAGCATACAGTATCTGTTCCAGAGAGCATCAGGTGAGAGAGGGGAACAACAGCATTAAAAGTGGCTTGATGCTGACTCTTTAGAAATGATCACCTCCAAGTGCCCTTAAGGGACAGTGAGTCTTAACAGGCTTTGCTTTGATAAGAAGAGAGTTATACGTTTAGCAAAATCTCTATGCACAACTGATTTTTTAAAAGCATCTTATACATTGCAATAGAACAATTTAATTTATTAATTTTAGAATAAAAAAGCATTGGCTGATGTTTTTTATGCACTGGAGTTGGTGAACATAAGTCATCCCACCTTATTCAGACCTCTGTTCACATGTAACTCTACTGCACTGAGGATGCAAATGTGAGTTTATGTTATGGGATAGAACTATTTAGCCTTACAGTTCTATATATTATTTTAAACAGTATTGTTTTGGATGTTTTGAAACCTTGATCCAGCATAGCAATGCACCATGATAAATGTAAGTGCTTGTCTGGTGTATTGACAAACAATTCTCAAAACCTGTATTCTTTATTAAATCTTAAATTTGAATGCCATTATTCACACATGGTATTTTCTTCATTGTGGAAAGATTAGTTAATATAATTTTGACTTTACTGAGAAATTTAGGATTTATTCATCCGCCTTTCTTGATTCATAGATCCAGATATTTCTCTTGGGTGATAATATTTTCTTATGTACAGTACCAGGTTACCAGATTCATTGCTGGTATTTTATATTTTGTGTGTCATTATTCAATCCCTACAATTTCCTACCCTTCCCTTCTCTTTATATATACCCAGATATTTTGTGATATGTTTAACACTTTCCATTCATTGTCATGGCAGTGTAGAAAATGTAATCCCGTCCTTCTGAAGAAGGTCATTCTGAAAAAAGGGTACTGTAAAAATCCCTTCCTGTTTCTGTTGGCTGTCTGGTCTCGACCTTTTCCAGCGCAACCTTTTGTTTACCATAAAAATAGGGAAGACAATAGAATTAGCCACATGCCATACTACTGCCAATCAAACAACACACCCTTCCCCATCTAAACATAGACTCATTATTGTAAATGCAAATGTGTAGAAAGAGACGAAGGAGATTAACCTAATTCACAAGTATAAACACAGTTCTCAGACCAGGATTAAAGTTCACGAATGAAGCAGTTCCTGATGATTGCTTCTAGTCTGTCTCGGGCCGATCTTTATTTCTTTTTTTAAGTTTCATTTCTCATTCCTTGCAGCAGGGCTATGTACTGTGTCTAAAAGGGCGAAAACCACAATTAAAAAAATATATTATAACCATCCAGAGTGAACAGACATGGTGGTTCATAAGTTGAGAAAGCTCACGTTCCGTCTATATTTCACTTTGCGGGACTATTATGGAATCAGTTTTGGAAATGGACTTGAGCTCAGAGCTGATCTTAACTCTGTTGAAAATATGGTCTGTTATGTAACCTCTTCACACACCTGACAGAACCCAGCTTCCAGTGCTGAAGAACCCAGTGGAGCACAACTGCGGAGCAGACAGCAGTCAGCGGACTGTGCCTGCAAAGCCACGGTTCTTATTGGCTCACAATGTTTGGCTGAGGGTCATGAGGGGCCACCTCCTCTTTTCCCCTGAGCTCCTGCTGTTGTGTCAGGATGGAAACTGACATGACTCACGACAAGGTTTATTGTTGTTTGCAACGCTCACTAGCTCATTAGGGCTGATTGATAGGGCTGTAATGGCCGTCTCTGCTCACGGACGTTCCCGAACCTCTCGAGCACCAAAACCTGTTGGCCTGGGTGCGTCCTGCAGGGAACGGGCCACGGACTTGCTGAAAGAGTGTCCACTTCAATTAGCTCCACAATGCCACTATTATTTTTTCTGCAGCATGCTTGTCTGATTGACTTAGCTTATTATGTGGTGATCTCGCGTCCAAAGTGTGCTAATTAAAAAGAAATCATCAAGTCAATTAGGAAAAACTCTCATTAAGGGGCATGCTGCATCACAGGGAAAGTTGTGCGAGCCAGGCTCTCAGCTGTCTTGAGGAAATATTTAGAGGCACAAACTAATTACCCAATCACAAGAGAGGCTCATTGTGTGGGAAGTGGAGCTTCTTACTCAGTAGCAGTTCTGAAGGCTCATTGTGGCAGGTGTGTAGACTAATGCCATAGCCTTTTTCCACTTGTCCTCGTGGGTTTTGTGTGCAGATGATGTTACTTTAAGACTTCCATCCATGCATTTTCTAATCACTTCTTCCAATTTCAGGATCGTGGGGGATCCAGAGCCTATCCCAGCAAGCAACAGGTGCAAGGCAGGGTACAGCCTGGACAGGACACCAGTCCATCACAGGGCACACACAGGTACGAACACACACACTTAAAGCAGGGCTAAGCACCCAGGAATTGAACCCAGGGCACCAGTGTTGCGAAGCAGCAGTGCTAACCACTGCACCACCATGGCAATCACGTTAAGACTGTTAACGTTAATGTCTGTTTTTTACTCCATACTCATGTGCACTTGATTTCTAATCCACAATAACTACTCGTGTCAGTGAAGGAGAGGGGTAATATTAGCATGAAGAAACAAAGCCTGTTATCTTACATCTTACACACGTTTTGTGTGCACATTGTACTTTGTCAACAATCAAAATGCTTCTTTCTTCTTCTTTCTGAGCAAACAAAAAGACCTGAAAAAAGACGACAAAATGGTCATTTTTACAATTAGGGTGTTCATTGATTCATTAACATAACCTGGAAGCAGGAATGTGTCTTAGGCTAAAGGACATAAAAATAGTAACATGTACCAGTTTTCCAGATTTCAGGAGACCTTCCCAATATCCCAGCAAGCAATGGGTGCAAGACAGGATACACCCTGGGTGGCACACAAATCCATTGCAGGGCACAAAGAGATACAAACTCTCACACCAGGGCCAAATTTCCCAAAATTAACCCAATTAACCTAGCAGTACAGGATGTCTTTGGAAACTGGGAGGATATCAAAGAACCTGGAGGAAACCCATGAGAACACAGGGAGACCATTCAAACTCCACACAGACAGCACTACAGGTCCAGCAATGATAACCACTGGGCCACCATGTCGCTCGTTCTTTGTAATCATTTAATAAAAAGGTCAAGTGTGCAGGGGACGTTCTTGGATTACTCATATCACCTCTTTTTGTGAACATACGGTGAGTGTCACGTACGTTTCTGCATCCTTGTAAAAATGCAGTAAACCATAGCGAAGCATGGTGAAAACATAGCAAAGCAGAAAAGTATGTTATAGCATGATAAACTATCTAACATATGCAAAGATGTCTCAATATCATGTGTTTTTGTGTGTGATTGACTTTTCTGATTGTCATTTCTGATTATTTCTGATCAAAAAACAATTTTCACGTGGTTTTGTGTCTCATTAAGTCAACAAGTCATTTGCCATCTTCCGGGGACTGTTTAAAAAGCACTTTTGGGTCACCTCCTAAAAAAGTACCCATTCAAACAGCAGCAAAATGTATTTTAACATTTTATTACTGTACTCCTAAGATATGGATAGACTGCACAACAGGTAATCAAGGGATCTGTCGAACTGGATATTGAGTGGTTAAGTCTGCAGATTTTCAACGGATCTTGATGTGGTCAATGAACATCAGGTTATTGGCCCAATTAAGTCATTTAGAGATCAGATGTACTGCAAACCTGAAAAGCCTCTGGCTGTCAGTGCCCAGAGCTCCAATGTCCTCGAAACAGGCTTCATTCAGGGGAGAAGAGCTGATATAGCCGGATGAAAGAACTTTAGAAAACCAGTTTTCAATCTTCAACATCCATAATTCATGCTTTTCTCCATCTGGGAGTGTAAAATAAGTCTGAAAAGAACATCTCATTTTAATTTGAGCAGTAACTGTAATATTAAGAGGCTTCTTTTGGATGAAAATCTATGCATTTTTTCCTGTCTTTGCTTCCAGTAGGACAGCTCACATATGGTATCAAGCATATGGTGTGTGTTATGAGTGGGAACAACTGGAAAGTAACATTTTACCAATGGATTAAAAGGTTATTTATGGCAAATATCTAATTTCCCCCCCAGCAATAAAAAAAATCAAATATTTCAATGTTTAAGCATCACCCGGGACAAGGCCAAGCCTAAGCTTTGATTAAAACTTTATGATTGGTAAAAAACAGATTTTTTTTCACTTTTTCAGGCATACATGGTCATCTGGAGATTTGTTTTCACTTCAGATTGTGTTCATCATTAAAATTTGGAATAATACCTGTATCTACAGAAGGATTTACACGAGATTGCGAGGGGGAAAATATTGGGATTAATGCTAAGCACCGAAACATCTAGGAATAAACCATTTCTTCGTGCGATTATGAGTCCTGAAGCACACTGCCGCACTCCGATCTGCGGGGAAGCTTCTCGTGCAGTGCAGCCCCCTGCGACAGATGTCTTGTGTTAACATTCAATGATTAAATGTCATCGCCAAAGCCACTCCTCGTTTCTGTGACACTGAACCCGCTCTTCTGCGCAATCTGTCTTCAATCTGTTCTTTCTGCTGAGAGCCTCCGCTCCAGGCTGCACTCCATCTCTCAAGGCCAGTTTTCCACACTGGCAGAGGCTGATTACCTGGTACCGCGATGCAACTTGTCTGACAGGTGGACAGATCTTCGGCTCTCCACTATTTGGAGGACGATTGCAGCTTTGGCGAGTCTTAGATTTGTCTACCTCTGTATCCAGTGAGCATCACGCCCAGACCCTTGAAGTGATTATCCTGCGCCCCGAAAGGTGCACGGGGGAGAGCCGTTTAATAGGAGTGTCATTGATCCTCGTTCCTGGGAGGGTCGTTTTATTTGGTCCACTTTGCAAGGCCTCGCCAACTGTGGTGGCAGGATTAGAGCAAATGGGGCTAAGAACAGATTGGAAAAGAGGGGGAAAGGAAAATAAGAAGAAAATCGGTTTAAAAAATGCAAACATTAATTCACGTTCTGACATCGGGTTTAACCCTCATCCCCGGGCTCCGTTCAGGACTGGAGGGATTGGAGTAACATTAACATAAAACAAATAAACAAAGTGGAAATGATTTGACTGTAACAGTGCTATTTTGAGATAATTTTTATTTATTTCCCTGTTTTTACATTCAGACAAAGAATAAAAAAGGAGAGGGCTGGCCGAACCTCTTCTTCTCCTGGCACCAAATTGTCATGAGTCAGTTGCACAGTTGCACAGAAGCTCAATTTGCTTTATTTAAATGAGAAAATGTTAGCTTGCTAATGACATTTAATAATGAAACAAAAATGTATTGGACTCTCCCAAATTTTCTAACTTAACCAAACTAACTTTGGAGAAAATGATTATTACTTCATCTAAAAGCATTCTGAGATGGATTTAAACAGCAGTTCGATCTGCGAATCTAGATGAATAAGGTGCTGTGCTGAACAAGGCAGTGCGATTGTTCTGCTCTGGAAGAACTGGAGAGGTGTAAAGCGCAGAGGAAAGGCATCTGCTGACAGTCCCTACTGACACTTCTGCAGGTTGAAAGTTAGCTTTGTGCTAACCTTGTGTTCCTGTCCCCTTAGTCAGAGGAATTTTCAACAAAGTCCTCTATTTATCTCCTTCAGTGTAATAACAGTCTGCAGCATGGTTGTCAATGGCATAGAGGAAACCACGCAGTAGAGCATCAAAGTGCAAGCTGCTGTCAGACATAGAACAGAAGCAGTTCTTTACCTCAGGTAAAACAGTTGCTTCCTAGCAAAATGACAGCACATGCTTGGTGACAAGGTTCCCAGATGTCACCATATACAGGGCACATTGCTTTCTATTTATAGCACGGGGTAAAAAACACATGACCTCTATTTCTGGTTACATTTGAAATCAATGAAGTTTTTTTTTTAAAAGGAATACATTCTCAGAGGTGTTTTAAATAAAGCTGGACCTTGTTATAAAATTAGCAATATTTTTACTGTATTTAAATATATTTAAACACATCTCAAATTAATGTAACATTTGTGGGCTAATAATAAAAACCAATTTCGCATAAGAATAGTAATAGATTAAAAAATACTAACATTAACATTAACATAAATTAACATTTTAATAATATTAAAAGAATGCTCCTATAATAAACGCACCACCACATTTTATCAGTTGTGTTCCTGCCAAATCCTGAACTGAAACAGACAGATTAAAGACCTGTGAATGGGATTTACTGTATATATATATGGGTCCTTTAATCAAAGCAAGGTGTCATGGGATTCAAAGATACTTGTTGTGCTGTAAATAAATAATTTGAGACCTTCTAAGGAAAAACCACTTCTCAACAGGACATTCCAGGAATCAGGGCCTGGTTGGGTACAGCGCCTTAGAAATTAAATATAAAGACTGGCTTACTGTATATCTGTAAAGGGCTTAAGGAGAATTTGCTGTTCCCAACAATAAAATAACATAGATGAAATTGAAAATGCATTTGATCACAGCACATATGGGTTAAGTTACACACTGTGTGTGTCATTCTTCATTAGCATCATGGCTTCTATGGATGTTTATTTCCTTCGGAAATAAAATTGCTAATGGAGCTGGACGGGTATGCAAACACAAACCTAAATGCTCTGTGTATGATTAATTATCCGAGAAATCACCGCTTGCAGCTACTGTACAAATATTTTGTTTGTAGAGCATGTTTCCTTGGGTGGAGAATTAGAGAGGCTGGGAGAGAAAGTCTCAATTTAGGCTTAAAATGTACTTGAATTGCTGAATTATCATATTTCCATTAAACAAATCATTGCTTGGGCTATATGAAGGTTCTTGCCTCCATGACAGCACCTTGACATCTGAACCTTTCAGAGTGGTGGAGGATGCGGGCATCTGTCTCCTTTGC
The DNA here is from genome assembly GCF_055471065.1 of Atractosteus spatula. Classification (NCBI taxonomy): domain Eukaryota; kingdom Metazoa; phylum Chordata; class Actinopteri; order Semionotiformes; family Lepisosteidae; genus Atractosteus; species Atractosteus spatula. Next base: position 21,212,412 of record NC_142720.1, on the reverse strand, counting down.
CCTGTTGAACACTGAATTGGGTTACTGGGATGGGTGATATGCGGAACCACAATTTGGACCAGCATCACATATCAACATTCCCAGTATCATTAATTGCAGTTCAAAGGCATCGTAAAAAGTTCAAACAAGTGTCAGTGTGAGAGCAAATTCAATTAGAAGTACTGTTTGATGATTTCTGATTAACTTCCCATCACCTTATTTGATATTTCTGGACATTTACCAGGTCTCTACAGCCTAAAAATTGAAACAGCTAATTGTTGCAGTTTATACACTTGTAAAGGCAGACCAATGAATTATGAATTCTAACGAGACTTCTTAAACAATCAAAGCCTCTCAGTTGAAAATCTGCCAAGCTTTGGAGTACAAAAATGCATGCAATGGTATGTATTTTCAATGTTTATAGTGTAAAAAAATCGTTCTGTCCTATTAGTCAACAGGCTTAAATAATATATGATTTAAATGCATAAAATAAATGTTAATTTTTCAGTGCCGTTATTTTCATCGCGATCAGCAGACAACAAAAGCAGTGCACTCTGTGATGCAATGGCATCCGATTGATCCTGCCTCCACTTCATTTTGCTGCTTATCTCATTGTAGTCTTAAGTCCAAGTTAACTCGGATTTATCTCTCATGCAAAAGCTTTAGGAATGAGGATAACTGCTGCTTTGAATGAGTTAATCTAGTGGCACATTAATAAGTCTTGTACTGGGTTGCTTAATTTAAAAGCAAACGTAAACAGTCATTTGGCTTAGGGACCAGCGCTCTGCATCTCTAAATGAGCCATGTTTATCTGAGTAATGCATTAAGTGATTTGAATTGTGCTTTCATTACGATTCCAGTTATCTTATTTATATTTAATGGAAAACAGTGCAATTAACAGGCAGCCATTAACTTAGAAATCCCAGATTCTGTATCACGATATAACTTGTACCTAAAGCTGTGCTCCCCCCATACAGCTAGGGGCAGTTTCATTAGGGACTGAAAGACAACCTTCACCTGTAGAAATGCCTTCACCTGTAGAAAGATTATCTGGCAGACTTCCATGCCCAGGGAACTGCCCAACTCTTACAATTTCACTAGACAATGATGCAAAATTGTCTGACAATTGACAATTGACAATTCCCATTCCTGTCTTTACCCCAAGGAACTCCCCATCTCTTACACTTTCACTGGACAATGATGAAAAATTGACACAATTCCCATTCCTCTATTTACTACTGTGAACACATTCGGACACTTGTTTGCTGTGCTTTTAATCAGCTTTACCCTCACTTCTGCTCAAATCTGATTGAAACAGATTTAGCAGTAAAATCTTTTTTGTTATTATGTTGATATTAAAAGGTCACGTAACTGTGACTTGCTTTCCTAAACTTAACCTAAGTTGGCATGATGGATCATTTAATAAAGAATCCAAATTCAGCCCAAGAAACCTGAAATATGTTTCTGTAACAATGGAAATTAAACTTTGTGATTGTGACAGCAGCCTGCCATTATTCAGGTGTTGCTTTTTTTCTCAAGCCAGTTGACCAGCAGCAGATTTCTGAGATTTCTCTCATTCTCTCTCTTGACTCTCGTTCTCCTGTTAATCAATTCATACGTGTAAGACATGTTAATCCTTGTAATTTTATTGCTTGTACTATCATTTGTTTCCAATTTGTTTTTCCCTTGTTGTATCATGAATTTAGTCATTGATTTCCTTCACACAGGAATGCACAAACCTTTCTCACATCAAAACAGTAAATGCTGATCTACATACTGTGGGTTTAAAGAGTGGTTAAAACATTGGTTTGAACAGAAAAATGTTGACTTGCATGAATTCAAATGCTGGTTTATGCAAGTCAATGTGCTGGTTTTCATTGGTTAAAACATTTGTCTCTATAGCTAGAATGTTAGTAGGTTTAAAGGCTGGTTTATATATAATAGGTCAAACCTTAGTTTATATGTTTTACAAATACAGGCTTAAGTATTGGTTTACATGAGTTTCTGTGTATATGTTTGGTTTGTTTTTGTATACATTTCAAGGGTTTAATACAAACATATATATATGTATCTCAATATAATACTAAATACATTTCTATAGTTGTCATCTGGAGAACAATTGTAAATGACTGATTAATATAAACAGGCATCTGCCATAATGGAGAATACAGGAACCTGTTTCGCCTGAAACAACCAAATGCAACATAGGATGTGACTTTGATCTAACCATCAGTTCAGCAGTCAAGCAACAATCGGAAAAAGACAGCAAAAAAATTGCATTGCATCTCTTGGTTTCTGCAGAAACATGCTCTGTTGCTGTCACTTGATTTACTTATTGAAAATGTACATTTTCTAAGTAGATATATACTGTAATTGGCTGTTTCCATGCTAGTGGTCACAAGGTGAAATACCAGGAGGTATTTGGTCCACTTTAAAAGTCACCACAGTGAGGAGGAGTGTCAGGAGAGGACGACAGGGGTGTATTATTAAATTATTATACATACAGTATCAACCACATTATTTTTATGCAGAAAGCTGTTGGTTGTCCTGTTCAAGTTATTTAAGGCCATTTTTAAAGAATGAGGAAATATTCCTGTTGACAGAGAATTATTTCTTACACTGATCCATCCATCCATTTTCTAACCACTTTAAAATTGAGTTTGTTATCCAGTCCTTTGGATTTTAGAATCTGCAAAACATACATCTGATATGTCCCGTTTCCAGACAAACAGAAAACAAGTTGAAAACACGTCGTCTTCATTTTAAATTTACGTGGCGAGTCAATCAATGTGCCGAGTGAGTGAGAAGTGCGTTCATAAGCTGATTTGCTTATTGTGCTTTGTGATTATATGCCATAAGGTTTTTGGAGCTATTTGAAAGTGTTGTATTCCCCTTCTCTCGCTTAGATTTGCGCCCCGTGGGACACACATTTTGAAGCTGGTCGGTTTGAAAGTTGGCCCAGTACTTTTCTGGATATTTTACTTTGATTTACTCAAAGCCTCATACCGCGAATTCTAATACAGGAAGCTTGAAGACGCCGGGGGGGAGGTGCTGTATGTAGGTCGTTTGAAACCTACTAGAACGCAGTTTCTTACTAGAAAATAAATGCAGAATCGCAGTAAGGGTGCAGTCTAAGTGGGTGTAGGTACTGTAATTGGAGGAATAACACAGGAATTTGGTTTTGCTGCTTTTTACGATTTACCGTACATAAACAGTCTGGATTTCGATGATGATCGGAAATCTTATGAATGTGGTGAGACTACAAAGCAAGTGAGAAGAGGCCCAACTGAAGCGGTGTGGGTCCTAGACCGGCAGTTGTCTTTTCCGACTGCTTTTCAGTTTCCCTGCCGGTAAGACCCGAGAAAGCCTTGCCCCCCTCTGTAATTTACTTCTCGGCTTTTTTTTTTTTACTCGTCATCTTTTTATAACTCAAGAATTTAAATCCACAAGATAGGCATTAACGTTTATTTTTTTATTCTGTAATTCTTTCAGATTAGCGCGGAAATCAGAGCACGTTAAAATTAAATTATATTAAATTATCCCATTATTTTTATTATTTTGTCTACTCTTAAAACATTATATAATGTTTGGGCATTATCCACTTGGTATTATCGTCTTGTCGGGTTTTTTTTTTGTATCTAAAAAGGTACCAGTAAATGAAAATTGGATAGGGACAAGATGATAATGCAATCAGCCGTAAATGAAATTCTGTGACGCTTTGTGACCGCTAATCTGCATTTTCAAACGGGGGTTATTGTGCTGTAACTACACAGACCTTGGGAATCCGAATCAGTGAATTTGTCTGCATTCCAAGTAAAATGTTAGACATCTTGAAAAGACTGCTTTAAGACACTGGGGGAATTATAAAATGATATACATTCTGATGAACGGGAGAGTGTATATAAGACCCAGCCTCCCACCCCAACTTCTGTGGTTTTGTGACATTTCCTCTCGCTGCAGAATCGGTTTTTTTACAGGAACCTTAAATGTTTCGTTGCACCTCGTCACACGTGTGCGTGTGCGTGTGCGCGGCAGAAGCCAACTTGACAGACCGACACTGCTGCGGCCCTCAGGCGTGACTGCCTCCACCTCTCCCGTCCCGGCGGCACCGGGACCCCTCCCTCTTCTCCGCTGTGCTGGTCCACAGGCCCGGGGCGGGGAACTCCTCAATCCCACTGCTGTCTGACGGGGATTGCTGGGGCTGCTCTGTGGTTTGGGAAGAGGAATGCCCGATGGGTTGGGGAGAGGGGTGTTATCACCTGGGGAGGGAGGCAACAGGCAGAGGAGCGCATGGAAGAAAATGAGATTGTTTGGAGTCGTTTTCTCCTGGGGCTTCTCCCAAAAAACACGTCTCGCCAACATCGCCCATGAAGACTTGCCACCAGATATGTCAGCAAGATTAAAAACTCAAGAAATCTTCAAGAAATTACTCCCACATTTTCTTGTATCCCTCTAAAGGGGGTGAAACAGGAGAGGCCAGCCGCCCTTGCGTCATTAACTTCACACATTGCGTTGCAAGCCTTTTCACTGAAGTTGATTTTGTTCAGAGAGAGAGAGATCCGGGCTCCAGGAAACCGGTGAAAATGAGGGAGGACTTCAGTGAAAACATGTGACCTATGTGGGAAATACATATAGGGCATGTACAGTAATTCCAGCGGGATTATTATTAAATAATGTGAGGGACTTATAGAGATATAAGGCAGGGTAAGTATATTACAATAATTATTAATAGAAGATTCCACTTTCATCAGTTAAGTCTTAGATGCCCAGTGGATTAGGGAGCAAAGATGAACATCTGGAGGCTGGACATGACGTCCATTTTTTCTTGTAAATTTATTTGAATTATCCCTGTCCCTTCATTGGTGAGGAGTGCAAACGACGAAGTACATTATGTATACAGAAAGTGTAGGGTTCAGCCTTTTCAAAACTTCATAATACAAATCATGACACTGTGAGTCAATCATGAATTCAATACAAATTTATTTGAGTTGTGTAACGTATTCTCTGCGGTTTATCTGGCATTTTAAGGATAGCAATATTTTAACAAGCAAAATAAATGAACACACTCTTTGAGCTGTGGCATGAAAACACTGCAGCCGTGACGTTAATTTTCATCCATGTGCCAGCTAACTTGCTGATGAGACCAAAAATTGCATTAGTAGCATTTCTTTGAAGCAGCAGAAATCAGATAAAAGAAAATTGCTTAATCTCATTGGATTATTAAAGGTGAGTTGGGGGCATTTTTGTGTTGTAGAAATAAAATTAAAATTTATGTTTAATGGGATTTTCAGGGAATTTCACTTGTGTTCAGTGAAAAGCTACTGTGGTAATAATGAACAATACCTAATTCTCCTAAAGAAGGTTTAATGTTTTATCCCAAAGAAACAAGTCCCTATTTAATATAATGGGTTCAGGCCCTTCCTGAGTAGAGTGTATTTACAGTAACCTAGAAGGTCTGCATTATGCACTCTTTAAAGAAGATTAAAGAGTTTTCTTATTACTAAGGTTGTACTGTCCAGGGCTTAGTCTGGTCATGAATTGGAAAACAAGCCATTATGGATTAATAAAAGGTGAAGAGTGTTTAAAACTCTAAACTGCTCTACCTGGCACTTGATACTGAAGGATTGTGTTGTGTTTCCAATCTCCGACTCTCATAACGACTCTCACCAGGGGAGGGTTTTACTGATGGTTAATCATGCAGATCGCCCCATACCAAACAGCTAGCATTCACATTTAACATCCTACAAAGATTACATGAGCTACAATTATTGCACTAGAAATATTCTTCGAGACCTGCTCCATGATTTCTGCAGGTTACTACTGTGCCTTGTCTTTGTTAACTTACTGTACTGTATATTGTCATTATATGAGCAATGTAATTGTGGTTTAGAAAATGCCTAACATGACCTAAGCACCACAAGGGGTCATTGCATTTGCTGTTACTGATAGTCCATGGAAAATAAATGATCAATTATTTATGTTCTGTCCTTTGCTGGCAGACCTTAATTTAAAGTGACACTCAAGAACTGTGCTATGTTCATACCTGTGACACAAAGTGGACTTGGACAATTGGACAAACGAAATCCCGAGACAGGTGATGAGGTTGTTCTGTAGTTCCCAGATCCGGACAGCAGAAAGGTTGCTGGATTTTTAGATATTCAGAATTGAATATGCGTCTGCAAAGGACAACACATGTGGAAACTTTTTTTGTGTTGATTTGTTCCCCCATCCAATCGTTCATTTAACTGAACTTTTTATCACTTCAGCACACTTCATCTTATTGTTGTACACTGTGGTGAATTAAAGGCTTCATATACACCTGTGTAATACTGATATTTTTACTCTCTTGTCAAGAACCACAAGCGCTTTCATATGATTTAGATGTTTTGCGGCAATTTCAAGTGTTTGACTGCAAAGCCTTCTCTGTCTATCAAAATGTTAAACCAGCAGAAATAGGTCTATTGTTTTAGCACCTAAAAAGAAACAAAGAAGCAGATGCAAATTACGAAACAAATGTGTATGTGGGAGGTCAAGAAGGAGGTGGGAGAAGATTTAGGGGGGTAGTCATTTTCATTTTCTGTGTTAAGCCAAGTCCTAGATTTGCAACCCGCCTAACAACTTAGTTGGATTAGTGATCTTTTTTTTTATTGAAAGTGACCCTTAGTGACCAGACATAATTGTTTATAAATGTCATTTGTATGTAAATCTCTTGTCCGATTAGAATCCACTCAGTGTGCTTTTATTGTTATTGTCATTATTATTATTAAAAAAGTTGCTCCTGGAGAAAAAGATTACCAAGCCATTAAACATGTTGTCTGACCCATTAACTGACAAAAACCTATTAAGGGCTTAAAAATGAAATTACATACTGTACATTGAAAAACGCCTGACAGCACTAAAGCACCACAGATGATGATGTCCAGGTTAAGATCTGTATCATTTTCATTGTTACATTTGAAAAATAATCAGACCTCACTGTGAGGTAATACGGCATATTGGTCTGAAAGAGAGAATAAAAAGAGAATCTCATTGGTTCCATCTTTTCTTTGTGAAGAATTCCAATTTGTTTTTCAAGTCGAAGACGAACACTTTGTGCAACACCATTTGCCTTTTTATTTAAAACAAGAAAACAACCCAAAGTTGGATCATCACCATCGCTTACAGTCGAATGCAGAGCCGGGGTTCTTTGATTTATTTTACCTTGTTTCCTTTATCTGTTTCTTTGATTGACGTTGCCAAGTCGAGCACGAAGAAATCGGCAAACCGCCACTTAACAAATTAATTACCGCGGACAATATAAGCTGCTGGTTGCCAATACAGGGGGCTGCGGCCCATTGTGTGCTGGCTGATAATGGGCATCTGTAATGACTGGTAGCTGCACAATAGGCTTACTCATGTGTGCAGCTATCTGGGGTGAAGCTGCCCCGCCCACCGAAAAGACAGCAACAGTTTGTGCTGCGCACTCCCAGCAGCTGGGCCTCATCATTGAAAGCAGATAGATCCTGTTCACGAGACAAAACAGTTTGGCTTTCCTGTCCTCGTAGCCCAGATAGAGACACACCAGGAGCATATGGTCTTTTCAAGGCATCCACTGCGTCTAGAAACGTGTTGAATAAGAAACTCATCTAATACCCCCAACCCCACCATTCCCTGGTGTGTGTATTCCCCAGACACCTCAATCTGCGCCATTGATTTGCTAATCTAGATCTATTCTGTGCAAGTGTGCGTGTGTGTGAGTGGGCGGGAGAGTGTACACACCGCGTATGTGTGAAACAGACCGAGAAAACAGACTGGCCTATATTTCAAGCCTAATGATTGTTAATTGAGGTAATGAATAGAAAGCTTGAGGGGCCTATTGCCCCAGCCTGGTAAATTTTAACAAAACTATTAATTACTGGAAGGAGAGGTGAAGTGCTTCTGACACAAGTCAGCAAGAGACAGACCAACTGGTGCCATATTGTCACAAGGGAAAATTTGAATGTAATTGGCTTCAGTGTCTTTCTTCCAGGAAAAAAAAAAAGGGAAGAACTAAAAGGTCAAGCTTTTGAACCCTCGAAGGCCTTTGACCACTTTGCAACCTGTTGTGCTCCACTCATAGACACGAGGCACGGATTTCGGCACCAGCACAAACCTCCATCTGCGGATTGGCTTTGACGTTTAATTTTTCTGTCTCTACCAGATTTAGAACATTATACAGATAGAATGCAACATTATTTCTCTCATTGTGTTAGAAAATATATTATCTGGACTGGATACATACCTGCCATAACAGGAAATACAGATGGACTCTGAATGTATTTAATATTGTTACTATTTTACCATTTTCACGTTACATTCCTAGAATTGATCGTCATGCATTCCTCTTTTCCAGTGCCTTAACAGTAGTTTTCTAATACTGTGTTATATAAGAACTACATCTTGCAACATTACCACATACAGCATTACTGCACACAGACAGTGACAGAGGCCATTCAATTAATTGTGTGACTCATAAAGGTAATTTTGTGAACCTACTTGTCAGTATTTTTGTCTTTTTCTTTCCCACTAATTGTTTATGTCTATTTACTTTTTCCTTTTTGGTTTTTGTTTTGAACGTGTGGAGTAGGTTGTGAATCACCTCTTCAAAGTGTCATGACTGCAAGCTCAAAAGCAACAAAATGTGAAAACTGTGAAAGGGTCTGAAGTCTTTTACAAGGCACTGTAGATGGCCTATAGTTTTCTATAGAAAAGTCTCCATCCAATATAGACACCAACCTAAAAAATCTAATATAGAAAACTAAATTTAATAAGGGACACCTACTAAATATAAACTAATAAAAATTACTGTACAGTATAGCCTAGTGTACTACAATTTCTATTGCTTATAACCATACAGTGTACAGTATATTGTAATACAGTAAATTAAGGTTAATTATCATTTCTGTATAAATTCCTTTTTTTTGTTTTAGATTTTTTCCAAACTGTTCCAAAATTTCTTAACAAGACTGGGAAGACCTAATGCAATCTTAAAAATCAAGCATGATAAAAACAATTCCCAAGTGCGGGAAAACATTTTGTATTGTTGATGGAAAATATCAAGAAAAATCAGCTAGTTAATTACTCTGTTATTTCAACAGACTAAGGAACTGACATTCATATTGCAATTTATTAAATTCATATTATTCAAAATAAAAAGCAATATAACATTAATATCGAATTAGTTATGAATCGGAATTTTATATAAATGGCCTCATCTATTGTTCCTGAAATAATGTAATAAATCACGTTCGTGTTCGTTTTGAAAACGCGTTTATTAAATAAGAGAAAATAAACCACATTAAAATAAGCGAATCCCTGTACTTTTATAAGAGAACTACACGATCATAACGATATTAGATTTTAAGATCACTCTCATTTTTCTGTCACTACACAATTATGTATTACTTAAAGGAATAAGATAAAAAGCATAGGCTAACATTTTGTAAACGGAGATCTAGTAAATGTTTAATGATCTGGTGTAAAGGTGTCCATGGTAATTTAACTGATATCGTTCAATGATTTCACAAGTTAGATGTCTTGGACCGGCTGTCCATCCTCACGTTTCACTAGAATTCCTCCAGCGGGCGTCATTGGGCTTAGGATCAATACCGCCCCCTGTCATTCAATGTCTGTAAGATATGCTTTGGAAGACAAGTGAAAGCGTTTTAGCGAATACAAACCCTCTGGTATGACGTTCACCCTTTGAGAGGCGAGGCATTAAAAAAAAATGTCATTTAGCCATGTGCAAAACTGTCGCACAGCACGGTTTATCGCATGCAGCTCCTGCGCTCGGCCTCGCCGAGACGGACGCGTCCGTGACGTCATCAAACGGAGCCGGTCGCGGGTTGGCTCTCAGGAGACCTTTAACTTCAGTCATCGCGAGGAAGACGGAAGTGTTCAAGTTCGGGACGTCGCGCCTGCAAGGACTTGAGAATAACGAGTGTACAGGTAATGATACATATGGTTGAAGATTGTACGGAATTGCTAGGTTATGTTCTTGGAGCCTAGGAAGGAACGAGCCTACCTTCTGTAGCCTCAGTTTTCGGAAAGGCAGGTAATGAATAGACGTTGGCGTGTGCATTTCTTCGCCGTAAAACGAGTGAAATATTTTCTAAACAGGTTTATTTTTATTATTTTGTTCAAGCGTGTTTACTTATTAATGTTGTGAGTATTTTAAGCATATCCTGTATGGAATGAAGTACAGCATACATCTGTACAGCTGTAATATACAGTATAATACGGTAGTTATTATTAAAGACGTTGTATTAAGTCTGAGAAGGTTTCACAGTTTTGAAGTGACAGGAGTTCCTTGTTGAATGTGGCCCACTCATTCATTTCCGTGCTGAAGCGTTCCTTTCTGGCAATACGATTAGAAATCAAAGGCAGGAAAAACAGATCTTGATGATAATGTTGATCTCTGAAGCCTCCGGTAACCGAATCCAAACGGAAAATGTCTCAGCGACCAATATGTGTGACGTGTCTTGTCTTGTGTTTTTCTTTTAAGGAAAGTATATTAACATGGCGGGCAGTGTTTAAACCCGGGGTGACGTGTCAGTATGTACCTCTCACTCCGGAAACATGAGGGTACCGAAGTTAGCCAGCGCGTTCCTCTTCGTCGCCTGTGTCGTGGCCTACCTGACGTATGTCAAGCGGCATGTTGACCTCGCGAAGCCGTCGCTGTACCAGGAGCTCCCCGGCTTCAGGAGCGCCGAGCGTGAGGGGTGCCAGCCGGCCTCGGGGGACCTCAATCACAGCAGCCTCCAGTATGGGATCATGTTCGACGCGGGGAGCACTGGAACCAGGATTCATGTCTTCCAGTTTGTGCAGGAAGTAAATGGTACAGTAGGTCACTGGCGTCGCAGCCAGATTTCTGTATTCTGAAAAGCAGTATAGTTGTTTGCAATTTTCTTTGAGCGATCTATATAGCATTCCAGTGGGATACTTCTGTTTTTTTCCTCACTATAAAGGTCTGTCATGTTAGTGTAGACGATTTGCCCCGGTACCTGTGAAAAATGATACATTGAAATTGGTGCTTTAATAATAGCGTATAGGGCTGGGTCAGTGGTCTGCCTTGTCGTGCTGTGGCCCTGGGTTCAATGCCCAGGGTGCTGTCTGTGTGGAGTTGGTGTGTTCTCTCCATGTTTCTCCAGGTGCTCCGGTTTCCTCTCTCACTCCAAAGACATGCTGTTAGGTCATTTTACTTAAGTAAAAAATTAGCCCTGGTGTGAGTGTGTGTCTGTGTGGGCCCTGTGAAGGACTGGTGTCCCATCCAGGGTGTATCCTCTCTTGCACCCCTTGCTTGCTGGGATAGACTCCAGCTCCCCTGCAAACTAGTACTGGATAAAGCACTTAGAAGGTGATTTGATGGTTATAGTATATAAGATAGATAAGATTATACTGTTGTTAGGAAGACTGTCAAGGCCTTTGTTATTTCTGTTAGGAGTTTTCCTGCTAGGGTAACTGGTAAAATACTTAAATGCAGAAATTTAGAAAAGACATAGAATTTTTTTAGGTTAATCACAAGCTGTCCATGCTGTGATGTGATGCCTACTTCAAGATAACCAGAAATGGAGAACGCTGCATTATTTTCAGGTCTAAAAAAAATAGGTTCGTGTGAAAAAAAATCTTTATTGGTGCAATCTCATCCGTCCTTCGGATGAGACGTGAAACCAAGTCCAGACTCTCTGTGGTCATTAAAAATCCCAGGGCGTTTCTCGAATAGAGTAGGGGTGTAACCCCGGCGTCCTGGCCAAAGTTTCCCTTGGCCTTTACCAATCATGGCCTCCTAATAATCCCCATCTGTGAACTGGTTTCATTAGTCTGCTCTCCTCCCCACTGAGAGCTGGTGTGTGGTGAGCGTTCTGGCACACTATGGCTGCCGTCGCATCATCCAGGTGGGGCTGCACACTGGTGGGGTTGGAGGGGATCCCCATTACCTGTAAAGCGCTTTGAGTGCAATGTTCAGAAAAGCGCTATATAAGTGTAAGCAATTATTATTATTATTATTATTATTACAATCGGTTCCGGTGTAGCATCATTTTTTGGTGTGTAGCCACTCTGCAGTTCTGCAGATGCATAATCTCTCTTGATATTGTTAAAGGATACACTAAAGGTTTAAATTCTTATTATCCAAGGTAAATTGTTAAGTTATTTCAGATCTTTAGTAGCAGTTTTAACCCGGATCTAAGGACAATAATAAAGCAAGATCTTTTTTTTCTCTTAGGTACTTAGATTTGACTTTGTTTGCACTCTTCCAATACAAGTGAGAAACATGGCAAATGAATGTTGGTGGCACCAACACACTAACTTACCAGATCGCATGGCCTTGAGGATCAGGGTAGTTATCATATTGAAATATTAAGCTAAATCACATAAGTGCTGCTTTAGCTTTAATGTTAAATCTGTGATTGTCATATTCCCGTGTCCTTTAAGGTCCTGGGCTGCCATCTGTACATTCAAGTAGTTAAATCCCTGGAATTTTGTGGTCACTGTTTTGTGAACGGTAAGCCACAGGCTCTCACATGGCCTGAGAGTACTGGCTCTGATCAGGCGTCCCTTAGACCTAGTACACTCTTCGCAATGCATAAAGGGATTATGGAGGCAACCAGCATTTTGCATTTAAATGCTGAAAAAGGCAAAGGCTGATTAACAGACTTAAAATAGATGAACCTGTATCCTACAGTATATCCTGTATCGTCATTCTTTGTAGGTTTCTGGTTTAACTGGTATTGCCAGAAGTTAGGAGAGGTCTGTATGTAAAAAGGATATACTATTATGTTGTTAACAAGTAAGAATGCAAGAATTGTTGCCATTCTGGTCCTTTGTGCTTGTTTGCTAGCTAACTCAGTTAATACAAAATTTAATCTAGCTGTTTCTTGCCGTTCTAGACACCATTAGCTGTTTCACTTCAAATAGAAAAATTGAATTTCCAAAGTAGTTTATATTCAGTACCCAAGTTATGTCAGTTATCAACTCTTCTTATCACCTCAGCTGAGAAAGAGCTGGGGCAAGTTAGAATTTGTGCACACAATGCTCTGACTTACTTACCTGTGAGAGCTTTTACACCTCTTATCATGCTACAATTTCCACACAGTCCTGCAGGAGCTTGTGCTCTGCAAGCGCAGCAGTTCATCTTTAGATAAAATTGCTGCCAGCTTGCAGGCGCCTGCAGGTCCCCATGAGTGGCGAGTACTGTATGTCAGACCCTGTCAAGCCCATCCCACTCTTCCAGGGACCAGGCTGGCTGTGCAGTGTTCCCAAGACATCCAGATATTGACTGACCAAAGGACAGTCATTCCCAGTTCATGTCTGAGTTAGAAGGGTATGGGAGAGAGTTATAAACCTCAGTCCATTGGGTTTTAATATAATGTCAGGACAGTGTGCCTGACCAGAGGTCTTCACTTTTCAGCCTTTCTGTTCAAGCCTATACAAATTGTACTGTGTGGACTGTGTAAAAAAAGTCAGCACGGCAGAGGCATTTCTACTGAGCTCACTCATAGTGTTGACTCTCTGCAGGGCACTTGAGCAATTATGGATCAGCTGAAATGAACACTTGCCGTGTTCTTTTGTTTTTGTGTGGCAGAGGCTCCCAAACTGGCCCATGAAACTTTCAGAGCAATAAAACCAGGGCTGTCTGCTTATGCTGACGACCCGGACAAGGTAATGCAATCTCTGGTTTACCTGCAGTGTTCTCCAGTGTTATTGACTTGATTAGAAGTTAAAATATTTTTTTTTAGAGTTAAGGCAGCCCTGTACAGACAATAGTAACACAGTTTATTTAACCAGAATGCTAAAAAGCAATAGTTACAGTACATTGCTAAATATATACCAACCTATAAAATCTATAGTTTTTGAGTTATTATGAAGTGTATGCTAAGGACAACAAAGATTTTTTTTCTTTTATTTTGACATTTATTAGGGTACAGTGGGGGGACGCTTAAGTAATAAATTATCTTTTTTTTGCTTGCTGAGTGTTCTCTTTGGACAGTATAATGAAGGGTGTTGTTTTGGCACTTGAGAGTGGTGAGTGCTATTTCTGGCTAATCCGCAGTGTACAGCTGGGCTCCAGGAGCTGCTGGAAGTGGCTAAAAGCAGCATTCCCTGCGTCCTGTGGAAAAGCACTCCTCTGGCACTAAAGGCAACAGCTGGGCTGCGTCTGCTTCCTGGAGAAAAGGCCACGCACCTGCTGGATAAGGTGGGACCTCTCACACCCTCGCTCTTAATATGCCTTTCTGTTTCAGTTGCTACTTTTAGACTGTTAGTCATTGAGTCAATTGCAACAAACTAAGAGCAGCATACTAACTTGGGATGATCCTGTGGTTAGTACACAGCCCTCTTCTGTACTTGACATATTTTCAGTTGCAACAAATCCAAGGTAACAGCTGCTGCCCTCTAGAGTGCAGCTCGTGCTGCTGCAGACGAAGCAGTTCTGTACTGGACTAACCAGAATGCCGAAGCACAAGGGAACGTTCTGAGTGTAGTAGCAGCTTATTAGTGAAATAATAGTTAATAAATAATGATTTAAAGCATCAGTCGCTGTGAAATTTATTGTAATAATCAATTAATTAAAAATTGCGTTCTTACTAATCACAGTTCAGTAGACCTCGTGTCCTTATCATGAAGGAAGGTACAGTATCATCAGCCCTTGAGATACTAATGCACATAGAGCATGAAATATGCCATAGCGAGCTTTAAAATATGTATTCTGTGGAGGTAAGCAAACTGAAGGTAAGGTAAATGCTTATAATTGAAAGGGACATTACTCTTTAGTGTGTTCAACATTTGCTAGCTCTTACTTAGACAAGCAAAATGCTGTTGTAAACTTCCAAAAGCTCAATGTGGGTAAACGGTGCTCTGGTGTACTTTCATGTTGTCTCCTCCACTCATTCACTAAAAAGAATCATGATCAAAAAGTGTATGGTTCCAGTAGCTTAATTTCAGTAATTAATTGTCCTTAAACTGTAGTGGCCCAACTACCCTGATTCACAGACATAAATGAGAAAAACTCACAACAAGTGCAACAAGGGAGCACATGAAGAGCATAAGGTTTACCTTTATAGAATTGTGTGGACATAAATATAGCCTATAATAAAAACACATTAACGGTGAGTACTCTTAGGCATCTAAAGTGTCTCAGTATGTCTCTGTATCATTTATCAGTGAAAAGTTGTGCTTCATGGTCTCATTCAAACCCACAGCAACATTTGTTGTACTGTACTAAAAACAGGATCAGCTGGTCTCCAGCTTTGTTCTGCTGGATTGTTCATTGCAAATAAACACACAACTGGGAATGATCCCTAGATAATACTACACTAGCTTATACTCTTACAATTCTGAACTTTGTGTAGCAGTAAAATCTCTACTTTTATTTTGAATACTGTTGTATTCTATAGAAAGAAAAAGGTTTAGTTCCTTCAGCCTGTCAGTGTAGGACACTCCTTTAAACCCTGGCATGTATCTGACTGCTGTTGTCTGGACTGATTTAAGAGCACCAGTATTGTCTTTTTATTGTCTTTGTCAGTGCAGTTCTTCCTTAGGTCTATGAAGTTGTGCATGCAGCCCATTCATAGTGCGACTCAATACTCTTATACAGGATAAACATAAGAAGAAATGATAGGAGGTCATTTTGCCCACCTTGATTTTCTTGTTTGCTGTGCCTATAACAATGATTGGAAAAATTTGATTAGTTATATAAAAATAATCCCACAGTTGGTTACATACTCCTATAATCCTCTGTGAAAGAAAAGGTCTCCTCTTGTCTGTCTTTGGTGGTCCTTAACATAGTCCGCTTGTGTCTTTATTATATTGGTGCTGACTCTTTCTGAATTTACACTCCAAGAATCAAGTGCCCCATACAGTCCTCTCTGTTCCAGTTAAAAAAAGACTGGGCTGTCAGATCTATACAGGTATGAAGTTCCCTTTTGTTGCTTAATTACATGTGAAACTGACATTCTGTCTTTCTATTTTGGTGGGTCTGTGCACGAAATAGTAAGATTGATGAAAACTGTGCTTTGACCACTTTGATTCCAAAGGTGAGAGAAACCTTCAAAGCATCACCCTTTCTGACCAGAGAAGACAGCGTGTCCATAATGGATGGCATTCATGAAGGTACAAGTTACTTAAGCTCGTGTGCCTAATACATACTCATTCAGGGACCTGTTGTTCTTGCAAATGGTGATGTAGTCTTGATAGTGTTAAGGAACACTTTGCAGCTCATCCTCGTGGGTTTTCTGGTTCCAGTGACATATATTTACAAAGATCTAAAGATGTAATTTTGATAAACCTGACTACGTGCTTGTCTCAGTGTAACCTAGAGTTACTGTTCTATTGATGCTGGGTTAATTAGGTGGACAGGAAAGTAGTAGTACAGTAGTAATCACCTGAACAAATTAGTCACAGATCTTATTTATAGCTTTCGACCCACTTTGTTGCAAGCTACATTTGATAAAGTTGGGAAAAATACATAATGGATGATTTTGTGGAAGGTGATTTCGGTAAGAATGCTGAAGCTTAATGGCCAATCTTCTTAACTGTCTGCTACAGTACATTAAAGCTAAGTTCCCATCTTTCCATAACCTGATTATCATTGCTGTATTACAAGTTAGTTTTCCTTTCATGCAAATCTCTTTATTGAAGCACACGGTAAGGGACGTTGACCTGTGTTTAAGCTTAAGAGAAAAGATAAACATTCTCACTCTAAAGCTCAAAGAATGAACGTTTCATCAGAACAGAAGGGCAAAAGTGCATTTTTGAACTGTGGTTTAGAGAAACTAAAGGTCATTATATATTGTGAGGTGGGGCATATGTTATCAAAAATGGTTTTTAATCATTCTTGAGTTTGAAGAATGTCAGAAATTCTCTTAATGTATTTAGAGAGAGTATCATTAAAAAGACTACAAAATGTACTGTTGGCCAGAGATAATTGAAAATGTAGATGGTAGTATAATGGCCAGTAACGACCAAATATTATAGCAACTGCTCTTATTTTTTTGTGGCTTTGATACCTTCCTCATTTCTGTATAAGTGTTTTATGTTCTTATTTAATTTTTTATAATCATCATATTATTGTAATGGATATTCACAGTGGAGTAAATCAAATTCAAAGAACATGTAATGGAGGAATAATAGGAATAGTATGTTATATCCTCAGATATGACTTTAATGAACTTCTCATTACAGGTATTTCAGCATGGATTACTGTCAACTTTTTGATAGGTAAGATGTTCTTTGTTATTAAATATTTGATTCCTTCTTTTTAATGACATCCTGAATAAGCTCTACATTACCTTAGTATTATAACAGAAACATTGGAAACCTTTTAACTTTATTTTTTTTCTTTTGATTTACTTGAATCGGAAGCTGTTTGAAATGGCCACATTTGTCATCAGCTCTTTAATACCACTGTCATATATTTAGCACTGTTCTAATAAAAGGCCTCACCAAACCCCTTGCAATGGTTTAAAACCACCAAGAGATCTTGTTCATTTCTTGGTGTCATAGTTTCAGGAGACAAGCGTTAACTGCCTTGGCTTTCTTAGGACACTAAACGCTGTGCTCGAACGGTCATCACCATAACCTTAAACCTTCAAGGGGACAGACTGGCTGACTAGACAGACACCCCTGTGGTGTTTGATTGTGAAACTACATCCGTTTGAGCCAGTGATTAAACTGCAGTCTTGTAAGTCTTATTTTCGTCTTGGCAACAGTAAGTGTTTTTTGACAAAGATGTTGTTATACTAACAAATGTTATCAAAATAAAGTGGTGAGCTGATATAATAAATGAGGGGGGAGGAGGTTTATTAATCAAGTTTTGTAGATGAACAAATGTGCCCGACCCCTCTGTCACGGTCTCCGCCCTGTCGGCACACGGGTCCAGCTGCCGGGAGAGTTGGAGAGGAGGGCGTCGCCCCTCGTTGGGTCGGGTCTGCGGTGTTCAGCCGCTCGGTGCTGTGGTGAGCAGTGAGTGTCTGTGTCCCACAGGTAGCTTCCACGGCCCCGAGAAGCGCACGGTGGGGATGCTGGATCTGGGAGGAGGCTCGACCCAGATCACCTTCTCCCCACGAGATGAGGCAAGTCCCATTCCGAGCAGAGCTGCTGAACGCGTGACCTTCCAGGGCACCTTGTTATCAGTCCTTAAATATTAGCTTAATGTAAAATTCTAACAACGTTTACCTGTGAGGCATTCTTATCAAAATGGAGCAGGCTTTAACAGGAGGATTCACAGGAAGAGTTCTGTACCACTTTCCCAAGAGCCTCCATGTAATAAAAATACTGTGTGCTTCAAGTTAAAATTGATGGAAAGAATAGATGTTCATTTTTCTGCAGTGGTGTAGCATGTGTCTGTCAAGCTCAGATGTAGTTGTGAGAAACAAGCTAGTGAGTGGAAAAACTGGTTGTTGTTTTTTTTTTTGGAGATTGGAGATACCTATAGAATCCTGCAGCTCGGCAGGTTCACAAATTGATGTTCTCTTATTTCTCTTCAGAAAACAATCCAGACCTCTCCTGTTGGTTACATTACATCATTCCAGATGTTTAATAGCACCTATACACTCTACTCCCATAGGTAGGTGGCATTTCGTCTTCAGAACTGGCTATGTGAGTACAGAAGGGTAAAGAGGAAAATACTGGGCTTTGAATAAAAAAAATATTAGGTTTTGGAAGAACTTACAAAGAAGGCAAAATGTGTATGTTAGTTACACTCACTGGCCACACTATTAGATATTTTCTGTCAAATGCACGGCGCTGATAGACAGGGTGGCTGTCCTAAGGAGCACAAGAAAGATTTCCATGAACTTCCTTGACCAAAACAATCCTCAGGTATCAGTACTATTGGAAATTGATGGGAAATGTATTTCAGTGCCTTAGACCGTTACCCAAATCTCAACGTGTTGACGACACTCCTGCTGGAGGAAGTGTTTAATGGGGTCATGAGTATTTCACAGCCCTGTTGGGTAGGGTGACTGTCCCATTATAGCCCATGGTTTCCAGTTGGTTTTCCAATTTCTTTAGCTCAAATCCTCCTGCAAAGGCATAATTTTAAAAGACAAGGTCATCTGCTGAAAAAAGTTCCCACACAATTGAGAGCACTATGTCTATGGTTCTGAAATTCCTAAATTGTCGTCTTTGATTTTTCTTTTGTAATTTCACTTTTGCTACTTGTGCAAAGGGAGCCCATATAACCCATTAAGTACACAGTCTAACAGCAAAGTACGGGCACATTCGGATTTTAAAGTGTGTTCTCTATCGTCATATGTTTCAAAGTCACAGAACTTCCTTTCTTTCAGCTACTTGGGTTTAGGTTTAATGTCAGCAAGACTTGCGATTTTAGGAGGAACTGAAGGGCAACCCTGTGAGTATTTTGCTTAACCTTCCTCTGTTAAACACCGTTAAATGAGTAAATCGTTATGTTACCTATTAATAGCACAGAAAATATGAATTATTTGGTTGGCAGCTGTTGTTTATTTTATGTAGCTCTTTAAACAACATCCATCAAATGCCCTGAATCCAGATTTGAAGATTTAAAGGTTATTAAATTAGTTTTTTAATCTGATTTGATATTACTGATGTTTGATATCTTTCAAGGCTTCGATGCTGGTTGACATTTCTTCAGTGTTCCAGCAGATGGCAATATTTTAGCTCTGCAGATTGCAATACTGCCAAAAGCCAGGAGCAGGACAACACTTAAAATTGCATTTGTCTTCCCAAATGTTTTCTTCCTTTTGTCACATTTTGCAAGCTTTAATTGTTCATAAATCATAGTTTCGGACTTTAAATATGAAATTTAACTATTTCTATATACAGGAATAACTCATATGTCGGTACTTTCAGCATTGATTGGCGAGGATGTTGCAGCTCTATTTATACCAAGAATCACTCCCTGTTGCCTGATGCCTTGATGATATATATATATAAGGCAACAGACAGCTGAAACTGTCTGGGAAGTGAATAAAAGGACACATTCCTGTTATTTCATAGAAAGTTAGACGTTAATGTGCTCATCGAATTGAATGTAAAAATAGACTTTTAACATGAGTCTTAAACTCACATCCTGCAGGATCTAGTAGTGTATTCTGATTTTTGTTCCATCCAAGATCTTGATTATCAATTTGTCTTAATTATTTAACTGCATAATTGTAATACTATATTTTTAACCAAATTCTAAAGTTTTGTATAGTTAGTTGTTCCTTCAACTAAGTTAAAGTTTTGATAAGTCAAATAAGACCCAGGCACTGGGCCACCTAGGAACTGAGTCTGAGACTCCTGATTTATAGTGTGAGACATATTTGGGTTAACATGTTCAGTGTTTTGTGTGTGGTAATGTGCTTGGTATGAGTGAAGTGTAATTTCATCTCTGACCCAGGGAAAGTGTGGTGTGGACGGCTGAGGAGAGAATGCAGGCCCACGCTGTATCCGTTATTCTTTCTCCTTCTTTCTTGGCCTGCTAGTTTTTTTATCAATAAAGTTTGATAATTGACCAGTGAAAGCCCTGTTTTCCTTTACATGAATGCCTAAAACCTGAAACCGAACCCAGGACTTTACAATAGGATTAACCATTGCGGTAGTTATTCCAGTGAACATTGGTGTAATGTTAAAATAAGTAGTTTTTATCAGTAGCACTGGTGACCCAGTACAGAGCCAGGCCTGACAGAGGACCAGGGGTGTTCAGGTTCTTAGCACTGAGCTTTACTGACAAAGTGATGTTTCAACAGTGGAGAAAGACCAGGAACTGGTGAGCCCTTGCTTGGCCCCAGGTTACAGAGGCCAGTGGGAACATGCTGAAGCCGTCTACACAGTGAGGGGTCAGAAGGCAGGTAGGCCGCATGGAACGACATGTCCTGCTAAAGTCTGGTGTGTGCAGCACTGCTCCTGCTGGGACCCCATCCCAGTCACCCTGGACTGTCCCAGCCCTGAGCCACACAGCAGATATTGTATCACCACAGTGGCCTAAAGGGCTGAATGAGCCTCCTTACATTCCACACATATTACTTCACAGGATGGATCTTTGAATTGTCCTCATGTATCCTTGTCCGATCACTTGCTGTGTTTTTTTTCCATTGGTTTTTCACGTTAAATAATAGTTCAGACCAAATGCGCTAAGAATAGCTTTCACTTTTTCGATTCTGTTTCAGGAGAACCTATATATGAGTCTTGCCTCCAAAAAGTGGAGAAAATGCTCTATAGAAAATTGAAAAAAGCAGAAGAGGCATCAAATATGGACTTCTATGCTTTTTCATATTACTATGATAGAGCTGTGGAAGTAGGTTTAATCGGTAAGTACAATGAATTTCAGTCCCTTTCTTTTCTTGTAAGAACTGTTGCCCAAAAGATTTATGTAGAGCTATGAAGTCAAATCCTACAAGAATGTGAGGGAGCAAAATACCCAGACCATGAATTGAAGAGCTTTTATATGCGTTATAAATGCCCTGATGAATAGAGATGAAAAGTTTATCCTTCTGCTTTTTTTTTCTCTGGGCAGATGAAAAGACCGGAGGGAATATAAAGATGAATGATTATATTGAAGCAGCCAAAAGAGGTATGAAAGCAGTTACCATCTTCCTTTATTATGTATCTATTACAGCTTTATTAATTTAAGGCTGATTGTGGGGAATATTCTGTTACATTGAGGAAAATGAATAATGCATGAATGTGGCTCAAGACTCTATTTTAAGAAAAATACACTGAAAACCAAATATTCTGAAGCCATGGGAAACTTTTCTCTCTTAACAGTTCTGATGGGAACAAAACACTGTATTGCACCCTTCCAAAGGGATAGGGAGCAACATTGGAAATCAGAAATAGAAAATGAACGTTTTGGCTTTTGTCGTCTTCTTGCCTTTTCAGTGTGCAATGGTATGGAAGTCACTGCCGGAGAAAATCCCTTCCTGTGCCTAGATCTGACTTACATATCCGTCCTGCTACAAGAGCTGGGGTTTTCCAAGGAAAACGTTTTTAAGGTGAGGGCCAAAAAAGAAGAGACGCGCTGTACAGTACGTGATAGAAACGCATTGCGCCCTGCCGAGTTAAACTCAGTGAAATGTGTGTTCGCTTGCAGCTCGCGCGGAAGATTGACAACGTGGAGACCAGCTGGGCTCTGGGCGCTTCTTTCCAGTACACAGCTCAGTCTGCGGAGCGATTCAGAAGTGTGTGAGGACAGCGAGACTGTCTGGGAAGCTGAAGCCGGGAAATAATTGATTGTAACTCACATTATGGTACTTCATTAATAGGGTTCTTTGTATTTGATGTTAATTTTGGTCCCGTGACTCCACTGTGAAATAAGCTGATTTTTTTCCCCAGTGAAGAACACTAGAAGTTGGCTAATTATTGTATATTGTGTTTTTCCACATCAGTGTCTCAAACAGTTCACAGGTGACAATAGTCACTCATCCCAGGGCCTGTTTAGCTTGAATCTCAAGCCAGCAGTTTCAGAGTTGAGATTAGAGTGTTTTCTTTTTTTATAATGGTTTTAGGTCTTTTTTACTGGCAGTTAAACAACACATGCGGACAAACGTTCTTTTCAGCAGAATGGAAGTCAATGTAGTGTAACATAATTACAAATACAGTGTTAATAATAAATCATCCTACATTCAGAGAGCACTGACAACTTTCCACTCAATTGTGATACCGCAAAAACTTGATTATGATGCTTACCATTTAAAAGGATGTGGGCAGTTGGAAAATAAGCACTGAATACAGTCATATTAAAAATGTGAATGAGTACTGTATTACATGTGCTGTTTTGGGCATCATTGACATTATCGATTGTTTTTTAAATTCTACATATGCAAATTCCAACTCATTAAACAGAGTGAAGTGGCTTTGAAATGAATTTTTACATGCTTGAGAAGGAAATGTGTTAATGTATGTGGTATTTGAATGTATTGGGAAATATACAGTAGTTAGTATGTCTGAAGTTGTACATACATGTCAGTTTCTGAAAACACAGAAGTTCAGATGTTTCCGTGGTCTCAGAGAGAGTGATCTCTTTGAGAAGGCCATTTGACCCTACTGGTTTGCTTGGTTCCTAGTAGCTAAGTCTTCCAAGGATCTCCTTCAGGTGCTTCATGAAAGTCAAGGTGTCACCTTTGAAAACATGGCTGGGTAGTGTGTTTTAGACTCCCACAACCCTTAGTGTAAAAAAGTGCCTCTTGTTCTCACTTCCAACTAGATTTTCCGCTCAGTTTACAGCTGTGCTCTCTGATGAGTGTTTTACCACTGGCTCTGAAGAGGTCTAGTGGGTTGAACATGTTGGTGCCCTTCAATGTTTTCAATACTTGAATCAGACTCCCTCTCTCTGCTCAAGTCTTGGAAGTAAGATGTATTGGTCTGTAACTGCTTAGTTTGGTTTGTTTTAATGGACTGGCGGTAGCAATTTTCCTGTCAGTGGTTATTTCCCCTCTTGAGTGACTGTTAAGAGTTTTGTTTATAGATTATAAATTATTTGCTTAGGTACAATTGGTAAAATACCTTCAGGCCCTGTAAATATGTTTATCCTGTATTTATCTAATGACTGTAACACTTTTGCCTCTTTTATACTAATACAATTGTATTTCTTTACTTCTTTGCCTGATGCATGTTGTTGATTTCTTCCTTGGTGACACATTATGTGAAATATTAAAATTAATATCAGCTATTTCTCTTTCATCATCTAAATGTTCATCATCTCTGAGATGCTTTACTTAAAACATTACTGTGCTGTTGTAGAACTGAAAAACATTTTATTTTGACCTCAGCTGACTTATCTTGTCACTCTATTTGTAATGTTTTTTACCAGAAAACGCAAGTAATTGTTGTCTGATGTAATAAGTCTTACATGTGGCAGTATTTAAATGTCTGATTACTGTACATGTTGATAAAGCACTATTCTGAAACTGAAAAGTCCACTTTGCAGACCGTGAATATGAATAATAAATGCATTTTAAATGTAATGACAGTGCATTATATCTGAAAGAAAATTAAAAGCTTACATTGTTTTGGGTGACTTTGGTTTGCTTTTTCAAATTAAACTTGCTAACTCAAAGCATGAAAACAATCATCAGTGCTTGTGAAGTCATTTCAGAAAAGTCTCTGGGTTTTGAAATTTACTAAAGCACCTACAGTAGGATGATTATGGTAGTGATGGTTGCGGTGACTGAAACAAAACTAGTATTGGTCTGAATTAGGCAAAGATTTATTAGACAAAACAGTTGATATTGTGAAGCAGTGGTCTGTATTTCTGATCCTGCACAGCCACAGTCCCTCAATGGGCAGTGAACAGAGATGTGAAAAGCATGTTACTTTAAGTAGGATGAATAAAGAAACAGATCCAGTTATTTCACTCAGAGCTTGGCTGCAATTTGAGTGTTAATATCTTATAAGGAACTTGATCAGAGGTCTTCTGAAACTTTAAATATACCATATAATATATTCATGTTTACTGGTGTTGCTTGGTCAAAGAGTTTTAAAATCTAGAGTACCTGTATCATTCAGAATCCATAATGTCTCAGCTGTACACCAGATAGCATTCTTGTTCCACACTTCCAAGACTTCTAAGGATCTCCTGTAAGACTTACTGGTCTATTATTACTTAGACTGGATTCGCCACCCTTTTTATGGACTGGCTGGGAGGGAGACTACAAGACAGTGTGGCTCTCCAGGAGGAGGGCAGACAATCCCTTATTGTACAATATTTAAGAGCATCTACGAGTGCTTTTACAGTGACACAAGCTTCATCACAAGTGGCAATAAGTTGCTCCCTGAGGAAACCGGATCTGAAAAGACGCCTTGTCCATCTGACTATCAGCCTGCAAGGCTCCAGTCAGTGTAGGCCAGGGATGGACATTCCGTTTTCCAAACTATTTGGATGAGGAACGTTGCCTGCTTTGATGTCCGAATTGGTTTTTGGTTCAGATCTACCTCTAAAACTGGGCTGCAAGGACTGCTGTTCCCCCACCCTGGTGTCAGCCTCTGCCATATAAAGACGCACCACAAACCTTGCATGACTTCACCCCCCCCATCCCTTTCCATATCCTATTCGGACATTCAGTGATGGATTAGGAGAGTGTTTTACAGCAACTTACATATTTTTACACACTTACATAATGGTTTGGGTCAGCTCTGCATTCATTCTGCCTGCAACAGTTATTCTTAGTTGCCAGTGACAGCATAAATCGGTTTACTGCCAAGCAAAGAATTTTAATCAGCAGTTGAGAGCCTGCAAAGCTGTGAACTCGGGTTCAGTAGGATAACTCTGCTTGTGCATGAGGTACACTCATCGTACTTGAGTCCTTTTTCTACCCTCTTTCACGTTCCCAAGGTGGGAAAGGAACATCATTACTGTGCTGATGTTACATGCAAGGGATTTTTAACAAATAGTATTAGGATGACAACTTTAAATATAAAAACAATAATCTACATACCAGTCATCGCCTATACTCAGCTCTATATTCAAGGCCAGTAGGCACAAGGGTTTTGACACTTCAGAACACTTTCACCGATGGTGTGCCAGAAATTGTTTATTACATTCAGTTAATGCAGACACTTATTACCTTCATAAAAAAAAGTGTAGAAGACACTTTGTGAAGGTGAGTTTTTAGCACTTTTACAGTCTGCCAACTGTACTCAACCAAGTTTGAAGGAGAGGTGGTGAAGCACTGTGCCACCCAAAGCTGAACTCAATGGTGGGTGAGCATGATCTTAAAACCTACATCTCACCCAAAATTGTGAAAATGCTTTATTTCAAATTTTAAAAAATACTTATTTAAAAGTTCAAATGGCTGAATCAGTTTCCCCAGTGGAATCGTACTCTTCATTTGTCAGTCAAGATCTGCAAGGACAGCGATCCTCACAGGAAGGCATCACACCACTCCTTTAAACACTGATAACAGGACGTTGCTTGTCTGTTGTTGGCGCCACACGCATCCTTGAGCCAGTCTGTGAAGAGCTCGCCATCCTTCCTCAGCACAAGGAACTGCCCCAAGACCACAAAAGCCTAGGAGAGACACCATGACTTCTCCTTACATGCCCAAATCATGGAAGCAGACATTAACAGTCACACAATAGTTCATGCTTGCAAGCGAGTACTTTTAGCCCAACTATGTGGACCGTTTATAAACTCCCTTACGGGTGTTCCACACTGATAACCACTAGCTTCGCCTTACTTTATCAAACCCTTGCTCTTCCAGCTTCCGTCCCAGAACTTCACCGATCCCCGAGAGGGCGGTCACAGGCTTGTCCCCCATGGGCTCGGCGATGAAGCTCCTGTGCTTCTGGGAGGTGGAGGACATGTCTTCAAGCACACGCAGGCTGCACAACAAGAGAACAGCTGGAGGTTTCTACTGAGGGGCAGACTTTCATCAAGACAGAAAGGCCCTCACTGGAGGACACATATGGATTACCTTTACAGATAAGAAAGCACTGAAAATGTCCATATGCAACACTGAGCCTCCAAAATAGCAGTCAAAGACTGGGAATGCAAATTAAAGCTAAGTCAGCAGGAGCAAACTGCATTTCTCCAGTTTTCAGGTCAAAGGCTTTAGCATTTAGACATATTCAGCATTACAAGTATAAATACAAACCATGCCTAAAGAATAAAATTTATCTTTTAAATACAAGACGCCCGCCACGGGCTCCACCAAAATGTCGGGGCTGTAGCTCGAGGACTCCCAGTACAGTACTTCACCACCCAGCTCTTCCGAAACTTTCGCTGGACAGCTGGCATTCCACGTGGACTCCTACATTATTCTGCAGGGTTAAATATTACACAGCGCGATTACAAATCCTGGAGCATCTCTTACCTTTTATTCCCCCTAAGTTTCCCCGCTAGTGTGACGGGAAATCAAACCACATTCAAGTGTCCTAAAGGCTGTCCCTCCCTCTCAGGGTCCATCTTTTATCGGGAGAAGACATGTGACCCCAAAATTAGATCACCTGATTAGTGTTTTTTTTCCCCCACCCGGCTCTCATTGGTTGCAAAGAGATGTGTATATTTACTTAAACGCACTTTACATAAAAAAAAAACAATTTATCACATCATCAGAAGGGACTGTTTAATCATACTAACTAATCTGAAGCGGGGCACACATGCGCAGATGGGTCAGGTTAAGTTATGCATATGCATATGGTGAAAAAGCAATGAAAAAAAAAAAGGGTATGATCGTTATTCCCATTTCAGTAGCTCCTCGTTTAGTTTGACGTGGTCTGTCAGCATCATGGGTCTGATAGCCAATACCAGCAGGTACTGCTCTCCGTACACGAGCTCGCAGCCGGCTCGCGCAGGCAGGGGAGAACCCGAAGGAGCGCCGCGCGCGCCGCCCCTTTAAACGCCGAGAGGGCCCGGCTGAGTGTGACGTCACAGGGCCGAGCGCCCCCCCCCCCCTGTCCCATCCTCTGCGTCAGCGGCTGCTCGCCCGTCCTCCTCGCACTGACAGGCAAGGCACCCCGCAGGAGAGCCGGACCTTCCCTGAAGCCCACCGTCGTGTTGCTTCACGCTCCGTTTTCTTCTTCCACCCTCCCCCACCCCCAAAAAAAAAAACAAAAAAAAAGGGGGAGCCGCTGACAACGTTAAAAACCAAACAAAAACAACTGAACCATGACCGCGCCACTGACGGACAGCGAGAAGAGGAAACAGATCAGCGTGAGAGGCATCGCAGAGGTCGGGGATGTCTCGGAGATCAAGAAGAGCTTCAACAGGCACCTCCACTTCACCCTCGTCAAGGACCGCAATGTGGCGACCCCCCGAGACTACTACTTCGCCCTGGCTCACACAGTGAGGGACCACCTGGTGGGGCGGTGGATTCGCACGCAGCAGTATTATTACGAGAAAGACCCCAAGGTAAAGCGCTCTCCTGCAAATGGCAGGAAGTCAGCTGTCAAGCCAGCCTTTCCTAGTGTAAACCTGGTGATTTTTTTTGCACGACAGACTCGTTTGTGCACGGAAACCGTTGCGTGTCGGGTGCAGCGAGCGCCGATGCGATGATTTCCCTCATGCAGCCTTTGCACTGGGGGAGCACAAAGTCAGTGCAATGCAATTGACGTCCTCGGGCAATTGCGATGGTGCAAAATTCCGTTTTGGGGTTGATCGATTCGTGCGTTTGTACACGATGGAAAATAACGATTTTGTGAACAGACACGAAAAAGCGGGCGGTCGTGAAACTATTTTCTACGACGAGAGAGTTCTTGGGAGATTTTAAATGCGAACACACCACATAATTGGCTTGGTATTGCTGGTTATACAGGTCAAATTAATTCTCTTCCTGTTCCCCCAAGGTCAGGAAGGACGTGATCACATCACTGACAGTCTGGCTTGAACAAATCGCGTTCCTCTGTTTCTTTCGGTGAAGAATGTTTTTTTTAAAGAGATACGCGGTATCTCTTTTATTTTCATTTGTTTTTCTGATTGCAAACAGCATTTTAGACCAACCTTCATGAATTAAACGAAGCGATGTGCCTTTCCAAGTTATCACTGAATTACATGTTACTTCCCCCAGAATAAAAGGTTGTCTCTTCATTATTTTCCACATGAATAATTGTGCAGGTGCGATTCTAAAGTACAATGTGGGGCTGCACTGATACTGGATTATCTGGGTAATCCAGACTAATGTTTTCTGCTTCCGAGTCTGCCACTTCTCAGCCATCGTCATGCCTCGCTGCTACACTCGAGAGCAGAATGCCACTGCTGGAGACCAGTCCTTTTCTGGAAAACATCATCTCCTTATCTCCTCAGCTCGGAGGACTGGAGTTCCACGAGCTGCACGTACACATCTTTCCCCCACTCTGTTCCCTGAATGACCGTATTATCCCTTTCATCGAATGACCAGTTTGTCTTTAATCATCTGGCCCTTCCCTGACGAGGCAGGTGCCGTCTCAGAGCTGTGGTCTTAGCAGGGAGATCTTCTTGTGCAGCATTTGTCAGTGTTAGGGGGAATCTGCCTGGTTTAATTACTGTCTGAGAATCCCTCGAGCCCAGGTTTACAAGAAGCGACGCGGCCGAAGTCATGGTCCGCGTGCTCCTCACAAACGTACAGGAGTCCAGTAGGTCTGACTGTGGAAAAACGTCCGTGAGGAGTCTAGGGCTGCACTGGGTGGTTGTTTTGGTTTTCCAAAAGGCACACAAGAAAACCACAGTGGCTGCAGTACGTGCCAAAACTGCAGTGCATCAGTGCCAGTGACCGAAGAGTCTGTGATTCGCCCTTCACAGGACGGGTCTGCACTGTGGCGGGCGCTATGCTCACATAGTAGGACTCGTTTTGAAAATTGCCTTCTCGATCTTTTTAAAATGTCGCACGGGTTCAGGAAGTTTCCATGGATCTTATGCTAGCCAGCAATCCCTGGATTTCCTTTGGATCAGTCCAGCCCAGAGACCTTAGATGGCACAAGCAGTGTGTATCTATACCCCACAGAGATCCACCAGCCTGTTGGCTGTTTTGAACCAGTGACAAGACAAGGGCTGCCAGTTCCCTGTCACTAGGGCTTACCGGGGTTCTGAGAGGCCTCTGCGTGCGCTAACTGAAGGTGACAGTGCAGATAAGAACTCTCACCTCTTATCCCAACACACTGTGTTCTTTGTGTAGAGACATCGTGACCTCAGTGTTTGGCATGCAGCCATTGGGAAACCAGCAAATGGAAGAACCTGTGTTTTGTGCAGAACCACCAGCTTCAGACTGTGGACTCCAGGCTCAGAGCCTAAACCTTTGAGCTCTGGTGCAGGTCACTGGCCCGAGCCAGGGAATCAGTGGCAGACCACGCTTATTATTTCCTCTCGGCCTGCATGAAGAATTCCTAAGAATGTGTAGGGCCTCCGTTTTTAATCAGCTCGCTACTGCAGGTGCAAAGCCAACCACTTTTTTTTGTATCAGTTATGAAAATGCCAGGCGTCTCACAAAACATTTGAGCAACAGATATTTCTCCTTATTTTATTATTAAGGCCGTGTATTTTTTTTATTGTTTAGTGGAAGTTAATGTCCGTGATTCATGCACATTGTATATACATAGACATTAAAAATGAAACAAATATTGTTGTTTCTGATATTCATGTATTGCAGTTCCTCTGGTCTGTATGGTTATGTTACGTTTTCTACTTTCTTCTAAGATACACTTATAGTTTTTGTTATATGCTAATAATTCACATGATTTGTGACTTGCATACAAATTGTTGTTCATCTCAAAACGTTAACTGTACCAGTAATGGTCTAAGGCGCATGTCATGATCCATTTCCTGAATAGCTGATACTGTATAGCAATAGAAATGTTATCAGTGTTTGTCCTAATGGCGATTTTTCAAGTCATGTTTCATCAGCAGGAGGAGACGGGTTGATCGATTTTTAGATGAAAGATGTTCGAGGAGGGTTAGCCAAATGAAGAAACTTTCTAATGGGGTTATTGATCTTGAAATGAACCAAGATCCTGCCACAAACGCAGTAAAAGGGCTAAAGAAAATACAGTGGTCATTGTTTCTTTGTAGGGGAACTTCATTAAAAAACTAATTGCGACACAACTCAAGCACTTCATGTTCCGCTTTGTTTATTTTACACTGCTGTTCAGCAGGAGGATTATTTTAGTGCTGAAGGGTGTGTTTGTTGTGCGCAGGTAGGAAAGGCAAAAGCATTTCGGACAAGGGGTTGATGAACAGAGATGGATCAGCACAGGTTCAGAGAGACCAGTCTATTCCCAGCACTTCCACACACATTTGAGGTTGTGAAATCCATATGTAGTCGTTATTCTGTGTCGAAACCGTCAGCCCTCCAGTTTCCTAGCTGGTCTTCTGCCGAAGGTGAAATCTGTCTTTACCTTTGAAATAAACATTCATTGCAAGTTTCTGTTTACTAACACCATCCATCACTGGTAATGTGATTTTCTGAATCACAGACACCGAATGATGTTAATTGTGGTTCTACCTATTATCTTGCAGTTCTCACTGTTATGGCCTTTAGTGTCTTTTAACATTTATGGATCCTGGCCCTGTCAAATTACGTCATTAGCAAGAGGAATCCTTTAAAAGAGTTCAGTCTTCAGTTCCAAACATAAAGACCTTCAAAACGGATTATAAGAAAATCATACCAGCGATTTTTCTGTCCATGAAACAGGAGGGCCAGTTTTAACCAAGCGTTCTGTGGGTGAATTCTGAGAGGTTGGATCTTTTCAAGTCTTATTTTGCCCTTTGAGATTTCCGAAGGTTTGCTATCATGGTCATATGGGCAATGGGAACGACTGCTGAGGTAGACTGGTACAGTACGTTCCAGTCCTTGTTGATCTGAGTGCCAGAGTCGGCTCACATGCAGACCGTTACTCAAACAGTATGCGTATGGTGTGAGCAGAGGATAGATGGTTTTGTTTTGACATTAGGTTAGCTGCAAAAATTATTATTTAATCCAACTGAAATATATTTGATCTATCTAGGCAGTAATATCAATGAGTATTCAGGTTACCTCCTTAAAATGGGTATTCTTTCTGGACCTCAGAGCAGATACTGCAGTAATTATAAATATGCGCAGCTGTGTGACACTGTGACTGAGTAGAGCCAACTTTGACATTTCTCCAAAGGAATGATTTCTGTAGACAAAACGTCTGTTTTGAAATACAGCAGCTCGGGAACTAGGGTGTGCTGAGAGAAAGTGCCACAGCGACTGAGTTTTGCATCATTATCCGTGTAGAAATCTCTATGCTTCAGACTTCCTACTTGTTAGTAGCTTCCCTGATCAAAACCTGCAAAGTAAAATGAAATGACATGGCTGAATTGCTTTGCCCTGTGTACTGCAGAACTGTATTAATATCCTCAACCTTGTATCAGATAAAGTAAAATGTATCCATAAAATGTTGTTATGCAACGCAGATTCATCATATCAGTGCTGTACTGTACATCAGATGCCTTGTTTTGGTCTTGCAGAGAATCCACTACCTGTCTCTGGAGTTCTACATGGGCCGGACGCTGCAGAACACCATGATAAACCTGGGCCTGCAGGGTGCCTGTGATGAAGCCATCTACCAGGTAACGATGCATCTGACGCTCGTCGACTGCCTTGCGTGAGCTAGCCTGCACGGCCCTCCTGTTCCAGACCGCCACTGCGGGCTCCTGATCTCAGGTGCTTTCCTCCCAGATACTTGGTGAATGGCTCTGGGTTTTAAATCCCTACTCCTTCCGAAAAAGATTTCCTATCCATCGTGGACACAAGGAGACTTCAGACACACAATAAAATTCCTGCTAAGAAACCTTTTGTCCCTGTAGAAACAAAGCTTGGTGTCCTTTTACGTTTTATTAGATAAATATTTTATCATGTCTGCTCACATATTCAAGGTATACAGGCTGAGGTGCCCTTCGTCGCTGCTCCGAAGAGCTTAATGCCCTTGTCAGTGGTTGTGTGAGGGCCGTTGTGTTAGACTGACACCACATTCTTTCACACTTGCCTTTAACCAGCATTAACGAGCAATAAACCTCACCTAAAATACAAAGTTGTTTTGCCTTAAGATTACATTTTTACAGGTGGGCTTTTTAAATCTTTTTTCAGTCTTCCTGTTAAACAAACGTTTGGAAAACGTCTCCATATAGATAATAAGGAATTACTGGTATACATGAACAGAAATGCTACAAAGCCAGCCAGTCTGAGGTATTTGAACAATGCACACACACACTTCTCCTCGAAAAAATGGTGAAACTTGGAAAAGAGTTCTTTTTTGTTTTCAAACAAAAAGCAATTGTTTCTGAAGCAGGAATAATCTTGAACTCTGCCGTTATACTGGTTTCTGGAGACTTTCTACACAGATATTTTAGACTTTATAAGCAGACTTTATAATAATAAAAGGTGGGGCAAACAACATGCTGTAGTACAGTATTCTCACATTGTTGCATTTTCTTTTGGAGATAAAGTAGTATAAAAGGTTGGTACAGTATTTCTGTACACCTGTTACAAGTTAATTTAATCTACATCCCCACTGCATTGGTTTAGTAATTAATAAGTGAGGAATCCCAGAAGGCGTTGTGTTAGTGTTTTACAAGCATGTACAGAGAGCCCAATAAAGATGAAAGTTTCTTGCAGTAAGTCTTGCAGAGTACAGCTCTGTGTCTAATGTTGCTGGGAAACTGACCCTTTTATGCAAATGTGTGGGGAAACTTAGACAGCAGCCTATTGCCTTACACCACTTTGCAAACTAGAGGAAGGCGTGAGCTTTTGTGTTTGTACAGTGTAAGCTCAGAGCTGCTCACAGCTAAATTCCTGTTAGCGATGCAGCAAGCACAGATCCTTTGTGTTGTGAAACAGATAACCCTTGTTTCTGGTTTATATTGTATATGTAAGTCTGTATATGAAAATATATTTCTAAACCATTTTGTTTCTGTAATGATATTTTTCCTGAGAATTATCAATGTGAATTAACTGAGAAGAATTAATGATAGTTCAAAATTTGCCACAGGAACAGACAATTGATATACTGATTGTGCAATTTATATGATCTAGAAATCTAAAAATGAATGCTTTTTACTTTACTTGAGAAGGTTCAAGTTTATTGTTTACACTTATTGTTAGATGAATTCATAAGATTGTTGTTTTAATTATTGGATTTATTCAGCTAAGAACAAAAATGATTTCACCATTTATGGCGGCAGTTTTTAGCATATGCCTTAACTACATACATCTTCTGCGAATCCTGTACATGGACTCTGCCAGTTCATAGGTGGGGAAGAGTTTTATTTGTCAGAGTAGTCCCTTCAGACGTCTGCCACTGCATTGTGAGGTTATGGATGCCCTCGTGATGATGGTGTTGGCTCAGCCTCCTGCCTCAGCCGGTGTCCTCCTTTCCATCCAAATGGGTAGAACGTAGACCATGTGAGACACTGGCTGTGAGGTCACACTTCAGCACAGGCTCTTTGACACGCTGAGCCCTCCCCACGCTGGGGCACGGCCAGAGCCCTCGCCTCTCTTGAAACATCTTTGGTGGAAAATTCAGGGATTCGCACTTCTTACAGGCTTGCTCTCGCGTGTGTGGGTCTGTTCGGTCTCCCTGTCTTTTCCATGTCTTATTCTCCTGGTCTCCCTCTGGTCTGTATAGCGCCCGTCACGCCTGTGCCCTTTGTTCTGTGTCTTTCCCACCGCCAGCTGGGCCTGGACCTGGAGGAGCTGGAGGAAATCGAAGAGGACGCCGGGCTGGGCAATGGAGGACTGGGCCGGCTGGCGGGTGAGGGGCGCCTTCACCTCGCAGCAAGTCTTTTTACGCACTATCCTGTTCCTCACATGCCTCGCTGTTGCAGTTAGAGAAGAACTCTTTCCATACCTCGCTGGGCAGAATGATAACAAAAATAGAATATCAGGAAGCAAAGTGGAGAATTCCCCAAAGAAAATGGCAAAATGTGAACAAATTAGCATCAGAGGTTAATAACTTGTTAAATAGATGTTATTCTAGCTGCCTCAGAGGCGGGAGTCCATAGCTTGTTAAGGGAAAGAACTCTGTGTTGTTGACTTTTTTTAACAGTACTAGCACAAAAGTGCAGGCACAACAGAAGGATCTTTTCTGGTTAAATGCTGTCATGTAGATAGATATTACACATTTAGTTTTGCCTTGAGTGCCGTTTTCTGAATTACAATGCTACTTAATGTTGCAGTGAGCTGTTGTTGGCTTTCTGTGACCTTATCCTGGCCAGGAAAGAGGGTGTCACCCAAATGGACTGAAACTGAAAACAGAACACTTTCATTTTAATGCCTAGTAATGAAGAGAACTGCATGAAAGATTGATGAAGTGCAAAGCTTGTGTTACTGACATTTCCAATGAGAAACAATATTTTGTTCCCACCTCATTGTTGTGAAAGTACTGTCACATTTGAAGTTCAAAAAGCAGGGAATTCAGGTTTGTATCCGTTTTCAAAAAGTAAACCCCTTCATCTGAAAACTGCTCAGCATGTTTATGTTTTTAATGAAACCTGATATATTTTCCTGATATTTGTGAGAATGTTCTTTCTGACATCTAGTCAGTCGTTCATTTGATCCATTCATTTTTTCAAGCTTGCTTCCTGGACTCCATGGCAACGTTGGGCCTAGCAGCCTACGGTTATGGAATCCGATACGAGTTTGGTATTTTCAACCAGAAGGTCGCAAATGGATGGCAAGTAAGTTATGGAAGAACCAGCAGAAATATTCTGACAGAAAGAACTGGGTTAAAGTTGGGCCTGTCTGGACAGCTGCCCAGTGTACTGGACTCAACCTATTTCGGGCTCTGTTGAATTATCCTGTTAAGTTTGGAGTTACAGCCATATTCAAAGAAGGTTTTTAATTAAATCCATTTTTACTTTATTTTAGGATTCATACTTCCGCTAGTTTAAGGCGTGGGATGTGATTTTATTGCCTTGGTAACATAACCCTGAATGGTGGACTCTTGAATCAAATTGATTTAAAAAACGGCAAAAAGTAGACATAAGGAATAGGAAAATTGGGAAAAAAAACATTTTCCTGAGAAAAGAAAACCATGGTTATAATAAAAATGTAGCTTCCAGTGTAGTATTAAATTTAAATTTATTTATCAACTCATCTTGGGTGTCAAAATATAACCACATAAAATCAGAGATTTTATCCGTTTTCTTTTCAGAAGCGTACAAACAGGCCTAATGTGACCACAAGTCACTTTGATCTGAGTTGAATTTCCAGTGGTCTGTTGTATGAGGGTGTGTGTGTTTGTGTCTGTGTGTGTCCTGCGATGGGCTGGTGTCCCATCCAGGGTGTGATCTGTGTCTGTGTGTGCCCTGCGATAGACTGGTGTCCCATCCAGGGTGTGACCTGTCTCTGTGTGTGCCCTGCGATGGGCTGGTGTCCCATCCAGGGTGTATCCTGCCTTGTGCCCACCGTTTGCCGGGATAGGCTCCGGCTCTCCCGCGACCCTGTGAAAAATAAAGTGGTCAACAAACGTGGAAGGATATGCGTGGCAGTGGTTCGCCTGACATGGACATACTGTGTTTGAGGCTGCAGCTGCTGTTTTCCCCTCAGGTGGAGGAGGCAGATGACTGGCTGCGCTATGGTAACCCCTGGGAGAAGGCCCGCCCAGAGTACATGCTCCCAGTACACTTCTATGGGAGAGTTGAGCACACCGCTGAAGGAGCAAAGTGGGTGAACACTCAAGTAAGCAGAGGGCCTTGACGTCCAAGAGGTCCCGGTCAACTAATTCAGTATGAGGCCGCTTTTCCTGGCCGCATTGTTGTGACCAACAGCTTTGAGTGAATGGGCTGTTTGCACGCAGCGTACGACGTGGTGACTCTGCCATGTCGAGTGGCAGAGCGGCTTCACACAGACTGTGTCACCGAAAGCCATTTGCTAGTTGCTCTGCTTTATGGGTCCCAGAGGTTTGAGCGTGGAATCGCTGTAATTGTAAATAAAGAATTCTAGGGGGAGGCAGCTGGATTCAGAGCTTTCATTCAGAACCCCCTGTTTACTCAAACTCAGAACAGTGACTTCATATCGCAGAAGAAGAAATAACCTCTTCTAACACAGCATCTTATTTGTATCTGAAACATAAAGTTAACACACACAAATGAAAATTAATATTGCTACCAGCTGTGTCACTACATAAAAAGAAACTTTACATATATTAATAGATAATTTTGAAGTTTACAAACTCCAACTTCATGTACAGTACCACCGTATATTAATAGTTCAGTGAACTCCCAGATTATTACAGGAATCAAGAATACAATGTTATTTACAGCAAATATATTCTAACCAACCTGTAAATGAAGAATAGTGCTTTTTTCCCCCGTTCATGTGTCTGTTCTCCTAACTAAAAGGTTTTCAGTCTTGTGCTGCACTGTAGTAGATGGACCCATTCAGCACTACCATACAAGCAAATCAAATCTTACGTATCTGCCCCTTCCATTGTGTGTTACCTGAGCTGTGTTCCCCTCCTCACAGATAGTGCTTGCAATGCCCTACGACACGCCAGTTCCTGGGTACAAGAACAACACTGTCAATACTATGAGGCTCTGGTCTGCCAAGGCGCCCAACGATTTCAACCTCCAGGAGTGTAAGTGTCGTGACATGTTGTTTTTATATTGGTTGAAGATGGGATTGAAGGGGACAAAGGCAACTGGAGTTTTATTTCAAGGCCTTAACACCTGACTAATTTCTGGCCTTCTCTGGGAGCTTGTGATGGATGTTATGTAAAGCGGACCCAACTGGTGTCTTGTCATCAAGCAATAAAGCTCGAACACCAATAATATAAATGGCCTGGTGGAGTTTTAAAACATTGCAGTGGACTGTACAGTGTAGTTTCCTCACATTTTGCCAAAGTGAAGATATGTTTGAGACTATTGAGCAGAACAGATGTCAATGAGTAACAGATTTTATGTTGTTATGTAGAAGAGTCTTAGAGTTAGTTTTGAGGTTTGTTTTTGTCTGTGAGAAGAGCATTTAAGGGAAAAATGAGGTGTTCATTTGTCCTTTGCTGAAGTGATTAGTTAAAGATGAGATGAAATGAAATCTCAGAAGAAGACCTGTGGATCTTGTAAAATTAGCTTTTTTTTTTCCTTACAAGGATGAACAGAAATGGGGAGAACAGGCTCATAAGTAAAAACTTGACTTTTTATATTGTGACATAACTGTCTTGTCTTGTTTTTGGAGTTTGTTTAGCCCTCTCACGGCGAACGCCAGGAACATTATGCTAATGTCTGCTTCCCTGCAGCTCGGCTGAGACTAATGGGTTTATTTGTGCAAGGAGGAATGTTACTTCAGTTAAGAGCTGCTTGGAATATCAAGTGGAGCTCAGTGGGATGGCAGTGGTGCACTCTTAGGCATCACAATTTAATGGCAGCCTGCCAGTGTAACCGTTGGATACTGTACATTCTGGTGTGGTTTGGTGTGTTTAGTTTGGCCCTGTATTTGAGAGCTCCCTACGCAGTGTGAAGACCTTCACGTCGCTCCAGAAATGGCCTCCCATGGCCTTGTGCTGCTTTATTACTTGCATTTATACAGACACCTTTTAGTGTCTCTGTCATTTTTAGATGAGTAAAGATCCAGGTGGCGAGCCCTCCTTTCTGTTTTGTGAGTGTGTGTACAAGGTGGCTCGGTGGCGCAGTGGTTGGCAGTGCTGGCTCGAGTCGCAGTACCAGAGGGGTTCAAGTCTGGACAGGGGTTACTCTCTGCTCAGAGTTTGTAGGCTCTCCCTGCGTTCAGGGGTTTCCTCCATGTGCTG
This sequence comes from Atractosteus spatula, assembly GCF_055471065.1. Taxonomy (NCBI): domain Eukaryota; kingdom Metazoa; phylum Chordata; class Actinopteri; order Semionotiformes; family Lepisosteidae; genus Atractosteus; species Atractosteus spatula. The sequence continues at coordinate 21,174,282 of NC_142720.1, read as the reverse complement.
TGGTTTTCTCTCACAGTCCAAAGACACACTGGCAGGTTAATTGGCTTCTGGGAAAACTGGCCCTGGTGTGAGTGTCTGTGCATACCTGTGTCTGTCTGTGCCCTGCGACGGACTGGCGCTCCATCTAAATGCAAGGTCCACAGAATAGATTCCTCTGCTGAGTTCTTCTTTTCAGCTAATGTGGTGTGACACATTTCTCAACACCAGTCCACAGAACCTTGCAGATGCTTTCCGGGTACAGGTCAGTGTGGCTTGAATCAGGGTAAAGCAATATCTGAAACTGCTGGTCAATACATATATTAACCAGCTCCTTCTGCCTTTTTTCTTCTTTGCAGTCAACGTGGGTGACTATATCCAGGCTGTGCTGGATAGGAACCTGGCTGAAAATATTTCTCGCGTCCTGTACCCCAATGACAACGTGAGTGTGAAAAGCTGTCTTCCTGTATCCTCAGGCTGGCAATAGTAATAAGCTAAGACTGAGAGTGACGGTTCAGTAACAAAAGCTCAGTCAGAATGTTGGCTGAGCAACAAACACACATCCTTGCTGAAAAATCTGCAATTGTATTAAAACATGTTCTGTTTGAGTGAACTTGTGATTTTTTTTCCAACACAAGCAAAGGGATTAAAACATGTCTCTTACTACCCAAGCTTTTGTTAGGGAAACAAGTTCGTACTTGAATTTAATCTCACACATAAAGCATGCAAAGTAATCTGATTATAAAAGTATATAATTATATGTCAGGTTTTTTTGCATTCTTAAGCAGATATACAGTATCTAAGTCGGTTCAAAAAAATCGAAAACATCACAGAAATGGCAGTGTACAATATATCCTTCAGCTTAAATAATGTATTTCTTTATACAGGTCTTTCAGAAAATAAGTATAAAAGTATTGTGACCAGTAACAGGTGCTAACTTGTTGCACAAACCTCTTCTTATGGTTTCTTCTACAACAACACTTGCAGACTCTATAGAAGCTTGTAGGTGGTTTTTGTGAACAACCAGCGGTGGTTTGATCCAGGCCTGTAAAGCCTGGGGTTCTCTGTGCCTGAAGAAACACAGTTCAGAAGGTTTTCTCCAAATACAGAGATCAAAGACTGGTCAAAGACCTGCAGCACAGTGTCTTTACACAAATTATCCTCAGAGGAGCAGGACCTCAGACTATACTGATTGATTGTCCTGTTTTGTTTAAAATACATATGATGTACATGTTTTTATAAAGTGAGGACCTTTACATGAAGGCTCAGGGCTGAACACTAAGGCATGTATGGAAGTTCGTTGGCGTCTGTGAAAACTGGCCCTGGTGTGAGTGTCTGTGTGCCCTGCGATGGACTGGCCTCCCATCCAGGGTGTTCGCATGCACTGCACCTGCTGCTGCAGGGCGGATGTCCCCAGCAGTGGCTAGGGGCTGGTAAATGTGCTGATTCATGGGCTGTGGCTTTGAGGGGAGGCAGGAAGTAACTTGGCTGTGTGCTCAGTTTTTTGAAGGGAAGGAGCTCCGGCTGAAGCAGGAGTACTTTGTGGTCGCCGCCACACTCCAGGACATCATCCGCCGCTTCAAGTCTTCCAAGTTCGGCTGCCGAGACCCCGTCAGAACGAGTTTCGAGACCTTTCCGGAAAAGGCAAGGGGCTTTACATCCGCGGGTGCTCCTGGTTCTTGGGAACGCCAGCGTCACTGCTCCTCGCCAGGGGCATTGCCCATTGAGCTGAAGCTAGGACAGGCCTCGGCCATCTAGAACTCTACCCTGACTAACCCTGGCTCAAGGCATGTGCCTGGAAAATCGTCAGCTTTCTTCTCTGCAGCTGTTGCAGAGGCAGCATGGCTGGATTTCATCATTCAGTTTAGTTTAGAGATTAGTGCGCAGCAGTCTGGTGACAGGATACACAGAATGCACATTCTCCTTGGCTTACATGCATGCATTATTTCCCATTGGCCCTTACCGATCATGGCCTCCTAATAATCCCCATCTATCCCCATCTCAGGCCAGTCATAAATTTGTACCACAATGTTCAGTGTAACCCTTTGACTACGCTACCTCAAGTGCCGCCTCACATATTGATGATGTGAAACTGAATTTCTGCGTGTCTTCTAGATGTTCAGAGTCATAGCCCACAATACTTGACAAATGTGTGTTTGTAGAAGACATGTTATTCTGCTTTACGTAGCAGCTGCTATGATGTCCGAATTCCTCATCCTAGGTTGCTATCCAGCTTAATGACACCCACCCTGCCCTGGCCATTCCGGAGCTCATGAGGATCTTCGTGGACGTCGAGAAGCTGGAATGGGAGAAGGTGAGCCGGACTGTAGGATAGAGATTGTTTGCTGTTGGGATCAGCATCCCGCGGCACCAGAGCTGTTTCACACCTGCATGTGAACACCAAAGTTATTTTCCCGTCGTGTTTATAAGAGCCTGTACTTGTGCCGAGTCATCAGTAGCTCGCAGAGCGCCTGTAGCGTTAAGCCTTTGTTTCCCACTGAATTCCCAGAAACGCAGGCGTCTCCCTTGCTAGCTCTCTGTTTCCCGCCCCAGTGTGTCCTAGCGCAGGCTCCCAGCCCGGCGGCTATTGAGAGGCCTCTGCTGTTCCTTCCCGCAGGCGTGGGATGTGACGGTGCAGACCTGTGCCTACACCAACCACACGGTGCTGCCCGAGGCCCTGGAGCGCTGGCCCGTCTACATGTTCGAGAAGCTGCTGCCCAGACACCTGGAGATCGTCTATGAGATCAACCGCCGGCACCTGGATGTGAGAGTCGAGCCGCACGCTGCTCCCCTGTCACTGCAGGGCGCTTGCATTTACACCGCTGCCGTTAGCGGCGTGGATAGGGGCGTACAGCGTCCAGAAACTCATCTCGTGCCCACAGCTCTGTCTTCCCACGCCACCCTCCGTGTGTGCACCTTCATTTCCAAGCACACAGAAAAACAATTGTTTCATAATGTCATCATCAGGTATTTTGCGCAAAAGTGCTTATTATAATCAACAGTGGGTGTACAATTTTCATTCTCGTACATATGTTGCATTCACGATTAAGTGGAAATAAATCTAAAGCATTTCACTTTGACAGGACAGTTCACGTCAGTGGGATGTTGCTGTACACCAGCTACTTTGTTCAGATTCCTGCAGTGAAATGCAAAGTTGTGTTCATGAGTAGGTTAGCATCGAAATGCAAATATATTTCTCAATTGACATGCTGCGGTAAAATTAAGGAATAAAACCAAAATCTGGTGCTAAACCAGAATAAGTCATTGTGCCAAATTTGTTGCAGAACTAATAGTCCTTGCTGTTCCAATGCAGGATGTTAAATGTTATTATTTTATAATTAATTCAGTCTAGAAGTAAGTAACTTTGTACTAGAAGGTTGTGCTAATGTAGATTAGGAAGCCTCGCATTTAGTTAGGCCTCATGAAGAGTACAGCGGTTTTAAAAATAAAAGGGGAAAATGTTAAAGTGAGCTACACGGTGGTGCGGGGATTAGCATTGCTGCCTCTCAGCGCTCAGGCTCCTGGGGCGCTGTCTGCGTGGAGTCTGTATGTTCCCATGTTTGTGTGAGTTTCCTCCGGGTGCTCCAGTTTCCTCCCACAGTCCAGAAGCACACCTTCTTTAAAGATTAGCCCTGGTGTGAGTGCGTGCAAGCCCTGCGATGGACTAGCGTCCCGTCTAGGGTGTACCCGGCTCCCCCGCGACCCTGACCTGGCTGACGTGGCGATCGGCAGTGGTGTGAGGCGTGAACGTGCTGCAGGGGGAGCCCGGGGTTGTACCCCACCCCTGTGTGTCTGACCTGGCTGCCTTCCTCCCTGCAGAGGATCTCCGCCATCTACCCAGGCGACATGGACCGGCTGAGGCGCATGTCTCTGATCGAGGAGGGAGACCCCAAGAGGATCAACATGGCCCACCTGTGCGTCGTGGGCTCCCACGCGGTCAACGGCGTGGCCAGGATTCACTCTGACATCGTCAAGAGCACTGTGTGAGTTCCCCTGCTCCGCCTGGCCCTCAGGGAGAGCGCAGAGACGTGGCCGGTCCCAGTGCAGCTCCAGTAGCGTCAGACACAGTACTAACACTGTTATTGAGCCCCTTTATCTAGGAGGGTTACTGAAGAACAAAGAGCTGCAGAAAACTACTGGCGCTGCAAACAATGCAGCGTAGAACAGTATACAAAACTATATAAAGATTTGATTAATTCTTTTAATTGAAATATATTATGGGAGAAATGGCACAGTGGTTAGCATTACTGCTTTGCTGTGCTGGGGCCCCGGGTTCAATTCTGGACCTGGGGTGCTGTCTGTGTGGAGTTTGCATGTTCTCCACGTGTTCGCGTGAGTGTCCTCTGGGGGCTCAGCTTACTTCCCACAGTCCAGAGATATACTGGTGGGTTAATGGACTTCTGGGAAAATCAGCCCTGGTGTGAGTGAGTGTGTCCCACCTGCCCCATGATGGACAGGTGTCCCATCCAGGATTTTAAGTTTCCTGCCTTTAGTCCGTTGCTTGCTGGGATAGGCTCTGGCTCCCCCGCAACCCTGAATTGGATAAAGTGGTTAGAAAATAGGTGGATGGATATATATATATAATATTCATATGAAGGCATTTCCCAATGTCTTCAGAATTGTTCAACATAATACAGTATCTGAATACAATATACAGTATACAGTGTCTTCAGTACTGAGGTCAGCCATGGGCCTTAAAGCTCAGTGGGACAAAAGCAGCTGTGGGGGACACAGACTACAGCTGCACAGGAGGAGGTGGGGGTCGAAGATGCTCCAGTCCTGATGTTTCAGGGCGTCTGGCTCCACCACGGGGCGCCGGATGAGCCGTGAGAGAGGCAGGAGAGCGAAGAGGCGCGATGAAGGGGCTGGTGGGTAAGGACGGTGCCTGTCACCGGGGCTTGTGCACAGAGGGGGTGATGGGAGGGTGTTGCACAAGAGAAACTAAGCAGTGAGAACACTTGGCCGGTCAGAGTCACAGAGTCGTGGAAGAGATAGGGACGTACCTGAAGGCTGACAGTAAAGAGGTTAAGAGGGTCAAATTTAACAAACACTGATTTGTTAGTTTGGAGGGGGGTCGCTATTGGGGATTGTGGAGTGTCCAGAAAAGCTCTGTATAAGGGTAAGGGGTTATGAGAAGTAATATGTTGTTCTGCGGGCTGTTTTCTTCTGCTTTGCTGATGCTGGGGTGGAACGCCGGCGTGCAGTTTTAAGGATTTCTGCGACGTGGAGCCGGAGAAGTTCCAGAACAAGACCAACGGGATCACGCCCCGGCGCTGGCTGCTGCTCTGCAACCCTGGGCTGGCCGACATCATCGCTGAGGTAGGCTCTGGACTGGCCGGCCGGCGGACTGTCTGGCCGGCACCCCAACGTCGCAGTCCCGGGGGGCACGGCGGTCCCAGTGCAAGCCCCACAAACACGGGGACCGTCCTCGAAAGGACACGTCTGCATCGCACATATCCAGCACTACAATATCGCTGCTTAACCGCATTGTGGGAGGCATTGGAGTAACTGCTGAGGTCTGATAAGACAGAATAAAGCTGCCTTGTTTTCTGCAGCGACTGATCCCCTTCAGTCAGGTGTTAAGGGGTAGAAGTAATTGCAAATCAAAGGACAGGACAAACACCCACAGTGTGAAAGCAGCTTCTCGCTGAGCCTGTGCTGTGCGTAAGAGCTTGTGGTGTGCCTGTTCTGCAGACCCAACACCACATCGCTGTGCTTACCGAGCTCAGTGAAGACTGAAACCGCACAGAAGGCTATCTTCTGCTCTCTTCTGATGAGCAACTTCCCACAACACACTGAAAACACAAGTATTTTTGCTTTGCAAGAGCCTCTATGAAAAGATTAGGTGCCAAAACATTGTCTCTTTACTTAATTTATTTATAGTCTTCAGTTTAGAAGCAATACTAAGCTACATTTTGTCAGTATCAGTTTTGTCTAATTTCTAAGAATTCCCTGATTCCTCACAAGCAGAGTGGCCCTTTCCCCCTCAACTTTCACTGTTTGAGATCCTCAAGCTCCAGAAGGCTTTGTCCTGTACGTAAATCCTATTCTATCAGAATTATTAGACCAAGGTTGGGCTCTTGTACCATGTTAGTGACTGGTGTGAAAAATAATTCTGGTGCCAATCTCTGTCAGTAAATACAGGTGAATGTTTAACACTAGTAGTTCTCCTGTGGTCTGGGGATGCCTGTGGGGTCCTCAGAGACTGTCCAGGCCCCCCAGAATCATAGGCAAACTTTTCATCCCAGGGCAGCCTACTGTGTAAAATCAACTATCGCCCCCAGCAGATCTGTGCTGTGAACATTTCTGACAAGCAGCTATGTTTTTAATGTTTTGCAATTAATAATAGCACCATTTTTGTTCAAGCTGGGAGCCCCTAGCGATCTGTTGCAAAAGTGTCTTCTGTCCAGAGGAGGATTAGAGTCTATGTTTTACATTGCATGTTGTAGAATATTGAACCCAAACAATGTGACCATGTACTGTAATTTGTAGTCCATGTAATTTATTTTATTTCAGAGTGGATTGATGAGATGCCAAAATGCTGAGCAGAAAAAAAACCCAACCACGTTCCTAATAGTTTTTCAATTTTCTAATATTGTAAAAATATTAATGGGATTTTCTTTTTAGAAAATCGGAGAAGACTTCCTCACAGACCTGTACCAGCTGAGGAAGCTGCTGGACTTCATAGATGACGAAGGTTTCATTCGAGATGTGGCCAAAGTGAAACAGGTAAGACTGGTGGAAAGGGAGCCTCTGCTCGGAAACGTTTGGTATGTCCTGACCCTAAGACAGAAGCAAGCGAAACAGAGAGAGGACTTGTTTCACTTTATCAAACAGCACATTCTGAACATTATTGAAGGAAACTGCAAGAATAACTGATAACTTGCTGGAGGACGTAGGTGGTCATAAAAAATGCCTGCGGGGTTGATTTCAAGTGGAGTCAAGAGATTTTAAAGATTTGAAAGGAAGTGATGTACTGTAAGCCTTGATGAGAAGTTAGACAAAACAGAGATAAGCAGCATGGGAGGAAAAACTATTTGATCCTTTTTATATCGCAAAATTGTTGCACAATGGCAAAAAAAAAAATCAAATGCATTATTTATGGCGCATTAATGCACTTGTGGGCATAGTCATCACCCCCCACATTACATTATCAATATGGGGCGCATGCCATCTCTGTTTTCAAAGAAGATATTTCAGGTTTTTTTTTCTGATTTAGTATTTCCTGAGACGTGAAGATGTTTTTTTTCAATTGGCTGTTCGCGAACGTAGGCAGCTTTTCTCCTTTCACATTTGTCTTGGGTCAGTTAAAAAGTACCCTTTACCTCGAGAACAATCGTAATATGCAAACTTCCACCCACAGTAGAGACCTAAGGCTCTTAATGTGAGCGTACTGAGTCAAAGCTAGGTTTGTCTGTGGGGATGATTGTAAAGCACAGATTAAATTGGTCCACCCTGAGACTGCTATTGTCTTCTTAATAACAGTTTAAAGGCAACAAAGGGACAGCTAGGAAAATAAAATACACAGTTCAGAGCTTATTACATAATAATTGTCTTCAAGGCACTCTAAACAGTTGTCTTCAGACATGATTCTTGAACCTGGTTTTATACTCATCTTAGCTCTTTAGTGAGCATCATTTGACACAGACATGCCTCATCAGGAACCAGGTGTTCACACCCTGCACAGTCCCTGTTGAAACACCTGCCAGTCTTACAACACTGTGGCTTGCCAGTGCTGTGCTAGAGGCCACAGGGAAATAAGATTCAAGATGGAGTGCAATTGTTTTATTTTCCAAAAGCAGGTTTAAGGTTCAGAAAAGTCTCTTAAAATCCAGATTTTTCTGTAGAACTGATACTGTATGTACTGATCAGTGAGCAACTGAAGTTGCCATGGCAGTTCTGTGATTGTGTACATTGTATTGTAGAAAATCCTAAATCCAGGGGGTTCTGGTTCTATTGGGAAAGTTTCAAAACAGAAGGCTTCTTCAACATAAATATAATACAGCCTTTACATAGGGTGGCTACAGCTACCTGCTTCTCTAGACTCAAGTTGTGTTCAACACTGAACTCAGTTACTATCTACTTACATTGACTCCAAAGACTGAAGTCTCTTAGTTTGCCAAACCTGCTCTACTGACAAAGGAAGTGAAACAAAAACATCCCTACACACCCAAAATGCTGTGTGAAAAACCTCACATCCCAAGCAGTAGACCAATCTAACAATTTGAGCACACAAATGAGGTTATTTACACGTGAACAAGTCTTGCTGCTACAAGCAGTCTCACACACATTCATATATACACTTCTACACACATAGAACACATTGTGGTGTCATGACCCTTATTAATACTGTTTTCTGATCTAACCAGGGTTCAAACTTCATTCCAGTTGCGGGTGTCCACATCCTCCAGGAATAAAAAGATCATAGCAATTGTACCATGGCAATTAGTCCCTCATTCGTTTTGTGTTATATTTGAGGAAATGTTTAGTGTTTGCTCTGTTCATGCGTTTGGAGTTATGATGTCAACATCATGCATCATGCATCATGTCGTTTCTTCGCAGGAGAATAAGCTGAAATTCGCTGCTTACTTAGAGAAGGAGTACAAAGTCAAAATCAACCCAGACTCGATTTTTGACATCCATGTGAAAAGAATCCATGAATACAAGAGGCAGCTGCTCAACTGTTTGCACATCATCACTTTCTACAACCGTAAGGTGGTTTCTGTTTTTGCCAAAGAGCCAGTGAGGACGATTTGCAGGTAGACGTGCAGGTGTGCGGTCCTGGTCAACAGGAACGTGGGGGTGAGGCGTCTGCCCCAGTGGAACAGTTCATCATGTGTTTGCAGAGCTTATTTCATTCGAGAGCTCTTTTGTGGCAGGTGACTTTGATCTTGACATTCCTTGCCTGTGGTTTGGTACGGTATGTGCAAAAATGTGACCTTCCAGTTCAGAAGCTTTATGAGATGAGAATTTATGATTTTTCTCCTCTGAGAATCACATTAAAGCTTCTGCTAGCAGAAGGGCTCATGGCAGGAGTCCAGAATTAATGACATTTGGGTGCTGCATCCCACAGGGTGGAGAAGCAGTGACTTCTATGCCTTTTACGTGCAGTGGCTGTGTAGTGAACACTTTTATTCAAGTGGTAGGTGGGTAATGTCAGTAGTCAAGCCATGGTGGTTCATGGAGTCAGAGGTTATCCTGATTTCCATGGAGTTAAGTACACGGAGAGCATGCGATTCCCTCACCCCCAGATGAGACGCCAGTCCACAACAGAACTGGTCTCCATTCACACAGCTGGGTGGACTGGAGCTATTGGGCTAAATTACCTCATTCATTGTGCAACTGCAGTGTCTGCAGCAGGGACTTGAACCCACAACCTACCAGTCATGAGTGCTACACTGCTATGAATTAAAAATGAATTGCAAAAAACATTGATTTTCATTAATATAGTGCCTTTTTTTAGGTATTAAAAAGGATCCTAACAAGCACTTTGTTCCAAGAACTATAATGATTGGAGGAAAGGTAAGTAACCTTTGTACGTTTTTAATTTTTTTTGTACCTTCAGTCTGTTTAGGATAATGATTAACAATCCAACAGAGAAACCACCTGGATTGAAGGCAGAATGCCTCGACACTTTCACTATATGTGAAAAACAGATGCAAACTTTGGAAAGGACATTCACAAAAATAACTATGACTGCTTGAGGTGATTCAGGGCTGTTGCGTTTGTCATATTCGGCTTCTTAGGTTTGTCTTTGCAGCATGAGCAAGAGTATAGTCTGTCTGAGCAATAAGGGGGGGGTCTCTCAGCCCCCGAGAAACAGCTTTTTGGTGACCTGCTGTCTTGGTTTCCAGGCAGCTCCTGGCTACCACATGGCCAAGATGATCATCAAGCTGATCACCTCGGTGGGCGATGTCGTCAATAACGACCCTGTGGTGGGAGACAGGCTCAAGGTCATCTTCCTGGAGAACTACAGGGTGTCCCTGGCGGAGAAAGGTAGGCAGACCGGGGGGGGAAGATGCTGAGGAGAACCTAACACTAAAGGATGCTATCCTGCAGAAGTAGTTTCCAGGCGCGTTTGTCTGACTGCCCTGCTCTGTCCCTCTGTCGAGTGTTTATTTCCTACACAAAGGCCTAATCAAAATGGAGGGAGTCTGAAATATTTGAGGATGAAGACAATATTCCCTTGTCCTTTGGTCCTTTTGCCGTTTTGTTTTTCTTCCTGGTCTCACCCAGGGTCAGTCAAGAGTTTGTTTGAAGCCCTAAAAGACAAACAACCATAAGAGAGCTTACAAACAAGACGAGACCAGCTTATCCTTCTCGTTTGGTGGCTAGCGTGTGCTCATCACCCATTGTTGTGATATCAACTAAAAACTTAAAAAATCTTAAAGGGAACCATTAAGATAGGCCAGCACACTCGCTTAAGGGTGGCATGCAAACAATTGGCTGTTTCATTTCTCACTATAATAGAAACAGATCCTCTGTTTTTCAAGTACAGAAGGTACCTGTGTAGTCAGCACACGTAGGTTGCAAAGGAACAGATAGAGAATTATTTCATGCAGAAAAGAGAAGAGACGCAACATTTCGGCTGTGGAGCCTTCTTCAGGTCTCACAGGTCTCACAGGTGTCACAAGAGGGCTCCACAGCTGAAATGTTGTGTCTCTTCTCTTTTCTGCATGAAATAAACCTGACGCTTGTTTTGGCTTTTAGATACTGAATAAAATTAAACAGAGCTCATTTTCGAGACGGCCCGGTCGTGCAGTGGTTAGCATTGCTGCCTCACAGCGCTGAGGCCCTGGGTTGCCTGTCTGCGCGGAGTTTGCATGTTCCCCCCCGTGTTGACGCGAGCTTCCTCCCGCAGTGATCCCCGCGGCCGACCTCTCGGAGCAGATCTCCACGGCGGGCACCGAGGCCTCGGGCACGGGCAACATGAAGTTCATGCTGAACGGCGCCCTGACCATCGGCACCATGGACGGCGCAAACGTGGAGATGGCGGAGGAGGCGGGCGAGGAGAACCTCTTCATCTTCGGCATGAGAGTGCAGGAGGTGGAGGCCATGGACAAGAAGGGGTAAGGGGGGGCGGGGCGAGGCGGGGGAGCCTGGATCTGCAGCTGCTGCAGCTGCTGGCTGCCGTGTGGGAGGGGAGGTAGAAACACTGACCCTACTGAGCAGCTTGGCAATGACGTTGGAAGAGAGAGTTTCTCTGATATCTGCCGCTTGAGTAACGCACCAAGACCAGACTCCTCTTCACATAGTTATCACACATTTAAAGTCAGGATCTGCTCTGCATTTAACAATGTCTAGAAACCCTTAAGACTGTTTTTAAAAATCACAGCGTCATCTTCTTTCCAAAGCCCCTGCAGCACAACTCCTGGGCCTGTCTAGATTATGCAAGCCGAAACCCCAGTTGGGAGGCCTATCTGAGAGCAGGTCTCGCCAAACACAGTCCTCGAAAGCAACAGCCCAGCAGGTCTGAGGGTGTCTTTAAATCACTGGCACCTCAAAAATTCAGGAAGAGGGTTTTGGTAGTTATAAGGCTTACTTGAACTCTGCATGAGTCTGAAGCAGCTGATGAAAACTCTTTTTGCGGGTCTCAGACGCGGGAGTCCGGGGGTCTGGGCCTGTGGCACACAGAAGAGGAAGCTCAGGGACGCTGGCCAGCTCTTTGTGAGAGAGGGGGCAGCCACGCAGCCCTGGGATCCCCAACCCTGCATGAATTAGCACCAGCCTTTTGATTTCTGGGGTTTTTTAAAAAGGTTTCTGCAAAAGAAAATGCTGGCACAAACATCAGAGTTCTGAACGTAGCGTAATTAACTGCAGTACACAATGGAATACAGTATTGATTTGAACACTTGTTATTTTAAAATTTTCATTGTTCCTTACAAAATCTTTTGACATTTGTTCAATTTTGTTTATATTGGATAGTAACAGATATTCAGCCCTGTAAACTGATTCTGCGCTGTCCTGAAGGCCACTGTGACCCAGGGAGCAGAGCACTGGCTCTCGGCTGCTGTTCAAGCCGAGTTTCCCCAAGCGTTAAAGCTCTTTTCCGACATTCCTTTATTTTCACTGAAGAATATTTAAACCAGAAGTATTAAGTGATACTGATACATATCTTCATCTTTCTTTTATAAGTAGACCTACAAATGAGAAACATGCTTTTTTATGTTGCTTTTTGGTTTAAAAATATCTGCAAAATCTTATCAACTATTCGCTGTAAATTCTCAAGAATATTATTTAGTGTGTTGTTTAAGCCTTCATTTTTACTTGCGTTGTAATGTCCTCTATTTACCACCAGATGGCAGTACTTGTTAGCCTACAGCACGCCAGGGTTTCCAGTCCTAGTGTTAGAGACTGGTGTGTCTACAGGATTTCTCTTTAAAGCTACAGCGTCTGATGAGCTTACAGAAACTGTTGAGTTGGTGCAGTTAAGCGAGCTCACTGGATGACTCAGGTTTTTAAAGATGAGTTTAGGCTCGGACTCCCCCACGACCCTGTATTGGATGAAGCAGTTGGAAAATGGATGAATGGAAGAAGAGTCAAAATGAAAGCCTGCAGACACGCTTTCCTTCCGACCAGGCTCAGATCTGTAAACAGGAGTTGAAATCAAAAAGGATTTAATGAAAAGTTTAAACTCACAAGTCAATATGGGGGGTTTCATACAGTAATATGTTATTCCAATCTGAGAACTATGACACTTTTGAAATATTTTCTCTGAAGAAGCACAAGTAATATAAATGACACGATCATTTTGCAAATACTACTGTATTAGCTGTGGTCTGAGTTGTTGGTATTGTGTCTAAGATAACAGGTGATTGGAATCTTAAACATGTGCATGAAACCATTGATCTTCATTCAGTTGAGTAACCCCGGCCACAGGAGAGAGTACTGCCGGGTCCGATGATGTCACCAGCCCTCGGAGCCTGAGAGCGATCTGATTGGCCTGTGAGCAGTCGGTAACCCCGGCGACAGGAGAGAGTACTGCCGGGTCCGATGATGTCACCAGCCCTCGAAGCCAGAGTGCGATCTGATTGGCCTGTGCTGTGTGTCTCTGCAGCTACAACGCCAAGGACTACTATGACCGCATCCCAGAGCTCCGGCAGGTCATAGATCAGATCAGCGGCGGCTTCTTCTCCCCCAAACAGCCAGACCTGTTCAAGGATGTCGTCAACATGTTGCTGTACCACGACCGGTGAGCTGGGGAGCGTTTCCCTGCAGCTGCTGGCTGCCGTGTGGGAGGGGAGGTAGAAACACTGACCCTACTGAGCAGCTTGGCAATGATGTTGGAAGAGAGTTTCTCTGATATCTGCCGCTTGAGTAACACACCAAGACCAGACTCCTCTACACATACAGTAGTTACCACACATTTAAAGTCAGGAGCTGCTCTGCATTTAACAATTTTGCAAGATTAAACCCCAGTTGGGAGGCCTATATGAGAGCAGGTCTCGCCAAACACAGTCCTCGAAAGCAACAGCCCAGCAGGGAAGAGGGTTTTGGTAGTTATAAGGCTTACTTGAACTCGACCGATCATCCTGCATGAGTCTGATGCAGCTGATGAAAACTCTTTTTCCAAAAGAAACATGTAGCACATCCGTTGGCTCATGTCAGGGAAAGCTCCTCACTGACATTTTTCCTGTTTTTCCCAGATTCAAAGTGTTTGCCGACTATGAGGCGTACATCAGCTGTCAGGAAAAGGTCAGCGACCTCTACAAGGTAGGGTTCAAACTGTGCAGGGGAAGAGCACTTCTTACGTACTGACAAGAAACCTCATTCATACTTCTTACCAGTCCAGGTTAGCAGTTACAGTATTCAGTCACTCTCACTTCTCTGATTCTGAGGTATTTTGCTTCAGCTGGGGATGTGGTAACCTAGTAATGCAGCAAAGGTATTGTTTGATCTGGGAACTGAAGCTCAGCTCTATAATAGTACTCTGTACTTCAGTTCCCCTTCCACTGCTGCTGGCTCTTCAGTGAACCTAGAGCGCCTTTCAGACGGGCCTACAGGAAGTGACTTGAGCTTTACTAATTCTTCTGCAGAGCTCTTTATTACTGGTGCTGCGATTTTTAATATATTCCAAGGTAATTGGGAAAACACCGAATGGCGCTGTTTCTAATGTCACCACACATCGATTCAGTCCATGACTCTGGGGTTTGTGCAAACGTGATGCGAGTTAGAAACCCTGAGGAACTGTGAGGCGTGAGTGAAAGTCAGACATCTCTCCTCCCCGGAGACAGAGAATCAATAGTTGTGTGGATCCGTCTTGTGCCTCAGCAGTGCTCATTGAGTAAGCTTTTGGTGTGGCTAAGTTAAACACTAAGCACAATGCTTGGGATCAGTTCTCTTCTGATTGAATCCACACCTTGTATTCGGCACCATGTGAGGTTTCAGAGGTGAACTTCCTGCTGCAGTCACCGTGTGGGCTGTGGTGACATGAAGCAAGAACAAAAAAATGGAGGCAGTAAATGTTTCAAAAGGAAACATTTTATTAAAGGTTAACAGCAATTTCCCGTACAGGGCTGAAGCTGCATAGATGTGCTTTCTAATCTACAATCCCCCTTGTGCCGGAAGGTTCTCGGAAAAACCAACACAATTCAGTTTTCAGCTCCTTTTTGTTGCTCTTCCCAGAATCCAAAGGAGTGGACAAAAAAAGTGATCAGGAACATGGCCGCCTCCGGCAAGTTCTCCAGCGACCGCACCATCACCGAGTACGCCCGGGAAATCTGGGGCGTGGAGCCCTCCGATGTCAAGATCCCCCCACCCACCGTACCGCGTGAGTGAAGGTTCCCAGGAGGCAGGGCTCCTGTCCGCTGGCCTCTCCCTGGCTTGGTTTAATAATGCGCCCAGCCTTCGGCAAGACAGGGAACGGGGCGGTAGGCACCGGGTTTGAGCGGTGGAAATCGGCTTCAAAAGTATAGTAACTTTACAGACACGGTCTTGCATTGCCTTGTAGCAGTGAGATTCGGCTTTTCCCTGCCTGGCTTTGCACTGAAGTAATCACGCCTGAGTTACAAGGGAATGGAATTCAATGTAGCGTAGCTTGGAAAAAAAAGAGTTTGTCAGCAATTTCCTGTCCATATTTACAACCAGTATGAAGGAGTTATATTCCCCAGAGAAATTAACTTGCACTGAAAATAAAGCTTAATTGAGTTCCATTGCCTGTAAATTGTTGGACATTGCTCTGTACTAAACATTTCTTCCCTGTATGCTTAGTTAGTGAATGGGTTTCGATCTTCTTCTGTACACAATGCTCAGACGGCATGGTCTGAGGCTCAAAGGAGGACCATAGAACTACAGCCAGGGATGAACGTAAAGTCAGTGACTTAGAGATTTTTAAGTACTGTACTCTTCAAGAGCATCTTGTAGAACCAATAGGGCTTACTTACAACCAATGGCTTTGGACTGCTATCTGTCTCAAATGATTATTGCAACTAAAAAAATGGAAATTGAATGTGTTTTGTTCTGCTTTTACTGTATTTTAAAAAAACAGCATTATTTTAGCTGTGTGCTTGTGAATGTGTGTGACACTCTGGAATCTTCTGTTGCAGCTCAAGGTTTTCTCACCTTACCTTAACGGTTAAGTACTGTACTCTGTTTTTATGCTGTGTGGTTCCGTGATCTTATGACAACTTGGACTCGCAACAATAAACAGATTGAATTAAAGAGGTCCACTGCATTTTGGGCGGAAAAGTGTATTTAATCAGAGGATTTTAAAATTGTTCCGTCAGTGGAGTGGAAAATGAAAGCTGGAGTTTCATTTTGTAAGCTGTAAGTTGGTAGCAGTTGACATTTTTGTGTAATACACAGAGAGAATGATAAAAAAGGCAACTTGCAAAATATATTTTCTCACCAGTGTATCTCGCCAGATAAAGTGAAAATACCAGGCATGGAGGGCCGGCGGGAGACTTGTTTTGTTGCTGTGGGCTGGGTGGAAAACACGTCAGACTCCCTCTTTAACATCCCGGTCCGCCACGAACATCAATTTAAACGTTTAAATGGAAGTTCCAATCTCACTCACCCGGTTTCAATCACAACCATAGCCAAAATTCGCTGCGTCAGTTTCTCACGCAAAGCAACTCCTTTCACATGCGTGTTCCATGCCTCCAGCCCATCTCCACCTGGGTTAACCCCGCTCTCTGGGGCTCTGGAGCTCCTCGTCCTGAGGCTAGCAGGCTACCCCTTAACCAAATGGGTTAAGCCAAAACCTATTATACTAAAATACTCAACAAACATTCACAAGTCTTCCGACTGGATTGACTTCGTCATGAAGACCGAAACGCACAATGTGGTTAGCATTGCAGCCTTGCCATTCCACACCTGGGGTGCTGCTGTCTGTGTGGCGTTTGTTCTGCCTGTGTCTGTGTGGGTTTCCTCCAGCTGCTCCGGTTTCCTCTCCCAGTCCAAAGACATGCTGGTAGGTTAATTTCCTTCCGGGAAAACCGGCCCTGGTGTGAGCGTGTCTGTGTGCGACCTGCAGTAGCCGGGTGAACCTTGCCGTGGCAGCCTCTGGCCTCCCTGCTGCTCTGAACTGGGAGAAGTGGTTAGAAAACTGGACAGATGGATGTGTAGGTGACCCCGCAGTGCCAGCCCCAGGAGCAGCCTGCATGGTGGCACACAGAGGAAGACGGCCAAAGACACGGTTGCTCTATGCTGTCATGCCAACCAGGTTTTGCTTAAACAGCCAAGTGCCTTCACTTCCTGAGATCACAGCAGCAAGGCTTCCTGTTGGACTGCAGAAGCCCACGTATCCAGATCTTTTAGCACAACCTTACTGCGGTGTCCATGCTCAACACTCAGAACGGGCTGGGACACTACAACCCAGGAATCTGGATACACAAGGACCTCCTCTCTAGAACGGCATGGTGCTTCCAGTACTGGTCATACTGGTACCAAAATTACAATCTTGTTTGACAATTTTAGTTTCAGTGCAGCTGTGCAAAAACTCAGTCGTATACATTCAGCTCCCGCTGCATAAAGGAGGGTTTTCAGCTTCACATAGGTAAAAAGTTTTCCAAGCCCTCCCTTCCTCTGTGTGCCCTTTGTGTTCCAAGTAAATATTCTCAGAACCCAACGGCTCTGCAGTGACCACATGCTTCATCTGACAATTCTCGTCTGGGCCACTTCACTCCCTGCCCACCCTTCAGCTGGAGGGGTGCCTCAGGGCTGCTTTACAACCCCCAGCAGCCCCGCCTCCCACTTCTAGAGACTTCTGGTGGAAACTGTGAACTGCTTTTCTCTGATTCCGTTCACAGTTTCCACCAGAAGTCTCTACAAGCTGTATTTACTAGGCAGAGAGGGTTACTGGACTGCATGTAAAACGGACCTAGAGCTGCAGACAAGCCCTGTGCTGTAATTGCAGTGAAACGGGGTGGAACGGCTCGGATCTCCTTCCCCCTCTGCACCATTAAAGACGAAGAATGGATCAAATACATTAATTTGCCGCTTGAAAAGGAGTGCTGAAACAGCAGTCCGCCCTGGCATATAGATTTGCAAAGCATTCGTTCAGTAAGCAAAAGCAAGGTCCACTTCACTGGCTTAAACACAGAGCCTCAACAATGGATCCCACACTGGTGCCGGCAGTGCCGCTCTGCAATGCTCAGTGTCAGCCCTGGACAAGCTCCACTTCTAACAGACTGACGACGTGAAAACGGGAAGTAAGTCTTTAGGTCGATCACTTCGCTGGCTTGCAGTCTGAACAGGCTGTGTTCTACTGGGGTGCTATATTGTGTACATTGCGGATATTCAAGTCCCTCTTATTTCATTCCACTGCAGTTGTGACGTGGATGTTGTGTTTCAATTAAAATCACTATTCTCACAAAAGTGAAAGGGCTGTAAAGATGCATAAATTGTGCCACCATTTCTCAGCAAGTATAGTGCAAATATTCAAAGACAGTGCTACATGTGCAGATAGATAGCTGCTGTTTTATTTCATGCATCCAGCCATTTCCTGATCCGCTTTATCCAGTACAGGGTCGCAGTGGAGCCGGAGCCCATCCCGGTGAGCAGTGGGTACAAGGCAGGGTACACTGTGGATGGGATGCCAATTCATCACAGGGCACACACACACACACCAGGGCCCAATGGCCCAGAAGCCTATTAACCTACCAGTATCTCTTTTAGACTGGTGGAGGAAAGCGGAACCTCCTGAAAAACCTGGAAAAAAACCACAGAAACACAGGAGAACATACAAACTCCACACAGACAGCACCCCAGGAATTGTACCCTGGGCCCCAGCGCTGCAAGACAGCAATGCTGACCACTGTGCTACCATGCCACCCACTATTTTATTGCATCCTATTTTCAATTATATTGAGACCATATTTCTGACTTGCTCAACTATGGCCAGTCACACAAAGCTGAAAGCCCTTGAAGGTGATCACAGCGGTACTATTGGAGTCACCCAGCTATTCCTCAGCTGCTGTTAAGGAAGTACTAATCTCATCCATGCTTGCAGAAAGCCACTAATTCCTGGCAGTAATTGTGTCAACCCAGAGCTTTATCAGGATATATAAGGCCGAACGTTATACCCCAGATACCCAAGAAAGGATGTTGTTATCCTAGCCAGAATGCCTCTGGGAGGTGGTAAGAAGATAAAGCACAATGACAACATCTACACGGACACAAGAAGAACATGCAAACTCCACACAGAAGGTGTTCCAGACCAGAACTGAACCCAGAATCCAAGAGCTCTGTGGCAGCAGAACTCACAGCCACCTCATACAACCCATTATTCATCTAATTTCTCCTGGTATCCTTGCCAGATTCAATTTCCAAAAGGCATGATATCTAGAGTGATATTTTAAGTGTAATTCTTTTTTAAAATAAACATTAAAAACTCTAGAACTGTTTTAAAAAAAATTAACAGGGCTGGGAATGGTCAGCAGTATGATACTTTTTCAGATCACTGTCCATCACCCACCAACTGTTTTATTAGCCATTTCGGCTGGTTAGACACAGCAAGTCTGAATAGAAACATTCACACAAAGCCCACAGTTGAATACCAGAAAAGTCAGAAGTATGAATGTAGTGAGACATGTTAGTATAAAATGCCAATATAGCAGGTAGCTGCTGTAAATTTTTAGATTAAACATTTATAATAATACTAATAATGGCAGTGTCTTTGCACGTTAAATGAAATTCAGTTTCAGTGTTAATGTTCCACGCTTGTAATGTGGATGAAGATTTAATGGCTACTCAGAACATATAATTAAAAGACACTGGCCTGTTATAAATATATTCATGAAAGGTTTTCATTATGTTTCTGAACAATGATAAATTATAGCTGACATCAGGCAATACAGCAGTAATACAGTATCAGTAAAGAAACATCAGAGTCATTGTATTTAATGATCTGTTGTTAGTTACAGTACATCTTCCAGTAAATGCCCATTAGTGGGTCTTTAGAGTAAGATATTGGAGTACATGAATGAAAGACCCTGTGAGTCTCTAAAAGAACCAAGTGAGACAGGAAAACAAACACAAACCCTAGAGTTTTAAAACATCATCTGTGGTTCATCCAAGGCTGCCAGCTGTCCAGGACCATCCTGCAATTTCAAGTTTTTATTTCCTGTTTCTCTGCCCAGGTGGTTTGGTACGTACAAAGCAGGATCTGTGGCATTTCCTTTTTTTTTTCCACCAACTCGTTTAAAAAATAAAATGTGTCCAGAGCCACCGAGGACAAATACAAGTCGTGTGCATGTCAGCTGTTTCTTTTTTCTACTTGCAAAGGAGTTCTGCAATGAAGCTTGATAGACTGAATCCTCCAGGTAAGCAAACCACTACAGCTGGCACTCCACTCACTGCATACTGCCTCTCTGCATGCCTGTCTCTCTTAGACTACAAAGAAGTGCTCACTTGTCAACTCCTTAAACTGGAAAAAGAGATTTGCTTTAATGTATAAGAGGTTAATAAATTAAACAAGACTTACCAGTGGAAATCTGAAGCATGAAGGATATTATACAGTAGGAAGCTGTACAGAAGCTACAGCCAATGGAGAAAAGCTGTAGTTGTTCAGAAGCAATTTCATGCTGTCTGCCACTTTTTCATGACAGCAGGTGAAGTGCAGGGTTAACAGAAGCCGTGGCTTTTCTGCAGAAGAATCTGCACTGTCACAAGGAAAAGGAGCATTTACATGATCTATCGCTCAGCTGCTGTTTGCTTGGCAGGACCTGCACACGAGAGAGATCTTAACCACAGGGGTGAGGAGCCTCACCGTGCCTCTCTCACACCCAAACACACAAGGCTGTTCCAGCACTGTGTAGAACTCCTTCATGTTTCAAATCACTTACTGGTACATTTCCCCCTATGCCATAAAAAGTAACGAGATTTAAGCAAGTAAAATAAAAAAAATCAAATTAAAAAACACCCTTTCCTTCTAAACTACACATTAAACCCAGATCTGACCTTATTTTCATCTCCTGTAGATTTTCAATACTAAGCTAATTTTGTGAGAATGTGACACCTGTCTGAAAAGTACAGGTGACTATTGCACAACAGAACCTGGAGAATTCCTACTGAGAAGCACTCAGCATGTGTAGTGCAAATTAAATTGTTCAATTCCAACGAAGCAAGATGGGTTTTGCTCTCCATTAGTACCTCACCTGCAGATTATTACTTTAAGGCTATACAAATTCAGAAGAGTTGTACTAGGAAAACAGGGAAAGGCTGAAAGGCAGCAGCTCAGAAACTCAATCTCCTGCCAGGTGTTCCTGTGTGTTCGAAGAGCTCTAGTTATTACGAGAAGTTATTGTGGTGCTTGATGCAGTTGTGTGACCTTGTTTGTTACACAGGTGCCTTTGCAACACTTAATTCTTGAATGAAATCTAAACTACTGCCCTTCTATAACTGAGGGGGTAGTTTATGACAGGTCAGTATCGCAAAAAGCATAAATAACAGTCTCGCACATATGTACGGTTTGAAAAACACAGTAGGGAAAATTAATGCCCACTTAGAATACAAGACAATTTATACATTTTAGATAGGTCTACTTTGCTGCACTTATCATTTCAACTACAAAGTTCTATGGATTTTCAATTATATTTCCCAGGGCATCTAAACTTTCCAGCACTACTGCTGTTATTTGTCAAGCTTTGAAAGTCTATTCTAATTTGAGTCACTTCTCTGGCATGGACAGGGGATTTTATCCAATTAAAGTATTTGCACACAAACAGATTATAAGAGTGACAGTCTGACACTCAGAAATTACAATTTGTAACTTCCAGAACACTTTGTTTAATTTGGGAACTCTTCTTAAAAGAGGTCTGGTCCACTTAACAGGGATTCTGTTGGTATCCCTGGCAACAAGGGGTAAGATCCTATGGAAAATGAGCTAAGGATTGGACAACATACAGTACGCCTGAACCTTTGCCAGATCATTCCCTTGTCATGCAAGGGAATAAGTTAAGGATTAGACTCAGACACAGCCGTTTGTAATGGCCTCTAAACAGACCAAGAGAACATTACCGATAAAATCCATATATTCAGAAATATATAACAAAATGACATTTTTATAGTGGGTACCGTTGACATATCCTGCTGAATTCTAACATGCTCTTGCCTGGATCTCTGCGCCTGCCAAATTCTGTCGGAACCGGAACCAGGTCCGCCAGCCGACGACAAAGGCTCAAGAGTAAAAATCCAATCCAGCCAAGTCTAGTCCAGTTTCCGGGCTTTCGCATCTGCTTGACCGGTTGTGAAACCTTCCTGTTCAACAAGCAGGCGAACTGGTTTCTCATGTCTAGATGTAACACGTTGAGATTTTTAAGAAAAGAAAACTTCCTCCCCGTTGTTGCGGAGCAGCTAAAATTCCCGGGCGCCCTCAGATCCTTTGTCCCTTTCAGACTTGAGGTCCAGTGCCAAGGCGCTTGATAGTGCAGGTCATCGTCTTTGTGCTTGAGCTGTTTCTCACTGTTGCATCCATACAGACCCAAACGCGGTTTCTGTCGTGTTGGCTCCCATGTCCGGCTCTGAAGGATGACAGAGATGAGCAGAGCGGCTCGACCTGCATGCGTGGATCACTGTGTGTGTCGGGGGCCGGGGGGCTGGCGCAGGAAGAGGTGTGGGGTGAGGAGGAACAGTCAGGCGCCATGGTGGCAAACTATACTTGCGAATGGGAGGTGCCTAGGAAATCACTGGACAAACAAAACACAAGAATCAAATTAAAAATGAGGTCTATTTCAATAATAAGATCTAGAACATTTCCTTTTTCACAGAAGTATATACCTTGACAGATCCCTAAAATCAATCCACAAAAACAAGGGCTTGTAAAGATAATCTTGTAATCTGATCTGTTGTAAAACGTAACTGCTTCATGACCCAGGCAAGCTGCAAGAGTTAATTGATTCCTTGTTCACCGGTTTCATGATGAGGCTTAAACTAATGTGGTGAACAGCAGCAGTGGATCATTCTGAAACAATATCAGTGTCGCTTATTTTATGACCAAAATCATCTAAAACACACTTCAGCTTGTTTTAATACTGCATAATCACATAACAGTGGACATTTCTCAAATACGCAGCTACAAAGTATATTCCCCTCTGACTATCGCTGCCACTCAGTCGGTCCATGGTCAGCTCCAGGAGAGAGAAGGGTACCTCAGTATATGTGGCAGCTCTGGGCTCCTGTAGATGAATTTGTGCTTGTAGCCCAGGGCCTTGGGGAATGGAATGAACTGAACTTTGTGTCCACTCAGGCCTTTGGACTGTGTCGCGATGTTATAAAGCTGTGGGAAGACATGAAGAAACAGCTGAAGAACAGCAGCAGCCGTGTCAGGCTCAGAGCAGCAGCCTGTGTGCACAGGAGTGACCAATCGGTGCTCATGTGGTGTGCCTCGTATCATCCCACATGTGTGTGACAAAATACCATTTTAAATAGCTTGAATGTGTCATGTAAATTCTACTTTAAAATACCCCTGCTGCCGCTTACAGAAGAGCTATAACACTTGTGCTCCTGGGTTTCCTGCAGTGCTGATGATGATGGTCTCTTTTGACCCCAGATGTTTTTGTAAATACATTTTTTTTTCTATTTAAGCATTTCTGGAGCAAATCTTTAAGCACACTGGACAATACTATTTCTCTTTTTTCCTCTGACTTTTAAATTAGTTTTAGAAACTCACGTGCTGCAAGTGAAACATGTCCCACAAGCCTCTGATATCATATAGTTAGAGCTGCTGTGACTAGGAAAACACAAACACCTCCATGATCCATGGGAAGAGAAACACACCTTTTTTCCTAGGTGAAATGGCACAACAGTGTCATCTTCTGCATGGAGAATCAGCACCGGACATGAGATGTGGTTCATACTGGGGAAACAAGAGGGAGCTGACTGGGGTACTGCTGTGTTTTTAAGTGCCGAGTACAGAAACAGCGATTATCTAAACTGGAATGAGTGCAAAAGTCATAGGGAAGAAATCTTAAGAGCCATGGCTTGAGCCGTGACAACAAAGACAGTTCAAAGGTCTTCAAAATCCATATTTCACACACATCATCCACCCCAAACATATGCCCACGCAAAAACATTAAAGGCAGGTCTAAAATACGACTGAAGCCACATATAGGTAATCCCCAGTTAAAACACTGATATTGCGTCTACCAATTCAAATAATAAAATCTGAGCCCGAAACCGCAATCAGTTCCAATACCGATCTGAATAAGAAAACTATAAGGCTGTGAGTAAAACTAATATTCCAGTTGTATTACACAAGTTTAAACTGAGTGGGTATGATGAAGTTTGATATGGACCTATTGTTAGGCCTAAAAAGAGTATGATGCGTTTACTTACTTCACAGTACAGGACACAATAGTAACTTGCTTACTGAGGGTTAATTTCTGAGAAGAATGTGTGGTCTTGATGGGGTAAAATGTAAAGCAGAGGGATTTTTTGTTCCCTATACATCAACAGAAATGAATACGTAGGAGCCTCTGAGATTCTGGACAACAACTGTCCTTTTTGTACAACAAGCAGGTGCTTTGTGAGTTTGAAACACCTTCAGTTTTGTTGCTTCAATGCAGGACATGTCTCAGCAGCTGAAGACAACTGGTCAGTTTACCTCAGCCTTAATCCTCCAAGAGCCACACTTATTCTTACAATTATGCGATTATGTGACATTGTATGCAAAAAAGAAGCATAACAGAAGGTAAATGGTGTGAAATGTTATAAAAGCTTGTGTTTTCATTAGAGCTGGTACAAAGGTGCTTATTAGGTGCGCAAGATAATGACAGACCTGCACGCTTGTGTACTGGTCTCCATGACTGCGTGCACAACGCCATTGCATGCAGTGCCACTGCCGACTACAAGGGCGTCGGCTGAGAAGAGTGGATGTCTTTGTTTTAATCATCACTCTCAGTGACTTGGAATCATCCCAGACCTTCGAAATTCCACACAATTCCTACTCTACACTATTGCTTAAATTGCTGCCCTTGGGGATGAAAGAAGTATTCAGAATTGAATTGAACTGAACTTCAAACCAGACTTCTAAGCCCAATTTAACAAAATATTTTAGCGCCCTACCATCTAAGACAGAAAGCTGTGCCATTAATCAGTACCTGACATGGTTTAGGTACCTGGAACTGCTGAGCTAACATTTTAAAGAGTCATTAGTCATCACTTGGCATGTCTGAAAAGTTATTTAATGATGATTTTGTGACTTACAGGGAAAAGCTAGCTTTTGTTTCAGGCTCAGCAAAAATTCGGTAGCTTCTTGTCTAAAACCAGCAGGAGGTTTGCCAGAACCTGATCTCACACGACCTTCAGTTGAACGAGAGAAGCTTCTACCTACTTTTCATCGCTTGCAAACCGAATGTCATTGGCGGTTATAGCGTCCAGGAAGAACCAGTCAAATCCCGGCAAATTTCTGTAAATC
This sequence comes from Atractosteus spatula, assembly GCF_055471065.1. Taxonomy (NCBI): domain Eukaryota; kingdom Metazoa; phylum Chordata; class Actinopteri; order Semionotiformes; family Lepisosteidae; genus Atractosteus; species Atractosteus spatula. Next base: position 21,149,450 of record NC_142720.1, on the reverse strand, counting down.
TGAAAAGGAAAAAAATAAAATAAATGGAGCAGGTGAAAATGGTAACACCTCGTGAAAAGATTTCTAGTCCGCACCTGCACAGATCCTAAGTAACATAAGAATTTAACAGAGGTGACATTGATCTAGTGATCTCACTCAGATGTTAATATTTTATGTTCTTAGGGAGCATTTGAAAAGCACAAAGTAAAGTTCCTTTGTACGGAAAACAGAAGCACACAGAGTGATTGAAAGAACAAATCAACTCCTATCATAGCATTTCCCAGCAGAGTGGCAAGCTATATAACATATAACATATAACAGTTCAGGTCGAGCCTATTGTGACTAGACGACAGCACCCAGTCACAGTCTGTCAAACAGGACGCGAGGAGGGAGAAAGACGAGATGGGGGATATGGACTTGCCATAGAGAAGGGGTGGCTTTTTGCTTCTTCTCTTATGTTGGTGAAGGGAGACTCTAAGATCAAGGCATCAGGAGGGCTCCCTATGACAAAGACACATCGCAGTTATCAGTCCATGGAACAATTTCAGGATACGCAACATTCAGATTCATAGATCTACAATGGTAATTATCAGTGAAAAACCAGATCTGGCTTATTTAAGGCTCGTCATGTAGGGAGGATTATGTGACACTTAACACATCACTTATAAAACAGTGCAGTAATTAGAGACGCCTGTAACAAAAGGCATGAATTTTTAATCTCTAATTATTTAACAGCTGTCCTCGCTAAGGTCCCGTCAGCAACATTAACAAGTTGGGAGTGTGGATCACTGTCTTGGTGCCTGTGCAGAGAAAAACTTTCTTTTGGTACTGCTGGTTCCACATAGTGTTGCTAGAAAATTTCACAGCTCTGTTTCTCCGTATTTTCGTCTTTGGTAAACTGTTCCCGTTTCTATTTTGATTTACAATGCCAGTTAGGCTCGTTCTGGGTGTTACAGTCAATGACTGAGCTGATCGAGGACATGAGCTCAGATCTACAGTACAAGGCACTGGACAGAAAACGCAAGAAGACACAAGAGCAGCTGGGTATGAGTTTCCATTACCAGACAGACACGTGAGCCTGCGTACAGTGTCCATTTACCCTCATTCTCTTTAATTCCAAGGTTTTGTCTAACCTTCAGCACGGTGCAAAGGTTTGAGTTATTTGATTAAAAGCCATGATGTTCTTTGTGCTTGCTTTAGATAGATAAGTCTTTATTGATCCTGAAGGGAAATTGATCATTTATATTGCTAATACTGTCTGTACAGCTTTCACTTGTCTGAAGGACAGAGTGAGAGATTCCCTGCTCAGACACTTGATGACCGTCACACACAGACCACTCTAACAAAGGACAAGGTCTCTCAGCAATGGCCCTCCCTACACACAGTTACACCGGTGTGCTAACCAACTGCTGCCTCTACTTACAGTGCCCTGTGGACAGATACAATTATACAGCTAATAACCCAAAGTCTCTCCTGGATGAGGAGACCTTTTGTCACTACAGCCCCTCATTCTGGATCCACAGGATGATGCACCATAACTTCCCACAGTTCAAAGATATACTGACAAGTTAATTCTGGGAAAACTGGCCCTGGTGTGAGTGTGTGTGTGTGTCTGTGTCAGTGTCTGGTGATGGACTAGAGTGCTGTCCAGGGTGTACCCTGCCTTATGCCCGTTGCTTGCTGGGATAGGCGGTTGGAAAATGAACGGATGGATGAAAATCCTGTGAAATGTTCCATAAAGCTGCCAGCTTCTACAGACTTCATACATATCGCCACATCTACTTTGCTTTCCCAAATGTACCTCAAACTGCTGTCCCGGAAGTAAGTAAATCTCTATAAATTAAAAATAATTCAAACATTTACGAGGTACTGTATAATCTGTGACATACTCCTATAGCGGAGCCTCACAGGTTTTTTCCCGAAAACTAGAACAAAAAGAAATTTGTCAGATAAGAATCCCAGATGAAGCAAAATGCCCTCTGTGCAATAGAGTGTGACAGAACATTCACTCTTCATTTTCATGCTTCACATTAATTCTGTCTAAAGAGCACTGGGGATCTAGCAAGCCTGCGATGACAGACCTGTTCCTTCAGCCAGATTAGATTTGGGGTATATTTAGCTTTGCACAATGGGTCTTAACATAATGAGTGCATGCTTACCTGTGTCACACAGATATCTTACTAGGTTTGTTGCCACACTGGAAAAGACAACAGGATAAATCTCATTAGTGATGAAGAGTTTTCCTTAGAGCCAAAACAAAAGTAATATCCACCCTGCAGAGACATCAGTGGACCAGTAAAGAAAACACACATCGTCTGTTCTGAATCAGTGAGGTGAAGCTCCATGCCTTAGAATCAGGCTCGAACCCCATCCAATGCCTGTAACACAGGGGGGGATTAGTCAGTCTTTTCTAAATCCAAGTATTATCTGTTATTTGTGGATTAAACAAAATTCAGAATTTTGTCAAATTCAGCTGAAAAACAGCCTTTGCAAGTCAGCACTGTGCCGTCATGCTGCTGCAATCATGCCTCCCCATTAATTTAACAGCAAAGCAAAAATGTCATTCTCTTTATCCTGGAATTTTAAACAGAACTGAGCCCCCTAGCCAGGATATAATGGCTTTTCTCTAAACTGTCCCATGTTCGGTAATGGCAGGAAGACACCCAGGGCGTTTCTCAAAACGAGTAGGGGTGTTACCCCAGTGTGCTGGCCAAATTTCCCATTGGCCCTTACCCATCGTGGCCTCCTAATAACCCCCATCTATGAACTGGCTTCATCACTGTTCTCCCCACTGAGAGCTGGTGTGTGGGGAGCGTTCTGGTGTATCATCCATGTGGGGCTGCACACTGGTGGTGGTGCAGGGGAGACCCCATTACCTGTAAAGCGCTTTGAGTGGAGTGTCCAGAAAATCTCAGTGTAAGTCAAAAGGAATATGATTAAGACTCACCCTGTCCCTAAGGAATGGCCCCAGATGTATAAAGGACTGTTCCCGATCCTCTGTTTCACCCAGTTGTAGAGCACGATGGCGTCGGCCGTCATGGCTCTCTCAGAGGGGCTGCCCTCAGAGTCTCCCCAGCCTGAAAGAAGCAGTCACACCTCTGACACCCCACTGCCCTCGTGCTCCTGCCACCAGCCGCTCCAACACACTCGCAGAGCCACTGACAGGAAACACAGGCAACGGCCTCATTTCAGAGCTTCACGCTACTAGAAGACAAATGGGCATGTCATTGCTACTTACCTCTGTAATCAAATGTGACTACATGGTAGCCCAAGGAGCTGAGAACCTTTGAAGAAAAAGAAAACCACTTCACAAAACGGTATTTTAAACCAGACAGAAAGCTGCCTGATTCCGAAACACTAATTAAAATAATTCACATCAGCAATTTACAAGTATCTTTCAGACACAAGAATTTCCCCAAAACTGTTTTTAAAAACTTGAAACATAGGTTTCTGTAAATGTGTTACTCACTATGATTATTGAGACCAAACGGAGATCAGAGCTGGTTTTCTAATTCTAGATGACACGGTCAGAATTGTAAGCAGCGGGCCTACAGGTCTTACCTTATACAGCTGTACTCTGTGGTCTCCTCCCCTGCAGGAAGACAGTGACATTGTGACATTACAGTTCATTACATTGTGACATTACAGACTGTACAACTCTCCTCACAGCTCCACCGTTTCACACAACGGATTGAGGGAGTACGGATCAAGATGCCCAGCCCTGTTGTCGAAGCCGATACTCTGGCTCCTTCTCAAGACACAAATGGACGAGAACCTCCAGTCAGGACAGGAGGCACTACTGTACACAAAGAGTGGAGGGAGCGTGGAACAAGCTGACTAGTCATGTTGTTGAAGACAATGCTCTGGCTCCTTTCAAAAATCACCTAGATCATGAGATCATGTGATGAAATAACTGAATAGCCTCCTCTCATTTATAACCTTTCTAATTTTGCACTTGCGCCTTATTTTGATTTTGATGTGATTTATGTTTCTTTGTAAGTCCTGTAAGTCTCTGTATATGAGGGTGTCTGCTAAGCAAGGGAATCAAATTAAGAGCAGGTCAGTGCAGTGAGGCCATACCTGGTCCCTGCGTTGCCGTGCAAGTACAGCATGGCAGGATGGGAGGACTCTAGAGTGCTTTCGTACCAGGCCTGGTCCTTCCCTTGGGCATCTTTCCACAGCACGGCAGGGACTGTGTGCCTGAGGACAGGAGAAGGACACCCACAGGTTACCAGACCTCAGTGCAAATCCAACCTTCGAAACACTCCAGCAGCCATAAGTTGTTATGTGACAGATAAGAAGATGTGGAGCTACCCAGGCCTCTCTGTGCTGGGGCCCTGGGTTCAATTCCAGACCTGGAGTGGGTGCTGTCTGTGTGGAGTTTATATGTTATCCTTGTGTTTTCTCCGGGGGCTCCAGTTTCTTCCCATAATCCAAAGACATACTGGACTTGTGGGAAAAAGTGGTCCGGGTGTGCCTGTGTGTGTGTGCCTGATGATGGATCCTGTTTCTGGCCAGGATTGTCTCCAGCTGCCCCGCAGTCCTGATGCGGAAGACGTGGTTAGAAAATGGATGGATAAGAACACGTTGGAAAATGTTTGGCCACCTGAGTCTCCCAGGCAGAGTGTCCTCCAGACCTGAGTGCAGGTGAAGGCCTTGACCACAGCTGGCCAGAGCCTGGCAGCAGTGAGAGAGGAAGAGCTGCCAGAGGAATCCTCGCTTCCTCGCTTTGCCACTCTGTTCACATCTCTGCGTTTCTCTACCAGCCTCTGCACTGAATGTTTCTCGTTGTGTTTCCAGCTCAAAGCTGGCTTGGTAATTCTGCCTAGGAGGAAGACTGTGCTTGTCATCAGCATAGAATTGTGGCTGTCGCGTTGAATTTGCTTGATTTAATGGGATGAAGCTTGGTACCTCCTGGGAGTGACTGCCCTTCCCGCTGTCAGGGAGGAGAAACTAGCGAGCAGTCCAGGCGAGACCCGGAAGGGCCCCGTGCTGCTGGCACACAGCCCCCTGCGAGCGTGCTCGCACTCTTGGACACAGTCAGCGGTCTGGAGCACTCCCACGCTCTTGCAACAGGAGGCTTAGGCAATGATCACAAAATGTCCCAGAGCCCCCCCAGCGTTTCTCTTACCAGACCCCGACGTTGACCCCGTCCTCGGGCTGGAAGTAAAAGTTAAAGGTGTGGTTTAGACCCTGGTCCTGAGGCTTCTTCAAGTCAATGAAATATGGCACCCGCACTGGAAAAGACAGGGCACAGCAAAGTCATACACAAGAGCCTGTGCTCACAACACTTTTAATTTTGTTCCATACTAACCATGCCATCTACAGCAACTCAAAAGTTAGCCACCCCACTATTCTCAGAACTGTTTTTATTCTGTTCTCAGAACAGCTGTTATCCTGAGCTGTAGAATGAAGTGCTCTGCAAAGAATGGTATAATATATGAAAAGAGAACTGCAGATTTACTTGGGAGAAAGACAGGACAGTACCAGATGTCCCAGAGGACTTTAAAGGTGCTCGTCCGAGTGCAGTCTGAGCAATTTGATCAGGAGTTCGAGCCTGAGTCATGTTACTAGCTGGTTGGAATTCTTCAAGTGGATCCACCAGGACGTACACCTGCCTGAATACAGGTTGAACTCTGTGAATTGTAGGTATGTGTCATGTCACTAGCTGACTGTGACTGGGATTCCTCAAGTGGATCCACCAGAACGTACACCTGCCTGAGTACAGGTTGAACTCTATAAATTGAGGGTATGCGTCATGTCACTAGGTGACTGTGACTGGGATTCCTCAAGTGGATCCACCAGACCGTACACCTGCCTGAGTACAGGCTGAACTCTGTGAATTGTAGGTATGTGTCATGTCACTAGCTGACTGTGACTGGGATTCCTCAAGTGGATCCACCAGAACGTACACCTGCCTGAGTACAGGTTGAACTCTGTGAATTGTAGGTATGTATCATGTCACTAGCTGATTGTGACTGGGATTCCTCACATGCCCGCTCGCTGTTGGCTGAACGCTGCTGAGGGGATGAGTTGGCCCGGACTTTGTCGGCTCTCAGTGTCAGAGCGCCAACCGCAGCCTCCCTCAGGCTTGCAGGCATGCTGTGCTATAGGGGAGGAGTGCGCCTCCCTTCCAGTCAGTAGTCTGTGTCGTTAAAAGACAGCTGGCTTGAAGGTGGGTGGGTCAGAGGCGTCTGCCAACCCTTCCTCCTTCTCTCCTGTGTGCAGTCGCAGTGATTGCCGCCAAGATCCGAGTCGTGAAAACACACACGACCGGTGATCCCAAATCAGGTGGGAATAACATGAAAACATAATTTTCCCAACAGATTCAAGATACCCTCAGAACAAAATGGAAATAATTGCAAAAAAGCTCTCAAACCCCCAATGTTATAAACAGCACTCTCTAAAAGATTAAACACCTAAGGAAATAAACTGTTTTTTTTATTGAGGAAATTCTTTCTTTCCCAGTCTTCCTGTCGGTTAGCTATACAGTGATGTGAAAAAGAAAGTACACCCTCTTAAGATTCTATTGTTTTACATATTAAGACATCATCTCATATCAAGGCTACTGAATGCTGACTTTTTTTCTTTAATAAACAATGACAAAGTAAAATTTGTGTGTGTTATCTGTCACATAAGGTTAGATTTCTCTACTGTTTGGACCTGGTGAGGACTACTGTAGGTGAAGGTCAGATATGTCTTAATATGTAAAAACATAGAACTGTAAAGGGGTGTACTTTCGTCCTCACATCGCTGTATATGTTCCATGACTCAAACAATCTGAATGAGAAACAGCCTCTCCTTTGGCTGGAGTATTAATGCGACACAGAGCTCACAGTTTCCCCTCATTTCTCATCATGATGCTGTGCAAGCAAACCATAAAATACTTCCTATACGCTTCCTAAACCTCTCTGTAATCGACCACGCTTCACAGCACACTCATGCCAATTCAGCAGCCCTTCCATCTGTAACAAACAGATCAAATAAAAAAAATACACTAAAACATAAGAAAACAATGTAAAGCACTGTGTAATGATTAAATCGACAGTTTTCAATTTTGGAACAAGTAACAGGTCAGGGAAAGGGACAGCCTTCGTTTACTTCGTTTAAAGCCCTGCGCATACAGAACCTAAAGTTAGCGCTGAAGTAACAGTAGCCATAACTACTTCATTGAGACCATGGCTCTTCAGAGACAGTGGAAATCTGTGGCTGCCTACGTCTCTGAGGGGAACACAAGATACACCCGCTGAAACGTCATCAGTGCTGCAGTGGCTGTAGTGTGCATGTGTAATGTAACCAGCTCAAGGGACACAGTAGGTTTCAGAGCTAGATAATTAAACTCTCAGGCATTCAAAAAAATATTGTCCTAATAAAAATTAAAAATAAAAGGCATATCATCCATTTAATTATAGCTGCTACTCTACTTGTGGCAATACCAATGAAAGCCTTTTCAGAATTTTGTTAGAACCAACACCTTAATGGTTATATTGTTCATGTTGATGACCAATTAAAACAGTAATTACTGAGCTGCCTGGGGTAACATTATACAGTGGGCTATACTTTACTTTTATGCACTTTTACTATCCGGTTACCATAATGTGGTAAAAAACCTACAGGGATCAAAAGGTTTACAGTTAGGGAGAAAAGCATGACACAGAGCTCCACATTGTGTTATATTTCTTCTGCCTTACAGCTGGTGACCTGCACACTCTTCACTGACTGCACTGCCCTGCCCGCATCATCCCCTCGAAGATCCTTGTCCTCTAGACCCTCCTTCCATCTCTCTCTCACCTCATACCCCCTCTCATCTTCTCCTGGGGCTGCACACCTTGAAACCATGAAGCAGGGCTGCCCCATCTCCAACCCCCTGTACAGGCTGCACCTCTTTCACTTGCTGTATTAGTTGGATTGCAAACCTGCGCACCACTGTGTACTAGTCAGCTGGTGCTCTGTGTAACTGTTTCTGTTCAGTGATTGCTTTGGACTTAAGTCATCTTGAATAAAGGTGTCTGCAAACTTAATTATTTATTGTAGCCAATCTACAACTTCAGTGCTACAGTATATCTCATTAACTTGCTGCTGTGTTGAAGCAACATGTCTGACAGTGCAGGGGTATTACTGGAGCTGATATGTCTTTTATATGTGCCCTGCATTCAAGACTTTCTCTGGGGACACACTTCCCATTCATTGATCTCTGCTAGAGTTACAAGGTTACTTAAAGCGCACACACGGGCAAAATCATTCCCAACAGCCGTTTCACTGTTACCACACCACATACAGCTCTGCCCTTGCAATTCTGCTCCCTGTACATGGTCTGCTAGCAAATACCAGGGTTCAAAAAAGAAGGCACAGGAAAACGATATAAAGAATGATCTTAGCACAGCCGGCTACTTTCACAACAGTAAAATAACTGTCTATTCAGGAATTTGTTTTACATTTTTGTTCCTTTTTTTTCGGGTGTTTCTGATTTATTGCTGGGGCATCCTTCAGCACTCAAAACTCAAGAAAGAGAACTGAGACAAAAGACATTCTGCTGGTTCAGCATTTCCTGATTCTACTTGCTGATTAGATCAACGTGCAGGTTTATCACGTAAGGAAAACTAACACATATCACTAACTGAATATGATTCTGTATGGTCCTATTTCCTGCTGGCTTTTGTGACCTACTTTGGGATTTCAAATTTTTGCACGAAACAGAATCAAGGTGACACACCTCCTTGTTTTAAAAACATGAAGATTTTTTAAAACATGAGCAGACACTCCAGCACCTGATTATGCAGTTTAAAACCATAACCCTTTTAAATTGAAATACATTTGTGAACACAAGTATTTAATGGTATCTAATGGACACTCTGTATTCAGTACAAAACTAATTTGAAAAATGCAACTAAAATTATGTGAAATAATTTGAATCCTGCTACAATGTTTCCTACCTTTCCTGCTAAACTGGTCTTCTCATTTGTTGCCATTTCCTGACAAATTAGATACTTTCCCTCTCAGAAACATTCCTGGTGCTGACCACTGTGCTAAGAAGAGGGAATTCATAATTATTAGTCATTTATCTGTCTGACTCTATTATGCAAATCAAACTACATTTGAGTTACTTATCTTACTGGAGTGGGTGGCACAGTGGTGCAGCGGTGAGCAGTGCTGGGGCCCAAAGTTCAATTCCCGTCCTGTTCCTGTGCTATATGTATGGAGTTTGCATGTTCCCCCTAATTTGTGTGGGTTCCCTCCCACAGTCCAAAGAAATGCGGGTGGGTTAACTGGCTTCTGGGAAAATGGCCCCGGTGTGAGTGGGTGCCTGTCTGTGTCTATCTGTGCCCTGCGATAGACTGGCGTCCTGTCCAGGGTGTATCCTGCCTTTTGCCTGTTGCTTGCTGGGATAGGCTCTGGCCCCCTGTGAGCCTCGTACTGGTTAGATTAAGTGGTTAGAAAGTATATGGATGGATCTTACTGCAGCAATCTGTGTGAAGTACTTTGCTCTACTTCATTAACAGCATCTCAGCTGGGAATTGAACGCACAACCTACAGGTAAAATCAGAATCCTCACATACATTACTTTTATGTAAAGGGACGTGTAAGAGCCTTTGAATGGTGACACGAGAAATGAGGGCTGTTGGTACACTGTGGTTCGAACGAGCCCTGTGCAACACATTTGAAAGGAGTGACTCATGGAAGTATAAACAATGAGCTTGCAGTTTCTAACACCAGCAAAGCAACCCGCCACCCTCACAATGCACTGAGCTATTGACACACAGAAATCATAAAACCAATAAAACAGGAGGCATGGCCACTGACTCACCAAAGTTTAAAAAGACCAACTTGGCCTGAATTGATGGGCACAGTTTAATGATGAATGGAATGGCTATGTAGACTCCCAGCATCCACAAGAAAAGCCTCTTCACTTTGTACATTAGTCCATTTCTGAAACAGGAGAAAAGAACTACTTACATCAAAACAGAAACAAACATTGTGTTCAAACTCTTTTCCCCCCCCACATGGTTGCGTTGACTTTATCTTACCAATATCCTGGAATAAATATGATTTTATCCACCAATAGGGACCACTCTAAAGAAGCACTTGAACTGCAAGAGTTCAAGAGATGTGACTGCAAGATGCACCTGTGCAAAGTGCTTACGGAAACTGGCAAGAGAGACAATTAATCCTTCAAGGGCTGCTGACCGACTGACCGACCGGCTCCTTATCCCAGGAGACACCAAGTCGTCCATTTGTATACACGATGGCCTAATTTGCCATATGTTTTTTTTTCCCCCGATTCCTGACGAGAAATTAATAAATAAAACTTGCGCACGCACACACGCTCCCTGTCTATCACAGTGTGACGGCACTGACCGCGCTCTCATGTTTTGTCCAGCCACGTGATAGACACCCTCACAAAGCCCTCTTCAGTCCAGACTGGCAGAACGGCCACAATCCGATTCATCCAATTAGCAGGAAGTCGCACAGGCTGATTAAAATACATGACAATACTTGCCTCAACCGCAGCCTGAGCACAAGGCTGGAGTTACTGGGAAGAATCGCTCTGTAAGAAACAGACTGCGGCCCTAATTTAGGCTTTCCTGAGATTAAAAACTCTTTTCATGACGATAAAATGTGCTGAAGGAGTAACAAACCAATGTTGCACAACATGCTGAGGTGTGCAGCTTTTCTAGGCTTGTGAACCTCATGTGAGCACCAAATGGGAAACAAAATGTTGAAATGGAAGTCTGAAATTAAAAACGCATGACAGAATGGTGAAACTGTCCTACCTAAAGCAGGCTGCCTTGGGGTGAGAACATTCTGATAAGTTCTCAAATTCACTGAGTTTTTTATTAGTACTGACGCAAAGTAAACCAGTATAGTATCATAACTAGAGCGAGGCAGAAAAACGAAGCAAAGCTGAGCTCCTCTGGTCTGGGATTGCACGCCTCTGCATTCCCCTTTCGATAGCTGACACACCGCGTGTTGCTGCGCAGGAAAACGCTTGAGGAATCATTCTGCCAAAGAAGTTTCTTCCCCCTCACGAATAATGCATCTCTCCTGAAAGAAACAGCAAGCTGCCTTGAGACGCCCCTGAGAAGTCCTGACAGGACAGGACAAGGGCATCTCGAAGAACCACAGGACTGCCGGTGCGCCGATTCGGAGACACTGCAGGGCCAGGCGAGCTCCACGCCAAGCACCTCCACTCTCTCATTTACTTCAGCCTGGTGGATAGGAAAACGAATTCTACAAATACAAAGCAACAGGCTCTTGCTTAAAACCTACAGTTCTCTCTTTTTAGTGCTCAAATACATGGAATTTCTTTATACAGTACCTAGTCTAAAAAGGAGGAAATTCTCTCGCAGTGTTAATTCCTTCTGTTTCTGTTTCTGAATGCTCATTATCCCTGGTTTGCTTCCCCCTGGAAGTGGACAATGATTTAACTACAATTATTTTAATCCTAGTTAAAAAATCATACAACTGTTTGGTCATTGTGACTGCCTCGAGTGACAAAATAAGATATAGGGATAATTTGCGCAAATAGTCCAGAGACTGCACATTGCTGTGTCTTACAGAACAGAGTAATTATGGCAGGAAATGTACACAATTGGATACATCTGATGCATAATAAAAACTTGCATTAAACTGCAGTTTCTAAGTGCAACATCTTTATCAGTGGAGATCTTTGGTGACTGTCACTGTAGGGCATTTCAACAGGTTGACCATCAGACTGATTCAAATAATAGGCCTACGTTAACTGAGGTTCAGTTAACAGATAAATCTTGCTGCAGTACACACTATCGAGATTGCTTTATTGCAAACCAAGGATATTTATACTATAGGATATTTGGACTTGCCCTTTATAATTGCTATACACCCCTGATATGGAATAGCCAATTGTGTGTTTTTCAAGAACAGAATATTTTTGTCAGCTCTTCCAGAAATAATTCTGTAGCAGTCCATACAAACATAAGAAAAGCAGACCAGATGGCAGTCTAGTTTTAAAAGCAGAGTGACACTCTTTGTTGAAGAAGTAAATTAAGATTATAGTAATCACTTCTTTCAACAGGGTTTGGATTCCTAGCATGCCACGCTGCATTCTTCTAGAAGATGACTTACCCTTAGCAACTGCAACCATGCTAACCAACCGTGAAAACCTCCTACCTAATTTCCATTCAACATCCTTCAAAATTGTGCCAGGCTCTCCAGTTGTTGTGAATTTTGTCCATTCATTCTGTAATTCTAGTCTCATTATGCTTTATTTAATGAAAAGAAAACCTGCATAGAAGATCAAGCATTAAACTATACGGACTCATCAAACCCATTGGTCGATTCCCATGTAATTCCCATATTTTAACACCTGAGACAAACTAAGCTACTTACAGGAGCTACTGTGAGCAACACTTTTGAAACTGCTGGGCGGCTGGCATACTGTATGTTAATGTGGCCCAGGAATGAGAGAGTGTGAAGCAATGGGGTTGCTCTGTTTCCAGATGGCAGGCGATGCTCTGCAGTTTGGCTGCTCCGGAGCGTCTAGTCTGAGCCAGAGAAAAGAGGTTGCAGGTTCAGGGCATAGTCAGGCTTCTGTGTGGCTGGATCATAACCAAAGCCGCAAATTCAGGCAGTGTGCCCGGCCCGCAGCCGGAGTGATAGCCCAGGGCAACGTGCTTCACCCCACGAGCTGTCCCCGATTTAAGGAGAGGCTTGGATGCCAAGTCCTAGTGATGCCCAAGACTGGCAAGGATGAGCTCAATGAGAGGGAAGAGAGGTCAGATGAGGCTGCGGGCAAGAGCACAGCGACTTACAGACTGATTTACCACAGCAGCTTCACTGTTTCAGAAAGTGTACTGAGCCCCAGTGAGAAATGGCACATTTGAACAAAGTAAGGATCTCAGAAGAAGACCGTCCTGCAAAGGACAGAGGACAGGACGCTTCAACAGCCTAATGATTTTCCCTTCCTCCTCACTGGGTACGACACTGAGATCTTTTTGTCGCCATGCTTCTACATCCAAGGTATGAGCCACTGCTGAGTTTTAGTGATTGACGGGGAGCTGCAGGAATGGATGTGGTAAAAGGCAAATTTGATGCAGTAAATTCTAAAACAATGATACAGTAGCAAGGCTAACTGCGGCCTCATAGTTCCAGGGTCCTGGGTTCAATCCTGGTCTTTGGCACCTATGCGTGTGGGGTTTGCATGTCCTTTCCAGGCTCATGTGGGTACTCCTCAGTTTCATCCCACCCCGTAAAGACACACACGCCAGCTTTAAACAGCCTCTCCAAGGCGGCCCTGATCATTACTCCACCGTGAGCAGAAAGACTCTGCGACACATCCGGCTCACATGGCAGTTCTCAACAGCAAGATCAGAAAATAAAGGCTTTAGGATGATGCATCAAGCTTTCACTAAAGAAACTGGCAGATTGATATGTGCTTTAAACAAAGTTAGCCCATGCACATCAGCTGATATAAACCTCCTCGGCTGTAACCCATCATTTGACTAGCAAATTCCACTGCTGATCTACCTCCCACTCCCACAGGCAGCGATTCTTCATGTTCCAGCATTACTTGCCAATGCTGCTTGGTAGCATTAATCAGCTCAAAGTGCCAGCAGAACACCCACTCTGTCGCCACACAGAGGAGAGCCGAGCAGATCTGCAGGAGGCCGATCAACCAGCAGACAGACTGATAAAATCACAGAAAGCACCCAAGTTATGCGCTCCATTATTAGGCATGAGCGGGTTTCATTGTTAAAGACCAGAAAAACAGCAATCTGTAACAGAGGAACACTCACCAGTGCAAAAACAACTCCCTGAAATACTCGATTGAGTTACCTTATACAACTTGCACTGCTCTGACCAGTGGAGTCTCGAAGCAAGATTGGGACATCTAGCTTGGTCGGACACAAAGGGATTTGATGAGGTCATCGAGCTCTGCAGGGCTGGGGAAGAGACGCTCCTAGCAGCGATTCTCACTGGGCCTGGAACGCAGCCCAGTGGGTCTTGCAGAGCTCTGTCTGAGCCTGTGTGTACCGCACAGTTCAGTAGCTCACATTGTTTCAGCTGGCAAGGCCCCACCAACACCCAGCAAGAGTGTTGTCTGCGAGCACCTCTAATAATCCGAAATGAGTGAAGCAGACTTGGTACAAGAACTGCTTTTTTTCCCTGATAATACAATACAATGCGGGACAGCACGCCGATTTTCTCACTGCTTCATCCAGTTCAGGGCCGCCAGGGAGTGGGAGCCTAGCTATGCACGACCGAGCACGCCCTGCACAGGGCACACATAGACGCAGACACCCACATTAGCTCTGCAAAGCAAGATAAGAAAACATCATGCTTTCACTAAAAAAAATAAAAGATTGTTAAGCGCTTTTAACAACGATTTTTAAGTGCTTTGTCAAGTGCTTTTAGCAAAGTTGTGCTCAGAGCCAAAGTATAATCTTTGGACCGAGAGAGGAAACCAGAGCACCAGGTGGAAACCCACACGAAACAGACAACACACCAGGAATTGAACCCGAGATTCCAGCACGGTGAGGCAGCAATGTTAACCACTGCACCGCCCGGACAATGCATAACAGTTTCGATTTCAGGGAAAGAAAAAAGAACGGGAGAGACACGTCACCCTACTGCAAAAATTCACTTACTTACATCCATCTGCAGCAGGAGTTACAAACATCATTTGCTGTATACGAAATTACTGTATATTTAGAATTACACCTTTATCTTCTTGCAGAATGGAACGCAACAGGATTTGCTACAATTAAGGGGAATAAGAAATAAGTATCCATTGCTTGGAAAAGAGGAATGCGGCATACTGAAAACACATAGATAGGCTGAGCAGGGACACAAAACAAGAAGCCCAGTTTCTGTCCTTTGTTTTAATTTGACAGGCAGGCGACTACATGCGACACTATGTATCTTCCTTGAGAGGTCAGAGACAGAGAGATCTCAGTAATCAGCCTGCGGGGAGAGGGACTGCAGGAAAGCCAGAGAAGGAGATAATTTCCCAGTGGGCTGTCACTGCCAACAATCCCAAGGGGAACAGGAAGTCTACCGAAACCCCTCACTAATGAGCATCGTGAATCTTCAGCCCATGGACTGGAAAAGGCCCAGGCAAAGATGCCAAGGTGTGTCAATTGATTTCCATTGCTGCTGCTGCTGCTGCTGCTGCTCTGTGAGACCACTTTTTAAAATTCTCCAATTAAGACAAACAGAATCCAGGTTAGGACAGCAGCCCCAGGAATAAGTACCAGTTTCAGGAAGAACATTCTTATTTCGCCACATCACACGAAAGAGAAATGTGTGTGTACATATATAAAATGATCTTTTTCAACTAATGGGATTCGCACGAGGAAGAGATTTTGGTTAAATCAGTCTACTGGCTGCTAAACCACATGTGATCATTATCCACATTGAATGACAAATGAGAAAATCTTTTGGAGAGCCTCCTAAAAGTTGTTTTTTTTCCCCCCAAGAATGTACAACCTAGGGATACTCTCTAGGAAGAATAATTCCAAAGTCTTTACACAGTCAACTGAGGTAGTTATAGGCAGGTTAATGAAACAAGAGCTGCATCTTGTCTGAACTACATTCCCCAGCAAGCTCTGGGGAACAGCCTGCTGGCCGTAGTCACCTAACCAGCTGGGGTGCAGGCCATTCCTTGCAGCTTTCTGGGGAATGGTGATTAGATAAGAAGGCAGCTCTTGTCTGAACCTACCCTCCTCTCACAAGATACAGCCCTGTCAAGAGCTTTGGACTTTGCCCTTAGTGTTGAATAACGTGCCTCTGCATCCTGTCTAAGCAGTGTTTCAGGTCTTGATCATGCTCAAGAAATCCGACTGCTGTCAAACATCAAAAGCCACAAGTCCAAACAATAAATGTGTCGATTGCTCAAGTCAGAGAGCTATGGGCAATCAGGTGTTCTTGAACAGTAGAGGCTGTTTGCACAGTGGATAGGATCACACATGCAAAGGACAGCCTCACTAGGCAAACGATACTTCATCGACTCTTACTGCAGATGGTAATCAAGTCACCATTGATGTCTCAAATTTCAGAACACACTCCAACCTCTTCTCTAGCGTCCAAGTCTTTGACTCTAGCAGCAGACACCAGACCCCCCCGATCCCCCACAGGCCTCATAATGACATTAAAATGTCTCAGAAAGACATGGCCTTTCACAAACTGTCCTGACCTCAGGGTTCTCAGTTCCTTCCTTCATCACTATTAGAGTTCCTACACTTTGTAATCTGCCTGTCGTGCATTCACCTACTGTACTGTATGCCTACACAGCACAGGCCTTTCGTCTCCTCCACCGCCTTGATGATTCAGAGCTCCCCGTTAGTCCCCCGTGCCTCCCGTTATCCCACCTTTCCAACGAATAAATTAACATTCCCATATCATCACTCTCTTCATTAAAATGAAAATCCGGCTGAACCAGCTCTTCCTGCCATGCTGTAGTATTTACCATGACATTTCCTACTTTACAGTTTGCCAATGGCAATATTTTTCTTTCTGGAAGCGAGACCGGGTAGAGGTAGGTGACATGTCCCTGTGCATCATGTTTCTCCAAGTCACCAGCCTGTCTTAACCTTCACACAGTCTTGACATTTCGCAGTACAACTGTCCAAATAGTGACAAGAACGCCACTTCCTTCCTGTTGTTTCTGCCTGACTGGTGCTGCACGTGACAGGAGGACCCGCTCCTGAACACACCTGAAGCCAGGTTACAGCTCAGTGCTCCTGGCGGACAGCAAGGTGAAACGAGGGCTTTCGAGTCACATTTCACTTAATTCTGTGAGCTGTTGCTTCATTTCCAAATTCCAACAGACGGGGGTGGGGGGGAGGTCACGTGTCTGTGAGCTTGTACCAGCACTCCCACAGCACGAAAATCAGAATTCCCTCAGCAGTTTCAGTTCTTAGAAATTGGAGAGGACAACTGCAGTGCTTTCTTTACAATCTGGCATGATTCTGGTTTTAAATAGTGTAGCTTGAGCACACACCATACTGATGATCATCAGTTCCTGTCTTAAACATAAAAAAAATCAAGACACTTAATGTTAATTGTATTTGGTTTACTGAATCTTGTAAGAAATACAGTAGTCCTCTTTCACACTCACTATAAAAAACATATTAGAGGTGGTTATGTGTTGAAACGTACAGTCTCATACAGTTTAAAATGCATTTTTGAAAGAATTCAGTGGGGTAAGCCAGTCTCATTCCCCATGTGCAGGCCGTCTATCTGAACGTGACCTCCTGACACTTCTGACAACTCTGCGCAACCAACGACATGCAACAGCTCAGACACTAATGGATGCCACCTTTTCTTGTTTTGTCACATTTTGAAAACGTTCAAACCTCCCTTGTGCTATTTCCCCATTTCAGAGGTGAACTGGTGTTGTTATTATTAAGCAAGGGCAGCACCGTGGCGCAGTGGCTGGCACTGCAGAGCTGGGCCCTGGGCTCAGTTCCAGACCTGCGGTGTTATCTGTGTGGAGTTTGTATGTTCTCTCCATGTTTGCAGTTCACTCTTAGTGCTCTGGTTTCCTCCTAGAGTGCACACTGGCAATACATCCTGGTGTGCGCGTCTGTGTGTCTGCCCTGGGATGGACGGGCATCATGTCCAGGGTGTACCCAGCCTAGCGCCTGTTGTTTGCTGGGATTGCTCTCAAGCGACCTTGAATTGGAAGCAGCAGTTAGAAAACGGATGGACAGGCGGATTATTACGAATTAGGCAATGTGTGACTGTGGAGCTGGCTAATGGGGACTAAGGAGCAAAACCAATTATCAAACCATATGAGCACAGGAAGAAGGGAAAACATGCAATGCCCCACATACAGCAGCCTCAAGGGGCAGGGCGCTGATGCGAGGCAGCAGCACTGACCACCTCACTGCCACGGCTCCCCCTCAGGCGAATAAACATATAAGGTGCCAAAACATCAGTGGATGACATCAGCACGCAGTGCATCAAAGCCCCATATTATACTGCACCCTAGACTTTTATTTTGAGCTCTGGCACAAACTTTGCTAAATTTAATTTATATTTAATTTATTTTCTGAAGATTGCTCACACTACTTTTATGGATGCTCAGACCTTTCCAGCATAAATTAGGATTTTAGCCATATACAATTAAAGAAGACAAAACAGTATTTTATTCGCTCCTCGGTGAAGCAAGTTGTATGATAATCAGCACGTTAGCTTATCACATCCACATTTCTGCATGTTAAACACTAAAATTTCCATGAAATTTTATTTGGATAGATTTCAATCTAGGAAAATTACAAGCATTCGATTTCTGCTCAAATATTTCAAGTTAGATGTTAACCTTGAAAAATGTTGAAAACCAGTGCTTTTTGCAGATAAAACACAACATACAACACCTGACAAGCAAAGACACCATCCAAAGTTCTTTGAACTGTCTGGCTACAGGATGACCTCTGATGTCATCCGTAAAAGCAACATCTTGTGTCCATCATCCTTTTAAACACCTGAGATAACAGCCATACGTGTGGTAAGGAGATCTTGCTCAGGAGCTAAAGTGCTACTATAGAGAAACGAGACAGACAACAGCCCTGAGGGACATTTACAAGAGGGGAGAAAAAGGACTGAAAACTATAAAACATCCTCAATGTCAGGTTTTCTGCTCTTCCAAAACCCATCTGTGATTTCTAGTTATTTTACTGTAAAACACATCTGTCTTTACTGAATTTGCATCCATCTCTTAACCATTAAACAAAATATGTTCTAAATAACGGCTAACTTTGTACATCCCCCCCCATTTTCTTGCAAAATACCTTGATACACAGGTATTGCCAAGGCAATGATGATGTGATATGAGTATTTTCATGCAATAGTCAACATGCTTTTGCCTCTTATTCCAGAGAAAAACTTGTAACCATTTACACAATTTAACATATACTGTAAAACATATACTGTTGTGTCCTCATTTTGTTCTGTTTTGGAAACCTTGAAGTTCAATAAAAATTGGTTAGCATAAAGATATTTTACATGTCAGTACCAGCAGGACAAGTATGACCTTGGTGTAGTTTTTAAAGGGTGTTCACATTTTTTGACTGCAATTTGGGCCAAATGCTTTCAGATTTTTCCTTTGAAGGTGAGAACATAAATGTTCATCACATCTCCAACAGAACGTTTTCCTTACATGCCCAGGATTCACACTAGAGACCGAAGGAGCATTTCTCCACCTGGTGTTATAAATAGGTTGGTTCCGTTTGCTATTCCTGCTTTGCTGGTTTTTCCAAATACAGTAATTACAATGAATCTGCATTCAAATGACTTCACTCTGTGATTACTGCAAGCTTGGCTGACATGGTGCAAATCCAGCAAGTCCCTCACGAGATCCTGGTGTTTTCATCCACAACGTTGACTGTTTTTCAGTTATCTTCTAAGGTGCAGCAGAGCCATGAAGAATTCAGGTGCTCTGAGAATTTTGTCATGAATAACCTACGACAACATGTTTCTCTCCTGGAATGCAGCTCCAGCTCAGCAAATGAATATGAAATAATTTCTCTGTCCCCATTACATCCAAATAATGGAAGTCTCTTTTAAAGAGAAACGACAGACTTTGCAGAAAAGAGATGATGAGTCAGCAGAATATGGATGTATTTTATTGTAAGCTCAGAGCACAATGACCTTCCTCTGTGGTCTCCTTTAGACTAGGTAACACATCAAGCAAAGAAGCCTTTGCTTTTTCCAGCCTGTTATTTAACCAGTGTTAGATTAAACACAGTTACAAAAAACGCAGGGTGATACACATGCCCTCGGCTGATATCTTGTATCACAGCTGTATTGATGGTCAGGTGTGTTATTTTTTCTAAGACTTAATACTACCACTACTAATAATTATAAGTTTAAAATGTAGAATAAAGAGCTCTCCGCTTAACAACGGTACTCAAAAAGACATAAACCTCTGTATTTACATAATATCATACAGATGATCTGATGCTCTTTCGCTGAACCGAGATGCAAAACGTTTGTCACCTGGTCCTAGGGGATTCTAAATGTACTGAGAACCGCTGTATCCGGAAAAAGACTATCACAGATATAAACAGCAGTGTTACTGCTGTTAACTATAATATAATACACAGACGTTTCAGTGGACACTTTTTTTTTAAAATACTGCTGCAGTATAACAGTAAAAGGCTTCGCGGCGATGCGCCTCATTTGGTTGTAGGCAAAATTTCACACTTCCACGATTGCGGTGCCTGGTTGGAAAGGGACTTCTGAGTGACAGCCCCCGCTTGTCGCGCTTTTCATATTGGGACAACGTACTCCTGAATGGCAGTACGTGTTACCCCTATTCCGAAACGTGTTTTACACCCCAAGAGGGGACGACTGCATTGCGCTGTTCATTCGTTATTTAGAGCACTGACAATTTTACCGGTATGTTTGGTTTAAAAACAAACAAACAAACTCCTGGGCTCAGCTAACCCCTCAAACAGTCCCGAGTCCGGACCGCCTCACCTCAGTTTCCGCAGCATTGCTTTGTCTGGGTCGGGCTCCGCCGGTCTCCGGCAGCACCTCAGATGCGCGCCGCTGTCCAGCACCGTGCTGGTGGTGGTGACAGAGCTGTCATGATCCACGGCGGGCGAGTTGTTCCTCTTTCGCATCCCTGAAATTCGCAGGACCAGATTAATCTACACTGTTGTGCCGTAAAAAAAAAAAAAAGAAGAAGAAAAGGCAGTTCTTCACGGCGCGGAATTGCTCGGGATCTCTGGAGGAAGGAAAACGAGTTGAATTTGCTGCGACGTCAAAGCCCTGGTCCCGGGTCCTACAGAGGTCAACCCCGAGGCTGGAAGAGAAGCCGGACACGACGCTGCTGCTGCCTTCTCCCCCCCACCAGCCCAGCTGATGTTTTAGCAGTTTGTCGGACTGTACTGTCAGCAGCCGAGCAGGAGGACCGCAGCGACCAGCTGATCTGCACAGCCAATCGGCGCAGCCCCGTCCGCCATCTTTGTGCGGGGCAAAACAAACCTGCCTGACAGCCGAGCCGAGCCACAGCCCCGCCGACAACATCGCGGAAAGCAGCGCTAAACACGGTGCACATGACTTATCTTGGGGCTGTTTCCACGGATTACATCTCAGGCGCAATTGAACCGCTGGTGTGAGGAAACGCAACGGAACAAGTCTTTATTTAAAACCTACCCGCCGCTCACCTACATAGTCGTTTGAAGGAACCTCGTAAAATACCGTTTAACTGTTTCGACTTCGTTATTACATTGTGGAAATTCAGCTTTCTTTACGTTTGAAAGTCCGCTCCTGGCTGGTCGAGCTCCCCTCCCGTGTCTCCAGGTTGTTGTTTTTTTGGTGTCTTCAGGGGAAGCGGTCAGTTCACCCAGCAGTGATGGCGACTGTGATTTGGGTCGGCAGGAGATGTGATGACGGGTAAACCAGATACACTAGTTCTGCAGGTCCCTGCGACACCCTGGTCGACTCAATCCTTTATTTCCACCAACACAAAAGACACACACGCACGCCCCTTCCGCTCACAGAAAGCCATGTGTCCGTGAGGGACTGGCTCAAGGCATATGAAATGAATACATGAAGCCACTATCCCTCTCTTCCACATGGTAGTCTTCACCAAAGACACACGGCACGGAATCCCCGTGATTAGTTTAGCTAGAAAGGAGTAGAAACTTTCGATGCTTTCTGTTTCAGACTATCCTTTAGCTGATTCAACAAATCTTCTACAAGGAGAAAAAAAACAACTATTATTTCCTGTAACGGCACGTAGCGAACCCATAAGATGCCCCCCCCCCCAATAATTGATCCCCACCGCACGCTTTTGGGTTTGGGTTGCATACGAGCATCAGAACAATCAGGAGTGGGTTCCTATTCATAAAACTGTTTTTTTTTTTCAAACATCTGATTGTAATGTCTTTCTCCTAACTCCAGGAACTCGCGGAAGCGAGTCATTCAATCCGGCAGCAACAACCCTTTGACGATTAACCCTCCGCCGCCCGGAAGAAATGACTGCACCCGTGTCTTCAGATTGCTCCGATTAATCCGTACTGTAAAGACGAGCAACAGCAATATCAAGAGAAACAACGGCATCTCGGAGGCCTTCCTCAAAGGCCACGGCTGGTATACATATCGTTCAGCAAGCAAGACGGTTTGTCCCCGGCTGGGACCCGTAGTTCTGCGGCCTGCGCAGCAATAACAACCGTGCCCGCGAAAATCGCAGTGCTGTAGGTTTGTGCATCACGCTCGAAAAGTAACATCCCTTGATGAAGAAACCGGGAGTCGGCATCGAAAGGTCGCCGTTTCTCTGAACCGATTCATAAAACCGGACGCGTTTTCTTCCGCCACATGTTTGGTGAAAAAGCGATAGAGCTCGTCAGAGAGCTGGATCGTATCGGCGATGGCCAGTTACCGGCGTTTAATGTAAGTTTAGCTCCGTGTTCGCACGCCTCGTCTGCCGTTGTTTCATGTCTGATATATCGAGTCTGGAACAAGATATTCAGCCGTGTTGCTGAAGGTGACTCCCTTGCGTCCTTTAGTAACCGACTGGATGAGTTACTTGGTTCAAGTAGATTAAAAACTAAATGAGCCAGTTTACCTCATATCGGCGGCAGACGATCTTGTGTTCTTTGTCTCTCTACAAGAATTTCAGACGAACGTTATTATAATCTCTTGTATTTGAGTCATTATAGTCATTTTCACTATTCCTGGGAACATCAAAAGGCTCTAACAGTTGTTTTTTTCTGATTTTATGTGAGCTGCATGTCAAACAATCTACTTTGTTGACATGGTAGGAAAGTCTTGAAATGAGCAATATCATCTGCAAAATTATTGTTACACCTGACGGACCTCGATATAGCAATTTCAGTCCACTCGTTGAACATTTTTGTCATGAATGTACGTTAACAGTGTAAACTGATTTAACTTCACAGCATATTCATGTATAACATAACAGGCTGATTTTCTGTCGTTGCAGGAAGATGGGATTAGACAGGTTCTTGAAGAGATGAAGGCTCTCTATGAGCAGAACCAGAGTGATGTGTGAGTTACAGCTGTGTTACAGGCTTTGCTTTGTGGTTTTTATTTCGTTATGTAAAAGAGGTGGCAGGGAGCCCAGTATTTCTGTTCTGTTGCAGAGATGATGTTTTGTATGCATAAGTAAAATAAAGACAAGCCTAACCTCGGTATTCAAGGGCTGCTGTCCAGTTTGCTTTATTGGTCCTTAGAAAATCCACAGCATATATATGGAAAACAAGGAAAGACGGACAGCAGTTTATTCGGTTCATCACATAGTGAGTGAATTAAGGGCTCAGACAGAAAGACCACCAGAAACCCTCAGATCCTGCAGGACTGGAGTACTGTAATACGAGATGGGGGGGGGGGGGGGGGGAAGGGTCTGGTTGATAGACTTAATAGTCTTTTAGACAGTAGTTTTTAAACTACATTTTGTGTCTAAAATGCTCTGTTCCAGGAACGAGGCGAAGTCGGAGGGAGTGAGTGAACTGATCCCCACCATCAAGTTCCGCCACTGCTGTCTGCTCCGGAACCAGAGGTGCATCGCCGCCTATCTGTAAGCGCCGGGCTGTGCGTCCGCTCTTCTTCACACCAGTACTGCTGGCTCTTAGTCTTGCTCACGCGTGCTGTCAGTGACGGACCTGGCTTTGTTTCACCTCTCCACTCAGCTACGATCGCCTGCTCCGCGTGCGGGCTCTGAGGTGGGAGTATGGCAGCGTTCTGCCCACATCCATAAGGTTCCACATGAGCGCCGAAGAGGTGAGTGCAGGGACAGCGATGTCCTCCCGGTCCCGGCTGTGATCGCAAACCTGTTTCAGATTTTAAGACCCACGCCTGCCTGAGTGTGTAGAAGGAGAAGCTGGTGTGAGTGTGTGTGCGTCTGCGTGTGCCCTGCGATGGACTGGTGTCCCTTCCGGGGTGTATCCTAAATTGTGCCCGTTATTTGCTGGGACAGGCTCTGGCTCCTCTGTGATCCTGAACTGGATAAAGCAGTTAGAAAGTGGATGAATGGACCTTCTGTGGAGTTTTGCCTGGCCAGTGTCAGACGCTGTCTCCTAGGACCTCTGTTGGATGTGAAATGCCCTTAGTGCAGTTTGCTTGTGAGCCTTGATGGGGCAGCTTGCTGTCAGCTGGGAAAAATGCTGGCCGACAGCTTCTCGTAAACCTTTGTCCCCACTTAGCTGGAGTGGTTTAACCAGTACAAGAAGTCCCTGGCTACCTACATGAGGTCTCTGGGAGGAGAAGAGGGCCTGGATATCACACAGGACATGAAGCCCCCAAAGAGTCTGTATATTGAGGTAAGAATCGGACAGCTGTACTGGGAGAAAAAGCCCGATTGGAATTGAAGTTTTGTGGGCTGTGTTCGCCTGGTGGGCATTGTTATATATAAAATTATTGTAACTTTTCTGCCTCCTTACCCCCAAATGAATGAAAACTGTATTAAAGCTTTGAGAGCTGTAGTCACCTTGCAGGAACTGGACCCACAGTATATGAGGTGAGAAATGTATCAACAAGCAACCATTGTAAACTCCTGTTTTAACCACCAGGGGGAGGTGCTTCCCACAGTAATCCAAAGCCCTGGCCTCAGTTGCGCAATATTGACATTCAATATACATGTATGGCCGCAGACAGATTGAACCCTGTGTTTCTGGCTTCAGAAATGCCTACGTCCTGTGTGTTTTTTGTATAGGAAAGGAAATATGGTGAAAAGAATTATTTTCTCTGCTTGATCATTTGAAGTGGTTGCTGCTTCTGTCCACACAACCTGTAATACACTGAAGGAAATTAAGCCAACACTCCCACTAGAAAAAAAGGGACTGCTCCACAGCTGTCTGACTTCCTACAGTCCAGCTATTGGACAGTGAAACTCAAAAACTGGTTCAGCGTTGATGGTAATTAATGTCCCTGTTCAGCTTCGTTAGAGCTAAAAAAAGTAACCAGAGAACTACAGACCTCTTAGCCTAACTGGTCAAGAGTGGGGACCAAAACTGCATGAGACAGAGTAGAAGGTGAGAGTCACTGCTGTGGGGCACCATGGGTGGGTCAGAGGACAGTGGACGCAGCCCTTGTTCCTCCTAAGGTGACGAAGGGTCATAGCTTTGAGTGGAGTCCCTGAAATATCAAGTACAAACGTGGAGGGTGAGACGCAGGAACATGATTGGAACAGATAACTACTTCAAAATTCTCCTGCTCATCAACAGTAAATGTGTTCGCAGGCAAGAACCCCTGAAAATCTGTACGAGATGTTTTCTGATAAGGCTTGTGACTTTTCTCCAAAGGTCCGATGTGTTAAAGACCACGGGGAGTTTGAAATCGATGATGGAACCATCATCCTCTTGAAGAAAAATAGCCAGGTATGAGTCCACCGGGGAGACGAGAGGGCGTGTTAGATTGAATTCCTGAAAACAGGTGTATTTATTATAATTCTCAATATTCTACAGTATTATATAAAGTTTGGAAACGGTATGTACTTAGTCCGTTTTCTAAAGGCTTTATCCAGTTCAGGGTCGCCACAGCCTATCCTAGCAAGTGATGGGCACAGGGCAGGCTCCAGCCTGGACAGAGCCAGTCCGTCACAGGGCACACCAACACAGACATGCACTCTCACACCAAGGCCAATTAACCCACCAGCACGTCTCTGGGCTGCGGGAGGAAATTGGAGCACCCCAACTCCACACAGACAGCACCCCTGGTCGGGAACTGAGCCCAGAGCCCCAGCGCTGCGAAGCAGCAAGGTTTAAGTGTTTGATCACTTCTAACAAGAATAAAAGGCAACTACCTTGGAACAGTTCCAAAAAGTATTTTAAATGCTTTATCCTTTCATCCAATAAATCCCTTGGTTACAGGGTTGTGTATTAAGCATATAAAACACATGATATTATTAAGAAAAATGAACTGTTAGTTTGTAATAAAAGGATATGCAATTTATCATCTTCTAACAAATGTATTAATGTCATTGCATGAAAAGACGCTTAGGAAGTATTCTGCAACCAGTTTCTCTTCCACCGTACAGCTTTGGGAAAACCTCGTTAGAAAGCTGTAGCTGGTAACAGTCTGGTCTTTTCCAGCACTTTCTTCCACGATGGAAGTGTGAGCACCTGATCCGACAAGGGGTGCTGGAGCACGTGCTGTCCTGACCGACAGGGGACCGACCCGCAGTGGCTTTTAAAAGGTCTAAAATCCTACATTTCCAACACCGGTGTGGGGGGGTTGTCCCGGCTTCAAACATGGACACTTGTGCTTGAGGGACTGTCCCTGGGACCCAATGGTAATGGTGTTTTCCAAGGTCAAGAAAAACAACCTGTACTTTAATTCCATGGCATTCACATGAGCTGAACATTTACACTGTGGTCTTGTATGTGTTGTTGGAACAGCAGGATGGGAGTGACAGTATTTGATAAATGCAAGGTTAGAAAACTAGTGCCACTCTGTACCCTTTCAAAACCCACAGCTCCTCTGCACCAGGGTCAAATTATTTAGCTCTTTGGGAACTGCATCTCTTCCTCATGAAGGATAGGGGCAAATAGCTTGATAAAGGTAGGGACTGCACTTATTTTACATGTAACATTGTCTTAATGGTTTTTTTGCATGTTTTTGTTTAACATTGAAATATTCTTCTCATGGACTGATTTTAAAACCTCTGACAAATCCTAGAGATTACTGGAGAAAACCAAATAAAATTGATTAAATACAAAGCATCCATAGTCTTTTTATCCTGAAGCTACCAGTCTGTAAAACACACCACCGAGGTCCAGAGGGTCTGAATTAAACTTCCTCTTTTACTTCAAAATATTTTAATACTTAAAACATGAATAACTTACATACAACAAGGTCTTAACAGCAGTGCATTGAGTTTAGAAAGGTGTGTGCATATATTCAAAAATATTTTCAGAAAAACCTAAATGTTTTATACACACTTGTATAAAAAAAACTGTACACGTTCCTGCACATTATGAGCCAATTAAGACTTTTGTAACACTTCATTGAAAAGGAGAAAAATATTCCCCTTCTATGCTGGTTGAATTATACATTATCTCTTCAGTTGATTTAGATACTTCACAAGTGCCTGTCTCATGTTGTCTAACCATAATACTTAATGTAATTTTACATCTTTACATCAGTTTTATTTTGATATGGAAGTAACATCACACAATCTCCCAGTTTTTTTGAGAAAATAAGAATGCTGTGAGATACAAGGTGGAGCTGTAGCCCTGTCTGTCCAGGCTGAGACCCGGAGCAACTGTGGGGAGCTGTCCAGGGCCGGCTGAGCTCTGCTGCGTCATGGGGCTGTTGGCGCACCAGCTGCCTCACATAATGACTTCGCTTTCTTGCAACACCTGTCTTCAGACAGAAAAACGATTGCCCAG
Organism: Atractosteus spatula; assembly: GCF_055471065.1. Classification (NCBI taxonomy): domain Eukaryota; kingdom Metazoa; phylum Chordata; class Actinopteri; order Semionotiformes; family Lepisosteidae; genus Atractosteus; species Atractosteus spatula. The sequence goes on along the minus strand of NC_142720.1, from coordinate 21,122,133 downwards.
CCCGGGTGACCATTCGGGACGCTAAGCCATGAGCGTCGCCGGCGCGATCTTCCGCAGCAGCCTGTTGAGGGCGGCGATCTTCTCCTCGAGCACGAAGTTCGTCTTCTCCACGCTCTTCTGCCGCTGTTCGGTCACCTGCAGCGCCTTCATCAGCTGGGAGTTTTCCACATAGAGGTCCTTCAGCAAAACATCCGACTTGGCATTCTTGGCCAGCTGGGAGAGCCAGGAAAACCTTGATTAATCTCTTTTCCTCATGCGCGCTGCGCTGAGCGCGGTACCCGAGGCCTGCTGCAGTGGATTACACTGTACATCGCAAGGGTAAGGCTAGGACTGCATACTGTCTAATGTTCTGCAATGACTTTAGAAAAAAGCAAACCAGTCTTATTCAACAGTTCTTAAACCAGCCAACTTCCTCAATGCTTCATCAGAAAATCAGAAGGGATAGTTCTACCATTTGGGCTTATTCACTTGATAGCCTTCCCGAATACAATTGACAGAATAACCTTTTTTTTTTAAGTTGTAGCACAATTGTTATTCGAGTTCTGTCTCACCCGTAGCTACAGCACATTAGTACTAGTTAGAAAACAGAACTCCTTTTGTATTGTAAAGTCCTATAAGGCATCTTTCTAAATGACAACCACAACACAAAACATTCTGGCAAAAGGGCGGTTGTGAAGTGTTACTTCCTGTCAGATACGATGACAGTTCCCTGACCCCAAAGGTTTATGCCAAAGCCAGACTTTGCCTGCCATCAGGTATCCCAGAGTACCGCGGCCCTGCTCTTCTCCCGAGCTGGGCCTCACCTGCTCCTTCAGCTGCTCCACCTTCTCCTGCAGCAGCTCCCGGAGAGTCTTCAGTTTGAGCTCCACCTCCTTCATCCTCTCCTCCGTTCGTTTCAGCACTGTCTCATAATGGTCCTGCGCAGGAAGGAGAGATTTCATACACCCGTCACCCCACTCTTTCCAAACCTTTCAAAAAGAACATGACTGCTTTCTAGGATTTGTGACAACTTTTATGCCACTGGAATCAGGAATTGTATCCAACCTGACCAGCCACCCCAGCCTGGAAGGGACCAGGTGCAACCGTGACGCACGTTCTTTCCCTTTCACTGTCGCTGCAGTCTGCAAGCAGCACAGGGCTTGCATGAACAGCCCTCTCAGATGGTGACCCCTCCGTGCGCTCGTCTTTACCCAGCCCCCGCAGGCGGTTTCAGGCTGCAGGGCGGACGTTGTAGCACAAGCAGTCGAGCTGTACGGTCTGGATTAGGAGCAGCAGTCGCTGTGAAGCCGCTTGCTCTGGGAAAGCCGCTCAGGAGCTCCCCTCCTCCCCCACGTCACCGACGTGTACTCGAAGAGCTGGAGGACCGCTGTCCTGACAGCCCAGAACAGGAAGCTCCCAGGCCAGGTTCCCACTGAGGCACGGTGCCGCCCGGTGCCGTACCTGCTGCAGGCCCATCTGCGTGCTGGCCTGCTCCACCTGGGCCCTGAGCTGCTCCTGCAGCTGCTGCCCGCGCCGGCGCTCCTCCGCCAGCCGGGCCCGGAGCTCGGCCTCCTGCTCCCTGGACAGTGCCGCACCCGCCCGCTCCCTCAGCTGCTGCGCCTCCCGCGCGTGCTGCGAGCGCGCCAGGGCCAGGGCCGCGCCAGCCTGCAGGAGCTGCGACACACAGACACACACGCCCTTACTCCCCGCAGACCTGCCCCTCTCAAGAGCACGTCCCTCCTATTGTCGCAGTTTGCTCCTGCCAGGAGCTAGCTCTGCTTCCGACATCAAAGAAGAGACCAAAATAGTGTAGCTCCTAAGAAGCAACAACAGTTGGAGACTTCCTGTGAGCCTTTTACTGATGCAGTTTTACACATTTAACAGTCGCGCGACTAGGTAAACTCTACTTAAATATTTTTTAGCAAAGCAGAAATGTAGACCAAGTCTATCTGCAGCTGCAGAAGATATTTGAGACTAGGGCAAAAGAATCGTAGGCTGCACCCTAAAGGTTCAAGACAACACTTCTCGGTTCCCCAGGCAGTACCTGATCCTGAGATTCCTGCAGCTCTGCCTCCAGCTCTGCCTGCTTGCTCTTCAATGCCTGGCACTCCTGCGTCACCTGGCCCAGCTCTGCCTCATGAGCCTGCAGCAGCTCCACCTGCAACAGGCACAACCTAACTTGTGCATCCTGAAAACCGGACTCCACATCCACACGCTGTCAGGGGCAGCCGTCCAGCACGCAGCGTCCATTTCCTGCGGTGCCTGGCTTACCTTCTGCAGGAGCTCCTCGTGCTGTGATCTGAGGGCCTGGTGCTCTTTCCTGAGGGACAGGACCTCCTGTTGCTCACGCTGCCGATGGGCGATCTCAAGCTGCTCGTTCTCGTGACACAGCCTCTGGACACTGGCCTCCAGCTCCTGGACCTGCTCAGATGCACATGCAGCCTTGAGAAGTGTCATAACTATGGAAAAGCTACTCCCATGGGTATAGCCTGGGTGCTGAAGATAAAAGCACCCAGTTTGTAACCCCAGAAAAAAAAGTTCTATATGTCCGTCCATCCTCAAACAGCTTAATCCAACACAGGGTTATGGTGGAGTCAGGGTAAGCAATGGACGCAAGGCAGGATTCACCCTGGATGGGACGCCAGTCCATTACAGTCCAGACAGACAGAAAAACACACTCATACCAGGGCTAATTTCACCAGAAGCTAGTTAACCAACCAGTATGTCTTTGGGCTGTGAATGGAAACTGCAGCATCTGGAAGAAACCCATGCAAACACTGGGAGAACATGCAAACTCCACAGCCCAGAGCCCAGGAACTGAACCCAGGGCCCCAGCACTGCGAGGCAGCAATGCCAACCACTGTGCCACCCTGCTGCCGATACGTTTTCTATGTGAAACAGAAAAAACATTTCAGTCGTGGCCTAGAACTGCTGTGGTTTGCAAGTGCACGGTGCTTCTTTGGAACAGGTATGGCTGCTGCCTCCCAGCTACCTGGTGCTCTTCCAGATGGTGTAACTGTGTCACTACCTTGTCCTTGGCCTCCTGCAGCATCTCCTGACTGGCTGCGGCGTCCTCAGCGAGACGGGTTTTATCTCGGCCTGCTGCCCGGAGCTCAGAGTGCAGCTGCTCTGTCTGGGAGTCCAGGGCTTGTAGGGAGGCCTGCAACGTCTCCATCTGTGGAGCAAGGCCACACAGTGCGAGGTCAGAATCCCTCCGAGGTCCGACACCTCAGCCAGCCGCTGTATTTGGAAAGATCTCCGCAGCTCAAAAGAGTTGCATCATTATTATAATACATGACTGACCGTTTCACTCTAACAAACCGAAATGAGTGCCTGACGTCAGACCTGAATTGCAAGTTTGCTTAGGACTGTTAGTTGAGTTTTGTATACTTTCAAGTCGTTATTTTAATTTCACTGTGTAGTGGGTGTGTAACTTATTTAAACAGACCCCACACCATGCTGTGTAACTGTGCTGCAGCCAGTGCCTTACCTTGCGGTTTCTCTCCTCCGCCTCCTCCAGCAGCCTCTGCCGGTCCTGCTCCAGCCACTGGTGTTTCAGAGCCAGGCTGGACAGCTCCGACTCCAGGTCCCTCAGGCGCGACAGCTGAGGCATATTTCAACACCCAATCAGTACTTCAAATGTGCTTTCACAGCTAATTCGAAACAGGTATAGAGTTACGACTCTAATTAAAAAACTGTGCCAATCTTGAGAACATGGAGTTGTTTCACTCTGGTGCTTCTCTTGGGGTTAGAGCTGACAGAGCAGTAGAAGATATAAAAACGTTATTAGTAATTCAGCTCGAAGCAGATGATTAAAGGTTCTGTCCTGACATCCTATCTTCAGGCTTGTCTCAAACATCTCTTCTAAGAAAGGGATAACTGCTGGTAGTAGGATCTGCTCACGGTCTCCAATGGAAACCTGTCCAGCAATCAAAATGAGTCCTGCATTCATGGACGATGGTAAGGACCAATATATAAAATAGTTATATTTAACTTTTTTATTATAAAAGCTTTATATTTTTCAGTTTTGTATGAAGGTGGATATTGGGTGTTTGAGGGAACATTTTTGAGTTGGATGGAACTGAAGGAACCTGTGCCTGTCATGAGTTAACAATGAAGGCCTCAAGCCTCTTTTACCGTTTCTCCAGGGCCTCTCGACTGGAGGTGTAACTCCTGTATCCTACTCTTGATTTGGCAACATGAAAGGGAACGGGGGTCTTAGCTGATTGGGGTCTCGGTAAATTGCCCAAGGATGACCTAACTGCCTAACTTTCTGACGTTGTCTACACCTTACAAGGTAACAAACTGTTAATGACCAAACATTTAATGTTTTTTGTGAATGGACATTTTGCTCATTTTCAAGAATAAATGTCTGTGGCTGCCCTTAGGAAGGTTAACCTGTAAACCCTGTCTGTCCTCCTTTCTTCATTGCAATAAAGAAACCACCAGCTTGATTTACCAGAGTCGTCTGCTTTACTGAGGAAAGGGTCAGACAGAGCCGATCGCGGACTATAACACAGGAAGTAAGTGGAATTTAGTTTCTGTTCTACGAGTTTTCACCCTACGACTGTTTTCGAGGAACGAATTAGGCCTGTATGACAAGGGACTACTGTGCAGACAATAACGACTGCGAATGGCCGCCACCCTGCTCACGGCGCAGTCCTGGGCCCACCTTCTCCCTGGCGGCGCGGAGCTCCTGCTCCATCAGCTCACGCTGTCTCTGCCAGCCGGCCTGCTCGCCCTCCAGCCTGGCGACGGCCTCCCGCAGTTGCCCGGCGACCGCGGCCTCCTCCCCTGTCTGCCGGGAGGCCTCGGCCAGCCTCTCGCTGAGAAGCTGGATGGCGCTCTGGTCTGCCCTGATCTGGGAGGTCAGCTCGGCGTTCTCGCTGCTCAGCTGCAGGTTCCTGTTGCTCAGGTCCATCACCTCCTCCCTGCACCTGGTGTTCTGCCCAGGCACACACACATAAGCACGTCCTTATTTACTGGTTACTTCAAACAAAACCTAAATGTCACAGAACTATGCTGGCTTGCAGGATATTATACTTCAAGATCAAATTAACAGACTTTCTCCAAATTCTACTTTAACGACGGGAAACAAAAGAAAACTTAGACCGCACTTGGGCAAACCGCAGTATTTTCTGGGGGTTTTACAAACTCTAATGGACAACGTAGATTCTCCAATCCCAAATGCTTCCTGTCAGATGTCTTCTCTCTTCCTCACATTCCTCTTTCTGCATCCCTTCTTCACCTCAGGTCCCCCTCTGCAGCTACCCCTTGGTCAGCACGGGGATCTTGACCTCCTCATCCTACCCCCAGACTGTTAAGCATGTTATGCCAAAGCTTCTTATGGCTGATTCCTCAGTAATTCCTAAACACATGTTCCTAGAAGGTCTTGTCATCCCTCCTGAAATGCCATTAAAGTGTAGTCTCTAATGCTCTCTATATAACAGTCTACTTTGGAATTCACTTGCCTCTTGGGATATTAGCTCCGATTTAGCCTGAATTGTCTCCTTCTCACTCGTCATCTGCTCCAGCTGCTTTCTACAAAGTAAAGAAGTTGTAAAAACCTTTTAAACCTGCAAACAAAGACGGAAACTGCTTGAAGGGATTAAATGTTTCTGGCAGTATTAAAGATCTCACAAGACTCAAATCTCTCACAAGATGTTGGTTTATTACGCAAACACCCTTCTGCAATAAATATAATAAAACATCTTGCTTCAGTGCAGCAAGTTTTTTTTTCAGTTTGTACTTCTTATTTAATCAAAGAGGGTAAAACAGAAAAAGCACAGGGAAGGTTCTTGAGGTTAGACGTGAACCGGACGAGGTCATCATGAGCAGCATTTTATTTTTTTTTGTTATTTCTGCGGTAACACCTACTAACGCTTTTTACATGATCACCAAAATCTCATTTGACAGTTCATCTATTAGTACAATCTTCTTTAAAACGAGTCTCCGGGGCTGTAAAGTGACTCGAGGTGTTAAGGTGCTAACTGGTGCTCACATTGAGCTCCATCATCTAGACCTCCTGGGTTTGAGCCCAAGTCACGCATATGGGTGACTGGGACCTGGGTTCGTTCCACAAAAGAAGGGTTCCTGAAATCGCCCAGCTTTTGAAATATCTCAGGCAACCGCAGGCCTGTGCCGCCATCGTCGAGCGATGCTGCTCTTCCTCGGTGTCCAGTCCTGCCTTCACCGCAGGACTGCAGGAACCCTGAGGGTCAGTGGGAGGAGTCACGCCTCCCGTTCTCCTCTCCTGTGGTTACAGGGCTTCTGGCTGTGAGCCGAGACGACTCCAGACTGGGCTGCTAAAGGCCAAATGAATCTCAGAGGCGAGGGACCCCTTTTACTTTAGGAGGAAATTCATTACGCAAATTCATCGAATACAAACTGAAACAGCGTGTCTGAAACATACCGTTTTCTATTGACATCCACCTCTAGCTTCTGGGAGTCCTGCTGCAGTGCAGACAGCCTGTCTTTCAGCGTCGAGTTTTCACTGGTCAGCCTGTCCAGTTCCGCCCTGCAGAATAAACATGAGGGAATATGTGAGGAACCACAAGTTTCGAGTGCCAAATGCCAAGTAAGACTACGGCAGGAGAGCAATGTGTGTTGTGTGGCTTTCACATTTCTTTTCAACACTAAAAATGTTTTTCATTATTACAAGAATTTGATCATTCTCTAATGATAAGGCCTTGATATCATGCATTGTGCTTTGAACCTGCAACAGACTTTAAGGTTCTACAGTGGAAAACGTTTTTCAGGTTTCCATCAGTTTGTAACAAAAGGGATAAAAACGCACAAATGGTCTATTAATTATACAACTTTGTGACTGTAGAAAGTGTGCACCCTCTTCAGCTTTTAAGTTGTTACAAGGTTTGCAGTTTTCCAGCTTATGATGTAAAATTAGCTATTAACAAAAAATCTTTTTAGCATGCTTTTTTGTAAGAAAAAATAAAAGTCTGTTAGTACAGTGCAATAAAAAGTTAATACGGATTTCCAAAATGCTCATTGGTACACGTCGATGCTTGACAGCAAATTAGAAGTTAATGATTCAGTCTTTTGCTTTTCATCTTATTAGTTAGTGGTATAAAAGTTACCTAAGAAGAAAAGGAAAATCACATACAGGATGCAGTCTCTGTTAGTTATTAATATGATCCAAGGGTGCATTTCAGTGCTGTAGATTAGTCATCCTTCAGCTATCAAAGGTCACAAACCTGTGTGTACCGTCTTCACCCATTACTGCCTCCAAGTCAGTTACCAGTTTTTCCATGTGAAAGAGCTGTTCCTTCAGTTTGTTCTTCTCCATCTCGAAATCTTGCTTTGCCTGACGTAGCTGCTCCTGTGCCTCCAATTCTGTCTGCTGCAACTTTATGACCAAGTCCTCCCTTTGCCTCCTCAGCTCAGACAACTCATCTCCTCTGGGCACCAGCCCAGCGAACAATGGCTGGTTTGTGTCTGTGGGGTTTCTCGGGAGTTTGTCACCGATTTTAAGCAAGTCCTCCATCTTTCTGATTTCGGACATTAAACGGTCTTTTGCTCCGATCTCGGAGTCGAGTAGGACCTGCAGTTCATTGATCAGGCTGTCCTTCTGCTGTAACTGAAACAACAAGCCTTTAGTTTCTCCCGTTGGCAGTGACAATTCTCCATCTCTCACTAGCTGATTTGAAAGACTAGCCAGCTTTATGTAGACTGGTAGGAAACACCTGTTCTCTTCCATCTCTGAGTCCACATCTGTCACAACCTCAAGAATTCCCTTGTCTTCCTGCTCCAAATGGTTCTGAAGGTTTTGTTTGCTCTTCCTCAGATCCTCTAAATCCTTATCTTGATCTTTATTCTGGGCATTCAACTGCTCATCAACAATACTTTGATTTTCCAGCTTCTCCACAAGTCCTCCTTTGTCCTCCCCTACAAACGTTAGTTTGTCTGTTGGCAGAAGCAGTTCTTCTTCTGTGTTTTTCAAGAGATCCTGAGCATTTTGCAACTTTCTTTGCAGAAGAAGTAACTCATCTTCCTGGGCCTCTAACTGTGTTTCCTGCTGGTGACAGACAGCGGACTGATCACTGTAGTTCTCCTGAAACATCTTCTTTCCCTTCAGCTGAGATTCAGGTCCGGCCTGTAAGAAATTCCGATCATCCGTCTGCTCCACGTGCATGCCGAGAAGCCCGCCTTCTCCCTTTGCCCCCGTTTCCAGTTCCTCTTCCTGGAGTTCCACAGTGAGTTGTTGGATTTCAGTGATCTGTTTGTTTTTCCCGCTTTCCAAAAGTGGCTCCTGCTCCCTGGATTCCCACCGAATCCTCTCCCGGTCACAGTGCTCCTTGAGGCTTTGACGTTGACTCTTTTCGTGGCACAGCTGGTGCACCAGTGTCCTCAGGCTTTCAGCATGCTGGGATTCCCTTTCGGACAACCTTTGCTCTATTTCCTCCGCTGCTTCTTCCCTACAGACAAACACTCACGTCTTACACGTTGACGATTATTAAAAGGGAAATATGAAACTAGGCTGCATGCAACACTCGGTGCTGAAATAGGCGGAACAAGAAACCATCCTTTTTTCCCCCCGAGTTTACCCTACAGAGCTCCTTTTCTCATTTCTCATACGAAAAACAAAAAATATAGATCAAAATACTGAGATTTTTCATTTGATGTTCTATTCTATTGTATTTTATGTTCTATTTCAGCTTAGTCAGGTATAGCTCGATGCTTAAATTAGGCACCACATATTTTTGAGGTTGACGTGACTACAGTAATGTTCATTTCTACAGCCCAACAAACATGAATTAAATGTGACATTTCTTTAAAGTGGATCCTCTCAGCAGTTGAAGGGGGTAATTATTTAGCATTTTGTGTTATGTGATGCATTTCAGAGTGTCCGGACAAGAGTATTCTGTTGTGATAGTGTGTAAAAATTAATGTGGGTGGTACACTGGTTAGCATTGCTGCCTCCCAGTGCTGCGGCCCTGGGTTCAATTCTAAATCTGTCCGTGTGGAGTCTGCAAGTTCTTCCCGCCTTTGCATGAGTTTCCTCCGGGTGCTCCAGTATCCTTCCACAGTAATACTATGTACTTTTTACTCAATAAAAAGTAATACTGGTAGGTTAATTGGCTTCTGAGAATATTGATTCCGGTGTGAATGTATACATGTCTGTGTCAGTGTCTGCCCTGCGCTGGTCTGGCGTCCTGTCCAGGGTGTACCCTGCCTTGTGCCTGCTGCTTGCTAGGACTGGCTTCGGCTCCCCCATGACCCTGAACTGGATGAAGTGGTTAGAAAATGGATGGACGGAAACTAATGATGTCAGATTTCTCACACAACCCTGGCAAAAACCAGTGAGACGGGTCCGTCAATCCCATTAATGCGTCATCAACGTTAAGTTTTGGGTGAGGAATCAAAACTGCAAGAAAACGGTGGCATGCAGTGAAAACTGGTCAGTGTAATTTGAACTCTCCGCGTGGGTCGATCTGCATTCAGCAACACTAGGGTCCAACATGCACCGGGGATCTGCGGTCCTGAATCTTCAGCTAAAGATTTCATGCCTTGGGACACTCACTCCATGGAAAAGCTTTCTTGGTTTTTCTTAGCACAACGCCAGGATAAGAAGTCTGCCCATGTGTGCTGCTATAAGGAAGGAGAAAACAACGACCGCTAACCTCATCTGCTGTAACTCTCGCTCCAGCTTCCGCGTGAGCTCCTCCTCCAGCTGGTCCTTCTCCGCCGTGAGGCTCTGGACCAGGTGGGAGATCTCCTTGGCGTAGCTCTGCTCCAGCTCGGCCCTCTCTCGGAGGAGTCTCTTGTCGTGCTCCGGCCCCCAGGAGGGCAGCGGGGACTTGAGCCCCGCCACGGCCTCCTGCAGCCGCTCGCTCTTCTCCTCCAGCTGCCTCTTCTGCTCCTCCAGCTCGCTGATCTCCATCTTGAAGCCCTGCTCGATGTCCTTGCGCTCCACCTCCATGTTCCTCTTCATCAGCTCGATGCTCCGCTCGTAGAAGTTCACCTTCGGAAAGATGCAGACTCAGGCTTCTGTGTCGCAAATTCCTTTACAGTGGAGCTGCTGCATGAAGCCACTAGATGTGTCCTACAGGGAGAATCCCTTTCTGCTTATTAACCTTCTAAGCCCCCTCAGAATACACCAAGAATTTCTTAGCCGACAAGCACGAGCCACTACATGATTTTAACAGAAGCTTTGGAGTATCGATCATGTCTGCTGTTTCATGGCGACAGCATCGACTCAAGCCGCAGCGCATTCCCAGACCCAAGCTGTGTTTTCACCTTGGTCTCCAGCTGTATCTTCAGATCCTGCAGCTCCTGCTGGTGCTTTTCCTTCAGCTGCTGCACTGCCAGCTCTGTCTCTATGCTCATGTTTTCCGGATCCTTCTCAGGAGAGATCGGACCTACAAGACACGTCCAATACTATGACAGATAGCAAACGTACTTGGTCTGCGCTGCACATCAGCCATAACTGCCTGAAGTGATGCTCTGTTTTCAGACACAAAATAACACTGTACTCTTACGTAGCAGCACCCAGACTCCAGCAACACCGCCCAACAACCCTCCTGCCTCAAGAACAGCCCTTCTCCTTTGGACCCGAATCATCGCATGAGGAAAATAGTACAGAAAAGTTGCACAACACAGAATTATTCCAGAGCAGTGGTTCCAAATCCTGGTTCCAGCTTTTAAAACAGGTTGGAGCTTTAACTGTTGTATTTTGTAAGTGTGATAAAATCCCAAACCTGTGAGTAGAAAAGAAATGCAAATATTCAATTGAAGCAACTTCTCAGTTCAATTAAGGCTTCAATGATCTAATGAAGGGGGATGGAATGAAAACCAGTAGGTGTGTGAGAGTCACCCGGACCAGGAACTGGGAACCACTGCCCTAGAATGAGCTATCAAAGGTAAAACAAAGGCAGGGCTTCAGCTTTCACCGCTGTTTATGAGGGGCTCATAGCTTTCACATATTGCGGAGGGCGGAGAGCACAGGCCGCGAGGTTTACCTGAGTCAGTGAGCGCTGCCCGGCCCGCAGCTCGGGGGTCGCCGGACCCGGTGTCCTGTCTGTGACGTGACCTTCTGTCTGCCACCTGGCCCCGCAGGATCTCCAGCTCTGTGTGCAGCTCGTCATTCCTGTCCCGCAGCTCCTGTGTCGCACACGGCACAGACAGTGTCAGCGGAGCTCAGACTGCACCGCCAGGCTCACTTATCCTTTCAGCATTGGTCACCAGCATGAAATAATGCAGACTACTCGAAAACCACAAGGATGCTTCCAGGTCAAATCACCTCAAAGGTCTGAAAGACAGATCCTAAGAGCCACTGCTGGGATGTGGTGGGGGCAGGAGTGTTCTGCATTTCTAATGTTCGATTACACAGTTTTGTCAAATATTCAGAGCATGGGAAAAATGTGCACTAGTAAGCACAGTGCTTGTGAGCTGAGTGGCTTGTCTCATCGGAATGGCAGAAAAAAGGCCTTGTGCCATTAAGTGCAGAAAGCTGCAGCAGTTCTCTGTTCGCCATTGCATCAAAAAATGTTTAAAAAATGCAATGAAGAGCTTGAAGTGGCCAAGCAGGAACTGAGGAACTTCAGCAGAGAGATTCCCTGCCTTTTCTTGACTGATCTTTGTGTGAACAAGCATTTTGCGTACTCAACAGTTTAGAGGAATCAGCTGAAAGAAATACAGATTGTTGAAAAAATAATGAAAAAAATGTTAAATCTCGCTGCAAAGTCCAAGGTGCTCACCTCCCCCAAAATGTTTACAGACTCCTTTTAAATGATCAGTTACAAATATGACTCAGCTACTGACAGTCAAATAAACAAAAAAAGACAAATAAGACATGACACAATTGCACAACACCAATCTAACCTTTAAACTAAAATCCATAAACAGTTGAAAAAGCTGGTTTTCTCAAAAGTTATTTTCTTCCCAACCAGAATGAAGGTTACGTCATAAAGAACTTTTGAAAGGAGTGACAAACCTTTCTAAAAACTCAATCCTTTTTCAGAAAACAGAAAGGCAAACAGAAATGTCTCAGTCTATAACATGCAGAACATTCACAGTGACTTTTTAACATCTAATCTTATGCTTCAATTTTACTCAAAACATTAGGGTCGACATATTAAATAAAGTGTAGCACATGACGCATGGCACAGAAAATCAAACTGCTCACCTTCACCTTCTAGACTCCCAAATAAAAGCAAGCATTAGAACAAAAGAGAGAGATATAAGGAGGATTGGACTTCCGACCAGTGAAGGTGGAAGAACTGTAATGATATGGGTGGGGTTTTGATGATTTATGGGTGTAATCTTTAACGATTAAAAGTGGCTTCAGTTTTTAATCCGTTTCAGCACACATAATGAGAAAAGAGAGAAAAAGTGAAAAATAAAGTCCTAACAACAATGGAAAATTAACCAAAACCAAGAGGCTAGGAATTCAGATCTGCAGCACATGCAAGCTATAAATGTGCAAGAAGGTCATCAACTGGCCTTCCTGGCTTTTGTTCAAAGCAGCGAGTGACGCCTCCGACATGCCAGGCGCCTGCGAGAGATGCACTGCTCCTCCAACCAGCACTGACTCTCCTGTCAGACACCACAGAGGTCACCCTGTGTCAAAAGATGACCGGCTCCGTCAGCAGAGCGTGTTAGAGGGGCAGGTCTGAAGATCCACTTCCCAAGCCTGCGGGATCACTAGAGCCAGATCTTATCCTTTATGTAGAAGGAGGCAAAGTGAGAGAACAAGGCTCTCCATTGGTTGGGACGCTGGTCAACTGCAAGGTAACTCCATAACAACGCTGACGCCTGTTTACAGAGCCAAAGGAGCTGAATCAACTGTAGTTAACTGCCCTGCTCAAGGACATAACAGATGTTCACGTTGGCATGAACAATCCTCCAGTAATGTGTCCAGAGCTCTCAGCTCCCCAGAACCCTGAGGGCTCCAGCTGTGTTCACACACTTACCCGGCACTGCAGCTCGTACTCCTTTATTATCTCCGCGAAATGCTCCTCCTGACCCAGCAGGCCAGAGCCGTGGGGATCCAGAGCTCCAAACTGCCAACCGATAAAAAAAAAAAATTCAGTTGTCTAAACAAATATTGGACAGAAAAAGCAAAATCATCTTAAGACTTTCTGTGAATGGATATCTAATTCACGATTACCATCAAGAACTTCAACTGCACAGCATTTAAAGTCTATATATATGAAACGGCTGACAGTAACATGAAAAACTGAGCATCCACATCAACACACTCAATAAACAAACATAAGAGGTGGTGTTTTATGTTTACCTTCGACATGAGCAGATTGTCCAGGTCCTTCTGCAGTTTGGAAATGGTTTTCTCCGACTCTGAGAGTTTTTTCCTCAGTTCATTCACCTCCTTCTCCAAGTGGCTGTTCTCCTGTTAGATAAATGGGGTAGGGAACACGTGTGGGTTAATCCAGATTACTCGTTACACCAGTGGTCAGTCTGTAATCTCTTTCAGAACGAAACATGGAAACAAACGTCCCTCTGAGCAAAACACAGCCTGTGCTGTACAGCAGCAAACACTGCCAGATAAAACTGGGCAAAAGACTGAGGCTGCAGTCACAGCCTCATAATCCCTGTTCCTAGTCTTATGACTTTATATCAAGGCATCGTGAATATTAAAGACGAAGTAAAACCCACCAGGCCTGTCTCAGCATTGTTGTGCCACACATACAAATTGCACTACAGCCTCTATAATAGACATCATCAGCTGACAGCTGATTCGCCAAATGATGCTGCAGTGTGCAGTCTGCCAGCGTGACCTCACCTCAGCAGCTGCAGTAACGTCTGCTCTCAGGCTGGTGTCCTCCGCCCACAGAGTCGCCAGGTCTTCCTCTAGCTTAGCCTTCTGCTGGTTCGCCTGCTGCCAGAGCAGCTCATTCTCTCTCTCCAGGTCACTCCTGATGGCAGACAGCTTGTCCCTGTAGTCCTGCTCAAGGTCTCTAGAATTCAGGGGAAACCACCGAACGATGGAGGGTCACTCTCTGCTGCCCCTTCTCTGTGGGCAAACCCTCCATTTGAAATCAAAAAGATTTCTCGTCGTTGAGGATCGCTCCAGGTTCATCTCCTGCAAGGTGAGGAGAAACCCTGCTACAGCTACAGCCCCGCAGACACCATGTGGAACCTGAAACCAGCGCAGTCTCTTCACCCAGAGCTCTGTGCCACGTATCCCCTGGTGGAACCAGTCTAGCAAGCAACCAGGGTGTGTTGCTTTAGTCCAGTTCCCGGCGAACCTGACGAGCGGGACAGGATGTCAGAAATGCCTGGCATGTTTAAGAAGGAGAAGGAACTCAGGTCTTACTTGATCTTGCTTTCGTTGAGAGACTCCATGGCAGCGTGCCGGTCGTCCACCTCCCTGACCAGCTGCAGGTTCCTCTTCTCGGCCCGCTCCAGGTCCGCCTTCAGCTTGTCTCTTTCCTTGCAGGCCTGCTCCGCCTGGACACTGCGCCACAGACAGACACGACAGCAGGACAACTCCTCAGCCTCCTGCTCCCACTGCAGCACAGGATCTTCCCTTCTCCAGCTCGGAGCCATTTAAACAGCAAGAGCGCCCCTGCCGGTGACACTTAGCCAGCGTGGCTTGAGCGCCACAGCGATGCTTTCAGGCCATGGTGATTGAATCTTGGTATAAGTATATCGCCAACATACTTGCGAATCCACAGAAAGAAAATCAAAGTACAGCAGGGTGTACCTGTGCTCTTTTTTTAGTCGGAAATATGTGTTGAATACAAATATTAGCGGCTCTGAGCTTAGAGATTGGAGAAAAAAAGACCAGTCCTGCCGAAGTGCTCTGTCTGTCAAATGAACAGGCATCTTTGCCAGCTGAGGCTCTGGAGCAGCCAGAAACAGTTGGGAAGACTCCTTATAACGTCACTCACTTGACACCAGATAAGACACAGAAATGAATGCCTACTGGTAGCAAACATCCTTTTATTATGGACATCCTGGTTAAAGTAGGAGAGTAGACATTCTTCTACTATGGACCTTAATCACTTTGGTGGAAAATGAAGTGCTGTACATTTATGATGAGGGCTGCTGTATACCAATTGCAGTTCGATTTCTTATTGCTTTTTTTTCTTATAATATAAAGCAAAAAATTATAACCTGCAAATGCCCATTATTAGGTAAAAACGGAACAAAAGGATGAGTCTTACTGCAGGAACTGGATTTCACTTTTGTATGAGATGAGTGCAGCTTGATGGATTCCATTGGCGCTTGAGAGCAGCTCATTATCCAAAGCCAGGGTCAGCTCTGCCAGGCTGAGCTTCTCATCCAGGGGGAACTCCAGGATCTAGGGAGACGCGTGACAGGATTATTCCACTCATCCCACAGGGCTCAGGTGAAGGAGTGAGAGAGAATGGAACCGGGGGCAGTGAGTGCATGGACTATTCAATCTCTAATCGATTGCTGCGCTCGACAATAAATGTGATCGAGCCACTAACCTATCAAGCAAAAACTCATTTTCAAATAAAAAGGTTTTAGGTTGATAAAGACTACAAACCAATTTTTTTTAAAAACTGCACGTGGACAATTCCTTCTTGCCAGGTGAATCAGCTTGTTTCCTTTCAGCCCGAAAAGTGATTTGATGAACACAAGGATAATGTAGCATTTCAAGTGAAAAACACCTCAGTCAGACTCGCTCAACCAAATAACAGATAATCACGTCTTGCATTATTAACTCTGAATCAGAACAGAATACGATTATTATGGCCCCTACATCTGCTCCAGTTCTATTTAATTTCCTTTCATAGATGAAATATTGACTGTGGAGTCTAAAAATAAACACATAAAAGCGTAAAGTGACGTCACTGGGCTCTATGAATACAATACCATTACAGCCACAGAATCTTTAATTCCTGGAGGACACATCCAGAGCTCATCCCAGGGTGAACGGAACTTGTCTAGCTGGCACCGTCACAGAGCAGCCTGACCTAAACCAGCTTCCGTGGAGTTTGAGCCACACAGTTCCTGACAAACTGGCTGAGAGACTGTTGCCGCAGAGAGGGGAAAGAAGGGCTGACTGAATGACCAAGCAAGTTGGAAATGAAGGTCTTTAAGACTGCAGTACCTAGCACTGCAGTGCGGACTCTTCCGAGGGGATCCTGGGCTCTGGGCTGGGAACGTACCTGCAGGATGTCCTTGCCGTTCCTGATCCCCTCGCTGCTCCAGATGCCGATGACCTGCTCCGCGCTTGCACCCCCAGAGCCGTCGTCCAGGCAGGACAGTAAGCGGGGCCCCACGGTGGTGGAGAGGACAGAGGGGCGGGCCGACCTGCTGGCGCTGTCCTCGAAGGCCTGCGGGCAAGAGAAGACCCACCGCGCTGTCAGGAGTCCCGTCCCACCACCCACCGGACAGCCGCAGCAACGCAGGCGCAGGGCTTTACTTCCACGACTGCGAGGCCTGTTACAAGCTCATTAAGAGAGAATCATGCAATCTGGAGAAGTTAAACAAAAAACTCTTCCAATTGGCAAAGAGTTAACTTGAATCTTAATATTCCGCCCTATAAATCAAGAGACCAGAGTCTGCACTATTTCTGTTATGTGTCTCGGCCTTCCTCGGGACCCCGTTGCATTCATCTGGCTGGCCATGTGCAGAGTGATCGGGCAGCGCTGGCGCTCGTACAGAGAAGGGTGGGCTCAGACCTGGCTGAGGGAGCCCCACTGCTGGGGTTTGATGGGGGTGGAGGTGGTGGGAGCGGACAGGGGGGCGGGTCTGAAAAGCCCCTCCTGGAACTCCTTCAGGCTCACTCTGCCATCCCGGTCCTTGTCCAGCCTTGCGAACAGCGCATCCAGCTCCTGGAATGCAAAACGGTTCTTAATGCCTTATTCGCTTGGCACTCCAACAGGAATGTCTACAGATTGAGAGCTGCATTTTAAAAGCATCTGATTAAAGTAAGTGGAGCTGGAATGAATGGCTGGAACACTAAGCACAGCCATAAACTACAATAAATTGCTTATAAAACATTTCAAAATTCCTGTGTGATAACTCAAACCTAAATTTAACACCAACATGCATTGTAATGCTAGATTTTACAAATCTGAATGATTAAATTCCGCAAACAACATACTTCCTTCCCTTTATAAAAATCACCTTGGACGGCATTTTAAAATCAGGTACTGAAACCCACCAAGGAAGCAAAATGAACACAGACCGGAGTGAGAGAACAGCCACCAATTAACTCCTGACAGAAGAAAATTGCTTATTCCTACGCCAGAAACCTGAAGACATATTTCACTGACCATAAAATAAACTTAGAGATTTCTGTAAGTTAAGAGTTCTTTGTGTTTTAGCTACAGGAAATACTCCTACCAGCCAGAATATTAGTAAACCCCACCCATTAGTGTGTGAGGCCTCAGACAGGGCAGATTCCAGCGGTCTGTAAGAAAACCCAGCTCCAGGGATGGCTCTGGCCGGAGATCAGCTGGAGTACCTCAGACTGCAGGCCGCCGAGGCCAATGCTGTCGCACACCAAGGACAGCTCCTGCCTGTTGAGGTAGCCACTGCCGCCCACCCCCAGCTCGTCCCAGATGGCCTTCATCTGCCCGTCCGTCACGTCCCGGGGGCCGGCGGTCTGTCTCGGGCTGCCGACGGCGTCCGGCTTCCACCTCCTGGACTGGCCTGAGCGCCACGGGACAGGCAGGAGAGAGGTAACAGCGCGCCGAACCCAGAACAATGCACCTCAGTGTGGGGCAACAGGACAACCGGCCTCTGCTCTGAGTGAGGGGGGATTCAGGCAAGGTCAATTCTGCTCCATCGGACACGTTTGCCGAGACTGGAGTGCGGAAATAATAGAAGGGATTCTATTAGGAGATTCTGGAGTTTGGAGATTATTCAGAGATCAATACAAGACGCTTGTTGGTGGGGGTAGAATTTGTTTTCTCAAAAACCCTTTGGAACAATCATCCATCCACAGATTTTCTAACCGCATCTTCCAATTCAGGGTCATGGGGGAGCCGGAGCCTATCCCAGCGAGCAACGGGCACAAGGCAGGGTACACCCTGGACAGGACACCAGTCCATCCCAGGGCACACACAGACACAAATACACCGACATTTAGGGCCAATTTCCCAGAAGCCAATTAACCTACCAGCAAGTCTTTGGATTGTGGGAGGAAACTGGAGCACCCAGAGGAAACCCCAGCAAACAAAGAGAGAACATACAAACTCCACACAGACAGCACCCCAGGAATTGAACTCAGGGCCCCAGCGCTGTGAGGCCCTTATGGAACAATGACAAACATTCAAATACATTCATATTGAAGAATCAGTACCTTGTGACTCAAATGTCTCATTATATGCTTCCTTATTGCCTGCTGTTTCTTCATCCGATTTCAGACTCTGAAAGGAAGAGGACGTAGGGTTAAACACCTGAGCTGTTTATTGAATTACTGTGTGGTTTAAGCTGTCAAAAACATTCTCGTGTTGTTACCATGCATGTTTAAACTGCAACAAAGCCACATGCTTTTCTTGCTGGAACACTGCATTGTTATGCAATAACTAATAAAAAAAAAACAAATACAAGCTTAAGCAAACAAAATCAAGAGGCCGGCTTACTGTACAGGGCAGTGCCAAAAAGAATTCCATTCTGTACATTCGCGTGTACTCCACTGAAACTCCCGGGTGGTGTCAAGTTCAGTCAATTCCAGCCCACTGGACAAAAAGATTTGGTTTTCTTTCGTTGCTCAAATGCGGTTGCTTTTTTTCTGCAGCTTGCAGGTCCCTGCCTTTCCTTCGGTGAGGTCTGTGGTCTAATCCACACATGTGGCCTTTGAATGGGCTCAGGGGTCTGCGACACCAGCCCGGCAGGTTTTCGAAGCGGCCTTTAATGTGCAAAGTGGAGAGGTCTGGATAGCATGTTAGCTCATCCTAATCAAGCAACTGATTGATCCAATTGTCATTCAGTGCTCGGCTGGAATGAATACCAGAAGAGATTCTGAATCTTCAGGACCACAGCTGGAGATCCTTCAGTTAGCTAATGCTCCAGGGACTGCAGCCTTAGTCCTAATCCTGGGAAGCTGGTTACAGGTTTTCAGTCCTGCTGGGATCTCAACGGCCTGAATCTGCTATTGGCTTTATCTGTTTCACAGCTTCTCCCAGCTCTTCAAAGGTGCTTTAAAAGAACCTAAAAACCTGTAAGACACAGCAGGCCTACTGCTGCAGGAGTGGGGACACCTGCTGTGTGATTTATAGCTCTTAAGATTGAAAAGATTGTCCTGCTGTCGCAATCTAATGGTTCTGAAAGTAAACCTAGTTTAGCACCATAAGTGCTCTTCACATTCAACACATAAAAATCCACGTTTCTTTTTCATTTTATTCTATTTTTTATGAAATATCTCCCTCTAGTGTTAAACAAAATGTTCTTTTAACTTTGCTTTTTTATTCTTCCAATTCAATCAGGTGCTATTGTACATACAAAGCTCTGCTGCCAAAATGTCAAATGCATGGTCACTGAAACAAACAATAAATGAGAAACAATTTCAATAATAATTTACAACCTTCTTCTTCAGGATTATAAATCTCTGTTTCATCCCTTCTTATTCCACTTTCATTATATTTTTGCATGTATTCGTTTTTATCCTTAAATTTCTGACAAATTGCTTTTCAAGAAGACCATTTGTGTGCTTTCTGACTCTCCACTCTATTACAATCCAGAACATCATCAAGTCCCAGCTCTCTCGCGCGGTCTGAAAGTGCTTGATTGAGTCTGTCCTGACACAGGAATCAGGATCCTCCTTTGAAGTTATTCTATAAATTAAACATGCAGACATAAAAAGATAGCTTGCCCCTTATAGAAAGCCTGCCCTTATGTCTATAATATGCGTAATCCAAGATTACATTCTAGCCAGATATTCTAAGTAAGCTTTACATTTCTAATGGTAAAGGGCTGGGTGTGGTCCTGCAATAGACTTGTGTCACCTCTCGTGAGGACAGAGCTTGTGTGCTTGAGTCTCACCCTGGTCACTTGCTGCGACACACAAGAGTATAAGCCTTCTTGTAATACTGATTACAACACTGAACTCCTTTTTCAATTCAATCTTTAAATGTCACAGATGCATGTGTACCAGGGACTAATCTGCAGCACGGATCAAAGGAAACATCAAAAACAGCACACAATTATGCAAATGCTAACTATCAAACAGCCCGATGCTTCGCACTGGCTGAAACAGCGTGTTTTACCAATGCAAACAGGCCTGCATGCTAAGACTCTGGAAAACATTAACTGTTGTGATATCTAGGGCTTTCAGCACCAATCCGGACTGGCAATGTCGTACTGCAAAGTTACATAATGCCATACAGATTAAAATGAAGAGAACATAATCTCTAGAAACAGAGGCGTATTGAACGATGAAAAATATCTGTAAACACGCTCAGCAGCTTTCAGTTAGACGACATCTGCCCAGTTTTTGAGAGGTAAGCAGTATTATTACAATAACAGTGAATTCCAGAAATGTGCTGTTGATGCTTAGTAAGCAGAGTGTAACGAAATGCACTCATTTCACTAAGAAGTGCAAAGAACCTGAAAAGGCATGTTTGCAAGCCGTTCAGCAGAAAGGGAACTCAGGAAACACACAAGAGAGTATAAAAATTCCAGGGAAAATCCAGGGAAAAATAGATTCTGGAAGCCCTACACTTGCCCAGTGCTTTGTGGTATCAGATCATTAAATGCTTCCCAGATATACATGTTCCTCCAGCTTTTGACTCCTGCCCTCATCTACAGTATATACAGTCCACTTCAATTTTCTTAAAATCATAGGTGCATTCAGACTGGTTCCTATATCCCCTCCTTAGCAGCACAAGGTCCCCGGGATGCAAAAGAAATGTTCATTTAAAACCATTCAAGAAATCAAACAGCAGACACTTATCTACAAAAGGGATTGGGGGAGAGACTGAAACCAACTCCCCAGCCATGTGGTTGAAGCCGACTCAGATATTTCAAGAGACTTCTCAGAACATTACTCTAGTAGCAACCAAATGAGCCAGATAGACTAAATCTAGTTTATAGCATTCCTTCCGCCCTGAGGAGAAGTACAGTTTAACAACACTGCCCTGGTAGAGAGGGTTTTCAAAACCACACTTCTGCTCCACAGAAGGGCCGGAGCCAGCGTCAGCTGGCATCTGGAGGACAGACATTCCTCCGGAGTGCAACACGCGGCCCCGCGGGGCTGTCTGCCCTGCAGTAGGTGCCTTTCATCCGACGAGCCAACTGAGTGAAGGAGCACAGCTGCCCAGATTTCGCTGAAACACTTGGAATCATAACACGATCCAGAGCAATAAACTGGCAGCCCACCTCTAACTTGGCAAGACACGTGGATCGGTGCAGGCTCAGGGAGCGCGGAGTGAAGCGGAAATGAGTCACGGGAGAAACGGCCCCCGTGCCCCCCGGAGACGGGCTCAAACACAAGGGGCTCTCTGATGTGCAGCCAGGAGCCGCCCGGCAGGAGGCCGGGGGCGGCTCTGGGCTGCCTCCCGCTTACCTCCACACTCTCCAGCGAGGCGGAGCGTCTCAGCTGCTCTGTCCGGGCGCCCCAGGAGAAGGGCTCGCCCCTGGCTGCCCTGGGGCCGGGGGTCTCGGGGTCCTCGGCGATCTCCACTTCCGAACCGCGGGCCTCGGGCCGAGACCGCCGTCCATACCTCTTTGTCCCCTTCACGTACTTGGGCCTGACCTCCTCTGCGAGCACTGGGAAGGGCGCAAGGAAGAGCCTCAGAAGTCTGGTGCCGTTGGCAGAGACCCTGCAGTGGTTATTCCTTCCTTCCTGGATTCTGAAGTATGTCGGGACTCGAAACCTTAACCCTTTACTTTCATTCCTTCATGCGCAGAGCTCACCAAGAGATGAAACACGGAGACCATCAGAACAGAACCGGGAGGACTGGGTGTTGTTTTCTTAAACACCATCAACTGACAACTGGAGGTGGCAGAGTTCCACAAATTAACTGAAAATCTGCAGCGTTACCACCTTTGTATTAAAATGATCAACGAGATGACAGTAAGCAGACAAAGGATTCGGGAGTCTCCATCTAAATAAAAAATATATTGTGACTAACAGCTATGCTCACCTAATGCCCTTAACAACACAAGATCACACATGGCAACAATCACCTGCAGGTCCAGACTAAGCTTTGCATCGTTACACTCAGGGAGAAGTGTGCTTCTTAGTTTTTCATAGTTCATAGTGACATTTTTCCTTAAATACACAGAGAGCGTCTTATAACCTGATAATGCACTGGGGAATTCTTGTGTATGGTATGTGAAAGATACCTCTATGCAGAGCTTTCCTTCAAAGGACAGTGCTCGAGTAACATTGTGAGTAAAGGAAACAGAAATGCGAGTCAGATTATCAAAGGCAGCTGGGGCAAAGTCTCTCCTATTATGTACAGATTTCTGCTCACAAGTTATTTCTGAAAAGGCAGCCTGTGATTCCGGTAGAATTATGCTATAGACAGGGGAAACTCAGTAGATCTCCCACATTCCAGAGACTTAAACCCTTCCATATGGTGCTGCATAAAAATCAACATAAATTAACTTGTGCTATTTCATTCTTCTAACATTGCATAAAACAACCACTATTTATGTTGCCCAGGTCATGCCACTATTCCCATTTTTTTTACTCTAAATAAGCAACTGTTGTATGGTCACTCCTTTCCGCTATAGAAATAACATCTTGTATTCATTTGTCTTGTACCATGTGATGAGGTTATTAGCTAAATACAAGTAGCAGCAATTACCCAAATACCATCATCTATTTTTTTAACCGCTTCTTCCAATTCAGGGTGGTGGGGGGAGCCGGAGCCTATCCCAGCAAGCAACAGGCACAAGGCAGGATACACCCCGGACAGGACACCAGTCCATCACAGGGCACGCACAGACACAGTATCGCACACATTCACACCAGGGCCAGTTTTCCCAGAAGCCAATTAACCTACCAGTATGTTTCGGACAGCGGGAGGAAACAGTAGAACCCGTAAGAAACCCAGTAAACCTACGCAAATGTGGGGAGAACGTACAAACTCCACACAGACAGCACCCCAGTTCCAGAATTAAACCCAATTCCAGGACCTCAGCCATGCAAGGCAGGGGCGCTAACCACTCTGTCACCATGCCGCCCTAAACCAAATACCACTGGGTTTAACTTGAGCTCCTACACGTCCGCACAGTGAATGGCAGGAAGTATGCCTTCTATGAGAAGCACATGTCTGAAAGCATTGGCCGGGCCTGCTTACAAGACTCAGCATATCCACTGGAAGAAGTGGTTAGAAAATGGATGGATGGTATTTGGCTCACTGCTACTACTTGTATTCAGCTAATAACGTCATCACGTGGTAAAATATAAAGATGATATAATAAATTTTAAAACCCAAAAGAATTCAATGCATTGTGCAACAAACAGATTTTTCTCTCCTCTCCTATATTTTCACCAAATAAGACTTTAAGTCCATTTTTAGGAGGAGACAAAGAATACTTTTTACACAACAAATCTCAAGTAATTTTAGTATACCAAGGACACATTGTCTCAACTGTGCACCTGATGGCTTAAACTATCGAGTCTGGGAACTAACCAAGGTATTTCTACAAAAACCTGAATGGACTGCACACAGAGAACCCCTGCTTACCTGGCTCGAGATAGCTGCTCTCTTCCTCTGATGTGCTGAGCTCCAGGGAGTGTGAAAGAACCGCTACGAAGCCTTCTTTGAACTCCTCGAAGTTCACCTGCCACAGACAGTTTTAAAAGCACTTCCAGGAGGTGGGGACACTAATGACACAGCCCACCCACCAGAGCACCGACTGGATCTCATACAAGTGATCGTGTTGCTCCAGGTTTGGAATCTTTACACAGGCTTATGGTCGCATTCAATCCATTAATCTTAATCACTTCATCCAATACAGGGTTGTGGGGGAGCCAGAAGCTATCCCAGCAAGCAATGGGCACAAGGCAGGACACACTCTGGATGGAATGCCAGTCCATCAGAGGGCACACACAGACACAAACACAAACACACACACAGACATGCATGCATACACACACACACGCCAATTAACAAGCCAATTAACCTACCAGTATGTCTTTGGAATGAGAGAAGAAACCAGATCACCCAGAGGAAATTCATGTGATCATGGGGAGAACATGCAAATTCCACACACACAGTGCCGTAGATCCAGGATTCTACCCAGGGCCCCAGTGCCGTGAGGCAGCAATGCTAACCACTGTGCCAGCATGCTGTGCTACATTCAATATCAACTTTTAAAATCCTTTAGTGGACATTTAAAGCTTTGAACTTCTCCCTGGCTCACAGTAACTACAATGCTGCTGAATGCCTAAAAGTCTAAAACCTTAAAAAGACCCTTCCCTCTTTCCACTGGCTCTCCTGACTATTGGGCCTTCTGTCACTAGAGGTCTTCTCCCTCTCAACTAGGGTTTGACCAAACTACTGAAGCAATATTTTTAGCGATTGTACTATGGAACCCAAACACATGTGCACACAGCACGGTGCCCTGAGCGCTTTTCACCAGGCTGGTCCAGCTCGGGAGAGCGAAGTCTACATACCCGCGCGTAGTGCCCGGGGCCCAGGAGCGTGCTCAGTATCACCGGCAGGTGAGGCTCCAGGTGCAGCTTGCGGCACAGCTCCGAGAGCTCCTCCTTGTCCAGGTAGCCCGTGCCCGTGGTGTCGCAGCTGTCAAACACCTCCCTGAGCTGCGAGACGTAGTGGTTCTGCTCCTCCTCGTCCATCCCGCCGCATGCTGCAGCCGCCTGTGGAGAGGGGGAGGCAGCTCGGTGACACACAGCCGTCGGCCTGCTGCTCCTGCGGAGACTCGCTCACTCACAGCCCCGCGCTGCCAGGAAAGAGAGGCTCCAAATCAAACAGCGCACACCTGCAGGAGCGCTGGAGCCGGCCCAGCCAGGAGAAATACCACACCGAAGAACACAAACAGGACTGCCATGCCCTGCTTCAAAACAGCAGACTGGAAACATTTACATGGTGAAAGTATTTTTTTTTAATTTGACTCCTACAGTACAACTTCCACACCCGTCCAGGGCAAAAAAAAAAACCTCCAACACAGCAAAATGGTTTCTCATAATTTATTTAACAGCCACGTTTTGGCCCAACCGCCTGTCTCACAATAAATTCCAGCGCTTGTTCTGAGCTCCCAGCTGCAGTTCTATAACCCCCAGATCTGCTGCAGAAGTCGAGGGCTGAGGCAGCAGGCGCACAGAAGCTCGGCATGGCACCTCATGCACTTTTCTCTGCACAGATTCCAACCTAAACGCACTCTTCCCAAGACTTCAGCAGACTTCAGCCCACGACAATTTACACATGATGGATTCCCCCTGGGCAGGCATGGGGGCACGGAGGTTAGCATCGCCGGGGTCCTGGGTTCAGTTCTGGGCCTGGGGTGCTGTCTGCATGGAGTCTCTCCCCGGGTTCACCTAGGTTTCCCTCGGGTGCTCCGGTTTCCTCTCACGGTCCAAAAACATGCTGGCAGGTTAACTGGCTTCTGGGAAAACTGGCCCTGGTGTGAGTGTGTGTGTTTCCGTGTGTCTGCCCTGCGATGAGCTGGTGCCCTGTGACAGCGAAGAACTGAAAGTCAATCATGTTGCCGATATTTTGTTGTCTTTTTCAGTAGTTTTTTTAACAAATCTACAGCACGAATGAATCGACCAAAACAACAGGGATGGATGTCCATTACAGGGCATGCTTGCAAGTCAGAGGCACCAATTAACCCCAGGGGCATGCCTCTGGGGGGCTGGAAACCAAATGCTCTGGTAAACACCCACTTGACCACAGGGGAACATGCAAACTCCACCCAGACGGCACCTCGGTCTAGAATTGATTCCGGGACCCAGGAGCTGTAAGCCAGCAGCTCTTAACCTTATGCCTCTGTGTCATCCTAATTAAAAGGGACAAGTTACTTTAAAAATACATTTTAAATGATCACAGCAAAAAAAGGATGAGCTAAGGAGAACTTCTTAGTTGAACAGCTGTACCTAAGCAAAGTTACAACGTGGCAAATGCAATGTTATGATAAACAATGATGTGACAGTGATCACCCGCGCCCTGTCTTTAAACAGACGGTCCAAATGAGAAAACCGACAGTACTGTGTACCGAAACTACACAGCAAACACAAAAGAGCACAAGCTTCCCTGTATCAACACAACTACTAGATTGTATACAAATCATCTTAGGCATAACTTAAAAACATGTACAGGCTTGCAGCTTGGTATTAAAAAAACTCTTAAAAAACGAAAGTCTGCAAACATATAAAATCTGTAAAGACGAGCTTCCAGCAGAACAAAACCACATTCATGAAGGTATGTAGACGGGGCATAAGAAAGGGAGGTCATTGCCTCAAGGATTTTGAATCATGGATGTGATTATTGACTGAGGTGCTTCTTTGAGGAGCTTGCATGTTCTGTCCACGTTGGTGTGGAATTTTTGACTGGGCGCTCATTGGAGACCCTAACAGCACAACCCCTCTACGAATTCTTTTGATTTACAGCAAAACTGTCTCAACCGTCCTGTCCAGTACTACACGTGCAAGCCACTTATTCCAAAGAATGAGTTAAACTGTCCCCAGCTCCAAACAGAGCAAGCGGATTGAAGTCAAGTCGTGCACAACACATCCGCAGGAAAACAAACAAACTGTCGGGTCCTGTCCTACAAGCAAGCTTCCGCTGCAGGTTCTGTTCCCATCCCATCCGGTCAGTACCGAACCAGCACTGACAAGAGCGAGCGAACAACACGTTACACACAGAGCAAAGCGCAGTTCTGTTTCCGAACCAGAACACCAGACAAGATCGTCGCCCGCACCTGGCACCGTGCATCCCGCTGGCTTACCACCGATTTCTCAAAAAAAAAGTGATGTCCTGATCTAACAGGTAAATGGGTGTCATGTAGAGTAAACCGGGTTGTTCCCACACGTGGGTTTTGAACATGCAAACCCATTTATTTATAAATGGGTTTATAAAAACCCATAATATTATAAATATAATATTACATCTATATTTATATTCATATGTGTGATATGAGTGTGATACGATTTTCTGTGTACTGTTCTGTTCTAGTTTGTTCTTGTGCGTCCGGACTGTGAGTAACTCTTGTATTGTATTGTATGTATTGTACTATTATTATATAATTCGTTACACTGTGGCTGTGTTGTGTGTGTTAAGCTGCTGTTGCACTGCAATTTCCCTCACGGGATCAATAAAGTATCTATCTATCTTATTCAGGCGTCCCACAATCACGCAACCCGCCCGCCGTGGCACGTATCCAAAGGATGTAAACGCTGCGTTAACGGCTGCTGTTGCGAGAGCAGTGTGGATATGGAGATTTAAAATACGAGTCGGATTATACATTACACAGAGCAGTCACACAAGACGCACTGAACCACCAGGACTGCGATGCGTTACATAACTTGCATTAATCTGAAAGTACAGAAAAGCAGCGGACAGGAACGGCTCGCATACCAGAGGCTTGAGCAGGGTCGAGCACAGAAGAGGATTAAGTCCCCAGAGACAAAGTGATAAGGCGGTATGGCTTCCTCCAGGAAAGAGCACACTTCAGCATTGCAAAACCTCAATGTAATAACACCCATCACAGCTGCGGTATTCAATGCATCTGTTTTCTCCTGCCGGTCTGTGTGCTGTTCTCTAGACACACAGCACTCCCGGCAGCTCTCCACCACCTCGCTTGAGCACACACGAACAAGCGTGAGCCAACACACAGTACGCTTCACCATGGGAACGGAGCCCTACAGCAAGCCCGGCTCACAAAAAAAGACCGAACCAGCGAAAACCTCACAAGAAACAAACTTTATCGAGACCCCGCGGCACTTTTTGTGCGAGGGAAACAGGTATTTAAAAATCTGATGCATGTATGTGGAAGGGAAACAAAATGAAAAACGACACTTACAGTATGCTATTGCATCTCACCGCTCAGTTCTCCCCCCACCAGCGCTCCCAGTAAACTTCACAGGGTCCGGGTGCACATATACTTCGGTCCCATCACCGTTCACCGGCTGGGGTCATTGCAAATCCCGGGGGGGGGGTCTCGCAGCCCCGCGTCTCGTCTGCTCGACTTGACCGAGACGATGTCGCGTCTGGCCGGAGCCGCTACTCCTCCTGCAGTAGCGCCGCCGTCCGCCCGGCGCGCCTCCGCGCACTGGCTGCTCGGCCCGGGCAGGCGCGGTGAAGGCGAGGCTGCCTGCCTGCCAGCCAGCCCGGGGCCAACTCGGGCAGGAGAGGCAGCCCCTGCTGGCCGGGCGGGGGAGTGCAGGCGGCGGAGGGCCCTGCTATAAACCCCCTGACCTGCGAGCCGGGGAGAAAAATGCAAAGGTCTAAAAGACGAATTTACCCCCCCCCCCCTCCTCCCCCACCACACACACACACCTCCCCCTGCTGGTAGCGATACGCCTTCCTTATGGAGTAATGCGGTTCATTTGAATATAATCGCCTTTTTTTTCCTGTACGGTAATCATTGCGAAAGTTGTGATCTTTGACATTAAGTGTGAACTCTGTTATCCTAAAGGGGGAAAAAAAAAAGAAGGTTCCTTAGCAGAAAACGTGAAAATTGATTCCTCTCCTGACGGTCCTTTCCGTTTTCTAAATGTGGACACTCTATTCAAATTCGACGAATACGTGATGGTCGTCTAATTGTAGAATTGCTCTATGTTCTGGTTTTCTTTATAAAACTCAGTGCCGTTTTTTTTTTGTCTCGTAACCAATGTTCACCAACCAATCCAACGCAGATTTATCGCTATAATCTGGTAAATTTGCGCTCACTGGTGAGTAGTCTGGCGATATCACAGTGCGTGGCGTGTTACACTGGGCTCGTTGATTGTAAGCCTGGTGCGCTGCATGTATTTCACCTTGGGGTCGATCATTTGGACAGAATCCGGTGACATTACCGCCTGTGTTCACGGTGGTACTGTGTTCTGTTTGTATATTCAATGTGAGAAGGGAGGTGGAGCAGCTTGTGCCCTGAGGGCTCTAGGATCCTGAACCTCTCTGGAACTCTAGTTTGGAGGGAGTTTGTTATACCATTTACCCCTAGAGTGAAAACCGTCACACAAGTCCACGTCACAGGACCTAAAAGGACCTTGTCAGGGAGCACAAATATGGGGCCCTTGCAATGGGCTGGAGGGGTCTATGGACTGCAGAGTCACGTGTCTTAAGCTGTGTCCGTTATGGTAAAAAAGCTGTTACTGTGGTTGTGAGACTGATCCAGTCTGATGTGCATGATCTCCGCTCTCTGTTTTGAAAAACAAAAACGTAAAAAGTGTCGCATTGGTGTCAGCTGTGGGATGACGAGATGACACTGAGTTCCAAAAGGAGCGAAACTCCGACAGGAGCAGCCAGTGATGGCGGGAAGGGATGTGAGACGTAGACAGAGCGACGAGGGCAGACGGTTCATCCACTACTGCCCAAGCCTGGACCTGCAGGCAAGAATATTCCATCTCCAGGCTGGAGATTCAAACTGAAATCTAGACAAGGTACTTTTCGAATGGCTAAACTAGTAAAGATGTTCACCTGGGTGCAGGCTGAACTCTTTGACCAAGGGTTCGAGCCTGGGTCAATTCACTAGCCAACCGATTCTACGTTCCCAAAGCAGTGGCACACGACTGGGGACCACTGCCGAGGGTAGGGTGGGATTATTCGGCCGGGGGTCTCGTGGCTCTCGGTGACATGTGAGTTCTATAGCCTCCTGGGCACTCATGAGATGCAGTGCTGACAGTGAGGGACACCGCTTGTGTGTGATTTAAGACGAGGAACAGGCAGGTTGGCGGAGTCTGACAACACTTTCTCATTCCGCCCGGTGTGCATTCGCAGGGCGAGTAGCTCCTAGTCAAACAGCGAAAAACAACAACAAAAACTGACGATTTTATTAAAATACTTTAAAATGGCAAATAATCAATTCAGTATTCTTTAGCAAATATTTCATCATAATGAAACAAATCTAAAAATAATGCATATAAAATAATTTTTAAAATAATATAAATGTATATATAAAAGGTGGCACGGTGGTGCAGTGTTCAGCATTGCCGCCTCGCGGTGCTGGAGTCCTGGGTTCAGCTCCTGGGGTGCTGTCTGCGTGGAGTTCGCATGTTCTCCCAGTGATTGTATGGGTTTCTTCTGGGTACTCCTTTGTCCTTCCACAGTCCAAAAACATACTGGCAGGTTAATTGGCTTCTGGGAAGGTTGGCCCTGGTTCTCCCCTGGCTCTGGGCTCCCCTGTAACATGGAAGAAGCAGTTAGAAAATCGATGGATTTTTAGTATAAACAAATACATATGAACCAGAAGTTTAAAATGTTAGATACCTATCAAGGACAATTATAAATGATTGGTAATCGAACTCCACATTGTGTTAATCAGATGTTTATGGAGTAATTTCACAAATCATCACTCGGTAATCACAGAGATCAGCAGAAATGCCGGAGGAAT
Organism: Atractosteus spatula; assembly: GCF_055471065.1. Lineage (NCBI taxonomy): Eukaryota > Metazoa > Chordata > Actinopteri > Semionotiformes > Lepisosteidae > Atractosteus > Atractosteus spatula. The sequence goes on along the minus strand of NC_142720.1, from coordinate 21,091,728 downwards.
ATAACCTCACCTAAAGGAAACCTGCTGCATGAGAAGACCAATGAGACATTTACAGTGTATCCATTTTAGGTGTGTCTGCAATTCGAGCTCTTTGTAGGAAGAAAGAACCTGGACCACACATCAGAGCTGTGAATTAATATCTGAGGCGGATTTAAAATTTACAAATGGACAATCGACACCAAAAAAAATCAGACTGTGAGCCTCCACAAAACACAAAACACAGTGCATCTGATGAAGAGAAGGAAAATATCTGTTTACACCTTGCATTCACACACTATAAACGCTTGGGGGTTCACATCATCCAATGCCAATGGGAAATTAAGACAAATCTAAAGGCATCACAAATAAAAACGAACTGACCCAACACCGTGCTTTACTGTCTAGAAAACGATTCTGGTGTGAAACCTCACCTTTTCTTCATGGCAGTGATCCAGAGCATATTACTGTAAAAGTAAAGACTTCACTAACAAAAGACTTGCTGGGGTATTTTCCTCAATTGTAACTCTGAAATATTTTGCAGCTTGTAACACATCTTGTCTTTGCAACATTTTTAACTTCATCTGATAACAGTGTTATTGTTTTAACTCACTGCAATCATAAAAGCAATAACCATCAGGGGCCTTATATCTGAGTAGTAAAAATGATGTAATTCATTATCACTTCAGTAATGTTTGTATTTAGCACAAGAGTGGATTTTTTCCTGTATTTGAAAGCAGAGGTAGCTTTAATGTATGACAGTTGTAAGATTATATACATGCTTGAACTTGAACTTGAACTTTATTGCCATATGTAACCGGTACTGGTACAATGGAATTCTTACTTACAGAAGGTCTCTCGATTGTAAAACAAGTGTAAAAAAACAAGACAAAGTGCAAACAGTGCATCAAGACAATGTACAAACAAACAATAGACAATGTGCAAGTAAACATGTAGACAGTTTGAATGTAAACAATACAGACGTGTAAACAATGACTGGAGATGTGCAATAGATAAGAAATCATAAAGAGGTAGATGGTGATGGTGTAGGTGTGGTCCGAGGGGGATGGCTAAATGTGTTCGCCAGTCTCACTGCTTGTGGATAGAAGCTATTGAAGAATCTAGTGGTAAGTGTCCGTATGCTGTTGTATCTCTTGCCTGAGGGCAGTGGGGTGAAGAGCTCATGCCCGGGGTGTTGACTGTCCTCTGTGATGGCCAGAATTCTACCACGGCAGCGGTCCTCATAGAGCTGTTTAATCTCGGTGAGACCGCAGCCGATGATCTTCTGGGCCATATTGACCATTCTCTGCAGTGCCTTTCTTTCTCGAGAAGAGGAGTTGCCGTACCACACGGTGATCCCGTTGGTGAGGACGCTCTCGATGGTGCAGCGGTAGAAGTTCACCAACACATGTATTGGCATCCCCCATCGCTTGAGGCACCTCAAGAAATAAAGGCGCTGCTGAGCCTTCTTCATGATAGAGTCAGTGTTCACAGTCCAGGTTAGATCTTTAGAGATGTGAATTCCCAAAAACCTAAAGCTGGTGACTGTTTCCACTTCCGTTCCATCAATACTGAGTGGGCTGTGAGTGTATGGCCTGTGTCTCCGAAAGTCCACTATTAGCTCTTTCGTTTTCTTTATGTTCAAGTCCAGGTTATTGCTATGACACCACCTAAGCAGCTGTACAACTTCATCCCTGTAAGTGGACTCGTCATCATCACTGATCAGTCCTATTATAGTGGTGTCATCGGCAAACTTAATGATGCGGTTGTTGCTGTGTCTTGCTGTGCAGTCGTGAGTAAATAGGGAGTACAACCTTGGACTCAGACAGCAGCCTTGTGGGGTTCCAGTGCTCAGGGTGAGTGGTGTTGATGTTTTATTGCCTATCCGCACCACCTGTGGTCTCTCGATAAGAAAGTCCAGCAGCCGACAGAGTTGCACAGACCTAATCCCCTGAGCTTTGTCACCAGTTGACTGGGTATGATGGAATTGAATGCTGAACTGTAGTCCACAAACAGCATTCTCACATACGAGTTCTTAGTGTCCAGGTGTTCCAAGGCTGTATGCAGAGCCAGGGAGACAGCATCATCCACTGATCTGTTGTTCTGGTAGGCGAACTGCAAGGGGCCCAGGGACTCTGTGATGGAGGAGTTGATGTGTGACAACACCAGCTTCTCCAGGCATTTCATCACCACAGATGGTAATGCTACTGGGCGGTAATCATTCAGGCATGTCACTTTTGTCTTTTTGGGGGTTGGAACAATAGTGGTTTTTTTTATATGATAGTATAAGTTAAATCAGTGTTTCCTGCCTCCAACCCTGGAAGTCTGCTGTGTCTGCTGGTGTGTATTAGTCTCTCATACTCTCATACTCTTAGTCTCTCATACTCATTGATTACTTTAATTGATCTGCTTGCTTGTTTAGACTTTTGGTAAACTTGTTTCTACACTCAGGCCCGGGTTTCAAAACTCACCCCTCTTCAGGATCCCAACAGCTTCATCATACTCAGCTTTAAGCAGCTTTGTCTCAGCTTGTTCAACCCTAATTCTGATTTAACAGCTTTTAATAGTCGATTACATTCTGTTGAACAGACACGGACAGTTATGACAATGTATGAAACACTCCCACAGTGAGTTTTTTTTTTCTCCAGAGATTCGGTTTGCTGGATTTCAAGTAACAGAGCTTAATTAGGAAAGTTCTGAAAAGCAGAGATTGGTACAAGGCTGATACCGATGATATTTCCCATTTGACCCTGTAAGAGCTTAAAGAATATGCCTGAATAGATAACTGGAATCAATTAGTCTGCGATTAGGAAAAGGTAATCGCAGAGTAAATTAGAGTTTTTGCCCCACGGCTGGAGCAAAACCCTGGAGGTAAGGTGACCCCTCTAGGACCAGGGTGTGGAACGTACCTAAATCTCCTTCTGTTGCGTTTCAAAATCCTTGAAAATGCTGAGCAATATCTTGACAAACAGATCACTTTAGAGAGCTGAGATTTGCTATTCGGACTTGTGCAACTACACGGATCTATGATAAGCACAAGCAAGTTGCATGGGTGTGGGATTTCAATGCTGCAGTGTGCTGTCTTGTGAGAAGGGGTGTGTGCGCTCCAACGGAGGGCCCTTGCGCGCGTTTTCCCACTGCCGTTTATCCCACTCGGCGATCCGTAGTGACGTAGTGCGCGATAAACTTGCAGAAGTCGCTTCCATAGTCCGGTTCGATACGGGTTGCGTCCGCCGAACCGAACGGAGCAGGCTCGGGGATTGTAGCAGGCTGGGAAAAGCCAGTTCGAGGCGAAGGGCGAAGTCTTGTCGGCTGAGGGGATCAGCAGAGAAGACGGGAAGGCTGCGAGTGACTGGAGGTAGGGGAGACGCAGCCTTGCCCCCGTCGTCGGGTGGTGTTGGCTGTAGGCCGTGCCGCGGCTCCGAGCTCGAGTGAAAGCGCTGCCGGCCGAGCGGAGAGCCGCGGGCGTGTAGGGGGGGACGGCGGTGACGTGGACCGCGTTAGAAGCGCAGTCCAGTTGCCCTCACTCCATCTTATCCCGTCCCGCCGTGATTCTTTATTATATTCATTTGAGCTGACTCATTTAGCTGGGGTTGGTCTGATGTCATGGCAGGAAAATGAGCCACACGCAAGGAATAGAGGAAAAAACAAAAAGAGCTGTTGGTAACTGTCACAAAGAGTAAAACGAGGTTGTGTTACAACTGCGTTACCCAGCCTGTTGGACGGTTTTTCTTCGAAATCTGCGCAGATGTTTCCCCTCTCGGTAGCTTCAGTTGCTTGTCGGTGCTGAAGCCGGTAGCGGCATCTCAAATTATTTTTCAGCAGGATTGGATCAGCTCCCGGGTCAACTTTAACACAATCTCAGACGGAGCACATCAGTGTCGTTACTGATCTTTGCTGGGTGTCGTGACAGATTTTTGCACCATTCATACATGTAGCTGGCTTAAAAAAAAAAGCTACGCTTTCGGTTTCCATCTAATACAACTCTTTGAACTAGAAGACGGTTTCTAGTTTATAAGTGGCGATTCAATTAAAACGAGGGATGTGTCTGAGTGAAGGGGTAGGGTTTGGCACGGGGTAATGACACATGACATTTTAAGTGAGTTTCTGATGACTTTTTGAGCTGTCTGTTTACAGAAAACAGCTTGGAGACGGGGCTGAATCGTCGAGGTGTTGAACTGAACGGAAATGCGGCCTTTTAGAATCGTTTTCGTCTGTTTCGTTTTTTGTTGAGGAAAGTTGGTGATTTTTCAGACGTTATTCCATGCAGACCTGTTGAAGTACCGCTCCAATCGGTTTTTTAAAAAATCATTTTCCAAGTTCCAAAAAAATGTTTTTTGTTCAAATACCATTTTAATAGTTTATCACGCCGTCTGTAACCTCAGAATGCGGGGTTTAAAATTACATGTATAAATTCAAAAAGGAGAGCTTGTTCTTCAGTTTCTGATAGCTTTTCATTGGTTAGTGTTCCCTGGAGAACTGCACCTTAGATTGCTGAACATTCTCGTGTTTTTGACTCGATTAAACGAGCTTTTATTTCCCACTGTCTGCGATGTAACTAATTTTAGAATGATCATCATTTGTGGAGAATGTCCCTTGTTGCTGCTTGAATGTTGTGTGTATTTGGGACAAGAGTGGTTAACAGTTCTCTTGGGTTACTGTCATATTTAATAGTTAACAATAAAGGATCACATACACTGCACAGATGGGAGCCCCTGAATTGCAGTACCTAACTGGGTGATCTGTGTGAGTACCCCCACTATGCAGCAGGTCTGGGAACAGCGCCATCTACTGGTCCACCGACAAGCACTTGTCATGGCAACCTGGTTTGCCCTAGCAGTGTCCCTTCCCAGTAGTGAGCAGGCCCAGCCTTGCTTGGCTACCGAGTCCCGATGAGGTCGGACTCCAATGTGATGACGCCGCTGGACACAGCAGCTCCCACAGCTCCCTGTTTGATTCCGGCTCGGGAGTCGAACCCGGGTCACCTGCTTGGAAACCAGCTGTTGCGAACCACTAGGCTTATATCATCAGTAATATTTTTTTTTTCCATTTGCATTCATATGCGAGGGGCCACTCAAGCATCTTGTTTGGGAAGCTTTAAATGTGGGTTGTATCCTGTTGCTCTCTTGCTACCGCTGAAAACTTGTCTCATTGTATTTGTGTATAGCCTTTGTGCTCGGTTCCGCAATATGTATAGATGCACTTAAATGTGGTCTCGTAAGAGTCCACACTGCTCTTGACCATTCAAATTGGTAGCAATTTGAATGCTCTGGGCGCTATCAAGCATTAAACCTGGCGATAACGTGAGCCCTATGTGTTTAAGCTCAGTGCTGCACAGAGAGTGGGCTGTGTGCAGGGAGGGCGTGGCGAGAGCCCGGAGTCCTGTGCTGACCTTCTGCCCCCCCCCCACCCCCGCGCAGGTCTCAGGCCGGCCATGGTGGGTGAGCGCAGGAACGGGAACCTGCTGGTGCAGCTGGGGCCCAAGCTGCAGGCGTACCCCGAGGAGCTGATCCGGCAGCGGCGCACGCACGACGGCCAGACGGAGTACCTGATTCGCTGGAGCGTGCTGGCCGTGGACGAGGGCGGCGGGTCGGGCGGCGGCGTGGGTGAGGCCGGCGGCGGCGGCGGGGTGGGGGGCGGCGGCGGCGGGGGCAGCGGGGGCGGCGGCTCCTCCAGCGACAGCAAGACCGAGAACATTCTGATGTGGATGTCGACGGAGGACGTGTACGCCAACTGCCCCACCCTGCTGGGCAAGCGCAAGAGCGACCCCCAGAGGGCGGTGAAGGAGGAGCAGCCCAGCAGCGAGTTCCCCTCCGACGTCACCTTCGACGAGGTGGAGCTCTGCGACATGAAGAACGACGTGAAGAACCTGGTGCGCCGGGCGCACAAGCAGATGGCCAAGAAGAGCGAGATGGACACCGCCATCAGCATCACGCACACCATCCACGTGCTCAGCGCCTACGCCAGCATCGGCTCGCTGGTGGGGGTCTTCAAGGAGACGGGCGCCCTGGACCTGCTCATGGAGCTGCTGTGTAACAAGGAGCGGCAGACCCGCCGCAGCGCAGGCAAGATGCTCAGAGCCCTGGCCTCGCATGACGCAGGTAAGCCCAGCACAGTGCCATCCATCCTTCTGCTCCTCTCGCTGGCACGTCCCTTACCGCTACCTGCCCACGTCTGGCTTTGTTCTTCCCCTCTGGCCACAGCACCGATTAGTCCTTGTGACTTGTGAATCTGTTTGGATTGGATTTTGGTTTTTGCCACGCAGTTTTTTTCCCCATTCTCTTTAGGCACGGTTGGTTAGTATTGACTTTTTCCAGCGCTGATGGAGATGTGCTAGAAATTATACAGCTGATGTGCCGTATTACAGACCCACATCTCTAATCTAAACTTCATTATGTTCAGTGAAATTCCCAATACCTGGACTGAAATGTTGTCCTTTTGACTTTTTTAATTATTCTGTAACTTTATTAGTATTGAGGGTGGTGTTGCTTAGTCCTCAGTTGTGCTTTATCTTGCCTTTTTCAGAGTTTCGTTTTCAGCGAGTTCAGGCATTGCAATCACTAGAATGCATCTCTGTTTCCAGTCTGTGCTTCTCTCCACAATGCACAGCTGCATGGTTGCAGTCTGACCTCTTCTCTTTTAATGTGTTGTTTATTTGTCAGGATGTTGCACACCCATTGTCAGATGAGGCCTTATTTTTTTTTTTAGTTGATGCGTTTTTTTAAAACCCATCATAGCCCGCTCTGTAGTTTATAAAGTTTTAAGAACTCTAACCCATGCAAGTATACACTATCTTAAGCTGCCTAAAACAGATTTAAAATAAGAAAAGGTTTTATTCACGATTAACAATGCAAATGGTGAAAATAAGAAGCAGTAAATTAGTCAGTCACTGTGACCCACGTACTTGCACGTTATGAATGTATTCTTGAAAACATAAACATCTTTCATTTCTTTAATTACAGATACTTTAAATACATAACAAAAGATTATTGCCTCGGGGCCAGATAGTTTTATTGATGAGTGGGGGTAGCATGTTTTTTTCCCATTTACTTGGCCCCAGCTCGTCCGATGTTGATATCTTTTAAAAGCATAATTATAGGTGTATCATTTTGTTTGGCTCATATATCAAGCAACCTTTGAGTTTTAGTAAAGACTAATATGAAAACTCCAAAGAAACTGTCAGTGGAATAGAAACTAGGCTATGTTTTGGATTGTGTTTTTCTTTGTTTTGTTACATAACTGTCACAATAAGCTGTCATTTTTGTCAATTTTATTTGCTGTAAAAGATTAACTTATTCAGAGGCAAAGGTGCTTTGGCTGCCCAGTAATTCTTACCGTGAGAGAGCACTTGCAGTGTTTGGAGCTTGTTAGTGATGGCTGGGAAAACCGCCTAACTGCTATCTCCCATGAGTCAAGAGTTGTTAGGTACTGTATTTCTTTATCTCTAGATAGGATTGGTATTATGAGGAAAAATATTTGTGAATTAGTATTGCTTAAATTGTTTAAAGTTTTATACAGCATTTTTCCATCTCCGGAAAATACAGCTAGATTGAATCCTGTGCCTGGCTTAAGAGATGTAGAGGTATTGACAGAATTCTGTGAAGAATGGTTACAACAAATGGCTTTTCACAATTCCTTGTTTGCTCATCACCCCTGTGCTAAAATCAGACTGTTTCCGCATGTTCACAATGCGGCTGCAAGACTAACTTCTCACACTAAGCAAACCCAATGCTTAACATACAGAGCTCTTCAAGGATCAAGGTCCTTTCTATTTTCAGGAGCTGCTTGTTCGATGTCTTGCAGTGCACACTCTCAGATCTGCAGATTATACGTTTTTCTAGCACAACCATTTACAAAGTCTATTGCAAGAGTTTTGCTGTTGTCCTTTCTGTTTGTTTAAGTACATTGTACACCAGGCAGACCAGCACTCTTGAATTCTCTTAAGTGTAAGTTAAAAGCATTATTCGAATGCAGTTTTAATCCATTTGAGATATGTATTTGCAAGTATGTACATGTTTTTTCATGTGGTTTTAACTCTGTAGCTCTGAGTAGCAGTGACCTAAAGAGTAGTTAATGAAAATAAACTTGCTTCGCTGCAGCCTCTGAAACTTTCAGTGCTTTGCCATTGTATGTCATCTGGTGTGGGATTTATCAGGGAGTTCACATTTGTTGTTTTGGAGAATGTTTGAGAACCTTGGACTTGAGTGAATTTTAGTTGGATCAAAATTCTTTAGTAATGAAGCATCTGTCCTCTAAACTGAGAAGGAGAAGGGCGCATGGCCTGTCAAATTTTCATTATCAATTGTAGTGTGCCCACACTGGGAAAATATGTGGCATCGGTTGAAATTATTAGTCACTGACTTATAAGACTAATTGGAATTGGTCTCTAATTGGAGGGGGCAGCCTGTGTTTAAGCAACAGCAGTGTCTTGATTAAATGCCTTGCTTCTTAGCCATAAGCAATAGTTTGCACATTCACACGTTGTCAGCATGATGTAAAATTGTAGACACTCCTTTCTGTAAAACAGAAACTGAAATGAGATTTTCAGTTGGCCAAACAATGAGATCAAATAGTGTTATTCTAATGCTGAGGTGCAAACCTGCCTTGTGAGAAGGATCATCATTCCATTTTATCTGTTTTTGAAATGTCTTTTGCATAATTATCTAGCCAAGAAAAATACCAGTTCTCAAACCATTCATGCAAACAGACTACATAAGCCAGCATGTCTGCCGTTTGAATTTTAATTGGTCTACCTCATAGTTTTTTAGGAATACCCGTGAACTATGGGAAGCCTTCTTTTTTTTAATTTAGTATGTTTGTGTTCCAGCCTTAGGCAAAGAACACATTGCTCTGAAAAAATAATTTAATGTGCAATGCTGTTGTGATCAGCCCATTTTCAATGAACCACTCATAATGCATAGTGTACTGCATGTGCTGTACATCCTTGAGGAACACGTATAATTTATGGCTTTCAGACATTTGGAGAGACGGTTTCTTAAAATTCCCCTGTGCTTGCTTCTCGCCAATGTGTTAGCCTCTTTCACATCGCCACTGAAGTGAAATCTAAAAGTGATGACTTCATTTCCTTTTCTTAATATCTGTTTGCTCTGTTACAAATGGTGAACAGTGCAATAGATAGCAGTAAGGGTCCTATTATCCTGATCGGAGTTGGTACTATATCTATATATGGAGCGGAGCAGTGGCTCTGTGGCTCAGGATCTGCACCTGTGGCTGGAAGGTCGCCGGTTTTAAATCCTGCAGCCGGCAGAGGAATCCTACTCCGTTGGGCCCCTGAGCAAGGCCCTGAACCCCAACTGCTCCAGGGGCGCCGTACAATGGCAGACCCTGCGCTCTGACCCCAGGCTCTCTCCCTATCTGTGTATCTGTGTGTCTCATGGAGAGCAAGCTGGGGTATGCAAAAAGACAAATTCCTAATGCAAGAAATTGTAAAGGGTTAATAAAGTGATGTTATTGTTGTTATCTGTGGTTTAGATCTGAGGTGGTGATGCTGCTGCTATTGCAAAGGTGAGGTTCTGTACCCACATTGCTCCAGCAAATACACTGGTTTGAGTATATACCACAATTTTTACATAAATACATAATTTATTCTCTTTATTTAGTTAAAATCGTCAGTCAAGTAAAATGAATTTATTAAAACATCATACACTGTCCTCAGATCTGGAACATGCAGACAACTGTAGTCTGTCACTGTGTTGTTTGTATTTCAAATAACAGATACACAATCCAAAAAGCATCCTTCCTGATCAGACTGCATGGACAGCTAACCGTTGTTTCTGATGTGATTGAAAGCACATTTATTCATTTAGAGATCAACTTATTTGTGACCGAGGGGGAACCATAAGCTGATTATTTTTCAGACGTTGCCATTTATATTCTGATCGTTTATATATCAGACTTTGTATGATCACAACCCAGTCGATCACATTCAGCAGATGGGTCTCTCCAGTCAGCTGTTTCACATCTGCAAAACATGTCATCTTTGTTACCTCTTACCAGTACTACTACTTCCAGGAAAAACAAAATACCAATATCAAAGTGAAATGTAGCAAAAGATCTAGACCTATAGGTAGTATCCAGTGTGCTGGCAGAATATTTTGCGATAGTCATGCAAATATGCTTTTCCCAGTATTACTAGTTAGGCTTAGACAAAACCAAACTGACCGTCATGTTTCTAAAATAAAAATGTAACTGTAACCTAACTGAACTGAAATTGCCAAATCACATCTCTAGCAGGTACCCCAGTAATTCATGGCTTGGTAGATGAATTTTCCGTTGGGGTGGCATACAGAGTTGCAGAAGAGATCTTTCTCATTCCTCTGACGTGTGAAAGTCAGACTTGAAGCTGTTTATGGTCTTGGCTTGTGCACTTGATATGGCCATCTGTATTTTGTAGTCTGAAGGTGATCTCTTTCCTTCTCTGGCACTGAGCCATCTTTAGGGAGTATTTCAGATCTTTGCATATGCACGTTTGACATTATAGCTTGTGGTGAAAAGTGGACAGGTTTTACACTGTGCCTACGTTATCACAAATCTACCAGATCAAATCTCAAGTCCTTTAAGCTTACTTTTCACTGCAATTAATACGTTTTACATACACATACAGTAGTCTAGCACTGAGAGAACTCGCTTGTTGACAATGTTACCAAACATTTATTATGTTATTGTTCCAGCAAATACTTAGAAAAAGACTGAAGTTTCCAAGAGGTGTGCTTCGAAACTGAAAAACACATTTATTCACAACTTCCCATGAGCCACTCTCAATAACGTGGGCACCTTTCCCGCATTTATGATTAGAGTGTTACAGGCTTGTTTGCATTGCTGGCTCAGTGGAGAGTTTTGGAAAAGGGGGACTTAGGCCTGTAATCTTTAAGAGTTTTAAGCGATTTTTTTTTGTCGATATTCGTGCACATGATTTTTTCAGAGGTTTGGTTATTTGCCAGGTGAGTTGGTTTCACATGAAAGAAATGAGCCGTTATCTGAAACGTGTTTTGAGACTTTGGTTCAGGCTCTTCAGTCTGGTTGGTGATGTCAGGCCCTTCCTCCCTTCCTGGGAGGCAGTCATGCTGTTGTGAGTCACGGCAGGGGGGGGTCAGTAAGTGTGCCATCTCCACCCATCTCCGTGATGATTCATTCCTGAATCAGTTCTGTCCATTGCAGTCCTGAAGCCTGCACTCCTCTGATGCCCCCCCTCCTCTTGACTCAGTCAGTTACAGGAAGTATGCATCACCAGTTAGACTTTCAAGTTTGACACACCCAACTTTTGCATAAAGGCCTCATAAAACGTGCTCAAGACTTTACTGTGTAGTTTTATTTGAAATGGGATAAGTCACCTTTTTAATAGAATATTCATGAAACATAAAACTATTTATCTTAAAAAGTGTCAGTATCATAATTTTACCAAAACCTTTTGCGTATGAAGGGATTAGAATTCATCTGAAGCTGGTTATTCATTTCAGTTGGCATTCTGATTTCCTTAACCTGTAAACGAAATTGTTGTTTTTTTTCACCATCTACACTAGATTGTTTCTCGGTTCACTCTGAAAATTCCGGTGTTGTGCTTTTCACTTAACATAACAGCCAATAAGCTCTTTGATCATGAAATCCAGATTTCATAGGTGATCCTGTTTCCTAATCCCTGAGTCCTTTTAACCCACATTTGCCTGCAGTTGCTAATTGATGTACGTGGCTGTGCAGTTGTCCCGTTCAACAATTGTCAAAAACAAGCAACAGTGTTCTTTTCAACAGAACAGAGATGTACGTAATGTACAATCACATTTATGATATGACTAATGGTTAATAATGATAAATCATGCTCCCTTGGCGACATATTCATTTTGTTACCTTGGGTCTGGCTAAATACACCGACCACTAATTGCCTTTTGGTGGGAATTATGTTGTGGAGAAACTGTACGTTGTTCTCCTGTATTAACTTGTGAAATTTAAAATAAGTCAGTGCAGTGCTTACGTATTATTGGCATTTTCTTCTGTTCACCAGGGTATCTGGACTTTGTTAGGATTATTTATTTTTTCCACTGTCTGGCTGCGCTCTTTTGCGCCTATGCAGTTAGTCTTGAGCAGTATGGGCAGTTGATCTCAAACAGGTTTGCCTTTCTTTCTTTAGGGAGTCGTGCTTATGTCCTCCTGTCCCTCAGTCAGCAAGATGGCATTGAGCAGCACATGGATTTTGACAATCGCTACACGCTCCTTGAGTTATTTGCTGAAACCACCTCTTCAGAGGAGCATGGCATCTCCTTTGAGGGCATTCACTTGCCACAGGTAACACAGCCTCATCACCGTGAAAACAGCAAGAAGACGTTGGCATATCGCTCTGTGTATATTAATGCGGACGTTTTAGTCTGAATATGTCAAGAAAATGATTTTTTTAAATTTAAATATCTGGGATTTTAAATTAAACTGGGTTTGCTAAACATCTTGGCACGCCAATCCAAAATATGCTCACTGCATTGTGTTAGTGTTACTTAATGCATGCAAGACTTCAGGGTTTATGTAACTCGTAAATCAGATGTGTTTGTGGGGTAGGAAGAGGCGTTGATGTTGCTCTGTCCGCGTCTGCAGATTCCAGGGAAGCTGCTGTTTTCGCTGGTGAAGCGCTACCTGTGCGTGACGTCGCTCATGGACAAGCTGAACAACAGCGGGGTGGAGCAGAGCTCGGAGCGGCAGGACTGCGCCTCCGCTCCGCACCTGACGGAGCAGTCCCGCGTGCAGCGGGAGTTCGAGTTCACCATGGCCATGGCCAACCTCATCTCCGAGCTGGTCCGCGTCATGGGCTGGGACCGCAACCGGCAGCCCATCCCCGCCGCCCTGCTGGCCTCAGCCGAGGAGGAGCAGCAGAAGGTCATCCGCTCCATCTTCCAGCCCCGCAGCACCCCGTCCCCCACCATCCTGGCCGCCTCGCCGCCCAAGAAGAAGGCGACCAACGGCTTCAAGACGCGCACGGACTTCGCCAGCCGCTCCGCCTACGTGGAGTACGTGCAGGACAACCTGAAGAGCGGCATGCTGGTCCGCATGCTGGAGGACTACGAGGAGGTCAGCGCTGGGGACGAGGGGGAGTTCAGATACAGCAACGACGGCTCGCCTCCGGTACAGGTGCGTGGTCTCTGCGCCTGCTCCCCCAAGATGGCTGCAACCAAGAAAGTCTTACTGTTTTCCAGGATTTGTAAGATGAGCATTTGGATATGTTTTTCTGCTTTTTTTCAGTTCTTTTCTACCCTAAGGATTTACATTTTCAGGTGTCTTGTCATCTCTGGTTGCCAGGACCTTCAGCAGTCCACTGGCCCATCTTGGGGTGTCACTGGCTAGTAGCTTAGTGAGCCGAGACTTGCATCGTGCAGTTTCTAAAGATTCCTACATTGTCAGCAGCTTCAACAGTGCAGTATGCTTCCAGGATTTCACGATGTAAAGACGTTTCTGCTGTTTTCTGTCCCGATTTTTATTAAACTATATTTTCGTTTTGTGCTGTGGGGCGCGCGTGTCTTTGGTCTTAATGAAGTCCCTTGGATTGGCATGGTCAAGACCTTTTGTGATTTTAAATACGTGAATTCAGTTGCTACGGAAATGCATTAAGCTGTCAAGCAGTATAGATACAGTGGATACATTCTTGGTACATGCATCTGAGGTTGTGCGTTTCACACCTTGAGTCAAATTCTTCGGGAGTCTGGGGCCAGCTACTCAAAGCTGGATGTGTTGATCGGCTCAGCTTGCCTCTAGTGAACAAACTGGCTTCTTGAAGCGAGTAGCCTTCTCTTATTTGTTCTCATTCTTGTTCTTATGCTTTCGAGTGGGATTAAAGTACTTTTCCACTTAAGGGACACTATTCCAAATAAAGCTTGAGTGAAAGAATGCATCTTTCATTATTACATTTTGTAAAAGTATATATTACAGAAAGTATTAAGAAGCCTGCTTTCATTGCAAGCTGATTTGAAATGGATGATTCTTCATTTTAGAAGGACTGTGGCTAGGTTCCTGATCCGATTACCTCTAGGCTATACCAGACCTCCGCAGCTCTCGTGTGTGAAGTTGATATACCTAGAAATGTGCTTTTCTGTGTAATAATGAAAAGGAATATTGGTCTCACTTGGTACCATACTAGAATTTCTCAAAAGGGTGCTGTCTACTCTTAAATCTTTCCCATTATGTGCCTGTTAGTCCAATATCAGTTTAATAATTAGCTCTTTATCAATATTAAGTGATTCTTTATTGAAAGATTTGGATTGAAGGTCCAAATGGCTCATGATTTTCTGCTACTATAATTTGCATAAAGAAAGCTAACAAGATTCCTAGAAAGCATCAGTATCATCTAAATGCTTGCTGAACAAACTATTAGAATAGCTTTTAGTAGGAATTTTAAGGTGCATTTGCACCTTAAAAATTCATCCACAACTTTTTCAGAAAGTTTAATAGTATACTTTTTTTAGTTCCATTTTGGAAAAAGACTTGTGAAGTCCCGTGTTTCATAGTAAGGCCAAGCAGTGCCATTCATGATTAGCTCAAGTCATTTAGTTCTCTCTGGCTTTCAGCCATTTCAGATTTATGATCTAACTGGGGCAAGTCCCTGGTAGGGACTCTCATTTAAACATTTTTATACATTAAGAAACCACTTGACCTTTCAGATGCACAGCAAAGGTTTTAATTAATCTCTCTTGATATTCAGCTGTGAGTGACCTCAGATTGGGATGTTTTCTTCAGGTTAATGAAATACACATTTAATTTTTATTCTATAACACTTATCACTTATAGAATCCTGTTAAGATATGGGCATTTCTAATGCCAGCCTGCTTGTCCAATTTCAGATTTTTCAATATTCCCAACTTTATAGAAAGTGGGGACCTACTTTAACTACCATCAGGTTTGATTCCTCCGTTTTCCCTCCTGTGTTGCCCCAGGTGTACTGGAATTCCCTGTCCAGGACGTACTGGGTGCACTGGCACATGATCGAGATTCTGGGCAGCGGCAGCAGTGGACAGGCGGAGAAGGAGGCTCAAGAGAAGGCCTCCTCCCTCACAGAAACCCTGAAGCTCACCACAGGTAAGAGCACCAGCGAGACAGCCTGCCCCATCTCGGCTTCACGCCACTGGAGTCCTGCAGGTCTGCGCAGGACAAGCAGGCTCCTTCAGGGGCGTAAAGCCTTTGAGACTTTTTACCGAGCAAGATGTGAATTTTAATGTTTTCTAATCGTGGACAAAGTTTCTGCGTACCTGTGTGGGGGAAAAAACAGGCACGTCTTTTCTGTGGTCCGTGATTGCAGTGATCTGTTGCTGGATTTATTATTTGGTATGGGAAGAATATTTGTGAAATGACAGAGTTGTCAAGGCCTAGGGGAAGTCGATGGGGTGAAAATGAGGGTGAGGGGTCACGTGGTTTGGTGGCCATGTTGTGTTTGCGCTCAAATTCTTCTCAGAAACAATTACCTCAAAATAAGCACACAGAGCCACAGCTAGGTGGTCTGTCAAGACTGTTCAAGGGAAGTAGCTACATAAAACATGATGACTGTGAGCTACACAAATGTCAGTGAAGCTCAGTTTATATATTTACATCTTCCAGTATTAATCCTTGCAATTCTTCCCAGAGCATGTGTTTTCTGTCTGATATAATGTCCGTATTCGTATTCAGTTGAGTGTTATATCTTTGATTGTGACCTTTGAATGAGAAATGCAAAACTTATAATTCCTTACAGTGCAGAGCCATGACCTTGGACATTTGACCTTGAAGTTTAACAGGGTCATGATTAGCCATAGCAAAGCCATGACCATAGTAAAACATTTCTTACACATTGTTCTTTTCATTCATTGTTCTGTCTGTTCTTTAGAAGCCTAACTGTGATATTGCTTTATTAGAGTATTTTATAACTGCATAATTTGTAGCTGCTTTTTAGCTTCTATATGTGTGAAAATCTAAATAATTAATATACATTCTTTGCTTTAAACCCTACACTACCTTCGCTGCAGCATTGCTTTGATATATTCTGAAGCATCAGAATTCTGCTTGCAGGTCTACTTAAGGTAATTAAGTTTTATTGAGGAAGTTCCTGAAGAGTGTTCCTTCTTTTCTGGCGGTGCTTGGCAGTGAGTCAGATGTTCTTCTACAAGCCCCCTGGCGGTCTGTATTCGTTGCCCTACCTGGCAGAAGGGACAGGGGAGCACAGCGGGGCTCTGAGCCGGGCAGAGTGGTGGGAAACGCTCTTCTTTATCAAGAAACTCGAACCAAAGCAGCAGCAGGAGGTCAACAACATCATCCAGCAGAGCCTGGACGACCAGGTGAGTGCAGTTTCCTCCTGGTGTCCTCTTGGGGGAAAAAAACAAAACCCAGCTATTTTGTTTATTTTAGTTTTCTTTGCCTTCTCTTCTGTGCATGTCCTGTTGACTAACATAAGCTATACGTGCAGTTCTTTTGAGTTAATCCCAGTGGTCATGTCTGTGCCCATGCGTCGAACCTGTGCTGTGATTGTAATGACTCGGTGTTGCCTGTGTGTGTTTTAGCTGGCGGAGATCGATGACGCGACTCTGATTCAGCTGTCCGTGCCGGTTGAGGTAGCTCAGAAGCTGTTGCAGTATCTGACTCAGAACTTGCAGGCCTCCTGCCTCAGTGACCTCCAGAGCTCGCACGTCTACATCAAGCACTACCTGCGCAAGGGTGGCCTGGAGCAGGACCGCCTCAACGGGCCCCTCAGCCCCATTGACCTGGGAGATGAGGGCACCTCCTCTTCGTCCCTGGGCAGCCTGGGCTCTGTCTCCAAGAAGCCCAAGAAGGAGATCATTCACGATGCCACCAGCTCGTCCAGCTCCTCCACCTCTTCCAAGCCCGAGAGCGAGCTGCCGAAGGACGACGAGCTAAAGTATCCTGAAGACATGGAGGAGAAAATGAAAGGTGTGCTGATGTTTTCTTATTTTTATGTGAAGGATTCGGCTAATATTTTTAAAGATTATATGCCAAGGAAAAAATGTCCTTTCTGCGATTAAACTGATTTTACTTGAGAGTTTATTTTTCAAAATCATTGCTCGGTTCAGTTTATCAAAAAAGCAGACTGCAATCCACGCTGATGAATTGGCTGCGAAATCAGTTTTAACTCAAGTGCACAGGCATCACAGATGGCCAAAAACTTGGTTGATATCCTTGGTCCGCGATACTGGTCTAAAGTCTGCCATTGGCAAAGCTTAGACTAAACTTGGTTCATGAATGACTTTCACATTTTGTCAACAAAATTCCCTTCCTTTGTCCAATGTTGCTGTGCAGCATTTTTATTAGTAAGGATTTCTCCATGATAAGGCCCACTGCAGGCACTGCAAACCTGCGAAACAGACTATTATCCTACTAATTGGCCCGTGTTGAGTCCCAGTTGTCAGCATTTGCTGAAGCTCTGGACAACTGAATCTGGTTGAGGAGGTGTTGAAGATGAGTGTTCTGCTCCTGTCTGCTATGTTGACACATGCCCACATGCTGGGCAGACATTTACAGGACCTGCAACCAAACTGCTTCATCATTCCAGGCACAGTATTTGGCATGTGAATTGCAGAACTACTGTGGTGTTTTAATAGGCTCAGGGCATATTCATGATGACATTCTCACACACAATGTGATAGCCCATGGATTTGGGCATTTTTCACAGTGGAAAAACTACACTAACAAAAACACTCACCAAAACACTCCCCAGTTGTTCATTTTTAATTGAAGTTTTTGACAAAAGTGACCTGATGATTTTTTTCATTGAATTTCAAGAGGCTTTCTTGGGTTTTTTTCTTGTATCTTCTTGTCATAGGTGATTATACAGTCTCTCATATTTGTAATTGTCAGAAGATTTGTATATGTAGAAATTGTCAGAGGTAGTGTTTTTAAAATCATAACAAAACAAAAAATCACTAGACGGACATCGTATCCTCTTTGTGTCACTCTGCCTTGGTGTGCAGTGTTCAGTAGTCCGAAGATCCAGGGTAAGAAGAACTGTCTGGAGAAGTTGGGTGAGGTGGCGGACATCATGAAGAAGAACAGCTCAGACATGGCTCAGCAGCTCGCTGGCCTGAGGTTCCTCACCAAGATGCTAGAGGAGGACAGCAGCCAGGAGAGAAGCACTCTGAGAACAGACTCTGCCCAGACCATCCGGTAAGGCCCTGGAGTGATCACGGTTGTCCAGTCCATCCTGGAGCATTTGCAAGGAAGGCAAATTGCAATCTTCTCCTCAAACAAGGCTGTTTACTTCTTTCTGACAGCTTTCTGAAGAGGAGCTATAAGTGAGGCTTGGCCATCTTTTTACCACTGGCAGTTAATGGGCTTATCACGCTAGGGTATTCATGTGTGCAGGTTTCGCAAGATCAGGTTCAGAAACCTTGGTTTAAAAGAAGCAAGTCACATTTGGAGGTCTACATGGTCGGCATACTTCACATTACTAACTAGGTTTTCAGATCATTTATTATAAAGGTGTCCCGTTCCGCTCCTGGAGGGCAAATGTTTCTGCCGGTTTTCCAGGTCTCTTTAGAGCAGCAGCACTAGAAGAGCTGGGAGAAGCTGTTACATTTGTCCAGTTAAGCCAGTAACCAGTTGATATAGGTTAAGATCTGCGCTGGGATAAAAATCCACAGAAACACTGGTCCTGTTGCACCACAGTTAAACACCCTTGAAGTAGTAGAATCTGAAGTTGTACATGATCTCCTTTCTTCACTGACAGGGTGTGCCATGCAGGCTGTATTGACAGGGGCCCTCAGACCATCAACCCAATGAGGAATTTGCAGACCCAGAACCGTATTTGTCTGGTGCATCCTTTCCAAGTCGACTCCTTTTCTGTTCCCAGGATCACGGATTGTCAAAGATGACCTCTCTGTTTTACAGGATGACCCCTCAACTGGAACCTTTTTTCCCGACCCTACAGTCATCTGACCTCCTAATCTGTGCACCCTTCTTGTCCACAGGTCCATTAGCCACCCACAGCTACTTTTCACACCAGACATCTTTTCCTGTAACAGAAGCCGCTGCATCGCCTGCAAATAGGCATCTAGTATCACCCAGAGAGCTTCATATGTGTCACTTTATCTCATTTACTGCATCCCTTGTAGAAAATGCTCTGCCATTTCCATCGGCAAGACGGGAGGAAAACTGGCTGACCGTGTCAAAGCTGTGAGGGTCCATGACCTCTCTAAGCTGATAGCTCCCCATTTCAGCTCGCTTGGACATTATTTCCGGAACCTTTCTTTCTGCATCTTTTTACAGGGACTCTTTTAGGATTCCTTCTCCAGAAAAACATCAGAAGCCAAGATGATCCTTAAACTTGGATCGCACTTTCCAAGTTCTCCCAATTGCAGACCATTTTTTTCAACCCTCTCGATCCATTTACAGATTTCAGTTTTTCGCACCTCTTCTCCAGACCTCCTTTGTGTGCACACACTCATCTGTGTGAGCATTCTCACCTACTCTGTCCTTTGCTCTCCTGTAACTTATATTCCCATCACCTTTCTTACACCTGAAGAAGGTTCAACAGCGAAAATGTTTCTTATGCTTTTCAGAATGCCTTTAAAATTTTACTTGTTCCGTTATCTTTTCTATGTTTTACAGCAGCTTCACATTAAAAGGGAAATGCTAACTAATGTGTGTCTAGGGAACTGTGATGTACGAGTTTTGCATTGAAGGAGCAGGATAGTGTAGCTCAACTCTGATCGCGCTCTGTCGTGTGTCCAGGGACAAGGTGCTGAAGATGCTGGTGGACATGCTGACCAACCAGCCGAAGGAGAAGGTGGTGAGTGCTCTGCGGCTGATCCACGCCCTCATGCTGAAGTACGAATGGAGGGTCACCTTTGCCACCGAGGGAGGTGTGAAGGCCATCCTGTCCTGCATGCAGGAGCACTCCAGCTGTCCTCCAGTGCAGCAGGCAGCCCTAGCGGTAGGTCACCCAAGTGCTTTTCTGTATTCCCTTTGTTCTTGTGTCCTGTTTTTCATTTTGTCATTGAGCAAAACTGGCTTGTTTTCTTCTACCACTAACGATTTTTTTCGGTAGCACAAATTAGCGCTTCTGGTGTTATTTTTAATCACTCTTTCTGTTACCTCTACAAAGCTGATTGCCACTGCTGCAGTGTTTTAAAAATATTAACCTGAAGTATTAAAAATGCATTGCATTAAGAATGGAATATGTAGGGGGGAAAAAGTGACTTTTTCCCCAGTCTGATTTTAGGAAGGTATGTTCCTACAACTGAAAAGCCATGTGTTGTATTAATTTACCGGTTTTCCCTTTGCCTGCAGGCTTTGAAAGTCATTACTGGTGCCAGCAAGCATGACATTCGCAGCATAAGCAGTTGCCCTCCCCTCTCCGAATCAGGGGCTCAGATGATGCTTGAGATCTTTGCCAGTATTGGCTCAGCAACCCCTGAGGGCTCTAAGGGTCTCCTTGGTGTCATTCCAGCTGCCGTTGAGCTCATGTTGAACACATCTGGGTACGTAAAAAAACTGGAAGTCAGTTCCTGCTTTTTTGTCTTGTTAGGATCAGTTTTTTTTAAATACAGGGAGATAGTCTGTATGTATTGTTAGATGTAGCTGTTTGCCTGTGTTTCTGGTCCCACCCAATTCATATCCATTCTTCAAATCGATCTTGTGTTCACGCTTTAAAACAACACTGTTTCAACAGGAATGTTGACTCTTCATCTTTCTTTTCCCCCAGGTGTACTTATGCAGTGCGCAATGGCCTTCTTGTCATCATTGCCCTGATTACAAACCACAAAAGCCTGGCTGAGCAGCTGGTGGCCTCTGATGTCTTCACAGTCCTCAACCACTGTGTTGGGAAGAAATGCATCTCAGCCTCCAGCCACGAGAGGATGCTGGCTATCATAGCCCTCAACCACATCTCCATGGTCCACAAGATTGAGAAGAAAGGTACCAATCCTCATCCTCAACCTGGCTTAGTCTGTGGATTCATGAAGCCTGCCTCCAAACCATTAGCATATTTCTCCTATATATTAAATGTAAAAAACTAGGGTGGCCTTGATTTTTAGACTTGCTATGATCTTTTATTTAACTCGCAAGGATTATTTTTCACGACTCAGTCTTACTGATGCATGTGAGCTAAAGGCCCTGTAATCCTGTTTGCATTTGACTTGGAGAATTCAGAACAACTGGTGGGGTAAAGTAAAAATGGCCAGACTCTGATGATGGGGCTTGCCTGATTTGTTTATTTGATTTATTTCCAAATGTGAAAGATCCTCTTGGGCGTCCTGGGTTATTAGAATCCACTGTCGCACGTTTTGACAACAAGGTGAGCACGAACTGTAAGCAGTTTTACTGTAGTGATGGAAGTTTCGCTCACCAGATCCACTATGATCTTGCTGTGCTTATTCCAAAGCCCAACAACCTGCGGGCTTGTAGATGGTTCAATGACCTGTGCACGGTGTCTAAGTTCCAGCTTGGAACATGAAAAATTTCTCTCACAGGTGTTTTCAAGTTGAGTATAACATCCAAATGAACGAGAGATGTGTGACCTGGAGTGTTGTAAAGAAATCCTTAAATATTTGCTCTATATAGTGTGCTTGACCCCAGTTAAAAACACAACCATTATTCTCCTTATCTTTTGTTTGCCTTACTACTATGATAGGATGCACTAGAACACGTTATGTGGTTCTTTCCACTCTTTAAGATGATTTAGTGTGGAAGATTATTTTTCTGTCAACTGTTGCTAACTAGACCAGTTCTGCTGAGCACAGTATATGAAACCTGCCATTTCACTAGGAATATAACTGCTGTTAAGTACAATAAAATTACCTAAAATAACTAGTGCAAAAATGATCAAAAGAATTTAATCGCTTCCGATATGGAAATTATATTTTTTTAAACCGGTCACATAGGAATGATCCTTATACTTATAGAAAGTAAGGACACTTCTCTAAAAGCACTTGACCGGTAATGGGAACTTCCCCCCAGCAGCACCAGTGTGTAGCCCCCACCTCGGTGATGTGGCACACTGGCTGCTGTCGCTATGTTCACCACTCATCAGCTATCGGTGGGGAAGAGAGCAGAGAAATGAAGTAAGTTTATAGATGGGGATTCCTAGGAGGCAAGATCAAATTTCTGCTGGAGAAGGCCTTTCATTTTTTTTACTACCCTTATTTTTCTATGCTCTCCTGCACACCAGAATCGAAGGAAGAGTTGGATTTTAAGGACATGGAGCTGAAGATGCTGCTGGTGAGCCTGAAGGAGATGACGGCCACCAAGGAGATCATCCTGGCCTTGGAGCGGCTGATCTGCGATGACGTGTCCCAGCTGGAGCAGGAGCTGAACGACATCATGAAAGACAGGGACACCTACCAGGCGCTGGTGAGGGCGCTGGACCACCACCGCTCTGACAAGGCTGTGCAGCTGGCCATCCTGAGGTAGGAAGAGCGAGCCTGGGTGCCTGGAGGGGAACACTCTTCTTCAGGGCATTGATCAAGACCATGGTGGCATAGAGCTCCTTATTGAGGGCCTCGGGTTTTTCAGGTTTTCAATTCACCTGAGCTCCTTGCAACTGGGGCTAAACCTGGTAGCTTAATATTCAATTCAAGCTTAATTGTCCCCTAGAGGAAATTTGTTTTACAGCACAGTCAAACACAACACAATGACAATACACATTATCAAAAGGGAAGAGAATACAGCAGTGTTACAGGAGAAGGAAACAAGAGATGAGGTAGTGACTTTGCATTGTTTAAGAGTGTGATTGCATTGGGGATGAAAGATTTCCTGAGTCTGTTGGTTTTACACCGGGGGACACAGAGGCGTCTCCCAGATGGGAGAAATGTGAATTCCCAATGGAGGGGGTGAGACACGCACTCCCTGATGCTTTTGGCTTTCTTAGTCACCCTCTGTTTGTAAAGGATGCTTAAGTTGATTTGATTATTCCCGATTATTTTGCCACTTATTCACTAATTTATCCAGCCTGTTACAGTTGCCGGTACTCATGTTGCCAAACCAACAAGTGAAGCAGTATGTTAATAGGACCAGTTTTAACTAGAATGATGTCATGTGACAGAACAAGCCACATTTCACTGCCATAAATATGAAGACCAAGGGACCTTGGTTTCAATAATGATTGCCTCAAGTATGGGATCACATTTCATGTAGTGAAAAAATAATCACGTTGGCTGTTTAATAGTGAACTGAATGTGCTCAGTAACTGCGGTGCATTTCACCATCTGTGCCATAGGCTTAGACACAGGTCTGTTTGTTAGGACAGTAGAAAGTAATTCCTTTCGTTTGTAGTTTTATCTGATTGGTGCTTTTGTTTTTCAATTTTTAGAAGAGTGATCACCATGAAATTTGTAAACGGCTTTTTAAAAGAACATAACCGCCTTCTGTCACATAATCAAGTAATGTTACCCGTGTTGATAGCAGAGGTTTCAGTCTTCACTGGATGTTGTGATTAGAGCTTTTTTCATGCTTTGTGGGGAAAATGTCTTAAGCAATAAAAAATCAGATTGCTTAAGCACCAGAATTGTAGCCTGTAGCTACTTTAAAGAGTGCGTCTTTATCAGTAATCTTTCAGAAGAAAACATGTATCACATATGTTCTGGCTACTTTTTTTCTGTTCCTTTTAACTAAAAAGTCACACTGTGCATGTGATCATGCTCAACCATGGCAGAAGACCATAAATGGATGAGACTCCAACATCTTTTGTTTTTGTAATAGTAGTGTCATTAATTTTTATGTTGATGAAGTGATGACGGGTGTTATTGAGAGTAAGCCAAATTGAAATAGTTCATATAAAAAGTAACTGAGTTAAAACGCTTCTCTTGGGACTAAAAACTGAATTTGTCGTGTGTGTTTCTGATCATTTGGATGTTTGTCCTCCAGCCCTTTCTTGGGCTTGTTCTGAGGCACTACAAATCTTCAGCGTTTCAATGCAGTTTCACATGTTGCCTCTGTGAAAGCAGAATGCAGACTGCAGATGTTGTATACAATCAGGTGATGTGCGATTTGTTTTCACTGCTTTTTAACAGGATTTTGAATAAGTTTTTAGATAACTACCAAGAAGATGAGCTGCCATGGCATGAAAGCATTGAGCCTTGCTTGTCATCTATGACAGCCTACATCAGCGACAGAGAGGTAGGAAAAATCACTGGCACAGTATCACTATTCATGTGAGAGCCTGAGAGAATTCATTTACCGAAACTAGGAATGACCTGGCACATTACCCTTGACTTGGAAAGTTTCATTTCGCGTTTCAATTTAAACACAAAACATTGTCATTTCAATAAAACACTTTGCCCGAACTCTTTGAGAATACATCCTTACCATGTCTGTGGTGAAGTTATTTCATTAAATGAATGAATGTTTGTTGTGATTTTATGTTAGACAAAGAGGTCTCAATTTTGAATGGTCTTTAATTAATTTGTAGAAGCTGTGTAGGCGATTTTGTTAAAACTGTATTGCTTAAGAAATTGTTTTCATTCCAGTTCACTATTGCTGCTATGGTTTTGTAACCATCTAAATTGCAAGAGCAGTTTCTGCAGCAGTAGGTTAACCATGTTTTGTCACAATGTTAACCTTGCTTAAGCACAGCGTATCTGTATCGTCTACATGATACTGAGCAGTAAACTGTTTGCTACAGATCTGAGGTTTCTATTTGTCGTAATTTAAAAGGTTTATCTTTTAAATAACATCTGTTCTGCAGTTTATCAGTTTTAGCAGCGATTTTTTTTTTTACAGGGGAAAGCTAATATTGCCTTTCTTGCTCTCCTGTTTTAGGCTAGCTGTACTGTTTTGTGCTTTTACTGTGCAATCTACATCTCTATACCCCAGAAACCTGCGAATTGAAACAGATTGTCTTCCCCATTAAGGTTGTCCAGCAGTTCATCAGATTCCTGTACCGCCTGGCCACAACAAACAAAGATTACGCAGTGGTGATGTGCCGCCTGGGCACTAAGGAGGCGTTGATCAAAGCTCTGGACAAACACAGCACCAACTTACTGATGGTGACAGAACTCCGGGACCTGGTCAGTGACTGTGAGAAGTATGCCAGCCTCTACAAGAAGATGACCACAAGTATATTGGCAGGATGCATACAGGTTTGGGATTATTCTTTGGATGAAGAAGCTCTTTTTAAAATTCTTCTGCTATTTTGTAGCAATGTGTTTTTGTCACACCTGTTTGTGCCATAAAGAGAATATCGAGGAATGAACTAGCTCAAGTCAACCATGTATGAATAGCTAGATATAAATGCAAAGTTACCAACGGACTGCTGATCACAGATAGACAAAAGTACTATTGTTTGCAAGTGTGAGCGTCTCCTTGTGGCATCCAGAAGTGTCACAAACCTTTTATTGTTTTGGGTTTGTACACGTTTTGCAGATGGTATTGGGACAGATCGAGGAGCACCGTCGTAGCCATCAGCCCATCAACATCCCTTTCTTTGATGTCTTTTTGCGAAACCTCTGTCAAGGTTTGTGTGGTCAGACTTCAGAGAGCTTTCTGACTTGTTAAAATGTCAAAAAAGTAAACGAACGAAGCGCAGTAATAAAAATGTATTATTATTTTTGAACCGTAAGAGAGGTCACAGTCAAAAGGACTCATTTTGGTCAAGAAACATGTTAAAGACCAAAATAAATTTTCCATATTGGTAAATGTGTTTTTTTTTCTTATGGTATCTAATTTAGTGCTATCTGATGGCATATTGAAGAATTATTTTTTAACTTGTCATATGTCCACATATCCTTTGCATTCCAAGTCTCCTGCTGACTAAGTCCTGTGCTCCTCAGGGTCCAGCGTGGAGCTAAAGGAAGACAGGTGCTGGGAGAAGGTTGAGGTTTCCTCCAATCACCATCGGGCCAACAAGCTTACAGACAAGAACCCCAAAACGTATTGGGAGTCCAACGGCTGCACAGGTTCCCATTTTATCAACATCCACATGAACAAAGGGGTGGTGATTAGGTATGTGTCTTTACCTTTAGATCTTTAGATATTTACACCTTCTGTCTACAAGAGAATTTATCCAAAAGCTTTATTGATCAGCAGATTAATTATTAACATTTTCTGTCACAAGTATGTATAAAAACATCATTTATGCCAGTGATAGCTGCAAGCAATTACAGTGTTACTTTTTTTTAGTACCCCCATGTTTCATATTTTTTTTATTTCAAATAGGGCTTTTTTGCAATTGGACATCTCTGAAAGACAAAAGATCTTTTTGCTGAGTATTCTTTCCAGTGGAGAACGAAAAAACTTTTTTCGGCTTAAATTGAGAAGTCATTTTTTTTTTGTTATTCCGCTTGCCCAGTTTGCAATGACCAATTATACGTTTTTCATATCTCTACTCACGGCCACAAGCCTGGCAAGCTGAGCCAGAGGAAGCGTGAGCAGACTCCTCCCACCTGCCCAGCCGAGAGCCACTCCTCACTGGTTCAGCGCTGATTGGAGGAGAAGCATGTTCCCCGCCCACAGCACCGCGAGCCAGCCAAGCGCTCACAGCGAGCGCCGGCCAGCTCATCTGCCCTGCTCTCGGGGGAGCTCAGCCAGCTGTGTGCTGCCGGTTGGAGAATCTCAGGCACAGTCAGCTAGTGGCGGCACCCAGTTAGAGACGTGTGCCGCCTGGATCATTGAACTCCACAATTACTGGGCAAGCCTCTTGGAAGCATATACAGACCCATTTCTTGCCACTTTATTTGCATGGTTTTTTTTGTGGCGTTTGTTTTTGTCCCACTTATTCTCAAATGGGAAAAAAAATAAATTTGTATTTGTGGAACCCCAGGCAGCTAGCAGTCTTAGTGGCCAGTGAAGACTCGAGCTACATGCCGGCTCGGATTGTAATCCTGGGAGGGGATGATGCTTCGAACATCAACACGGAGCTCAACACGGTATGTGGGGTTCGTGCTGCGTTTCCTGTGCTCATTAATGTGGATTACTTATTGCAGCCAGGAAAGGTTTTCACACCATGTGTCTCTGCCCTTACAGGTGAATGTGCCTCCCTCAGCCAGCAGGGTTGTCCTCCTGGAGAACATGACCCGCTTCTGGTCAATAATTCAGATCAGAATCAAAAGATGCCAGCAGGTAGGTTAAAGCAAGGTTGCATTTTAACACAGATGAGTAAAGACGCTTGAATTTCAAGTGTTTTGGGAAGGCTTCTTTTTCTTTGAATATCTTTCTCTTTTGGAGAAAGGTAATGACTTTACTCGCGCCGAGACTGTGCTTAAATGCATTTTTAGGGGTTGTTGGTAATTGCCCTCTTTTTGACACAGGGTGGCATTGACACGCGTGTTCATGGGTTTGAGGTGTTGGGACCCAAGCCCACCTTCTGGCCAGTGTTCAAGGAGCAGCTATGCTGTCGGACGTACCTCTTCTACACCACGAAGGCTCACACCTGGTGCCAGGAGATCCTGGAGGACAAAATGCAGCTCCTGCAGCTCTTCAACAAGTAAGCACTGTTTTTAAACCCAGATTTGCTAAGGTTTGGCTTGAACGGTCCTGCTGATAGTGTGCACGTTTAGGAACACATGGTTGGCAGTGGCAGCCTCTGGGCTAAGTTTCCTCTTCTCCTCCAGGTTGAACAGCGCACTGAGACACGAGCAGATGTTTGCAGATCGTTTCCTGCCAGACGCGGAGGCAGCAGAGGCCCTGGGCAGGACATGCTGGGAAGCTCTGATCACTCCCATAGTCCAGAGTGTCACCATCTCAGGTACCCTTGGCAGGGAGAAGGCCCTGCAATTTCAGTCTCTGAGAACAAACATCTTAATTACACCACCTGTGAACTTTACTCACATTACTTATACTTTCTTCAGTTCCCAAATATTGGTGTGGAGCTCTTGTGGTTGCTTGAGCTCCTGTTCCTTTGCCTTGCGTTGCCAGATCACCAGACGGTGAGCCCCCTGTCCTGGCTGCTGAACGAGTACCTGGAGAACTCGGAGGGTGCCAAGAGGTGCAAGAGCCGGGCCGCGGTTTTCAATTCCCGTGTGCGCCGGCTCACTCACCTGCTGGTGCACGTCGACACCAGCTGCGTCGACACGGAAGAACTGAAGCCGCCGGTCAAATCCAGTGAGTCTTTCATCAGTCCCTGTTACCTGCAGCGCCTCATTAGTGTCGCTGCAGAGCGGGTCACAGTTTTATGAAGTCTCCCTAAAATGCTGAAACGACAATGTGAAAAAAACTTAACTGAATTTTAAATAGTTGCATAAGTTCGACTTCCCTTTTACAATTGCTTTGTTATCACTTTAAGAAGTTTTGTTTTTGTTTTGTTGACCTGCTACAGACAAAAACACTCTTGAAAGTCAGTTAGCGATGTTTACACCTTCTGTATTGAAGATATCTTTCTTGTTTTCAGAAGGTATCAACCGAAGCAAAGATTTAAAGAGTAAGTACATTGCAAGTTACAGCTTAGAAGCCCACTTACTTTATTTTGTTAGTTGACCTCATTATTCCAACACTAACCATTGTGAAAACCCAGCATATTCTTTTGACGCACTCCCAGAGATGTTGCATTTTATTTGGAGTTTTCAGGATGCACGTTATTTATTTTTTTTCTTTAAAAACAACTTGGCAGCTAATCACATGAGCTGGAACGCTTGCGGGATGCATCCGTGGTCTTAGCAAACATGCGTATTTTTCAGATGGAAAAGATGGAAAGAATAAGGAGGTCACTTCCTCGTCGGCTGTGAGGCCCAAGGTCAAGAATGCCAGCAGCATTGCGGGTATAGCGCAGTGCTGGCAGGGTGTTGTGCAGCGCCAGGTAAGTCGGAGCAGGCGAGACGGCTAGCTCTTCATGACAGTGTACCAGCCTGCATGGCCCATACAGATCCCCCGTTTGGCCACCGATTCATTTCTCATTTGTCTGCTTTGTGTATTTGCGTTCTTCAGGACGAGAGTTGGTTGCATGTTAACCTTTTGGAACTAATGTGTTTAACAGCTGCAACAAACGTGATACTTGTTTTAAAATTCTAGTACATCATTGATCTTTAATTTCATTTCAAGATTAGTGTTTTAAATACTTTCTAGTGTTCTGTTGACTTTTGTTCTGTAGTTAATTTTACGGTGGTCCAAGTCAAGCTGGATGTGAAGAGACTACAGTTTGTGTTTTGTTGTGTGAAGTGATGGATTATGGATGATTTTTTTAGGCACAGAATCTGCTCCTTTAACACAGTGGTTTACAGTATATTCTGCTGACAAGCATGATTTATGGGTGTTATAGTAGAATAACCGTGTCCTTTCAACCACCTTTGTTTTTAGAAAAGGTGTTGCTCCTTGTCTGAGTTAATGTGACCCTTGTGTACAGGTGAAGAAGTTCCTGGACACTGCATGCAGTTTACCAGACTTTGTGGAGCGGTACAGAAACATGTACCTGCGCCTGAAGAATGCCATGGAGGAGCTGTTTGGACAGCAGACGGCGTTCGTCCTGGCCCTGCGGCAGGGCTTCTCTGCGGCACTGCTGCAGCTTTCCATCCTCACCGCCATGCATGTGAGTTTTACCCACTGTGCACCCCCATTCCGATCCTCTGCGTGACCCCAGGGTTGGGGGGGCTCACCAAGAGCTGTTACAATACCAAGTTTCCGAAACCCAGCATGTTTGCGTCTGCTCAGGAACAAAGACAGTTTATTTTGTATACATTTGTGAGCCAGTTTTTTTGCTGTAATTTTTTTTTTCTAGAAACAAAGCAAAACGGCACATTTACCCACTGCCTCCACGATTGGGCGTACCAAAAAGACTCTGACTATATTTGCACCCCGTGAACCTCTAGCAGTACAGGACGCCATATGAATATCCAGATAGGATTTGTTTTGAAATTTTAAAAACCTTTTGTCTTCCACTGTTGACTGAATATGATCTGCAGACTTGTCTGTTCCCCTTTTACTTCAAAAGAAGCAACCTGGAACAAGGGTAAAGGGTACTAAGATACAGAGTTTTAACAGGTAACTCAATCTGGGCAATAGTGAAACCCTTTCTTTAATGTTTCTTATACTGTGCTGTAGCATACCTGTCCCACCATGTACTTCTCCTCATGCAGGTGAGCGAGAGGTTTGCTCAGTACATCGATCTGCTGATCCAGGAAAGTGGCGTGGACTCGGGAAACGTTGAAACGCTAAACCAGCTGCAGCAGTTCCTGGAGCCCATGCTGTTCCTCTCAGGTCTTGAACTGGCCAACACCTTTGAGCACTTTTACAGGTAACTCCCATGGCCATTGATTCCTGTACCTCTGAAATGCCTGCTCTGGCATTTTAATCAGGTGGCAGATTTTACAGAGGTGCTCCAAGAAATTTAGAGACTAGACATACTGTGGTAACTAATTTTGCAGAGCTGGAAGGTGTCCCTGTGTTTTCACCTTTACTCAGAACTGATTCAGATACAGCTGTCTTGTTCAACCTGTACTGCAGGTACTACCTGGGCGATCGCCTCTTGGGCCAGGGCAAAGTGTGGCTGGAGAGTGCCGTGATCGATCAGATCGGCACATGTTTCCCCAACCGCTTCCCGCAGCAGATGCTGAAGAACCTGAGCGAGTCGGAGGACCTGCAGCAGGAGTTCCACCTGTACAGACTGCAGCAGCTAGACAAGACCCTGCAAGACCTGGACGAGGAGGTGAGCAGTCCAGAAGCCGCACGGGACGCAGGGCTGAGTGCCATTTGGAGATCGATGCCTTCCAGGCGGTGCTAGTCCTGCATTGGCGCGGACTTGGTCCCGCGAGGACAGGAGTGCCGCGGAGGGGGTGTTGTGGTTTTTCGGCTGATAACGCAGGCGGTGTTCCTCCTCTTGTCTCCCGCAGATGATGGAGGACCAGCCATCCTGCCCTGAAGAGGAGAGCGAGGTGAAGGTGCTGGTTATTTCCCCACGCTGCTGGGCTGTCTCCTCTCTGTGCTACCTGGACACCCCCGCCAGATACTTCCCTTCCCAGCTGTGCAGCTACCTGGGAGAGTTCACAGAGTTCTACTCCAACAGTAGGTGGTCTTTTTATTACTTGCTTATTTGCTTTTCCCCCATAAATATTTGTGGAATACTTTGAAAAGGCTTTAAAGAGGAAAATCTGCTACCCATTATTTGAAAGGGATTAAAAAAATGTCAGGTATGTAACAAAAAAACTAAATAAAGTATATTCACCGCTTACGTAGCTTTGGAGGTTCAGCAGGTGTTTATTCAGCATGAGAAAAATACAAGGAAATTCGTATATTAGTACAAAATCGGTTTTGGCTTTTTGTCCTCTCAAACAGTGCCTGTGCTTCGCTTACTGCCTTCACTGGTCTTTCACTGCTTGCTCAGTACCTGCGTGGACCCTGAGTAAAGCACCTTCTCTTCCTGCCAGGTCAGAGCATATACTGTCTGACTCACACCAAACCCCGGCGACTGCAGTGGACCTGGCTGGGACATGCGGAGCTCAGCTTCGGTGCCTTCACTCTCTATGTGTCTACGCTACAGATGTACATCCTGCTGCAGTTCAACCAGCAAGAGGTACGTCTGAGCTGGTTCTTCTGGTGATTGAGACTTGTGTTCTAACAAAATGCTTCTTGGACAAATGAGACCCGTGACGTAGCAGAGACTGGATTAGCCTGGTGTGCTGAGCTGTGGTGGTGTGCAGGTCGCCTGAGGGCTGTCTCGTGTTCCCTCCTCAGGAGGTGACCGTGGAGTCTCTGATGCAGTCCACGGGGCTGTCTCTGGTGGTGCTGGGTCACGCACTGAAACCGCTGACGGACAAAAGCATTCTGATCCAGACCAGCCCCACACAGGACCCAGTGAGAGGTAACATCTCACACGGGCCATCTGGTCTTCCTCTTCTGCACAACCTTTCAGAACAAATAGAAAACTGGGTTAGCCACAGCTGGGTCATTAATATCCATTTTTTTAAAATTGAACTTAATGCATTCATAACCATCTTAAAAATCACAAACCCCTCACTGGCACAAGTCCCGCAATGATGTGAAAGCATGTGGTCAGCTTTCTTTTAGTGAAGTTCAAAATAATCCAAACAGGGCATAGG
Source organism: Atractosteus spatula (assembly GCF_055471065.1). Taxonomy (NCBI): domain Eukaryota; kingdom Metazoa; phylum Chordata; class Actinopteri; order Semionotiformes; family Lepisosteidae; genus Atractosteus; species Atractosteus spatula. The sequence continues at coordinate 21,059,824 of NC_142720.1, read as the reverse complement.
AGGTCATTTTACAATCTTGATTTATTACAGACAGATGGCATTTCATACTGCTGCATTGTAGCATACGTCCTAAAGTCTTAAACCAGTTGCTTTCCATTTCTGAATGCAGGCACTCTGAGGCTGAACAAACAGGCTCTTTCTCAAGGTTCTGATGCGCAGAGTTACTGCTATCTTCTGCCGAAGCAGACCTACCTGAATGTTGATGAAGATGCTGCCAGTACACTGGAGAGGAAAAGAAATTTCATCTACTGCTTGATTATTCAGATAATGAAGGCTGAGAAGGAGCTGCATATTGACAACCTTGTTTTTAGGGTAAGATAATAGGTGGTATGTAATTACCCCATGACCTTAACATGACATAACATAGGCCTCTAAAACTTATTTTACTGTGTCATGGCAACACAGTGGGCTTAGTGTTGCAGGTTCTGTGACTTTTGTAGGAGAAACATTGAGATCTTACAATTGTACCACGTGTGTGAAATAATGCAAGCAGAGAGGAAGAAGCACCATCTAGGAGGAAAAGAGGGAGCAAGAGCAGAGTAAGAACTTTTGCAGATTACCTGCTCAGGCTGGTGGCACAGGAGTTAGCTGTCCTGCACAAAGCTAATGAAGCTCTGCATGAAGCTAACAGGCAGCTGTGGACAAACGGGCCTGCTTGTTTCTCACGGGTATATGAGAATCCCATACATGTGGTTTTGTACTGGAAGAAACTGCTGTCCAGAGCATAGAGCAGACTGTCCGGAGTAAGCTACTTGGTCATTTCTCTTTTAAGTCAGGTTTTGTTTTCTGTTCCGCTAAAACTGGAAAACAAAGCCAGAGCTCCTAGACCTTTGGGCTGCATCGCTATGATGTGTGGTGTGTGCAGTGGTCACCAAGACGCACTGCCCATACAGTGGATCTTCCACTTCGACAGCCCAGTAAACAAATCTGAAATATTATATACACTGGAACACGTCTGTACCACACACACATGGTATTTGAATTGCAAGCTAAACTATAAGCCTGTACCACAACAGAAGATACTGTTCCCATCTGTAACATTGCTTATCTTGAAAAAGTTATGGTCGCATATTCAACAGAACATGCACACCTATATAGACAAAAATGTCTCTATGTGCATGGTTACAGGACTATGTAATTACACAGAGTGCTCATAACTCTGGGATGCCAGATTGTATTGTAGAGTGCCTCTCATCTACTTGTAGGTTATTTTTCCCAGAGCTGTATTGAAAGCCTGTTTTACACTTGTTTTTCCACAGTTGTGTGAAGACAGCAGTGCTGTTTAGATGCTTTTCTGCTTCTCAGTGTCTCTAGAAAGTCCTGAAGGCTGTATTGTAACCCTGGCTCTTGTCTTCCCAGGTCATTGACTCTTGCCAGCAGCAGGAGTCCTCCAGTTCCCCGCGGTTGGTCCGTTTCAGCTGCAGCAACACGGATGTGCTGTCCTGTGTGATGCACCTCATTAACAAGGGCTACATCCAGCGCAATGAGGACAGCCCCCATATTCTGGAGTTTGTGCCCGAGGACCCCACCACTCCCCAGAAGGGTCAGGCTCACATCTCCTTCAGCAAGCAGGACCTGAAGAAAGCGAGCTCCAGCAACAAGGAGAGCCTGTCTGCCTTCAGGTGTGAGGAGAGCCTTTGACATTGTGGGAGTGGGGTCTGTGGATGGTCTCTTTCAGCTGCAAGGTGTAGCAGCAGCCAGAACGGTTGATGTAATTGAATTCCTCAAGACTTCATGGGTTTGGAGAGGGGGAATCCAGAATTGTTTGCTTGCTTTAATGAATTATCCTCTAGCTTTGAAGAATGGTGCCTAAAGATGTGGATATGCTTTCTCAAAGATCTTTGCATTCCAGCTAAAAGCACTTCTTTTGCAGCAACGAATTAGTGCCTTTGTCAGATACATGTAGATCAATCTTGAATTGGATTTTCCTTACCGTATCCTAAAACACACGATCCAAGTCTTTGAAAGACATTTGCTTCTGCTGTTGCAGACTGAAGCAAATTTAAGCGACATAGCTGGACCTTTTCTAAATGCAGAAAAAGTGCAGTTAATGTTATGTGCCATGCTTAATGTTCTTGTAGTATGCAATACACAAGTATGTTTTATTCTTTTAAGAAATAAAGAGAACCAAAATGCAACCTCTTTTGTTGTTATTTTGTGTGGCATATCATATTTTACCGGTAATATCAGTCAGCAGCAGGCTATATTGGCAGCAGAATTTTGCTTTGGTTTCAGCCAGATGTCTCCTAGTTCAGTCTGCAAGGGCCACAGGGTTTTCCATGTTGGAAGATCTCCTTGTTAATCAACAGATTATAAACTGATTAATAACCTAAAATGAACATCTTTCTCAGGCCGTTACTAGGCGATTAATACCAAGACACATGAAATGCCTACGGCATTCCAGCTCTTGAGAACTCAGGTCTGTCCTCACCTGATCTGGCTAAATAAGGGGTTTTCATTTTCAAAGAAAAGTAAAGATGTGTTTCAAATGTGATTTGTTTTAAGGATATATATGTATTAGTGCTGAGCTGAATATGGGTTCTTCATATTCAGATGTACCCTTCACAAATCATCAGGTTAAGATATTGAAGTTATTTATATTGATATTTAAGTATAAATATCTTATGGGCAGAATTATTGGCATTATAATGTTCAACAGTCTCCTGCATTTACTGACCAGAAGATGACATTGTCAAACTAAAACAGCACACTGTTCACTACAAAAACAAGATGTGTAACATATTAATTCTAAATTGTCTGCAATAATGTACTTAGGAAGTTATTGAAAATGCATTTTTTTAAAGTGTTGTTACTATTTCATTATCCCGATTTTTTTCCCCAATTGAGTGCATTTGTCATTGTAAGCAATTGGAGTGCTCCCATAAATTCTGATAAAAATGTGTTATGCACCAATAAACAAGCTATTTACTGCTGAATGACAGTGTTTGGACACCCAGAAAACTCCCTGGTTTTGCTTGGTTAAATATAAGCTGCTTTGCTTATGATACTGCAATGAATTTTTCAAGCGAGTTGTCCTCTTGCATGCTGTTCTGAAAGGATCTATTTGGATAAGTGGGCATTTCTTTTCAGCTCTTAACAGGTACCAGTCGTGTCTGTTTCAGACCTTGTACTTGATCCGAAATCGTCGGTAATGAAACAAGCCCAAGAAAAGAACCAGAGACGCGCTTTGCGCTGATTCTAAAATGCGATCCGGGTTGCGGGCCCTGTTCTGAGAGCGTGTGCTCCTGTCTGTGTCTCCCCCAGCGTGGACGGCTTGTCCGCGGCCCCGCGCAGCGCCGAGGACGGGGTGCTGGAGGCCGTGCTGTTCTCCATGGGGCGCACCATGACGCAGGAGGAGGTGCGCCAGCTGATGCGGCAGACGGTGCTGCAGGTGGCCGACACCCTGAGCGTCGCCACCGACCGGGCCGAGCACCTGCTGGTGCACTGCAAGTGGAACGTGGACCTGCTGGTGCAGCGCTACGCCGAGGACGCGGACACCCTTGTCCTGGCAGCCGGGCTGCAGGGCAGGAACCCCGAGCCGCCGCCCAGCCCCATCACCCACTGCCCTGTGTGTCTGATCCCTCACGCCGGGGAGCCCGACGTCACGCCCACCCTGTGCTGCATGCACTACTGCTGCCAGGTGAGTCCTGCCTCCCATCCCGCCGTCCCTGGCCCCTGCTTTTACACCCCGTCCCGTCTGCTCGGCTCGGCCGCCTCAAACATGTGCGTGCCGATGCATGAAATGGGTCTGTGAGAAATAGAAGCTTTCAGATTAGACGAACCTGGGAACGTAACTCTTCCTGTCTTCCAGTCGTGCTGGCAGGAGTACCTGACAACCAGGATTGAGCAGAATTTAGTAATGAACTGCAAATGCCCCATCACTGACTGCCGTGCCCAGCCAACTTCGGAGTTCATCTGCAACATTCTCACGGACAAAGATATTATTGCCAAGGTAGGTGCCGGTACCGCTCCCTGTCGGCTGGGACGCGAGGGCGGCTCGAAACGGGTGAGCTGACTGCTGCTCTGCTCCCCCCCGCAGTACGAGAACGCGCTGCTCCGTGGGTACGTGGAGTGCTGCTCCAACCTCACCTGGTGCACCAACCCGCAGGGCTGTGATCAGATCCTGTGCAAGGAGAACATTGGCAGCGTGGGCACCTGCTCCAAGTGCTGCTGGTCCTCTTGCTTCAACTGCAACTTCCCAGAGGTGAGGAGCCGACCAGCCCTCTGCAGCAGAGTGCCTTAGGTCTCCCACATCATGGTATTTCTTCTGCTGTGGGGAATTCCTCACCAGGGGAGCAGTGCACAGTCTTTGTGCAGATTCAGTTTTGATTGAGCTGAAAAAGGACAGCAAAGTCCGCTGGGTCTGCCCCGCAGAACAGACCAACTGCAGGGGCTTCCCCACTCATATACAGGCTCAGAAAAGTTTGTTTCACAATCTGAGTGCTTTTCCTGTTCTTTGTTATGTAACAGAAGTCGTTTTGCTTGCAGCTCTTTGGGGAGTTGTCCTGTTTATATGGGTTAATCCTCTCCTTTGATATGTAGTTTAAATTGCTGGTGCTACTAAAGCAAGTCAGCTTTATTCTGTCCTAACAATCTTTAGTGGAAGCTAAATTAACAGATCCCAGCAATAATTCTAATACCTTCCACAATATGGTTAAGTTGTGATCTTGTAGTGCTGGATATGTGTAATATTTACATATCCCACTTCGCTTCTCTCTTCTCTGATGTAAATGTTTTATTAATGCCTGTTGTCCCGTTAGCAGAGAGAGATGACATTTGTGGCACAGTGTCCCTGCAGCACAGCTCATCTTTTTAATGCCCGCTCTTAGGCCCACTACCCGGCCAGCTGCAGCCACATGTCCCAGTGGATGGATGATGGGGGGTATTACGAAGGGATGAGCATGGAGGCTCAGAGTAAACACCTGGCCAAACTCATCTCCAAGCGCTGCCCGAGCTGCCAAGCCCAGATTGAGAAGAACGAGGGCTGCCTGCAGTAAGTACTCGGGACCGGGGATCAAGCGGCATCATGGCAAAGCGTACAGGGGACAATCTCAGGGCCTGCACGTGCTTTACTTCTTTGAAGATGGCAGTTTTCCTAGTCTGAAGCAATGAAGCTGTCAGTTCCAGCGTGTACCCTTGAAATCCCACTTGGGAAATTCTGTGCAGGGAACAGGCTCATCATTTCCAATTGGTGTGGTCACAAAGCCTGACTTAGTATTGCTTACACTTGAAGTCCCGCTGTCGAAAATACAGGAAGCTCTTGAAGTCGGATCTCTTTTCTCAAGTGGTGTATTCGTTCAATAGTCTGTCTTTTTTCTCAGTATGACTTGTGCCAAATGTAACCATGGGTTCTGCTGGCGATGCCTGAAGCCCTGGAAGCCCACTCACAAAGATTATTACAACTGCTCTGCTATGGTGAGTGTTTCCAGTGAAATTCACTGCTAGAAAGTATTTTTACTCTTGTTAGTAGACCAGAATTAGTGTCAATGTACCTCACTCGGATTTATGGTAGGGGAGATGTAATTTGTGATGACTTTGACTGTAAAATTATGATGGTGTTACAGCTTGTATTGCTCCTGCATTCAAGCTGTTGCGAAATGTGTTTTGGCTGCACAGTGAGTTTATGGTATCAGGGGCATTTTGTTGTATCTATGTTTTGGGGTTGAAATATTGGGCAGCGCGGTGGTGAGCATTGCTGCCTTACAGCTCTGGGGCCCTGGGGCAATTCCTGGGGTGCTGTCTGTGTGGAGTTTGAATGTCCTCCCCCATGGTCATGTGGGTTTCCTGCGGGTGCTCGTTCCTTCCCACAGTCCAAAGACATGCTAGTAGCTTAATTGACTTCTGAGGAAAATGGCCCTGGTGTGAGTGTGTGCGTATCTGTCTCTGCCCTGCGATGGACTGGCGTCCTGCCCAGGGTGTATCCTGCCTTGTGCCTGTTGCTTGTCATGATAGGCTCCCCCAGACTCTGAGCTGAGTAAAGCTCTTAGAAAACTGCATGGATGCATTGAGATGTTGATGGGCTGTGGACTTACTGCTAGATGTTTATCACATTGATACTTAGGCTTTGAGTAGTTTGGATCACGCAGTGGAAAAATCAGTATTACAGTAGAGTGGGCTAATGATGTCCTTTGTGGGAACAGGTGAGCAAAGCCGCTCGGCAGGAGAAGAAATTCCAGGATTACAATGAAAGATGCACTTTCCACAATCAGGCAAAGGTAAGGGATCTTTCTTCACTGTTTCACTCTTTAAAGGTCAGCATCTCTGTTGTGCACATTTATGACTTTAATGACCTTACAGAAGGCAGAATGTTTATAGCCAAGCTTTTGTTTGTTTTGCAGAAAAGGGACATGAGTTTTTGAGTCTGAATTAAAGCAAGCATGGTCTTTCAGAGCCCATGCTCTGAAGGCCATTCTTAGAGGTCGATGCCCAGGGTCGGAATGGATGGACTGTATAGAAGTCTACAGAGGTCAGAAATAAACAAGGCTGCAATTTTCCTTCTACCGTTTTTATTCCCTCTCAGGACTTTGCCATCAATCTGGAACACAAGGTGTCTTCCATCAATGAAGCCCTGCAGATGAAGTCCTTGACTTTCGTGATTGACGCCTGCAAGGTCCTGGCCCAGGCCCGCAAGGTGGGAGAACAGGGGGCCTGACCCCTTCACCCAGACTCGCTGCGGCCACAGGGGCTCTTTCCAGAGGCTCATTTCAGCCTAAGTATTGCTACATACCTTCCTCTGTCTTGTTTAAGTCTACACAAGAGGTCATAAAGTCATGTCCTGTGACCTTTCTCGTTCCTTACGGCAGAGCGAGTCTATATGCACTCTGTGAATGGACAGGCACACGTTTATATTCAGACATTGTTTGAAACTGCCCTCTAGAATGCAAAGTTTTGGGAAGCAAAAGAATCAAATGAAATAATATGGAGATCCTGATAAGTAAATGTACGGATATCATTGTTAAAAGAAAAAGAAATTATTGGTCTTCATCTGATACCATCTGATTGGTACTGATGAAATCTCTGCGTCGATCAAATTGTACAGTTTGAGTACAGCAGTGCATCTTCACATAATTAAATTGGTTTCTGTCTTAAATCCCATGCTTATGTGCTTCAAAGCTACTGCTTAGCATAAGGACAACCAAAACAAGACTAGAGGTGTGATGAATGTCACTGGGGTTTCCAGGTGCTGGCCTATTCGTGTGTGTATAGTTACTACAACCAGGACACCGAGAAGATGGACATTATGGAGCAGCAGACGGAGACTCTGGAGCTTCATACTAATGCTCTGCAGATACTGCTGGGTGAGTAGGAAAGAGATGCCCACATTCTCCTCCAGACATCAACAGAGCTTTGTAAACTGAAACCCCACTGGGTTACTTGCACATAATAGTTGTTCTTCCACAGTTTTATTACAGGAAAACCCTACAAAAGCTATCAGTCTATCCTCATGAGGTCCTTAAATCTAGTTTTCCAAAGTCATCTAGTGGGATTTTGAAGTCTTCCTTGTTTGTTAAAGTGCCCCTTGTTACTTGCTCTGAAGTGGTGTCTTGTTCATCATTCATACCTGCTTTCTCGCCTCCAGAGGAGACTCTGCTGCAGTGCACTGATCTGGCCTCCTGTATCCGACTGCTGAAGCCAGAGCACCTGAGCACAGGGCTGGAGCTGATCCGCAGGATTCAGGAGAGGCTGCTGGCCATCCTGCAGCATTCCACACAGGTAAGTGCTGCTGGCCACACAGCTGCCTGCTGATGGCCAGGCTCGCAGTACATGCTGCCCCTTTCCGCCCGTTAAGGAGTAAGTGTAGAGCAAAGGTTGTAACTATCCATTTGAGAGTAGGAGTCGTTCAGTTTGCTATGGTCCTTTTTGACAGCTAACACCAGATTGCTGGATGATCATCGATCATTGCAGTTGATTGGATTTCAATAAATCTAAAATTCTAAAAGAAATGCTAAAGCTGTCATTTCCTCCTGTTTAAACTTTTGTTGAGGAATAATTATTTGAGAAATAGCCCCAATCAAACAGCAACATTGATTTCAGCAGAAAAAGCAGATGGTGATGTTTATGTTCTGATCAGTCCCGTTCTAGGTATATAGTTAATTAAACCCTACTTATATTTTTTATGGTTTGCTGAGTACTGTTCCAATAATTTAGAATGATGCTAATGCTTCCAGGTGAACTGGCAGTTTTGACGGAGGTGCAAGTACTGTTGTTAATGGATGTGTTTAATGTTCTGGTTCAACACTCTTCCTATTCAGGAATATCAGGCAGCCTATATCAGATAAGACCAGTGAAGTGCATTAACTGATGAACTCTTCATCCACTTCAAATATGATCTAAGATGACAAAACTGTGGAGTGGAGTAATAAAGTGAAGTCAAGTAATTTGCACAAGATCAATAACATTGCTGCTTAGGGAAGATGTACAGACTCTTTATATTAAGGCTCTACACAGACTGTACTTCACTGTATTAAATTTATTCACGTCTAGTTTTCTGTACAGGGCAGCTCTGTGTTATGAAACCTGATCATTTAAGATGCATTTGCTTCACTGGTATTACACCTCTAAGAAGATGTTCTAATCTATCAGTATTAGCACTGCTGTGTGTGCACATGCTGCATTTGTTTTTTCGCGGTGAATAAACTATAGAAGTCAAACGCTATCTGGGACTCACAAACGCTGATGAACCAACTCTATATGACTTTCTCTTTATGCACAATACCAGTGCTTCAAAAGTTGCTTGACACTTCAGCGAAAAGGCTGACTTGGGCTTTCCTGCAGTCCGGCTGGACTGTTCTCACCAAGGTGAGATCACTGGTTTGAATGCGGTACAGCTATAATCCTCTCTGGTCAGCTATATTGTTCCCCCTAAGCCAGCCTCCTTGTACCTGGCAAGTGACTTTTGATCCAAGCGGTATAACAGAAGTTATATATAAATAAGCACAGAGGCCTGTTTCATGTCTTGAATCGCAGGACTTTCGAGTGGGCTATCAATCGAAAGCAGGACCCGACCAGGAGGCGGCACAAGCTTCCAATATAGCTAACCAGTCAGACTCGAACAAGGAGTGAGTATCAGAGGGGCAGTGTGCAGAGGACCGAGGGGAATCGCATGCTGCTTCGGCCTTCGAGCTTAGCTGCAGTATCTGCTCTGTATGTCTGAGGAAGACGGCATGGCTGGAAATTAGACTCCCTTCTCTCTCGTTTCATTAAAATGTCATTGATGATAGATAAGGCTATGGTATCTTTTTTTGTTACCTTAGATCACTTCTATTTCTAATCTGAAAGCCTGCCTGAAGGTTTTAAATCGCTGCTTTTTGGCTCTGTAAAATATTCTGATGTAGTGGCCTTTACTCAGTCTGTATATTCAAGACCCACAGTGATGCAGTCTATTGCCAGACTCCCTGTGCACTTACTGCTTACCAGCTTCTTTGGAAATGCGCATTCTAACACATCGCCACTAGGGGACGCACAGGGCGGCACAGAGATGACGGTGATGACGGTGCCCGTCGCTCGCTCTCTCCCTCTGGCAGGAAGAAGTCGGATGGCGGCTCGGACTCGGGGGACTCGGACAACAATAACAACGGCGGGGAGGAGGGCGGGGACGGCGAGGAGGAGGACGAGGAGTACGACGACGAGTACGTCCCCGAGTGGCACGAGGACTACGACGAGGACGACATCGACGAGGACGACTTCTTCTCCGACGACGACGAGTCCGAGAACCTGGAGAGGGACTTCAGCCCTTACGACTAGGGCGGCGCCCGTCGCGGCCTCCGCCGGCACACAGCCTTTCCTTTCACTGACACCTTCAGCTATCGCCGACTGGAAGCGCGCTCCGGGAAGGCTTCTCGGAAAGGAAAATCGGATTCAGGTTTTACACAGGGGCCTAGTCGAGTCCCGCCGGCCCTTCTCTCGAAGAGACGATGTTATTGGTCTTTCTGTCATCTTCCCTCTTTCTGTTGTGCTTTGTGGTGAAAAGTCACTTCATTCCTCATTCCTACCCGAGATCTTTTGAAGGTGGTTCCAGGAGTAAAACTGGAATCCTTGGGAGCCTGATGTGAATGTATTTCAAGTGTACTCTTAAAGGATGTGACTGAGATGACAATCACACTTGAATTTGCCACTTCGCATTTTTCTGATTCAAAGTTGCCTGAACTTTGACTAGAGACGTTTGTTTGTGTAAACACTTACTAAAACGTGAAAAGGAAAACATTTTGCAACAGATAGCTCCTGCAGAGTCCTTTTCTACATTTGTTTAGCTGGAATTTATTATTTTTTTTTACAATTGCATTGCCTTTTTTAAATTTGGCCATTTTTATTGAAGTGCAGAAAATTCTGTGTGAAGACGTCCACCCCCTACAGGCAGTGAAAGAGCTAAATCAAAGCGATCAAAACAGTGTATTCTGTCCAGACCCATGTGAGAAATGTGCATACTAGTTTAAGTATTTTTAAAGGGCTAACCTAGAATCTCAAAATGACCTGTGTAAAACCTGACCAGGAGCAAAGCAAAAGGACAAACAGGCTCAAGGCCTCAGAGCTAAGAGCGCACCAAAGAGAGGAGAATCTGATTTTTAAACTGCAAAGTCAATAATGTATCTGTCACATCTACCAAGATCTCACTGCAATAATTGGAAATTTACATGGCTTATAAAGTACATTCTTTGCAAAGCAGCGGTTTGTGTAACTTGCTTCTTGGTTTTTTTTTCTGAAAAAAAGGAAATAATACAGTTTTTTGAACATGTTATATGTTCACTTATCTAGAGAAATTTGTTGAAAGTTATCTTGCTTTGAGTTGGAATTTACAGGTTAGTTCTAGCAGAATGTTTAAATATCCTTATATATTCATATACTGTTCATCTATAATGTTCTATCTTTCTGGGAAAAAATGAAAATGAAAATTGAAGTTATGCAACTTCAGCTTACTAAATAAAAGAGCTTTTCTGCTAATATCTTGTTTTTGGATCTTTCTAAATACTGTACATGGGTACCCTCTGACCCTCCACAGTCTGTGAGCATTTTCTCGGTAAAACAGTCAGGAAGGGAAAATGAAATTAAAGACATCAAATACACTGATATATTGGTTTTAAGAAGTAAAGGAAAGATGATAAAATACCATTTAATTAGAAATACATCACATCAGAACTGAAAACTCATGGCAGGGTTGCAGTAATGCCATCATTCGCCGAGTAGAATGGGGGGACTATAGACGACACCCTGGAACCCCTATAGAAAGCCACAAAACCAACACGTCAATTAACCAATTAACCCATGCCAACCTGCAGAGAACATGCAGATTCCACACAGAAGGCATCCTAGTCCAGAATTGAACTTGGGACCCAAGAGCTGTGATGCTGCAGTGCAGAGCACTATACAATTAATAATTTCTATTATTAATAGAAAGCACCACAATACACCTGGTGAGAGCCTGGTCTTTACTGGAAGCTTGGTTACAGAAACTTGACCACAGCGCAGCTTCAAGAGGACAAGCCGGTGGCTGTGAAGTAGTCCTCCACGGTTCTCTCAGCCTCCTCCTCCGCGTAGTCCCGCACCTGGAACCGGGAGCCGTCTGCTGCTCCGCGGATCATCGCGGACAGGACTGTGGAGAGAGAGCGGTCAGGCAGGGACACGCCTCCACACTCTGCTTCCTCTGCCATGATGGACAAAGGGCCTCGTCCCTTACGGGCTTAAAGAAGACTGGTGTTGAGCCCTACAGCCCTACACAAATGCTTCGTGTCCACTGAGCATGATTTTGCTTTGAAATGCGTTTGCTTTACAATGCGCTATAAAGATGAAAGGTCTAAAGGTCTCGGTTTCTCATAATTCAGCACTTCGCCCCTTAGTTTCAAAACCCCCTGGTATTCATTTCAGTATAGTTGCCGAGAATACTCATCGGCTCAGGACATAAAAGACTGACTTGAATATGCAGACAAGCTGTTATGGACAGCTTGCCTATGGTAAAATAACAGATGAGATTTGGGATGATAAGCTAGTTTATGATCCTCTGGCACCACTGTGTCTTGGAAAGAAAAACATTATTTTGCGTACTAGAACGCTTTAATGGGAACAGGCGTTTTCACACATACTGTACCTCGGCCCGAGGAAGGTCGGAAGAGGCACAGGACCCTCTTGTCCATGGCTACAGCTCTGCCCAGCTCGTATCCCACTCCCAGCGAGGGCTGCGTCACCTCGGCCACGATCACTGCCAGACAGACCAGGGTCACACACCACGGGCCCGTGGACAGACCGCCCCCGTGTGTTAACTGCGTTGGGCCGCAAGAACCTCTACTGCTCGTCTTCTAGATTTGTTAATTGAAGCTCACATTAGAAACAAAACGATTATCTCTTTATCCTTTGGACTAAGTTTTCCAGATTAAGGGCCTACCTCTCTCTTATGCTGAAAAAGTGATACATACCTACAATTTATCAAGAGAAGCACCTTACGGGTGTCTACTACAGTAATGAGCTTCACTGTGTGCAGAATTCTGAGCAGCCTGTGAACATGACTCTTGCCTCAGCATCCCATTCCCACCCTATGGAAACTGCTTTAGCTTCCTGTGAAATTTAAGAGCGGATTTTAAACATCCCCTGCTGATATACCGAGAGGCGTTAAGACCACCACAAATCAGTATGGAAAACCTCAGTGTTCCCCTCAATATTTAAGGAACTCAACAGTCTGTCCACAGATGGGGATTAATTCTATGAGTGCAGCACTTCAACAGAGATCTCTTATTTGACCAGGCTCCAAACAACAGGTGAAAGAGCCTTCTTTTGTGCTACTCTGGAACAGGAGTCTGATTCACTGCCTAACACCTACCCAACTGTCTACTCTCACTACAGACTCTGCCACTGTAGACGGTCTAAGAACTCAGTTTAAAGATTTTAATGTATCATTTATTTTACTCTCCATGTGATTTGGTCAGTTTACTGCAGGATTTTGCACTACTCGACTGCTTCATTGTTGGTGTCTTTATTGTTGCGGCTGCTGTAATGATCGGATGGCCTCACCATCAGCCTGCTTCAGCCAGTCGACGTCTCTGTCGTGGATAGCCTTGTCTCCCTCCAGCACAGCATCTTCCCCTGACACAGCCAAACACAGGACAGAGGGCCAGTCAGTGTGGTGGCACAATGATCCCAGATCACAGGAACCATTCACTATACCCAGAAGCCAGCAGGGATCTCCAGCTCTGGCCCTGCAGAGCCCAGTTCAGCTGCTGTGGAAGGTCACCACCGATGAGAGAGGTTACGAGAGGAGGCTGTTCTGTCCATCTGGCCCATTTAATAGTAGCTTATCGATCCCAGGACCTCATCCAGCTGTTTCTCGAAAGAACCCAGGGTATCGGCATCAATCACGTCTGGGTAGCTTGTTCCACATTCCCACAACCCTTTGCATAAAGAAGAGCCTCCTCCTCTGGGTTGAAAACGTGCTTCCACACAGTCGACCCTGGTGCCCTCTGGCTTTTGTTCGACAGTTCGTTCTGAGATATGGTCAGTGAAACACGCGATGTGAGTAATTCAGGGATCATTTAGGACCAAAGTCTCTAAATCGATCAGATTACTAGCTTAATTCATCGATCATGCCCAGATGTTGCCGATCTGTAAAACCCCTGGCTTATGGGACCCTCCAGCTCCAAGGCTGCGACCTCTGATCAGAGGGTCCAGGTTGAGATGAAGTTTAGTTGTCCTTTACCTCATGTAATGTGATTGCGCGGTCGGTACGTCTGCGATTTGTTTGCAGTCCATAATCAAAGCATTCATATATTCTAAGCACCATTAACGAACCGCAATACGTTAAATGCAAACAGGCGTAAACAGCGTAAGGTTTTCGCAAATTTAAAACCACTCAGTTCAGTACCGTACAAAGTAACCTCGTCATATTTTATTGTACGCCTATTTATATCCGCCCTTTCGCTTCAATTTAAGTGTTACTCGATTTGGATTAAAGCACACACATTGCAGTAATCAATGGAAGAGCGCACTGGGAGTAACTATGACGATGGACACTTGAGCAAAACCTCATCTTAACCGAAAACGAAAAGTTCACCGAAAGCTTAACCGAACAGTTAAAGCTTAACCGAAAAGTTCACCGAAAGTTTTTTTTTGTTCAAAGGAAAATAAAGGCCCATCGTCTTCATGCTCGCACGCACTGCTGGAATCGACACACCTGCAATCTGGGCTTTTATCAGGTAGCCGTTAGAGATGGGAAGCGTACAGAGAAAACACCAACCACGTCAAAACAAATAGTTCAAACAACTATACGGTCATGCGGTTCAGTGAAGGAGTGGAGGATGGAAAAGTAACATTCTCAACACGGGGAATCAACAAGAAAGAATATATAGGAGGGAAAACACCTTTTTCTGACAATGCAGCGTGGCTGACATGCTCCGTCAGAACGGTGCCGTACTTCTGCAACTTCTGCACAATCTTCTGGTAGACTGCCACGTCCTGCCTCCCTCCCCGAATGCTGCCACAAAAATAGATGTTCAAAGCCATGCTGCTTTCAAAGGATGCAAACCCGATGTAACTCCGGCCCTGCCTTAATTCGGGCCGGACCCCCTCACTCGGAGCTGAAGCGTCCGGTTTCAGTTGTGCGGGTCAGAGGAGCCTTCCGTCGCGCCGCACCACAGCGCCACCTGGGGGCGACAGCGCAAAACCGCAGCATCAGACTGGCCTCAAGGAGGAGACGGGTCTGACACGGGACTCGGGTGTGTGTTATGATGGAATTGAACCCGACTAGTATCATATGTCTTTAGCACAGAGGGCAGGCAACCCCTTTTACTCTTATGTCAGGTTCTGCTCTCAGACACAAATTAAGACTTGAAAAAACACAGCTCATTTTCAGCGCTGCGCCGTAATTAAGCACTTCCCGAATGCGGTTTTAAAATGAGAAGCGTATGTTTAATACACATACTGTCGGGAAAAGCAGAATATAAAAATAGTAGAATAAAAATAATATAAAGGAATGAACAAGAACTCCGTGTCGAAACTTGCAACATAAGCCTTATCGGTGTAGCTTTCATGTCAGAAGCAGAAATGACCACAGTCTACGTGTCTGACACACCAGTGAGGTGAACAGTTTTTCCAGTGCTCCCTTGAGCCCCGGCTGAAGACCCAGTGTGTAAAGAAAAGAGCTCTGCAGGGCTTTGTGTTGGTGCAGGACGCTCCAGCTCCGTGTCTCGTTATAGTGACGTATTGACGCTGCGACCGCCTGCGACCCATTTCCGGGAGATACAGGAAGTGGGCAGAGGTGTCTGTGTGTAAGGCGATGGAGAGACGGGGCTTTTAAGGATCTTTGAGCAAACGTTTCTCTCGTATCCAAAGAAAGAAGCAGGTAAATCAACTCAGCTTCAGCTTGGGGGGTACTAAGGGGGCGATTTTTATGTGTGTGCACACAATGTCAGCGTATCAAATTCAAAAGCAAATTGTGCCGTATGTTTTAGGTATTTGTCAGCTTTGAGCGTAGTTACATTAATCGACTTGCCTGTTCGTAAAATGTTCGTTACTAGATGTGACTGAAATTTTCCTGCTGGTGGTAAAAGAAACGATTATAATATCCTTGACAAGTGTTGGTGAAGATGCTGTCAAGTACATTTCTGAAGTCGCGAGTCCCCTAGTAGACCCAGGAGCAGCCTGCAGTCATTACTGTTCGGTTGCCGTTGTAGGGTAGCGTCTAGTTTCCTTACAGAATAGCGATTTCACTTACTTAATATTCAGAACAGAATATTGTCGTCTTACTGTTGTCAAAGTGTCACTTATTTTGAAGTTAGTTGTATCACAATGGTGTTTCTGTAGGCTCAAAAAATGCAGGACTTGAGCTTTCTTCTAGAACGTCTTTACCGCAGAAAGGATCAGCACTAACTTTGCAGGAGGTTCGTCTCCTTGTACTTGTACTGGCCAGTAGGACCCAGTGCCTCACTGTGCTCGCACGGCTCTACACACAGGTGGATAACACGAACAGACTATTAGTCCTCTGGTGTACTCGGAGCGCCTTCAGCCAAACTGGAAGTCCCGTCCAAGCATGGTTGTGCCACAGCTCCACCCTGCATGTAGCCGCTGTCCCATCTGAGCTCCAGACCCCCCATTGGACCCGGCTCTTCTGCCTGACAGCCTTCAGCTGCAGGCAGGTTACGCACCGGGCAGCGGGTCCTCTGAGCCGGGCTCCCTGCGGAGGTGCCAGAGTGCTGTCCGACCCAACCAGTCCCAGCCAGGCCCAAGGCCCAGGCCCTGAGAGCTCAGGCTGTGGTTCATTTTCTCAGAACTGGAAGGCCGTGGGTTCAAATCCCAGGTGGACTACTGTTTTTGTGCAGTCCATTTATTCAGTCATATGCCCTGCTGTGTAAATGGGTACAAATGTACGTTTCTTTGAGTAAATGTGTAAGACAGGTTTAAGAAGAATAAATTAAAAACAGAAATAGTGCATGGTAGAGATAAATGTAAAACTGTGGTGTTTGTTAGCCTTCGATATCCATTATATGCATGTACATATGTGGTTACATTGAATGCCACCGAAACAATGGCACAATGCAAATAATAAGTACTTTAAACAAAACTGAAGATGTATTAGGGGAAGTGGGGGACTGTGATGCAAAGGGCCGGCAGATCTGGGAAACAGACCCCATCTGGAGTGGCTGCAGCTTCCTGGTGCAGGAGTGTCAGACCTCTTGGTGAAGTAACCTGGTTACAGCTGTGATTCCCCTGTGGCCACTGTCAGACTGGTGGTCCCAGATAGAAAATGGGGGTCAGGCCATGCTGGGATCTTGGGGAATGCCAGCTGCGTGTCGTGAGCTCTGCTGCAGCCCCTGACCTGCCGCCTCGCGCCCGCTGTGCTGCAGCTCCGGCCCCGGCCCCGGCGCCTGTGCATGGAAGTGGAGAGAGCCACGGAGATGGGCCCGGAGAGGATCTTCCCGAACGCAGAGGAGGAGCTGGGGCAGGAGCGGCTGTCCGACGGAGGGGGGCTGGAGGCGGGAGGCGAGTGGAGCAGCGAGGAGCCCGAGGAGGACGAGGAGGAAGCGGCGGCGGCGGAGGGAGAAGACGAGGATGGAGTAGGAGGAGGGTATTATTACCAGCCCTTGAACCAGGACCCAGACTCTGGCTTGCCCAGCTCTCAGCAGACAGACCAGCCCGAGGACTCCAGCCCTTCAGAGCCGGTGGAGGACATACAGGACAGGATACAGGTACTTGTCTGGCACAGCAGGCAATGCTGAATGACCGCTGGGAGACAGCGGAGTCTGCAGGCTGCTCTGGTGCTCCTGCCAGCTGAGTGGCTGCAGTCTGTGGAGGAGGGTGATGGGGTGAAGGGCTCAGTGTGGCTCAGTGGTCAGCAGCCTTTTTGCATCTCCTACTTTTCACTTTCCTTAAACAGATGAGGCACTGGAATATCTCCGGTAATTGTGGTGTTCACCACTGATGTGTTTTGAAATGAAAAGGTAGCCAAGTCTGGTGGTGCCTTTTGAATGATGCCTCATGATGGTAGGCATTAGTTTCAAAACTATCATCTATATATACATTGCATATACATACAAATCACACAGTGTGGAGGACTTCTAAAAACTGTTTTACAGGCATTGGGATGTGCCTCCACCTGTCTATTTTCTAAGCTCTTCATCCAATTCAGGGTCGCAGGGAAGCCAGAGCCCATCCTGGCAAGTAATTGGTGCGAGGCAGGATACACCCTGGGTAGGACGCCAGTCCATCACAGGGCAGATACACAGATACGCACACAGGGCCAATTTTCCCAGAAGCCAGTTAACCCAAGTGCGTGGTTTTTGGCTGTGGGAGGAAACCCACACAAACACAGGGAGAAGGTACAAACTCCACACCCACGAATTGAACCCAAGCCTCCAGCGTCACACCCCTCTGCCGCTGTGGCACCCCCACTTCGGCCTTCTGTCCCCGGATGGGAGGAAGTGTCCAAACAGCTCTCTTCTCATGGACTGTGTGCAGACAGCCCCGGGGGCTGGCTTGCTGCAAAATCTAATCTGTTGAAGTATTCTTCTGGCAGGTTTAGCGTGACATTGGGTTAACTGCTGTTTGACAGAGAGAATGAGAAACCGTCCTTGCTGTTCAAATGCATTTTGGTCAGCAACACTGATGCTCGGGTTTTTTTTTTGAACTCTTAAAATTGAGGGGTGCCGTGTGAAATAGGGGAATGACACTGGGGGTGGAGCATTAAGCACGTCATCTGGAAACACTGATGCTGGTGCTTTCATTTTCACAACACAGACTCTCGATGCTCACGTTTCAATATGGAGGGCAGAGGTCTTGACAGCTTGTCAAAAGAAGATGCAGCACTGTCCAGGATGAGCCATTACATTGGATAAAGTTGTCTTCTCAGATGGAAACTGTGGCTGGCCATGTTCTAGAGGGTATACTGTAATCGTGAACTACAGCCTCTAATATTAGAAGCACATGAGCCTATAACCACAACGCTGTCTTAAAGGTTTGCTTTGTCTCACAGGTGTGTCCAGCTGTTGAAACTATCGACCTTTCTGAGAAAATCCTTTTCTTTGCATAAGTTTTGAATTCTGAAACCTTTAGTGTTCCCAATGCAGTAAGCACTGTTAGGAACCAACATGAGGTATAGATAGGAATTTGTGGTCTTGTGACTCATAGAGGTATAGTTAGTTTTATTTTGGCGAGGGTCTGAAGCAGTACAGTCTTCCACCTGCCCTGTGACGGCAGTGTCCTGTGTGCTGTTCAGGCGATGGGCCTGTTCCTGCCCCAGCCACCTGCCCCCGACAGTGACGAAGAGGAGGACCCTGAGGAAGCAGCCGCCCAGAGGAGCCGCAGTTCCATTCCCATGGACGCCAGTGAGTTCCTGGAGTCCTGCTGGAGCGCACTCCGGCTCCATGTCTCCCAGTGCTCCATCCCAGCACCAGTGTCTGGTTTCCCAGAATGCAGTATTCAACTCCACACAGGACCAGTTATTTTGAGGGTCATTATGAGCACATAAAGTGTCATAAAACACTGGCACAGTGAACAACACAGGTTTACTTTAACCATCGCCCTCAAAATGGGCGATGAACATTTTAAGAAGTTTGAAAATATAGCTATGAGGCTTTAAGAATTCTATGTTTAGAAAGTAAAACCATTTGGTTACCACTTTTTTTGAAGTCTAAAAAGCCACATCTCTCCCACAATTATGATTTGAGGCCACTTGAATTTTTACAATTAATCCACATGTGCAAAAACAATGGCTGGATTAAGTAAAATCAAGGAAGCAATTAGGAGATGTCAGCTAGTTTCAACAAAATGTAAAATGTCAGTGCCTTGTTATGTTTTCCTGCATGAAATAGGAGAAAGTCTGGTCGTGATTATAGAGTATGCATGCTGTTCGTATACGATGCCAAGTAACAGAAGAGTGTTTCTTCAACTAAGCGTGCGTCTCCTGCCTTCACTAGACCACGTGGAGCTGGTGAAGAGGACCATGGCAGCCGTCAGCCTGCCCTCGCTGGGGATCCCTCCCTGGGCCCAGGAGATCTCAGATGACCAGTGGAAGGACATGGTCCAGCGGACACTCCAGTCCCGGCAGGCCTCTGCCGGCCTGAAGCTGGACCGCAAGTGAGGGCAGCCCTGCGTCCTGCACCCAGAGCCATGGATGACGTTCTGTATGCCCAGCTGAGTATACCTTTATGGCAGTCTTCACTACAGCCGTGTAAAGTTTCTTTTCACACGATTAACTCTACACCCTACTCTCCAAATTTCAGACTGCCCCCTTTCAGTTATGTTCATGATCATTCTTTAATTCATATGTAGTATTTTTTTAATTCTTCATTTTTTTCAATGTGTTTATATTTCAGTGATGATTTTAATAAATGCAACAGAATCTAAAATAAAGAATGTAAGGATATTCCTTGTGGATGCATTTTCTTTTATATGGTAGTCTGTTGAAAGGTTAATATTCTGCTTTTTTTATAGCATAGCATTTTTTTTAAATGCACACCTTCAAGTTTGTTTCAAGAGACTTTATTTTGTTCTGTACATACATGAACATCTGTACAAAATATGACATTTTCATACTATGTAATGCTCTACCTAAAGTACAACATATGTACATATGACCTGGAAAGCAGCTTAATGTTAGTGTCAGAACTGGGGGGTTGTGGTAGTGGAGAGACCCTTAATTCTTTCAGCCCTCTAGGCATTATGCTCAGCTCAGCTGCTGGACAAAATGAGCACCCTGTCCTCTCCTCTGGTTCCCACAAAAAGCTGTTCACACCAGACACTGCTCTGAAGGACACAGTTTCTCAAAAGCTGCTTGAAGGAATGTCTGAGAGGGACTGAGTCTGTTGGACTCGGGAAAGCAGGCCAAGGCAAGGGAGTCTGCTTGTGGTAGATGAAAGCAGTAACGTTTACCGTGGTTGTGTAGACAACAGCCCATGTTCACTGATCTTTGGTACAGCCCAGAACGAACATGCTTTCTTTATAGGTAAAAGATGTACTGGTCACAAGACACCATCAAAACTAAGACTTTCAAAACCTATCTGTACCTTATAGTAGAGTATGAAATGTAAATACACCATTAAAAAAGTACTATGACATTGTATTTAAAAAGCTGCCTGTTCTATAGTAACTGTGTACTGTTTTGGAATGAGGGGGTAAGTATTGAAAACAGGGTCTTAAACCTAACCAGCCAGAGAATGGTTCCACAGTTCCAATAAATCAGTGCTACAGCCCTATATATTCCGAGGTATTCAGTCATTTGATCCAAATGAAAAAGCAGATATTTGATAGTTTGTAAACCAAGTAGAAAAATAAACCTGACTTCCTCTTAGCTTTACAGTAACAAAACAATTAAGTGACCAGTTCATGACTGGGGAAAAGGGAACCTCAAGCCATTTTAGGATCAAACATGTTTTCATGCCTAAATTTAACTTAAAAAAAAACATTTATACAGAAATGCCACTTTAGATATTTGCAAAGTTGAGTAGTAGTACAGTGTATGTGGTCACTTTGTCCAGCAGCTGCCCTCTGAGAGAAGTGTTCCCCACCGTTGGAATGATTAGAAAGAGAACAGAAAAGGGAGATCGTGCAGCAGGACAGGGGAGAGGAGGGGAGGAGTCCAGACCAGGCAGGGAGGACAGGAGGAATGAGGAGGGGGACTGCAACCCTAAGCAATATACATTACAATATACAGTACACAAATATTCGCAACAGTAACTGCAGGCTTTCTTTTTTCTTATAATGAGCCTGAATAATAAGCAAATCTCACCTTTTTACTTTCGTGTATATTCCTAATAAGAGGATTGTATAGCGCTCCCGTACACCAAGTGCATGTTTTAAATTGTTTTTTAAATATTGCTTCGGCACCATAAAAATGTTGTTCACAATCTATGACAGAGTCTAAATAATAAATCACACAGGTTTTCAAGGGGCTGGGTGAGATGAAGAGATTCCCTATGCTTGCAACGGCAATTACTAGTTTGTTTCTAAAACATGAGTCAGCATTTTCATTTCCAGTGACTGCAGCCTTTGAAATAAATAGGAACAAATCTGTAAGTAGTGTAACTTGGACACTACACTCAAAAGGTACACTGCAGGCAGTTCATGCCTTCACAAAACAAACAGCAACCAGCGCATGCTTTGTACATGGCACTGATTCCTTGAGATCCAGTTGGATCACAAAATAGATCCACCCATACTGTATGACAACTCCCTCTCTAAGCGTTAGTACTAATGCAGTCTGTCTACACAAGCTCAGCTCCCTTGCCAACCACAAAATCACCAGACTGAATTGCTACACAAAACCCACTGAGACACAGAACAGGAAGCTAGTCCTCCAGCTTTGGTGAAGCCAACAGCTGCTAGAGAAGATGACCGCTCTGCCCTTGGTTAGAACTGAGCCTGAAGTCCGCTTGCCAGAACATAAAATAATGCTCAGCGTGGGAACAGTTAGTTGTTCACAATGCCATTCTCTGCATAACCAAAAATAAAACTATGAAGGCAGTTGATATTTTCACATCCTTTACGAAAAAGCCAACAGCAAAGCCAGTATTTCACCATTTTTAAAATTTGGCAGATTGCTCGATAAGTCTTTGTAGGTGACAACATCCTTGAAGTGTAAAAGACATTCTGCCTTCACAAATGTTAAATTATTAAAACGATCTTAAATGTAGCATTTGGAAAACTGTAGTTCCACATGGCATCTCCTTTTGTACAACCACTAGATGGCCACATTGGTTACAGTCATAATCTAGAATACTTAGTCCAGATAAGAAACTAGTCCCAAAACCAGAGCTAGTCCCATTCATCACAGCAACAGCTACCCCAGAAGATTAAATTGAGCACTAAAGCATTTAAAACAGACAGCTATCAAGCTAATGTACAAGCTCTTTCTGTACAATACCATGAAACCTATCTACATTAAGGGCAAGAATGCTAGCTCAATAAAAATGACTTATGAGGCGTCTCTAGCACAAGGAGGTAGCTGTGACTAACAGGTGTCAAGAGACCATGGGAGGAAAAAAAACAAGGATCCTCACAACTGGGGACACTATCTGGTGCTGAGGTAGCAGCCATTACCAATGGTGACACTTTCTAGTGCTTTTTCCACTGTCCTTTGGACAGCTTGAATGAAATTATAGAACTGAACACTAAAGGCAGAGAGGATGTTGTAGACGGAGTACAAATGACTTAGATTTAAATGTAACACTTTCCAAAAAAGGCAGATGGGTGTCAAAGACATTCTCACTATAATTAAAATACTATGACGTCTGTTCAGGAGGTCACGCCTTTTACACTTCCTGAGTCTCTTAACTACCTCTAGAACTGGCTGAATTAATCATATCTGATCTTTCTAATCACCTGTGCACAAAACCCAAGAAAATAATGCCAAAATGGATACAATACTGGAATCTTTCACAATATAGCAGAAATTATTTAAGCCCTGATTCTTCAAACCATTTGGAATGAGTGTATTGACATTTATAGCATCCAGGAAGGGAGTATGTATATTTGTGTTCCTCCAGCTCAGAGCCAAATGACTACATATACTGCCCAATGTCACATGGCCTTAAAATATTAAAAACTGAAGGCTCAAATCCTTTCATTCAAGATTCTTTCAAAATTATGTAATAGAAAATCATCCATTTTGAATGGAACAAATACAGTACAGGAGCAAATGGTGCAGTCTTTTCAACACAGGCTGCTACACAAGAAACTCTCAGCATACAAGTGCAATACTTGAGGTGAAGGCAATGATTCAGAAAACTCATAATCTTTAGAAGCACAAAACCAAAATGAATCACACCCAATGAATAAACTAAACAAGCAATAGTACTGCCTCTTTAAAAAAGAACATTACACATTTGGATAAAAATAGGGCTACTATATATGTTCCTGGAAAAAATGTCTACAAGTAAAATGGATAGCTTTTAAAAAAAACACAGTGAAGGAAGCCTGTGTTTTTAAGTGCTTTTAGTTTCTTCAATACTAATAAAGTGACAAGTCTTGTGACCTACTAACACCTTCTCTTCGGAGCTTTACGGTGGCTGCAGATTTCCTAGTCAGAGGCTACACTCAATGAAAGGGAAAAAGCACAAAGTGGGAAAAGGAAAAAAACATGAGGAAAGAGACACAAAAACACTGCTGACTGATTTTTTAGGATCTTCTTTCCTTGTGACCCAGCTTGGCATACCAATGTTCTATTTGTGTGCGTGCGTCTTGTCTGTCCGGTGTGTGTGCGTGGGTGAGGATGTGTGTGATAGCTAGGGTCTTTGCAGACAGGGCTCTCCAGATGGGTGGAAAGCATTCGGGGTGCAGAGGGGGGAAGTGGGAGGGGCTCCCTAGTCAGAGAGCTTCCTGATTGGCTGTCAGATACTCCTCTGCACGCTTGTGAGCCTCCAGGGCTTTAATAGTGTACACATCCTGCGGCAGCTCCGACTTCCGGCGCATCAACACCTTGTCCTTCTTCATGTCCTTGGTCACCTGACACACAAGAGGGGGACATTCATCATGCTTTTATTCAAAGGGGAAAAAGAACAGCTGACAACTATTTGTGTCAATGCAAAAATGATCCAAATTACTATAAATCATCCAAACTGAAGCTGAAAAGTCCTGAGGGGTTACAAACAGGGAAATGAACGGCTGTGCATCAACCAGAATTTTCAAAACCCAAGTATAGTTATATACTTCAAATAAAATAAGCTATACACGTCATGCACAAAACTATGCATTACCGGTACTTCACAGAGATAAGTGATGATTGTCTGCAAGTGCTACTGACGCACAATAATCTAATTTTACAGTAATAGTATGGTTCTGCAGCACTGGATAGTGATTGGACAAAGCCAATTACTATTTGTATCCACTATTCAACTGCTGCTCTTAACTCTCACCCTAACCTTAAAGTACGGCCATTTCTAATTACTGTGACTGTCATACAGAAAGGCAAGGGGTGAAACAACAGCATGAGCTTTAACTCCAGCTGTACAGGCAAAACGCAAAGGCAATGCAAGCCAATACCAACTGGGAAAACCAGCTGGCTCTGCAAAACTGCTCCATGTTTGCCTGCCCAGGCCTTAACAGTGGCACTCCACAACCTCCAGCAAAGACAGCCAACAACAGTCAAAGAGAGCCCCTTGACATCATGGGGAGCAGATGCTCTGGTGGCAGTGAATTACCTGTGTGGCCTCAGTTTCCACAGTTTTCTTCAGCAGCTGGATATCCTCAGCAGTTGGGGTCTCGGTCTCCATGGAGTATAAAGGCATCAGGGCTGAGCTCTCACTGTACATCATGAACTGCACAGAGTCACAACAGAGACAGTCAGAGGCAGCACCAGCACAGCACCTGTGTGTTCCATTCAGAGTCCCGATTTCCTCTGCACGTCAACAACTAGAAATGTATTTTTACCTCGCATCCAGACAGACAACACAACACCTGTGTTTATCAGAAATTAAAAATGTGTGTGATCAAGATACAGTGAGTCGCCTGGCCAGAGTGTGTTTATAGGAGCAGATGGAGAAGAAAGGGTAGGATGTCATGTGTCCTCTATTACATGTGACAGTTTAAAGACCGCGTGACAGTGCAAGCAAAAAGAGGAGTTAAGATGCTACTTGTATTATTAAAAATGAACAAATATCCAAACTAATGGTTTTTGTGGGCCGCCATCAAAAAGTACATCCATTTGTTGCCAACCAAAGCGGGTAAAACATTTTTTTTGGCAGAATCTTCAACCATTAATGACAGCTAAAGTTTATTTTATTTTAAAAAGCTATTTTCCAGTCAAATAAAGAAGTTAGTTTGCTTTGGCTTGTGTGGTTTCAGAATTCAAGCTACACTTGAGGTCTTTCCTGCCAATGCAGTCGTCATATTTCACAGTGTGGACAAAGGCATGTCCACGAGGAAAAAAAATACTCCATTCACTTCCAGAAAAAACATACAACTTGCCTCATCTTGAGGGTGAAAACCAGTGACACATCTGGAGGTCATTGAGGGATAAATCTTTGCACTCTTCCAGGGGAGACAGAAAGAGAGAGACAGCACGATCATTTCCGTGTCTTAATCCAAACCACATCAATACACAGTCAGGCCAGCTCGCACTCTCTCAAGCTCGTTAGAACAAGAAAACTGCAGCCATCACACAAGGTTCATCTACCGTATCCTCTTTTCAAACTTAACATTATTTTACAACAGCAGAAATGCTGTACACTGTATTCACGACAGACACAAAGGGCAAGAGATTAACAGGGATAATTATATTGCTCAGCAGCAAGAAGATCTCTATTTAAAATTAGCAAAAGAATGAAGTTCCTTACACTGGTAACACCCCCAAATTACACCATTAATTGACGGAAACCCCAACATTGTAATTGCAGACTAACTGCACATACAAGTTGCGATGCTATTCTTCCCGAGTCTCCTCACTTAACGGGGCAGTGCAGGGCTGTCCCAGTCATGCCCAGGGGCTCCTGCCTCTCACCTGCGGGTTCTGGTGAGCCAGCTCTTCAATCTTGTGCCAGATCTCTTCACGTTCCTTCAGTTTGTACTTTTCTCTGAAATTGAAAAGAAAGAAAAAAAATAATATATCGGTATCAACGAAACTGGAAATTTCAGAACGAAATGTTTCAGACAAAGAAATGGCTACCATTCAAACTTTGGAAAAAAAAAAGAGATTTTCTTTGGTGGACAAAGTGTGAGCATTGGCCTTTACATAAAGCACATCAATAAAACAGTAGTGCATTTGTGCTACACTCAATTTGGCTTTTGGCACTACAAGTTATTTCAAGAACATGAAGCATTTTGCTATGAAGCAAAATAAAAATAATGCAGCTTCCTAACTGTGGAGTCCAATCACACAGTGCTGCCTGCTCCAGCATGGTATGTTTTTCTCCGACTCCAGCTGGATGCCCGTTGGGTTTGTACAGTACAGGGGACTCCTGTGGGCGGAACTCACTTCTGCTTCTCTGCTTTATACTGCTGTGTGCAGTCATCAAACAGCTTCTGATTCATCTCCATGAAGAGCTTCAGCGCATTGTAGATGAGCCCATGGATTGTCCTTGATGGGTAAGGGAAAGAGGGGACTGTTAATCCAGGAGTGCAAATAAAAACTCATCCAAGCCAAAAAGGAAAGAAGGATGAAAAAAACACAAAGCTGCTGAACAAACAGCTGCTCTTGACAACAGGATTGTGAGAAATCGTTTATGAGCTCTTAAGAAAATCACTCCATACATAGTTTTTACCTTTATAATTATTTCTGTGTTTCTTGCGCTGCTTTTTCATTGAGACCGATGTTTCATCCTAGTGTTTTCATATTCTAGCAGCCTTGATCAGAACATTTTTGTGTCAACTTCGGCATTGACCGATTTGTCTGAACTACGGGTGGGAACTTTTAGGTCTATGAAAGGGGGGCACTACGGATGGCAGGACGGCGGTGGCGCTGCTGCCTCTCTGCTCTCGGTGCTCGAATCTGTTGGCTCGTTTTCTCCCTGCCTGCCGGGTTTAGCCTCTGGCTCACTGCAACATCTCTACACATGAAAAAGCTACTGAAAATGGATCGATGGATTTAACTCTAAAACTATTACATATCAGAATACTCCATCCCAAAAGCAACAAGCACAAGGCAGGGTATACCCTAGACGGGACACCAGTCCACTGCAGGGTGGACTTGCAAACACGCACACACTCACACACGGGGGCACATTTCCACAATGAGAACACAGCACAACAGGACTCAGAAGGCAATTAACCCCCCAGTATGTCTTTGCAAAGCTGGAGGACTGGAGCACCTGGAGGAAACCCACACCAACAAGGGGAGAGAACATCCTAAGTCCATACTGATAGCTTCAGGATCCGGAATTGATCACAGGAACAAGGGCTGCGAGGCAACAATGCTTACCACTGTGCGCCCATCCCACCCCCCTCTGAACATTACAGGAGTGATTCCATCAGGACATACTGAATTAATGCAGTACACCCTTCTATCACAGGATCCTTGACACCACAACCTTAATACTGCTATCAGCATTATTAATGCTTTCTTTATTTCATTTTCCACACCAGGTTGGCAAGATAATAACTGTTCTAAACTTGATTACTGTGACTTACCATCCCGTCAGCTGTGAGCCACATAACAGCTGTGTCTGGACTTAAGAGACAGTGCCATCGGTAGCTACTATGTTACTACTCTGGTTATGCTGGTGTACTGAACAAAACTTCACATTCCTAAACTAATCACAAAATTTAATTCAGCATACTGTATATGTTTATGCTGTATCCCATAACATTTTTTTCACGTTTTAACCAGTAATGGTAAACATTCCTGGATAATTTGTGTGTACCGATATAGTGTATTAATAATAAATACACTGTTCGCACTGCAAAACTGTTTTATTTCACTTTTACTTTATACATTGCATTATCAAAAACATTGAATTAAATTTTAAATGGACAGAATACAGTACTGAGATGGTCACATACACACACTTTTAAGTGTGCTTAATAATGTTATTTTAAAAAATGTCTAGGATTAATGTCCTTAGTCCCAAAAGCTGGGATTTCTTTAAGGCCTGAGATTGGCAAAGCAGAAGTGTTCTTAAAAGAAGGCAAAAAGATCTCACTCCTCAACATGCTGCACACCTCACAATAAGACATAGGAGTAATTATTGTTTTCAACCTTTAATGCACAGCCTGAGAAATACCATGCTGCAGAGGTAACACAGCAAACCAGCAACTTTTCAAACAGCTGCCATGCGCTGCTTTTCATGAATTCACTTGAAGATGACATTACTACTTTACGACACGAGACTCTTAACACAGCACAAATAAAGAAGTTAAGCACCTGCCTTAAGCACCTACCAATCATCAGAAAGTTGGAAACATATGAGAACCACAGAAGCTCCCACCTGTCACATTTCATGAATACACTGCTCTATTTGTTTCACTGAACATTCCTCCCAGTCCTCAAAAAGAAAATAGTTTTGAAAGACAACACAAAAGCTCCCATTTCCTCCAAGTCCAAACACATATGTAAAACATGGCAGGTTAACCAGATTCTGGGAAAACTGGTCCTGATGTGAGTGTGTGCGTGTCTGTTCGTCTACCCTGTGATGGACTGGTGTCCATTTCAGGGTGTATCCTGCCTTGTGCTCGTTGCCTGCTGGGGTAGGCTACAGCTCCCCTGCGGCCCTGAATCAGAGGAAGTGGTTAGAAATTGGGTTATTTAGTGGTGTTTTATGTATATCAAATGACAGATAAATACAAACCTAGACATTCTCAGCAAAAAACCAAAGTAATCTTTATGCTTCACATCAGGGTGAGGAAGACACTAGAGTAACACAGAGGTGGTGCATGAACAGCTCTTGACACAAGACAAGAATGATACATACTTGTTCCAGTGGCTTTTAGAGTTCTTGTATAGGGCTGGGAACATGATAGGAAGGATCTTGGCTGCATTATCACTTATCAAGCTCATGATATATTCATTGTTCCAGTAATAAAGAGCTCTCTCTGCCACCTGAAAAACAAACAAGAGTTTTACCCACTAGTTCTGCCCGGTTCTCAGAGTGCGCATTTCACACTGGTATCAGAAAGTTTATCAAAGACAGCCTCAATAATTACCTCTCCAGAAAATTAAAACATAATAAGCATGAAACAAAATTCATGTTATTTCCCAACAACCACATTTTGAATGGAAAACTGCACCCTGCACCTCCAATGGATATTATATACATTTCACAACCCAAGAACTCACCATCGCACCTCACCTGAAAATGTGGACTTGACACACACTTGGCCAGCTGTCTGAATAGAGGTTCCATGACTTTTACAAACTCAGATGGTTCTATGACATCCAGGATCTCTTCCAGTTCATTGAGGAACATCACCTCCTTTGGGCTATGGGTCTTTGGCCAGAACTTCAGCAGGCCCATAATGACCTGGGGGACATGCGACTCATGAGTCAAAACTTCAAGGCACTTCAAAAACAGGATAACTGTACCACAGAGGGGCTATTGTATGCACCAGCAGTTTGCTCCTGACAGACTGAATAGTCACGGCCAGAGAAAAATATGAAGTTCATCAATGCTGAGTTTTACATAACCACTGAGGAAAACAGTCCGATCTCTGTTTGCTATATTAAAATAGTTAACAAATGATCCTATCCAGTCCTATCCCAACTTAACCTTTTCAACTACATTATGACTTACAGGGTAACAATCCCTGGATTCTGGGATTCTGATGCTCTAATTTTTAAACGCACTGATCATTTGGCAGGAACTGCCGTATCTGAACACCACTGGCACTGCACTGAAAGCGAAGTCTCAGTTAAAAGTGTAGCACAAACCAGGCCGGGATCTAGAGCCATGTGTGAAAATCTGCAGATTATTTCTTAAAATCAGATTATGAAGAAGGATCTTTTTATGAAACTTACTGTAAACTCATGCAATTAAAATGCTTTCATTTCTGTGCTGAACAGTCGATAGTTTAAAAAACAAAAGTCTAAAAGTCAGCAAATTTAAAATAAAACTAGCAGAAACTGACAAAGAAATCCTTGCTAGTAGGCCAAGGTAAAAATACTTTAGACAAACATGAGTAAACATTTAATAAAAAAAGAAATCACAAAATAATACATGGTCCTGCTTAGATTTTGATACATCTTAGAGGAGCCACAAAAATGAAGTTTGACTTCTGCACCATTCAAAACACCCAAACTGTAAAACTGACCAAGTGACTCAAGGTTTTAAAGACCTCTCTTATTCCAATGTAACAAGCACACAGAGATCTGTACTTACTGGTTCTGTTAGACTGCTGTCTTTTTCCAGAAACTGCACCACACAGTAAGCCAGCTATAAAAAAAATGAACACAAGCTGAAAAAACTGCAACACCTGAAAATGTACAGTACTCTGTTTACACAGAAATGGAGCATTTTAAAAGAAGTGTTATTACCTGTGGGTGGTATACACTAAGTGATTTCACTTTGTGCAATGGCAGCAATACTCTGATCAGGAACATTTTATGCTCTTCTTTCAACGGCAAAGC
Source organism: Atractosteus spatula (assembly GCF_055471065.1). NCBI lineage: Eukaryota > Metazoa > Chordata > Actinopteri > Semionotiformes > Lepisosteidae > Atractosteus > Atractosteus spatula. The sequence goes on along the minus strand of NC_142720.1, from coordinate 21,029,361 downwards.
AAAACCATTGATTATACTAGAGAAAGAAAGGAACAAAAGAGAAATTTTAAAAACATCTACAGACTTTTTTTATTTCATTTTTTAAATCAGGAATGTCCATACTACTCACCTTCCTAATATTTCTAAGAGCTCCGCAATTCCATTGTGATGCTCCGTTTCATATATAAATCTAGGAAAAAAAATATACGCAATCTATTGGTTGAAAAATTAAATAAAAAAAAACCACAAACACATTCATCATTATCATTTTAATCTCAAATCTTCTAAATCTTAGCACAGCTCTGCTGGAGTCGTCCAGTCTTTGGGAGGTGGGAAGAAACATGAGCACCCGAAGAAATGTATACAGAGAGCATTCAAACTCCACACAGAAGGTGCCCTGGCCCATGATCCCAGAGAGAGCTATGAGGCACCATCACCATCCAGAATGCCACTGTACCATCCTTCCTTTTCCTTTCCTAATCTTACTACAGCACACATTTATTTATAAATTATTTTTATCCATGAATGTCTTCATCTTTCCAATAATTTGCTTAGTTGATGTTCAAAAGCACAAAGCTCTTCAGAACACCATTTCATACTCCACAGAAAAAATGTCAATGCATCATTTTGTCTCTCGCAGGACAGAGCAGCGAAACTTTGTTCTTTAAGCACTGAACAGAAGCAGGCTTAATTCACATCCCTGCCAACATGTTTTTATATTGGACAACTCCCTACAAGGAGCCATATATTATCCCTAAAGCAACACATCATGAAGCAAAACCACATGCAACAAAACAAACCGTGCCTCACAATTCTAAACATCTGCTGAAATGTGGTGCAATTTTCTTACCTGTAGAATATATTATTGATCTGTCGTCGTATATATGCTCTCAGCCCCAGAAATTTGCCATAGATCCTGTGGAGAATGGTCTTAAGGAAATCTCTTTCTCTGGGGTCTTCACTATCAAATAACTCCAGTAACTGTCATGGAGGATGGAAGATGGAAATGGGAGATCAATTCCTCATACAGTATTGCTCAGACATGACTGAAATATGAGGGTGTAGATACGGCTCTAACCATAAACAGCAACAAAATGCTCAGATCAATTTGTAACACCATTCAGATCAAACATCGTTACTCCACAGCCTGCATACTTCGAACCCCTGTGATGTTATCAAAAGTCAGAAGATAAGAGCCATGTGGGAAGATAGGGAGCAAAGAACACTGTACCCTTATCTATGCTAATGCATAACAGTTTTATACCATTCTCTGAATCACAATGTAATACAGTGTGATTCGTGCCTGAAGACATGTACAATTGCTGGGGTTACAGGGTACTCAGAGACAAGCCCCTCTTGTATGTTTCACCTTCACTATGCAACACAACCACATTTAAAAAAAAAGTTAAAACTTGGTTAATATCTCTTTAACACTAGACATTGAGGAAAAGAGCATTTTCAAAAAATTCCCGTGTTTTTGTATTGCTGCCAACACTGTGACATTATCTTCCAAACTCCAGGAGCAACATTAACACCTCCTTTCTTAATAATATCAGCTGAGGCACAAATAATTCAGTGATCATGCATAACAAATTAATCCAAATCCAAATTAATTTTCTGTTGTTTTATATGAATCAGGGATACAGCAGAGCACTGAATCACCTTAGAAGCTTGATTTAAACACCATTATCTAAAAACTGCCTTAACAGCTATAATATTTAACAATCAAAGTTATAAATGGTTTCAGAAACTTACCGATAAAACAAACTTTTGGTCAATGTGTTTTTTTGCAATGTTTGGCTGGAAGTCTGGTGATTCCAACAGTCTTAAGAAAAATTCATATACAAGCTGGAAAAAAAACATGTTGGGACCACTGTAAGCAGGTGACACAGCATACATGGGTTTTTGTCCTAATGCATTGCACTGTTACTGCAGATGCCATTAACCTTCATCATAAAAACACTTAGAGAATGATAAAAATAAGTGACAAGAAACACAAAAAAAATCCTACTGGACCACTAACCTATACCCAGCATGTTTATTACAGAGTTGCGGAATTTGTTTATTCTAGTAGGATTTTTCTACAAAGAAAAAACTATGGAAGGGCCCCGCCTACCTGGAGGTGTGGCCACGCAGCTTCCAGTGTTGGCTCATCCTCCTCGGGGTCAAACTCCGCCCCCGTCGGGTTAGAGGAAGGCGGGAGGGTCCTGAACAGGTTCGCTGAGAACTGGCAAAACAAAATAAAAGAAATCAGAAAAGTTCAAATAAAAACATTTAGACAATGGTACCTTCTTAATCAGCTGCATTTTACATATTCAAATACCTAGGATTTTCGGAAAATAAGTCTTCTTCTACTGATAGCCATGAAGCACTGGGTAGCTTAAGTAAATTAACTACTTTGCTGCACATATCTATGTCCCCACCTTCATGCTTTCTGCAAAGGGAAGGGCTGATGTAATGGCACCCAGGCCTCTCTCCATGATCAGGTCTAGAGCGGATCAAGCAGGGCCAGTATTAAAATGAAAGAGACAATACCGCTGGCAAGAGGAGCACAGAAATATAGGACCAACATTACAACCAGATGCAGCTGTGGCAGCTGGACATCAACTGAAAGAGGGTCACATGGAGAGCAGGTGTCATGAACAGATCTGTCTCAAGGGGGAATTCAGCAAACTGAATCTCATCTCAAACCCACATATGAAAAAGAGCGGCTGTATCATGTGATTCAGACAGAGGAGGGTATTGCCTTGAGTTATGAAGGTTTTTTTTCAGCTGATATTCAACTAGCCTCTAACTCAGGAGCCCCTGCAAAGATCCCGGCAGCTGTTCTTGAGTCTGGCCTCACCATAGCAACAGCCTCAGGGTAGATGGCCTCAGTGACCACGTCGCGGTTGTGCGTGATGTACTCCACCATCTCATTGAGGCCAGCGCGCTTCACCTCCTTGTACTTCAGGTCGCTGAGGGGGTCGGAGACGAAGTCGAAAAGCACGCAGCACTGCCGCAGTTTCTCGACGAAGAGCTCCTCCCTCTCGTGGGGCGGGGTATCTGCACAGCACAGCGAAGACAGCAGGAGAAGGAACAGGTCGACACCAAGCTCAGCCACTGCCTCCCACCCACCCCGAACACGAGATAAAGCAAGAGGCGGTACTGCTTTCAGCTAGCTGGGGGGCTGGTTTCTCTCACAGTGTGGAAAAGTCCTTTCAGTACGCAACACCGTGCTCATGGATGACGGAACAAGTACAAGTGTTCTGTCACACTTGCACTGAATTGTCCTTGCTGAGGAGGACCACGTGGTCCTACGGCATTCACAAAACTTTTACAATGTGTTGCTGGCCTCACCTTTTCACGAGCACATATAAACAAGTGTTACATTACGGAAAACAAAAACCTCCAGCACCTCAAACACCAGCGACCTTGACATCCGTCCGTTCGTGTTCTCTCATTAGGAAAAAGCAGGGGTCAACTAGTATGATCGTAGAAGTTCAATTCATACGGCTCACACGCTTTATAAAACAGCCAATTTAACCTATTTTCGAGGCAGTGGCACGAGCTCCTTCACCATCTCAGACGTGAGTTATTTAGATACATTTAGATGTGGTGGGAGACAACGCAGAAAGGTCAGCACAGCCTCCTGGAGGGGATGAGAAACAATCCGCCGTGAGGCAAAGACAGTCTGGAGAAACTTCACGGTTTTCCGCACCCCTCTGCTCAAAGCGCACACTGTCAAGATCACAAATGTCATTACAGCAGACAGGAGTCCTGAAACCCGTCCGACGCCAGGCAGGTGAAATGGGTCGAGTGTGAAGCACACACTCCACACAGTCCTGGAGATCAGCTGGCACCTGCCACTGCTTCACAGGGCTCATGTCGCGGACGAGCCAATTTCAACATGACAGGCTAAGCTCCAGGCCAGCCATCCGTTTAATTGAGTCTTTAAACTAGCGCCTGCAAAATGAGAACAGTGATCAAATAATTTTTATGGCACAGACGCATAGATTCAGACTGTCATTTCTGGTTATAGCTCTAATATTCAAATGAGATTTGTGAGAAATATTCCCAACAGTTTATTAGAATGGGATAAAAAAAGAACAATTATTGATGCATACTCTGAAGCTTGTCACTCTAACAATGGTGCACAAAACACGAATTTCTTAATCCCCGCAATCAAGAAGCCAGCTCCAAGAGTGCATGGAACCTGTCTTTCAAATAGGGACGATGATAAAGGAGAATTACCTTAATTTCACTTGATGGCGGCAGGACACTTAAAGAGTATCCATACAAAAAGGCTCAGATAAATATGATTGCCACGTGCACAAATACTTATTTAAGTCGCTCTAAGGATTATCACACGGGCTGCATAGAAAACTGAAAATGTACGTTACCGTTCAACATATGGAAAAGTATATTCTAAAAATATTTACTACACGCACTGTTGATCTACAACCTGCTGTACAACGCATCCCAATAGTGTGATTATGAGCACACAGTAATGCACTAACAGTAAGAACTTTGTTTTGTGCTTTTTAGGACATGCTAAAGGTTACATCTACCAGCAGAAAAAAAAAAACGATAACGCAACTCGATAAAATGTTGACCTAAGAAACAGTACATACAGATAGTGGACAAAGTATGTAAACGCCTTGGTAAATGAAAGATATAAAGCACACTACACTGAAAGCAAGGCCTTCCAGACAGCTGTGGCTCATGTGTTAATTAAGCAAATAACATGGGCAGGCCTGGCTGCCCATAATTACAGTTAGCATGTGGCAAGAGGCGGCCTTGTGACTTTGAAAGAGGGGGGGGAATCACTGGAGCTCGTTTGGTGGAAACTCAGTTTGCTGATGCTTCAAGAACAACGGTGTCTAAGGAGTTTCCATTATTCGTCTACTACCTGTCAAAATAAAATGTAGAAATTAACAAAGACTTGGAGACCATGGTCTCTTCTTAATAATAATGGCCTTAACAATCTAAAGCTGATCATCAAGAATTACGAGAACCAAAGAATACGTTTTCTGATTATGTTCTTAAGCCACATACAGATAAAATAAGGAGGGATTTTAAATTTCCACAAAATTTCTCTAGAATAAAATCTAAAAACCCACACCCGTCTTCAGATGTTCATCCTCATTTTTATCTATAACTTATGCTGAAATTAGCTTATGAAGAAGACACCGCAGGCTGGAGAGTGACGTTTTAGGGGCTAAGGAAAGGCGGGCAGGTTGTGGCTGCCGGCCGACTCCAGAACTCGTACGGTGAGCTACAGGGGCAGCGGCGGCAGCGATGCAGACTGAAATTTGGAAAGAACAGCCATCGCCATGCAGGCCTGGGGGTCCCATTCACACAACACAAAAGAGGGAAAGGAGTCCGACGGCTTCCCGCATTTGTTTCCCTCCGATTCCGAGGAGACGTCCCAGCACACTAGAATTCAATCGAGGCTGTGGCTTCCCTTAGACCAGAGCACACTGAGAAACCGGTCAGGAGGAAACGAAAAGCTACCGGGACACTACACGAGACGTTTCCAACCTTAATAATAATGACACTTCGATTGGTTTCAGATTGCACCGATCTGCCGAGTTCAGTCAATGGGCTGAGAGGAGAGGCCGCATAACAGAAAGGTTATGGCAACGCATCTTCTTCCTTACAGGGAAGAGCCAATGCAATGCAAACTGAACTCCCGTACACAAAATGAGATCACTTCCCAGAAAAACAAACTGGTTTGTGTCTTTCAGCTGTTGATAATCAATGCAACTTTCTGGTTCCTGTCATTTCCGAAAAAATAATGAAACAGCACTGAAGCCATGAACAATGATATATTTAAAAGTGAAGACACTGCACAGCTATTGTATTATTCTTGGCTCAAGAAATATTTCCAGAACTATTTCAATCTTATGCAATATAATGACAAAGACTACAATTGAACTACTTGTAGGCAATACCTCTCAACCTAACAACAAAGCTAAGATTTTCTAGACAAACTGTCAGGATAAGATAAGCAACTGTGGTGGTCTGCACACCGGAAAATTGTACATGGTTTACAAGGTGGGATATGCATGTGGGGTTTGCTGTATATTGATCATGAGGCATTTTAGTTAGAGGGAAGTCATTTTGAATCTGAGAGTCCAGATTGGAAATAGCATATGTAAGGGAGTTGGTAGTAGCCTCTCTGTCTCGAACTCCTGTAAAGTCTAATCTCATGGTGTCCTTCCAAAGACGTCTTTGTTTTATTATTTTCACTTTGAAATTGGAATCTGCGTTAAGTTTATATGTTCTCCCCATATTCATATCTGATGTCTCCCAGGTGCTCCGGTTTCCTCCTACAGACACACTGACATAATAGCAGGTTAAGTGGCTTCTTGTATAACTGGCCCTGGTGTGAGTGTGTGTGTTTGTATCTGTGTGCGCCCAGCTATGGACTGACGTCCTGTCCAGGATGTGACCTGCCTTGGGCCAGATGCTTGCCGTGATAGGCCGTGAGCCCCTGCAACCCCGAACAGGGTAAAACACTTAGAAAATGGATGGAATTTGTGCTGCAGAGTACATTCTGACCTAACAACAGATTTTGAGCACTACAGCAATTAACAAATGCTAAAATACATGTGGCTGAATTAGGGATGTTCTCATGAAAATTATTATGATCTTTTAAGTCATACATTATGTGCAAAACCTGTTAAAAGGGGAAAAAGGCTAATTCAGAGATGTTTCAATTAATCCTACTCATCACAAGTGGAATTACTGAGGGGCTGGCGGACATCTACCTACTATAAATGAAAAAAACAACACCCCGAGACTAAAAAGTCTGGTTACATTTTATCTACTGCAGAAATAAATCACACCTTTCAATAGACTAAGAAAAACTAAAAATGTTTAGCTCAAAGTAAAAATTCATTCCATCAAAAATAAGAAAACTGGCAGATTCCATTTTGAATGCTACTACAGCTATTAAAGAAAATATTGCAAACCACAAAGAATTTAGGAAAAGTCTTGAAAAAGATATTTTACAGGACAATGACATTTCTCTGCTTGTGCCTGAAACCATGTGTACTTCACACTTAGATATTACAAGCCTCTTCAGATAGGGATGAGGCGCACATACAATACATCAGGAATGAAAGCTTAATCCAGTCAGCGAAGTGTGTTATGAAGAGGTTTTCTGACCCCTGTAGTAAAAGGTGTTGTCCAGTTACTGGATCAAACACGTGTTATCACAGCCACACCAAGGACAAGTCAGAAATCCAGCACATTAGCACTTGTGGCATTGAGCTTTTCCTGAGAAGCCTAATAAATTCTCCCCTAACAGTCTGCCGAGAGAGAGATTTGAGTTATCATAAGAAGAAAAAAGAAATCCTTTTGAAAAACTGAAAAATCCTTTTCAAAAATGTCTCCCAAATGCTTATAGTTAGGCTTCTTGAAGGTTATCGTTAAAGAGTGTTCTGAAGGAAGTAAAGAAGGAAAAAGATATTTTGTCTGCTGGCGCCACAGTCATATGAAATAAAAAGCATTCAGAATGCTTCTAAACAGAGTATAACACATCCCTGTGGTTTTGGGAAACCCTGCACAACCTCCGTGAAACTTGTACTTTCACTGAGGAACAGCAGAGCTCTGGAAGTGGAAGGGGCACCGCGATCTGACAACCCTACCTTTCAGAGCTGGGAGTTTCTGCAGCTCGCGGTTCTTGCTGAGGTTGAATCGTGACGAGCTCTGGCGCCTTTCCTTTTTCACGATCTGCGGGCCCCCCGAGTACTTGATTTTGTTCAGCTGGGTAGGAGGCGGGGTGCTGTTGCTGGGGCGTTTGCTCGCCGTCTGCTGCTGCTGTTGGGCCTGAAGGAAAGCACAAGCTTAGTAAACCTGCAAAACACCTCCATACACACAATACTGTTCACACACATGTTCCACTCGGACATCCCGTACTGCGCACCTCCACATTGGTACAGGCAGAGCTCAAACCCGCCGTTTCCCTCCACCTGCAGTCCATCAAACACAAACATGTCGTCTTTCTGCAAAACACTAATTGTGCAATCCAAACTATTTACAGATAATCAAATATTATCTAGTACTTAGATAATACTGTAATTAATCACACCCCCACTGGCAGAAATCACAGCTTCCAAAGGTTTCCTGTGACTAGCTCCAAGTTCTTCTATTCTTGCTTTTGGATTTTTTTCCCCACTTTTCCTTCCAGAACCCTTCTCATTCCAAAACCTTAATCCTTCATTCCTCTAAGTACTTCATGGTTGATTTTGAGGTATCTTTCACATCTTTATCTGGTTAAAACATACAACCTCTTTTCAGCTTTGATTTCTTTACTGACTCTGGGACACCAGCTCCTAGGATTTGTTGATGTTTAATTGAATCCGTTCTTCCTTCCAGCCGCACAATATCTCCTGTCTCACTGGCTGCCATAAATCCCCATGTCTAACAGCTGCCAAGGCTTCTTCAGATGCTTCACCCATTCTTCTTCAAATGCATCTTCTGTGGTTATGGCTAAAAAGGTCAATTTTCATTTCATCAGTGCAAAGCACTTTGATCCAAAAAGTTTCTGGCTCATCAAGATTCTGTTTTGCATACTTTTATACGTTGACTTTTGTGATGAGGTTGTAGGAAAGGTTTCCTTTTGACAGCTCTTGCATGCTGATCATTTTTGGGCAAGCAATGCTGTACTGTGGAGCTGTGAATAACTACTCCAGTCTCAGCTAAACCGTTCTGTTGATTTGTAGTCAACTGTGGGTTCTGCTTGCCAGATCAGACCAGTTTTCGAGCAGTTCTAGCAGAGATTTTCCTAGGTCTTCCAGATTTTGCCAGTTTAAAATAGTTCACTTTAACTTGCATTTCTTAATGTTGCTTCTGACAGGTGAAATTGCAAACTGAAATCTTTTACTGACCTTTTACAGCCTTCCCCCGATTTGCATGAGTGAATTATCTTTATTTTCCAAGACCTCAAACGCTGCCTAGAGAAGCCCACGGTTGTTGAAATTAGGCAGAACAACAGTCAAAACGTGAGAGGTTAGAAGTGTCAGAGTATTTGTTCAACCCTGGAATTGTCTTCACTTGAAATAATTCAAGGCATTGTGATTTAACCAGGTTTTGTGGCCTTTGAAAAGCCCAAATTAAAAAACTAGTAATGAATCAACTGGAAGGGTGCCCAAACATTTGCACATGCCACACTCGCTATTTTATTTTTTTCAATCTATTTAAATCAGCACATAAATAGTAATTTTCCATTATGATCTGTAGAAAGACGTTGGGTTTAACTTTGTACCATGCAGAGATTGCGTCACGTTCTGCTCACTCAGAGATTAGTGGAAACACAATTTAACCAGGCGTCTGAACTTCCTTGCTAGCACTGTCTTCAGCTTTCCATGAACTAATAACATTAGTTAAAACATATAATTCTCCACTCCCTTCAACACTTTTGAAAGCCTCCAAACATGCATACATATGTTAATCTAAAGAAATCTACACCTGTAAGTATTAATAATTCATTAGACAGAATTCACAGGAACAAGACAGTTATAATTCTGTTCACTTTATGTGGAGTTGTAGTGTAATTTGCGATGACAGATTCTCTTCACAGAAATACACAAGCACATGTGAAATTCAAAGTTCTTTACAAGCAAAGCTTAATGCAGTATTAAACCAGACTGTCAAGACCCACAGACTATACAAACATTTTGGCAAAACACAAGATAGAACCTTTATCAAACACCAGACCAGTAACAAATATGCTGAGGATGTGACAAAAAAACAGCTACTCAACACAAAATAATCAACCTGGGGAAGAAAGAAACAGAGGAGCTCACAACCCAGATGATGACTAGATAATTACCCTAAAGTTCACCATGTGTAATGATCTGTTTATTAATTTATTCAGTAATATGCAAGTATCTGGACCAATTATGAAAATCATCTGCAATTAGAAAAAAATTAAAATGACTAAGGGAAAAACAGACGATTTTTAGGCCCAACACTAGGCTGAATAGTGTTTGAAATTAATGTGATCATTTTATCTTGTTTCTACAAGTCCTGATGGATTTCTAGAGGACCCTTCAGAGTCTTTGTTTAACAAATTCCAATTACTTCCCTCAGAATGAAGATACAGATTTCCTCATCTAAAAACAAATAGGTTTAAGTTTGCTATAATGAGACTATAACCTTGCTTAACAAATGATTATTTGTGTAAATACAAGTGTATTGTTTGTGGGTTTTGTAGACTGCATGTTGACTGCATGCTTTAAACCAAATTGCCCCCTGGGGATAATTAAGGCTCTGTCACATTTGATATAGTATATAAACATACCTTGCTGATTTTTTGTTGTTAATCTCTACTTAACCATCAGCCCGGTAGAACAAAAACAGACAACTCAGATGAAACAGTAACTCAGTCTGGGATGGCACCAGCTGATTAAAGGCTACATGAATATTTACAGCTGTGGACAGCAAGCCTGCCACACTTCATCTGGAACAGTGCTATTTGCAAATCCATGTATTTTAATAGGCGGTTCTTTATCTTAGGCAGATATTACATACTAGAGACAGGCCAAAGGGCAGAATATCCAACTGATACATATCACCTCAGTAAATAAACTTTACGTATCTTCTGGTGGCAGGCTGGGTGACTAGGTAAAAACAGGTGTGTTATAAAACGGTCAGTGGGTCTGATTTGTGAAGGAGCTCCCAGGTGATCTGCAGTTCGACACACTGCATGAACCTGAAGAGATCCTTCTGGGTTTTACTTTTCTCTATCGGGGATCCTCTACCACACCCTCATTAGAGTGACCTCGAGAACGAATCTCTCTGCTGCAGTCCGGCGCCGGAGCGAAACTTGAGCAGGGGACAGCAGGCCTTGGGCTCGGGCATCACGCAAGCCAGCTCCTGCAAGGACCCCTGAGCCTGAATAGTCCGATCCAAACGGCCCGCTGGCCCGCTGAGGCGCGTGTGCTGCGGAGTGACGATTTGAACCCATTCAGGATCCTAGCGCGGGTCGGCCAGAGGTGGCACCTAGCAGCAACAGAGACGCTCCTTGCCGTGCAAACGCAGAAGAAGCTGTAGCTGCACTCCGTTCAAAACCTGTCAAATCCCATCAGCAGCACCCCCATCCAAGGAGGCAATTGTGGGAGGATGTTAAAGTATGGCCTTCAGCATCATAAACGCTCTATATGCAAGGCTCTACACAGATGGTATTCAGGTACACACAAACACTAAAAAGACCAGATGACTTTAATGTTGCACACGAGATGCAAAGGTATACACCTGGTGATGGCGTTACATTTTCTATAGCAGCATTTACCCTTGTAAATGGAAAATGCACAAACCTTTAGTGAAAGATATGTTTAATTGGGTGCTACTTATGTGAACACCCGCGCATAAGATGACAAAGGCGATGGGTGACAGTTAGGCAAGAGGAGGTGAGCACTCTTCTGTACTTAAGAACATTTGTTTTGTGGCCTGGAACACCTGCCCTCTCCATAAGAGCTCTTGTCTTGAGAGATCTCCTGGCATGTTGGCAGGGAATGAAGGATTTGACCAGAAAGTGTGACTCCATCTCCCGAGACCCACCAACTATGAGGACCCCCGCCTGCTGTAGTGTGTCAAGTCTCTTGGCAAATCAGTGTGCCAAAAATTCTTAAGAAGCTTAAGGAAGAATCGTAAGGAAGAATGGGGGCAGTGATGAGTTTGAAAAAGGTGGAGAAGAAGTGAGAGCAGAAAACTTCATGCATGAGGAGCAACAGTTCATATCCTGAGCACAGACACGAGTCTGGTCCATCCTCTCTGGAGATTCTGTGTGGACAGAGATGGCAGAGAGTGAACCCAACACAGTGCTACACCACTTGGAGATCTGTCTTCTCTTTTTGAGCTTCCCTTGTTATTCTTTTAAAGGATTTAAAAGATTGAAGTGGGAAGGGGGAGAGGTGTATAAACTGAGCAATGTGCACTGATTGGCGAGTTGGGATAAGCAGAGGGCTTGACCACACTGAACAGAGGTCAAACAGATGGCGAATCAAACCACACATTCTTCCTAGACAAGAAAACGATGGCAAAACAATTCTCTACCATAATAAACGGAGTAAAAAAAATACTGAACCATTAGGCACTCTGTCACTGTTTTTCTGACCTATTTACATGATTTAATTCATGATCAAGTTCTAGGAAAGAGTAACTGCTTACAGTACTGTTATTAAAAAAGCAGTATATCAGACTTATGACTGGTCACGTTGCAAACAGCCATACACAGGAATGATCAATGCCTACATCAAACAACAGTCTTCTTGTCCTGGTTTGACTCAGAGTGCCTCACTGCTGTCAAGAGGTTTAGGAAAATTCTATCTATGAAGCCAAAAACAAACTTTCAGGCAGTTTGATTTCTTATCTTATGATGCAATGATCAACGTTTAACAATGAAAACGTTGCAACAGGATTTCGTTTTTCACGGAAATGTCCGATTGCAAAGAATGAAGCGAGATAAGAGATCTGGGAGTCTCAGGGCTCTGTGAACAGGGACAGACGCTGCACAATTCCAATCTCGCTGCCAGAAGTTTGGAACTGAAAGACTCAAATCTAGTAAGTTATTATCCAAAAGTTCATATTCACTATTCCAGATTTAGCAATGCAAGACTTGGGGTAAGTCCAGAACTACTGGTGTGGTAAAAGCAAGCATTAGATAGGCAACTTGGAGACTGCAGGTTTGAACTCAAATTGTTCTGGGGCAAAAGTCCAAGGCAAGAGTGCAGAGCTGACTCATTCTCCCACTGACAAGTGCCTGTTCTGAAACTGCAGATCAAAGATCCACCACCAACTTAACACATTTCAGAGTATCTTTTGTTTTTCTTTGGATCAAGTATGATTGTGCAGGGCAGAACAAAAAGAAATGAATAAAAAGAGAGTCTTGAATAAGAAAAGGGGAAGCATCTTGAATATCCATCACCCTGACAGGGACAGAAAAAACGTTGTTTTTCTAAAAAATGTAGGGTCTTCAAGAAAGGATTCTCATTTGCCTATGCTTTTTACTTTTCCCCAAACATTTTAAATCCCCAAGATGTGATTTTTGTTTTCTGGGGGATAAACATTTCCACATGTGTGCCATGAAAAACTCATACCAGCCTTGTTTTGATGGTATATACACTCACAATGAAAATGCCCACCCAATATCTCTCTTTTCAGATCATGATCTGTCCAAAGAGTATTCTTTTAAATTTTACTAAGTACAAAAAAGAAAAAAAATCACAGGGGTTCAAATATGAAGAGTATGGATACCACTGGTGACCAAAGGGGACAGGTTGCGATGAAGACCAGTAGTCACTGTGCTTTACAGTGCAGGCTGCCATCTTGAGAGTACTATAAGCATTTAATTTCCCTGTTGTACTAATCCCCCAAACGTGAGAGCAGTGTACAGCAAAATAAAGTGATCAGTTCCTTCCTGATCATCATAGATACTGCCTGCATCGAATAAGCGAGGATGTGACAGATTCATTAAGGCCTGACAGATTTCATTTGTGTTTCAGAAATTGTGGAGAAATTCTAGAGTATTAGGGATGTAAGTATGACAAAAAGAGCACCAAAGCAACATGATAAGAACAAAAATGCATGGGTTTTAGCTCTTCTCAGTCCGATCACAATAAGCATGCTTTCACCCCTCACAGGATATATTAAGTAACAGAAGAGCCAAGACAGCTACAAATATAATGAAAACATCATAACCTTGCAAGATGTTCCTGATCGATCTGGGAAACATAAATGGTGATCTATGGAAAGAAAACATTTTCCTGAATAAAAGAGAAGAATTCTGGCCTGTTGAAAGTATCATACTGTTCTCATTTAGGACCACAGAGACCACCTATGGGTCAACAGCTATAAAAAGATCCTCCTACACTCCACCAGGATCAATAAAATTCTGAATATGATTACCAGCTTTTATAACTCTTACCAGATTTAAACACATAAAATCAAAAGAGTTCTAAAAGGATGATTTAAGAGTGTTAAATATGAACTTGCACTGAGATTATTAGTTAAAAATATTTTTCAGGAGAAATGTGCAATAAAGGAGGGTTTCAATCTGAAACAGAGATACTAAAAATAAAAGCCATCAAATGGTACACAGCTATCCAGCAGTCAATCCTAACAATTCTACAGCTTTACAGGCACCTCGACTAAAAGAAGTAAAAGAACTTCCAAGAAATATAGGAGCTTAAGCAACCAGCCTGTATTAAAAGAGCTCAGTCATGCTTTGGAAAATATTTATAATTCAATATATATAGACTCTAAAACTGTATGGAAGTGAACATTTATGAGCCTTGATTTATGTCAAATGTTTTTTTCTTTGAAAAATCCACAAAAAGCCTCTTTGACGTGCAACCTCTCACACCTCAGTGTGAAGAGCATTAATGGTAAAATATAAAAACAAACAGGTAAAATGAAGACAATCAGACTGCCTAAACACAAATAAAAGGCACTGAGCAAACCCATAGACTGATGTTCCTTTGGTACTTGAAGGTTAATAACATTTTTAACAGAGCTCCAAAATGCACTGAAAGAACATCTCTTTCCTCTGTTGAGGCAGACTACAGTTTCCATTTCCTTTATCCCCACAAAGGAAAAAACTGCAAATTAGAAATGTTTTAACAGAAAGAATTATAATGGCTTTCTTTTTAAGCTTTGTGACACGTTCAAAAATAAGATGAAAAGACCTCAAAACCACCTGTCACGAGGGCAGTACACAAAACATTTAACTGAATAAATTTACACTTCTATGCCATGATCTGTTTGGTTTCTGCTTCTTTCACAGAGAACTGTTTAAAGTGTTTAACTGCTAAATAAGATGCTACTATGTGGTAAAAATACACAAGTTCCTGACTTAAGACTCATGCCTTAGGACAACAGTCAGGAAAAACAAGCAGATGCACGAGGAGAACAGCAGTAGAAAACACGATTATGAGCTTAAACAAATACTAATGATATTTAAACAGATATGGTGCAGGCAAAATACTTCATAGTGATAATTTTCATCAGATAATTTTAACACCACATTATGCACAGAAAAAGGAAGCACACATGCCTGCCAGTCTGAGTTACTGGGATTTATGACACTTAGGGCCAAGTAAACAAAAGGTTTTGCAAACACCAGAGAAGCATTTTTTCTTGAGTTAACAGAATATCTCCTACAAGTGTTTGATTTCACACCTGATCCTCTGACTACTTTTGGACAAATTGATAAATGGATATCTGAATCTTTCTTAGAAAAGGCAGATGTTATTGCTTGCAGATTACTGTATTTGTCTGTTTGTTTTACTAATGTTCATGTGCTGATGTGTTACTTTCAAAGATGCCATTTTGCTCCTGTATCAGTGTAAACTGGAGGTTGGTGTTTAATAAAAAGCCTTGTTTGGTCCAACCTTTAACAAGAAACATTTAAAGCCTTGAATTAAATTTTTTGGATGAGGATATGTTATTTTCCCAAAACATTAATTATGCAATAGATCAAATGTGTACAACACACATACCTTTAATTACATTAACAATGAAAGGTCTCTAGATGTCTTTTGATCTCTGGATTTGTCAACATCTTGTGATGCTTTGTGTGCACAAGGCATGCAGGGAGTGGGCTATTCTTCCCAGACCAAAGATAAAACCACTGAAAAGCCTGAATGCGTTTCCTAACAGTGGATATAGCTTTGTGCTAGGCAGGGTATCACAGTGCTAATCCCAAAAATAGACTTAATCAATAGCATTACCTTTGTAGCAAGAAAAATACTGAAGGCACTATGTCTCTATTATCTATAGAACTGCTGTAAACTGCTGTTGAAAGAAATGTTCGTGTTATTAAACTAAAAATATTAAGAATACAACATAGAATGAAGGATTTCCTCGCATAAAGATTAAAATGTCTGTTTACACTGATATTAGATTCCAGACAGTGTGCATAAAGGTATTTCAACCCATTGCAGGGAGGATCCAGATACGGTCTCAAGCCTTCCGGGCCTCCAAGTCAAGGCACTCACCTGATCACAGGTTGAGCCCTATGATCACGGGTTCGAAACTGGGTCATGCCACTCGCTGACTGACTGGAAATCCCCGCGATCCAGCAGCGCGTGAGGGTGGCACAGTGTTCAGCATTGCTGCCTTGCAACGCTGGGGGACCTGGTTTCAGTTCCGGACCTGGGGTGCTATCAGGGCGGAGTTTGCATGTTCTCCTTGTGTTTGCATGTGTTTCCTCCTACTGTCCAAAGGCATACAGATAGGCTTTTTGGCCCTAGCCATGAGTCTGTTTGCGATGGACCGCGGGAAGGGTGGGGTTAGCTGCCATGGGTGTGAAAGGGACCTCACCTCCGGTGTTCAAACTAAAGATGAGCAGCTCAAAGGAGGGCGGGGAGGAAGAGTCAGCCTGCACTTGCTCGTTCACCCCTACAAACGGTCACGGGGACTGCAGCTGACAGTCAGGAAGGGGAAAAACACTCCATCGGCAATTCCAAATCAGGCTGGCATCATAAAAATAACTGGTCGCTCTCCATTTGCAAAGGGGGAGCTTCATAAAGCTCTATTTCAACAGGGAAGCTACTACACACAGACAATGCCTAGGCAAACACTCCAAGCATTAAAGACCCAAATGAAAAGTGAATAATAATGCAGAAAACACAGGGAAGATGATTAAACAAAGTTTGGGGCAGATTAAAAGCATCAGATGCCATCGTACCATTTTGATTTGCTCGAGATTAATCAAAACCAAACTGCTGTCCTCCATGCCAGACTCCTACAGCTGTGTCCCATTCATCAACATGTTACTTAATCTACAAGGAAGAGACTGCAGAAGGATTAAGAAGAGTGCTAGCTTTCTAAGAATATAGCATCCGTTCATTAAATGCATACAATGATGAATTGATGGGAATAAGACTTTTAGGCTTAAGAATCCAACCATTTCAAAACAACACAAGCTAACTGCTACCTCAAACGGGGAAAATGTCCTAAACAGAGACAGGCAGCGTCAAACCCAACATTCTGCCTTGCCTCAGATCTGTTCATGTGAACATCTGCATTCAGACGCACTTTGCATTTTCAGGAGAAACTTTCTCAAAACATCTGTATTGCTGGCGAACACGTGAAAGGGGTCTTAAGGAATTATTGTTCCAACAGCTGTGCAAAAAAAAAAGAAAGCCTTAAAACAAAATGACAAAGGAACAGGAACCTGGATGTCAGAGAAGACGGTGCAGCTCTGTATTATATTGCTCTGTTCCCTTTTCCTACATTTGGATTCTAAAACCCATTCATGGACGCTCTTGCGGACATGTGCAAGCCCAGAGTCTCCGACATTTGAGAGAGGGGCTTGTTGCATGATATGATGGGAAGCATCTGAAATTGAACGTTAGCATGTGTTACTATTTAATGCAAATCAAGAATGTGGAAAATTCTTTATTACATTTGCTTAATCTGAAAAACAGGGGCTTTCTAAACTGCAGTACACCCCGAATAGCAATACCGTCATGACCCCCACCTGGTCCTCTTTTCTCAACAGCTGTAACTCTAGGTGTCAAAGTGTGGACAGAGTGAAGTGAAACACTGAAGCTGACCTCATTAAGCCAGCTGTCCTTCCATTCCTGCTTCAGTTGCAAAATTCCTAGACATTCAACTACATAAAAAATAATACTTTCCGATAAGCAAGAAGGATTCCAAACCTTGTAGTACACACAATTATAAAGTCATACATATGCATAAGCCTAGAAACTGCTATACACCTTTACAATGAAGTAGTCTGAGCAATCACAGCTGGAGAGAGCTTTGCTGAGTGCAGTTAAGACACACTGTTGAACACAGAAAGCTACATTTCCCTTCCAGATCAATGCAAAAATCTGGATCAAAATAAAGTGCTTTGCCTCCTGAAGATTTCTCTTGATATTGCAAAAAAAAACTTTGCCAGTTCCACCGCTAAAAAAAAAAAATTAGATCCATATTTCAGTGGATTACTTTTCAGTCCAGGAACATTTTCAAAAGATTTCAGCACAGCCATGGATCTGGCACACATTCAAAGCAAACACTTTAAAGCTGTCTTTTCAATCAGTCCGTGTTTTGTGTTTCATATAACCTGCTCACAACTCAACACAAACTCTGAGGTAAATCAATAATGTACTTTCATTTCAGTGACTGTCATCGATAGAACTTTGACCACCATTATGTTTTTGGAAATCCAAAAATGGTGTCTTGACCTAACCTGGTTTACACACAGGTATCTGAACCAGGGGAACGAAACAGCGATTACTAAGAATTCAATACAGCTGGTTCACAACATCTGACAGAGAAACACAGTGGAACTGTGCATAAGGTGCAAATGTAAACACTCTGGTTTCGACAAAGATCTCAGTTTGTTACATGAAAACAAAGAGCTTTCTTGAGAACAATACTGATTAATGCAGGTACTCTTAAAACTTTTGAAAAATGTTTTTTGCCCATATACAGCAACAACAGCCTGAGTTGTTGTAAGTAACAACTTACAGACACCACAATGTGTTAAACACACACAGCAATCTGTCAATCATCGTCTAACCTATACAGAGTCATAGGGGTACTGGAGTCTATCCCAAGCAAGCAACGGGCGCAAAGCAGGGTAACCCCTGGACAGGACACCATCCATCTCAGGGCACACACACACAAACACAAACACTCACACCAGGGTCTACTTTGCCAGCAATTATCCTGCCAGTACGTCTTTGGACTGCGGGAGGAAACCAGAGCACCAGGAGGAGACCCACGCGAACACAGAGAGAACATACAAACTCCACACAAACAGCACCTCAGTGCTGCAAGGCAGCAATGCCGACCACTGGGCCACTGCGAGACGCAGAAACGCACCTATGGACTTAAACACACACTTACCCTGAAGAACACTAGATGGGTAACCAGGAATTCGTAATACAGTAACATACAGTATTTCCACCCACCAGTTAGAGATCAGCACTGCGTTTTAAAATTGTTTGGGGGGGGGGGGGGGAATCAAATTAAGTTAACCCTGAGTAGTACATACTGATTCTAAAACCCTGTTGTACAAGGAATATATTTGGCAAGTCTTTTACAACATGGATAACTGATGGCACAGTTCTGAAAATGGACCCTACTCCGCCAACAGCACGGAAAAAAAAAAAGCATGGTATAACATATTATATCAATATATACATCTTTACCTCTTCTGAATTCTCGGGTCCGGTGTCCTTTGCCCCGCCTGCGACACTGTTTTTAGTGCCACTTTTAGCAGATTTCGCGGGCTCCTGCGGATGACAAGTCATAGAGCACATGAGCTTCATCCCGAGCACGGTGGCCGTCGGCACCGCGCCAGTCCATACGAGATGGGAAAACAAGCGCTTCTCAGCGCTTTGCGAGAGCAACAGCTCTGGGGTTTGGGGTTTTTTGTGAAAGCACATGACAGAAATGTGATTTGCGCACGCAGCCTGGATGGATGTCTTCTACAGGTGGGGGATGTGGAGATAAAGGCATTCCGGGGAGAGGGCATCGCACACACTCGGCGGTCCTGCGCTAAAGCATCCTGTTGGCAGGTGGTCGTCGCCTGCACACCTAGCGCCTACACGGTGCGTTTCTCGGCGGTGACATTGAACACACGGGGAGGGAAGCAGGGAGCTCCTGGCGGAAACGCCACAGCGGCACAGCAAGGCTGGCGGGCTGGGTAAGGAGACCGCGTTTCCCATCTCCACTCCGGGCAGCGGACACCGGCCGATCTCCTCCGACACAGCTGGGGTGGGGGGACGGGGACAACAAAAACTTGACACTGAAAACGTGCATTTCATGTCACACGGCCGCCTCGAGTGAAACTGCATCTTCCTTCGCCCGTCCATGGACCCACGTCGGGCGAGCGACCCGGGTCGTTTAAACACGCGAGTTACAAAAAAAAAATCACAGCGTTATTTCTGCAACAGACAAGAGAGAGAGGAGAGGGAGGGGGGACCAACTTAACACTCGTTTCCCCCTGCCCCGGCCAGTATCAATTTCTCACACGAAACGGTCGGTAAACAATGTAGAGGCGCTTTCGCGACTGCCGTCCGCCCCGAAGGCCTCCCGAATATGACTATTTACATTTTCTTTAAAGCGATGCATTATATGGTGGTTGTTTTTTTTTTTTGCTTTCCCAGCGAGTTAAATCTACCAATAATATACGAGAGTGGAGAGGTGAGGTACTGTAGGGCTCTTTCTGCAGGGTCTCTAAGGTAGGCCTTGCGAATAAAAAAAAAAAATCAAGTACAATCAATTCCCTCTCCCGTCTGTCCAAAAACAACATATTTTTACTGTGCTGATCAAATTCCCCCTCTAATATTTTAATTGCATTACCTTTTCTTTTTTAGTTTTATTCGGCATTTTGCTGCTGTTGTTGACGTTTTCCACGGTGACTCCGTGACTCGCTTCCCCGGCACTCGCTCGCTCTCCTCTCGGTTACCTCCAACTCCCTGCGCCCTTCCAGCCCAGCGATATTCTGATTGGCCCGCGAAACGTAGTTCTGCCTAGTGACAAGCCCAGAGGAATTATTTTATTGGGCAACTACCGTTTTTATAATTAATTCTTTTTTTTCCTCCGCTCTGACGTGACGAAGTATAACTCTGCCTAGCAACCACACCAGCGAAAAATGTCATTGGTCTGAAGGCTTCAGCAGATAGTACAGACGGCTTCAGCAGTTCAATATAACGCTGTTTCCGGAGAGATGCGCTTGACTTCAGTGAAAAACAGTTATTTTTCTATATTTCTAACGCGGAATAAACATCATGGGTACTACATTTTGACGTTTTAATGGATCAGTTGATTCACGATTAATAACCTAAACACAACCATATAAGCTGCCATTGGTGTAGTTAGAAACAATTGCTCTATGCAGTAAATTGGATTTCACCATCAGTTTTTAATTACATTTCCTCATAAATACACTTCATTTACCTCATGAACAATCTAATATCTAAATTAATCTGGAGCACTTCACCTCACGATTATCAAAATAATAATAATAGTAAAAAAAATGTTAAATGTATGTACAGAGTAATTGTTGCCACATCTGGGTTTCTCAACACTTTAACAGGCAGCTCTGCAAGAGTGTTATCACAATTATGTTTAAAGTGTTATTAACCTATGGCATTATTTTATTAAATAATGCTATTATTAAACAATATATAATCAGTTTGCTTAATATTTCGTATTCCTTTCTTAATATTTGTCTTTTCAGTTTTTCCTTGCATGTTTTAAGTGTTCTTTAAGCATATACTTGGAGTACTATTGCAATAGTAGTGTGCTGTGTAAACAAATCTGGCTGATATTTCAGGCTGATGAGGTTGCTTGATACCTTTTCTTTTCTATGATTGAGGTTAGTCCTTTATCACTTGATTTAAGTCTCATTTCAGGTCTGTACAGTGTGTGGGCCATTCAAACATCTGCATTGTAAGTGAAGTTTAAACATAGCATGATAATCTAAACCTCTGCACAATGTTAACAGAATTGCACATGTATACAGTATGTAGGTACTGAGGATCTTATCAAATGCATTCCCTCTGCTCACAGAAAGTAACGCTAGGAGACTACAGTTGTGACTGTGTTCAAATACATGTACACCACTGGGCAGCATAATCCAACACTTGTGCATGTTTTACTTTCAGGAGTTCTGTGTGATGGTGGGAAAATAATGCTGTGGTCAGCATTACTGCCTCAAAGCACTGAGGCCCTGGGTTCGATTCCAGTCCTGGGGTGCTGTCTGTGTGGAGTTTGCATGTTCTCCCTGTGTTCTTGTGGGTTTCCTCCAACGGTCCAAAGACATGCTGGTGGGTTAATTGACTTCTGGGAAAACTGGCCCTGGTGTGAGTGTGTGTGCCCTGCGATAGATGGTAGTCCTGTCCCAGGTGTATCCTGCCATGTGCCCATTGCTTGCTGGGACAGGCTCCAGCTCCGCCACGACCCTGAACTGGATCAAGTGGTTAGGAAATGGATGGATGGAGGTCTATGACTGACGTTTACAGTTCTGCCCCATAGCTCTCTTTAACTGTGAACGTCAGTCACATGATACTGGCTGTGTTCTGTTTTACACCACATGAAAAACGAGTATAAGCCTGTGACACACTTCTCCAGTTCTAGGGATTCAATTGCAAAAACCGAGGTCATGCCTTTGTGTGGCCTGCAGACACACTGCACTGCTGTTATCAAGGCTAAAGGGCAAGATCAGTAATATATAAAACTGCCACCAAGAACAATTGCTGACAAAGTCTAGGTTATCAGCAGCACATGAATTAGAATTCACACGCTTCCCATACAATGGGCCCATGTCTTTGTGAGAGTGACATGACCTAGGTTATCTTTTTCCAAGCACTCAGAGAATAATGAGTTTGGCTTCTGTATAAACCAGCGCCCTCTACTGGCCACTTCTCACAATGCCAAATGCCTTCAGAGTAAATGAGCCCATTAGTCTAGTCAAGGGGCCTCCAGCTCATCTACTTCAGAGCACCAATCCAGCAGGGTTCATAGGTCACCACTAAATCATCAATTGTCTATGACGTGGAACAATTTAATTCCCAGTTCAATTAAGCAGGTGATTTTCTAACCTTTGTAGCTTTAAGATCCTCTGGGACCAAAATCTGAGTACACTCTACCCTTCGAGGTCCCGAGTATGGATCACCCGCTAATTTCCTCAGTCATATCCACATTTTGTCAATCTCTAGTAACAGGCAATTTAAGATTAACTGGATTGGGTCTCTCCAGGACCAGGGTGGTAGACCCTAAATCTCTCACTTTCAATGTGATCTTTGGCTGCAGATTGTAATTACATTACAATAAGAATACATTTCTTAATACTGTAGCTGCAGTAGAAAAAAAACAGGATTAGATTCATGGCCTTAATCTGTCAACTTTCTGGACTAAAGTCAACAGTTTGATTTTTCTATTAATGAATTCAAGTAATGCCAAATGGATATCCAAAATGTCAGATCATTAGTACATTTCCAAATCACTTTGAGTACTGTACAACTTAATACAGCACAATTCCCGTCATATATCGGGGGGGGGGGCTGGAGCCCTAGGTCCAACACTGAGCCTGGGGAACTATCTGCGTGGAGTTTGTATGTTCCCCCCAAGTTTGTGTGGATTTTCTCCTACAGTCCAAAGACATGCTGGTGGGTTAAGTGGCTTCTGGGAAACTTGGCCCTGGCGTGTGTGGCTTTGGTATCCAGGGTGTATCCCGCCCTGCGCCTGTTTCTTGCTGGGATTAGCTCCAGCTCCCCCACAGTCCTGTATTGGATAAAGGAGTTGAGAAAGGGTCACTGGAAACAATTTCCTAAATGAAGCCCTCAATGTAGACTCACAGAGGCTACTGCTGTGTACCTCCATGAGTAAAAATACTCATTTACAAACACCAGTAGCAGAACACAGAAATTACAGTGCCAGATCATTTTCAGTAAAGACTTTTTATTTAACTTAAAAAATACATTCATTTTTAATATATACTTGGTTATTCAATAAAATGGTAGACATTTATAAAGCACAAACTTTTAGCCATCTTTTTTTTTCTCTCAAAGAGAAAGGTTAAAAACACCATTTAAATAGTCAATACAAGTACAACAGTATTACTCAGGAGAGATGGTGACTTCATACCTCCTTAGAACACAGCACATTTAAGAATCTGAGCAGATGAATAGGATTTAAATTCTGATTCCGATCGTGCCAAGCAGGAAAAATCTTCATGTTACCAGAGGCCCAGCCATTTTCAGATTTGTCCCAGTCTGACCAGGTTACTTTACATTTCTCCAAGATTAGCGGTGAAGAAAACGGCTGTCTACACATTTCTGTCACTGCATTGTGGCAGCAAAATGGTCTTTTTCTACCATATTAAGAATCGTTCTTACCTGTAGAGGAGTATGCGCCTGCAGGTGTCCCAGGGGCTTCACGCAGATTTATAAACCCACGCTTTCACAAGGAGAGACGAGAGGCAGCTTTCTCCACAGTGCAGTCTCTGTGTTTCCTTTATGGGAGCAACATCCCAGCATCCACCCCATTTCCAACTATTCTGTCACCAGTCCTTCTGACACAGGCGTTAGACCAACTACACGTCAACTACACGGTCAAGTTCGGGACGAGAGCTGAGAAACAATTTTAATGAGAACCTGAGGATGGTTACACGCAGGAGGAGGCCTTGTGGCCCATCTGGCTCCATTAGTGACTAATGGATGCAAAGAGCTCATCCAGCTGTTTTTTTAAAGGAAGCCAAAGTCTCAGCTTCAACCACATGGCTGGGTAGCTTGTTCCACACTCCCACAACCTTTAGGGTAAAGAAGGTCCTCGTGTTCTTGGTTTTAAGTTTTCATTGTATACACACAGTATATTTAGTAAAGACAATAGTATTATCACACGAACAATTTAACGAAAATACTTTAACATTTGAACACTTACCATAAGGCCTCCAAGCCATTTTCTTTGAATAATACACCACTGTGCCAGCATCTAGCCCGATCCCTGTCAGATCTCAGAAGCTATGAAAGGATGTACCTGGTCAGGTATTCCTTCGTATCCCACAGCCGGCAGAGGAATCCTACTCCATTGGGCCCCTGAGCAAGGCCCTTAACCCCAGCTGCTCCAGGGGCGCCGTATAAATGGCTGACCCTGCGCTCTGACCCAAAGCTTCTCTCTCCCTGTCTGTGTGTCTCATGGAGAGGAAGCTGAGGTATGCGAAAAAGACAAATTCCTAATACAAGAAATTGTATATGGCCAATAAAGTGATCTTATCTGAATATGATGACCAGGGACACTGTGTTGCTGGATGTGTCAGTCCTACAAGTAAGATGTCATATCGACTACTTTGTCATTAAAGATCCCAGGGCACTGTTTGAAAAAGGACGTCCTGTTCACATTCCATTGAGGTTAATGCTCTCTGGCTTGCAAATCGTGGCTGAAAAGCACATGAAACATGTTAGAAAATACATGGCATGTTACATTTGTATTTCATATATTAATAAGAAACTATTTTCAAAGGATTTCAGCACTCTTAGTTATTGTTCAGTAGCAAAAGACTGGAGGAAGTAAAGAGCTACAGAAAATGTAAGCATCGATGCCTCTGCTAAATGCAAATGTTCGAGCTGAGCAGCATGTCAATCAACATTCCAACAGGCAAGAAGGACAAAATCTGAAATGTAAATGTTTCAAATCAGACCTGTAGTGCGACAACAGAAAAGAACTACCTATAGAATTTGAATCAGAATTTCCTGCAATGTCCTCAAGGTGCGCGGAGTTTGGTTTCAGTGTTCAGTAATTCAAATACGGCACACAGGAATCACGCAAACGTTTATCACAGGTACGCTGACAAAAGATCGTCACGGCTCCAATGCAAGGTTGACGACTCACTGAAACTCCCTCCAGATCTTTATTTTACAACAGGGCATCAACCATTTTGATGAGACCTGCCGAGTTCTGCCATCAATATTTTTGTTCTAAAGCAGGACTAAAAAGCTAAAGGAGATTTAACTTTACAATCATCTCCAAGATTATAGTTTGAATTTCTGCCTTTCTGTGTAATTACGTTTCAGCACCTTAAAATAAAAACAAACAGGGAGACCTCTTCCTGAATTAAGAATTCAAATTTAACTGTCCATATCGATACTTTCATACATTGAGCATGATCTGTAAACATCAAACCCTCCTGCAGCACCTTGATCTCCCTCTCATGTCCCCCAGTAAAAGGACCAAGACTCAGTTTAAGAAGCATGGTATACAAACATTCTGAGGCAAATGTTCCCTCCTTGCATGGCTTGGCATGTATTATAATAAAAAAGTGAAAAGTATTTCAACTCAATAATAAAAAAAAATTTAAGCTATTGTTTTGAATGTTGTATGTATAAAAGCAATGCGAACTGTTCTGATACCACTCTGAAATTGTTCATGATTGAATTTTTAATTGTTTAATGAACAGAGACCAAGTACTTTTTAGGCTTCAACAGTTTAAAAGTTTCACTTATCGAAACTATACAGTTCAAGAAAAAGATCTTTTCCTTATACAAATATACTAAAACCATTAAACTAGATCTTTCATTTAAAGTTCTGTCAGAGGACATATTTCTGCATAGAGATCCGTTAAGCTTTTATCCTTAAACTCACAATCTTCCCAACAGTACCCCTCCCAACCACCAGGTGAACAAGCACCTAAGAAAGACAACACAAGAACTTACAATGCAGTGCATAAGGTTTATTTTCACATGATTTCCAAGACAAAAAATACACGTAGGCCAAATGTCTTCATAAAATCCAAGTAACAGTTTTACATAAGAAATTAAAATTGGCAAATTCGGATCATTCTGCAACAGCAGAAACGGTTCAGAAACAAATATAAAAGAAAAATAAAATATTTCAGTATCCCATAGGCTCTTCAGTTTCTTCCACCTCTTCACTCCTGTTCATTATTTGCTGTAACAGACAGCAAGACACTTGGTACCAGCAGCTGGAAACGTGTGCACGTGAAACATCTGTGAAATCCCTTTGGTCCCTAGGACAGTCCTCTGTCTTACCAATGCTGTCTTCTAGTTCTATCCAAGACGATTTTTCTTTTTCGCTTCTTACCAAGCGTTGGGAGTTCCTGTTTTGATGCGCCAATCATAAAAAAATAAACAAAAAGCTTAATAGTCTTACTTAACAGCAAAGGGTAGATCATGAAAATAAGCCAACAATGTTTGTACATTACCTTTTCAGGCAGTTAAAGGGGAAGGGGAGTTGCTGCAAATGAAAGACATTAGCAAAAGATCTGTTTCATGTTCATGTCTGCTTCCTCTACGCAGTAAGCGCATCTGAAAAGGACTTGTTTTCTTTAGTTGAGCTTGTTATTTTTGAATTGTCTAACGTAAAGAAATGTGTCGAATTACGGAATCCCACAGACTCAAAGTACAATCTTTAGTAGATTAGATACGCTTAAGTTTAATTACTGGCAACCGCTATGCTCGTCATCTCTGGGCAGATGTGACTCAAGTACAGCGTGCGGCTTAAATTCGATTGGACGTTTCCCTTCAGATTCCAGGGATTCAGGAGCAGTGGAGTCTGCTATTTTAGGTGGCTCGGCTGCCTGGGAGGATGTTATTGCTGAGGTGTCCGTTTCCGCAGCAATCGAGTCGGCCGCCTCATCAATATCATCCAAAATAAGACCACTAGAAATACCGTGCATTTCGTTTTTTATGTCCCTCTGGCTCACTGAATCCAAAATATTTAACTCCACTTGCCGGGAGGAAGGACGTAGATCTCCTTCTGAACTGCCAATCCCTAAACCTGCAGTTCCCGCATTCTGTAGCTCTGACGTTGCTACGTCTGTCTCAGGCTCAGGGACACTTAGATCTGCAGTTTCGAAACCCAACTCATACGATTCAAGATTTAAGACAGACGCTTCCAAGCTTAAAGCCGGATTTTCATAAATTCCCAAATCCACGGGCACATCACATGCCCCTTCTCCTAGTTTCAGGGACCCCGGCTCATCTGTAGGATCACTTAGCTCAAGAGGGTCATGAAGGTCTGAAGCCTCGAGAAAAGCCTGCTCTTGATTTTTGAAGTTGTCCTCCTCACAGGTGTCATTAATGCTGAACAGGGAAGCATCAGAGGACATCCAATTGCTGGTTTCGAGGGGATCTACACCTTCCTGCCTGCGGAGCGTGTCTAGTTCGATTTCAGGGGTCAGCGAGACTGTGGGTGTGGCAGGGCTGTCGGTTTCCACGGAAACAGCGCCGGGGGCGTGCACTTCATGCTCCTGACCAACTGAGCAAGGCCGCTCTTTACCTGATATTTTACACCCGTTATTCATAGAACTCGTCTCGATACCTTTATCTACACGTTCAAAATTAGAGTTAACCGCACCGTCCTTCGCTTCTGAAGTACCTATGCCACTAACGACTTGCCTAGAAGCCTCTTTCAGACTTCGAATTCCAATATCTTGGTTTTTGTCACGCGAGATACTCTGGGAGTTGTCACTGGTGGGTTCCTTAGTATTCTGGGTACCAGGCTCCTCTCCATTGTTTACTCCTATGACTGCTTCGGTATTCTTGGAACCTGTTATATCCCTAGTGTCTGAGCTACTGTTTTTAGATAGCTGCCCTTTCGTTATATTAGGACACTTGGTCGTTTCTGCTCCTTCATTTTGGGCCTCTAGCTTCCCCGTGCTCGTTTCATTTTTGCTCTCTTTAGCTCCGACACCTTCCGTGCTGCCAAATTTGAGATCCGAGGGGCCCCTAGTGCTGCTGTAAAAGATGTCGTATAAATCCTGCGCTTTCGCTGCAGCCAGACTTGATCTGGGTTTGTCACTCTTCTTCACCGACTCTTTCAAACACTTATGAAGAGGAGGAGGGCGGACAAGCACAGTGAGGGTCTGTTCACTTTCAGGCACCCCGGGGGCAGCCACGTCAGACTCGAAGCTCATTACACGCATGGCTGGAGGAGATGGGGCTGCAACAGAAGTAACGTTTATCTTGGCCACGGAGGGCGTTTTCGTCTCTGCTGCGGCGGGGGATTTTTTTTCGGCTGTCGTGGGCGCCTTTGCATCGGCGACGACAGGAGAGCTCTTGTCTGCCAGGGCGGGGGATTTGAGAACCACCTCCTCGCCACCGAAGGCCTTGGAAATAAGGTCAGGTGTGAGCACTACATCCTTTTTGGGCTCGGCCTTCACTACCGGCAACGGCTTGTTGGTGCTGCTGCCAGAGGGCCTGATCGACAGAAACGTGTTCAGGGGGGCGGGTTTATTCACGGCAGCCGGGCTGGTCTTTCTCAGGAGCATGGCCGGCGCAGGCAGGTTGGGTCGGATTTTTGCTGTTGAGGTCACCGGTGGAGAAGAAGCCAGTGGCACCCACGAGCTGGAGGGCGGGATCACCGTCTTCCCAGACAGCTTAATCTCAATGGTCTTGGACTTCCCAAGAGGAGACTTCCCATCGTCCTTCTCTTTGCCGTGATCGCCGCTGTCCTCCGCTTCCGCGGGAGCTTCGGCAGCGCTTTCCTCGTCCTTGTCGCTCTTCTTCCAGCTGAACTTCCCGAAAGCGGGAGCAGCAATGTTCCTGGACGGCTCCTCGCTCTTCTTTTTAGCCTTGGGCTGCAGCGGCACCTTGGGAGAGCCTGGCACCTTCTGGAGTGCGGGCGTCTTTTCCCCCAAGCCCGCGCGGCCCCTCGGCTCCTCGGCCTCTTCTTTCACCACGCCCTTCTCTTTCTTCTCTTCCTCCACCTGACCCTGGGGATCTTCCTCCATTTTCCGTTTCAGCTCCGTCTGCCTCCGCTCTTTGTTGTCCATGACCACAGCCAGCCCTGCTTGCCGGTCCAGGTTTCTCCGTTGCTCATACAGCGGATTTTCATCAACGTATTGCTGCCGAGGATGAAAAAGACACAGTTATCACTGGGCGCCAACAGAACCGATCAATACTTTACCACCTACTGTGCGTGCAGTCTTCTTACAAATAAATACAAGTTGCATGTCTAAAACAGCAAAAGGTCTAATTCTAGGCTTTGAATCAGCTATTCAATGGGGCCATGATTACCCAGCCCATTCTAACATTTTGACTACAGTCAACCACTTGGGATTGAGGAACACTGGCAAAAAAGATACTTCAATTATATGTGGTTTAGCCCTTGCTCTGTTTACATCATAATATTACCCTATCACTCAAATGGAGATGGAAATCTTAAATGAGAAACAAATGTTTGCAAGACGTTGATTTCACAGAATGTGCTTCTGCTTTACAGGATGAGCAATTTCAATGAGTTATCAGTTTAAGCTGCTACCTTACAATTCAACTAAATGCACAACATTCACATGCTTGTGTACTCAAAGTCACAAGTGAGCCATCCTTTTCCAGGGATTACCTTGTACTTTTCATTGTGACTATGACATGTAACATGATCTTCAGCACATAACTGATCTCCAAAAAAGTCTTCACACAGCTGGCAGTAAAATCCTATCACAGGGATCAAAAACTCGGAACCTGAAACAGCAGCAACAGGGTGAGGTGTTAAACATTACTAAACACATAACCAATAAATAAAGAATACAACAAAGATAATATCTTAAGTGTTATAACATGCATGTTTTTATAGTAAGGCACCAGACACCCTTCATAGATTTCTAAAGAAAGGTATGTTACATTTTTTCCATCTCCTAATCCTTAATAAAAACCACAGTGAAACACATTTCACTGACACTTGAATTCAGTGACACTTTTATGAAAGAAGGAAGACTTTACAAAATCAAGTTTTAGAATGACATTACAGAAAGTAGGTCTTTGCTCATCACACGTCTGCAGACTAGAGGTGGGGTACTATATTCTAAATCTGTTCACCATCAGTTTACTACAAATGGCATTTCAGAAGGCAGCAGTACCTTTGGCAGGAACAATAATCTTCTCCCCTGTCAGTCGTTTGTTGTCGTTAGAGGACGTTTTTGGAGCCCAGGGTCTATCATACGGATCCTGTGTCTACGTGTACAGTGACAAGAGTACATGTGCCAGTATTACAACAGAGAAAGCACAAAGTGTAACACCACCTGCATTTACAAAAAATAACTTTATACACTTTTCCTTTATCTTGGCACCTGTGAAAGAGGCAAAATAAAGTGTTAAGCACATTCTTTAGAGACAGAAAAGGCAAAGATGAGAGCCAGAATATTTGGAAAACTGAGGTCTGCCCTTTCCTGCTGTTTACTCTGGCACTGTCAGAAGGGAGTCACACATGTGACTAACTGAAGGGCGAACCCTACCTTTCTGTGCGTCTTGCTGTGCATGTGTGTGAAAAAATCAAACATGGATCCACAGATGGTGTTGCAGTTTTTGCACCAGTGGTTACCAGCATCATAATATTCATACTGATGTGCAGGTATCTCTGACGACTGAGAACGAGTAGGACTTTTAGCCTTCTGCTTTTCGGGGTCAGGCTTCGAGCTAGATGGTTCCTAAATTAAAAATGGGAAAGCAAAAAGTTACTTTTACACATTAATCCATTATGAACATAGAAATTAAATGAAAAATGAAAGTCACTAGTGACACTCATGTATTTTGCAGAAGATACGATCCTATTTATTAACATTAAGTTTTCAAAATGGCTTTACCTTTGCATCTTAGCAGGCGTTCCGACTGAAGATCTTACTCATACCGTAAATTATCTGCTTTTGAACTTTCCGATTCTTCGGGAAGAAAATCATCCCTACAGTCACCACGAAAATGCAAGTCTACATTGGTTACAGTGAAGACTGTCAGTATCAAGCCATGGGTCAGACTACCACCGCAAACGAACAGGGAATGAAGAGGCACATCAGAGAAACATTTTTAAAATGACAGACGAATCCAGAAATCAAATTAAAAGGCTTTTTAGTTTCAGACTACACCTGACTGGAATTCAATGTTAGTCTGACTGTCATTTGCGAAGATTTCCTGATTTAGTTTGAATCCTCCCACCTTTTTATTTTTTTACTACATTATCTCTTCCCCCATATTAAAAAAGCTGACAAATTTTAAAATGTAAAAACCAAAATGCGGTGCCTTGCCGAAATCCCGAAGAAACTCTATGTGCCAATTAGCTTGACGCGGAAACCAAGACATATTTTGAGGTGCACAGACAGTACTGCTACGATGCTCCATTATCATTTTCCTATTGAACATTGGCTTATAATAAAAAATAAAACTCAAAACTTCATACACCATGGAAAGAGCAAAAGAGCATTTTTTTTAGAAATCAGAGAATGTTCTAAGTGTACAACCATTGTATTTTGCTTGCTCCCCAAAGACCCTATGTCAGTGAAACACCGAGGAAAACACAAAGTCAAGAAACACGTTGCAAGGCAGGAACATCTGGACAATGTGTGACTGGCAATGAGGAATACAAGCACATTTAAATACACGAAGGTAACAAAGCATTCTTTCAGTGGGAAACTCATTTAAAATAGAGGTGTTGTTTGTCCAGTTTACTGCCGAACATATTTGGATTCAATATTGGGGATCACATCACATCACAAGTATACTTTCACACGCAAGTCAAGGATTCAGATGTACAGATTCATAAAGAATGCAAAACATCAATTTCATTAACGTGACATGAAACATTATGAGATGAAACCATATTACTTGCTGTGGCGTACGAATACAAGTGGAGTTTCAAAATGTTGTATTTGACTGTTTTACATATAAGTGACGGTGTGATCCATAATGCCAAGGATTATACAGGTATGCTGTTTTTGCCATAATTTATATAAAGTATGCTAAATTATCTCCCTCTTTTCTGGTACATGTAGACTGATGACATCTGACCATTTCATTATGCTTCAACTTGAAGCCTCTGCATTTGACACTTATGAGAACAAAATGCTTAGCCTGTAGAGGTTATTTTTTATCTGTTTAGCTGTATTCCACCTACATAGCTCTCTCTCCTTTGATGAAACACCAAAAAATTAAAACCGCAAAACAGGGTCATCACAGAGTCCCAAAAAAGACATTTGCTGAGTGGAGTTACCACCTCTAAATACAAACATTCATTTGATTATTATATTCTAATTGGATTATTTCTGAAGGATTAAAATAAAGATTCAAATATTTTGATAAATGTATTTTTATCCTACTTAACAATGACCTTTTCTGTGTAAATATTAACACTTATTCAATTTTTTCCCAGCACTGAATCAGGAAGCATGTACACTACCCAACTCCATCTGGAAGCTCAAAAATATTAAGAGGGCAATAATACGGTAGTTTATTTTGGCATCGTAATAAGTATGACAATGGGCAACTGCGGGGTGCTGGGAGAAACACAATTTTGCGTACTATAGTGGACAGCAGCTCTCCCTGCCCCTGCTGGGATTCGATCCCGGTCACTCGTGGGCTACAGCGCCTCGCCCTAGGCAGAGGAGAACTCCACCGCGCACATAAACCAAGTACTCTGCAGGCAGAGACTTACACCGTGTAGATTTCACACGAGGGTAACATCACATCTGTACCTGGCTCAAAGCATGAGCCCTTGCTACTTTACAATGCAAAAATGACAACAATAAAATAAAAGTTATAAAAATGAGCAGCTTTTTGTTGCACATTCAACGGCATGTGCTAATCTGTTTGCCAACTGTATAAATGAGGGTTCTGGGGAGGGGAAGTTCTCTTTTTAGCCTTCCGCTCTGCACAGATTTGCATGGTCGCTCTCACACCTGCAAGGCCCTGCATTTCACCCCACCCTTCGCTGGAGCACGTTTTTAAGTTTCTCTCCAACATAATGAATTTCTTTTGACGTTTCCATTCTGCCTGCAGCAGGCGGTCAGCCAGCCAGCATACGTCAACTTCCGAATGTGGTGCAGAACGTCCTGAACGTGACTGTGACTGTGACACACACAAAACCCCCTCCACGACCGCAGAAAGCCACATGGCCGGTGGGCACCATACGGGTCCTCCTTTGGACAGCTGGAGTCTGAATCCCAACCCCTGTGATGACCACTCAGCGCCTCACAAGCAGCAGAACCAATCACCAGGGAGAACGTCCCCCCACCCACCGGCTGAGCTCTCCCATAGGAGACCCAGCCATTAACTGACCAAACAGCCTGCTTCATTCTGAAGTGGTCCTCATTCTGATATGCTAAAGGAGTTGCAGGACTGAAGTGAAGGAATTTAAATTTAAACATAAGGTTTAAATTTTGTAACAGCTTCTAGGCTGGAAATAAATAAATAAGTACAATAAGGGGTTCAATGAAAAAGCCTGAGTGCGCAGCTGCAGCAGAAAGCATCAGACAGTGGGAGCGCCAGGATACAGGGAAGGCCAAGGGGAGCAGGCAGGTCCCAGTCCTTCCTGCCACTGAAACCTCTGTCCCATTAGCCCTACATGGACCTGCGCTCGGACACAACCACCCGACAGGCCCCTCTGCTTTCGGAAAGGAACAAATACAGTAAAAGCAGACAAAAGAAGAAGAAGAAGAAGAAGACCATGCCATCAGTCCCTTACATCAAATCAGAAACAAGATAACAATGGAATTCAAGCCGAAAACAATGTCAAATATTCAAGCGAAGGCTAGGATCAACTGAAATCTTGCACAGGTTGAAAAACATGACAGTGCTGGTCTAAAATAACGTAGCACAGAGCCACTCTAAACCAAGACTAATGAAGATGACATGAAACTGGGCTTTTACCAGAACCCAGGTCTTGGGCGGGAGCCACGTCATGAATTCTACCTTGAGGGACGTGCCGGAGGAGGAGGAAACGGAAGGTTTCTCGGGGCTCTTGGGCTTCTCTTTCCTCTTCTCCGGCGGCAGCTCCCTGCCGTCCCTGGGCTCCTTCCGGTGCTTGTCGGAAACGTGCAGCCCCAGGATCAGAGCCACCTTGTCCAGCTCGGCCCGCTTCTTCTCCGCGGATTCCTGCTCCTTGCGGATGGCGGAGATCTGCGCCATGACCTCCTCCTGCAGCCGGCCCACCTCCGCCAGGAGGGGGTCCTTGTGGCCGTCCTTCTCCCTGCGCTTCTTCCGCAGCAGCTCCCCTTAAAGGCACCAGGGCCACACAAGACAGGGGTGAGCGGGACCCCGCGCCGAGGGCCTCCTGCCAGGCCAAACTTACCCGCCGACAGGGGGAGCGCCAGACAAACACGCTCACAGAAGACCAAGCGAACAGCGAGGACTCGGCGCTGTGAAGGCGGGACAGAAAGGGCAGGTACCTTGCTGCTTCCGCAGTCTCTCCAGCTCCTTCATGAGATACTCCTTCCTCTTCACGCGAGCCTCTCTGTCCTTCCTCAGCTTCTCCCTTTCTTCTAGAACCTGGATGTGCCAGACGGCGGTTTGGAGACGTGAGTGGGGCGACACTCCCCCCCGACGAGCAAGACGTCGGCCAGCTGTGAGGAACTCGCAGCCACGCCAAGGGAGCATCGTAACAAACAAGAGTGTACCGAACAGGTGGAAATAACACAAAATGCTCATCTGTCAGCAAATTGGTAAACTGACAGAAGTTGTGATGAATAAAACCAAGTGGTAAATTAAATTTAGGGTTTAAGGAAGAGAGTGTGTTAGGCAACCACCTACAAAAACTTTTTACATCTCTAAAATGATATTAATATTAATTTCATGACACTATAAATATTTTTACCAAAAAAAATGTATTACATTTACCCCGCTGATCAACCAAGCCTGCACGTGAAGAAATACCTTTTGTTTTTGCTTGGCGTTATTTTTCTCCTCTGCTGCCCTGTGCTGATGGTTATTCCCTACTGCCACGTCAGGGGATTTCTTGTCTAGGTTTTCCATCACCGGCACCTGTACCAGAGCAGACTCCTCCTTTGAGGAACACGCTGGCTTTTTTTCCATGGGCACCGTTTCGATGACCCGCAGGTAAGGGTGGCTGGATTTCAGGGGGCGATCTTCCACTGGGGGAATAACGGGTATTGGCGCCTGGTGGGTACCAACCGGCTGCCCCTGTGAGGGAGGTGGGTACATTGGCCATCTGGGAGGCATGTAAGGGATGTAGTTCCCATACTGGTCATAGCCTGGCAGTGGGTAGTTTGGCATGGCTTGCTGATGCTGGTACTGAGAGTATAGAGGTGCAGAGTGGGCAGGACTGGGGCCTACAGGTGCAACAGGCTGAGACGCTGTAGGGCTAGTGGTAGCAGCTGAGACCGACACAGAGGGCTGCTTGGCACTTTCCCCCAGGACAGGGATTCCCCAGCTCGTCTTCTCCCCGGCCTTGATTCCAAACTCCGACCCGTACGCGGACGCAGGGTCTGTGAGCGAGGCCCGCTTCGCCGGCGGAGGCGAGGCCACGCGGCCGTACTCCGAGTCCGGGGACCTGGTGTGGCTCTGGCTGCTGCTGCTGCTGCGGCTCCGCGGCTTGTCCCAGCTCCGGTCCTGCCTCCGCTCGGCGTACTGCGAGCTCCCCGCCGGCGGCTTCTTCCCGTGCAGGCGCTCGTGCGTGCGGGCTGCGAGCTTGCCGATTTCAGCCATGCCGATGTCGAGCCCAATCGTTTTTAGCAAGTTCTGAATCTTCTCGTATTCCTGGGGATCCGGAGTTTCCGCGTCGCCCTCTTTGGCGTCCTTGTGAGACGCGCCCGGTGGGTAGCCTCCTGCTTGGCCCTGCTGACTGCAAGCTTTGTCCGGGCGCTTCAGTGCGTGGGCAATCCCTGCCTTGTTGTCCCCGCCAGACGTCAGGCCTGACAGGCTTTGCTGGCGATGCATTGTGCTGGACTGAGAGCCACCAGCCGTACGGTCCTCGGCGGTGCCCAGATGGTGATGAAATCCAAAGACATTCTTGCTTTGCCGCTGGTGGGTTCCTCCCAGCTGGCTCATCTGACACTCCCCTGCTCCAGGTTGGTTATCCCCATATTGTCCAGTTTCAGGTTGACTTTGTTGGCGGGCAATTCCCATCTGAGACAGAGACTGGATCTGGGCTGGCTCTCGGTCATCTTCTTCATCTCCATAAAGGAACTTCTCCTCATCCTCAATATCTGTGAAACCCTTCCTCTCCTCCTGTGGGATGGGGAATTCACCCATCATACCTAAAATTCTAGAAAACCCACTACCATCCTGGCTAACCCTCTCATGCGGAAGGAGAAATTCACTCGCGCTTTCCAATGGCTTTTCCTGATTAACCCTGAAGAACGATTCTTCAATTTGCTCTTTATAGGAACAGGACTCTTTTGAGATCTGCTTCTGCAACCTGTGGCCATGCACCTCCTCACTTGCTTTCTTCAGCGAACAAAAGATGCCGGACTCCATTCCTTTGCTCAGAGTGTTGAGGAAACGTTCAGTCTGTTTAGAAAGATTGCTGCTCGGCTGATCTAAAGAGGCTTCGCTTGACAGTTCACCACCCTGTGAAAGACAGTAACACCATAAGGAGAGAAACTGATAAAAGTTTCAAGGACGGAAGTTCATCTGCAGTTAGATGGCCAAAATTAGTGAACCGTTCAACCATTAAGTGATGCAAATTTAACAAGGCTGGCAAGAAGTCTAAGAATTTTTCTGTATCAAAACATACTGAACACTTTTTGAAACAACAGATCTAGATTTCAAAATAATTTTCTTTTTTCCTGCAATGGTCACACTGACTTCTCACTATAGTGGAGGTAAAAATAAAGCCAGAAAATATAGATTTAATAAAAATGTGGCACTGCAGATGAGTGCCATGCACAACAGCTGAAATGACAAAGGAGCAGTAAATCCCAGCTGAGAGCCACAGAACTCATCTCTAACCTGAATACTCAGAGAAGTATCCATGTCGGGATCAATCCGTTTTTTCAGAATGGATTTTTTAGGCATGGGGAGCCACTCCTCAGCCTGGTACTGTCCTGGGATGCTGGCGGCCATGACGTTAGGCGGACCGTGCTGAGAAGACTCGTCCTCCAGCCTCTCCAGCTCCTCCTTCTCCTTCCTCCTGCGGGCCAGCTCCAGCTCCCGGAAGCCCTCGCTCATCTTGTCTTTGAAAAGCGAGGCGGAAGGGCTTCCCCTGCTGCTGCTGCGACTCCGGCCGCGGCTCTTTACCGCGGTGTGGCCCCGGCTTCTAGCCCTGCTCTTGCTCCGGCTGCGGCCTCGGCTCCTCCCGCGGCTCTGACTCCGG
Source organism: Atractosteus spatula (assembly GCF_055471065.1). Classification (NCBI taxonomy): domain Eukaryota; kingdom Metazoa; phylum Chordata; class Actinopteri; order Semionotiformes; family Lepisosteidae; genus Atractosteus; species Atractosteus spatula. Next base: position 20,991,876 of record NC_142720.1, on the reverse strand, counting down.
CTCCGGCTCCGCCCACGGCTTTTCCCGCGGCTGCGGCTCCGGCTCCGCCCACGGCTCCTGTCGCAGCTGTGGCTCCGCCCGCGGCTCCGCCCCCTGCTGCGACTCCGCCCCTTGGTCTCCACAGTGCGCTCAGAGTAGCGGGACCTGTCTGTGCTGTAGCCCCTTTCGTCGGGTTCCAGCTCATAACTGGGCCTCTTCGCATCCTTGGGAAGGTAGGAGGGCTTTCTGTACCTGTCTCGTTCTTGGCTGCCTCCTCTTGAGCACTCCTCTGGCCTGGGAGGAAAAGGTGGGCTCTTGCCATGGAAATCAACGTCACACTCATGCACTGGGTATCTTCCTTGACCCACAGGGGCCCTGAGATAGTCTTCATCCACTTCCTCTCTGTAAGAAAAAGTTCTAAATGAGATGACAGATCCCTCTTTCTTTACGGTTCAGATGGACAAATCCACGAAACCCCAAATGAAACGTGAGCATAAGGCAAGGCTTGAGTTAGCCAGAAGGACAAGATGTATTGATTTTTTACACTTTTTCACATCCGAAACTTAAAAGAGCGCTCAGGACTGAAAGCTGTTGCATTGCTGCTTTTCACACATAAGTGAAAATCTGATATTGTCCTTTATGGCTGTGCTCTTTTCTGCACTAAACAGCACTGAACCATGAACAAAAGGCCCACAGTAGCTAGTTTCCATCTGTTAACCCAGGGCACCTGTTCAGCTGAGGAATACAGTAACATGGCAAAGATAAAGACTCCAAAAACTTGTATTCCCTTCATTATGAGACTCAGACAGCTCCAATATCCACGGGTTATCACATTCCAACATGGCAATATCATTAGATTCAGATAAATTCAACATGTTTACGGCTGCTTTCTTTGTCCAAGTTTACAGTTTAAGAATGCACGAGATACTCAAAAGACATCAAATATTTTTTCAGGATATCTCAAGCCTCAATTTTCAACTACAATAGGCTTTCATTTGCACACATACCTCTCGTAGAAGTGCTCAGGAGGCAGCGCTTTCCGGGGATCCACTCTCCTGTGATCAGAGGCTCCCCCGGGATCTCGGCCCGATGAACCGAAGGTCAGCTCGTTCCCCACTGTAATGACCAGGCTGTGATCTATTGGGATCCCACCAGGAGGGGGAGATGGCGTGAGCCTCTGTAGACGTAGAACAACGAGAGTTAACAGATTAGACTGGGGATTCCCTAAATCCATCCAGCCAACTCAATGGGAAAGCATGGTGCATTGATTCTATAAATTACTGGCACTGTGGTCTGTCCCACCAATGAATAGCGAATTTCACTGGCAATCTGAATATACAGGCCTCCCTTACGCTACTTCCTGTCAACAATTAGGGTCAGCAAATTGAGGAGGTAATTCCAGACGAGCGATGTAGCCCTGGATACAATCACCTAGTTTCTTTATCCAGTCCGGGGTCACGGGGAAGCCCCAGACTCTCCTGGCAAAGCAGCAGGTGCAAGACAGGACGCCAGATCACACACCGACACCAACACACTTACAGCAGGGCCAATTTTCCACAGACACCGATTAACCCACTTGTACGTCAAGGAACAAGTAACGGGTTTATTCCACGCTGAAATGAGAAGAAAGGAAACACAACGTTTCGGCTGTGGAGCCTTCTTTGGGTTCGTCACTTTCTTCTCTTTTCGGCATGAAATACACCCAGTACTTGTTCCTTTGCAGCCTGCTGACAAAGCTACCCACCTGAACTAGCTTGTATGTCTCTTGACTGCGGGAGGAAACCAGAGCAGCAGGAGGAAACCCAGGTGAACACAGGGGGAGCATACAGACTCCACACAGACGGCACTGCAACCGTACACAGGGCCCCAGTGCTGCGAGGCCGCACTGCTAACCACTGCTGTGCCTGCCTAATCCCATGTCTATCTGAGTTCATAACGTTTACAATCTCCCGGTTTTAAAATGTTCCTAAGTAATGCAACGCATATGCTAACACAGGAATTTAACAAAACAGACACAAAAGAAGCACATAGAGCATATAACGTGATAAACTTCCAAAGAGCATGACACCCCACTCCAGAGACCGCACGCTAAGGACCTCACCAGTAACCACTTCACTAAGTCAACTACGGGTCGGCTTGGAACATCACTAAACTAATTCTTCGTCCACTTTTGTCTCAGCCTGGCCAGCGCATTCAGTTTGGGTATTAACTGCGTCATATAGCGGGATTCGCAGCCCAGGCACACGCACGGTAACGTCCTCCCCCGCGTCGCAGCTCCGTGTTTTATGCCCACGGTGCACGCAGCTCCGCGTTCAATCACTCCACGCAAGATCGGCACAGACGCCCCGCGTCACCCGCCCGGTCGCCGGGGGGTCTCCGCCCGAGCTGGCTCACCCGCACGGGGGGGTGCTCTCTGGGCGACGGGCCCCCGCCCCGGAACTCGCTCATCGGTCCTCGGCTGCCTCCTCTGTCGGGGGAAGGGTAGCCCCTGGCCGGCGGGGAGCGCCGGTAGCCCCCGGCGTGGCCGTGAAACCCGGGGTGGAAAGGCTGGCGCTCCCGGTCCCTGTCGTCCCGGTAGGGCCCGGGCGGCCGGGAGCGCCGGGGAGGCGAGGCGACCGCCGGACCCCGGGGAGGGTAATTCCGGGGATAACCTCGGTGCGGCCGCCCACGAAACATCCTAGCCCCTTCAGAGCCGGCGAAATCCAGAAAGAGCTATTGCCGCGGTCTGAATGATGTCAGCGGGCGAGCGAGCTGTGCCGCAGTAACTGACAGGACTGTGTACAGCAAAACGGCATTTGTCTCGTTCAGCGCGGCTCGCTTCCTCTCTCCCACCAGCCGTGACGTCCCGACCCGCGGTGGCCTACCGGAACATACCGGAGTTACCAAACTTCAAGGACGACGTGTTCTTCGCAGCATCAGGTTTACAAAACGCAGCGAAAGAGATGGAACAGGACTTCTATCCAGTTCTGAAGGGTTAGGCATCAGCGCTGAAACCGCATTACGTGTATATTTTCTACGCCGTAAAAATGTAAAATGGAGGTGTGTGTGTGTGGGGGGGGATAAAAGATGTCATTAAAAAAAGTCCACTTCATTTTATTATTAAAGGGTTTAGAGTCTTTCGTTCAGAAACTGTCACTTTCCAACAAGTTTTCTGTCCATTAAAAGAAAAGATTTTCTTCCCTTTGGTTTGCATGTCAACTCCGTGGCTCTTCCAGCTGGCCAACATGATGCGAACGGACCTGTTGCAGAATGAAGACCTCCACATGTTTTGCATATTTACAGCAGTAGCACGTCTGGACAGTCAGTTAAAAAGGCTGCGTAATGTAATCTTACACGTAAATGTGAAAACTAGTAGCCAGATACACACACTCCAATGCGTTTTTATTAAGTTGTTAAGGTTTGTGGAGCTAATGATTATGAAGTTTATCAAAAACAGCCAGGAGACCGATATTAATGATTCAACAGAAGTGTATGCGACGATCTACTGCAGTATTAAATTTGTATTTTACATACGGAGTTCATTTAGGGAAATACTTAAAAAAGTTAATGCAGAAACACTCAGTACACTTAGTGTATTCTTGTTGCTAAGGATCGGTTTAACAGAATAATCTTGTACGATTATAAAACACGATTAGGCTATTTGACTGCTTTTGAACTCTTTAGTTGATTTGTTACCACTGTACCGCTTTCTTGTGAAAAGTTATTCCATAGAGATGAACGTGAGGCGAAGCATTAAGATGGAGCTAATTTCTGTGGTAGGGGACAGTCACGTCTGATATGGGTGAAGAAAAAGTGCAGTATTTAAATTTAAAGCAATTCGGTGGAAATTCCATTCTACAGTTTATTCTTGCACAGCTTTATTTTTTATTTCTGACATTTTTTCTTGGCTGGATGACAACCGAAGGAGACTTAAGTGTTATTGGTCAAGGAAAAGCTGCCGAAAACGGCAGACGACGACCGGACATCCAGACACCCTGCTGCTGTCATGGCTGACATGTTGGACACATCCACGATTTCTACAACATCGATGGATTCCGAACAGAATCAAGTCATCACATCCTAGAAATCAGCCAACCAGCTTTCATACCTGCCTAGTTGGGACTAGGGACATTATCATTAACCACTGGGACCCTCAAAACCTGGCAAAACCCATTGCAGTCAAAGCACCTTTCCAAAAAGGTGCCACAGTTGGCCACCAGCATAAATGATCTTGATTACTATTATGTGAAATTTAAAACAAAGTTTTAATTTCCACTTATATGCATTAAGTAACCATTCCAAATGGAGTGCTCAACAAAATTAAGCAATCCATCAAGCAGGAAGAAAAGCTGACTCAAGGTGTGCATAAATCCTGTGGAGTTCAAGCCACCATTCACAAAAAGGACTTCAAGCAGATAATAATAATAATAATAATAACTTTATTTATAAAGCACCTTTCCATACCCAAGAACACTGAACATAGTGAACAAGAAGTAAAAGAGGGGAAAAATACAATAAAATTAAAAAATAAACATGAACATGCAAGACAGAATATAGGGTAATCAGACATATGTAAACATAGGTTTCCATTTGAAAAAAGCCAAAGAATCTCTCTCCAAGAGTAGGAGGGAGGGCATTCCATAACAAAGGTGCAGTCACAGAGAAAGCACAGTCACCAGAAATCTGAGTTAGTCCTGCGTACAGCAAGCAAAGGACCAGCCATTCTCTCCTACAAGCGCAGAACTGGCCCTGAGCCACTATTGACAATTATGAAATATTAGTTTTCACCTTTGTCATATGTGGCCCAGTTTTAAAGACAGACTGAAGAGCTCTGCTATGCAACCACAGGCAGTTTTCAAAAGAGAAACAGGTCATTTGCAAGTGGTCCAAATTCAAATGTTATTAGCGACGCCTCGCACATCTGTTTTAAAAAACAACTTATTCTGGAAAATTACTGCTCCACCCTCACTGACGAACTACTCCCCGGTCATACAGAATGTTCTTTTTTTTTTTTGCAAAAAGAAGACAGATGTCATTAAAAAAAAAAGTCTTTATTGACATGGTACAGGTGAATTTATAGAAAATTAGAAATAGAAAATAGAAAGAATGAGAAAATCTGACCTTGATTAACGGGTGGGCAGCAAGCTGAAAAAGTCCATCTCCAACCAAGGGAAGCAATGACTCCTACGGGGAAGAGAGAGGTCAGTGAGAGATCCATTTCGTCATTTATTTCAGGCAGGAAAGCCTCCTGCAGAGCCTGTTCTGTGTCGGTTGGCACTATTCTCCTTGCACCCCCGAGATGTTCCTTATCCTGATTTACGGATCATGACAGTAAAATGCTTGGTCCATCTCTAATTGAAAATACCGCACCTCCCTTGTGGAAAAGGCATTCTTACACCGGCAGAGGCCTGTCAGGTACACAGACCGTTTCCAAATATCAGGTTCTAAAGCATATTTAAAACCTTAATTTTACATTGATAAACATTTTATAGAAGGTTGGTAAGTATTTAAACAAAACAGACTATATTCTCCTCACTTGAAATGACTTTTTTGACTACCAACTGATAAAAGTTAGAGGATGTTATAGACATAATGTAGTGTAAATACGATATTATTTTAGTTGTACTATGGTATGAGGGGGTCTACTTTTTGCCTGCAATTCATTTTAACCTTGTATTAGATTATTATATTTTTTTATCTATTATCTGCCAAAAAACAGTTCACTAGATATTAGAGTGTAAAATCTCACAGGTATCACACAGAATTGGGATTTTCACTGTTACCTGTGGAAATGGCTGAGGAACACGTGTGTAAAAATATGTTGCACAACATATACTTTCTATATGTATAACGATCTCTCCATTACAAATGTGATTTGTATGTGCAAGTTTGAACACAATGTATTTCTAAACAGGTTTCAAAAGTTAAAGGTTTTACACTTACCTCAGGCACCAACTCACTGTGAAAAATGCTCCTGATAACACTCATTTGGTTATAAAAAAAAAGCACAATATCACAAAACAGGAACCACCTCAATCAATACCTCTATAAGGTGTGAATACGTAAATAATACCTGGGATATGTAACATTTCAAAGCTTCATTGTGCTGATGAATCACTATTCCAAATACATACATCAAATATTGTTTCGACAACGTTAAAATTGAGAGGCTGAATTCTTTTTAGCAGTGTGTGCGGTATTGATAACAGACCTATTCTGCACAAAGGAAAAGGTTTTTTGAGAAGGATTTTACCTAACCCCCGCACACAACAGCAGGAAATGATCTGTTTCTGCTGCAGTGCACATTCCATGTTTTTCTTTAGTCCTAAAGTGTTCATTATTTGTTAGATTGCAATCAGACTAAGTGAATGCCTGTCCAAAGTGACTCATGTGGACTGCACATTTGTACACTTTTTACACTCAAGTCAGCTGTTTTTGAACCTCCCAAAGTATCCATCTTGCAATCCTCTGATTTAAGTGGAGTTTTAATGTATGAATAACAGTGAGCTTCCTGCCTGCCACAGCCACTTTACAGAAGGGAGCAGACAACCTTAGCACTGTAGTCCCACTGCTTGACTTGACTTCTATCCAACAGGTGGCTTAATTGACTTTTAAGCGTTTGAACTAATCCAAGACATCACTTCAAAAATGGAATCGTGCCAAGAACAATATATGCTCTTTTGTAATATTTTACATACTCCATCTTTAATATCCTGGAAGTTATTTTTTACTCTCCCAAGTTCATTAAGTCACAACTTTTGTGTTTGATTCAATAATATTCAAAGCAAAGCTGGAACTTAAGAACGAACTGCTCATTAAGTATTAAGCCATTTTCTTCAAATTAAAATCTCTATCATAAATTCTCTTCAACAATGTCAACAATGTTGGTGATTTTGCTAATTAGGAAAAAATGGCTATTTCTGTTAATCTTTATGGTCATCATAATACTGGGGTATATCAGTTTGTTTCTGAATTATTTCACCATGCCTCCTGACATACTAAAACACAAAACATTTAAATAAGTGTAAGAAAAGAAAGCTGCCCCTAAAAAAAAGTAGACAATATATAAATAGGAAGAAATATTTAATGCCACAAGAAATGATTAAATTAGGCTGTTAAAAAGGTGTGGTCAAGGATACTTGAATACTGAAAAACAAAACACAAACTGAAAAGAACCATTGTATTAATCAACTGACATGTAGGACCACAGCAGATGAGTGAACTGGAATTCAGAGACATCAATGTGGAAAATGTTTTATTACAAACAAAAATACCATTGTGAGCTTTATATAATAAAGACAAATAATGGTTCTTTTTGTGTAACATAACTTCCGCGTATGTATACAATGTATACACACAAAGACAATTATGGATCTAACATATATCGTGCTCATATATACAGCCATTTATGACATATTTTACTAGCAATGGCAGGTTCACAGAAGTCTGTTCCCCAACTTGCAACTACAAAAAAAACAAACATGCAGCTTCAACTCTGCTGGGATGATCCACTGGCTTAGCAACTCCTCCTTATGGCACTTCGCTTGCCCATTTCTCCAAGAAATCCTGCATGTCAAGGTTAAACATGTCTATACCTGCATCTGACAAGTGCACCCCATCAGGTCGGTACAATCCTAACTGCGAGTCCACCTGGATGCTGCCGTGACTCAGCGCTGCTCCTCCCACGGCGCCCATTTCCTTCTTCACCTTGTCGTTGGTCAGCCTGCGGATGTTCTCTGCCATTGCCGCATCCCCGCAAGTCCTCCAGGTACCGCGAGGCAGGATGTTAGACCAGACTAACAGGCAGTCCGGGAAAATGCTCTTCATGGACATCAAGTCCTTCCTAACGGCCAAAATAAATTCCTCCGGTTTCGACTTGCCCAAGTCATTTCCTCCAACGTGCATGATGATGACGTCGGGGTTAGGCCAAGTCCCCTTCATCTGCAGCAGAAAAGGAAGGAGCTGGTCCCAAGTCATCCCCTGTGTGCCTTTCCACCACAAACGCACACAGTTTGGATCCATCCCCAACTGCATACCGTACTCTGGCGATTTTGCCCTCTTCTCTGCCCAAAACACAAGTGAATGGCCGCAAATCCAAACATTCTTTACTTTTTTGCAGGCCTTACCTGCAAATGCAACACACAAGATGTTAACCTCACAAACCAGCAAAGTGTTGTGCGGCATGACGACACTTTTCATCTCACAATTCTCCACTGATTCCAAGTGCAGGGAGAAAGGAGAGGTTCCTCTGAGTTTTTTCAGTTGAGAATTACGGATTCAGATTTTACAAGTTGGCTTCAGAGATTCTCAGAACAAAAACATCAAGTCTGTGCAGAGCATTAAGAAGAAAGATGATTTCACTTTGACGCTACATTTAATTACATTAGACCGTTGTTGCATGAGAAAGGAGTGGTTCTTTTTTTAAGCTTTCTAAACATGGCTGACACAAAAGACAATGTCTTCAATACAAATAAAGGATAAGCCAATAAAGTGAAACTGACTGTGGCTTGTGCATGGTGCAACACAATGGCATTATCTGCAGCACCAGTAATTTGTCATTTGTTGCCCAACTACCTCTGCATGTGGTGAAAGTAGTCTGTCATGATGACAGCCCCATTACACAAGTGCACCATTAACAGCTTTCTGAAGAGTATGTGCTGGATGATGTATGCATTGGAGAAAACAGATGTCTGGAGTCTTCCCCAGAGACATGACGCAGGAGGTGATGCTTTTTTGTCACCATAGGTGAAACATCAGTGCAGCATTGCAAAACCAAATGTGGATTGGTATCCACGCAATGACATCACCCACTGGGAACACTAGCACGTTTCAGGTTATGCCCAAACGGCGGGAAAGTAATTGAAGACAATCTGGCAACCAGAAGATAGGATTTTTGCCCCTTTGCTCCAATGAAAGGAGCTCTCAAATGTAGGAAGTTCAGTGATGACAACGAGGTTCAAGTGTCGGCACAGGCAGCCTAGGAAATCCTTTCATTTCAAGGGAATCCACAGCCTTGTGAAGTGTGTGACTGGATGAACTGCTAGAGTAGTATATGAAATTGAATATCTTCCAAATCTGTTAAGCATGTTTGGTGAATAATTCACAAATTCCTTTATTGACTTAGCCTCATATTTCAAAAAGTGGTCAAATCTAAAATGCTGTTCAACATACAGACATCCTCTGAGTACACATCAATAGCTTTACACAAGTATACTCACCCAAACTATGTCCTTGCAAACACATTATCAAGGAACAGAACTGTAATCCAAAGGTGTTCATGGCAATTTTGACAGAATAAATTTAGCTAATTCTGTTGTATTTAAACCCATTCCTTGACCTCACTCACCACTGTTAACAGAAATGCTATGATCACACTTTCTTGAATCACATTATCGAATCGCATAAATGCAGTAAAACACAAGATGTTTGCCACCGATATAAATCGACGAGTCAGTGTACTGGAGATTTGATACACACAGTGGGGATACTGTACTGGGGAGGAGTGGACGTGAACTGGCTGGGCCTCTGTCACAGGTACTGCAGCTTTTCTCACCGTCTGTAAGATGGCAAGTGAAGAGTGACACTGTCGCGTTCAATGGCTGCACTAACACACTGCATAGTCTTTCAGAATATTTACAGTGCCGACAGCCAAGATGTTTAGAACAGGAAAGACCAAAATTACTGGGATCAAAATGCTTTTGCATGTTAAACCCCAGGAACTGACGTAAAAGGAGCTAGACTGTCTGTCCACAGACTTTTAAAAAACAGCAGGGAATTCCAAAACGTGAAGTGTGAACTTGGAAGCAACAAAGCACAGCCGCGGCAACAAGCAAAATAAAAGTTAAAATCTGAACAGAGCTTCAGTTCTACCAGATGTTCTCCATGGGTTGCCAATAACGTACATAATAATTTTGCATTAATAGTCGTCACATTATAATAGATTTACAAAAGGCAGCTAAGAGCTCCTGAACAACAGTCTGAGGAGAAATAGCAGCACACAAATACAGCAGCTACTAAGCCTATCCAGTTCATATAGAATACTCTCTTGACTACCACAAGGATCCTGTAAATTCACACTACAGGTAGCTCAACAATGTCATCGAGAAGGACTTATCTTGTCTTGCATTAATGAGGCGCTAGATTACGTTTTAGGGTCCCACTGATTCAGCTCTTTGGACCTGCGCAATGACTACTGGCGAGTTGAGGTGGCCCCCAAGGACAGGCCAAAGACTGCCTTCTCTATAGGTCAGGGGCTGTGGTAATATACTGTCACGCCTTTCTGACTATGCAATGCAATTCCCAGGCCACCTTCCAATGGCCAATGTAAAGGGTACCAAGTGGCGTGCTCACCTCAGAGTGCCCAGTGTACCCGGATGAACTGCTGGTGCATACACCCTCATTTTCTGAGGTCCTGGACAACTAAGAAAGGTCATGGACTGCTTAAGGAAGACAGGTCTCAAGCTTCATCCAAAGCAAAGTCCACTCCTGTGGCAAGAGGCTCGCATCCTGGGACAGATCACTGGCCACAAGGAGTCTCCGCAGACCCCAGAAAGGTGGCCACACTCCTGACGGCTCAGGACTTCAGGGGTTTCATTGGACTGGCCTCCTACTTATGCCATTATGGTGGTAAAAATAGGTTTAAGGAAACTAAAGCCCTTTTTCACCTCCAATAAATCACCACAGAAAGACTAGACCGGAGCGCATCCTGGCAAACAACAGACACAAAGCAGGATATAGCCTAGACAGGACACCAGTCAATCACAGGGCACATACAGACACACACACACACACACACACAAACCAGTGCCAATTTTCCCAGAAGCCAATTACCCTTCCAGTATGTCTTTGGACTGAGAGGCAGCAATGCTAACTACTGTACCACTGTGCCACCCTAAAACCCAAACAGCACACTGTAAATCCATGAACTTGTACCCGTAAGGGAAAGTAACTAGACCTTCACAAATAGAACAATGTACCTTTCAAGAATCAAAGCCCCCCCAATTACCAAAACAATAAGACCTGTTCATCCGTAGTATACTTGTATGCTTATATCATTGTTATCACCCACAAAAACTATTAATTTAAGCGAATTCAGCTTGTGTATATTAAAGCAAATCTACCGGAGTTTTTGGTGATTTAGAATGTTTTTCCGTCTCTTACTGTATGTATATAGCTGCATTTGCTGAATTTTAATATCTTTCAGTATATGATTCTTTTAAAAGGAACACATCTGATTATTAGTGTTCTATAACACCACATATGCAGTTTCCTTACATATAGTTGAACAATATTATAATGCAATTAAGTTACTTAAAGAAAGTACAGCAGTTTCAAGTACAAAATTCAAAACATTCTTAGCTCCTTAAACTAGGTACTAGAGGACACTAAATTGTACAAGTGATTCATGTTTTTAGGCAACTACTGCAGTCAACATAGATACATGTGTTTTTGGGGTTAACCTTCAGTGTTCCACCCAGTCACACTTAAACACTAGAAAAACCATGGCTTAATCGGCCTCTGAGTTCATCTACAGACTTGACTTTTAATAAGCTGATCGCTGCAAGTCCTGACTTGAGATTTGCAGTAAACGAAAACCACAACAGGAAACAGAAGTCACACATGCCAGCTCCTAGTACCCCTGGCACCCTTGTGCTGCTTCATGTTTCTAGTGTTACTTTCATCCATGAAAAACATCTGTTGAAAAAGAAACTTTCACCACATATAAACTGCAAAGCATATATAAACAAACAGACAAAATCTGCTTAAACACAGTGTTACTCCATCAAAAGTGCAAGGCAAGGAAAAAGTGGTCAAGGTCATTCTTAATTTATGAAACTCTGTCAAATCAAAGTTAAACAATAAAGTAGACTAAAACAATTACAGATGTTTGGCTGTTTCATTCGTTGCAAGTTCCCTTGACCAATGCAAATATATTTTTCCTGGTTCATGGCAGTTAACTTAACTTTCTCAATGATAGAAAAATAATTAGATTTCAAAAGGAGAAGTATGTACCTGGCAGATTTTTCTGACTGTCAGGGTCTTTCTTTTTCAATTGAGAATCCTGCTGTTCTTTTTTCCGTCTCATTCTTTCTTTAAACTCTTCCAGCTGGATGAAAAAGGGAGACATATCAAGTTTAGGCTGTAATAAAACACTGGAACCAGTGTGATTGTTAAATATTAAAAAATAACTGAAAACAAAGGGACGTGAGCATTTACGAATATGTTTAAACTTTAGAATGAATATCGACAAAAACCTTCAGTTTTATTGACTTCTTATGATGAACTCACAAAATCCAGCTACAAACATTCTGCAACATCTGCTGAACCTTTGAAATAGTCACAAAGAAGCAAGAAAACACAAACTGGCATCTTTTAAGAGAAAAGACAAACGAGAGTGCCTATACCCGTTTCTTCTGTTTGGGTTTAAGACCTTCAGATAGTTGTGGTGGGTCGCTGTTGCCCGTCGGCCCGGGGGAGACTGCAGAAGACTTCTCCTGTCTGCAAGCAGGCGCCACCTCCACAATCACGGACTCCTTGCTCTTGGCCCGCGCAGTCGGGCTAATTTTCACCGTGTTGATTACTCGCAGGTAGCGCCTCGAAGACGGTTTGTCCTTGACGGTCACGGCGGGGGAGACGACGGCAGCACTTTCCGAGGCCGGGGCGAGACCACACGCCGGGCCCCCTGCAGGTTCCTGGGAATACACCGGCAGCCCAGCCAGGGGGTTCTGTGGGAAGGGGGGGTAACCAGACAAAAGTCCGCCCGATAACTGGAGGGGGGGGAAGCCTGGCGGGGCCGCCTGAGGAGACGTGAGCCCAAGAGCCGAGTGAGACTGGAAACCCACTGGCGGCTCCCATGGAGGTAACGGCACACCAGCAGAAACCCCTTGCAGAAAATGCAGCAGGGGCTGACCAGGAGGTCCCATCTGATAAGTGAAAGGATAACCACCCAGCTGGTCGGAGAAACTAGGGGAAGGCACGTCTGGCGGAGGGGGAAAACTAGGCCACCCGGCAGCCATGGGCAGCACGTGGCCCGCAGAACCGTCGGGCACGGGCCCGAACGCTTGGTATTGAGAATACTGTGGCACAGAGTAAGCCGGCGACTGGGGGGGGAAAGACGGAGCAATGGGAGCAGTTGGAGAGGGAGGAACGGAGTGGTGCGTCCGGCCGACACCCTGAGAAGTCACGGGGATCTCCATCGGCCTTTTCTCCTCTGTGATGCTCCTTTCCGAAGGCTGCCACTCCGATTCTGGGGACTTCGTCTGGCTGCGCTGTCTGACCACGTTCCTAGTGGCTGCTCCTGTTTTAACCGGCTCTCTGTCCGAGGAATCGCACGACTTTGATTTCAGCTTCTTCCCATAGAGGCGTTCCTGAGTCCTTATTGCCAACTTACTTACTTCAGCCATCCCAATGTCCAACCCTATTGTTCGGAGAAGTGTCTGGATTTTATCATAATTCTGGGCCGCATCTTCATCTTCTCCCTCCTCTTCTTTCACTGCTGCAGGGCTCTGCCTCTTGGACATATCAGATTTGGGATGGAGATCATCTGTAGATGCGTCCTCGCCGTAGAGAAACTTCTCCTCATCTTCAATGTGCAAAAAACCCTTCCAGTTCTCCTCTGAGCTAAGCAGGTCATGTTTAATTCCCAAAATGCGGGAAAACCCACTGCTATCCTTACTGGCCTTCTCGTGAGGAAGAAGGAAATCATCCTCTGGTTCATGGGATTTCCTTCTCTCTTCCTTGCCCTCATGGGGGAAAGAGTGCTGAGGAACAGGCCTGCTGGTTTCTGGCACAGAGGACTCTTCCCTTGCTTCCCTGAGCAGAGTGGAGAGGAGGCCAGAATCCACCCCTTTGTTGAGAGTGTTGAGGAATCGCTCAATCTGCATAGATAAGTTACTGCTTCTCTTCACCCCTGAGGCTTCACTGCCATTATTCTGTGAAAGCAGAGAAGATCCATTAAAACACAGGATTGTAGAAAAAAAAAGTGATACAGGAATTTTTTTTCTCTGTCTAACCCATATATCATATACTGCAGCACGTTTTTGAAGAGCTCAAATCAGATGTCTGTTGTTTTTAAGGAGTGTAACGCAGATCTTTCTCGTCTGATGAGGCATCAAGCCCGATATGACCTGCACAAAATACTTCCCAAAAATGACAAATTTGACAACTGAACAAAACAGAAAAATGGTAAAACAAGTCTCAAACCTTATTGTTGAAGTCTGGTTCCATTCCAGGATCATTCGGTTTCTTCAAAATAGGCTTCACAGGCAAGGCAGGAGCAGTAAGATGCCGCATATAGCCGCCAGCCTCTGGAGGAAACCGTTTTCTGTAGCTCTCATCCTCCACTGCCCTGAAGGACTTAAAGTCCCCAGCCTCAGTGGTCCTGCCACTCCGGCCTTGGTGACTATTCTCCCTGTCTATAAGGGTTCTCTTTTGAGCTATATGCTTCTCCAGGATTTCCAGCTCCCTCTTCTTGCTAGCAAACTCCAGATTCCAGTAGCTGTTACTGGTTTCTAAGTGCTGGGACAATGGACTGGGACTAATGCTCTGGCTGCTAAAACGCTCTGCATTTCTCTCTCTTGTGTAACTCCCATTTCCGCTACTATTGGGGCTATCTCCGTGCCTGTGGTGACTGTCACCGCCTTCTCTACTTCTGTTCCAGCTGCGCCTCCTGCTACTACTCCGAGATCTTTGCCTACTGCGGTACCCACTGTGCTCCCTGCTCCAGCTACGTTTCCTGCTCCCACTCCGAGATCTTTGCCTACTGGGATGCCCGCTGTGTTCCCTACTCCAGCTTCGCTTCCTGCTTCCACTCCGAGATCTTTGCCTACTGGGATGTCTACTCTGCTCCCTGCTCCAGCTACGCTTCCTGCTTCCATTCTGGCTACATTTTCCACCATCATTCCAACTCCTGTCTCTGCTCCTACTTCGACTGCATTTTCTACTGCGACTCCAGCTGTATTCCCTGCTTGTACTCCGGCTGTCTCTCCTCCTGCAGTGACTACTACTTTCCCTGCTCCTGCTGTGATGGCTGCTCAGATATCTGCCCAGTTCCCTGCTTCGACTCCTACTGTGTTTTTTACTGTGACTCCAGCTGTGTTCACTGCTTCTGCTGCGACTGTGGCCTCTAAGCCTGGTGTCCTCTATCCATTCAGTGGGTCGGCACATATCTGAGCTTCTCCTCAAGACTTCTAGGTCCATGCCATACTCTGAAACCATGTCATTTTCCTCTGCAAATTCTCTTGATCTCTTCTCTTGCTGCAACGGGTACTCAGGGTTTGACCCTTGCAAGTCAATGTCCCCATGGTCCTCCCTGGAGGGCAAAACACAGTGGCTGTGTCTTTTCAGTCTTATGACAATACATCTTAAAAAGAACAACATTAAAGCCTCCGTGTTCTTACAAAGCTCATTCACTCAAAAGCGCAAAAGCTTTCAGTGGCTACTGATCAAGTTTAGTAGAGGTCTAGTAAACATACCTTAGCGAACTTCAGGAATTAGCACACACAATGTGTGCATTTAATCATCACGCTGTGTGCGCTGATTAATCCTCTATTATTAACATTCAAAAACTCATAAAACATTTTACAAATTAAACATATATAATCAGATATTATCCAAGAAGTCTACAGACTATACCACTTTTCAGCAAGAGAAATGAATGACACAAGAGCAGTTCCCACTGGTGTGCACAGAACTAAACCAAAAATACAATAACTGGGACATAATTTAGAGCAGAGGACCTGCATGATTATATTCCAAGTAGCCACTAAGGTATTTCTCTGATTGTAGAGATTTTCACATTAAGTTTCCAACAGCATGAGACAGACATAATACGCAGATACTTTGCATGACAAATTGCATTCTAATGTAAAAACAAAAAGGGAAACTAAAAACCCTTTTCTTAGCCTCATGGAAAATCCAAGACTTGTTTTGTCATAATACTGCAGTTGTTGAGAAAAACTATTTGAAATTCAAATGCCGTTCTGATCACCAACCAGTGAGGTTCACAACCAGCAATGAAGAGCAGAATCCTGAAGGTGAAAAACACATTGCTTGGCTTATGAGTGAACACTGAAGCTGATCAGAAGCTGTTCATGTCTTTTCATTATAGCTGACTTCTGGCTCCTCTCTATTTCAACAATTCAGAAGACACTGAATGACATTTCAGCTGCTTACACTCGCAGAACTCTTATACCTGCATCCTCGAACTGAGCTAAAAGAAAGCCACCAGCTAACGCAGTACCCAGGTCTAATGGTGCCTGCTGTTCAAACCATTTGCAATGCCCAAAGTGAAACTCACCCTCGGTGGAATAGTTTTTGATCATTTTCCTCATCAAAGGAACTGAGGTTAACTTTCAGGTTCGATATATTGGGACCTATTGAGTCTTTCAGGAACTTGAAGGTCATTTTCTTCTAAAGAAGGGGACATGAGGGCACAAAAGAAAACAGAAACTATAAATGGGCAGCACTCTTTCACACAAGAAAAAACTATTTTTTCATTCATTCACTCTGGTTTACATGCAGTCTTGTATGCACAGAAAAAGAACTGAAATTCTTATTCTGTAACATTAATTAGCATTCACTTTGACAGAGCCGTAATACCACAAAGGATGCCTTCCGTTCACTGGGACAGACTTCTCAGCTTTACAGAGTCCAGCACCGTTTTCTAAACTACAACTATACAAATAAAAAACGGAAAAGAACCTTTTCTCTTGCTTTGAAGCCGACGGTCTCACTCTCAGAACGAGAGCTGGGAATCGCTGTGTTTTTAAGTTTCTTTATTCGTACTGCCTGGTCCCTTTGATCATCAGACGCAACCTGGAAAGTGAGAGATTACCGACGTGTGTGTTCAATCCATAAATTACTGATGACTGTTAACTCACAGACCATTATGAATTTATTGAAATTCAATTTTTTACATAAAATCAATAATGTCATGTCAGAAAATATCAATTCAGACAATTTATTTTACCTCTGAGACTTACATAACCCTGGTCCTTCCATGCATCCACTATCAGAAAGGCACACGTGACATTTTTGCTCATTGAACGTACGCAAAATGGATTTCTGTATTTTTCATTTTATGAGCTTTTGGTAAAAAAAAAATGCTGCATTACACGGAGTATACACTTGTAAACCTAAATTATCTTGTTTTGTAATACCAGTTAATAAAAAAAGTTACAATCGCGAGCAGCTTTGGATTCAAGAGAGATTATTTTCTGCATAATAAAAGGCAAGAATCTGGACAACAGGAGACCCGATACTGTCCTGTAATGGGTGAAGCCCTGCTTACACTGACTGCTAGCACTGCGAGGTCAGAGCCACAGTGGTGTACTTACATGGACTGCTGTGAACTCCACTTCATCAGAGATACTGAGCCTGTCCTCGCCCATGACCTCGCTTAGGCAAAAGAACATTCTCGGGCTGCGTTTGCACTTAATGAACCCACAGGATGCCCCCATGTCAACTACCACACCCTAAAAGGGAAACAAACACAGATGACTGTACACACAAAGCTGTTGGTTTTGGCAAGTTGACCAACTTCTATGTTCATTAGATTGGACTTTTTTGCCATTCCATTTTTCTGTTTTTTGTACTGTTTTTTCTTTGGCAGTTAAATGCAGGGCTGTTCCCTGCTCTGCGCTGTGCTTGGGGATACGGTGTGCAAACAAAAGTTTGGCATGAGCTGATGAGATAAAGAATGGTGCCCCGCTGGCGTCAGCAGCTCCCAGCTTCTATCATCACGCATTCAAGCAAGACGTAATTGCTACATTAAGCCCTCAACTGAACACCAGGTTATACTCCTGAAGGCACGGGTTTCAAGGATTTCTATATCCTGTGTATTTGCAGCCATCAAGTCTCTGCATAAAACCTATGTAACAGCTTCTGGCCACTGTTGGATTATAAGAAATTAGGCACATCTATCTTTCCAATCTGAGCTACTGAACAGGAAGAGGGAAGACACTAAGTATTATACCATACACATTGGGGATAAGCTGAAAACTGCTGTGGACGGGTGACTGACAGGCCGTGCCATGATGATGAAGATGATGACTGGTTGGTCACCTCTCAGGAAACAAAGCTGGCACGGTGACAAAGTTTTGTACTTTCTTACAGCACCCATGTGTATGGCTAAAAGAGTATTCCAGAAGATTTGTACTTTACAGCTTTTCTCATTTATAGACTAGGTGCTCACCTGCTATGGGTGTACTGATTTGTGTTCAGTCATGGAGAGGTATGCAAACTGTAAAAAGGACTCCTTAAAACGTTTCATGCATTCTATTCATTTCATACTGCAAAATTGTGTGCACACAATCTGGGTCTACTGTACAATGGAGAAAAATCCCATAACTCACCCTCACCCCAAAAGAAAGGGCGAGACCAAATTTGCCATCCTTTTACAGCTTCAATAAACACTATTTTAGACCAACAAGCTTTTTGGGCATTAAAAAGCAATTCAGTACACTCTGAAAGGCTCAGAGTTTTGATAGAACATCTAACGTTGAACGCGCAGAAGCTTAATACACTAACAAGCTTGAGAAAAGTTACTAACGGGGAGCACATGATAAATGCATTATTCTCAGCTGTGGGAAACAAGCTTACTGTGTCTCGAGTTTCCTTAGTAAACTGGAACGTGTCGGGCAGGATCTCAATGTTGATGGCGCGTTCTGCCCCAGTGCTTCTCTGTGTGGAGATGTTGAACTGCACATGATCGCCTTCAAACACAGTCATCTCGGTCTGCAAGTCCCTCGCTCCAAAAGGCAGCTCTTGGTCTGAGCCGTTTATCCTCACCAAGACACGGCCTGGGAAAGATTCAGGTCCAGCAATCTGCAAGTACAAGCAAAATTAATTCTCAGCATCACTCTAGTTCAGAAAAAGAAAACAGTTTCTAGGTGGGCTGGCCTGAACTTTTACACAAGATCTGAGGTCTGTCAGACCTGTGTAATCAAAACTGCCGGGAGCGCATTTTGTGCCTGATTCCTCCTTATGCAAGTTAAATTACACTTCTTTGACCTCATAATGTCTCAACACAAAACGTTACTAGCTGGACTTACTGCAGCAGAAACAATTTGCTAATTATTATAAAGAATCATCTAAAAAAGTAACAAAGTTACCTGTTTTGTGTTGCAGACTTTTACTGTTGGCTTGATGACCACTCCATCATACAGCTTTGTACCGACATCCTCAAAAACAACAGTCCTCTGTGGCAGAATCTCTGAGGTCACTGCTTTCCACTGAAAAGACAAACCAGCCATAAGATCTCCTTTGACCTCCTGTGATCGCAGCACTGTGGCAGCCACACAATCCTTCAAAGTATTAGAACACAACAGCAATTCTCCAAGAAAGCACAGCAAATACAAAGATTAAAAGGTGCTAAGAAACAATGTGACAGAATGGAGACAACATCCCTAGATTCTGCTGGTCGTAGATAACTTCTATGTTTGGAGAAATACAGACAAAGTACTACTTTGGCTTCCTTCTCTGCAAGGTAGGACATATTTTGTATTTCTCATGTGGTGTGTTGAAGGATACATGGAAGAAAAAAGAGGTTTCCTGAAACACTTAACATAAAATGAATATCTTTTTTTTTATATTTGTTTTTTTATTCCGAATCGAGATGGAAGTAAACAAGAAAGACATTAAGACTATTTCACACACTACAGCCCTACCTTCTCTTTGTCCTTGGTGACAGTGGGGGCTGCCAGAGTGGATTTCTTTTCCACAACCTCCACAATTCTCTGCTCGAATGGCGTTCTACAGGACACCGGGTTCTCAGGAAGCTTCTTGATTCTTGCTCCCTTCTCCTGCCCTGCGCTCTCATCCTAAGGGAAAAAGCAATTATTTCAATGCTGGGCACCATTTGGACTCAAATAAAAAAAGCAATGGGAACAATGTGGCATGATTTCACAAAAGTGTCAGCACCGTTACAGTGTAGCAGAAACGTGTTGTAAGTGTGTGTCTAGCTGACAGTGAAATCCAGTCCTACATATCAGCCTAAGGTCTTTCTCACCATTTCTCTGGCCTCCCTGGTGTGACGGAAGGAACCCGTCAGGACTGCGATGTTAGTGGCCCTCCTTAGCTGTGTACCGAGGCTCTTGACAATGTTGAATTGCACACGGTCCCCCTGCATCAGAGCCACGCTACTGTCGTCCTCTCCAAACATCAGCACTCTGTCCCCGCCGTACACCTTGGCCTCAATGCGGCCAGGAAGAGCACCTTCCTGGGATTCCTCATTTGCCTGAGGTCATGGTCAACCAAGAGAGGTGAAGCTAAATTAGATGGCTCTTACACAGTACAAAAACCATACAGTAGTCTTATTATGGATGGAAAATGATCGTCTCAGATGTAAAAACGTAAATGCATCGAGATAGTCCTTGGAAATATTTAATATGAAGTAAAAGTGACCAGCTGAGTGTTACCTGGACACCGCGTAGATCTCTGGTAACAGTTCCTTGAAAAACCTGATCACTTAAGTCCTCAGAGCCCCCCGGCACTATCAAAACATCAGTTGTCCTCAACCTCCCCTAAAAACAAAGTCAAAATCACATATGGAAAGAACGCACACAGAGAATATCAAATATCTAACTAATCTTCTTACAATGTGAAGTATTTCATGACAAGTCACAGAACCACATGGTAACCTGTGGGAGCTACAGTAAACAGTCCTAAGCCAACTCCACTCATCACAAGGACAGGGGCTTCAAGAAACTCCTCCAACTTTCTTTTAACACACTGATCCATCCGTTAATTTGAAAAGTCCACCTCCTTTAATTTCACTAACAAACATATTTCTGAATCGTTTCATTCATAGACTTGGGAGGAGGAATGTATTTTGTGAAGTTTTAATATTTTCCTAAAATATGGAGGTTTACATGCATGTTCGTTCTGTAAATCAGTAGAAAACATGGAAAGTCTTCAACTTGTTTGTAGGAGCTGTAAGGGTTGGTTGGGTAATCTCTCCAAGAGGGGTGCATCTGAGAACTACGAAAGGACATGAATTTTTCCGACTTTAAAATATCCTTTTATTTTTTTATCCTTTTAAAATATCCTTTATTTTTGTCGGATAAAGAGAATATGAAATTTGCACTGAGAATCCTGCACTACCTGCTATAAGGTAAAATCCAAGTTGTGCTGAACAAGCATTGAAATACTGAATTACTGTTTAACTCCAATATTAGAGAATTTAATACATCTTCCTTTCGTGAAAATGACTGCATCACAAAAGAGACATGGCAGTGTTATCACAGTCCACCTAACAGCACCAGCCCATATCGCTGTTACCCGGTCCGGTGGCTCCCTCGCAGCCTCCCGTCCCGCACAGGGCCTGGGCCCAGAACCAGGACCAGGGCTCGGGCCCACGTGGTGGGACGGGGAATCCCAGAACATCCGAGAAGGCCTGGACGGCCCTCTGTGGTCTGGTGGGCCAACAGACATACCACCCTGTGTGGGGAAAGGGTGAGCAAGATGTTTCAGGCCGTGCAGTGATGACGGATACGTGTCCCTGCAACCAATTCCTATACTTGAAATGAAATTGAATATTTCACACTGCATCCCTATTCTAAAGGGCTCATGGAAGACAGAACAGAATTGAAAAATACACTGATCCAAAACAACAGGCTTTATGACACAGTAGCAGGACTGTGGCCGTTATCACAGTAGTAATTTCAAGAAAAATAAAAGAACTTCATGTGTATGTCAGTGGGTCACATATGGCTTCGTGGCTATTGTGTCAGATTGTTTTAACCCATATTCATACCACCAAAAAAAACATCATAATGCAGATACCATACTGCCCAACCCACCCAACCCTACTTCTGTCCATCAGATCTGACCCACACTGGAGTTCAACCCTCTTGTCTCCTTTGGCCTTCCCCCAGTAATCAGCCATCTGAGTCTAAGAGATAAGCAGAAGTCATTTGAGCAGGGCAGCACCTGCCATCAGGACAAACAGGCTGACCTTATCTCTCATACCCTCTGGCCTTGATAAGAGAGAGAACACTGATAAAAGGAGAGGAATACAGTCCATGTTATGTGTATATAACCTATTGTATATTATCTACATGCTTATTTAATTTGCAAGGCATTTGGTCATATTTTCTTCTATTCTTCACTCTATTTTAATGTTCTCAACTTCCTTACTTCATTCTTTAGCTTTTCCTGATCCTTCCTGCAATCCCTATGTGACATTCCACTGCTGCCCATTGTATAAGGCACAATTAGATTTGTAATTGTTTGAGTCTGCTGAGTACCTGGTTTTACAGCAGTAACCCTTCTCATGCCACAAATCCACCTCCCTTCGCTAAAGCACACTTCTGTCCACCTCATGCATTTTACTTTATTCAGGAACGACCAATACTGTTAACTTCACTAATCTTGCATGTTAAGGTATACACATACGGGTGTATATAGAGTTGCGTGAAAACCTAAACATTAAGTAAGGGTTTCTTGGCAGGAAGCAAAGCAAAGAAACAACTTAGAATTCATATGTATGTAGTCCTTGGAAGAACACAGAAGAGTATATAACTTTCAGGTACTCTCTGCATGCTTCAACGCACTTTTCAAAGCTTAAAAAGTATGAAAATGTGAAAAAGTCATGGACCTACAACCGATTTTATATTCACCCCTTCTTCTCTTGCTCTCTCATCACTCGGCATGTTTTTCAAATACGTAAATACAGTAACATTAATCACAGAGGCCTACCTCATTGTGCGCTTGCACGCAACACAGCAACAGAAATAAACTTTTAGTGATCCTTCTCTAAAGGCCCAGGATGAGGCCTTGCACATTTGTAGCCATTCCTGACATTCTACTGGCAGACTTATAAGAGTCCTCCCAGCCATCTCTTGGGCACTCACACCCCAGGGGGTCCCAGCCTCCTCGTCTTGCGGCCAGCAAGTCAGTCCTCAACCAAGCCAGTTAAACCAATTCTACTGTGGCTACAGCATTCAATAAACCTTTCAACACACTGAAATCGTGGGTGCTGTTATTCCTTGTCAATTAAGAATGGGGTGCATACACAAGCACTACAGAGGCCAAAGGCATGTTAAAAACCCCTCAGTGCAAAAAGAAAAAGGCCTTAACTGTCTTAAAACAAGAAGGGTGGAGAAACTGAAGAGTTTAAAGCAGTCTGAGGAGTCACGTTATGTCCATGCTTACAATCCTTAATGAAACATACAGGTTGTTTTATTGGAATAGCAGCAGGGGTTTTGTTTCCCCACTCAGTAGTTTGGGAATGTAGTTACTCATGAAAAGCAGTAGTTAAAAGGCAACCTCCAATGCATCTAACAGCTGAACACTGTCAAGGTGAGCTGAAACACAAACCTGCAGGTAGGTGTGTGTGTGTGGCCCCGCAGGACCAGGACTGGGGGAGCCGGTGCCTTAAGGAACAAGAGGTTCCTTTCAGGTTGAAGAGCAAAAGAAGAAAAAAACACGGTCTCTGAAGTCAGCTTCAGACAGGTGAAGAACGTGAAAATGGCCATACAGCAGAAATGGTGTTTATTTTCCTTCCTTTGACTTTTCAGCGTGGAATTAACCTCTGCTTGTTCTTTTCCAGCTCCCCTTCCAACCTCTGTACTACTCTTCTCTTCAGTGGGCTTTTGGAAAAAAAATACTCTTTTACTGTATTTTGTTCTGCAGTGCAAGTTTCACCGCCCAGCCTCGCTGAATTAACCACAGGATGGTACAACACGGCCGTCAGTTCTTAGAACGATAAAAACCGAAAACACCAGACGAAAGTGCCATCACACCGATTTGCACAAAAATTCACTCAGCGCAAATGATATCCCGTCTTTCATTCTCTTTTTAAAAACTGAAATGGGATACAATGGCACACAAAATACGGGAGGTGACCCTAAAAACACCAACTAGCTTAACAGCTGAAAATAGTCAAGCATGTCAAATTTATGCAAGTATTACTCTACGGTGCTGTCAAGGTTTGCTCAACGTATTCATTCACGTACTATTCGTATTAGAAACGACATCAAGATCTTACCGAAATTACATTAAAACACAAATACAGGTCTCATTCCTAAACTTAAATCGCACATTTTTCTTTTTTTTTTTTAAATCTCGTCACTTCGGCCCCCAGACTCGAACCCGTAGCCGAGTCCCGATGTATAAACAAGATGCCGAAGAAAAAGCCATGGGTTTTACCTGCTCGGGAAAGCCCATCGCCAGCGGGCAGTAGTCTCGGTCCGTTTTCCTCATCGGGACGGCCGTGCTGTCGGAGTCGGGGTGCCCGCGGCCCCTGGGTGGAAAGGGGGTCCCATCCCAGCATCTGTCGGGCCCTCCGTCACGACTCGGCCTGCCTCGGTACATTTCAGCGTGCAGCGCCTACTCCCAACCAGCGCAAAGCTGCAAACTGCCACTAAGTGTTTTGTTTATTTCTTCTTAAACCCAGTCCCTCATAAAGCGACCGCCACCCTCCCTGCTCCGCAGTCCCTCGATTTCTGGTGGTGATTTGTTTACATTTCCAGTCGCGCACTCTCGCTCCTCGCTCCTCTGCCCTCGGTGGACACGGAGAGCTGTGGGCCGACTGAACCAAACCAAGAGTTTATATCGCGCTGCATACCTGCCGTAGTCCGCTGCCACCTCGTAGTATACTCGGCTGTGCACTGTTCCGTGTAAAACCGATCACAGATGCGCAGTGTGAATGACAAAATCCGTGTGGTATTACTTTTAGTGTTGCACAGAACGAGACATTTATAAAAGATTGTCCGTTTTCATGTCATCCTGCGTTATCAAGCGCGATACAAATCTTGAATTCTTTGCAGTTTCTACCAACCACATCTACTACTTTCTGAGTATTTTGAAAATTACATTCTTTTTGACGAAGAAGAGTTATCTTCCAAATTATGTTACAAAGCCAAAGAAATGGTTTTGGGTTTTATTTTTGGAGTACTGGTGTGCCAAACAACAACAGATCCAAAAGCAAAGCCTTTTTTCTAAGGCTCAACAGGAGGAGCTCTTCCAAACAGCTAAATGGACCACATCACACGAGGTCTAAAATGCCAGTGTAAAGGGTTATCAATCGATTGGACAATATAACAATAAAACACAGTTTTGAAAACAACAACAGCGTTGCTAGTCAGCCAACCCTTGATGTTGTGAAAACAAAAATAATGTTAAAAGTAACCCCCATCGACATCAGTACACTTTTGACGACACGCATATTGCTTTTACGCGTTTATGAAACACTGTCACACAGCGTCAAGTGTTAGAAGTCAATAACCCTAAATTTCCTTTTCTAATCCGTAAGCAAATTTAAAACATTTATATCGATTACATCACTTCCAGCTCGTCCTTATGGCGACAGTCGAATCCATTATCGAGCAAGACAATTTGTTTTCACATCATATAAAAGTCCAAAGTTCCTAAAGCGGATCTTTTCTGATGCTCCTTCTTTGTTCCGGTGTACTTTTGCTTTAAGTATTTTTAAAAATTCATAATTGCTGGTCAAAGTGCGAGGTACAACAGTCTCATAATTCGGTGCAATAAAAAACAAATCGCTTTCCGCATTTCAGTCCTGAATGGAGGAGCAACGAGAACCAGATAGGAGGTAACGTTTCAAATGTCTTGCAATACTGCGATTGCTAATGTTTAAAAAGTGTATTTTGTCATAGCTGTTAAACCACGTGGGCCTCCAAAACCCGTGTGAATAAACAGAAGAAGGACATTTAAACGTATCATGATTGTTTGTGTAGCTCTATGCTTGAAAATCCCAGTGAAAATACTCAGTCACTGCAACGTGTTGCGAATGTCATATCGTATACCTACAGTTTTCCTTAAACTTTAGCATTATTGACCGGTCCTGGACTGGAGGGCCGATGTGTGGGGGGGGGTTTCCTCCAGCTAACAATGAAGTTTAGTAATTGATTCAAATGGGCCACTTTACCAACTTCCTTTAGCTCGTTTGGTGCTGATGCTTTTAGAGAGACCTGGAACATTTAGAAAAGGGCTGGCTCTCCAGGACCAGAATAAGACGAAGCTCAGCCCCAGGTTACTAACTGAACATTTCGTTGACCTAGTAATAAGATTCAGTGCATGCCTTTGTATTTTAAATCGTAAACACCCATTCATGTTCTAAACCACTTGATCCAACTCAGGGTCACGGGGGAGCTGGAGGCTCTCCTGGGAAGCACCAGAGGAAGGCGGGGTACACCCTGGATGGGACACCAGTCTGTCGCAGGGCAGGCAGAGACACAGACACACACTCACACTGCTGCCAATTTTCATACAGCAGCCCATTAACCTCCAAGTATGTCTTTTTTTTTTACAGTAGGAGGAAACTGGTACAACTAGAGGGAAACATGCAAACTCCACACAGACAGCACCCCAGGTCCAGAATTAAACCCAGGACCCCAGCACTGCAAGGCAGAAATTGCTCACCACTGCGCTACTATACCACTCAACTTGTAAACATGTTGTGGTATAAATTTTTAACTACTGCGCTCAATGAAGTAACTTGGGACTCCAACATTTGGCGCAGAAGGAGACCTGCATCAGGTCCAAGAACGTGTTAGTGCAATTAAGGGTTCAATTAAAGAGCATGACGTCACAGTCCTGATCGCTGCGAGCACCTGAGATCCTGAGGCACAGATTTTAACCCGGCTAGCCAGAATAACACATAGCTCCGGCCGTCACTTCGGAGCAAAAGAGCAGGCCGAGGTCCCCGTTAGAGCTCTCGACTCCCGACTGGGGTGGAGCTGGTTAAAACCACAGTCGGGACCCTACTGTATCTAGTCCGAGCGAGTTACTTCACGCAAAGCAGGTGGAGCTCCAGCTGTATACACTGGTCTCCGGGTCGTTGCTGTAATTGGGAATTGGCTCTCGGTCGGCTGATCTAGTTAAATAAAGGCATGCACGCTACGTATACTAAACTAGATCCATCTCTTTTCGTTTGTTAAGTTGGCGATTTCAAGTTATTTAAGAGTTCAAGAAACTGAAGGGCGGCTGTAACAAAGCTTTTAAAGCGATTATGTTCCCGGTCGTCGCGGCTCTCTGATCATGGCCAGAGCACGACACACCTCCAGTCCCCCAGGCGGCGCTGAAGAGACGCACCTCAACGCCGCCATGTATCCGTGTTGTTCGCTCCGAAACCTCTCCGCAATGCACAAGTTACCATCTTGCACGGGTTCCGATCACCTGTGATTAGTTTGCTTTTATGAGGCTTTGAATTAGACTCCAGGTATCAGGCAGTCATTGGCGCTTGGAATACGGGCGATGAAAGTAAACGCTGAGAGATGGTGAAAGTTGGTGAGCGCAGTGATGACAGCGTATTGTAGCGCAGCATATCAAGGCAATAATGCCACCGACAAGTCAAAACCTTATTGCTTATTGGAATTCATGGGTTTATGTTCAAGGTCGCTTCTGTCCGGGTTAGTAGGCATTTATAGATGCTGAATGTGCATGTTGATCACATACGCAGCTCCTTTGTCGGAAGAAGCTGTTCAAATATTTTTTTTTTTACATCTATGATGTATCATTCGTCTGTGTGCAACGTGTGTGCTGTTAAAGTGAAACGGAAAGGACAGCAGCAGTAAACCCATCATTTTCGGTTTTTTATTGTGGGCAAAGAGCGTTATTTTTCAATTCACCTTTTACAGAGTGATGATTTTCATTTGAAAACCACTTGAACTCAATATGAAATAACTTAATAAGGGCTCATCACGTCCGCCTAGTCCTCGAAGGTTTCAGTGTGCTGGGAAAAGACGAACAAAATCCCAGACGCTACGTTGAACACGTTCAGGATAGTTTAGTGGCAGGATTGTGCCAGGATTCCTGTGGTTTATTCAAGCCCGGAACCAGAGGTAAACAAGTCCTGCAATGTGTCTATATTTCGCTCAGTATATAGACTCTAATTGTATTAGAATATTCATCTTTATTCTCGGTATTTTCGGTCTCACCCTGTGTATTTAATACAGTAAATGCTGCTGGTGATATCCCACTTTGTCACCAGTTTAACAAACAGCAATGTTCTTTCTCAGAAGGACCTGTTCAGCCTGAAGGGCTAGATGCCCTGATTCTCTCAGGCAGGTACAGTGCGTACGCTTCCGTCGTCGTTAATGGGGAAGTACCGGCCTGACTGCCTGTTTGTCTCCTCTCTGTAGATGATGGTCTGAGTGTGGGAGATGGCTCACTTCCTGGCAGAACTCTGCCACACGGACCGTCTTGACCCCCTGCCAGTGTGGCAGAATGGCACCATCAGCCCCTGCTTCAGCCAGCTGTTTCTCAGTGCCTTGCCACACTCTGTCCTTGCTCTCTCCAGCGCCTGTTACCTGAGCACCCCCAGGTAGGCCAGCCTGCATGTGTCCAGGCCCTTTCACAGGCACGTTGTGCACGCTGTTGCTTAAATGATCTCGGGGTCTCCTTTGAACATGGCAAACGTAAAGATCGGACGATGGGATATTTCAGTGTATTTGATGTCATTGAATGTGCAAACGTAATTTATGAGCCCGCCTTCAGACGCTGTTGAGGGCCGGGTGCGAAGGCAGGAGTGGACGCGGTGACCGGCTGGTTTCTGTTCTCCTCCCCCGCAGCTGTGCGCCGGCCGGGGGCCCCCCGGCCTGGGGGTGGCGTTGCCGGGCCGCCGTGGCGGCGCTGCTAGCCCTGCTGTTCGCGGCAGACCTCGCAGTGTCCCCCCTCCTGCGGCAGCCCGCGCTCTACCTGGACGTGCTGGCCGATGGCGCCGCCGTCCTGGCGTGGCTCGTCCACTGTGGGGCGCTGGCGGCCCTGCGGAGATCCGCCTACGGAAGGGGCAGGGGCCCGCCGGAGCTGCTCGTCTCCGCCCTGCTGCCGGCCGCCGCCCTGGTGGTCAGTCTGGTGTCTTACCTGCGGGACCCCAGCTACCTGGACCCCGGGCGGCCCCTCCGGCTCCTGCGCCTGTCCGCGGCGTCTGCCCGGCTCCTCCTGCTGCTGCTCTACCTGCTGGCGTGTGCCGCCCCTGGCCCTGGGGCCCACGCATCCCTGTCCGTCAACGACTCGGAGCGCGCCCCCCTGCTGGCCGCTCCCGGTCCCGGCGGGCAGATCGTGGGCGAGGACGGCAGCGGCTGCATCTCCAGGCTCTTTTACCTCTGGCTGAACCCCCTGATGCAGCGGGGCCGGCGCAGGGAGCTGGAGAGCTACTCCGACCTCTACCTCCTGCCCAGCAGGCTGCGCACCTCAGCCGTGCGGGAGCACTTCGACCGCTGCTGGGAGAAGTGCAGGCCGGGGCCGGCGGCTCGGGCAGCAGGGCCGCGGGAGCTGGGGAGGAGCACTCAGAGTGGCGCGGCGGGCTGGCCAGAGCCGCCGGAGGCGCCCGGCGGGGAGGGAGGTGGCCATTCTCCTCCGACACCCGAGGTCAGGCTCCTGCGAGTGCTGCACGCGGCCTTCGGGACCAGGTACTACCTGCTGGGGGTGCTGAAGCTGGCGGGGAACATGCTTGGGTTTGCCGGGCCGTTGCTGTTGAACAGCCTGGTGAGCTTCATGGAGGCGGGCGCAGCGCCCCTGAGCCGAGGGGTGTGGTGCGCCCTGGGGCTCTTCGCCAGCACCTTCCTCGCCGCAGTCCTCCGCAACGTCTTCACCTTCGAGGTGTCCAAGATCTCCCTGGCGGCCCGCTCCGCCATCATCTCCGCCATCTACCGCAAGGCCCTGTGCGTCAGCGGCACCACCCTGGCCCGCTTCACCCTGGGCGAGGTGGTCAACTTCATGAGCACCGACACCGACCGCCTGGTCAACTTCTTCGGCAGCTTCCACGAGGTGTGGAGCCTCCCCGTCCAGTTCGCCATCACGCTCTACCTGCTGGACCAGCAGGTGGGCGTGGCCTTCCTGGGCGGGCTGGCCCTGGCGCTGCTGCTGGTGCCGCTCAACAAGGTGATCGCCAGCCGCATCATGGAGAATAACAAGAGCATGCTGAAGCACAAGGACAGCCGCGTCAAGGTAACCACTGACGGGCTCCGGCTTTGCTCCTGCGGGGACACGGGGCTTTCCACCTTTCATGCAAGCTCAGTGCTCAGTGAGCCAATTAATGGCTTGGTTAATCATGTTTAATGTGATGTTTAGCTGTTTAAATAAAACCTATTAGCTATTTATCTAAAACCTGGAAAGGCTGAGGCTTTCTGGGACCAAGGAGGAGACAACTGGTGTGTACTGTCTACAGTATGTCTCACCCTGCAGAGATTAAACTAGTGAAATCATAAAATTATCCTGAGATTTACCAGTAACCTTAAAATAACCATAACTTGTAACCTGTGCTCTGCTGACAATGCATGAAATGAAGCCAGGATCATCAGTGCTAAGAGTGGAATGATCATGCACTTTAAAAGGTTTTCTTTACTTGATGTCCGTGTCTAAATCAGCTGATGACTGAGGTCCTGTCTGGGATGCGGGTGATAAAGTTCTACACTTGGGAGAAGCACTTTGCGGAGAAGATCACTGGCTGCAGAAAGCAGGAGCTGGCACACCTCAAGACCATCAAATACCTGGATGCTGTGTGCGTCTACACCTGGGCAGCGCTGCCTGTTGTCATCTCCATTATCACCTTCATCACATATGTGCTGCTGGGCCATGAGCTCACTGCTGCCAAGGTCAGACTGGGTGTGTGTGCTGACGCCCTTCTTGACTGCTTGTACTTGAATAGCTCCCATTTGCACTTAAAACAGCGGTTCCCAATCCTGGTCCTGTCCCCGTCTCTTCCAAGACCTGCAATTCAAACTAGAATTCAAACTAATCCAGGAATACAATACACACTTAAAAGACTACTAAATTCTCTCTAGATCCATCTCTCTTTTCTAAATCCCATGCCAAACAAATCCTTTGCAAGTCTTCTTTATCTCTTCCTGACTTCTCAAACCTGAATGGGACATGGGACTGGCTGGCTACTGATGTTAAAGCACAGGGGTTAAACACTCTTGTGCAATCTAAACTCTCTGCAGTTTGGGATACCACTAACCCACTCCCTCCCTGACCTGCAGGGTCTTTCACACAGCACCCTGCCCTCTGCACCTGCCTGCTGTTATATTGACTGCTGCTCCTTCTGAGAAATCTCCCAAGGAAACACAGGGCCAATCAGGTGATCCCCTTCTGCCTGTGGAATGCCGTTCTCCAGGAGTCCGATCAGTCGATCAAGAGCTGGGAACACGCAGTTCAAATTAAAATTCTTATTATTAAATCAATGAAGGGTCTGACCGTGTACCTGAGAGCTCAGGTGTGTTGGTCCCCAGGACCAGGATTGGAAACCATTAACTTAAAAGAAGGTTTGTTTTAAAAACGTTTGCAACACGATTCCCCACAGATTCATTAGAGGCTATACTTCCTTTGTAAATAGCACTTAATGTCACTATCATTAACTGCGGCAGTTAACGTAAGCCTAAAGGGTTGTAAATATGTTCAGGCTAAAAACATGTATTACCAGGGAATGAATGCAAGTGAGGGTTGACTTTTAAATTACCTTAAATTACTTTTCGTATGGTTAACTGCTGCGGGCCCCTGCTCTCTTGCAGGTGTTTACTGCTCTGGCGTTAGTGGGGATGCTCATCATGCCCCTCAACAACTTCCCCTGGGTCCTGAACGGGACCATAGAGGCCAAGGTGTCTCTGGACCGAATCCAGCGTTTCCTGGAGCTGTCAGACCAGGATCTGGACGCCTATTACAGCTCAGGTGTGCTGGCGTCTGCTTGGCAGCGGGGGTTAGAGTGGGGGTGCAGACGCAGGCTCGGGCCCCGCCGCCACGCGCCCGGACTGCGCCAGTGTGGGGTCCCGCCGCGCGGTCGAGGTGGGTCCGAGCGTTAGCTGCTCGGGGGTCAAAGCAACGGCCGATTCCTGAAGATGAATTCTGTTTTCCCAGAGGTCCCGGCGGACCCCCAGACTGCCATCCAGCTGAAGCACGGAGCCTTCTCCTGGCTGGGCTCGGCCAGCGGGGACCCACCAGCAGGGGGCAGCCTGCAGCTGCACAGCCTCGACCTCACCGTCAGACAGGTCTGCCTCTTCCGCCGGCCGCCGCTTACGAAGACAGGGGCTTGACTCATCGTCACGCCATTGTCTTTCTTTTGATCATAACAGACTTACAACGGCTTGGCACTTTGACCGATTAACTTTTCTAAGCAGGAAAGTTTCTTCTAGATGTTTTTGAAAATCAGCATGCAAACAACGTTCGTTTCCTCCGCCATGGGGTGGAGCGGTGGCTCTGTGGCTCAGGATCTGCGCCTGTGGCTGGAGGGTTGCCTGTTCAAATCCCGCAGCCGGCAGAGGAATCCTACTCCGTCGGGCCCCTGAGCAAGGCCCTTAACCCCAGCTGCTCCAGGGGCGCTGTATAAATGGCTGACCCTGTGCTCTGACCCCAAACTTCTCCCCCTGTCTGTGTGTCTCATGGAGAGCAAGCTGGGGTATGCGGAAAGACGAATTCCTAATGCAAGAAATTGTATAGGGCCAATAAAAGTGATGTTATGTTATGTCTCTACAAAGAGACTCGGGGGTCTCCCCCATGTGATGCAGTGATCATTCTGTCCAACAGGGGGCGCTGGTTGCCGTGGTGGGGAAAGTGGGCTGTGGGAAGAGTTCTCTGCTGGCAGCCATCACTGGAGAACTGAACAGGTAACCAAAGGAATCAAAGAAAAGCAGGGCAGTGTCAGCTGCGGGAGGGGAAAGTACCCAGGCCAACCAGGTTGCGACTGTAAGTGGTGTCAGTGTACAAGTAGGAGGCACTTTCCCCACTGCGCCAGAATTTCCTGTCCAGTAGCTCTTGCAAGCCTACAGTAGTTTTGCGTGAGGTTCCGTCCTTTGGATGAGTCGTTAAACCAAGGTCCGTGGGCTTTAACAATCCGCTTGCACTGTCTGTAAGAGTAGAGTCCAACTCCCTAAAGGTTCACCTTTCATGAAGTCGCTGAAGCAACATTTTACTTACCTACCTCATCTGATGTGTTGTCTCACAAGAACAGGAGTGAGAGTGGTTCAGCTCCTGCAGCATAATAATTTGATACTGGCCTGGTGATTTTATTTGCTGCATCACTCACTTGGAAATGTAGAGCTAATCATGCGCACAGAAATATAAATATAAGTATGTGTAGTTGTGTAGAATCATTTTAGTACAAAATTACGAGGTGGAGAAGTTTGGAGTCAAACATTAAAGCTGCCAGAGTATTGGATTTGTAGTTCAACTGCAATAAGATGTGCAGAAAATATCATCTTCCTGCTTGTTTTTGCAAAGCCTGGCGAGAGCGGTGGCGTGTCGTTGCTGTAGCAGCTGCGTCCGCCAGCCCTAACGCTCTGTGCCTTTGCAGGTGTGGGGGGCTGCTGTACGTGCAGGACAGAGAGCTCGGCTTTGGCCTGGCCGCGCAGGAGCCCTGGATCCAGCACGCCAGCATCCGGGACAACATCCTCTTCGGCAGGGAGCACAGCGCCAGGCTGTACCAGGCCGTGCTGGAGGCCTGCGCGCTGACCGATGACCTCAATGTGAGTCGAGCTCTCTGCAGCAGGCGGCTGCACTGCCGGGGCTTGCACGCGCGGTGGTCTCGCTGAAGTGGGAACAGCTTTGGTTCGTGCGTTCTCCCTGTGTTTGTGTGGGTTTCCTCCAGGTGCTCCAGTTTCCCCCTAACAGTCCAAAAACATACTGGTCGGTGAATTGGCTCCTGGGAAAATTGGCCCTGGTGTGAGTATTTGTGTCTGTGTATCAGGCCTGTGATGGACTGGCGTCCCTTCCAGGGTGTGTCCTGCCTTGTGCCCATTGCTGGCTGGGACAGGCTCCAGCTCTCCCACAACCCTGAATTGGATAAAGTGGTTAGAAAATGGGTGGATTATGTAGCGATTATTCCAGTACCAGAACATAAAAAAGTAAGAGGCTGCAAATGAGAGGGAGACATTCAGTCCATCTAGCCCATTTGATAGTGATTAGTTTGATCCAAGGATCTCATCCAGCTGTTTCATGAAAATGTCAAGGTTATTGGCTAAAAGAGCATGGCAGGAAGGCCTATCGTTTCTGGTTTTAAAGTAATAAATCCTAAAACTGCCAGGGACGAATTGCATCCAACCTGAAGATGGCTTTTTAATGCCCTTAAATACTTTGTCTGTGTCATCCTCGAATTAGAAACAACAGACTCTGATCAAGGCAGTGCAGTAGCCCTGTCCGCATTATCAGCAGGGAACTCCTCAGCTGAGTAATGTCAGTAACAGTAACAGGAGCAGTGCCGGTCTGCTCTGCACCCTGCCTTTGCTCCGTGTGATTCAGTCCCGTCCAAGCTGGCTGTGGTAGAGCTCTGAAGGCCAAAGCTCCAGGGGTTGGGTTTGACGCGGCCTGCTCTGATTTTGCTGTTGTTCGTTTGCAGATTTTGCCATCAGGGGACCTGACTGAGGTCGGAGAAAATGGGGTGACTCTCAGCGGGGGACAGAAAGCCCGTCTTGCCTTAGCCAGAGCCGTTTACATGGTAAGGCAGTCTTGAACATTCCCGGACTGTTGTAGTCGTATTCGTGACCATTGAATGAGACCGTAATATTATCTTTAGTAAAACCTTCTTTTTCGGTTATTAAAAGTGGAAAAACTTGCTTTTTCCACGCCCTCCCCTTCCCAGGAAAAAGACGTTTATCTTCTTGACGACCCCTTGGCTGCTGTTGATGCTGATGTGGCCAGTCACCTACTGGAGAAATGCATTCTGGGAATCCTCAAGCACAAGACCAGAATCCTTTGCACGCACCGCGTTGAGTTTCTCGACAAGGCCGATGTCGTCGTCTTGATGGATGAGGGGAAGATTGTGAAAACTGGTACAGAACAAACCAAAGCTCTGGAACCTTGGCTTAGAAAATGAAACCAAAACCATTTACTCTTTCTAGATAAAAGAAGATGAGATATGATCTCAGTTTGTTAAATATTTTAAATTGATTGATTCTGATTAACTTTCACGTATAAGGATGTAAGGTGTTAAATAGAAGTGTTAATTTCACAAAGCACTATTTGTCTTCGTGAATTAACCCACCCTTGGCAGTCTGTCTTTAAATGTCACACTTGAAATGGCTCTTTTAATTCTTTGTGGATTTGGTTAGGATTGTGTTCTTTATTTCATTCCAGGAACCCCTGAGGAAATTCTTCCTCTGGTGGAAGCAGTTCCCAAAACCAGGAAGAATGATGATAATAGGAAGGAAAAAGGTATTATCATACCTGCAGAAATAAAGCCATGAAGTAATGGAAACAGGAGATATTGCACTGCTATGGGTTATTGATTGTTGTGCCAGTTTAATCTCAGTGGCATGCACAGCAACCCAACAGGACACTTCTAGCTTATGACAAGCTTGTCTAAGTGGTCCTGGAAGTCCGTATCCGCATCAGAAGTCCATACCGGAAGAAGTTGTTAAATTAGATTGATCATGTCATTTTCATTAGGTCATGAAAAGCTGAGTTAGAATGAAAATCTGCAGATACACTAACCCCCCAGGACTGGGATTGCCCACCCAGTAGGCCCATCAAAACACTAAAGCAATAAATGGTAATAATTATGATACCTTGGGTTCATGAAGGGTTTTCATATCCCAATCCACTTCTGCATGTAGCAGCCATACAGCACAGCCAATGAGCTAGATAAGTAAGGTGCTACATTTTCATTTAGTGAGGCACAAACTTTAAAGCACAGGGCCAGTGTCCAGCAGGTGTCCTGGGTCTCTTTAGAAAGAGGACCTCTGGGAAGAGGTGAGCTGGTCTTGTTAAGCTAATGATCAGCTCAGCTAGTCTACGAGCAGAACTGGTGGGATGAAGACCCGCAGTCACCATGGCGTTCCAGCCCTAGAGGTGTGTCCCTCTGCTTTAGACAGGCGACTGTGTGGTGACGTGCCTCTGACCGGGCATCAGTGTTTGTGGTCACAGTCGGGGCTGCTGTCTGCATGTTCTCCACAGGCTCTCCAGAATTCATGCTCTAAGAAAAGACCGTCCTTCCTTTCTAATGCACGGGGCAGAAACAGCCCTTCGCAATAGTCACGGCTGTCCCGGGAGTGCAGCCTGCAGGATGCAGATGTGCACCGCACGCGGACAGCGGCTCATGGCGCTGCTGGAGAGCCGGAGAGAGAGCTGAGCTGGGGGCCGCTCGGCTGGCGCGGATGGTGCTGAGGCCGGCCAGGGTCTCGGAGAAGTGCGTGTAGATGGGGGAGAGCGTGAGGCTGTAGAGGCGCTTGAGCTCCCGGGAGGAGTGCCGGTAGAAGCGCTGGATGAAGTAGTAGAGCCCAGCCAGGGGCAGCAGCACCAGCAGGATCCAGGGCAGGATGCCCAGCAGCCCGAACGCGTTGAGGATGACAGGCGTCCGTGCTTTCCTGTCGTTCCAGACGGCGCCGGGGACGAGCAGCGCGGCCCGCAGCCCGCGGACCGGGCGCCCGTGGAGGACAGCCTGCTCGGCGAGGAGCAGAAGCAGTCGGGCGTGGTGTCGCTGCGCGTCTACCGGGCCTACTGGCTGGCCGTGGGCAGCTGCCTGGCGCTGTCCATCCTCCTCTCGCTGCTGCTGATGCAAGGTGAGGACCAGCTGTCCCACCCCGAGGGGGCTGTCGTTCGCAAGTTCGGCTGCTGTTTGACACGGCTGTGTTGGCCCTCAGCATCGAAGAACGTCTCCGAGTGGTGGCTGTCCAACTGGGTGTCTCACCTGAAGAAGACGGACAACGTGTCCCTCGCAGAGGGTGACCCCTCCCTGCTTCACCTCTCACCCCGCTTGCTGCTCTTCTCTCTGGGAGGACTTCTGTGAGTTGCATGTGAATTTTATAATGCTGTCTAAGAGCCTGCCTGTCTTATTCGTATGTCGTTTTGTGCACTGAATTGTTAAATTTAGTAGCAAACTGAGGTGGAAACCGTTGGCTCTCTGTTTTCTGTATACTTGTATTTTAAGTCATTTTCTGAGCACATGTTCTCTGGAGCATGAGTAGTCGGATGCAGAAGATCCCTTTGAAACTGAAGTATGTGCTGGACCAAGACGCCTAGATGCTGGTCTATATTCTCTGTACTAAATAGCAGACAGAATGGTGGTGTCAGGCAGTATCCCAGCCCCAGAGGACTTTAGATATCTTTACACACAGATGTTGTTTGTCTTCAGCCTGTAAATAGAACCTGTTTAAATGAGACTATGATTCCCAAACCACATACCATTAACCGGAGTCACTCATTCATCCCACAGTGCCGAATGAATGACTACAGCGCTCTCTCCTTGTCTCCAAGGTCTCCTGTCACTCCGATGGGCTCGGCTCCCAGTCCCAACAGCTCCTCGGACCTGAAGTATTACCTGACTGTGTACGGCTCCATCGCTGCTGGCAACTCGGTGTTCACCGCCATCAGGGCCTTCCTGTTTGCCTACGGTGCCATCCGCGCAGCCACGGTCGTGCACGACAGGCTGCTGGACCGCGTGCTGAAGGTACGGGGCTGAGCCGCGGCGCGCGGAGCGACGCGCTGCCGAGACCCGCGCAAGCCCGGGGCCGTGGGCACAAAGCGGAAAAGCCCTGATCGTAGAAATGCAGCCCCATAACGCCTGCTGCAGCTCAGCCCGCTGTCTCCAGTCCGGCCCCAGCCGAGAGCAGATGTGGAGCTTGAAGGTGCCCCTGAATCAGGACTGAGGCTGTTGATGGCAGGCGACAAGGGAAGACGTAGAGGCGAACAGCTGCTCTTGCCCTCTTAAACCGCAGCAGTTAAAAAAAGGACTGGTCTCTCTAATTAAGCCTCCTCATTTCTTACTGACTTGATGGCAGCTGCAAACACCGGGTCTATTTTTGTGGGGAGCTGGGCTGAAGGTACAGATGTGTATTGATACCGCAGGGGAGCTGTTAGAGATGGAGGTCAGGTATTTGTGTTAGCTCATTCCTTGTCTCTCCCCTCCTGCGCCCCTCAGGCCACAGTGACCTTCTTTGACACCACACCCCTGGGCCGCATTGTGAACCGCTTCTCCTCTGACCTGTACAGCGTGGACGACACGCTGCCTTTCATCCTCAACATCTTGCTGGCCAACGCGTTCGGGCTGCTGGGCATGCTGGTGGTCATGAGCTATGGCCTGCCCTGGATCCTGCTGGTGCTGCTGCCCCTGGCTGGGCTCTACTACTTCATCCAGCGCTTCTACCGGCACTCCTCCCGGGAGCTCAAGCGCCTCTACAGCCTCACGCTCTCCCCCATCTACACGCACTTCTCCGAGACCCTGACCGGCCTCAGCACCATCCGCGCCAGCCGAGCGGCCCCCAGGTCAGCTCTCTCTCCGGCTCTCTGATAGGGCTCTGACAGCGGCACAGAGATCCGACGGTGACTCTGGGCTCTGATAGGATTACAGGGTTCTGACAGCGACACAGGGCTCTTGACAGATACTAGTCTGACAGCGGCACAGGGCTCTGACAGCGACACAGGGCTCTTGACAGACACTAGTCTGACAGCGGCACAGGGCTCTGACAGCGACACAGGGCTCTTGACAGACACTAGTCTGACAGCGGCACAGGGCTCTGACAGCGACACAGGGCTCTTGACAGACACTAGTCTGACAGCGGCACAGGGCTCTGACAGCGACACAGGGCTCTTGACAGACACTAGTCTGACAGCGGCACAGGGCTCTGACAGCGACACAGGGCTCTTGACAGATACTAGTCTGACAGCGGCACAGGGCTCTGACAGCGACACAGGGCTCTTGACAGATACTAGTCTGACAGCGGCACAGGACTCTGACAGCGACACAGGGCTCTTGACAGACACTAGTCTGACAGCGGCACAGGACTCTTGACAGCGACACAGGGCTCTTGACAGACACTAGTCTGACAGCGGCACAGGGCTCTGACAGCGACACAGGGCTCTTGACAGACACTAGTCTGACAGCGGCACAGGGCTCTGACAGCGACACAGGGCTCTTGACAGACACTAGTCTGACAGCGGCACAGGGCTCTGACAGCGACACAGGGCTCTTGACAGACACTAGTCTGACAGCGGCACAGGGCTCTGACAGCGACACAGGGCTCTTGACAGACACTAGTCTGACAGCGGCACAGGGCTCTGACAGCGACACAGGGCTCTTGACAGATACTAGTCTGACAGCGGCACAGGGCTCTGACAGCGACACAGGGCTCTTGACAGACACTAGTCTGACAGCGGCACAGGGCTCTGACAGCGACACAGGGCTCTTGACAGACACTAGTCTGACAGCGGCACAGGGCTCTGACAGCGACACAGGGCTCTTGACAGACACTAGTCTGACAGCGGCACAGGGCTCTGACAGCGGCACAGGGCTCTTGACAGACACTAGTCTGACAGCGGCACAGGGCTCTGACAGCGACACAGGGCTCTTGACAGACACTAGTCTGACAGCGGCACAGGGCTCTGACAGCGACACAGGGCTCTTGACAGACACTAGTCTGACAGCGGCACAGGGCTCTGACAGCGACACAGGGCTCTTGACAGACACTAGTCTGACAGCGGCACAGGGCTCTGACAGCGACACAGGGCTCTTGACAGATACTAGTCTGACAGCGGCACAGGGCTCTGACAGCGACACAGGGCTCTTGACAGATACTAGTCTGACAGCGGCACAGGACTCTGACAGCGACACAGGGCTCTTGACAGACACTAGTCTGACAGCGGCACAGGACTCTTGACAGCGACACAGGGCTCTTGACAGACACTAGTCTGACAGCGGCACAGGGCTCTGACAGCGACACAGGGCTCTTGACAGATACTAGTCTGACAGCGGCACAGGGCTCTGACAGCGACACAGGGCTCTTGACAGACACTAGTCTGACAGCGGCACAGGGCTCTGACAGCGACACAGGGCTCTTGACAGACACTAGTCTGACAGCGGCACAGGGCTCTGACAGCGACACAGGGCTCTTGACAGACACTAGTCTGACAGCGGCACAGGGCTCTGACAGCGACACAGGGCTCTTGACAGACACTAGTCTGACAGCGGCACAGGGCTCTGACAGCGACACAGGGCTCTTGACAGATACTAGTCTGACAGCGGCACAGGGCTCTGACAGCGACACAGGGCTCTGACAGCGACACAGGGCTCTTGACAGATACTAGTCTGACAGCGGCACAGGGCTCTGACAGCGGCACAGGGCTCTGACAGCGACACAGGGCTCTTGACAGATACTAGTCTGACAGCGGCACAGGGCTCTGACAGCGGCACAGGGCTCTGACAGCGACACAGGGCTCTTGACAGATACTAGTCTGACAGCGGCACAGGGCTCTGACAGCGACACAGGGCTCTTGACAGACACTAGTCTGACAGCGGCACAGGGCTCTGACAGCGACACAGGGCTCTTGACAGACACTAGTCTGACAGCGGCACAGGGCTCTGACAGCGGCACAGGGCTCTTGACAGATACTAGTCTGACAGCGGCACAGGGCTCTGACAGCGACACAGGGCTCTTGACAGACACTAGTCTGACAGCGGCACAGGGCTCTGACAGCGACACAGGGCTCTTGACAGACACTAGTCTGACAGCGGCACAGGGCTCTGACAGCGACACAGGGCTCTTGACAGACACTAGTCTGACAGCGGCACAGGGCTCTGACAGCGACACAGGGCTCTTGACAGATACTAGTCTGACAGCGGCACAGGGCTCTGACAGCGACACAGGGCTCTTGACAGACACTAGTCTGACAGCGGCACAGGGCTCTGACAGCGACACAGGGCTCTTGACAGACACTAGTCTGACAGCGGCACAGGGCTCTGACAGCGACACAGGGCTCTTGACAGACACTAGTCTGACAGCGGCACAGGGCTCTGACAGCGACACAGGGCTCTTGACAGACACTAGTCTGACAGCGGCACAGGGCTCTGACAGCGACACAGGGCTCTTGACAGACACTAGTCTGACAGCGGCACAGGGCTCTGACAGCGACACAGGGCTCTTGACAGACACTAGTCTGACAGCGGCACAGGGCTCTGACAGCGACACAGGGCTCTTGACAGATACTAGTCTGACAGCGGCACAGGGCTCTGACAGCGACACAGGGCTCTTGACAGATACTAGTCTGACAGCGGCACAGGGCTCTGACAGCGACACAGGGCTCTTGACAGACACTAGTCTGACAGCGGCACAGGGCTCTGACAGCGACACAGGGCTCTTGACAGACACTAGTCTGACAGCGGCACAGGGCTCTGACAGCGACACAGGGCTCTTGACAGACACTAGTCTGACAGCGGCACAGGGCTCTGACAGCGACACAGGGCTCTTGACAGACACTAGTCTGACAGCGGCACAGGGCTCTGACAGCGACACAGGGCTCTTGACAGACACTAGTCTGACAGCGGCACAGGGCTCTGACAGCGACACAGGGCTCTTGACAGATACTAGTCTGACAGCGGCACAGGGCTCTTGACAGACACTAGTCTGACAGCGGCACAGGGCTCTGACAGCGACACAGGGCTCTTGACAGACACTAGTCTGACAGCGGCACAGGGCTCTGACAGCGACACAGGGCTCTTGACAGACACTAGTCTGACAGCGGCACAGGGCTCTGACAGCGACACAGGGCTCTTGACAGACACTAGTCTGACAGCGGCACAGGGCTCTGACAGCGACACTTTTCCCACACCTGGCAGAATCAGTCCTACTAGGAGAGGGAGATGGGAACTCAGTTGAGCTGGCAGCCCAGTACATGATCTCCTGTCATACCCTGAGGAACAGTGAGCCTCTCAATAATGTTCTATGTGTTGTATGTGAATGTGTTATGATACGTTTGTATTGTACATATCTGTAGATGTTGTGTTGATAGTATACTGTAATTCATTGGTCTTGCCAGTAAAGCTGCTTGAATTGAATTGACACAGGGCTCTGCCAGCAATAATGGGATCTAACACTGTCACGTGGTTCTGATATTGACACTAGTTTCTTAGGAAAAGCACGGACCTGTGTGTTTGAGTTGATGTGCTGGTGTCCAGAGTGGAATGGGATAATGCTGTGGAGCCTGCTGTCCCGCAGGTTCGAGCAGGAGAATGAAAGCCGCCTGGAGAGGAACCAGCGCTGTCTGTTTGCCAGCAACGCGGCCATGCAGTGGCTGGACATTCGGCTGCAGATGATTGGAGTTGCCGTGGTAACCGGCATTGCGGTCATTGCGGTGATCCAGCACCAGAAAAAATCCATTGATCCAGGTGAGCGAGACACTTGTCGGCAGTCCTTTTTCTCTCCTTGTCTGTCACTGTTGATGTGACGCCAAAGGGCAGTAGTGCCATCTGCTGGTCATTGTTGGCACTTTTTTTAACCCTTGCGGGAAGGGATGTGCGACTCACCACATTGTGCTGAGGGTCCCGGTTGTCGCAGTTTAATTATTATTCAGTGCAGCCATCTGTTCATGTAAAGTTCTCACGTGGCACATATCCTTTAGTAAAGGAAACTTTCTAGCAGCAGCCGTGTCTTTTTATATCTATGTTCTAATTATATAATATTATAATATCTCTTATGAAGAAGAAAATGCCCGGTTGTTTTGGGACAGTGCACTACAATTGAAAGCTGCTGTACTAGAAGATTTCTGTTGAGGATCACTGTGATGCCTTGGGCCGCAGCAGCACTGATTTTGCTATAAGTTCTCTGTGGTTTCGCTCTTCCTGTGCTTTTCCGCAGGCCTGGTGGGGCTGTCCCTGTCCTACGCCCTCTCCATCACCAGCCTGCTGTCCGGACTGATCTTCAGCTTCACACAGACAGAGACTCAGATGGTGAGCGTGGAGCGGACCGAGGAGTACTCCACCGACACTCCCATAGAGCCGCAGGGGGGCTGTGTTGAGGTAAGAGTGCTCGGGCGGGCTCGGCGACGCTGGCACAAGTCCCGTTCCTGAGAGCAAACACGTTTCAGGGCCCAAGGGCGGGGATGAACTCAGGAGAGCTGACTAGGGGCGGTGCAGTGGCTCTGTGGCTAAGGATCTGCGCCAGAGGAATCCTACTCCATTGGGCCCCTGAGCAAGGGCCCTTAACCCCAGCTGCTCCAGGGGCGCCGTATAAACGGCTGACCCTGCGCTCTGACCCCCAGCTTCTCTCCCTGTCTGTGTGTCTCATGGAGAGCATGCTGGGGTCTGTGGAAAGACAAATTCCTAATACAAGAAATTATATATGACCAATAAAGTGATCTTATCTTATCTTTACCAATTGCTCACCGATACCTTCTATTATAAAGTCCATAAAATGGCGTTGATGTTTCCAGGCTCGCCTGGTCAGGAAAGATCGCTAGCATTGAGCACACAGCTGGCTCGCTGCCCCGATCGGTCATTAGCCGTGTCCTGTATACAGGGGGCTGGTCAGGGTTAGGAGCAAAGTCTGGCCAGTGGTGACCTGTTACCTGCTGTGTTGCCCCAGGTTCCCCCCGGCTGGCCCCACAGAGGGCAGATCGAGTTCCAGCAGGTGGTGCTGGTGTACCGGGCGGGGCTGCCCAACGCCCTGGACGGGGTGAGCGTGGTGATCCGGCCCGGAGAGAAGGTGGGGATCGTGGGGCGGACCGGCTCAGGGAAGTCCACCATGTTCCTGGCGCTGTTCCGCATGGTGGAGCTGAGCGGCGGGCAGATCCTCATCGACGGCGTGGACACCCGGCTGCTGGGCCTGACCGATCTCCGGTGAGCCTCCCCCCGGCCGCTCGCCGGCGCGCGTGAGGAAGCAGGCCCCGCGCGTGTCCTTGTGCAGCTCGGCGAGCCGAGTATCCTCTCCCTGTTGTTTCCTTGCAAGTTTTCTGGTCTGTTGGTGTGTGTCCCTGAACTGCCTGACGATGGAGCAAAGGCTTCTGAGAAAGTCCGGTCTGCAGCCAGGCTGCCGTTGTACTCCAGCAACAGACAGAGTCTGATGCGTCGCCTGCACCTCCTTCCCGAGCCGATCGCGACTGGCCCCAGGCCGAGCCGAGCAGGAGTCATTGCGGTGTCTGCGCAGGTCCCAGCTGGCCGTCATCCCCCAGGACCCCTTCCTGTTCAGCGGGACGGTGCGGGAGAACCTGGACCCCTGCGGCCGCCAGCCTGACGCCGCCCTGCTGGAGGTGCTGGAGGAGTGCCACCTGACGGAGGCCGTCGCCAGGATGGGTGAGGAGCCAGGCCGAGTCTGAGGACAGGAAGGAGAAACAGAAACTATGAATGGGACACATTGAGGCAGCAGTGGCTGTATGAGAAGATTGTTACCATGTGGTGTTGAAAGTGTAGAATTTAAATCAAGGACTGTTACTGTATATTCAAATTGTGTAACACCCTAAGGCATCATCTACACAATATCAAAATATTGTGTACAATTTTAGTCAGTATATAAAATATATATCTGTTACGTAATCAGGCAGACTATATAGACCAACCAGA
Organism: Atractosteus spatula; assembly: GCF_055471065.1. NCBI lineage: Eukaryota > Metazoa > Chordata > Actinopteri > Semionotiformes > Lepisosteidae > Atractosteus > Atractosteus spatula. The sequence goes on along the minus strand of NC_142720.1, from coordinate 20,947,700 downwards.
TACACAAAACATGCTGGCGCTTAAGGGAATGTGCTACACTACTGGGGAGTGCACTTCAAATCAAGAACGGGAGAAACTTCTCTACCCAAAGAGTTGTGGGAGTGTGGAACAAGTTCCCCGGACCCAGCAAGGATCTTGCACGAAAAAGCTGGGTGAGATTATTGGATCGATTAGCTGCTCACTATCAGAAACAGACTAGATGAGCCGAATGGCCTGTCTTTTGTAACGAGTCTGGCGTTCTTTACTATGTTACTGAGAGATCAGGAAGGACCAGGCCCTCCAGGAATTGAATATGAGATCCCAGGCTCGTCTTGCCGGAGCTGGCCCAGTCAGGGATTCTCCGGTTCGTGCAACAGGCTGCAGGCAGCACGGGGGCAGCTGGGGTCCTGCTGCGTGCTGAGCACCGTGTGTTACTGACACTCTTCTCCTGGCCGGCAGGGGGTCTGGCTGCGGAGGTGGGAGAGAAAGGGAAGAGCCTGTCTCTGGGACAGCGCCAGCTGCTGTGCCTGGCACGGGCTCTGCTGACGCAAGCCAAGGTACCGGTGCAGCCCCACCTTCACTCGGGGCGAAGCGAGGGCAGGTCTGTCTGAGGGAATCAGCCAGACAGACCAGGCGGCGCACACTCATGAACTGCACTGCAGTGCTAACCTGAAATATTAAAGACGTGCATGTTTTCGCCCTTAGGATTTCTGTAACGCTATCCTCTTAACTGTCTGGGAATATTCTGATGAGAAGTCATGATATGAAAGCACAAACAGGTTTTTTAGTAACACCATTAGAAGTCATTTTTTGTTAGGAAAAAACAGCATAGGTTCTGAAATGTGTTCCAGGCATTTACTCAGTATCATCAAACAATACACATCCACTTTGACTTTTCATAGGAAAACACTGTCCTTTCTTATCTCTACTCGTTAATGCTGTTGGGCCTTCCTTGTTTTTAATGATTCCTTTTCTCTGTCTGAAGATACTGTGTATTGACGAAGCTACAGCCAGCGTTGATCAGAAAACTGACAGACTCCTGCAGCAGACAATCCGGGAGAAATTCAGAGAGAAAACAGTCCTCACGATTGCTCACAGGTGCTTTATGCCTGCGTGCTGAACCAGGATGCTATACTGTTATTGATGCATGACGGTGTCTACAGATCATTGGTGATGATAATGAGAATGATAGTGGCCAGATAAATTAGAGATAATTGTTTCTTTTAGTAAGGAAAATGGTTTAAAAATGTTTTAAATGTAACTTTGTTCCAACCACACACTTATTCTCAAATGCATGCATTTTTTTATCATCGTGAAGAGTCAATGACGTGGTCTTTTGTCAGGGTGGTTGTTCTTTATCTCTGCCTGTGTATCCCACCTAACAGGTGGCTGCAGTCCTGCTTGGGCGTGTCTGTCGTGTCATTACAGTTTTTTCCGTCATGTCTTTCCCCACAGAATCAACACAATCATGGATTCTGACAAGGTGCTCGTGATGCATGCTGGGAAGGTGGCGGAGTTTGAGTCTCCCAGCATCCTGTGCCAGCGGGAGGACTCTATTTTCTACAGGCTGGTGCACGGCCACAGCGACTGACGGCACCCAGCACAGAGCTGGGCTCAGGGGAGACTGCCCACTGACCACGACGAGCACGCTGCTGTTGAAGAACTCGGCTCCTGGCGGAGAGCTGGAATACTGCAGGCAGAAGCCCTTCCTGTCCGGGTCAAAACCCACTCATTTTAGATGAGGAGCTGGAACTTTTTAATACTGTCTCGTATGTGACTTGTATGTTATGAGGGTTTTTAATTAAACCTGTCTTGAGTCTGAATTTTGAAAATTCAGCCAAGTGTACAGTAATTATACGGTGTTGCAATGCAACACTAAGGTGTTACTGCACATTCAAAAGAACTTTCAATTGTTTTATGTCTGTTAAGTATCATACAGAAGCAATAATGGTTGTGGGCCGAGGACTTTGATATTTTAATTCTTTTTCTTCTCTGCTGAAGTAGAGAAAGAAATAAATTAGCTTTAAAAAGCGTTCCTCAGTCATTTTATGACTGACGTTTTATACTGCAGATGTTGAAGCCTTCTTGAATTTCTAGGAGCTTTGTCCACCTGGCTCTGTCTGCCAGGTGGTAATGAGCAGGCATTCAGAGTTCACTGAGTGACTGTCGGCACTGCTGCCTCACAGATCGTGGGCCCTGGGCTCAGTCCCAGACTGGAGAGCCTTCTGGGTGGAGTTTGCATGTTGTTTGCTTGCATTACCTTCAGTTCCCTCACTTTCCTCCCACTTAAAGACATCCCGATTGGTTAAATTGTCACTGTGTGCAGGTGCACGGAACATGGAACTCTTTGCTTCCTGAATAGGAATAATGCGACTGTTACCATGAAAAAATATCTTTCTGGTTATGGATAGATGCCTTATCTGAATTTAGTGAAGAGTGGCCATTGTCCTCTGAGTTGAGGATGATTTTTGTTTTTACATGCAATGACTTTAAACACCGTACTTGCGATCATCGTGCACAAAGTACAGTTCAGTACCTTTTTAAGCGAATGCTTGTCTCCGTGTCTACGCATCTCGCTGGCTAATATAAACAAAAGCAAGAACAAATCCAGTCCAGACTAAACTGTGAAACTGCAGGACTGACATGTAAATTAAGAGTGATTTAAGGGTAGTGATCAGTTTCAGATCTAACATCTGCTTCAGGGACTGATGAAGAAAAACACTCAACAGATGGTAAGTGACAAGCAGCTCATCTTGCCTCCTGGTTAGTAGAATTTGATTAGATTGTACCTCTACTGTGCTTTTGTTTTAAAGTGAAGGGAAATACACAGTGTGGAAGTCCAGGTATGGTACTTTCTGTTCCAGCTTGTACAGTAGATTTAAATATGACCCTCAAACGTGGATAAAATGGACTTTATGATCATTTGACCTTTCTCTGCTGTCTTCCATCCTGAATATATCCTTACTTCCAAGTCACCCAAGAAATAAATTAAGGAATTCTTTACTCTACTTTCCAACAGGAAATAAGGAATACTATTGCACTTATTCCTGGGATTGATATTACTTCCACTGATGGATCAGGTGTCATTAGTGCTCAGATTTCGGAGCGAAGGAAGTACACAGACTAAATTTGGCCGTTTGGAGCCCATGGGAAAAGTCACAGGCACCAATAAGTGCCCTCAGATCACAGGAGGGTAGAAGGGTCTGTCCAGACATCTGTATCATAAGATATAAACTGTACAGGGATCTTGACTAAAACATTGACTACGCTCCATAAAGACCACAGGGTGAGTTTTCTGTTAATTCCTCTCATATTGGCAACATAGTGACATCTTGGCTTCAAAGCATATTTTAATGCATTGTTGGCTTTGCTTGTTGTAGTGGTTGTATCTGATTTTTGCAGTTACTGTTTACCAAAATGGATATTTAAGCCAATGGGCTTCTTTTTCAGATATTAGCAAGAACAATATTATTAATGGCTCTCCAAAAAGTGACTTAGGTTAAGTAAAAAGCTGCATCTGGGAATATATTAGGAAAAGTGAGAGAGTTTTTTTTCTGTATACATTCAGATCATTAAATTATAATCTGGCTGACATGTTGACACAGCGTGTAGGACTGTCACTTCCAAGCCCACAGATTCCTGGTGTCTCTGGACTGACCCCCATGTGAGTAGTGTTCCACGCAGGACATAGTCCTGCCCTGTGCCCTGTGCCTGGTGGGTTAGGCTCCAGCTCCTTGACAGTCGATGGATGAGAAAATCTGTTCTTGACATAGTTTTCACCAGATTTAGATCTGACCCCTTTCTACCCAGAGGGCTGTTGCTTGTTGAGAACATTAGTGAGTGAGCATCTTTAGGAAGAGAAATCTGAATGACAGATCCTCCTGTGGAGTCACAGGAACCCTGCTTATATGAAGGCCTGCTCAGTATGAGCTGCTATAGTCATCAGGCGTCTGAGGTACAAAGGAACAGAATTCACAGCTTTAATGCACACATTCAGTATCAAAAATAGAACACATTGCAGATTACGTTGTGTACACATTTCACAAATAAATTACAGAAATAAATTACATCTCCGAAGGTAGCAAATCCATGATGCTCATGAGCAGTTTCTCAAATACACAAGAAAGTCATACATTTCTCCTGGACTGTCTCCAACACAGAGACAAATCACTTTCAGTGCAGCCTTTCCATGCATTCTGATGCTGAGAATCCTTTCACATTCATGTTCCATCAGCAATGACAGAAACGCACGGTAAAAAATCTAGTTTCTCTCAATGCAAGACATTACAGATAGCTGTAAAAATACACAATAATACAACATACAAATAAATAATTCAGGATCCCACTACAGATCGGGATCTTTCATAAGCTTGAACAGTTATTTTTTAAATAGCTGTACAAAAAGATGTTCTTTAGGGTTTTTCAGTGTCAAACACTGTGTGATCTGTGTGTTAGAGACTGCTTCCAAAATTTGTATTTCTGAGCTCTAATTAAAACGCAAGTGCTGATTACAGACATTTCAGCTGTGTTTTTACTCTCCCCATGCATATAAAGAAGACAGCAGAGATAAGCAACATGGTCCTGAGGTTTCATCTCATTCAAACTTTAGGCAATCTGCCCACCCAGCTTGGTCTGCAATCGCAGCACATTATAATACTGGCAACTAATTCAGAGAGACTGAGGCTGCAGTCGTGTTCGGTATTTTCTAGAAACTTACGACACACTTCACTTTGACTCGCTTTAGGGGAATTTTAAACAAAGCAAAGCTTGTGTTTCAAAATCCTTTCGCACATAAACAGCCAGCCAGCAACATGTTAAAATAGTTGAAGATCCATCTTCCGGGAGCCGTGGGCGTCTCCTCCTGCACCTCCCGGGAGGAGTCTGGTCTTTCGGTGCGCGGGGCTGTGACCCCACGTCCACCCCGTCTCACGCCCCCTGTCCGGCCGGGACCTCAGAGTTTCGAGGGGGCCCGCAGGGTTAAATGACCTCCGTGTTGAGTTTCTTCTTGGGCTTGGGGGCCGGGGCGTGCAGGATACTGACCTTGCTCTCCTCCTCCGCGGGGGTGAGGGCGGGCTGGCAGCGCCGGGGGGCACAGCGGCCCCGGTCGCCGCGCCGCTGCCAGCGGCTCCTGAGCACGAGGGCGGCGGTCAGGCCCACCACGGCCAGCGTCATGGCGCCGAACACGAGCAGCACGATGAGCTGCACCTCCGTCAGTCTCGAGCCCGGGCGGGTCACCACCTCCTTCACCGAGATCTTCAGCAGGCGCCCGCCGCCGCCGCCCGCCGTGGTCCAGCCGCCGGCGGGCGAGGCGTTCCTGCGCGGGCCCAGGGCGGTGCGGTCCGGACGGGCCTGGGTGACCCACGGGTGGCCCCCCGCCCGGGTCTCCGAGGTCCAGTGTGGCGCTCCGGTCCGGACCTCGGGGCTCGGCCTCCGGAGCCGGACGCCGCACGCTTTGCCGGCGTAGCCGCGCGGGCAGAGGCAGTCGAAGGTGTCGACGCGGTCGTAGCAGCGCCCCCCGTTGAGGCAGGGGCTGCTGGCGCAGTCGTCGATGTTGACGGTGCAGAAGCGGCCCTCGAAGCCCGCCGGGCACTCGCAGGTGAAGCGGTTGGGGCCGTCGCGGCAGGTGGCGCCGTTGGCGCAGGGGCGCATCAGGCAGTCGTCGATGTCCACCTCGCAGCGGGGGCCCGCGAAGCCGGCCAGGCAGCGGCAGGAGAACTCGGCGGCGTGCCCGCCGTCGTCCAGGCACGTCCCCCCGTTCTTGCAGGGCGACCTGGAAGGCAGAGAGAGAGAGCCGCGCTGAGACACAGAGCCCACCTGCCCTACAGAGGACGCTGGGACAGAAAGGCCTGATCTCGGGCTGCCCCTGGAGACGAGCCCACCGAATCCTACGACCGCTCTCTTCTGCTCACTCCCGGTCCACACAGCTGGTCCCGAGCCCGCCGGTGTTTGTTGGAGGGCAATTAAAACGGTCAACGGTAAAGGGAAATCGCACCGCGAGGCTTCACAGAACGAGGCAAGAACCGGCAAATTCAACGCTGGAGACGTAGACGTGGAGGAAACTGCAGCTGGCGGCTCCCCTCTGGACTTCCAGCTGTTCCCCTCTACAGCAGCTGCCCACTCCTCCACCCCACCTGAGTGCCTGCCGGGGGGCCGCTGTGTCGCCCAGGTAGTGCAGGCGGCAGATGGAGGTGGACAGAAGCGGTGAGACCCTGTGGGCTCACCTGGTCCTCTCGCAGGGCCCGATCTTCAGCTGGCAGTGGCGGCCGTGGAAGCCCTCTGGGCAGAAGCAGGTGTACTCCGCGTCCTCGCTGGCAATGCAGGTGGCTCCATTCAAGCAGGGGAGCTGATTGCTGCACACGTAGATGTCTAAGGCAGAGGCAGGTTCACGTTAGGGCTTGGTCACTTGTATCCGCTCTCGGATACGTCACTGAAGAGGTGGGTTTTTTTTACATTTTTAACAGGAATATTTTCAGTACGATTCAGTCAACCTTTTTTTTTTAGATTTTTTTTTTTCACATGAGCTTTATACTCATTTTTTATTCTCATCAGATTAGGGCCGACAGCAGACAGCTGAATTGCCTCTGTCGTCACCCTGCTGCTGTAGAAATCTTTTGTCATCTGGTACTTCATCGGTTTCACTCTTGCTCAGGCGTGTGTATATCTTAATAACAGCTTTTACTAAGGCTGCAGTCGAGCTAAGCCAGGCAGAGTATAGTAGTAATCTGTTTCTATTGTAGTCAATATCGGAGTGAAAAAGCCTCATCAATTTCATGATCCAGCTGCCCCTCCCTCATGATGCGCTGTGATGATTTAGCCAGCGGTTCTCTGCTGTATGAGCTCACTGGGGAACAGCTGCTCTGAGCACGCCCCTGTTGCAGTGGCTCGGTCTCCACTCTTACCTTTATCGCAGAAGCGCCCCGCCCATCCACTCTCACAGGTGCACTGCCAGGGCTGGTGGCAGGAGCCGTGTATGCAGCCTGGCATCTTCACACAGTCCTCACACTGAGGGCCCTCCCAGCCAGGGTCACACCTGCAACACCGAGCCTGTCAGACACACACAACACCCCCTCGACTGACACATAACACACCCCTGACAAACACACACAGCACACTCCTGACTGAGGCCCACAACACCCCCTTGACTGACACACACAACACACTCCTGACTGAGGCCCACAACATCCCCTTGACTCACACACACAACACCCCCCTGACTGACACACACACTTTGTGCCCAGAGTGAGACAATAGTATATTGGAGACCAGACTAGTTCCAGAGATGTGTCTCAACCTAGAAGAATTTGTTTCAGTTTTCCAGAATCTTTTGGCATATGACTTTTTATAATGCAGAAGTTATATGCATGAGTCTTCATAGAAGCAGAAGAAGACTTTGATGTTTTGGAAACTGGGTTTCTTTTTTCTTGTGTGCAGAGGATTTCATACTGATTTACTAGACAAAACCCTTTTGCAGTGCTTGTCTGTGTTTTGGCCATTTGCAACACGAGAAACCAATGATTTCTTGCTTTGGATTTTCTCTTCCTTCTCCATCAGTTCACATCGGAGCTCATGCTCAGTTCAATTCACTTAGCTGGTGTGAAAAACCTGACCCAATTTCCTCTGAAGCAAAGTGCTCCTTGCAGTACCTGCATTTTGACGATAGGGGGCGTTCAATATCAAGAGTAGCATTCTCCGATCGCAGCACTATCGGTATGATCAGCACAATGTCCTGAGTGCCAGTCAGACGCACTGTGCCCGAATGTGGTTTCCTATACATTAACGGAATGCCACTTGCCTATATTATAGTCGGTGGGGACAGAACTGGCTGTTTGTCATGAGCATCCCTTCAGGCAGCACAGTGGAAAAAGTCAAAGCATAGCTGTGTTGCTCTATCGCTCCAGCACCAGCAACGATTAACGAGCATGAAAATAGACCAGTGAGTGTAATTCATTACAGAGGTGATTATTAAATTCATCACAGCATTAAAGAAGACCTCTAGGCAACAGCTAATTCTGTTAGATTAGTACAGACTAATTAGCCAATTGATTGGCCACAGGAAATTGTTGATACGGAGGTAGGCAGGGACTCTTTCATTGAAAGAGGAGTGTAATTAGTTTGTAACATTAAATGAAAGCAGGAGTTTTGGGATGGAAATCCATTTAAATCTATGAAACAAATTATTTTTTATGATGTTTATTTTGAGCTCTGTCCGGATGTTCAATGCTTGGAGAAAAAATGTCAGAGAAGAGGAAAAACATGCAGTAGACTGGGGTGTGTGCCAGGGGTGGGATTGCCTTTAAACCAGGAAATCGACACGCTCTTCAAGCTCCGTATCTCCTCTATATCAAACGTCTGTCTTTCTGCTATCCCTGCCATTGAATAGACCAAAGGCATAGCTCATTAGTGTTACTGATTCAATCTGGTAGACTTAATTAGGACAACACATAATGAAACAGAAGTTAAACAGTGTGTTTTTAAAATTCTGGTACATCCTTAAAATATTTACTAGTTGTAGCTAGTAAATGTTTCAGTTTAGTTCTGGACCTAGGGTGCTGTCTGTGTGGAGTCTATATGTTCTCCTCATGTTCTTGTGGGGTTCCCCCCGGTGCTTCTGTCTCCTCCCACAGCCCCCCCCCCCCCCAAAATAAAATGGTTAATTGGCCGTTATTGTACTTCAGTTTAGAAGCCGGTCCTGTCAAAGTCAAGGTGAAATCAGGACGATAAAGAAGGGAGGGTCCAAACTCCCCCGAGAGTTTAATTCCGGACCCCGCGTTCCCCCACCTGCAGGTTCCAACGCTGTCACAGCGCCCGTGCCCCAGGTTGCAGTGGGATTCGCAGTCCCCGTCTGTAACGCAGCAGAGAGAAGGACAGCAGTTAGCCCCACAGCAGGGGGCAGCATGGAGCAGCAGGCAGTGGGGGGCCCTGCTGGCGCAGCCTCCAGCACAGAACCGCCCCCGAGTTATTCCAGCGCAGCCTGCTGTGTAAACGCGTGTCAGCGCTGTTAGAGGGCTGACCTGCCGGTGACTAGATCCGATCCAGGGGCAAGGAAGTCTCTTGCTTTCGCTTTGCTTACGGCTCCAGGAAACGGAGTAAGCTCCGACTCTGTGGGCTCGTGGGCTCATGAGGGACCAGACCCCTTCACCAACCACACGCACGCACCTCATCCCGACCTGCCCCTCTGCACTCTGCAGGCCAAGCCGGAGTTCCAGTAAGGCAGAGGTCAGGGATCGCCAGGATTTTCAAAGTGTTTTGTGACTCAGAACACAGCAAAACCAGGGGTGCAGCAGTTTCAGAGGGCGCAATGCAGAGAGTTAGAGCATAAGAAAGCCTACAAAACGAGAGGGTAGAGAGAGAGAGAGGTGCCCATCTGGTAGTTCATCACTAACTGATACAAGGGAGGGAGCTGAAGTATCATTTCAACCACATGGCTGGGCAGCTCTCTGTTCCAGACTCTCACCACCAGAGCCTTATTCCCGTGTCACATCCCTGCTCACTGAACTCCACCAGGAGATGGAATGATTGGAACTCCCTGCTAACAGATGAGCAAGAATCTCCAAATCAAACCGGCAATAAATTGCACATCAGTGTGAGCTGTCAGTGAAATTAAAGGTGTGTCTGCAGTAACTCTATGCAACACCTTGGTAATCCTAAAATAATACACATTTAATACAAATAGGGAATTAGGATACTAATGCCTTTCAGCTCATTTCCAAATGAACATGTCTTCATTCTTTTAAACTACAGATCAGACATTTTTCCATTGGCTGTAATGTTAAGGCATTAAGTCACAATGAAGATGTTTGGTAACACAATTCCTACTGCTGCCTTACTGCTCTTAGCTCCTGGGTGCGATTCCAAATGTGGACACCTTCTGGGTGGAGTTCTCGTTGGTGTCAGGGGGCTTTTTCCCAGATGTCCTCGTTTCCTCCCATGCTGGCCAGGGTAATTGGTGTGTCTCACTTGTCCCCATGTGACTGTGTGTGAGGGTCCAGTTACGCACCTGCCCTGAGAGTGTAAGCTTGTGCCTTGTGTTTCTGGGACAGGATCAGCGTTGCTGCAAGTCTTATCACAAATAACTGGCTTTCTGTCAGTGGATGGATGGAATGAATGTTGTATAGATATTATGAGAATAAAATAATATTAAGAGTATAAAAATAAAAAATAACATTATGCATCTTTGGAAACAAACATTGCTATTTTACATGTCCATCAACTTGCAGGACTGCAGTGAATTAAAAAATAGCTGTAGAGCACCTGACTAGGACAAAGCACGACTGTGAGGTATTTCTTGTCTGACATGCAGTTCCATCCCTGGATGACACTGAACTTCTGGTGGGTCCTGGGACTGGGTTTCCACCCGTACCTTTCGATTACTATCAGATGACATTTCCCTTTGCAGATTTAAATGGATTCAGTGGATCAGGATAATCAATGCCCTAGTGTAAATGATCAGCTTAGTGTGGTAACAATTCAGAAGGGCTCACGTCTGCCACTCCCCGGTGCGCTTAGTAGATTGGAGAAGGTTGGGGGTAGAGACCCTTGAAGATCGTGAGGAGGTACAGTATGGTGCTCATCTCTTCCAATGCCTTCTTTGGGAAGGTGGGTTTCCAAGTTATTCTGCAGCGGCTTTCTACAGTTCCGAGAAAGCCGTGAGGATGTGAGAATTCCTTTATTAAAGAGCGCTGCATTGTGAATGCACACCTCTATAAATAAACACCAGTCATTTCCGAGAGAAATCAATTAGGAAGTGGCGCTCTCTGATCTTGTCGCAGGAGAGCACACGCTGTGTGCAGTGCGGTTTGCAGGCAGTCTGTCAGGAGCAGGGACAGCCCCCGTTGGCCCAGAGCAGCTGGTTAACACCATGTTACAGCTTAAAGCTGCTTGCTTAATTGGTCCTGACAAGCTGCCAGAATGCAATGCTATAGACTGATTCATAATCTTGTGAAAACATTATTCTCTGCTTCACACTGGGCGCATACTGGCTTTGAAATGGGAAATTAGGCTCTTTGTTTCATTTTCTTCATTTAAAATCGATTAAAGTGCATTGAATGAGACATCTCTGAAAGTGTTATATTTTGGCAAAGAATATGCACAGTCCAAGACAATCTGTTGTCTTTTTTAGCAGGTTTTTTTTTACTAAGTAGCACCACTTAAAACAGAAAAGGTTTTTGTCTGATGCGTTCCTGGGTTGTGCTTCATAGTTGAATAGAGGGGCCGGGCAGCACATAGCTGCTGATGACAGATATTGTCGAGGGGTTCCAGCGAAGGAGGTGAGGAATGCGCAGTGATCATGTCACCACCCGTATGGGCTCTGCCCTGACAGTCCTGGAATTCCACATTTCTTCCTGGTTCTGGCCTTGACACAGGAGTTCCTGTTTTCCACCAAAGTTATCTGGTCAGGGCAGCACAGCTAGACCATCTGGAAAGCTCGCAGCAATGTCTTTTCCATGGCAGAGTCAAGTGTAAGATCACACGAGGTGAATATGTGTGTGATGTTGGATGAGTTACAGTGGCCTCTGTGCGTATATATGTATATGGATCCAGTTCATAGTGGTTCAGGTTTTGTTCAAAATGTCCATTTTTAATTTTTAAAGATGTTATAAGCTGTTAAGGAAGTGTTTTTCTATATACTTTTGCAGAAACTGAGCAGTGTACAATGTGAAGCAACTCTAAGTAATCTTATGGCTGTTCATTTGGATCTGGAATGTCAGTTTAAAAAGGACTGGAGCTGAGCTTTTTGGTCATCCGGAAACAAAAATCTTTGATTGGCCTGGAGAAGCTGCTGAGGACTGTGAAGCAGGAAGGCACGGCGGAGCAGTGCTGGGTTCACTTCCGGACCCGAGGTTCTCCCTGTGTTCTCATGGGTTTCCTCCAGGTGCTCTGGTTTCCTCCCACGATCCAAAGACATGCTGTACTGGTGGATTAACTGGGTTCCTGGTGTGAGTGTGTGCGTGTTCGTGTCTGCCCTGCAAAGGACGGGCGTCCTGTCCAGGGCGTACCCTGCCTGCTGGGCTAGTCTCCAGCTCCCCCGCAGCCCTGCACTGGAGAAGGCAGTCAGAAAATGGATGGATTGTAAAGCAAAGGGAAATAAACCATTACAGTGCCCCGCTCTAAATCAGCTTGGAAAATGTGTGGTGCGCATCTGAAAGGAATATTAGCAATGGCAGGAGAATACAAGCTCCTGGGGGATGCAGGAGACGGAGAAAGCAATGGGATGCAGAGAAGGCCTGAGTTCAATAGAGACCACTTTGTATTCACTTGTGTGATCGATTCAGGAAGTCATCACTGTTCACCATTCTGACTGGGGAATCCTGTGTAGTTCTTCAGTGTCCAATAATCGCACCTCAGATTCTTGGTTTTAAATGTACTTCTAATTAGTTTCCCCTCGTGCCCTCTGGTACCTGTATCTTTATCGATACCTTTGGGTTTCGAATTTTGCGAAACCCCCTGCTTTGCAAGGCAGCAACGCCAACCACAGCGCCGCAGTGCCAGCCTGCTGCTTGTACCACCTTACCTTATTATCAGCACCAAGAGGCGTGTGGTGCTCTTGACTTGTACTCTTAAGCAGCAGTACTTAAATGAAATGAGTATCCCTGGGGCTTCGCTATGTTCCACTGGCTGTGTAAATCAGAATTCCTGAAGGGAGTTTATTGGAGCGTCTCCGCGGATACAGTAAATCCCTGGATCCCGGAAGACCGTAGTGAAAGGAAGAGGCTCGGGCTTTCTTTCCAGTCCTCCAGCTAGTCGGAGACGCTGCAGCGTTCTAGCCATGGGGTCCTAGCCACACAGCTCCACAAACCGGAGGCTCGTCCCTGAGTCCCAGAGATTTCCCAGGATTTGCAGTACCCCTCTGGATAAGTATATTTGCCCTACCGGTGCGTGTGTGTACGTATTGCACCTGAATTGCAATAACATTTCCTTAAACGCTAATATTTTCATCAAACCCCCCCACAAAGATATTAAACTGGAACCCCCCGATCCCGCAGGCATGGCAACGTCAGTGATAAGGCTAGAGCTACCTCTGGGATGCTGAGCTCCACATCCCCGGCCCCCGGTCCAGCATCTCCGTTTCTCAGAGCCCCCGGCTGCTCTGCTCTCCAGCCACGCTGACTATTTTCATGTTAAAACCAGAGGGATCTAATTTTACACCCTGCGCCCTCTGCCTGGGAAACTCGATCTCCCAGGCCCTCAGCCGCCCAGTGCCAGCATGCTGGTGCCAGTGATAAATGTGGTTTCGGTTTCCTCAGCCCTGATCCCAGGCAGCCAGGACCCAACGGTTAGCTGCTCTCTCGGGGAAGTGTGCGGTGTGTGTGTGTGTGTTCGAGCGTGTGTGAGCATGTGTGTGTGTGAGTGTATGTGTTCGAGCGTGTGTGAGCATGTGTGTGTGTGAGTGTGTGAATGTGTGTGTGTGAGCGAGTGTGTGAGTGTATATGAGTGTGTGTGTGTGTGTGAGTGTGTGTGTGGTTGTGAGTGTGTGTGTTCGAGCGTGTGTGAGCATGTGTGTGTGTGAGTGTGTGAATGTGTGTGTGTGAGCGAGTGTGTGAATGTGAGTGTGTGTGAGTGTGAGTGTGTTCGAGCCTGTGTGAGCATGTATGTGTGTGAGTGTATGTGTGAGCAAGTGTGTGTGAGTGTGAACGTGTGTGAATGTGTGTGTGTGAGTGTGTGTGTGAGCGAGTGTGTGTGTGAGTGTGTGAATGTGTGTGTGTGAGCGAGTGTGTGAATGTGAGTGTGTGTGAGTGTGTGTGTGAGTGTATGAGTGTGTGTGTGAGCATGTGAATGTGTGTGTGTGAGTGTGTGTGTGTGTGTGTGAGTGTGTTCGAGCGTGTGTGAGCGTGTGTGTGTGAGTGTATGTGTGAGCAAGTGTGTGTGAGTGTGAACGTGTGTGAATGTGTGTGTGTGAGTGTGAGTGTGTGTGTGAGCGAGTGTGTGAATGTGAGTGTGTGTGAGTGTGAGTGTGTTCGAGCCTGTGTGAGCATGTATGTGTGTGAGTGTATGTGTGAGCAAGTGTGTGTGAGTGTGAACGTGTGTGAATGTGTGTGTGTGAGTGTGTGTGTGAGCGAGTGTGTGTGTGAGTGTGTGAATGTGTGTGTGTGAGCGAGTGTGTGAATGTGAGTGTGTGTGAGTGTGTGTGTGAGTGTATGAGTGTGTGTGTGAGCATGTGAATGTGTGTGTGTGAGTGTGTGTGTGAGCGAGTGTGTGTGTGAGCATGTGAATGTGTGTGTGTGAGTGTGTGTGTGTGAGTGTGTTCGAGCGTGTGTGAGCATGTGTGTGTGTGAGTGTATGTGTGAGCAAGTGTGTGTGAGTGTGAACGTGTGTGAACGTGTGTGAATGTGTGTGTGAGTGTGAGTGTGAGTGTGGTTGTGCTACACAGGGAAGACGACAGAGGGCCCAGGACCGAGAGCGAGGGACGGAGGTGGTAAAAGAAACTGTAACGGGATCTCTATGAAATTAAGAATCATTAAATTTCACCATCCGCTCAGCTGCTTGCACCACTAAAAAAATATTTAGCCAAGAAAGTCAAGATGAGATGCAGCACCTTAATCCAGGACTGCGACTGCTGCTAGGCGTGAGTGCGGAAGGCCGGGGGGAGGGGGCGCCCCCGCAGCCTGACTCTCTCCCCCTCCATGCTGACTGCAGCACTGGCCTGGCATGGAGGTTTAGTCCCATACTGTGGGCGCCGTACGTCAATCAGAGAAATTGGCACTAATCCGTGTATGTATAAGTGTTGGCACCCTCCATAGACAATAACTTTTTTATGTTATTCACTAATTTACTAAGAGCTACACTTACTTGGCAATGATATCTCTGTTCTGATTAGCGAACACACTTTGCTAGTAGGCTGTAGATAATGTATCATATCAATTGAATTTACTACTACAGGGGGGCCGGTACTCTGCAGCTCAACAGATGGAGTTCTCTATGGTTTGCCCATGTCTATATGCAGTTTGAACTGCGTCTATACATACTGTACCCCAGGGGTCATTAGGGTACTTAGCCCTGCAGTAAATGGGGTCTCAAGCACAATACAAATAAGCGCCCACACAGCTTTCAGTCCTACCTTGCCCGGCACATTTCGGAGTCAGCAGCCAGACGCTCAAGAGCAGCACGTGGAGACCGAATCTGTGAAGCATGATCGTGGGAGCAGGCAGCACAGCACTGTTTCTGAAACAAAGGGATGTTAAATGTTCATGTCATTTTAAAGATAAAAATCAGAGCCAGTCCAGCCTCATACACCACCTGGTTATAAAGCTTTTTCATTTGTGTAAATGTCACGGAAGGCCAGGCTCAATAGAAGGATTGTTCCCACTCTACAGAATAGCCATTTGGGTCGATTGCAGCTGTCTAGAAGTGAGAAATAACCATTTAGTCCAGCCCAGCTGAGAACGTAGCCAGAGAGAAAATAATGACCAAAAGCACCAGGATCTATTCAAACAAAACCCAGGGCTTTTTGTCTGTTGAGCTGTCCAGAGTGCGGTACCTCTCCCGCAGACCAGTACACGCGCCAAGCATCGCAAACAAGCCGAGGGAGCTCAAACAGAGTAACTGTATCGCCCCACAGGGAACAGAAACACGTTAATAATTCAACAGAGACATGAAAGTTTTAGATGGACATTTCCAACTATTAACTTTCAAAGGTAAATTCATTCTTTGTGCTTTACGTATTTTTTAAAATGTCCTTATGAACTTAATCGAACTTCAATCACCTTCTTCCTTTGAAATTACACTTTAAATGATAATGTGTCGAAGATTTTATTGTGCAAATATCAGTTTTTTTTCAAAGGGCTCCTGTTTATTTTCTGTTTAATGACAACATTAAACTGGCGTTACATTTGCTCTAGTTTCAGAAGAATTGCTTATTGACAACATGGAGATGAACAGAAACTGTGACAGTTTACGCAGGATTCCTACAGTATGTTTTAGGGTATTTGATACCCAGGTAAACGATGGAGCATTTTGTCTGGGGGGGTTGTATGTTCTTTGAAGGTGTATGCTGGCGAGAAGGACAGGAAATGTTGTTCCTTATCCCTCGGGATGTTGTTTTTCAACGGTGCCATGGTCTACCTGCTGCGTGCTGTGTGTTTATACCCTCCCCAGTGATATGAGGAGGTTGCTCCCAGATTCCTGCTTGAGAGAAATTGTTGACCACATTGTGGTTTAATTGAGCACTGAGGGCTGATGACAAAAGCCAAGTCAGAAAACACTTTGAACATCAATCACTGGAGAGCTCTGTAGTGCTGTATTAAAATGTTTCTCCAGGGCTACATTAAAAAATACAGGCATTTCTCCTAAAGTAGATGCCCCCACAAGCTACAGTATGTCATTATCATCTGTTATTCTCTAACAGCTCAGCTGCAGAGTATCAGTTTCTGATCCACATCTCCCTTCTCTTAAAAACTGGTATTTCTAAACTGCCAATTGATATATTTTTAGAACCGCATTCAGAAACCCCTACAATGACAAAGAATGCCACTACTTGTATTGTACATAATGTGGGGACAATCATTACTGTTCATTTTCCCGATAGAGAATTCACCATGTTTAACGTATCTTTTGACACTACAAATTTGGTTTAGTACATAGGTAAGGGAAAGCAAAGGTGGCAAAAGGTGGTCGATAATAAAAATAACTAATTTTATAAGTAGACTCTCAAGAGGAGCCCTGAATGAGCTCCCACTCCCACTCTATGTTAATGTTTTTGCAAAGTATCTTCATTGAACAGACTTTGAAATTGCTCCCCAGTTTGACAGTTTGTGGCTGTGCCTGCAGTGAAGCCCAGAGAGCTGAAGTTGTAGAACTGTCAGGAAATAGCTGAAGTGCGAGAAGGAGACAGTCCAGTGATATTGTTGGCTGTAGGATTTCACTTTCACAACACTGACTGGGCTCCGTTCCACTGGAAAAAAATGTGATACATTTTTCTCTGGAGAAAACGAATTTCATCAGGACCAGAAAAATAATTTTCTTTGTTACCATTTGTTTTTAAAGTTGATTTATTTACCAGATTCAGAGTAGGTCTCCTTTATTCATGCTATTTTGTTTCCAGATGATGATTATTTCAATTTAAGCTGTGCAGCAGGTAGAATAGACTTTAAAAGCCTTTAGTTCAATTTGTCTTATAACGGAATTGGTGAATCACAAGTGAATCTGCAACCTTACTTGCCAAACACTGCAAGCAAAAGCTTTTTCAATACATTTCAATACAGTAGTATTCAGTTAAAAACATTTTTGTGCCTTAAAACAGCTTCCCACAACCAATTCTTAATCAATTCTACATGCTTTAACCTTCTCAAGCTTTGTATATTTTGCTGAATAATTTCTTTGTGAGGCAGGTTAATTTAACAGCAGTCAATGATACAACCATGAGGCATGATCACTTTCAGAAAACAACATTTCTTTCAGAAATTTTACCTTTGAGAAAATGTTGTCAATTAGGAAACTGAGAGAATGGTGCAAACAGAGCAATACCATGATGAAATAACTCTGCAGTGTTCACAGAAGAAAAGATTTCGGATATAGTCATTTGGAGAGATCAGCAGCTCATGTGCATGAGCTGGGAAACAGATAAAAAAGCCAGGGTCTGAGAGAGACACCATTCAAAACGGGTGCAGACAGGAAAAAAAGAAGAGCAGATGATATCTTCCTGTCACCTGTATTGTTGAGTAAAATGTATTCTTTATCATTAAACTACTCACCTCTCATAAGATCTATCTTAGTATTGAAAAATATTGTTTCTGTTGTCTGCAGATGTGCTTCTCAAGTAATCATTTTAGATCAGTTGTACCACAGAGCAAGTAAGGACACCCAGAATAAGAGAATATGTCAGACTCACGCAAGGCTATGCTTGAGCGGTCTGTCTGAGCTGGACTCCCAAGGCATGAAGCACGCCCGCCTGACCTCACCCTGCCCCCAGACACATACACACCTGTGACGTGCAGGATCGCAGCCGGACAGTCCTCAGGTGAGTGAAGAAACACAGAGACACAGACTCAGGGGCTGGCGGCAGGGCTCTCCTTGCCGGTTCTGTTGATATAAAGCCCATTGAAGCTAAAGAGACAGAATAAAGAGAGCAAGGAACCGCCTCCCTACTACACGACAACAGAACCTGGCAAGGAGCTACTCTTAAAGGGACAGGCACTCAGTTCTCCGCCGCCCAGTCTGGCTGGGGCCGGCCGGGGTCACGCCACTGGCTAACGCAACGGCATGGCTCTTCTCCGCCAACTGTGCCGAAGTTTCCTTTGCAAGCTGTTGTCCTTCCTGTCTGCTGTCTGTTGTTTTGGAGAAGATACACTGTGTGTATCTTCCAATCAATATCTTTGAAGAAACACTCCAAGGCAAACTTTTCTGCAGCTGCCGAACTGTCTCTTACATGTGACCACAGATGGATGTAGAATAATAAGTGCATTTTGATAAATTCAGCTATACAGATATGCATAGCCTATAATATTTAATGCAAGTAGACATATGGTCTTTGACATGTTCACCTGTGTTTTTCTTTGATGTTGGCAAAATTACATTATAAGCACTGACATTAAAGCTGTTGCTGTAGCAACAGATAAGAATCCATTGAATTGAAGGCATAGAAGTGGATTCCACTCACATTCCAGCGTAGGGAATTGTAGCCGAGCGTAATTTACAGGGGATTAGCTGAACAATATGAGGGCTGCATGGCTCTTACATGCATCTACATGTCTACCTGAACAGAAGTATGTTTTTAACAATGCTTCGCATATTTACTAGGAAAAGTATTTGTGATTTGGCGCAGAGCATTTTCATGAAGACGTGTGTGACTGGAGCTGAAATGTGATATCATAAAAAATGTGTTTGTACACAGTCATGGTCCTTTGACATGTTGTCAGGGTGGTAAACACTGTTAGCTTCCAGCGGTGTTTGTTCTTGTGTTTGGCAACAATTGCACTGTTTGCCTATAAGTTTTAATGCAACAAGAATGTACTAATGTTGTGCTGTTATGAAAAGGGTAGAATGATTCTTTAGCTGTAACAATTGCTATGTTGGCACAAAACAATTAAACTGTGGATATTTACAATAAATTCTAAACTTCCCTTCTTGTTCGAGGCAGTAACATTTACCCCCAGAGCAAACAGGTTCACAATTGGCCTTTTATGCCAGGTCCATAAATCCATCAACTTTCAGGAACAACACACTTCCCTTAAAAAGAGAAATTTTTAAACAGGGGATGATAAAGGCAAGCACATTTCCCCCACCCCCCCTGGACTTTCCTTTATTCGACAGATGTGTTTCAGAAGTCTGAAACACATTTTATATTCCTGGAAGTGGTTATTGTACCAGTGGCTAAACAGTGGCTTGTTTACACAGCGCTGAGAAAAATAAATCTCAGCCTCGTTCTCACGGTCGCAGCAGTGCAGACGTTGGTGATAATTTGCAGCTCTCAGTAGTACAAGCTCTCTCAGTGCAAGATCGCACTCTCAGTGCGAGGTCTCACTCTCAGTGCAAGATGTCACTCTCAGTGCGAGGTCTCACTCTCAGTGCAAGATGTCACTCTCAGTGCGAGGTCTCACTCTCAGTGCGAGGTGTCACTCTCAGTGCAAGATCGCACTCTTAGTGGAAGGTCTCACTCTCAGTGCAAGATGTCACTCTCAGTGCGAGGTCTCACTCTCAGTGCAAGGTGTCACTCTCAGTGCAAGATTGCACTCTTAGTGCAAGCTCTCACTCTCAGGTGAAAACTGGAGTGGTGTAGCAGAAGCAGCAATCCATACAGGGGTGAGAACAGGTAGTGAAGCGAACACATCTCATGTCAGAAAAAAAAACACAGGAACAGTTGTGGAAAGCTGAGTGGTCAAATGTTATGCAGGTTACGGCAGGAATTCCAGTGTCACGATTATTTTGTGTTAAATTCCATTGTTGTGTTAGTCCAGGATAAAACACAACAACCTTTTCATACAAGGTGCCACTCCTTGTTAAAAAGCTCAGCAAAAATGTGTTGCATAATAATTCATACGTCCACCCTTACTCTCATTATACACGGGATGTTTTCAACATGAGTCAATGCTGCACACATATAGTGCAGAGACATAGGGAGCATCATGAGACTGTTTGCCATCTAACCTAC
The DNA here is from genome assembly GCF_055471065.1 of Atractosteus spatula. NCBI lineage: Eukaryota > Metazoa > Chordata > Actinopteri > Semionotiformes > Lepisosteidae > Atractosteus > Atractosteus spatula. The sequence continues at coordinate 20,927,638 of NC_142720.1, read as the reverse complement.
CTCTCGTCCTTTTCTCTTACTTGCTGAGTTTGAAGATATTACGACTCCGAAAGTGCAGAAATTAAGGCAGAAATAGGTGACTGGCTCGCAAGCACAGCCCACATTTTAGGGGAACAGCTGACCCCAGAAACCTTTCTCCCAGCTAAGCAAACCAAATGTGTAGTCCCCTGACATTGTACTGCTGATGGCGAATTCACTGTCTCCATGGCAACCGGGAAAAGCGTGATGCGGGTGAGACAGGCAGCAGATAGAGGAGGAAGAGTATCATCGGCTCCTTGGCTGTGCTTTAAGCCACGTACCAGACATGCTTGATGTCTTAGCTGTTAGTGCTGACAAATGTCTTCCCAGCTTCTCCCCATATCCTAAACACTTTCCTCTTTTTTATTACTGCGCTTCTAACCTAATTTTATTATCACATTTGTATAGAAGTCCCCCAGATTCACTCATCTCTCAAGCGTAACAGTTGTCACCTGAACAAAGAAAGGCAGAACATGAGACTTTCAAGAGTGACTAATCATTAAAATTCAATCAATTGCAACTACTGTACAAGTACACACTAACTGTTTATCCACACTGACTAATAAAAGAATACGATGTGGCTCTTGGCCTAGCAATATGATTATACCAAAATACGGTACAGTATGCAGATACTCTCACAGTGATGCAACATAAACTTCAGAGTACGTTTTTGTTATCTACAAAAATACATACAGATACTTCAATGCTTTTAATACCTTTCTTTGGAATGGCATCTTAAATCCTTTTCCCGAAGGGTCACCCTTTAGCTTTCGAGTTTCGGGTGTTTGTCAACAGAAAGTAAATGGAAAAATAAGCTCTGAAACCAAAAGCCGCAGGGAGGACTGATGCTGTCATTAGCCCACGCACCTGTTTTCTCAGGGCCATTGTGCTAGAATGGTATCTTATAGCCTAGCTCGTGGCCCTACCCTATAAGGGACAGTGAGAGTGGTTCCTTCTGTCCTTTTATAAAGTGGTGGAGGAGTTTCTGAGAGTGATTTAAAGAACGCACGGCTCTCTGTTTCTTCACATTTAGAAAGACCTGTGCCCTCAGTGATCAGTTCATCTGCAGCAGAGCAGCAAACCTTAAAACCCACCAGCTGGCTTCCCCCTTCTCCTAACGGCAAACCCCTGGCACAGCAGCACCTGGAATGCCCACTGTGTAAAAGAAAGGCAGGCTCCTGACCCAGCACTGGAGCCTTCTCGCCAGCTCCTCTCTCTGCAGTTAAACTTGAGGAAGGGCAAAGAGGTGTAATGCATAATGGCTTCATAATCTTTTCATAACCGCTACCCAAGATGTGACAGTCACATGCAAAATGCTTACATGGACATGAGAAATTGACACACTGTGGGCATGAGAGGGCTTTGCACAATCGTTTTACCATTGTTTCTAGTGCTTGTTACTATCCGAGCTAAAAACCATGCTAAAATGAATGTCTTGACCTCTTAAGTACATGTTATGTCATTGGCACACATCTCCATAAAGTATTATGCACATGATTATTAAGCGGAATTTATGAAGCAGCAAGATCCAAATAAAGCTTTTACCCAGAGTTCATTCTTTAAGCTAAAATCGAGGTGAAGTACCAGATCCCCTGGGAGGATTGTAAGTGAATGCTCAAGACCATGATGATGGGAAACAATGGGGGCTTGTCTTGCAGGTAGTGAGGGGACTGGTTCTGTAATGATGACAGAGTCATGTAGTGTCTGTGAGCTGCACGCTTAGTCTGGTTGCTAATTCCTCAGGTCCAGAGTTAGTGGAGGGGCTGAGCACATGGGCCGCTCCATCACAGCCTCTCGCACAGGACCAAAACCTTTGTATGTGTAACGCCTCCCTCAGAACAACACGGGTTCCTTCATGAAAGAGAACGCTTTTGCTTACGAAGGTGCATTTTTCTTTTCAGCTGCCTCCCAGAGCAAACAACACCACCGCTGACATGTACACTCAGGAACCATCAGGAAGGAGTGGACGGACTCTCCCAGGGGCAGTATTGAGGAGACCAGCTTGACTTCCCTGACTTTCCCTGGCCAGAGTAATGCCCTTACCTCAACCCTACTGAAATCCTGTGGAACCCATGCAATGTGAGCTCAATCCCTCATGCCCTCATCACACCCTCCACCAGAGGAAGCCCGGCTAGAAAAAGGGCTTACACCCCTCAGGAGTACATGCACCTCCTGTGGCTCGCAGGGCCCCAGTAAGAACACAAGAGAGGTAGCAGACGAGACGAGGCCATTCGACCCATCTAGCCCGTTGAGTAAGTTAGTCGTTAAGGATCTCATCCAGCCAGGGTATCGGCTTCAATAACGTGGCTGGGTAGCTTGTTCCACACTCCCACAACCCTTTGAGTAAAGAAGTGCCTTCTGTTCCTGGTGGAAGTCTTGCACTTCCACCCAGTTTCCACTTGTGCCCTCTGCTCCTTGTTTCACTGTTTACACATACAACACTATTCGCCTGGGGATTCTCAGACACAGACAGAAGAATCACTGGCGACACGTTATGCTAGTGTGCTCCTCTGATTTAGTTTCGGCAAGGCTACCACACACTTTCCAATCAGCAAAACCTCATGCAGCCATTTCAGCACAGACACGCTGGGGTTTTCCAGCAGACTGAGAGGTACAGTATCATGAAGAAATCACATAATTGGATAATTTTCTCTAACTGACGTAAATTAATAATGCTGATAAAACATTAAATGCTGCAGTCCCCTTGCAGCCATGCAGACCTAGGAGATGCTTATGTCTTTACCTTTCTGTTGAAACTCCCAGTGAGCTCACCTCTGTCTGCACAGATGGGGAGGCCAATTGCTTTTTATTCCTCTGGTCTGCAGTCAGTCAGTAAGTGTTCTTTCAGCCTCGAAGACAGCCCAGTTTCCTCAGAGTTCAGCGGGTAGACAAGAGAGGTTATTCTGGGACAGACCCCCAAGCAGGTAAGGTCTTGCTTCCTGCAGATGGATTAGAGCCTCCTCAAAGTCCACGTCGACTACCTTTCTAAATCTCTCCTGCTCGATCTGGAGTAATCCGGCAGTGCAGTAAAACAGGGCGCCTTGTCTCCCCCTTCAAACACTTTGTCAGCTCACTTGTTGCCACAGCGTTAAATTCAGCCGTGATTAGATAGCTGCTGCTCACTTAGGAACCCACAGCTATTTTTGCTTAAGGACACTGAGTAGGGAACTCCTGCTCTGCGCAGCTTGCAGACTTGTGAGAGTTCAGAAAGACTGGCTCCCGGCTACCAGTATGAGCCTTGAGAATCCCAATGCACCGACAACACCAGCAGCTCTGTGGATGATAATGAGTCTTTGCAGGCTGAAGGCTAACATGTTCCTCCTTTTGTTTGCTTTCTGAAATATAGCCTGACTAGCCTTTGATCCTCAAGCAGATTGGTTCAGTTTCAGTCTGTCACAGCCCCACATGGAACTATCAGATTGCTAATGCTGCATTTCTAGCAGGTCTCCAGATATTGTACCCTGGCAATAAAATCTTATTCATGTGCTTCAGCTTTTGTGTTGGGATCCAGCTCGCTGCTTCTGTCTTCCTGCGATGTAGCTATTTCCACTTTTAGCAGTCTGTGCAGGATTAACTGATCTGTTTATCAAATGCCAGCGAACAAGCACTTTACTCCAGGCCCTGGGGGATTTCTCAAGCCTCTTCCACAGCCTCAGGCATCAGGCGGGAATGAGCAGGAATGGTAATCCAAAGAGAAGAATGCTTTCCAAACCATTTCAAGAAGCCCAATATCTTCTGGGTTCTGATATTTTCATCCCATTTATTGCATGCCAAATAATCCTCGTCTTGATTCCCCCTAAATCCGTGTGACATCTGGTTGCTTGTGCCCTGCTATCCTCATAAGCCTGGATAAGGAGCGCTGATGGCCACAGCCTGTTAGCTGAAAGCCATGGAGGGAGCAGCTGAATTCATAGTGACGGAGAGGACAGAGGCAGCGTGATCTCCATACTCACCCCGCAGGTGAAGCCCAAGTCCAGACCCCAGTTGAAGAGAGACCCAAGTGCATCTATGTGCACCAAACTCTTCCTCGGCATCGCTCCTGCTCTCGCGCTTTCGACTCTTAATTTTGGCATTCCTCGTACAGATATCTGTTTTGTAACGGGACCCTTCGGTAGTCATTAACACCCCGTCTCCCCCGAGAGCAGCAGGCTGGCATTGAGAATTAGCGTTCCATAGCTAGGATGCCCCTCTCCTGTCACTCTGGGAGTTGTCCCCTCGCTGCACTTTCAACAAAATGTCCTGGCATCTCCTGTGAGCGCGCACCGAGGAGAGGGGTGGGGGGCAGCCCAGGCTGCGGCCGCTGTGTAACCCTAACCCCATTCATTGTTCTGTGGCTGCAGCTCTATATTTGACACGTCTACTCGCACCCCTCCCAGTGCTTCATATTGCTGATGCCCATCATGGCCTTTGAAATAGCCACTCGGGTTCAGAGGTGGCACGTTAAAGGAATGGGGCAGCTGTGAAATGCCTTCGTCCTAACTGCTTGTAATCTACACAATGTGAGCTATCCATCAGCAGGCCCAGGGCTTTGATGGGGAGGTATTAAATGACTCTCAAATATGAAGCAGGAGATGCCTCCTGGCCACCTGGTACAATATCTTGTCTGCTCGTTTTGCACGGAAAAGGCAACGACAAAGCCGAAGAGCCTTGACTCGAACACAGCTGCTGGACGATGAAACTCGGCTTGTGGTCCATTACGAGGTGAGATGACAGATAAACACTGATCTCCACCCTGAACGCCAACACTGCATATACCTCCCAGGAAACGCCAGTGATCACCCATGCGTCTCAGGTGATTCATCGTGTGCTTAGAACACAGGCGACACAGTGGCGAGACTCAGTTGACATTAAAAGGCCACTACCATTGGATATTTGTGCCTGCGCTGGGGCCCTGAGTTCGATTCTGGACCTGGGGGGCTGTCTGCGTCTTCTCCCTGTGTTTGCATGGTTCCTCCAGTTGCCCACCGTCAGAAAAATACTGGAAGGTTACTTGGCCTCTTGGAAAACTGGCCCTGGTGTGAGTGTGTGACTGGTGTCTCGTCCATGGTGTACCCCGCCTTGCGCCTGTTGCTTGCTGGGATGGGCTCTGGCCTCCCTGCAACCCTGATTTGGATGAGGCAGTTAGAAAATGGATGGATGGATGATTTAAATGCCTTCCAGTAAATAGGACGTTAAAATGAATACAAATAATTTGTATTTAAAATGAACAGAAATATGTTCTGTTCTATTTACAGGAAGGTGTTTAAATTACACCACCAAGATTTTCAGATTAGGCTCAAGCTAAGATAGATGCCTCAGTTGTAAAACCTTCAAAGGACTCCCCCAGATGACAGCTATCTTGTTTACAGAGTATTTAGTGAAAACAGACATTGATATCTCAGAGGCTCTCTGGCGTGTGTGTTAAAGCTGACAGACGCTGTGCAGGACGAGGCTGAAGTCAGCCCCACAGCCCCGCGGTAACGTGAGCCCGTGGAGGAGCAGTGGTGATTGATGGGCGAAGGGTGTTTGACCCCAGCTCGACCTCAGCTCTTTCCTTGGACAGACACACACCCAAGGAACAGATAAATCCGAAAGAACTCATACAGACCCCATTCACGTGGTATCTGAAACCGCACCAACTTCAAAAGTGCTTTAGATGAGCAATATAACAGCTACTCTTGCTCTCTCATCAATCCTAAAGCCAGATAAGGTTTCAGGAGGTTGAACACAGAACATTTTGGGGTTACCTACCCCATCACTTAACAGCAGCACTTAAAATACAAGAGGGTCCTCCGGGCCCTGAATAAGTCCTTTTTCCCCCTGTCTTTCATTTTTTGAATGTCGGGATTCATAAACATTTGCTTTTCGTTCCACGCCTTCAAGATAGCTCGGCCCGATTTTGAACTGTCTGGTATGTACATTTGTTACCGGTGAAAGAGGGTTGCTGGCAGCAGGGCTGCCTTGTGACAAAGCTCATGGATTGTTCTGGCTGCCCGGGCTGTGCAGTTAGCGCCTTTCTGCAGTGGACAAGTAAAGACCTGCCCTCGCACACATCCAGGCATACCTCCGTGTGATTCACTCCATCGCTCAGAGACCCGCAGGAGTCTGAGTCAAGTGGGAAGGGAGCCTGTCTCTTCTGTGGGCTGAGCGGCACCCCAGAGGAGAAAGGGGATGTGCACGCTGGTCACTTCAGACCCTGGTGTTGTCCATCAGGAGCTGCTGAATAACTCGAGATCATGCCACAGCAGGGCGATTGGTAGCTTTTATCTAGCAAACAGACAATGGCTCAGGCACAGCATGTTGCCTCTTAATTTCATTATTGGTTTAAGATCCGATCACAAAATGTGTTTCTAATTGGGACTAAAAGTACAAATTGAAAACCCAAGGACTTCCACGGGCTTCTCTTCTAAAACTGTTCTCCTTTTCATAAGTTTCAACCTCCCTAGTAAAAACACCATGTCGCTGGTGGCTGAAAACACAAATGTCATTGGCTTTACTAAGAACATGGGTTTGGCCACACACGAGATGATGCCTGGACATCTTAGTGATCAGTGTTATACGTTTGTGTGTTATTTAGTACTTTATTCATTGCTTTTATAATAAATATATAATATTGAACACGTATAATATACTTTAGATGTTTTTCATCTGTTGTTTTTTTAAATCTTTTTTTGGTAAACTGTTCGCATACTAAGAACAGAGCAAATATAGAAACAAAACAGGATTTTGGTTTCATTGTGGTGTAACATAAAGATGAGATGAGCACTAATTAAGACAAACCACACATTTTCTAACCACTTCTTCCAGTATAGGGTTGTGGGGGAGCCGGAGTGTATCCTGGCAAGCAATGGGCACAAGGCAGGGTACACCCTGGACAGGACGCCACACACAGACACAAACACACATTTCTGCAGAATCCAATTCACCTACCGGTATGTTTTTGTACTCTGAGAGGAAACCAGAGCACCTGGAGGAAACCCACATAAACATGGAGAGAACATACAAACTCCACACAGACAAACTGAATCCAGGGCCCCAGTGCTGTGAGGTAGCAATGCTAACCACTGCATCACTGTATTGCCCACGAAGACAATGTCTTGTAAAACCAAATTGAAAACTGCTATAACCACTAACGTTCCCAGGTAACTGCAGTAACCGCATTCAAAACACTCTGTGTCCTCTATTATTACTTTTGCAGGTTGAATTTTTCCCAAGCCTGCATGTATCTCTGGACATGTCCTCATCTTGGCATTCTGCTCTCCCAGAATCAGTACCTCCTAGCTTATCTGTTCACTGTCCTGAGATACCGAACCAGTTCATGAGTCAGTGAAAGTAGATTGACAGCACTGGAGCAAACCAGTCCAGTTCCATTGTTTAAGGCTTCTGATCTGTTTGGTCCCTCTCATGTGAGGACAGAGGACACATCAAATAAGAACAACAGGAGTCTTTTCAACAGCAATAAAATATGAATGATCTGGTTGAGTGAGACAGGTAGTGGTATAGAAACACAGTAACGTATCCGCAGCAGGAACAGCCTGTACTCGTGTAAGGCTCAGCGAGGGGCACGAGGGGCAGACATCTGATCTTCTCTGACAGAGGGAGCGTGTGGCTAAATTATTTATACACACCTAACGCAAAGATAAAGGCGTCTGCTGTAAAATCAATAAGCGGGTTGTTCAAGTGAGAGAAACAATCAGACACGAGAGGCTTATCACATCCCCGGCTTTAAGTCTCTATTTCAAACAGACACAAAGACAATACAACAGGAGCTCAATGCAAACAGATGAGACAGTGACAGTACCTTGCAAAAGTATTCACCCCTTTCGAATGATGTTCTGTTTTGCCGTATTTCAAGTGACGCATACCCGTTTTGCAGCTATTTTAAAAGTGAATGCTCCTGTGGGTGTAAAAAGTGAACCCGTCTTCCCCTCAATGTTGAGAAGCTGCCCAGCCCCTGCTGATGAGAAACAGCCCTGTTTGACAATGATGCCACCTCCTCGCATGGCAGCAGGGACAGGCCTGGCTGGGCGATGTGCTGAGCTGGGCTGGTGCCAGATGTAACACTCTGCATGTAGACCGAGAAGTTCCACTTTTGTCTTGTCTGATCGTAATTGCTCTAATTTATCTTAGAAGAAGCTCTCTGTGGCTAAATATAATGTGTATTTATACATGCCCTTTTCATTTCAGCATTAAATAAATAATCTGCGTTGGTTTTGGGTGTATTCTTTTTTTCCCCATGTTTATTGGATCAGCCTTCAAGCCCTGAGTTTATTTTGTTTGATATTATGAATAAAGCGAGAGTGAAATATTTTGTTTGCGTGATTTAACAGTCATGGTGATTAACATTTTGTGTGGTCCCCAGACAAGAGTAGATTACTGCTAAATGCTCAGTATCCAAAGGGCACCGCCAGGAGGAAGACTTTTAACTGTGGCCAAAGAGCTCGTTCTGTAATTAACAAGACGACGTTACGCAACAGTGTAAGATCACTGTTTTTCAGATGTGCTGAAAGAGAAGCTTATTTGTGCATTTCCAGCGCGAGACAGACCTGCGCAAGGGAGCATAGCAGTACTGGTGCTGATGCTCTGGAAAGCACAGTGTAAAGACCACACAGACAGCCAGGCAGAACTCTTTCTCTCGTCCATAAAGTGTAATTTCTCTCATGGGCCTTTCATTTCTAAGACTGGGGATTTTCAAATAAAGTCACCATTTTGTTATGCCATTACTTGGACTCTTGCAAGGCTGGTAATGTGTTGTAAGGATCAGCCCTGGCTTCCAGATGTCATGGCACCCTGCCTTCTTTCCTTCTTTACTTGGGATTTTCTCTTTTAAACAGTGTGTAAAGAATAATCCCTCTTCTGCTGGCAAGCATTGTTTTAACAATCCCCTTGCTAATCCTTCCACACTCTCATTAATTCTGTGAAGGATGTATTTGCCTCACTCAAGTGTTTACATCACTCAGGCGAGTCTGAAGCACAAAGCTTTAAAACAGATCGACAGTTTTAAAGAGTTCTGAAGAGATGCTGTGAAATTCTAAGAGCGTCTCCTTTATAAATCGGACCTCATTGCTATTTAAAACATCGATTATTTTTCGGTGTGTTTTTTTTTCAAGATGGGCCTCTTTCATTTTCGGTTTGTCAGAAACGCAGTAGAAACGTTGTAAAGTGAAGTATCAGACACATTCAGGTGACCAATATGAAACTCACATCCCATTTTTTACAGAACAGGAAACGAAATATATAAAAGAAGCTCGTGGGTGACTGTCTTATGTCTCAATAAAAGAATCAGAGGAGAGTATTTGTTTTACCAGTATAATAAACAGGTTACAGCAGAGACAGAGGATAACTGTACCAGAGGAGAAGAGCTCATTTCGACATACTGCACTCACACACTGACACTGACCCAGCCCTGCATGTGATATGAAGGCATGTTAATGTCATGGGGGTTCACATTGCGTGTGTGTGGAGGTTTACTTCCCGATCAGACGTACAAGACATACTTTTGCTTGTTCCTTGATTGAAGTGCTTAGGAATTTTGGTAACTTGAGAGCTGGCTGCTTGATTTTGTCAACAATAAAACTCTCAATCAGCCTAATTCAAGTTCATATGCACCTCTTGTGGGTGGTGCAGTGGTTAGCATTGCTGCCTTGCAGTGCTGGGGCCTTTGGTTCTATTTCAAACCTGTTGTGGGTGCTGTCTGTGTGGAGTTTGTATGTTGTCCCTGTGTTTGTGTGGGTTTCCTCCAGGTGCTCCGGTTTCCTCCCACAGTCCAAAAACATACCGGTACGTTAATGGGCTTCTGTGAAAACTGGCCTTGTTGTGAGTGTGTGTGATGGACTGGCGTACCATCCAGGGTGTATCCTGCCTTGCGGCTGTTGCTTGCAGGGACAGGCTCTGTACCCTTTCTGTTCTATGGAATTGGGGGTGAGATTGCAGGGTAGACGGCAGGCCAGCCTCATCCTGAGGCAGGAGGGAAGGACAAAACGTACAGTACACCTCACTCCACCATTATCATGTGCCTTACAACATACAGAGGTTGCCTGAAAATAGTCGAAGGAAAACTATAGGGTTCTTAATCACCCTTTGGAGTTTCACAGAGACTGGTTCTTAATTCTGCACGCAGGCACTTCTTCAGGCAGGCACGGAGATCCCACAGAAACCTGGCTGATTGTTCACACTCCCCTGTGACTCGTTAAGAAATGCATAACACAGAAGATCCTAATTATTCTCAGCCACAGAGGGGTAGCAGCAGTGTTTTCAGCAGAAGGCACACAGCTGCCTGTTAGGATATGTATACCAACAGGAAGCAGAAAATCACTCTGCCATTGTCCACGAAACCAGCAGACTGAGCTGGGAAAAACAACCGAGTCAGCGCCGTTGATCTCCAGTGGAGACTGATGTGGTCAGAGAATAAAGCAGCAGAGTTCCTGAGCGGCTCAACTGGTCCAGGCTGAGTCCAGCAGGCCGGGCATCGCTGGCCTGGTTGGACCATGTCATCTGCCAGCTGTGGTAGTGACTCCACGAGGGTATCCTCAGTGAACTGAGCCAGGCTCCTGCAAGTGAGAGACAGACTGCTCATCCAATCAGCACAAGGTTTCCTAGAGCACTGGGGAGCTCACAGCGCATTGATTGACTGGTGGCTGTGGCAGGCGGGTATGTGGGAGGAGTGAATCCACTGGTCCCCATTCTTGTGCGCCACATGGTTTGGAGTGGAGAGCTATCCTGATTAACAGCAGGTACAGCACATACCTCCTTGTGGAAGTAGGGAGTATGGCAGGGAAATGTCTGTCTATTTTTCTGGATTGGAAGTAACCCCTCCAAACAGTGGAGTCAAAGTGGCAGTGACACTTCTCCTGATTTCTGACTTTCCTGTTTTTAATTTCATTTTCCTCACCAGAGCTCTGAGATTTACTGTAGGCATGAGCAGCAGCCTGTGGTTTTGAATGATGGCCTCCCCTGAGGAAGACATGCAGCTTGTTAAGTGAGTCAGCAATAGTGATGGAGTAACCTAGTCTTCTGCTGAGGTACATTTAATCCGTAATGTAGCCTGAAAATAGATGGCCCACTTCAGGAAGTCTGAGCACAAAAAACTGGCAGACGTTTGGCACAGAAAAGTATAAAATCTGCAGTGACGAATTCCCATTTCTAACAGGAAAGGTCCTCAGGAGCCACTGGTTTGTGATTTGTACAAAATGTGGAACCTCATGGAGGAGTCCCAACATCTGAACTACAGTCTTCAGTCTTGCAAGAGTATTCATCCCTTTGTATCCCTACAACCCTAAGTTCAATGTTCTATTTTTGTTGAATTACAGTTGACACCTACATGTCTCTGGTGGCATGGTGGCACTGTGGTTAACATTGCTGTCTCACAGCACTGGGGCCCTGGGTTCAATTCCATTCCTGGGGTGCTATCTGTGTGGAGTTTGTATGTTCTCTTTGGTCCCTTGGGTGTCCTCCCACTGTCCAAAGACATACTGGTAGGGTAACTGTATTCTAGTAAAAACTTGCCATGGCATGTCTGTGTGTGCCCTGTGATGGACTGGTGTCCTGCCCAGGGTGTGTCCCGCCTGGTGGAAATACACCTTTCTTAAAGTGAACATTTTGGATGAAAGTCTGAAGGCTCAAACTGAACACTGTAAAGTAACTACTGCTGGCCTCTTGACCTACTGCTGGAGGGACAGTATCTGGGTGGAACGGTACACCTTTCTCTTCTTAACGATCGACTTCCCTGTCCCCAAGGGGATATGCTCCGGATCTGTATTTTCTACAGCTTTGTACATGAGTTCTGTTCTGAGGCCTCTTCATTTTCATGTTGAAAACTATTCTAGCAAACCACTATGACCTGATATTTCATCAGGTTTTCTTTTACTTTTTCAATGCATCAGTCACTATGCCACAGCAAAGAGGGTGAATTCGTGTGCAATCAACATATTACTGTGGTTCTTTTTCTTTAACTTTTACCTTTTAACTTCTTGTTAAAATACTCATCTTAACCATTCAAAACGTGATTAAAATAGACACTTAAAAATACAAATACATCATTTGCCCTTCAACAAAGTATCATATCATTGGAAGGGGGAGAATACTTTCGTAAGGCACTGTAAATCTGTAAAACTGTGATCACTGCCGTAACATTCGGTTCCTCCTACAGTCAGAGCTGCAGAAGTAGAGCATGACAGGTTGGAGACTCTGAGACAGTGTGTCACTGCAATAACAGTGGATAAAGAGGATGTGATCCAAGGTCTTTCAAGTAGACAAATACAGTGGCCTAACCTGACAGCCCCACCAGGCCCTGGAAACAGGCAGTGAAGACACAGAAGCTCAAGCTGCAGCTCTCAGGAACCCTCAGCACACTGAAGTCCACCAGCCAGCCATCATAACTTCACTGGCTGTCAATGACAGCACAGTGGTGGATGTTGGAGTGCCATCAGCATCTCAAGAAACATTGCAAGTGAGACACAGAGCAGGAACCCCATGTCAACAACAGCGTGCTGTCCCCTGTCTTCTTCCGAATCGACAATGACACATTGAACCAGAGGACACGGGGAAACTAAAGGGATTCAACACCAGTGTGCATAAACACTGAGGACAGGAAGCACTTTTTTGATCCAAGGGGTTGTGTGGGTCTGAAATACCCTGCTCGGCCACCACACAGGTGCAGACGATTTCCCAGCCTCTCCCGTAAACGAGCTGGTCCTGATCCGTTACCGATTTCATCCGCAAGTTCAACGAGCTGCTATCTCAGCCAGGCAATCTCCAGGGGCTGAGCGGCCTTCTCTGCTTTGAAACCTTCTTCTGATATCCCCTTCTTGCACACGTCAGCCCTTCTCCGCGTCTGTCCTCTGACGTTTCTTTTAAAAATACCCCAGCTATTTAAAAGTGCAAGATTTCTAAGAATCCTGAGCAGAGAGGTGTCTTGCTACTCACGCACGGTTCCCTAGCCTGTGCTGTCATTCTGTAGACTCCTATAATAACTGGACACCTGATACAGCTTCGGTGGGAGGCGGAAGATCATTTATGAGACAGCGGATATTAATCACATGCACAACCTCCGGGAGATCGGGGACGGGAGTGCAAAACAGACACAATTCACAATTCAGCACTTCGACACAAGACTGCGTCTGAATGAACGCACCAAAACAGCCGCTGGTGTTTGTGTCGAGGCTTCATCGGTGAGCCAGATGACAAGGAGCGATGATGGGAAAGCTGGTGAATGGGGGCAGACACTGCGATCGATCGGCAGACCTCCTCGTTCCCCACTCAGGGAATAAAAGGAAAGCCCCAGTGGACTAGCTTCCATGCAGTGTCCACTTGTGTCCTCTGCTTGGTGTTTCTCTCTCGGTGCCGACGAAGTCCACTGTGTTGACTTTCTTGATGCCTCTGAGGATTTTGAATACTTGTTTTAGGTCCCCTCATCCCTCTTCTCCTTTCAAGACCAAAAAGGTTCAATTCCTTCAGCCTGTCAGGGCAGGACTTTCCTCCGAGTCCCAGAAAGCATCTGGCTGCTCTCCTCTGGAGGGATTCCAGGGAAGCAAAATCTTTTCTATAATGTGGCGACCAATATGGTGCACAACATTTCGCTGTGTAAGGTTCCAGAATAAATAACGACCTGGATCACGTAGCCGTGTTGGCTGAGCACACACAGGACGTGTGCATCCATATTTCCAGGGTCTCCAGTTCTTCAAGCGGCCCAGGTTCTGCAAGGTGACCTGGCCGTATTCCAAGGCTTCCTCTTAGCTCTGGCCTTTCCGTAAGGAAGAACGTGCTGTCCCGTCTGGGGCTCAAGAGGAGGCAGCCCTATTCCAGGAAAACAGGAGCCCTCAGCCTCCGAGGCCCAACCTCACCCACAGGTCCCTTTTTGACAAACACGCTCGTCTCTGGGCGGTTATTCCCAACGCCGGGACCGGAATGTCACATTCAGGGCTTGCGGTAGAAGAATCGTGCACGAGACACTCTGAAAACAAGGCGGGGTGTCTCCGGCAGCTGCAGCGCGGGGGTCGGCCGGGGCTCTGGGCGTGTCTGTCATTTCTCTCGTGTTGGACGAGGCTGCGGCCTGAGGGCTGCCGGCCGGCCTCGTCTCTCCCCCGCCCGGCCTGAGGGAGCGAGCCGGCCGCCGCGGCTTGGGGAATGTCAGACTGACCAACCTGTCAGCGCCGATCATAAAAATAGTCGCGTCCCCTCGGCCCCCAGGCCCCGGAAGCCAGCTGCCTCCGCAGCTGCAGGCCGGTAATCAACCAGGACAAGAAAGGACGGCTTAAGCGCACGTTGCTGATAACCGAGGGGACCTGACAACAGGCGACCGCTGGTAAAGACAGCCAGCCAACTGCTTGTGGGTTAATGAACGGGTGCCGACACTGGAGGTGCAATCTGTGCTGCGTTCTTTCACTTTCTAGGTCCCCGAAAAAGCCAGATACACCCTGGGTGGGACACCAGTCCTGCACGGGGCAGACGGACAGACACAAACACCCACACACTCACGCCAGGGACAGTTTTCCCAGAAGCCCATCACCCTAGCAGTATGTCTTTGGACTGTGGGAGGAAACCAGAGCACCCAGAGGAAACTCACATACGAATACAGGAAGAAAATAAAAACTTCACACAGACAGTACCAGCCCACACAGCGCTGGGGCCCCAGGTTCGATTCCGGACCTGGGCTGCTGTCTGCATGGAGTTTCTATGTTCTCCCTCATGTTCATGTTCATGTTCATGTGGGTCTCCTCCAGGTGCTCCAGTTTCCTCCTGCAGTCCAGAGACGAACTGGGAGGTCAACTGGCTTCTGGGAAAACTGCCCCTGGGCTTCTGTGTCTGTGTGTGCCCTGCGACGGACTGGAGGCTCCGGCTCCCCCGTGACCCTGCGTTGGACAGCTCTTAGGAAATGGCTGGATGGAAAATGACAAAGCAAAACAAAAAAAAGATACCAAAAAAAATTAACAAACGGAGAGGGGGAGGTCACACAGCGGACACCTCACTTCTTTCTGTAAACGAACGCAACCAAGCGTGATCTAAAAGAACCTGAGGACTCCATCATCCAAGGCTCATTTTATAGTAGGTTAGAGCCGCCGGCGGACGCCTTTGACCGGTAATAATCCGGGGGCGGCCATCGTGGCGGAAGTGGGCAGCGGAATGGCACCGACCCGTCGCGTGCGAACGGTGCTGGACCCGCGAGCCGCTGGGCTCGTGCGGAGCTGTGTTCTCCGGCGGAGCGATTACAGCCCAGAGGTTTTTAATTAGCAATTAGGAAGTCATCTAAACGAGAACTGATGAGGGAGCTTAATTAGACCATTCTGGGTGCGATAATAATATTTACACTGAACTCGCAGCATTTCGCATTTCAGAGGGCAGTGAAGCGCTCATCACAGAGGAAATGGGAGCTCCGAGAGAACACATGACATGATTTTCCATTTAAACGCAATTGCAAACGATCTCTTAATTACAAACCTCTCCGTATCTGATCTCTTTACCCTATACATAATGTGAAAATTATGTAAAGAAGAAGCTTATTCCCTTTACTGCTACTTAAAATGAGGAAAGTCATAACGTATATAATTTTACCACATCTTTGCTCACTTCTCATTGAGATGTGTGTCGGGTTTTATTTTAGCAGCAGGTTATGTATGATACGTAAATCACAAGTCGGCTTCTTCTACAATTAACAGAAAAAGGCACCTTCAATTAACACTAGGTGTCATAAATTTATAAAATCTAGTGCGCCTAAAAGGCACAATCAGATTTATGCTTACGTAAAAGAAATAAATATTTAGAAACTAACTTGTAAATTCCATCTCGCACAGGAAATTGGCAGTTACTGTCAAGACGGGTCTCTTTCATTGTTTTGATATAGCAGATAAAAAAGGAATGGGCATCTACATCATCTTCATATTTGAAATATACAATTCCATTAAGATGATGAATGTGTAAAATGTGTTAATATATTCTATTGAAAAGCCTTGGATTTATTTATTTTTTTAATTTTTATTAAACATATAGAATTTACAGATACAAATACAACAAGAGGATCAGAATCATGTACAAGAGAAAAAAACGCAGCAGAAAAAAGCATTTAACTACCAGAGGTAATTAAGTAATTATTTGATCAAATTGTATATTTTACACGTATCATATTTTCCTTGCTTTAATATTTCTCAATTATTTATAAAATTTAGTTTCAATATGCATGCGTTTCCTGTAAAAAATAAAACTCGGCACACAGTTTTTTACAAAACAAAAAAAACGTTTTTCTTTTAACAACATTTCGAGTACCTCTGGCATTCATGAAAAAGACATACACAAAAGCAAATAACTAACTCTAAGACTGTCTAAACTATTGAGTTTTTCGAAGAACCAGAACTATAACAGTCCTTAAAAAGCCTTGGATTTTATGGGATGGTTTCTAGTTATTATGCGCGTAATATAGCACAACACTTTCGGTGTCGACTAGCGCCCCCTGCTGGCTCACTCGTGTACTAAAGTACACAAAGCATCAGTATTGAGGGGAATCGCTGCCTTTAGTTTTTAGGTTCGTAACATAAAAATATATTATAATTTTATATCTTTCAGCGAGTTTTCTTCGCATTTTTTTACACGTTGAAAGGCTAGCTTCACCCGTAAACATTATATTTATCCTACTATTCCCAAAATATTTTTTTCAGGACAAAGTATCCAGTTCTGATCCTGAAGCCGATACCCTGGTTACTTTCAAGAAACAGCCGGATGAGATGCTGGGATCAGTCAGCTACTAACTACCAAACAGGCTTGAAGGATCAATTGGTTTTCTTCTCATTTGTATCCATTGTTATGTTGTTATATTGTTATGTTATACAGATGAGTGCTGTGAAAGTCTTTTTTTGTATGTGTTAAAACGATGTGGCTGAAAACCCACAGTCAATGGCAGGTTACGTTTGCTCTATAACTGTAAGCAGATTTTCTAGTCACTGATAAAATGTCAGTCTCTTAAATCCACATAACCTCAAACAGCTCCGACATGTAGTGTCATGTCAAGCATGCGCTTGAAGCAGGCTTCAGTATGTCTTGCTGGGAAACTGACGTGACTGCCTTTGTCATTTTCAAGACGCAGTCTGTAGCTGGTGGCTGTCTGCAGACCTGCAGGAAACAGATCTGGGCAGGAGACTTCTAGGAATTCGAGACAATGCTGGTGTGACTTGACTTATACCTCAAAATGTTCCTGCTGCAAAGGGTTGTTGTGACAGGACTGCTCAGGAAAGAAAACGGACAACCTGCGTTGTCAGACAGGGGGTTCAAACGGCGGTTTTAGAGAGTGAAAGCTCTCGCCATTTCCCTGCCCGCCCGGGCTGAGAGCGAACACGTGCCGTCAGCCAACTCTTCAGAAACTGTCCACCAGCAGCGTGTCTCTCACAAGCTGTTGTGACCCACAGACTCTGTTTACTCAACAAATCGTGCTCTCAGTATATCCTGTAAACTGTTAGGAACCAAACACATGATAACAATAACAGAAAAGTAGCAATGTGTTGTTTAGATTATGATTGCTCTGGGGTGTCAAGGTGATCCAATGGTTAGCACTGTTGCCTTGCAGGGCTGGGGCTCTGGGTTCAATTTCAGAGCTGGGGTGCTGTCTGTGTGGAGTTTGTATGTTCTCCTCATGTTTGCATCCAAGTGTTTCAGTTTGCTTTTACAGTCCAAAGACATACTGGTAGGTTAACTGGTTTCTAGGAAAACTGTCCCAGGTGTGAGTGTGTCCGTGTTTGTGTCTGTGTGTCTGTCCTGAGTGTATCCTGCCTTAGTCTGTTGCTTGCTAGGATAGACTCTGGCTCCTTCAAGACCCTGAGCTGGAATGAAGAGGTTAAAAAATGGATGCCTGTTTGATCTTTTAGAACACCGTTATTTAAATAAAAGTATAATATTCCTCGCAAGTGGGGAAATAGTAGCTTTATTCAATTTATTTTTATTCGAATGAAGAAATAGTAGTTCTGAAATGCAGAAGAAAATCAGTTTCTTAAGGATTTTTAATTTTGCTTTTTTAACAAAATGTCTCTGCCTTTTGTGGAACACGGATCTGGGTGGAAAAGGTCAAATTCCTGCTGTAATACCAGTATATATTGGGGGGGAAAAAATAATCCTGCCTGGTGCAGATTTGCAAACCGTCCCGCTGGGCGTAATTGAAGATCCTAATCCACGTGCTTCTGCTGCTCATTGCCAAGACCCAGCACTAGCCGCTCCAGCTGGGGGGATTGGACGGGATTTATTTTGATGAAGAACATTCATTACGGTGTATGGGGTTTTTTTTTTTTCCTTTAGCAGGTGACGCTGAAAACTGTTTAAAGTGGCCTTTTTCTCCGTGTCTTCCGTTCTAAAGTGGGGAGCCGCGAGTGGGCTCTGTGTGCGCCGCCTGCAGCCTGCCTGTGGCACAGCGAGCGCTCCTGTACCGGCTGACCCCGAGGTGCGTCACGCTGAGCGGCCTTCTGCTCGGCGCTCCACCGTCTGCAGGCGTCACGGGCAGGCTGAGCACGGGCCTGCAGCGGAAGCCCTCCCGCCGCTCTCTCGCAGCAGGATCTGGACACTGAGGGAAACATCTCGTTTACAGGAATTCAAAGTGATTCTTTGGCTATTTGAAAAAATGACCTGTGAACCCCTTCAGGACAGCAGTGGTCAGTGTTGACAGGCTTTTCAAACTCTGACATGACCCTGTCCACTTTGGAGCACTTTGATTAAGATCCTAAATCTTGTGTAATTATTTTAAAATGAAAACTGTTGCTCAAAATTCTCTCAGTGCTGCTGGATGTCATGTCTCATGTTTCCCTGCATGGTCTCTCGCGGAGCCTTTTTATAGGTTATTTTATTTACTATCCACGAGTTGTTTGGGACGGCTGACAGAAAAGTAATGTCACTGATTGGCCTCTACATCTAATTTTTCCAACGAGGCATCCCAGTTACTACTACAGAGGCTGTTGGCAATGCTAGCAAACGTGTATGGTCCTGCGTTTCTTCTCTGTTAGTTAAACATAAGGGCTCAGAAAAAAGCTTTACAGTTCTAAAAATGTACCCAAACAACACAAAGACAAAATTAAGGTTCAAATTCTGAGCATGTTCTGGAAAAGGAGCCATACTGGTAATATAATACTGAAAGAACACAGATCACAGTAAAGATAAGAAACCAAGATATAACCAAAGGTTCTGATAGAATCGATTCAAGAAAGAGTGGGATTTGATTGCCTTTGACTTGCCTATAGAACTGGAATCTCTGTGATTTAGTCTAATACAATTGGAATCAAAACGTATCCTACAACAATGGTGAGAATCGACAGAACCTGTGTCCTGGAAGGGATTGGTTCTTGTCCGTGTCCGATGTGAACTGGCCTCAACTGGGGACTCACTGTCATCAGAGGAGCTCATGAGCTTTCTCCGTGCTGTCAGGTGTGACCTCACTGAGGTCTGGCTCACCTGAGCCCTGATCACCGCCCCAGAGCCAGAAAAAAATCCATATATGAAATCAAACAGACAGATCAACAGATTACTCATCACTGGTGAGCAGGCGATCGCTACTAATGAAGCAGACGACCGTAACAGTATGACCAATAAACACCTGGAATCAATATCTTCATCTGGAGAATGGTATAATTGTGAAACAAAGATATACTGTATTGTAGATTCTTACAAACACAATTTAGACATTTGAAGATGGCATTTTGATGGTATTAAAAAACATTAATTTAACCTTTCTAACTGTCATTCCTAAGGTACCCTGGTCTCTTCCTGCTGAAAGTGGAGCCCCCTGTTGTCTAACTGCATTATCCACTACACGGTTGCAGGGGGTAAGGCAATCTGCACAAGACAGGAAACTCCCTGGACAGGACACCACTCCATCACAGGACACCCACAGACACAAACACTCACACCAGGGCCAGGTTTCCCAGGAGCCAGTTAATTTACCAGCATGTTTTTGGACTGTGGGGGGAAACCGGAGCACCCAGAGGAAACCCACAGGAACACGGGGAGAACATACAAACTCCACGCAGACAGCACCCCAGGTCTGGACTTAACCACAGGGCCCCAGCACAGCTGTGCAGCAATGCAGCAATATTTACTGTGACCCACCATGCTGCTTGCTGATACTACACCAGAAGAAAGAATAAAAACCAACGCAGTGAAAATGACTAGGTTGACTAGGCGGCTCACAGCATGACCAATGAAAACAAAACTCTTAACTTGGGTCTAACTAGTCTTGGTTTCCAAGACAAGGAATTGTTAGGCTCTACAGGCGAGCTGAAGTGGACCATTTCACGATCCGGAGACGGGAAGGCGGATCTTTGGTGCATCACACACGCACAAAAAAACAAAACAAAACAGGATTACGGGAAATCATTTTAATTCAGATCCGCCGTGTTACGCGTCGGCGGCAGGTACACTCTCCGCTAGCCTCCGCTTCCCCGCCGGCATCCCAAAAAACACACACACACACACCCCGGCGTCAGCGCGCGCCGTGCGTGGGGATTCCTGAGGATTACCCGGCGTGCCCCGCGGGGGAAGATGGCGGCAGAGGCGCAGGGAAGGAGATAAACTTTATCCCAAAGCGAAACAGCCGGGATCGGGATAGCGGATCCGGGCGGGACCGGGCAGGCTGGAGGCTGGCGGGTAGGGCGTTTGACCCGTGCGGTGAAATACAGCAGCAGCAGCAGCAACAACAACAACAACAGCGGGGGAACAGAGGCACGAAAACTTGCCCGGAGAAGGGATGTTGCGCTATGTGGGGTGCGAGCGGATAAAGTTTATTATCCCGGACTGAGACTCGGGATTGAATTGGGAGTCTGCCCTCTCACCCTTGGAAAGTGCTGAGGTAAGAGAGGGAAACTGCCTCGCGTTGAAGCTTTTGTGGTAAGCGGTACAAAAAAAAAACACTCATTCGAGTGCGGCTTATGTACGAAACCGGCTGGCCGAATCCGGGGAGCCGAACCGAACCGAACCGAGCCCGAATCGCTAAGAAATTCAAATTCGCGGACAGACCTCGGGGAAAATCGGTCAACAGCAGCACCGAGGCGTGCACGTATGCCCCCTGTTTTGCAGTCGCAAAGGGAGCCACCCTGTGATTTTATTTTTTTTGCCGTTGATCGTCTGTGAAGTGTGAGAATCCGCGAGTGGGTCCGAGGAATTCGGCGGAGCCCTGCGGCGCTAGTCTCGCCAGCACCACGGCACGGAGCGGTGCCAGTAGTATCAGCCATTAATCACTCCCGAAATCGACAACTGGTGTGTGGTGAAAGTGCAGGTGAATAACAGTTCTCAGAATATGCGTGTCTGCACAGCTATAAACGAACAGCTAGAGAAATATTTAGAGCTGCAGACTTGTTATATAGATGCAAGTGCATGTGTGTTTACACAGGTGTTTGTGCATGCTGAATGCTCCTGCTTAAAACTCCTTTTTTTTCCTAGTTGAAATCCCCAGACCAAAAGGACTATTTGTCGGCTTATTTAAATTTGATCACACACAGTTTAACTGCAGTGCATTTACAGCTGCTTACGATTCGCATAATTAATTCATTACGGTTTGGCTAATGCAGAAGTGTGTGGCTGGAGATGAAACGCAATTCACGTTATCCTGCTGGGAATCCTGCTCTTAGCATTGAAAGTAAACCTGGCGCGTTTCATTTGAATAGCCGTCTGAACGTGTTGGTTTATTCGGTGTGAGGGTAAGGTA
Organism: Atractosteus spatula; assembly: GCF_055471065.1. Classification (NCBI taxonomy): domain Eukaryota; kingdom Metazoa; phylum Chordata; class Actinopteri; order Semionotiformes; family Lepisosteidae; genus Atractosteus; species Atractosteus spatula. The sequence continues at coordinate 20,905,980 of NC_142720.1, read as the reverse complement.
CTTCATCGGAAATTTCATTTTTTTCTCTCGCGTGGCTTTTATACCCAGTTTATTTGTGCATTGCCTGTGTTTGGTCTGAAACTAGAAAGTTTAATACTGTTCTAAGTGTCTCCATTCCATTTTTGGAGTGATCGAAATATTTGTCGGGGAATTGTTGGACTTATGTGTTTGTGCTGGAACAAGAACCGAATAAGACTCCTGTAAGGTAGTAGATAAGCTTCCTGTGTGTGTGGAAATGACTTTAATCGATTTGCATATTTTTGCAATTTGCAAATTGAGTCAGCTGTTATGGTTTCATCCCGAGATTAACTAATGTTAGTAATAGCTACTGAACAAAGTGCATTGGTCTGTACCGTTTTACACAGTTCATCATCTTCAGATGAAATTGCCCACTCGGTGATGAGTCTTGTAATAATGTTTCGGTCTGGTCGCTGCCAAGTCTCAAAGGAAACACTGAACTTCACGCTGGGTCAGGAGTGAGACAGCACACACGTCTATCGTCTCCCTGTCTGGTCCTACAATATGTGGTCCTGGTTTCTGTAGATGTGTTATTATGTCTTGTAGAAAGGTCAGCTTGTTTTCGACGTGTTGCCCTGGTGTGAATTGCTTAAAGTTTTCTTACCAGTTTCTGTAATAATACATCTCTGAATACGTTAATAGATTTTAATAGCTCATTCTGAATTAATTCCCATAATAATCTATCAACATTTTTATGTCAGGATGTTTTTTTCAGTAATGTAGAAACTCGCACTACTGAAGTTGAGAACATGTTTTGTACTGTGTGCTATTGCTGTATGAAGGGCTGAAATACCCAGAAACCCAAGGTAGATTAATTTGTGATGAGTGTGTAGGCTATCGGGATGATTCATGCATATCGTGTGGGGATCATCAGTATGTGCAAAGTTTTCAGCCAGTTGCGTCATATCAAGCAAATTAAGTAAGATTTGGATTATAGAGGCAACTCAAGCGGTGCGGTTCGTGATGTTTTAGAGATGGATCTTTTAAAAACACATTTGGAGGCAAGCGTGAGCTGGTTCTCGCAGCAGTCATGAATACATGTGCTGGGTTATAAAATATGCATCCTGTTTCTGTCGACTTTAATCCCATCAAGTTCATTGTATAGTTGCTGTGCAGTATTTATTGGAGGTGCTTTAGTGTCCCTATTGTGAAGTCATTATGGGGGTGTAAAAGTGTGAATTAAATCATAATCTACTAGTGCATGGCCCAACTGCCCGGGTAGTGCGTCCTTTACTGGACAGTGTGTTTTCAGATATTGCACATGAATCCACAGAAATTCCAAAGTGTTGCGATCTTGGTATTAGTATCTGTTTTCACCTTCGTCTTTTGAAAAAGGTCTCGCTTTTGAACCTGCAGAGTCTGAGTTCTTCTAGAGTTTTACTACAAAGTGGTTGTTAATGAATGTCTGCATTTTTCATGAGTCATCAACCTGCACCTGACAGACGTCATTGAGAAGCAAGGAAGGGCTTTTTTCCCAGGAGTGGAGAAGGGAGCTTCAGTAACTAGTATGTGATTGAGTGGTGCGCTGACTGCAGCACGGGCGGGACTTTTCTGCTGGTGTCTGTTTTAATAAAGGGTGTCCGCCTGCCGGCTGATGCACAAGGACACATCCTCCGAAGCTCGCTTCCAAGGCCTGCTGTTTGTACTTAGCTTCCCTTTAAATCTCCATCCTGGAAAAGATGGGCTCAGGACAGAGACCAGGAATTGTCTGTAGCTTGTTCGTGCTGCTGGGAACAGGTTATGGCAATATAGAATATGCCTTGTATAGATTTTCTTTTTAAAAAAGTCACTTGTACCTAATTGAATGAGTTGCAGACAGCTTAATATTTAATTCATGGCTAAAATAAAACTTAAGGATAGCAGTGATTGTATGTTCGGGATGATGATCACATCTTTCTTTTAGTGTAGGATTTTAAAGTTGAAGGAGATTGCATGGAATAAGTGTCTTTAAGATACAGAGACACACCCAATAGATTTACTGAATGAGTAAGAAATCAAAGGTTAGAAGCTGAACTCTGATGCTGGCTGGAGATAACAGGCCTTTAGACTTTCCTTCATTCAAGCTTGCACTTTGCATTCCTGAGCTCTTAGATTAGTGGAACCTGTTAATTGAGCTTGTAACTGTAGCTCTGCTCTGACCACTGTACCAGAACATGTGAGCTGCTATCAGCTCTATTAATAAAGGAAGAAAATGCCTTGAGCAGACATTAGACTGTTCTTTAATTATTGTACATATCTTTAGCATTGTAAAGATCTTTCCCTCTTATTTTACTCAGGACTTTATTTTACAAGGAAGTGTTTGCTTCTTCATAGGGTCAGAGATAATAAAACCTTTAGTAAATTAAGAAACAATCGCTAAATGTATGGGAGGTTTATTACTTTTAGAATTCAGAATTCTTCCTTAAAGGATAGAAAAGGACAATCAAAAGGGCTAACAATGAAGATATTCAAACCTGCACTTGAATCCACTTGTTTTCTGTGTACTTAGCACCTTATTATAGAAAACCACTTGGCTCAAAAAGCCTGTAATATAGGGTTCAAACTGCGCATATACTTCAGAGAGCTCGTCTAGAACTTAGAATATTCTGGCTGTATTTAGGCACCTGACTCTAGTTTCTGTAAGTGAGCAGTAGCTTGGCTGAGCCTCACACCGATGTCTTTACAGTGAGATATGGCTGCTCTGTACAGGTGCTTTTTCCTTTGACAGCACGGCTGTTCTAGCTTCAAGAATCCGCCTCCTAGTATCTCCCGTGCTTCTTGCGGAGTTTGAATACCTGGCCGTGTTTGTGTCAGGCCTTGCTTCACCAGTGTGCTGTTTACCACTGAGGTGGCCGGAGTCTCCCTGCCCTGATGTCGGCCTGCTGCTCCTCTAAGCAGGGACCTGCTTCTGCACCAAGACGGTGGCTGTTAGCGGTGTCTGAAAAGCCTGGCAGTTTCTCTTGTTTTTTTGTGCTGCTGCCTATGCAGTAGAAGAACCAGGAAGGCCGTAATTACAGTATGTATTTAGAGCTGGTTAAATATTTGGTTGTCTGGATTCCGTTCTGCTGAGTCTTTTACATAAACAGTCCATAAAAAGTGCACCTGGAATATTTGGCACGCGTGTCGATTTTTCTTTTGTTTTGTTTATAACAATATTGTATTCCCAGAAAATAAAAAGGAGAAGAAAAACATGGCTTGACTCCTACAGCTGCCCCCGCTGGCTGGTGCCCAGGGAGCCCTGCCAGCAGACTGCCCCGTCATGGGTGCGCCTCAGACCAGGAGCAGGCCAGTGTCTACCAGTCTGTCCCAGACAGGTGCTTCATTTCCGACCCGGCCAGACGGCATGGTCGTGTGAGCCGGGTCCCTGTCAACTGCATACGGACAGTCGATGTTCAGCTTTGACTGGTGCATGAATCACTTCTGCCTGTGTGTTAGTTGAAACAGCATCCGCTGATGGAAAGGGTTTATCAGAGATCTAGTCCTTGTTATTCATAAGTGCTTTAGAGGCCCGTGTGTTGAACTCACTCAGGGTTTTACAGGCTTGGAGATGGCCGTGAAGGCAGCCGTGCAAATTAATGGTTTATCTCTATGTAATATATTGAAGATGAAAGAAGCACTAGCTTTCTTCTGATCTCTGTGTGCACGAATACAAAAGTCAGTCCAGGCAATCGGTGCTTATATTTATATAAGTGCTGTTAGCACTGTAACTATTGACGGGGGGAAAAACCTTTCTAGTGTGGAGCTGTTTTAGATCTTTTTCTTCAGATTTCCTGTACATATAGAGTGGTGCCTTCACTTGATGCCCTCCCCTCTCATTTCATTCTGAAAATGAATGATTACAGGTTCCATTCAGTCGCGTTTCTCCCGTGGCTCTCTGAAGTCTGTCTCCTTGTTTCTCGTTCACTGGCTCCGTGTCATTTCCTTTTAGAATGAGAAGCACTGAGCAAGAATGCCTGGGAGGTTGTAAGAGGGCCAGATATATGTTTTTCAAAAAGCTGCGATTGAAAAGGTCGTTGTTTCTGTAATGACAGAGGAATGATGAAAGCCAGACTCTGGGAGGACTGATATGCGGAACTTGTCACTCTTTAAATCGCTGTGGTTTTCAGCAAGGCTTTGCTTTCCAGCATTTCCACTTCAAGTGCTCAGGGAACAGTCTTACAAAAAATGCCAGACAGTAATTCTCAAAAATATTCTTGAAGCTAAGAATGAAATGATTGCTAACGCATCTATTATTATTATTATTATTATTATTATTATTATTAGTGTTCCCTGTTTAAGTTATAGCATGACTTACGCCATTGCTGCGAAGTGACCTGGTATGACTCTGTTGAAAAACGATGGGAAGCAATAAAAACATCTTCTTAGGATTAGCATTTCCATATCCAAAAACACTGCTTTTAGGGATTTTAAGCTCTGATTTCTGCGCAGCATCAGAAGCACTTGGAAGATTCTCTGAGGGTGTTATTTTAAACTTATGAAGGCAACTATATGATTACTTGTCTCCTGGTAGATGTATAGCTGGACTGCTGTATTCAAGAGGGACAAATGTTCAAAGAGTCTATTAACTTGTTGATGTTGATCTCGCACAGACAGTTCTCCTGACCTCCAGACTGGAGATATGGCTGCTGATAGCCGACACATTGTGCTGGGTTTATATCCAAAGCTCTTAAGGGCCCTGGAAATTACAGTCTTTTGTATGCGACTTTCTGAAACTACAGGAAAGGACATTTCTTTCCTTCTACGATCTGTGTAGAATTGTGATTGGCTTAGATTGGTCTTCTCTCTTGAAATTCTGTCTGTTTCTCTTGCAAGATTAAATCATTCCCGATGAGACTTTTTGTCGCCCCAAATCCTTTCTTCATTCGTTGTGTAAAATTGTTCTCTGTGCTCTGGTGTGAAAGTATATTTCCAGCTTGATCAAACTGCCTCTTGTCCTTTTCTTGCTATCATGATGTTTCTTAAGCCAGGTCAGGAATAGGTGCTGTTTTATATTGAAGGTTAAATGATCTCTAATTCTTGATGCGTATACAGTGGAGTTTAACTGCCAGGAACAACAGGACTGTGGACTGTCCAGTGTTAGAAAGATATTTTAAGTATTTGTATTTTGAAGTTTGCATGAATGAAATGTTCTTTAATTGAGTCAAGACCTTACAGTTATTTCAGTGCCATGTGTTCGATTTTTCACACATTCCTGCTAAGTGCAGAGCTTTTCGGGAGATTGTACCTGTTCATGTGTCTGCAGAGAGGAATGTGAAAGAAACTGGCAGCTCTGGTCATGCTGCTCCCCGTTTTTGTCTCTTCTAAACTCTCTACAGATGCTGCTTCAGTCCTCTCTTGTTCTCGGCTACTGAAGCATGGACCTAGAAAACAGGTTTGTTTTTTCCTTATCCTTTTCTTCCCCACACTTCCCAGTCTGCTGCAGCACACACAAGGGGCTTAGTGTAAACTGAGCCCCTTATCCAATGGGGGAGCCCTGGGGAATTGAAATGAGGAAAGAAAGGGGCAGCCTTCTGTCTCGTGATCTTCCAGTCGTCTTAGTGAACGGGCTTCCACCCTTCCCTCTCGTGCTGTTGATTGCTTTCCCAGCATTCGCTCCTTTCCTCTTCTGGTCCTGCAGGATGATTTGCACCAGCAGCTTTTGTTTTAAATTCCCACATAGTGATCTATGTTCCATTAGCGTCTGCTGGATAATTTCTGACAAACAGAACCAGCCTTTAAATTAGCTGCCAAATGTTCATCTTTCCCGAGAGGTGGAGATGCAGTCCTGTGATGAAGACAAACTAGTGCTGTCTGTGTGCCCTGCGGCTAAACTTGTATGTGTGCACACGTGTGTGTCTGCGGTGTCGGGTTTACAGCGCAGAGCTCCGACTTCACGCCTAGGTAACAAATATTCTCTGTCCCCAGGCTACAGATCCCGCCATTACCGTCTGCTGGTGCATTAGTTACGTCGCTGTGTGTTTCCCAGGGACGTCTTGTACTGTAGCTTTTAGACAATCGAATATGTGCTGTTTACCTCGTAGTGTTTTATTACTGAATAAGTGTGTGGTTTCTTAGTTTGTAGCTGTTTGCTGCGAACTCGGAGGCTGCTGTATGTGACATTCAGCCTCAAAGTGTGTGTGCATTTGGAAGCCGAGCAATTGTTTATTCCCCGATTGAGAATTGAATAAAAATTGCTGAACTAAGCACAGCTTTGTTTCCCAATAGGTTTATTGTGCAGTAATTTGTTGTTCGGAAATGTAAGTGTTGATTGTTGTTTTTCTGAGATTTCTTCACATTAGTACTTTTACCAGTTTATAAACTAACCGCTTCCTAGAAGGCTTCTAAGGCAGCACAAACCTTACATTTCCCTTTGTATTTTTATGTTTCATTTGCACCTGTAACCTCAAGAACCGTTATATAGGAAACTTCTTTTTGTGGAAATTGGATGTTGTACATTACCTTTTCGAGGGTGCTTGGAGAATTTGAAATTCATGTGGAATAAAATGCGAACATAAACTTGCAGTGGAATGGTCCTGTGGGACAGATGTTGAAAGAACCAGATGTTTAAAATGCAGTGTGCAGGCTTTGACGAAATCGGGCACAACGGTTTTGCTCTGTTACTTTTGCACGGTTTTTACTGTTCTCTCCCAGCCATGTGGGAGACATTCGCCACAGCAGCATTCATTAAAGAAAATGCCAAAACTGTTCAGCTATCCTTAATGTTTTTGTTTTTGTCTCCGGTAGGCCAAATTAGTCAAAAAGGAATCATATTACATCTGGTAAATGGCACAGCAGGTCGCTCCTGGGCACCAGAAGCACATAATGATGACGGTTACAGTGCTGTGATCGTGCTCTTAGAACATTTGTATTCAAATGCAGCTGTTAGTCATTCTCACAGGTAATGCGACCGAAGGGATTTCTGATGTCGACATTCCTCCTGCTGTATGTCGTTTGTTGCCCAGTCGTGTTGTAGAACCCAGCGCTGGCTGCTTCCAGAAGTGTCTGAATGCGATCGGCAGTTCACTTCGATACTAGCAGGTAAACGGGCTCAGTGAGTGGGATGTCCTCCCGTTTGTGAGCTTTTTAACGTTCAACACTTGAGCTTTGCATCTTATTGATGGGTAGTGGGTATGTCAGATCTGGACGGCACTCTTTTGCACCACATATCTAGACGATGAATTACTAATATATTAATTACATTTAATATATTAAATCTATTTTTTAGGATATGTCCATATTTTAGATTTAGGAGCTCACATAGGTTTATATCTGCTGAAAAAGTCAGTAAAGCTGTTATATTGGCTGTGTTGAATGAAAGTGCATTTCATTGTCAGTTAGCTGATCAGTGCCTATTATGAAATAACATGAGTTGGAGTAATCAGAGCTTCATGCATATTCCTTCCATTCATTTCCTCTCAATATTTTCGTGGAGCTTGGTTCCTTTCCTATTAAAACATTTTTTGTTGATTTGTATTTCTAAAGGCTACAAGCCTTGTACATCCGGCATTAGGTAATCACTGCTTTGTTTTTCCATTTGTATCTCATATTAAAAACCTTTGCACCGGTTAACGCTTGTAGAATTGAAATCGGTTTTATGTGATGTGCAGCCAGAAGTAGAAGATGAAAGTCTGCTTTAAACTCGCCGGTTGCACCTCGGACAGGCAGGTTTCAGTTCAGTACTCACAGCTGTAAAATGAAGGCTGTTGCACAGCCATTGCTTCAGGGCTTGAGTTTTCCTCCTGAATCCATTATGCCTGGCACTTCATCTTGTGTATTATACAGAAGGACTCCTTTCTTTAGGACTTTGTTGTTCATTAGGTATAGATGTATAACTTCCAGGCAAGTCAGGTAGCAGTTCTGTTTGTGTTCTTTTGGCATTTCAGTGTGATGCTGATTAAGTTATAGTTTTGTTTTTTATTAAATCTAAAATTCTAAATACAGATTTAAAAAGAATCTAATGCCCAGCATCTTAATAAATATCAGCATGTTTATAATGTAATAAGATTTTTTTCTGTAGTCTTTAGTCTCTAATGCTATGTGAAACACCTTCTCATAACACTATAGCTGTGGACAAACTGTGCTGTCAAGCTCTCATGTTATGGCTTGTAGTCAGAGACTCAAAGTGAATTTTAAATCAGGAGCCCAGTTAGTCGAGTGGCTTCACCCGAGCTAGATCAGAGTGCTTCTGTTACAGTGTCACCGTATCATCTTTGAAACCGTCTTCAAAAGTCGGCCGTGCTTGTCTTGAAAGGTCATTAACAAAGAGGCAAGCCTGAGAGATAAACGCACTGTTGAAGTGTTCCCTCACCTGATGAGCGAGCCGAAATAGCAGAGGGTATTGCTGATTTAATTAGAGTTCTTCTTCTTCACCTGTCACAGCCCGAGTGCTACATTAACGAATGCCCTCGTGAATTACTCCCGTGTCAACATTATGCCTTTAAAGCTAAATAACTAACTGTGGCTCCATATGGTCATCTGGCAAAGGGATGCGTCTGGCCAATTAATATTCTGTTGTCATTTTGGACCCAGGAATGTTATGGCAGTCTCATATCTACGAACTCATGGATGGAGGACGGTATAAAACGGCTCTTTCCGCTCTCATCCTCTGAGTGCTGTAACTCATCATCTGTGCCTTTCCATCTTCTGTGTGATTGCAAGCTTCGCAGCCTCTTCAGACCTTTCATGCAGGTGCTAGTGCCAGCACACTACCATGCTAACAGCCGTCAGTGGAGGAGAAGCACTATTATTGAAGCACTGTCGTTGGTCAAGGTTCCAAGGAAGAATTTAATTACTTCTAAGTTTGCTGCATATTTACTGTAAGTAAGGTGGATTGTTTATATATTTAAAACAGTTTCTATTTGAAGTGTAAATATTGTGGTTTAAGGCAAGCCTTAGGCCTTGATTAAAGGAAGCCTCCAGCCCTGCCAGCAGTAACACAGCTGTAGCAAACCGTTTCCATTCATGACCAGGTTCGCATCTGGGATTGCTGAGTGAGTGGAAGTTTTGGTTGAGTCTGGATCTTAGGCTTTTAAATTGAAGACCCAAGTGTAATTTACATGCCTGTTAGCAGACGTGATGTTTAGATAGGAGCACTGGGAATTCACTGGGAATGTAATGGTTAAAAAGTAGATGGAGAGGGATTGAGCAGCTCTGGGGATTTCACACCTGCAAATGGCAGGGGACGTGGCTGTCATGAGCATTGAGGAACATTTTTCTTTTTCTATTCCTGCCCACACGTTTGTCGCGGATGTGACAAACCCTTGGCCTCTTTCTCAGACCCTGTTCACACTTATAAGGCTGATCCTGGGTCGATTCAGATTGAATCCCGCCTCCCGTTCACACTTGCAGTTTAAGATGACCTTGCGCGTCCACGCTTGTGACTGAAAAGCCCGCCTGAGTCTAAGCAGGCTGCTGTTCCGGAATGTAAATGTGCTGCATACAGAAGGGCTCGGGGAACGTGTCAGGGGAGAGAACACCGGTACAGCAGGTTAAATAATACCAGTGTTTCATTTGCTGCAGTGATGTTGATACTGTATTGAAAATCAGACCATGTTGTGCATTCCCGTGCTGTGTTCCTCACAGAAACGACCACATTTGCTTTTAGGTTCATGCGGCCTAGAAGCCAGTTCACCCAGGTGGTGCGGTTTTTGGGCGTGTAGTGACTGTAGCCAGATGACCGCAGCGGTGGTGAAAACCGTGCTGGTGTGGATTCCTGATGCTGGCGGTGAGGTCCCGTTCCCGAATGAGGGAAGGGTGGAGTGGACAGCAGATTTAGGAGGGTGCTAGCCCCCAGATCCAGAGGATGTTGTCCCAGTCCGTGTCGCGAGCCTCACAGCTGATCTCGGTGTCTGCCTGTTGCAGTCGCTGTGGCGGTTGGCAGCGGCCTGCGAGTTCAGGACCATCGGCTATCCGGTGAATTGTTTCCCTTGTGATGGCACCTTAATGTCAAACAGCCGCACGTCCTACAAATGCTATTATGAGACACGTCGGTGAGGGTTACCATAAATGAGAAGTTTTTTTCATATCGGTCCCTGGCAGATAGGAGTGTTCTACAAATATCCTGTAACCTCTTGCAGAATATAATAAATAACATCACTTTATTAACCCTATACAATTTCTTGCATTAGGAATTCGTCTTTTCGCATACCCCAGCTTGCTCTCCATGAGACACACAGACGGGGAGAGAAGCTTGGGGTCAGAGCGCAGGGTCAGCCATTGTACAGCACCCCTGGAGCAGTTGGGGTGAAGGGCCTTGCTCAGGGGCCCAGCGGAGTAGGATTCCTCTGCCGGCTGTGGGATTTGAACCGGCAACCTTCCAGCCACAGGCGCAGACCCTCAGCCACAGAGCCACCGCTCCGGCCTGAGTGTTTGTATGTTCAAATATTGCAAACCGTGTTTAAAATTGCACAATTACTGAAATGTATTAAGAATTTGTGCCAACTTTCAAAGTTTATTTCTGTTATCTCTACAGAGTGTCAAATATTAAAAGGCTGAATTTGTCAATTGAAAGCACTGTTTGCTTTCCAGATTCCAGAAGGTGCTTTTATGTTTCTGCATGCTGGTATGTGTGGTGTCTGGCTGATGCGTGGCTGACATTATTCGCCAGCAGATCCGGTGTGCTGTATTTCAGGTATACAAGTGAGCAACCTTTACCAAGTAAGGGAGAACTTTAGGTAGGCCAGGTTGTTTAAGCCAGGAGTGGAATTTAATCAGAACATTGGAGTAAGATCCCTTCATCTTTTGAAAAATACCACGGGATCTTTAATGATCTAGTAGTGAGGACCTAAATGACGGCACTTTATACAGCATGGTGTCCCCTGTCGCTTTACTGGGGAGCTGGTTTTAGAAATTCTTCTCCAGAAGGAATAGTGCCACCTGGTGGTCCACCAGCACCACTTGCAGCAGTATTTCGGTTTTCCTTTGCAGTCCCCAGTCCCGGGACCAACTAGGCCCAGCCTTGCTTCTCTCCTGGGACCTGATGAGATCAGATTGCAAGGTGATAACACTCTTATGGTCCTAATGCACGTTAACCTGAGTTACCTTTACAAGCACCACAGAAAGGTGGAGCTGATAATTTTAAAGAAATATAAATACATAGCGCTATTATAGGCAGAAAAAGCAATGGGCTGCACTGCTGCATCCCAGAATCGGAGAGAGTGCTCTTTCTGGGGCACGTACATGGTCTTCATCAGTTTGCAAGTTCACACGTTCCCTGTGCTGTGCACACAGGTTGTTAAGGATGCTGCATTTGTAAACTGAAACCAGAAAATACTTAGAATTGTGTCCATTTTGCAGGGTGTGCCTCCTTTTTACTCTGCCACTCGTAGTCAATGTGGTAATGTATGGAGAGGCAAAATCCATGTTAACAATCCAGTGCTTTCAGCATAAGCATCTAGCTATGACCCTAACACTTCTTCATTCCATTTTGAAAAGTATAAAGGTATGTGTTAGGGTCTGCAAACATTTGATCTGTTTATTTCAGAGATAAATGTGTGATGTGTTGGTATGGGTGCAGTGTTTTAATGCTAACCTTAGCCTGGAATCAGCTTACACAAAGTGCCAAATTGGCATACAGTACACTCTGAAACTAAGAAGCTTATTAAAAATAATGAGCACATGGAAAAGGACTGCAAAAAAATCTTATTTAGTAATGTAGCTCACCCTTATGAATGTGGTAGGATTAATGCTTTTACTCAAGAATGACAGCATTGGGCTGAAAGTAATGACATATCTGTGATAAGGATGAAGTCCTCAGACCACAGTTCTGGTCCAGCAGAAGACATCTGAAGTCACTGCAGCTGCTTTAGTGCCTATGAGTTGTGTTAGATATTATTCATTTTAATTAATCTTTGGGATTTCTAAGTTGTTTTGTTCTAATTATGATGCGATACTTTACCCTTCAGATCCCAGTATACTGACAATTTCATTATAGTATTTTTTTAAGAAGCTACATTTTTTTTTGTGGTAATTACACATCCCCCCCACTTAACTTTTTAGTGCATCTTATTTACTGCCTAGCTGTCCTGCACACGGGCAGCGTGTCCGGGGGTCTTCCTCTGCAGACAGAGTCATTAAGGCTGGCTTTGACCAGCGCAGGAGAGGACAGAGAAGACAGGAATATAGAAGGTGAGTTGGGCAGCGTTCAGTGAGTGCCAGGAAGGAGGCTGTTAATTATTTAGTTTACCAGGTACCATTGGGGGCACTGATACTTATATTTCTCTCTCAAAGCTGATTTAATTGCGTTCGTCTTAGCTAGTGGCTTGTCTGCTCCCTTCCTGACATTGCTCACTGGAGTAATCCGAAATTCTGGTAAGCTGTTTGGAAAAAATAATTTTCTTGACCTCTTTTTCTTTGTTGTTATTCCCTGTGCTGTTGTTCGTTTTATAAAAGCTGTGTGTGTGGCTGAGAGCCAGGAGCTTTCTTTCTGAGCAACAGGTGCAGTGCGATCAGTCATCATTTGCAGTTTTTAATACGTTAATCTGCCCATCTTTCCGCACTCAGAAATATGTTGTACTCTTTGCCTTGCTGTATTTTTAGCCTGACATTTAAAAATAAAAGATATTGGAGCCTGTGTGTACTAGCCATTCACCAGGTGAATGTTTTATGAACTGTACAGTATTGTATTGCTGTGTGTGAGATAATCATGGAAATTTCTATCTGTAATGTGTGCATTAATACTTGATATGCCCAGTAGTTTTTGAAAGAAAACTGTTTTTTTGTCTGTATGAAATAGGAAGTTAAGTGCACCTGGTTTGTGTGTAATGATGGTACAGTATATAATAAAGAGGAAATGGCTGACTTTAAATATAGGTCTTCTATGCAGAAGCTGTTGTAACTATGCTTATTGTTCCAGTTTATACCTGAGGAAGAAATATTTACATTGATGTATTAAAAGATCATCAATGACTAGGTTCTGATGTTACATGCCAAGTCATTTTCAAGTTGTTTTTGGACACTAAACACTTTGGTTTTGAAGTTGCAGAATCCGTGGTCATAATCGTGAAATGCAAAAATGCGATTGTATTGATTCAGGATTTTGTAAAGCGATTAGCTTTAATTTTATATCACATAAAATAATAGAGTCCACAAGTATGACCGAGTTAGAATCACATATGTACAGTAAGTACAGGTTTAAAGCACTGCACATTCACTGCGTGTTATAGAAATGCATGGAGTTGAATATATAAGTCATGCATCCGGCAGTGCTGCTGTTTACCCTCTGTAGTTGAATACGTCCCTCATATATATATATAGTGTATGAGATGCAGTAGTGAGCTGGGAGCTGAGGGTCTGGCATCTATTCAAGCAGAACTGGAAGCTGAATCACAGCATTGTGAGAAAATGGCCAGCTTTGTGGGGCTTATTTTCTTGTGCTTTTTATGTTTAATTTTAATGTCGACTTTTGCCTCCCTAGGAAGTTTGTTTTTGAGGTGCGATTTATTAACTAATAATCCCTGTCTAAGTACCTTGTTCAGTTCAGACTTATGAACACAACAAAGATGACAAACTGTAAGCTCTCATTCAACCCTCAAAGCTTGTTTGCTGTTCAGTGGCTAATTGATCGGAGGGTCTCCTCTGTTCCCGGGTATCAGCTTCAACAATGTGACTGGGTAGCTTGATCCATGCTTCAGCAGCCATACCTTCCATTTGTGTCCTCTAGTATGAGTTTAGATTGTGTTTCCACTAATTCTTAAACGCCACAAGAATTTTTTTGTGGTGACAAAATTGTACACAAAATATTTTTTGCATTTGTGATGCTTTTTACGATGATCACGTCCCTTTAAACTCTACACTTTTAACTGTTGCCCTGGCATTATTTTCCTTTTTCTTTGTTTATTTATTGTTGGTATAAATGATTTTTCCATGTGAAAATTGTAGCTTGGCAGTTACTTTATGCTCAGTGTTTCCCATTTCATATTTATAGTTTTTCTACTTGTACTTTATCTATGCCTAATACTCTGCACTTGTGTGCAATATGTTACTTGTCAGGTATTTGCCCAGTCTTGAGTTGTGGGTAAAGCTATTTGAAGATCCAATTAAACCAGTATAAAACTTTGGTGTTGTTGTTGATCGTCATGTGTTGTTCTGCTGAAGGTTTGCAGTTTTGACGATACATTTTTATTTGGGTTGCTCTTATGTTCTTATTAAGGCTAAAACCTCCAATCCCAAAATGTACATAAGTGGGGGATAGTAAGCTGGCCCTTTGTGGGTCTCTGCATGCTTTTACATTTAAAGGGAATGGTATACAGGTGACTCCAAACTTCGTCTTACTGTTGCAAAACGGATCTTTCCCAAATTATTACAATTTTTTTTACTCGATACCTCCATTCCTCCACACAGGACGTCTCCAGCTCCTTCAGCCTGCATCACTTGTGCTTGTGAACGGCTTCCTTTAGACCAGGTCTGGTCAATTCGATGGCCAGTGCTGAACATTGACCTTATACCCCTGAACCATTTTGCAGCACACTTGGCGGTGTGCTCCTTGGACAATCATTCACCGGCCAAAGGAGAGGAATTAGTTACTGTACGTACCCTGATATACTTCAGAATTCATTTGTTTCTGAATTTTAACAGGAAGACGCCGGATCAGAGAATGTAAAACAATCTCAAAGCATAGCAGATCCATTTCTAGCTGTTGCAGAAGAGATGATATCCCTTTTTATCCCTTTTTAACGTGAGCTCCAACTTGCAATGCTGAATCATGCCGCTGCTGAGAGTCTGAAATCTCCACTTGCGTTTCATCCACTCTCATCATGTGGCCTCACTTGACTCTGCGAGTCAGGTAGTTGCTCTTTAGCAATATGTCTTTTCTTGTTATGTTGCCATGGAGCTCTCCCACAGCCTCCAGATCCATGAGGTCGACCTCGAGCGGTAGTCTAGGAGATGTATCCTGTATCCTGATGATCTTAGAGGTTTCTGAAGATTCCTTGTTATTGCCCTTGGCTGTGAGTCATCCTCCTACGTATACTTTTATGCCCTCACCGTTGGGTTAAACGGTCCTCCATCCTCATCCTAGCGGAGCAGTAGTCATGGCATTATTCTTGAACTTCCTGATGATGGACATCGCACAAACCTGAGCATGTGTTAAGGTTATTTTACAGCTGCAACAGCTTGAAACTGGTCAAGTTCAGTATTAAATTAATCATACTTCCTTTTGAATTTTAACATGACATTTTCAGCTGTTGTTGAGTATTTTTTATCACTTTAATGTAAAAAATCTTGATATACTGTAGACCTGCCTTTTTTTTCTTTTCAAACCTTTGTAACAGTTCATCAAGGATATGAGTAAAGTTGGAGATGTAGTTACTGAGCCAGTTTAGTTCCACTAGTGGCATTATTAGGTTTGAGCCTGCAATTTTTATTTTTGTTAATTGTGTTGGAGTTTGTCCATATTTTCCTCTCTAGGCTTGCTCTGTAATGATTTTTAATGTCTTCCTGATTTTCCCAGTCTGTTGCGTTACCCTCCTGCCAACACTTTCCTGGCACTTGAGCATAAATCATACTGAAAATTAATAATCTACAACACGCCACTCTTTTTAAATACGAGGCAAAAACCTCTGATTTAGTGTCGAATTAGGATGTAGACTGTAGGAAGAACCTTGGCAGACTTTCAGTTTTGCTCCTGTTTGGAATGTTTCAGTTGTCTTTTTATTTTATTCAGACAACCATATAGTTCTAGTTGATATAGCTCTCATTTGGTTTAGAGTGACAGAAACATTCTCCTTCAGCTGACTCATTGTTTACATTACTATGAGAATTCAGATAATGTCTTGGTAGGTGTATTTTAAATATTTTGCTTTTAGGGGATTGCAAGGGGTCCTGTGTATCAACCTTGTGTCTGGAAATGTTTTAAGTGCCTTTTAACATATGAATGTAGTCTCCTGATGGACAAGGTCTTCTGTGCTCTTCCCTGAAGAGGGATATCCCTTTAGACAACTCGACTTTGTGAGCTACAGTAGATAAACTGTCCCAACATCTAAAGAAAGGGAATTGTCACGTTCAGAAAACTGGTTTTCTTTCCTGGGTTGTAGAAGAAAAAGAGGTGACTGGGCTAGGGTCTCACAGGGCAGAAGTATATAGTGTCACAGAAACGAGTAGACCGTGAGAACTAGGGGAGGAAATGACAGCAGTCATCAGATCTCAGTGTAGCGGAGTCACCGCCCTCCCTGCGCATACTAGGGAACTCTCCTCTCTGTTGCGTGACGCCGGAGACCCGGGTTCGCGCCCAGGTAGTGAGGGACGAACCGGCAGGGCGGAGTGGCGAGGGCACGAGCCCGCGCAGGACCGCGGGACGGTCACAGCCGGCCCTAATGAAGGTTGGGGTTGATCAGCACTGGCATGGGAGACTTCCAGGGAAAACCAGTTTGCTGCTGTAAGTGGTGTTTGTGAACCTGTAGGTGGCGCTCTTCCCTCCGGACAAGAATTTCTGGAATCGATGTCCCAAGAACTGTCCTTCTGGCCATTGTCTACAATACCTGAACTTCTCGGAAGAGTAAGGTTGTAAATGCAGGTAGTCAAGATAAACTCCTGCGGCAGAATGACTGCCTTGCGCCACCTAGGTGGTGCTGCTCGGTGATGTGGTGGGTGATGGGTGATGTGGGTCCTATAAAAGCTTGGGAATCTTTTGGGATGAATTCTCTCTTGATTTAGCCGGAGAGGCAGCGACTCTCTCCTGCCCCTGATCCGCGTCACCCAGGGGCTGCTGCCCTTCCGTGGAACAGCAGGTAGAACCTCTTAGGGATAATATTGCAAGAGCTGCACTGTGGAATTCGGGGAATTGTCCAGAATGATTCCATTGTAGGAATAGAAAATCCTAGGGAGAGTAGTGCATATAGATGGAGGTGTATACAGTATGTACTTTGCTATGAGGAACTGATATTAATTGTGGATTTATTAGTCTTGAATGTGACTGTTCTGTTTCAAGGTTTGCTTTCGGTGAAGGTATGCCAACTTCTAGTGTTGTTGCTAAAGTTGTGTTAATGTGTGTTAAGTGGCAGGGCATAAAACAGAACTTAAATGTTTTATCGTCTAGGCTGTCTGTACTGAAACGGCTGTTTACTGCCATCTGTTCATTTGGGAAGTGTGCTCTTCATAGCAGCTGAGATGAGGAAGCTACGGAAAGCAGTACAGTAATTGAAAAGAGAAGAATGATTTTCAGCGGAATTGTCCTGACTAGTGATACAAGTCTGGTCTGTTTTTATTTTATTAAGTGTAAAACAGGAAAGAGAGGTTTTGTTGGTTAGGGATATCATTTTAAAACTGAGAAGATTAACTCATTTCGTAAGATAAAAGACATGGGACTGTAGCTGAAACAACAAGATGCAGTTTTTATAGGTGACTTTTGAAAAGTGTACCACTTAGTGGAAAATAAATCTATAGCTCTATGTGGTAAAGATGTCTGTTAAGACATTACTGATTGGAGCTATAACACCTCTTTTTGCAGCAGGTTTATGGTATTCAATCACCTTATAAATGCATCATCTAATGTCATGTGTTTTCTGCTCATCCAAACCCTGATCCATTAAAGTGAATAAACATTCACTCTCCTAATCATCATCAGTAGGGATGATTCAGCAGTTTCCTTGTTGTATAGGAATCATTTGATAACTTTAAAGATGGAAGTTACTGCGATCTAAAAGGTCCATGATGTCTTGGTGAATTTCTGTAAAAACAGTAGGAAGTTCGTTCTGAAGGTAATGTACTCGTCTCTGACATCATGTTCCTAATTTTTCAGATCATCTTGGAGGAGTTCAGGGCAGACTTTTCAAAGACTATATAAGGACTGTTATTTCCCAAGGCTCCTAGCAGTTCCTTCACACTCTGACCTGATCTAACTGCAGTGCAAGAAAGGGCCAAGAGTACTAGATTGTCTGTCAACAGCAGTCTCTTTGAAAGGTTGGACATAATCATATCTATTTTCGTGAAAGCGGATTCCTTCATTGAATCAACCTAGACACGAATCATGGAAACCTCTAGGGAATATTGTACCATAATTCTAATTGATTTCCTGAGGCCCAATAAGAAGCAAAGGTCGAAATTATCATTCATGATCATTTTCAAGATTTACATTTACTCTGAAAAAGTTTTATACTTTCCACTTTGCAGTTTGGCTGCTCTTGCTGATTTATTTTTATGACTAAGCACAATATGTGATGTTGAAGGTGTGGGACTGTTTTATGGTTTTTATCTTCAAGGCTGCTGAGGTTTGGATTCCTTTGGATCACAGCCAGTTATTTTCTTGGTGTGGAAAGGAAACCTAGTTTGCTGACACCACATATATAATACAGATATTGCTGTGTGCAAGGATTTAATGCTGTTGCTTTGTGTGATCTGAATAAAAACATCACTATAACTTTTTGTTTACTTCTTGGGAGCTGAGGGAATGGGTAAGTGTTGTGACTGTGAGCGTTTGGACGTTCCTGCTGTTGATCACCGTCTTCAAAGTATTCTAGTTAATTGGCAGTGTTCTGACTAATCACATGTTGGCTTTTTATATTTAGTCTAAATGTATCGTTATGACTTGAAATACAATAGCCCTGATTGTTAAAGAAGCCATATAATCGCCTGGCAGAACTCGCATGACTTTTTAAGTCTGTTTTTCTACTCGACTGGACAAGCTTGCTTTCTTAGTTTCCACATTGAAGGGTTTTGTCTGAAAGCCTGCATAGTGCATCTGCCCCATGCCTCAGGGACTGCCCTGAATGTGCTGCAATTGAGTTATCTTGATGAGAAAGAGATGGTTGTCTCTTCACAACAGATGGATAATAATCTCTCTTATGCTCTGTTCCGTTGATACTAAGGTGTCGCAAACGCTGTTCCCATATAGTGCGGGCTATATTAATACAAACCTGCCCTACAGGAAAACAGAACAGAAATGTAATTTTCCTCACCTCTGACTTAAACATTTCCATCAGTGCTACAACACCAGAATTACACCCGCAGACATTGAACTTTCATTAGCTCAGAGTTCAGAAAGTTGCTTGACGTTTTGGGCAGCTGTTACAAATAACATAAAATTTTACCTCTGACTTACGAAAGCGAGGTTTGCGGTTTCTTTGCAAAACCCATCTAAGTTACATTTCATTGTCAGTAATGTTTAGCACTTTTCAGAGTGTGAAATCACTGTTGCCATTCGAAGTAATTGCCTGTATAGAATCATTATTGCTTTCCTGCCCTAGAAGTGTATCTTGTGTTAAGTAAAGACCCCGGTAAAGGAGAAAAGGTCAATTGGTTCTGGATCCTGTCAACTGTTTGTGACTGGGAAGCCCGTATGGCCAGAATCTTGCAAACGTGATTTGTTTTTTCTTCACCGTTCCCTGAAGAAGACAGAAGTGCCTGAATTTGAAAGGAAGACGAGACCGCGTTGACACCAAGGAAGAAAGCTGGTTGTTTAGAATTTGTTTCCCCACTTGTTGTTGAAAAATTGCCAAACACCATTAGCAGATGCTTTGTAATGTGTTTGTTCTTTAAAGCCACGCAGGCAGGTGTGCTTTACTGTCCACCCTCGGGTGCTGCGGTGGTGGGCTTACTGACCCCGTGTTAATGGTAGCCTGAGCAAGACCAGGCTGAGGAGGGAGAACTGCTTGTGAAAGATCTAAAGCACAGCTGTGAAGCACTAGTTAGACGCTGTCCATTGCTTCTCCTTGAGCACTTTTATTTTTCACATGCCAGAGGTGCTGGGTGGTGTTTCACCCGTGGCCCAGCGAGCCTGCTGGGCACGGCTGTCCAGCTGAGTGTGGTCCTGTGCCTTCCCTGCGTGGGGCGGACAGAGTCCAGTCCGGAGAGGCAAGCGATGCCGTCTCGTCACGAGCGCCCGGCGCGCCGTTTTCCCGAGCCCTCCGACTAGACGCTCCCCTCGCCGGCGGCTCCAGCGCGGAACAGGCTGCGAGCTGGCGTTTCCACACGCGTGACCCTCCTGCGAGCGCCGCGGAGAAGCCCCAGGGGCTGTGGCAGCCCCGGACCCCGATCCGATGGGATGGGATGGAGACTGGCGCGAGGGGTGATCCGATCCTGGGGACGGACAGCCTGGCTGGGGGATGAGCTCAGACAAACGGGCTGGAGGGCAGCTCTTTTGCTGAAGATGGAGTTGCTGCTCAAGTGTTCCCAGCTGGGGAATTTGACAACCCTGCTACCTGTGACCCTTGTGATTTTGTCTGTCTGGCAGGGAGCACTGACAGTACGCTGTCTGTGATCCGACTGAGGAATAATCATTGAAGTCTGTGAAGCTTTACCTTAAATAACCAGATAGCCCACTCTCAGCAATCAATACTGGCTTAGTCGCAATAAGTTATGTTACAATTTGAATACTTTAACTTCTGTTTTAATTAGCAACAATCGATGTCAGATATTAGATCGGTAGGTCTTGTGTTTCACTGTGCCCTGGAGCCGCTTTGAGGCGGGATGATACCTTGGCCATGATCTTCCAGAAGAGCTCCGTTCGGTTTAATGGTCTGCAACGGTCCAGGCTCACCGGTTTCGTTCTCTGAAAAGATGTTTTTTTTTTAAAATAAAATACCCCAATGGAAGCCTGTGCTGCATGCGGGTCCTGCCCCTCGGTATGGACTTTCACCTGCTCTTGGGGTTACATCACGCTTTTGATTGGGTAATCGATTCGTGCTCTTCCTCCGCTCACATGCGTTATTGGAACACGGCGGGACGCCCAGCTGCATCGTCCTGTGAGCTTTCTAAAGGTCCCCCGCCTGATGTTGATTAATGTAACACAATCCCTTTTGCGCTCACAGCTTGTTTTCTGCCTAAGCAGCTCAGTGCGTTTCACTAGTCATTCTACTCTCTAAGAAAAGCACCCAAGTGTCTTATATTTTTCGAAATCTTTGGAATCGGGCACACAATTTGGCTAAAATATTGGACAGCAGGTTATTTTGCTGCAGGCTTCACTGACATTTGCTCGCACCTGCTATTTGGAATGAATGCACTGTGTTCTTGCTTAACTTCAGGTTCGGTGGAATATGATTCTGTGCTGGAAAACGCAGCAACATGGAGAAACCCTCTACTTCCCGGACGCTTTAAGATATTCTGTTACATTGTCATAACAGACCTTTTTGTCAGAGTTACTGTGCCATCTTGAGGATTAAATGTTTGAAGAGTGTCTGTCTGATGTAGTGAAACCTGATTATTCACGTCTGGATTTCTGGCTTTTAATGTGCAGTTCTGCAGCAGTTGTAGTAACTGTTTATATATACTGCATTGTTAAAAGCTTTGGGTTGGGCTGAACAATAGCTGTTAATACTTAACAGTACTTACAACGCTTTTCATAGCTCAGAAAATGATCCCTGTAGGTGTTCTGTAGCAAATGATTCGTGTATTTTACAGCTCTGGGAACTTCGGAATGGTTACCACTATGTACACAGTTACTGATTACCTTATTGGATAGTGAATAAGAATGTTCAATATTTTTCATACTTCATAAGCTGTTTTTAGTACTGTGATCTTGTTTAAATGACGTGTGACCTATTCCCATATCGCTGCTTCTAAAGTTTCTTTATAATAATTTTGTCTCCTTTTATAGTCTTTATGGGTGTGTCAAACTGTGGGTATACAAACTATGGAAGGGTCTGGTGGTAATAGGTCTGAAAATGCTCATTTCAGCGGATCTCAAGAGAAGTGAAAGTACAGTACGTAGTGCTGAGACCCACAACCACATGAGAGTAAATTTCAGACCAAGCACAAAAGACAGATTAAGAGTCCAGTTGCATGAAGAGAAGAAGTGAAAACAAGTCAAGTGATATGAGTTTTTTTTAACTTGGAATGTAAAGAAAAATGATCAGGACGTTGCTATATACGTAATGTGAATGGTGTGCAACAGTGTTTCTAGCATTTTGAAAGGTGAGTTGATAACTGGTGCCCAGAGAATGTGTTAACATCCTGCACCAAACGATCTAAACCTTGCCACATGACATGCTAGACCTGCAAATACAGTGACAGATCATGTGTGGTGGATCTGGTCAAATACATTTCAGTGCCACATCACAGCCGATATTCGTTTCAAGGGGGAATAAAGAGAGAGGTGAACAGTGCAGTCCAACTCCTCTAGCCTAGTCTAACTTCATCGGGGATCGAGTAAGAAACCTGCTTCCTTCAGTTAGTGGCGATTTCTTTTTATTTTTATTTACCTGTGGTGTAGCACAGGCTGCTAATGCACTAAAGGTATATTCTCCTGCTACAGTGAGAAGAAAGATGCAACATTCTGATGTTTTGTCGATTAGCTTTCAGCTGACAACTGCATTGAATCTGCTTTTTTTTTCCACCAACCTGCTTCTGTTTCAGGTTATCAATAGCCTTGAGGTCATATAGCAGAAGCAGGAGAATGTAGAACACCGGATCGAGTTTCCTAAGAGAGACCAATGAAGAGAAATGCTTCAGCACCCAGCACTGTGCTTTGTTGAACAGGTGAGAACTCTTTGTTTTATGCTCTGATTAATTAACTTGAATACTTCCACAGGGTTACTCAGTCATTTGGGGTTTAAGCAGAACTTTGCTTATTCTGAAAAAATGTGCCTTTTAGAATCTTAAGGATTGTCTATGAAGGTTTGAAACTTTATTAAATCAATGGCTGTAGTAATAGAGATCTTGTTTTACTAAATGCATGCATAGACAGCAGTCAAAATCAGTTAAGTGGGTCCAAGAGTTTAATGATTTACCATTTTTTCAGGCAGTACTACTGTATGTCATACTGAGTGCAGTTATGTGCTCACAATAGCAACTGCTTAAGTTCGTAATCCTATTACAGTACCATTTTAACTAGAAATATTTAGTTGTTTAGGGCTTAAAAGTAATTTAATCAAAAGAGCTGCAGTTTATCTTAAGCTTTAGAGTCAAAAGCTTATATCTAGCCCAGTGATATTAAATTTTTATCCTATACGATACTAATGAACAATATAAAATTAATTAAATTATCAGTGGTGAATGCAAACAAGACAGGGGTACCATGTTTACGGAGGAAGATGTTTTTCCATACAGGAAATAATGGAATGGTTGATAGCTGTGCAGGTGTAGCACAAAGCTCCGCATTGGAGGTACTCATTGTGTAGTAATGAAGGATTTTAACTGTCTGAGCAGGATGCCTGCCTTTCCTGCAACAGTACTCAGTACTTTCGATGCCTTATTTTGTTAGTACATCTGCCATGCATACAATAAACTGTTAGTTTTCTTCGTACTGCTTAGAAAAATATCCTTTCTATGAAGTACAAATTCCATTGTGTTTTTAGAGTTATGGCTTTTGAATTATTCACCAGATTATTTACAGTGTACATGTACTGCAGTGCTACTATATAGTATTTCACTTGTATGTTTTACTATAATACATTGTACTGTATACGGGCTTATACTTGACTGAGCTTGAGCTGGTGAGAGGTTTTAACTTTGGGTTATTGCAGTTCTTCATTCTTAAAGTATTTTGGCTTTAACTAGGTTTTAGTTTGAAGCTTTAATTGTAAGCGACGAAAGATGTGAAATTAGGAAGTGTTTCTACCAAGTCCGTAGGATGACCTGCGTGAATTGTGCTTTGCACTTGTTAGTGAGGGAGAAAGCAGTTGAGGAACATAAACTGTTTTTATATGAGGCTCTGTTCACAGAGGAAAGTCAGCTGACTGTCATGCGTCAGTGGAGGCCACATTATGTCTTTATTTTTATCTCGACTGGGATGATTATATTTAGAAATTGAGGCACTGGAGTTGCCGTTACCAAAACATACCAAGGGTTCAATAACATACTGTAACTCCACACATCGTTACTCTGTTTCCACTGTGGAGTGCTTTAACTCATGTTGCTCTTTTTCCGAAATTGTTTTAAAAAAGTTATTTTTTGACTGCCGTAGTGATAGAGTATGTTTGCAAAAATGCTGTGCGGTGAAAATTAGTAGCTGTCAGAATGCAACACTTTTTGTAGCGGCCTTCAGAAATCGTTAAAAAAAGAAATGTAGTTTTACCCTGAAATTAAAGCATGATCATTAAAAGGGCAAGGGATCGGAACATTTCTGGTCATTATTTGTGTGTTAAAATATTTTGAAATGTGCAGTGGTGATATTTGTAACTTGTTGGTTGTGTTTCTTGGCTGTGGAATCTCATTAACTGGGCAGCCTTAAAATATTTAATATCTTATTGTTCTGCTGTTCTCCTGCCATGTGAATGTACTGAATTTAACCTGGAGTGCATTGTGTGAGGTGGAGAGCGCTGTCCTTGCTTTTAAACAAGAAAAACCCATAGATGAAGTCTCCAGGGAAACAATAAATAAGAGTGCTGTTATCATCCATTACAATTATGGAGGTGAAAAGTCTTTAATAATATCAAAAAGAAAAATGAGTGTTGGTGCATAATTATTTATAATATGTAGGAGTGTTTGAATTGTGCTTAGCTTTTTATTATAAGACTTGTCTTTCTCGATTTAATGTGTTTCTGTGGAATGAGATCAGGGCGCTCTATGTATCTTGTGTCCGTTTGGAGTCTTGACATAATTTTTTTTTCTGGCTGCGTTGACAGTGTATTTTATGGCTTGCAGAGAGACTTGAATAACTTAGAAAAGGCTTGCGGTAGCTCAGATTCCACACTCACATTAGTGCATCATTACCGTTCTAATCATAATTTTAAATGAAATATTATAATAAGGGTGGCACGGAGGTGCAGGGGTTAGCAATGCTGCCTCGCAGCTCTGGAGTCCTGGGGAGCTATCTGAGTAGAGTTTGTATGTTACCCCGTGTTAGTGTGGCCAGTTTCCTCCCACAGTCCAAACAAGTATATGAATTGGTTTCTGTGTGTTTTTGTGTTAGTGTGGTGGACTGTGATGGTGTACTCTGTTGCTTGTTGGGATAGGCTCTGGCTCCCCTGTGAGCCTGTATTGGATGAAGTGGTTAGAAAATGGATGGATGTTATAAAAGTTTATTTTCTGCATCAACTTTGCCCTTTGTGAGTTTGTCGCCTAATAAGTCTATTCGCTTATATTTTGGGGTACTTCGTTAAGCGGCTTTTTAATGAGACCTTTACTGGTTGTGCGAGCTGCCCGGCTAGCTGTGGCGTTCTCTTTCCTTCAAGGGGCTGTGCTGGTTTTCTGGCTCTGCCGCAGTAGCACGTCTGCAGAGCCACGTTTTCCCAAGTCTTGAACAACAGGCACTTACAAAATTGGGTGGGAGGACCATTTGAAAGAAGTAATCGGCAATTTCAAGCGGTTTTAAAAATGCTCTGGCCAGATAATGACAGACAATTGAAATGTGCTGTAAATGTGGTAAGGTTTTATTTATGGGGATCATTTATTTACGTTTGCATTGCATTTCAGAAAACGCGGCTGGAGTCCTGTGAATGAAAACATCGCTGGGTTGCATTCAATTTTAGGTAAGTGGTGTTTTCCGAGCACATATCTCACTATCTTATTTTTGTGCTCTGTAGAAAAATAAAGAAAAGCAATAAAACCAAGAAATATTATATTAGAACCAATGAAAGGCAACAGGTGACAATAGATATCCTGTTAAAAACTAGTACATGCTCTGGGTTTTCTTTTAGAAATAGCCTAAGTGGTACTTAGGAAGAACAGCTCTATCAAACTCTCCAATTCTGACTAATGACACATAAATGCAGATAACTTTAGCAGAGATGTGCTGTATGCACACTGGGAAAGTACTTGGCATCATATTGATGAAAGGAAGCCTGCAATCACGTCCTCCGTGATGTCTTTTTTTTTTTAGCACTGGATAGTTTTTCTTGTTGCAGACTTATTTTGGTTTCAAGAAAAAAAAAATCAGCTGTGTTAGTCATCATTTTTGGATTGTATGATGTTTGATCAAATCTCAAAATCTCACTGAACTTTTCTGCTCTTCCGTGTGCTGAGAAAAGAGATACATCTCGTTAACGGATTGGGCCGGCTTCATCAGAGCCGGAAACAACAGCTTTTGAAAGCAATGCAACTTGACAGAGGTCAATAATTATAAAGTAATTGTGAGCATTGGTTCTGTGTAGGGATGGGTGCAGTCATGTGCTAAAGATTTTAGAGCAGCTTGAAATGTTTTCACAGATATGCACTGGGTTGAGATCATCAGGTCTAAGGGAAGTAAAAAGGATCTGCTTGACTTTTTCACTTTTGCCTCGTGGGCATATTTTCCTCCCCATTCAGAACGCCTTAGGCTTTTGCATTAGAACAAATATTCCAGCATGAGCAGCCGAAAAGATGGACTCTGGCAATCCATGCACGTTGAATGCTGCCGATTGTGATCTGGAATGCACCCTTCGAAAATCTGAGATAAATTTGATCATGTGGGAATATTTGAGAGTGTAGATGAAGGATCCATTCTGGTATGAAAGGAGAAAATGAAGGCATTGGAGTTCAGAATAGGAACACTATATCAACAGAAGCAGTTTACAAGTAAGCATCAAAATCAGTTTTAATGTTTTATGCTCACATTCTTGAGCGATACCAGTTGGTGACTATACTGGAATTGTGTTCTGCACTGGATGTGATTAATTAATCATGCTCTTGAATGTCGGCATGACCAAGCGTACGCGCTCAGGCTCTTCTCAAGGGAGAGAGCTTTTTCATACAAGAGTAATAGTGTACCCTGTACAGACATACAGTTCTGGAATGCAAATTTAGATGCATCTTGTGTCACTGACCAAAATCACCCAGTGTTTTTTTTCTTTAGATGATGGCCATATACAATTTCTTGCATTAGGAATTTGTCTTTTCGCACACGCAGCTTGCTCTCCATGAGACACACAGGCACACAGACAGGGTGAGAGAAGCTGGGGGTCAGAGCGCAGGGTCAGCCATTTATACGGCGCCCCTGGAGCAGCTGGGGTTAAGGGGCTTGCTCAGGGGCCCAATGGAGTAGGATTCCTCTGCCGGCCGCAGGATTTGAACTGGCAACTTTCCAACCACTGGCGCAGTTCCTCAGCCACAGAGCCAATCCTACAATTGCTAGGATGTCGAGTTAGGCTTGGTGAGGTGGTTAGAGTTGAGCTCTGAGCTCTGGGGACTGCGTTAAGGTAAGGGTTGGAGTCATGGGTTGAAAGTCCAAGGTGGGTGGATGAGGATAGCCTTGTGAGTAGCGAGTGCATTTTTCTCATCCCCTCTGCTATTAGTCACCAGCCCTGCTGGTGAAGTATACAGCTGGTGCAGCCTTAAAAAAAACTGACGGACTCTTTCTAGCTTAATGGACTCAGAACTACAGCACGTCCTGGGTCAAGGACCCTGGGCCACAGACATGGCTGAAAGGTAGTTTGCTGTGTCTAACTAGCTTAAACATATTTGCCATTGCAAAATGGGTGCATTATCTTCGACACTGAGTTGAGGCATCACAGGAAATGTGTAGTCTGCAGATTTTTAATAGCCCTGCTTCCTCTGATTGATTTGTCTTTGTCTGCTGTGCTTTCTTTTAATTGAAGCCGTGTGTCAAAGAGTCCAGGGATGTCAGTTCTCCTGCGAGTGAAACAAATTTGGTGGCAGTACAGCAATATTAATTCTCAACTGGAATAGTATTTTTGCATTCCCAAGAGGTAATTCAAAAATAATTTTAAAAGATTTTCTGTGAATGTCAGTGGCTTTAACATTTCAACAGTCTATCAAGTATTGTTTTGAACTAATCATTAAAACTGAATCCAGTTCTGCTCTATGCGGTATATTTCTCAGTACTGCAGTTGCTGATGTGCTGTAGATTGATACTACAGCCCTTTACTGAGTAAACATCTTTAATCTGGGTTTTAGAAGTTGTCCATGTGACTGTTTCCACGTGTGTATTAGCCTTCCTAACGTTCCTCTTCTAGTGTGAATTTTTTTAACACAAAATAGGCCATTAGATTACTAATAGAACAAGTTTAATCAGAAGGTAATTTACGAACTGTTGTCTTTAAAATAGGCCCTTATTTGGGACAGAAGAGGGTCTTATACTGACACAAACAATAAGCTAAAAAAATAGTTTTAATAGTCTTTCTACTTGGGCGAACTTCAGGGATTTTCTCCAGCCAACAGTAGTGACACAAGAGTATTTTCTAGAGCCACCAGAAACAGTCAGGAGTGTCTCTCACTGCTTTAAAAATAACTGTGCTGTGTGTGGTCCTATGTTTCATGCCATCACCTACGTAGCAAGCTGTTATGGGATAAATCCATCTATGCTTTGATTTGGCTTTGTAAATCCAGTCATGCATACTTTTAGATCAGTCCCTTTGACACAAGTGTGTCCACTGACCGAAAGACATGGTGGAACACCAATCCTGCTGTGGCCAGAGCTCTGGTTTCCCAAATCAGCTATCTGTTGCTTTAGTTACGAGTACACAATTTCACTCTTAAAAGTACTTGAACCTCTTTCTTTATATTAGAATTTCACTCTTCCTCTGGCTTAGTGCAACACTCAGTACCAGTGACTCAGCAACAGACAAAAGCAAGCATTATGTTTCCCTTTTAGCCTATACTTACTATTATATAGATCTGAAACGAGTGAGGGGTTTTTCATAGCTTTTTAAATGAAACTGTATAGTGTCCGGGGTGTAGCATTAAGTCTGAAACAAGGGCCGAGTCTGACAAATTGCCTGATCTGGGGGAGAATTGACACCACACTGATTAAACTTGTTTTCACTTTCTAAAGTGTGCTCTCGGGCTGCCTGTGTATCAGCAGTGGGGCTGACTCAATCGATGAGCCTCTTGCTGCCAGTCAAAGTCGGCTGTAGGTTAAGAGTTTCTCTATTGGAAACACACTTCTGTTTGTAATCAATCACTAGCTTAAAGGCACACTTGCCTTTTTTTTTCCCCCCCTCTCTCTCTCTCGCACATATGTCGTCTTTCTCTCCGCGTCCAACCCACACCCTTCCCTCCGCACGCACATGCTTCATGTGTAAGCAAGCGTAGGCAGGGCAGATTCACTTACTCCTTTACTTCAGAACACATGAATTGGCAAGTGTTTGATGGATATTTGAAAGAGCAGCTCTCCACTTCAGCTCTCATATAGTATGCTACTGGCAGTTGCTTTTACAAGCGCTGCTGATGCTGCTCTCATCAGAGCCTATTGATTCAAACAACTTTTTCGCTGCGGTCGCTGAGCAGAGGGACAGAACTGAGACCGCTTCCCTTAAAAGGCAGCAGGGCTGGGGATGGGAGCGCAGTTTCTGATGCACCTCTCCCGGCAGGTTGCTGCACGGCATTAACGGAAGACAGCAGCCCCAGGATGACGAGCGCTGTCCCTGCGAGGAAGCCGTACCGTAAGGCGCCCCCCCAGCACCGGGAGAACAGGCACGACCTGCCGGTGTTCAGGGAAGATCCGGGGCCGCCGGTGACCCCGCCGCAGCCGGAGCCCTGCCAGGTAACTCGCCTTCGCGATGTCGCCCCCGTGTTTCAGCGCACGAGATTCGGGGACCCCGAGCCTAAGCTCACGGATAGCTCGGATCTTCCCAATGCCTGCTCGTCCTCTTGGTCCCTTGGCTCCGAGAGCGAGAGGGACGTCTCTAGCCTCTCCAGCCTGGATCTCACCATCCTTCCCCCTCCCAGGATTTTTAGCCAGAGCGAGATCTCCGCGATCAAGGCCCAAGGGATGAGCCGCTTCATGAGCCGAAGCGAGGACATGCTTGTGGTTTCGGAGGATGAAGTCTCTGCCTCCGAGGCATTAGGGAGGGTTCCAGGGTGCCCATCCAAAACGAGAAGCCTGGAGCGCTCGCTGGTTTTCAAGGAAAAGGCTGAAATCTTGGTCCCAAGAAAGCAACATTCTGGATATATGACCCAGCTGCCCACAAAAGGGATTTTAAAACAGTCAAACTCCTCGGGGGTTCAGGCAGAAATCCTTCACAAGTCCAAATCGGCAGAAATGATTGGTCAGAATAGGAGCCAAGGCCCGAAGCCTCAAAATCTGTCATCGGACAAGGAGCAGAAGTGGCAAGAGCAGGTGAAATCTGTTGCAGGACAAGCTAAGCCTACAGCCGAATCGACACCTTCTTCAACCCCAAATTGGAAGATGCAGTTACTAGAGGAGAAGGTGAAGTTTTCCCAGTTCCTGGATGAGATCACCTACCAGGTTCTGAGTCCTGCAAATCTTCAGTGGATCGGTGTTCAGCACCCTGAGGTTGTGAAGCAGCGAGGAAACCCACAGCACTCTGCCACAACAGCCTGTGAATCTACACCGTTGTCTCCGCCGTCTGAGTTTAAGGAGAAAACCGAGAAGCCCGAGAGCAGCACTTGTGCAGCCGGAGCCGGGGAAGATGGGACATGGCCACCAGGCAAGGACAGTATGGAGAAGACCAGGAGGGAGAAGGACCGCGGCCTCAAGGCTGGGCGTGGACCTGCAGGTCTGCGCAGAGACAATCCAGGTCTTGGCCAGGAGGCTGAGCAGCTCAGGATGGACATCAGACAAGGTGCCAGGCCCAAGACAGAGGGGCCAGATGGCAGCAGATCTAGTGGGGCAGGTCTCTCGAGCAGCAGCAAGGGCGACTGGGAAGACAATTTCGGAGGGATTATTCACCAGCAGCAATTCTACAGCAGGACAGCAGACGGGGATTCTGTGGATAAATCAGGTCACCCTGAATGTGTTCAATCCACTCCGCTCTTGGATGTGAAACAAGTAACAAGATCCCAAGCCACCTCTTCTTGTAGTGTTTCACAGAACAAGGTATGTGATCAGGAGATTTATGTAGGAGTCCTCATTGCTTTCTCATTCATTTGGTGAAATGGTTGGATCCTGTAGACTTCTTCGAGCTAGCTCGATTACATTAAATGTGATCATAACTCTTTCAGAACAACAATTGTAAAAAGCTAAACATGTACATCTTCTCACTGCAAGTGTAGAAATGTGTTTTGAATACAAAAGGTTTCAATGTCAATGCGTCATGGCTAGCTTAGTTCATTAACCTCAAACTCTTGACCAAGGTATGATTTGACAGTAACGTTATATTATTATGAGAGCAGAGTAATACTTGACATAGTATCATTAGTATGTCATAGTAAGATCTTTGTCCTTTTTCTAATAAAAGCAATTTTTTGTATTTTTACTTTTCCTGTTATTTGAAAGGGGAAGTTACATTTTAAATTCTGTTTTCTTGTCAATGAGCCTAGAAGTATTTGCAGGCAAATAAAATGGGAACACCAAATAAAATACCTCAGTTTAATTGCTTAAATTCATAAGGAGGTTGTCACTAATCTGCACACCATGTAATATTTTATTACACATGCTACTCACTGATATTTTGTGAATGTTGATGTTCATTCTTTTTTCTCTTTTGTTTGTAAAACATCTTGTAAAAAACAGTTTGTTTTTCTGTATTGCCTTGCTCCAGTGAGCTTGGAAAAGATAAGCATGCTTGTTTTTAACTTAGTTGGAAAGTGCCGAGTCACATCTGTTTTTCTTTTCTCAAAGTTTGATGCTCACATTTCAATAAAAAATAAACACATATGCAAAGTCGTTATTGTCTTGTAGCCTGAATTAATTAATCTGTATTTATAATTACTTTTCCGATATAGAAAATGGTATTTTTCTGTTTAGTGAAGCATCGAAGCACATAACCACTAAATTATTTTTGAATTCTTTAATGCAGAACATATTTGCTTTTCCCATGAAGATCTAATATAACTTTATGTACTTTTTTAACAGGAAAGCTTGTCGGATGCAGACAAGATTAAGTAAGTTAATCCGTTTCCTTTGTTAATCGATTTGTTGTTAGAATTTAAGAGTGCGAAACATATCTAAATCCAAAACTGGAGAAAATATTTGTGATTCAGTATGCTTTAACAGTTAAGTGACACAATTCAGCGACACATTATGCCACTTGAATCTAAGCTTTTTCTGTTCTACCTTTGTTTTTGCATGTTTAGAAATTGTTTTGCCTGGTGATGCCCAAGTTCACAAAAAGCCTTTATTTTCCTTAATATAACAGCATTAACTGCAGTGTGATTGTTGAAGTGGCGACAGGTGTTGATTGTTACTTTTTACTACCAGTACAGACTATGAACCTGGGTTTGAGCAGGTTTTACAAGTACATTCGCTCCAGTGCAGCTGGGGCTGAGCCAGTTCACAGAGCTCAGTGTGGAGTGCATTCCTAGTGGTAGGTACTGCAGTCTAGACTCTCCCAGTGAAGGTGGTCTTTTGAACAGAGAGGGCGTTGTTGCTGGTAAATTCTGAAGGGTTATCAATGAAAATTTAAAAGCATTGCCAATATTTTATGTAGCTTTTCAAGCTGTTCAGCACCTAGGCTAGGGGTCCCTCACAGAAATCCTAATACTTCCTCACTCTAGTGTTGTCAGGTTCCCTTAAGAGAAGTACTGTGCAAAAACGAAATCTGATAGCTTTGACAGCAGCCCTGGTGGCTAATTCATATGTGCTCATCTGTGGATCATGATTGTGAAAATAGACATGGCCCGTTGCAGTTTTCCATCACCCCCGAGTGCAGTTTGTCCCTTCACGTGGCGATACTAAGGATTCACCCTTACTGTAAGCTTTATTTTATTGCTTGCGTTGTGTGAATGATTGGCCTAGATGTTCTGTGTGGGATGAAAGGCGTAAATAATTCAGGGCCTTTCACAGTCCCTTGACTGGAGAAACCATACCCCTCAGGCTTCATTCTCAACCAGGACAGACCTGACTTTTTTTTTTACACCTGGTCAGAAGTGTAATAGGAGAGTGCAGCATTAAAAATGCACAAGCTTTCCTATGACATGTCGCTAAACAGTAGTATGTTGTTTTATAAGTGGCTATATCAAGAATGTGCTCTCATTCTAATTTGTATTTTACCAAGTGTGAGCTGCTCTCCGTCTGAAAGGTCTCATCCATACAGTTACAGTTGACCAAATCATCTGTAAAACAATCAAAATGTATTCTTAAGGATCCATGGTTAAGGAACGAAGCCAGAAATGTGCATGGAAGTGCCACACTGGAGCCGCGGCATTAGTATCTTGACAAATATGCCAAAGAATTAGTTACTGAAATAATCGTGTAGCCTGATCTTACCAGAGCTCAGGAGCTAAGCTGGGCCTGGTCAGTACTAGAATGGGAGGGAGACCAGGAGCACCGGGGGGTGCTCATCCCTGTGCACCAGAAGTCTCAAACAAGTGCAATATGACAGTGGGGTGTCTGGGACTCTGTGATGTAGGAGTTGCTGTAAAACCAAGCGTCCTGACTAATTGTTCATTAAATATCACATGGCACAGAAAAGAAATGTCAACTCTGATGTCCTCTCTAAACCCCATGTTGTTTGAGTTGCAACAGGCTATTTTTATTTCTTAGCAATACAAATTTGACCCTACTGGAGCCCAAGCCTCTTGCGTTTTAAGGTGAAGATCAGATTCCCTTTCTATATGGGTGTGCACAAACGTAGGGACGAAACTGTGTTTGAGCTCAGATGGCATTGCTTTTTTTTACAGGTTTATCCCTTTGAGGAGTTTGAGGAGTTCTGTAATTAAATGAATGTAAATTGTGATTCTTAATCGATATTTATTAAAAAGACTTCATTCGAGCACCGCAGGATTGTGAGTTAATTCAGGTGAAAATTTTGTCCTTGACTACAAATAATTACAAATAATCTCTGAACGTTTTTGTGTGTAGAAAAGGCTTATCGGCCATGGGCAAGTCATGAGCTTTTCTTATCTTTTTCCCCACCAGAGGTGATCGATACGAATTCTTGCTGCTGTTCTTCATATTCAAGGGCTGAACCACCCCCAATCAACATCGTCACAGTCCCCCGGGCTTGCTCCATGATCGAGTCACCAAGCATTGAATTACGCAACCGTATTTAACAATAAAAAGCAGAACAATTGTTGTTTATTATCCCTTAAGCTTGTGTACATGGGCCTGGTGAGATTAACTGAGTTTCCTGCAGACCCGTGCTGTGGCAGCCAGGCTGTAGGGTGACTTTAAAATTCACCCCTCTCAGCTGGCTCTTGCTCACCAGGGTAGATTGCTTTTAAGTCGAAGGATTTTAGACCGTGAGGATTTTCTTATTTAAAGGCTACAGGCGGTTTAGCTGTGCTGAAGTGAAAATGGACGGAGTTGAGGCACCAAGACTAGGACTGCTGCAGAGGGTCAGGGAAGGTGATGTGGCAGTAACTGCTGAGGCATTAAAAGCTTAGTGTGGCTAACATTCATCTTGGGGGAGGGGGCCTGTTGTAAAGCTTAATGTTGAATTGGCAGGAAGAGGCATTTTTTAAGAACACTTCTTAGCACCGGTAATGGAACAGCTTGCTTGTTAGTCCTTTTTTTCCTGCCAGGATAGAAGGAACGTGTGGGACCTGTAATGAAGCTCTGTCTTTGCAGCAGTAGTCAGTATGAAAGTTATTTCAAAAAGTGATTTAGTGCGATCCATCATATTCAGTTTCTCGTGAGTTATTTATGAATGAAGTAGCTGTGCAGGCCTCTTGCACAGTATGTACATGTCAGGCTTGCAAGTAAATCATCAGACTATGCCCACTACATTCTCTGCATTTGTAATAGTCTGGGGGTGATCTCTGATGATGATGATGACTACAAAGTAAGTCATTCAGAAACCCTAATTTCTATGACAAGCATAGCACCTTTCCTCTTAAAGCAAAATTGGCTTTTCATAAGCACCTCATGTTCTTCAATAAAGTCCCAGCTGTCAGCGGTATTACTTTCTTCAAAATATCAGATTTTGGTTTTGCATGGAGCGCATGTTTACTAACAGAGTATTGTATGAACTGTTCCATTTCTAAATGATTGTGCCTTCATAGTTTATTTTTCATTGCTGTTTTACTGCAAAAACTGTGGCCTTGCAGTGTGGTACTTAAAATGTGGTGCTATAGTTAATGAACGTGTGCTGTTCTCTCTCTCGTTAATGGGGGTTTCAGTCATGAGTGTTTCGTGTGTCCTGTACAGCTGAGTTGAAGTCTTGAATCTCTGCAGTAACCAGTACTGCAGGACTGCTACTCCTGGGAGTGGTGTGAGAACAAAATGCTTAACTAGTATATTTATAGAATAGAGTATTGCATTTTTAACAGCCAGAAAATGGAATTTGTCATTCTCCTGCTAGACTCGGCATACCATTAATCTTTTATGCTTCCATACATTCTGTTTGCGACCTCTCTCAATTGAATGAATGAACATGAGTGATCCCTGCGTGGGAACATCAGGTTCTCATGTGGATTAAAAGCTTTGCTTTACCAGGCTCTTGTGAATATATATTAATCACCATTGTGATGGAGGACCTCAGAACTAATTGATTTCTGTGTGATGAGCTGGTTTGCTGAGCTATAGTCATCGTGGTGACAGAGGAATTAAGTTAGGACTCCTATTGCACAGGGCTTTGAGCTGTTTCAGTGTCTGCAAGCTCAAGGCAGTTGTTTAGATTGTACCAGTGGAACAGTTGAACCCTGAATCTGTCCCGGCACATTTACTTAAATGTTGGCCAGTCATTAAGGGGAGTCTTATTCCCATTCCTGAGACAGTAGTTCATGCCAAAAAGATTAGCTTGCTGTTTTAAGTTAAACACCACAGGCAAATGACATGTAAACAAAAATCCCAAAGGCATTGCAGCCTTCATTGGCTCGAGTTGGGCACCACCGAGGACAGAACCAGCGATGTTCTGGCCACGCAGTTACTGGAAAAGAGAACCATTCAGAATTATTTTTGTCAGCAGCTGCCTTATTGATTTCTTTCACTGTGGAATTGTTTGACGTTTGTCTCCGTCATCAGCTTGTTTTTTTAAAACCTAGGCAAAAGGCACTGAGGGCATTGATACAGGTTGGGCATGTGTCATGTAGAGACATCTTTGAAATGCGTCATCTCCTGGGGTGGTGGGTCCTCCTTCCCGCTGGGCACCGTAGAGGAGAGGTGTGGGTCGTCTCCTGTGTGAGGCCCCTCCTCCATCCACTCCTGTCCCACAGCTCTTTGGCTGCATAAGCCCACTAAAGAGCAAGGTCT
Organism: Atractosteus spatula; assembly: GCF_055471065.1. Taxonomy (NCBI): domain Eukaryota; kingdom Metazoa; phylum Chordata; class Actinopteri; order Semionotiformes; family Lepisosteidae; genus Atractosteus; species Atractosteus spatula. Next base: position 20,870,162 of record NC_142720.1, on the reverse strand, counting down.
GTTGCAGCCAAAGGACCCTCACTCCTTTAAATGGATGTACAAATATGTTCAGGGTTTTTTAGGTTATTTTGTTAGTTGGCCTCATTAATGAGGAGGTTGTGGTGACTGGAGGTTATAATCATGGGGAGATGGGTGCTTAAGAGTCACAAGGATGACATTTTGCCGATTCTGCCATTTCTAGTCCTGTCCCTCACATTAAACATTTTATATCCTTGGTAGACTCTGAATAAAATATTAGACTGGCCCTTCTCCATTCTTATTCATTTGCAGCCCAAAGGTTTTACTGAAACGGGTGTGAAGATCTCCCCAAATTTTAGATTCACAATGAGAATGAAATCTTATTTGACGTGTCTCCTTTAAAAGCTACTAAACTCGATGGGATTTCAGTAAAAAAAAATGACTGTACTTCAGTTATTTAGTTTCCCCGAGCCCCATCTCTTTCCCACAGAATATCAGCAATAAATCAGTTCTGTCATAATGCTTTGTGTTTAGTGCTTGGGGAATTGTCAAGGGTCTAGCTCACAACTTTACAGTTGTCTGAACTCCAAACTTCTGGAAGACTGGCTGTATCCATGTTTAACTAAAAACCCTCCTAGAATTATTTGAGTATTTAAGATATGGTTGGGTTGAAGGATATCAGCTTTGTGAAACTTGTACATATGATTCCAGATGGTCTGCTTCTAATATTAGGGCAGTCACTTGGAAATTGAGGGAATAAATTTCACTGTGCCCAGACATTCTTAAAGCCATGTCCCACTCCAAATACACAAAAGCTTGTCTGCTTGATGGCTGATCAACAGCTTTCAGTAAGATGGGGGTATATACTCTCTGACTTTGTCTGAAATCGGGTCTCCCGGCTACAGGAGCAAGCCTTGGTTGACGGTATCAAAAAATAAACTTAAAATCAAGAAGCTGAGAATAATAAGTAAAGCCGTCAAAGCATTGCTTTGAGAAGGGCTGTTTTCGGCGCCGTCTCTAAGCCCTGGCTGGAAAGGTCTGAAGAGCTCATTAGAGCTCTGCAAGGTTACATTGCAATCGAGCCGCTGCCACCCATTCGGGGATTTTAGTGAGAAAATGCAAATGGGGAACAGGATGATAGTGAAGTATTTGGAGGGTCCTGACCACACTTGACACAGAAGTGATAACAGCAGACTTGAAGCTTATAGGAAGAAGACTTACTGTTGATAAAGTAACAAAAGGATAAAGAACAGCTTTGAGAGGGGTCGTAGGTCTCAGTTTGGCAAGCAGCTCACTTTTATAGAAAACCTTAACAGAATAAAATAAGTCAAACTTGAACCTGTAAAAGCAGAAAAGGGCCTGGTTGCCATGACTGCATGGTGTGAGGTAAGATGCTGTTGAGCTATTTTGTAGAAAATAATTGCATGATTATGTTGCATTGTTTAATAGAATGTGGTGTGGGTGAACAAACTTACTAGTTCGAACATTTTATTGATAGTGGATCAATGAGAGAGAAATTCTACACTCCATTGTAGAATTTGAGTTTTGAGAATAATACAACCACCGGGGACTTTTTAAGAACATAACAAAGGTTACAAGAGAAGGCTTTCTACTCATCTAGCTTGTTCCACGCTCCCCCACAGCCCTTTGTGTAAAAAACACCTCCTCTCTCCAGTCTTAAATGTACTTCCCTGTGGTTTCCACTTGTGTGCTTTGTTTTGTGTTCTGAAGAAGTCCATTGGGCTGACTCGGTCAGCGTCTTTGAGGATTTTGAGAACTTTGAATACGCAAGTGGGTAGCCTTCTGTGTCCAAGGCTAAAAATATTCAGTTCTTTTAGCTTTTTTTTTAACAAACGATGCCCAGGGGCAGTACAGCAGCGCTGTGCTTAGCATTGCTCATTGCATCTCGCAGTGCTGGGGTCCTGGGTTCAGTTCTGAGTGTCTGTTTGTCTGCCCTGTCGTGGACTCGCGTATCCATGTATCCAGGGAAATGGACAGATGGATTAGAATAAATACAGGCCCTGTCCAAGAGCTCCTGTGGCTGCAGAAGTAGGGAGTGTATTTTATCCCGGTTTAAAGACCTTTGGGCCGCGGAGAAGAACCTGCACCTGATGAAGGGCAGAGCATGGAGGGAGATGGGTGGGCAGTGCGTGCGTGTGTGGGAGGCTGTGAGTGATGAGAACCCAGCGGCCTGTGGTTGAAGAGTTGCTCAGGCCGGCTGTAACTCCCCCCCCCTCGCCTCGACAGGGTCCTGCAGCAGCAGAACGAGGACCTGCGGCGCCGGCTCACCTACACCACGCACAAGATGGAGGCCATGGAGGCCGAGTTCGAGTCCGGCCGGCACTTCATGCAGGCGGAGCTGGGCAGGACCAAGGATGACCTGGAGAAGCTGAAGGACAAGTTCCGCAGGTACGGGTGTGGGGGCGGGGTGTCGTCCTCCTGCCCTCGGCGGGATAGAGGGGGAGCTTTGCACAGCTCCGCAGTGGATCTGCATCAAGTCCACGCTTGACCGGATTAAAAAGCTGTCGGCGTTCTTTTGGAAAGTCTTCTTCTAAATGAGCTAGTTTACTCATGCACTGACTAAACTGTCAATTTATAAATAAAGTGTTAATTTATAGATTTACCAGCTTTTGAATCAATTTAGAAAATCAAGAAATGAGAAAAATGTCCAAATGTACCAGAAGATGGTTCATGATATTTCAACCATTGTAGTTAATCAGGACATAATTTATGCTGATTATTTATGATTTTGGGGTAGCATGGTGGTGGTGCAGGGGTTAGTGTTCGTGTTGGTTTACTTCATGTGCTCCGGTTTCCTCCCACAGTCCTTAGACATGCTGGTAGGTTAGTTGGTGTCTAGTAACATTGGCCCTGATGTGGGTGTGTACTTTGTGTCCCTCCCAGGGAGTATCCTGCCTTGTGCCTGTTGCTTGCTAAGATGGACTCTGGCTCCCCTGTGACCCTGAATTCGATTAAGTGCTTAGGAAATAGATCGTTAACCGGCATAAAAAACAGATCTTTCTTATGCCACCATTGCCTCTAGTTTATTGATGCATGGATTCTATACAGTGGTTAATTTTCTGTTAAATAATAGATGGTACGCCACAGTGTACAATGTTTGTTTTATTGTGTTGAATGTGAAAAATCTCAAATGCTAAATACTTTGAGAGAATATCTTTGTGTTTATCCTTGCAGGTGGCGTCTGTTCACTTAGTAATTTGTTTGAGAGTACATGCCCAGTGGTAAAATTAGAAATTAGAGACGCTGAAGCTCCCCATTTTCTTAGGTGCATATGATAGATACTTTATTGATCCCGTGAGGGAAATTGCAGTGCAACAGCAGCTTAACACAGACAACACAGCCACAGTGTAATGAATGACACAATAATAATACAATACAATCAGTACTTTGAGAAGTGCACTAAGAAGAGTTACTCACAGTCCAGAACACACAAAGAACAAACCAGAACAGAACAGTACACAAAACACAAAAAAAGTTATATATAAAGTTAGCAGAAAGAACCTTGCTTTGTATTTATTAAAGAAAAACCCAGAATGTTCTTGTTTGTACAGATTAGTAGATATTACAATAGGTTAATCATTAAATATTTAGTTTAGGTATAACTTTCATTTCAGCTGTGCTGGTATTTCCACATAGTAAAAGATTTAAAGCATTCTGCCATTCCAGATACTGTATCCCCAGTCTTATCCAGTGCAGGCTGAATATTAACACTTGTAAGATTTGATGTAGCCGAGGGAAGTAGTATATTTTATACCTCTTACTGGAGCCTGTCTGTTGGATTTTGAAGAACAGACTGGTGTTCCTGCCATTGGAGAGTATCTATGCCTCAGTCTCAACCCATTTTATTGTATATCCAGGAGAGAGAGAGACGTCCTCAGTATGTTTTAATAGGTTTCCTATTGACATTTCTGGTTTATTTAGAAAAGTTATATCGTCTTCAGCATGTAATGTTGTTGTGATGGAGACATCTGCGGTATCTATAGTACATATATCTTCATCTTCTTTTATTTCTGTACTTCCTGTTTGCAGCCTAGTTTGTTCTGAGATTAACCCATTAGCAAGAATCACAGATGAAATAGTTTTACTTATACTGTGGGGACATTTTGATACCACAGTGTCAGGAGACCTCTACTTGTAGGATAAAATGAACTACGGAAACGACCCATCTTGATTTTAAGCTCTTCTACATTGACAAGGTCCTTGAGAAGAATAATGCATTTTGTTTTACTTTTTGCAAAGTTTATTTTTCTTTGCCTTACTTGTTTGACTATATCCCATATGTTCCATGGCATGGGTTTAATCACATTAAAACTTCCCATGTTTCGCGGTGACCGTGCTGGAGTGTGTACTTTCGCCTGGAGAGCATGAAACTCGATGCACTTCTATCCATGTGTTTTTGCTGGGCCAATCTGACTACTTGGTGAATGAGACCTTCTTTCTTTTTGGCTGTGTTGCTTGATGAACAGGAGACATCACTCCTTCATTCATTTCCTCTCTTCCGTGTCTGATATTTAATCTTCCTTGGCAGCCATTTGTCCACATATGTCAGCCATTTCTCTTTTAGTCTGCTGTGTGTCAGATTATGTGCTGCTTACGTCTTCAGCGATGGGAAGCAGCAGTCGTTTTAGAGCAGTTGTCTTGGCTATTAGTCATGTGTTGCGTCTCGCCACCTCCTCCTTCAGACACTGCAGACATTTTTCCTTTTCTTTCTAGTAAAATTCACCCGTGTTTTGCATCTTCAAATACATATTTTAGGATAATTTATGAGAAAGTAATGGTTGGAAAAGTCTCACGCACATCTTATTCCTAAGGTACCATCATTTGGCTCTTGAAACTTGAAAATGCTTATTTTTGCTCAGTGAAAATATATGCAAGTGCAGTATTTTATAAACTTAGGGTATGTACTCTGAGATCCCAGTCAAATTTATCCTTGCTGTGGCTTTGCTGCAGATAGAGGATGTTTTCTCAATGCATTCTGAGGCCCGTGTAAATACATTTAAAAAAATGGGTGTTTTCTGCTTATCTGTCTATAAGCAGAATATATAGGCTTGCTGCTAATGATATTTTAAAAAGATTTTTGTTTAAAAATTCTTAAATTAAGTGTTACAAAATAAAGAATAAATTCTTAGGCTTATTTTTATTCCCATGACTTTGTCGGCTATATCTGTGACAAACACCCAGGCTTATTAAGGACAAGCAGTACATATATTCATTAAAGTTACATGAATACCGGAGTCAAACTTGTAAAACCAATCCATAAGTGTAATGTTTAATCAGACGCATGATCTCTCATGCTGTAAAGTACAGCAAAAAATTTGAATTATAAATGAGCTGTTTTGAAAAAGACACTGAATGTATTTAATTGTTTTATGTTTTAGTAGTCATTAAAATACTTTTGTTACTTTTTTAGTACATTTCAGTTAATATATTTTAGGTACAGTACATGCTGTTGCCCAATAGCTTCTTCAGGATTGCTCCCGTTCTCAGTTACATTTTCAGATTGTTCTGTGCTTGTGCATTCATTTTAGCCCTGCATTTTACAGAAATGCACAAAACCCTCACACTTCAGTGTCTGAACTTCATTTCTTCATTTTCTCTTTTTCTTTAGCTTCACAGAATCTCTCTTTGAGCACTGTGCTCCGAGGAATGGATTGTATGGAAGCATTTAAATAATTGGCCCTTTTGCTCAGAAGTTCAATAGCTGCTCAGCTCACCAAGCTGGAGGTCCCATGAGCTTGAGACGGGAAACTGGACTGAGTTACACACGTTGAAATTCACTGATCAAGCTTACCACCTGTGTGGCTTCAGAAAAGCTGCAGACCTCTTTGCACCAGCTCTCCATTACCACTAGCTCAGGGTCTCGGCTGAAATGCAAATTCACGATCCATGCAGCTTGACTTAAATGGAGACAATTATAGATGACTTGACTAAAAAAAAAAGTACAGTTAGAGCCGAGATCGGCGATCAGATTCGGTCTGCCCAAGGAGCAAGTGCCCGCTGAAAAGTAAAATGCAAAGTTTCCGCTGTGGAGCTTTTGTCTGGGTTGGAAAGGAGGGAGGGGGCAGAAATGTGAAGGAGGGAGTTCGGCCGGGGAACTGAAAGAAGCGGTGAAAATGGCACAAGGTTGATGTCAAGAGGAAGAGAGGAAGGGAAAGGTGACAGACAGATTCCAGGGGGAGTGTGAAAGGCAGCAGTCTGTGAATGGAAGGGATCAGCTGAGAGCAGGGGGGGGTGTGAATACAGCCCGACAGTGAGCTATGCCTTTTTGTGTACGAGACCATCCTCTTGAGGGGGGGGGGGGGGGGTTGATGGAGGTTGAATAAAATTGTCACGTTTTTGCTGCTCATTAAACATTTCTCGTGTGATCATTAACATTGGTAGAAATACAGATTCAGACTTTGTTCTGTTTTTTTTTTAATTCTGCTTAAAGTTGTATAACAGCCACATTGGCACACCTTTTGATCTTTGTTTTTCTTTTCTTTAGACATTTAGGTAATATTGACATTTAGGAAACATTTTGCAGTTTGTCCCTACATACAGTAAATACAGTGGGCTGTATCACAGTGCGCAGACACGCACACTCACACCAGAAACCCGTTAACCTTCCAGTATGTCTTTGGACTGAGGAAGGAAACCGGAGCACCAGGAGGAACCCATCGTGAACACAGGGAGAACATACAAACGGAGCACTTCCTCAGGATCTACTGTATATATATCCTTCATTTCCTATATGACGTTTTGAAAGTATTTCAAATTAGATTAGCTACGTCTCCAGTACAGGGGGACTTGGGAATATAAGTAATATTCAATGATATAGCTGAGGCTGACCTGGTGCATCTTTCAATGGGAATGGCAGGCTGGATGCCAGGAATTTCCCCAAAGTGTAAAGCTTTGTTTGGAATAGCTGTGTAGAAGACGCATGTGGTGTCTGTTTATTTCAGCACTATGATCTCTTATGTTGAGATTTAAGTTATTATTAGAATTTATTGCAATACAGAGACTTTCAGAAATGACGCAATACTATATTCTAATTGTAGATGATTTATTCAGCTCATGAGAATGAGCAGGCAAAGATGCAAAGCCATTGCACTTTTGTCTTTCATAAATGGGTTTCATGTTCAACTTCTCTCTTGTGCTCTGTTAATTCATTAACTTCCAGAATAACAATAGACGCAATCATTTGTAAATGTTCTACAAGCCTTAGGAAATTAAGAAGCTATCTGATATTTTTAGGAAAATTCCAGCAAAGATGGGTTCGGTAAATGGTGACATAAGTAGCCTAAAATTCAACAGTAGGCCTTTCCTAAAGTGCCAATCTTGCCAAAGCTCCAGAGAGTAATAAATGTCAAAGAAAGTCATTAAATGTGCAAAGTAATGACATAATTTAGAATTTTAGAATAACTGCCTGCATTTAAGCATGATGGATGCTTGAATCATTGTAGTGTAACCGTGTTTGACTGGATTTGATTTCTTGTTTGAAAGATTTGAAAGGCTTTCAAGTTCAAACAGGTTAACATTTACAATGAATCAAAGTTTTTGTGTGATGTTCTTTGATATGCTTGTGATCATATGCTGGCTGAAAAGCCCTGTATATAAAGTAATTACAGTGGTGTCACACAATTACCTCTACGACCTAGGTTTCAAAGTGTGTGGCAGGTCAGATTGTTCTATTCTCCCACATGGCTTTGTGTGAAGATGTGCTTCTTGTCCTCAGTTTTAAACAGCCCAGGTTATGGTGACTTCATGCCCTGTTTCTCTGTTTGAACGTTTGTGAAGCAGCACTGGTTTTGTCTGACCCTACTCCTGCTGTCCTTTCAGGCTGCAGAACAGCTACACCACTTCGCAGAGAGCCAATCAAGACCTTGAGGAGAAGCTCCATGCACTGGTAAAGAAATTCTAGGGCAGTGTTGTATTGTGTGACTGGAGTTCATTCCTTTCTGGGTATTCGTTCATTTGTGTTTTTTTTTCTTTCTTGGAAGAATGTTAAGCATTTGAAGTAAAGCGGCCGTTGAAAGGGGAAAAGTGATTGAAATGCCAAGGATTTCTGTACTCGCTCCACACCTGTGATGTTCCTCCACACCACAGTCGCCCACACATTTCTGGCCATTATTGTTCTGGGTTCCTGTGTTCCTGTTTGCGTTTAATCTTGAGTGGTTAAATGTCAAAAGTTTTGTATTAACATTACAGCTAAGGGTCATTAGAAATGTAGTCAAATATATTCCAGTATTTTTTTTGTGAGAACGCTCTTTCATTTTCTTTGTTTGCTGTATATGCTGTCTAAAAGACTAACTTGATTCTGCTTGATCGGAGCTACTGGAATGTAAGGAGAGACCATTTTTCTCCATGCTTCCCTTCATTACATCCTTTCTCATTACAGTTTGGAAAGAATAGCTGGAGATGCCCTGTCTCCTTTTTTTATGTTTCTTATTTACTGTTTAGTGGCAGTGTGCAGTTTCTCTGCCTTGAATTCACGCTCCCCTGTTTGACACAGCCGTGAAATATGAGTTAAGAATCCTGGCTTTGAAAGTCACGGTTAACCTTGCATGAAATTGGTGGAATTCAGCCTTTTATAGTGGTACGATGATGCATGCCTGCTTGTAATCAATTGCTGAGCAGGCTGGTGAGGGACCTGGAGTGGCATTATGAAAATGCTGTTTCCATAAGGATGCTTGAGGTGGGTGTTGTATAATGGCACAATCTGATGGAGGATCAGGCATGAACAACTGGGAATTCAGAACCTGGTGTTTAGTCTGTCAGATTATATAGGTAGGATTCAGCCATTGTGAACTGAAATGTTCATATTTAAAATTCTAGTTACAGAAACTGTCATCCTCTATAACTGTATATCTGTAATGTATTTTAAGCTGCAGTGCATGAGGAACAGTTGAATAGCGAACAGGTATCCTTTGTTAGGCTTCTTGCATTGCATTTAGTGGAAATAATAGGGGAAAAAACAGAGTACCTCTGGTGCTGTGATGTACTTTATTTATTGTAACCTGAACTGCATGCATCCTGGGAAGCCCAGTGGAGAGACAGAGGAGCCCTCTAGGCAGTTCTCGTCACAGGCTGTCAGCCAGCATGTTACAGGCTCGGCCAGGGCTGACTGGCCAGGCGCAAGGCCTTCTGTCTGGAGACAGGAGCCAGAGCCTGGCTGCCTGGAGTCCTTCCCAAATGCTGAGAGAGGTATTTGGCTTTCACCTAATCCCCCTGCCGAATCGGGGTTGGCCCTCTTATCTGTCTGCTAGCTCCGTGGAAAGACCAGAAGGAACACGCCTGAGAGTAATCCGCTGTGGTTTAATCTCAGTGTCATTACTGATCTTCCAATGATTTGTTTTTAGCTTATTTCTTTCTGCAGTGGCATGCCGTTTCCTTTCAGTGCTGTTTTCTCTGCAGTTTTTATACATTGCAGGCGAGATCAGATCTGTGAGGAAAGGATAAGATGGGGAAAGAGGCTTGCTTTTGCAGAAGTGGCAGATGAGGTCTGAGTACAGGTGTTCTGCTTGTAAGACAAGTCTTCTGTTGCTCGCCAGCAAAACTGATTTTACATAACAGATTTGTTTTTAATGTATTAATTCAGACTAAGTAATTGACACTTGGAAGACGGGCAGTAAAAGTATGTCCCTAAAACAGACTTGTAAACATTTCCCCCACTGTTCCATTGTCACTGCACCATAGACTATATTTGCTTATTTCGCGCCCTTCACAATTTGTCAAAATATTAAAAGCATCCTGCAGATGTTGATCCTCACAGCCTCAGTTGATGGCAATACTCGAGCCCCTTTAATCTGTCCTTGCTTCAGTGGGGTTAGAAAGTGTGATGTGCTTTTGTGCCACAAAGGCCATCTGAGCTTTGGTAATGGTTATTCTCATGTTCAGGCACAGTATTTTATGTGTACTAGGTGACAGATCCTTGTCAGTGCAGTGCAAAGATACCACACAGGATTCGTGGACATGCATCCCTATTAACGCTTTTCATGTGTATCATAGGAACTGAAAGTTGTCAACTCATCGTTTTGTGTCTCACCTTGAGTGTCTTTCTCTTTCCCTCCTCATGCTGCCATTTTGGTCTGGCTGTCTTTCTTCAGGCTTCTATAAGTCAGACCTGGGTCTATGCAGTTGCGTTAAATTTTTTTTCACTTTTGATGTCTTTGCATGCTATTGTTCAGAAATGCATTGCTTCCCTTGTTTTTAAATGTGTAATCAGTTCATATTAGTTTTCCCACTCTCCTTTACCGTGATTCACCTGAAACCCCTAAAAGACAAGGTCTCCCCTGTATCAAACCCTCATGGATGCATTGTGTTTAACTAGTGACTTTGCAGAGCTGCTTTGCATGTAGGGTGAAACTCTAGTGCTCTAGATATATTGCTCTTTTGATGCTTCGACCTGGATAACAACTACCTGCTGAGGAAAACTGGTTAGTTTGTGTAGTGATCTTATATATTAGTAAATGCAGTCAGGTGAGTGTTCTTTTATTCATATCAAATGGTACAGTTCCAGCCCATTGCATGAACACCGCAGGGTCATTGTTTCTCTCAAAGGAACTGCCATCTTAGACTACTGATTATGGCATTCCATATTTTATTTCAGAAGTATGATTTCTGAAATATGTGCTGGTTTGTGCTAAAGAAATACGTGGTAAATACGTAAATACTCTAGGGTGCGTTTGGTTGCATAAATGTTTAGGGCTCTTACTATACTTGACTGGGAATTGCACATCAAACACACAGGTTTTAGCAGTTACTTGGCTAAGGCATCACAATACCTACTGACCGTGTGGGTTGCTTTCAAGTTTGAAAAAATCCATCACTGATCAATAAACCCTGCTGGAGTGACTGGGATTGTGCATCTGTTGGCTGTATGTCATTTATACTTTTGTCCCAGGGTTTCCGTTTTGCTGCTGATCTTGAAGTCCCCTGAGTTAACTATGTCTCAGTGCCTCTGATGATGCGGAGAACTTAAATCAAGTTCCCTGCTAAAATTTTCATTTCTTCATTTTGTGTGATCTGTGCAAGCGTAACATCCCCTTCAAACTAAGAATTAATCTGGTTGTACTCGCTGCCTCCAGAGCAGCAGCCTTTTCCTATAGTGTGGGGACTAAAGCCGAATGAGGTATTGCTCTTGAGGTCTCACTAATTGTGACATGACTTCCCTCGAATTAGTTTGATATTTTTGTTATACCCCCCTCCCCGATTTAGAACACCAAGTTGTGGGTTTCTCACGTCTGGGTTCGCAACTCTGAGCCCTGTGACCGCACACGGGGAGAATGAGGAAGTGTAGGCACACCCCTTTGTCTTGATCTGCGCCACTGAAGGGACACTGCTGATTGGGGAAGCGTGTTATAGCTCTGCAGTCCTGCGGGCTCCAGGGAAGTTGCAGGGGTTGCTGGGCTGATGAGAGAGCCCTGGCCAACTGGTAATGTATTTTTTTGTGTCATTTTTGGTCCCTGCTACCCTCACACCGGTGCTTCCCTCCCCTCGCCCCGGGGCGCTGACTTCTCCCGGCGCTCGCCGCCACGGCGCCTCCCTCTCCGCCCCGTCGCAGAATCCGTTGTCCTTTTCCCGTTTTGTTGGCCGTTAGAAGAGCACCCCGTGTGAGAAGCTGAATCCAGAGTGATGCGATGGGCTAATTTGGGCAGGACTCATTCAGAGTAGCTGTGGCAGCATCTGGAGTCATTCCGTTCGTTTAATTGGAAACTTTCCAGCACGGGGATTTAGGGATTGCCATCCATATGGTTTGCTTAAAACAAAAAATTAAATGTCATCTTCGGTGAAGAGATGGTGTGGATTGAGTTTTTTTTATAGTTTCTCATTATGTGGATGAATGCTGCAGATTAACAGTAAAACCTATCTCAGGAATACCAATGTACTTCTTGTACACAAGTCAGCTTCAGCTGTTTATGATAGTGACTGTTGGAGCCGTGGCTGCAATATTGCTTGATGTCTTAAAAATGTCCCTGATGTGTTATCTGTTTCTTTATCGCTTTCCCTCTTACTGTATATAGAAGTTGAGTCCCACCTGTTTCTAAAACCTTAGCCGTTTCTTGTCGCAGTTTGGAATCAACTAATAATGATCAGTTAATGAAAAAGGCATCACTTCAATTTACTACTTTTATGTTTTCATTTGATTTTTACATTTTGTAAGATTGAAATTCAATTAACTAGGTTGCTTTCTTTAATTCTACATTACTGTATTGTTAATACAACACTGACATTTATTTTTGAATTTGAGTTTTCGTTGTGCAGTGTTATCAGCCCCAGTGTGAGTCTTGTTTGGTCATCGTTTTATTTTTCACTTGACAGTACTCTTCTCAGAAGCTTATTAAGGGAATCAAATGAAAAATACTGCCTAATAGATATTTTCTATGAGAGAACAGTATGAGCCATTTCATAGTGAATTAAATGATGGATGTCTTTGTCGGCTTAATGTTTAGAAACATTCATTCAATTGACATTTCACGCCTGTAAAAAAACAGCAGCCGCTGAGGCTGGGTGATTTAGGGTTCAGCGCAGTGTCCTGCCGTTGTTGTCACCAGTTAACGGGAGGTTTGGCCCACATGCGAAGCTTCAGGTCCTGCTGCCTGCTCCTCCTGGCCGCATCGCCTAGCCCTTTGACCACGAGAGAGATGAGGGAGCAATCTGTGGCACTGCCTGCCTGTGCAGATGCTGGAAAATATAAGAAGCTACTACCAGACACTTCCTGCAGTGGTTATTCTTTCTGAAGGGTTATTTTTTCCCTTTGTTTTTCCACTCTTTAATAGCTAAGAAAAGTTGAGAGAGATAAGAAGACCATGGACCAGGAGATCGTAGAACTAACAAACAAACTTCTGGATGCTAAGAACACCATTGATAAACTGGAGGAACTGAACGTATGTATAAATATTTAATAGCCAGTATTGACCACAGTGGAAACACCTCATTTTAGCATCAAGATGGCCTTTTCAATTTTATTAGTGTGGCAATTATACTTTATAGGGGCTTCTAAAGAAACCATATACAGCTGGAATGATACAAATTCATACAGTATTTCTGGTCAGTGATTGACTGGCTTTGCCTTAAGTGTCTTAGTGAGCCTGCCTCCACTGGTGTCATTTACTTTCAGTGGTGGCCAGCCAGCTACAGTATACAACATAAAATAAACCCTGGCATGCATTGCCAACTAACAGCTGATTGCTTTGCTGTAATTATCAGCCTCTTTAAAAAAGCAATGTTTAAAATGCATTAACTTATTTTTCTTTCATACTTTTACTTTTGCCACTTAAGGAGCATCAACGTGTTTTTTTCAGATCACTGTATGTTTCTAAAATGTGGAATGAGACCGATATTTTAGGCTAAAGAGCAATGAAAAGGCTTCTTTGTCATCCTACAGTCAAATGTTGAATGTTGTTTTTGTTCCAGAATGTAATGTATTCATTTAATTTGGACTTGAATTGGAATTTGTTGAAATTTCTCATTTTGCACCCATTCTTCTGGTTCAAATCCTGGCTTCCACCCAGCTCCAAGGTATTTTATGTGAAACTGGTCCTTTAGTGAAGTGAATGCTTTGAGTGATCAGCTGTACAAGACCTTAAAAAAACGTTACAGGTCTACCTAAGAAAATAATAAGGACATTTGTTTAGTTTGGTACAAGAACCAGAAGACACTAGGCCTCAGCTCTCCCTGAGAGTTAATGCTCCTTGTTATAATTGTAATGTAAACAAGTTACTATGTATCCGTTTCTGTGCTTGAGTCCATACAGCTCTTGCATTGTCCTGTGCAGCTAGCATTTATCATTGCTTTTTATAAGTGGAGATATGTTTCATGGTTTTTCTTTTGTTTATGTCTAGTTTGTGCAAATACTCTCCTGTGAAGTCTTTTTTTTTCCAGAAGACTTTGGTTTGTCCTCTGAAAGGCCTAGCTAGGCCTGTTAAGCCCTGCAGTGCCCCTCAGAGGAGAGCTTGTCTTAGCGTTGTTTGTCTGTGCTGTTGCAGACTCCTGACTTTTTCCTCTTGCTGTTTCAGGAGCGCTACCGGCAGGACTGTAACCTGGCAGTGCAGCTGTTGAAGTGCAATAAATCTCATTTCAGGAACCATAAATTTGCTGATGTAAGTATAACCCTTGTCTTTGGAGCTGAGTACCATAACCAGTAACCTGCTTTCTGTTCTTAAGAATGGAGCAGACATAGGTCTCTACATGCCTTGTACTGCATAGTGAAACACAGAGATCGTCAGAAATGCTGAATTGACTTGAAAGAAAAGGAGCCTCGTACGTTCATCTTCATCTGAGAAAAAGTTTTCCGTGTCTGCCTAATCTCTCCATGCCATGCAGTGCTAGTGTCACTTGTTCGTCATACACCAGAGAAAGGAGAGAGACATATGTGGATTTACAAACTGTGAAAATGGCTCTCAAGAGCAATACACCAATTGGGACTGAAAGGCTCAGGACAGCTTTTTTGGAGTTTTGGGGGTTAATGATATCAAGTCTTCAGCATGATGGACAGACATGTATCTACTGAAGCAAAAGCCTTCTTGAAGGTCCTACAGATCTTATCATGCCACCCCACAGGGACTGCTGGGTAGCCACCCCACAGAGACTGCTGGGTAATCTGCGCATTAGCCGATTACCTCTTGTAGCCTGTACAATTAAACTAGTAAAATCAGTTTTCCCATGTCTTTTTGTGTCACTGGCATTGTTTCATTCTTCAAATTTACACATTCATGCACACAGCAACACAAAATACAGAATCGTCCTACAGAAATGCTTTTACTTGAAGAAATTATGATCATTTTAAGTTAACTGTCAAAATTTTGAATTGTATTTTTTCTGGCTAACATTTTATTCCTGGTCAATCTACAGGATCTTTCGCAGTATGATACAGTATGTTTTGTCAATAGAGGCTTCACTAATTACAGGTGAAGAGTTGACCTTAATTGTTTTGACCACAAATAGTGAATGAAGAAGCCATGGAAATGATGAACAAGACCATAGCTGAGGTATTGGCAAAAAAATCGAGCCAATCATTTCTGTAAGCAATCTGTCAACTTGCAGAAGTTGGCACATTAATGAAGTCAGTGCATGCAAAGCATTTCTTTTGATTATAGCTGACAGAAAATTAAGCAGCATTAACACAACAGTAATAATTATACTTGATAATGCAGATTGCTTGAGACGTACAGCTTGTAGCAGCTCTCTGCTGGAGTTTGACAACTGAATACAGTGTTATGGACCTGGCTTTGTATAAATTACAAAGGAATGCACTTTTATTAACCCCTGGCGTGCAGTATTTCTGAGCACAAATTAATTGTGTTAAGTGTAGAGCTGTTTATATGTAACAGTCCATCCCAAGGGCTAGATTTTTTTTATTTCTCCATTGAAAGCAATGAATCATTTCTGCGTAGACTATTATTGCCGTTTCAATAGGTTGTCCCTTCAGGCAATATTGCCCTTTTAGGATATACAATTTAACACCAGGGAATTATCTGAGTCTGGGTGTCATTCATAGTTATGCTTGCTGTTTTAGTGGGCAGTACTGCAGCCACTGCAAAATCCGCTGGGCAGTCTCACAATGATGATGAATAATTCTCCATTTTCAGAAACATCAGTTCAGTGCTTCCGTTTTAAAGTAAATTGTGTTTTTTTCCATCAAAATTCAAACACTGACACGGAGATGGACGGCCTGACTGAAGCAGATGAATCCCACCTAGACCTAAAGAGCTAAATAAATAATGGTGGTGCCAGAGCCCTCCTACAAAAGGAACAGGCCAGCCGTACTGCAGAGTTACACAGCAAGAATTAAACAATGGTCTTCCACAGTGAGCCCTTGCAAAATAAAGGTGATCCTGAGAAAAATTCCAGTTGGTTTTAACTATCTTTATAACATAGCACTTAGCACTTCGTTGATGTTCTACAGTTGTCTGGCCAAAGAGCCAAAAAGAACTTGATCAGCACTTTTGAATAAAAGTAACAAATGAAAACACCCTCAACTTTTACAATAGTTGTGAACTAG
This sequence comes from Atractosteus spatula, assembly GCF_055471065.1. Classification (NCBI taxonomy): domain Eukaryota; kingdom Metazoa; phylum Chordata; class Actinopteri; order Semionotiformes; family Lepisosteidae; genus Atractosteus; species Atractosteus spatula. Next base: position 20,854,201 of record NC_142720.1, on the reverse strand, counting down.
GCTCTGCCACTCCCCTGTGTTTTGCGTTTTCCACGATGAATCTAGTCAATTAAAAAAAACAGGAACATGAATGAACACAATGCACTTGAATGCAGTGTCAGGTGCTTGAATACCGTGCCTTCTTCCTCATTTAGGAAAACGGGGGAAGTATCAGGTGCACCAAGTTGTCGTCTTTCTTCCCCAGCAGTTTGATAGAGAGCGTCCTGTGTCCCTCAGAAAGACGGCAGTGTGGTGTGTCGAAGCGCAGAGGGTGTCCTGCCTGCTTTGAGCAGGAGAGGGGCTGGGCCAGAGTCCTCTTACCCCCAGCCATGAAGCAAGGGTGGAGGACTGAGGCAGAAGCTCCGCATCGATTTCCTCCCTCGGAGCCAGAGCCAGTGGAGGGTGTGCAATTACTGCTTAACAGGATCGTTACAGCATCATACAGCAGGGCTGTGAAATCACTAATTCACTCTGCCCATTTTCCACTGATCAATACCGACTTGCTCCATTCATTCACTGCTAATGTCAAAGCGCTAAATAAAGGCTCAGAATTCCAGGCCTTTTTTTAATAATCCGATTCGTATTTTAGCTGAGATATGGATGATCTTTTTCTCCCCCTTTTCTGAGATAAGAGTAATCAGTTAAACCTCTTACACGAAACAAGATTTTTTTTTAAACTTGAATCTAGAGCCGATAGAAATCTTCTGTCACACAAGCCGAAATGATTGACATTTTGAAGTCTCTGACCTGGGAGATGCAGATCTGTCATGTACTGGGTGATGAATTGTGGGAAGAAGGCGAACAATGTCAAACCCGTTCTTAGAGTATCCTGTTGTAAAGCCTTCTATAGGCAGCACTGCTTAAAAGATGCCTAACCCACTATCCATAAAGCCTTTCCCGTCTTCACTGGACTGAATGCCTGGGATTTGCAATTTATCCTTTGGGTTTTTCTAGTTGTCACTCATGTCATATTACTCATTCTAATATGGATTAGAAAGTGAAATTAGTACATCAAACAAGTCCTTCTTATACCTCAATATGCTCTCTCAGGTGGATTCTATGGCATACTTTAAGGTCTGGGGACTTGTTCATGCGGAATATATTTGATGCCAAGATGATGATGTGCAAAATTAATTCTCCTAAGTGTATGTATCTAGTATATAAAAGCACAATCAGGTGTAGCCTATTCTCAGTGGTAGGAGGCAGTATTCTAACTCTATTTTGAGGAGTCAGCAGATTGGTATGGGGTTTATTGACCCTTAACAAATGCAGTTCTGCAAAACAGCTCAGCTACATAATCATCATACCTTATCTACTGTATGTGAATCACCCTAATCTTAATCCTTAATACAGTCACTATAATATAGCGAGAGGTTTATTTTTATAGCCTAGTCGTCTTTATTCTACTTGTGTTTTAATAAAATGTAAATGCAATGGCCACTTTTATGGTCTGCTTCTGATGTCGTGTGCAAGGCTGTGGGGAATCCATCCCTGTGGTGTTTCTCTGTGGGTCTGGCAATGGATGGATACTGGTTATATTGCCAGACTTCTTCTGATCTCTGCTTTCTTGAAACAATCGGGCCTTGCCGTGTATGTAGACATTAATCTTAAAAGAACAGTTTGCGTCTCGTTTGTTTCTTTGATACTTCCTTTGTGGTCAAAGCACCAAGCCTGACCTTCCTCGCCGGCTGATTCTCTGAAGAGCTGGCGAGCAGGAACTGGCACAGCGCAGGAGTTCATTTTTGCTGCTGTACTGCATGCGTCTGTCACGGATGTAAACCTCCCCTCGCATCTTGTTTTGTTTTGCAGCTTCCCTATGAGTTGCAAGACATGGTTAACAAGCACATGAGGTCCACTCTCCCGGACTCTGATGCAGCTCAGCAGGATCCGTTCCAGAGCCTCACGCTGGCTGATGTGGTGCCCACCTCCGTCATCGCCAGGGTGCTGGAGAAGCCGGAGCCGCTGGTGCTGAATTCCGCCCAGTCCAGCAGCAGCGCCGGGCGGCCCGTGGCCGAGGACGTGTTCGTGCACGTGGACATGACGGGGCCGCAGGCGGGGGGCGGCGGGCAAGGCAGGGAGAACGGGGGCCCGGGCCGGGCGGCCAGCCAGCAGCAGAACGGGACGTCCAAGAGGCGGAGCAGCTTGGATTGCCCGCTGGGGGAGGATGGGGGCAACGGCGCGGCGGTGCCCTCTTTCGAGAAGTTGAGCCCCTACCCTGCGCCCCCGCCTCCCCACCCCCTCTACCCCGGTCGCAAGGTGATAGAGTTCTCCACCGACGATAAGGTGAAGATCCCAAAGAACAGCCCTCTGCCAAACTGCACCTACGCTACCCGGCAGGCCATTTCCCTCAGCCTGGTGCAGAGTGAAGAAGAAGGGGGGGAGCGGCAACGGACAGTGCCGAGCAGCCCTTCGGTGTCCGAGGGGGGCTGGCGGTCGGGGGCCTCCTCCTCTTCTGGTGGCCGCCACAACACCCCACAGCAGGATGTGGCCGACCCCCACTCCAGCCAGTCCAGCCCCTTCAGCAGTCCCCCTCAAGCCCCCAGTGCGTTTGCGAGCTCGGGTAGCTCTGAGGAGGACCTCCTGGCCAACTGGCAGCGCATGTTTGTGGAGAAGATGGCCCCGGCTACGGAGGGGATCTTAGTCAATCGCACCTCCTTCAGCAGCGAGACCGTCAAGGAGCTACAGAGGAGCCGTCTGGGGAAGGCGGCACTGGAGAGGGGTGTGGCGGGTGGGGATCAGCACGGGATCTACTCTGATGGAGAGGAGTCATCTCCCCGAAGCTGGACAGCCAGCCGGGAGTCCAGTCTCGACACCGACAACAGCAGCGCGGAGGCGCGAGCCCGGAAGAGCCAGTATGGCAGCAACTTCTCCCAGGAGGAGAGTGAGAAGCTCCTGATAGCTCTGGATGCTCAAGACGATGGAGGCAGCTGCGACACCACTATTACTGTGGCTCCGGCCCTGGCCAAGACCAGCCCCAGTGCGAGGACGAAGGAATATGCGGACGTTGAGTCAGCCGGAAGCTCCACAGAGGAGAGAGACATCCTGCCGCAAGATTTCCCCATCATTACTCCCAGGGTCTTGGCAGGGCTGGAGGACCTCGTAGAGAAGCCACCATCCCATCAGCAGTCTGGCCCAGGTACCTCATCCACCAGGCCACAGAAGAGCCCCAAAAGGATGGGTGTGCACCATCTCCACCGCAAAGACAGCCTGACCCGGGCGCAGGAGCACGGGACTCTTCTTGACTAAACAGGACCAGCTGTGGCTCTGCTGTGGTACTCCTTTCGCCATGTGCAGTGGCAGAAGGGCTCTGGTGACAGCGAGGGAACTGGAATGGATTTGTCAACAGGCGGCCGATGTTTGCAGAGGTTCCCGTCTGTCTATAATGGTCTTACTTTCTTTCCTACAGCTGGCTCATTCAGCTCCACAGGAGCTGGGTTCTGAAGAGCTTACAGAATGACAAGAGGCGTTAGCCTTCTGCTCTGGGCTTGGAGGAGAAAACTTTCATTATTTTATTGTATGCTGGTCTCCAGTGTTTCAAGTGTCTTATGAGGTTTCATTCTAAAAGAGGTGAGTCTTAATACACAGGAAGGCTTTAGGCTTCCTTCAGACCTTTGGAAAATGGTTTACCCCAGAATGTAGTCATGTTGCAGTTTTTTCCTCAAGTACCATGCACCTGTGTGCTCGCGTTCCACATCATTCCCAACTGGGGAATGTTGGATATTCATTGGTTCAAATGGAGTAATTGTGATGCACAAGCTAAACGTTCCCAGGTTTTTATGCACGGAGCTTAAAAAGCACACCAAAGCAGAGGATGTTTGCATCTTGAATCGCCACAAATCACCCAGTTTCTCTGTGCCCATGGACTCCCTGGAGAGATCAGGGTATTTTTTTCTGGGCAGCACATGGCACTTCCAGTGTGCCTGGATTGTGTGGAAGTATCTGCGGCTAGCCACCTGGAGTAACAGCGGTGTCCCTGTGAGGCAGGCGCTGCCACAGGATTGCTCCAGCTGCCTGACTCGGACACTCCTGGTGCCTGTCCGTTCCCTGTGCAGGCTTGGGTAGGCATGACAGAGCATGAGGGAGCGATCCAGATTTCAAAGTGGATCTCTTCATGCGTCATCAGTTGTTGAAAATGGCATGAAGTAAGTTGTCCAGAAACACTCAGAAGGCTCACCAATGGCAGGCCACTTGAAGTCATAGAGCGGACTTCAAAATAAAAATATAAGCATCTGAAGACTTTTGGGGCAGTTTACTTTGCAAATATACCGTAGCATTAATGATTGAGTGAATTTTAGATCCACTTTGAAAAGTATTTCATTTCCTGACATCTTTAGGTGTGAAAGCTCCAATGGGAAGCCTGTTCAACACAATAAATGTGGTTTGTGTGATCGTTAATCTGATATCGGAGTGCTTGCCCTGCCCATGGTGTCGTAGCATTAAGCGATCAAGGTGTTCCTGACACAAACGCTTCCTCCACTTCATTCGGTGAAGTTCACTACTGCACTTTCAGTTCAAATGTTTTCATTTTGTGATTGCAGTTTTGAGTTTTTTATCTCCATTTTGAGTGTTGGGTGTGGCTGCCTATGTTGACATGCTTCTATTAGTAGGGTATTCCTGATGTTCCGTGCAGTGTGAAAAATGCAACAACACTTGATTGACCAGGAATGGAGGGTACTCTAAAAAGGCAGACTTCTCTTTATTGTGTTTTATAAGTGTGTAAGAAATGACAGAAACCGTTAAGTACTTTTATAATTGCCTTTTCTAAGTTTCTAGTTCCAATAAAGCTTCAAAATAGAACATGAAATCAAAGTGTTAAAGTGTCAGCATTGTGTAAATTGTCAAATCAGCATTTATATAAATGTATTGGGCTAATGAAACAGTTCATGCACAAAGAATTAACATTAGTCCTGCAACTGATCTTGATTTGAAAGCAATTAATGCAGGTCTATTGATTGTCTTTTGACTTGCATACCAAGAAACGAATCATGTCTTCTGATTTGCAATTTATGATTACAAAGAGGTTTTGTTTTTGTGCCCATCTAAAACCAGGGAGCAGTCAGCTGCAGAGGAGACATTAAGTCTAGGTTCACGGGTCAGCACCGAGCAGGAGAAACACCTTAACAGTTTATAAGACTGAATAACTTAATTATGAACAGCTCTCTTATGCAGAGTCAGCACCCAAGTGGTTTTTGAGCTTGAAGACGGATCCTTTGAACCTCTGTAAATGTTAACCGGTGCCTACTGTTAGAGGGATCTCTGCTCTGTTAGAGATGCTTCTACCCACCTCTGTTATGTGCTGCTATACCACGATCACAGGCAATTTGTTTGCAGTATTCAAATATGTAACAGAAGAGATAGAACATTTTTAGTCTTAAAAGGTGCTGATGTGGATTTTTGAACTTCTATTACAAATAACTACTTCATCCATCCTCAATGGGAAATGTTCACAGACATCTGGGAGAGCTGAAAGAGCTGAGCTCTCAAGGCAGTTCATATTTCCTATGATTTGTGTGCATGTGTTTTGCAGAACTTTGGTTCTCAGGCCCAATGTCAGAGCAGGGGTCTTTAGAAAACGCCATGTACAGCACCTGCTTCCAGCTGTGTTCTTTGACTTACCTGTTGACAGCTGCTTCTCACTGTAACACTGAGATAGAGGTGCCCCTATTCGCTCAGAGGGTTCCTGCCAGGCTGGTGTCATGTCTTCTCTCTCATACGCCATCAAAGATATCTTCATTGTATGGTGTGGCATGGTGGTGCAGTGGTTAGCGTTCCTGCCTCACAGCACTGGGGCCTGGTTCCGTTCTTGGGGTGCTGTCTGCATGGAGTTTGCATGTTCTCCCCATGTTTGTGCGAGTTTCCTCCCACAATCCAAAGACTTACTGGTAGGTTGAATGGGCTCTGGTTTGAGTGTCTCCTTCTACCCTGTGATGGACGGGTGTCACGTCCTGTCCATGTCCAGGGCACCTCCTGCCTTGTGTCTGTTGCATGCTGGATAGGCCCCAGCTCCCCATGACCCCAACAGATGGATAATAGACAGTTAGAAAATGTTTGGGTCACGTCATTGCAGAAGTGCGTTTGGAACAGGGAGTAAGCAGAGCACTTCTTGCTTATTTCGGAGGAGGACCAGCTCTAGAAAGTGTTGCGAATCCTGGTGTTTGCAAGTTCAGGAAGTTGGCGCAGGTTGCTTTTTGGAAGTCGAGCACAAGGGAAGTTGCCCTTGCTAACACTTTGCTAGCTGGCTGTCTCGTGATGAACACAAGGTTTCTCCTGACAGCTTCCCGAGCGTCTGGCGCAAGACTCAGGACGGATTGTCTGTACGGTAGTTCAAGATGTGTAGTAAGGCTCGCATGAGAGGAGAGGAGTATGCACTTTTTGTTTTATTCTTGTTCTGTAATTGAAGGTTTAGTTCCTTTAAGAAAATGTGCCTTTTCACCTTTCCCCTTTTAGAGCGTTGGACTTCAAAGGGTGTGTCAGATAAAAGCAAAAATAAAATCCTCTCTGTATATTGTTCCTTTCTTGATGAAACGGTTAGTCAACAGTTCATTTACACTTCCATCTGGCTCAGGGCTGACTTATTAATTGTATTGTACCATGGATGTAGCACTGCAGAAGTGCAATTTTGTTTTTAAATTGAAGAATTCAGCAGTTAGTTTACCTGATCAGGAATGTAATCCTAATTATTGTAGCATCGTTCTTATTTTCATGATTATTCCTTTTGATCTTTGTTTAAAATGTATCTGTTGCTATGTGTGTTTTTGTGTACATGTCTATGATTTTGAATTGACTTTTTTAGTATTATTTTTCCCCTTTGCTTTCCATTAATCACTAGTGAAATTTCTGAAGTCTTATAGCTTTCAAGGGAATACTGCTTCACATAGTGGGTTGTGTGTGTTAGTATGTTTCTTTAACTGATGTTCAGTTCAGATTGCAGCAAAAGCATTGCTGCTGAACATGAGTTCAAGGGCATTGAGAGAGATGGAACGTTTTTCTATAGTTTGGATATTCAGTGGTATACGTGATTGTTTTACTTTAAAGTACTAAAACAACTAAACAACTAAAAAATTAAGTTGTACACCACTGCATGTTTCCCATTCAAAGCATTAATGTATTTTACTTAAGGGTTATGTTTATGGTAGCTTAATTTAGGTTGGGGTTTAGCTACCACACTGTTGCTAGATGTGTGCAATCGAGTGGTCTTAATCCACACCGATGTATCCCAGCAAATTACATTTGAGAATCACTGTAGATTAAACCATGGTAAAATGTTTTTATCTTGGGTAGAATTAAAGAATGTTCTCCAGTATTTGGGGGTAGACAAGGTGCTATTTTAAGGTGTCTAAAGTTAGAGATATTTCTGTGTTTGAGTGGCTACAGTGTCCTCAAATTCTGTCAGTGTTGAGTCCTGTGCCTTTTCTGTTCAGAGCATGCTGGGATATAGGTAGAACTGCAAGAGCTGACTTAGTCCCATCTGGAGAAGAGAACAGTGTTTCCCTTTGCTGGGAGCAATAAATACTTCAGACATCGATGCCAGTCATACAAACAGACTTTCATAACCTAGCCTGCCAGAGGCAGTATTATTCATTTATTCAGCTGATATTTTTTATCCAAGGTCGCTTCCAGTTGCAATTGTGCGATTGCCCATTTCCAGAGAATTTAAGTGCTGGAGCGATCTGGGTGCAGTATCTTGCTCAAAGGCACTGCAGCAGCATTCCCACCTGGCATTCGAACCCATGACCCTGCAGTCAGATGTCCAGAGCTAGCAGCCAGAGGCTGCCAGCACTCTTTTAACCATCTTGCATACAGTGAAAAATAGTCCTATTTAAGGCAGCCTGCCTCTCTTTGGAGCATATGTCATTTATGCATGTGTGGAAGACATGACTTTCCCTATAGCTCTAGATCTACTTCTGCAGCAGTCTGTACATTTAATCATTCAACAAAATTGGCTTTGGAATGACAAGTAGAATGTGAGGTCAGGACTGTTGGAGGTTCGAGGCCATGTGATATAAACTTTCTTTTGTTTGCTCTTTTATTATACATAAAGGTACTTCTTATGTGCCATAATTGATAGATATATAACTACCCTCCAAAATTAATAATGCATTCTTTTTATTACATTCTAAAATAGACCTCCTATACTTTGTCATTTGTCAGCATCACACGTGGAAAAGGGCTATATAAATATTTCAGTACCTTATAAGATATTCTCAACCCACAGTCCTAACCAACTTTACAACAAAGCAAAAATGTCTTCTTTAAAAATAGATGGTTTGGCTCATTCTTTCGTAGCTTTTATGGACCTTGTCTTAAACATGCATGAATATTAATTGGATACACTTGCACAAGACACAGGCAGCTCCAAAGCCAGTCATCCATCGGGAAACTGTGGAAGAAAATGAAATGTAGTATTATTCAGGAACAAGTGCTGCACCTTTTAAAGTGTTGCTTTCAAATATATGTTTTGTTGAACATATGGTCCTAAGCTTTTTATTTATTAAAATTGGTAGGTGAAAAGTTGAAAACATTTTTTGCTTTCATAAGGTAAAAGCTCAAACTGAATTAGACTTATTATAACTGAATTACTCACTACAGTTTATAATTAACTTTCTCTGGATGCATTTAAAGTTCTTGCTAAACATTCCAGCTTATTCTGAACAGAGGTGTCACTGGGCATCTTAATTTGTAATTATCACAAATTAGCAATGAACTGCAGCCCACAATCTTGCAGTGTCCAACCTGTCATTGACTGACATATACTTTCTGCATTCATTTTAATGAACGTCAAGACTCCAAACAGTGAAATAGTCCATATTATGGTAGTTTCCACTGTCCTGTTAATTTCCTTTTGTGTCGTAACTCGGGGACTAAAATTCCTTCTCCACCTCTCTCTATTTGTTGAGCACTTGTATCATGTAGGAATCTGTTCTTGTTGACCCATTAACCAGTTCAAATACAAGAGCAAATGTTGCACTTGTTGACTAACCCAAGGAGCAATAACTTAAGTGGTCAAATGTCTGTTTTCCGGCTGGCTTGATAAGTATTGAAGTTGATGAGATCTCCAAGGCGCTTCTGCTCCTCTGGGTGAGGTTTTAAAATTGTGCTCAGCTGGTGCTTTGTGTGCGGAGTCTGCTTGCTTGCCCTCAGTGTTTGCCAGGAGAACCCATGTGCACCTGTTGCCTGGCCTATCTGAAATTCCCGCCATTAGTGCTCTTCTGACTGGGGTAAAAGCTGCAGAGTCAGAATGGAAGCTTCTCTCCTCAGGATCCCCTCTGAAGGCTGTCAGAGGGGCACTGACACACGTCGTGTTATTGGTGTTAATTGGTTAATCAGGTGCTTTTTGTGCCGGGGGGAAAAAAACATTTTGTAATTCCGATATTTAATTTTTCACCCCCATGTATCTGTTCTTCCATCGCATTTGTTTCTCCGTGGAGTTGGACCATGTAAGTTTTCCCATCCTTGTCAAAAGAAAAGACTGTTAAACCTGTACTAATTTTATTTTCTGACTTTTTAAACTGAGGATGTATATTTTAAAAAAACAAATAAACTATTTTAAAATTTGGGTGTTTTTTTCCCCGTCTTTTTTTAAATACAGTACGCAGAGCAGAAATGTGGTTTTACCGTCGTGGAAAAGCTCTCGTTTCTTCGTGCTGCTCAGGGACGATTGCAGCAGGTTGGCTGCCTTGAAGATAGCATCAGTTCCCTTACCTTTAACTGAGTCCTTTCATCTAACAGATGTGCTGTAAAAGAAATATGACTGTTCATTCCTAGATTCAAGAGATGCTAGAAGCACATCTGTTCTTATCTCCCTGTCTACTTTAAATAGACCTATAGACCCCTTTCCCACCCAATGCCGATGACCTGTGCAATATAAGAATGATTTTTTATTACAAGTCTAGGAAATGAGATCTGTAAAGCCATAATAAAGAAAAAGATTTGTTTTTTCAGATATCCTGAACTACTGGTGTCCTGCCCAGGGCGTACCTTGCCTTGTGTGAGTTGCATGCTTGGATAGTCTCCAGCTCCCCCATGACCCTGGATTACATGTGGGTGAAGTGGTGAGAAAATGGAAGGTAGATTGGTAGAAATAGAAGGATTGGAAGAAAGTAACCAAATACGAGAAAAGAAAGTTTTGGTTCAAAGTTATGGTTCTTCAGAAATGCAGAGGATCTGTAAAGATTTTGAAAGTAATCGGAGCCCTTCTCAGTTTACACTAGGTGACCATTTTTACCAAATGTGAAAGTACAGAAAAAACAAAATCAGACCAGTGTCTCGAAATGCAAATCTTGATTTTGTATGGAAGGATTTTATTAAGTCTTGAAAGCTAATGACTGATCTTGGCTCGTAACCTCCATGCGTGCCTCTTTTCGCACATGTGCTGCTCATGTGGACACGTTGAGCCTTCTCCGCCATTTATCTGCTTTGCAATTCCAGCAGCTGAACCATCTGTGTGTTCCCTATACCGGCTAGCAGAGCTTTCAAGTTCCTAAGCCTTGGGACAATGCAAATTGCTAGAGCTGTTAATGTGATTGCAGTTCTATAATGCGAATTGCATAAGAGTAAAGCCATTATTTAAATTTGATTTCAATTCTTGGAGAAGGTTACCTGCACTGTTGCAGCAAATTTTTGATGACAGAAAACAGGAGTGATTAAATTATCTCTCCATTTCGGTAAAGAGATCAGTATCCATGATATTGGGCTGTGAGGATACAGTGAGCTGTGAGCCACACAGCATGTTAGGCTGCCATCTGGTGGATAGTGCTCATATGTTCTTGGCTGAGAATCGGATATACTGAAGTCCCCATTACCTGAAAAGCGCTTTGAGTGGAGTGTCCAGAAAAGCGCTGTAAGCTATTATTATTATTATTATTATTATTATTAATTATTATTACTACTACTTAGTTTTGTTCCATTGCAGAGCTGCACACCCTGCAGAAACCCAGAAGCCTTAAACTGCGCTAAGGCTATAAAAAATGTAAAGCACGCCTATTTGTTGGTCTCCCAGTTCCTGTAACATTGGTCCTCTTATAGTGGATATCCAAACCTCCCCATAATTAGTTTTCATTTATAGAGGTGGAGACTTGCTGCTGTTTTTGGTTTGGCTGCTGAACAGGATATTTAAAGTGCTGAAAGGAGATCCACTGTGCTCAGGCTGAGGTTTTCCTGGGAAGTGATGCATGCCTTCAAAGCACCCGACTTCTCACCTCTCAGCACTGCTGCCCGTGTGCAGGCATGTTTGAACACTTCACCAGAAGGAGCTCATGTCCATTTTCTTCTTCAAGACCCATGTATGAACTTGTCCTCTCGAGACTGGCTAGTGTTATATCCATGTTACAGTCCCTATTGCCATTCCTCTGCCTGCCTTGCTTATATACAATCACACACGCTCGTGGTTTGTCCCTGCAGCCTAGCAACAGGGAACTGGATCGAGGATGCTCTATTAATTATAGAGCACGCTTTTCAGAAGTATTATTTTAGCTTCTGCAGAGCTGCACCTGTCAGTGGGTGAGAAGAATGGCCCTGCAGGAATGCTGAGGCACTCGGGTCAGTGTTCAAGAGGCCTTTGGCAAAGACCTTTGCGTCCTGCAGTGTCTCACAGCTGTGCATTTCAAGAGCTGGAGGGTTCGTAAGGAAATCGATGAAGGAGCTGGTCTGAACGCCCGCCTCTCCCGCCGGGCCTCTCTGAGCTCCTCGCCTCCGGGGGGTGCCGCAGGAGGCAGCAGCGATGTGCAGACGCTGCTCCTGAGGGGCCGACCCCAGACACACATGCCACGCAAGCCTGACCGCGGCAGGCGCGTCTTGAACCTGATCCCAGAGAAAGAAGTGGCAGCACTCGATTCCCTCTTTTTTTTTTGCAGAGCTTTACCCAGTAAGAATTAGTAGTGATCAGACACGTTACAGAGGAGACTGCAGCGAGGGCACCATGCTGGTCGGGTCTGGTAATCTGCCTGTCCTGAGGGGGTGACCGGGGAGGAAAGCAGTGTCTTCTCTGGGAGATCTGTAGAAAAGGAAACGGTTTTATCCCCCACTGTAGCAGCATTGTAGCAGATCACCTCTCGCACAGCTGATGTGCTTTGAGATGGGTTTTCAGATCCTAGACCTGACCTGCTGCCTGAGAAGACAGTGTCGGCTCTGAATATGTTTTCGTATTTACTCTGGATTTACTAGCACTAACATTAAAGGCAGCCAGGACTGATTTCAGCAGAGTGTGGTGATTAGCAGGACTGCACCCTCATGGGATTCCAGTCCACTACAGCGTGCACACTCACACAAGCACACAGCTCTTATTTCTGAACACCAGTTAACCTGTCAGCATGGCTTCTGGAGCAGAGAGGAGCCCCACACAGCCACGGGGAGAGCAAGACTCCACACAGAAGGTAGCATTAAACCCAGGACTTGAGAAATATGGAGCAGTAGCAGCATGAGGTCCTTCTCTCTCGATCAACGGTGAGAAGGAAATTGAAATCGCAGGATGCCCGTTTTTTTGCCAAAAGCCTCTTGAACACTGACCTGAGTGCCTCAGCATTCCTGCAGGGCCATTCTTCTCACCCACTGACAGGTGCAGCTCTGCAGAAGCTAAAATAATACTTCTGAAAAGCGTGCTCTGTAATTAATAGAGCATCCTCGATCCAGTTCCCTGTTGCTAGGCTGCAGGGACAAACCATGAGCCAGGTGTTCTATTTCCTGTTCCTCAGCCCCCACAAATTCACATTCCTGCTTATTCCGAAGGCAGGCAGGCAGGCAGATGTCACAGCCGAGGAATGACAGAAGGGACAAACTGTAATCTGGGCGTAACGCAAGCCTTAACATTAAAGGTTGATATCCGAGTCGCAAAGGAAGAGCAGGTATAGAAGTTAAAGCTTGAAATGATGAAGCTTTCCATGATGCGTTGAACTTTTACGCTCGGTAGTCTGGAAAGAAAACATTTTCATATTCATGTTTCATTCAGCAGAGAAATCTGTAATGCAACTTTTACAGGCATTCTGCAGATTTTATTAAGGTATAAAGATGCTTGCCAGAGAACATTATTCTACAATCATTAGCAGGTTTTGTAAAACAGTATATAGTTGACCTTTTTCTCCATTCATTCACACAGCTGGGGAAAGGGATCGTACTGAAAGAGAGAGTACCGCACCTCACTGGCTGTGTGGCTTTGTAGTTTTATGGTGATGCTCTCCCACACAGTGCTCAGGTAACCAAGCAAAAGCAATGCGGCAGAACAAAGGCATCTTGCACACAAAAGTGCAGACACTTTGATACTGAGGAGGGTGTATATGTTGCACCTTTGTACTGCAAATAAGGACAAATCACAGTGAAAGCTTTCAAAATAGGAGTTCACTGTCTTGTGATGGGGAAAGTAAAAAACAGAAAAAAACTCATCATAACAAAAGTGAAGGTACTTTGTGCTGAACTAGAGTCTGTTCTCCCTTTCCTACCAGCTAACTCGGTATTGATGGTATTTTAACATTTGCTGGGGATTCGTTTTTTTTCTTATGTTCACATGAGCACAGGAACAAGTGTTTAAATCATATCAACTTTCTCAGTTTTTAGTGTCTGCATGAAACTATGTTGTATTGTAGTCATGTTGATTTTATACCACAAAATAGTGGTGCAATATTCACTGCTATAGACTAATAGGAATCCGCCCAGTGCCAAGTCATTATTATGCTTTGTCGTGAAAACACTAAAAAAAGACAGGGCATGTTTCACTTTCTCTGTTTCTCTCTTTCCAGGAGAGAAGCCTTAGCAGATTGTTCCAATGGAGGGGGGTGATGCGCAGTCCAGGCAATGACTGCAGTGTTACAGTGAAGTGTTTTCCTTCCCCCTCCTCCAAGCCTAATAGTGGAAGCACCCGGGCAAAGGAGACACCACAGTCTTTTTCTTAAGAAGATGTAAATAGGTTTATTCTCTTAGCTGACATTCACAACATTAACTGCATGTAGTTCTTATATGTCAGAGGCTATTTCATATGGTTACATAAGTTTCTATTTTTATAGACTGTACATCTTTAAAATAAATAATTCACTCATAAGTCACTTGGTGTTCAGAGTTTGTGCCTTTTCTGTTGGCTGTGTACAAGCCCTACACATCCTGCACGGCAACTGGCAGCTTGCGGGCGGCGGGCGTGAGGCTCACATCTCGGTCTCGGCCAGCAGGCTGTCCCCCAGGCCCGACGTCACCAGGACCATCTGGGAGCTGGAGTCTGCGCGGGTGAGAGGGGAGAGCAATGAACAGCCTTCGCCTGCCTTTGACAGAGCTGTTCTCTGTCACAGGTTCACAGGTTTGGAGTTGTTATCTTTCTCATTAAAGACAAAGTATAACAAGTCCCGAGACAAGGGAGGTAGAGGAATAATACTGCATATTTACTGGTATAAATAATTACAGCCAGATAGTTCAGGTGGGGAGCTGCGTCAGCATGCATAGGCTGCAAAGGAACAAGTGAGGGTTTATTCCGTGCTGTAATGAGAAGAAAAGAAACCCAACGTTTCGGCCTTAAGAAGGCTCCACAGCCGAAACATTGTGTTTCTTTTCTTCTTATCTGCATGGAATAAACCTGTACTTGTTCCATTACACCAATATGCCCCACAGCTTTGATGTTTTACTTGCTTGAGTGCTGTCCTAAGACAAAGGCAATATGCCTGGCTAGTGTGCCTCTGCAGATAGGCTAGCTCTGGCCCACCCTTACTGCTGCGGGACAGCCAGGTGGTCTTCTCCCTGGCCGGCCCCCCGGTGCCCCGCGCCGCCCCCTCGTCGTCTTCCTCCCCCTCCGACAGCAGGTCGGAGATCTGCTGCTGCAGCTCGGCGCTGATGTCGTTCTCGGCCAGTACCAGCATGCGCAGGCACGTCGGGTAGTTCTCCACCATGTCCAGGAAGATCTGCGGGAGAGGGGGGGGTCTCGTCAGCGAGGGGCTCTCGGGCCCCTCTGTCCCCGCGGTCCGGACCACGCTGGCTCCAGACCGGCCTATCCCCACACAGCCCGCCTCTCGTCTGAGCCGTGACGTTCTCAGACAGCAGCTCATCACAGTACATTCTGTGAGGAGTGTGTATCACACGTTTCTTTGCCACGTGTGCCCTTTTCATTCTGTCCTGTCTTTGTTCTCTTCTCGGTCGGCCAGGGCTGTGCTTTGATTATAAAAAGCCCTGGAAAAGGACTATGTTTGAGAGCAGAGCAGACTGTTGGATTGGCTGTTTGAATAAGTGCCTTCTCATGTCCGGTGGGGAGCTGGGGGGTGAGAGGCTCTCTCTCACTGGTAGCACGCAGGCCTTGCTGGGCACAAGAGCTCACAGTGTTATGGGCGAGAGGAGCACTGCACCTCCAGGTGGAGCTCACTCTCCTGGAAGTCCCTGTGTGGCCGACAGGTGTGTCTGAGGGCAGGGGTTCAGCCTCGGGCTCTCCAGATGCGAGAGTGGTCAGGGTTGGCCCTTATTTTAAGAAAAAACTGTCTCTCTGACCTGTGGCTTATATCCATCCACATTTCTTTACAAGTGCACATGGACAGGAAAGGTCATCCTGAGCCAGAGTGTAACCCAGCACCGCTGACCTCTATCCCCCATTCACCCACCTTCCCCAGAATCCCCTCGAGAGGGCTAGCTAGCTCCGGCAAGCTGAGACACAAAAGCCCCTCAGCCTGGAGAGAACCCATGCCTGTGCTGAACACTAACAACAGCGCGCTGTCAAAAAGTGTTAACGAACTCGTGCCTGGTTCCTTCAGCTTTTGTCCTCTGGAACATCAAAAGCTGCTTCTTATCATTCTCAGAAATTTAACACACAGCGAGGTGAAACCGGATGACAGCTCAACAGACTCCCCTGGAATATCTATGCTGGCAGGTCAGGTGACCTTTGGAGCCTTGCTTTGTAAAGGCCGGCAGACAGTCAAGGACTTCCTGACTGCGTGACAGAAGCGCAGCTTTTCCAGCATTGACATTCAGGCTCACCTGCCACTGCTACAAAGAGAAACAGCTGTAATTCCCTTTAGACACACTGGGCTGAGATCAAAGAGACAGCGGAGGTTTTCCAGCTAAAGGGGTTGTTTGATATGGAATTTTCAACCTTGTACTAATTTCAGACCCTGAAGGTTCTACCTCATTTGCGTACACATGAAAGACCTCATACACTCAGCTGCAGGAACTATTTTGACACCGAGATATTTGCTCACTGTCCAGCTCTACAGCGCTAAAACACTGCTGCTGAAAAACAGCACTCTTGAGGCACAAGCACACAGCTCCACCTAGTGGCAGCTGTACAGTATGTCTATGTGCTCTAAGTGCTGTATTCCCCCTTTCTGGTTCTCAGACATAAAGCCTGAAAGACATCTTTATGAGCATGTTTTTTTTTTATATTGTAATTGCTAATTATTTAAAATATGTTCCTAATCAATCTGGAATCATCAATTGGGATTTTATGTCTTGGCTCACAGCAATTATCATAAGAACAAGAACTCCAAGCTTTTTTGGTTACACAGAGTCGTGGGGGTCTGAAACAAGTTATGAGGCCATGTTGTTGAATCCAATACCCTGGCTTATTTCAAGAAACAACTGGATGAGACCCTCATATCGCCCAGCTGTTAGTAACCAAAGGAGGTAGATGGGCTAGTTGGTCTCCTCTTCCTTGTAAACCTTTCTCATCTTGAGACCATAGTATCCACATGAGGAGAAAGAGGAGATACACCCCCCCCTTTTCATACTATTAATCTTTTTCACTAGTTAAGATGTGCACTGATGTTCAGAGCCAGCTGTCCATCTCCCCCCAGCCTCATCTCCAGCAGCCCTTTCACAGCTGTGTGCTGCTGCCTGAGCACTCCCTTTCACAGCTGTGTGCCGCTACTTGCACACTCCTAGTCACAGTGGACTGTTGACATGAGCCAGCTGTGTGCTGCTGCTTGCACACTCCCAGTCACAGTGGGCTGGTGACATGAGCCAGCTGTGTGCTGCTGCTTGTGCACTCCCAGTCACAGTGGGCTGGTGACATGAGCCAGCTGTGTGCTGCTGCTTGAGCACTCCCAGTCACAGTGGGCTGGTGACATGAGCCAGCTGTGTGCTGCTGCTTGCGCACTCCCAGTTACAGTCGCTGGTGATGTTAGTCAGCTGTGTGCTGCTGCTTGCGCACTCCCAGTCACAGTGGGCTGGTGACACAATCCAGGATCGAACTCATGATGTTTAGATCACGGAACTCAGCCTGTGCACCAGAGATCCACTTCAGAGATCACATTTTCCACACATACTGCTCAAAATCAAAGAAATACACAAAGCGACACGCTGAACGAGTACATCTGTGGAGCCATCATACAGAATGAGAACAGGGGATGGGTCACTACATCACACGGACACTGTGGCTTTCACTGCTGCTGTCACTGGGCTTAGCAAGGACGGGATTCTGACCTGTGCGGACTGGTTGGTGAGGCCTGTTCCCTCTAGATCCAGTACCTCCAGAGTCCGGCTCGAAGCCACGGCAACTGCCAGCATCCCAGCGATCTGGTCACCTGGAAACCAGCAAGCAAAGTTTAAACTCAGAGAAGTTGCCCTGGGCAAACTGAAACAACATCAGCCTTTCGTTTTCCACCTAAGTGCAAGCTGGCCCTTTATGATCCGTGCAACTAGCTAGGCCTGTAAGGCACCATAGCTGACCACTGAGAAACATTATAGGCATTTTTTACTGCTGCCACCCTTGACAGCTCTACTTTAAAACTGAGTTTGTTGGGATAACAGGATTGTCGTGTTGTAAAAAAAAAAAAGTACAAACCCTGTCACTTTGGTATCTACCTTGCTGTTTCACATAGCATGGTTGATGGACAAGGTCTCTGTTATTAAGAAGCAGAGTTGGGCTTTGAT
Source organism: Atractosteus spatula (assembly GCF_055471065.1). Classification (NCBI taxonomy): domain Eukaryota; kingdom Metazoa; phylum Chordata; class Actinopteri; order Semionotiformes; family Lepisosteidae; genus Atractosteus; species Atractosteus spatula. The sequence goes on along the minus strand of NC_142720.1, from coordinate 20,836,399 downwards.
CCGACAACTCTGTTGTCATGGAGACAGAGTGCAAGGGCTTCCTCAGCCACTGCAATTAAACACTGGAGCCTCAGGAGGCCTCTGAGCGACAAGGTGCAGAAAATACTGTTATCTGTCTTGGTCAAACTACACCACAGCACCATCAATCTTCAGAAAACCTTTCTGCCTGCAGGTCTTTTTTTTTTGTCTAAAAAGAAATCCTTTCATGCTGTCCAAAGTATAATTCAAGAGCTGTTTGCGATCAACTTTTGTAACAAAAGAAAAAGCAAGAAGCACTTGTCACAAGGAGCCCAGCAGAAACGCCAGCTTTGGAACGTCGGTGTGGTGTGAATGTCAGAGAAGACTCTGCTGTTTCTTCTGCTGTCGTCTTTTAATGGAGGCGATGACTCTGCATGGCTTGGAATTTCATAACCTGATGCTAAAACTGTCCTGTTTTGGGGTGGCGAAGTGTGACAGTAAGGACAGGTGCTCTCTGTCTTGAAATGTCCTGTGTCATAAGCAGTCTCATAGACTCTTTAGGCCACAGTCAACAGTACACTGCCAATACAATACACTGGGAGCTTTCAGCATGACCCCGTTATCCATCCATTTTCATCCACTGTGCAAGTCAGGGTCATGGGGGAGCCGGAGTCTATCCTGGTAAATGGGTGAAAAGTGGGGTGAAACCTGGACAGGACGCCTGTCCATCTCAGGCACACACACACACCCACCCTCACACCAGGGCCAGCTTTCACCTACCAGCATGTCTTTGGAGTCTGAGAGGAAACCAGAGCGCTGAGAGTAATGTAATACCCATGTAATCACAAGATAAACGTACAAACTCCACACAGACAGCACCTCAGGCCTGGATTTGAACCCAGGGCCTCGGAGCTGTGAGGTAGCAATGCCAACCACTGCTCCACTGTGCTGCCCATGATCCTTTTACCAATGCTATTTTACTAACAGATGACAGAGGGGTTTGAGCACAGTACCCAGGCTGCAGACAGAACTCCTCTGTCTTCTCTGCCCTCATTAACTGAATGATAAAGGACTACTTCAGCTGTCAGGCCTCTTCAGAGCTCATTCGCTCTCGTCACTCAGCCTGCTGGCCTCTTTAAGACCTTCCTCTCTGGTCCATGAGGGGGTTCAAGAAGAATGTCAAGGGCTCTGCAGTCGACAGCACCTGTCAGTGCTCCTGCATCATTTGTGCCGAGTCTGAAACACACACACTGGAATCAACCAGGGGAAGGACAGCTCCACAGAACCCTTCACCAGAGGCCAGCAAATCGTAACAACAGATGTGAAATCTGACCAGTGTGGATGTGAGACCTGATGAAAAGTGTGAAGCAGGTTCAGGTTCTATGAAGACTGATGAAGCTGTAAAAGCTCTGGGCTTTCCAGGCAGGCTGTTTAGTTCATAGCAAAGGAGGATTCACGGCAGCCGTATCCAAACACAAAAGAGTTGATTTAAAACCAAAAAAAAAAGCCTCTCGTCGTTTCTCTGCAGTCTGCTGTTTGTGCTGCTACTGGCCTGCCCCGTGTGTGTCCCAGCACAGCCGAGTGCCCGCGAACCGGGCCCTTACCCAGGGGGTTGTAGTCCAGATTGAGGACGCGCAGCTGGGAGCTGTGTGCCACGGCGATGGCCAGGCGCGCCCAGCCCTTGGAGGTGATGGCGGGGTTGGCGCTGAGGGTCAGCTCCTTCAGGCCTGCGGGGCAGACGGGCACTGTCACTTCCCCCTGCTGTTTGCTGCAGAGGTGTTTCTGGAAACGCTTTCCTTTTGTATCTGGCTGTGCAAAGATTTTCACTCCTAAAGTCAATTACAGTTAGAACTATCCAATACTCACGGCTGCGGTTAAGGACATGGTTAGAGTGCTATAAGAACAGAGTTAGGGTTAGAATTGGTGTTGGAGCTTTGTCTAGTGTTTAGATCATGCTTATGGTTAGGGTCAGAGTTAGGCCTAAGATCCTAATGCTTAAATTATCCTTAATATTCACGTAATCATAATCTTAACATTAACCATGACCCTCAACCTAATCTTACTGGTAAGCTTATTCCTAGCCCTAACCCTGTATGGGTCTGTGTCTCCAGAATAAAAGGAGAGAGTAGATTTGCTATGACAACTCCACTTACATCAGTTCTGTTGACCTCTAGTTCTGCTTCTATTGTTTAGAATGAAGAGTGCTCCAATTTAAAATAATCATGTATTTCAATTTGATTTGATCTTTTTAGACAGGTAATGCTAGAATATATGCTGGAATAAATGGACCTGAAAACACTTCACAAATGTAATTAACCTGAGACTGCACTGAAATGGACTAGGCTGCAGGTGCCTACCATCAGTCCTCAATGCCTAAACAAACTCTGCCGCACAGCACAGGTCCTGACAGAGCCTGCCGCTTACTGTGTCCCTCCTGCTCTTGTTGCCTTTTGAGGATCTTGTTTCACAAAGTCGGGTATCTTTGACGAATTCCTCAATTTGACGTCGCCGTTTGTCAAAGTCCTGCCGCACATTACGTGTTTACCAGGCTGATGCGCATGAGCGGATGACACATAAGCTAATGCATCTTTTCTCTTACATGCACCAGCTTGTGTCTCTGAACCGTGCTTGCGCGTGTGCCCTGCCGTGGCCTGACGTTCTTATTTCTCTGCAGATTTCCTGATTAGCTGTTAGGAAGTTACTGGGCTAGAGACTAGGGGCAGCTGCTGCAAGCTCAGAAGATAGGCACTGACCTACTGTCCGCCACGCTCAGACGAGGCGCACAATCCCGAGCCGGCGCTCCCCACTGCCATAGAATAACAAGGGATGACAACACTGTAGCTTCAGCCCACTAGACAGAGCGAAGTGATGGCGGGCCATGTTAGCAGAGCAGCTTTGCTTACCTGATTTGGCTCCGTCCGGAGGCAGCATGCCACAGATGATCTGCACCCCCTCGTCCCCGAGCATGCAGTCGCCCAGGTCCAGCGACACCAGCGAGGGGTGTGTGGACAGAGCAGTATTGAGAGCCGCCAGCCCGGCGTCCATCAGCGGGCTCCCGTGGAGACTGCAGAGGAGACACAGGAGAGCTGATTGAGGGGAGGGACGCCCCACCGCACCCTTGTCTCCGGGGATTCGCCCCAGCTTAACTGGATCTGGGGTTCCCCTCTAGCTGCAAACCGGCAGATTGGCGACCCTCCCAATCGGGAAACACCAGTTATGAATCGGGTCGGATCGCTGCAACCCCTACACTTGCACCCATGCAGGAGGAACAGGCTGTGCTTGGGAAAGCCTGCTGCTGGCCACCGGCCATTGGACACGCTGTGTGCCACACAGCGGAGGAGTGGCCGTCCTCTCACTGACAGCACGGCCAGCAACAGGGGCCACAGCTGCCTGCCTCAAGGCCACTCGTCCAGTGGCACCTGGCCAACTGCAGCACACCACATGGGAAACCCCAGTCACAGCAAACTAACAACCCCGCCCAGGCGCAAGCTGGTGACGTCTGGAGTACAGGACTCAACCTGCTCTCCCAGAGAGCGTCTCGATTGTTTGGTCAGTCCAGTTGTTGAACAGCTGGTAATTAAACCATGCCTGTAAAACTGGATGGACTCCAGATAATGAGTACTAAAGTCACTGATTTCTGATCAGAAAGTTTCTGATCTAGAGTGGAAGTGGCTTGAGCCAGAAGAAAATGTGTTTCGTACCTGAAACTGTGCTCGGAGAAAATTTCTCAAATGAAAATCCGAATGGCATTGTAAAAACGTAAGAGATTCTGATTTCTGTTTCACACGCTTGGCCTTGGGACGCCCAGCTCCCCTGCCATGTGCTCGCCCTGCTGGGCCTTGTTGTGCTGGATGGAGGGGTGCAATTGTTTCTGACATCGACACGAACGTGCTCTGCGACTGGTGACCCTACTGGTCCCACTCCGACCTCTGCGGCCCTCTTTCTGTCTCACAGCCGCTGTTCGTTTTTATTCTCTCGGTGGGGGTGGATGCGCCGCTCTGTTAGGAAGGACGCTTTGCAGAGCGCTGTGGAGCGGAAGGCTTCTTTTTCTGGTGCTGCAGGCCATCAACTCGCGTCTGAAAGTTCCCGTGAAACTCTGACCACTCTCTGCAGGTTGAAGTGCAGCATGCTTTGTTAAGGCCTTTAAGATGTTCGTGCCAGTGGAGGCCCATTAGACACGGCTTTGTGCCACCTGTGTCCCCTACGGGCTCGATTAAGTGCAGGAGGTCCTTCCCACTGAGGACCACAGACCTGCAGAAAGGGATGAGCTCCGCTTAGTGAGATCTTTGCCCCATTGCCAGACATTGTGGGAAATGACACTCCTGATCCATAGCCCTGACATTGGAGTGCAATACAGCCTGATCACACCGTGGTAAAGGTTGCCTCTCGCACCGTACCTGTCTGACACTTTCTTTCCGTACCTCTGAGCCCACCTGCTGCTCAACAGCGTCCCCGTCCCCCCCCCCCATTGGGCTGTGGGAGTCTGGGAGAAGATACCAAAACCGCGTCACAGAAAGGGTTCAATTACTGTAGATATTAACAACCAAACAAGTGAGAGCAGACCTTATTTACTGCGATTTGCCTGACACTTGTAAGATTTAGTGCTGAGATTTGCACCTCGGTAACAGTATAGAAAGATATTCTGACTTTAGGGGCAGAGAGGTTAAACCGACTGAGCTGACAGTAAGAAATCTCCGAATTGTACCGGAGAAAAAGATCAATGATCAGCGATTTCTACAGACAAAAAACCTCTGAATTAGTCCCAGGTTGCAGCATCTGATGTGCAGTACGTGCTTGTTAGTGTATGAAAGACTGGTGTAGTGTGAATAATCAGTAAACAAATCTAATTCTGCATGCTCGCCTTTTTAACTTTGATTGCATGTAGTTAAGATGCAGACCAGCAGCAACTGAAGACCCTCGTTTGCACGAAGTAAAATCCAGTCTGACGTGCAGTGAAAGAGCTCAATATGTGATCGGTGTGCCACCGTGCAGTAGATTGACTCCGTGAGACGCTTGAGAAATCGCCAGGCGATCGCGCTGGCGGTACTCACAACAGAGCCTGGATGGACCTGTTGGCCTTGAGCGCCTCCGCCAGCTGCTTGACCCGGCCGATGCTGGAGACCACGCCGAGGTTGAGGTTGAGCTGAGCCACGGAGTGGCACTCGGTCACGCCGCGGCACACCCGGCCGAAGTCGCGGTCGGACAGCTGGCAGCCCCTCACGGACAGCAGCCTCACGCTGTTCTCCTTCAGGCTGTCGCAAATGTCTTTGATCTCGGCTCCCGAGAGGGCTTCTCCCGTGATCTGAATAGAGCCCGGCAGCATCTTGCTTCGCCCTGCGCCTTAGTAAAGCACGGGGAAATTACGCATCAGAGGTCTGAAGCTGACCGGTTGACTTGTAAGTTGACGATCCTCCACACGCCCCGGTCTAGCGCAACCAGGCAAACGGCATGGTCTGTGCGATTCGACTGCCTGATCTATCCCACGAACACCGGCCGGTAAGAGACGCGGCTCCGGGCATTCGGGCTGCGGTTTAATTCATCAGCAACGCCAATGCCGGGTCGCATCGGTTCCCGCACCCTGGACGCGGGTGATCCCTGCTGCAGTGAACCGGGTTTGGACGCGGTTCCGACAGCCGGAGTCTTCGGGCGGCCCGCGATGAATTCAGCTGTGTATCACTTCCCTTGATGAATTATTCATGCGACCAAGCTTACGGCGGCGTTTAGCTACGCTAAATAACGAGGTGTCCGCCTTCCAGAGTCTCCACTGCGGGTTCGGATGGAAATATCCTCGCTGGGAGACGGGCGCCCTGCTGCCCAGGCATGCTGGAGTTGTGCTCCCGTCGCGCTGCCTCAAGAAGACAGAGGTTTGTTTGCAGGCGCTGCGGCTGTCGGTTACTATGGACACGTTGCCGTCAGTGTCTCCTCGTCTTCAAACATGGCCAAAAAAAAAAAGCACATAAGAACCCCCCCCCCCGATCTTTCACGTACAGTTTATCGCAGGCAGGCCGTTTCCACGGGCATTATTAAAGTGCACGAATTATCCTTCCGTCAAAGGCACAGACGCTGCCTTCCCTCGCCGGACTGCCTGCGATGTTGCGCTACCTAGCAGAAACGCAGGTCTGTGCGTGTGTTTCCTGGGGAGAGAGACGAGCCGGAGCAATAGATGTAACAAGTGCACCGGGTGACAAGTGGCTGCATCTTATTTTACCGCTATCAGGTGTGATTAGTAAGGTCTGGTTTTAACTTCTCCCTTAAGTAGCTTAACGCCTGTTAAGTAGGCTGCAGTAAGTTACCGGTTCCACCCTGCTAATTCTAGAGCACATAAAGCATAAATCTTAAAAGCTTAGAAAACATAAAAACCAGACATATTAAGATTTGCATTTGCATTTAAAAACATGTTGATAATCTTCATAGAGCGGCCTTTTTAAACAAACTGCAGTACTACTTTTAAACGGAATTCCTTGTAGCCCACAAACCTTTCCATGCTGGCCTGGGTTCATCGTCCCACAGCACAATAACAGCATTAAATATGAATCCTACCTGAAGGCTAAATGTCTCCCAGTGCAGCTTCAATAAAGAGCCAGAGAGGGTAATTTGAGAGAATGTCTGTGCACAGTAAGTGTATTTGGTTGCAGATTTACTTGATGCCTCTTGTGTCTGCTGGTAAGGTGAGCCCTGTGCCCTATGTCATTCCTCTTTTGTTAAGTATGCCACACCAACCAGGTACGGTTCCCATCGCTGTGCCACCTCAGACCCACCAGAGAGCTCGGTAGAGACCTCCTGAACTGAACTCCATTGTAGTCTGAGTGTTAGCGAAATCAGGCAATCAGACCAGTGTGCTGAGTGCTAGAAAAGTCAGACAAATGATTATTAGTGATCTGTTATTTCTTATTACGGGCTAACCCAGTCCAGCAATCAGTAACATTCAAACTCTTAAAGAGGGATAGGGGATAGGTGCGGTGACCGACATGCCAAAAGCACATTGCTGCTGTAGTTTTTTAAAATGATAGAATTTAGGAATTTTCTTTGAAATGCATTTTACTTTTGCTTTTATGCAAAATACCCATGCATTTAGTTGATTAAACCATTCTGTCTATCAAGACCTTCTTGATTTGATCTTTGTAGAAGTCTTTGCTAAAAAAAACTGCAACAACATACAAGATTCTTATACTTTATTTTATGTACAGTACATACATTATACTATATATACAACAGGAAAAAAGAAGAACATTACTTTTACATTAAGTTCCCACCCCCATCTAACCAAACTATTAAATGAATGCCCAGTTCTACTATAAACAACAGATAAATTGCTTGGGTCTAAATATACATCAAATGTTTTGACATTAGTCAGACTGCTCTTGATTTCACACATTTTAACAGCCCCGAGTGCGAAAAACTAAAAACCTGTCAATTTCTTCTGCCACTGCCTTTCTGCAGTATGCTGCAGCCATGTTTTTCAAATTCTACCCCCCTCCATATTTCACGTCTTTGTAACAATGTTCAGACAGCATCTCTAATACAATTTCTTTTCCCCTGCACAGATTTCATGGCATTTGCAACATCCCCAATTAAACTTAATGTAACAAACCCGTGCTTGAAAAAAAGGAAGAAAAAATAAATGGTTAAAAAACACCTGAAACAAGAAATGCTGCACGAACCAGAAGACATCTAGGCTAAAAAAAAAGTGTTTTTCAGAAATCCGTGATTCTCTTACGCAGAACTCTGTAAGATCTGGGCTTTGTGGCCTTACTTCTGCTCTGCTCTTTTAATGCGCAGAATACACATCACCATGTGACGGTGCTCATTAAATACTTGCTAATAAAAAGTTACTCATTTCTACCCCAGTTCTGGCAATAAGGATATTGTTGGTGTTTACAGTTCACATCCGACGTTGAACGGTCTGCTGCTCTTCCTCCCAGAATTCCTGACCGAACTAATGCGACTGCAGAGTGGCTCCGATGCTCTTCACTGTGGCGTTCACCAGTGTGGCCGACATCGCGGGCAGGTCTCGAGCCACTCTCTGAATGGGCGGCACATTGGGACCTTCCAGGGTGTCCAGAATTCCTACAGACATAAAGCAAAGCCTCTGTAGGTCACAGCTTCCTGTCTGGGAATAAGGCACCTCTACTGAGACAGGCTGGCCTCCACTGGAACACAGCAAACTAGCTCGATCGCCGGTTTCCAGTCCGGCAGGGGACAGAACAGCCATACCTTCGACAATCTTGTGGTAGGTGAAGTGGAGGTACAGCAGGAAGAGCATGTGCAGGGCTGCGAGGGTCCCACACAGCAGGAGACGAGGGGTCTGGCCCACGGTGCGGGAAATGAGAGCCGCGACCTGAATTAGGACACAGAGAGGAAGAGGGACGCGCTCACTGGAGACTGACCTGCTACAACACTGACGGTGCACCCAGCTAGTGACGGGGTTTTGAACAGCCTTTCAGTTTTAAAAAGATGTACGCCTGTGCACGTATGTCTGTTTCCAAATCTAAATTTCGGTGTTGGCAGTCAAATCGCTCCTGAAATCACCCGACTTAAAAAAGTGTGTGGACAAAGCTGTCGCGCAGGGTCAGCTAGAGTTCATGCGCTCAGGGATGTGCGTTAACACAGCGGTTCCCAATCCTGATCCCAGAGCCCCACACACCTGCTGGGTTTCATGCCAGCTGAGCTCAGTTACCTCATTGAAACATTTACTGAATTACTAAGCTGCTGGGTTGGAATATTTGCAAGTATGTTTTTTTTTTTGACTCAAGAGTTTGGGATTTGATTTTAATTAGGAAATACAACAGTTAAAAGGCTAAAATCTGAAAACGGTCACACGGTTCCAATTAACCCTGTTATTAAGTCAATCACACATTCAATGGAGTGACTGACAACTTGGCTGGGACAAAAACAAACAGGTCTGTGGGGCTCCAGACCAGGACGGGGAACCCCTGTGTGAAAATGTTATCTTTTTTCTGGCAAAAACTAAATTAAATACATTGTCATTTCTCCACAAAATCTTGCTCTCCTGCTCTATGAAATTACATTTTTATGCTTACTCTTCTTTACTAGAGGAAATGAAATAGTCAACCCACCATATTGTTAATGTTTGAGTAGTTGCACTTATCACCACAGATCGCATAGAAGACGGTTTGAAAATAAGAGTGTCTATAATGTAAGCGACTAACTTTATAATCAGCTACACAAATGATTCTGTTGCTTATACCCTAGTTGAGTAACTGAGCTGAGTACAGTATCTCAGCTGTGACAGTGCCTTACCAGGGTTAACACAAGTTCAGTTTAACTCTAAATTAGAGGTCACAGCAGATAACTGAATTATTCCTGTGCATTGGCTCATTTTAGCTCTACGTCCTCTACCATTTGCATCTGCTGGACTTCAACCCATACAGTTCCCTTCTCCTGTTTCTGTCAAAAATAACAAAAGATGTAATAGATTCCTCAAGTATTTATCCTCACCATCCGCAGTGTGGAGAGTCCCCCAATAACCAACCACAGAATGTAGAAGAGGGAGTGAAAATGGACATTGTAGGTGATGAAGAGAACAAGGCAGTGGCTAAAAAGACCATAACCCTGTAAAACCAAAGAAGCAAAAAGCGATTTAACAAGATCATTTAATTGACATTCTTCAAAATGTTTCAGAATGGAAAACAAGTGGACTTGCTGATAACATGAAGAACACATGCAGCACTAAGTACACCCCCCTGAATAAATCCAAAATTAATTAACTATTTCTGAGTAAATCCTGATAAATAATGTGCAGAACTGACAAGAACACAGGAATCCTGTAGTGTAGAGCTTTAAGGTTTGAGTCTGTGTTGGGGAGTACATACCAACAGTGATAACATCTGCAGCATGGTGATCTGAGCATTGGACAGGTAGGCCAGGAAATAGATGAAGGAAGCAACACCAAGCCAGTAGCCAAAACAGGTGCCAATGGCTGTGCCCATCAAGGTGCCCTCTCTCTGTCAGGTGGCAACAAGGTGTTTGTATGTTAAAAACAGACTAGTTGGCAGGGCTTTACTAATAAACGCAAGAGCTACTTAACTCTTTCTGTCTCTTTGGATTAAACAAAAAGCAGAATCTGTTGAAATGATCACCATTACATTTAAGAGATATGCGTTTTAAATCTGGTCCTTCAGGGAAATCATTAACTACCAGTGATTACTGGCACTGCTGGAGTTCATACTCCACACTGAAACGACACTGAAATTTGTAGCATTTTTGCAATCCTGCAAGGTTTGGAAAGCTTCCTTACAATGACAGTTCCAGATGTCTTCATTCCATGCAGCAAAATCGCAACCAAAGTGAACACCAGCATCAGGGGCCCATACAGCTCCCCAGCAATTTTCTAGTTGGGGGAAAGATAAAGAAATCAAATCCTGCAGTTACAAATGTGCATTACTCTGAAAATATAGAACGGAACATGCAAAAAATGAACTCTCTGCTCTCATTGCCTTCTTTTTACCAGCAGGCCGACACAGAACGACCGAGACGGTTAGTTATGATGAGCCTTCCCCAGCTCCTGATAACGCTGCAGCCTCAGGTCTCACTGCGAGATTAATAACCTGTCACCTCAGGTCCCGCCTGGAGATTAGTACTGTAACCAGCAGCCTTAACCTCACCACAAGGTTCTATTAATCACAGTCTCACTGAGAGACGGTGTGAACTCAGAGTCCTGCTGCATGACTGATAATGCAAGATGGCACACATCATGCTAGATGTGTCTCATCTTCAGACCCAGGCAGACAGCAGCCTCACTGCGGGACTCTAGACACCCCGATGCCCTGCGGGGTTGCTGCTGAATCCGGCCCCCTTTGCGGGGTGTTTTACTCAGTCAGGAGTCTCCCCGTAAGGCTGTTTCTCACTGTCCCCCTGGCGGTGAGGGTCTAACTCAAACCACTGTAGACTCACCGAACCCTTATATAGGGAAAACCTGCTCCCAGCAGGTGCTACCAATACCCCAGTAACGTTATGTGTGGACCTATTAGACATTTTCTGAGTATCTGGAGTGTCTTGACTTATCCTAATTCTGACACTCCAGCTGCTCGGTTACAACACGTTAGCTCCTAGAATCCCATTTCCATATCCTTAATTGTCATTATTATTTCCAGAAACTATAAAGAAACAGCCATACTCAGTTTAGTCACGGTATCAGCTTCTACACTGAAAATGGACAGAAATCGGGGGCTAACTGCTACTTTGAATGCAAAAAAGAAAAACCCACAACAGTTTATAATGGCCACAAATCTAGTTCAATCTTTGTCTCTTTATTTTTTGCCATTATTTACTGTACGCCATCCCATTTTTGAGCAGAAAATGTAAAATGTAAAAAAACAACTGCGACACTTATGTTTCTTAATATTATAGAACATTATTGTCTGTTAGAAAGTACAGAATTTCGGGGAATCATAGCAGTGTCACTTACCTGTGGAAAGTTAATCATTCTTACAGGAATCAATGATTCTATTAACCTGGAAAACAGTAACGGAGTGAATAAGAAAACTAATTTCAAATACTTCAATGACAACGTGCTGCCAACGCAATAACCCTAGAGTGAAAAACAACTATTTGTCTTAGTAAAGATTACATTTACAGTAGAGTCTGGACATTCGCGAGGGTTTGGTACAGAAAACTGTTGTGAATAGCCAAATTCGCCTATAACCAAGTTCACTCCCATACTATTGCATAATATACTACAACATTTTGAACGTGTGGTTAAAAGACACAACATATCCTTCCTTATAGGATATTTAAAGTACTAATGCATTGGTTTGAAGTTAATTAGAATAATATCGATCAACAAAAACAAACAACAACAGTGATCATACACGTACATTAATCAGACAAAATAAACAACATGAATCCCGGCTGTGCTTGAGAAGAGCAGTAAACCTGTCAGTGAGCTTGTAAAGCCTGTCATTCCCCACACTGCTGACACAGAACCTGGAGTGTTTGTTACAGCAGAGAAACAGGAGCACGCTGAGGCGCGGGTGCTGGGTAGTGGGTACTTGGGCAGGGGGCAGGGAGAGGCTCACGCACTAGCTAGATGCATCTCACAATCCTGGTCTGTTGTGCAGCTGGTTTGAAAGTTGTGCTCAGCCTTCAGCTCAGTTTCATCACGCTCTGCTCTTCTTCCATCCAAGACCTTGTCGGCCAGACCGAATCACGGAATAAGCAAATTCATCAATGTTAAATTCGCAGATGTCGCAACCCTACTGTACGTGTTTTTGTAGAGCCAGATCCTCTGTCAGAAGGGGGAACTCCACTGCATTTCTAACACAGATAGAACACTGTATCCTCACATTCCTTACCTGTTCCTGACTTGAACGGGCTCAACGTCAAAGTACGGTCTGAGGATGTCGATGTTGGCATACAGGTTAAAAGCCTTCGAGGCCTGCCTCTTCCCTGCCTGCCACACCTAGGCGGAAAGGAAAGCAACACATAAGCCTCTTCATGCCTCCAGCCCCACACCTGGCTGCTCGGAGCCAAGGTTCCTTCTTTCTCATTCTTTCAGTTCCTGTACAAATGCGGGAGCAATCCAAACAAATTCTAAAGGTTTGCAATGTCAAACGTAAACCAAAATAAATTAAGCTCCTTTTTAATTGGCCCAGTTTTCTGCAGGCAGTTAGATTAAATTCTACAGTTTGCAATCAAAGCAGCTACAGAACAGAGGACTCATCAGCGGTCTGAACATAGGTTACAGACGAGAGGAGGCCATTTCGCCCGTCTAGCCATATCGCTAGCCGTGAATGAATCCAACGATCTTCATGATCTTGAAGCCCCAAAGCACTGGCTTCAAGCACATGTCTGGGCAGCTTGTTCCACACTCCCCCAACTCTTTGTGTAAAGAGCTGGCCCCTGTTCTCACTTTTAAAACGCCCGTGCGAGGGAATATGTGGAAATGAATAAAGATGCGTGGCGCCTGCGCTCTTGCGCTGTGCTGCACGATGGCCGGTCTGTGCGTCAGGGTCCAGGACCTTGGCTCGGCCCCGGAGCCCCGTACTCGGCGGACCCCACCCACTGACCTCGTCAGCCACCTGCCGGCCCAGCTGCCCCCGGAAGCCCTTCATCCCCAGGAACTCTCCGTCCTCGCCCTCCTCCGTGGCGGCCGCCTCCTCCGTCACCTCCTCCTCCTCCTTCATGCGCTGGTGCATCTCGCCCATGTCCTCGAAGCTGGAGCCCGACGTGTCGTCCATGTTCTCCATGTCGATCACGGCCGAGCCCCCACCCTGCTGGCGCACCACGGACGGAGCAGGCTGGTCAACCCGGTTCCCACAAATGACCGGGTCGGCCATGACAGAAACAGACATTTACAGCACCACTGGACTTTTACATCCATCAAATAAAACATTGTTGCGAGACAGCTCACTCTCAGCTCCTCAGGCTGTGACGCTGGGCTGCAGCTCCAGTGCGTTTTCTCCCCCAGTAGGAACGGGAGCTGTTCTGATTCTGGCAGGCGTGGGAATTCTGGGATTAGATTTGTTATTTTGAGAAGAATGTCCAACTAATCCCAGAGTATTTCTCTCCGTGCAGCAGAAAGTGCATCTTTGTCTCAGCTTCTTCCCACTGGCAGTGAAAGCACCATCTGTCCTCTCTGGACAGCCAGCGCTGCCTGTGTCCACTTTCTATGTCCAGGCTGTGGTCACTGAGCCTGTGCTCTCTAGACAGCCAGGTCTGCCTGTGTCCACTTTCTATGTCCAGGCTGCAGTCACTGAGTCTGTACATGTGTACTCCTACAGAAATCCAGTTTCTGTTGTGTTTGTCCCAGAGGGTAAGGTAGTGTTGCTCAATATCTTACCACATTACTGAGCAGAGCTACTCAGGAGCTACAGCAGACGTGCTGGAGCTGAAAATTGCAGGACATTTGGCATTCTATCGAGCTACCAGCACTTTCACCTAAAACTGGACTGTTCTCAAAATATCAAGCCATTCAAGAAACTGTGACAAAAGGCATCGATTAAAGTGAATACAAAAACTGAGTCCGCTTCAAAAAAACGGAAGCAACACCTATTATCCACAGTTAAAGGCAGCAAATTCTAAACACACAACAATCGAAGAGGCAGACTCAAGACACTGGTGAAAACGTCTCCACCTTGTGAAAACAAAAGGATAGGAAGACTTATAGGAATGTGGAAAACGTCAGCAAAAAAAACAAACAACAAAAGCTGATGAAAGGCTAGTGGTGACTGGAATTTATTTTTAATCGTTTTGTTACGATATTCGGCGACGTTTTTTGTTCATCGCTGGTACAGATGATGCCCGTTTGTTTGTTTTTTTAATTAACGCCGGCTGCGCTAGTAGAAAGAACGAGCGGTGTTTTAATTAGAAGGGACGGTATTATCTCCGAAGTGTCAGGAGAGAGAGAGAGTCGCTCTTGTTTACCTGAATCAGGTTGTCATCGAAGCTGCCCCAAGCCTCGCTGTTGGTGCTCTTATTTCCTCCCGGCGCGGACATCTTCGGACACGCAGGACTGTCACTCTAGCGGAGACGCAGCCCTTATATGCTAAGACTGAATATTCTCGCTCAAAGGCAGGAGAAAAGTCGCTCGGCGAGACCCCTGCTCGCTCTCGGCCACCAGGAAGCACACCCAGGCCTGGAGACGTGGAGCTGGCGGGACCTCTCGCGAGACGAGAACGTGACTTCAGCTCCTTTTTCGTTTTGTGTGTGTGTGCGCGCGCGCAGGAGCAAGGACAGGTTTATTCCCGGCTGGAAAGAGAAGAAAAGAAACACAACGTTTCGGCTGTGGAGCCTCCTTCTCCTTGACGCCGGAAGAAGGCTCCACAGCCGAAACGTTGTGTTTCTTTTCTTCTCTTTACAGCATGGGATTGTTCCTTTGCAACCTACTTGAACTATCTTTTTTTTTTTTTTGTATTGGTGCTCGCAAGAGGGCCGGCAGTTTCCCCTGAGAGTCGGATAGGCAAATCTACTTCTTTTATTCCGCTTTATTTCATATAAATGAACAGCGCTGAGCTATGCATCAGAATGTCGAAGCCGTTATCCTCCCTTCTTTAAAGAAACATCTAGACGAGCTCCAGTTTAGTTCGATTAGCTACTATTAACACAAAATAGCTAGACAGATTAAACGGCCGCCTTTCGTTTATATGCCTTAAAAGGGCGGATCATCAGAATAGTCTCTGTACAGGGCGTCTGGTCGCTTAGCTGGTGCAGGCGATAGTGCATGACCGCTGAGGTCAATACGGCAGAGGAACGCACGCTTCCACTAACAACATCTTCCAGCAGTACCCTTAGTTTTTCCCGGGAGGTCTCCCATCCAGGTACTGGCCAGGCTCACAGCTAAGACCTCCTGCTTAGTTTCAGTGGGTTGGTTGCCAGGTGTGAGTAGCAGGGTTGCTGGCATGAGCTCGACCATGAAGGAAATAAAACATACTAGGGTATTGTGAGTTACAATAATATATAATTACAATACTGATTCTTTTTTGAGAATATAGTGTCAGTTCAATAAAAGTAAAGTTTATCATTAAATAACGGAACTGCATTGTCAGCAGTTCTCAACTTGACAGTTACATTTTTTTATTGCAAAGCACAGCTCGACGAGCGGAAATGACGTTGAAGAACAGGAAAATCAACAGTGTACAGAAATGGCGGCGCCCAGGAGCAACGTGGAAGAGATTCGCGATCGTGTGATTCTGGGCGAGTTTGGGGTCCGAAATGTGAGTGCTTGTTTCTAGGTGGTGGAGAGATGCTGGTTCCTCATAGGCTATGAGATAGTACAAATAAAAACGTGTTATTATTGTCGTAAGAAAGTTTGTTGTGTCATGTGTACAATTCTATGCCGACGACAGTTAAAATAAGTAACCGGTTTTCCAGATACGCACACGGTTTATGAGGCAGACTAGTTTACTATTTCTCCTTTACAATGTAAAGCGTGTTGTAAAATACATAATTTGTTTTGGGATAAGGGGTAATTAAATGTCTTTTCTTCAAGGTTCATACGACAGACTTCCCTGGTAATTATGCCGGGTACGATGACACCTGGAACCGGAAAAAATTTGAAGAGGTAAAGATAAAACTCGGGTGTAATCTTTGGCGTCAGTAGTTGCTGCTTATGGAAGCAGGTTCCCTGCGCTTTTATTTATCGTGTGTTTCAAGCAACGCGAGTATTTGTATTTTACAGAATTTTAGAATCGACGTGGTTCGGATGGATGAAAATACTCTGGAGTTCGACATGGTGGGCATTGACGCTGCTATCGCTAATGCGTTCCGTCGAATCTTACTAGCAGAGGTAAATATCTCCCGAAAATACCAGGCTCTCAATAAAAAAAACAACAACAAATAAAATGTATAGTATTAGCATTTTCCTATTCTACGTATATCTTTTTAGTTGGTAAATTCTACGTAAGTCTATTTTCTCTTTGAATTGTGTGGAATAATGACTGTTGAATATTCCTTAGCTTGTATGATGAACTTACAGGAAAAAAAAAGTAATATTAAAAAACCTTAAGGTGACTGTAGATGCAAATTTAAATGCACACCTCATGGTAGCTCAAGATAGTTTCGTGAAAACCTGTTTCAGGCTGTGGGTGTTGTCGCAGAGTGCTTATTTTCAGTTATCTGAAAAAACCTGACCCATTGCTTGGAATAGCCCAGACCTAATTCTGTAATGCTGTCTTTGCTAAGGTTCCCACAATGGCTATAGAGAAAGTGTTTGTGTACAACAACACATCCATTGTCCAGGACGAGATTCTTGCACATCGACTGGGGCTGATCCCCATCAAAGCAGACCCCCGTCTTTTTGAGTACCGGAATGCAGGTGAGCAGAATCATCGTTGGCCTCTGGGAGGTTCGAATCTGTAGTGGAAGTTACAGCCGTCTCTCAGTACAAGCTGCATTTTATCCTGAGAGAAATGATGTGGAAACTGTTTTCATATGTTTGCACAGGGGATGAAGAAGGCACAGATATCGACACAATTCAACTGCAACTAAAGATCAAGTGCACCAGAAACCCAAGAGCTAGCAAAGATTCCTCTGATCCCAGTGAACTCTACATAAACCACATGGGTATGTTTTGTTATTTACATCTGGACTCTTGAGTCAAGAGCATGGAGTGGCAGGAAAGAAGAAATAACTGCAACATGCCCTTAACTGAGGAAGGAAGCATTGGTTAGCAGCTACTAATGTGCTATAACTAACAAACAGTTTACTGTACATGCAGTCTTTCCAATTGGATACTGTTAAAAATATCTAGATTGATAAATCTGTGATTAGTGGTTCACAGCCTTGTCATTTTTTCATCTGAAATATTGATTCCTTTAGCTAATTGATCCTTTGAATTGAACTTGCTTAATTTGTTTTATGCTAACCCTGCACTCAGTTTTTGGTTTTGAAAATACCCTCCAGCAGAAGTGTTATCATCATGAAATCTAACAACCCTTATTTCTGTCTAAACAGCTCTTAAAAGGTGACTAATGATGTCCAGATACGCTGTACCATACACCCTCATCAGTCCTTGTTCTGCAGAAATCTAAGTTCTTAGTTCCCAGACCCTCGAATGAGGAGAGTCCAGAAATGGATATAGGAATGTTGCTAATTACAGACGCCATACAGTTCTCTCAGAGCTGAAAACATTCTTAAGAAAAAGGCCTACCAAGCAAGCAGAGATCTATTGGCTTAAGTGATTTAGACCTCCATTAGAATGGAAAGACTAAGACCAGATTCTCTCTGAAATATGGACTTAGAACTCCTGACTTGGATATGTATTATGCAGAACATGTGTGACTCGTTAAGAAGTGTTTCCTTCTCTTTTTTGCCAGGGGCCTTAAGAACATATAAGTTTAGAATCATCACAGTTGACCCCAGACCGTGCAAAAGAAGTAGCTTTAAACCAACATCGCCCTTTCATACGTGTAAGGAGTTTCGTGTGTTTGAGTTCTGTTTCTCTGCTTTGTCCCAGTTTACTCGAGGGACATTAAGTGGACTCCTCTCGGGAACCAGGCGGACCTGTTTGCGGAGGCGGGTATTGGCCCCGTTCATGGAGACATTCTGATTGCACAGCTGCGGCCCGGCCAGGAGCTGGACATCGTCATGCATTGTGTGAAGGGTGTGGGTAAGGACACCAGCCTCTTGAGAGTAACCTGAAGGGAGGGCAGTTCCCTGCACCAGGTGCTCTTTTGTACTGAGCTGTGATTAGACAGACTGCAGTGCCTCAGAGGCCTTCGAGCAAAGGTGATGGACTGCAAAAGCTATCAATGTGATTGTACACCACACAGTTTTGGTGAAACCATGAGTATTAGACACATTTATCACAAGACAGTTAACAGCTATGTATATTTTTGATGTAGAAACACATTGCGTTTTGCATTATTTTTTAAACAAAGCCTTGAGTGGTTATTCTCGTAGCACTGTGTAACGAGACCTGACGGACTCATTAGAGTTCTGGATGGTTTACAAGTCTTCAATTCAGAACATCCTTTACCAAAAAAGCTGAGCTCATCTTATCCTGCGCAGGCCGCGTCATTTCTCGTGAGCAGCTTTCTTTTTTTGATGGCGATTGTTGAAGCCCGGATTGAACAGCTCAGTGATCTCCTTTTCTTCCTCCTCAGGAAAAGACCATGCTAAGTTCTCCCCGGTGGCCACGGCCAGCTACCGCCTGCTGCCAGAGATCACTCTGCTGCAGCCCGTAGAGGGGGAGCTGGCGGAGAAGCTGAAGCGCTGCTTCTCTCCAGGCGTGATCGAGATTGAGAGTGCTGGCGGTAGGTCAAGCCCAGAGAGTGAGGGCTGTTTACAATCTCTTCGTGTCTTAGCAGCAGTTAGGTTAGCTGAGCGCTTTTCAGAACAGTGTTTCGACACAAACTACCACTTGATCAGGAAGGGATGGGCCCATTACCTGCTCTGCAGTCACGATGAATAGTGCCACATGAAACAGAGGACACAAGTGGAAACTATGTGGAAGCGTATTGAAGACCAAGACAAGCAGGCACTTCTTTACACAGAGGTTTGTGGGAGTATGGAACAAGCTACCCTCCCATGGAGTTGAAACTTATAACCTGTGTCCCTTAATGAAACAGCTGCATGAAACCTTTGGATCGAACAGGCTAGGAGGGCAGACTGGGCTCCTCTCATTAATCACCTGTCTTAATGATGTGAACTCAAGTGACTAAGCGATCCATCTAAATAGTTTGGGTATTAACTTGGGTGAATCGCAGGAACACCAGCTTTATTTTTATCCTTAAGTGAACGTTAAAAAATAAAAGTGAGCGTGTCTGAGTATCCTGAATGTCCCGTTTGTGCTTGTGTTGGTCCCATGCAGGGAAGAAGTTCGCAAAGGTGGCGAACAGCCGGCTGGACACCTGCAGCAGGGAGGTGTTCCGCCACGATGACCTGAAGAACATCGTGAAGCTGGGTCGAGTGCGAAACCACTTCATCTGTACGTCCTCGCTGCTTCCTTCCTGCGGGTCTCAACACTAATGTCTTCACGGGCATGTCTGGTCATTCACTCCAGAACCAAATATCTTCACCTCTCTTTCATCTTAATATCCATTGTTAGACACTGGTTATTGGGAAATTACATTTTGCACATATTTTTCTTTCAACTTAGTGACTTCTTATCTCACTTTTTCTTTTACTCTGAAAAGTGCCAGTTGAATACATCCGGTGTTAATTGTACATAATGCAGTAGATGTTCATCTGCAGGAGTGGTCTAAATGTATCCTGATACCTCCTCTGCGCTCATGAGGAGAGAGTGGAGCACGTTTATTATGTTTGACGTCATCTTACATCTTTAAATGGCGTGCTGCTTTGAAAGCCAACATTATGTGCATGAATTAAACATCAAGTTCTTGATTTTTAAAGTGATCCTTCACCGGCTGAATTTGATATTTTCTTGCCCAGCTTTTCGTGCATGTTCTAAAGCACTTAGAAACCACTTTCCTCCTGACTATGAGGTATATTCATGATTATGGTGCATGGCCCCAGAGGCACCACTTTCAAACCTTGTCTGACATTGCAGAGCAGAATGATGCCACGGCCAAAATTAATAGAATAAACCTGACTAAGGTCAGTCTGGGGATGCATTTTTAAATTGTTCCCATGCACAATTATAAAATCTGCTTGGGTGCACAAGTACGTACAGTTCCCATAAGAACTTCACATTGTAATGGAGGGGGGCTTCGTCCGGGATCAAACTGCACTCCCTGGTGGCATTGAACTGCCTGAGCCCCCCTTTCCCTGTAAAGGGCTGGGAGTGACGGTGAAAAGAGGCTCGTGGGGGGTGTCCTGCTCTGTGACTCTGACCGCTGCAGGGTCTGACCTCTCCTCTCGCCTCCTGTGCAGTTTCGGTGGAGTCCTGCTCGGTGACTCTGACCGCTACAGGGTCTGACCTCTCCTCTCGCCTCCTGTGCAGTTTCACTGGAGTCCTGCTCTGTGACTCTGACCGCTGTAGGGTCTGACCTCTCCTCTCGCCTCCTGTGCAGTTTCACTGGAGTCCTGCTCTGTGACTCTGACCGCTGTAGGGTCTGACCTCTCCTCTCGCCTCCTGTGCAGTTTCACTGGAATCCTGCTCTGTGACTCTGACCGCTGTAGGGTCTGACCTCTCCTCTCGCCTCCTGTGCAGTTTCACTGGAGTCCTGCTCTTTGACTCTGACCGCTGTAGGGTCTGACCTCTCCTCTCGCCTCCTGTGCAGTTTCGGTGGAGTCCTGCTCTGTGACTCTGACCGCTGTAGGGTCTGACCTCTCCTCTCGTCTCCTGTGCAGTTTCGGTGGAGTCCTGCTCTGTGACTCTGACCGCTGTAGGGTCTGACCTCTCCTCTCGCCTCCTGTGCAGTTTCGGTGGAGTCGACGGGGATCCTGCCCCACTACATCCTGGTGAGCGAAGCCATCAAGGTCCTCATGGCCAAGTGTGACAAGTTCCTCTCCGAGCTGGATGCGGCCGAGGTGGACTGATGGGCGGAGACGGGCTTGATGGAGACCCCGGAGCGCGGCTCGTTCGAGGCAGCCCGGCCGGGACCTGCTGGAATGTGAAGGGCACGGTCTTGAAACGGGCCTCCCAGTAGCCTGTTGCAGGGAGTCAGTCCACCTCATTAATCAATACGGTGCAGCCGAAGCTGTAAATACCACCACTCCTGAAGCTCGGAAGGGGGGTGAGGGGGTGGAGAGTTATCTACATATTTTTGTGAATTAATGCTCAAAAACCACGGTGGTTCTAAATTATTTATTGCAGTCGGTGTTTTTTTTTTTTTAGCGAGTCACGTATTTGCTCCATCAAGTGTGAAGTACTCAAAACGACTGCTGGGGCATTATTATTCCACAATGTGCACCAAGTGTCATGTACGTTCATATTTTGTGTTGTATTAAAAGATGGACTGAAAAGCTCTGGGTATTTTCATCTCTAAATCATGTTTCCTTCATCTGTCTTATAGAGTTCAGAGCACATGAAAGGACTGTACTTATTGTCTTGCAGTGATTAAAAATGTTTAACGATTTCTTTATAATAAAATCTTAATCTAATCCCAAAACGCATTTAAATCTATAAATACAGGTGGGTCACCTGGTCTGATTATTCAAAGCACAGATAAATGTAGAACGTATCCTCATTTTAAACTGTTAGTATCTTTCAAAACCGGTAAATGCAACTTTTGAAAATGAAATTAAGGACAGCTAAGGAAAGTTGACTCTGAAAAGATTTCCTTTCCTCCCAGGAACGGAGTGTCTAGCTTTTTAGCAATTTAACTGGTTACTATAGAAAATAAAATTCACTTTTAATTAGTATGCAATTATTCTATATCACGATTAAAATGTTTGTTATTGAAATACAAGAGCATCCTGTTAACAAGCTTTGAAAACAAAAAGAAATCGATCATTCGTTGAAATTTTATCAAGTAGCATCATAAAAAGGTAAAATAAGTTACACAAAAGTGCCAGGAATAATGATGGCTTCCTCAACATTTCTAATGAGTATGATAGCATGGGAAAGCACTTCCTCCATTAGTTTGCCCATCCTGTACGTCACTTCCTTGATTCCTCAGTAGACGAAGATGGCGGCCGTGGAAGACAGAGTGGATGGAGGTGTCGGAGCGCTGGAATCCGGGTCAGTGTCCCCAAGACTGTCGACTCCTCCGCCGGACCAGCCTCATCAGAACAACCCGCTGCTGGGTCTTCCCATTGTGGCGATTGAGACCATCCTTAATTTCCTGTCTTACGACGAAATCAGCCTGCTTCGCCTGGTGAGACGGAACAAAAAAACTCGGATCGTCAGTGGGGACAGTGTTGGCTGTTTTGTTTTTGTAACGTTTTCAGGTTTTCGTAGATAACAAAAACATGCATTTGATTACGACATAAAAGTTTAGCGCGTATAAAAAATCCCGCTGGTAGCAGCAAGGCCCAGCGGTAGACGGAACTTGGACTAAACGAGTTTTCTGGAGCCCAGCTACTTTTAAATTAGCTGAAAATAAGTAACGTGTTCCTACCGTTGTTCTGTTGAAGCGAATGTGGCAGGAAATACAACCCCCCCTCGGTGTTTTTGAAATATTAAACTTCTTTATTATGAAGAGCTATAAGATTTAGTCAAAATCTACCTTTTAATATTGTGCTACCACGTCAGTGGGGGGGTGTTTTTTTTGCTTATGCTGTGAAAATGTAAACGCTTTTCTGAAGGAACCCGACCTGGTCTAGTCTGACACTGTCAATTTATGGTGAAGAGTTAATTAACTTGCGTTATATTTGTGCGAGCTAATGTTATAATTATCGGTAATACTATGAGAGCATCTCTTATCATCACATTTCTAGGTGAATACATTCTATAAATATAACTAAAGGTGCATGGATGTCATGCCTTATAATTAATCTTACATTCCATCTAAAATGGAATCTTAGAAAAAGCCTTCCAGCCTTTCAGAGTGATGAGAGGTAGCTGTTTTGGCTGTTACATGAAGCAACCTGAGAGATTTTCACCTTGCCCTATATGGATTGATGTATTCAAAGCTGAGCCAAAGGGAATGGCGGTTTCTGTAAGTAGTAGTCAGGTTTCTGATATTGAAATGTCCTTGCTAAGAATCAGTCTTGGTCTTCCAAGGTAATCCGAAATTGCACATGTCTTTTCAGCAGATGGCTTAAGCACACTGATCTCTCTGGACCAGCTGTCCTTACCCTCAGCTCCCGGTCACACCCTGAAACTGCTTAGACCCTCACCCAGTCTCCCCCCTGCATACAGCTCCAGGGTCACTGGAGCAGGGAGCTATCTGATCTGACAGAGAATAGGCAGGATGAGAGAATGAAACATTTAGGACCATGGTGAAACGGTACAGCCTTTTGAGCTAAAAAGGGTTGAAAGAAAAGTCAGGGTTGAGGGGTCAGAGTTCATCATTTATCATCTTACTTGGATTGTTGTAGCCCTATATTAAAGTTACAAGAAGAATGGTTAAAAACTAGGGGGAGGCCTTTTGGATGGGTAGTTAATCCAATGGATATCTTATTCATCCAAGGATGTCATCCAGCTCTTTCCTGAAGGAAACCAGGATATGGCTTCCAAAATCTGGCTGGGTAACTTGTTCCATACGTACCCTTTGCATAAAGTTCCTCCTAATCTCAGGCTTACTCTTATCTTTGGTATCCATCTGTGTGCTGTGGTTCGTGTTTCCGTCATGTCCACTTCTTTGACTTGGTCAGCGCCTTTGAGGATCTTCAGTGCTTTTAGTGGGAGCCCTCCTCGTCTTCGCTGTTGAAGACTAAGAAGGTTTGGTTCTTTCAGCCTGGCGATAAAGCATTCCCCTTCTCTGCATTGTTATCATATCCTATGGAGTCCAGATCGTATTTAACTTCTTTTTGTTTTGCAGCCTTTCTTGTGTTGTCTAATGGCCGTCTGGTTTTCTTGTGTTGTCTTAGGTGTGCAAGCGGATGGACATGATCTGCCAGCGCATGCTTAACCAGGGCTTTCTAAAAGTGGAACGATACCACAGTTTGTGCCAGAAACAGGTGAAAGCCCAGCTGCCCAGGTGTGTGCCGGTATCTCTGTCTACAGTCTGCGCCACAATTCAACTCTATCTTTAAATTGAACTTTAAACCCATTGCATTTTGGAACACATTTTTAAAGGAGGAAGGGTCTCTTACATACATTATGCTTTCACAATATAATATATATATATAGACTACAAAACTCAAATATATAGTCAAGTGGTATTAAGTTTTTGGAGATTGTTAAATTTTGCATAGCCAAAGATGCTTTTGTGTGAAAATCTGTGATGCATATTTCAGGTTGGTTTTGGTTTGTTGTAACGTTTCCAAAATTCTCAGTGTAATCTCAGATGAGGGTGAAGACGCGCTTCTGTGTCAGTAGTTCAGTCTTCATTGCCTGTAACCAGCGGAGTGGAAGTGGATCGTTGTTTACTAGTGAAATGTACACCCTCGGTGCGGAATACATAAATATTTGATGAGGGAGTGACATTTCCAGAGTAGAATTGCAAATAATTTAATGAGACTAACCCAATTATGTCAGCGCTGGCTAAGTACTTTAATGTGATTTGCAGAAGTGTTCTAAATATCTTGTGACATATACTGTAATAGTAGTGAAAATATTATGAGCGTTTTTAGATATATTTCTTTGAGCACAGCTTGGGCTGCATGATTCTGAACTAGATCATGCAGAGATTTTTACACAGCTGCGCCAAGAGAGGAAGGGGTTCTGAAAAAGTGAGGATAGCGTTTTTGCTACAGAATTTTCCATTACTGCAGGGATGTGTATCGCATGAAGGCAGGGATGTTGTTATATTTTGCTGTTGGATGGTTTAATTGCCTATGGCAACTGATGGATCTTTAGATGGCCTGAAGCCTTACTAGACCTAAATCAGAAGATGGTGTTGCAGAAATTCCCCCTTCTCTTCCATGAACATGTATCTTGTTTAACCGCAGTGTTTTCAGTCAGTGAATTGAACAGGTTTCCTTGCTGGAATAAATAAGAGCCTTTCGAAGATAAAATATTAAACATGTTCTGTTGGAGCTAGAAAGAAAAACCTAATTTGTGCTGTTGAGCTTGCATCAGGTGTCATTTTACACATCACTGGAGACTTGGTGCCAATTAGAAGGGAGGTACGTCCCTCACTCACACAGCTGTAACTACCCGAGAGGCCACAAGGGGGCGCTGAGAGCC
Organism: Atractosteus spatula; assembly: GCF_055471065.1. Lineage (NCBI taxonomy): Eukaryota > Metazoa > Chordata > Actinopteri > Semionotiformes > Lepisosteidae > Atractosteus > Atractosteus spatula. The sequence continues at coordinate 20,811,342 of NC_142720.1, read as the reverse complement.
AAGAGGCAATCCCTCTAGCAAGGTTCAGTCAATTGTGTGCGGCCGCATGGGAACTCCCAGTGGCTGTATTTTTTCCCAGGTGTTGATGGTTTCTCTCTTGCCTCTGGCTGTGCCGAGCCCCAGTGTTCAGTAGAAAGACGTACGATTCTGTGGTTTCCAGGCGGGAGTCGGAACGGAGGAACCACTCGCTGGCTCGCCACGCGGACATCCTCGCGGCTGTGGAAACCCGCCTCTCCTTGCTCAACATGACCTTCATGAAGTACGTCGACTCCAACCTCTGCTGCTTTATCCCTGGAAAGGTAAGACGCTTCCCGCTCTGTGCACATGGCAGAGCAGGGGCCAGGCAGTGCACCCCTCCAGGGTGTAGTCTTGCCCTGCACCTTGTGCCTGCTGGTTTAGGCTCCGGAACCCTCCAGGCTCACATTCTCACCTCTGCGTTTTTGCTCATACTTCCGTTTAGTGCTAAAATTGTGTTCTAGTACAAGTCTACTGTAAATTACAAAGTTATATTTGTCAGTGTAATGTGACCTGTATAACAAAGATAAAAACGGATTGCAAACCTCCTTCAATTAGATCTTCACCCACTTCAGGACCTGCCCACCAGATGGCGCTGTAGTGAAGTATTAGCAAGGACAGCCGAAGGATGATTCAGAGCCGGTGCAATACGCGCAATGCGGAGACCGGCAGCCAGAATGGTTTGGCCTCTTCTCCGTTCTCTAACCCGTGGCCATGCTTTGCCGTGTCGGCAGGTGATCGACGAGATCTACCGCGTGCTGCGCTACGTGAACTCCACGCGGGCCCCGCAGCGGGCGCACGAGGTGCTGCAGGAGCTGCGGGACATCTCCTCCATGGCCATGGAGTACTTCGACGAGAAAATCGTCCCCATCCTCAAGAAGAAGCTCCCTGGAGCGGATCTCTCGGGCCGCCTCATCGGCTCCACCCCAGGTACTGTCCTCGGCCCGGCCCAGTCAAAGACAGCGTCCCACGTCTCAGGGCAGTCACAGCGCGGAGCAGCGGAAGGGGGATCAGTGTGTCGCTGGTCAAAGACAAGGCAGGATGTAGCTTTAGCTTGTTGCAGTAGTGGGTTAAATAATAAAAAACTTTATTTTATATAGTGCCTTTAAAGGTGGCTTCTCAAAGCGCTTTACAGAATGTCTACAACAATAAATATAAAGAATACGTAAGATAAAACAATTACAATATACAGAGGAGACTGAGGATGGTGGTACTAAGAAGAGCAGAGGGGTGAAGAATGGAACAGTTAAGTAAAGGCTTTTCTAAAGAAGAGGGTTTTGAGTCTGGATTTGAAGGAGTTTAGAGAAGGTGGCTCTCCGATATCCTTGGGCAGAGAGTGCCAGAGCTTGGGGGCATAACAGGAGAAGGCCCTGTCACCCATACAATGTAGACGGGCTTGGGGGACAGTTAGGAGAGCAGAATTAGAAGAGCGAAGGTTGTGAGGTGGGGAGTAGGGCGATAATAGTTCAGACAGGTACTAAGGTGCCAAGCCATGCAGAGCCTTATAGGTGAGCATGAGAATTTTAAAATCCACATGGAATTTGACAGGAAGCCAGTGCAAGGACTCCAGGATAGGAGTAATGTGATCATTTGCACTAGACTTGGTCAGGATTCTGGCTGCTGAATTTTGGACATACTGCAGTTTGTTCAAAGTAGATTTAGAAACCCCAGAAAGTAGAGCATTACAGTAGTAAATTCGAGAACACAAATGTGTTGATCAGCTTTTCAGCCACAGTGATACCATAGGGCGTAGTCGAGCGATATTTCTGAATATCTTGTGAGGCATTTGCATGAATAATTACCACTGAGCAGAAGTCCTGCACTTGCTTTTCCTGTCGGATCTGTTTCCTGAGAGCAATCCATGAGTCTTTCCTCCCTGGCTCTGCCCTCACGTCCTGTCTCCCCCTCCCCCCCTAGTCGCAGGCCCCTCCACCTCCCTGACCACCATGTCCCTCCTGGCCAAGAACACGCCGTCGCGCTCGGAGATGACTAAGGTGCAGCAGCAGGTGAAGGTGAACGGGGCAGCCATGACGGCGCTGCGGCGGGAGATCTCGGAGGTGCGCGCCAAGCAGCTGGAGCAGCAGAAGCAGCTGCAGGACCAGGAGCAGAAGCTGCTGGAGCAGACGCAGGTGATCGGGGAGCAGAACGCCCGGCTGGCCGAGCTGGAGCACAAGCTCCGCGAACTGATGGAGAGCGCCGTGGGGGGCGGGGGCGGCCGGGCGGCGGTGCCGGGGGGCGCCGAGATACCCTGCAAGCGAGCCAGGAAGGCGCCGGACTCCCCTCGCCAGTCCAAGCGTCTCCGCAGCAAAAAATAAAAGGGAGCTCGTGCTTTTTTTTTTGTCGTCCCCCGTTTTTTTTTCTTTTCCGTTGTCGTCTGTAGAGTGGGTGAGGGGCGTGGGAGGGGGCTTCTCTGTTTTCCGCCAGCTGGTTGCCCTCTCCTCTTTGGCCACCCCTTCCATCCCTCTGGCACGCTCATGGGATTTGCCCCAGCGCCTGGGGATTGGGATGCTGCCGACTGCTAGGGTATCGTATTCATTTTAAACCAGCGCCCAGACCACCGCCTAGTCCTGACACAGCAGAGAGGAGACGGGGAAGAAAGCGGTCTGGAGGGTAGTAGTGATGTCTAGATGTAGCCGTTGACGGCGAATGACTACGGGAATATATCCAGCCAAAGAGAGTCATTCTGCTTGCCTGAACATTCCGCGTTAAAATCGCTTTACTGGTGGTTAGAAAAATTGGAGAGCTCTCTCATAAAAGTGTGGAACTGTGGGGGTTTGCCAGTCACCATGTGGCTGCAGATGTAGGAAATATTTAAATTTTTAGCATATTTATTCTTCCACCTCCAGGCATGAACTTGGTCTCCAGTTATCGGATTTTTTTTAGATTTGATCGATTCATTCCAGGGAATTACCTCCTTGCAGTTAGTGTTCTGAAGCCAGCAGGGTCCTATATGTGATTGGCAATACTGTAGCAAACGTCCAGGAGTAGACATTAAAGAAATTTATTTTGAGATTTTCCAGTAACGCACAAACCAGGCTGTTCAAAAGCTGAAGATCTTGAAATGAATTTACATCGACAATTCATTTTAATCAAGATTTATTTAGTCAAGAATAGTATTTAAGTACAAGATAATGTCAAATCTACCTTGGCCTCTGTCGCTACTGTAGGTTTGTTAATTTTTAAGCAGAAAGTGAAACCACAGCATTTTTCAGAGAGAGACATTTTCTGCTGCATCTTGAACCCACACCTTGCCCTGAACATAACAGGACTGTCACCCTGGTAACAGAGATTCTTCCTGCTATGTGTGCGTATATATAAATATACAGTATAGATCTCTTAACATCCAAGTTAACATTTTTCGCAATGTTTTTTTAGCCATTTTTTACGTTAATTCCGAAGACCCCTGATGTGAAAGGTATTCACAGTGACACACGAGAGAGCGTGCTCACGGCTCTGGCTGTGGATCTCTGGCAGCTGCGAGCCGAGCGCCTTCGACACGTTGATGAGCAGACGCTGAAAACAGATTTTGTGATGCATAAATTAAGGGGGTAAAGTTTTTTTCCTCCTTGTGTAACCAAGGCCTGTTCATAATTCTAAAAAAAGAAAAGTAAGGCAGGTGTTGTTACTGGTGTTAATTAGCAGACCTGCGGAGAGCTGCGCTGAATATTTTCTTTGTTCCTGTGTTTTCAGACAGGTCCCCGTGATTTCATTCGGTGTTGATTTTTATCTGTAGATGAGAACTGCTTTGAGCCGCACTCGTTCGGCACAAGGTGTTTCTTCGTCTTTCGGAAAGGCCTCCGTCAGGCGTCCAGCTCAGCACAGAGAAATAAGATCTGGAGTGTCTTGACCCCGGGTTGTGCTGTGGATGTCTCCACTCTGAAGGTGTACTCCTTTTCCCTTTTTTATGCCAGCCAGTGGGGTCGCCATCCCAGAGCAGCACTCGTGGTGGCGGGTGTTGGTTGCACTCAGGCATTGGGTCAGTCTGGGACTCGGCCTTTGTCTTGCCCAGCTGGTTGGAGGAGTGGCGTTTTTATCGGACGTGTTCCCATGCACCCCTGCCCTTTGCCCCGCTCGGTGCATCTCCATGTCCTCCTGATGAGCAGGCCGGGACAGCCTGGAGGTACTGTGTAGCTGGTGACACCGTGCTGTATCTCTTGCCGTGAATTAGTAAGAAGAACTTCTATCTTCTATTTAAACTCCTCGCTTGTCTGCCGCATGAGGATATTGCCTCCGTTTTCCGTGCTAAACAGCCACCTACTATCCCAGCTCTGCTACGGAAGCAGGTTTGAAGCAGTGGAAGGGTGGCAGTTCTGGCAGTTTGGGTGCCATAGGTGTGGTCAGCTACTCAAAGCATAACTGCATGATCATCGTATTTCCCACAAAGAGTGACTTCCCACTGATACTAATCCTGACAGGTTTGTAACGAATTAAGTCGTTTCATCCATTTACCTTTTTTATAGTACGTAAATGAATACATTTTATGGAATGCCGAAGCATGGTTTTAGTTTCCTCTGCCATTTCTTGGATATCACTGCCTTCTTGACATCTCAGTAAGTTACAATACTGTAACTGCATTGAAATAAATTATCCTGGAGTTTGTGAGTTAGAGATCCTTACATGAAAGTGTTCAGATCCACTCTATTTCTCCCTGATGGCAGTCAGGCTATTATGCATCTGGACTTGAAAATACGTTTGCTGCTGTTTGTCATCACAGTACTGCAAGGTGTTTGATTGTAAAGCTCCTTTCATTAGTTTAAAGCTTGGAAATGATCGGCCTGTCATTTTACAGAGACTTTGGTCGTTGAACCAAACCAGATTTGTGTTCTCCTGTGAGACTGTTCTGTGGCTGGAGAAATGGCACATTTCTGTTTCTGACGTATTGTCAGTTATGACCATTTATTGTCTGGGCCAGCATAAAAGAAATGGAAAGAATGTTATTTAGGACTTTTAGGTGGTTCGTCAAGACTGTTACTAATTCATCAGATCCGGCTTTAGCCTGAAAATATCATTGATATTTTACAGATATATCAGAACACATTGTCAGGAAGCGATGTGCACAGTACAGTCGAGTCTGAAGAACCAGCTCCAGCACTGTCTGCTAACAAGAATGTTCACACTCCCTTTTTTAATCTCGTCAGCATAGCTTCAGTGAGGTGCTGATTTCTATAGTGCCTAAAGCACTGTCCCTATGTGCAATGCTAGTAGTTCATTCTGACTCGTTTTATTATTTCGTTTAAGAGATGCCGTTCATGACTTGTGATTTTTCAAGCAAGGCTGCAAATTGCATGAAATATAATAACCTTAAAGAAATGTAGATTTGCCAAATTATTATTTTTTAATATATGAACCATATAATTCCTGTTCTCATGTTCAGTTTTTATGAGGGGGAAGGGGATAAAATCATGTTTTTCTTTCCTCTCCCTAACTCTTCCTTTCGTAGGGATGAGCACATTAATTCAGGTCGTGGTTCAGAAAGCAGTGCTTTGCGTTGCCATGCAGGTAATCTTCTAAAATCCCTTGGTTTGAAATTTGCGTTAGCCAGGGTGGATCACTGCTTGCCAAAAGAGACTCCTGACTTTAAAGGTTGGAAGAAAACATCCACTTAATATGTGTAAAGTGATGTGGTTTCTGCCCTTCAGGCTGTGAGATATTTTAATGGGAGTAACCACTGACACTAACTGTAAGTGGAGAGTATAAACACACACGCATAGATGCACACTGATACAGAGTGTGGCTGAACACGGGACTATTAGAGCTTGTGGCTTAATATAAGAGACTGCGTCTCATGTTTAGAAATGACTGTACTGTAATCTTTATGTATTCAAAGTTTAGATTGTGAATTATTTCATGTATGTAAGAAGAATAATCTTGTAAATGACCTGTTTTTGGTTAACCGATGGTTTGTTGCACACATTATTGTTAAATAAATCATTATATTAAAAGAGGCTAATGTTACAGTATTTTTAAATGTCTTTTGGATATTTTTTCATCCTGCTTACTTGTCTGGCCTCCTGTCGTTTTGGTCTTCGTTTTCGGTTTTCATCTGCTTATACCGTTGCACCAAAATTTCGATACAGAAGTAAAAGCCAGCACCTTGTAGTCTGTTTTAAATATTTTAACTGAAGGTATAAATACTGTGCCCTGATCCTGAGCTGTTTCTGTTACAGATTACCGATTCTTGCTATACAGCTCCTGCACATTCACAAAATTCACCAAAGACCTAATTGAAGCAGGCGAGCTCTGTACCACTCACTCCCAGATAACTTATCTGCTGTATTCCCATTTTGTTCAGATTACTGAGAGCTTGGACATAACTACTTGGGAATATTGGAAGGACTTTTTAACTTGTGCTGACTTTTTAACTTGTGCTGTTTTAGAAAAAATAAGCACTGTTTTTTCATATTTTTAGGCTTTGCTGACACATTCTTGCAGGTGCTCCTTTTTTCCAGTTTATACAGGGTTACCTGATAGTTGGTTGTATCCAGAAACACTGCTGCTCCTTTTCCATGACTATGATGCACTGAGCTGAGTGAAACCTATGTATGCTGCTAAGTTAATTATTACAATTTATTTAAGGGTATCATTTTGCATTTTGTAATTGGGCTAGCTGGTAGCCAGTACAGAACATAGGAATATTTGTAACGTTTAAAAAGTTTTCTTGTACTATGTCAAATATACAGTACCAGACCTTAGAAATTAGAAGTATTAACAGTTGGAGGTCTAATGACTTAGAACCATACATCTATAATCCTTTTTCAAATGATCAAATCTCTAGGTCTTCTTGGGTGAAGGTTGACAGACGATGTTGTCCAAAAGACTATTACAGATTTTAATAGACTGGGTTTATTAGATGATGCAACTTGTACTCTGAGCATTAATGTACAATAAAGAATCAGTGACTGAAGGCAATCATTATTACCTAGCTCACTGCAATGTATTGTGACTACTGCAAAGATTAACGAGAGAGAACCTAAAGTTATAATTGCATTTGGCACTGTGAGCTTTTTCTGTAGAAAAGTTGAATTTGAATTATTTAGTGGGTGGTTCAGAGTTAGCTGGTGATAAAATTGGTTTCTTAGAGGAGAGCATTGCTTTCCCACAGAACTTAATTACATGTAATAAGGTTACGTAAACAGCAGCTTTAAAACTGGTTTGTATATTTAAAACTCCGCACAGATGTCCACCCTGCAGACTGCTCGTTTTAACCACAACTCAGCAACACCCTTTAGAACAATTGTCTTGGTTGAAAAGATATGAAAGCTCATCCTTATAATTTATTCACATGCTAACCTTAAGCATCTGTCTGTCATGGAGCCATTAATTCACACTTTCATATATATTAAAAACCATGAGCCTCTGTCATTTGCTGATGGTTGCCATTTAGGAAAGAATTTAAACTAATGATTCATAAAGGAGATGGATAACATTTTAGTAGATGTTGATATGTTAGATGTTTTACTTTTCCGGGATTTATTATATTCTTATGATGAGGAAAATTGTTGTGTTTCTCTCAAACACATTACACATCTGTGTTCCCGCGTAAGCAGGAGCAGTTTCTGCCTTTTAATTAAGGTTACAGACTCAAGACTTCTAAACCTTATAATTTGGGGAACATGAGAACGGTTGCTACTTTAGATTCTTGCGTGAATCTAAAATATCATCTGGGGTCCATCAGGAAATGCTAAGTTTTGCTCTTAACTGGCTGACTGAGAAGCCTTCCACTTCTTAATGACTGAGCTTAGAATGAAGAGATCCGTCCATCCATTTTCTAACTGCTTCATCTAACTGGGGGTCATGGGATAGAGCCTATCAGGGCAAGCAGCTTGCGCAAGGCAGGGTACATCCTGGACAGGATGCCAGTCCATCACAGGGCTCACACAGACACTGGTACAGACAGACTCACCAGGCCCAGTTTTAACCAGGGCCGTATGCTTTAGGACTGTGGGATGAAAGTGGAGTACTTTGAATAACCCCAAGCAAACTCCTCACAGGTGGCACTTCAGGAATATAACCCAGAGCTCCAGCACTGCGAGCCTGCAATGCTAATCACCATGCCCACTGCATATTATGGGTATTTTAAATGTTTTTGCAGACTCCTTCTTGAGGTGTTTGGAAAGCAACTTGTGAAAACTGTCCAAGGGTCTGAAGACTATTTCAAAGCGCTACATATAAACACAGTGGATATTCATGAAATAACGGGAGAGAGGTTACAAACCAGAGGGTACTGTCTAACTGAGACAAGGAACGAAAGAAACCAGGGTATTGGCTTCAATAACATCTGGTTCTGGATTCAAACCCAGATGGTGACTCGGCAGGTAAGTGTTCTAACTCAAAGCTTGGGGAAAAAAAGGAATACAATTTAGAAAAGGGACCAAAAGATCAGGTGTCATCAAAAATGAAATTATTTCTCATTCATGCCTTTCAAAAAACAAAGCGGTTGTCCAACATTCATCATCATCTTTATAGGTAAACCATCTACAGTAGTAACATAGCCATCCTTCCTCTGTTTATTGTCCATCTTGTTTATATGTAAATCCTTACCTAAGAATGTTATCATTCTTGTTTATATATAAACCATTATTTTTGTTTTCAGAAATAGTACCTCATACCTTTATTTTTTGATGAATTTAGAAACACAGAATATTTTTTTCTTGCCCAATAGTGTATTTTATGTCTTAACATAAATGTCAGAGCTGTGAGTATTGTGCAGTGTAAAAATGCAATTTATCATGTTGTTTCATTGAGAAAATTGTTTCCTTAATCCAGAGTTTAAAACACCACTCCCTATAAAACTGTCATGGCAAATGTCTTCTTAAATTATTTTTTATTTGAGCAAATATGCATTTTCGTTTGACGCACTGAGACTATGAACAACAATTCCCAGAAGGCTCTCCAGTGCTGTGACACCCAGGCTTAATTAAAGCAATACCTTGCCAGTTAGCTGGTTTCCTACATGTGCACAGTAAAAGACCGGTGCAAAATCCCTATTGGTTTAATTAAACAGACACATTAATGTATTGTTGAAAAGCCCGTGCCTCTTTTACGCTGCTTGTTAACGTAAACAATTGTTAAATCTCATTACGTTTGACGACACTGTAACAGAGGAAGAATGCAGCGTGTGCCAATTAATTTTGGTTGCTCCACAACGAGTTTACACACACACTCACACACACCAGGCAAGTGAGGTATTATGGAGGATGACCAGACACCTGTGTAAAAATACGACCTATTCCCCCAAGCAAGCAAATCATTAATGAGGACCGATGCCCTTCTGCGCGTTTGAGGACGCTGCTCGACCTTACCAACATGGAGTGGGAATAGACCCAACTCGTGACGGCGCAGCTCCACCCCCCCCCCCCGTGGCGCCGCGGGTGGGGTCCGGGCGAGCGAGCGGCGGCGGCGCAGTCGTGCCGTCCTGCAGCCTGGAGCCTGTCTTGCGTGTGCCGGCCGGCTGGGTGGGGTAGCCTGGGCGAACAGTGTCCGCGACATCCGCCGCTGGAATCGCTGGGGGGGGGGGAAAACCTGCACGTCGAGGCGGAAAGATGGGGAACCGAGTGGCCCGGGACGACTACGAGTGGGTCTACACGGACCAGCCGCACGCCGACCGCAGGAAGGAGATACTGGGTGAGCCGCGGCGCACCAGCCGGGGGGTTATCTGCTCTGCGGAGAATCCGGTCGTCTCTCTCTTTTCGTTGCTTTCGTGGCTAAACCGGGCTCAAGTCTCTCGCCGTCCCGTGTGGGCAGAGGCGGGCTGCACCGACGCGGGGGACCCGGTGGGGTTTAGTGATTTTAGTGTCGCGCTTGTATGAGAATAACGCCGCCGCGGTGGGTGTGGGCTCCCCCGGCGGCCGTGGTCGCCGAGGTGACCCCGGCTGGGGGGCTGGGGGGGCCCGGGCAGCGGCTGGGCCCCCCCCCCCCCGCCGGGCTCCGCGGACCGTTAGTCCGTCCGGAGGCTGAGGCCGCTCCCTTCTGGTGGGGCTCGCCGCTTGCACAGGCCTCGGATTAGTGTTGAGACGTGCTGGCGGGGAGGCAGATTTAAGACCTTAAAATAAATGTGCGGTTTTAACCTGGTCGTTGTCGCCGATGTTTTTTGTTTTTTAAAAAAAAAAACAACAACCACAACAACAACAACAAGAAGAAGTCACCCCGCCGCCGCGACTCGGAGCTCTGACGGGTCCTGTCAATGTCAGGACAGCGGGGAGTGGAAAAACTGGGAGCAGCTCCAGTTTGATCACCAAGACGCTGGAAGCTTTTTAAGGGTTTTTAATGCGAGAAGAGGAGCTTGTCGGTCATTCCTGGCCATCGCAGTTTCATGACTTTAGCCTGCCGGTCGTTAAGGGGCATCGGGCCGACCGTGCTTGAGGTCCGGGCCCTGTCTGTGCTCTTCGGAGGCGTAGCGCCCACACCTAGTGCCGCAGGCTGGGGAAGAAACCGTTAGCAGCGACCGCGATCGAGGTCGGGGACTTGGGCCATTTCAGGTCCCCAGCTGCTGTTACGCGTTGAAAGTGACGATCAGAAACCACAGTCCACGCGTGTTTCCTCACATTTCGGAGCTGTATCCTGGCCGGAGTCGTGCTGGGCTGGGCGGCTCACGATCTGGGTTGAACACGTAGCCCACAGACCGAAGGCTTTTTTAAGAGCTCGCATGTAAACGGTTATTCCGTTCCCCCAACTCTGCATTAGGGTTTTTGTTCAAGTCATGTTCGTGTGGTTCAGTGTTCTTTTATTTCTGAGTGGTTTTTCTTTGTTGTTTTTATAGAGGCGTTTAACCAAAACCGAGTCGAGCAATCTCGTATAGCGATGAGCGCTTTCCTGTTCCTCACGGCTTAGTGACGCACACGCACAAGAATTTGAATTCGGATCCTCCTGTGTGCCGGTTTTAGCAACCATGATGTTGAAACTTTTGGTTCAAATTGAGCATTAACCACTGTAGTCATTGGACTTTGCTACGTTTAAAAGCGAACTCGTTAAAGACGGAGATACGTTTTCCAAAGGGAAAACCCACCTTTGTACAAGACCTTGAGTGCTGTAAATATTAGGGGGGCATCTTAAAATAAGGTTTAAATGGAACTGGTCTAATACAGTTTATTCTTGTCATGGTCACTTAAAGTAAGTGTCAGTTCTCCCAGATTTTGTAAAACACTGTAAAGGTTAGTGTTCCTAGACCACAACTGAGTTGACAGAATTGGTGCAGTCTTGTCCTTGGCTTTGACATTTTTTTTTAATAAAACATGTCTGGAAAAAATATTTTTAGTAAGGTGCCCGGCTTTTAACCCCATGCAGTGCATGAATATACTGCTGATTTCTGAATGTTCAAGGCTTTTTTTTTATTTGCAGGCTTGATGTTTAAGGGGTGGCTGATTTCCAAATTTAAATCATTTGATTTCCATGGCTTTGATTCAGTGCTGCCGTTTGCAGTGGCTTTACACTGAGAAGCCATTGTCGTCTAGTGCTGATAAACCCTCTCGCCTCGAACATTATCAGGCCTGGTGAAGCACACTGCCTCAACTGCAGGATGAAGGGGGGGGGGTGTTACGTTTCTGCCAACTCCTGCAGCCTGGGTTAGACTCTGACCAGCAGTGTGGTTTGTTCTAAGGCAAGGGAAATGAGAAGTCAGTATTAGTATTCGGTATTGATGCAAAGAGGTAATCGCACTGCGCTGGTTTGCTTACTCAGACAAATCTATTTAAATATTGCACGAAAGGAACAACAATCCTGTTTGATTGTGCTTTAAACCTCTCTGCACCCTTTGAGTTCTCCTGCAGTGGCAGCACCAGCTGGCCTAGGCACTGCGGGGGGAACTGGTGTCTCTGAGTGGACCCTGTGTGTGAGTCCTGCAGCGGTCTGGTGTCCTGTCCAGTCTCTGGCATCTTCTTCTACCCTGTGCTTCCAGGACAGGTGCCGGCTTCTTGCGGATCTTCCAAGGAAGAAGCAGTTTTCTGACGATGGCTGGAGACAGTCAGTAATGGCTCGCAAAATGTTAATCTTGACGAAACCAGAGGATCTGGGTCTTTGTGGTTAATCAAAGTCCACAGCGATCCACAATAATGAGATCCTGTTACATTGATATTGTCGTAGTCTTCTTGCTTTGACATCTGTATTTTTTTCCTTGCATGGGGAACACTTAAGGTAATTGTATGTCTGTGAGGTGCCTCCTTTGTTATCTAATACTTCAGACTGACAGATACTTACTCGGTTTTAATTATTTATTGCAGGTACTAGGCAGCGGGTATTGTCACTTCAGAATACAGTAGCCAGTGGAACCTTGTACCATGAAAAAGGCTATAAAGGTGACTTCTTAAAGACTGATGTATTAAAGATCTCAACTCAAAGTATGCGTTGTTGAAATGCGCAGACTCCATAGAAGTTCAGCTTATTGTAAAAGCACAGAGAGGCAGATCTTGAGACTCCTGCATGTATCATGTTTTCTCAGTAAATGGCCATCTTGACCCTATCTGAAAGTCACTCGTGGCAGAGCTCTGTTAAAACCTTTCTTCAAAGAGTTATTTGTAGGTAATTAATTTGAGTACAGGGAGCAGTGGGGAAGTAGTGTGTTGAAGAGATCTCTAAAAATGTCAGTACCCAGCCTGACGCTATGCTTCAGCTTACAGTTTTAGTCTGGAAGGATCATTAATTAAAACGTTTGCCAGAGTAACAATATCTGTACCTCCTTGAGAGCTGAGCATCGCAGACCCGAGGCCATCTTGCTGTGCTGCACAGAGAACTAAGCTAGATGCCCTTCCTGTCTGGATACAAACTAAATAAAGGGGAATATTGATCAATAAAATGTTTACTTTAGATCTGACTCTGAATTACAATAATTCATCCCGCGTTTGTGGGTAACGGGTGATCTTGGCAAGAACTGAGAGGAAGAGGGAGTTATTCTGTTGCCTGTTGCCAGTTTGTTTCTCCTGGACTTGGACGACTACAGACCTTTTATATCTCGACTGATCTGAAACCCTTCTCAGGAGGAGATGGGCCATTTTAGGTTCCACCTCTTTCTAGGTGCAAAGTGGTGACCTCAAGGATCTGGAATTAGAAAGAAAACTATTGTTTCCATCTCCAAAAGGGTTTGTGCTGTCTTATGTTTTAAAGGGGTTCATTTTTATGGTGTGATTTAAAGATTAGCGATCCTTTAATTGGAAGCATCAGTGGTGCTGAAGGAAATGGTTTATCTAATAAACAGGACATGGGGACTTTGAATTGCTCAGGTGTATAATCCTTTGTCATCATACAGGTATTTAAAGACATTTAACGTGCAAACATTCACATGTGCAAGGTCAACACGATCTTGAAAAGAATTTGCTACAGTTGCTCTGACTGTTTGTTTTGCTCTTTGAAGAGTTTGGATCACTTGTCTACAGAACAATATGTTCTGCAATCCCCTGGACTTCTGCCAGTCTGATACTGAAGGGTAATGTTATTTTAATCTATCAGTGACACGATCTGAAAGTAAACAGAAGACTTATGAGTTGTTTTAGTTTACTTTATGCCAAGGATTTGCTCCCATGAAGCTGAAGTGGGGCTTTCTTGAGCATTCTCATCGCTGGACATCTCTGGTGTTGCATGGGCCTGCCTGCTCAGTTGGCGAGTGAAGGCTGTTTCGGGAACACCTACTGTGTCATATGGCTGAGCTTTCCCAGCGTTGTTCTGACACAGGGTTGTTAGCTGTGCCGAACTAGACCGACCTGATCTGTCTCTGTGCTGAAATGCAGTGGGGGGGGAATTCTTACCCCCTAGCTGAGCCCCACCCCTGGGCTCTCCTGCTCCAGTCCTGCGCTGGTCGGGCTGCGACTAGCCTGCAGTCACACAGAACTTCTCGCACTGTTTCAAACCCTGTTCTTGAACCAGACCACAGCAGGGCACATGCAAAAACCTGACTTTGTATGTTAGCACAGACCTCCGTAATATTGTATTCTCTTACAAATAAGCTAACAACTTGGGCTTTTTGCGATTTGTGTGAAAGAAAACATTTTTTAAGGCTGTTGCATTTATGTAAATTTAACCCAATGTTCCCTCACTTAGTTCGCTAGTCAGATTTTCTGAACGCCAGCAGTGACTGTTGTAAAAAAAAAAAATTCCCTGAGAAATGTTGATGAGGAAAACTTTAAAAACAGCAATTCTACACGAAATATGTGTGCAGTAACATCTCAAGAGGTGAAAGCAGGAAAATGAGCTGTAAAAGCATTGAATAAATATTAAACTTGTAACTAAAGTACAAAAATCTGGCAGTTAGTGGATTTTTTTATTCGAATTTATTACTCAGGATTTCTAACCTCCGTGTTAGAGGTCTCCATGGTCTGTTCTCTACTGACTGTGTCGGCTGGTTTCCCCTGCCTTGCCCATCAGGCACAGAAGTCTGTGCTTGTGCTTGCCCTTGCTCTGTGCTGGCATGGTCAGCCCCTGCCAGGCTAAGAGCAGCAGTGGTTGATGCATTCAATAGTGGCTGGCAGCATGGGTTCTGTACCAAGCTAATATATGCCACCCCCAATACTATAAGGCAAATTTTTACAAGGTAAAAAGGTATTTCTGATTTTCCTGGACTGTCCTACCTCTGAAAGCCTAAGGGGATAGTGTAATTTCACTTCAGTCTGTTACATGACCTGCTCCAACAAGGGAGGAAGTTGAGCTGACCTGGATTTCTGCACGTAAAGAATGGAGAAATTCCACTTTTGTCACATAAACTGGAAATGTCTTTTGGCTAATTCAGAGTTCCCGTACTATTGGGCACATCTGCTGTGTTCTTTTTCACTCTGTGAGTGTAGAGTTAACAAAGTTTTAAAACATAAGGAAGACTTTCCCGTTGCATCAGATAAGAAATGAGCACTCCTTTTTGTCTGTTAATTAGTCAAAGCCAGAAATTAAATGCATTTTATCCATTTGTTGGATTTTCCTTTGTTGTTTTTTTTTACTTATAGTAAAATAGGTGTGTTTTTGATCAATTAAAATAACACTTAATTAGTTCTGTTCGAATAAGAGACATAGACTAGCTTAAAGATCAAATGTGGTTGTCATTACATTAATTAGCATATCTGTGTCTAGCAGTGATCGTGATCAAGATCTTTTAAAAGATCAGGCTTGAGTTGGTACTTTTCATTGATTCAGTCCTACAGGGAAGAAGTGTAGATTAAATATTTGCTTAGCAGATGCCCTTATCCGGGACATCTTTCTGCACATCCAGACTTTACATGTGGTAAGCAGCAGAACAAGATGAGTTAATGAAAATAAGGGCAACGCTGGCTGGAAGTGCAGCAGAAGCGGCGAGGGACGGGTGTTGTGGGTTCCATGCCGAACTAAAGGCCTTATGGAATATATTCCACATTTACAGATGGATAAAACTGCATTATGAATCTGAAATGCTGTGAAAGAATAAGAGGCTTTTTGATACGAATAGAGAGGCTCTTCCCTTGAAAGGTCTGGGAATTTGGAAGATGAATTTGCTGCTTTTGCTGTTGCGGCGGGAGAAATGCCATTTGTGCTGAAATGAAGTGACGGAAGGAACTTGCCTGAAGCTTCTATATTAAGACCCTGGCTTTTAAGAATCGGGGGTCATGTGCCAAAACTCCTAACTGGTCTTAAATTTGTATTTTGTAGTGTCTCAGCACTCCCATAACATTTTTCTAACGTTACGACATTTGAGGTTTTTGCTTACTTTCTTTCCTGACTCTTTTACCAGCGAAGTACCCGGAGATCAAGTCCCTCATGGGCCCTGACCCCAGGATCAAGTGGATCGTGTGCATGATGTTGCTGGTCCAGTTCCTGGCGTTCTACCTGGTCAAAGACCTGGACTGGAAGTGGGTGCTGTTTTGGACTTACGCTTTTGGCAGCTGCATCAACCACTCCATGACGCTGGCCATCCACGAAATCTCCCACAACACGGCCTTCGGCAACAACCGGGCCATGTGGAACCGCTGGTTCGCCATCTTCGCCAACCTGCCCATCGGCCTCCCTTATTCCGCCTTCTTCAAGCGCTACCACCTGGACCACCACCGCTACCTGGGTGGCGACGGCATCGACGTGGACATCCCCACCGACTTCGAGGGCTGGTTCTTCTGCACGCGCTTCCGCAAGTTCGTCTGGATCATCCTGCAGCCCCTCTTCTACGCCATCCGCCCGCTCTGCATCAACCCCAAGCCCGTCAGCCGCCTGGAGATCATCAACCTGGCCGTGCAGGTGGCCTTCGACGCAGGCCTGTATTACCTGTGGGGCATCAAGCCCCTGGTGTACATGCTGGCTGGCTCGATGCTGGGCATGGGGCTGCACCCCATCTCCGGCCACTTCATCGCCGAGCACTACATGTTCCTCAAGGGTCACGAGACCTACTCCTACTACGGCTCCCTCAACCTGCTCACGTTCAACGTGGGCTACCACAACGAGCACCACGACTTCCCCAGCATCCCCGGACGCAGGCTGCCTCTGGTAGGTTCAGCGCTTTCCAGGGAAGTGTGTCCTTACTCCTGCTCTGCTGAGGTGGGGAGTCGGGCTGTTGAAATAAGTTGTGGTGCCTAGCTGGAAGGGTTTGATTTCAGGAGCCGATTTGAGATTTAAACAGCTAGGCCGGCAGGGAGGGTGCTGCTGACTACACAGGACCTCTGGTTTGATGAGTTACTTGTTGGTAAAAGTGATGGAAGGGAGGGATTGGATATAAGGTTGACATTTTCTTCAGAATAACTGGTGCTCTGTGGAGAAGCGTGTTCATGCGCGGTTTAGCAGTGTTAAAGCCTGTAGTGGTCTTGTTGTTCGTGAAAGCAGGGGGGTTTGTAAAAATGCAAGTGTTGCTAATTTCCTGGACACATTCACCATTTTAAAAAAAAACTTGTTTGAGAATTGTTTCAGTAGTCGGATGTTTGAGGAGGTTAATTCCTCTGACCAAACAGACCTGATAGCATTCCTAACTGGCTCTGGTAGCTTCGAAAGCATGCTTAAGGAATTTCGTTTTCTGAGTGTAAGCTTAAAAGGTGTTGAAAACTGGCTTTTAGGGATTGTCAAACTGAAAATGAAACCTGGTGAACTGCAGACTTTCAGGGGAGTGCTGGTGCTTTCCTTGCTCTCCGCGATGGTTGGCCTGGATTGTAAATGTTGCTGCTCTCCTCATCAGGTGAAGAAGATTGCAGCCGAGTACTACGATGACCTGCCACACTACACCTCCTGGGTGAAAGTACTGTATGATTTTATCATGGATGACACTCTGAGTCCCTACTCCCGGGTGAAAAGAAAGCTGAAGGGAGAGATCAAGCAGGAGTGAACTCTTCACTGAATCCTGATGCCATCAAAGCCCCAGACTGCTCTCACCCTGTCCTGCAACAGCAGCAATGTCTTTTTTTATGTATCCTGCTATAAATATGTGTATATGTATACAAATTCAAGTGTACATCTTGTTTCCTTTTAGCTTTTCAAAATGAGACCACAGAAAGGGGTTTATTTCTTAAATCCCGAAGGGGACTTTCCTCTGTCGGCAATATGACAACCATTCACAAGAAGAGCGATAGAATAATGTCATGTATTTGTATGTATATACGTTTTAACTTAAAGAACAGACCAAATTATTTGGCATCAGATGCTGTTTTTATTACAGGGTACAATCCCTTGAGTAAAAAGGGTTGGAATGGTGTGAGCCATGTATTACCCTGTGGCCTAGCCCACAGTCTAAATCTGCTGTAGGCTCTTGAAAATAAGCAACAGGTTCTGCAGTTTTAATTCCTTGTGCATCTCTTTGTAGTGACTTTGAGTTCTAGGGTCCAGCATGGACAAGGTGACAGGGGTGGGAGGGGGGTCTCTGTATTGAGCTCCAGATGTTTGGTTCCACTGGATGGCCAGGAGTGGTATCTGTGAGGTGAAGGTGAATTGGGATTGGACCCCTGTGCTCTGCTTCGGGGAAAGAGGGGCGGCCTGTTCCAAAACCATTTTAAATCTTGAAAAGACAGCACCTAGTGTAAATATTTGTTGTTGTTTTTTTAAATGGGGGATAAAAACGTTTAACTATGTTTGAAATATTCCATTTTTTATTTAAGTGTTTAAAAATGTGCATTCGCCAGTCTGGGGTTATCAGGCACGGTTGAGTGTAGTTTGTGTGCAAGACCACATTCTCATTGCACCTTCGCTGTGACTCATACAGGTAAATCTCAGTGCTTTCATATGTGCTCATAACCCTCCTATTTTAGCAAACCATTTAACTATGCTCTAAAGATTTGTCATCAGAGTATGATGCAATTGGCTTATTTTACACAAATGTGTTCAAGTACTGCAAAGAGTCAAGTTTTTTTTTAATGCATCAAAATCCAGATTTAGGTTTAGACTTAAGGCTGTCAGGGTGGATTACTCTCTGAAAACCCAGGATGGGTTTTTAAACTTGAGAATTTTTAACTTTTGTATAGCCCTTATACTTGAGTAGAGATCTGTAATGTGGTAGGGTTTTTTGCTTTGAAAATTTCATTATTTAGAAGTCTTTAACTGCAGTAACCCTGCTTAGTTGAAGTGCTACATACCACCACCAGCAAAGTCTTTTGAGGGTTATTACATGTCAATGCAGTTAGTATACTTGAATTTATATCTATAAAGCTTTTGTGCTAAAACTGCAGATAAAATAAATTCCTGTATCTTGATAGGCCAAAAGCTTTCAGTGCATGTGTAGGTGTCAGTACATGTGCATTTAGAATCTGAAATACCGCCGATTGATCTTTACAAGTGTCCTTAACATTACGAGAGAGAATGCAGCAAATGTTTTCTGCTTCAAAACAGCTTCTGTCGCTTTTGTAATGCGCACTTAGAGTAATGAAGCTGTATGTTTTGACCATAGCAGTATTACAAGAACTTGAGGGAAAGCATGTGAAAAGAACAGCTCTTATTTGAATGGCTCTGAGGGCTTCACGCCTGGTAGGGAGCTGTGGCGTGGCGTGCGAGTGAACTCGATGCTTTCTCTCCAAGTGGCCGTAATCTCCATCCTTGGCGTGTCATACTATGCGTATGTATGCTTTGCTAAATCTGTTTAATAAATTGTATTAAAATGTATTTTTTTTCTTATTATATACTGTGTTTAGAACCTAAACTGTAGTACAGTAGTTTTCACCTTCGTGATCGGTCAATCCTATCAAAACAACAAGAGGAAACTGCAGTGTAAAGGGACTACAGAATGATGGGAGTACAGTGGGAGTCTCCCTCTTATCAATTCGAGCCCCACAGAGTACGGTCACGTATTTCCCCTTAATCTTTTTCCTTGTCTAGGACTCCAAAGTTCATGTCTGCGACTGAACTGCAGACTTGTACATTGACCAGCGTGAGTTTGAGTCTGTCTCATCTTGCAGTCCCGGGATCTGTAGGAGATTAAAGGCGTGGTTTCTTTGAAGAGCCCAAGGCTGTAGTGTTGCAATATCAAGCTTCTCATAAACTGTAAACTATAGAAAGCATTGTTGCATAGATGTACAGAACAGCAGGAGGCTCGCCTTATTTTGAAAAAGTCTGCCTGAGGCCAGTGAAATTTCACGTGAATGTCAATTTTATTTTTTTTTGAGTGCTCGTTTTCATAGATCCACTTTGTCATGTCATGCAAGGCAGGGACTGGTGTAGCTTTAGATACTGCAGATGAGGGCATCTCATAAGAAAATGGGGCTAGCCTGTTATCCACTATTGGTGGCATACATTAAGACCATCCTGACCAGCATGCATTATATGCAATTAAAGAATTGCTCCCTTCTCCATCACCCCTCCTGCCTATGCCTGCCTACCTTCCTCTTCAGCTAACTCCCCCTATAACCTTTACAACTCTATGCTTTTTCTAAACAATTTCGGCTGATTCCCCTCTCTTGACTTGCTCTGTGACACACTCCCTCTCAAATTAACCTAGCCAGCATATCCTAAAGATGAGTGCTAACCAGAGTACCTGGTGAACAGACAGATGATAGACTCCACAACCAGCTGCACTCCTCCCGAACCACACCCAGGACGCTTGACTGTTAAGGTAGCAATGGCAAGCCCCATGCTGCCCAAACGGGTTGCATTTAAATCGATTAGATCATGTTAGAGAAGTCTTCTTTTCTATTTTATTTTGAAAAAGGGTACAAGAGTATATTTTCATGTACACGTTGCAAAATACAGTCAGCAGTCACTATGTGTTCACTCCAGTAGTGGCTTGGTAACCGGTGCGATAGTAACTGCAGTCTCTCAGCATGGCCTAGGGGTCTGCTTTGCAGTTCCACCATGTAACCACAAGTCAGTAGAATAATTTTGTGCAGATCCTGTGATGCTTTTTAATTATATTATGCTGAGGGAAACGGGAATCCTCAGCACCGCTGTTATTTCCTGGAAGTGTCGATTCCGAAGGTCTCTGCCCTGGATCGGCCCTTTAGTCCTGGGCTGAGCTGATCGGACTGTCGGCTCTCTCAGCGGCTTAATGACTCTTTCAGCAGCTCGTACATGCGCTGGTCCTGTGCACAGACAAGAGGGGCATGTCAAAGGTAAGGATAATGTTTTTTTAAAAAAGGAAATTGTTCCAAAAAAAACTAACCAACCTGAAACTAATTTGCAAAACTGAAAGAACAATGTGTCTTCTGCTGTTTAACCAGCCTGCCCAGAGGTGAGAAATCACGTGTTGGACGCCAACTTCCCTTCCCTATTCTGTGACATTAACCTTGCATTTCCTTGTGTGCCTTTCAGTTCTTAAAGGTGCGCTATTTACTATTCTACATAAATATGTAAGTGCCAGTACAAGGGAGATCATAGAAGTAGACCACATGCATGCTGTCAAGTGTTCCAATAATTCTTAATCAACAATCAATCATTAACTTATTCAGAATTCAGAACATAAGAGATCAAAAGAGTAGTTTGATCTCTTATGTGACAAGATTATCAAAGTGAGGGGCGCTCCACTCAATTTATGGATGAGTTACATAATCTATGAACTGCAAATCACATGGCACTAATGCAAATTAAAACTCAAAGATTCAATCAAGCCCTCCACCCAGAAGGCTTTTACCAGAACACCACAGCTCACAGGAAAAACAGGTTTTGAAGCTTGTGCTTCTGCTTCACAAGAGCTAGCAAGAGTATTGCAGCAGAGAATCAGAGGCAACTCAATATGGAGGCAATACTGGGTAGCAAGAATGAAGAACCCTCTTATACCTGGCTGTTGTCTGAAAGATAGCAGTACATCACAGGGTGATTCCTTACTCTCAGAAACTGCAGCTCCCAAATTCAGCCCACAGCCCACAGCCTTTGTACTTTTAATCACACTTGAAACTGATATACCTATAAGAAGTTATTAGTTCCATCCATCCAATTGGGGGTCGTGGGGGAGATGGAGCCTCTCCCGGCAAACAATGGGTACAGGCATGATTCACTCTGGATGGGATGCCAGTCCATCACAGGACACACACACACACACACACACACACACTTCCCAGAAGCCAATTAATCTCCCAGTATCTTAAGACTGCGGGAGGTAACCGGAGCACCCAGAGGAAACCCACGCGCACACACAGGGGGAACATACAAACTCCATGCAGACAGTGCCCCAGGTCCAGAATTGAACCAGGGCCCAAGTGCTGGGAGGCAGGAATGCTAACCACTGGGCCACTGTCCTGCCCCACTCTGTCAAAAAAGTTCATATTGCCTGTCGCTATTTTGAAACAGATTCCTGACCCACGCTGTCGGGAGAAGGAAGGAGTACTGTACAGCACTTCCGAACGGCCAATCCTTCTTACCACGGCATGTGGAATGCAAACCTTTCCAATAATCTGGGGCATGCGTTCATACCAAAACAAACATTTTACAAGTTTCACACTTCAAAATTAGAGACAGGCAGGAACAGAAAGCAAAACTACCCAGATAAAACAGCAAAACAATGCCAGATATTCAGTGATGATACAGTAAGTGCCAATGACAAAAAGCGTCTGAAGATAAAAGGAAGGGTGACTGGTTTTAAAAGAGTGGATCCAGATTTGTTGTTGTAGAAGAAATCCTTCAAATAGGCCCTGGGCTTCCATACACACAATAAGCTGTACCGGCCACAGGCAATTTTAAGCCCCTTCCAAGCCCTGCCCCCACTCCACTGTAGCACACGATGATCAACAGGCTGATGGAACTCTGCGGTACCGCATGTGCTGACTGTGTCACCCAGTAGGTGGTGCTCATGCCTCACATGAGCCTTTAACTAACAGTGACTCCTTTTACAGAGCACCATTCACAGGAGGGTGAGGGGAAATCAAAACTCTAAACAGCGAAGGAAACACTCAGTGAGGAAGGAGAAATCTATCGGATAGCATGTACATACTACACTTTGTACAAGAAGGCAAAGCCAGAACATTGTCAGAACGTGTGCCTTATGCATGCAACATTTCTTCCAACAAACGTGTGATCAAAAGTGACAGCATCTCCAAGAGCGTATTCTGTAAAATGATTTAGGTACACTGCTCGCTGGCTAGAGACACGTACAACCAACCTCCTTCACTAAGAAACCAGTAGCAGAAAGCTGTGTCTCCCATAGATACAAATGAGTGTGAATAATGACCGATCGCGAGAATCCAACCAATCTTCTACCTTAGAAAGCTTGGTTCACAACGGTAACCTCTGGAGAAAACGCCCTACGTCACTGAAGACTATAAAAAGAAAAACGAGACCAGGTGTCTGCAGGTACAGATCCGCAGTCACGGCTCACCTTTTTCGATACGGATGGCTTCACCTTCTTGAGGGCGTCTTGGAAGTTCTGTCTGCTGACCCTGATGTCCACCACTGGAGCTGCAGGAGAGAGTCCATTAGGAACAGCCCTTTCAACCCGTAACCCCTTCCATCGCCTCAGATCCTGCAAGTGCCCCACCACCTTCAGACCCTGTCCAAACATCATTTTACACGTCCGCGCTGAATTCTTCAGTATCATTTCTGCTCAGCTTTCTATGCAGTAGGGGTGCCTAAAGGGAGCATTCATTCATTTTTAACAGTAAATTAAAAAGCGGTCAACATTTTTCCTGCACCAGGAAAGGTGCTTTATAAATATCAGCCAACGGAGCCTTGAACAAGGCACCCTCTTCTCACGCCTTTTATATTCCCGGACGTGTAGAACATGACGGCAAGCTGTTAAGGAACGGCGGAGGCGACTTCCCCTCCCGGGCCGACTCATTGTAACGCCAGGAAAAGAGACGGGGGCAGGAAGGAAGCCCCTCGTGCATTCGCTCTGGCGCGGCGGCGGCGCACTCACCAGCAGCAGAGGCGCGGGGGGTGAGGTGGACCCGCAGCGCGTTGATGGAGGCCTCCCTCACCAGCGCGGACAGATCAGCCCCCCTGCACAAACACACAAACACACACACACACACGCAGAGTCAAGCCCGTCCGTGCCGCGGAAGATGACCAGCGGGCTACAGCGTCCTCGTCCACACATCGGGCGAGACGCGATGAATTCGGGGAGCTTAAAGGCAGACAGGCGGAAGGGCCAGGCCGTACGTTTATAACCATCGCCTGCTTATTCGATTAATCAGGGAAAAAAAAAGATGAACTGGGACCACCTGCTCGGGATAAACAAAACTGCTCTGTGTGGAAAGGGCTGACGTTTCACAAGACAAACGGCACTCTGTGTAAGCAGCAGCTGGGAACAATGACTGATCTATTCCTAGCTGACACACTGCTTTTTACCACGCGAGTCGTGTTTCATGCCCTTGCACTTATTGAACGGGGCTGCTTCATGTCTTTCCATCTCGCACGAGAAGACTGGCATCCGTTTTCCGGTTTTCCCCACGCGACAGAAAAGAATGTAATCCCAGACGTACGTGAAGCAATCGCAGCGCTCGTCGGAGGCGATCTCCTCTAGGCTTACATCCTCTTCAAGCAGAGGCCTCTTCCCACCCTGGCGGAAAACAAGCAGCACTGAGAACTGTGACCATACTCGGCCTTCATGTTTTAAGAAGTGTTTGTCTTGGGCACGATGCCACCGTGTGCAGCTGAGCGATTTTTCTTGTCTCCCATATAAGAGATCTTTTTAACTAACTTTTTGTCAGGAGATGTCTTTGATCTCCACATACTGTCATTCCAAAACACTCCATCTAAACGGAATGTGTTCCAGTCTGAACTCTGCAAAGTCAGGTGCTGGCATAGATCAGGCACGCCTCAGCCTGACCCCCCAGCGCTTGCCAACGGGTCCCACCTTGGTGATCGTCTGCAGGATGGCGAGCCGGTCCGCAGCGGGCGGCAGGCCCACGTACAGCGTCTTGTCCAGGCGACCTGGCCGAAGGACCGCAGGGTCAATGATATCTGTCACAACAAAGCAAAAAAAAAAACAGTTATTTCTGGGACACCATAACCTGAGTAGTGCATTGACTTTGTCTGAGATATTCTGTCACACATGAATTATGGAAATGACTATTCATCAGTTCTTGCCATGTTACAATGGTGGGGGCAGGCATCTGAGGCGTCTTCTTTTTCAGCTTCTAGAGTAATTAATTTCAAAGTTAGCAGCCACAAACAGGCAATTCCGTCAGTAGGGCTCATCATTGTGACCAATGAAACAGATGAAGAAATAAAGGTTGTGTTAAGAGTATGCGTTCACCATGAATTATGGCAACAATATGAACTGAATTATGAATTACTTGATGGGTAAGTATGTACCCTGTGATTAACAATGTATATATATATAGTTATGCATATAACTGACATATTTAAAATGTCTGTTCTCTTAGACATCAACATATTTTAGATTATATGCATTTCCTAATAAAAATGCACTGTTTTCATCTTCCGTTTGTGAATGCGCCAATATTTTCAGAAAACAAATGTCTTCATTAACAATTATTAGGTGTTTACCCTGAAGTCAAGCAGTGTGGAAGCAGATTTTTATTACAAGAGAGTTAAAACTTTTGTTTTAAGAGTTCTTTGATAATGTATCTTTTGCTTATTCTGCACAGTGGGTTGTGCTCAATTTGTTGATAAGGGTGTTCTAATCAAGCGTGTGGCTAAAGTTATCACTAAATGATGGTTCAAAGTCCAGAAGTCAACCACCGCAACAAAACTAGGCATCTTTTAGATTAACAAAATATAATCACAAGATCTTACAAAACTGGACTCCAAAGTATCTTATAAAAAGGAGGAACAAGCAGCTGACAAGATGACAAAACCCGGCTTGCACACCCCTTTTCCACTGGCACACCGCAGGTATGAGCGCTCGGAATGGTAGTGGTCCAAATGGCTTCCACGGGCCGGTTCAGATACCAGCCAGAACCAGCCTGTGGAACTGCAGCCTCCCATTTGGTACCATTGGAAGTGGGCCAGGGCACGAGGTTAACAGCTGCTGTCCTTGCACTTCTTCAGTCCAGTAGAGCAGGGAGAACATAACATCAGCCCTGGTCTGCTGAAGAAGTGCATTCAAGAAGAGCTGGGACCTGCGATCTGAATTGGAAAAGCTTATGCTCACATCTGTCAGGGAATTAACTAAATTGCTGTGAAAAAAAAAGTTTATTTGTGTGCTATCAGCAGGTCACTACAAGATGCTTTTCTTCCCGGCCGCACGGCATGTACCCCGGCTCAGGATGAGGCGTGGACAAACACCTGAGCCGGAGGTGCAAGGTCCACATCTGCTCGGCTTGGGCGCGCCCGTGGAAAAGCGGTTTTGCAGTGTCCGGTTGCTCACCTGGCCTGTTGGTGGCAGCCATGATGAAGACCTGTTTGCGTGCCTCCAAACCGTCCATCTCCGTGAGCAGCTGGTTGACAACGCGCACGCTGGCGCCGGACTGACAGCAGCACCAGGGGCACGGCGAGGAAGAGCACAGGAACACAGGAAGAGGCAGGGGGAGGCCGTGAGGCCCATCAGTCTTGCACATTAACAGTTTGACACAAAAAAACACACCCTTTTCGTACCCAACAGAAACAAACCTCTATTCATAATACAGCTGGTGACTATTTTTTTACATTCCCTTAATCCTATGTAGCCCCACTAAAGCCACCAGCTTCTAAATCCTAAGAAATGACTGGAATGCCATTAAAATACCCCCGGCGTTCCCATCACCCTCTTGCCGGAGCCCTGTCCTGCGCTTGCCAGTGACCAGACTTTCAGAAAAGCACAAGCCCCCGTGTGGGGGACTGACCTCGTGGTCGGAGCGGCGCGGACAAAGGGCATCTATTTCGTCAAAGAAGATGACACAGGGGGCAGAGTTCCTCCCTCTCTGGAACACCTGGCGGACGGCACGCTCGCTCTCGCCCACGTACTGGAGGGACAGCAGGACCCAGACACACACGGCGAGACGCACAGAAGGGGGTGAGAACGGGCCGAGACAGTCATGCTACTAAACAGGGCTGATGTCAGCATGCAGCCGCTCTGCTATCTAGAAAATGTTATCTTTTACAACATGTTGTAAATGCTTCCTGTAAGCATCACATTTTTATTACCCAGTTGGCTCTTTTGCTCAATAGCTGAGTAAACTGTTTACCTATTGTCCTTCTAAATAAAAGTGAAGTGCCAAGAGGTCTCCGTTCTTCCCCTCAGACCAGCAGCACTTTATTCTGTATCCAGGGTGGAGCAGGGAGTCCAGCAGAGATGCACAAGGGAAGCTCATGGAGAGGCAGAAGCACAGATCCCCAGAGCCCCTGTGATCCCTGTAAGAGCCTCCCTGCTCTCTTCCCATCTGGGAAACAGCTTCAGCTTTTAAAAACACATCAATGTCACGCGCTGAACTGAGCTATTTATCTGCTCTAGCTAACAGGAAGGTCTCTGTGTGTTGTGTTTTTTAAAATTCATAGCTAACATTTAAAAAAATATTATCAAGTCTGTTTGAGTGACCTTCAACTTACACAACGAACTTAAATTATGAACATTTCTTTTGATCAACTATGTGTATTAAGCTTAACTACTGTAATACTGTATGTTAAATTATTCACAGTTGGGACTGAAGGTCGAGGCCAAAACAACACATCCTACTGCATTACATACCAAGTAAAAATATTTCATCAGCCTCTCCTGAAGTATGCTACACTGAACCCAAACTGATCCTGAACTTCATTTTCCAGCTTCAATTAATGTCTCACACCTTAGATTGAATGTACCTCCTGATAGAAATGGTGTAATTTTGTTATTCTGTTTGGGATCTCTCTCATGGGGCTTTGTCAGTCTGATTTTTCCCTCTATGATGGGCCACAATTGGCCCTGGTGCTATGCAAAACCGAAGGAAACAGAAAGGAAAAACTATCTCTGGGAGCTGTATCACACCAACCCCCTCTGGGATGTAAGAAGTATAAGAGTTAAGTAAAAATACTTTCCCCAGCGTTCAATTCCTTTTTTATTTTTGTCTTAATTACCCAAGACAATCCCACATTTTTTATTTCCAATTTTAAAAACTCTTAAACTACATGATCTTTTGATTTGATTAAGGACAAATCTGCATGTTTGTGTTGCAGTGCCAGCAGCTCACTGAAACCACAAAGATCATATGAATCCTGATCAAGAGACAGTTTTGGGGTACTGGTCAACAGCTAGCACTCACTTGCAGAAGCTTAAAACAATGTCTTTCTGTTCTAGTAATCTTGTAGGTAAAAAAAAACACCTGATTTAATCTACAGGGATAAAGGCCCACATTTTTTTTAGAAGTTTAAACTCTAGAGGAAATAGAGAGGACATGCATTTCTGTAAAGACTATGTAACATACTCACCATGTTTAACAATTCAGGGCCCTTGACAGAAATGAAGTTCAGACCAGACTCATTGGCAACTGCCTGGCAAGCAAAATATAGACATGATTAATCACAGAGCAAAGCCAAGTTTCAAGTCTGACAGTCAATTGTCTATAATAAGACTGGGTGATATTTACAAAACATGAACAGCACTCTTTCATGTCTGATTACTTGTATGTTTCCATTTTAATGAAGCAAGAACTGTAGAGATGTAAAGAAGTCCTTCAGAACGTGTTGTATAATTGACAACAACAGGAAGTGCTGTGTCTGTCGGACACAGTTAAAGTGGCAGCAGGCGTGGAGTAAGATGTGAAAGGAGTTACCTTGGCCAGAAGGGTCTTGCCGCAGCCCGGCGGTCCGGCGAGCAGGACGCCCGCTGGGGCACTGAGGCCCAGGGCTCTGAACTGCTCCGGGTTGCGCACTGGAGCCTGCAAGACAGCACACAGCATGATTTAAGGTCATGCAGGTGTATCACTGGCAGTGTGGTTGTTGACACAACAGCCTCACAGCTCAAAAAGGGTCCTGGGTTTATTTCCAACTTGTCTGGGAGCAGATTTTTCTCCCTGTGATCATGAGAGTTCCTGTTTCCCATCTCCCTGTGGCGTGCCAGTTAGGTCTGATCGTCTGCTCTGAAGTGTTCAATCAAGAGTGTTTTTTAAAAGAGAATTAATACTCGGGGTATTTGTTCCCAGGGCGAACAGCACTGGCTATGCAACAACAGAGAAACAGAATCAAGTAAGCTCAGCAAGACAGGCTCCCTCACGATCCCCCTGATGTCGTCCTACATCCACAGAGCGCAGTGCATCCGAGTCAGAGACCTGAGGCCCTGAGCACAGCCTACTCCCGGTGGGCTCAGTGAAGAACCACAAGCAGGATCACAAGCTTTACCAGGATAGCCATGGTGAGCTCCTCGCGCACGTCCTGCAGCGCTCCGATATCGGCCCAGGTGACGTCGGGCACGGTTGCAAAGCCCTCTCTCTTGGCGGAGGGCTGCACGGAGGACAGCGAGGCTCTGAAGTCGTCCATCTCGATCGTCAGCTGGCCCAGCTGCTCCTCGCTCAGCACACTGTCACTCTTCAGCAGAGCCAGGAGCCGGCACAGCTCTGCCTGGTGACGCATAACGGAGAGGAGGGTGGCAGGGCAAGAGAGGCGTGAGAGAGAGAAAACCAGGGGAACCACATGTCGCCCTCCTCTGCTGCTGCAACTGCTACTTTCAAGCCTCACATGAAAATAAATGTGCACAGATGTTACCCCCCCCGCAATAAAGATCTAAACATATACATAGACAAAAACACTAATAACCAGATCACTATAGAAGCTGCAACTTTATCAGTCCTGGAAGATGTGGGACCCCCAGTCTTGGATGTGCTAAAATTCTAATCTATTGGAACGATGTATGCCTTTGTTAGCTTTGAAAGGTATAGATGATACAGCACCACCATTCATGTATACTGCACAGTTCTCAAATGAACGCTTTGAGTTTTGTAAACAATTTAGTTATGAATGTTAAGGATCTATCAAGAAGGTGATCATACCCTTGGAAAAGTCTAGTAGCCCAACTATACACCAGAGTGTCCTGATCACAGGTGTTCTTCCCTTATCATTCTCCATTCCCATCTTGAGGGTGATCTATCATGGTGAGCAGGACACAGGAGTCTCTTCTGACTGTAAACGGGAGGGTACGCTCACCTCTGCCGACATGTCCTTGTGCTGAGGCTGCACGCTTGCCCCCTCGGTACACCTGCTGTCTGCCTGCCCCTGTCCCTCTGCCCCCTGTGTCGGCTTGTCCCCGTCCTGCATCTCAATCAGGATCCGGTTGATGGCGTTCATAGCTGCCTCCCTGCACAGGGCCATCAGGTCCGCGCCCACGTAGCCCGGGGTGAGGTGAGCCAGGGCCTGCAGGTCAAAGGCCTCTGGGAGTCTCAGCTTCCGGCACAGAGTCTGCAGAATCCTGGAGACGGGCAGAGCCACAGAAAAGAGCAATGAGCACGGCAGTGACGGCGGAAGGGGAACGAGAGAATAAAATAAAGAAATACAAGAGAGGAAAAAAAATAAGAAGGAAAGGAACAGAGAAACACGCTTGAAAAAGACAGAAGGCACAAATAGGAAGCATGGGAAAAAAACAGAAAGGAAAAACAAAAAACACAGGGCGGGAAAAGAAAAGAAGGCAAAGAAAATTTAAGAAACGGATAAAGTTAAAAGGCGGGGCCAATGCAAAACAGGAAGAGGGGAACAAGATAAAAAAGAGAGCCCGCCTTGGGCACACGGTCCTGCCGTCACCTGAGCCTGGCTCCCTCGTCCGGGATTCCCAGGCAGATCTCCTTGTCGAAGCGTCCCGCTCGGCGCAGGGCAGGGTCCAGGGAGTCGGGGCGGTTCGTGGCGCCGATGACCAGGACCTGCGCCGGGACCGACAGGGTCCCGAGATCTGTCGGGGGTGGGAGTTAAAGGCAGAGGGGCTCAGTGAGGGGTGACGTGCTCGAGTCGGAAGGTCAGGGCACGGCGGCTCAGCGGCCCAGGATCCTACCATCCATGCAGGTGAGCAGCTGGGCCACCATCCTGCGCTCCATGTCCTTGGACGCCACCTCTCTCTTTGGGGTGATGGCGTCGATCTCGTCGATGAACAGGATACAGGGTGCGCTGCTCTGGAAGAGCAATCAGGAGACGGGCACTGTCCCTCAGGTTGCTTAACAATACACAAACACTGTAAGGAACCGAATCCGAAGGAAGAAACAGAACGGAAACACTGAATGACCCGAAGGCTAAAGAAAGCACTCATTTCAAAAAGAGCTGAAAATACAATACAATAAATAATAATAACTCTAAGGATTAGGTAACTATCTCTATTTGTTTTTTATAGGTTGTAGGTAGATTAAATCTATGGTAAGATACACGCCTCAACTGTATGTTTGGAATGTATCTCAAGTTAATTACTTTAATCCTTATGGATTTTAATTACCCCAAGTCATTTTGCTATAAAGTTACATTTAACCTAGACTTATAAGGGGACCCTTTGTGCTATCTTTGGTTAGCTACAAGTGAAACACACTCAATCTCACCTACTGTATGGTCCCAAACTCAACTCTATACCATTAAGTCTTAGGGGAAAGGCTTCCCACTAATTTGCATGTGCTGATTTTACACCCTAACAGTCCCGAACCCTTAATATTTACAATGCTTTATGAGGAAAAATACCCCTTTATATATTGTGACCGTCTGGTTCCTAACCCTGACATACAGTCTGCATCCAGCTGACCTGGAAGAGCAGCTACGAGGCCCGTGAGTCCATTCAGGAGAGAATGAGGAAGTGCAGACTTCTCTGACCATTCCAATTGCCCACACTCCACTCGTCTTTTACTATGGCGCAGTCAAGACAACCCGTGATCGGAGGTTCGGTGCCAACTGGACAAGAGACGCCAAGAGGTTGCCTGCGGAGCCCTGGCCAACTAATTCCACCCCAACCTCAGAGCCCAGCTTGAACCCGGGATCACAGAGCTCAACCCGCACTCGGAAGATGTCTGTATTGGTAACAATGCTGCCATCAACACTGTCTTGAAAATCTTCTGAGAAAGGTACCCCAGGCCCCCCAAAATAAAGCAAGAGCCCCTTTGCCCATGCCCAGCCACCCGACCTTTCGCCCCGCCCTCGTGAAGCGTGGCACTGGGGGGACGCTCACCACAGCCTGGTCGAAGAGGTCTCGCAGTTTCTGCTCCGACTCCCCCGACACGCCCGACACCAGCTCTGGGGCAGACACCTTCAGCAGGGGGAGCTCCAGCTCCTGGAAAGCACAGCACAGTCACCTCCACACCCTGAGCAAAAACAAGCTGGACCTGGAGCCCGAGTCCTGTGCCGAATGGGTGGCTCCTGCTGGTGGCCCTGAAACAACGCTGTCTTTGGGTTTTTTCTTCAGTCGAATTCTTAATCAGATTCCAGTTTTCTGTGTGGGGGGTGTTTCTAAATTACTTTCAGGATTTAAAAGGTCGGAACGGATTTGTCATTTCTGAGGTTCAGAACTGCCCTCATTAGGGCGTTTTGGCTGAAATGTAACCAACCAAAAAAAGCTTATTTTAGGTAATTTCCCACCCTAATTTGTTCATCAATTCCTTAACTAGTAAAGGCTGTTTAGCCATTAACAACAAGCAAACAGAGGAGAGGCTGCCTGCAGTTGCTGGAAACAGCACCTTGACGTATTGTTTTTTTGACACTCAGGTGTAAACTGAGGAAATAAAAGTCTAAACAAGCAAGGGGCTCAATGAAGTCCTCAATCGGCACTAGAGATTTTCTAGCTCAGCTGGAATGAAAAGCAGCAGACACTTTGCTCCTGCAG
Organism: Atractosteus spatula; assembly: GCF_055471065.1. Taxonomy (NCBI): domain Eukaryota; kingdom Metazoa; phylum Chordata; class Actinopteri; order Semionotiformes; family Lepisosteidae; genus Atractosteus; species Atractosteus spatula. The sequence goes on along the minus strand of NC_142720.1, from coordinate 20,779,367 downwards.
GAGGGGGCTGGGAACCACTGTAGTAGACAGCAAGCAGATTGTTACCAGCGCACGTAGTGTGACACTCCCTTCAGAGCCTCTCGGGCCCTGGCAAGCGCTGTGTGAGTCCAACCCTTACTGCTGTGCACCACATCAAACAGCACAGGAGAGGGAGCTGGCACGCTGCCCAACCCCTGGACCGAAAGGGCTCGCTGTGGCCCTCGCAGGACCAGCCATGGAAGAAGTCCACACGCGTCCTGCCGGTCACGGAGCGCAGTGCATCCGAGCCAATGAGCACAGCCTACTCCCGGTGGGCTCAGTGAAGAACCACAAGCAGGATCACGAGCTCTACCAGGATGGCCGTGGTGAGCGCCTCGCGCACGGCCTGCAGCGCTGCGATATCGGCCCAGCTAGCGCCTGCCTGACGGGCGAGAATGCCAGCAGTGGGCCTGGGCCTGGGCCATGTGCGGCAGGCGCTCACCCCAGCGATAGCCTGCGCCAGCAGGGTCTTCCCGCAGCCCGGCGGCCCGTGGAGGAGGAAGCCCCGGGGGGGCACCACGCCCAGCTGCTGGTACACCTCGGGGTGACGCATGTGGATCAGCATCTTGCACACCTCCTGCAATACAGCGGGACCGCAGTCAAGACCCAGCGCTTCCGGATTTCACACATCAAAATAAAGTTTATCATCATCATCAGTGGTAGTGGACAGGTAGTGGTAGTATCACACGCGTCGCACACGGGGAAGGAGAGCTCGAACCGGAATGCTTTTGTCACTGCTGTCACTTCTGGCATGAACTTCTTCACGCAAGCAAGACGGGCAGCAAGGTCTCGTCTCATTTGTCATCCTTTATGTTGTTTCGGGACACAAACAGAACCAATCAGGGAAATGTAAGGAGAGGCATTAAAAGCATAACAAATGGCACAGCTTTTGACATCTATCCAGGAGCCAAAACAAACAGCAACAGAATTAGTACGACGCTTTTAACCTCTTCTCAGCTCAGAACTGATGACTCACTGATCTGCAGATGAAAGACCTTTTCACCAGCTCGTCTATAAGCTCACCTTTAACGTTTCTTCATTGCCTCCTACATCTTCAAATTTCACAGTGGAGAACTGGAGGTCTGGGGATTTACTCTTGACTAAAAAAACAGAAATGATCAGGGTCAAAGTGAATGCATTTCTTCTTATTTTAATCATTTATAAATGTCATGTTTCTAAATAAAAAATAAACTATTGAGATCTCTATTTAGAAGCATTCACGAGAGTTTTTTGGGGCAAATCCTGTGAGGCAAATGTGTCAAAATTTTGTTTATCCCAGCTTCTTTTTTTAATTCCTTCCAGGACAGGCTGTGATGATGTGATGATCGGTTTAATGTAGTACAGCCTTCTCCGTTTACAGCACAGGACATGGTGCAGCCTTTACCTTAATTATTGAAGACGGAAGGTATTGCATGTTATCTCAGAGCACAGCCAGAAATGAAGAATCTGCTGTAATGGATTCATTCAGATGGATCTGCAGGGGTTCATTTTACTATCGTTTTAAAAAGAATGGACTCCGTTGAAGCAAGGAGGCATTAAGAAATTAACTGCCACAACAGCATCACAAATCTGTGGCCCTCTTTTAGGCAGTCAAGAAATTAACAATACGACAGTCATCATACATACTATAATAACAGCATTACTGCAACACATTTAATTAACTTACAAATAACTCACATACTACAAAAAAACAAGAAAACAGTGACAGGTCTATTAATTCCTGGGCACTGATGAACTGCTATCTTTTACCTTTCTTGCCCACTATGCTGGACTCAATCTCTCCATCTGTTCCCTGGGGTTCCCCCTCTTTTCTTCGCTTTCCTTTCTTCAGGGAGGCTTTCCTCCGTTTCTTTCCCGACTCCAGGACAGAGACATCCGGGGGCTTTTGCGTTAGACAGAAAAGATAAACCCATACACATACAGAAACACACACTCGTTCGAGCGGACAAAAAAAAAAACTGCTGGAGCTACTATCAGCCTGCTTACTGGGGTTATAAAACACCCTGCTGCACATAGCATCAGATGCTCTTGCACAAGCCTGGACCCAACAAGGGACTTCATCAACATCCTTGTATATTACTCAGGCGAGTCTCAGGGCTGCAGCCTTCCTGGCTCTATGTACAGATGTACTGGCACTGGCAATGGGAGCCTCACCTCTTGTAGAGACCCGAAGTCTTATAGATACTAGTCGAAGAAGAGATTCTGTCCTTCAGCGAGGAGAGCTGAAGCATGAATCTAATTCCTCTCACTTGCACCAATGACGTAGGCAAGGCTAGGGTTTGTCTCCCTCACTCTCAGATGTCACCAACACACAAACACAGTTTCTGGAACCCGTCCCGGTCCGTGTGGAAGGGCGAGGGTCCGCGCCCCGAAAGGCCGATGCTGTTCCACAGGCCTCACTCAGCAGCCTTACCCCCGGGGTGCTGGTCTCCTGGACGTCTTCACACAGGTCGATCAGAACGCTCTCGCTGGGGGCTGTGTCGATGAACCAGCCACCGCGGGACACCCTGGTGCCGAGGGGGGTGCTGTCTGGGGCGGGCGTGGGAGCAGGGCTGTCTCCCGCCAGCTCCCTGGACACCGGAGTGCCACGCTCTGGAGTGCCCTTCCGGTACAGAGACAGCAGAGAGCTGTTCATGTGGTTGGTGGGCTGTGGGGACAACAGCAAAAACAACCCTCAGAGCTGTAAGAGTTGGCCAACATCACTCACACCTCTACAAAGTCCACACTTCATGAAGGAAACTATTATTATCATAAGAAAGAAGTACTACTTCGCAGCTCGTGTGTAACAAAAAAAAAAGAAAGTGAACTACTGGTAAATTACCAAAAGAGAATAACAATGCATTAATCAGATGTAACAAGTTATTCATGGAACTGGCAACCAGGTGATTAAACAACCAGCAAAAAACACCAGCAGATTCTAATTAAAGTACCGGGTGTTCAAGCTGATCATCTTCAGTATCAGTTGTGTCATCCGTGAAGCTCTTGTCCTCCCTGTTGGAGAATAATATCAGCCTTTATACACGGCCCTGAAGCACAAACAGAAACCTCTTTACAAATTGGATTGAATACTGCTTAATGCAGGCGATTTCGATAAGAACACTTTCAGAGCAGAAATGCAGTAAAGTCTACAGCAGGAAGCTTTCAAAATGTATTCATTTAATTTGGAAAGCTCCCTTCAAGCCAGTTATTTCAAAGTGATGAAAAATCTCCTTAACAAATGAACTACACAAATCAGATCACTACCCAATCTTAACATTCATAGGAAAGTCTTGGCATCATTATCAACAGAAGCTTACATTTGAATTTGAAAGTAGTTAATCAATGGATGAAAAGATGACATCATACCCATCGGCTTGCTGGCTGTGCCTGGCTCTCTTTGCCAGATGCTCGTTCTCTAGGGCTGTGATGTCTGTCTCATTACATATTGCAGCGTACACTACCAAGACAAGGAATCCCATTGTAGTCAATACAAGTACGGAAATGTTAGCCTCAAGCTTGTGAAGGGCTGACCTCTGCTGCTCTGACGAAGAAATCACATCCCAATTACAATCCCAAAATAGAAAAAGATTTTAGAACATCTTTCATTTATTCCAGTCAGTGAGCAACTCTAGCCCTGGAGATTTTCACTTTTTAATTTCAACAATGGTGATGATTGAGTGAAAGTATTGATTTTTAACCCCTTTTCTGAATTCAGGCGTGTCATTTATATGATATACAGTGAGCAAAACTCTTGTTTCAGCTAGATTTTAAAATGTTCTGCTACAGCTTCCCACTTTTCCAAAGCCATGATGCGCAGACGCAGGTGAAAGTGCCCGTGTCAAACTCTCAGCGCTGCGTGGGACTGGCTCAAGTCCCTGAAGTCAATGATTCAGAGCAGAGCTCACACGCAGCGCCCACCACAGGTCTCACGCCAATTCCTAATCACGATACAAATTCTGGACAGATGCGGCAGGACTACTCCTTTCACTAAGGTTAGTGAAGAGCTGCTTCAGTTTTGTAAATTGCGCTGCAAGTAAGCGCAGGCAGGAGGAGGCGCACACGCCGATAACCGGGACTCACCCTTCTCAATCTGGATCCGGAACGCGTTTCTTTTCCGCCGCCCATACTCTGTGCTAGAAGAGACGCAGAAAGAAGACAGACCTGACCCCGCGGCTCGGATGGCTGGAGCAGCCGACGGCGCAGGAGGAGAGCGGCGGTCTCACCTGTACATCCTCTGCAGCTCCGCCGCCGCGGCCGCCAGGTCAACATACGGACTCCCGCGACTGCTCAAGTACTGACGGCGGACAGGGGTGACAGAGCGTCGCGTTAGAAACGGACATTTACAGTTACTATGCTATTCAACAGCCATATTACGCAGCATGTGAACTATCCTGTTACATTAGAACAAAAATATACTAACAATAAACACGGCACGTATTCGAAGCACTTTCTTCTGCTATAGTTTTTATAGTTTGGGATAAAATAGAATGTATCGTTATTTCTGTACAGCACGTGTGATTTTACGTAGCTTTTTTTTTTCGGATGAACTGCCAAGGTGAGAAAAATTACTCTGCTCGTACTCGTCAAACGAATCGCATTTTCACATGCTAATCAACATGCAGCCTCCAGCATGATCAGTTCCCCAAACCTGAAATCCCGTTTGCCTACACGAAGCTGGCTCTAAAATTGATTTAACTTTTTTTTTCTGCCGTATCGTACCTCCTTCACTCTCTGTTTGAGTCTGTTATCAACAAAATACCCCCCTCTGTTCTTCATTTTCCTCTCACGCCTTGCTCGGAGCACCGAGGAAATCCCTCTTTTACAAATTCTGATCCCGCAAGAGCTGTTTTCTCGGCTCCGGTGCTTCTGACAGCTATTTCGTCACGTTTTGGTAGCTTCCTTACGTCCCATTACTGCAGGAAAATGGAGAATGGGGCTTCCAACCCTTCGTGCCTACACCATAAACACCCCTAAAACAGTTGTTGAACTGCACAGCTGATCTTTAAAAAGGCCGGTCGCTTCAGGTACAGAGCAGCTCTCTTTCCTCGTGGAACTCGGCACTTTGTTGAACGCTGTCCAAAACGATGCCTATTAAAAAATGTACGAATGGCAAAGAAAGTTAAGTCAGTATCTTTTAAATAATCAAGTTTATATAATTTATATTTAATTTTCAATTTCTTACTGAGTTAGCTGAAATCTACTGTTGTTTCGAAGATTTCTTAATATATTTCTATCCGGCATCCAGACAGAGAACCCTGACCAGTAGGACCCAGTCTACACGTTTGTGATTGGTCTACGTTAATACGTCATTTCGAGCGAGGCGGGTGTTTGGTGTAATCTATTTTTTTTAAAGTAATAGAACAACGCAGAAAATTGAGGCATCTATTGAAGCAATAACACAACTGTTACAAAAAAGGAGTGTACACGTAGTAATCCTACGTGTTTATGTACTATTTTTGTACATTGAAAATTAAATAGGTATATTTTAAAAACGGTACATAAACATAAAATAACTCTCCTTTAACATTTTGGCAAGATTAGAAAGTTATGACGACTGACAGCTTAAAACAACTAAACAGGTGATGCAAACAAATAGAAATCACTTTAGGAATAAATCTGAGTGATGAGTAGAATTGTTTCGCTTACATATATTAACTGGAAATAAGAGGAAACCAGGGACAAAAACTAGTTATTTTAATCTCTTAATGAGAAGAAATAGTGAGAAAACCAATTACTTTTGAGTTGTTATGCATCACTAATATTAATTGTATTGAACACTGGAAAATGTAATCTGTAGTGTGGATTGCACAATACGCACACAATTCTAACTCTCAGTGACAGAGGTGGTTTTTCAATAATAAGTGTTCAACCTAATGTCATAACAGGAACCTGATGAAATGGAAAAGAAAGTTTATCTCCACTACAGTACCAAAGAAAAAGATAAATTAGTTTTAACGACACTGATATTCACAGTTTAAAAAGAGAAATTACAACAGGTCACTTACATCCCCATTAATCTGTAAATCTTTAATACTACATCCAAAACAAGGGAGGACAAATTTAAATTTACAGAGTACAGGTTTCCAGGAAAACAAGCAGGATAGATGGTATTGGTAATGGGACTACAGTATATGCCAGAAAGAGCTGGCAATCAATGTGGTTTAAATTAAAACAAATTCTGAGGGATTAACATTTTCATGTTAGACCAACCCAAACAGACAAGGACGCAAGTTTCTTCTGTATATTGAGGTATTGAGTTCTAATCCAAAGAGCATTGGAACTGTGAAGTCTGAACTGGGATTTTGTTTTGGACATGGGGTACATGACTCATCACCAACATACAACTGACCTAACCAAAAACACCTCTGATGCAACCCAGGGGTTTGTTAAAGAAAAAGCAGAAAATCTTAGTCTATCTTCAGATTCATATCCAATCGGTCTTGCATTTTACGTGATGAAATGAGAAATTAAGTCAGCACTTCACAAAAAGGCAATATGTCAAAGTAGCTGCAGGAAAGCATCTCACAAGATTATACAAAGTCTGCAGAACTTCAAGTCCTTCACAATGATACTGGCAACTAAATACCGATTTATACACTCAATGTTACTCAAAAACTTCAAATATATTATAGTTTTAATATGATAAAATTAATGCATGTAATTACCCAAAATAAAACATTGAACACAAAACTTTATGCTCAAACTTATCTTTTCAGAAATACAAATGACTGTATAACAAATTTGCCTCTGAAATCCCTATACAGTACTTTTGGAGGGCACAGTCTACAAAACAATTAACAGTTCCAGATCTGAAAAAAGTTTATTCAGCAATACTTAGATTTTCTTTTGAAGGGTAAAAAACATACATAGAAAAAACAAATGCCTTAAGGCATATAAGGCAATATACTTTTGAGTTCTTCAGCAGTGAGTTGTGTAATTCACAATTTAAAGCATCTTATTTCCGTGAACGCTTGCTCTCGAGCAGTAACACGATCAGTCTGGTCCTCAGCGCTCGTATTTTGGTGCTGTAGTTCTGAAGAAACACAGCTGTCAACTTGTCCCGCAGACTTTTCAGAGAGGGAAGGGAGTTGCAGTCTGGTACATTCAACAAAGTGTGAAAGAATTCTGTCCACATTTCACTGTGGGGATTCCTTATTGCAAGAAAAAAAAGGTCAAAATACAGAGATTTCCTTACATTACGAGTTGCATCTGTCGCTAACCTACAAAGTGCATTTAAGTGTAGAGGAAAGCTGACCGCATACAGTTAGACAAAACAGGAAAATTCAAAAATATTTCAGTATTTTTCCAGCTCTTGAAGCATTACGATATTACCAGAATTTCTGAAGATGAATTGCGACTTGAGTAATTTGGGGAATGTTCAGAAATGAATTGGGATATGCAATTACTCAAAAGAAAAGGAAGACTGAGGCTGCAAATATGCATAATAATTCTGTTTTATTGCAACAGTTTCATTACCTGTAGTTACAGATGACATAAACAATAGAATAAACTTACCTTTTAAAAACTGTATTTGGTTTCCAAACACCATTTTCATTTTTCACTTTCATGTAGGTGCCAAAAATCATGCAGTACACTGTACCAGCAATTCCAAAGTAATCAGTCTGAAACACAGTCACGTTTATAGAATTAGTGTTGTAGTAATTAGTGATGTAGTATTTAGTGTAGTGCTATCATGAAGGTCTTAAACGTCTTTAGAAAACAAATGATGAGTTTAAATTAGATGATAATAAAACAAATTAGATGATCTTTTATTTATAAAACAGATACAGTTGACAGTGTTAAAATCTTACCTGATATGTCCATGGTTGACCCATCAGCATTTCAACACATTGAAACCCAGACGTCATGCATTTAGCCTTGAACACAGTTCCATCTTTGAAAAGGGTCATGTCAATGCTCTGTCCAAAATCAATCAGCGACAGCCCATGCTCCAGGTTTTCTGGGTCAAAACACTCATTTTCAAGAAATCTGAATGAAAAATAAAGTTGTAGATTTTAATCAAATAACTATCAAAGCATATATGACAACACAAGAAAACCAGATTGCCAGTTAAGATTAGGATTAATTTCTATGGTTGTCCTGTACTACTGGCAGAACAAATTGCATCATGCAATTTTAGGACAAAAGTGATCGAATTAAATTTTGGTTTACTAAGTTTTAAGTTTGTTTGCAAACTTATCCTCTAATGTTTATCCTTCACAAACTGAAATTCATAGACAGAGACAAGGTGGTATATTAGATTAGGCATAACAGTACAAGTCAGATACTGCCCATGTCTTCTAGAACCAAGCAGTGACACGTGCGCACCTCTCCCCCAGCATGAAGTTGTCTGGTTTGATGTCCGCGTGTATCACGCCAATGCTGTGGAGCTGCTCCACCATGTGCAGGATGCAGATTGAGAGATAGATAACCAGAGGCTGGGGCATCACCTTCTCACTCAAATTCCTGTACAGGTTTACTGCATTCTGTAGAAAGAAGAGTGAAAGCACAAATCAACTTTCACATATTGCACACTTTAAATTACGGGATGTTTCTCTGCTTTGTTGTCCTTTGTCAACAGTACTATAAAGCACAATGCATCTCCTTGTGGGTATTTTTGACAAGCCTTGTCCTGAGGATGATTCCCCCATTGTTACACTGGAGAAATTCTAATCTGGTCCTTAGCCCTGGCTGAAGACTTCAATGTTTGTTATGCCTACAAATTAGCCAGTCTGTAAACATAACAGACAAGGCTCTCTGACTCTTTGAAGTGACCTCAACGCAAGTCATAAAGAGGAGTTAAACTGTGATGGTTAACTATTTCATCTGTATATTAATTCCATTTAAAGTATCAAGGCAATACAACTTTTCATTAAAAAGGACTCATCCTGTCTCTGGAATTAGTAAATCTTAGGTTTCCTTTTCCTACTGGGTATAGGAATTTTCTTGATGAGAGGCTCAGTTATACATACCAGCAAAGTTCCACAGCTGTACAATTCTCCCATTAAAATACTTCCATTCTGGAAGATGTGGGCTGAGCACAAGCTGTTGTAAAGATGACGTACACTGGGCTGAAGTCGTTCATTCAGCTGACGGTCAATATAGAATTCCCAAGGACTGGTAGACTTGAGGACCTGTGAAAAGCAGAAATAAAGTTTATACAAACCTCACAAAGCACAGTTAGACACCCAAAATAAAGTAAACAGAATGTAGGCTACAGGAATACAACAGAGCTTAAGATAATGTGGTATCTGGTTCACAAATACAGACTCGAAGAGTGAGATTAGTCTATCATGTTCTTTTATCTTCACTGAACCAAAAAGTCTTTCATTACAAGAGTGAGGTCTCATGAAAGCAAGCTCTAATCAGAACACAAGAATGGTAACAAGTGAGAGCAGGTCATTTGTAATATCCATGTAATTTGATTGCTACAAGTCAAGTGATTTGAGGATTCTAAGTTTCTATTTGTCTTCTTGTTTTTTCCCTTAAGTTCACCAGGCTGATTTTGTCAGTGTCTTTGAAGATATTAATATTTGAATGATGTCCCCTCACGGTCTTCTCTGTTCAAGACTAAAAAGTTTAGATTTTAGCCTGTTGCCTTTACACCTGGAAACATCTCAAGTCACTCTTCTCTGGACTGATTCCAGAGCAGCAGTATATCTTTAATTATGTGGATATAATTAAATGAAGCCTCTAAACAAGCTCATGCTACTGCACCGTACAATTTAGTGCAACCTTTCAATTTCTAATTGTAGACTATAAACTACTGATCCTTTACACAGCAGCACATTGCTTGGAAACGGAGAAGTGACAAAAGCGTTATGACCATTGTACCTTGAAGACAAGCTTCTTGGCCTTGCTCAGTCCAGACACTTGATAAACTGTGGCAAAGGCACCTTCGCCAAGGACACAGTCGATCTGGTAAGGGGCATCACCTAGACATCGAAATAGGAAATGACACTTTTTATCAGCTTGCACTGAGATCAAGAATGAAAGGTTACAAGAAACCGCTAGGACAAAAAATAAGCTGTTTTCTTACCAACAGTTACAGTCATTTTTGGTGAAATGCTGGGGATATTTCTTTTCCAGGTGAAGAAGTTGGAAGAGGTGTGGAGGGGTGTGGGCAGATCGGACAGCAGACATTTGATCAGGGTTTCATCCCAGGGATCTGAAACCACGTGTGCTGTGCAAGAAGATTTTGTATTAACATTATTTTGATATTTTATTTTTCTTAAGCCCACATTCACCTTATTAAACTCTATTTTCCGTTAGATTCCAGTTTGATTGTTTTCTGGCATCACTCATCAAGAAGAAAACGTTATCAAACACAAACAGCCTCACAGGCCCACCGTATCTGCTGCAAAGCTACAGAAATCAATAGTGTGGGTTAACTGAAATTCATTCCGGTATATCAGTATGTCAGGAGGCACTGCGCTGTAGAAGAAGGAATTGTTGGCCTTTGTGAATGAAGGCCCCTAGTACCTGGATCCCTTGAAGGGGGGTGGCTGAGCTGGTTCTCCTCCTCCTGCGGGACAGCAGGCTGGAGAGCTAGTTGCTTGTGCTCAGAGAGGGAGCTGACCAGTTTCAAGTGTCTGTCCTCCGGCTCGTCAGCTGTGATCCCGCTACTAGCGTTCACCGATCTCCTCCCGCTGCCGTGGGCACACTGAGACGCAAAGTCCTCCTCTGTACTCGGGCTCTGCTCGGTAATTGGGCTGCAAAACAGAACGTAAACTTTGTCCCTTATCATGAGGATACCAATGAGTGGTTATACTTCTACATTAAACAAGCAAGTAAAGGGTAATTCCTCACTGAAAAGTAGAAGGAGAAAATGTGTTGGCTGTGGAGCCTTCTTTAATGTTTCTCCTTTCTATTCTTCAGCGGGGAACTAAACTTTAGTTGTTCCTATGCAGCCAGAGCAAGCTGACGTAGCTCCCCACTGGAATCTATACATTAAATAAGAGTTGGATGTATTTTAACATTACATGATGAACATTAATTAGGGCTTCAATTTATCTTGCCATCTAATACTGGACATCTTAAAATTGTTACTACAGAAAACATACCAGCCTCAGTTGAAAAAAATTCTTAACTGCGTCCGGCTACCTTGAGAAATTTTGTAAACTAGTCTTTCCAGTCAAGCATAACCGCCCATTCTCAGATAAGGCAGATGCATGCAAAAGTAAACAATTAACTGCTGCAATACATGTGCTGTCATCACACACAGTTTTACCAACTGAAATCTGGAAACAGTGAGGTACTTAACTTGACTACCTTCAAATCTTTTTTTATAAATTTAGAATCAAGTATTTTAGTTTTACTCACCAATTTGGAATAACCAATTGTGTGACTGGGGAAGTGCTGGCAAGAGTCCTCCAGCCCACCCACCTCTAAGCCACTTGTCTTTCAACACAACACAGGCACCACTCTCCCGGGCCATATATATATACACTTCCCTCTATAACCAGCTGGTGACGGGATCTGAAATACCTGAGCTTCCTGGTTTTGTGCAACTGGTAGAGATTTTCTTCAGAGGCGTCAAGCCCTGTGTGAAGAGGATTTCATAACCATTACAAGATCTCAAAGCACAAGATAAGGTACAGGTGCTGGAGATAAGCCAGCACACAAAGCAAAGCTGATAAAGAGTAACACCCCTGAGATTACCCTGTGTGTCCTGGGTGTCCCATGGCAGGGACGCTCGGCTGTGGAAGGGGGTGGAAGCGATCTGAGCCGACAAGGCGAAGTCCCTGGTGGTGTTAGGACAGGCTGCCAGAGTGTTGTTACAGCGCGCCGCCCACACAGTGTAGTCTTCCATTGCGGACTCCGCAACTGGGGCAGCATCCTGAACACCACATAAAACACAGCTATTCCACACAAACACACCAAACCTGCATCAAGTAACGTCATGAATTATAAAAATAATAAACTATTTTATATAGCGCCTTTAAAGGTGGCTTCTCAAAGTGCTCTACAGAAAAACAACAATGAAAAAACACAGTAAGAGGAGACAGTAGATGGGGGTACTGAATACAGTGGGAGCAGAGGGGTGAATAACAGAACCAGTTCAGTAAAGGCTCTTCTAAAGAAGAAGGCTGTGAGTCTGGATTTGAGGTTGTTTAGGAAAGGTGACTCTCTGATATCTTTGGAGAGAGAGTTCCAGAGTTTTGGGGCATAAAAGGAGAATGGAACAGGAGAACACGAGGATTTTGAAGTCGACACGAAACCCGACAGGAAGCCAGTGCAAGGACTGCAGGACAGGAGAACTGAGAACACTGAAAAACCCATGTCCTTACATTTTGAGTTGAGGGGACTGTTTTCAATCCAGGATGTTCTCGCAAGCCTGCTGCTGAGTTAGTCTTGTCCAGCTTCTGGGCAACACTGAAAATACCATGCATCAAACACGTTAACTGAAACATTCAAATGCAATACCTACAAGCAGAAAGGAAAACCTCAGAGAAAAATATTTTACCACTTATTTTCTTGGTCACTGTCTTCTTGAAAGACAGAAAATGGAGCTGCTGCGGGTGCCACGTTAGGAGGCAGCACTTGTTGGGGCCGATAGTCACCTTTCATATAAAGAAAATAAAGTGAATTTCCAGGATTTAACACAATATAACTAAATAAGTTTATACTATTAGGGATGAGACAATGTCTTTAAACACTTAAATTCATATCTATGCTCAGGACTATTTATGATTATTAAATCTATTACATGCTGAATTACCAAATACAACAAAAAGCTGCCATTCAACATGGTGCCTCTAGTTAATGATATTTCAGCCTAAAAATATTAGGTCTTGCACTCTTACTGGTGTTTCTGCAAAAGGCTTCAAAGCTCTCATCTGTTTTGTCGTGTAATCCATCATCTGTCAGAGACAGAGCTGGTGCCTGGAACATGTCCATGATGACATCTACAGTCAAATAACGGAAAAAAAGGTCAGGACACAGCAACGAGAGCCGGCTGACGATCGAACAGCTCGCGCTCCGTGATTATTAACATCGCCCACTGAACAAATATATCGTCATCATGATTGGTGATGTGGTGTGCAACGAATCGAAACCTCAGCCGAGCCGACAATCGGGAATTCCAACCTGGAAACACGCAACAACCCCTGCGCAATCAAGGTCATTATCAAGGACTGGGCTCGGAATTTGTTAAACCTTTGACAGAACACAGGTCTTAAAAGTTTCTTGTACAATTGTCTAACAAAAAGATGCAGTCAATCAGTGAAGGTGTAGCATACTGGAATTAATGTTGTCGAACTCCTTCACTCCTTTCAGCATCACTGCATTTTGATGCTTTAAATATATATCAATTGGCACATCATAATCCAGGTTATACTGAAGAATGCAGGCAGGCTGTGTAGCGCAGCTTCTAACCAGCAGAAAGGTTCAGAGAAGTAACAGGACAGAGGTGCTCACCCAGAGCCTCCTTGGTGTGAACAGTGGGGGACGGCTGCACTCTGGACGGCGTAGCCTGGATGAGCCCCAGGGACGTGTTGGGGGTGACATGGGGCATGGTCCCATTCCCACCCAGAGAAACTGAGAAAGAAACCAGAAAAGCACACATACGCTCATCACTCTGAGAAGCCACAAGTCCATAAACAAAATCAGCCTACGGTTTGGGGTACAACTTACCATTTCCTGTTGCTTCTGTTCTTTCTACTTTGTCTTCTGTTTTAGACACATCCCTATTAAAAGGAAATGCTTTGGTCATACAGAGCTTTCGCTGTGGGTGTGCAAGCTGTAAAGGCGAAAGAGCAGCCCTTGGTACTTACTGCTCCCTATAGCTCTGCTGCTGGAAGCTGGTGGGTCTGGGGCCTGCGGCAGGGTTCAGGTATGTCCTGTTCTCTCGACTCGGACAGCCACAGTCCTCATCCTGCAGGCCGGGGGGGTTCCGGGAGCCCATGGAGTCTGCGCCGAGAAAGCTGTGCCGAGTTCCTGCGGCAGGGACGGGGCGGCAGTCGTCTCGGGGCTCAGCAGCTGCAGACGGAGAGGCTGCGAAGCGCTGCTGCAGCAGCTCAGCCGGCCTGGACTGCCTGCCCTGCCTGTCGGACGCAGCGAGCCCTTCAGTTCCCGCGCGGAAAGATCCGAGAAGCAGAGATGGCAAACGGGTGCTCTCAGGCCCTCGTGCGTTCTGGCCCTGCTCCGCCCATGTTGGCACGCTGTCTGGGAGCAGGGCACTGCCAGGTTCTCTGCAGGGCTGCTGGGCAAGCTCAGGTTCCAGGCTGGCCTTTTGCTGTTCTTCCCAAATTGCAGGGCCCTACAACGGAGCACATCGCGTCAGTACAGTACAGCAGGGACCACGGATGAGAACCAGTAACGACTGCAGACGCTGCTGTACATGCAAGCTAGCTCTTGCCTGCTGCAGGTGGCTGGTGCTCCCCAAACCCTGCGCCGAGCTGAGTCTGCTGTTCATCTCTCTCGCTGTCTCGCTCTCGTTTTGAAACTGTGCAGACTGAGGCTCTAACGTTTTCTTCCTTGCGTGACATTCCTCTGCATTAAAAAAAAACATTAGCACATTCAGCATTTCAGCGGATTTGCACGACTTCCAATTCAACTTAAAATGATCTAAAATAAGTAAAAGGAGCTAAACACATACACTTACCCAACTGTCTCTTCTCTTCCTGCAGCTTACATTTATAAAAGTACCTCCTTGCTCGTAACTCTTCAAAGGACAGCTCAGAGTCTCCACAGACAAGGTCGTTTTTGCAGTACATGGCGCACTCTTGAACACTTTTGCCTGCCCCCCGATTGCGTTGGTCTAAAGCCGTGTTTTCAGATTTTGAGATTCTGCAAAGAAAAACAACGTGGATATTGTGTAAACCTCAAAACCAGGAGAACCTGCCGATACATCCCTGACAAAGCCCTGACCCGACAGCAGCTCTATCACAGACAGGTCTTAACTAACAAGACATGGCAAGTATTCAGACTCACATGTGCTCAGTTTTGTCTACCGGAAATGCGGCCTGGCTTTTATAAACATCTTGGCATGCCTCAGGCTTGCAATCCTGTTACAAGAAAAAAGATGGCCTGTTATTTTTATTGTATTTCAAGACATTACAGTCCATATCATAGATCACAAACAAGAGGAGGCCCATCAGTCTAACCACTGTTTGATGACTTGCAGCTTAAACCCCTTCAGAATATGTCACATATGTTTTGCTTGTTGCCATAACACGTGTAACATTTCATTTTTACATAACGGACCTATTTGGGGCTATTTTCAGGCCAGGTCCAGTTTGTGAAATTGCCAGTCTAAGAAACTGCAGTTTTTATTTCACAATACCTTGCTTTGAAAACAAGCAGCCAATCCCTTTGGAAACCTCGGCTGTTCCATCTGATTGACCAACTGCAGGTTCTGAAGAGGGCGTGGTCCACCTGCCATTCACAAAAAGAAAACATTGATTTTCTCAGCTCACTGCCGACAACGTGGCATCACAGGAAACAAACAACTTCTTCGCCTTACCTTGTGCTTCTGTCCGTCTTTGCAGAACTCTAGCTTGGAACTTCCTAAAACAAATTGAGAAGGAAATCCAATTATAATAACACCACACTGCACTAGAAGACACGTGTCCTGATCCTCTTTCGTTTGGGTCGGAGATGGATGGACAGCAGCCTGACGTCGTAAGCAACCCTCACACAAGATCTCTGGGAGAAGCTAAAGAGAAGATGGGCAGCATGGTGGCACAGCAGTTAGCATTGCAACCTTGCAGCACTGGGGCTCTGGATTCAACTCTGGACACAGACCTGGTCTGTGTGGAGTTTGCATGTTCTCTCCTGGTTCGCGTCCTTTTCTTTTGGGTGTTCCAGTTTCCTCCCACCGTTCAAAGACATACGGGTAGGTTAACTGGCTTCAGGGAAAACCAGCCCTGATGTGAGTGTCTGTCTGCTCTGCGATTCACTGGTTCCACGCAGGCAGTATCCCATCTTGCACCCTTTGTCTGCCAGGAAAATTTCCAGCTCCCCTGCGACCCTGAATTCAAAGTAAAACGGATGAAGAGATAAGAGAAGATGGGTTACCCGTAGTAGTCCTGTAAAAGCTGTGCTGGCTCAGCCTTAATCTCCACTGCTCTCTGAAGCAGAGCCTCAGCCTGCTTGAGCTGCCCCTGTCTTTCGAGTTCCGACGCCCAGGACGTGTACAGATGAGCAGCCGTGGTTCCAATGCCATGGTCATACAAGTAACGGAGCAGTTGTAAAGGGTCTTTATAAAACCGTGACTGAAATGCAAGAACGAATTATTAGAATTAATGAGAAAAAAAAGAACGCATTTGTTCAGCAATCCATATCAACAACACGCGACCTGTCTCATCTTCTCAATGTTGCACAAGAACCAGTAACCAACACCGACCACAAGCTAGATTGTCACTTTATATCCATTATGGGAACATAATTCATTGATGGACAATATAAACAGAGTCAACACTTTCAGGTCAACTGCAACAAACTGAAAGCAACTGGAGTTCAACCAGTGGTTGGCACGCAGCGCCGGCCTAGACTAGCGCTCTAGCTTAAGACCAACTGGCTCGAACGTGGCTGCTGAAATCGGCACTGTTCTAATCATGTTCTTAATTGTAATGAATTGCTAACAGCTGCTGCCCTCTAGAGGTTACTGGAGTTGGGGGCGAACTCAAACCACCTCTTCACATGGTTTAAGCACCCCAGCAGCAGACTAGGCTGAACACAGGGTCCACATCAGAACACTCCCGCATATAGTGGAAATAATATCGGCACTATGTAAGGAACTTATAGACCTCTCACTTGAAAATTATTGTAATATTTAACTAAAATTACATCCCAGTCACACCACAATAACTCAAAATTCACAATTGAATACATATGCTTTTTAATACATGTGCTTGATTATTAAGGGTGTTTAATGTCTATATTTATTATTAATATTACAGCTAAAGCATGTAGAGCTCCTAGTATGTCAGCATATTTTCTGATATTTTGGGGAGTGAAGAGAACTGAAATTAAGGAAATACAGTACTAGTAAAATGGGGTGTAGGTCTCCAATGCATTACGTCACATTTGGGTGTAAATAGATGTGCTGTATTTTTTATTGCGATAGGACTCAACTTCTGTTTCTCAGGGGAAGGCAGAGATATTGGGGATTCTGGGGTACAGAGAATAAGTTGTATAGGCAAATGTAAGGATATGTTAAAGAAAAAACACTTATTGCCATCTTCTTAAAAGTGCTTATTTATGCCAGTTCTTCGGAACAGTGTCCCTCCTCTGTCCTGTGGCTGAGGTCCAATAAAACCGGTGTTGAAACAGCCGAGCGCGTCAAACGGCTTGGAGACGGAACAGGAGGCTCATCCCAGTCGATGGCAAGGCTGTGTAGAACTGCACCTGCCGAAGCGACGGTGCTGGTTTTGAATGGACTGTCTTCAAATTCCAAAGGCTCACAAGAGCAGTGGACCAGCACTGAACTGAAATGAGCTGCAGAGATCCGTGACAGAAGTCTCTCAAGTTTACCTTTTTAGTTTTCACACATGTATCAGCACCTTATATTAATGCCAATTCTGCTTAAGAAATAAAATTGCTAACAGTACTGGGGCTTTTCAGAAGGATGGGCCAACTTATCTGCAAGCAATATGCAGTATGTCCTTTTGTCATTCATCACTCACGATACCTATAACGTACCTTACTCTCACTCCCTCAAATTAAAAAAAGGCCACAAACATAAAAAAAACGTGCCCCCCAAACTGCATAAAACGTACATTTGGGTCTGCAATACTATAAATATAATCTATACTTGGGAAAAAAAGAGCTCATCACTCTCTTGTTTTTTTCTGAAGGATCTCCGTCTGAATCTATCATTTATCAACTAAAATAAAAGCGGCTGTAATACGTGTTCAAACTGAAACACGGAGCCGCTGTACTCGCCTGTTTCGTGACAAACTGCATTTGATTATCGCATTACTAGTTACAGTACGTAGCCTCAAGTGGTATGTTTTAACATAAACGCCGTCCTTAAATTAAAAACTAATATTAAGCTGCCAGGGACATTCAGTTAGATACTTACACGAGACAGGAAATGTAATAATAGTCTACAAATTGACATACTGATGAGATTAATTGAAACGTTCAGAGCTCAATGCAGCTCACGGGAATTAGAACAACAACAGTGCTGGACCCAAGTTCAGCTGCTCTCCAACTTTGTGCACCACGTTTTTTTAGCTGCAACTGAGCTCAGAGTTAGAGATGATCTCCAAATGGTACCATATTATTTAACTAGTCCGCAATTTAGTACGAACGGCTCCGTGTCAAATCCGAAAATTCGGTGCAATTGACCCCCCAGGTGCTTTTTTGTTTTAAGAGCAGACATCAGGGTAAAATGAACTGTGAAACAGAAAACAATAGTACTTACACATCTTATACAGCTCTTAACATATCTTATGTCATCGTGGTACCGTTTGTCATGAAAAAAATTCTCCACAAGACGATTCAACACATGAGAAATGGTTCTCTCCTCCGAGGGTGCAGTATCGTCCAGGTGCGAAATGTACCTGCATTATTTTCACAGGGGATTAAAATACTTTTATTGTATTTGCCATTCGTGTTTTTTTCAGCGCAACAAATAACTAGTAGCAATATCTGTCACTATTAAAAACCTTACCTCATCCATAACTCAAGCGGATCGTCTCCAGTGTAGCTCCTCACACTGGCCTCGAACTGCCTGCAAAAGTCAATAAACATTACGCAGCTACCAAGATCTGTTTTACTAATTGATCGAACTGATGCTTGTGTTTTAACTGGTTACTATTTACAGCGTTAGGAAGAGCAAGAGACTGGTATCCTATTGACCTAATAAGTGCACTACAAAAATGCACATTTTTAATCATGCTGAAAACTGCAGCTGCAGATATACACCCTGCTAACACATCGGTTTGCTACGCGGAGATAAACCGGTTTACAATACTTACTGAAACGATGCACCGATATCCATTATACACACTATAGCTGACTTAAACGAAAGTAAATACTAAACACATCCTCTGTATATCCTTCCCCGCCTCCCTTTAATTTCCCATGCAATAACTTCAAACTCGGCGCACAGTCGTTACATTTCAAACTTTCTTCACAAGCCAATAAGATTGGACTAGACGTCACGACGGCACACCACCAATCAGCGTGAACTAGCAAGCCGGAAACGGAAATGGGTTTGGCTCCCATAGAGAGTCCACGAGTTCCTGTAGTAAAATCCACTGCTACGCCATCTTACTGAGGTCCCTCTTTTCACAAAAAGGCTGTTTCCAGAGCTGGGATAGGGAAATAAATGGCCCGGACAATAAAAAGTGATAGGGCTTGGAGGGAGTCTTTCATTGTGCAAATCAGGCCCCCATCATCCACTTGCACGAATTGATAATGGACAATCACCTGATCAAGGAAGTTCTTATTTGATGTGAGTTTGATCATTTGTTAGAGTGTGTACTTATTGTGATTTTTTTCTGTGAAATAAAGTTTATTTCGATAAGAGAACAGCCTCAAAGGAAAAATTGCAAATGTAGTGCGAAATAGCAGAAATGTCTAGAATGCAGCACAATAAAATACAGTATTTTTCAGAGAAATCACAGAAACCATGAATCACTTAAAAGTAAATCAAGAATATGTGTTAAAAAACCTAACTGAAAAAAACAGGACATTTAAAACCAGACCCCCTTATCTAAACATTTGCACTCTTTGCCAAATGATACCTCACACAAGATTAACCAGACAGACAGATCTAGAAGTAACCGCGGAGGGAGGATTACAAGGTGATGCCACCAGAGGGCAGAATGAGCTCAAGTTTCCCAGTGCAGCAGCCCAGCACTGGCAAATTGTAACGATCTGCAGGTGCAGTCGGTCGGTAAGGTGTCATGCAGCTCTTTGACAGGCTTGCCAGCTCTCATTATGACAGCAGAAGCTGTTGTGTACCATAATAATACAGTATATACTGTATTAATACAGCTTTTGAATACAGTAGTACTGTATGTATTGAAAAAGTCAAGGTAAGGACTATTTAGTAAGACCATGTACATCTTGTATTTGCAACTAAAAGCCAGCACTAGGCCTGATGTTTTCAGGGTCAGTACTAGCGCTGAGCTGACTCTGAGTGAAAAGGTTGCGCTGTGGCAGATGGAGTGCTCCCAGCTGCCAACTGACTGAAAAATCTCTGAGACAAGGCGTCAGGAAACAAGACAGTCTGAGCGAAACTGGAACTTGCTATGACAGCCTGCAAGAAGAAATCACCTATTAGGCCCAGTGTTGAGTCAGGCTGCGCTGACCCACTGTCAGTCAGATCCACACAGTAAGGGAGGAGCTGTATAGAATAAGTAAGAACTGAACCGGAGACTCCTGTTGAGCAGAGGTGCTTGAAGTAGAGAATTCCTTAACTGTAGAATAGGACAGATACTTCAAATGTTACAGTTTCATGACGCCTTTGTAGTGGCGGAGGGACATTTGTGTTTCATTGAACCGCTCAGCTGTGTCATCAAGAACCCAGAGCTCCTGGCTGGGCCAGGTCTGAGGCGAGGTTCCAGACAAAACAAAAAAGCAAACTCAAGACTTGAGAAGCTTTTAAAAAGTGCAAAAGAACCTGGACTGTAACAGGGATCTGAGATACACTCAATTCCTGGAGCCAGGCCTGGAGATAGCATTCAACAGGCAAGTTCTGCTGTCATTGAAATCAAGACCAGAAGGCACTTCTTTACCAAAGGGGTTGTGGGAGTATGGAACAAGCTACCTACAGTAGCCAAGTGGGTGAAGCTGATATCCTGGTTTCTTTCAAGAAACTGGATAAGATTCTTTTATCAACTACCAGCCACCTACCAAATGGGCTGAATTTGTAACCTCTCGTTTGTTCTTATGAATACCTGGACCACCTACGAACCCTCAATCGCCTAAAACAGCTGCACGCAGCCATCTTGTGGGCCCAGAACCAGCAAGATGAAGGGTGAGGGTCAGGTACAATAACAGCGCAGCACCAAGAGGGATAGACCACAGCAGACTGGACCTTGCCAAGGCAAACCGGCTCCCGGGACGTGGAGTGGCACTTCTCCTGCAGGAAAGGAGCCAGAGCTGGTGGAGGAGGCGGAAAGGTTCCAGACGGATATGATCAGTCTCACCTCAAAACAAATCTCCGCCTCAAAAGTCTGATCAACTGTGTGATTTTACTAGAACTGCCAAGAAACTTTCCAGAGATAAGAGATATGTACACAGGTAAGTGTTGCTGCCGTGGGTGGGCTGTTGGCACAGTGGTTAGCATTGCTGCCTTGCAGCGCTGGGTCCCTGGATTCAATTCTGGACCCAGAGTGCTCTCTGCCTGGAGTTCACATGTTCCATACTGTCCTGCCACTGTTGGGGTGGCTGGGCCACCTTTTACCCCCCAAAACCAACTCACCATTTTGTCATTTTTAACATCACCTTCCTTGGGTTGGGTTCTCAACATACTTTTCAATATATGTGAATTTTGTTTTACTCGATTATGAATTGCCAGTTATTTTTGTCAGACACGCCCAATTAGGAATCAGGAACTCTGTGAGTTTTCCATGTTCGTGACCCTGGGACTGTGCAGGGGAGGAGAACAGAAGAAAGTGTGGGCAGACTCTTTGAGCCACTCATCTTCTAAATGCCAGAGGCAGCACTGTGCCATACAGGGGGTTCAGCACTGATGGGGCGACAGGCGTGTCGCTGCACACCAGCCCCTGGAAGGCTGCAGGGGGCGCTGCACCACTGAGCTGACAACTGAGCCATGTGGGAGGCCCCAAGGTATAAAACTCCATTGCCCGGAACCTCAGTAATATAACTGTGAAACCTGTTTTAATTAAATGTTGTATTTTTTCCCCAAACAGGAAAGGGATACCTGTAATGAAAAGTTACCCAGTGGAGATTTTACTTGCTTGCAGAATTCCCTTTCAGAGAGGTATGAGCTCCCTTCACTGGATTACTTAAATGTTGCTGCAAAATCACCAATAAGCACATGCACACACTAACTGCGAGCTTCATTTCCTCTATACAAAGACAAAAACAGATTTTTAAGTTTTCTTTATTGCTCACCTGTCATTTAGTTACACTTTCAAGCATTTTCTCATAACTTATGTACACAAACTAGCCAACAAACGGTATCACGTCACTTCTTGTCCTTCTTGAGTAACAAAAAACGTAAGCAGGGCTGGTCAGCAGAAGGGTGCAGCATTAGCAGAAGACCTCCGGGTGCACAAGGTCATCTTCCCAGATGGCCATGGCTCTGTCACCAACTCATTCATACTTTTGCTGAACCAACCTTGTAAACTCATGCTTAAAGCAAATTTAAGAAAACTTCTTTCAAGTAAATTTCAAGTCAAACAACTCTATTGGTGGACTGCAAGAATTTCACTACACGGTAGCATGTTTCCGAGCCCCAGACCTGGTGAAATGTGCATGTAGTTTTGCAGACCGTTATAAAGTGTAGTGGTATTAAATACTCAGCCTCTGAACTTTGACTTTGACTAGATCCTTTTTTTTTTCAAATAATCCAGAGGATAAGGCTATTCAAATTCCAGCTTTAGTTACTACAACAGAGCTCATATTGTCTTTTCAGCTTGTAGGACACAATTAAATCATCTGAAGGTAATTCTTAGAAGCAGGATCCAGAGTGAAAAGAAATATGAGGAATAATTATTCTCTCACATAAGGAACACCCTATTACAATACAAAAAAAAGATTGCATAGGTACTGTCACATCTGTTATATGATTAAAAAAATCAAAAGCAAAAACTGCCAGTGTGAGAAATAAAAATCATTAACAATGTGACTTGTTTTTTTGTTGGCAACTATCCCTTTTTTTGTTGGCAAGGAAAATTTCAGGTTTCGGTTTTCTCTGACAAAATTCCTTTACCAGCACAAATTAAAAAGATTCAACCTCCTGTCAGGCTCTCACTGTAGCTGTGCAAACTGTAAAGGTTTAAGGCGTATTCCCCCCTTCCTCGTTTCCGAACGCGTGAGCTCTGCTGCAATGACTGCGGGGCTATCCTCAGCTGGCGTAGTGCCGGCCCTGGCCGAAGCCTGCCTGATTATACTGATAGCCCCCCTGCTGGAAGTACTGCTCGAACTGCCCTCCCTGGCTGTAGTTCTGCGCTCCTCTCCCTCCCCAGCCTCCTCCTTGGCCTCCACGACTGCCCCTGCCCCGGCCCCCTCGGCCTCCGCGCCCGCCCCTGTCCTGGTGCCCCCCCTCCTGGTATCGGCTGTCCTGCTGGTACGCGCCCACTCCACCTCCTTGGTAGCTGCCCCCGCCACCCTGGTATCCACTTCCTGGGTAACTCGGCGCCTGAAAGCCACCATGAAAAGCTCCGCCGGAGTACCCACCACTGCCACCCTGGTAGCCACCCCCGCCCTGGTAGTTGCCCTGGTACGCGCCGCCGCCACCACCACCGCTGCCGCCTCCTCCTCCGTCTGACCAGCCTCCTTGTACTTTACCTCCTCTTCCACCCCCCCCACCCCTGCTGCCCCCCCGGTCGTAGCCTCCTCGCCCCCCTTGCGATGGCTGCTCGTAGCCCCCTCTGCCCCCTCCTCTGCCCCCGCCACCCCCGTACCCCTGCCCGCCCCCGCCTCCTCCGTGCTGCTGGGGCCCGTCCTGTCTCTTCTGCCAGCTGGGCATCTCTGGGGGGGGCGGCTCAATCTCGTTGGGTCTCCCGCCTCGGTCGGGCACACGGCCCATCAGCACCTAGGAGACACAACCATGAAAATCTGCCTCTGATCGATACCGAGGACACCTGCTAGCTGCATCAGGTCACCTCTTTCTTCAGCAACGTTAGTGAAATAGCTACACTTCACCTGCAGCTATATCACCCTGCAACTCACAACCAGCAGCCCTCTGAAGCTCAGCAGGTGTGAGCCTGGTCAGTACCTGGATGGGAGACCTGGGAAAGCTAAGGCTGCTGCTGGAGAGGTGTTAGTAGGGCCAGGAGGGGGCACTCACCCTGTGGTCTGTCTGGGTCCTAATGCCCCAGTAAATTACGCTATACTGTAAAAAGGAGCCGTCTTCGGATGATCTGCAGTCATTAAAAATCCCAGGGCATTTCTCCAAAAGAGTAGGGGTGTTATCCCGGTGTCCTGGCCTTTACCAGTCATGGCCTCCTAATAATCCCCTTCTCTGAACTAGCTCCATCACTCTGCTCTCCTCCCCACTGAGAGCTGGTGTGTGGGGAGTGTACCAGGGTACTCTGGCTGCCGTCACATCATCCAGGTGGGGAACACTGTTGGCGGTGGAGGTTGTTGAGTGCAGTGTCAAAAAAAAGCACTATATAAGTATAAGGGATGATTATTATTATTATTAAATACTCCTTTTCTTCAATTTAAATAAAGACATCTTCTCTTTTTGGCACGTACAATCAACCCTCACCACCAGCAGGGTAAAAGTATGTTCGTTTTTCTGCGACTCCTTACTTTGTTAATGGCACAGGCGGTCCTCTCGCGGATATTTCCACTGCTCGTCCTTAGGATTTTGGAGAGGTCCTCCCGCGCGGCGAAGAGATGAGCTACAGAGACAGTGCTTTTCGCAGAGAGAGCTGCACGCTTTGGCTGGTACACTTTGGCCAACTTTTCAGTATGAGCCTAAATTCAGATTTAAAAATAAAAAGTTTTGGTTAAAGCCGAAGTAAAAATGACCATCCAGGATTCTGCCTCAACATACACACCTCGTTTACAACTGCAATGCACACGCGTAAGAGAATTGATGAAGGATCACTGAGCAAAGAAAAATGACACATTTTCTTTGAGTCCTTGTCACTGTGTAAAAATTTAAAGCAAAATGTAAAGTAGCACAGGTTTATCTATAAAAAATACAGCACTGCAGAAAAGGTTCAACTTCACTGAACATCTTACCTTGGCTCTTTCAGACCAACCAAATGACTGAACTGTTACATCAAGACGTTTCAACAACATCTTCCTCCGGACTTCATATTCATTTGCAAGAGCTTGGTTAATGGCTTCAACCTTCTCCTGCCAAAGGACACATCATGTGCTTTACATTTAGATTGTGCTACAGCAAAGCACATCACTTTCCCTTACTAAAACCACAGCCAGTTCTTCCTGAGGGTGCAATATCATGCTAGCAAAATGACAAAACAAGAGTAACTGCACTGGAGTCCTTCAGGCTTACTAGCAAAGTAGTCTTTGCATTTTTGCATGTTCTCTTCTGTCTGTTAAGGTGCTAATGTAAATGACAGATATACACTCATCACCGTTCCCATCAATGAAGTGAAACAGGGCCTGCCATAACAGAAAATAAGGAATGTTATATAAAATCCTTCTGATTGTTTACAATTACAAGAAAATACAAGTATTTATAAACTGTTTTTGTGTCTGTTATACCCTTTTCTTGAGTTTTAAAATATCTATCTGCCTTACAACAGATTGCATCCTGCAATAACTCCTCCACCAGCAGTCAACACCGTCTGCAGTATTTACCCAGTGAACTGGTCCCAGCGTTTTCTTCATCAGGGGCTTTCCGACGTGATAAGGAGACACCTTGGACAAAGCTTCCTTCAGCTGTTGATCCAGATAAAGACACCTGCATAACTTTAAACTGGATGGACCTTCTTTATTACCAAAACTGCCATGCAGGATGATAAGAACTTGGATTTGGGTTTTCAAGCAAACAAACACAAGAACTTACAAACATGATCTAAGAACCAAGGTTTCAAAACTCAATACATAACACTGTTTCTTTTATGGGAGAAGTCACACTAAAACTAATATATATCTCCTCTTTAAGTTATTTTATGTCTCTAATTTTCCTAGTCCCATATTACACTTTAACCCCCTTAATTCCCCTCATTACACAGCACACTCTTGTGCTCTTCAGATAGTTGTCCTGGAAGTTAAGATGCTCTGGATAATAATGTGAATTATATGACCAGTTTGGAGCACGGTAGAAAATTAATGCACTGACCGTGTAACACCAGTCTGGGTTTTATGTCTGCTTGTCTCGTGAGAATGTTCAATAGCTCAATTTTACTTAGAATCTGAGTCCTAATTACTAAGCAAAATGCCGAGCCATGGAAATCTGTGTTTAAGTTCAGGTCTGGTGAGGGGTGCATCTATACCAAGGAGAATCCAGCTGAGCTGTGTGTTGTACCTTCTTCTCGATGCCACTGAAAAACTGGAACATGGAGATGTTGGCAGGGGGCTTGGACATGCCCAGTCCCATGCAGATCCCCTTCAGTTCCATGAAAACCTCACTGCCTCCTGCCTCTTGCACTTTCTTCTGCGGTCTATTGACGATGATCATTTTTGAGGCCTCCAGCTCAGAAATAAGGTAAGCTGAAGAGCATTAAAACATGCATTAATCTAAGAACACTAAACGGTCTTTTTATCTTTTCTTTTTCAACATGAACGGTGGGGTCTTCAGTTACATCCTATCAACCTGTTCAGTAACACACATGAGGAAAGAACGGATACTAAGTCACTGCTGAGACTTAAATAAATGTAAAAATTGAAAATTCCAGGGCAACCAATGAAACAGCCAGCATTTCTCTATCTAGTGCAAGATTGTGCTAAAGTTGATTATAGCAATAGGCTACATTTGATTAGTATTTCTGCATCACTGTATTTGTGCACTATGCAGTGTTGGTGCCTCTGTCTGTCTCACTGCTTTTCAGTCTGATTTCATAGTGCTTTGCCGATATTAGCATTTCCGGGACATCAAATGATTCACTTAAGAATGGACTACTGCCGTGCACATACTGATCAGCAGAAGGCAGTTGTTCTTGTTCATAAGCCGTTTGGTGACGTCTCCTGACGTGAGAACAGAATAGGGGCACATCATCTCGGACAGCAGGCCGCTGATCTCCAGCTGAAACCCTTCTGCTTCACCGGGACCTGAGCAAACAAGAGACAGCCTGCTTTGGAACACTACTTGTATTTAGATATGTTTCCTGCACAGAATTTCACACAGAGAACAAGCGAGGAAGTTGCAGAATGTGCTTTCGCCGAGCCGAAACACACAAGTAAAATGAAAAGGCTTCTCTCTTACTGTTGGTGGCTTGGATGTTCTCCTCCAGTTTACAGTAGAGCTTGAGCTCGGTCACAATCCAAGCGCACACTTTAGTGAACTCGGGGGAGGCTGCCCCGCCGGACACTGCCTGGTCCAGCGCTCCGTCCTCCAGGAGAGGGCCCTTATAGCTGCCGAGAGCAAATGGCTTTATCAACACATGCAGCGACATCGAGGCTCTTCCAGACCCTTCAAACAGATTTCAATTCTGCATTGAGTGCACAGGATGGAGGGTGACATGGTGGCACAGTGGTTAGCACCGCTGGGGTTCTGGGGTCAATATCTGGGTGCTTTCTGCATGGATCTTATATGTTCTCCCTGGGTTTTTCGTGGGTTTTACTCCAGGTGCTCTGGCTGGTTAACTGCCTTCTGGGAAAATGGCCCCGGTGTTGAGTGCGTGTGCTTCTGTGTGCGTCCTGAGAAGGACTGACATCCTATCTAGGGTGTATCCTGCCTTGTGCCCGCTGCTTGCTGGGATATACTCTGGCTTCCCCACGACCCTGAACTGGAAGCAGTGGTTAGAAAATGGATGGGTGTCGTGCAAGATGTCTGACCTGTTACCCCGACCCCAAGGTAAAATGTCATTACTTTATTTCTGAAGAAATGAAATGGCCATTTACAGTGGCTTAATTTACTCAGCAGGTTACTAAAGTTGTGATAGATACAGCTCACAGAGTCCTACAGGTACAATAATAAGAAGTCTTGGGTTCCATGCGCCGTGCTATTAATGCAGGGAAAATAAATTAGGTCTTCCCTAACGCAATTTATGAAATGTTTGTTCTTTCACGTTCACGTTTTCACAGCAACACAATTAAAGTAATAAAAAAAACACAGGATAATACGGTGTTTTCATATCGGCAACGCCATAATTCTCTTAAATAACGATAACCTAACAAGGAATGTCAGGTAAATAAAATCAAAGCCACGTCTTTAGTAATGTTTCTATAAAGCCCTAGTGGATAATAATGAACATTTTGAACAGCTGAAACTCCCTTTACCGACACGAAGCACCAGGAGAGCAGCCGATTTGCAAAGCCTAACATTACCGGTCAAACATCCAAACAACAACAGTGACTCGATTCCTTCTGATTCAAACACAACTCACAACCCGTATTATGTTAAGAATAGAAACGCTGCTGCCAGCACGCTTGTGACAGTCGCGCTGTGTCACACTCCTCACTGTTTGTGAGCAAACAGCCGCGGAATCCTGTCACGTTTGATCAAATAACCAGTTTCACATACCCCAGGTCTTCTAACGCGTCCAGTATGTCGTTTTCCATTTTCCCCGACACGTTCCTCCGAATGATCAAAGGACAGAAATTAAAAAATCAAAGCAGACGTGCCTGCCCTCACTCAGGTGCTGGGTTGGCATGCCGGGGTCCTAACCCGACCTCTCAACTCGGCGAGGGCTGGCCAGCGCCGTGCCTGTGTCGCCAGTAAAAACGCTGCGTCTCAAGTACGCCTACACCAGTACACAAAAGCACACATTTCGTCGTTAACAAAATATGGTTAGAATCTTTCGAAGAGGTATGAGCGCGTATTGTTACTGCTGAGGCACCGAAGAGTATCATTTCGCGTCAGGGGGCTTCGCTTTGGCTGACGCAGCTGCGCCTGTGCGTTCTTGCAGCCCGGAGTCCGGCAGTATCTGCGCAGCTCCGCGGGTCCTTACTGGCTACGGGTAACGTCAATCAGCTGTTTCTGCACAAATCCTGCGCAGATCCTGCAGCGCCAACGAACCTTTGCTTTATGCTCGTGCTTCAAATGCGCAGCACGAGAGACCGCCTGCGACTTTGAATCAGTAGCTACGAAGTTAAGGTCAGGGTGTCCTAACTTAAATGGGTGATTTCGTTTTTCTTATATACCTATGTAATTAACAACCAAAGGAGGGAATCTTGCTTGTTTGACACTTCAGCAGCTAAGCAAATCTGCCAAATAGGTGTACAAAAGGGCTTTTCAACTGGTGAGGTACAGTACAAGTCTGAAGAAATTTGTAGTGAGGTGAAACCTGACAAGTGTAGTCCATTTGTGCAATAATTTCAAAGACAAGGTGGTTACTGGCAGTTGAGATCTGTGCAGGACCCTCTATTCCATTGTACGTTAACTGTTTTGTCATTGGAATGGTCCCTACCAAGTCTGGAGACAATTGTTCTTGAACAGTTGACAACCGTCTCATCCAATTGAATGGGAATAATTACTGCTGCACCTGGGTGGTGTAATTCAGAAGCATGTTTGTCGATTGTTGAAATCCATCACGTTTGATTCAACCGATGAAGCAGTCCTAGAGACAGAAGCGGTTGAGCCTGTCAATCAGGCAGCCCTCTCGACTGATCTGTTACTTCTGTTAGAAAGCTAGATCAAGAGGAAAAGCTACGTTTGGGGTGAATTGGCTGAATATGTTTTAACCAGTGTGAGCTAGGGTGGCGGTTAGTGTAATGAGCAGTGTTTCTCAAAAACCATTAGAATCACAAAATACAGAAGTCATAGAGCTCTGAGGTCTTAATCGTGGTCCGACTGCGTGTGTGGCACACTTATGAGCCAGTCCTCTAATTGGAAGCTGGACAAGACATCACCAGACTTTGGCGTTCAGGGTTCATTTCTGTAATGGCTGGCAGTACTGAAGAAGGACTGATGGGAAGGATTTCAGAAGCAGGCAACTGCCAACTGTGTCGCAACACAACTATTGGAAAGGTTACCGCTAGACGAAAACAGGGTTCAGAGTACCTTCACCATGGTAAAACACATGATTTAAGGTGCAAATACAAAGTCAAAGACATTCAAACAGGTACTATTTTTGACTTGGGGAAAAAGAGAATCTTGTGTTAATGCCTGCTGTCTACAAGAAAGGACTTGGACTCTGCATTCCACATAACGGGAATAAAAACAACAACAACAACAATAATGTCCATGCATATTATTTTATTGATTAACAGACAATGTCACAAAACTTTAAATCTGAAACAAAGAAAGCTGAAAAATCCTAACTTGACTAATTCAGTATTATGAGGTCTGCAGATTTACTCATAATCATTGTCTTTATTGTTTACCCTCAATGGTTTAAAGGTTTGGAATTATAATAGTGATGAAAATACAAGTAAACACCACAATTTGACAAAGATCACCAACAGTTTTGTCTATAAACCTCTGCTTTCACTTTTTACCAGATGTGATTTTCTAAGTGTTCGGCATGCCTCAGTGTTGGCACAGGATACTTACTGACTCACAGAGTGGGAAATGCAGTGTAAGCAATGCCTTTCCTGGTACAGAAACAAGAAGTGGCAGTCCGGCAGAACCAGACTGATAAAGACACTGGTAAATACACACAAATAGCGGACAAGGTGGACAAGGAGAACTCCTGCAGGGGCTGAAAAAGAAAACAACATCTTTCTCACTTTTTTGTAGAAATATACACAAATTGAAATATGAAATAAATAACCTGCCCCTGAAATAAACTTTGTCCATAAACATTTTTTTCAACCACAGTTTTAAAAACAGGGCATTTGTTAAAAAGTTTGTTTTGTCCACATGAAGACTCATTACTGACAGTTTTCTTTGCACATGTTCTGGATATCTTAGACTGGAACCCTTTGCCTTCTGGGAGATAAGTATTGTAATCTAGCTTTGGGGGAAACCACAGCACCCCCTTTTCAATCTTGCTTGATTTTTTATTTCTGTACACTAGGTGACATAGTAACAGAACTCCCATAATGCACTAGATATGACTAGGAGCTCCAGAAAACAATAAATAACCATAATGCTGCAGTCAGCTCTCTAGCCTAAGGATATCTGGGGACATGTCCTAAAGTGTTGAAACACTCTGTTTTTTTACTGTATTTAACTTTTTGGTCAGGCACTGCGTAATTCCATGAGACAAAGGCTAAGATTTTATGAGGCTGATACTCACGAGTCTGATACTATGTAAGGATTTGAGATGACATCATTGCACTTTGACCTTTTGGATGGCTGGCAAGCAGAGCAGAAGGGTTTAACAAAAGTGATTTTAAATTTAGTGCCTTACTAAATCCATCCATTCATTTTCTAATAATTTATTGTAATGCAGGGTCACAGGAGAGCCAGAGCTTATCCCAGCAAACAGCAGACACAAGGGAGGATACATGCTTGACAAGACACCAGTCCATCACAGGGCAGACAAGCACAAACACGGATATCACATGCTCCCACCAAGGCTAGTTTTCCCAGAAACCCAGAGGAAGCCTGCATGAACATACCTGTACAAACTTCACACAGGTAGCCCCCGCAGTCTGGAATGGAGCCTAGGGGCCCAGCACTAACACTAACCACTGCACCACTGTGCCACCATGCCACCCAACTTTACTTAATCATTTTTCAAACTAATATTATTGTTAATTTTATGCACTTTATTGTGTGGGAATCCTCTGAAACAAAATCTACAAAATCAACATCTGAAATAATTTGCAGGGCTCCCGATGTTTCTTACTGTATGGCTCATGTGCTTGACTGTGTTATTCTTATGTTCTTATGCTATATTAACGGATTCCAAGTGTCTGTACCTTGTTTTGTCCTCTTTCTGTGTCGTGTATTGAAAAAAACACCTAGAACCTTTTACTCATAGCAGAATTGCTATATTAGCTGAAATATTAATTAACCGATTTATTTTTCACAAAATAATTGTTTAGGATGTAGGTTGTCTTGGATAAAGTTCTGTAGTACTACCACTACTACTAATTATATTAACTGCACGTTCACATAATTATCATTAGACAGTTATTTAAAGTTTTGATCAACTGCCAGGAAAAAAGCCAGTAATTCACAATCCTTCTGACTGCTTTTTCTAGTTGCAAGACTCTGGAAAGTAAGGAGCCGAGTGACCACAGCATGATGGCACAGAAAACAGAATGTGCACACCAGCAGCAGAAGAGAGATGCATTGTATTTAGTAAATTATAGGATACCTGCGCAAGCCCACTTTGCTGTGTTGGGTCAAGGTGTGTATTACCAACATTGTGCAAATTTGTACATAGATTTTGATTTGCGAGAACAGTAGAAATTGGTTTTGCTCAGGATGTACTTTTCTGTTTATGCCAGGGGAACATAGCAGCAGTGAGGAGAAACATCTGCTCTTTTTGCTCACATGGCTTGGTCACAGCATGTCGGAAATGAAGTCGACACAGGTCAAGTTACAGTCACTCAGCGGCAGAGCCAGACCAAACTCTGGCCTGGTGTTTGAGCTGCTCTAGAGAGAAAGAGCCAAGACGCTTCTCTGTTCTCTTAAAGTAACATATCAATGTGTCCCTTCCCCCAGGGTGAAGGCGTATTTGTTGAAAAGATTGTCAGTTGGCACTTTTACACCAGACAAACGCTGACAAAAGCCCACTGCCCCAGTCACTACAGGGATTACTCCAGCTGAAAACTGGTGCAACCGAAATCAATTCAATCCCAAACATCACCGTCCAGCTCACATTCTCAACTGAAGGTGAGCCTATTGCAGATCGAAATGGAACTGGGTTGCAACCTTCTGCAACTCCAAACAAAATGCAAACAATTCTGGCTCATTTCTTGAAGTTTTAACACACTGCAGGAATTTGCATGCAGAAGGAGGTCCTGTTCATTTCCTCGTCTCAATGATGAGTATTAAAATGCTGTCTTGCATGACCAGGATGATGGGAAACTACAGCTCAAACCAAATAGTTGCAGCTCTTCTCAGACTCCACCTGTTACAATAATGTTGTGACAAACACTGCATGACTACAGGCTACTCATATGTCATTTTTTGACTTCACAAGGTCAAAGATGAAACAGGACCTCATGTGCCTCTCTGGGGGTTCCTAGCATTCAGGCCAGAGAGTGTAGATTCATAATAAACTGTTACATTGCAAACAACATTTAATGATGAAGAATTTCACTGGTGTTCTTTAGATTGACAAAGGAGCTGAGATCTGGAATTTTATCAGAAATACCGAGGCATTAGCGAAGTACAATAAACTGATCTTAGCTCATAAATTACAGTTTAACTCTTCATTTTATATTCAAAACAATACTAACTGAATAATCTTCATAAACATTTGAACAACATAAATGACATACATTTCAGGAGCTGTAAAAAAATAAAAAAAAACTTATTTTTCAAGTAGACCAGCTATTTTAATAATATTAACAATACAACTTGGGATGAGGCCCAAACTTTATATAACGTATGCGACTGTAGATCTACATCAAGATTGTCAGTGGAGAATACAGGAGCCTTTATCGTATAATCCCTTTGTTGGTGTGGGTGTTTCCTGATATCAGGAATATTTCTCAAACATGTATTGTAATTCCAGCTAATGATGAAGAAAAATAAAACGGTTTGGTGTCGTAAGTACCCATCATAAATGAAGATTCCTCTTTTAAATGGTCTATTTAAAATGTTGAGATGTTTCAGAAAGCATCAGCCTTTCAGAAGGCATTGGCCTTCTGTATTCAGCTGGGTGGTATCCACTGTCCACTGCCAGTTTTCAGCCTTACCGGGTCTCTCTGCAGACCTAACCTGCCAGTGCCCCATTACTTCAGTTTTAATAGAGTTTCTTGTGTCTAAAAGTAGCTGCTCACACAGTGTGGGCTATCTGACTAATTTACTGCACACCAAGATGGGTCTACACGTATTTATGAGCCATCCTGATGGGGAGAGGATAGGCCTTCATGTTCCCAGATTCAGTTAACAGTCAGCCTGTGCTGCTCAGCTCTGGATGAGAGACATCCTTCACCAGGAGCTGCGGATGCACCTGGCTGTGCTTCTAGAATGTTCTCTTCCACAGCCAGCTGACAGGGCCCGGCTGACTTCACAGCCCTTTTTCAACAGCCAGGGTGCCACATTTAGCTTTCCACTCTCAGGTAACAGTTATTCCCGTGTCTGTCTATGTTTCAATTTAAAACACAGCATATGAACAAACCCAATCAGGTGTTTCTAGGGTCTGCATCCTGTCTGAGATCTGTGCTGAGTCTGCCCTTTACCAGAATGTTCCCGCTTTTAGGAGATAAAATCTTTTTAAATTTGAAAAAAAAAAGAACAAGTTTCAGAAAACCTCCCTTTCAACAGTCTGAAAAAAATAGAGCTTTCCTAGAGGCAAACATGCATAATTAACCATAATCTTCAAAAGTAGTCCAAACTGAAACTCTTTTTCCTTTTTTTGAAATATCCCTACCTCGGTCAAGCCTGACATGATGGACAGACAGTGAAACCATACTCACTGTTAGTGCTGCGCTACAGATGTGCAGTATATACTATACTGTCCTTTCTGTATAGACATGAATCCACTTTCTTTCTGTGTCTCACATACATTTGTCCTCCTCTCTGTATACTATTGCCATCTTACCTGCGTTGTAGCCTTCTCTACATTTTCTCTAATTTGTTTTTCATCTTTTGTCTCTTTAACTTCATCATAAAGAAATAGGGTTCACTTTCCAGTGGTACCAGTAACAGGTGAACCTCGTGTACTGTATTCTGGCCAGGATGCAGAAGATTTCATTCACTGGCTTCTTGTTCAGTCATTAAAAACGCAGTACAGCCCGTAGCCACCCACTGGAGAAGATACCGAAACTCAGTCTGAGCAACTGGGGTACCAGTTTCTGTCCGGGCAGGTTGGAAAGGACAGGGAAGAAGAGTCAGGAGGAGGGAAGGCTATCTGGAAGGGGATTTGCTGAGTGCATCTACATAAACAAGACTATGGGGTGGGCTGAGGGGAGACAGACCGACAGCTGTTTGTAGCGTGGGGCCTCAGCCCACCTGAGGAAGTGCCCCATTCCCCTTCGTCAGAATTTGGCACTGCCCCTAGGCCACGCCAACTGCCCCGCCACACTTCATGAGGTTCCACATACGCCGATCCTGCTGGAGCACGGGGTAAACGGGAGCCCGCTTCTGGTCGAGCCGGGACTATTCCAGTTCGGCGAGCCAGGGCTTCAGGCAGCCCAGCACGTCTCCCATGATCCTCCGGGGCCGGTGGCGGGGGGGCCTCTGCAGGCTCACGGGCGCGTCCAACCTGGCAGGAAGTCAGCTGTCCTGTCGACAGAGCGCAGCGGGAAAGCAGATTTCATTAGCAAGCACATTCCTTCAGAAATCTCGGACAGGGAGTGAACACAAGGGGGCTGTATCAGGCAGGACAAAGGCTTTTAATGTTCCTTTGTTTTTGTCAGATAGATGTAAGATATAAACTGTAAACAAGCGACGTGGTGGCACAGTGATCGGCAGTGCCGGGGCCCTGGGTTCAATTCCGATCCAGGGTGCCTTCTGAGTGGATATTGTACATGCCCGTTCTCATGGGTCTCCTCCCGCAGTCCAGACGCCACCTAGCAGGTTAATTCCAGGGAAATTCCAGGGCCCTGGTGTGAGTGTGTGCATGTTTGTATCCATGTCTGCCTGCTCTGTGATGGACTGGTGTCTCATCCAGGGTGTGTCCTGCCATGTGCCTGTTGCGTGCTGGGATGGGCTCTGGCTCCCTCGTGACTCTGAGTTTTATGAAGCAGTTGGATGGAGGGAGGGAGGGATATGTGAAGACTGACACATGGGCCAAATTTGAGAAATTTGTGATTAACCCAAAATTCCTAAAGGGAGACTTCGGTGCTAAAATGTATTTTATATAGAATGTAATCTGTTTTAAGTTGGAGTTTAAAATATGTTAAGATGTGGGGATCTCACTGTCTAGAGTGATCTCATTGTCCACTTGAAGTTAGGGGAAAAAATATTATTAATCCCCATTAGGTTCCTTATTTCAGCAACTGTTTGTTTTTCAAATACTTATTTTTTTTTCAGGAATTCTCCTTATGTACTGTCAATTCGAGTTATGTCACATTCATACCCTTTGTTCCCTCTGTCCAGGTTTTTCCCTAGTTGTTGAAACAGGAGGCAGCCTGTGGCATTATGTACTAACATCACAGCTGCACCCGAGAGTTTCCAGACCGGACTGGTGTCACAAGGCAACCCTTACATAAGGCTGAAAGTACATCTTTAGCCAGCCTTGAGTTTAGGATGAATACGGCTTGGGATCAAAAGAGTAACAGTAGTAGTTACTCTGAGACCTTGACGACACCGTCGCCATGGTTATTAAAATCTGGATAACCAGGATTCTTTTCACCGGCCTTGAAGTAAGTTTGCTGTTGATTTCAGTTCCCAGTAAAGCTAATCTCTACTTTGATATGCACCTGTGAGGTGTACACTCCTGGAAAATTCAACCTTGAGGCCTAGATTTAGAACACAACATGTAAATCGCTGTAAAAAGAGCCTTTTTTATGAAAAGATCTGAAGAGCAATGTTAATTTGAAAACCTTCCAGAGACACGTTTTTACTTTCTTTCCTTTAATATGATTTATTGCATTAGTGGGACATTAACCCACTAATGAAGTGAAGTTATGTTTTGCAAATCTATAAAATTCACATCTCTGGGCTAAATCCTGTTTTTCTTCCTAAGCATAATATTGTGCTCTAGCTTGAATGGGTAGCCTCCCTCTCAGTATTTCTTTATGTATCAAATGAAAACGCCTTCACTAAATTACACTGAAGATGGTGTCCCTCCACACCGCCTTTGCTCATTTCCCTTGGAATAACTACACCCAAGAACTAAGCGTATCGAAAGGTTTATGGAGTGTTTTAGTAAGTCTGTCTTGACTCGCTTGGCTGAGGGCTCCTGAGACCCCTGTGCAGGGTGAGGGGTGACCAAGGGGCCGCTGCACAGGTGGAGATGGGCTGGAGGAGGGAGGCAAAAGACAGATGCGAGGGAGAGAAGGGGTGCGTGAGGAAACAAGATCAGGAATGATGATAAATTGCTGCCAGCTGAGGCTGGCTGAACTGGGCTGTCGGCGCTGGCGTTAGAAACTCTGTAGCTCGGGAATGCGAGTAGTTCACTGTTTATCAGCCCCTCCAGAGGAGCAGTGCTGGGAAGGGCTCTCATCCCCCCTGCGGGTGATTCCATACCTCGTCTGCGTCCGGCCCGTCCTCGCCCGTGCCCAG
Organism: Atractosteus spatula; assembly: GCF_055471065.1. NCBI lineage: Eukaryota > Metazoa > Chordata > Actinopteri > Semionotiformes > Lepisosteidae > Atractosteus > Atractosteus spatula. The sequence continues at coordinate 20,742,397 of NC_142720.1, read as the reverse complement.
CCCGTTCCGCTCCTCGGCGCCAGCCGGCCCCGGCTTGTCGTTCTCCCAGCGCGCGAACCCCTTGCTCTTGGAGCCCCTGCCGTGGAGCCTGTATCTCATCTTGGGGAAGGTGTGCGAGCCGCCGTCGCCCGCGCCCCAGCCGTGCTCGTGCCACAGCGGCTCCGTCTGCGTGGCCTGGCTGGCGGTGGCCCTCTGCAGCCGCACGGAGATCTTGCGGGCCGAGCCGGTCACCAGGGTGATGGACCGGCCATCCAGGTCCGGGCAGGTGGGCGCGACGCGGGGGAACTCGAACACCTCATCCTGAGCTGGGGAGAGGACAGGGCTGCTCCAGAGCGCTCTCTAGAGAGACGCGCTCTCTGACGGCGTCAAAACGGGAGAATTGCAGTCGGAATCTACCGCGAGACACTCACAGTGCCCTCACCAACAACACAAGAATGACGAGAATCGACCTACAGGTAACTGCCGGAATAAAGGAAACACCAACAGAAAGTGTCTTCACAGGGCGCTGGGCCACCACAAGCCACCAGGACGGCGTCAATGCGCCTTGGCAGAGATTCTGCAAGCATCGGGAGCTCTGCTGGAGGGATACACCACTGTCCTTCCATGGGAAATTCCAGCATTTGGAGTTTTGTTGATGGCGGTGAAAACTGCTGCCTCAGGCGCCGCTCCAGAATCTCCCATAAGTGCTCAACTGGGTTGAGATCTGGTGACTGGTTAACGGCCGTGGCACATGGCTCACATTGCTTTCATGCTCATCAAACCCATCAGTGACCTCTCACGCCTCGTCATCCTGGATGATTCCGTAGACTCGTCCGCTTGCTGAGAACAGGGCGAAGGATCGCTCATCCAACCCTATGACTTTTCTCCACGACTCTGTGTTTTTTGGCACCACTTTACGCCCAAAAGTGCGTTTTTAGCTCTAATACGGGGTTTATGCATTGCAACCTGACCACAGTATCCCTCCCTGTCAAGTTCTCGGCTGGCTGCGCTTGACGAAACTGCCTGCGCACGCCCAAGACTGATATGTGCAGTCAGCGGATTCAGAATTGCTCCTCTGTTTTGCATCTCAGAACCAATGCACGTGTAACCAGGTGATGAGGTGCGGGGCACAGGTGTCGGGAATAGCGCCTCACGCAGGCTGGTAGTTAGACTGTCACTACCAGCCTGCTGTGTGCCTGACTCGTACGTATCTCTGGAAACCCTCCCAATTTTGTAGGTCAGACCCGTAAACCCGAAGTAATAAGCTTTTTTAAAGGAATCCCAGGTCAGAACCTCCTGCACACAAATTAACAGTGAAGCTGCCTGGCAGACTCGGGACTGTGACAATAGACGCTGTCAGGAAGTTGAACAGTGCGTTTACGGGACTTGTAGTTCGTAAGACACCAGTACGTCTGTGAGCAACTATAGCCAGCTCTAACACCCAGCTCCCCTTAAGACAGGGTTACACACGGACATCATGGTCAAGGAGTATCCGCTTTCGTCCACAACTGGCCCTAACTGATCCCGTCTTAACCTCAGTCTTCCATGCCAGCATCATCTCAGCCACTGTTCCTCGTGAAACATCAGCAGGTTGAGCAGTCTTCCTCACTGAAGCTCCTGCGAAACGTGCCCCAGCAATCACTCTTCTCTCAAGGTCACTGAGATCTCTTCCTCTAGCCTGGGCAGCCAGAATAATGGGCACCTGGGCCTGCTGAGCATTTGTACACATGACCCTCAGCATGATGGGATGTTAATTGATTTATTAACTGCTTTCAGTCTACTTTGTATCCCTCATTTTCTCAAGTGTTTCCTTTATTTCAGCAGTTACCTGCTTGTTTGTTTGCTAGTACCTACACTGGCCTGCAGAGCACACCTAATGGCATCAAAAACAGTCAAATCACTTCAATATGAATGAAGAAAATGTGAACAATAATGCTTATGAATAAAACAGAATATTGTTGTAGTAGTTAGCCTGGGAAGTTTCTGCCTGGCAAGTACTGTACACTGGGGAGTGCTGTACACTGGGAGTGCTGTATACTGGGGAGTGCTGTATACTGGGGAGTGCTGTACACTGGGGAGTGCTGTATACTGGGAGTGCTGTACTGGACACCATGTCTTACCAGTGCAAGAGGGCAACGCAGGGCTACTGGGCAGGGAGCTGCAGGGCCCAGGAGACACACATCCAAGCGACGGCGCCCGGGGCAGCTTCCTGCAGGCCAGCACCAGCAGGTCCTTACACTGCTTGTGGCAGTTCACACCACAGTCTGCAACACACACAGCACAGGCACTGCCACCAGGCTCCCACAAGGGACCCAGTGCAAATCAACAGAACTCCACTGTCACTTTCAAATTCGACCTCATGCATATCCCATTTTTAAACATAAACACAATAACATTTCAACACAAAAGCATTAGGAAATACAGTACAGGGAATGACACAAATAAAAATGTGGATTTTTAACCAGTTAATATCTTAGAGTTCATGCAAAGGATCTTAGCATGGCAAATTGTCCTGTTCTATATGTAGAGTGCTTTTGGTTTCATCCGGATAGAAAGCAATACAAAATATCAGGAAATCAGTTCTTGTTATTAATCTTTCTGCTGTATGGTGCTAAACCACAGGGAGAGCGTCTCCATTCATGGTTCCACACTGAGGTCTGATGGTTTTGTTATGAAGGACCCAATCAGCAGGGGGCTAGACATACTCTCCCCTGTCCCCCGGCCACCAACAGAACTGTTTAAACACAAGGATGTTTGTTATTCAGGAGTACTACTTTCAGAGGTATTGGAGTATCAGATACAGGGTGTGACTCCTGAACACACTGCACCCAGTTCTGCGTGGAGCTCGTCCGAGCAGGCACACAGGCACACAGGCACGCAGGCAAACGGGCACACTAGCACACGGGCACGCAGACAAATGGGCACACACAGGCAGGCAGACAAATGGGCACACACGGGCACACAGGCACATGGGCAAGCTGGCACACGGGAACGTAGGGACTGGCGCTTACCTTTGCACTTGTAGCCTTGTTTGATGATCCCCCAGAGCTGCAGGAGAGCATTCGGGGGGCATGACAGGAGAAGAGAGAGGAGAGAGAGGAGAGAGAAAGACAAAAGAATGTCAGAGGCTGGAGGAAGGAACGCCGGAAGGAAGGTGATGCGGAGAGGAGGGAGGAAGCGGCTCGCGTAGCCGTGTCACAAACAGGATACGGCTCCTCTCAACACCCTTCCGGAGCTCGGCCAGGGCCAGGGCCAGGGCTGGGAGGAGAGGGGAGGGGAGTGGGAGTGGGAGTGGGCCCACATTCCACTCACACCAGCGCTCACCCTCTCCCCTGCACACGCACACAGTCACTGGCACCTCGCTGCCCACACCGTCTCAGCAGTGCTGCCAAGCCAGCAGAGAGCTGGGCCTCACAGCCACACTCAGATTACACAGAGACCGGCCTAGAGCCTAGAGCCTACTAAGATCATCTCACTACATCACTTTCAACTGCTGCTTATCCAATTCAGAGAAGCACTGGGCACAAGGTAGGGTACACTCTGGACGTGATGGCAGTCCATCACAGGGCACACACAGACACAAACATACACACCCACTAACTCCAGGGCCAGTTTTTCCAGAAGCCAATTAACCTCCCAGTACGTCTTTGGACTGTGGGAGGAATCTGGACCACCTGGAGGAAACCCATGCAAAGATGTGGAGAACATACAAACTCCATGCAGACAGCACCCCAGGAATTGAACCCAGAGCCCTAGTGCATCGAGGCAGCAGTGCTAACCCCTGTGCCACCATGCCTAAGCAGATCATGTAGAAATGAAATGCAGGACTCTAGGAAATACAGTTCTCATTGCTATGTTGCAATGCTTCATAATGAGAATAGAATTAGCATTTAATTAAACATGAATAGGACATTCTGTTATACTGTTGTAGATCGTATGGCTTTCACGTTGATTGATGTTAATGTCAAAGCCAGCTGAAACAAACAAGCTGAACCATGTCTCTTTTCCATTGTTGAATTCTTTCACGTGCTGCGAGTTACCGAACTGTACAGGACAGAAGGAGGTAGCTTATCAAGAAGGCTACGCACAAATCCAGCGCAGTGCTCACAGAAGGTGGGCTTGAGGTACGTCATCTCCTGGAAGTTGTGGGAAAAGCCGGGGCCCATCTTGCACTGCAGCAGGGAGTTCGCTCTCAGGAAATAGGCCATCATTTCGTCCTTACTGATCAGCCCGTCCCTGTCCCAACACAGGAGGGGATTAGACATTTCTTTATCCAGAAATGGCCAGATGCTAGCTTGAAATAAATGCTAGCTTCACAAATCTTCTTATTAAAAAGTCATAAACTACACATTTGTTTTGTTTACAACATTCTGAGAACATGCTAGCTGCACAGCTTGACAAAATGGAGGAAGGAAATCTGATGTAGCTCAATTCACTGGAAGACATAGGTTTAAAATGCTTTTTTCCTACTCATTGCTACTCCCTCTTTATTTCAGATTAAGAGGACAACAATAGAGAAGTATGCTAAATTATTTTCATTAATGCTTTAAACATTAACCTGGAGCTTTGATATTCCCTGATTCATGAAACAGAGCAGGGTAGGACAACATTCACCTCCTCAGACCTGGGTCTCAAAGCTCATTCTTACTGCGGGTGACGCTTTTAAGACACTTTTATATTTAAAAAGTAAAAGATGGCACTGTTAATGCATTAACACATCATGTTTTTTATAAAACTGTTAGTGAGGGTGACAACAATCAGTTGTTTGCCCTGAAAACCACTGCAGAACAGCTTACTCTGTCAGCAGTAATTTGTTAGTCCCCACGTTACTGTATGTAGTACAGTATTGAATGAACAGCATTCCTTATATGACGTACAGTCCATTCCAAACGTCTATACAGATTTTTAAACATAAAAAGCTTCAGTACAAAGGAGCCTGGCAGACATGACCAAAAATTAAACCAAAACATTAAAAAGACTAAACAGCTTCCATTAAAGCATCTATTTGTCTTTGCCTGGGGATAGATGACACACGAAATGTCTTTTCACATGATATCTTTCTTGTGACATACCCTAGTTGCCATCTTGTGTGTTATTTTTTTGACTAATGACTTTAATCATACAGGGCCGGCCGAGACTCACTGGTCCTTGTCCAACACGCAGAAGGAGTCTAGGAAGGGGAAGTTGGCAGCTATGCTTTCAAAATCCTCCTGAGAGATGTACCCATCATGGTCATGGTCATAATTCCTAAACACCGACTTCACAGCAGAAGAAGCAGAAATTACTCACACTGCCAGGTACTCCTCTAGATAAGACAGCAGCGACCTGGTCAATAACTAAGAATGCTTTATTTTAAAAATAGAATATTAACTTAACGTTTAATTATGCTGGATGTGGGTGTCAGTTACTCATGTTCCATCAAGCAAATCTGTCTCATCTGTCACTTTGTTAATATTGTACAGGAGTCACTTCGTAAGCATGAAGAATCAGAGCTGCAGTCAGTTTAACTTCATTATTTTTCAATCATACTTATTAAACTTTGAACAACAGTTGTCAAGCATGTTCTTCTTCGAACTGACACAAACACAACACACCGGAGCGCTCTGTCATCTGCAAACTGTCCTCCAATCTATGTTATTTCCCAGCTTTCTGTAGAGGAAACAGGTGTTTAGGAGCTGGTCAGGGCTCTGTGGAAGAGGATTCAGGGTTTTGGGTCCTTGTGTGGTGATGGAACTTGTGGGGTAGTGCGTGCTCATGATGCAGAAACACGCGCTTAGGCAGTTTTCAGTTAAGAGCTTTTCTGATTGCACGGCGCATTGATTTTAAAGCCTCAACACATCTTCCTTCAGTGACAGGCGACAGTGAGTGTGTGTCATGGCTCCCTAAAGTAGCAAGTCTCCATTGACCCACGAAGACTGTCTCCCTGACCTTGCCAAGCTGTCTGATTTATTAGAGCTTGGACTCATCATTAGATATTGATCGGTCACTAATTAATCACTAATTGATTAGAGCTTGGACTGCAATAATTAGAGCTGGACAACCTGCTTCCACTGCAGAACAATCCCTGAGAACAAAAACGTCTGTGTCCTGCCCCTGGGGCACCGCAAGATCAGACCCTGGATGCAGGTCTTCTTATATGTAGAGGATAAACGGTGATGTGAAATTCCCAGTTCATGAGCAATATGAGATGGTTTTTCTCCTGATTATTATTATTATCATCATCATCATAGTCTTCACTCTTACACAGATTTGAAGACAACTAGCTTCAGGTGGCAAACTAGGCAGAGGAACTTCCAGCCTCATGCAAATGGTTTCCTTCAGAGCGTGACCAGATAACAGGAAGATAAAGCATCCTCATCAATATTTCTCACACTTTCAACAATCTCTTTAGGTGCTTCCCCCTTCTCGGGTGTGGGGCAAGGAATGTCCAGGACTGGGAGATTAAAATGAAAACAGAATCTCTTGAGCCTCGAACAGACAAAACTCAGACATCGGCAGGGAACCCAAGCTCAGGGGACTGAGGGGTAAATGAAGACTCAGCCTTTCACAGAGCTACCCAGCCATGTTGATGAAGCTGGTACCCTGCTTCCTGGCTAATGACTAGAGGAAATTCTTGCTTCAGTTAGTCACTGACAGCCACATTAACTACATGGGATGGATGTTTGTATCTTTTCTTGAGTTTATTTTTATTTTAGAAAACCAAAATCCCAGTAATGCAGAAAAGGCTATATGTCGAAAGCATGGACTGAACAGACACAGACTTTCAGATTTCTTTCAGATTCATAAAAAACAGCCTAATGAGTTGCATTCAGAGGTTAATTCAACTGGGAATAAGTGAAATGATGGCGTAGGACGGGGTAATGAAATCAAGAACAGAGTGCTCACATCCACAACTTTCCGGATGTGCTTGTTGATGACAGTGGGGTCAGGTTTCGGGGTCACTCCGGACGCCCAGTCCAGGGGCACCATGGGCTTGTTTGGAGTGGTGGGAGAGGTAGGCTGTGGGGAAAGAGAAACACGCAGGACAATCACACCTTTCCAAGTGAGTCAAAATGAGAACCGAATCATGCTCTCAGCTTTGTAATTCCTTCCAATCCCAGTTATTTGATCTCTTCTTTTTATTGGTGATAATACAATGAACGACAAACAAGAGAACCCCCCCCCCCCCAGTGTAGGAAAAAATGTCAGATTTTTTCAGGAGCTATACCACCATACAGCCTGATCTCCACAGATGGCTGCCCATCAGCAAGGCTGAGCCTGGTCACTACTGAGAACGGGAGACCTCTAAGGAAAAAGCTGAATCAGCCACAGCACGATGATCAAAAACATTGTGGTGCCGTACGTGCTGTCCTTAGGAAGAGATCCTAGCTACCTGCAGCCATTAAAGAGCTCGTGGAACTTTTTGTAAGAGTGAGGATGCAGCCCTGATGTGCTGACTATAGTCCACCGCAGGTTATAAGTGAAGTTTACCCAGTTTTATCCCTCAGTTGAATTCCAGATATGGTATATTTCTTTTAATGACTTAATCTGAGTAGCTGACCGGCTGGTTCTCATCACCAGAGATGCTGCTGCATGTCAGTGCTGGTTGAGGTGGTGGTTAAAGTGCTTAGGATTTCTACCGAATAAATATATATATTTTAAATAAAATTAATATAATATCATTAATTTCCATTTTGCCTTTTGCCCTTTTTTCCAGATAGGCATGCCATATGTTTTTGAAGGTGTTGTCACATTATTTCTCAGAACAAACCTTGAACAAACAGTTCTATACATTTCACTGTAGGAGCGTTTCTTTTAAATAAAGACAGCTCTCCTGCATACAAAAATTGTGATCGTATTGATAGCTTTTCCCTTAATACTTGTACCTGTCGCTTCCCCAGGTCTGTACCTAATACACTTCTCAATAGTGACAGGTCAGCCATTTCCCTGACAGAAATGCCCGGAAAGAAGCTCCATTCGGCAGACACTCACCACGGATTTGGGGTTGCGGGGCTCCCGGAGCAGAGAGAGTTCGTAAATCTCATCTTCGGTGTAATAGAGATCTAGAGAAAGCTAAGGAGATTAAATGCACTGTAGAATCGCTGTCTATGCAGCAGTTTTTGTTTACACTCGCTGTAGATGTAAACCCACTGGCCTCAAATCACTGTCAAAAATAAGTGAGTTTAGTCTATAGGTGCAGTTTTTTTTTTGAAAGTCACATCATTCCGAAGCAGTACAAAAAATAATCACTTTGGTTTAAACGACTGCAAGATTATCCATAAATATGTTCAACATAGGTAAGGAATTACATGGTCTCATTTATCAGATTGTGTAATAAATTCAAGAGTGTTTGAGTGAAATCTAGACTGTTTTATTAGGAACGGTAGCAATATGCACTTAAATATTACAAATTAATAATGACATGAAAGGACTTACTGTCAGCAGGTAGATTAAATCCATATTGGGTTCGACTTGTGCAGTGGCGTTCTGTAACGATACCAGCTCGACGAAAGTGACGTACAGCTGCTGCATTTTGACAATATTCACTTTGTTCTCCTCTATCCAGTCTGGGAAGACGACATGCACTGCTATCAGATCCTTCAGGTGAACCCCCAAGATGGGAATCTTAAAGTCTTCGCATTCTGCGAACGCCTTCCGATAGTTACAGTAATTGCCGTTGGAGGAGACCAGCTCTGTCATCTCGTTCCAAATCTGTGAAAGCAGCAAAATCAATAGAAATAGAGAGGAAGGAAGACAAGAGAAAGGGCAATATTCAGAACAAAGGCAGTGGGGTTAGAAATCCCTGAGCAAGTGGGTGCAAAGAGCCAAGCGAAAACAGCCACTTCTCACATGACAGGGCTCAGTGCGCCGAGCGAGTTACAGAGGTGATGTCACCCTCCTCTGGATCTGGGGAGTGTACAGCTCTGCTGGGGCAGAGGCTCCAGTCTTTTGGTGCAGTGGAGTTATGTGGTTATGTAGGGTGAGGCTCTCGGAGGCAGAGACTCGCTGTGAAGATCAGTCGCCGAGCTTGCTGTGAAGCAGGGGGGAATTAGGCAAGCTGATGCAGAGCTCTGCCGCTGTAGAGAACCCAGTAAACTGGTCTGATGGGTCGACCGGCGGTCTAGAGAGTGGCTCTCTGTGTGCGCTCGGAGCCTGCAAGCGAGCGGGACTGATTCCCAGTGGGGAACTCACAGGGCCTCTGTTACTGCTCCTCTATTCCCAGAGCACTCAAACTGCTCGCGTTGAGGAGTAGCTCCGCCTAAGGCAACTGTCAGGCTGCACGAATGTTTCGTACAATCAGAACGACAGTAACTATTCAGGAATTTTTCTTTAACAAGACTAGGGAAGGGCGAGATGGTGGCTCAGCGCTGGGGTCCTGGTTTCAGTTCCAGACCTGGTACTCTGTCTGCGTGGAGTCTGTATGTTCTTCCCGTGTTCCTGTGGGTTTCCTCCCACAGCCCAAAGACATACTGGTAAGTAAACTGGCCCTGGTGTGAGTGTACTGTATGTGTGTTTGTGTCTGTCTGTGCCCTGCGATGGACCGGCATCCCATCCAGGGTGTATCCTGCCTTGTACCCCTTGCTTGCTGGGAAAGGCTCCAGGACCCCTGCTACCCTGAATTGGAAGAAGTGGTTAGAAGATGGGTGGACGAATGGAAAACTAGGAGCTTGTGATAATCTAGATGAAGTAAAGTATAAATGACAGAACAGGAAAAAACAAGAAAGAGGGGATCAGCATTTGACCACAGCACACAGCATGTGAGTGAAAATATGCATATTGACCTTTAAAAATTGTTTACACCAGTCACGTAAGGCAAAGGAATTCTTACTTTTCTAGCTTTGCATTTCCTGTTCATGCTACACTCTTTTTAAGTGTAAGACAACGAGTCCACAGACCCATCTTAACTACTGAAAGAGCAGCTGCCGTCTGGAACAATCCTGATATAGCACACTACATTCCTGGAGTGAAAGTTTCTGAGACCCTTTGAATGATTTATGTTCCCCAGAGCTGATCAGTATTAATTTAAGGCTCCTTGATATCCTGATTTTGGGCATCATGCTAGGTTAACAGGACAGAAAAGAAGTAAGAAAGAAGAGCAAGGAGTGAGAATCACTGGTGCCCATCTGCATTGCATGAAAACACTGGCACAGCGAATTTTTGAAAGATGTTCAGAAAGCTTTAAAAGAGCTGTCAGAGGTCCTCTGTTCCCCCACCTTTGTCACCTCAGGCGAGAGATGTGAATGAGTCTCTTTCAGCCGAGAAATGGAGCTGTGACTCAATCCGCCCACGACAGCCATCAGAGTGTTGAAGTTCTGGAGGTACAGGAGCTTCTGCATGGAGACCAGGAGAGAAACAGCTCATGACCTGGCCTGTAGAGCCCTGCTGTATTCTCTCAGCTCTCCACCTTCATTAAAGAGCACCGCCGAAGCACAAGAAATCACATTGTTTCTGGTATCAAAGGGGCATTTGAAGACAGCACAGTACCGAGACCTTTTTTTCAGATGAATACTGTACACAAACTTCCAGCAGCCTTCTCCAAAAAAACTGGCTCAATTATTTAAAATGAAAGTTCAAACTGTAACATTCCTTATCTCAGTTGTGTTTAAGGTTATGCAATAATGAAAAATCATGGTATTATAATGAAACAATAACAAACAAAGATCTGTTTTACCTTGATGAGTCTGGGATCTGCTTTACCTTGATGAGTCTGGGATCTGTTTTACCTTGATGAGTCTGGGATCTGCTTTACCTTGATGAGTCTGGGATCTGCTTTACCTTGATGAGTCTGGGATCTGCTTTACCTTGATGAGTCTGGGTTCTGTTTTACCTTGATGAGTCTGGGATCTGTTTTACCTTGATGAGTCTGGGATCTGTTTTACCTTGGTGAGTCTGGGATCTGTTTTACCTTGGTGAGTCTGGGATCTGTTTTACTGTGGTGATTTGGGGAACTGTACTACGCTGATGAAGCTGGTACCTGTGCTACATTGATGAATTTGGTGATGACCTCGGCGCGGTGCTGGGGCGTCAGTTTGCTGAGCACCATCAGTTGGACCCACTGGGAGACACCATTAAAGAGAGCGATGGATCTCTCCAGGGTGGGGTTATCCATCAGACAGCCGTGGATCACGTAGCTCTGATAGTCTGTGAACTGCAGCAGGGGAGACAACATTACAGTGCAGAAACAGCTCACTGGATAAGCATGCAATTGGTACGGTAGCTTCAAGGAAACAAACATGTCATTTCATTACATGGCAAAGTAGAAAAAATGAATTTTGTCACTCTTGGACAATAGGTGTATTTGTGTGGCTTAGATTGTGCAGAAAGTAAGAGGAACAACAGCTTGTGACACAATTAATTTGAATGGAATATGTCATGTGCTATATTTGCTTATGCAATACCTACAGCATAAAGCTCATCACTCCACTTCTTTCACATTACGATGAAGAAGGTTAAATGACTCACATGAAGATCTAACAGGCAAGGAAAAATATTCTGGCTCCAAGAATAATTAACATCCAAATTTCTCGCACTGTTCTCTCAGGAATTACATTTCCTAAAGCTCACTGTTCCAGGTCCTCAGTGATTAGTATTTTAAGCCTGGCCAGTGACACGACTCTTCCACACTAGGACAGACATGGCTGGAGGTCTGCTTTCAAGTGGGGAAATTAGCTGAGTCAACCTCACACTGTGCTCTAAGACAGTCCGGTCTTCCGCATGTGCACCATGCAAGAGGCCAGGGCTGTGGCTTCTACCCTGCCCACATGTGGTGAAATTCCCTCTTGGCATGGTGTGTTTAGAATGTCTGCCTTGCGATGCTGGGGCCCTGGCTTCCTGGTGAGCTGTCTGTGTGGAGTTTGCATGTTCTCCCCGTGTGCGAGTGGGACATGCTGGTAGGCTGGCTGGCTGGCTGGCTTCTGGGAAGCCCTAGGTGCCAGTATGAGTGTGTCTGTGTGTGCCCTGCGAAGGTGTGTGCTGCCTTTGTGTCCTGTGCTGGCAGAGCTGGACTCCAGCTCCCCCGGGGCACCGTGCCGGATAAGGTCACCAGGAAACGGATGGACGGGCGACTGCTCTGTCCGCGACCTTCCCGCGCCTTTGCAAGCTCACCGAAATCCGTCGGAAAGACTTGTATTCCAGGAAGGTGAGGTGCTCCGCCAGCTCCATGGGCTCCAAGTGGTCGAAGAGCAGCGAGGCTTTGCCTTTTTTCGGCTGCTTTTTCCTCTGGGTCACCCGCCTCATCCAGTCATATGACGGGCTGCAACAACAAGGGGGATTTGTGGAGTTATATAGGAAGGCACTGTATGCTTCTTATTTCACTTTCCCAAGTTGATCGTTGTTATTTTTAACCATTGTTCTTTAAATACCGAACTTTCTTGACAAATGTCTTATTTTGCCGTTTGAGAGCATTTGGGGCCAAACCGTCAAAAAAAAAGAACACAGTGCCACAATGGAGCTCTGATCACGAGCTGCTGTTAAAATAAATACATAAAGAAGAGATATTACAGACATTAAATACTGTAGCTGTTTTTCTGTGAAAAAGCAATTGGCAATTCTTAGTTGGAGGAAAGATGAAAAGATATTTACTGTATGATATATGATTCTCTTTGCATTCCTGGCATGTGCAAGATTTATCTGTGAAACAGCCAAGAGAAATACTGTAGAGGCTTCACTTTGGATGAGACCCTTTTCAATATTGGCCTTTTAGAAATCAGAGAGCTTTTGCTGGTATTGCTGTTTTATACAGCAAAAACAATGCTGTATCACAGTCTGCTAAGTCAATTTTCATGGACCAAAATTTCTAAAATCATATATACACAACTTCTCTTAATTATGAGATGCTTTTTAAAACAGAACATAAATGTCACCTTGATTAACAGACCAATCAATTTCCCTTCTTACTTCAGTTCACAAGTTAATACTGTGATACTGTGAACTTGATACACATTCAGTAAAAAATCAGTCGCCCTATAAACTCTGTTCAGGAATCATGTTTGTTTTCAATGTTGTCTCAGCCACTCTGAGACTGAGGTGGTGCGTGGGCTCGTGTGCTCACATGGTGGAGATGTCGATCAGTTTGAAGTGCTCGTCACAGCCCAGCTGTGCAGCCACATCCCGGAACTCCTCTGTGAGGTGGATCAGGCCCAGATCAAGGTTAAACTCCGCAGGGAACTCCATGATCCAGTACCTGTCCGGGCAGGGTTAGGGTTAGGGTTACAAAGTTGTGCAGCACTCTCTTCAACATCCCAGGAAAAGCGTTACATATCTGTGGCCATTTCTATTGCCAAAAAGATCAAACACACCTAATTAACTACAGCATATTTAAAAGACATGAAAACGACACAAAATGCATTAATTATTGCTGTGCTTCACAAATAAACAGACAAGTCAAATCCCTCTTTTTATAAATCATTTTTTTTAATTGTCAAGGCAATATCTCCACCTGCACAGCTCCTGTAGTAAATTCACAATTTGTTTAAACTCAAACACTTGAGTTCACAGCCCTAAGGAGGCTCACACATGGAATCACTGTTGTTATAGTAATAACGTGTCTCTGTTCAGAAGAAATTCACTACAAGAAGTGGTTTTCAGCTTTTCAGAATATTCGAGGTCGCCTTTTAACTATGGCATTTCATAGGCTAGGTAAAACGTTTCTCTCCCAAATGTTTGTGAAGGACAAAAAAATCATCAGATATCCCAATGACACAACCTGTTAGTTTAATTAAGGCTTCAATTAGGTAATTAGGTTCAGCTGGTGAAAATGTGAAGACAAGTTAGCTGAGTCACAGTTGCCTTCACCCCCAAAAAATTGAACAGGAGATCTATGCGACATATTTCCCTTTTCTGTTGCCTTTTCCCGCAAGGTGATGTGATTCACATCGCACCCTGCTGGGCGGGAGAAAGTAGCGTAGCCTGCTTGTGTCCTGAGAAGAACAGAGCCTATACCAGGTACAGTGTATGCTGCGCACACTAAAGCAGCTGATGGACTGGGAGTCCCAGAGCAGCAGTGCAGATGCTTACCTCATGAAATAGCAGATTTTCAGTCTTGTTCTCTGGCAGTCTTCACCTTCACAGTCCCGGTACGTGTCACGTGTTAAGGAAAGTTCATTGTCTTAGTCTTTTTGCTTACAAAGACCAGTAGCTGAAAATCAGGAGCTGACAATTGTGTGTTTTACAGAAAGAGAGGGTTTCATGAGGTGTTCCATTAACACCTGCCTGATATTTAAAAAGAAAGGTTGTAGGTGATTTAATTGCTTATCCATGCCATTAATTTATGTAATTAAGCTCAGAGGGGAATGATAAGTAGATGCCCAGTGGCTCTCTAGGACTAAAGTAGCTCATCCCTGGTTAAACATCTCTGGCATTTCAATCTGAATGCCTGATCTTTTCCATTGTGTCAAAACTGAAACACTGCGGCAAACCTATCAGAAATGTGCGATCTCTGGTCATGATCAGCAGAGACACGTTCCAAATGAGCTATGATCATTTTGAAAAAAGTGTGTTCGAAGCAGATCTACCCAAGTATCCTGACAGTTTTGGGAAGGCTTTGATTGAGTGAGGCTTTTGAGTTAAAAAATAAAAATTCTGCAATCAATGCCTGTCTGACCAAGAGCCAATGCAGTCATGGCTGGAATAAAGAGATTGCGTAATATAGTAGCATTGGTGATGTGCTGGCTAATATTGCAGTTTCACAGTTCTAGCCTGAGGCACTTTCTGTGTGGAGTTTACATGATTACCTTATGTCTTTGGGTCCAGTTTTCTCCCACTCCCGAAGGGTGTGCTACCTAGGACGATGAGTGTCTGTAAGCTGCCCTGTGATAGACTAGGGTGGGGTCCAGCGCTGCTCTCTGTGCTTTCAAGGTCCGGCTTGCTGTGACCCTTACCAGCACGAAGCAGCTTTGTGATAATGGATAGACGGAAAGTCGCATTGGTGTTTTTTTTTTTAAAGACAAGTACAACACTTCCTTTGTGCTGCGTCACATGTAGGGCCCCCTCCTGTGAGAGGGCTGGGGGGCGGTGGTGCCCTTTAATAGAGAACAGGGCAGGGCCACGAGGCCATGCGGCTCCCCGTGAAGAGACTGCGGTTCCAGGGAGCGACGGCAGAGAGGGCTGCCGTTTCCGGTTCAGGAACAGGGCATGCCGCCATGGAGGAACAGTGGGGTGTTGGTGTATTTAAAAACAATTAGCCCGTGCTAACTGAGCTCCACAGCAGTGCCTTCATTTGGATAGATGTAAATAAATGTAGCTACCCTGCTGCCAATATATCTAATGTATTCTAATGTTAGAATTTGGATCTTGACTGAATGACGTCCAGGTAGCGGTGCCTCTACCTTGTATGGTGTGTTAATTCAGGGGTTATCTTGGATATCTAGAACACTTTAGACTTAAGACTATAACATTTTAGATTTTTCTAAAATGAAAAACTGCTTAGAAATTCGTAACACTGGCACAGCAGTGGAGGTTGGTAATAAACAGGGCATGTACAGTCCAAAAAACGCAGCATAGGGCCGAGGACCTGCATTTCAGCTCAGTGGCACTTGGAAGGATATATTAACAGCAGCTTTCCAGCCAGCTCGGTCGATGTGACATACCAGCGGTGCATTAACAGCACAATCCGAGGCAAATGACTGCTCCCTAAATCCCCGTTGTCATCTGGAAAACACAAGACGCAGTCAGTCCTGACCCAGCGGGGCGCTCTCTTACCTGCGCCTGCACAATGACCGCAAGTAAAATCAGATCCGAGGTCTGGAGACGCATAAGCAAACAGCTGCAGCAAGTCTTTATCACAGGAAAAAGAATGAAGAAGGATGAATGATGGATACACTCCTTTGATTACTGAAATCTTCAGCTTTAAAGAAACACTGGAGGTGTGCTCATGGCTGAATGATAAAGCAGACAGGGGCACTCACCAAATGCCTCAATGCAGGCATTTAACAGCTGGTCTAATGTAGCTGCTTTTCCCAGAACTGACGATCCCATGGTCAATGAGTGGCCTTCAGAGACTGGTTCATTTTTTCCGAGTGGAAGCGTACATCTCCTCATGGAAGGGAGATTAATAGCACAAAGCAAGGTCTTGGCCAGCGCCTTTCAAGAGCAAACTGTGTGGAGAAACAGAAAGGTCTTGGTTTCTAGGGTCTGGAGTGAAAGGAGAGGACACACAACTTTTAGAATGCATGGGCTTTCATGACAAAGGTTCACAGCGAGACAGCCTTGTAAGGCCTGTAAGATCTTTCGCTAAAATCTGAAATGCTGTATGGCTGTTTGAAGAGCTCAAATTTAATATTTCTCTAGCCTAGTAGTAAAAAAACATTCATGTTTTTTAAATTAAATTAATTGTTTAAATGTGACTTCTTAAAATGTATACACAATTAATTGTAATTTTGGAATGGCCAATAATTGTATAATTTACTAGTAAATTAAGCCTCCTTTACAATTTTGTCTTCAAGTACTCGAAAAGATTTTGCTGATTTGGAATCAGTCCAAAGAAGTGCAACAAGACGCATTCTGGGGCTCAAGGGACTGTCCTACACTGAGTGAAAGAACTGAACCTTTTTAGTCTTGACCAGAGAAAATTACAAGGAGACCTGACACGTATTTAGAATCCCTGATAAATTCAATGCAAAAGACATCTTCAAAATGAACACAGAAACACAAACCAGAGGATACAAGTGTAAACTACATGGAAGTGCACTTAAAAGCACAAACAGGAGGCACTTCTTTACTCAAAGGGTTGTGTGAATGTGGAAAAAAAGATTTCCAGCCATGTTGTTAAAGCCAATATCCAGGCTTCTTTCAAGAAACAGCTGGATGAGATCTTAGGATCAATTAACTACTATGCTATTATCATCCATACAGCCCCCTCTCATTTGTGACTTTTCCTATTTAGTTTCCTACTTAGTACCCATAGTTAATTTCGCTGTACAAGAGTAATTTTCCTTTTGAAATACGCAGATTTTCTTTTTTTTGTCAAAAGCTCTGCTCCTTTTTTCTTTGAAAACCAATTTTGATTTGAAATGTATAGACCTAGAAGTGCAATGAAGGTAACAGAGGCAGTTCATTTGGGATTGCTGCCGTCTGGGTGATTTTAAACTCTATCATGTTGGTTAGAAAGGGGGCTTGTGAAGTGAGACAGCGGTCAAGTGGAAATGTCCCTTGTTTCTGTGGAGACAAGCTGCCACCCACGACACCCCACATCTCCTAAAGAAAAAAATACCGATCCATTATTTTCAAGACTTCTATTCTAATCTTTTGTCTTTATAGTAAAATGGAGGCATTCATTGGATGAATACTGTGTAATATATTTAAAAAGCCATTTTTGGTGAAGAGAAAACGGTTGAGATGTTGCAAACTATGATGAGTTCCATGTAATTTACCAGGTCAGTTATAAATTACACCCTTCCACACCAAACCTTCACAGCGCTCAGGGCTTTACCAAGCTGAAAATACAACATTAAATGCATGTAAAATTTTTAGCTTAGTGCAATTCCAAAACAAGTTCTGCTGTTGTCTTTTATTAAGCTGACAAAGACGAGACTCTTTTAACTGCATTGACCGCATGTCTGCCTTGGGACCCAATGACCTGGATGTGATTCCCTCTAACTGGCTAAAACACACAAGTTAAGTGCACTGAGGTACAGTATCTTTCCAGCCATTCCTCATGGGGGCACAGCAGTGCACCATTAAGGTGAAGTCAAGGGAGGTGACAGACACATAAACAGACTTCAGAGTCAGACAATCGCATGCAGCTGCCATGATCCCCATTTATTAATATGACTGACAAAAGATGCCATTGTAACTGTCAATAGGGAAAAAGCAGCCTGTTTCTTTTTAGGCTCCCACTCTGGGATGCTAACCCAGAAAAGGTAGCTTCATTATACACCTATTCAGTTGTGCTAACACAGCCATTTCAAAGAACTGATTCCTCCCCTCTGCATGTGCTTCTCTTACAATGCATGACGGAATTATGGAATGTTGCATCTCATTACCAAGCAACCGAAAGCTTCCTATCCTTTCTCACTGCGTTTTGATCTCATCCAAGTAGTTCTGCCTAATGTGGGTCTATTGAAAGAGAATGTAACCTAAGTGCTTCCACGCAGTCCTCATTTTGTTAAAAGCCCTTTTCATTGTCAAAAGCCCTAAGGCCTATTGTCTGAGAATAAGAGAACTGTGGGGCAGCACCTCATGATCTACAATAGGCTGATCTATGATCTACCATGAGCCAGTGGAAATGTCTGTTCCAAGTTTATTATGGAGGATGAGAAATGAACCAGCTGTCTTCCAGAGGTACGTGCTAGAGTTCAACCTGTATTTTTCCTCCTATCTTTTTGTTAAATACCTAACCCAATTTGGAATCACCAGTTGTGTGTTCTTCATATTTTGGAAGAAGGCTACAGAAGCTGCAACTGCACACGGGGGAAGAAGGAAGAAGGAAAAGCAGCTTCCTTCTGAGCCACTCCGAGTGGTTTCGAGCCGCTCATCTCTTCAGGTGTTAAAACTGGGAAAACGCAGCCCCTGCGCCGGAGGGTCAGCACTGACTTAGGAGAGACGCATCCCTCACCAATGGCTCTGCACACCCGCAGGTGCTCGGTGGGCCACAGGTGGACTGAGAGAGCCCTGGTGGACTAATCCCAGTAACAGTCGGCCAGTATGTGTGAGCATCTTTACTGGTTGAGCCCCTGGAGCACTGTCTCGTGACTAAAAAGCCAGACTCCAGCAATGGAGCAGAACCATTCACCACTATGTACAACACTGCGCTAAACTTATCATTACCTTTGTAAGCTTTGTACTTTTGCAGATTTTATCAGTTGGAAAATTTCTCCTAGCTAATGCCAGATGCTCTTTACCTTTGCATTGACTGCACTTGCTGACGGAATGGAAAAATTGTTTATCTCAACTTCAAAAATATTCTCAAATATCTCAACATAAATATTTGTCTTCTTTCCTTAATCTTCCATGTAATGCTGCTACTTGCTACTGCTGCTGCTAAATCTTCCGCCCATCACACCTGACTGAAGGTGACTGTGGAAGGGTTGGTGGTCCTGTCACACCTGTTGGTCTACCAGTTTGCCAGTTCCATTTTTCACATGAGTTGAGTTAGCATTGCTGAGAGGAGTAATATTGTTCTCAATGACAACACTGCAAGTTCACAGGTACCCAACAGGTCCCAGGTAGCACTGTTGCCCAGTAACTCCAGGATATCATTGTCAAGTCAAGTCATCAATACCTGTCATGGTCGACATCCCCTCCTCCAGAGGGCACTCTAATTCCCTCTAGACAGTCCTTTTAATTATTATTTCCTGGTGTGTCTAGTTAAGGCTCTTATTTAAGTTTTCTTCCCCCCTCAGCCTTTGGGGCCCAGCTTGTCTCATGGCCTACCTACCACCAGGCTTCACAGGGAAGTCTGAGAGCATAGGCCAGTCGTAGTCACCCTGTCACTATACCCCCTTCTTACACCACTTCACAGGAGACACATTTTCACACACGTTCCACCTTTCTCTCCACCGGCTGGCGTATCAACCACTCTATTTATTTTATCAAATTAATATTTGTATTAGATTTATTTTATTTTTGTTTCCCATTATATGGCAAATGACACGACATATAGTTCAAACCTCATGTATTAGAAAAAAACAACCTGTTGTTCAGCTCCTTATAAGTAATTTAATCTGGATTTCTCTGAGGCTTTTGGACAAGATGGCATCTTTGCCGTTTTCTTCACCTAGCAAAAAAAAAAAAATGTTTTCGGGGCCGTAACATCTTTCAAAAAAGCACCCAGCCATTCCACGCCGCTCGACTCTAGAGTGAAGAGGGGTGAGAGTGAATGAAAGGTCTTCATCTTTCCCAAGGTATTATAATAAATCTAGAGCAAGATTTCCATGAATGTAATTACGTTCATCATCTTTCAATAGTTCTTCCACTGTACCTACATTTCTTTTATTCCAATTATATTCTTTCATGCCGGGTTAATAGCCTCCTAATTTGAGCAAGCTCTCCTCCCCATCAGTGCTATCCTCCAACTGCACTGGCTAATGCAGCCAGATTCTTTCAAAGAATGTCCTTTGAAATGGCCAATCTTAATAATTATTGGTTATGTGCTTATTGTGTTATACATTCAGTTTTATGATTTAGCACATGTTGTACAGTCTTACTGTGCCAATTAAATGAATACAGACTTCAGTCTTGCTGGGAGGGTGATCGATACTCCTTTATATGACATTGTATGTGGAATGAACACACATTTTCTTTTGCTATGTTACGCTTTTGATGTACAGCTAGACGTTTCGCAGGGGTAGGTTTGATTCTGCCCATCTGGAGTTGTCATCCCAGAGGCAGAATCAGATGATTCTGAGGAGGACTGCTGAATGACAGGTTCTTCACCAATTTGCCCTAGGTAAACACTGGCATTTCATAGTGCAAGCGATCACATCACTCCTATCCTAGAGTCCTTGTACTGGCTTCCTATCAGGTTTTGTGTTGACTGCAAAATCCTCATATTCACATACTGGATAAGGCTCTGCATGGCTTGGCACCTCAGTACCTGTCTGAGTCGCTATCGTCCTACAGTACCTTGCAACCTTTGCTCATCTAATTCTGGTCTCCTGTCTGTCCCCCAAGACCATCTACACTGTATGGGTGACAGGGCCTTCTCCTGCTGTACCCCAAACTCTGGAATACCGTTCCCAAGGATATCCGAGAGTTGCCTTCCCCGAGCCCAAACCTAAACTCAAAACCTTTGTTAGAAGGGTGTTTATTTAATACCACAGTGTCCTGTGCAGTGAGCATTAATGAGCTACAGAGTTAGCAAACCTGTCATGACCAGTTTACAGGCACTTTTACACCCAACGGAGGCTCTGAGCGAACCTCTTCTTCCTCCACCTCCATCCCTCTCAACTCCGTGTGACCTGATCATGCACTCTGTGTGAACCTGCTTGCTAATGTTGAAGTCATAGGAACTTCGACTAGACTTTGGCAAAAGTACATTTTGGAACGACAACAAGAGCAACAAAAGCGAGTCAACAAAACCTAAGCAAACAAAAAAGAAGGAAAAATGAGACCAAGACGCCTTGAAGAACATTTAAAACAGCGTAACGCACCAACTGTTGGCCATAATCTTGCAGCTAACAAACTGTCAGGGTTTCGGAAAGGGGTGAATAGTTGGACCCCTGTGTGAAGCCGGGAGGAATGGGGTTCGAGCAAAAGTAAATCCAAGATTCCAAATCCAAGTCGTTAGGCAAGAGCGAAGTCAAAAGTAGGAGAACCAGGTCGGGTAGTGAAAGGAGTCAGGACGGGAATAGTAGCGCGCACAAGAGAAAGCTGTGGAACACTTCTCAATAGTGAGCGTAGGTAAGCCATTTAAGTATTGAAGAGGGAAAGACGTGGTTGGATAATTAGTTCCTGGATGAGCGTGTGTGGAATTTAGTACGCGTGGGAATGCCAGGGCGCTTACGGGAGAAGGTACTGTACAAGTTGTGACAACAAACAGCAGCAATTAATGTACAACCCACAACTAAATTAAACGTGGTGCTGCTTCGTTTACAATAGATAGTTTCAAATATTCATATGAGGGAATCGGTCCAATTCTGCTTCTGGAGGGACAGGGTTTCGCAGGTCTCTGTAAAGCAGCAACACTAGAAGAACTGAGAGAAGCTGTTAAACTGTCCCAGTTAAGCCAGTAACCAGCTTGGTTAGCTGAGCTGGACTGAAAACTCACAGACACACCAGTCCCACAGATCCAGGACTGGACACATCAGGGGTAAATTTACTATGGAAATCTAAGGCATTGCAATTAAATGATGGGATTGTATTCAGTTGTGTTACATACAGCAAAAACAGTAACAACTCCCCAGTGAGGTGTGAGTATACATGTCATTGGTAGACAGTACTCATAGTGGGAATGAAAGGGGTGTTTTATTTGGTGTCTTCAGCAGGCAGACGGGAACATTAATTGCTTTGTCACAATGCTCTGTTCTGGCAAATGCAAATATTTGATGCCAGATCAGTGTTCACACAGATGATCAGCTGACCCCCAGACATGGTTTGAAATTGAATGATGGGCCTTGCAATTAATTGGTTTTATGTGAAAAAATAAGAGCTGGAAAATCAGTCTCTGGTGATTGGGCGTTAAGTGCTTTTATGTATAATCCATTACCATCTCTCTGTTGGTGCACACAGACATCATGTCACAGTTAAAATCATAATTGATTCTGTGATGCTTCATAAATGTGATGTCAGTATTTTTCCAGATCGTAATTAAATGTTAAGGTCTGAATCATATGAGATGTACCTCGAAGCCTGCATCCACTAGTTTTTACAAATGTCTGCATAGCCTTGTTCTTTTCTACCAGTGGTAATCTAGAAATAAATCCATAAAGAATGACACAAGATATTTTAACAATGTTGAATGTGGCAAAATAAAATAATGTTTTAATCAAATATAAGTAGCAATGTGATCGAATAAAAGTAAATCACTCAGATATTCATTCTGAATATTTCTGAGTGGTAGTAAATCGTGAAAATTGGTTTCTGTTGCTTACAGCTTGCTCACGGATCAGTGAAACATGATTAATTCAGTGCTCGGAGTGCATTGATTGAACTCTTCACCCCACTGCATCCTGCAGCTCAGACCAGCTCTGATGTCTGGACCCCAGAGGTTCAAAACTGACCAGCTCAGTTAAAGGAGAGCCCACCTAATACAAGTTTTTATAGCTGTGAGCAAGTAGGGGACCATAGCAACAGCACTCATTCCAGTTCAATGCCAAGCCACCCTGCACAAAACCAAAGGGAAATATATCACCTTGCATGATAATGTAATAACAAATTCAACAGAATCTTTCTTCTGTTTTGTCCAACAGAGTCTAAGGAGGGACCCGACCTGAACAGCAGTTACTTAAACTTCCTTAGTTACATGAATGAGCTTAAAATCGAGAGTACTTGGAAGATACTGTAAATCAGTTTCTCAGGGTAACACACATTACATCAGAGTCGGATCTTAACCTAGGAACCTCTCAGCGACAAGCCCTTCTCCCCAGCCACTGTCTTCGTTGTTTTTTTATTTATTTCATGTAACTGCCATTAAATTTCACCTTGGTCTTCAGATTTATAAAACAATTACATCGTCAGAAACCCATGTCTTACCCCCCCTGCAGAAAATATCCCATTGCTGTAAGTTATCATAATCATCTCTTCCAGCAGGAGCTCATTATTTTTTATTTTGCTCTGCTCTATTTTATTTCCCTGCTACTGCCAGCTTTGGGGAGGGAAACGTATCAGTGAATGTTTTCCTCGGTTTTTCAACACTTTAGAAAAACACAGCTGACCTACAGGTTTCCAAATCGGTCCTTGGTTCCAAATGCGAATACATTTAGACGGTATAAAAAGCACCATCATCACTGTTACCATCGTTTTGTGAACCCGATGAATAGTGCGGTTTCGCTTAAATATGGCTTTACTGTGACAGTCCTCCATGCTTTCCGCACAATCTGTGAATGATAAAAAGGGTGCCATCGATTCCCTCCTCACCCCCTTGCCTCATACTTCTGTCTGGAGCTGTTCCATCTGTTGTCTGTAACCAGAGGAAGTTGGAGCTGACGTGAGCAACTTCCACCCCTAAACAGCACAGCTGTAACAGACAGAAGCAACATCTCAGAACACTGGGATACTAGCCGTGTTTTCAATAAATAGCTTCTCTGCAAACACGTCTAAACACATTTCTGTGTTTGTTACTATTCCCAGTTTCTGAGCGCCTGACCAGCTGAATTGCGTGCCTTCATGTAAACCGGAACAGATATCCCACCCACAATCTACTGAATGTTACTGCATTACAGTGTCAGCCTGGCTTTGTTATTCGACTAATTTCCACTGGTATCATTGTCATTAAGGCTCCACTATACAGATTTTTTCATACAGCATTTATTCTTAGAATATAAAACAATTTCAAAGCTTGGTAAAAGGAGTGCATGAAGTAGCCCAAGAGTAAAATGAAAGGCAAACAGCAGGAAAATCCACATGATGTGCACTTTTGTGCATGATGTACAGTATATGCTTGATGTTTTAAATTGTTACACCAGTGATAATGTGAAATTCAGTGCTGTACACGAAAGATAAAATACAAACAACATTTTGATTGTATCCAAGTTGTCCTTGGTGGTCAGCTCTACTTTATGACAAGGATAAAAAATGGTAAAATCCAACAGTTCATTTATTCACATTCAAAAACCTAAAATAAACCACAATGAAGAGGAAACACAGCATAGATATCAAAGCATTTAAAATACATTTGAACAGAGCAGGAATCAGACCATTCACAAATGCAGTTAAAGAGCAGCTCACTTAATTATTAACTTAATATTAACTAATTGAAATTTCACAGAATGACTATGCAGGGCCTTGAAATTCTTATAAGAGGCCAGTCTCAGAAATAATAATAGCCATCAGGGGCCTTTTACACTGACAACAGCTCCAAGTCACAGAGCCCCTTCACTGACCAGCCCCTGCCTGGGATCCTGGCTAGTGCGAGTTAATGTGTCACTGGTGTAATCTGTCATCACCCAGTGAGCAGCACCTTGTAGCCAGGTGTCTATTTCTCTGTGGCTGTTGGCACGAAGGCAGGCTAATGTGTGAAGAACAGAAATTGATTCTTTAAAAACGACTTGCAAAAACACAGATTGTCATCATTCTTCAGTGATTACGTCACATAAGGGAAATTTGTATTCATACCTGTTTATTTTTAAGCCCTTTGTTTTAAATCTCTTTTCATTGCATGTTACTGTATCTGTTTTCTTTATACTGTTTTAACTCAAAAATAAATATGCAAATATCAGTTTTCAAAACTAAACTTCCAATTTTTAAGAATTAAACTACCAGTGTAGTGGATTCATTTAGCAAATAAATGTATTTTGCCAATGCAACTTAAACATGTCCCCATTTATGCAAGATGGGCATTTTAAGTGAAGTATATTGCTCAAGGATGCAACAGAATTACACACCAGGGACTTGAACCCACAACCTTTCAACCACAATTCTGAAGTACTCAACACTGCTCTCTTACAGGCTTGACATGCAAGAAAAAAATTATAAGAAATCTTCTGAGCACCATTTTGCCTAAAGAATTCGAATATAATCACCAAGGGATATGGAAAGCAATTTCTGCTTGGTCAAGTTTTGAAATACCTTTAATGTTTGTGACAAAGGGAAGGAGAAACGAAATACTTGTCAAGCATTCTGAATTTTTAAAGGGTTTTCTTTAGCTTCTTTGGGGAGGGCAGGTGATGGATGGCTGAGCTACAAAGTTCAGAGGCTCCTTCTGCACAGCGCATCAACTGTTATAAGAAATGTGCTAAAAGCCCATTGCTTTATCTCTATTTTCCAGTACCACTCCTCAATGTAAACAGTTCAGCATGTGTTAACAATGAGCGACACACTCGTTAAGGGCTGGCTTTTAATGGGGTCTTGTATACTTACCACACAGAGATATCAGCCTGTCCTCAAACACAGAAATTGCAAATGGCATTTTACGTAAAACAGATTTATTCCCCGAGTGCCCAGACTGTGTGAGAGAGACACAGACGCACTAACTGCTCATCCTCTTTCTGTTTCATAGAAACAGTTCCAAGCACGCTCCCATCTCCAGCCCACCTTAAAACTGTTTTCAGCTCACAGGGCTCTAGAAATGAAATATTACAGTGTTCTTTCTTCTTTCCCGTCTTTTGTGTTAATTCTCAGTCCCCTTTCCTACAAATGTACTCAAATTGTTTAAAATTGTTATTTTTTTTTTCTCTGACATGAAACATTTACATTAGATTAGCTGGTTTTACTCTTGAACAAGAACATTCAGGAGCTGTACTTTATTTCGCCTTGCTGTTGTGTATCTATTGTGATTTGTTTTTTATCTTGTTCTATTTTTAAAAATGGAATAGTTTTTTTCACAATTCAGAAAAGAAGCTGTGTTTTCATACAACAGTACAATATTGTGCGTAACTATGCCTGCAGCATATGAAGCACTTTCAACAAAGTTCCTCAGAAGTCACTTGACCGCTCCATGAATATTTCATGAAACAGGTTTGCACGCTTTTACAGAAAAACTGTCAATCGGAACAGAGCACTGAGGTGCTCGGTCTGGTGCTGTTGGTGTTCAGGTAACTGGTTCAGGTAATATACCTTTATGTCCATTGTAACACAGACAGCCAGGAAGAGGCTCTAGACAGTGACATCCTCTTCTCTACAGGTTTGCTGTTTACAAACCACACTTTCTCCCATGATGCTCAATCCGAACTCTTAAAAAGTGATCTACAGCTTTCTTAACAATTTTTTCCAATCCGTTGTTCACATAAAATGAGAATCAAGAGCTCTTTATGAATAAGGGCATCCTCGCTGGAAATCCCCTCTACATGTTACACACAACGACACGGTACTGAATTACAGATGAAAAATGCCCTCCAAAGGGAAACTCTGGCTGCCCTTTTATCTACATTTTTTCTTGTTTCCTCTGAGCACAGATCTGCTGCACAAACAACTTTGACCCAGAATAGCTAAAAGGTTCAGTTCAAATTTTGTCTCTATGTAAACATCACTCCCCCCCAAAAAAAACAAAACTTTAAATGAGCACCAGCCTTGATTGCTATGTAGAATGAAGAATTAGCCCCTGCGCCTGAGCGATACCCTCTGTGACAACGTTACACAGCCCGGTGCGACCACACTGTTCTGTTTGTCAACACCGTACAGGCTGAGTCAGGATGCCTTGAAGAAGCATGTGACCCTTCAAAGCAAAAACTCCCAGAGGAGCAGGAAAATATACACCAGCACTCCCGCAGAACAAGCCAAAAACCGAAACAGAAAGCATGCCACCCAAACCTGCAGTGGAGAAGGAGGGATGGTGTCTCGCGCAGCAGAAACACACGATGCAGACAGAGAGCCGGTGCAGCTGCTCATAGCTCCAGCGTGAACTGAGCAACAGCTGGCCTCACAGCCCAGCTCTGCGCGTCTTAACCAGTCACATGCACCTCCTCTGATCAATCTCTCAGACCTGCCCGGAGGTCAGCACCACTCCAGAAGTTCCTCATTCTGACAGCACCGAAACCAGGGAGCTTTCACTTCTACAGCCATGAGGTTCACTGATTGCAGTAGAATGAAGAACGGGAGTGCATGAATCAGGGTATTGTTAAGGAGACTTCAGATTATAGAAAGGGACAAATAAGGAAGGATAATGTTACTGCTTCAGAATCCAACCTCTCCCCCAGTGTTCTAGCGCGTTGGCTTCAGTTATTCTGGAAGTCAGAGGCTGACACACGCGCGGCTGTTTGCACAGCACTCCTGAGTTCTGAACTGACAGAGGCAGCTTCGACTTGGACTTCAGAAGAGCCACTGTAACAGGAGTGCCAGCGAAAAACACGCACACAATCGCCTTTCACAATCACAAAGCCATCGGACCATGTCTTCTCTGGTTTCCTTCCACTTAGAGCATACCACACCAGCACACTTCTGTTAGCCATCACACCTAACTCTTCTACATAAATATCATACAACCCAGTCAGACAGATTTATATTCCTTAGAAAGAGTGGTGACAAAATAGCCTGGAATTGCAGGGGCTGTTTTTGGTGATGAAATTCAAGCCCTGTTATTTGCTGTTGCTCTAATGGAGAGGTGTTCAACACCGGTACTGTATTTCTGCCACTATGTCATGTCAGCCTGCTGCTGGCTCTCACTGAAAGAATTGTGATGGTTTGACTTCTGGCTGATTTTAAATCTTAAAAGTTGCTCTCAGTTCTAAAAATGCTGCCTGCTCTTTTGGGATTTTGTGTTTTGAGCTGATATACTGTAGTTACCACTTATGAGTTGTCATTATTCCTTTGACCTTGCCCTCATTTCTTTTCTTGTTACTTGTACAGGATGTCACCAAATGTGTATTAATCTCGCACAGATCAATATGAAAAATTCAAAGCAGAATTTATTTGAATAAGCAACAGAGAATGTAACGCATTTGCAAAGAAAGGAGTATAGTTGACTAAAAAAAGAAGCTAAGGAATATATTATGATAATATTATGTGCTCAGAGAATGAGATAGATGCTCCCTGTTCAGCAAAGAATAATCACTGCATACAGGAAACAGTGTGTGCGAATGGAATGAATTTAGTGCTGATGTGAGCTGTGAAATATGAATAAACCCTGGTAAGGATTCTCCCCTGCACTGCTCTGTGCACAGCTAATTGTTTCAATGCAGTCAGCAGGAGAGCAAAACTGTTCTTGTAGGAGCTGCAATAGCAAAGTGTCGCGAGACTGTGCAAAGATTCCAGGAAGACAGGACCAGTGTAGATAGTCTGTCCATCTGACCATGTGCTCCCCAGCCTACAGCAGATCTTAATGGACATTGTTCAGTGCTAAAGACAGTCAAAGAGCAATGGCAAAGGAAAAAAGTCTCCAGTTATAGAAGCAACATGTAACATTTATACATAAGATGCCTATGACCTCCACTTACATTTATCTATTACCTGATGGCTGTCTTTAGAACGGCCTTTTCTTTCATTTCTCTGCCTGAGATGTTACTGGAATTAGACAGCTTGATTAGACCTCCTCTAATTAGGCTGATTGCCTGAGTCTCCAGGGCTGCAAGCTGTGATTTCCCAGGGGGTGCTGGGTGCTCTGAGACGAGTGTGGATGGAAGATGCTGTCACAGATGGAATGCTCTAATGCGCGAAGCTCCTGCGTCCTGCAAGGGGGTGTCCAGCTGACCGGCGTACTCACAGACCCACGGCCGCTGTACTCTTCTGCTGCTCTGCCTCGCCCCAAACCTCTGCCCAGATTCACTTAAAACAGATGGGGGGTGTCCATAGACATAACAGACTTCTGAGGGCAAGTCTTATTTCTCGAGCCTGCTGGAGCCAGCTAACTACAATGACAATGCCTATGAACTGGTCTCCACCCCACTCCATCTGAGTGGAGTCCATTTAGGAAGGGGGCTTTTTTATCAGCACTTGATTTTCAAGCGAGAGGTTTCTTTTCTAAGCCCAAGGCTTATGAAGATTTGAGTCTGGGCTGATGATGGAGAAAGTGCTGGTTGTCAGAAACAACGCCTGGTGAGAGGCGGGCATGTGCCCTGATGAGGCAAAGCTGAGAAAAAGGAGCTGCTGGTTCCATGGATCACAATCAACAAGTCAATCACTCTTCCCTCCAGCCTTCTAACCTCCAATACAGGGGCCCGGCAAGCAATGGGCACAAGGTGGGACACACTCTGGACAGGCCGCCAGTCCATCGCAGGGCGGACAGACGCAAACACGGACACGGACACACATCAGGGCCAGTTTTCCCACAATCCAATTCACCCACCAGTATGTCTTTGGTGTCTTTGGACCGTGGGAGGAAACCCACATGAACATGCAGAGAACATAGATACAGTATCACCCCAGGAATCGAACCCAGGTCCCCAGAGCTGCGAGGCAGCAATGTGAACCACATCACTTCCATGCCTCCCCAGTTACTCTTCTATTAACTCATATTTGCATATTATCCTGGGCAGATCTCCAGACTGTGCTGATCCTCTCATACACATTTGTAGGTTCACCAAGTAAAGAGACTCAGTACCCGGTAGCTAAATACAATAATGCAGTCTGGGGCCTCCTATGTATTCTGAGAGAACTTTTAAAACCAACAGCCTCACAGTTATAAGGACGTGTGTTTTAATTGTGTGCAAATGATTTAAATGTTTTCGTTTAAGGATAAATCAAACAGAAATAACCTGTCATTCCTGCATCATTAAGTGTGCTTCTGCACAATGAAGGTTACAATGTCAAACAAATATCCCAGGTTAAAACAATCACTTTTTTTTGCTAATGATCTATTTTAAAAACCCGAGAGTCAAGTTCTAGGAATTTTGATCCTAAAAAAGCTTCAGAATTGTTCAAAAAACACAATGTTATGTAAACCACTTGATAATTCATAAACTGTAAAATATCTAAACTTATAAACCTAAAAATCGCACATACTGTAGATCAATACTCTTTTCTGATCCAGTACCCTTTATTCTTGCCTAATGTGGATATAGAAGTGTCTCTAATATCTTCTAAACAAAAATGACCCCTAAGAACTAATGGATAATTATCACAGGAATTTCAATGAGACTGCATGCCTCACCTTGTTTCAGCTGTTCAGATTTCTTCACTAGATGCTTACCTAATACACACAAAAATTGGGAAGGTTTCAAAATGAGTTTCACTTTTCCACTTTCTGGAGAAAAAACAATATTTTCATAACTTAACATATTGTTGACAAAATCAATTTTCTTTCTTGTGAAAAAATGTGTGATCACAAAGTTCTCATCACCCACCACTGTGGGATCTGTAAGGAGGACAGAGCCTGCTGTTCCTGGGTTACAGAGTGTGGTTCTTTCTGCTTGAAGTACACTTTTTTTTCGCTGTTCTGTTAGTGTATGTATGTGCACTGTATCTTAAAAATCTGTACACTTACACCCACAATAAAAATGACCTCTAAGCAATGGAAACGTGTCAAAGATTTATACAAAACAAATGGAATGGAATTATAAATGCAAGCCTGAGCACATTTCCTATAATGTCTTCAAGCGTAAGCTATAGCATCTGTTTCATTTTCAGGAAGGAGTGTGTAGATTTCTGGCTTTGAGACCCAGAGCAATTGTAAGTGCTATTTGACCTCTGGGCTTGAGGGTAGTGGGGATGTTAGGAGACTTGTGTGCTTTTCCCAGCGTGATGAACCTTCAGCATGTTTCTAGGGTAACCAAAGAGCCCATTGTAACAATACTGCCTCCGTGCCTTTCTTCCTCTTTTAAACTTGTTTGCAGGGTATTCTGGTATCCCTGGTATGCAGATGAAGAGGGGCAGAAAAGAAAACCCTAGCCGAAACTAAAATGCTAATCTCATTACCACTGAGCCCACAGCTACAACTAAAATGCTGGAATGGGACTTCTGCTGTGAATAAACCAGGCTCATTAAGGATGTACTTCACAGTGGAGGGTGAGAGAAGGGTCTTGAAAGCTCGAAGATGAATATGTTCAAGCCTGCAGAACACAGCTCTCCACACGCTTTTCCTTTGTGTAATAATTCTCCCCTCTCCAGGAGCACAGAACACAATTACCAAAGGTACAGTGGGAATTAAGAAACTTGTAGACTTTCCAAATACATTTTAGTAGCACATGCATACATAAACCCTTTCCTAAAATTTCATCAGTCTTGGAGAATTTCCAGAGGTGGTTTGTGAGCACGACCGCAGTAGAGGAAAGATGAACGCTCAATACACACGCAGGTTCAGTACAGTCCCACTCCATTCCCTCCCTGAGCAGTGCATTGCCTGTTAGCCCTTGAAAGCCACGATAAGAACTGAAGAGGGTATCCGGGAATCATGTGATAGACTGACTGCATTTGGCCTCTTTTATCCTTCACTAATATAATAAGGTAAAAGTTTATGATCGGAACATTTCATCCTCATTGGATTCTATAGAGCCAGTGAATCAGTCACAATTTCCAACCTAGACATAAAGTTTGCTCCGCACATTAATAACTCCCTCTACGAAACACATTTTCTAATATGCCTTTTGACCAGTTACCAATGACCACTGGGAACCACCATATTGTTTCCCTAGAATGTTTTGATGTTTTCTAGTCAAAATCCATCACGGCATTAAGCAATTACGTCAGCATCTGTGAGACAGTACTGAACACCACTGTAATGAGAAGTCTTGACACCCGGCAAACCTTCTTGTTCAGGATAACAAAGCAAAGAAACTGCGCTTCGGGGCTAATAAGCTCTCAAGGATGCAGGTGTCCATCTCTGTCCTGACTCACGCAGTCGCTGCAGGGTGACAGCATTTTTAAAGTAAACAGAGAGCCCTGACTGACCACTCTGCCACTGGGTGAAAGGCGTCGCATGGTTGAATGGAATTCAACACAAGACCGCTTGCTACACTCTGTGTTACAACAGCGTTCCTAACCTCTTGTGCTCGTCTGTATGAGAAGAAAGTCCCAGCTCCAGAGGATCACATACACTGCATTGTATAAACGAGGCTTAAAATATATGAATCACAGGGAAGCGCTGTCACACACTTGCGTGAGCTAGTGGTTTGCCTTATATTGGCACTGTGGACTCCGTGAAAGAAAATGCAAATGTCGGGTATTTTATCTACAAGCAGAGCAGTACAAGATGTCTCTTACTAATGAAAGCAGCTGCATTATTAACCGAGAGTGTCTAAGCCTGCACATGACGTTTGTTAGCATTACCATGAAGAATCCAACACACTTTGTAAATGGAAAGGCTTCAAGATCACTTTACTCACCTACATACTGGCCTGCAAAGTAGATACATGCTGTTGGTCTCTGTTCGTTTAATAAAGGCCTTCTTCCATATGTTTTTCAGTCTTCTGTTGTGATGACCCAAATCAATTATGTTCCCCTCACTCCTCTGCAGTGGCTGAGCTCTGCTCCTGGTGACTGCTCACTCTATTAGCTCCGAATTGTTTGCCTGAATGGCAAGCAGACTTCCTCCTATTCTTCTGTTCTTTCCCAACTTAGTTTTCCTGCCTCCTTTGGAGCGTTTTCCTTTATCAACTAAAAATAGATCCTACACAAGGTGAATTGGAAAAAAACCAGCAGGAAATGTGTCACAATGAGAGAGAGGGGATTATGTTTTGTCCTGCTGGAGTCAGAGTGTATGTGTGGCTGTGATTGAGCACGATGGTGATGTTTTGTACGAGAGCGGGTTGTTTTTCTTCGTTCCTTTTTTCTGCTTGTTTTTTAACCTTTGTAATAACAGTTGGGATCTATTCTTCGGTTTACGTAATGGTAGGTTTCAGGTACAGGGCTTACTTTCATAAACAGCACAGCAGTTTTCGATAGAAATATAAGAACAAGCATGTCACAAGGTAAGGTTAATTATGCAGTTACATAAAACTAAGAACATCTCAAAGGAAACAATTAACAGATGAAAAACTTATTTGTGCTGTGGACCTTATTATGAGATATAAATATTCAACATCTTAATATTTTAGTTGAAAGACAGGTAACCCTCTGACAAAAGCAGTCCAAGTATGGCTTGTAGATTTCTGAGATGGCCTTATTTGTTTGGTTATTTGCATTAGGATCCCTACTTCATAGTACGACAGTTATACCAGTTGGCTACTACAGTTTAACCCTATTTCTCAATTTTACTAAAGAGTTTGTGTGACTGCTGGGGAGAGAGCTTGTTGCCTTTTTCTAACAAAATATTGGAGATCAGAGAAAGCAAGGGCTGTAGAGCCAGCCTTTCCACAATAAACAGCTGGCTAGCCAGGACACCAGCTGTTCACAGCCAGCCCTTTAGCAACTATCAGGACAAAAAGGCTCCAGATAATTACAACACATATATCAAATCTCCAAGATTAATTACTTAATTTCGCAGCCTATCAGAGGAAGTCGACATCCTGAGGTTTAATCCTGTACAGAAACCTGATGGAATAACAACTGCTGCCGAATACCAGTGAAGGTCTGTCTGTGGAGCACTTAACCTCACTATAATAAGTGGTTCTTCCTGGTCCCAGGTCCACAGTGGTCACTGCTATTCCAACAGAACAGGTAACCATCCACAGTGAGAGAGGATCTACGTTCCGGGCCGGAGAGTGTCTGTCCCAGAGTTCATTACAAGCCTGTGTATGTCCATGTGAGGACACTGACAGCACACTCACTGGGAAGAGGGCTCTGTTAGAGTTCACCTAGTCAATACCTCAGTTACCAGCATGAGCAAAACTGGTAAAATACAGAGAGGAAAACCACCACATTGCACTATTCACAGCTGCTTTGTTGAAAATGAATGAAAAGATTAATCACATCAAAATTCATTCCACTGAATACGCGGAGGAAATCACAGCAACAACCATCTGTTGTTTTCACAAGAGTAGAGTGGATAAGGGCTGCCGGTAAGTGAGAACTATTTCAGAACCAAAACATGTACTCTCGGCATAAATGATGCAACTCCGAGCTTTTCTGCTGAAATATTCTGTGAAATTTTGGAGGCGCTCATGTCCTGCTCATCTGAGCAAGCGCATGACTCGCTCTTGCTTCTCTGTTGCAGTGAGTGGAGCCATGCACCAGGGCTGCTGTAACACGTACACGCTAACACAGGCTTCTACTCATCTGCCTGCAAAGTGAAGACTGTGGTTTTCAAGGTGTTTTAACATGGAGGGTTTCACCATGTTTGTAAACCACAGTGCTACAAATCCATTGCAATAATTTTATTTAGTGTGCTTTAGCAAGCATCTTTCTAAATTAGACCTCCATCTCATCAGTTTGTATTTTTATGTTTCAACACACTTTAACAACAAGTGACTTTATGAGTCAGTGCCCTTCTCTGGGTCCTATCTCTTGGCACCATCTAGAGTACATTGCTGTGTTTTTAAGGGTATACTGAGCTCTTTGGGGAGTGCGTCTCTCCTTCCATTCCTTTGCTGGTGCTACACCTCTTTGGCAGAAATGCGATATAACCAAATTACAAAGTAAGGACACATATATATATATATCAGTTAGATTGTCTTTCTTATATGCACTTGCTTTGTCATTTTTTATCTTTATAACTGTTTTTACACCTAGTGTAAATTATTAGGAGACGCTACTTTTAAAGGTGCTGTATAAAATAAAGTTTATTATTATCAATGTACTTCTGCTACAGGGCCTGGCATTAGGCGAGTAAAGAAAAAACAAATCATATTTCAGTGCTTACTTGCAAAGGGGAAAAAAAATAGAGGGGAAACTAGTCTCCATAAATTGTTATCAGGTTTATTTCAAATTAAAGCATACAGTCATAGAATGAACCCTAAAATTAGAAATCTGTGTCTGTGCTGCAGTGCTTTGACTGAAAGAATTTTCAAAACTGAGGTGTATTGTAATCATAAACGAAACTGCCAATAATATTCATTCTTTGGGCATAATTCAAAAGGGATGTTCGAGTTCTACCATTTTTACAGCTGTATCAGTACCTCCTCTAATATCATGCTCAAATATATTACATAGCTAATACTTAGAGAGCATTATATACCAAGAATGAGCATGAGCATCAGAAGCAATAGCATTTATTGCTTTTTAATGCTTCTCCACATGTGTGCTCATTTTCTAAAGTGTGGCCTGTTGGACGTTCTGAGTGTGAAGCCCCGCTATCACCTTTTCAGTTCCAGAACCACTGCCGCCAAAGAGCGGTCTAAACACTTTTACCCTGTAAGCAGCTGGGTTGCCAAACCATACTGAAGCAAGCTAAACCAAACTAAACCAAAACAAAAACAAATGCGACATTTCCTGTCGGAGTCCCATTAGCAGATCCATGGGAAACAATGCCCAAAACTTGGGAAACCAACATTCAAGCTCAATTGTTTTGTTCTGCTCGCAGGACAGGATGAGGAAATCAGGAACTAGCATTCCCTCAAAACTTGCCCTCTATGAATACATAATCAAAAGCAGCTTAACGGCTTTAACTGCAGTCAATGGCCATCTGGACAGTCGAAGAGCTACAGAACAGCTATAAAACTCTTCCAGATGAATCAGTCTGGTACAGTCGAAGGCACTTCTGGAATGTCACTGGTGTGAATGGAATCAAACCAAGATGGTCAGGCTCCACAGCCATGCAGCCACTGGAGTCAGTGCTAAATGGGCTCCAGGAAGTAGGACAGCGTGTTATCTTATGTCACCTAAAGCAGAACCACAGAATACAAACAGCCATACAGCAATAAAATAAGTGACCGTTATGAATTGACGTGTGCGAGCGATGAGTATTGCTCCTCTACGGGTTTTTTTTTCATTTTAGAATAACCAGTTTCTTTATTATACCCGATTATTACCATTAACGACTTGGAAGCGCCGATTGTGTCTGTACACCTGTGCTGACAGCGGCCACTCCTGTACCCTCCGTAGACCTGCCCTCCTCTCGAAGCTCCGCAGTGATTGGGGGAGAGGCGTGTCACTCCAGCGACGTCATCCCAAGCCTGCAGGTTCCCAGGCTGCAACAGGGAACGGCTGGTTGATGGGATCTGAGACAGTCCTAGATACCTAATCCTGACCCTGTCCCCTGCAGCTTGGAAAATAAAAGGGGAGAATAAATTGTCCTTGTCCAAATCTCATGCACATCAGATGGTCTGTTCTAAACTTGCACTATGAAACACCACATACACGTTTCAAATAGGTACAGTATATTCACGGCGGAACCTGATGGAGTTTATAACGAAGGTTCGGGAGGGATAACAACAACCACGTTCAATCAGACTCAGCTGTCAGTAATTCGCAATAACTGCTGAGGTCATTTCCTCTCCTAAAGCACTATAAATACTGTACGTGATCTCCTTTCTGCCCCTTGGTCACTCCTCACCCTGCATTGACCAGGTCCTGTGGCCAGGGGGTTAGACCTCAGACTTATCCACCCCCTCTCCCAAAATGGATGTCAGTGCCCACATGGCACGAATGTATCTTTTAATATCTTGAGTTATCTCGGAAACTACACACAGTACAGACCTACATATTTTTGTGGTCTTTCTCAGTACGGACTTCAGAAAGAAATATCCAGGACAAAACATAAAAACAAAAAAACAAAAACGCATTTTATTTTCTTTCTTCAAAAGCCAGTTTCTCACATTGTGGGAGACTCAGGATTTTTATCAATGCTTCCAGCCCTAGAGAGGCTTCTTAGAATTTCTCGTTTAAAAAAGTAAATAAAAGTGCTTTTACACCTTTTAATCTTTCTTTGCACTTTTCTGGTTTTATAAAGTGAAACCTGGCGTGTGCAGTCCTGATAATAAACAGGTTTAGTAACTTTAATTACTTAATGGGTTTAATTTCTGAATGGTACGGATTCGCGGAATGACAGCTATTCTAACCAATCAGATGAGCTTTATTTCTAGAGCCGGTCGAATTGAACCTATAGGGCTCCAGCAGCCATCTTTGTTGCAGGTTTTTTTTTAAAACTCGTGAATTTTCATGGTAAAGTAGTAAAATAAACTCGCTTCTTAAAGGTAAGGCAAATGTTCTTTATGTATTTTAGCCATTTTTTTTGCTTTTGCACTTGTGTTTTGATAGAGAACCGATAAATTGTATATATATTTTCCTGCTTCTCTAAACTGAATCGCGAGATGAATGGAACTATGAAAAAATGTTCATTTGCCTTATTCTGATGTATCTAGTTCCGAAACGCAGTTGTTAGGTTGTCTTGCGTTTTGTGATGTAAAGTATAGGATGTTGTGTTTTGGCTTTTGGTGGTAAAAATACATATTCAAATTGCTTAATTCTTCAGTGTTTGGGAAAGAAAAAACTTTTTAGTTATGCATGAAGGAAAAACATTATTCCATTGGAATTCACATGAAGCCCAGTACATATCTACACATAATGCAGTTATTACTTATTCATTTGTAACTCTTAATGACTCTTGCAGTGTGTGGGTGACCTACATGTACAGTGATAGCAGGGAGACACATCTGATGAAGGCATGTCTCTGCCCTATCCATGCAAACTAACGTTCTGGGCACTGTGTTGTTGTAAACTTGACGTGTGAAAGGGTCTGGTTTTGTAGACATTAAGTCATGGCACACTAGTACTTCATACAGTGATACGGTGTATCCTCACTTGGATACAATGTGAACAAATAGTAAGACTTTTTTTGCTTCCCTTAGCTTCTGTGTGCATTTCAGCACAAAAAAAACACATTATAATTAATCATAACTTAATTACGCACTGCATGAGATACTAGTGAGCTGTGACTTAATGTCTGAAAAATTGGACACTTTCACAAGTCAAGGTTATTTCACAGGAGAAACTTGTTAGGAATTTGCAGCATTGAAAGAAAATGTGATATCCTGATTATAGTTTAACAAAGACTGGCTTTGTACAATGGGAAATGTGTACTGGCTCACTCACGCTGGTTTGTGCTCTTACACTTTGGTTGAAGACTGAGCTGACTGTGACTGTTACCCCTGAGCATTCTGGGGAAACAGGAAAATTCTGCACCACACTTGTAAAAGAATAGTGAACCATCCTACACTTAATCTAACCTGTTTACCGAAGTCACTCATTTCAATTTGCAAGACAACGTAATTGGAAAGGTAATTATTTTATGGAATGCTGGTTTTGAAATACTTCAGATTTAATAAATATAATACTTAAGTACTGCACTGGTGAAGTTTGCTGCAGGTGTAATTAAATGTAAGGAGGGGTTTTTACACTGAAGTCAATCACCTTTACAAACCATGTCCCCTAGTTTATTGCAAGGCTGATGCTACAGGAGGGTGTTGTCAATGCACAGACTTGTCAGTACCTATCCAGAGCAGAATCACAAGGCCAAATTACCAGAAACACAAAAAGGAAATGCTGGTCAGTCAAATGAAGATGAACTGTCAACCACAGTGTAACACTAGACTTGCAAACAGTTGTGGCAGCTTACAATCTTAATTTCATGACTACTATTGTAAAGCTGTGAAGCGGTATTTACCCAGTGAATGTTAGCAGCAAGTCAAGAATGCATAACGATTATTTCCATCTTGCATTTACAAAATAAGTGAATTTGCAGGTTTGAAAATGCTGTAGTAAGGCAACAGTGCCATTTAAGTCTTAACAGGAAGAAATGCTCACTGTAAGGAACGATGTATAAAGTTTTTGTGACTTCGGTAATATAATCGACATCTGAGTCATTTGTGCTTCTGATTACATTGGGTTTAGCCTAAGAATTGAAATAATTTGTAAGATTTTTAGTGAGAAACATCTCTGCCTGATGCCAAAGATACTCTCTGTGCCCTTACAAAAAATGCAATAAGTCCTAAATGCAATAGTACTACCTCATATTATATCAACAGTACAAAAACTAATAAAATGTTGCCTTAGTTATAAGAAGTAGTTTTATTATAAGCATTTAAACACGCAGGTATCTGTTTAAAGAGGTGGATATGATTCAATTTATTAATAACTACTAAACGGTAGCAGCTCCATGGAAATAGTTGTAGAATAGTAATCGAGATCGCACTATGTTATTAGCCTGAGTTCTGTAATAGGGTAATATTTCCTGTATTTAAATTGCAATGTCCCTGTGATGTTACCTGCCGTGTTTTGAGGTATTTAGTCAGTTTCATTAAAGATATTTATTAATTGAGAACACGGGATTTTGAAAATTCACATCTTATTGAGCACGGATGATACATTGTTCAACAAAGGACGTTTGGCATTTCAGCATAAGGTAGCTGTCAGTGGGCTTCTTAGTTTATACACTTTACCATAGTGAATTCCTTTTACCCTGAGGTAAACTATAAAGGCAGGTTTAATGATGGAATCGCCCACATTTCACTTCAACTGGCGCAGCTGTTCCCAAAAAGATTTTTTAAAGTGATTATAAATGTGTATATATATAAATTTGATATGGTGCTAGCATCATGGCCAAACAGCCAAATTTGGTGTAGATTGGCAACATGGAATTTGATCAAGGCCAGTTGGAGATTTGGGAAGAACAAAGGGAACCTTACAATCACTACAGGCTCGGAAGTCTAATAAGAGAAGAAGTGATACATTTTCATGTTTAATTCAGTAACCATGTTCACTAAAAGGTTTGGATCAATGGAACTCGCAGAATGTTTCAAATGCCATTATAACGAGGTGCAAGTCCTAGGGTTAATTGACAAGTTTTTAATGCATCAAGGCTTAAAAGAAAACTTTTAAATGAAATTCCATATTAAAAATTAAAAATTACAACACAGGAGAGGTAAAAGTAATCTAATTAAACTGCTACATTTAAATATGAGCTTGTATGATGCAAAATAATTCTCAGTGTACTGAATAAAACCATTAAAGAGGCTTTCTGAATTTCAAAAGGTTTGTGAAGAGATAATGCAACTGGTCTCAGTGTTTCACTTTTAAAACAAAAGTTAAGCGCTCATCATTCCACCTTGTGGTCAGATATCATCCACAATTCAAAAACCAAAACCCCCTTACCTCAATGTGCCCCTTTTCAAATACAGTTTAAGTTTCTTTTTCCCCAGGATGCTTGTTCTCAGCGAAAGGCTGTGCTGCAGTCTCCAGCTCTCATCAATCTCTGCAACTGCAGTGACAGAGCCTCAGACCATTCAAAAATCCTACCTGAGACACAACGGCTGTGTGTCTGGTCCTGGTCCCAGTCCCAGTGTCCTGGAGAAGAGAGTGGACAGGACATCAGACAAGAAAACAAACAGCGCAGCATGCACATCTTATCTCTGCCTGCCTGATACAGCGAGCCTCCTGTTTTGCAGAGAAACCTTATCAATTACCTTGTATTTCAGCAGGCTCTGGCTCCCTCTAACTGCTCTGCCAGTGGAAAAAAATAATAAAACCGAGCAGTGTCCTGGTTGTGCCAGTGAACTACAACTATAAATAGCCTCACGTTTACAGGAAGCCTATGCTAACTGTTCTGCAAAATATCTGTGCACTGGAGCAGGGGAATGTGAGAGAGGGGAGAATAAAAACACCAGGAGTGTGCTCCAGTATGTCAGGACAACCACTTGGTGAATGTGAGTTGGCAATAATTGACAGGGCTGCTCAGTCAGCAGCGCCACTTGGAGGATTGAAGTAACGGAAATAATCAAACTGAGCACATTTCAGCAGATGTACGTTTCGGGACAATCCATCCACTTTTTGGCTGCAGAAAGCACATTCGTAGATGTTAGTTAGTGAAAACTAGACCTTGAAGAGTGCGAGTGACCCACGTGTGACTAGAGTGTGACGTGCTCCAGCTGAGATCTCCCAGATGTTTTCTGCGCAGCGGCCACATTTGGCCACATTAAGAGAGCCAGTAGAACTGTATCCGTTATCCTTTCTGGACTGAGGCGTCTCACTGTCTTTTACACTGACTGCCTTCAACTCTCCCGTGGAGTATTTTTCATGTGCGAGTCCTTTCCTAAAAACCTCCATGACAGTTTAACAGTATAACAAAAAAAAAACTTTTTTCAAGAGCTTTGGACTGGTTGTTTTTGTCACTTCACCTTTCCTTCTTTTGTTAAAAAAATTAAAGTGTAATAGAGCTTTAGCTGATGTGTTAAATTCACAAGCCGTTTGTTTCAGTCATGCTCTGCGGAGTGTCGCATGACTGTACAGATTTGCAGTCTTAACAATGAAGCAGAACCTACTGTATAGTAGAGAGTGGGAAATCACAGCCTGTTTTCTCATTCTTCTTGGGAGTCACATCCCATAAAGAGTCTGATCGGGCGTTCAGATACTTTGATAAGAAAAACTTTTCTCGGGGAAATATATTTTACGTGAAGAACTTATGGTTTAATAATAAAACCTTTCATTTTCAACATTCAGCATGGGTTACTTTGACAGGCAAAGCAAGGGAATGGTATAAAAAAACATTTGACTTTTTACTGGATGGGCTGGATTGAAACATTTTTACTTCATACACATTTTGCATAAAAAGGCAGGGTTGCTTTAATATGAGTGTATTATCGGGTCAGACTTGATGAGAGTGTACACGGAAGTTAAACTTAAGAAAATGGCATTTTCTCATAAGTAAAACCAAACCAAAGGAGCTGGAAAGATGCATCTTCAGAAATTGGAACACGAAAAAGGACAATAACAGATATATATATCAAAAATACTGATGAGGTCCAAAATCTGAAAAGGGATAAAAAAAATATATGGGCCTGTTTACATTCTTTTACAGCAGATGAAACCTGTATAAGTAAATGGCAAAGCTGGAATACCAATGAAGATATAGGAGTCAAAGGTTATGTCTGTCTGCTTTAGTAGTTCTGGGGCAGCGCATGTGTAAAGTTGGGTTGATCTTTACAGATTGTGGCATGGACTAGGAGCTGTCAGTATTTTTATGTCTGGGTAATGAATGTATGTCTCTCTTTTCTAGAGGGCAGCCAAAATGACTAATCCATGATTAAGAGAGAATAAAAAAAAAGAATAATTTCAGGAATACAGGCTGTGAGGGTTTTCTTGCTTATCTGTCAGTCTCTTACAGTAGATTATTTTTTCAGTGCTTCACAGTTCTCTGTTGGGACCAACAGTACATTCATCTGAAGGGCCTCAAATTCAGCTGATCTCCTCTTCACATTTTGTCATAATGCTATTTTACTCTGTGCTCTTTTATAAAAATGAAATCACTTTAATGATGTATCCATAATCATCACTTAAATTCACACAGCTTGGTTTCATTTGGCTCTTGCAGTCATGGTTAAATGGATCTGTACTATGTCCTGTGAGAAAGCTAGTCAAACACGTTGCAGTTACTATATCTGAAAATATTGAGGGGTTTTCAGGTCCTTGGCTTCTGTACTAAAGCATCTACTGCTGTTTATGTGCATAGTTTTTACACACACACTGCTGGGAGCTCTCTGTGTGTAGAACAGTGGAACAGTACAGTCTAATCTGAAGAATTTACAGCAGGGGTCTCGGACTCAGTTCCTGTAGGGCCATGTGTCTGTTGGTTTGTGTTCCAGCCCGAGCAGGCAATTAAACAACCTAATTGCTTTCTAAATTAGACGTATATAGGATTTTTCTTAAGGTCTTTCACAAGACATTCACTTCAGGTACAGTTAGCATTCAATCACATTGGAGCCTGGTTAGAAACAGTACAATAATGGAGCTAATTAAATAATTAGACCAGCTAACGGAGAATGTAAGACACAAAAAGCAGAAGAAAACCACAAAATGTACTCATTTGTACAAAAAAAGGGGGCCTGTTTTACTGTAAGGTGAAATGTAACAAGGCAGATCTGATTGAAGTTGATTAATTGGTCTGGTCTGATTTACTATTACCAGATTAGGTAAGACTTTCACTGATTAACTGGAGCAATACAGTCGGTACAGTTAAAAAAACAGACTGTTTTATAAATTGATACTTTAGTGTCAATAAATCGATTTGCAATGCATTTATTAAGTTTAGTTTGCATGCCCTGAACTAAAGGACATCTCCAGTATCTCATGTGGTCACTAGCAGTAAGTTGATCTGAGCGCCTCATCATGCTGCTGCGCGGTTGTTTTTGTGTCCTGTGCTGGGGTCTGTACTGTTGATTCTGCAGCTGTCATTGCCCTGGAGGATTGTAAGCCCCATGGCAATTGGCTGTGCTGTAGAAAGGATTTAGCTCTTTTAGCCTGTCGGGATGTGATATTCCTTTAAATCCAGGAATGGATGTGTGGGAGCCTTTCTCTGAAATATTCGTTTTGTAACGAGATGACCACGGCTGTACACCGTGTTCCAAAAGTGGCCATACTAGAACGTTGTATAGTTTTAGCTTCCTATCCACGGTCACGGGGGAGCCGGAGACCATCCCTGCAAGCAGCGGGCACAAGGAGGGCACATCCTGGAAGGGACGCCAGCCCCTCGCAGGGCGCAGACACAGACACGCACTCACTCACACCAGGGCCAGTTCTCCCAGAAGCCAATTAAACTCCCAGCATGTCTTTGCGCTGTGGGAGGAAACTGGCATGACTCTACATTCTGTGAGTAAAATTTGACACTGTAAACTGCATATCCTGATATTCTGGATAGCACTACTCCCAGTGAATATTCTCACATCTTCTGAGTGGCTTTGTGCAGCTGTCATGGATTTGTTGCTCCAGTGCTCTCAGAAGTATGTCTGGGGTGGACATGATCTTTATAGATTTTGTTCTATTTAGTGACCACCCATTAAATCTATACAAATGTAACATAACGTATAGTCCTACGTAAATGCAGTTGCATACACCGTATGTCTAAAAATGTGAATATTTGAATCTGACATTAATATATGCCATATTTCACTTGACTTGAAACCTGTATTAAAAGTGTAAAAGTCTTTCCTTCTTTGCTGTTGACAAAATGATAAAGCTTAATCCACACTTGACCACATCTGCACATACACAAGTGAAGCAATGCCATTTCATTACCCTGACATAACAGGAAAATTAAAATTTAAATTTTTTGCTGTTTTGCATGAAGTCAAATATGAAATTTATAATGGGTTAATGAGAACTGTTACATTATTATTAATTGATGTGGTTGGGACCCTGCAGGGGTCAAGCGAATTTTAGCATGTGTCTCAACAGAGGTCATGTGACTTTTCAATGCATCACAGCAGAGGTCACATGACCTCTGTTCAGCACAAGTGGTGTACATTAATTCAGTTAAGTATTTTACTGAAGCAATTTACGCTGCTTACAGAATCTGCCCCCCTCAACCCAGGACCTTTCCATTACGAGTCCAGAGTCCTGACCACCGCTGCTGTCATGTTATTTCAAGGACAACAACATGGGGGGCCTTGTGGTGAACACAGACGGCGAAGGTGCTGTAGAATTTCCTCTTGGTTACTCATAGGCAGGTGTGCGAATAAATGGAGAAACAGGTTTAGTAAACAGACAGGATCGGCAAGTACA
Source organism: Atractosteus spatula (assembly GCF_055471065.1). Lineage (NCBI taxonomy): Eukaryota > Metazoa > Chordata > Actinopteri > Semionotiformes > Lepisosteidae > Atractosteus > Atractosteus spatula. Next base: position 20,698,108 of record NC_142720.1, on the reverse strand, counting down.
CCCATCGCTCCGTTTACAAACATAAATTTTGCTCCTCAAAAACTGTAAGGTTTAAAAACTCTTAAGCCCAAAACCAAGTTCCCATTACTTTACGTTAAACCTTTCAATTTATTCCCGAGGTTTAGAAAGTCACTCAGTTTTACTTGTTTTTAGCCTAAGAGAGTCCCAAATTCTCACAGTTTCCTCATCCCCTCCATGTCAATGTGGACTTATCAGGTGACTTCCAGTTCAGGAGCCGAAAATAATAAGGAATTGCCAATGAAGAAAAACACATTTCCCTTGCCTTGGCTGTGTTGTACTACTGCAGAGGTGTAAAGAACTACAGCTCAGGAGCTGAGTCAGTTCCCCATGTACTCTCTGACCCCAGGCACCTATTTTGTCCTCACTTTGGGACTGATGTTGTGTTGGTGGATGCTGGCACACATGAAACCTAGACAAAGAGATTCCTGTGGAGTCCTCCTGTCTCGGGGCCTGCTGGCTTCAACGCACCCCACCACACTGCTTTCCGAGCACTAAACCATGTAGAAAAGATGGGTGATGATGTTTAATAAGGCCGGGGGTTCACAGAAATGACTAAAAGTATTTCTCCCTGTAAGCTGAAAACAGATCAACCGTGAAACATTCGGCTCACAACAGCAACACATCGGAAAAATGTAGCAAGGAATTAAAAAGAGCTTGAAAAGATGCATGGTTTTTAGCACTTTCAGGTTTCACTCTGCTGTGTCTCTGCCCTGGGAGATTCCTGGCAAACACAGCTGAGGTGTGAAATCCCCCTTGGTTCATGACCCAGAACAGTGCCCGTTGATTCTGCACTGCAGGAGCTGCAGATGTAGGAGACCGAGTTGCAAAATAGCAACAATGTGCTCAATGGCAGTTATTGCTGGAACCAACACTAGCAGACAGAGGGTAAGCATTTATCAACAAGATTGCTTTTACTGCATTTCTGAACTGGCTGATCAACAGGCATAGAAGGAGCTCCTGAAAACCCCAATATCAGTAAACCGCTGGCACACACTCACAGGTGTTACTAAGTAACTACCTCCTGTTAAATCATCACCATGAGTAAGCAGCTGTCTGCTAAGGTGCTGAGCTCATCTTCATATCGCTTGTAAGAACTCACAGTGGCAGGCTGGTATTAACCTACTCCCCCAATGCCTTGGACTCTCATGACAGGTCCTGAAGGGGCAGCCATCTGGTCATGCATGATAGTGATGGTCCATCTGGTCACCCCCACAGGACTTTGGTGCTTTCACACACACACCCAGTGCACATTCTGGGCTCCCCTGCCCTTTAAAAGCATGAAAAAGCCATCTGTGTGATAACAGCCAGCATGCTGCAGTAACTGAAGCGGTTCAAATTGGCCGAGTTATTAAAAAGGCAGCTGAGTCACAAACAGAGCAGTGAGCGGAGGGTTGTTTTATCTGCACACAGCCCTGTTCTTCAGAAGGATGGGGGAAAAAGACGTATATCTGTATGAATGTAGTGTTTCAAATCTATACAGCCAAAAGATGATGATTAACAAGCAAAAGACCTTAAAATATGATTGCAGAAATGGCCTTCTCTCATTTGTTTCCTAAAATGACAGCTAACCATTAAATCATTAAAAGCAAAACTTGTTTTGGGGATGTAAATTAAATTATTCTGCCTTCCTTGGACAAACACAAAGCAATACCAACATCTTCAGGAACTAACTGAAAATGTTTCCCATCGTGGTTTTATTTTAAAGTAGTGACATTTTTCTTGAGCACAGAGCGCCCGGTCACCAGATTGTGAGTCAGTACAAATCACAGCCAGGTGCGTTTTCACTATTGCACAAATCTGTCACAATAGTAGTTAACCGAAATGGGCTTTGTTCAGCATGGAGAAAGACATCAACGATAATACAATCAGACATGCTGCTGTGACCTTCTGATACTGTACCGGAACAGAAAACCACACTGGCAGAGAATCCCATCACACCAGGCCAGTAAAATATCACAAACAGTGATTTATTTATAGAGGTTTAATATACACCATAATATGAAAGGATATTAATACAAGAGCCTTTTTCATGTACAAATAACAATACATAAACTGGTTTTCATCTCTTTAGTTTAAATGTACAAAAACTTACTCCAATGGCTGTTCTTTAGCAGCATTGCAACCTGGCAAGACTTTTAGAATTGCAGTTAAGTGCAGAAAATGTGTAACGAGTAGAAAATGGAGAACTTCATTTTTTTTTTTTAAACAAAGGGTAGAAAAGCAACAAACCTGCCTGCTCCACAGGGCGGACAACAAAAACAAATTAAAAATAAATGCCATTGTCCAATGTTCCAGACACAGAGAAGTACATTTGTGTAATTTTTATAATACAAAAAAAATGCCTAAAAAAAGCTTCTCTCAAAGAATTTACAATAACAACATTCTTTTACAGTACATACTGTATAGTTCTGAAATACAACTGAATGATACTAATGCAGAAGGTTTCACCATTGTGTTTTCAAAGCCAACTGTCCTATACAGTATATCAAAGTAGAAGAGAAGAGTTTGTTGGACAGAAGAAAGGCTGGAGGACTTGTTCACTTATAAAACATCCGTGGAAGGTTTCTGACTGGTCAGTGAGCTTTTCCCAGCACTTGTCCATTGGATTCTTAATGACTTCGGGGGAGAATCAGAGTTCTACCCCATAAAGCTTAAACTCCTTCTAAAAACAACTCATCATATTGATACAATGCTGTTTTCCATACAGGCACCACATAGTAGGTTAAGTGTTATCTTCATCTCAAGTAGAATATTTTTTTTTCATTTGTTTGTTTTATACAGTGCAGAGTATATGGGCTTCGGTTACATAAGCGTGCGTACTGGGGCCGCCCTGTCGGCACGCGGCGCTACTCCAGCTCGTCCGCGGCCACGCAGTAGTTGGGCTTGTCCGAGTGCACGAACCCCGGCAGACACAGGCACCGGTACGAGCCCTCCGTGTTTATGCACTTCGCGTTCTTGCAGAGGGACATTTTATTGTTGAGTTCGGAGCACTCGTCGACATCTGAAATCACAACGCAGAAATCACAACACGGAAACTGCACCATCGGCGGGAGTCTCCGCTCAGCTTGGCGAATGCATCGAAAGACGGAGCAGGCCACCCCTGGGGGTGGAGCACAGCCCGCGTCTGTCTCTGTGCGTCTTCAGTATTGGTCAGGGACAGAAATCTGTTTAACGGCACATTTAGTTTACCATTTACACTGACGTAGTCGAGTGCGGAGGACGTCTTTAAATCGAACAGTGGATCTCGCATTGAAACTACGTGGACGTTCATTTAAAAAAGGAGAACAGGAGGTATTTCTTTACCCCAAGGGTTGTGGGAGTGTGGAACAAGCTACCATGTGGTTGAACCCCATACCTTGGCTTCTTTAAAGAAGCAGCTGGATGGGATCCATGGATCACTGACGTGCTGGCTACCACACGCAGCTATATGTCCTCCTCTCCTTAGCAACATCTCTTCTGTGCGCTATGCTAAGTCGAGAAGTCTGAATGTTGTGGTTGAGTGGTGGCTGAGTGGCCCTGGGCGGCGAGTGCAGGGAGCGTGTCACAGCAGTGACCTGTAAAGGCCCTGACACACCCAGGCCCAAAACAGCCAGCGCTCACTGCGACTCCGCGGAGCTAGGGTGCGGCCCCACGGAGGTCAGGGCGTGAAAGTGAATCTCTCTGTCTTTCTTTCTTCTGCAAGTATGGAGCACAGGTAGTGTTTGTGACAGGAGGCGGGCGGGAGCGGCTCCCCTTGCTCTTACCGACGCAGGCCATCTTGGACAGGTCGAGGGAGTAGCCGTCGAAGCAGTCGCAGGTGTAGCCCTCCTGGACCCGCACGCAGCGGCCGTTCTCGCAGCCGTTCAGGACGCCGCACTCCTCCGCCCTCAGCCCCTCGAAGTCGTCGTACTGGTCTGTGAGGGACAGCAGCGGGGGGGGGGGGGGCAGGCGAGCGTGAGCACGGACAGCAGGATCACTGCGCGAGAGGACGGACCAGACGCGCAGCCAGGCCTGGAGGAGCGCGGTACGGCGAAGGAGAGGGGCTGCTGGTCTCTGGCTGCTCAGCCACTTACTTAGGAGGGCAGTGTCGCAGTTTTCTCAATTCCATTTAAAAGAAAACATTACTTATCCTCTTTACACCATCCATAAATTGAGCTACACCTTCTAAGTAAATGGCTTGTGAAAGGCTTTAAATATATTTTGCAAATATTACTTAACATAATGTAGCAGTGTTTGGTCCAGTCTTCCTGAAATATCTCCAGTGTCTTCACTGCTCGGCTAAGAAGGACACATGGGGCCTCTTCAGAATGTACAGGAGGAGACGCCACTAGGTGGCAGCAGCGGGCAGCATCAGTATTGCTCTGATTTCAGAAGCGAAGGTTACACTTACGTTCTTCGTCGTCATACATGGGCAGAAACTGGGAATCATGGGGCGGCGAGTCATACTCCAGCCCCGGCACAGGGAAGCTGGGCTGGAAGGGTGTCAGGGCGTCCTGTCCGTATGCACGGCGCTCGCCAGGCCGGGGCAGGTTGCACATCGTGGTGTAGTCCGCTGTGAAGACAGGGAAAGTCCTTTCAGCGCGGACAGTGCATCCATCCTTCTTACCGCTTCATCCAATACAGGGTCGTGGGGGGGCCGGAGTCTATCCCAGCATGCCCCGGGCGCACGGACACACCCCGGACAGGGCGCCAGTCTGCCGCAGGGCACCAACGAAAACGCGCGCTCACTGACCGCGGGGCCAGTTTTCCCAGAAGCCAGTTAACCTACCGGCATGTCTTTGGACTGTGGGAGGAAACTGGAGCCTCTGAAGAAACGCACGCAAACACAGGTAGAACAAATCAAATCCGCGCAGCAGCACCCCAGGGCTTGAACCCAGGGCCCCCGGGGCTGCAGGGCGTCCTAGCATGAATCGTATCCGCGGTCATTTTGTTCTGAAGTTCCAGCTGAGTGCTGTGAACACAGCATCCAGAATGCAGACTTGCAAAGATCGTGGGAAGCCCCCATTTAGGTGAAAATATATTGAACTGGGAGGGGGTCAGTCCACTCTGCCTGTGTGTGTGGGAGGAGGAACTCGCCAGAGCCCCTGCAGGTGTGCATTCAGTCCTCCCCGAGTAAACGACAAAATCACTGTGTGGGCTGCCAAAAGGGGTACATGCTGCAGAGGTTCATTCCACTTTGATGAGTAAACCGGGTGTAGAATACACCACAGTTGAAACATCTAGCATTTTATTCTTCCTACTTTCAACATGGAACTAACTCTTGTTTGTTTTCTGTGTACAGTACTTGGTGCCCCTTGTATACCCAGCTGTTACACTACCCGTATGAAATAGTGTTAAAAGGTGCTTTTAGTGGTAAGAAAAGAACAAGGGAGAACTGGATTCTGCTCTCTGTAAAGCAGACGTAATCAGTGTCACAGCGTGGAGGACTGCTGGGATCATCAGCACAGCACTTCGCAGGGTCCCCTCTCCTAGGCGGAGCTCAAGGTTCAGGCTGAATTACACTCTTAAGTACCTAGTTACACAGTGTGAAAGAGGCAGTACACAGCACAACATCACTCTTCAGCCACAGATGCCCCATATGTGATACTCAACCCAATTCAGTAGTTTAGGAGAAACCCATGATTCCTTGCAACACAAGACCAGCACAGAAGATGCAGATTAACAGAGCAACCAGTGCCCTCTAGTGGAACCTGGAGAGTACTGGACATTTTTTCACATGCAGCATATTTTATGTTTAGGAACAAGTAATAGGTTTATTCCATGCTGAAGAAGGCTTCACAGTATGCTTTCTCTCTTCTCTTTTCAGCATGAAATAAACCTATTACTTGTCCCTTTGCAGACTACGCATGCTGACGCAGCTCCCCACCTGAACTAGTTTATGTTTGATATACTTTTCAATACTGTACACTAATATTTAACTGTACCACTCCTCTCTGAGTTGATACTCAGTAAGGAAATAATTATTAAGCAGGACTAATACATTATATTTTACAATACTTATACACTATGATTTCTTATATTGACTGAACCCAGGGTGGCAGTGCTCACCACTCCACCACCATCCAGGCTCATCTAAAGGAGAGGGAAGCGTCAGCTAAAACCAACATCCTCATGTCTCCCTTCTTCCCACACAGCCTGGATTTGCAATCCACACCAGAAAGGTGCACAAATCCGTCTCCCTCATTCCAACTCTCATTTTGGATGAATGAACATTGTTTAGGCAATAATTTAATTGCACAGAAATAAGTCCTGAAATTCATGTTGTGTTTGATTGGAAAATTCCCGGCGATTCGCAAAGCGTGTACAGTATGCCTTTTATGAGAAGAGAGAGAAGAGTTTAGCCTGATGAGTGAAATGGCAAGAACAAAACTAGACGGAAGGTCATGTGAGCATAGTCAAGAAAAAATAAGAATGTAATAATGTTGAATAAAAATGATAACTAGACTGGGCTATCAATCCATAAGCACTTATCATTTTCCCATAATCTGAGTGAATCTGTCACAACATAAAGCCAAGACCCCCATGTGTTTCATGGTTCCTCGGAAATTCCTAAGTGTTCTCTGTAATACAAAGTTCTGCCTGCCCTGGTTGTAATTCTCCTTCACAACTTCCAGCTTAGGGCTGCCCAGTGCTGTTGTAACCCCTGGGTCCAGAGCGGACCCCAGCTCTTCATTCATCTAAACCCCCCGTCTCACTGCACAAATCTTTGAACCACGTTCCATCTCGATGCTTCATCTTGCTTACCTGGGCTTGCATGTGGTATTGGCAGAGAAGGCCGCCGTGGGGGTCCTGCTCCTGAGCCTGCTCTTATTGCCCTACATCGTTAGTACCGGGGTGGGCCATGAGCACCAAGTGGAGGTGGCAAGAGGCTCCTCTGAATTGGCTAAACGTCGTCAAGCCGTCTTGACACTGCGCTTGCTTCGACTGCCCACCATCTAAAGAGCAGCGCAGACCTGTCTGATCCCCGCGCCTGCGCTGGAAATCTGCTGCATTCTCAAGGGGCCCCTCTAGCAACTTCTGGCGCTGACGTACCTGTGTTCTTCATGGGACAGAAAGCGCACTCCATGCCCCAGGCCTCGCCGTACAGACAGCAGCACTCGGCGAAGGTGGTTTTCCTTCCCTGCAGCGGGTTGTTGCAGGTGTTGCCGTCGACGATGGTCTGCCAGCACACGTCCTGGAACACCACGCCCTGGCCCCTGTGCTCTGGGAACGGCACACACCAGCACAAGCATTAGGCCTCCGTAGCAGGGACTGATCGACAACTCTGCTCCCGGACCTCCTTTGTAACTTTAAAAGATCAACTAGCGCTAAGCCTGGAAAACTGCCTTTAGGAGGTACATGTTTACTGCGGGTTTTTCCTGTGTCTGTTATGATTGTGATGCCACCCCTTCACAGTAAAAGCCCCTGAGGGTCTCTCATTGCTTTTCCCTTTCAGGTTTCGACTTCTCTCTCTGCACAGTGTATTCTCATCCCTGTTAATCACCACCACCGTTTCCATTACGTCACATAACGAGGTGCCTAGAGCTCAGCCATCCGGAAAAAAAAAAAGAGGTGTGAAAAACAGGTCTTTTCCACAGACACAGGAAATGACTGAACAAGGCCTTTCAGAGCTGCAGGTATGACACCCAGCTGCGGAATACAGCTCCCAGACACAGTGCTGTCTGCCACATGTTTCTCACAAGGTTAAGAGCAGCTCAGGTGTAACAAAAAAAAATCTGTTCAGAGTTGGAAAAACTGGGCACATGAGTAGGGAAAAAAATAAGAGTGGCCAGAGGAAATCAAGGGCAATTTAAAAAAAAAAACATTTGGCACTTTTAGAACATGATACCAGATTTGAAGGGCGTGCACATGGAGAACGGACTTTTGTTTAGCTGATATTAATCGCTCTGCTGCAGACTGACAAAAATTCGTGCTGATGAGTTTTCACCAGTTGTTTATCAGCTTGTTTTTTCTTGTACCTTGTTCTGTGGCCACCTGATGGGGCCCTTCATTATCTGACACACTGCAAACTCCTCTGTGCACTACCGGAGAGAGAGAGAGCACCACCTGGAGGAGAAGCATGTCTTTCCCCAGCAGGTCCCAGGACTCACTGCCGTGTCGAAAGCCAAGGTGACAAAGGTCACCCAATCCTTGGCAACCCCGTGACCCTTGACCTGGCTTAACCTGCACTTTGATGGGCAGACTCAGGAGCTCCTCCTACTGGCTAATGTGAAGGTTTGCAGTCAGGTCCGCTCACCACCAGGCTCTGGTGCTCCAATGCAGCGTTTCCCACTGGAATCCAGGACCATGGGGGGCGTACAGAGGCAGGTGTAGGACCCTTCTGAGTTGAAACATATTCCGTCTATACAGCTGGACTCATCTTCACACTCGTCAAAATCTGCAAGGAGGAATTTTCTAGTTAGTTCCGATAGGGGTCCTAGGTCCCTGACTGCAAAGTTGTAGGGGGAGGGGGTTCTTGCTATACCCATGAAAACATACTGGATCAGTCCAGTAGAACCCAGCTTCATAGATGGGATTCAAAAGAAAGGTAATAACTCATCTAAGGTTTAGATGGAAAAAAATCTATAGCCTTGTTCAATCAATACATTCTCTAGTCCTATCTTTTCTATGTCACACATTTCACAGGCAATCCTACAAGATTGAAATAGACATCCTCCTGCCACCAGCACCGTCAGACTTTAATCACTTATCGGATTCTCACTGCGTCAGCTGGTGGAGCCATGTTGGGCTCTGGTTTCGGAGTGCTGGATAACCTTCCAGTCAGCCGTCTCTCCTCTAAGGGCTGCAGTGCTACAGTAAGCCAGATCATTTGGCCAGATGTGCATTGCCTCACACTGTTTTCTGAATCAAAGTTGAAGTGCCTAGACCACCAATTGGTTTCTGAAATAGCTCTGGCACAGAGTCAGATCCCTGTAATCCCCCTGCAGGACAAACATTTAAATATTTACACTGCTGTCCCTCAACGCAATGGCTGGTGAATGGACACCCCTTGAGACTTCCTCACAACAAAGGTGTCCCTTGGGAGCAATCAAGGGTCCTGACAGCTTCAGAGTATACAGACATCATATTCCCTACTTTACAGACCTTGCTGCCCTAAGAAGAGTTCCTCCTCTTAGGATTTAGTTTATTTGTCTTTAAAAAATATCATTTTAAAGAATGTTTTGAATGCCTGTCCAAAATCCTAATCTCAGCTGCTGAGCACGATGTCTTCTGCCTTCTTTACAACGTTTGGAGGTGACATCATCCTATTAAGTGTAGAAGAGGCTCCATGTTTTAGTCATGTACTACACCAGTAATCCCAGTTAGGCATTTTCCAAGAGAGAGCTATTGCTACGGGAACAGTAGTGGAAGCTCTACAAAAATGCACAAGAGCGCTCACAAAACCCATTTCTCACCGCTTCTTACACAACGGGGTCATCACAGGGCCGACAGACACAGACATACACACTCACACCCAGTGCCAGTTTTCCAAGAAGCCAGTTAACCTGCTGGTATGCCTTTGAACTGTGGGAGGAGGCCCACACTAACATACAGACAACACCCCACGTCCGGACCTGGACCCAGGACCCCAGACGCTGTGAGGCAGCAATGCTAACCACTGCACCACCCTGCCTCCTGCAATCACAAAATCAACTGTAATACAGTAAAAGATGATCTAATCATTTGTGATACAGCTGACATTTAAATGTGGTGGGGGAGCATAAGATCAATACTAGTCCTTCAAACACTGTTTTTCATTTTCAGTCTTTTCACTTTAACTTTACTTAATAAAGAAAGCATGTCTTACAAAATCTTGTGTTACTCACCCACACATTGTAGCTTTACTGGGTCATAATACAAGCCCCGTTTACAGTAACACTCAAAACTTCCATGTGTGTTTAAGCAGAACCCATCCTTACAGATTTCTTCAGGAAACATAGCACACTCATCAACATCTGTGAAGAGAAAAAAAGTTATCAGAAACCTGGTGCCTTAGCCCTTCAAAAGATAATCCAAATATTTCTATACAAAATGTCTAGAACATACATAAATAACTAACTGCTTCTCTTGAGAATACTATTTCTAACTTGCAGTTAAAAAAATGTCAGGAATATGAATTCTGTTTGCCATGATTGTACATTGAAGTCAGAACACAAGATTATGTTGTTTCTTATACATAACACAGAAAAAAATCAATTAAACTGAAGTCTGAAAAAGATCTTGTTCTTTTGAAGTCGCTGTTGTAATTTATTTGACTTCAGGGGAAGGCTCCCCCTGCCCCTAGACTTCTGGGACAGGGTCCAAGGTACTGTGACTCTTACCAAGAATAAGAAGCTTTCTGGTAATGAATAAACAGATGGACTGGACTGAATTTTCACTTGAAATTAGTGTGGACCTTACATATGAGCATACTTGTCCATTGTGTGACAAAAAGAAAAGCTAGTCAAAGACGAAAGGCATCAGAAAGTGGCTCTGACTTGGTTTTTAATTGCAACATGCAGAAAGGTCTGTGTGCGGATTCAGAGGATTAAATCTAAATTGAGTACGGACCACATCTCAGTCTTTTTGAAACGACAGAGAACAGTGCTTAAGCATTTAAGTAAAAGCTCTCCCTCCTGATCCTCTCTCTAACCTACAGGCTATATAGTCCAACCACACTTACCTTCATATTTGTCTGCCCCATAATGTGTGTCTGCAGTTGGAACGAGACCCCTTCCCGCAGGACACATTTCGGAAAACTGATCTGCAAAGAGAAAAAAACGCTTCAGCCTTTTTATGGTTACCGTGCAGCTTCATCATCATGTTTCTATTTGTTCAGGCCTTTCAATTCATTTTAAAGCTGTTTACCTCCAGAGCCCCCTTCACACTTTCTTAAAAAGACAGCTCTATGCAAACTCCCTCTTTGCAAGAATGTCAATCGGCTCATCAATAACCTCCTGGTTTCTACACCACAGACTTGCAGGGCACTGGAAATCAAACAGCTAGCCATGAGAAATTCGGTGAGGGTACTGTATATAATGAACCAGTCGAGCTTGTGGGCTTTTCCCAGTTTCCTCAGCGTTAAGGCTCAGCTGGACGGGAGCCTAGTCCGCTGCAGGACATGACTGTAGGGGTGAGGCGGCTGGAGCCCCTCAAAGCAGGGACTGAGACCCATGTCCTTCCAGCTCTGAGCCCAGAGCCCTGCGTGCTGCCCTGCACTGCTGCCTCCACCAGCTGGACAGAAAGCATCTAGCCAGAGGAGTGGGAGGGACCCAGTGCTGCAACTCATTCAGAAAAGCATTTTTTAATGTGCTTTTCTTTGATTTCTGCAAAACTGACATTTTCCGGGACTGTGATTTTAGCACAGATGGCTTCATAAAGATACAAACATGAAAGAAAGCCACAGTAAAATGTTAATGAATTCTTTGCGTAATCCAAAAATCTCCCCTAAATGACCTGTACATAATGATCCTGAAGGTCAGGTCCTAGTTAAGGACTCCCGCACCTATTCTGGCCAGAATATGCACATAGCTTGGATTATAGGAGAAGTTAAAATGATCTCCCCTTGTGCAAAGTGATGTTGTAGAAAGCAAAGTTTCAGTTTGCAGCTGCAGGTGCATACTTAGGTGCTGGTGTATAATTAATAGGATGCAAATATCCCAAAGTGAGATATAAGTGTCCTTATAGAGCACTTAGAGACCATTGGGTCAACACCTTGCAGGTGTGGACAGAGCACTGGAGAACGTAGCGCAGTGTGGAGACAGAGCACTGGAGAACGTAGCGCAGTGTGGAGACAGAGCACTGGAGAACGTAGCGCAGTGTGGAGACAGAGCACTGGAGAATGTAGCGCAGTGTGGAGACAGAGCACTGGAGAATGTAGCGCAGTGTGGAGACAGAGCACTGGAGAATGTCGAACATGAACAGCAGGGCGGCAGCACCTGTGCCTGCGTCAGGGCAGGGGAAGAACTCGCAGTTGTCCCCCCAGCCCTCCCCCATGGTACAGCAGCACTCCTCCCTGGTGATGCTGGGGTTCAGGACGTGTTCACACAGGTTCTCGTTTTTCAGATTGTAGTAGCATTCCTTCCTGCCAACCCCTGGGACGGTGGCTGTCCAAACACACAAGGAGAGATGGACTGATTCACAGCGCGCACCCACGTCTCCGAGAGAACTCGACACCACCGCGGAAACAAACAACAAACGCGGGAGGAGAGGACAGAGAGCAAGGCTGCTGCGCCATGGGCGGCGCCCGCTCACCTGCAGGAGTGGAGAGGCACTGCCCCGTCATCTGGTCGAACTCCTCGTTCTGGTGGGGGCACACGCACAGGAAGGAGCCGTCCACGTTCTCACACAGCGCCTCTCCACACACCCCACTCAGCAGCTCGCACTCGTTCACGTCTGGGGAGGGGAGACACCAGGCAGGAATTCACCACGGCACAGGGGCGCTTTTAACCTTCCCTGGCAGGTGAATTTGCTTATGTTCCACGCAGGAAAAACATACATATTATTTAAGGCTGAATATCCGACATGCATTTATCTTGGAATAAAAGAGAATTGAAACGGTAACAGTAACAGATTCTCCGACGATACAACAAACTCTTGCTGCAGTGCATACATGCCCTGAGGATTTCATGATCCCTATGCTTCAACAGTAGCACAGATACACAATGTGTGAACAGGACAGATCCATGGGATCCATGAACTGGATGGTACCAGTCTGGAACACATACTGTACAGTATCTGGCCTTCAACTTCAACAGCCATTTCCTTTTTTACTACACAAACATGTCCTTGTTAAAAATGGCACATAACTTTTTGTGCCATATTAAGAGCACAGCACGTTGCCTCCTAACAGTGGAAATTAGGCAGGGAAGGCAGAAAGTTGTGTTTGAAGCACAGTACATACAGTATATGAAAGTTTTATGGAAGACTTTCACAGATTCTCCTTCAGTGACATCCTATTTTATTGATTTTATTCTGGCAGAACAAAATATTTCCTTAAATACAGTTTGTACACCTTGCTAAACACAAACACTTTTCTTCTGTACTTTGAAGCATGCAAGAAGACTCAGAAAAACAACAATGGGATCCTTCTTCAGAGACAAGCCAAGCAGTACTTTTTTACAATGGTCATAGCTCAATGGGCAAAGTTCTGGTGGTTAATGAAGGATTTTACATCAGCAACTGTAAGATCAACTGTAAGATAACAACGTTTTATACAAACTACTAATCCATCTTTGACCCTCATCTTAATCCCTGGGGTCTGTAAGCAAAGATGAGAAATGGTTAATAATACGAGATATATTTCCATACCACAGAATTTTGTGCAATTACTGTATTACATTGGGAAAGACCTTTTTTCAACACAACGTCTGTTATGGATTCTGGTTGCTGATAACATCTTAAAGTTTGACATCTGTGCAAACAGGCTAACAGACTAACAGCCAGATCGCATTAATGCAAAGCATGACCTGGCCATGGAGTTAAGGAGCTTTGCTCTGAATCAGGACTGGGCCGTATTATTGCTTTTTCACCAGGGGCTCAACCATTGTGTAACCCTGCTTCGACAGAGACAGCACCGAGTCGAGTGGTTGAGCCAGGGGAGGTGTCGGCCCAGCGAAGAGAAAATGTGCCTGCGATCTCTACGCAGAAAAGTGCAGGCGTGCTCAGGGTGGGAAGGCAGCTGGCTGTGATACCCTTGGTCCTGCTGAAGGAGCGAAGCGTTCCATCAGCCTCGGCTGTGCCCGAGCATAATACGCTCGCACTGACCGACAAGACTTCCTGCCGAAGGAAACTGGAAAAGATGTGAGCTGCGTGGGCCCAGTCAAGGAAACCACCAAGACTGCAGATTCCAGCTCTCCAGCAGCCTGCAAGGCACTGCAGGGCTGTCCAAGGCATGAGCTCACTGTTCTTTATTATAAGACTTTAATACAAGGCTAACTACTAACCAAGACCACGCCATTCCCTAGAATGGAGAACAGAGGGAGAATATTTTCCACAAAACGACCAAGTGCTAGTCGCCTGAAATGATCACTTTAATGCCAATGACACAGCTTCCATGATCATTTCTTCCTTTTTTTAAGACGGGTCTCTGCAAAGATGTTTGCAGAAGTGGATCATTCACACTATAACCTGTCTACCCACTACCGTATAAAAAATCACATCCTTTATTCCCAGCTTTCATACATGCTCAACAAAAGTCAAACAGAGCCACTTTTAGTACACAGCTTGTTTGCCAATAATTTAAAGTTGTGCAGTCAACAAAGACCCAAAAGTCTTAAGGCAGTTTTGTGCAAACTGGTTATATTCCCGAATGAGTTTCTTCTTCCTCATCTGGCATTCCATACAGATACAAAAAGCAAAACCATTGTGTTGGCCTATGAAGGGATATCCAGCAGGAGATCACAATTATCAGGCAATATTCTCCTTTGCTTTTTGAGCTTAAGTTCTACCACGGATTCTTTTGATCTCAGCTGCCTCACAATTCTTGGGATCTCGGTTAGGTACTGGGCTGGGGTGCTTTCTGTGTGGCATTTGCTGGTTTTTTCAGTGTGTCTGTGAGTTAACACAGATTGCTCCTCCCGCCTTCCAAAGACACACTGGCTTAGATAACTAATGTCTCTGAATTGCCCCTGTGTGCCTGTGTGATGGACTGGCATCCTGTTCAGCAGTCCTACCTTTAATCCTGCATAACCCTTAGAAGGAGAAAATAACTTTTCAGATAACAGATGTGTTATGTTCAACAAAAGCCCAATGACATACAAAATGCTTGGATTTCAAACTTTAAAGTCTAGTCCAGAAACTGACGCCAGGTATCTTGCTTTTTTCTTAGTTATCCTTTCATTACCAGAACATTTTCGAGGTAAACAGCTGAAGCCCAGCACAGACAGCAGGAGATGTTTTATGCATTGCAAACCTGGACCTGAACAGAATGACAGATGATAGCATCCAGGAAAGCTTCTGGCACAGCTCCTACCTAAACTGTCTAGGTGATACTATGTCGATTCCTAGACAGACTGGAACAAATAGCACTTGGATCATTCTCTCAATCAGAAACAGCTCCTGCCAGAAACAGATGCAGGTCAAAAAATGTTTTCATTCACGCAGAGAGCAGCACTATATGGCAGCCTTTTCTATTTGTGCCTCTGTAGCATTCCTGAAGAAAGCAGATTTTCCTGACAGTCCAAAACACCTAAAATGTTAGTTTTCTCATTTTCTGTAACAAAGTAAAAAAAGTAAAAAAAAGTACTGAAAGTAAAAAAAACAGTTTCATATGTCATCTCTTCCAATCAAGCCCAAAAAATAAATATAAAAAAAGTTCATTTTTACATTAATGACAAAATACAAGAAGCGCAAATGAACATATTGCTGTTCTGTCTGAATCTTTTGTTCTTCTGCTGCCTTAGTTTTCCTGGTCTGACATTCCATAGAAAAGAACTGTCATTCTTTGTTATTTAATTTTTGTTTCGCACAAGCAACAGTATTTTTAACTGAGTTAAAAATGAGTTATAACTGAAGCTAGGAATTATAGCCTATAATTTGTTCTTTCTGTCCCATTATAGTCTGTGAGCATTCCAACCCCTGCAGTAGACCTTGAGCAGTCCTTCCATAGTTGTTCCTGGGCATCCTTCCTCTAGAAGAGTAACAGTCCCTGGGCAGTCCTTCCTTCCTTTAGAGTTGTCCATGGACACTGCTTCTACTCTAGCTGTCCCTGGACATTCCTTTCTCTAAAGTAGTCCCTGGACATTCCCTCCTCTATAGTATGGACTTTCCTATTCCCTCCTCTATAGTATGGACTTTCCTATTCCCTCCTCTATAGTATGGACATTCCTTCCTGTATAGTTGTCCTTGGCTTTTCTTCTTCTATAGTAGTTCTTATGCAGTCCTTCCTCTGTCCTCCTCTATAGTCGTCCCTGGGCATTCCTTCCTCTTTAGTAGTACAAGGGCTTTTTCTTCCTCTATTTTAGTCCTTGGGTAGTCCTTCTATTTTAGCTGTCCCTAGGCAGTCCTTCCTCTATTGTAGTACCTGGCCATTCCTTCTTGTACAGTAGTCCTTGGGCTTTCACTCCTCTATACCATATACTGTATACTATATTGTCATTCCTTCCTCTATAGTAGAGCACATGCTTTTTTCCTCTATTTTAGTCTTTATCAAGTTAGTGTTTAGTAGCTACTAAGCTGTCCTTCCTCTATAGCAATCCATCAACACTCCTTCTTCTATAGTCGTCCCTGGGCTTTCATTCCTCTGCAGAAGTCCCTGGGAATTCCATTCAGTCATTCCCATGTTAGCCTGACTTTTGAAGATAACGTTCTTTGCTTGATGTACCGTGATCGCTTTCAATTTTGTAAAACCATTAAACAATGTGACCTACAGCTGAAAGAAGAAGAGCTCGGACACAGGGACATTGTGGTAATCCTACTGGAAATTAAAGAGACAGTAGTAAAGTACTGTAATACAATCTGCCTTTCTTAATTTCCTCTTGTTTGGAATATTGCCGAACCCGAGTGGTATGAAAACACTTATTAATCTACTACTAAGAGGCAGTATAAAAAGGCATCTTATTCATAAGCTCCAAAATCAATAAAATAATTTTGCATGTGGTGGTGGCAGGAGATGCAGGAACAGGACTGCACTTAGCAGTCCCAGACATCTGGAGAAGCTGCCACCTGGCAGGTTAAGGAAAGAGCAGAGATGTAACCTATTAAGAGCAGGCATGGCGTGGCTTCAGCCAACTGCAGCCTTTCCAGCGAACTCATACCGAGTTCAAGGCTATGAATGGGACTTTACTCAAACCCCGGTCCGGGGCACCCCTGGCACGGGGTTTTAGTGAGTAGTTAACTGAGAGTGAGAGCCCGGGGGTTGGTGAACCCGGAGCGAGAGCCCGGGGGGCTGGTGAACCTGGAGCGAGAGCCCAGGGGGTGGTGAACCTGGAGCGAGAGCCCGGTGGGTCGTGAACCGGGAGCGAGAGCCCGGGGGGGTGGTGAACCCGGAGCGAGAGCCCGGGGGGGTGGTGAACCGGGAGTGAGAGCCCAGGGGGTGGTGAACCCGGAGTGAGAGCCCGGGGGGTGGTGAACCCGGAGCGAGAGCCCGGGGGGTGGTGAACCCGGAGCGAGAGCCCAGGGGGGTGGTGAACCCGGAGTGAGAGCCCGGGGGGTGGTGAACCCGGAGCGAGAGCCTGGCGGGTTGTGAACCCGGAGCGAGAGCCCGGGGGGTGGTGAACCCGGAGTGAGAGCCCGGGGGGTTGTGAACCGGGAGCGAGAGCCTGGCAGGTTGTGAACCCGGAGCGAGAGCCCAGGGGGTGGTGAACCCGGAGTGAGAGCCCGGGGGGGTGGTGAACCGGGAGCGAGAGCCCGGGGGGGTGGTGAACCGGGAGCGAGAGCCCGGGGGGGTGGTGAACCGGGAGCGAGAGCCCGGGGGGGTGGTGAACCCGGAGCGAGAGCCCGGGGGGTGGTGAACCGGGAGCGAGAGCCCAGGGGGTGGTGAACCCGGAGTGAGAGCCCGGGGGGTGGTGAACCCGGAGCGAGAGCCCGGGGGGTGGTGAACCCGGAGCGAGAGCCCAGGGGGGTGGTGAACCCGGAGTGAGAGCCCGGGGGGGTGGTGAACCCGGAGCGAGAGCCTGGCAGGTTGTGAACCCGGAGCGAGAGCCCGGGGGGTGGTGAACCCGGAGTGAGAGCCCGGCAGGTTGTGAACCCGGAGCGAGAGCCCAGGGGGTGGTGAACCCGGAGTGAGAGCCCGGGGGGGTGGTGAACCGGGAGCGAGAGCCCAGGGGGGTGGTGAACCGGGAGCGAGAGCCCGAGGGGGTGGTGAACCAGGAGCGAGAGCCCGGGGGGGTGGTGAACCCGGAGCGAGAGCCCGGTGGGTCGTGAACCCGGAGCGAGAGCCCAGGGGGTGGTGAACCAGGAGCGAGAGCCTGGCAGGTTGTGAACCCGGAGCGAGAGCCCGGTGGGTCGTGAACCCGGAGCGAGAGCCCGGGGGGGTGGTGAACCCGGAGCGAGAGCCTGGCGGGTTGTGAACCCGGAGCGAGAGCCCGGTGGGTCGTGAACCCGGAGCGAGAGCCCGGGGGGGTTGTGAACCCGGAGCGAGAGCCCGGGGGGGTGGTGAACCCGGAGCGAGAGCCCGGGGGGGTTGTGAACCCGGAGCGAGAGCCCGGGGGGGTGGTGAACCTGGAGCGAGAGCCTGGCAGGTTGTGAACCCGGAGCGAGAGCCCGGGGGGGTGGTGAACCTGGAGCGAGAGCCTGGCAGGTTGTGAACCCGGAGCGAGAGCCCGGGGGGGTGGTGAACCGGGAGCGAGAGCCCGGGGGGTTGTGAACCCGGAGCGAGAGCCCAGGGGGGTGGTGAACCGGGAGCGAGAGCCCGGGGGGGTGGTGAACCTGGAGCGAGAGCCTGGCAGGTTGTGAACCCGGAGCGAGAGCCCGGGGGGGTGGTGAACCGGGAGTGAGAGCCCGGGGGGTTGTGAACCCGGAGCGAGAGCCCAGGGGGGTGGTGAACCCGGAGCGAGAGCCCGGCAGGTTGTGAACCCGGAGCGAGAGCCCGGGGGGGGGGTGAACCCGGAGCGAGAGCCCAGGGGGGTGGTGAACCCGGAGCGAGAGCCCGGGGGGGTGGTGAACCCGGAGCGAGAGCCCGGGGGGGTGGTGAACCCGGAGCGAGAGCCCGGGGGGTGGTGAACCCGGAGCGAGAGCCCGGGGGGGTGGTGAACCCGGAGCGAGAGCCCGGGGGGGTGGTGAACCCGGTGCACTCTCACTCACCCACACAGCCGTAGCTCTCCTGCGGCTCCTGGAAGCCCCGGTCGCACAGACAGCGGAAGGAGCCGGCGGTGTTCTCGCAGAAGCCGTGGCTGCCGCACAGCGTGCTATTCGCAGTGCACTCGTCCACATCTGCAAACGAGACAGCACAGACAGTGTCAGGCCACGGCACCCGAGCGCGCTCCCCGGAGCCCAGACAGAGCTCCCTCCAGACAAGGAGGTGATCCCTCTCCCTCAGCTTGTTCTCTTCCTCACAAACACAAGGGGACCTACATCCACCTTGAAATGAAAGTACCACTGATCCTTTTGTTTGATAATGTATTCTTCCCTGCTGTTCAGGAGGAGCCGTCTCAATTGTTTCCATGTGATCACATAGTCTCCGGCTTGCTCCTCTTCCTCTTCATGTGGTCTCCAGCTCTCTCCTCTTCTTCTTCAGTCTCCAGCTCACTCCTCTTCCTCTTCAATCTCCGGCTCGCTCCTCTTCCTCTTCATGCGGTCTCCAGCTTGCTCCTCTTCCTCTCCAGTCTCCGGCTCGCTCCTCTTCCTCTCCAGTCTCCGGCTCGCTCCACTCCCTCACTTCAGCAGCTTCTCTCCCTCTCGAGTGTGTCTGAAGACACTCCTGTATTTCCACACAGGCCTGATGCTTTTCAGCCATGAGCTGGCTTTGTCTTCAAGGGCCTTCAGCATGACTCCTCCTTTTCTGTGTCCGTCTATGGCAGAGCCTCCATCCTGCTCTTGGTCTCTTCACGTTTAAAGGAGTGAATAAATTTGAACTGAGAAGGCACTGAAGTACAAAAGGGGCACTTAAGTTAAATATATAACACATAAAATGCATTTTTGCAAAGCAGATTCCTTTGGTCTACTATGTTTACAGACTATGCTAGCTGCCATCTATTGTCACTCCTCATTGTGCAATAAAGACCTGGAATAAATGTGTTACTTTATGTTACAAGACAACATTTCAAGATTGTACTGTATGAGCAATTGAAGCATATCAAGCTGACATTTTGATCTCAGCTACAGTGCAAGCAGTGCAAGCAGAGCTCTGTCTCTTAATATAGCTCATTGCGGTATTGAGTTTCCATGACAAACAAAGGAAAAGAATTCTGTGAAGCGAACATGCCCTGCATAAGGGGAGAGGACAAATCTATAAACCGCACATAGCACGCAAACAATGCAGTGTGTGAAGAACAAGTAACACACATGTAAGCAGCTCTTGATATAACACAGCAGTACAGCTGACAGATTAAGTCTAACGATGTCACGGAGCAATAAAACAGCCACTGATATGCTATGAGAAAGCAGCAGTCTCTTCATAGACATTTCGATGAATGAGACTCAAAAAATGACTTTTGGTACCAAAGGGTGTATTGCAGATGTAAACAAAAGATGTAGAGTAACATGGGCAAAACTACTAACAGGTGCCCTACAGACACACAATTACACTGTATTGACAGATGTCTACATACAGTACATTACAGACATTGCCCTTTCATGAAGGTTCAAAGGAATACCATCTTACATGAGAGCGTGTTGTTAGAAACTTAGTGAGACACCTGAGCTTCATTAGGACACAGGCAGCTGGTTATGTTTGAATGCAGGAGTAAAACTAAGCAAAGACTTCCTTAGCATCTGGTGAATTTTAAAGAGCAGCATTTCATGGTTTTAATCTTGGTTTTAGAGGTAGTAACAACATCTTTCTTCTTTTCTCTTTTTATGCTTAGTATCATACTGCTGAACTGGCGTTTCTGTATATTTCTGTCTAAAAATCTTAAAAGGCTTAACAAACGTTTAGGCGGTCTTACCCTGTCTAATTTTCCCACCACCAAACCACCAAGTAAAAACACTACAAGAGCTGTGCTCGGACATGGTGCAACCAACAGCATAGCTATCACTGATGGAACCTCATTCCACCATGTGACGCACGTGCGCACGCTCCCCCATCACTGCACACAGCGCTAGCGGCACGTGGCCATGCAGACCTAAGATTAATGTGAAAAATGAGGACATGAGGTGAGGCTGTAAGCTGGCAACACAACAGCAGCAGTGTCACAATGCAGGCGAGGAATAGGAGAGCTCCAGCAGTCGGCCTGAGCGACTCACCGACACAGATCCCACTGGGCTCTTCAGTGTAGCCTGGAGGACAGTCCACGAGGCACCTGTACGAGCCCTGGGAATTCTCACAGCGCCACGTCCCACAGACATTGCTGTCTTCCTCACATTCATCAATATCTGTTTGAGATCAATTCAGTCACTTCTCAGATCAGAAAAGCCTAGAAAAACTGCAAATAACAAAGAGGATGCTGGCAGGGCATCCTGCTGAACACTGCTGTTTGAGAGGTCATAACCTGACCCAGGGGCCTTCACTTAAAATCTGAATCTTCAAACTGCGGGTTTGCCTGTACTGCTAGGACAGGAAGGAGACGAGGCTCCTTAATGAAAATAACTTGGACTCTTAAATTGTGATATTAAAAAGCAGACTGTTCCACACAGCTGGGAAGGTCCATAAGGATAATACTAAAGTATTGTATTCAATGAGTCTAAATGCTCTCCCTTGCTTTCAGATTCACAAATGCTTCAAATATTGAACAACAGCTTGCTGTTCCACAGTTTATTTCCTTACGAAGTATGACCTTATAAAATATCATGAAATATCAAAGGCTTAGATTCCCTAGTCTTGGGTCTAACAGGGTATACGTTCAGCTGGGGGCAAGAGACTTGAAGCAGATATCTTACTGCTTCCCAGGGGAGTAAAAGTTTTTCGTCACGCCACAGAGAAACCACTGGGCCACCAAAGAGCAGATGCACATGAATGTGTCATGCCCTAACTACGCGTTCTGAGGACCACAGAGGAACACACAAAAACAAAATATGAAGGTCATTCATTCCAGGCGACATCACCACAGGGGAAATCCCCCTTCAATCGAAGCACTTACAATCTACAGACTACTAACTAGGAACATGAGTTTACCAAGGCAAGTCTCATTGGCAGCATGTAGGCGATAGCCTGCAGAGCATTCACATCTATAGGAGCCCTCTGTGTTGGCACAGAAACCAAAATGACATTTGGTACCATCCGAACATTCATCCACATCTGGAAGAAACACATACAGTACCTGTTTGAGTTAAAGAAAACACTGGACAGAACAATCACATACAGTAACAGCAGTCCAAGGTTAGCAGACAAGGACACCCCAAAAACATTGTTCTAAGCCAAACTCAGTGAAAAGAACAATCACATGGCTGTGTTTACAGCTGGTCTTGGGACAATAAAGGGCACCAGCTTCTAGGGACAGGACTGAAATTTATTTCAGAATGAAAGCATGCATCGGCCCAGATTACGGACTGCCTCGGGTCTGAAGCAGGAAAAAAACTTCCAGCAAATAAAAGAGACGGAGACGGAGAAAACAAACACTAGTTTACAACAGGCAAACTGGGCTGGCATGTGTTCATTTCTTTCAAGTAATATTAGTATTCGAATTCTGTTATAATAAAATAAGTAATAAAAGCACATAAAACATCAGCACCAGACTTGTCAGACAGCCATGTGGCTGTGGGATGAAGCTAATCCAAGCCAGCTGTCTGCTGACCCTGCACTGCAGACTCCCACTCGTTATCCACAAAATCACAATCTTTACTTTCTGTACGTTAAGTTAGGTTTTTAAGTCCACACTTGATGTATCAAAGTTTTCTTCACCATGAATTTTGAAACAACAGTTCGGTACACTGAACGTGTTGGAACATGAATGTTCCAAGAGGAACATCTGGATTCGTACCTATGCTCTTACGATGCTGTCTTTAACAAAGTTGTATTGTCTCATTCAAATCACATCACCTCCTGGAGGGTAGAAGATTTGCCATTTCTTGCCCAAAGGGAATTGTTCCACCTACTGGTCCTCCAAAACAACCCGATTTTCATTGGAGGTCTCTCATCCTAGAGAGCACAGCACAGCTCCGCTTCTAAGATCGAACTCTGTGATGGTACAACTACAGATTCCAGATTCCAGAGGGCAAGTCAATCTTCGAAGGCTCTAGCCTTGCAAGTTACACAGGTACTTTTCAATTAGTAACTGATCAAAAACTAAAAGAAAACAGGTAATGTGTCTTTTAAAAGAAAACTGTCGCGTGCAGGTTGAGCTCTAAGCTGGGCATTGTGGGCTCCAGGCTGGTTTACGTCACTAGCCAATCATGGCTGGGATTCCCTAAATGGCAAAACATGATTGGCTGAGTTATGCCAATGGTGGACGGGATTGGTCAGTCAGGGCTCTCTTGTCTCCTAGCAACACAGCGACCCCTGAGGCCTTCTGCTGTTACAGGGCCAGAGGGGCCTGAGAACCATGGCCAACTAATCACACCCAGCCCCCGGTAGAGTTCAGCCTATCGGCACTGAACCTCCAGGGGCTGTGCTGACGTGTTAAAACGCAGGTTAGGGGTGTCTGCCTCCGCTTCCTCATTCTCCTGTGTTGTGTGATCGCAGAGTGTGGAGCCACAAATCAAAATGTGTACAACTCACAATTATTGGTTCCGAATCGGGGATGGCGTATAAGCAAAAAAGAGATTTAAAAAATTCGAGTTTGAATGAAACCTAGAGGACTAGACTGGAGCCCTTCATTCCTGCTGTAAGGTTGCAAACAGTTTTCCTTCTGCTGTTGACAATTTGATTTTTTGCAGCTTGACAAACAGCAGGTACAAACTGGCAGTGTAAAACAGGACAGTCGAGCACAGCAGAATAAATACCATTGCAAGGCAATTCTGCTTCTTGACATGTTTTGCTAGACTGCTCTTAAAACCTGGTGTAAGACTTTTATTTTCAGCAATAAATAAGGGCATTCTTTTCTTTTATGAGGAACCAAAAGAAAGAAAAAAATTAGCCAGTTTATTAAACTGCACTAAAGAGAGAGGAATGCCTTTTGAAAACAATCTGCCCACATCTCTCCCTTTTCAAAGGAGATTATTTTTTCAGCCAATACTGGGTATAGTAATATTACCTAACTGGTGTTTATCGGTTAACCAGAGAGTTAAAAAGCTTAAATAATCATTGTGAACATTAACATATGTAGAAACTAATCCGTTTTTGAGTTGTACTGATTTCCAAATTAGACACTTTCCTTAGTGTGGCCGAGAGCCACACCAACGTTTTGCACTACAGACAAAAGGTTTTGTCTGTTGCACACCACAGTAATGTAAAACACCTCCTGCACAGGCAGGTCTGGTTCTGAAGATACAAACGCATGTATAACACACAAAGAAAAGGACAATCTCAAGACTGGGAAGCAAAAATGATAACATGAGCTTAATAATAATGCCTGGTCAGAGGAGGTTGGAATTTACTTCCTAGCTGGACAAAACTCTTAAGAGGGGTAAAATATTCACCTGAGGAATAGTAGTTTTAGCCCTTCTTTGAGGCTACAATGATTAGCATTTCTTGCAAAAAGGCTTTCCACAGGCCTGTCTGGCCTGTCTAGAGGCACAGTCAGGCGGCAGGAGCTGAGCGAGGGGCCTTTCCTCTCGTTTTATTGCAGTGGGTTCCAAGGCAGTTTGCGAGCTGCAGTTCTGGAGTCCAAAGCAAACAAAGTTGGGGCCAGGCGCTGAGGTGCTGTACAGGCCGGGCTCGAGTGAGGCAGAGCCCAGCCGCTGGACTCGCAGGCCCGCCCAGCTGCCGCCCCGAGCGAGCGAGTGAGCGAGCGAGCAAGTGAGCGACCCCACCGCCTGCGTCACAGCAGGCCAGGACGGGGGCGACACATCCCCCCCATCTTTTAATTCTGCCCCTCGCCAGTCTTTTCTCTTCCCTCTCGAAAACGATTTTCCGTCGTAGGGAGCAGAACCAGGGCGGCCAGAATGAGCTCGTTGAAGACCTTGACATACGATCATCTCATTGAGCTAAGGAAATTTACGTTCAAACTAAAATAAGGAAAAGAAATTGATAGAACACGTGGTGCTAGCAGTCAAAGTGCATTTTACAGGAAAAAGAAGGCAGTAGATTTGACTTTCAGAAGAGCTGTAAGTTTGCGTTCGTGCCCCTTGTTTTGCTCTCCTCCTGACTCATTAGCAGCCACCTCTTCACGCTGATAGGCCCTTGTGCTGATCCTCAGCTCCCGCTCTCGCGACCAGCCCTGCGCAAAATATTTCTCCTTGTCTAGACAGCCAGCTCAATGGCCCCTTCTTTTTATTTTTACTGCAGGAAAAGGCATTTAAAACAACTCTGGCGATGGGAAAGCCTTTTGGCAAAGGACTGCTGGTGGAAAATAGCAGCAGCACATGTAAAACTAATTAAACACCACTTTCCAGAGGCAACGAGGCATCTTCTGAGGGTGGGAAAATACACAAGGAGAATCACAAGATGAGATAAGACAAGCCCTCGATCCAGCAAGCCACCTGTAACCAGAGCTGAGACTCTTCTTCTGCAGCTTGTCAGCAGTCACGCGAGCCACTTCTGTCTGTTTATCTGGACCACAGAAACATTAAACACTGCTGAACCAGACCTCCTTCGGCAGGACCAGTTCGGAAGAAACAATCACTCTAAGTACAGCCTCTCTGTGCAAATGAAGCTTCTCCGGTACAGACAGGTGAAAGGGAGTCAATTTACAGTATCTTGACGCCCATTCATTTTATTTGGGCTGATGCTTAAATTTCCATCAGCTATCAGCCTTGCTTTGTCTTGTTTCATTTCACCTGTAATTCTCACGCTTTCCGGAAATTCTTTCAGTCTGTTGATAAATTGCCAAATAGTCAAATGATGAGTAATCCCATTTTTTCTTTACAGGTAGCCAGCAGCATGACCCTGACTACTGTTCCTGAATTTGATCTATTAATCCTATGCCCTTGGAATATTTCCTAAGAGATCACAGATTTTGTTTTCCTTGAAATTCCTGAGCTCTAGCAGCCAGTTAAAAAAAAAAGCAAATCAGAAATAAGTTGCTAGCCAAATCCACTCACAACCTCCATGTGGCTCAGTCCTTCTATATAATGTTTTTTGTTAATAATCCAGAACAAGAGACAAAAACGTAAAAAAACAGTTCTGTGGCTGTAGCAGGTGTTGTAATTCTCTGCTGTTGACAGTGCCTTTGCATATCCAATAAACCTGACAATAGTGTATACACAGAACAATGTAAAGATCGTGAAATGACAATGGGGAAAAACATAACCAACACAATTCACTCTATGACTGTATGATGTACAATTTTAAAGACTGTGTGTCAGTGAGAAATGTCAATGTCACTATTGCCACAACTGATATCTTCACTGCACATTAACATAAGATCAGCTGAGAGCCACAAACAATGAATCAAGAATTGATGAATGGAATCCAGAAGTCAAATAAATAAGCACAGCTAACCAAACGCCCGGACTGCAGGCTGCTTACCTTCACAGGAGTGTGAATCCTCAGCCGCAGCAAACCCCTGCTCACAGATGCAGTGGAAGGATCCCTGAGTGTTGAAGCACTCCCCGTAGGGGCCACACAGCTCGGAGTCGTCCAGGCACTCGTCGACATCTGAGAAAACAGCCGGAGGGGACAGAGGGTCAGCAGTATGGCGCAGCCAGCCGGGACAGGGACAGCCACAAGCTTGCAGGTTTTGTGGGTCAGTGATCAGGCTTCAACTAATCTGTTCCAATCGAACAAACAGTCCAATGAAGTCATGAAGAGATAAGCTGGAACAAAATGATCTGGAAATTGTCACTAGGGTGGCAATAGCATCCGCACTAGTGAAAACAGCACCTGCAATGGTGAAAACGGGAAGGATTGATTTATTGGATACTGGAAAGATGCATTATTGCTACTGGCAATACAATGTATGGGAAATGGTTGCACAGAAGACCTAAGCTTCTGAGATCCTGCTGCTAATTTAATTACAACAGTGCACAGGTCATCTTTAAAAATCATGCTGATCTGGTGATGCTGTTGTTCCATTGCTTGTACTACAACATCACTGCACTGCAGAAATAACCACAGGCCACAAGCTGACACATTGGAACTTGTGTTTGTTTCAGTTTATACACGGAAAATTAGGCAGACAGTATATCAAGAAAGCAACGACCTTTTTCAGCAAAGATAAACTGGGAGAAATTACTGCTGTGTACATGTCAGTTGTGCTTTGCATTTCAGTGAAGGACTTTTTAAACTAATTTTCTGTCTATAGGTATGACAAAATGTAGGCGTTTGCAATGTAAGAGTTTAAGACAGAGAAGGTCCTATAGATTCTGGGGGAGACACTTATGAATGAAACATTTATTATGCAAGTGGAATTTACCTTGACACCTAGTGCTGTTGACCACTTGGAAGCCATCTGGGCATGTGCACTGGTATGATCCCATGCTATTAATGCACTGGCCAACTTCTCCACAGGCCTCCCTGAACTCCTGGCACTCATCCACATCTGAAACCATAAAGCAACACCACCTCACACTCCACACATTTGGACAGTGACTCTGGAACTGCAGATGAGACCCGAGTGTCTAAACTAAAGACGCCGAGCATGAACTCACCTCAGAAAACCCCTGCTCTGCAAGACCCAGAAAATCGTCAGCAACTGTCATACCATTATGCTTATGCTTGCTAATGTGCTAAGGTCTGATACAGTAGCATATTGTACCTACCAAGTGTAGTATGACTGCACAGGTAAACGTGGCTTGTTTTCACAGTGGTGTCTAGGTTGAGTGAGATGTGGAAGCACTCATATGTTATTGGCCCTGTAAAGCCCAGACAAGCCCTGCAGTTGTGTGACCTGGTTTCAGGTGAAGCCACTGAAGAATCTTTTTTCCCCATCTCCATAAGGGGTTAAGAGTTTCTTACCTTCACACTGGTCACCAGCAGGTGAAATCCTGAACCCAGAGCCACAGGTGCAGATGAACGTTCCCTCTGTATTCCTACAGTGCCCCCTGGCACAGACGTCCTCATCCTGACATTCATCAACATCTGGGAGCAGAAGAGATTACGGTCCAGACATTGCAGAGGGCACCATTACCCTGAGCATCCTGGAAACTGCACAGCTCCTAAGATACTGCACAACTAATTTTGAGACCGACGAGGCCCTGATTCAGCAGTAAGCTTTAGAAAGATCTGAGAATCGTTCCCTCTCCTCTGCCAGCGTCCTCCTGGTCAGCTTCCAAGTGAGGGCTGAACTAGGGTGTGCCCCCACTGTGCTGAAGAATAATGTCTAGCAGCTTGTCTACAGACACCAGATGCTTACATTATAAAAATGTTACTCATTTCAACGTCATCTTTAAAAAACGTAATAGCTGTTTTTTTTCCATTTACTGCATGTTAGTAATTGTCATTTGCAACTTCTCTTTAGATTTAAACTAACAGAAGTTAAAACCTAGCAGTTTTTGTGGATCATAATGCTCTTTTCTATATCAATCCGGCTCCTACCTCACTTCCAGTGTTCACAAGTGTCCTTATTCATTTCTCAGCTGGCACCTGAGACTTTATTTCACAAGTACTTTTAGATACTGAGTTTTACTGGAAGTTGTAAACATAAAAAAGAGGACATTACCTGTGCAAAATCTGCCATTTCGACTCAACTCATATCCTTTATTGCATCTGCAAATGTAGGATCCTTCCAGGTTGGAACACTTGCCATTGACACACAGTGACTTGTTCAGACACTCATTGATGTCTAGGTGAGGGAAGAACAGGAAGAGAAACGCTGGTATGAGCTATGAGATACCTACTGTATGTTTAACCAAAGGAATTTGACACTGATCATACATAATGAACTTCACAAACAAAAAGGCAGCTTTTCACAATTTGGAAATATTTTGCCTTTCCCCCCCCGAGAAATTCTATACGTTGACTTTTCATTCCACCATCTGTAAGGACTGTGGGTCGGTGCTCAGGAATGTTGTCTGGATTAACTCCTGCACTCACATTCCTCAGTTCTTCATGGTCTTTATTTTTTCAACCATCACTAAACTACTGTACTATCCAGCTTTGTCTCATAAGAACACCGAAAAATCTGCTGCAAAGGCCACTTATTTCAAAAGGAAAATGGCAAGGGCTGGCTTTCTGAATGAATATCTAACTGACACGGAGATATTTACAGTAGTAAAGTTACAAGGTGATTGCATAAATAAGTGGTCTGTGCAGAACTGCATGCTTTTATTTAAAAAAAAAATGTGGATGCCAGTCAAGAATTCTGAATCTTGTAATTCCTGGTGCCTGTTTACTTTGGGTTTTTTTTGGAGCTTGCTAGCTTGATCTTTTGCAATGAATGATGTGTTTTCAGTTATACAGTATGTTGCAGGAACTAAAGTACTGAAGTATGAAGCCCTTTCCAAACACCAAAGAGCTCTTGCTATGCAATATCTTGGTATTTCATTTCATTACACTCCATTCACTTGCAATTTTTAATATACTTCCTTATTGTCTGCAAAATGAAACAAACTAATCATTATTCACTGCTATCTGGATAGTCCTTCGCTGGTATTGGCATCTCTAGGACACTGCAGCTCATGGTGGGAGTTGGACTGGATGGCCTGTAAAATCAGTAGTTAACACCCCAGAAAACAACTACGATGCAGATACAAATGCAGCACTTGCTCATGGCTCAATAAATCCCTCCTTACTCCGAGCGCGTGCGTGTTTTCTGTCAGGAAGACACTGGATGATCTATGCTGTCTGAAAGACTACACAGGGATGTGGGATGGAGAGTGAATCTGGGGAGCTGTGAGAAGGAAACTCAAAGAGGCGTCCGTGTGATGAAAGACCAGTGCCTGTCTGCTAACGAGCCCCTGCAGCCCGCGCTCTGCCCACGAGTCTCCTCCGCAGAGCCGCAGCAGGCAGACCTCCTCAGGGGGGACACAAGGCAGCAGAGCTCTAACAATGCACAAACAACGTCTAGACATCAAGCATGTAAAGCTGAAGGGCGCTGTGTCCGTCTGACTTTCTGAGGTTTAGAATAGTGCAAACACGAGCGCTGGCAGAGTCTTACTCTCTTACAACAGCTGGGAAGTGGAAGAATCACTGTTACAGGGGGATTAATCCAAGACCGTCCATGTCAACAACTATCCATATATCTGTATGGACAAAGACATCTGTAACACTATGCTAGTCCTAATGTTGTCTTTGGTCATGATTACCGTAGAAAAAATGACATAGTATACTGTATATAGTACATAAATAATGATATATGTAGTATATATAGTAGTCAACACACTTACATTGGGCATTTACAGTACTATGTTGAATACAGTGTTTACACAAAGCTGTTTTTTTGTATAAAAGTCTACACTTGCTAATTGAAAGAATAACAAGCACAGCAAGGTATGTTAAATTACTGTGAAACAGCAAATACAGTCTTAAGGAGGATGCATTCCTATTTGCTATACCTAACATCAGCACACTTCTCAACTCTCTGTATGCCCTCCTTCAACACACTCACTGATGATGCCTGTGTGGAGCACAGTGGCTTGAAGAGTTAGCACTGATTGACAGTGTCCTCTGATTGGAGAATGACCTGTTTCTCCCCAGTGGCACTGCAAGCACACTGCCCCCAGGGGGAGCTGTTGCACAAACCACGAAAGAAACCATTGCTGCTACTAGGAAAGCCAGCTCCAGCTGTGTTTGGATGATGCACAGCTGCATGGAGAATCCTGACCACAGCAGTCTACTGAAAGATTCATCTGCCAGCAGTCATATCACCCTGCAACTCACAATTGACAACCCACTGAAGCTAAGCAGGTGTGAGCCTGGTCAGTACCTGGATGGGAGACCTCCTAAGGAAAAACTAAGGTTGCTTCTGGAAGAGGAGTTAGTGGGGCCAGCAGGGGGCGCTCATCCTGTGGTCTGTGTGGGTCATAATGCTCTAGTATAGCGATGGGGACACTATACTGTAAAAAGGCGCTGTCCTTCAGATGAGACGTAAAACACAAGGCCCTGACTCTCTGTTGTCATTAAAAATCCCAGGGCTTTTCTTGAAAAGAGGATGTTACCCCGGTGTCCTGGCCAAATTTCTCCCTGGCCTTTACCAATCATGGCCTCCTAATAATCCCTATTTATGAACTGGCTTCATTAATCTGTTCTCCCCCCCACTAATAAGTAATTACTTCTTCTTATTATTATTATTAAGAGACTTTAAATTGGATTTTTTTAATAAGACACAGCTCTCCCTTTCTTGTTAACCTGTCTGGGAGAGATAATTACTGGCAGTCTTGCTCTCCTACACTACCCACTTGCTGGGTCATTCATCACCCGGCAGGCGACAAGCTCCACAGCGCCTGACAGGAGAGTAAATGCTGACTGGAGGAGCTCAGCGTCTTGCAGTGATGTCACTGCCAGCCTGCCGGCACCTGGTAAGTTGCAAGAGTCTGCTGGGAAGCAGAGAGACCCCTGGCAGAGCCTGGCAATACTCTGCAATTGTACTCAGAGTTGTACCCACAACAGCCCAAAAGCATTTATTTCTCCTTAGCGCAGATTTATGTTTCATTGGCTTCACAGTGCATGTTGGTGCTGTCAAGTAAAGATGCACTTAATTACTTAAGTGGTTTAATTACTTAGGAGGAATGTGCAAATAAAGCTCTGCCTTTTTAGGAATTGGCAAGGGACTCAGAATTCCTCTTCTCTGAGCTCTATCCCAGCGGGCATTTTTTAATAGCAGGCCAGAAAAAAGACCCTAAGTATCTGCTTTTGTTGAGGAATAGCACAACCGGGGAGCACAAACAAGGCAGAGCGAGAAGGTGCCAGAGTCAACATGGGATGTGGGACAGAGCAGAAATTCAGTTCCAAAAACCCAGACAGCCACACATTTGGTCAAATATATCCCATGTACTTGCAGAGCCCCGTAAACACTAAACTGGAAATAAAGTGCGATAAATTGCATAGTTAAAGTCACTCTGAAGATATATTACAAGAGTAAAACTAGAAAAGTAAAATTCTTCACTTTATTCCAGCTGTTGGAAAATCTTTGCTATTTGACTGAGGTTATAACCAGAATACTGTACCCTGTCTGGCGATTTTGTTTCTGCAGAGCTGCTGTGCCAATAAAACTATCAAGGCTAACAGAGTAAATCACAGCGTTTCACTCATTCGTCTCCTTGTTAAATCTGACATCTGGGACACCAGCCCTGGAAGGAACAGTGAGATGCCTTGACAAGACGATTCTGATTGATTTCCTTCCTCTGCATTCAAGCTCTTTCTTTCGCATTACATTATTTTTAATTCAATTATATGAAAATGCTTTATGTTCTTTTTTAACTCCTAAAAAAGTCCAGCTAATTTTCCAATGTTCTCATTAAGTGACAAAATGCATTAATTACTAACTACCCGGTGAGCAAGACGGGATGAACAGAGTCCTCTCATTGCTCACCTCTGCCTCTAACTCTCTGCCTCGTCTACTTCCACAGGCTGAGGGATCTAACTGCGTGGATGGAGCAGACAGCTGCGGAAAAGCATCGCCTTTGCTACTGTACATACCCACACACTGCTCGCCCCGGCCCTCGTGACCGTCAGGACACGGCACGCACTCGTAAGACCCGGGAGTGTTGAGACAGCGCCCCGCGGGACAGATCCTTGCATCCAGGCACTCATTGATGTCTGCAAGAGTGAAACGTTTCCATTACAGTCAGGAAACCCCCCAAATGCCCTAGCTATAGCAATAGCAGAGGTGGCCTCCAGGTTCCCACAGATGTCTCGTTAACGTCACTCGATGTCTGCAGGCACCTGGGAATTTGCAGGAGTTGTGGCTGTGCTGAAAGGAGCACTAAACCTCACCCTTCCCCAGAAGGGCTCTATTTATCTTGTGTCCCCAGAAGGGGAATCCTGGTCACAGTGAGCTACTGTCCTGATCCACGTTAAAGCCCACTACATCTATGCTGTAGAGCTCAACCGGAGCTGTGATGGGGTGCCTCCATATATGGTCATGGTGCTTATAACTGTACTGTATATGCTTACTGTTCACATGGGAACCCCTAATGTTTATTGTAAAAAAAGACCCGACTCCATCTCTCCATCTCACAGCAGGCTCTAGTCAAGTACTTCCTTCGACACTGAATCTTCAAAGATTCAGTGTACTCTTCCGAGAGGCCCCGAGCAAATACTCTCTCTCATGCTCACCACAAATGTGTTAATTTGGTATAATTATAACTAATCACATTTGATTT
This sequence comes from Atractosteus spatula, assembly GCF_055471065.1. NCBI lineage: Eukaryota > Metazoa > Chordata > Actinopteri > Semionotiformes > Lepisosteidae > Atractosteus > Atractosteus spatula. The sequence continues at coordinate 20,665,312 of NC_142720.1, read as the reverse complement.
GTTGAGATCGTTTGCATCTATTTTTACAGGGGCAGAACATGAATTTCTAGTAACTGTAAACCCAGACTTGAAATGAAAAAAGTGGTCTTTTTTAAAATTGTGTGACTCTGGAAATGTGCTGGGCAATGAGGCCAGAGAACTGTTTATTCAGTACAGCACCCACCAGACATCATGTAGCCTTCCAGATATTGTGAGAGCTTACTACAGGGTCTGGTGGCTGCAAGCCAAATCCTTCTAACATTTTTGAAATCTTGTTCTAAAGAGAACTGTAAACACACTGTATGTCAAAGGTTCCAGCCTTTATGGGCCTGCTGGTGACAATTCTGCTTTTAATGGCATCTGAATCTGAACAAGTATTTTTAACTACCACATTAATAGCAGCCTATAAAAATAGCTCCAGAATCTCACACAGTAGAACTCATTCCCCTTTACCGTGACCAGCGCTCGGATGTTCGATTGCCTCCACAGTGTTTCTCTAGACAACTGACGGTGTTGCAATCTGCCCATCACTCAGTCAAGTAACCTACAGTATCAGTGTCGTCTCTGATCCACTCACATTTTAGCTTGTGGCTCTCTCATTTGTTGGACTTCGTTTATCACTCTGAATCAGACGATTTGTTCTCGATTTGCTCTTTTTAGTGTAAATCGCCTTGAGCTGGTGTAATGAAAGGCACAATGCTATTTTAAAACAAAGATGATCTACCTCCACATTCCCCTCTTCTGTTCATCTTGTAGCCACTCTCGCAGTGTCGACATGTGAACGAACCCTCCGTGTTGATGCAGTAGCCATCCTGGCACACATTGGGAATCAAACATTCGTCTATATCTGAGAAAGAGACAACACAAAGGTCAGGCCCTGCCCTCTCTTGCCCTGCTCTGCTGTATTTTAGGTTGCATCACTTCCATCTTTTAACAGAGGAGCACCACTTTCACAAAAGCTGCAATGACTTAAAATCAACAGTAAATTCAGCACTGGTTCAGGAAAAGCCATTAAAAAATCATAAGTTTCTACACATGGCATCCCAATTAAAATGCTCATGGAAGGCGTTGGGCACAGTACAAGGAAGGCATTTTTTATTATCTTTAGATGCAAAGCTTGCAAATTACTAAGGATAGGAATTCTGGAATCCCCATTAATCTAAATCACTCTCATAGCTGGTTTATTTTTTTGCTTTTGGAAAATAACAGCAATCTGAACAATTAACAGACTTCCATGCAATCAGCCTTTGGAAAAAGGATGTAAATACTGTTCACGCTTTGATGGTGGAGATAGAGCAAAAAACCTCTTAAATTAATCAACAAACGTCAAATTAATAGCCCCCACAAAGCTCTTCCATCTCGTGTGTGTCTCAGATTAATGACAAGGGTGGAGACAAGAGGAAATGAGGCCTCTTTTAGAGATCTTAGCTACAGCTTAGAGAGAGAGGTTTCCTGACTCCTGACTTTAGTTTCCACAAAACCCTCAATAAACCCAATAAAATATTGCCCTAGGTGGGAAAAGTGTAAGACAAGACTGTTACAGTGATATTCAAAGAATCGTTGTTTTTAATAATAATGACTTGTATCTGTATGAGCTGTGTCTGACAGCATCATGTGTAACTATTCAGTATTCCTAGTTTTGTGGGAAAATATGTAGTGCTTTTTTTTAATGTTCTATTCATCTACTGCATATAAAAGGTTATTTTTGAAACACTGATCACATCATGTTCAGACAGCAGGTCACCCCAGGCTGAACTAGGGCTTGGGAACTCACCAGCTTTTCCATACAAAGATGTTTAGTTGTATTCTTCAAAGTCAGATTTTTTAAGTGGAAAAAACTCGCCATAAAAATGCCCAACTGGGTGATTGCTGCTTAGTACCTCTCCAATTAAAAAGCTGAGTCTTACACAAAGATAACTGACATTCCCAACGTACTGTATCTCATAATGGGGAAGTATGTGGTGATCTACTCTTTGCAGGCTGCAAAGGTACAGTACAAGTTAAGGTTTATTCCATGCGGAAAAGAATAGGGACACAACATTTCGGCTGTGGAGCCTTCTTCAGGTGTGAGTGAGAGAGATCTCCAAACCCAGTTTCCCATTTCACCTCTAGCAGCCATAATCATATTGATCTCTCCATCTGCGTCCTCACATAGGGGTTTCTAAACTCCGATTGTGGAAAGACATCCGAAACCAAAATTATCCTGAAAACAGGATCACACCTTCCCCTTTCTCTCAACAACAGACTCGTTTCCTTCTAATCCTCTCTATTCATTTTAAGGCTTTGACTTCACACTTCTTTTGACCTCTCTCGACTTCGCACCACCTGGCTGTCGATACTGCTCCTCTCCTGCTCTCGCTTGGCCTTTGCTCTCCCCTGCTTTAGCAGCTGCCGGTGTTCCTCTCTCCCCCACACCTGAAGAAGGCTCCACAGCCGAAACGTTGTGTCTCTTTCCTTTTCAGCAGGGAATAAACCTTTACCTGTTCTTCATATTCAGAAACAGCCTGGCCATGATCAGTGCTTCGCTGTTCTTGTGGGGGTGAGACAACCGTACCAGTGCACTCTGTCCCTTCTTCGTTAAGCAGGAATCCCAGCTGGCACACACACATGTAGCTCCCTTCCGTGTTCTCACAGCGGCCATTGTAACAGACGTACGAGCCCTCCGCGCATTCGTTAACATCTGGTTCAACAGACGCGGACAATGAAAACAGTCAGTTATTTGCAGGAAAGGAAGCAGCAGGCTTCTGAAAAAGCAAAAGGCTTGTTTTTTTTCCAGAAGCACAACAACTTGTGAAAATACCACCGCAAAACAGAGGGGCTGTCGTGTTGTTATCAAAACCCCGTCTGCTTCAGTTTGCTGGCCAAATAAAGGCTTGCCCTGTCATGTAGGGTATTATTGCAAGTCCAGCCCAGTTCCCCTTACACGTTCAAGATTTCCATTACTGATAACTCTGTGGACATTAAGCCTTTGAGTGCTCATATCCGGATGGCAACCAGAGAAAAGCGTGAGATCAATTCTTTCTTCAAAAAGAACATTTTTTATATTCTGCCTCCTTTGGTTTGAATCATTGTGTTCAGGATATACAGTAGTTTGCTTTTCAGTTACTCTAACATATCTGGATGTGCCCCAGCATCTTTCGGGACCCTGGGCTGGGTGGGAGTATTAAAGCTTGGGATATATCATAAAACAATACAACAGGACCTTTCTTCTCTGTAGTGTAGTTTATTTCACTACAGATGTCTGAAAGGTGGTTTTTTTTGCTTGCTTGTGGTCACCGCACTCCTCAGAAGACAGGTGTTCCTGATGAAACAGAGTCCGGCAGCTTTGTCTCACCTACACAGGTCGTATTCTCTTCATTCAGCTGAAAGCCTTCATCACACACACAGGAGTAGCCCTCGGGCTGGTTGATACAGAACCCAGGTCCGCAGATCATAGGGTTCACTGAGCATTCGTCCACTTCTGCAGAAAACACGCAGAAGAAGGCAAAGCAGACTGATGTAGTTTAATCAGCCTTGATACAAAGGAACTTTAGAGAGGCCACCTGGTTCAAAGGTATCGCCTCCTCTTATAACTGTTAGATATTTGTCAATTAATTGAATTATTTAAATTCAATAGCCTAGGTTATAAATGAGAAGGTAATTCCTTTTACATTTTCAGGTATATTTTACATGTTTTCATGTTTTTGTGCAAAAAAGTCTTTAGCACAAAATAGGTACAAATGCTCTTGTTACGGCAGTTTACTGCCTAAATAATGACAAATATGTTCATTTTTCACTAGCTGCAGTCTTCATGCTGTTAAAAACATATTGTTTCTTGCACCTATTCTCAAGGTGATTTACAAACACTTTATATCATTGTCAAACCAAACCGATTTTTTTAAATTGAGGGCTTAATAGAAGCTCCTCATCAATCACCTAGAACATTCATTATTTACCAGTTTAAAACCTCTATTCATTTTCTGTTCTCTAAGACTTAAGGATTTGCATTTTTTGTGTACTGGGGCCTTTTACATAAATCAATTGATCCTGCTGTTGCCTTTCTGCAAAGATTTCGAATGCTGGACAAAATGACATGGCATGGCTGTTTATGAGTTTGATAAACTGATTCTTAATAATAGCAGACGCTGGTGTACAAATGCAGTCTAAAAACACATCAAATACAACAACTGGTGCTTCACTGGGCACTATTTTTCCTCACATCTATCACCAGGTCTTCTGTAAGCAGCAGAAACAGTACATTAGAAAAGGCAGACTTTCCCCTTGGCATTACTGGACCTAAAGCAAGACTCCTCTGATTGCCTGCTATCCCCACACTCTCTTCCAGAACTCCCTTATCCAGACAGGTTCTGCCCATCCTTTCCAGTGCACAATACGGACAGGTGGTCCTCTCTGAAGGCCTAACTATCACCTTCTCACCTCGCTTAAACAGCATTAACACAATCTATTCAGATAAATACAAAGCTGCCGAGTGACAAATTAAAATGTCAACATGATCTGCTTTGAAAGAATGTGCCGCGGTGCTTGTTTCTTTTGGGGAGGGTGTGGGTGGCAATGTGACTAAAGATGGTGTTTAGTCTCACTGCGTTTCCATCGGACCAGGCTGACCGATGGTGCTTTCTGACCCATATCAACGAAGCTCTGGTATAAGCAATTTCCACTTTTACAGGGTGTTACATATCTCAGTACCGATCCCTCACAGCCATAACCCCTTGGTGGTGAAAAGGCACGTCTCTTGTAGGCAAACACAGAAATTCATTGTCCTACAATCAGTGAGGTAGATGCCTATCCTGATGCTGTGATGAGCGCTGGTTCCCCGGAGTCTCACCTGACACCTGCGACTCCCCGAGGCCCTGACTGGCGCTGGCAGTGGACGCCTCTCGGGCTACTTCCACGGGCGGCGGGGGCGAGGTCTTCTCAACCAGCACTGCGGAGCCAGAGCGACAGAGCACCGGTGTCAGTCAGAGGAAGCAGGGCCAGACGTCGCTGGCAGTGTAAGCCAAACCACCACCATACGGCGCCACCATACGCCCGCGGTCCCCGAAGAGCACGGACTGACTGGTGGGGCTAAAAGCAGTACAGACAACCAAGGACGGAAACTCCAAGCTGAGGGGGCCGGGAGCTGGGTACATACTGTACCCACACCTGACTGCAAGGAGCAGCAGGGCTCACAGAAGGAATGAAGCAAAAACACACAGGAGTATGGATTTGTGACTAAAATACAGTTTAGTTGATGTCCGATTCGTAATACGTTTCACACTTTTATGAACACCTACTGTATGTTATACGACCGTTGAATTATAACATGCTGACTGTTTCTATATAGTGTATCAAAACAGAAAATACTATGCAGACAAGGAAAAGCAGATGCCTTTACAAGGATAAGGGAGTTAAGTTTAAAATCTGAACTCAAATTAGAGGCTTTTAGACACTTTACAGTGTTAGCCTTCTAAACTTAAGCTTTTATCACCGTAAATTGAATTAAATGTCCAATTAATCATTTCAATGAAGATCGAAGGAGAACCGTGGTTAATACTTCATTAGTACCGTGTGTTCACCCTATTGTAATCTGCAGTCGAGAGCCATAAACTACACACCACTTTGTCAGCTTTCATAATCACACACGTACAAGTCTGTCGCAACACAGTGAAATAAGAAACTGTTGCTCCAGATGAGTCCAAACATGCTAACTAAAACATTTTGTGCGTGGAAAGGTATGTTTTACTTCTGATACCTCATTTAATGTTTTGAAAATACATTTAAAGATAAGAATACATTTTACAGATAAGAGAAGGAATCCGATTCTCCGGGCTATGATGAACTCTCCCTACAGTACGTCAGTTGTGTGATGAGAGATAAAAATCCCACTAACAATCACAATGGAGTCCATGACAATGGCAGAAGAAACAGCAGAGCCTGCATAACACACAGCTTTTAATGGAAACAAAGCAAAAACAACCCAAGGGAAAGCGTCTGTGGAACAGACAAGCTTCCTGTTTGAGCTCGTTTTTCATAAAATATCAAATTATTGGAATGTAATCGTGGGACCAGAAAGATGACTGGGGATTGTGGGTTCAGGTGGAAGCCCTAAGTGTAACACTGGCTCAATGTTGTTTGTGCCCTCCGATAATGACCTGACAGACAGATTTCAAAATGACAGCAACCAGTCCAGCAGGTAACAGTGACACTAAGTGTCAGACTGCTCTTGTTCAAAGACTCCCTTCTGTAAACTGCCTTCAGATTGAATCATGTCAGCGCTACAGCTCTCCATCTGCTCACACACACTGGGGTAATTCGATCTGTTAATTGTGAGAAATCTTGCGACCTTTTTTATAGACATATTCCCTTGTATTTCGCACCCAAAGTAAACAGATCAGCCACTGTATGTAGAGAGCTGAAGGAATAACAGCGATACTGTTGACCTCAAGCTGAGTGAGGAGGAAACAGCTCACAGTACTTCAGATCTGATCATTTGACATAAATAAACTATACACCCCTCATTTATATAAATTAAAGTTTTACATGTAGGAAAAACAGGGGCACCAATACAATGAGATGAGCTCTGCCAGTCCTCTGGTGAATCAAGTGTGTGTGGCTGAGAGAGAGAGCTGTTCTGTAATGAGAAGAAAAGATTAGCCACCTGGAAAGCTGGGATCCAGACTGATGGTTGAAATGCCAGGAGACAACTGAGGTTGGCCAGGTTCTACAACTGATCTATTATCGAAACCAAGAGTAACAAGCTCCTAAATAAAAAAGAGAAGATAAGACAGCAAATTGAGAACTTTGCTCAACAAAAGAGCCTATTTGAACAGTTCACAATCAGAGAAAAGACTCCGCACAGACAAAGGCAGTCAATTCATGCTTGTTAAGCTTGCACCCTGCACCCAGGTTAACACCCCACTACGTCTACGGACAGCAGTGTGAGCACAGCCGAGCCTAGCGTGGAAGGAAAGGAAAGAGAAGGGTTCGTTTACAGGGTTAGTTTAAAGAGGTTCTCTTATGGACTCCTTTAGCCTGAAATGTTTGTACCTCCCACTTGAACCAATTCAGGGTCGCAGGGGAGCCGGAGCCAATCCTACCAAGCAATGGGTGCCAGGCAGGATACTCCATTGATGGGAAGATATTCCAGACACACACACAGACACACACAGACACACACAGACACACACAGACACACACAGACACACACAGACACACACAGACACACACAGACACACACAGACACACTCACACCAGTTCTTTGCCTCATGTATTCTGTAGCTGGCAAAATTTCAGTTTCAAAATTGATGGCACAGTTTGAATTTGGATGAAAAAAAATGAATTTGACCTTTTCAACTCAGTCTTAGCGGAAACTGTAAACAAGACAAGAAGCATTTCAATTACCAGAACAAAGACAGTCTCTCACTACCTGTTTATTTAAAGAGTGCAGTGCAGCAAGTGGAATAGAATTCATTTCATACACTAAACAAAACCACTGTACCACCAAGAAACAATAGAGGTTTTGATTTTTTTTTAAGAAATACCAGCCTAAAACAAAAGGAACTGAGCACTAGAAATTAAGAGAGCATATTGTGTGAATTTAGACTATGCTGCTTGGGAGAGTCTCAGGAGCCTTAACATTTTTAATAGCATTTATCACCACAAGAGCAAAGATTATTCTAAATTATGCAACAATGTAATTAAATGTTACACAGAAATAAAATAACAAAACATCTTTTTAACACTGAGGAGTGGAGTGCATTGATCTTCCTTCTCCCTTTTAGAAATGTGTCTTCTTTAAGATGTGTTGGATTTTTTACAAAACTTATTTTCCTATGTTTTTTGCAATACTGCCTATTTAGCTTCACTACCAGCTCCCAAATGTCAACTGTTAATCACCTCAGTTCCTTGCTGCTGCAAACCTTCCATTGAAAAACGTCCTGCCACAGACATTTGCTGTATTTCATTCAGTCAGCCTCACAGTTCCCACAGCATGTGCAGGAGGAGTGATGCAGCTCCCATTGATAATCCTGCAAATTCACTGAAACCCAGGAGGCAGAGGACACACTGGCCAGCTCAAACACACCCAAACCCAGATGTAGGCAGTCAGTTATCCACTTGGGAAATCCCTGACACAGTCAGCTAAGAACCTAGCCTAAATCTGAACCAGGGATGTCTGAATTATAGAGATAACCCTGCCCTGCAGATAAGTCCCTTTAGTGGTAGGGCTATTTGGAACCCCCAGATGACTTCTCTTCTGAATTCTGCATTTTCCCTCTCTAATGATCAGAAAGTAAAGCCCTACAGCCATCACCAATCACAATGTGCAAATGCAATACACATGCACAGGAAAACATCATGCAGAAATAATGCCGACTTTACATGCAACGGGTGCATCATATAGCTACTGCATGCCATTGTCACAGTCTCCGCTATTACATGCAAAAGCTCTGGAGCTGTAACTCAGCTTATTGCACAGATGACACAACCTACCTGTTCAGGTGCTGCTGTGACTACTGTAATAAAAAGGAAAAAAATAAACTCATCCTGAGACACCTAACAGAAAAAATGCTTTTGGACTACTTCATATAAACTTATTAATGATTAACTTCAGTTTACAGTATAAACGTGGAATGGGGCGGAAAACCTACAGTTTATTTATGATTGACATGTAAGTGGCCACATTCATCTGAGTTAGTAAAACAATGGTACTCACTAAAAAAGGAAGGAACTGAGGGTTTGTGGAACAGTCTGAATAATCATTATGTTCATGACGTGACAAATTAAGCAAACCTCATGTTAGAAAATGCCCATCTTCTTGCATGTACCTATACTCTTTAAAAGTTCTGGATGTTCTGGAATTTTCCACAGAGGTAAATGTGAGCACATCCACTGCCCAGTGACCAGGAAAGAAGAAAGATGAACATGTCGAAGCCCATCATTTGACATATGAAAGAAACTAATCAGGTGCTTTGATTCTTTTTTATAAAAAGTTGATCCACTGCAGTGCAACTACTGTGTGACTGACAGAAGGGTGTTCTGTGTACTTTTCAGACGATTCTGTCTGCTGGATGTTGCCAAATTCCTAAGAGGACTGCCAAACAGAATCACAAAAGAAAAGCGCTTGTACTCCTTCCCAGAAAAAGGTTTTTAAATAACTCAGGGTCAAAACCCTCGAACCGATCTTGGTACATTAAATTGGAAAACATGTCAAGGTGAAACACAAAATGGAGAGCTGTTCAAAATACTTCGCGGCACACGGTAACTTCGTCTCTTCTAAAGAGTTCATTCTCCCAGGGGGCAATGCAGGCGCAGTGTTTGAAGGCGCACTAAAGCGCTGAGTAGAGACGAGAATGGCCTCATGATGCACAACTGGGTCACCCTACTGGGAGGCAGGGCCTTTCACCAGTCAAACACATACACCTTCCTTCCTTTCAAGCAGAAAAACCCGAGCTGGCAGCAAACGCTCTGAGGAAATACTTGCTACCCCCGTTCTAGCGTCTTGCTCGTTTAAAGCTGCGAACGCTCAGTGAAAGCAGGGTCAGAAACTGACTGGCAGCCCCCCTTCGGAGACGGCTCTGTGCCAACACGCTGGCCAGGGGAGGGGGCTCTCCCCGGGCACCGGGTGGCGTCCAGCCCCTGTTCCCTCACCTTCTCCTGCTGCAGGCTCCGAGCGGAGCCTCTCTGTGGAGCTCAAGGCCTCCACTGGCCTGGGCTGCGTGGGCAGAGGGGCAGGGGGGGGCAGGGGAATCGTCTGGCCCACGGCGGTCTTGGTGCCGGAGTCAGGCTGGTGTCTGTGGCTGGGATTTCTGTAGGTGCCCGTGACTGTGTAACCCATCCCACCGGGGCAGATCTCCTTGAAGGCCGCTACACAATCAAAACAGGAAAGACATCTGAGGAAATGCAAGGCTCATGAGCCACTGTTGGAGGTGAGCTCATTTTCTCTAGGGCTGAGAGAGTACACTGACACTGAATAGATCTGTGAAGACACAGCGGGTAAAAACTGGAATTTGTAAAAATGCCAGTAAAAAAATGCAGGGTGTGTTTGCTTATGTATTCCAATTTTTTTTTTTTAAATATTTTTTAGATTTTATGAAAATATGAGTTCATATTCTCAAATTAAGATAAAGAGCACGTCATTTTGACATTATCATGGTATCTACCCTGAACCTGCAGTGGCTGTATTTAATCACATGGCAATTTCACCTGTCCAGTGTGTCAGGTTAAGTGGCTGTGAATGCACACATGATTTCTGTGGGATCTCCCTCTTGCCTCCTCTTAAAAAGCAGCAACAATGGTTTGACGGATAAACACAGTAAGGTACAAGGGAATGTATAGGAAACTAACCCAGATCCTAAAACCACAATCTTAAACCTACTGTAGAAAGATAAAGAATTCATTAAAGCACACTAAGCATGAAATTGCGGAGATTTTAGCAGTCAAGACAGGTCTTCTTGAGAGTCCCACAGCACTTTAAGTGCTACTGTCAGACCAGTCAAGCAAGCAAACAAAGGATATGTTAAGTGAATATGTTCAGTTCTGGAAAGGATCAGGGAAAATGTGGTGAAGACGCCTCTACGGAGCCACAGGTTTCTGAGTAATTGTTGCCTGCACATTGCACAAGCTTCAATTAAGGAGCATTCCACCTGCTGTTATAATCCAAAAAAGCAAACTTGCATCCTCAGACATTCACATTCCAAAGTTCTGCGAAGGTCAAAGCATGGTGGAGGAATTGAACAGGAAAGAGATTTAAGAAAATCGCAGTGATGGAGAGCAGGAACACACTATTCTACTGTATGTACTGTATGTGTTTTGTCAGGCATGTGTTGTCTTAACAGGACACGCTCATTTTAAGAAATACATCCTAAATGATTTGCTGTGTGTAATTTTATAATATTTACAACATTGTATATGCTTTTTATTGCTTACATTTTGTGTAAACATCTTTGTTTAAGAAAAAAATCAGTGCTCCTTAACATGTGCTTAAGCATGGTATTTATTGTCCTTAATTTAGACTTTTCCCATATTTATCATGCTGGAATTTTAACTTTGAATTGAAATTCAAGTTTTTGGAGTTTCGCATGATGCACTTTATTCTGCAGGTGAGATCAGTCTCTAATCTCATTAAGATATAAAACTCTCCACAGGTGAAATGCTGTCCTGTCATGTTTACAAAGGTCGGCTAAGAAAAGTATACAAGAAAAGGCAGTAAATGTCTTCAGACCCTGAAGGGAAGTATTCATTTTGACAAAGAAACTGTAACATGTCAATAATGAACTGATTTTAACCCTGAGTGTGTTGAAAATCAGCACAGAGAATCAATGTGGTTTCAAGAAAAATCACATACAGCATTTTTAAGATGAAAATAACTATATAATAAATTTAAAATGCCCCTTTGTTACTAATTATACAGTTTGAATAAGTTTGTTTTACAATCCTTGTAATGTCTTTTATTTAACTTTTCAAATAATTTGAAAGAAAAAAGTGTTTTGTTTTAGAAAAAAACAAATGATGGCTATATTTAATGCTTACATATACCCAAGTAACTTTATTTGTAATTTTCAAATGGGGCAGCAACATTAGCTTGTATACAATGATAATTCCCTGTGATACATCTGAACCTTATAGCAAGAAAGCCATCCCATTAAAGGTTTTCGCTGCACAGAAAGTCTTGGCATCACACCACTCTCCTAATCCTACCTGTCTGCTCAAGTTTATTTCCCAATTAAGAAAGCAAATGGCCTTCTGAGTCTGGAAACACCCTAAAAAACAGACTTACTGAGTAATCTCTCCTTTCATACAGACAAATTAATGAATACGAGCTGCTGTTCTTAATAAGAGAGTGAGTGAAACAGTCCAGGAATGTGTCAAAGCACACGAACAACTGAAGACTGTGAAACCCTTTAAAGCTCTTTAAGTGGTTCAAGGTCATTCACAGATTGAAAGACACCAAATGGAAGTTTATGTGAATGAATCACTGACTTTAATGTTACCTTTTGCTAACATGAGCTGATTTCTAATCTGCTGTGAGTATTGTGTCCTTCTCCATTACCCTCATACCCTCATATCCCATCCCCTTCACAATGAACACTGCAGGGATGAGCTGTGATTGACATTCTATAAGCAATTCCATCACTGTGACCACCTGTGGGGCTCCCAACAAAGACAACAACATGAAATACTCGTTATCTCCTTGGTACATTCTTTGTTCAACAGTCGGCTATACTGTTTATGAGTGCATAAAACGCCTGGCATGACTCTAATAACTACCCACAAATTAGTAAGTGGGACAGCCACGCCCACTAGCTATACTAATGTACCAAAAGATTAGGGAATAGCTCTCAGAGCGTTCCAAAAAATCATCTTTGTCTGGAGACAACCATCCGTGAAAGAGCAGTTTATTTCAAGTTGATGCAATCAGGGAAAAAATGAATATGACACTGACATAATTTACCACAGTCAGTAAGAACTTAGCAGAATGGCAGAGCATGCAGCGAGGAAGATGTGCATAGAGTATGAATTGAAGACAGTGAATCGGGACACTGCAGGTGTGTTTCTGAAGCTCTGTTTCTCTTTCTGGTGTTGTTTGCGGGTCGATGGCTTTGTTCTGGGGCTGCGCTTACCTGTTCCGGGAATGGGACATTTGTCACAGTGAGGCCCCCAGGCCTTGCCAACACTGCAACAGCAGAGCTGCTTGCTGAGCTGCACAGACACTGGGTGCATGCACTGCTTTCCAGCACTGACAAATCGGAAACAAGGGCCTTTCTCCTCATGGACCATAGGAGTATCGGCTGCAGTGAGAAGGGAAGGCAGCGCGCCAGGTTGTTACACATGTAAGAAAAAACGCAGCAAGAAATCAAATAAGAAACAAGTTCCCGTCACCAGAATCCCCCCCTTCACCCCACCAAAAAAAGCAGATTGGACTAGATTTTTAGTTACGCTCTCAAAAATATTTTAAGAAGAGCAAACCACCTCACATGGCCTTGGGAGTGAGACCACTTCCGTTCACTTTTCTCAAATATATTTTTGAAACTCATAGAAGGAAATATAAAAGCTACACAAAGAAGCGAATCCCCTAAATGTAAGGACTTAAAATCCAGAAATGAAAGAGTCCCGCTCTTAAGGAATTTAGTGGAATCCCAACTACACCCAGCAAACAATGCTTAGTTCATGCAAGGAGACAGAGAGGTCATTGTATTCCATGCATTGGCTGTGCAGCAGAAATATAGAGCCCTGTGAAGCAGAGATGGTCCATATAAAGATGTAGAATAATACTGCTTCAGTGTTCTTTGAAGAATTGATACTGAAGCAATACAACGACACATCATTATATGAAAGGCAGAAGTGCTGGGCTCTTAAAGGGACAAAGACTCTCTTAGGCAGAGCTCACAATGTCACTAATCTGGGAGGTGAATGCTGGTGGCTTTCAAATTATTTCGAAGAAGGCATCATCTGCTGGTAATACACACTACTGTATATTGCAGACCTGGACATCACCCAGTTTAACATTTTCTCTGTTTGCATGTCTTAATCATGGTAGGCCTGGAATTTAAGACCAGGCCAGATGCTGCAACTGGAGTCTGATGAAACCAAAAAGTTTTCGACACCAACAGCTGACATACAGATATTTACAGATAACTAACATACACTTTTGATCATGAAATGATGCTAGAAACGTGTTTGTTAAAAAAAAAAACTTCAATGCATCTCTTTTCAACAATGGGAAATGAATATGTTCTAGGATACTGAAAGAACAAATTTAGTTTTGTTCCGATCAAGACAAACTGCATATTTACAGTAAGACTGCATGGCTGAGCTTGCTGGAAACAGATGAGAGAAGAAAGGAGAGTGACTGGTTCTGAAAAGGGTCCAATCAGCACTGAATAATTCTAAATTGTGATTCTTGTACACTATTCTGTCTTGAGGACCACGCATTGCAGCTGTAATGAGGACATGTTTTTAGTGTAAACCAAGTTCTGAGATGTCTCCTGTTCACATTTACTTATAATGGACGTTAATAGCACAGAAGGTCAAAGCAGACAAGAGACACTTTAATAATTTTACAAAATAGCAGCTTACGTGAAGTCAGTAAGACTTCTGGAACTCCTGGAGATTTTTGTGTTCTGAACAACAAAATCTCCATATTAAAGCTCTTTGACGAATGACCCTGTTGTAGAGATTAGGGAAGGAGTATTTTCCAGTACTCTGTTGAATCAGATTTTCGGTTGTTGTAAAGTTACTATACTGTATGTCAATACATGAATGCATTTCTAATCATATACCACAAGAGTACCGGTGACTTAATTACACCCCCCAGCTTTCCAAACTCTAGCTTCCTGGATTCATGGTTTTCAAATGCACCCATTGTCATTGTCAAATTGTTTTCTTAGTCATATTTTTGTATGATTATTTGGACAAATGTTAATTTGAGCAAACATTTATAGCAAAACAATTATATAAAATATATGCTTAAAATTAATAAACAATGATTAGCTAAACATGTATAAAGTTATTATTAGTTTACATGTATAAAGAAAAATGGGTTTCCTGCTCTAAACCTGCAAATACTCTCCTTACTGTATGTCTATCTGTATGACAAAATAAGAAAAGCATATATTCTGTATACAGTATGTACCATCTTACTACATTCTGTGGATTGGAAACCTGTGCTGAATACACAAAAAGGAAATAAAGCATATATACTTCATAAGTGATTTTAAAGCACTGTTTTGAGACGTTCCACAAGCCGCTGTCCAATTATCAGAATGGTAACAGTTTGCAGTATTACTGTCTTGCCAAAAACACTTTTGACAAATGGGAGAAAGTGTTCAACTGAGTAGATGTGTCCTTGAAACGGCCAGGAAAATGGCGATGGGACCTCATTGCTTAACATCTTCGACATGCGGGAAATTGTGCATGACAACCAGCAATCACTCTCACACCCAGAGCCAACCAGCTCTGGATCGCCGCCAAAGCCACCCGTTCTAGCTGCTTCCCATTTTTCACACTGCTCGGGCTCATAATGTTTGACATGCTTATGGACAAGGCTGAGAAAAACTGAGGCTCATAAAAAAAGCTGTGCTTTCCCCCCCCCCTCTACGAGCACATCCACAAGGGACCTCTGAGAAGGGAAAGGCCTTTTCTGAGCAAACCTCTATAATTTCTGGTTTAAGGAAAGAAAACAAACATTCCAGCTGTAACCAGAGCCAGGCCTTGTGTGGAAGCACACACATTCAAAATGACACTGCGCAACTAGACCGATGCGGTGAGCTCTCCGCGAACAGTGGCAATCTGGCAAATGCAGGTTTCCTGTACAGTAAGTCCATGCGCATTCCCGTTAATCAGGACACCAAAGGCCGTGAGCAAACAGCCGCAATCGGCCCTCCGTCAAACATTTCAAAACCACAACTCGTGCAGACGAGACCGAGCTCTCGCTTGAATTTCAGTCCGCCATTAAAATAGCAGCCCACAGGTTAAGATGAAAAACAAATGAGACTGGTCTGTCAAAACTCATCAGTCACATCAGGCATTCATGCAGGGCAGGCAAGACAATATGATTCTGCACTGAGTTAAACATGTAAGAGGCAGAAATCTCTCCAGGTCTAGGTAGATTTAATAATGTACCCTTACTATACGGACAGAGCAACTACATTTCTTGTCCTCAGGGAAAGCTCAGAGGCCCTTATTATATTTACACTTGATAAATGACCTCTCTATTTTTATTAGGAATAAGATAAATTGAACATGGTTTACCAATACATTTAAAGTTAAATCTTATTAGGAGCCATTACCCCGGATTTTTTCTAACAGTGTGGTTTGCATTCAGGCTATTTGCCCTAAATTCTTTATTTAAAAGGTCTGCTGGCACAGCTTGTGTTATCCCAATTTAAGCTTTAGCTTTGCAAACCAAGAGGCTGTTCAGGTGGTGTACTGTCTCCTAGAGCACAGCTAGAGATGCAATGCAATAATAATTAATAATGAATGAATTAATAATTGCTTATACTTATAGAGCGGTTTTCTGGACACTGCACTCAAAGCGCTTTACAGATAATGGGGCTCCCCTCCACCCCCACCAGGATGATGAGACGGCAGCCACAGTGCGCCAGAACGCTCCCCACACACCAGCTCTCAGTGGGGAGGAGAGCAGAGTGATGAAGCCAGTTCAGAGAAGGGGGGTTATTAGGAGGCCATGACTGGTAAGGGCCAATGGGAAATCCCAGACTTCCCCCTTCTGTTAGTCTGTCCTTACCTGGGGACACCTGCTGTACAGGACGTCCCTGATGAAATGCATCTGTTGACCTCAGAATCCTACAGTCTGTGTAACTCTCAGTTAATTACACACTGCCACTCCTACCTTATTCTTCACTTGAAAGGCTGAGTTTGTAATACCACTAGGCACAGAATAGTCATGAATTCTTTAAGAACACTTAAAGTGATTTATCTCATGGGGTGTGTGGAACAAAAACCAAGACAGCAAAGGCAGGAAGGAATGGCACACTGGAACCTGGGCTCTCCGCACAGTTACTTACGAATACAAGTGCTGAGCGTGGGGTCTGGCCTGAAGCCTGCCTTACAGAAACACCTGTAGCTGCCGATGGTGTTCAGGCATTCTCCGTTCGGGCAGACTCCCTGGAGCTGGCACTCGTTGATATCTGAAAACGGCACCACAGACCAGAACAAGGCCTTATTATTAACTGTCACGCCCACACACTTCCCCCATCCCTCCATCTCTAACCCCTTCCTCCAATTCATTGCATCATGGGATAGCCGGAAATTATCTCGGCAAACAACAGGTGCAAGGAGGGTACACCCTGGATGGGACAGCAGTCTATCGCAGGGCACACACAGACACAGATCACACCCTGGATGGGACAGCAGTCAATCACAGGGCACACACAGACACAGATGACACCCTGGATGGGACAGCAGTCAATCACAGGGCACACTTAGACACAGATCACACCCTGGATGAGACAGCAGTCAATCACAGGGCACACTTAGACACAGATCACACCCTGGATGGGACAGCAGTCAATCACAGGCACACACAGACATAGATTTAGAATCGCACACACTCACACCAGCGCCAGTTGTCCAACTTTCCTACCAGCATGTTTTTGGATCAGAGGAAACCCATGGGAACATGGGAATAACATGCAAACTCCACACAGACAGCACCCCGGACCCAGGAATGAACCCAGGTTATTAGTCCTATTTATCTGAGGGTCTGCTGTAATTGATCAGTCATTAAATTAACACTTGACAAACACACAAAATAATAATAGCACCACACCATGAAAACAATAGATTTCAGTCTCATAAAAAAACATTTGGTCTCATTAGGTCATAGATCAGGGTGGCCAGAGTTAAACTGATTCAATCTTCTGGATCCCAGGACCTGAGGTCCAGAGTTGGGAAGCTCAGGACTAGAATCCTCCTCCCCCAGAATTATTAAAAAAAATATTTTCTACTGCTGTAGTGATTGAGAAACAGAGATAATTAGAGTGAAATATTTCTCACAATTTCAAGAACCCAGGTTTAACAGTATTTATTTGAACAGTAATAAAAGAAGGCTCAGTTATTGCTTTTATTTTAAGGCTTTCCAGAAAATGAAAATCTTCCAGAAACCCAAAGCAGGAAACATTCTTTTAAATCACACATCTTAATCATCTTTGTTCTAATGGTGTCATTCTATGAGGAGCAGCTGAAGCAAACTCTATTAAGAGGCCAGAAATGACCCAAGGCAGCACTACACAGCTTTAACAGCCCTGAAATTATTTTTTTCTGTGATAATTTCCTTGTCCTTCTTCTGCAGTTCAAATGAAGGCATGATCGATTCCCTGTGCTCTGCATTTATCCTGGAAAGCATGCAAATTATGAGATGTGCCAGCCCCTGGGAGCTGAATAAGCAAATGATTAATGGTGTTATAATGAGAATCCTCTGTGTTGCACAAATTACCTCCCCGACTAACAGGGGTGTTTGCAATCTGTAGTATTTCATTGCTTCTCTTCATAATAAAACTGGCAGTGGCAGCTTATGAGTTTGTCCCCGTTCAAGTTTTTTTTCCTAGCACGTGTCATCACTGGTACACAGATGGTCATTAGGTAAGGAACAACATTTGAATACTATTAGGAAATTTCCACTACTCAGCACTGTGAGGAAGTTTTCCACAGATTGTTCTGATACCCTGCTGCCTTTGTTTTGGTAAACGTACTCCTTACTTACTTCAGTATCAGACTGATGATTTGTTCCTGAGTAGGCCCCCCTACAGTCCAGCCAAAAGTCTTAAAGTCTACTATGTGAAAGAAAAATGTATTTGTTCAGGGTGCAAATAACAAGTGTATTGAACTGGCTGGGTTTGTCTGCATGTTAAAAAGAGCTAACGTCCACTTGGTGAAATTTACAGTGGTTTTTCTGTACATGTTTGTGCCACATACAGCTCCCTCTGGGGCACCCTTGGCCATTACTTTCTCCTCACAGTGCCACTCCCCACACAACAGGAACACCCATTCTCCGGCAGGCCAGGATTCCTGCTGTGGGAGAATCCAAAGATATCTACAGCAGGTTTCGAGGAGGGTGATGTCACCCTCTGTGACCTGCTTGGTGCCAGATGAGTCCTGCTGTACCTGCAGCCTTGTCTCTACAGTCCTCGTTAACGCGCAGATTTGCTTGGATACATTACAGCTGCGGGTCGGCCCTCTGTCTCTGTCAGAAGCCGTTCTTTTCTATCAGAACCCCCCCCTACAGGCTGGGATAAACGTGTGGAACAGCAGTCGGGCACAGGGTTCGGACATGAATATTAATTAGCTCATCAACCAATCACAAAGCTACAGGGGACAGAAGTCTCATTTTGATTTATAAAGAGCACCTTTCAGCCTTACGGCTTTCCAGCACTGTAAAATGAGAAATTAGAACTAATAGAACTAATCATTTCCCAGAATATTGTAATGGCACCTTTCACTGTTAGAAATTCAGAGGATTCATTAAGATGTCAGTAATTAAAAAAAAGAGTAACATATATTCCAAAAACTGACACAAATTGATTCCTTTGCCTCCGAGAGGTCACAGATGTTTTATATTTTATGTTTCAAGATTTAGTACTGAGGTCTGGCAACCATGCTGTAAGGTTTCACCTGGCATGCCAAACTTCTTTTGCAAGCTGGGCCTGACTCCACCAGGAATCGTTTGAAATCTAGGAAAGGAGGCACATCTCTACACAAAGGGTTGTAGAAGTATGGAGCAAGCTGGTACTCAGCAATCCTTCAAGCAACATCTGGATGAGACACTTGGATCAATAAGCTACTAACTATCAAATGGTCAAGATGGACCAAATGTCTTCCTGTTGTGATCTTGTGTTCTAATTCCCTCTAATTGGCTGAAAAAGAGGTACAGTAAAGAGTACAGAATGCTATATGGATTAACTGTGGTTGTCAAGAAGAGAGAACACCGTGTACAACAAAGAACTGATGGTTAATAAAATTCTTGCCGATATCAACAGCTGGATATTCACCTCAGCATTTCTGACAGGAGTTTACGTGCGCACCTCTGCAATCAGTTACACAAACGAAAGTAACTGGATTCATGGCAACTATATTCAGAGTTCTTGAACTTTACACTTTACTGAGCAATGGCCAAAACGTCCACTGAAGGAGGACACCATCCCACTGGTAAGAGCTGAGGGGCCCTTTGTCTGAGGATGCCATTTCTGCATCTGTGCCTCCAGAGATGTACGCAAGACGCCAAGCCAAGACGATTCACAGCAGAGAACACGTTAAAATACGACAAGAGACACGGAACTGGGAGCAGTGTGTTAACTGCTGCCGATGCAGAGAAGCAGATTAAGAAAGACGAGGGATAATGTGTCTTTAAAGTATGGTATCTATTGCACTTTATTCTGAACAGTCATTTTCAGCGCAGTTCACCATGAGCACTGCAGCGTGGGTCTGACGGGGTTAACGCAGCCGTGTGAGACCACTGATTTAGTGTAGGAAAGAGTCTGTCTGCCAGCCCTGATGCATTGTTGTCATCGCTAGCTATCACATCCAAATTCAACACAGATTAGAGAAATCAGTCAAATGTGGCACCTGTTCTTTCTCTTCATACTGCGTTTGGTGTGTAAATCCAACTAAAGCAGGATTGATCACTGAAGAAAAAAAAATGTTATTTGATGGATTTCTAGGAAAGTGACTCCAGGGAGCCTACAGACGGCAGCTGGCACACAACAGTGGAGATGAAAAATCGAATTGGATTCCCCTCAGTGGGCAGACTTGGCAATGCGATTAAGTCTCGACAGACGCTGTTCATAACTCCCAGCAGAGGGTGCTAGGCACAGCACAAGAGCGACAAAGAGCCAAACAACACAGAGGAAAAAAACGGGGAAAAAAAGAATGGAATGGACTTCTGTAGACATGAATGAATAACAGTACCGACACAGCTTTCAGTCAAGTCAAGTAACCACTCATCGATATGGGTTTCCCTATGTCCCTGCATTCAAATATTTAAAGAAGAATTACTTAATAAAATAATTTAGGGACCTAGCTACAAATATGCTACCTTGTGTAGTTTCATTGCCAAAAACTACATTCATACATTCATAGGGTCACTGAACCATAAAAAAGCTAGATTTAAATTCCAGTCAGTAAGTACCCAAACTATTTAATTTTGAAGTCTGACATCAGTTGGCTTCTCTGTATTGACTGACTTAAACAAACATTTGTTAATGAATATTCTAGTTTTGTTCACTTTATGGGTGGAAAAAGCCTAAAGGGAATCCAGACTCACACTTGAAAGCTGCTGAATGATGTTTCCTATTCCACAAGCCCAATATCAAACCACACGCTCTCTGCTTGAAAGGTATTATTTAAAACACTGGTTTCTGGGAAAGACACAAAAAGGACAAATGGACAAGGGCTTTTCCAGTGCTCTCACCATTCTCTATGAATAGTGACAAATCTTTCTTTTGTGCTTCTGTTTTGGGCAACCCTGCACACAAACTGTAAGACCAACAGTGTACCACACGTATTGCATTTCAATAAAACAAACATTTCAGCTGCTGGACAGTTTCCACTCCATATCCTGGAGCTCCTACCTTGGCAATAGGTGGTGTTGATCTTTTTGTATCCTTTGGGGCAGTCTATTGCATGTCTTGATCCTGTCAAAGGAATGGCTGGAAAAAAAAGAATATCTGCTGTTTATTTTGAACAGAGTTATTTCTTGGACATGTAGTAGCATTGAAAACGTTTCTGCTGCTTCATTGACAATTAATACAAGAACACTTTTGGAATTTGTCGGGCAGCCTTTATTCTAACAAAACGCCAAAAATTTTTTAATTCTTAGAGGTTTTTCCAGTAAAGACACTGTGGATACTTGAATGCAGAACATATAACCTAAGTCCCTAACCTCAACGTTTGTGCTTTGACATGCCTCTGAAGAAGAAATATGACTGCCCTGGGTCACTGGTAATGAAATGCAAGCAAACTGAAACAGGAATGTCCTTGGTCTGTGTTTCGGCTTCACTCCAGCCTATAATCCAACTGAAGGAAGCAAGGTGACTTCAGAAAGGCTTTTCAGTACTGTCCATGACTTCCATGTACTGTATGACTGAACGCCCTCTGTGAGCCACAACCATTCGAGAGTCTTTGATGGTGTGTAAATAACGAAAACAGCAATTTCAGGAACATTTTATATTACAGAGGCAGCTCTGGCGTTAAGGAAACCAAGCAGAACCACTCTCTTATTTTCCATGGTAAATATGCACCTTTTTGCTGATTTTACCTTGTTTACATCCTGCTTTTACTATGCTTTTCCATGGCTTGCCATTGGTCATATCAGGTTTCACCTTACTGTACTTTACGCCAGGGACTGTGTTTTCTGTGAGCACCGCTAGTAGACTTTACTCTGCTTTATCCATGAATCCCCATCTCATCTTTCACAGGGGAAGACAGGACACAGTGGTCATGGCAGGTGAGAAGTTGCCTGTGCATCAGCAGAGCTTCCACAGAAAAGGGCAGCACTTTTAACCCTTCATGGCGCAGAGTGCCGAGGGTTTCAGAAGCGACGTCTCCCCCCTCTGGAAGGTGGACAGTGTAAATCTCCGCAGCGGAGGACTGGCGGACTTTCCCCTGTCCAGGGAGTGGTGCTGTGAGTGACCGGGATCACATCCAAGCAGGGGCAGGAAGGGCTGTGCTTGTCACAGCGCCAGGGCACAACATTCATTTACTGTACATATCCCAGGAAACCCAGGTGAGAACTGCTGGTGTTAAGCAGAAAAGAAACTAGAAAACATAACAGGGGAAATATGGAGCTTGTGTGGTTGGACAGTTGTTGCCACCCCCATCAATCTCTGCTGTTTTCGCTTGGGAAAGGGTGACAATAGTTCAGCAGTCTTATCACACCTCTGGCCCAAACCTAAAGGCACTCTGACTGGAAGCTTTAAAATGTTCACTGTGGTAAAATACGGCATGTCGTACAAACATTTGCAAAGAGCAGCACTGTAATGCACTTGTATCCTGCTTTTCTCATTAAGTTTAGCCTGCCTCTGGATAGCTTCAGTGTCCACATTGTGCCTGCCTTCTGCATTTCAGTGTCAGTCTTCTGTTTAAAAGTGTCCTGACAGAAGTCTTCCATTTCCTCAATAGTTCTACTGCTCACAGCAGAGAATACAAGCAAACATCATAGTTTTCAATCAGGTCCAGTGACCACTGATTGATTTTGGTTTCCCTAAGCTTCTGGAATCAAATATTTAAATGGGAATCTGTTCATACAATAATTTAGGGGCACAGCACAAATTTACTATCTTATATAGTTTAAAAGCCAAGAACTACATTAATTGGATCACTGAACTACACAAAAGCTACAGAAGATTTAAATTTCAAACAATAAGTAACCAAACTATTTAATTTTGAAGCCTAACATCAGTTGGCTTCTCCGTATTGACATTTGTTAATGAATATTCTAGCTTTGTTCATATTGTGGGAGGGGAAGCCTAAGGGAATACAGACTCACACTTGAAAGCTGCTAAATGAGTTTCCTATCCCACAAGCCCAATATCAAGCCACACACTTTGAGCTTGAAAGGTATTATTAAGCTAATTTAAAACACTAGTTTCTGGGAAAGACAAAAAAGGACACAGGGCTCAAGGGGCCTTAGAGCAGATAAAGCTAAACAGAACATAAATACCTAAAGGGCAATTCCTTACAAAAGTAACAGGGCTGTGTTTGTTTTCATGTAAGCTAATTTATTTTTTGGTTAGAACTGTCTCCAGCACACAATGAACTGGTTTAAACTCTATCCGCACAAATTAGACTCCCATCCCGGTCATTCCTCTCCCCAGCCCTAACACTGCTCCTTTGTTGTGCCTTCTGAATGGACTTTCCAAAAGAAGTTGCAGAGTTGTCTCATTATGAAAAAGGAACCAACGAGAGGCTCCCCCAGAGCCTGATTCTGCTGCCATGGTAACGGCTGCAGAGGTACTGTACCAGCTTTAGGAAGATTATTTTTCCATTATCCTCTGGGGGACTGCAACCCCACGTGGATTCTTACAGTACAAACACATGCTTGATCATGCTCTCTTGATGTGACAACCTGTGAACTAACTTGAGAGAAGCTTTCCCACCTTTTTTACTGTGGTATGCCTGGTCACAGCACAGTAAACCACGTCAAAACACAAAACAAGTGCTGGACAGGCATGATATGTGAGCCAGGGAACACAACTGCAAAAGCCTTTCACAAAGTTACAGAGGTGAGCTGGCTAAAGTGCCATTGTCACCTGGAGTCAGTGGGAACAGGTACTGAAAATATGAAATGCACATAGTCAAAAGGCTAATGGCAAATCAAAATATATTTTTTTAAAGAAGGAGTAGATGTTTCCACCTAGCATTTCTTGTTTGCAGTCCAATACAGTATGTTCGGTCTAAAAGGGATTTATCTTTTGGACTCCAGGTAGACTCTGACTGTAAGTAAAGTCTAAAGTGAAGAAGCTTGTCATCTCAGAGGCAGGGGACAGCGGATCTTCACTGTTTGGTGTTTGCATCCTGCAATTTAAAATAACTTGTGCCTGGTCAGTGGTCACAATCGCGCCTGCTGTACAATTCAACAGTTTGGTCACACCCTAATTAAGGTGGAGAAGAGGCGTGATGCAAACAGCAAGGTTTATTGGGGTAACTCACCCAGCTTAGGAGAACAACAGCCCATCAGTAAGGACTGGGCTGTCACCCAACCCCCCCTGTTGTAATGAAGGATGAGCCAGGGTTCTGCTGATGGACACAGATGTGAAAACTAAATGTGCGAGCAAGTCAGCAAAACCTGTGATATTCAGATACAGGATAGGTACAAAAAGTGGGTGAGATCAGGGTTTGACTGCTTCCTAGCTTTTTAACACTCCATTTAACAGTATGCATTTTAACACAAGTGGGATGTGAGTGTTGGGCAATGTTTTTTCTCTATTTCAAGAGGGAAATGGTTACTATACTGGTATCTTGTACTACTTCCAAGTTCTCCTGCGACAGCAACGACACAGGCTTCCCAATTAAAAAACCTTACGAATTCCAACAGGCGTCCTTCCGAGCAGGAGAAAGACAAACTGTAAAGGAGCTCCAGCCAGTTCCCGAGGGAAGAGGCAGAATGGCAAAATTACTGATTGCGTATCCAGCTCGACCACTTCTTCTCCCACCGAGCAACAGCCGAGATTAAAATAGCAGTACCAACTACTAAATGTGAAAGACAGCCATGTGGAATGAAATAAGCACAGAAGTATTTGGGTTTTTTGGAGAGATGTTACTAAAATAAACATGACAGTGTCACAGACAGAACAGCTTTATACTTGAATAAATAACACACTAAGGCAGAGGAGCCCAGCTCTGGTCACTTAAGGGCCTCTGTCCAGCAGCCTTTGTAGAGCTCGTTAAATCTCCAGCTTCTTAAGAACAACAAAATGCTTAAACCTGTGCAATTCAGCAAATAATGAGCCCAATTCAGTACAGTAATTATGGGCTCAGGTGGAAAGAAAATCAGAAACTTTATAACTTTATATAGTCATTTATAAGGTTCAAAACACAGAAAGTCCTACGATAGGTTTTCCTTAGTTGTTGGTTTTCAAAGGGAAAACCAAAAATCCCTTGTATGTCATTGGGCTCATGGGGCATCTCATAATAAAATCAGTCCATTAAACCCTGTTAGGAACAGCAGGAGCCATACTAGTGGAATATACAGCACATCTGAGCACCTGCACTGCGTGAACACTGCAGGTCTGAACAGGACGCGGCACAAACAGAAAAAAAAAGAATGCAAACTAAGAACACACAGCAGAAAAACTACATACTTCAAGGGCCAACCCAGGTGATCTTACATGTGACATTAATTATTATTCATAACAAATTAGAAATCAACTGTCACCTGTAAAACCGTGGAGATTTTCCTCACAAAAAAAAAGAAAATCCATATGCACTCGCCTTGCACCCTGAATAAATGCTCATTATAACCCTGCATGGGTTAACCATTGTCAGAACATCCCAGAGTACTTCTGAACTAGAAGTGCTCATCCACAGCAGTGATGGTCATCTTACAAGATGAAGTGAGTCAGCAGCTAGGTGTGGGGGAGCATGTGAATGTTTCTGTAGATACAGCCAATTACTGGAATGAGATTTTCGATGTATCTGGAGGGGTGAGTCAGCACATGCAGACTTTTATGTAAGATAATTCCCCCCCCCACTCCTTTCTGTCTCAAGCTGTAAAAACGTTTTTACTTTTCTTGGAAGCTCTTGAAGGTGCAGATGTATTGTTCTATTGTAACAGAAACAGAACTCCAGAAATTCCTGTGATCATTGATTAATCAGCTCCCGATGTTACATCCAACAGGTGGGTCCTGAGCCAACAAAATGAAGACACTGTAGCAAGACTCAGAGAGCATTTAAAGGTTACCAGCACTGAATGCGGTCACATTATGCAATATAGGTGGATATAATTAGAGCAAAGGTCCTCAGGACATGGCTTGGATCCAAAAGGTAATAACAAATATGGGGAACATTACACCCAAGCAAAAGCTATGAAGGCTTTACTCCATCACACCCATTATTACTGGCACACCCATTGGGTGTATGCCATACATTTTTAGTTTTCCAGTTGTTTACATGTATTTGCCTTGGTTTCTAACCTGGTGGGTCAAGTTTTACCACAGCATTCTATGCTTCACGTCACTTTTACCATGATTTCACTGTGTGATACTTCACACATGGCTGAGGGAACCGCAGCTGTTAAAGTGAAAGACAGCACTCTGATGCACAGAGTTCAGTAGCTTGTTAGACATCAGTGAAGTCTCGATAACTGACTTTCAAAGAAAGCAGCTGGTGCCTCACTAGGTGATCATCCAACAAGAGACTCGTCTCAACGAACACAGGCTGAGGTCTTTGAGTCATTGCTAGTTCAAGTGTGGGCGCTGTCATTAGCAGACTGTGTCTGGGACATCCCAAAAGTCACACAATGGGCAGAGCCCCACCAGTGGAGCTGCACTTTGGTAGTGGATGAAGTGAGATCCCTTGGGAAGAAAAGCACTTTATAAATGCAAGGAGTTAGTATTTTCATATTATAGCCACCCAGGAGCAATCCCTGAGACTTGCCAGGCACCTATGAACTTTCAAGTGTTTTCAGTGGGAACTGTATCCAAAACCAATCCAAACTATGCTAAGCCCGTAGGCACTGCGAGCTTCACATGAGGTAGCTCTGACATGTGGGCGATTTGGAGAGCGCCTGCACAATTCCTGCATGTGTGTCACAAGTATGATGACTCTGTACACTGTGCAAGCATCTCTCATCACTCACCACGAGGCCACTCGGAGGTCTGAACCGACTGTGAAAGGTGCTGCTGGCATTACAGAACCAATACAAACAGGATGCAAGGCTGCCTTATTAACCAACTGAAAAATTGTGTACTGAACCGGGCGGAGGGATGGCACTGTGGCTCAGGATCTGCGCCTGTGGCTGGAAGGTTGCCGGTTCAAATCCTGCGGCCAGCAGAAGAATCCTACTCCATTGGGCCCCTGAGCAGGGCCCTTAACCCCAACTGCTCCAGGAGCGCTGTATAAATAATGGCTGACCCTGCGCTGTGACCCCAAGCTTCTCCCCTGTCTGTGTGTCTCATGGAGAGCAAGCTGGGGTCTGCGAAAAGACAAATTCCTCATGCAAGAAATTGTATAGGGCTAATAAAGTGATGGGAAGACCATTTTCAATATGCTATAACAAAGACATGCCTCTTACACAAGAAGGGATCTATTCTAATATGTAATTGATTTACATCTAGAAATCATAGGGTACAAAAATGACCTACATTGTTTTTTGGGACATTTATAGCACTTGTTGAATCCCCAGGACGTGCCCACAGTTCCACAGCAATCTTCTTGTTTGGAGAGCCCGGGAAGTGCTTTGCCACACTGTAATCACAGAGAGGAGCACAGTCATTACAGCTGTATCTCTGTGGCAGCTCTCAGGATGATCTGCCATCTTCCAGGAAACCTCCAAATGTTATACACACCATGTGTGGTTAGAAATTAACAGCTTTGGGATAAGCATTATGGGATCCTACATTATAGACCTGTCACCTCAGGGCTGACTGCCAATTCAAATGCTTTCAAAAACACAGCTCTTTAAAATAAGATACAGATAAGAAAACCACGCAGAATGGGCAGCCAGACTGAATTTGTCTAGTGGCTCTAAATTGTTGTTCACTAGTCTGAGGGAGCTTTACCAGATGAATAAAGACTGAAGCTTTTAGAAACACGCTGAAAGAATATTGCAATAATAGTAACAGCAACAACCCGAAGATGAAGACAAAAAGAAATACGTAAGTAGTTTATTCTCAATGGAAGAAACACAGAATTACTATAATATTGTCTGTTGTGATTATGACATAGAGAGTGCATTTATCAGTGGTATTATTTTGACCCAGACAGCCCCTGATATCAGATTCCCATAGACATTTTATTCTATCTTTTATTGCAGTATGATTTAATGCTGGGTATAAATCGGGATTATATTAGTTCCTAAACACAAAATGAAATATATGTGTTTATGTGTTGTGCCGACTTAACTCTCAGGTCGAATTACTCACTATTCCCTGTATTTGTTATCAGTATTACTCAACCGCCTTAAAGTTGAGAAGTTTCTTCCATGATATAAAAATGCCGATGTTTTCTGACTAATAGGATGTGGGGTCAAATCAACCTTCTTTTTAATCCGAATTCTACGTCATATGAGTCTTTTTTCTCACATTACACAGGAATTAATGAAGACATCCACTCCCTGGTTTAAACAAGTTTGTAGGAAAAGGAAAAGCCCCTTTGCCTGTAGGCTGATATGTTTTATACAAATAGCCTGAAAGCCAAAAAATGCAGAGAAAAATAGCTGAAATGCTTTAAAATCTTTGAGGTTGCGTAGTGGCACAGTGGTTAGCTTTGCTGTCTTGCAGAGCTGTGGCCCTGGACTCAGCTCCAGACCTGAGATGCTGCCTGTGTGGAGTCTGTATGTTTCCCTCGTGCTTGCGTGGGTTTCCTCCAGGTGCTCCAGTTTCCTCCCACAGAGACGTGCCAGTAGGTCAACCAGCTTCAGGGAAAATGGACCCCGGTGTGAGTGGCTGTGTGTCTGTACAGTATCTGTGTCTGCTCTGCGATGGACTGGCATTCTGTCCAGGGGGTACCCTGCCTTGTGCCAGGAGAGGCCCCGACTGGAAGAAGCAGTTAGAAAGTGGATGGATGGTATTTGACCTACGGTCGTCTAAGTGGCTTCAGCCACTTGCTCGACTCCCAACTGCCAATCGGTTTCCGTAGCTCCTCATCAAGGTAGGTTTGAACAAGGAGGCACGACAAAGCATTTTTCTGTCTGCGTGTTGCTTCCCAGTGAGGCACAGGATCGTCAGGGGCCCGGTGCCGCATGGTACCAGCCTCCCTGCAGCTCTCTCACCTGAGCTCCTGTGGTTTCCTGGAAGCAGCGGCCCAGCTGGCTCTTGGAGGTGACTGGGTAATGGTGAATGATGTTCTGCTGGCTGGGGTAGATGACGCCGTGTCCCTGCTGTGCGCCATTCTGCACTGTCTCCCCATGGTACGTGTACTGGCCAGACTGCGACCCTTTGACCTGCTGTCCACTGGCGTCCAGCTGGGAGACCTGGTGGATCTGGATAGAGGCTTCAGGGGGGTGCTTGACGTGGATATTCACGACGTTGGGAGGTAACTTCACTGTGTGAAGAGCCGAAGGAGAAAGCAAAAGAAGGAAGCACAAGGCAGATGAGCCAGAGAGACGGGGAACGAAGGGCACAAACCGCAAAACAAAAATTAAATCCACAGCCAATGAAGGGAAAAAATCCTGAGGTCAAAGTAAGGTATCAGCTGCTCACAATGATACAGTCAATGATTTAGAGAAAAAAACTATTCTGGGTGAAAATATCCATTTCAGGGAGTAAGGGCTGAATAAAAAATAATTTATCACTAATCACTATTTCTAAGTCCAGAGTGACTCTGTAAGAATCATCATATAGTGATCGCATAGTCAATAAAGAGCTGAACAGATCCAGAGAGGAGATGACCGTGGAATGAATCTACTGTCAAAAGATGTAACTTGCATTTGGTCACCAAGCTAAAAAAAAGATAAAAGGTTTGGGTGAGTTTAAAAAGTCTTTACAGAGATTATTGTACTGCACTTAATGTTCCTTATTTTAATATAGCATTTTATGGTTTTTCGTTTTTCGAAGTGCCACACAGATTGAGAAACTCGCCCCCTTCTGTCCGGCCCCTACCTTGCACGCCGCTCTGTCCTCCAAAGGTCAAGGGCAGCGTGTGCGTGGAGTGGACCTGCGAGCTCTGGCTGTGGCTGAGGGACACCTGCTGGTGCTGCTGGTGCGTCTGGTACTGCTGGGAGGCGTGTCTGTGATGCCCGTTCTGCACCGGGATCTGGCAAAACTTGCCGGTGAAGTGTGGCGGACACTGGCACTTGTCCCGGGCGCTGCACTGGCCTCCATTCATGCAGGGGAGGTGGCAGACAACTGCAGTCGAAGAGAAAGAGGAAATGGGGTGTAAGTCCACACACCCTTTCCAAAGTCACACACTTTGTGGCCTAACAGCCTGAAATTAAGACACATTAAATCAGAATGTATTTTACTTTTATTTACACACACACACACACATCCTCCCAAGTGAAAAACTAATACTCAGCCGCTCTGAAAAGTAATTACAGATGAAAACCTTTTCACTTGGAGGTTGTGTGTTACAAAGATTTAATGTCTTTTGATTTCAGGCTGTTAAGCAACAACATGTACAGTATGACTTTGGGAAGGGTGTGTAGATTTTCAGTAGGCACTGTACAGACAGGTCTGTGTGTGGCAACTGTAATACCTGCAGTTTTGGTTGGACCATTTAGGATTCAGTTCTTTAAACCACCAGATTTATGCTGCTTATTAAAAGATAGCTGATGAAATTCATGTGATAAAGGCATTACGTAGCGGCTAAAACTGGCAGCAGGTACAAAACATCACAAATCTTGAAAGCAAGTGCATGCAACTGCTTTCTCAAGCACATTTAGAGTAACTGCATGCTGAATCCACCAGCAACTCCCACAGAGGAAAAGTACATTTTAGAATTTCCATACATTCACAGGTTCTGTGTATAATCAGAAATGTGCCATACATATTTCAGTTACAATAATAAAGCAAATATTTATTTAATTATTCTGCCCTTTCTTCCACTGTGAGGGGTCGCTAGGCGGGGGTTATGCCACATCTGCAGGAAAATACAGGAAATTTCAACCCACTTTTGTGAAATGCAGCTCCAGTTTCTGGAGTGAAAACATTACATTTTCTAGGAATAACAATTATGATTTGAGGGCTTTAAGGTGCTGCTGTCTGAATCAAGGTTCTGTGCGTAGGCCAGCCCCAAGTGTGTACTCTCTCTGTGAGGATTGTCAGTCACCCAAAGCTTAGTCATCCACAAAGGAATTTCCTCTGCAGCCCCAGCTAGTCTATACACGCACGGCAGACCGCACCAGCCTCACATTCAAGAAAGAAACGCTTTAAAAAAATCTGAATTAGAATAGAGAATATTCAGGCAGCAATTTTCAAAAATTGCAGCACAAGGCCATTTTGTGGATGGTTTCTGGCAATCTCTTAATAAAATTCTCTGGAAAGAAAACAGAATCTTAGCCTCGTGTGTATTTGAAAAATGTGTCAGTGGCGTGTGGGGAGGGATTATAAATCACAGTGTCACTTCTAGACAATCACCAGACAGAGATTCAAGCTCTACTGGATGTATATGGTAAACGCCTCTATTGTAAAACTGTAGAAGCGTTTTGTTAAATATGGGAAGAATATGGAATTTATATACAAATATATACATTTGAATTAACAGTAGAGATTTCTGGACAAGGATATATGTGTGATTGAGTCTGGAATTACTGTATTTAGGGACCATTTGCCAGTAAAATAAAGGGGTCCCTTCCTGTGTTCTATCCCACATGTTCATAGAAGACTTGGATCAAATTCTATGAGCGCTCACATTCTACCTCTAGAACACTGGCAAACACATGCACAGGGTCAAACACATGATGACACGTCCGTTCTAGACCACCGCACATGCAGGGCAGGGTCAAACACATGATGACACGTCCGTTCTAGAACACCACACATGCAGGGCAGGGTCAAACACATGATGACACATCCGTTCTAGACCACCGCACATGCAGGGCAGGGTCAAACACATGATGACACGTCCGTTCTAGACCACCGCACATGCAGGGCAGGGTCAAACACATGATGACATGTCCGTTCTAGAGCACTGCACGTGCAGGGCAGGGCCAAACACATGATGAGACATCTGTTCTAGAACACTGCACGTGCAGGGCAGGGTCAAACACACGATGAGACATCTGTTCTAGAACACTGCACGTGCAGGGCAGGGTCAAACACACGATGAGACATCTGTTCTAGAACACTGCACGTGCAGGGCAGGGTCAAACACACGATGAGACACCTGTTCTAGAACACTGCACGTGCAGGGCAGGGTCAAACATGTCGAGACTTCCAAAGAAAATTCAAAATTACTGGAACAACCTAACAATTCAATGCAGCTAAGTGTAAATTGACTATTGTACTGCCTTTTTTCTTCATACAAAATCTTTTAATCACAAAAGCAAATCCTGTGAAGAAATTAAATAAGCAGGAATACAACACTAAAAAATGACAAAAAGATAACCATTCTAAATCAAATACTAATTTGTTTGCTCTGCAGCCAGACAGATATTAAAAAACAGAGAATTTACAATAACTGTGCACTACTCTTAATTTCATCAGGATTTAGGACATAGCAGCTATTTAAAAGTCAGACATTTACTTTACAAGAAAAAGATGCTTTCTAAACAGAATTGACTTTTTACAGCAGAATGTACTTCTATTTTGCCAAAAGTATAATACTTTCGACAAGCAAGCTGAAGACAGTGTAGGCCTTTTTCAGCTTTAGCACACAGCACACTGCAGGAACACCGACAGAGTGACTCGCTGTGTTTCTACAGCAGTGTCAGAAAACAAACCGAACAGCACAGAAGGGCAAGGCTGGAGTTATCGTCCAGTACTAAAGTGGAGGGATTCAGTGAGGACATACAGCCTAACAAAAAGTGAGCTTTCAAATTCTTGAAAATCCACTCAGTGGGACATTTGCAGACTTCAAGAGATCAATCTTGCAACTGTCATAACCCGCAGAAGTGTGAAGCAAAACACTGCGACGAGAACAGGAACTCGGAGACGTGGATGACTGAGATGTTTACACTGTTCTAGGAATGCTCCATCCATCACAGGTTTATTTTGTCGTACATCTTATCCCTCAGCAATTCACTTTGTTCCTGTTCAGTGTGCCTGGCTGCTCTCTGTAGTGTTGAAAGCACTGCACGCCCTCCCTGTGATGACTGGCTCTCTCGACAATGACAAGAGCCTGCATGCCAGGAGTGGACTGTATGGGTCAAAACCAATTGTCGATGATATCAGATATCAGAGTCGGGAGAAATTGCACAAGCAGTGTTACCTGTGAAATCCCCAGATGAAGATCTTGCATGCCAGTGGGATTGCCCACTGAAAGCCACAGTGTGGTGGATTTGCTTTGATGGTTTTTAATGAGCGGTGCAGTAAATTTGGCTTTTAAGGACTTATCATAGCAGAAACACCTTTCTCCACTACTCAGGATCTAATGCTAAAGACTGGTTTTCACCTGATTTTTATTATCAGAGGCAGCTAGGTGTTTTCTAAATGCCCATTATAAGCTATAAAGTGTACTGCTACTGTATATATTTAAAAAAGAAGAAAATATTCATTCAGTTTTGTCATTCACACATTCTACAACCAAACACACTTTTCCCTTGGTGTAACCTGGTGATAAAGTATGACATGCAACAAATTCCTTTAGCTCCACAAAGCGTAGGTCCAAACTGGTCACTGGGATACTAGTGGTAGCTGCAAAATTTAAGAAGACACAACTAGCAACTGTAACTTCATTGCGAGAAATCTGCTGCCCGTCCTACACGCAGCGACACCACAATTACCCTTTGATGAGTGCAAAGAACCACCAAGTGTACTTCAAGCTAGAATATCCAGTATGTTCAGTATGCTGTCTGGATATCACAGAAAAATCATGAGTGCTCTTGATGTTAGCATGCCAATCCTAATGTCAAGGGAATGTCCATGGCCATGACGTCACCCAGGAGGTTTGTTCCTGCAAGTTTTCCTCTTGCACCTTCTTCTCAGTCTCTTCTCGTCTTCTGCAGTCCGATTCAGTATTTGTGTGTTTGATACTGATCCAGTTCTTTTCCTAATGTGTGAATCCTGTTGAGATCTCCAACTTAGCAACCAGCAGGGGACTGGTGAGGCACAAGGTGTTTCTGAAGATTTCAAACGAAAATCTTTCATATGGAGAAAAACTAGCTCTTCATTTTTAATGCCTCTGAACATTTTGACTTCTAAACCATAACCAAATATATAACTAAAGTACCACTGTTTTTTTAAAGGATTAATACAAATTATTTCCCAGTCTAAAATCTATAAAATGTCTAAAGCACCTCAGACTGAATACTGTTTTTAAATCTAAATCCAGACTGACTGCTTTCCCTTATATACATAATTTCTTCTGACAAGCTCTGTATTATTCTTCATTATCACAGCATTATAAATTTCTTTCCAAAGAACTTCCCTCTGCGAAGAGCCAGGCTATGACCACCCTGTAGTCTTTGCTGCCAGATTCAATGAAATGTGACATAAACTCAGGCCCTGCACAACAAATTCCTACAAACTGTGCCGACTGCTGTTCCTCTCTCGCAGAATGCTTTGTTAATTTTTTGACACATTTTACACAACAGAAGATTATTATACATAATGACTACAGTGCCAAATTAATACAAAGTGAGAAATCTAGTTGAATGTCCAACTGAAAGCAACAAAACTTGACAGTCTGAGGTAATGATGCTGATGAATCACTGTTTATGTGACTAATGGGAATATTTAGCTTCGATATAAGATGATAATGAACATAAAAACAGCAACAAACAAGAGAACACCATTAGTAGCTCCAAAGATCTCAGCTAGTCTATTCTTAAAGAAAGACGGGACATTGGCTAGAAAGTGTAAATGATAAATACAGTTCCTATATCTTTTTCACAGACAGCCTCTTTAAGATCAGTGGATTAATCTTCACACTTGTGTCCATTAAACGTCATCTGTCAGGTATTTGGCCAGTCTTGAATTTTATCTCAATCTTTACTTATTCCTCTGCTGCTACTTTTTTGCTAATGCTTCTATTTCAGTACCATTTGCTATGTTACTGCCAGAATCGAGATCATTGATATAAATTAGGAAGAGGAGAGGTCCTAGTACAGATCCCTGTAGTACTTCACTAATTACATCACCCCAGCTGGAGTACTCGGCTCTTATACAGTACGTTCTCTGTCTTCTATCCATTAACATGTGCATTCAAATACACACATTTCCCTGAATACCAACAGCCTGCAATCAGAGTTATTACAGTAAAAGATTTTTAGAAGACTGAATATACAGCATAAGGACAGTGAATATACAGCATAAGGACAGCGTTTGCTGAATGCTGCATTAGGTTTTCATTTAAGATGATAAAACTCTGAGCATTCAGATCCTGCATAAAAGAAAGCGTATGACTGATGAACGCATTAGCAATTGGCCATATTCGGCAGCACAAATGCCTACTATTTTTCACATAAAACCTAATTTACATTATAGTCATTGACGTATCACACTTACACACTTGACGTAAAGGAGGCAGCACCTGTGGAAATGAATACGCATTTCTAGTCTCCGCACAGCACAGTCTGGGAGCGATACCTCTGCCAGGTGTGGGAAAACTCACTTCCAAAATACAACTGAGAGCTGTTATGGTGGTAAAGAGCCAGCACTCTCAACAGGCTGCAGGTTAGGGGGTATGTGCTTGTGCATTTTGGTGTACCGTATGTTGTATGTTTGCAAACTGTTGCCCTGCTGTAGGAGAACCATGGGTGTGAAATCCTCAGCCTACCGGTGAGATAGAATTGGGTTTCTGTTCCAGTGTTTGACATCGAGTCTTCCACATGGCTTGGATACAAGTCCTCAGCCAGCTCAGCTTTTGGCATTCCCTGTGCTTGCGGCACATCCCACTTATTCTCCCCCAAGCCTCAGTCTGGTTTGGACTCCCACAGGTGTAAAGACATGAAAGCACCCTTGGGAAAAGAAATCCCGAGAAACTGATCTCTAAATTGCCTCAGCCAGAAGCCATTCATTATCCTGCATGACGTCAGCCCCATCCCTAGCCACATTCCCTGAGGGCGGCCGGCTGAGGTGCGGTCCTGCGATGGAGTGCTAAGCCAGCACCACGACGGTGGGTGGCACACGTTTCCTACAAAAAAGTCTTCTAAACTGCAGGCCCTGTCATCTCAATTGTCTTAAAGTCTCTGATTAATTGACAGCAAACACAACCTTCCTTTTCACTCCTTTCTGTGCAACTTAAAGAAGAAAAGCTGAAACCAACAAAACATTAATTTCACGCAAAACCTCACCTCAGGGGGGGACAAGCAAAACAACAGTGAAACATGACAGCAGCTCTGTTACAGTAGAGCCCGTGTCCACGAAGAGCATTTCAGAAAAACTGTCTTTAAAACCATAGCCGAGGGAGCTGGCAACTTTCCATGAATAGGTCTTCTTCAGAGCCAAAATGCCAAGTAACAGTAAAATAGAGACAGGCCTTTTTAAAGTAGCAAGATGGTGTGGAAAGGCGCAGCTCCAAGAGTTCATGCTATAATGACAATTGCATCCCTGGTGAGGTAGCATCATCTTCACCGACGGAGGTTCCTGATGCCACTGGCAGCTCATGTGCTGTGCGTGTATGGAGGACAGTGCGAATCGACATCATGATGAACGCAATGCACAGGCCTGCGTTATGGAAGGGAACAGGTTTAGAAGTGGTTTAGTTAGGGATTTTGGGTAGGAATATACCCCCCACATAAAAGGCACAGCTATCGACTGCTGATGGCAAATTAACAGCAACGCGCTCAACTGAGTTACTGATCCCTTTGTAGACGTTCACGGCCCATGTGCTGCGCGGCACCAGGATAATGCTCTCTCCCATATCACATACAGTACACAACGCAGGACAGTTTTTACAGATTCTTCTTCTTCCACAACCTCCTAATCTGCCATGTCTGTCTCCAAACAGACTTGTGCAGGACAAGATGGACCGCCATCTTCTCCCCCTAATAATCCAACAGCAGATGCTTCTGGACAGGACAGGAAACTGATGGACATTTAGAATAATATTCCACAGACAGTCAATGACAGGCCTCTAGGAAAGCACAGCTGCCTTGTGGAAACCGATACAAATGGCGGCCATTCAAAATGCTGACTTTATTGCATGCCTTTAACACCCCACAAGTGATATTATGTGGATAAAAATGTACAACTTAGATACACTCTATCAGGTGTTTTAGGAACATTTATTAGTCCAGCTACTTTGTTTCAATTCCAATATGCTATTCTACCCACAGTTTTTTGGGGGACAGTATAGGAGTGATTACTTGATTCGCGGTATTGGTGGCAATCCTGAATGCTTAGGTTTTCGGGTGACCCATCCTGCAGAAACTTTGCACTTGGTCAATCATTACATCACCTAGAGAAGGGTTTATTATTAGTGGCTATCTCATAAATATTGATGTAAACATGGGTAATCACTGCTATCTGTGATGGCAGCAGCACAGGATCTGTGGACTTGTTGCCCTGTACACACTCCCCAGTCAAGGAATGATTTCAGAAGATGTTCCTCATTACTGAGAAGTTTAGAATGGCCCTTTAGTCAGTTTTAAAGGTATAATGTTTTTAGGAAGACAGTCTCACTGCAGCAGCTGCTTTCCAACCAAGACAAGAAACAAACTTTTCCAGAGTAAAACGTTAAAGGAATAAGCCTTCAGATTAACTATGTTGTCACATTTAATTTACATTTATTCTGTGAAAGTATTAACCAACCCTCCTATACAGAGTAGAGCCTGCTTTTCTGATGAGTGTCACAGCAGTTCTTGAGCTCATAAAAATCCTCTTCGAGGTTTCTGAATGGCTATTTTGGCTAGGGTAAAGCAATTTAAGACACTGAAATGCTCACTTGTTTACTGTGGGCATAGTTGCTGGCAACCCAGGATATACCTCAACAGCTACAATTTATCAGAAACTGTCCAGAGAAATCCAGAAAAGCCCATTTGCAGTTGCCAGGTACAAACTAAATATGAAAAATGGAAGGAAAAAAATCCCAGTGCTGCGATTATAACATAATGAGATCTGACAGAGAGGAAATGACAATTACCAAAAGAACAGTCTACTCAAACCTCTTTACCAAATAAGGCCAGGACTGTACAGTTTAGAAACTCTCTAGCACGTTCCTCAGTTGGAACCTGCTGGACCTTCTCAAGGGACAATTACAGAATTTAAACTGCACACACCGGGGGGAGAAATCCCTCTTTCTTACTCTATCACAAGCTACAACTGCTTTTCCTGTGCGCCCCCAATTCTCACAGGCTTCCAATCTCCGGTGACACGCACCTGATCAGGAATCCAGACCCTGAAAGCACTATTAAGCAGTAATGCTCATTAATCAAAATTCCCACATGGCCTCT
Source organism: Atractosteus spatula (assembly GCF_055471065.1). NCBI lineage: Eukaryota > Metazoa > Chordata > Actinopteri > Semionotiformes > Lepisosteidae > Atractosteus > Atractosteus spatula. The sequence goes on along the minus strand of NC_142720.1, from coordinate 20,627,187 downwards.
GACATACAGTATGGAGACCAAAAAACAAATACATGTTCTGATGTCCAAATCCCTGCAGGTGTCTGTTGTGATTACCTGAAATTCACCCTGAGAAAAGTGTTAAAGAGTGACATTTGCTTGATGCCACTGTCTCCAGGGCACACTGAAAGAGATCAAACACTTTCTCGCTTTTCTAACAAAGTCAATCCTAATTAGGAAATAAAATGAGTGAAGTACTGAATTATAAACCTGTGCCAGAAATGTCTTTTCGTATGTTTTGTGTGTCACAGGTTTGTTCAGTGATTTGTAGCTTTTCAGCATGAACACTGGCTTGATATCCTTTTAAAAGCTCCTTGCTGAATGTCTTATAAATTTGCAATAATCTTAAATTCTTGCTGCCTGAAAAGGCTTTCTATTTTTCTATTGGCAACTACAACTGTCGTTTGGAAAAGATTCAACATGCTCATAAATAAAATTAACATTAACAGAATTGTTTCACAATTGAATGCAAGCTTAATTCGGCATTAAAATCTGGATCACTGACATACAACTGGACTGGCCACAGACTCAGACCAATTAGGAAGTTCACTCTATTTTCTCCGGAAAGCACCAGTTCACCAAACACTGCAGGACACACAGTGAGTCCTGACAGAATGAGAGGAGTGTGGAAAAACAAAGCTAGCAGTACTTCTTTTTTTACTAAGATTGAGATTGGCAGCAGAACTACACAACAGTTTAGGCCTTATGATGCCTTGTGTGCTATATCTTATTAGTGTAAAACATCTTTCTGATATAAAAATCAATGAACAGTTAAAATTCTCTGGAATTCCATTCTATTTAATAATGATACACCATATAATCATGCTAACTTTGATAAGTCCATGGGAATACATAAATTACTACATTTACTGTATATGGTTTTCCACAAAATGGTCATGAAGAACAAATATCATTTTTGGCCTCTGGTTTAAAATTCTATGTGGAAAACATCTATTTTTATTTTACATTTTGCCTAACGATGGTTGAACCAGCAGCCTGACACAGGTAAAATGTATCAACACCCATCAGCGCTCCTCACTCATTTGAACTCGCTACCTCGGAACATATTAAAAATGTCTGCCAAACTCAGTCGGCTAGACCGAAGCTCCTTCTCTTGGTTTACCCTGCTTGTACTTCATTCAGATACAGTTCTTGAAGATCTTACTTAAAAGTGTTTTTTCATCATAACTGGAGCGGACACAAAAGATTGAAGATCTTATCTTCACTAAAAACTCTTCAAAGAAAAGCACAAATTTCTGCCTTTTTTTTTTTAACTCCATGCTCCGCAAGACTTCCCAGAGGAAAAAAAAACATTCAGTGCAGCAGAAAACATGTTTCAACAGGTAACCTAAGCTGACACAGTGCCAGAGAATGAGATTTTCAAGGTAGTTAAACAGCAATAAACAAAGAACTATCCTTCTGCACTGCTGCTCCATACTTACAGTTTAACAACAGGGTCTTATTGTCTTGTCCAACAGCTTGAGTTGTGCAGTGCCAGAGACAGGGGGACAGTGGGTCTGCCTGTGAGAGGTCAAGACTGACATTCCCTCTGTTCCACTGCTGTTTGCTAACTGGTTTAACTTTTTATGAGAATTAAAAAACAAGAACATGCATTTGTTGGATGGGTTTGTGTCTGGAGGGACGAGTGGTAGGATTTAAACTGTGCCTGGTTATATCAATCTCAAAAAACCCACAATCCAGCTGCTTTTATAAGGCCTTTTTTGTTTCAGTTGGGGCACTGGTCTCTCTAAATCATCAGTTGCTAAATACCTGGGACACAGACCAATTAAAAATAACCAAACCATTTATTTCAGACTCGGATAAAATAAAAGTCAGAAAGCTCTGTGGCAAGGACTACGAAAAGCCATTTCTCCACTAGGCACAGAAAAAAAGACCATGGGGATCTTGTATTAGACTTACATCAAGGAAGGGAGAATACAGTGAGGTTGTAATATGTGAGACTAAAATAAAACATGAAACATTGTATTTTTGGGCAGCTACACAAAACAATAATTTCAGACTACCTTCAAACATATTAATCTCCACAAAAGGTTGATAAACCAAAAGACAGCCATTGGCCATTCGAGGACAAACAAGACACATACTGTAGTTTTGCACCCTAAAACCAAGTAAAGCCATTATCAAAGTCATCAGACTTTATGTTTTACTTTTATTTACACTCCTGTTTTCTCTTTTCTTTAAAGCCAAGATGAAGGAAAATACCACAGTTCAAATGATTATCGAATCACAGCCTCCTAAAATGAAACCCAAAAACCTAATCTCTCACTGCTTCATATGAACTGCAAACCACATGCAAACCTGTGGTTCCCAGTCCCGGTCCAGGTGGCTTCTGGTCCACCCACACACCTGCTGTTTTTTATTCCATTGCACCTTCATTAGATAATTGTAGCCTTAATTGATCTAAGCTGTTGCTTCATTGGAATATTTGCATTTTGTTCCCAGTCACAAGTTTGGGATTTTATTTCACTTACAAAACACATCGGTTAAAGCTCCACCTGTTTGAGAGCTGGGGAAAAACAGTTCAGATTAATCTTTTTATAAGTCAATGAAGGCTTTGATTGTTTAACTGGGGGCTCGACTACAACAGAACACCAACAGGTGTGTGAGTCACCAGGATCAGCATTGGGAACCACTGCTCTAAGCAGTTCTTGAACTAAGCAGATATGATGAGGACAACACCAAGGCTGCACAGACACAAGAGGAGATGAGAATAAAAACTGATCTACAAGGGCAAGAGCTCAACCAAGAGTACAGGGTTTGACAGCAATTTGAGACACAGAGTGTACTGTATGGTCAGCTTCGGACAGCAGATACTCGAGGTGCTACGTCCCTTACAAAACACAGATGACATTTAGGCAATCCAAGATGACAGCTTAGCATTGCAGCACCACCAGCAGTTAGTTCAGGTGCAGGAACTAACTACACTCTCAACAGCATTTGGGCTTCCAGTACTGGTGTCCAGACAAATATGGGGGTTTTGGTAGAATACAGGTTGGCTGGGTTCTTTCTACAGCATCTCTAAAGAATGTATTAACATAAGGAGAAAGTAATTGCACAGGAAATGGTGTGATGCTTCTTAAAAGATCCAAAGCAGGTGGAGGAATCTTTGATGGGGGTGTGGCAAGGGCTTGTTGAACCACAACAACTGGGTTTATAAAAAAAGCATGCTGCTGGCTGATGATACAGGGCTCCCAAAGTTGACATTCTTGTTACCAGCAGACAGTAAGACTTCAGAGACAGACTACAGAGATTTCAGAGCTAATAAATCGAGAATTGACTTAAATCTGACAGAAAACCAAAGGGACCAGACAAGAATGAAACAGTCTCTAGGATTAATCTTTAAATCCCAAGGAACAGCCTTTTAATGATATTTTCCTTCTTTGATTATGTGATAAAAACAGAGACTTCTATTGATGCAGACAGACGGAAATCGCAAGGGACGCACTGCAAGACCAAATGACCACACTGAAGACAAGTCCAGTTCTAGAGGACAGAGAGGGGAATGTTCTGCTGCCTTCAGCCACTGTGATGCTCAGAGTGCGGGGTTCAGGGGTTCAGAGGCACGGGTACCTACCGACTCTGAAGTTGGGTGCAGTGAGGGTGTCCGCAGCGTGGCCGTTCTCGCTGATGATGGTGGTGGTGTTTCCCTTCTCACAGCTGTTGTGGCACTTTCCCCCGCTGCAGGTCATCTTGCAGATGGTGGGGGTGAAGACCACCTTGATGCGGCCGGTGTGATTCCCCACTGCGAGCCAGGTCGCCCAGGAAAGGAAGAACACACACGTCAGTTTTGTATCCATTGATCCCCCCCTTCCAGACAGCGGCAGCCGCTAGACAGGAGCTCCGTCAAGAAGGCTGTCTCTCTCCTTCTCTCATGTGCTTTCTCCCTCCCTCCCTCCTGCTCGCTCTCTTACCCTCTCTCTCTCTCTCCCACTCTCCTAAATCCAGTGGCGTCTCTGAAACATGAGTAGGGAAAAAAAGCTCGGCAAACAAAACTCTGGGATGCACTCCAACTCCGCAGTGAACAGTCAAGTCACTAGAGCTGGATGAGGAAATCACAATGCCACACTTTATTCTGACGAAGGAGTATCGCCAGGGCCAAGGCACCTCTCGAGTCTCCCAGCCCACCTGCGTCGTGCTCCCAGCAGGCACATGTCAGGAACACAGGCCAGGTGCTGCACCTACAGGAGGCTGGAAGACACCCTCCTGCAGTGTCCTCCCCACCGCACTTGCAGTCCTGAAGTCACTACTCGTGGCTGCAATCATCACCTAAGCCTCCCCACCTCAACCTGCTCCCACCCCGGCCTGAATGAATCCCTGAGCAGCCTCCTCAAAGCCCCCTCAGGAACATCTGTCTCGGGTCTCCAGCGCCCGGACAGCCGAGATGCACTCTCCAGCCTTTTCTTCCATTCATTTCTGCCCCTTAGTTTTGCCCTCTCTCTTCGGTGACTGAGCTGCGGGCCGACTGCCCCTTCCTCCTCCTGCCTCCCCCCCCCCCACGTCCCGCTGCCCTCCCTGGCCCACCACGCTCTCCTCACAGCCTCCTGGCAAACCCCCCCTCAGCCCCAAGATTCCCGAGTCATATGTTTCGTCTGCGGCTGTCAGCTGTTTGCACCAGACGGGAGGGAGTGCTGCCAACAAATCATTAAAAAAGTAGGCAAGGCTGGTAAAGTGGAGCTTTTGTGTCTGCCTGAAGCACTTTCAAGGGGGTACCACTGTTTCATCAAGGTGCAAAAAGTCTGAAGCAGTGTTTCATTAACAAAAGCCTCGCAATCGGAATTTTGTCGGTCTCAACAATTGCAGAAGAAGTCATTTCATGGTCTGTAAAATGTTGAGGGGGGTCGACAGATGTTTATGGGGAGGTTACTAAATTTATTATTTTTAAGTGATTACATTCCTTTTACTGCTTACACTGTAACACTACAACACCTTGTGGGAGCATCAAGAAAGATCAAGCCTTTTTTACATTTAAAATATTTTTAACCCTGACAACCAAAACACCATCAGCTTTTTGAAGAGATTTTGATTTTGAGTTTCAATATGACTTCTTATCTGTGGACAACTGTGCGAAAAGATACAGAATCATAAATCTGGTTCACACAAAGCCTCGTGGAGGAAAGTCTAAAATTGTGAAGATAAACAACCTTGGACAGGACCCCAGTCCATCGCAGTGCAGGGCAGACAGACACAAACACAGTCCCGCACACACACACACACTCACACCATGGGCCAGTTTTTCTCAGAAGCCAATTAACCTACAGCACCAGTATATCACAGGACTGCTGGAGGAAGCCAGAGCATCTAGAAGAAACCAACGCGAACACAGGGAGAACATTCAAACAATAACCGTAATTCCTTATACTTATACAGCACTTTCTGGACACTCCACTCACAGTGCTTAACAGGTAATGGGGACTCCTCTCCCTCCACCTGGCAGCCAAAGTGCGCGAGTACGCTGACCACACATCAGCTATCAGTGGGGAGGAGAGCAGACTGATCAAGCCCACTCACAGGTGGGAATTATTAAGAGGCCATGATTATTAAAGGCCAGGGGGAAAACCGGCCAGGATGCCAGGGTTACACCCTTACTCTGTAAAAGAAACGCTCTGTTATTTTTAATGACCATGGAGATCCTTGGTTTTACACCTAATCCGAAAGACGGAACCTTCAAACTCCAAGCTCCACAGAGACAGCACCCCAGGTTCAGAACTGAACCCAGGACCCTACTGCTGTAAGGTACTGTAGCAATGCTCACCGCTGTGCCTCCCACCTGTTATACATAAGTACTGCTTAACCTGAGAGGTGTATTTACATGACTCTGCTGATCAAGAGCAAGAGCACTGATAGCATTTAATCGTGTTCAGAAATGGCAGTGTAGACACAATGAGATCGGGCCACATGCTGCTCTGCAGGGGACTGCAGCAGCAGATGAACAGGTACACAGCCCTCCTGCTTCTTCATTCATTCGCGTGCAGGTTTGCTTTAAGTCAAAATCAATAGGCAAGTCCTCTCCGACTCTGTGTTCTGACTCCTTGGGATGGCTCACAGCCGATCTGGCTCCACGTGACTCTGCAGCTCTGGAAATCAGGGTCAGATGTTCCTGAACGTCCACTCTAGATCACAAATGTCAGCGCAGGCAGTTAATGATGCGAACCGTTCTAGAACTCCAATTTGGTCTTTCGTAACACCAGGAACAAGGAACACTAACAGGGAATCAAAACTCTTTCCCATCTTAAGCACCCACCTACAGCCCTATGGTTGCTTAACCCTGATTTTATATGGAAAAAAGACACTCCTTTAAAAACTCAAATATACAGCCAACAACCATTAAACAGAAAAGGAAAAGCCTCATTAATAAATAGCATACCTAAGAGTTGATAAAGGTACAGTACCAGGCTTCACCCTGGCTCTTGTTCTCTGTGGGAGATTTTAAAACCGAGCAACTTTTCTCGAATTGCAATAACTCTTTTTTGCCAATACGTACCATGTTTCTCTTATTATATTCCAGCAAATTTATAAAGAGGCAGGTCTGCGGGTAATTCAACTAATTACAGACAGGAAAATCACCCCTCCACCGCATATGAAAACCAGCCCTCTCACAGATACATGCTTGCTGTTTATACACTCTGGCCTTGCTGTTTTTTTGTGGGCCCTCGGCTTTTCTTGTGCTGCTGTCATTCCTCACTCCAGACAGCAGGCCCAGTGGTCCCCGCATGTCAGGACTGCGGGTGCGCCGACATCAGTCATCCTGAGCTACCATGTTTGGAAAAGCCAGGCCAGGCTGGCCTTTGTTTGGGAAAATGGTCTCTTATTCCTTCACGTCTCAGAGAAGGTCATTTTTTGTTTTTCGCCAGAAGCACATTCAAGAGGACATTTTGCAACACGTGTGGAAGGGAGCTGTAGTATAAGACTTCAAACACGGATGTCAATCAAGATGGGAGTCTGAGCTCAGAGGAAAAAATATTTTCTTTCCACCTGCTCCCTGGTGACCCTGCCGGCATTACTTTCCCCTCCTGAGGCGAATCGCGGTGCACCAGTGCTGAAAGGAGACTTTCTCAACGAGACTGAAGAAGTGGGCAGTGCTCGGCTGCTACCCAGGTGTCGGATGAAGGCCCCGATAGTCCCTCAGGGCAATCCTCCTGTGAAAGGCTTCTGCCACGAGAAGGCTGAGCAGGCAACACTGACTCCACTTCTACAGCAACAGTGGCGTCAAACCATCAGGCAGATCTTTCAGCAGCCTTTGAACGGCACATGTTCAACATGGCGCAGTAGAAAAAGGAGCCTGTGCATAAGGACAGCAACCATGGTGCCAATATCTGACTGATTCCAAACTCAGGTTCATAACAAGAAATATTACAATTAAACACAAAAATAAACTAGAGTACCGGAGAATTGTGGAGACACTTTAGTCTATGAACAGCCTTGGTATGTTCTATGAAAGTCTTCAAGAGAAAAATGCAAAGTGTATTTAAAACAATTTCAACCTGTAAGAGGGATATGTGTTTCAGTTAAAGAGCCTCTCAAACTCTGGGGCAGGAGAGAGACAATTCCTGATGGACAGAGACCACCTACAAAGTTCTCTCGCTCAGACGTAAGGACATATCCTTTATCCGTTTTCACTGGCTGCCTTTACAGAGACTGAGTGTCTTCAGTAACCGTGAGGCTAAGGATTTGATAGCAGGTTCTGAACTGGTTTCAAAATAGCAGGCTGGGAGAGCAACAATGAGGTCCCATAGGGAAATAGGAGCAATGACAGGGCTACAGGCTAGCTGTTGTGTCTATAATGCCATTAATTAAGCAGCAGAAAACCCCACTTACGTGCAAACTATACTTAATGCAGGACGGAATGGGCAGCTCAAACTATTGTGTATTTAATTGAAGTGATTCTTTTAATAACCCGGACAATGGGCTCTCCAGTTGTAGTGAGGGAACTAACTGGCATGTAGACAAAGTAAATTGTCATTTTTACTAGTGTGCACATCAAGGCCTGATCTGGGGGGGAACACAGTGACCCTGAGTCCTTATGTCAAAGTTGTCAAAGTATTTTTACTAACCCTGTATTTTGCATCTAATCCCTCTAATCTTTGCCTAAACCTACCAATTCAAACCTTTAAATCCTCTGCCAATTATCCTACTATAATAATAAATGAAATGTCAATGTAATTCTTTTTCCCTTACCTTTCAGAGACTGTGTAAAAGCTGCTAAACTAATTTCTTCTTCTTGTCATATCTCTTCTATTATACAGTTGTCTTTTGGCAATTGAGGGTGTTCTTTCAATGATGCTGTTCATTGCTTTTCCCTCTAATTTAATTTTTTCTCCCCTAGCTTTTATCTAAAATTGCTCTCTGAAAACCAATCAAATAATTCATTTTACACAACAAACTGCAGCAAACGGTGTTTAAGTCTTTATGCCCCCACCGCCAGGGCTGTAATTTAAAATTCAATTGCCGTTCAACCACAAACAGGTCGTTCCACAATCCTCAACATCACAGCAGATGTACGAGGTGCCTAATCATCTCTCTCCAAAAGGAAAACCTAATTGTTGTACCACCAAATTATGGGATCACTTCATGAAAATAACAGTCTATTTTTTTCTGTAATGAGGCAACTGAGGACACGAAAAAAAGGCCACGCGCTTCTGTTTAATACACAAACTGCTGGATGACAACAGGGCACAAGCCAGATAGAGAATGCTGATAAATATTTTCATTTCAGGGAAAAAAAACTCTGTAGCTCACACCTACTTTAAGTAAGAATAATTCCATTTGTTTTCTTGCTCTGATAAACAATGAGAGACATTTTTCTTATTAAAACAGATTACATTTGTGAACGAGAAAATCGATCGTGTTCTTTTTAACCGACGATGGGAGTAGCTGCACTGAAATCTAGAGGTCGTGTAGGGCTAAAAAAAAATGTTGGTTTTCATGAGCTGAGAGATCACCATCCAACACAGAAACATGAGTAACTTACTTAAGGGAAGCCACTATCCACAGAAGCATAAACAGGGAAACTAAATTTAAACCTAAAAATAATAAATAATTTCTACTTCCTTGTAGCTAATGCTGACATAAGCTCATGTTTTGCGGCTTGCTATATAATGGCGAAGTGTTTGAAACCCTGAGCTGCTGGGCCTGGTTTTGGATGGGAGACTGAAGGATGCCTGTTTTTTGTTAGAGGCACTTGAACATGGGCTGCTGATATCATAAGATAAAGAGCAAGTGAACTCGCCTGGTACTTTGGCAGGTCTGATAGACCCCTCCCTTAAAATAGGGCTCCTGTTTGAAGGACTCACAATGGATGGTGGGCTGAGGGAACCTTTATCACAGAGCTGATCCAGTATGTCTTACACAACAAAGAAGCATCCTCAAACTGCTTCTAGAAACCCAACCACTACTAGCACCATGAAAGCCCTTTATATGTCCAACCCCATTCATGGCTTGAACCAAGGATCCATGGTGGAATGTGGAATTTAACCCCTCACCAACAAATAATTCACTCATTGACAGCCAGCGAGCCTATTTAAAAGTAATAGAGGCCTTTCTGACCGTCCCTCCAATGACCAGCCCACCATGAGGAGATTTCTGACGTCACCCCTTTGTCAGAGCTCTAAGGCCGGTGGAATTCTGGACTGGACAGAAGCAGGAAAAGCACAGTAGACAGCACAGAGGTCAGGGAGGCCGGACTGACCGTGAAGCGCACCGTGAGCCATGGTCAGGGGGATCGCCCTCTCAGGTGGCTGGACTCCAGTCTGGACCTTGTGAGTCTGGTAGTACTTGGGTTTGATGGCAAACTGCTGTGTGGAGCTCTGGTGCACCGTCATGGTCAGAGGAGGTCGGAATCTGGGAGAGAACAAGTGGAAGGAAAAACACGTTCAGACATCTGCGCGGCGGTTCCAAATAACAACAGCAGTCCATATTCGCACCAAATAAATAAGAAGATTAATAAAAACTTACACCTGAAGCGGAATTAATGAAATGCCATACAACTGTTGTCAACCTTCTTAAAAAATCTGTCTCTGTTAAGAACACACATCCATTCGTTTGTAGTGCTTCTACACGGCAAGCATAAAAAAGCTAGATTAATCTTACATTTTCCACCTTTTTGAATAGCATGCTATCATTTTCATCTGTCTGAGTATCCCTTTTGAATTCCAAGCTGTTCAAATCTGGCAACCTGCAGCGTGATGTGAATCCATCCCAAGCAGTTCGGTCTGGCCGGGGTTTCAGTTCGCCACGCAAGTGAAGCCATCACATTTCAGCGGCAGTGACAGCCTCCATCAGCAGCACAGCCTGTGTCTGCTGTGCTTCATCGCATTCGTGAACTGGCTGTACCTCAGCCAAAGTCGCCACATGAGAGAGCACTGTAAATTAAACCTCTGGCTCTTGAGAATGGGGATACCAAGCACTCCCTTCCAAGAGATCAACCAAAATGAGCAATTCCTCTACTGAACCCTGCTCATGTCAATCAGCCAGGCCCACCCTGTGTGCCAAAACTGAGCTGAAAAAAAAAGAACACACATGAATCAGTCTCGGCAAGGAAACGGGCAGCTAGTTTGTTTTCTTGAGTTTCTGGAGGTCTTCGTACTCCCAAAGCAACGCTAGCCTTCCTTCCTAGGGCCCCCAAAACGCCTGTGATGGCAACATGTTGTCCAGAGGATGAATTTAATCTCTCATGTGGCTGGGTGAAGCATCCCAGATACTGCATGATCGTCGGGACACCATCCAAAAACTTCATGCTTTTGACTGAGCTCTTCTAAATGTGATGCCTGGACAGGGGGGAGGAGGGAGATGGAGTGGAGCTGACACCAAAACACTGTTAAAAACGAATGCGACAGGCGTTTCAATGCCTCTTGCACTGCAAGGCTGCCTGTCCACCTTCCGAAGGTCCAAATGAATTTTTCCAGGCATTGCAGGCCCAGATCTTTTGAAAAAAAATGAGCAGTTTTAAAAACAAACAGGGGGACGGTTTGACGAGCAACAACGACAGAACCACAGGAAATGTCGCGGGAAGTGTGAACTGAGTCCCCTGCTATGCTGTCGAAGTGGACTCTGTGGGATACTTTAAGAGACAGCTTGTTGGGATTCCTGGGTTATTAGGCTACAGAAAACCAAATAAGGAAAGTGAGCTCAATGGCCTCTGCTTTGGAATAGCGTCTACAGCATTAAAACATCGGCAAGAAAATTTAAACAAGGCGTGTTTTAAGGCATTCTGAATGGTTTGGGATCTGGCATGCAATTTAGAAAAGTAATCTTAAACTAAGCTAAGTAAGCTTGCAAATATCTTTAGAGGATCAATTTTAAGTGAATTGTAGCTCTTCATTTCAAACAGTGGGTGAATTTCAGCAGATCTGTACAAAACCCTCCTTTCAACTCTATCCCACACACAAGGGTGACGATGAACTCCATTTTCAATGCTGTTGCTTGGCTTCCACGCCAGCTGTTTGCCTGACCTTTGATGCCACTGTGTAGATTTGTCTCATTTAAATCCTTGTCCATAGGTCTTGCCCGGTCTTGTCCCTCTAATTAACTTGGCTTTTTAAAAGTTACCCAGGGTATCATTTAACTTCAGCACGTTCTGCACCCTCCAGGCATGTCAAACGCACAGCGTACAGTAAACAAAAGAACATGTCTATGTGGGTACTTTCTGAACTTCAGAAAGCCACGACTGCTTTAGGAGATCTTTTCAGACCTCAGAAACAGAAACATAACAAAAGATGACACTGTTTTCAACTTGAGAATGTACTTCGTTTTGACATCTCAAATCAAATTGTTTAGGGAACGTGATGAAAAGTGAGGAAGCGATCAAAAGACAACTTCGAATGGGCAGATTTCTTTTAGAAGCTACCAAATATACTGCATAGGAGCAAGGAAGGATGAATTCCATGCTGAAACGTAGGAGGAAAAAAAACACCCGTAGGAACGTAACTGAAAAAGGCTCAAGATTTTAAAAACTTGCAAAAATACATTTCACTCACTATACAAAGATATTTTTCCTGAAACTTTGTAACGGGGGATAGTATTGTTATGCTCACATCTGTGTCATTAACATATGGTTAGATTACAACTAAAGGAAAAGTACTTAAGCACGTAAACAAGGTGAAGAAACTGCCTGCAATCCTGGAAATTGTGCAGAACGTGTTCTTTAATGATCTTGTGTTTTATGACACCCTCAGGTGATTAAGTTTAAAAACTTGACATGCTAAAACGCCTACTAAGCTTCTGAAGCCTTCCATTTAAACAAAGGCAAATATTTCAGCCCTCAGGTCACCTGTCTCCTTATTCTAGTGTGTGCTCATTTGTCACACGGACGATACATCCTGGAAGTGTTTAACAGCAGTGAAGATTAAAAATAATCCAAACAGGGCATTTCGAGCTGTCAGAGTCCAAGCTCATAGAGGGAGTCTTTGGAAGAAACCCTGGAGTCCACACGCGGTTTCCGACTAAAGTCTGGCTATTGGCAGCTCGAAGATTACAAAGTAAGCTTAGGCCATGAGCTCACTCGCTCCTCTGAACTGTGAACAAATCAATTTGTCTGGGAAACTAAAAGATCCCCAAAGAGTTTGGCTTGTCAAGACACAGCACTTCACAGGTGGAAGGCAGAAGCCTTTCTCAGCCCCCCAGTGCTCTTCATTTAACACAATACTCATACTATGCTTTTTTTCTGCATTACACTGACAGGATTTTTGAGTAGCGTTCCAAACATTTTCAGAAAGTAAGCTACATGTTAAGCTTTTCCACATGCTGCTAAAACCGCAATTAACCTGACCAGCTGTAACACAGTGATTAGTTCCACTGAGAAGGGACGTGCATGAGAGAGGCAGACAAATGGACACCTCATTCTAACATATATTATGAACGACGCACTGACAAACTGATATTGTTTATGACCAGCATGCCCCAAGCCAGGCATTTCGAGGGTACAGGGCAGTAATTTACAAGGCAGTATCTGGAAAAATAATAAAGACAAAAGCATTTGGTGGGGGCTCCTGTTCTCCCTGTCTGGTGGAGTTACAAATCAAGGTTAAAAGTAAGATGACACAAGGTGTTAAGAGAATACTAGAAGTGTTCAGACAATGGCACTGTTTTATTCCTTTTATAGATTTTTCTTGAAACCTGGAAAAGAAGCAACATTTCTCTTATCAGGTTTCATTCAATTCAACTGGGGTTCAGTCCAGCTGGTTAACTTCGCTCTTGCTTTACACACAGGGGACCTCGAGCAGTTGCCTCAGAAGAATATCAAGTGTTGCTCTTTGGCAGTTACTGTATATACAGCTCAGACTACAGGCAGCTAACTGTACAAACGCTTTTACTTACAAGGGAGTATTTTTTCATTGCCCAGTTAGGCTTTTCAGTAAGAAGGTTCATCAGCACTCATGCACTGCAGCCAGTTGGCAGCACAAGATGTTTTGCAACAATATATATTGTTTGTGAAGTTTATATGTGTTTTATATTAAGTGCGCTGATCTGCAGGCATTACATCTACAGCATATCAAATGAGAGGCTCTTCTCCAAAGGTGTGGCTAACTAATGCTCAATACTCAGCAGAGTGGCTGCACTCTCATACCATGGCTTGAGCTGCTAAAGAACCCTCCCAGCTGCAGAGATGAGTTTTGAGACTGGAGGGCAAGCCAGATGAACTGCAGTACGATTCTTCTATTTTTGGCCCGCAGCTGAAGAAGTCTTTTAACACGGTGCATGCTTAAGAGAACCTCAGAGAATAGGGTGATTTGTGAACAGTACATACAACACCTCTCCACCGACACTCGCACGATCAGCAACATAGGAACCTTGTTTATCTTACATGCCTCACATCCCAGCACTGAACAGGCCCAGCCCCACTGAGCCTGTGAAGCCTAAGAACAGAAGAAATCCTGCAAACGAGAGCCAGCCTTTCAGCTCATCTAGCTGATTAACAGAAGAATCTGATCCACATATTTCTTGATAAAAGCCAGGGGATAAGCTTCAGCTACTGTATATGGCTGGGTAGTTTGTTCCCTACTCCCACAAGCCTTTGTGTAAAGAATAACCTCACTGCCTTGGTTTTAAATGCACTTCCATGTAGCTGCCACTTGTGCTCTCTGGTTCATGATTCACTGTTCATCCAGAAGAAATCCATTGGGTTGCCTATGTGTGTCTCTGAGAATTTGAACACTTGTATCAGTGCAGGACACTCATTTAAGACCCAGAATATCTTAATCTGTTTAAAACATTCCGGGTCTTAGAACAGACGTCTGTTGTCTGGTTGCTCTTCCCCAGACTGATTCCAAAGCAGCAACATATTTTTGTGAATGGCAGTGCCTGAAATTGTACACAACGTTCTATACTATGTCTCTCCTGCACAATTGTAACACACAGTACAGTAACATAGCTTGATTTAAATACTACTCTTGAAACTATATGTCCTTACATTTTGTTTGCCCTTTTTATTGATTCTCCACACTGACTACAAAATGTAAACTGTGTCAGCAATAGTACAGTCTTTTGTCACCCTTCTAATGGACTACAGTACATTAGCAACTCTGCAGGAGCTAGTGTGGAACTACCCAGCTAAATTCCACGTTCAGGTTTCTAAAAGCAGTAGTAATAGCAACACCCATTCACAAACTAAACACGAAGAGCAGCTGAACTGACTTCTCAAACTATCCCGACATAAATAACATTGGAAATAACCCAACACCATCTAAATAAGCAGTTTTACCAACACGCATAGTAGGTACAGTAGGCAACTATGAGAATATAATTAAGGTAGAAAGCTATGGTGTACTACGGGAATAAAAAACATCTGCCACACCAGATTTAGTGCTTATAATAAATAAACAAATTATTCTGAATTATCTTTGCCTCCTTTAAGACAAAGATACAGCAAACTTTGTGAAAAAGAATGACCATATGTCTTTTGTACAGTACATTATAACAGGATTATACTGTACAATATAGTATATATAGTACTGTATATAGCATCAAATGCATACATATACAGTATATTGTTTGAATTCTGATATACTGTAGTAACATGGAAAGTCAGAGGGGAAGGTTGTCAACTTTGTGGGCATTATCGAAGGGATCCATCACAGCATTTATTTCTCTAAATGAATATCAGGTGAAAAACCAGCTGTAGATATCAATTGACTATAAGGCTCTGTACTCCTAAAGCCCGTGGGAATATTTTATACCAAGACCCCCCCAAAAAAACACCAGTTACGCATATTTCATTGCCACTATGTCACAATCGCAGCCAATGAATACAATTCTGAGCTTAACATTTCCAATGCTATTAAAATAAAAAAGCGGAATTTCAATGCATGTTCACAAGGGGACCTTCAAAGGAACAAACTAGTCTAAGTGCATGAGAATTTCAAGGTGCTGTACAGTCCGAGTCAAGATGTTATCTGACTGGGATAACAACAGTTTTCTTTTTGCTAAATCCTACAAATCTGTCTGAATGTACAATATTTTGTAAACCGCTAAAGCTGTTTGTCATTTTCCTTCTTATCTGAGAAAATGTAAATCAGATAAAGGCTAACTTTCTTTTAATGTGCGAAATGCATGTGTTTTCTACATCTGCAGTGATTGTCTTTTTTTTTTAATCAAACAACACTTCAAACACACAATCATTAAGACATTAACTGAGCCACACGCTAACAGCTGTAAAACAGAAATCTGGCAATACGTAAACAGATAAAGTCTCCTGGAAAAAATAACAAGAAGGAGGGCTTTCACATTCTGCATTACCGAAAAATCTCAAAGAATTGAGAGAAGGTCCTTTTCCAAGATTTACTATTGCAGATGAAACAAGGGCCAGCTGTTCCCAAAGCCACACACAGAAGGGAAGTCTGCTCTGAAACATTAAATCTGTAAAGCACATTTCACCCTTGAAAATAAGTTCAAGCAACTCTGACTGGCAATAAACACACGTTTGTCGGACCATACCGACCAAAATACTGTAGATAAAGTCAAATGAGGAATAAGAATATGTAACAAGAATCAGCGAGTACTTTAAGTTAAAGAAACATTTAAAACTGCAATATGTGCAAACAGTTTGCTTCCCCTTAAAGGGGAGCTGCTCAAAGTACAGTATATCTAATGAGATATTTAACAGACGACACAGAAAACCACAAGTCTCACAATAGAGCCGGCTCTGTGATCAGCTACTGGCTCTACAGTGGGAGTCTCTAAACCAGATGAGAATGTGACATAGTAAGAAATCACATCATATGAGTGCATGGAAAGGCACAGAAAGTCCAGCGGTAGTTCTGAAGTCATAACTAAGTTCTATAACGAGCAAAAAGGCCTTTCAATTACAGTCATTGAAAATCAGTGAAATCACAGTGAATAGATACTGTACAATAGTTCAGTTACTCAAAGTATTATTAGATGACTAAGCTGCCCAGGTCAAGAAAGGGCATTTTTCAGCAAGTCATTTAAAGCAATGTATTGAAATGCATAAGACCATGACTAACGTAGCTTGTTACAGGGCACAAAATATTTACACAAGGTGTGCTCACTTTATCCTATTAGTAATTCCATCCATCCATTTTTGAACCCCTTTATCCAATACAGGGAGCTGCAGCCTATCCCAGCAAGCAATGGCAGGATATACCCTGGACAGAGCACCATCCATCGCAGGGAAGAAACAAGCGCACACACTCACACCAGGGACAGTCCATCACAGGACACACACACTCACACCAGGGCCAGTCCATCGCAGGACACACACAGACACACACTCACACCAGGGTCAGTCCATCATAGGACACACACAGATACACACACTCACACCAGGGCCAGTCCATCACAGGACACACACAGACACACACTCACACCAGGGTCAGTCCATCACAGGACACACACAGACACACACACTCGCACCAGGGCCAGTCCATCACAGGACACACACACTCACACCAGGGCCAGTCCATCGCAGGACACACACAGACACACACTCACACCAGGGTCAGTCCATCACAGGACACACACAGATACACACACTCGCACCAGGGCCAGTCCATCACAGGACACACACAGACACACACACTCGCACCAGGGCCAGTCCATCACAGGACACACACAGACACACACACTCGCACCAGGGCCAGTCCATCACAGGACACACACAGACACACACACTCACACCAGGGCCAGTCCATCGCAGGGCAGACACAAACACACACACTCACACTAGGAACAATTTCCCCAGAAGCCAATTAACCTAACAGAGTGTAGTTGAGTGTGGGTGGAAACCAGAGCACCCAGAGGAAACCCACGCAAACATGGCGAGAACATACAAACTCCACACAGACAGCACCCCAGGAATTGAACCCAGGGCCGGAGTGCTGTGAGGCATCAATGCTAACCAGTGTGCCATTGAGCTGCCCCTGTACAGTAATTATTCTTTGTTATTTTTTATAATAGCAATAGTATGGAATAGCTACTACTGTATGTAAAACACGCAAGATATTTCACAAAACCAAGGCTGTAGGTATATTTGAAATTAACATGTTTGGGAAAAAGGTAAGAAAAATGCTCAGTTCTGTTATGATTTTGTCCAGTTGTTCACAGACAAACTTGGAAATGTTGAACTTACTGTCTTTCACTATATTTGTAAAGTGATGCAAGGTGCAATTAAAGCGTTGGAAAACGAACCAATTATTGATTAAATAAACAAATTCACTTTGTTTACTAAATGACTTAATCCAAGTGTCCAGCAAGTACTCTGTGAGTCTCTCATGGTGCGCCTGTGAGCTCAGTTATTATTGGCAGTTGAAACAGAAAGCACAGTCAGAACCTTCAAAATGAGTACATACCCAAAAGTAACAAGGAAAAATATGAAATAAAAATATCCAATTCTTGGGCTATACTGAGTTTCCAAAAAAAAACAAAATAACACAAAATAAAGATGATTTAGCATTTATGTCTGTAAACATTCATGAACGTTTTCTTCAACATTGTAGCCAATGTTGGCTACAGTCTTCTCAAAAGGGTGATGCATTAAAACAAACCATAGGTTTAATTCCATTATGTGCAATTTAATAAAACTGAATGTTGCAAATTAATTCACGCTTTCTCATAATATATTGTATTCGATGATACTGTTTTAAAGATAAAATAGTAAATGGGAGAGAAATTCTAGATATGACAAAGAGACACGGAAGGAAAATGGCAAAATATTGTACTGTACTGAAAACACACACAAAGAAGGCTCCACGGCCGAAACGTTGTGTATCTTTTCTTCTCTTTTCAGCATGGAATAAACCTTTACCTGTTCCACACATGCCCACACATGCTGACGCAGCTCCCTACTTGAACTATATTATACTGTCCTTGACACAAACTTATTAAAGACAATACCAGATGACCGGTGTGTTCCCTGCAGTAATGTTAAAAGTGTGAATATACAGTATAGGTAATGAGCACCCACTTAGAAGTGTAAAAAATATTTCTTACTGCAAATTAAATAAAAAAATTCCTGACAAAACTCAATCTGATTGATTGTAGTTTTTGGACACAAATTCAGTCTACACTTTCAAAAATACTTCGTAACAAACTTCCTTCACCACTTCTCGATGATGAATCTGCTGTTCCATCCTGTAGCCGGGGTCTTATCGGAAGAGACTGCGAGGGTGGGAGATCAGACAGACCTCAGTGCAGTCCGTTTGGAGTCCAGTGGGAAGACATTTTTAACGTGTGTGTGTGTGTCTCTCCCAGGGGTCAGAAGGCAGTGAGTCCGAACAAAGAGGGGAACAGGACGGGCAGTCGACACCGACCTCTGTCACTGCTCCCCTTCTCAGTGACAGGAAAACAGGCCTCTGTGCAGCGCAAACAAACAGGATCTGATAGCCTTGTAAATAGCTGGAATTCCACTGTTTTTAAATAACCATACACTATCCATACACACACTCTCAATTCCTAGAATAGAGCAGGGTATCTCTTTCCTGGTTTTCTGACACAGGCTGAAGGGTCATGGCTAAGCACTTCCCCATAATATGATTCTGGGACTGGTTGGAGCCACCAGCAAGTCAAGTCGAGAAGTTCTTGCGCAAACTGACCGGAGAACTCAACATCTTTAAAGTTCAGACCTGGTTTTTAATCAGTCATGAAATTCATATTGAAACTCTAACACGTGCCCAACTCTACATCAAAGCTAACATTTATAGCACAATGAAATTTGTGGCATAGCACATAAGTGGCCTATTCTTGAGTATTACAGTATGTTACTAAAAGATAAGAACAGCTGGCTCAAGGTTTAAAAAAGGCCCTTGTAAGATATGTACTCAGCATACTGTAACAGGATAAGCCACCTGATTATGATCAGCAGTGTATCTCATATCTTATCTTCACATATCTTATCTTTTATCCAATCTGGTTGATCTATAGTGAAGAATGGAATTAACCATCACATTATTCCCATCACTCATACTTCGCCCTACTCTCTAGCACAAGCAACTATTTACCACAGTGCACAGAAGCAAAATCTCACAGCACTACTTCTTGAGATTTCAGGGTTAAAAATGAATAGATGATACATTAGGGGAATAACATCATAATGAAGAAAAACACTGTATAAAATTAGACTTCACTACACTGAAATTTGAATGTACAGAAATTAGACAGAGCAGCATTAGCATCACATCGACAGAGCAATTGAAACTAGGTTCACAAGGCCTTGTAAAACCATATTACAAAAAAGCAATTTCTTAAACTATTTTCACAGTCTGACATTTTTTTCTTTCATCCAGAAAATGCTATGTACATGCGCGTCTAGTAAATTTAAAATATTACCCAATCAAAAGTGTAAGCTGAGCTCTTAAGCTGCTTAAAGAAGAATTTCTTAGAAATCTGAAGTCAAAAACTGGAAAACATTAAACTCTGGAGATACGATTTAATTGCAGTTGCAATAAAATATCTGCTACACACTATGATCTGGCAAGGATTATGTGTTTTTTTTTATAAAAAGCTGTTTTAATGGTATCTAACCCCCAGTTAGGAAACCCTGGTAGCTGATACTATGAGAACCTGATTGTACTCATTTTTACACACAGCTATCAGTGAACCTACACAATATTTACTTTCAGAGGCCATGTTAATACATAGTTCTCAAGGGAACTGACATACTAAATTCAGCTGCAAAGTACTGAAAAAACTAGACCAAAGAACTCTGTATTTGTATTGTACTAGTGTATATCTTAGTAAGATTTTTTACATTTTTCTATACTGTTTCATACAGTATAGTTAATGATTCGCACATGCTACTAAAACGTAGTTCTATTGTTGTTTATATATGAACAGATGAAGCAGTATACTGTAACTTTTAGACAGAAAATGGAGATGCATCCTTGCAGATGTGTCAAAATACTTTTTGTCTTTGTGTTTATCTACTTCAGTCTTTCAAAAACAAATAGACTCTAACATACCATGATCTTTACTCAATTGTCTCCATCCTGTGCTTTTTAAATTAACGTTAAAACCTCTGCAAAATACAGAATACTTCACAAAATAAAGCACTCAGCTTGCTACCAGAATAGACGTCCTGGACACATGCCTGGTCCTTGCATATGTGTCTCCATAAAGACTGTGACTGCAACTCCCCAAGCACAATGCACAATTATCAGACATGTTAAAAGATGACTGGCTTAGAGATAGGGCACATCTGCCTACAGCACATGGCCTCATGCTCTCCCTGTGTGCGGAGGCAGGGTTTGTAACTGAGACATGATAAACACACAAATGGCCGGCTCTGTGTTGGCTAAAAAACATTGACCGTGGACCGTGGGCCGTGGACTGCGCAGGTCAGGTCGCAGCGGCTGATGGAGACAGTTCACCACAGAGCCTTCATCAGCCTGTCATGTACCTGGGTGTGTGATAATATTGGTGTGGGCTGCTGTAGCTCTCTGGTCAGTGGCTGGCTGCATTAGACCAACGGGAATTAAAACTTTACCTGAAGAAACACCACTTCCGCTAACAGGAGACACAGCTTCCTGGACATGAAGAAACAGTCTGACTGTGTAACGAGCTCACGTGGAAAAGCTGAGGTTAAATTCAGGAAGGTATTCTTTTCAGTTTTCCTTTGAAAACATGTAAATCTTCAAACTTTAGGAAACTAGAAATAATCCGGGAAAATTACTTAATAAATAATAATAATAATAATAAAATGAATAAAGGTAAAGCTATGGCCACTTTAAAATAAAAGCCTGGGGGCTTCTGGATGTTTCTGTAACAGAGTGCTAGAGAGCCACCTGCACCACAGCTCTTCCACTGCTTTGAATAGCCTAATTCCTAACGTTTTTAAAGAAAACAAAGCAAAAAAAGAATTTTCCGAAACAGTACAGGAGGGCTTTTGTTGGCCTCCAGACTTCTGCAGTAGCCTTCCTCGTGGCTCTGGGGCTTGGATCCAGCTCCCGTTGGCCGGCAGTACCCGCTCCTGCTCCCTTTCGGCTGTGAATCTGCGTTTCAGACGAGCCCCGAGCTCTGATGCCGAGCTCCAGCACGCTGTTGGCCCCTCCTGCGGCACTGGGTTCCATTCCAGCCAGCCAGCAAGCGTTTTGCAGAGCACTTTAATAGTAACTCCCACAGGGAAGTGGCACAGACTTGGGCTTGGAACAGGACCCACTTGTACAGTATGTAGTTCAAAACCAAGACCCTGTGAGCTGAATTAAGCTGCAGCGACATCACAAGTGGTATAATGCTACCATCTCTTACCCAGGGGAGCTTCTAAAATAGGTCTTTAAAAACAGGCAAAGATTATCCAGTGACTTTTAATACAGACAGAAGACAAATCTTAATAAAGACTCCTGAATCACTGAATTGTCGGATTTCTCTTCTGTAGATACAGTAGTTCTAACCACAAAATGGGCAGTTCAGTTAAGAAGCTGTATTGAAGTTGATGCATAAACTACACTTTGACCAGTATAATACAGATACGTATACAGATAGCCCAGCAATGGAGATGCAACATGTACAGTGAGCACATCAAGGGAAAGGTTAAGAGCACACTGTCAATTTCTTCCAATATTTCTTAACCTTACTCTTCTGAACTCAAATATATGTAATTCCTTTAGAGTTTCATAAGCAAATGAAGACATGTCAGCACTCAGCTCATATGTGCTGAAGAGGTAACGCACTCTGTGCTCCCACAATGCCTTTCTCTGGGATATCAGTTGGCATTACCGCCTTCCCTCCTTCACACACTGCCCTGCACCCATGTTAAAAGCGATTTTGCCAAATTAAATGGGTCCTGTCCCCTGAAGTTAGCTGCATAATTAAGCCTCACCTCTACATGAAAATGAATTCCTACAGTACATGCACAATGCACAACCTGAGCCACAAGAGAAATGTGCCAGCAAAATGTCAGACTCAATTACATTTTTATCGACCCTGTTAAAAAACATGAGCTAGAAAACACAGGGAGCTTGGTACCTAAAGCCACCTGCAGCCTAGGGGGGAAACAGATGAGTTAATATTTCAGAAAAACACCTCATAGCCTTCGAAACTGCTAGCTGAGCCACACTGAGAACCATTTCAGTCAAATTAACCTTCTTTGTCTTAGGAAAGGAAGAGGTCCACTTAAGTAAAGTGATATATTATGCCTCTTCCATGATTATTTTTAAAATGTTGCATCTGCATAACACAAATGTCACAGGGTAACACGGACCTTAAACATTATTGTGCATGTTGTATTTCTTTAGTGGGGCTGTATTATATTTTAAAGAAGAAAAAAACTCTCAGAAATATGAATGCAAAATAAACTAATTCATCACTTGAAGAAATGATTGAACACTTTCTTTTCTTTAAAACCCACAGTACAAAGGCCTATTAAGCTGTGTACTCAGAGTGGGTGAAATCACTCCTTGATCACTGCTCTTAAAGCAAGAAGCACATTGACCAACTTAAA
This sequence comes from Atractosteus spatula, assembly GCF_055471065.1. Classification (NCBI taxonomy): domain Eukaryota; kingdom Metazoa; phylum Chordata; class Actinopteri; order Semionotiformes; family Lepisosteidae; genus Atractosteus; species Atractosteus spatula. The sequence goes on along the minus strand of NC_142720.1, from coordinate 20,604,263 downwards.
ATGCAAAAGTATATTTTTCCACAAAAATTACACAGATTATGGAATCAAACATCTCTAAGCATCTTATCCTGTGAAAGATCAAGTTTTAGACAGACCATGATAGAAACACTACATTATGGAGCCCTTTTGGTCCAAATTGCTTGACTGGCCTCTGGGAGATTAATGATCCAAGAGTTACATTACGCTGTTCTTGAAGGACACTCCAGAAATGTCTGTTAACACTATGAGGGGATGGGCTGTTTCCAGTCAGTTTCTGAGACCCCAGGAATAATCCAGAACTTCAATATGTTTTGCAATAATAAACTCAAACCAATGTTAGAACGTTAGGACTTAAAAGCATATAAATTAAATTAATGGATGTAATATTAAAATCGTGCACAGTATTAGTTAAGACTTCATTTAGGAGATTGTTAGTAATAATATATTTCTGTAATAAACAGGACATGCTGTGTTGTTAAAGAAAGGGCAATCTGGCGCAGGTTAAAAGAACTGATTCTTTGTAGACTTGAACAGACAAGATACAAGCACACTTCAAGGACTGAAAATCTTTCAAGAATTCACAGAATCAATCCATCTGACTTCTTCTGCATAAACTGAGAATGTAAAATTAAACAATATTACAGATCTGGAAGTCTGTCCTACTGACATGCTAGAATTACAGATTATCTTTAGTCTTTATAAAAAAATGACAAGGGTGTCAAATTATCTAAGGTGCTGAAAAAGTCAACCCAGCGGACATCTTCAGAATCAAGGATGAGACACAAACAAGAAGAAACAATGGGAACGAAGGAACAAACCTGAGGACAAGAGGCACATTTGTACGCAGAGAGATGTAGGAGTGTGGAACAATGTAACTAGCCATGTTGTCAGAATGGCAGAAGAAAGGAACTGGAGACGATCCTAGGATCAATGAGCACCTTGCAACCAAATGAGCGACATGGCCAGAATTGGCATCTCTGATTTATAGTCTTTCTTCATTTTGTTAGGTAATACAGAACACATGAACAGGCTAGGTAATACATATGACTGTATACATGGAACTCGCCAAAGTCAAAAGGCACACAAACTTGCTATAATTTCTATTATATTAATATATTTTATATTAAAAGCTACAAGCACCAGAGTCAGCAGGGACAGCTAACATAAAACCTAAATGCATTTGAATCACACAGGGTTGACTAGGAAGGAATCTCAGTTGTATCCAATCAGAGGAAGAATTCTCAGAAAGAAAATAAGCTACAGCCAACAGCAGTGTGAGCTCAAACTCCAACATGTGCCGAGACACTTAATTGAAAAGCTCTGGGCCTCTGCTCTGTTTCCATTCACCTTTGATTGATGTTGCAGATAAAGTCTTAGTTGTTAAACAGGAAAAGAAAAATAAAGAAAAAAAACGGAGTGGAAAAGTAAAAGGACAGCGCCAGTCAATACACCTGAAAGTATTTAATCTCAGCTGACCCAGGTGAGCACCTAACTGGCCCTGCTCATTGTGAGAGGAGGGCCTCACTGTCCTCACTGATACAAACGGGATGTGTGTAGATAATTAAGTGCAGCTGTCGTCTAAGCCTCATTAATGGTTTGTGGGGCACACCAGACGAAAACGTGCAAGAAAATATGCACACCTAATTTTCTGATTGCCTTAGGCTGATCAAATAACTTGGCAAAATGTTTACCATTATACTAAAAAGAACTATGAGCAAACCTCTTCAAAAAGCATACAGTACATGTGAACTCTAAGTAGTTGTATCTATATTGTATCTAGTTGTATCTTACGCATACATATACAGTACTACATCATGCATATCGTACGGTTGTCTCTATACAACTGTATCCATAAAAAAATATCATAACACAATCCAGGAAAACTACATCACCGCTTTATGAAACATCCATTCATTTTCTAAATGCTTTATCCAGCAGGTTACAGGGAAGCCGAATCCTATCCCAGCAAGCCATGGGCAGAAGGCAGGACACACCCTGGGCATGACGTCAGGCCATCACAGGGCAGACATAGACACACACACTCACACCAGGACCAATTTTGCCCAGAAGCCGATTAACCCACCAGAATGGCTTTGGACTGCGGGAGGAAACCGGAGCACCAGGAGGAGACCCACGTGAACACGGAGAGAACATGCAAACTCCACACAGACAGCACCTCAGGTCTGGAGCTGAACGCAGGGCCCCAGTGCTCCGATGCAGCAATGCTGACCACTGCATCGCCGTGCCACCCCTCTCCATGAAAATGTCCTATCAAAATGGCAAACCATCCTTCTGAGCAGCAGCTCGTCGGCCAGTACCAGGTGCACCGCCACCGACACACTGATACATGACTTACTGTTGAGGAATGGGCTGCTGCTTCACTGCCAGGGTCATCTGGGCCGCAGAGCTGGCTGGGAGGCCCTGGGCCGGGCCGCGGGGGGAGGCCTGCTGGGGAATCGGTCTCTGCGGTACCACGGCGTTGTGGCCATTGCCAGACATGGGGGGGGTTGAAGGCAGGGTCTTCTGCTCGCAGGCTTTCCCCTTTGTTCCTGGTTTGCAGACACAGAGCTGAGGCCGTAGACACATTCCTCCGTTCTGGCACGGTGGCACACAGTTGGCTGCAACACAAACCAGAGCCGCGTGGGCGTGTCAGTGAGTCTGGGCTCGGGACAGCAAACGCCCACGCCCTGCCCTGGCCGGCGAGAACGGGTCCCTCTCTGCCGAGTCCAGGCAGGTCCGCTTTAAAACCGCTTGCTAAATAAGCTCTGTGAACAGACTAGAAGGGGCAGAGAGAATGACCAGTGAATCTCCAGGAGGTTATTTGGAAGACAAGGAAGACAAGGAAACATATTGTATGGAGAGCCCAACCGTTCACCAATGGCACAATCCTGGAATTAACAGATACATCAGTGTTTTTGTTTCAATAGCTTTGGTGGGAGCTATTAATTCTAGCTTGTTTTCCTGTAATTCTTTTGATAACCTGCGATGCACCGACATTTAGCAAACCAGAATGATTTAGCTATCTTACAAGTAATGCTGTTGTAAAAAGGGGCGAAATTTTGTGTTCTTAATGGCTGAGAGCATTAGCACAGCCTAGAAGGGATGATTCTGTACACATTTACTGAAATGCATTCAAAATCAACAAATGTGTTTTGGAACTAATAGGATTCTTGCATTTTTATGCCTAGCTATATAAGAGATAGAACCTGCTATGGTTCTTCTGTCAAAAATAGTACTGCTCTCTTCGACATCATTAGTAGCCAATAAAAATACCTTCTCTGTGGTTCCCTGCATAGCGAATGGCTCCCTCTTCCAATCCGTAGTCTGACAGTAATTTACTAGAACATGCTCTGCAATCAATTACACTGCTATTCGCACCAATGACATCATGTGTAATAGGTTACAGCATCAGAGAGTGGACTCTGAAGTCTTGGATTTTACAGCAGTCTGGCAGGTAGCCTGTAATTACAGCGGTCTCAGCTCAGCTCAGCTCATGCTGGGGTTGCCATTCTTCAACAACAAAGCTAGCCTCACGGCTACATGGTCCAAAACACAAATTTACTTCAGCTCCCTGTTTTGAAGTCTCCTGTTCATTTCCTCTGTCCTCTGGACAGGAAACAGTAAGATACAGTGAAACATTTGTCAATGCCATGAGCTGGGAGACCCTTAGTAATACTGTGTGCATCATATCCCTTTTTGTACACAACTCAAATGTCAGTGACTCAGGAATGCTGGGGGCTATGCAAGCACAAACTGTTTCCAACTTTCCCTTAACTTTTTCCTTTGGTTTTACCAACTGCGAAGCAGGCAAACAAATGACACCAATTTAATATGAAGACAGAAAATGCATCCTTTGAGATGGCGTGATCAAGGTAACGTCAGTTCATGAAATGCATCCACAGCACGGCCAAATGAAAAACGATTCTTACAAAAGGAAAGCGAAAAAACATACAAACAAAGTATATAAAGCATTTGAATTATTAATAAAAATACCTTCAATTAATTCATGACAGGGGGCTTTGGGATAACTGGAATAATCATGGAAGAACTGATTAAAAGAATTACATAAATCCAGGAACTGGATTATGGATTTTTTACTTAACTAAAAAATAACTGGATTATTTTTTTATTTAAAAAATTATTTTTTTTTTCCCCAGAACACTCTATTCCTCCATTTTCAAACGGCTTCATCCAATTTAGGGTCACAGGGGTGGCGGAGCCTATCCCAGCAAGCAACAGCCACAAGGCAGGATACACCCCAAACTCACACAGATACTCACACCAGAGCCAATTCTCCCAGAGGCCACTTAACCTACTAGGAAGGACTGTGGGAGGAGACCCACACAAACACAGGAGAACATGCAAACTCCACACAGACAGCACCCCAGGTCCAGCACTGAACCCAGAGCCCCAGTGCGTGCCACCCCCAGAACAGTTTAGGAGAACAGAAGTCACATTATCATTCCATGTGTAAGGCAAGAATACGATACAGTTACTACATCTGGAAAGTGCAGATGTTTCTTTTACCAAGAAGCAGCCTGCAAATGAGGCAGAAACACAGTCTTATGGAATGAGCCATTGGATTTATCATCTCTTAGTAAGACATTGCCTTTTGATTAGAGGATTATTAGGAATTCTTATCAGCTTCAGATCTGCCATTCCTGTTGAAAGGAGCAAACCCCAGGGATACATGAAAGAAGCACAGCCAGCTCCTGAGTGAGATGTCAATGATAACGTCTCTTATCGCACACCTGCTCTGCTCTGCACTCCCTCTCTATACACGCCTCACCTCACCACAAGCATGCCCATCAGTCCTGCAGACTCACAGCTGAGCAAACATGCTGGCTTTATCTGACACCAGTTTGAAGGGCTCCTGCTCTGCACCGAAAATATTTCAAGGCTTCAGAATTTCAGAGCGACTTATTTTTGTTTGGTCTGGTTTGGCAAACACATCGAACTGTGCGTGCAGCCAGAACGTGTTCTGGACGTTACTGTAAGGAGTGCGTTTGAAACACGATGCTTTGATTCTTGGAGGTTTTAAAATGAATCCATCTGCCTCTGTATAGAGTAGAGTACAGAACCTCCTCTCAAGAAAAAAGCCCTCTCACCCAATCCAGACAAGCCGTCATTACTGAGAACACTCACCCCATGCCTTAACCTTTGCCCTGTTGCCCAGTTCGCTTCAAAACAGTTCAGACCATCCCTGATGTGCTGTTAAATCTCAAACCTACACACCACTCCTAACCCACTCACTGTAAAGATCAGCATCCTTGAAGATTCAACTGAAAAAATGGTGAAAAATGATTGTGTGGGGAAACATGTCAAAAGCATCTTCATAGAATATTATTTGTAGGGAATTCCTTAGCAAGTTAAAGGTAATAAATTATATTTTAAGAAAGAATCAGATATCTTATAAGCAAAGGTTTACATAAGAAATTCAGACTATTCTATAGTTACCCACTATTTCTAAGGCATTAAACTGCCATCGTTACACAATTAGAAAATACTTGTTTGAGAACAAATACTGTACATTTTGAGTGCAAATACAGCAGTTTGACTACAGCAGACGGAAAGTACTTTGAAGTTGCGCTTTCAGAATGTGGCTTTGTACTGTATATTTCAGAATGTACAGATTATCAGGTTGCACATGGGAATATTTCTCTACTCTGATACTAAATAAACACAGCGGTTCATATTTTTTATACCATGAATCCAAAAAAAGCACACAGATTGTTAGACATGCTATTCCGCATTTGGCGCAGCCCTCTGAGCAGAAAGAAATGCATGGTATGTGTGTGGACAAAAACACACAGACACTAAACACTTCTGAAGTCTTGGAGTGAGAAAATGTTTCGGATTAAGGGGCTGGGATCTAGCGATGGTCTCTACCACCATCAGGCAAAGATGCTCCTCACAAAAAGCAAACAGGAAAGAAAAGATGGCCAGCAGATACCGTGGCTTTGTATACAATGTGCACTGTAATGGTTGCTTGTCTGTCAAGACAGCAAGGTGGATAAAATGGGGGTGTACAGTATATCTGCCTACGTTTTACCAATCAGTGACCTTTGAGTAGCGTGTTCATCATTGTTCTCCATAAAAATGCAGGTCAGTGCTTAAGAATCTTCACGTCCAAGCAGTATTACTCTCCTATTTTCTCACTGCATGTGTAACTCCATCATATACAGTACAGTAATGACTCTCCTCTAGCTTCTTAAAAGTACAAATACTGCTGAGCACCCCAAAGGCTTTTAATCTTTGACTGTTCTGTGGTTTAAAGACTCTTGCGATCTTTGAAGAAACACAGAACATTGCAAGAATTTGACCATATCTGAGTGCTTTAAGAATTCATGCAGTTTCCAAGTTCTGCACACTACAAAACAATCTGCGATTACCTATTTGGCCCTCTGGGGAAGGAAAAGACGTTTTCAATGGCTCTTCAGCTCTGCAATGCAGTGACTTTAAAAGCAGCAGAAATATTTTCATGTCCTGTTTTGTCTAGCCATGATGTCTGCATTCGGTCAGACTTTTGATGGGAGCAGACTGGGAATATTTTCAACTCAAGTGATTCCCTCCAGTTCAACACTGCACACATTTTCTTCACTCAGATAAAACACACACTTTATCTGAGATTCTCAGAAGCATACCCTGACAGTCACAAATCAACAATGTTATGTTAATCAACAGAGTTTTTTTTTTCCCAACACTACTCAGATTGTATTGGATTTTCCTATTTTTTCTCAATGGGACATAAATCTACAAATTTGTGTGCTAAAAACAAGTCTGAAAGCATTAACAACCTTCTGGCAACCAGATCCCATCACATATCATCTGTATTCCTTCAACACTGCATAGAAAACGGAGCTAATTAACCATTCTTTTAAAGAACTAGGCTTCAAAACTGAGAAGCATTAAAGCCTAAAGCACTCTGTACACATCATTCATCAGAAAAGAATGACTCTTTTCACCACCTTCACTGTCAGACAGACAATATCTTTTGACACAAAGGAATTACCTGACACTTAGCAGTGAATAAGCTCATTACTGCCAAAAAACAATCACAGCTTTTCAGGACATCCCTCTCTGACATATTTTACTAATTAATTATCTTTTAGATAACATCCCTGGAGTACTTTAAATACCTACCAGTTTTTCCACTTATATTGTACAATGTGTGGCGGATGCTTCCTGTGTTGCATGTCCAGCTGGTCATTCTTTAAAAGAGAACAGCTTTCAAAGTTCCTGGTTTAAACCTGAGCTAAATTAAAAATCACATTGATTGACACACTGAAAGGCCCCTTTATGCACAGCTTAACTCCGCTACGAGTAAAGCTGTGCCAGTATAAGCAGAGTTCTTTTTTCTGTTAAGGACCCTTTTGTTTGGCATTTTTAAGGAGGGAGGGGTAGATTCTGCTAAACATTAGTGAGCAAATGAGACCATAGACTCCACTGTGAACAGATGGGACAATTGAGCTACGTTATATCTGAGAACACTGCAGCAGAAGCAGAGGAGAAATAAGATACGTGCCCTCATATATCTAGGAATCAGTGTAACAGTTAAGATCCAAGAACTCACCAGACATAAAAACACCTCAGTATGAACGGGGCAACACAGACCCGTAGAGCAAATCCAACCTGACAGCTGTGCTCCTGTCAGGCTCCTTTCCTGATTGCTGTTACAACACAATTTCAACTGCGAGCGGAAACAAAACACTGAGCCTGGCCACCGAACGGCTCCAGGATTATTTATCTAGAGCAGGCTAAATAGTCATCCACTGCCACGTGCCGCAGGAAACCACAAACTGTGAGTCAAAGGGAATTAAAATAAAGACATTGTCACCAGAGGAATTTGGACCTTGCCCAAAGGCACTTCCTTGTCTGTGCGAAGAAGATCTTTGACTGAGGACCTGCCTGCCTGGGCTAACTCTTCCTCTGTCCCCCCAGTACCTACTGCACAGAGAATGATCGGCAAACCATGACACGGGGACCCAGAAAGATAAAACTCGGAGAAATCTGCCCCCTAAGGGCTTCCTGGATCTAGAGGATCTAGAGGATTTGAAAATCTTTCAAAACTAAAAGTATTCATCTTCAAAGAATTAATTAATAATCATAAATTAGTTATTAATTTTAAGTATTTTTTGGCTTTCAAAATAAAAGTATGAATGCTAAAATACCCACTGAGTGTCTATATATAACTCCGTTTTATGATCATATCCTTTTTCAATGGTAAATGCAGCTATTATTCTAATCAGAAATTGCAAGGACCTGTAACTTTGTCCCCCACCTTCTGGGCCTGTCTGCACTCTTTTCTATTAATTTTAAACCACAAAGGACAATTCCCAGGCAGGCACAGTGGAGCACTGCTGCCTCAGAATTGGGGCCCCAGAGTTTGTATGTTCTCCCCAAGTTGGTGTGGCTTTCAGCTGGGTGCCCTGGTTTTCCCTCGCAATACTCATTTTTATTCAATTGCATATAACTGAATAAAACTTGTAGTGCAATATAGCGAAGGACTGTAATTCAAACATTTCCAGTTATGGATTGGGGATTCAGTACATCAGCAACAGTCATTTATCTGTGAACAACAGGACTAAAATATACAGTAGGAGAACTCAGCAATTTCAATACGTCTACCTCAATCATTATAATTTCACATATACCAACTTGATTTTGTAAAATATTTTGTACATTTTACATAATAGAGTAGAATGACATATTATTGCAATTATATAAAATTTAAAAATAATTACAAACGAGGGCAGCAGAGTGGTTGCAGTGGTTGCTGCCTCACAGTGCTGGGGCCCCGGGTTCAGTTCCTGGGGTGCTGTCTGTGTGGAGTTTGTATGTTCTCCCCATGTTCACGTGTTCCTCTGGGCGCTCCCAGCTTCCTCCCCAATCCAGAGACATAGATGAATTGTTTTCTGGGAAAACTGATCCCGACTCGACCGTGTGTTTGTGTCCGTGTCTGCCCTGCTGTGGATGTACTCCCTGACTTTGTGCGCGGGGCTTGCCGCGACAGGCTCCGGGTGGGATAAACTGGTTTGAAAAGGATGGATGGTATGGGTTTCGGGTAACGCAACACTGTAAAACCGGTCCATCGTAAGAGCAAATGGAGTCGAATGAATTCTTAAAACCTTCGAGGTTGTTGGCATAATAATAATCTCATTCCTCCCCCCCCCCCACTGGACCCTGTGCAGTGTCCGCAGGGCCGTGGTCACCCAGTGTGAACAAGGACAGCAGCTGGATTCCATACTCACGCTTGGTGCACCTCAGCGAACCGGGACCCTTGCTCCAGCCGTGACAGCACTGCCCTCCACAGACATTCACACTGCAACAACACCCGGAGAACACATTACCGCACAGGGCAACAGCCGTGACACGGGTCACCTCCACCGCGGGCACTGGGACACTTTCACTGATCCGTTACTGAACGCCTTTCGCCAGCCCAGCCGTTTCGTTTCAGCAGGCGTCACTGCAGTGAATCAAGGAATTAATTTAAACACTTTCGCCGTCTGGGCTGGAGTCTCAAGCCCCGAGAGCTTCAGTACACAGCTGGGTACTTTTTGATCATTGTTGGATACAATTCATTGGGTTATGCATACAAATATGCATTTTACATCAAAATCCGTCCAAAAAAAAAGTAAGTATGTATAGTCTAAGGCGGATTCTAGAGGGCAACAGTTTGTATAGTGATTGCAATTGTGCATCATTGTTGGATTAAATTTATTTTGCTTGACCGCTTTTAATTTTATGTCAACGCATTATGATCACATTTGCCCCCCAATACCTGGAATATAAAATCATTCATCAACATCTTATGAGTGAAACTATCCCATTCTAAACCTGCCAAACACGATCTCATGCAACAGGTACCGTTTGGGAACCTTGCTGCTTCGTTAGAATTATCCCTAAAAACGGTATTATCAACACACTACCGTTCTTCCATAAAATCAGAATGGAAAGCGACGTAAAACACCTCATTGGGTGACTTAGCCAACTTTTAACTCTGGGAAACTTTCTAAGAAATTCTTCTCGGTTCTTGACAAATTCCTGCTCGTCCCACCAGTGAACTCCGGAGAGGTCACACTCCCTGGCGGGGGGGGCGGGCTCCCAATTTACGGACAGACGTGCGGCCGTGCAAAAAGCACGTCTCTGTGCCCCCTTTTTACGCGTCGGAAAGCTCCGCGACTGCCCCAAATGCTTTTACAGATTACGCACGAAGCGGTGCATCGTCGCGCCGGCTTTCCCGGTCCGTGTCGAGGCTGGGAGTTGGTTACGACGCCGAAAGGGAGACCCCCGCTTTGTCTTACCCCGATATTTGGATTTGGTGGCCCTGGTGGACAGCGGGAATGGCGCTGTGGCTTGCATGCCGGGGCTGCTGCGTGTACTGAGGCTGCTGGCGGAGCAGCCCGCTGGGGCTCGCCTGGTTTCCCATTCTGCGCGTCCGGACTTGGCCGCCGAAGCTGGCCGTCACTTCCACGTTATAAGAGCGCGGCTGCCCGACACCGTCCGTCCGCGAAACCGAGCTCACTCTGTCCGTGCCCCTCTGTCCTGGCTGCAGCACGTAGGTGGTGTATCTCCTCAACTCGCCCTTGTCTGTGGAGGTGAACGCCGGTGAAACAAATAAACCTATGGAAAGCAGAATGTTCCATCTAACCCAAGCCATTTCCACGAGTTTCCTTCAGGACTTTGAAATCTGTGAAGCAGTTAAGAATTCCTTGAGAAAGATCCTTTATGCTTCCCTCTCAAAAAAAAAGTACTGGAATCCGTGTGATATATATATATATTTAAAAAAATACCTCTGAAAAAAAGATTTAGTTTTATGTCTTTTTAACGCAAGCAAAAATATTCTTTATCTGTTTCCCTGAGGGTATACATTTATATTCAGCGCCCTTGACAGACTACCAAATTACTCCAAAATAAAATACAAAATATAAAGGAAAAAAAAGATTTTACGGATATAAAACTAAATAAAGCTCGTCTTATCACAAAGAGGGACAGGGGGAGGTGAGCAGCAGATGTTAATAGCCGCTCTGGCTGGGTCTGCGTAATACTTGAGCCTTAAGATCACATTGAAAAGTCTTTAAAAAGTTTCACTGTGTCAGGGCTGGAGTCTGTCAGTGCGCAACAGCCAATCCCCGGCAGACATGACGTCATGGACAGGAGTCTTATTGGAACAGGGAAGCGGGGCTGAGCCCCCGAATTTAACAGCAGGACGGACTGAGCTCCTAGCAACAGCAATAATAATAGTGAATTTTAATCATGGTCTATTGACCCAAGTTATTGATAGGAACATTCACACGGCGTTATAAAAGCAGTATTTACAGATGTAATTCCATATCAGAAGCAGGATCGCTTTTATTCGCCGGTACGAGTCGGGTACATTTGCAACCTGCTCAACACAAAACCCACACAGGTGCAAAAGGAGCCTTAACATTGCTGACATAGTTGCATTGGACAACTTACGAAAGATGGGGGAGTCACAACACCCACAGTATGTGCTCACGGTACGGAACACGTAGACATTACAGCATATAGTATATTAGACACAGGCACATTCATATTTTACAATACAGTGCCAATATACGAACTATAGACATTACAGGCAAGTTCAGACCACGTGCGAAAGTACGGTCTGAGGAGTAAGGTAAATATGTTAATGGATATGTAAACATATCTACCCTTTTTTTTTACAAAGCGTCCATATCGACAGGTTCTAAAAGCTACTTACAGTTACAAATCCAAAAACTAAAAGCAAAAAACGCAACTTTCGTTCACACTGAAACAATTGGATGTGACTCACTGTTGATTATGCTGCTACTGATTGTTGTTGTTGTTGTTTACACTGGAAACACAACCGTCTCAAAATAATTAGCTCTACTGATGCATGCGGCTTTTCAAGGCCGGGTCAGAGCCCACGAAGTGCGGTACAGTAATTACGGCCGGGATTAGGAGAGGGAAAGTGGGGCGCAGTGACAGCCCATGATCACTCTCGAAGCGCTGCTGGCTTGTTTAAAGCTCGGGATCAGAAGGCCTTCGACACCGCCGCAAGCAGTCAGCTGAGAGAGGCGACTTCGTTTCTTGTTATAAGCCCCCATCCTCTCGGTCATTTTGGAATGAGATACAATGTTTGTTTGATCCAGCAGCTCTAAGCAGCTCTGTTTACCTAAGAGCTTCGAGTCCTCTGTACCTGGGCCGGTGCGTTTCCCCACCTCCGGAACAGCAGACCGCCCGCAAGGGCTTCTTAAACGAGTCCAGGTCAGCGGCGTGTCACATTGCAGCGCTCGCTAGATCTATAGCGCTGGGCCAGACTTGTTACACACAATTCGAAGAACGTTTATTTGTCGACATTCGTATGTCACCAAAGTTTTATGCACAGAAAAATCAATGCTGTTGTGCTTGAACTTGACAAAGCGTAATGCTGTTGCTCATACTGTATGTCCAAGGCGGACTCGAGCCGTTTCGTATTTCCGATTGACTGTGTAGTTCACACTGTAACTGTATATCCTGTACAGTATGTTATCGATTAACTATGGGTGGTTAAATGGTAGAAAGCATGGACTTGTGTGGAAAAGACGTTTTCTTGGGACTGACTTTAGATTTACTTTTACGTTTTAATGCCTTATTGTTCCGGAAACGTCTCATGGTGCCCCTCCTAAAAATCTCATCGTTATACGAAAACATGTATAAAATATTAATTTAAATAAGTGGTATATCATTATGAGTCAGAGTGCATTAACCTTAGTTGCCATCATGAGGACATTTGATGAAGCGCCAATAAATTATTTTCTTAAGCTGTACCCCATTAGTGCGATTATAATGTCGCCACGACTAAGGACAAAAAGCTACAGTATTACAACATATATAACAACACATTATTACTTTAATCAGGACGCTGCCTGTGCTTGGGTGTTGCTGTTAGTGCTGTCATTTGTTAGCAAATCATCCTCCTCCTACAGTGAGCTACAAAGCCGCTTCTGTCTAAATTGTTCTGCAGTGACTCATTATTACATTTAAGACTGGCAATGATTCATGTGAATCAAATCAGAATACAGCACAGTCTCACAATTCAAAAAGTTCAATTGTTTACAGGTAAAACCGAAGAAATTGGCCAACTGATTGCAGTATGTAAATTGTTCTGGGTAATTCTTGTATTTTCCATTAAACCCACTTGGTCCTATAATTACAAAACACACAATAAATGCCATGCATTCGTTTTTTGGAACAACTACCAGCTTCGTCAGCAGTATAAAACAGAGATGGAGAAGCTTATCTTCAGTGGTGTGGCAAAGCTTTTTTCCTCAAGAGGCAGTTGGAAAAAGCCTGATCACAGGTGGTATGTAAATGTAGAACATCTTAAATGATCTTCCAAACATTTATTGTTTGCATGTTTGAGTTTTTCTTACAAGTATGACCAAAATACTGGAGGCTCTTACAAAATACTTTTCTAGAAACGTAATGGTCTTACTTTCTGAAAGTAGTGAGTGGGATGTATCCACAACATACTCTTCATTGTGGAAACTGTTATGGGTCATTACCCTCACCTTGAGTGGCTGACAGAAGTAATCTTTCCTCACAATGGGTTGACTACAAAGCTCAAGTGGTGAAAGACATTTACAGAAGTCCCGTTTGAAACGTTATTGGAAAAAGGTGCATCATTACCACACTTCAAGGAACGTACTATAACTAAATGAGATTCATCAAGTACGTCGAAAGCAGGGTTCTCAAATTTTCTAGGCTGCATACAGGACCAGAAGTGGGAGGAAGATTTGACTAAAGCCCAGTTTGAGGGACTTTGCCTAAATGAGATGCTCAAACATTCCAGCATAAACTCTCTTCGCAATGGGACAGACTGGCATCAACTCCTGAAGAAGGCTCCACAGCCGAAACGTTGTTTTCTTTCTTCTTTTTTTTCCAGCATGGAATAAACCTATTGCTTGTTCCTTTGCAGACTGGTATCAACATGATCTCTTGTATTTAAACAGAGCAATCAGGCAGGCAACAAGGTAAATGAGAAAGAGATTGCAAAATTCAAATACTACACTCAAAAGTTTTTAGTTGTGAAATTTTGCTTTTGAAGTGATATCCAAATGACGGATCCTCCGTGTAAATCGTTGTCCCGAACGATATTTGTATCAATGTTTTAGTTGTCCAAGGATCATGGTGAGAAACGGTCTCGGAAGACCACTTCAGGGAAGACATTAAATCGGCTCACTGGACTGACGCTGCTACAGTAGATATCGAGCCATAACACATTTCTACTTCTTGGCCTTATTTCCACTGCTGGCATGGCTAGGCGACGCTGGGGCTTGCTGGCTTGACGCTGGCTGTGCCAATCCAATAAAAAAGCATTCCCGCACATTTCTTTTTCCAAGCACAGCCAAAGCCAGAAGTTCTTGTCCTGTGGCAACAGGATGCCGGGAAGTTATGGGACACCGCTGTGGTACTTTTGAAAGAAACCCAGGGTGAAAAAAATGCCCCTATGCTGGGTGTGGGATGGAAGACCACTGCTGTTTCCATTTAATACTTGTAGCCTAAAGATCACTGTGGTTCAGAATGAATACTTCCAGGCTTCAAAGAACATAACTGATATTCAACAAGTTCTGTACAGTACATCTAGCTCTTGAGAGAAAACGCCCGAGGAAAAGGGAGTGCATGCACGCACAGGGACAAATGAGACGTGTATTTACCCAGCCAGCAAGTTTGGGGTAGGCAGGAGGAGATCAGATTACTAGGAGAAGACCCACGTGGATCCTAGCTATCTTAACCACATCTTCTCCTATAACAGAACCAGTGGTTTCCAAATACACTTAAGACATGAGTCTCCAGGAACTGCAGTCCTGCAGAGACCTCAGCCTCAGCGCATCAGAAGGGCTGTATCCTGCTTCCCAGACAGCTTGGCTGGTACTGGGCTAACACCACATATCAGCACGCTAAGTTTAACCAGCTGTCAGCCAACACCACCAACCGAAGAATTCACCAGTTAATAAGTTCACCCAGTAGTAAGATGTTGTTCACCTACTGTCGAAAACACTTGTTCTCAAAGGTTGTTAAAATGTAGCTGTCCCCTGAAGAGCAACAACATAAAACTACGTCACAGATTTTTAATTTGGCGTTTTAATCCACGATGACAGATATTGCAGAACTGGTATAAAATGTACAAAAACAGCTTGGCGTTAGACATCATGAGATAACTGGTGGCCTAGTTCAGGTTCCTTTCAGTCTGTGGTTTCAGGTCTTCAGTCCTGGCTCTTGTCACTGGGCTTTGAGCTGGGCACTCAAGTTCTGAAGCTCTGTGATCAGGTTTTCCAGGGTCCTAACGTCATCAGCCAGGTCAGTATGGATCTCCCCAGTGGCAACATCAGTGTAAAGTTGCTGAGGGAGACAGGAAGAGAACCTGAAATTACCAACAACTCAGGTTTGCCCAAAATGAATATACAGTTCCGTGTATTTTCGCCACTGAATGTTATCAGAGCTTCAATGTCAAATAATGCCAAAGTCTGGCGTTTGTTTAGTTTTATTACATGAACAAAGCCATCCAACATCCAATGTCCCCGTGTGGAAATGTTTACGCCCTCTTAGTCTGGATGTTGGATAACTCTGTGAAATAAATTAAACAAACAACTCTGGTGTCAGACTCCCTTTCTATATCTCTAGGACCTACATGAAGCTTTGACAACAATCAGTGGCAAAAATATGCAATTCAGGAGCTCTGAGAGAAGGCCAATACTTTTTTCAGTCATACAGGTATCATCTGTGAAACTGAGGCTAGAATAACTACTCATGAACATGACACAGAATGTAACCTACACGTGTTATCAGGAGAGTGCAGGATGTCCTGGGTATTCGGTGTAAAATTCATTGCTTGTGCAACCAGGTGACATGGTTTTGGCACAGGAGGTATGAGTAGCATCCTCACACAGGTGGTAGTTCCTTGCCACCGGCTGCGGCATTGGTGTCCTGTGCCATTCTAAGAAAATGTCGGGAAACCCTCCCGCTGTATTTTTCTAATCTTTCAGAAAATGAACCTTGAAATGAGGGACCCCTTGTGTACTGATTCTCAGCGCACGCCTGTCACACCAGACCACCACCAGTGAAGCCACCAGGCCTGGGTGAGACCTTAGTGTCTCACAACACAGAGGCACTACAGGAAGTCCCCCAGCTGGATTATGGGTGGTGTAGTTCTCATAGGCAGCGCAGTGTCTTTGAGCGAAGTAGATCTATACGAGGCAGTTTTCTGTACCCATCTCTTAACGATGTGTGTTAACCTGCGTGCCCAGGCAGGCAGTGTACACTATTGGCTACTGGCTGCTATTGTGAATCATTGGGACAGGGTCACGCTTTCAACTGGGAAAACTGGCATTCTACAAAAAATGAGGGAATTGCATGAGTTCTTAACACTTTAAAGGAGACCACACAGACGCTTGTGTCAGTGGAGTGCAGAGGAGAGTGTCGGAGAGGCACTGACAGGAGTACCTTTGCTCTCGATGATAGACTGCGGAGGCTGAGGCGAGCTGAAGACAGCATCTGTAAGGCTTCCTGTGGGTTGGACTTGCTGTTACTGCAGGTAATTGTGACTGAAAGAGAGGGGTGAAGGACAAATCTTAATGATCTGGCTTTAACACATGGGAGACAGACCAATGACTGCTGGACACTCCTGGTACAGGGTCAGATCTGGTCTGCCTTTGTCTTTTTACCTGAAACACAAACTCAAGCTTTGATGCCGAATACAAGCAGGGCCCCAATGACTGACTGAATTACGAATGACCAACCCAGATTGTCTGACTTAAGAAAAAGCCTCATTCAGTTAGGGCGCCTAGTGAACTAGTAAAAGGACAAATTAAGCAGAAAATTGTCTTTACTTTGTAAACTGTTTTCATGTAAGCTACATCCACATCTTAAATGCTGCACATTTTGACAAAGTACACCATGAGGGGAAAAAAAACCTGAAAGAAAATAAAGGATATTATAAAAAGTCACCCCCTGCTCAATTTAAGTTCCGATACATTAGCTAGTCATGTCATAATAAATCATCAAGATCAGTGGCAATTTCAGTTTCTGAAGGACAAAAGCGTTCTCAGAAATGTCTCCAGTAGACTCCGTGCATAGCAGATTGAAGCAGAAGGATGTGTCTTGGCTGCAGATTAAGCCTTGTGACGACAGCAGCTGTAGAACTGCCCGCGGAGCACAGCAATTCCAATGGGTTTTATAATGCAGCTCATATGTTTAATTCAGCTCATTGGCCTTAATAAATAGAATCTAAGACATTTATTGAATTTTCTTCCTGGACATTTTCCCATAATATGGTACATTTGTATTCATACCGGACTGTGGATTTTATTTACAATGAACCAAATGACGAAAATAAGCTGCTGCGATTTTCTGTCAAGAAAAAAAAAGCTGTTTTCTTATTTTTAAATGGCTTTCTTTTATCACCTAGAAAGCATCCAGAGGTCCGTAAGTAGATACTTTAAGACTGTGACTGAACGCTACAATGCACTTTAAGGATAAGAAGCCTGTAAGCAGATGGTGCAGCATACGCACGATATATGATTATAATCAACCCAGTAAGAACTGAAGCTGTCATGCATAAACGTGAAATACACACCATTGGCCAGTTCCACAGCCCCTTTCACCACATCCCTGAAGGTCCCAATGTCTTTCTCCCATCCACTCCCCTGCGTCTCACAGCGATGTGCTTTGGCCAGGAACTGTAGTGCCTAGGAAACAGAGTGGACTGTGAGGCGGCTCCGCAGATAAATGCGTTCTCTCGCCGCACTGCATTCGATTACCAGATATCCCCTGCTCCTACCCTACAGTGCGGCAGACCGGCCAGTCAAGGACAAGGCTTCGGTTAATGCCGGCTGTGGAGCAGTGCGTTCTGAGATTAACTGACCTGGGAAGTACCACGTTGCAGGTCAGAGAAAAACTAGGAAAAAATGGGAAACGGGCATTTGTACTGCTTCTATTTTTTAACTGGAGTGGGGAAAAAGAAAGGTAAAGCTGGTTAAGGCAAGATGGGAGCCTCCTAATTGGCTCAAGCAGTAAAGGCAAGAGTGGAGGTTTAGCCCAGCAGCTTGGATGTTGCTGGTCAGAGCCAGGGTCATGCCATGAGCCTTCTGTGAAGGGATATCCCAAGTGGCTACCGCTGGTATTGGGTGTGATTAGTCAGTACTGGGACCTGCCTGGCATTTGCCGACTAGCAGTGAAACAAGCACTATTCTTCCCATCATTTCTTCTGTACTTTAACTGCAACCATATGAAGTGTAACAAAGGCTATTTGTTCATTATTCAACATGATTCATTGTTCATTATTCTTCATGTACTGCAGTTTAAAAATTATACATAATATGTGATTATAGAGGATGAAGGTTCATTTCTGAATCCAGAGTTTCAAATAACATTTGGTAATGTTCAAACTGGGTGGGTATAAAATAAAAAAAGCCATTCCAAAGTTTTTTTAAAGTACGTCTTCTAAAAGGACTCACTTTTTCATTGTCTTCGGAGCTGACGCTGTGCCCATCTCCGTACAGTTTGGCATACTGCCTCCAGATCTCGGCGTCGTTGGTCACTCGAGAGGTCACTCTGCCGAAGAGCTCCTGCAGCCGGACCCTCTGATTGGAAGCTTTCTCCCCCTGCATGTCAGTCAGCTCCTCCACGACGGCCTTGACCAGGATCCTCAACACCTGTAAGAGAGGAGCACCGGGTGAGAGAGGCTCAAATCAACACATTCCTCTCTTTCGCTCCAGGTCACCGTGGAAACTAGCACCGGCAGTATGCACGGCATTCCAGGAAGTAGCAGAAGTGCTTTTAACTAAATTAGTTTTACCTTAATTTAAGCCAAGAGCCGGGCCTATACTGTCTATAGTTTCCAAGATAATGCAAGCAGAAGAGGCCTCAGAAGGACTGTGACACAAAGAGGGTCCCAAGACGTTACCTAATGAGGAGACATTCTTCCACAATAATCCTCCATAAGAAATATGATTCACACGTAAACACTTCAAATGTTCATTTTTAACTGTAAATGATCTATTAATAGTCATTATAGCATGAACGTTCCACAAAATATTGAGACCAATACAATTATATTCAATTAAAAATAAAACATGAATGCTACTTTTTCTAAATCAACAAATTCACGTGCTAAAACCCGTTGAGATAACATTATGCAATACCTCATCTTCTCTGTCCAAACTACACAGGTTTCTCAATCCTTCCTGTAGCGAGTGGGAGCTCCAGGGAGCGGAGAGAGAAGAGCTGAGAACCCCCCCCCCCCCCCACTGAGGAACACCCCCACACTGCAGCCTGCAAAGAGCAGCTCTCTCCAGGGAGGGCTTCCCAGAAGTGGACTGGGTCCGCCCTATTGGAAGTTCAGGACTCAAGAGCAAAACAGTGCTAGTGAAGAGCTTGAAATACAGGTTTCTACTAGAGCTTTTCATTGCTTTCAGGACATCCATTGCAAAACGGAGTGCACTGGTACTTCTCTGCCAGCGTGTCCAACCAATAGGCACCAAAATTGGGAATGCACAGCCACTATATCAGCACAGGAAAGGACTAAAACTCTGTTAGATACACAGTAACAGTCGGGTTTCATTTTACCAGCAGTGCAGAAGAACTACTTTAAAACTCATTTGGATTCATTTTATTTTTGTTTTTCAATTTCCCTGGAGATCTTTACCTTTTTTTTAGCTACAGTACAATAATGTATTATGAATACAGTTACTTTATTACCTGTGTGCTTCTGGGGTCATGGCCTTTGATTATTTTAACAGATTCATAAAGTGAATGCACTTTGGTATCTTTTAGAATTCTCCTGCACTAAAACATATCGGGTTTGCAGCATTAGAGTCTACCCATCTGTAGCTATATTCTACCTGCTCCTCCACAGGTACACAGTACCTGGTGAAACACTAGCGGCAAAAGAAATCTTTCCAAATGTATTAACAACAGAAAATGTCGTAATTGCATTATACAGCACTACGCAGTTCAATCCAGAAGAGGTACTAAGTGTTTAGAAGAAGAGAGATTAGGTAGCTGGTATCTTTACACAAATGTTGTAACTGATTACTGTCTCTGAGGACAGCACCACACATCCTCAGAACAGAAGGGGGAAAGGCCTCGTGCACCAGGTAGTACGGTACAGCGGAGTGGTCTTTGTTCCAGCAGGTCAGAGACAAGGGGCCTATTCTGCCCCTGGGGTGGGTGAGTGATGAGTGCTGTTACGTGATCTCACACAGCTTGAATGAGCTGGATGTGCTGAAGGGGTTCCTGCAAAACAGCTGCTGAGAGAAGCAGAAGTGTGGCTTTGAGCCGTGTGAAAATGACCACAACATATTTGAAGAAAGCAGGGGGCAACTCAACACTTAAAGTCATCCTATCTAAAGAGATCTGGACATTCCTTCTGCGTCTGTATCCTCCATCTGTGATGAAAGTGCATGGCTCCTTTAAAAGCAGGTAGTTTTTCTTCCCCACTGTAAATATAACCCACCCAGGGGATCTTGAACTTTTTAGTAGCATAACAAATCTAATTTCCAGAGCAGCCCCTGTGCCTTGTCTGCTAACTGCCGGCTGATCAAAAAATAAAACCTTATTTACATTACCAACTGGACACTCTAAGAAAATAGTACTGCAGATCGAATTGTAAACATAAATCTCTAAGAACTGGCAGCAGGCTTATAGGTATCAGAACCCACTGAAGAACATAACAGAAAGTATAGCTCAATCTAAGGTACAGTCCTTATCACTGGGGAATCGTAGACGTAAGCACTTCCTGTTTCCACTTAGCTAACCCTAAACAAGTGTGACCAGTGCCAGAAAAACCTCCCTTTCATGCCTCTTTCAACGTATATATAGGCTTACATAAGCAGAATTACAAATCATTTTGAAACTTGACATGAAAAAATCAGTATGAAATACAAAATGCATGATGGAACTTCACCCCGTTAAAATCCAATACACCACAGGTATACCACATTATTAGCACTGTGTGTTAAGATTAAGATCACTTTATTAGCCATATACAATTTCTTGCATTAGGAATTCGTCTTTCGCATACCCCAGCTTGCTCTCCATGAGACACACAGAGGGGGAGAGAAGCTTGGGGTCAGAGCGCAGGGTCAGCCATTGTACAGCGCCCCTGGAGCAGTTGGGGTTAAGGGCCAACAGCGGAGTAGGATTCCTCTGCCGGCCGCGGGATTTGAACAGGCAACCCTCCAGCCACAGGTGCAAGCACTCAGAGAGTGCTACAACATTGTAAGCACAATGAAAGCACAGGAGTACTGACTACAACAGGTCCTGGGGAGGAAATACGGGATGTCGATAGCAAAATCTTAGCTAGTAAAAGCTACTCCACTCAAGAAACTGCGCCCAGACTCCATGTTTCAGCAGGATCATATACAAATGTACTAGGGTGAAGACTCTCTTCCTGAAGCAGAACACTCTTCCTGACCATTAAAGGGGAGTATGAACAACTCACTGCTCCCCTTGCAATGCGATATGCCCTTCCTTTAAATAGTGGACATTACTTTGAAGGGCAGAGTTCACTTACACAGGGCAGAAGGCGTCTCTAAACGCTAATATCTCCTAATTGGAAGACAACACTTGTGATGATGGCACTCCTGGGACCCAGCTTGGCTCAGCATTTGCCGACTAGAAGAAGAGAGAGGAGCTCCTCCTCATAACTCCGATTTGTTTTCTGGTTTTGCCACAAACCAGAGGAAGAAACACAACTGTTGACGAACCACGGAAACCGCATTCTATTCTAACTTCATGCAAAGGGAAAGATGACTCAAAGCCCCCCCACTTTTCCACACTCTAGGACTGACCTAGTTTTATTTTCTTATCAAATGTTTTTTTTCCTGATTGGTTCGGTTCTTCCGCTACGTGGATTTGGAATGATGTTTACTCTGTCTGGGCTTAGGACACTGACCCTGCAACGGCACACGGGGGAGGATGAGGAAGTGTAGGCGGAGTGGTGGTGCGATCCACCCCCTGTTGAGTCACTCTTCCTTTAACACGTCCCAGGCAAGGCAGCCTGGAGGTTCAGCACCGATCAGATCGGAGCTCCGCCCCTCGCCAACAGCGCAGCATGCCTGCACGTGCCTAGGTAGCCATAGAGGGGAGCTGTATCTCAGCCAGGAGCTGATAGAGTCGCGGCCAGCTAATCCCACACTACCCTCAGTGACGCTCAGCCACGTGTGCACCACTGCTTGGGGAACGACAGTGCCCCAGACTGAACATGTGATCACAGAACTCAACCGGCCCTGGTCAAGCGCTTGTACTGATTGAGCCACCTGGGAGCCCAGCTCTATTTCTTAATAAAATTACCTTCCGAAGGCGGGGACTGTACTGCTATTATTGTGCCTTTTCTCACCTCAAGACTATGACACTGTAAGTGAGATTGGTACTGCAGATCACAAACCCCAGCAGAAAACACTCTTATAGGGCAGTTATGTATCTGAGTGTATGTTCTCTGCCTGACAGGTGACAATCCAGCCAATATCTTAGTATAAAAACAATAAATATATAAAGCAGTCTCAGTCACAGTATAACATATATTCACAGAAAATTATAAAGTTGAAAAGCCATTAAAAGCCATGTAGGCCATTAAAAACAATCAATACTAAATAATTACAAAGAATAATGCATGTAGCCAAGGACTGGTTAAAAAAATGGTTTACACTGCCTACAGGAGCTGGTAAAGACAGGAATTCTAGTTAAAAGGAGTCTGGCTACAGGGAAGCAAGAGTAGAATATTATAGAAAAGTAAATGGGTGCACATCTGTGTAAACTATACTTTGGAATAAAAAATGATGTTTCATTCAACCATTTCAAAATTTGAGTGAACTTTGAATGTCCAGTAAAATGATAAGACCTGTTGCTGAAAGAATATGAAATCCTGAAGTTTATGAAGTAAATAAACTGCTAGATTAAGCAATTTATGTGCTTCAACAGTGAGAAATTATTTAAATATTACAGCTTCATGGATGCAGACTTAGCCAAAACCACAGCAGAAAAAAATGCCCTTTAAAACAAGCCCTTTAAACTTCAAATAACACATTTTTTTATAAACCACAAGTACTTTTTGACAACATTCTTTGGTCAAATGAATCCAGAGTAATTTCCCCCCAACAGAACACCACAAAAGATTTGTTGGAAAAAGTGTACAGCAATTTCTAAATTAATACTCATTGTTTTTTTGTCAAAAGCTTAGTTAAATTGTCAGAACTTTCTGCTCCTTGGTTAATGATCTAAAAGAAACAAAAAGACCAACTTTAGATTAATTATATTAAGCTAAATAATTTTATAATTTAAAAGCAATAAGCCTTGTAGTTGTTACGGATTAATGTCTTATTATTGACATTTAAAAAGATAAAGCTAAAAGACAGAGTGATCTTGGAAAGAAGCAAATTTCAGAATAGAGTTGTACCTCCACAAAATATTACACCTTGTTGTTGGGAATCAAGGAATAAATAAGGTTTCCTATTTTCAGTTTCTCACATTTTTTTCCCATCAACTTCATTAATCCCTTTCAGTGAACCTAACTAGGAGCCTGTATTCCTTCCACACCAGTTAATGTAGCTGTGTACCGATAGGAAAATTGATTTGATTCACAGTTTTGCTGTGCAGCAACTACATTTTCCTTATGTCTTCATAGGACAATTTCTACCGTTAAATCGTGTGTTAAAATGTATACAATTCTGATCGCTTGCATATTTCTAGAATGCAAATAGCATAGAACATTATTCATATTTTATGGAAAGTATATACTAGAATATGAAAATAGTCTAAAAATATTAAAAATGTTATTATCCTTACTTAAGGTATAGGTATTGCTTTGCGGTGGTGGTGAGAAGTTGGTTAGAGTGGTCTGAAGAAGTTGATTTTCTTTTTGGAAAAAAGGTTAAAACAGGTTTAGTGTCTTTTAGATGTTTCTCTTCTTCTCCGCCCTGTGATGTTTTTCTCAAGTCTTCCAGAAGGCTCCTTCCCCCTCCATCACCACTTTCTTGCTTGCGCTGGGAATTTTTTCAACTTTATGTTGATACAGAACCGTGGGTGTTTCGCTCAAGAATTATCTTTCAAGAGCGCAGTAAAAACGCTCGTCCTGCTGTGATTATGCGATCACATGTACTGAACAGAATGCACCGACACTCTTTCCTCCCTTCTCCCTCGCACCAGTGTTCAGCGAAGGATACAACAGCTGCCGACGGGGATTTGAAACCAAGACCCTCTGATCACGAATCCTAGCCCCTGCAGTCCACGCTGCTACCCTGAGTTATTATTTGGCTACTGTCAGATCCCGCTGCTGACGTAGGACGGACCCACGCTGGGCGGGAAACTGGGTGGCAGTGTGGGGTCTGGGAAAGCTAAGCTGTGGTGCGCGCATGCCGAGAGACAAGCTGCAGGCCGAAGCCGAGCACACAGGCAGTGTGGTGCTGCCGCCAGCCAGGGACTGAAAGATGCAGCAGAGCTGTGCACTCAGGCACAGATGGCAGAGCAGCAGGCAGGGATCACAGTTCAGGTCTGTCGAAGTCGGCGGTGAGACACAAGCACAGTCCAAAGCACAAAGGCCAAGTCCAGGGGGTGTGTGGTCGGGGCAAAGCAAGGGTCAGATCCAGGAAACTCAGTAGAGCACAGTTCACAGCAAAGGGCAAATCCAGAAGACTATGTTGTGCAATGTGAAATACTGGAGAAAAAGTTCCGCTCCCAAGTCGGCTAGTCACCACCAATCACAGTAACCCACGCACTGTCACAGCAAGTAAACAGAGAATAAACAAGCCAAGGGGGAATCAAGCAACAAAGCTGAAAACATAGCTACGGTCAGGAGTCCAAGCAAGGTGACAGTAGGGAAACAGAAATGAGGCAAAGCCAGAAAATAGGACTTGAAACTCTACAACAGAGCCCCGAGCAGCGTCAGAACAGTCCTTAAGTATTCTGCACCACCTGATGCAGATGTGGAGGTACATTGCTTGCAGGTGATGCAGCTCTCCTGTCGGCAGGCGTTTCCATGGGAACCAGTGCTGAGTGACAGGTGGGAGGTTGGGTGCCATGGCAAACGCCAGCTCGCTCTGTAGCTTTAAAGTGGGGCTGAGTCTGACCACTGAGCTTTATTTAAATAACCAATTATTTTGTGAAAACATGACTGTAAGCTCTTTGTACACTCAAGTGTCCCATTTCTTTGAGCATTCTATTGACTGAGATTTATACAGACAATTTAAAAATAAGCATATGCTTTTGTGGAGCTCCTTGCATTTGAACAATCAGCATCATTGTGTAGTACCACTAAATAGTCAACAAAAGCAGAAAAAAACAGACATGGCATCACCTGTACATCCTTGTACTTCTCTCTCAGGTCCAGCAGCCTGTGGTATGCTTTAATGGCTTCTGCAAACTCCCCCACATCAATACATGTGGTGATGTAGTTCTCCCAAATTTGCCAGTGCTCATAATTACACTTGAGAGCTTCCTGAAGTGTCCTGAACGCCTTGGTTCTGTGACAGCAATACAACAGAGAATCAACTGAATACATATTTCTCATTATTGTTTCTGGGAAAACAACAAAATAGAACTTAGATTTTAAAGGTGGATGGTAGATGTAAGGAGATATAAGGTCTCAGTCTTCAGGAGGAATTTCATAAGTAATTTTACTTACTCAGAAGGTATTCCAAATACTTAACAAACGAGGCATAGAAGATCTCTTGCATGCAAGCATGATCCAAGGTCCTAAGCCTTTACAGGAGTCAATTTATTTACTAGTTACATTGGCAGCAATGTAGAAATCACATGCAATTTAAATATAAAGGGTCCATGGAAAGAGCATAAAAGAAATAAAAACAAAAAAGGGGATTTTATCAGACTATGTTATGTTTCCTGGGTATGCAAGGAACATAGTCTTGTAAATGTAATGCTAAAGGTAAGGTCTGTGGGTTGAAAAATAAATCAATTCACTGAATGCCACTTCATACTAGTTATTTTCCTCTGGAATACAGAGATAGTGTGTGTCTGATGCTCATAATACAATTCCAATCCCCGAGATCCCCTTTCACACACTGGCTCCACCCTTTTGAAAACTACTCCGGTCTGAGGCTCCAAAACTAATACTGTCAGCTGTCGCACATTGCAAAGCAGCACAGCTGTTTCTGTGAGGAGCTGTGTGAGGCCGACAGCCGAGATGACTCAGGGCAATCACTGGTCTCCCTTCTCGGCAGGCTGGTGTGGCCTAATTCAAGCCACAGATGGTAAGGAGTAATTATAACTTGTGAGCAGCAATGAGAAAGAATAAACTATGACATTAAATTTAGGGGGGACGTTTCTCTTCTCTATACTCACTTCTGCTTCAGACGGATATACGCTGTGGACAGGTTATTCCAAGCTTCAGCGTTCTGGGTAAGAGCAAAGAAACATAAAAGGAAAAGTGAGAAAAAAAAATTGATAAATGTGCAAAGACCATTACGAGAATTAAACATATCTGCCATACGTGCAAGCTGTGAATCCAGATACAGGTAATTAGGAAGAGATCTGTTTGCCACTGAATGTTAGCAGGGTACTGGGGACTTCTGTTTCTGCACAGAAATGAAATTTATTATTGTCTTGGTTTGTGTTTTCAGCTGTGCCCCGATAAGAACAGATGGCAGCTTTTCTTCCCCCAGTGTTAATAATAGACATAAAACCATGGCTCATGGCAGGAATTATCAGCGCCCGTGGTGGAGGATAACATGTGGAAATGAATGAATGAATTATTTGTCTATAATAACCGGTTACCGGCAGAAAAAACAAGGAAAAATTAGCTTTCTTTGTTCGTGGCAAAACTGTTTCTTTTTATGTTAATGGCTGTTATTACCACGGATTACCGTCTAGAACATATCGAGAGCAAGGAGTGCCAGCTCCAGAACTGGACCCCGTATCAGAATCTGAAGGAAGGGAGGTTGCTCAGAGTCTGGAGCACAGCGAGCCAGACAGAACAGAACCAACAGACTGCTCCCTTGTCACCACTGTGTTCCCCGTTAACCCAGAGAGCTGGTTTCAGGTCGGTACGGCTGTGCCTCGTATTAAGATTACATTTTGCTAGATCGCCGCAATCAGGGCAAGGCTGCATTTATCACAGCGTCAAATGGGTCTGTTATTCACATGAGATAAGCATTCTCATGGGAAGGAAAAAACAAAAATGCATTACTTACATCTGGTTCCAGACCAACACATCTCTGGAATGCCTTTGCAGCCCCTTCATAGCCTTCTACAGCTATATAGGCACATCCCAGAGAGAACCACACACCGAGCTGCAGGCAAGAGGAAGAGAACATTGTTCAGCAGTGAGCTCATGTTTCCTTTCAAATGCCAAAACGAAGCACTATCGATAGGCTTTTCCTGTCATTTGTTTCCTTTTAAAATCACCTCTATAGTTTGACTTGGAGACATTTCTATGAAATGGTTTTCTGATGAAATGCTGGCTCCAGCTCAAACATCATAATGCAGTTTGTTTCAAACCCCACCAGCCTCACCGTCTGCGTGTGAACACTTCAGATTTGGCAGTAGCATTTCAAACACAAAACCCTAGTGTGGCTCTAAAAAGCAAGATACTTGCAGACGCAGACAGCAGCACAGAACCTCGACCTGCAGCTGCTCCAGATGTGTCCCCATTCTCCGTGACATGAACCTGTTGAATGTTTTACAATTCCTAATACTTCTGGTACAAAACGTACATACCCTGAGAACTGTATTGTGCAACTGTATTGTATCAGTGCTAATTATAATGCAGTGCATGAGTAGTGCATGAGTAATAAAGCCCATAACTAAAGAAACAAACCCGGGTAACCTACAACAGAAGGGATTTAGAAAAGAACCCCCACCTCCCAAATTAGAGATAAGGGCAAAAAAGGCAATAAATGGACCCCATTTTTCAAAGGACCAATGGAGTTACTCAATGATGAAGTGTCACATGATACAGAACCCCGTCAGCTGTTTACCACAAAAGACGCCAGCAGGTGCTTTTGTGTGAATTAGAAGAATTATTTAAAAAATACAGATCTGTCACCCTGCTTCAGTGTTACAACACTATGTGGTTGACAAGCAGTTGTCACACAGATAAAAAGAAACAGCTTTAGATCCCTTTGAACAAGCCAATGTGTACTGAAAGGTAGACCGTTCAATCGTTAAATTATATCCTCTGCCTCAACAGACCTTCAACAGTGTCTAAATAATCCAGGGTCTTTTTTTGGTCTTTGAATGTTTTGGTCTTTATCCAAAACATTCAGGAGCTAAGATCTCTTTTGCTTCCAATAAGCTTCCAATGCTTACTGCATGTAAAGATACACTTGAAGCTGCAGCAGTTTTTCTGTTTCTTTGCCTTTTGGTAAGAAAAATACCCCAGGAATCAACACTAAGAAGATTACGAGATAAGAAAAGACAAGAAGAGTTACAAATGAGAGGAGACCGTTAAGTACATCTAGCCAGTTTGGTAGCAGTGTATTGATCCAAGGAACAACAGAAATCATTCAAAGGGGAAAAAAAAATATGGGAACTCTGTCACCCTCCCCCCCCCCACACACACATCCTCCCTGTTCAGAGGTGTGTTTTTTAAACACTTGGTCACCATTTGTCACCCCCAGCAGCCCGTCTGCGAGAGCTGTGCTGCATTTGAGACGACTTCAGGAGAGCCGCCAGGGTGCAGATGAAATCTCTTTGGCCATATCAAATAGCTTTCACCACCAACCTGGGGGCATTTCAAAGGCACGATCTCCCTTTGGAGGTGCTCAGATTTCACTTTCCACCTCATGGCGTACGGAGAAAGAAAACACAAAGCTTCTCCCTGCTTGCTCGTAGAAACGGGAAGCTTACCTGTAAAATTTTTTTTTTTGCATTGGCCCGAAGGCTTGGGGAGGCCGTCTTTTCTAAAGGCGTTTTAAAACCACTTTCACCTCTGACACGCGGCAGTGAACCAGCCATTGTTCGGCGAAACGGGCTTCCGTCTAGCGATCTCCAGGTGCCGGGTTAAGCCAGAGGTCAGGGAGGTCTGTGAGGGTGAGCTTGCTTTTGTTCAGTAACATGGTTAGGCCTGACCTTCCCGAGAGTCAGATGGCTATTAGCCCACTGACAAAAGCAGGGGGCAGTGAAAAGGGCTAGACAGGTTTAGATGGAGCTGAAAGCAGAGAGCTGCCCTGGAATGTTTTCTTTCCGAGGCCTGCGAGATGGCTCGGCTCCTGCGCGCCGGGGTGGTGTACCTGCATGGCGTTGATGCCGAGCGAGTGGTGGAAGCAGGCGATGCACTGCTGGAACTCCTTGCTGCGCAGGTGCAGCAGGGCCTTGGAGCGCTGCGCGCGGGCGCTGCGGCCGCCCGACAGCTCCCAGGCTTTGTCGTAGTACTGATGCTCCCGCAGCACGTCCCCCAGCAGGCAGTAGAGCGAGGGGGTCTCCCGCTTCTCCAGCTCCCTGCGCAGAATCTCCTCCGCCTGCACCGGGAAACGGGACAGGTCAGGAAACAACGCCGGCGCTGGCCGGAAAAGCACAGGCATCGAGCGCACCGTGGCTTCTGCTCCAGATGAAATCAACTCTTACAGACGCCACCAGTCAATACAAGCACGCTGCACAGGCGGTAAGATAAAGAATGCAGAGCTCCAGTTACCGCCTGAGTGCATCAGGATTTTATTAATCCGTTTCTCTGGTTCATTTATTTCTCACAGTTCTGAAGCTGTCTGCCTATTTCCACAACACTCCAGCAGCTTGCATCATTCTTTTCAGTCTGCTTGGTCTAATCTCTGAAAAATGGACCGCACTGTCAAAGACCTCCACACAATGCAACGCGTTCGGGCTGAGCAAAACATAAGTAGCTGAAATGCAAGATTATGTGGATAATTATGGCTCTAACACCTGGTTGGACTACGGAAGAGTTTTTAGTTCAGTCCCGTCCAGGTTCTCTTAAGGGTCCTGCCCATTTGTGGTCATGGACAGGAGCCAAACATGCAGTGGTGACTTAATCTTTAAGCCTTTGTTGAAATAACAGGTTTGCCTTCATATAACCCGCAGAACAGCACCAGTAGCTACTGCAGAATGTCCCCACTGGATTAGGACTGGCTAGTGTAATTCTGACTGGTACACATGCCATTAAAATACAAATG
Organism: Atractosteus spatula; assembly: GCF_055471065.1. Classification (NCBI taxonomy): domain Eukaryota; kingdom Metazoa; phylum Chordata; class Actinopteri; order Semionotiformes; family Lepisosteidae; genus Atractosteus; species Atractosteus spatula. Next base: position 20,574,180 of record NC_142720.1, on the reverse strand, counting down.
TTACACAAGAGCAGTTCAGCAAGAAGGCAGTGGAAGACTTACTTGTTTCTGAGTGGCTTTCTATTAAAAGAACTAATGTTACACAAAGCAGTGAGGACATTACTAAACTGATTTTTCACTAATGCTTGACTTGGGCTGAGTTTCATACACGTAGTCCTTGGACTGTGTGCACACAGAACGTGTGCAGGACGTCCTTCAGTGGTACTGGACATGTATTCTTGCAACATTCCTGAGCAGAAAAAAAACTTATCTTAAGGATCTGTTGACAAGTGCATGTTGAAGAAACTCAGTTCAACCTCTATTAATTTGTGAATAGTTAATGGTGTTAAATACAGCCAGTTATCATATGTGAAAGGCTTTTGGGAATGTGGCAATGGTGCAAATGTGTGCATGTCTGTGTTTGTGTCTGTCTGTGCCCTGTGATAGACTGGCTCCCCTGTGACTCCGAATCGGAAGAAGCAGTTAAAAAAATGGATGGATGCATCCATATCCGGTTGTTGTATGTCTCCTGCAACACAAGACACATACACGCATGCTCAGGACTTTACAGGTAATGCAAAACAAACATTTGTGGAGGAATGCATGTGTGTTTTGGGTATGTTATTGAGCAGTGTATGTTCCTTCCTTTTTAATCCACACCTGCCATCAGCCAGCAGTTAATCACATGAAAACACGTGGGACTCAGTAATAAAGCAAGTATTTATGTTTGTGGTCAACTTGATTCCATCATCACAGTCAGTTTCGAAACTTCATGCAGCCAATCAAGTACAAAACTAGTAGCACTTTTGCTAATGATAGTGACTGACAGTCTGTGTAGGCTGCTCGATTAGAGATTTTTTTATAAAATTGAACAATGATTCTTTATACTGCAGATGAAGCTATCAAACATTTCCATTGGCATAGGTTGTGAACAAGACTATTTCTTATTGATTTTTTAAAAGTGAAGAGAACTATGCTAATAGTTATTGCTAGTTATTGTTATTGCTCCAACCGATACTAAAAGAGGCAAAACCCAATCAGGCTCTAGACTCAGCTCTTTAAAAACTATCAGGAGTGTTTCAATCCTCATCACAGTCTTTTCTTGGAGTGAAAAATGACTTTTTTTCATGTGGAAAAATGTCTTTCCCCCAGAACTTTTGGTGAATCTATCCACCTCCAGGGATCAACATCTCCGTGGCATTTTAAATCTCATAATTATCCTGTGATTAAAGCTAATTACTCTGGTAATTTGTCTTCGATGCTCATTTTTCACTGAAAAACTAGATTCTTTAAATATAACATTCACATTTTTGGGGGGATGAAACAGTTCCTTTATTAGAAGTTTTAAAATATTCTCCTTAATACACAATTCTCTTTTCCTGTTTATTTTTAAAATGAATATGGGGTAAATCACCATTCTCTGTGATCACAGATGAATTCTAACCTAGTCCTAGCAAGATGTGAAATGACTGCAGCTGACCCACCTGCGAAGCCACTGGACACAAACTCCTGGCATTCAGAGCAGCCCCAGGCCTGGGGCTGGACTGAGATCCTCCAACACAACTAACTAAAGCTGCTCTCAGTCCATCAGCCATCCCAGAATCCCTCAGCCATCATAGAGTTTTGTCTCACTAAAACTGTTAACTAACAGAACAGCTTCCAAGAATCCAAAATAATACCTCCAGTAAATACGGTGCAGCAGAACCTGTCAACAGCTGATATACTGTTGTGTGTCAAAAATCAATACCCAGCTACTAAAATAAGAAACTCTGCCTACACTTGCTAGGGGTTAAACTACATATCTTCAAGTAAATTAAATTGGCCACCGTGAGTTCTTCACTTTGTCTCTGAACAGCTGTGCCAAGGCCAGCCCCAGGCCCAGCAGACAGATGGGGTCCCGCAGACTGAAGAGATTGGTTTATAAACGACCACTGAGGATTGAGCTTTCTGGCACAGGACTGAGGGAAAGTCCACTGCCAACAACAACAGCAGGTTAAGAGGTAACATCCAGTCATTAATATAGCAACTCAGTGACATCAAGGCCAAGATATTATTAAATTAGTTGTCTCTCACACACACTAAAAGCTTCCCAATTATCCTTGACATGCTCTTGACACCAGTATATAATAAGGCCTTTACTACAATTAAGAAACAATTTGCTGCGATTCCCTAATATGTTCCGAAAGAGCCAAAAATCACTCAACCAGAATCTCTTGAGAAATTAGAGAGGCCTGATTAAATGTGCTCTGAAACACTGAACAGCCTTTTTAGAATGACAGTGGTTATTGTTCCATAACCTTGGGAAAAGGCTGCTGGTAGGTTCCACCTAAATAAGGAGCTGAGGTTTCACCATTCAACACCCAACAGAGAATCACTGCATCCCCTTCACATACGTGTTTGTTGATTTTGCTAAACCTGCCAATAATGTAGAGAATTACTTCATAATTCTGTTGCAAGAAACTCCTTTTAAAATAGGGACAAATTTACTCTTTGGTAAGCCACAGCACATGGGCAGATGTTAATCCACTTTTCATCAGCACTGTACTCTTACTCACCCTAAAAATGCAAGCTTCACGATTTGCTGCTGTAAATAAAGTAGCTATGAAAGCTAACTCATTCACAGCTTGAAGAAAAAAAACCTCACAAAAGATAGAACGAAGATCTCATACACAAAGGTACTCAACACAGACAGCCTAGTAACAGGGCCTGATGTCCTCCAGGGCATAAAAGAGCTAGAAACGTATGTACTTGCAGTGACAAATACCTTCAAAAACAGAACACGAGGCAGTGCACTGAGGGTAAAAGACTGCAAGAATATAAACATTCAGACAGCCATACTGCATGTCAGTTATCTCATGTAGCTCAGAGCCTTAGCTGGAAACATACCAAGGTTTTGTTCAAATAAATACAATGCACCACCCCAATCAGACTGGGAGCCAATGGGAGCTATAATTGAATGGAAAGCACAAAAGCTCATAGGATTCTAATTCAATCCTACACTGAGCAGCCAACTGGAGGATATCTTTATCCTCCCAGAGCTCGAGTGCTATCTATAGGACACAGCAACACGGCAGCAATATGATTAAGTGATTAACCTTTTCAGACTCGGGGTGGTCTCAAAGACCTGTTGAAAACAGTCTGATTTAGGATGCCTGCTGTCAGCCCCCCCCTTCTTGCTGGTAGTCATTGCTGTGCCTGCAGCCTCTTCAGAAAGCTCTTTGTGTTGCGGTAAAAAAAGCTTGTACAGCTATATTCAGGACACTGGCCTTCAAGAACAAGCTGATGGAAACACTTCAGATTACTTTTTGCAAAGACCATTTCCAAACATTTCAGTACTGGAATATATTAGTAAGCTGACATAAAAGTGCCATTAACCAACTTCTGAGGGGGATTAATTGCATCTTGGTAACAAAATCCCAATCATTGCCATAGGCTGAGTTATACGATGCAGTTATTTATTGGAAGAGTTTATAACATCATTAATAACATGAATAGATTGTTTATAGGCAGTTAACAGTGGAGACCTAAACTTAAAGTGTGACCAATAGTGCTTGATCACTGTAACTTTATATCACACCATTTGTCAAAGATTACGCATATAGGCTACATTCCAGATGTTATAAAACCTATCACACATCATCTGCATGTTTATAGAATGGAACCCCTTCCTAATTATACAAGTTTCTTAAATGGTCAGGAGAATTTATACTGTAAGTGTACCATGTAAGCAATTGTCTTCAAATCCAGATGTAGTAAAAACCTGCGTTCTGATATGTTGTTCCAGTTCCAGATTAAGCAGGATACTGGTGTAATGAAGGTTAATCCTTTTTATCGGTTCATTTGCTGAATTTGCTGATATCATTCCAAAATCAGACAGCAAAACTTTTAGAAAATACGTTGAAACTTTCTATAAACATGCACCCCCAGGACCTGACAGTTTCTCCACCAGGGAAATCTGTCGGCCCATGGGCTTCAATATTGTAGTGAGCGGGTCTTTTCCTGTTGGCAAATAAACAGAAGCACACTGCAATGCTATTTGATAACCATGCATGTTTTGCGTGTGGAGCATCATATACCATGCATGACCTTTTGCATGATTTTCTGTAAGTCATGCATTGTAGATGAGCCTCCACATACAAAACATGCACCGGTGTGTCCCTTACCAATTCCTTAACAATCCCGCCTTCTGCTGTTATCGATACTGTCATTGGCTCACGCTAAGCAGTGTTACCCACACTTCCTCGGCTGGACTCTTAAAAGACACATGTCAGCCATGGAAATAGTGACCCAGAACAAAGTGAGCCAGGGCTGGTGGCCGTAAGGAAACTGTGCAGGGCCACGCCACGATAAGAAGACATCTGGCTAAGTAAAGTCATGCTGGGCGGTTCATGCGCTGTGCTGTGTCTACAGGAGACAAAGCCAGAGTGAATTCAGGCCTGGGTTATTTTGCAACAACACAGCACTTTTTCCTGGGTTTTTGGTTCTCTTCTGTCAATAAATATTGGAAAACACACCACTTGCACCTGGGTAAACATGGGTATATTTCTAGAGAAGGAGCAAACACTCACAAAATGCAGCAAAAGTATCTCTGACTCTTTTATAAAGATGTATTTTCTTTCGGTGTCATATATCCTGTGGTAGAAGTAGAAATCTCTGTTTCTGGAACACCGCAGGCAGCTAATTAATTTTAAGAATCACTGCAGCTCCCAAAGAACTGATACAGTGCTGCCGAGTTCTACAGATGATACCCATTCCACAGTGATAGGACACGATTGAAAAAAATTAAAGTGGATACTAAAGGTAAAAAGCTTGATTCCTTTCAGATATGCCCCAAAGGTAAAGGAAACAGCAAGCACAGAAAGGGGTTAAAATGCCAGAGAAATGAGGACAATGCCTTCCATACAGATAAATTTTACATATACACAGGAGGAGCAAGTGTAGCAGAAAGAATAGAAAAAGACAGGAGGGTGGCTATGACTATATTCTGTGGTCATTATCTTTGACTGCTAGTGAGTAACGGAAAGAAGAAAGCAATGGAAGACACGGACAACAAACTGACAGGACGTTTACATACATCTCACACAAGCACAGAACTGTCAATGAATGGAAAGCAAACTCTGCCTGACAAACAAATACATACAGCACATGAATAAATCATGGCTGACTCACAGCAGAGTTTGGGAAAGTAAAATTTTCCTACAGCCCTTCGGTGTTGGAAGTTTATTCCGCAAAAGAACAAGAGTCAACAATCACAATCCTCCCACCCCGTGTCATCAGTCATCTGTACAGCCCTATCCCTGGCAGGCTTAGTGAAACCCCAGAGGCACACGAGCGAGATCATTTCAATGACCAGCAGTGTGCAACTGGCTTAGAGGCATGAGGCTGCCGCCTGGAAAAAGCTGATCCATCTAGATTGCGAATCAGAAATCATTACCCACACTCCATAGCCTGCACCTTTCATGACTCAGACCTGCTTTGCAAAGAATCCATTGGTACTGCTGGAAAAACGTCCACAGTATCACAACGACAGGGTCAGCAGCTCTTAAACAGCAGACGCACACACTGGTCTGGTGATCACAGCCATCACCAGGCTGTCCGTGTTTCCTAAAAATAATCTCTCACTGCTACAAAAAAGGATCTCCAACAGCCCAATTAATGTATAGTTTTGTAAGAATCCACAAGGCCAATCTGCTTAATTATTTTACTTAGCCCTTGCAGAAAAGCAGTAGAAAGACTGGAAGCTCTGTACTTTCCATCGTGGTGAAGATCGACTTCAGATTGAAATAATCATCTTGTTGGATAGGTAGTTAAAAATGCAACCAAGACAGGTTTTTGGCCACGTAGCAAAACCACATGGCTTGTGCAATAATCTCAACCCCCACTTTTCAAAACGGGTCCCTGATCGGCTGCCTTGCACCCTCTCACCTTGCTGTGCTGGCCCAGCCTTTCATAGCAGACCACTGCGTCCTCCCACATCTCCAGCGTCTCGTACAGCTGCAGGGCGGAGCTGGTGCAGCCCAGGTCGGTCAGCAGGCTGGCGAGCTGCCGCTGTGGACGACGTCACAGGAGAGCCGCTCAGCAGAGGTAAGAACGCAAACACAAGAGCGCGCGCCGCTTGAGAACGCCCCATTCACACCCGCCGAGTAATTCAACACTGGCCTTCAGTCACAGGTGACATCCGCACCTGCATTCTGCCCAACACAACGATGGCCTTTTGCTTTAGGGCCACTGTTTTGCGACAGCACGCACCATACAGCAAGAGAATCAGAGGAAAAACACAGAAAAGGGCTTATGGATGAAAAATTGAGAAAACAAAGGTTGTTTTTTCAGCATGAATTGACAGAAATTCATTCAGGACGGTTTTTAATTGCAACGCATTAAGACACCCGTTTACACTTCGTGAAAATGGAAACGATAAACAACATCCCTCCCACCCCCATCTACTTCAGCCATGATCCCAGTGCACTGAATTCAACTCCTTTCAAAGGCTGTGGCCTCAAGACCTTTAGGCACCGACACTACAACACTCTAGAATGACTTCGCCAACACCTTCACCCTGAATGGCAAGAGCCAAGTGAAGATTTCTCTTGATCCAGTGATATACCATATGCTTAGCTTCCCCACAACAGTACCTCCACCCGGCTGACAATCTGAAGACTTTTGACTTTTAGAAAGTCCGTAAAAAATGCAATTCCTGGAAATTTAAAAGCGGAAAAGAACCAGACTATGGGAACAGTTAAATGGATACATTTTGGTTCCATTAATCAAAAACAAATCTAAAAGACAAGACAAATCTTAAGTGTAAGCCAAGCTCTAATTGTAGCTTAACACGTAAAATGAAAACGAACATGAATACATCAATAGCACACAGTAATTATTACCTAGTTTAAGGGACTGGACCCACCTACCATACAGTACAAGAGCCCAGTGTGCCTGTTAAATTTCCCTGTAGACTTTATGAGTGTGATAAAATGGAAAATGTCTGCTTCTCTTTTTTTCTCGGTGATACTGTAAGTGTTTTGTATGGAGGCTCCAGGAAGTCTGCATACTTACCTTGTACTGTACTTCTGAAACATATAGGTCAGTGTACCGTATTTTTCTTTCATTTCGAAGGCAGTAATAAAATATCAGAAAATATAGTTGACAGGACTCACACCTCACACAAAGCACAGACTGCACAGGATGTTCATTCAGAATTTTCTTGCAACCAGCTTCATTAAACAATAAACACTCCAGGCGCATGAAAATCATCTCAGATCAATTAAACCAAAAGGGAAGATCTACGGAAATTAATTCTAAACAAAGAAACCTCCCAGCAGCCCTTGGCTATTAACAGCATCATTTGACTGCTTTTCAGTCACTTTTCATTGAATTATTCCTCCAGCCATCATCACACAGTATATTGGAAGAAAATTGCAGGTTTTGACCCTACTTTATCAGTGTTAGGCAGGTTCATAAAATTAATAAGGACTACTTAAATGAGCTTGGAGTTCCTGACTAAATGAGTGAAAAAAGCCCAGATGCAGTAATATATTTCAGCACACATGCTGCGCTTTCTCAATACTCCTGGAAAAAAAAAGATAAAGATGTCTGGGGTAAGAGATCACATACACAAATCCCCCAGAAAAAATGAGAGCTGCTGCTGTTTGTAAACATTAACCGGCTTTACATAAATCCTCAGGAAAATTATATCTTTGTTATCTTTGAAAAGGAAGACAAATACCCTGTTTCAATCAGGACAAAATATCGATATTAAAGAGGCAATCCAGAGCAGACTTTCTATTAAGTAAGTTGACTGAATGTGTTCTCCTAGTCCAGAAAAAAGCCAAATTGCCTTATTCCTCGCAATACTTGATAGCTGGGTATTTCCAGATTTCCTCTGAGCTCTGGTTTATTGTACAGATAAGGAATTTTAACTACTTACAGGCCCTATTCCAATCCCCAGGCAAATGCAATCCTTCAACCTCTAATATTTAAACCCATGAAAGGAAAGACCTTCAGATGGTGTCTGCATGTGGAGTACTGTCTGGACCAGTGATGATAAAGGCGGCGCAGTGAGAGGAGGTACCTGGAGGGCCCACCGTGGAGGCACCTGGCTGCAGTAGAACATCTTCAGACGTTCCACCACGGGAGTCTTCTTCTCTTCAAAGTGATCTACCAGAGTCTAAAAGGCAAGAGACACCACCAGGCTCTCAGCGTGGAAGCAAAGCAGTCGGCACAGTGAACACTGTCCTTAAATCCTAGCCATCAAGGCCAATCGTGTCTCCTTTAGTGTATGTGTGATAAACTGCACAGGACACAGGAAAAGCAACAGAAATATTCTCATTGATCAGAAACAAAGTGTTTCAGCAATCCTACCCATAACTTCTTCAGAAACAAACATCGGCTTTCGGGGCGTCACATACTGTATGGTTATTTTTTTTTATTTTATTCTAAAGGCCCCATGTTGAAGTCAACACATTTTCACCCAAGAGCTCAGACTTCAATTTTTATTTTTTTCTGATTCGTCTCACAGAGGCTCTTGTCATCGCACGATGCTTAACGCAGAATAAGAAAAACCAACATCAAGTCTCCTTTAACTTTGCAAGCAGCACCTTCGATGTCGTTGTTCCATGAGAAGCAGACATCAAGGTTCAACAGAGCACACGAGGAGAAAAAACGAGACAGGGCTGCAGCCTGAGAGTAATATGTCCAATCAGCTAAAAAATGTCAGCTACATTAAGAGGACTGCCTCAGTGAGGAAATCCAGCCAAAGTGTGCAACTAAATCCAGAAATGTGAGTCATTCCTCACCAGTAAAACGCTAAAAAAATGTTAAAGTATTAGAACAGGGCTTTGATCATTAGTCAGATTAACAGTTTCGCCTTTTTACCAAATGTTTTCTGAGCACGTCACAAAGGTTACAGCATTAGATGTCTGACATGAAAGATCATTGTGGCCCACCACTCAGGCCGTAAATACAGTGTGACTCACGGTGTTCGAACAGCTCCCTGTGTAGAGCAGGTGGGAGCAATAAAGACCGACTCCAGCTGCTCCGGTCAGGGAAGTGCACCTGCTGTTCACCTGCCTGGCAGCACGTCCCTCCCTGAGCTGGACATGTGCGATGCCCCCGTTTGGGCACGACAGACTCCACAGGCCCGAACCCGAGGCACAGTCCTGGCTGCCTTTCCAAACTGTTAACGGGACTGAAAATCTGAGAAATTTGAGAAATTCCAAGCAGGACGAGATCTTTTTTTTGTCTAGTCTTTCATCAGTCCCAAGGATTTTACTCGGCCCTTACCAGACACTTTTGTTTTTGGCAGAAATCAAAGAAACTGCAGCCAGTGAACTCCCGCGGTTAGCAGAAAGGAAGGACCAAACGCTTACAACATGTGCGGAATTGTCCTCTGTTAAAAAGGGCCAACTCAGACAGCAGGAGTTTATACTGTGGTTTCATTTTACTCATTCAAAGTTTCAGATCTTGTGCTTTTTTCTGAAAATCTATTAATAGTGATTAAAGTAGATATGGCCATATTTGTCACTTGCAAGGCTACATCTAAAGACATACATCATATTAGGACGTTATACATATACAATTTCATAAAAAAATATAATGTAAAAAAACAAAAGTTTAATAAGAAAAAATACATGGTATAATTCTTCACTGTTCAATTTTTTTAGTTTACAGTCCTACAAATCTGCAACTGCATTATCATTTTTAGCTTAAATATCCATAACAGTCCCAAAAGTTAAAATTAGGCCAGAGTAAGGTTTGGCATATTAGCTCTAGAGAAGAATTAACTTATTTCTCAGTAGCTAAGAATAGGGCAGGGGTATTATATCAGAAACCATGAATGTTCCACAACTATTACTGGGGAAGGAGAAATTTAAACAAATAGCAAGTAAATACCTTTACAATAGAGGCCTTAAACTAATTACTTGACTATGCCACACAGCCACGGGGAGACAAAAAAGACAGGACAGCCTTTCACCTCACAAAGACTCAATACATTTTGCAACACATTTACATTTTTAATTATAAAACATTCTTTGTATCCAGAGGGAAAGCAAAATACCATTTGTGGTACAACATTTACAGGAATTCCCTATTCCAGACTGGGAATAAACAAAGTTCTCATGAGCTCTCAAAACGTCTAGATTTGTAAGTAATATACTGTAGCTAGTCACAAACAAACCAAAGATTTTAACAACTCTGGCATGATGATCACTTGGATTGGCTAATTCCCTTACAAAGGGAATTAAATACATTTAAATGTATAATAAACCAATTAAATAAATAACTTTCTGTTATAGTTTCCTTGAATATGCCAGCTCATAGTCTCCTTTTTTGGCTAAAACTAATGTCTGTGAGGCATCAGATTTCTTAAACATCAGCCACTGTGCAAACTAGATTCCGGGTGGCTTTTGTGGTCTTTATTTTTACCAGTGTGCTGTTCACAGCTAGTGTATTCTGGAAACAAATTGACTAATTTTGCTACAGGAAGCAAAGACTACAGGGTTAATGAGATGTAAGCACTCAGACACAGGGCACGGTAAACCAGAAACAAATGAATGGACAGAAAAGGGAAGGGTTAAACCATGTCACCCTGCCTAGGTGACAAGAAATCTTGTCAGACAGGATGAGGAGTTTACAAAAATGGCCATTTCCATTTTTATTATGTCATTCTCTTGTGTCTCTAAGTCTAAGACAACATGATACCCTTGAAAAACTGTTAAAAATATGTTCAATAATCCTGGATCTTGACAACTGAAATCAGTGGAAGAAAAGCAATGCTGAGGTTCATGAATGTATCCATAATGCATAACAGTGTAAAGGCTAATGAGGATTTGTTAGTAAAATGTTAATCTTGCCAGAATCCCATAAGAGCTTAGAAGTAATTTGCTTTTTAGGTCAGTGGTGAGTCCTGTCTGACCTCAGAAGTAATTTATAATAATAACTTTATTTTTATGTAGCGGCTTCTCAAAAAAAATATACACAGTGAGAGGAGAGAGTAGATGGGGGTTCGGAATACAGAAGAAAGGCAAAGGGGCAACCAGGGGACCGGATAAATAAAAACCCTTCTAAAAATACGTTTTGAGCCTAGATTTGAAAAAGCTCAGGCAAGGGGAGTAGAACGATAGTAACTGCTTCCTAGTTGAGCTGCACCTCAGAAGATGCCACAGAAGCATAAGCAGCTCAACCAGACAGCCCAGCTCATATATGCCTGCATGTTCCCACATGGAAACTGTTTTCCAAGTGTACGTCTTAAGGGAAGGGGGGGGGGGGGGCGGGGTTACTGGTCTGCTAGAAGACGAGTGAGCAGTCAGCAATGTGATGCTCAAGGAGTCCTTTGTAGGTTTTATAAAAATCTTATGGGATTGAAATGTAAGTTACATGGGTGACCTTTACATTGGCCAACATTGACACAATGCACCATTCCCCTAATGTCCCTTCCTCCCCATCCCCAGTCCCACAACAAGCAACCTCGTTTGAGACACAGACCCTGTCACAGTCATTAGCACTCTCTTTGCACATAAAACAACGGAGAACGGAAACAGCTCAGAACGGAAACTGCAGTAGTTGCTTCTCCTAGATGGAGAGGAATAGGTGCCCTGTTCTGTGCACTTACTGTACGACAGCTTACACAGGCATAGTTCATTGTAGAAATGCTGGGACAAGCTCATAGAATGCAGACAATAATACAGTCTTAGTGTTATTAATAATACATTAATAACACTAAGAGGAACAACAGAATACACACAAAATACTCCAGGAAAACACGAGCATCTAAGAGGAAGTGTAGTAGTACCTAATCCATACCAATCAAATTTTATTGATTCATTGTCAGGTGTTCCTCTTCATTAGCCGTATTTGTTGCTTTCTACACACCTATAAATCTAAAAGTTACTTTTTTTATTCCTAAAACAAAATGGCTAAAGCATACCGTGTGTGATTATTCCTTTATAATATCGCTCCTCCCCCTTTCCTCGTATCAGTGGCGTTAATAGTTTCATTCTTGACATGTGTGATATGTTTCACCAGGGAAATTAATGAGAAGATTTTTGAAAGTTTGTATTAAAGACAAGTCATTCTGTTGATGAATTAGCTTTGACTGAGGTCAGAGTAGACGTGATGTACATCGCACGGTTGAATAAGCAAACCATAATTAAATTAGACAGTTAAAGCTGCTGAGCTCTTTATACAGTTAACAGGTGAATGTTTTAATCAACAGTCTCTCACAGGTCAACAGATTTGCTCCACTAGAAAGTGGAAGCTGTCAATCAATCTGTGTGCCTTCAGTTCAGGAACAGACACAGACCTGCAGTGCAGTTGCTGAGAGCCGTAGACCTCACAACCTTCTGTTTGTGTTTGCGTTTTGCAAGACATACGCGTTGCTTGTATGACTCCCCACGAGTACAAAGGCAGAAGTTCATAAAAGATTCACGGGTTCGTGATACTTTTGGATTTTGAAATGCTCGGCTTTAGAATAGATCTTGTTGAGCTTTTAGAAGCCTAAAATCTGTCGGGCCTGTCAGTTTGCACAGATTTGTGCATGGTTCCCTGGTGTGCAGTATTTCAGGTTTTCCTACACTTTCTCTGAAAGGGAAACATCCTTAGCCTCTGGTGTGGTAGAACTGTGTGTGAGAAATGCACAACTGTCTAAATTAGTGTTCACCGTGGAAACAGTCTGCCCTTTTCAGAGAACGAGTTCTTGCAGTAAAAAAAAGAACACTTCTGGTAACAAATAGTAAATGCTTTTTACATGTGTGTATACATTGTTGTGCACAAACTGTAGACATTTTGCATTGTGCAGGTTTACATTCATTGTTTTTCCTTCTTTAAGCAAACAATTATCTCTGAATGTTTTAATTAGAAGACAGTCAACGAAGGCCAAAGTAATTAGATTAAAAAGAGGAGAAAAGAAACAGTAAAAAGTGAAAGAAAAGAGGCTCATAGCCACAATAATGTTAGCGACCATTTTCGATATTGAGCATACTGGCCCGGACAATTCAACTCATCCATTAAAAGCATTATGAATCTTTCATCAGAGATTACAAGAGCCTTTTTTTCCTCTAACCAAAGTGTCACACATCAATAGTAGTCACTCTTTCGCCAACGTAGCAAGACTGAGGAACCTAAACTGAAGTAGCTTGGGCACACTGAGGGACGTGTACGTACTGCATATGCATCTCAGCCAGGACAAGCAGACTTCCACAGTGGGGCAAGATGGAGGAACCTTCTGCAACTCTGTCCAAATGATTATTTATCGTGTACAGACTGAGCAGACGAAGGAAAACATGTCAGATCTGGTAAGTTATTTCTTGAGAGAGAAAAATGAATCAAGAAATAAAAGTAAAAAAAAACACTCTAGTAGCACTCAAAGTATGCCCCTGAGTCATTGAGCTAGGCTATCCAAACATGGGAAGACCAACGGAGTTCAGCTGGAAAACTATTATAAGAAAGTGCAGATCAACTAGGAGATTGAGGGAATTGAAAGAGGGGGGTTATTTCATTTTAGAATTTATACAGTAGAATGTTTACACAAGAGAAATTCAAGCCTTCCACTTGAGTAATTACACAAAAATGAAAATTACAGGCATTTTTCCCCAACCGTAATTTAACTTTCAACTGTGACAAAGGATGTCAACTGTCAAGCAATGATAAAAAAAACACATAAAAGCATGCGTAATCTGTTCCGTCCTGCATTCCCTGAGGAAGAGCCCATTAGACTCCGTTAGATATTCAAACCATTGAGGAACCTGCTGAAGACAGCAATTCTAGCTAAAACATCACACTATACAAACATAAACCAGACGAGTCCCGCTGGACCTAACACAGTGAAGAGATCAGTGCTCCTAGAAACATGAAAGATTTTCTTTTTTGGTAAATGAATTGTTGCAGCTGAGGTAATCGAAGTTAAAACATGCCAAAGAAGACTAGCAAAGCAAACTTTTTGGGGGGGTTTTAACAGAAGGTGTAGGCATTTGCTTCCTTAGGAAGTTATTTTAAATTTAAACGTCTCAACTTCAATTTATTGTAAAATAGTAAGAGTTAATTACTCATCAGGAAAAATAAATTAAGACAGGCACAAGTATTCTATAATCAAAAATCATTGGATCACTAAAAAATACATATTGTACAATACAGCAAAAAACTAGGGGATTTCAAAAAAGCAAATGAGCAAAGGCTCTGTACAAGGCACATATACAATGTACCTTATTACAGTCTTTCTTAAGAGCAAAAAAATGTTGTTATGAATTATGGTTTTGGGAACACTATAAAGCAGGACTATGTAAAAGGACATTAATTCCTCTTTGCATAGGCGCAAGTCATTTTGTTAATAGTTTTAGCCTTTGTCATTTTTTTCATTCCACTATGAAAAACCTTTGTTTCTAAAGCAACCTTGAGACATGGAATGACAGAAAGCAGCAGGTAATTTAACAGCAGTACTACAGTAAAGGAACAAGTAATAGGTTTATTCCATGCTGAACAGAGAAGAAAGAAAACACAACGTTTCGGCCGTGGAACCTTCTTCAGGTGTCTCACCTTCTCAGGTGTGACACACCTGAAGAAGGCTCCACGGCCGAAACGTTGTTCTCTTTCTTCTCTTTTCAGCATGGAATAAACCTATTCCTTGTTCCTTTGCAGCCTACGCATGCTGACGCAGCTCCCCACCTGAAGTACTACAGTAAAGGCTCACTGCCCTTTGTGGTTCTTAATGTGTGAACGGTGATTTGAGATCATTTGCATCTCTGCTTTGGATAAAGAAGTTTGAAAGTGGATGAATGGATCATAGTAAAATTCGTAATTAACAGAAGATTCTTCTCTGTGTTAAGACTGGAGAGTTTAACAACATTTACATCATGTGACCTCTCAAACCAAAACCCTGAGCTCACACTGACTTAAGCACATCTTGTATAGGCAGACCCCACTCATTAACCGCATGTGCACATCCCACATTCCAGCCAATTATATAATTAATGATGCGTGAACTATTTACAACAGGTGTGAGCTGGAAACTCTTTATACAGCCTAACTGGCATTTTGGCAGCCCCTAGTGGCCACCCCTTGTCATTACACCCCTTTAGCCCCACTCACAGGGTGTGATCTGCCATTTGCAGAAATGATCAATTGTGCATGGATTTTGTTGTCAATATACCTTAAAACTAAACTGTAAATCTGGGTACGGGTTTCTAGAAAGAAAATAATATGGGCATATGTCTAAATACAAGATACAATTTGAAAGATGTGTGTCCAGGCAAACCTATAACACTTGACTAATCCTAGGTTGTTGCAATATGAAGTTAATGCAAAATAAATATTTATGAATATTACATTCAACAAGTATGAAATTAATATTGACGTGTAACAGCAACAAGTATTAAACTAATATCAATTCAACAAGCTTGGACTTCTACAATACAAAAAATATTGATATGAGAGTGTCTTAAGGTTAGGGTCACCGTAAAGACATACTGTATGCACCAGTTATGTCTTTAGAAAAAGGGTTAAGAATGTTATGTAACATTTATGAAAGGTTTATACTGGTTACATAAGACTGCATTCAAATACAGCTCACACAGCTTTTTTCCTGTGCTCTGAAGGAATAACATATTCGATCACACTACGGTCTGAACTTGAATTCGTTCAGAACTCCACAGTTACAAGATTCTATGCATGTTTTACCGTCTACATCTGCCATTCCCGAATCTGCCATGGCGCCCCCTGTGTCAGGATGCAGGTACTGCGCCGCCGGCGGAGGCTTGGAGCGCCGCAGAGACACCGGGCTTTGCTCGGAAAACCACCGGTCTAGACTGCCTCCCAGTCTGTGGCCGTGGCAGTACATGCTCTCAATTTCCCACGTTACCACGGGCTCAGGAGGGTCACCGCCCTAGCAGCAGGCAGGAAACTAAAAACAAGGGCAGCCTGAACAACCTGCAGCAGCGAACGGTGATGACAAACACCCTGCAGGGAACACTGTTTGAAAGCATCAGCTGCAGGTTGTTCAAGCGAGCTGAATGCCCAGACAGGCGTGGCATACTAATTTTCACCTAATTTGTACTTCATCAGTTATCGACGGTGGCATCCTTCGCCTACAACATACCACCGTTACTTATGTGGACGTTCACGCACTTCAAAAAAATCCGTTTCCTCATAAAGAACGTGAGAAAGCTCACATGTGACAGGAGGCCATTGGGTCCATCCAGCACGTTTGGTAGCCAGGTGTTCACTGGCTCAAGGATCTCATCCAGCCCCTTTCTGAAAGAAACAAAGGCCGAGGTATCGGCTTCCACAACCCGGCTGGGCAGCTTCTTCCACGCTCCCACTACCCTTCGGGTAAAGAAGTGCCTCCAGCTCTTGGCCGGCGAAGAGGTCCCCTGGGGTGGGTGGGCTATGTCGATGCCTGAGAGGAGCGCGAGGGCATACCTGTGTCTGCATCATGGCTCTCTCCACCCGGCGGGAACTCCCTCGCTCCAGCCTCGTCCTCAGGGTCAGGGCCGCCACCTCGATGGCCCAGAACTTGGGCTGGGACAGCAGGCGCTGAGACACAAGAGACACCGGTTACCCGGCTGCAGGAGCGACGCGTCTGACCTGTAACCCCTTCTCTTCGATTGCACCTGAAGGAAAGGCAGCACTCTCCCAGAGTGCTCCTAACCGTCCGGAAGGAAGGAAGGAATCTCTCTGCCTGCGGTCTGATTAGTTCACTACACTGCCTTTTCACAGCAGGCTGTAACTCAATGACTACATGGGTTTAATGATATATGTCTTTAAACAATTGTCAAATCTTTCCAGCTCTTTACAAAAACTGCCCTTCACAGGAACAACCCAATGAAACCTATATTACAAAACACAGATCCTAAGCTGAAGGGCTGCAGTGATTATTCTTCCATTTTTAACATTAATTTCCATTATGATATCAGCAGCAACAAAGCAAAAATAGTTATAATCTCAGTTTTTATTAATAATTATAAATAAATAATTTATAAGGTTACATGCATTCTTTAATGCAATGGGAAATTTAACTTAACCTTAAAAAATAATCATTTTTCCAGCTACACCAAATTACTGCAGCTTGCAATAATTCTGTCTAATACTTAGTGTTGTGGCCACATTAGGATTTTTGACATTTCAGTTTGGTTTGGAGCTGGAAACAGTTAGCAGTTCATGCGCATGATGTAATGGAAAATTGAAAGAAAACAAAATAAAATAATTAAAAAATAAAATAAATCCTAAGATGATATGATTCCTGGGGGGGGGGGAAGCCACATTGTGAACTCCACAACAAAAAAAGTTAGTTAAATCTTATCTTTTCTTTTTCAAAAATAACCACCATTTCATTACTGCTGTCAAAACAGCCAGTGTCAGTGTTGATCAAAGCTGCACAGAGGAAAAACTAGACATTTGCTTCATGACACCTCCGCGATTTTATTCTGAAAGCCTGTTGCAAAGTATTACAGCTCTTAAAGAAATCATTCCATAAAATAGCAAAGGCTACATACTAGATCACTTGGAGACAACAAAGGCCGATTCTGAAGAAACTGCTGTTATCTGGAGCAGTTACCCCCTCGGTGATTCCCATTCAGAACTGTTCCACCGTCTAGTTCAGGTTCGTTACATCACTGGCAGAACACAAATGTCAAACTCGAGAGTGTAGCTGCTACCTCAGTTGCAGTAGAAGCAATGGATCTAGTGCTGCATTAAATCTGCTTAACTGAACAGGTGTAATGCCTGGAATAACCCAGAGAATCATCCCCTGTGATGCCTAAATTACACTCTATAGTACAGAGTTCTGATGGCATGGAATTACATTTGTGGTGTACATTCCCAAAAAGTTTCAAGATTACCGCTCACATTTTTAGAAAGGAAATAATAATGACAACTTGTCTGACTGTGAAGTCTGCGGCTTAAGGAGGCAGCCTGATGCTGCCGTCATGAATGGAAACAGAGTCCACCCTGTGCACAGCTCATCCTGCTGATGGGACAGACGTGTCTGTGGAAAGGCTGGTATCCACAAATCAACAGGACGTGACCTTTCACGGGCAGCACTGCTGGCTCACAACGCTGGGGGCCTGCGTTCAGTTCCTGGGGTGCTATCCACATGGAGTTTATATAGTCTCACAGTGTTCACTGGGGTTTCCCTCAGAGGCTCCAGTTTCCTCCCACAGCCCAAAGACATGCTAGTAGGTTAACTGGCTTCTGGGAAAATTGGCCCTGGTGTGTGTGTGTGTGTGTGTGTGTGTGTGTGTGTCTTGTGATGGACTGGTGTCCCGTCCACAGTGTGTCCTGCCATTTGCGGTTAGAAAATCAAATGTGTGAACAACTTTCACAAAAAGGATTCATCTTTTAAAAACAGCACAAGCAAGAAGAAATAGATGGCATCCATAAGTTTAATGAACCTATTAAAAACTTTAAGCATCAAGAACATGGTATACGCTGTCTCCACTGACGACTTTCATATCCATCTGGCATACAGACCCTAATAAATTAGGTATTACCTCTAATCCAGGCATAATATGGAAGAACACTTTCACATCATCTAGAAACAAGACACATCAGCTTATCCATTTTAAACACGTCCATAGGTTTTACCCTACACCACTCAGGAGGGTACAGATGAAAATGATCAAGCAACCTACTTGTCAGGTTTGTGCTTCTGGGGTGATGGAACACATCTGTACATGTGCTTGAATATTAATACATTTTGGTGGTGTGTGGGGTCTACAGGGAGGTGTAGTGAGGATCACAGTGCCCCTGTCCCCAGAGGAGCTCTTGTTGGTAAAAGTCTTTCAGCTAATACTGCCAGTACAGTAGACGTTTTTCTGGTAGGGATGTCAGCTAAGGAAATGTTTTAAAGGGTTGAGTCTGTTCTCTCTTTCTCTTCTGCTTGACTAGGCCATTTTTATGACATCTTGCATCTAGACACAGAGGACCCTTGGAAAGTAGCACTGTTATGTAATGTTCTGTGAAGTTTGGGTTTCAGTGTTCTTCGTTGTACTCAGTACCGCGTCCGATTTGGTGATGTTTTTTTTTCCTTGCTGTGTATTTTCAAACATATGTGCAGGGATTATGCAACTATTGTTTATGCACTCCCTCTCCTCAGGGTCAGGGTGTAAAACCAAAATTAAAAACTACTGTTCACAAGAAGGGAACACGAAATCCACATAGATGGACAGTTACCATGATTTCTTAATCAGGTTTCTGGAATATATGAAATTCTGGAACCGACGCAGTTAAACCCAGAGGTTTTTATTTGTTTATATTTTTATGAATAAACCAAGCATCTGCTTTTGAAAGTCAAATTCGCTGCCCAGTCCTATCATTACTGAAGCCCCTTCCAAGCAGAACAGCAATCAGGCAGAGGAACAAAAGCTACAGCAGGCTTGTAATGAAAACCCATAGGCCTGGCAGAGGGAGCAAGCTTTCTGAATGGGCTCTTCCTAGCCATACACACAGAGAGGCAACATCCCACCCACCCCCCTCATTAAGCTGATGTATGGAGTGGTCACACAGCCTGATTTTACTCAATCGCAGAATGTGGCTAATCTCACAAAAAAAAACCAGTCAAACAACAGAATTTCTCTTGCCAAAAAACATGTTTTTGACTGACTACACGAAGTGAATGGAGCAAAGTGGAGGAGGCCATCACATGACAAATTCAGTCTCTGGTGGTCTCTGCTGATCACCAAGAAGACACAACTGATTTCCCTTTTAGCCCATGTTATTGTCCAGGAATTCCCTCTCAATTACTCAAGTCTTCCTCTGAGACTTTGGGATCACTACATTTAGGAGACTTGCCCAGAAGTGCGTTTGTCAAATGTACTGGTTTGACAATAGTGGCACATCTCTCATCGCCCAAGAAGATGAGCTGAATAAGGAATAAGTCCCTGTTTTGTTCCAAGTGTTTGACAAATGCCTCCATGTTTGTCTGAATGCAGAATGCATGATCACTGAAACAAACAGAGTCTATCATTAACAGCAGTTTTATAAGTCTTCCTTTCATGAGATAAAATGTGTTTTTTCTTTATGATGGTGTTGGAGACAGATGACAATCAAAAGGCACTACTAGACCAAAAAGTAAAATAAAATTTGGTCAAAGCTGAGGATGGCATGTGTATATTACTATCCTTGCGTTTATGATGTTCTTTACAACCCAAAGGAGCCCAAAACGCTTTACTGTATATATAGAAGGGGGCCCAGTTTATTCACTGCAGAAGCACAGAGCCCACATGGGTGACACACTGCAGCCATTAACCCGCCAGCAACTCCACTACACAGCAGACCAGAAGACATCCGAGTAAAGGGGCGCTGAGGGAAGAGCGCTGGTCTACAAACACCAGCTGCGATGTGGAAGTGTAAGAGAAGGATGAAACAGCCAGAGGGCCCCGGGCCCTCCTTTAGATACAAACCTCGGGTCAGTGAAGGTGAAGATAAAGAAGCGTTACATCACAGTAAAGGTATCTCCATAACTGAACAAACAATGCTTTAAAGGATGTTCTATCATTTCCTTCCTTAGACTACACAACATATCACAGACGTCCCTCAAGCAAAGTGACACGCCTGGAATAAATGATTTCCAGAACTGACGAAATTCATTAATATTCCTCGCTCACACTCATTTCCTCCCTGTTACATATTCCCCAGCCGGCTTCACATGGCCTGCAGCTACTGCCTGAACATGCTCAGCTTGATAAGAAGCAGGCACATTGGGGAAAACCTAGGGCATCTGGTACGAGACAAGTGTAAAGTGAGACTTTTCTACTTTTTGCCAGAAATCCTGCATGGGACTACAGCTTCACCGTGGGCGCAAGATCCACTTCATGAAATACAAAATAAACTATCCAATTCTGCACGGGGCTCCTAAATGTGTTAGTTATAAATGTAAATACACAGTTAATTTTAGATAATCAAAGGCTGAAAGTTCAAGTCAAGTCACGATGGTTATCTGCTACCTGCATTCTTTCAAACAATGCCTCTCAAGAGTGAGTAGTTTCTTACAAGTGTGGCGCTTTTTTCCCCCCCTCAAGAGCACACAGCATTGTAGCTGCACTCTTGAAGAAAGCAAAGACTCCAAGAATAAACCAAGCTTATATAACCATGATTTCATTTCAGATTTTATTCAGTTAGGTGATGTCATCAGTGAAGTTGTCACAGGTGCACGGATAAAAGGACAAAACCCTTTATTATCCACAACTAACATGAAAAAAGAAATATTTCACACACACAAAAATACATCCCCTCAAGGCTGAAGTACCTCTATGAAGCCCTGTAATAAAATTATATTTCCCTCTCTGTGACTATTAAAGGCATAGGGGCCGATTCAGAGATTTGAATACAGTACAACAGTGCAAAGCCGACTGTTGCCAAGTGAAACATTCCTTCATACAGTCCATCTATCATAACTTAATGCTCCCGAGACGGACTTGAATTAAGAGTGAGCGCCAAGGTTAAACAACAAATTTAAACAGGGTGCTGTTCACCTCTCCAGAAAGTTACTGCTTCATATAATCCCACTCTGCATCTCCTTCAGACAGGGAATCCATGGAAACTGCCTCCACAGGGGAGCTTAGTGCTGACGATGACACAGAGAGGTCTGAATGCCAGCACTGGGTGTGGGGGGGTCAGCTGGAGTCCTGTCAACAGGACTTCACATCTCTCATGTGACAGAGGATGAAGTATCTGGTTCACACGGGTTTAATGTGCTATCCTAATGACAGAAAAACGTACTCTCCCGGCATTTGTGTGTGCGTGTGTGTGTGTGGGGGGGGGGGGGTTGGAGGGGGATACCATGAGCTAATCTGAACAAAACAGGATGGGGGTACACCCAATGAGCTAGGTTTTATTACTGCAGAAAGTTTTAGCTTGATACGGGTATTCTTAAGAAGTAGAGCTGGGGCATGTTTGAAGGACTACATTCCTCCTGTCCTGCTCTCTGCACAAAGGCAGAAGAAGTTCAAAATCATAGAGTCCTTGCATTACTCCAAAACTGCCAAAACACACAGGGTTCTGCTTTTGCAGTGTGGGTGCCTCATACAGTATGCACACAAACTAGGAAACACCATTGCTTAACCCGAGACATTTCAAACTGAATGCAAAGTGTGCGCATTTGTGCCATCACAGCTCATAAATTCTGCTGACATGACCGTGGCCTTGTGCTGCGCACTGCGCTCCTCCAAAACGGCACCTCGTCTGCACTTTCTTTCAACGGCATCTTGAACAAGGCTTGCATTCATGCAAGAACACAGACTACACACACGTCCAGCTGAGGCAGTGCAGAACGAGAAAGCAACACCTCACACGGCCATTTCTGACATCTCCATCCGGTGGATTCCGCTATACAAGCTTAAATATGCCTGAAGACATTTCCCAATGTAATTAATTCTTGACAGGAAGTCGGTTGTTGAGTTTTAAAGCAACAGGCCAACAGGTGGAGGCCCGCACCAGTCACCTGCACAGAGCCAGGCCGGCGAGCTCTGGGGCTGACGTTTTGAAGATTTTGCAGAGGTGTTTAAAATGTGTTTAGAATACTGCTCAAGGCACAAGGGGAGGCACCCAAGAGGAGTCTGAATTCAACCAAGCGCATATTTTTGTTTTTGTTTTCTACAGAAACCAGCACAACTTGCCCAAACTACATTTTTAATATCCTATTTTGCCTTTTTAAAAATAGAACAGGCAAGTCTACTTTAAAATAAATGGAAATTCAAACCTTGATATGCTACTGTACCGGAGCTGTTCAATTCAAAATAAAAATAGGAGTTTTTTCCTTATATTTTGACATTTTAATAACTAGGTTATTCAAGAATCAAAACCAAAGTGTTCAACTCCACAAGGTAAATTAATTACAAGCTTAAAAACATCTAGGATTCATCAGCATTGCAGAGGTATTTGTAAATCATGAGTTTCATTAACAGGGCTAAATCAGGAGAATAATGAAGAATGATTTAATTTAGACCAAGAAATGAATTATATATGATGTGGAGAGGCAATATTTTTGAAATAAGAAGTCCAACATGACTACACTGTATCAGGTATACAATTCGATAAAAGGTCTTAGAATTGTTTTTTAAAAATCAACCCATGTAGCAAGAAATTCCAATCCCCCCTGTCAAAGATGGATGAGAGGTTTCAAAAATGTAAAACAGTAAATTAAATAGCCTTGCTCAGCAGCCTGAATCACATTTTTTAACACCTTGATTAAAACTGTCTAACACACCCCGTCTTTGCTGAATACCAGTAGCAGAGAAGCCTATATAAAATATATTTTGTTTTTTATAAATCCTGTCACCAGGCTCCTTGTGCCTTAAAAAGGACCAGGCTTGACAGTCTGGCAACTAAAGCAATCGGATACAGGGTTATTTTTACAGTGCCAGCTGAACACACGAATGTAAAAAGTAAACTCTTTGTACAAGGAAAGTGGCACCACAGGTCTAACACAACGGCTTCACGTCTGTGAAGGCAATTCAGAAGTATGAGATAGTAACGTAGTATCTGCCTCCTCTATGCTCTGCTAGAGAACTGTGGTCCCCAGTCTTAAAGGCTGTCTTTCACTTAGATTCTCCATTCCCTTGTTGTGGGTAATGCTGACTCTTAAAGGCAATCAATCTACTTCCATACACAATACAAATAACAATACTCCACACAATTAATACCACACCTTGCCAATAAACAATGACTTATCTATTGTGTTTCTGTAACTTTCCATTGTCTTAATACGTTCTATCCCTGGGTAAGTAGCGGTAGCAGTTCATTACTGCCAGATTGAGAAATGTTTTTCACGCTCGTGTGAAGGATGGATGGAGAGCTTCCTTCCAGCTCCCATGGTGGCACTGACAACAGGCCAGCGGCTGCCTGGTTTCTGCTTCCTGTTTATATCCTGCTGCGGACGTCTACATGTGGTTTGGCTGTGTAATGTCACACTGTTGGTTACCCATCAGGAGAAGGAGAACCAAAATACATTCAAAAAGTGATCTGCAGCTGCTTCCAGGTGCATCGTCACTCGATCTCTTCCATCACTGCAGACATGTACCCTACAGGAATATGGACTCATCTGGAAACAGGAGAGGGCGAGGTCTTTCAGCTGTCCATACTTAGGCTGGCGCAATTATTGTTTTGGGCTGTGGGAGGGCAGCCACCTTGCAAGGTTGTGATTTCAGGCTGCTGCAGAAGTTAAACAGGTTGTAGTCCTACGTATACACATATGAGGGGACAACAAAGAGTTGAGTAAAACTCTATAGGGCTCCTCCCTCATTGGGCTGATCCTTTCATCTTTTTCAGCTCAGTAAGGGGATGTGCTCTTTCAGCAGGGCAGAGAAGACAGAGAGAATGCACTGGGTTAATGGTTAACCAGAATAATGGCCCTCAGCTGTTGGGAAAAAATGTATTTTCTCCCATTTATGGTGGGTCCAGCTCGCTTGATATTGTTCAAAACCTCACCTAGGACATTAAGACACTCTTCTCAGATGGTGTTGGAGATATCATGGATATGACTTTGACAGTTCTTTGACCTCTGGCACGAAGGGCAGCTGCGGTGATAGTTGGCACTGCCAGACTCTCGGAGGATGAGTGCAAGAATCACAGTAACAGAGCACCAGGGACGGAGCAGGTCGGGCCCATGTACGTGACACAAACTAGAATTTAAAAAAAAACAACTGTGTCTATCCTTGAGATTGGATTGCTGCCAAGTCTGGAAGTTTCATTAAGTTTCCAAAAGCTAATACAGAACAGGATAGTATTGTCTTTCTTTGAGACTAGAACCACAGGGCTGCTCCAGGCATCTAAGGAGGGTTCAATTACGCATATGCTATGCATTGTATCAATTTCTTCCCTCAGTGCATCTATCAGCCTGTCTGGGATCCAATGAGTACTTATCTGTAGTTATTTATATAATCTCTTCAGGAAGTTCTCTGAAGTTGAACTCATTTTTTTTAACTAAATGCTGAAGTATTTACAAATTCAGTCAATATTTTGTAGTTTTCCACAAAAACAATGCAATTTGCGAACTAAAGAGTTTTCTTCATAAACTGATCTACTAGTAGCCAGAGTAAGTGTGAAACACCACACAGGATGTCTTCTACAGTACATGAATCTAATTTCGTGGTATGTCCACGTAAACATATGATGGGAATCCACATCTTTCAGAACATCTCCATCTCATTCGCATTTCAAACAGAGGGAACCCGAACAACTTAAGATGAACAGTTAGTGTCCGATCATCTACTTTTGCATTACTCACACAAATACAATGGAAGTTTTTAATATATTAAGGGTTTCGAACAAAAGTCACGGCGACTGACAATTGGTGATTTCATAAGACAAGGTGGCAGATCTGTACTGTATTGGAAAAGGTGTGTATATTAGACCCACAGAACTCATGTGCAACAATGGAGGGGTAAATATGTTACAGACCATCAAGAAAAAAAATTCAATACTTCGAAAACGGGGGGCAGCATGACGGCGCAGTGGTCAGTATTGCTGCCTCGCAGATCTGTGACCCTGGGTTCCATTCCAGACCTGAGGTGCTGCCTGTGTGGAGTTTGCATGTTCTCCCTGCATTCATGTGGTGTCCCAATCGGCTTCTGGGAAAGCTGGCCCAGGTGTGAGCGCGTGTCTGTGTGTGCTCTGCGATGGACTATCATCCCGCCCAGAATGCACCCTGCCCTCACTTGTCGGGACAGGCTCCGGCTCCCCCAACGATCCTGAAATGGATTATTGTATGCCATTAGAAAATGGAAGGATTCCCAAAAAAGGCTCAATAAAAAAAGATGACCGCACATCAGAGGTGTCCAGCCGCAGCCTGGGAGGAGTCCTAATTTACTTAATCTCATCAAGACCAGGGATGCCTGTAAATTACTGATGAACTCCAGTCTTTGAGACATATAGAGTACTCAGATTTTGGCCCCAGATGACCACAGAATTACTCCGTTAATTCAATAATCCCAAACCTTTGAAAATGTGTGGCTTAATTGGTGTTGGCAGCACTGCACTGTACCCACTAACAAGAAACTTTATTGAAAGACACCAGCTCCAACAACACGCAGCAAAAAAACAAAACACAGACAAAATCCTATGATGCAATGTAGGCACCACATCCCAGTGTTGATCATATGACTAATGTCAGAAGGTACTCATCTTGGCAGACCTCTTGTGTGAACTCATTCATGTTTTAAGTGGGTGGCATTCCCTTTCAGTCATCCTTTCCCTGAAACATGTGTTAAACTAATTGAATGGACTTTCCACACTTCAGCTTACCAAGTCTTTAATCTTCTCAGCTCTGGTGCAATGTGCCTGTGGGTGGTGGAGAGGGGCAGGGATCTTCAGGCACTGACTAATCCCGTCATGGGGAGCACAACAATGACTACTTCCCGCTCTCCCAGGCTCACATTAAGATTCCAGAATATTGGAAAGCGGCCGAGATGGGAACCCTGATTGTGTAAGTATACGGAAAAGCTAATCAGTGGGTTTAACAGCAGCTAAATTAGAAATTTCAAAGTCCCCACGGGTCAGGGATCCTGCTGTTTTATATCTGAAACGGATGTCTCTTCTCATTTTATTACACACCCCGGCTCAGTCCAAAATCATAGCCGCAGAGACGTCACTTCGGCCTGGCTGAGTGCAGGCCCTAGACATCAGTGCCCCAGGCTTTGCTCCCGATTTAGAACGACAGCCTTCCGGACAGGTGCGGTTCAGGCTTTGACTGTATCTCGGCGGTGCTTGGCTTGAGTCATTTTGACGTTGCGGTCATGCAGCAGAGACTGTCGATAATGACGGCGGAGGTTTCGCTAAGCTTGTTCCTGTTTGGGTGTGCAAGGCCTTTCAAAATGTGTGCAGCTCAAAGGCAAACCAAACGGATGTTAAAGGAGATGACAATTTTCTCTAGCATTGCTATAAACCCACTATGATACCCCTATATCAACAATGTACATCTTGGTGCAGAGAACAAAGCCAGTCTGAATTTTAAAACTGCTCCTTGTGTGCTTACATTCACTGAATGTGCACTGTGTGAGTCACAGCTGAAATATCACACAATTTGACATTTGTTCTGACAGCTCCAGCCTTTCAGGTGAATGCACTGCAATTCTCAAATCAATAAGAAAAGCACATTGATTCCTGATCATGAACTGTGGAAGATCTCCCAGGAGAATCTATCATTTGTTAAAGCAGAAAAAATAAAAGAAAACAAGAAAATGAGCTCTGGTTGAGACATCAGTGTTCCGGAATGCTGACATTTAGAGAGAGAAAACAATAAATTCGACATTTTTGCTTTCTGACTGGGCCAATTTTTCACATCAAGTTTTAGCTCTCCCGCACAAATCCTGCTAAGCTGAGGAAAGCTAAGATAGTCACATCAGGATTATACCAAATAAAAAATGGGCACAAAAGAAAGCCCTAGAAACAGATTCAGGCTTCTTGAAGACCTTTCACGCTGAAGAGTGCTTCTCTTTCCTTACGAATCCCAAAACACGAAGTAGAAAGAATTTCAGTTCTCAAATATCCAACTTCAAGATGGCACCATGCACAAAACCCAAAGTTAATTTACTCACGTATACTGTTCCCGCGGGAGAGGAAAAGAAAAGGTCCCATTAATTCTACTTCACCTGAGCTGGCAGCCTTCCAGAACAGGGAAAATCTTCAGCCTCCTGTGCCGATATGAACACAATCACACAACAACATGGGGCTACAACAGGAAGACCTGGTCCCCCACCTCCCTCAGTTACTCTCCTTAGTCCTGCAAACTTGTCTAGGCTGTCTGGGGACCATAGTACAGGTAAGAAGGCAGCTTTTCTGATGCGTGAACGGGGCTACTGAAAAACAGAGAAACATGAAAATAAACACTGGGGGGCTTGTCACATCCTCCAGAAGAGCAGTCTCCCCATATCCCGTAAATATCCGTTGAATGAGTCTCATCGTGCCGGAGGAGGAAATAACTCGCTTCATTCAGGAATCCAACCAGATCGTGCTCAAATCATCGCTTTCTCAACTCGCATTCGCCCGCTCACGGACCCCGGTAGCAGAGCTGCCATTTTAAGGGGGCCAGCCCCTTCAGGCCCTCGCCGTCTCAGACCACCGCCCGCAGGGTTAAACCAAACAGAACTGAACTGCAGGGTGTAGTAAAAACAAGGGAAACGGACGTGTGCAGAGGGTCGGTGTCAGCGGCGCAAGCATCAGGCGGCCGTCGTGGTGTACCAGCCACGACCGTCTCTCAGCATAACGGCAGTTCTCAGGAAAACAAGTTTATGTTCCACACAACGTTCTGTTGATTGAAAATATATTTTATGAATGAGCGCCTTTTGGTAAAGGCAGGATCCTGGAGAGCCATGCGTGTAAACCAAAAGACCTGTAAGGAGTCCCTCCTATATTGTCTGTGTATTTAAAACCTTCGAAGGCACCTATTTGCTAGCTAACAAATGAAAGGCTGCAGATAATAACTGAATGCATGACAACCATCTAACCAGCCTGCAGATTCATGAATCCACATGTAGGCTGGGAAGATGCCTGCGCACACACCCAACAAATACACAATTCTCTACAAAGGCAAGCTGAAATTCGGAACAAGATAACTTTTGTTAGTCTGTTATTTTCCATAACTGGAAAGCTAAAATGGAAAGAGTCAAAACCAGCATGTAGGCATGATGCATTCGTAGGTTTGCTTAAAAACACCGAATTTCCAGAGGATCTGTTTGTTTTCAAGAGCAATGCACCGTGTTAAAAGCTGTCAGGGAAAAAGTATGACCTGCAGAACTGCAAAGATTGATACTGTGCTTTTGCAGGCGGTATGTACTAAAGCTGTTAAGAGGAGGCAGCCTGGTACTGGAATCTCATTTCTATTTGAAGTAACCTTCAGGATGGCACATTGTGACCTTGATTTGGAAAATGCATTTAGCATGCAGTGAATGTCTTTTTACACTCAACTGCCTCATAAACATGTGAAACATGCAGACAGAATTTTCTGAACCACTGATGTTTTGTAACGGAATGATTTGTTTTATAACACTTGTACCGTTACACAATAACCAAACATCTGAACTTCATCAAGCAACCGAGTTCCCTTTCTACAATAAGTTTTTGCAGTTTTTCTCTAAAACCAGAGACCTCCTCTGAGCTTCTTCAAAGATACACATTGTAAGATTCTTTTCTTCTGTATGAAAGCAGTTTTCTATGCATTTCTGAAACAGGGAACACCAACATTTTAAAGTCTTCTTTGCCATCATAGAAGTTCAGCACATTCAAGACGGCAATTGACAAAACAATCGTCAAACCTTGGGGTTCTTCTTTTCTACACTCTATATTCCTTTATTGTACAGAGTCAGACTCGTATGTTAAATATTTATAAATACCTACTTGGTTGTCTTCAGTGTAAGGAAATGCATTTTGGGCCAACAATGCCAAATTGGGATGTTTTTAAAAAGCATATGGTCAAGACTGTCTGTCTTTAGGAGAAACAAAAGATGTCACATCCTGGGAATAGTCACCAAGAGGAAACACCTTCAGTCCCGTCTTCCTCTGTACCACTGCTCCCACCACCCTGCTGCCAGGCTCTGTCAGGATATTGCAGCTCCCCACCCTCTCTTCCCAAGACACCCATCAAGCAGTGCTAGACAGGGCAATTCTCATCACCGATACTACAGAACTGCTCTCGAAAACTGACACACCTTATCTGGGACAGCAGAGAAAAACAGAATGGCAGTCTCCTCCACGACACCAACAGCAAAACTGCCAAACCAAATTCAGTCCGCCAGCCCACATTTTTCAGTGATACACTTCTAAATACTGCTATCTCCAAAGTCAATTTCGCACTTAATTTCAATCCAATTCAGACTGATAACTTTGTGTTTTAATTCATCCCATCAGGCCATTTCAACATCAATATTTAAAAGAAAGGCACTGCATTTTCATTACTTGTTTTTATGAGCAAACAATAGACAAATTAAAAAAATTATAACTCAATACCATTCCAAAATGAACTAATTAATCAATTTTTTAAATTATGAAAAAGTAAAAAAATCTTTATACTATTATAAGTTTAAAAATACATTAATAGTGAATACCATGCATTCACATCATTACCCACTGACATGTCTGTAATAGAAATCTTCCCACTGTATGACACATGCATACATACAAGTGCATTAGACAAATGGGACTGCGAAATTGCTTAAAAACCTTAACATTCATAACCTAATGATGACTTACAGATCTTTTTAATCAAGTTATGATAGAAATGGAAAAATGTGTAAATAATAATTAGGTTTCAACATTTGTCTTCATTTTTCACCCATTACTAATGGGTAAACTACCTTTTAAATCATATCTTGCTATGATCTGTAGGTACAGTTTCTACCAGTCATGTTCTTGCAGTTTCCCATCAGCCCTATCAAACTGGAGAAGGCATCCTTTGCCACAGCTTTTTCCAGACCTGCTATTACTATTATTTGCCAGATCTTTTTCATTACAATTTCCTATTTTTGGCACAAATTTTGTCGTGCAGCTTTTTAAAAACCTGGATTTACTGCATCAATCTTGCATGTTTCAGCCATGAAAACGGCACATCATGGATATTGTTCTTTTCCATTATCTGTTTAAAATGCTGTTGATCTTGATTTTCACTCTCATAGCAGTGTTGCACTTACAGCTGAGAAATAAATGTACTGTAGCTATGGATGGTACTAATAGTACTGCTGTACAAACTGCATAATTACATTTTCCCCGTTTGTATTCACACTGAAACATCTTCCCTTTAAGAGTGTTTAAACAATACACAGTTTACAGTTGCAGTACAGGAAGGTACTGTGTTTTAGTGAGCAATACAACATTGTGAAATTATATGTATTTAGAGTGTAACTGTGTTCATTGACCATTTTCACTTCTAAATTTACTTGAGCAATCACTTGCAACTGCAGATCATTTTAAGGCATATCACGATATATTTTCATTTTCAGCCAGCTTCTGCTAAAAGTAAAGTCTCCTCCTCAAATACAGTAGAAGGAATTCCAGGTAAGATTCATGAAACCTAATCAAGAACTGGCTTAAGAGCAAAAATCAGAACTGATAATAGAAATTAATTTATTAGACTGAGTATAACAATGGGCAAACAGGGATGTTTATGGGTTGTTGTTTATGGAGATCTACAGGATGATTAGTGTGTATCCATCTGTCTGTCTGTCTGACCAGTTAAAGACTGGTTAAACCAGTGGCGACCTCTAGTGGTTGCCAATGAAGGCACTACCTCAAAGAGCATGAATAGTAAGGCAATTAAGCCACTGCGGTCATGAGCCTTCTCGTTACCGCCATCTAGATTCAGGGATAAGTAGTCAAACTTTCAGAATTGAAGACAGAAAAATAGGTGAGGTTGCACAAGTAGCACTATTTCATTTAGACATTTTGTGGATATAGATACGCATTGCGGATAAATGCAAGATATCACATGTGCAGCAGGAAGTTTAGGGCATTCATATTACATCTCATTAAACAACCCTTCTAGACATCGAGAGAAAGTAATGCACATCCTAACAAAACGACTGGATCTCATATGCAGAAGAACAGGGGAAGGACAATCTCGATAACCATGAACAATAATGTATCTCATTAAGTTTTTAATGGATTCCAAGTATTGTCTTCAACAGTATTGCTTGGTCTCTCATCCAAAATACTGGTAGCCTGCAATTGCGCTGTGGGCGCAGGGCTCACTGAGGGTCAAAAGAGACCTGGCCAGGTATTCTCATCAGAGCTCAGTCGGTCACTAGCCCACTGTGACCGAATCCCGAATCCAAGTCGTAGTCGGCTAGTGCCATGAACCTCCGAACTCCAGTGAGCATCCTTACTTGCTGGGCCACCTGGGAGGCCTAGACATCTAAACTTATGAATTGTTTTCTTTCTAATTTCTCCAATCCTAAGTTATATGTTTAAATTATTTTCCCCCACAAACACTATTTTGATAGTCCTACTGACGTCTCAGACAATCCTATTGGATGCAAAACCTTACACTGATGTGACCGAGCGCAACCAGGGAAACTGCTAATGAATACGCTTCGAAAGTGTGATTTACTGTTTTTAGCAGGTTTCCCAGTTGGGTGAGGAGGAAGCACCATTACGCATCCATACCAGGCAGTATGATGTGGGGTTTTAAGATTCACATGTTAACTGCAACCCCTGAAACAAGAGATAGTTTTGCTGGAGCTGAAAAGAAAAAGA
The DNA here is from genome assembly GCF_055471065.1 of Atractosteus spatula. Taxonomy (NCBI): domain Eukaryota; kingdom Metazoa; phylum Chordata; class Actinopteri; order Semionotiformes; family Lepisosteidae; genus Atractosteus; species Atractosteus spatula. The sequence continues at coordinate 20,542,035 of NC_142720.1, read as the reverse complement.
TAAGCCAAAACACGGGAAACCAAGTGTTTTTTTCTTCAAGCTCATGTTTTGCAGTACGGTACATGCGTCTGGAAAGTCCCATGGTGCTACACAGACACTTCCCTGCAAAGGACTGCAATGATGAGATCATCCCTTTGTCAGCAGCAGGGGAATAATAACATGGAAACTACCTTATTTAAAGTAATCTGTCTGTATTGGATGGGTCATGACCATTGTTCTCTTTGTGGGAACATAGGTGGGTACATAAAAAAAAACTACAAATTCAACAATAATAGGAAACAAATTGCTGACGTGTACTGTCGCTGTTGGCATATTCATATACGTTATTCTCCTGCCAGAATGAGTGGAGAAAGGTTAGCTTATGAAGACCGAAACTGCAGCTAAAAGCTTATGTTGGACGTGCTGGAGCTGTACAAGGATCGGACAGAGCCTGCAGAGCATCACTCTGATGTTGGAGGATACTATTTTACACACTTTGGCAAGAGATCACTTGACTTGATTTTCATATTCCAGTCCATCTCAAATCTGTCAGGTTGCCCCCAGAAATGACCGTAGTTACAGAATCCACGTAGCCAGGTGTATTTTAACTTCTTGTCCTGTTCCTATTACATCAGTCTACAATGTTGTTTCATCGATATTACAAACAGGTTAACAATGGAACACTGTTTTCCTTAAAAAGCACAAAGAAAGCCTCTGAAAGGAAAAAAAAACAGTTAATTTAGTGTTGCTGCTTTAATGGTCAAACAGCACTGATGAATTTCAGTCTTCCATTTCCATCTGAGAGAGTGATTACAACTGATATTGAATGAACCCAATGAGGTGAAACAGTTTCTAGTTGTTGCCTGCCACTTTTGACGTGTATTACAAGGCCCAATGATTCACGCCTGGGAATGAGCATTCTCAGCTGCAATTTAAAGTGGTGCTAGAAAGTCTGCGAACCCTTGAGAATTTTCCGAATTTCTGCAATAAATGTGACCTAAAACGTGATCGGATCTTCATCTACGTCATAAAAATAAAGAGAACCCAATAAAACAAATAACACACAAAGAGATATCCACAGTTTAAAACTATTAAAAATATAGTTTTAGACATTAAAATGGCAAAGCCATGTCTGTCTGGATAGGCAAGAAGAGTAGCATGTACACTGGATCCCAGGTGGACAGAAGCTGAAATGTGGATCAGCTGGAGAAATACAACATCTGCTCAATCATTTTTAACCATTATCAGACTTTTACTCCTTTTTGTAAGACTGCACGATCCACTGACATGACAAGAAATTGTTCAATATCTCAAGATGCCATTCTTAATTATGCTACGAAACCCACATTAAAACATGATAACCGTCTTTAGCACTCTAAACCACTGCATCTCCCTCTCAATATAGAACTACTGGCATGCAGAACAAAATCCCAAGCAACTTTAACTTTTAATACATGATAAGAATGAACTGCAATTGTACCTCAACAATTCCTTGGTATTCAGGAGAAATCCTCTCACTCTGAAGGTGAAGAGGCATAAATAAGCCATGCGCTTTTACGAACAGAGAAAAGAAAAGGTGAGAGCAAAATACTGTTGCAATATTGTGCCATTTGTAGTCCACATGCAATCAGAACTCTCATCGGTAACTGAAGTTACAAGGACCTTGGTGACTCAAAGACAATTTTACCTGTCAATCTATTCCTCTATAGGTAAATGATTTTTTTAACATATCATTCAAATAAATCTTCTGTACCTAATGAACGTTACAAATTAGGGATGTGCTGAGCAAATATTTTAATAATTGCACACTAATATTATTGATTTCAGTTCTACAAGTCATGTCAGTCATGATAATATTTTATTTTTCACAGAAAACAATTCAGCAAAAACAGCGATTTCTATCTGCAAGAAAATTGGTTCAATTGTATTGCAAACTTATTAACTCTTCACATTCTGAATTGATCCTTCATTTTCACTAAAATTAGGTGTTTGGAATTCTAGCAGATATGGCATTCATTTTGTTTATATAGAACAATTTGAAAAACACATTTAGGTGATCTAGAAAAAATACTGCCCATAATTACTAGAGATAAACAAAAAAAAACCAGCTCTAGTTTCACAGTAGAAGAAGCTCGTATGTTTCAGATGTATACAGTCTGAATGCTTTAAACCATCAGTTGCTGTGGCTTAACACAGCTGAAAAGATAAAAGTACAAACTGCATCTTGCTTGTAAAGAAACCGACTCTCAGAAAAAATTACTGTAATTGAGCTGTGAGGGCAGCAGCACAAAAAAAAAAAGTGCCTGAATTAAAGTCAAAATTGAGTTGCCGAGGACACGCTTGGTATATGCAAAGAAAGAGAAGCAGGAAACAAATGTTTAATTCACAGATCCTTTGAAAAAGTGATGACTACTTTTCTAGTGGGACTAAACTTTCTGTAAGTAACTATGCCAACCAAGGTCAGTTCCTAGACTATTTTATTTTTATTCAAACAAGTATTTCAAGTACCATCGCTTGGTGCCAATGTCACTCCTCTCAGTATTCCACATACTGTATTAAAAAAACTTCCTTTATTGCTTTCTCGTTATTTCTGCAATACAAGATATCAAAGGTCCCAAAAAGATATGAAAATGTCAATATCTTTGTGACTTTCTAAACACAAAGCTTCGAAATTGCATTTAAAATTTAACAGGACGGCTGAAGGACAAAGTGTTCTTGGTGTGTCCCCAACTCGTTCCAAAATGTGCAGAAGACGGTTTCCTTACTGCTCCCAGATGGCATGCTATTTTTACCACTACAGGTTTCAGGAAAACCTCTTTTCTTTGTGTTACTTCAGGGATGCTGTGACAGTATCCGTGTAGATTAAATAATAAATAATCTAGTGGCAATTCTGCCTTGATAATGGGTTAGTCAGAAACCTGACGAGCTTGTCCAACCATTTCTTGAAAGCACTTTGCAATGTGGCTGGGCAGCTAGTTTAAATAGTTCCACAGAAGTGTCTCCTGTTCATTCAAAATGCTCTTCTATGTAACATTTTTGTTCGCCAACAAAATAAAATGTTCTTTGTAAATTTGGGTCGGTGTTATTTTTTAAACAACTATCAAGCTTGCAAGGATAATTTTTAGAGCAGCTCTGTCACATCGGGAGGAATCAATATACAGTATAACATCCACCCACCACTTGCCTCCGATGCCTGGGAGGTAGTTATAATCCTGTCATTCACCAGAACTGGAGAAGCGGTTTTTCTCAAACCACTCAAGAGTGGGATCGGAAAATCTTCACCCATTCACTGGAGAAGACCATACGAAGTTAACTCTTTCACGACTGGTGTTCATGACAAAATGTGGCAAAACAGCCCCTACCTGTCGCCCCCCAATGAGTATAATCCTCAAGACCATTCATGTCTTGCCCCTTGACAAGACTCCATATTGGAAGGTGGCTTCATCTGCGACTCGACAAGATTGCACTCTGTAAAATGCCAATGACGATATCACAGAAGCATGTAAAATTCTGGCACAGAGAAAGCCTTGAGCTTTTGTAAGGAAAAAAGGGGGCAGTCTGGTACTGTCAGTGAACTGTTGAATAAATGCGAATTTAATTCAGTCATTTAAACTGCATGAGCACACACCGTAATAAACTGAGAAAAAGACAAGCTCAAAGACAGAAGTTGTAAATTATAACTAATATCATTGTGGAAAACATAATTCATCTCATTACAAAGCTTATTAAAACAGTGCTTGTTTAATCAATGATGTAAAATAGATCTTTTAGAAATTTTTAATAAAATGTATACATTTGTGACATTCACTTCTTCCTGGAATTAGATTTATTTGTGTAGGAATGATATGAATTATAAATGATCACAACCTAGTAGCAGCTAATTTATGTACCAGTGCAAGGTTTGGTAAACTAATACATGCAAAGACTCACATTTATTCCAAACTGAGACGGACTATAAATATTCAAAACAGTACTTCAAAATGCCGCACACAGCACTGCTTTTTATTTAGAATCCAATAAAATGTTGTAGTGATGCACATAAAAAAAAATAATAACTGCATAGATTTGTCAATAAATGGAGCAAGCAAGGCAAACTCCTTTGAAGAAAGGGCTTGCAAATGACCAAAAATGTAATAAATGAATAAACAGTTAAATACACACCTGGCTGTATGCAGTAAGTCTCAGTTAGCAGGGGAAGAATCTGTAACTAAAGAGTGTTTACTACCTAGTGCAGGTGAGGGAAATGCTCTTTAATGCAGCTGGAGCCCCCTTTTCATCTCTTTCTTCTCAGTGCTAGCCTGTTACAGCTGGACAAACCATTCCCAATTCACAAGTGACTTGCAGGTAGAGTATGTGGTCACCAGAAGCCTGTCTTAATGGCTTGCGCACAAAGCCCAGATATATCACACCGATTCCAGTGATGTTCCAGACAGGGAGCTGCTGTGGAAATCCAGCCAGAACCGCACTCACAGAGCTCATTAGGACTCATTAGGGCTAAAACAAAACACGCAAGACCTCTTCGAACAGCCGTGCTTATTAAAATACAGGTTATGTTTCGCCTGTAATATTATCTGCAGTACTCTTCCTCCAAATGAACGGACTGCCAAGAGAGTTACTGATTTGAAAGCCATTAAGAAAAAGTATACTTCCTGGTGAACAAGGGAACACTAATTCAAGCTCATCTGTATACCAAGTCGCAACAGATGCACGTTAAAGAAAATTATTTCCATTCGATTAGCCCACTTAAAAAGGTCTTGTAATGCATGCTTTCCCTTATTACTGAGGTCTGTTATTTGCGAGAGTAGCTCTGGCCTTTAGATACGCCAGTCCACAGTGTCATCCTTCACATGTGACAGCGAGTTTTACCACAGCTGACCAAGCAGGGGGGCCGATACCGATTCTAAACAAGTGAAAGGCATGAATGCAAGCAGAAGCTCTTCTTATTGGAATGAAGAACATTAAAATGGTTACTGGACTTGAGGTCCTCTTGCACCTTTTCATTAAAGACGGAACACAAACGGTTTTCAATGCCTTTACAATTCACAATAGAGCCGACAAGTCCTTTCTATACATTGGCTGAATAAAATCCAAGTTCATTTAAATGATTTTTATACAACTAGCTCTTACCTGTAAATGTGATCTGGTTTCTATTCGAACACATCAACTCTAATCTGTTTTTATGAGCCAAATGAATATTGCAAATAAATAACGTATTTCCTTACATATTGTACATTTTAAATCCCATCCAGTAAAACTGAAAATAACCACATGGATTAATACTATAAGCCATATACGTTGATTCAAGCATACTAATTTTTTTCCATTTGAATTCTGCCAGACAATTTAAATTCTCCCATTAATTCCTTGCAAAATAAACTGCGAAGCACTTTATGGTTAAGCGAAAATGTAAAATAACAGGACTTATATAAATGAACAGTAAATAAAAATGTTATTATTAACATTGCAGATAAAAATACTATAAAGAAAAGGTCATATGCAGGCCATCAGCACTCAACGGACTTTAAAGAGTGAGTGAATCTGTCTTGGTTTCCAGCCCAGACTTCAAAGTTCCACACATATCCTCTTCATGTCGTGGTAGTGTACTTCATACATTAATAACTCCCCCCGAGTAAAGTCTTTTCTAACACTTTAATCCAAAATTGCATTAATATGTAATCCTGCAATAATAGATTTAACCAGTTTCCCGTTAAGTCTGTGTTCTGCTCACTTACCATAATAAGAAATAACCCCTGGGATCTAATGTACTGGCTGCTTTTACATTTTTTTCCAACAACCTGTAGGTAATTATCAACTTTCTGCACCATGGTATTCATATAGTTTATATTTTTCTTGCCATCTGCAGAATACAACATGTACTAACACTGAAAGCATTCATCAAATTTGACCAATTTGTTACTGACACCTGGATCAATCTCACCAATAGTCAGGGGTAAGAAAAACAAAACTACCCTTCTCATTCCTCAGATTCCAATAATCCTAGAAGATGTAGCTCCAACACAGTGAAGTAACTTAATTTAAAAACAGTTGTAACATTACAATGATGGATTGGTCACAGCCCGGTATCTCATTTTAACAGGGAAAACTCCAGTCGGTAAAGACATAAGCCATTACAGGAAGAATGTATAAAACTGCAAGCTACTTACCGATGTGAAGGCAAGGATTTCCTCTTCAGTCAGCTTGTGCACAGGATTGTTCTTCTGGTAATCTGTGCTACAAACAAAGAATATGCGTGTAAATCTGGGAAGAAAAGTACAGGTAAAGAAATTACACTCAAGTACAGCATCTATAGCTTACACAGGTAGGTACACGAAAAAGAAATCTGACTTCACACATATATGTACATATTAACATTTAGTTTCTACCTTTCTATTGACTACTACATAACCCATTTCTGCCAACAGAATCAAAGACAATCACAAGAGCACACGATTGCAATGCAGAAAAAGATGGTATCTAACTCCTTGTGTTTATACAATGCTTCTGATCGCAAAAGTAGCCAAAGTGCTTTGCACACGGGGAGGGGACCCACTGAAGTTCAGCTCCACCTGGGTCACACAGCAGCCACTGTGCACTAGCAGCCCCACAGCACAGCAGGTCAGGGAGAAAGTTAAAAACTAGGTCACCGGTTGAATTAAGGGAGAAATTTAGGTAGCCCAGATTGTTCAGTTCACTTTATTGTCATATGCACAAGTGCAATGAAATGCGTATAATTGTGCAAGGTCAATGTGGAATTTTGCCATCCAGCACTTCCGACTACACAGCATCTACTGGGGTACTGGTTTGCACACCCTGGTCTGTAGAGCACAATGCCACCTACTGGTTGAACACCACACAGCAGTGTGGTTTCCCTTGGAGGCCTCCCGTCTCTGGACTGACCAGGCCAGACCATGCACAGCTTCTGAGATCATGCTACAATATCAAGCTAATTCTGGTGGAAAAAATGTGAGCTGTACTACCTATATTATTGGTCACATTTTAAATGTTTCAGTAATTCATTTAGCAGGATGGATTTTGTATTATTTTTTGACAATGAATCACAAAAAGGAAAATGAAAAGAATTGTTACTACAAGTAGAAAGTGGATGTACACCCAGGCGTTTGGAAAACTCAACTAGTGTGAAGTCGCACGTGAACGCTGACTGACAAAGTTTTAATGCACAAGTTAAATGAACAAGCTCAATCTCTCGGATCTGAGTTTAAGGAAGTAAGACCCAGAGTGGAACGTGCAGATCAAACCGTGGCTTCACAGCCATTGGCGGACCTCCTTTCCTCCGAAAGAGACCGCGACTTCTAAAACGGAGAAGGCTTTAGGATGCTGAAAATGCTTGTATTTCGCTGATGCAAATGGAAAGTTAAAAAAAAAATCAACAGAAAAGCTCAAACTATGCATTCTGAAGGACGAGCCCCGAGTCTGGTCTTGAAATACAGACGGATTCCAACCCAAGAAGGCGGCAAAGGCTAGGCACACAGAATACTGAAGGGTGCCCAGATACTTTTACTAAAGCGTGACATTAGCTCTCGTCTGTTGTTTTATTCATGCCGTTTACACATCGCGAAGCTGAATCACTAATGCACATACCGTATTTCTTCACAACAGTTAAGCAATAAAGAAGAAATGGCCATCTTCAGTGACAGCAGGTTAGCTACAATGTATGTTGATGGTACAGAGAAATGCGGAGGGTACTACAGTATAAAACACAGGGCCTGCAGATGTGGAACCTGGTGCTCTTGTAAGCAGAGCAGCCAGTGTGTACCAGAATACACTTCCTTACAGCAGTAAGTATTGAAATTTCCAATATGTTAAGACATTCATTTGGAAAACTAATCACGCCACAGAACCTTTCAAACGCCCTGCTAAGCAGTTTTTCTTCCGCCTGTGTCAATCTTATTCCAGAGGCACATTGTAGCTCTGGAGGTCACCATCCGCAAACCCTCGGGTCTGTTTGTATAAACATACACAGACCCCTCCACACGTGAAGGGACTAAATTATTTCAGGTAAGGACATTTCACTCACAGTGCTACATCTGGGCGTTAGCGAAGAAAAACTTCATTAATTTCTTGTTTTTATGTGCTCCGCTTTTCTTTGGAAAGATTTTGGCACTCCTTGTGAGAATTGGCTCTTTGTGTAAATAAATGTGCTCTTAGCCTCAGTGGGATAAAATGCTGCATTATTTATGCGTGCTCTTTCAACGTAGCATGAAGCGATCAAGATTTATTTTTCCCACTGAATTACGGAGATGTCTATGAGAACAGCAGCAGCACAATTGTGACAACTGGAGAAATACTGTACCATGATTAGCTGAGCAGTTAGTTCCCCAGGAGACCGCAACTAAATCCATTTCAAGAGATCAGTCAATTCAATGATATCACAGCCAGCACAATTATATTGCCTAATTATTTCACATATGCTGTTTGTTCTTTACAACAGTAAGACAATAGGACAATTTCAAGTGTCAGCCTCATTGTACAGAACAAATCCAATTATATCACACCAGCAGGGCTTTCAGTTGTCAGGAAAAAATGTTACCAATATCTTAGTGAGCTTAGAAAACTGAATGCGTAGGAAGAGGCAAAAAACACATTTATTTATTATTTTTAGGATCTAATTCTGGCGAAGCTTCCCTATGAAGAGCACAGAATTGGAACCAAATTGCCTCTGAAGCATTTATATGTGCCACTCAGTGACTTCTGTTCACTGAAGTGTTCTAACCTTACAGCTCTTTTCTATTTCAGCAAATGAAGGATACAAGAGAATCATTTTCCTGGCAAGTCATCTGTGGACATACCAAGGCTGGTGACAGTGTCATGAGTGACTGCGAGGGTCGCACTGACACATGCAAGGTCATTCCTCAGTTCAGACCACAGTAATGATCTTTTAGACACCGTTGTATCGATTATATAATGTCCAGTATAAGTATTGTTTTAAAAAAAACTATAAAAATCAATCATACAACTCTAAATGATAAGGTCATTCACTCTGAATTCATACTTATTTTGGTGAACACTTATTGCAAGCAATGTACAAATACAGTAGGAGCTGCACAGCTGGAGAGAAGACCAAAGCTGTTCAGTAACATGTCTCAAGAGAAGCACATCTCTATCTCCCATCCTGCTTCACTGCAGGCACCCTCATACAGCACTGCTGCGGGGACCAGGCCTTCACAGCCTTTAATATAGTATTAAACCTTCCAGACACACCCTGCTGAAAAGGGAAAGCGTGCAATTGCGCTTATGATGACCATTTTTATTATGCAGGTATGTCTAGCCCAGAAAGTTCGATTTATCCCTACGCTGAAGAATTAACGAGTAGATCCAGGTCATCAAGTTATTAGTTCTCCTGCTGGACAAGGTGTACCAAACTACTAAAAAAAAACATTACCATATTTCTGGTACCTGTTTGCACATCTGTGATTGTATAGATGATAACGCAACAACGCCAACAATCCTCAACACAAACTGACACTATTTGTCAAAAACCATCAACTAAAAACCTCTAAACCACACCTCTGAATTAAAAAAAATCAATTTATAGAAATACCTTGCTTGTCTTTAACATGATGAAGATGAGAAGTGCACTCTTTTCTGTGGGATTTTAACCTTTTGTTGTTGAAGACACCACAAGTATTGAGTTTAAACATACTTGTGGCTCATTAATTAAAGCTGGATGTTCAAACATGCTTTGACCTAGAGTTGCGAACAAATACAGCCCAAAAGGTTCTGTCTGGGGTGTGTCTACACAGAAACTACATTTTTATTTTTGCAAGTGTGTGCATTATCTCAGGACAGGACAGGTGCATCTTACCAGACTCCCAGAATGACAGCCTGTTCCTCAGCACTCAGGTCGGGAAGCTGATACTGGCCAGGTTCTGCCAAGTTTATCTTGTTGAGAACGTTATCGTCACTCAGGTCGTGATCCTGTGGACAGAGACCAAACTTAAACCAAATTTTGTGAATGTGAATCAGTTCCAACACTGCTACATGCCGGCACACACCACATGGAAACAGCCCTTAACACCAGGTCAATCAAAAAGAGGCAGCAGGAACATGCCAGGGTTGAGTTGGGGGGGATCAAGAGAGATAGCGGGGTTCTTGGCAGAGGAGGAGGAGGGGGAGATGGCAGCAGAATCACAAGGAGAAAAGGAAGAAGAGAAACTGGAGGTCTGACATTGAGAAGCCGTGTAAAAGATTTAACATTTAAACATTAATATGTAAAAATTTAATACAGTTTACCCATTTTAATCTCTTGCATATTGTAAGCAAAGCATGCTGGGAGATTACTGTGATTACAGCCTGTTAAGTTGTACGTTCATACTTATCAACACATTTTAAGTTCATGTATAAGACACTGATATGTGCACACTGTAGGTATAGTACCCATTTCTCCTATCCGTCTTGTACATTACACATTGGCTGCGTGTAGAGAACAATTCCCTCCCTGAGTCTTTCTTGGTCGTCTGCTCCTTGTTCCTAGACATATTACCATGTTCATTTCCTCACACACTCCACTGTTTATGGAATGATGGTAGACACTCCCTAGTCTCAGCGTTTCTTACTTTCACCACGCACTGAGACTCCTGATGACGACAGCACGGTTTGGAGAAAACCATTCGTACAGCATGGTGTCCGACATGTGATCGCTGGTGGGACGTGACCACTGTTATATGTTAATGGCTGACCTGCAGTAGTACAATACTTTCTCCATTTAATTTCCACACCATGAGCTGCATGCTGTGCCCAGTAAATACTGCTAGCGAATAGAAGAATGAATACATGACAACAAATATGTAATGAATGAACATATGAATCCTATTTAACAGCGTCCGTAAATGTAGCTTTATTATCCGAAGAAAAATGTCATTTCTGCCCCTGAAAACAAACCCCTCTTGCAATACCCAGGATGCTGGAAATTCAGGCTTCATGGCCCAGTGGTGAATCTGAAGTGCTTTTTAAGAGGAGCCACTGGTCAAGCCACATATATGCCACTGACTCACTGTGCATCACCCTGGGCAAGCTGCTTAACCTTGCTGTGCTCCATCATTCATCCAGCCATCAACTAAGAGACATAAAGCCAAGGAGCTTTTGGAAGCGACTCCGCAGCAGTGGTTGATAGTTTGCTCCCTAGACCAAATGAGCTCCTCTGTGTGAAGGCATCTGCTAAATTACTAATTACTGGCGGGATCAGTGAAGTCTCGCACTGCTGCAGAGTTATTTAATATACAACGGATTATATTAAAGGGCATCACGCTAAACAGAGCTGGCACAGGCAGGTTATGACTAAATTTCTGTTTTAAAACAGCATGGATTTAAAATCAGCTCACAACAGGCAATGTTCTGTTGTTTTTTTAAATTAAATTTTGATATCTTTTGCAGCAACACATCACCCCCGTGAAATGGGAAAAGCCACATACGAAATATTATTGTAAAAACACACCCTGATGAAATAAATAACATCTTCGGTTTCCTTGGTCCAAATCTGGCAAGTATGTCTGTTTTGCAACATCTCACATTACACCTGGCAAAATTCAGCAGCATTACGCCAAGTACTGTATGTCTTTGACATCTATCTGAATTTTGAGTTTTCACATTTGCTTTCAAGACAAAGAGCAAATAGCTTAAATTCAGAATAGAGACAGTTCAATCACGTGTTAGAGGATTCAGTGATATAATCAACTTAAAGATCAAAGTGTAAGGCCACCAGAATATTTTGAGTTGGATAAACCATGATTATGTGTTGAATCAACAGTGTCCAGCTTCTTGTGCCTAACAGTACTCCGAAACTGTGGATTATACTGCTAATTCCACATGTGCTGTGTTGCATCCCTTACCTAATAAATATTCTACGACTCTATACAACTAGACTAGAAATCATTTGTGTAAACATCGAGTACAATTAACATTCAACTTTGAAAAGCCTTTTTTGACACATCACAGGAGAAACGTGAGAAGGTTGCATCGTTTTCTCTTTCCACCTATAAAAATAATGCAGCTCAAAAGGTGGATTTAAGGGCTGTTTTCCCTGCAGGCAACATCAGCATCATTGCTTTCTTTCCCCGTCTTAAAACCAAATTCAGATTCTGAATGGTTCACATTTAATAATTCAGTACTAATGCATTTCCCCCTCTGGAGACTGTTAAACTCAGTTTGTTATTAATTAACACAAGCATCAAAGCCCCCTCACAGCTTGCCCCGCCTCTCCCTAGGGCTTCCTCTTCTCAAGGGCAGAAGTGAAAAATCAAAAGGAAGTCCTGACCCGATCTAACCCTCAGCCAACCTAAGGGACAGCCGAAAGGCATAGCCGAGTACTCAGAAGCTCAGCTGCAGAAACTGCTCGAACATCCATCCCTCTATCTGAGCTTCACATCACTTTTGGAGATCATGAAAACAAAGTAATTCGCCACCTGTCCACTACACAGCAGGGCGAGAGAGAAGAAAACATGTTGAGATGACCCGACACATCAGCAGTGACTCCCCATCAGTCTGAAACCAGAACATGACTCCTCTGGGCTCTTCCTCAAACTGTTTAAATATCTGCACAAATTTGCCATTTTGGAAGGTCGTTAACTGGCAAAAGGAGAAAGCATATAAGGTTCCTAATAAAAACTCGCACTCGGATGAAGCGAGGAACTTTTATGGAAGCCCTGTCCTTGAATTACAGCACAGAAATTCCATGTTCTGCTACATACTTGAAACGCAAGCAAAGCAGGAATGTCAGGCACACCTGTCGCAATAAAGGGAGAACACCACTGAGCAAGAACATGCAACGCAGGCTTCCTACATTCAGAAAAAAAAAACACCACACAGTTTACACCAGAAGACATGGCACTATAATAATAACAATATCCTTACACTTATATAGCATTTTTTTGGACATTTACAAGAAATGCCCAAAGTGGCCCTCAGTACCACAGTGTAAATAAGAAACAAAGTGCGCAGTCTTGCGGCCATATCAGGCATGACACAATTACCCCGAGAGGTCTGCCCTCCCGATGACAGGTAGTCGGGGAGCAGGGAAGCAGAGAAGGCATGGTGTACCTTCGGGAGCCAGTCCAGTGGCGTAGGTGCAGGGGAAATGCTGCCCTCAGACGGGCCGCCCTCCTTGAGCTGCACGTCCAGGATCAGCTGCGCCAAGTAATTTTCCTGAAACCGCGTGCGCTTCCCCAGGGCTCCTAGGAGAAATGACGCCGTTTCACATTTAGTAGATGTCAAAGACGAAAAAGGCATCTCTAGCTCCCGGAACATTCCTGATGTCCTGTCACCTGTGCACAGCCCCAGCATTTGCTACAAGTATTATTAAATATAAGTTCCCACTTAAAGTGCTGCACTTTCATTTCCTATCTTAGCTCTTGGGTGGTGTACACAAGGAACAGTCCCCCAGTATAATACTGGCAATTCCACCTTTCTAAACCAACACAGAGTCTAGAATTGCTTTTACCCGTCCCCCTGCATGCACACAATTTGCAGCAGCACGAGAGGAACGGAGACAGCTCACACAGGCCAGCCGTCCTGCGAGGCCTGCAGAGGTTACGGCAGTTCCTTCTAAATGGAGGACTGCTGCTGCTCTCACAGCAAAATGCTGCGGAAAGGCTGAGGATACCCTGTCCAGCTCCAAATCTCGGCAACACCTGGGTCAGCTGTGTGATCCTGGCCGCGGTCGGCTCACAACTGGCCGAAAACAGGCTACTGGTGACGAACTTTACTGGAGGGGCCAATCTGAAGCCACCAGGTTACCATTTCGTTACATGTTTCTACAAGGTCATTAAGAATATATTGTTTTGTGACTGTTTCAGGGGAAAATAATGCAGTCGTTTGTCACCGATTTCAATAGACTAAAACCAGGTTCATATAAAATATAATCACCAGAACATAAAAGGACCCAGTCGAAATCCCTAGGTGGTTAACAAAATCTACAAGCAGAGCAATTTGAATAAATCTGTGACATTTTCCCAATTACAGCCTTTCAACTTCAGCAACCTGCAGTGAAAGTCCTGAGTTACAGTGGCTGTGGGATCCAGTGGAGTTCCACTTATTTCAGACTCCAGAGCTTGACTGATAATGGGATTAATTGAGCCCTTCTTTCACAATGAAGTCTGTGACCTTCAGGAAGAGCTGAAAACAGTTCTTTTCATGACATTCCTTTAAAGAGATTTTTCATGAACATCAAGCTTTCTGCCTTAATGCAACCAAGAAAAATTCTGAATCTAAGGTCTCTTAGTAATGAGCTGTCCCAGTTAAAAAGGTGCTGTGAAATGTTCCAGCCAAAAAGAAAATAAGAGCCATCATATTAGTGCTCTACAGCTCTCTGCCTGCTGAGAGTGAAGCCCCCAGGCAGTCTGGACAGAGAGAATCCATGTGCTCTTAAACCTCAATGGAAAGAGACTGACGTCTAAGATCTCCACTTTGCAAAACTGTCACCCAAGGGCTGCAAGGAGTCAAGAACATTGTTATTAACATTGGGAAAAGGCTAAAGTTCAAATTTGCCTGTCAAAAAGTCTAAAGACAAGGCTTCTTCCAAGTCATTTTCCATGTATATCAATATATTTTTAAGGGATATGAGGTTCATCTGCATAGTGTGAATCATAAATTGCCCAAAGGTCAAACTCTTGACATATCAACAGTACCTGTCAGGTTAATCTCAAGTCTGGCTAGATCCTTTGCTTGATTGAAGTGTTCGTTTGCCTTCTTGTAACAGTAATACATCAGGGATGCATAGCCACATTCAAGGTGGAACTGGATACGCAAATGCCGGTAACTGTCATTGTTGAAGAAGTCTTCCGTTTTCATCACTAGGTTAGAAAACAAGACCAAGGTCATCCTTCACATTTAATACACACAGCTGTGTATATACTGTCAATCTGCAGCAGGCTGGACTAGACACATGAAGGCTACATTCCTTCTTTTGTTTTGATGAGACCACCAAGAAACATTGGGCGAGTTGTGAAAGACTGGACACTATTCCATTTCATGAGTATTTTTTTAATTATGCATGATCGTTAATATGCTTTAACAACATATAATGCATATTTTACATGAAATAAAGTCTGCGATAGGAATTTAATGTGTTTGCAATTTGTAAGGTGAGGCAAGCCTGCCAAGAACTGAGCTTTTATTACCAAGCCAGGCCTGATGTTACATTCACTCTTATTCACTTACGCCTTTCATGGGTCAGGTCTCCTTTCGGAGACCCAGCTTTTGTGACGGAGAATTAGAGCTTTAAACCAATGAGGATTAGCTTCAGAGCACAGCTTGTCGTTTCCCTCAGACTGTGAAATTGTTGGCACTTACAGCTCTGCAAGCTTGACTGAACGTTAAAATTAGGGCACACGCCGAGTCAGAGAAAGATGTTTAGCAAGCGTGGAATAAAACCGGAGATGAAAACGTGCCACTTTCTCAACACGAAGGCCTGGTAAATGACAGCTTTCACATGAACAGAGTGTTCTTTCTTTAAATTATAAAACAATTGGATCAGGAACACCCCCCCCCCCCCACAGGTCACCGTCAAGTGTATCATGAAAAAGGCTTCTAAGCAGCTACTGTTCAAATTCAATTCGCGGAAAAAAGGATCCCAAGGCTTTACGAGGGAACCAACATCACAGGACTTGGCTCAAACAATAAAAGCTCTTTCTGGGATTGTGCGTTGGGCTCTATTGTCCAAAACCACCAGTTCAAAGCCATGTTATCATAGCCAGCTCCATCCTGGATCCCTAGTTACGCGCTGTTGGCATTTGTTAACGACCGTACTAGACAAGAGCTTTGTGGGCTTGAAGCGAGCAAACATCGTCCTCTGTGGTTCTCAAGGAGCGTCTGAGCTTGTTATAGTGCAGTTCTGCTGGTTAGAGCTGTGTCCGTTCTCATTCCCCTCTCCAAGCCCTGTCGATAGTGCTGTGGGCCCGTCAGACAGGAAGACGAATAAATGTCCCGACAGGTGCATTGTGGGCGCAAGAGTCGCCAATTCGCAATCTGACATAACCGGACCATAACCTACAGTAAGGCAGCCAAGAACAAATTCTTGCATACCAGGACAGCGCAGTCAAGAGAACCAAACACAAACGATGCACAAAAATGGAGAGCTGGCTAACGATCAGGAAGCAGCCTTACGGGGCAGAATGTGTAACTGGGAATTGTGTGGGTCTGGGACACACTATCTAGCCAGGTGTTTGAGGCCCAAAACCTGGGCTCTTCTAAGAAACGACTGGAGCTATTTAAATCCCAATTCTAATACGCTTCCTGTTTTTGCTGTAGCTGGGCTCTCCAAGGTTCCTTTAATCAGGATCTCTTTCGGCTGGTCTGGAAAATCAGGTCTTCATGTGTTTAATAACATGCAGCCAGGGCAGAGAAATCTCCTTCTGAGATAATGGAGGCATGGGGTCTTGGGATTCTACTGACAATTATTTCAAGAAACTCTTTACCAACTCCACATTGTACTGAATGTGCAGAAAAAAAAATCTCACAGGAGGATATACTGCAGGTTCTTTGCATATTGTAGCACATATAATATACAGTAAATTTCAGGAGTATTTTAAAAGAGAAAAGCATGTGTATTACAATAAACGATATACCATAACATCATATATATATTATATATTCATATAAGTTAATATATAGTATGTCAAATGTCACTTTATAGAAGTGGATATAGCACTGCATACCATACTAGCCCTACATACATACTAGCACATAATACCATGCTAGAACAGTTGCCAGGAGCTATCGAAATAATAAATATTGGTATGTTGAGCAAGAAAAATAGCCTCATCAAGAAATGCAGCTGGCTGTTCTGCTGATTGCAGATAATCCACATTGTGCGCTAGCCCAGCTCACTGGACATACCGTGTACAGCAGGTAGTCAGCTTGACCTGCCCAGCAAGACCAAGCCAAAGACTACACTTTACAATGCAAATTACAGTCAACCTTGCAAAGAACCAAGTACAGCACATGACACATATCTAGAAAGTCACACTTATACAGCAGTTTTAGTATTTATGGCAGAACCACCCAACTATCTGGTAGAGGGGAATGCAGAAAGTATTTCTGTCTGTCACTTTCTGCATAAAATGCACAATTACCATGAAATTGGCTGCAGAAATAATTACTCACACTTAATTGTTAATTGGCCTGTTGTTAATTCACTATAAATCTTGACAGAATGCCTTCTCAGAAAAAGAGATCACTGTTGAGTGTGGTTTAATCAAACAATATTTTATTTATGCTCTTCTCAGGGTAGGAGTCAAGAGGCTCCACTCTGAGAGCATCAATTATTTCAGGTCTCTGTAGACATAATTCTCCAGTAACAGCATTACATTGGGTCTCACCCTCAGGCCATTGGAACAGAACGCATTTTTAAAAGAATATTTTTTTTTCTTTTCCTTAGGAAAGAGTCCATATAAAAGTTATATCAGGTCTTGAATTCTTATTTCAGATGCCACATTTAATTCCCAGTCCCCGTTTTCTCCATTTATTTCTTAGGTAAATTACGCTGTCCTTATTTCGAGGCGAGGTAGCTCTATCAAACTCTACACGGGTCCCTGTGACTTAATCTGTGATACTTACTGATGTTCAAAAAAGCTAAAAGGGGACCAGCATGGACTTTCCCCGAAGTAACACCTTTAATGAGCAACGCCAACTGCGACTGGATCTGGAAATTTTGTTTTGCACAACCATAGACTTCACTCATCACTCAACAGTAAGCTTCTGTCAGTGCTTGTTATTAAGTACAGATAATCCGGTGTGTGTATGAGAAATGTCAGTATCCTTATTTCTGCAAGACCTTTAAATATCAACCTTACTCCCATTTAAATGTGGAGGCATTCCAATGTGTCACACCTCTCGTTAACTCTCCAGTGTGTTCTTCTGTCTGGTTTTTAGTTACACTTTGAGGGTTGGCAGCTCAGAGTGAAACTCGGTGAAACTCAGACACTGAAAGCCTGTTTTCATGATCATTAGCATTTCCACTGTAGCTCAGAACAGACCAAGCCCACACTGCAGAGATACAAGACAACCCCTGCACAATGACATGATTTGACTACAAATTCCGAACACATTACTTCCTTTGCTACAGTAAGCATATCTTAACAAGCTTATCTTCTGCTCTATCAAACATACAAACAGAAATTGAATGCCTAATCAGTCTCTTGCATTACTCTGAAACCGCTTTCGTTGCCCCTAATTCAACTTGTGACTGACTAACTGGGGTACAGGCAAGTTAGAAACAGAAAATCAGAAATCAGCCCAAGAGAGAAACAGTGAAAGACAGATATTCAACCACACAACCTAACTCTGATGTGAGCATTTGAATGTCAGGGGTTACAATGCACTTCTATGATAAAATGGAAAGACAGTGAGCAAACAATGTACACATCTTTCCTGTGAAACACTTTAGTAACCTTCTGAACACTAATACCTGTCAACTTGTATATGAAGGAGGAAATTTTTAACGTGGACCGAGGCATAACAGAACTAGAAATAAACCAAGAGAAACTGCTAAAATGTTAATAGTCGAGAATGGGAAAGTGGCCTGATGGCTTACAAAAATAGAAGAGAGAAACTAACTATTAAGAGAGTCTTACAGTCAACAGTAGAAATGTTTAGCACTAATCGACATTTAGAATAAAGGAAAATTAGCTTTAAATCATTAGGAAAATTAAATACCATTAAGAGAAAACAGGCTAAGGCCTCTGGCAATTAGGACATACTTTTAAAAACACATCTACAGGAAAAATAACCTGTGCCTCCTCACCTCACAGGTTCCGTTTTCTGCCATTTCAGAAAATAACCTTCTGCCAGCAAATCAACGGAAAACCGGGAAACCCTCCACAACAGTCGCAGAGAGGGCAGTGAACCCGCACCAGCGCAGGGCTGCACAGCCATGCGGTGCGGAGGGTGGGGCGCGGGGGCGGCGGAACAGCGGGGCTCCTACCTCTCTCCATGCAGTCCTGGGCCTCGGCCAGCAGCCGGGGCGAGCGCTCCTCCAGCAGCTGCTGGTGCAGGGCGACGCATCGCAGGGCCCACCAGGGCAGCAGCTGCGGAGGCCAGAGAACACACAGGTCAAGCCAGGCTCTCCCCTCAGTGGGCCGTCAATCCTGCTGCTGACCCGGCTTCCACACCAGCTCCGCCTTCTCTCCCCAGCAGCGCAGGAAGACAATGGCATTCTAAAGAACGGCCTCAAGCTACCTTGCTTTAACAGTAATAATTCCTTACACTTACACAGCGCTTTGCTGGACACTCCACTCAACATGCTTTACAGCTAATGGGGAATCCCACCGCCAACACCAATGTGCAGCCCCCACCTGGATGTTGCAACAGCAGCCAGAGTGCACCAGTACGCTCACCACACACCAGCTCTCAGTGGGGAGGAGACCGGAGTGATGAAGCCAATTCACAGACTGGATAAGGAGGTCAATGACTGGTAAAGGCCAATGGGAAATTTGACCAGGATGCCTGCGTAACACACCCACCCTTTTCAGAAACATCCTGGGATCTTTAACGAGTCAGAACCTCAGTTTAACGTCTCATCCAAAGTATGAGCATTCTTCCATAATCTTTTGAAAAACATTTCAAAATATTTTTTTATGCTATTCTTAGGCGCTTTTTACAAAGGATCTGTGCAGTGTTTTTACTAGTTATAATTCTACCTAGACTGCCAAGCAGAGTGCCATTTTTGCAGGAGTGATGAAATCACTAAGGAAAATTGGCTTCCATTCCTTCCTGATGTATCCCATAGATATCAAACCACAATGCATAAAAAAACACCCAGTGAGCCTATTTACAACAAAGGCCTTTGGCGGCCTCTAGTGGCAAGGCATCAGCCATTAAAGTCCGTCCTTAAACCAGCCAGCTACACATTACTCCCAACCCTCAACTGACAGGCAAACGTCATAGCCTCAAAAACAAAAATACAGTTCCAAGTACACTACTTCTGAATCTTTCCCAAGATCTAAAAAAAACCAATACAACTTATTCATAACCCTAAAAGAGCACAGAATTGTCAAGGCAAGAACTTAATTTTTGGTTTACGATAATTACCCCATTTACGGTAAGAGCCAAGAACTTCACTCAAATCACCCCAGAAAAAAAACTCAATGACATAAACAGGTTCAATTATATATTGCTTTGGATAAAAGCACTGGCTAGTACAATAGTTATCAAGATAAACAAAAGGTGCAAAAATGTCCAAGAAGGCAGCAGCACAGAGGAACTGTAGGAGACAGTAGTCAGAGCTCACATTATGAAGATGGTATCTTCCATCTGACTACAAAGGATGCACCTTCATTGCAGCGAAGAGTTCTTTGAAACTGCAATAAACTGGTAAGAAAAGGCAGGCTTTGTTACAGAGAAAATCAGTTAAGTAGGCGTTTTAAAATAGAGGGATGGGTGCATACTAAAGAAGCTTTAAAGGCTCAGGGCTGGATTTACTGCTTATTACCTACATTAAAAGGGAATGTTGGGCCCATGGGAATGAGGGCTTTTCTTTGTTCCATTTGTGCTTTCCTGTATTAATGATGCATTTAAACCAGGTTATCTAGAGTAACAGCGGCGAAGACCTGCTCACTTTTCTCAGAACATAAATCGCCACCGACGGCCGCTGCGTTCAACTTGAGCACAGCGGGCAGCAGCCCGAATACAGGAGAGACAAAGATTCAGATCCCCGGCGCAACACTGCCGTCGTGCCCAGGAGCAGGGAGAGCTCTGCTCTCAGCACCCCCGCGGAAACGCTCAGCTACACAAACCGGGCTCAACCGCACACTGCTTCCGCTAATAATCTGGACAGATGAATACAAGAACAGCAGAATTATCTGGGCAACAGGGAGGAGGGGCTTGCAAAGGCACAGAATTAATAAAAAGTTAACATCACAGATGCTGCGAGAGGAAAGATGGGACGCGTCTACAATTAACAAGGGAATGCTGCATCACCGCCAATCTGACGGGCCCCATTCCTCTGGATCCTCCTTCACCATGGAAACCACTGGAAACAAAACTGAACATCCTGCTGTAAAAAAACTGGGCAACTGCCAAAAAGCCAGAACACCAAGGACATAGCCGTGGCAGATACTGCTTAAACAAAGTGAAATAACAACGTCAACGCAAAGAAGGGGTACAGTTAATTGGTTAATTGGCCATTCTTCAGTGTGGTATTCTCTCTGAAGCATGGAAACCACACAAAAAGAAGTTCCGTGTAAATCAACAATTTTTCCGTCGGCACAGTCTACAAGGTTTTTAGTGTGGGCAAAAACTCATAAAAACTAAAATAAAAGAGCACACAGCCACGGCATCTACATTTTTCTCCCATCGGGTTCAGATCTGCTGCTGAAATTGTAAAGGTTACAAATCCATGTGGGCCAGAACAAAATCTTCCAGACCACCAAACATGAGCTTCAGATGATTTCCTGTCAATAGCGACCAATGATAAGAAACATTTGCACTATGTACTTCAAGACAAATTGACGTCAAAGCTCAAGATTATCATTACAACCTTCTCCCATCATATACTCCACTATGCAGTCTACATTCCCTAAGCTCTGTCTCAAAAGGGACAGCAACAGTCCTATCCCTTTTAGAATAAAACTGAAAGCTTACTTTTATACCTTAGCTTTTATCCGTTCATTCTGAATTAGTTGTTAATTTATGCTTATTAGTATTTCCGTGTATAATCTTTGCTTTTGCTGTTTGAGCTGTATTTATTTCTATGCTACACATAAATACACAAAAAAGTTACACCAAACCCCATCTGTATTGCAATAGAGTCTCTTTTTCCTAACATCACATGTATTCCGATTTGAACAGGTATAATCTGATATTAGTTTCAAAACACAATCCAATATCTTTCATGTGGCATTGAATAATGTGAATAATAGCATTTACTGTATTTATATAGTATGATGGAATGGCTGATGATAACTGGGTATTTTAAGGTGCAGTCCAATCATCAAAAATATAATTTTATATATCTTCTGTTTCTTCCAGGTCTCAAACAAGCAAACTTTTTTATAATAAAAAGATCTTTTCATTGAATATAAACAATGTGAGCTTAAGAGTTTGTACCTTGAAAGGTGAAGTCTGCACATATTAAAAGCTACACAGGATTATGCTTTTAATCGTGTTAAAATGGCATCACAATTGGTGAAAGAGAGAACGCGCAGTCTGGGAATGATCCTGGTATAAACAGCAATAGAAAGTGACTAAAGCATTCAAGGTTCATAAATCCACAATCATTAGACATCTGCAGTGCTACCAACCGCTAAGAAACACTTATAATTGATCCAGACTCAGTTATCTGCTTCTAATTAACCAAGAAGGACTGTCTGAGGGATTATTTCCACATGGAAACAAACACACCTGCTAACACTATTGGTACAGCCACAATGCACCCCTTCCTAAAACATGCAGGCTGTCTCCAAAAGCACCTTCAACATGCAATAAAGCATATATAACCTCCAGCAAGGTAGATCAAAGGGTAATGTTGAGGAAATGGTTTGACCAATGTAATATAATACAATAGATAAACATGGAATAAAAGATTTAAAACTTGGAGCTCCACCCTTGCAGTTTTTGCTCCATACTCAAGAATGGTTCAATCTGTATGTTTACAAGGCAACCACAACTTTGGTTGGAAAAGTGCCTCGTGTGAGTTTGTTTTGAGATGTTATACAACAGCTCAGGGTGCTCCTGGTTTATTGTGCAATAATGACCTTCGGGGCTGCAGTGTCCTGAGTGAGGAATCCAGTGATCCTCCAATGAAAGCCTATACTCCCATGAGGCACTGTGGAGCACGTCAAGTGAGACGGTTTTTCGTGAAACTGAAAAGTAAGCCCCACCGAAAACGTTACCCACCTGAAAGCTTTCGAGTTTGGAGGCACAGCTGATGAGCACCACCCGGGCCAACACCAGCAGGATGGGATTGGACACCAGGCTGTACACAGACTCCCCATCCAGGACCAGGCTGTTCAGGACTGATGCGGCGAGGGCCTGAGGCTGAGACAACAATAACTGATGACTTAATATCAGCAACATCTCCCACAGCCATCCCACCTATCACCGTCTAGTGCAGGCTCACAAATTCAGACACACACAGTGGATGTCTAAAGCAGTGTGGGACCCTATGCAATAAAAAGCAATGTAGAAAAGCAAGGAATTATTTATTGTCATAACGCACAAGACAAAGTTAATATCTAACACAAGCAAAGTGTATCAGCAAAAACCACTATCCCACGTGCACTGTAGCAGAGCTGAGCGCTCATTATCAGCTGTCTGCCTGTCACATACATCTTCATTAATGTACGCTAGGAGCCCGATGCTTACGTGCGTTTCAAACCCTGTGAAAACCCATTTCCTTTCTTTTTAAGGGATGGAACCATGACGAAATGATGCAAGCAATTCCTGCTCCGTTGATGAGCAATAAACAGCAGCCCGAGTGGCACAACAGACAGCTGCGCACAGTTTGCCAAATATGACAGATCAGCAAAACGCAGCTGCAATTAGACGTCCAGGTCCCACTCTCTCACGCCATCAAGGATACAAACCTCCGAGAAGTGCTGCAGCAGAGCTGGGGGGAGGAGGTCGTGTGCCTGGATGTCAACAGGAGGGCCAGTCCAGTTACTCTGGGCGAAGAGGTGCACACAGGCCACAGCCAGTGCAAACAGCACGGCCTCCCTGCGAGACAAGACAGCACACGTTACCCGACCACTTTAACATACAACGATACCTCTACTGTCTACAAACTACAAATCCAGATGAACTACAAACTTAATTTCCATTCCCAAGCTTCTTCCTCAAATAGTTAAACAGTACTAAAAGACCACGCATGTAAAACAAACACGCAAGCGTATATAGATTCCCCTTTCAACAAAAATGCACAGGAGACAATTTCCCATTCAAATGCATAACGCATTGCAGTCTTTTGTCTGCAGCAGAATGCTGTGCATGAATCATTACCGTCACTAAACTAACAATTAGCAATAATTATGTAATTCAAAGAACAATTGCTTTTGGAGTGTAGTGGGTGGCAAAACCAGTGTGATTAAAACCACAATCGCCAGTGGCATGACACCAAAATGGACTTATGTTCCAAGACTGATGTAATACACTTGCCAGTCATTATTCAACACTGCACAATGTTGAAGCAGATGGTACAGTACCTCTCAGCCTTGTCATCCTCTGTGGAGTTGCTTAGGTAAGCCAGGACCTGCTTCTCCAGAAAGCCATCAATCTTCTCTTCCCCGGCACAGTCCGCACCCAGAATATCCAGGACGACAGGACTCAACAAAACGCTTTCAAAATTCCCCTCCAACAGGGACTCCAGCAAAGGACCACTTTCTGCAACACAGAGGGAAGAGTTGGTGTTCACCAAGGGTCAGCACTACACCTGCTGGTACTGAAGGTAATTACATCCAGTTATGAATGAGAACTTTTCTATAGAGCCACAGTGAAGCTCTCTCACACATACAAAAGCAGAAAATGTCTCACTCCATACAGGACAAGCACCAGTCCTGCCAGAGAATCATCTTTCTGTTACAACAGGAGCCTTTACATTCCTCTACTTATTCAAATGCATTGTCATCTCATTATCAATACAACATTTCAGATTAAATAAATGTTAATACCATTCCCGCAGGCAATGGAGAAGGAAGCGATATTGATAACGTTATATGAAAAAAACACATTTATATGAGATTTTCTCTACTTAAATGACAGACTTCCAAATGAAATTGAATTCAGAAGATGAAATCATAATACATCTGACTTCTTATTGTTACTTTCTTAGCTCAAGGTCGTTAATGCTGTCTGCACTGATCATTTCTAGTGGGAAGGTTCTGTATAAAAACATTAACTGAACTCAAAAGAGAATTGCTTTGTAGGTCTAATAACTCATCTCATAACACTTTATATGTTCTCATTAAGAAGAAATTGTCATGTGATGGCAAATTTGTAACAATAAAAAACACTAAGCATTTTAAGTTTTTGTTGTACCTTGACAGAACCTCAAATATTTATAGAATTATAGTGAAGCTCCATGGGGGTTCACTATAATACAATTTTGATTCCTTTCCCTTCAGTAACACTTCCTGGCTTTTCAGCACAAACCTGGTTTTAACAGGAGAATTTCAACAGGGGAAAACCATGACTGTGCCACACTGAAACAGGAAAGTCCAGCATTGTTTATTACAAGCAGAACTATTTCCTTTTGCTTTGCATTTTATTACAGTATACCGGCAGTTTATCATCAGCTATAACTATGAAACTATAGCAACAGTAGCAACATCAGAAGACCAAAAACACTGCAGATGCTTTAAGATGACAATATTCTGAAAAATGACAACATTGCCGGTATGGCATTCCATCATACATCGCCTCATTTCAAGCATACTAAGTATACACACCGTATAATGATGAGAGACAGGAGTCTTAAAACACCTATATTATTAATCATTCCTAAATTTGTCAATTGTCATCCCCTATCCCAACCACTTGTGTGGCTGGAGTGGGTCTATAAAGGGCTTCAGCAGAGCTGCAGTGGTACCAAGCTAGACAGGAGCCCAGTCTGAGAAGGTTAGCAGGTATGTGGAGCCTTTATCAAGCTTCGGCTCAGGTGATCGTGTGGGGCTATTTAAAGCAGGTGACGTCTAGGAGAGAAGAAGAACCCGCACTGGGAGATTCGAGGTTGCAAGACAGGATTCGCCTTCTGTGAACGTCAAGAGCTCAAAGAATAAAACCTGAGGGCCAGTCCAGTTCCTCTGGAACATCACTCCAAAACCTGCAGGACCAGAGCCGGCCACCCCTGATCTGCGATCTACCAGTACGAGTTAAAAGCCCTTCCTCTCTGATCCCATTTTAACCGTTGAATTCCATTATCATGTCCTCACTCAGTTTTCACTCTTTTTTTTACACAGATGTTGCATCAAAAGCCAGAGAAACCAAGAACACCTGTCCTGTGTAACGCAGGGCTAGGAATTAGGGGTAGGCTTTTTACTTCATAATTATTCACAAACACCCTTTTGACAGCATCACAATAAAAGACCTTAATAGAATTCCATACAATGATATATTGCATGAAGCAAATTAGAAATTGATGGTTTAGTTTGTATTAAATTAAACATTTAAAACATTATTTTTTAAACAAACTGGTTTATGAATTTAAGGAATGTGTTTGGAAATATCACTTCATATAAATTATATTATGGACTTAATTATAAAGAAATTACAGATCTTTCTTTTAACAGGTTAGATCCTTTAGATATTTAGAAAAATTAAAACAAAATAGCAGTAGACTTGATTCCTAAACAGACATTACACACAGGCATAATGACATAGGTTGGAATAACAAACACCAAAATCTTTGCTCTTATAAAAATACAATATAATCACCTAAAAAATATGAAAACGATATCTTGCTTGTGAATCGACGACTTTGATTCTTTGAAACAGTTTCTAAAGGCAAGCCTGAAAACAGCATACAGAGTCGGGACAGAGGCAGGATGTTGGCCTGCTGGCTGATACTTCATACCCACAGTGAACAGAAAACAACAGGAAAACCAAACTGCCACTATTCTTGTGGCATTTCTCACACCACTCAGGTCCCAGCTCAGCCTCTCCTGCCTGGCGTCTCTCCTGAACACCATGTTACTGTCCCCGCAGAGAATCCGAAGTGTAGTCACATCCTGCACACAAAGGATAGCACCAAGAACTAAGAAGCACTCTCGGACCCTCGTGCTGGGTGTAACTCCAGAATAAACCGATTCTCTCAGCTGAACGCCTGAGGTGGATGAAGTGGGTCCATTTCAAAAGCATTAAAAGTGCTTTGGGACCCCCTGGGATGAAAAATGGACTAGCAATGTAAAGAATGATCATCCTTTACTCATGTGAATGTTCTGTAACTGACATATAAAGGTCTACCACTGCAGCCCAATTCATTGTTCGTCATTAAATCGTGGAATTCAGCCGCATCTCTGCTTCCACACTGCAGCAGCTGAGCACATCACCGTTCTGTTAACCTAACTCATCTGCTGTTCTCCAGTGCGTCCGAGAGCGACGTAAATCATCCAGCTGGATGGGTACTAACGCTGCCGTTAAAACATCTATTAACAGTTATATCCCCATGCCCACTCACTGCACCAGATAAAAAGGACGGATATCCTAATGACTGCCATTCAGGAAGATGCTCAGAAGACACAGAAGGCAATACTCATAATTCTAGTTCACGACGTCTGGAGATACGGTGGTTCGCTTTCATAAAACAGAAGAGGCAAAATAAAAGTAAATGAAATTTGTCTTGCGTCTCGAAGCTCCATCCTGGACAACAGAGAGTAGCAGTAGCGTTCAGGAGTTTATCCGAATTTGAAAGCTTTGCGCTTGCACACCCGCAGCAGTAGCAAGTATCAAGTCGCTGTGTAAAACGCGTGTGTCGATTGGGCGTGTGGTCCACAGCAATCACCCGCTTCTTCGCAAACGGGACATTTTCGTGACATGTGTTGCAAGATACGTGCAAACGTAACCGTCCTTCAGGACTGAATTGAAACGTCACCACGAGTTGGGTGCACTGACGGCGACAGTCAGATTCGCAGAAGGACTGGTACGAGAGTCATTTATATTACATCATATGGAGGCATCAGTGCAACACACGCATATTGATAGTGTAGTCGAGTACTGTATTACTTTAAAATACACCACCCAAAACAACTGTCCGAGGTTCACAACCACTGTCCTACGACTTCGCATTATTAATAGTCTTGTTTACAACATTCATCGAAAAACGTGCCAATACAAAATGACTATGCCTTCTTACATAACCAAGTTATCTGCCTCAGCACTCATGGTGAACATCACCACATCACTAATTCGTAAAGTCACGTTAAGATATTTTTTATTAATCCCGACTCTGCGTCTCACAAATCGCTCCGTCACTCACCTGCATTGCCGAGTATGTTCTGCTTCCAATCCGTAGCCTCGTTTTCTGTCAGAAAGCCTCTCAGAACAGGTATCTCCACGTCCCGAACCATATTTCAGGGGAAAAAAAGATCTGTGCTGCCTCGCAAAATGATGCCACCCGGCTGACTTAAATTTGTAAACGTTTTTTATTTCCTGCAGCCACCACAGCGGCCTGTACACCTCTGCGCGTCCTGCTTCACGAGTGTTTATATCATCCCATGTGCCGCGAAGAGCCTCAGCGAGCGGCCATGACACTTCCTGCGCAGCATTGTGGGAAGGCGAGCTGACGGAGAGTCGCGGTCACTAAGGGACCGAGGATGTTTTAAAAGAAATTCGTTATGAGGGAGGGTGAAGGGCACGGTGTGAAATGTTCTTTTTTTCTCTTTCAGACTAATTAGTATGTATTTTAGGTCGAAAAGAAGGACTACACTAAAAGACTGATATCTAAACCCTTACTAAAAACGCTCCTGTATCTGCACAGCATATAATAGTCCAACATTATGTGGCATTACGAAAGAACAGAAGTGGTATCAGGAATACTGCTGGTGTAAGCACAGTGTCATCAACTAGCACAGATCTTGTACAATTATTCTGGTGGTATTCTACTGTTTCTCATATCTGGAACCTGATTTTGGCGGGTACCCGTTTTTTTGTGTGGTTTGAACACGTTCTCCAGATTTGATCTTCAGTCATCAGTCCGCTGTGGCAAATGTGACCTGGATTGGCCCTTATCTGATCACTAGGTGATGTTTTTACCATTGCACTTTTTTTAGATCACCTTTATCTTAGAACATAAAATCCATACATTGATAGAGGCACAGTACCTTGCAGCAGGATAAACATTAATAATTCAATCCAACACCTGCTTTTTCAACTCCTTGTCTGCTTCTCTATTGCATGTCCTGTAGCAATCACCACTTTTTAGGTGAAAAATTGCACTTGGTGCAATTACCTATTGACTTTAGACAAGCCGTTGTAAGAGCACAAATTAAGAAAACCTCTTTACATGAAAACATCCTCAATTATTAGACCAATCTAAGGTACAGCACAGAACTGCTTTAGAGGTGGTGAACGATCTGTTATCGTAATTGGTACTGTATTGGAAATTCCTGTGTTGCTTTATGCTGGGCGTTGCCTTCAACGTTGTGATCGCAACATTGTCCTTAAACACCTCTGTGGATCAATGGCCAAGGCTGACATTGCTCTCTTCGGTCGGTTTGGAGTCCCACCCTGTGTACTAGGTGATAATGTGTATCGAATGGTCCTCAGGTTATGTATCTGTTTTTACTGGTATTCCTCAGGGGTCCTTCTTGAGCTGTCTATAATTACAGTCTAGACTTCTGCCTTAGGTCCAATGCTTCAGAAATTTGGCATTGTTCATCATATTTACGACAATCAGAATGATTTCACTTCTAAATCAGTCACTCGTCCCGCCATATGTTAGCTTACAGCATGTTGCCAAGATACAAAATACTGAGCATATCAAATCTCTCAAGTTAAATGAAAACAACCTGTTTTAAGTGAAAACAGGTTAGTCAGTTCTGGGCAACAGTGATTGCCCAATTCAAAAGGTTGTTAATATTGAATTTTCTTCTAATGCTATAGTCATAGTGACTATGGTGCAGTGGAGAGTGTTGCTGCCTTATAGCACTGGGGCCTTGGGTTCAGTTCCTGGAGTGCTGTACAGTATGTGTGGAGTTTGTGTGGGTTCTTCCCACAGTCCAAAGACATGCTGGTGGGATAATGGGAGTTTGGGGAATTTGACCTTGGTTTGAGTGTGTGTGCTCTGGGATAGACTGGTGTTCCATCCAGGGTGTGTCCTGCCTGCCATCCATTGTTTGCCAAGATAGGCTCTTGATGGATGTGGAGCTATGGGAGCTATAGTCATAGACCTTAGTGTGCTTCTGGATTCTGTTTAAGGCTTTGAACTTCATCATGGGGGATTGTATTTTTGGAATATGAAAATTGCATTTTTTTTTAATTGAAGTAATACTGATGGTATCGTATCTTGCTTAACTCTTTCTACAGCAGACTGGAGTAGCTGTTGGCCGTCCTGAATCCGGCCCAGAGTCTCCGTAAATCGTACTAACATCTGGAGCTTCACACCAACGTGCTCTGCACATCTTATGTTTAGCAGATGCTTGTCTGTTGTCAGTGCACCTGGCAGGTTGTTACCTGGCAAACCTGTTTCACCTAAGCTAGAAACATCTTTGTCCAAATCAAATTCAGTCTGGGAATATTTTTAAAACTTGACGAAAAGGCTATGTTTAACTGATTGTTGTCTTCTTCCTGTAGAATTCTTGTTTTTCTCATCATTTATTTTGTATCATGTTCTTAATTTGTGTTTTATTGTCATGTTTGTGTAGGACCGTGGTTGCTGGACAAGTAGTTAAAAGCAGAAAATCAGGCAATGCAGTGGAAAAGAAGCTGGAGTAATATAGCTGTTTGCTTACTAAGAGCATCTGTTCCAGCTGGATTCCAATTGATCTTACAGCATTTGCCTGTGTCAGTTTGCAGTTTACATTCATAGGAAAATGGAAAACGTTACAGTGCTGTTTAATTAAACATGTCAAATACACTTTTTTAAATAAAGTACTGCGGCTTTATAAAACTGCACATTTGCATTTTAGTTTAGGGCTGGCCTTTGTTTTCATTTCTTTTCCTTCAGAATAATTAAGAATTTAGAATCTGTATTTTATCCTGTTGGCTCCCAGTGGACATTTCCTTTTATTGGGTCTTTTTATTGTGTTCTGCGTGTGCCCTCATGCACAACAGCAGAGCACTCTTTTATAAAAATGAAAGGTGTAATTTGTCTTGATTATCTGTACTGGCAGGAGGTTGTCAGGGGAACTCGTGAGCTCAGCTCAGGCTGGGTGAGACATTCGAGGCTGCAGGTCTATTCCCAGATACTAGAAGGTCCAGCCATTCCTCACGTGGGTTTTGAAGAAGAAATAAAACAAATCATTTAAACATGATTAAAGTAGAAATTCTAAACAGACTACATGCGACACGTCATTCAGAATTGTGTTGATTTAATTCTCATCACAGCAAGGGGTTGCTGGAAGTCTACGGCTGCCTTTCTGAACTGGTTTCATGTAAAATGTCACGTTGACACTTTAATTAATGAAAATTATCCAGGTTTGCCCTTTATTGATTTTGAATTATTAGTTTGCTCAACAGAAAGATCATACAGCTCTTGAAAATAGCAGAGATGACTAACCCTGTGATCTGGCATCAAACAAAAACAAGTGCATGATTCAAAATCCCAGGAGCACAACAGCAGAGCTCTGACTTATTCCGTATCAGCTCAGGACTCATTATGTACCCTGGGTTTATTACTTACTGTTCATGCATGACATTTCAGAGAAGGGTTATGAGATTTTAAACGTGATCAAATGCCCTAATGAAAGCCAACCCAGGAGAAATGCTCTGAAAACCAGGCTGAGGATATTTATTTAATATAACTGGTGAAGAAAAACAGATTTCTTCAAACCTAATGACTGTAAAAAGCATGAGGTGGAGCAGACGGACTATTCAAACATGCCAGAGGGATACAGCAGGATGTTGCTTGCAGCTCCCTGCAAAACCCCAGATTCCTGTGTATATGAACACACTTGTCAGATCACTCTGACAGCGACTTGCGCGGTGTGACTCAAGCATTGCCGCTGGAGACAAGAGGTCAACAATATCCCTGGGTCACTTGCTTACTGTAACCATGCAATGAAACTATATAAAGAATTGAAATTTGGTGCTATGGGACGTTATTGCAAGGATACATCAATGTCCCTTGTTCATTCTGCTGCTGTCTAAAGGTTTCCTATTTGGAAACTTTTTGTTAAGAGCTTCCAATAACTGGGAACATTTGCCTTACAGCCAGAAGAGAAAAGCTTGGCTCCACCAACACCATGGCTTAATTTGATGAACACCCTGAGGAGAAGCTTTTGTGTTCACTCTGTCTGTTTGTCAAAGAGCAGAACAATTCCTGAACCTTTTCATCCATAATTTCAACTAGCTCTCTCTCAGACAATTATCCTGCATCGCTGTTCAGATTCCCACATGGCCATACTCGATGGGGTTTATTTGTGTTGTCCCCAAATGTCATTACCAAATAAGGTTTTAGAATCGGAGATTCTAAA
Source organism: Atractosteus spatula (assembly GCF_055471065.1). Lineage (NCBI taxonomy): Eukaryota > Metazoa > Chordata > Actinopteri > Semionotiformes > Lepisosteidae > Atractosteus > Atractosteus spatula. The sequence continues at coordinate 20,509,984 of NC_142720.1, read as the reverse complement.
ACCAACTCACTGCAGGAATATTGCAAACAGACAAAAAGGCTAATTCTACACTAACTGGTAGATATATCAGAACAAATTTGTAAATTAAAGAAAATCATCAAACCGTGGTGCTGGATTTGCAGTAACTGCCAGTTCATGTAAATATGCAGGTTTCCTGTGATGGAAGTCATGACAACATCATGGCGTTTTAAAAAGCACTTGTTAATTTTGATGTATTTTTTAGGTAAAAGCATGGCTTATGGTTGTAATAGCTCCAGATGGTTAAACTTCAGATGCAACAATTTCTTGTTCCAAGTGAACAGCCATCAGACGGGCAAAAGGTAGGACTCACCCTAGACTGGATGCTCGTTCATCGCAGGGCTCACGCATACGCAGGGACGATACAGAGACACTAACCTAGGTGGCATACTGTATTTTAGTGCACCTGGAGACAGCGCACAGGAAGAAAATGCCAATGACACACAGGAGGCTACCAGGGCTAGAACTGAACCCAGCATGCCAACTGAAACCCACTTTCTGAAAATGCAGCGTGTTTTGGAAGCTGTAACATTTGCTGCAGCAGCACAGATTCCAAAACACATTTGCAATGTTTATACAATATCTTTGTCAGAATACGGAAATTCTTAGATTTAGATGTCAGGCGTCACAAAAGTGTCTAACAGCTGCAGGTGCTTGCTGGATGGAATTCTAATTTTGCAGTCACTTTGTGCACTGCCATTGTGCTGATGAAGATCAATATAGAACATATTATTAATTTAGAACAGACTGGTAAAAGAAATGATGCACGACATTATGAAAGGAGTGAAAACGTAGCTTGTGCTCATGCTTTGTAACAATTTCTGGCCGCCGTAATCTCATAATTAAAATTTACATTGGGGAAATGTAAACGCTTTCATCAAATGGAGAAGAACCCGTTGACTACAATATGTACGTGTAGGTTTTATCTTGCACGATCAGGTCTGCAGCTGATTAAGACGCACATAAGCAATAGAGTCCGGGATTTTACCTTTTACTTCCAACAAGCTGCATCTTAGTCCTGGAATCCTTTGTTCAGGGACCAGATCCAAAGTGAAGGGTTAATCCAGTTATTGCACTGGGACTTCCCTGGAAATCCACTTTTAAAACTTAGATCTTTTACACCTGACATGACCCGGGCTTGAACCTGCAACATCTGAGCTGTGCGGCTCCACCACACCAGTACCTTGAATGGTTAAAGTACTCAAAAGGACCTCCCTCTAAGGATGACATGGTTTTGAAAGAGATTCTGATCGTTTCTGAATTGTTTTTCTTTTCCTGTCCTCTTGCCACATGCGTTTGGGACAGTGCTTTGAGACGATTCACTACTAGCATATCTTAGTAAACATTTTCTGAACTTATCACTTCTAGATGGCTACAGAGATTCCCTGTAAAACATACAGAAGGAAGGAAAGTCATTTTAAATCTATTAAATAGTGAAAAGAACCCATTCAATAGAAAAGTTTTTATTATGTTCTTACAAAGGTAATTACTGGTAGACCAAACGAAAAAGAAAAACATTAAATTCAGTGCCAAAAGGTGTATTTAAAATCAACAGGTTCGACTATTACAATACTCAGAAAAGATAACCTGCCGTTACACCATTAAGCAGGTTTATAGAAGACCGAGATGTTAGTCTTCTTGTGCTCAGTCCCAGTGGTTTAAATTATATTTTTTGACCAATTCTTTACAAAAAAAAGGAAAAAGTCCTATAGTTACCTTTCATTTTTATGATCTATTCGAAAATGAAATTGCATTGCGTGTACCCTGTGTTTATATGCCACGTAAAACCTCCCAAAATTTACAGCAAGACAAACAGAAATTCAGTTTTAGTGAATGAAAACCTTCAGTAGTATAGGTTTCCAGGACTAGATTTTTTATCTTACTAGGGTGTGACTGCAGTGAAGTTAAAATGACATCTTCAAAAAAGGCACAGCAAGATTGATCATGTCACTCAGCTTGTTCATTATATACAGACCCCATTGACCCAAGCATCCTGAGATTCATACATCGCATAAAACAAGTTGCATTTATTAAACTTGCATTTAAAATTAGTACTGTATAGGCAAAATTAAATAGTCAAACTCAGTAATTACAAGTGTATGTACTTATTAAACATGTATCCAGCAATAAAAAGGTAACAAGTAATCAATCATAGCAATAAAGAATGTCCATTTAGCTTTTATTGATGTTTACAGGAGTCTGTAGAAATCAAATAAGCAATGTAAATGGGCAACCATAAGATCTCTCAAATTGAAGTGTGTTCTTTTTTTTAAATAGTATTCTTAAAGAATGACCAATATATTCTTGGTTACAACTGTCCTTGCTCTAACAGTCAAAATGAAAATTAACATTCAGTAAACATTCTTTTCTAAAGGTAGTTCCCTTATGTAATCGGTGATTTCATCTGTCATTATGTATACATAAACAAGTTTAATAACATACCAATCAGTGGTTATTTCACAATTGAAAAATAAAAGCACAAAAAAAGTTTACACTCTTTTACAGGGAAATAAAAGATCGTTCGATTTAAACTATTTCCTTAAGGGCATAGCATAGTCAGCTTTTTTTGTCTGTTTTTTTGTTCCGTTTTTCTCTGTAACTATTACATAATTAGATTCTTACATACAAATATGGACAAAATTTGGCTTGTGCTTGAAAGCCGTCAAGTCTGTGTGATGGGCGCGGCGCGGCTCACAGCCCCCCGTTGCTGCAGTGCGAGTCCGCCCCGCTGCTGCTGCTCGGCTTGTCCGACTCGTAGGAGGGCGACTCCGCGGCGGAGCTCTTCTCCGAGAACTCCTCGCCGTCGGGCTCCAGGCCGTCGGGACAGGGCAGCTTCAGCAGCTCCTCCCGCAGCTGCGCCGTGTGCCGCTGGAGGGACAAACACACACGGCCGCGGCCTTTCACGCGGGGCTGCTCTTCCCCCAGTCCCACAGACGTTCAGTGACCCCAGTGTTTGAATGTCAGCTCCCTGCCTCCAGTGGCTATGGATATAACACTACCGGAATAATACAGTATTCCAAAAAATAATTCCATCTTATTTACTAATCGGATTTTGCTTCCTTTTTCTTTTTTAGTTTTGTCCCTTTTCTCCTCCTTAGTATTGAGCGCCATTCCCCGGAGAAAGTTTCTTTTAAGTTTTTATTCATTTCACAGCACATAAAATCCACCGCCATCATTAGAAGATCAAAATATTACTGCCACTGTTAATTATTCCTCAGTTTGACTGATTACAGAAAAGATCTATTCGACGCTGATTCAACAGACTGCCCTTGACTGTAACATGTGAATGGGATACCTGCAAGACTTCCGAGACCATCAGGACACGACATGGGCATGAATCTGTCTCGACAGGTGATAAAAGACTGAGACCTGTCCTGAGTGGCCAATTCAGACTTAATTAACCCTCCAGCATTGGGGGTCAGGGGAAAGAAGATTTATGCTTTTCAATTCACCTTGCAATCTTGCTACATCAACAGCCAGCATGCTTTCAGCATTCAGCTGAATCTGACAGATGATAAAATCACATTCTGAACAATAAAAACGTGAACTAACAAAGATTTTAAAGGGAGTGGATCACAGCCAACTGTTCTACCATTCTCCTAGTTTCACCTCCACACATCCATGGGCTTCAAAGACGGTGTTGCTACCTTGAGCACCACCCTGAGAGAAAAGTATAATTCTGTAGAAAAGTGTAGGTGTAAACTTTGCCTTTAAGATGACTCAATGGCATCCTTACTGTGTGTCAAACAACCCTACCTTGAGCGCAGCTGCGTGATGAGACATCGTCCTGCCCACTCGCTTGTCACTGCTGTACTGCTGGATGTCGGCGATCCACTCCTCACACTGGGCCATTACCTCTGCTCTCTTCAGGTAGAAATGCTTGTGTATGACCTGGGAGGAGGAGGCAAGAGAAAGAGGGAATTAGCTGGCTTCCACAAAAGACCCCATTAGCAGCTCTCTCGTCAGAGGACATGGCTGTTAACAACTGTGCTGCTGTTGTATGCAATCTTCTGGGTACCAGGACTGTTTAGGCTGCTCGTCCCCATTCTTTGTGAAAATGCTCTAACACCTCTAGCGTCAACATCCAGGCAGCACTACGATCCTGAAAGGTTTATAATTTTTCAAAACTGCATTAAGGAGAGAGAGAAGAAAAAAGAGAGAAGGGGAAAACATAAATCTGTTTGATGGAAAGCCCTGAAAGCAAAACTTTTATGGCGACTAACAAGAGAAAATGCTTTAGAGTTAGAAGCTTGATGTTTTCTTCTGGTTGTTCCTTTCCTGCGGGCTATGTCCTCAGAGCAAGCCTCCTTTCATCTCTGAAAGGCTCCTGCACACCCTCGCCCCCACGGCTGGGCTCTGTGATTTACACCACTTTCACATCACTGCGGTGATTAGTCTGCCAGTCTCCACAGACGTCACCAAGGTCCTGGTCCGTAGAGTCGGAGGATTGATTCGGCAGCGGCAGGCCCTCGGCGCACAAATCAGCCACTGCTCACCTCAACAAAGACACCCTGCAAAGTCAGGGAAGAGTTCCTGCACTCCAGTAATATTCAGTTTGAAACCTTCCTCCAGGAGGATAATCACACTAATCATGCCATCATGTATAACCTCACCATTTTTTCAAATTCATTTGATCAAATTTTAATTATATCTTATCAAATGCTTTAATGTGGATATATGGCTTGAGGTGATTTAGGTGTACTGTGTTCAACAATCTCTTCATTTTACACTGATTACAGTAGGTTCTATGTTCTCATTGAAGAACGTGTTGTTATGTCTGTTAAACAGTTCTCCTTCAGCAACCTTAACTTCCAGTTTAGTACTCTGGGTACAGAGGTGTCAAGGGCATGCATGAGTCCTTCATTCCTCCTATTTCAGTCAGTTAATATCGCACTCCCTGAAAACATCTGCCTGTGACCTAGCTGGACCTGAGACAGGATTTGAAGCTGACTCTGGTGAAAACGTCCGATAACCACGATTTCCTTTGTGCTTCGGCATGATACAACACCGTAATAAGAACTGTGATGCAAGAGCCATGGCGTGTGATTTAAAGAAGTGAAAGAAAAATACAGTTTCTAGTTCCAAAACTAGCTTGATCTAGAACAACCTTCAAACGCCTGAAAGACTGTACTTCAGTATAACTTTACAAATTCGGATAGAGCTTTACAAAATACACTTCAGCCAGTAGCTTAACTTCACATGGCAGAATCCTTCTTTAGCTGTTGGGCCAAAGACTTCTCCTCACAGGTGTGCTTATACTGTACAGAGCTGACCATACTAGGAATCCACTATGATTTATGTCTTTAATACTTCACTTGCAGAGAAAACTACAATAAAATAATGTACTGCAAGTCAGTTCCTCTAGATGTATTTTTTATGGAATAAAAATAACTGGACCAACAAAGCCGTCAACACAATGGAGTCAGGCCGCACTTCTTAACACTAATGTCTGGAGATGTTTCTGGCGAGAGTGTCCACAGTGTGCACCGCGAGGAGAGGACACCTTGGCAGAGGTTACCTGAGCCCGCCCTTCCCCAGGCTCTCTGGGAACAGAGCACGCGAGTGGGTTTCAACACGCTGCCTTATCTATAAACCCCGAGTGTGGACAATGACTTCAAGAAATGTTGCTAGAAAGAGTCAGAGCAACACTGTACGTCCAACTAAGGATGTTAGCGGTGTTCAATTAAGAAATACGAGGCTTGTCATAATATTTCATTCTAGCTTCTTCTTAAGCACAGCTTTTACAGCTGTAGGAGTACACTCAGTGACCACATGCAGTAATGGTTTCTGACTTCTTAATTCAAATTCCCTAATGCTTCAAGGGGACAATGTCAGGGAGACAAGAACACTAATCTGAACACAGCCTGGCTTCTTAATTGACTTAGTTACGATTTACTGTCAAAGTTATCCTATGGCTTATAAGCCTAAATAGAACACACAACAATGGAAATGAAGTGAGGATAGAGATGAGTCTTGTTCACCAAAACAAACTGAAGTAAATTGACTAAATGCACCCTGCCTTTCTTTCTAGATTTCAGTCAGAGCTGAGAAAAGTATGTTTGGCAAAGCAAGCAGTTTGGCCCAAAGAAAAAGAATCTTGAATCTTTAAGGCATCTGTATTTATATCTAGGAATTTTTTTCTTCATAACTAATAATTCAATCCATGCTGACCTTTAAAAAATGATATAAATAGTTCAGTACTAGGAAAACATGCATCCCGCACAAAAAACATATTACATTATTATTAAACATATTTGTAGTGTTATGGTAATGAAGAGTGCCAATGTAGAAACAGAAAGTGTCCACAGAACCGGCACTAAATTACAAGAACCTTTCAACACACTGAATAAATAACTGAAACGAACACAACAGTTTCAGTTCTAATTTGGCTATTGTAAGATCTTTCTTTCATTATTTAATTTTTCTGCTAGCAGGTATACAATGCGAGACCCACTGGGCACTAATGTGCAAATGAAAGCAGATCTCCAGATGCCGTCCATAGGAATAGCTGCTGTACCGTTGAGGCTGGTCCTTTGCTCAGCGTATCCAGGGCTAAATCCTGGACTTTGGGAACTGTGCCCTTTCTGACGCTGCTCCACTGTTATGGAATGCCCCTACTCAGTTCTCTATGATTCAAATTCCTTAAACCTTTTAAAAAACTGAACTCGAACTCAGCTTTTTTCCACGGCCTGTATCGGTTAGCCCTATATTCTATCTATATAAACATGTATGGTCTTGTTTAGTTTTTCTTTTGCTTTGTTGTTGTTTTTTATTTTATTGTTGTTTTATAATAATAATAATAATAATAATAATAATAATAATAATAATAATAATGACATCCATGACAGAGACCGCACTATGTCAAAGCTTAGACGAAGAGAATGTGCAATTCTAAAACTTACAAGAGTGCATTTCAATTAAGACCTCAGTACTTAAAGCATTCAACCACAATTTCAATTACATTTTCATCAGTAGCAGGCAAATGAAGAGGGTTTAGGGTGAGAGTTATCTGCTCTCTGTTGAGTGATTACACCTCTCAGAGACTAACTACACTGGAATTTATCTTGCTCCAGCATATTCCCCATCAGCGCAGCGAGTCAAGCTACGTGTCGCCTTCCTTGTGAAAACCATTAGAAATATTGCTCTTTTTGAGGCTGGGAAAGGAACAGATCACAATCTGTCTACATTATCCCGTGTCAAGGACAAGAGGAAATCATACAGAGACGCAGAAAGACACAGCAAAAGACGACTAGATCTGAAGGATACAGTCAAGCTGCAAAATTAAGTGTACAGCAGACAGACTTGTTGAATATTAATATCTCAGGGCTTCATGATTGACTAGCCTCTCATTCACTACTTTGTTCAATACACACAGGAGACGCTTGTTTCCTTTTATTACAAACCATTACAATTCTAGCAAGTGAAGCTAGCAAGTAAATGTTGTTTAAACGTATAAATTATACGTTTTTAATAATTTAGAATTCTGTGATAAGTAAATCATAATTCTCAAAACACGATTTTGAATATATGTATATTAACATTAGCAGATGTATTAATTGGTTAAGTAGCATCTAATACCATAGATGGCATACAACATTAATTTGAACTTCTGTATCTGCTTTGTAATTTTCATTCATTTGTCATTTTTAGTTATTGCCAAGGGGTTTGAGATCTGAAAGCCAGGACATAACGTAAAGTGTTCTACTATTATATTGGACCTGACATGTGCCGAAATGGGTTCGCTGCCAGATATTTCAGCCCTTCTTTAGCCCAGCTGAGCTGCCCCGCCCCTCCATGCCCAGCAGGGCAAGCCGAGACACTGGGTACCTCTTTAAAGCACGGGGAGGGGCTGCGAAGCTGCTCCAGCATGGCCCACTTCACCGTCGCCTGCCGGATGTTGCCGTCGTACTCCCTGGAGCTCTGTGTGCCACTCGGCGTGCCCCGTGAGCGCTCGTACCCGGGCTCGTTGAAGTACGGCTCTGCCACAAGGATGAGAGACTGCACCGACACCAGAACCTGCGGGCAGGGAGCACAAATCACAGCGCGTCAACGGCCCGATCGCCGTTTCACTGGGAAGAGGAAAATTAGATGAAGGTGTCTTTATCAAACTGCGGTTTTCTTACAACAAAACCTGCAAATCAAAAATGTTTGTGAAAAAACGACGACATCAAAACCAACAAGAATATCAGAGAATTGACATCAGCATATTTGGTGGCTCTGCAAATTAGATTGGTTAGTGACTTGCCTCCATCCATCCATTGTGCAAGGCACAGAGAAATGGGACACAGCCAGGAGCTACGATATCACCCTGCAACTCACAACTGGCAGCCCACTGAAGCTCAGCAGGTGTGAGCCTGGCCAGTACCTCAATGGGAGTGTCCTAAGAAAAAACTAAGGTTGCTGCTGAAAAAAGGTGTTAGTGGGACTAGTACGGGGTGCTCACACAGTAGCCTGTGTGGGTCCTAATGTCCCAGTATATTGATGTGGACACTGCACTGTTAGAAAAAAGGCGCCGTCCTTTGGATGAGATGTAAAACCGAGGTCCTGACTACTCGGAAATATATTTTCTGAGTAGCTACAGCACGACTGCCTTTATGTTTTGTAAGCCAACATCATCAAAGAACATACTCTGGAAGCTACTAAAAGGACTAAAAGGAACTTTCTATAGGCCCAAAAAACAGTTTTTTTTATTCCAAGGTTAATATCACTGCTGAATTACTTTTATATTTAGCTCACAATGCTCACTACACGTTTACCGAGAGCCACTGAACAATGAGTCGTGGATGAACATCTGTTCATCAGAGCGCTTGTGCCAAGAGATCCTGTGTTCACAGACACCGGATCACTGGGGTCGGACAAAAGGAGCATTTAATGGAAAGTGCTGGGTGAAAGGACAGAGCTGCTCTGGAGCTAGAGGTGATACCAGAAGCAAGAGCAGGTACCGAGGCTCCTGCAGCGCGTGCGGATGCCAGTGGAGGACGTGCAGACGGTTCGATGATACCAGCGACGTCTTGACCCCCTGAGCGAAGCTGGCATCGCACACAGATTGATAAAACCAAAACACAGACATGTGTTGCCGAAAATGCACAATAGTGAGTAGGCCGAGCAGCTGCGAAGACTTCTAGAGCTCACTGCCTAGTTTCCACTGCTTGAGAACCGCAATAATTCCGAAATGAACAATTCAGCTAAACCCACATGATGTACATTTGTCCTCATATCGATGTAGACTAGAAAAATGCCTTTGCACTAAACACACTGGTTGTAATGTTAGCTGCTTTTTTTTTCTTTCATTGCGTAATTCTTTCATTGTTGACTCAAACTGTACATATCTACAGTATCGTTTCCCTGCAGCATACAGTAATATCAACCTCTTGCATAACATTACACTGTTAATTTAAATGCTTATTAAGCTTCCAAAAAATTTTAAGTGGATTTTTCCGAGTATATTGCCAACCTTGTTATAATATAGTGCAGTCATATTCAACTAAAATGCCCACAACAACACGAGGGAGTGACTACAGTGTCACTTAGATTTTTCAGTCGTTTCTCAGCATCTCACTCTATTCTGTTAATCGGCAGAACATACTTAGCTGTTTCTCTTCTTGCAACTTATGTGTTGCTGTCAGATACGTCCAGCTCCTGGGGAACAGCTTGTCCTTCACTACTGCTTTTAAATGCTTCTAAAGATAACTTCTATTGCCTCCTGCAAGGTGAACAGCTTGAATTCACCCATGAAAAAAGCTAAACGTATAGAGTTGCTGCACGGCAAAAACAGTCAAACCGTTTTACTGCAAGAGACCCATCAAAGAGCTGCTGATACTCACAGATTAAAAAAAAGACTCCTCATTCTTGCAAGCATGATCAAATAAATGCAGATCACAGGACAAATATTACCGTCACTGATTTTACATAGATAGATGTTTGTCATGTGTTTACAATGCTAAACACTATATGCCTTTCAGTTCATGTACCCAATATGTGCGTACGATGTAAGGTTTAAAATCTCAAATGTCTTGGATCGGGTCCTTGTGTTGCTCTGCTCTGTGTTCCAACTCAAGCAGTCAATTAAACAACCAAATTATTTTCTAAATTGGACATATATAGGATTTTTCGTAAAGTCTTTCACAGTTGATTACACAAGGCATTCACTTCAGGTACAGTTATCTATAAATCTCCTTAGAGCCTGGTTAAAAGTAATGCAATTATACAGCAAATTAAATAACTAAACCAGCTATGTAACAGAGAATGTGACTGGAACAAGAATCAGAAGCCAAAGCAGGAATCAAGTTTGAGACCCCTGTTATAGATGAGACTGTAATCTGCTCTTTAATCCAGTAATAAACACCTTTTTAATGACATCACTGGCCATTTATTCTGCCTTCAAATGAAATATTGGTATAAATTTACTATGAGAAAAACAATGTAGCAAAATATTTTTACAATTTACTCAATGCAGAGACAAGTTAAAATCTCATATTGACTGTATATTCCCTTCTCTTAGTTGTAGCAAATGCTGTCCACAGATGTATGGTAGGTTCAGTGCCCATGCCAAGGTTATCATGCCATGTTATCATGCCAAGGTTCTGTGCCCATTTGACTTGCTCTCGGGAACCACTTGCAACAAACATTTTAAGTCTTACTTCAGTTGGGCCTCTAACACAGATTTTGTATTGCAAACTTGCTCCTTGCAAGTAAGCCCAAATATAAGTTCTAGTTTCATTTCTTAAAAAAGGCCAAGTTACAGATTGCTAGGTATTACTCAATGATCATAAAATAAAAGAAATGTTGTTTTTTTTATCCTTGATCAATTATAGTTTACTAAAACAATGAGGAAAATGGGATGACAACCAAGTGCCAGTATGATTTCAGTTTAATCAACTGCTTAATTATGACAAAAAGATGACACCAAGTAAACTGCTTGTTTAAAATGCTTTACAGGAATAACTGAGCCACTCAGTATCTGAGAATCATTCATGTTACAATAGCAATATAAAAGAAACACTGGGAAGACAGTTCCTATTGTTTCCAGGCAGCGGGTACATTTCTCCTATCTTGGGCAATAGGATTTATAGCTTTATTACACTGATAAATGCAACCTTATAAACAAGCTTCCCAGACACCACAGCTAGAGTGAATCTAGTGCTTAATTCAAAAAGATTTCACAGCTTTACAATCCTGTAACACAGATCTAAAACTAAAAAGCCCTTTTGTAACGAACCATCCACTGATGTTTGTACCACATTAAAGCTTCATGTCACCATGGATTACACTGCTAATCTGGTGCACGTCTGGAGTGACCAGACCCACCAACATAACCATCACCAAGCTGCAGCTTTGGGACTGTGAAGCAGCTCTACCTGGCGTAGTGCCTAGATGTGGAAAGCACATGTCTGTGGGGGGGAAAAACAAGATGGTGACATACTGTACTAAACAATATGGAGGCTAGATGCCATCCCTATGTGGATAGTTACTGATTAGGGGGACTCAACATAACGGAGTTCTCCCTTAATTTGTGCATACTGTATGCAGCTGTATGCAACTGGTATGATCTTTTTGCACTTACTATCATATCAATAATCACATTTTAATGAAAGCCCCATTCTAAATCCACAATTTGAAATGAAAAACCGTAATAATGCCAACGCAACGTAAATCAGAATTCATGGTGTCAGTTACTGGTCTCACCTGTAAAAAGCTTGATGTTTGAGGGTTCCACTTTTCCTCTGGTCTCCCATGCCAGGTGTTGAGAATACTTAAGCACACCTTCAAACACAATGAAAGGGAAACATGAGGATTCTTTCGTTAAAGAAACAGCAACAGTCATTTTTCCCCCCCACACTGTCATCTTACATCTACCATGTGAGATTGGTAAGCCATGAAATAAAGGAACATCAGTGGCAATAACCCATGACCCTGTGTGTCAGGAGCACTAAAGCAATACAAACTAGATAAGATCAGGTCACTTAATTGGCCATATCCAATTTCTTGTATTAGGAATTTGTCTTTTCGCATACCCCAGCTTGCTCTCCATGAGACACACAGACAGGGAGAGAAGCTGGGGGTCAGAGTACAGGGTCAGCCATTTATACGGCGCCCCTGGAGAAGTTGGGGTGAAGGGCCTTGCTCAGGTGCCCAACGGCCGCAGGATACAAACCGGCAACCTTCCAGCCACGGGCGCAGATCCTGAGCCACAGAGCCACCGCTCCTCCAGAAAGTAGAAGTCTGGAAAGTGGAAGACTGAACAGAGCCTCTCCTATGCAATCTGCTACCTCGCCTTTCACGCGCCACTGTGTGACTGAAAGGGGCCGCAGCCTCCCCCCAGATGTGTGGCGAACGACATGACTTACTTTTCCGTCGTTGTAGAGATTTGGGTTGAAGCGCACACTGTGTCCTCCTGTGGTCTCCAGGTTGACGAGGGGAGGCGAGTTTGGATAGTCTTGAGGAAAATACACATCAAACTCAAAACAACCATTTGCATAAGGGGTATCTGCAGGGCCGGTGATAAGAACCTGGAAGAGCACATGAAGAAAACAAAGGCGCTGAACATTAACATTGCAAATTTTCTCTCCAGGAATAAAAACAGCGTCACTGCCTTCATAATAAAAAGGTTCTCAAATTAAAACAAGACAATATTTATTATGCTTACAGAAACACATTTTAATTCTTCTTGGATTAATTATCCTGTGCTAAGAATGATTGTGGGGTCACAGCCACTCAGAATGCCACTAAAGCCATAATTTAAACCCTGCAGTTGAAACAAATTACAAGGAATTTCATACTAATACCCTTAACACCCTTTATCAGCTGCAGTCTTTCCTCAGTCCTGCAATCTACCAAATAATTATAGAAGGAAACATTTTACATTGTCTTTGGTATATAGTAACTTATACTGAGATCATTCATCCCTTTTCTTACATGGTCTTGGTAAGCAGTAGGCACAAGGCGGGAAACACCTTGGACGGGACGCCCGCCCATCTCAGAACACACACTGATACTTTCCCAGAAGCCAGTTAACCTATTGTTATGTCTTTAGACTGCGAGAGGAAACCAGAGCGCCTGGGGGAAACCCACTCAAACACGGGGAGAACATGCAGTACAAACCTCACGCAGATGGAAGTAAACCCAAGGCCCCAGGACTGCAAGGCAGCAATGCTAGTTGCACCACCACACCACCCAAACCGACATCATGGAGAACAGTTTCTGTTTTAACCTCCTGATCTACTCCTGTTGGTTTTGGGCATCTAGCTGGAGGTCCGGTTTCCGGGACTCACAAACTACATGTGCATGTTTACAAAGGCTGTCTGTGACCGTAATGCATATGTTTGATTTCGCATTGCAAAGCAAGAGTCAGCTACACCGTTTTGGCTAAAAAGGAGTGGCAGACACTCTATTCAACAGCAGACCAAGCTGCCTCTGTTTTATTTTGACTAGATTAGTCTTTTTAATGGAAGGTCTTTCTAGCTGTTTATCTACTATTGTGTCCAACAGAGAGGTCCTGCTTATTAAATTAATGGTGCATTTAATCGGTCTACCGCTATAACCAGATAGAGATGTATAAAACTGATCAATATATTATTTTTTTCTGATATGTAGCACATTATGTATTGATGGATTTCAATATCATTTTGCACAGTCAAACTATGTACCAGACGTGTTCATATAGTCAGGATTCAGCAGACACGGCTCATGATTTTAGAAAGGCTGAGAAGTCCAGGGCCTTTACCTTCATTATGTCCAGCCTCTCCTCGTCACACCTCACAAAGACGCTGGAGGAAGAGGAGAGCGGCAGGGAGGTGGAGAGGGTGACAGCTTCCTGTGCGAGGCGGCGGGCACGGGCAGCGCTGTTGGCGTCGCTGGCGTTCTTCACCTGAGACATGTAATGGTAATTCACTTTGAACACTAGCTTGCCGTCCTCGTCCTCAGAAACCATTTCAAAGGTGTCTGGAAAACAAAAAACAAGACAAAACAAAAAAAAAAAAGGTTGTGCTTGGCTTGTGCATTCATCAAGGACGGTCTTTCCTCGCTGCCCTTGGTTCGTGTTCCCTTTTTAATCCAATTACTTGAAACCTCTCCTGCCTGCAAATTCAAGAGCGGGCGGCAGCTCAGAGTACAGTAATCAATCCGACGTGTGAATGACAAACAACAGATGTAGCAGCTCGCGATGGTCTGGCAGCCGGTCCGCGCTTCGCCAGATTTTCAGAGCGAATCCGGAATCCTGACACTTCTAAAGCTGTGGAGAATCAGGACAACGCCAGCCGTGGGAGACGGGGACATTTTCCACTGTTGTTTGCCACTTACCAAACTGCAGTTTCTTCATGGCAGCAACATATTTTTCCTCCAGGGAACGCAGAACTGACAGCGGTTTAGGTCTGGCAGCTGTTTTCTTGGAAGATTCTGCCAGCTTCTTCTCTGTTATAAAAAAACAAGTCCAACCAAAACCATTAGAAACAGGCATTGTAAACAACTGGGTGACGTTGTTGCAGTCAATACGGTTGGCGTCTTTCAAGAAACAGCTAGATCCCTGGATCAATTAGCTACTAGCAACCAGATGAGCTGGATGGGTTCAAAGTCTTCCTCTTGATTGTAAGCTTTATGCATTCAGTCTTGAGATGATGCTACAGTCTGCAATATCCACATAAAAACCACGACTTCAGCACAAGAGCTGTGGTTCATATAGTGCACTCACTATAATTGAGTGCACCTTACAGTCTTATTTAAGGGAAATATATGAATACAGTACAATTTACTTTACAAGCTTATTTGTAAAACATTTAACAAATCATCTGTCTCAATTTAGAGGCTTCCTATTACAGTGAAACAGTGTTGCTAGTCATAGATTATGCCATTAAATAATGTGCTGCTGTAAATCCTCTTTTCAAACCCTTTTGTTTAAACCCAACAAAGCACGTTAATTTGATACAAATATCATGGCCAACCTCAGAGAAAATACTGCTTAAAGCTGGCACAACTGAATACACCACAAAACAACAAGATGTGTTCTTTTCTAAAAGTAATTCAAATTATCCACTTTATTTTGACTAGATTAGTCTTTCTAATGGAAGGTCATTCTAGCCATTTATCTACTATTGTGCCCAGCGAAGAGGTCCTCCTTATTAGGTTATTGGTGCATTTAATTGGTCTACCGCTATAACGAGCGATACATAACATTGATCAATATATTAATTTTTTGTAGCACATTATGCATTGATGGATTTCAATATCATTTTGCACAGTCATAAACTATGTACCAGATGTGTCACTATGTCATTATTCAGCCGGCCACCGCACTGTGAAGATGTGCTCATACTAGTGAAGCATCTCTCAGGAGGGAAGTTCTGAAAAGGTTCACCACAAGTCAGCTTACACTTACGATATGGATTTTGCACCTCAAGTGCCGGCATATGGATTTGTGGTTTTGTATCGCGGCAATCCCCAACGTTTACTTGCTTGCCACTGAGGGGCTCTGTGTTACAAGCGACTGCAAAGCAAGGGAGGAAACTGATAATGTATGTGGCGCAGGGGGAGGGCAAGACGCTTTAATCCAACAGCACGCACTCATCAATGAGCAGCTTTTTATTCCCCGGTAGTAATGGTACACCTGGGCTTGCAGCACTGCATTAATGACCTGGTAATCTGGCTGCAGAGCCAAAGGTATATACTGTCACTTTCAACAGTGCATTTGTTTTAGAAGATTATGAGACACACAATTGATTATATCGTAAGGTGTCTTTTATTAATTAAGACTTTAGTTTGGTTGCAGGCTTTCAGGATCGAGCTCTGTGTACGTTGCTCATTATGTAACAAAGGAAGACAGATTATGAATATTAATTAACTAAAAATATTACATGCTTAAAGAAAATTGGTTTGCCTTTAATAAAAACAAACAGTGAAGCTGGTTTCAGCATAGAAACTTCAACAAATATTTAACGGTACTAAACATTTCCATCTGGGTGTTTAAATTCACCTGTATTAATCCTGCATATCTTAAAATAACGTTTGTCAAATGCACAAAATTAACTAAATGCAATCTTTAAATTTTTTTTGTGCATTTGTTTTAGTTTCACCACACTGCTTTTTTTCCATGGTTCTGTAAATGTTTCTTGTATAACAATTTAACAACCTAATAATGCTGGAATACTCCTTCTACATGAGTACATTCAACAGAGGTACTTTCAAGCAGAGTGACCTTTTGGGTCTTAAGTCATGCTATAATTACTGCACAATAATGACAACTTTTTAAATTACTGTTCAAAGGAAGCACTCCTACCACATTTGAGCACTTCTTACTGTTTTTTTTCTAAGTGATCCCATGAAGTGCTAAATTATAAACACAATGGCCACTGTCCTGATCAACTGCACTGTTCTTTCTTACCAATGCTTCTGGTAAAACCTTATTATTATCATCTAATCAAGACAATCGAGTTCCTCCGGTTCTGAAGTGAGCTAATAAAGCAATACCCACTCCGCTGCTTCGACCAGATTCCCAGAAATGCTTTATTATGAATCATGAGCCCTACCAAGGGCTTGGAGAAAAGGCTCTGAATGGCAAGATCATGGATAAATCAGGACTCGGCGAGCTCTGCACCTTGATGTGCCTGCCTCAGGCTGGTCGTAGCAGCGTAAACAATCTCTGCTGTCTTCTGGATGTCCGGTACCAGAAGAGTAAGGCCTTCGGGCTCAGGGTCCGATGCTTCTGCTTTCACAACCCCTTTGCTTTTATCTTTTTTAGACCTGTAAGAAAGAGTAACATCAACATTGTGCACCGAAGAAATAACCTTAAGCAAACTGCCGGCCACTGGAAATTCCTCTGAACTGTCATGTGAGAGAGCCCATTAGGAATCATGACCCACAAAAACAAGTTTCAGACGACTGTCGGTTCGGGCCCTAAAACTGCTGCTCTACAACTTTTCAATTACAAAATTCCTGTAAAGTTCTCTTATTATTTTATTATTTAACTACAACCCTTTCCCAAGATTGCTAAAAAATTGAATCTCTAATGAAACTTTAATCTCTGAAAGACCTTTACACATTTTTTTAATGACGCTTCAAGCCTTTCACAGTAGTTTACACTATTCACAAAATATGATTCTATAACTGAAATCTTTTGATCTGACTGGTAATTCATGATTCATATTTCAATCAGGCTTTTACAAAAAATGTCAACTACATAAATGCATTGGTACTGAGTAATTTTAGCATAAGTGACATTGAGATATTACAGGGCTTGGGCAGCTTAAAACTAATAAATCACCATGGTCCAACAGTATTTTCCCAGTGGGTTTTAAGGGGGGGGAAAGGAATGTTATTCAAAGACCGTTAAGTTGGGTGTTTCAATTGTGAGTAAAAATGTGAACTGTATCCACAGATTGCATCATTGCAAATGTAGCACCAATTTAATAAAAAGAGACCGTCTTACTGTCCATCTGAAAAGGTGTGGAAATGTTAGAGTAACACTAAAAGAATATTGATTAAATAATGACATTTCATGAGACACCAGCACACTTGACTGTCAGCTTCTTTCCAATATTTAGCACTGCACACACAGTCCATTAAACCTCATGGTGATTATTCATTTAATGATTAAGAATGATTGCAGCTGAACTCTTCCTCCCAGCACGTTGGATGACAAAGGTATGCAGACATGGAAGCTGGGAGAAACCCGTGGAAAAATGAGGTATGGTTGTTTACCACTAGTGTCAATAAATGCAGAAAATAAGCCCAAATGCTAAATACTGACCTCACTAAATCACAAACTGGCTCTGGGTAATTCTAAAAAGGGCACAAAGACAGGACTTGACTGCAAGATGTTTAGGGTAACCAAAACAGTGCAATAGTGCAACAGTGAAGTGGCTTGATTTGAGAAGGGTGGCCAGTATCTGACCTGAGCCTGTTGGTGTAGGTGTCCACGCAGGTCTTCATCTTGGCCAGCAGCATTCCCACCGAGGCGGGGCTCTCGGAGTGCTCCTCCTCCTCGCCCGGCTCCCCGGACAGTGGCAGCAGCAGCGGCACCAGGGCTGTGCAGGTGGAGATGGCCCGCAGCAGCTCCAGCAGGGCCCGGTACAGGGGCACGTGTCTCGCCATGTCCAGCACTGCCACAAGAGCACAGCACAGGCCATGTCAGGAACCGGCACACACAGTCTCACCGCGTCCAGCAGTAGACACTCAACTCTCAACTTACCTGTTGCAAAGGAAATATGGAAGATAGCTTGCTTAAGTTAAGATGGTGCAGCTGTTACCACACATTACCACGTGCTATATGTCTATTTCCCTCTACTATTCTTGATGAGAAATTATTTTTGAACATGCAGACCTTAGAAAGATGGAGCAAGCACAGCCATGGCAGGTCAGTGCTGTTCCTCAAGAGGGGGAAGTAAGACGCTGAATGCTGTAAAGTTAGACAACCAGCTCTGTGGAATAAATGATCACTAAAGTCAACACCACTGAAATGAACCTAAAAACCAAGTTACTGCCTACTTTGTATATTGCACATATCAGTGACTAAGACTTGTAACTTTACCTGGCCAGGCTCAAACTATTTAAGTTCAAGAAAATCCACATTAAGGTTCCCTAATTTCCCTTATCTTATCTTGTTTCTGATGCACTTGCAACCCACACCAGACTATTTTACCTAAAACCACAAGACAGTCATCGTCTTGTACTTTGTTTGCAGTTTGGGTCGGTCAGACAATGCCCCATCTGACATCTCCTTACTTTTTACAAACGGCGCACAGAAGCATCAGCGTCTGCTTCAAGCAGACTTTGTCAAGTTATCGAAGTCTAAAAACCCAGGTTATTTTTTCCAATTCATGGAACACTAGCTATCTACACAGATGCTGGATTTTGTAACAGCTGAGGAGCTCTAAAGAGAAGCAAAGTGGTACAATAAACCAAGATGTGTTCCTTAGTTACAATTCTGTAAGCTTCACCTGCTTGCTTTACATTTATATTAGGATTTCAGCAGAAGGTTAGGTGTATCTCCACAATACCCCAACCTCCCCTTTAATCTGTATTCCAATCACTGTTTCCCTCTCCTTGAGAAACCAAGGAAGCCTTTAAACTCCTTATAAACTGAATAAATTTGGGCAATTACTGCAAAATAACAGTAACATTTATGACTGATGCTGCAACACGTCTGACCGCATCTGCTCTTAATCTGTCTCAGCTGGGCCTGCTTGGGACTGGGGCAGGCACGTTTGGGGAAGTGCTTTCCAGCAGAATTATGGTCTGGATATTCTCAATGTCAAACTTTACATTCTCCCACATGGTCACTTTGGCCACTGACTGTTATTTATTTAACCCAGTATTGCAATTTACAGTAGAAGACTTCTAAGGAGGAAAAAACATTTGTAACATAAAATGGTTACAAATCATCGGGATTAGGAAAGCAACATCTCAGAAAAGTGTGTAATGTGTACCTGAGCAGAATGTGGTAATGTATTTATGGCAGTGAACCAAAACAGATCACTGCACATGTAGCTTAATTGAATAATATCCTAAATGTAAAAATATCTTAAGGATCTTACATCCATTTTTAATCCTGGACAAGAAAAGAAAAATCTAGGGAATGAAGATTTCAAAACTGTGTAAATGATACATCTAGCAGAAGAGGATAAATTATAGATCTGACCTTCCCTTCCACGCTAACAGTTCTACCCCTGGACAATCCTTCAAGCAACAAAATAAAAACAGCCTTTAAAACAGCCTTTAAATAAATGAACTAAAAGCTAGTCTTTTTCTGTCACATTGAAATAAGCAGGCTGGCTAGTGATGAGTTGTGCACATACACACTGAAACTAAGCTACACCAACTCCACCAGTATTCGAAAACTCAAATATTAATTGAACAGGACTGCAAGACACAATGCTATGGTGCAGAACCATAAATACACCAGGGAAAAAAAGAGAGAAAGGACAGGAAAAATAAAGAACTCAGATGTGGGAGATGACTACTGTGGGGCCATGCAGCTCAAAAGATAATTAATCTTATGGCCCTGACGCCATGAATGGGCCATCAATTCTGTAGCTGGACAGCATATCTATGCCATGTGGTCTTGTTCCCTCTTTCCCAAACAAGACAATAAAATGCAGGTCACAGAGGCAGCCGCACAAACAAGCAAGAGAAGCTTGTTGTGGGTGTGTGATGCACAGCACGCTCTGCTGCTTTGTGAGACATGAGAAATATTAGGAATTCACTTCCAAGGGTGAGAGAGCACAGAGAGAAAGAGAAAGCACTGATATACTGTCTCAGGCCCCATTCCCAAACTCCAGCCACCACCAAGGATATAGAAAGTTGATTATCTTGGGCAGCAACAGCAAACTGCAGAAGAACAGTTTTCATATAATGCATTCCTGAAATCTTTTTCTTATGTTCTCATCTCAGCACATCACTTATTGTACTTTCTAAATCATGTTTGCCAGGAAATACCATCCAATTCCCTGCACAGTTGGCAGAATTTAAAAAACATTATTTTTCAATTGCATAGAAAATATAACTCCAAAAAAGGGAAAAGAACGGATTTTGAAATAAAATGGTAGTTGAAAAGCAGAAGGATGATATTAAAGCACAATGTCTTGTTTGTGGATAAAACAGATGTTTCTAACGACTGTAGACCTTTTTTGTCCCTACTTGAAGTTCAAAGATGTACACTGACAATGCAACAAAAAATAATTTGACATGGTAGTTCAATGTCTGTGCTGTCTAGGGGCATCATCTGCTGTAGGGTGGCAGCTTTGCTTTTACGGAGTGGGACTAGCTTAAAATTGAAAAGGTCATCAAATCTATACTGTTTGACTAAGAGACACAGACAACCCCTTAGATTCTCCATCACCTAAACAATTTTCCTGGTGGCTTTAAATGTCATAAAATTATTTTAATGATTGTTTCTCACACACATACGGGTGGACATACAGTATGTACATAGCATGCCAAGTATTACCAAGAAAGCTGTCAACACCTACTACAACACGTCTGTATCTACTCTATGTAGTGTAACTGCCTCAGTACATGTTTGAAATGGCCCAGTATCCAGGAATCTTTCCAGAATCTTTAAATAGTACCAGATTGGTCTGTCAGAAAGCTGACATTGCAAGGGTTAAAAGACAAAAAAAAATCAAAGCTGATAATGTGCACTTAAACCTTTCTGGTTGTTTACAGTTTGATTCTGCCATTTACAGTGTGAAACTCTACTGAAGAGTATCAGCAAAGGCTGAATCTTATTCAGTTTATAAGGATTTTTAAAAGGATTATGACACTTCAATGAGAGAAGGCTTTAGAGTAACACTTTTGCATACATTACTGGAGGATTTACACAATCATGCCCGTTGTCTTCTGAACAACAGTAAAATAGGAACATCGATAATAAATGGCACTGACTTTACACAATAAATTAACGGCAGCTGTTAATGAACAAACCTCTTTTAAAAGCAGGGTGATTGCAAGATCAGTCTGATGTTCTTAACGATTTTTTGCCTCCCTATGATATCCTAAAACACTCAGTCCAAGAATAGCTAGATCTAATGGTCCATTAAATAGGTAATATTGAGAAGCACTGAATTCTTTTTCCATATCATTTAACATCCTCAGTACAGCTTAATTGGATAAGAACGACAATACCACTAAACTTAGCATGCATTACTGGGAACTTAAATTATAATTTTCATCAACACTAGACATGCAGAACATATACAGCAGGAATCTAAGCCTTTCTTTCCCTTGATATTGGCAAGTTAACTGACAATTTATGACTAAAAGCACTCTTAACGGCAACATGGCCTTCGTGAACCATAATGATTTAACAAAGGCAAATTAAGAGTTTAAATTTTACCTATCTATTAACTAATTCCTTTTGGTCTTATAAGACCAATCAAATATTTAGTGTTTTAGACTATATATAACCATGGCATACAGCCCTAGACTTTCCATTGTCAAGGCAGCTCACTTAAGCTGTCAAGATCTTAGAAGGGTAACCTGCAAAGGTCTTTAGTAAAAGACACTCGGATGGCACGCTGATGTATCAGGCCCGTGTATCAATGAGAAAATCCTTCCCTTTTCAACAGATTTCAATGATGAATGTTGCTCTTCCGGAGAGCGGTGGTGTACACATGATACTGTAACATGCTGCCTGGATGGGGCCTCCTTTCTACTGCTTGCGTTCTCGTGGTGACGCTTGAGAACTGCCGCATGACGTCACACAGCTGTTTCAGCACAGATCTGACCAGATTCTCCACAGCCCAGCACTGCTCTGCCAAGTTGATTTATGCTGTTTACCACTTATTTCTGTTCTATATCAATACGGTCCTAACATCCTGATACAAGTATCACTGCCATTTGCTAGTCAGCTCCACAGTCGGGAAATAAACTGTTACTCTGGAAGCTTCAAGTGATATCAGACAGCCAACAGTGTGGACAGCAATATCTTCCCTAGCATAATGCTGACAATCATAATGCAGGGAAAACAAATTCCCTGTGCCATTTGCTAGTCAGCTCCACAGTCGGGAAATAAACTGTTACTCTGGAAGCTTCAAGTGATATCAGACAGCCAACAGTGTGGACAGCAATATCTTCCCTAGCATAATGCTGACAATCATAATGCAGGGAAAACAAATTCCCTGTGCAACTATGTGATCACTGACTCATGTCAGTATGTACTTTTCCCCTTCCCTGTGATCCAGCACCTCCACATAACACCCAGGAGACGATGGATAAAAGTGATGAAGTATAATTTGAAATTATTAGAATTGCGCAGCTTACTAAACGGGCTGCGAATTATTATTTTTCTAACTGGGTGATAAATCCACGAACTCAGCAAAAGCCTCTTTCATCTTTCATACTAATGCAAGATAGGAAACTGTTCTAACACATTTTACGTGTAATCCTCCTCAAAGACTAAACATTTTAACAAAGGCGAAGCACTTTAACAGTTCCATAAACAGGTTGACTTAAACTAATCACAGATGTTGTGATTAATTGATTAAAATTGCCCACATCATAATACCCATACCGCATATATTCAAATTTCCATAAATCTAGCTATCCACACAAAAAAGCAAGAAATGGCACCTGCGCTTTCACAGATAATGTGCACATTGTTTCAGACTGAATATTCAGCAGAAGTAACTTCTTTGTAAGAGTGGAGAGATCAGACTTTGTTTTAAAACCAAGAAATTAATTCACACAAGAAAAGTTACAAAAGAAAAGAGGCCATTCAGCCCATTGAGTCTGTTATCAGCTAATTGATCCAAGGATCTCATCCCAATTATTGCCTTCAACATGGCTGGGTGGCTCCCTGTTCCACACCCCCACAAGCCTTTGGGTAAAGTGCCCCCTATTCTTGCTTTCAAATACACTCCACATAGTTCCCACTTGAGTCTTCCGGTTCAAATCTCAATGTTCATCTAAAAAAAGAAAAACGTATAATTTCACAGAAAACAATACCTTTTAAAAAGAATACCTAAAATCCTAGATCAATTTCCAACCATCAAAGTCAGGGGAAAGCAGGTTTTCCGGTACAAAACACCAAGCTCAGAATTCCATAATGAGCAGCTTCAGGGTATAATCAAAAACCTGCTGTTTTTCCCATCACCCTTAAAATGCACTAACATAGTCATTACCTCGGCAGAAATACAACATTTTCTGTGGAGCTGATTTATTGTGTTTTTAATGAGTACACTGACAGGGATAGTGTTTGTCAGTACCGCTGCCTCAGAGCCCCCAATTCCAGGGTTCGACAGAGTGGGAATGCCTTTAATTTTACTGGAATTGAAGTCTGAAAAAGTGCTGCTTAGCTTGACCCAATGAAGTTCTTTTCCCACATATGATACTGTTTATTATTAACATCTGGCATATTTTGTTTTAATATGCCCTTTCTTCAATTACGCAAGAACAGGAAATCAAAGTCTGAAATTTTGAAGGAAGGTTCAGACGACCTCCCAGAAATATGGTTGATGCGCAAAAACATGGCCTTACTTTCACCCATGTTGACATCGGTTTCGAAGACACAGGTGAATATTATTGCCACGAGAATTTGGATTTGATGCATCAGTACACAAACACCACAGGATAAACCACTGGTCTGTGGATACAAACGTACCCAGAGTAGTTTTAAGGTATTCAGTGCTGTGCAATACCAGTAGCATAGTGCAAAATAGATTTCTTCCCCATAAGCTTCTCATAATGCCCATGATATTTTATATAGCCTCCCAAGGGGGACAGCATGCAGTCTGACAACCACTGGTACAGTGAAACAGAACCGAGCAAGCTTGATTGACTGAATGGCCTCCTCTCGCTTGCTGCCTGATGTTCTAATTAGTCACTGTAAAAAAAAAATTCTTGGCGGAGATCCATCTCAGCAGCCTTTCTGCCGTGAACCAACGCAAGCATAACCCACTCTTCTCCGAGAGGGCAGACTGGTACAGAAAGCACAGACTGCCACATGCTCAGCTATTCAGGGCTTGTGGTGCCGAATGCAGTCAGAACACTGTCAACTTCTTTACGTAGGCAGCTGTAAAAAAAACAAACCCAACAACACTGCCCTTTGTGAAATAATCTTGTTCTAAGATGTGTAAACAAGCACCTCCCCATAAATAAAATGCCATGGTTCAACCATGCTTGACAACGCTTGACGCAAATTTAGCTTTTTGCAGCTACACAAAATTCCTTCCCCCCACGTAAATTACGAGTCGTCTCTATTCACACAGCTGGTCCTAGTGACCAGGTCCTAGTGACTGAACTAAAGGGGTGTTACCTGATCCACACGGGGACTCCCTTTATAAATCTTCAGGGCTCACGTGAAGCTCTAATAATACTGAGAGGCGAAATTATTTACAAATTCAGAGAATCTGAAAGGCAGTGAATATTTCTTCAGGGAAACTGTATAGCATTGTCATCTAAATAAGGGCACATGTAAAAATTGTAATCAAGTCTGAAAACTTGTAACTTAAAAAATTAGTTTAAAAAAGCACAACATAGTACAAAAGGACACCCAGATTCTTCATCATCAGGTTGCTAAGTGAAGTACTATTCTTGTAGCATTCTGAAATGGGAGAGAAAATGATTTTTGACTATCTCTACAATAATCAACACATGACCTTTGTCTGTTGCACCTACCTAAAGAAAAGTTCTGACATCCAGTTTTGAATACCCCACATATATGTGTGTTTATGAAGATGTAAAGATCAATCACATCCAGATGGAAATCTACACCTCTCTTCTGAAAGACGTGATCAAGAGGGATTGTGGGAACATATAAATCAGAAGAAGAACCCAATACAGATCCTTGAGGTACTACAGAGGTACCTCCAGAGCCATACAATCTGTGACAGGCAAATCCCAACAGAGCCATACTGTCCAATAATACAACACCAAAACTAGTAGACAGTACCAGTAACTACTGTCTGGCATTCATGACCAAGTAATAAAATAACGTTGACCTACTGTGTCAGACAGCAGTGAAAAATCTAATAAAAATAATAATGAAAAGGCTCCTGAGTCTCAGTTTAGACTCCAATTTTATTTTCAGTTCAATTTGGTTTGAGTCTCACTGACAACTCAAACATAGGAAAATTTCCATCTCATTTCCCCCAGATTCCTTATTAAACTTGACACGCACATAACTGACATTTGGTATTTTACAGCATATTAAGTGAAGAGGATAAATGTCTTCATGAACTTTAAATTACAGACTATATTACTTAAATTTAAAGATATACAGTAGATTAAGCAATATTCTATGTAAGTACAGTAGACAAACTAAATTGTCTATTATTCCCCTGTTTTATGTCTCTCCAAATAAAAAACACTAGATTTCTCAGTATCCTAATAAATAAAAAGTCTATGGTTTTCTAAAACGCCAACAAAGAAACCTGAATAATTTCTCTTCTGCCAAGAATGCTTTTACATCATTAAAAATACATTCCAATTTAATATAAAATCGCTGCCCACTTCGCATAGCTGAGCTGAGCTTGCATGCCATTCTCAATTTCCCTAAGGGAAAGCATGGATCTCATTTCCTAAGCTAAGAAATCTCATCAGAAAGGGTGTAACTATTTAAATGCTGAATGTACGCATCATTATTTAGACAAAATATTGGCCAACAAGAACAAGAAGGGCCATTGTTGTCCTTGATGTTTTCACATAAATTCATATCCTGATCCACTGCTACTGCTTTGGAAACAGCTAGAAACAAAACATTTGCCTGCTAAACATACAGACATTCTTCTTCTAAAGAATGGCAATAGAAATCTTCCCATCACAACATTCAGATGGTTCTTCTTCTTAACTAAATATGAGTCAATTTGCATATCCCTGCATGAAAGTGTACTGAGATGACTTCTTACTAGCGTGCAGGTGTTCTGCACTCATGTCTATGAGGAACATCAGTATCCCTTGAGCAATATAAATTCAGCTAAAAGCAATCTGTCATGGTATTCCTAGAGTGTGCTTTTAATGGGCTATTTTCCCTTTGCATGATTCCTCAGATGAACCCCCACACTTTTACAGAGTAGAGGAAGAGGCTAGTGCAGTAAAACGCTGTGGTCCTAGTTGGTCCCTGCCAACATCGATGATAAGGTCAGAAGTAAACTGTCCATGCTATCCTCACAGCACCCCCTTCAGCCAGCACACTGCTTACCTCATCTCCTGGGCTGCTATTCGGCCTCCAGGAACAGGATGTTCAACACAACATCAGAAACAGCCAGTCGAGCCTCTGTGAACTGATTCACTTAACTCACAACAAGGAAGGCAGCATTTCATAGCAGGCCCCAGAGCACAAACAGGGCTAAAAAAACCAACAGTTATCGCTCATCTTTAAAACCCATCTCTCAAAAAAGCAAAGGTTTTGGCTGTAGGTTTGCTACACTTTCCTAGGTCTGACACATTTTTAATCTAATTATCAGTCTATTTATATCCGCAAATCAGCAATACCTATCCCCCTCCAGAAACACACAAAGTTTGCATGATGTCAGAAGTGGAAGACTACACAGACAAATGCAGATAGTCACCAGGGTAAATCAAATCAAAAACTGGTGGTGGGCCCCTAGAGATTTGAACCATACACTCTGGCAGAATTATATCCAATCACATGAGATACAACTTGTACCGCAATTGTGCAACAAACGGCAGCAAAGATATCTAGTCAACCCTCTAAACAGCAGCTAAAATGCCCATCCTTTTTACACCTGTAGGTCTAAGCTGACGTAACAAATTAAAGAAAATTGACATGCCACAAAAACCATACGTCTAACAATGTTAACAAGACCTTAACTATAAGTATTTGCAGACTACAACACGGGTGGAGCAAGACTTTACAACCACGAGTTACCCTCCAGGTATTTCGAAGCCAGCCAACGCAAACTTGACCTGGCAGCTCCAGCACCTGCGGGGCTTGAGAAAGTGAGAACCAGGGTTTCGACTTCAGCTACACGGCTGTGTTGCCCGTTCCATATCCCCCCAGCCCTTTGTTTAGTGTCCTCTCACTTTAGTATATTTCCACAGTGTTCCATAAAATGCTATTTACATCCAGAACATTGTTTAAACACCATATGCTTGGACTTCAAACAGACTTTTCTTGATAGAAAGGAGCCCAGCTAAGTGTTTACTGGTCCCTTATCTGCTTCTGACCAACAATCAGAACCCTGTTCTGAGTGCCATGTCATACGTAAACACTCATCAACAAACACTCTCCAAAGGACCTAAAGCTTTGTGAATATAATCTACATGGGGGGAAACCATGGCTAGCCGCACAGGAGACAGGCCTGTTCAATGACTGGGGTTTCCGGTGTGTGGCTGGCCACTGTGTCAGAGGCTCAGTCTCTGGAGTGATTACTCAGCTGCACAGCAGCAAGCCTAATCTGAAAAGAAAGCACACGGTTTCCGCGATGCTGCTTAACACTGGCACTGTCATGTCAATGTGAATGCCAGTGGCGAGACTTTTTTTTTTTGGCTCGTCTTGGAAAAAACCCAAAACAATCCTGTTAGGGTTCTACAGCACACAAGGATATCGTGAAAGACAAACCTTCAAAAAGCACTGCATTTAAAACTCAATAAGATGAATACATGAATGATATGAAGAAAACAGCATACAGTCTTTGTTATTGATATATTTTAAAAGTGTCACAAATCAATGGAAGCAGTAATGAACAGAGCAAGTAATAAGCACGATCCTGGCTCTGAGAAGGCGTCATGAATGAATGAATCCCCACTGTTCAGTGTTGGACACAAGGGCAGTAACTGTGCCTGAAAACAGGACAGGGTACTTCAGAGGGTAGCACGCTGCTCACCGACTCGCATCACACAACATGCACCCTGGGCCCTTCAACAAGCCTTCCTCGTTGTTTCTGGAATACCTTCAATTAATAAAACCTGGTCCCAAAAAAAGAGAACCTCTGTCTCAAGCTCAATATTGCAAAACCCATGTGAAATATTCTCAATTTATTATTTCCATCTTATTTGTCAGATATTGAGAATTTGTTCTGATAATCCGTCAAACCAGCAGGACAACGTTTCGTTGTGGGCGAACACTCATTGTGATGCTTTACAATTAGCACTAGAAACAAAGAAAAGGGTATTCATGAAATAATCACTGTACTTATAATTCTCTGAATAATATCCCCACAGTTAGCAACTTCAATTAAGAAAGTACAGATGGAGAAACCAGAATACATTGAAAAAAATGTATCTTAAGATTTTCTGAAAGTTCATCTTTACATTGTCTCAACCATTGTGACAAAGCTATCAAATGACTGTCCGCGTGCCAACAGCAAAACATTAAAAAACACCCGTTCTATTAGCGTCAACTATACAGTGCTCTGCAAAAGTCTTAGACACAATGAGTTTTAAGCAAAATCTCCACTAGCATTTTCTACTGAATTCTGAAACTTACTATGCTAGCTGGTTACATAATAAATCTTAATGTCTTATTTGTCCTTTTGCAAAACTGAATTCACATGAAAGTCAATGTGAAGTGTTAGTAGCCAATCCAATCTAAGTGACTCATTGTCAAGTGTTTCTCATCAATAACAATTGTGCCTTTCTAAACACCCATAAAGCCGAAAGGCTACCTTTTGTACTACAGAAACACTATGGTTAAGGAGAAAAGTACAGCAATGCACAATGTGGAAGAGGTTTGCTCAGTAAGGCCCGTGTATGTGTGTGCGCGGACGGCAGTTGTTTGTCAGTGCTGTGGCAGTGTAATGAGGCTCGCCCAGCCTAATAAACAGACATGGCTGCAGGCTCCCGATGACTGGCGCAGACACTTCCCATGAAGGAGCAGCTGACACAAGTGTATTTGAAAGCAATGGCTCTCCGAATGCTCCCAGCTTGCACTGCACTCAGGCCCAGGCCTGTAATGCAGAAGTGAGATGCAAGCTACTCACTGGACCAATGTCGAGACGGACCCCCAGCATTTTACCACCTGACTCTTTCAGCATTTGATGATTAGAGATACATAAAAATGAACTAATTCTGCAGTATAACATCGGTGTCAATTTTAAATTTCAGATATATATTATTTTAGAAGCTTTCTTCTGTTATCCTGTTTATTACTACAGAGAAATGCATTAACCATTCCTTTTACTATTCTCTTTTCCGAGAGACATTTATGAATGGTTTCTGTCTCATTTAACTTATGTCATGTGGACACTAGCTGTAAGCTACTACAGTATATAATCATACTGTATATTAGGTAATAGAGTCTGCAATTTATCAAAATACATAGATCACAGCTCATGATTGTAAAGATTAAAGCAATATTGTACTCTTACGGACTACAATTGTTTTTAAGTACCCTGTAAAAATACTCACAATGTTATTACAATATAATAACTTTAAAATCAATTACTTTAGCAACCTAAAGTTGTAGAGTTATCCAAAACAGTGTGGAGCGATTATTACACACAACAGACAACAGAAAATGTAAGATAATTGCAAATGTTTTCCATAAAATCTTTCCAAAATGCTGATAACATGCAATTATATTTTTTACACTGCAATGATTCCTTAATTCATGCTGAGTATTATATTAAAAAGGAAGGCACTCTGATCCATCGAGACTACTAAATTACTCCTAAGGTGCTCCGAGTGCAACAAAACGCAAGGAATTCTAATCAGCTATTCTGCAGATATTATTCAGGCTCTCGTATTTGATACATTTTAATTAGCTGCTGATGTGCACATAGCTGACTGCCTTAGATTTGTATGGCTGTTTATTTTTTAATGTTCTGTATGGTAATTTACAACTTATTATCATGCTTTCAATCTGTATGTATTAATTACCCTAAAAGGCAGGAGAGCATTTAATTCTTAAGTTTGAAATTCCACTTTTCACGATAATGTTCTTGTAAAACAAATACTAGAATTCCATATGAACATTAATACTGAATTCAGACAAACCCTTGTGATGCGTCAGTTATTCATGCCTTCTTGAATTAGTTGATGTCTTCAGATAACTACATGCTACTTGTAAAACATGCTTTTGTGCAGCTGATTCACAAATAAAAGGACATACGTGACTAAATCTGGCAACATGATGTCTAAACAATCTCTCTGTCTAAAAATGATCACTTACATTATTCTAAATATATTACAACCTAATGGCATTTTTTAAAACTTGACAAGGGCATGGCTTTGTAATAATCCAAATTTGCAGATGTTAAAAAAGAGTTAACATTTTGGTTCAATGGTGGTGCTTATAAAATATTTTAACAAGGTGCACAAAAAGCCCCCACACAAGAGGCCTGTTTTCATATGTTTAAACAGCCTCTCAGCAGACCATCGTTTTGCAACAAAGCATTTGTGCCAGTAATGCTGCACATAATCTGGCAGGAGGAAACCTTCCTCAATAGTGAATTAAAAAACGCCAGATGACATTGTCACTATCCCCAGTACAGTTAAAATTAGAATGCAACAAAGATGCCTGAACAACGCCCTTCCTGAGCTATAGTTCACACGTTTTCCCTTCGTGAGCAGTGCAGCACATTCTACAGTAAATCTGGAAAAAAAATACCAGCAGTAAAATGTTGCACTGGCTCGCAGTGTCAGCCTCTTGCTGTATTCCCGCCCCAGGATAACCATCTGTCTTAACTGTCTGTATCCTTCTTCATGGAGATGACTTTCATCATAAATTGTATTACGATCCCCACAATATATACATGAATTGCAGTAGTGCAACAGTATGTGGGCCGCTTGTGTGAAGGAACAGAAATGACAACAGCACAAAACCATAAACCTATTTAACCCTTGACCCCTGGCTGACCAGACATTATCTACAAAAACAATTGTCGAGGATATCTGTCTAATTAAACCCTTGCCACTTGACAAAGTCTTATTTATTCCTCGTCAAATTAAAGCAATAAGTAATATTAACCATTAGGGAATGGGGGAGTAAGGTGGCTTTATAACTCACTGAGAGAGGAAAAAGCTAAGAACTTTGATTTTCTACACATTAAAGAGGGGAATAGGAGATTCCCCCCCCCCAATTCAAAAAAGTCATGCAAACAAAACAGTAATGTGAATGAAAAACTTCAAGATGAAAGAACAAGGGACAAAAGGAAAATAAGTTGGTATAAAAATACCATCACACTGCAGCTCTTACACTGGTTAATATGATTTTAACACAGTGCTCCAGGCCAGTGAGTAGCAAGTGAATCACACACTATAGAAACCACTTGGAATCACTGACTAGCTAACAAATGGAATTTATACCAAGCATAAAGAAATAAGTGACTGATTGGTTGGATTACTTCTGAATCGTTTTAAAAATAACATTAATCCGCAGTGTGCTTCTTCGTCGGGAGACATACTGATGAACCAATGCAATATAAAGGCACTCTTCCCGAGACAAAAAATTCTACTCCTTGAAGAAATTTCACTTGTGCTTCATTATTTAGTTTGCAGCAGATAAGAAGAGTGTAGTAACGTACACAGAAAGCCCCGATAAAAGATTAGCCTGTCAGGCACGGCAAAGGCAGAATCACTATTTCAGCCTGACTGCTTTAATGTCATGTTTTTTTTTCCTCCCCAAACAGGAATGCAGAGACCCCCTGAAGTCCAGATCTTTCTCTGCTCCCCCTCAGCGATAAGCTACCTCCCCCCTCTGCCTCCTCCCCACAGCTTGAAGATACGCCCCGCCTGACAGGGAAACCAAAGAGCTACAGGCATTTTTACATGCCATTTAGTGTCTGGGAAGGGTTGCTCTTAGCTCCTTCCTTATCCAGTCATTGCCAAAAGCATTTCTAATCAATATCGCAGTGCGAGACGGTAGCTCGGCTACAGCCAATGTCACCCTTCCACTGGGATACAACTGCTCGCTAAGTGAAGCGGCGCTCCGAGCGCTCTGTAGCGGACAGGCTTGCTGCTCCACAAACCCGAGGCACAGGTGTCGTGTCCTGGACAGCCTTCTGTCTCAAACTCCGGGTTTTGCCATTTGGGTTTTCCGAGCTGGGAAGTTTTTCCATCCCCACCCCCCTCCCCCTCCTCCTGGCCGCCGAGGCACGGCGCGCCGCTCCAAGGAAGACCGCGGGCAGCACGACCGCGCGCGGTCGCGACAGGGATCAACTGGAGGCGAGCTCGTTACAAGTGCTAATTGCACAAGTCTTGAGCGGGGCTGGGAGCACTGTGACAGCTGCTACCGTGAAGCCGCGACGAGAACCAAAGAGACAGCAAAGGGGGGCGTGGGGGGGGGTGGGAGGGGGCTGGGGAAGTGGGGACTTGGAGGGGGGCAGGATTTCTGCCAGCCTTGCACGGAAACAATTATCGCTCGTAGGTGAAAAATCCGCGCTTAGGTAGGGAGAAGAATTGTACCCAAGAATCAATATTGGAAGAGGTCATCTTTTCCACATCGCTTAGCCTCTGAGGATTATTGATGCGCAGCTCTGTGTTTTGAGCCTTCACAAGCCATTTTTCTTTTCTCTGGGACGACTGAGGTATTGTGCTGCTTTCAGCCTCATTCCCTGCACAGAACGACAGCTTCTCCATGAAGACACAAAGCTGCTGCACATCCATGCTGAAGACCCAGAAGCATGCTTGATGTCATTTTAATCCTGATGCAGTGTAGGGTAAGAGACTTTTCCCCCTTTTTAATTCAGCACAACAGTTTAGAACAATGCCTGCATGGAGAAATGTTTCTGTGCCTCAGCCCCCATGCTGTAATCGTAACGCAACAATTTTCACACCACATTTCAGCTTAAGGTACTGGTATGTGTAATGTTTCCGTTCTAGAAGATCCGGAGTTTCAGAAATCAGTCTGAAAAGTGCCACGAATTTCTGTTTCATGTGATCCATTAAGACTTTTCTAGAATGGACGAGAGAACTAATCAACACACATCATGCAGACATTACTATATACTCAGTTGTGCCTATTTCTTTTTCTTTTTTTTAAATGGGGGCTTTGATTTTTGGAGATTCACATGCTTTTTTAAAAGAAATCCCTCCGTTTGTATGAGGAAAGGTGATTACGTAATTGAAAATATCCACAGGGACAAAACACGAACATCTCTTTGCAAAGCAAAATTGCAGCTTTTGGTGAACTTGAGAAGTATCGATGTTAACTAAATGTCAGCAAATCTAAATTACAAAAGACAGGCTAACGCAGTAGACCCCAGGAAATCCCATTGACTTGCTGTACACAAACACTGGTGCACTTGAATCAAGAGAGATTCTTTTCTTTTTACTTATAATCTTGTACAAAGTACTTTAAATGACAAATTGAATGCTATTCTTTGTTTCTGCAGTATGGTGAAAACATTTTCTGTCTTTGTAGATAACTACCAGGATTCTGGTCAGGTTATCTGCTACAAAGATGGGCACAACAGTCATCAGTATAGAAGAAGTGAAGCAGCTGGAAGAGAAGGGGGAGAAAGAGGAGTCAATACTAGCCATGCTCGGGATCATTGGGACTGTGCTCAATCTCTTTGTCATTGTGTTTGTCTACATCTACACGACGCTGTGAGGACCAGCCCCGCGCCAAAGACGCAACCCTACTGTCTTGTCTGTTGGGTCAAACAGGCTCATAACAAAAGGCAGAGCCAGCATGCGTTAAAGGCCATTCATCAGCTGGTGTCCCCCGAGCAGCTGCAGAGAGCACCATGGAAATCACAATCCTGAGACCAGCCAGACGGCTCAACAGCCCGACGCGGAGCTCTACAGCGTGGAGAAGATATTCAGCGTGCAAGGTCTTGGGGCCAGGCTATAAGCAACAAAACTGCGTTGAAACGACTGGCTGTGGATCAGACAGAAACGACTGCTTTTGTAAGAGAAACTAAAGCCTCCTGAAGCCCATCTTACAGGTTCACATCACTTTGTTTCATAAAAATGCAAGGAGAAGAGGAGCAAAACAAGTGACAAGGTCACTGTTCTGAACAAACCATGTAAAGACTGAAGAAACTGGACAAGACCAGCCAGTCCTGAAATTAAAAAACAATACTTATCCACTGAATGTCAAACCTTCTCTGGAGTACTGGTCTGCCAACACAGAATTTTATAGCATTACAGATCATATTTTTACTGACTTGCAGATAGCTCATTACTTACCATTTTTTCAGAAAACAACGATGCCCTGATACTTGAGTACAGGCTTACCTATAAGTACAACCTTAACATTTTGAAAATGACAACTGGAGGATGACAGTTTCTATATACATGACATTTTACCAGTGATATAACTTAAAAAAACATAAGGGAAGAAAGCTGCCAAAACTTAAGCTGTTGTTCTTGATTTTCCTAATTCTTCAAGACCAGACACAAAAGAGAGGTCTGCAATAATAAAAGAAATATATTTTTATAATGAAAAGCACTGTAAATTATGTAAAAGGGGGATAAAATGTGCTATTTGAGCCTTTCGGATTGCATCACTTTGCCATTACCAATGCAGGTTACTGTACTAATAAGTGTACTATTTGCAATTACACAGTATAATCAGTTAGCAAACTAATGTATATTTTCAGAACAGTATAAATACTAAATGTCTGTATAAAGATGAGGATAGACAGCTGTTTCTATATTGAAACCTAGAAGATACAAGGACGAAGAGAAAATGTGAAGGAGGTGAAGAAAGCGATGTGTGAGAAGTAAAAACACAGGGAAATGTGGAGATCAGTAGCACTTTATAAAGGGGTTATAAACCTGATGTATCAGTGGACAAGAATTTATATCAGAATAAGGGGACCTCTTCAGTCATTACAGTACATCACAAAATACATTTTAAAGTGTCTAAAGCTCCAATATATGAGCATTGACTAAGGCCATTTTTTTAGCATAAATTATTTTGAGCTGGGAAGTAATAAGGCACACCCAATTTAAAAAGCTTACATTTCTTAAAATTAACAAATAATTAATACAAAATAGAAACATTAATAATTGTTAGTGCTTTATTGCAGATTGGTTTGAGTAATCAGAGAAGATTTATTTAAAGAGCCATATTATACCACAACATGAATCCACATGAAGTGCATTAATAAAACCCTTTAAGAGGTGGTATGTTAAGAAGCAGTGTTTTTAAGGCAGGCGACTTATACACTGCAGTGATAAACCTGCTTTCCTTTGTGTATAACGCGACTGCCTGTACCCATGTCTTAACAATGAAAAATTGTATTTATCAGCTTCTTCTGAGTCACATGTAAAAATAAATCTTTATTAAAATCTTCATAGGTGATACAGAATGAACTTGTGTAACCAGATTAAGCTCCTGTTTAACTCTTGAAGGTTTTTGTTTTCCATACAGGTCTTAATGGGGAGCAATGCAGATACCCTGTACACACATACCATTTGTACACAAATACATAAACATAAAATCATTCAGACCTTCAACAAACTTAGAAGTTGAAAGTCACAAGATGTGACATCAGTTAAAACTGTGGTTTTGTATCCTACTCCATGGTTTTACAGCTGTTTTTCAAACTATCACTAAGCAGTCTTCTTCTGCAGTTACCAGTTATGTGCACTGTGGTATCAGACACCTCTGTGATCAAGTCTGCAGCCAGCAAAGTGCTACCCCTGAGCTAAAGTAAAGCTTCAGCAGACAGGAATTAAGCAGGGAGGTGGGAGGTGATAAATGCATCAAGAACAAAGAGGCCAAGTTAAAGCTAAATCTCTGGCTGCTCAAAGATCAGAGCATTTGTTGAACTCAACTTTTAGGGTACCCTAGACAGCCTATTTCCACCTGTGCCTGCAAGACGTTTTCCAGTTCTCCTCATCTGCTACACATCCAGTCCAAAACAAAACGCAACTAGGCTCCAAGACAACCGTGGATGTTTTTACTTTAACATAATTTGGTAAATGCGGTACACAAGCACATTGTTAGCAGATTAATTCACTGTTAAACAATGCTATTTAGTATCATTTCAACTGACCAAATAACTGGCACGCAGCAAGAGACCACCTATTATCAGTGAAAGAGGGGGGCTGGGTGGTGTGGTGGTCAGCCTCACGGCTCCAGGGGGTTTGATTCCAGCCAGGGGGCATCTGTCTGTGTGGAGTTTGCTTGATCTCCCTGTGCTACATGGCTTTTATGCTGGTGGCTTTGGATTCCTCCCACAAACAGGCTGAGCAGAGGATGACTGTCTACTTTAAACTGACCACTCCATGTGGGAGGGACCCAGGCACCCCAGGCTCTGTTGTACACTGTGATCTGCGAAAATCACATTAATCCAAACAGGCCCAGGAATAACAACAACAGATGCAAAAGCACTGCAGTATATACTAAATTGTCACAGGACGAATCGGTAGCTCTTCTTGAAGGTTGAACTATGTGGTTTACAAAATAAATAATATTAACTAATCTGTCTGATGTCACATAAGACTAAGGATTATGCCTTGCTCTGAAAGAGGATTATAATTAAGTGAAATTATTAATATCCCCAATTCAAGATTACTAATTTGCTAAATGCTAATGACATTGCACTGAAATAAATCGTTGCCAGCAATAGCGTCTGCACAATATTGCCGTAGCTCTTTTGACAAAGTGTTGTCTTTGTTTTATGATGGCAAAACTAGGCTCTCTCTAATTGCCATTCCATTTTACAGGCTGTTCTACTTTGCTTTTTTATTAAAACTATAGGTCTACATGAAAATTTCAATTAAAATAAATGAGCTTCAGAGTGACATTAAAAGGCACTGCCTTTCAGAAGCACTGCTGTCTAATGGCATAACTGTTTCAAGGATAGAATATGTAATGATATCGTTATATCCCAAATGGACTGCCAAGTTACTGGTAACTAATGAGGGGCAATAATTCAATTTAATATTTTCGAGATTAATGTAAAATATTAACGGCCTTCTGAAAATGTGTCAGATGCAAAATGAGCGACATTAAGTGCAAACCCACGTCACAATTTCAATTACATTCCTCAGCATACAACAGCTGGGGGAAAATGCTCCTAATATACAGCAAAAGGAACAAAATGGCAGGCTGATTAAACTATTCACCACATATGAACAGATGTGGCAAAACACCTTTTCCACATACATTATCTTGTATTTTTTTAAGCGCTCCATAAACTCTGGAAGACCTCCCATCAATGGAGGCTTGAGGTACCCAATAAATGTTTCCTGAGCTTTGAAAAAACCTATTAAGAGAAAAGGTTACCGAGGTCCTTTTAATACTCTACGCTTAGCACACTTTGAAAACTGAACTTCTGTTTCTTCTATTAATTCTATTACTGTTCCCAGGTGCTGCTCTTTACAATGTAGGGATGAGCATTTTAAGCAGAGGCCGATGTTCTGTCTGATGAAGAAAGAGACCTTTGAAACTTGCCTTATGTGCAGATTTAAAGGTCACCATTTTGCACAGCGGCTTCCCTTGAGAAAGGTGACCCGAGTGTTATTTCGAGAAACAGCAGTGTATCAAATATTTAAATACTTAAAAAATAACTTTATCATAAGGTTCTTCCCCCTCTACAGCTTCAACTGTAATTTTAAAAATTAAAAGATAATAAAAACTATCATTTTAAACTTTAATGTTATGAAATAAAGCTCCGATATACATTCTCTTGATAACATCAGAAAATGTGTTAGTTTAAAATATAACGGCATTAGTTCAAGGGTGTTATGCAAACCTATCATTAGACGGCATTAGTCCCTTTGAATGGATGGTTAAACTTCAATCAACAGAGGAATGCAGCTGTGTCAGTTGCATGTGGTTTGATCAGGAGCAATTGTTACAGTACAGCTGTCTCTCAATCATCAATGCTAAACACCTACAGTAAGAGAGAAAGCCATAGGAGAGAGTGTAAGAACTCACAAAGAACCAAGCAACCTCAAGTCCTTCACAGCAATCCACTGCTGCTGGATTAGGCCACCTGGGACTGTCAGATACACGAAGACGAAGGTGAAGAGAGCATTAATCATGGAACATGCAGGTACATTCCAATTTCAATGTTGAAAAGTCAGACTTGAAAGCAAGATTGCAGATGGCTTTGAAGATCACTAAATATGCCTGTCACATGCAGCTGAGAGCTGAAGGTGGAACTATTTAATCCTGAATGAAGGGAGGAGTTGGGAAAAGCCGTACATGTGCACAAAAGTCATAAAGTGTGTCAAATATCTGCAAAACAAAATAGGGGAAAAAATAAAAAAGAAACTCTAGATTAACAGGACACCACTATAATACAGCCTATACTATAATTAGGCTTCCAAACACAGATATAGTGTTTAAAAGGATTTGGTTTACTATTTAAAATTTTTCTTCCCAAACAGGCCCAGGTGAAAAAGTAGATAGTGGATCTCTTCCAAACTTGCCGGCTAAGAAGTGATGGCAATGATTAAGGGACAGTTACATCTTCAACAACAACAACAGCATTTCTTAAGTTTAGAAACAGACTAAATAAACAGATCAACATTAGTTGACTAGTTATTAAAATACCATATTCATGTGCTTTGAAGAGCTCTTTACACTTCTGTTTAAATCTAGATTCAGTACCAGGATTACTATTTATGTTTCTGATTGAAGCTCGTATAACACAGCGCAACACTGTTTATTTAACTAAGGGCAAGAAAATAAAAGGCAAAGGTAAAACACTCCAATCTAAAAAGAAAAAACTATGAAAGCTATCTCAAAAGTGAGAGGGAGGAATTCCTTAATAATGTTCACAGGCAGGAACTGCTGATTTTGGAGATTGTGATGCTGGAAATGTGATTTTACACAATCTGGTAGAAGTGTGAAAATATCATCCCGTTTTCTTTTGGCAGGAAAGGGCTTTCACGAGTTTTTTGCATTAAAAACCAGTATACACCACCCACCCCTTTTAAAACTAAAATAAAATGAAAATAAATGCCCTGATATTCGAAGACTTCAACCTTTAGAGCATAGCTAAAACATCCATAACCACCATCAACCACATGAATATCCATCAGAAAACGTACAGCCTTTCATTTGTAACAAGCAAGAGTGCTCCAGCATTAGAACTGGTACTCGAGAGACATAAATAACCAATTTATTTCCAAATGAGATTTTGCAGGGGGGTGCTGTGTCTAGCCAGGGAGGAGCCATTAATTGGCTGGTTTTATGCTCTTTCAGTAGGCTACTATACCTGCTGCCCAGCAATTGCTATTGATAGACTGTCTTAATTGCTTGGATTCTGTGATTCATTGAGCTTCATGATGCACAGGAGCCAAGAGTGGTGCTTACTTTAACAATGACACTGAATACTGGGACAACTGAACATGAAAACCACAAACCACACAGCTGAGCCAGGAAAGCTTACTTCAGCCAAACTGTTACTCCTGAATGGCAGGAGTAAAAGCCAAATTTTAAACCAAAAATCAAAAAAGGGAAATTTTGCTACTCTTTCCTTTTCTGTGTTTTATAAATTCCTTAAAAATAACTAGATGGTAAAGAAAACATGCTCAGCAATGCTTAATTTGTTGGAAAACCCTTGTGCCTAATGAGCTGAAAAGACTGTGAGGAGAGAAACATTAATTGTACGAACCAAAGATTCTACAGCTTCCAACGAAAACCTTCAACAGAAAACACACTCATTTCCACAAATCAACGCACATCATAGATAGACAAACTTTTTTCTTTTCAAAATGAAATTACTATAATTAATCCTGCATACAAAAAGAAACTTTTATTCCTAATGCACCACAGAAACAGTAACTACACCAAGTCAGTGGCTCAAGTCTTTAACCTGCTTAATATTTGCCGAAAAAATGTACAGATAATCCTAACATCCTTCATTAAACCCCAAGAAGGAAATAACAAAAACTGAAGCAGAGTTCTTAAAATTTCAGACCATGCAAAACCTTTTAAAATAAATGGCCACTTTGACAGCTTCTAGGAAGACAGCTCCATCTGGTGTTTCAGTGAGCAGCAGCAGAACATGACTTGCACAAGCCTTAAAACAAGTATCAGTCCAATCAAAAGATAAAAACATCGAAAATGCAGCTGTCAAAATAAATCACAACTACCCAAAAACAAGCACGCCATATGGGTTTTTGTAACACTACTTACAGCCAGACTCTTACAACTGCGCAGGCCATATGCCATGCAGCTCAGAAAGGCAGGGAAAGAACCATTTCATACCCAGGAGGTTATGTCACAGAATATAACGGGAGCACCTTAAATGGCACCGATATCCTCAATACCTACACTTGATGGTTTATTGACACAGTCATGACACCATGACCAACTGAATCTACAGCGACAAGAGGCCGCAGAGGAAAGAGCGCTGTGGAGAGCCCATACCTGAGTCATTGCGCAGATAGGACGACATTGCGGGGATAAGGCAAGACTGGCTGAGCAGCTCATGGAGGACCGCAGGAAGGGCATTGCTGTTCTGGCCTCTGCTCTCCCCAGAGTGAGCCTCCCCAGACCCTGTGCTGCCCGCCGGATTGATGTAACTGGCAAGAACCTGGGGGAGACCGAGGGAGAGAAACCAATCAGCATCTCCATTCCAGGCCTCGCACGGCATTACGTTAAACTGGAGTTTGCACGAACGCTTGTGGTCTTCAAACACCACATTTTACGGTTAAAGAAAACATCGTTCTTCAAATACTCCATGGTTTATGGAGTGAAAATACATTCACTCACTGTGAACCCTGCTCTCCATTCTAATCGTTTGCCACTTTCTTGCTTTAGGTGAAACTAAGAGGAAAAGGTATAAAGTTTAAAACCCAAGCCAGAGTAAACAGTGTTTTCAATTTCCTCCAGGTTTCCATGAATGTACAACCATGGCAATCAAGCTGAACGCAAAGTGCATGTGGAAAACTAAAAAAGTTTTCAGTTCAAGAAAAGCCGGTCATTTAATTTAGGCTTTGTTTGGAGAGGGACCACAATACTTTCAAAGATGTCCGACAGGTTTCTAAATACATAAAACAACATGAATTAAGATGGAGAATAAAAAAGATCTAATCACAAAAGAATTTTAATTTATCTTCCCTTACATAACCCTGAAGCAATCAGCTGTAGGCAACAGCACCATCACCACAGGCAGACA
The DNA here is from genome assembly GCF_055471065.1 of Atractosteus spatula. Taxonomy (NCBI): domain Eukaryota; kingdom Metazoa; phylum Chordata; class Actinopteri; order Semionotiformes; family Lepisosteidae; genus Atractosteus; species Atractosteus spatula. The sequence continues at coordinate 20,468,543 of NC_142720.1, read as the reverse complement.
AGGTCGGGGTAATGTACTGATACTCTGACAGACCACGGCAGGCTGCACGCTCCCTCCCCAGAACTGACCTGAAGCAGGCAGGTGACGTGCTCCTCCTCCAGCCTCTGCTTGGTCAGGGCCTGTTCGACATCCCAGCCTGAGGCCGTGGAGCCGGTCCCAAAGCCTGTCCCCTTGGCCCAGTACAGCTGCTGCTCCTCGCTGGAGCCACTGACATGTCCGCTGGACACCTGATGCTGGGAGACAAACAGAGGCTCAAAGACCTGCAGTGCAAGCGGCGCTTCCGGGACCTGGTTCCCGTGGCCTTGAATTAACATCGCTGCTTCTGCCTCATCCCCTCCCCTAGTGCCCGCCTGTATCCCCAGCAAGACATGCTTTGAACAAAAGAAAACAAACAGTGCACAGGTAAATAAAACATCAGGCATCCTGCTGTGCCAAACTCCCCAAAATGAATAACAGTTGAGTGGAATTAGGACAGAAACTCTCTGATCTGGAAGAGAGTTATTTCAACTGGAAAACTGACAAATCTAACAGCTCTGCAAGCACAGATGGGAAGAAAATGTGAGATGACATCGAGCAGCTTCAGGGGCACTAGAATAAGGTAAACTTCAGGAAGGCGCGCAACACCGCATACTTAAGCCTGGCTGCATGTCTTAAGGGGGCAGTGCGACAGTGTGGGACGGCAAAAACAACTACTCTCAGAAAAAGTGTTTATGTGGAAGCGGCAGGCAGAGATGGCTTGCAGCATGCAATCCAGGAGCTGAAGATGTTTTGGGGTTTTGATACAGGCAGTAAGAAGAAACGAGGAAAGCGTCAAGCCGCTGAGAAGCAAAACAGAGGTAGAGTATGTCACTCTAACACTGTCTGAGCTTCCAAAACTATACTGCTATAAATATTTACAAGATCACCAACAGGAAAACTGCAGTATGAAAACTTGTGAACACTCTGGAAAAAGAACAGGTTGTTGCCTTTTTTGCAAAATTAGTAATCTCCAAGTTATTTTTTTTGCGATACACCCATCTAATTTGGAACTGTCAACTGTGTCTTTTTCAAGTCTCGGCTCACAGCTATAAAAGCTGCAACCGCACGTGGGGGGTGTAATGGAGGGCACACACCTTCGACCTGCCCCGCTTCAAGGCACTAGTCTTTTTAGCATTCCTGGTAACGCGGCACCCGGGATTCAGGACAGATCGGTGGAAAGGCAGGTCTCGCCGACAGCACTGTAAGCACCTGGGAAACCGCAGGGCTTGCTAAGTTACCAGGAGACGACATCTGGCCGACTTATCCCATCCTACCCTCAGAGGCTCTGGGTCAAGTGTGTGCCACTGCTTTAGAAGTCCCAGTCTCACACAGCTAGCGACACGACCCAGGTTCGAATTTGTGATGCCTGGGTCACAGAGCTCAGTGTGCACTCAGGCACGAGTCGATACTTGATGAGCCACACAAAAGCACATGACAGGGTTACTTTATGAAAAGAAACATGCTAGTTCTCTAGTTCATATAGAGCTATAGCACCATGGCAAAGTTTATTTTAAAGAGAAATGTAACGTGTAATGTATGCATCAGATAAATAATAGATTAACAGATACATGTTTAGATGATACTAAAATGATGTTTCAAATTCTCGCCTCCTATTTTTAAAATACACCATGTATCAGTGGCACCTGGTTGTAGTATCAAGCAAATCATAACCTATGAGATTGAACAGGAAAATGCTGCTCTTTTTCATTGAAAAAACAGTACATATTGCTATTCACTGGCTATTAAATAATGTCAAGACCTCTCCATCACAAAGTTTGCAGAAATTAGATCAATACAGTAATTCTAGTTTTACCAATCCCTGTTATATCTAGCTGTTTAATAGGGACGCCTCTGCATGGCTTTAGAATTAGAATCAGCAGATGTGAATAATCTTATTATAGCAAAAATTGTGAATGAAAACCTGTATATAATGTCATAGACCAAGATAGCCCAAGCAACATTAAATATTTGTCATAGCAATGGTAATCTTTGGTATAGCTAAGAGTCAAGGAATTGGTGTAGCTCCATCTGATGAGCAGTAGTGCAAGACGTTACATTTACCCTGCAATATTTGACAGTGATCATCTATGACACAGCTTGAGCCTTATCATTACACAAGGCAAAGAAAGACTGATAATCTGAAAGACTGCTCAAGACTCCTCCACAATTATGTTACTCCACACTGCATATGCAACAAATTAAATCTGTATGAGTTCAGGATGAAATATTGCCATTTTTTCTCTTGTCATATTTTGTCATGGTTATTAAATAACATATCCACAATAAGATGCTGTGCCTAAATGAAGAAAGCATCTTCATAAACACACTGACACACAAGGCTACCTTTGTGTAAAATAATCCTGGTTAATGTAATTCAGGATATAAACACTACCTAACCGTGTTTATATAGCAGAAGGCAAGGAAAATGCTTCTAGACATTCTTGGTCTATCAGGAAACACACAATAGACTTCAATAAACAGTTTGTCAAATGAAGAACAGACAATATTATAATTTACATTTTTTAAGCAATTTTAAATGTTAATTGTGATTTATAACAAATAAAGTCAGAAAAATGAAAAGCCATCTCTAACCTAACCTGCCGTCAGGAAGATCAGTCATGGCACATGTAGCGAAACATGCAGTTCCAAAGCCCACTTATTGAAGAGAGGAACAGTGCTAGCAGGTCACATTCACAGAAAGAGGGGGGTGTAAGGTAATCTCACTCTTCTGCCTACACTCCTAGGCCAGCAGGCATTTAATGCCTTCCTCTTTCCCTTGTGGGGCATAAACTATCTTTGCTTACAGAGAAGCCAGTACATTGTCACTTTGATCTCAGGAAATCAAGCAAGATTGAAACAAATAGAGGACGCTTCTGAGGAGACTTACAATTGTGGCTCAGAGGCAGTCTGGTGCCTGTGCCTTATTTGAGAATGGTTGCAAAACAGATAAATCTAGACATGTGGGGCACCACATTTTACTGCTGTGTCTTGTACATAACTTGGGAATAAATCCTCGCCTTCCATCATTCACTACTGAAATGTTGTGGGTTTTCGTTTTATATTTTTCAGCATGGAATTAACTTGTTTCTTTGCAGCCCACAAGCAAAATGCAGTTTCCCACCTGGATCATTCCTCCTGCTTGCTTTATTGTTTCAAACAGAGGCAGTGCTGCATGCAGAATTAGCTCAGGGTAGAGCTTTTCAGAGAAAACAAAGTGTTGTTTTCGATAATAAAGGAATGTGTTCTGTTTTGAAGGTCATCTGGATTACGGATTGTACAAATCACACTGATATACACTGATTTTGTGTACAAGTGACATGTTATATTCTGCCATTTGTAAAATGCAAAAGACATTTGCTTGTAAATTAAACCACACCTTGTAAGTGAGCTCTTATTAGGTCTCAGAAGCTAAGCAAGGCTGGCCTGGTGAGTAATGGGAAGGTAGTCCTCCGAGAAAGACCTTTAAGTGGTCGCTGCCATAAGTGATGTTAAAAAACTGGCAGGCGCCCTTTCCTCCGGAGCAGAATTTCCACATCAGAGTTCCAGTATCATGGCCAGGGACATTTTAAATGAAGTCTGAACTACTTAGTCATCATAGATCCACTGGCACTGCTCATAAGAGCAGGGGTATAAGGATGAGAACTGTGCACACCCCCTTATCACTGGAATTTACCAGAGAAATGAACCAGATCTCACTGACGACACTAAAAAGCTCACAGAGGCAAGCAGCACGCAGAGAACAGCCTGGTTGACTCAAGCATACCTGACACTGGGGGAGCCTGGCCCATTGGACAGCATTGCTTGGGGTACCCCGGTCACAGCAGATCAATGTCAAAGCACAGACGCGTTCATATCAACCATAATCTGATATTGGAGGACCTTCCTGACTAGCATCCTGACTTGCATTAAAAATAAAATACAGCGCAACCGCCTGAAGTCGGGAGGAGAGAAGCAGAGCTTTTGTTTTCCTGGTATGATAAACGTTTTTCTAACTGGGACGGTGGGAGGGTGGCAAGATCAAGATCCTCAGCAATTACCGTACCAGGATAATGTGAAAATAGATTGTTACCGTCAGCGGGAACTCACCTCTGTCTGGTTGGGACTTGCATTTGGCACTCTGGGGGCATGGTGGCTTAGGGCAGACAGGCAGGCCAGGATAAGATGGATGGCTCCGATCTCCAAAGCCATGCGCCTCAGGAGCACTCCATCATCAGTAGTCAGCGGTGTGGTGCTGAATAAAGTGCGCAGAACGTGGAATGGGAGGGTAGGGAGAACGTTGGCCGACGGGGACTGCAGGATGTGACCTGGTTAGAAAGAAACCTGTTAGCAAGCAAAGCAGGAACGAGGCAGAGAGCGAGAGCACTCTTAATGACCGCGCACTCACAGCAGGGTTCTACTGGCCAATGGTTATTATTACTCAACCATTAAACGGCACAAAGGCTTTCACTCTCAAAGGGCCGGTGATGTTTTTTCCCCAACCTGCCCATTCCTGTGCAATCCCACTTGGATAATACAGGAAGTTTAGCTCAGTTTAATTAGGGGCTTACCCATGTCCATATCAAAACTGCTGAGTGTGAAGTTTCTTTTTCCATTTATGGTGACAGCTTAGTCTTTTACATTAACTGTAAGCACAATGATACTTGTGATTCATCAAGTATACCTATAGCTGCATTCTAAACACAACGACCCTGTAACTAATTTCAAGAGATAATACTCCCCCTATTGAAACTCCAAATCAGGGCGCACATTCACCCACAGTGCACATGCACCTGTAGAAAAAAATGTGCAGTTTCTCCGCGATGTGATGTTTAATGACACATGCCATAAAACACAAACCATGCGTGCAATTTCCCTGACCTAAAACTGTGGCTGTTCAAGCTTAAATAATATTGGACCACCAATACTCATATGAGGACCACAAACCTCAAACACGAGAACTAGGACTTTCTTTCTACACTCAAACCCTTCTTCTTCAGAAGAGTCTTTACTTGACTGGTTCTGCTCTTGACCCCTCTGCCGCTGCTGTATTCAGTACCCCCATCTACTGTCTCCTCTCCCTGTGTATTCTCACTTTGCATATCCGGTGTATGTTTTTATTGTTGGTGTAGTTTAAAGGTGTTATGGTTGATTATTATAATGATGATGATTTTTGCGCCTCCGGCCAGCTCGGGGGCAGCGGTTTCCTCCCGGCTGCGGTCGGCGCTCCCATGGCACTGCGCCGGGCGGCACTCACTGCCTTCTCCGTCGTCGGTGACCCCGAGGACCAGCCGCAGCAGGCACTGGGCATGCTTGCGCTCCTTCAGCAGCACCTCCGCGTAGCCCGGCAGGCGCAGGAAGAGCCCGAAGGCGGCCAGGGAGTGCGCGGGGATGGGGGACATGGTCTGCACCGCGGACTTGATGGGGGGGGGCTCGGCGGCGATGGTCTCCGGGGCCTCGTACACCAGCTCCCCCGACTGCTCGATGGTCACCCACTCAAACTGGTCGCTGTCCTTCGGTTTCTCCTGCGCGGCCGACGCCACCACAGGGGCACTAACCTAGAGATCGGGAAAGGAAAGGACAACACAGTCAGGCTTCGGGCCTGGGTCTGTATACAGCCTGTTCCTCCTCTTCCAGCAGGATGAGCCTGTTTAGAACCAACGCTTGACCCCTGTGCAGAAACACCCCTCCAATATATTAAGTGAGCAAAAGAAGGGACTAATGCATGACTATCATCTATTATTATTATTATTATTATTATTATTATAGGTCCATGAGTCATCACCCTCTCGGGGCCAGCCTTGCTGGTGGTCTATCTTAGACTTCATTCAAAAAATATTTTTAAAGTGACTACGCCAACAATGTTTTTTTCCTCTGTTTAAGGAATGTGAGCAGACAAAATCCTCACTGCTCACGGATAACTCAAATTTAGAAATCTGAAAAACAAAATAAGAAAAACAGAAAATACGAAGGCTGTCCCCTCAAAACAGACCTTTCATTCATCTCATTTCATTGTAGATTTGATCAAAGTGTCATTTTGGGCTTGGAGTTTTTTTCTTTTGAGCTTCAACTTAGAAAATCCGTAGAGTGCAGCACTTGAGACAACGTGAAAAAAACATGAAACTGCAAAAAACAAGGGTTTATGATGCCAAGCACCAAGCACTTAAGGAAAGAATGCCACAAAGATCAACTGGTTCGAGTCATATTTTCCTTGCCTCTGCTGCAGTGTGTAACATTCTCTTCTCAATTTGATTTGTTTTGATGGTTAAAAAGAGTTACACAATGCATTTAAAACCCAAACTTCAGAATGGACGCCAGTTTCATCAGATGAAAAATCCTGTAAAAAAAACTTCTTTAATAAAACAAAAGAAGTAGAAAAAAAGGACTTGCCTGTTGAATGACGTCTGGGTACAGCATTGGCAATCTCTCCGCTATGAGTGCCAGACCGCCCATCCCTGCGAACACCTGCAGGGGCGACTGGATAGGGCTGGTCTCCAGCAGAGACTCGTCGATAGCAGCATCGATGCATTCCTCACCTGGGGTCATAGGCTCATCTTCAGGGCAGCTGTTCAGCATCTCCCCATGTTCTGCAGGAGACCGAAAAGAAGGGCAGTGTCTTTAACCACAGGAGCACAACAAAACAGCACCATGACTAGAGAGATATTCACAAAGAAAATATTACGTCTTCAGTTTTTCCATCACACTATCCACAACAACAAGTTTGGTTTGCAGTTTACAAATGGCTGTAAGAATTAGAATTTAGCAGGGGGGGAAAGCTGGTCCTGTCAGAGTTCATATTGTTGTCAAAGATTTTTACAAAATGTAGTTATGGGGAGCGACGTGACAGGCATGCTCCTGCCCTGGAGTTTCAATCATCTGGGGGCAGCGTACAGTATCCACTCCCAGACAGAGGAATAGTGGCACACCGCAGCCCTCACTGTGCCTCCGGCCAGTCCGACCATCACTGCTCCCGCGCTCCTCCCCCGGAGCGAAAGACGACGGGAACAAAACTGCTCACCGGCAGGACACATCCTCCCACCGTCAGGAGGAGAGCCACCACGAGCATACTGGCAAATTAGGGCCTCAGCTGAGCATCGCAAAGGGAAATCTAATCAGGCTTAAGCCATAAAAATGTGCAGCTGAATAAGGTGCCCAAGGTCAGCTGTTCAGGCAGGACAGGATGTCCAGGGAATGTCAGTGAGCTGCATGGAGAATTACTGTATATCTCGCCACCTTCTTTCTGCTTCCCCTAAGAACCACGTCTCCCACCTCTACTATAGAATGTTAGACAAATTGCAATATTAGCAGATTCTTAGAAAATTTTAGATTTAGAAATTATACTCTTGCCCACTAAAGAACAAAGCAGGAATACGAGGCAATCGCATCTGAATGGGCTTGTTTTTGGTTGTCCGGACAACGTTTTCACGACCGTAGCTGTAGTTTGTTAAAAAGGACAGGACTTATCAATGAGGCTCCAAAATAACTCATGAGTGCAGCCACCCAGAAGATAAAAATATCAAAAATGATAAAAAGTAAAAGTGGGACTAAAAAGAGATGTAATAAGCAATACAGACAAGAAACACAGTGCTTACCTACGTGCGTCAGAGGGTGAGATGATACACATGCTAATTTAACCCTCATTTTCTTGTGGTGTCCATGTTAGACTGTCTCATTAAATTTGCTTTTAAGAGCAATTTCACTTAAATTAATAATCCAAATACTCTTACTTTTGAACTTTAGGTTCCATAAATAAAGCACATGAGAATATGCGCATTTAATAACATAACATGCCACTGAAACACAATAGCATTATGGAAGACAGATACCAAGGTGTAAACATGAAATGGACTACAAAAACTAGACAGTCAGCTGACTTAAACTTGTAATAAAGTAAAAATTACTAAAATAATACATTGACTTGTCAGAAAAAATACCTGACATGGGAAAGTGTCCAGAGTTTTACAATTAAAAGGACTTAAGTGCTTTGACGCTTGACATTTTCATGTATTTGGTTATAACCGAACTAATAAGGTGCCCTGTTAGCATAAGGTGGATTCATATTAAGTTATTCATTACTGGCAAAGTCATTGCATAATTAGAAAAGGGGATTTGGTATGGAATATCTACAACAGTTTCAAGGATTAGCACCACCTTCAAGACACTTGGGTGAACAAGCTTTTGAAGCTTTAAGCAGACCACAGACTCTCTTTCAAGAACTTTTTGCGCAAACCAAATGAAGGACTGCTACCTTTCTCCGTCCGGAGACGCTTGAAGGAGTCCGTTTTCGAGAGGCTGGGGTCAGAGATGATCTTGGAACCCAGTTTGACAGTTAGGTCTATCGATCGGTAGCCCTGAGGCAGCTTGCGGTCGTACAGTAAGGTTAACAGCTGGGCAAGAGTCATCTCAGCAGGCAAAGGCTGACCTACAGAACACCACACGGGTAAAGAAGAGATTTTCAATCAACAGAAGTGTTAGGGCTCCTGTTTAAGAACTAAAACATCATGCATGATATGATACAAGTATTTTTCGACATGCTCAGACACAGTGGTACACAACCCACAATGCAAGCTCCAGGCACGCTTTTGACTTGTCCTCTGCCCACCATTCTCCAGTGGAGGGCCTTATACTCTGTGCACAGTCAACAGTAAGGCACACCCCAAATACACATGGGTACCGAATGAACATTTTAGAGCCCAAGAGAAATGAAATGTTCTAACATTATACAAAGGTAAACACGGGGGGTGAAAAGCCAAGCCACTCATGTATTTTCTTCCACAGCACATATTTCCTTGCATGCAACATTCAGTAAACGCTCCATTACTGACCGAACTGAACATTAAAAACAGACAGTCAGCTTCTTATACTAAGACAACTGTGGTCCTTCTCCAGACATCTGGCTCTAAATGTTAGCGATGAGAGAAGGAGAGCAGCCAACTGTCCTCTGGTTACGATATGCAATAATATCAAGACATTAAGACAAAATGTATGCACGTTTCCTTTGATTGCAAGATCTTTCTTCATTCTAAGAAAAAACAAGTTGTTTAGCATATGTATCACAGATCCCCTCCTCACCTACTGCTATATAGCTCTTTTCAAACTGTATTCACTACAGTACGGTCTATGTATAACTGCCCTTTTTCAACAGTAAATGGACCGGGTCAACAAAGACAGCTGGTTTTCCGTGTCCACCTAAGCCTAAGAAAGCAGCTTCTCTTGAAGTAAAATGAGAAGGCAGGGGCCTCCTGCATGAGAACCCACCTGGGAGCAGCTTGTGGTAGAGGTGAAAGACAGGAACGCTGATGGTCTTGCTGGAGGACTCCACGCCCGCTGAGGGGGTGAGCTTGTCGTTCATCGCTCTGCCTCTTCGGGAGGGGGGCCGGGGAGGGGTGGAGACCGCTCTCTTCGACTGGGACTTCAGACCTGGAACACAGCGACCGCCTTCAAACAGTGCCCGCAAAAACCACACACAGGGAGAAGGACGAACTTCATATATGTGCATCAAAAACACAGGAAAACAATTCAGAGGGAGGGGTGTGGTAACACCTAGATAAGCACTCAAACAGAGGATGCTGAGTACTGAAAAAGACTGATGCACTTTTGAGCAACTCCACAACAACAGTGGCTACACATTCGACTTATGAAACTCAGTCAGGGAGAACTCTTCTAAGACATTAGGAGAAGGAGTTTCTGTCCCCAGTTCTGGGATTATGCAGTGATATAGTACCGTTATGGGTTAGTATAGTTGCTTTCAGACTTCCGCCTGGATTCAGACACCAGACAACAGTCTGGAAAGAGGGAGGCAGCACACCTGAGGCAACAACAACACTGTAGTTCTCCTGAAAGCCGTTGTCTGCCTTCATCTTCTCCTTCTCCTCATGATTCCTCTTCTCCTTGTCTTCCTTCTGCTCATTGATCAGCTTGGCCGTTATGCTCGGGGTGTCTACATTGCAAGAGCATCAGGAAAAAGAAGAATCCACACAAGAGGTCATTTGACATGGCAGCGCAGCAGAGCAAACACTGTGACAAGAACTTGTCTTTGCACAAGACTGAATTCTTTCAAGTCTTAGTGATGAAGCTGATAATTTTGTTTCATAATGGACGTGTGTTTTGAGGCAGTTGTCCCATGGGATAATGCACAGACACAGAACTTTCATTATAAAATCTAAAATCTCATTCTTACGAGTCTAGGAAAGGTTTGCTAAAGTTTACTAATCTCGTATGTGCAGTATTTATTGAAGAATGGGACAGCTAAAAAGTTATATTACACTTAGATAAAATTATCTAGTGTGGCATAGTAGCACAGTGGTTGGCATTGTGGCCTCACAGAGCTGGGGTCCTGGGGTCAGTTCTGGACCTGGGGTGCTGTCTGTGTGGAGTTTGCATGTTCTCCCCATGTTTGCATGGGTTGCCTCCAGATGTCCTGTTTCCTCCCGCAGACCAAAGACCAAAGACATACTAGTAGGTTAACTGTATATTAATAATAGGATATTGTATTGTATACAGTCTTGCACCCTTTGCTTGAGGGGAAAGGCTCCAGATCCCCTACGACCCAAAATTGGATGAAGTAGTCAGAAACTGGAGGATAAATCTTTCTTTTAAGAATGAGAGAACATTCTCATAAAAGAGAGGTGGTGTTTATCATTTCACAGAGTTTACATTGTACGTCTCCATGCTCCAGTCCAATTATTACCAGAGATCCACAAGCTATTTTAAGTAATGACCTAACTGCCAGTGATGACATTCTAATGCTCCGCCATCAAAAACGTCACTCTAGGATAAAACAACAGCCCCCCTCTCCCTGTTTACAGACAATGGTTTAACATCACTACTTCCTCAAGGACCTGAAAGGAGAAACATTCATCACACAAGCATCGTCTGCGTAAAGAATTCAATCTGCCACCAGTTGCTAAATCTACCATTTCCAAGCATTCACATCGCAAACGCTTGCCTCTGAGCTTATTGACCTTGACTAGTGGATAATGTCTAGAAAACATATTTATCTGACCAAGGTGTCATCACTCTCCAACATTCATATTCACTTCTGTGTATAATGGCACTGCTTCAATTTCAATTTGGATGCTTTCATGGCTTTAAATTTATGGGACCTTCGCCTCAGATAAAAAAAAAAAAAGATTTTAAATTTATTACAAAGCTGGTTCCAGAAGTGGGCAATTTATTTCTATAAGCTCGTAATATTACCGTCGTTTATGAGGACTGCCAAAGGTAAATATACACCCAGTGTTTCTACCATATCCAGACTGCGATCCTAAGCCACAAAATGCAATTATGCCGTATTTAATCTTGTCATCAGCATGTCTACCACTGGCAAGGAATTAAGATCTACAGCACTTCTGTAGCAGCACTACAAGGGCACTTCACAAGCAAGTACAAATTTATTTATAGCCACAAATTTGGTATATTAGGAAATGCTCTTCTAAATGTTGTTAAGTATTATGATAAGAATTAATCTTCTGGCCATTAATCACTTATCTCTTCTGCACACACCTGACAGCTAATGTATTCAGCTAACACTACACTGCCCATAAGTGGTAAGATATCATCTCCATAGCAAGTCATTAGCCAGTCTGTTTAGCAATGAAGAAAAAAGGTGACAGATCAGACTTATTACTTTACTATTAATTAATTTTTCCCTCAGTCTAACATGTATAAGATATCACATGGTCTGTTAAATCATTCTAAAGGTTTGGTCAATTCTGATCAATCTTTCAATCTACAAAAAATAATACAGTGACAGCTGTATTTGATGTAATAAATTGGTGCATGTCATTTCCTAGAGGGGAATGGAAAGATTTTAACCAATTGATATTCTCAAAAAGGCCTGACAGGAGACGTCCTTGGAATGGCTGTTCCCACGATGCTGTGGAGCTCTCCTGCCTCAGATGGGCAAATGCATTAGCGAACCTCCAGCTTCACACATGGGGCTTCTATGGCATGTCAGTTAGGTTAAGTATTACCCTCTAACTCTAGGAGGGTATCACTGGAGGTCTGGCACTGCTCAGCTACCAGCTGAAGTCATTCAAGGACAGCTAGGAAGGGGTATGTTTAAAAACAATACTGTCCAGATGCTCTTATCAATAAGCAAATCCAGATTATAAAACAAAGGTGATTTATAAAAGACTGTGCACACAGGGAAACATTTACACAGGGTGCTAGATTACATGCACAGAGGGAAAGAAAAGACAGCCCTGGGATATGAAAGAGGAATTAAGGATCGAATGAATGCTGCCTGCCCTGTCCTGTACAGGCCTGCCATCTGCGCTGTCCCCCTCTGTACACGAGCTTGTGGGATACCTACCCGACACGCGGTCCAGGACTTCTGCCAAGGTTGTGGAGATGGGCAGGTGGAGGGTGCGGAATTTATGCCCGGCACCGTACATGGGGTGTTGAATCACATGGCTGGTGGCATTAATCCTCCCCTTGTACAGCTGGAACGAGGGGGTCGGAGAAGGGAAAAGGTGTCAGTGGGACGATCATGGGTATGGCTTGATGATATATAACAGGCAGGCTGACAGTGACAGAGAGCCCTTCGCCAAGCCCTGCTGTTGCTTTACATTCATATCTGACAGTACAATCAACATGATTGAAACATGTTAGGCCAACAGAATTTTAAACAGCATGGAGATGATGCAAGGAAACACCAAATTGTCACGTGCAGCTATCTTCCATAACCACAGGGAGACGACTGCACATTACCTCTGGAGGTTAAGAATAAAATGAAATGCTAAGAAAAATTAGTAGGGTAAGGAAACAGCAGATGGGGAGAAACTACACCCCCAGGACACAGAAAGGAATTTGCAGTGAGCACAGCAATTAATTATAAAATTTAATGACTAAAGATGGATCGATCCAGAAGAATCAAAGAAGCCAAAACAAACCAGTCCAGGTAGGTGCAATGCCACTGCAGCTAGCCACTTATATCTTCCATCTTCCACAACCTCCTGCTGGGGGTTTATGAAATATGACACAAGCTGTCATTCAGCATCGGTGTTACGTGTGCTTTTTTCCTTATGACTGTTATTGTTGTTCCTACCTTGAGGCGACAGCCATTTCACTGGCAGTCACGACTCAAATGTTAAGAGTTCCTTGGGCTGCTGATAAATAAAAACTAAAATAAACTGAACTGCAGCCAAACTGTCAATAATTTAGAGGTTGAAAGCACGATTCCTCTCACTGCTGCTTATTTAAGGTGGCTCTCCTGTAATGTGGTGCAGAAAGGAGATAAAGTACAGTTCCCCGAGGTAAAAAAATAAATCTTGATCTCACAAAGATCAAATTGAACAGGGCAGACCCAGCGTGAAGCAAAAATCAAGACTACACCAAACTGCAGTTCAAAATATTAGATTGTTTTATAATCACCGTACACTGTAAGTACCTCTGTAAATCCACACTGAATCTCAAAAATCCATCTTCTCAGTGCAGCCATATAAAGATACCTTCTGTATGCAACACCCACACAGTCATAACAGACGAGCCTATGAAAGCACTACAATTGCATGTGGACCTCACATTTGAGCTGAGACCAAATAAGGCTAAATAACAGAGGTCTCACAGCTCCCAAAGCAGGGAGACTGTATTCATATGACCATATTCATTAATTCAAACTTTGCTTTGGTGTCCATGACTGCTAAGTGCTGTATAGCAACCTTTACACAGGAATATATATGGACACAAATATAGGTACTGGCATGAACAAAACAGATGATTAATTAAAATACATGTATTTAATTTATATAGAGGTACAGGGTATGATTACTGTTGGAGACTCAAAAACAAAATTAAGAATGTGGAGAGTCGACTATGTAAAGTTTATGATCTGAATGCACATAGCAGTGTCTAGATACAGCACATGGAGCTTGGCCCTGCGACATTCCCCGTGTACAGCAAAAACAAATGTTGAAGTGGTCACTAGTCATGACGTGTACTTATATAGCTGTGTAGTTTGTGACAAATTAAATGTCTTTTCTTCATCAAGGTCAAGCAAACATCAAGGTCAAGCAGGTCTTGTCTTTCAAACCCAGATGCACTGACACAGCTCATCAGAGAATACAGCGCCCTCTTGTGACCATCACAGACCAACAAACAAGCTTCAGAAACCCTTTCTCAACTCACGTTTTCAGTTTGGGCTTGGATTGGGGACCGAAAACAAAACCAATCCAACTCTAGCCTTTTTTTCCCCATTGGTAAAGACTCCAAAGGCACATCATCCAGATGTTTTTAACCACAGTGAAATGACTCACCGGACAAGGGGACTGCAGGAAGACTATGACCTTCTCATCCTCCAGCATCAGCTGCAAAAACAACCTGCGGATGAACCCCGAGATGTTCCCCGAGGTGGGAACGCTGCCCCGCTGGGGTGCCGACTGGAAGAGCTCGCACAATACCTGCAGGGAAACGTTCCGCATTAATCTTGAGCCAACAAAACAGAACCAGAATGGGGCAATTCACCCCTTTCAGGTGAGCAGGATGCACATCCATCCATTTTCTAACTGCTTTATCCAATTCAGGGTCGCAGGGAATCCAGAGCCTTCCCTGGTAAGCGATGAGTACAAGGCAGGATACTCCCCTGGACGGGATGCTCATCCATCAAAGGGCACACACACGCCAATTTTCCCAGAAGGCAATTAACCCATTTATATGTCTTTGGACTGTGGGAAGAACCTGGAGCACCCAGAGGAAACCCACACGAACACAGGGAGAACATGCAATCGCAGATACCAGCCCAGGGCCAGCACTGAACCCAGGGCCCCAGTGCTGTGAGGCAGCGTGCCATGTGTTAAATCAACCATCTAACCCTAAAAAACCATGCCTTATGGGAAACTACAGAACTCCTGACACTAAATAACACATCTCAAAAGGTCAGCCATATTAACTAAATTAAAGCACTCTGGTCAAATGGATACTGACACCTTCCCAATTCCATTCCTGTTGGAACAGACCTAATTCTATTCCTAGCTAAAAAAAAGACACTGAACTGGATACGCATGTCATGCTGCTTTGCGAGA
The DNA here is from genome assembly GCF_055471065.1 of Atractosteus spatula. Taxonomy (NCBI): domain Eukaryota; kingdom Metazoa; phylum Chordata; class Actinopteri; order Semionotiformes; family Lepisosteidae; genus Atractosteus; species Atractosteus spatula. Next base: position 20,453,526 of record NC_142720.1, on the reverse strand, counting down.
ACTTTTATAGCATGAACACAGAGAATTCTGATAATGAAAATGAGAGCATTGAAATGAGAACACCACATACTGACCTGAGCCATTAGCCTTTGATTATTTGGGTGGCAGGAAATGCACTGCAGGAAAAACGCCACAGTTGCGTTTTCAATTGCTGTCCTCTGCTGGGTGGTCAGTCCGTTTGCCCCCGCAGACGAGGCCAGTGAGTACCTGGAGCCCGAGGGCTGCGGGTTGGCATGGTGGCCCCCAGCGCTAGCACTGGAGTGACACAGCAGGAACAGCAGGGCTGTCCACAGGGGGTTCACCTCCGGCCCTCCAAGCCAGTCCTTCATCGCATGGCTGTTCCCCACATCAGTCAGGAAGCGGAGGACCGGGGCCACCAGATCTGCGGTCAGCGGCACTTTGTTCGCTGGATGCTGCAGGGAGTGGTGCCTCCGGTTTCGGTCAGCAGGAACGTCTGCGGAAGGCACTGAGAAGTCCGAATTGGACAGAAGGCCGCAACAAAAGCTAGCCAAGCTTCTGACCAGCAGAGATGGCAAGCCCGACTCCAGCAGCTGCTTGATGGCCTCGGGGGACTGGGAGGCCGCCGCCAGTGTGGCCAGCTGGGACTCCGTGAGCGCCACGGGGGCCTGCGCGTTCTTGGAGTCATCCGTCAGGCCCGCGCTCAGGTCTTGCTTCTTGCTGTCGTCGGTCATGGAGAGCCGGTGCTGGGTCTGGACTGGAGGAGGGGTGATCCCCATCCAGGCCATCAGAAGGGAGAAGTAGTTGGGATGGATGTGGCACATGGAGCACAGCAAACTGTCCACGGCCTTCTTCAGAACCAGGTTGCATTGCAGGGACATGGACCAATTGTACAACAACCTAAGAAATAAAAGAAGCATTCTGACACTCCGGCAAACATGACCAGCAGGAAGAAAACAGATGGAGGCTGGTGCTTGCCCCGTCCATACTTACTCAAACAGCTCCCGGTTGAGCAAAACCGGAAGGTCGTAATCCACAGGCAGCTCATAGCTGTGCCAGAGGATGGCAGCAACACAGTGCAAATGGGAAGGAGAAGGCATGAGCAGGCCGTACTCCCGGGAGGAGCTGCTGGGATTGATGTAACCCAGATGACCACTTCTCTTCAGGGCTGCCACTCGGGAGGAGTCGTGCACCCACTGCAACAGCGCCTGGATTCTAGCGGCAAGCACGGGAAATTACAGGTCAACTGAAACAGAGGCTGATATCAAGGGAAAAACTGGACCTGCACGATGAGGTGCGACGTGATTTTTGTTCTAAAGAGGTTAGAGAAGGGAAAATGCCAGTGAGCTGCCAAGCAGCAACAGAGGTTAATTCCACCAGAAGAGGTGAGTGGGAGAATGGAAAAAAAGAGAGAGCACCAATATGACTCAGACAGGGCAGATAAAAGGAAAGACATTAAAATGTGTTGGTAGAGGTGAAAAGGGAGTAAACTGATGGAATTCTGGGCAACAGTGTCCAGATGAAGTATAGGAGGAAGCAAACGTTAAAAAAGAAAACATATAAAGAAATGAGTTAACCACTGAGTGCCTGGGGATTGGGTGGTGAACCTGTTTCGAATGTTTATTTTTGTTGTCTCATTTGAACAAATGAAAAAAATGAAACCTTGGCAATGAACAACAGCTCATTGTGAAGGCACGGTTAATCACAAAAATCCACACTCCGAAGAGCTGTTTTTAACCTCAAACACTGATGCTCCACATAAACACAAGTACCAAGAAACTACAAGTTGGGACACTAGGATTTCTGTACTGGTTTTTGTAAAAATAATCTATGAGAACTGTGTTACTCAATAATATATAAACTCTATTATTATTTCCAGTTACATGAGAGGGAAGACCTTACCTGTCTTTTGTGCCAGGATCCTGTGTTGTTCCAAGCTGATAGAGGATATCAATCGTCGAGTCAGAGGAAAGCCCATTTAGCCTTCCAAAAAGCAATGGGCTATTCAGATCTACAAAAGGACAAGATTAACAACAATTTAAAAAAAATCAAACTTCTTGATGTCTACCAAATATTCAAACAACTCATCTATTTTTTAACCTCTTCTTCCAATCCAGAGTTGCAGGGGAGCCAGGACCTACCCCAGCAAGCAACAAGCACAAGGCAGGACACACCCTGGACAGGGTGCCAGTCCATCACAGGGCAGAGACAGACACAAATACACTCACATTCACACCTAGGGTTAACTTTTGTAAAAGCCAATTAACCTAGCACTATGTTTTTGTACTGCAAGAGGAAACTAGAGCACATGGAGGAAGCTAACGCAAACATGCAAACTCCACACAGACAGCACCCCGGGTCTGATTTTGAACCCAGGGCCTCAGCGCTGCGAGGCAGCAACACTAACCACCATGCCTCCCGTTCACAAGTGAAAAATGTTAAGTAACTAATGTTTACATGATATTAAATTGGGAAAAACAAACAAGTTATCCACTTAAGAATCTCGTGCAGACACACTGTAAGCTGCAGGTGACGAGGAACGTGTTTCCAGCCACACTGTCACCAGTCTTTGCCTGCAGAGTGACTGGGGGGAACCTACCTGCGGGGTCGGTGCCTGACGCAGCGCAGTTCCGCAGAAGGATGTCTATGAGCTTGAGCCCGATCCTGGTGGACTGCAGGCCGATCTTCACCAGCACGGCCTCGATGTTGGGCGAGTGCATGCCGCAGTACGGGGACATGAGCAGGGCCGCGCAGGTCTGCAGGAGGTTGGCCGTGGGGGCGGCAGCGCTGGCCATCATGGACTCCAGGTCACTCACGTGAGTCAGGCAGTGGTGCAGAAGCCTCAGCCAGCCAATGCTAGAAGGACAGTGCACCAGAAGGGTCAAGAAAACCGGCTAGGAAAGGCACTTCACAACAAGGCCAAAGTACAACCTTATTCACAAAACCCTGCACGTAGGGCCGTGCGGTGGCACTGCAGCTCAGGATCTGCGCCTGTGGCTGAAGGTGGCCGGTTCGTATCCCAACTCCGTTGGGCCCCTGAGCAAGGCCCTTAACCCCGACTGCTCCAGGGGCACCATATAAATGGCTGACCCTGCGCACTGACCCCAAGTTTCTCTCTCCTCGTCTGTGTGCCTGTGTGTCTCATGGAGAGCAAGTTGGGGTATGCGGAAAGAAATTCCTAATGCAAGAAATTATATGGCAAATAAAGTGATCTCTCTCGCAATTGGAACTAATCCCTCCCCTTTTATTAAAGACCTAAAAACAAAAGGTTATGTCGTATTATGATCAAAAACAGAAAACATGACCACACTTTTTTTTGCAGGTGGTTGGTCCAGTGTTCACAGAAAAGTAAGAGCAACTCGAGCAAAGTAATGGATCTGACTGGAATGAACACAGTGGAAAATTTCAACACTTGTCGGTAAGAGATGAAGCACTAACTGGAAGGACAGGTAATAGACTGTAGGAGAGCTGGAGTCAAGTACGCAGCCTTTTCCAAAGGCTTCGCCTCCTTGGTGTCTCTGCTTCACCACACCAGTCCCCTCCACAGCCCGAATCACCTGGTTTTGGAGACCTGGTCCTCGGAAGGCAGGAAGGGGTTGTTGACGGTGGCGGAGGAGGTGTTCCCGAAGGCGGTGAGGCCCAGCAGCTTGATCTGAGACAGGCCCAGCGTGCTGGCGTCCCGGGGCCGGTGCAGCCGCAGGCAGACCGCCGAAGCCACCTCCGCCTTCACCAGCTGGATCTTGATGTAGGTGAGGCCACTGGTGATGACAGGTGTGGACAAGGGGAGCATGTTCACTCCGTCCGCGCTGATCTCCACCGACACTGAAGAGGGACAGGCTGCACCACAAACAACATTGAAAACCATCAACCAAAGCTCAGTTCTCCCCCATCTTGTTTAGTTTGCTCTTAACCACTTACACCTGATCTTAATTTGCTTTCTATAATGGCTCTGCACAAACCCCAAATATCATCATGCTCCACTTACCTTATTAAGACTTCGATTCTCGACAGGCACTATGTCTTTTTTATACTGTAGAAAATGCAGAGCACACTATGGTACAGTAAGTGACTACCAAAATTGATCGAATTGCCTTAAGCCTGCTAAGCTGTCATGAGCAAAACAGAGCACTTTTTAAGCGTACAATGCACTATTCGCACAAAGACCCCTCTAAACAAGATCTCGGGGGGAAAATCTAGCCTCAATCCCAGAAGTCTTCTCAGGAATGCAAGACGGGCAAGCAAGCGCTTACTAGCAAGCGAGGCGAGGTGTGGCTGGATGTGGATCTCCTTGAGCAGGACAGCGGCTGGGAGGTGGATGGTGAGGTCGCACCAGGCCTCCTCGGGCAGGAAGATGTAGGACCAGGCCGCAGAGCGGGCTCTCCGGTGGGGAGGGGTGGCCTGCAGCAGCACCTCCGCCGGCTGGGCGGTGGGGCTGCTGGAGGTGATCGTGCCTGCAAGACGCCAGCAAAACAGAGCACAGTTAGACCAGCACCCGCAAAGAGTGATCTCACTTCTATTTAGCATCACTCTCATGGTATTGTCCAACGTAATGTTACTGCCATCATGACATCCATGGCTCAACTCAATATACAAAAAGTCTCTATGTTTCACTTTAGAATAATAAACGGGCCTTGTCGTGCTTCTGGTTTGCTCACTGGAAACAAAGCTAAGTGAGGCGATTATTTTTCTGTACTTCACACCATGCTAGGGGCCAAAGACCGCTGTCAGATGAAAACAATGAAATACAAAGCAGAAGTCTCACTCCAGTGGCATTTCAGCCATCTTCCACCAACTCGCGCACAAGCCTGGAGCTCTGCTTGTCCCACAGAAGCCACAGCTCTGGCTGCATACATGAGCAATGAAACCTTTTTTGGAGATGCATATTTTTCTTCTCTTTAAAGAAAACTTCAAGAACTCTTCCTTGATTTCCATGCCCCTACAAACCCTGGAAAAATAAAGCAGTGGACCGAAGTGCAGACCTAACGGTGCAAAGTTGTGAAGCCCTTCTGCGTTGTCCGGTTCGGAGGCCAGCACTCGCGCCTTCAGACTGCCGTCTCCTGTCTTGCCAGGGCCCGAGTCCAGGAACTTCATTATGGTGGACACCATGCTCCTGGCCGTGTTGACGATGGCGCGGGTGCTGGTCACCATGTTGTTACAGATCAGCTGTACCCCACCTGAAGAGAGTCACACTGACTGATTAACGCAAAAGTACAAATGACAGCAAAAATATTCCGAACTAAGCTTGGTTCATTGATGCCGACTTTGAAATACACAGACTTCCACTGAGTTTGAAATGTAAGTGTTGGTCTTAAATTGTTTTCAAGTTAATATTACAAATCCAAACTTTTTTATCACCTGATGAAAACTAATGACACCTCAGCAATGAGATAAAAGTCTTTCAATTGAAATGTATCCAGGAAATGCATATTGTGTTATGTAATCATCTCCATTTTTCCAATTGTAAATGTTCACTGCAAAAATGAGCCTCATTCCAAGGTTGATGAATGGAAGTGCCTGTTTTAGGACTGACACAATGCAAAACTGATGTTTGAAAGCTACCAAATAAATATAGATTCACCCATCCTCTAACCCAGCCCATAATGAACTTAACAGGTGTCGAGAGACATAAAACAAAATGATTTAAAAGTATTTTCTGTAATTTATGTTTTTTTCCAAAACCAATCAAAAGAAGCATGCCCACAAGTTAAGTTACAGCTTTTGAAATCTCCAATTTTTAAATAGAAATTTTGTTTACATGTAGCAGTTCTGTAGCTGTTAAAAATATCCTGCAGCATTTAAAGCAGGCCGGACCCAACAAACTGCTTAATTCCATCATTAATTTCATCTGCATTTAATAATCCCGCATGTGACACTCTAAGTTTTAAGCATTACATACCCATATCATGAAAAGCTTTCAAAGCCTCACTTGTATCCAAAACCCTCAGAATAAACCAGAGGAGAGGTTCGGACAGCTGGCAGGTGGACAGTGACCCCTAAGGACAGAAATATCAATAATCCTGCAATACCAAGCACCCAGTTTCAACACAGAGACAACAAGGGGCAAATCAGATTCATGATGAGGCAGCAAGTGAATAATTCTTCATCCAGGATGCCTTTGAAAACTTAGGTATAAGGGACAATGGCTAAAATGCAGGAAAGCAGTAGTACCTTCGGCAGTAGATCAGCAAGCAGATTTTTACAGAATTATTACAGGAAGGGATGACCTTTCCTGTGATTGTGTTCTTATTGAACACGTGCAATGGTTCTGGGAAAAGAAGAGTGCAAAAGTCCTCACCTGTCTTCCCATGTATCCACACGCCATGTAGGTGAGAACAGGCTGCAGCATGACTTGAACAGAAGTGGCCTTCTTGCTCAGCGTGGTGAGGATGGTGAACAGCCCATCTCCAACAGAGATGGCATCCAGCCCACCATGGAAGTTTTCGTGCTTTGTGAGATGTAGTCCGCTGGCTCCTTAAAACACCCAGTTGTAGGCAATTAATACAAAACAGGCTATAAAATACTTCTTCATTCTCCAATAATGCTCCCCTTAAAGTCTCTTCTAATACAGTCATTGGTAAAAGCACAGCCACTATGTCACATTCAAAAATTCCCTCCGGGGAAAAAAACATTTCACGATTCAGTCTCCTTTCAATTGACAGTCAATAATAATATAATGAAAATATGAATATTGTGCACCAGATAATAGAGGCAAATGAGAAATTGATCAATTTTTCACAGCGCATACTTGCCTTTTGTCTTTTGTCTATTACAAGCACAACACCCCAAGGCAGAGAAAAGCCCAAACACTTTGTCATAACGAGAGTGCGGAGGTGGATTAATAATAAGTTACCCAATAGGGGCACGCTGCCATACCCACCGATGATCATAGCCATGGCGCTGCTGTTGCACTGCCCCAGGGCCGACAGGATCTGGCTCATGATCTGCTGGTTGGCCAGCACCAAGTCGGCCACACCAGCAGCCGGGCCCTGGTGGACAGAGGCTCCCCCGCCACCCTCCTTGCTCCCGCAGACCTTCTCCTCATCTGAGACGCTGTCCGAGGCACTGCTGCCCACTGCCGGCATCCGGCCGCTGAACTCCCGGTCGCTGGACAGCGGCAGCTGCACCAGGATGTTGACGAGCTTCAGCAGGTCGAACATCAGCTGGTCCCGCGTCATCTCCCCGCAGACGGCCTTGGCGTCGCCCGGGCGGATGATGTTGGCGAAGAGACCCCCGAAGCAGGCGCGGGCGCCCACGGAGCTGTCTGAGCCGCTGCGCGACACCACTTTGTCCGAGCACGTGATGTAGTGGTGGACCAGGAAGGTGATGGACTCGATGACGGCGGAGATGGTGCTGACGGACACGACCTCGAAGTTCTGCTCCAGAGTGAATTCAAGCAGCTTGACCTGGGCATCCAGAGGGCCCTGTCCTGACTGGAAGGGCCCTCTGAGAGAAACAAGAGCAAGAGATCTTATATACACCTTATAATACCCCACTAATACAATGGCAGGTATTGTTCGTGAACTAGAAACAAAGTAGGAAAAGGCTGGTTAAACGTTTATTTTGCACAAAACATCTATTTCACTTTATCCAATACAGAGTCTATCTCGGAAAGCAAGGCAGATATAACCGAGATGGCATGCCAGTCACAACCGAAGGTTAAAAATAATTTCATTGAATTGGCTCAAGATATCTATTCAATGGATGCGTGTATACCTCATTTTACAAGCATATATGGAAGATTCTTCAATTTAACAAAGCTTAAAAGTTCCAAAAATACCACATCAATCAAAAAAAAGAGTATTAAGCCCAGTATTAAGTCACAATCAGACCACAAACTCCACAGTTTCTAGAAAAACAGAATACCGTGGAAAAAGACATTTTATTTGATACAATACATTTTGATCTGGCCAGATTGGAATTAAGTCACAGAGTAAACAAAGCTTGTAAAATAAATGACTAAACCATGCACACTCAAAAACTGTTAAATCAAATAATGACAAATTGCATTAAGGAGTTATTGACTGGAAGAAAAAAGGCCAGGCAATGCATTAAAATTACTAATAATCTGCAGGCTACAGATCTATAAACAAGTAAAATTAGATTATTGAGAAAGGCAACAATTTAGAGAGGAATATAAATGTAAAATGAGGGCACATCTTTAAAACAGAAATTGATAACAAGCAAGTCAAAATCATTATGTACAACTGCTCAAATTATAAACCCACTGCCCTTCTTTTTGCAACAACAATCTATGCCAATTTGACAATATGAACAAAGAAACTAGAAATATGCCCCTTAACCACCTTACGATAACTAACCACAATTCAGGCAGGAAGTCATACGAACTACGTGCAAGAGTACCTCTGTCTTTCAATAAAAAAAATATTGTAGTTTTCTGTTAAGATTTCATATAACTGTAAAACATGCCAGTTTTTCACTAGTGCTACTCCTACTTTTTATCAGAACAAAGATTCTCTTTTCTGTGTTTGCTTTCCTTAGTGCTGATATACCAGTGTCTATCAGGTAGGCACATCCATTAATATGACACTGGGGCATTAAACATGTAATGAAAAACAAAAACACAAAAGTACATTCTAAGAGGTTCAAGATATCATACCTTTCAGTGGATAAAATGTGCATGAGTTTCAGGAGAAATTCGCTGAACATCTGAGGGCATGTTGAAGAAAGGTGCACTTGAAGCCTGGTAAGAAATTCTTGCATAGCTTGGGTAGCTGTGGGCCCAACCTACAATCAGACAGGCACACATTAGTGCATGAATTCTCCGTTAAAGAGTTCAGAAGTTTAGTTACGGAAGACAACTCACAATAACATTAGAATATAAGTAAAATGGCCTCATTAGAATATAAGAAAAATAAACTCCAACCTGTGAGCTGTGCTGACTGGTTCCATGAGGGCTTGTCCCCGACAAGAATCTCACAAGAACATGAAGAAGATTGGGATCCGACACCATCAGCTGAGCAGTGCTTTCATGGGCACCCATTGCATTGTTTGGAACAGCTTAAATAAAAAAACACAATGTTTTGATGCATGCAAAAATACATAGGGGAGTAATTCGACTGTCCCTCACAATCTTATTTATAGCAGAATTCTTCAGCTGTGAATAACTGCAAATAAGATTAAAGTAGACAACAGATGTGAACAATTTGTCTCAGTGCAAAATAAATTGAATACGAATACTAGTTTTTTTTTGAACACTCACCACTGAGCTGCATATTGGTCATGAGTGTGAGACTATGAAGCACAAGGCACCAGGTCCTTAAAGAAGTGTTGGGGTACCAGGCCAGGACAGTCAAAAAGCTGGAGATAGAAGCTGTGGTACAAGCAAAAAAAAACATTTAAAATACATGTGTCCCAGCTGATCAATGCATTATACTATATCCACAGCATCTTTAACTGTACTGACAAATACGAAAACTTAGCAGTCCTGTTGACAGGAAAAGAAAAAGGACCACTCATCCAACAACTACCTTATCAGTCTGAGACCTCGAAACTGAACTGTCTTAAGCTAAACAACTCAATCACCGTAACGGAGTAAGATGTATAAAAGAGAACTGTTCCACAGAGGAGCGACAGTCCTGCCCCTCCCTCATTCCCACTGACGGAGCGAGTCCTTGATCGTGCTCACCTTGATTCAGCGGGATGGTGGGCACCCTGCTGGCATTAAACAAAAAGACATCCGAGCCATTCTCTTCACTCCCTGTGGAGCCAGAGTTCATGCTTAAAGTGAGCCACAGCTGCAGCAGAGACTCCAGCTGACGAGAGAGAGGGATTCGCAGATGTTAAAAGAAAAAGTAATAGAATTTCTCCTACTGAAAATATTTTTTAGAGAAAAAGATAGTTATTGTTGCAAGTATTTTCAGTCTCCCATTGTGTTGAAGCAAAAACCGATGTCACAATGTGTTTGTTTTCTTTATCTACTATTTATCTACTAATTTGGGTGGAAAATAAATGTCATGTACACTAGGTACATTACTGATTGCGATCAAACCGTAGCTTCTTTATTCCTTATTCCATTTTTCAGAAGCACACGCAGCTGATGAAAATCATGGGACATGCAATCATAAATGCAACAGCAGTCAAATCTACTTGACCGACAACCTGGATTCAGTAACCACAGGAAACTCATGTCTCATATAAACCGTATTAAGTGCTAAGCTTTCTTCCGGAACCTGTGACCACAATACTTTTATACCAGAATGACTCAACCGAGGGCATAAGCGACTGTCACCTATGGGGAAGAAACACTGCTGGCTGAGCTGAAAACCAACCAAGAGAAAAATCGTGACGAGACAGTCCTAAACTTAGATGACAGAATTAAAATTGATGAACTTGGGATGGCAAATGGCACGGAGAATTAAAAGTATTAAGATGAAGTATGTCATAAGTTGTCAATTCATTCATAAATTATACAAGGTATCTCCAGGGGCAACTGGCAACAAATAGGACAAGATTTAGATGAGTGATTGTATTAAAGCTCTAAACATTTGGGAATTTTGGAAGCCTCCCACTTGTTACAACTTAATTACTATGAACCCTTTTAACACCCCTTGAAAGAAATGCCAGAAAGGTAGTTAAAGAGGAGCAGTTGAAATATTTCTACCTGAAAGCAAAACTGATTTATGGGGTCTTTTTATTACAGTCTGTCCTTATCCTCTCCAATATATTAAACATTAATTGCTGTAAACGAGTAAGAAAATCCTGGAACATGCAACTTATGACTACCGTGATTATATTAAAAATTTCAAATTAGGCTGTAGATTTACAGTTTCCTTGACTTTTCCTTGAAAAAGCTGAATCTTTTTGTCTTGTAGAGGAATTACAACTCAGAAATATTAATAGGCATTTATGTAACTAAGTTATTCAAAAAATAATAATTTTGAAATTGGAATCCAGTGCTCTTTAGGGCATGTAAAATATACTGTATGTACTGTATAGTTAGAGAAACAGAACACTGGAACTATGGACACCACCTGATTTTAATCTGGCTCTATATAGATCTTAAACTTAAATATATACAGAATGTAAAGGAGAAGCAGATTGTTACCACAGTGCGGTAGGGGAAGCCATCCTTCAGATGAGATGTTAAACTACTGGGTCATTAAAGATCTCAGTACTCTTCATAACCGACATCTTTGCTAAATTCCACTTTGGTTCTTAAAAGTAGTGGATGAAACAAGTTCTTAGTTCTGCCGAACTACTGTGTATTGGGGGGTGCTGTTCACATTATTGAGGGAGGTTCCACACTTCGGGGGGGGGGGGTGAAGTGGGTCCGTTCCTATATATAAAACCCTTCAGAATCCATCCATCCATTTTCAAACGGATGTAACCCCCACAAACAGGGGGAACATACAAATGCAGATAGCATCCCAGGTCCAGAATTGAATCCAGGGTCTAAGCGCTCTGAGCAATGCTGACCACCACTGTAGCATCCTTTGGGATGAAAAGTTTTATACAAGTGCTGGAAGGAATTACTAGAATGACTAAAGCTTGAGTTCCACTTTGCTCTAGCAGGTTAACAAATCTTATGTGCTCCATTACAAATTGTCACAAGTATCACAGTATCAGTGGGGTAAATCCCAAATATCAGTATCAGACCAGAAAAATATTTTTAGTACACCCCCAAGAATGTACCTCTCTAAAAATGCAAGTTCAAGGTTTTTCACTTGTGAAAAAGACCGCTGAACCAAACCAAGACTGGGGGTTTTGTATTTGCCTTTTGCGGATACTGATCACCTCCGTGGGCCGTGAGCGAGTGTGGCCGAGGAGGCCTCCGTACCTGCACGTGATGCACCTGCAGCATGGAGAAGAGCTTGTTGAAGCACGCGCTCAGCATGGGCACGGAGGAGGACTGCACGGCCAGCTGGCCGCCCTGGTTCGAGGCGTGCAGCCCTCTCAGCAAAGAGTCGTCAGTTCCATTGGAGGACTGAGCCACTGAGGAGGAGAACAAGTTTCACGTGATCCGTGCCGTTGCGTGCCGAGTCCAACCTTCACCTGCTGTGCACCGTTTCACAGTTTTAGTATTTTTTCCCCACAGAGACTGGCTACTAGTTCGCACAAATGTATGCATAGAACTAAAACATTTTATAAAGTCTAAACCAAAAGGTACAGTTGGTTCATTTTATTTTCTTTAATTTATAATCCTTTTTTACATCATGCTTAAAGAGCAACGAAAACCTATTTTATATGATAATATTTCCTTAGACCTTTCTTCAGACTGTAGCCCACAAAGTGACAAACCCAAGAAACAGTACAAGACAACTCCAACAACTGGAGTGATTAAAGATACAAAGACTCACATCCTGCTCACTTCAGTAGTAACCAACACCCAAGCTTCAGAAAATAAACCGATAATCACTGGTAGCCACACAGGCAGCTGTCGTGGGAGGTACTCGCCATACTGGACAAGGGAACAGAAGCCCCGAGCCCCGTGCGCTGCTGGCATACCTGCCGGGGAAGTGGAGGTCAGGGCCTGCAGCACCGAGTCGGCCTCCAGGGTGGCCATCATCTTCAGCATCAGCTCCGCCTGCTGCTCCAGGCCCACCTCCAGCCGGGCGTCCAGCGCTGCCAGAAAACACACGAGCCCTTGCTAGACACGCCTCCAACGCCCGCGCGGAGGAGATCGTGCCGGCGGAGACGCGAGAGCAGCAATACCTTGAGACACGGAGACGGACAGGCTTTGCGACCCAGGCTTCTCAGCGACCGCGGGTGGCTTGGACACGGGGATACCCACCCCTCCGATGTAAGGATTGTAGCTGTAGGTGCCATAGTCAGCACCCCAGTAGTCATACCAGGTACTGCTTATAGGCTTTTGCAAAGAATACAGAGATATTAGTGACATTTTTAGATCTGCTGCTTTCTTTAAAGCAGTTACTGTACTAGTGATGGCAGACTGGGAGGTCCCAAAGAAACGGTAACGCCATTCTTTATGAACAGTGATGTTCAGGGAGGCAGACATCCACAGTCCAACATGCTTTTTACTCCTCCTTCAGACTGCAAAGTGTCAAACCAGCCACAAAATGCTGTTTTTAATAAAGGACCAGAAAATAGGCTTAGCAGAACTGCTGACAAATTCTTAGTTATGTGTCCGCACTACTACTAAGTGGAATTGTTACAAAATTAAGTAATAAGGATGCTTTGAAGTTTATCCCTACAATCCATTTGTGACCAAGACCTAAACTACGGGGTGTAAATAATCATATATATATAAAGTTTTACAGAAGGTTCTGTACAAAGTGAGGAAAAGGGTCTTACAAGAAACAAAATAATTCTAACATTAGCCTAGACAAATCTTTAATTTAGGTCACAACAGCATGAACAAGCAAGTTTCACGTGTATAAAACAAGAATCCTGACTACAGTATGGCTATAATAATACCTGTAATAATTCATAATTCATGCAAAGAAGAAAAAATGATTTGAAAAAGCCATGCATACCATACCTTAAAGACTTTGGCAGCGAGGGGATCTTTTTCCAAATCAATATCTAAAGGATCAATATCAACATCCATGAGGTCTTGTAGCAAGTCAAAGTCTATGTCTTTATCTTTTTCCAAAGATGATAGAGGTGGAGCACCTTTGGATAACGAAAACAGCTTTAATATTGCCGAGCAAGCACACTTTTGCAGCACAGTAATAAGCTATTTAGGGTGTACTAGGCAATTTTAAGGCCGTAGATGTTAACACTTGTAGAGGGTTGGGAGGTCCCAGTACTGTTTATGTTCCACTTCCTGTTGCCAGTAATCTACAAGTTTTTATTCTCTACTGATTTAACAAATGCAATTTCTATTAAAAACAAGTGATTAATGATTTTAAATTATACACGTTGATAACTTTTGAAGACAATTGTTAAGCAAGCTTTTTAGAATCCAGACAAATCTTGCAACTGGGCAGACTGTCTTAATTAAGGAATGCTTTTGCAACACTTTTTATACACAAAGGGAAAAAAGACTTCAGGCAGGGCCAACAGGATTTCAGACAATCGCCCCCATTCTCCACACAGGAATATTTTAAGCAGAACATAAAACAGTAATTAAAACAGGTTGGGAAACTCTTGTTTTGTCAAAACGTTTCTCTTCGAGTAAAGCTTTACTGCCAAACGTACTTTTTATAATATAATAAATACAATAACTGGAAACAAAGAGTTTAAAACTCTGTGTAGGGGTCCTGAGTGGCCAAGCGGTACAGGCGCTGGCCCAAGTGCAGTTTGAGCAAGGCAATGTGGCTTCGAGCCTGGGTCACGTCACAAGCCAATGGGGACCGGGATTCCCCAAGCTGTGCCGCACGATTGGCTGAGAGCCACTAAGAGTAAAGTGGGATTAGACAGCCGGGGCACAGAGCTCTCAACAGTGTCCCCTGAGGCCTCCTGGGGGCCTGCAGTGCTCTCAGGGAGGAACTCGCTTCACCTCCAGTCGACACTGAACCTCTGCTTTTTCTTCCCCGTGTGCGGTTGCGAGATTCATAACCTTGTGCCAATACCTCCGACCATTCACAATTGCGTAGTGAGTCAAAAATAATAACTAAAAAGCACTGTATTGATTTTTTTAAAATATACCTCATAGAATACTCAGATTTCATTAATTTGTTTAGGATGCTTGAACAGCTACATACTTTGGCCTTCAAGAAAAAAAAAGTCACATCTTATTAAAACATAACAGAATTTCCTATACATCTGACACGCTAACATGCTGCAGGAGTCTCAAACTGAAACCGTAGATGGCAAGCGCTTCAGGAAACTTGTACTTTTTGTTGAGAAAATAAAAGTAATTCCTAATCTTAAAATACTACCTATCAAACTGGTGGCGAGTCCCTCGATAATTCAAATAATAAGCTATTTTGGTGCGAAAGATGTCCTTGGGGTACCTGAGATGATATCCGGAGCGAGGGCCTCGTCGATCGTCTCCACCAGCGGGATGGCCGTCGGCTGCTGCAGGGAGTCGTCCGAATCGCCCGCGGACGCCCCAGTCTCCTCCCCGATGGCCCCATCCTCCATCACCTCCACAGACACGGGGGACATCAGCTCCCCTGAGGGGCCACAACAGGATCAACACCACAGCAAGCTACCGGAAAACTGCACAGCGGTTTTTTTTTTTACAAACTTTTTTTACTGGGGGCCAGATGGAGAAGAAAATGTGGAGCAGCGGGCCACAGGCCAGCTCCAATAATAAAAATAAACTTGGTGAAAAAGTATTCATTTTGCCAGTGTGGCTGGAATCTCCTGCGTGCGATGTCAATTTTTCGTTTCTTTGGTTCTGCCATTTTGAAAAGCTTGCTAACGTTAATGTACAGAATTCAAGTTTTGAAGAGGGTAAAGAGGAGGAGAGGTGGTAGCTAATCAGGTTTGAGATGTAATTTTACATGATGGCAGCACCTAGTGTTCAAAATATGAACTGCACTTTTTACTTATTCGGGCCAAATCTAATCATAGTTCTAAATTAGCTTGCGGGCCGCTTCAGAACCAGTGGCAGGTCGCAATTGGCCCACAGGCTGTAGTTTGGACACCCCTGCTGTACGGCAATGCCATTGCACAATAACTCAACATCAGCTGCACCACAGCTCAAGTGATCACAAAGAGCCGCAGAAGGAAAAGGTCCAGATCACAACGCTCAAGAAAACGGAGTGGAGTTTTAAAAGGCGTGTGGCGGGGCGTACCTGCCAGAATGTCCTGCACCATGCAGGTGAGCGAGTACTGGGCCCAGGCGCCCCCCCACGAGATGTCACCTCTGTTGAAGTCCGTTCCCACCAGCAGCAGCAGGAGCCTCTCCAGCTGCTGCTCGCTGACCACCTCACACAGGTGGATGGTGGGCCGGGTGGCGTTGGCAATCCTGGCCAGCACCTGCACAGTCACACACAACACTGGGACTTGAGCCACAGGCCTATATCAATCAACAAGGATTATTTAAATTTTAAAAAGTGCACAGCCACAGGCCTATATCAATCAACAAGGATTATTTAAATTTTAACAAGTGCACAGCTACCTGCAATTACTGGGACCATCACCTGTGCAATTAAAGAATAATTCAGCATTGTACTATATATACATTCATAATGAAAGGTTGTATACTACACTCAGCCGAAACTGTTATTTCATCTAAATGAATGAAGTCAAAGCAACTGAAACACAAGCCACAATTAATATATTAAGTATAAATGAAGCAAAATTTGAAAATACTGCATACGATATAGGGATATAGGAGCTCTAAGTATTACAAAACTGAAAAGGCCAATACTGAGTCACAAAGTCACTGAGTTTGTGTGTAGTCACAAACTACACTGATTACTGATCTTCATAACGGAGGGCCCACTCCAATACAACGTCTGTGTGCAGGATGTCACAACTTACAAACGTGCCAAAACTTAACAAAACGTTGTTTGTAACGACATTTTCCCATAAAAGCAATATGATAAATGGTGGTTAGGTTCCCATTGATTAGCCTGAGCCACAAAGCCAGTTCAACCTATAATGCAGCAGAAGGTCGAAGACCGCTCTCATGCCTATCATTCGTGATGTGGGTTTTCTGGATCAGCAATGGAAAAAGGACACACTGCTTTCACTTGGAAGGCAACCAAGAAGAAACCTGGTAGCAGGCAGTATGCCATGCCACCGCAAACAGCTCCCAAGAGCAATGACTTGTTCTCTTGTATCAATTATCAAAATAACTAATGGAGCTTTGTTCTTCTGTACTGATGTTTGAAAGTCAGACAACTCGAGGAGTTTTGCCTTTTGAATCGCCGATGTCTTTATGAGGATGCAGACCTTGCACTTGTTAGGCTATCTTTGCAACTTTTTTTTTCAATTTAATTTAAATGGTGTCTAATTTGATGCTATGTCAGCAGTAAACCAGAAAAATCATTTTCTTTTTCCTTGCTACAGTTTAAGACATATTTTTCTTTTAGGTTTCACAAGACTTAAAGTAAAATGAAAGTGAAACCCTTTGATAATTCATGTACAACTTGCCAACTAGAAGAAAAAGTCACATCTCACTAAGAGAATTTTATATACATGGCCAGCACCGCAACTGCTTGAACCTGCAGACAGAGGTGGCTAGATGGAGAGCCGTGTGGCCCTGCACTACACTAGTATAAAATCCTTATGCTGTGTGATCCAAGCACTGTAACCAAGACTTACAAGATGAGTTTCAAGTGGGAGCCTCACATACCAAGCCACCAGAAATTACAGTTCTAGGTAACCAGATATTAATGTTTTGCCCAATTATTTTCAATTTCTCTCATTTAACCGAAATGTAAGATTTGAGAATTACTAATCAGATGGAGAGAATTAAACTACTGCAGAGAAGGAAGACTGTGGATACTTGATGCCGTGGTCGTGAAAGGTTTTGCCCCCTTTTAAGGAGACGGGGGTACATCAAGGGTCTGATACAGGGAAAACAGCGTGAAGGCCGCGTGTCGCCTGCCCAGAGCCTCCTCAGCCAGGGGAGCGCTGACCTTGCAGACGAACAGCAAGAGATCTGCGTGGCAGGTGAAGTCCATGGAGAGCAGGAAGAGGGCCAGTTTCTGCACCACGGAGATGCAGCGCTCGTGCGCCAGGGTGAAAGGCAGAGGCTCGACCTCCGGGGACTCCTTCACTGCAGAGGCCTCGGTGTCGAGCGTGGAACGGGGCCACTCGGCAGTGCGCCGCAGCCGAATCAGGTCCTTAAAGTGCTGCAGATCACAGACACAAGGCAGCGAAACATGTCAGTGACTCGTCTCGCCTACGGCCATACTGTATTTTACTGTATCATTATCCGATATCTCCTACTGATATCATCATAACATACAACACCATTAATATTACCAAACTTCCAGCACAGCTTGGCAAAAAAAAATTAAGCGTTTGAAGAGGGTACCCTATAAAAATGTGTTTTCTTTTCCTCAATTTTAATCAATGCAAAACAAGATGTTCCAAGAGTAATCCTCGCCATGCATGTACATGTTCATTCAGTGACTGTATAAGAGAGATAATGCAGAGAAGAATCGCGGTAGGCCTGCGACACATTGACGAGAGTCCTGATCACCTTCGAGGTGGCTTGCTTTAGCTTCGCCTGCTCCACCAACAGTTTGTACGATGACCCCTTGTTGCTCTGGATTTTTTCTTTCTCTATTTGCTCCACTAGGGCTTTCTGTTTCGCTTTCAATAAATTTAGCTGCTGCAAAGAAAAGGGCACTATCAATATTCTGCAAAGTATCAATATTAACAGTTCCATCTCCAGTATTACGACAGTACAAGCATTTTGAAGAAATAAGTATGAGAAACAGTGCCTGTCGTCTTATTAAATGTAAAAAATGTAAACAAAATACAATTTCTGAAGATTTAAAAAATCTTCTATATAACAAGTAGCTTTTCATTTTCTACTGAAAGGCACAAGAACAGGGGCCTCCTGAGTTACTTGACTGGAGAAAGGTGCTTGACTGAGCGCAAGATGAGGGTTTGATCACGGGTTTGAGCCTGGGTCATGTCACTAGCTGACTGTGACTGTGACTCCCCAAGTGGCAGAGACCAACTGTCAGCCGGGTAGGTGGTGGTGGGGGTGGAATCAGTCGGCCAGGGATCTCTAAGTGACGCACTGACCCTTGCAGAGTCCCAGGGCCTTACAGGAACACAATGCTGTCGGTGTGGGACCCACCTCTCCTGCAATGAGCACTGAATCTCGAGTACAAGGCTGTATGTCAGAGGAGCCTACCCACATTCTCTCCTTCTCGGCATCATGAATAAGAGCAATTATCACAGAACAGCACAGCCAACCAAGATGCAAAAACTCGCCAATCAAAAATGATTGATTAGCCATAGGAAACGTGTGGGGACAGCAACCTTGTCAGGGAGTAGGGTGGGTAAATTGAAGTGATTATCGCACAAAGAGGCTACAGATGGGAATTAGGGGTGTGACCTACATAAACCCACAAGCTGAGATGTGAAAAACACACCTGGTACTCCAAATTTAGTGGGAATAATAAGAATAATAACTGCCAATTCTTACTGTGAAAAAACTCAATGCTATAGAGATCCATGCATTTTAATGGTTTAAACCCAGACATTACCTGTTTATGATGGACAAGCTGCTTCCGGATTTTCCTTGAATATAATCGATCTAAGCTGCTGTTGCCTTTGGTTGATCTGTTTAGGCTCTGAGACTGAAGGCTGTTATTAATAAAGCTCCACTGACTTCCTGTTTGGTGGAAAAAAGAACATCTTTTAAATATAGCGGGGCAGTGCAGAACACAAAACCTTAAAGCTTTGAGGTTCATGATATACTGTAAAACAAATTAAAGAAAAAAGCCAAAATTACATTCTAGCCAGGAACGAAACAGCATTCCCAACTTCTTCCCAGAAACACAGTGGATAAAAGCCTTCATCTTAGACCTCAAAAAACTTTTCTAAGCATACTGTTTACAAAAGAAAAGTGCAAAGCCTCTTCTGCCTTTTTAATAATGTAAAGGCTGACATAATGAGGAATACAAAATGTGCAAGAACAGGACACCAATTACCCAGAAACCGTTCAGACACTGATGCTAACACCTGGAAGAGAAGATTCATCAGAGTAGGAGCAGCAGTCCCAAAGGGAAGGGGTACCTGTTACTACTCGGTCTCTTTCTTTTCCATTGAGGTGCTTCTTGGCAGCAGCTGCTTCATCTTCCACACTGGCCACATAGTCGAGCAGCCGAGACACAAGCATCACCACCCAGCTGATCATGGGGATGTCCAGGACTCCTGACAAGGAAACACACACCAGCGTCCCCTGAGTGCTACGCTCATGAGGCGTGACAGTGGAATTCCTACAGCTCGTCTCCGGAACACTTCGGAGTGTTGGTTCTGTCACACCTACCTTCTGTGCGCCTTTGTGCCACAGCTTGTTGCTGGAGTGGGGACAGTAAGCTGTCCAGGAGGTTCAGCAAACCCTCCAGGACCCCACTGTTGCTGAGAGATCTTTGGCCAATGCAGGACAAAAGTATAAATACCCTAAAACACACACACAAAGGAAAAACACAAATAAAGTAACAGAGACTCTTCCAGTAATGCAAACTTGAGCCGTCCATCTATAATTTAATGTCTAGACAGGAACACAAACATGATTTTCTTCCGCAAGGTGCTAAATGATAGTAAGGCTTCGTATGTATCATTTTCGGGTTCAGTTTTTAGTATATGCAGCACAAAAAGTAAAATTTAGGAAGATGTTGTCTGATAATCTGGAGCAGAGAATTCAGTGCCCTTCATAAGTAATGCGAGCAGCAGATTGGGATAACTTCACCCCTGCACTGTGGTGCTGTTGGTTGAAAAAGAAATCGCCATCTGTGAGAGAAGCGCTCCTCCTCCAGCAGGGCACAGTGGCACAGGGAGCTGAGGAAGTGGCAACTGACAGAGGGTTGTGGCAGGTTAGCATGTGCCCAGCTCCAACGTTCCCAGCTCAGGAGCCGGACACTTCCCGGGAGTTCGTGCATGGGGAACCGAGGAAAACCTGGCCAAGCCACACCAATAGCATTGCATAAATACTGCACAACTGATCATCTCCATGGGACGTAGTGTCACAGATCTGTATTCAACTGCAAATCGGTTTCTTTCCTTTCATGGCAAGAAGACAAATTCATAACACACCTGTCCTGAGGGAAGATGAGGAGCTGCTCGGAGTTGTAAAGCTCCTGCAGAACGTTGGAGAGGAACTGGCCCCACCACCGCTCCCCTCCACAGAGCTGCACTAGCAGCAGCCCAGCATGGAGGCGGATCTTCGGGGTGCCGCTGATACACAGATGCTTGAAGAGCTCCTCGCAGGCCTGGGCGTGGAATGTACTCTGGAGGACTGATGGGACCGAGTGACCTGAGGCAAAGGGAGGACAGAAAACATTTCAGTCAAGTTTCTCAAGAGTTCCAGACAGAAACAAGAGAGATATGCACGGCGCTTAAGACGAACAAAATTCCCTGAAGTAAAACAATTACTTTTACCAGATTTAATACGTCAAAGAAAAGCCCTTCACTTAAAGATGAGGTAATTAAAATTCACTCAACCCAGAATGCTGTGAGCTAAAAAGTGAAAATAATACAAAAATATTTAAATATTTTCAACTAAATAGACTTAAGAATATTATTTAAGGCACCTGAAGACCTGGAGGCAGAAATGTCTGGTGACAGTAATTCTAATTCAATTCAATTTTGTATCATTATTTTCATGTACAAGAAATGTATCCACATCCTAGCTTCATGTCCTTTAAAGAGTTTTGGAGTTGCATATCTGATGGGTTATACGGCAGAATCTGGTGCATCAACTCCACTCAGAACACTGAAAACACGCCCAGGCAACGCACACGCAGACACGAACCCCGAGGCCTAAACCCCCTCACCATTGGAGGTGTGCAGCAGGCTGAGCAGGGTGTCAAGCAGGTACCGGATGATGGTGCGCAGCTGCTCTGTGGAGGAGTTCTGGATGAGCTCTTTGGGATCGTAGGCCTCAGGAAGCACCTTCCTGCTGGCACCGAGAGAGACCCGCAGCCTCTGAACCGCGTGGTGCGCCAGGTTCAGCTGCAGCTGCAGCTGAATACAGTCCTGATACGCCGAGAACACACGTGTGTCTTCCTCCACTGCCTTGTCAGGCTTCCGTAGGAAGTACTGGGCATTATTGGCACTGTTCAGTGGGGGCAGATCAATAATCTGCAACAAGGTCTCCAGCCTGTGACAGGCTAGATTATACCTAATTGGACAAACAAAACATGTGAGCCACGTATAATGATTTTAATCCTACTACTACATAGTACTACATAGCCACTACATTGTAAAAAACAGATTTTTCCAAGAAAGTCAAACAATGTCGTAATTAAAACAAAAAATATTAAAGACATCTAAAACTTCAGTTTGTCTGCTTAGACTTTTCTTCTTACTATCCAATTTGTTTGACAAAGAAAAATCGCTAAAATGGAATGCATTAACATCCAACAACAACCAGCTCATGGTTTGATATACTATTCATATCTAAACACCTAAGTAATTGTAACCGTCTCATTTGAAAAAAAATATGAAAAATGAGTATACTAGAGTAAAGAACCCCTGTCTTCTTCACTTACCTGCACTGTATGTCTTCCTGCAGTGCTACCATCATTGCCAGGTGTTGATCAACATCTGGCTGACTGGCAGAGTCATTCTCGCCTCTTAAAGGATCATGCATTAACTTGAGCTCGCTCTCCCATGGCAAGATATATGTGTGCCCGTAGTAAAAGCCCAGAGGGATCTTTGCTCGTGCGTTGGTGCTGCCGTACCGACCAATAACAGTGATCTGGAAGAAACAGCAGTCTGAAGTCAAAACCCAAATGCTTCGACTGTATATGTTCTACTTTGTTATATCCTGATTTGTTAAAGTAAAATGAATAATTACTGAAAGGGATCTGTAAATTCCAAAGCTGTCATGTGTACTTATTTTTTAATACAATGGCAAACATGCCAATCCAGTCTTCATATGGGTTAACATTTGCCAGATCGGTGGCTGTAATCCCCCAAAAACCATTGTCCAAAATCCGAACACCACAGCATCTTGCAGTCGTGCCACCAAAACTTTACACCGACACATTCTACACATTGATCCTAGAGGAACAGACGCACACCTTCATGAACCTGCAGACTGGAGGAGGCAACAGATCGTGCAAAATAAGTGAATGTGTGCTGATGTCAGTAGCCACCACAAGACGCCTCCCATCCACTTCCTCTCCCAGAGTCCAGATGTCGATCGACAAGGAAGCCAAGTCTCCACAAGTGGGAATTAGAACATCAGTGAGGAGGACAGGTCTGCCAAAATCTAACGTCACAAACCGCCGAGCACCTGCAGGCAGTCAGAAGAACATACACAGCTAAGAATCAGTCGACAGCAGAACTGGTGGCATTCCTTATTAGTGTGTTTTGCTTTACAGGGGACACAGTAACTGCAGACAGACTACAATGATAATGGCAACAATGACGAGGGATCAGATGATCCCCTCTCTTTTCACATACAACCATGAAGCAGTGAGAACAAAAAGAGAAGGTCATGACCTTCTTGGCATTTACCAGAGTGCATCCTCTCTATGATGATGGACTGGTGGGGAGGAGGTTGGAGGAAGTGAGAGGCGTGGGAGATCGCAAGTGCCAAGCCACTCCCAATAGGGCTCTGAGGAATCAAGCAAACATTTTACTAGACAAATGATTCATAAAACAAAGACGTCTTAAAATCACAATAACAGTTACTTTACAATGAATGTGAAAAGTAAAGGCCAAACTGCCTTTAAACCAAAGTTTGCTTGAGATGTACAGGCTTCTAAAAGAATGTGTCTCTATTAAGAACATTGCAAAAATGGCCAAACCCTTCACCAAGATTTAACTGACAAAGAGCTTCGCCTGACCTACAGAATGTGTTCGCTGCTTTACCGCGAGAAGCTCAGGAGCGGGTCCTGGCCCGCAGGGCGGCACTGACCGGCTTGGCCTTGTGCGCGCTCTTGTTGTGCGCGGCCAGGCTGACGGGCGGCGGGTCGATGACCGAGCCGGGGAAGAGCTGCGCCAGCTCCACGCTGATGGCGGCGGACACGGCCTCGTTGGGGGGCGTGAGGGGAGGCGTCATGAACAGGGGGGTGGTTTTGGGGGTGGGCGGGATGACGTCCGAGGGGTGGATGAAGAAGCCGGGCGCGGTGCTGGGAGCCACGGAGTTGTGGATCGGCCCCACCGCGGATGCCGCCGCGGCCGCCGCCGACGTGGTCTGGTGGAGCTTCGCCTCCAGCTTGGCTTTCTGCGGGAGACCAGAGGGGTGACGAGCCTGCTGCCAGCACCAACACACCACGCGCACAGCTTCAGCACATGGGAGTTAGGCTGCTGGGCGTTACACGGCTGTGAGGTAGCACTGAGCGGATGAATAAATGGCTCAACTTTCAAAGAAAACCATAAACAACTACAGCTACAGCTGTAAAAACAACTACAGCTACTTCAGCCTGAAATGAAGTGTTCCTTTCACACACTTCAAAATTCCTTTGGACCTTACAGTCACTTCTAAGCACGGTTAAAAAAACACTCTACAAACACCCGTAAAGTCACTTTTATCTTGTTTCTTTTATCTTCCAATTCAGGGTTGCAGGGTGGCCGGAGTCTATATTATCAAATAACGGCCACAACACAGTGAACATGCTGGGCGGGATGCCAGTCCATCACAGGGCACACACACAGACACAAATACACATGCACTCTCACCAGGGCCAGATCTCCCAGGAGCCAATTAACCTACCAGCATGTCTTTGGACTGCGGGAGGAAACCCACATGAACACAGGAAGAACATACAAACTCCATGCAGTGAGCATCCCCAGGTCCAGACCTGAACCCAGAGCTACAAGGCAGCAATGCTATGACTGCTTTACAGTCATGTTCAGATGTTGCCCACTGTGAAAGTGAGGTCATTCACCATGCGAGCAAGCGGCAATCTCCTCGTTCCTGGCTCATGGGCGAGTGTGAGAGAGCGAGGGAGCCCAACCTGCTGCTGCAGCTTGAGGAGCTGCTGCTGTTTCTCCTGCAGGACCTGCAGCTGCTGCTCTGCCGACACCATGGCGTGAGAGAGGGACTGCAGCGCCACCTGGGCCGCCGAGCTGAGAGCCGTCGAGGCCTCGCCCACCGTCCCGGCTGAGAGAGCCCCCACTGTCGGGGTCACCCCGAAAGTACTCACTGCAAGAGAGAGCAACACGCCACTCAGAGCACAGCAGTCAAACCACCCCACCTTCTTTGAAAGAAAAATTAGAGTTTATCTCAAACACTTCCTAAAAATACAATAATTTTTTCTAACTGCTACTCCCTGGATCGCATAAACAAAGAAGATTTTTGTTTTGTGGAAACTGTGAAACATTTTCTGGTAAGCACAATAAGTATACAACCTCCTCCTGAGATTTCTTTACACAAGACAGGAAGGTAATATCCAATAAATAGCAATACTCTGGAAATAACGTGAGGATGCATCATCAAAGATTCATCAAGCAAAAAAAGCACAGGAAAGTAATGAATTAAGGAAAAAGGGTATATACCGGTAAACATACTTGCATCATCCCTTTCCACCCTAGTACCGTCACTAGTGGAAACGCAAGTAAAGTGGAGAGGCTCGACTTCGAGGAGACCTGTTAGGGCAGTGAAGCTCCCCTCCGCAGCTGCACAGCTGCTTACTTTACCAGTCCCTGCAAAGCACAGACAGTTAAGGCCCAGGCCACAGCAGCCATCGCAACGCAGAGCCCGAACGGAGAACAAGGGTGGCAAAACCGCAACCGCTACTTATTGGCTTCCTTGTATCCGCTGTCATTTCCCCTCAGACTTCTGAAAGGTAAACAAATAACATCCTAAAAGGATCTACAGCACTGAAACCGCTGATAGCCTTAGGACGCCTCAACACAAGAACATAAAAAAAGATGAGAACAGGTCCCTGTGGCCATCAGGGCTCCTCCATGACCTGCACACTGAATGAATACATCACATATCTAAAATACACAGGGTCACCCTCTCCACTATATGTTCTAATAATATTTATCCAGTACATATTTCTAACTATGTTACTGCCTTTTAATCACTGAATGTAACTTGATTTAACTACTAGGATATACCTTATCGATTCCCAATAAAACTCTGAAGACCTCAATCAGATCCTCCCTCAAGGCTCAGAGAGGAGAAAAATGATTTCCTTAACTCTGTCATCACCTTCATGAGCCCTGAAACATGTCTTTTTTGCTCTCTTTGAACTTTTTCCAGTTTTTCTTAAATATCTTCCTTTTACAAAATTAAAAAAAAGAACAGATTTGTGAGATTTCAATCTTCCTGTAGCAACCTGGCTTGATTGTAAGCCACTACACCAAGCTTTGCAAATTCTGAAATCCTGAGTCATTTTTTACACAAAGAATGACTGGTAGATAACCTTTTGAAAGGTCTTCTGAAATTGTTTCCGAGAGCACAACAATGCACATGATTTACATCTCATAAATGTATAATATCATTTATAGTTGCTGGCCATTATTCACATGTGTTAGCAGGGCTCTGGCAACCATTCTTAGCCTCCTGGAAACAGTCACCTAACTTTATAAAACCCAAGTTAGTTAAATTTTACTCAGTTTACAGAAGGACGTTTTATTGGAATGTGATATTTAGGCTACCCTATTCAATTAGGATAGCTCTGGAATATCAGTTTCTCAATTAAGAAACACCACTGCAACTACTATACAGATGTTTGTAAGTCATGGCATGCAGTAAGGTCTTAAAGTGTTAAAGTCTTCACTCATTGACAGCGACAGATCACGTATGAAACTTGGTGGGCTGCAGGCCTCTTGGAACAGGAGTGACCATCACCGGTCTGTTTAAACGAGTCAAAATGTAGTTTATGCAGAGAGCCTCTGGAGCTGCTAAAAGGGACGAAATCCTACTTCTCACTGCTGTGCGCTGAATATTCACCCGAAGAAACATGATTTAGTTGGACATGTTTTGGAGTTTCACAGTATACTGCTTGTTAACTACAGATTAGCACCACGTGTGCCAACAGCAGGGCGTCGGTGCAGGCACGGTGAAACAGAAATGTGGTTCAATACTGTGGAGGTGCTGTGGGCACGAGAGGAACACGCTATTGCTGTTCTCTAAGGGTAAATCAGAATAATATGACATACCTGAGAGTACATCTGACAAGTCAATCTCATCTGACTGGACACCAATGCTGCTATTGAAGGCATTCTTGCAGGATGAGCCACTAACTTCCAAGTCAAACAGAACTGGATCAAATGGCGAACTGTACAAGCCATATCTGAAAAACAAAAAAAACACTTTCACAACAGCCCGTGTTAAAACATTTGGTGGTAAATCATACATTAGAATAAGTTTAGGGCTGGCATGATGAGTATTTTTCTGTTAAACCATTTTCCATTGATATCAAGTTATTTCTTATGTTAAAACTATTTCAGAGCAGTTTTAGCCATTAGCTTTTTCACATCTGGGAAGTGTTCATAAAGAATGTGAGCAACATTCATTGTTTTCATTTGTAATAACTTTTCAGTGTCTGAGCGTGTGTCTGTCACTTGGAGGATATGCGTTACAATGTGCCAATAAAGGCAAAAACACATTCTGATTTAATGATTTAATTAGATTTTCTATAGGCACAGTGGGTACCACTGGAATGCATTTCCAGTTCTCATGGTCCGACAGGAAGATAGAAGGGAGACACTGACCTAGTCTGTAGTAAAGCTTCTAGAGGCGTCAGTCTGTCCTGGAGCTGCCTGGACACAGCAGTGAGGAGGGAGGCGCAGGCTGTGCTGCAGCCAGCCAGGTCCTCATCCTTCACGTAGTTCAGCAGCACAAAATACCAGAAGACGGACCCTGGGACACACAAGTACACTCCAGTCACTTCCGGCAGCTTTCCCTCTGTGAGAGCAACACCCTTTCACATTGCTGAAGACAAGCAGGTACATACCACCAGTTGCTGCTGCTGGCAAGTAAGGCATATTGTCCAGCAAAGCCTTCAGCAGAGCAGATCCAAATCCTTGCTGGCTTGGCTCACCCTTTCCATTGCTGTGACAATAGTAAAATAAATTGCCTTGTGAAGTACCGGCCCTAGAAATTGTTTGTTTGTTTTAAAAAAAAAGCCTTGCAAGGCACAGAAATACTTTGTTTAATCTTAAGACTGAATGTCTTGCTGATGTGCATCAACTTGTACAGACAGCATCACATTCATTCTCCGTCTCTTTTCTGAAACCACTTATCCAAAATGATATGAAAGATCCACTGGCTGACAAACAATACTGCTCCTACAGAAGAAGAAGTCTCAAACTGAACATGTCCAGCACTATACTGGGTAGAAAAAGAATATTAAAAGCGGCAAAGCTCCCATCTTACCTTATACAAAGTGCAAGGAACCGGGCACACTTGTGAGCTACACTTCGGCCAGCTTCAAAGAAGCAAACCCGTACAATGTCTGTGAGTCGTTTTCTTGTTTTTGTCAGCAGTCCTTCTTTCCCTTGACTCAGACTAAAGGAACAAACAAAAAAAAACAACATAAAATCAAGTCAGTTTGTCCCGGGTCAAGATCCTGACAAAAGGCATTGCTGAAAATCATGAAGACGTCCCTCACCTGCATGGCCCGTTTGAATAGACTCCAGCCAGCCAGCAGAGTATGTCTAAAACCAGACTGAGAGAGTGCTCTGTGGCTGGGCTCTCCCCCGTCTTCCTGCACAGGCTGTGCAGGAGCTTCTCATGGAACTCGGGGAACTGCAGCATAGCGCACCTCTGAACTCTGGAAGAGAAGAATAACGCCGAGGTTTCAGGTACAGCAAACAAAGTCCCACTTAAAAAAAAAGACTGAATTGACTGAACAAACACTATTTTGCCTCATCAATCCCCCAACAGTACAGGTGACTGTGATCACCAGTTTCAGTCTTATATGCTATAGCTGTACACAACTGCCCATTTATTTGTTTGTTTGTTTGTTTGTATGTTTGACAATATGCTTCTCAACAGAACAGAGATGTACAAAGTTCACAATAATCACAATTGTGGTATTTTACATATTTATGGTAAATAATGTTAAAAATGTCATTCTGTACTCAAAACAGCAATGATTGTTTTGCAAACACAGGGATCTAGTCAAAAGGCAAATACTGCTAACTGCATTTAAACTTTAGCAGTGTAAAGCATGCTTACCTTTCCTTGGGTATGGATGTTTTCTTAAATCTACGGATAGTGACAGAGACCTCCTGCAGTAAGTCACAGCCTCGAAGGTTATCAGGTTTTTTAGCAGTTGGGTTGGGTTCTGTTTTTGAGGTGGATGCCTTTTCCTAGATCAAGCACAAGGAAATGTTAGCAATGTTATATGTATGTATACCGTGTATTCAAATTTCAGAGGCTGACAATTATGAAGACCTACTGAACCATTAGAAAATTAAGAACAATTCCATAATACACCTCAGCTCTTCAGCCAAACTGAATAATTAGGAATCACAAACAAACAGAATTACACCATCCTATTTATACAGAATGACCTGCCATCCTGTCACCTGACCAGCTGGAGGAAGACTATTGGTCAGATGACCTCTGAACCTAGCTTCCAGCTAGATCATCATCAGCTGCGTTGAAAGCGAGCAGAGCACTCTGTCACGTGCTGCACCAGAGGGAGAGGTCGAGCTCGTAAACACTTTTGGAAAAAGATTTGTACGCAACAGTCAGTAAGCAGCTGAGCTGCCTTGTGACATGTAGAGAAGGCTCTAAGAAAGTATAGTTAGACGCTCAAAGATTTGATTCAGCTTTCCACACAGCAAATAACACACCCTGTTTTCCCTCTCAGCTCCCTCTGTGCTTCTGTTCCCTGAAACCTATTTAAATATCCTTGTATAGCACCTACCTCTCCCCCCAGTACGCCACATGATTAAATAAATAAACCAAATGGAACTGTGCTATTCAAAGGGCAGATGGTAGCAAAAAGGGAATGACACATGTATAATTTAATCAAACAGTCCATGTGCAGAAGCACACCAAAGACTCTCTTAAATTAATCTCCTTATTGATGTGTGACACTAAGAGAATGTAAGAGAACTGAACACAACAGAGATACAACAGAGACAGCGCATACCTTGCTAGCCTGGGCTCTCTGCAGAAGTGATGAAAGGGAGTGCGTTTTGCTGCTCTGTGGTTTGGCTGCTGGCATTCTCACAACTGGCCTGGTACTTTCCTCTGCTCCTTTGTCACTCACAGCTTTGATGTGGACCAAAAACGAGCGATACTTTCCCCCTGCCATACCTGAAAGACAAGGGAAGGAAGTCAGTGCATTACAAAACACAGTTAATTTGAATAAATGGCCCCCAGAAACATTCAGAGTACTTTTAAAACAAAGACTTGCCATAGGTGATTTGATACTACGTTTCATGGGTATTTTCTCTAAGTCCCCTTACCTTTCACCAGCTTTGGACTTGTTAAACTTAGCATGCCAGCATGCCCAGAAAGGTCCAGGCCACTGGCTAACCACACTGGACCACACAGGATATCTTCCTTGTGATCCTCCAAAAATGAGCAGAGTCTTGAACCTAAGAAATGAAAAGATCAGGTTACCAAAATACAGAATGGAGTTTTGATAGTTTTACAGAAAGATGTTTTCAATTAGTAATATGACAGACACCATCTTCCTTTCACAAAAGCAAGAGAAAAGAACTGAAATGTCAATGAAAAGGAGAAGCCATCTCTTCAAGGGCCATCTCTGCAGCACACAGTGATACCCTGTGATACCTGACCACTCCAGATACGCAGGACTGCAAAGAGTAAACAAAATTCTCTGCTAAGATGAAACTAGTGCAGTGCACAGAGTGAGCAAGGGTGAAACACGTACAGCCGTTTCCAAAGATACACGTTGCAAAATCGAAATCATGCGGATCAATAAAAGCAAGAAAACCTGACTGATCCCAAGTGCGACTATTAAGAAGTAAAATTGCTACCATTAAGACAATGAAATAAGCCTTCTTAGTAAATTATTTCACATTGGTTTCTGCAGGAATGTCAGCAGAGAGTCCCACTCCGTGAGACAATATTAGTAGAGTAGAGCTATTTAATAAGCATTTAAAAGACACGCCTTTAGGCTGATTCCTGCATGTGGAGAAAAACTTTAAGACTTGAATGTACCAACTTGGAACCTAGATAAGAACCTGGTTAGCTTTATTGTGAAGTACTGCTCCATAAATATGCATTTGTCTTTACATTTATATTTTTCTGCATACAGAATATGAAAGTACAAGAGTTATTTTAATATAAAGGCTGCATGTTTTAAATCAGGTACCTAAACGTAGGTACTTAGCAATTTAAAACATGTACTTCACTTCACCTTTTATAAAACCTAAAATACAGCTGCAAGGCATTAAATCTGTGACTAAATTACATGGTCCCAGCTTTAAGCTAAGGATAGAGGCACAATTATCTTGACAAAGTATGCAGTCCTAATTTCTCAGTTATTAAATCTCAGTAACAAAATAAATTCAATTACTTTATAGAAAAAAATTACACCTTTTTCCAATTAAGCACAAAATCGTGAACTTTGTGAAAGTACCGCAAGTCGCCATTCGAGCTCCCATGAATTGTCACATGATGTGACCCTTCCTGCTCACTAGTCTCCATAATGAATAATGTACTGTAATGTACGAGCTTATAAATACAGGTTGTGCAGCAGACGTTTCACCGCAGAAATGTTCCAACGTGATCTGCATGCAGAGTTAACAAGTAGTATTTGTCTGCAAAACTGTCTCAAAATCAAAAGCAATGTTTCTATTGGATTAAAAGAGCTGCTTGTTTAAAACGTCATAGGGCCGCACGCGTCACTGGAGGTTTTGTGATGTAAATTGGAGGTTTTACGAGTTACTGTCATTATGGTTTAAAATGCACTCATCAACGCTGATTCTTTCTAATCCCAAAATTTGAAAAGAGCGCTGCAGTACCCCTTTAAAAGATGTTTTAAACGCACTGTGCTGGAGTGTAGAGGAGCGCATCATTTGTAAAAGCAGCATTCAGACCAAACTCACAAGCATCTTAAATCTACAAGAGAGTTGTGTACTTTTAGTACGTGGATTATCTTCTGATGGGTTCAAAGTGATTTTGTTTAAGAAACATTTCAGAAATGTATTCAAGAACTTAAAATAGCCAGCTCAGTTAAAAGTAGTTTAAACTTGTATTTCTTAACACTTTAGAGCTATTTACATTTTTCATTCTAATACACACAAAAATACATGGATATTTCTGAGCGTTACTGAAAAACGTTTTTGTGACCTGAGTCTGCAAACAGCTAGGTAGTTCTGTGCCTACAGCCCTCATTTAAAAGATATGGAGCTGGCAGAAGCTAAAGAGAAATCTGGATATAAGGGGAAGGTTTGGGTGATTCTCTTATATAAAGATGAGGTAGACCACCTTGAAACAAAGAATCTCTCAGTTACACACACAGAGTGAGGACATACACAACACCATATTTGCTCAAGAGTTCACCTGGAGTCTCCTCGATATCCATGAGCTGGATGTCTTCTGTGAAGTCCGGCAGAAGCGGCCGGCCGTTCCTCTCACCATTGGCATGCAGCGCATGGGTCAAGGGGAACAAGATCTGCCTGTCTACTGCGGACTCTGCAAAACAGCGTGTGCCTTGTCACTCAGCCTCGCAGCAGCACCATGCAGTCATCTCTAAAGGCATTCATTAAGATGAAAAGGAAGATAAAAGGCTGTGGACAGGCTACGTCTAAGCTGTCATGTCTATCTATAATTCTTCATCCATCTCCTACATGACTGAAATAACGTCAAGGTGCTGTGAATGTTTTGGTAGAAATCTGTTGTAGAATTCTCATGCAGAGATATTTCTGAAAAGCTTATGAACCTGTGACTAAGCTGATAACATCTACAGAAATCCTGTTTATTGATCCTTTCCACTATTAAAACTCTTTTTCCCCCCCAAGTCGTTGTCCTCACTACAAAAAAAGCAATTACTTACCATTAACTTTGCCCAGTCCTGGAGCCTTGTTCTTCAGCAAAGTGACTTGAATTTGCGGAATGTTTGTGATATTCGAGTTCATGACAAACTTGAAGTCCACATGTCCGACCATGCATGCTTTTGGCAAGACTAGTTCGAAGACGTGTTCATCCCAACTAGAGCTGTCAGGGGAGAAAAGGGGGGAGGGAATTTAATTGCACTGTACTTTAATTCAAGTTTCATTTACACTTCATACAACCTCAAAAAATATCTAAAATAATGCTTTGAGAGAGGACAAGAATAATTTCAAAATGAAAGTGTCTGAATGCCGTCAATTATTATCGGCAAGACCAAATGAAATATCTAGCATTTCCAAACAGACACTAGTTATCACTTACACTGTATTCAACAGTGCTGTCTGGACTTTGTCAATAACTGACAGTAAAATCAACCTACAGAAATGCAGCAGCTTTTCTTCACTGCCATCTATAAGCACACCATAATTAGCAGCTCTGGATACTCACCAGCTCAAATGCAAACAGTTAAATACGTTCACAAGAACAATTTTAAATACAAACCGAAAATGGAGATACACAAAAACCGCAATCACTTTTTTTTAACTTCTTCCAACAAAAAATAAAATCCTTTGCAACAAAAAATCTTCAATGTTCACTTTAGAAAGATTTCTGAATAACTGTACAATTAAAATGCTACCAGCAAAACCCACAACTACACTATGAAATCATGGAGGTTTGAGATAGGACAGACATCAGATTAAAATATTGCAAACAGTTATACTCTGATCAAAACACAGGATTAGGAGTTTTGTTTCTTTTCAGCATTTCTCATATAATGCCCTGTCCTTATGGAGCTGCTACTGACATCTTTGGAAATTTACAGAGATTTCTAGCAAATTCTTTTCGCCACCATAATTGACCACATAGTGAAGAAACAGGACAGCTTCTGCAGCTCAAACCTTAAAAGTGCTCTTACGGAGCAGAGGCTGCAGCTTATAGTTCACACACTAATAGTTTTAAACCTGGGCCGTGTCTTCAGTGCTTTCGCGGAGCGCTTGTTGGCCAGGGTGGCCAACTCATTTCTACTTGGTATAGTCCTGAGATGCCAGAATGTGTCCTCAGAAACAAGGCTCATGCCCCTTCCTTTGCCTGCCCCATGGGACTCACAACATAAAACAGACGTCCATGACAGAGGCGCTCATTTCAGAGGAAAGCACACGCGCGCCGCCCGTACCTGTCGCTCTGCAGCTTCCAGGTGCGCGTGTGCTGGGCCGCGTCGCCGTGGTGCTGCTGGTGCAGGTGCTGGGGGTGCCTCCGCTGCTGCTGCTCCTGCTGCACCTCCACCCAGCAGGGAGGCACGGTGGCGGAGAAGCGCGGGGTCAGCGTCTCGAAGCGTGTCAGCTCCACCAGCGACGTCAGCGTCTCCACGCCGAACGCTTGGTCCGCCAGGAGATCCACACCTGCAGGAGACCGCGCACAACAGGGCCTTACTGCTTGCGCCCCCTTCCCCAACCCCAACCCCCGCCTGGCGGTTAGAAAGGGGGCTTCTGTTCCTGCTCCGCCCCCGGCTGCAGCTCCAGCAGCTCATGATGTGACACCACCCTCGCAGGTCTCATCACTGACGATGAGACTACGTACTGCAGGGAGGGGAGTCAGCTGCTAAAATCCACCTGGAGATTAACACCCTTAGAACAGTGGAAATGGCGGCAGATTTCCAAAAACATTCCCCAAAAACTCCCTGATAATCAGCGATGTGGCTGTGAGAGTGGTGGAGTCCTTTAAGATATTGGGAATTATGATCTCTACTACCTTTAAATGGCACATAAATATCACCAGTATCACAAACAAAGGACAGCAAAGAACGTACTTTTTGTGCCAACAGAGGTGTCTCTCTACCAATTGTGATCCAGCTTTACAGAGCCATTATTGAGAATATTCTGACTCTAAAACTGTTTGGTCTGGCAACACATCTGCCTGCTCCACAGGCAAACTGCAGTGTGCTCTTCACTCTGCAGAGAGGGGTCTTTGACTGTCATCTGCCCTCCATTCACAACCTGTGCAGCTCCAGAGTAAGAGGCCTGAAAGACTGCTGATGACTCCTCCCTCCCAGGTTACCACCTGTTTCATAAACCACTGGTCTAGTAAAACCAGAAGCAACAGGTATTTGAACAGCTTCTTTCCTAGGGCTGTCTTTTGCTTCACCAGAACATTTATATGTGCACAGTTCTCTTGTCCTGATTCTGATGAAGAAAACCAAAGACTGCAGCACCAATCCAACGTACTGTACCAGCTGTGCAGCTGTTTTCAGAAGCAGTGCCGCGGGACTCTCACCTGTGATGCCCGGACTAGAAGGGTTGGAGGACGGTCGGTTGCCTTCAGGCAGCTGCTCCGTCCCTTTAGAAAGGGGGCCGTCTACAAACATGTCAGTCTCATCTATGTCATCACACACATCTCCAATCTGAAGGAAATGAAGTTCTCCACCTAGGAAACAAGAGGTAATTAAGCCCTTAAAAAATTAACAAATAAAGTTTTCGTAAAAGCTCTTGACTTCAGTGACTTGACTCATCCCCAGATGTTCAACAGGCTCATGTCTGACAAGCAGGACACCTGTGGCATAACTGTCATCTCACAAGAAAACCACTGTTAAACAAGCAGCATGAGGGTCAGGATGTGTCTGAATAAAGGAGAGGCCACCTGAGGTGTTCCTCCAGTGCACCAAAACACAGAGACATTGTTCTCTGGATAAGTGGGTCATACTGACTTCTCTCAGTTTGTCTTTCTTGATTTTCACCAGGCTTGAGGTGATTTTCACCTGTCAAATGTCATTACCTCTCTCGCTAATGAGGTGATTCAGTGCTTGTGCAGCAGTGAAAGTCACCCAAGAGTAATCAACTACCAGGAAATATTTAATCAATGTCGGAAACATACTCATATTTCAAAAAACATGTTCAGAGTGGCAAGTTTTTTAATGCTTGTTATATATTTCTTTTTTTCTAACATTTCGAAACAGCTAATAAAGGTAGAAAACACCTGGCAGAAACACGCTTTCAACTTCTTACCTTGGCAAATAAAAGTCCTGCTTTTCTGCTACTACTGAGCTTGCACAATCGTGCACAGTCGATTTTATCATGCCCTACAGGGGCAGGAGGATACTCAATTTAGAAAAAGTGAAGATCTGCAGGGTTGGAAAAGGTGTCAAACTGCAACTTCAGAGACAATGTGGATTGGAGTGCTGTGGGGTATTTCTGATTTATAATCTCAAAAGCACAGCTTTTGAACTGATGAAGCCATATCACCTTGCTACATTTCAGGAGTTGGGAGTATAGAAAAAAAAGCCTAATTATAAACATGTTATTCTCCGTTATGACTAACTCCATCCCTGAAACCACAACAACTAACAGATTATAAAGATTCAAGTTGATTTTGCACATGGGATCGAACACAACTTAAAAAGACCATCTTCTGAAAGGGACTGCACACAGGAGAAGATAAGAGAGGGAGTAATGGCGACTACCGAACAAGGTGCCTTCAATCATTTAGGAAATCCTGAAAATACCAATTCGGTTTTCATGTTACAGCTGATGTTACCTCTTTGAAAGGAAAAAAAATAAGAACAGTACAGAGCTTTCATACACAGGGAATTTAAGAACTATCTGCAACTATCCGTTCATGATTTAATGAGACAAACTAGGAAATAAAAATGTTTATATTAATTTCATTATTCACTTAAACCTTGGCACAACCACTCTCCACTTTCTTTCCATAAGAAATAAGACCAAGGAAACTACTCATCCTCCGACATTCTGTACTCTGTCATTCTCAGACTCTTTATTCATTACTTATAGGAATTACTGTACATTAAACTACACCTCTTACACAAATATAATTCTTCTGACATTTAATTCTATCACGCGTGACTGTATGCGAGATTTCGACAATTAATTAATTTGATTAACACTGTATAAATACCGATTTCCTCGATTGCTACAGTAGGACGTCTGTAGAGCGGAGACGCTATTTCAGACCACAAGGACGCTCATTAAAAAAAGGGAGAATTCAAAAAAACAAAAGACTGAAAAACGCTTTCAACATTCCTCTGCTCCACCTCTCCTCTCACTTATGGAACATCTCCAAACACGTCCCCAGATTTGTTTTTACACATAAACATATCTAGAACGGTAACGGGATTAAGTGCAAGTCCGCTCCAGCAGGAGAATGTTTTTTTCCGATTTCGTAAAACACCACAGGAGGGAAAACTAGACCAGAGGAATTCAGTTACACTGAAACTAACTAACATAACGAAATACCGCCACTGCCGTTGAGAGAAACGTGAACCCTGCGCACAGGGAAGGCCGTTACCTTTTGTACAGGCACAGAGCCTGTCCGTCCCGGAGCAGTAGGTAACGGAGACGAAGGGATCCAGCTCTTCTGTCCCCTCCTTCTTTGGAGGCTCCACTTTGGCCAACACCTCGAGGCTGGACAGCTCCAGAATCATGACGTATCCTCCCTGAGTTGTAACGACCAAGTGCCCCAGGCCGGACACGTCCAGTTTCTTCTCCTTAGCATTCCCATTCTTGAGGGCGGGGGGCGTCTCCTCGAGGGCCTCCTCGCAGTCGTCCTCCCGGTTATCCAGGATATCGGGCGGAAGCAGTATGAGTGAGGTCACGGCGTCCCTGGGGTCCCGGATGTGCTGGATTTTGACTGGCTCCTCCTCCAGAGTGACGATCCGGGTGGAGTAGTTCATTTTGTACAGTACTAGGTAGCCTCCGCTCACGACCCTCTGCTCGGGCGGGATGATGAGAGGCGTCTGCGTGCTGGTCGGCGACTCCTGCTTCACCATGTTGATATCAGTGCCATTGGCTAAAGCAGGGATGGGGTCAAACTCACCTTTCTTTCTACTGCACATAGCGGAGTTCAGTTTGTTCAGGTTGTTCAAGGCCTCCACTTGATTTATTGCACTGAGGGTCTCCAAAGAACAGGACTGTAGCCCTACTAGCAGGTGGACTCCATCAGTGCAGGGAGTGATGGAGTCAACATACAGGTTTTCCTCCTCCACGAGTTTAGGCAGCCTCAGGCACTGAACCAGTGTCCCTGGCTTGGGTACCATAGAGCTCCACTTATCGGAGTCCATGGTGACCAAATTTGCAGCATCTGCAAACTGCTGGATATAAGTGACAGGTGGGTCCTGCAGCAGCAGCTGCTCGTGACTGTCAAACTCCATCTCAATGATCTGGGGCACCGTGAAGCCCTCGTCGTGCAAGCTCTTGCTCATCAGGTTGTTCATCTGCGTGAAAACCTTACCCGTTTTCTCGTCCGACTCTTTGATGCTGTACAGCAGCAGCAGGGGCATAGTCCTCCTCACCAAGGGGGAGCTCAGCTCCGAGTTGCTGCAAGACTCGATCTCAATGGAGCCCGGCTCCGTGCCCTCGCCCTGAGTCCTCAACAAGCCGTCCAGCGGGCGCCGCGAGTTGCCGCTAAGGGGGGAGTTAGCAGCGGACCTGTAGCTCAGGAGCCCCCCAGCCAGGAGGCAAGGGAAGGGAATGTTGTGATGTTCTACGTGCTTCTCCTTCATTTTATCAGTCTTGGCATTAGCCAGGGAAGGGTTAGCACCCAGCTCCTCTAGGTCCTTGACCGTGTCCTCCAGCACATTAGCCACCACCTCCCACTGCAGCTTCTCTGGCTGCTGCAGGATGCTGAGAGCAGTGATGCCCAGGTTCACCTCCATGCTCTCCTTCTGGGCTGCCTGCCCTGTTAGCAGAAGGAGGGAGCGGTGAAGACAAGACAAGACACTCTTAGACTTGTGTGAATGAAAAAGACAAAATCCAAAACCAACCAAAAGGCTAAAACATGATCAACCCAGGACTTTCGTAATCTTTACGCAACATGTAGGAAAGTGCTATAATCCAACGTTTACAAAACTCTGTGAAGAGTCATTGACATGACAGAAAGGAAGAAAACCTGTCAAATCCTGTCAATCAGGATGTAATCTTCTATGAGACAGATCAATAATCCTTAATCTCTCTGGGCTAGCTGTGCTCATGCAAAAGGAGCGTATTACAGCCTTACCTGTCACAGATTCTGATCTGGAATGCTCCTCACTGTCTGAGTCTTCCAACTGATCATCACTAGCAAACAAGAATTTAAAATCACCTGTCATTTTTTGAATTTATTATGAAACATCCCGACATAACACAATATATGTTCTAGTTGTTCTACTCTAGCTGTGAG
Source organism: Atractosteus spatula (assembly GCF_055471065.1). NCBI lineage: Eukaryota > Metazoa > Chordata > Actinopteri > Semionotiformes > Lepisosteidae > Atractosteus > Atractosteus spatula. The sequence continues at coordinate 20,414,882 of NC_142720.1, read as the reverse complement.
CATAAAACTAACTTTTTAAAAATCCAAACTATCTAGAAAGGTGCCGATAACTTCGGGTTCGGTGTATCATTAGAAGACTGCAGGTTTCCAAAGCCAAAAGGCTTTGACTAACATGGAAATGGAAGATTCACCACCTGCACATAATCAAAGAAAAAGTCACGTAAGCAATTCTACGATTTTTGTTTTGCAACACTGATAAAAGCAATTCATTCACTTACTTCCCACAGATTTCTAGATCCGTTAAACAGCAGTTCTTTAACTTATCTGTTGACACAAACGGTTGTGATCTCCTTAGTGCTAATAAATCTTCAGAATGGCTTAACTCTGTTTTGAAGTAATGATAAGAAAGACTTCATAACTTCAAGAGTGACAGGGTGTCCATATCAATTTAAAGAACCACCCTAAGAGGCTTACCTGTCTCCCTCTAGTTTTGGTATATCTGAGCAGGTGGAAGAATTTTCTAGCCAAGCTAAAGTTGGTCTCCGTGACTCTGTCGCAGAGCCTTGTTCACCCCCTGCCAAAATGAGCTGACGCAGAATTGCTGGATCATAAGGGTTTATTTCAAACTTCAAGTGCACCTAAAAACATAAATGCAATACCGATTAATGACTTTTTAGAAAGGGCAAACGACCTGCTTTAAAAAAAACATGTAAGGAAACTGAAATGTTACTATTTAAGCAGGTGCATAGAGCAGTTGCAAGTAAGCACACTTTGTACCTATATTTCACGGTGGAAAACTCTAAAGAACAAACACTTCCCACTTCAGAGAACTGTGACGTTACCTTCATGAGTTTGGACACATCCCATATACATATCTTTCCTCTTTTCGTTGCAGCAGCGAGAAAGTGAGGACAGCTCCCAAACCCGAAGCAGGCGATCTTGTCCGAGCCGTCGGCGCTGGGGAACTGGGCCGGGCTGGTGGCCAGGGTGACGGACAGCGGGACATTCTGCGTGTGTTCCCCCTTCACGAACGGGCAGTTCGGGGAATGCCGCTCATGTTCCGACCTAGAGAGAGAACTTAATGTCTTGTAAAACAGCTAAAGTTTCTCACTGCAGCTAAACCTTGTTATTGGGTCCAGAATCCATTAAACAGGAAGACCTCCTGAACCTTTTTTTATGCATGTAAAGCAGAAGAGAAAATTGTGTTCTGGCAGAAAGCTCCCTGCAGCCAGCTTAATTCTTTTTCCTTGTCTTAAAGTGGGTATGCTTAAAGCATTCACGTAAAACCTTCTTTAAAAAGCGCAGGAGCCTGTAATATTGCAAGTGGTGATTTCTCTGTCGTGCGGGTTCGGTGGACAGCCCTGCACTGAAAGTTGCTGCATTGGACCTCTGGAGAACTTAAGGACTTAGATTACACCCGTGTGCCCGTCGAACCCTTACTTGTCTACGATTGCAGCCGGTCAGGCAGCAGTTTATTAGAAACCCCCATTCTTCTCCTTAATCCACACACACAAGGGGCTCTTAACTTTTACTGCAGCTGCACCCCTTTGTCTCTCAAACAATCACAAACGATCTCGCGCCCCTTATTAAAAATCGTTGAAGTAAGTCAGCTCTTGAAATCTAAGATATATCAGAATTATGTATTTATTTTAATTTCACAGTAAAATTAAGAATACAAGAAAAATCACACTTTCTTAAGTTTACCCTAAAACACCAAGGTTTGACGGAACAAAGTACTGTTGTTGTACGTTCATGGCTGGGCTTGATTGGAGTTTTCAATTATTTATCTTCTAAAAAAATCTGGCCTGTCTCACACCCCCCGAAGAGACACAACGCACCCCCAGGGGGTGTGTGCACCCCAGGTAAAGATGACTTATACACAGCTCCAAAGCATGTTTTTATATCTGTTTATTCCTACAGAGCAATATGTAGCTAGTATTCATTAAAAAGATGCTGTTCGTGTTTAGACTGTTTCAGCGTACCAAGGTTCATCTGTGGGCTCCCAGCAGACCAGACAGACACTACAGGTGAAGCACATGGCCCGGTCATCGCCCGTGGAGGCAGGCTAGAAAAGACAGAGAAACACATCAGAGCGCTCTACCTCTAAGAAGAGGATGAGAAATAACATTAGGGAATACAAAAGCAAAACACATACATTTTGTAAACTTTTACATGAGAGAAAAAGGTTCGGGTAAAACCATTTTTATTTCAAGAAAAAGCTATGAAATTCTTAAGTAGGTATAACCAAGTGTGTAACATGGAAGAATTAATCATAGAACATGTTGCCTAGGTAATGCAATCCTGCCCATCTGCAGTGAGAAGTGGCCCAGCAGTGAATACCCAAAGCTTTGGGACTGTATCCTCTGTGGCCAAGCAAAACCTCTACGGTCGTCTGCTGAAACCTGACTAAGGGGCTAATATTCAAGACTTCAAAATCATAAAAGTAACTCAAAGTTAAAAACACACCATACTATTTTTCCCCCATAGAGAAAACATTAATTGTTGTGTGTTAATACTTTTTTGGTCAAGAGCTTGCACTAAAAAAAATGAATTTTTCATACAAGGCCAAATCCTAATTTACAATGAAAGTGAGGGAGTTTAAACAGTAAAACATTCAACAGAAATTTGCATTAATGGATATTCATAATCAACTAAGGAAAGAATATGAGAAAATTAGACAAAACCAAAATCCAAACACTTCTCCCTACACCTGCAAGCTTCACAAAACAAGCCAATAACACCATCTGTTAAGTAACCTGCATGTGATAAATATTTGGAGAAAACCACACAGTTGGAGTTAAGCGAGCACCAGTTTCATGAAAACCATGAAACCCTGTTTTATAGTGGAAGGATGAGGCTGCAGTTCAAAAGTTTATGCAATGGATTAGCTTCCAGTATCTGAACCACAACCAGGAAGAACAGGGATAATGCCAAGATTGTGATCTCTAAATCCACAGCACTCTACTGCTATTGATCTACTGCTATTTGCTATCATTTTGATTCCAGTGCAATGGGGTCATCCTGAGACAGGTGGATGGTTAACCCAAGCTTCTACATGTATTTGTTAAGGCACATGCTGTATCAGCAATTACTGACCAAAAGAGTAAAGCTATTAGGCAATTAAAAACTAAACTAAGAACTACAATTACAGCTACTGCTACAAAGTAACAAATCTTCAAAGGTCCAGATCTACCCTCAGACACCTGGCTTGCACCAGGAAAGTGAACTTTCAAAGCTCTGAACCTTTGATCACAGCCCTTGTGACTTCCTAAGGACCCAGCTAGAGGCTGAGAATCCACAGGGCATTGGGGGACCTCAGGTGCACCTCATCCAGCATGCCTCAGCGAATCCAAAAGCAGTGAAGTAGAGAGGGAAAGGGTCCTTACACTGCCTACCTGGTGGTAAAATCCCGCCTGAGCCATCGGATCCGGCTGAGCCCACCTGTAGCCCACGTGAGGCCACGACGTAAACGTTTCCCTCCTGTTCGCCTCGCTGTACATTAGTGATCTGTAGTGGGGCCAGAGGGGAGGACTTCAGCGTTCAGACGAAGAGCAAAGTACGAAACATAGTGACTTGGAACAAAACCCATCAAAACAAGACGGACATTAAACACTGTAGGCTGAGAGCACATGGAAAATAAATGGGCTAATAATGGGTTTAATATTGATTACGCACAATAATAAAATTTCCAGAAAGGCACGAGTGGTTCCAAACAACAAGGGCCACGTTATTCCACCTTTATAAAATGCCATATCTGAAATGGGGCTCCTGATTTCATCATAAGCAACCTGCAGTTCCTCCCTCTTTCCCTGCGGCTGGGAATAAACGCTTGTTGCTCTTACCTGTCTACGGAGCGCCCGGGGCCCACCCCCAGCTCGGGCCGAGCGCTCGGTAAGAGGTAGGACAGCCTGTCCATGATGGACGAGGCTACAGGCAAGGCAGCGACATTCTGGTTAATCTTCTTCAGTTCGTTCACAATGGCACTGGCAACCGATTTCAGCACATGGTGCGGGAGGTTGAAGGTAACCGTCGCCCACTAGGGACAGAGGGGGGGGGGGGAGTTATTTCAAACCACATCACTGAATGAAAAGTTATTTTACATCATAATCAAATGTAATAATGGCCTGCGACATTTAACACAGGCATGTGAAGACCATTAGATTATTGTGCATTAAACAAAACTGCAAGAAATATAAACACGTCAGGCACATCAATACACATTTATCGAAAGGATACATTGCGGCTCATATGACTTCCAGGTCTTTTAGCCAGAACGAACCTTTGTTTGTAAACAAGAACCCTCAGTACAGTACTTAAACACCAAAATGATATATACGGAAAACTGACTTCACAAAATAGGCTACCCTTTTCAAAACAACCAAGCTTCTAACCTGCCTAACTTTAAAAATGCAGTTAAAATACTACTTGTACTTTTTAGGAGGCAACTGTGTGATAAAACCCGCACATAAAAAATACCATTATAAACTGTAAAATATATATATCAAACCCATAGATGACAACTGTCTTAACTAATAGAAGCAAGCTAAGTTTAATCTTAAAGTTTTGAGTTCTGCCAGTACCAATGGAGGGTTGTGCAGTCAATCAGCCCAACAAACCAGAAACTTGTTGCCGTACATGACTTATTTCCAGGATTTCCAAGGATTTTTTTTAAAGTAAGCCATCAAAAAGACTCAGCTTTATTATTCACACCTCACTATAAAAAGACACTATACTGTAAAATACTATACTGTAAAAATGCACCGTCCTTTGGATCAGACGTAAAACCGAGGTCTTGACTCTCTGTGGTCATTAAAAATCCCAGGGTGATTCTCAAAAAGTGGACCCCGGTGTCCCAGCCAAATTCTCCATTGGCCTCTACCAATCGTGGCCTCCTAATAACCCCCCTTTCTCTGAACTGGCTTCATCACTCTGCTCTCCTCCCCACTGAGAGCTGATGTGTGGGGAGCGTTCTGGCACACTGTGGCTGCCGTCATGTCATCCAGGTGGGGCTGCACACTGCTGGTGGTGGAGGGGATCCCCATTACCTGTAAAGCGCTTTGAGTGGAGCGTCCAGAAAAGCTCTATATAAGTGTAAGGAATTATTATTAATGATTATTATTTTTTAGTTTTCATCCCATTATGTACAGGATACTTTCTCAATGCCTTTATGTTACACACAAATGCAGCTTTGCATATTCACCGTGTTGCTCACCTTGGCCACTTTGTGATTGGCTGCCGTCTCATGTGAGGTGTTTTTCAGCCCATCTTTCAGCTGCGTAATGAACTGATCATATCCCTCCGTGTTAGATACATCTACCTTCTCCAGACAGGCTGAGAGCATTTGCTGGGCCTAAAGCAAAAAAGGGGAACATTGGTAATGACTCCACATTGCTGGTGAAAGTGAAAAACAACCATAACGGTTAGATCTTAAAAAAAGATTACATTTGGATTTCTTCAAATGAAATCGGACATGAGATTTCTTCAGAAAAATTAACCTATTTCCTTATATAAAACTCTTTGGGATTTCGTCCTGAAAGCCAAACCGACTGGTTTCTGTGCCACACCTTCTTAGAGAAGGTCCAGCTCAAATACCAACAATCCCAACAGTGGCACTGTGGCTTGCGTGTCTTCTGCCACCTTGCACTACCACCGCTGAGCCTGGCGCCCCGTGTCCCTGTGCCTCTACTGTGAGCACACTGGGTCTCGCTGTGCAGAAAGGGGCAGCTGGCTTGCCAATAAAGCCTGTCGAGGGCACACCTGCAGCGCTGGCATCCCCCCGGTCCTGGCACAAGGGCCGGAGCTGTGCGCTCACTAACCACTGCCAGTTTCAGATTGAGGGGGGAAAACAGGCTGGAAATTTTACACTGCAATCGCCGCCACAGACTACGCTGAAAGAAAACATACACTTTCCGAAACAAAGAGATTTTACAACAAAGTATAAGCATCTAATTCAAATAATGACGAATACGGAACACTCTGAAGAAGGGGAGACAAAGCCCAAGGGTTTGCACAGCTAGGATAACATTCAATGCCCCTCTCCTAACTGAGAAATCACTTTTGATTTTAACAAAGCATCAGTCAACTTTTCCCAGATTATTAAAATAAGATCTGAAATGCCAAAACACAAAAACAATGAATGCTTAGTTTTGGTAGTTTTTAGTGATGTCTTTTTAGCTAACTACTTTAATGGAGGAAAAAAAAGAAATATATTCTTTTTTGTAATTACCAGTCCCCATAATGAGTGCCTAGAGTTGTAGAAAAAAAAAGCCTGACATCTTACTAGTACAAAAGTACTGCTCTGGGGAAATGATTTCACACACTGTGAGGCGAAGACCCTCTAAACTGGATGTTTTTAGGGCAGTTTTATGGAGCCTGAAGATAAGGTCAATTCTAGCAGCCAGACCCAGAGGCACTCGGATGTCTGCCCACTTCCAGAGCTGCCCTGGCTGTCCTCAAGGACATGGGGACTGCACTGCAAACACAAGGCAACAGCAGGAGAGAGAGTCCAGCACTGCCACACCCCCAAATCAGAAACGGAAGGAAACAATAACAACTAATAAACATCTGTCTGTAAACACCTTTAGACCTCCAGTATAAATGCAAGATACTCATTCTGCACGCGAATTAAATGTCATAATTAAGCATAGTGATGAAAGGAAATTTCTATGAAAATGACTTTATTTAGGCAGTTTTTACATTTACCAAAGCCAAATGTCAATGTATCTAAAAACCACTTTGTTTACTGAATTGACAGGAAAGACAGTGAAAGGATCGTTGTTAACTAGGGAAAGGTCAAAAACTAAAACCTAACCAGGCAGGCATATATCCATATCAGTACATTGTCGTTTCTTTTTGGAATACTTAGATCAAAATGATAAAACAGATCAAAGCTAAATAAGAGTGTTCAACTAATACCCTCATAACAATTAGAAATTGGCTCATGTCGCTTTATTTGTGTAAGAACTACATCCAGATTCCCCATCATTCACGTTTTGTCAACCCTCATCGCTTCAGACGTTTATGGCTTTGTCACAGTGTCTCGTGGCTCATTCAAAGATGGACATCTATCAGAAAATCTTGAACATTCAGCTTAATAAAGGATTCAAATCGTAATACAAATTTTTTAAAAAGTCTGAAAGCATTTCTGTGCAAGGTAAGATACGCCAAGCGTGAAAAACAATTCGAAACCTGTCGAATCTTAGGCTTCCCGAACACGTCGAAGGAGAGCGGCTCCGGGGATCTCACCTCCGTGACGGGCAGCTCGAGCTGCACCGCGTCTTCCTGCTTTGTGACCGGAGCCTGGAGAGCGGTGTCCAACAGCAAGATCCCATTGAGGTCCTTCCTGCAGCCCACAGCGCAGTCGTCCACAAACAGGACCTTGTCCACCGCAGGGAAGTACTGGCACCTCACCCGTCCTTCTGGGCCATGAAAACACACAGAGGGGCCGCAGGTTATTCCAACAGCATTCAGGGCCCTTAGGTTTGTATACCTGACAGATGGTGAAACACACCAGCTATACGTTCAAACCCATTCGACATCCAGTGTGGCTTTAATTACCCACTGGAAGCTGCTAAGTGCAACTTAATCTAATTATACATACATTGACAAAATCATCCATGTTTTAATAACAATACAGAGGATAATCTAACCAAGCACACGACAGCTTCCGATGAAGATGAGGAGCACACAGAAGCACTTCCTGCCACAGAGAGTCACGGAAGTATGGAACTCCTGAACTGAACCACGATGCTGAAGCAGACTTCTGAAGGATCCTTTAAAAAACTGCACAACAGATCCCAAGGTCATGAAGCCTCCTGGAGCCAAATGAGCTGAATGGGCAAAAGAGATTCACTCTTCCCCCTCTAACCTTTCCTATGTTCCGATTTTGTTTTCTAATCTGACTTGCAGATCAAAATCTTAATTTCCCATTTAAGCTTTTCATATACTACTGCATGTGTTGGACAGACAAAGACAGCTGCTGACACAAACTGAAGCTGTTTATTTACTATGGACACACTCAGAAACTCTCGTGGGCCAGCGTGTAACACCCAGTCTACTTGTTTGCCATTCCAGGAACCTGACAACCGCAAATCTACTGCGCAAACGCAACATTTAGACATAACTCTATGATCGAATTTATTTCGATTAATTACCCAGAACAAATGGTAAATGAATCTATAGCATTTTTTTTTATTTTGTGCAATATAAAGTGCATTTGGTTTCTATGAACAAAATCACAAAGCTGTAATGAAAACTTCAGATTATCCTTTGGCCCTTTGGTTTTAAGGATCAAGTTCACCTCTAGATTAGACTTTCGTTTCCAGTCCTGATTATTACATAAGCTAACTGTTTTTAAAGTTACATCAGCCGCATTATGTCACAGTTTCTGTATATTTTAAAGTATGCAAAGCATCAGCAAGGAAGTTACTAAGCTAACAAGGCACCAGCAGGTATATGCAGACAGACGCCCTGAATCTTCTCCTATGCGAAGAGTCTCGTCAAGGCTATACAAGAGATGGACGATTTGGTGCACAAGCAGTTTCCAGAGCTGTGACAATATGTAATGCTACACATGTGACAAGACAGAATCTGCTTCACGTGCCTCACAGAAGCGCTACTGTACTTCCAAAGAGCAGCGTTCGACTCAGGACTGAGGCACGAGTTGAGCGTCTCTAAAGAACAATACAACACTGTTGTATTACAACGATTACAGGGATGTGGAAGAAGCTATTTCTGTGAAAAAAGGTTCATCTATTAAAACTGGGAATAAAGCTTGCATTCCAGATACTGCATTCATGTGGCTTACATAGCTTTACTACTCATACCTGTAAGGTCAACTGCTCAGGGCACAGCTTGCTTTAATAAATACTGAAACCCAGCAGCTGGAACAAATAGAATTCTTTCAAAATTTTAGACTAGCTACTATACTATAATGACATCCTAACTGTTCCAGTCTGTTTTCTCAATGGCTGCTATGCACCCATTTGTCACACTTTTAAAGAGAAGACCATTCCTGACCATGACTACTGTAGTTTTACCTATTCATCTATTTCTCATCTCTTTTTCCAATGCAGGGTCGCGGGGAGCTGGGGCCTATCCCAGCAAGCAACGGGACGGCACGCCTGCGCAGGGCACACACAGACACACTCTCACTCCAGGGCCACGTTTCACAGAAGCCCGTTCACCTACCAGTATGGACTGTGGTACTGGAGCACCAGGAGGAAACCAACGGAAACTTACCGAGACCATATAAACTCCATGCAGAGAGCATCCCAGATCCAGAATTAAACACAGAGCCCCAGAGCTGCAAGGCAGCAATGTCACCCACTGCACCACCATCGCTGCTCAGCTGTTGTTTTATCTTCCTTGAAATGTTGTTTTTCCATGCTGTTACAGGCAAATTCCAGATGTAATAAAGAACCCAAACATAAATACTGTATAAAAAAATCACAAGAACCAACTAAACGTGTGCAGATGTCCGCATTCAATGATTCTATGTTTATAATGATGTATTGTAAACGTGATTTTTGTTCTAAGATGCAACCATACAACAGGTGGAAATACATCACTGGTGAAGTGAACATTTTTCCCCCTTCAGCATGAAGTGGCAAGTGCTGTATGTGCCATGTCAGCAAAAAGTTAAATTACTTCATACAGTGAGAAGCTCCAGTTTAAAAGAACCGCATGACAGGTGCACTTCTGTCTGTTTTTTCTGTGCCACATACACTTGCTGTCAGTCTCATCTCTCCCCCACCATCTTGACAAACACGAGACTCTACAGGACTCAGCAGTGCCAACAGGCCAGTGAACCCATGCAGGCTCCCAGAGTGCCCTTAAGTGATAACAATAGTCTGGCATCAGCTCATGCCAAGAGTAACAGCGCTGGCTGAAACCGTGCAGAAAGGTGCACAGTGCAATAAAGACCCAGAGAGATCACATCTTTGGTGAAGCAGTTCAGGAATAAATGTGTCTAGGTCCGATTTCAGAAGACTCCTCAATTTTAATCTTCAAAAATTCCCCATCTAGATGAAAAATGTGCCATTTAAATCCTGAGAAAATTTCATTTTTCAGAGCAAAATCCAGATTCACAGCAAGTCCAAATTTGCAAGGAAAAAATGCGTGTGAAATCTGGAAAGCACGGTGGATCATAATTCCAAAGACACAATTTAGATTGCTCAATTGTTTATTTTTATACCCTAAAAGACTTTACCAACTTAGAATTCAAACCGGTTTTATCGCTCATTTTATGGCCTCACCATTACAAAACACATGCTTTTTTTAAAAACTGAAAATTCTTACAAAAATGTAGAGAGATACATACAGTCACGTGCCTACCTAGGTCTATGTTTAGATATATATTAGGACACCTTCATTAGGCCAGGCGTGCCTTATAAAGACAGTGACCTCTTACACTTGTTATTCCAGTTTATTATGGGCAGCTGTGAGAAACTCCACCCATACTATTGAGTTCCTGTGTGTTTGAATATTACCTGTTTCTGAAGCCTCCTAAAACAAAGCATACAGTATGAGTGATCTAACCCCAGGTAAAGAACAGTCAAGTTCAAGAACTCTACAAACTACACCCAAGGATAGCTACCATTGTACACAGATCAAGGATTCACTTCAGCCAACCTAATTATCATACCACTGTCACTTTTGGAGAGGAAATGTAAGGTCAGAAGAGCTGATGAATATGTCCTAGATGGTGCCGTATGTCAGTACACATGACAATAAGACTGTACAGAAAGCAGCCTTTACCAGGGATACACACACTGTAATATTTCTACCCGTTTGGAGAAAAGAATACACCACATAAGCTGTATATTATTTCAAAATGTCTCGCTTTCATAATTGCAGTACTGACTTTGTTAAATGTTTTCACACACCAAAAGACCAAAATAAGCCAACACACAGTTAGTGTCATTGTGTACAGACACCAATGGCGCAGAGCAGCCTACTACAGCACACACTCATTAAACTGTTTGAGCGCTCTATGTGTTTCAGTCTTAATGCTTGATCTTGTCAGGTGGAACAATCTAAACAGAGCAGGGCCTGCTCAGTACTGGGATGGAAGACTGCTAAGGAAAACGGGTGGCTACAGCAGAGTGGTGGTGTTGGCAGGAGCAGAAGCAGTAGTGATGGTCAAGAACTGGCAGGCAGCACTCTCCCCCCCCGGCACAACAGTTCAAAACTCAGCTACCCAGGTACTATCCTCTTGGCCATAGGTCCCGATTACTTGGTCATTAAACAAACCGGCATTATTCTGGCTGAACTCCTGGTCCTTAAGGACGGCCATGTGCCACCCAGGTGGGAGCTACACATCAGCAGTGGATAATGTGGGTTCTGTTCTGTAAGTAAATTGTTTTCGGATCTTTTGGAATGACGAGCACTATATAATTCCTTGCACTTATTACTTTAAAATGTAAAGGAAGGAAACAAAACTAGAGGCCAGGTATCAGCGCATGGACTGCATTATTTCTCAACTTGATCTCCCCATCGCAGAACACACACTGCCCATGTCTGCCAAGTTCTTCATACTGTCCAGGACAGAAGCTTCTGAGATGCTATGTTCACCACAGTGCCACCTCTGGGACCTCATGATTCCAGGGATCCAAAGATGGAGCTAGATCAAGGGGCACAGAGGTTCAAACAGCAGATGAACTCTGAAGGACTGGGCCTGTCTTATCTCTGTCCACTTCACAAAGCAGGGAACAACACTGCAACATACAACATACAACATACAACATTGGGCTGCAGAGCCATCTTAAGTCCACTAATCGGTCAAAATGATTTAGAGCAATATAAGGTTGTCTGCTACCCTGACAATATCAAACCATACAGTACACGGGCCACCACTGACACTTTGAGCACAAGGCACTCAGACTGTGGGAACTCTTATTCAGAAGAAATGTTATGCAAATATTGCTCAGAGGTTATTGCTTTGCTCTGTAAAATTGCGTTTCGCACCAGAGGTGACAATGCAATTAAAAGAAAGGTAAAAACTACATTCTATGGAGTGGGAAGTCAAAGGCAACTTGGATACTTCACATCAGATATCCTGGTAATATATACCGTACAGTACATTCACTCTAATGATAGTCATTTATGCTTTCGCATTTCTATGTAATAAAAAGCAGGTTACAGGTTACTAACTCTTTTTAAATTAACTTTCAGATTCTCTGATGATTCTGTTTTTACAGCTCCGCGAACCTGCAAAAAAACAGAACTCTCGTCCATTTATTTGGCCATCACCCACCTCACATCGGCAACTCCAGCACCTACAGCGAACTGTGCTGATCAACGCGACAGTCGATCTGGTCTACCGCACGGCTGCTCACTTTCCCCACACAGGACGCGCTGTGTGGGAGTGGGGCTTGTCAGAGCAGTAGTGCAGTACCTGACCCCCTCCAGGGTTCACCTAGCTGCATGCTGGAGAGACAGGCCCGAAAATCAAAGACCTGCTACCGAACATCACGGGGCCACACAAACAGCACGAGAGGGCTTTCAAGAGTCCCTGGAACGCGAGACAAGAGACAAGAGTGGCACGGTGGCGCAGGGGTTAGCAGAGCTGGGGCCCTGGGTTCAACACCTGGGATGCTTTCTGTATGGAGTCTGTATGCTCTCCCCGTGTCTGTGTGGGTTTCCTCCCACAGCCCAAAGACAGGCAAGCAGGTTAATTGACTTCTGGGAGAATTAGCCCTGGTGCGAGTGTGAGTGTGAGTGTGTCTGTCTGCCCTGTAAAAGACCGCCGTCCCGTCTTGCTTCTGTCGCCTGCCAGGACAGGCTCCGGCTGCCCTGTGACCCGCTATTGGATAAGGCTCAGAGAAAATGGAATGATGGATGTAATGCAAACCAGTCAAAAATGATACTTGGTTGCCTTCCTATTCATGAAACATTAAGGAACACTAAGACAATTGTAAGCATATACAGTGCCCTGCAAAAGTATTCAGACCCTTGACCAATTCTCTCATTTTACTGAATTACAAATCCTACACTGAAATTTAGTTCTCTGTGATATTTTTATTTCAAAGCACTGAAAGTCAAATTAATTAATTATTTTAATGTGACATTGATTTATGTTAGAAAATATTCTTAATAAAAATAAAAAACTCACTTAATAAAAATACAAAAACACTCCAGCCTGCTCCTACCACCACAGGCGTCACTAACTACTCACTCCAGCCTGCTCCTACCACCACAGGCGTCACTAACTACTCACTCCAGCCTGCTCCTACCAACACAACTGTCACTAACTACTCACTCCAGCCTGCTCCTACCACCACAGGCGTCACTAACTACTCACTCCAGCCTGCTCCTACCACCATAGGCGTCACTAACTACTCACTCCAGCCTGCTCCTACCACCACAGGCGTCACTAACTACTCACTCCAGTCTGCTCCTACCAACACACTGACCAAGTTAGTATCATTCAGAAACTGAGAAAATCCTATCTGACTTCTGAAAAACCAAGGGGTACACAACCACCAACAGCCCATCTGTCACAGTCAAGATGTGTCATTTTTTTTTCCTCCCCGAATTGATTTATTTATCCCATACTGCCATAAGAAACCACACACCGGCACGACCGGAAAGGCCGCTGGACTGTACAATAACAAGATGGACTGAGCCTTGCGTGCCCTGAGGATTGAGGAACTGACAGCGGCGAATCACAGGCAGCCGGGCTTGAAGCCGGCACTCCAACTTCCAGAGGCCTGCGATCCCGAAAAAAAACCAAAACACTGGCAGCTGCCCCAGATGTCCCAGTAGTTCAGCAGCTCACTTACGCATCTCCGAGCTCCTCGTCTCTCCTCCTGGCTGGACTCATGACCAGCCCGTTCGGAAAGACACGGTGCAGAGACAGGGGCAGCAGACATTTCCCTCTGCGAGCAGCCTGTCACAGTCGTCTGGCCGAGGACGATCACGGCTTGTCTCCACAACACTGCTGCCTCCTCTCAATCACCCGGTGAGCTCCTGAAACCGCGGCCAGGGCCCTACGCCAAGCAGCCGGCGAGCAATCCCCGCCACATCGCTGGCTTCAACACCCCCCTCCCTTACGCCGGCATTGTTGTCACACTCCAGCCCGCAGCCCAGCGGTCAGGCCCCGGGGCGGAAACTCACCGTGCAAAGCCGAGGCCTGGAGTATTGCCCCAGACGTGCCGTCGATGACTTTGATGCTGCCCCGGCTTGTGACTGCCAGGATGGCGTTGAGGGCCGGGTGATAGGAGAGGCTGCGCAGGCCCACCTCGTCGCAGCGCAAGCAGCCGTCCCTCAGTACGATCCAGTCGGAGGAGGTGGAGGAGCAGGAGCCCGGCGAGGCCGCGGCCGCCATCTTTCTTTATTTCTCCCTTCCCCTCTCTCTCTCTCGGTCTCGGGGAGCTCCGACGTTAAGGGTGGGTGTAAAAAGACAGAAGGCTGAATCCCAAACTATCGCTGGACTACCACTGCTGGCGCTCCTCCTCCCGAGACCGCAGTAGCGGCTATTCACCATCAGGGCTGGGCAGCCGAGGGCTCCTCTCTTCAGCACACAGATGGCAGGTAAACGGAACTAGCGTAGCGCCAGGTCCCCTCCGCACCGCCAGGGGCGCCCTAGCTTTCAGGAGGCGCCTGAGAGACGGCTGGTAACATTTCAACTTTCTATCGTACGAGTGCTCCTGTTTTGAGGTCCCGGAGAATTGAGAGAAAACGAAAGTCTTGTGCTGTCAATATGCCTTTGTGTGCTTTGTGTGTATTTGCCCCTTTGCTGAGCCTGACGTGATGATTGCAGTGCTTGACACGTTAAATTGTCCCGTTTCTGCCAAGGGCTTGGAGGCACTGGAAGCTTAATGTTTTAATCGCAGCATTCAGCCGCATAATGCAATTACAGTTTAGCGATTCGTAATGTTACTAGACATTAATCACGTAACATTACGTGATTTCAAGAGGTTCAGTTTATCTATCCATAACATCTGCACCTCAATTCAAATATTTCCAAGTATTTAAATGTTAATAGATTAGATACGTACTGTATACGGAAATCCCTTATTTCAAAAGTGAAAGCAATTTCGCATTTATCTTTGCATACTAAGTAAGGTATAATAGTAAGATAAAGTAAAATTACAGAATCGATATTACAAATAATGCATTTTGCACAGTGAAATTTGAACACCTGGTCGCTTATTTTTTAAATGTTCTCTAACTCATTGGTTTTGGAATGACAGTAGTCGGTATCATCTCTTAAAGCTCCAAACACGTCTTGCTTTACCCTCGACCGTATGGTTTTGTGTTTTAATATGACAGTGAGAGTTCAAATGAGAATCCAAAACCTTACTACCTGGAAATACTTCATAAAGGCAAATGTCTTTCCATGAAATCTTTTACTGTTGCAAAGTTATCAGAATGTATAACAGCCTGTTGGGATATAATGAATATACAGCACAGTGTATCATCTTGTCCAGAATCCACTCATGTTTATCACTGCCTAGCTTGTAATGTAGGAGAATTATTAGTGTCTGCCTTTATTAATGTGATACACCTTGTAGTGCAAAACCAGGAGTGTCTATCTAGTTTAGTTATTGATATATTCCTATTCTCTCATTCTTCTTGAGTGAATAAACAGGCACATACTCCTGGATTATTGATGTCATGAGTATTTCAGGAAATCCCTTTGGAATACACTGTGGAAAATAAGACAGTACCTCTTAACCCATTAACATGATGAATTCTTGCTCCATTGCCTTTTCAGTTTCAGCTCATTGCATACGTTTTACCTAGCCCTTTAAGTTAAAACAGAAAAAAATTAAAACAACATTAAAACAGAAAGGATGATATGGTTATTAAAACATGAGGTAATTCCAGAAACATGTAAATTACATGGTTTGAAGACTATGCATTTGTTACTTGAAACTAAACAAGCTAATGAGAAACAACATGCTCACAAGATCTGATCCCCAAATAGTCTTGGGTTGTTACTAGTGCTGCTAGTTGTTGTTTGAGGCCTAAATAATCCATGACCACAATGCTCCATTATTCAAAGTTAGATTTATGCTTTGTCCCCAAAAAATCCTTGATGTTATCAATCCATGGTGTAATCTGGGCTTACTGGGTTCAATAAACTGGGTTGAGGTTGCAGGCGTACACAGCCTGAGACCACATGATAATCAAATGTGGGTTTCTTGTTTGTTTAAAAAGTACAACCATTTTTTCATATGCATCTTATTTTTCATTATCTACATGGGAATGGCAGACTCCAATTATACGTCATGTACCCAGAAGGAGATTTTATGTTTGCCAGTGAATACACCATTCATTTTTGATTCAGGATTTTAGGAAAGATGTATTTACTTGTGTAATACATGTTGAACTTCCCAGACGTATAATTCCATTTAATATTCTACCATAGTAATCGAGTAAATAACATTTGTAAAACACTTTTATTCGTGTTATGTAACTCCAATTACAAACAAGAAGATTAATACCGATACATAATCTGACCAAACCTGAAAAGGTCAAATATTAAATAAAAATAAACAATACTAAAAATCAATTAGGATAATCAAATCAGATGTGCAGTTATATGGAGTATATGGAGTTGCAGATTCATCATTAGTAGTCATTATTAAATAGTCATAATTACAAAATATGACTGCTTGATTTGAGATTCTCGGATTTGTTTAATGACACACTATAACTTTCCAAGAAGATTTCAAATTGATTAAGGGTACCAAGACTTTAGTAAGACTTTACTAAAGATTTAATTATCTAAGGTTTTAAAAGTCCTGTCTCAATTGTCAACAGTAATATATGCATGACTTGCATAAAACACAGTTCAAAACATGCTTGTTGATATTCACCTTACTATAGGTCCCTTGTTTATATTCTAAACGAACCAGACTGTAGATCTCAATCATTTGTTTTATTATTTACAAAAGGAAAATTAATTATTCTCCACGATCCCGATTCTTGTTTAATTCTAGAGTTAGGAATATTACATATTTAATTAGAAACTCTACCGTACTTTTGAATATTGCAAAATACGTCTAAAATAAAAGAGGCAAGCTAAGGCGTTTCTCATGTCCATAAGAAGGAAGAGACGGTCAAAAGGTAAGTTAAACAAACACACAAGTTTTTTTTATTTAAAAAGTGCATTTGATTAAAAAATAATCTGTGAGATTTAAGGAAAATATAAAGGTGCATGTGTAAGGATATACCCAAGAATTAGTTTTAAGATGGACTATTCTCCTGAATCCCTGCTTTGAATAAGCTGAATTAGAGACATAAGCTCCTAATGCAAAGGAAAAGCCCTCAGCAAATTAGAATATTTCCAGAGATAATTATATATAATACAATGAGTGTTTTATGGTGTATTTTCCTTTTATTTAGGTTTTTTACAAATGTACATCTATAAAATATTAATAATATACTGGTAACAACCATATAACAGAAGAAATGAAAGGCACCCAAATGTAGTTTTTTTTTTCTCACAAACTGCCCAATATAATCTAGTCGGACAAACATGTATAAATTAAAAGAAGAACCTAGTAGAAAGATGCATGAAAAATGGATATACCACTTATATTAAATTCTAAATTTCAATTCAGGTTAAACCACTCCCACCTCCAAATACCGAAACAGAAAACAAAAGATCAGAGCTACATCTGAAATATCGGTCTTCCCCTTAAGTCCGAAACAGAAAGGACTGCACTGCAATAAGGTGTTTCTGTTGCTTTTGGCACAGGCTTATCAAATGAGAACTGCTAAATCCTGAAAGGTTTGTTAAAAGTTCTGAATGTCACCTGGGTTTAACAAAAGCCTGTTTTTCATGCAAAGCAAATTAACACGGTGCAGTTCCCTTTTAAAACCTCTGTACCTTGCAAAAATAACCACTTTTACTTTCTCTATAATTCAGAAAGCTGAAAAACTGAGGTTTTTAAACAAATCCTACATCTTTTATTAAGTACAAAGTTCATAGCTACATTTCATCATTAAATACACTGTACATTTTTCCTTTATGACCTATGAATGACCATGATTGTGAACCAAGTTGTATTGTAAAATAATAAAACAAAGCACATCTTCATGGTCCTTCTGAGAAGTTATTTGCCACTTCGCGATTCGGTCATCAAATCTCAGTGTGTTACACAGTTCCAAAGCAGACTGGCCAATTTTCAGACACCAGTATACAGGGATAGGAAGTAGATATACAGAAGGAAAATTGGGTATATAAGAAGTGGCTTCTTTGTCTTGAATTCATCCCCTACTAGCAAGGAAGCGGCACTGTAAGCAGCCCAGAATACTCCAAAGAGCTGAAAAGGGAAAAAAAAAAAACATTGCATTATTCAACTGTCACCAGTAAATAAGTTCACAGGAATGTATTTACCAACTCGGACACAAATTTGCACCCATTTCTACAGCTGGGTATTGTACTGGAGATATCTGAGTGAAGTAGCGTGCTCAGCAGCACAAGAGCAGCACCTCACCTGGGATTTGAACCCACAATCTTGCAGTTACATGTCCAGAACCATGACCACTACAGCACAATGCTGCCCATGTACATAATTCACATGTTCTGTCAGTAGCAGCTCCTACATATTCTGCCTCTTGAACAGTATGTCATTGTCCATCCATTATCACAGAGCAGAAGGCTCAGAGAGGGACTGTCCTAGGCTGCACACCACTCGATCCCAGGGCAATTTAAAGAGCTCAATGAGCCAAATCACACCACGAAGCATGGAGGGAAACATGCAAACAATTTTTGTTGTGATGTGGTCAGGCTTACCTTTATCAGTGTAGACACCACTTCAAAGGCCCCAACCACCAACAGCAGCGGCGCTATGACAATGAGCGGCAGTAAGGAATAGCCAATGACTCCAACAACCTGGCCATAAGACACCTGGGAATCAAGACAGAGCACCCAGTTAGAAGAACTGATCGTCCATCTCAATCCAGGTGCTGCCTCAGTCGAGAAACTGCACAAGACGTGTGTTTTCTGAATAAGTATCTCAGTAGCCCTCATGATTTAAATTTTGTTCCCCAGGACCTAATGTTTAAAATATTTTCCCTGTTGGAGTGGTGGGTTCCCAAGTGGCTCAGCCAGTCAAGGCACTGACTCAGGGCACAGACCGAGCACCATGGTCCTGACGTCACAGGTTCGAGCCTGAACCGCATCTCCAGCCAACTGTGACCGGGGCTCCCCCCAGCCACACACCAGTTCCAGGAGTGTTGCTGGGGTGGGGTTGGGTATTAGTCAGCCGGGGCTCAACTGTGACTCCAGAGGGCTTCAGTCAGAACCAGCTCGCCTGGGAGCTGCTAGGGGTGAAGGGCAAACAGCTCTGTGGGAGGAGCAGACCTGTGGGTCTCAATCTTTCCTGTGCTTATATACAGTGTCTTGCGAAAGTATTCGGCCCCCTTGAACTTTTCAACCTTTTGCCACATTTCAGGCTTCAAACATAAAGATATAAATTTTTTATTTTATGTGAAGAATCACCAACAAGTGGGACACAATTGTGAAGTGGAACGAAATCTATTGGATTTTTGAAACTTTTTTAACTAATAAAAAAATGAAAAGTGGGGCGTGCAAAATTATTCGGCCCCTTTACTTTCAGTGCAGCAAACTCACTCCAGAAGTTCAGCGAGGATCTCTGAATGATCCAATGTTGTCCTAAATGACTGATGGTGATAAATAGAATCCACCTGTGTGTAATCAAGTCTCTGTATAAATGCACCTGCTCTGTGATAGTCTCAAGGTTCTGTTGAAAGCGCAGAGAGCATCATGAAGACCAAGGAACACACCAGGCAGGTCCGTAATACTGTTGTGGAGAAGTTTAAAGCCGGATTTGGATACAAAAAGATTTCCCAAGCTTCAAACATCCCAAGGAGCACTGTGCAAGCGATCATCTTGAAATGGAAGGAGTATCAGACCACTGCAAATCTACCAAGACCTGGCCGTCCCTCTAAACTTTCAGCTCGGACAAGGAGAAGACTGATCAGAGATGCAGCCAAGAGGCCCATGATCACTCTGGATGAACTGCAGAGAACTACAGCTGAGGTGGGAGAGTCTGTCCATAGGACAACAATCAGTCTTACACTGCACAAATCTGGCCTTTATGGAAGAGTGGCAAGAAGAAAGCCATTTCTCAAAGATCTCCATAAAAAGTCTAGTCTAAAGTTTGCCACAAGCCACCTGGGAGACACCCCAAACATGTGGAAGAAGGTGCTCTGGTCAGATGAAACCAAAATCGAACTTTTTGGCCACAATGCAAAACGATATGTTTGGCGTAAAAGCAACACAGCTCATCACCCTCAACACACCATCCCCACTGTCAAACATGGTGGTGGCAGCATCATGGTTTGGGCCTGCTTTTCTTCAGCAGGGACAGGGAAGATGGTTAAAATTGAGGGGAAGATGGATGCAGCCAAATACAGGACCATTCTGGATGAAAACCTGTTGGAGTCTGCAAAAGACCTGAAACTGGGACGGAGATTTATCTTCCAACAAGACAATGATCCCAAACATACAGCAAAATCTACAAAGGAATGGTTCACAAATAAACGTATCCAGGTGTTTGAATGGCCAAGTCAAAGTCCAGACCTGAATCCAATCGAGAATCTGTGGAAAGAGCTGAAAACTGCTGTTCACAAACGCTCTCCATCCAACCTCACTGAGCTCGAGCTGTTTTGCAAGGAAGAATGGGCAAGAATTTCAGTCTCTCGATGTGCAAAACTGATAGAGACATACCCCAAGCGACTTGCAGCTGTAATCGCAGCAAAAGGTGGCTCTACAAAGTATTAACGCAAGGGGGCCAAATAATTTTGCACGCCCCACTTTTCATTTTTTTATTAGTTAAAAAAGTTTCAAAAATCCAATAGATTTCGTTCCACTTCACAATTGTGTCCCACTTGTTGGTGATTCTTCAGATAAAATAAAAAATTTATATCTTTATGTTTGAAGCCTGAAATGTGGCAAAAGGTTGAAAAGTTCAAGGGGGCCGAATACTTTCACAAGGCACTGTATGTCTTACATACAAACATATTAGGACACCTTCCTATGTGTGTATACGGTATATATCACAGTAGCCCTAAATCCAAGTCGTATACAAGTGGAAATTCCTAAAATGAGTATAAATCAAAATAACTGAGTATTCCAAAACTGGACAAATCTGCAATTCCCAGATGCAAAAGAACACAAGGCAAGTTACCTTTAATGTGAAACTACAAAATATTTTAAAATCAATGAAATCCTCTGGATAAAAATGTTTTGTAGTTGTTCTACAATTTCCACCCAGCCGATCTCTCCAATTATTAGTAAAGGCGACTGCAATAAGGTTATGAACAGCCATTACTTACTTCACCACCAAGAACTCTTGCCAGAAGAAAGATTGTCAGAGATCCAAATATCCATATAGTAATAATCCAGGACACCACCTTTGAGAACAGCGAATTCTTTTAGTACCTACGTTTGTAAATTCCTATATTTAAGAAACATAAATAAGTACAAAAACATCTGGCTGAACATTTACTTGATGCAAGGTGCTACCCAAGGTTGCAGATTTATTTTAGTATTAATAAGTGCTTACTCAGAAGACTCGTATGTTGATATCAGTTGTAAAATATAAATAATACTTGTTTCCTTCCGAGCACTG
Organism: Atractosteus spatula; assembly: GCF_055471065.1. Classification (NCBI taxonomy): domain Eukaryota; kingdom Metazoa; phylum Chordata; class Actinopteri; order Semionotiformes; family Lepisosteidae; genus Atractosteus; species Atractosteus spatula. The sequence goes on along the minus strand of NC_142720.1, from coordinate 20,393,325 downwards.
ATATCTAGATTATTAGCATTAGAATTAAAGCAAAAAGCAAACAATCCAAATTTTGTTTTTGTATGGTTTCAGGGGAAAATTGGTTAAGATGCCATGCCATTCCTGAAAATACTTTTCTTTCATTTTTATGGTTGATGGAATTTTTTCACTCTTGAACGTAAGTTTTGAAAAGCATAAAGTAGATGACTTTTGGATACCGGTTTACAGATTTTAGCATCACTTTGATTAATTGATCATTCATGACTAATCACTGTGGCATAAGCATCAACTCAGTGGTAAGAGAACTGACGATGCAAAGGTGAAATTTGTGAATCTGTTGCAGTTAGAAAAAAATACTTGCTTTTAATCCTCCTTATAATAATAACTTTATCTATTTAAAAACAATAAAACATCATGTCAACAAGACCACTCTTTAAGGAATGTTACTAATATACCCCAGCCTACTTTAGTCTTTTTTGCTGGGACATTGTAGTTGTTTCCTAGATAACAGATGACAGAGGTAAGAATTTTAACGTTTTCAAGGCAGGCCTATGAACTGAAGAGTTTACAGTTGTGCAGCATCAGTGCTGTCTAATTCAGTTTAACTCACCCTGAACTGGCCGTACAGCGAGATCATGGAAAAGAGGAGAACTACAGCCAAGGGCCCCCAGAAATCGGGGTTATCCCTCACCACCTGCCGGTTAAAGCCCAGGGACGGCATGGGCATCAGCACACAGCGGATCTTGTAGTAGATGTCCTTCAGGTCGATATCAAGCTCCTCTCTTCATTCAAGGGAAAAAAAACACAGAACACAACTGCATCATTACAAGGATAAGCACATCTAAATCCAAGAACAAAACTAAAAGAGAGTGCATTTAAAACCAAGGACGGGAGGCACTTCTTTACACAAAAGGTTGTGGGAGTTTGGAACAAGACACCCCGCAATACCCAATTAAAACCCCTTCCCTCAAGAAAAAGTTGGATAAAATCTTCAGATTAACTACTAACAACCCAAAGTCTCCTTCTCCTTCCCTCTTCTTTCTGAAAGTCTTTCCTTCTGGAAAGCCAGGAAACTACAGGATGTCTAGTGGCAGGTGGGTTTCTGTTTGGCCTCCCGAGACATCAGCAGAAGAACCCAGCCTGATGAATTGTTTGGACTGCTGCATATTTCACACGTTTGCTATATTTGAGAACAGCCCTGCTACGGCGATCACGGGTCATTCTGCACACTAATCTCCGCGGATTCCAAAGACACGGCTGAGTATTCGGGTTCCGATCACGAGGGAGAAGGCGGGAGGGAGAGGCGACGCACAGGAGGGGCTTCGTGTCCTCTGGGTCCTCCTCGTCCACCTCCAGCAACCAGCCGTAGCCGCGCTGCCGCAGGAACGCCGTGGCGTAGGCGTCTTTCGGAGACTCGCCGCCAAGGTTCAGCTTCACATCTGGAGCGTCGATGGAGCCGCTGAGCTCTGCGGGGAAAACGAGGAAAGAAGATCCTTCTCAAGGTCCAGTCTCAAGCTGCAGAACCAAACTGGACACTGAAGGTGACCTGGCAAGACTAGGTATGACACGATCAGCAGCTCGACACAAAATTCTTATCTACAGCCATAGGTATCGTTATTGATTTATTACGATGATGCTTTTATCCAAAGCAACTAACATTTTTCCAGTACACTGGCCCCTTCATACAGTACATCTTTGCTGAAGCACTGTGCTGGAGGATGTCTCGGTATCTGAACCCACAATCGTCCGGTTACAGCTTCAGAGCCCTGTCACAACACTGCAGCTCTGCCTTCACATCTTTAATCTACAGGAGGCATTTTAACAGTATCAGTCAATTCCAGCCCTCAAGGTTCACAGCCCTGCAGGTTTTCATTTGCCATTTGAACTTAAAAGTTAAGTTGAATGTATTATTTTCATAATCTCATGGTTTTTTTTAAATGTCAATCAGTCAATCGGTAATTAAAAGTCAGTCTAAAACCAAGACACTAGACCGGGACTGAAATTGTCTACCCTTGTGTTACACAAAACCCACATCGGTGCCCTTTATTATCTGCTCAGCAGAAAATCGAATGCATATTTTGCCCAAGTACGAGGGCCAGTCGTGCAGGTACGATAAAGTACAAAAAAATCAGTGACAGGAAAACTAGCACAAGAGCACCGGAACAGAAGAATGAAACAACGAGAATGAAAACAGCATTAATGTCAGCACCTGACATCGATCTGTATTCCATGTTTACAGTGAACACATGCAAGTTAGCAAATCACATTAGCAGGATGCAAGTTCAAGGCATGAGTACAATACAGTGTTACTGAAAGACATAACTGAAAACTGAGAGATCACATCCACATCCTACGTGGAAAAGCCAGTCATTATAAAATAAGATATGCTCACTTATTTTTGGCAGAAACGCACGCCACCACCTAAAGCACGAACGACGAAAGCACCAATTACTACTCTGACTAAAGTTTAAATTACAATACAGTGTGTTTTACATATGTGGTTACAGATCAAGCGATGTTATGACTAATATACGTTTATTCCTCAATAAACGTCTCTCGTTGGAGTTCTTCTAATGAAATGACAATGTTATAATGTGAGCTCTGCATTATGCAATTCCTGCTGCAGTACATGAACGAGTTGTGCTCTCCCAATAATGACAGCGGGGATCCTTCGTTTATATATGGACAGCACAGAAAACAACACCCATCCCCACGACAACTTCAAAAGACTATCTACTCAAGCTGTCTAGCGCAGTTCTCTTCGTCTCCATGTTGTTTACAGGTACGATACACTGTTGACTGTGCGCCAGGGTTTGTAATAGGCTTGAAGACATTCACGAGTTACTTCATCATACTCCCCTAAACGTGTTTTATCTTAAGACAACAGAAACGACCATTAGAAGCGTCTTTCGTATCAACTACACGGCTAAAACAAACATCAAAACTCTTTTCTGGGTTGTCGTTCACAGTATGACAACAACAACATTAATAATGCCGTATAAAAAGTGTGATTAGTCCTTGCAAGGCCTAGTCTACTGTACCTTCGGCGTCAGTCGAGGAAACGAAGGTAAAATCTCCGTTGGTTGGAGAGAAATGCTGCGCCTGCTGATGCATTGTTGATCTACTGACAGCCACCTTTATTTATCAACGACTGACATTCACATTAATATTTTTATCATAAATCAAAACAAAAAAAAAAGAAATCTGCTGTTGGAAGGTTTTCACCACACACAATTTCGTGGCTATTACACCATGCTGCTGCACTACGACCGCCTCGCCCGACGCAAACTAGGCTCAAAATCTCAAAACAGATCCTGGACAAAAAGCAGGAAGTGAAAGGGGAGCTGGGAAATACGACACGTCAAAACCAACAGGGCAGCGCACCCCGCGCCCTCTAGTGGCCAGAGAGTGCGGCTGCACTGCGCTCCAGTTAGGATGTCGTCATTCGTATATTACACAGAGACAGGTACAGGTTTATTCCATGCTGAAAAGAAGAAAATAAATACAACGTTTCGGCTGTGGAGCCTTCTTCGGGTGTCAATACTACTTGAACTACATTCGTATTACATGCCTAAAACACCCGGGAAGCTTACAAACTAGAGGCCATTTGGTCCAGCTAAATTGATCCCATACCTCATCCACACTTCTCTTGAAATAAGTCAGAGGATCAGCTACTTCAACATAGTTGGGTAGCTTGTTTTATATGTTGAGCCCCCTCTGTTCTGGATCTGAAGTAGAATATCCTGTACTTTCCATTTGGGTCCACTGATTCATGTTTTACTGTTGAAACAACTAGTGCGTTAACCGATTTTAACATCACAGCCCATAAATATCATATGAGATCTTAAATTGGATGTGAGCATACAAGGTAATGCATGTATTTTGGACTGAAAAGTGCTTTTAGGTGGAGAACACAGAGGACAGATCAGAGGTGAATGCTCAGCTTGGGTGATGTAGTAAAGTTATGGAGTTAATTCCATGATTAAATGTGACAGAAGGGAGAATAATATCAAATCATTTAATATATATGTATTAAAATACAACTAACAAATGGGAGATGGCGTGTTTGTGTGCTATAATAATTAAAATGAATTCCATGTAAATCTAAGTACAGATTCAAGCACAGAATCAATTTGGACAATTGATTATATACACTGATGGAAAAAAGAAACGCAACATTTCCTGGAATGAGAATACTATAGTTACAGCTTATGTACTTTCACAAAACATCAATTTGTTCTAAGCCCTCTGACCAGCAATACAGCTTGTGCAGTGAGGCATTGCAACTTGCCAATCACACAAAAGCTCGTTAGATGCACTTTTACCCAACGAGGTCCAGATGGAACAATGCCCGATCAGGTCACCTTTAAAAAGGCCTTAATTCAAAGCTTAGGTCTCTGCAAGAAAAAAGCCACACTTCAGTCAGTTTCCTGTGCATCCCATAATGCCTTGAGTGTCACCAGAAGCAAGGGAGAGGGCCACTGGCATGCTGCAGGCTGGCATATCATGTGCCAGCATTGCCAGACATAACAGAGTAAGCTGCTCCACTGTGTCCCAACTGCAGAGAAGATTTCAGCAGACTGGCAGGACAGATGACTGAAGAAGAAATTAAATAGTTTAAGAAATTAAATAAGTTAACAGTCCAAAATAACAATTCAAAAACATCAAATGAATCAATAGACAAATAAATAAAAAATATATATATATATGCATATGGCCTTAATTATCGTGTTTTCTTCTTTATGCAATAAACGATGACAGTGTTTCTCAAAGACCTGCAGGTCGCGAGATCTACCGTGAGCGAGGAGAGCCTGGAGGGACCGCGCATGCGCCGCCGCAGGCCTGGCGCTCATTGGCTGAGGGCCGACCAATGGGAAGCGCACGCCGCGGAGCCGGAGATTTGCCGCTAAAGACGAAGCGGCAGGAGCTGATCCTGCTCGAGCAGGGAGGGGGTAAGATACTACATTTCGGACCGCCAGAGAGAGAAGGATCCTGTAATGTGGAAAACAAACATCAGATCAATTGGGTGAAAGAGAGAGAGAGGGGGAGGTCAGCGTACTTTCTCCAGTTTTGAGTAAGCCCTGGTTTGTATGAGAGGTACGTTCTTTTTAAGCACGTTCGCGTAAACCGTCTACTTTTAAAAATATACATAAAGTATACTTTTCATTATATTAAAGAGGCAGTTTTATGTGTTTTTGTTGTCTTTGAATTGCTCGGTATATAAGGTATCATGCCTCTGGTGTGGTGAGGAAAGCTTTTTTCTCTCTGACGCACCAGTCGATGGACAAGTGACTGATTGTATCTTTAATCAAGAGAATGTTTTGAGGAATCGGATGTAAAAGACCTTAAAGAAGACACTGCATATGCCTAAGGAAATAATCTGGTTATTCTTAGTTGATTGCTCAGGAAAAAAAAGGTAGTTAGACTAGGCGCCCAGGCATTGAGACGAGACCTTTGCCGTGTAGATTAAAGAGACGCTGCGATGGCGCCAAAGCGTGTCGAGACACCCTGGCAGTATGGACGCGTTCAGACCTCGGTCCTCATCAACAGGCCGGAACTATCTGAAGTGTTGGTAGTGTTGTAATATACAGGAATGATTTCAAATCGTGTTTGTGAACTACGGATCGTGAGCTACAAACGCAACTCTCTCTTTTTAGTGTAAGGCAGAAGACCTAAATCAGTAAAGCGCGGCAGCATGCACTGCTGGACGAATCAGACGTTTGCACGATGCCTTCACTGCTGCCACTACCAGATTTTTCCCACCAAAGTGTGATAACAGTTATGTGCCGCTCTCTTTCTGCCAGCAGGAATTCGAAGTGCTGGTGACCATAATGGGGATTTCCGGCCTGCTGCAGTTCATCAAGGAGGCCTCCGAGCCCGTCAACGTGAAGAAGTACAAGGGGCAGACTGCTGCTGTGGACACGTACTGCTGGCTCCACAAAGGAGCCTTTTCCTGTGCAGAGAAGTTAGCGAAGGGGGAGCCCACCGACCAGTGAGTGTGACGTTCCCCGTTCCATTTGTCTTATCTGTGTTATGTTCTCCTTTTGGTCCTGCATAGACCTGTTTTGAGTATAAAAGGTTTTAAAAAATCAAATCATAGGGGAAAACCTCACTTTCTAAACTTGTTTTAAACATCCATCCATCCATTCATTTTCTAACTGCATCAGTCAGCTCATAGACACATGCACACCGGGCTGTTTCCCAGAAGCCAGTATGTCTTTGGGCTGTGGGAGGAAACCCATGTGAATGCAGGGAGAACATACAAACTCCACACAGACAGCACCCAGGTCCGGAATTAAACCCCCAGCACTGTGAGGCTGCAATGCTAACAACTGTGCCACCTGTGTTTTAAACATGTTTTGCCCACATAATAAATTGGCTGCTATAAGCCAGCTGCCAGACATGCAGCAGTATAGTCGTTGGAGTAGGTCGTGCCATCAGTGTTCAGCTTGTACACTACGTGGTGTTACACTACTCTTACGCTGCACGATAAGCAGGTCAATGGCAGTGGTACGTGACAGGGCTGTTAGAAAAGCTGTTTTTCTGGTCTTTGTTTCAGATATGTGACGTACTGCATGAAACTTGTCGATATGCTCCTCACCCACGGCATCAAGCCCATCCTGGTTTTCGACGGACGCAACCTGCCGTCTAAAAAAGAGGTGGAGAAGGCGCGCCGTGAGTAAGTCCCGTGGCCTTGCCTTGCCTTTAAAGTCAAATTTGCAAAGCCCAAAAAGAACTATATTTTTTCTCCTCCCCGGGGTGGCCAAGGCGCCGGGAAGCGAACCTCCGGAAGGGCAGGCAGCTGCTGCGCGAGGGGAAGGTGTCGGAGGCGCGAGACTGCTTCACCCGCTGCGTCGACATCACGCCCGCCATGGCGCATGACGTCATCAAAGTGAGCGCCGCGAAGCTGGGTCCTGCGGAGAGAGAGCCCTCAGTACTAATGCCGGCTGCTCGGCAAGCTCTAATCAGACTATCAGTTTAGTTGCATGGCTATATTTTGCTTACTGTTGGCTGTTGGAACTGTCTTGTCAGTCTAAGTGTGGCTGGTGTTGGGATGGGTTGCCATACCCCCTCATGCAGCGCCACCATCCTTTGTCTATACGTTACTACATCGTGGACGTTAAAGCATGTGAATGTAGCTTTTCCGTGTAGGCAGTCTGGACGTGAGCGGCGGCTGATGTGTTTCTGTGCGGGCAGGCGGCCAGGGGGCGAGGCGTGGACTGTGTGGTGGCGCCCTACGAGGCCGACGCCCAGCTGGCCTATTTAAACAAGAGGGGGATTGCACAGGTGGTCATCACGGAGGACTCCGATCTGCTGGCTTTCGGCTGCACGAAGGTGAAGACCTTGAGGTCTAAACTGCGGCTACTTCTTCATCAGTTTCCCTTCAGGATCAATAAAGTATCTATCTATCTTCTTCATAATTACCAAGAGCATCCATAGAAGAGCACCTCCTCGAATCATCCCTGCTAATTAGGATACATTTGCTGTGTTACGTACAGAAAGATGTAACTGAAACAAAGGATTGGTGCTAATCGTAGTCTCTCCCTGTAATTCAGACATAATGGAAGCTGTCAGTCCTTGCCTATTGCCGTTAATTGATCAGGTTTTGCATAGTTTTTAAGTCCATTAACAGTGTTGCAGCTTCCATGGTTTAAACACGTCTTGTCCAGTGATTGATTTGGAGTATGAGCTACTCACGAGGATCATTTCAAGAAGTCAAGTTTTGTTGTTGTTGTTAGGTGCTTCTGAAAATGGACAGGTTTGGCAATGGCCTGGAGATAGCCCAGTCCTGCCTGGGGAAGTGCAAGTCCCTGGGGGACGTCTTCACGGAGGAGAAGTTCCGCTACATGTGCATCCTGTCTGGCTGCGACTACCTGGCCTCTATCCACGGGATCGGCCTGGGCAAAGCCTGCAAGCTGCTCAAGATGGCAAACAACCCAGACATCACCAAGGTGACAGAGACACGGCACGACTCAATGAGGGGTTCAAACGGCCCGTAGCACATACGAGCACTGAGGTCCATTTATACTGTTGGAGAACACAGTAGGCAGGCCAGGATAATGTGACTTAGAGAATGGACACAAACACAGGGAGTAAAAGAAGAGTTTTGTAACTGCAGTGCAGAGTTGACCAGCTATAGTCATTTGATTCTCATGAACCCTGACAGATTTTTTAAATTAAATAATCCTTTTCAGAACCGAAGGTTTCCCCCAGACACCAGGAACAGAGGTCTTGATGCTCTTTTCCTTTGTTTCCAGGTGATTAAGAAGATGGGTCAGTACCTGAACATGAGCGTGACTGTCCCTGACGAGTATATCGAGGGATTCATCAAGGCAAACAACACCTTCCTCTATCAGCTGGTCTTCGACCCCCTCAGCAGGAGACTAGTTCCCCTGAACCCCTACCCAGAGGAGATTAACCCTCAGTCTCTCAGCTACGCGGGGCCGTATCCTTTAGTACAGAAGTCTTTCTTCCTCTGCCCTGAGTTGCCACTCCTCCAGCGTCCCCATGGTAACGGATGAGGATAAGTGAGGCTGTGTTTAAGCAAGCAAGGCCTCAGTCTTCAAGCAGGTATTCGCTCACAGGACTGAACCCTTCAAGGTTCAATTGGTGTTCAGGCAGCTACCATCATTGCAGTAGGTATTCTATACCAAATTATTTTACTAAGGTGACTGATGTTACTGGTCTGGTTTCTTCCTCCTTTCAATAAAGCTGATTTGCAGCAACTAGTACATAGGCTAAGCATATCTTTCGGCTTTGATGGTTCTATTTCATGAATACATTTAATCTACCAATAATGGCCACACTCGCAACTCCTCTTATATATGCTCTCATTAGGAGGGACTTCTGACTTGGCAGCTGTAATTATGCCACCTACTGTCTGAGCTCATTTTTTCTCCCTGGAGTCATACGGGGGAAAATATAAACCCATTTAATTGACAACTGGTGCAGTAGAAAACATAAATAAATGATTAAGCAAGTAACTAGTTATAAAGTATGCCAGTACATATGTTTGTGACTATTGTATTAGATGCACAAATATTTAATTAATGTAAGTGAATTAGTAGGGAATTAAATAGAACTATTTAAGGTTCAAAGCTTCATTACGAAGTGTGCCAAACCTTCAAAGGGTGAAAAGGTATCCCTTGTTAAAACTCAAAATCTTGTTTTCTGGTGTTGATCTGCATGTTTACGAGAGGTTTGTCTTTGTGCTGCCTTTTCCTTAATTCCCCCAATCCAGTAACATGGGGGACCAGGCTGCCTTGCAGATCGCTCTTGGAAATGTGGATGTCAACAGCATGAAGAAGATTGACAATTATAATCCTGACATCACGCAGGTGGGAAACCGTTTTTGGCAGAGCTTGCCAACAATTTAGCTTGGCAGCAGTTTAAATGTTGATCTTGACAGGTATTGGAGTGTTATTTACAAAGGCATTGCTTCCACATGGCAGTTGGAATACAAGGAAGGTTATACGGTAAATGACAGCAGTCCACACTTACTGTTTGATTGCTAGTACTGTGGCTAATCAATCTCAGTGTCTCATCCAGCCTTCATTCAAGTTGATTTCCTGTGCTTAATTTGTAATTAATTTGAGCTACAGTACATCTCCTCCTGCATGCAACACTGTCCCTATTAACGCTGTATTTATCTTAACGTTCTCTGTTAGCTGTGCTCAGGCATTACATTGTTACATCAGTGCATGCTGATGTAGTAGCTTCTATTTCATACATTTGGTTCTAAGACTCCTGATATTTTGGTATGCACACTTAATTACATGTTGTCTTGTTTTTTCCCTTTCATTGTCTTTCTGATTCCCCTGTATTTGAACTCTCTCCCATCTTGCATTCTAGTAAAACAAAGAGGTTTTGAATTTTCCTGTGCAACCTTTACTCCTTTAGAGTACGTGTAGCGGAAGTGAAATTCCTCAAGCAGTGTGCCATTGTGTATGAAGTGTGTGAGCAGTTGTAATGGAAATATGCCTGCGTTCTGTGTCCCTCAGCCTGTGAAGCCCAGGAGCCGTAGCTGGACTGACACCCGGGTACAGCAAGCCCCTTGTGAGCTCAGTATCTGGAGCAGGGAGTACAACCCAGCAGGGAATACGCGTCTGTTGTCCCCGCCCAGCGAGCCTCGATCTCCAGAGACGCTCTCCACCAGAGGAAAGGAGAAGGTCATCGCCACACAGCCCCTGAAGCTTCCTACCAGGCAGACGCAGGTCAAGAGGCCAAGAGCAGGTAGGCCTGGCTCCTTTTTCTTAGGCCCTGCATGTTGTACTCTACCCTGAGAAATGTGTTTTGTCTTCATTGCCTGCTTATGTGAACAATTTGCTGAGTTTACATCATGTTTAAATCTGCCAGAGATTTTCCCTCCTCCCATCCCGATTTTGGGACTGTACCATTTCTCTTGTGCTGATTAACCCCCCCATCATCTTCCTAATAGGAAGATGAGAATCTGTAATTTTGTCTCTAGCTGGCACTTAAGGAAGGACTGTGGGGGGTTTTGTTTAATCCCGGTGGTGTAACTGGCTCTCCTCTTCAGAATCGAGTATGTCGGAAGAAGTCCTGCTTGGGCAGTACTCATGCTCCGACACCAAGAAGCCCAGGAGAGAAGCAGGCACGCCCCCAGCCGGCAGCAGCATGTGTGCAGGAGAGAGGGCCTCGGGCCCCGCCAGTCAGCACAGGGCTCGCAACAGGTTCGCCACCGTGCTCCAGAGGAGGAACCAGGAGGAGGGAACAGCGGAGGAGCAAGGGTTATGCAGCAGGTACTCTTTCTGTTTCCCAGTGTGATGCAATAAGATGATCCTTTCAGTGTGCTGGGAACACGGACAGTCAGTCAGCCTGTGCCTGAATTAGTCCAGCTATCCAAACCTTTTCCAAGTTGTCTGTCTGGCACTCTGTTTATGTTTCACGAAATTGAAAAAAGTGCTCGGAGACATTTTCAAATGTTGCCGTGTTGGCTAAGTGTATACTCTTCTGCTTCTGATTTTTGTGAATGGGATTATACTTTTTGTTAAGCACTGACCTTCTTTGCTCTGCCCAGGTTTTTTTGCACCACGAGCTCCAGCATGGAGCCTGAGGCCAAGCAGGAAAGCCCAGTCAAGTCCCAGGAACCTGTCCCCGAGGTGCTGTATGTTTCTGGCCAGCACAGCGAGACATCGGATGTGCTGACAAGTACAGATACCGAGTTCCAAGGGAAGGGAAGTTCCAGGGCAGCAGGAGGAACTAGCCCCCTGGGCTGTCAGTCCCCCTGTATGTCCAGCAGGGGGTCTGGGGTTTTTGGCTGGTCTGGAAGCCTTGGGGAAAAACCCAAGAATCTCACCTCGGGGGGTCTCGTAGCATTGCAGCAATTTCAGCGGACGAAGGAGAGTTTCTCCTGGAGCGCTCCTCGCCAGAAGCCCTCTGCTCTTTCTGGCTCTCTCCCTGACAAGGAGAACAGGCCTGGCTCGGAGAATGAGGAGCCCAGAGACTCAGGGGAACGTGGATACTTCTCTCAGCCCAGCAGGACTTCCAGGGGAGAGAGCACTCTGCCTGACAAAGAGAACAGGCCTGGCCCAGAGGACAGGGAGCCCAGAGACTCGCAGGAAAGTGGTTACTTCTCTCAGTCCAGCGGACCCTTCAGGAATGAGAAAGAAAACACTCTCCCTGAGAAAGAGAACAGGTCTTGCCCAGAGGACAGGGAGCCCAGAGACTCGCAGGAAAGTGGTTACTTCTCTCAGCCCAGCGGACCCTTCAGGAATGAGAAAGAAAACACTCTCCCTGAGAAAGAGAACAGGTCTGGCCCAGAGGACAGGGAGCCCAGAGACTTGCAGGAAAGTGGTTACTTCTCTCAGTCCAGCAGACCCTTCAGGAATGAGAAAGAAAACACTCTCCCTGGTAAAGAGAACAGGCCTGAACCAGAGGACAGGGAGCCCAGCAACTTGCAGGAAAGTGCCTATTTCTCTCAGACCAGCAGGACCTCCAGGAGAGAGAGCATCACCTCCCAGACTCGCCTCAGGGACAACCAAGACTCGGTATGTTTGCTTCCCTGAGTTGATTAACATGCATCGTTTTCAAAGATTGTTTTTCTGCTTCTTCTGCACTTCTAGATTGATATATTTTCATTGTTTTTTTTAGGAAACTGGTAGCCAGGAGTCTGATTCCAGTGAAGGTGTCAACCGTTCCCCTGTGAAGGATAAAAATACTTGTACTTTGATCAAAGCAAAGGTAAAGAATACTATACTTCACATACTCTAAATAAGAAAGATGCAAAGTTGAAATTAATTAGGATTAAGTTAACCTTCAAAGCTAACATGACGTCAGTGCAAGAGTGCTGTAAAGAAATCAAGTCTCAATCTTAAACACCAGAAGAGATCAATAATATTCTTTTTAAAGGATAAATCCAGACTGATCACAAATGATTAATCACTTTTGTGTGTGGCTTGTCTTGTCTTGGGTTTTGTATGATGCTTAAAGAAAACCTGTTCTAATGGTTAAACTCTCTTAATTTTGTCATTTAAAGTGCAGCTACAAGAATAACTGCAGGCAATGTTCTATGGTTTTTGTAACCCTAGCCCTACACTGGCCTAAAAAGCATGCTGATTTAAATACCATTTTACAGCTTTTCTGGCCTCGATGAAAATTTGCCTACAGAAGATCGTTAATTCAAGGAGATTTAGCATTCCCACACTACGTAAACATTTTTTACTCTCAGTGCTGGACTTCTGGGTCCAAGTCAGCTTTAGGATGACTGATGATTGCGCCTACCTGTACTTTTATTTTTCGGAAACTTTTGGCTGCCTGTATTGTATACTGCCCCACAAACTGAAAAGTTTAAAGGCCCTAAGTGAGATGTAAGCATGGCGCCAGGAGCCGGGCTCGTTGCCCTTGCTGGGACCACTGCGCAGACGCTGTGCCTGTCCTGCCACAGGTGTCCGGGCTGTCCCGAGCCAGCGCTGGGGGCCGGGGGGCTGCCGGGAAGCTCCGAGCCCGAGCTCCTGCCAGGGCCAGCGGGCTCAGGAAGAGAGGCAGCACCAACGATGAGAACAGGCCGGGCCTGCAGGCCACTATCAGCGACATGTGGAAGAACTTCGGCTTCAGAGCGTGAGTATCCGGTCCCCTGAAATCTCTTCAGAAGCGTTTGGATTTTGATCTCCTTCGTGATGTCTTGCTGCTACTGCGCTGAATTTGAAGATGGTTTCCCTTCCCTTTTGTATCTTCCAAAGGGTCTACTTCTTAGGAATCATTTGAAGAGATTGTGACATACTGTATACTGTACTTGCATGAACCTTGTCAGTGTAGTTTCAAACTTTTTTTTTATTTTATTCAGGTACGACTGAAGTATATTGTAATATTTAATTTAACAAAGTTGTTGGGAAAAGTAGTTGAAGAAAAAAATGCTTTTTTTCTGAGTTGATCACTATATCTGTATTCATTCATTTCTAAAGAGATTTCCTTTCAATTTAATTATAAAGAGTAATCATTTATACAATTTGTATATTTAACGTAAGTTTCCCTGACATAGAAAATGAATGCATGTTACTGATGCAGGACTCGGTTCTAAAGATGTTACTATTCATGAGGTTGTCTAACAAAACCATTCTGGAAAGCTGAAGTCCAATTATTATTTTTTATTTTTCCACTAACCCCCTATTATTTGGGTCTATCAGAATTAGACTTGTAAGTCAAACTAATAAAACACCTATTTGTAATTATATAGTGACCGGTCTTTTAAAATTGTAAAAAGGCAAGTTAAACTTACAGAGGCAGTACCCATTCTGCCCTGTAGAGGGTACTATAAAATAAGATCCCATGAAGGTTCTAGTAATTTGAGCTCTACCTGTTCCATTTAAGAGCACGAGTGAATACATGAGTCATATTCTACGGATTGGTCTTGCATGGTAAACAGCTGATTATTAGAATAAATGGCTGGATGGATGTTTTTAAAATGGTTTATCCATTTTAGCAAGGGAGCTGGAGTATATCCTGGCAAGCCATGGGCATGAGGTGGGATATGCCCTGGATATCCATCCATCTTAGGGCAGACTGTCCAAAACAGGGCCAGTTTTCCCAAAAGCTAAGTAACTGTGGGAGGAAACCCATGCAAACGCAGGGAAAACATGCAACTCCACGCAGACAGCTTCCTGGAAGCCGGAATTGAACCCGGGACCCCAGGGCTGTGAGGCAGCAATGCTTACCACTGTGCCACCCTTCTCTCACGATGGTATAATCTGTTATGAGTATAAATACTTATACAAATCCAGGGACTTTTTTTCCTAGCCTTCAAAGGAGAACTAAGTCCCGAGTAAAAGCAGGTGTCTGGGGACTGGTGGCGTACGCGAACAGACCTGCGTGCGGCCCAGGGGGCGTGGACTTTCTCTCGCCCCGGAGCTGTCGGGGTGCAGGGGAGGGGTGGGCTCTGGAGTGACAGGCTTCCTTCACTGTCCTTCTGCAGAGAGAAGGACAGCAGGCGTCCCTGCAGGAAAGGGGAGCCCATGTCTCCGGTGAAGGACAACGTTCAGTCCCCGGCGCCAGAATCGGGCCAGGACATCTACGGTACCCCCACACTGCCGTCTCTTTAGAGGTCCGGTATTGCTCACATTTCACACCAGACGTCTCAAGCTCAGTTCCCTGGCCCAGGGTCTTCTGGTTCGTCTTTCAGTACGAGATTAATTAACCAACATGCTTATTTTTATAAGGTCTTTTACCGCTGATCATTCACTTCATTTAAAGAAAGTTACTTGTGGCTGGGCTCTGTTGTGTTTTACAGAGGATCTTTAAATCAGAGTTTTAATTAAATAATTGGACTTTGTTACGGGGAGTTGAGGTGAACCACAAGACAAGGTCTTCCAGGAATTTGGGTGGAAACCCATGATCTATGTGCAGTGCCTTATATAAATAACTAAAAATGTTTTTACAGAGGATATTCTGTAAGAGCTTTTATAGTATAAGCAAACTGGCATGTGTATATATTATGTATATTATATATACTTGGTGTACTTGATTCATTTGCTGAGAAATGATCAGTTTATCCATTAATTTTGTCTGAATAAATGCCTTTTCTAAGCGTTTGTTTCTGCATCTTTTGTTTTTGCCATCGCTCAACCTGTTCGTCTTGTCACTTTCCACACAGGGGTAAGTAGCAGTGAATCATGCTAATCTTAGTTGTTGCCATCATAAATAACTTGCCATTCAGGTGTGTAACGAATCGTCTGGGGTGTTTATTGTGAAAGCATTGTTTTCGGATACCGTGATGTCCGTCAATGGCTGGGGTGTTCCGAGTCGTGCCGGAGGAATTCTCTGGGCCTTGCCCTCCCTCTCTCTGACTGCTTCTGCCTTCCTAGCTGCAGGCTAAGGAGGAGGCTGAGCCTGGCAGCACTGTACCCTTCTGGTAGCTGTTGTATCCAAAGCAGTATTGTACCCGTCTGGTAACTTGTATCCACAGCACGGTCTCGCCTCTGTCTCGCCCAGAGCGGTGGGCAGGGCTGGGACAGCAGCGGGACGAGCTGCCCTGCATGCGCTTTGTGATCGAATGTTTTGTTGGGGGGGGGGGGGGGCAAGAAACAATTCAAGACGTCAAAGAAAAGATTCTTCCGTTTCGGGCAGATGGTTCGGACACGCCGTGCTCCTCTCGTCTCTGAGGAGCCGTCTGTCCTGCAGCAGCCTCCCCCCTCGTTGCTGCGGCTCCTCCAGGAGCCCAGTCCCTGCACTCCCCTCCTTACACCCCAGCAAGCCCGCCTGCCATCGGCCCGAGCTGGGCCCAAGACAGGGGTCTCAGGCCCCAGTTAGACGTATACAGCGACTTTGTCTTGCAGTTTTCTGTAGTTGCTTACATTAGATGTTCACTTCATTAAAGGTACAGTGACCAATACATCTGCTCAGAGCCTGGTTAGAGCTATTCCAATTATGTACCTCGTCTCCTTGTTTTTGAGGGGGGGGGCAACGGTCGTTCACCCAGTTAGGCGTGTTAAGCCAGTGATGATCAAATAAAATGTTTATCAGTAGCAAAACCTGCAACATCTGATTTAGGAAAACAAGTCTTTAAAAGTTAAAAGATTGTTTAATCTTAATCATTTAGCATCCAGTAAAGTATTTCTCAGTTGTATAACCCTTCACCTTTTGCAACAGAAAGCTGGTTCCAGCGTGCAGGGTGTCTGTGTGCCCACAGGGACTAGCTCGCTGACACCAGCCACAAAATGTGAACCCGTCACATTCCCGTCGCACAAGTAAGATCAACAATGAGAAACGTACCCGCCCAGTAAGGAGGGCATCATGAGTCACCAGCAGAGTATATGGGATAGGGACTGGTTTCTAATGTAATCGTTTTTAAATAAAAAGCATTGTTCTCTAAAAAGTGCTCGTGTTGAGACCCAGCCAACACCCACATTCCCTTCTATCCGTTGTGCCTGTACAAGTTCAAGGGCTTTCCGTGCACAATACAGGGAAAACAGTGTGGTCTTGTCTGGCTGTTTCAGTCTGAGACTGGTGTTGTAGGCCCCTACTCAATCAGCTTTGTTTTCCCTGGAGTCTTTGAGAGGGGACCAGTGAACAAAATCATCCCATCTTAAAAATGGCTGTGTTCAAATAAATATATTTTTCCCTCCTTTAAAGCTGCCTTTGGCTTATCTGAAATGTTCTTCAGGTGCTGAAATACCAATTCATACAGATTTTTTTTTGATAATGTGTAGTTACACTGGTATTTTAAAAATGCAAGTAAACTATGTTTAGAATTCAGAATCGAAAATGTGCTTTTGCAATCATGAATGTGATTGTTATAATCCAGTTCAATAGGTTCAGTTCCTCCCATATATAGTAGCAATGCTTCCAAAGTCCTGAATTCCAGTTGTACTTCAATGTATTGGTTCATATCCAATGCAAAGCCATATTTTCTTGTGTTTTCTTTCTTATTATAACAATGTACAACTGAAACATGAAAAACACTCTTCGGAATTCAAAGGTGTCTTGAATGTGCACAGATACCTCGTATCATGCTAACTGGGTGGCAGTACTGTATTTGAAGCTCCTTAGTCTCTCTGTTCTCTGCATGGATTGTGAACAATTAGAAACGGTCGGTTATTGCACCACACGTCTCTTGAATGACTTCCTTCAGTGCAGCATATTGCACTCTGACACATTCAGTGCGTATTTCTCTGCTCTGTCATTTTAGGAAAGAATCTGAAGAACTGCCCTGCCCACAAATTAAAAAGGCAGAACTAATTAATGAGCTCCGTCACCCCCCCCCCAGAGCACACACCATAGCTGAGCTGCCCTTTCCCACTTGGGCCTACCCTGAGAATAATTTCCTCCGTGAATGAACGCCGGTGCGAGTGGCCCCAGCTCCACCACGGGGGGGGGTGGCCAGAGCCATTTCTGCCTGGTGAAAGACCAACTCCCGCTCCGCCACTCGGGACAAGAAGAGGGGCAGGGAGATGAAGCCAGAGCCCAGGTGTCTGCTGACTGAGCATCGCTTTCTACACGTGGGGCTGGCAGTCAGGAGGGAGTGGCTTTCGAGAAATCTGAAGCAATTAGACGCTGGGCATACAAATATTTCATTAATCTTGTACTTTATGACTGAGTGCAAAACCCCAACTTTGAAATGTCAGAGATGCCCGTTAGGAAATATAGTATTTTCTCAGTATTGACACAAAATGACAGACCCAATCCAACACATATGCATAATAATAATAATAATCGTATAATCACGTATAAAGTAATTTTACTTGGTAAAAATATTGTTTCAGGAAAACAAGATAAACTTTCTCTCCATGGTGTCTCTTAAAGAGGCTCTGATTGCAGCCTGATCATGTCACTTTCTGTGGTAAGCAGTCAACAAATTTGTGGTTCTCCTGCCCCTTAAAATAATATCAGTGTTCCTTATCGCCAATACAAAAATATCACACTAGTGTGTCATTGAAGTTACTGAAATCACTCGTCTGTGGGCCGTGTAAAATCAACCACAACTGTTTTACAAGGACAGGTAAGATTTTTTCCTGGTTTCTTTGTTTGCTCTCAGAAAATGAAGAGCAGAAAGAAATAAGGCACTGAAATTGAACACCATCTTAGCCTCTTGCTTGATGTTCTTGACCAACAACGAGCATAGCAGCAGATCAGTCACTCTTCATTGGTCACCGAATCCATTCTGCACATTTTCTAAATTCCTTTCCACATTCTACCGCAGACAGCAATCGGCATCTGCGTCTGCTCTGTCTGAAGCCGGGCAAATCCTGTCCGTGGAACTTGCATCGATTTGTGTGCTCCCCTCACCTGGAATGAAATCAGTTTCACCTTTCCCCCCCTGAGAAGCGGTTCTTCAACATACTCCTCGCAGCTCTGCACACAGGAACAATGCTGGAGTAGGCCAGGACAGCCAAGGGCAGAATTCCACCGACTCATGATGACTGGAGATGGGGAGGATGTGAAGAATTATTCTCTCAGCAAAGGAAAACAATGTGAAGAATGCTCGCATGGGAATCCATTGATTATAACAGGCATGATCATGAAACTTTACTCTCGTGCTTGCTTGATGTACAGAGACTCCTCCTGCTTCCATTTGCATAGGAAAAAAAGATCATCTTTGTCTTGAGATATTTCCTTTCTTTCCCAAATACAGGAAAGGATATATTACATATATCTGTCCCCAGTGATGATTACAGCTGCAGGCCGTCATTGACAGCCACAGAAAATAGGATCCATACACACCCAGCAGAAGCAAACACAGCTTTGTGTGAGAGATGGATAGGCTATTCAGGAGCGTCCCATTGTCTGAATTCTGCTTTCTGTTTGTGCTTTTCTGTCCAGCATTTGAGGCTGTCTGAATTCATACATTAGCCAAATCTGTTTTTGCCCACAGCAAGGTTTACCAGCCATCATGCCTCTTGTGATGTCATGGACATCAACTTGTATTTTCCTCAAGGCACGGCGTTCTGAGGAAATAAACAGGTCTACTATTACTTTACAGTCCACAGGAGAAGGGAGCCACCATGGCCTGGGCCATCATGACACATTCATATCCCTTAACTAGCCAGATTTTTTATTTATTTATAAAGAATATTATTTATGTATGCAGTTGTCAAGCAGTTTCAACCTATTTACATATAAACATTTCGGAATTTTGTACCGATATGTATTTGTGATATATATACATTATGAGATTACATTTTCAGTTGATTATTTATAGAGTACATACTGATACTTCCTATGATGTCGTAATGATCGTATTGTTGCGTTAGTGTGATAAACTTCCCTGTGAGTATCCCAAAGGTCATAAGGCTGTGAGATTGCTTGCGGTACTAAATAAATTCTCAAAGCTAAACTCTGGTTTGTGAGCAAAATTCTGTTACACGGAGAAACATGCCTTAGAGGAACGTCTGTGTTTTGCAGCAGTTCAGACCTGAGTCAAGCACAGATTGTCCTTCATGAGCAGGAGTGCTGGGATATTCATTCTGAAGCCTACATCTGGCTCCCCCTACTGGACAGGGCAAGACTCCATTTCAACTCCAAGAGTAACCACACATAAGATGGAGGAGCAAAAATAGCACAGAGGACGAGACATTGAGTAAAGTTGCATGTGTACTGTATGAATATATGTGTAAGGGGATGTGTATGTGTGTAAGTACGTGTGTAAGGGTGTGTGTATCTGTGAAAAGGTGTTTGTATACTGTGTAAACATTTATGTGTGAAAGTGTGTAATGGTGTGTATATAAACATGTACATGTGTGAGAGGTAGTGTTTAAGGGTGTGTGTATTTAAATGTGTACGTGTGTGAGAGTAAGTGTGTTTAAGGGTGTGTGTGTATTTAAATGTGTACGTGTGTGAGAGTAAGTGTGTTTAAGGGTGTGTATATTTAAATGTGTACGTGTGTGAAAGTGTGTATAAGGGGTGTGTGTATTTAAATGTGTACGTTTGTGAGAGTGTGTAAGGGTGTGTGTATATGAACATTATTGTGTGAAAGTGTAAGGGTGTGTGTATTTTAACACGTAGGTGTGTGAGAGTAAGTGTGTAAGGGTGTGTGTGTATTTAAATGTGCACGTGTGAGAGTAAGTGTGTAAGGGTGTGTGTGTATTTAAATGTGCACGTGTGTGAGTAAGTGTGTAAGGGTGTGTGTGTATTTAAATGTGTAAGTGTGTAAGGGTGTGTGTATATGAACATTGTTGTGTGAAAGTGTAAGGGTGTGTGTATTTTAACACGTAGGTGTGTGAGAGTAAGTGTGTAAGGGGGTGTGTGTATTTGTATATACAAGGCCAAGCAATTATTTTTTTTAAATTTCTTTCTGTTTTTGTCCTTTCATTCATATCACAGTTTAGTAGGAAGACTACTCGGTCTTGGTGAATATTTTAAGTCACTGGCCAGACTGTGCACTGGAAAACAATTCAACCTTTTCTCATTAGCGATAATGTGAAATACTGTACATTAACCCTTCACCATAAGCTTCTTTCAGCAAGCAAGATGTCTGTTTCCCCACTTACATGTTTTCAGATAACTGATTCAAGCCTTTCTTTGTGATTCCCAGTTTCGGCAAAGACTGCAACTTTATTAAAGAGAAGTAACAAAGAAACAAGTCAGAGCTTGAGGGAGAAGCACACATATTTAAGTGTAATATGAATCAAGAAGATTTCTTTTGCTCTTAGGGCCAAAATCCCACCTCTAGGCAAAATTACCTTGTTTTACAATACTCTGCTGTAGGCATGTAAAAACATATATATACCTCTCGGCTGAATTAATTTTTCATTTATTTTTATGGGTAGTGTTGGCTGTTTTCCCAGCAGCATATGCCTAAATCTGTCCCAGTAATAAAAATATCAGCAACCTTTTATAAGACAATCATAGTAATCAAAGGTTTGGGTACAATTCTCCTGTAGAGGCTTATTTTAGATATGCCTTTACTAGTATCATTAGGTAAATCACCTTCTAGAGAATTAGGTCAACTGCCTCAAATATCAAGACTGTGTCTTAGGGACAACAACTCATGAGTCAGGTTCGGGGGCAGCTGGAGTCACCACTCTGTATCACTGCACAGGAGTGGAGTGGAGCTTTCAGCACTTTCACTAATGACTGGCAATGAAGTGAAGGTATTTTTGATGTGAATCAAAATCTTCGTGCCCCTTATGCTTTGCCTGGGGTGATCGTTTCAGGAACAGCAATAGTAACTGAATATTCTGGACGTGCTCAGTGTCTAATTTGCTTATATACCAGATATCATGGTTAGCACCTTGACCATTAAATGATCCACCTCTGATGCCCCTGATCTTGTCAATTAATGGCTCAGCTATTCAAAGAACGCAAGATCGGATTAGTCACCTTGTTGCAGACCGGCAGAAACTCAGGATACTCTGTCAGTTTCCTAGAGAGCCACAGTTTTTTAATAGGCCTTTTTGCAATGGCTTAGTGTGTGTTTCTGGATATCTGGTTTGGGCTGTCCCTGGTGAGTTCTCTGCTCACCTCCCTGGGTTTCGACTATCACCACCAGAATGTGGCTGTCCCCTCCCTGGGAAGGCAGGGACAGCAGAGGCAGAACCTGTTTGGTGGGTCATGTGGAATGTCATTTAACTGGCAGCGGCTGCCTCTGAGACACAGTTGAAAGGATACTGACCCGACAACATCACTGCATCCCTTCAGGACACTTGGCAAGACGCTTAAAGGTAAGACTGAATGCATCTTGACTTTACGAAAGCTTCACAAAAGTATATACAGGTACGGCGAGAAGCATTCGTGCTCTCTACATGAATAAATAAGTTTATCAAGTCACTTAATTTGAATAAATGCAATCTATTAAAGTAGATATTTTTCCTAGCAGTGATATCTCTTCTAAATTAAGTGAACACCCATGCAGCAAGAGATGTTTTAATTTTCTAAAAGATGTAGCTATAAGGTGTTGGCAACTGTATTTTAAATGAGCAGATTCACATGAAAGTAATCACTTTTCATGATAAAGCATTCAATTCATGTAAAAGAGGTAGTGCTGAAAGTAAAAACAGTTCAGCTAAGTCGCTATAGTTATACATAAATAAAACGTGACTGCTTATAAAGACGAATGTGTAAAACAAGCATTAAAGATAAAAGGAAACTGTCTCTTATTGTTGCAGCGATATTTTATTGCAATACTTTTAAGTTTTACTTACTTTATATAACTAGATATGTCACTACAGAATAAATTCTCAGCTACCATTATCACTTCCTTAAGCCTCCTTGCTAAAAGACACAACAGCAGCATCCCGGCTGGAGTTTGATCCATCAGCATTCAGCAGTGAAGTCCAGAGTGCTAACGATTACTCCACCCTGGAGAGCACGTGCACTGACACGGACAGCACACTTCCAATTCCCCGATCTAATCTATTTGTATACTTCTAGGTGTTTCAGGAGGTCTGGGGATATATCCAATTGTACAAGCAGCTAGTAATACTGCTGTAAGCAGAGCTCTGGCTACTCTTTATTCTGTGTATTCCATAAGCCTATAACCCACAAGTTAACTTAAATAAGCTGAGTGAAAGAAAATCCACTCGCAGGTCATGACAGTAAAGGAAAGGAGAAGACAGATAAAGAGCAAACAGCTTTCCATTTGTGGCTGGTGAATGTACTGTATACTTGAAGGACAAAAATATCCCACCCCTGTCCACCTGCTGCACAGCTGGGGGTCATAACATTGCATTGATTCATTGAGCTTCTCTGTTTAAAAACCATTTTATTGAGGATTAAGTAAAAAATGTAAATAATTATATAGCATTTAAGGAACATACAATAATAAAAATAAATGTTTACAAAGGTAAATTGGAAGTATTAGAAGTGAGATGTTTTTGGTGAAATGTGTTCATTTACATAGTATTTATGTTAGCATCTGAAACTAAACATTTCAAAAGAAGGGCAGTTTGGAAGAGTTTAGAAATTGTTTCATTTTTCAAATGTACAGAAATATATACAGTACATAGGTTTTTCTTGTTTTATGAAGAAGAAACGTTTCTGTATTCGAGCAGGTTAGTAATTAAAAGTATTTAATTCAATATCTTAATCATTGCTGTGTCCTAAAGTCACTGGGTGCATCTTATTAAAACTGTCAGTGTGGTAACATAGTTTCAATTTTCACAATAAAAAAGTCAATGCTAGATCCTTTCAGGCAAACCATAATCATCAGCTCAGCTTGGTTCTTCATATGACACTTCATCTGAATACAATAATAAGGAGCAGTGGGTGTGGTAATGAAAGGTATGCATGGTACCTGGGCACACTGACATGAGCTCATACTTCCCCTCAGGCACTAGACCAACCAGTTCATTCTGTCCTGTTTGGTAATTCGGCTCAAAAACGTGTTATCAGGTGTTTCACTGCAGCAGCCCTGAAGCTATGCCTTAAAAAACCACAGGACACAGCTGTCTGTAAGGCTGTCTACCTGCACAAATTTCAATTCCAGGCTTCGCATAGAATGCAGAAATATCTATGTACTGAATATACATAAATACAGGCAGAATTATATGTTTGTCATCGACAATGGAAAAACAAGCATTTTCAAAACATTATACTGACAATATTTCAAACTACATGTGTAATTGAATTAGGAAACTACACATCTGAGAATACAGATGATTCATCGTTTACTTTGCACTGTTTTTATTATTGCTGTAAAGTGTTCTTGCAATAGCTGTCTATTACTATGGTAAACATGGGCAGTTTTAAACTTTGCTTAAGATTTTGCATTCAGTGTACAACATAGCAGCTAAAACATTTGCTTACCAAAGCAGAAAGGAAGAGAAAGACCTAGCAGTCCCTAGAGCAGGAGGGTAATTTGCAATAGCATCAGGAAATAAATGTTGTTGATGCAGGGTCTTCAGTACATACACTCTTGAAATTGAAAGGGAGGTGCCTGTGTCTCTCATTATACAAGCTGAAATGACATGAAAAGGGCTGTGACCCAGCACTGCCAGTTGCACTTCATCAATGCTCAGCTACAGATGAAAACAATGCAGGGGCCGCATTCCTCTGGCATCAGAAATCAGCACATTCGCGATTTGTCTGATGGGCTCCTTGAGAACAAGACTTCCTTTCAGTCCTTTTCTACCTGACCTGTGTGACCACCTCACAGAGCCAGAAAGGACTTGATCTCAATGTCCGGTCTTCAGCTCCAGTATACTTTACCCCACATCACATTAGCTCTTGAAAGAAAAGGTAAAAGGAGAGTGCGTGTATAGAAATGCCTGTTTTAGGTAATTTGTGATATTATTCCTTGAAAATGCTTGAATTGCTAACGGAAATACGACTGGGTGAATCTGACTACATTGGTTTCTCCTTTGTTTAGCTGCTCTGTTTTACAGAGGATGTGGTTGAGTTAAAATGAGATGCTGCTGGTGACATTTGCAGTTTAGTCACGTTATACAGAAAAGGTTTCATCCCTTGTGAAACGAGTCCATGATGTTTATTTCATAAGTTAGGGTTTCTGATGGAATATGAATATTAGGAGCAGCAGTTACCCTTCTGCATTCGGAGAACATGACTAATGTGACCATACAAGGGGTTGGGTGTGTGCTGCAGGACAGGGAAGTATGAGCTACTTGTATCTGCCTAAAGAAATGCTGCACTAATAGTCAGTCTCAGCTCAGGACCCTTTTAGCAAGTCTGCCACCTCTTTATCACCTCTGTGCTGGTGAAAGAATCATCACGAAACAGTCAGACGCAGTGCTCGAGGGTTACCTTGATTCAAAATAAAATGTCACTATGTATCATTATTTATTTTCTTATGGACTGATTCCCTTTTGCAGTATAACACTTGCTATAATTAGTCAGTGGCTGTTGTTAGAGAAGGCCATGGGATTTTCTGAAAACATTTATTGACCATGTCAGACATTTGACTACTGGGGGATCAGACTGGGACGGTCACTGGGCTGAAGTTTGACAATAGTTTAAACCAAATATCTGTACAAAACAATATACATTCCCACTTACATCAATTAGCATAGTATACCGGAAATCGAATACTTGAATTATTTAGGAACTTAACAATGCTTTTTTGTTTTTGTTTCTGACAGGTTTCTACGAGAGGTTTCAAAAAGTCATGCAACTGTAATCAAAAGACTGGCATTATGGTAGGTGAACTATTTCTCTTGTATTACTTACATTCTTGTTATTAAGAGCAAGTACAACTTTAACACAGACAGCATGTTAAGACCAGAAAGAGCAGTAAACATCCAAACTATTTCAAAAGATAAAGAATGCTTTATAAGACACAAAAGGCCATAAAGGCATTTGATTCAAAGCTCAATTGTTTCATCTGTTTTTTTTACAGACTTAATTTCCAATGCCATTGGTACCTCATATTCCAGCTAACCTTCAAAGCTCTCCATGTGTGTTTGATTTTCTAGAATGGACATAAGAGAAACCGGAGCTTCTCAGACAACCTGGTCCTGGAGGAAGCTGAGGAAGGAGGCATTGTTGTCGCAGACATCAAAGATGATTCACTTGCTGCAGCCCGTGGTCTTAAAGAGGGTAAATGAGATCAGCCACCCATCCATTTTCTAACCCCCCCATCCAAGTCAGGGTCATGAAGAAGCCAGAGCCTAGCTCGGCAAGAAATAGGCACAAGTCAGGATACACCCCAGTATATCGCAGGGCAGACAGACACAGACACCCACACTCACACCAGGGCCAATTTTTCCAGAAGCCAATTAACCTACCAATGTGTCTTTGAACTGCGGGAGGAAACCAGAGCACCCAGTGGAGACCCACACAAACAAGGAGAAAGTACAAACCTTATACGGACTGCACCCCACTTCCGAAACTGAACCGAGCCCCATGAGGTAGCAATGCTAACCACTGCACTACTGTATCACCCAAAACAGGTTATGTAACTCATTATTACATTTAAAATGATAACCCATTGGTAATAAGCAACCCTTTGAAATGTACCTATTTATTTCCCTTACAATATAATATTTAAGGTAATTTTTTGATTATCGATTACATTAGGATATTACTTTTTAAATAGATCTAAAATCATAGTTTATTGCACACAAATGTCCTTTTGTTAATCTATAAGAATTTAAGAATGTCTTTTTAATTTGTGATTTTTTTTAACCTTCCTCTCTTAGGGGATGAAATTGTTGGTGCTACCATCTTCTTTGACAACTTGAAGAAGGACGATGTGGTTAAGTTATTGAAAATGACTGAGCCTTACAATGCAAACATGAAAGTCCATACAAAACATGGTCAAAATGCTCCCAACAACGTCTTTGGAATAACTGGGTTCAGCACTCCAAATACAGTAAGTGCTGTTATATGTCATATATACTGTATGTTAATATTTCAAGTGTTTGCACTTGTCTGTTTGTTTACATGTTCTGTCTTTTCTTTCTAGGGGCCTGTGAATGTTGGCTATAACAAACTATTCAACAGTAAGATAAAAAAATACCTCAGACCTCAACAGTCTCTTGATGGAAGCTTAACACTACCAGGTACAAGAGTTAATGGCATCAATACACGATTGAACAAAAAACTAAAGAATACTGGAACAAATGTGTCATTGCCAAATCTGAGTGATCCTGATGTTTTGGATCTTCAGGGACCAAACTTGAAAGGAGGCATCAAAGATCCAGCTGCAACAAAGAAATGGCCCAGTATGAACATTAATAGTCCAAACACTCAAATACAGGGACCAGACCTGGACATTGATGCAGACATGAAGACACCAGACTTGAACTTCTCAGCTCCTAAGATTAAGGGAGGATTCAATACTCCTGACTTGGATGTGAGTTTACCCAAAGCTGATCTTAAAGGTCCAAATCTTGACTTAAAGGCCCCCAATCTTGACATTGAAGCTCCTAAGGGAAAATTCAATATGCCAACTTTTAAGAAGCCTGATTTTGGGATCTCTGGGCCAAAAGTCAAGGGACCAGACCTGGACATTGATGCAGACATGAAGACACCAGACTTGAACTTCTCAGCTCCTAAGATTAAGGGAGGATTCAATACTCCTGACTTGGATGTGAGTTTACCCAAAGCTGATCTTAAAGGTCCAGATCTTGACTTAAAGGCCCCCAATCTTGACATTGAAGCTCCTAAGGGAAAATTCAATATGCCAACTTTTAAGAAGCCTGATTTTGGGATCTCTGGGCCAAAAGTCAAGGGACCAGACCTGGACATTGATGCAGACATGAAAAAACCAGACTTGAACTTCTCAGCTCCTAAGATGAAGGGAGGATTCAATACACCTGACTTAGATATTAATTTACCAAAAGCTGATCTTAAAGGTCCAGATCTTGACTTAAAGACCCCCAATCTTGACATTGAAGCTCCTAAGGGGAAATTCAAAATGCCAACGTTTAAAAAGCCTGATTTTGGGATCTCTGGGCCAAAAGTCAAGGGACCAGACCTGGACATTGATGCAGACATGAAGACACCAGACTTGAACTTCTCAGCTCCTAAGATTAAGGGAGGATTCAATACTCCTGACTTGGATGTGAGTTTACCCAAAGCTAATCTTAAAGGTCCAGATCTTGACTTAAAGGCCCCCAATCTTGACATTGAAGCTCCTAAGGGGAAATTCAATATGCCAACGTTTAAGAAGCCTGATTTTGGAATCTCTGGGCCAAAAGTCAAGGGACCAGACCTGGACATTGATGCAGACATGAAGACACCAGACTTGAACTTCTCAGCTCCTAAGATGAAGGGAGGATTCAATACTCCTGACTTGGATGTGAGTTTACCCAAAGCTGATCTTAAAGGTCCAGATCTTAACTTAAAGACCCCCAATCTTGACATCAATCCTCCAAAAGGGAAATTCAAAATGCCAACCTTTAAGAAACCTGAATTCGGTCTATCTGGGCCAAAAGTCAAAGGACCAGACCTGGACATTGATGCAGACATGAAGACACCAGACTTGAACTTCTCAGCTCCTAAGATGAAGGGAGGATTCAATACTCCTGACTTGGATATGAGTTTACCCAAAGCTGATCTTAAAGGTCCAGATCTTGACTTAAAGGCCCCCAATCTTGACATTGAAGCTCCTAAGGGAAAATTCAAAATGCCAACGTTTAAGAAGCCTAATTTTGGGATCTCTGGGCCAAAAGTCAAGGGACCAGACCTGGACATTGATGGAGACATGAAGACACCAGACGTGAATCTCTCAGCTCCTAAGATGAAGGGAGGATTCAATACTCCTGACTTGGATGTGAGTTTACCCAAAGCTGATCTTAAAGGTCCAAATCTTAACTTAAAGGCTCCAAACCTTGACATCAATCCTCCAAAAGGAAAATTCAATATGCCAACCTTTAAGAAACCTGAATTCGGTCTATCTGGACCAAAAGTCAAGGGACCAGACCTGGACATTGATGCAGACATGAAGACACCAGACTTGAACTTCTCAGCTCCTAAGATGAAGGGAGGATTCAATACTCCTGACTTGGATGTGAGTTTACCCAAAGCTGATCTTAAAGGTCCAGATCTTGACTTAAAGGCCCCCAATCTTGACATTGAAGCTCCTAAGGGAAAATTCAAAATGCCAACTTTTAAGAAGCCAAATTTTGGGATCTCTGGGCCAAAAGTCAAGGGACCAGACCTGGACATTGATGCAGACATGAAGACACCAGACTTGAACTTCTCAGCTCCTAAGATGAAGGGAGGATTCAATACTCCTGACTTGGATGTGAGTTTACCCAAAGCTGATCTTAAAGGTCCAGATCTTGACTTAAAGGCTCCAAACCTTGACATCAATCCTCCAAAAGGAAAATTCAATATGCCAACCTTTAAGAAACCTGAATTCGGTCTATCTGGACCAAAAGTCAAGGGACCAGACCTGGACATTGATGCAGACATGAAGACACCAGACTTGAACTTCTCAGCTCCTAAGATGAAGGGAGGATTCAATACTCCTGACTTGGATGTGAGTTTACCCAAAGCTAATCTTAAAGGTCCAGATCTTGACTTAAAGGCCCCCAATCTTGACATTGAAGCTCCTAAGGGAAAATTCAAAATGCCAACTTTTAAGAAGCCAAATTTTGGGATCTCTGGGCCAAAAGTCAAGGGACCAGACCTGGACATTGATGCAGACATGAAGACACCAGACTTGAACTTCTCAGCTCCTAAGATGAAGGGAGGATTCAATACTCCTGACTTGGATGTGAGTTTACCCAAAGCTGATCTTAAAGG
This sequence comes from Atractosteus spatula, assembly GCF_055471065.1. Classification (NCBI taxonomy): domain Eukaryota; kingdom Metazoa; phylum Chordata; class Actinopteri; order Semionotiformes; family Lepisosteidae; genus Atractosteus; species Atractosteus spatula. The sequence continues at coordinate 20,364,249 of NC_142720.1, read as the reverse complement.
TCCAGATCTTGACTTAAAGGCTCCAAACCTTGACATCAATCCTCCAAAAGGAAAATTCAATATGCCAACCTTTAAGAAACCTGAATTCGGTCTATCTGGACCAAAAGTCAAGGGACCAGACCTGGACATTGATGCAGACATGAATACACCAGACTTGAACTTCTCAGCTCCTAAGATGAAGGGAGGATTCAATACTCCTGACTTGGATGTGAGTTTACCCAAAGGTAATCTTAAAGGTCCAGATCTTGACTTAAAGGCCCCCAATCTTGACATTGAAGCTCCTAAGGGAAAATTCAAAATGCCAACGTTTAAGAAGCCAAATTTTGGGATCTCTGGGCCAAAAGTCAAGGGACCAGACGTGGACATTGATGCAGACATGAAGACACCAGACTTGAACTTCTCAGCTCCTAAGATTAAGGGAGGATTCAATACTCCTGACTTGGATGTGAGTTTACCCAAAGCTGATCTTAAAGGTCCAGATCTTGACTTAAAGGCCCCCAATCTTGACATTGAAGCTCCTAAGGGAAAATTCAAAATGCCAACTTTTAAGAAGCCAAATTTTGGGATCTCTGGGCCAAAAGTCAAGGGACCAGATGTGGACATTGATGCAGACATGAAGACACCAGACTTGAACCTCTCAGCTCCTAAGATGAAGGGAGGATTCAATACTCCTGACTTGGATGTGAGTTTACCCAAAGCTGATCTTAAAGGTCCAAATCTTAACTTAAAGGCTCCAAATCTTGACATCAATCCTCCAAAAGGGAAATTCAAAATGCCAACCTTTAAGAAACCTGAATTTGGTCTATCTGGACCAAAAGTCAAGGGACCAGACCTGGACATTGATGCAGACATGAAGACACCAGACTCGAACTTCTCAGCTCCTAAGATGAAGGGAGGATTCAATACTCCTGACTTGGATGTGAGTTTACCCAAAGCTGATCTTAAAGGTCCAAATCTTGACTTAAAGGCTCCAAACCTTGACATCAATCCTCCAAAAGGAAAATTCAATATGCCAACCTTTAAGAAACCTGAATTCGGTCTATCTGGGCCAAAAGTCAAGGGACCAGACCTGGACATTGATGCAGACATGAAGACACCAGACTTGAACTTCTCAGCTCCTAAGATGAAGGGAGGATTCAATACTCCTGACTTGGATGTGAGTTTACCCAAAGCTGATCTTAAAGGTCCAGATCTTGACTTAAAGGCCCCCAATCTTGACATTGAAGCTCCTAAGGGAAAATTCAATATGCCAACATTTAAGAAGCCTGATTTTGGGATCTCTGGGCCAAAAGTCAAGGGACCAGACCTGGACATTGATGCAGACATGAAGACACCAGACTTGAACTTCTCAGCTCCTAAGATTAAGGGAGGATTCAATACTCCTGACTTGGATGTGAGTTTACCCAAAGCTGATCTTAAAGGTCCAAATCTTGACTTAAAGGCTCCAAACCTTGACATCAATCCTCCAAAAGGAAAATTCAATATGCCAACCTTTAAGAAACCTGAATTCGGTCTATCTGGGCCAAAAGTCAAAGGACCAGACCTGGACATTGATGCAGACATGAAGACACCAGACTTGAACTTCTCAGCTCCTAAGATGAAGGGAGGATTCAATACTCCTGACTTGGATGTGAGTTTACCCAAAGCTGATCTTAAAGGTCCAGATCTTGACTTAAAGGCCCCCAATCTTGACATTGAAGCTCCTAAGGGAAAATTCAATATGCCAACATTTAAGAAGCCTGATTTTGGGATCTCTGGGCCAAAAGTCAAGGGACCAGACCTGGACATTGATGCAGACATGAAGACACCAGACTTGAACGTCTCAGCTCCTAAGATTAAGGGAGGATTCAATACTCCTGACTTGGATGTGAGTTTACCCAAAGGTGATCTTAAAGGTCCAAATCTTGACTTAAAGGCTCCAAACCTTGACATCAATCCTCCAAAAGGGAAATTCAAAATGCCAACCTTTAAGAAACCTGAATTCGGTCTATCTGGGCCAAAAGTCAAAGGACCAGACCTGGACATTGATGCAGACATGAAGACACCAGACTTGAACTTCTCAGCTCCTAAGATGAAGGGAGGATTCAATACTCCTGACTTGGATGTGAGTTTACCCAAAGCTGATCTTAAAGGTCCAGATCTTGACTTAAAGGCCCCCAATCTTGACATTGAAGCTCCTAAGGGAAAATTCAATATGCCAACTTTTAAGAAGCCTGATTTTGGGATCTCTGGGCCAAAAGTCAAGGGACCAGACCTGGACATTGATGCAGACATGAAGACACCAGACTTGAACTTCTCAGCTCCTAAGATGAAGGGAGGATTCAATACTCCTGACTTGGATATTAATTTACCCAAAGCTGATCTTAAAGGTTCAAATGTTGAATTGAAGTCCCCAAATCTTGACTTAAAAACTCCAAATCTTGACATAGATGCTCCTAAGGGAAAATTCAAAAAGTCATCTCTTAAAATGCCTGACTTTGGGCTCTCTGGACCAAAAGTAAAGGAACCAGATATGGATATTCAGACATCAAACATTAATGGAGACTTTGATATGTCTTTTTCCAACACACAAAGTCACGATGTCAAATTACCAAAAGGTCAGTTAAAAGTGCCAAAGTTTAAAATTCATAAGCTACCTGATGTTGAGCTTGATTTCAGTCCACCTGAACTGTTAAGAAATGCAGCTTTGTCAACTCCAGGAATTGAAGGTCCCAATGTTGATATGAAACGGCCTAAAGTTGATATCCCTGACATTGACCTAGAGGTTCCAGGAGGAACACTAAAAAGGCCAAAATTCAAGCTACCCTCATTTGGAACTTCACAAAAAAAGCCTAAGGGACCAGATCTAGATATGGATGCAAAGAAGAAAACACCCAACATTGACATGTCGACACCAAACCTAGACCTGAAAAGACCAGGAGATACAGATCTATCTGCACCACAAGTTCAAAGCAATATAAAGGGACCGAGCTTTGACGTAAATAAGTCTCAGGTAAAAGCTGAATCTCAAAAAGCAACAATTAACCTCCGCAAATTTCTTTCAAGATCAAAACCAGATTTAAATATGGATACTGGTGACGGAATTCCAAACACAGACTGTTCTGTCCCACAAGTAAAGGGAGCTATAAGTACTCCAAAACTTGACATGAGCTCACCTAAGGGGAATTTTGCTTTTAATATTTCTGATTTAGACCTTGATGGTCCTGATTCAAACCTAACGAGTTCTAGCTTAAAGCCCTCATTTACCTCACCTAAAATGTCACATTTGGATCGTGATATGGATCTAAATATAACCCCCCCAAAAGCTGGCATTAATGCCACTGTGCCATCCCTCCAAGGTGAAATCACAGATCCAGATTTGAATGTCAGTCTACCTAATCTTAGGCTGTCAAAACCTAATCTGAGCTATGAACCACCAACACCGAGGAAAAGTCTAAACATACCAAATATTGATGTTGAAGCCCCTAGGATCAATGTGAAAGCTCCACATGTTGAAGCACCACATGCAAACGTTTCTTTCTCCAAGACAAATGCCCCTTCCTTTGATGGTTACATCTCCGATCTTGGAAACCTTGGTCAGAGGCTAGAAACCTCATCGTCCAAAATAGACATTAATGCAAGACTTCAAAAATTTAAGGGCTCTAGATCAGATCAAGCAGCAAAAGTCAGTGAAGAGTTGTAATCAAAGGTCACCTTGTACTTTCTGGACTTAATATTAAAGGCAAACACAGCACACCTGATCTTCAAATCATTTCCTATTCAAACCATTTCCTGAAGCTGCAAAAGGGGAACATTTAATGTCATTAAGCCTGTTCTGGGAAGTGGGGAATTGCTTGACCATCTAGTCCCCAATGCAAATACTGCAAGTACTCGTGAAGCTGATGACAAAGAGGATACGCTTTTTTCTAGTCTTTCTAATGTGCGTAATTATGTTAATAATAAAGCATCGTCAACTGCAGAGGAAAATTCTGATTGTTTAGAAAAGCCTGTACTGTTCCCGAATGGCTTATGAAGGTTAAATAAAAGCAAATCTCAGAAGCTTACAAAAACACATTGTGTAATAGTTTTAAAATATTAATCTTTAACTTATGTACATATGGTGGACTACAATTCATAAATGCACTTTTTGCTAGCTAGTAATCATATACTTCATCCTATTCTCTCTATATATATTATATAAATGTATGTATTTCTCTTTGTATATAATGATTCTTGGTAATATTACTGTATGTTAGATTGTATTGTCTATACGGCATATAAACTGTGGAACTCCTAAGTTTAAACTTTCCTTCTGCTGTTAATTACAATGTCAAATTAAATTTGCTGCATAAAAGCATATTTCATTCTTTGAACTGCATAAATATGGTATAATGGAAGAAAATGTAGTAAAGGGTACCTCAGTTCAAACAAATGTATACCTCTCTTTTTGTGTTTGTTTTACCATGTTTACTTTAAAACAATGTAGAACTACCAATAAAATTTTACAAAATTCCATTCCTCATTTTCTTTTAATTCTATTTACACACGTGTGCCACTTTGTGGGGTCTTCTGATGCTAAACTGTTTTTAAATTACCTTGACAGCAAAATATTTGAGAGATATAAAACCATACTGTGTTAATAAAACACCATTATTAGTATATCACAAGTGACAGAAAGTGTGTATTTCAGGGAACAAAGTGCCCACTAATACCTAGAGCACTGCGGGGGTGATGACACTGAAATGAGAGATGAGTAAACACACTTTGTACGTAACAAAAATCTAGGGCTCTAATTTTGAAATTCTAAAATGCTCAAGGATTTACTGATTGAAGGCTGTAAATATGAGGCCGGCTCCACGTTGACACAGGTTAAGTCATGTTTATTTTTGCCTGATGGCTCAAGCGACTGAATCTGCTACATCCTCCTGATGCTAATTGTATGAGCACTTCCGCCCCAGTGTCTGAGAAAGTCCTAATGGGAGGAGGTGCTCCTGCAGCTTCTAAACAACCATCACGTCCTAGTGACGCACAAGTGTTCTGAAACTGTGGCAAAGCGACATCTTCTCTTCTCCAACGTGACACCTTGAGAAAAGATCAGCATACGGGTGTCCAAAGTCCTCGTGTTCTTACATGGACACCATCTCTAGTACTTAGCAGCAGGGAAGGTGATTGTCAGGGTCGATGGGACTGATTTCACCTTTCTCCCAGCCATACTACTGTGAAATACAGAAGAAGGGCGCTTCACGCTTTCTCAGAGTATTTGCACCTTAGAATTTATAAAGTACAGATTTGACATTCTCTACAAAACAGACTACCTAAGTCTGAAACTTAATGACAAGATGGCCATTTAAGAATTGCTTATTTCTTTAGAAAATTACATACAAAGTGTTTTTTGAACTGCTTAACATACAGTAACATCTATTTATAACTCCCACAAAGGTTTACTGAAAAACTATACAGGATCTGCAGCTGAATAGTTTTGAATTAGTATGGTACATTATTTCCAAATCAAACATGTGAACATACAAATGTTAGTTAACAAAACTGCTTGTTAATATAAGCTTATGTAGTATCTTCCATTGACCAAGAGATCACTGCAACTTGATGGGCAATTAATTTGAATTTTGCTTGTATTACATTTCCCAGGACCAATGTACAATACATGCACTAACAGAAAACCATTTTTAATTGCATTTTTAATTTTCACATGTACACCTTTTGCAAAGTAATTAAACAGTGAAGACATGATCAACTGTACTGCAATTACCTGTTAATACAGAGCACAAGATGAAGAGACAGCAATAAATATGACCTACTGTATGTTTTCTTAAAGGAGAAAAATGGAATGCTTTGTATGAAGCAACATAGTCATACATTGGTGCAAGAAGTAAATTATAAAACATTTCTTAGAAAAAATTAAGAAATCAGCAGAGATAAATTTTAAGATAAGGCATTTTGAATACACAACATATTTATAGTTGTTACCCAAGAAGAAAGTAAGACCCAACCTCAGCCTTTAATATCACAATGGCACAGATTTTACCTGATACGTAATCTTGTAGAACAACTGAAGTTACAGTGATCAGCCTCGTGAATCCTAGAAGCGAAATACTGATGTAGTTCTACTATTTTTAAAGCAGCATACATGTTTTGCAGAGTCATTGTAATTAAGAATAAAAGCCAAATCCATAGAATCCAATTCATATAACAAATTTCTAATCACTGCACTTGAGCCAGGAGATGTTGTCTTTATTTCCAGGCCTGGTCAAATGCACAAGCTGAAAACCCAAGCATGTGATACGAAGAGCAAAAATAGATTAAAAGAAAAAAAAACATCCAGGACCCAGTCTGAAATGAAAAGCATACAATCATCAAAATAATGCTATAACACCCCATTTCAACATTTCTTTTGCTTTTGCTTTTGTAGCTCTAATCTAATTATATAAATTGTTTCCATTACCTACTTGGAACACATCATGTCGATAGCACCCACATACTGCTGTAATCCCAGGAAATAACAGGGCAGCAGGGAAATAGCAAAGCATTGGTAACTGGGGAGCCCATCTTAAAGGGACTTAGAAACAATCCAAGGATTCGTACCCACAGTGTACATAAGGCCAAGCGAACAAGCCTTTATGTGTTTCAATACTGTGCAACATTGAGTATTTTCCTCCTGTATTTACTAATGAAAAATTACTTTAACTTAGTTGCTCTTGGCTTCCTTTTGGAGCTGTTATTATTATATAACAAAGGAAATGTTGGTTTAAATGATGAAACATGGTACTGTGTTAACAATCCAGCCAAATATAGTAGATAAGCTTAGGAACTCTTAAAGTTAGTTGTAGAAAAATACTCCAGCCTTAACTCTTAGCCTGTCATAGTCCTGTCATATTACAGGTACTTTCCAAGCGGAAAAAACAAACTGATTATCTATTAACATATTCATCAGCTCTTCTAAGAGACAACTATTTTTTCAGATTTCCATAACCCTTAGTTTACATTGAGCAATGAAAAACAAGAAAAAGGTACCAATATAAGTGCATTTTGTTCTTTAGGAACTGTGACTGACTGGTACTGTGACCCCAAAACACTTGCTGATTTCTTATTTAAAACTATTATTTACTGTAGTTTTCCTAGTGCTCATGCTCATCATCATCACTGATCCAGGACCCCAGTCGTCGTGATGGGCTCCTTAATTTCTAAAACAAAAGTCACCTTTACCCACCTCCCTCCACAGCAACAAGCAAAGAAGTACCAGAGAGTAAATCCCAGACAGGTACTAGAAACTTGTTACCCCAATCTAGAGGCACTCTAGTACAGTTACATAAAATGATTTCTTCAGATCTTTGTGGTTAAACAAGCATAGTGGTTTATGATGGTTTTCCTGAGCAGTACTTCACTTTTTATTCCAGCAATGCGATCAAGTGGCCTCTACACCCTTTACAAGAACCTGGATTTGAGGCTTGTGAGGATCTCAACAGGTGACGATTTCAGCAGACTGGGACAGAAATTACTCCAAAGGTGGTGCACAATTATTGGGGTGCTGCCAGGAGTGAGGCTGCGATGAGTCAGGCAGGTGGCTCCTGTGACATGGTGGGGACCTGCAGGCTTGCATGGTGAAAGATGATTGGCTCATTGGGGGGGGGGGGGGGTGGAGGGTTATAGGAGCTTGTCTGCTCTTCCTCATTCTCCCTGTGCAGTACTAGGGCTGTTGTCGTAAGATGAGAGATAGACAAACCAATGATCCCAAATGGCTCGGGGACAAAATTGCAAAATACAAAAAATGTTCAAGAACAAGAAGCACTTTACTCTTCAGGGAGGACCTGCATGGCTCAGTTTATAAATACTCTCTATTGGAATGCAGGTTGAACCCTAAGGCCCAGATCAGGCTATATTATTAACCAGCTGTGACTGGGATTTCTCAAGATAAGATAAGATCTTTATTGGCCATATACATTTTCTTTTATTAGGAATTTGTCTTTTCGAATACCCCAGCTTGCTCTCCATGAGACACACAGACAGGGAGAGAGAAGCTTGGGGTCAGAGCGCAGGGTCAGCCATTTATACGGCGCCCCTGGAGCAGCTGGGGTTCAGGGCCTTGCTCAGGGGCCCAACAGAGGAGGATTCCTCTGCCGGCCGCGGGATATAAACCGGCAACATTCCAGCCACAAGCGCAGATCCTGAGCCACAGAGCCAACGCTCTGCCCTTTTTTTATTAAAAAAAATAGTTTTTTTATTTAAAAAAGGGCAGTGCAGTGTCACTGCAAGCAGCAGTAACAAGGATTCGCCTGAGTGCTGACAGGGCCGGTGGGTTTGGTCGCCCCTGTCATCCTCGGCTTGTCACACAGCTGACTTTCTAGCCTTATCAATAAGAAATGCAACACTCCTCCAGTCAAAACTCTCTCTCCTAATCAGGCCCTGCAGGACTTACAACATGGAAAATGTTGCATGGCTCCGACAAACTCATGGTTCCTGAGGAAACAGATCATGGTCCTCAGTGCCGCATGCAGATACCAAAGATGGTAGTGCTAAATCAAACTGTTTAATAATTAATGACTCCAAATTGAGAATATAAAAAGAAAACAGTTAATAAAAACTGGAAGCAAATAAAATCAGGTATTCTACGGTTCAAGTCATTTCATTCAGCACAATCCTAATCCCTCCACATAAAATCAGTCTAAACCACTGATGGTTTCATGCAGTTCTATACTACAGTTATTATTTCAATTAACAGATGTCTTGACATTTCATCTAGATAAAGGAAAAAAATCTTTAATATTTACTTTGATCAATTTTCCTGTATACACAGCAAGGCTCAATACATCAGCTGATTCTTAAAGGAGAAAATTCCACCTGTGCTGAAAAACTGCACTCCATTCATTTCTCTTCTGAGTTAAACGTATAAGAAAAGCTGAAGACACTTCCCTGAAAGTCTGTGAACATTTTGGCATTTTTCTGGAACACAACAGCACTTATTCCACTGCTCAGAACTTAATCTGAAAGAAAGACTACTTTCTGATTCACTGTTTGCTCATGCATTGAGTCTCGAGATGTATCATTTTACAGTAATTGAAAGAAAGATGCAGTATGCAGTAGCTTCTGAAGAGGAATACAGGGGATTCTTTCTTCCTCTGACATCAAGGCATACAGTCAGACAGACTTGCAGGAATCCAAATTAAAGCTGAAATGTCCTGATGAACAAGCCCCAGTGATCTCCAACCTTGCTTTGGCATTTAGCTCATTAAAACATGTCAGTTCAATGAAAAGTCTTCCCTGATGAGAAAACCACCCCCAAACTGTCTTTCTGTTGTTTTATTTTCCAGGTCACCAGGAAATATCAGATGGAAAAAAAAGTGTTTCCAGAAATCAATCATAGTTTACCTGTTCATTTTTTTCGAAATGCAAGGAAAAAATATCAACCCCACCAAAAAACAAACAGAAGCACTTCACAGAGATAAAAAGAGATAAAAGAGCAAATTCCCAGCTAACGGACTTTTTGCCACCTTTTGGGCCAGTCGTTCTTCACCCACTGCTGCAGTACATTCAGGACGTCAATCCTCTGGTACAGTCTGCAGAGCTCTGTCAGCTCCTTGACAGTCTTATCGTTGTTCCTCTGCAGGAACTCTTGGGTGGGGCTGTGCGTGGAGCCCTGTGTTCGGTGTTCCAGCAGCACCAGTTCATCATAGGTCATCCCCCACTTGCTGGCGAAGTTCTTCCAGTTCTTGATGGTAGAGTAGTTGGGGTCCAGCTTTAGTCTCAGTTTGTAGAGCAAGTCCTCATCGTTCATTAAGTCGCTTATCTTGGGCGGGGGAGCTGAGCAACAGCAAGTCTCACAGGGGCTGTCCTTGAACGGCAGTCGCTTTATGAAATCTGGGAGGAGCAGGATCACACAATGAAACGCACGAGAGAAAAAAAACAGCTCATTCACAGAAACGCAGCACACTCATTGTCTTCTAGGTCAGATGTTGCACAGTAATTATACAAAATATTGTCTTTAACTGCACTAATGTGTATTTTAGACACCGTAAAGGGTGGGAAATTGCAGGTGTTTAATCCCTATTGTCCTATATGTCCTGCCAATATTTCTTTGGTTTTAAAAATTAATTTTTCAGCCACATTTTTGTTGCACCCATATGCTGGTCAAAGAAACAGGGTCTTGTAATTCTTGACTATTTTAAATGAGTAAGACAGGATAATTATCAAATTAAATAAGAAAGGATAAGTCTTTAAAATTGGATTTTGGATAATACTTAAAGTAAATAATACTTTACTGAGGGGAATATACTATTTTGGAAAGACAGTGTTTTATTGAAAAACAGCAATACTGATACGAGATAACATAAGTACCTTTATTACTTAACAATCTTAACATCATTGCCCTATAATTGGTCGTCCTCATGAAAAATATGCAGCATCTACAGTATCTACAATGAGCACATTTCAAGTAGGAGTATGAGTGGTGTTGCTTCAGGAGACTTAAACAGATGTCCATCATCTTGCCTGGCCAGAACCATCCCCAGACCTCAACCCCCATCACAAACTGCAGGAACTCATAGATTGTGCAATTCAATCCCACACACCATCACCCCTCATCATCCAAACCTCAACTGATAGTGATCCTGCAAGAAGAATGGGATGAACATGGAATGCAAATATTTCAAACTTTTGTGGAATCCATGATGCATCCTAAGCTGTTGTTTCTGCCTGCAGTCTCCAAACACATTTTCAGAGAAGGTTAACATCTTGGCAAGTACATAGACAAATGTAATGCCTAACAGAAGGCAGGATCCTTTAACCTGCTTTCTATGATATGAAATTTAGGTCACATTCCGTTTAGCATGTAACAGAATTCAAAAATAGATTTCAAAATTGTTGTATTTCTTGTGGATTTCTTGTCATCATTGTAGAAAAGCAAATGTATTTATTTGTGGAGATAGCCATATCATCACTTCAGGTCTCTGCGCAGTGAGCTACTCGGGAAGCTCATGTTGAGTTCTATGGCTGTCGCTAGTTTCATCCTGGTGCATGTCACTGACCAACTGTGACCAGGATTCTCCCAGCAAGAGTGCACCATTGGCAGAGCTCCACCTGTGTATGGTGGACGTTAGCCTTTGTTCTCTAGGCTCCTGTGACTTCCTATGAGCTTGCAGGCTTACAGTGACATCACTGAGAGACACGCTGGTCCTCCAATCAGGAGCTAGCTCTCCTGAAAAGCACTAGTGGAGCCTGTATCATGTAAAAAAGATATACGGCTTTTACACTGTGGCAATTAATTGGCGATTAAAAATGAAAACCATACTAAGTCGTACCCTAACTTATATATCCACCTATTACAAGCGAGAATTGCGGCTGCCTGGAGCCTATTCCATAAGCAAGACAGGGCTACACCAGTCCATCACAGTACACACATGTGAAAAAGGACAAATCAGAGACAACAATTAACCTTATCTTTGAAAGGTGAAAAGACACCAGAGCGCCCACACAGACAACACGAAAAACAAAACACACTTCTCGAATCGAAACTGAAGCTGAAGCGCACTGGGAACTGTGCTGCCCAGGTTAGATTTTGCCCTCAATTATTGAGACGCACTGTACATTTCATAAAGCCATAACACACAAGGAAAGTCTCTCAACATTCATTTAATATTTTAAAACTTAAGGGTATGGACTTCTGCTTAAAAGTATCTTTCTTGTAAAATGTGTTTTCTTTACCTGTTGAAGAAATTGTTTCTGTATAAAAGCAATGGCTCTCGTTGTCTTCTGGCTGCAAGAAAGAAACGTGTTCTTTTAATATTATCCACTGGTAAAGGTCTATAGATTCAAGACAGTGAAATGCAAATAGTTCTCTTACGTAATGAGACATAAGTAGCAATTCAAATCTGCACAGTAACACGTACAGTAAAGCACACCTAGCAGGAAATTCAGTAAAAATAATGGTTTTGTATAAAGACATACACTTTTACTGAAATTTCACTCCAATTACTAATGAAGCCATACTTATTTACATTAGTAAATGCCAGACAAAAAATACTTTTGTGCTGTTGTTTGCTTGCTTAGGTACGAACAGGTTTCATCACATTATGACTGAAAACATCTTTTTAAACTGAAAAGACTTAGAATTATAATGTTCCAGTTCAGTTATGCAAAATACAATTTTAATTTAGGGGAATTATTCATTAGTCCCTAATGAAGTTTTAAGCATGTCTGGGAAGAGTTCAAAGCCTAGCCTTACCCACCTCTGCAACCCTATGTGAAAACATCTAATTTCTAGCTTAAACATCCTAATTCAAATCATGCTTCCACGCTGCCTTAAATGAGGTTTCGACTAAACCAATGAATGGAAAATTAGCAAAAGTTTCTAAAATGTTTCTAAAAAGTCGACCATTTACAGCAGGTGACTTCCTTTGCCTTCCAAAAATGTATGAGCTGTCACATTTTCCAATTCATCAGTGATCTCAACAACACGCCCAAGGCTAAACTGCATATCATATCTATCTGGCAAAACTACTGAGATTATATCTGAAACTGATATTTAAATTACATGTGATAGGACAGCAGGTTCAGACAAGATGCCTGTCCTTATCTGAACTACAGTACCCAGAAAGCTATTGGGAATGATCTGCCACCCTCGGCCACCTGACTAACCGGGTCAACCTTACGGCTTCTTTCCGAGTCCAGTTCTCTGTGATCCGCTTACTTACAGATCCTGTTATGGCACTTTCCTGCTAGGTTTGCCAGATACATTATACTGCTAGTCCACTGCATGGCACAGACACATTAATACTGAAGACAAATTAGAAATGAATGTTAACTAAGACATCATGTATTGTTACTGTGGGGAAAATCAGTAAATGACATCCGTATCAACTGTAAAATATTTAATATGATTTGCTTGGAATTTCCTTTCAATATACTGTATTAATAAAACACTTTTAGACAAACAATTGCTTTAAAATGCTAACTATTCTAAAGGTATTGCACTTAATTATCCACCTATTACCAGAAAGCTTCTTTTTCAGTAAATTGGAACCTTTGCCAGCAGCACAGGGCACAAGGCAGGACTGAAGTCAGTGCAATGTGCCCATGTCCATCAGAAGGCACACAAGGGACAGTTGACATATGCCAATGAACCCAGCCAGCATGTCTTGAAAGGAAACTAGGACAAAACCCAGACGGACATGGGAAGACCATGCAAACTCCACAAACAGGCTCCAGCTCCACTTAGTTACCTGAATCGCTATAGAATGGGAGCATGAAATGTTTCTGAAAAAATCTACCTATTTTATAATGCTTAAAATACAGAGTCGGAGAGGCTGTGTTATAAATAAAGCTGCTATGGGATTTTAGCTGAAAACCAAAGCATTATCTCCTACCATAATCTCCTATCTTTCAGTACCCTGGTCTACTTTCTGGAAATGAACAGACACTTCCTGTAACAATTAACTTCCCTTACCTGGGTTATTCTGTGAGACTGAGACATTAAGTAACCAGGCTTAACAGAGGCTACTTCCATTGTCACTGCATCTAGTGGGCCAGGAGAGCAAAGAAAAACAAATAATTGTGAGATAAAGAACAAGGAAACTAATTCCCTACAATCATCAAAACTTTTTTCTTACAAGCATGGTTAATACAAGGCTTAAACATGAATGGATGTCTTGGTGTTACCTAGATAAGCTGGATTGTGTATAGTAGTTGTAATCGGTTAGTCATGTTTAAAATGGACTTTTCTTTTCACGTAGCAAGCTGAAATCAGAACTGCTGTTGGACAAGATGTTGTAGCATCAGAAACACAGGGGGGTCATGTGATGTCAGAATGCCTTCAGAATTGTAGCGTTTCAAGGTAGCAACTCATTCTTACTAAAAAGCCTGATGGGAAAATCACTACAGAATTAGTGTCCTTAAAATGAACTAGGAAGAGTGCTCCTGCGAACAGTAATGGGGACCAACTCAGTTACAGATTGGAAGAGTACCTACAGAGCAGTTGAAGCTTTGACTCGGATAATTAGTTCCTCATTTTTGTACCGTCATCACGGTCAATAAAATGAGAGCTTTTGTACTGCATTGTCAGACCTCAGGTACAGCAGACAGTACCTCACCAGCCCATGAGTTCATTCTGACCGCGTTTGGTCTGAACCCTGCTTCACTTATCAGATCATAAAATTTTATTTCAGATTTTTTTTCCCCCACAATACATCATGAAGGGGAAATCCAGGCTCGTGCAAATAAAAACTAATGTTTATGCTGACGGAAACTGTGAGCAAACGGATACAATTCAAAATTATTGAACTTCTGAATTTATATGTTTAATATTTTATAGATAGGGAAACATGATACTTAAAAATATTTGAGTAAGTGCGACAGGTCTTAACATCCTGAAATGTTCCGCGAACTATAATTAATTACAGTCATCCCTCGCAAAATCCGCGAAAAATTGACCACCCTCTCCAAAACTACCCCGGTCACCCCCCAAAAATAAACAACATTTTAGTCTTCTTTTTCTAACCGAGGGTAATTAAGAGAACATTCGAGAGCATATTGCTTGATTTTCACATTTTCTGACACGTGGAAAGGGAATTTGCTGCCCAATAAACGACTAGTAGTTTGTAAGTGTTTTTTCATACAGGTTTTTCCTTGTTTCTTCGTTATTAAATCCCTTTTAGTCATTTAACAAAGGAATGAAAATGATAGGCATTTTATTTTTCGCTCACTTTTTAATGTCAATTTGCGACTGGTTGGTTCGCTTTCGCTGGCTGGAGTTTCTTTTCTTTGCAGAAACATTGTGACGGGGGAGCTGCTGTTTTTTTTTCCGTCCACTTCTTGAACATCACATGGTACGGCTCGAAGACCTGTCCCAGTCGCCGAACGGTTTTAACGCTCCTTCCCACTGAAGGGTCCAAGTGAAGTGTCCTATCCTCCGGTCCTCGGAGGTCCTGGCATAGAGCTGCAAAAGACTTGGGTATCCATTGCTGTTCTCCCCGGTCCTCTTCACTGGCGCTCTTGATAAGCTCATCAAGGTCTTCCTCTGTTAACTCATCTTTGAGCTCCCCCGGCAGCTCTTCCACTTCCCCAGGTTTCATGTCAGAGAATGGTTAACGGATGCGAAAATACGCCACGCACGCCGTCGCCTGCCTGTACATCCCATGAATGTTTTTTTGGGGGGGGCATGACCCGCAAATTAACGAAACCGCGAAAAGCGAGGGATGACTGTATTATTTATTTATAGCAAGACACAAAGACAGAAATATTTGACTAATATCCTTACCTTTGGGTATAGCGGTGTCTTGAACTGGATATTTTGACTTCAATGACTGCGGGAATTCGGAAAAAAAAGTATTCAAATAACTGTTGTCACGGGATAAAACAAGATTTATCTTACTTTGGCACACCAAGTTGTTGTTTTTTTTCCCCCCAACAGCCAAATACAGTTCCCGACTGTTTTACTTTTGTAAGTTTTGAAAAATTTAACCAAGACACTAGAAGTAAACAAAAAAAAAAGTCAAACGGGCAGAGAACGAACAAAAAACACAAACTTGCAAAAAAAAACCCACAAAATCTGCTTGTTAAGAATAGAACAGTCAAAATCACTGATGGAATCACAGAACGACTCGATGTATAAAACGACCAGAGATACACTGAAAGCTATTTTTGTTTCAAAACATTCAAGAGAGAGATCTAATGTTACGAACTGCTCCAGAGTGTTTGTTCTATAGAAACGAACGTCTGCGTTGTGACTGAGGAAATCATCTCATGAAGGTCTAAAAACAGTGTATGTGCTGTTTCGCTTGACTGAAATTCCCATCTTCTTCATATTTTGCTGTTTCAGTTCTCACTAAACAGCTGGTTTCAGATTGTACCAGTTCAGTACAGTAAAAAATTTAACTTGATGACATAATGCAAGGCTCTCAAGAGGCTCAAGTCTAAAATTATTACATAATAATTTTAAAATGAGTATAAAAAATATTTTAAACTTTAGCTCTAGATTCATTCTTTAATCACAATTATGATTAGATTTGGAGACTTAATGCAAAGAGCAGTAAGCTTGGTGGTGTTATCTGAACACCCCCTCCCCCCATTATGGAAGAAATTACTCATACCATTTCTGCTGCAATACTACTGGGATCTGTGTCTTCCACTGGTCCACTGATGATATGAGCTGTAAAGATAAATGAATTGACATCATTGTAGGGAAACAGAATCCTCAAGAAACCCTTAGAAAGAAAATGAAAGTTTGTGACTGCATCGGAGGTGTTCATGTAGTTTTAGACAATTCATGATCAGAAAAATCTGGAAAACATGTTGACTTGTATTGAATCAGCAGTAGCTGGTCTAATGAAGTCATTCACAGCTCACAACAGTCACAAGGATTTCTGCCTGAGATATGTTTGTGTAGGTAGTACAGTTTTTTTACATTCTGTCCACAAACCCACTCCATCCTTAGTGTGTACTGTATGACATACAGAATGGGTTGTACGCATACTCTGTGTATACATAGACTGTACCAATGAGTTGTATGCATTTGAGAATTTCAAATCTCACTGAAAAATTCTCACTCTGTATACACACACACTTGAAATTATGATTCACACAATCATTCTCCTGGTTTTTCTTTTTACTCAGCCCCATGAAACTGAAGCAAACTGTCATCTTCTTGAGCCAAAGGTACAGCAAAGAATCATTTTCCCAACATTTTCTAATTCTAGCTATACAAAGGAGACAAAATTAGAAAGTGGTAGTAACTTCCGCTATTACTTAAAAGTCCCATAATCTGCTCTATGGGTAAGTGACTTTCCCCACCTCCTGCTGTTCAGCGGTGGTGTCCTGTTTGTCATCATAGGGGAATCCTGTGATCAGGGAAGTCAAGGTTCCGGGCTGTAGCAGCCACAGAGGCCTCTATGGTGAACAAAACCCTCACCTTCCAAATTAATACTTTTCTGGGGGATGCAAGAAATTTCTCATAGGCAAGGCCTAAAAGCATTTTCAGCTATCTGGGCCAACATATAAAAAAAATACATCTTTGAAGACAGAAAGAAAATTCTTGCCGGCTGTTTTTTTGTTTTTGTTCCCTGTATATTTTTGTCGGGTGAGTGGACACAGTAAGAGATAAAAGAAATTTGATGCACTGAACCCGATACCAGAAACAGAATGAAAAACAAAAGGCGGTGTGCACTCAAATAACAGTCCCTTACATCTAGATCGGAATGACAAAATTGGTCTCAAGGTGAGAGCATCAGCAGCATATTTATTTAAAAGGGCAAAAAACAAATCACTGCCTTTTTGCCATATAGTTCTAACTGCCACCAAAATAAACTAACTAAATGTAACTAACTAAAACTAAACTAAATGTAAAATGTTGTTTTGCTGCTACAACAGAGCTGAAAAAAATCACACCACCTTTTCTCAGACCAGCAACAGGAGAAAAGCAAGGCCATTTTCTAAAATATCTCTGTCAGCCAGGATCTCTGTAAAGTCATTGTGTGCCGATCGAGCATTTTCAGAAAGGAATGCTGCTGACCTTTCTTAAATTACACTCAATGCAGTACGTTTTTCCCCTCAAAAATCTAGTGTGGAAAGTAACTTTCAAAATTCTACACTGAACACATTGCCTTTTCAATTATTCTTTATTGACAAGAAACCTCTATTACAAATCTTCTTGACTGTAAACTGTATATAGAGTTGTATAAATATGTTAAAGCTTATCTACTAAAGTCCTCTGCTGATTAACTGCGATTCTGTCATTGAATAAAGTCTTATCATGGCAAAGCTCTGATATTACATATTTACGTGTTTACGACTTGTGTTAATTGTTTATCAAATGTGATATCCAAACCCTAGTCTAAAGTGTTGCCATCTACAAAGACAGAATTGTTTCTTGTCAGACTCCAGTGCAGAAATAACGCCATCAGCAAACTAGTTCACCAGCACATAGTGAGCATTATTGGTGGTTAAGACACTGGTACCTGCTAATTCAAGAGTCCACGATTGCTAGGCTCATTTAACCAGTTTAGGGAAAGCCACAGTTGTGTTGTGTCAGTTCAAACCAATGAAATTAAATTTGATAGCTCAAATGAGGTTGCTATTTCGTGATTTTTTATATCAAGACTTAAAGCTTTTTATTCAAAAAGAAAAGAAAGAAAATGTGGTCTTCTACCTGTATTCATATATTGTTTAACACTATTTTTTAAAATCTTGATAATGTTTTTTGGCACTCACTCACAAACTCATTAGACTCAGTATGTTTGGTCTAAACTCTTTACCATTTATGTACAGACATATTCAAAAGCACTGTTTTTAATAAAGTTGCAAAAATGTTTTTTTTTTCCAAAATGTTATGACCCAAGTCCACAACTATGCTTAAAAGGTCATTTTTATTTGAAGAGCAAAGACTACAGACATTTTATCACCATTAAATGAAAACTATATTCAGACCATTGATGTCACTCAGTAATGGAGTAAAGGCGGTTACAGTTCCTAATCCTCTACTTCTTAGAACTGAACCACCCACTCAAAACATGCGTATTATAGCAACTCTTATATTGCTGTGAGAACACACATATATGCACAGAGACAAAAAACATCTCAAATTGTTGTTAGTACATGCTTTTGGCCTTTCTCTTTGTTTCTTCCTTGTGTGCCAACTAAAACTTGAATATATAGCCTAATCCTTTCAGAATTCCTTCTCAGGTTACACCAGGCGAGTCAAAGATTGTTGCCTCAGTTCTGTTTCTTTTATGGCTAAACAGGCCTGCTAGGAAGCTGTGTGCTCAGACACATCATCTGCTGCAGGTGCTGAAATCTGTATATCTTACATTCAGCTAAAGGAAAATGTTCAGATCACCATCACAGTTAAAATGCCTTAAATATATTATCTCCAATATATGATGCACTCTTTTATTTGAAAGGGCTCACAGATTACAGAGACATCTTTGTTCTTGCTGTGGTTCATTGTGAGAAACTGAGTAATGAACGTTAACCCAATCTTTTTTGAAAAACAAAGAAAAACCAGAAATTCCAATCTGAAGAGAACAGTCAGACTACAGCTTGTGCACTTTCACTAACTGTACTAATTTTAGTATGCTTTCAAAAACAGTCTTCGTGTATACTGTACTGTAGGTCTCATTTGGAGAATGCGTACCTTTCATCTTCAACCTTGTTTGTCATGTTTTAAAATGACAAAATGATAACACGATAAATGACATACCTTTCTTTATCTTCAAAACTAAGACAAACAAGACTTCATACCCAACAGATTAAGGAATCACTAATTGTTCTTCAACACAAATACTCTGACCACAGGTAAGAGTGGCATGCAGTCAGTGCTCCTCGGCACTGGATATCCTGCAAGGTCCTAGTGGCTCAGTGGCTTGCAAGAGCATATGCATCGACTGGAGGAGAAATCATGCCAAGTGCATTTGAAAAGTTCATTTTGAAGAAAAAGGGCGGCAAACGGAAACTTAAGACACATCAAAAAATGAAAAATGTACTGTACTCTCGTCTCCTACAGATTTAGGACACTTAGCGGTAAATTCAATAAAAATGCCTTTTACTATGCCACGTTCGGGCTCTTAAAGGCCATTATTAATAGGGTGAGGTTTAGTATCCAACTGATCCAGTCCTGCTCCACCGACAGCGAGGTGGCTATAAGACAAGGAGCTACAGGAGGCAGGAAATGCCCCCAGGAGAAACTGCCTGGTCTCGGGACGCTGTGATGCTGTCAGTTTCAATTACTTATAAGACAACCAAACCTAAACAGTGGTGGGTATTCAAGTAACCGTAACCAGGATTCCCTAAATAAAAAGAACCTTCCAGAACACCACCTCAATATCTCCAGCTAATGCCCTCATCTTCGACCATTCACCCACGCTGGACTTTCTTCAATTTGTTCCTTTTAGATTCCGTAGTTAAAATTGCACTACTTGAATTTTTATCACCTAAAACAAACCGCCCAGATGTTCAATAAATAATCTAGGTGCTTTCCTTATGTTGTCAGAAGATCACTTTCCTGTCTTCCATACATTTTTAAAGTGTACAAACGGTTAAAACAATGCATAAAAGGATAATATATGTGTACAACCTAACAGCACTAAACACAATGTAATCAGCGAACATTGTTTCCAGGTTTTGAGAACTTGCAACATGCAAATACTTGTTCTGGATAGAGTTCAAGAAATTAATTATAAGCCACTTCATAATATATTCCTTTCGGGTGAACGTATTCTACAATGAACCCAAACTCTCCTTTCATTGACCACCCACATCTTATTTTAACAGTTTGAAGGGTGCTTGTGAAGTTTGAAATGCTGATTGCACACTGTAAAAGCTAGAGAAATACTTTATTACTGAATTCCATTAATCCTCCTGCAGCATGGTACAAAGACCATGAAGAGCCATTTAACATTTTGTTAACTAGCAGCTGAATGATTGCTATGAAATACAGTGTAAAAGACCAATTTGTTTTTTTAAGAATTAACAGCAATTCAAATGGTTTAAATAAATAGAACATTTAAGTTTACACTGAGCACTTGGTGTTGTTTTGAGCCTTTATTCCAAGCCAAATGGCAGAGCATGAGTAGGCAGATCAATCATAAAGACTATAGGCCATCCAGCACAGCCGGTGTGAAAACTGCCTCTTTTTCACATATTCATAAAAATAGTTTCTCTTCATAGATGATGGCGTGGTATATAACAAATGGTGTGACACGTACTGTCAATGTGTGGATTTCAATTCATAAGTTACTTTCCATAAAATCCATCACTGCAAACTTCACAATGAGCAATAAGCAGCTGGCCAAAGTTTAAGCAGAAGCAATTTGCAATACAGACATGCAGACTGAGTCTGCCAACTTGAATTCCACCTGACAAGTTATTTATTAATATACAGATATAGATAGTCCCAAAACAATTCAGATGTTTAACTGAAAATGCATCATTTCAGTCACTTGTGCTGAGCTGTCCTGACATGATAAAGCACTTACTGTGAGAAAAACAAAGGGGTAGAGATAATAATGTGAAAACATTTAGCAGTTGTGGATATGACACACAATTACACATCCTCTCAGGGGGAAAGGGGGACTCTAGTTCACAGCTAGAATAAAATTATATCTAGACAAACAGTTCTGTGCCAAAGTTTGGGTTAGTTTAAATGGTACAAAAGTGAGGCCATATAAGACATACAAAAACCATAAGAAAAATCTAACAAACCCATCCGGACATTTGGTATAAAGCTTCCTTAAGTGGCACTGCCAGCCGTACAGTCCAAACATGACCTGACGCATGAGGACAGAAAATGAAAAGGAAGACATACGAAGTAGTAAGTGAAACCATCCTGTACCTTCAGTATAGGAGATGTTGAAAAAATGCAAATATGCATAAAAATCATGTCGTACATGTAAAAATGAAACAGACTATAGTACCACATCGTGAGTTACTGGCTGTCACAGAAGCAATCACAAAGTGTCCCACTCTGCAGCAACTATACAGCTATAAGCAGTGATACCGTTCCACTGACATGAATGGGATGTGAATGCTACTGTATGGCTCCTAGGAAGGAAATGTCACATGGTAATCATGCACAAACCAAGGCCTGAGCTACCGAAGGCTACACCACAGACAGATCACAGCCTGCCATCTTGTTTCTGAAGACGCAACGCGAGGCTTCCACGGCCCTGCATGGGGCTGTTGATAACACAAGTGGTTCAGACAGAAAGATGCAGTGATGCTCTATACTGCGTATGAGAGTATGTTCTCTACTAGATGCCCAGAGAAGCACTGGAGATACCGCTAAGAACAGGAAGAAACAGGTTAGTTAAAGAGATCAAAATGGATGTTGATTTCTATAGCCCAGTAAAGTCTTTTCATTGTTACCTTTCCTCAACAGGGTTAAGACAGACAGCTGAACATGCATTGAGACCACTTACATTTTATACATGATGTACTATACATGAGTTTTAAAAATGAAATTAAAGCTCACAACTGGGAACAGTAAGATCTCTACTTGTCTGTCACCAATCTCGTAGAAAACACAAAGTGAAGCGGTCATATCTTCTCTTTGTACCCATGCAGACAACTGTTGGATTTCACACCTCTAAGGTTTACAGTTCGATTTAGGGTAATTAGAAGCAAATGACAAATTTCTTCAAATGTTTGTCAGGCAATTATCAAGTCAATTCTCAAACTAACATCACAATAGCCAGCACTGCAGTTCAGCTGATTAACTGTAGGTCATGTGGACTCAGAAGGAGCCAGTACAAAAGGACTGCTGGCATCTGTATAAAGCCATAACATTATATCTTCTGTTGTTCTTCCTAGTTCTTCCTGGTCTGTGGGGGTTCACAGAAAGAGCACAGGGGTTCGGGTGTGTAAAATCAACATTCAACAAGCAGAAAAGCCCCGGCAGCAAATATAAAAATAACAGTAGCTTTAAGCTATACTGATTCGTTATTTAAATGCAATCTTATTCCAAAACTGAAGCTTCTTGGCGAGAGTGACCTCTTGAAAACAGATCTGCAAGAAAGATAAGGTTGAGAACCCCTGCTCCACTTGACAGCGGATGCCAGCTTTAGACGTCCCCCTGCTCTGGTCAGTGGGAATCTCACCTTATAACGTCCTGCCGACCACATGGTGAGACTGCTGCACAAGCCATCGTTTCAGCATCACTAGCACCAGTGTAATTCCTGAACCCTTCAACATGACAGCACCCCTCCATGCCAACATTTACTCAGGTCTAAAGGCATGTTTATACACACATCTCTGACCCCTGTTTGATTGACAATATTGCCAAACTAGCTCATTACTGTTGTAGTCCCCTGCCAATTAAACTTTATATGCAGTTTTGTGGTAGTTCCACTTCACCAGAGGCAGGGGTTCTAATGGAAATGGAAGGACAGCAAATAAATTATACTTCTGCTGCTTTGCTTTTGATATCAAAAGTAGATATAAAGGAAAGAATATCATATAAAACAACAACAATCTGGTGAATATTTGTATAGGTACTGACAGTAATTGATCATGGTCTAAAGCTGTTCTACAGCCTACCTTCTGTTTCTGCCTTACCTAGCAACAAAGTCAGTGATGATGTCAAACTTCAGCTGAACTGAGTTCTCAGCTGTGCCACCAGCACCTGAAACTGTCAAGCACAGTAACTCTTGGCAGAACTTCACAGAGACTTGACAACAAGGATCGCCCATTTCTTTGCTCTAATGCACTGGCCCACTGTATAGTTAGAACTTAATCTGGTCCCGGATCTGGGCCGATGCATACATTAAACTCAGTCACCAGCAAACTGCACCACTGATCTGCATGTTGTGGCAGAGGAACATCCTACAGCTTGTGTGCAGTGCCAGTCTATGTGTGTGTCATTATCTCCACGCCTGTGGTGGGTTTGTCATGCAGGAGTCGCTGCTTAGAAGGTGATATTCACATTTTTTTGGGGGAAAAACTTTTTGCAATATTTACAAACAGTGAACTAACGTCACAGCCAAAATGAAAATGTCAAAAGCCAAAATGATTAAACTGGTAAGTGACATATAAATAGTTTCAGTATGAGCCAGCACTTAGGATCTAGTTCAGTCAAGGCCCCTTCTAAAATTATCCAGTGAACCTTCCAAATATATTATCCATACGAAAGTGCAAAATTGCCTTGAAATGAAAAGTTAATGTTTGTAAAGCATCAGCTGTCAGCATTTAGAAGCACTACAAACTGAAGTAAACTGTAGTATGAGCTGCCTGATCAGAAACAGCCACAGGGAGGATGGACAGAGTCGGGTACAGTGTACTTCGCTAACTTCCTATCCTTCCTGTCCAGTCAACACAAAAGTACAGTCTCTCCTGCAGACACTTTCAAATCCTTGGCTCACAGGAGGCCATCAGTCACTTCCTGACTCAGGGACAACACCTAGCAAAGTCATCAATGCTTTAAAATGTTTTTTTTTCATGGTATAAGAAAGAATGATTTTATCATCCCCCCTCCCATTTTGCATTAAAGTTTGTTCAATAACATCTGCAAAGTGAAACATACTGTTTAACAATGAATTCAAAACAAAGACTATCTTTAGCTGATTTTCAGCTAAAGCAAAAGACATACCAGACTGAGACGGCCTGTAATATACATCTTATACTCACATTTAGAAAAAAACAGCTTTAACTTTGATTTCTTGGTCTATAAAATGCATAGTTCCATAGGAAGAGAGTCTCAAATGATTCTCCATCTCTGGGGAGGAGTGCTCAGGGCTTGTGACATACTGGACAACGGCTGTGCATGGTCACATGTTTCTTGAAACATTAATGTTGTACTCTTGCACAAGGTTCTTCACTTAAATTATTTCTGCAAAACACCCAACTATATAATCCTGTTCAAATATAAACTGGTTTGGATAAAACATGACAGGCAGCATGTTGGAGCAGTGGTCAGTATTGCTGCTTTGCAGCACTGGGGCCCTGGGTTCATTTCCAGACCTGGGGTGCCGTCTGTGTGGAGTTTGCATGTTCCTGCCGTATTGTGTGGGTTTCCTCTGGGTGCTCTGGCTTCCTCCTACAGTTCAAAAACATACTGATAGCTAAATTGGCTTCTGGGGAATTGGCCCTGGTGTGCGTGTCTGTGTCTGTGTGTGCCCTGCAATGGACTGGTGTCCTATCCAGGGTGAACCCTGCCTTCTGCCTGTTGCTTGCTGGGATAGGCTCCGGCTCCCCTATGACCCAGAATTGGATGAAGTATCTAGAAAATAGAGGGCTGAATGGAAAAAATACTTATCAAACATAGTAGCAGTGCTGTATATTTAGCAGTAACATAAACCATAAAAACTAGTGACTTCAGGAACTGCAGTGATTCAAAACAAATAAAATCCAAATACAATCAACCGGTCGAAAGTGAGCAATTTCATGTACGGCAAGGGATTTAGGCTCGCAGCAAATTAAAAGATGTTTTTAACTCTAGAGACATCAATCATTTTCCTTGTACTGCAACAAGCAACAGCAAGCTAGGTTAAGTGAAGACACGGGTTGCATCAGAAACACGTTAAAAAGGTCAGAATTTCAACATGTGAGAAAGGTCCAGACCTTACAGCGCAGTAGGCTGCGTGGTGATTTGACTGGCAGCTCTCGCTCGGGACCCGTTATTTTCAATGTTATTATGAATCACACACTAGCCCAGAGGCTATTTTAAAAATAGCGACCCCCGCGGCAATGCATCATTACCGCAACTGGAGGGGAAACAAGCTCGTCCACACGCCTACTTCCTTCCCCTTGTTCTTGCTTCAAATTTAGAGGTGGCTGGTGGGTAAAATCTTTAAAAATCCCTTTTAAATGCTTCCACTCCTGTACGCGAGTAATTCTGAGGAACGCATTGCACAAGAGCTTTCTGAAGAGCGAGATCATTTTAGAGCACATGAGGTTTGCCAGAGCCTATTTAAAAGTCAGGTTTAGGAGAGGGAAAGAGCTTGCATTATTCAAGTTGTGACTGAACTCTGGATTAATAACGCTACCACTGAAATAGCTCTCTGCACGTTACCACTTGCTGTTGGGTCTTTGAAGTGGGAATTTTTATATTTCAAGGGGGAAAAAAAGCATGTCATTTAAAATTACCTTCGGGAGGTAGGAAAATGTGGTTAACGCTTTCACGGCAGGAAAGGAGCTTTCAGCTAAGGAGGTTAATAAAATGACACCATTCACTCTGCAATCAAGCCTAAAAGAAATTTACAGAATCTCATGGAAATGATTCCAAATACAACTTTGTCGTATTAATTACCACCCAGTAAAATAACTATAAGATTTTAGTAAGGCAAACAACAGCCAGGAAACATAAATTGACATTACATTATATTATTGCAACTTTATTATTTACTGTACCTGCAATAATGTACCCATATTATCTATATTGTCAGTTGACCTGAATAGAGGCGTCTGTTACAATAGCAAAAATAATAAAATAATTCGATAAAGTGATGGTCCTCCCGAAAACTGTTTAAAATATCGAAGAACAAACGTTTATTACAGGTAA
Organism: Atractosteus spatula; assembly: GCF_055471065.1. Taxonomy (NCBI): domain Eukaryota; kingdom Metazoa; phylum Chordata; class Actinopteri; order Semionotiformes; family Lepisosteidae; genus Atractosteus; species Atractosteus spatula. The sequence continues at coordinate 20,338,280 of NC_142720.1, read as the reverse complement.
TGCGATCGTAAACGAGACTTTAAAATTCGGTGGGAATCCGCTTGTTAATGGAGAGCAGTGTTTCTATAGGAAAACGTTTTCACCAAGAAAAGATGTTTCATCTTTGTTTCCTATCCCAGTCGACATCTGAACAGCACCTCTGCGCCGTTAAATACACGACAAAATGCCACAGGTCACAGCTCGTAAAATATGACGCCTTCACAGGAATGATTTTTGGATGAACTATTCCAAAACGGTCCATTCTTTGCACTGTATATTCTTCAAATGATAACATATTCTAAAATATTTGACAAACGGTCTTGTTCTGGATATGTCTTCGCCTGTATATAAAACTGCTGAACAAAAGAATTTTCAAAAACATTACAGAACTGATCCTACGAAGGTACTAAAGGTAGTACCAGCAGTATGCTAACAAGTAACGATAATATACGTATTTAAGACTCAATATCAGACCTTTCAACGCCTCATGTCACAGGGAGCACCGTAACAGTTGCAGCCCTGCTAACTGCTACTCTCTGGTAAAAAAAAAGAAAAAATAGAGAGAGAGAGAGAAAGAAACCACGGGGGACGCTTACCATAGCAAGCGTGCTCCTCAATCTTGTTCAAGCTCGCCATACCGCGGAGCCTGGGGAGAGCAGAAGTGGGGAAGACGGCGATGAGGGATCCGCACCGACCTGCAGCCCCCTGCTGCGCTCTCGCTGGCGTCTGCGGTACCCGCACCTGAGCGCGCTCCTGCCTTCTCTCTCGGGCAGGCGGAAGTCGCACACAAAAGACACGCGAGTTCAGGCTCGGCGCTCAAGCTTCGGACTGGGGACGAAATTAAAATAAATAAATAATAGTAGTAGTAGTAGTAGTAGTAGTAGTAAGAAGAAGAAGGATTTCGGACCACCCGTTAGATGTTTACCATCCAGCGCTTTCTCTTAACTCTAACACTTTTTTTTTTTCCATTGCCTGGCCATTGAAGGTGCTCATGTACCCGTGTCACACTGACAAAAAAAAAATTCCTCTGCGTGGGGTTTACGGACGTTCCAACGAAAAGAGGAAACTACGAAGTCACTAGCACCGCACAACTGAAAAAAAAAATACTTGTCTGGACGTGTGGAGCTACGACATTACAAGAAAAAAAGTAAAAATAGCAGCATAATTCTGTAGCTCAAGTGCATTATTCTGTGTACTTTCTAAACATCGATACAGAAGTCTCTTGTGTCTCAATGATTTTGAGCTGTAAGAGCATTCACGTAATAGGAATTTCCATTTCATTGAACATAATTATTTTTCACTGGGATTTCTTTATATATGTATTGTCACAAAAACTGAATACTGTCCACTGCGTAAATATAGGGTAATTACCTCAAATGGCAAAGCACAGGACTATGTCATCAAAAATAACCTGGAAAACATGAGGATTACAAAAAAAACTTTCAGGCTTTCGAATAAAACAATTTCAGAAAAAAAAGCTGAGACGTTTGTTTAATATGTATAAAGATGTATATGTTAGTGTGAGAATTGATATTGGGTTCCAGTAGAGATTATTATTTGTTTTCAAAAAGTTTTATCATTAAAATAGAAGGATCTGTATCATTTTGTTTTCACTCTGTCATTATAGAGTGTTTTGTGTCGATTTTTTGTGACACGAAATCCCAATTAAATACATTGAGTCCATGTTGTAAAACAAATAAAATGTGAAAAGGTCAGAGGGGTGAATGCTTTGATAGTCGGTGGTCTCTATGTTTGCAGTGGACTCTGTAAATGACAAGTACTGGATTATCATGCAGGTGCACTAAGATGGAATGCAAAATCTATAAAACTCACCACAAAATCAGGAAATGCAGAGAAAGGGGAAAGATTTTTTATATGTAGCCCCAATTACTAATGTTTACAGAGGCACAACTTCAGTTTCATAATTTTCATAATTACATTTTCCTCACCTTTATCAAACAGATGAACATTTATCAGGGTGTTGTTAACTGATTCGTCCCCAAACCAAATTCAGAACCAGCGAAGGGATCAAACGGCCTTACAGAAGTGAAACAGCAAGGACAAAAGTGTCCCCCTACTTCTTGAGGTGTGAATTTTAGGGTGTCAGAATACAGTAAAAACTTCTACTTTTGTATATTTGTTTTGGATACCCATTCCCTATTTTTGTCCAAGCATAGTGCAGGCTCGTGCTGCGTTTTATAATCAGGATAGCTTAGGATAGATCCCAACCAGATTTCCTCAATAGCCAACAGAAACTCCTGGGCAGAGTTTGCAAGGAAAGTGAATGGGAGGGAGTAGGAGGAATTAACTAGAGCAGCCTTTCAGATGTTGCCAACGGATCAGACTTTGTCAGAATGTGAGGTTATGTAACTATTCTAACTACTTCCTCTTCCCTATTGACTGTTTGTCCTTTGTCAGTGCATTTTGCATCTACTTAAATTAATTAATTAATATATATAGTATTTTGCAACAATGGCAGAACATTATGATACATAATTTGTGTGGTTTTAGTTTGTGTATGTAAGATTAAATAAACAGATTCATTTTAGTCTGGCTATTTTTTCTCTACAACATTACCGTACTAAATAAAAATAAAAAGACATACCAGCAGGTTAATTGGCTTGTGGGGAAATTGTGTGTGAGCCCCGGGATGGACTGGCATCCTGTCCAGGGTGTACCCTGCCTTGTGCTTGTCGCTTGCAAGGATAGGCTCCGGCTCTCCTGTCACCCTGAATTGGAATAAGTGGTTAGAAAATGAGTGGATGAATGTGGTTTTATGATGCTGTGACAATATCTCATGGCCTTGTAGTGTTGCCACAGTGTTTTTTACCAATGTGACCATGTGGCCATCTGACTAACATTTTTCAGTCTTGTTTTGTAGAGAACATATACCCTGGATCTTTCAGTTTTTGCAGTGTTGTATTTTTCTGTTGTCACAATGCTGTCAGAATTGTTGCAATGTGGCCACAACAGTATTTGGTTAAGTTGGAGGTGTTTCGAACAAGGCGTCCTCTTGTTTATAGCCTATTTATGTTCTTATACTGTATACTTAGACCATGAATTCTTTAATAAAATCAAAGATGTGGATGCCATTATTTTGCAAGAGATCTGAAGCTGTTCAGACATGTCCATTCAGTGCTCCTCAGGCTACAGGAGTTCAGAGCATCCAGCCTAGAACAGATTGTAATCAGACATGACAGAGACTTTATAATAGTGTGCAGTGTGGTACAGAGGGGTCTCTCTCACAGCTAAACTCCGGGACTGCAGACTGATGTCTGTCTGCATGATACATGACCCCCTCTGAATAATTGTGTTAAAATGTCAATACTCTTCATTATCTTCACAGATCTGCCATCATTTCAGGCCCAATGCCTGAGTTGTTTAGCACACAGTGGAAAAATCACACTTTTAGACAGTCCCCTTTATACCGCACACACAGGAAAGATCACACTTGGCATAAGAGGATGGGAACTGTTTGTGCATTTCGACAAGGCACATCATTAATGACAGGGTCATATGTCAGCTGTTAAAGGAACCAGCCTGGATCCTTCTTCAATTAATATTTATATGCAACACCTCTTTTTAAGTTCACAGTTAAATCAATTATTTTATGAAAGGACGAAATCAAACACAATTATCAGTCGTGTTTCAGGCTGCAACCACATCAGACATATTCATTTGTAGATCATGTGTTTGCCATGAATTACTTTGTCAGGCTCTGTCAGAGAGCTGGAGTCGAGACAGGCTGATGTGCAAGCTGTTCTTCACTGGCTTGGCAAACTCGCTCCAGAACAGACTGTTGAAGAGTGTGAGGTGTCCCTGCCTTCCTGCAGGATTGTGTAGCCACAGTATCATGTCATCTTGTCTGATGAGCTTCAAGTACGCTCCCTGTGTAGATGACTCCAGCTTCTGGTAGAAAAGAAGTCTCAGGTAAGACAAGGAACCATCATTCTCAGCACTGCTGAGTGTGAGACGGGCCTCATCTCTATGAACAGCACACCCACCCCAATTAGGAACTCTCTTGGAACTGTTACATTGAGCCACATTCTCTTGCTGAATCCAAGAGCATGTGGTAACAATGTGTTACCACTCACTCGGTTTAAGCCCCTGAGTTAAGATGATCACTTGGCATGCAGACAAGGTCTCTCTTTAAGGAAAAAAAAAAAGATTTTCTGTTTGAAATGATCACTATGTCTATCCTGACTACCTAGTCCACAAGCTTCAGTATGTGTTTTTTTTTTCACTGCAGCCAGATATGAAACGAGAAGAAGAAGATCTTCACCTTTCCGATGTCACCTCCTCGTTGCGAAGTGGATCTTGTAATTTTGTAGCTGGTTAATTTACAATACAGCACTTCATACCGCTTATGCACCGTGTGTTTACGCAGCTGAAGTGTACTTCCTTCATCTCGTGTTTAAATGTTTATTCTTATAAACGCCGCAGGGGGGCGCTGTTTCTGGAACTCGCTGTTTTCCAGCCCCGTGTTGCTGCTCTTGTCTGATTGGTCTGCGCGTCGTTGTCAGGCCGTAGTAACGGCTGCAGTTGGGATTAAAGGTGCTTGAATGTTTGGCGCTGGGGTGACCGCCGAGTCAAACAGTATGTTTTTATTAGTTCAGCAGTTGTACACGTTGTATCGGTAACTCTTGGTGACGAAGTTGGCATCGGGGAAAGAAATCGTAGGAACAGATACGGTGCCGGTTTTGAAACTGATTGTTTTCCAAAATAACCTTACGGTACATCGTTGTTTTACCTGGTTCTTTGTAATATTGCATGCACTGCGAAGACTTTTACAACTTCTTTCTGGTACCTTAATCAGATCTGTGTCACGGATTTGTAAAATGAAAGATGACTTCATCAACAATCAGTCTGTTTTATGATCAATACAATTTAGGTCCGATAACCTCAGCCTCCGAGTAGCTGATCGTAGTGTCCACTGTATTAAGTTTTGTCAACCTTCTCAATTTAGACACTTTCTTAAAAAAAACTCTTAGGTACCTTTTTTATTTATGGTCTTGGGATGCTTTTGGTAATTATTTCAGCTATTAAGAGTGAGTTGTAAAATGCTCCTTTAGAAATTGTAAAGCGATTTTAGTACAACTAGCTGTAGTCTAATAATAGTCGGAGGTTTTATTTGTGTTTCATAAAATATGCGGGTTTATTCCGTTGAAGATCGAGGGAATGACGATTTCTTCCCCATTTTCACTTACGAAACTGTGAAATACAGCTGCGCTAACTACTTTGTGTTGTCTCCGACTTGCAGGAGATGGAGGATATCGATTTTACAGAAGACGAAATTGAACAGCAGTTGGCCGTATTGGGATACAGCAATATTCCACAACACAGACTCCAAGAATTCAAACAAGGTATAATAATAATAATTCGTGGACCTGAACATCATTGCTTCATGAATTACTTCGTGATCCGAGCTCCTTCTTCCTTGAGTTTGCTGGTGCAAACCTTTTCACCCCAGTCACTCAAAATCCCTCTGCGGATTTGAAAAGGTTGTGTCAGGGGTGTCCAGTCCAGTCCAGGTCCTGGAGGGCCAGTGAGTCTGCAGGTTTTCTACGTCTCTTTTAAGCAGCAGCCTTTGCAGAGCTGGTATCTCATTTTAATTGGTCAATTTGGAAACATTTTAGGATTTTAAGTGCTTGTGTTTTTTTTTTGCAGCATATAAAATGAAATCGTTTTTCAGACTTTGAACAGGAACAAAAATGCATTAGGGAGTAATGTCAAACTTCATATTTGCAATTTGAACCTTTTTTTTTATCTAGATCTTGAACAGCTGATCCGACATGAGAGATCAAAGAGCCAGACGTCAAGTGGAAGAGACACACCTCAGTCTCACAGCAGTGCCTACGGTAAATCAGCACACCACATGATGAGAGACACGCAAATCAACAGCACGTTCTGCTGCCTTAATTTGCAAGTGGGCGAAACATAGTGCTTTTGAAAATAGAAAAGCATCATTATTGATTAAGTGTCAAAAGAGTTTGAATGATAAATAACAGTCAGAAGTCTCTAACTGTGAAGTTAAAATATTTGAAAATGTTGCTTAAAACTTAAGTTTCTCACTTTTTTTGCTAATAGGTTCAGTGGGAATATGTTTCTGACATAACTGCCTCTCTTCCTTTTTCTGTGATGGTCTGGTAGTTAATTCTTAATCATTTGAGGTATTGGTTTTAAAATTATACTGAACATTTAATAGGCTAATAAATAAACAGCAGGATACTTGCTGCCCTGTTTGAGAGGAAAGTCCCCTGATTATTTGTTTTTGTCTTTTTCTTTTAGCTTCCCAAGCTGAGGCGATGTATAAGAGACTATGTGCTCAGGACAGATTACCCCAGCCACAGAAACGGGTAAGACTCAGGGACTTAAGCAGGAACAGGTTCCTTTGGAAAAGCAGGACCTTGCTTGTTTACACTGAGCCCGGAGCCAAACCGAAGAGCAACTCTGGAAGAGGTGGCTGGAGAGCAGGGTCTAGTTTGCCTTATAAACTTAAATTTGACGAAACCGAAGGTCTTGGTTTGTTGGCAAACAAGGAAAGAACTGTATGGTGACTGCTTCAGGAGAAAGGTTTTACTGGTATTCTAGCAAATACTTTCCACACCACATTCCAGGGTAACGCGATGGGACAAGCATATGTTGGGGAAAATAAATGTTATTAACAAACCAAATAAAATGAATGTAGAAGGTTTCGTGAGAGTGCTTGAAATAAAATGAAAGTATGAAGCCAGTCTAAACAGTACAGCTACATCTATGAGGGCCTTTTAGGTACAAGGTAACAGATTCACTTTTGGAGCCCTGAGATTAGACAAGAAAAAATGCAGTGGGAACATCTTCAATCAATCTGTGGCATACAAAAGTTGTTACACTCTAATGTGATCCTAAATAGTTGAAAATTGTGAAGTAAAGTCAGATATTGTGTAGAAGAGGAGAGCAGTGTTGATCAAAAGTGTATTCTTATTTTGTGATGACTGTGAAAAATATGAAATTGTTCATGCCAGCATTCATGAGTGCAGCTGTAATAACTATTCCTTATGTCCAGATCAGGAACTGAGTGATTTCTATTTGGTTTGACATCTGAAGGCTTCTTTCTATGGAGATCATAAAGAACTGGTTAGAATGGTAACCTGCGGGTGTAATAAAAAGTGATACAGAGTCTGTGTAGGACTGTTTTCTATATCAGATTCTAGGAAATGATTCACTCTTAGACAGAACATGGCCTTTGTTAGCTGAGCACTGAAAAATCAGTTGTAACTTTAGAGTCATGAGTGTGGTCACCTAACGTCAGGTTACAGATTTGTTTTCTTTCAGTCTTTCAGTCTTTGAAAAGGGCATAGTCTTTGGTTGAGACTTATAATGATATGAATGAGCTTCTCAAATGCTAAAATAAAGATTTTACTCTTTTGTTCAGCCTGTCTTAAAACTATATTTATAAAATGTTTAGGTTGCAATGTTTTGGATTTATGTTTCCGTTCAATAAATTACAAATAGTATTTTGTACACTTGAAGGTATGTCTGATAAAATGTTTAAAAAGACAATGATCTTCTGAGAATTTTCTGTTTGCATTAAGAAAAACCTCTTATTTCTTATCAGGTACCATTTTCTGAATATGGAATGGAGAACCAGAACAACATTCAACAGTGTGAGCCTTACATTCGATATTCTGTGGCGCCAAAATTATCATGGCCTGCTTCTGCCCCCTACAGGCCTGACATAGGAATTATCCCTCAAAATACTAGCAATTCAGCATCAGATACCAGCAGATCAGCAGGTCTTGCAACACAGCCAGGTGATCATGGAAAACCTGTGTTGAAGAGGAAAGTTCTAAGGTATGTTGCCGTAACATGTCTTGTGTAAAAGCTGAGACCAGTATTTCCAAATGGTTTTTTCCTCATCTATTACATTACAGCATGTTTGTACCCTTCAGGAAACAGAGAGGCCAGGCCCATGTTTTTGATGAATCAACAGAAAGCAGAGCTGACTCAGGTATCCTGAATTTTTTTCACTGCTCCGTATTTTGTGTGAGAAATTGGGCATTTATCTATTACATATTGCATTGAATCTAGCCCAGTAAATCTCTTCTGCTATTTGTTCTTTATGCCATTACATACTGTATATTGGGTTAATTGTGAAACGTTGAGATAGCAAACATTGACTTCAAGATCGTAGTGTCTATTAATTGACAAGTTAACGAGGAGAATCTACTTCTATGGGTTAACACTATAAGCCCCTGGGGACAGCTTTGCCTTTAACAAATATGCATCCCCCTTCCTGAAAATGAGCTAATCCTCTTAGCAGTTCAGCAGCACTTGGTTCACCCATCTGCTGCAGCCGGTCACATAGGCAAGGTGGAAAGCACAATGTATAGAATGTATGACAACTACTGCCAGGAAGAAAGTGACGAGGAAAACTGCTCCCTGTCCTCTTCCTTTTGGTCGGACAAATCCAGTGATGAAGAGCGTGAATGTTTTGAAGAGGGTCTGAAGGTGGACCCTGATCCTAGATGCCATATCAGGACTGAAAAGTCTATGAAGGAGGGTGTGGAAGCAAGCCCAGAAGTGAAAGGGAATTTTGGGCATGATGAAGGGGACACGGTCTGTCCAGAAGCTCCAGCGAGCGAGCCGACGTCTGGCTATGGAACACACAGGCCGGACTCGGAGGGGGACTATGAGAATGAGGCCTCATGGGACACGTTGGACCAGAATAGTCAGGTTTCCCATGAGAAAGGCTGTTGGGAGGAGAAGATTCCTGAAAGAGAGAAAGTTGAGGAATCGGGGGATTTGGAGAATCCTTCTTGTGTGGGGAACCTGGGCAGTTGTAAGACAGAGGACTTGGATTATGAGTCTGAAGAAGAGGCCATGTTGTTTGAAAAACAGGATAGCAAGAATGAATATGAAAAAGGTATTCTTTAGGTCTTATAAAATTTAATGTTTTTCACATTTTTTGTTCAAGCCCCAAACAAATGTATACACTTCTTGAATGATACCATATACTGGTCTGCTGTTCACAGCCTTAGAATATACAAGTTAGAATATATTTCTGATTTACCTGTATACTTTAACTTATCATGTACCTTCATTGAAGGTGACTTCTGCATAGAAGAATCTTGGTTTATTTAATGTAATGTAACAACATGGTAGTAAAATATGTCACAGTGCAACTAATAGAGTATTATACTCAAACTACTGTTAGAGGACAACCTATTGGGATAAGAACTACAAGCAGAAACAGTCATGGCATAAATGTAATGTAACTGAAATAAGATGCTTCTATAGGAGATTTGACGTTGGGCAGGGCTTGGCAAACTGTATGCATCAGGGGAGACACTTGACTCCACTGTTGGAGGTGCAGATGGGAACTTTTTTGAAGTTCAAAATGAATTTACCAAACTGAAAAAAGTATTTACCTGCTTTAAGCAAATGTAAGTAACTGATTTTTGTAATGTGCCTTCACTGCTGCAAGTAAAAAGATTTTGTTCTAAAGAATGCATACATATGTATAAATTAACTTAGATTCACATGCAAAAATCTTTCTAGCAAATAAGTTACTGTGGTGTAAAGTGTATTGATTTTTCTTTCAGCAGTGGATGTTGGTAAACTTGAGGAAGAACTAGACAGACTTCAGCTGTGTTCAGATGAGCTGGACTCTGAGGTGGACAGTGAAGAGACCAGCAGCCTGAGTGACAAAACCAGCTCTGAGGCAGAAAGAGTTTCCTCTGCTTTCCAAGTGTACAGACGAGACTTTGTAAGTGATTATTAATGCAGGAGTGCCTACACTTTTTCCATGTGTTGAAAATTACCAGGTAAAAAACTTCAACTTTTTCTTTCATAGCGGAGATCAGCAAGTGAGAATGATATTCTGAGTCACCCCAAGTCTTGTAAGTAAACTCATGATTAAAATATCAGTTATACTTGTCTAGCATCATATATTTAGAAATGTATATTTCTTTCAGTTATCCGACCACAAATGAATCATCCTCACACAAGAAATCTGAAGAAAACAGATCCCGTCTCAAAGTAAGTGATTTTGGAATCCATCTATTCATTTTCTAACGGTATCATCCAATATAGGGTTGTGGGGCAGCCGGAGCGTATCCCAGCAAACAACAGGCACAAGGCAGGGTACACCCTGGATGGGACACCAGTCCATTTGGACACACTCACTTACAAATACAGGGCCAAGGACCAGTATATCCTTGGACTGTGAGAAGAAACCGGACCCCCTGGAGGAAACCCACGTGACCATGAGGAGAACATGAAAAACTCTGTAGTGTAGCACGTGACATCCCAGGAGTTGAGCACAGGGCCCCAGCAGATCTCACCACTACGCCACCCCATTTTAAACATCTTTGAGGTTTATTGCATTAATCGTGTTTGATAATGAAAAGTTAGTTGCTTTTAAACAAGTGGTACACTTAAAATTAGGCATTTGTATATTTTAATATACATATACATTTCTAAATATCAGTGCCTTCTATCTCCATGAATGTTACTGGTTTGTTTTGTCATTTTCATGTTAAACAACATAAAGAGTTTCAGAACTGTTAAGACCCTTTATCATAAAGTCTTATACTGGTTCACCAAAAACCTAAGCTTACATGAAGAGTCAGTATGTATTTTCATGGGGTTTAATTTTGTTTGGATGGGAACCGTATGTAAGAATCCACCTGAAAATGGCCTTCACATGGCTTTTTGAACTCTCAACCACAAATCCTGTAATATTGACTACTTGAAGTAAAGTAGTCGGAGTACATCTTAGTCTGCAAAACCAGCACTGACTAAAAACTAATGGTTCATGAGCAAACCTAACAAAAAGAAAAACATTTCATCCTGTCTATTCCTCCTGGGAATCAAGTAATGCTACTGGGTCGCTGATCACTCACTCCAACTTAGCTATTTTCTCTGAATAAGAAAGGCAGAATCTACAGTATACCCCATGTAGCAGATCTATAGACATCTACCTAGAGGGAGAAATGTGCTGTGTTAATGTGAAATGGAACTATTTTCAGATTTATTTTTGTAAATTTAAAACTTCATGTTTCTTTCTATATCGCGCCCCAAGGCTCTATTTTTTAGTTTTACCAAAGCAACTTTGGATTCAGGTAAGAATTGCAAAAAACCTTTGGGATAAAATCAGGCAAAGCTTTTCACAGCCTGAGAAGGCTTGTGCACTCCTGAACATCACATGCAGGTTCATGTTATGAAGGCTTAATATTCACAGTTACATTTTGAACAAACCATTGCATTAAAACATCCTTAAAATGCCTATTCCAAGCAGAGTGTCAGATTTGTTTTCTGTTTCTTTCCTTTAAAGGTATTTCCAGTATAAACAAGACTGGGATACTTTCAGAGCACCTGGGGAGAAAGACCGTAAAGGACTGCGCTGGGGGATAAGGGTATGTGGATTAGTGCCATCACTTCAAATGGAAATCTGTTCAGTTAGTTAAACCACTTATCATGAAGCGTTTCTATGCCTTAAGATGGGAGTGCCATTTTTCCCCCATCCCCATTACTTAGGAAAGAGAGAATCCCAAACTGTTGTGCTGGCGCTATATTAGGTGTAGAATAACTTCTTTCATGTTTAAAACTGCTTTATTACATATTTAAATTTCTTCTCTTCAAGGAACAAATGCTGTACAAAAGTCAAGCTCCACCTGTAAGTATGTTTTACTGCAATGGTGATTTTCATTTTATAATAAACTGTAGTTTCAAGTGACTGTCATCCTTCCCCGAGCCAAAAGAAGGCTTCATGTTCACATGTGGTTTGTCACAGCTGTGGGCGGCTTTCATTCTGAAACAGTACTGAATTTCTTTTGATCCTAAACCTGTGAAAGCAGTAACTGTTTCTGTGCTTGAGGTTGGTCCTGAATGGCTTCTTATAAGTTGTATGGAATATAAAAATAAACTACTGTCCTCTCCTGGGTACCCATGGTTGAATGGGTAATACTATTCACCAACAGTGATTTTGAAATTACATTCTAGTAGAGTGGTAATGTAGGAAGGGTTTTATTTTTCTTCCAGAAGCCACAGCGTATCTACGTTCCCAATACCTACGTTGTTCCAACTGAGAAGAAACGTTCAGCTCTGAGATGGGAAGTACGGCATGATTTGGCAAATGGAATACAACCTCCCAAAATATTCTATCCTTTCTAGAACACCAGGCTTGTTCTGCTTTGTGGGGGAGCCTTAAATATTTTAAGTGCAATTTGAAATATATTTGCATTGGTGTGGCTTTTGTTTAGTGTATGTTATTTAAATTGGGCCTTATTTTATTTTTTTAACATGCATCAGGAATGACAAATCTCTGGGGAACACATTTTAATTGAATACTGTACATACAAAATAAACATTTTTATACTTTGTCCTTGACTTTTTTTTTTACAGTGGAATATCGCTATAGGGTAATTTGAAAGGATAGAGTGGTGAGAATCTGCAGTCGTGCCAGAGCAGTTTCTTCTCCAAAAAATTGATAGCATCCAGCGTCAGAACAAGGGTTTCATGTTTTAGCATGCTGTGAACATTGAGACCTGTGAAAATAAGACAGGCGGTTTACATAACCACAGGTATTTCCTGAAGCGAACCAAGTTAAAGGTTTGTGTTTACCCAGTCTAAACCCCAGTTTCGTACCTATTACTGGAATCACATTCACAGTTTTCAGATCTGCAGTTGCCTTGAGAATGTTTCCAGGAAGGTCTTCTTTCCTGTTGTAAAAAAACAGGAAGTTTGTCATTCTGAAAGTCTGTACATTTTTATATGCATCTGTAACACTGCTCAGGCAATGACCTTAACTGTCTGCTACTGAAGACATGAAGAGTATGATACTGATACATGCCACAAATTCAAGATTCATTTCCTAAATGCACTACTTGCTGTAGTACCTTCCAAGGTTCTAAGCAGGTATATCCAGAATTCTGCAGCTTGAGTACGAACTACATAAATTGCACTAGCTTCCAATGAAAATGAGTGGTCTTTAAAGCACTAGCTATAGGTTATCATACGGGCTTATTACATAAGCAAAATCCAGCCATTCACAGAGATCTGCCAATTCAATCCTAAAACTGCTGAAGACCAGGTTCCACCCAGTGGATGGTAATGCCTTCTCTTGTGCTGCACCACACATGGAAAATAATTCAGAAATCCATTGAGACGCAACGTACATTGTCTGCTATTGTTTACATCTTTCTACGCCTTCTCTTGTGTGTATTACATGCATATACTGTAGCACAGCACTGATGTTTCTAAAAGCTGGGTTTATTAACATATACACTGAATACGTACACATCTACAATCAGAACTGAATCCCCCCAGTTCCTGTATCTGGCCAAATCCAGAAGATACTGGGAATCTGGAGCAGGCATCTCTAGAGAGTCTACAACATGAAGATAATCCTGAAGAAAAAAAAGAAAAACTTGAAAACATTTTAAAACTTGAACGCATACTAGGTCGACTGATACGACTGTTCTGGAGAGGATAGAAATGCCACAAGCATTGTGCATTTTTTTTTCATTTTGAAAAACATTTTATGGCAGTGAAAAGCTACATATTCATTCAGAAAATGCCTTACAATCTGTTCTGTATAGAAGAAAAGTGAGATTTTAAAGTCTGAGGTGGTTTTATTTTGGAAGTGAAATGCTTACCTGAGCAAGTTTCGCACTGAGAGCCACCTTCAAGCCCAAGACGCGCACTTTCATCGGCAGCATGTAGTAGTAACTAGTGGGTCCCCGAGGCCCGTGTGCAATCCCACCTGCACGTGCAGCACAAAGAAGTCGCATTTTACATGAGGTCTGGTGTGTGTGGCACATGCATCCAGTTAACACTCGTGCGAAAGGTGTTACCCAACAGAATGAAAATGAATAATGGAGGATCCCAAGTGCTCCAGCTTGCCGAGTGCAGAATTAGTGCAGTGATCACAGATCTGAGCCCTGGTCACGTCCCTAGCCGACTGTATGGGGAATCCTCAATTCGGCTACAGGCCGTTGAGGGTAGGGCAGGGTTAGTCTGCAGTGCTCTCCAACTGCCAGTGATAGGGCACCCCCTATGGCCTCCTGGGTGCTCTGGATGGGCAGGGTGGGGACGTGTGTGTGTGTGCGCGCGCATTTACAGGCCTTGCAGCTGTGAGCCGAGATGTGCTGAACCACACAAGTGGCAGGTGGATGCAGCACGCACAGTAACAGGCGATCAGGAGAAACAGCGCACCGGAGCAAACTGATCCCACCTCCTCTCCACAAGGGCGACCTGATGCTGCCCTGGCGGGCTCTGCCACTTCCTTTCTGTTTCCACGGCTTCCGGCCTCCCCCGCTCACCTCTGCCCGGCTCTTCACCTTGGCATGGCTCTAAAAGAGCAGCAAAGACCACTGTCCTCAAAAGAGGCCCCTGGGTGTCGTGGAACTGACAGTACTCGGGCAGAACATCACTGTTTCTCCCACTGCGTCTCCAGTAGCAGGTACACTCTTCCACGATGGCTGAGCGCGGAAAACGCACTGAGCCCACGGCACTCACAGCCAGACATCATTACAGAAGTTCACCTTGAGATCACGCTACATCTTCGCTTTAGATCTACTTACGATTCTCTTGAAATTTCTCTGCCAGACTTCAACTTCGTGCAGTATATCAACCCTAAAAAAAGATTGCAAATTAACTTGACAAAAAGTACACATCCCAAGACTCATCCTGAGATCATAAGAGAAGAATCATAATTTAAAACATTTTAAAATTTTACACAACTGAAATTTCAACATTTGATGCTCTGGCTAAAGCCCTTCCTACTGCTTCATGTCAGCACAATGCCTTAACATGCAAGTATTTTATAGGATATGAAAAATACAGAATATAAAACAGAAAGATAAAGGAGTACTCTGGCACTTGAAAAAGATACAAAGTAAAAAGTAGAAGCATTGCAAAAACTATAACGTGAATGAGACAAAAATACATTTTGTATGGCATATTATTAAAAATTACTTGTGCAATTGTTTCCTGCACATGCTATAACTGAATTATTTTTATTAATGCGTTTTAATGAGTACAAAAATACAAAAACAGTCATCCATTTTCAAACTGCTGCGCATTTGTTGAGCTTCCCCTCTGCAAGGTGACAGAACCACACCTCTGACAAAGTACTTTAAAAACGTTTGGATGTTTCTTCTAGACCAGTAGTTCAGATTATCCACCTCAGCTTAACGCGAGATCCCTTTTCTGGGAGTGAGAAACATGCCAGATATTTTTAGAAGGTAAATCATCAAGCCCAGACTCGTAAGTACAACTACTTTGTTTCCTCAAACCTTGGTATTTTAAGGTAAAGTTATAAGGAGTGTGAGAACATATTTTGAGAACCAACAGGGTGCAGCTGCAGTCAAGGGTAAGAACCACGTTTCTAGCCCTTTACCACCATGAAAAACAGCTTCGCAGACACTTGCGAACTCTAATGTGGATTTTTATCTCCCAGTGAGCCAGCACACATGAGCAGCATCAGTCGATCTTAAATGCTTCAGCCAGCACACGTCTCCCTGGCCAGCGATAAGAGAGCGCTACCGCAGCACAGACGTGAGGCATGATGGAAATCGCACACAGGCGGACCTGGGAGGCACGGCGAAGACATCCGGGTGCAGCTCAACCAGGCCCAGCTGGTCGTCCTCAGGGCTGCGCAGGGATTCCAGCCACGTCTGCGCAGGGCGGAGATGAGCGGGAATCTCCACCTCACTCCTCCGCAGCACCGGCAGCTCCGAGCCCACGGGGGGGGGCCTCTCTGGAACACAGAGAGGCAGAGACAATCACACCGCAGGGGCAGCGCGCACTTGTCCTTTAGTGACAAAGCACCCCGTTCTGTTTCTTTACCTTCTGCTGGTCATGTAGAACTCCTACAGCACTTTAAAAATATTTATATTTTAAAGTCACAGATTTCAATCGCTAGTTACCCTAATTATTTTTAAATGATTAAGTTATTTAAATAACGTGACAAAATTAACACTACCAGCTAATTTAGACTGAAAACATGAGATCCAAGTTTCCTAAAACACAGAAAAGATGTGACCAGTTTTACTAATGCTGGTCATCAGGTGTTTTAAATGGAGAACATGAGTGTCTGAGTGTCATAAGCATCAGTGTTCAGAGTCGGATGCCTACTTGTATGGGGGAGTTCTATCAAATTCGAAGGAATCAGCAGATTTTTGGGAAGTCCATGGTCTCCTGAGATAGATGAAGCAAACTAGACAGAAAACAGAACAAATGAGAAATTTTATTAAGCACATTTACAATAAATAAAGGACTGATCAGTATAACGGAAGTATTGACATTTAAAAAGTCATAAATCACAAGAGTGGAATGAAAATAGTTTTTTTTAAATAGATATAAGCATAGATTCAACATTTGATATAGACTGCCCATTAAAGGTACTTTAAATGGCACATATATTGTTGATAAAACATGTTAGTGATGTTTAGAACAAATTCCTTTTTAAAAACATTACAAAATGGAGAGATACATTTGTAATATCACTGAAGCGGATGAAAGGCACAGAAATATCAAAAATGTTTAAAACCCCAAACATACATTTGCATTAATAAGTAATGGAGTAATATATACAGTTTAAATAGAAAAATATTAATACAAATAAAATACCACTGCACTGCAACATTTCAAACGTAACTGGGATGTTTGGACAACAGTAAACGCAATTTTATGAACGTGGCTACAAGCAGTACGCTGATCCGATTTTGAAGAACTGCAGCGCTCAAAACAGATGCCAGTTTAAAAAAATCTCGCAGCAGAACTTACCCTCTTACCAATCTCTCTACAACACACAGCAGCATAAATGCGTAACATGCTCGTTATCTGCTTAAAATATTCAATACACCATCAGCTCATATACTGCACAAGCTATATTTTTGAAAGAAGGTCAACCATACATGCGTGGGTAATACAGATACTTCCGTCCCTCAATTATGACGTTCGAGCTCGCGGGCAACCATTCACTTTAATTGTACTACATTGCCACCTTGTGGCCAGGAGGAGTATAGAGCAGGTACTTTGGAAATTTCAGGTATAGTACTTATTGAATTGAACCATGCGCGCTTTCCCAAATATAACTAAAACTCGCCTAACCTCAGACCTGTGTAAATGGTGTGTCACACTTTTTACTGGAGGAACGGTGCCCGCGGAGTCAATGTGAAATGCGACGCTGACGTGTAGACTGAGAGGACACAAGAGCTGCTCTGCTCCAGGGAAAACAAGGCCGTGCATAAAGAACCCCATGACATACTGTACGGTTATAAAACAAGGTTGCAAGTAGCTGTTTGATCCGAGGATCTCATCTGTCGGTTCCAACAACATGGCTGGGACGGTTCTTTCAGACCACAATACTTCAGCCCCTGGGTCTCCAGCCTCCGATTTCTGTCAGGAAAGGCTGGCTTCTGGCCTGTGGGCCACAACTCCTACGCGTGTCCCCTTTATCTTCTTAATTTAAGTAGACCTTTACACTTCAATTCAAGTTTTTTGCTAGCAGATTCTTAATGAATGGCTGCATGGCACATCACATGAACTCTGACTGTTGACTGTTGTGCAACTTGTGGTTCCTTTTCGATTCACACCAACAACTTTCTTTTGGAATTTTCAACCAACCATGAATCTGAAAAACTCAAACCATATTAATGACTATTTTATTGCATCAAAACAGTACAAAAGCCGATTGATGATTGATGACTTTTGAGTGATGTGGTAAATTTCATGCCACATTCTGTCATGTCTAGTCATGTGTTCTATTATAGAGATCTAACGTGAGAAGACATGAGTGTTATATGGAAGGTACTGTATGTTGTGGGAACCCAAATCCGTTACAGTACTAATGCTTTGGCTTTACAATATTTAAAACAATATTGATCAATAAAAACAAACGGCAACAGTAATAAAAACTTATAGTAACCAGCAAAAACGAACAAACAACATGAATCCCTCCCTCGAGTCAAGAGGATGCCTGCACTTTCTCTCTCTGCCTCCAGGATTAGCACGTCCCACTGTAATGAAAAGGGCAGTAAACCTGTCAGTGAGCTTGTGTCTCCAGCCTGTCATTCCCCACACTGCTGACACAGAACCTGCAGTGTTTGTTACAGCAGAGAAACAGGAGCACGCTGAGGCGCGGGTGCTGGGTAGTGGGTACTTGGGCAGGGGGCAGGGAGAGGCTCATGCACTAGCTAGGTGCATCTCACAATCCTGGTCTGTTGCAGCTAATTTAGAAATTGTACTTAACGACCTTCAGCTTTGTTTCATCCCACTCTGCTCTTCTTTCAGGGCGAAGGGTTAGAGAATGCAGATTTTGATTTCAGGTTAATTAGTGGTGTTGATGTATTAAAAAGGCGGGAATGGCGTTTTTGGGTAAGAGTTTAGTAATACTAGAGGGCTTCTCTTTCAAGTGTCTCCAGAGTGCAAAACCTGCTGCGAACTCTGCAGGAAGGTCTCTAAGCAGACATGCCACATGAACAGATTAAGGCATTAAACACATTCAAATTTACAGCACTCTTTAATTTATATAGCACCTTTCATTGTAACATCATCTTTACAAACAAAGCAAAAAGATCAGGATCACATAAAATCCGTATTTTATAGAGTAAATTTAACAGCACTAAATACAATTGTATATTGTAGTTCAAGGCAGGACTTTCAAATTCCTAGATGGCTTAGTGTCTTCGGGTTTTTATTTCAACCTGCGTTGTTAGTTAACCCCAAGTATTTCCTTACATTTTTACATATATAGGATATTTCTACTTTTGCAGTAGATAACTCAAACCAATTGATTAAGAGCACAGTTATCTGTAAAACACTTTGGAACCAGGTTGAAAATATAAGTCATGTCGTTAAGTTATGAATTAAACTGACTATGTAACTGACAAAAGCTAGAAGACATTAGGCCCTCGAGGAAATACGTCTGAGACCCCTAGTTTAACTCAAGATCCTAGCAGCGATCTGAACATATTACAAATGAGGAACACGTTCATATAATTTATATCACATAAAATGTAACATATAAAGACACTTAAAGAATGGGACTGAAAACAGAGGCCTGTAGGACCCCAAATGAGACCAGTTTCATTAAGGAGGACCTTTTATCAGTAGATCAGATTTAAACCACATTTAAAGAAGTCCCAGTAATACCTGCAGCTCACTCAAATCTGTTCAGCAAACTGGTACTAACTACAGTATCAAAAACAGCAAAGGTCCAGCAGCCCAAGAATGGGATACATCAGAGTCCGCAATTATTATTAAATATGTTTTACATCAGCTGTGACCCTGACAAGAGCTGTTTTAGTACTACTGTACACATCAGTCTGAACCCAGGGTTTCACAAAGTTTATTTGCAAATAAATTATCCCGTAACTAAACAGCTACGTCTGTTTTGGAACCTTTGCCAAAAATGTTAGGTTAGATATCAGCCAATAGCTGCTGAGCAGGTGTGAGTGTAAGTTCTGCTTTTAAACCAGATGGACAAGAGCTGAAATTTTAAGGACAGAGGGAATGAGAGACAGAGAATAGCAAAATTTAAGCAAAGCAAAACAATTTGCAGGATTCAAGGGGCATATAACAGCTTTTCATTTTAGTGCTCATTGCAGATATTAATGAAAAGAGACCGTAACTCTTCAAACATGTAAATACATAAACTGTGCCCCAGAGGAAAATCACAAGGCACAATCTGACTTCTGATGTTATAAGTATGGTAGTGAAAAATGTCAAAAATCGATCGCCTCGCTCTGTAGACTATTCAAGGGTTGTGCCCTGAAATGGATTTAAGAGATGATGAGTTGTGAAAAAAAGTCTTTTTAGGATAACTTTTCCCATCTTCATTTAGCTTCTCAATTAGTAGCTGACAGTGTATCATTAAAAACGTCTATAAATCAGCAGGATAAAAAAAGAAAATACAGTGTTCCACCGTGGAACCTTTCCTAGGTGAGACGTCAGGGCTCAGGAAGCTGGTAGTTGCTGGGGTGGAAGCCTTCTCTTAACTGTCCAAAACAACTTAACACCACATCCACCGCAGTGCTCACAGTGGAGCTAACTTCTTCCTCTGTCTTTCCTCTGTCAGGATTGACTTCTACGACATCCAGTGCAGACAGCAGACCTGTGCAGAAAATACATTTAACATTATAGCACATTGTAAGATACTGTATACATACAGCATAATATACGGTATAGACATACTGATTCACACATGAGACATGCAACTTTTAGGTCCTAGGGATTTAATTAAATATTGTAAGCAGATACTCATAAAAATTATGTTATTGTGCAAAAGGATAAAAGAGTTACAATAGATTATCAGTATTTAAGGTAAAAAAAAGAAAGAATAATTTTCAATTTTAGTATTGACTTCAAACCTGGCCGTGTTGATGCCCAGACCTGATCAGCCTCTCACTAGACTGCTGTGGGCTGTTCCACCAAAGCAATGCACTAGACCGTGAAGGTGAACCTGTATGTCAGATGTCATCTAGTGTCTCAGGCACTCTTTCAACTGCTATATTACTGTATACAACAAGCTATTTAAATAACCAAACTCAAGTTTCTATACAAGCCCATTTACTGAACCACCTCTGGCAATCACATGTCTTGAACTTGAACTTGAAGTTCACATATTTCTATAACAAAGCTGTGCCTTAGCCTTCAGGTCTAATTAATTCAGATTCTTTGAGAGTCAAAAGTGGCTCAAAATGTAACAGCGCTTGCCTGAGGGCAAGGCTTGGTGCCTTTAAGGGGAGGGTTGTGATTAATCTGCATGGGCTCTCTCGTCACCCCGAGACAGAGTGACCCCTGTGATCACCGGGCACCGTGCAGGCTTGTGGTGCTGTCAGCAAGGAGCGCGCCTCTCCTCCAGCTGGCCCTGAACGTCCTACATACAGTATGTGGCTGTGTAGCCTGTGATGTGTGAAAAGGCCAAAGAAATGTGGGCTGGCGGGAGTCCTCTAGCATTTTGTATTCTCCTTGTGTGAGGTCACAGGGTTCATAGCTGTGAGCCGAGACACTGAAGCAGCACAGTCTTAGCACGACCACACTGGGTGGGGTGGATTGCAAAATAATTAAAAAGCGTGGCAATGTGCGAGTGGGTGAGTTTTTATACCAGTTCTACAGATTTCCTCAGCCACGTAGACGCTCTCCCTGTAGGTGAGCCCTCCTTTCACAGGTGTGCCAGTGGCAGGAGACACAGAGGGATCTATCGCATCGATGTCATAACTCAGATGAATTGGCCTCTTCCCCCTAGGTTTATAAGGAGTTGCAAAAGAAATAGTGAAACATGGTAAGTTCACTCGATTGCTTAATTTAAAACATCCATCAAGTTCAGGTTGCAGGGCAGCCAGAGCCTGTGCCGGCAAGCTACTGTATGGGCACAAGGCCATCGCAGGGCACACACAGACATGCACACACTCACACCAGGCCAGCTTTCCCAGGAGCCAATAACCTACTAATTGAGAACAGATGCTTAACTATTATTTTTTCCCCAGTGTTCAACAGACATGACAATGTATTATGGATACACATGTATATGGTATATACATCTAAACACACTTTTAATTCATGTTCTGTATAATGTCAAAGGTCACAACTGCAGACGCTTGCTTTGTTTTGTCCTTTTTTTTAGGGCTAATTAGTAGAACACAGACCACTGTATCATAATTCATAGTGACGGCTTGCTCATAATATTCACCTTAACCCTGACAGGAGTTCCCTATAAGAAATACTGTGTACATTGCCCGTACAGAAAACAACTGGAAAAACATCTTTCAAGAGTTGTGATGGAAAATGTATGGCAGATAAATGGTTTTATGTAAATAAAACAGGTCTGTTTACACTGGTCTGTTATATTTGCAAAAGGAAGATCTGTAAAGTCATATGTAAAACCACTGCTTTGGCAGTGTAAGCTGTGAGAGAGCTGCTGGTAATTAGTACTACACCACTACTAACTTATGCAAAAACTCTATAGCTTAATTAAAATATACTGGTGATGAAGGACAATGCTTTTTCCAGTGTTAAGAGAAAACAACACTATATAGAATTTATTTCAAATGTGCAAAACAAAGGCTGTTTATAACCTCAATATGAAGTTCAGAGGAATTTCCATTTCCCTCAAGGAAGAAATTATCTAGAATATCTAGAAATGCACAATTTCACTAAACTGTTGTTCTAGTCCCCCAAAGTGCCCTGTTTCACGGCTCTGACTGAGGTTCCCCAACACTGGTCCTGTGGAAACTATAAATGTACACTTATAGTAATGCACTGACAAAAGACAAAACAACTGAGGTTAGTCTGTTTTGACAGTTTCTGTTATCCATCATACTTGGAAAGGAGGTGGTCACACGTTTCCTCCATCACTCTGCCTATTCCCAGACGGTCCACCTCTGTCATGGAGAAAGCCTTGATTCCCAGGTGCTTGATGATGTAGCTGGTTACCAAGACAGACAGGATATATTAATCTCAGCATTAAAAACATTTTTTTATAGTAGTGACTCCGAACTTATTTAAGTCTTTTCATATCATGCCTAAAGACGTATGTCTAAAGACTCCAACCATCGATTTTATAACTGTTTTATACAAGACAGTGTCCTGAAGCCCATCCTGGCATGCAACAGGCACAAGGCGGGGTACACCCTGGACAGGACACCAGTCCATCACAGGGCACACACAGACACACACACACATTCACTCTCACCAGGGCCACTTTTCCAATTAACCAACCAGCACGTCTTTGGACTGGGGGAAGAAACATGACCACCCAGAAGAAGCCCATGCAAACACGGGGAAAACATACAAACTGCAAGCAGATAGCACCCCCACAACTGAACCCAGGGCCCAAGCACTGCGAAGCATGAATGTTAACCACTGCACGACCAAGCCACCCTGTCTTAAGACTCTTTTGCTTCATACATTGCCTCAGCAATTCATTACTTATTGTTACTACAATTGAACCAACTATCAGACTGCTTTATCCTATTCTTTTGTATATGCAAAGAACTTAAAACATTTTGAATGGTGCAACTAATGAACTGCAGGTGCTGAGAGGTGCCTGATGGTAAAGCTCCCGGTATTTTCCAGGAAAGACACAGTTTCGCAGTGTCATTCTTCTTATCCTCACAGCACAGAGACACTCCTATACAGTATGTGCTCTGAGGAAAAGGGTAGATTCAGCATCTCCATAGACCGAGTAAGGGAAAATGAATCTAAACGCAACTGGAGAATACATTTTTCACTGGACTGTATAGCTTAAGTTCATTTTACAATCTGAAAACTGTCTTTTCATTTTGATTATCTGACCACTAAAACTTTCACAAAGACAACCCAAATGCATATGCAATCATTCTGGAACTACCACTGTTAATGAAGTCTAAAGACTGTAAGCACTGTACATAACAGTACTGCAGAAAATGCTCAATCAGTATAAACAGCTATTCAGTGAGCAACATACTCTACAATGACCTACTGTTCTCCTGGGTCCAAATCTCTCAGGCCAATGTAGACAATATCTTGTGCTGATAAGCAGGGCTTTATCCAGGAGAATCCGGGAATAACTGGGATCTGGTACACACAAGAATATTTTTGCCAGAAAATCCCCTTCAGTAAAATGTGTGCCATTTTTGATTATATGAAATTAAATGTCTGACTGAAAAGTAGGACTGTACGTGGCGACCATGGAAATCAAACTTTAAATCATTAAGATATTTTTTTACTAAAAGCTTTTAAATACTTTACACAGCAAATTATGTTTGTACATTGACATCACTGTATTGTCAATGGCTCAAACCTAACTCTGTGCCCATCTGCCTAATATTAATGAGGGGACAAACTTCTAGCTACCTTGCAAGCTTAGTCTCATAAAACAGGCCTTAGTTCACCTTTCATTCGGAACGTAAGAATTCTGCAAGATAAAGGCTCTACTAGCCTATAAAGAGACAAAAGACACAACTAGTCTCACGGTATTATATTTGAATCCAAATGAACTGCTTTTGTTGTGGGAACTCAGGCATTGCAGAATACAAGGACAGGGCTTTGTTTAAAAATCACAGCCTTGATGACTTGCAAACTGATTTCAAAACTTAACTGCGTGAAAACAGAGGCTCCAAAAAGCTTTATCAACCATCATAAGAATCTGTAAATCTGAGTTAGACCTTGAACATGTTAAGGTTATTAACAGCACTATACTTAGAGCTATCACAAGGGACAAAATTAATGGTCAGAAGAAACAGAGGACAACGGGGGCAGAGAAAATAGAAGTTTACATTTGAGAGAAAGAAAAATAACCTTTGAGCGCAGTTCCCTGAGGAGGTAGGCCACAGGCTGGCCGTGAAAATTTCCCGTGGGGCTCGTCAGAGGCGTGTTAATGTCTGCATGGGCGTCAACCCAGACTACACACAGGTCTGGCCGGGCAGCTGCATGTCCATAAATTGATCCTATTGCCAAACTGCAGCATAAAAAAAACAAAACGTGAAATAAACTGACAAAAAGGAGATCCCTTCTGTCCCCTAGAGGAAACACCTAAAACATTACAAACAGAATTTAAATAAATTACATTGATAACCCAGGTCAAACACAGATTTAGCATTTTTTTTTTTTACCTCAGACGATGATTATGCTTTCAAATGTCTCTTTTTTCAGAAATACTTACAGAGGCTGGAATCATGGTAATTGTAGTTTTTCTTTGCTTTGGTCACAAAACCTTTTTAGACAAGATATTCTCGAATGAGAAAACATAGCATGATTTGCACAAGTGTTTTAGGGAATGTTGAATATAATATTACTAAATGTTGTACTGGGAACATTTAATGCTCTGGCACATTTTCGTGATGCAGGTCTGGAAAATGATGTGAAGTACTGATAGTCACCTATGATCTCCTCCGAGCACCACACAAGTCTGGCCATTCTTCTTCACTGTTTTCACAGCATCTGCAAGCTGTTTGTTAGCACTCCCCACTGTTTTGGGCATCTTGACTCTCCCTAAGGGCTCATCATTGGGAACATCCTCAAATTTCAAGTCGCCATAATCCTTCACTTGATGGCCTTGAGGAACAGGAAGGCAGCAGTCAGCACAACAATATCATTTCTTTACAGTTATGAAAAATGGTTCCAAATTTTCTCTTATCACCTAGATGCAGACACCTAAAATTTATAATAAATAATATTAGAAAGGACACCAAAGTGTGGAATATATTGCAATTTTATTTGTTTTAAGAAAATATTCCACTGTGATTTGGAAAGAAATACACAGTTTTCTCAAATATTCAGAAGTCACAGTGTCAAAGCATGCTGTTTCATTAAAGCTTATTATAATGCATCCTTTAAAAACATAGATATCAGTGTCTTTCGCCAAGTGTTACAGACAGCTCTGCCAATCATCAATTTTTCATCTCCGTGTCTGTTATTGCATCACCTTCAGGTATTAACAGAATTAAAGACATCCTAACATTCTGCATATTTGGTGTCAGAATCACACTGGTTATATGGTCTGTGTGAGCCTCTTATGTTTTGAACACAGGCTAATCTCCAAAGCAAAGCACACCCCATTGTCAGTTTTCAGTCAGTAATTTTTGTTTTAGGGTAAAATAAAGAATAAAGAACTACAGCAATAAGTTACAGAATTGTTAAACAATACAGAATGTTAATACTATCCAGGTGATATTTTTATCCATAGTGATATTCATATCCACGCCCATTAATACAGCTGTAATTAGATTTACTGGATAGAAGAACAGTACCTTCCTTAAGCACAACAGCTGTGACCACACTTGTGAACCAGCAACCTTCCAGCTACATGTTGAGATCAATTCATCATCAATTTCCCTTCAGGATCAATAAAGTCTTATCTATCTAGATCCCTAATCACTTCTGTGCCCTGCTGTATATTTTGCAATGTCTGGCTAGATACAGTATGTTGAAATGTGTTATTGTTGCGTTAATTTCCTTAAGAACTTATTATTAATCTGGGCTGAGACCTGAGCTCTTTTAATACAGCAGCTGTGTGGATAGCAGGGATGTTTATTACTGCTCTGTTTTAACATCTTAACCCCAAGGAATTGCAACAAAATGTAGGTCATATACGGAAGGACATCACAACACAAAAAAAACTGTACTGGTTTAATTTATTTCTGCATTTGTTACGTTTTTAGTGCCTTTAAAAAAGAAAACCTCATAAAGATGTACGGATATACAAAGGAGCAGTGTACTGGATACTGTACTTTGCTGTTTTGTGCGTCAGGTGCTGAAATGTCACAGAGGATTATTTTAGGCAATCGATATAAAATAAGCTTATGACCTAACAGCAGTAGCAGGTAAACAGACTCAAGGCCAAAAGCTGCATTTATCATCTGGACATCGGAACAACTGTTTGTTTTTCTAGAACAGTTACAATTGGCCAAAGAATGCACATTAAAATCATGTATCGAGTGTTTGTCACTCTTCACTCTTCTCCTTATAAAAACACAACAAGAGAAACAAAGGCAGAACTTTTCGTCGAATTCTCCTTTTATTCTTTGACATTTATCAAGATATTTGAGCCCACAACGTGATTTCGCTTTTACCTTGCGCTCCAAGTTTCGCCACCAGTCGTGCTCTCCGTATGTAGTCCGGACCCTTCTCCACCCCATCCTTTCGCTGGAAAAAAAAAAACACACGGAAAAGAACCGTCTCGGATTTGTTAAGCAGCTTTAACTACGCACGAAAGAACTCCACGGAGTGGAAATAAACCCGGCACGAATCACGGGTTAATTACTGTTTCGTTCTTTTTAAATGAAACATTTGTCAACCTTTTGAAGATTCACATCTTTCCTAACCTGTCCTCTTGCAAACGGTGCCCCGACAATGCCGATTGGATGGTAAAGTCTGCTTTGAATCGCAAGAGCACGTCGTATTCCGGTGAAGGTTTTCTTCACAAGCATTATCCTTGACGACGATGAAGATCTGCGAAGTCAGACGGAGGTGTGTTCGACCAGACGCGGACCGTGAAGAATTATACAGTAGCTCACACGAAACCACAGTCACGGCGAAAGGAACCACACTGGTTGCAGTTTCTGCAACAACGCCCACTAAAAACGTATTCTTATTAAACGCCAAAGGCAAGGTCAAGCCTTTTAACGTCCCTGAAAGTAAAAAAAGAAGAAGTTGACGTACCTCCCCAAGCGCATCACTAGGAGGATAAGCGCTTTATTATTCAATCCTCCTGTTATGCAACATAATGTTAATCCGAGAACATCAATGGCAGCTACTAGTTCTCTTTCCTTGTATATACGTTGAGTATATACTTTACTGTATACTTTCTTATTCACTGGTATGCGCTGAAAGCTAATATTATTTCGTGTTATTAGGCGTTTTTTTACTAATTTCTAAAGCCATTTCAGAGCCACTGTCCCAACCTTTAGAGTGCTGCATTCACTGCACGCATTAGCAAAGGTTTTAAAAATAATCAAACTTAAAACGCAAACCAAATCATAAAACGTCAAAAAAAAGTTAGTATGTTGCGATTTCAGGATATAGTTTCATTTATTACCTTGTTGCGGTAGGATACACTGTTGCGTACACGTTCTAAAAGAGATCCCATGATCTGCAGTCAGGTTGACCTGCATGTGTTTGCACTAGGGATCATTTTCAAGGGCGGAACAATGGCACAGTGGTTAGCATCGCGTTGGTGCCCTGGTTTAAATTCCAGACCTGGGGTCCAGTGTGGAGTTGAAGGTCCATCCGTGTTCGCTTGGATTTCCTTTGGGTTCTCCGGTTTCCTCACACAGTCCAAAGACGTACCAGTAGGTTAACTGGACTCTGGGAAAATTGGTCCTGGTGTGTGTCTGGACTGGCATCCTGTGTGTGTTCTACCTTGTACCTGTTGCTTGTTGGGATAGGCTCTGGCTCCCCTGAAACCCAGTACTGGATGAAGTGGTTAGAAAATGGATGGATCATTTTTAACTTTTAATTGTTTTGCCTTTGAATGTAGCAGGGAACTAGTGTTCCCACATAAACCCACCAGAACACTGGTAACAATATCCCAAAGATCCAAATTTCCACCAAAAACGTATGGATTTAAAGTGCCTGAATACCCTTAGGGTTATGATCACAAAATCCAATTAGGCATCGCTAAACATGAAGAAAAGTCATCCCTCAGAGTGCTTTGATACCACCTATGCAAGATGTTTCAAGCTACGGAGTCTGTAGAGCCAGGCAAATCATTTTGTGATTTTTTTGCCACTCAAAGATATTTATCAGAACATGCTTCGTTACGTTTCCTAACTGTTTACTAACAAAACATAAAGCAAGAAACTAAACTGTTTCTGTAAACGAAACCCTGCACTTGCGTTTCGATACCGATTTAAGTCAGGAATGTTAATTGTTCATATTGTTCAGTTTTGAGAGATATGTTGAATCTTTAGTGATAACATTAGCAATTAATTAGTAATACTTTGTTATGCAGAGAGTCAAAAGAGACGTAACTGCAAAAAACTGACAAAATTATCAACAGAAATATGTAATATTTTGTAACAGACACACTGATTGTACTGGGTGGTTAAATTTTACTGACGTGTAAATTCATTATCCTGATTAATAACTGTTGTTAACAGAGGGTGGAATATGAAATACAGGCGGCATGTGAGGGCACAGCTGGCGACAGGACAAGCTGCACATCTGTGATGCATAGTTTACACCAGGCTGCACGCGGTCTTGAGAGATTGTCTTCCATTTCTTTTCTAGAGCCTGGACAAGCATGTCTGTTCAGTGGTCTCTGAGGCCCAGGTGTCACGCATCAGGTGGTGGTGTGCAGGGTCAGGTGAGGTCCCCGAGCTCACAGCTTTCCATTCATCATCAAATACAGCCACAAGCATCACACCTGGACCTTCTCGCCAACTGGTGACACAAGGATGATATGCCAGCAGGCATACCAGGCTGCAACTCACAACTGGCAGCACACTGAAGCTCAGCAGGTGTGAGCCTGGACAGTACCTGGATGGGAGACCTCCTGGGAAAAACTAAGGCTGCTGCTAGAAGAGGTGTTAGTTGGGCCAGCAGGGGGTGCTCACCCTGTGGTCTGTGTGGGTCCTAATGCTCCAGTATAGTGAAGGGAACACTATACTGTAAAAAGGCGCTGTCCTTTGGATGAGACAGAAAACCGAAGTCCTGACTCTCCGTGGTCATTAAAAATCCCAAGGAGTTTCTTGTGTTACCCCAGCATCCTGGCCAGACTTCCCATTGGCCCTTACCAATCACAGTCTTCTAATAATCCCCATCTGTAAACTGCTGCTTCAACACTACTGTTCTCCTCCCCACTGGTAGCTAGTGTGGGGAGTGTTCTGGGACACTATGGCCGCTGTTGCATCATCCGGTGAGTGGTGACAGACACCACCATTGGTGGTGGTGGAGGGGAGTCTTTCCAGAATAAATAAATAATAATTAAATTCTACAATATGCAGGAACCTTTGTTTAAATTTTGACTAAACCTCTTGCACACCCGTAAACAAAAAAACTAAATTTGTTTACAAATTGAAGCCAAATGCACAGATGTTTCTCATTTGGTTACATTTCTAGGGCCTATTCTAGGTCTCTTGATGTTTTGCACTAACTTCAAAGCGCACCAAAGGTCACAAGTAGCTCGGAGTACAATTCCAGAGAATGTAGATTGCTTCACATTGATAGTTTCAACTTGATTAGACAGACATGTCATCCGAGCCGAAGGTTTTATTGCTAAAAAACCTGGGAAAATGAAAACAATTTGTAGACATTAGAATCTCCATAGCTATAAACAGTTTATATAGGTGGTACCACTCTCCTCTTAGGGATGGGGAGTATTCTTATATAATTAACACCTGTAACCTGAGACACTTTTTGAGAGACAGGATTTTTGCCACATTTATAAATAAGGCAAAAAAGAAAATCTTGAAGCCTTGTGCAAAAATATATAGACCAACCTGCCTACAGAGATTTTTAACTTTATATAATTGTCAATGTATGAGTCCAAAGGGATACTGTGACTGAGGAGGCTACTGTGATCAGTAAGGCGACGGTGCCTTGTAATAAAACACTGATAAAGTCCAGAAGAAGAAAATGGTGCTAAGAAATTGTATTATACCATTAGATTAAGAAGTACAACAGGAGAGAATGTTTCAGTCGTAACATAAAAACACAAGAACGGTTACAAAGGAGAGGAGGACAGCTGGCCCATCTCGCCCATTTGGTAGTTAAGTAGTCAGCTGATCCAAGACTCTCATCCAGCTGTTTCTCGCAGGATGAAGGGGATTCGGCTCCAGCAGGGTGGCTGGGTAGATAGACTGCTCTGTCCTCCCATACATCTTGGGGTAAAAAAGTGCTCCCTGTTCTTGGTTTTAAAAAGCTCTTCAGGTAGTTTCCACTCAGTGCCACTCGGTGCCCTCCGATTCAAAAAAGCCCCTTGCTCTGACTTTGCCTTTGTCTTTGAGCCTTTTCAATACTTGAATCAGGTCCCCTCACTGTTTTAAAGTTTGAGACTAATAAAATAATAAGCTGTTTTAGCCTGTCAGTATAAGACATTCCTTTCAAAACCAGGGAATGAAACACGTCACTCTTTTCTGGACTGATTCTAGAGCAGCAATACCTTTTCTATAACAAAAATATATTTTCTGTGACTGAATTATTGCACAATATTATAAATGAGGCCTTACTAGTGCATTACACAATATAAACATGTCCACTGAAATGTGTACTCTTTTTACTATACAAAGTGATACATATCCTACATATATCCTAATATTATACTTTTTTTATTGTTTCCTCACATCATGTAGATGAGATGTAATTGTGTCAATATGAACACCTGAGTCTTTTTCCTCAGCAGCTTCTACTAGTTCAGTTTTCCATCCTGTATTTATAGTTTATTTGTTGCTACCTGCATGCAAAACAGTGCACTACCCAATATAACACACCACCTGCCAGTTGTTTAACGAGTTTTGAATCTTATTCAAACCTTCAGGAATTTCCTTTGTTGCTGCTATTGAGCTTTTGGTTTAATCTTTACAAACACCATGAAAGTTTGTAGGAAACTCTTCCCCAACAGAAACCTAAAAAACTTAACATTGACCAATTCAGCAGCTCTCAGACCAACACAGAGAGAAAATTCACACACCTCAGCTTCTTTTCAGAAACTTTTCTGGGACTTTTAAGAATTTATCCCTATTGAAATTGTACACTCTTGCACTCTAATCCAGTTCAGCCAATGTAATTCTGGTGAGCATTTTACTGAAGCATGCAAAAAATCAAGAAATGGTTGACAAGAAACCATTTGAAAACAAAATCCTTTTTCAATTTACTCATTAACTCCATTTTTCTGTTTACACAAATCATTGCAATGGAATTCGGGCAGCCTCACAGTTTAAAGACGTTTAAAGGGCCAGGTATCAAACAGTAATATATAACAAAAAGACTAAATGACACTACAAGAGGTTGCGAGAACACTCGAATAAGAGATGAGCAGATAAAAAAATATTCGTCAAAACACCTGTGCCTGGAGGATGCAGCACCCGAGCACTGCAAAACGAACACTAGACACTCATCACACACAAGTCACCCATCTTGCCTCTGGAGTTGAAAAGCAACGGAAGCTAACCGAGCCTCACCTGACTGGTCTGCGGCCTCACAGAGCTGGGGTGGGTGTACCAGTGGCAATGTGCACTTCAGCACCGAAACGGGTGACAATTTCTGCTCTGAAAGTCTTTACAGATTGAACACCCCCACCGTGCCTGACGTCAGCTCAAGCGGCCTTTGTTTTGAAAGCTACAGTGACCGGACGAGATCCTGGGTAAAATGAAAGGTTAACTTTCCGCAGTCTGATATTTGTTCTGTGGAGATGTTAGTCTTACTGGGATTCCACCCAGTGGTCAGATGGTTACTCCATGGCTAAGAGTGCTCAAAATGACCACTCCACTTTGCAGGTGTGAGGCGTCCCTCAGAGCTGCCGTTCTGTTCCCTAGGGAACGACTCTGTCCTGTAGCTCCGGAGTTAGAAATAGCTCTGGAGCGGCTCTCCCAGAATAACCTCCATCTGCTGAATGACCTTCTGAACTTGGTGTTCCACCTCCTCACACTCATCTGAAAGCAAAGCACACACAAATGAATGAGAGACGATGGCAAAAAAGTGAATTGTCGAGCTGTTTTGTGTATTGTTCAACAAAGGAACAGTTAAGCCACATGGTTGTGCAAGCAGAGCTTTGAGGTTTGGACGAAGTACAAGCAGACAATGACCTTGATAAAGAACACAGCTGGGGCTCTTCTCACATTTAACCACATTAAAAATCTTGGTAGTAAACACAACCTCTTTTCAGCCAAGCATAGTGTGTAGTTCTGCACTGAGCTGAACTTACCCTCCATCAGCTCTGCCAGGAACGGGATGGTCTCCGGCAGCAGGACCATGTAATTCTCCCGCAATTTGCCCGCCAGCTCCAGCAGCATCAGCAAGGCAGAGTATCGCACCTGTGGCCAAGCACATTCCAACGGGATGTTAGATTGCACAGGTCATTCCTGCAGAAAGGTGGCTAAGGTGTCGTCCAGCCCAGGTTCTAGAGAGCCCTAACCTAGTTAATCTTAATAGCCACCCGTTTTAAAAGGTTGCCAACACCTGTAAGCTACTGATGAATAAAAGAATCTGTTAAGACAGTTAAGAGCTCTAGTTCTTGAGGGATGAAGTGGGGACTGACTATAGTCTAACATGATCTCTAAATTGTTTAACTGATCAGAGTGGAACAACTCTTCCTACATATAGATGTGCTTTTCTTCTGGCTTTTCGAAGGCTAACAATATCAGCTAAAGTCAAACACACTGATGAACCTTTAACAGAGGTCAAGCACACAAAAAAGTATGAAGATTTGAAACGCAGTGTGAAACAGTTACTAACACTGCCTGGCAGAACATCTATTGTTAGGACGGGTCAGTACAGCACACAGGTAAACTAAAAAAAGAACCAGGGAGACTTCTGGTAGCTCCAGGCTCAGACAGAGGCATATCTATAGTACTCATGCAGTCTTTGGCACATGTTTTTCTTACATCAAGTTAAATTTAAGCAACTTTCCCTTATGCATCTCATTATGTAACCCCTAAAGAAACGTGACTTATTGCCAAAGAAGCTGAGATAACTGGCTAACTGGACTAATTTCCTCTTACTCTTGGGTTCTCAGTCTTTACATGCTCATCCTAAAAATTTAGCACACCACCTAATCCATGTTGAACTTGCACATAAAATGTATCCAATGTATACAACTTCACACTGGTAGTTGCAGTTTAAGATTGCTCCTAACCCTATTCTATCTGTCACGGTTGCAATCTGTGTTATCACAGGTTCTGCTGTTGGTGTACATGTGCTTTCAGAAGGGACTGGTGTGACAGTAACACTAAGTACCACTAAGCTCTCCACCACTGTTGCTCAACGACAATTTTTAAATGATCATTCTTCATGTATTAGGTCTCACCTACAGCCAAAAGTGGAGACCAAGCTATTCTTAAATTGCACTTGATTGTATTCAGTTGCAAAAACTGTGCTTATAGAAAAATTTGAGTCAAGATAACATTTTGCTAGAGCAAAAAATGTGACTGTTTTGGTTAGATGCCTCTTAGTATCTTGGTTTCTTTAATAAGATTAATTTTCCTGTCTCAACATCACCCTCCCATATTCTCTTGTGTAAGATCACACTTTTCTGTACGTTTTATGTTTGTTCCATTTTAGTTTTGATCTGAAAATGTAAAACTATTTGTTAAAAAAGCAATGTAATTATCATCCAAATTCTCCCGGCACTAAGTTCCATTTCTGCACATCACACGTTATGATGCGATACATTCCTCGGAGCAAAATGATCATTGCATCTCTAAGAAGCTGTTGTACCTTGGGGGAGCTGTGCCGGGTCTTCAGTAAGATCTGGTAGTTGAGGGGTTTCCACTGTGAGTCATCGCCCAGTGCAACAGAGAACTGAGCAATGCAAGGGATGAGGTGTTCTGTTATTCTGGTCTGGTAAGCCTCTTCTCCACCCAAAGTGTTCTCCAGCTGCACACAAAACAAAACATTTTCTTAATGTCTTAATTCTTAAATTCACAGAAACCTGCAACTCATTGAAACCTGTGTTATTTAAATGCAGGACCCAAAATGAATGATACTGCAGTCTCACGGATGAAACAGGAGGAGAGAAGGACAGTACATTCCTAGTAACCAATCCAAGAAATGGGCATGGCAAGATCTGAGCACAGGGGTTGAATGTCAATGCACAGGGAGCATCTACCTTGCCTTTGCAGCTCTGGCCTTTGGTAAAAAAGCTCTGTGCAGCAGAGAGAATTTCTACAGCCACATATATCCCAGCATGGGAGTGTACCTGATGAACAAGGGGCAGCATGAGGGCATCTGCGCGCTCCTTGCTGACGAAGCGCTGGGTGTCATAGAGGAAGATCTTGTGCAGACAGTCCAGGATGTACTGCAGGAGCAGGCAGCTCTTGTCAATATTGTCCTCCGAGTCAAAGAGAGCTTCATCTGCAGAAAGAAAACAGAAGCGACCAGCGAGTTAAACAACGAAACAAACAGAAAGGGCAGAACTGGACACCCTGCATAGAAAAAGACAGTAGCTGCAGAAACATGAAAAAGAATACATTGACAAATAATTTTGATGTTTTTAATCATTAATAGAATGAAATGCTCTTTTCATATTACTCCCGCTCTTACCCTCAAGTCATTCAAAACCCTTTTCATCCTACCATTCCCAGGTCAGTTCTAATTCGACCCCTTTACTGATGCTTCTATTATGAATGATCCAGTACACCCTTCTCACAGATGAAAGAACTCTTCCGGCTTACTGCGAGCACAAACCTGTTTTCGCAGTGTTGGTCTGGTTCAGGAGGTCAGAAAGGGGCTTGATGAGATGCCCAGCGAACAGGATGAACAGTCCCTTCAGTCTGCCGGCAATGGAGTCGGAGAGGCGGTAAAACGTTAGCAGTCGCTCCTTCGGGGCTCCTTCTGTTTTACTCCAGTCAAACAGCTGTGCATTCAGAGGACAACACATGAGTACAGCTAGGATGAACATGTTTTTCATGCATTTGCATTCACCATCTATCTATTTCTGTAACTGCTTTATCCAATACAGGGTCATAGGACAGCCGGAAACTATTCCGGAACGCAACAGGCACAAGGTGGGGGTACACCCTGGACGGGATACCCGTCCATCACAGGGCAGACAGAAAGACACAAACACAGACATGCACACACTTACACCAGGGTCGATTATCCCAGGAGCCAATTAACCTATCAGTTTGTCTTTGGATTATGGGAGAAAACCGGAGCACCTGGAGGAAACCCACTCAAACATTGAGAGAACATACGAACTCCTCACAGACAGCACTCCGGGTCTGGAATTGAACCCAGGGCCCTGGTGCTGCGAGTGGTGCTAACTACCACACCACTGTGCTGCCCATGGAATCGCCAGACCTCTTTTGTACCTTCTCATTTGGAATTCCGTTTAATTGTTAATATTGATCTTTATAAATGACAGAATGGAACACAAAATCACTAAATTTATTCATTTTCTATACAAGTGCAGTTCTAAAATTTTTCTTCTCTAAGAGGAACAATCTCAGAAATAACCCTTGAAAACAAAATAAAATGACCATTACACGGATTATATCTCAAAGGACTGCGCACCTTGAAGAAGAGAGGCCTGAACGTAACTTCTGAAAGCTTCATGACCATGACCAAGAGACAACCGACGATATAGCCTTCAATTTCATTCGTCTTCTCCAGATCACCCTAAAAGGCCATTAAGGGAGAGTCAAAACACTGAAATACCAACTTGAACTACACATAATTCTTTAAAAGAACAATGTTTAGGCACGGTTTTGCAAAAAACACTTGCAGTTTTGTAACAGAAGTATCAAGGTACAGCTGGATATTCTACTGTCGATCTGATAACAGTTTTGTGGGCTATTAGGCTGGGAAAACCTTCCCCTCTACTATTTCTAAAAACACCTGAAATTACTCTTTATTTTCTCATTTAAACCCACGCAGTTTTGAACTACCACTGCTAATCAATTCAGATTAATTTACGTCACAATCCTTGTATTGCACGTGCACACATCTGGCACACCAGCCCATAGCCTCTGAGTGGCTGGAGAAGTGATAAGAGACTCATATTACTGTTATTGAGGGGCGATAATAAAATTGTGGGTGTATGTGGGTAGTCGGGTGGATAAAAAGACACTTATAAAATACTTTACTCGCACTACTTTAATCATACATTAGGATATTTGAAAAGAAAACTCGCCTAACAATAACTGAGCTTGAACAAAATCACTCCTGACACACCATACCCAGCAAGTTGATCTGGATTACTTTAAGTTTCTAGAAAGCAACAAAACTTTTCTCCAGGTTTGACAGTCCTGCAATGTTCTACAGTGTAATGAAACTGTTGTTACTTAACTGTAAGCAGAGCAATGAGCGTTAACACCACAGCACAGTACAGATTAAATTAGCTAAAACTATTCTGACCAAGAACAGGCAGCACCAAGCTACAAATGCCTGAGGATTCTCTGCTTTTTATGTTAACTTTGATCTCAATTACTTAACTACTTTGATAAGAAAGCCAATCACGTTTTTGAAGTCTTAATTGGCAGCTAACTGAAAAATACCCACAAGTCTCTGGCTTAATTTTCTAGTTGGCCCAAAGCCTATTATTCATTTGCATCTATTCCTACACAGCTTGGTAAATTTGCAGGAGCAGCTTGCAACTTTATAAGCTCTTGCTGACAGTAGTGCACGCTGGCAGGATTCTGCAAGGCCCAGGAGTTATGGCTGTACAGCAAACTCAAGTCTATCCACTCAAAAGGTGCTTGACCAGTTGTGTACTGCGGCTTGGGGAATCCCAGTGACTGGACTTGTGCTCATCCAGCATTCTCAGTGTGCACCCAGACCAGTTCAACCAGGGAGCCTCCACTATAACTATGAAAGATAACTATACAATTATCTTTATTATCTATTTAAAAACGGATAAAAAAATATAGTAGGATATACCCTGTTTTTTTTCCAAAAAACATTCTTATTCTACCACCAAAAATTGAAAACACCCCGGATTTCTATTCGGGAAGGGAGAGCACAACATCCTCCTCTCCTCCAGCAAGCTCAGTTCCCACACAGGACGCACCTGGGAGTGCTCTGCTCTGAAGTCCAGGGCAGTGAGGAAGAAGGCTGTCAGCTCAGACTGGTGAGAGGTCAGCAGGTCGCGCTCCATGTGACTAATGTGCTCCTGCAGGACGTCCATCAGCGGGCCGAGGTAGCTCTGCCACAAAGAAACAAAAACACACAAGGTCCCGATGACATCAAGTCATTCTTGACATTCACTAGCAAAATGTCCCTTTCATTCAGGTTTTTATTCACTCTGTTTTGGGGTTAGTTAGAAACTTTTATCAATCAGAACAGATCGTTAATTGCATCCCATGATAACTTTTGTGCTTTACTCGCAACCCAAAGATATTTCACCCACTCAATAAGTTACGCTTCTCTTTTACAATGGTCATGTTCAGATCCCTGAGCTTTGCTGTGGTTTATGAATCTCTAAGCAAGCTTCCTAATTCCGGATGTCAATCCTAATGTGCAAGCAATGCAGAAAGTTCCCCAGCCATCACGCACCTGGTGGGACTGGACCAGCCTGTTGTAGCATTTGGTGACAGTGGGCAGCAGCACCCGCGGAGGAATGTTTGTCGCCAGCGTGGTCTTGAGAGACGTCAGCCTCACGCCCAGCTGTGGGCACTGAGTCACCTTCTCCGCAAGCCTGGTGAGGTGAGCAACCTGCGTGCAGATCAGATCACACATTTCCATAAGACCCAGAGATGCCAAGAAAAGCAGTTTGGAGTATCCTAGTGCAGATTTTAACAGACAGGATAAATGTATCTTACTATTTGCAGAAAAAAAGATCTAAATCAAGAAAAAAAATCTACTACATTCATTGTTCAAATGTATTATTTCTTTTTTTTTTAGAATGCAGCTCAGATGTGCTTGTGAGAATAAATTCTTCAATCACTTTTAATAGACTCCATTTCTCTCAATTGCTACCCATCAGGTGTCGTAGCATAGCACCGTACTTCAGAAATTGAGACTTTACAACAAATGGCCCATGCAAAGAGTATAAATGGTAACAATGCTCGATGTATAAGAGTTGGAAAGGGTAAACCACTGCTCACCTGCACTAAGATGTCCATGAGGTAAGGGCTGACAAAATGTGGCAGAGTGTCACAGACCCGATGCAAAGCAGTGACTGTACTGAGTAAGTAGATTTCGTTGGAGAGTAACTCCTTGCGGTCTTTCAGAGTCTGAAGCACAGCAGGCATCAGTCTGGACAGAAGAAATAACTTTAATTGAATAAATTCACTTTACATCATTATTTTTATATTTTCAGACTGCAGGCCCTGTAAATGAAAGTTATTTTTTAGTCATGACGCCGGACATCAAACAAGGAACTAAACGAAACCTTTCTACCCGAACCTGTAGCATGAGGAGTAAGGTGAAGTGAGTTGCTGATTTAAGGGACTGCTGATCCAGGAAAAACATTGTTGTCAGCTTCAAAAGGACTGAGATCTACAGAGCACTAACTTCTTCCATTCGCTTTGCAAAAACATGAGGCCGCTGTTCAGCTGTGAAGAGGTGGTTGCGATATTTGAAAACAGAGAACCATGCACCGCTAACTTAAGAGTGCTTCTTGCTTTACCACATGGCTCACCTTGGCAGCTGTGGTATAGCCAGGGCTTTAAGAGTG
This sequence comes from Atractosteus spatula, assembly GCF_055471065.1. Lineage (NCBI taxonomy): Eukaryota > Metazoa > Chordata > Actinopteri > Semionotiformes > Lepisosteidae > Atractosteus > Atractosteus spatula. The sequence continues at coordinate 20,299,555 of NC_142720.1, read as the reverse complement.
CTAGTGACCTCTGCGATGCACAGAAGGGCACTGCCCATGACGTTTCTCTCCTCCTCCTGCGTGGTGACCAGGCCCACCGCAGTGCTCAGCACGGGCAGGAACGCCTCTTGATGAGCTGCGCCAAAGCAGCGGCAGAGCAGCTTGAGGCTGTAGAGGGCCGTCTGCCTGTTGATGGCCTGCTCCTCCTCCTCCCGCCGCCCGTGCGTCACTATGGCCAGCAGCTCTCCCATCAGATCCAGCAGCAGCCTCACCTGCGTGGAGGGCAAGAGCCGGCAGTCATCAAGGCACCAGGAGTGTGGGTCAAAAACACCGGGCTGTGTCAAGCTGCATCAACAGCAGTGAACGGCCGTGTTGCGTGGAAACATAAAACACACCTGTCCCTCCTCCCAGTGCACCTTCTGCTGAAGCTTGTTGTTGAGCAGGTCCATAGCCTTGCGCCTCACTGAGGGCAGCTGGTTGCTCATGAGGCCTCTCATCACGGGGATGAAGGTGTCAGTGGGCAGAAGGGCGTTCACCTGCTCAGACAACAGCACAGTCAGTAGGTACAGGTCAGAAAACTCAAGAGACAAGAAATGGTAACAACAGAAACACGGCCATAATGCAAAGCAACTCTTACTTTATCCAGGACATCGTAGGACTTGCTGAGAAGAGCCCTCCAGAACTTGGCCGTGGGCTTGTCGGAGTTATGCTCCACGCACTGAGCCACGGAGTTGATGTAGCGAAGGACCTCCTCCAGCAGGCTGAAAGAACACGGACGTGTCCGGGGAGATTTAGAACTACACACTACTGCTCTGCGACGTACAGGGCATGCTAAAAACAAGGCAAGTTCATAGTCTAACAAACTGGATTAAACAAAGTTTTAGTGGAGAAGAAAAAACAATGTTAAATTACTATCACAAAATTTAAATTCAATACAATGCGCATCACTGGTCACAGTACTTTGAAGTGATACCACACACCTTTGCTCAAGACTCTGCAGATGTTCTTGCTGTGTCTCGTCACTGTTTGCCACCTGGAAAAACAGAAGACACATTGCGTTCTAGAGCACAGTACATCCTCCTACTCCACCTGGGGTTTCTGTAAAAAAACATATACTACAGCAATCCACGACTAAGCAACAAAGGAGCTTTAAATATCTTTATTTTCATAAATGTAAAATATATTGCAGAAGCATACAGTATGCAAGACAAATTACTCCCTTAAGTAACCTATGTTTGCCTTAATCATTTAAGTATTTAATTTGTTTGAGTACGCAACTGGAATACTCTCATCTGAGAGAATGGGGAAAAAAAGAATGTTCCCTTACTGGAATAATGAAAAACAAAGGTTTGCATGAGCCACTATACAAACACCAGCTCAGGACACACAGGACAAGTCATGGTGTTTGAGTTAATGATTTGACTTTTAACCTGCTTGCCTTCAGGGTCAACAACCTGGTCACACGGACAAGGCAGTTGGAACCACCCTCTCACACACAGCAAAGCACTGCTGTGCTGGCAGAGCTGATGGAATAACTGAGCACACAGAACCTCAGGAAAGCAGGCAGAACACCCATATTTACACCCCTGTGAGCAGGTGATTGCCTGGAGTTGGGGCTGGTCTTTCTTTAGAACATGAAACGTTAACTGATGAAATGTCAACTACAGCCCACAGAAACGTATCCTTAACAGGCTGTCTGGGTCACACGCTTGTTCAGCGTACATGACCACCCAGCTCCCTTCCTCTTACCTTCCCGACAAAGCTGTCTGAGGCCAGCAAGTGTGCCATGAAGGAGACCGACAGAAACTTGAAATGTCGCAGCTCCTTGCCACTGTGCGCCTCTACGCTGAACAGCAGGTCTTCCACTTCATCCTTTTTGGGTTTTCTCCGTGTAGCTCTACTCCTTTCTGCAGCTAGTCAAAGAACAGCAGAGCGTGAGCGATCTGGGAGGACAGGCCTAGAAATGTTTCAAGAGCCACTCGTGTCGCTGCTGAACGTCAAATGTGATCTTCAGTTTCTCTGTCCATCTTAACACGCAGACACAAGAAAAAGGCATCGTGAGAATTCCTTTCCAGCTTCAGTAGATCTCCCTTACGACCGACAAAGATAAATCTCTCCTTTTCACATTCCATGGATTTCCAAAAGTCAATTCTAGGAGCTAGTTAGCAGCTTTTCCATCTATATCAGCACTGATGCATGTAGATGTTTAAAGGCAAACAAGGATGAAACATTTGTTTTACAAATTTCAATGTAGAGCTGGCATATCTGACGATATGCAAGGGCAATTTGTGTTGTCTATATGAAAAAGGCAATAATGCAATAAAATTGTGAGATTTTTTTTTCCTTTCTTTGAGTGTTTTACAGGGAACATGCTAAAACAAGCTGGGAATGAACACGGGCCACATTACAGAAAGTTAATTTAGAAGCCTTCAAAGAATAGCAAGTCAAAGCACATTTTAACTTGTTGCTCAAATAATTATTTGCTTGTGCTTTGTGAATTTAACTCGGGCTTTTACTTTAACAAGGCAACTGCAACAATTTATGCATTCCAGTCTTTTTAAGCACCATAAAGCTGTAAACCATTTACTATACTACTGTCACGCACAGCATATAGCATAGTTTATTTTATGTAGCACAGAAAAAAAAACATAATTTTTTGTGAAATCACTTGCCACAAAGAATCGTTTGAATCCAGCAACAAGGGGTTTCTCTTACCATTTAATATCTTTATTCAGCAATAATCTGCATCATTATAGTTTTTTTTTAGGCAAAGCACTACAACGCATCAATGACTGACCCCACATAAGGAGACGAATCCCCATCTTCTCCCACACTGCTCCCTGAAATTTATGTTCTCAAAGGGCCCTTCAAGCCAACTGACAGCTTTTCCCAGAACTTAAAACCATTCCTGCTACGGTTCTATGAATAAGCATATTCATCATAAGGAAATCATAAGCAAATGAAGACTAGAAACGAAACTGCACAGTGGCTTCAGTACACTGCATGCATCAATAATTTGGAATTTAAACGTGAAGGCGGAGATATTAGTTTTAAGGTCTTGCCGACAGTTCTGAACTACAGTAGAAAAAAACTTAAATCTTAAAATCTAATTATAACAATCTTAAAAGCTCTTATATCACTTAAATTGCTCTAGTAAGACTGGTTATAATTCTCCTTGATGATAATTTACTTTGTGCCCCTCATGGAGCCCTTCACTCCGCTTCATGCATGTTATTATACTTTGCCCTCTGTGCGGTACAGGAAGTTGAATATTTTTTCTTTATATACAGATGTATATAGTATATAAACCAATGTCTTCAAATCAAATATTTAAAATAATAGGGGCTGGTTTACCAATAGCACAAGATTTTGCTGTTTTTGGAAGCAACACACAAAACCAGCCATGTGTGGTCTTGTGTGCTGCTACTTTTTTCAAACAAAAAAAAACAACAACAGCAGCCTTTTCATCAACAGGTTTACATGCATTTTTCTTTTTCTAAGAATGCCATTCTGATTTTTAGGTACAGCATCAGGGTGTTTCACATGATGCTTTTTTTATTTTTTATCATCACAGAAATGCGATGAGGTCACGTCTGTCAAGTATCCTAGTGAACAGCCAAGGCAGACAACCCCAGTAAGGGCTGTTTGTGTTCTGTCAGGTATTCTGCTGCAGGCCAGTCATGTGCGGCGCTCTTTTAACAGTACCCACAGAGGGTACTGTACCGCGCTGGAGCTTAACATTACAACAAATGTGCTGAAGTTGAGAACAAAAGCCTTCCTACTGCAACACCCGACAGTGTACAGACACAGTTGCAGCATGTTAAATGTTCCATTTTTTCCAGTGTTTTCATTTATTATTTAATATGCTTCCTTTTAGAAAGCATCTAAAGGGGCACTGCAGTCCCAATTTCTCAGACCAGTTATTTACCATTTTTTCCATTTGAAATTTCCCTTTCTTCAATAACCAGATATATTAACCTTCATACAATATATTTTTACAATACAGTTACAAACTGTGTATTTGTTTTGGGGCCTTTGAAAAGCACAAATCATAAAGGAGTGATGAATCGCCTGAAAGGGTGCCCAAACCTTCGCTCATGCCACATTCACTTTTTAATTTTTTCCCCCAATCTGTTAAAAATCTGCAAATAAATACTAATTGTGCACTAAAATATGCAGAAAGATGTCATGTTTGTACCATAAGTTTGTACCATGCAAAGGTTGTGTCAGCATTTTTTCACTTAGAGATGTACTGAAACAATTTCACCAGAGGTGCCTAACGAGTTGCACACAACTGTGTATTTGTGTATCTGATTATAGTTGTTATATAGAACTGCCTTTCCCCTTTAGCCCTTATGCCTTCTCATCCTTCGTTAATGGCTTGGATTTGTTAACGGCTGCAATCACCTCGGGCACCAGCGAGTTCCCAAGCCTGTTCTCAATGGAGCTCCCAGTCCGTACAGGGGAACTCAAGGGGAGCTGCCCCATTTCCACACCTGGTACACTTTATGACTGAAGTTCGACTCCCGTTGAACCTTTAACAAGACCGATACCTAATCCCTGCTGGCATGCAGATACAGAACCACCTCACATCGCTACCCGACAGCCCCTCTGAAGCAACTGTTGGCCAAACTGACTAATCAAAACGTGAAGAAGCTCTCTTCAGCTTCACATTTCCCAAGCACAGCCAAAGCTACAATAAACTGACACCAAAAAGAGGTCATTCAATGATTTATGACAATAACTAATGAAATATTTCATCAAATTAACTAAACACCATGTTTCATTGAGTAAATGGTAAATTGCCATATAATGGCTAAAGGTCTGAGCTTTGAAATTCCCAGCAAGCCGTTTTTAGTGGTTTTATGAAATGAGATTGAGAAAACAAATAAAAGAAAAGATCGAGCGAGTGATTTGTAGCCACCTTCTTCCTTGTCCTCTGGTAAGGCGGTCAGGTACCGCAGGATTTTGATCAGGGAACAGAGCTGCTCCTGTAGCTCAAACGTGCAGCACACAGAGATCCAGAACTCCATATCCCTCTCCAAAACAGCATCCTGGAGGCAGAAAATAGAAATAAACCTCCATTCATCTCTCTTCTGACAGCCTCACCTGGCTGGAGAGATTCAATCTTGCTTTCACAATGCTGTTCTATTTTTAAAACTGGAAAAATATCCAAAAGTATGACATATAAACACCTTCACATGAAGGAAAATGAGACAAGGTTGATTTTAACATCCAGAGGTCTGCAGCAAGTTACAACACAGCAGTAATAAAAGGTTTCGATTCAGATTTTGACTGGTTTCTGCAACTTATAATCAATCATATTTGTTACTGGTCGGGCCACTCAGGAGCCCAACTCGTGTTCTGTTGTGCTGCGGGCGTGATCACACGACATTATGATTTGGACCAGAAGTTTGGGAGGGCATTTTAAAAAGGCATTCAGCTGCTTTACTATGGATACTGTGGGTTTCATCATGCATACCACTATATGCCTTATGAAAATACACTGTAGATTATTTCTACACTGTAGACACTGTAGAAATGGCTGCCGCGCGCGGACACAACTCGGGTCAGCGAACTCCGCACCTTCTCCGCGCCGCTGCTGCCAGCGCCCGTCTCGGTGGCGTGCTGCTTGAACAGGAGCAGGAGCAGCACCCATAGGAAGCGCTCCGGCCCAAGGGTGCCCACCAGCTGGCTCAGGATGGGCAGGCGGCGGTGCTCAGGGACGTGGGGCAGAGCGTCCACAAACAGGCGGACAATGCCGGCTACCACACTCTCCATCTCTCCCGGAGACTGCGAAGGTCCGCCTTCGTGAGCCTGCAACACAGGTACCATTGCCAGGATGCTCCCAGCACACTCCTAGTCCCCCACACGTTCCTTCACAGGGGTCGGACTGTCAGGAGTTGTGCTATTGCACTCAAAGTGGCTTACTGCAGTCCTGTCTTTCCATGCGTTTATTTCTATATTTCTGATTCCTTGCATTTTGTTTTACCTCTTATGGGTCTTTAAAGATGAAATCACAAGACAGGTAACTTTCTTTCACGTATCAAAATGTAGACTGAACTGTTACTGGAGTCCACGTGACACCCACCTGTATCAGCGCAGGGATCACAGTCTGGACAGTCTTGTTGATGACCTGGAAACTGTAGATGTCATCGAGCCTCATGATGTTTGCCCCCATGAAAGTAAAGATGGGCATGATGTTGTGCAGGATTTTTTCCTATGACAAAAGAATAAAGACATTGGCTACTATGACTATAACATGGGCAGTCATTCTTGTAATAATAATGTTACAGTTGTTAGGGAAAAGATGTAAAGAAAGCTTCACAAATTCAGTAAGACAAACCACTCTAAATGAGGCAGTACTAAAGATCCTGATTACACAGCGGAGAAATGTTCCAGGGTGCATGGTGAAAAGCAATGAGTGAATATTGTTTCAATTAAAAGTACGACTATGCTGCGAATCACTGTGCCCTAGTGATTAAAGTACACGCAATGGAACAACCTTGTTAGTAGACTGCACTTGACAAGACAAATGTGAAACTTGTTATAAAATCAGTAACTTAAAACAGTGACAATAAGTGGTTTTTAGTGGTTGAAACAAATTACTACGACTGCCAAATAGTATATGTCATGAGCAGATATATTGTTATAATTTAACATTTCATTATCGATGATAACATGCACAGAAGAAAAAAAGAATGATTTTGCCAGTGACAAGATGTGAAAGACAACACACCAGAAAATACACCATAAATGCAATGATATTTTGTAAATCTGTACCCTACTACACTGGATGTTCCTTATACCTCTGTCCCTATTTCAGCCTTAATGCAATTATAATGAAAAAACGAGGGGATGAAAGTTATCAAGAATCATTTTGTCTGAAGTGTCTGGAAGTTTAGAGGTCCCTCTGGAGTTCAGCATATTCTGATAAAAGTCATTTTACCTGGACCAACCTGATAAACCAACCTCACTCAAAATGCCAAGTTATCAGTTCTTCAACAGACTAATAAAAGTATTTTAAATGCACGAAACAAAAAACAAACACTGAATTAACCATTTAGAATGATTCTTAGGAAGTAGTTTACTACTTGCGTTTTTCTAAACATCAGTTATTCCTATTATAAGAATAATAAAGTTGTGGCAGGTACACAGTGTGGGTATCTCTAGTCATGTGACCAGTTTTACATGTATATTTCATGGATTGAATTTCCTCAAGGTTACAGAAGATGCACCTGGCCCTCAAGGTTCTGGTAATTGTTGTGAAAAAGAAAAGTCAGGTAGTATGGGCGTGGTTTCCCAATTTTTTAAAGCACCGAAAAGGGTATGACCAAAGGTTATGAAATGTGCTTGGGCAGGCAAGAGATAAGGACTTACGGGAAACATTCCTGCTACAGCCCCCAGCAGCAGTAAGGCATGGTGATGCGTCTGAGGCATGTTGGAGCACCTCACACACTGCACCACCAGCTCCACGTTGAACTTCTCTTCATCCAGCAATTCTGGGAACAAAAGACAAACTAGCTGGGATAAAGACAACAGAAGCGTTCAGTTCCAACCGATACATGCTCTAGGTACTTCCATCCTAACGACAACTTCTGACAGGAACTCCCGCCGTGTGACCTGGCAGTGGAACACGAGGAATGTGAAACATATACCAAGAGCCTAGATTAGCAACAAAAAGACAGTCCTAAACCAAAATTCCATGAATATACTGTTTTTCCACAGCGATGTCAGACAAAGCAACAGACTGCTGATGTGGCGCACCTTTGCTGACAGGCTTTCCATCAGGGGACACTTTGTGACAGACGTTGAGCAGACAGCTGAGGATTAGTTGCTTGGTGTACTCCACACTCGCCTGCTCTGTACCCTGGGGCTCCAGACACCTGCAGAAAGCCAAGACTATTTATGACAACTACTAGGCACAGGGCAGAGGGAGGAGATGGTTAAGTTTTTTCCACAATTTTCATGCTTTACTTTTGCTTTAGGGGAACAAGCATGATTAAAAAAATGCATAAAAGCAAAGTGAATTTTGTGACTGGGAGCACCTGGAGAGGAGGGTGAAGAGGGCAGGGACCAGCATCTGGGGCCTCTTGAGTTTCTTCTTGTGCTGCAACAGCTCCAGGATAAGTGTCACCCGTTGCCAGGAAACCGCGTCTGCCTGTGCAGGCCCATCAGCCACTGGGGCTTTCCTGCACCACACAACACCACCAACTGGTTACACCTCTGCAGAGCATCTGCTAGAGCTCCTCTGGTGCCCAGCAACCAATACAAATCACATCTACACTGCAGGTGTGAAGGCTAGAATCGTTTAGAGAAAGTCAAGACTGGTTTCCTGCTTTATTTTAAAATACAAGTCCTGGACTTTGTGTGTTCTAAAAAAGTACATGGTAAGAACTAATCATAAAAGGAAAAAAAAAATCATCGGAGCCTCCCTCCCTTCCATTTCTGTCACCTATCACAAACGCTGCTTACACAGGGCTTCCAGTATAGTAGATGACCCCTCCCATATAATCTTTGCCCTCCTACCATGTGGGAAAAGATATCGCCGTGTACAGGCTAGCTCCCCCAGACTCTATAACAGCTTCTTCCCGCAGGCTGTCAGGCTCCTCAACACCCTGAAATCTACTTGCACCAACCCCAATTCCAGAAACAGGGTTTAAATCCCCCCAGTGTGTTGTGTATACTCTATTATGTACTGCCGTGTAATTTGCACTATCTGCACTTTGCACTATGTGTACCCTGTCTGTATTTGCACCGTGGACAAGAAGGAACGATATTTCGTTCCACTGTATACTTGTATATGGCTGGAATGACAAATAAACATGCACTTGAAAATTCCTTGTGAGGAATATAAAGTGTCCAACAGGTGAGTCCTGATATTCATAGTCTGTACTAAACTTAAAAAGAAAGAAGAAAAGATTTTTTTCCATGCTGAAAAGAAAAGAATGGAATAAACCTTTACTTGTTCTTTTGCAGCCTATGCATGCCAACGCAGCCACCTACTTGAACTAAACTTAAAAAGACCAGGGGGAATGAAGAAATGTTTTTGGGGTATGAAGACGTCCTCAGCTCCTCTAGTTCATTACCGTTGCTGCTGGAGTTTCTGTCTCCTGGTCTGCTGCACGGTAGCTGAAGCTTTGGGCTTCTCTGCAGGAACCAGCTCATTAGCCACCTGCTCGGCATCCACCGCTAGCTGTGTCAACACAAAGCAACGCAGTTCAGGCTTCTCACAAAGACACAAGGTTGACACTGAGAACCAGTGTAAACTCAGGTCTATAATTCAAAAATGCTACAAAAAGCTACATAAAACTCCCAACAGTGAGATCCACATTTTCAGAGGTGCACAGAAAAAAATGCTGAAATGATGAAACAGTTCAAGAATGAAACGGATCTGACTAGATGATTCCTGAGATACCTCAGCACAAGGAAAAATGCACAAAATGAATTTCTTAGTGCAACTTAACAAGCAGGAGGGAGTACAGGAAGAGGCTTACTGCTTTGAAAACGCTGTTCACAGTCTGGGCGCAGGCTGGATTCCTACACTCCACAAGCAAATCAAACATCACCCCAAGGAGTCTCTGCTGTATCTTGTCGTCTGTCAGAGCTGTGAAGAACGGCTTTGTGATCTGTGAAGAGATAAAAGATGGAACACTCCCTTTGAGAGCCTGCAAATGTTCAAAAGCAGCAGAAAGATAATGATACAGCCCACACACACCCTCAGACAGCTCTCAGGGAACAATCAGGACTGGTCCCATTTTCTACAGCGAGGGCCAAAGATACCAATTTAGAGAGACGATCCTGGCAGTAGGAGCACTAAATAATTGCTTGGGTATATTACATAAGAATTTTTATGCCTTCAAAAAACTACAGTGATCTCTTACTTTAATGAACTTCACCAGCTTTCGAATTTAACGTACAAAATCTGGCAAAGAGGACCAACAGTTCCAGCCCACGGATCAGGGGATAATTCTAGCCACGAAAGGGCTGTACAGAAAGATGTACTTGTAGGAGGTGATCGTGGTGGATGAAGTTGAGGCTGACAAATCAAGTGACACAAGAGGGCAGCAAACACTGAATAATGTGTTTGAAATCCACCCTCTTTAATTTGGAGGCCACCTGGAAGGCAGTCACAATTCTAACACTAAGAACAAATAGAAAAAAAGAGCTCAAGCTCTGATTTAGAGTTTGAAGCCCATGATGATCACAAAACCATATATGTTAAACTACAGTATTTTATTTTTCATTATATATATGATATATCTCAATATACAAGTGTATAATAAAACTATTGTTTTTATATACAACGTCTTCATGTATGTAATATTCAATAAACATGCAAAGGTGAGAAAATCATATACACTGCATATTAGTGTTTTTGGGCTTGAAATGTAACAAACAGCGGGCAATAGTGGACACTCCTTCCCCCGCGTTAGTCCAGTAAAGTGAGGGAAACTGGATCCCATCCTCCCCCAGGAAAGGAGAAGGCACTTTCAGAGGCATACTGATCCAGCTCATGCTGCACACCTGCTCCAGAGCGAGGATCTGGACGGCTGGCGTCCCTCGGCAGGCCTGCTGCGAAGTGGTCAGGGCCCTGACAAACAGGTCCAGGCAGCGCTGCTCCCGGGCCAGCAGCGCGGCCGACTGCGCGTCGAACTTCCCCAGCAGCTGCTTCAGCAGCAGAGCTTCGTCCTTCAGGAGTCCCGGGGGCTCCGGCCCACATCTCGGCAGCAGCCTCTCCACGGCGGGCAGCAGCGCGGCCAGCACCCCCTGCAAGAGTGACCGTGAGAGACTCATCCCAGACTCTGGCAGCTCAAGACAGACACCCCCCGTTTCTCCATCTACAAGCTCCCCGGGACACGGCCGTCACGTTTCCACATGAAACAACTTACATGCCTTACTCAGAGCGATTAATCACCGGCAATGGCCTTGTTTGGGAATGAAAAAAACACCTAAAAAGCATGACCAGCACATTCTTTTGCTTTTGAAGCTAAGGGGTAGCTCTGCGCTCGAGAATAGTGTTTTCTGTGCACAAATGCATGCTGATCGGGAGCCGACATACCTCTCCATTGACCTCCTGCAGGACCTTCAGCAGACCCCTGGCAGTGTACGACGGGCACTCCGGGTCCTGGGCGCAGTGCAGTAGCTGCTCCAGGGACACGGCCAGCTTCCTCTCCCGAGACCTCCCTTTCCCAGGCACTGCTGCCCCTTGAAATAGCTGGCCAAGAATCTGCATGGCGAAAGACCAGATCTTTATTCCCCGGGACAGCTATGTCTGTTAAAAGTGATCTAGCATACCCATAAGTCAACAGAGCACAAATAACACAATTTTTCTTTTTACTTCATTAATGACAGTATAGCAAAGGACCTATTAAACATGATCAGAATGACACAAATACATGAGAGAGAAAACAGAGAAATAAAGCGTATAATTACTTTCAATAACTTCTGAAATCCGATTTAGGGCATATATTTTCCTCTTGTGACTCTGCATACCATACACCCCAAAAATGTAAATATGAAGATTATTTCAGAGATAGAGGCGTCACAAAATAATCCCGATTCCCTTCAGAGCTACTCGGGGTACCTGGCTGATGTGAGAGGGATCTGCAATGAGCTCCTCTGCAGACTGGAGCAGCTTCTCGATGACAGGCTGGAAGGGAGAGGTCTCTGCCCCAGCCAGGCTCTGCAGGCAGGCCAGCGCGGCCCTGCGGACCTCCCTCACCAGGCTGCCCAGACACACCACCAGAGACGCCATCACTGCCAGGAGAGAGAGGACCCGTGTACAGACACACACTACCAGACGCCAAACCGCCGCAACATTGACACCAGATCCCGTCCTGCAGCCCTTCAAACTCACACGCAGACATCAAACACAGGAAGAAAACTACGGAAAGCTGGTATGAGCATGAAACGCACAGAAAGACTTTCAAAAATATAGAGTAAAATCAACTTTTGGGCAGGGGCCTTTTCCAGGCTTGAAAAGTCCGCCTGCGAGCTGAACCCCTTCTGCGTCAGGGGTACCGGCTCTCGGGGTCCGCAGCGGCCGGATGGGATGGGATACCTGGGGAGGATTTGGACGCCAGCTGCTCCAGGGTTCGGACCGGCTGTGCTGCAAGGAGGGCCCTGCCCACATACAGGGCCTGAGTCTGCAGCACCGCGGGCACCTTGCAGCCCAGCTGCTCGCCCAGGTTGGCACTGTAGCCCCACAGCAAAGACAGGAACCTGAACAGGTCCATGGGGTCACTCAGGTGCACCTGAAGAGGCGGAAAAACAGCACCTCCAGTGGATGTTTGGCTTAGGCTATTAGGTTAGGCAGTACAAGTAATATTTTGTTCTTGTTACCGTTACCTAAGAAAATGCATGAATATTTGTGTCAATCTTACCCTGATAAATGTTTCCGTACAAATCATTCAGCTGCACAGACTTCATTTTTGTACGCTGCAGCCCTACATCCACTAAAACGAAAATGCCACCTAATAGACAAACATGCCAATTCTCCTTAAAACATCATTCTTAACCAAAACCGAAAGAAAACGTGCGCAGTCACATCTGAACTCGGACACACGGTCGCGTTTTCACCCTGACATGTGCAGGCGAGATGTGCAGCTCCACAGGGAGGCCCCTGGACAACAGCTTGTGACAGACTGCTTGTGGCTCGTTTGCTCAGTGACCCGATGTGACCTGAGAGCAGCTGTGAGGTACCTGACAGAAGAGCTGCATGAGAGGCCTGAAGCCGCAGGCTGTGTGTCCTTGGCTGGCCCCATTGATGATGATGTCAAAGAGCTGGCAGAGCAGACGCAGGTAGTGGCATGCTGGAGTGTCAAGTCTCTCAGGGTTCCACCATGTCTGTCCTGGGAAGAACAGAACAAACCGCAGGACCTTAAGCCTCGCTAATCAAACACACGCCTGTGTGCATGTAAGGTAATTGACCATACAGTAATTCAAATGTTAGTTTTTGTTAAAGTTTGATGAATAAGTCTGAAAGTAAATAAGAAGAGTATTATCATTGTGACTTTCTAGTCTTTTGCCTTTTCTTATAGTAAGAAAAGATTGTACCTCTGAAAGTGGAAGTGGGACAGTTCAGAGCAGGAATGAAGATCTGGAGCAATAATGTCAGCAAGGCACAGAGCTCTTTCTCCCCCCTGTCTCCTGCTCGGAGTTTGCCCAGGTAATCTCTCAGCAGGTCTCCAGGAGGAAAGCATCCTTCTGAACGACTGTGGTACACAACCTCCTGTAAGATAGGACACAGCTCAGCTTCTGAAGAAGGAAAAATTATAATAACCAAAACACTACAATGTGACTAATTGACAGGTTAATTCTGCCAAAAAATTCTGATTAGTAAAAGGCTTTCAGCTGTACTGTACTATCAAATCTCTTAACAACTAACAAACAGATTTACTTTTCTAATTGTAACACCAACAAATTATTTCAGCCGAGGAAGATACTGGTAATGTTTAAAATGTGAGTCAAATGCTCTCCAAAACTGTTAAGAAACCATTCCAAAACCAACTGTAACATAACTGCAAGAGATGCATTTTTTTGAACTTCTTTCATTATTCATTATTCCTTTCCCTCTGCTTACCTCAGTCAGCGCTTTGGCGACGAGTTTCTGCAGCTTGGGTTGCAGCAAGTCGAATATCTTCAGAGCCGTGTTTAAATGATGAGGCTCATCAAGGGTCTGCAGGCTCTGAACCAGAGTGTAAGAAAGGACCAGAAAGGCAGCCCTCTCCTGTAGACTAGACATCTGGTTCCTAACTATCTCAATGAGATCTTCAATCTGAAACAGATGCAAAAAACTGCGTGAGCTCAAAAATATCACCCTGGACACTGTCAATAACCTTCCACTCAAGTGCAAGATGGTTCTTGTTTATTTTTCTTTCTTAGGCCTTAGCTACGCTGCTTAAGAGTTCTCATGCTCACGATATTTGAGCGTGAATACCACTGACATCACAGGGCATGATATTTGGATTCAAACTACTCACAGTGTTAAGTTTAGAAGAAGAGTCCATTGCAAGTAGGTTTTTAGTCATTGTTGAAATAAGCTGTTGATTGGCTTCTCCCAGGACATCTTCTGGAGAGGTCTTGGCCATAACTCCATCTAGCACTGCAGGGAAGAAACACTTCTGTTTAAACAGGCTCATTACAAAATCGTGAAAAGGGTGACAAACCTATAATCGAGGTTTCATTTTTAATCCAAAAAATATTTCAATAACGGGTTCACCATTCATTACAGTGAGCCCATTTGAGCCAGCTGAGCCACTATATGAATAAAGTCCTTATCTGTAGTAAAACATGCAATGGGTCAAAGCCAGCTTTTAAGACAGACTTTAAGGAAATATTAACATCAGTGAACAGAAAAGCGATTAAAGTCATTATCGATGAATTAGCTGTACACCATAGTTATATATGAATAATATAAATTATCTGTGGAGTGAAATGGATCCTTCAGATTTCAGGACCATTGAGGTCTAAGGTAAACTCCCTCTTCTTGCTCTGCACTTGCTTTGAAGAAGAGGGAATACACAGAAGCTGGCAGAGCAGATGCGAGGCAGCACTCCTTAACAATTTTGGAAGTGTGTATTCATGCGATGGTACAATCGAAAACAAGTCAATCCCTCGGACCTGCTCCATGTATATACGTATAAGAACAGGAAATTCGAAAAACCCTGAAAAATATCCGCCAGGTATTGTGTTTACCATTTCCCCAGCCCTGTAGAAGAGGATGCTGGGAGAAGGGTGTGCAGCGGGCGATGCAGGTGGCTAACTGCTGCTCTGGAGAGCTCGAGCAAGGGCTCGTGACGACCAGAAAGGGCAGCAGCTCCCGGACAATGAGCGTCCTCACGCTGGCACTTCCCTCGGCAAGCTGCACGCCATCCAGCATCCGCACAGCCTCCTTGAGCACTGGACACCTACCAGGACAATACCGCCAAACGTAAGGTGGCTCAGTAGTATTAAGAGATAAGATATGATCAGATCACTTTATTGACCATATACAAGTTCTTGCATTAGGAATTTGTCTGTACGCACACCCCAACTTGCTCTCCATGAGACACACAGACAGGGAGAGAGAAGCTTGGGGTCAGAGCGCAGGGTCAGCCATTTATACGGAGCCCCTGGAGCAGTTGGGGTTAAGGGCCTTGCTCAGGGGCCCAGTGGATTAGGATTCCTCTGCCGGCCGCGGGATACGAACCAGCAACCTACCAGCCACAGGCGCAGATCCTTAGCCACAGTGCCACCACAACACCCCCACAGACCCACCGCACCATTAGTTATGTCTGTTCTACAGAAAACACCATCGTAAACTTGAACTTCAAGCAGCTGTTACAGCTTTTGGGCAAGTTCTATTACCATAAATATCATATAGTAAAGCAATGTGGCAGTAACATCACAGACATTATAGAAACAAATATTTGTATTAGAGAAAGAATGCATAAGAACTGTTTCTTGACTAAAATCAAACCCATGATGCACCTACAAACTCTGCTCGTATGAACCAGTAGTAAACCAATATTGCAGTGTGGTTTCTATTAAGTAAGCATAAAAACTGTTTGCAGCTGATATCCAAGTTATTTACTTCTAATCAAACTGACTTTGGCCTCAGAACTAAAAGGATTCAGTTATTTGGTGAGAAACAGGATTCTGGCAAGACAATGGCAAAGTTTTTAATTGAGCCTATTTATTTTTGTAAGCTACAGGTGTAAAATTGGGACAATACCATCTTAACCACACTGATATCAGTCAGGTTAAAAAATTCTAAAAATAAACATACTGCAGCATCTATAAGAAAAATGTTGACCAGGGAAGAAATGTTTTCTGTTCAGTTATTACAAATAAAGGTTATGTAACAATTTAACACCCACCAGTGGACAGCATAGGTTTGTGAAAATAATTGTACTTATAGTAATCAAGATCACACTAAGCTCCCTGTATTCATTGGGAAAAGACAAAGGTAGAAACATCATTTTCACTTATAATCTTTGGGACATACAATACATTCAAGCTTTGAATTAGCCAGTTTAAGCAGTTTTTCAGCAGCATAAGTTTTAAGTGCTTATGCAACATTTTGACCAATTTCAATGAAGACATTACTTATATAAGATGTTTTGAAAGTTTGAAAGCTAGACAAATAAATTATAAAAAATTAAAATCAAAGCAATTGCTCCAGGGGATCTGGACTGCTTAAAAGAAGGAAATTATATCTCACCAATTTCCATCCTTTGAAATATCAACACGTTGGAAAAGTGAAAGGAGGCAGGATATGGTCTCATCAGGGCCCAGACGGTCAGCATACACCTGTAGAAATATGATTCATGACTGAACTGCACTTGTACAGAAATGTACATTTAGAACATAAAAATCTCAGAAACAAATAGGAAGGGCCTGGGGTCACACAACTGTCAAAAGCAGCCATTAGCAACTAAGAAATGTACATAATGCCAAAAACCATATGCATCTGTATTGTTTTAATAAACTTCCTTCTGGTATTGCTTAAATTGAAAGCAATTGTTTTTCATCTGATAAACATTTTTAAACACATTTCAAACAATTGGTAGTATCTACTGTTTTTGTACCCAAGTGTTACTTCCAGGAGCTGGTTTTTGCTGTATTTTACGCTGACAGCATCCTTCATCCTTCAAACCACTGACCTCCAGAGCCTTCATGGCAGTCAGCACCACTTCAGGAACATCGTCCCTCATGCGGCCCAGCACGGCCTCTCTCAGGAACGTCTCGTCAAAGCCCTCCTGCCGAAGAAGGTGACATGAGTATACGGCCCTTTTGCGAGTTAGGAGGCCAAGGCAGTTGGTTTCAATGAGCTCTAAGATGAAGCACCTGTCCTGTGTTGATGATCTCCTTCAGATGTTCGATGGCATGATTTCTCACCACAGGGAGAGGGTGATTAAGACTAAGCAGCAGGGAGGTGTCAGAATGCGCCAAAATCTACATCCAAAGGGAAGAAAAAAGTGTCAACATTTATTTAAAACTGATACAATCTAAAAATTCTTCAGTCCATCCATCCTTCCAGCCACTGTATCTAATACAGGGTCATGAGGGAGCCAGAGCCCATCCTGGGCACATGGCAGGGTACACCCTGGGCGGGACACCAGTCCATTGCAGGGCAGAGAGACAGACACAAACACACACTCACACCAGGACCAGTTTTCCCAGGAGCCAATTAACCTACTGGCGTGTCTCTGGACTGTGGGAGGAAACCCATGTGAACATGGGGAGAACATACAAACGCCACACAGACAGCACGTCAGACTCTGAACCCAGGGCCCCAGTGCAGTGAGGTACCAAAGGTAACCACTTCACCTCCAAGACACCCAAACTAAAATTTCTAAATAATTTAAATAAAAGCATCACTAAACTTGCAAGAATGGTAAGTCAGGCGTAAACCCTTCTATCTGACTACACTGCTCAACAGGACAGATCTGGCAGCAGATCATAACCTCGGGTTTTTGCTGAACTGCACACCTTGTATTTGCCGCTGCTCATGGAAAGGGAGAGGAAGTGCTGGAAGAGTTCTTGCTCCTCCGGGGCTGAGACGTCACTCAGGTGCCCCTCCAACACAGAATCCAGTGCTCCTGGGTACCTGCGTGTCAACGAAACAGGTTGGGGAAAAGCAGAACGTAACACCCAGGTCTGGGAATGCATCTTCACTTCTTCCATAAAGGTTATAAATGTCCTGCTTCTTAAAAGTGTGTCTTTGCTACATCTCACTGACGCACAATGAAAAACAACAGCCGCCTTACTTGCACTCAAATGCTCGTATGAAAGGCAGCAAACGCTGGTTGAGAATGGAAATCTGCTCGGAGGAAAACTGTCTCTGTTTCCCATGGGAAAGGTACTTCTGGAGAAAAACCCTGAGGAAAAAAAAACAGCTGCTTCAGAACAAGGGAATAGGCCACAAACTCACCGCACCTCATCTGACATCGA
This sequence comes from Atractosteus spatula, assembly GCF_055471065.1. Lineage (NCBI taxonomy): Eukaryota > Metazoa > Chordata > Actinopteri > Semionotiformes > Lepisosteidae > Atractosteus > Atractosteus spatula. The sequence goes on along the minus strand of NC_142720.1, from coordinate 20,281,636 downwards.
CACCAACAGTCTAGGTTAAAGACAAAACACAGAACAGGCCGACAGATTACAAAAGACACTCCAAATATAATTCTTCATACAGTCAAAGGAATTCCTAAAAACAGAGAGAAATGATTAGCTAAATTACTTTGCTGCGGTGTGCTCCAAGCCGTTTTCTAGAGGAAGATTCTGCAAGATAGACTCCAAGAGACTCCCTGAGTCGATGTTCTCTGAGGGCTCTTCTCTCTGGCTGTCTTCTGAAAGAAAAAAACATTTTTTAAACCCGAATGTGTTTCATACCACTGCAGGAATATAGAACATACTACTCCTTGAGTCTTGGTCAGGTTAAGTTATACTCTAAAGTAACATTTCATTAGGCCTCAAAACATAAAATGCTAACCACCTTTGGTGTTAAAGAGTGCTTGCTTTCAAATATTTTCAATAACTTTTGGGTTTTTCTTAGCTTAGTACCAGTTGTCAATTCACACAAATCAAATGGAATCAGACAGAAAATAACCCTGAATTCCATACTCAAATGCTACTGTTGACTTAAACGCTATGCTCTAGTTACAAGGTGAACATAGAGTCCAAGGCCCATTTTACCAGCGTCCCATCTTGATCAGGACAGGGACAGTTAACACTTCTACATAAACAATCACTCAACTTAACAAACCGATCCAATTGATTTTTAAGATTTGAATAAAGCAACATTGATTCCTGCGAAACTCACCACTGTTCGCAATGACAGCGTGGATGAGGTGTGGGACGAGGCAGCGCAGCACAGGGCTGATATCGTGTACTTTTGCGATATCCTGGAGAGCAGAGATCAGACCAGGGATGCTGCACAGGCGGGTACAGGCTCTGATTTGAAAAATGTGGAAAAAAAAGGAATTTCACTTATTGATTACTAGAGAAGGTCAAGACCATGTTCTCCAAGAGCAGTACAACACTGGGTCATATGAAAACATTATATAGTTTTATGGTATCAGCACTGCCAATATGACATTCTTCCAAACCTGACAGACACAGACATGCATATATCCCTCCATTGCATATTTCACAATTCATTCCAGCAGAAAGTGGTTACAGTAAAACCGAATTGCCCCTTTACAAAGTCTGTTATAACGAGAATCTGAAGAAAACTATCTGTTCGTTTGTTCGCTTATGCTTTTTGAAAAATGAAGTATACACATCTGAATACTGACAATTGATTTGGCAGCTTTCTGAGTCATTGATCAATCACTGACCTTGACACACATCACTGAAAAAGCTGATTGGGCACAAGTGATGAGGAGACTTAACATGTTGAGTGTCAAGCATAATGGAATTCAGGAAAGAAAAACACTGAAAATCCCAACAGGCTTCTTTTATCAAGATACCTTTTCCTTATTGTTATTGTCAGTGATACACCCATATAGTAATATAGCAAAACTGCCTTATTTCGTATGATTCGCCATCACACCAAAAAAGATTTCCATATTTGACCCCAACACGTTTTTGGATTTTTCGTGTTCTGGGCATTCTGAAAGTAGCCAAGCACTTCGCCAGGGTCTCACACTTCATTACTAAATGAAAGAAAACCCATTACATGAGTTTTTTGGTAAATCAATCTCAATGGAGACAGTAAACAGTAGGTAATACTTCTAACGTTGCTGCTGTGGAAAGAAATGAGTTGCTGCTACTGAAAAAGAAAACAGCTTATCGCTTATCATCATGAATGGAATGGAAAAACAAAGAAATCAAAGTGACAGCTCAAAGAATCTCATCAATTCCAAGAATACCATCAAATTACCAAGATGTTATTCAGGATTAGCATTCCAGACTATGTTTTCCTTGAGACTGTAAATTACAGTTACAGGTGCAGAGTCAGTGGTGAATCAGTCTCCTCTCATACACTCAGCACATCAATCAAATAAGTTAACAGTTAATAGTTTCAGACTCACTTTTTTTCGAGGCAGCCTTCCTTCTGATTTTGTAATAAAACAACCAGGCAGCCCAGCCCTTCTCTGGGCATGGCAGGGTCTTGAGAAAGAGAGCTGCTAATCTGCAGAACGAGGGTATTGACCAAAGCTGCCTCCATCACCACCTTCACAGCCAGCTGACTAGCAATCATGTAGGTTGCAGCCTTATAGTCTGTCAAGGGTGACTTCAAACCCTAGGACAAAGAACAAAAAAGTTTTCATTTAAAGATTTGCTAAAAAGCACTAAAAAGGAAACAACAAAATTATTTTTCACAAAACATCACTTGTCTGCAACGTCAAAGTTGATTAAAGAGCACATGAAAATAAAAGAGTCAGGAAAAGCATCAGAACATATTTAAAGCTACTGAACTACAACAAGGATGCAGAACAAATTTAAGAGACAGCATTCTCACGGGTGTGTTCTGGGACACTGGGGTTTAGGTGATTTACCTTGTGCTTTAAATAAACTAAGAAACTGAAAATAAAACGCACAGATCTTTGTTTTTCAAATATAACATAATATGCTTCTTACCTTTTGAATATATGGCAGCAATTTGGCTATCAATGCATCTGTTATCTTTTCAACAGCATCTAAAGCAAGAACAATAGTTGATGCATAGAAGGAGAAAATAACTCTGAGCTGGGCACAGTTTCCTGAACATCCTGAATAAGCCTGAAACACAGATCACAGAAGCATTAGCTCAGGTTTCTTAAGGTAAGATTCAATACAAACCCGAATGCACAATTCCTACTTATATGGAAAGGACAAGTAGGAATGAGTTTCGTTACCTTAATCGATTTAGTCACAAGACTGCAGATAAAGTCCAGGAAACCCAGGTTTTTGTAACAGTGTGTAATAACTGTGCTTCTGGGCAGTGGAACCCCGGGTTTCTGAAAACAATGAGCACAAAGCAGTAATATCAATAATGTGACTTAACACAAGATCATTAAAGCTGAAATGACCAGCATCATTTACTTTTCCAATCACAGAAATCCTGACTTCTGTCACTGGGTGTGGAGCATGTCAAACTTTCCTCAGGGGTGACTATGTTTTTAATTCTAGCTGAGTTCTGAATTACTTCAGTTAACTACCTGGAAAGGCACCTTTTACAATACTCAACAAACATGCTGTCCACTGAAAACTATTGACCATACATGCGATATATGAGAAGAGAAAACATCTAATTTGATGTGGCAAAGGTTTTTTGTTTTAACTTAAAACAAGCATTCATTAAGTATTTCTATGTCAATTCAACCTTTCAGTTCAAATAAAGGTACAACATCAAGCTTATTGTACACTGAACACCAAAGAAGAGACATACTGGAACACTGTACCTTTATTGCGTGGAGCCAATTCCATCTGTGGGTGGGGTCCTTGGTTTTAAGTAGCTGAATTACTCTCACAAACACTTTGGACTCATGATATGGCAAAACACAGGCAACCAAGCTGTCTTCGTTATAAAGATGGATGTGGAACCTGTGGAACATTTACAATAATCTCCACTTGTAAGGGGTAAAGCAGTTAATCACTTTAAATAAAAACGAGAACTGAAACTGTAGATGATGACTGCTCAGATAGGCTAGGGCAAACTCAGGGTTTTCACAGATACACATTTCTTGATTGAGGAATGGCGGAAATTATTCGAAAACATCCAGGGGTGCCAAAAGCGTACTGCTGACGTGGATCTTACCGGTGAATGAGCCACTCCAGGCATTTCTGTGCTGGTTTTAGCATGAAATATGGAGAAAGGCGTGTGAGGAACAAGGAGATCCCCGCGTCCAGGCGCTGGTTGACCTCCTTGGTCTGAACGCTACGCTCCAGGTTTTTGGAAGCCGGGCTGAACAGCGTGTCCTGGAACTCTTCAAACAGGGGTTCAATTCCCAGCAGCTCCTCCAGTCCTGTGCACCCTGTCACAACAGGACAGCAAGGGTCTGACTGGTGCCCAGACTCGGGCACACAGCACAGCCGTGAAGACAAACGTTCAGCAACACTTGCCGTTAAATTAAAAACGACTGTGATTAGCCTCGAAACAGCACTGCAGTTTTTTTTTTACTTGAACACGCACGGACATAGCAGCGACAATTCTCAGCTCATGCCGTCCCCGTGGGGAGCTGTTCATTTACCCAGTGCGAAGAAAGTGTCTCTGTCAATGCCTGCTGCCTCCTTCGGGTCAAAGAGGAGGGAGGCCACATCCTTACGAGACAGCAAACTCGGGTCATTCTGAGGCAAAGCCAGGCGCTTCAGCTGCTGAGCTAGCGACGTCATTTTACCGCTAACTATCCAGACTCCTAGAAATAAAACAAGAACATTAATATTGCAAATACTACGATCACATGCCTCCCGTCCCCTGCTTGTTAGTGGGTTTGGTCGAGATCTTGAATCACTGTCAAAGAATCTCAGGAAGATCGCGCTGATTTTTACTAATTAAATCAAAAACACCTTGAGAGGATGAAGTGAAAACCCGACTTTCTTACGTTTCTACTACTCGTATACATTTTACCGCCACATACCGATACGTGTATTGCAAAACCTTACAATGCTACCGATAATAAAAATAATGCTAAGACAAGAACTAAAATAAATACGAATATGTTCTCACAAATATGAATACTAAACTCAGATTTTTGGGCAGTGTCTGTGAATAGTTCAGAGAACATGACGAAGAAACACATGCAATAATTTGAACACAAAATAAACTGTAGCAGTTGCTGTCTTAACAGCTTGCTGTATGAACGTTTTTAACCACTGGGAATACAACAGTAAGCAAAAGATAAACACAAGAATTTTATGTTTTAAAGATAACTGGATACATAACCAAGGAATATTCTACTATGAACTACATAAATAAAGAGACTTAATTTGCAACGATTTTAAGAACCCCCAACTTACTGTAGCTCACTTCAGGATCCACATGTACATGTGCTTGTACAGGCTAACCTCTAACCCGGATATGGTATGAATGATCACACGCGTTGATCTGCCTAAGAAAGTGCGATTGATAGCGACCTCTGGAGGTGGGAGTTCTAAATGATTTGCTGTTGGTTTAAATTTCTGTAACATTTCTTGTGCAATGTAATACTTCTGTGTGTGTGTGTGAAGCGCACTACACACATCCGTACAAGCATACAAATTATTTTCTTCAAGCGGATATACCCAATTTTGAACAGTGCCTTTGCAAACTCTGTTTAAAAACCTTATTTAAACTAATTTTGAACTATCAGTTTGCCACTGAACAATTATTAAATCCCTTTGCCATTGAATTCACTGTGTGCTGTAGTAGAGTATGCCCAGTCTGAGCTTTAAGGACACAGAGACACTCAGGCCGGGTGTGTTGCAGGTGTGCTGGGGTGTACAGAAAACACCCCTCACTTCATCTTTCACTGCCTCTTCCCGAAGAGGTGTCTCTAAAGGGGCCCCAGGACAGGCTCATGGCTGGAGTAGGAGCGTTGCCATGGTGCCCTTCCTCACGGTGACCCTCTGTGTAAGCACCTGCTATCTCTCTGATTCACACACTCAGTCTAATAATAATAATAATACCTTACTCTTATTTCATGAGAGTCAGGATCTCAGTTTTATATCTCATACAAAGGACAGCACCTTTTTACAGTATATTGACCCCATCATTATACTAGGGCAGTAGGATCCACACAGACTGCAGGGTGAGCACCCCCTACTGGCCCCTCTAACACCTGCAGTAGTTTTTCCCAGGAGGTCTCCCATGCAGGAACTGACCAGGCTCACACCTGCTAAGCTTCAGTGCTGTTAGGAGCCACAGAGTTACTCACTGCTAGCCTGGGCTGTCTGGAGCTACAGAACTTCCTGAAACTCCAGGCTTCACCCCATTGTCATGTACATTCGCCACCACTGCAATGACTGATATTAAAATGGACCCTATAAACACCATTTTTTACCCTGGGAGCCATCAAAGAGTGTACTTCTTAAACAACAAAGTACTACTCGAGCAGTGTGCTGTACAGTTATTGCCTGTGAGGGCACTCAAGTCAGGTCTGCATCATTCAGATGCCCGGATTTGAAGGAAAACTGAAATGCAGGTGCACATCTTACCAGTTTTATCTCCCTTCTACTGGCTCCCTAGGGATTTCAGAATGAAATTTAAAACACTGTTGCTGCACCCTGAAGGGCTGAAGGGTCTGTCTTTTACCTCCATTAGGGTCTGTTAAACCCTACACCTGCACTCATTGGCAGTCTTCGAACTGCTGTACTGGAAGACCCTGCTTTCGGTTCTGTTGAATTAATACTTTTTCGTGTATTTTTCCTTAAAAAAATGCTTAAAAAGGTCATTTTTTAGTAAGTTTTCTTGAGTTTGTGTGTACCCCGTTTCTTTTGGCTTATTGTTCCAGCGGGGATTGACTTTAGATGGTGCATCACAATCTCAAGGCCTGCAAGATCAATGTTATGCATAACGGCGATGCGCACGCACGAAGGCATGCGTCTCTATCAGCGGCTCCTATCGCTAGATCTGCCCAGGCAAGAGGATGCTTTTCAGAAACACTGTCACGGGCGGCAGCAGGGGGTGACTCCCAGAGGCACAACGTGTCTCCCCGCTCGCGTGCTCAAGTGCCCCTGCCAGCCGGGCCAGGCGTCACGTGACGCCCAGTATTAATTGAAATCCGCGCGCGCGCCGCCGAGATCACTCCGTCAGCCGGGGGAGCGAGCGGGAGCACGGATCCACAGATAGCGCAGCTCATACCCACGCTCACTGCACCGACCTGCGTATTCAGCACTGAATCAGCAAGGCGATTTACCGTAGCTTCTAAAGTACCGTTGCAGCGTTATTCTCCTCCCTCCCTTCCACTTCTAATCAATTGCACTAGAGTTTTTTTTTTTGTGTGTGTGTGTGTTTGTGTTAACGCATCTGCAGAACCATGACCCAGGTAGATATGACGGTGCAATACAACAACCACGAGTACGAGCAGGACGAGTACATGACGCAGGAGGACGAGTGGGACCGGGACATGCTATTGGACCCGGCCTGGGAGAAGCAGCAGCGCAAGGTAAGAGCTCTGATGCCGCCTCTGACGGACAACGCTGCAGCACTTGGGGAAACAGACACAGCAGTTGTATTCAAATAGGAGAGAGGTGATTTTGTAAAGTGTCAGTTCCCTTTATTTTGCACACATACATATATATAGTTTTAAAAACTTTAATACTTTCGATTTCCCTTCCTTATAGGTGAAGGGAATTGTGCAGACGGAACCACAAACGTGACAGTCCGAATATGACAAATAACCCAACTGAAAAGCAGTTCTATTGCCAATGAAATTCCCACCTGTATTGAAAGAGCCAACCTGGGCTTTTTTCCCCCTTAAGTAATGGAATCGCGGTGAAGGTCAGGCAAGGCGATATCTGGCTCGTGTGGCGTTTCCGAGTGGGCTGTACAGACCCCTTGGCACGGGGCGGCATCGCTCTTGAGTGGGGGGGGGGACGCGGTGGGTACCGCCTAACAATATCCCCCACTAACGAGCGGCCCTCCAGACTTGTGCCATTCCATTGATACGCAAAGTATGAGAGCTGTCAACAGGCGCTGGTAACGGATGATGACGTCCTTAGGATTAGAATGGATGTGATGCCTAATTTTAGCCTCAGGCCCGAGAGGGTATTATGGTCGGCTAATCCCGTGTCCTTGGTTTGGAATTCTTTTGTTGATGGAAAACGACACAAAACCATTCAGGCCTCTTGCATGGTATTTTTTATCGTGTCTGTCAAAGGATAGTGCTCAGAACTACATGTATATCTGTTACCCCTGTCACATGTGAGAATGCTGTCACACGTATTGTCAGCTAATATTCATCAGAAATATGTGTGGGCTGTAACATTTGTTAAAATGCTGGTTTTAAGACAAGACCATCTTAGACGTGGTGTAGTTAATTGTGACTGACACACCTTTAATTCAGAGCCTCGGATTCCGCTGGGGCCAGTAGTTCAGATAGATACCCTGCTCTGTGCATTTTTTACACTGAGATGCGAGTCTCATCTATGTGGCCAATCAGCTCTTCTTGACAGATTTACAGAGGCAAAACGAACGAAGTCATCAAATGTTTAAAAATAAGTGTGACATCACCTTAGCTGTTTACTTATGTGTCATGGTAACAAAGACAAAGAAAGTCTTCTTGTTGTCTTCATACAATCCTTCACACAATCTTGTTTCCTCCAAGTGACCCTTTCTGGGGATGAAATTCATGTGATGATCAACGCATTTCAGTTTTTCTTCTTAAACTTAGGTTTCCCAGGTTTAAATATTCTTATGTAAAATGAGGCCTCCTGTCACCTGTGTGCTACCTGTAATTTGCAGCAAAGATTTAAAGCATCTCAGACTATCGTTTAAAGTTTCTACTGTAGAGACGTTTTTTCTCATGAGCTGTTTTGTGTTGTTATGGGCTCAAGATGCAGTTCAAACATTTCCATTGCTGCATGCAAACGATGTACCTTTTGCCTGCTTGCTGCGGTTCCACTGAGCGAGAGGTTTCAGCTTGTCTTTGAAGGCTCTGCCTTGATTGTAAGCAGCACTCCTGGCTGATAAGACTGATGTCTGCTGCAGGGTGGCAGGTGAAGAGCTTCTGGAGTTGTTTCCAGTTTCTTCCCTGACACAGGGAAAGAGAGGAATAAAGAGTGTGTGTGCTTTACTCTTTGATGTGCTCTTCCGAGCTTCTCTTCTCTTTTCTCAGGGACAGCAAGCTTTCCTTAATAACTTTACACCACACTGATCCTCTTATCAACTTGGAATAGGGAGAAAGGGAGAGGGCATTTTGTAAGTGAAGCTCGGTACACTATGCCACTTTCCTTCTTCAGTTATATCAACAGCGTACAACAAACAGGCCAGGGCAGGGACACCGTCAACTTAATTGCATCAACGATCAGATTCCTCTTTGAGTTTTTCAACTGACGATTTTGTTCAGAATCATTCACTGCATTCTTAGCACTTAAGCTATTTATTTTGAGTATTTCAGAGTTATAAAAAAACTATGTAGAGAGTTTCAATGTTAAATGACATTCCTTCTTTATCGTGCTCTGGACAACGTTTTTTGAGATTTACCTTTTAAATGTGGTGCAAATGTTTTAGTCCAGCTTCTGTGTTGCCAGGGGAGTCTCTGATTCCCACTGAACCTCAAATATATTTAGAGCTGTGGCAGTTCTAGGAAGCCACACAAATATTTGCAGACCACTGGTTTAATGTCACTTGCACTTGCTTTGTCCACTGGAATGCTATCTTTGTTCCAAGTGCTCCAATATTCTGGTAAATATAGAACCAGGCTCTTCTCTGACACAGCGAATGTAATAGTATATCTTTCTTCTGGGGGGGGGCATTATCCCTGGATATCTCCCACCTCTCTGGCTGACTTCTACTCTCTCCCTTTGGGTAAGGGTGACAGACCCGCTGAGAAGCTCCCCACCCAGCTGAAATAGCTTTAAGGGAGTCCGGCTTATATGGAAAGTAGACTTTCTCAGTTTGGATTAGGATAGGGGCGTCCTGCCTCAGATCTCCCACCCCTTTCTCTCTGCCTCGGGCCCAGCAGGCTTTTAGGGGAAATGACCTTCCCTATAGATCTTTGCCAGGATGTAAGTCATGACTGCCCTGACCCTTGTAGGCTTTAATGGAATATAATTTTACTTAATTCCCTAGAAGGAAGATCTCCTACTGTTAAATGTCATGAAAGCCGCCATTTCTGAAATATTTCTGTGACACAATATGTGACTCTAAATCTCAAATAAATGCTTAACTCACTGAATCATGTTTATTAGTATATCCTCTAGTCATACGTAAGCAGTGCTTTGTTCCAAAGGTGTGTGCGTGGGGTTAGTCGAGGAGCAATGTAAATCTCCCACTTGCCCACCATGTTAGCCCCACGCTGGTGCCCCACCACACCAGAAGGTTTGTAGTCATGCCCAAGTGAAGAGCAGAAGAGTGCTGTTGTCATCTTCAGTGGGGACCATGAAACACTAACAAGCACTCTGCCTCTGCTCCCAAAGTAACAAAATGCAACATAACTTAGTGCAGTGAGGGGGCCATCTACCTTTGTCATTCTGCAGCTGCCATAGTGCATAGTGCAGGTCACTGTGAAAAATGTCAGAGATGGACATTTCTGGTATATTCATGTCCTTCTGCGTTGCCTTTCTCATTAGCTGTAATGGGGTATTACCTCTTTCAATAAATGGCTGGATATGATTCTTGAATTCATCACCTACTGAAATGTAGACAAGATAGATGTGCTGACTGACATTTTCTCTTTTGTGCTTATTTTCTTAAGATAGTCACTCTTTCGGTTATTATAGTATATGCAGTACATTTGCATTTGTGTTTAAAGATTATCTTGTGTTATCTCAAAGTCTACTACAGCAGCATCAATTTAAACCTTTGGTGTGGAGATTTATATTGCCTGGAATTGCAAGCTGGTCTAAAGAAAGCTGTCATGTGTACATCACTGTCTACATCTAGACCATCTTTCCCACGTCCAACTAAAATCTCAATCTAAAAGTGCCAGGTAGAAAATGTCTAACAATTGATAAGTCGTTTCCTTTGCATTTCAGAAAAAAAATTCCTTTGAACTGAATCCTTGCCGATATCAAAGTATTGCATCCGTTGTGGCTCCTGAATGATCCAACCGGTAAAAGCGCGTAGGCAGGGGTCTCTGGGGTCCCGACTTCATGTTCCAGCCTGGGAATCAATCATGAGCGGGCTTTCCTAAGCGATGCCTGCGCGGTTCGCGATCGGAACAGCGCCTCTGGTGGTGGGATTGAGACAGGACGGCCAGGGTTGTTTTGACCCCCAGTTCAAGGACCATTGCTGCGACTTCCTGGGTGCCTGCTGGCTCACTGCCCTCGGTGGGGGATGTGGCCCTTCCTCAGATGTTACATGCCAATGCAGAGCTCGGAGAGTGTGAAAAGGTGAATGCATGAATGTATTTATGCACTGCCTCTTTCACCACATGGAGATACAGGGGTTATTGCTTTGAACCAAGACATAAAGACACAACTGCCCATTTATATATATATCATAAAAATAAACTGGCGATTCTTTTATTTAAATTCCTCATCTACTGTAAATATTTGAAATGCTAAACCAAGCAGTCGAATTGAAAGAATCACATTGTGCCACTACTGGTTCTTTAGAAAACTGCTAAATCTGAGATTTTTCAATACATTATTTTTAAATATGTGCAAGGTTTTCAGCAGCAAATTGCATTTACAGTATGGGAGTGGGTGGAAGGAGGATGAAGGTGAATCGTTTAACTGGATGCACTTACTTCAGTAGCCTCTTCTGACTGGAATCTGTACAAGTCTGTAAGTCAAATTTCGATGTCTTTTTTAATACAGTTTTTTTGTATTAAATATATTGTAGGAAGGCTTGCTTTGGGAGAAAAGTACCTCAAAGACATTCAGTTGTTGTACAACATTGTTGTAAATATTACAGGCAGGGGGATGTAGCAGTTCTAACAGGTCACTCTGCACCTCTGTTGAACTTACCCATGTATAAAATACACGTGTGTATATATTCTCTTAATGGATCCCAAAATTGTCAGTTTTATACATTTTTAAAGGCTGATGAGTGAGATGAATTCATAAAACAATGATTTAGCTGCAAACAATGACGCAAGACTCCTATGATAAAAAAACGTGTTTATTTATTTGTGGTGAAACCCAAACAAGCACTTCAATTTTGTCCATTGATTCTCCAGTCCACCACCAGAAGCCCAGATCCTCAGTTCACACCCTTCATCTACTGGTGGGTCTTCTAAACATTGACAAACCATAAAGGGTTAACGTTCCTATTTTTAAGAACTTAAATTTTAAAAACCTTTGTCTTCTGGATTATGTCCTTAAAAATGTTCTGAAGTCTTAAAACTCCAAAGGGTTTTAAAGCTGGGTATGATTCCCGATACACTTTTGACAGCTGGCAAGCCCAGGGCTGTGTCTATTTTATTCTGCTTTGTTTGTGTAATGCATTATATATCCTTCACTTGCATGACAGAAAAGGACAGCTGTTCTCATCTTATACAGTGGAGCCCTGGATTGTTTGGAATTAGAAACTGGAATTGACATCTTTCAGTCTGAATAGAAACAGTGGATGTTTGTTTTGTACAGTACGAAGCTCTTTTCAACGTAACATATGTCTTATGTATGTTGTTTATTTTTAGCTTAAAAAAGGCTTTCCAAAGTTTCACAATAAATACACGAGGTGCGCTAAATAACAAAATGTTTCCATTGTTATGCGAGTCAACTTGAGTACAACTTTGGTCACTGAAACAGATGCAATGCAGTATCTAAAGCAGGGCCGGCGCCAGGGGACAGATCTGTAGGGGGGCGGTGATATTTTGGTTGAAACGGAGCCGCTGCAACTACCCAACTGAAATCTTGCAACCATGCCACTGATTAGTGCTAAATGATAGAAGATAACGACGAGCCATCGGGTATTTAGCGATGTACAGTTTCACGTTCATCAGCACTCTCGCGGTTATTATTGCCTGGAGCGACAAAATACCACACGCGTTCATTTCTGCAGCTGCTGTACATCGACGGTAACGAGGTTCTGAATCGTTAAGAAAAAAATAGTTGTAAAACCAACAGAAAGCACAAACATCTATAACTACAGCCCTAGTTAGATAACGATTGTAAGTATAAGGATAAACTACTGCAAGGAATCGGCCGACCTGAGCAAACAAGATCGTAATAATGTTGACACCCAGTAACGTAGACACTGTGTAATAGGTGCCGGTCCTGGACGGATAGCCCCTCCTGCACATCAAACAGTAACTGAATTCGGGGTGAGTGTAGTTATCTGACCATTGACAAAGCTCAACTATTTTTTAGGGCGCAAGTTAAGTAAGCGAAAGTGCTCAGAAATCCTTTTGCCCAAAACCGAGGGGGCGACGCCCCCTTGCCGCCGAGTCTGATCTACAGCCACGAGAGAATCACAAAATAAAGTATACTGCCCCATAGACAGCAAACTGTAGCTAATTAAAAAAACTGTGAAATTTCAAGTGTAGCCCTTGTATCGGGTCCAGACGGTGTTGCTGGAGCGATCATTTAGGTTATAGTGGTCATGCTTTTCGCTTGCACCTTCGTTACTGTGATCATCGGTTAAGCCTGGAGGAAGGAGTGTAGACCTTCTTGATTCTCCAGGCTGCAGAATGGATGGTTTCACAGCTGAGCTTCTCTGAAAGGATCTTATACACTTTGATCATCTTTTACCAATCAGTTCCAAAACCTCGTTTTCTTAGACCACCATATAAACTCAATTAAGGACAATTACATAATGGCATTTTCCAACCTGAATTGTGTGTTTTTTTTTAAATGACAGAAATAATCTCTTCCTGGGCCTTCAGCAGAGTTGTGGCCTGGCCATTTCATACAAAACCTCTACCTCCTTTGTGCGAAAAGACAGGCGATAGGTGACATGTACAAGAAACACAGTTCTGTTCAGTGTCAGTGCAGTATAAAGCACGGATTAGCCTGAGGTCTACAATGTGTTTCTGTCTTTAACAGCCATACTTGCAATAGCAAACATGCCCCACTGCTTGGGAGAGATAAAGATGAATATTAATATCGCTTCAGGGTCAGTTTTGCGGCTGACCCACGAACTATATGTTTAAAAATTAATACCTCACCATCGTTTGTTCCCAAGTTCCCAGGAAAAACAAAAGTTCCTATTTTTGCTCTTCCCAGATGGGAAAGGGGTTGGTCAGATGTAACTATTTGTCTTTTACTTCTTCATGATCCCATGAATAGATCGGAAACTCAACGTGGGAGTAAACGCTGTGGAACTATAACCTATAAAGGAGGTACTTCTTTACCCAGAGAGGTGTGGGTGTATGGAACAAGCTAGACAGCCAAGTTGTTGAAGCTGTTCTCTTTTAAGAAACAGCTGGATGAAATCCTAGAATCTGTTAGATGGGCCACACAACCTTTTTTATGTTCTTACGAGTGCATTAGTATGGTCATTTTGACATGGTTTTAGTGTCATTCTTTGTTCATTTCGTGGCCAGGGGTACAGTTGATGTATACATGTATTTGCTGACACTGGGGTTTGCTGTAGTCTACCAGTGGATTTTATTTTGTGTCAGATCTGTGCATGTGATAATTATATTTTGCACCTAAAGATTCCAGTAAGGAGCAAGTGATCTGTGCAGCTCTAGTGAATAATCCAATACTGTAAGGAGTTCCAATACACAAACTCTTAGCTTGCCAAAATGTATTTTGGTTTTCACCCAAATAAGATTTGAAATCCAAAGATTTTTTTTCAATGGGGCAGTATTATGTATAAAAGAAAGTCTAGAGAAGTAAATGCAAAGCTAAGAAAAGGCATCTTTTCTTGCAGACTTTTACGGCCTGGTGCAATTCTCACCTGAGGAAAGCTGGAACACAAATTGAAAATATTGAAGATGACTTCAGAAATGGCCTTAAACTTATGCTTCTTTTGGAAGTCATTTCAGGTAACTGTTGCACTGTATTAGTTTAAACATGTGGTGTGGTAACTGGGGTGACCATTTTTAATCTGATCTCTAGCAGAAGGTACTGACAACTAGAGCTAAATCAGATGACCATTTCAGATTGTCTTTTGAGTTCATCAGTATCACTGTCGTCTTTGTAGTTATTTGATCAAATGTGGATTTTGCAGTTTTTTGTCCTCTGAGTAATTCATTTTTCTGAAATAGTTATTTAGTTTCTATTCTTGCATGTCTGTGTGTTTTCTGTTGCAGGTGAAAGACTACCTAAACCTGACAGAGGAAAGATGCGTTTTCACAAAATTGCTAATGTCAACAAAGCTTTAGATTTTATTGCTAGTAAAGGAGTGAAGCTTGTATCCATTGGAGCTGAAGGTAGCTGCATCTTTTGCTTTTCAGAAGTTTTTATTTTGAAGCCAAACTCAGGCGTATGAAAAGTAACTTCATGCCTTCTTTACCTTATTGGATTGTAGTCTATTTAAGGCTTTTCCAGGCTTCTCAATTAAGGTTTAAAAAGTGTTTCTAAGCCCCTGTGCACAGTGAACGATTACTGATTACTTGTGAGAATAATGTTTACAGTTAACTCTTGTGAGCTTCTACTGAAGTAAACAAAAGTGAAAACACTTTTTTTCCTGCAGTGATCAATTAATACAGACAGGAGAGATAGCAAAAGGATTTGCTGTGGTACTAAGCAGTATTAATCTGTCAAGCTCTTAGTTTTTTTCTGTTAGAATATGAAGGCATTCAGTTACAGCTGCAGTCCCACGTAAGGCTATCTAAAGGCCTTCATGCACAGCTGTAGATGAAGAGTTTATTGAAAAGTAAAGGGAATTTATCAAAGAAGAAAAAACGTATGAGTGAACTTACTCAATTACTGGTTGATTCTGAATGGCGAATTTATTAGTTTGTTTTTTTTAAAGAACATTTTCTGGTAGTTTAAAAATTGTACCTTTAAAAAGCAATGGAACGTAACTACAGTGTGAGTACAGGAATTCTGATAAAATGGCACAGGCTTTGTGGATCTCACTGAGTGGTGTCCTGCTCCTGTAGAAATTGTGGACGGGAACGTGAAGATGACTTTGGGTATGATCTGGACTATCATCCTCCGCTTTGCTATCCAGGACATTTCAGTGGAAGGTAAGCGATTGCCATTTTGAAAATGATTGATAGTGTTGTCTTCCTATTAAATGCCATTTGGTGGAAGATACAAAGCAGAAAGTTTGCATAAATGTGAAGATGTTCAAAACCATATTTCAAAGGAAAAATCAATGCTAATGAGTAAAATTATGACAATTAGAGAATATATTGAATCGTGTGATTATGTGCTTATTAAACAACTGGATTGGAAGACCACTTATTCTCCGTTTTTTTTAAGAAACATCTGCTAAGGAAGGCCTTCTTCTGTGGTGTCAGAGAAAGACTGCGCCCTACAGGAATGTCAATGTCCAGAACTTTCATGTCAGGTGAGCCCAGCCAGCCCAGGTTCGAATCATGCTGTGATCTTCCTACGTAATGAAGAAGAAGAAGAAGAAGAAGAAGAAGAAAACAAGGATTAATTTTAGTTTAAGTGATTTAGGCCAGCATTAAATTAAACTTTGAAACCTTTACTGATGGCACAATACAATTGTCTATCAAGAAAACAAAAAATCACTCCAATTAAATATTGGGTGTCTAATATAGTATTGAATCCCGACCTTATTGAGGCCTGATCCCTAGCAATAATCCCAGAAATGCTTATCTAACCCAACATTTGGCAGTCCAGGATTAGTGATAAACAGGGTCTGTGAAACTACTGGAAATAGACATTTAACCAAAATATTTCTTGAACACTTTTCTTGCACGATTTTGATTTCATTTTCAAATTCTGATCATTTTGAACTCGGATTTTAGTCAGTTCTTATCAATGGAGGTTATCTTTAATGGACTTCTTCAGGGGAGGACAGTCCTGGTCCTGGAGGTCCAGCTGTGCTCTTCACCTGAATCATCTCATTATTGGCTCAGGTGGACTCATTTAGCAGCTTCTCCCAGCTAACTAGATGCTGTTGCTTTAAAGACACCTAGAAAGTGATGCCTCCTTGTATCATTCCATATCAATTTGGATTTGACCTTGTTGAGAATAAATGCAGCCAGGCTTCATGGAGAATTCCTAATATAAACGCAGCCTAGCTTAGCAAAGAGGTTTGTAATCAACCACATGTCAGTTGCCACCCTGGTGTTTTGTCCTGTGAGCCACCTCGTTGTTAAGACTGTCGAAATACAAATATTTTGTGTTATTCTGTTTTAGGATATCATCTAACATGATTTTCTTTCCCCTAAATATGAAGCTGGAAAGATGGTCTGGCATTCTGCGCCCTGATTCATAGGCATCGACCTGATCTCATTGACTACTCCAAGCTCAATAAGGTCTTTAGTGTGCTTGACAGATTTTGACAGCATGCTCATGTGTGGCCTGCATGCGTTTTTAATACCGGTTGAGTTGATGCATTGACTAACTGTGATACTGCAGTGTGTTTCCAGACTGTGCAGCCTCTACCTCTAGCTAGTGATCAGTGGGAAAAGCAGTACAGCCCTAAATAGTCTTGCCATGCAAAGGGCTAAAGGCTTTCTGATTTATACATAAAGAAAACAAATTTAAATATGAGGATCTACATCTTTATTGGTTGGCCTGAAAATATCCACTTTTGTTTTGTGTGTTTTTTCCTCCTTGCATGCAATCCTTTTCATTGTTACATTGCGATTGGATGTCTTGTGTAGCTGGAAGGATGGGTTGGCATTCAGTGCCCTCATCCACAGACACAGGCCGGATCTGCTTGACTTTCACAGTCTCGATGAGGTATTGAAATAACATGCTGGACCTCAGTGGGTCTCTGCCTTTCTCTCCATGTGAAAAACGTCAGTGATCATAAGCAGACATTCTTTTGTAGAAGAGCATCCCCGCTTAGCTGGTCTTTTTCACTTTAGTACAGCCGAGAATGGAACAGGTCTTTCTTTGTCATGTGGGTACATTTTTATATTCTAATTTTGTTACATTGGGTTTATAGGGATGGGAAATGTAATGAAAATGCATTCAAATTTGCCACGGAAAGTGCTGAAAATTTCTGTTATCAATATCTCTGTCATTCATTCAACAAAATGGCAAGACCCAGTTTAATAGCGTTTTTGAAATGGCCTGAAAATAAATTTATCTGAAAATAAATCTTGATCCACATGACATGGAAAGACTAAGATAGGGGGATTCTTGACAAAGTTTTGGACCTTTAAAGAATAGTATTCCCTTCTGGTTTTTAGTCTCTTTTTAGATCAACTCCTCAATGTTATATAGGAGTTTGGTGTTGTAGAAATAGGTGCAGAATAAATGTCTGTATGGTGATCCTGAGCAGACATTACTGCCATTGTCCTTAGACTGGGTGATCTTAAGCACACAGTGGCTTCTAGGGTACAGAATGAACAGGGAACTAAATGCTAATAAAGGCAGCAGGAGTTCATTGTGTGCGAAAGTGCTCTCCTCCAACCAAACTCTCCAGAATATTATGGAGTATGGAATCCATATAGAAACCATAGGAGATCATTGTCTTTTCTTTGTGTGTTTTAAGTCTTTTGAAAGCAATTAAAGTGTCATGATTACAGCGTATCAGGTTTGTCAATGCTATTAATGTTCTTAATACTATATTTGAATGGCCTTAAATGGTGTGCAAAGCATATTTTGAACCAAAACACAATATATTCCATGTTATGATAACATCTTACCCCAAATGTAAAAGCATAAAAAGGTTTGATTTTTAATGTTTTGAAATTTGAGGCGTGTCCTTTGAGAGCATTGAAGAGCTCTGGGTCTTTCCTGGTTGCGACCTTTGACTTAAAAAAAAAAAATCCGACCCAGAAAAGTGGGAGCTCATGGGGAAAGTGAACGTTGACTTGATCTGTGACCTTAGAGCTATGTCACCTTGTGTCTGGAGCAGAGGATATTTTAGGCACAGCTGTTTAGTCTGGCTTCTCTTGAGCAGACTCTGGTAAGCTCAAATATTAACGATGCAAATGTCTCAATTGGACTTGCAAGAGTTGCTTGCTTTAGGCTGGACTGTAGAGTAGAGCCCAGGGACACTGTTATAAGATGAAAGAATCTGCAACTGTGCTTTTGTTTTGCACATTTTCCAATGATCATTCCTTAATCTGGAAAGCATCGTTGTAAGCACCAGCACATCAAGCTTCCAGGGCACTGACATTATGTTGTGAGAGATGCAAAATTACAGAAGCTTGCAGTTATTTATCTGAAGTGTATGATTTATCTTTAATGGCAGGCTTAGTCTTTGGCCCTACCCTCAAAGCAAAGGTATAGAACTGTCCTGTGTACATTGTATTAATATTTTTCATTAGGTAACAATGATATGATTTCAAGTAAAATTAGGGAGAAAATTATACACCAGATTTATTTATTACTAATTCTCAGTTGTCTGTATGTTGAGTGTAAATGTTTTCTAAGCATGAAAAAAAGGAAATTTGCATTTCCATAGCTTTTTATTTTGGAAATTTTAGATCTACATAACATGAATATGAATTGCTGACAAACAGGACATAATAACAAAAGGTGATATTGTCCAATGCTTGTAAACCCTTAAATATTTAGTAGAAACCCATTCTCAGAAAATGAGTACAGTATATAACATATCATTTGTCTGAGTATGTCATCTTACACAGGTAACTTAGGTAACAGGATCATGTGAATGAGTTCGTCAGTGACCCAGCACTGAGTTACTGTAGTTACACACTCTACACACAGCCAGGAAAGGAGCACCTAAGGAAGAGACTGAAAATGGGGAAAAAAATAACTACAAAGGATGCGTCATTGTCTTTTCCGAATGATTTTAAACTTTGGACACGTGTGCAAAGGAGCAACTTGCACAATGTGATAAACCCATTTCCAGATCTTGCTATCCATATACAAAATCTTTATAATACAGACAAGTACAGGACCTCAATCCCTGTCTCCAACTGTTATAGAATGGATCCTGTGTTTAATTCCTGGCCCAGCAGCTCTGTTTCAAAGTTAATGGGGAAAAACCTAATTTTTGGAAGTTTTGAAAAACGACAGGACCAGTGGAGATTTACTCTGTAGAGTGAATGTTTCTTTATAATATTTGATATTTGATTATATTTGCTAAAACATGCTTTTCATTTTTGCATTTAGGATGATCCGCTTGGAAACCTGAATCTGGCTTTGGAAATTGCAGAGAAACACCTAGACATCCCAAAAATGTTGGATGCAGAAGGTAAAAATGCTTAAAATCAAGCTGTTGCCATGTAAAACAAAATGGGATTCCTATGATTCCTTCATGTGATTTGCCAAAAAATCTTTCAAATGAAAAATGTGCTTTTAGCTTTTATACAGTCTATTCTAGATCACCAGCATTATGTCGGATAACTAAATAGTGCCTTTTATTGTTGATTGTATGTTACAGAAGAGTTATTCTAGTGGACATCATTTTCTTTCCTTTCAAGAGACTATTTTTAGGAGCATTCAAGTTACCCTTTAGTATAAAATGGAATAAAGTACCAAAAGCATTGTGCTGTAGATTGGTACTGATATTTGTCAGTAACCTTCTGGTCTTTTAGAAGACATGAGCCATAACATGTCCGATAAGCTGAATCAAGATACTGTATATGTTGTATATACATCAAAAACATCTTTAAAGAAGCTGGGCAGTGCACAGTACATTAAAATAAAGAACCACAAAAATGATCTGCGTTCTCCAGAGGCATGAGGTCAAAGTGATCAGCGTGTGCTTGTTGAACTGAACAGATGACCTTGTTCTTTCTACACAGATATAGTAAACACTGCCAGACCCGATGAAAAGGCCATTATGACCTATGTGTCGTGTTACTATCATGCATTTGCTGGTGCTCAGAAGGTGAGGGGACAAAAATAACAACCTACTGTACCTCTGCCTCTCGGCTCCTGTTTGCTTCCTTGCTGCCATAAATGTTTTAGTTTATATTTCTTAGTTCTGGAGTCACACCTTCTGGTATAAGTGCTCAAGCGGAAGTCAAGTCATCTGAACATTTTTCTGGAACTGAAAACACACCTGCAAAATAAAGAATGTGAGAAAGAGCTTGAAGGTGATGGAAGGATCGATTATCAGATCAAGTGGATGCTTTTGGAATGCAAAGCAAGAAGCCCTAAAGTAGATTGCAGGCCTTTCTACTTGCCTTTGGGGAAGGGTATAGTAACATCGTTTGGCTGTACTCATGTCACCTGAAGTAACTGAGGCATCTGGAGAACTGTGTTCAGTGCTTGAGGAGATTTGACCCAGAACATTTTCGCTTTGAGCACCTTTCCTTTCTTTTCCCACAAACAGGCTTTCTTCTCTCCTTCAGACAGTGTCTCTCTCTGGCATCTCCTCCGTTAGTGCCCTCTGTGCTTTTTCCCTGTTGTTCCAATTCTCTTCTCCTTCTTCCTGCTCTTATGCCGTCATTGCAGACATTGTCAACACTCCCAAGCCTGATGAGAGGGCTATAATGACCTATGTGTCCTGCTTCTATCATGCATTTGCTGGAGCGGAGCAGGTATTTCCCGTGTACAGAACTGTGTGAACAATGCATGAGGTTTGTTAACATTTGCAGTTGATTAAAAGCATAACCCTTGTTTCCAAGTCTCACTTTTAGCCTTCTTAACATCTTCATTAAATGGTTTAAGTATAAATTAAAATATGCATCAAATGCATTGGTAGATTGCTGAAAACAAGCAAAACAGTATGGACAGTATGTCTGTACTGTCGATAATATCAGTACAATATCAGCTGATTAGAATCTACACATTACTCTATGGCCATGGGTAATGCCTTCTGAAAGTTACAGGAATAAATCTGTTTTTTGTCCAAAGATATAAGCTGTCAAGTCACTTTAATGAAAGTCTGTCTGACTGGAACCAGGCAGAATTCCAATAAGAATCAATAACTGTGCCTTAGTATGAGGGAGATTTATTTAATATAAATGAACTATAGCTGATGTGCTCCATTAGATTCTTTATTATCATTTTGAGAATTTGGACTATAAGCCAGTTTAATGAGATGTTTACATCCACCTGTGTATTTGGAAGGGTCTTATCTATGGGTATTGTATTGATTTTATATGGGCCAGATAATGGCGATGCTTTTAAGCAACATTTTATAAGACCTTCTAAGAATGAGTGATTACCTAAAAGTGAAGTATGCATTTTCTTTGCCTTTGACTGAACGGAGAAATCTTCATTGTGAGAAAACCATAACGATTGTTATTGAATCAGAAACTTGAAATTCTCACAAATAGCCTGTAACAACGCGGGTCTGAAGGAGCCGCGGCGAATGCTGGTAAAAATCGATGCCCTTTCGAGAGGGCAGGGGCACCGACGTGAGGTCAGCTTGGCCACGGGGTCCAGACTGGACCAGAAAAGGGGCAGCTTGTGACAGCGGCGTTCAGGCTGAAGAAAAACAAAAGAGCGAGGCCTAAAGGAAAGGAGGGGAAAAAAAACGGTAAAAAAGGACAGTTTTACGCTGTTTCTCCACAATCCCCTCCAGGACCGTCGTTCTTATACTCTCCCCTTGTGGGGATTGGCAACCATGAATCAGTCTTCTTTTTCTCTCTCAAGCTATATGCGCTCTCAGCTAAAGTAGCGCCAGCAGCGTCCCGCCCACCCAGTGTCTCTCATAGCCTCGCCTCGCATACAGGAGAGCTAATCTCCTACATCCTCTCTCTCGGCTACAACTAACTCAGGGCTGATGTCCCGCTCACCGGTCCCTCCCGGGAGGTGTTCAGTGTGTTCTTGAGCGACTCCCACAGTGGCGGCTCATCTTAAATGAACCGCCTCAGCTGTGGTTGTCAAGGTAACGCTCACCCTTAAGCAGGGGCACCGCCTCCACACTGAACAAACCCCATGTTATGCCACAAACCACCAAAATAATAAACAAAGTACTAATATCGTTAAGAAGGGGTTTGAACGGGGAGCTGCATCAGTGAACCAACGAACAAGTACAGGTTAATGTGACAGCAAAAAGCAGTAAGAAAGAATAAGCACATTGATTTGTTGATTGAGCCTTCTTCAGCCTCAAGGAGGCTCAACAGCCGCAACTGTGTTCTTTCTGTCCCCTTTTCAGTGTGGTATTGAGAAGCAGGGGTTCATTAATAAAGCTAGATTGAAGATGAGAGGTTGTCACCTTCTGTCCGCAGGCTGAGACGGCCGCCAACAGAATCTGTAAAGTGCTGGGAGTGAACCAAGAGAATGAGAAACTGATGGAAGAATATGAACGCCTGGCCAGTGAGGTACAGCCACAGTTCTGGCTCTGCATTAGCATATAACTCACTCATCCAGAGTGGCTTGCCATGCTTTGGCAAAGCACAGTTGCTGTATTATACTATAGCTTAAGGTTAGCTTAACCTTAACTTACTTAACTTACTTAGCTTAAGGTACATTAACCTTTCATCTAAACTTTTAGTTGAAAAACAAAACAAAAACAGAAGCCCTTTAAAGCGATTAGCCTTTGCAATCCCCCTCAGTCTCAGAATTATCTTGACTAGATGAGTGCCTCATGCAGATAGTCTAACTTCTGGCAATCAACGCATATCAAAGGAAGTCCAATGGCAAATATCTATAAAAGATAGACAGCAGGCATTGAAATTAACATCTGGGCGACTCTAGTGCTCTGCTGGTTATACTCTGGCTTGAAGGCATGGTACCCTGCAATGAAATGAAATGTCTCTGCCTTGGGGGGACCAGCTTCTGGAGTGGATCCGCCGCACCACCCCCTGGCTGGAGAACCGCACCGCAGAGAAGACCATGGCTGCCATGCAGCAGAAGCTGGAGGACTTCCGGGACTACCGGAGAAAGCACAAGCCCCCGAAGGTGCAGGAGAAGTGCCAGCTGGAGATCAACTTCAACACCCTGCAGACCAAGCTGAGGATCAGCAACCGGCCCGCCTTCATGCCCTCCGAGGGCAAGATGGTGTCTGTAAGTGAGTCGGGCTTCTCCAGTTCCCGGGCTAGGCGTGACGAGTGATGGATGTCTTTAAATCTTGGTGGGGCTTTCTCGAATGTCTTGAAACAGCATTAAGAAAGCAACAAGCATCACTGATCCTTAAGCACTGGCAAATTTCAATATCGGTTCCATTCAAGCTTTGTTGTCCAATTGGGGAAATTTGTTTTCCAGCACACTCCCAACACAACAACACAATGACAGACAACATTTTACCAACCAGGGCGTCAGTGCAACTGTGCTACAGTAACATAAGGTAGAAGATAGTTACAAGACATTGTTTGAAAGAGATATTGCGGTGGGGATGGAAGATTTCATATGTCTATTAGTATTACACCTGGGGACACAGGTGTATCCTAGACGGGAGAAGTGTGAAGTCACAGTGGAGGGGGTGAGAGACAGTCTCAACACTATAGGCAGAAAATGTTCCATGAAGGTTTCCTATGAGAAAATGCTGCACAGGCCCAGTTTCATATCAGGAATATGAAATAATGGGAAATGGAGTCTTATCTAAATTGTACAAAGCAATTGCCAGTAAACAGTGCGCCGAGAGGATTTAAGACGAGATTTAAGATCATAGTTGTGTGTGCTTTGGATCTATGCCCTATATTGGAGTTATTTAAAAAAAACTGCAGGCATTCAGATCCAAAGTGCTGTGTGTCAAGTAATATTTCCCAAACAGTGATGCCATACACTCTAGATATGTAAATGTTTTTAGAAAAGGCACCTACTGGGTGGCATGGTGGTGCAGTGGTTAGCATTGCTGCTTCACAGTACTGGGATCCTGGGTTTCTATTGTGGATCTGAGGTATATGTATGTTGTATGTATGTATGTTGTATGTTCTTCCTGTGTTTCCTCCATGTGCACCGGTTTTTTCTCACAGTTCAAAGACATACAGGTTAGGCTAACTGGTGTCTGGGAAAAACTGGCCCTTTTGTGAGTGTGCGATGGACAGACGTCCTGTCCAGGGTGTCCCCTGCCTTGTGCTTGTTGCTTGCCGGGATAGGCTCCGGCTCTTCTGCGATCCTGGATGGATGGAAAAGGCTCCTACTGAAAGGTTACTCCAGCTGAAGAAGCTGTGTGCTGGCTCACAGGACATTGCGAGTGCCTGGCAGAACCTGGAGCAGGCAGAGAAGGGCTACGAGGAGTGGCTGCTGACCGAAATCAGGAGGCTGGAGCGGCTGGACCACCTGGCCGAGAAGTTTCGCCAGAAGGCCTCCATCCATGATGGCTGGGCTCACGGTGAGGTCACAGTGTCTGTCAACAGTAATTAAACTGCACAGCGAAATAGGAGTGTGTCGGACTGATGACTCTGCTTTATCTGTTTTTCCCTAGTCTAAGTTTATAGCTTTTTGTGGCAGCTCTCACACCTCCTCTATCCTCACTACACAGCAGGTTAGGTGGAGGAGAGACAAATGACTTTACTCCTGGCATTAAAAGGGAAATTTAGGCAGTGTGTATTGAGCATCAGACACAGTGGAATTTAGCCAGGACATCCTGGTTAAAACCCCACTCTTAGAAAAAAAAATGCTGGATCTTTAATGTCCTGTTAGTCAGGACTTTGGTTTAATTGATTATCTGCTTTTTCTATATCTAAGCTGCCCCCCAGACAATGCCTTTTCTATAAAGATGGTCCTCTATTTTAGTCTTCATTACAGTTTCTGAAACTTTAGAAGCCGCAGTTTTAACTGATAATTAGTTGGTTTTATTGTCCTCATGGTTGAAAGTGTTTTATTAAGAGGTCTATGAATAACTCTTGTTTCCTTAAATACACCTGACAGAATTCAATCAAAATCCGTTGAGATCTTAGGTTAGGGTTTTATCTCGGGTGCTTTGAGCACTTGCAGCGTCTAAGCTAGTACTATTAATTTGCCTTGTTTTATCTTTGCCCGAGCCACGTTTGAAATTTCTTCCTTGGATAGAAACTTTCCCGTTATTATTTCTGTAACACTTCCTCATTTGGTGTTATTTTTCTGGAAAAAAAAGTTTGTTTTTGCCTCCTTTGCAGTACTGTTTTCTGGTGTTGTGCTCCAATCCATGCAGAGCCTGAGTGAGCCTCTATCTTGTCAGGGGGGTTCCTGTGGGTTTGCGTCATTGTTGAGGAATCCTGTTAGTTACACATTTGGGGGGCAAAGTCGACCTGTGAAATGTGTTGTGCATATCTGGCTGTAGAGCACAACACAGGTGTGAAACGGAGAAGCGAAAGGTTGTTTTTTTCCTATTTCAGCACTAAGTTGGGGAAGTGTTTTTGTATATAGAACAAAATCCTTCCTGATAATGTGCTGATCCTTTCCTTTGCTCTGCTGTGCTTGGTGATGATGCAGGCAAGGAGCAGATTTTGTCCCAGAGGGACTACGAGTCGGCCTCCCTGACAGAGGTGCGAGCCCTGCTGAGGAAACATGAGGCTTTTGAGAGCGACTTGGCTGCTCACCAGGACCGAGTGGAGCAGATTGCTGCCATTGCCCAAGAGCTGAAGTATGTTCCATTTACAGGCTCACAGCTGCTGACATTTAACTGATAAGGGCTCATATGCATTGTTAAGGAATTCTTTAGATAGTTTTGTAAGTGCATTTTTTATCTTACAGCAGGAAGAGGGCTTGAGATTCTTACTTTTTCCTGTGACCTCTTTCTAATCTTGCTTACCCTTATAGACTATCTCCAGGGAATTTTTAGAATGATACAGAACGTTACATTGTTGACCATACAAGCATTGTGCGAGTTAATTCTTTTATGCATTCCTGAAGCAGATCTTTTCTGGAGATAAAATAGTTCTCTTTTATTGATACAGTACATGCATGAAAGAGAATTAAGAAGCCTTATAAACTTCTGGCTCGGAATCTTACCAATTGAATACTGTTTAAATGTTTTAAGGTGTTGTCTGCTATCTTAAACCCAGGCTCTAGAGTGAGGCTGTTCCCTGGTTGAGATTTTTGATTGGTTTTGTTAAAGTTCCCTGTCACAGCTTGTCAGCAAGATAATAAACTCAAAAGGTCAGTTTTTTTAAAAAGCACATTGCATTATATTAATAAGAGTTCAGATAGGGAATAATGTCCTGAGTTACTGAAGCCTGTTTGTTGAAGACAATTGTTACTTTCTGAAACCCCTATCAAAAGCGCAAGTACTCCATCTAGTGTGTGAAAAAATATGATCAAATCCATGTTTATTCAGACATATTTCAGATTAAACTGTTACAGCTTTCCTATAAGGTAGTGGATTTTATTTAAACAAAGTACCTAGACCTAGAATGACTAGAATGACTGATATTTGTACTTGATAAGAGATGTCTTAAAAGGAATCATTGATTGGGTGATTTAATAGATCAGAAGAAATGACCGATTACCTGATTATTTCGGTAGAAATATCACTGGATTAATTGTTTTTTTTTGTGTTTTTATCATTTTAAGTTATGGTACAATTAAGTTCTTTGCCAGTTATGGTCGGAGGTACACCAGGAATCATAATGTTCTGCATATACAGTATAATCCTTTGTCGTCTTAAACAGCAGCGAACTCTTGATTAAAAAGATTAGATTTCTCTTTTATTTTCTGCATTTATTTGACAGTACTTTTTTCCTTTTGCGATCTTTGCGCATGAAACGGAAAGTGTTCCATCCTGAGCAACCAGCTCAGACTTCTAAATATATAACCTCATCTGCACCTGCCACTTTCATTCTCTGACAGCTTTTATTGTCATCTTTACAACCAATCACTGATAGATGGGGCGAAGGAGGGTAATCATGGTTACCTATGTTTCCACACTGCTTGTCCATCTATTAATCTGTCTATTTGTGGAAGTCTCTGTTCTGTCGCTGGGGCCCATCGCATACCTTATTCCATAACTCACATGTCAAAGGATAGTGGCTCTTATGTCACACTTGGATCAAAACCCTATCCAGCTTCCCGTCATCACCTAATCTACTTTCATGCTATAAAATCTTGCAGTTACAGCTCAGCCAGACAAAGCTATAATATTTCTCTTTAAACTCTGTTTTCAAAAGGGCTGCCAATTATTACAACATTACGGCTCTAAATGGTAATCTTTTTATAAATAGACTGAAAAAATATGGTCTAGGATGGATTTATCAACAAGATATATTCTTCAAGGACATCGTTGTGAGCGTTTGTGATTTGAATTTTACAGTAATTATTTTAACTGTAGATGCAACATTAACTTGACAGACCCTTCTTTCCTGAAATACAACAGGATATCATTTAACAGGAACATCTGTGGAATAACTTTCTTCTTGCAATTGGATGCTAAGTCTTAAATGATGTTGAATCATGCATTTTTAAAATAATAACACAAAAGTGAAGACAGGAAATACAGCTGATATGCTCTGTGACCCATCTTATTATGAATCTAATTAGACGTGTTATTGAGCTGTGATTGTGACATGTTAAAGCGTTCCTGCATACCTCTGTGCTGCATGGACTTAGTAGTATTTCACACTATGTATCCAGGATTACAGTCTGTTCTGATTCATGTAGTTCTGCATTAATGGAGAACAATTGTCTGGCTGCCCTTGAGCTGTTCCCTTTTTGCAGTCTCTGCAGCTTTGATATTCCCTACAATAACAGCTGCATGCATGGAGTACAGAAAGAGTTGTTTGTAGATGCTGGCTTTTTTCCACTTAGTTTGATGGTTCAGTTTCTGTTAGTAAGTGCAGGGGCCTGTATAACAACCTTTTCATTATGTTGGTACTTACAGACCTAGCATAAGAGTCTGAAAGCTCATACAGTAGCTGCTCTAATGCATGGGCACAGGATTTCAAGTTTATTTAGGCTTATAGCATGCTTTTGCTATGTCAGTGGCCTTGAGCTAGAAATCTAAAACTAGTCTTTAATTATCAGACATGCATGGTTCCTCCAAATGAAAAACTGGATGCTGATACCCTTTATCCTCAAGCAAAATTAATTTAAATACCAAGTTTGCTTGCTTTTTAAATTGGTTTCCCCTTGAATCATTTTCTGTGTTTGTTAAGTAAACTGTTCCTGTATCTCCTACCTTGAAGCAGGACATCACACACTGCAGTTAACTTAAAAAAGAGGAAAAAAATCTTTGACTACAGCACAGAAGAATTCAAAATGGTAGTTTTGTGAAAGTGGAACTTGGAAAACTCGAAAAACGTCTGACATTTTTAAAAGACATTGTAAAAGTTACAATAAGGTTAGGCGATGAAAATGGCAATGCAGCAAGCAGGAGAACACT
Source organism: Atractosteus spatula (assembly GCF_055471065.1). Lineage (NCBI taxonomy): Eukaryota > Metazoa > Chordata > Actinopteri > Semionotiformes > Lepisosteidae > Atractosteus > Atractosteus spatula. The sequence continues at coordinate 20,253,024 of NC_142720.1, read as the reverse complement.
CCACGCTGATAAAGTTGTGGCAATGCTCTGTATTTTAATAGCAGGCAGTGAAACGAGGTCTGTGAATTGGGAAGTTGTTTTTACAAGTTGACATTTAAGGCCCTGGATGACAAGAGGATGAATGTGTCCCTAATCCCCCTCTGGGTTTCTCAGTGAGCTGGACTACCATGCTGCAGCCTCTGTGAACGAGAGATGCCAGAAGATTTGTGACCAGTGGGACAAACTGGGAACACTGACACAGAAAAGGAGGGAAGCACTTGAGGTATGGGAATATCCAGGGATTTTCAGTCCATTATAAATTTGGCTCACTTGACTAGACAGCAGCAGTGCGAGCCTTATTGATCCCTGGTGAACTTATGAACCCGTAAATGTGCAAGGATATAGCATTAGCCAAAAGCCCACACTGTCAGTGACACAAGCTCTTTTTTTGCAAAAGTTGTACAACAGCCCAGTTTAGAAGGATGAGTACAGGGAAGTGGAGAAACAACAGCTGTATATTTTGGAGCATAAAAAGTGTCCATATAATCTGTTGTGAAGCAATAGCCTCATACTTATTTGTATGTTTCTGCACGTGTGCTGAAATTTAAATACAGTATTTTTATTGCAATTACGTTTTAACCACAAAAACTTGGCCTGCTGCAGTGTCACCTCTCTTGGTTTTCTTGATTTTAGAGGGCAGAAAAGCTGCTGGAAACCATCGACCAGCTGTACCTAGAGTTTGCAAAGAGGGCAGCGCCCTTTAACAACTGGATGGAGGGGGCCATGGAGGACCTGCAGGACATGTTCATTGTGCACACTGTTGATGAGATCCAGGTATGCAGAGACCCCTTTATTTTCAGTAAAAAATCTGAAAAAAATAAAGTTTTTCAGATCACTTTATTGGCCATATACAATTTCTTGTATTAGGAATTTGTCTTTTCACATACCCCAGCGTGCTCTCCGTGAGACACACAGACAGGGAGAGAAGCTTGGGTTCAGAGCGCAGGGTCAGCCACTTATACAGAGCCCCTGGAACAGTTGGGGTTAAGGGCCTTGCTCAGGGGCCCAACGGAGTAGGATTCCTCTGCCGGTCGCAGGATACGAACCGGCAACCTTCCAGCCACAGGTGCAGATTCTGAGCCACAGTGCCACAACAACACTCAGTTAATGGGAATATAGTATATTGTTGTTGATAGAGATTCACGAAAATAGAGCTTTACCACAAATTGTCTGAGCGCGGCAATCAATCATAAAAATAAATGATCAAATATATGCCAAGAATATACAGTACCTGAACAGCAGTTGGTATAATCAGTGGGACTTGAGATCCTTGTTCTTCTGGCACAGCTTTGCCAACATGAGTAATAAATCTGGCACACTGGGTTAAAAATATTAGTTTAATAATTTCAATAACACACTAAGAACACAGAACACAACGTACAAGTTACTCTGTTGACAAAAAAGGCATCTTGGAGGCCTAGTCCTGACCAACCACCTTCTACCAGGTATTCAAATCCTTAGACTGTTACAGTATATAATGCTGAAAAGAGAGATAAACATGCCTGAAGGTGTGAAGGTCTGAAGCAAACAGAATACAACCTGGAGCTGAATCTCTCTCTAGATAAATCTAGGGGCTACGAAATCAATGGGAAATCTGTCCCTGTTCTAACAGGCCATCCACGAACCTGGAGAGACCATTCTTAACCTAGGGATTTCCTATACAGGAAATCAGAGTTTCCTAAAAACAACAGAATAACAATCTCTCTTAACGAGGTTCGAATACTTCACTCAAATCTAATCTTAAAAGCTGATCTGAACCAAGATCTCCCACCTGGCACCGTCTCTTCTCTTTCCTTGTGTTCCTCTCTATCCTCTCTCCTGTCTTCCTCTCTCTACCCTTTTCTGCTCCTTTTTCTCTCTATCCTTTTTTCCTGTGTTACTGGACTGTGGTTGTCTCCCGGGTTATTTACAAAAGGTAAACCAAGGTAAACTTTTTGATTTCTTTGACCAGTGTTTCCTAGATCCCTTACAACTCAGTGAACATCTCCTTTCATGTCTGAAGCTCCCGATACACTATTCATATGTTGACCATTGTCCTGAAATCCTGAGACACCCCAATAGCCACTTCAAATAACTGTAACAATATCAACAGTTAAATCAATTTCCATTACAAAAACACCACAATATACGTGTGTGTAGCATGCAGTCATTATTAACAGTGGGGAAAAATATAAATAATATTGCCTTTTTGGAAGACTGACAGGCTTATGAGGAAAAACACCTGAATATCTGTGCCGCTTGTCAAAGTTAGCTACACCGTATTGTCTAGCTAAGGGTGAGACGGCTGTCCATGTCCTGTTACGTTTGACTTTCTAGACATAAAAAGCTCAGTTAAAGTCTGTTTGGATGGTCCTGCCTCTCAGATGTGTGAAATGGTAAAACTTCATTTATTCTGACATTATTCATTCCCATAAATACAGGATCATCCCCTAGTGTTCCACTGGTGTCGCATAGATCCTGGGGCCCAGATCTTCCACAGATGTAGCCATTATGTAATCCCCCCTTTCCAATTCACAGAGCCTGATATCGGCACACGAGCAGTTTAAAGCCACTCTGCCCGAGGCTGACAGCGAGAGGCAGGCTATTCTGGGCATCCACAATGAGGTACAGAAGATCGTCCAGAGCTATGGTGTCAACCTGTCTCAGACGAACCCCTACAGTACCATTACGCCTGAAGAAATTCGTGCCAAATGGGACAGGGTAACGTTTGCATGTATTTTTTTTTATTTACATTTTGGAGTTTGGAATTGGCCGTTTCTTAATCAGCTAAACTTACTACACTCCTCAAATAAGCCCAGCACTAAGAGCCATTCATCATCTGATTGGCTGTTTCACAGGGTAGAGCGTCCTGACTGGAGGGGCAGTGATGATTATGCGCTCCTTGCACACAATCATTTATCATTTTCTCTTTTACATTATTTGGATATCCTGTACATCTTACATAAGCTACGGCACTGTTTTTTAATAAATGATATATATTGAAATTCCTAAGGAATCAGTGCTGGGCATTAGAAAATACAAAAGCTCTTCTTTGGAATTATAACTAAACATGTTTCTGGTAAATAAAAGCATTCATTTATTGACAAATTGTCTGAAGTACGGTTGCCTGATCAAATAAATATCAGCAGCCAGGTACGTTATAAATCATCATGGTAATGTCCAGAATTTGTAGTAACAGGGATGACTGATGCAGTCAGATGGTTGTAAAACATTGCTGAGCTGCTGGCTGAACGAGGGGACTGTATCAGTAGCAGGGGATGAGGAATGAAGTCTGGGCCACAAAGAAAACAGTGGTGAAAAGGGCAGGGCTGTAGTCCTGATGCCCGAGCTGGTGCGAATCCTGAGCCTGTGTCCGAATCTGCGTGCGCAGGTGAAGCATCTGGTCCCACAGCGAGACCAGGCCCTGCAGGAGGAGCTCGCCCGCCAGCACTCCAATGAACGCCTGCGCCGACAGTTCGCAGCGCAGGCCAACGTCATCGGCCCGTGGATACAGAACAAGATGGAGGTGAGATACGAAGGCATCATTCATGCCTTTGCCTTCGCATGGCTCCTTAACACATTGTAAGCAGCTGCCTAGCAACTGTTTGACTGTTTCTAATTTACGAGTTGGTGGTTGGTGTGGAATGGTGGCACAGTGTTTAGTATTGCTGCTTTTCAGCTCCGCGGCTCTGGGTTTAATTCCTGGGGTGCTATCTGTGTAGAGCTTGTATGTCCTCTCTGTGTTCATGTGGGTTTCCTCCGGGTGCTCTGGTTTCTTCCCACAGTCCAAACACAAACCGGTAGGTTAATTGGCTTCCTGGAAGACTGGTCCTGGTGTGAGTGTGTGCGTGTTTGTCTTTGTGTGTGCCCTGTGATGGACTGGCGCCCTGTCCAGGTTATATCCTGCCTTCTGCCCATTGCTTGCTGGGATAGGCTCCGGCTCCCCTGTGACCCTGAATTGGATAAAGTGGTGAGTGGATGGATGGATAGAGCTTGTGGTTTTTGTACACCCACCCATTTTGATATTGTCAGTTGTATAAGACTCGTGGCAAGCTAATACTCCAGTACTTCACAGGGAGAATGAGGACTGGTAGCACCGAACACAAACTCTGTTTGTAGGACTGTTGGGTCTTTCATGCCACTGCAGGTTTGCTTGGACCCAATAAGTCACTGTTTCACTTAAAGATGAGAAGATACTAACTGCCCACCTTACTATAGTGGTGTCTTCCCTATTGTATGTTAAGGGAATCCCTATCGCAGTCACCTAATGATATGAATAAAGCTTGATCTGGAGCTGTCTGATCTACAGGGCACTCTGATGTTTTAAAGCTTGGTTTAACTCAATTTTTGTTCTTTATTCTCTTCTAATTTGGAATCCCGTTTGCCAATCAGTTGTACTAACTTCTATAGCCCTAGTGTAGCACAGGACCAGTGTGGATCTGACATCACCGCCTGTCAGGGCATTCATTCTTTGACATATTCAGCTCTGCAATACCAACTGTAGTGATATATCCCTCTCTGACAAGTGCCCTCTTAGGGATGGCTTTTGTTCATCAAGCTGAGAAGACCTGTCTAACAGTAGGGGCACTAGACCGATTGTGTGCTGCTGCCTGGAGAATCCTGATTAGTGTACATAAATTAACACCTCCAGGTTTATTAATTGTGATTGTGATTTAGAACTGAAAATCCTAAGATGAACTTGTCTAATGTCTAATAAACCACATTCACACCTTTGTCTTTAGCTCAATAGAAGGGCTTCATTATTGCAGCACTATGCTTTGAATTTAAGACTGTAGGTCTTTATTTCATTTATGTAGGAAATTGCTCATAGTTCAATTGAGATGAGTGGAACCCTGGAGGACCAGATGAATCAGCTGAAGCAGTATGAGCACGTCATCGTCTCCTATAAACCTAACATCGACAAGCTAGAGGGAGACCACCAGCTGATCCAGGAGTCACTTATTTTCGACAATAAGCACACCAACTATACCATGGAGGTATGATCCTGTACCGTAAATGTCTCTGAACCATCTTGGTGTGGCTTGAATCAGTATTAGATGGACTTCTGTTAAAAGTACTTCCATGTAACCTACACGGAAAGTACTTGTGGTTTCAAATCAACTAAGCTTTGGAAAAATGTCATGGACATGTATTCTAAAGAACAGAATTAGATGTACTGTATCAGAAAACTGTTCTGAATTTAAAATTCTTTGATGCTTCAAGACAGAAAACTAGTTTCTGTAGGCGGCACGTGCTAGTTCATCATGCCCCGGTTAAATATCTGTTAATGACTGTGTTATTGTGCCTAATTTCACAGCACATCCGTGTTGGCTGGGAGCTCCTGCTGACAACCATTGCCAGAACCATCAACGAGATTGAAACCCAGATTCTCACCAGAGATGCCAAGGGCATCAGCCAGGAACAGATGAATGAATTCAGGGCCTCCTTCAACCACTTTGATAGGGTACAGTGCTCCGCTAACAAGATACACATCTCACAGATACTGTGTGCTGCTTTGGATACTTACATTTTGTAACATAGAAACACCTTCCCTTACTGACCTTCTCTACAGATGTCACTTACTCAGCCTCATCATAAATGGTCGCAAAACTATTCTATAAATCACCTTTAAGCTTTTAGATGTTTTTCCTTGTACAGTATATGTATGATCCTGTTTTGTACCGTATCATTAATACAAAACATTAGTTCTTTGGTGTCAGAACTCCATTTCTCATATTTGAAATTTCATTCAAAGAGATGTTTATTTAAAATCCTAAAGATGGAAACTTTCTATACTAATTTGATGCTCTTTTAGATATTAGATATAAATTTTCATTTTTCCACAAAATCTTTTGACTTAGAATACATCATTTTGTATTACAGTATATAAGTATTTACAATACTGTTTGATTAAAATGTTAGAACTGAGTGTTCTTATCTTATGTGTATCAGAATATTAGGTGATTTGTTCATTTTCTTTACAATGACCTCATTGGGATTTGCTGCACAAGCTGAAGATTGTTCAAGTTTGCCTGCTGATTAAATAGCGCTTACTCTTTCTCCTGTTGACTTTGAACTTGCATGCCACACATGCAGACCTTATTGAGCAATATCTCCTGCCTGAGCAGAGCCGCCTGAGGAGCTCCTCACAGTGTGTGTCTAAAATCGTACTCTCCCTGCTTCCGGTCAGCTAACAGACACTACACCAGTGCTCTGGACTCAAAAAAGAAATAATTCACAGATAGATGATTGATGACAGATGTGATTGCACAACCTAACCCTGCCTTATCTTTAACTGTTTCATGCTGCATGGTGTGGATGGTTGCGTGTGGCTGTAGGATGACTCAGGGAAACTTCGCCCTGAAGAGTTCAAGGCTTGCCTCATCAGCCTCGGCCACGTTGGAAATGATCAGCAGGTAGCCAGAGTGCTGGCAGGATGCGTAAAGTGAGAGACAGCCTGCTTCCCTTACATTCTTGATGCTTTATGCCAGATGCTTTTATAAATAAGAAATGCGAATACTGTACCTTCTGCTTTACACAAACTGTAGCGCACCAGCAAGGTCATGCCCTAGCGATATTGCTCAGAAATTGAACAAAGAGCTTTGTTTCCCCAAGTGAGTTCATCAAAGCGTCACATTGATGTTTACATTTCAATATTATTGGATATTTGTATCATCATGCATATTCATGCATAAATCTGTGACCAGCCCTTTAACCAGAAGGGTGGATTTAAAAGAAAAAAAATCCAAAACATATCTGCGTAAAATTGTTATGAGGAAAATGTTAGTTTACAGATGATGACTGGATAGTGAGATACCATCCAGTCCTTATGGAAAGCACAGTATTTTTACACGCAGACATGAATGTTTATAGTATGTGGCATCTGCATCTGGATCAGACTGTCTCTTCCTGAGAAGACACTAAATGTATTTTTTCTCTTTTCTCCATGTTATAACTGTGGTTGCCGTTGGTGTTCTTGACTTGTCTCTGTGCTGTATCCTTGTACTGTCCTCTGTTCTCTTTGTCCGTCTTGTCTCTCAATCCCCCCCTTGTCTTTGTCTGTGGGCCAGTTACTGCTTCCTCTTTCTTCGAATCTCTGATGCTGGTCCAATCCTCCTCCATGATATTCTGCGACTGGAAATCTCTCTCCATCCCTGGAATGTGGCCATCCTTGTCAACTGCATCTTTCTGCTTCCCTGTGCAACTCCTGTTTTCTACACCTCTTCCTCCCACCTGTCTGCTCTCCACTTGCTCTGTAACTCTGCAGAAGAAGAAAGGTGGAATGGAGACTGATGATTTTAGAGCGTGTCTTATCTCCATGGGCTATGACTTGGTACGAACACAATGCACCCTCACGCACAAAGCTAATCCCATTATTAGACTGGGAAGAACCACTTTAAAGTTGTTGAAAATTCCATTTGGGAAACACAGAGGGTCACATTAACAGTATTATTTATTGACTGGTTTATATTTAATAGGTGCTCCAACATATGAATTTTTGGATGTAAAATATGCAGTTCAATGTTCATGCTATCTGTGAGTGGCTTGCACATAATATAGAAAATGTTTGTAATGGATTGGCAATTATTTTACTTCATTCTATATTGAAAAGCATTACAAATGCAACAATTTGCCAAACTTTTTTTCCTATGTGCACATGTCTGTCTGTTTGCTCTCTTGCTCTTGTTGTGAAAGGATGTTCCAGTGATAAGGGGAACTGTGAAAAATTCAATTGGCTAGCTTAGAACATTATTTTAAAATGTGAATGTAGCTGAAGTTTGCAGAAGCAATATGCCTACTGTTTATAATATTTTTGCCAGCTTCATATAAAGCAAACTAAGAGACATTGCGGATAGCCATGCTAGATCCAAAAAAGTTGTTTTTATAAATAATTTGGTCACCTTAACTCGTGCAATAAAAAACTTGTAACTTACTGTATGTTCTTGTTGTTTCAGCATTGCATACCTTAATACTTAAGTTTGATTTTGCCAGAAATTTGCTTTTGATTTTTTAATTAATATATGTTCCCAAAGTTTCAAGGTTTGTGAATAAGATATTTACAAGCTTGATAGAGTTTTTCATCCACCAGATAAAACATCAAGATTCTACCAATAAGTAAAATAATTGAGGGGCATTAATGCAATTGGTTTCAATACAGTTTTACAAATTTTTTGTGGTTTTTTTGCCTCTCGGTATACGATAAGTTGCCCACTTCTCAGATGAGCTCAAAGATAAACCTTATTGTCCTTCCTCGTGTCAGGGAATGCCTTCATCAGATAGTTATCTTAATGGTTTTGTTAAATGTGGGAGTGAGGCAGTGTTAGGAATGTCTCAGTTTAAGTCCTCATTCTGCACGTGTCTTGTCATGCCATGCGCAGGGCGAGGTAGAGTTTGCCCGCATCATGACTCTGGTGGACCCCAATGGAACGGGTGTGGTGTCCTTCCAGTCCTTCATCGACTTCATGACCAGGGAGACGGCCGACACAGACACCGCGGAACAGGTTATCGCCTCCTTCAGGATCCTTGCTGCGGACAAGGTGAGGAAAGACTGTGGTCCTGTAAGATATGTGCCTACCTGTGCTGCTGCTGCTACTACAGTAATACTATATAAATGTTACTTCGAGCTGCTGAAATACCTAAAGACCTGAACCAGAGTTAATACTATCTTTTGATATCAGAAGACGTTGTGGTATAAGGTGTGCAGGTGAAGAAAACCTGGAAGTTCCCCTTAGAGACTTTGCTATACTGGCAGTCGGAAGAATTCTGCTATGCTGATGTAGAGATGTTCTTTGTGCAAATGCATTGAATCTCCTGCAATGATACACAGAGGCCTTGTAATTAGAAATAATTGAAGCACTTTACTCTGCTAATATAGTCACCCTAGTTTGTACCTTAACAAGAAAAATGAAAATTGGCATTCAAAATAATTAACATAAGTACAAAGTGTTTTGGATTATTATTTTTATGTGACAGTTTTTTCTATTCTATTTCTATTAAAAACACATTTGGAAAGATTCCCTGCAAGATTCCCTGTACAATCCTAAACTTCAAGTAGCTGTAACTTTTTCGTCTGGTCAATATTACTAGGACAGAGTAACCTAATTTCTATGCTCTCCTGATGCAGGTACTGTATGTGTTGTTACAATGGAGATCACCGTTAACTGTTAATAGAGATCAAAAGTCACCTGAAAAACAGTGTGCTCACAAACAACCTTATCAAGTCTCTGGATGAGTGCTAGTCTAGTGCACCCTGTGTACCAAGATCCCTGTTACTGTACGTATCCTGTTCTGGGAATGCTCATGGCAGAGCAAGAGGGCTCACTCCAGTTGCCAAACACATTTTATTGTTTTCGGCAGTGAAAACAAAAACTGAATGTGGATGCCTCAAGATACAGAATAATTTTAAGATCTACCTTTTCATTTGTTTTTTTTAAAGACACCTATAAAATCAAGAGATCATCTAAAGCATTTTGATTTTTTTAAATCTCCGTAGTTTTGGTAAGGACTGTTTCTTGTATGTGCCTACAATAGTATGTCCTACATTTCTAGCACCTTTGCCCTGTATATTTGAAAGCAAATACTTTAATATTTAGAAAAATATTTGGAAAACAACAACTCATACAGTATGCTTTTCATATATTTTTTCATTTATTATGCTTTTGGTTTCTTTATTAATTTCTTTATTACATATTTATAATAAATAATTTTAAAATAATGGCACTAGTGAAGACAGCTATTGACAAGCTCCATTTTCAATAAGGCAGCTTGTCTCTGATCAGGCAGCATGTTATCAAAGCAACAGTCATAAAGATACTGCTTACCTGGTTTTAGTCAGAATAACCTTTATTTTATAACCTTTCAATGTTTTATGATCTCAAGGTACATTAAGAACAATGAAAAAGAGGCCGGTATACCCCAAGTAAATAAGTAAAATTAAACGGAATTAAAACTAGATTACAGAAGTGTGCTTTTAAGACGCACTTTGAAGGTACTGACTGACTTGCAGGAACTGATTTGGTCTGGTCAATCATTCCACAGTCTGGGAGCAGCAGAACTGAAGGCACAGCCTCAGTGTGTTGGGAGCCTTGTATTGAGAACTGAGAAGGCCAGTGAGCACGTACTGTTTAGCACATGAAGTACAGGTGGTAGTTCAATTCAATTCAATTCAACTTTATTTGTCATTATACCTAGACGGGTGCATAGTGTAGTGAAAAGTGTTTCTCATTAGTCACTCAGGTGCAGTATATAAATAGAACAGAAGACAAGACAATAGACAGTAACACAATAACAATAACAGTGTAATAACATAACAGTGTAATCAAAACTGTGCAAATACGCAAACAGAGAAAAGAATACAACAGGACAAAAACAGTGCAAAAGTAGTTTGGGGAACAGTGCAAAAATACGGTGATTAATAAATATTACAACTAGTACTAGTTGGTAACAGTTCAATGATGTAAAACGTTTCAAGCCCTTGAAGGTGAGCTGCAGTATTTTGAATTGTATGCTGAAATCTACAGAGCTAAAGGAAGGACGGAAGCTAAAAAAGACGATCAAGTAATAGGTTTATTCCATGCTGAAAAGAGACCTATTACTTGTTCCTTTCCAGCCTACGCATGCTGACGCTGCTACCCCCCTGAACTACTAAAACAAATGATGTAGAGTATCCTCATACATTTTAATTTGGCTGAAAACGCAAGCAGCTGAGTTCTGAACATCCATCCATTTCCCCAAATCCATGTTCTGGGCCAGGCTGGGGGAGATGCGCACGGATGTTGCAAGGGATGAAAGGGAGAGACGCTTTTCTAAACGAAGCACGTGATAATAACATGGACTATAACTCCTCTCGTGTGCCGCCTCCGGTGTCTTCCTCTCTCGGTTTGCCGTGCCGCTCGGGGCCTGCCTCACTCGCCGTCGTCTGTCCCTCTCCCCAGCCCTACATCCTGGTCGAGGAGCTGCGCCGGGAGCTGCCTCCGGAGCAGGCGGAGTACTGCATCACGCGTATGCCCTCCTACACCGGGCCGGGGAAGGTGCCGGGGGCCCTGGACTACACCTCCTTCTCCACGGCGCTGTACGGGGAGAGCGACCTCTAACCGGGAAGCCCGGGGGAAGCCCCGCTCTCGAAAGACCGAGCAGTCTTGCAGCCGGCTTAAAAAAAAAAAAAGAAGCAGCTTTTTGTCAGGTTAAAACGTTTCGAAACTCTCACAAAGAAACATGCACAGCAACAAGTTGAATGTGCTAGAGGTTAATTAAGAAATACAGTACAGTGTGTGGCGCACTAGTAATACCTAAAGCAAGCGATTAGCATCAAAAATACTTTTTGTCATGATGTAAAAATTGCAGGAAGTATTTAATAGCTTCTGTTTTGAAAGCGACAAGTGTAAAGTCTGACATACAAGCCAGATGAAATACTAACTAGTCACAAAAATGGAGAACACGACTTAGTGCTGTAACTTTCTTCCTTGGAGTGAAACAAGTGGGGGAAAATGAGTACCTATTTTTTTCCCTTCATATAGTTTAATTGAAAAAAAAAAGATTTTCAGAGCAACTGTAAACTATTGAAGATTTTTATCAGTGCCTAATGAAAATTTATCATATTTACTGCTACAGTATATTTTTACAAACAGTATAGCTGTGTGAAGTTTCATGTACTTGACCTCATGGTTGGAAATCTAGGAGTACTCACTGGCTTTCATGACAGATTTTATGGAGTACGGTATTAGCAATATGTATCTCATGGCTTGTTTTCTAGTTTAGAAATACTCACTTCAAGGTTTGTTTGGGAGACTGATAAAATCAAAATAAACTTAAGACATGGGCACACAGTCTTTTGATATCAATCTGTGTGACAGTTGTAGAGGCACACTGTATATTATAAGGATATCATTTGTACTTTTCCAGACATTTTAAAATTAAATAAACCTATGAATTAAAAAAAATCCTTGATTATATACATTTTTGAGAGTGAGGAGTGATTGCTCACTAGCAACCATGAACCATTGTCTAAAAGTGTGTTACTGTACTTTATTATGTAATTGATGGTCATATAGCATCTTTTTTATGGTTGAAGACCTAAGACAAAAACCACAAAATGAATTCATCATCATTCGAATTTCAGATTAGTTCTTTTTAATTACTTAAAGGTAAACACCACTGATAAACTCTTATCAAAGAATTTATTTTTCGTGAAAGCTCGGAGGATATGTTGGAATTATTAGTGTAAACACACAGAAATAAAATACAGGAAAAGCCTTTGGCTTGTGCAGGATGTGTTTGTGTGATCTCCTGTCTGGTGGACATTGAATAAAAATTACTAAAACGGGCAGTTTACCACATTTTCCGAAATTAAGGGGTTTCACATATTTAGGCCTTATGGACCTTCTTAGCTTTGCTTATAATTTGTTTTTTAACTACTGAAATATAGAAGGTATAATGTATTTTGAATAGTTTTATTGTTCAGAGGTTGAATAGTGTTTGCTACATTGATGAATAATTTGGAACCTGGGCAGGTATTGGTGGCACAATCCAAAATATAAAATCATTAGGTTATTGTTGTTAATTTAGTTTTATTCTTTTTTTTACTGACAAGTTTATCCAGAATGACTACTTGGTAGGTACTGTATTTGCACAGCTGGATTGGTGAAGTGCCTTGCTCATAGGTACAAGACCAGTGTCCCATCTGGGTTTTGAACCCAGAACCTTTGAAAATGTGAGCTGAACATGTACACACCAGTGATAACTGCTTGGCCAGGGGCGTAGCCAGGAATTGATTTTTGGGTGGGCCTGTGCAGAAGTGGGTGGCCCGGGCTCAAACTGACCGTCATGCCAGCATAGGGGCACCCCTCCAATTTACAATGCAATCCTTGAGCGGTATAATCAAACAGCAGAATTAGCAGTGAACATATATCTGAATTATTGAATAAACTGTCATTATCTGTGTGTTTGTATTTACAGGGGTCTTAGGCACAAACATAAAGCTCACAGTCCTTTTATCTTTGTGTTTCCGACAAGTCCTTGGTGTAGACTATCTACAAGGAAGTTTACAGGTACCAACAAACTCGGTACTTGAACTCCTGATTGTGATTAAAACAATGAGGGCAATTTGTTTTCCGAGTCTGTTTGGTCGGTGGGGTGGATGTTTCAATGTATTTCAATATAGCGCCGTCTTTTCCTGGCTACGTCACTCTGAAGACGTACAAAACAGCAAAGTCACGACCATTAGATCTTTTTAATTGTGATCTTTTGATCACGTATTAGTTTCACGATCGATATAATTTAACAAATAAAACTAAATTGAAAGCACGAGCATAATAACATAATGATCACAGACTACATTTCTATTAATTTTTTAAGTACAAAGCAGAAGGTGTTTCCTCTACCTTAAATTTAAGATTAAAATTGTTCAAATACCATGTATTCATTACAGAAAGCAGTGGAGACCGTGATATTGCAAAGAAAAAATGTATTTCGAAGAGTACGGGACATTGTGAATCAATAAAGACGTTAAAAAAGTAAGCCGATGTAGTTATTTTGCAAATGAGTAAAGCATTTTAAAAATAGATTGTCAACAAGCCGATCCAGCCGGCGCTGCTAAAGCACAGCTCCCAGACCCGTGATTGGCTCAACCCCCGAACAGCTCGGGCCGCGATTGGGTGAAGAGTGAGAATCGACACTCTGATTGGGTACAGCGCCACAGCGGAAGTTCTGTGTGTACCGTGTGTGCTGTGTGAGCACGCTGGATATACAGTAACAGTAACACATCCATTGGTTTCCAATTACTGATAATCTAAGAGATGTCGCACTGAGGTCAAAACTGAATAGCAGACAAAGAATGTCATGGCATCCACAGCGCGTTCACGACTCCGACAGCATGTCACGATAGGAGTACGCGCATCACGATCACATCGCATTACCCATTGCGACTGGCACGTCACTATCGTGACATTAAGCCCATATATCGCGATATTACATACCCCGACAAAACGCCCCCGCCCCCATGTCGGGACACGGAGTCCACATATCGCGATATGACAAACGCCCCCATGCTCATGTCGCGACATGAAGCCCGCATATCGCGATATGACATACCCCGGCAAAAACGCCCCGCCCCATGTCGCGACATGAAAGGCCATATATTGCGATATGACATGCCCATCCAAAACGCCCATCCCCCCATATCGCGACATGAAGTCCATATATCGCGATATGACAAAAACTGTCACGCCCATGTCGCGATATGAAGCCCGTATGTTGCGATAGGACATACTCTGAAACGATATGCCGACCCCCATGTCGCGACACAAAGTCCATATATCGCAACACGTCCTATCTGGGTATATCATGTCCTGATATGAGATGTTTGTTGTGACAGCGGTGCCAGGGTGGCATGGAAGCAAGGCGCCAGTCGTGATATACGCTGCCGCGATATACATGGGGTCCCTTATATCATAACATGCTTCGGAGGTCTTGTCGCGATGGTATCCCAGAGTTACGTGTTTGGCAACAGCGTGTCACGGTAGGGAAAGAAAAGGAAAACGTGCCTTTGAAAATAAAAACCATAGATCTTACAATCACGGCGATTTTACAGACATTACAACCACAGCTTTATGTCATAGATGGTTAACTTGTTGGCATGCGTACTTTCAACGACACAAACGTAGCACTAACGAATGAGGTGGGTTTCATCGTTTGTGCTGTCTGTAGGCGGGACAACGTCACGGAGCTTTTACCTTGCCTTTAAATATTCAGCGGACTTGAGCATAACATACCAGAAGAAGGTGCACGCACGTATGGGTTTCAGAGATTGGAGTAAATGCATCGCCCCAAGGGTAACATCGAGTGAGGCGCCATGAGAATAAAAACTGCGAAGGTATTAAAATATTAAGTTCTGGAGATCTTGTTTGATACTTCATGATGATTTTAAACTTGTATGAAACCCATGAAATTAGTATTCTATTTTCGATGCCGAAAGACACCTAATTTGGAAATTCTTGACTTCCCACAAGACTTAACACTGAATTGTTATAGTCGCATTACAGTGCTAACCAATTCATCGTACCTTTAATTGCAAGAATGGTCTGCTAATAAAAGCGTCAAATATATACTTTGGATGTATTTTAGCGCTGTAACCGTTGTTCACTTAAAAATACTTAGGGCATTTAGAGGCGATCTGAATAGTTATCTGTAAAATGCACACTCGCATCTATCCGTCAATATTATCTTAATGTTATTCACGCATTCCAAAACTTGCAGTTTGTTTACAGGGGAAATTTTAGAACATCTTCGTGCTTAACTCCTACAGGTCGAGCATGTATCGAGCTGCTACAAGCAAACGCGTGCACTTTGTGTGATTTTAAAGAATTAAAAACATCAAGTTTAAAGTTAATGTCATAAACGCATGTGAAACCCATTAGTACTAATTTCCTATTTGAAAAAATGGCATATTTAGGGCACAAAAGAAAAATATCCTTTAGAGAAAATTCAAATGAATGCAAGATAATGTAAATTGAGTCACCAGACTAGTCTGCTAGTGTTGCATAATGCATCTCCTGTCAACCTAAGCATTATTGCTTAATTTGGTGCTATTTTCAAAAACATTGACCAAATTGTCAGCTATGCAAACTTTTAGTGATTTTAAGATTTTTTTCTACTTTTCCCACTTTTGAAATGTTGTGTCTGGAGACCAGGCAGCTGAGCTGCGTCACATCAGGTGGACAACATTGGAACAGATTTAATTTCGGAAAAAACTCGGGTCTTACAAGAGCCGAGAGCGAGATTCGTGTGGTGGGAAACCCCCTTTGAATTTTTTCCCCTGTTACCTTTTTCCACGGTTAACTTCGTTTAAAGAATTTGGTACATTTTATAAGGGTTAATAGAACCCACTTTCAGGATTAGACGAACGTAAAAAGATCGTTTTATTTCCTCTGGTGCAAAACGTTAGTTATGTAGCAAGAGGTATAACAATGAAACAAGTCTTTGTTCAAAAAGCACTCGGTTCGTTTTAGACAATTTCATTCTATCCTAGATCGTTACATGGACAAAAAGCAGAGTGCATACAGTGTCGCCAATACTGAGCCACTAGACTGAACTGGCGAAGTGCACAACTGCGGAGGCGCATGCGCCGTCTTCTACGTCCTCGGTGACGCCGGTGCTTCCAGTGAAGTTTGTAAACGTGTGGGGAGGACTGAGTCCGGCAGTGTTACACAAGTTGTTTCACTTGTGTAATTACAAAACGCCGCTTGGGCGTCTGTCTAAAATCTGCAGACACCTTCCAACAGGACTAAGAATCCGGACCATGGCACCTACAATTCACGACTGTTCCAAGGACTCAGGTATGGAAGTAAAAACGTGGTGAATCTGCTTCCAAGATTGTCATTCTGACGTGCGTGCTACGATCAGAGATAACCAGATGTGATTTGAAAGCTTTGAGTCAGCAGGAGCTCGGGGGTATCAATGTCCGCCCATGCCAGAAATGCATGTGACAGTAATGAACATTGCTTAGCTAAGGAACAAGTAATAGGTTTATTATTCCATGCTGAAAAGAGAAGAAAGAAAACGCAACGTGTCGGCCGTGAACTACTTCAACCTACTTCTGCTGCGACCCACTACACAGCTACTCACCTGCACAACTTCATTGCTAGCTAAGGATAGCTTTGTGTATTTCTTGGGGACTTGCTATAACCCCTGTCTCCAGTGGTAAATGTGCTTTTAGGAAGAGGCTAGGCTGAAGGCTGCCGTATTCGCAGGCTAAAAGATCAATCGTAAGGGTTTCAGTCGTGGTCCTGGTGTTGCCCCGATGTGCACGTGTGATATATTTATAGAAAGGGTGTGCTTCAAACTGACACGCACAGTCCCGGCTAACTGCAGTAGTTTTACAAGGGCGCTTTGCTATTCACCCACTGTTAAGTGCGGCAAGTTGACCGATTAAAATGTTACGGAGAGCTATAAGGACATAAGAAAGTTTTTGCATGAGAGGAGGGCACTTGACCATTTCATACAGTCACTGACTGGAACGAGCTGGGTTCTCAGTCTTTACTCTACGCCATGGCTGTTCAGTATAGCTCGTTCCAGACTCCCACAACCTTTTGTGTAAAAAAGTGCCTATTCTTTTTTAAACAAACTTTTATATAATAATATTTATTTAAATAATATTTAATTATATATTAAATAAAAATAATTTTAAAAATGTATCACAAAAGTTTGTGGTCAACATGGTGGAGGAGTGGTTCACATTGCTGCCTCACAGCACTGGGGCCCTGGGTTCATTTCTGGACCTGAGGTGCTGTCCGTGTGGAGTTTGCATGTTCTGCCCAGATATGTGTTCATTTCCCCCCCGGTGCTCTGATTTCTTCCCACACTCCAAAGACATACTGGTGGGTTAATTGGCTTTCGGAAAAACTGGCCCTGACGTGCGTGTGTGTGTTTGTGTGTGCCCACCCTTGCTCTCCCCCACGACCCTGTAACGAATAAAGCAGTTAGAACAAGGAAGATGAGCAATTAGGCTTTACTCTATATAATGCATGATGATCTGCTACATTAACTACACTGTACATAAAACTAGAAAGGAAAAATAAACACAGGCTGTATCATAGCTAGCTCCTTTTCCATTGAGTCGTACTTAATTTCTCATAAATGTGCCTGTTCCCTGTTATGTAAATCATAATGTTTAGATTAATGAGTAAGTAGTATTCTGAATAAACGGTATAAAGTATAATGAAGCCCTTTAAAACTGCTGACCTAGGTGGGAGCAGCATACAGGATGAAGTTAAGGCGCTTCTACAGCACAGGATTCTGGTGCTGGATGGAGGAATGGGGACCATGATCCAGCAGAGAAATCTGGAGGAGCAGGACTTCAGGGGAGAGGAATTCAAGCAGCACCCTAAAAGCCTGAAAGGAAACAACGATCTCCTGAGCATAACACAGCCTGACGTTATCTATAAGATTCATCAGGTAATGTGTCTACCTGT
Source organism: Atractosteus spatula (assembly GCF_055471065.1). NCBI lineage: Eukaryota > Metazoa > Chordata > Actinopteri > Semionotiformes > Lepisosteidae > Atractosteus > Atractosteus spatula. The sequence goes on along the minus strand of NC_142720.1, from coordinate 20,235,040 downwards.
TTGTTAAAGCTGATGGAGTTGGTCATTTTACTTTGCGTTGCTGTAGCAGCATACAGCAGTGAAGTTGCTTATTTAACTTTTGTGGTTATTCTTTCTGCATTTTCTGTCTTTGATATCAAGTTCTTTGTTTAACTTGTGACTTCCTGACGAACATGTGCCAACCTTAACGTTTATGGCAGGATTCTCCAGACCTGGTTCTTGAGGGGTGAAAGATATTCTGATATTTGTTCTCTAAATTACTTGAACACAAATCTGGTTAAATCGCTCATAGCTCCAGGCCTTTATAATTTGATGATTTTTTCAACACCTGCTGGACTGGGGTTGGAGACACCTGTTTTTTTATGAAGTGCACAGAAAATATCCCTGAGCACAGCCAAGAGTGAATATCTGCTTGCTCTGTTTCTTTGATTGAAGGAATATTTGCTGTCTGGAGCTGATATCATTGAAACAAACACGTTCAGCAGCACAAGCATAGCACAGGCTGACTACGGACTTGAAAATTTGGTAAGAAGACAGATGACATTCGGCGAAAAATGCTTATATGCGCACAAATTAAGTGAAATTCCATTAAACCTATGATGATATTCCCAGAAGTTGGAGAAAGTTTTATGATTTATGTGGATTAAATTGAATTGCCAATATTGTATTCTTACTTTATTTTTAATCTTACTACTTTGAATTAATTCACAATTATGATGGTGATGATTTAGTCAATATCTGGAGAACCTTACAATTGCTACACGTCTATGAAAATAACACATTTTTTCCTCTGGCAGGCGTACCGTCTTAATAAAGTTTCGGCAGAGGTGGCCAGGAAGGCTGCCAGCGATGTTACTGCCCAGACAGGTTGGTATTGTGTTTTCTAGACTAGTGAAGAAATTCACAGGAGGCGTATTCCTGGCCTTGAAAGACTGGGAGCACTTAAAGGAAGTACTTTCAATCTTATCTGAGTGAAAAAGCATAATACCTCGCTGAACACAAACATATGTAAGCAAAGTCTCCATGCATTAACCTTGAGTTATTCTCTTTCACAGGCATTAAAAGATATGTGGCTGGAGCAATTGGACCAACCAACAAGACTTTATCTGTCTCTCCCTCTGTGGAAAGACCAGACTTCCGGAATATTAGTAAGAATTTTACACTTATGATCCTATGATCATTCACATTGATAAGTAATGGCTAAAATCCTTCTTATATTGAAGATTAATTACTTAACAAAATATAATTTATTTCTTTACTTACTGAAACATTTAAACAAACAAAAGAGCTCTCCCAGGCTTAAATTATTTAGAGTGTGATGTGCATTACTGGGCAAATGTGGTGGTGCCTCACAGCGCTGGGGCCCTGGGTTCAATTCCAGACCAGGAGTCCTGTCTGTGTGGAGTTTGTATGTTCTGCCTGGGTTCATGTGGGTTTCCTCCAGGTGCTCCAGTTCCCCCCCACAGTTCGAAAACCTAATAGTAAGTAAATTGGCTTCTGGGAAAACTGGCCAGGACAAAGTATGTCTTGTTTGTGGGTGTGCCCTGCGACGGACTGGTGTCCTGTCCAGAGTGTATCCTGCCTTGCACCCGTTGCTTGCTGGGATAAGCCGCGGCTGCTCCCACATGATCCTGAATTGGAGAAAGCAGTTAGAAGATGGATGGATGTGCGATACTGCCCGTGTGATTGAAGTTGGTAAGACCACCCATGGCACTGTGCTGCAGGCAGGAAACAAGGAGCACTTCAGTAGTCGAGGAGAAGTAACAGAAGACGTTTAAAAGGTGTTACATTACAAGGAGCAGCTTTCAGGCTTATGGAGCATTCATTCACTATGAATTATGGGCATGGATATTAATTGGCCCTTGCTACATTAGTGCTTTGTTATACAAACCATTCTTCTCATCCCAGCACGAGAGGGCAAGTTAACAAACCAGGTGTAATGTATTGAGTGTAGCCAGCATCAGTTCTGCAATATTCCCTCTGGGACACTGGACACTGGGTAACAGTCGTCACCCCAGCAATAATTAACCTTTCATTTGTGGTATTCTCTATTTTTTGCTCATGGAGCACCCATATGCAAGACAACTTACATTGTCTATAAAATGAACTCAGGTAACAATCATGTACTGTACAGTACATACAAGCTGGGACCTTATTTATAAGCACTGTGCTGGGCAAAATGATGCAGTAAGTTTGAAAGCACAGTGTGAAACCATGCAACAATGAAGGCAGCCTGTTTGCAGATATTCCTTGCCCACAGAGCACAGGAGCGATAAGCAAATTACGCTGCCAGCAGAAGAGCCAAGGGCACACTGAAGAATGTCACTGAGGGTGGATATTTAGCATCATAAATCATTAAGACATGAATCATGTTTTACTTGGTGAAACAGAAGTACAGGAAGAACTCCCAAAGTTTTCTTTTTCAGCTAGAGATAGAGCTTATTCCAACTTTCTCAATGCTGCATAAAGATATTAGTCCAACATTACAAAAGTGATTGTGTTATGGCTTCAAATTCTGCATTATAATGCAAAAACAAGTTTTTCAAAGAACAGAAAGGTACTTATTTAACTATTATACACACTTGACCATGAGACCTACACAACATAATGACCATACTTTATTTACCGATACAGCATAAATACAAGCCTCTCTTTTCAAGCTGTTTTTGATGGCTACTAAGATGAGAAAGATAATTGTTTCTCACATCCTCAGGCACAAGGAACACAAATGATTTTTCTAAGGAGATTGTGTTTGTGGTGATGACAGTAATTCTATATATTTCAACAAGGCAGAAGACTTTCTGCTCCTGGTTAAAATGCGTGTTTTGAATAACCACTTAAGGGGTGTGTTTATTTGTGCTTCGTTTACAAGTATTTATAGTGATGTTTTAGAAATACATTTGCAGTTTCACATCATTGAGGATTATGTCATGGAACTAATATTGGTTATAAAACTGCTTTTTACATGGTTTGATTTTATAGAACTGGCTAAACTCTAGCCTGCTACAATAATGTATAGGCGTGAATGTTTTCCCACAAATGTATACCTCCCTTCCTGATATCAACATCAGGGCTGCATGTTGTTGTCTTTTACCATTGATGGATGAGTTCAAATTAAAAGAGATCCGTAAAATCAAGATAAAAGAAGATGATACATTTTATAATGTATTTTTCACAGCTTTTGATGAACTGGTGGAAGCTTACGCAGAGCAGACCAGAGGCCTCCTGGATGGAGGGGCGGATATTTTGCTAGTTGAGACCATTTTTGACACAGCCAATGCCAAGGTAGGTTAAAAGCTCATTTTAAACTGAACAGGACTGTTCTTTTGTGGCAGTTTAGTCACTGTTTCAGGGCAAGTGAACAAACCGGGTGTAATATATTGAGTGTAGCCAGCATCAGTTCTGCAAATTTCCCAGTGGACATTGGGTAACATTTGTCACTCCAGCAATAATTAACCTTACATTTGTGTTATTCTCTATTTTTTTGCTCATGAAACGCCCATATTCAAGACAACTTACACTGTCTATAAAATGAACTCGGGTAACAATCATGTACATACAAGCTGGAACCTTACTTGTAAGTACCGTGCTGGGACAAATGAGGTAGTAAGTTTGATGAATATACTTCATATTTACAGGGTTTTCATTTGACAGCCAAGGAATAAGGTTTTTAAGTGAAAAGAGTGATACATGTGTTTCACTGCTGCTCAATTTACTGCTCTAGTGGTCTTTTATTTTTGCACATCTAATAATTTTCTGAGTTGTGCGAAATGGCGACTTTATTATAGTTTTAGCTTACAGCATCTCAAGGAAAACAAAACATTAGTAAGGACTAATAGCATCTTACACTTCTGGGAATTGGAATGTCAAGTTAAACAGTCATTGTTAAAGTTGATGGGTGATATTTTCCAGTTGACTGTACTTGTATAGATCATTTTCTGTATTAGATTTTAAAGGCATTTGCGATATTAATTAGGCCAGATGGCATCTTCCTGATTGTAAGCTGTTGTTTACCCTGTTGTATGATAAAATGGGTTTTAAAGCCTTTAAAATAATGTTGGAATGCAAAAACTGAGGTTTTAATTTTTTTATCAACAGGCAGCGCTGTTTGCAATTGATAAACTTTTTGAGGAACAATATAAGCCAAGACCCATATTTGTAAGTGAATGTATTTTTTAAATTTCGTTTGTATTATGATGTGAAATTGACAGGCTTACCCTGGTTTATGTGTCCTCATGTCTTTTGAATTCCTGCCTTAATGGTAGATCTCAGGGACCATTGTGGACAAGAGTGGACGCACCCTCTCTGGACAGACAGGAGAGGCCTTTGTCATCAGCATGTCTCATGCCAAACCTCTGTGGTGAGTTAAGTCCTAGCCCTGTCGGTAACCGGGGGGATTGATGGGGATGCTGTATGACGTTTTGTTCATTTTCAGCATAGGACTGAACTGTGCGTTGGGTGCACCCGAAATGAGGCCTTTCATTGAAGCCATCGGAAAAAACACAACCTCTTATGTGATCTGTTATCCCAACGCAGGTAATCGCTTATGTTTCTTACTGTGTTTTGATTAAATGATTAGAATAATAACGCAAAATCTTGTGCATTTATATTCAGATTTTATTATTTTTTCATTATTTTTTTTTAGTAAAATGCATGCACAAGATTTTCATTTTGAATTTAGAATTGCCCATTATTTTTCTTATATGAGCCAGATCTTGACTCATGGTAACAAACCCTGTTACCGACACCGGGGGAAAATGAGGACGTGCACGCAGACTTCTCCCACACACACGCTCTCGAGCCACTCGTCTTTTAACACTGGTGCTGCCTTTTAGGGAATCCAGGTCACAGTAAGCTGGTGATGTGATTAGCGCTTTTTTTTTTTATTCCACAAGACTGATTTCTTGTAGGCAGTGTAATCAGATCCAGATATAATTTGTCTCGCAAAGCAAAACTTATTTTAAATGCGAATGTTTCATTTTTACAAAATGAGAATTCTAAATGGGATTTAAACCCCCTAATGGTGCTTTTCTTTTCATTAAGGTCTTCCTAATACCTTTGGGGAATATGATGAAACTCCTGAATTGACGGCAAAACATTTGAAGGCAAGTCTTTCATCTCACAGTGGGATCTACTTTGTAACCTGAAAATTTTACTTTTTTTCGTCCATTCCCAGACAGGTCAAGGTAGCCCTAAAGTGCATCAGCAATTGAGCTTCCGGGTGTCTATGGAATAATCCTTTTTGCAGAAGACGCACCGATTTGCTGGGCTGTAACACACAATTGGATATGTTTTTCTGTCTGTTTGTAGGAATTCGCTGAGGATGGGTTGCTAAACATTGTTGGTGGCTGCTGTGGAACTACTCCTGCGCATATTCGGTAATTAAATGGTCAAATAAGAAAATGTTTGGTAGCACACTTAGAGAATGGGTACTGACGGTGTCCCTGTTTATCTGAAGGGCAATTGCCGATGCAGTGAAGCACTGCCAACCCAGAATTCCTCCGTCTGCTCTGTTTCAAGACTACATGCTCCTATCAGGTTGAATATTACTTGTTACTCAGTTACTGCTTCCTTAAGTGAGCCTTCTTCTCTGTGTTTTGGTATATAGCCCTGTGTGAAACGGGTGAATTTTAATGTCTCTTTGTTTAATATTTCATGTTCTTAAAGGACTGGAGCCTTTCCGGATCGGCCCTTACACAAACTTTGTCAACATTGGCGAGCGCTGCAACGTGGCAGGGTCCCGGAAGTTCGCCAAGTTGATCATGTCAGGAAATTATGAGGTATGTCTTCTGAGATTTCGAGCTTTAAAAGGCAATGATCTAGTTGCTCTGGATCTTAACTGAACAGTGCACACGTTGAAGGAGACTCCCCCCATTTCTTTGAGAGCAGCCACAATGACATTTTCTATCTATTTTCTAATCTCTGCATCCAGCACAGAGTCGCAAGGAAAACAGTAGGCGCAAGGCAGGATACACCCTGTGTGGGACACCAGTCCATCTCGGGACACACACACACACACACCAGGGCCAGTTTTCCCAAAATCCAGTTAACCTGCCAGTTTGTCTTTGGTCTGTGGGAGAAAACCAGAGCACCCAGAGGAGGCCCGTGCAAAGATGGAGAACATACAAACTCATCGCAGATAGGAATTGAACCCAGGACCCCAGTGCTGCGAGTCTGCAATACTAACCACTGCACTATAGTGCCTTCTTAATTTTTATTTTTATTTTAATTTGTCCTGAGCGCCTGTTGATTGGTGTGTTCTCCAGGAGGCGCTCAGCATTGCCAAGTCCCAAGTGGAGATGGGCGCCCAGGTTCTGGATATTAACATGGACGAGGGCATGCTGGATGGGAAGAGTGCCATGACGCGCTTCTGCAACTTGATCGCCTCGGAGCCCGACATTGCCAGGGTATGCCTCCCTCTCAGTGGCACTGGGCTCGGCGTGCTTGTCGTCAGTTCGATTCATGTGCTTCACTGTCGGGTTGCATGGCTGGCGACATTTCATTTTAGGTCCAATAAAGATCGTCCGCTTTTTACAGGGAGCTCAGAAACCCTGAATAGCCAATGCATATGTGTGGTAGCTGGTTACTCATTGACACAATTAACCTAATTTAATGAATTAATTAACACTATATTAATCAAATTAAGTGTAGCAAAATCGCTGAAAGCTGCCTTCCTCACGGTTATTATCTGCTCTTCCAAATGTGAAGATCTTAGTGTAACTGGATCAGGACTTTCTCTGCATATAGTGCATTTTTAAAATCCAAGGTTGCTTGGTATGTGGTCAGAGTTTTTTATAACCGGCAGTACATTTTGCAGCAATAGGGGTTTTCTGCTGCTTCTCACCCTTCAGATGATTACATCTGGTGAAATCGTTAATTATTTTGTATTGAGTTCTGTATCTCGGTGTTCTGTCGGTTTGTGGGGTTTTTAAAGCTCTGTCTCGCCACACGAGAAGTGAGGCTCCCGCTGCTATCGTGTTGTGTCCCCGTGTGCAGGTGCCCCTGTGCATCGACTCGTCCAGCTTCTCGGTGATCGAGGCGGGGCTGAAGTGCTGCCAGGGCAAGTGCGTCGTGAACAGCATCAGCCTGAAGGAGGGCGAGGAGGACTTCCTGCAGAAGGCGCGCACCGTGCGCCGCTTCGGCGCGGCCGTCGTCGTCATGGCCTTTGACGAGGAGGGACAGGCGAGTCTCGGCACCCTTCTGTTCCTGCCTGGTCGTCCCGGCGTGTGTGTGTGTGTGGAGTGAGAGCCTGGTGGTGTGCTTCAGTTTGTCCTGGTGGCAGAGCAGATAGAGGCCCTGCTTCACGCTGTTGTAACCTTGACAGACTGAGACTATCGGAAGTGGGCTTTATTACAGGCATCGTTGACCTGCTTTCTGGCTGGAGTGTACAACTCGTTTTGGCATAGCTAGGTGCATTTTTGGAAATACAAACACAGAGCAGTACAAATGCAGTAATTTTGGAAGCCTATATCAAAACCTTACAAAACTGAACTGAGTTTAAGGTTGCTTGTTCCTTAATGTCTTTAAAGGCCACTGAGACAGAGCACAAAATCCAGGTTTGCACCCGAGCATACAATCTCCTGGTGAACAAGGTGGGCTTCAACCCCAATGACATCATCTTTGACCCGAATATCCTCACCATTGGCACTGGAATGGAGGAGCACAACATATATGCAATCAATTTCATGAAAGCAACCAGAGTTATAAAGGTCAGAGTCCGTTTTCACCTTCTTTGTCTCGTTATGGGATGTTTTGATGTTCTGGAGCTGGATGAAGCCTGTCTTTGTTTCAGGTGAAGCTCTGAGAAGTGACAGTGTTCGAGTTTGTCAAGCTCCATAACTAAATCTCTTGGGCAACAAATTTTAGATGAAGTGCAAACTACTGCCCAGCAGATAACATAATCTCTCAATTATTTTTTTTCCCACTTTTCTCCAATTTTTTTCATTTACAGGAATATAAAATTCACTTTATTTCTGTTTGCCCTTGTTGATCTTAATAACTATTTATTTTAAAAACTAGTAACAGAGCAGCTGTAGTAACGAAGCATGAAATAATTGGCCAGGATGGTTTTTGTACTGGATATTCAGGTCTTGTTTTGGTGGTGTTTTTAGTTCTGTTCACTTGTGAGTCCTGGCTGCTGGGCGCCTTTTGATAGTTTCCCATGACTCCCGGCAGGAAAACGCTGCCAGGAGCCCGGGTCAGTGGCGGTCTCTCCAACCTGTCCTTCTCCTTTCGTGGGATGGAGGCCATAAGGGAGGCCATGCATGGCGCCTTCCTGTACCATGCCATCAAGGTACTGAGCGCCGTGCCCGCGTCGGCAAGCCCACGCCCGGGAAAAGTGGACCATACGTGTTCTGATTGGCGTCGCGGTGTTGCTTATTCAGAATCTGCTGTTGGCCTTCAGGTTGGGATGGACATGGGCATCGTGAACGCAGGAAACCTCCCGGTCTACGATGACATTGACAAGCAGCTCCTGCTGCTGTGCGAGAACCTCATCTGGAACAAGGACCCAGAGGCCACGGAGAAGCTGCTGCTCTATGCCCAGGTACGGGGCACCCCAGAGCCCCCCGCCTGCTCTGGGTGCCACTGAGAGTTTATGTTCCTGACGGGACTCTCCAGGTCTTAGGTTTCATATTTCTGGAGAGGGACTGGACCTGTTCAGCCGTTGACATTGACTTTCAGAACAACGCCAAAGGGGGCAAGAAGGTGGTTCAGACGGATGAGTGGCGAAGGGGTACAGTGGAGGAACGTCTGGAATACGCGCTGATTAAGGTAAGGTGTTTCTTTTTCAAGCCCGCATGATTGGAGCATGTTTCCATAACTGGAAATAACGGCTGGCAGCAGGAGAATTCCGTCTTCAGAGGAGTCCACTGCATTTCGGGGGATATGCACTGGAGCTGTTGGGAGTATTTTGCATCGTTTCATTGCCCCCTCTTGAACAGAAATGCCTTCTTTTCAGAAACAAGCGAGTGGGAGTCGTGTTGCTTCAGAGCCTGGTGGAGTTAAAAACATTACTTGTTCCTTTGCAGCCTACGCATGCTGACGCAGCTACCCACTTGAACTACTTCATAAGTATATTTACAGTATATGTGGACATGCTGTAATTATTGTTTCCGGGCTTTAGTGATGTCTGAGTCTAGTTATATGAAAGATTCCATGGCACCGTTCTTAAGAGGAGGAATGTTACCCAAGTGTCCTGTCTAAATTCTCCCCTGTGCTTGAGTAATATGGCCTGCACAGATACCCCTCTTAATTTATTTCTCGCAATACACGAGACAAAAAGAGCAGCTAGAGGGAATGTTGCTAGGCAGGGTGGGGGCTGCACCTCGGTGGTAGACGAAAAGGGTCTCCTCCATGATATAAGATGCTTTGGGATCCTTTGGGAGGAAAGGCGCTATAAAAACGTGAGGAACGTCTGTTTAGAGTGCTGTCCGGATAAAGTGTGAACCTGCTGTTTCAGGGCATCGAGAAGTATGTGTTAGAGGATACAGAGGAGGCCAGAGCACAGAGCAGCAAGTACCCCCGTCCCCTGCATATCATCGAGGGCCCTCTCATGAACGGCATGAAAGTAGTTGGCGACTTGTTCGGAGCAGGAAAAATGTTTCTGCCACAAGTAAGGGAGTGTTTTTTTCCTCCATGTGTATATATAATCCTATCTGGTGAAACTGAAGTCATTAGGTCCTTATGCACTATAATTAAAATATAGATTATGTTTCTGAATAGTGTGGCTCATAATCTTGCAGTGCCCTCTGTTTCAGTTTGTGACTCTGGGTAGACCATTTAGTTACTTACGGTTTGTTATGACTGTTTTCCTAGAATACAGTTTAAGCATCTGCATTAAAAGAAAACAACAACTTGCTGCTGAGTGCAGTTTTACAAGAAGATGAGGGTTGTGCTTAGGCAATGAGTTGTCCTTGTTTTTTTTAATGTATTCCATAAGGAGAGGATTTTTTTTTGGTTGTTAAAAAATCATCCACTTTCTAAACCTTTTTAAAGACTAAGGAGTAAGGAGAGTAAGATCAGTTACTCCTGTATTAAAAATCCTGGCTTGGATTTTGATACAGTGGTGAACTACAGACCAATTTCTAATGTACCATTCCTGTCTAAGGTTTTAGAATATGTGGCTTCACATCAGTTACAGGCTCAGATGATGGCTAATGATCTGTTTGAACTTGACTTCTAACTCACAACATACCTTGGTTGCATATCACTCCTACACCTTTAAGTCTCTTCATTTGTTGCCTGTAAAGTCACATTTAATGCAAGATTTTGTTACTGACTTTTAATGCTTTAAATAAGCTGTCTCATCATCATCTCTGAACTCCTCCATGTGTACACTGCCTCCTGTAGGCTCTGTTCGGCCGAGGGGCAGAGATTTACTGCTTCCTTCTTTGGCAAACATTATAATGTATCAATACTTTCAGTGACTCATTTTTTATGTGCTGGACAAAGGTAATTAAATCAGCCCGTGTCATGAAGAAAGCAGTTGGTTATCTCATCCCATTCATGGAGAAAGAGAGGGAAGAGATGAAGGCAGCTTCTGGCAGTACTGATGACATAGTAAGTCTGAGACACTGCTTGTTTTATACATGGGAGAACCCAAGTGAAGATAGATTTCAGTCTAAAATTTATCTTGGGGTTTGGGTTAAAGTTACTTTAAGAATGGGATTAAAGTTGAAGGTTTAGGTTAAAGCTGCATTTTTATTATCTCTTTAAATGGCAACAGCAGACTTCTTTTAGAAATATTGTCCATTTGGAATGTTTTTTAACTCTGTGACTAGCACTGTATATTTTAATTCTTCCTGCAGGGATGCTGTCTGACCTGCAGTAGGGTCGCAGCTGTGGTATGGTGGAGGACAGGGCTTCAGTCCCTTTTTAATTTAAGTCTGACCAGAACTGAGAGTGCCCAATATCTGCTTAAACAACGATGAACAAAATCTAAAAGTACATAATATCTGCTTAAACAATGATTAAAGGAACCCAAGAATATTCTTACAGTTTATCACGTACCAAGGCTAGCAACCTTGGCTTTACACCATATACCTGTATGGCATGGAATTATACTGAAACTGTTCTGGGTGGGTTTGCTGTTTGTGATTTTGTATAAAAAGCGTCCTTTTGTATCAATGAGTTGAGTCAGTGCTTCATCGGCTTTGGCTCCCATATGCATACGTAATAAAAGTAATGCCTGCTTCAGACGCACCCTGATCGTGTTTCGAACCTGCTGCCTCCTTGTCAGATTGCTCTTCTCTCCATTCTCTTCTTTCGTATTTCCCAGGATCCCTACCAGGGTACAATCGTGCTTGCCACTGTGAAGGGGGATGTGCACGACATCGGGAAGAACATCGTGGGCGTCGTCCTGGGCTGTAACAATTTCAGGTGTGCTCACCGTCTCAGCTGGTCACATGGCCCCGGTCCTGTCTCTGAAGTTTCTAGGAAATGGAGGGCTGTGTGGGAGAGAAGGCTTTTTTTGAAACAGCCTTGGTTTTTTTTTTCTTGTTGTTTTTTTTTAAATACTAGCTCCTATTATTACCACTAAAAACCAAACAAGCCAGACAGGCCAAATTGCCAACTTTTGTTTGTGACCTTTCTTGTGTTCTTGGGTACTATTATCGAAAATGAAGCTTGACTATGTCAAGAATACATCTCTGATGCTTTCACAGCTCCTGACGCGGAGGATAAACTTTTTGTTGCTGTCCTCAACCACGGTGCTTGAAAGCAAAGCTTGTGTTGGTAGCGGTGGAATTATGTGATTCATTGGCTGCCGGCAGCTCCATCTCCTTGCCAGGCTTTTAGCGAAACGCACTCCTCTAAGACCCTTCGCAGAAGCAGTTAGAGGGGCCCTCTTCTGAAATACCGAAATCAAAACGTCACACCTCTCAACTACAAAAAACTTGAAGGAGTCATGTCCCAGGGGTGTCACAGTAGTGTGAGCCAGCGCCACTCTGAATAAGTCATCCTGTCATAATGTTCCCATTCCAGCAGTTTTACTGTCCTTGGTGGGGGTGTCTGGAGTCCCAGACTAATTTCTCACTCTTTTCTCAGAGTTTATGTATATGGGGGAAAAAAGTGGTGTGGAGACGCGGGATAATCTGGTGTGGATTTCAGCAGAGCCATGGATGGCCAAATTGTCTATTTTAAATGGAATTAAATTATAAGAGGAATTATGATAAATTGTCCTTGGGAATGGAAAGAAAAAATTATTAAGAAGATTATTTTTCTATGCAGGGAGGACTAAAAAAGACTTGTTTTGAAGCCTGCATTTTTGTTTGATGGCTGACTTCTGCACAACCCATTTTTGCTGTTAATTTGCTGGGGTTTCAATAATATTTTTCTATTTGCTTTTCTTTTTCCACCTGATAGAGTGATTGATTTGGGGGTTATGACTCCGTGTGATAAGATATTACGCGAAGCCATTGAGAACAAAGCAGGTGAGTGATATATTTTTGTTCCTTCATTTTGTGATTGTGAAATGTTTTTGTGCCAGCTTCCAAATTGTGTCAGTACGGATTTTATATTTGTAGGAGTCTTATCAGTGTTCTTCCTTTTAACTACGCCGTTTGCATGCTGTATGGTAATGTTTGCACAGTATTGTGCTTTTGTTGCAATCATTCCCAGCTCTTAGATGTTAAAAGCAGGAGTAGACTTCTGCCGGTTGTTCATTCTCTGTATTGCTCTGTCATGCAGAACTCCTGCTTTAGTTAGCAATGCAATGTGTCGTGGTATCTTGGTTTTCTTGAGGGATGCTATAGCAGGGCAGCTGGATGTGGAGTGTCAAGAGTGGGTTAAGCCACAAGAGGGCGGTGTAGAGACACTCCAGAGACGGGGAGAAAGTATTCTTGCCTTGCCTGAGCAGTCCGGGTTGTTCTTGGTAGACATCATTGGCTTGTCGGGATTGATCACCCCCTCTCTGGATGAGATGATCTATGTGGCGAAGGAGATGGAGAGGCTGGGAATGAGGATCCCCTTACTGATTGGAGGAGCCACAACATCCAAGTATGTTAAACTCGGGGAGGGGGAGACAAGTATTCAAACCTCAGTGTCGCATCTGTTGGACATTTATTGTGTTTACATGCCAGTGCATTTGTTTATTATTATTACTTACATGTCCATATCGCTTTTCATCTCAATGGATCCCAAAGAGCTTTGCACTAATTCTTCCTCCACTGAAGGGCAGCACCCACTTGGGTAGTGAGTGGCTGCCATTATGTTCCAGCTCGTTTTAACGTCTTGCTCAAAGAATGGCACCTACTACACCATCAGTGTCTCTGATCACCATACTGGGTAGCTGGTATCGGAAATTTTGGTCTAGATATTGGAGCGCTATCCACTAAGAGCACTCTAGCTCCACTTTCAACCTGGTTATCCATTGAGGGTTCAGGACTGATCAGACACAAACTTGTTTAGCTTTCGGTATCTGATGAGATGAGGCTTCAAGGTGGAACCTGTCTTGATTTGAATTGGAGGGGTGGGTAGAAAGAGACAGTTATTTAACTTATACTGTTATATACATATACATAATATAGCCCAGCAGTCGATGTCCTGCAATGCAAACAATTGAAATCGAAAGTGAGATTGTGTAAAGAATAAAAATATTTTAAATGGAGCATAAGAAGAAGGTTAGAAAAAAAAGAAAATGCATACGAATATTAGAAAGTAGAAAGAAGGGCAAGTGATTGCATAACTATTTAAAAGACTAAATGTCTTTCTGATGAGCCTCTTTAAATGTCTGTAATACAGGAGTTACTTGCATTGTAATGGGCTTATGTGGTCTTAACTATAGGACTTCATTTGAAGATAGTATTTTCTGGTCTGAGTTGGACCTAAATCTCTAGGCATGTCTAGTTTGGGTATTAGACAGGTCTGAAATAACCAGAGATGGAAGCCTGGTTTTCATTTGATTATATAGCTTGAGAGAGAGATGAAGCGTCTTGGAGATGCTACAATGGAGTGCCCAAGAGGACACATTGGGGGGCTCATAAAAATATTTCTCAAGTAGTGACCAGATCAGAAGACAGTTTGAAATGCTGAATAAAATAAAACACTCAGTAAGATGCAAAATGTCAGATGTGAAAAAGTAAGTAGATCAGGATATATTAGCATGTACCTCATCCAGGTGCCAGCCATCTAGTCCCTTTTCTCAAGGGTGCATGAAATTAAGTTTGGCTAGTAGTTATTCTGGCATGGTGTGACCGGTCACCATTCAGCAGTTTTGTTTGTTGTTTGTGCTGCACTAGGACCCACACTGCTGTTAAGATTGCTCCCAGGTACAGCGCTCCAGTGGTCCATGTCTTAGATGCCTCCAGGAGTGTGGTTGTGGTGAGTTGACCATGCAGTACTGATGGGGTGTCTTAGCAGAGCGACACACATGCTCTGCTTGAGGCCACATATTTGTGGAATACAGCAAGGCTTTTACCCACAGTGCCCACCCTGTGTCCACTAATTAATTTCCATTCTGAGTTTTAAGATTGAATTATTTTGTGATTCGAGATCTTTGGGAAGTACATTGTTTGACTTTGTGCTTCTCAGAGAAAGATTAAATTTGTGTCATCGCTCACCTCTGTGAATTTTGGGAGATCCCCAATGTGGAGTAGAGTGGCCCACTGTTTAATTTCTTTTGAGGCACCGGCCCTGTAAAGTAATCGAGGAGGCTGGCTTTCTGGGGAAGTTGGAGATGGAACCTGAAACACCCTCCTTCCATACTCTTTGATACCTTCACTGCAGTTTTATCATCCTCTACTTATTGCACTGACTGAATCTGGGTTTCTCTTTCTTTATTCAATACCAGGAGTTTGAAATGAGATTATTAGAATCCTGTTTTTTTCTGACACTACACGAACCAAGATGATCAAACATGGCAGAAGGAGAACACTAGACTGCAACACTATGATATATCACCTCTTGGGTTTAAGATATTTTTTCTACTCGTGTCTCTGTGTTATTCATCAGCTACCCAAGAACTAATGCCATGTGTTGAGACTCTGTAGGACTTGCTGTAGGACTAGTGCCATAAAAGGAAACCTATCCTCTACTTTCAGATGTGTTACATTGTTGCTAATTTGGTCCACTAGAATAGATAATCTCCCTAGTATTTCTACTTATTGCACTGTAGTATTTCATCACTACTATTCCTGAGGCAGTAGCTGAGCTTCTTGAAATGTTGCCTTGTCCATTCCTCTAGTGGTCAAATGAAACAACAACAACCCCAGTTCTGTGCTACACCATTGCACACTCCAGTATTTACAGTATGTATGTTTTTCACGAAAGCTAGGCTGACAGATATAAAACTGCCCAAGCAGTTCACTTTTTCTCAGCAGATTTTTCTCCTACATGTCCCTAAAAATTGTTGAAGTCCTTTAAAATATGTTGTTTTGCCTTCTAGTGTTCCCAGCTTCTAGATGAGAATGTGAAAGAGGAATTCTTTGAGGAAGTTACAGAGGAATATGAAGATATTAGGCAAGATCACTATGACTCACTAAAGGTGAGAAATACTGAAGTTCAGCAGGCTACAGCTGACTAGGGGAGGGGGTGTGGGAAGCATGATAGCACTTTCTGTGTGAGCAGTCATTTTTAATGCTACTGTGGTGCTTTCTGTTTGCAGGATAGACGCTTTCTGTCTTTAGCACAGTGCAGGGAAAAGGGTTTCCATATAGACTGGCACTCCCACCCCAAACCAGGTAGGTGAGGGATTCCTTTTTAAAAGGATTCTTTGTGATATGTGCACATAGATGACACGAGAAAGAGTATTTAATATCCATAACTCTGTTTAGGGACGTTTTTGTTAAAGTTCCCCCACAAAAGCTCAATTCTTAAATTGAATGTGGTAGGCGTCCGACACTAGTTAATGAATAGAGCACAGAGTACAATTAAACCAAAACTCAAGCTGGCATCATGTTAGGAGTCTCTCACAAGAATTGGGACCACTGCTCTTCCCAATTTATATTACTGGATTTAATATACATATTTGTGTAGTTAGTGAACTATGAATGTTTACAGGTGGTGTCAAAAGAGGACACCTGAAAAACACTGTAGAAGCTGTGAAGTCAAAAAGAGTTAGACAAAATACATTTATCTGGACCAGTACAGAGTGTTGCGCGTAGATAAAAATATTATAAACGTTATAAAGATATGGGAAACAAAAACTGACCAAGCTGTCCGTTAAAACATTTCCATTCTCTAGATAATTTGGTAAAGCTTTTAAAGGCAAACAGTGTTAGGTTATATAGGTAAAACGAAAAATGAGCATTGTTATTTTAAAATTGTACATTGCGCTAGTAAGACCTCTTTTAGAGTCCTGCGTATTGGTCATACAGGCCTGGCCTATAGGGTGAAGGTGACTTGATTTCAATTTTCAAAATCCTCAAAGGCACTGAAAGAGCCCCCTAACTGGACGTCTTCAGAGTTGATGGCGATTGGGGACACAGGTGGAAGATGTGAAGATGTGCTTTTAACACTGAGAACAGGAGGAGCGTTGCAGTGCAGGGGCTCATGAGAGCATGGAACAAGCTGCTCAGTCATGTTGTCATATCGGACACCCTATGAAATGTCAGGGAGTGCTCCTTGTCTCAGTGAACTGCTCACAGCAGAATGATCTGTATGGGTCCAATCGACTCCTTTCATTTGTAACCCTTCCGATATTCTTATCCCTAAACTGAAGTGCTTAACATTAGATTATTTAGCAAGTTGTCAACAGCGGTGATACCCAAGTAGATATTTAGCTTTTATTAAATGTGTGACATTCATAAACCTTAAGGAACCTGCAGCTGAAACTTTGTCTTGGATTCGTCTCGGGAGGTTTTCTACGACGATGTAATATCATTCACTTTTGGGTTATTTTTTCTGTTATTCCTCTTCCCAGTCAGACCCAGGTTCATTGGTACTCATGTGTTTGAGGATTATGACATCCGCAGGCTAATTGACTACATTGATTGGAAGCCTTTCTTTGACGTTTGGCAGCTGAGGGGGAAGTATCCAAATAGAGGTTATCCAAAAATCTTCAAAGACAAAAGTGTGGGTAAGTGTAGGATCCGCCTGTGGCACTGTAGATTGTACAGACTGATCTGGACTGACAGTACAGTACAACTATGCATTCTGATTTCAGCATCTGAAATTTAACGAGTATGTAAAAGAAATACATTCATCCAATTAGGATGGATGAAAAACCTCAAAACAGTTTATTATTCATGGAGCTGCAAAATATTTGTTTGGAACACAGTGCTCGTTACAGCAGAACCCATGGCAAAACTGGAATGCCAGGGGAAACAAAGCAGTAACACATGGCATTTCAAACACACTGAGACACAGTCAAGTGTTTCAAAAGGGGACACATACTGTACAAGACAGTGATGTAAGGTATCTACACCTATATGTACAGGCGAAGGTTTGAGAATGCTTTGTAGCCTGTTGTTTTTGTGGGTGGGCTTGTGTGTGGAAAGATGGAAAAACTATAAAAATCCGAAAGAGTGGCCAATCAGGTGGTGTGAAGTCAGGATAGGTGAAGAGAGGTGTGAAATGAAACTTACAATACAGCTACCTACAGTGCCTTACCTATAATACAGGGTTAAGAAAAAAGTTTTAAATCCCTTAGATCATTCTTTATTCTTATTTTAGACCTTCAATTCAGTAACTGGTAGCACCTCCTTGAGCAGCTGTGACTTCAACTAGATGTCTCCAGTAACTGTTTATCAGTCTCTTGCATCAGCTTGTACAAATCTTGTCCTGTTTGTCCTGACAGAACTTCTTAAAGTGAAGCCATTGAGGCTCTCCTTCCATGAACAGCTCGCATGAACAGTTCCAAACTTCGATTTGACCAATCCAAAACCACAAATTGTTGTTCTCCAGCCATGCTGATGTAGACCTCCTTTTATAATTGGGATCATTGTCTTCCTGCATGACCCACTTTCTGCTCAGCTTCAGCTGATGAAAGGACGGCCTGATATTCTCCCCCAGAATTTGATAGCGGGCTGAATTCATGGTTCCTTCAATGAAGGCAGTAAAGCAGCCCCATACCATGATACTCCCACCACCACACTTGATGGTCTGGAGGAGGTTCTTCTGTTGGAAGTTCAGTGGCATGTGTAGGTATTTTTTTCATGTTCTGAATTAGAAATCTTCGGTCCAAGTTGATAGTGACTGTGTTCCAGCTTTGTGTAGAGGAGCATCTCATCCAGACCAGTGCCTGGCACTCTGACTGTAAGGTTCTGTTTATCATCTGGGCTCTTTATCTGCAGGTGAAGAAGCCAGGAGAGTATTTGAAGATGCACAGAATCTCCTGAACTCACTAATAGACAGCAAGAGACTGAGGACAGTGGGACTGGTGGGATTCTGGCCAGCTCAGAGTGTTGGTGATGACATCTATGTCTATGCTGACGATGTAATACCGCGCAGCATGGAGCCAGTGGCAAAATTCTTCGGGCTACGTCAACAGGTTGTGGTTGCATTTCATCTATCAGAGTTGTGCCGCAGTAAAGGACTCTTGGCCACTTCTCTCTGAACACAAAAAGAGGGTCCTGCAGCAAAATTACTGAAAGTATTTTAACTAAAACAAGCTAACCTTTCCTGCTGACACTGTTATAGCTCTGTGGAGAGATTTCAAAAAGGGAACTCAATCCAGCATTGTTTATTTGCACTTCAAAAGCTGATGGCATTGATTGTGCCAGCTCCCAGTCTACAGAGTGGGTTTTAAGTAGATCTGGTTTGCATAATTTATCCAGAATATCCAAAATTTCAAGCCCTTGGTTGGAGGGTGATTTGAACTACATTTTATCTGTGGGCACATGCAAATAGTTTTACACAGTATATCCATCCATCTTCAGAAAGTACCTTATTGCAGAATCATAGAAGACAAGGCTGTACTACACCTTGAGCATTTTGTCACACATACAAGCAAGCACTCTGGGGAAATGTAGGGATACCAATTAAGCTAGTTAACATATTTTTGGAGGGTGTGAGGAAGTTGAAGCACACAAACATGGAAATGATGTGCAAACTGCACACAGAAAGAACTTGGGCTCAGAATTAAACCCTGGTGCTGCGATACATTTGAATTTAGTGCTTGTAACAAACGCTTTAAGTGATGTTAAGTGGTCATTTCCTCTACATTATTGAGCACATCTATGATTTGTTGACTGCAGATGCCCACGGCAGTGATTGGCAGGAGCTGCCAGAGTAAAACTAAATGCTGAGGTGGAGTATGTAAAGCAAAGACTGAGAACCACTGTGTTAAACATGCCACATAACAAAATGTATAAGTTTGAAAGCATTCAATAGTGTCAGGATCATTCTTTTTTTCTCCACAGGCAGAAAAGGACTCCTCGAACTCAGAGCCATACTACTGTCTCTCTGACTTCGTGGCACCATTGCACAGTGGCGTACCCGATTACATTGGCATGTTTGCAGTTGCTTGCTTTGGCGCTGAAGAGCTGAGCAGGGAGTTTGAGGAACAGTGCGATGACTACAGCAGCATCATGGTCAAAGCCCTGGCCGATCGGCTGGCCGAGGTGAGGCTGCCTGGAGCAGGTCGTTTGTAGACGTGACCTTCCTGTCATAACTGGGAGGTCCCTCTCTTCATGCTGCTGTCTACTCTACACGTCTGCCATTGTGCATTGCTTTGATCTTTGGGGAGCACACTGGCGATTTAGGAATTCCTTAAAACCCAGTGGATGCCTATCATGGGATCTATGCCAGTGCTCGTGCATAGCTGGGGTTGCAGTGGAAGTACATGTAGCATTGAACACAAAGACCAGCTGCTACACGACAGTGCTGTTTTGTAATTTCATCAGCGCTACAGTATATACAGTAAATGACTGTGACCTTTATACACTTGAAAGACATGATAAAATTCATCGTCCTTTACTTCTTTCACCAAGCTTTCTTGTATACAGTACATGTTCCTTTCTTACTGATGGCAGGAATATGATTAATATACTGTATAAGGAAATGGGGATAATAATTCATTTGTGCTAAATAATTATGCGTGCGTGTTGAGATTCTTCCTGCATTTTGGTTAAGATTTTGTTAAGTCATTTTTTTTAACGTCAAACTACAGTAGGTAGTAATTTAAGCCACAGCAGCTCATTGGGCCAGATCTTATTACCAGGTTTTCTTGGCGCGAAGCAAATAGAGAGCACATGATTCCCCCACCCTAGGGAGACACCAGTATATAACAGAGCTGGTCCCCATTCACAAAACTGGGCGGACTGGAGCTGCTGGGGTAAATGACCTCATTCAAGACGCAACAGTAGTGTCTGCAGCAGAGGCTTGAACCCACATCCTAACCAGTCATGAGTCCAGAGACCCTGCTCAAATATTCCCTCCAACATTATTTAAAAAGTGATAATTTAATTAATTTATCAAAGAGCACACTGAATCCTGTCAGGCAGTTGGCCACCAGTGGAGAGACGATGAAAAGAAAACTTGAGTATTTATTTGAGCCCTGCAGTGTAGGGAGTTATGGATTAGTCCTCGGTGTGAGTTTGGGCTCAGTCCGTTATTGACGCACAGTTTCGGCAGTCGTGTGCTGGAGTGACTGTGTATATTTCCAAACCGTTTTGGTCAGTGTTCTGTCAGTAAAGGCTTCTGACTCAGATTGGCTCCGTCTTATGGCTTTGCTCCAGTGTCTGGAGGTGATCATTGATTCTTCTTGTCATTGAGGATATTGACTTGCTGTTGTGAGCCAGGGATCACGATGCACAGCTTAGGTTTGGGTTCTAGCTCTTATTCCGCGCTGTCAAACGGGAAGAGTGTTGTAGTGCGTAAGTATAACCTCTGAACGCATCTATGGGTTTGAGCTCAGAATCTCTTTCCTGCATTTCCTTTACATGTTTGTTCTTTCTGTGAACCGGGTTCGGATTTTGGTGGTGAAGGAAAGGGAATACAAAATGCAAATATTTATCTGCTAATCCCTTGCCTTCTTTTCTTCTTGCTTGCCATTTACTAAAGCCCTGCTCACACTGTCTGTGCTCCTGCACAGCTAACATTGTTTTTTTTTCTTACAGGCCTTTGCAGAAGAGCTCCATATGAGGGTTCGCAAAGAGTTCTGGGGGTATGGCAGTGAAGAAAGCCTCCATGCAGCCGACATGCACAAGATCCAGTACCAGGGGATCCGGCCTGCCCCTGGTTATCCCAGCCAGCCAGACCACACCGAGAAGAGGACCATGTGGAGCTTGGCCAACATGGCTGAGAAAACAGGTGCTGTGTCTGAGAGAGGATATCCCCTGTCTTGTGTCTGAGCTGGGAAAAGACAGATTTTCTGGATCAAGCCTTCAGATTTAGTTTAGTTTGCTCATGGCTTGGGGCTCTTTGCACTCGTTCCTCTTCAGGAGTCTACCTTTCTCTGAGCTGACGTTTGTTGTGGTGCTGGAGTGGTCGTTCATGAATAGTTCCTGCTGGTTCTACTCCGAAATCAGTTAGGATTAGGAATAAAAACCAAAATTGGTGCCTTGCAGTGCTGGAGCCCTGGGTTCAATTCCACACCTGGGGTGCTGTCTGTGAGGAGTTTCTATGTTCTCCCCATGTTTAAAGTAGCTAGAAAGTGAATGGATGGATTTACGTTGAAGACTACTTGCAGTGAAAGCAATTGGAGAACTTTAGAAAATTAACAGCGCAAAATGCACAATATGGAGTAGAATAGACATGCTCTAATACAATAATACATTATGTGCTTACAATATAAGGATGGATCTTAAAACTGACTACAACCGTAGCTCACGGTACAAAAATAAAAATGTCTGAAATCTTACGATCTCAAAGTATTGTCTGAGCAGGAGGGTGTGAGTACAGTATACTGTATGCATACAATATTTGGTTTATTGAAAATCTGTTCTATGTCAAGCGAATTGTAGAGATCAAGGGTGTGACTTTGGCTACTGTATGCAGTGAAACCTGGAATACCTTTTATTCTAACCAAACTGATTTTCTTTATTTCTTTCAAAGAGCTTTTAAGATTAAATGGAAGATCTCTCATTAGGAAGAGAAAGGCGTATTCTTATATGATTCTGTGTTGTGTTTTTCATGCAGGAATAGGATTGACTGAGTCACTGGCTATGACTCCAGCAGCAGCAGTCTCTGGACTTTACTTCTCCAGCCCTAAATCAACTTATTTTGCTGTGGGCAAGATTACAAAGGAACAGGTATGTTTTTATGTTCTAAAGCGGAGCGGTCCAGCTCCAATCCCAGGGAGCCTGTGTGTCTGCAGGTTTTGGATCTGCTTGCTTCGGGCTGAACTGGGTCAATTTACCCAGTTCTCCCAGCTCAGCGGGTTCTGGTGCTGTAAAGAGAACTCGAAAATCTGCGTACACACTGGCCTTCAAAGGCTGGAATCGGACTGTGCCGTTCTGTTGGAGCCCGTGATGGTGAAAATAATTATTTTCTTGATTATTGGTGCTGGTCTTTGAAAATAGGTAGATTTTCATTTGATTTTTCTCGATACTGGTCAACATCAGGCCTTTTATTGTTCTCCATTTTGTATTTTTCAGGTCGAAGATTATGCTCTGAGGAAAGGGATGCCGACAGCTGAAATTGAGAAGTGGCTCGGGCCCATTCTGGGTTACGATACTGATTGAATCAGAGACCTTTTCTTCATAAAACATACATTAAAGTTGAATATACTTCTTGACCTTAAGTATTATGGAACTAGACATCGTTTGCGGTAGAAGGAAGACTGTTCTGACCTGATGGTTTTTTTAAACGGTTTGAACACGGAACAATTAGGGCGAGTCCTGGACTTTTTTTCTCAATTCCACAAGCAATGGTTTACATAAAAAAATCCACGGTTGAAGAAAATGTGTTTTTTCCATGTGGGTTTCTGATTTCTTTCATATGGGTCCAAAGATAAATTGAAAACAAAGTAACAGTTTCTTGAAACAGCTGCAGGGCATCTGAGGAATAGCAGAGCTTTGTCTTTTCGCAGTCGCATAGTTCAAGCCTTAAAATTCAGGACAGTGAGTTGCCTCTACAGTACTGATTGAGACATGACTGTGTCTCTTGTGGTCACATTGCCTGTTTTCAGAATAATTTGTTTTTTGAGCCTGAGATCAGGACAGACATGACATTATGAGTTCCCCTGATAGTGGCTGAGGCAGAACACATGCTTTCCTTCAAAAATCTTAGCCTGGTAGGCAGTTTTTTCACAGGTTGTCCAAATCTTCATGTTTAATATTAAACTTTTTTTCTGTTCCCCGTGTCCACAGTGTGTATGCGTGGTGTTAATCTGTGGTTTAAATTGTCATTAGCACTTCTCAGTGGTCCCTATTTTTACCGGGACCTTTCTCACCCTTATTACAAGTTCTCATTCAATGAACTTGATACCACCCTAGTTTCGGATAGCTTTATATAAATTCCTGATTGGGTTAATGACTTTGACCTTTTTAATCTACAGTATACTGTATGTTTTAGCATTCAGTTATGTTCTGGATTTTGTAGAAAGGTGCTAAAAAGTTCTATAGATAAAAACGATCATAAAATAAGGTAAAATGCAGTGCTTATGCTAGGTTTCATTGCTCTTATTCTGATAAAGAATTGCACTGGTGTTGCCACCAGAACTTCATTTTTGCTTATTGTACGAATGTCTTGCCTTTAGACTATCCTTTAACCATCAAGAAGCGCGTTATTCCTCGTCAGCCTAGAGGCAACACAGTCCTATCGCAGAAGCAGAGAGTGTGAGGAACAAGTACACCCTGGGTGAGACACCAGTATGTAACAGGACACACCAATAACCGACACCTGTAAAATATCGATCCATTATCAGAAGGTCACTTATTCACCACAAGGGTTGCAGCAACGTAAAGTCTATCTTGCAAGCATCGGGCACAAAGCTGGACCACACCTGGAATGAAATGACGATCCGTCGAAGGACACAATCACAGGGACAATTCAGACTCGGCATGTCTTTGGAGTGCAGGAGGAAACGGGACCCCCAGACAGAGTGCATATGGGCCACGGAGAGACCCTGCAAACTCCCCACTCCGGGCTGGAATGGTAGAGGTGCGAGGCAGCAGTGCTAACAGCCATGATTTGTGAGGTGGCAGGTCTTGAGGGTGAGCCTGCAGACGCAGTAGGTGGTGGAGATGTTCCTTGTGTGCAGTCATGAATGATCCCTCTCCTGGCAGGTGCTCTGCTACTGTGCTTGAGACCACGTACCGAGTGTCATCTTTAACATGGCTACATACTGGAATATATACAGCCTATTCTTTAGTTGCAGTATTTACTACATAGCTAGGAGTGAACTGTCTGGGAAAAGGAATCACATTGAAAGTATCTGCTGCCTTCCACAGTCAGAAACCCAACTGCCAGGGTGGCCCAGGGGTGAGATACTCTCCAGGTCCGCAGATGTTTTTCCACGTATCTGCATCACTGACCTCGCTGTTGCTGTCAGAGCTGGAGAAATTCGAAAAAGAGAAGCTCTGGGAGGACCCTCGCTGCTTAAATGACAGGCATGAAGAAAGGCTCATGCTTGAGTGTGCTGTCGCAATATTAATAATAATTAATTGCTTACACTTATATAGCACTTTTCTGGACACTCCACTCAAAGCGCTTTACAATACCCAAATCCGTCACGTTCACATGCACTTAGAAAGATTAAAATAAAGTCGCTAGCCTTTTAATGAGAACCGAAGTTTTCTTAAAATCCCTTCTTGGGGTTGTCAGGATTACTGGCTGTATAGTAATGAAAAGTACGGTACATTAAACTATTTCAAACAATGGACCTTCGCTAAAATTTGTATCAGATGTAACTGATGTGGATGTGATGCAGTCCGTGAGCACTAGAGGCAGTTTGTAGGAGATCAGTCTTTCAGCACAAAAGGAAACAGCTACTTGATCTTCAGCACCAACTGTATACTGTAAGCGTTAGGGTATCTTGTTTTGAGGAATATAACGAAGCCATAGAAATAATGTTCCCGTGTAAATTATTCGGCAGAAATATGTGAAAGGCAAAAACATTTCTGGGACGGGGTTAAAGAGTTTCAGGTTCTTCCATGAATCCAATGATACTGCATATCATCAAATGTTACATCGCATTACTGTTATCGGGATTGAAGTGAAGCAGCATTGAAGAAAAACTCAAGAGACAGGCTGAGCAGCGCTCGGCAGCGCTGTAACTGGATATCGTTGCCACCCGGGAATTCTTCTGGAGAGCTTGCAGTGGCGCGGTGTTTCCCACTAGGGGGCGTAGCGGCCACAGTCTTACGCTCGGTTGTACACCTGCCCAGCTCCTCCCCTTGGAATTGCCTGCTATCCAATGGGATCGCAGTGTAACACATTCACTACACCGCTCCGGCATTCAACCTGCTGCCTGCTCCACAACTCCGTCCCGCTGTCTTAACCACGGGTAACCATGGCTGAAGGAGGGGAAGGCGAGGATGAAATCCAGTTCTTACGAACTGTAAGTACGAGCGATCTGTGATCCTTCACTGGGAGCATTGTGAGCGACTGCAAACTGCGGCATGGCATTTTTTTTTTTACTTCAGCGTTTAAATGCAGAAGGGAGTCACCGCTGTTTGCCGCTAGCAAGATACCTACAGTATGCCTCCTTATTGGTCTGTAGGGCTGGTATTGAAACGGTTAAGGTCTTTGGTGGATATGTCATTACAGAGCCAAGCCGATAAGTGTAAGCCTGTTAAAACTATTACGCGCCGAGGAACACGGGTTTTCAGGGTAGACCTGAATGCATTCATGAAATGTGCCGATAAAGTTGAGATTTCTGCTAGGCAAGAGCCGCAGTAAAGTGGGTTTCCCCCCCCCCCACATTATGTTGTCAGCGGGCTGTGGAGGAAAATAACTGCGGTTAAGGATGGTAGCGCAGACTGCGCTGGTAACCCCAGTTAATAACAGGTACAGAGGGGAGCGCTGGCCGTTTCCACTCTGTGCCTTCTGATGAGTGTTTCCCCTCCGGAGCCAAGTCTTCACTGCAGATGCATTCCCGAAAGCAGGGCTGTTATCGTCCTGCGAGGGGTGGAAGGAGTCTCGGTATTTGCCATATATAGTCAAAGTGGGGCTGTAGGCTACTCATCCAATTGAACCTTAAGAGAAAATGCCATTACTAAGCAGTTAGGACATCAGCTCTGGATTACCACACCCATAACATCCAATTCTGAATGGACCTCCCGTCCCCTGTGGTGTTTAGATAGGTGCGCTTGAAACATTAAAATACTGTAATGAACAGTAAATACTCGCTATAAGCCTTAGAACCAAACGATTACATGGGTTTCCACTAAGTTATATCAGTGAAACATGTTTTTTTTTAAAACAAGCTATAGGTTGAAGAGCTTTCCATTTGAAAATCACACTAATTGATTTATCTCAGTATTGCAGATCGATATCGGTTACCCACATTTCTAGAGGACTGGCGGCTATAGTTCTCAGCACCTCCTAGTTGTCATAAGTAGTTTTAAAATTTCCATTCCATAGGTAAGAGTGGTTGAAGCCGCAGTAGCCATTTTAAAGCTGGTTAAATCAGGGATGTCCCTCCCCCCTTCCTGCAGCGATATCCCTAATGCAGAATGTAAATGCTATATGGTTAAATCAATATCCCTTTCGGTTAGCTTGATTTTCTAGAATGGGAATTGATTTGGGTGTTCTTCCCAGCATATACGTATGCGTTTATTTGTTGTTTTTTCTTTGCATGTGTTAAACTAACATATCAATTGTCATGTTTGATATATAGCTATGCATTTAAGTGCGTTCTCGAAAACCGTGGGCGGTATTGTGGTTTTCTGAAACAGGGTAGTAACTATCTACAGTAGACTGGTGCTGAATCGGGGGTCGGAACATACTGTATCAACCAGTCTGTAACTGCAAGTCTGGTTTATTCGGAGGTCACTACAACCAAACCATGAATACAGCGCGACTAAGAATACTCGTAGTGATTCATCCTGTAGATGAAGTTGGGTGTTGTGGTAATGAGTCAGATAGCTGCCAGATCCCAGATTGGCGAACAGCGCAGCTCATCCTGACGCGAAGGCTCAGCCTGCTCGCGTGGTCCGTGTGGCTGCGCCAGGCGGAGCGCGCTCGGGGTGACACGCACAGTTGGCAATCCCACGCAAGGATTATGCACTAAGCGCCCTGTGGAGCCGCGCACTACACAGATGACCTTGAAAGGGGGTTTCTGGGTTACACAGCTCGCACCTCACGGAACACGCAAAACGCTGGGCATTCTGTTGAGGCTGCGGAAATGATGACTTTAGGAATGTAGAGACTCATTATTTCGGAGGAAATACGATGAATTTAGGAATAATAGAGCAAGCCATTAATACTCATTACAAAGGATATTATGACACATGCTTAATGGGTCTTAAAACGTTAAAGATAATAATTGGTAGTGCAGTCATTATTCACACTGGAAGTATAATGTATTAAAAAGGCTGAAGTCATAAATTGACGATTTATACAAGTAAAGATTTCCATTTTCCACTTTTTTTTAGGAAAATTGCATTTCATTTTTTAATTCGTTTGCTCAAATTATGTAAAACCAAAAGAATTACGTCGTAACCTTTTAAAAGTTATGGGGCAAAGCCCTGGCGCAAAAATTGATACTGGTTGATACCGATTTTCATTCAGGAAAGC